>NC_138174.1:9161517-14161517 GCF_964165515.1 Mesoplodon bidens
TTTAAGAATACCTAAGTGGGGCTTCCCTGGTGGCGCAGTGGTTGAGAGTCCGCCTGCCGATGCAGGGGACACGGGTTCGTGCCCCGGTCTGGGAAGATCCCACATGCCGCAGAGCGGCTGGGCCCGTGAGCCATGGCTGCTGAGCCTGCGCGTCCGGAGCCTGTGCTCTGCAGGGGGAGAGGCCACAACAGTGAGAGGCCCGCCTACCGCAAAAAAAAAAAAAAAAAAGAAAAAAAAAGAATACCTAAGTGGAAATGTTAAGTTGGCAGTTGTATATGTGGACTGGAGTTCAGAAAAGAGCTCTTGGTGGGGTAAAAAGTCTTTGGAGTAGCTTTAAGAAAGCTTAGGGCTTAAGCCTTGGAAGAAAAACACATAGACCAAAAAGTGAATCGAGGGGACAGAATTGAGCTCTGATGAATTGCTAATATGTAGAGGTTGGATACAGGAGAAAGAAAGGAGACAGTGGCCAGTAAGGTAGGAGAAAAATCAGGAAAAGGTAAAGTGTAGTAGAAATCAAAGGAAAAGAGTGTTTCAAGAAGGAAGCTGCTGTCAACTGTGTGTCATACTGCTCAGATCAATAAAATTAGGATTAGCAAAGTGTTCGTTTGATTTGGCAACTTGGAGGGCAGTGATGACTTTTAGTTGGTTATTACTGCATAACAAATCACCCCAAAACTTAATGGCTTAAAACAACCATCATTTATTAAGCTCCCAGTTCTACAGGGTGGCAGCTTGAGTTTGGTTTAGCTGGGTAGTTCTACTGATCTGGGTTAGCCTTAGCTGATTCACCTGTGCTTGCTCATATATCTACAGGTCTGTGGTCACCTGATGGTTTGTCTGGGGCTGGGTTCGTTCATGATGATCATGGCTGGGATAACTGGGGACTCTCTCTATACCTCTCATTTTCTAGTGGGATAACTTGTGTGCTTGTGCACTTGGTAGGAGCAGAGTTCCAAGAACAGTAAGTCAATAAACTCCAAAGCACAAGCACTTTTTAAGCTTGCCAGTGTCCCAGTGACCAAAGCAAGTCATAAGACCATCTCAGATTCAAGGGCTGGAAAAACACTCTTCTTGATGGGAGGAGCCACAAAATCACATTGCAAGGGTGTAGATACAGGGAAGAGAAAAATCTTGCGTCGTTTTTGAAGTCGGTCACACTGATTATGGCAAAAGCATTATTGCTGGTGATGGAGGATCCTGGAAACAAGATTGGATTAGTATGAAAAGCTAATGGGAAGTGAAGAAGTGCAGATTACTTTTTGAGAAGCTTGGCTATGAAGGTAATTTGAGAGAGAAGACGGTAGCTGGAAGGTATTTGTAGTCTAAGCAGGCATGTTGTACTTTCTCTCCCTTCCTGCCTGAATGGCTTCCGTCCACTCAAGAACAGAGTACTTATATTGAATACTGAGGGAAGGAGGATGCTGATGCTGAGGAAAGAGGAGATAACTAATGAAGTGAAAGTCTTTGAGAGACCTGTAGAGGATGGGATTCTGTGCACTTGTGAAGGGATTAGTTTTTGATGTGAGGAGGCTTACAAACTCTTTGGTAACATAAAGGAAGGAGGGAATAGGTGCAACTGTAGTAGATAGGCAAGTAGATTTAGTAATGGGAGACTGGGGAAGTTTCAGTTTGACAGAGCTTCTGTCTTCTCAATGAAGTAGAGGCAGTCTGCTGATAGTGGGGGGTTGTACAGGAATGTGTGCTTGGGGTTTGATGTGCATAGAGAAAGTACAGAATTTTATCCTGTCAATGAATGGGACATTGAGCTGACTACTAACTCCAAAATACCAATCTTTCAGTAAATGAGAGATATTATCATTATTTATATAAAAATACTACTTTAAAGGGATTTGACACAACACTTTGTGTTATTACTTAGAAACTGGTGCTAGTTGAGGAGTTCTAGGGCCTGAGGCTCTTTTTCTGTCTGAACCAGTTAGTTTAATACTACTCCTGTCTGTAATATTGATGGTCCTTAAAAAGAATGTAGGCAAGAGAGTAACCATATGTTTAACCTTTTATAAATAAACATTACTAAAAATATGAACAAAATGGGCCTGCTTTCTAAAAGGACTTCCTAAAGCATTAAAAATTACTTTGTATTACCAGAACATATAGTAATAACTATTAAATATACTTCATTTGAATTAATAAAGATAATTCAAGCTGAATGGTGAGTTTCCATTTATATGGAAAAAAGCTTTTTGTTATAATAGTTGGAAAATATGTAAATGTAGTCTTAAGGTTATATATTTAGGGGAGAATAACGTAATTTATTTTGTCTCTTTTCTTAGAACACACTCTCATTAGTTTTTTAGTTGTCTGTGGCCAAGAATAAACCCAACTTCTTATACTATGTAATGACTATGTACTGGAAGCGTTGTATTTATGGAGGGCACCATCTGCTGGTTATAAGAGGTACCAGTTCTGGGAAGCCTGCCTTTTGCAATTGTCAGACTCTTCACAAAATCTTGTTTTCCTTCTAATTCCACCTTCCTTCTAATTCCACCTTAAACCTGCAGTAAAGTCCCAGGAGGAAAAACAGCTTTTCATAAACGTGGCCAAGTAGAGATTCTAGTATTGGCTTGATTTGATTTCTGTGTCTCTGAACATGTCACATATTGGATTTTTAAGAAAAATCATCATGAAAATGGCAGATACCTGTCTTTATTCCCAGATCAATTAAAAAATGACTATTGCTATTGCTCTTACCCTTGCTCTTTAATCCAGTGAATGCTTTGTTCTTTTTTTCCATTCATTGAAAGGATCTTAAATATTTTTACTGCAGTCTTGATTAGTTTCATCTTGTGAACATTTATTTACATCTGGTAGTGTCAGAGGGAAGAATGATGATTTCATTGTTTTTTTTTTTTCTTTCTAGGATTGTTAGTATGATTTTTAAAATTACTGATGTTTCTTTTAATTAATGATCCTTTTCTTTGAACTTATTCAGTGGTTGTGTAAACTGTTTAGTATTAGAATATTTTGTGTTTTACTTATTCATTCCAGACCCCAAAATATAAATATTTATAACAATGCATATAATGATATTTGAAATTAATATATACATATATATACTACATACATTTATATGCTATGTATAAATGGATTCTGACACAGGTCAGTTTTATATAAATAATTTTTTAAGTTATCATTTTCTCATTTTCAATTTATCTGCTCTACCATAATATATATTATTGAAATTCCACAAAGATGAATGTCAAAAAATTTCTTTGACACTATTTAACCTCAGAGGAGCAGCTGTATATTAATGTATCTTTTCCCTTTGACTTCAGATAACAATTGAAGATCCTATTTCTTTCCTGTAACCTTCCGTTCTTCTTCTGCATTGCTCCCCTTCTTCTCTCTCTTTCTCCTTTCCTTTTTTCTCTTACCTTATAATTTGGTGTTCATTCCTGTTATTCTCCAGAAAGTTCTTAAAGAGATCAACTTATCAAGTCCAAGGGAGTATTTGCTGAGGTTATTTTGTGCCAGTGATGTGTATTTCTAAAGTAACTAGCCCTATATACCGCCTCTTCATCTTCATTTTTTTTCTAGTTTTAAAAAAACCCAATATTTTTCTGTCTTTCTTGACCCTCTTTTCTTTCCTGATTCCCTTCCCCCCCATCAATATAGATATTTCTCAAAGTTCAAAGTTCAGTCTTGGTATCTCAGCTCACCCTACACATTTTTTTTTTTTATTGATCTTGTAATTGACTTTTCTCTAGAACTTTAGTGCTACATCTCCAGTTGCCTTGTATTCCAAACTTAAGTTTTCCAAAGGCTTGATCTCTCTCTGGTTTTCCCTACCTGTGCTATAATGAGGGCATATATTGTATGTGTTTTGCTTACCATTGTATTCCTAGTGCCTAGAGTGCTATATCACACCAAGTAAAATCTCGGTAAATACTTAAGTAATTGACTTTCCAGGAACAAAGGCTTTGAAGCTTGTAATCATCTTCTACTTCTCTCAAATAATCATTCATGGTCTTTGCATCAGTTTTCTTATTTTCCAGTCATTGCCTGCACTCTGTACGTTATTAGTTCTTACCTGGAACTTCATAGCAATTTCCTAACTGGTTTTAGTGTATTTGATTTCTCCTCTGTCTAATCTGTACTTCCTATTGGAGCCACCATCTCTTAAAATAGTTCTGGTCATTGATTCAGCAAGTATTTCCTGAGCACTTACTTTGTTCTAGGCTCTGTAAGGATGCCTAAAATGATATATACTCTCTCTGTCTTAAGGAGCTTACAGTCTAGTAGGAGAAACAGACATAGAAATAAATTTACTAAATATGATGTGATAAATGCTAATTATGATATGGTCTGAGTTTGCCTAGCTGTAGGGAAAGGAGCCTAGCTCTGCCTGGAGAGGTCAGGGGAAGTTTAAACATAGACTTGAGAATTTAATGTACATGGAGTTTGCTTAGTAGAGAGAGGCCAGTAAGTATATCTTACTTACTCTTTCCTCCTTACTCTGAGGAAACAGCCTGTGTATATCCACAGATGTATTTCAAACCTCTGCTTACAATACTATTGTTTATAAAACTGAAGTACAAACTGAGTAACCTGCTTCTCTGTTGGCTCTATCTTTTCCTTCTTAGCTCTCTTTACTTCCTTCCACTTTTTCCTTCTGTCATGGTTTTAGACCAGTAACAAATTCTGAACTTCTCTGAGATTTATTCAAATTGTTTTCTCTGTCCTTTTTGTTCTGTATATTATTATTTCATCCCCATCTACGTATGGAAGTGGGTTTTCTTTCAATCTTTTTTTTCCCCAAGCTCGTTTTTTATTTCTGTTGATAACTTCAGAATTTATTGTGATTTAATTATTTAGGGGGGATGTCTATTTCCTTTGTAGATTTTGAGATCTGTCTTAACTCATTTTGCTCTCTAGTCACTGCTAAGAAGTCATGCAAGTAATAGGCACTTGATAAAGTTTTGACTATATGGATCAGTGTATTCTACAAAGGCACCATGTCTACATTATTTAGCTGCGGACTGTGGTCACAGTCGTATATCTGTTGTCATGGAAGATGAACAGCTTTTGCTTCTGTTGAGGTAAGGCAGAGAGACTTTCTTCTATTCCAGGTTCTGTGGAAAACTGGGAATCCTGTCACGTTTATATTTACCTTCCTGTGGAATGATTTGTTGCATTTGCTGAATATCTTCTTTGGTTGAAGGAACACGGCTGCGGGGTTGATTCTTGCTTTTCCTAATCTGAGGTCATGAAGTTGTTCTCCTACATTATATTCTAAAAGCTTTTACATTTGCTTCAACATTTAGGTCATTAATCGACCTGGAATTCATTTTGTATATGGTGTGAGATAATGGGTACAATGTCATTTTTTTCCCATAGAGATATGAAAGTGTCTCAGAACTTAAAAATTTTTAAACAACTTTATTGAGGAGTAATTTACATACCATAAAATTTACTGAGATGTGCAATCATCACCATAATCGAATTTTAGAACATTTTTATCAGTCCAGTAAGATCTCTCATGCCAATTTATAATTAATCTGTCACTGGATTCTTTTTGTTTGTTTGTTTTTTATTTTTGGATTCTTTTTAAGCTTTCATCTTGAGCTCTCTGCAGTATCCAGTACTTTTGGCCACTTCCTTTTTTGAAACTTGGTGTGCTCCTTCCTTTCTTTTTTCTTTTTTTTTTTTTTTTGCGGTACGCGGGCCTCTCACTGCTGTGGCCTCTCCCGTTGTGGAGCACAGGCTCCGGACACTCAGGCTTAGCGGCCATGGCTCACGGGCCCAGCCGCTCCGCGGCATGTGGGATCTTCCCGGACCGGGGCACGAACCTGTGTCCCCTGCATCGGCAGGCGGACTCTCAACCAGTGCGCCACCAGGGAAGCCCCGCTCCTTCCTTTCTGACAGGGCTTCCTTCTGGGTCCTCACGCCACCTCTTTGATCATTCTCAGATTGTTTTGCAAGCTCTTTTTCCTCTTCCCATTTCAAAGATGGGTCTTCTCTCATCTCTTCCTTGGCCTATCACTCTTGTCATTTTATAAAAACGTTCCTGAATGCTGTCATGTGCCCCTGGTTTTATCTATCAGTGAGGATTTCCAAATCTGTCTCTAGCTCAGACATTTCTCTGGAGATCTAACTGCCCACTGGCCATTTCTTTCTTTTCTTTTCTTCTTCTTCTTCTTCTTCCTCCTCTCCCCCCTCCTCCTTTCTTCATTTTTTCCCCTCACGTCTTTCTTCAGCTTTATTGAAGTAAAATTGATACACAGAAAAACCTGCACATAGTTAATGTATGCAACTTGGACATACACATAATTTGGACATACAGCCGTATGCATAATATGTATATGCCTATGGTACTGTTACCACAGTCAAGATAATAAACACAGCCATCACTTCTAAAAGTTTCCTTGTGTCCTTTTGCCGTTTTTGGGGGGTGGGGAAGGGGTAAGGAGACTTAACATGAGATCTACCCTCTTAACAAATTTTTTTTTTTAGAGTCTTTTTTTTTTGCTTTATAACAAATTTAATCAGTTATACATATACATATGTTTCCATATCCCCTCCCTTTTGCGTCTCCCTCCCACCCTCCCTATCCCACCCCTCCAGGCGGTCACAAAGCACCGAGCTGATCTCCCTGTGCTATGCGGCTGCTTCCCACTAGCTATCTACCTTACGTTTGGTAGTGTATATATGTCCATGCCGCTCTTTCACTTTGTCACAGCTTACCCTTCCCCCTCCCCATATCCTCAAGTCCATTCTCTAGTAGGTCTGTGTCTTTATTCCTGTCTTATCCCTATGTTCTTCATGACATTTTTTTTTCTTAAATTCCATATATATGTGTTAGCATACAGTATTTGTCTTTCTCTTTCTGACTTACTTCACTCTGTATGACAGACTCTAGGTCTATCCACCTCATTACAAATAGCTCAATTTCATTTCTTTTTATGGCTGAGTAATATTCCATTGTATATATGTGCCACATCTTCTTTATCCATTCATCTGTCGATGGACAATTAGTTTGCTTCCATGTCCTGGTTAACATGAGATCTACCCTCTTAACAAATTTTTAAGTGCATAATACCGTCTTGTTAACTATAGGTGCTGTGTTGTACAGCACATCTCTAGATCTGAATCATCTTGCATAACTGTAACTTTATATCTGTTGAATAACAACTTCCCATTTCCCCCTCTTCGCATCCCCTGGCAACCACTATTCTATTTTCTGCTTGTATAAGTTTGCCTATTTTAGATACTTCATGTAAATGGAATCATGCAGTATTTGTCCTGTGTCTGACTTAATTCACTCAGCATGTCTTCCAGGTCCATCCATGTTGTTGCAAATAGTAGGATTTTCTTTGTTTTTAAAGGCTGAATAATATTCTATTGTATGTATACACCACTTTTTCTTTATTCATTCATCTGTTGAACATTTAGGTTGTTTCCATATTTTGGCTATTGTGAATAATGCTGCAGTGAACATGGGTGTGCTGTTATCTCTTAGAGATCCTGATTTCTATTCTTTTGGATATATAACCAGGATTAGGATTGGTGGATCATATAATAGTTCTATTTTTAAGTTTTCAAGGAACCTCCATACTATTTTTCCATGGTGGTTGCATCATTTTACATTCCCACCAACAATGTACAAGGGTTCCCATTTCTCCACATCCTTGCCAAAACTTTTTTTATCTTTTGTTCGTGGGTTTTTTTGGCTATCCTAACAGGTGTGAAGTGATACCTCATTGTGGTTTTGATTTGCTTTTCTCAGTGGTGAAAAATGGAAAACTTTTCCTCTTAGATCAGGAACAGGACAAGGATATCCACTCTTGCCACTTCTGTTCACTATAGTACTAGCAGCCCTAGCCAGAGCAAGTAGGCAAGAAAAAGAAATACAGTCATCCCTCGGTATCTGTCAGGGATTGGTTCCAGGATCCCCCTTGGATGCCAAAATCCAAGGATGCTTAATTCCCTTGTATAAAATGGTGTAGTATTTGCATATAACCAGATTTTCCCATATGTTTTAAATCATCTCTAGATTACTTATAATACCTAATACAGCATAAATTCAACATAAATAGTTGCCTGTATGTGGCAAATTCAAATTTTGCCATTTGGAACTTTCTGGAATGTTTTTGGGAATATTTTAAGTCTGCGGTTGGTTGACTGTGAGGATGTGGAACTCGTGTATGAAGGGCTGACTATAAAGGGCATGCATGTTGGAAAGGAGGAAGTAAAATTTAATGTTTGCAGATAATATGATCTTATATGTAGAAAATTCTAAAGACCCTATTACAACTCTTAGAACTAATAAACAAATTCAGTAAAGTTGCAGGATACAAAATGAACAAATCAGTTACATTTCTATGTGCTAACAATGAACTATATGAAAAAGAAATTTACAAAGCAGTCCCTTCATAATAGCATCAAAAAGAACAAATTACTTAGAAATTACAAGGAGGTAAAAGACTTACATACTGGAAACTACAGTACATTGGTGAAAGAAATAAAAGAAGACAGATAAATGGAAAGACATCCAGTGTTTATGGATTGGAAGACTTAATATTGTTAAAATATTAAGCAACTAATTTTGTTTTCTCCTATTCTCACTGATGTGCCATGCCACTGTATTCATATATTACATTTCACGTTGTGTGGGTCTGTTTCTGGGCTAATATTTCCCATTGATCTTTTTCTGCTCCAATAGCACACCATCTAAATTACTTTAGCTTTCTAAAGGGATTTGATATCTGGTAGAAAAGTCCATGTTTTTCTTAAGTATTCAATATCTTGCTATTCTTGGCGTTTTGAATTTACATGTCATGTAAATTTACGAGTTTAAAAAATTAAACTTGTCATCTTTCTTTAAATATCAAGACCTGGGCTTGATTGGGACTGTAGTGACTCCATAATCAGTGTGGGAAGATTTGCTGTCTTTATAATATTTGAGACTTCTGTGAACAAGATATCTCTTTATTTATTTAAATTTTCTTTAACTTCTACCAATAAAGCTTTATGATTTTTCTCTGTAAAACACATCTTTTGTTAGATTAATTCCTGTGTAGTTTATGCATTTCAATGTGAATAGTGTTTTTAAAGTCTTTGGTTGCTATTATATAAATATAATTGATTGTTTTGCATTTAAAATCTTTTTATTTTGAAATAATTATGGACATAAAGTTGCAAAAATACTACCTAGAGTCTCATGAACCCTTCATCCATCTTCTGCCAGTGGTGACATCTTATGTAACTTGTAGCACAATATCAAATTAGGAAATTAACATTAGCATGGTATTGTTGATTAGATTCCAGACCTTAGTTTTCTCACTTTTTTGCATGCTTGCTCGCTCTTGCTCTTGCTCTTGCTCTCGCTATTTCTCTCCCTGTATGTGTATGTGTAGTTCTGTGTAGTTTGATCCCGTGTATAGATTCATTTCACCACCACTACAGTCAACATACAGAACTGTAAAGGAATTCCCTTGTGCTACTTGTCATGCTCATCCATGCTCCCTGGCAACCACTAATCTATCCTCAATGTCCATAGTTTTGTCATTTTTGAGGATGTTAAATAAATGGGAGCATAGCAGTATATAACCTTTTGAGATTGGCTCTTTCAGTAATAAGTTATTGCATTTATCAATAAAACAGTTTTTTTTTATTGCCAAGTAGTATTTCATTATGCAGATCTATCAGTTTGTTTAACCATTCACCCATTGATGGGCATTTTGATTACTTCTAGTTTTAAGGTATATGAGCAAAGCTGCTATAAACATTCTTGTACAGATTTGTTTGAATAGAAGCTTTCATTTCTCTGGTATAAATGCCCAAGAGTACATTTTCTGGTTTGTATGGTAAATACATGTTTAGTTTTATGAAAAACTGCCAGACTGTTTTTAAGTATGGCTGTACTATTTTACATTTCTACCAGCAATGTGTGATAGATCCATTTTCTTTGCTTCCTTGCCTATGTTTGATATTATCACTATTTTTAATTTTAGCCATTCTAATAGTATATAATGATATTTCATTGTGGTTTTAATTTGCATTTCCCTAATGATTAATGATGTTGAATATCTTTTCATGTGCTTATTTGCTATCTGTATATCCTATTCAGATGTCCGTTCATGTCTTTTGCCCATCCTGTAATTGGGTTGTTTGGTTTTTTATAGTATCCTTTTGAGAGTTCTAGATATAAGTCCTTTGTCATATATGTATTTTCAATATTTTTTCCCATTCCGTAGTTTATCTTTTCATTCTCAACGGTTTTTCACAGAGTAAAAGATTTTAATTTTTGAAGTCCAATATATCAATTTTTAATTTTATGGATCTTGCTTTTGGTGTCATTTCTAAAAACTCTTTGCCTGGCTTCAGTACTGAAGATTTTCTTCTCTGTTTTTTTTTCTAAAAGTTTTTTTGTTTGCTTTACAGTTTATATTTAAGTTCATGATCTATTTAAAATTTTTGTATAAAAGTATGAGGGGACTTCCCTGGTGGTGCAGTGGTTGAGAGTCCACCTGCTGATGCAGGGAACGCGGGTTTGTGCCCCAGTCCGGGAAGATCCCACATGCCACGGAGCGGCTGGGCCCATGAGCCATGGCCACTGAGCCTGCACATCCGGAGCCTGTGCTCCGCAACGGGAGAGGCCACAACAGTGAGAGGCCCACGTACTGCCAAAAAAAAAAAAAAGTATGAGGTATTTAGGTCGTTTTTTTATTTTGTTTTTTTAGTCTTTACATTCAGTTGCTCCAGCATTGTATGTGGAAAAGTCTATTATTGCTCCATTCAGTTGTTTTTGCATCTTTGTAAAAAAAAATCAGTTGGACGTGCTTGTGTGGATCTCTTTCTGGGTTGTCTGTTCTGTTCCATTGATCTGTGTGTCTGTTCTTCTGCCAAATTCACATTGTCTTGTTTACTCTGGCTATATAGGAAATTTTAAAGTTTGGTGGAATGAGTTCCTCCCACTTCATTTTAAAATTAGCTCACCTCTTCTGGTTCCTTTGTCTTTCTAGGTAAACTTTAGAATAAGCTTGTCTCTATGAAAAATCTTGCTGGGATGTTGTTAGAATCCCTAAATCTATAGATCAATCTGGGGAAGAATCTTGAGTCTTTCAGTCCATGAACGTAGTATATATCCCCATTGATTTAGATCTTCTGTGGTTTTTTTTCATCAGTGGTTTGTAATTTTCAGCATACCAGTCCTGTATATGTTTTGTTAGGTTTGCACTAAAACGTTTTATTAATGGGGGGGGTAGTGATTGAAAGTAGTATTGTGCTTTTAACTTTGGTTTCTGTTTCTTGGGAGTATATAGAAATAAAATTGATTTTTTATGTTGATCTTTATATCCTGTAATCTTTTCTTAAAATTTTATTTATTTATTTTTGACTGTGTTGGGTCTTCATTGCTGTGCATGGGCTTTCTCTAGTTGCAGCGAGCGGGGGCTACTCTTTGTTGCGATGCGTGGGCTTCTCATTGTGGTGGCTTCTCTTGTTGCAGAGCACAGGCTCTAGGTGCGCGGGCTTCAGTAGTTGTGGCGCATGGGCTCAGTAGTTGTGGCTTGCAGGCTCTAGAGCGCAGGCTCAGTAGTTGTGGCGCACGGGCTTAGTTACTCTGCAACATGTGGGATCTTCCCAGACCAGGGCTTGAACCCGTGTCCCCTGCATTGACAGGTGGATTCTTAACCACTGTGCCGCCAGGGAAGTCCAATATATCCTGTAATCTTGATGAACTAGTGTTTGTTTTTTAAGATTCCCCTGGAATCGTCTGTATAGACAGTCACGTCATTTGGAAGTAAGGATGATTTTAGTTCTCCCTTTACAATCTGTATGCCTTTATTTTCTTTTCCTTGCCATGTTGTGCTGGCTAGGGCTTCCAGTATTATGTTGAATAAGAGTGGTGACAGCAGACATCCTTGTCTTGTTTCTGATTTTGAGAGGAATTATTCAGTCTTTTGTCGTGAAGTATTTTGTTAGCTATAGGTCATTGACGTTTGCATATTGATTTTTCTACTCTACAACCTTGTTAAACTCAATTTTATTAATTCTGATGTTTTATCTATAAATCTTCGGAGTTTCTGAGTACATAATCATGTAATCTGCAAGTAATGACTGTTTTGTTCCTTACTTTGTATCTTTATACTTGATACCTTTTTCTTCCTGTGTTGACTAGCATCTCTATTACAGTGTGAAATAGAAGTCATGATAGCAGATATGTTTTTACGGGTCCTGAAAACAAGTAAAACACTTTCAAAAGGTCATCAATAAATGTGATTTATGCTGTAGGGTGTTTATAGCACCCTACATTTCTCAGATAAAGGAAACTTTCATATAAATTTTAGTTTGTTGAGCTTTTTCTTCTATTTTGTTCTATAGTCAAGAATTGATGTTGAATTTTTATCATTGTCTCTTCGTTTTTGACATTATCACATGGTTTTTCTTTTTTAATCTGTTAATATGGTGAATTCAACGTTGCATTCCTTGGATTAAACCCAGTCTTTTATAGGTAGCTACATTTGGTTTCTCCATATTTTATTTAAAAATACTGTATCTGTAAACACAGAAAAGATTGGTCTGTGATTTGTTTTCCTTTCTCTTATGTTTTTCATTGGGTTTTAGTATCATGGTTATGCTAGTTAGTTACATAAAATTAGTTGGGAAGGATTCCCTTGTTTTCTAGTCCTTGGAAATACTTATATGACATTGGAATTATTTCTTCCTCAGTTATTTGGTAGAACTCATTAGTAAAGTCATGTAGCCTTGGGTATTTGTCCTTGTGGAAAGATTTATTGATTATTGATTTTCTTTCTTAGTGGCATTTTTTCTTCTTGAGTAAATTTTGGTAAGGTATAGATTTTCTCCAGTTTGTCTAAATTTTTAAATGTTTTTATGTCCAAAATTGTAAGACGGGCCTGTGATTTTTTTACTTTGTTGATCTTATGCTTTTTTTTTTTCTTTACCCCTGATTCATTGATTCTTAGAAAGCACTTTAAATTTTTAAATGTTTGGAGATTTTCTTTTTTGTTGTTGAAGTATAGCATAATTCAGAAAAGTGTAAAAGTTATAAATGGCTAGCTCTGTAACTTTATACAAAGTGAAAACAATAGTGTGGCCCACATCCAGATATATAAGTAGAACATTACTTGTACCCAAGAAATATTCTCTTACTCCTCTTTCAGTTACATCTCCCACCAAAGGAATTCACTATTCTGACTTTTAACATCATCGGCTAGGTTTCCTTATTTTTGAATTCTTCTGGAAATGTAGTCATATTTTATGTATAGTGTTTTATATCTGGCTTCTTTCACCTAACTTTCTTTGTAATGTTAATCCATATTGTGTGAAGCAGTAGCTTATTCACTCTCATAACTGTGTTGTATTTCATTGTATGACTATACTACAATATATCTTCATTCCACTGTTGATAGGTATTTTTGTTTTCTGTTTTGACTAGTATGAATGGTATTGCTATGAACATTTTTATGTCTTGTAGTGGACACAGGTATGTGTTTCTGTTGAGTAAATACCAAGGAGTGTATCTTGGGGCCTACTTATTTATGCTTGTTAATTTATGTTTAGCTTAAGTGCTTTATTTTGTTTAGTGTTTGCATCCTTTTTTCCATCCTTTTACTTTCAGTATCTCGTATCATTATTTTAAAATTTTTTTGTAAGCTCTATATTGAAGTTTAAAAATCTTGATCTTTTAATGTGATCATGTATACCATATATACCATATTATAATATACTGATATATGTTAAATATTGTTCTAAGTACTATATATAGTAACTTATTATACATTTCAAGTTTTGTCTGGCTCTTTGTCCTTATTTCACTGTATTCCTAAAACTTATATTCCTTGGATGTAAACTTCAGCTTTGCAATTATATTCTTTAACCACATTGCAGGTGACATTTTGCTGTCTTCTGGTTTATATTGTTGCTAGTGAGAAGTCACTATTAGTTTAAATATTGTTCCTTTGAAGGTAATATGTCTGCTATAAGGTTTTGTTTGTTTTTTGGGAATTATTATTTTGAACTTAATTCTGTTTGGCTTCTTGAATTTGTGAATTGGTATTTATGATATTCACCTCTTAGAGGCCTCTTCCTTATTCCTCTTCTTCTGGTACTCCCATGAATCATAAGTTAAACTATTTTACTTTTTCTTTTGTGTATTGCATTTTTGTGTTTCTCAGCTCTGTATTTTTGGATAATTTCTTTGGACATCTTTTGTAGTTCATTAAGTCTCATAGCTTTTCTTAATCTGCTAATAAACTCATCCATTAAGTTTTTACTTTCAATTTTTTGTATTTTTTCATTTTTAGCAGGTCTTTTTTGTTCATATCTTTTAATTTACTGTATAATTTTTTTATTCCTTGTAGATTTTTAAACTTATCTTTTATTTCTTTAAAATTATAAATGCATTTGACCCTTGAACCAATGGAGGTTAGGAGTGCTGACCCCCGCCCCGCAACCACAGTTCAAAATCCATGTATAACTTTATACTTGACCATTTGTATTCACTGTTACAAACATCCACGATTCAACCAACCATAGACTGTGTAGTATTGTAGTATTTATTGAAAAAGCTCTGTGTATAAGTGGACCCATGCAGTTCAAACCGATGTTGTTCAAGGGCTACTATACAGTTGTATAGTAGTTTTATAATCCATTTGATGATTGTAATATTTGAAGTTTTGGGGGGTCTGGTATTTCTGCTAGTTCTTGCTCATTGTGCCTTGCTTGCTTAGATGCTTCGTTATTTTTGACTTGATAACGCTTATTGTCCTAGAAACATCATATGGGGATTATTTGAAGTGTAGCATGAAGGTGCCCTCCTTTAGGAGGGCTTGAATGTACTTATATTAGGTGCTTGGGGGTGCTACCAGTTGGGGGTCACTGAGTTCTTGTGTTGAGGTTCTCTGGACTACGTAGGCAGTGTGAACCTCAGCAAATGTGTAGGCTTATGGCCAAAACTAATTAGCTGTTCCTCCCTTGTATCTGCTATTACTTTGCTCTGCTTAATACCAAGGCAGCCTTCTCTGCTGTCCCTTGTGGGTGGTAATGGCAGCATGGGCACATGTTGACTTGGTTTAATTCTCTCCTTTGCAGGTATTATCTTTTTTGGGTTGGGGTAGTATTCTACATTAATGTCAGGAGGGTCTCTGATGTTCTTCCTTGACAGAGCTCTGTCCTTCTTTTTCCGTAAGATCACCAAAACTGAACTCTAGATTTGTCAGGGTTGGCAGATGCCTTCAGGGTGTAAGTGGATATAAAGTTCCATTTAGTTCTCTGGGTTCCTGAATTCCCTTAGATTTTGGCCCAAGTAATTTGTGGTGCTATTAAAATGCTGTGTGTATTTTATATATATGTAAATAAGTAAATAAATAAATAAAGTCACTTACAGTTTTTTTGTTGGAAGGTCAGTGCAAATAACCTAGCTTGCCGCTAATGGAAATGAAAGTAAAAATAAAATTTTAAAAATTGGGGAAATATTCAGTAAAATGATTTTCATTAATTAGGTAAGTGAATTATTATAAATTAGGAAGTAGTTATAATTTTTTGTAGGGAGAGGTTCCTTTTAATGTTTATTATGAATGTTGTTGATACTTATTTTTTGGTTTGCATCTAATAGTTTTCTCGTTTTAGGGGTAAAGATATTTCCATCATGGCTCATTCAAAGACAAGGACCAATGATGGAAAAATTACCTATCCTCCTGGTGTCAAGGAAATCTCAGATAAAATATCTAAAGAGGAAATGGTGAGACGGTTAAAGGTGAGTAAAATTGGGTTATGTCCTTTGGACATCCGTTTAGGATAAGCAGAGTTGGGGGAGGACACCTGTGGAAATCACATAGAGCTGTATCTTGTTAGGGCAACTTCAAGCAAATCAAAGCAGAAAATGTCTCATGGCCAAAACTAATTAGCTCTAATTAGGAGCTAAGAGAGTGGAGTAGATAAAGAACTTCAGGGATTCCTTAGCTATTGTTAATGGGAGCGCAATTAGAAAGGTGAAGCTTAGATTTTCTAGGGTGTCTATACTTGGGTATAAAGAACAAATCCACAATACGCTTATACTCATTATTATCTGTAGAAAGTTGTCTCCTTCTCCTATATCTCATTTATTTTATAAAAGCAGCCGTTTTAATTTGAGAAAAGAAATTTTAATTCTACTGAATAGTAAGGCTGTATTTTACTTTCTTGTATTTTGAAAGTAGGTTAAAGAGCTTTACTTTTAGCTCTCTGCTTCTGATGTGCAGCAGTGAGTCAAGACTGATGGTGAACTTCCATTCGTGAGGCAGTCACTGTATGGTTAGACTCTCTTCATATTTGTTTGAATAATATTTCATCTTTGGCTTCAAGGTAGTGATAGTCTCCGTGATTAAAATGGTTAAAAGAGCAGAGTGGCCAAGAAGATTGTTAAGCTGATTAGTTCAGATGGTCTTTATTTTTGAGCATTTTTTTCAGTTCAATGTTGTATCTACCTAGACATGTTGCTTGTTATATTAGTAGTATCAATATTTACCTGTATTTCAAGTGTAAAAGATTTGCCTTAATTAATCATTGAAGGCCCAGGAGCCTTGAAGTACTACTTTATTGTTGCATGGTTTATTTATTAGAGTAAAAAGACCCTAATACTATTATAAGTTTCACATAAAGTCTTAGTATTATATCCTGTGCATAAAGTATTAGAATGTCAGATATAAGGTGTTTATTATTCAAAGCAAAAGACATCTTTGAGCAGATTAAATTTACCAATATGTGGATATTTTATCTAGTTGGGAATTGTGTATATTTTATTAAAAACGGTAAAGCTACAGGGCTTCCCTGGTGGTGCAGTGGTTGAGAGTCCGCCTGCCGATGCAGGGGACACGGGTTCGTGCCCTGGTCCGGAAAGGTCCCACATGCCGTGGAGCGGCTGGACCCGTGAGCCATGGCCGCTGAGCCTGCACGTCCAGAGCCTGTGCTCCGCAATGGGAGAGGCCACAGCAGTGAGAGGCCCGCGTACCGCAAAAAAAAAAAAAAAATGGTTAAGCTACAAACTTTAGATATGACATTTTTCATTTCTGTGTATTTAGATTTTCTTGACCTATTAAGTTTTTAGAGAAAGAATACATTTATTTCCTCAGATTTGTTTATATTTCAGCAATGATATCCTTATTGTTTGCTAAGAAATTAACATTAAACACAGACAGAGACTATACTTACAGGCTTTTAGCATTTAGTGTCTTTTATGGATGTTATTTTCTCAGACATCTTTTTTAATTTAGAGGACTCATATATGAGTTATTCGTGAGTTTTATAACACCATTTGCGTTGGTCACAGTATTGAGGAATTCCCATTATCTAGCCCTTGAATAAACTTTATTGATAGTTTTGGTGGAATGATTTCCACAGTGCTCACATTTAGTGCTTGTAGTAAGCTTTCATTATTTTGTAGACATTTCTGCTCAGCAGTAATCTGGTTACTTTTCTTCTTCTTTTTTTTTTTCCTGATTTACACTTACCACTGTTTTTAGCAACCGTCTTGGAGAAATATAGGAAGGATTTAATGTGGAATGATGGTAATTTTTGATATGTACAAGTACAGGTATAAGTTTTTATAAGTTATAAAAACTTGTTAATATGTAAAGTGTCATTGTTTATGTAATTTCTAGAATTTCTTATAACATTTTATTCAAAATATATTGAATCTCTCACTCTTGTGAAGCGATTCCAGGGAAAGAAAGAGTTCCTTGCATATAGCTCTTTTTTTGTCTTTTTTCATAATACATCAAAGCCATCAAAGCATATATCTTAAAAGTAATAAAATTAAAAAGTTAGGAGAGTAGCCCTGGACATTGTACCCTTAAACTAATTGTAGTGTCAGACTGGAAAGATTAGTCTACTGATGGTTCTGGCCCCTGGTGTAGTAGAACTGAGGGTCTTCTCTGTGAGGAACACTGTTACCCACAGCTGCTCTGAGAATTCAGTAATACATTGGACAATTCATTACTCAGAAGTCTAACTCTACAGCAGAGTGGAAATCCATGCAGTTATGTCTCAAAGACCAAGTCCAGCCCTACTTGTTGATTAGTATTTGTAGCGCCACCTAGTGGATGCCAGGTGGTCACCTTTGTATTAGAGTTGTGTTTAAATGTCCCTGACGAGTTCAGCAATTTTGTCAAGTCTTGTGTGAAGTAGGAATAGTACAGACTGAGGCTTCCTTGTGACTGCTGATACTAATATTAGAGAAAGCTCTTTACAGAATTCAAACTATATGATTTTTCACCATTATTGTTTCCATCCCACTTCTTTTATGTAAATGTTTGCTTTCTTCTGCTCACTCCATACATGCCATTGAGTCCTACTAATGAATTGTCCATGTCATATTCTCTTTAACTATGGTACAAGAAATATTTAATTGGATGTTACAGTAGTTGGTAGCTCTTTAATGTTCAGGGATTCATCTTTGTCATCCCTTCTTGAATCTGTTTATATATTCTTTTTTAGCTCAGTGTTGTAAAAGTGAGACTAGAAGTACTATGTTAAGCTACTTTTAAACGTTTAAAATCTGGTTAGCAGGTGTGATGGGTAAATGAAAAGTATTTTATTTAGTCTTTTAAAGAAAAGTTGTATTTACCCTATAGTTCAGAAAGGTCTTGTTCTCTCAGATACTTTTAGGGGAAACATGAAAGTGTATTTATTGGAAGTTAACCTTTGTAATTAATATGGTTTTTATTTCAAATGAATATATTTTTACATGGAGGATTTCATTATTTGATTATTTTGTTTTTATATAGATGGTTGTGAAAACTTTCATGGATATGGACCAGGACTCTGAAGAAGAAAAGGAGCTCTATTTAAACCTAGCTTTACATCTTGCTTCAGATTTTTTCCTCAAGCATCCTGATAAAGATGTTCGATTACTGGTAGCCTGCTGCCTTGCTGATATTTTTAGGATTTATGCTCCTGAAGCTCCTTACACATCCCCTGATAAATTAAAGGCAAGTACTGATTAAAAGAACTGCCAAGATTGACTGATACTTTATCTTTCTGACTAAAATGGGAATTAAAGTATTTAGATTATTTCTTTAGATTCTTTGACATTAGCTGCAGCAGTGTTTTGTTAAACTATTGTACTTCTGTTTTCTGTAGAATTTCCTCCCCCCATTGGTATTTAATTTTGTAAAACAATTTCTGATCTTCAGAATAAGAAGTTGATTAGTAAAGTGTTTTCTATACTTTTTTTTTTTTTTTTTGGCCATGCCACACAGCTTATGGGATCTGAGTTCCCTGACCAGGGACTGAACCTCAGCCACAGTTCTTAACCACTGGCCTGCTAGGGAATTCCCTATACTTTTTATATTATGTCATCATTAGTGGTATTTCACTATCAGTTGGGGACACTTGCTTTTCCTTTTTAAAAATTCATATTGAAGACCATGTTCATTATTTAAAACACAGTATCTAGTGTAAGTCTGAATTTATAATAATATGAATCCTAATTCACTTAATGTAAGGTGTGATGTGAATTGTTTTGAAGAAAATACAATTAACAAAATTTTAATGAAAGGTAGAAAGCACACTTAGTACTTGGTTATTGTAGTTGTAAGTAAAGGCATGTGAATGAAATAATTTTTAAAAGATGAGAAAAGAAGAATAGCATGATTAATCCAGTGGGTAGAAAGCATGAAAATAAGTAGAGCTGTGCAAAAATTTATTGAATGAGGCAAGTTAGAAGAAAATTAGAAAAGCAAAGAATAATTAAAGATAATTGTGGAAACTGTTGGTTGGGAAATGAGTCCTTAGGAAGATTACCCAGTATGGAACAAAAGGCAATTTAGGTTTATTTCATTTAACAAATATTGATGTTAGTTATATGTCAGGAACTGGGTTTACCTTGGTGAAAAACAACCCAGACTTGGTTCTTGAACTTAGGGAGTTGCTTCTTAAAAACTGGAGTGAGGAACCTGCTCATTTGATCAAGTCAGCCAAGATTCCAGTAAGGAATGCCCAAAACTGCTGTGGACGTGCTTGTTTCATATATCTTAGGATGGGGGAGGTAGGGGATAATATTTGTCATTTAAAAGTAAAATTGAATTGTAAGGTTTGAGAATGGTTAGAGAGTTAAAGTAGATAATATGAGCTGGCCTGTGGCGTTGTGTACCCAGGTGTATATCTTGATTTCTAATTGTGAACCTTTAATTTGAGGTACTTAATTGGTTTAAGGAGTAATAGTATTTGGTTGACTGTGGGCTGTGGCTCTTCCTCACTAGGTGTTTTGTTGGCATTCTCATGAAGAGGGAAGTCTAACTTAAGAGTGCTGCTACATGATTTCTTCTACCTCTCTTGTGGATTTCTCAGTTTGCATTATCAGTGATCTGTCTCAAGGCTTTGGGGTAATTTCCTCCCAAAAGAATAGCTACAAATCTTTTCTATTAATAATAGGACAAAAAAAAAATAATAGGACAGTTTTTGAGAAGAATATTGAAGAGATATGATTAAATTAGAGTTTTTAGAATCTAACCTAAAATTTTTAAGTATTTTATTTTTTCTGGTCAGTTTTTTTTTTAATTTAATTTAATTTATTTATTTGTATACAGCAGATTCTCATTAGTTACCATTTTATACATATCAATGTATATATGTCAATCTCAATTTTCCAATTCATCCCCCCACCCCTCTTCCCCCCACCCGCTTTCTCCCTCTGGTCAATTTTTTTGGCTCATACTTTAAATGCCACTTTTTCCTTTTATTGGGGTAGTATTAAAAATTATTTGAGGGTGTTTCTGAATACTTATAGAATAGTTTTCACTCTATTTTGGTTAGTATCAAGTTTGTATTTTTCTTTGTCTACAGTAGTAATAATAGAAAATTGTGACACTTTGATCCTTACCTTTCTACTGTCAGTTATTGTCATCAGAAAACCCTTTTTATATACCCAGCTTCATGTTTAGGTCAGTGCTTGTTAGAGAGATGATCAATGAATATTGTCTTTCCATCTCCAGGTAGAGTCAGTACAGCAGTTGTTCTCTCTTAGTCAAACCAGAAAGGGTTCCTTCATGTAGGACATATTTTATACAGTACTACTAACAAAGTAACTGTTTCTTTTTTTAAAGTAACCATTTTTGAAGGATGTACTTGTGATAGTATTTTTCTTGAAAAGCTACTCAGTAATCTGCATAATCTGTTTCTTCCCTTTTAAGAAATGCTTGTTTATCATTTTACTTGTAAGGGAAACATTTTTTTCTTTTTTCTTTTTGATTGATTAGCATGCTTCCTTTGTAGAATTAGCTTTAATAATTTTAACCTTTTCCAAATTTTTCAAAAACTATTGTCATAAAAATTTGACTCAAAGTGATATTGAACTTATCTTTACCCAGGTATAAAGGGGTGTGCAGTAAAAAACCAAAAGCAAGAGATGGGGATTGATTGATAAATGGTAGGGAAAAACAAGTAGTTACAATGACAAGGTAGGAAGCTTGACGAGTTAACTTCTGTGGGTCTTTTTAAAATTTCGGAGCTTCTGCAATCTATTGTCTTCTCACTTGGTGATTTTACTTTGGAATTTCAAGTTTCCTAAACCATGTTCCTGCTATATAATTACCATATATAGTGCTGTTCCAGCAAACCTGATCAGTTCAGCTCTCAGTCATTGCAAGCTGTTTGTTTTAATGACAGCATAAATTTTAGTTTACTCCATTTTCAGGTCTGTTTTTTTTAACCTACAGTAAGGTGTTTTTCTTTCTCTACTTCAAGATCATAGTAAATGATTTACCATTTTCCTTTAAAGGGCAGTAAGATATTTGGTGTTTTCATGATGATGCACATTTAAAAAATTCCAGCCAAGTAGAATTTTTTTAAACTGGTTCTTTACAATTTATCATGATAGATACACATGAGTGCTGAATTATCTTTAGGAATTTAGTGGATATTTTCATAATCTAAACAAAACTGTCTTTTTTTTTTTAAAGGATATATTTATGTTTATAACAAGGCAGTTGAAGGGGCTAGAGGATACAAAGAGCCCACAGTTCAATAGGTATTTTTATTTACTTGAGGTAAGCAATATATTCTATCTTGAGATGACATTTTAAACTGAGTTTTGTGCTTGTATATTTTTACTGATTAAAATTTTACCCTTTTCCTTTTTTATGTCTTATTTTTAGAACATTGCTTGGGTCAAGTCATATAACATATGCTTTGAGTTGGAAGACAGCAATGAAATTTTTACCCAATTATACAGAACATTATTTTCAGTTATAAAGTAAGTTTACTTTACAAAGGATATAATCTTTTTTTAAATGTAAAGAATTTTTAACTTACAGGTTAATTTTTAACTTACAGCGAAAGAGAGGCATGGACATATATACTGTACCAAACGTAAGGTAGATAGATAGTGGGAAGCAGCCGCATAGCACAGGGAGATCAGCTCCGTGCTTTGTGACCGCCTGGAGGGGTGGGATAGGGAGGGTGGGAGGGAGGGAGACGCAAGAGGGAAGGGATGTGGGAACAGATGTATATGTATGACTGATTCAGTTTGTTATAAAGCAGAAACTAATAAAAAAAAAACCACTTAAAAAAAAAAGAAATGAAGTTGAATTATTTGTAGTGAGGGGAATGGACCTAGAGTCTGTCATACAGAGTGAAGTAGGTCAGAAAGAGAAAAACAAATACTGTATGCTAACACATATATATGGAATCTAAAATAAATAAATATAAATGGTACTGCTGAACCTAGCTGCAGGGCAGGATTAAAGAGGTAGACATAGAAAATGGACTTGAGGACAGGTGTGGGAGGACGAAGCTGGGGCGAAATGAGAGTAGCATCGACATATAGACACTACCAAATGTAAAATAGACAGCTAGTAGGAAGCAGCCGCATAGCACAGGGAGATCAGCTCGGTGCTTTGTGATGACCTAGAGGGGTGGGATAGGGAGGATGGGAGGGAGGCTCAAGAGGGAGGGGATATGGGGACATGTATATGCATATGGCTGATTCGCTCTGTTGTACAACAGAAACTAACACAGTATCGTGAAGCAATTATACTCCAATAAAGATCTATTTAAAAAAAAAGAATTTTTAACTTACAGGTGAATCTGCATAAACTGTGTTTACTATGATGAATATTGGAAGGCTAATAAGAGTTATAACTTAAGAACTCATTAACATGATTTTTATAGATGTTTTGACAATGAATACAATTTAATTCTGTACTGTAGAGAATAATATAAGAGTGGCATAAGGTAATCTATAGCCAATATAAAAATATTTTTTGGATTTTGTTATTTTCTTTTATTTAAATCACATACTACTGACTCCTTAATTCATGTGAATAGTTGAGTTCTTTGTGTATTCCTTAAATTTACTAGAATTAGCCTCCGCAAAGTAGTTTGATTTTCTGAATTTAAGGCAAAACTAAAGTTACATTTGATTTAATTACTTTTGATTGTGAGACTGGTAAAAATTAGGAAAAAGTAATCCTGGAAATGTAATTTAAAAAATATTTTGGATGATGTTGTAAGATTTGGAAGAGAGGGAAGCTTTAAATGAATATGTAGAATTTGATTTAATTAATGCCCGAGTATCATTTTAAAATACAGTGCAATGTTCTATGTTATGATTAAATCTTATAAATTTCAGATATACTTTAAATGAAATATCAATTTTGAATTTCAGCAATGGCCACAATCAGAAAGTTCATATGCATATGGTGGATCTCATGAGTTCTATTATTTGTGAAGGTGATACAGTATCTCAGGAGCTTTTGGATACAGTTTTGGTAAATCTGGTACCTGCCCATAAGGTAAGTAACAATATATATTGAAATATATCAAAAGCCTCTTAATATTAGGGTCCAGAATTTGCTTATGTTTAAAATGCAATTTATCCTGCTTTATAGTTTTGGAGACTTTTATTGATTAATATTAATGAACATCACTTGTGTTTAACAAAACATGATACACTTATTAGTCACTAATTAAATGAAGAGATAACAGATTTAGTACATGTGATAAAATATCTGTAATAACTCAGTTTTGTATAGGATTATGTTTCAAGGAACACATTAATAGCTACTTTGATGCTATTATATAACTTTATATGTTGGGAGATACATAACCAAATAGGCCTTAGGTAAAAGACAGTGATAGTGTAGATGGCGGGGAGGGGTGAAATTAAAAGGGAAGTCTTGGGCTTCCCTGGTGGCACAGTGGTTGAGAGTCCGCCTGCTGATGCAGGGGACACGGGTTCGTGCCCCGGTCTGGGAAGATCCCACATGCCGCAGAGCGGCTAGGCCCGTGAGCCATGGCCGCTCAGCCTGCGCGTCCAGAGCCTGTGCTCTGCAGCAGGAGAGGCCACAACAGTGAGAGGCCCGCGTACCGCAAAAAAAAAAAAAAAAAAAGGGGAAGTTTTTGCTAACTTGGAGAAAAGGATATAGTGATGACACAAGTATTTCTTGCCTGGGTGATATTAATCAAGTTGTGTGTGTGTTGTGTGTGTTTTTGTGTGTTTCATTCTTTGAAAATGAGTAACACTTTAGTAAGCAGTTGGAAGTATGGTTCTGTGATTCACCAGTATAAAGGTCTCTGCAAAATTAAGACCTTTCTGGAAAGATATAACTTAAATTTATAGCTACACAGCATTCACAGAAATAATGCTTCATTAAAAATGACCTCATAATGTAAAATTTCCAAACTTTTAAGAAGTCCATCAATACTGAAAATCAGACACTAAGTAAAAATTCAGATAATATATTTATTAGATAAAAATATTAAATACCTTTAAAAGGATTAAAGATAACAATTTTATGTTTTAATCTCTAGAAGCATAAGAGTTAAAAAGTATGATAGCTAGACGTATGAAAGGAGAAGAAGGTACAGTTAGGAAAAAAACGTAGAAATGAAAAATGTTCATAGAAATCAAAATATTTTTTGGATTATAAAAGACATTTAGAGAACTAGGAGATCTGAGGAAATTGTACAGATACAGTGAGATAAAGTTAAGGAAAACATAAACGATAGAATGAAAAGGTCCAGTATATTTAAAAGTGATGCAGAACACCGAGTAAGAATGGAGAAGAGATGATATTCAAGTAGATATTTGCTTAAAATTTTCTAGAACTGATGAAAAGCGTAAATTTATGAGTTAGGTAACAGAAGTGTCATGAACAGAAAAAATAAAAATAAATCCCGGTGTAGGCGTATCCTGGAGAATTTGTAGAATGACAAAATAGAAATAATCTATAAAGCATCCAGAGGGAAAAGACATAGCCCTTAACAAGGAATAAACATTAAACTGATTGCTGACTTCTCAGTAGCAAGGATAGATGCCAGAACATAATGGACCTATATTTCCAAAGTACTGAGATAAAATAACTGTATATGCATGCACACAGTTGCTATCCAATTTGAGTGAAATTAAGACATTAAATATACAACTTGTCAATAGATCCTTCCTGAAAGAACTACTATTTGAGTACTTTAGAATAATGGAAATTGAACTTGAAAGAAGTGAAATGTAAGAAGTATTGGTGAACAATGAAATGCTCTAAGTAAGAACTGACATATAAAACAAAAACAGTAGCAATAATAATTATAATGATTAATTAAAGGGATTTTAACAAAATGGTCCTAAACCACTGGATAAAAATAACATGTAAGATTATATGGCCTAATAGAGTCAAGGAGTGATATGATCTTGCTGATGATCAGGAGTATAGAGCTATTGATTTACTTTGAACTTTATTATTTTTTTAAAATTAATTAATTTATTTTTGGCTGCATTGGGTCTTCATTGCTGTGTGCAGCCTTTCTCTAGTTGCAGTGAATGGGGGCTACTCTTCATTGCAGTGCGTGGGCTTCTCATTGTGGTGGCTTCTCTTGTTGCAGAGCATGGGCTCTAGGTGCGCGGTCTTCAGTAGTTGTAGCATGCGGGCTCAGTAGTTGTGGCTCACGGGCTCTAGAGCGCAGGCTCAGTAGTTGTGACACATGGGCTTAGTTGCTCCGTGGCATGTGGGAGCTTCCCAGACCAGGGCTCGAACCCATGTCCCCTGCATTGGCAGGCGGATTCTTAACCACTGCGCCACCAAGCAAGTCCCCGACAGGTGGGTTATTAACTGCTATGCCATCAGGGAAGCCCTATTTTGAACTTTAAATGAAGTATTCATGTTAAAATTTTAAGGATTACAATACAAGGAAGAATTACAATAAATGTAAATGGCCCAAATTTACTACTTCAGGTTGTCAGATTAGATTAAAAATAATCCACTGGTCATTGTTAATAAGAGATAACAAAAATACTGTCACAAAAAGGTTGTCACTAAAAGGATGGAAAAAAGATTTGCCATGCCAGACACATACTAACTGAAGGAAAACTGAAGTAACTTGTATTGATTTTCGATGTTATAGTCTTTACCAGGTAAAGAAGGGAGTTATACAATGATAAGTTTTAGTTCTCAGGAAGATGCCTAAACTTGTATTCACATAGGCTCAAAATATATAAAGCATACATTGAAAGAATTATAAGGAGAAACAAACTCACAATTTGGTGGGCCATTTTAATACATTTCCATTTGATTATAAGTCAAATAGACCAACAGTTCTTGAGGATTTTAAAACACAAAACTAACAAGCCTCTAGCACTCATAATTAATCTGTCAAAAGAGTAAATCATGATGGCAGTTATAAGAAATTTAGAAATGATAATTAAAATGATACATATTAAAACCTGTGGGATTCAACTTAAATGTTTTAATCTAACTTTATAGTTAAAGTGTCCAGTTCAAGAAATTATAAAAGTATCATTAGAATATATAGTCTGTACAAGAAAGTAAACCATGAAGAACAGAAATGAATGAAATAGAAAACACAGTGACATTTCAGAAAAACCTAAAGTTGGTAATTCGAAAAGTATATTAAATAGGCATGCCCTTGGCAGTTTGAATCAGAAAAAGGGAGATGGTATTAATATATAGTTTTAGAATGAAATGAGGAACAGCGGGCATTAAAAAGATCAAAAAACAATTCCATGAACAGTATTTTTTTTTTTTTTTTTTGCAATACGCGGGCCTCTCCCGCTGCGGAGCACAGGCTCCGGACGCGCAGGCCCAGCAGCCATGGCCCACGGGCCCAGCCACTCCTCAGCACGTGGGATCCCCTCAGACCGGGGCACGAACCCACGTCCCCTGCATCGGCAGGTGGACTCCCAACCACTGCGCCACCAGGGAAGCCCCATGAACAGTATTTTATGCTAACATATTTGGAGTTGGACAAAACAAATTTCTAGAAAATAAAACTTGCCAATTTTTCTCAAGAGAGAAAATCTTGAATAACCTTTAACCAATAAAAGAAATTTAATTGGTTTTAAAAACTATATCTATAAAACAAACAAAAATCTTTCCTCCTAAACAACGATGACAGTAATAATAGCAACAGCAGCAGAACTCAAACCAAGCATGAAGGAATTTAAACACATCACCAGGAGATTTCTATTAATCATTTAAGTGCCATATAATCCTGATATTCAGCAACCTTTTTAAGATTATAGAAGAGGAAGGCATGCTCCACAATTCACATTATGAGCAGAATATAGTTTTCATAGGGAAAACTAGAGAAAACCAAGTTCAAGAAAGGAGGTTAATAGGCTAATTTAATTTATAATACATTTGTGTAAATCCAATATAAAATAATAGTGGACACTATCCAGAATGATATGAAGTAATATTGGTAATGAGCAAATTGGCTAAATTTTAGGAATTCAAAGATGGATTAACATTAAAAAATATTTGTGGAAATTATCAGAACAAAGAGAAAAAATAATCAATAGATGTATAAGAAAACCATTTGATAAAATTCAGTATAACTTACGATAAAAAATATTATTAGCATATTTGAAATAGAAAGGAACTTCCTTAAATTGATAAGGTTATGTATGATACTGCACTTAATGGTGAAATGCTGAAGGATTTTCTTTGAAGTTAGGAACATTGTCAAGAGGTCACTTCTACTCAGGAAAAAGTCAAGTATGCTATTTCAAATCGGTATTAAACTACAAGCCTTAAGTTAGTGGAGTAAAACAAGACAAAAGATAAAAGGATTAGAAAGAAGAAACAAAACTGAAATTATTTGCAGATGTTATGACTGCCTGTGCAGAAAACACAAAACAGTGTACAGATTAGTTTCTAGAAAAAATAAGAAAATTCTGCAAAGTCGCTAGATATAAGATCAATATATAAAAATCTGTTGGTATAATTTCAAAAAATTTTTATTTGTAGCTTTAACAAAGATTTGAGCTACTTAGAAATTTATTAACAATGTGTATGACCTTAATGTTCAAAGTTATTACAGTTGTTGGAGAAGTGTAAGAGACGACTTAAATATGTTGCATGATTTGTTATAATTGTTTATGTGATGGGAAACTCAGTATCACAATAAATTCATTCCTCTATATACTAATAGATAACCTAATCAAAATAGAAATTGTGAATGTGTATTGCGTGTGTATACGTGCATGTGTGTGTAGTTTGACAAATTGGTTTTTGAAGAAGAATAAGAAAGCGGGTACTTATCTTACCTGGTGTTAAGACATTATTTCCATATGTCCCTTTGACTGTAATCAGGCAGTAATAGACAAAGGGACATATGGAAGTAATGGAAAATTTACAAATGGGTACATGGTTGTATAGAAACTTGAGAGTGTGAGTATTACAGGGAAGTCATTGGAGGGAATAATGGACTTGAATATCCATATGGAAAATAATATAAGATTCTTATTTCACACCATGCATGAAAATAAATTACGGGCAGAATAAAGATCTAAATCTGAAAAGCAAATCTTTGAAATTTTATTTGAAAATATAAAACAACAAATTAACCTCAATATGGAAAAGAATTTTAAAAATATAGAGAGAGCACAAGCCAAATGGGAAAAGATTGATATATTTGGTTATATTAAAATGAAAACTTTTGTATGTCCTAAGATACCATAAGCATTGTAAAAACATAGGTACAGGCTCTAAGATATGTTGTGCATGTAATTGGCAAATGTTTAGTGTACAGAGAAACTCTACAAATAAGAACAAGACAAAACAGCTTATTTGAAAAATGGCAAAGGTATTTATAGAAAATTATTTCTTATATGCACAAGGAGGCATGTATCAATACAAAACATTTAATGTCTATGAATAGGAGAATGAGTAAATAAGCTGTAGCATATTATATATGAAAATACTAAACAGCAGTTAGATATTAATGAAATGATACAATACAAAGCATCAATGCAGATAAATCTAAAAATATTCTGAATGTGAGTTTCAGGATATATACAATTCTCCTGCTCTCTGTAATATGTTTAAACTGGAATAGTGATTCCATTTTAGATCTTTGGTCATGATTCTTTCCATCATCAAAATCTCTTAGAAACATATTTTCTTAAGGTATTGTTTCTTGTGCTTCTTTTCTTTTCATACTTGACTATTTATGTTTCTTTTTTTTTTTTGGCAGTGCTGCATGGCTTGTGGTTTCTTAGTTCCTTGACCGGGGCTCAAACCCGGGGCCCCGGCAGTGAGAGCGCTGAGTCCTAATCACTGGACGGCCAGGGGATTCCCTTGTTATGTTTCTATCCTTGGACTTCCCTATGCTCTGAGATGTGGTTCAGGAAAATCTGCTTTCCCATAGCTGCCCCAAACTCTTTTGTCTTTCACCACCTGTGGATTCCTCATTTCTGCCCGCACTAGGACCCAGTTCATTCTCTTATGATGTTTTGGTTCTTTTGGTCTTGGAATGAAATAGCCCGTATTTGTACTCAGCTGAACTGATTTGACTTTGCAACTAGCTTTACAGTGACTCAGTATCTCCTTTTCTGTCTAATAAACATTTATTGACCTTTTCTATGTGATTTACCTTATGCTGTGAATAAGATATGAAGAGAATATAATTATCCTTGCTTGGAAGGGATCTTAAGATGTACTAGACCAGTTAGTCTGAGGAGAAAAGTGGCTTTGCCGTCGCCCTTTTATTCAAATTGAATCTTAAACAGTTTTCTCATTCATTGACTTAACAGTAGCTTTTTGAATACAGGTAATATTTCCTTTTTCATATTTAGTGGTGTATAATATAGGTACTGTTTTTTGTTTTTTTCCTTCAGAATTTAAACAAGCAAGCATATGATTTGGCAAAGGCTTTACTGAAGAGGACAGCTCAAGCTATTGAACCATATATTACCAATGTAAGTTTTACTTGTCCAATTGGTTGTCAGAAAGATGAGCCAAAATTTTAAAGACAGCTAGAAGCAGAATTTCAGCAAGTGGTACATACTTTAACATTTCATATTGTTTTAATAATTAAGTGTATTTTCTTTCTCCTTATTTAAAATTATTATTGGTTAATATTTTCTAGAAAATTAGCTCTCATATTCTTTGTTCATTTATTTCTCTCTTTCAAATTGCCTAGGAACTAAAACAGTTTTTATTTTGGTTAGCAAGATATACTGTTTCTATTCTTGGAAATCGAGTTAAATGTAATTAGATAAATCATATGGAACTTATCATTATTCAGAGAAGTTGCTTACAGCTTTTTGGAAATTAAATTGATTTGTACAAGAAGAAGATATGAACTAATATCAAGATATAAAAATTGAAGGCAAGTGTGAATGACAGTGGTGTGGTGAAAGTTGCCTGTCTTGCTCTCCCTGGGGTAGATTCCATATAAATCTACCTTTTCTGAGAAGGGGGAAGAATTGCAATGAAATGAGCCCTTTCATTATCATCTCAAATCTACTTATTTATGGTTAACGATCTTCTATTTATTTTCAGAAGAAATGTATTTTATCTGATAGGTTCACTGATAGAAGCTTACTATAAGTTTTAATTTTTCCCCCATAGTTCTGTTGAGTTGCACAACTCTAGGTGGCACCATTCACATTGTTTTCCATGTGAATGGTACCTACTGGAACAAATCTAGAATGCAGTCTTGATGTTGGCCTCTGGAATTGTGTAGCAGGTCTGTCTCCACCTGCTTTCCACTTTTACCCACATCTAAACATGTAAATCTGTCTTCTTGAAAAAAGTGAGAAAGAAAGCCTTTTATAATTACTTATGTACTTAATTTTCCTGAAGTTTATTGAAGGAGAATTTTTCTTGAAGTAATACAAAATTTAATTTAGTATATAAAAATACATCATGAAAAGATGTACTTTGAAAATTAACATACTTTATGGAACAGTACTATGGTAAATTCCAGTTTTTGTTACTGGCTTATGACCTTAAATAGTTGTGAGCACATGATGATTTGGAAAAATGTATTTAATTTGTAAAGAAATTGTTTTGGAGGGTGGACTTTCAGAATCTGGAGAATTAAATTGTGTAACCTATCTTAATAGCTCCAGTCAGATTGCCAGGGAATTCTAAATATTGATTTCTGCAAGTTTTGTGAGTCTTGGGTATTGGCTGCAGTAAATTGGTTAGACTGAGTAGATTGAGTTCTTTCTGTTATGACGTAGTGGCACTTGAAATCTGTAGAACCAGATTTAAGCATTCTGTTATTAAGTGCCCCTTCCCTTTTCCTTTGCTTCAAGTGCCTGTGAATGACTGTTTCTGTGGCCATTAGATACACTTAGGTGAGCTCCTCCTGGTGGTCATTTATTTAAGTTGATGTTGCTGAGCTAGATGTTTTTTAGGGGAACACTTACCTTTTTCTGATGCCTTTTTCTGGCATAAAAATAAAAAATTAACACTATACTACGTTGATAGATTTTCTAGGATTGGGAAAATAAATATTTGGGTAATAAAAGAAAAAAATTCAAGATAGAATGAGGTGATTAGGTTCATTATACTATTCTCTCAACATCTGTGTATGTCTGAAAATATTTATAATAAAAGTTAAAAGAAATATAGAAGGACGAAGGAAATACTTTTAGCAATCCCAGGTAAATCAAGGTAAAAACATTTCCCTGTCACTTACACCTCATGTTAATTTCCTGCTCTTAGTTCTTACCTACAGAAATAGACAGCCCCATCCATACTTGGTTATGTCTTTATCAGAAGCTAGGGCTGGGGGCAAGAGGCACAGGCTTAGTAGAATAGTCTGAGCACACTTTCAGTTATGTATTTATGTATTCCCAGTACTTTGTCATTATTTTCTTATCTCTCTCTGTTTTCCCTATTTTCTTGTCCCTTGACTTATTTGAGAGTTAGCTAAGAAGTCATTAAGAATTGCTTTTTTTTTTCTCCTCTTCTCCCTTATAAATCTACAGTTACATGTAAAATACCTTCTGGTGAGCTTAATTCCCTGTGGGATTTTAGTCCAGTGTAAAAATCATTCTCAGCCTTTTTGGATTTGTACATGTAATAGCCATTATTCATATATCTTCCTAGTAGAGAATTAGCAAGGAAAAATAGAGGTAGGATGTCAAAGTAATAGAGGTAGGATGTCAAGGTAATAATAACCCCACTTCTGTCTCTTTTTTACTTGTGTCTTTTTTCACTCATGTCTATAGACACATTCAAGTTTCCTCTTTATATACAGTGTTGTTTACATATATAGAACTTAAGTCACTGTGGCGTTATAGATTACTTTTTAAAATAAAAGTTTTTGTAACTTGACAACTCATGAAACTAAAAAGTGTGTGTGTGTGTATGTGCATGTGTGTGTGTGTCTATATATATATATATATATATATAAAAGGTACAACAGTATCAAAAACAAAAAGTATGTAGTGACAATTTAAAAAATTTCCTACATGGATCACTTGTTGGTAACGTTGTTATTTTTTACCAGATCTTTTAAATCACACGTTTTAGGGGATAGCACAGAAGTATTTTGTTGGATTGAAAAAATGTATCAAGCTTGTCTTGATGTAGGTACAATTTGGTTAATTTGCTTAATCTCACTTAGACTTAGTTATTGGAGTTAATAATGCTTGGGGTGATGGTAGAGAATGTGTTAACTGATGTGAAAGCACTTCTGTAATTAAAGTTGATCGTTTAAATCTAAGAATTTATCGACCTTTAACTTACTCCTCTTACTCCTTTCATTAGGAGGCAGTTGTTATCCTTTAATTTGCTATATGAAAATTAGTTACTATTTGTAAGTAAAAGACTGATGTTTTTTGGTAGGAAATGCTTTATTCAAATCTATATCTGCTTCTTCACTGAACTGTATACCCTCAGGAAGGTTGTTTCACCTATAGTTGGATTATAGTACCTGTTACACATCATTCATTCATTTATTGAATCTATTTTGGATACCTCTCTGTCAGGCAGTGTATCCGGTTCTTGTTATACAGTGAAGACTGACTTGGAGATAGATGGAGATTATAAGTGTCCAATAAATGTTTTTGATGGAATTTGTAGGAAGTTACACTGGGTTTTTTTTGTTGTTGTTTTGTTTTTTTCCCATTTTCAAATGAGTTTTCCCCAGACTGATAGAAGAAGAGGATGGTTTGATCACCAAGATGGCCAGATTGGAAAGGATTATTTTCTGTTAAGAAAGGTAGATTTATCATTTTGAAACAGGAGAAAATTTTCGAATGGAAACAACGAAGCCACTTCATCTTCAACTTGAATGAGAATTTAACCTTTGATGTCATGAAATTCTTTTCCCACAAAATTGATGAACATGGAGGACAGACGAGTTATTTTTAAAACCAATAAAGAGAGAATAGTAGAATAGAATTTTTTTCTTTTTTTCCCTTCGTGGCTAGGTGGTTGGTACAGGTTCATAGATCTAAAAAACTTAAGAACAACACAGGAGCTAAAAGTAAGCAGAGGAGACATTGAAATGTAAAGTCCTGACTGTACTTTCCAGATAGAAAACCTGATTAAGCCAAGTTGTTTGTTAACTGTCACAGAAAGAAGAGATCAGGGCAGCTTGTGCGGTGTAAAGAATCCTTAATTCCTTCTTCAAGGAGATAAAAGATACTGTGGAGAATATGTGGGATATGCTCTGGGTTAATTTTTTACATATTTGGAAGACTTTAAATAGAAAGGAACTTGATCATTATGCCACATATTTTTACCATTTTCAGTAGTAACATGATGAATGATCTGAGTGCAGAAACTAGTTAGTGCTGGCTGCTTATAGAAAAAAAATGTTCACATTTGGATTTTCCTTGTGTTTGTATGTGCTTTTAATTGGACTTTAATTAGTGCTATAAACTTTGTATGTATGTATACATTGTTTATCAGAATATAAAAGAAAACAGAAAGTATTAGAAAGATATTGTTTTGCCTTGTAAATATAAAATTACGTATTTTAAAAATGGAATTGGTTTCTACTATGAAGGTGTAAGGCTTTGTCTCCCATACTGCTGTGGGGAGCAAAATGTGATCCCTCGCCCTTAAGAAATTTATCTAGTAGAGAAACTAAGACATGTGTACAAATAAGTGTAGTATAGGATAAAATATGGTAAATACCATAATGTGGAATAAAGTGTATTTGGTAGGTAGGGTATTTATTGATATGCTAATTGATGAGTCAGTACAAATTACTTGTCTTTTATTATGTACGAGGTGAATTCCATGTTTTATGTTTTTAGGTAGCCAGTAGTGATTTCCCACCTTCTTAGAAAATGTTTTGGTATGCCTGTTTTGACTTTGTATAGAATGATAATGAACTTAATTGAATAATAAAATTTCAGAAAATTCACTTTATCTATGGTGTTTCTATTAATGATAAATTTTCTTTCTCAAAAGTTTTTTAATCAGGTTCTGATGCTTGGGAAAACATCTATCAGCGATTTGTCAGAGCATGTCTTTGACTTAATTTTGGAGCTCTATAATATTGATAGTCATTTGCTGCTGTCAGTTTTACCCCAGCTTGAATTTAAATTGAAGGTAACTATTCTAAAAATAATATGGTTTTATCAACCAGATTAGCAAAGCGCATTATTTGTGGCTTTTTAATCCTTATAGTGGTTTTAACTGGATGTTACACATGTGGTGGTGTATTAGTTATTTATTTACATGTTTGTGCCTTGCATATTTGTGTATCTCCAGTGCCTGGCATGGTGCCTAGCAGATAAAATCTGATGAATTAATGATTAGCAGGATGATATTTTCCTTCAGATGTTTTCCAGATAAATTCTGGGTTGTGACTAACTTTTGAGGTCATAGCTATACATCAAACTTTTACGTTTTTAAGGCATGGTTTATAGTGGTTCCCAAGACCCCTTGATGTGCCATAAAAATAGTTTAGGATCTATTATCTACATAGGGTGAAATATTTTCCCTTTATGAACATTATCCTGTACTTGTCTAGCCTGTCTTGAAAGCTCCTTTGCTTTCCACACGGCTTTTCTGGACTCTTTCGGTAACGTCCCTATTGCCTTGGCATTAAATTATGCCATAAAATTGAGTTTCACTTGCAGATTTGGGGCATATTTTCTCTTTCAAGTTATTACATAAAGATTAAATAAATCTGGTTATAATTAATACTCTTTGATGAACCCCACTGTACCACCCAGAAAAGTTTTTAAATGATTTCTGTGTTGTATTTCTTGTTTCTAAAAATTTGAATTTGTCTCTTTGAAAACTACAAAATAAACAGTTTATGTCGGTAGTATAAATACCCCCAAAATGCAGCAAATTATTATTCTCATTTTATTTTGAGGCATATTTTTGGTGTATTTCTCAAGTGAGACATTTGATTCACTGGCCTTCCTCTACCCCCTTTTTTCATGTAGTTAGCAATTTTGATGAGGCAAAAGGCAGTTATACCTTTAATTATTTGTTGCTTTGATTTTCTCTAATAAAAATATTGAATACTGTAAGAAATACAAAAATAAGAATTATCATCCCTGCTTTCAGCAAATTTAACATCTATTATGGGAGGAAGAGGAAAAAATCCATATCTAATAAGAGGCCAAATATTATAAGTATCATAAAAGATACAGACAGCATACAATTGAAGCAAAGGAAACAGCATGCAGAATCATATAGAGGTAGGAAGGTGCTGGGTGAATTTGCAGAACACAAAGAATTACAGTTGCATGGTAGCATAAAGTAAGTGTAAATCATTCCTGGCTGCCCATTAGAATCTTCTCCTGTGGAGCCTTAATAAACAAGCAGATGTCCAGGCATTAACCCAGATCAGAATTTCTGGCAGTGGAGTCTAGACATGAGCTTTTGTTTGTTTGTTTGTTTGTTGTTTCTTAAAAGCCTTATAGGTCATTCTAATGTGCAGCCAGGGTTAAAACGTACTTTTTTAGAGGAATAATCAAATAATAGAGATGAGTCGGGTCATATCATGGGGGCTTTAAATGCTGGGCTTTGGCATTGGTTTAAAATTTAAAAGAAATCTGTACAGTGCCATCCAAGTACTTTGAATATTAGTGCTTTTAACAATCTCTGTCACATTTTGTGTTCAAGTCTAGTATTGTGGCTGGCTCATTCATTTAAATATTGTCATTTGTTGGAGGTACCAAAAGCAGTAATAAAATTTGAGTTCTTATCCCCAGAGTACCCATTTTCTATATAAAGTGGAAACTTTAGTTTTTGCATGTGTAAGGCTTCATCACGTCGTTGAACTCCATTATGAATCTGGTGTGTGTAGATGAACTGACTCTCCTGTTGGGAGATTTAGTGCATATTTATTTCTACAAAGGGCTTAACAAGTACCTTCATATATAAGTCTCTGTTTACTGTAGGATTGGCCTCTATCAGTGTCTATTCTTAAAGACCACAAATAGTTTTTCAAGGGTCCCAAGTAGGTTTGATGCAAGTTAGTTTTTGATTTTGATTTTGAATGGAAACAAGCCTCAATTGTAGGAGGGGCCACTAAATTTTAATCAGACTTTGGGATGAATTTTCATGTAGGAGTGTACTCCTTTAATGTAATTTGAGATGATTAGAATATTTAAGGTAACATTTAATTTTATGAAAAATATATTAAACATTTTTATGTATAATTTTTCAGCTGAAGTTCATAAAAGATTTTCTGTGGAATTAGAGATTAAGGGAAATCATGGGGAAAATTATTCTCAGTATATCTACCTCATGGTTTTAAAGCTGTGGTTGTGTTTTGTTTTAGAGCAATGATAATGAGGAACGCCTTCAAGTTGTTAAACTACTGGCAAAAATGTTTGGGGCAAAGGATTCAGAATTGGCTTCTCAAAACAAACCACTTTGGCAGTGTTACTTGGGCAGGTATATGATTTTGGTGTCCTGTTTAAAAGTAATATGTGTTTATATCTACTTACTATTTTAAAACAGCACCCACATTTAAGATTGTTTTCTGAAATCATAAAAAGAGGGGTTTTATATTTTGAAATTCTTGAATGCTGATGGCGATTGGCCATATTTACAGTTTCCCCTTCTTATTTTGTCTTCAGTAATTTTTAAAAGATGATACATTTAAAAAACTCTCATAAAGTATTATAATCCTGAAATTGAAGTGTATTATTACATAGCAGTGATTGATTAATTCCAACCAGAAGTACATCATGGTGAGATATAGCCTCTCCACAAAGAAATTATATTTAATTAGATTATTTGGAGTCATTGTAAAGATAAAAGGGTATCCATAGAATGGATAAATAAATGATTATGTATATTCCTCCTACTGACCTCCTTTCTACATTTCTTATGATAATGAGGAAATGATAACCTGGGCTTCTTGTATGCTTTTAATGATCCAAAAACCTCCTGAAATCGGTTGCAAAATTTTGAATGTGTTTCTATACTTTTTCTGTGAGAGGGGTTTATTTTATTACTTTTCTAAAGATATCCCGACCTTGAATATGTTAAAACCACTTCCAAGTGCCCTGGCTGAAACCTACTTTGACGCTGAGGATAGAGGAGGATTTTTTTCCCCCTTTTATAATTATGCTTATAACAAATAATGCAATTAAGTCGTAAATAAACAAGTAAATAGGATTGAGATTCTTACTGTTATTTTCTTTGTATTGAAATATTTGCATTGTCATCACCACTTTTCCTTCCATTTTGTTACCAGAACTATCAATGATTATGATAAAGATAATCTCTTCTGGTCTTGTTTTTCTAATTTGTCAAATCATATAAGCCTTTATATGTTTTTTTTTTTTAAGCCTTTATATGTTAAGCCCTAAATTCTTACTCTGTTTTCTTACCTCTTATGTAGCTCAATAATAATATTTAACAAGGTGTGTTAAACTAATAAATATTAGCCCATTGTCATTTTGAGTTTGATTTCTAGACTTTTTCCCCTTAAATACAATGAGCAAGAGGGCAAAATAGTTTGTTTAATTAAACTGTACAACTAAAATCAAAATGTTTTATTTAATGTGCTAAAACAAATACAGTTTTACATATAGACATTTAATATATCTTTAAATCAGGACTTGGATTAGCCAGACTTTATAGGATTTTAGGAGGAAAAATTCTAATTTAAATTTTTTACCTTTTGATTACATTGTAATTTTTCCTTTTTTTATTAATGACATAAAACTTGCACATTATTACCAATTTTAGGGAGCTAGAGTATTTTTTTTAAAGATGTCTTTTAATGGTTATTTGGTACATGTTTATTTCAGAAAGGTTAAAGTGTACAGGGATTGAGTACTTGGATTCAGAACACTCAGGAAACTATATGAGACCAGAGACTAGATTTTATAGACTAGATTTTTTTGAGTGTACTTCATAAAGCAGTTTGTTTCCTAATAATAATCTTTTATGAGTAATTTGTTGCTCCTTCAGAAGACTTTTTTTCTTTCCGATGCTAAATTTTGTTTCTTACGGTATTAGGTGATACCAGATTTGGAGACTTTTTGATCTTCGAGAATTAAGACTTATGAAAATGTCAAATGGAAAATTCTTGCTTCACTTTAACGTTCTTGTTGTTACTTAAGATTTAAAAACAAACCCACTGCTTTGTAGCCCACAATGAACTTATGTATATAGGCTTTGAACATCAATGGTTTAGAGACAACTAGACATCATGTGCTTCCTGATGGAGGAACACAATGCCATTATCAGTAGTCTTGCTAAAAAATGAACCTGAATATGATCAGGTCTCTAGACCTGATTCCTAATGTGCAGGATTTAGGAGAGAAAGGAACCTGTTAATTGACATCAGAATGATAAAATTATCAAAATCTACACTGTGGAAAAACACTACACACACACACAAACACAAAACAGTTGCTTCACCAGATTACAAAGGAAAAGAAAAAGATAGGGGAAATATGAGTAAAAGATACTTAAATGACTTATCAACCAAAGAGTTTTAACTTTTTAGAGATACGTACTAAGGTATTTACATATACATGTAAAAATTGGCTTTGATATTAGTGGAAATAATTATGATAGATAGGAGTAATTTCGGCACAATTTTAGAGTCATATAAAGTAATACAGGGTTTAGTGCAAGATCTACCAAACATTTGTGAATGTTCTGTATTTAAGAAAGAATAATTTGAGGAAAAACTTTCTTTTCAGTGTGGGATTTAATAATGTATATGTGCATTATGTATACACATATACTTGCATAAACAGATATATTTGAAATTATAGGGCTTCCCTGGTGGCGCAGTGGTTAAGAATCCGCCTGCCAATGCAGGGGACACAGGTTTGAGCCCTGGTCCAGGAAGATCCCACATGCCACGGAGAAACTAAGCCATACGCCACAGCTACTGAGCCTGTGCTCTAGAGCCTGCGAGCCACAACTGCTGAGCTTGCATGCCACAGTTACGGAAGCCCGCATGCCTAGAGCCCATGCTCCACAACAAGAGAAGGCACTGCAATGAGAAGCCTGCGTGCCACAATGAAGGAGTAGCCCCCGCTCGCCTGAGCTAGAGAAAGTCCGTGCGCAGCAAGAAAGACCCAACGCAGCCAAAAATAATAATAATTAAAATAAAATAAATAAATTTATATATAACAAAAAAGAAAGTATACTATTTATAGGAAAAATTTTGTCATTCCAGTTCTTGTATTTGAGCCAAATGTATACTGTTCAAACATCCTCCTTAAAAGTACATAGTTCTCACAGGAGATTGACCTAGTTTAATATAGAGGTTCCAAAGCATTCTTACATATATAATATATCAAAAACTTTGTTAAAATAGTCTGGTTCTGCTTTGAATTATCCTGTATAAATTGTTTTTTCTTTTAATTAAAGAAATAAATATAAATTAAGTGCAGGTTAAACACTTATCTGTCTCTCTTAAAGATTACTCCGTGACTTTATATTTTATCAGGTTTAATGATATCCATGTACCAATCCGCCTGGAATGTGTGAAATTTGCTAGCCATTGTCTCATGAACCATCCTGATTTAGCAAAGGACTTAACAGGTACTGTATACCTATAATGACAAATATTCCTGGATGCTCTTTGGTGAAAAAAATTGGTTTTATATATAGGAAAAAAAACCTTTTTATTTTTGGGTTTTTTTAATGATTATTGTCGGTGAAGTCTTCTTGTTTCAGCTCATCATCATGGTGAAGCTACAGTTTTTACCTCCTAGTACCTACATAGGCTAGAAGCACTTACATAAAAAGTAGCGTTATCAGAGATAATATTGATTTCTTAATTTAAGAACAATTCTAAAAGTATTGCAGGCACTTGGATTTGAACAGGTCTTGACTTTGAATAGATTATGGGACTTCAGTCGTCGTTAATATTTTGAGAACTTAGGTGAGAGTCATTAATTTATGAACTAATTTAACCATGCTTAATGGAGGTAACTTTTCTGAAATCTGTATATTGATGAGGTATTTCAGAACTGTGCATTTTTATAGAATGAGAATACTGTGTATCTGACTGTTGCTGCTCTGTTAAGGTTTTTAAAGTTATGAAATAGTTCAGAGAATACGGATGAATACGGCAGCCACTGTCTTCCTCAGAAATGTTAGCATTTTGCTGTATTAGCTTAGGAGGTTAAAAAAACAGTAAATTGTAGATACAGTTGAAATGCTGTTCACAAACTCCTCTCATTCCTACTTCTGTAGAGGGTAACCTCTGTATTTGTTCTGCATTCTGCTCATGTTTTTCTATCTATGTCACATGTGTATCTGTACATAAGTTATATATAGTATTCTTATGTGATTTGAAAATTTTATTGAAATAATTTGAATTTGATACTGTTGAACTTATTCCTACTGTCTTATTTTGTGTTTTCTATTTTGCATGCCTATTCTTTGCTTCTTTTATTTCTATTTTTCTTCTCTTCTGCTCAACTGATTACTTTTCTTCTCATTTTTCCTTTTTTATCCATATGGGCTTGGAAGTTACATTCTCCTTCATGCTTTTACTGCATAGTTGATTAATAAAGTCTGAAGTTAATCAGAACACTAGCTTCTTTCTGAGCAATCCAGGACCCTTGAATGGTTTACCTCTGAGCACTACCTTCCCATCTTGCATATTATTGCTTGCTATTATTTAGTTATTTACTCTTTTTAAAATTTTACCAACTTGTAGTACATTTTAAACTGCTTTTTCTGGGAGATATCCTGCTTGGAGAACCCTCTGTCTACCTACTGACACCTGAACTTGGACTGCTCGCTGTATGTGAGCTTCTGCTTTATAGCATTCATCTTAAGATGATCCGTTCTTCCTCTCTTTTTTGCCTTCCCCCTCTCCTTCCCTTCTTTTCTCCCCCCTTTTCTTCTGTGTGACCCTGAATGTGTGTGTGTGTGTGCGCGCGCGCGCACGCGCGTGCATGCATGGGAGTGTCTGTGTATGTGTGTCTGTTTCTTCCTTTTCTCTTCCTCCTTCTCTTTTATCCTGGATGTTTCTTTTACTCTGGAGCATCCTTTTCTTGTGTTATGGGTGCAGTATTCTCTAAGAATATTAATGATAGTATTTTAGAGTTTTCTTTTTCTTAAAAATGTCTGTTTCACCCACTTGTTTTTCCCACTTTTTATTTGCTTTTGTCTGTATTTTCCATGTTAGAGGCTTTCCTCAAACGCTTGGCAATCTATGGCTGTTGGCTTTTATTAAGAGTGGGGGACTAAATTAAAAGCTGTTCAGAAAGCCCTGAGCGTATGGATGGGATTGTTGACTCTGAACTTCACTGTAGGGTGATCAGGGTGGGTTGTTTGTTGGAAAACCTTTAGTTTAGATACTTTCTCTTTGGCTATTCAGATTCCCCAGAAAAGAGTATCCTACCAGGAGTTTAGTTTTAATTGCTTGTGTCTTTGGGACACCAAGTATTATTACTTTATTTTTTATTATAGAGTAGTATTTCATTGTATGAATACACCATAATTTGCTTATATCCATTTTTTTTCTTTTGATGGATATCTGGGTTGTTTTTGGTCTGGGGCGATTATGATTAAGATTACAGTGAGTATTCTTGTGTAAGTGTTTCTGTGGATTTATGTTTTTCTTTCTCTTTAGAACTACTTAGGAGTAAAATTGCTGGTCATAGGGTAAATGTATGTTTAACTTTATAAGAAATGACCAAGTTCTTCATAGTAGTTATACTATTTCCCACTTGCACCAGAAATGTTTGAGGGTGCAGTTGTTCAGCATCCTCGTCAACATTTTGTATTGTCAATCTTTTTGGTTTTAGCCATTCTCATAGGTCTTGATGTTTGTTGTGATTTTAATTTGCACTCTCCTGATGACTAATGAGATTAGCCATCTTTTTATGTGCATATTGATACATGTGTTCTTTTATGAAGTATCTGTTTAAACCCATCCTTTTTTAATTGGCTTGTTCGTTGTTTTTTTTTTCTTGTTGATTTGTAGTAGTTCTGTGCATAGTCTGTATCTTTTTAAAGTATTTTTTTCCATAGTCAGAACTTCAATGCATTGTTTACTCTTGGCTAAATAATAGATATTTTGTTTTTTTATAGCTGTCTGAAATATACTTTAGATGTGAATAATTTCACCAATAACCTTTTTAGTCCTTATCATTGTTTTGAATGTTTTGCTTTATCAAAGGATAGTGTACAGTTTCATTTTTTATGAAACATTTATCTTGTTATGTTATGTATTTCCTAGTCTCTAGCCTCCTGGCACATTTTAATTTTTAGAGTTGGCTAAAAGACAGATTTGAAAAATCTAGGGGTCTAACTATTAATGCAGATTTTCAACCACTCCACTCCATGTTTTCAGCTGCTGTCTTCATGTCTGCCTTTCTCATTGCTTGGTGCCTTGAATTTCAGGGTTCTTCTACCCTGGAAATGAGCTTGTCTATGGCTTTTCTTTCCCTTTTAGGTTTCATCCTTCTCCTTTGTCCCTGGGCATTTACCAGTCATCCATCTGCCAAAATTTTGGTGAGAAATCTCTTCTGCTATGATCTCTTCTCTTGTTACTTGTCCCTTTTAAAAGACATTTTCTTAGGGTTTCAGGAGTGAGCTGAAATAAATATGTTAAAAACATACATTTATCTTCTTTTCTCCATAGTGTGTTTGTGAGCCTCATCCTGTGCCTTCAGCCAAGTTTTGAGGGACGTAGCCATATTGGGAAGAGTATTGTTAGATGCTGCATCATGCTAACTGTTGAGAATTTCTTCTTTGTCCTGTTTTCTCTTCCTCTGCACAGTTAATATCTATAAGTTAATAGCTCTTGTGTATACCTGTTTAATATGAATGTTTGTTTTAGTGAAATGAGGATGTATCTGAAAATTGATGGTGTGTCATTGGTTTTTCCATTTTTTAGTGACACCTGAAATAATAATACATATTGCATTTGAAAAGTACAGTGAAAGATAAAACTCCTGTCTTTATCTTGATGGGTAAATGAATTTGAGATATATTTAGCATGGGGCATTTGAAATCAATACTAAAAATAACCTTGTTTTCTGTGATACATAAAATAATATTCCCATTTCTTCAGAAGTTTTTTAGCGACATATTGTCTTAAACACTTTTTGAAATAGTTCCTATTAGTAGAGAATGCTCAAGGTGGAGGGGCTTAGGACCTAGGCATTGATTTTATGAGCTTTTGCATTATATTGTTAATTTATTGAGAAGTAAATCCATTCACAATCATAAGCTCTGTTTGTTGTTTATAGACATGGCTATGTATGTTACTCCAGATCCAAACAACGAAATTTTATCTTATTCGTCATATAATTAAAAAGCTGAATAATAATTTATGTTCACTTGTGGTACCTCTTCTTTAAACCTAATATATCATTACTGAAGATTGTTAATTTTTTCTTTCAGCTTTCTCAGTGCCAGATCTGAACTTCAATGTTTTTGACTTTAAGATTCTCCTCTAGTCACTCATAATTGTTAAATGTTTCATTTCTTCTGTCTTCCCTTTGGCCTTCCTTTTAGTTCAGTTAAACAGAATTGCCTTACAGTCTTTCCTGTAATCCTATTTCTTGGCTGCCATTACCTAATTTTACTCTTTCAATAACCTCACTAAGGGTTTACCTAGTTAAGGGATAGAAACTTGAATTCTCTAGCCTTTTCCGATTAGAACCACTTGACTTGAATATTTTAACCATTTAAAAAACAAAAGTGAAATATTTAACATTGATATACTTCTTGGTTCATTTATATGGTTTGTTGAATTAATGAGTTTAGGAACTCCTTAGTTAACTACCCTGTCCCACAAATGGGAAGGGGATTTACTACTCAGTTGCATGTAAACTACTGTATTCTGCCTGAAGGACTGACCTTCTTTCCTTGTTCCTTCTCTTTCTCCCTTTCTCTCTTACCTACTTCTAATGTTTTTGAAATATTGAACCTTCTACTTAGGTTTTGTTTTTGTTGTGGTTCACTTTCAAAGGTCTTATGCAATCTTTTAAAACATTTTAGTTGTCAAAGTTTCATTTTAATCAAATAAAATTTTATCTTTCAGAGTATCTTAAAGTGAGGTCACATGACCCTGAGGAAGCTATTAGACATGATGTTATTGTGTCTATAGTTACAGCTGCTAAAAAGGATATTCTTCTGGTCAATGATCACTTACTTAATTTTGTCAGAGAGAGAACATTAGACAAAAGGGTAAGTAGGGTTAATAATTATTAGTAGGCTTGCATTTTGAATACTTGGAAGTTTAATAGTATTTCATTTGAAAATATTGAGATTTAAATGTAATTAGCCCTTTTTTGGGGGGAGGCATTTTAATATCTAAAATAATGTTTATGAGAAGATTTTACTTTTTGTTACATTAAATTTTATTAGTTTTTCTTCATTAGGATTATTTGTTCTCATCCTCAGAATGGGCCAGCTCTAAATGGTAGAGTAATCAGGTATTTAACCTGTACACTAATTTTAGTAAGTGACTTTTGAAAAGACCTCTGAACACAACTTCTCTTTTCTCTTTTTCCTTTCATATGGGTATCAGTTCATAGTCCTCTAGCTGATTGTATTATAATTTCTATGGAATAGAAAATACAAGATGTTTTCTTTTTTCTTTTAATTAATTAATTAATTAATGGCTGTGTTGGGTCTCTGTTGCTACATGCAGGCTTTCTCTGGTTGTGGTGAATGGGGGCTACTCTTCGTTGTGGTGTGCAGGCTTCTCATTGCAGCGGCTTCTCTTGTTGCGGAGCACGGGCTCTAGGAGCTTGGGCTTCAGTAGTTGTGGCACATGGGCTCAGTTGCATGTGGGATCTTCCCGGACCAGGGATCGAACCTGTGTCCCCTGCATTGGTAGGCGGATTCTTAACCACTGCATCACCAGGGAAGTCCCAAAAATGTTTTCAACATGGCAAAGCTAACCCCAGCAGAGCAGCATGCTTCGAGCCTATCTCCCATGACCCCAAACCTTCCTTCTAGAGCACTGAACAGCTCCACTCTTTAGTTAGTGGCTTCTGAAGAGGGCACTGTGTCTTACATTTGTATTCCATGTTGCCTGGAATGTATTAGGCACTCAGTAAGTGTTTCAGTGAATATTTATTCTCCCCTCCTCCCCATTGCCTTTCCTTGATGGCATGGATTTTACAGACTTAGACTTAAGAGTAATTTTGGTGAAGGATGAAAACCTTTGGTGTATTTAGGGGTTAATAAGCAAAGAAAGTGGGAGGCCTCTTGGTAGATATGAATAGCTCTAACTAGGTAAAAACTTCATAACATTTTGAAAGTCACTTGTATGGTCGATTGTGCTATCTCCATCATTTAATTCTCTCTTTGATCATGTGGGTTGTGGATGAAGAATACATGGACAGGAATTGCATGGTTTTCCCTCTGAATCTATAGGTATTCAGAGCAACTTATTTTAGTTGATAAATTTAGACTTGTTGTTATTGAATATTTCAGTAGGGTATTAAACAATGAAAAGGCCAAAAGCTATAAAGAAGGAGAAGGAGGTTTGCATCATGGTAGGATAACAGCCTTCTAATTGTTCAAGTAAACTTTCTCATAGTTACACTTAGAATTTAAGCTAAGTATTTGTGTATTATTGGGATCATAATTCATGTATGGTTTTGATCATCATGTTGTGTTCATCATATGACTGCTTGGTTCATTCATATAAATATTAATTGAGTACCAAAAAATAATTAAATATATTTATGTTACTGTCAGTATTAGAATATGCTCTATATCTTTAAATTTTCCCTAAAGTAGCACTTTCGGGAATTAGAGATAAGATAGGGAATTGGAGATAAAGTTTTTACAAACATATTGAATTCTTATTTTATGAGTAAAGCTTTTGAAGTCTTTTATTTCAATATGTATGCAGTGGATGGATGAAATAAGGACTATTATTTACTGTAATTAATTGAAAGAGAAACCAAGAAAAATGTTGCTGTGAGTGACAGACTGCAAAGGAAAAATTAATAATCTTCGCAGATTCATGAAGTTCTAAATATTACTTACATCCTACTGATTATAGTGCTGTGTTTATGTAAAATTTAAGATTAAACTCATACCAAGATAATTAATGGTAGGTATACTATAACAGATACGTATTTATTTTAGAAAATACATTTGAATACATTTATACCTGAACGTCTTTGCCAGATATACAAAATGAACCACTGATGTGTCTTTGCATTCAGCATCTGATAAAGCCATTGTCATGTATACCTTTAATACAGGTATGCTTAATATAGACCATAATTTGGAAAACAATCTATAAGGAATAGCTCACAGTTTATCCACTTAACTGTCTTTGCCTTTTACAATTTGGTAGCATGCTTTGCCTCACTCATTCTAAGTGACATTATGTAGATTGTGATTGAGTTTTGTTTTCTAGGGATTGGTAATGGGTATAAGATATCAAAGCATTAAAATTCTTTATACATGTTAATAGATGTCTGTGCTTGACATAGTAGATATATTAAAATGATAGTTGTGTTTTTTCATACAGTCATTACAGATTGACATCCAGGAACTGAGGTATGATGAAAATAAATTGTGTAAAGTAAATTAAAAAACTGGGAAACTAGATTTTACTGAATTAATATAACGGAGGCATTTTTAAATTATGAGAAAAATTTTCTTGTTTTTTTTTAAGTGGAGAGTGCGCAAAGAAGCCATGATGGGACTTGCCCAGATCTATAAGAAATACGCTTTACAATCAGCAGCTGGGAAAGATGCTGCAAAACAGATTTCATGGATCAAAGACAAATTGCTACATATATATTACCAAAATAGTATTGATGATAGGTAAGTTAAAGACACCACACGTAAAATGTTTGGTGCTGTTGGTATTATATAACTGTTGAGCTGTTGTTTTAGGCTAACTATTTTCTTTATAACTTTAAACTCCCTCCTCAGTTTTTACTGCAAATTAAAGGTAGTGAGTGACTAGTTGCTTTCCCACCAAAGCCATAAATGAAGTAGTAATGTACATATAACTTTAGGGATGGATACGTCTTTTATGGTCATTTTCGTATACTATGTTTTAACAGAGTAATATTTGCAAGTAGGAGTGTATGTAATTATGATTTAAATTTTGTTTCATAGGTAATTGTGTTACAGGGATACACATTCATTTTTTCAAATAAAATTAAAATAAATATACACCCTTTGGATTTAGACATTTTAAATAAAAACAATTCCTACTCAAGGCTAAAAACATAGTTTATAAATTTATATAAAAACACATTACCTGAATATAATCTTTGTATTTTTCTATTCCAGTGTGTAAGGTTAGATCTTGTATGGAACCTAGCGATTTAGTAGTTAGTAGAGCTGTAAATTCTGCTTGCAGTCTGCATTGATTTGATGAATTTTTAGTGGGGTCCAAATGATCTTGCTTATTAACAGGTGAGAATGAGAAAATTAAGAACCAGTAGGACATCTTACAGTTTTAAGAGGTATGGGAAGTAGAAACTGAATATCTTAGGTTGATATTATCTAAGAGACTTTATAGTTACTATTTTTAGAAAATTGACATTTTTAAGCTTTTTGAGTGTGTGGCATCAGTGCACAGAGATGTGCGTTATGGTTTCATAGCCCACCCCCCACCGTTTAATTTTTCTTTTTTTCCTTTTCTTTTTTTCTGTTTTTACTTTTATCTAGGTCTCTTTTCATGATGATCACTACAAAAAGTCAAGAATCTTAAACATTTCTTTATGGTTAACTTATAGATGTTTAGAATTTGTCACTTGGAAGGTTCTGGTGTAGTTTTTTAACCCTTTATTATTTAGCCAATGAAATTGAGTCCCTGGTATATAACTTGCCCAAGGTCATGCAGAAGTAGTTAATCTTAGTTAGGTATAGGATGTTTACAGTACATCCAGCTAAAATTTTTTCTTTGGCTCTTCTTCTTATAGAAAGAAATCTTTGATTTGGAAATCTCATCTCTACTCAGAAAGAAGAAGCTCTTTTATATGTGTTCTTTATGTGTTTTGGAAATTTACCTACATTTAATTTACCTATATTTAATTTACCTATATTTACCTATATTTAATACCTACATTTAAAGAAATTAATACAGTACTTTATGTTTTTTCGTAGATTGCTTGTTGAACGGATCTTTGCTCAATACATGGTCCCCCACAATTTGGAAACTACAGAACGGATGAAATGCTTATATTATTTGTATGCCACACTGGATTTAAATGCTGTGAAGTATGTTTCAAATGTTAAACTCTGTTCTTTCCATCTTTTGCAGTATGTTGGATTTTATGGAAAAGAAAACAACTGTATTTTTAAATGTCAACCATTTATGTAATGCAAACATTGTTTAAATGGTCAGACACAATAAAATACTTGGATAGGATATTTTTTCAGAAAGTACTGCTATTAACATGAGATTAACAAGGATTTTTGTAACTAATTAAAAAACAGAGCTGATTGACATGGAATCTTTTAGGATTTAGTTTTTCTCCAGATTTTCATATTGTTGTCTCAAGCAATGCTGATGTACCTTTTGTTTTTGTTTGTATTCCTTAAGGCATTAGAAAGGTCCATATTGTGAAATTAGTACTTTCTTATTTTCACCTGATACTGATTTGAATTATAGTGTAGGGCAGTAGGATACATATTTTTGTGCTGCATAGCCTCAACATAGTGTTATAGTTTGATATAAAGGTAAGCACAAATACATTTTTATGACCATGCTTCATTCAAAAGCTGCTTTTGTATGGCTTTGTAGGGAATTGGCATTTTGGACATGGGAGGGGCATTGCTAATTGAATCGTACTGAGGCTTAGGAAATTGAGGCCTAGAGATGGATATGCTCTAGGTTTCAGAAAGTTCAGATCATCAGTATTCCAGTGAATGTGTAACTTAATCCCCAGCTAATGGGGATTAAATATTCAGAAATTAGAAGTCTAAGGAGCTGTATATAATTTTCATTCCTCCCACAGCTTAATGGGACTTTTAACTGCACTTCCCACATGGAAATTATTGTATATGCTATTTATATCTTTCATAGGAATGTTGAGAAAAAGGGTTGTAGGGGGAGAAATGTACATTTCTTGATACCCACTGTACTTCAGGCACAGGAATATGTGTTAACTGTGGCTGCTTTTCTGCTATAATTGGCAGAGTTGAGTAGTTTCAACAGGGACCTTATGACCCACAAAGCTTATAATATTTACTTTCTGGCCTTTTATAGAAAAAGCTTGGCAACTCCCAGTATAAATGATTTTTTTTTCTGTTTTACACATGATGAGCTGAATCCTACAGAGATCAATGAACTTGCACAGAATTACACAAGTAATAAGAGACAAAGCCAAAATTTTTTTTTTCGCGGTACGTGGGCCTCTCACTGTTGTGGCCTCTCCCGTCGTGGAGCACAGACTCCGGACGCGCAGGCTCAGTGGCCATGGCTCACGGGCCCAGCTGCTCCATGGCATGTGGGATCTTCCCAGACCGGGGCACGAACCCGTGTCCCCTGCATCGGCAGGCGGACTCTCAACCACTGCGCCACCAGGGAAGCCCCAAAGCCAGAATTTGAACTCAGTTCTTCCTGGTTCCAAAGCTCATTCTTTTTCCACTGCATATAGTAAAATATGTTACCTCTCTAATTAATTGTAAAACATAAAATTTTCATATGCTAGCATCTGTGGAATTGGAATGCATCCTTTTCTTCATGGTTTAGTTGATGGCCTCTTAGAATCGGTGAGATAGGATATGTATATATCCCATTTGAAACAACCTATTTAAATCACACCCACTCTGGATGCCTTGACTCAGTTCAACTGTCATTCAGGAGTAAAAATGAATTAAAGACACTTGCAAGCAAAAAATGAGAGTTCACCACTCATAAATCCTACTTGAAAAAATTACTAAAGAATAAGAAAGGAAATTGAATCCAGAAGGAAGGAATAGGATAAAGTTTTCTTTACAAGGGGTTGGGGTCTGAATTAAAAAGTAGGTTATCATCTAGGCTGATATTGTGCCAGTGTACACCACTGCAGTGATATGTGAACTCTCTTGAGAGTCCCTGGGATATCCCGCCCCATGCCTGGGTGGACCCTATCAGATAACAACATGTTAACAAAATAGAATTCGAATGTATAACTTCTAAACCCATAGGAGCAAAAAATGAATGAAAACTTTAATACCAGAAGTGGAAAAGAAAATAAAAAATAATTGAAAATAGAATACACAAAACATAAATAGCAGTTTCAAAACTAAATATTTTTATCAGATATCATTCATCACTTAAATGACAAGATTGAATTAAAAAGTAAAAATGGTGACATAGGAGATATACTGGAAAATAATGTCATGGAAAAGTTGAAAGTAATTTCCAACCTGTGGATCAATTGATTCTACAGAAATGGTTGGTGGGTGAATGAGTATTTATCTCTTTTAAGTTAAAATACTTAGAGAGAGAGTGGTTTTAAAATTATTTTTTATTTTAATCAACTTCTTGGAATTAAGTGACCAACTATACACCTAATGCTTCTTAACATTTTATTACTTACACTTTAACTTTACATTTATCTGTGATTATTTTCTCCAAAAGTCTTTACACTTATTATCATGAAGTATTTAATGCACACAAATCATGAGTTTTGAAGCATAGTAATAAAACTATATGAATCTACCACCCAACTTGTGAACACTCCTCTCTTTCATCCTCCTACCTTCCTCCCAGAGGAAACCACTAGCCTTAATTTTGTGTTTCTCATTTCCTTTTAAAAAAGTTTTATCGTGTGTATGTATGTATGTATCCCTTAATAATATATTTTTAATTTTTGCTTGTTCTTGAACTTTATGAAAACGGAATAATTGTGGGTATAGATAGTCTTCTGTGACTTGTTTTTTCACGCCACTCTATTATGTTCCTAAGCTTCATCTACTCTCTATATATAGCTTGTGGGTCATTCATTTTCACTGTGGTACTGAATTACTTTGTCATTGAACCACAGTTTTATTCCATCATCTTGGCATTGCAAATCTGAGTCAGTGGAAAGAATGGACATTTGTGTGTTTCCATTTTTTTAATAATACAGATAGTACTACTGTGAACATTTTTCAATTTAGTATACACATGCAAGCGTTTCTCTAATGTATGGTTATGAATGGTTCTCAAATTTGGCTGCATATTGGAATCACGTGGAGAGGTTTAAAAATACTGACACATGTATCTCATCCTCAGAGATTGTCTTTTAATTTGTCTGCAGTGTAGTGTGGGCATTGGGGTTTTTAGGAAAGCATTTCTGGAGATTGTAATGGGCAACCAGGGTTTAGGATCACTGGTATACAGCTATGAGTGGAATTGCTGAGAATGCACGTTTTCAGCATTATAAACTAGTCAAATTATTTCCCAATATGATTATACTAATTTATACTCTTACTCCAAAACATTATCAGGCATCTTATTTTTTGCCAATCTTTTGGGTATCACATTTTTTCTCATTTTTTTCATTGTCCTGAATACTAATAATATTGATGTTTTACTTAATGTTTCTAACTTCACCACAGTCCTCTGTATATAATACTCTGTATTATAACACCTGTCCTACTTCATTCATTTACATTACCATTCTAGCCCAGAAAGTCATTTGAATTTTTGTGACCTCTAATTAGTTTGAAAAATATTTTAAAATAACTGCTTGGCAGGTGGGTTCCTGCTAAGAACTTGTTTGGTAAGGATTTTTCTTATTTACTGAAAGAGGCATATGTTTTATTCTATATCTGTGTTCTTTTGGGGAAGACCAAATACTTCCTATATTTTAGACTTTTTGATGTGTACCCACTTTTGGGTAAGTCCCTAGGTTAACTATAAGTATACTGATTACTGGAAAGGAGAATAGAGGCAAGCTTGGGTACTGTCTGATCATGGTGTGTATTTCCACCTCCCCCAAGTTCCCCAGAACAACTGTCAGTGACAAGAGTAAGTGGTAGTATCAGGTGTCCTGGTTGTGATCTTTTTCATTGATCAGGCTCTCATCTAGACAGTTTTGAACTGTGGAGTCTGATGGTAATTTGCCAATTGGGAGCGGAAGGTTGGAGGAGAGGTTCTCTTCAACATTTGGACAGGTTTCTGACTGCAGCCCAATGGTAGTCGTCTTTTTCTTTGAACTGACGCAAACTTGTGGTATGTTGGTGCAAACAAGGAAAAGCCATAGTGAGGGAACTAGTTGTCTACTTAAAATGTCACTTAACAAATGTAACAGTATCCAGGCTCTAACCAGATTTTTCACGTTTATTTAGTGACAGAGCTGGAATTCAGGCTAATATTAAATAAATGGATATTTGTCTTCCTATTGTAGTAATACTGCTTCTACTAGTACAGCTTTTTTTCCTTAAGTACTGTTTAGAAAGGCAAAGTACAAGGACAAATTGTCTTTGCTGCTTAATATAATCTAATTGAAATGCTCAAGAGGATGCTCCCCCTGAATGTTATAATACAAATTCTTAGTCAGTGATGGTCACTTTTTGATTTAAGCTGTAGCCATAATAGTTTATAATAAGCTTTAGAATTGCTTAAGATTTCATCTTTAAGTTAATAAATAAGATAATTTCTGCTTTATTTTTCTGCTTTAAATGAAAGCAAGTTTCAAAATCCAAGGCCTTCAGAAGTTTTAAGTAGTGATAAAATGTATAGGTAAGGAGAGAATTCATTGACTTTGGAGTTCACAAGTAATTTCACAGATGACTACTCTGTTTCTTTGAAAATTATTTACAGTCCTCTGGATAATGGTCATTTTTGTTTTAATGTTTACATTCTTAAAGTGTGCCAGTTAAACTTTATGGAACTTTAGTAACTTGAAGACAGTAAAGTTTAGCTGTTTTAAGATGAAAATGCCCCAGTACTGTTGTTTTGCCAGTACCATGTTGAAGGGACTACTATAAAGGAATTGTCCAAATTTAAGATAATTTGTCTCCTTTAAAAAATGCAAAGGTATTTTAAAAACATACTGCTGAGAAGGGTGAAAATATTAAACAATTGCCTTGTCTATCAAAAGAAAAAGTGTGTTTTTTTTGGGGGGGGGCCTTCCCTGGTGGCGCAGTGGTTGAGAGTCCGCCTGCCGATGCGGGGGACGCAGGTTCGTGCCCCGATCTGGGAGGATCCCGCGTGCCGCGGAGCGGCTGGGCCCATGAGCCGTGGCCGCTGAGCCTGCGCGTCCAGAGCCTGTGCTCCGCAACGGGAGGGGCCAAACGCAAAAAGAAAGAAAGAAAAAGTGTGTTTTTATATGGTTTTATATGCTTCTATATTAAATTACTCTTATGGCAGTGCTTCATATGTGTGATAATGGAGGTTAGTAGAAATAGATAATTGAAAACAATGAGAAGTATTATTTGGTTTTGGAAAATTTCCTTTTTAAAATTTTAAATGTGAGTGGTTCTGATATTCTATAACTTAATATTTAAATAACATTAACTGCTGTCTATGATTTATGTATATTTTCTTGAGTACCTATATAATTTTTTTTAGATTTAAATTTCTGCCTGAGAACAATAAAAGTGTTATGGTGATATCAAAATTTTTGCCATATAAAATGAATGTTCACTTATATACATATAATGTAATTTATAAATATTACTTATAAATAAAAGTATATAATATATATTATGTAAAATTATAATATTTTTGTTTCAGGAAAAAGTATCTCCATTCTCTCAGGGCTCAGTCTTTTCCGTTTGTGTCTTTTATTCCTTTTCATCCAGCCTGCTATTGAATACAAGACCTTACTCCATTAAATATTGCTTTATTTCTTAAGTTTGAAATCTCTGCAGTTCATTGCTCTGCTACAAATATGTTCCAGTTAATGATAGATTTTCACTATTTTTATACAAAAGAAAAAACAACCACCAGTAATCCCTTTCTTTTGATATAGCCATCTCCTCAAATGTTATTATCTCTTATATTTGACTTCTTTTTCTCTTCATGTGTCATCAGTTGCTTAGTCCTGTAAATTTTACCCTTCTCTGTCATTTCCATTTGTAATTTGAACTTTTAGAAAAAATTAACATGGTTGGGATATTCTGGAAGGATGTTTATCCTGTTTTGTTATTTAAATTTATGTATGTGTTTTTCAGAGCACTGAATGAAATGTGGAAATGTCAAAATCTGCTCCGACATCAAGTAAAGGATTTGCTTGACTTAATTAAGCAACCCAAAGTAAGTTATCACCATTTTTGCTATGTGTTGAACAACTGTTTCTGTGTGGAACACTTCTGACTCTGGAACCTATGATCTCTAACTTAGAACACTGAAATTTTTAAGAAACTTATTGCTTAGAAAAATTTAAATTTACTGTATCTGCAAAAGGTGATACCCAACAAGAAGGGGAATGTGCTTCTGTGTACACAGAATGAAGCCTTTTTTGGTAGCTTTAAAATTAAAAAAATAAGACCAAAACAATAACTCAGCATTATTGAAAGCATAGAAAACAGAGTAAAATTACACTTAATGTTGCTACACTAAAATGCTCCCATCATCTTTATATAGTCTTGTGGTTATAGAAAGTTTTAATATCATGTAATTATAGTTTAGTATCATGATATTTTTACAGTTAATATGGTAATTTTAATGTATTACCTGGTCTTCATAATTATAATTTAATGGTGGTTATTCATCCAGTTGATGTTTGAGAATGTTGTATGTAGGCCTATAAAAAGTATAATTCACCTAAAAATCAGTGTGCCTGGTCATTTTAAATTGCGTCCAGGGAAAACAGTGTAGTGTTATTTTTTGTTTCCTTTTCAAGCACAGTGGACCCCCCCTCCCCTTCCCCCACAACATACACCTCATGTTCGTAGGACAGAGGTCAACAGAATGGAGTTATTTCATCTAAGGGGAGAAAATTTCCAGTTTTCCTAGGTGTAAATCTTGCCACTTGCCCTAAAAATCAGTGAACTAACAGTAGTTGTTTGAGTGGTTTATAGTGACCTCACTTTTTTCTTAACCTCTAGATCACTAGTAATAAGGCATTTCATACCACTTGTTTGCCTGATTGAAGCTTACAACTGAGTAGTATTTTTGTTTTATAGGCTAACAATGACCTACCTCTTTGTTTATGGTTTATTGAACATAATTTAACCTTCTCTGATTCCTGAGTATATTGAACCTGCTAGAAAAAGTTTTTCCTTATAGTCAATGACTTAAAACTAATTTTAGAGATTCTGCTATTTCAGTACTTTCTGTGCGAAGGAGGAAAATTGGAAAATCCCAGTTAAGTTAGTGTGTTTCAGCCAAATAAACGTGTGTTAGTCAGTGTTATAATGCAGTGTTGGTGTGTTTCAGGTAATAAGCTCTGGATAAAGTACCCTTTTTTGCCACCTAGAGACTTGTTAATTTACTTCCTCTAGGTAAAGTTGTGAGAATGTGATATGTTCTTATTTGCATGTGTATAAAATTATTCCTGATTTTAGGCATTATTGAATTCATTAGCAGCCGAATAGCATAAGTGTGTAGATCATATGTTGAACAGTGTGCTGTATGAGACGGTAACCAAAAATAACTTTGTTTTTGACTCTCACTGTCCCTTTAAATTTTATTTAGTGGGAGCTTCTTCCCTTTGCCTGTTCATAAAAACTTGGGAGGGTCTCATGACATTCCTGTTCAGTCTACATGAAATAAAATACAATCTCAATTCAATTACAGTGTTTTATTCCCTTCCACTTTGTGGTATTTTCCTTTAATAATCTTAAAATAATTAACAAGTTATCCAAATCAAAGAGGGAATTCCCATTCATGTGTGGTGGGGATGAAGAAGAAGCAGAATGGAGGAGGATAGTACTCTAAAGTGGAATTCTAGTGAAAGGAGAATTAATAGTCTCATTACTTAGTATTCACTTTATACTGAGAATTGTAGTAGATATTATAAAGTTAGAAAAAAAATACAAAGCTGTGTTTAACTTTTGGCTGTTTATAATTCTGCCTATTTTACCAGGAAGACTCTTCGATATAATAATCAGTACATGTTTCATTGGCTTCCTCATTATTCCTTCTGATTAAGATAGTTTTTATTCTTTCTTAGTAATGTAGCCCTTCTACTTCATGTAACTAAATTGATTTGCTCAGTGTCACTCAAAGTGACTCTGTAGTTTGCAGTATTGTACTTTGTTGGTGATGTTTCTTTTTCATGTGGATCAACTTCTAGTAAGGCCAGCACCACCTCTTTCCCCCCAAATTGAACAACAGTAGAAATCTTATGTTTCTAGTCAGATCTATTAAGTTCCAAATATTTGGGAATTAGCTCTTGTACGCTATTCTATTATTCTTTGTCTCTCCTTCCTTTTATTTATTATTTATTTTTTTTGCTGTATGCGGGCCTCTCACTGTTGTGGCCTCTCCCGTTGCGGAGCACAGGCTCTGGACGCGCAGGCTCAGCGGCCATGGCTCACGGGCCCAGCTGCCCCGTGGCATGTGGGATCTTCCCGGACCGGGGCATGAACCCGTGTCCCCTGCATTGGCAGGCGGACTCTCAACCACTGCGCCACCAGAGAGGCCCTCTCCTTCCTTTTAGAAAGCTCCTTCTCAATAGGGAGGGTTTGTTTGTTTATTTTTTGATTTGTTGCTTTCACCCCAGTGTTTTTCTAGCTCAGTATTTTATGCAGAGTTGCTCAGTGACTTTTTTTTTTAATAACACTAACCTGATGGAATGAATAACTAGTATTCTTAGAAACATTTTTTATACATGTGACTTTACAGAGTGTATTACATGCAGCACGATGTGATGAACAGATTCATTCACTGAAATACTTCCCTGATGCAACAAATAACTAGCACTCTTGGAAAACTTTTGTACCTGTCAGTGGCATCTTCATTGTCTTCATCCAGTGTCTTCCCAGTGGCTTCATGACTATGCCTTATAATCCTCAGGCTTAACAATTTTAGGAATACCTCAGTTCAATCAGAATTATATACTTAATTGTCAACTTTTTGTTTGAGATAGGCTAAAAATGTGAAAACCAACATTTCCAGATTATTTTCCTTTTTTAAACTTAGTTGTCCTGTTCTTTGAGTACTTAAGAAAAACAAAATGTCTCTGTGTCCCAAAAGGTTGATGTAGCAGTCATCTGTTTTTGTTTTGGAGGCTGACAAAACAGGACAAGGGGAGAGGCGACGACAGTGGAGTATGACTTCACTTCTACCTTTCATTCGGTTCATCTGGAGTTTAAACATGGCTAAAGAAGGAGCATATAGTGGTGGTCAGGGTGTGGGCCAAGAGCATGAGTGGGTTATGTTTACTTAACTTTCTGAAGAATACAATGAAGATTATTGTTAGGAAATTTTTTTTTTTTTTGCTATTTACTAATTGTTTAAAATTAAAAGACTTTTTTAAAGAGTAGTTTTGGGTTTACAGAAAAATGAGCATAAAGTACAGAGTTTACATATACCCCTACCCTCTCCCCATTTCCCCTATTATTTACATCTTGTCTTAGTGTGGTACATTTGGTACAGGAGATTTTAATTTTGCATTTTTTTGTGTGATTTACAGACAGATGCCAGTGTCAAGGCCATATTTTCAAAAGTGATGGTTATTACAAGTAAGTTATTTCAAATATTATATGTAAAATTTAAGGTTTATTTGAAACATTTCTTTCGGATAATATAAAGTGTTTCTTGGAGTTCCATTTTAGGCTATGATAATATAGGAAAATATTAAAGTTTTTTGATTGATTTTTTTTCCCCCAACACGCTCATCTTTCCTTTTTTTTCTGATTTTCATTTATTTTGCATACTACACAGGATTATTTTGTATGTTGATACGAGCAAAAGCTGGGTTTTATTACATAAATTTATTTTTAAGAATACATTCAAATTACTGCATAACCTTGCTGTTAAAAACTGCATCTGTGCTTTGGTATTGCTTGGTCTAATGTGAATCTATCTGAAGCTAATTTCATCCTGAACCGAAATTTACAATGAAAGATATACCTAATAACTACAAAAGAGTTTCTTTGAAAAAAAAGTTAATTTGCTTTTTTGCTTTCGGTGATTTTAAATAAAATGTTATTTAATTGCCTTTAACAGTAAATACTAAAGGATCACCTTTGTTCAGGGCAGGGGTAGGAAAAAGTAGCGGTTTTTGTAGGTCATTTGCTTTTCCTCTCACCTCAGAGATCACTGTGTATAGCATATGGATGGAGGGAAAATCAGGAACACCTGGAGGAATGCTTCTACTGAGCTTCCATGTGGTAGTAATGAAGAGTTCTTAGACGGATTTTTGAGATGTTAACAAATATTCCAAGATGTGTGTGGAAGTAATGCTAAGACACCAAAGAGAACAGTAACCTAATTCATTGGGTATTAGACTAAGTGATAGAAGTTTTAACATGAGTAGAAATTTCCCAAAAAGACCAAAATATCTTTTAGTCCTGAGCAGTTAAACATAAATTAGTTTTCAGTCCCTTTGGATAACTTAAAGCAAGTGATTTTGTGCTATTGCTTTTTAACAACTTTCCCTAGTTGTTTGGCTGCAGACACTGTCCCCTAAAGGAGATCGTCTCCTATATTCTTTTTTTTTTTAACCCCCTATCCATTTTCTTCCAACAAGTACAGTATTTCCCAAATTCTGTTGTGAGGAATGCCAGTATACTGCAGGTGTTAATAGTACCATCAGAAAAAAGAGTTCCATGGTCTAGTATGTTTGTAGAATCCTGAATTAAAGGGGCTTTCTGTTGTTGTTTTTCCCTTCCTCCCTCTCTCCCTCTATCTCTGTCCTTCCCTCCTCTCTCTCCCTCCTCCTCCCTCTATCCCCATTTCACTTTCTTTTTGTTTTGTTTCTTAAATGGTATGCTTTATTGTAGCCTTTAATATGATGCCTATATGTTATGGAGGGGCTGTAAAGTGACATTTTCCAAAACTGTTGACAAACAGTACAGTAGAATTTTTGTATTCTAGAAATATGGAAATGTCATACAGTCAAGTAGTTAGGAGGAAAATTTGTTCTTACTATATTCAGTCATCTAGCCAAGACTTAAAATGGAATTTCAGAGTTGTATATGAACTTGAAGACTGCATTTACTGTATTCATATTTGAAGATTCAACACATTTCTACTACTTTTATTAGAGTCCATCGTTTTGTATTATAATTTCTGTTATTAAAAGGATCCTACCTAGTCTTGTTCTCCCTCACAGTTGTGAGTAGCCAGAAAAAAAAGATTCTAGGATGAATATTTTATTAGCTTTCATAAGTGTTTTGATACATGATGTATTAAGAGAGTAGTATAAAACTCATCTGTGATTCTACAAGAACTCATCCTTTCTCATGCGATAATGGCCTACCCAGCAGTAACACCTGGAACGTGTTGCTCAGCATGTGTTGGTGCCAAGTAGCATGCGTGTGTGTGTGCATTATCTCTGGATGATTGAACAGTAAACAGTGCAGTACAGGAAAATGGTTTCTTCTAGGTAAAACTGATTGATCTTCATCTCTTGCTCTGAATTGCAAAAGAACAAGGTATACAACAAGCTCAAGGGATAGTAATAAAATGGTATTACTCAGGTAGACATGTAATGCCTTTAAGTATTATAAGGAGTTATTTAGAAATAGCCAGTTTGGTCTTTCTCTACATAGATGGTCCTTCACAATGATCTTATTTTATGTTTCTAGGAAACAGATTTTTATTTGTGAAAATTTATTATTGAAGGTGTTCTACGATTTTTATCACATTAAATTAAATGAATTTGTAAGTTAAGATTATTCATCAAAGTAATAAAAAGAATGAAAAATGTTGATCTCATTTATTATTTCGAGAAATTTCTAAAATTGTATTTTAATTGAATTTTAATTTAATTTAAGGAAATTTGCCAGATCCTGGTAAGGCTCAGGATTTCATGAAGAAATTCACACAGGTGTTAGAAGATGATGAGAAAATAAGAAAACAGTTAGAAGTACTTGTTAGTCCAACGTGCTCCTGCAAACAGGCTGAAGGTTGTGTGGTAAGGAGAGAAACTTAAAAAGAGCTTACGTTTGGAGAAACCTCCAAATCTTTTTTTGTCCCCTTTTGTAATTCTTCACATAAAATTTAGAAAATATCACAAAAATAACAATACAATACTGTAATTCCTCTATAGAGACAGTTGTTAATATTATGGTGTATGTTTATATTATACATGTATCTTTGTACATTTTACTTTCTCGTTAATTAGTCTTTTGCAGTATTATATTTAGTAGCAACATAGCACACCACTGAATATGTGTACCATAATTTATTGAACAGCCCACTTGTGTTACACATTTAAATTTGTTCCCAGTTTTTGATTAATGTAAAGAATACTTAATCTTTATAGCTAAGTAATTTTACACAGTCTTGATTTCATTTCTTTAGGATAAATTCATTATTGGCCAGTTATCACTGTTGGGAACAAGCAAAACTCAAACAAAAACATCATTATTTTGATAGGATTTGTAAAATTGGTTGCTAGTCATCTGACCATTTTTTCTCCTTCAGTATATTAGCTATTCTTATTTCTTTTGTAAATTGTGTGTTTTTTAGTCTTTGCCTATTTTTCTGGAATATTTGTCTTTATCTCACTGATTTGTTAGTATGTCATGGCACAGTATGTTAATTAAGCTGCAGATATAGTTTTCTATCTGTTGTAGTTTTCCCTTTTCATTTTGTTTATGATGTCCTTTACATACTATAGTTTTGTTATCTCGCTAAGTCTGTCAGCAGTCTCCTCAAGGTTTTTGCCTTTGGAGTCCTGCTTATGAAATCCCATTCTATTGCAGGTCAATGAAAATGTTTACTGATGTCAGATTTTTTTTAAAAATATTTATTTATTTATTTATTTACATTGCGCTCAGTCTTAGTTGCAGCAGTGGGCTCCTTAGTTGCGGCTTGAAGCCTCCTTAGATGTGGCATGCAAACTTTTAGTTGTGGCATGCATGTAGGATCTAGTTCCCTGACCAGGGATTGAACCCGGGCCCCCTGCATTGGGAGCATGAAGTCTTAACCACTGCGCCACCAGGGAAGTCCCTCATGTCAGTATTTCTTAATCTGTTGCCCATGTATCATCCTAAATTCTTTTTTAAAAAAGATGATTTTTGGCTCTACGCCAGGTTGACTAAAGGAGAATCTTCACAACGAGACCCAGGAATCTGTAGTTTTAATGAGCTTCTGAAATAATTTTGCTTGTTGAAGTTTGTGTATCCACTGACCCTTGGTTTTATTCTTTCGTATTTGTTTTCATCATTTTGGAATATTTTTGGTGTAAGGTGTGAGATAGGGATATAACTCTGCTTTTATTCTAAATGTCTGTTCGGGTATTTCAATATAACAATATATTGAATAATCTACCTTTTTCCTACTTACTTGAAATATTACCTTTCTCCTATGATAAATTCTTAGTCTATTCCTATTGATTTGTTTATTCCAGCACCAATACTACGTGGTTTTAATTATTATAGGTTCTTAATGTTTTAATGTAATGAATTATTTAAAAATACTTTTTTAATATTTTAAAAATCTACATTACAGCGTGAAATAACTAAGAAGTTGGGCAACCCCAAACAGCCTACAAATCCTTTTCTGGAAATGATCAAGTTTCTCTTGGAGAGGATAGCACCTGTGCACATAGATACTGAATCTATCAGGTATTTGTATATTAAAATATTGAATTTTCATTACTATTAATTCATTCATGCTTTAGTAGTCAATCATTATTGGGTACCTGTGCTCATTATTGAGTAAGGCACTCATAGTATAGGTTTATGTATATACATAATGGCTATACCCTAATCTGTAGGTATCTGTAAATAGATCTATTCATATATATGTATATGTTTGTATATATACATACACTCCTCTGTATGTATATATGTGTATGTATTTAGTTTATCTTGTTATTTATTTTAATTTAGGTACTCTTTCAATTTGGATGAGAATTTGTCAATCCAAGCCTAGTTTTTGTCTGTTACTAGTAAACTAGTTAGTTAGCTTGCGTAGGTTAATTAATAGAAACAAATTGCAGTTCTGTTCTCAGGAAAGGAAAACTAAGTGAATATGTTGTAAAACAACATACGATGCATTTTCACAGATATCTGAGAACTGAAAATGTTATTTTTATAACAACCTTCATTTAAAGTTTCAGGTTTGAAACTTTATCACCTGACTGTGATATCTTGGAAAATACTTTCTTTTTATATCTGTACTTGGTTTTGTAAAATGTGGGAAGAGCTCTTTTCTTTTCTATTTATTTATTTATTTTTAGTTTTTATTTTATTTTATTTTAATTAATTAATTAATTTTTGGCTGCACCATGTGGCATGCGGGATCTTAGTTCCCTGTCCAGGGATCAAACCTGTGCCCCTTGCATTGGGAGTACAGAGTCTTAACCACTGGACCACCAGCGAAGTCCCCTTTTCTTTTTTTTTTTTAATAGCTTTTCCTAAAATCTTTCAACTGGTTGAAAAAAGAAAGTACTTATAAAATATATATAGAGCATACTGATTTATTAGTGATCAGTACTGCCTTTCAGAGGTATATTGGAATCTAAAATAAATAATACTAATGGTACACTCTGTACTCAGTAAAGCCTCTTTGGGGTTTGTTTTTTTTTTTTTTTTTTGAGGAGGGCATAGGGTGTAGCTTTTCACTTGTGACCCTCCATAGAGTAGGGAGACAGACCCTACTTTGGATGCCCATTTGTCACTTTGGACTCCTCTTGCATCATTTTTCATTTGAAGAAAGGGTTCTTCAGTTTGAAAAACAAAAGGAAACAGAACAAAAAATCAGAACCTTCTATATTAGTACAAGGAAGAATCTGAATCAGACTGAAATTCATTAATTAAATAAATAATCCCATGCCTGCTACAGTATATTTGAAGTGATGCTAGTTAGGTATTGGCAAAGCATATTTTCTGCTTTTCATCAACCTTCTGTTGAGTAAGGGAATAAAGAGTTTTAATCAGGAAGTTATATTATAGTTCTATAAAATTGGTGCAGATAGTGTTCAGAGGACTGAAAGAAGATTTCTCAAAGGGGGTAGTATTTCACCTAAGAGGAAGAATGGGGTAAGATTGTATTTCTACAGAAATGGGAGGAGTATTCTAGGTATTGAGATTAATATAAGCCAAGCTAACTGGGATAGGAAAGAACAAGGATATTTAGAAAATGATTGCCATCTATTTAAAGTACAATTTGGAGAAGTGTAAAAGTGTTATGAGGTGATTCTAAAAAAGCATTTGGGATCAGATTGTGGAAAGCCTTTAAGATCTAACTTTAGAGCTTTTACTTTGTTCTTTGCTCTGTTGAGAACCAGGAATGATTGATGATGGATAGGAGGGAGGGAAGTCAAAGAGATAGACTGCTAAGGTGTTGTTATAATTGTCTGTGGATGGTGGTAGTGGGATGGAAGGGAAAGAACATATTTGAGGAAGATTTTAAAAGAACAACGTAAAAAATGGGTCATCTTACTGGAAATGGGGAATAAAAGGGAGGAGTCACAAGTATACAAGGTCAAGTCCAGATGATGAATAGTATTACTATGAAAAGAATGAAAGGAGCTGGTAAGAAAGGATGTGCTGCTTATTTGGATGCAATTTTTTTTTAATCAAGGCAAATTGAATTTAAAGTGAAACTGTGAGAATAGATAGTTCCCTGAGCAAGATTATGTAGAAAAAGTTAAAAAGATCAAAAGATCATGGACAGAACCTTGGAATTTTTTTTAACAGTAGAAAAATTACAGAAGGGTAAGAAAACCAGGTTATTGCAGTATTTTGAAACTTAAGATAGAAAAAGTTTCCAGCAGTAATATGTGTGATGAACAGAAAGACTGAGGACCAAAACAGGTCTTTGACTTTAGCAGTTAGTAAGTCATGGGGTTACAGAAGAAATGTTCAAACATAAATAATAGTAACAGGTAGTAGCCATTAGTGCTTATAACGTGCCTGGGCTGATTCTCTGTGTTTTACGTGTTTTAACTCACTTCTTAACTTTATAAGGCAAGAAATATTTTTATTCCCATTTTACAGGTAAGGAACAGTGAGCTACACAGATGTTTGAGTAACTTTCCACTGCTGGGAAATAGCTAGGGGCATTTAAACTGAGGAAGTCTGACTCCAGCGCCCTCTTGCTTTAGCCACCATGCTGCAGAAAGATTCCACTCTTGTTCTCTACCAGTAGTCAATGAGTGTCCAGTTCACCTAACTCTTCCTGATAATGACTTAACCTTTTCAGTCTTTGCCTTTTTATAGGTGAATGATGGTACTATTTTAAAAAAACCCCAAAAATTGTGAATAAAGTTGAACATTTTTTCCCTATGTGTTTCTTGGCTAATTGTGTTTCTTTTTATTTTTCTGTGAGTGGCTTAGAGGAATTGTCTTTTTCTTATTGATTATATGAATGCTTTATAAAGTAAGGCTAGTAACACAGTTTGATTGCCTTTTAAATTTGTGCTTGACATTAATAAATACTAAATTATATAATCTATTATTTGTTTCCTTTATGATTTCTTTCTGCCTTTGGTATCATATCAGGTGGTTATGTTTTTTACATTTAGTCTTTAATTTGTCTGGAATTCATTCTGTTGTAAGGTGGAGATAGAGATCCATCCTTTTTAAAATCCTGATAGCTAGTTGTATCAGCTCCATTTATTGAAAAATTGATTCCTTCCCATTTGATTTGAGATGTTCCTTCATTATAGCATAAATTCTTATATTTGGGGTCTTACTGGATTTTCGCCTTGGTTTCTTTATCTTTTGAGGCTTTTATGATACATTTTTATCTCATTGAGAAAGTTCTTTCATCCCTCCTCCCCTAAAATGCACTAGATGTTCCCAAACATTAATTAATTTTTCCAGATGAGCTATAGAATGTGTCTGTTGAATCTTGTCTCACACCAAGTTGTGTTCCTCTGAGATGTAGTGAAAAACACCATTTGTGTAATACTGTGTTTCCATGCTCATCTTGATTTTTTCAAATCTTTATGCTCCCTTAATATAATTTCAGAAGTTATGTACAGATTCTGTGCATTTAAAACTTTTTAAAATAAGTTTATTCATTCATTTATTTATTTATTGGCTGTGTTGGGTCTTCATTGCTGCACGTGGACTTTCTTTAGTTGTGGTGAGCGGGGACTACGCTTTGTTGCCGTGCGCGGGCTTCTCATTGCGGTGGCTTCTCTTGTTGTGGAGCACCGGCTCTAGGCGCGCAGGCTTCAGTAGTTGTGGCACGAGGACTCAGTAGTTGTGGCTCGCAGGCTCTAGAGCACAGGCTCATTAGTTGTGGCACATGGGCTTAGTTGCTCAGCGGCATGTGGGATCTTCCCGGACCAGGGCTCGAACCCGTGTCTCCTGCATTGGCAGGCGGATTCTTAACCACTGTGCCATCAGAGAAGCCCCTAAAACTTTTTATTCCTAGTTATTTTGTATATTTTGGCTTGTCATTATAAATAGATTTCTTCTACCCCTCACCCGGCTGTATTTTTTAGGTGGCTTTGGCTAATACAGAACAGCACAGTCGCTTTTTAGTGTTTTATTGGTGTCACCTCACTGAACTCTTAGTATTTTGTAATAGTTTTTCAGTTGATTCTCTTTGGTTTTCCAGGTTGATGCTTTTTCTCATAGATTTTTTTATATCACTGGCTCTTGTCCTTTGGTTACTAGCTCAATTGTACCTCTTCAGGAATGCCTTTCCTGACTGCCCTGGCTAACCAAGGGTCTTGTCTTCTTGTCTGGGCCTGCTTTCTAGTCCTATTGTTCCCTGATTTTAATGTTATTTGCTTGCTTATTTTTGGCCTTTGGCCTTCCCTCGCTAGACTGAGAGCTTCATGCTCTTACTCATGGAAGAAAATAATCAATTTAATTTTGGATATATGTTATTTTTCATTCCTATGGTACATCTAGGTAAAAAAAAAAAACCTTGGGACTGATGAAAATATGGGAAGAGGATTCAGGCTGAAGATTTTTATTTGGGGTGGTTGGAGCTATGAGAATTAGTTAATCAGGGAAAATGGGCAGAAAAGGACAAAACATCCTCAAAGATACTAATTGTTAAGGGAATGATAAATTTAAGAGGATGCTGCAAGGAAGACAGGTATATTTGACTTGTAGCTTGACCTTAGATTTGAGTACATAATATTTTTGTAGAAATGTAGATCTACTAAACATTTTTAGGAACGTCGAATAATTGAATTTTCTTATATTTTGATAGGTATTATGTCTCTAACCTGGTGTCTGTTACTTTTTTTTTTGTAAAAAGAACAAATACCTACCAGAGTGAATGACTATTTTCGATAATAGTGCATTACAAATAATTATTTTAAAATCACATAAGCTTGTTTTTAGAAGAAAATTTCAAAACATTGTGTTTCCTTTTTGATCTATTCTGAATGTTCTAATGAGGATTTATTGTGTGTCTGTTATGTGGCATTTTTACACCTTTCAGGAGGAGGCCTTTCTGGCTTTTATAACAGTGCCAGACACAGTAATATTTGCTAGATGGTTTGAAAGTGCTTAATGTTGCCATTTATCCTTTATTTCAGTATACGTGTTTCTACTTACTGGAGTAATAATGAACTTTAGATAGTTAGAAAACATCTATTATCATTCACATGTTTAGGCATAAACTTTACACGGAAAATACAAGAATAAAAATATGGCATTAATAAACAGCAAATCAGATAACATTTTGACCTCATTTGAATGGACAAAGGAAAATATCATTTCAAAAAGAAGCTATATTTACTATAGCTTTCTGATTTGCCATAATGGTTGGGGAACAGCTGTATCAAATTTTATGTGGTTTAGTTGTGGTCTATATAGAAAATATTCAGGATTATTTTTCTTAGACATTGCTAATAGAAGAGTTAAAAAAAATGAAAAAAATTTTTTTTCATACTTTAGTGCTCTTATAAAGCAAGTGAACAAATCAATAGATGGAACAGCAGATGATGAAGATGAGGGTGTTCCAACTGATCAAGCCATCAGGGCAGGTCTTGAACTGCTTAAGGTAAATATGCTTAAGGTGAAATTAAGTGCCTAATTAGACAATTGTTAAACATACATAGTTTGGATTTTTTAGACTTGAGATTTGCTTCTTTAGGTTTATAGAACCTGAAGTAAAATTTTCTTAATCATTTTTAGGTAATTTTGAAATTGCATGTTTATTCTAACATGTAAGCTAAATATTCTCAGGTTTAAATTGTATAATATAACCTAGTATTAATTATATTAAGGATTATAATTTGAAGCTTTCATTAGTAAACAAAGAACTTGCTTACCCCTACCACAGGAAGAACCAAAATTTTAAAGTCCGTTTTATGTGTTATTTTGTTAGCTAAAATATACTACTACCTTTTACTGATTACAAAAATATCAGTTAATTGTTGATAACATTGAAAATATAAACTAATAAAGAAGAAAACATTGAGAAGCCTATCATTCATAAATATCTTTTGTTTCCTTTTAATCTTTAGAAGAATGTACACTTTTATATAGTTGAGATCAGACTGAAAATACAATTTTGTATCTTGACTGTTTTCCCATAATAAATTATAAGCATTTTTCTCAATGTTTTTTAAGACAGTATTTTTAAGAGTGTCAAAAAACAGATGTGATTTTAGATGTATGCTTTAATTTAATTGCCTCCGTTTCCTCATCTATAATGGAGTTAGTAACAGTACTTCTCTCACAGGGACTAAATTAAATCATGTACTTAATGTCTTAGCAGAGTGTCTGGCTCATACTAAAGATAATAATAAACATTATTTTTTGAAATGGTGATTAGTTCATTTTGGGGATATCATAGTGTTCCCAACTGTTTTCATATTGTTGGATATTTAGATTTTTCTCATTTTATTACTGCTAAGGTAAATATATCTAAGATCTCCTGCTAATGTCTTTCTTTTTTTTTTTTTTTTTAATACTAGAAGGACATTACTAGGTCAAAGAGAATGACCACTTTCAAAATTCTTGGATATATGTATATTCAAATTCCTTTACAGAGAAATTGTACTCATACAGTACATATAATTCAGTCAACAGTGTATGAAGGTGCCTATCTCCTATCTTCACAAATTTGGAATAGTATAAAATTTTAAGAGTTTTACTAATCTGATAAGCGAAAAATAATGTTTTAATTTATATAATTATTGCTAGTGAGATCCACCTTTCATATGTTGATCATTAGTGTCTTCTCTATGGTGAATTCATTACTTTTATCCTGTGTTCATTTTCTACTGACATCTCAATCTTTTGTTTTTTTAACTGACTTAAGTGAGCTTTTAACTTCCTTGGCCTTTTTATAGGACATTTTTTTTTTTTTTTTGGCGGTACGCGGGCCTCTCACTGTTGTGGAGCACAGGCTCCAGACGCGCAGGCTCAGCGGCCATGGCTCACGGGCCCAGCCGCTCCGCGGCATGTGGGATCCTCCTGGACCGGGGCATGATCCCGTGTCCCCTGCATCAGCAGGTGGACTCTCAACCACTGCGCCACCAGGGAAGCCCCTATAGGACATATTTGATATATAAAAAAATAAAATGTATTCTGTTATATGTACGTTGTAAAGTATAGTAATAAAATGAATACTAATAGAAAGTAAAAGGAATGCTAACTCAAATTAAATAGAATATTAATACTGTTGAAGTTCACTGAGTGGCTTTTTACCCCACATCTCCCAGGTCTGATTGTCCTGAATTTGGAGTTTATTATTCTCTTAACTATTCTGTATAGATTTTCCATTTATGTCTATGTGTATATCTCTAAATAACATCACTTATTTTGCTTGTTTCTCAGTCTTATAAATATGGCATTATGCTAATACATTTTTCTACTACTTGCTTGTTTTTACATTCTACATTTGAGTCTAATTTATTTTAAGCTTAAAAGTCCTTTCATGTTCAGAGGGATTTTTATTGTTTGTGATTTTTAAATTTGAAACAACGCAGCTAGAATTTATTTTGAAATTGTGTATTGTAGGGGAGGGTCTAATTTGATTTCCTCCAAATAACTATCCACCTTTACCAGGACTATTTATTAAAAATAAAAATTCCATCCATTCTCATTTATTTTCTGTTACCATCTTTATAATCTATTACACCCTATCTTAAGTGCTTATATATGGTAAGCTCTATTTATTGCTTTCTTTTTTCTTTTTTTTTGTTGCTTCTAATGTTAGTACCATGTTAATTTGATTATTGTAACCTTACAATATCTTTTATTGTCTGGTGTTTTACCCCCTTCCTTAGATTACTTTTTTCCAAAAATGTTATTAGCTGGTCTCTTCTAATGATCTTTGTTTAGAATCATAGAGGTTTTTAAAAAAATTCTCTCTTCTCATTTTCCTTTTCTCCTACGTTCATTCTCCTCCACCCCCCTCCCCAAACATTAACCAAATCCAGATTATTCTGAGTAGAATTATGTTAACATGTAATTTAATTTTGAAGGTAATTGTTTCTTTAGATTGTACAGTCTTCCTACACAAGAACATTTCTGTTATATATTTGAGTAAGTTTTAAATTTTATTTAGAGTGCTCTTATTGATTTTTTAGCATAATTATTTTTGTATTTACTTGGATTTGTAGTATTTCTAATATGTAACATTTCAGGTTTATAAAGGTGAAAAGGATTACAGATCATTTTTTATGATCATTTTTTAGGTACTCTCATTTACACATCCCATCTCATTTCATTCTGCTGAAACATTTGAATCTCTCCTGGCTTGTCTGAAAATGGATGATGAAAAAGTAGCAGAAGCTGCACTCCAAATTTTCAAAAACACAGGAAGCAAAATTGAAGAGGATTTCCCACACATCAGATCGTGAGTTGAGATTTTTCTGATAAATATTCTGGAAGACAGAAAAATAACTTACTGTTTCTTGATTTATGTAATAGTTGGAATCTTTTAAGTTTTGAGGAAATAATGTCTGGGTTATCTTAAGTCTAAAATATTCAGTTTAGATTCTCATTTCCTGGGAGAAAGCATGATTGGTTTTAGAAGATTCATGAAAATGTAGGGTGAGCATGGCGTTTCTTTCTGAAGCATCAGTTTTGCTTAAAGGTTTTTTTTTGAATTGTATATGTACTTTTTAAAAAAATTTAATATATTTATTTTTGGCTGCGTTGGGTATTCGTTGCTGCACTCGGGCTTTCCGTAGTTGTGGTGAGTGGGGGTTACTCTTCGTTGCGGTGCACAGGCTTCTCATTGCGGTGGCTTCTCTTGTTGTGGAGCACGGACTCTAGGCGCGCAGGCTTCAGTAGTTGTGCCACGTGGGCTCAGTAGTTGTGGCTCGCAGGCTCTAGAGCGCAGGTTCAGTAGTTGTGGCGCACGGGCTTAGTTGCCCGGTGGCATGTGGGATCTTCCCGGACCAGGGCTCGAACCCTTGTCCCCTGCATTGGCAGGCAGACTCTCAACCACTGTGCCACCAGGGAAGCCCGCCCTTAAAGATGTTAATGAAAGCAGTTTTACAGTAAAACAGTTCCTTGACATATTATGGCATAGGATAAGTAATTCATGAAAATTTAAGGTCCGATGGGAAATTCCAAAGGCATTTCAACAGGATTGTCCATAGCACTCTTTACTTTCTTCTGTGATTTTGAGTATTGACTCGGAAATTTTCAGAAGTATTGCTTTATTTGGCACAGGGAAACAGAGAAGCATGGTATAAGCATCCTAACAGCAGTGTGTTATGTGTGTGTGTTTGTGTATTCTAGTATTTCCAAGAATTGGAAATTGTGCTGTTATCCTGGTGATCTCTAATAGTGGTTGATTATTGTTCAAGATTCTCTAATAGCTCAAATTCTCTAATAGCTCAAAACGAATACGTCTTCATTCTTTATGAATCCCTGCTTACTTCTCTGTATGCATCTCTCCTCCCTGTTCCTGGAGAGCATAGCTGATAGTTGGTCTTGATATTGCCATAGTCAATGGTGATTGGTTTTACATCCAGCTCTCATTACTTTTGGTCTAGTTAGTTGTGGTTGGGGTACTGTGCTTCTTCATGTTGAAGAATTGCCTGCGGCTCTTTTCCTGAGAAAGAGATTTGGACAAAGCTAGCTTTTAGAGGCTCAGGTATACTTTCTGTTATTACTTTCTATTTGCATGAACTTAATTCTAGAAATTATTGATATATAGGACAAAAGCATTATTTAAGTGATAATTGAAACATAAAAGAATTTTATAACAGTATACTTTTTGGCAAGGGTAAGAAACTTTATTGTTTAGAACTGGCTTCTTAATTTTTAAGGGAGCCTAGAACATAAACTTCCCTTTGGAATGGAGCTGCGACTCTCCTATCCAGATCAGAGATCAGAGTTTGGAGATATATGTATACACACACACTATATGTATAAACTGTATATAACTCTACCATATACTGAATGCCCACTTTTTGTATTATCTCATTTAAACCTTGTAACAGTTCAGTGTGATTTGTAGGAATTATCCTAATCTTCCAAATGGGGAATCAAATGTTTACTTGAGGTAAATGGTTCTAGGTCACATAGCTAGTAAATAGCAGAGTGAAGATTTGAATATAGGCCTGTTTGTTTGCAGTGCTTATGGTACCATATCCATTATGGCACAGTTCCTTTCTTAATTAGAGCTTTAAACAAGTTTTAGTTTGATTTATTCAGTGGAGGTTTTAGTTTTCATTCTAGACTGTCTTTCCTAGTACCCTTTATATTTTAAAGAAACATTGTTTGATATATTTGTAGGAGAACTACGAGAGCAAGGTCGAAAGGTGGACATTTTAGAACACATGAGGGCATTTTAAAACATACTCTGCTTTAATATGGAACTGAAGTACTTAGAGTTATTTGATATGTATGCTGAGTATATTTCGGATATCTCTCATGAGGAGAATTAATTCAGCTGATATTGAATACCTACTGTGTGTACACACTGTTCTTGATGAAGTAATTCATAGTATATGTCTTCCAGGAGATAAAATATGTATGCAGATTTTATATTTTAAATTATTAAATTTGGTGAGTTGATGTTGAGGAAAAACGATAGAGTTAAATGAATGTTTAGTAAATTATCTTCCCTTGAATTCCCTAAAATAATTTAAAAGAAAAATGTATCTAAGTAGAAGCTACCACGAGCTGGACAGAATTGGTGCTAGATAAGCCATTTAGACTGAATTGAGTGTGAGAACATTGACAGTTGATAAATGTATCCCTGAATCAGATGTTTAAGGGAATGTATAATGAGTGTTCTTTCATTTGCTCATTTAGAGGGAGGAGTTTGAGCTATGGGCAGCTTTGAGAGAAATAGCAAAAACCTAATTTCAGCTGGAATAGAGCTAAAGGAGAGACTTTTCGGTCATACCATTTGTCTCTGGGCTTAACAGGAGGAGCAAAGCTTATAGGTGAGGTAAGGCTTAGAGTAGAATTGTGAAGCAAATGTCTCACCAACTTTACAGTAACAGAAAAAATTATGTGCTGACCCACTAAACTAAAATGATGGTGAATTATGGGTTCCATTATGACTCAGTAAATCTCTCAGGAATCTGGCTCATCCCAAAGTAGGCAGATATGCCAAAACTGGGAGTCCCCTATAGCATAAGGTATGGTCATAGTCCAAGTGGAGCTGGTTCTCAATTGGAGGAGCTTAAGCAGACTTAGAAATTACACAGAAAAAAAGGACTTGATACCTTTAGTCCCAACTTCTTCCTCCATGCTGTTTATCCAGCTAATTAAGCAAGTGTAGTTTGAGTTGGGAGTTCTGATATTAATTTTTTAAAACAAGTGCCCAATGTTCAGTCATCAGGGAAACACTATCTACATTTTTGTTTAAATGGTGGAGCCAGAGAGAATTTCTCATACTCAAAGATGAATTAACAGAATACAAATAAATTAACAAACATGAATCCTGTGGGGATAATTTAGCGTTCAAAAGATAGCTGATCAGCACTTTGGAAGAGTTGTATTTTTCTAGGAAAAAAGAAAGTTTTAGACAGTTGTTCTAAACTGCCAAGAAAATTAAACAGCAAATGACATCTGGAAAAAAAGAACAAAAATAAGATAACATAAAAAGAGAAATGGCAGAACTAAGGATAAAGAAGAGCAGGAACATATTTGTATTATAGAAAGTAATTTATTATAAACAGCAAGGAGCGCAGAGTAAACAATATTGAAAATGTAACCAGGAAGGGTTCTGTTGAACTTGAGGAAACTGCATAGAATGTAGATATAGTGGGCAAAGAAATGAAGGCAGTTAAAAAAGAGAATTGCAGATAGTGAAAAGCCATGATTAGTTTCTGTGGAGAAGACAACAGAATAATGGGAAATGGAAAACATTTTAAAAAAATAGTAGTAAACTTGTTTGGAACAAATGAAAACATGAATCTGGAGATTAAAAGGGCTCATGTTTTAGGAAAATACTGTGATGGAATTTACTGAATTTTCAGAGATTACAGAAGTGATTTCATAAACATCAAGGGAAAAAAAAAGGTAGATCATGTACAACGGAAAGGTGATGAGGCTGACTTATTTCTTTTCAACCACAAAAGATTTCCAAAGTTAATGATTCAACAACTAGAGAGTTTTGATGGACAAAAAGAATGTATCTAAAGCATTTCCTAACTAGCCAAGTTGTGCTTAAATAAGGGGAAATGAAGGATATTATTTAGGATTCAAGGACTTAAGGAATGTATTAGCCCCTTAACGTGGGCCTCTCACTGTTGTGGCCTCTCCCGTTGTGGCATGTGGGATCTTCCCGGACCGGGGCATGAACCCGTGTCCCCTGCATCAGCAGACGGACTCTCAACCACTGCACCACCAGGGACGCCCTAGCCCCTTTTTATTGTGAGGTCACTCTGTCTACCAAGTTGTGTGATTTTTTCTCTTTGCATTCAGTTTAGCTTATGCCCCTAAATCAAACTTTTGTTTTCTTCTTGTTTGCGTATCTTTGATTTGTCTTTTCTCATCATTTTACTTTCATTATTTAAATTTTAGATTTTAGGCTATATCTATGTCTTAGATATTTGAAAACCTGAATTTTTTTAAGGGTCATATAAATAAATAAAATTGGGTCAAGTAGAGGGAAGAAGAAAACCTAATAGACTATAACTATGAAAGAACTAGAGAAAATTACCTTCTAATAATAATAATAAGGGCCAATAAAGGTGTGTGTTAAAGGAGGTGTTTCAAATCTATATATATATATATTAAAAAAACCACACAGGAATTCTAATTTTTTTAAATTGTTCAGAGCATAGGGGAAAAAGAAAGCATTTAGATTACTTCTTATAAAGCCAAGGTAACTACAGGAATGCTAAAACCTGATAAAAGATATTCCTCCAAAAGAAAACTAAGACAAATCTTACTAATATTGATGCAAAAATTGTACATAAAATATTATCAAAAAGAGAGTTTACTACAGTAAAACAAGAATATCCTATGGCCAATTGTAGTTAATTCCAGGAATACAAAAAGGGTTACTACTAAAAAGCCTAATATTCATGTTATAATTCATTATATAAATGAGTAAAAAGGAAAGGGCACACAATAGATCATTTTGACAGATGCTGAAAGGGCTTCTGTTAAAAAAATCAACTATTTATAATTAAACCCAATAAAATATGATTTAATGCCTTCATACTTCTCAAACCAGTATGCACCATCATATGGTAAAACATTAGAAGCACTCCCAGTAAAATCAGGAGCAAGATGAGAAAATACACTAGCTCTGCTATGATTTAACATTGTTTTGGAAGCATTAACCAATATAATTACATAAGAAAATAAGAGGTTCAGGCGTTGGAAAGGCGGAAGCAAAGTTATCATATTCTAAGAAAAATTCAAGAGAATGAACTGCAGAACTAGTAAAATACTAAAAAATAAGATGGGCAAAATAAGTATGTAAAAATCCAAAGCTTTCTTTATATACCATTAACAATCATTTAGAAAATATTATACGAGTAGAAATCAGAAGATTTAAAAGTAAAGTGTATAAGAAATTTGTAACTCTGTACAACCCTATAATAGTGAAGGGTATAATATTTGACAAAGAAATTAGGAAAACTTAGATTATTGAGTAAATAATTGGCAAGCTGTTTTAAAAAGAAAAATTAATGTAGACTGCTTACTTGCTTTTACATATATTCCAGATGAGTCAAAGATTATTCATATATCTAAGATTTTAAATACATATAAAATTAATTAATAAACGTATTAGTAACCAGTACATTTTTTGTAACTTCTTTTTTTTTTTTTTTTTTTTTTTTTTTTTTTTTTTTTTGTGGTATGCGGGCCTCTCACTGTTGTGGCCTCTCCCGTTGCGGAGCACAGGCTCCGGATGCGCAGGCCCAGCGGCCATGGCTCACGGGCCCAGCCGCTCCGCGGCATATGGGATCCTCCCAGACCGGGGCACGAACCCGTATCCCCTGCATCGGCAGGCGGACTCTCAACCACTGCGCCACCAGGGAGGCCCTGTAACTTCTTACTTTGTGGTGAAAGGGACACTGATGCCAAGTCACAATTGAAATATTGATGGATTGGATTTTTAAAAATTCATTTATTGAAAAAATATTTGTAGAGCCTTCATTGTGTATGAGGTACTTGAGGATGTTAAAATGAAAAGGACAGGTTAAGTCTCTGTCCTTATATTTTAGTGAGGGAGAATACTATTTAGACAAAAGCAAAAATCATGAAATAAATTGGAAACGGAACTGGTATGCTGGGAAGCTATTTTCAATATATATGACTTTAGAAAAGGTTAATATTTGTAATGTATTAAGATTCTTAACAAAGGAATAACAGACATGTCTCACAGTAGAATACTAACATAGGGAATAAATAAGAAATTTACAAACAGGAAGTCCTTCATCACATTAGGAAAGGACATTTATGCCTGCTAAGAGTACTGGAGGCAAATACAATACCCACATGCTGTATAACCAGTTTTAGCTAGCATGCCAGTGCTGCTCTCAGTTGGAATATAAACTGATGCAGCTTTTCTGAGTTGGTAATGTGGTAATACTTACCAACTTAAAATGTGTGTGGTGTTTAATACTGTAGTTTCACTTTGAGGTATTTATTCCAGAGATAATTAGAAAATATGTCTACATAGTGGGTAGATGGTTCAAGGTCCAGTCAGAAACAGAAACCATTCCGGGTATTTTAAATGTAAATAAATTAATTAATACAGATGTTTAAAGCTTGAAAGAGCAAAAAGTTGCTTTGGCAGCTCAGAGATTATGATTTGCTGGAAGCAGTTACCACGCTTAGGGCTGGTGGAACAACTGGGAATAAGCAGTGTTAAGGACTGCCCAATGGGTGGAAGAGCCTGTCCACATCGTGCCAACTAACTATCAGAGTAGGGGTGGCCTGGCTCTTGCTGCAGGGCAGCACAGCTACTGCAGAGAAGGCCTTAAAGAAGCTGTGGTGTCTCTTGTTGGAAGAACCTACCAGCTCTTGTGGGAGTCTGGGAAATGTAATTTGCAGATTTACAGCTCCAGGATCTCAGAGCAGATTATAGGATATAAAGCTCAGATAAAGAGCTAGTACAGGGATGTTCATTGTTTTGTTGTCAAGATTTAAAAAAAAATAGGGCTTCCCTGGTGGCGCAGTGGTTGAGAGTCCGCCTGCCGATGCAGGGGACACGGGTTCGTGCCCCTATCCCGGAAGATCCCACATGCCGCGGAGCGGCTGGGCCCGCGAGCCATGGCCGCGGAGCCTGTGTGTCCGGAGCCTGTGCTCCGCAACGGGAGAGGCCACAGCAGTGAGAGGCCCGCGTACAGCAAAAAAAATAAAAAAATAAAAAATAAATAAAAAAATAAAAAACATCTAAATGCTCAGTGGTAGGAGTTTGGTTAGATTCATTGTGGTATAGCCAGCCACTGAAGACCTGTGTGACCTTTAAAAAAAAAAAAAGTTTCCAAATAATATATATTTTGTATTCTCATTTATTTAATATGTGTAAGTATGTACAGAGAAATTTTAGAAGTAGTTCTAAAAAATGTTAACACTAATTATTTCAGGGTAGTAGGATTTGGAGTTTTTTTCTTTAGTGTTTTTAATGTGTTTTTCAGTTTTGTTCGCAACCCGGGCAGCAGGGGGGTTTCCCCTTGAATTTTAAGGGGAAAAATCAATTTAATGAGGGAATAAAGGATTTCCTTTAACAGAAACTTATTAATATAAAAAGCAGTCAGAAGGTAGTTGCTTCATTTACGTTCATTAACTTCTCGGTCTGCCTAGGGCTTTAGAATTCTTGAAATTGTTTTTTTTTTTCCCTTCCTTATTGTTTTGGTATATTTCTGTTTTCTGTTTTTTTTTTTTTTTTTTTTTTTTTTTTTTTTTTGCTGTACGCGGGCCTCTCACTGCTGTGGCCTCTCCCGTTGCGGAGCACAGGCTCCGGACACACAGGCTCCACGGCCATGGCTCGCGGGCCCAGCCGCTGCGCGGCATGTGGGATCTTCCGGGATAGGGGCACGAACCCGTGTCCCCTGCATCGGCAGGCGGACTCTCAACCACTGCGCCACCAGGGAAGCCCCTGTTTTCTGTTTAAATGAGTATGCAGAATACTGGATGAACTTAAAATTTCTCCTGCTATCTTTGAAAGTCTCCACCATAGTTGCTTCTTACTTGTGTGTGACCTGTAATTTTTCTCTTGATTACTAAGAAAAGAGATTATGGATGTTTGTATTGTAAAGACTGACTTATGAGAAGATAGGTCTTCTCTGGGGACTTCAGTTACTGAAGTAACCAGAAAATAATAATTTTTCATTTCACAAAGAAGCCACAAGCCACAGACTAAAAAGAGGGCATTTTGGTGAGGCTCGAATTGTTTTTTTACATAGTTTATTATTGAAGTTTTCAAACATATAAAGAAGAGGTAGAATATTACAGTGAACTCCCATGTATCCACCAACCCGTTTATATATAAATAACTAAAAGCCACTTCGTTTAATTTATAATTCTACCCACTCCCCGCATTCCCCTTATATTTGAAAACAAATCCCAGACTCTATATTTTCATTTATACATCTCAGTATCTCCAAAAGATAAGAACTCTAAAAAAAATGATCACAATGCTTTTATTGTAAACACAGTTAATAATAATATCCAATTAATTTTCTCAAAAATATAGTAATTTTTTTAATATTTTTTTTTTTTTTGAATCGGGATCCAAGTGAGGTTTCTACATTGTTATTGCTTGATAGGTCTCTGAAGTCCCTTTTTTCCCGTCGGTTACCCCTCCAGTTAGCTCTTCTCTTTGTGTTTGATGAAGAAACCAGGTTGTTTATCTTGAAGAGTTTTACATAAACTGATTTTTGATTTTTGCTAATTGTATGCCTTTGGCATGCTTTAACATTTTCCTGTGTTTTCTGTAAAGTGATAGTTGAATCCAGAGGCCTGATTGGATTCTGCTTCAGCAATTTTGTCGTCACAGGACCACTTTGTAGGTGGTGGTATGCTCTTCTGTCAGGAGGAATGTAATACCTGGCTGTTTCTCTTTTATGATGTTAGCAGCTGATCATATTTAGTAATCAGTAATGATACTCTGTCATTCCTTTATCACTTGTTAGCTGAATACTTTTATAAAGAGGAACTTCTCGTCTATTCTTCAGCAGGATAAGTGCTTGATACTTTTTTTTTCCTTTTTTAATTTTTTTAGCATCAGAAGTTATTTATTCAGGCTTTTTTTCTGTACCTAATATTATTCGTTTTGCTCTAAGTCAATTAACTTGCAGAAACATAAGCATTACTTTAAAGCACATAAAGAAAAATTAAAATGCTTTTTTTCATTTAATTTATCAGTTTATTTAAAACATCATGAATAATCTTTTTTTTATTGGAGTATAGTTGCTTTGCAATGTTGTGTTAGTTTCAGGTGTACAGCAAAGTGATTCAGTTATACATATACATATATTCTTTTTTTTTTAGATTCTTTTCTCATATAGGTTATCACAGAATATTGAGTAGAGTTCCCTGTGTCTACAGTAGGTCCTTGTTGGTTATCTGTCTTATACATATGTAGTCATGTGTATATGTTCATCCTAAGCACCTCATTTATCCCTCCGCGCCACACTTCCCCTTTGGTAACCATAAGTTTGTTTTCCATATCTGTAAGTAATGGGTGATTCTTTTATGTATTGAACAGAGTTCAAAATAAAGAGTGAGGAGTTTACTAGTATCCTCTGTTGTCGTCTTTTAAAAATATCATTATAAACTGATGGATTTACTCATATTTGTGTTTCAGTCAATTACAGTGATCACTCGATGCTCACATTGTCCCATCTCTAGGCTATTCAGATTGACTTCTGAATACTTTTGAATAACTCCACTAATCTTTGTAATGTCTTTGCAAACTGGTATGACAAAATGTTCCAGACCCATCTTGTACATGTCCTGCCCCCGACCTGGATTCAGCCATTTCTCTGAGGAGCCCTGGTTCCTTTTAATGGGAATAGTATTAAGAAATCAGAATGTCAGTCTTGTGTGTACTAATTACTAATGTGTGGGTCACTTTTCTAGGACAATTCTGTGGATACAGCTTAAAAAAAAAGGGTTTTTGGAAGATAAAATGCATTGTATGTTTATATTGATTATTCCAGTTCAAATTGGGTTTTTATTGAGCCTCTTCAATTTTACATTTTTATCTTTTCCCCTATGCTGAGATAATACAGGATGATAAAGCTATGATATTACATAATAACTCATTTGAATTATCCCATAATAAATACAGAACGGTCTCAGAATAGTAGTAGCACCACCAGTGTGATTCCTAAAAACAGCTGTTTGTTTGCCTTATGTAGTTCTCTTTTGTATTTAGGGTGTATCACATTAGGGATTTACAGTCAAATTCTTGTGTTTTAAAGTTACTTGGAATGATTCTTTGTGTGGTTATGCCACCAAATGGATGCATACTTTTGTTCATTTGTTTCTTTTTATTTTTTGAGGTTACTTTAAAATTTTTTATTTCTTAATTATATGAAGTATTCACAGGTTTTAAAGACAAGCTGAAAAAGCAAGATATATTCTAAGCAGTCTAGCATGTACTCCTCAGCACTCTCCCCTGTTCCTTCTTACCTACAGATAAACGTAAAAGAAGTCTTTTCATGCATGTTGGTCTAGTTGTGTTTCAGTGCATATGTGTACATGTATGTGTGTTCACATGACCTCTTTGATAGAAGAATGATAAAGTACACTATACATGCCTTTCTCCACCTTGCTTTTTTTCTCTTTACATATACTAGCAGTTATTCCACATTTAAATATTTATTTTGTGGATATATCATAGAATAAATACATACATAATTTTACTAGATATTGTTACAGTTCCCTCTGTAGTGGTTATACCATTTTGCATTCGCTCCAGCAGTGTATGAATGTACTTGGTTCCCCATAGCCTTGTCAACAGACTATGTTGTTAATGAAATGTTTCTCCTTGTCCCTGGTTATCTTCCTTGTTCTGCCGTCTTTGAGAGCAGCATCTACTTTCATTTGTATTCGTGTTTGCAAGGCATATCTCTTTCTTGTGGTCTTTTATTCTCTCATTCTTTTTTTTTTTAATTAACATTAAAATTTTATTTATTTATGGCTGTGTTGGGTCTTCGTTGCTGCGCGCAGGCTTTCTCTAGTTGTGGCGAGCGGGGGCTACTCTTCTTTGCGGTGCGTGGGCTTCTCACTGCAGTGGCTTCTCTTGTTGCAGAGCACGGGCTGTAGGCGTGCAGGCTTCAGTAGTTGTGGCGTGCGAACTCAGTATTTGTGGCTTGCAGGCTCTGGAGCGCAGGCTCAGTATTTGTGACACATGTGCTTAGTTGCTCTGCAGCATGTGGAATCTTCCTGGACCAGGGCTCGAACCCGTGTCCCCTGCATTGGCAGGCGGATTCTTAACCGCTGTGCCACCAGGGAAGTCCCAGTTCTCTCATTCTTTCATTCTTCCCTCCCTCCCTTCGTTCCTTCCCTGTAAATGTTCCTGGGACTTAATATGTAAAATAAATACCTTTTAAATATCCTATAGTTTGAGTTTGGTCTTTGTTTTGTTTTTGTTGGTTTGTTTTGATTTTGGTTGTTTTAATCCAATTTGACACACTCTTTCAATTGGAATGTTTATACCATTTACCATTTAATGTAACTGTTGATACAGTTGGGTTTAAAGCTGCCATCTTAATATATGTTCCCACTTCTTTCTATTTCTGCCCTCTTTGAGGTTGACTATTTTTAATGATTTTATTTTATTGGCTTATCTGTGTTCAAATAAAATTATACCCCTTAATGTGTATTGTAAAAATCTTGCAGCAGTGTACTTCCATGCCTTCCCCCTCCAGGCTTTTGTGCTTTTGTTGTTGTACATTTTGTTTCTATATATGTTATAAATGCTACAATATGTTACTGATATTTTTGCCCTAAACACTTTGATATATCTCAGGTTAACAATAGCATATTTCTTTGATTTGTACACATATATTTACCTTTTTTTGTGCCATTCTTCATGTTTTGGATACCTATCCATATTTTCATCTGGTATCATTTTTGTTCCTGAATAACTTTAATGTTCCTTAGAGTATAATTCTGCTTATAATTAATTATCTTAGCTTTTCTTTGTCTGAAAAAGTCTTTATTTTATCTTCATTCTTAAATTTGCTCGGACTAGAATTCTAGGTTGAGAGTTCTTTTGGTTTTTAGTACCTGAAAGACGTCACTCTCTTATTTTCTGGACTCTGCATGGTTTCTGATGAAAAGTGATCTTTCATTCTTTGTTCCTCTATACATAATACGTCTTCTCTGACTGGTTTTGAGGTTTTTTTTTAATCTCTGTTTTCACCAAATTGATAATGATGTGCCTTGGAATGGTATACTTAATGTTTCTTCTGCTTGAGGTTTATTGAGATTCTTGGGACTGTGGGTTTATTTTCATCATATTTGGAGTGTTTTTTTGGTAATTCTTTCTTTCTTTCTTTTTTTTTTTTTTAATGTTCTCCCCTTCTCATCCCCTTGGTTTCTGGGACTCCAATTGCATGTATTTTTGACTATTTAATATTGTCTTGGAGGTCACTGATGTGCATTCTTATTTTTTTCCTGTCCCCCCCCTTTTGTTTTATTTTGCATAGTTTCTATTGCTATGTCTTCAAGTTCACTGATCTTTTCTTCTATAATATATATAATATGCTTTTATTCTATGTATATATTTTTAATTTGAGGTATTACATTTTTCATATTTAGTAGTTCCATTTGGGTCTTTTTAATATATATATTTCACTTCTGTCCTCCTCATGTTCATGTTTTCTTCTTACCTTCATGAGCATATGGAGCATATTTATAACAACTGTTTTTATGTCTTTGCTAATTCTGTCACCTGTGCCATTTCTGGGACTGTGTCTGTTGATTAATTTTGTCCTGATTATATATTAGAAGGTCTTTCTGCTGTGGCTGGTGGAAACATGAATTGCTCCCAGCCCTGTGTGTGGTAGGGAGTTTTTTGGCCTGCTTCTTTCTGACATTCTTTTCCTGGTCTTAGGTAGTTTTTGCTCTTGCATGACGCTGATCATTATTCAGCCAAAGACTCAGGGATACCCCTCTTCAGGTCTACGGAACTCAAGCTCTCTTTCTCTCTTTGTAGCTCCCTCCTCTGTGGTGCTTTGCTGTAGAAAGTATAGCTCCCTTGGCCTCCCTGAATTCTCATTCCTGTCTCCCTCAACTGCATGCAACCACCAGGCTATTTGGGTCTCTACTCCTCCTTGTACTGCAGTCTAGAAACTACCTCCTTGCAGTAATTGGGGGCAGATGTAGGGCTCTTCTAGTTTGTTTCCCATCTTTTACAGATTTTTGCACTGCGCTTCCTACTGTCCACTGTCTGAAACCATTAACATATTATCTTGTTTTCTACTTGTTTAAGGTAAAAGAGTAAACCCAGTGTCAGATATACTGTCCTAATCTGAAGCAGAAGTCCTCTGAGTATAGTTTTAATTTGTATTTATATCTGTTTTTAAAGGAGTGAAGATAAATATCTGTTCACACATAATGGGGTAATCTGTTTATCTTCTTTTGAAGAGCGTTCTACTCTGTTAAATCCAACCCATTTTTCTGTGATATTGTTGGTCTTTTCATTCTCTATTTTAGGTGTTTACATTTTAGAGATATTAACCCTTTCTCTGTAACATGCAATGCAAAGTTTCCCTTCAGTTTGTCATTTATTTTTTTTTTTATATTTTGCTGTTGGTATCTTTTCTGAGACTCTGAGATTATTAGAATGAATTATTTCATCTCTAATTTTTTTTTTCTACTGGAACACTGGGTTGTTATTGGGGAAGGAAGAGGATTCAGAAGTTGCTTTCACTGTGAGATGTATTCATAATAGTAGAGCTAAGAGCTTCTGCTTCATTCAGGAGTTTAAGTCTTTATATAGTGGAATGGTACGATACATACATGTTCCTCCAGGCAGCTCGATGACCCATTCCCTACCTCTTTTAGAGCTCTGCGCCAATGTTACTTTATAAGCACATCTATAAGCACCCTGTTTAAAATTGTAACACGGTCACACACACAGCCCCATTCCCTATTCCTGTCCTCTTTTTCTTCTTCTGCTTCTTGTTTTCCCTTTACAGGAGTTACCACAATTTGACATAACATATGTTTTGCTAATTTACGTATAATCACGTGTCTTATCCCTAATATGCTGGTAGCATGAAGGCAAGGATTTGGGACTTTTAATAGTGCCTGGCACTATAGTAAGTGCTCAATTTGCATTGGTCAAATGATCAAATTTCTGTTCATGTAGGTTGTTTTGGCACAAAGTAAAAGGTGAATTGGAAGAGGAAGAGCCTGGAGAAAGAAGGTGTAAGGTGGCAGAAGCTTAGCTGAAGTGGTACCAGTGAGAATGAAATAGAAAAGGCTAAAGGAATGACATTAAAAAGAAGAAATGGGTCACCATCCTTGTTTGTTTTTATAATTATTAAGTAAAAAATACTTGTATTTGGATTATATTTTTAATATAGATATTTATAAAGTGAAATTATAGATTGAAAATGTCTGAGCAGATGTTAAGACTTTTTTTGTTCTTACAAAACATTACTTAAAAAATACAAGCATTAAAGTATCTAGTGGAAGTCATGTTGTGTTTTCTGGTTAATTGTTTTTCTTTAATTTTTTTTTTTTTTAGAGCTTTGCTTCCTGTTTTACATCACAAATCTAAAAAAGGACCCCCCCGTCAAGCCAAATATGCTATTCATTGTATCCATGCAATATTTTCTAGTAAAGAGACACAGTTTGCACAGATATTTGAGGTAAAGAGAAAAGTTTTTTGTTTGTTTCATGTTGTAGTTAAAAAACAAATATGAATGATTTTATAGGATGTTCACATTTGGAGATGTATCATTTTATATTTTATTTTCAGAATTTGAATTAGTATAATCAGTATTGATGGGCAGTTAAAATCAGAAAATATCTGATTATTCAGATGTTTAATGCTAACTCAGATTCAGAAATAAAACAGTTGTATAATATTTTTTGACATTACTTTATACATTTAGTATTAGTAAACTATTTTTCATTAGTAAGTAATTACATATAAAATCCTACTTACTGATAGTAGGTAGTAGATGATTATCAGTTTACAGATTTGAAAGTTAGATTTCTATATATGAGATACTACTGAAGTGTGGAGTTCTATAAATCCATACTAATTTGTAATGTAAGGTAAATAAGTATAAGTTTGTACTTCAATGACTGACATAATTTTATGTCAGGTTAAAATGTGCCTTTTCCCTTGCAGAGCATTTGGTCCACACCAAAAGGTCCTTGATATTTTGGTGCTCTCCAAAATGTCTGTGGGCATATTTGGTCCATGCCAAATGGTTTTGGACAGGACCAAATATGAACAAATATCGAGGACCTTTGTGTGTAGACCAAGTGTCTTATGGATGTATTGGATAGGACCAAATGTCTACTGACCATCTTTTCAATATGTATTTTATATTATTTTTTCTCTACTTGGATTTACTATTACCCTTTCTAAGCATTGCAATTTCATTACAAGCTGTTATAATCAGGGGCTGTCTTTAGCATTCTTTCTGCAAATAGAAGCTAAGCAGAAAATCTATAAAATCCTAACTTATAATTTTAGTTTAGGAGCTTTGAATGAAGTCAAAACAATTTGGAAATTATGCTGAAACTAACCCACCATAAATACTTAGACTTGTTATCTCTCTTTTAGAAATATTTATGCTGATTTTGTCATATATTATGTTAAAGACCTAAAGGAGGAAAAAAAGTTTTCTTTATTAAACAGCATCTTTGCTATAGATAGCAAATAGTAATATATTTTAAATTTGGGGGTGGAAATACTTTCTATAGTCTTTTTTTTTTAATAAGAGGATGACTTCAGTGAACTCAATGTTGATTTCTAGAAAGCTTTTGTTTTTCTTGAATAATCTCCTTTTTGTTCCTTCCAGTGATGATGATGAGGAGGATAATGCTGATAATAACTTGAATTTTTAGGGTACTTTTATTTTCATTTTTGATATCTGTTACTTATCTTTACGAGAACCTAACTGGTAATCCTTCTACTATGACATACAGGATTGGCTGGCTTTCTGAGAAAAGGTTTCGTAGAGACATATGGCCTTTATGAGGTTACTGTTAATCCAGGGACTGGCCATTTATTTTGCTTTTTCAGAAATGATTTTATTATCTTACTGTGGAAAATTGTCACACACTATAATAAATGAATTGAAAAAAGTACACTATCAGGTATTTGTTTATAATGTAAACAACAAGTTATCACTTAGATGTGCAATGGAGGTACTGAGGGAGGTCATTGAGAATAGCAAGAAGTAAACTCATTTAAATATACTTTTGACTAAACGAAGCCTCTCATATTGCCCCAGTGTGTTGGGAAGAACAGTTTTGTGTTGTTTTTCAAGCCTAGAACTCTTGGTGTTCAGTGTAGGAGGATAGAGCATCAATTCTTCATTAAAGTGTGTCATTAAAATTTTTAATAGATAATATATTCACTTGCTTCAAAATCAAAAGATACAAAACAAATATCCAGTAGTAAATACTAAAGAGTAAAGAGTTTTCTTTTTTGCTTCACCCCCGTATCCCCAGCCACCCAGTTTCTTAGAGGCAGCCAATGTTATCAGTTTCTAATGTACTTTTCTGGAGAGATTTTATTCATATGCAAGTAATATAAATACACAAAATACACACATATTTTGTCCCTTCCCCCTCTCCTTATGCCAGTCATAGTATACTGTAGTCACTCTTCTGATTTTCCTATTTAAAAAGTTTAACAATATATTTTAGATACCAATTTATGTGAGTATATAAGGAGCCTCATTCTTTTTTCATGGCAAAATGAATATTAATGGCTGGGTTTCCTATTAGAATAATAAAAATAATTTTATTAGTTATGGTACTTAATATTTGATGCTATAAAAATCCACAAAAATCCATGTGACTATACATAATAAAACTTATTTCTCGGTCCTGAAAAAAGCCTAATTGGGTGCTTTGATTGTATTCTAATCAGTGGCTTAGGCACACAGACCCTTTTTGACTAGTGGCTTCTCTTTGAGTCCCACTGGATCCTTGATATTAAGACAGCCAGTGAGTAAAGAGAGAGAATGTGGAGAAGATACATTGCTCATATCTGCCTCAGTACAGGCATGGCATACCTCACTTTCATTCCCATTCTGGTAACCAGAACTTACTCACATCCTCACCTAACTGCACATATAGGCATCCTTGAATGGAAGTGGATATTGGTGAGCCTTAGCAGTCTCTAACATACTTATATATGTGGTCATAAAATATGTGATACATAATATGATTCTTCACGCTGAAATGTTCTTTACCTAACCTCTAAAGTATAACTTGGGCAAAACTGAAAATATTTAAATATGATGCCTTCTACATAAATAACCTATAAAAGTTTAAATGTAAGCTTGAGCTACTACTTAAACCATGTATTGGAACTTCTATAGTTTTTAAAATTTGAAGGTGAAATATGTGAACAGCTTATTTGCATGTTTATGGAGTTGATCATTTCCTTTCCTCATTTTCAGCCTCTGCATAAGAGCCTGGATCCAAGCAACCTGGAACATCTCATAACACCGCTGGTTACTATTGGTCATATTGCTCTCCTTGCACCGGATCAGTTTGCTGCTCCTTTGAAGTCTTTGGTAGCTACTTTCATTGTGAAAGATCTTCTCATGAATGATCGGGTAATTTTTTTTTTTTAGTTGTGTGTTCTTCACAATGCTATCTTCTAAAATTTTATGCATCAAAGAGAGAAGTGAAATGATGTAAATAACACTTCAATTTGGCTGACTTATTTTAGGTTTTCCTATCTTTTTAATAGGCTGTATCTGCATTGTAAGTGAAACAACATTGTAACATCTCTTTAGTTGAGCATAGGACTATGACCTGGAATACTTTCCTTCATAAATACAGAATATCACCTGAGTCTGTCTATTTCAACTTTGTAGGGGTTTAATTTTTATAATGACATCTTTTTTTAAAAATGTGAAGACTGACAGGTTAGCTTATAGTATGGTTGTTATGATAGTAGTTGTTGCATTTCATACATACAAGAGAGAATTAAAAGAGCCTTGGGAGAAAACACTGGGAAAGAAATAGTGATTTTCTCTGTCTCCAGTATGTGAGTATTTGGGGTAGGGCATGGCATGTTTGGGTCTTGGAGAATTGACCCCTTACAGTTACGTGGAGTTTTATGCACGTCTTTGTGTTTTTAGATATATACACGTATGTGTGAAAAGAAAACCTTAAAACTAGGATTTTCAGAATGGTAAATGGGCATTGGCTTCAGTTTGAAGTCACCAGCTGCATTAGCCCCCTAACAAGAGAGTAGGCCTGTCCTTTTGAAGCTTTGAAGCCAAGCATTGACTTCTCTCTGGCTATGAAAGTTCTAGATGGCATCTTCTTCCCATAGAAGATTGTTTTCTGCGTTGAAAATCTGTTGTTTAGCATAGCCATCTTAATTAATGATCTTAGCTAGATGTTCTGGATAACTTGCTGCAGCTTCTGCATCAGTACTTGCTGCTTCACCTTGTACTTTCTATGTCATAGAGATGGCTTCTTTCCTTAAATATCATGAACCAACCTCTGCTAGCCTCAGATTTTCCTCTGCAGCCTCCTCACCTCGCCAAGTCTTCACAGAATTGAAGAGTTAGGACCTTGCTCTGGATTAGGCTTTGCCTTAAGGGAATGTTGGGCTGGTTTGATCTCCTCTCCAGTTCACTAAAACTTTCTCCATATCAGCAATAAGGGTGTTTTGCTTTCTTATCATTACGTGTTCACTGGAGTAGCACTTTTAATTTCTTTCAAGAACTTTTCCTTTGCATTCACAACTTGGCTAACTGGCACAAGTGGTGCAACTTTCAGCTGATTGCAGCTTTTGACATGCCTTTGTCACTAAGCTTGATCATTTCTAGCTTTTGATTTAAAGTGAGAGATGTGCAATGCTTCCTTTCACTTGAACACTTTATAGAGGCCATTGTAGGGTTATTAATTGGCCTAATTTCAGCATTGTTGTGTCTCAGGGAATAGGGCGGCCTGAGGGAGAGGGAGAGAGATGGGGGAATGGCCAGTCTGTAGAGCAGTCAGAACACACACATTTACTAATTAAGTTCGCTGTGTTATGTGGAAGTGATTCATGGCACCTCAGAACAATTACAATAGTATCATTAAAGATTGCTGATTACTTATCACCATAACAAATGTAATACTAGTGAAATCATTTGGAATATTGCAAGAATTATGAAAATGTGACACAGACATGAAGTGAGCAAATGCTGTTGGAAAAATAGCACTGATGGACTTGCTTGACACAAACCTTCAATTTGTAAAAAAATGCAGTATCTGTGAAGCCTAATGAAACAATTTTTGTATGTATACAAAAAGTATGTCAGACAGCTGGGTCACAGTAAAAAAAAAATTGTATATTTAGAGTGTAATTAGAACTACAGCAAAAGAGGAAAGAGAATATGAAACAGAAATAGTATTTGAAGTGATAATGCCAGAAAATTTTTCAAAATTTATGAAAGACGTCAAAGCTATACATTCAAGATCAGGTAGAAGCCCCAAGTAGGATAAATATAACACAAAGCACACCCAGATACATCATAGTAAAACTGGAACCAATCAAAATAGAAAAGATTAAAAGCATTCACAGCAAAAAGACAGAAAACCTTCAAAGGGACAAGACTGTCACTTGACTTCAAAAGAAAAGATAAGAAAATGGAAGATAATGGAATAATATCTTCAAATTATCGAGTGGAAGAAATGTACCAATGTAGAATTCTAAACCTGGAGCAAGTATCCTTTAAAAAGGGAAAGCAAGGGCTTCCCTGGTGGTGCAGTGGTTGAGAGTCCGCCTGCCGATTCAGGGGACACGAGTTCGTGCCCCGGTCTGGGAAGATCCCACATGCTGCAGAGCGGCTGGGCCCATGAGCCATGGCTGCTGAGCCTGCGTGTTGGGAGCCTGTGCTCTGCAGCGGGAGAGGCCACAGAGGTGAGAGGTCCACGTACCGCAAAAAAAAAAAAAAAAAAGGAAAGGCAAAATAAAGACATTTTCAGACAAACAAAAACTGAAAGAGTTCATTAGCAGTTATCCCAGCTAAAAGAATTTCTACTTTAATTCTTTGGGTAGAAAGCAAATTATCACAGAGACAAAACAGAGTGAAAAACAAGAGAAAGAGGAAAATATGTTGGTAAATCTAAATAAATATTAACTGCATAAAATTAGAACAGTAATGGTCCTGTGTGAACAAGAGCACAGTAAGCATCAGAGTATAAAGGGAGTTGACGTATTTTAAGTTTTCTTAGAATACTGAACCTACTACTGTTCTGAAAGTTTAAGACAGAATAATTGAAATTGGCCTTCAATAAGTTAAGACCACTACTCTCTAGGACAACTACTAAAAGAATAGGAAAATATAAAATGAATAAGCCAGTAAAGAGGAGAATGGAATAAAAATATTTAACCAAAAATAAGGCAAGAAGAAGATGAAAATGAACACAACTGATAGAACAAACTGAAAAAACATCAGGTGGCAAATTTTTATTTTATTTTATTTTTTGGCCAGTTTTTAAAAAAAATATTTATTTTTGGCTGCCTTGGGTCTGTTGCTGCGTGCGGGCTCTCTCTAGTTGTGGCGAGCGGGGGCACTCTTCATTGCGGTGCGTGGGCTTCTCATTGTGGTGGCTTCTCTTGTTGCGGAGCACGGGCTCTAGGCATGCGGGCTTCCGTAGTTGTGGCACGTGACTCAGTAGTTGTGGCTCGCAGGCTCTAGAGTGCAGGCTTAGTAGTTGTTGCACACGGGCTTAGTTGCTCTGCGGCATGTGGGATTGTCCTGGACCAGGGCTAGAACCCGTGTCCCCTGCATTGGCAGGTGTATTCTTAACCACTGGACCACCAGGGAAGTTCCTCAGGTGGCAATTAATCCTAATCACTATTTACATAACATGTAAGCAGAATATGCTAATTAAATACAAAGTTGACAGAAAGTGTGTTAGAACTGGGTTGTGTACAGTTCTATATATGACATTTAGAAGTCTTCAAGTCTTCTATTCGTTACTGTTACTCTGTCTTTTCCCCCTGAGATTGGGAATGGGATAAAAATATCCACCATCACCACTTGTGTTGTTTTGAAGGTTCTGGCCATTCTAGGAGGAAGAAAGAGAAATAAAAACCATTAAGAATGAAGGGGAAAAAAAGGTGTTATTACTATGAACAGAGAAAACCTAAAAGAATGCAAAAGTTAATAGAATTAAAAATTGTCTTTAACAAGGTCCCCGGATTCAAAGTCAGTGTAAAAAAGAAGTAACTATATTTCTATGCCAATAATAAAAAATTAGAAAATAAATATTAAAAATTACATTTACAGTAACATCAGAAAGCATTAAATGCCTAGGAATATACTTAAGAAAGGTAAGCAATACCTCTACACAGATGTTTAAGAAACATTCCTCAGTGAAGTTCAAGGCCACCTAAGGTATGTACTGTCTTCATGAAATGAAAAGGTCAGGATTATAATACCATGGAATGGGATGGTGCTACTATAATGATGAAAGTTATCTGCAGATTTACAGTTCAATACAATATGTATCAAAATTCTAGCCAGATGTGTGTGTATATGTTGGGGTAGAGTGGTATAGGGAGAAGAGACAAGCTGATTGTAAAATTTCAATAGATATGCAAAAGGCATAGCCAAAATCATCTTGAAGAAGAAGAAGAACATGGTGATGATGATGAAGTAGTTGTAGTAGGAGGAGGAACAGCAGCAGCAGAAGTCATCATTAAAGACATTTGGAGGACTTAAGCTACTAGATATCATACCTTGTTACAATAATTAAGAAAGTATGAAACATAATAGATTATATACATATGATTTAGAACAAAAGTAACAGTAAAATCCTGGAGAATTTCCTAATATTGGATTTGGCAGTGTATCCCTGCATGAGAAATCAAAAGCACAAACACCAAAAAAATAAAAACCAAAACCAGATAAATTGCACTTCATCAAAATGTAGAACTCTTGTGCATCAAAGGGCATTATCAAGAAAGTGAAACCATCAACGAAATGAAGAGGAAACCTACTGAGAGAAAATATTTGCAAATCATGTATCTGATAAGGGGTTAATATCCGTATTATATAAATGACACATATAACTCAATAGCAAAAAAAACAATTTGATTAAAAAATAGGCAGAGACATTTTTCCAAAGAAGATAAACAAATCATCAACAATTATATAAAAGGTGCTCAACATCAGTAATCATCAGGGAAATACAAATTAAAACTACAGTAAGATAGGACCTCACTCCTGTTAGATTGGCTAATATAAAAAAGACAAATAACAAGTGTTGGTAAGGATGTGGGAATATAAATTGCTGGTGGTGGGAATGTAAATTGATGTAGCCACCATGAAAAACAGTATGGAGGATCTTCCAAAAATTAAAAATAGAAAAAAGAAGTTATAAATAGAAGTACCATGTGATCTAGTAATTTCACTTCTGAGTATTTATCTGAAGGAAATGTGAATACTAACTCAAAAAGATACCTGCACCCTCACGTTCATTGTATCATTATTTACAATAACCAAGACGTAGAAGCAACCTAAATGTCCACGTATTGGATGAATGGATAAAGAAAAAGTGGTGTATATATACAATGTAATATTATTCAGCCATAAAAAAGAAGAAAAAATCTTGCCATTTGTGACAACACTGATGGACCTTGAGGGCATTACGCTAAGTGAAATAGAGAAAGATAAATACTGTGTGATCTTTCTTACACATGGAATGAAATCTAAAAAACACCAAATAACAACAACAAAACCCCCCAAACTCATAGATACACAGAACAACAGATTGGTAGTTGTCAGGGGCAGGGGATGGCTGATGTGCAAAATGGGTAAAGGGAGTCTTCTAAAGGTACAAACTTCCAGTTATAAAATAATAAGTCAAGGAATGTAATGTACAGCATGGTGACTATAGCTATTAATACTGTATGGTATATTTGAAAGTTTCTGCTGAGAGAGTAGATTTGAAAAGTTCTCATCACAAGAAAAAGAAATTGTAACTGTGTGGTGATGGGTGAAAACTAGACTTATTATGGTGATCATTTCATAGTATATGGAAATATTGAATCATTGTACATCTGGAACTAGTATGTTATATGCCAATTATGTCTCCTTTTTTAAAAAAAAGAATTATCAATTTAAAAAAAAGTGAAAAGTGAACCTACAGAATGGGAGAAAATATTTGCGAATCATATATCTGACAAGAGACTTTTGTCTAGACTCTATAAAGGAATGATTACAACTCAACAAAAAGACAACCCAATGTTTTTAGATGGGCAAAAGACCCAGATAGCCATTACTATTAATAGTTGCTATTGTAATAGCTTTTTCTTATTATATTTTTGTATTGTTTTGTATTTTGATAAGGTATGTTCATTGTTTTTTTAGACATGATGCTATTGCACATTTAATAGACCATGTTATAGTGTAAACATAACTTTTCTATGCACTGGGAAACCAAAAAATGTGTGTAACTCATTTCATTGCAATACTTGCTTTCTTGTGGTTGTTGGGAACCATACGTGCAGTATCTCAGAGGTATACCTGTTTCAGCCTGCTCATGCTTCTGTTTTGTTCTCTTCTGACCCATCTTTGAGTTTACTCACTCTCTCCAGATTTGTCTACTCTTATGTTAAACCTATAAATATGAATTCTTAATTGCAGTTTTAATATATTTTTATTCTGTAATTTCCTTTAGTTTTTAAATATAGTTTTTAGTTCCCTGCCGAAATTCTTTTTCTTATCATTTAATCCTCGAACATCTTTAATTATGTTAAAGTTTATGTGTGTTAGCCTCAATATCTGGATCTCCAGGGGCTCTTTTTTCTCTTGTCTGTTTTTCGCTTGATTTTTGGTCAAGTCTTACCTTGCACACATGTTATTTTTGATTGAGCTGTAGACTTTGTGAACAAAAAATTGTAGAGATAATTTGAGGCTCTGGATGATTTTATAATTCTTCCAAACAGGATTTATTTTTGCTTCTGACAGGCAGTTGAGCTACTGTGAGATCACATTCATTCAGTCAAGACTGCAGTGATTGGAGGCTAGGCTTCAGTTTTTGACAGGCTCATTCTTCTTCTGGTCACTTTTATGTCTAGGATGTTTTTGTTTGGGATCCCCCCACAAGTCTAGGGTGTCTAACAAGGACTCTACTCTTTATTGAACTCAGAATTCCACTTTTTTTTCCTTCTACCTCTGTGACAGTGATGAAAACATTGCTCGACCTTTTAACCTTTTTCACTTTCAGAATCAGCCATCATTTATGTAAGAAAAGCAATTTTAATGCCAGACTCAAATCTCTTGATTATTCTCCTCTTTTGAAACTTTGCCTGCAAAGATCCAACACCCATGAATTCTTAGCACCTGGTTTTATTATTCTCCAAACTTTTCTTCCTGTTTCTTTCCTGCCCCAGGTAACCACTTTGTTGAATTTTGGTTTATTATTCCCTAACTAAAACAAAACACCATTTTACCATATATGTATCTCTAAACATGTACTTGTTTAATTTTGTTTGTTCTTGAAGTTTATAAGAGTTATACTGTATATATTCTTGGGTGACTTGATATTATCATTATGGATATGTTTCTTAGAATAACCCTTGTTGTCAAGTCTAGCTGTAGTTCATTCATTACTCTGTATTATATCACTGTGTGAAATGTCTCTTATTCTTCTAATGGACATTTGGAGTATTTCCATTTCTTTCCTCTTTTGAACAGTGCTCCTGTGAATTTCTTATAGAGGCCTTCTGATGCATATGAGCACAAATTTCTCCAGGTTACATTCACAAGAGCGATATAATGATGAACATCAGTTTATACACATATTTAACTTTTCACTTTATTGCTGAATTATTTTTGAAGATGGTTGTTAAAACTTATTTTCCTCTCAGCAGTGTATAACACACATTATCATCAGATTTCTTAATTTTTGCCCATCTAATTAGATATAAAACAGTGTCTCAGTATAGTCTTAATTTGCATTTCCCTGGTTTCTAAAAAAGTTTATATGTCTAGTCATCATGCATGTTGCCTCCTTTCTGAAATTCCTTTTCATGTCTTTTGCTTTTTTTTCTTGGGTTGTTTGTCTTTTTCTCATAGATAATCTTTACACACACTAATATTTTTTCAGGTACATGTTGAAGTATGTTCGTAAAATGCATAAAATCTCATTTATGGTGTGTCTTTTTACTCCCTTCATTGTGTCCTCTGAACAAAAGTTATTAAGTTTAATTTAACTACATTTATCATTCTTTTCTCTTGTAGTTAATGCTTTTATATCTTGTTTAAGAAATCATTTCCTATGCCATTGTCATAAAAATAGTCTTCCATATGTTCTAAAAGTTTTAAAGTTTTCTTTTCACACATAAAAATTTTAATCCATCTGGAATTGATTTGTTTGCTTTTTCTTGTATGCTGTGACTTAAGGATTCCATTTCTTTCTACTCTCCATTAGGGTAACCAACTTTCCCAGCAGAATTTATGGAATGATCTCTCCTTCTTCCAGTCATCTGCAGTGCTAACATTCATATCATACACAGCCTCTATTCTTTCCCATTTGTTTGCTCATCTACAATTTGTCTTTCATTAAAGTTTTATAATTTTCTCTGTAAAGAAAATTTAAATATTTCTCTTACACAACTTTGTTAGGATTTCAGTTTTTAAAATTGTTTTGTGGTGGATTTGGGGAATTATTTTATAGTTTTTAATCTCATATCATCTTGTCTTGCTAAACTCTTCTCTCTTTACTTTTCATCATAATTATGAGAAAGGCCAGTTTTGATTTTTTTTATCCTTAAATATTTTATCTCTATGTATTTCCTTATATTTCCATATGTATTTCCTGTACTTACCTTTTTTCATCTCAGCTTCATCTGTCAGTTTTTGAAAGAGGTATATTCAAGTCTACTGCTGTGATGATGAAGTTTTCGATGTTCTTTATTTAAAAAATCATTTTTGTTTTGGTTTGTTTTGATATTATACTGCTAGTTTTACAGATGTTCATGAATTTTATATCTTATGTAAGATTAAAGAAAAGTACATCAATATCCTTTTTATATTAGTATCCCATATAAATCCATATCCTGTTTAAATGCTTTTAGATCTTGACTAGTGTATTTGTCCATTAGTTTTAGATTTTTTCTGTCTTTGGTTGTGTTGCATCTGTTGTGGTTTCATTTATTATTTTTGAACCTGTCTATTGGTCTTACTTATGATAACTTTTTTGTTTATTTTCTATTTGTAATAATTTATGCTGATTGAATTTTCTTAATTAAATATTTTAGTGGAGTGCATCTTTGAATAATTTGTTCAGAATGGCTCGTAATCTGGAAGCTTTCTCTCTGATTTCTGAAAATATTTTCCTCCTCATTTTTGAAGATTAGAATTCTATTTTTCAAGTCACTTGGCTAACAGAAAATTCAGAATATTGTTTTTTGGCGTGTAAAGAAATCTGAAGTTGATATGGTTCTTGTTTCTTTTTTGGTAGGTTCCTCCATGCAAGCTTTGAGATTTTTTGGATATTCTTAGTTCAGAAATTTCATCAGTATGTTTCTAATGAGATCCTTATTTCATTATTTTCACTTCACACTTTGAAGGCATTTCTCATCTGAAGAATTAATTCTTAAGCTGTTTGTAAATAGCTCTGTGTGTTTGGGGAGTTTGCCTTCTGGATGTTTGAGCTACCTATCCTGTTGCCAAAGGGCTACCTGAGTTGCTCTTTGATTTCTGTTTCCAACTGGAAATTACTCATGTCAGGTCGAGGTAAAAATGGGATCTCCAGTGTTCCAAGATTGGGTTCAGATCTTTTGTCACCTTATTTAATTTCCTGGCTGCTACTGTAAATTCACATTTCTTAATACCTTCAGCTTATCATCTCAGGGTTATACTATGATTGTGCTGGGAAAAAAAATGGCTTTTTGGAGGGTGTTTCCTTCTGTGCTTTTCTGGAGTTGTAAGCCCTCTTACCTCTGTTAATTTTTTTTACTGTATATTTTGTTTTTCGAAATTTTTCTTTGGTTTTGGTTTTTTTGGAGGCCCCTTTTGTTTTCCGGCCCAGCTAACTGGTGTGTGTTTACGTGCATGTGTGTGTGTGTGTGTTGCCATTTTGGTGGAATTTAAATAGGAAGACACTTAATGTATGTTTTCTGTTACTTCTGCAAACCTTTATAATTGTTCCTTGCTCAAGATTTTTTGCAGATACCTTTTCCTTCATCATTTATGAACTATAGCTGACCCTTGAGCAACATGGAGGTTAAAGGTGCCAACCCTTTGTGTCGTGGAAAATCCTAATGTAATCTGTAGTCAGCTCTCTGTATGTGGTTCCTCCCTATCCACAGGGCATTTCTGATTCAATCAACTGTGGATTGTGTATTACTGTAGCAGGTGTTCATTTAAAAATCTACATATAAGTGGACCTGTGCAGTTGAAACTTGTCTTGTTCAAGGGTCATTTTGGCTCCATTGATTTTTATCTTATTCTTTGCCAACTGCTTTAAATAATTGAAACGGTAGACTTAAAGGGGATTGAGTAAGGAAGTATATATATAAGTGGTTGAAGTTGGTCCTATCTCACACCTACAAAGAACCAGCTGGTGATGGATGTATAAGGTTCATTTGTGGTGCTAGTGAAGACAGGTCTTTCAACCTTTTTGAGTAAGTAACAGAAAACATAGTCATATATAATGACTGTTGTTGCAGAAGATAAAAATTTCATTCATTCACTAAATATTAATTACACATGAGAATGTGTATTTGTGTTTTAAAGTCCTTAATTTTTGTTTAGCTTCCAGGAAAAAAGACAACTAAGCTTTGGGTTCCAGATGAAGAAGTTTCACCTGAGACAATGGTCAAAGTGAGTGATATGCATAGATCTGTTGATTTTAATATATTTAATATACAGTATTATTATTATAGGTGTTAAAATGTCTGTTCCTCTTATAAAGATACGGCTATTAAAATCATTCAGGTTTTTATATTTATTGTATGACATTATCCTCTGTGCTGTGAGAGTGCAGGGCAATAATGAGAAACTTGAGGCCTGTGGGCAGCTGCACATAATCTAGTCTGGAAAACAAAGTTTGAAAACTTTCTCCATGTTGCTGCTTCTTAGATATCCACCTTTTAATATGAAAAGGCAGTGCTGGTTTTCTTATGTACATTCTCCTATTCAGCAAAGATGGTCGTCCAGGTTTTAAGACTATTCATCTTTTCCATGGGATTTGATATACTTTTTTATTTTTACTAAAAAATATTCAACCTGTAATTTCTTGAATTAGGAGTTATGGGTAAAGGATTGCTCATCACAGCTGTAAAGTATTGCTTTACTAAAACTGTCTGTACTCTGTAATGAAGACCTCATATCAAGCCACTGCCCAAGGTGTAAAGGCCAGGAACAAATATATTAAATATTGTTTTTCTAATTATAATTTCTTGCAAATCATTTCGTTGTGTATTTGTGTATGTTTCATATTGTGAACTACTTTGTCACATTATTGCAGCTTCAGATTCTGATACTATATTCTCCAGACCTGTAGGGCAGTCTTTCCTTTAGCGTCATTGAATGATGCTTGAAACTTTTGAGTTCCAGTATAAACCTGTTTTCTCAGCATTGGTCTCAAGCAGCAGTTTTGTATAATTGGGCAGCACTGAACTAGAAGTCGGGCCGCCTGTGCTTAAGTTCATGGTTACAGAGTGGCCCAGGAAGAGGATCTTAAGACTGTTAGCCACATGCCACTGTTCAAAACCCATTTAGCTCCGGAGCCTCAGATCTGTAAAAATTAAGATAATATGTGAAAAAGAGATAATATTCACCCCTTTGAAAGGACTGTTGCAAGCCTTAGAGGCAGTAACAGGTTTTAAAGTACTAAGTACTTCATAATTGTCAAATGCAGTACAAATGTAAGGTGGTATCAACTCTTAGACACAAAAGATCGAATATAATTTTCAGTCAGGATCTTTCTGGACTAGGGAAGTTAGCACGATTTTACTGTGGGTTCTAAAGGGTAAAGTGTTTGTTGGGGAAACATTTTTTAAAAAGCAAAAAGAACCAGTTTTTAGATAAATCATTCATTTGTCAACTACCTGGGGGTGAGACATCTTTAATTTAAAACATTCAAAGTTATCTTCACACATGCAGAAAAAAATAATTTTTTTCTTTCCTTTTCTTAAAAAATATCTGTTAAAAACATTTCTTCATTCTTTTTCAGGGCTGATCTAGAATTTCTTTAAATGGTAGCAATGTTTTATTTGTCAACTTGTATTTTAAATAGATTCAGGCTATTAAAATGATGGTTCGATGGCTACTTGGAATGAAAAATAATCACAGTAAATCAGGAACTTCTACTTTAAGATTGCTCACAACAATACTGCATAGTGATGGAGACTTGACGGAACAGGGGAAAATTAGGTATGTAATTACAACTTCAGAGTTCTTTGGATTACACACTATTTTAATGTCTGGTGTAATTGTTGAATGATGGTTTCTTTTTTAAAAGATAATTAATATTGCTTTGTAGGTATGCATATATTTTTATTGTAATAGGCTTTTCTATAATGGTTATTTCAAAATGACAGTCTCATGTCTAGTGCAAGGTACTGCTGTACAATCTTAAGTATTTTAAACAATAGATGTTTACTTTTTTGAATATCTAATGTGAAAATGTTAGTGTACCAATCAATAACTGATGTTTTACATTCTTGTTAATGTCTAAAGCTAAAAGAACAGACTGGATAGAAGGCAACTTACTGAATCTGTTTCCAGAAGTATAAATATATGCAAATGTGAAAAATGCACTTGATGCAAATTTTTAAAAATACGCATACCCTTTTGTTTGTTTATTTTGTTTTGTTTGAAAGATGTATAGTATAGTGACGGAAAACATGAGCTCTGGAGCCCAGATTCAAATCGTGGCACCACCTCTTAGCAGCGAGGTGCCTTTCAGCAAGTTACTTTAACCTCTCTGTACCTCAGTTTTCTCATCTATAAAACGGAGATAATGATTACGCCTATCTCATCTAGCTGTTATGATAATCACATAAGTTAGTATATTTAATGTATTTAAAACACTGCCCAGGGCTTCCCTGGTGACACAGTGGTTGAGAGTCCGCCTGCCGATGCAGGGGACATGATTTCGTGCCCCGGTCCGGGAGGATCCCGCATGCCGCGGAGCGGTTGGGCCCGTGAGCCATGGCCGCTGAGCCTGCGCTTCCAGAGCCTGTGCTCCGCAACGGGAGAGGCCACAATAGTGAGAGGCCCGCGTACAGCAAAAAAAAACAAAAAAAAACCAAAAAAAACACCACTGCCCAGCACATAGTAATTAGAAGTATTGATGGTGGTAGTGGTTATTATGTCAAGGTTAGCTAAAATTTAGAAGTTTGTCCTCTGTGAAAGCACAAGTGCCATTTATTGTCTCTTATTGGTAATAAAGCATGTGAGAATAATTTCCCCCACCTTAACATATGTATCTAGCTTCAAGTCTTTAGGACAAAATATAAATGGTGATTGCCAGCTGCTTAATACTTTTCCATCTTTGTTTCTTTTCTTCTTATATGTTTTGCTCATGCTGTACTTTTTGCATAGAATATTAACAGTAGCACATTCTTCTCAAACAAATCAAATAAGAAAACTGTAAAACATTCCACATGTATAACTCATTTATTTACCTTCTGTCAGTCTAATTAGTTGTCTTCACCTTCTACTCTTATAATTATATCCAGCGTTCAAGATTTACATAATAATTAGAGAAAAATTTCCTTAGTATTAATACGTTTTGCCTTAAATTTATTAATTACATTGTTTATGTGCATATTTAGATGTCACCTGTTTTTTTTTAATCTATTTTTGGTTGCGTTGGGTCTTCGTTGCTGCGCACGGGCTTTCTCTAGTTGCGGCGAGCAGGGTCTACTCTTCGTTGCGGTGCGCGAGCTTCTCATTGCAATGGCTTCTCTTGTTGTGGAGCACAGGCTCTAGGCGTGTGGGCTTCAGTAGCTGTGGCACGTAGGCTCAGTAGTCGTGGCTCGTGGGTTCTAGAGTGCAGGCTCAGTAGTTGTGGTGCACAGGCTTAGTTGCTGTGTGGCATGTGATATCTTCCTGGACTAGGGCTTGAAACCATGTCCCCTGCATTGGCAGGTGGATTCTTAACCACTGTGCCACCAGGGAAGTCCCTCACCTGTTTTTATCCATGGTATTCTTTAATAAAATCACGTGTGTACTTGAATTCTGCACATGTATTTGAATTACATTGGGTCTGCTTTTTTAAAAATTTTATTGAAGTGTAGTTCATTTACAGTGGTGTGTTAATTTCTGCTGTACAGCAGAGTGACTCCGGTAAACATTTATTTATATATGTATATATATATATATATATATATTTATATATATATATTTATATTTATATATATATATATTTTTTTTTTTTCATATTCTTTTCCATTGTATTTTGTCACAGGATATTGAATATAGTTCCCTGTGCTATACAGTAAGGCCTTGTTTATCCATCCTGTATATAAAAGTTTGCCTCTACTAATCCCAAACTCCCAATCCTTCCCTCCCCTACACCTCCTCCCCTTTGGCTACCACAAGTTTATTTTCTATATCTGTGAGTCTGTTTTTGTTTCATAGATAATGTTGATTCATGTCATATTTTAGATTCCACATGTAAGTGATATCATATGGTATTTGTCTTTCTCTTTCTGAGTTACTTTGCTTAGTATGATAACCTCTAGGTCCATTTGTGTTGCTGCAAATGGCATTATTTCATTCTTTTTTGATGGCCGAGTAATATTCCATTAATATTCCATTATATACACCACATCTTCTTTATCCATTCATCTATCGGTGGACATTTAGCTTGTTTCCATGTCTTGGCTATTGTAAATAGTGCTGCTGTGAAGATAGGGGTGCATGTATCTTTTCAAATTATAGTTTTGTCTGGGTATATGCCCAGGAGTGGGATTGCTGGATCATATGGCAACTCTGTTTTTAGTTTTTTGAGGAAACTCCATATTGTTTTCCATAATGGTTTTACCGATTTACATTTCCACCAATAGCATAAGAGGGTACCACCCCACACCTCTCCAGCATTTGTTATTTGTAGACTTTTTAATGATGGCCGTTCTGACCAGTGTGGGGTGGTACCTCATTGTAGTTTTGATTTGCATTTCTCTAATAATTAGCAATGTTGAGCATCTTTTCATGTGCCTATTGGCCATCTGTATGTCTTCTTTGGAGAAATGTGTATTTAGGTCCTCTGCACATTTTTTGATTGGGTTGTTTGTTTTTTTGTTGTGGAGTTTTATGAGCTGTTTGTATATTTTGGAGATTAAGCCCTTGTCAGTTGCGTTATTTGCAAATATTTTCTCCCAGCCTCTGGGTTGTCTTTTCATTTTATTTGTGGTTTCCTTTGCTGTGCAAAAGCTTTTAAGTTTAATTAAGTCCTATTTGTTTATTTTTGCTTTTGTTTCTATTGCCTTGGGAGCCTGACCTAAGAAAACATTGGTATGATTTATGTCAGAGAATGTTTCACCTTTGTTCTCTTCTAGGAGTTTTATGGTATCTTGTCTTTAAGTCTTTAAACCATTTTGAGTTTATTTTTGTGTATGGCGTGAGGGTGTGTTCTAACTTCATTGATTCACATGCAGCTGTCCAGATTTCCCAGCACCACTTGCTGAAGAGACTGCTTTTTCCCCATTGTATAGTCTTGCCTCCTTTCTTGAAGATTAAGTGTGTGGGTTTATTTCTGGGCTCTTTGTTCTGTTCTATTGATCCATATGTCTCTTTTTGTGCCAATATCATGCTGTTTTGATTACTGTAGCCTTGTAGTATTATCTGAAGTCTGGGAGGGTTTCCTGCTTTGTTCTTTTTCCTCAGGATTGTGTTGGTAATTCTGGGTCTTTTATGGTTCCATATACATTTTAGGATTATTTATTTTCGTTCTGTGAAAAATATCATGGATAATTTGATAGGGATCGCATTAAATCCGTAGACTGCCTTGGGTGGTATGGCCATTTTAACAATATTAATTCTTTTCAATCCAAGAGCATGGGATGTTTTTCCATTTGTTTGAATCATCTTCTGTTTCCTTTGTTAATGTTTAGTAGTACTCAGCATATAAGTCTTTCACCTCCTTGGTCAGGTTTATTTCTAAGTATTTTATTTTGGGGGGTACAGTTTTAAAGGGGATTGTTTGTTCACATTTCCTTTCTAATATTTCATTGTTAGTGTAAAGAAATGCAACTGATTTCTGTATGTTAATGTTGTGTCCTGCTACTTTGCTGAATTCATTTATCAGTTCTGGTACTTCTTGTGCGGAGTCCTTAGAGTTTTCTACATATAATAATATGTCTCCTTTGTTGAAAATTAATTGTCCATAGGTGTGTGTATTTATTTCTGGGCTCTCTGATAATTATCATTATGTGTGTATAACAATAATTTTACCTCTTCCCTACCAATTTGAATAGCTTTTATTTCTTTCCCTTCTCTGATTGCTTTGGCTAGGACTTCCAATACTGTGTTGAAGAGAAGTGGTGAGAGTAGGCATCCTTGTCTTGTTCCAGATTTTATCAGGAAGGCTTTCAGCTTTTCACTGTTGAGTATTATATTGGCTGTGTGTTTGTCATAAATAGCTTTTATTATGTTGAGCTGTGCTCCCTCTATACTCACTTTCATAAGGGTTTTTATCATGAATGGATGTTTAATTTTATCAAATGCTTTTTCTGCATCTACTGAGATGATCATGTGGTTTTTGTCCTTTCTTTTGTTGATGTGGTGTATCACATTGATTGATTTGCGTATGTTGAACCGTCCTTGTGACCCTGGGATGAATCCAACTTGATCATGGTGTATGACCTTTTTTATTTGTTGTTGGGTTCAGGTTGCTGATACTTTGTTGATAATTTTTGTGTCTATTCATCAAAAATATTGGCCTATAATTTGCTTTATGGTGGTGTGTTTGTCTGGTTTTGGTATCAGGGTGATGGTGGCTTCATAGAATGTCTTTGGGAGTGTTCCTCTTTAGTCTTTTGTAAGAGTTTGAGAAGGATCAGTATAAGTTCTTTTTTGTATGTTTCGTAGAATTCCTCAGTGAAGCCATCTGGTCCTGGGCTTCCGTTTGTAGGAGTTTGTTTGTTTTCTCAGATTCTATATCATTCTAGTGGTTGGCCTGTTCAAGTTATCTGTTTCTTCTTGATTCAGTTTTGATGGGCTGTATGTTTCTCGAAAGTTGTCTGCTGCTTCTAGGTTCACAGTATTGTTCATAGTATTCTCTTTTTTTTATTTTTATTTTTTGTATTTCTGTGGTATCAGTTGGGACTTCTCATCTTTCATTTCTTATTTTGTTTATTTATTTATTATGTCTTCTCTCTTTTCTTCTTGGTGAGCCTGGCCAGAGGTTTGTCAATTTTGTTTACCCTTTCAAAGAACTAGCTCTTGGTTTTATTGATTTTTTTCTATTGTTTTTTTAATCTCTATTTTAGTTATTTCCTCTCTGATCTTTATTATCTCCTTCAGTCTGCTGACTTTAGGTTTTGTTTGTTCTTCTTTTTCTAATTCTTTTAGGTGGTGGGTTAGGTTGTTTATTTGAGATTTTTCTTGTTTCTTAAAGAAGGCCTGTATTGCTATGAACTTCCCTCTAAGAACTGCTTTTGCTGTATCCTGTAGATTTTGTATGGTTGTGTTTTCATTGTCATTTGCCTCAAAGCGTTTTTAAATTTCTTCTTTGATTCCATTGTTACCCCCTTGGTTTTTTAGTAGCATATTGTTTAGTCTCCATGTAATTGTTTTTTTTCTCATTCTTTTTCTGTGGTTGATTTCTAGTCTCATGCCGTTGTGGTCAGAAAAGATGCTTGAAATAATTTCTGTACTCTTAAATTTGTTGAGGCTTGTTTTGTGCCCTAGTATGTGGTCTCTCCTAGGGAATGTTCCATGTGCCCTTAAAAAGAATGTGTAGGGCTTCCCTGGTGGCACAGTGGTTGAGAGTCCGCCTGCCGATGCAGGGGACGCAGGTTCATGCCCCGGTCCGGGAAGATCCCATGTGCCGCGGAGCGGCTGGGCCCGTGAGCCATGGCCGCTGGGCCTGCGCGTCCAGAGCCTGTGCTCCGCAACGGGAGAGGCCACAACAGTGAGAGGCCCACGTACCGGAAAAAAAAAAAAAAAAAAAAAAAGCATGTGTATTCTGCTTTTTTTGGATGTAATATACTGAAGATATCAATTAAGTCTAACTGTTCTGTTGTATCATTTAGGATCTCTCTTGCCTTATTGATTTTCTGTCTTGAAGATCTGTCCATTGATGTGAATGGGGTGTTAAAGTCTCCTACTATTTTTGTATTCCTGTCAGTTTCTCTCTTTATGTGTGTTAGTATTTGTTTTATGTATTTGGGTGCTCCTATATTGGGTGCATATACATTGGCAAGTGTAATATTCTCTCCTTGTACTGATCCTTTTATCATTATATAGTGTCCTTTTTTATCTTTCTTTATAGCCTTTGTTTTAAAGTCTGTTTTGTCTGATATGAGTATTTTGACTGACCCCCAGTCTCTTGTCATTTCTGTTTGCATGAAATATCTTTTTCCGTCCCCTCACTTCAATCTGTGTGTGTCCTTTGCCCTATAGTAGGTCTCTTGTAGGCAGCGTATTGTAGGCTCTTGTTTCGTTTTTTTTTTAATCCAATCTGCCACTCTATGTCTTTTGATTGGAGCATTTAGTCCATCGACATTTAAGGTAATTTTTGATAGATATGTATTTATTGCCATTTTAAACCTTGTTTTCTCATTGATTTTATATTTCTTCTTTGTCCCTTTCTTTTCCTTTTTCCTTTTGTGGTTTGATGATTTTCTTTTGTGTTATTCTTATGTTCTCTTCCTTTTTGTTTTTGTGAATCTATTGTATGTTTTTGATTTGTGGTTGCCCTGTTTTTCAAATACGTTAACACTTTTCCTATATCTCCTTGCTTTAGACTGGTAGTCATACAGGCTCAAACAAATTCAAAAAAAAGTGTATGTTTTCTTACTCTCCTCCGCCACATTTTATGATTTTAATGTCCTCTTACATCTTCATGTTCACACTTTTGCTGTTCATTGTGGTAATCATCGCTTTCACAGAAATTTTTTGATGTTTTTTTAATCTGTGTACTTGCTTATTTAAGTGATTTACTTTCCAATTATGACTTTCTCTTTCCTATAGATTCTTACATCTTTTCTACTTAGAGAAGACCTTTCAGTATTTCCTTTAGGATAGGTTTAGTATTGCTGTATTCTTTTAGTTTTTGTTTGTCTGAGAAATTCTTTATCTTTCCTTCTATTCTAAGTGATAATCTTGCTGGGTAGAGTATCCTAGGTTGCAGATTTTTCCCTTTCAGGACTTTGAATATATCTTGCCATTCCCTTCCGGCCTGCAACGTTTCTGTAGAGAAATCAGCTGATAGCCTTATGGGGGTTTCCCTGTAATTAACACTTTGTTTTTCTCTTGCTGCCTGTAGAGTCCTCTCTTTATCTTTAACATTTGCCATTTTTATTATAATATGTCTTGGTGTAAGTCTGTTTGGGTTTATCTTGTTCGGGACCCTCTTTGCTTCCTGTATCTAGATATCTGTTTCTTTCTTTAGGCTTGGGAAGTTTTCAGCCTTAATTTCTTCAAATACATTTTCAATCCCTTTTTCTCTTTCCTCTTGTTCTGGAATCCCTATTATGCGTAGATTGACACGCTTTATATTGTTCTTTTTTTTTCATTTGGGTTTCTGTCTGCTGTTCTAACTGGGTGATTTCCATTATTCTATCTTCCACATCACTTATTCCTTCTTCTGCAGTATTCATTTTGCTCTTCATAGCCTTTAGTTCAGTTTTCGTCTCTTCCAGTGAATTCTCTATTTTTTCTTGGCTCCTCCTTATAGTTTCTAGGTCCTTCTTACAGTAATCTGCATCTCTGTCTATCGCCTTTCTTGATTCCTTCAGTATTTTCATTATCTCCTTTTGAACTTGGTGTCTATTAGATTGAAGCAGTCTGTTTCATTGTTTGTTCTTTCAGGGGAATTCTCTCGATCTTTTAATGGGGAATGGTTCCTCTGCTTCTTCATTTTACTTATATTTCTCTTGCTCTATGAGTTTAGGAGAAACAGTTATATACTGTGGTCTTGGAGGGTATTTTTATGTGGGAATGTCCCTGTGTAGCCTGTGTGGGTTTAATATTTTTTGGTGTGAGGGCTGTTTTTAGTATGGATGCCTGCCACCCCTTTCCTCAGTGTATGCTGGCCATTATCCCCTTGATAGGAGGTGTGACTGATGTTGTAGTGACCAGAGCCTGCACAGGATATTGACCAGGGCCTTCTCTTTGCTCTGTGGTTGTCATTGCTTTGTCGGGGCAGGGTCTGCTCCCTAGTTGTTGGAGTAGAAGCCCCAGATAATGTTTCTAAAGCTGTGGTGCAAGGTAGGCGGGATTGGAATGCTCCCACTGGGAGAGGAGCCACTGAGTGTTCTTCCACTGGAGCTGTTCAACTGAGTGTGCTCTTTTGTGTCACCTTTCACCTGTTGTGCAGACTCACAAAATACACTGTTGTTGGTACTGCCCTTGGCCCCACCTCAACTGTGGGTATGCCAGCAGTCATCCCTGGTGTCTCTCAGGAGTTCTTTCCACAAGGCCACCAGTGCAGATCCACTGAAGTCAGGTCTCAGGACTGCAGTAGTCGTGCACCTGGACCCGCTGTGGGAGCTATGGAGGCAGCTCAGACCCTAGCCCGGCCCAGCCCCCGTGTGTACGTGCCCACAGAGCCTGCAGCTGCTAAGACCTGATGTGTCCCTGCCGCGGGAGCACTCACTGGGTCTCCGTTTTTAAACCGGGTCTTCAAAAACGTAGTTGTAAAGTATTGTAATTATTTATTTTTTATTTATACTAAAAAAACTCCAAAAAGAAAAATCAGACTTTTCTTAGCAGTGGTTGGGTGATTTACCTTATAATAACTACTTGGAATATTGCTGTTGATGAACTGAAAAGCAGTATGAATATTAAATAATAATCTTTTACTATGGAACTACATAGGGGATCCTAATTAAGGAGTTACAGCTTCCCTCCTTACATTAGTCCAGTTACATTAGTAATTCATCTAACATGTCACTGTATTAGGAAGGATTGTTTAAATATATTTACTAGTCAGGAATTTCCTAATTGTTTAAGTATGTCCCATTTAGCGAAAATTTTCTTTCCTTAAACTTAAATATAGGCTCTTGGGGATATTTCAAAGATTGAATACTAGCTAAAAGTAGTAATGTTTTACCACTACACCTGCTTTCATTCCACTTCTTTTGTACTTAGCTCCATCGTTTTAGTTGACTGATTAGGAAGTTAGGATATTTTATGCCTAATATATAAGTAAACACATATTAAAAAAAAATCTGTAATGGGAGACTTAAGACCTAACAACTAAACATACAAATATATTTGTTCTAGGCTTGGCTGAAAGCTGTTTTGTGTGGGATAAGAAAATTCAATGACTAGCATAGACTTATGTTCAAGAGAAGAATTTTGTGGCATTACACACCATCTTAGAGAAGTTAAGGAAACATAATATGGTGTTCAGTATCACTAAATTGTTTTCTGCCCTTTTTTTTTTCTTGGCCAGAGGAATTTTTATAAAATTAAATATTCAAAGTAGGAATGTTTTTGTGCAGACATTTAGAAATCTAATTCACATTCTTTCTTGCTTATTTTTCAGTAAACCAGATATGTCACGTCTGAGACTTGCTGCTGGGAGTGCTATTGTGAAGCTGGCACAGGAACCCTGTTATCATGAAATTATCACATTAGAACAATATCAGCTATGTGCTTTAGCTATCAATGTAAGGAAAATGGCTATATAGAACATGACTTTCTATGGTCTTTGACTTTTAGGAAGGAGAAAGACCACCATGATAAAGAGATAAAAATCTTGAATGTTTGTGTCTCCTCTTGGAAAATTTATGTATGTGAAACATTTCAGAGTTCTAAAACTGTCATTTGAATTATGGGTTGCTGACATAGTACAGTTGATTCTTGTTATTTGCACTAGAACACAACTTTGTTTTTTGTCTGGTTCTGCTTAATGGCACCTTTTTTAGTGTATAGTTGTTTAATTAACATTGAACTCATGGCCAACAGCACTGTAACTCATGCTTGTGAAGCTTATGTGACACAGATTTTCTCCATAAGACACACAGAGCCTTCTTGCTCTTAGGAACACGAAACAGCACTTCAGCAGTATGCATGGGAGCTATTTTAAACAAAATCACCAATAAAAAGTATAAAAATGCAAAAAATGTGGCACTACAGAGACCACCAAACAGACATTTGTTTATGATAATGAGAGCTGAAGCAGGGAGGCAGAACGTTGCTTTGTTTGACTTCTGCTGGGACGTGTGTCAGGCGACTCAAACTTTTCGCATCTCTGTTCATTTACTCTTTTTTATTTTTTTAACATCTTTATTGGAGTATAATTGCTTTACAATGGTGTGTTATTTTCTGCTTTATAACAAAGTGAATCAGCTGTACATATACATATATCCCCATATCAATTCCCTCTTGCGTCTCCCTCCCTCCCACCTTCCCTATCCCACCCCTCTAGGTGGTCACAAAGCACCGAGCTATCTCCCTGTGCTATGTGGCTGCTTCCCACTAGCTATTGGTTTTACATTTGGTAGTGTATATATGTACATGCCACTCTCTCACTTTGTCCCAGCTTACCCTTCCCCCTCCCCATGTCCTCAAGTCCATTCTCTAGTACGTCTACGTCTTTATTCCTGTCCTGCCCCTAGGTTCTTCAGGACCTTTTTTTTTTTTTTTTTTTTTGTATTACAGACTCCAGGTCCATCCACCTTACTACAAATAACTCAATTTCGTTTCTTTTTATGGCTGAGTAATATTCCATTGTATATATGTGCCACATCTTGTTTACCCATTCATCTGTCAGTGGACAATTAGGTTGCTTCCATGTCCTGGCTATTGTAAATAGAGCTGCAATGAACATTGTGGTACCTGACTCTTGGTATTATGGTTTTCTCAGGGTATATGCCCAGTAGTGGGATTGCTGGGTCGTATGGTAGTTCTATTTTTAGTTTTTTAAGGAACCTCCATACTGTTCTCCATAGTGGCTGTATCAATTTACACTCCCACCAACAGTGCAAGAGGGTTCCCTTTTCTCCACACCCTCTCCAGCATTTATTGTTTGTAGATTTTTTAATGATGGCCGTTCTGACTGGTATGAGGTGATACCTCATTGTAGTTTTGATTTGCATTTCTCTAATGATTAGTGATGTTGAGCATCCTTTCATGTGTTTGTTGGCAATCTTTGGAGAAATGTCTGTTTAGGTCTTCTGCCCATTTTTGGATTGGGCTGTTTGTTTTTTTGATATTGAACTGCATGAGCTGCTTGTAAATTTTGGAGATTAATCCTTTGTCAGTTGCTTCATTTGCAAATATTTTCTCCCATTCTGAGGGTTGTCTTCTCGTCTTGTTTATGGTTTCTTTTGCTGTGCAAAAGCTTTCAAGTTTCATTAGGTTCCATTTGTTTATTCCATTTGTTTATTTTTGTGTTTATTTCCATTTCTCGTATGGAAACACAAAAGACCCCGAATAGCCAAAGCAATCTTGAGAAAGAAAAAGTGCTGCAAGTATTGATTTGGGTTTACAAATAAATTTTAGTGAGTTGGTGAATTCACAAATTTGTAATGTGTGAATAATAAGGATTGAATGGATTTAGTTCTTAAAAGGAAGGAAAATATATAGAAACGTATAGTTTTATGAAGACGTGGTAGAGGTTAACTTTAGGGCAGAAGCATTTCTTATTACTGAGTGAATTAGAATTTCAAGTTATTAACAGTGATACTAATGAATTCATATTCCAGTCTTGCAGATTTCATATTAGAGTACCATAATATTTGAACTCTATAACTTTACAAGTTTTCAGCATCATTGAGAAAATTAAAGAAAAAGGACTTCTATAGTAATAAATATGATATTCCAATATGAGTTTTTCATAATTTGGTTATTTTACACTTGATTTTCCTGTTCTTTTCCAAGCAGTCTTATGTATAAGAATTTGGTACTTTTTAGGGATACTTGCAATTTTTCTCTCCATTCTCTGCTTCCTTCTACTGCTTTTTAAAAAATTGCTGCTTAGGTATAACCCTTAGACATAAACAGTCATCTGTTTTTTTAATTGTAATTATTTTATCACTTTATAGTACTTCAGTGTTTAAAACAGCTATTCCAAATTCTGTTTGTTATGATTTGTTTTAGTTTTTGCTGTTGTTATTCAGATATTAGACTAAACAATAGCAGAAATGAGATTTTGCGGAGTCCATAATTTCCTGGTTTAGTTTTCCCCCTTTAATTTGGAGATAATCTTATTTTTCAATAAAATGAAAATTGTTTAAAAGTATATATTAAATTACTCAGAAAACAAACTATGTAATTATTTTTTCAAATTGGTAGTACTTGCAGTCCATTGAGTTGTTGGATTCTTGGTCTGGTATTTCTTAGGGTATTGGTGTTGTCGGTTGTGAAGTAGAAATTTGTTTTTTAAAGGGATGTATGAAAATATGTTAAAAGAGTGGGCTTTGTTTGAAACTCGCTGTGTGTAGTAAGTATGTTCAGATCATTAGTTAAATGTCTACTACGTGCAAAAAGCATCCACACTTGCGTCTTTCTTTCTAGAGACTTTCTTTTCTAGCACACTATTTGTTTTATGTTACTATCTCAATCACCAGATTCCTAGTAGGTCAAAGTTCAGATTACCTAAGTTTAAAGATTGTTTTGGGGCTTCCCTGGTGGCGCAGTGGTTGAGAGTCCGCCTGCCAATGCAGGGGACCCGGGTTCGTGCCATGGTCTGGGAGGATCCCACATGCCGCGGAGCGGCTGGGCCCGTGAGCCATGGCCGCTGAGCCTGTGCGTCTGGAGCCTGTGGTCCACAATGGGAGAGGCCACAACAGTGAGAGGCCCGCTACTGCAAAAAAATAATAATAAATAAAGATTGTTTTGAAATTCTGACTGTGGAACATGTGTTAATGGTTCAGAGTTAATTATTAGCACATTTTCACAACTTACAAACATGAAATTACCCTATCCTATGCAAAACTTTTTCCTAATTCTGCTTTTCCTTTAAACCACATGCTTGTCTCTTCTTTTTAAACCTCCAAATCTCAAGAAAGAGTAATCTGTATCTTTGTCTCTCTGATCCTCTCACTCCTCACTACTCATATTTTGCCATTTGCCTTCACTGTTTTCCAAAAATGGTCTAATTAAGTCCCCCAATCCAATGATCTTAATTTTTTTTTTTTTTTTTTTTTCTGTACGCAGGCCTCTCACTGCTGTGGCCTCTCCCGTTGCGGAGCATAGGCTCCGGACGCGCAGGCTCAGTGGCGATGGCTCACAGGCCCAGCCGCTCAGCGGCATGTGGGATCTTCCCGGACTGGGGCACGAACCCTTGTCCCCTGCATTGGCAGGCGGACTCTCAACCACTGCGCCACCAGGGAAGCCCCAATGATCTTAATATTTATTATACATGTCCTTTTTGCATCATTTGACACAGCTCATTGCACCTTTATTCTTGAAACGCTCTTCTTTGTTTTTTGTCTCCTGATCTTTGTCATGCTTCTCGACTATGTTTTCTGGCCCTTCTCAAGTTTCTGGTCCCACTTCCAGTGCTAAACAGAAATTTCAGACTTTCATGTTCTGTGAACGTAAGCCTGAATCTTTCCCTAATCTATTCTTTCCTGACATGCAGAGAGCCTCAATAAGCATTAAATAAAACTGGTTGGCATTTCTTAGACCTAAAATCATGATTTATATTTTACTATTTGCTTGTAGTTACACCTTGTTGCAAAAGTACAGATAATTCTGTCCTTTGATATCTATTATATCTCTTTTCATTCATATCTTTTTTTTTTTTTTTTTTTTTGCGGTACGCGGGCTTCTCACTGTTGTGGCCTCTCCCATTGCGGAGCACAGGCTCTGGACACGCTTGCTCAGCGGCCATGGCTCACGGGCCTAGCCGCTCTAAGGCATGTGGGATCTTCCCAGACCGGGGCACGGACCCGCGTCCCCTGCATCGGCAGGCGGACTCTCAACCACTGCGCCACCAGGGAAGCCCCCATTCATATCTTCTTAACCATTCTTACTGCTGTACCCATCATTAGCTCTCAACTATGCTATTCTCTGTAGTTGGTTAAATTTCCCTATGACAGTGCTGATCATGTTATTCCCCTGATCAAAAATATTTAGGCGCTTACACTCGTAAGAAAGAAAAAAATCGCATATATTTTACATTGCCATTCAAGCCCTTCTAATATTTGGACCCAAATATACATTTAAAAATTCTGTTTAGCACACTGCCCTTTACCCATGCTTATTTCAATGAAGCCAAACATTTTTTTCTTTTTTGTACCTGTGGTTTGCTGCCTCTAATTTTGTTTTCACCCTCTCATTTCTACACATCCAAATTCAACCCTTTCTGCAAATCAAGGCTCAGGCACAGCCTTCTCCACACAACTTGCTCTTATTCTTACAGCTACAGATTTTACATATAGTCCTCTGGTACATACATGCATTGTGCTTAGTTATGTACCTATGGTTTATTTCTCTTTGCTTGAGTTGAGATCTTTAAAGGCAATATTGTGTCTCAGTGACCTTTGTCATGTATTTGAATAGAAAGTAAATAAAGAGGAATAGAAATTCAATAATAATAAAATTATTTAATAATTACTTAGGTATTTTAGAATTTGAATGCAATTCATGAAAATTTGCTGTGTACTGCTATGTGCTATGCATTGTTCTAGGTTCTGTAAATGCAAAGATGAGTCATGGCTACAGCCCTCAAGAAGATAACCTTTTAGGAGAACAGAAAATATAAATAAGCGTTGATAACACAGTGCAGTACACAGAGTAATTGAACTATTTGCAAGATACTAGAAGTAGCTCTGAGGATAATTTATACTTAAAAAGTACACTTTGCTGTACAGCAGAAATTAATACAACATTGTAAATCAACTATATTTCAGTTTGAAAAAGGACATTAAAATTTAATTTAAGATGCAGGCTAAAATTAATTTCTTAGTAGTGAATAAAAGCTTTGATCAGAACTTTATCCTTGCAAAAAATATTTTGTAGTATTAGACACCATCTTCTTTAGACACCATCTTCTTTATGTTGAACCAATTATTGGTTATAAGTATAACCATGATAGTATGAAGTGTGCTTTTTTGAGAGTGTATTTTTCCTGATAAAAATTGTATCACTCTATCCTTTACTTCACATGCTTTTATAACCTAGTCAAAAGGGTAAATCTTTACTTCACATTTTTTAATAACCTAGTCAAAAGGATAAATCTGTCCTTCATATTTTTTTTATAACCTAACGAAAAGGGTAAATCTTTGCCAAAAACAAAAAACAAACATTGGAAGACTTCCTCAGTTCCCAGGAGCACATCTTTTCATCTTTATTCACATGATTCTCTTTTGATGTACATACTGTATCATCATCGTGGTCAATTTTCTAATCTTTTGTTGTTAAATGTGTCAGTTGCCAGGCATGATTTGACAGTTCTTTTCTAACATCACTTTTTGAAACTCTCCTACCTTTGCTATGATTCACAATTGACTTTGTAATGAATTTGCATTGTACTGTTGGATCCTCGATGATTAATGAGAGAATGACATGATCTATCCCCCTAGTGTATCTAACTAGGGGATAGGGATGGGTGAGGGATGTTTGAGTGCTATTCAGTGTTTTTGTTGTTTGCTTTATTGAAGTATATTTGATTTATAATATTGTGTTAGTTTCAGGTGTAACCAGCTTAGTGATTGAGGTTGACTTTTGCAGATTATATTCCACTATATAGATTATTACAAGATATTAGGTATAATTCCCTGTGCTATACAGTAAATCCTTATTCCTTTTCTATTTTATGTATAGTACTTTGTATCTATTAATCCCATACTCCTAATTTGTTCCTCTCCCTCTTGTTTAATATTTTAATGAATGGTCTGTTCATTTGTGAATATATTTGTGATATATTGACTTTTACTTACACAGTTTGTAATTGGGTATTTTTATAATAAATAATTGAATAATGAAAATTCCTCTCCCTATAAGAGTAATACTGAGGAAGTAATGAGATAAGTTTAACTTCCTTTTGTGGATTATGAGGGTAGATAATAGACAATATTTCTGTGAAAGCTTGACTACTTCTTTTTTCTAATTGAAGTATAGTTGATTTACAGTGTTGTGGTAATGTATGCTGTACAGCAAAGTGATTCAGGTGTGTGTGTGTCTGTATGTTCTTTTTTATATTCTTTTCCATGATGGTTTATCACAGGATATTGAATATAGTTCCCTGTGCTCTACAGTAGGACCTTGTTGTTTTTCCATTCTATATGTAATAGTTTACGTCTGCTAACCCCAAGCTCCCACTCCATCCCTCCCCCACCCCACTTTTTCCTGGGCATATGTCCGGAAAAGATAAAAACTCTGATAGAAGATATGTTTTTTTTTTTTTTCTTTTTGCGGTATGCGGGCCTCTCACTGTTGTGGCCCCTCCCGTTGCGGAGCACAGGCTCCGGACGCGCAGGCTCAGCGGCCATGGCTCACGGGCCCAGCCGCTCCGCGGCATATGGGATCCCCCCAGACCGGGGCACGAACCTGTATCCCCTGCATCGGCAGGCGGACTCTCAACCACTGCGCCACCAGGGAGGCCCTAGAAGATATGTTTTATATATATATATATGTACAGTGGAATATTAGCCATAAAAAAGAATGAAATTATTATTGTATCATTCTTTTTATGGCTGAGTAGTATTCCATTGTATATATGTACCACATCTTTATCCATTCATCTGTTGATGGACATTTAAGTTGTTTCCATATCTTGGCTATTGTGTATAGTGCTGTTATGAATAAAGGGGTGCCTGTATCTTTTTGAATTATAGTTTTGTCCAGGTATATTCCCAGGAGTGGGATTGCTGGATCATATGGCAACTATGTTTTTAGTTTTTTTGAGGAACCTCTATACTGTTTTCCATAGTGGCTGCACTTGACTACTTTTTTAAAAGTGGGTATTTGGTATTGTAATAAACTGAAGTTTAAGTTAAATGAAAGAAGATACCCAAAATAGGGATTTAATGATAAGGGCAAGATGTTATGACCTAGGTTTCAAAGAAAAACAAAATTTATATTCTCAATACAAGAAATAAACATAAAGTTGCAATAATATGAAACATACTACATGTTATGTTCATTGGTGGAGTGTTAGGTGTAATAATGAAAGTCTTTTTATGTCATAGAAGGTCTTTGTATGTCTCATATATGGCTCAAAAGTCATATGAGCTTTTCCCTGTAGTTTAGAAAAAATTCCCATAATCTGTGTACCAGATATCGTGCTAGGTTTAGAGGCACAAAGAAAAATAAAGGCGTCGTTCTCATCTTCAAGGAACAGCACTGGGTAAGACAGATAAACCAGTTGTTTTCATACTGTATACTAAAGGCTATGGTGGAAATATGCAGAGTGCTAAGGGAGCCAGAAGTGGATGCAGGATACAGATTCCACAGTGATTTCTGAAAGATACAGGAGCTGTCGTTAAAGATGAGGACTAGGAGAGTGGAGGTGGGTGGTCTAGGAGAGTGAGTAGTGCGCAGAAAGCCGGCACAGTGGCAATGAACAGATTGGTTCATTTATAGAACTAAAAGTAATGTGATGTTTCTGAAATTAGTAACTCCTGTCTTCAGAATTGTCCATTTTAATCTGAATAGTTTTTTATATGATAGGACTAAAATATATAAATTGGACAGTTTTATCTTGCTCAGCAAATGAAAAAGCTAAATATTAGATAGTGTTCAAACTTTTTTTTTACATATCTCATTTATTTAAGTTAGGATGGATTAATATTTACTAGTGTTACCTGTTTTAAGATTACATTCAAATATGTTCTAACACCAGGTAGCTGGTAGTTATTAGGGTCCAGGTGATCACTCCAGCCTTGATATTAACTTATCACATCTCAGTCTTGTGAACAGAAGCAGTGATTGTGGGTAAACTTGCTATGTTTACCCTTCTGGTTACTTGATCTAGCGAATTTCATATCTAAAGTTGTTACTCTTTGGTACCATGTGGATAATATGTTGAATAATTGTGTCTTTCAGGATGAATGCTATCAAGTAAGACAAGTGTTTGCTCAGAAACTGCACAAAGGTCTTTCCCGATTACGGCTTCCACTTGAGTATATGGCAATTTGTGCACTTTGTGCAAAAGATCCTGTAAAAGAAAGAAGAGCTCATGCCAGGCAGTGTCTGGTAAAAAATATCAATGTGAGACGCGAGTATCTGAAACAGCATGCAGCTGTTAGTGGTAAGCGTATATGAAAATGAAAAGTGTACATTCCCATCCTGCCAGTTTCAGTTTTATAGACACAAAATGATGTTACTGTTATTTATTATATTCTAATTTGCCCTCATTAAATAAGAAGTTGTTACTGTTTTTCAGTAGCAGCTTTTCCTTTTCATAGGTCATTTTAAAATATAAATGCATGGGTATTTAAATATCAACCCATAGCTCTTTATGCAACTGACTAAAAGGCCAAGGGAAAAAAATCAGTGACTTTGGAGGTAAATAAAACAGTAAGCGGTACATTTATGTAGATTGTCTAAGTACTATCTTTTAGTTTAAAAAAGTACAGGTCTTTGATCTTTATTGGTTGCCCTCACCTGTAGCTGACATTAATAGCAGGTTCCTGTGTGCCTTTTTAAAATCTGCTCACTTTACCCCATCCACACTATTAGTTTTTGTGCCCCTCTGACTTCTGTGACTTGATCAACAGCATTAAAATCCATCCAGTTATGCAAGTCAGAAATCAGAGGCATTCTTCACGCCTTCTTTTTTCCTCCCATTGGTCACTAAATCCTCTTAATTCTTCTTCTGGATATCTTGAATATTTCTCCTCAACTCTCCTACACTGCTATATTTCACTTGGATTATTTTATATACTCCTAACTAACTCCCTGTTGTAAATGTTCCCCTGCCTCTGACCCACCTCCAGCTGTGCCACACCACTGTCAAAATTATCTTTCTAGAACAGATCAGATCACATCACTTCCTTGCTTGAAACCCTTGTCGATTCCTTACTGCTCATAGGATCAAGTTGAAGCTCATTAGCATGGCCCTTTATAGTTCACTCTCAGCCTGAGTTTTACGCTTTCTCTCTAGCTACTCCTGACTATAAATTCTGTGCTCATTGTACTCTGGATTATTTGAAATTCGTACAGCCATCTGTTTTCTCTGTTGTCAACTCTGTCTGGAAACTGCATCCCCCTTCTGTCCAAACAGATAAACAAACAAAACCAAGGAGAAGGGTTTGCCCCTTTTGAATCCTTTAAAATACAGTTTTGGTGTTGCCTCATCACTAGGACCCTCTTTCTTTCTGTTCCTACCTCACCTTAGAAAAAATGAGGGCTCTGGAGTCAAGTCCCACCACTGCCGTTTACTGGTTGTGTTTGGGCGGGTTACTTGCGCAATCTGAGCTTTAGTTTCCTTTTTGTAAGACTGGTATAGTTTTACTCATAGCTTATGGTGGTTATGATTATGATGAAAAAGTTATGTGTATAAAGCACCTGGCATAATGCATGGTCCAAAGAAGTACTCAGTAGTTGTTAGCTATTCTTATTTTAGGGCACTCTCCACATTGAAGTATAGCTTCTGTCCTGTCCATGCTTTAGTGTGAGGTTTTTATCTAGTCTTATGCATCTTTATATTTAAAATAGTAAGCCCCAATAAAAATAGAAGGCCTGGAAAAGAGTAAGCACTCAATAAATGTTTGACAGACTTTTTCACTGACTTTTGAACCTTGTTACTTTTTTCTTCTATACCTACCTTGAAATGAATGATATTACACACAAACTTATTCTCTTTGAGTTCAGCAATAGAAATAAAGAAAACTTGGTGCCTTATTGACACATGCATTATTATACTCTAGATTGAACATCTGATTTAAAATTTTGAGAGTAGGAAATATAAAAAGAATTGTTCAGAGTATGAATCCTGGTCTTTTGAGTAACCTTTATTAAAACTAGTTAGGACTTCCATTCTACCTCTAATGGAATATGCTGATCTCAGTCAAAATATTAACATATTTGAATTTAAACTAAAAAGATGTTTGTTATTTAAAATGCCCTAGAAACAATGTCTATTCCTTTATATCTGTTCTTATGTTACAAATAATATCAAATAGTATCAACCGTTACTTCCTGTTTTTGTGTCATACTAACTGAAAAATTTACTAGTTTTTTTCATTTTGCTATGCAGCTTACAAGGGAGTGTTGAACATAGAGTTACTAATAATAAGAAAAATAGATCGTATGTTCCTTAGTCTTGAATATAGTTTGGGTCACTTTTTCCCATATCTATTGAAAATTGAAATATTTGTCTTTGTAGCCTCAGCACATGGTGCATTTAGTAGGCAAATCAATATTGGCCATGATGGATGAATGAATAAACTTTAATTTATGATGTACCTCAACACTGGACATTTCAATATATTTTTCTTCCAGTCATATTGTGGTAAACTATTGGGATGCAGGAAGCATAGTATCAGAGAGAGAGAGAAAGAGAATGAGTAAGATTTGGTTTTCTAACCTGGCTGTTTTTGTTTTGTTTTGTTTTGTTTTTTCTTTTTCTTTTTCTTTTTCAGAAAAATTATTGTCTCTTCTACCCGAGTATGTTGTTCCATATACAATTCACCTTTTGGCACATGACCCAGATTATGTCAAAGTACAGGATATTGAACAACTTAAAGATGTTAAAGAGTAAGACTTTTTCCATCCCATTTTCATATTTTCTGAAAGTTTTTTCCCTTTCTTGCTGATAATGGAATCTCAGTTATAATTAGTATATTAAATTTATTTCATTTCTTAGGAGTTTAAGGTTCTTTACCTTATTTGTTCTCTTATTTTTCTTTTTTCATACCATCTCTTCATGTTTCATTTCTTATATAATTTCCCTAAACAACTTTGCATAATTACTGTATTACTGACATATTTCTCTACCAGTCTGGCATTTCTTTTTTATTGAAGCAACCCATTAAGAGTTTCCATTCCAGTTCTTATCTTTTCCTACTTTCTTCTGAAACACTGTATAGATTTTCATGTGGGGAGAATTAATATTCTCTTTTATTCACATAGTAAGCACATTTTCTTTGCAGTTACTATCTTCCTCTATAAGGAATAGAGAATAGTCTAATTTAATAATGGGCCAAGTTGATAACCAGGCAACTGATCCCACTTACTACTTCATTAGTGATTCTCTAATTAAAGTTTATGACAGTTAACAGTTCTTTCAAAGATTCTTGTTGAGAGGCCAGAAGACTGTATATGCCTGGGTGTGGGATAGGGGAATATAACGGTATTTAGAGAAGTCTTTGTAAGACTACCAGAGTTCTTTAAAATATGGATGAGACCCTGTTACTGTTACAATAAAGAATGACCTTTGTGGTTTTGAATAAATTAATTTCTTATGCCTTTAGCTTCTCATTAAAGGAAAATAACTCTTGGTTTCTTGATTCATAGAAATATTTTATAGTTAAATATTTGAGGTGCTTCAAGAGAATAAAATTAAATTATTGATAACTTTCTCATGACAAGAGAAAAAGATTTTACCCTCTTTTTGCCACAGTTTCTATTTTTAAAAAATAACCAGTTAGTTTTCCCAAAATGAATTCTGTGTTAGAGTGATTATATAACTAATGACAACTTTTAGCCACTCCTCCTCTCAGAACACATTAGTTTTTGAAATAGATAAAATATTCTTTGGAATTTACTAAACATTTTGGGCGGTATTTGTAAATAGCCCTACTACAGCCATGAGTGATCTCCATTCCAGCAGAGAGCCACACCAGAAGAACTTATCCTGTGCCTGAGGTCTCAAAGGTTACTTTTTTCCCTTCTAGAATGATACCTTGTTTCACATTTCTCTCTTCTCCCATTTTCTCCTCTGTGCTCTCCCTCTGTCCCATTCTGTCTACATAACACAGAGACAAAACAATTTCAGGTTTTTCTTGAGTAGAATTTAATGTAGTTAACTTTAAAACTGAGGTACTGAAACTTTCTTTTATTTTTTTCTTTATTTAAGCAAAAACAGTATGTAGAGTTGTCAGCCATGACTTTTTCCTCAGATTTATTGATGAAGATTCTTACCATTGAGTAAGGTGGTTAGATTTTCTTGAAGACTTCCATTCAGGACTACAGTCAGTCTTGAATATTTGAGGCTTCACTTTATCTATGGCCCAGTTATTCCTTTAGGCAGTCTTCCCTTCCTGTCATAGCCAGGGATTAAGATCACTTCATTCTTTGCACCATTTCTGTTTCTTTTTAACCTGCCTCCCTAGGAAAGTTAGTGAGACTTTGAGATGGGGTATTACGAACTCGCACGTACATTGCCGATACGTTGTGATATGTATGTGACATATTTTTTTTTCTCTATTGATGTACAGCTGTTTCTTTTTAATTTTTCCTGCTCCTGGAGTTCATTGTATTTATATTTAGAATTATATCTATATTTAACAGTGAATTTTTTCTTTTTTTCTTGGTATTTTTTAGGTGTCTTTGGTTTGTTCTGGAAATATTAATGGCTAAAAATGAAAATAACAGTCATGCATTTATCAGAAAGATGGTAGAAAATATTAAACAAACAAAAGATGCTCAAGGACCAGATGATGCAAAAATGAATGAAGTATGTAATTCTTTGTAAATAGTTATGATTCCATGTTGATTTCAAGCATTTGAATATAGGGTATGAAACTTCTGTAGACAACATCAGTCTTTTCTGTTAGTAGTATAATAAATAGTAGTATTCATATTAGTAGTAATTAGACTTACTAACATCGAATTAATATAGAATTAGTAGTAATGCTGTTACTAGTAGACTAATGAAAATAGAGTAAGTCTTTTAACTTACACCTTTGTCCTGAAAACTACATGCTAAATGCATGCTCTAGAATTACTCCTAATTCTCAGAGTCTAGGATACTGATTTAAGTACCTAATTTTCTTTTAATACCATTGCAGAAACTGTATACTGTGTGTGATGTTGCCATGAATATCATCATGTCAAAAAGCACCACATACAGTTTGGAATCTCCTAAAGACCCAGTACTACCAGCTCGTTTTTTCACCCAACCTGACAAGGTAGTTATTTTAGGATTTGTTTGTATAAGTTGAAATAAAATATATTCTCAGCACTAGGTTGTGGGAAGATCACGAAGAATCAGTATCAAGAAGTGACCCACTACTAATGTCATGAAAAGGTTGCCATGAGTCTTAACAGTGTGGTTCAAGACCAGAATATGGGCCAAACTAGAGGACACAAATAGGTCCCGAGATGAGTTAGGATGATGTAGAGTTTGTATTCCAAGTTTTATGCTAGTCTAAGAGCACAGGCAAAAATGTGATCAAAGCTTGTAAATCTATGAGATAATGGCCATTGATCCAAAATGGGAAGGAGAATGCTGATAGAGATAGTCTGAAGTTATAAGCCCTTGAGATTTCTAACTGGTATGAGGAAACAAGCAGAGAACTGACACTAAACAGGCCCAAGACCCTGGGAACACTACAGGGATGTTCCCAAACCACTCTCAGAAAACTCAAGTATTGTATGATACTAAAAAAGGTGTTTTTTAGAATCTCTCTTGGAGTTTTATAGTTCATCTAAGCCTGTTAAAGTAACTGAGAGGAAACAGCCACTACCTTTTTCTTTTTTTTTAAAGCAAAATACCGGTTAACGTCTTACCCAGTGTACAGAGATCAGAACAGTCCTGTAAGTTCACCCAATAAAAGGGACTGTCTGCTTTTAAGCATTCACCTTTTTGTGATTAAGATAATAGGAGTGGGCTTCCCTGGTGGCGCAGTGGTTGAGAGTCTGCCTGCCGATGCAGGGAATACGGGTTCGTGCCCCGGTCCGGGAAGATCCCACATGCCACGGAGCGGCTGGGCCCGTGAGCCATGGCCGCTGAGCCTGCGCGTCCGGAGCCTGTGCTCTGCAACGGGAGAGCCACAACAGTGAGAGGCCTGCGTAACGCAAAAAAAAAAAAAAAGATAATAGGAGTATATGAGGTCTCTTCCCTGGAGAGTATTATTACATAAGCATGTGTTTGCTGATGAGCTCTTAGAGTTCTAGCATGTTAGAGCTCAAATATGTTGTGTTAGTACTAGAATTAGTACGAGGTTAGTTTAAGCTTATTACAGCATTTAAGATCAGTGACTAAAATTTTGTGTTTCAACTGACTATTTAGTTTAAACAAATATGTATTTTATAATGTACTTTAAAACAAAAGCTGCTCTATGCTTTGTTGGCTTTTGCATCACCTTGTAGATACAGTGCTTCAGTAGTCATTGACTATTATTTTTTTCCCTTGTTTGTAGAACTTCAGTAACACCAAAAATTATCTGCCTCCAGAAATGAAATCGTTTTTCACTCCTGGAAAAGTATGTTTTGAAAATTGTTTTAATTTTTATGTGGTAGTTTATTTTAGTGTGACTGTTGGCATAATTATATTATTTAGTATTTCTTTAAAAATTGATGCATCAAAAGTATTAGATATCTTCCATTTACTAGTAAGGAATAGTTACATTTACTATATAGATGCAAGCTGAGATATAGAACTTGTTTTTTAGCTTATGGTAAGACCCTGGAGACCTTCTTTCACATATCTTGTCTTGTAATACTAAGATAAAACTATTAAAGTAAAAAGACGTCTTCTTACGTCCTTCCCTGGCAAGAGTCTAATTATCAGTTTTCGGTTTTGACTATACGTTTTATGCGCTTTCACTTCCTATGGAAGCCTTTTACTGCAGATAACTAAGAAACTTAACTATTATTCTGTTTATATAGTTTTATATTTGTTCAATGATATTCAATTTATAATTCTTATTTTGCTTAAGGATAGGCAAGTTTTTCATGATTTATATATGTAAATACTTTGACAGGTGTTATTTATGATTCTTTACATCTAAACTTCTTTTGGTTTTAATCAAATAGATATGCATTTTTCATTTCAGCCTAAAACAACCAATGTTCTAGGAGCTGTTAATAAGCCGCTTTCATCAGCAGGCAAACAATCTCAGACAAAATCATCACGAATGGAAACTGTAAGCAATGCAAGCAGCAGCTCAAATCCAAGCTCTCCTGGAAGAATAAAAGGAAGGTAAGTACATAAGAAATACCATACTTAACATTTAAGGACTCCATCAAGGCTATGAGACCTAAAATAACATAATTTACATTTAATGTCAGTGAATGAAAATCAGTGCATATCTGAACATTCCTATTTTAATACTGGTAGCCATTTACAAGTTAAATGTATTTGCTTACTCATTTAGGTATGTACTCCATCTCAGCCTTTCATATTTTAGGTTGTTGGGGCAATCATTGTTGATAGACATAAGCTAGTTTCCAAACTAAATGTCTAGTTCATCCATACAATGGAATACATAGTCATTAAAAAAATGATGAGGTATGAGGTCATATGAAGACTTTCCACAATATATTATTGAGTGAAAAAGGCAAAGAATAGAACAGTGTAAAGTATTTTTGAATTTTTAAGAAGGGTTTGTATTTTCATTTGCTTGTATACGCATAGAAAATTTTGGAAAGAGTACACAACGTCTTAATAGTGTTTACAATAATCTAGTGTAGGAGGGAGATGATTTTCTGATACGGTTTGAATTTCTTTTACCATGTACACATATAAACTTTTTGTTTAAAAAAATATTTTAAAAACGTACTTTTGAATTATGCTTTGCAGGAGATTTTTTTTTTCTTCTTAAGAAAGAAAAAAGGAAAATAATTCACACTTTAACTGGTTTTAGCATGAGGCTTAGCGTACCATTTGTCAGCAGCAGAGCCTTGTACAAGGCTAAACTGCCACCATTTATTCATTTTGCTAAGTTATTATGAAAGATTACGTTGTCTTTTGCACTATTCATAACCAATCAGTAAAGAAGGGAGGAGACATTCTACAATGTCTTATCAATTTCCTTGTAATGAATAAATTATTAAATGATATATAGTATAATCGAATTAAAACAAAAATTACATCTAAACTTCTTGTTTTTTCTAGATTCCTGTTTTAATGCATATTAGTGGCTGATACCTAAGTGACCCTTCTTCACCTATGTCATTTAGACATTTTTCTACTGGATGGCCTCATATTTAACATGACCAAAAACATTTCCACCAACTCATTTCCTAAATTACTGGCTTTTCTCCTTGAATTCCTGGTTATAATCAAAGATGATCTAATTCACCCATCTATGCTACAAACCTCAAAATTGTCTTTGATTTTTCCCCTGTGCTAATAAGTTTTGCCAGTTATTTTTCTCTACAGTGTTTATTTAATACTCCTCTTTTCTGCTATCATCATATCATTCATTCCCTTTCTTTAATTACTGTAGTATTTGGCTATTTCCCTTTCTTATTCCTCTGTCTATGTATTGTATATCATATCACTGCTAGATAATCTTTTTTAAATGCTACGTTTTCAGGTTATTCCATTGCTTGGAAATCTTAATTGGCTTCCCTTGTTTGTTTTCAAGACCATTATATAGTTTTACCCAGTCCTCATCTCCCATTGTTATTCACAACAAATGACTCGTAGTTTCCCTACTTTACTTTTGGTTAAACTTTCTTTCAGCCTTTGTTGCTTTTTTTCTCCAAATCCCATCGGTTCACTAAGATTCTTTCTAAGGGAATGAACTAGGTGTGTTTGAGAGATCAATTTGGTTGGAGAGTAGGAATGAGAGAATAATGGTCAAGGATGAAGGTGTGAGATACCCAGATTATGTTTGGACTTTGTGGGTAATGTAAGGAATTTGGGTTTGATTTTAAGTAAAACTGGAAGATGTTCTGGAGTCTAGTGGTCTAATTTGTGCTTTAAAAGATTGCCCAGATTATTGGTGGAGAATAGAGGCACTAGAATTGAGGTAGGGAATGCCACTTTGGAGTCAGCTAATAGTAATCTAGGGAAGGGATGAAAAGGGAAGATGATGGAAAATAGCCAAATGGTGTTAAATATACTAAAACGGATTTCTTTTGAAAAGAATGAAACTTCTCCTCATAAAGTTATAAAGCTGTACTAGGGAAAAGGAAAAACTTATAAGGTTATTTGATTGTAGTAACAATTACAAATGTCTATATTAAAAGGCTTGATAGTTCTGAAATGGATCACAGTGAAAATGAAGATTACACAATGTCTTCACCTTTGCCGGGGAAAAAAAGTGACAAGAGAGACGACTCTGATCTTGTAAGGGTGAGATATTTGGTTTGATTTTATAATAAGTACAATAATAATAATTTTTACTATGTAAATAGTCATTTTTACACTGAAACCAGTTAATTTTACTCTCAAGTTTGACATCTGATTTTACTCACAAATTTGAGTTCATAATTATCCTCTACCATGTAATTTAAGTATATTGAACCTCTTGTGTTTCTTGTCATTATAGTAAGCAATCTTTATTCTTTAGAGCTTTGGAATCAAACATGCCAGTTCCATACTCAGAACTGCTTGGCTTTTGTGTTTTTTTTAAACACAGTAAATTTAGGCTTAGCCTTAGAGAAGGAGGCTATAATGAGGGTCCTTAAAGCTTCCTTCATTTTAGTTGATTTCTTGAGCCTTTAATTACTAAATAAGTTTCTAGTAAATGTAGGAAATACTACTGTTTTCATAAAGTCCTTGTTTAGTTTTAAAATCTTAATAGCAATGATATTGATGTGTGTGTGATAGGCATAATTTATAAATGTCATTTGAAGACAAATTTGGTAGTTTTAGTACAGATACAGAATACAGTTATGTATTGCAACACAACCTGATGGCATTAATTGAGCATATTTTGACTTTCGAGGTTAGCTCTAAACATTTCTTGAATAACCCATTAGGTTCCCTGAATGAGTTCCTTTATCAGTGAAGTGTGGATACTTAGCTGGTAAGGTTTATCAGATTAAAGAATTAACCCAAATGAATGGTTATTGCTGCTTTTGTTATAAAGATTAATATTTTTGATTAATGATTATCATAATAATGAAAGTTAATGTGTCTTAATCTACTCGATTAATAGGGACAAAAGGTTATTAATAAAAACATTTGCTTTCTCTGACATAGAACTTGCCCTCCTGCCTTCCACTGGCCCAAGCTTACATATCCTCAAAAGTTTAAATTATTTTCAGTTTTTTTCAGATTTCTCCAGTAATTTATTTTAGCAGATTGTTTCTCTTTCCACTTTAAAAAATTAAAATTCTAAAATTCTTACTAAATCCTAACTATACTATAAATTCGGATTTTTATTGGCTGTTTAAAATTTTCACCCAAACAGAATTAAAAATTGATTGCTTAGCCAGAAAGGAATCCTGTTATCCTGATTTATGGAAGAATCCTTGAGTTGGAAAAGGTATTTATGTCTTCTAGTCCTGCTTCTCACTTAGTGCAGAAATTCCTTCATTATCATTTATGAGAGTTGGTGCTTGAAAATGCCTTAAGTGGAGAGCTTATAATTTCTCTCATTTGTTGGAAACCTCAATTAGGCTACCCATACCTACATATACTGCCTCCTTTCCCTCCCCACTACCCCCTTAATTAGGAAGCATGGTTAATATTTTGCTAGCCTATAAATTCCATATCTAGTTCTACCTTTTGGAGCAATGCAGAATGAAGTCTATTTTTTATAGAACAGTTTTGAATTTCTGAGCTTTTGAGATTTATTTATATAATTAATGAAGGCCTTTGGCTGTCTTTTGTGTAACATTGCATCCGTTTTCAGAAGAACCTTATTAATAAGCTCGTTTCAACTGAAATATTCTCAAAGAGGTGAGCATTATGAGACAGAAGTTCAATTTAAAGACCAATAGATTATGGTGAAAGAGTATCGTCTTTTTTATATACTACGAGCTTCACATTGAAATTTCACTGCAAAGGGATTATTCTTCATATACATTTGTACGGTAATATTTAGTTTTACAAATAACATACTTTCCCCATTTCCTGCTTCTTACCTCAATTTTATACCCCCTCTGTCCTGAAAACAATATGGTACAAAATGAAAAATTAGAGAATATAGTGCTTTAGGAAGCTTAGATTATTTTATGATATTCTCAAGAAAACAGACATTGAATTTTGGGTTTGCAAAAGCAAACCTTTTCCAGAGCATAAATGAATTCAGCCACTTTTTCAGATCTTTGGATGTCAGAATGAATTGTAGCATTTAAAATTGGAGGGTTTAGTTTTAATTTAATATTTCTCTTCCCATCTCTAAGTAATGACAGTTAATTTTTAATTTGTGTACAAAACTCTAGATAAATACTAACAAATTAAAACCAATTATTTATAGGGCTTTATTTTCCCCTAGATTTCAAGGATAATTTAAATGCTAAAAAGAATAAAAAGCAAATCAACATCCCAAATAAAAATACTAACAAGATAATCTCAGATCATGCCAAGCAGACATAAATAAAATTTAGAATTCATTCTTGACAAATATGAACTCTTTGTAAATTAATACTAGAAAGATACTTCATTAACATGCTAAAAGTTTTATCTGTTTAAATCAGTAGTCAGTGATTTAGTCAAAATTATTATTCTTAAAGGCAAAATACTTGAAACATTCTTATTAAAAATCAGGAACAGGGCTTCCCTGGTGGCTCAGTGGTTGAGAGTCTGTCTGCCGATGCAGGGGACACGGGTTCATGCCCTGGTCCGGGAGGATCCCACATGCCGCAGAGCGGCTAGGCCCGTGAGCCATGGCTGCTGAGCCTGCACATCCGGAGCCTGTGCTCCACAACGGGAGAGGCCACAACAGTGAGAGGCCCACGTACTGCAAAAAAAAAAAAAAAAAAATCAGGAACAAAACAACCTGTTATTTAAAATTGTTCTAGAATATTTGACCGGCTCTGAAAGACATTAAATAGGAGCCAAAAGTATGACAATGAAAAAGAAGAGACAAATTTATTTTTATTTTTGTACTCTTAAAAAAAATAAGGGAAGCAGTTGAAAAACTAAGAGTGTAGGCGTATGTATGTATGTATATATGTAACTATGATTTTACTCTGGTAATTTTACTTTATATCAGATGTACACTTGGGGGAAAGGGGATTTACTTTACAACACTGACCATTACAACAACGAAATTAGATAGATGGATCTAAACATAACCTTAAAAAGAGGTAGGGGGAACCTATGTGGAGAAAATACCAAAACTGAGAAACAGAAGAGAGAGAAGACATGCCATATTCCTTCATGGAAAAAATGAGTTAAAAAGATGACAGTTCTTTCTAAATGAAGATATCATTGTAAAATTCCAGTGTGATTTTAAGTCCATGTGGAAGAATAAAATGGATGCAAAAAAGAAGAGTAATAAGATCAGGCCAACCAAACACAAACATACTTAGTTATAATTAGTAAAATATTGCGCTGTTGTTACATTAGCCCAGAAACATTATTATTATTATTTATTATTATTTTTTTTTGCAGTATACGGGCCTCTCACTATTGTGGCCTCTCCCATTGCGGAGCGCAGGCTCTGGATGCGCAGGCTCAGCGGCCATGGCTCATGGGCCTAGCCGCTCTGCAGCATGTGGGATCTTCCCGGACCGGGGCACGAACCCGGACTCTCAACCACTGCACCACCAGGGAAGCCCACATTATTATTTTTTGAAAAATAATGCAAAATAAAGGAAGCATTACAAATCGGTGATTTTGAAATTGATTAGATGTCTGTTTGGCAGTGGAAGTAGGAAAAAGTTTAGAACCTCAACTCAGCATCCTATTCTAAAACAAGGTACAATAATGTTTTAGTCTGCTCAGTCTGCCATAACAAAATATCATAGACTGGGAGGCTTAAACAACACAAATTAATTTTCTCACATTTCTGGATGTTGGGAAGTCCAGGATCAAGTGTGGGCCAATCCAGTTCCTGGTAGCAGCTCTATTCCTGGTTTGCAGATGGCCACCTTCTTACAGTGTTCTTAACATGGTGGAGAGAGAGACAGCAAGATCTCTCTGATGTCTCTTTTCATAAGGACACTAATCCCATCATGAAGGCCCCACCCTCGTGACCTTATCTCAACTGAATTACCTCCCAAAGGCCACATCTCCAAGTAGTATCGTATCATAACACTTCAGCATATGAATTTTTGGGGGACACAATTCAGTTCATAACAAATAGGAAATAAAATTTAAATATACACAAAAGTGTAGAATATTTAGATTAAAACTCAGACTTTAATAAACAGATGGACAAAGGGCATAAATAATACCAAGGATATAATTAGGCAGTTCACAGGCAGGAAACACAAATGACTAATTAAACATATTAAAAAATTATAAGTAATTAGATAATTTTTCTTTTCACTGATTTTTTAAGAATGTAAACTGGAACAGACCTTTTGGAAATTAACTTAGTACTATAAATATTATGTGTTTTATGTACATGTGTATACCTGTGGAGAGCATTATAAATTCATATCACTATTCTTGGTTTCTTTGAAGAATTTCCTCAGTCTCCATCTGCTGGTCAGTGATTAAATTCTGTGAATGTAGACTGATATTTTATTTTAAATTTGAAAGTCACTGATTTTTAAATTATTTTTTTTGTTAGTTGTATCTGGGATGAAGTGGTATCTTTGATTCAGAAGTGTTTTCAGAATTTTTAATAAATGATGAATATGTTTAAACTTTTGTATCTTGCAACCTCCATTTTATAAAATAAAAATAGTTCTTTTATGATGTGTATGCATGATATATATATAATATAGTTGATATTTTATGTCTTATTATACATTGTGTGGTAAAATTAGGATTACTTAAATTGACTATCAAAACAGATCCATTATACTTTAGTATAGTTGTCCATTATTTAAGCATTCAATTTAGAATGTTCTTTTTTATGAAATAGCTCTTCACCAAAAATTTATAATCTAATCAAATACTGATCTTGAGGGGTTTCATTTGAGGCTCTCTAGCTTGAGTAAGAGTAAAAACTTACCCTCTTACCCCCAGATAGTGTTTCAAATTAGAAAATTATTAATAAAAGCAAGTAAGTAGTTATGGTTCTGATGTACTTCAGAACTCTATACCTTATTTAGGTACATTTTTATGGCTGAAGTGGATAACAGATTTTTTTTTTGATTCTTAAAAATACATATACTAACAATGCATACTAAGTTTTATATTTGAAATTGTGGCTTTTATTCCTAGTCTGAATTGGACAAACCTAGAAGCCGGAAAAAAACACCTGTAACAGATTCAGAGGAGAAATTAGGGATGGATGACCTGACTAAGTTGGTACAGGAACAGAAACCTAAAGGCAGTCAACGTGGAAGGAAGAGGGGCCATACGGCTTCAGAATCAGATGAACAGCCGTGGCCTGAGGAAAAGAGGCTCAAAGAAGATATATTAGAAAATGAGGATGAACAGAATAGTCCACCAAAAAAAGGTAAAAGAGGCCGACCACCAAAACCTCCTGGTGGAAGTACACCCAAAGAAGAGCCAACCATGAAAACTTGTAAAAAAGGAAGCAAAAAAAAACCTGGACCTTCAACAGCAGAAGCAGAGGAAGAAGAAGAAAGACAAAGCGGAAGCACAGAGCAGAAGTCAAAGAGTAAACAGCACCGAACTTCAAGGAGAGCACAGCAGAGGTAAATACGTGTAACTCTAAACTGCATGCATTTAGTTACTATATTATAAATCATAAGTTGATGCTATCCACATTTGGGTCTTCCCCAAAGCAGAGCAGAATCTCCTGAAACTAGCGCAGTTGAATCCACACAATCCACACCACAGAAAGGACGAGGAAGACCATCAAAAACGCCATCACCATCACAGCCCCCCAAAAATGTGTAAGTTGTAAATAATATTAAATTTCAAACCAGTTTCAAATTATTTTGCAGGGGTTCATAAATTTCTAAATATACGTAGGGCTGTATTGAAATCCCATATATTTAGCCCCATTACACTAGGTAAGATAACATTTTTGTAAACTTACCTAGGTGATTGATACCCAGTCAACCTTTGGTGACATTTGTCCATTTTTACAGGTTTTAGACAAAACCTTGTAAATAAATACCAAATAGTTTATTATTTCCAATACATACTTTATGGTACCTGAAGAGATGATGAAGTATTTTTAAATAATTACAGTATAGACCACGTTACCTTGTCATTCCATGCTACAATTTTTCTTCATGTCTTTCCTCAACAGCTTTAAAAAATAGCTTTTACACTTTTGCTTTGATTCTTTGAACCATGTCGGAAAGTAACAGGCATCATTTTTCTTAAATTACATCTGTGGAAATGATCACATGGTGATCTCAAGTTTTTGATGTCTTGATTTTGTTTGTTTTCTAATCACATTAACACATCTGTATCCATAGATAGTTTTGGATGTTCACACAAGTACATGTTTATAGGAGAGTTACAGTAACAAATCTGTGTCCAAACTTATTAAAGTGATGGGGGCATCAGTGTTGTAATTTGTAAATTGGCACTTTTTTCTCCTCAAAGTGGAAATAGAATAGCATGTCTTCTACTAGAAATTTTGCAGTTTTTCTGAAAGTAATCCCATACTTGAGTAGCTTGACTTTTCAGAGTTGCCAACAGACCTTGGTTAAATACTCAGTTACCTTCAAAGTTTTTCCTGTTCCTGTGTATTCCATAGGAAGAGGAAAAGTTACCTGAGTGTCTAGCCAGTACTTCCTGCCTTTTTCCATATAATTTTTCCCTCAGATAAAAAGTAAGGTAAGTACATTTTTGTGGCAGCTTCATAAATGTGTTTGTATTCAACCATGGAAATTCATTGTTTTTTTGATAAAAAAATATTCTTAAGGCATCTTAAATTCCCATGGTTAATTTTATAACAAGAATATAACGGGGTGAATATCTTTCATGCTTGTAACTTTAATTTGTTTCTGTTTGGGCCTCATAAAATTAAGGGCTTAGATGATTATCATGTTACCTCCTAAAATTACACAAGTTCCTCACATGAGTGTTCTAAATCAAACAAGCATTTCTGTTAAAAAATCAATACAGAAAGAGATTCTGTATTCTGTCTTAACAGCCTAACTTCCTTTCACTGGGAAGCCCCTTTTTAGAGGTAATGTAATAACATATGTTATGATTTGTCTGTTTTCTTGTTCTGACCTCAGTGGAATTGAGAAAGATTGTGTTATTTTCCTTGTATTTTCTTCTATTAATTCTGAAAAACTGAATCAAGTACGTTTGAGTAATTGGTTTGAGTATGGATTAAACAATATCTATTTTCGATTGCTTATAGAAATGATAGGCTATGTTCTTAATTAAAAAAAAATTATCAAGAGAGATACATTTAATTAAATGGTGGCATCTATTACATATTTTTGAGTGTCTCCTGTTTCAGAGAGTACTAGGTGCTAGGGAATATAGTGGCACGAAACGGGCACAATTCTTATCCTTATAGGAGTTACCATCTAAATAGGCATGTAGTCATTAAATAATCACACATAAATATGGAATAGTAAATTGTGATATGTGCCCTGAAGGATAAAGTTAGGGTGCTGTAAGAGAATGTAAGGACAGGGCTGGGGAATTGGGGAAGTTTTCTCTTTGGAAGGTGACCAGTTGATTCCTTGAGGGTAGTAGGAGTTAGACTGATAGAGAGTAGGGAGAGGAACATTTCAGGTGGAGGGAACACTGTTTTGGAAGGTTCTGAAGTGGGAAAAATCCTGGCAAATTCAGAGAGCTGAAGGAAGGCAAGGATATTGCTGAATTGTAGTTGTGGGGAACTGGGGAGTGGAAAGAGATGAGAATGGACAGGTAGGCAAGGCCTGTCTGCAGGGCTTTATATACTGTATTAAGGAGGTTTATGCAGTTACTCTCAGTACATAGGGGGCTCTCTAGGGGGCGTGGCATCAGCTGTTTTTACATTTTTGAAAGATTACTTGTAGAGAGAAGAGACAAGAGATGAGAATGGTTTAGAAATACGTAGTAACAATGAAGATGGAGAGAAGTGAATGGATTTGAGATTTCTTTATAAGTAGAATCTTAGGGCCAGGTAAAGAGTTGTAGACTATGACGAAAGACTCTTAAAGTTTCTGCTTTGAGCAACTCAGCCTTTTACTGAGTTGAGAAAGGTAAAAGGAAGAGTAGACTTTGGGTTATGTTTTAAAATCCTTTATGGTATTGGTCTCAGTCACACTGACTTATTATTTGGTAGATCTTTTTATAAGATTCTAGGATTAAGTGCTTGTTTAGGGTTCAGAATGTAAGAAAAATATTTCTTGGCTTACAAGGTAATTGAGAATAAAAATGATAATAAATGAAAGCCTGTGAAATATTTAAAGCATTTCCTGTTATGAAGTAACCTACCACTTAAGGATCAGAATGTTCATTTTATTTTACATGTGTTTTACTCTAGCCGTGTAGGACGCTCCAAACAAGCTGCTACTAAAGAAAATGATTCAAGTGAAGAAGTAGATGTGTTTCAGGGTAGCTCTCCTGTCGATGATAATCCACAGGAAGAAACAGAGGAAGAAGAAGTTTCTGCAGTAAATGTATGTGTTTATGAAAGTGCCATGTGTAATAAATAGTATGGAATATAGACTTAGAGTTGGTAAATATTTGGTCAGATCCATTTAGCACTTGCTGTTACTTAATAATTCTAAATATTTATATATTTTTCTTCATTAGTTTATAGTGTTGTTTCATCTACCGGCTTAGATAGTGGAGACTATATCCTTTGTGAAAACCTGAAACCAAGTGAGAATAATAGATGTAGCCTAGTGAATGGGTAAATGCCCAGTTTAAAACTGAATGCAGAGAGGAACAAGTGGCAGTCTGATGTCAACACCTTACGCATTTAAGTTCTCCCTGTATCTGTTATATATACTCTTGTTTATGTTTCGTAAGTATTTGTTGGAGTTTCCCACTAGCTACTAGTAGTTAGTCATATAGAATAAAATCATGTCTTTAATTAAAATTAGCTTTGGGAATTCATAAAATTGGTAATAGACACTTCTTTTACAGAAGTAGGAATGTGATGCTTCCTGAGATACTTTTCTTTTAAAGAAATGAATGGTTTTGTTGGTTACATCTCAGATTTTTTCCCTTTGGAAGAAATATAATTAACACATTTAAGTAAGAGCTGTCATCTTCCTAACATTAATGCTGAATCTTTGGGTCAGCTCAGCCAGCCATCTTTGTTTGAGAAACCTGTGTTCTTTGATCAGGTCCCAGGGTTGATCCCTGCCCCTCTGTTCTATTTAATATAATCAGCACTTCTATCTGCATCAGGATGCATTTATGTGAATGAATTAAGACCACAGAAAAATATGTTGAATTATGGTCTCAAACTAGTTGGGCTTGTTTGTAAAGGGTTTTAGGGGGTGGAAAAATAAGGCTGAAGAGTTGTACATAGTGACTGATGTCTTCATCAAAGAAATTAAAATCCTGTTCTATTTGTATTCCTCTTGTTAATACTGATCTTTTTTGAACTAAAGTTTTACGTTTTCATTAGTACTTGCCAGTAAGTGGTAATATGTCTGAATTTCAGATTATTTATATGTATTTGATAGTTGTTATGATCCAAACTCAATAGCTGTTTTCTGAGAAAGACAGCTGTAAGCCTAAATTCATAAATATCAAATGTTTTCTTTTACTACAGAAACATAAGTAAAAAGGTGATATTTGCAATTGTTTTTCTTGCTGTTGGCATTGACTTCTGTTCATTTCTCTTTAAAATTATTAAATAGAAAAGTAAGATAGTTCTCTCTTTTGCTATCCTGGGAAAGGCTGTTTATGGGCATTCATGTATTATGTACATCTAAATATGTGATGTCAAGGCAGAAAGTTAACACAGGAGAAAGGTTTTGAGGAAAGAAAAGCAAAGAAAATCAACATGTAAGAATAATGATTGGTTAAAAAATAATGATAATTACTGCTGTGTCTAATTAATATGTACCCATTTTAATTAAGCATCTGGTGATATTTCTTTCAAGGTACGGCGGCGAAGTTCTAAAAGAGAAAGGCGATGAACAAATGTCATTAATAACTTCCTATGTGAAAGCTTTGAAAAAATAATTTTTTGTCAAGCTTCAGGCTGAGTAAAGCCTTTGATGCACAAAATGGGACTGCTGAAGAGTGGACAGTTGGACCTTACTCTGATGACCTCATGTATTTGTGGTCACATGCTTTAGCCACGCGCACGGTGATAACATTGACTATGGAGTCTTGTGAAAAAGTCTAATGTGCGATGGCTATGTAGACATAAAGAAGAAACTTGTAAATATATTTTTTCTTCTTTTTTTTTTTTTTTATGTTTCTGACTTCTAAAGTGCTTGTATAGCTTTTATCTGCGGCTTTAAACTGACAGTACCCAGCTGTTTATTGGATCTATTGATTTGAAAAGAGTTTGTTAGGATAGATCTTAAGCAGTAATCTGTCAGTGTTTGTATTTGTATTCTCTGCAGTTTTACTGTGAAATTTTTTTTTCAACAAATGGTGTCAGTTTCTTGATGTCACAATTTGTTGGAGAGTTAAAATGATCTCTTTCCCTTGTGTATCTTACCTAGTGTTTACTCCTGGGCACCCTTAATCTTCAGAGGTGCTAAACTGTCTGCCATTACACCTGAACAATGCCTCTGATGGGAGGACGCCACGCAAACTGTGGAATAGTCCTGAAGTTGTTTGATTATTTTACACCTCAGTATTGGTCCCAGAATTTTCTGGCCTTTCATGGCAAGGAAAATTTTAAAAAGAGATTTAAAATATTATAATTTTAAAGAGTGTGTTATAAAATAATGTACTGAATTCTTTATCCCATTTTATCATCCCTTTTCAGTTTTTATTAATCTACTGTATCAATAAAATTCTGCAGTTTGAATTAGTTTTTAATAGTCTAGAATGTTATTGTGTATAGATATTTCCTCTTGAACATTATGTTCAGAAAATGCAAATTATTACACTATAATATAAAATCTGATATATACACATTAGAAGTGTTTCAGTTCTCCATAACAGTGTAAAGTTAATCAGAAAGAAAAAAATTTTATTGATGCAGTGTGTCTTTATAAAGCTGTTCTTGAAAGCAAGTGTTTTGTATTTTATAGTGAGTTGCATGTTTATGAAAAAAAGTGCTGAAAATGGGATGTGCTCTTTTCTGTAAATTCGTATTTAGCCATAGTATATGATAGATTGCCCCATAACATAGTTTTTCATCAAGAGTTTATTATTGTACTTTATTTTGGAGCCAAAAATTGTTTCAGCGGGGGAGGGACAGGGTGGGAGTGATATATCCAACTATATGAGCTACTGTAGGTATCACAATCTTATGAACTTTGAATGGAATTCCACTTTGTCCAGATTGGGAGAAGTGGAAATATATTTGGGTTTAGAGCATATCTTTTTTCCTTTCTTTGTTGTAATCTACAAAATATAGAAACAAAGGCAGCATCCTTTATACAGTTTTATGAACTGTATTTTCAACCAAAACATACAGGTTACAACTTAATGCTTTCCTAAATTCATTTTAGTATTTCAGGTGCTGTTCTTTCATTTTTTTCATGGTTACCATCAGAAAAGAAAATCATATTCTAACTTATTAAATTTATCACAATGGATAATAGAGCATTTTCATTTAATATGCCATTATGTTTAAGGTATATTTCCAAGTTGGTTATAATAGATGGGGGATATAATAAAGAAACTACTATTTTGGAAAGTGACATTTTACTATTTTCCAGTGTATATCACAATTGATGTGATTATTTTTCTTTTGAAGATTTCTTCATGTTTATGAAACGGCCTTTTATTTTTTAAAAAAAAGTTTTGAATTGTGTCTTAATCTCTCAATATTTAACTATTCTTCATCTACAACAGTACTGACACCAGTGATTATGGGAGGCTGCTGTATATCAAGGCAGCTAATGTTGGACCAAGATACAGTTGGTTTTTAAATGTGTCATTAGCTCAGTTCTCCCAAACACGCTATTTCTATTTCAGCAGTACAAAGGCATGTTTTTAAATCTATAAAATAAAGAATAAGGGATAGCTTTGTATTTTTGTCGTTGACTAAATTGCACCGGAAATGTTTATGGGAGTATATCTTTAAGACCATTTTATAAAACAGTGAAAAAATGATTGTGGAGGATTTTTATTTGCATGATCATAGTTAACCAAATTTCATTGCACATTTAATTCTGTACATCAGTTCACAAAAAATGTTCATTGTAGATTTTGTTCAATGACAATGAGTCTGTGATTTTATAACTTGTCTGTTCACTTTTTGGGAGGATTATGATGTAAAGTTTCCATTTTTCTGTAGAAAAAATAGGTGCAATAATGATCAAAGTTTTGATGTCCTGAGTCATCTTAGGGGATTATCTCATTATGTTGAAACTTAACATTTCATGTACTAACATTTGGAGAACCACATACTGTAACTAAAGTAAAATTAAGTATGTGTAAAACGTTAATTGCTAACAGTGGTTAGCAGACTCTTCAGTGATAATGTTCATTTTGAAAATACATACTGTATAAAAAAATTAAGAAAATATTTAACTCACTGTAACAAGTTCCATTATGAAGATCTTATGATTCTTCAGTGAGGTTGTCTTTGCTGCACTCTGTAGCAAATCCGTTTAATCTACACTATAATAAAATTTCTTGCTGCAGTGCAACAGGAAGCTTTTTCAGTGATCTCCACTGTATATGTAAATTACAAATGTGGCTGTAAAACTTGTTCCAGGTATTAAAGGTTGCATTACTTTCTGTATTTTCTTATAACTTGTAAGTTTGATTTTTGATTTTCCTTTTGCCCACTTAAAGAATGTCAGGAATTTAAGAATTTGTTTAACTTAGGCATATCTCCCCTACCACATAGTATTATGTCACCATAATGAACAGTTGGTATTTAGATAGATAACCAATTTTCAGACACAGTTTTGGATTTTCTGTGAAGTTGAATAAACATGAAAGCTAATATATAACTGTATTATTTTATTTATGTGAATCTATCTATATATATTTAAATATGTTTACTAAATGGAGGAAGGCACATTTTAGTGATTTTTAATTTTGGAGGCTTTGTTTCATAAAGAGGAAATATATTTCCTAGTAACATTTTTCAGACTTCTTATTTAAACTTCTCATGCAACATCTTGGCTGGCAGAGACTTACTAAGTATTATTTAAGTTAAAAGGTTGCATAACTGAAGAAAAGAAATGGATCATATAAACTTTAAAAGTAAGCACTAAGAAAATAAGTTACTGTAGTGACAGTTTTATTAATTTGTTCAACAAATATTTATTGAGTACCTACCATGTGCTAGGCTAGTTACAGGGGATATAGTATGATCAGGATAGAATAAGTCTCTGCCCTTGTGGAGCTTACATTCTCCACAAAGAGGTGGTGGACTAAGGAAAACAATAAGTAATATATAATGTCATACTGTGAAAAGTATGGAGATTAGAAAAGGAAAGCAGGATAGAGAGTAGAGATGATTGGAGGAGAAGCTATTTTATGTACTTTGAAGCTGCGTTATTCAGTAAAATTTAGGATTGTTCATGTCTTTATGATGAAGTGACACTTTTATAATTATAAAACATCATTTGTTAGCTGTATGAATACTTCATGCCTACTTTGTCTGATAATTGATATAGCCATACCACTTTTGTTTTAACTATTGTTCGCATGACAAAACTTTTTCTGTTCCATTATTTTCAACCTGTTTATGTCCTGATGTTTAAAAGTGCATGTCATGTAAACATTTTATACTTTGGTCTTATTCTTTTATCCAATCTTAGAATCTTTGTTCTTTAGAGTGTTTAGACTATTTATTTTTGGTATAATCACTGATACAGTAGCTTTTATTGCTATTTTTTTGCCAATTTTTTCTTTATTCCTTTATTTTCTCCTTTTCCTACCTTCCTTTGGCTAGGTGAAGTACTTCTTACTATTCTGTTTTATCTCTTTTATTAGCTTTTTAGTTATAAATGTTGGAAATATCTATGCTTTCAGTAGTCAGTGTTCTTACTTGTTTATACATACATTTTCTCTTTTCTTTGCACTTTTTTCATTTTTATTTTTTTTTTGGTAGTTCTGTGCTTCGATCTTAATTCATTTTTCTTAATCCTGAAGAGCTTTTAATATTGCTATGGTTCAGGCCTGGGGGCAGTTAACTCATTCAGTGTTTGTTTGTTTGAAAGGTCTTAATCACACCTTCATTTTTGAAGGGTATTTTCCTTGGATATGGAATTCTAGATTGGCAGTTTTATTTATTTGGCAACTTAAAAGTTAGCATTCTGTTGTCCTCTGATTTTCATATTTTTTTTGTAAGTCAGCTTAAAACCTTTTTGCTCTCTGTAGGTAATGTGTGTTTTTTTTCTGGCTGCTTTTAGGATCTTCTCTTTGTTTTTAGCAGTTTGACTGTGCTGAGCATACTTATGTTTTTCATTTTATTTATCATGCTTGGGGTTTACTGAACTCTTGAATCTGTGGGTTGATGTATTCCATCAGTTGTGAAAAATTATCCATTCACATATTGCTTCTACTCTATTATCACTTCTCTCTTTCTGGCACTACAGTTATAAATATACTTTACTGTTTGTGTCCCATGTGCTTTTTATTTTCTTCCCTGATCTTTCTGCTTTTTTTTTTCTCTCTGTGCATCAGTTTGGATGTTTTCTGTTGACCCATCTTTCAGATTTATCAAGCCTGCCTTCTGCACTGTGCAGTCTTCCATTTCACCAACCCAATTAGTTGACTTCATATATTGTATTTTTTAGTTTTAGAATGTCCAGTTATATTTTATAGATTTCATTTTTCTTTTCAATGTCTCTGTCTTTTTACTCTTTCCTCCCATTTAAAAAGAATACAGCTGGCAAACATTTGAATTATATAACTAAGTCTAACATCTGCATCATCTGTGGATCTGATCCCATTGCCTAGTTCTTTTTTTTCTTTATTACCAGTCACATTTTTCCTGGTCACACTTCCTTCTCTCACTTTATAGGGCTTTTAATTTTTTCCCCTTCTGCAGGAGAATGTTTATAAAAGAACTGAAAGATTGAAGTTGATGTCATTTTCCACCAGGAGAGAATTTGCCTTGTTTTCTGTTAGGCATTTTAGGGCTTGATTACCTCAACCCATGGAGTTGGGCTTGGGCTGCAGCTTTTGTTAGACTCAAACTTGTTTCAAAAGTCTTGGGAGTAAGACTTGTATTATGTGACAGGCCTTGCAAGACTACCAGAGATTTCATTCAGTTTTTCTCTCCAGCCCAGCCTCTCAGCAGGAAGACTGTTTTACATAGGACAGGCAAAGAAGGTTCTTTGAGAAGGTGACATCTGATCATGGACTTCCATTAAGTGAGGGAATCAAGCCATATGGGGGGGGAAAGTATTACGGGCAGAGGGAAGAGTACGTACAAAAGTCCTTAGGGAAGAAAAGTACATCAAGGATTTCAAGAAGGCAGTGTTTCTGGAGTGAAAGTGACTAAGGGATAAAAGGGTAGGAGAGAAATTCAGAAGATAGCAAAGAATCAGATCATACCTGTATGCCTCTTGGGACTTTTGTTCAGAGTTTGATGGGAACCCACTGCAGGGCTTTGATGAGTAGGAGAGTGGCAAGATCTGGACCTGTTTTTCTTTCTTATTTTTTAATTAAAAAAAAATACTTTGGACTCAACATGTCTAAAACTGAGTGCATTAACCTTTCCTTCCTGGATGTGGTCCTCTTTATATATCTGAAAATAGAACTAGCATTCAGCTAGCAATGCAGATCAGAAATCTAGAAATGACCTCCCAACTCCTCCTCTTCCTTATGCTCATATCCAGTCTGTCATCAAGTCCTGTTGATTTTACCTTCTGATTATTCCTGGAATTTTTCTTCTTTTTTTCATCAGTGTATTAAAAAAAAGTAGTTCTCATTTCTTTGCCTCCAAACTTGTCTGCTCACATTTGCTCTTGCCTGACCTCAAATTTATTTTCACAGTGTAGCCAGACTATATTGTGAAATACAGTGATCCCGTCAGCAGCAGCAACAACAACAACAAACCCTACAGTATAAACCCTACAATCCCATAACACTACACCATTGCATTTAAGATAATGTGCCCTACAAAGCTCTGCATCTTTGGTCAGTCCTATCTAGCCAGTCTTTTCTTCTTAGTCTCTGTCAGCTAGGCTATTCTTTCAATCCCCTTACACCTAGTTGCCAGAGGTACAAGTTATTAGGGTGCATATAAAGGTATATAGACATTCAAAAGATAAAATATAGTCTATTCATTATGCCTGGAGCACTCTTCCTTTTTCTGCTGCGTCTAGTTGTTTCGTACTCACACTACAAGTAAGAATTTTCCCTAGGAAACCTTTCTAGATTTCTGTGATCAGGACAAACCCCACTGTTATCCGCCCCCTTAGTCTACCTCTTTATAGAGCTCATTAGCACAGTTGGCATTTGAATTGTTTGATTAACGCTTGTCCCACTGCCTCCAGCACTGTAAACTACATGAAGACAGAGGTGGTGTTTTGTTTTTTTTTTTTTTTACTAGTTTATCTCTAGCACCCAGCACAGTGCCTAGTGTACATAGTACTAAAAAACGTTTGTTGAATAAATTAACTTTACTTTATTGAAATGTAGATAAATAAGACATTAAAAATTGTTCGATTTAAGACAAAGAAGTCTGTTAATTTACTGTGCCAGATAACCTTATTAAAAGCTTTACATACACTGTCATCTCATGTAGTCCTCACTGTAGCTCTGTGGTCGTTGATGGTACGCCCTTTAACAGATGTGGGAACTGAGGGTCAGAGGTTGTAATGGCTTACTCAAGATTCCTCATCTCTAAAGTGATGACCGAGGGGTCGATCACATGTGTTTTACTCCAAAGCTATGCCCTTTCGGTACTACCTCAAATATTAATCATCAAACCAACATTGATTGAATAAATATTAATAAGTCTTAAAGAAGTAGTGACATAATTCTCAAATTATGTTGGAAGGTGATAACATAGCATTGGCCACATTTTATTGGTTACTCTTGTTACCTGTTTCCCTACATTTTCTCCCATTGTGAGAAATGTGTATTATCAACATTTTACAAAGAAACCTAGACTTGCCCAAAGGTCACAGAGTAGAGCCAGAGTTGATGGTCTGAAGTAATACTTATGCCATTGGTTTGGACTAGAATTTAAATAACTTATTTAAACCCAGACTGCTTTCTATTTATTGAAAGCATATAAAATGCTTCAGACAAATCTTAGATGGTGATGGATAAAAATGTAAATTTATTTACTTTACATAATTTACATTCTTTGGTGGATGGGTTTAACTGGTTCACTAGGTAGTCTTCTGCGTTATGCCCCTTGGATGCCCCTAGTTATCATGAAAAAAATCCTGGAGAGGTGATAATACTGTTAGCCCCTTATAGATAGTATGTGGGTATTTGGAGCTTGGGTGCATACCACACATGTTCATTTGGGAGTTGAGATCAACTTGGCTGAAGGGGAGAACTTTATCTGCGTTGTGGTGGGGTAGTGGGGAGATGCTCTTGCAGAAGTATTTTGGGAGAACATAGTTTAGGGCTTTGAGTTACAAAGCCACTTAAGGGAGCTACCGATGGATTTTTAGAGCAAAAGAAGGAAGCTAGGAAATTATTAGGACTTTTCACATGACAGCTTTAGAAGGGTGTGTAATACAGTTTAAGGGACTACTAAACTAGTCCAGTTAGTTCACTGTAAGATTAGCTTAGTAGTGTGCTCTGAAGAAGCAATTACCTTGTCTTTAAGCCTCAAACTGTTCATAACTAGTAATTGTTAGACCTGAGTTCTGTAGTTCCATTATTCAAATAAACAGACAAAGTTCACAGTAAGTAACAGCCAGCTGAACATCTTTTTTGATTTAAAACCTTACACAGGTACTTCCTAAACCCTTTCCCATAGAAAGGAGGTAGAAACAACACAGGCATTCAGAGCAAAATATGAAAATCACCCTTCGTTTCACCTGATCAGGATTTCAGTCTCATTTCCTTGCGTATATATACCTGTATATCTTGTTTTTATGTAAGTGGGACCATACTATATCCTTCTACAACTTTTTCCTCTACTAAATGTTTTTATAAAACTATCAGCACTTATGAGTTTATTGCACCCTTTTAACAGCTGCATAAGGTTCATTGTATACGTATGCCATGCTTTATTTAATCACTGTTCTGTTGATGGGCATTTGGGTTATTTACATTTTTCACTGTTACAAATGATGCAGTAAATGATCTTTCCTGTTAATGTCTTTGTGCTGAAGTGCCAGATTTCCTTGTTCATATTCTTTGCGCATTTTTCTATTTAGCTGTTTGTCTTTTTATTGTTGTTGTTTATCTCTGGGTAAAAAGGAAGGAGGTAGGGATGGGTTATGGACTTTAGCCACACCAAGTTACATTTTGTTACAAAAATATACTGTAGTTTTTAGCTAGCATATATGCTAAAAGTGAGCTTACGATCTTTCCATGAGCTCTTTACATATTCTCACATTATTCACTTGCTTGTTAAGTCCGTGGAAGATATCTTCTAGTGAGTCACTTATCAGTGAGCTTTTTTTGTTGTTTTTTGGCCACACACCGCACAGCTTGCAGGGGATCTTAGTTCCCCACAGGGGATTGAACCCAGGCCAAGGCTGTGAAAGCACCAAGTCCTAACTACTGGACCACCAGGGAATTCCCATCTTTAAGGTTTTTTTAGTGGTGTCTTCTGTCATATAATGTGAGAGTTTTTCCTCTTTGTGAGCTCAAATCTGTCAGTATTGTTCATTATGGCCTCTGAGTTTTGTGCTTACTACAAGATTTTGAAATTATTTTCCTGTTTTCTAATATGTACACTTTTTTTAACATTAAATCATTTACTCTATCTGGGGACTACTTTTGTATATTGTGTGTAATTATGGTCTAACTTAATTTTCTCCTAAGTGTATAGTTACTTTTCTTAACACAGTTTATTGTGTAGTTTCTTTTATCTCCACTGGTTTGAAATGCTACAGGTATCATGATGTAAATATCTTTATCTACCTGGACCTGGTTTTGGACTCATGTTTCATTGATCTCTTTGTCTCTGCCTATAACCAATATATAATGTAAGTACTATACCTATATAATAAGTTTTTATATTTGGCCTGAGAAATTTTCCTAAATTTTAATTTTAACAATGTCTTATTTGTTGTTCTTGGCTATTCTTGTCATTTTCTCTTACTCAAAATATCAACATCTTTACAATATTGAGCCTGCCTGCTGAGATTTTTTTTAAAGTCCTTCCTTTCAATATAGTTTTACTATTTTCTTCATAAGAATAGGCTTTGCATCTTTAAAAATATATTTTATGAATTTTATTGTTATTGCTAATGTTGTTATTCTATTTTCTAACTGGTTATACCCACTGTGTTATGTTTTCAGCCACTTTGCCGAACTTTTTGTTAGTTGTAAGACTTTTTCATTTAATTGTCTTGGATTTGTTAGATAGATAACACTCTCTGCAAAGAGTTTTGTCAGTATTTCAGATGTTCTGATACTTATTTATCATGTTTTTCTGGTCTAATTGTGTTGGTTGGCACTTCCAGAGCATTGTTAAATAGAAAGCAGCCTGTCTTTTTTCAGTTTAAGAAAATTTCTATGACTGTCTAATCACAGTTATTAAAAAATAAAATCTGGAATGTGTGTTGAATTCCATGTTTGCATGGCAGTTTATGTTTTAAAAAATATAATTGTCAGTGTAATGAATTATATAAATAGATTTCATAAATAGAATCATCCTTGCTTGCTTTGGTAGGATTAACCCAGCTTGGTCATGCCATTAGATTCAGCGTGGTAACATTTTACTCATTATCCTTATATTCATGTCGAGTATTGAGATTGGTTTGTGATTTTCTTTGTTGTGTTCTCTTTACTCCAGTATTGGTATGAAGGGTTTTTCCAGCCTTTAGAATAAGTTGGAAAGGTCTCTCTATTTGTCTATGAAACAGTTTATATAATGTAGGAATTAGTTACTTTCTGAAATCTTGATAGAGCTCACATTTTACATTATACATGGTGCTTTATTTTTAGTTTTATTTTTTCAATTTTCAAGTAAAAAATATTTCCAGCATCCGGGAAATAATGTAGCAGACCATCATGATCTCATTCTCCAAGTTTAGAAGATGTTAAGGGCTTCCCTGGTGGCGCAGTGGTTGAGAGTCCGCCTGCCGATGCAGGGGACACGGGTTCGTGCCCCGGTCCAGGAGGATCCCGCATGCCGCGGAGCGGCTGCGCCCGTGAGCCATGGCCGCTGAGCCTGTGCGTTCGGAGCCTGTGCTCCGTGATGGGAAAAGCCACAGAAGTGAGAGGCCCACGTACCACCAAAAAAAAAAAAAAAAAAAAAAAAAAAGATGTTAATACTTCACCATATTTGTTTAAATTCTCGATAACTCCCCCAACCCCCAACACACGTGTATACACCCACACATGCATGCACACACATGCACGTGCACGCACAAGCACGCATGTGCACACACACACACACTTTGCTCCCTCTGCCAGTGAGCAGTAAAATCTCTCAGGAATGTTTAGGAAGCAGTGTTTCTTTATTGTGTTTTAAGAATAAGCATTCCATAATTGTGTCATAGATGATATGGAGTGATTGCATTTGTGTCTGTCCTTTCATGGGGAGGAGAAACTCACTTTATGTAAAAACTACATTCCTGTTTTTTTTTTAAGAAGATATAAAATACTAAAAGATATAGTTAAAGCTTATAACCTTTCTTCATTCTTCCCCCCTGCTTCACTAAGCGGTAAATATCCTGATATTAATGTGTGTCATTCCCATCCATGCATGTTTTCATCCTTCTTTTACATATGTGTATTTTTAAAAGTGCATAGGAGTATTTTGTATATTTTTAAATTTTATGGGAAAAAATCCATTGTATCTATAATTTTGAAACCTATTTTTACTCAGTACTGTGTCTTTGAGGTATAGGTATAGCCATGTTTGTTATATGTTGTTCTATATTTGCACGATTTAACAACTCTGAAATTAGGATGCTTCTTAAATCATCATGTCATATTAAATTTGATGAAGTTCTGTAAATTCCTCTTAATTGCTTTTGTAAAGTATTCTATTGTTTGACTGTACCACAGTTAATCCATTCTTATAGCAGTTAATCATTTTTCCTATTTTTATTTTTATTCTTATTATCAGATTGTTTACACTTTCATTATTACAACCAGGGCCAAAGTGAGCATCCTTCCTGTCTCATAAATGATTATTTTGAATGCGAATGTTGAGTTTAATGAATATGGGTATTCTACTTTCTAGGTATTGCCAAATTACATTCCAAAGTGGTTGTCTTACTTTATATTCCCACCAGCAGTGTATAAGAGCTGTTATTTGCTTCTAATTTTTAGATTTGAATCCCTTTGAAATTAACTTCGTGTGTGGTGTGAGTTAGGGTCTTACTGTATCTTTTTTCAATGCATAGCCATTCACCTCAGCACTATTACTTATGAAATAGTTCATTCTTTCTACTTTGATTTAAATGCCATAGCTGTCATATACCAAGTGCCTTTATATGTTGAGAATATATTTAAAATAATATAATATTTATGTTTATAATGTTTCTAGGCTCTCTTTTGTGTTCCATTAGTTTATTTATGTACTCCTGCAACTAGAATTTTAAAATCAGGTTGCCAAATTCTGGGAGAAGTCCTTAGGATTTTTACTAGAATGGCATTGAATTAAAGAAAAATTTTTTTTGAGAGAATGGTCATTTTTATGATATTGAAATCTTTCCATCCATGAATTGGGTTGGTTGGTGTCTTTTATATCCATAAGTGAAAATTTACTTCACAACAATCTTGCAAACTCTATTTTTCTTTAAAATTACTTTTTCTCATTGTTGCTGTTGGATAAGGAACACTGGCTCAGTCTATCCTCACTTCTTTTCCCTTACTCCTTTGGGGCCTAAAAGCTTTTTTAGGAGTTGAAACTTTTATTATCTCTTTAGCTTCTTTATGGTTAGTTAATCCAAGTTTTTCAGTCTTCCTGAAGTGAAATTTTGGTAACTCATGTTTTCCCTAGCAGTTGTGCATGTCTAGATTTAAAAATTTGTTGGTAAAAGGTTCAAGTAGGCTACTTTATTTCGTAAATCTCCTCTGTAGCATCTCTTATATATTTATATTTTCTTGGTTCAAAAAAATTTTTTTAATCTTTTTTTCCCCTCTATCCTGTAATTTCCTTGACTAAGAACCAGCTTTAGTTTTTATTGATGGAGCATTTTGTTGTTGTTGCACGTTATTTCTGTAATTTCTGCAATAATCTTCATTTTTTCAAATTTATTTGAATTTATTAATTCTTCTTTTAGTGTCTTGGGGTATATACTCAGTTCATTTACCTGTAGTCTGTCTTTAATAATACATATATTTCTCTTCTGACTACAGCTTGATTACATTCCAAAGGTTTTGTTGTGTAGTGTTCCCCAATATTATTCAATTTCTAAATAGCTTATAATTTTTCTTTTGAGTCTTAAGCTTAGTGGGACTTTTTCTCCCAGCAGACTTTTAAAAAATTTTGGGTAGATAGGGTTGGGCATGGTGGTGTTGATTTTGTTATCTTTTTGTGATTCATTTCTAATTTAACTGAATGTAGGCTAAGAATGTCACTTGTGTAATTTTACTTCTTGGTCTGTATTGAGAGATTTTTGTTGTGTGTTTCCATATGTGCCTGAAAAGAAGGTTTATTTAGGTTTATTCATGGTGTTTTGTGTACCAGCTTGTGTGTATGTTTTGGATTGAGCTTGTTTATTGGGTTATTTAAATTTATATATCTTGGTTTTATCATCTGTCAAACCTGTTAGTTTAGGAGATAGTTGTTTTTTTTTTTTTAACTTCATATGTTTCAGAGTTCGGGTCTTAGAAGTTGTGTGACTGATATAAATATTTGATACCCCTTTTTTCAAGCTTCCCTCTGTCATTTTGTTTTACATCTGATTTTAAAACAGCATATAGCTATATTTACTGTTTGTTTTTTTCCCCTTCATTTTCTCTGTTCTGTTTCTGGAATTCTTTTTAGATATTTAGAGTTTTTAGAATTGTCTTCCACATCTAAACTTTACCTTTGCAATGCTATTCTCTAGCATGTGTTTTGGGCTATGGTTCTTCTTAAAAGATTTGTTTTTCTTTCCAGAATTTGTCAAAATTTTATATATCTTTCTCTTGTGACTTTATCTGGAGTGTGTGTGCATGTGTGTGTGTGTGTTCTTATCCGCTTTCATTTTATGAGGGAAGATAGTTGCCAGCACTTAATCTTCTGTCTGGATCCAGTGGAATCCCATCTTCATTCCAGCACTTACGTTGTGTCCCTACCCATTTTCTTTTTGTTTGCTGGGGAAATGAAAGTTTCTTAAGCTTATACTTAATGCGTCATCTCTGACTGAGCCTTCCAGGGCCGCTTTAAAGAAAACAGAACAAAAACTATCTTTAATTTAGCAAGTCTGGTTATGCTACTGCTGCTTATCACTGTAAGTTGGCATCACTTCAGTTCCTTGGGGGCTTCTGCTGTCCAATTTTACAGAATTGTTATTGTAGATCACCAATGACCAAATCCAGTCCTTTCTTCTCAATCCTCTTTCTCCAGGACTTCTCTATATCACTTGCTTTTTGACTGGCCCTTGTGACACTGTTAGAATAGGATTTTCTTCCTACCCTTCTGAATGTCTGTTATTTTCACTAGTGGTTTTTCTTTTCACCCACTCCTTAATTGGCATTGTAACTTAATGTAAGAGTTATGAACTTTCTGTCCTCTTTCTAAAGGCAAAAAACAGTTTTGCTGAATTCTGCACAGTAGAAATTGTACTTTTAGTATCCATTGAGAAAATTTATATGAAGTCATAAGTAGAGCCATATCACAAATATATTTAACTTACACACTAATTTTAAAACATACTCCCCCTGAAAGATATGACTCTACTAGCTTCTTTAATCTCCTCAGCAGCATATAATATAATAAGGTTGAATAAGTGGAATTCCCCGGTGGTCCAGTGGTTAGGACTCCACGCTTTCACTGCCAAGGGCACGGGTTTAATCCCTGTTCGGGGAGCTAAGATCCCACAAGCCAAGTGGTGTGGCCAAAAAAAAAGATTGAATAAGTGTATAAAATGCAAATATTTAAATAAGATGAAGTAAATATTGCAAGAAGCAATATCTACCTATTTTCCATTCACCAGTGTTTTCATAGCTATCTTAAAGGCACAGGTTTTTGGATACCCTGACATCCTTTTGTGCCTTTCATAGGTTTAGGGCATTGATTCTTAAATTTTAGTGTGCATGGAAATCACTGCTTGGGGTTAAGTATATAAAATCATGGGAGATGTAAGTGATTTTTAAGGGTACTTTCAGCTATACGCAAGTTTATATGGCAACTTTAGATTTGCCACAGTCAGTTTTTATTCCTATCTACATACATTTTAATTAAAAAAAATTTTTTTTTCTTTGCGGCACGCGGGCCTCTCACCGCTGCGGCCTCTCCCGCTGAGGAGCACAGGCTCCAGACATGCAAGCTCAGCGGCCATGGCTCACGAGCCCAGCCGCCCGTGGCACGTGGGATCCTCCCGGACCGGGGCACGAACCTGTGTCCCCTGCATCGGCAGGTGGACTCTCAACCACCGCGCCACCAGGGAAGCCCTATCTACATACATTTGAATGATATTACTACATATATGGAAAATACATTTATTGAAACTTTATGTAGATGTAGGTCTGTTCATTCCATGTGATACTCCAGGTGTAAAGGAAAGTGTAGACAAATAGCTATAATAGAGCTTTCGTTTTACTGGCTCTGCAGATGTAACAGATGTATGATCTTAGGCAAGTTATCTTACATGTCTGCACTGCAGTTTCCTCATCTGTAAAACGGGAGTAAATAGCTTAAAAAAAAAAAAAACCTCAAAGTGTAGTCAATCAAATTATTTAAAATAGTGTGTGTAAAAAAGAAAAATCTGTGGATGATAAAGTCCTCAGTTATCAGTAATTCAGTTATTGGGATCTTTACCCACTTTTGGACAAGAGGGTAATTGTTGGTCCTTAAAGAAAATATGTTTAACTGAAAAAGCAAGATACAGTCATGGGGAACTGAGAGTTACATGTGGGTGGGTGGGTGTATGTTAGGGTATCTATATTATATTTACTGCTTTGGAACAGAGGTAGGGAATATACAAACTATGTTGCCGTCTTCTGTCCACCTTCGGTGGTTTCTCAAATCCTGACCATTGCTCATTGTCCAAATTATAGTTCATATTGCCCACTGATCTTGTTGGATTTTTTTTCCAATATTTAAAAATTGTGGAAAAATTCACTTAACAAAATTTACCATCTTAACCATTTTTTAAGGTATTAATTACATTCATAGTGTGCAGCCAGCACCACCATCAATTTCCAAAACTTTTTTTTTTGAAAAACGGAAACTCTATACCCATTAAACAATAATTCCCCATTTCCCCCTCCTCCCAGCCCCTGGCAACCACCATTCTTCTATCAATGGACACTTGAGTTGCTTCCACATTTTAGCTATTGTGAGTAATGCTGCTGTGAACGTGGGTGTTACAATTATCTCTTCAAGACCCTGCTTTCTGCTCTTTTGGGTATATACCCAGAAGCTGGAATCTCTGAGTCATGTAGTAATTCTGTTTAAAATTTTTTGAGGAGCCTGCATACTGTTTTCCACAATGGCTGTGCCATCTTACATTCCCAACAGTGCACAGGGTTCTGGTTTCTCCGCACCACTGATTCTGTTTTGATTCCTATTTATTATATCTCTGCTGTAATCCAAACCAAACCTGAATCTGAGACTAAGCCCTGTGCCTTCTGCTTATGACTTGTTAAACTTTAGCTTTTCCTTTTAAATGGCCCAACTTGAGACCTTCATGGAATCTTATTTATCCCACTGTTTAAAACCAGGAGACTGTTTTTTCTTTCCATACCAGTGCAACCATTGAAAAGAAAAGAATTAAAATAAGTAGAAAACAAGAAAACCTCATATTGAGTTACGCAAAGAAACAGCCATAAGTGTATACCACAAATTACAAAGAATATCAGTGTTACTTTATATTAAAATGATTTTTAATTTTTATAAATAATGTACATAGTTGGGAAAATCTAGTATTATGGAGTGGCCTTCAATAAAATGTCCCAAACTCTCAGAATAATAAATCTCCTGAATCCCAGCCCCAGCCCCACCCCCGTGCTTTCCCCTGAACCTCTCTCTTGGAGCTTTGTCTTTCTGTGCAGTTCTCATTCTGGACTTCCCTTCTCTTAGAATCTGTTTCCTAGATCTCATGTCATCCTCTTAGATTATTTCCTTACTTTGCTGGAATTCACCTTCAAGTAAACTCCTAAGAAAGAAAGGGTTATGGGAAGGAAACTGTGTGAGTATTTGAATGTCTGAAAATATATTTATTCTACATTCACATTTGTCATTTGTTCTGAATACAGCTCCCACCTCTCGTTGGAGAAGTGTCAGTGGCACTGTAAGATGAGCCTGGGAAAGGGATATGTATTGGTGTGGCTCTCCAGGAAATTCCACTTGCCACAGTGAGTGACTTAGCAACAGGTGTGCTTGCCTCTTTTAGTTTCTGGTTCCTCCATTTCTTGGCATTGGTTGTCAGTTCCATTTTTCCTGTGAGCTCTAGAGCTTTTGGAAATGTTGACCTTTCCAACCGCTGATCCTTAGCTCCTATTCCATGCGTGTCAGTTTTCCTCCCCTTGGCTTTCTTTTTGTACTTCACTGCTACCTTTGGTCCACATATCCCTGACACTTTGATATGCCTGTAGAGCTTAAGAAGGAGAAATAATGCTTGCAGTTACCGTAATCCAATCCAAAAGCCAAATACAACAGAAGTAATTATCCCTCTTTGCCTGTAAAGTTTTATATTTCCCCTCTTCTCCACTCCAGTCTACACAATTTTCTGCTGCACAACAAAAACAAAACAAAACAAATCTCACTAAAGCTAGAGCATTCAAATGCAGAGTGACTAATTTAAAAGAAAATGTTTTGCATTTGAAGGGGCTTATTTTCTTGGCAGAAGGATTTCAAATGTGGAGATTCGGGCTGCCCTGGTGGCGCAGTGGTTGAGAGTCCGCCTGCCGATGCAGGGGACACGGGTTCGTGCCCCGGTCCGGGAGGATCCCACATGCCGCGGAGCGGCTGGGCCCGTGAGCCATGGCCGCTGAGCCTGCGCGTCCGGAGCCTGTGCTCCGCAACGGGAGAGGCCACAACAGTGAGAGGCTCGCGTACCGCAAAAAAAAAATGTGGAGCTTCCTTCGTAGATTGATGTGTTTAGACATCAGTGAGTAAGGTGCAGAGCTGTTTAGAGCTCAAGGATGTGGAGCCACGACCAGAGGAAGACTAAATAAAAGACAGACTCCCCCCTCTCCCCGCCCCCCTCCCCGTCCCCGCCCAGAAGTGGTGTTGCTGTGAATAGAATGTGAGGTTTGAGAATTGGTCAGAAAAGATATAAGCGATCTTACATATAAGGGAAGATGTAAAATAGCTGTGTGGGGAGGGAGAGAGGATTGATTTTCTCGGATCAAAAGCCATGCTTCGAGCGCCACCCCATCACACCGTCGTGAGGGGCTTGCTGGGTGTCCTAGCCCAGGCTAGGGAGCTGAAGAGGCCCAAGACAGCTGGACAGAGGCTGCGCCTGGGCAGTGCATGAGAAGTGATACCCTCTGCTCTGCTGGCCTGGCTGGTCCACAGCACAGAATCCTGGGCACCAGATGTAACTTGGGTAAGGGAATAGCTTGGGGTCATTTTTTATTTTTTATTTTTACTTTTTTTTGCAGTATGGACCCAGCTGCTCTGCGGCACGAGGGATCTTCCCGGACCGGGGCACGAACCCATGTCCCCTGCACTGGCAGGCGGACTCTCAACCACTGCGCCACCAGGGAAGCCCTTGGGGTCATTTTTTAAAAAGAGATTTTGTCCAAGAAAGTGGCCTGCCAGGGTAAGGACTGCTCATCAGTCAGAGTTTGGGGGGATTCCAAGAGCCAGAGGTGAGGAGGGGACTCCGGAGAGCACCCAGAAGGAGTACTTTATTACCTCTTGAGTCCTCTTGGAAACTGTGGTATCGCTACTATTATTATCAACATTTACAAATGAGGTAACCCACCGAGACTCAGAGATTCTGATAACAAATGTACCAAATTTATAATCTGGTTCAGATGGCCTCTGGTGTTGGCCCCCCGGGACATGGGGGACCCTGACCACAGAAGAAGGTGACCCGACGCCCTGGGCTCCAGACTTCACTCCTCCCTCAAGGGCCCTTTGGGAAGGATCCCTTTAAGGGTGATCACAGACAGGCTCCTTTTCACCTTGCAGGCCCAGTTCCCGTGCCTTGGACCCCGGATACCGGATTCCAGGTACTGCTGGGTCACACCATGATCCCCCGACCTCCCTGCTTCCCTCTCCCCACTTGACTTGCAGAGCTGAGTGTTCCTTCCCCGCCCGGCAGGGGGCGCGCGCAGAACCGCGGGTGAAATCACCGTCTGGGTGCCTCCTGAGTGGGCGCTTTTCATCTTCTACTCTGCGCGGGTGTCACGGATTGTTTTGTTGTTTCGCGGAGCCCTAGACAAAATTCCAGGACAACTGTAAGAGAGGCATTTAACAACCCATTAATCTTGGAAGTGCCACACAGAAAATGACAAGGCTGGATCTAAATTTAGGTCTGTCTGGGTCCCTAATCTGATCTGTCTCTCTCTGTTTCTACAGAGATACATATATTGTCTGTACATATATGTGTATGCATGGAATAAAGTTCAAAAGGAAATTCGACATCTTAACCTTGGGGGATAGATATTACTATTGGTGGTTTTAAAAATAATTGAGCAGAAAAGTCACAAAGTTTTTTAATTGATAAAACTGATACATGAAGAGTCTGTGGAAAATGATCAAAGCAAAGGTGGAGATGATGGGAGTAACTGACTTTGGAAGACAGTGTCAGGTGTTTTCAGACAAGAGTGTTATGCTGAGTGAGCTATGGACCTGTTGTCCTGGATCAATTTCCATGTAGCTTTGACTTCATTTGACATGTAAAACCATAAGGAACTCCTTTATGTTAGATAAAGAAAAAAATAATTGGAAATGTTTTCTTAAAAAAAAAACCCACAAACTAAAATTTTGATTGATTTAAATGCTAAAAAAGTTCATTTCTTCCCTGATATCAGAGTGAAACCCATGCTTTAAAAAATACTGCATTGAAAATTAAAGGGTATGGGCTTCCCTGGTGGCGCAGTGGTTGAGAGTCCGCCTGCCGATGCAGGGGACACGGGTTCGTGCCCCGGTTCGGGAAGATCCCACATGCTGTGGAGCGGCTGGGCCCGTGAGCCATGGCCGCTGAGCCTGGCGTCCGGAGCCTGTGCTCCACAAGGGGAGAGGCCACAACAGTGAGAGGCCCACATACAGCCAAAAAAAAAAAAAAAAAAAAAAAGAAAATTAAAGGGTGGAAAAATATATCCGGCAAATAATAACAAAATGAAAGCTGAGAAAGGTATGAGGAAGAGATACCTTAAGACAAAAAAGCATTATCACTACATAATAATAAAAGGATCATTTTACTGGGAATATATATTCTAAATTTGTGCACTAATAAAATAGCATAAAAATATAAAGACTAAGGGACAAATCCATTTTAATAGGTCAGTTCATTCAATTTTTAAGTTAAACAAAAAATCAGTAAAGATACAGAATACTTGAACAAAACAATATGTTGGTCAATTAGTGTGATGGGCCATAAACTTTGTTTTTTTTTTTTTTTTTTTTTTTTTTTTTTTGCGGTATGTGGGCCTCTCATTGTTGTGGTCTCTCCCGTTGCGAAGCACAGGCTCCGGACGCGCAGGCTCAGCAGCCATGGCTCACGGGCCCAGCCGCTCCGCGGCATGTGGGATCTTCCCGGACCGGGGCACGAACCCGTGTCCCCTGCAACGGCAGGCGGACTCTCAACCACTGCGCCACCAGGGAAGCCCCATAAACTTTGATAGTACACATTTTTCTCAGGCACACATGGATACTTTACAAAGATTGACCATGTATTAGCCAATAAAGCAATTCTCAACAAATTTCAAAGAACTGATATTATGTGAACCACATTTTGTTTTCTGACTGCAATTCCATAAAGATAAGATTAAAATTTCCATACATCTGAAGACCGAGAGAATATATCATAAGGGAAATTTAAAATTTTAGTATCATCCATGATGATAATACATATCAACCATTATGAGATGGAGCAAAAGCAGTACTTAGAGATTTATAGCATTAAATGTTACATTAGAAAAGAAGTCTGAAAATTAGTAAGTGAAATACCTAACTTAAGATATTAGAAAATAAAAATAAAATAATTCTTTAAAAAGTAGAAGGAGGGCTTCCCTGGTGGCGCAGTGGTTGAGAATCTGCCTCCTCATGCAGGGGACACGGGTTCGTACCCTGGTCTGGGAGGATCCCACATGCCACGGAGCAGCTAGGCCCGTGAGCCACAACTACTGAGCCTGCGCGTCTGGAGCCTGCGCGTTTCTCCGCAACAAGAGAGGCCGCGATAGTGAGAGGTCCGTGCACCGCGATGAAGAGTGGCCCCCGCTTGCCACAACTAGAGAAAGCCCTCACACAGAAACGAAGACCCAACACAGCAAAAATAAATTAATTAATAAACTCCTACCCCCAACGTCTTCTTAAAACAAAAAAAAAGTAGAAGGAAGAGCAGAAATCAAAGAAATAGAAAACAAACATATGACAGACTTAACAAAGCCAACAATTGATTCTTTATAAAGAATCTATTGATTTTATTAGATACATGTAATGGAAAAGTCACAAATAAGGTTAGGAATGAAAAGGGGGACATATGTATAGACACAAAGATTTAAAGATAAGAATACTATGCACAACTTTATGCCAGTTAAATTGATATTCTAGATAAAATTGACAAATTAAAAAAAAACTGAGGAAAGAAGAAAGTAAAGTTTGAATTATAGAGAATCAGTAAAGATATCCCTAAAAGGAGACAACCAGGCCCCGATTATTTATAGGCAAGTTCTATCAAAGTTTCAGGAGACTCTGTAGAGAACAGAAAAAGAGTTTACTCCCTAAATCATGACATAAGCTATGACACTGTTATAAGTTAGATATCAAAACAACACAAAGATAGCATGGGAAAAACCCCAGGCTAATTACATTTATGAACGTAGATTAAAAATCGTAAGCATTAACAACTGAATCTAGCCATATATTTTTAAAAAGAAGAAAAAAATAGTGGGGTTTCTTTAATTCCTGGGTTTATTCCAGGAATTCTTTTTAATAGATTAAAAGAAAAAGAAAACACATGATCATTTCAATAGATTCAGAAAAAGCATTTGGTAAAACTAAACACTTATTCTAAATAAAAACTCAGAAGAGAACTGCCTTAATCTGATAAAGAATATCTACCAATCACAAATATGATTTTCCATAAGGAATTATTAGAAGCATTTTGCTTTAAAATTAGGAATAAGACACATATGCATATGTGATAAAACCATATACGTATATGTAAAAAAGCAAGGAAATGAGAAACCTGACATTCAAGAAAGGTTTCACCTGCTGGGGGCACAAGGCTGGGATAGGAAAGGAACACACACAGTAGTAGTGGGTCTATTCTACTTCTTAAGTCGGGTGGTTTTATAACAGGCATTTCATTTATTATTATGCTGTGTGACACATTACATCTATTCTTGTTTATGTAGTAAGGACATTAAAATGAGATATAGAGGAGAAACACACGACAAATGCTTGTCCTAATTCTGGACTCTGATGTCTCTGTGTGTATCTGGTGGATTGGGGTGGGGTGGGGGGGCAGTACAAGAACCCAGTGTGTTGGAGTCAAGGCCGTTCAACCCAGGGAAGAAGAAGGCAGCAGCCCCCTCTCGCCCTGGAGCCTTGGTTTCCAGAAGGCGAGGCCTTCTAAGCAGGGCTTGTAGTTTCTCTCACTTGATCAGCTCTTGGCCCAAGTCTGTGTGCTAAAGAGAGGCCTGGAAGTAAACAGCAACAGCTCTGTGACCCAAACCCTACAAGTCCCTGGGAGAAAAGCTGCCCTGATTAGGAACACCTCTGACTGAATGTCACTTAGAAAGGGAAGGAAGCCATTTCCCCGTCTTTGCAGAGCCCCGAGTGCACTTCGAGGGCTCCGAGGCGATGGCAGACAGGAGGGCGCAGGTCTGGGGAGGCGGCCTGGTGCCTCTTCCACGAGGCGGTGCCCCTTGGACCCTTAAGGTGCCAGTGAATGGAAGCTCGGTGCCCCGGGAGCCCACGTGAGAACAGACCCGTGTGTCCACAAGAGCAAGAAGAGAGCCTTGGAAATGCCTTGCAATACCTGCCTGGTGACGGTTATTCCTCTGACCTCATCTGTATCCACAACCCGGATGATCTTTAAGAGAATGAGATTTATAAGCTGCTGTATTTTTGTTTCTTGGAACATAGTATCAGCATTAGTCGTATCTCTCTGTCTCTGCTTCCCTCCCTCCCCATATCCCTGCATCCTTCTAATAGGAATACCGTGCTAGTGTTAACGACCTTTCCAGTCGGGGTCCAGCAAGGGTCCTCCTGCCTGGTTTCACTCGTGCCAGTAGAACGAGACCAAATTTGGTTCAGAAGCAAAGGAAAGTTTTGTTCTTTGATCAAATAATGGAGAGGTGCAAGCTCTACCCCAGAGCGTTCGCTTTCTCAGCCAGGCCGAGGCCGTAGCTGCTTTACGGGGATCCCGACAGCCAGCGGGGTGGGGCGGGGCAGGGGCGGGGCGGGGGGCGGGATTCCCCCGAAGCCGCAGAGCATGCTGCTCCCGCCTCAGATGCAGGGCCGGCGCGCAGCCTCTCTGCGCACGGCACGCCGCCGCCATCTTGAAGTGAGGTGGCGTGTGTGGCGTTTCTGCGCACACCCCGGTGAGCTGAGGTGTTGGTGTTGTCGTTTCGCGTCAGGTGCTGGGCCCCGTCTTGCAGCACCCTGTGAGCCAGTGAAACTAAGGACAGAGGAAAAGGAAACAAAAAGGTAAGCCTTTATTTTATTACCCAGACTCTATAATTTCCCAGGAATTGTTAATGGGCTTTGCCGGTGACGCTAGCTCTAAGCACAGGCCCCTAGTTGAGACGGTTTGTTCTTACAGGGGTTTCTAAGTACTTTTCCAGAAATAAAGAGGAGAGTTCCCCAGGAAAAGTGCCAGGGTACCTGGCCGTGCTTTCAGCGTGGCTCCCTCTCTCCCCCTGGGGCTAACGAGCGAACAGGATTCCTTTCTGTGGGATGCACTGCTGCACTGCTTTTGTTTCCAGAGCTGGGATGTGAACAAAACTGCGTTAGTGCTTTAATTTTGCCCTTTCTCCGGCACTGTGCTTCTTAACTCGAAACATTCTAAACAAATCTCTTAAGAATCTTTACGTAATTGTTCATGTTTTATGTGTAAATGCCAAGGTTGACAAACTGCTTTGAGAAGTTTAATTAAAAACGGAGTAAGCTTATTTGGAAACCGAGAAGTTGCATGTTATTTGCTCTTAAATATATTTACGCATCAAGAGACTATAATAGGATGCCGGAACCCAAGAGATACTGAGCACGTATTAATTGATTCCCAGGGCGAAAGCGTAAGTGAAATCAAATTATGACGATCCAAGCCAATTCAACAACTCAAATCTTAGCATAGCTAACAGCTGTCAAGCCCTAACAATAGTCACTTACGCCAAGCAATAGTCTAACTATGAAGCTTTCCAAACACTTCTTAGAGATTTTGCAGTTGTGTCGTCCTACAATGTAAGGATTATCCAACAGGCACCATAGTTCTCAGTTAATTTTTCATAGATCAACTTGTAATGAGGTTGCCAGATCAATACATTGACACATCAAAACGTCAGTCTCACCCTTAGAGCAATCACAGCTGGATGTATAAAACTGGCATTTTGTAAGGTCAGGTTTTTGCCATCGGAAGTCTGTAGACATCCTTAGATTTTAGCAGAAAGCATCAGCTTCATTAATTACATGAGCTCCGTTGAGCTACTTATCAGAATATGATTAGGTTTGTGTGAACATTATATAAATATTAATTGCTGTCTGATCTCTGTGGATCTGGAGAATTAATGCTCTGATCATATGATCATAAATAATACATGTGTGGTAAGAACACCTCTGATATTAATAAGAATATTTCTAATATTGAAACTTTTCAGACCTTCTGAAATATTGCTTTGAAGGCCCTGGCATTATGAGAGGATAGCAAAGAGTATACACATTTCATTGTAGTTATACCTTTTGTAGGGTTTAGCTTCTTTGTGGTTATTTGTCGGTGTCTTTATTCTTTGCTCCACCATTGAACCAAAAAAAAAAAAAAAAAGTTTGGAAACCAAGTCAGTTCCCAGTAGGTTGTAAGTAAAGTTGTTAGCATCTTAGAATATGCAATTCAAAATAAAAATAATATTGACAAGGTGAATTGTTGGCAAATTAAGTAAAATTACGTTTATTGGGAACAAGAGTATATTTTGGGTGAGAGACAAGATCTAGGTTCCAGTGCTGGCCCGAGATTCTGAAAAAGTCACAAGACTTTTCTCAGCCATCAATTCCTTATGTGTGAAATGGTTGATTAGACCCGATAATCTTTGATGTGTCTTTCCATTAGGGAACGTTATTTCTCTGACACAAAAATGAGGAGGGTTCATCATATAGAAATACAGAAGAACTGCTAGGGCTCCTGATGGCACATGAAATGACCACATCATATAAAACAAGATTGCTTGTGTGTTGAGACATAAGCCCTAGGGCAGCTCTTTTAATGAGATGTCCACTCTTGTCCCTTGCACCGCCCACTGCCCTTCAACCCACTGGATGAAAAAATATATGTGTGAATATCACTGTACACCTCTAGACTTCAGGTTCTTGCCATTGGTACTCAGTGTGCAGTCAGCCATCTTGAGGAGTACAGCTATTTTTATACGATGCAGGAAACTCAGGCTTCTGACTTACTAAGGTGTGGTGGGTTACAGAGATGCAGTTTCATGTCACTCATGGCCTTGGCACAGGTTAAAGCATTACATGTTTCTGAAGATGCTTCTCATGATTTTTCTCATCAGAAGAACTTTAACTATAATCCTTGGGATCATTTGCTAGTTCACCTCACCTCCCTTATGTTCCTTGGGGTTGTTAGCATCTTTTCTATCTGGATCCAGTGGCTACCTTTTGGCCCCCACTATTTTAATGCTGTATATGTGCCCTGAAGTACTCTCTTCTATTTATATACATATCTCCTATTATAAAATCTCCAAGAGCAAATATAATGTCCAGGACTCTTTATAGTGTTAGCACTGTTTACCTGGTTTGATTACTTTTAGCCCCAGAATCTTGATGGTAATAGGAGAGTTAATTGGGGTCTTTAATAGAACGTCTGGTTTGGGCTGCAAAAAAAGAAAATCCCCAGTTCAATTGACTTAAACAGAAAAGAAAATGTATCACATATAACAGGGAGTCTGGCTCAAGAACCCAAGTGTGGATAAAGTAAGGACCCAGGTTAATACTGCTCAGCATCCTGGCTTGTCCTCATGGTTGCAGAATGGCTGCAGCAGTTCCTGTCACCCCATCTAGCTGTGATAATATCAGCAGAAGAAGGGGGGGATTTTCTGTGTGTCTCTTTTTGTTAGCAAAGATATCTTTTCCATACTGCCTCCCCACTCCCAGCCAGAGTTTTGCTAGTACATCATTGACCAGAATCTATCAATACCCATACCTTCACCAGTTACTTGGTAAGAGAATAAAATTATCGTGACTCATTTAATTGACATCTTGTTTTATTTGACCAGTTTATTTATATAGGCATAACAAGAGGTGTTGAGTAATATATAAATACCTACTCTTTGTATGTAGCACAGCTACAACCACATGATAGTAAAGCTTTAGAATTAACTTCTGTCTGGAGGCTTTGTAAAGCCTTGAGAGTTGTAAATTACTTTTTTGACTGAGAGAGTTTTTATCATTGTTACCAGCACTATTTTCTCTAAGATTCCCATATTTGTTAATATTCCTGGCCTGCTAGGAAATGAAATTCTTTACTCTGTGAGACTGGAAAGTCATAAATCATAGAGCAGACACTTAGAAAGTGTCCTTTTCCTAGGAAGACTTGTATCAAAAGATGTAGTCTTCGTTCCTTAATAGTGGGTCTATCACATATAATTAAATGGAATTTTTGGCACAGGCAATATTCAGTTACATTCTGGTAAGAAAAGGACATGGTCATAAGTAGTAATTCCCTCCAGAGATGGATAAGCTATATCAATTTGTTGGGTCAAATTAAAAAAAAATTATAAAATAGGAAATTTGGTCACAAAAAATAAGGAACTTAAACAAGATTAATGTGGAAAGTATCTTTATTATTGTTGTTTTGTAGGCCAATCAATACATGTCATTATAATCCAAAAAGCAGTTATTTTAAAACTGTCTTGATGATATATTGACTTATAATTTATATCTCATGGGACAAGATCTCTCACAGGATTTTTTTTTCTTTTGAATTTTGACTATTTATTTAGGACAAAGTGCCATGTTAGCAGTGCTTCATTCCAGTGTATGAGTAGGTATATCCTATTAAATTGAGGGTGAGAGATAGATTAAATTAAATATTTTTCTAATGTAGAATTTTTATTTTTTATTTTTTAACATCTTTATTGCAGTATAATTGCTTTACAATGGTGTGTTAGTTTCTGCTTTATAACAAAGTGAATCAGCTGTACATATACTTATATCCCCATATCCCCTCCCTCTTGCGTCTCCCTCACATCCTCCCTATCCCACCCCTTTAGGTGGTCACAAAGCACCGAGTTGATCTCCCTGTGCGATGCGGCTGCTTCCCACTAGCTATCTGTTTTACATTTGGTAGTGTATATATGTCCATGCCACTCTCTCACCTCGTCCCAGCTTACCCTTCCCCCTCCCTGTGTCCTCAAGTCCATTCTCTACGTCTGTCTGTATCTTTATTCCTGTCCTGCCCCTAGGTTCTTCAGAACTTTTTTTTTCTTTTAGATTCCATATATATGTGTTAGCATACTGTATTTGTTTTTCTCTTTCTGACTTACTTCACTCTTTATGACAGACTCTAGGTCCATCCACCTCACTACAAATAACTCAATTTTTTTTCCTTTTATGGCTGAGTAATATTCCATTGTATATATGTGCCACATCTTCTTTATCCATTCATCTGTCGATGGACAATTAGTTTGCTTCCATGTCCTGGCTATTGTAAATAGTGCTGCAGTGAACATTGTGGTACATGACTCTTTTTGAATTATGGTTTTCTTAGGGTATATGCCCAGTAGTGGGATTGCTGGGTCGTATGGTAGTTCTATTTTTAGTTTTTATGGAAGCTCCATACTGTTCTCCATAGTGGCTGTATCAGTTTACATTCCCACCAACAGTGCAGGACGGTTCCCTTTTCTCCACACCCTCTCCAGCATTTGTTGTTTGTAGATTTTTTGATCATGGCCATTCTGACTGGTGTGAGGTGATACCTCATTGTAGTTTTGATTTGGTAAAGTAGCAGGATACAAAATAAATGCACAGAAATCTCTTGCATTCCTATACAATAATGATGAAAAATCTGAAAGAGAAATTAAGGAAACACTCCCATTTACCATTGCAACAAAAAGAATAAAATATCTAGGAATAAACCTACCTAAGGAGACAAAAGACCTGTGTGCAGAAAACTATAAGACACTGATGAAAGAAATTAAAGATTTTACAAACAGATGGAGAGATATACCATGTTCTTGGATTGGAAGAATCAACATTGTGAAAGTGACTATACTACCCAAAGCAATCTACAGGTTCAGTGCAATCCCAGTCAAACTACCAATGGCATTTTTCACAGAACTAGAACAAAAAATTTCACAATTTATATGGAAACACAAAAGACCCCCAAATAGCCAAAGCAATCTTGAGAAAGAAAAACGGAGCTGGAGGAATCAGTCTCCTGGACTTCAGACTATAGTATAAAGCTACAAAATCAAGAAAGTTTGGTACTGGCACAAAACCAGAAATATAGATCAATGGAACAGGATAGAAAGCCCAGAGATAAACCCACACTCATATGGTCACTTTATCTTTGATAAAGGAAGCAAGAATATACAGTGGAGAAGAGCCAGCCTCTTCAGTAAGTGGTGCTGGGAAAACTGGACAGCTACATGTAAAAGAATGAAATTAGAACACTCCCTAACACCATACACAAAAATAAACTCCAGATGGATTAAAGACCTAAATGTAAGGCCAGACACTATGAAACTCCTAGAGGAAAACATAGGAAGAACACTCTGTGACATAACTCATAACAAGATCCTTTTTGAGCCTCCTCCTAGAGAAATGGAAATAAAAACAAAAGTAAACAAATGGGACCTAATGAAACTTAAAAGCTTCTGCACAGCAAGGGAAACCATACCCGAGATGAAAAGACAACCCTCAGAATGGGAGAAAATATTTGCGAATGAAGCAACTGACAAAGGATTAATCTCCAAAATCTAATGTAGGATTTAAGTAAAATATTAATCATAATGAAATCAGTACTCACAAACCTTTTGGGAACACATATCCACCTTTGTTATAATTCACCTTTCAGTTTATTGACAATATTGAATTTATTATGCAATGTATTTATTAAATAAAAGTAAAAGTGCTTTGCCGTGTGTGTGATTGTGTGTGCATACTGGGGGAGGTGGCAATGTGTTTAGTGGTACTTCGGGATCCAGAGCAGACAGCATTTTCTGCTTCTGGTCGTGATTTTCTTTTATACTTCTAGACACATACCCAGCAGGATCTTAATGTAGTTAAATTAGCTCATAATGGCTAATGGGAGAAAATGGCCTCCTAGATAGCACATTATAATGCCCCTTCTGAGAAAAGTACTCCAGCAAAAGTTGGACCTAATTGTGAAAACATTAAACTTATAAAAGCGTAAAATTGCATCTTAGGGTATACATGGATGAATATCCTCTTTGTACTGGAGGTTTTTCCATATATATCATGCAGGTACAACCACACAGTTATGCTTTTGCACTACTGAGGACTACATTACGAAGCTGTTAAGTGGCTCAAAGCAAAACAAAAGAAAACAAAACAAAACAGGAAAGGAAAACAAAAATACCCAGAATAGTTTGGGCTGGTCCAGGAGTGAAGGATACTTTATAAAGATTTCCTTTCTCCTGGATTCCTACTCCTGTGTTTTTCTCTGAATGGGAGCTCAGCCATTTCTAGTTGACTGACAACCCCTGTGAATCCATGGGGCTTGCCTTTCTGGGCCTCCTGGTGCTGTGTGAAATCCACATTCTTACATCCAGAGGATCAGGGCCAGGCCAGATGTCCCAACACCACGCAGACAACCATGTGGCAGCCACTTAAACCCAACTGCAATGTTGATTTGTTTGCAAAGGACTATCCAGTACTGCAAATGCCAAACAACATTGCTCTGTGAAGTGGAGTCAACCACCTCTGAACTCACTGGAAAGCACCTCTGCCATCTGTGGATTCTGAGCACGTTGCATTGATAATATGGTAAGGCAGAGGGAAAAAGAAGTAGCTCCTGCTTAGGTAGCAGTTTTTTATTCTTTTGGCTTTAAATAAGAGTAACATTTTTTAGCCAGCAAAAAATGGCCAAAATGGCCCTTTCTAGAAATGGTTCTCTAGCATATGTGTAAATTGATGGTAACGTATTCCCTTTGGGATGACCTGGAAGGAGCCCCATCTTCCAAAGCAAGTGGAAAGGGCATTGGCGCTGGAATCAGAAAGAGCAGATTTCTAGTCTGAGATTTGTGATCTTGAGCAAATTCCAGTTGATTCTCATTTTTCATGGCAGTTCTGTTCTACAAAGTTGCTGCGAACCCTGAATTAGCAAATACTGAACACTGCTCCTGGGGAAGTACAAGGTTAAGTTCCTGGGAGTCTCTGGTCACGTCGTCTTTGTCAAATGATCAATACATACCCTTGTTTTGTGTGTGTTTCTGTTTAAAGACAACTTATTTAATATATATTGTTGATTCATTAACATTGGACTCATAGCCAACAGTGCTGTAGCTCATGCCTGAAGGAGGCTTATCTAACACGTATTTTCTATGTAAAGCACATTCCAGCCTTCTTGTACGTAGGAACACCAGACAGCACCTCAGCACTACGTTTGGGGGGCATGTAAACAGTGAAATCACCAACAAAAAGCAGAAAAAATGCAAAAAAGATGGTAGTAAATAGACTGTGAAAAGGACACAATATTATGAGAACTAAAACAGGAGAGCAGAGTGTTGCCTTGTTCAATCTCAGCTGAGTGGAGCATGTCAGGTGACTCACAGTTTTCGCTGCTCAGCATGTGACCACAAATGAACTTGCAAGTGCTGCAAGCTTTGATTTTCGGCTACAAATAAATTTTAAGGTGTAGGTGAGTTCCTAAATATGGAATCCATAAGGAATGAGGATCAACTATACTTAACCCCCGTGGACCATATTTTTCTCATCTATGAATTAGAGATTATGCATTTTTTCTAGAAGGTTGCTGGAAAGATTATGTGAGATGAAGAGGTTTTCACAGCCCTTGGCACAGATCAGGACTTCCCCTGCATTCTCTCCAGCCTTGACTTAGGATCCATCCTGCTCCCACCTGCCTCTGTCCTTCTCTCAGGTACTCTCACATGCATCCTGCTCATCCCTCTTTACCTCCCCCTGTGGAGCTGGGTTAAGACTCCACTTTGCCAAGAAGATTTCCAGGTAATCTTGCTCCCATGCAGTCTGTACTACATCTGTTAAGGTGGGAACTCTTTGAATCTGATTTGGGGCTCTTTTCTCTTCCTAGCTTGTAAACTTCAGTGCCCAGGGACCATGCCTTCAGTTTTTCCTATTCCTCACAGCATAGATACCACAGCTGGGGCTTTGAAGGTACTCTATAATTAATTTGTTGAATACATAAATAAATGAGTAAGTGGAAGAAACAAGGGAAGGAGGGAGGGAGGGAGGGAGGAAGAGAGGGAGGGAGGGAGGAAGGAAGGAAGAAATCTATCTGGGTTTTCTGTACAGCATGTGTTTGCCTGCTCAGTGGAGAGTAGGCTAAGAGGTCCTCGTGACTGACTTAGTACTTGATGGGCACCAGTGTCATGTGGTCTGAGGGCCATATATTATAGTTCCTCACAGGATCAAATCGTCAGACTAGAGATACAGCTTGACAGGGAACCTGGTGAGGAGGACAGAAGCAGCCGCATACACTCAGTACTGCCGTTCCTCGATCACATCTTCCTTTTATCTCCATCTTAGCTCTTGTCACAGTCAGAAATTCCCTTCAGTTTTTGTTTACTTGTTTATCGTACAGTGAGGCCAGCTGTCTTGCCTGCCTTGTTTTCTACTGTGTCTCCGATGCCTTGGACAGTCCTGACACATAGTCAGTGCTCAATCAATATTTATTGAAGAATAAATAAATGCAGTTCAGCTATCATCTACGTTCTTTTAAAAATCACCCGCCCCCATCTACGCGTTTGCACAATTAGTCACTTCCTAGCACATGTAGATGCCTTTCTTAGGACTTTTATTCGTTTACTGTTATTCATCCACTCACAATTGGATCTGCTTACTTCTCTCTTCAGTGGGCTTCTTGAGGACAGAGAGTTAAAGTTTTTCAGCTTTGTGTTCCCAGCACACAGTGAGGATGCAATACGTCTTTTTTGAATGAATGAATAGATGTCTCCTCTGGAGAGTAGAGGTGAGAGGACAGTTGATAAGGTATCCAATGAGTAAAATGGGAGATGAGGAGAGAAAAACAACTTAAAAATCTGGTATCATGCTCTGTGGCATTAAATGTGCTTTCTTACAGAGTTACTCATTTGATCCTCACAAATTCCTATAAACTGGAGCAGGTATGAAGACATCTAGTCCTGTGGGTTTAAGTCTGAGCTTACAAAGTTGGTAGGTAGTGAATCTAAGATAAAAAGCCAGATCATTTGATTCCAAGATCAGAGTTTTTTGCATTCAACTGGGGTGAGTATGTCTGTGATAAACACAGCGAGACAGTGTTCTTTCCTGAATGATGAGTGTTTGAAGGTAAACCCACAGAGGAAAGCTGACACTGCTTTAGGCCAATGCACCATCATTAGAATGAGTATAATCTCGAAAGGGCTATGATGGATAGGACCCATCTGAGTGTACAAAGCATGGTGTGGTTTTTTAAAAAAAAAAAAATCAGAGTCTCACTATCACTCTTGTCTAGAACAGGAGCCGAGAAACAAATGAAGGTGAGCATACGGATGGAAGGGTGGGAGTAGGGAAAAGTTCGGTAAGGTGTGCTGTGCAGGTTAGGTAAAGGCAGCAGCGATGTGGCAAACTGTGGGATTATGGTTGGCAGGGAGCTGGGTGGTAGCTAAAGGGACAGTGGACAGTGGTGGCAACTGGTAGCAGTGCCTTCTGCAAAGGTGAAGCCAAAAGTGAATGGCCCCAGCCAGTACAAAATCTTGTTAAAAAGTCCACTCGGTGTCCTGACCACGTTAATTCTCTAAAGTGAGCCCTCAAAGCATGGCTTGTATGTAGTTCCTATAGGTCCCTTTATTCTCTCTGTATTTCACACTTTCTCTTTGAACAGCTGAAATGTTCTCTAAATTGGATTCTGGGAGAAAAATGTCATAAAGTCAACAACTTTATTCTTATTTTTTAATATAAATTTATTTTATTTATTTATTTTTCGCTGTGTTGGGTCTTCATTGCTGCGCGCTGGCTTTTTCTAGCTGCAGCGAGTGGAGGCTACTCTTTGTTGCAGTGTGCGGGCTTTTCATTGCAGTGGCTTCTCTTGTTGCGGAGCACGGGCGCTACGCGCACAGGCTTCAGTAGTTGTGGCACACGGGCTCAGTAGTTGTGGCTCATGGGCTCTAGAGCGCAGGCTCAGTAGTTGTGGCACACGGGCTTAGTTGCTCTGCGGCATGTGGGATCTTCCCGGACCAGGGCTTGAACCCGTGTCCCCTGCATTGGCAGGCAGATTCTTAACCACTGCGCCACCAGGAAAGCCCGACAACTTTATTCTTTACTCATTCATCCTTTCAGTAGGGGGCTCCTGTTTTGTTCTCGGTGGGTCCTCATGGGTGTGGATGCAGGCCACTGAGAACCTATGAGTGAGTCTCTCTGGGGCCCCTGAGGGTGTTCTGAACAGAGACAGGCCGTCCCCTCCGGATCTCAAGCAGCAGCCTCCCTGCCTTACACAGTCGGCTAGTAGATTGTTGAGGGATGCTCAGCGCCTGTGGCATTTTCTGAGCACTGGCTGCTGCCCCGGATGGACAAGGCATCTTGGAAGTTGGTATTAAACCCTCCAGCTTCATGCATCCCTGCCCAGCTTCACTGTCCCTCCCTTATACCACTGTCCCCTTGGCCTATCCATCCCTGGCCCCTGATGCTTGGACTTCCACCTCCCCTGTCAGGCCAGCCAGGTCAGGTCATCAGTGCTCTCTGTTCAAAGAACCCTGCTCTGGAAGACCACCTCGTTCCAAATACTTGCCCCGTTGATTGCTAACGTTTCACTCCCTTCATCAAACGACACTCAAACGTACCACAGTTCATAGTCTCAGAGTCCGTTCTAACTCTTGCTCCTCTTTTCCTTCCGTTTGCGTCACAGAATGCCCATGGGAGTGACACCAGTGATAGCCACAGCTACACCTTGAACTTGAAGTAGTGTTTCTCAAACCTGTGTGGAAAATGATGACATATTATTCATTTAATTTTTAAGATCTAAATACTAAATTTGGGTCTAAAGCAGACACTATCTCACACTAGTCTCTAGTGGGCGGACTAGAGGAAGAACGATATCAGTAATATAGGAAAAATGTATTCTGAGAAATTTTTAATTATGAAAATTTTATCCATGAACATAGTTCTCCCTCTTCGAAATGAAGACTGGGGAATTATGAAATTCTGGCAGCAGAGCCAGTTGGTGGGCAGTTGGGATAGACAGTATTTTAAGGAGGGAGTGGACAAGGAGAGAGAATAACATGCATTGAACACCAGCTATGGATCATTGCTGGGGGCTTTACAGTAAAATTTAGGTGTCATTGCAGGTGGGCCCAGAGGACTAGAGAGAATTTAAAAAGGCCAGTGGGTCCCTAGGATGTTCCATGACTGCATTTTTACCCTGGAGGAAAGCTGTAAAGAGGTTGGGAAAGATAATAATAGCTAACACTTATAATCCTACACTACACCCAGCACTGTTTTTTTTTTTTTTTAAAAAAAACCACTTTGAGATATGATTGGGATACGAAAATCTGGATATAATTAATGTATACAACTTGATGAGTTTGGAGATGAGTATACCATCACCATAATCAGTGCCATAAACACATCCATCACCTCCTGCCCTATTTGTTTGTTTGTTTATCCATTCATTCCAGCACTGTTTTAAGTGCTTTACATATATTAACTCATGGAATCCTTACAGCATCCATATGAGGCAGGTGTACTTGTACTATTTCCATTTTACAGATGGGAAGACGGAGGCACAGAGAGAGAGTTAGTTGCCCAAGGTTCATTAGTAGAGGTGAGGTTTGCAGTCTGTGCTCTTACCTGCTGCCTTACACAGTCTTGCTGAGAACCTGCCCTGCACATTCCCCACTCTCCACCAGCGTGTTGCTTCACTAAGTCTTTTGTGTGTGTGTGTGTCTGTGTCTGTGTATGTGTCTGTGTGTGTATTTGAGAGCCCAGGGGTTGGCGGTTGGTGTTAAGCTCCAGCAGCACTGAGGCTTTGTTTTGCCCACTATCGTGCCCTTGTTCCCCAGCATAGTGCTTAGGAAATGTTTGTTAACTTAATTAAGGACTAAATAGATTTTTCTGAGTGTAGGGCTCATGTTATTCCTTTGTTATTAGTAGTTATTTCGTGGCCTTCACTATAACCCAGTTTTCTTTTCTCATTTGGGTGAAAAATGATTTTGGTATTTAAACAGCATGACTTCATTATTGATATTTTTAATCTTCCCCCACTGTCAAATATCCCTTTTGGTATTTTGTTACTCTTGATATATTTAGAAACATCTGCCCTTGTAGTCTTTTTCTTCTTCCTTTTGAATCTGTGATGCATTTTAACAGGGAGTATTCTGTGAATGCAAAATAGTTGTGTTTTTATTTTAGTTTATGTCTTTGACTCCATAATAGAGGTTAAGAATATACCCTTTTGATAACAAAGAACTTTCTTACTATCTTTTCAATTGACTGAATGGGCAAAGAAAACATCATAATTGTGTGAAATGGTCTGATTTAGAAACCAATTATAAGGAACATAATTACCTACTAATGAAATATGCATGTAAGTCCTTAGTTTGCTGCTTCTAATGTCACTGTAGACAAATGTGTAGCCAGCAGTAACTTGCGTAAAATAAATTGAAAGCCAGCCATTTCTAGATTGTGTCTGAAAATCTAATGACAGAAACTCAGAATTAAAAATAATATCCATTTTTCTCCTGCAGATGTCTCACCATCTCACTGTGTGTGTGTGTGTGTTGTGTGTGTGTGTGTGTGTGTGTGTGTGTGTGTGGTATGTTTTCTGATCTGAAATTAAGGTTCACTTGCTCCTCCTTTCTGTCTACTGATGATTAGCAAAGATTCAACCTGTAGGTCTCTCTGGGCTTCAGAGCTGGAGCTCTGAGGTTCTTGTTTTATCATAAGGATGAAAATGGGCAAAAAGCCCCCTGGGTTCCCTTAGGAAATGCATCATTAAGAACCATCTCATTGCCCACCTCCGTTTCCATAGTCTGTGGACAATGAAACAAGACAGCCCAACAGGCCAGCCCTCTCTCTCAGTGTATCAACAGGGCCAGGGCTGTCTGCTCTGGAGAAGACAGCAGGCGATGCTTCTGAGCTTCCCACCTCTCCCTCTTTAGGGGTTCATGAGAAACTTGCTACAGTCTGGCTCTGGGGGCAGAGGCAGGTCAAACTGCACAGCCCAAGCAGGGCAGAAGTGCCAGTCTCCTTGGCTCTAAATGTCCAAGGGCAGGATGCTGGATATGAGGGCACCTGGCGCCCAGATGTTTGCCTCGCTCATGCTTGTAACGTCAGAGCAAAATTCTCCTTGTCCTAAAGGCCAATCAAACTTGTGTCTCTGAAATTATCCTTTGTGCTTCCTTATCCCTACTATACTGCTTCAATCTCCTCACTTACTGTATTTTATCAGTTCTAAGACATGTGTTTTGGGGGGACAAAACAAACAAACAATTTTTTAAAAAGTCCACACGTATATTTTTTCAAGGTTAAAAATTCAGGGCTTCCCTGGTGGCGCAGTGGTTGAGAGTCCGCCTGCCGATGCAGGGGACACGGGTTCATGCCCCGGTCTGGGAGGATCCCACATGCCGCGGAGCGGCTGGGCCCGTGAGCCATGGCCGCTGAGCCTGCGCGTCCAGAGCCTGTGCTCCGCAAGGGGAGAGGCCACAACGGTGAGAGGCCCGCGTACCACAAAAAAAAAAAAAAAAAAAAAAAAAAATTCAAGAAAAATAGAAATGTTTAAAAATGTTATTCTTCTGAATTTTTCAGTCCCCTTCTCCTACCGCTAAGCCTTTCACTTTTAGGATTGATGGGGAGAAAGTAAGATAGGTCATCCAAATTATGGGGGGTTGTCTTGAATGCCAGGGTGAAAATATGGATTTAACTCTACTTAGCTATGAGAATCCATTTGAGAAAGTTCTGAAATGAGGGAAGTAGTAAAGAATTGTTCCTGTCACAGCTTACAGAAGACACGGACACTGCAGTTACTTAAAGGGAAGAAGGGTGGGGCTCTGAGGGCCTTCAGCGTGCCCTCCGCTCACAGTTACAGGGCGTCCTGGTGTCGGGCAGAGGGGGGACACCAGTGGCTGGTGAAGAATGGATGCCTGGCAGCACATTTCCCTGATGTGTACCGACATGAGTAGGGTATTCTGTGTCCTGGGTTAAAGGAGTGAGAAGCATCAAAGGTTTGAGTCTGAAGAAGCAGGAGAGGATCACAAGGAAAGTAGATAAACGTGGTAGAGAGATGATTTTAAGAGAGTAAAGGATGAGGTCAACTGGGTCCCCAAAGAAATCTGCGCCAGTGTACCTTTAATTGAAGAAGCCCTTTAAGCTGTTACCAGTCTGTCCACCTCAGTGTGAATGAGTCTGGGATCCTTTCTGGAGAGCAACTTGTATTTTATTTTATTTTATTTTATATTTTATTTATTTTATTTTATATTTTTATTTTATTTTATTTTTTATTTTATTTATTTTTATTTATTTAATTATTTTATTTTATTTTTTATTTTATTTAATTTTATTTTAATTTTATTTTATTATTTTATTTTAATTTAATTTAATTTAATTTAATTTTTATTTATTTTTTTATTATTTATTTTATTATTTTATTTTATTTTATTTATACATCTTTATTGGAGTATAATTGCTTTACAATGGTGTGTTAGTTTCTGCTTTTTAACAAAGTGAATCAGTTATACATATACATCTGTTCCCATATCTCTTCCCTCTTGCAACTCCCTCCTTCCCACCCCCGCCATCCCATCCCTCCAGGCCATCACAAAGCAACCAGCTGATCTCCCTGTGCTGTGCGGCTTGGAGAGCGACTTTTAGAAGGGTGGGTGTGGGGCAGCACTGAAGCCCTGAGAGAGAGGAGCACTGCTGGGGGAGGGGAGAGGGGAGGGCAGGGGGCTCCTTCACATCTTCCTGAAGCTGCCCAGGAGGGAGAGGCAGAGGTGCAGGCCTGCTCTGGTTTTCCTGTGGCCAAGGGCTGCCCTGCTGGGCGACTTGAGGACTGTGAGGGGCCAGGCTCCATCTCCAGCACCTGCTTGCTGAAGCGCCCGTGGTGCATGGGCAGTGGACAGCCTACGCTTGCCTTTGATTGCTGTGCTCACTGCAGGGCCCTTGCAGCCATAAGACTTGGAAGCGCTGGGTTTTGCCTAGTCGCTGCTGTACCCATCTTTCCACAGCCCCACAAAGTCTTATTCACACCAGTGATGGCACACAAAGAAAGATGGGTGAGTCACCAGGGTGTTGGGGAGAAACTGGCTTTCTGTCATTCTAAAGATGTGGAGAGTTAAATATTGCACCGCAGGGAGGGAGCCTTTGTTGCAAATAGGTATTCCAGTGTGTTCTCACTGCCTGTCACTCAGGATTCATCTCTGCAGGAATATTTCAACCAAGCAGAAGGATTGTTTTCTTATTCCCTTAGGTTTTATCAATATTGAATCATTGCATTGATCTGCCTGCTTATAGTTGGTTTTGTGTCTTTTAAGTGAGAACAGGATCTGTGGCCTTACTGCAAATCTTAAGAACCTTGCCGTGTTTTTCAGAGCCAACGTGGAAATGGTAGCATACATATACTGCTCACAAAAGACCTTGTCCTCTTCCACGGAAGGGTTTATTGGCAATGTAATTTCAACACCAAAGCAATTACACATCTGTTGAGCATCTATAATGGGCAACTCTGCGCTGGGCACAGGGAATACAAAGTTGAATAAAGAGCTATCCTTGCCCTTGAGTTTTATTCATTCATTTATTCAACAAATCCCTGTTCTAGGCACTGGCAATACCACAATGAGTAAAATGGAAGAAGTTCTCGCCCTCAGGGAGCTCATATCACAGTGGGGGCAGGAAACAAATAATATGGTGGTGATACATCTTAGGAAGAAAGGTAAAGCAGGTGACCACAGAGTCTGTGTGTGCTGTTTTAGATGAGTGGTCAGGAAGAATGTGGGCATGTGGGTAGAATTCTGAATCAATCAGGGAGTGAGCCTCAGTTACCTGGAGGAAAAACATGCCATACAGAGAGAGGAGCAAGTGCAGAGGCCCCGAGGTGTCTGAGCAGCAAGAAGTAGTGGCCGTGCTTAGTGAGCAAGGTGGGAACTGCAGGAGGTGAAGGTCAAAGAGCCAGGCCAGACGATGCAAGGCTTGGAGGCCACTTACGGACTTGGATTTTATCCTCTTTCATTTTAATGTCTACGTTTGAATTTTTTTAGCATATGGGATTTTTAAAAAGAAAATCTTTTTACTGAAGCATAATGAACACACAGAAACATAAAAATTTGAAGATCCCTGTGTAACCTGCACTCAGGTTGAGAAATAGAATTTTACCCCCCCACACCCTAGAGCCCCCTCCTAGTCACTCTCCCCTCCCAACAGAGACCTGCTATCTGACTTCTAGAACTATAGAATGATTTTGAATTTCCTATAAATGAAAGCATACAGTATGTAGTCTTTTATGTCTGGTTTCATTCATCCAGCATTATGCTTGTGAGACTCTTCCATGTTGTTGTGTGTTATAATTGCTTGTTCACTCTAGTTGCTGTATAATACAGTAAGTCCCTTACATACGAACCTTCAAGTTGAGAACTTTCAAAGATGGGAACATGTGTTCACATGTCCAATCACCTAAGTTGGTTCATGTGTCTGGCGTATATTGTCCGTGTGTCCTCTACAAGTGGTTGTGCTTTTGTGTACTTTACTGTGCAGTACTGAGTAGAGTAGTACAGTATCTTTATTTCTTGCCTGTTTACTCGATGCCAGCCCCTGTATGCCAGCTGTTGTACTGTACTACTGTACTTTTCAAGGTACTGTGCTGTAAGATTAAAAGTGTTTTCTCTATTTTTTGTGTTGGTTTTTTATGTATTATTTGTGTCAAAAGTATTATAAAACCTATTACAATACAGTACTATATAGCTAGTTGTGTTAGTTTGGTACCTAGGCTAACTTTGTTGGACTTATGAACTAACTGGACTTACGAATGCGGTCTCGGAACAGAACTCGCTCGTATATAGGGGACTTACTGTATTCCATTGTATGAATATTCCACAGTTTATTTATGTGGGTTGTTTCCAGCTTTGGCTATAATAGATTTAGCTGCTATAATTATTCATGTATGAGTCTTTCAGTATATCTGTATGTGTTTCTGTTGGTTATAAATCTAAGAGTGGAATTACTGGCTTATGGGATATATATATGTGTATATGTGTATATATATATATAGCTTCAGTAAATATTGTCAGTTTTTCACAGTGCTTGTATCACGTTTCACTCTCACTAGCCTTTTATGAGAGTTCCAGTTGCTTCATACTCTTGCCAGCAATTGAGATGGTTTGTCTTTTCTGTTTTAGCCATTCTGGTGTGTCTGTAATGGTATGCCACTGTAATTTTATTTTGCTTTTTCCTAATAACTCATGAAGTTACATTTTCATATGTTTGTGAGCCATTCGGATATCTTCTTCTGTGAGATACCTGTTCAAATCTTTTGCCCATTTTTTTTTCTGTTAATTGAATGTCTTAAAAAAAAAAGTTTGTGGAGTTCTTTGTATATTCCGGACACAGGTCCTTGATTGGATATTTATCTTCTCTCTGTAGTTTGCCTTTTCATCTTCTTATTGGTGTCTTCTTGGGGGAAAGTTCTTAATTTTAATGTAGCTCTTTTATTGTTAGTGATTTTAGTGTTCTTTTTAAGAAATCTTTTCCTATTCAAAGCTAAGGAAGATCTTCTCCTATGTTTTTGTCTTACAACTTTATTATTTTATCTTTCGTGTTTAGGTATACAGTCTGTCTAGACTTTATTTTCTTGTATGGAGTGAGGTAGGGATCAGGCTGCAATTTTATACATATGGATAGCCATTTGACCCAGCACCGTTTATTGGAAAGATTATCCTTTCTTCACTAGATTTAATTTTAAGTGCAGTATGAGAAGCTGTTTGAGCCTGTCCAACAAGGGAGTGGCATAAGCAGATCTGTGTTTTGAGAGGATCAGTCAGGCTGTGATGTGAAGACTGGACAGTGGGAGGCAGGAGTGACAATGGGGAGCCCAATTAAGAAGCAGTTGTAATAGGTCAGATGAGAGGTGAGGGATGCTTGGACTAGGGTGGTAGCAGTGGAGATGAAGAGATATATTTTGAAGATCTTGCTTCACAGGACCAGCTCATGAATTGGATGCAGGGTATGATTAAAAGACAGAAATCAAATGTGACTCCAAAGTTTTTCACCTGAGCAACTAAGCAAATGGTAGAGAACCACTGGAGGGTATCTGGGCTCTCCAGTAGCCGTGAAAACAATTCTTGCTGTCAGGCTGTGTTCAAATTTGATTCAAAATTTTATTTGTAAATGTATGGAAGAAGATATAGGTTGATTCATTCAATTCTAATTCGAGCTATTTTCTCTTCTGTCATTCTTCTACCAAGGAAGCTAGAAAATGAAAAAATTTGATTTCCCAGCCTTGCTTGCAGCTAGTAATGACCACATGACATAGTCCTTATCAACGAGGTGCAGGCAGAGGTCTACTGATGCCCAGAGGAGTGCCCAGCACATAGAGATGCTATAATATTTGTTGGGTGAAAGAATTAAAGGTATGAATGATGTGATTAAAAATGTAAGAGGGCCTCCCTGGTGGCGCAGTGGTTGAGAGTCCGCCTGCCGATGCAGGGGATACGGGTTCGTGCCCCGGTCTGGGAGGATCCCATATGCCGCGGAGCGGCTGGGCCCGTGAGCCGTGGCCGCTGGGCCTGCGCGTCCGGAGCCTGTGCTCCGCAACGGGAGAGGCCACGGCAGTGAGAGGCCCGCATACCACAAAAAGAAAAAAAAAAAAAAAAAAAAAAAAAAAAAAAAAAAAGTAAGAGATAGGGGCTTCCCTGGTGGTGCAATGGTTAAGAATCCGCCTGCCAATGCAGGGGACACGGGTTCGAGCCCTGGTCTGGGAAGATCACACATGCTGCGGAGCAGCTAAGCCCATGCAACACAACTACTGATCCTGTGCTCTAGAGCCCGTGCTCTAGAGCCTGTGAGCCACAATTACTGAAGCCTGTGTGCCTAGAGCCCGTGCTCCGCAACAAGATGAGAAGCCCATGCGCTGCAACTAGAGAAAGCCTGTGCACAGCAACGAAGACCCAAGGCAGCCAAAAAATAAATAAATAAAAATTAAAAAAAAGATGTAAGAGATAGAGGAAATATTTCTGGAAGAAGATCGAGGAAAAAGAGAAAGGAAAGTGATTGAGAGCATAGGGTGTGCAGCTGGCTTTGGCAAAATGGAAGAGCAGTTTTTCTCTGAGACCAGGTCTTCAATTGTCTTGATAATCAACTCATCCAGTGAACTTTTTTTTCCTTAACTTTAACTCTGGTGAGTTAATGTTAATTACCCTCTCTGTGAATTTTCCACCTTTCTCCTTTCTTCTAGTTCTGTTATTTCACTGGCCACTTTTAAAAAATAGCTATACAAACCAGTGGTTTTCAGTATACTCACAAATATATGCAACCTTTACTTCAGAAAGAAACCTTTGGCTATCACCCTCCTACCCCCATTCCCCAACCCTAAGCAACCACTAATTAAATGGTTTGATTCTTTCATTCTGGCCTGGATCCTTTTATCTCTCTTTCTTACCTAATTGCCCTGGGTAGAATCATCCATACAGTGTTGAATAAAAATGGTGAGAGACAAAAATGGATATCCTTGTCTTGTTCTTGATCTTAGGTGGAAATTATCCAGTCTTTCACCATGAAGTACGATGTTAGCTGCGGGTTTTTTGTAGATGCTCTTTATCAGGTTGAGGAAGTTCCCTCCTATTCCTAATTTGATGAGTATTTTTATCATAAAAGGGTGTTGGATTTTGTCAAATGCTATTACTGCATTTAGTGAGATGATCATATATATAAATGAATTTTTTTCTCCTTTCTTCTCTTAACTGAAACCTTGACTTTCTCCTCTGGGCTTTTTTCTGGACGTCTAGTACTGGACGGCTCTTGGTTATTAGTCAGCCGAATGAGCTTTCAGATTTATAATGGAAGACCTGGAGAGACAGACAGGCTGAGAAAGAACTCTTCATGATCAAGTGGGAAAAAAATCGAGTTTTTCTGCCAGAGAGAGAGGGGGAGCCAGGTGGAGGTCCTCTGGGGAGTGACATAGGCAGGGTGGCATCCAGAGCGGGTCACAGGATACAGACAGACTAGGGCCAGCTCACACAGGAGGAGCAGGACCAGGTGGAGCATGAAGGGAGAGAATTCAGCAGGTGTAGAAGCTCAGAGCCAAGGAAGAGTAGTAGACAAAAACAGAGCTTTGAGGATGGCAGGGGGCCCAGCTGGGAAAGGCCATTTTAATTTAAATACTACAGAATAAATGTGGCTTCCCAATACTGGTGGCATCGTGGACACCTAGGAAGTCTGACTCTATTCACGTCTCTTTCTCTGCACATGAGAAGTGAGCTCCTTGGCTCATTTGAGGTTGTGGACACCCAACACAGTAAGGGGCTTTGTTGTTGAATTAATCAACGAGCGAGATTAATCAATAAGGATGGGGGTAATGAAGAAAGAATAAAGAGATGGGAAGTACTCTAGCAGGCCAGACAGGTTTGAGTGATCAAGGAAGGGAATTAGATAAGAAACCAACAAGATGAACTTCAGCTGGGCTAATATTTTCAGCAGCTATGTTCCCTGAGAAGCGAGGCAGGGCCCCAACTCCAGGGGCCCCTCCAGGTGTGAGCCCTGCAGGTAGAACTACCTGGGCTGTGGCTGTGATACAGACAAGGGGCCTTTGCTCTGGCTGGGGTCTGTACTGTCAGGAGCTGTTTGTTTGTTTGTTTGTTTTAAAGGCAGCCACTGACAGTTTACCTTATTATAAGGAGTGTTGCTTGAGAGACTTTGCTGTGTTTGGATAATACTAAGCAAAGCAGGGATTTACGGGCAACTATTGAGAGTAGCCGTAAACCACAGCCCTGGGCTGGCAAGATAATGTTGCTATATTCTCTGGAAGATCCCCTCTTCAGGGTTTATTACCCTTTTCGTGGCTGTAGTTGAATCAAGTTATGTTTGCTTAAACTGAACATGCTTATCTTGAGCTGTCTTCCTAGAAAAAAAAATGGATACGGGGACATAAATCTGCTGAGCATTGTGGCTATAAGGTGGAGGGGCCACGTGCAGCTGAGATTGAGCGGATTATGTCCTGGGGGATGGGAAAATCAGGGGAAAAGTGAAAGCAAACAGTCATGTTCCTACATCATAAGCCCTGGAAGTGGCTCTTGATTCATTTCACATGCAATTCCAACATGCTCCGGCAGCTGAGACCCTTCTGTGTTTGCTTATTTGTTTAGTAAAGGGAAATGTCCCCAGCCTAACAGCCTTCATGAGCTGTTTGGAGAGAATGACAATAATTGAGCCAAGCTGGAAGGCAGGAAATAGGGCTCTAATAGTAGGGTGGTTTTCTAAAAGGGTACTTTTTAAATGGCTATGTATTGTTTCATCTGAAAAAAAAAAGCAAACCGTATTTTTAGGACTTTGTTTTGTCACTCCTATTTCCTCAGTGTCGCATAGTAGGCCCTCAATAAACATTGCTTCGATACATTTGGTGGGTTTCCAGTTTTTGTCTTTATAAGCAATGCTGCAGTGAACACAGGTATGCGTGCATCTCATGATTTCCTCAGAATAAATTCTCATGAATGAAATTACTGGTTTAAAGCAGTGCTTTTTAAGGTGCATATGAATCATCTGGGGAGTCTTGTTAAAATGCAGGACCTAATTCTACAGGTGTGGGGTGGGACCTGAGAATTTGCATTTTTTATTTTATTTTTTTTTTGCGGTATGCGGGCCTCTCACTGTTGTGGCCTCTCCCGTTGCGGAGCACAGGCTCCGGACGCGCAGGCTCAACAGCCATGGCTCACGGGCCCAGCCGCTCCGCGGCATGTGGGATCCTCCCAGACCGGGGCACGAACCCGTGTCCCCTGCATCGGCAGGCGGACTCCCAATCACTGCGCCACCAGGGAAACCCGAGAATTTGCATTTTAAATAAGCTTCAGGTCATTCTGATGTTGTTGGTCTAGGGACCACGCTTTGAGACTCGAGGCCCTAGGTAAGCAGGGGGCAGAGCCAGCCAGTGCAGCAGCTCACCTCTGGGAGGCAGGTTGGAGTGGACTAGGCCCCTGTGTATTAGGAGGAAAGAGAAAACTAACCCCTGGTCGCCAGAGTCAGTCCCCAGACCGTCCAGAGTGAATTTCTACTCCTCCCTCATGAAATGTTAGAAAGGGTAAAGAAATCTTGGTGCTGATTTTTGTGATCTATTTGGAGTGAAATCGATGCACTGGCTGCCCAGAGGAATTATCAGTGAATTGATAAATGGGATGCTGGCAGCTTGCCAATTCTTATTAGCATCCTTCCAGGCCACCAGGAGGGAGCAGATCATTAGAGTGGTCGGCTCAGAGGCTGCCTTCGCTGGGGACAGTCACACTGCTGTCTGCTCAGCCTTGCCTGGGGCTGAGAGCAAATTGCTCACTCCCTCCTTCCTCTGCTGTGGAACCTTGAGTGACTCTTGCTTCAATTCTGCCCTGGGTCAGCAGGAACCCCTTTCTCAGAGGAAATTTGACCCTGGATGCCTATTTTCCTTTTGTCCGGGTTTTTTCCTTCTTATGTTTATTTCCAGGAACTGTTCTCTTCAAAGTAGCACCTGGGGGCCCAGCCAGAGAAAGGCAGGAAGAACAGCTGGGTAGTGTGTACCCCTTAGAACTGTTGCAGGAGATTTACAAATGGAGTTAGAGCTTGGGCTTGTGATGTGGCTGACCTTCAGGGGTGGTTTGAAAACCTGCCACGGTTTTATCTAGTCTTATTAACAGTTTCATTTGGAGAGATTTGCTCCTGAGGTGATTTTGTGAAATGCAATCTAAAACCAAGTAAAGAAATGATTAATCAAAAGCATCACTTGGCCTGCTAGGGGAAATAAATCATTTCTTCCAGTAAAGGCCTTTGTCTGCTAAGAACCCAATGACTCGAAAATGCTGAACGTGTATTTCAAATGCTTGTTATTCTCAGGCAGTCTGCTGTGTCCCATGTTTCTGCTAGTTAGATGGCACGAGAGGAAATTTTGTCTTCAGCAGGCAGTTCCAGAGAACTGACCAATGCAGGACATCGTCTGGGCCCCAAGGAGTGCAGAAAAGGTCTCGAAAATGTGGGCTCTCCCTTCATTAAGCTACATGACCCAGCTGGAAAGGCAACCCAGAGGCACACAAAATGTCCTGCGACCCAGGCCCTAAGGTGCACATTAATAAGAATTAAAAAAAAGAAAAACAAAAACCACAGACTGGCCTGATACATACACAAGTTTATTTCCGCAGCAGAAGCAGGTTCTCCCACTATGCTGTTCTGTGACTCTCTTCTCTTGTGTGTACCACTCTCCCATTACTATTGCTTTTTATCTTATAAAAACTTCTTTATGAATTTGTCTTAACTCCCTAACTTGTAAGCTTCTTAGAGACTCTGTGATGAGCTAGTATCTAGTGGAGGATCAGGTAGAACCAAATCAGTCTAAGAGGGCTTCCTGGAGGAGATGACTTTCCTCCTAGGTTTTGAAGAAAGTGATAATCTTGGATTTAGTGAAATTATCCTCTCAATTTTCCTTTCTTCCATTTTGTAGGTTTCTCTACCTCTCTGTTCTCATCGTTTTAAAAAATTTTATTTAATTAATTTATTTATTTTCAATTTGAAAGCAGTCACTGTTTATTAACTGACCAGATTACAAAAATAATCATGGTAGGTACTTTAGTTCATCCTTCTAATAAGCCTGTTGATCTGGTCTTCCCTGTTGCTAGCATCTCCACCTTCTACAAAATGGGTGGTCTTTATCTTCATTCCTGTTCTCATCTTTTTAAAAATGCTTTTTTTTTTTTTTTAGTATTTGTAGAATTTTATTCACTTTTTTTTGTTTGTTTGTTTTGCCACCATGGAATCTTAGTTCCCCGACGAGGGATTGAACTCGCACTCCCTGCAGTGGAAGCACAGAGTCTTAACCACCGGACCACCAGGGAAGTCCCTCTGTTCTCATTTCTAAGTGTGAACGATCCTCCAGGCAATATTATATACTATATATATGCCTATATATAGTATATATATACACACACACATATATATATATGTGTGTGTGTGTGTGTGTATATATATACACACATATAGTATATATATACACACACACACACACACACACACACACACATATATATGAAATACTCTTTCCTTTGATCATCCTAACCCTCCTCTACATTTAGATGATGCCTCCCTTGCTTCCAAACTTCAATTCCACATTCCTCTAAGATCCATGCCTCCTGGTACTCACAACCTTGTATGATTGTACTCCCCTTGAGTAACTTGCTTCTAACACATATAATATAGCAGCGTTGAGGGGCATCACTTCCGTGACTAGGTTACAAAACAGTGTGACCTCCACCTTATTAGCAGACTCTCCCTCTTGCCTTCTTGGCTTATACACTTTGGTGAAGATGCCGTGTTGGAGAGGCCCACATGGCGAGGGACCGAGAGTGGCCTCTGGCCGACAGCCAGCAAGGACCTGGGGCTTCAACACAACAGCCCAGAGGAACTGAATCCTGATGCGGCCACACGAGTGAGCTTGGGAGTGCCCCCCGACCCCGAGCCTTCAGATGAACACCCGAGTCAGCCAACTCCTCCAGCACAGCTTTGTGAAAGACCCCCCCAAGAAGAACTCAGCTGTGCCCCATTTCTGACCCACAGAAATTGCGAGATAATGAATGCATGTTGTTGCAGCCACTGAGTTTTGCCGTAATTTGTTACATAGCAATAGATAACTGATATGTACCCCGTGACCTTTGTCGCCAGTGTGTCAACACTGAACTCTTTGCCTTCTTCCCAGTGCCGTCCAGCTCCTCCTGCTTAGTTAGTGTCTCCTCCGTCCCCATTTACTCCGCCTCCAGACTTGGGAGCCCTGCTTCATTCTTCCTGCCCCTTCATCTGTTATTTCCAAGTCTCAAGTTCTGCTCATTTTCCTTGGTGATGCAGCCTACTTCCTGCCTGAGCAGAGTGCCTGAAGCAGAGGCCTTTACAAAGTGCAGGGCTTCTTCCCTGTCTCAGGCCAAGCCCCCAACACCTGGCTTCTCTGCTTCCAGATACTTTCTCTTTCAAGCAAGATGCAAAATTAATGTTTCAATATCACTTTCCCTAGGAGATTCTTTTTATTAAAAACCTTCAGTGGGGGCTTCCCTGGTGGCGCAGTGGTTGAGAGTCCGCCTGCCGATGCAGGGAACGCGGGTTCGTGCCCCGGTCTGGGAAGATCCCACATGCCGCGGAGCGGCTGGGCCCGTGGGCCATGGCCGCTGAGCCTGAGCATCCGGAGCCTGTGCCCCGCAACGGGAGAGGCCACAGCAGTGAGAGGCCCGCGTACCGCAAAACAAACAAACAAACAAACAAACAAACAAACAAAAACCTTCAGTGGCTCTCTATTTCTTCTTCTCCATCAACAGTCACATGTTGGCCTGTCTCTAAGGTCCTTCCAGATCCCCATTCTCCCTTCTACTCTGCCAGGCGGGTCTCACCACTCACATGTGTCCCGTTTATGCCAACACTGAGGACTCTGCCCATGTGGAAATCTCCTCTGGGGGATCCTGCCTTTTCTTGCCTCTGCTGTTCAAATCCTACTACACTTTCTTCAGAGCCCAGCTCAAGCGCGGTTGCCTTCACTCAGAAACAGGTCTCATTACTAACACAACATTGTAAAGCAACTATACTCCAATAAAAAATTAACAACAACAAAAAAGAAACAGGTCTCATTTGAGTATCTCCTACCCTGTGCTCAGGGTCTAAATTTCAGCCATGAACAAAACAGACCTATCCTGCTTTCAGGGAGTTTACAGTCCAGCAGGAGGAGAGAGACAGTAAACAAACCATGAAGTCAGTCAGTACCAAAAATCATGCCAAAAACTCTATGGAGGATCAGAGAAGGTTCCTTTGAGGAGGTGGACATTTAAGGCTACCCCTGGGACTTCCCTGGCAGTCCAGTGGTCAAGACTCTGTGCTTCCACTGCAGGGGGCATGGGTTCGATCCCTGGTCGGCCAAAAAAAAAAAAAAAGGCTACCTCTGAGGAGGAATAGGAGTTAACTAGGTGAAGAGGTGGAAGAGTGGACCAGGCGGAGGGAACCGCACAGGTGAAAGCTCTAAGGTGGGAGCCAGCAGAGTTTCTCAGTTCTCACCTCCATCTCCTGATTCCCTTGCCAGTCAACCCTGTGCCACACAATTTAGCAATTAAACATGGCCGAATATCATTCTCTGACATCTCACCGACTAACCTTGTCTTCTCAATTAAACTAGAAGCTGGGCTCAAATCTCATAATTGTTCTTTCTTTAGGGCACCAAAGCACAATGCTAAGGACACAGTGGATTAAAGTAAAAAGGCATCGGCTGCTTGGACTGAAGTCCAAGGTTGCATGTCCCTTGGAGCCACCCAGTGTGGGTCTCAATTCAGTGCCGTGGGTGGAGGGCACTGCGTGTGGGCACTGGGCCGGCTGCAGGTGGAGATGCAAATACACAGGGGGGCAGACAGTTCCCACCTTCATGAGAGTAGCTACCCCCTGGGGTGAAGGTGGGGGACCTCCTTCATGGTCCCCATGGTTCCATTAGACCTCCTGGTGCAGAGGGGATATTCCCGCTCACGTAAACTGTGCTTGTCAACAACACATCTGGAGTCCTCCCCTTTCCCTTTATCACCTTGAATCTCAGGATATGATTTTACTGACAGCCTTAGTCTTTTTGTAATTCCTTTGCTGAACTCTTGACTCAGGATTTTCTTGCAGCCTTTTGCTAAGTGTAACTCAAATCATCTGTGACTGATTCAGTGACAGCTCACAGTTCGGGGGACACTTGAGAGTGGGCAGACAATGTCCATCTCCCCTTGTTTATGAGGACACTTCAGATCCAAATTCAAGTGCTCTCACCCTTGCCTGAGTCTGACTCATGAAGTAATCCGTCACATTTGTGGCTAATCAAGGGCGAGCTATAGGAACAACCTGATTTATTTTCTCTTTCAAGAATCTTCTGGTTCTGACCACATTATGGAGCATGGGGTCTGCTCCTTTATCAGCACCTTGAGCTGAAATATTTACTGAGTCCTTAGCACAAGCACAGGACAGGAGGGCTAAGAACCAAGGGCAAAGCCCTCACAGAGCGAGTCTCCTTTGGTCTTTAAACTCACTTCCAGGGCCTGACAGGCAGGTTTCTCTGGGGAGCAGGAGACACCAGTTAGCTTTGATCCCTGAGGAGGGGCCAGTTCGGTTCTGCTGTCTTCTAGGTTTCCTGCTGCTCACAGGAAGTCTCTGGGGGCAGAGCCAGAGGCAGGAGCAGACACAGAAGCAGAAGCCTTCCGACAACCCTGATCTAAGGGAAACAGCAGGGAGAGAGAAGGAGAATGTCAGATTGTATGGTTGTATTCGGTGCACATCCTGTCAGGCAATGAGTGACCATTAGGTGAGGGCAGCAGTACAGGATGAACCCAGTACTTAACGCTGCCCAATAGTACTCAGAGAGGAACACCGCGCACTAAGTGAGAAGCACTCAGCATCCCACAGTCCCAACTCAACAGCCGGATGAGGCTTTGATCAGAGGCTGTCCCTCTCGAATGGGTACAACCTCCTTCCTTCTTTTTCCTCTGCATCACCGCTTCAGCACCAAGCCTTTCTCAGTTCCAGAGCTTGGACAGCAGCACGGGGTCTGTCCTTGTGTAATGTGTGCATCAGGTAACAGTTGCCTAACTTAAAGGGCTCACCTGACAACTGATTTGCTTCTCAACAATACCTATGTAGAAAGAAAAGCTCCAGAAATGCAAATAAGAGCAGAGACCGTTTGAAAGTTCCCTTGTTGTAACTGTATTCCAGTTAAGACACTAGGCTTGTGAGTGTGTGTGCACATGAGGTAGAGATGAACATTGAGTTGGTTGTTTGGAATGTTTATGCCTTGATTATCACCAGAACTAACAGTCAAGGTAAGCACCACAAATGTGGCCTCTTCCCTCCTCCCCCTTTCCATCTCCCCTCTCCCTTCTCCCTCCCCCTTCCCCCTCCCCTCCCCCTCCCCCTCCCCCTCCCCCTCCCCCCTTTCTCTCAGTGGAGCATACTTATAAAGGAGGCATAGCCCTGGCAGGATGTGAACCCTGGGGCCTTGAGCTCTGGGATAATTTGGTGATAAAGGATTAGAACGTCAGGTGAAATGGGTGTACCAGCCTCTCTTTGAACATCGCCTCTAACAAAAGGTTTCTGATTCATTGTGCTCTTTAACACCTGCCAAATGACTGTAGGATTTTGCTCCTAGCAGAATTCTGAAGTCCCTAACTACTAGTATCTAAAGAGTAAGTAACAGCTGGAACAGACAGCTTGAGGAAGAACCATTTTCCATGCAGACTGTAGCTTGCTGGGATTTAGAAGCTTGTCTGCAGCAGGGCTGAGCAACCTACAGCCAGGGGCTGGCAGGAAAGTTAGAAAGCTTACTCTATGGCGTCATTCCTAAAATCAGCCCAGTTATTACCATTTGTAGGTGGCTGTGGCAGAAAAACAGTGGCAATTACTTCCTAGACATTCTTCTAATTAATAAGGGAGATAAATCTAAGTTGTACAACTATGCACTTCCCACCAAGGGAGAAAAATGCAGCCCTTAAATATGTTTGTTTTCCCTAAATTGTCCCTTATGCAAAACAGTTGCTCCCCTCTGCTGTGAGAGACTGCTCACCCCAGAGTTTGCTTTCTAAGAACCTTCCAGAGGCCCTAGATTTGAATTTCAAAGAGCTTTATGAAGGGTCCAAACCTCTATCTGTTAGTCCATAAACATTCAGAACAGAATAGAGCATGAGGATGATTATTTTTCTCATCAACTGTACAAATAATATCTCTTTTTTCCCCAGTTTTATTTGAGGAAAAATTGGCAATAAAAATGGTATACATTTAAGGTGTGCAATGTGATGTATTGATATACATATACAATGTAATGTTTGCTATAATCAAGTGTTAATTAACACATCCATCGCCTCACATATTTACCTTTTTTTGTGTGAGAACAATTAAGATTTACTCTCTTAGCAGATTTCAAGTATGCAATACAGTATCGTTAACTATCTGTGCAAATCATTTAAAAAATCTCCAGTGGGTCAGGGTCACAGCCAAGGTTGGAAAGGAAATGAGTACTTGAAACGCAGGCTCAGGTCACCTGCAGGAGTGCTGTGCTCTTTACAGTCCTTAAACTTCTGCTTTCAGAGTCTCGGGAGGAAGGTGTGAGGATGAGGAGAAAGAGGAGGGGGAGGAGAAAGACGATGACTCATGTGTTCACCTACGCCTTTTTTATTATTGAGTATCTTGAAGGCACCGGTGATGTGCTGGGCTCTGTGGGATATAACAGTCGGTGACTCAGTCCCTCCTGCCTGGATTTCAGAGTCTCGTTGGGGAGTGGACAAAGACACCAATTCTTGAACACACAACTGCTGTGTTATGATAGAGGTTTTAGAAAGTGCTTTGGGAAACCAGAGGAAGGAAGGAGTAATGGTATCGGGACCAGAAGGGAAGACCTCATGGAGGAGGAGAAGCAGTAGGAGGAGAAAGAGACGCAGGAGGAGAGGGGAGGCAAGTTCTTGCAGAAGGCTGTCGCCCATGCCCGCTCTCTCCTCTGAGAGGGCAAAGTGGGGGAGGCCTTGAGAAACAGAACTCTTTTTGGAATGCGCCAGGGGCCTGAAATAAATTCAGTATACTGTTGCCATTTGGTGATAGAGAGTAGAAATGATATTCAGAATATTTTTTGAATATAGAGGAAACCCATATGCTTTCCCAGCATTGGGGCATGTTCCATTAGAGCTGGCAGGATCCACTGAATGATTGCTTTCCTTTCACAGGAAGGCTAATGAGCTTGAGAGCTTAGGAGGGCTTGCTCAGTCCTCAGTGCTTGGTTCTCAATGCTCAAAACTCAGTGCTCAGAGCTCAGTGCTTGGTGCCTAGAGCTCAGTGCTCAGAGCTCAGTACTCAGCACTTTACATTCACATAGCTGTGTAGTGAGCAGAAGCCACACTTGAGGACAGAAGCTACTCTGGGTTGTCAATCACTCTTGGAGTTCGCCGGCTTCTCACTAACCTAAAAATATTTGAAAATGCTTCATTATGACTCTTCATATAGGAAAATCCAAAGAAAACAATTCTTTGGGCTATCAGTTCTTCCTGCATTTTCCAGAAAAATAAATCCTAGAATGAAAGAAGGAGATGAGGTTTCTGACCCTACTTTCTCTGTGGCCTCAGTCTCCTCATCTGTTCCAGGAGAAGGTGGGGCCTGTGGAGCACGAATGCTCCTTCCTGCTGGGACGTTCTCTCAGTCTGAGCTTTGTGCAGACCAGCTTTGTGCAGTTTCTTAGTCAGGGAGTCAGAGGAAGTTCTCTCCCCACCATGTTTCTCCATCTGCCAAACTGAATTCCTTTTTGGGCAACATCTGTTCTAATTTCCTATGCGATGTTGTCTCAGTTGACCACAAAAATAATGATGTACTATTCTGGAGTAATCCGGTCATCTGAATCCTTTTCAACAGGAAAGCAGATTTCACTGGGAAAAGTGACATCTTAAGAACAGAGTTCTTCCAGGGTGTCGCACATCAGAGAGCTCACCAATCAATACCCTTGTCCTTAGGGTTGGTGGAGAGAGACAGAGATGACTCTGCAATTTGGAGCCACAGTAGACCTGAAACATCCGCCTCTTTTCCCTCCCTGCTCTTTCTCCTTTGGAACTGAGCTGTAGGAGTGCGGTGTGGGAGGGCCGCTCCCAGACTCTAATATGAAATTTATGGTGGGGTAGCAAAAGGTGCAGAGGGTTTTATTACAGCCAAGAGTAACACAATTAAATATTTTCTGTTTCCTTTGATATGTATCTAAAAGGCATAAAGTAAGCCAGCAGTGAAAAACAAAGATAAACTGTGCTTGCAACAAAATTGTCTCTTTTTGAACCCTTGTACATAGCATGACTAAGGGGTTTGGGTCAAGGGGTGATAATACGAGATGCATAATGATTTGGGGGAAATAAGTGAAGGTTTATGAAGCAGAAAACACTGGAAAAGCCACCTAGGTGTTAGATCTTGGATAACCTTGAATGACAGGCTGAAGCTTTGTACTACATTTTTTTTGTTTGTTTGTTTGGTTGGTTTTTTTTTTTGCGGTACGTGGGCCTCTCACTGTTGTGGCCCTCTCCCGTTGCGGAGCACAGGCTCCAGACGTGCAGGCTCAGCGGCCATGGCTCACGGGCCCAGCCGCTCCATGGCATGTGGGATCTTCCCGGACCGGGGCACGAACCTGTGTCCCCTGCATTGGCAGGCGGACTCTCAACCACTGCGCCACCAGGGAAGCCCTGTACTACATTTTATGGCAAGTCATTGGAGAGACATGAACGTTCAGTTAATTGGATTTCACATCTTTCAGATCTCAGGCTGCCCCTGTGAGGCGAGGGAGCACAATGTGCCATCTATCCCTGGGGTATAGTGTTCTGAGCTTTACATACTTCCCTCTTCTTCCTCCGGTGATTGTCTTGCATAAATGTTTTGTAGGAAACTGGAAGTTTTCCAGGTCTGGGGGGACTGCTACAAAACCTTTTAAAGGCAATAATTATGGAACTGGTCTGTGTTCATTTATTCAGTTAACTAATATATTAAACACTTTCTATGTGTCAGATACTAGGTTCTGGGGATACAACGAGTAAATCATGGTCCCAGACTTCAAGGATCTTAAATGCGGAGGGAGACACTAAAATATACTTTCATTGTAATGTAGTGAGATGGATAGAAATAAGCACCAGCATCTGTGGGACTACAGTGGTTCAAAGGAAAATCTTCTTAGAGAAGATGAAATGTGCCCTCCAGGTTACTGGATAACTAAGAGTTAAGTAAACAAGAAGGGTATAGGGGCATTTGAGGTTGAGCGATCACTTTGGTGTGTGCATTTTTTGTGTTATTAGAATGGAGTGCTTTAGAGAGATGGGAGCAAAAGCCAGATTGTTATAGTTAGGAACTGAATGGAACTGGAGGACGACCAGGCAGGGAGTGAACACGCCTGTTTCACTGACCATGCTGGTTCTGGAAATATATAGAACTGGGTAATCTCAAATCCTTCTTCAAATACCCAGAAATGCTGGACAAAGAATAACAAGGATCTGGACTTCCCTGGTGACACAGTGGTTAAGAATCTGCCTGCCAGTGCAGGGGACACGGGTTCGAGCCCTGGTCCGGGAAGATCCCACATGCCATGGAGCAACTAAGCCCGTGCACCACAACTACTGAGCCTGTGCTCTAGAGCCCGCGAGCCACAACTACTGAAGCCCGTGCGCCTAGAGCCTGTGCTCCACAAGAGAAGCCCGTGTGCCGCAATGAAGAGTAGCCCCCGCTTCCCACAACTAGAGAAAGCCCACGCGCAGCAATGAAGACCCAACACAGTCAAAAAAATTTTTTAAATTAAAAAAAAAGAATAGCAAAGATCTTTTTGAATGACTAGCTACCTTTGAGAGAAAGAGGAAATCTCATAGTTCTAGAAACAGGAAACTAAAAATCAGAATGGTAAGCTCCTGGGTTAGGAGAGAGCACAAAGATGTCTGTCAGTCTCTGAAGCCCAGGACCTTGGATTTTAATGCCCACATGGCGATAGGACATGAGGCCATGAGCTGATGAAAAAGACAGAGCTGGAACTGAATTAAACTCTTCCTTCAATCCACATGCTCAAATGGCTACACCCTAGTGAGAGGGTGGACTAGGAAAATCTGTGCGCTGGCACAGAAGAGAACAGGAAGCTTGACTGTCTTTGGGTGGGAAAAAAGAGATCCCTCCTCCCTCTCCTCGCCCTAATTCATAACCACTGTGCTGTGCTTGATCTGAGTTTTGGGTAGTGACTTTATACTATCCATATGGTTTGGCAATAGCCAAACCACATTTTTTTTTTTTTTAATAAAAACTGTCCCCAGATTGGGGATACAAAGAGCCAGGACTCTGCAGGAAAGAATGCAAAAATGTTCTGAAAGGGAGATGCATTCCCAACCTGGGACATAAAAGATTTGTATAGTGGAGTCAACAAAAATCAAGTTAGACCCCTAAGAACTTTGGATAATTGAATGGCAATATATGAAAGATAATATAAAATAAATATATATATATTTTAAATACATTTATTTATTTATTTTTGTCTGTGTTGGATCTTCGTTTCTGTGCGAGGGCTTTCTCTAGTTGCAGAGAGCGGGGGCCACTCTTCATCGCAGTGCACGTGCGTCTCTTGTTGCGGAGCACAGGCTCCAGACGCGCAGGCTCAGTAGTTGTGGCTCACAGGCCCAGTTGCTCCGCGGCATGTGGGATCTCCCAGACCAGGGCTCAAACCCGTGTCCCCTGCACTGGCAGGCGGACTCTCAACCACTGCACCACCAGGGAAGCCCTAAAATAAATATATTTAAGTGATTAAATATGTAAAAGAAGGATTTAAAGCTATAGAGCAAGACGACATGAGGAAATAATTGTCAGATTTGAAAGGGGCATAGAACTTTTAGAAAAATATTATTGGAAAAAAAGTAGTGAATGGTTTAAACAGCAGAGTAGACATAGTTGAATAGAGAAATAGTCAACAGGAAGACAGATCTGAAGAGATTTCCAAGAATGCAGCACAGTGAGAGATAAACAGATCGAAAAATATGTAAGTGATGTTAAGAAGCATGGATGATAGAATGAGAATATATAAACTATGTCTACCAAGGGTTCTCACAGGGGAAGTGGAATAAAAGGATAAGCAATATTAGAAGAGCTAATAACTTTGAAAGTTATTATTGGTAAAACATATGAGTCCTCAGTTTCGAGAAGCACAATGATGCCTGAAGAAAAATAAAACAAGAATAATTTCACTTTGAGACAAATTATATTGAAGATTCAGGATTTCAAACACAAGAAAAATAGTCAAAGAAACTAGAGAACAAAGATGGATTACCTGAAAAGGAATTAGATTCTGTAAATATCCTGTTTCTCCACATACTTTGCCCACACATTTTAGCATCTATAGATAATTTTTGGTTTTTTTGGGGGGGGGTCTTCCTCATGGCTGGTGTCCATACAGGGCTTACCCACTCTCTCCAGCCGAGGAGTGAGGGAACCAGCAGTTCTTCCTGGTGGGATGGGCGAGTGGTCAGTGCTGACAGTGTAGGCCTCTCAGACCTGTGGGACCTAACAGTGGACCAGAGGCCAGTTGGACCCTACGGTCAGAGTAGCCAAGATGAGAGTGGAGATGTGACCAGTGAGGAATTATAAGCTGCTTGAGGACAGGGACCAAGTCTGTCTCCTTCATGGTTGTAACCCCAGGCTTAGCACAGTGCCTAGACATGGTAATGCTTGTTAGAAGTTGAACAAGCATTCATACGTTGAATCTTTAACCCTCCAGTACTTCAGAATGCAACTGTATTTGGAGATAGGGCCTTTAATGAGGCCGTTAGGGTGGGCCCTAATCCAGTATGACTAGTGTCCTTATGAGAGGAGGAAATTAGGACACACAGAGAGACACCAGGGGCTCATGTACACAGAGGAAAGACCATATAAGCTCACAGCAAGAAGACAGCCATCTGTAACCAGCCAAGGAGAAACCAAACCTGCTGACATGTGATCTTGGACTTCCAGCCTCCAGGACTGTGAGGAAATAAATTTCTGTTGTTTAAGCCCCCCAGTCTTGGTGTTTTGTTGTGGCAGCTCTAGCAAATGGATGTAGTGCTTCATACATAGCTTCTGAGTCAGTAAAGGAATGTGAAAGCCTTTGACCTGTGACTCAGAGGTCAAGGGCAGGCTTTCTAAAGTACTAGTGCTTCTCACACATTGAGCACATGCAGATCACCTGGCCTCCTTTTAGAACGCAGATTCTGACTCTCAGGCTCTGGGAAGGGCCTAAGATTCTGCATGTCTGACAAACTCGCAAGGCAAGTAGCAGGTTCAGGGACCACACTGTGAGTAGTGAGGCTTGAAGTCCTGAGGCTTGCCTTTGAGTTGGATGGTCTTTGGCGATCTTAGAGGAAGACACGGGAACTTAATGAGGTCAATGCTGCAACTACTCTGAGCACTTTCCAGATGCAAGACTCTGTGCCAGCTTGTGGAACCGCTCCCAGGAGGGCCAACCACCCTCAGCCCCTCCAAGGGGAGGCCATACAAGCCAGAGCCTGTCCAAACTGCCAGGCCCTCCTTTGTCTGGGGAGAGCCAGTTTTATTCCACTGCTGGTAGAGAGGATGAGGCTTCCCCATCAGTCATGCAGGGCCTCTGGGAAGACAACTTTTTCATCAAAGCTTAAGGAAACTAGATTAGTTTTTGAAAAGAGTGGGAGGCAGCTGAGAGTTATTTGTTGATGTCGGTGACCTTGTAATTCTAAATGGGATTCTCTTTCATTTTCCTGCCTTTGGGTTGGGTTTCTGCGGCGGCATCATTCTCCTTCCGCACCTGCCTGAGAAGGCAGCCGGCTCACCATCGCGGACAAAATGTCAAGGGTGCCCCAGCGCTCCCCACCTGTGTCATTTAAATACACCTTTCTCTTGGCCAAGCAATCAAGACTCCTTTAGGAGCCGCAGGAAGGAACAGTTTCTACTGTTCTCATAAATAAATAACCTATTCTTCACGTGGCTCTTTTTCCAAAGCTCCAGTGAAACAATTTATTATGGAAATTAGTTACAAGCCATCGCTGAGAATTACAAAATGATGGAATTTTTATTATTAATTAATCAATCTATAAATAGCCTAAAAAACAAAAAATACAGGTGACGCGGCCTGAGAGGGATGAGACAGGGCTCCATGTGATCTCTGTAGTGAACCCCTACCGCACACCGAGCGGGAGGTGGGGATGCTGCGGACCAGGCGGAGATCCCACGGGGCAGGGCACTGCGGGGGGCTGGTTTAGGTGGAAGCTAGGATGTCTGTAAGGAATTATTTACAGAGGGTATTGGGTGGGCCCACCGAGTTTTGGTTTGCTTCTTTCAATAGGAAGGACACACACGATTTTTGCCTTTCTCCTGTTCCTTCTGACGACAGGATGACTGGTAGGGTCCCAGCATCAGGAGCCTGAGTGTTTGTCCTTCTTCTCCACCGCTGGCTCTTTAAAGGAGCAGCTCAGAGCAGAGCCGGCTGCCCCTGGGCATGTGCCAGGCTGCTCTCTCTTGAGCATAAGGCCCCGTAGGAGAGCACCTCTGGCACCAAAGGGCATGGAGCAACAAAAAGGCTTTGTTGCCTTTGCTTTATTGTATTTTATTTTTATTTTCTAGCTTTATTGAGCTATAATTGACATACAAATTGTGTATGTTTAAGGTCTACAATGTGTTGATTTGATACATTTATATATTGCAAAATGATTACCACCACAGCATTAGCTAACACCTCCATCCCATCACATAATTACCATTTCTATTTTGTGGTGAGGACATTTAAGATCTACTCTCTTAGCACCTTAAAGTATGAAATACAACATTATTATATACTGTACATTAGATCCCCAGAAATTGTTAATCTTACAACTGGAAGTTTGTACCCTTTGACCAATATTTTCCCATTTCCCCCACCCTGAAGCCCCTGGTTGCCACTACTCTACTGGCTTTTTAGGATTCCATGTTTAAGTGAAATCATACAGTATTTGTCTTTCTCTGACTTATTTCACTTAGCATAATGCCCTCAAGATTCATCCAAGTTGTCACAAACACAAAGTTTCCTTCTTTCTCATGTCTGAATAATATTCATTGTGTGTGTGTGTGTGTTTATCTCACATTTTCTTTATCTGTTCATCTATTGATGGTTGTTTCCATATCTTGGCCATTGTGAATAATGCTGCAATGAACATGGAGGTGTAGATATCTTTTTGAGATCCTGTTTTCATTTCCTTTGAATATTTTGCTAAATTACTGGATCATATGGTAATTCTATTTTTAATTTTTTGAGGAACCTCCATACTGTTTTCCGTAGTAGATGTACCAATTTACATTCCCACCAACAGCTCACAAGGGTTCCTTTTCTCCACGTCATCAACACTTTTAATCTCTTGTCTTTTTGATGATAGCTGTTCTAACAGGTTTGAGGTGATATCTCATTGTGCTTTTGATTTCATTTCCCTGATGATTAGTGATGTTGAACACCTTTTCATGTACCTGTTTGCCATTTATATGTCTTCTTTTTTAATTGGATTGTTTGTTTTTTGCTACCGAGTTGTATGAGTTCTTTATGTATTTTGTCTATTAACCCCTGATCATATTATCATCTATATGATTTGCAAATACGTTCTCCTGTTCTGTAGGTTGCCTTTTTATTTATTTATTTTTGATTACTTTTTTTCCTGCTGTGCAGAAGCTTTTTAGTTTGATGTAGCCTCATTTATTTTTGCTTTTGTTGCTTGTGCTTTTGGTGTTATATCCAGGAAATTGCTGCTGAGATCAATGTCAAGGAGCTTTTTCCTACGTTTTCTTCTAGGAGTTTTATAGTTTCTGGCCTTATGTTCGAGTTTATTTTTGTGAGTGGTGTAAGCTAGGGGTAAAGACAAGTTTCTTCCCTAGAGCCTTTAGGGAGAGGATGGCCCTGTTGACACCTTGATTTTGGACTTCTAGCTTCCAGAACTATGAGACATTAAAAGTCTGTTGATTTGGGGGAAAGTGGGGGGAGGGTGAAGGGGGATAAATTGGGAGATTGGGATTGACATATACACACTACTATATATAAAATAGGTAACTAATAAGGACCTGCTGTATAGCACAGGGAACTCTTCTCAATACTCTGTATTGACCTATATAGGAAAAGAATCCAGAAAAGAATGGATATATGTATATGTATAACTGATTCACTTTGCTGTACAGCAGAGACTAACACAACATTGTAAATGAACTATACTCCAATAAAAATTTAAAAAAAAATTCTGTTGATTTAAGTCACCCTGTTTGTGGTACTTTGTTATGGCAGCCCTAGGAAAAGTTAGACGTGTTCTTCTCACAGGCTCACATCCTTCAGTATACACCTGCACCAGAACATGTGTAATACTGGATAGTAATTACTTGTTTGCAGTTTTTTCCCCACTAGACATTGAGCTTCCTTGAGGACAGGGACAACCAGATCTTTTTATTTTTTTGCATTCAGGATGGAGTCTGCAAGGTAGGTGCTTAATACTTACTGAGTAAAGATCCTTTGATACCAGGTCACTGGATCATATTTCTGAGATGCCTTCTAGAATTGGTGAAATTTTACACTAAGTTTAGAGGTAGGGGTTGCCAAAATGTGGGGTGCCCAAAGTGAAGGAGTTGGCAACCCTTGTCTCTGCCTACCATCTTTGGAAAAGCGAAGGGTATTAGTGGCTCCCTGATTAAATGCCCCACTGCTTCCAGGGCACTTATGGATTCCAGAATATGCTCTGTGCCAAAGGCTCAGGACTGGCCATGCGGGACATTATGCAAAGTATTGGAGAGTATTTATACTTTATGGACTGTCACTGAGAAAATGGATTTTCCATCCCAGACTCTAATCTGATATTTCTGGGGTGTAAGAGAAAAGAATAAATGTCAGGCTGACGAGGGTTCCTTTTAACCCATACCAGCAGCTTTGTGTCGAGTTCAAGTTCACATGCAGATAGTTTGAATCCCACTGGAAAATGGGTATGAGTAAAAGAGGTGCAAGTCTTGACATCTTTTGCCTTGACTTAATGGGGCTCTATCAAATCAGTTTGTAATGCCTTCCCGAGAATTCTTCACGTTTCGAACTTCTCTGCTCTCTGGTCAGTTCTCCATGCTTCTGTTGCTTTTCTAATCATGTCACTCCCTGCCCCCAAATCACTGAAAACTCCTCATTTCACACAGGACAAAGTCCAAATTCCACAAAGTGTCCAGATCTTTCCTCTCTCCGACTTCTAGTTTCTGGGCTTATGGCTGGCTCTCCCCTGTTTTCCCCTGTTGTTGGGGAAGGACTTCCACGTAAGCTCAGCTGTTGAATAGCTGTTTATTCTTCCAGGTTTAAGTGAGATGTCATATCTTCCTTTTAGGGAAGGCTTTTTGGTTTCCTGACTAAAGCCATTGCCTCCTTTTTAGGATGTTCATAGAATTTTGTTGATATAGCCCACTCTACCTCAATGCTGATTTCTTTAATAAGAATTTCATCAAGTGTGACTGGAAATGGGGAATAATTTCAGTATAACACAGAAATTGTGATGATCCCTGTGATTTTTCTCGGCATGCTATTGTTTTCTAGAAATCAGGATCATGCTTTCTCATAATTAGAGAGCAAACCCTGGCAATATATGAAGACTTTAAGGAATCAGCTCAAAATCTACAGAAGTGCCTTTCTTTAGTGCACGTACTGGCTGGATGTGTGGCCTCAAGCTGCACTATGCTTTTCACCATTTGCTGTTTGGTGAAGTCCTGCATGTTGATGAAGAAACTACAAAGACATTTATCCCTGTGTTAAAACAGTGGGTTGATAAATGTCATACCCTAAGTCAGATGTTTGTTTCTGATAAAATAATTTCTATTCGAAGTAAACGGCTGAGTGAATCTAAAAATGTAGAAATAATAACACCAACTTTCATGGATGACCTCAAGATCAAATGAGATAATATATGAGAAAGTACTAACCTAGAACTTTGTACTTAATCACTCAGTCTCCAGTCACCTATTGAGCTCACAGAGTTAATTTTTTACTTCAGATATTTTCCTTTCATTTTTTTAAAATTTATTTTTTGATTAACCTTTTGGGCTGTGTTGGGTCTTCCTTGCTGCGCACGGGCTTTCTCTAATTGAGGCAAGCAGGGGCTACTTTTCGTTGTGGTGCGTGGGCTTCTCATTGCAGTGGCTTCTCTTGTTGCAGAGCATGGGCTCTAGGAGCATGGCCTTCAGTAGTTGTGGCGCACGGGCTTAGTTGCTCCGTGGCATGTGGGATCTTCCCGGACCAGGGATTGAACCCATGTCCCCTGCGTTGGCAGGTGGATTCTTAAGCACTGTGCCACCAGGGAAGTCCCTATTTTCTTTTTAATATTATAATTTCTACTTGACTTTTTTAAATGGCTCCCAGTCAGAGAGCCAGGATAAATGTGGGGCTCACTTTATGTATTTCCTTTCTCTCAAGGATTATAGTCCTGCTTTACCTCTGTCCAGTCCTTGAAAGTAATTGCCTTGTGTGTTTTATCCGGTTTTATAGTTGTTTATGGTAGGAGGGTAAGCTCAGTACCAATTACTCTGTTGTGGCCAGAAATAAATATCTCCTTTTTGCATGTATTTAAATTTTAAAATATTTACAGCCATGTGAAATAGGTATTATCCTACTTACTTTAAAGATGAGGACATTGATTCTCATAAATCACAAATAATTTGACCAAGATCGCACAACTAATAAGTGGTGGAGTTTTGATTTGAACCCGGATCTCTCTGGTGGCCTAAGTCATGCTTTACCCTTCTATCAAATTTCTAAAAGGGCCTCGGCTAAGCAATGGTGTTTGTAGGTTCTTTTAGAAATCGTGATGATCCATCTTTATTTTTCATGCTCAGTTCCTTATGAATTTTTATTTATATAATTAGTATTTTTAAGAGGAATAGTTTACTATAAAGGGTCAGACATAAGTTATTTCAGAGCAGAAACAGGTTTCTGTGGGCCAGTATCAGAGAACTTCCATGGAGGGAACCGCCAAAGCATTTTTGGCTGATAAATGAACTGTTAAAACGAGGGTGATAGCTGGAGTCCAAAGAATCCAGAGTTGAGAGATAATGAGCAGGAAGCACGTGAAGGGGGGAACCCTGAAAGTAAACAAAGACAAATGAAATAAAACTGGAAGGCCAGAGGATAAGCAGGAGTGTGCTGAGGGAACTGAGAGAGAATTATAGAAGAGCTAATAAAGTTATAGTGGCTGGACCCTTAGCCATGGTAAAGCTACAGCAATAGGTCAAGTAGAATCAGGAGTTGAATGTCCTTGAGAAGGGATAGAAGGACCTCAAGTTAGGATCTTTACAGCAAGAAGACCACTACTACCTTGTGATGATAGGGCTCGGGCCTGCATCCCAAAGCTAAACCATCTCCAGACTGGATTCATTGTGCCTTCTGTAGCACGCAGAGTCTTCCCCGATGGTTTTCAACCCCGGCAGCACATTAGAATTATATAAAGAGTTTTCAAAAGTCCTTAAATATCAGCCCTGCCCAAGGCAGATTAAATCTCTGGGGGAGTAGCCCAGATATTAGTCGTCATACTAAAAGACACATCAACAGGAATTATTTAATCTTAAGAACATAGAGAAAAGGGATTTAAAAAAAGACCCACAGTCTCAGTGCCCCACACAATGATATTGAGTGGTCTAATGTGCATGTAATCGGGGTCCCAGAAGTAGAAAAGAGAAAGATGGGGAAGAAAAAATATTTGAAGAAACAATGGCTGAAAAGTTCCCAAATTCAGTGAAAAAGCTCAACCTGTAGATCCAAGAAGCTCAGTAAAACCCAGTCAGGATAAATACACAGAAAATCACACTTAAGTGCGTTAAAGTAAGAGAGCTGAAACCAAAGATAAAGAGAAAATCTTAAAGTCATCCAGGGAAAGCAATAAAAAGACTAATTATCTTCTCTTCAGAAACAATGGAGGCCAGAAGACAGTGCGACTGGTGTCTTTAAAGTACTGGGGAAAAAACAAACAAAAAAACCAACTGTCAACATAGAATTGTATATCCAAAGAAAATATCCTTAAATGTCTGTGAAATAAAAACATTTTCAGAGGAACAAAAGCTGAGAAAAGTCATCACCGGAAGACCTGCATAAGAAATGTTAAAGGAAGGTATTTTCAGGCTGAAGTAAAGTGGCACCCAACAGAACTGGGAGCCAGAGAAAGTAATGTAGACAACCTGAAAAAGAAATTATATAGGTAGGGCTTCTCTGGTGGCACAGTGGTTGAGAATCCGCCTGCCAATGCAGGGGACACGGATTTGAGCCCTGGTCTGGGAAGATCCCACATGCCACGGAGCAACTAAGCCCGTGAGCCACACCACAACTACTGAGCCTGCGCTCTAGAGCCTGTGACCCACAACTACTGAGCCTGCGAGCCACCTACTGAAGCCTGCGCGCCTAGAGCCCGTGCTCCGCAAGAAGAGAAGCCACCGCAGTGAGAAGCCTGCGAACCGCAATGAAGAGTAGCTCCCGCTCTACGCAACTAGAGAAAGCCCGTGCAGCAACGAAGACCCAATGCAGAAATAAATGAATAAATAAATAAATAAATGTATGTATGTATGTATGTATGTATGTATGAAAAAAAAATTATGTAGGTAAATATAGAAGACTACTTTTTTTCTTCTTTAAGTTTCTTTCAAAGACAACTCAGAGTTTAAAACAAAATATGACATTGTGTTATGGGGTTTATAACACATGTAGATGTAAAAACATGTAACAACAATAGCACAAAGAACAGGCTATAAAGGGACCTTCCTCCCAACTATAAGGTTTTTATACATTTACCTGAAGTGGTAAAATTTTAACTCTAAACTGAACTAAGTTAAGGATAAATATCATAATCTCTAGAGTGATCACTAAAAAAGGTATATGTAAAAAGCCAGTAGAGGAATTAAAATGAAATACTAAAAATATGCAGTTACCTAAGGTAGGAAAGGAAGATCAGAGGAACAAAAAACAGACAGCAAAAATAGGAAACAAATAGCAAGGTGGTGGGCTTAAAACCAATCCTATCAATAATTGCATTAAATGTCTATAGCTAATTTCAATTAAGGGAAGATATTGTCAGACTACATGAAAAATAAGATTAAACTATATGCTGTGTACAAATGATGCACTTTAAATATAAAGACAAAGATAGATTGCATGTAAAGGCATGGAAAGGAGTATTATCAAAGATGAAAAGGGACATTTCATAATGATGAAGGTCAATTTATCATAAATACATAGGTTTATGCATCTATTCAGAGAACTTCAAAATGCATGAGGCAAAAACTGCAAAAAATAAAGGATAAAACAGACCAAACCATAAAGATAGCTGAAGATTTTAATACCTCTTTCTTAATAATCAGTAGAAGAACTAAGCAAAAACATAAATAGGGATATAGACTTCTATAGTCTACTAATCAACATTTATAGAACCTTACACTCAACAACTGCAGAATACATATCCTGTTGTGTGCATATGGAATTTTCACCAAAATGGACCATAAAATAAGCCTCAGTATATTTCGAAGGATGACAATTTAACAGAGTATGTCCCCTGATCACAATGGTATTAAGTTACAAATCAAGAACAAAAAGATACCTAGAAAACCTCCAAACATTTGGAGACTAAACAATGCAGTTCTAACTAACATGGGTCAAAGAAGTAATTACAAAAAACATTTAAAAATATTTTCAGTTGAATGATAACAATACTGCAACATATCAAAATTATAGACTGCAAATAAAGCAGTGCTTAGAGGGAAATTTATAGCATTAAATGCTTATATTAGTAAAGGATTTTAAGTCAATTTTAGTTTCCATTTTACGCATTTATTAAGAAAAAAGAAAATTGAGTACAAAGAAAGTAGAAATAAGGACATAATAAAGATAAGAATGGAAATAAATAGAAAAAAATTAACAAAATCCTGTTCTTTGAGATTAATAAAATTGATAAACACCTAATTTTATATATATATATATATATATATATATATATATATATATTCAGAGAGGGTACAAATTACTGAATTCAGATATATGCCACACTGGCATTTTTATTGCAACTCAAACACCAAGGCATGCTCCTGTCCTAGGACCTTTGCGCTGGCTGCTCCCTCCGCCTGGAATGCTCTTACCTTAGATCTCATCATGGCTCACTCCCTCACTTAATCTCCAGTCTTTGTCTGAAAATTTATTTTCATAATGAGGTCTACCAAGACCATCTTATTTAATCTTCAAACTACCCTGCACTCCTGTCTCCTAACTCTGGAATGCCCTTATCCTGCTCTGTTTTTTTTCTTTTTAATAGCACTTATCTCTCTGTCTCTTTTTTAAGGTTTAACAAACATTTAATAAGCATCTATACAGTCAGGTGCCTGTGGTATTCACTATGAGGGGCAAAGGTGAATAAGACTAGCTCTTGGAGACCTTTAATATAAGTGAAGGACTCTGTCATTACACAAATAATTGCAGCAATATAAGTGTTTTTGCCTGCTTGGGCTGCTATAACAAAGTTCCGTAGACTGGGTGGCTTAGACAACAGACATTTATTTCTCACAGTTCTGGAGGCAGGGAAGTCCAAGATCAAGGTGCTGACAGATTTAGGTCCTGGTAAGAGCCTACATATTGGCTTTTAGACAGACAGACACACCTTCTAGCTGTGTGCTCACATGGCCTTTCTCCGAACACTTATCTCTTTCTGACATACTCTATAAGATGTAATTATCTGTTTGTGATATTTATTGAGACATGAGTGTGTTGAGATTTTGAAACTCATATATCTGATAATATTTAGAAGGTTTGTTTCCTTTCTGGTTATACAAGGAAGATAATTTGGACATTTTAGACCTTTTTGACTGGGCATAAGTAACATTCCCTCATATTTAATTTGAACTGTTTAAAAAATATAAATTTAAAAAAACTTTCCAAGACTTCTTCCATTAGTGTTGTTTATGGTCAGTTACTGTTCCAGTTGGCTGTTAGGCTTGCAAATTTGTTTGCTTTTATTAATTCTCGCGGTCTATAGAGGGTGCTGTGATGCACCACGCAGATCCCCTCTTCAGCGTCGAGACACTCATTCCCCCAGCCGCTAGGAGTGTTAGCTGTTGATGGCTCTCTGGGACTTGCCTTTAGCCTAAGGGAACCATCTCACCCAGAGTTATACCTCTCTCTAGGCATCCCACATCCATTGTCTGGTTGAGGTGGTGTCCAAAGGCCTAGCCTCCTTCTCTCATTTGAAGACAACCCTGAAGGGCCAGAGCTACGGCCTTCGTTGCAATTGCATCATAGTTTACTTTATCTCTTTGCCTAATCCTATTTCTTTAAAAAACTCCTTTTTAGTTGTTCCTACAACATTCCCCAATAAACTTCCTGCACAAAAATCTCCATCTCAGAGTTTGTTTCCTAAGGAACTCAATCTAAGACATTTAGGACTAGAATTAGAATTTTAGAGCTGGATTACTCATTGGATGACTGGCAATGAGGAGCACATTACTGGCGGATGAGGAGTTTGGTGAACTCCTGGCAGGCTGTAGCAGGACAATTGTTAAACTTCCTCTTGTGGTGAACTGGGATAGGATACTGAAATGCCACCGGTAGAAGGGAATGCCCTGGTGGGAGCAGCATCTCAGGCATTTGAGAGGTCCTGGGGAGTAGTCATCACAAGAACAATGGAACTGGATGACTTTTATTAGGGGCTGTCAATTGAACAGAGACCGTCAAAGGCTGAGGGTAATTAATCACCAGTTTAAGGTGATGTGGCAATGCCAGAGGGCTTCCTTATAGCACAGAAAGAGACTCATCTCCTGTAGCTGGAAGGTATAAAAAGCTGTGGATCAAGCTCAGGCATTGATGCTGAGGGTTTTGGAACTCCATAGAAAGTTGAATTTGTAATCTGGCAAGTCTGGTACATCAAAGACAAAGTCCAGGTTAGGAATGAATGGGATCCTCAGAGTTGGGATGGGGACATCTGGGTTCATGCACTTGAGAATCTTGAATCTGCAGGTATCTCTGAACCTTCTGGGCCTGCAGAAGTAGCCCACTCCTCCCTATTAAAGGGATTAGCACACTTCTTGCTTAAAGATAATGAAAGGCACATGCCTTTCAATACAACATGTGCCACCCTCGGGGATCTAGTCCCATCTCCCCTCCAGGCTGTCTATTCCTGTGTCCGTCCAGGGCAAATAATTGGTTCAGGTTGCATCCTAACCTGGCTGCATGAGTACTGGTTCTGTTTAGGGAGGAAGGGTACTGATGGAAGGAGCTGCAGGTCCCAGCCAACCTTCACTGGCAGAGGCCAAGGAATTCTATGTGGGACTAGATCCTGAGGTCAGTGGATCAAGGGGGTGGGATGCAAAACAAAACTTGGAAATGGAGAATTTATTGATATGGCAGCATTCTGATTTTTTGAGAATTTACTGATGGGCTAGGGTACAGGATTTAATATACTAACATGCTGCTAGGATGGCTCTTGGAAGCTTGAAAAAAGCAATGGCCCACACAAAGTGAAGTAGAAATGCTGGAACTGTCATGGCACAGAGTGGACTTTACTCTCTAAGACCAAAAGGCTTAGAGCAGTGGCATGATAAAGCTGAGATACTATGCAAGAGTGGAAAACCCACCAGCCAACTCAGTTCTACAGGAAGGCCCAGGGGACTCTGTGCTTACCAAAGAGATAAGGAACACACTGACTGAGGGCCAACAGCCAGGACTGATGGTAGGTGATTCCATTAAAGAACTGGGATCCCTGATAGCAAAGGGATGATAAAATTCTGAATAATAGAGTCTAGGTGGCATGATGTTCTTTATGAGTAACAGAGTGGAATGGCTGCCATGGGGGCCTGATGTACAGAGAGCCATGGAGATGAGTAATGAAGCATGTGTCTGAAGGGCAAGATGGATGGGCTGCCAAGAGTACTGTTCAACTGAAGCAAGTAAAAGAGGTCAAGGATAGATTATCAGGAGGCTGAAGGCACCTCAATAAAAAGTCAAAATTCCTTGCCCTGTTTCTTCATCTGAACCAGTTTCAGGCCAGAACCCACTGGCTGCAGAAGAAGGAGTGTTCCCAGGAGGAAGAATCTTGCAACACTACAGCAAGTCCATATGGTAATGGGTCTCCCAGTCCTTTCCCAAAGGAACCTCTGGCAATTTGGGTAGTTGTACTCTGGGAAAGGAGAATAACCAGACATTTCAAGTACTGTTGGGCACAGAGTTCCAGTAATCATTGATACCTGTGACTAAAGCATCATCACAGCCCCCTTGTTAGAGTTCAGGCATGGAGGCCAAATAATAAATGGAGTCCTGGCCAGGCTTTGCTTCACAGTGGTTCCACTAGGCCCAAGGACCTACTATGTGGTCATTTCCCTGATTCCTGAACACGTATTTGAGTTGGACATACTTGGTAGTTGGAAGAATTCCCACAGTTGAGTATGCAGTAAGAGCTAATATGGTGGAGAAGCTCAGTGGAAACCTCTGAACCTGCACCCTCCCCCAAAAGGTAGTAAAACACAAATCATATTGCATCCTGGAGACAGTGGTATAGATTAGTGTCATGCCCCTTGCAGGTTTCTGCAGCTGCATTGTTGGTGCCTGGGTTTTCATTTTACCTCTCTTGAGAACATCTCCTTCAGTTTGTAATCCTCATGTCCAAGTTTCCTGATAGCCCTGATCAAACAAAAGCATGCACATCCTCCCAAGGGCAAACAGCAGGTTTCCTGCACGAAGGTGTCTCAAGCCAGTCTTAAAACATAAAATGAAAAAGTCTCTCTAAAGGCAACTAAGTGCGTAGAGTAGAAAGTGTATTTTATATGTGGACAGTCTTTTTCATGACCACACAGAGGATTTCAGTCCTGAGAACCACAACAGTGTCTCAAAAGCCTCTTTCTCCAATTACGGATCTTCCTCAACTTACGATCAGATTATGTCCCAATAAACCCATCATAAGTTGAAAATATCATAAGTCAAAAATTCATTCAATACCCCTAAGCTACTGAGCCTCACAGCTTAGTCCAGCCTACCTTCGGCAAGCTCAGAACACATACTTCAGCCTACAGTTGGGCAAAATCATCTAACACAAAGCCTATTTTATAGTAAAGTGTTGAATATCTCATACAGTTTATTGAACACTGTACTGAAGGTGAACAATGGAATGGCTGTCTGGGTGTACAATGGCTGTAAGTGTATCGGTTGTTTCCCCTTGTGATTGGCTGACTGGGAGCCACAGCTCACTGCCACTGCCCAGCATCACGAGAGAGGATGGGACTGCATATTTTTAGCTGGGAAAAGATGCAAATTCAAAATTCAACAGACTGTTTCTACTGAATGAGTCTCATTTTCTCACATTGAAAAATCGTTAAGTCAAACCATTGTAAGTCGGGGACTGCGTGAAAAGTTTCAGCTTTATATTTACCTGCCCAAATGACCTATTTGAGTGGTTTTCCTAGAACAAAGGGTCTTCTGAAGGTACATCCAAGCCTTCATCTCTTTAGAACCCAAATTACTTTGAAATGGCAGTGCTTGTCCTCCAGCACCTCTTCCACCCCACACAGACTTCTTTCATTCCTATCATGTTTTCAGAGATCTTAGGATCAAGTTTCAAGGGACCAGTGGTATCTGCAAGAGAACATTTCTCAGGCAAGTGGCCTAAGAATGAAATATCTCTCCTTTAGTGTCGGCAGGGGAAAGCCCTGTAGCCTTCCTGGACGTACCTGAACATGAGTGCTGACCATCCCAGAGCCACAGGTCTGGGCCCTTCACCACATTCATGCTGGCTCAGAGTCAGCTTATAAACTTAGGGTCATGTTAGCCTCTGGACTGAGGCTAATGACAAATGGTCTTTCTGGCTGCAAGTGCAAGACTGTTCCCTGATGCCGCTTAGAAAAGAGGTTGGGATTTTTGAGGATGGCAGGGACATTTCCAAGAGGACCCCTAGGAGGCCAACTCTGGGTAGCTCTTGCCAACCACCCGAACAGGAAAGTGACCGTTACAAACTCTCTGTTTGAAGTGGCTGGACCACGTGAGGACAGCTAGGCAAAAGTCCTCATCTTCAATGTGAGTTTTAAAGCCTTCCAGACTCAGCTAAGGGAGTCTTGGGAAAGCTGACTCATCCTGCTTAGCTTGACTTTGATTTGCTTCCCACTCCTTCACAAACTGCTGCACAGACTGCACTGGATAAATTGACATTGAAAGTTATTCAGGGAACAAGTCGACAGTTTAGAAGATGTACATTCATGGCAGGCGTCTGCCGAGCTCTGGAAGAGCCTGGGCAGGGCAGAGTGACATGGTGAGTCACAGAGCCGGGGCCTCACAGCTCTGAAAGCTGGAAGAAATCCCAGTGCTCATGGAGGCCCAGCGTGTTCCCTTAAGGAGACAGCCGTAAGGAAACCCAGTGGTGACTCAGTGCAGCCGTGTCTGTGGTACTGGGTTTCATGGTCTGTGGGTTTATATATGTATTTGGGTTTTACACAGACATTTGTGTATTTATATCTTCTTATAAATATCATTGTTTTTATTTTTGGCAGCCTAGTGGTAATTAATCTTGGTGGGGGTGGGGTCCCTCTTTTCTCTATGTGGGCAGCTCTAGCTTCCTGTCTGCCATGGTCCCCAGGGTCCTGCACACCCAGAAGAAGCACTTGCTTCTCTGTATTACCCTGTTCAATTGGATCACACCCAGCCTGGTGCTTCTCTGCACTAATTTCTTTAACTCTCCTGTTGCTACCTAAGTGCTTACGTATGGCCTGTTTTCCCTCCCAGATCGTGAGCTCCTGGTATAGGTAAATATCTGGCCCTCCCGCTTTGCTTAGGAGACGAGAGGTGCTCCCCAAAGATAGTTTGCCTGGGTGACTATGAAGCTGCTTCAAGGGCTGGCATTGGGAGGAAGACATTAATTTGCTATACAGGTAGAGCAGAGATACATGTTAGAATTTAGTGTAAACTCAGCTGAGACTTGCCTACGACTTAAGTGGCTAGGCTCTAGTGCCCAGGTCTTGCAGAAGGCTTCCTTGGGCATTTTTCCAGATAACAGTGGTTGCCAGAGAAGTGACCTCTGGATAGTAACCGTTAATGTTTAATTACATGTTTGCTGTGCGCCAGAGAATGTTCCACAGGCTCTATGTGCATTAACTCATTTAATCCTTATAAGAAGAATTTGAGCTAAGTTCTCTTATGATTTTACAGATGAGGAAACTAAGGCACATAATAGACATTAAGTACCTTACCCAGGATCACACAGCTAGCAAGTTATGGAGCTGGGATTTAAACTCAGACATTCTGGCTCCAGGAACTGTGCTCTTAAGCAGGACATCGAAGCACCTCTCAGAAAGGTTTAAACACATGATACACCCACCCTTCCACTTACCTATCCACTGAAATTTTAAGTCACCTTTGAAATAAATGGGTTATATAAAATGACTAGGTCTATAAGACATCCATCAAGTCTATTCCATTCCTCTTCTCAAGCTCCTTTTTGGCTCTCAGACTTGGTAGAAGGCATCCACAGTGAATAAAACTTCTGTCCAGGATTTTGAAAGCAATAATGAACACTGGAACTGATGACAGTAATTTGGAGTCCACTGAGTTTATTCTGGAGAAATTAAGATAGGGACTGGTTGGAAAATAGATGAGTTGCTATATGTATGAAGAATTCTAGGAATTATTTTGTTTTGCAGCACTCATATTAGGTAATGTTCCAGGGTGAGCCTCCCCAAGCTTTCTTCATTATGTTTCAGATGTCAATTTGTATTTTTATATTCTATTCCCCCCAAAGCTCTGAAGGATGTTGTCCTTTGAGTTTAATAGGGTATCTGCCTCTCCTACTGCGAAGCCACTGGGTGATTTGAATATGTACCTTCGATCTAACTGTACTGTCACTGGCTGCTTAAGGTGGGAAAAGGGACAACCTGGGTCCAGATCTGGTAACACTGGGCAACTACTAGCCTCTTTGGACTCAATTTCCTCATCTGTAAGGTGAAAGGAATGAGTGAGATGCCCTCCAAGGTCCATCCATGGTTCTGAGTACTTTCAGCCACGTTTCTGGAAGGCTAACCTTTCTACACATTTTTCTTATATGTGTATCAAAACTTTTTATCCTTGGCACTGGGTTTTGGCATAACATCATCTTCAGACAAGCCTTCCAATCTTGAAAAATAGCATTCAGAAAAAGGGGTGATTTAAATTTTTACTCTAGACAAGTTAAAAAATGCTTCTTTCCTGGTCTTACAAGTCATTTTCTCATTACTCCTTTTTCTAATTATTGAGTAGGCAGGGTGTCCCAGGAATCAAATAACCTTTAAACTTAGAGAACCAACCTACAGCTGCTCCTAGAGGCTGCTCACAGGAATCACTTTTTAGATTAGAGGTCTTTTTTTTTTTTTTTTTTGTGGTACGCGGGCCTCTCACTGTTGTGGGCCCTCCCGTCGCGGAGCACAGGCTCCGGACGCGCAGGCCCAGCGGCCATGGCTCACGGGCCCAGCCGCTCCGCGGCATATGGGATCCTCCCAGACCAGGGCACGAACCCGTATCCCCTGCATCGGCAGGCGGACTCCCAACCACTGCGCCACCAGGGAGGCCCTAGAGGTCTTTTAATAGGGATAAAATGCTAGTGCTGCCTGCTGGTCTGTTGGCCCATGTCCTGGAATTCGCTAATGTTGCATTTCTTTTCTGGATTTGGTTCTTTTGTCCACCATTATTACCCTATACCACTTTGCTATTAAAAGAAATCAATGTCAGTGAAACATGAAAATAACTATGCATCAAAAGAGTAACCGCTTGGTGACTTGAGTGTTAATATGTGCTAACGTCTATTGAAGACTGTGTTTGTCAGGCACTGTTTTATATGCTTCTTATACCTTGACTCTTTTGATTTTCTTTGAGGTAGATACTATTATTATTTTACAGTTCCTCAACGGTGGCACAGAAAATTTAAGTAACTTGAGCAAGGTCACAGAGCTAGTGTTAATTTTCTGAACTTTGGCTTTTAATACTGGATGTGGATGGGGGTGTGCAAGGTCCTGCTACAGGATAGAATGGATCTCAATAGATTGGGAAGACTATCTGGAGGGGGATTTGCCGACTGGATTCTAATAATTTTAAATGAACATCTACTGGGGAGAAATGTATGGAACATATCTCTACTCCTGGATGCTGCAGAATGGAAGGCATGTGTGATACTTTCATTTGTTTATTTTAAAAATATTCCTGTATATTACTATGTACAGTGAGGCTGCTGAGTACTTTAGAAGAAAGAAGCCTGAACACAAGAGATACCTGTGCTTCTGGATATTAAAAAAAAGAGCCAAAAGATTAGGAACCAGTGTTTCTGGCCTCAGATGATTTTATACAAATGCATAGAGTATGAAAATAATGAAACCTTGCAGATTTAGAAACAGCTAGACAAATACCATCTTATCTATTCGACCAAGATGGGGTGGGCTAGGATTGACAAGTACAGTGGTAGGTTCTAAAGAAACAGATGTGGTGCTATCAGAACATCCAGAGAAGTGGCCGTGTTGGTGAGAGAAGAAAGCTGGTTATGTCGGTTATGGTAGTTAGCTGTTAGGAAACCATCTTTTACATACATGAAAAAGAGTCACAGAGTACATAATGGGACCCCATGGGCAGGGATGTCAAAGGGAGGAGTTGAAGATGGAAGGTAGCCTCTAACAAACTTAGGCAGTCAGACCCGATAATCCATGAAAAATCCATGGAGAAGAGTTCCGTAGGCAGGTGAAGAAACCATGGGGCACCACAGGGAGCTCGGTTTATTTCCTGTGCTCCTGGCTGGGTTTTATAAAGGACTGGTGGGCGATATAGACTACCCTGAATATCCAAAAGCTAAAACCAAGAATGATCTGAGTGAAAATAGATAGCAAAAAATATATATTTTAACTATAGTGTAGTGAGAAGAAAACAAAGGACACATGGTTTCTGCAGCTTTCAGTACGTGATAAAACAGAAACATCACAATCAATTAGGCGGAGTCCTAGCTCTTTGATTAACCATACCCAGGCACCACTAATTAAGAGACTGAAAAATACAGGGAGGCCTTAAAACACATCCCTTGAGGCTCCATTCTTGGCCCTGCCTTAGTCAACATTTTAAATACAAAATGTAAAACATACATAAAAGAGGAAAGAACAATATAATAAGCCTCTGTGTACCCCAAACCCAGATTCTGGACTTACTGTGATGGTGCCACACTGGCTTCGTCCATCCGTCGTACTTTCTCTGCTGAGGTATTTTACAGCAAATCTCAGAAAGCACATTATTTCATCATTATACAATTTACTGGGAATTTCTAAAACTTAACATTTTCTTTCATAATACAATAACACTATCACGCCAAAGCTAATCGTAATTCCTTAGTACTTTTTAACATCTTGATTGTCTTAAGTTTTTTTATCATTGGTTTTTCAAACCAGGATCTGAACAAGGTCCTGACATCGTATTTGTCTATTTTGTCTCTTAAGTCTTTCTCACTCAAGAGCAGTTGCCCCTGACCCCTAATTTTTTTTTGAGGCCAGTTACTGTTGAAGAAACCAGGTTGGTTGTACTGTGGAATGCCCATATTCTAGACTTGTCTGTTTGCTTTCTTGTGGTGTCATTTAACTCATTCATCACATTTCCTGAAACTGGCAATTAGCTCGATTAGATTCAGGTTAATTTTTTAATGGTTAGTAATAATACTTCATAGGTGGGATGGCATACTTCGTATTGAATCATACAATAGGCACATGATGTTTGCCTGCCTGTCTCACTTTTAGTGTTCTTAATGATAGAAGGGTTCAGATGGTAAAAGCCAGTCCTTGCCATATAAAGTTCCCCATTGACAGGGTGATGAGAGCAGTTTTCCTGGGTCAGTCTCAGTTTATGACTGTTCTGCTGGTGTCCTGACCAGTTTTATCATTTGCTCTTGATTTTTCATTTCTAAACAAACTGTTATTAGTAATTGCATTAAAACAAGCCAAGGTGGTCTTCGAAGACCTCCACTTCGTAATCCAGCTTCTACCATACTCTCATCTAAAAATTTGTTACACACACAAGCAGTGAACACAATTCTCACTTTAGTATGTGGTTAATCTGCAAGGTGATGGGCAATAATAATCCATTTCCTGATGCAGTCTAACTAGCAGTTTCCTTTCTGGGACAACATGCAGGGTGTTTCTTGATAACACAAAGTTTGCTCAGACACAGCTGGCCAGGGACAGCTGACTCTGTCCAATTTCAGATGGTGGTGGAAGATTTATTCAATGTTGCTACCCTTATCAGGCACTTGGTCTACCAGACGGTTGTACGGTGGCCTGTGTTATGGTCTGCAAGATGTATGAAGCCATTCTTACACTCAAGATGTATGAAGTCAGTCATTCTGGTCATTGGGAAATATAGGAAATTATGGGATAGGTACACATAAATGTGTGTGGAGAGTAGAGGCTGGGCTGTCCTGCCATGGGGAATGTAGGAAGTAGTCTGAATGCTCTGCGTTATCATTTACTGTATGGTTAAATGTCTACAACTCTCAATGTGTTTTTGATAAACTCTCCTGCTGGCAAAAATCTAAAAAAAAAAGGCAGTCCACATTTAGTGGAAAATTAAGTAATAAAAGTCTACTTCTTAAGAAAGTTGATGATGAATGTATAACTCACCCCAAAATATTTTTCAATATTTACCACCCACTGAGGGAACCCATAGTGATACTACCAACCACATGAAAACCAGAAGATACAAATCTCATGAAGAAGCATCAGCATCTGCCTCAAAAGTTAGTGGTGGTTTTAAGAAGACCATGCCTGAGGATGATGGTTTAACACCTGCAGCTGCAGATGGTGCTTCTACACATCACTCTGCCAATCATGACTTTTCATTTAGATCAAGTAACTCTTTTTTTTTAATGGATCAAATAACTCTTATTCTAAATTAATTTTGCTCACTTTCAATCCCAAATTTTCTTATTCATGAATAGTGAAATAATACCTATCAATATCTTCGTGCCAATCTCAGAAGAACTTTGTAAGCAGTTAAATGAAGATGGATTCATATCAATGCCGTCAGCATCTTCAAACAGAAGTTGTTTAATTCCAGTAATGTATGTGTTTTTTCTGCTTCGTGGAATCTAAATGAAGCTTTTAGAAGTTCATTCTGTTGAAGGGAACATCATGGTTAATGCTATTGTAAATTCAGATGTATGTTTAACAATAGAGAAAAAAATACTTTATTTTTATGGTGATAATGACAAATACTAATTGTGAGGGGCCAAGGATTATAAAAGCAATGTTTCTAGTAAACTAAGAAACTTACGGAGCATAACAATTTTTGTGAATGACTGTGATGCATACATCATCTGTAATTTCATCCTAACAAGCTGCAGTATTTTACTAATCAACACAGAAGCTGTAGTTGTCAAAATTTACAAATATTTATATATTATCACAGTTGTTGTAAGGGGGTGACAAAATTTTTGTGATGAAGTATTTTTTGTGTTCAGCAAAAAATGATAAATTTGATGAATATGAAAAAATATTTTAGATGGTTGAACATGCTTTCTTTCTTGGCTGCCAGCTATGAGCCATAATTCATGTGTGCTTGAGCCTTTGAAGAATGGCTTTGTAAATCGACCTATGTGTTCTACAATGGCATCGAACTTTCTGTAAAAGATTCTGATAAATTTTGTTTGTATATTGTTCAAAATAAAGTTGGAAGTATTTAATTAGCGTATCCAAAGGATATAAAACACCAAAAACTTCAGCTTTTGAAGCTTTTGGTAAAATTTAATTATTGAGAAAAAAGCTTGTGAATAGGAAGGCATTAAAAATTATCTCTATAAAAAGCAAGAGAAAAACAGAACAAATGAAACAATGAGAACTCAAACTATATTTAAAATTTAATTTTGAATTCTTGTAATTGCACTTTGGAATATACTGAACTGTGGGAAGAATCTATTAATTAAAAATTTATATTTGGTATTAGAATGGAATGATTTTAGAAGGTCTTTGATCTTGCAGCATCTTCATTTGGCAAAACCCTGAATATAATAAAAAATAGAGACCATGTATTTAAGGAGTTTAGTCTTGTAGAAATATTTGTTAAAAAATAGAGGCAAAAGATGATTCTTTTAAAGATTCTTGAGCTAAAGTATTTATACGTTTCAAGATAAAGAATATTAGAGGATGGATTAAGCATTCTGCATGTCTGAGAATGGAATGCTAGCAGAAATGCTGAGAGAGGAGAGGCAAATCCATACCCTGAATTTGTGTCTCTTCACGTGAGGACAAATGTTATCCCTTCCATGGCACTGACTGCTTACTCCAGGGGATGGTGCCATTCTGGGGACTCAGCTTTGGCCTCTGTTTCTGACAGGTCAGGTACTGAGGAGTGGTGATAGCCAGATTAGATTTGTTGAAGGGAAAACTATGTTGCGTAACCTCTTTGGATCAAGCCCTGGGATGGCTGACTGACATGCAAAGAAGGGGCTATATTTTCCACCTTATTTTATTTTATTTTTTTGGCTGCTTTGGGTCTTCGTTGCTGCACGTGGGCTTTCTTTAGTTGTGGCGAACGGGGGCTACCCTTCGTTGTGGTGCAAGGGCTTCTCATTGCAGTGGCTTCTCTTGTTGTGGAGCATGGGCTCTAGGTGCGCGGGCTTCAGTAGTTGCAGTGCGTGAGCTCAGTAGTTGTGGCTTGCAAACTCTAGAGCACAGGCTCAGTAGTTGTGGTGCATGGGCTTATTTGCTTCACAGCATGTGGAATCTTCCCAGACCAGGGATTGAACCCGTGTCCCCTGCATTGGCAGGAGGATTCTTAACCACTGCGCCACCAGGGAAGTCCCTCCACCTGATTATTGAGAAACTTCTCTGCCATGAATGTCTCTGGCAGACATGTAACTGGGCCATAAACATCTTCATGCTCTGTAATTATTCTGAAAGATTCACCCACATATCTCTACCCCAGACTTCCTTGTCACCAATTTTCCAAGTCTCTGAGCAAGCAGCCAACCATTAGATTTGTATCCCAGGCCATTTCTCCTTCCGCATGAAGTGGATGACCGGATGTGTCACTTGAAGTTCTGCCCACCAGGATAATTTCCTTCATCATTGCCTTCCAGGGCCATCTCTGAGTGAGATGTAGTGGTGTAGGCATCCACTTGTTGCTGGTGCCAGCATATCACACAGATTCATCTGTAGACAGGCATGTATTTTACCTTCTGATAACTGGACATGATGGACTCACACTGAGGCCATGGGTGTGGGTTAAGGGGAGGTGGTGAAGCAGAAGGAACAGGAGTCAGCGAGTCAGAGCCAGCTGTTGGTACAGTTTGCTTGAACTTTCTGAACCTGCTTGGTTCTGGTCTCATATATACCACTTTCAGCTTATAATGGAATGTTGCTGCACATGTCCTGTTGGATGGTTTGGTGGATTTAATTCATGATGGATAATTAATACATGATGGACACTTAATACATGATGGACAGTTGGGTTGCATAGTAAACTTGGTATCCCTTGGTGAGGTGTAAATCCTCTACCAGGGAGCAGTAGCCAGCCATGGGTTGCTTTTATAATGGAGAGTAGTTGTCAGTGGAGGAGGGCTTGCCAGCTACTCTAACGCGGCTCCACTGACACTTTCATACCGTTGGGGTGTTGGTAATAAGGTTTAAGTGGCAGAGCAGCTTGCACCACAGCTTGAAAATGCTGCAGAACGCTTTTTTTTTTTCCTAAAAAAAATTTCTTCCCTTCCTTTTTAAAAAAATTATTGAAGTATAGTTGATTTACAGTATTTCAGGTGTACAGCAAAGTGATTCAGTTATAGTGCTGCTGTGAACATTGGGGTGCACGTATCTTTTAGATAGAGTTTTCATCTTTTCTGGGTATATGCCCAGCAGTGGGACTGCTGGATCATATATGATAGTTCTATTTTTAGTTTTTTAAGGAACCTCCATACCGTTTTCCATAGTGGCTGCACCAGTTTACATTCCCACCAACAGAGTAGGAGTGTTCCCTTTTTTCCATACCCTCTCCAGCACTTATTTGGAGACAGTTTGGTAATGGCCATTCTAACTGGTGTGAGGTGATACCTCATTGTAGTTTTGATTTGCATTTCTCTAATAATTAGTGATGTTGAGCATCTTTTCATGTGCCGTTGGCCATCTGTGTGTCTTCTTTGGAAAATTGTCTGTTGAGGTCTTCTGCCCATTTTTTGATTGGGTTGTTTGTTTTTTGATATTGAGCTGTATAAGCTGTTTGTATATTTTGGAAATTAAGCCCTTGTGGGTCCCATCGTTTGCAAATATTTTCTCCCATTCCATAGGTTGTCTTTTCATTTTGTTTATGGTTTCCTTTGTTGTGCAAAAACTTTTAAGTTTAATTAGGTCCCATTTGTTTATTTTTGCTTTTGTTTCCATTACTCTAGGAGATAGATCCAAAAAGACATTGCTATGATTTATGTCAAAGAGTGTTCTCCCTGTGTTTTTCTCTAGGAGTTTTATAGTATCTGGACTTACATTTAGGTCTTTAATCCATTTTGAGTTTATTTTTGTGTATGGTGTTAGAAAATGTTCTAAATTCCATTCTTTTACATGTAGCTGTCCAGTTTTCCCAGCACCACTTACTGAAGAGACAGTTTTTCTGCATTGTATATGCTTGCCTCCTTTTTCATAAATTAATTTTTTTAATTTATTTATTTTTGGCTGCTTTGGGTCTTCGTTGCTGTGTGTCGGCTTTCTCTAGTTGCAGTGAGCAGGGGTTCCTTTTCATTGTGGTGTGCGGGCTTCTCATTGAGGTGGTTTCTCTTGTTGTGGAGTGTGGGCTCTAGGCACGTGGGCTTTGGTAGTTGTGGCACGCGGGCTTAGTAGTTGTGGCCTGTGGGCTCTAGAGTGCAGGCTCAGTAGTTGTGGTGCATGGGCTTAGTTGCTCCACGGCATGTGGGATCTTCCCAGACCAGGGCTTGAACCTGTGTCTCCTGCATTGGCAGGCGGACTCTTAACCACTGTGCTACCAGGGAATCCCTTTCATAGATTAATTGACTGTAAGTGCATGGGTTTATTTCTGGGCTCTCTATCCTGTTCCAGTGATCTATGTGTCTGCTTTTGTGTCAGTACCATACTGTTTTGCTTACTGTAGCTTTGTACAGAACACTTTTTTGATTTCTGCCCCACTCAACGTTAGCAGCCCATGGGTTCCTTGGTAGATGAACTATAGCAGCACATATCTATATATGGTATATATTGCTTCTCCAAACAAAAGAGGGCCACCAAACATTACGTTTTTTTTCTTTGCGGTAGGTGGAACAAGGTGCAGTGACTTTGTTCTTACTGTAGCTGGAAATCCCCCCACCACACACACACACACTTCATTCCATTCCACTCCCCTGAACCCATGGAAACTTCAATATTGCAGGCCCATTTAAGCTTTCACAGGGATTATCTTCTGACCTCTGGCATGCAGATGTCTTATTTGGGCGTCTAGGGTACTTGATACAACCTGCTCACAGGATTAGCTTGTCGGTATAATGAACCAGGATGATGTTCTGTGAGATATCAAGATGATCATGATCCTTTCAGTATCTTTTGGATTCATATATATATATATATGTACATATACATGTATATAGTTGATATATAGTTTTCGGGGTAAGGGGTGGGGTAAAGGTAAGTTTTGGCCCTGCCAGCAGAGATACTACAAATGGAACTGCAACTGTGATTGTTATTATCATGCATTATCATCATCTGATTATGTTTGCAATCATCTGTGTTCATTCTTCATGACCCATCTGACCTTTGCTTGTAGCCAAAAGTGTGAATAATTAGGGATGTAATAGGAATCACCACCCTTTGTCTCTCAAGCCTTTGATGGTAGCACTAGTCTCTGCAATCCCTCCAGAGGTGTAGTTTGCTTTTGCTTTACTCTCTTGATGAGAGCGAGTTTTGGAGGATAGCTTCTGGGGTTTCCACTTGGCTTTCTTTACCAAAACAGCTTTCACTTCATAGATCAGGAAACTAGTGAAGAGCCTTTGCTAGTTACTCTGTATACCTATTAGCACTGTACGATGTATCTGGATCTAGGGATGTAGCTGCCAAATGGGTGCGTTCACACTGGCTCTACTGTTAGGTGGACTCAGGCCACACCTCTTTCTAACACTGACCTCCTAAGGCCCTACTCTAACTAGAGGCCCACAGTGACATTTTGGGTTTCTGAGTTGTCAGTGCATCAGTGTATATATAACTAGTGAAATCTGAATGAGGTCTATGGATTGTATCAGTTTCTTGACTTTGATATTGTGCTAAAGTTTTGTGGGATGTTAATATCAGGTGAGAGGGAGGGTATTTGGAACTTCCCTGTACATTCCTCTGTAATCTCCATGAATCAATAATTATTTCAAATAAACATTTTTTTTTTTTTTTTTTTTTTTTTGCGGTACGCGGGCCTCTCACTGTTGTGGCCTCTCCTGTTGCGGAGCACAGGCTCCGGATACGCAGGCTCAGTGGCCATGGCTCACGGGCCCAGCCGCTCCGCGGCATGTGGGATCTTCCCAGACTGGGACACAAACCCGTGTCCCCTGCATCGGCAGGCGGACTTTCAACCACTGCGCCACCAGGGAAGCCCTCAAATAAACATTTTTAAAAATAGTTGTAAAAGTGCTTGCATTGCTAGGCTGTTGAAAGGATTAGAGGAAAATGGATCTAGTACAATATCTAGCACAGAATAGGTTTTTAATCAGTTATAGTTACACAAACACAGACATACATGCACACCTGCATTTATGACATTCCTAGTCTCCTACTAGTGAGACATGGGCTTTGAGTCGTTTGTCCATCAGATGTAATATGTGTGTCTCACTTTGTATTCTTATTTCCCTTTGACCCAGGGAACCATTGATAAAACACCTGTTAGGAATGAAACTCACAACCTTGGTCCCTAACCAAAGGAGCTACCTGGTCATCTTTGTATGTGAAGGTGGGGATAGATCCACTCCGTAGCACCTGGAATGTGTGAGTTCTAGTGAGGCAGCCCCATCAGTGGCAGCAGAAGGTGGTGATGATGGTGGTAACAGTGGAAAGAGTAGGATTGAGAAATAGAGGAGCCTGAGATGAGGAGGTTGGAAAGAAGACCTAGGGAGGGGATTGGAGACTTCACCCTGAGTCACACATCAAAGAACTGCAGCCCTGGCTCACCCACGGACAGGTCTGCCATGAAGGATGAGGCTTACGTTCGTCTTCTGACTGACACTTAAGAACTTGGGTCTAAATACATAACGTTAATCTTGTTGCCATTATCTTATTCATCATAGTGATTTTCTGGTTGCTTTTATGGATCATTGTAAAACTGGTTTTGAATGAGATATGTCTTTTCACTTCTTCTATCTTAATTTTTAAGAGTGCCTGTCCTTCAGTTGCTAAGTAACAAGCCTATAATGTGTTATCCCAGTGGTTCTATCTGAATAATTTCTGTAATCACTTAGGAGATTGTTTTAATAGCATATCATCTTAAATTATAAGAAATGACTAATTCTAGGCTGTTTGGAGAAAGCTGACAAGTATTTCCTCAAAGGCAGGAGGTGTATCAGCTAAGGAACATAAAGACAGAGCATGTGATGTATGCCTCGCGCACTGCAGCTCTCCTTCACAAGGTTACCATTGCCTTCAGTGTCTGCAGATGGAACAGACACTCCCTAGGAACTTTCTCAAGTTTCAAAGAGCCAAGGGATCCAGAAGGGGAGTTTTTTAAAAAGGAATATTTTGCTCTAGTGACTTGCAAAATTGCATGTATTATAAATGAAGCATGATATAAAGTAAGGCCGTGTTGCTCTGGTTCTATCAGGGCAGAAACATGAGCAGACATGAGGTATGGAAGTACCATAGCTGTCCTAGCCAAGGGAACCCCTGGTCAGAGGCCCATCAGCGTGGCTACAGATGACCCTCTCCGATGTCACATCTTCTGCCTCTTCCGTGAGGGTCCTGGAATAGGTGGCTGGGAGCTCAGAAACCTGTTCATCTGAGGTGGGGACAATGGGATGAAGGCTGTAAGTCTGAGCCCCCAAACATCAGGTTTGTGTAGTTCCCATGGGCAGACCTTACCCCGGCCCTGACCATCTGACAGAGGCCACGGTCTAAGGCAGTGTGTGTAAGCTGCACGAGACACATTCGGGTCTCTCCTCTTCAGAAGAAATGTCTCCTTTAACCTATCCTTCACTTCTGTGACTGACCAGTTTCCTTCCTTTACCACCAGACTTTCTGGAAGACCTGTGCTGCTTTCACTGTCTACATTGTGTCACCCCTCGTATTCTCTTCATCCCATTGCAATCTGGGTCCCCACCCCCCTCCCCAAATAATTACTATGGTCAACCGTGATGTCCTAAATGCCAGATCCCTTGTCCTATTTTCAACACTCAACCTGAGGGATATGCCTGCCTGTTTGACATGGGACACTGTCTCTTCCTTGAAGTTTGCTTCTCCAAAGGCCCCTGGTTCCTCTCTCTTGGTCTGTCTGTCTGTCAACCCCATCTCCTCATAACTTCTCTTTCTCTCCCTGCACTGGCTCTCCTTCGCTGCCTTCTCTTTTCCTTCCACTCTGTGATTGTTGCTGTTCTGGAGGGTTCATTCCTTAACGCTTCCTTCTTTTACCTCTTTCCTGGCACTCTTTCCCCCTCCCTCCCACCAAATCCAGAGCCAGCGTATCCATCCTACTTTGTGCCAGGCACTATGTTAGTGCTGGAAATACAGAGATGAATAAGACATGATCCCTGACTGCGCTGGACGTGCTCAAGTCTAGAGGGAATGACAGATGAGTAAATGTTAGCGTACCACAGGGCGTGGAGGGGGCAAGAGTCAGCTCTACATGATGGGGAGGAACAGGCAGTTCAGTGTCCCACTGGAGCACTTACCATGTTGCATGTTCATTAGAAGTAAAGGGCTGTCAGGCCTGAGTCATGGCGTTCCAGAAGAACGGAGAAAGTTGTGTGTGTGTGTGTGTGTTATATGCTCATGTACCCAGAATCCTTGAGCAGTGGAGGAGCTCTGTGGGGAGAACCTGAATCCTTTCTAAGAAGGAGACCTGATCTTAGTGCTTCAAATGTAAGTTACCAGAAGACTAGTTGGGGGAACCTGGCTTGGCCCCAACCTACAGATGAGTTACTAGTTCTTCATAGTCCTCCTTTGAACTCTGTGTTTAGGGTACCAAATTATTTTTCTGTCTCCAAGCATGATTTAAAAACTATTTAACAAAGATGTCAACACAGATCAGTCAGAATAAATGACTGAACATGATTTCAGAGGTCCCTTTCTGTGCAGTAAGGTAAATCCTTTAGTTCTTGATCACAGGAGACATGTGTGTGTGTGTGTGTGTGTGTGTATGTATGTATGGGGGGTGTCCTTAGGGAGGGGCTGGGGCAGTTGATGGCAGAAAGGAGGGAATGCCAGGGAGTCTTGGGACAGTGTAATTTCCCAGTGATACGAAAGTACTTCAGTATTGTAACACCCTGCCTGGCTGTACAGGGGCATTGCTGCCTTCCTCCTGAGACTGCAGATTCTCTGAGGTCAGGCTACATCGCAATCATTTCCGTGACCCTAGCTCTTAGTACATGCTCTGCGTATAGTGAGTGAGTGACGAATGCTTTCTGACTAGATAGAGTGGAATTAATGGTTTACTGAAATCTGGTGAGTGAGCCGTATAGACCGGGTTTTGCTGTGATAATAGACAACCCTCAACTCATAGTGGCTTATCATATAAAGGTTAACTTCTTGTGTATATGACTTGTCCATTGCAGGTCGTCTGGGGTCTCTGCTGCATGTCCCCTCCCTCTGGGACCCAGGCTCATGAGGTGACCACCATCAGAAATGGGTGGTCCCTGCGCAGAGGGAAGAAGGACAAAGTGACAAAGTGTGTCCTGACTCTTAAAGCCCATGCCAGAAGCTTAGACATGTCACTTCTGCTCGCATTTCACTGGCCAAAGGCAGCCTCATTTGACCCTGATTTTTTTCTTTTAAATGAAAAACAACTTCATAGGTGTAACACAATTGCTAATTCTGGGCCCCACGCTGTGCTAGGATGTTTCAGGGAAACAAAAGGAGATAAAGTAGAGTCCCTGCTCCGGAGGAGATCACACTCTCGTAGGAAAATAGGTATGCCAACAGACGTAATACAGTAGGTCTTGAAGGAGGAATAGGCTTTAATGGCTTGGGAAGAGGGGGGCTTCTTCTGTAAACTCCATAAATGGTTTAAGTTCCCTGCCAGTCCCTCACGTTGATAGAAACTGGCTTGCAGCCTGTGGACATCTCTATCCAATGTGTATTTTTAGATTCACAATTATCAAGCTTTGCTGGGATTATTTGTTATGCTATGTGTCTTCTCCCACCTTCCCACTAGAGAGCAAAGACTTTAAGACAAACATACACAATTCCATTTGGTAGGAATTAGTCTTATTGGTCTCTCTCTCTCAGTGTTAGGCTCTTGCTTGGCACAAAATGAATGAATGAGAGGATGAATGAATGAGTGAAGTAAGACTCTTGTTCACTGCTCGTGTCTGGTCTTACACAGGAGTCTTATCATCGTTTTCAGCTCCAGGGTACACTTGCCCTGGCTGGACATCTATTTCATTGACTACTGTTCCACTTTTCCTGACCTTCTCTTCTCAGCACATGGCTCCTGACAAGATGGCAATATGGTAATCCACGTTACTGCAGCCTTTGTCTGTGTTCTAGGGTTTCCCACCTCCCATGCTGTCTTGCCTTCTCTCAGTTGAGGCCTGATTCACACTGTGGAGTTTATTCTAAGAAACATGTGGCAGCTGGAAAATCTGTGTAGCTTTTTTTTTTTGGTGTTGTTGTTATTTGTACTGGGTTGAACAGTGTCTCAGAATGTGACCTTTTAGGAAATATGGCCTCCAAAGATGTGATTAGTTAAATTAAGATGAGGTCACAGTGAATTAGAGTGGGCCCTAATCCATTCACTTGTGTCCTTAGACGATGGAAAAACAGAGGGAGAAGGCCGTGTGACTACAGGGGCGGAGATTGGAGTGATGATATGTCTACAAGCCAAGGAGGAGAGCTGTAGATTGCATGCAACCCCCAGAAGCTAGGAAGAGGCAAGAAAGGATCTTCCCCTCGAGCTGTCAAGGACAGCGTGGCCCTGCTGACACCTTGATTTTGGACTTCTGTGTTCTAGAACTATGAGAGAATCAATTCCCGTTGTTTAAAGCCATGCAGGTTGCGGTGATTGTTAACGCTGTCCTCGGGACTAGTGAATGACGAGGGCGCTTCTCTTCCCTGTGGCTCTTCACGGTTCTGCACCTCGGCAGGTGTTCCAGACTCGTTTCCTCTGGAAACAGAGAGAGTGAAGCGCACTGCTTTGCATCGTCTTACCCCACTGCTCCCGTGCAAACATCCACCCCCTGCTGGCTGTGCTTGCTCCTGACGGCTGTCTTTATTGTGCTTAGGGCATTTCAGGTCAGGCTGGAGCCAATAAAGAGGCGATAAAGAAACCTCGTTCTTAGGTCTCTAGTGGTGGGGCCAGGGGAATGAAGGATCAAATGGGAATTCTCTCTTCCAGCCCTGCTCTCTGGGTCGCTTTCTGGCCAGTGAAATGGTCAAGAATGTTATAATAAATGACCTTCTCCTACAAGCTTGGTCATTCTCACAGTTCTCCTTTCCTCTTCTGTTCTCCCTCACATCCACCCCACCCCCCAGCTACCACAGCTCCTCAAATACAGAATTGGATGCCTCCCCCTGTGATGGCAATAGCTCACATTTATTCAGAAGTACTTATTGTGTACCATGTGGTCTGTTTACTAATTTACATAACTCCTTTAATCCTCACAACAGCCTTATGAAGTGGGTACTATTATTGCCCTCATTTTACAGATGAGGAAATCAAGACCCAGAGAAGTTAGGTAACTTGCCCAAGATCACACAGCCAATAAGTAGCAGAGGTAGGATGTGAACTTAGATGATGGAACTCCAAAACCTGTGCTCTTAAGCACCACTTGTAACATAAAGAGCACCAGTCAATCCAACTCAACACACATTCCATTGAGCTACCATAAAAAATTTCCAACGTATGGCTATTTTTGACCTACAAAAGGTCAGTTTCATATGGTTCAAACTAATTTATGCCAAGCACACTGGATTAGGTGCTGTATGTAATCAGTGCAAGGTGCCTGGGACCAAGTAATTCATTTTTTCCCCTTAGGCACCACGCACGGCACCTTCACACATGAGATGTCATACAATGAGAATTAGTTCTGGAGTAAGACAGACTTTGGTAAGAATCTAGGCTCTGCCACTTGCTATGTGCTTTTTTTTTTTTGCGGTACGCAGGCCTCTCACTGCTGTGGCCTCTCCCGCTGCGGAGCACAGGCTCAGCGGCCATGGCTCACGGGCCCAGCCGCTCCGCGGCATGTGGGATCTTCCCAGACCGGGGCACGAACCCGTGTCCCCTACACCGGCAGGCGGATTCCCAACCACTGTGCCACCAGGGAAGCCCCCTGCTATGTGCTTTTATGTACAAATTATTTCTCTTCTTTGAACTTCAGTTAAACTTCAGTTCCCTTATCTATAAAATGTAGGGTAGTAATGCTTATGTTCCAAGATGGTTGTAAGGATAAAGTGAAATAATATATTCAAAAGTGCCTGGAACATCAATAAATATTATTGATGGGAAAGGAGGATACTCTGAATCCAACATCCAGTAACTTACAGTCAAGAGGAGAGAACAGGGCCTTTCACAAATAGTTCTTACACAATGCAGACCAATAAGCTCTAAAACAGCTGGGGATATGGGCTGACCAGAGGGTGGCCCTCCAGAAATTAAATCTGGGTTCTTCTCTTACGTAAGAGAAGTTTCCAGCTGCTCTGGGTGTGTGCATGGACAGAAAAATTCACTGAGACAGATCTCCTGAGAAGAATCAGTGAGTGAAGGTGTTAGTGTAAGGTGAGGGTCCCTTCACGCCTGGAGAATTGTGTGACAAAAGCCTTTGCTTTCTGAGTGGTTGAGCCAAAGCCATCTCACCTCTTGGTATGACCAGTAGCCTAAGGAGTCCAGGGGTTCCTAGGAGGGAAAAGAATGATACACCAGTCAGAGACATTTTAGTAAAAGTAGTGACACATCTAGAATTCATATAGCAAGAGAGGCAGGCTGGGTGGGCTTGAGCCAAAGCAGAGGAGCAGGCTGGGTGGTCTCAAACCTTTTTTTTTTTTCTCTTCTTGCGGTACATCGGCCTCTCACTGTTGTGGCCTCTCCCGTTGCGGAGCACAGGCTCCGGACGCGCAGGCTCAGCGGCCATGGCTTACGGGCCCAGCCGCTCCGCGGCATGTGGGATCCTCCCGGACTGGGGCACGAACCCGTGTCCCCTGCATCGGCAGGCGGACTCTCAACCACTGCGCCACCAGGGAAGCCCGGGCTCAAACCTTTTAAATTTCAATTATGTTATAATTACAATATAAATGAAAATCTCCATAAAGTGAGATTTGCTCTCAAAGTTATCCTCAGAAAAGAGTCACAAAGTTTCCCACACTATAAGGCATACATTCATTATTTTATTTTGAATAATAGCCTTTTTCTTTCTGAGAAAGAGCATCATCTTGAAATGACCTCTAGTTTTAGATACGCCTATGAGTCATCTGACAGACAAGAGAGAGACAGACTGAGATTTTAAACTAAAATTTAACAATTAATCCTGGGAGGAATGACTTCACAATATGTCTTCAATATTGTTTTAAGTAAGCCCTTTAAAGATCACTTATTTAAAAAAAAAAAGATCACTTATAGAGTAATGTAAGATATGGTTATACTGTGAAGATCAAGAGTATCAAAATTAACAACAGTGTAAATCAACTATACTTCAATTAAAAAATCCATTAAAAAATATCAAAATTATGCACTATATTAGTCTTCCATGGCTGCTGTATATTTCCTCATCCCTGACTTTGAGTTTGGCCATATGACTAGCTTTGAACAACAGAATGAGACAGAATGAGTGTTTCTGTCCTAAGCCTAGACCTTAGGAGACCTTGCATGATTTTGCTTGCATTTTTGTGCCTTAGCCATTGCCATGAGAAAAACATTTCTCAGTGTCTTGCTGATCCAAGGAGGAAGAGAGACACGGAGCAGAGTCTAGATCAGTGCAGACATCCCTTCACTTAACTAGATCCACAGTTACATGAACAAATTCAGCTAAGATCATTAGGACCACCCAACTGAGCCCATTTGGATCAGCTGACCTCCAGACATATGAGAAAAAATAAAAGATTGTTGTTTTAAGCCACTGAATTTTAGTTGTTACACATCAGTTGTTAACTGATATACCTGCTTAACAGCCACAACCCCTTTCTTCCTTGTTATAGATTCCTGATTTTGTTAATGATGGTCTTGTGCCATTATTGGTTTAAGCTGATCAGGTCACTTCTGTTATCATTTGCCAGATACTTTTTTTTTTCCAGACTTCCTTGCCGCTAGTGCTGACCATATGACCTAGTTCTGGCCAAAGAGACATAACAGGAAATCTTTATCCTTGGAAAGATTTTCCTCCATGATAAAAACAAAGCCTTTTTCTGCCCATCCCTTTCTTTCCAGCTTGGGCACTGGTATGACTATGTGATAGCTGGAACTGTGGAAGCCATCTTGTCACCATGAGGTCACAGGTTCAAGGATGAGAGTCTCACACAATGTATATGCTGAAACAGAAGGATGAGAAAAGGCTGGTTTTTTTCTTCTTTTTTTTTTAATCACATTGTTGAGCTTCAGAACAAATCCTGGGCCCCCCTACCTCCAGGCTCTCACCATATAAACAATGATTGTCTTCATGGTTCAACCCATTACCATTCAGATTTTCTGTTATGGCAGCCCAATGCATTCTTGAGTGGTGAGGGATATGGTGAAGATGGAGGAGAAGAGTGTGGGTGATAAATGAGGAAAGTGTGTATCACAGTGCTGTGAAAAGATCACTGTGCTGAGAATTGGAGACCTTTTCCTAATTAGTTGTGTAACCTTGAGTAATTCACTCACCTCTTCAGGCCACAATTCCCTCTCCCGAGAGTAGAAGGCATTTAACTAGATGATCTCTAGGGATTTTGCAGTTCTAACATTGACTCAACATACAGTCAGGTCGCTGGCTGCCACAGCTGGGCAAATATTCACAGAGGATTTTGGAGAACTGTTAATTATGCCCAAGGAAAAGGTTGAGAATAGTTTTTCCTTAGCAAATGCTTAGCTCTGGGCAAGTGTCTTTTTCATTGCTGAGTTTGTGTGTGATAGAAGTCTTACCTGCTCTAAGGGACTTTTATCGAATGTTCATTAGGTGCCTCGTTTAGAAAAAAATGATTTGCAGGAGAGGAACACATGCTTCCTTTTCAGGAGCAGGTGTTGTGGGATGAGGAGAAACATGCTGGCCAACGCCTTGTCATCCAAATTCACGGAAATCTCTGGTATCCTGGGCAGCTCTGACACCATTCTGGGGAGGGAAATAGGGGACACATCTTCTGAATAAATTATTTATTCAGTTTCTGGTTCTGCAGAATAGTGCTTTGGCCAGATCCCAGAGAAGCATCAGCAGGGAGAAAAAATTTACCTTATATTCTGCTTTAGCCAACAGCATTTTCCTGCCCAGACTCTGCAAAACGGACTTGCTTAGCTTTGCAGGCTCTTCCAGCTGTCACTGTTTCTCTCTGGCCTTCTGGTTACACATGCCCCTGGTTCACTCAGATTAGTTCAGTGTTGTGTTGTTGGTTTTTTTTCCCCCTCCAATCATTTTTCTTTAATTTCTCCTTGCTCTTTACCACAGTGATACCCAATAAGCTTTTCCCTTTTCTTCCATTTCCTCCCACCTTCTAGTATCTCTGTCACCCTCTCCTCCTTTCTCCATCTCCTGCTACGTTCCCAAAGCCTTCTTTGAGTTTTGAGTATTGATGTCCCTAAAATCAAATGAGAACTTTGGGAGTCATGATCATCTGACATAATCACACAAAAGGATTTTACCAGCTACTATTTGCTGTTCAAAGAGAATTTTGCAGCTACGGTCTTGCTCTATTTTCCTTAATAGTATTCTGCAGCCTAATTTTTAGCTCTGTAAACATGTCGGATAAAAGTGGAATTTGGGAAGAAGGACAAATTCTAGGGCATAACGGAGGCAGAACAGTGGAGACCACCTGAGCGTGTGAATGTCATTCATTTACATACACAGTTTATAAACCTCTGTTGAAGAGGACTGTGAAATTCTAAAGCACTGAGCTAAGGACTGTAAGGAGAGATAAATTACCATATGTACATACATGTCATATGTAGAGCTTCTGTAGAGGAGGAGCAGGCAAGAGTTCAAAGAGGAATTTCCACTTACAGCAAGACATGTCCTAGGAGATATCAAGATTAAATGCTGTGTTTCGTCATAGCTGATTCCAACCAGCTCAAGTGGACTGAAACACCAAAGCCCTACTGGACCCATGTAAAGACTTGTCCCTGAACAATGGAAATGGATTTGTGTGAACCCACCAGGCACAGACCTTTAGATTAATTTCCAGAGTGCTAGTTTTCAAGCCTTAATCACTGTGAACCCTGCTTTGTAGATTTATCCCTGACTTTCCTCCCTCAGCTCACTGTTCAGTGAATTTCTTAGCTTGTGTGTGCTTCTTTGCCTGGCAAGTCAATAAACTGGGCTTTGTGGGTTTTGTTTATTTTTATTATTTTATAGCTCTGGCATTCTTTATTTTATTGTTTTTTAGAATATAGGTTGTAGGGAAGCCAACTAATGCTTAACATCTGGCAGCAGCACATAAAAAATTCTGAACAGTAAGAACAACTGAAAGAAAAACAACCAGACCCAAAAACAGCACAGTAGCGTAATTATAGGAAGTCTCACTCCTCCATCAGGGCCTTACTAGGGAATGAGACGCACAATTTCCCAGCTCGTGTAATTTCTAACTAGGAGTTGGTTTCAGCTGGACTAAGCCAGTTTCAACTGTGAAACTGTTCAGTATCTAGATCTGAGTATTGCTTCTAGATGTTTGTATGGCCTCTTTGGTTTCACATTCAAAGTTTAGCAGACTGAGAAGGAACAAAGGCCATGATTTTAACAAAAATCACTTGCCTGCTACTTTTTAATTACTCAGCAGGTATTGCTGCACAATTTGTTTGTTTAGGTAGGAGTTGTGCATCTTTTACTCTTGTACTGATAGTTGGATTTTCTCAGAAGGATCCAGAGCTCGAGTTCATTTTGTTTTGCTGTCTTACTTAAGAAACTCAGGAGATTCTCGGTTCCCAGTGGTGCTCCACAGCACAACCTTCAAACTCTGAAAGTCATTGCAGTCCTGTACATTATTCCTCACAGAAAGAAACAGCTGACCCTTTCCCCATAAGTGTACTTTCTTCCTCATCAAGGTGCTGTTATGATTTGTTTTTCCTCTCATGGCAGATTGCTAAGTAGTTCTACATATTTGTGAAGGGAATTTATCGAAAATGTAGCAGAGTCTATTTGATGTACTCCTTGCTGTAGCCTTAAAGTATTACAACCCATCTGGGTTTCTGCCTCTTTAGTTAAGAGTGGCTTCAGTTTACCTTTCCACACACTGTGTCTTTATTTTCTTTATTTATATGCAGAAGGGGGAGAATGTAAAATAAAGCATAGAAGACGCCACAGAGATCATAATTGTGTCTTTATTCGCTGCTGGTTTACTCCTGAGTTTTTGCTTTTGCATTAGTTCCTCATCTTTCTCTTCTCTTAGTTAACTTCTTTAAATGGAATTAGCGTGGCCTGCATGAAATGTAGGCAGTTTACAGTCTTTCCTTCCATTGTAATCAATAACCACTTCCTTATAAATTGCTGTAAGTTTACCTTTCTATAGAAAATTTCCTGGCACACCTACAACAATTTTTTTAAACTAAAAATTTTAAATTTTTACTGAAGTGTAATTGAGACCTACAACATTTTTTAACAGTTTGAAAACTAATCTTCAAAGGTTTGGAATAGTGATTTATACCACTTTTATTATATAAACACCATCTTTATATCTTGGGCCAGGACAACTCAGGTAAACAAACAAACATATGAAAAGCAAGAAAGTAAAAATCATTCAGAGGTGATCACTCTTAACTATGTCCCAAGCTGAGTCATTTTTTTGAGAAGTATTTTAGTGTGGTTCTAAATTAGCCTGCTTAATTCTCTTCCCCTGACAGTCCATTCAAATTGCCCAAACAGCTGCCCTCTTCACCTTTCAACCAAAGGCAACAGAGGCTGTCCATCTCGAGTTCCCTGTGGTGGTTCTGCATTGTCAGAGTTTTCGTCTCCAGCACTCTGTGGTGCGGGTGTGGACGATGCTTCTTATCTCCCATTTCTCCTGGGGGAGTCTGGGGGGTAGTCAGCCTCAGCTGAATCTCAGTAAGAAAGTGCCAGATCAAAACCCCAAATTGGCTCCATCTTGAGTTACTGAAGTTGGATGAGAGTGAAGTTATTACTGGGTGCAGCATCTGGTCTTCGGGTCCCAAGGCCACAGGCAGAGTGTTACAGTCTGGGAAGCATAGCAATTTTAGCATTTCATGTAACAGCTTAAGTTTCCCACAGCCTGAACTCAGTTAATTTCCACAGCCCACTGGGGAGGTGACCATAGAAATGCCACACATTTCTGCAAATGGATCCACACATGGATGCAATATCCTGTCATTGGTCAATTATTTGCATAAACACCAAAACGTTGCCTGCAATTCCCGGGGACACAGAGCCCTTGTGAAGTGGCTCTGGTCTGCAGATCAGGTGCACAGGTCTCCTGATCTAGACTGTCACTTGTTTCAGCTGGTCATTTGGAGGACATTGCAGGACAAACCGTGCATAGTTGAGGCTGACAGCATGTGCCTATAGGGCAGAATTGTCTGTTAATGGGCAGAAAAAACCCACAGCTCCTGAAAGCAAGCATGTAGATGACAGCCCCTTGTGCTGGTGAGTCTGGAGCAACAGGCATGCACTTGAACTGCTGCTGGGACTGTGAACAAGAACAACGTTTCCTCGGGACACCCAGACAGCATCTATTAGTGTGGTTATGTAGCATTATTTTAATTGACTAGAGTTGCATTGTATGGATATACCATAATTTATTTAACCAATATTTAAAGTGTTTCCAATTTTTCACCATTATACACAGTACTTAATGAACTTCCTTATACATATTTCTCTGTGAATTTGACCCGTAATGTCCTTGGGATAAATTCTTGTGAATAGAATTGCTGGATCAGACTTTAAAATGTTGATATATAGTGTCCGGTGACCATCTAAAAAGTTGCATATCAAGAATATGAATCAATTACCTATGTTTTCTTTCAGTATTTTAACTAAAATGTGTATTTTTACATTTAGATATTTGCTCCATCTGAAATTTATTTCGATGATAGAGATTTGTCATTTCTATTTTTCCAAATGACTAAGTCAGTTTTCCCAGCTCATTTTGTTGAATGGTCCACCTTTATCATGTATCAGAATCTCATTAATATATGAATCAGTTTCTGGATTCTGTACTACTGAGCTTTCTGTTAATCACTGTATAATGCTTTACTTTTTATACTTACACACTTTAATATCTAGTAGGACAAATACTCCATTATTCTGCTTGGCTATTTATTCATGCTCATTCTTTCAAAAGAACTTTGAAATTAATTTTTTTCTATATCAAAGAAAAAAAACCCTAAAATCTTTTATTGGGATTTGCATTGAATGTACAGTTTGATTTCAGGAGAGTTGTTATTTTTTATAATATGGAGGATGTGTTCAAAAATAGAATTATTTTTCCATTTATTCAAATATCCTGTGTTCCCTCAGAATTTTATTGCATAGGTCTTGTACATGTCTTGTGAAACTTTATTCCTAGGAATTTTATATTTTTGATTGCCATTATTCAAGGGGTCTCCCCCATCCCATTACAGCTATCTGACCTGTTCCACTGAAGTGGCTGGTCCACTTAGCTCCTTGCTGCACAGTTGTCTGGAAGCTCCAGCTCCCACCTATGCTCTGATACCTGCAGGGAACAGCAGAGTGGAGGCTGGGCCAGGCTCCCTGCTTTCTCCTCCTCCCCTGACAGTGCCCCCTCCTTGGTCCCAGTGTGAAGGTGGAGGTCCAGCTGTCCTAGGAAATAAGAGAGGATCAGCCAACCTCGCAAAACTCCCCAGAAGTGACCAGCAATGTAAAAATGAACTTACCGCAAGTTCATTGTACCCTGTAACTGAGATCAGCTTCCACAAGCTGTGGCTGTGGGGTCAGGAGTTGAGGCTGGGGGCTGCTAGAATTTCTGGCCTCTTACCTGATCCCCCTCTGAGGGGCCCTGCGGCCCGGAGCCTGGGAAGTCAGCCTGGCGTGTCCTGTCGGGAGTGTCCAGGCCCCTCCCTGAGAATACTCTTCTGCCCACGGTATGCAGAGGAAAAGCTACAGAGGGGAGAGAGGGAGCCCTAGCTTTTCAGGAGAGAGAGGAAATCTCCCCAGGGCTCTGTCCCACAGGAAAAAAAAAATCTCTGAAAAACAAGGGGGCTCAATGATTTTCAGTTCTGATTTCTATCTCAGTCATTAAAAATCAAGCTTTAAAAATAAGACCCTATCCACTATGTTTTAATAATCATCATTGGGCTTAAAGTGATTAATAACAGAAGGCTTTTGTTTAAATATTAAACATTAATGGTTTTGTTCTGCTCTTGAGAACTGGAGCAGACAGTTGGAAATGGGCTCGCAACATGCCCTGCCCTTGGGGTCTGGGTTGGTTACAAACGTGACCCTTGAGAGATGGTGCTGTAATCAGAGGACACTTCCATCCCACCATGGTCCTGGGCTGCACCCTCCCCCGGGCAGCATGGGACTTCACAAAAGCCTTTTGCATTTTTTGTTTCCCAGATGACTGATGGGTTTGTTGGAGAGGAATTTATTGTCACTGCTTCTTTCGTTTGATGTCACATGACTACTCTGAGGCTCAAAAAGCCAAATCCCTTATCTTAATAATAATAGCTATCATCTGGTACTGAGCTCACACTTTATATGCATTATTATATTTAAAGTTTATAGTACCCTGAGGGGTATGTAATATTATTCCTATTTTAAATATGAGGATATAGAGAAATGTTAAATAACTTTCCCAGTACACCCAGCTTGTAAGTAAGATTTGGAAACCATTCTTATCTGATTCCAAATAATAAAGTGCTCTTTCTCTTGCCCTAGCTCACCTAACTAAATACTAATTAAATAACTGTTGCAGCTCTCTTGAGACATGACCACCTCCCAGATCTTAGACCAGCTCTTGTTTGTTTTTGAGTGAGTGGTGTGTCAGGATGATTTCAGAGCATGGGCAGCCGGGAGTAGTGGCATAAATATAATAGAAAACACTGACACTGGATTTTACCAAGTGCCAGACACTGTTTTGACTACTTTGCGAGCCTAAATCATTAAGTCTCACAACAACCCATCACTTATCCCTCCACTCTACACTTCAGTCACAGAGACGGTCTGCACGTGGCGGAGTGGGGTCCCAGGTCGGCTGGTCCCAGAGTCCTGTGCTCGTATACATACAGGGCTTCCATGACTAAGATGGGGGGAGGGGAGCTTTCAGAGCAGGGTGAGGGCTGGTGGTTGTCAAGAGTTCTATTTGAGCAGTTTATATTTGAGGTGGAGTATTTGGTATCCAAGTGGAGCTATCCAGAAGGCATTTGGGTATCAATGCGGCCTCGGCATATAGGTAGTGCGTAAAGCCTGGGATCAGAGGAAATCACCTCTAGAAAGTGTACAGGTGGAGAGGAGTAGAGGCCCATGGCTGCTGCCACATCCGGAGGGTGGGCCGCAGAGGCAGGGCAGGCAAAGGACCCAACGGACTCCTCTCTGTCTCTTACACCGCACACTCAGCGGGACCCGTGGATTCCCACCACTCCTTTCCACGTCTTAGAATAAGCCATCGGAACAAAAACAGAAACAGATCAATGGAACAGGATAGAAAGCCCAGAGGTAAACCCACGCACCTATGGTCAACTAATCTATGACAAAGGACACAAGGATATACCATGGAGAAAAGACAGTCTCTTCAGTAAGTGGTGCTGGGAAAACTGGACAGCTGCATGTAAAAGAATGAAATTAGAGCACTCCCTAACACCATACACAAAAATAAACTCCAGATGGATTAGAGACCTAAATGTAAGTCCAGACACTATCAAACTCTTAGAGGAAAACATAGGAAGAACACTCTTTGACATACATCACAGCAAGATCTTTTTTGATCCACCTCCTAGAGTAATGGAAATAAAAACAAAAATAAACAGATGGGACCTAATGAAACTTAAAAGCTTTTGCACAGCAAAGGAAACTACAAACAAGATGAAAAGAGAACCCTCAGAATGGGAGAAAATATTTGCAAAGGAATCAACGGACAAAGGATTAATCTCCAAAATATATAAACAGCTCATGCACCTCAATATTAAAAAAAAAAAAAACTCAATCCAAAAATGGGCAGAAGACCTTAATAGACATTTCTCCAAAGAAGACATAGAGATGGCCAAGAAGCACATGAAAAGCTTCTCAACATCACTAATTATTAGAGAAATGCGAATCAGAACTACAATGAGGTATCACCTCACACCAGTTAGAATGGGCATCATCAGAAAACCTACAAACAACAAATGCTGGAGAGGGTGTGGAGAAAAGGGAACCCTCTTGCACTGTTGGTGGGAATGTAAATTGATACAGCCACTATGGAGAACAGTATGGAGGTTCCTTAAAAAACTAAAAATAGAATTACCATATGATCCAGCAATCCCACTACTGGGCATATACCCAGAGAAAACCGTAATTCAAAAAGGCACATGCACCCCAATGTTCATTGCAGCACTGTTTACATTAGCCAGGTCATGGAAGCAACCTAAATGCCCATTGACAGATGAATGGATAAAAAAGATGTGGTACATATATACAATGGAATATTACTCAGCCATAAAAAGAACGAAATTGGGTCATTTGTTGAGATGTGGATGGATCTAGAGACTCATACAGAGTGAAGTTAAGTCAGAAAGAGAAAAGCAGATGTCGTATATTAACGCATATATGTGGAACCTAGAAAAATGGTACAGATGAACTGGTTTGCAGGGCAGAAATTGAGACACAGATGTAGAGAACAAACGTATGGACACCAAGGGGGGAAAGCAATGGGGGGTGAGGGTGGGGGTGTGATGAATTGGGAGATTGGGATTGACATGTATACACTGATGTGTATAAAATAGATAACTAATAAGAACCTGCTGTATAAAAAAATAAATAAAATTAAATTAAAAAATTAAAAAAAAAAGCCATCAGAGCAGCTCCCTCCTACAATCTAGAGTCCCCGCTGGCAGGATGCTCTGGTTGCCCCACCCTCCTCTCTAAGGTCCAGCCACATCAGCCTTCTTGTTCTGGACATGCGGGCAGGCTCCCCTTAGGGCCTCTGCACTGCTCTTCCCCTGCAGGCAATGCCCTTCCCTAGATGGTCCCAGGGCTCCAACCACTGCTTTGTCTACTGCCTACTCAAATGCCACCTCCATGTAGGGGCCTTTCCTGACCACCCTATGCAAAAGAGCACCCCCAACACTCTCTTTGTCCTTAACCTGCTTTAGTTTCCTTCATAGCCCTTATTACTACCCACATTGCAGTACAGCTCATTAACCACTCCTCTCCGTAACAGTCAACTCCATGACAACATGTTGATTCATTGCTGTGTTCCCAGTGCCCAGAAGAGTGCCTGGCACTGTAGGAGACATGGCAAATATCTGTGAATGAATGAATGCTTGAAAAGAAACTGAGAAGTAGTGGTTGAAGAACACGAGGAGTGTGCTATCACAAAAGGAAGAGGAGAAAGTGTTTTAAGAAGCAGAATATCCATCCGTATCTAATGCTGAGGATGATCAAGGGGATGAGGATGCAGTACTGACCTGGATTTGGATGCTGATGTTCTTCCCATTTATTGTTCTTCCCATTTATTGTAACTTTATTGTTATTGGTGTGATAGAGACTCATCTGCAAGGATGGTCATTGCTGCCTTGTGGGTAACAGCAAAACATTGACACAAACAAGGGTAGATAGGCATCATTAACTTAAGGGTTGAATACATTATTCTTTTCCTTTTTTCTTCCAGTTTTATTGAGATGTAATTGACATACTACACTGTGTAAGTTTAGGGTATTCAGCATAACGGTTTAATCATGGAGTGATTACCACAATAAGTTTAGTGAACATCTATCATCTCATACAGGAACAAAATTAAAGAAATAGATAAAACATTTTTTTCCTGTGATGAGAACCCTTAGGATTTACTTTCTTAACAACTTTCATATGCAACATACAGCAGTGTTAGCTATATTTATCATGTTGTACGTCACATCCCTAGTACTTATTTATCTTATAAGGTTGAATAAATTATTACATCCATATCATGGAATATTATGCAGTCATCCAAAAAGAGGGAGCTCTACAGTATTTTCTGGAAAGATGTCCAGATACATTAAATGAAGAAAGTAGGTTGGAATTCAGTTTATAGTACGATTCCTTTTTTGTTTGTTAGAAAAGATATGTATCTACTAAGAAAAAAGTGGGATGGATAAACAATAATTCAGAAATTTTCTCTGTGTGGGTTTGATGTCTGGGGAGATTTTCACTTCTAATTTTATACAGTTTTTTAAGTGGTAGGATTATGGGAATTTTTTTTCTCTTTGCAGTTTGTACATATTTCCCAAGTAATCTTAAAAGAAAAGAAATAAATAGGCTGATTTTATACCTATTTAAATAAATAGATGAAAAAAAATTGAGGGTGAAGGTTGGAGGCTCTGGACCAGACAAGAGCCAGACGTCCCAGAAGGGAAGTTCCAGACATGAGTGGAATGCTTTCTGCTCATGTGCCCCTCCTCTGAATATATGGGAAGCTTCATATAATTGGGCTGCTGGATGGCAACTGTCATGAAAGGGTACTGGTCTTGAGCTGGCTACCCTGTCTCTCCCACAGGGAGAACTTTCTGGAATGTGCCAGTCCAGTGGTCTGTGAAGAGTTCCTCTAGCTTATGCCAAGACTTAGTCACTGACACCATCACTTATTTTACTTAAACTTTTTTCCTCCCCAAGACACCTGGAGTCTGTGAAGTGCACCCTGAAGAGAACGCGGCATGCAGACCCAGTTCTTCCTTCTTCTAGATGCATCATGTGCCCGGCTTCCTTGGACAACTGAGCAGAGGGACATACCCGGCTTGCCTACTAGAGATTTCATAGCAGAGCAAAATTCACCTTTTTTTCAATAGGTAAGTGAGAGTCAAAGTCATCCTCTAAAACAGATTTTCTTGGAAAATAGAAACTGGTAAGTTATCCCATGGATTATGTTTTTAAAAATTAAATTCCACTTCAGTAATGAGAATTGATGACGGATGCTGATGTTCTTCCCTTTTTATGCTGTTAAAGAGTGAGGATGGAGGCCGGCTGTGTGTAGGAGAGTCAGCAAAGTCTCGATCCTTTTCGCAGTCAGACTTCTCGAGAAAGCAGTCCCTATTCTCTGTCCCCTCACCCCTCTGCATCATGACTTGCTTCCTGTGGACTCTCACCGCCTGTCTCCATTTACTCTCTCTCCTTGGTCACTTGAACGCCAGGAGACCGTCTTGTGTCCCCAGGGCCCAGCTGGGCCCTCCCTGTACAACGTATGCCCGGGGGACCCAAGCTCTCACTCACCGTCTGCCTTCACTTGGGTTGTTCCCTTTGCCTGGACAGCCCTTCCCTCATTTTTCTACCTTTTGTGACAAGCTCAACTGTCTGGGAGAATCTTCACTGGCCACTCCCTCCCATCCACAAGGAGAGCGGGGTCTTCCCCAGTCTGTGTCCCCCGCAGCTGTGAGCAGACTTCAGGTATGAAGCTTCCGTGAGGTCACTGTGCTGTGTCATCACGTAGCTCATGTCTGCCTCTTCCCTTAGACTTCTGCATCCTTAGCTCCTAACCCAGTACTTGGGGTAGGGCAGGTGCCCAGCTCGTGTTGGCTGAATAAATGAATGAAGGATTCCCATGGGAATATGAAAGGCAAACCCCACAATTTTGCTGGAGACTCAGTATCCTGATGATATGAATACTGAAGAGCCACATACACCCGATCTCCCTACCCAGGTGCCTTCCTGACCCCCCTTCTTCCAAGTCTACACAGAAGGTGGCTCAGGAGTTTTAAATCCCATTCCCAGTTCTGTTTCTGACTCATTCCAGCCCTTTAAATTACTCACTTCCTGTCTCTGATGGCATTTGCTCGTTTATAAAGCAAGGTGACCCTTGAGGGATGATAACAACTGAGAGCTTATACAGGATTTCAGAGCACCTGTGAGCTGTGTAAATGCTTGACGTTGTTATGAATCAGTAAAGTGAGAGAGTGAGTGGAAACTGCCAAGCTCTCCCCTGCATTGCTGACTACTCTACCTGTCAAATTTAAAAAAGTACTAGAACCACCCCAAGGGGAGAGAGTCTTGATAGTCACTCTTCCTCATGAGTAATTTCTTTATGAGGAACAACAAATAAGACAAGAAGCCAGGATTCTGGATGATGGGGGAGTGGGGCGGAGGGGGGCTGTCTCTCTCCTCCTGATTCCCGTTTTCCGGTGTATTTAACTGTGTGCCTGCAAAGAGAAGGATGCATAGATTATTAGTACCCTAAGGCAGTTCCTGTGAAGGGAAGAGAATTTATAAGTGTTGCAGTGACATTTCCTTCCAAGGGGTGCGGAGTGAATCCAAGGTCGTTGTGGATGTTTACCCCTTGATTTCCCCTGTGGAGAGGAGTGTCCACTCTAGCATCATTTCTCGGCATCTTAGCAACACCCTGAGGGTGGAGGAGGTCCTTCCCTTTCTTATCTAGTCAGGCTGGGGTGAGCAGTGAGTGCTGTTGGACCCCTGACCTCCCCCACAAAGAGTACGTTACAGATCAGAAATAATTAGCTGATTCATTCCATGGCCAGAGGAGCAAGGCAATGCCAGATGCTGATTAGCTTGGCATATAAACACGTCGCTTCCCAGCAGTCAGGTTTAATGTTAATACAAGCACTAAAAAATGACAAGCGGTCCGGGGAGTGAGGTTCCTTTTTTAGAACACGATTGGCTTCAGGCCTAAAAGTGAGGAACTTGATACGTCGGCTTTTCTCCTGTGCTTTCATAATAATGTATGGCATGCTGTCTGATATTATGGGTTTTAGTTAAGCCTTTTATCTTTCCAGTTGTGGGGAAAAAATGGCAGGGTGGGTGTGTCCCCCTGAAGGATGAAGATGGTGGGTTTCTCCCCGTCACCCTGTTAGGTGTTCAGAGGTCCCCTCTGCACTTACAAGTGCCGTGAGGGCCCTGTGGGTGAAGTCTGTGCCCGTGTCAGGCCAGGTTGGGCCAACAACTCATCCTGCAGGCGCTGCTGGGAGTGAGGGAGGAACGGTCCCAGCATGAAAAGACTGGATGATCCACAGCTGCAAGTTTGGGGCCTGGGCCTGTGCAGTTCTTATTGAAGTGAAAGGTTTTCATTCTCTCCTGGGAAGGGCCAGCCTTACCCTTGGGTTGGGTCAAATGCCTCTTTCCAATGCTGAAAAGATCAAAAAGCTGTAAAGCTGTATTCAGACATTCCTAAAAAGCTCAAATATTCATATATAGCCACATATATAAAATATGCATACGCAGTGTATAACTGTTTACAATATGTGTATAGGTGTGTGTTGGTGTTATATATGTGTACATATATATATACACATACATATATATGCGTTTTATACATATTATACATATACGTATATGTACGTGTGTGTGTATTCTCATATTCTCAAGGTAACACCATATCTTGAGAGACCCCTTCTCTAACCACATTTTTCCTGGGCAACATGGGAATCATCTCCTTAGTATCTGCTATCAAAGACTTATCAAATAGGATAAAAGCAATTCTTTCCAGCTTACAGTAGCATACATGAAATTAAAACTGGAATAGGCCACGTGAGATTTTTTTATTCAATTTATATTTCATTTTGAAACTTAAATAGTATCTTGGAAAAACACTTCCAGTGCACTGACTGGTGAGAGCCTGGGTTCGGTCTTCCAGCCTGGTGCTGTGATTATGCTTTGGGATGTGTCTACTGACATATGAAGTGGGTTGGGGACTATAACACCAAGAGACTCCCAACCCCCTTGTATCCAGTCCAGGGCTAAATGCCTGTACATTTGTGGATTCCACCTTTGTGACTAGATCCCAGAACACATTGCTGAGGCGGCCACCACTCCCATGACAAATATCGTACACTTAAAGAACCACAGCGAAATGGAGCTCAGTGAAGCACTAGGGGAAGGTCTCAGATCTTCAGAATGTTTAGGGACCTCTGTGATTGGTGGCCTCAAAACACTGCCAGTTTATTTACCTTTTACATTCTATGGTCATGATCCCAGAAGGCTGGTCCCCAAATGTAATCTGCCCCCATATTTTAAAGGGCAGCTCTTTGCTCTGACAAAATTATTGGCCTCTTAGCTTTTTGGATATTTTATCTAAAATTATAATGGTTTCCTTATTGGTAAACTTGAAGTCAGCTTCTCAGGTTAATATTTTACATAGCAAGTAAGATCCTTGGACATGGCTATTATATGCATAAGCGCATTATACATTGAATAACTGTGAACAAATATGTTAGGAATTGCATACAATTGTGGCAGTTCTGGACTATGTCTTAGAGTCTATAGACAGGAATCGGTTATGAGCTGGGCTGCCGAGTTCAGTAGAAGCCCCTGGTGATTGAATATACTGAATAAATTTCTATAGAACCTGTTCCTAAGTTCTTTTGACAGGTCAAATAACAGTTTTTAAGGTGAGACAGAGATGTATTCTCACCCCTCTCCTTTAAATTTATAGTTTAATGACTTGAAAACACACACACACACACACACACACACACACACACACACACATCAGGGATAGCAAATAGGTGTCACTCTTCGTGGAAGTGCCATCTGATTGGTGGAGACCACTCTGAGTGCTGTATTTCAAAGAACTATGAAATGGTCAGTGGAAAAACATGGTAGTTGATTAGACATCCACTAAGGGCATGAGGAGTGGCAGGGGCTGAGGGTGATTTGCTGTATAAATATGAGGGCTCTTTTTGTGAGGAGAAGCTAATGTAGATGAAGAATCAAATATCACATCGACTTGGTGTTGAATCTGTCGGGTATATTTTTATTTCATCCAAGCTCGTTAAAACAACTGCAGCAGGCATTCCGTACATAGTAATAGCCACCTCAAAACATCAAAAGTTCAACTAGAATTTGTGTAGTGAGTGTAAAACAAGTGACTCAGTTTAAGGCAGGAAATGGGAAAGAAACTTGGTTAGTTCATCATAAGCTAGTTATATATGAAACAATTAACATTAAGTTGAATTCATATATTATCCCTAAACCCACATTTGCCATGTTTCATGATCTCCTACTATTAACCAAAACATGTTTCGCAAACCTTAACTTTCATAGACACAGGAAGTATGCATTTTAATTGGGTAAAGATATGCTTTGTAGTAAAATAATTTTTTTTTTTTTTTTTTTTTTTTTTTTTTCTTTTTGCGGTATGCGGGCCTCTCACTGTTGTGGCCTCTCCCGTTGCGGAGCACAGGCTCCGGATGCGCAGGCCCAGCGGCCATGGCTCACGGGCCCAGCCACTCCGCGGCATATGGGATCCTCCCAGACCGGGGCACGAACCCGTATCCCCTGCATCGGCAGGCGGACTCTCAACCACTGCGCCACCAGGGAGGCCCTGTAGTAAAATAATTTTATAAGAGGGCCCTTATCTCTTTGCATTGGATAGCAGGGAACAAATCTGTGACTTGTGAAGGAAAACAGAGAAGAGTCAAATTTATATTCCTGAGACCTTTGCCTCAATCTGATTAGTTAGCAAGTAGTTTTCCTTTTAATTGTTTAGTTCACTAGGCCATAAATTCAGCTTCCTTATCAGCACAGAGCAAGGCATTTTATAGTACGGCATCCAGAATAAACAAAAGCACTTTAAGCCCAAGTGATTTGCTTCATAGTTTCCCTGTGAAAGAGTCATAATTAGAGTTGACTCTCTTCTTAAATAGTAGCTCACGCTTCTGATAGCCTATTTCCCTTTCTCAGAGAAGGGCTTGTATTAGTCTATTCATCTATAGAAAAAGAAAACAAATAACAAGATGCTTTCAGACAGCGATTCTAAATGCATTCAGAAATTGCATTTGGCTGCCAGTCACAGAGACCTGACTATAGTGACTTAAGCAAATTAGATTATTTTCTCTGTCATCAGAGAAGGATGGATGTTGGCGCGTGTGCAGTGGCTCTGTGCACTGTCAATGACCCAGGCAGGCTCCTTGTGACTCCGTGCTCTTCCATCTTTGGTTTGGGGCCTGCCTCTCAAACTTGACTCATGGTGCAAGATGGAAGGAGCTTCAGCAGCCATCGCGTCTCCATTCCAGGGAGGAAGTACAAGAAGAGGCTCTGGGTATTTTTCTAGATACCTTCTGAGAAGTCACGCTTAACAGCTGAACGAATTCCAGATGACTCTGGGCTTCGTCTGTCTCCACGGCCCTCAGCCATTGGATCAGCTCTGCGTTAGGCTCGACACAGGGCGCCAGTGCCTCACCTCCTGCTTCCTGCCTGCACGTGGTGCCTCTGGTCTCCAAGCTTCGCCATCACCAACCTGGCCCGAGGAGCGCAGAGGCCACAGGACACCCATGTTTGTGTGATTGGGAAGGCGGAGATTTACTGCTCTGCGGTGAGGCTTTGGCTAAGGGGAAATGTCAGATTGACTGGTCTTAGAAGATCTTGGCTACTGCTATTGTGAAGTGACTCAACAGGCTGCGGAGCTGACCCATTTCCCTCAAAACACTCGGCCGTGTGGAGGAGCCTGGTTACCTGAAGAAACTTACCCTCTCTGAGCCTCAGTTCATCTGTAAAATTCACAGATTGGTTGGGATGAATGAATAAGGTAATGGGCATGAAACGTGAACCACACAGCAAACGTGCAGTAAGTGGTCTCTATGATTACGAGTTTTCCATTCCCTGGCTTCAGTTCTAGAACATGAATCCCTTCTGCCATGGATGAAAGACTATAGTACAGCGGGAGAATCTCAGCTGCAGTGCCTCTGCTCTCAGGGAAGATGTTCTTTCTGTGGTCAGTGCTGAAGCTCTAGTCCTGGCTCCTTTGTCAAAGCTGCAGTCAATCCATCTCCCTACAAGAATTCAGGGGTAGTTCACGACATTGGCATTATAATTATCTCTTTGTCAGCTTTGCTACAACAGATAATACCCAGGCTGCAGAATTTGGACAGTAAATTAATGGAGAATTAAGCACGCAGTCTCCGGGATCTCAATCACTGTGACTGCGGGGCTCCACGAGCTGGCCTGGCAGATAAGACCTTTCAGGTTCTGACTGCATTCAGGGTGGACCCTTGAGGACAGGCCTGCAGCTACCCAGTGACTGCCCTGTTACCACTTCTGGCTTCCTCAGAGCAGGACAGATAGTGGTCTGGCTGGTGGAGCAGGCCTGTAGAGTCAGATAATCCATCTGCATTTGAACGATGGCTCAGCCACTTACCAGCTGCGTGACCCTGTAGATGTCACTGAACACCTCTCCAGCTCAGTTTATTTGTTTTTTCATCTGGGAAGAAGGTGCTATGGCCTACATAGAACATACATTCAATAAACGATAACCACCATTATTAGTAAACTGGGTTCATCTTTGCTATATGTATGTGTATATATATGTATGTATGTGTGTGTGTGTGTGTATATATATGTTAAAAAGATTTATTTAGGTTTAATTTGGATACAGTGAGATTAATTCATTCATTTTAAGTGTGGTTTGAGGAGTTTTGGCAAATGTGTATCCATGTAATCACCACCACAATAAAGACATGGAACATTTTTATCACCACCCCCAAGCTTTCTTTGTACCTCTCTGTAGTCCATCCCTGACCCCCATCATCCCTGGCCTCAGACAATCAGTGATTTGCTATCATTATAGTTTTTACCTTTTCTAGAATTACATAAAAATGGAATCGTATGCTGTAGTCTTTTGTGTCTGGCTTATTTCTCCTTGAATAATGTTTTTGAGATTTATCCATTCTATGTGTATATTAGTAGTTTGTTTCTTTTTATTGCTGAATAGAATTCCGTTTAACAGTTGATGGACTTTTGGGATATTTCCAGTTTAGGGCTATAATTAACAATGCTGCTATGAACATTCTTATACAGTATGTGCACATATGCTTTAATTTTTCTTGGGTAAATACCTAGGACTGGAATTACTAGGTCATATGGTATGTTGAATTTGATTAAACAAACAAACTACCAGCTGTCTTCCGAGTGCCTCTAGCATTCTGCCCTTCCACCAACAACACATAAGATTTAGAGTTGCTTTAACTCCTCACCAGTACTTGGTATTGTCATTTCTTTTAATTTTAGCTGTTGTAATATGTGGACAGAGATATCTCATAGAGGTTTTAATTTTTTATTTCTCTGATAACTAGTGATGCTGAGTATCTTTTCATGTACTCATTGGCCATTAGTATATCTTCTTTCATGAAATGCCCAATTTTTTGTCCATTTAAAAATTGGATTGTCTTCTTATTGTTGTGCTAGTATGGATCTATTTCTGGACTCTATTCTTTTCCACTGGTCCAAATGCCTATGCTTATGCCAACGCGATACTGACGTAGGTTTATCGTAAGTATAAGGTCAGACAGTGTAAGTCTTCTAACTTCTTTTCAAAAGTATTTTGGTATTTCTAGGTCCTTTTCATTCCCAAATAAATTTTAGAATCAGCTTGTGATTTTCTACACAGCATCTGCTGGGGTTTTGATGGAGATTGCTTTGAGTGGATAGGTTAATTTGAGGAGAAATAGCATCTTAATGAGATTGAATCTTCCAATTCACAACATGATATATTTACCCTTTTATTTAGGTCTTCTTTAATTTCTCTCAGTAATGTTTTGTAGTTTTCAATATAAAGATATTATGTAAGTTTGATCAAATGTATTCCTAAGTATTTTGGTATTTTGGTGTTACTATACATGGATTTTTTTCTAAATTTCATTTTCTAGTTGTTCCTTGCTGATACATGGAAATGCAATTGATTTTTGTATGTTGACCTCGATCCTTGTGACCTTACTAAATTCGCTTATTAGTTCTAGTACCAGTTTTGTAGATTCTTTGGGATTTTATATATACATGATATGATTATCTAAAAATACAGGCAATCTAATTTCTTTCCAAACTGCATGCTTTGGTTTCCTTTTCTTGCCTACTGCACTGACTAGGACTTCCAGTAAGTTGCTGAATAGAAATAAGGGGAGCAGACATCCTTGCCTTGTTACTGATCTTAAGCAGAAAGCATTCAGTCCTTCACCATTAAGAACAATGTCAGTTGTAGGAGTCTCATAACTTCTGTTCACCAGGTTGAGGAAATCTCCTTCTATTTCTAGTTTGCTTAGAACTTTTATCATGAATGTGTGTTTAATTTTGTTAAATAGATTATCTATATCTGTTGAGATAATCATAAGGTTTTCCTACTTTACTTGATTAATATGGTGAATTATATTAATTGATTTTCAGATGTTAAACTAACTTGCATTCCTAAAATAAAATTTACTTGATTTTAATGCATTATTCTTTGTATATATTGCGGAATTTGGTTTGCTAATATATTTTTAAAGGAATTTTGTATTTATATTCATGAGTGATATTCTTTTCTTATAATATCTTTGAGTGTTTTTGGTATCGGTAATATGGGTTAATAAAATAAGTTGGGAAGTGTGGTAAGTTAAATAAGGTACTCAGAGATATATCCATGCCCTAATCCCTAGAATCTCTGATTGTCATCTTATATATAAGTAGAATTTTGCCAATATGATTAAGTTTCTTGAAATGCAGAGATTATCTTGGATTATAAAGCTTGTCTCTAAATGCAATCGTTAAGTGTCTTTACAAGCAAGAGGCAGAGGGAGATTTCACACAGATGGAAAAGGAGATGGTATACAGAACAGGAGGGAGGCAGTGAGACCATAGAAGCATAGATTGGAGTAACAGGGCCACATGCCAAGGAATGCTGGCAGCCACTATAAGCTGGAAGAGTGAAGAAAAGGATTATACCTAGAGCTTTTGGAGGGAGTGCAGCCCAGCTGACACCTTGCTCTTGGCCCAGTGATGCTATGTGGATTTCTGGCATCCAGAATTGTGAGGGGAATAAATTTCTGTTGTTTTAAGCCAGCAAGTTTATGGTAATTTGTTGCACCAGCCTTAGGAAACAAATAGAGGAAGTGTTCTCTTCTATATATTCTGAAAGATTCTGTGTAGGATTGGTATTATTTCTTCTTTAAATGTTTGTTAGAATTCACCTGTGAAGTTCTCGTGGCATACATTTTCTTAATGCAAAGGATGCAAATTGTACTTTCAATTTTAAAGAATTAATATAGAACTATTTAGGTTCTCTATTTCATCCTGAGATAGTTTTGGTTATTTGTGTCTTTCAAAGACTTTGTCTACTTCCTCTATATGGTTGGGTTTATTGGCATAAAGTTATTATTTTTTTAAACATCTTTATTGGAATATAATTACTTTACATTGTTGTGTTAGTTTCTGCTGTATAACAGAGTGAATCAGCTCTACGTATGCATATATCCCCATATCCCCTCCCTCTTGCATCTCCCTCCCACCCTCCCTGTCCCACCCCTCTAAGTGGTCACAAAGCACTGAACTGATCTCCCTGTGCTATGCAGCTGCTTCCCACTAGCTATCTGTTTTACATCTGGTAGTGTATATATGTCCATGCCACTCTCTCACTTCTTCCCAGCTTATCCTTGCCTCTCCTTGTGTCCTCAAGTCCATTCTGTATGTCTGCATCTTTATTCCTGTCCTGCCCCTAGATTCTTCAGAGCCATTTTTTTTAAAGATTCCATATATATGTGTTGGCATACGGTCTTTGTTTTTCTCTTTCTGACTTACTTCACTCTGTATGACAGACTCTAGGTCCATCCACCTCACTACAGATAACTCAATTTTGTTTCTTTTTATGGCTGAGTAATATTCCATTGTATATATGGGCCACATCTTCTTTATCCATTCGTCTGTTAGTGGACACTTAGGTTGCTTCCATGTCCTGGCTATTGTAAACAGTGCTTCAGTGAACATGGTGGTACATGACTCTTTTTGAATTATGGTTTTCTCAGGGTATATGCCCAGGAGTGGGATTGCTGGATCATATGGTGGTTTTATTTTTAGTTTTTTAAGGGACCTCCATACTGTTCTCCATAGCGGCTGTATCAATTTACATTCCCACCAACAGTGCTAGAGGGTTCCCTTTTCTCCACACCCTCTCCAGCATTTACTGTTTGTAGACATTTTGATGATGGCCATTTTGATTGGTGTGCGGTGATACCTCATTGTAGTTTTGATTTGCATTTCGCTAATGATTAGTGATATTGAGTATCCTTTCATGTGTTTGTTGGCAATCTGTATACATTCTTTGGAGAAATGTCTATTTAAGTCTTCTGCCCATTTTTGGATTGGGTTGTTTGTTTTCTTGATATTGAGCTGCATGAGCTGCTTGTATATTTTGGAGATTAATCCTTTGTCAGTTGCTTCGTTTGCATGTACTTTCACCAATTCTGAGGGTTGTCTTTTTGTCTAGTTTATGGTTTCCTTTCCTGTGCAAAAGCTTTTAAGTTGCATTAAGTCCAATTTGTTTATTTTTGTTTTTATTTCCATTTCTCTAGGAGGTGGGTCAAAAAGGATCTTGCTGTGATTTATGTCATAGAGTGTTCTGCCTGTGTTTTCTCTTTTCCTCTAAGAGTTTTATAGTTTCTGGCCTTACACTTAGGTCTTTAATCCATTTTGAGCTTATTTTTGTGTATGGTGTTAGGGAGTCTTCCAATTTCATACTTTTACATGTAGCTGTCCCGTTTTCCCAGCACCACTTATTGAAGAGGCTGTCTTTTCTCCACTGTATATTCTTGCCTCCTTTATCAAAGATAAGGGGACTATATGTGTGTGGGTCTATCTCTGGGCTTTCTGTCCTATTCCACTGATCTATATTTCTGTTTTTGTGCCAGTTCCATACTGCCTTGATTACAGTAGCTTTGTAGTATAGTCTGAAGTCAGGGAGCCTGATTCTTCCAGCTCCATTTTTCTTTCTCAAGATTGCTTTGGTTATTCAGGGTCTTCTGTGTTTCCATACAAATTGTGAAATTTTTTGTCCTAGTTCTGTGAAAAATGCCATTGGTAGTTTGATAGGGATTGCATTGAATCTGTAGATTGCTTTGGGTACTATAGTCATTTCCACAGTGTTGATTCTTCCAATCCAAGAACATGATATATCTCTCCGCCTGTATGTATCATTTTAAATTTCTTTCATCAGTGTCTTATAATTTTCTGCATACAGGTCTTTTGTCTCCTTAGGTAGGTTTATTCCTAGGTATTTTATTCTTTTTGTTGCAATGGTAAATGGGAGTGTTTTCTTAATTTCTCTTCAGATTTTTCATCATTAGTTTATAGAAATGCAGGAGATTTCTGTGCATTAATTTTGTATCCTGCTACTTTACCAATTTCATTGAGTAGCTCTAGTAGTTTTCTGGTAGCATCTTTAGGATTCCCTATGTGTAGTATCATGTCATCTGCAAACAGTGACAGTTTTACTTCTTTTCTGATTTGGATTTCTTTTTTTGTTGTTTTTTGCGGTATGTGGGCCTCTCACTGGTGTGGTCTCTCTCGTTGTGGAGCACAGGCTCCGGACGCGCAGGCTCAGCAGCCGTGGCTCACGGGCCCAGCCGCTCTGCGGCATGTGGGATCTTCCCAGACTGGGGCACGAACCCGTGTCCCCTGCATCGGCTGGTGGACTCTCAACCACTGCGCCACCAGGGAAGCCCTGGATTCCTTTTATTTCTTTTTTGGCTCTCATGCCATGGCTAAAACTTCCAAAACTATGTTAAATAATAGTGGTGAGAGTGGGCAACCTTCTCTTGTTCCTGATCTTAGTGGAAATGGTTTCAGTTTTTCACCGTTGAGAACGATATTGGCTGTGGGTTTGTCATATACACGGTTTATTATGTTGAGGTAAGTTCCCTCTATGCCTACTTTCTGCAGGGTTTTTATCATAAATGGGTGTTGAATTTTGTCGAAAGCCTTTTCTGCATCTATTGAGACGATCATATGGTTTTTCTCCTTTAATTTGTTAATATGGTGTATCACATTGATTGATTTGCGTATATGGAAGAATCCTTGCATTCCTGGGATAAACCCTACTTGATCATGGTGTATGATCCTTTTTTTTTTTTTTTTTTTTTGTGGTACGTGGGCCTCTCACTGTTATGGCCTCTCCTGTTGCGGAGCACAGGCTCCAGACGCGCAGGCTCAGTGGCCATGGCTCACGGGCCTAGCCGCTCTGCGGCATGTGAGATCTTCCTGGACCGGGGCACGAACCCATGTCCCCTGCATTGGCAGGCGGACTGTCAACCACTGCGCCACCAGGGAAGCCCATGATCCTTTTAATGTGCTGTTGGATTCTGTTTGCTAGTATTTTGTTGAGGGTTTTCTCATCTATATTCATCAGGGATATTGGCCTGTAGTTTTCTTTTTTTGTGACATCTTTGTCTGATTTTGGTATCAGGGTCATGGTGGCATCGTAGAATGAGTTTGGGAGTGTTGCTCCTTCTGCTAAATTTTGGAAGAGTTTGAGAAAGATAGGTGCTAGCTCTTCTCTAAATGTTTGATAGAATTTGCCTGTGAAGCCATCTGGTCCTGAGCTTTGGTTTGTTGCAAGAGTTTTAATCACAGTCGCAGTCTTAATTTCAGTGTTTGATATTGGTCTGTTTATATTTTCTATTTCTTCCTGGTTCAGTCTCGGAAGGTTGTGCTTTTCTAAGAATTTGTCCATTTCTTCCAGGTTGTCCATTTTATTGGCATAGAGTTGCTTATAGTAATCTCTCATGATCCTTTGTATTTCTGCAGTGTCAGTTGTTACTTCTCCTTTTTCATTTCTAGTTCTATTGATTTGAGTCTTCTCCCTTTTTTTCTTGATGAGTCTGGCTAATGGTTTTTCAATTTTGTTTATCTTCTCAAAGAACCAGCTTTTAGTTGTATTGATCTTCGCTATCATTTCCTTCATTTCTTTTTAACTTATTTCTGACCTGATCTTTATGATTTCTTTCCTTCTGCTAACCTTGGGGGGTTTTTTTGTTCTTCTTTCGCTAATTGCTTTAGATGTAAGGTTAGGTTGTTTATTTGAGATTTTTCTTGTGTTTTGAAGTAGGATTGTATTGCTGTAAACTTCCCTCTTAGAACTGCTTTTGCTGCATCCCATAGGTTTTGGGTAGTCGTGTTTTCATTGTTATTTGTTTCTAGGTATTTTTTGATTTCCTCTTTGATTTCTTCAGTGATCACTTGGTTATTAAGTAGTGTATTGTTTAGCCTCTAATGGTTTGTATTTTTTACAGATCTTTTCCTGTAATTGATATCTAGTCTCATAGCGTTGTGGTCGGAAAAGGTACTTGATAGGATTTCAATTTTCTTAAATTTACCAAGGCTTGATTTGTGACCCAAGATATGATCTATCCTGGAGAATGTTCCATGAGCACTTGAGAAGAAAGTGTATTGTGCTGTTTTTGGATGGAATGTCCTATAAATATCAGTTTAGTCCATCTTGTTTAATGTATCATTTAAAGCTTGTTTTCCCTTATTTATTTTCATTTTGGGTGATCTGTCCATTGGTGAAAGTGGGGTGTTAAAGTCCCCTACTATGAATGTGTTACTGTTGATTTCCCCTTTTATGGCTGTTAGCATTTGCCTTATGTATTGAGGTGCTTCTATGTTGGATGCATAAATATTTGCAATTGTTATACCTTCTTCTTGAATTGATCCCTTGATCATTATGTAGTGTCCTTCTTTGTCTCTTTAATAGTCTTTATTTTAAAATCTATTTTGTCTGATATGAGAGTTGCTACTCCAGCTTTCTTTTGATTTCCATTTGCATGGCATATCTTTTTCCGTCCCCTCACTTTCAGTCTGTATGTGTCCCTAGGTCTGAAGTGGGTCTCTTGTAGACAGCATATGTACAGGTCTTGTTTTTGTATCCATTCAGCCAGTCTATGTCTTTTGGTTGGAGCATTTAATCCATTTACATTTAAGGTAATTATTGATATGTATGTTCCTATTATCATTTTCTTAATTGTTTTGGATTTGTTTTTGTAGGTTTTTTCCTTCTCTTGTGTTTCCTGCCTAGAGAAGTTCCTTTTACATTTGTGGTAAAGCTGGTTCAATGGTGCTGAATTCTCTTAGCTTTTGGTTGTTGGTAAAGGTTTTAATTTCTCCGTCGAATCTGAATGAGATCCTTGCTGGGTAGAGGAATCTTGTTTGTAGGTTTTTCCCTTTCATCACTTTAAGTGTGTCCTGCCAGTCCCTTCTGGCTTGCAGAGTTTCTGCTGAAAGATCAGCTGTTAACCTTATGGGGATTCCCTGGTATGTTATTTGTTGCTTTTCCCTTTCTGCTTTTAATGTTTTTTCTTTGTATTTAATTTTTGATAGTTTGATTAATATGTGTCTTGGCATGTTTCTCCTTGGATTTATCCTATATGGGACTGTCTGCGCTTCCTGGACTTGATTAACTATTTCCTTTCCCAAATTAGGGAAGTTTTCACCTCTAATCTCTTCAGATATTTTCTCCGGCCCTTTCTTTTTCTCTTCTTCTTCTGGGACCCCTGTAATTCGAATGTTGGTGTGTTTAATGTTGTCCAAGAGATCTCTGAGACTGTCCTCAATTCTTTTCATTCTTTTTTTCTTTATTCTGCTCTGCAGTAGTCATTTCCACTATTTTATCTTCCAGGTCACTTATCCATTCTTCTGCCTCATTTATTCTTCTATTGATTCCTTCTAGAGAATTTTAAATTCCATATTGTGTTGTTCATCATTGTTTGTTTGCTCTTTAGTTCTTCTAGGTCCTTGTTAAACATTTCTTGTATTTTCTCCATTCTATTTCCACGATTTTGGATCATCTTTACTATCATTACTCTAAATTCCTTTTCAGGTAGACTGCCTATTTCCTCTTCATTTGTTTGGTCTGGTGGGTTTTTACCTTGCTCCTTTATCTGCCGCATATTTCTGTGTCTTCTCATTTTGCTTAACTTACTGTGTTTGGGGGTCTCCTTTTTGCAGGCTGCAGGTTTGTATTTCCCTTTGTTTTTGGTGTCTACCCCCAGTGGCTAAGGTTGGTTCAGTGGGTTGTGTAGACTTCCTGGTGGAGGGGACTGGTGCCTGTGTTCTGGTGGATGAGGCTGGATCTTTTCTTTCTGGTGGGCAGGACCACGTCCAGTGGTTTGTTTTGGCGTGTCTGTGAACTTAGTATGATTTTAGGCACCCTCTCTGCTAATGGGTGGGGTTGTGTTCCTGTCTTGCTAGTTGTTTGGCCTGGGGTGTCCAGCACTGGAGCTTGCTGGTTGTTGAGTGGAGCTGGGTCTTAGTGTTGAGTTGGAGATCTCTGGGAGAGCTCCCACCGATTGATATTACGTGGGACCAGGAGGCCTCTGGTGATCCAGTGTCCTGAACTTGGCTCTCCCACCTTCAAGGCTCAGTCCTGACACCCAGTCGGAGCACCAAGACCTGTTTCAGAAGTGCTGGTCCTTGGAGGTTGTCTGGAGTGCTAGTTGAAGAGGAGGAAGTTCTAGTCTTGGCAGAGCAAGCAGAGTTTCAGGCTTTGGCTGAAACGAAGAATGCCCATAAAGTTTTTAATAATATTTCCTATCATCCTTTTAATTTCTGTAGGTTCTGTAGTAAAGTCCTCTCTTTCATTCTTGATATTGGTAATTTGTTTCTTTTCTCTTTTATTCTTGATCAATATGGGTAGATGTGTATCAATTTCATTAATCTTTTGAAAGAACTTTATTTTAATTTTATTGATTTTATCTATTGTTTAATTTTTAACTTTCTGATATTATTTCCTTTCTTTCACTTATTTTGTGCTTTACTGATTATTTTTTTAGCTTTTAAAAGGGGAATTTTAGATATCTGATTTTAGGCTTTTTTTCATTTCTATTATAAACATTGGAAACTATAAATTTTCCTATAAGCACTTCTTTAGCTAAATCCCATAAGTTTTGATATCTTGTGTTTTCAGTTTAATTTAGATCTGAATATCTTCTAATTTGTTTTGTGATTTATTTCTCTGATCTTCGGGTTATTTAGAAGTATATTGCTTAATTTCCAAATATATGGATATAGTCCAGATATATTTTTGTTATTAAGTTCTAATTTTTTTCTGTTGTGGGTCATAAGACACATGCTATGTGAGTTCAGTATTTTTGTATTTACTGAGATTATTTTTCTGTCCCGGCACATGGTCTCTCTTGGTGAATGTTTCACATGCACTTGAAAATACTGCTGTTGTTAGGTGGAGCATCAATAAATGTCAATTTGGTCACATTGTTTGGTAGTTTTGTTCAAGTTTTCTGTATTTTTACTGATTTTATGTCTGCTTGTTCTATCAATTACTGAGGAAGGAGTGTGAAAAACTTGGCTCTGACTGTTGTCTATTTCAGTTTAGACAGCTTTAGCTTTATGTATTATGCAGATCTTTTATTAGGTGTCGTACACGTATGATTGTTATAATCTTAACTTTTTCCTGTCTCTGGAAAGTTTCCTTGTCTTAAAGTCTATCTTGTCTGATATAATGAGTCTCTTCATCTTTCTTATGCTTACTGTTTGCATGATATGTCTTTTTCATCATTTTACTTTCAATTTTTTTTTAATCTTTGTATTTTAAATCCTTCTGTGATAGACAGCATACAGCTGAGTGTTGCTTTTTATATAGTCTGAATATCTCTATCTTTTGATCAGAGTGTTTAGTCTATTACATTCAATGTAATTAATGATGCAGTTGAATTTAGGTCCACCATTTTGTCATTTGTTTTCAACTTACATCATCTCTTTTTGTTCCTCTGTAACTCCTTTCCTGTCTCCTTTTTTGTACATGAAATATTTTTAGTAAAATTTTAATTCATCTATTGGCTTTTTAGGTATATTTCTTTGCATTTAGTGCTTGCTCTAGGGATTTTACCATGCATCTTTTATTTATCACAACTTACTTCAGTTACAATAGGAATCATGCATCAGTACATGGATCGACACACATTTGTATTTTAATACTCTTTTTTGTTTTTTATTTGATGAAATGCTGTTAATTTTTTTAATAGATGCTAGTTTCATAGCAGAATGGTTGACCTCTTTTAAATGTGAACTTACTGAGGCATTTGTCAAGAGAAAGTCTGAGGAGAAAATTAGAATGGGAGTTGTGGTATGACATCATACATGTAGATTATAAAAAGCAGAGGGACTTCAGAGGGGTTGTGGCTGATGGAAAATAGAAGAGAGAAACGTTGTTCCAGAAGGTAGGACAGATCTGAGGTTCAACCATCCATGAGCTATGGCTTTTGAAAGATAAGGAAAATTAGAGAGTGGTTGGGTGGGTCATATTTGGAAACTCAGTTGAGGCACTTTTTAAATTAAGAGATAAAATTACCAAAAAATGTGTCAATATGGAAAAGTATATTTTACTAGCACCTTGACTACTTTACATCTGAGGGTAAGCTGGGCTAGAAAAGCCAGTGAATATTCTTGGAGACATCTATAGAAAAAAATAGAATGAAATGAGTGGAACTAGAATGTTGCCCTAATTAAGAAATCTATAATAGTTATTAGCCTCTCTTTAAAGATGAGAAAAATGACTCTTCATGTTTTTGCATAGTACTGTATATAAATTTAAGGTAAATTAACAAATCCTTTTTTGTTATCAAAAAATTTTCCCCTGTAAAACACTAGCAAGTGAATTGTTCTCCACCCTGGGTTTTTTTTATGTTTGTCTCTTCCTGTGGAAAGTCTTAACTATTGCACCTGTTCTGCTTCTCAAAAAAGCATCTTTAATCACCCGGCAGATGTGCCAGTGGCAAAGGAAAACATGAAGTCTTGAGCAGCTCATTCGATGAACCCTAGGATATGATTAGTTACATTTAATTCCCAAGTCCCTTGTATTTTTTTTGTTTGTTTTGTTTTTGCGGTATGCGGCCCTCTCACTGTTGTGGCCTCTCCCGTTGCGGAGCATATGCTCTGGACGCACAGGCTAAGCGGCCATGGCTCACGGGCCCAGCTGCTCTGCGGCATGTGGGATCCTCCCGGACCGGGGCACGAACCCATGTCCCCTGCATCAGCAGGCGGACTCTCAACCACTGCGTAACCAGGGAAGCCCCCAAGTCCCTTGTATTATATTTCTCTGTAAGGGCTGTTGCAGTATAGTTTTTATGAACTAGAAGGTTGTCTTATCTTGGAAAATTTTAATATTTTATCTTGTCCTTTAATGTGCCTGCCAAGGTATTTAAAGAGTTGAGTAAAAATTATACGTATTAGGATGATGAAAAATGTTTTAACCACTTTAAACGATTTAAATCCTTAGAGGTAAACTCGGAAAGATAAGATTAATAAAGAAGCCCAGATATGCTGCCACGTGGTTCTGACCTGGTTGAAACTGGGCATGGTGATATTTCAGAATTTAATGGTTGACAATTGAGTGTAATCAGCTGCCTCATGTAGCCCAGGACTCCCAAGGCTCATCAGCCAGTGGCACTCGGGGTTCATCTCAATTTTTCATCATCTCCTGCCCTAACCTGCTAACAGAGAACCTCCCACCCTTGCAGATTCCTCCCAAAGTATGTTTGGGGGTTTCTGGGGGTTTCACACGTGTGTTCCTGAATGAGCCTTCTCCTGAGTTTGCCATGCCCCCTTCTCTTCTGTGTCAAAGCCTGTTATAGATGTGCAGGGAGGGAAGGGAGGATGCCCTCTTCCAGCCCATATTACACTCTGTGAGTCTTGCTGGAACGCAGGGCTACTTGTACTCTCCGTGCTTTACAGAAGCTGTAGGGAAACAGCTCTTTCATATTCCTTATAGTCCTCTCTCTTTCTGGGACGCAGTCCAGGAAGATGAACATGGGAGAGTTTGTAGGACAAATACTGCTGTAATCTAAATAGCTGTTCTCAGTTTCTGAGGACAGATTACTTGGCCAAGTGGGATGTTTCTAGCCTCTTGGCCCCTTAAGGGGAATTTTCTACAGTTAGGCTCTCTGCTCTCGGAAGGCAGAGGCCATACCTGTCTTGTTCATCTCTCTGTCGCCACAGAGTAGGCAAATAATAAAAACTTGGTATCTCTCTGCCTGGGGCTCTTAGGTCTTTCAGCAAATAGAATTCTTTGGGGGCTGGCTCTGCAAGTTTGCCAGAGTTGCCCAAATTCCATCTTAGGTATAAGATAGAACCCTCACTACATCTAAAATATCTCATGAAATATCTAGGGTAGTTACTTTGGGCTAAATTGCCCTCTTCCTAAAGAGCTTGGGAATTGTGACAAAATTTCATTGCCCATATTGATAACATTTCAACTCAGGCATCTCTTGATTTCCATCATTTTGTTTTCGGTTTAATTATAGACTAATGTGGGCATTTCAGCGATGTGATCATGATGAAATGATTTCCTTTTGCCACTAACAAACTGCATTGGTCTAGGCTTGCCAGAGAAAACACAAGACATAGTTAAATTTTAATTTCTGGTAAATATAATGAACAATTTTTTAGTATTATTAAGTCCCATGCATTTTGGCAATGGTCTCATATTTATACTAAAATTTATTTATTGTTTATCTGAAATTCAGTCCTGTTTTTCTTTTTTCTTTTTTTCTGAACAAGTCATTTCTCTTTTCTGTGTTTCTGCTTCTTCATCTATAAAGTGGAGTATCAACCTGTGTACCTCCTTAAGCTAAAGCTCAAATGACATTAGGTACATTGATGTTCTTTGATAAGTAAGAATTTGCCATAAACATGTGAGACATTCCCAGCCATTCATTCAACAAATGTTTATTGAGGATCTGCTATTTTCTCTGGCTGGTGTTAGCACACATTTGCTAATAGTGGATTCAAAATAAGTGGAAGACAGGTTTAGCTTTTAAGGAGCTTTCTGGATACCTAAGAAGACAAGCTCCATGGTCTTTTTAACACTACAGAAGATGAACAAGTTAGTGCAAGGTAGTGAGAACTGTGGTGTAACATCCTAGAGGATGCTGAGAACTGAGTCTTGAGTTGGACCCAAAGACTTAATGGATCCTTGCTGGGAATGGATTCCTTGCTGGCATACTCAGCAATCCTGTGAGTGCCCCTTTAGAATGCCAGAAACAAAGGAAGCGTTAGGAAGTCCAGAAGCAAGGTTTTAAAACAAGGAGGGAATTGCCCCTGTAGCATAATTTCTGAGCCAGTTTCCAAGTTCCAGTGTGAGTTAATATGTTCCCATTTTTAATTTGAATTTGAGGTTAAATAATACCTTTGGAAAACACACTAACATAATGTTCTTTTCAAATGAGAAAAGCCTCTAGTATCCCATATAATCCATCTCCTAAGTACATATTCAATATGGAAGATTCTGTTTTTTCATTCATTCAATCATTCATTTATTATTCACATATCAAGCATCTGCTATGTACCAGGCAGTGTGCTAGGAATATAGAATATTCAGAGATAGAAGCTATCTCATTGAGGTGCTCACTTCACATGCTTCTGTAAGTGGACCCTGAGATCTTCTTTAGAGGTTCTAGTGGGACAGTTAAGCTTTGAGTGTGCCCTTGACCTAGGAACCCTCTTTCTTGCTGTGGAAGGAATATCTTTTCTCAATGGACCTGATGTTTGGGTAGGATCACATGATCCAGATTAGCTGACTAACTCTGGTCTCCAAAAAACTGGGTGAGGTGATAGCCAGATAACCCTTATTTCTTAAAACAAATCAAAGCCTAGTGGGGAAGACAGACAGGTAATGCATAGAGTTAATAGTTGGATGAGGGGATTGTGTAAGGTGCAACAGAAGCAGAAGAGAAAGTGGCAGAGGGGGGTTTCTGGTTGGCTTCTTAGAGTAGGCAGCCCTGGGTTTTAGAAGAGCTGGGAGCTCACCGGGGTGTGAACGTGGGAGAGCATTGCTGGCGGGATGAACATCTTGTGCCTCTGAATAGCAGTTATCACATTCTGCCTTATGGCTTCTGCCTTCCTGCCTCAGACTGTGGGCTCCTCCAGCCTGAGAGGGCTGTGTCTTCATTGTCTTTGCATCCCATCATCAAGCAGAATGTTTTTCAAATAGCTATTTTAGCTCGATGGACTAAAGTTGCACTGAAAACCTTTTCAAATAGACTTCGTAATGGTGAGCTGGTGTATGCAGAACATTCCCTACTCAATATGAATAGGCAGTGTGAAGTCAAAGACTTTGGTTCAAACCCTGGTTCACCACTCATTGGGTCATATAATCTTGAGCACGACACCCTCACTCAAACTTTTCCTTATAAGAAAAATGAGAAAAATATTATCTACTTTATATGTTGTTTTGAAGACTGAATGAGATAATGTGTATGATGTGACTGGCAAAATCATTGACATTTTGTTCCATATTAATTCCCCATACCCGCTTATAATATGCTTTTTAAGCTGACTTGGAATTTAGTTGCTGCATTTGTTGGAAGGAAAATGTAAGGACCTGGAATATAGCCCACCAAAGAAGAAAAATTCTACTAGTGTGAAAAATAATCATGTTTATAGTTTCATACACATTCATACACATTACTATGTATCCACATATTGCAAATAAATTGTGTTTAGATGATTCTCTCAGGGAAGATTCTTTAGTTGGTTGATGGCTGTGCATGAGTCCCAAATGTGTTCTGGTGAGGTAGCATCTGGAAATCAGGAGGCTATTTACAGGATGCTGTGAGCAGTTTAAATGTTAGCTTTAAAAATACCGAATATATACTTTGCTGCAGAATCCTTCTAGATAAACAATAACCCAGGAGAAGTGTATGAGAAAATAGTTGTTGGGAAAAAACCTAAATATTCTTCCCATGAATTTCTGTGAATCAGGAAGAGCTGGCCGTTGTTTGATTTAGGGATGTGGTGGGCACCCCTGTTCCTTGGCAGCAGAGTTTGACAATCCCTGGTCTGTTAGACTGAGCAGTTTCAGTGAAAAACAGTTTTAAATTATTTTAGATATTTCTTAAACTGGTATCTTTCTAAATATAGCCCCAGCCTTGATAGAGGTGGGCCATTTTGGGGGATAGTCAATTTCTGGAATCATAATTAAAGACTTAGTTTAAGCACTCAGAATATCATTAAAGGATATAAAAGGCCCTATTCCTCTTACCTTTCCACCTAATTCAACATCATTTTTGAAGAGGGGAATAATTAATTCCATATCAAGGCTCCCAATCTTATGAATTCTCCAGCTGCCTGTTCCCTGCAGGGACAGAAGAGAAGCAGGTGACAGTCAGGAACGTTGTCTTTGATGGACAGTGTTTTCACTTTCTATCCTGGTTAAGCAGCATCTAAGAGTCAACCTCAGACCTGGCCAGTGGATGGAGGTATTTTTGTGTCCTCCGTTTTATGTTTCCCTTGATTTGAACACCCAGAACAGAGGGTTTAAGTGGCTTAATCTGTATGAGAGAGTTAACATTCCTGGGAAAAATTCCTAAGTAAGAGGGGATGAGTGGATCCTTTGGGACTAAAGAAAGCCTTGTTCTTCTGAAGAATGTTACAGCGTAACTCCCAGCTCTATCTGCTTTCTCCAGCCATATCTTCTGGTGCATCTTCTCTCTCCCAACACATCCCATGATCCAGAGCTTTTAGTGATGAATTCAGGAGGAATTCACAGAGTTGCAAAAGAAAAATATGCTGCAACACATTTTGTCTTTGCACATACTATTCATTTTGCTTGGAATACCCTTCACCCTGGTGTCTGCAGGAAAGCTCTTATTCATCCTTCACAACGCTCCTCAGGTGTCACCTGTTCTGTGAAGTTTTCTTCAACATCCCAAAGTAGTTAGTTGATTTTTTTTTCCTCTGGGCTCTAACAGCACATTTAATATCTCAATCTTAGTACTTATCACACTGTTTTATAATTTACCTGCTTATTGGTCTGTCTCCCTGGGATACGCTTTGTTAGCTGCCTACCAAAAACTTTCCCCCAATCTCTTCTTTCTTACTGATAAGAGTCTTGATGTTGTTCAGGTATCCAGCTTCAAAGAAAACTAGACTTCCTCCTCAGCCCCTGGGGGTGAATTTTTTTGTTTGTTTTTGGCCTCGCCTTGTGGCATGGGGGATCTTAGTTCCCCCACTAGGGATCAGACCTATACCCCCTGCAATGGAAGCATGGAGTCTTAACCACTGGACTTCCAGGGAAGTCCCTGGGGGTGAATTTTGATTAACCTAAGCCAATAATGGTAATTCTAGTCTGCCTGCCAGTAATTGGTTTCAGTTTGAATGTATGATGCAGTTCTGGCCAAGGATGGGAAATCAGCGGTGGAGACATTTCTGAAGCTTGATTGCCCATGTGAATCACCTGGGATTTTGCTACAATGCAGAGTCTGAGTCTGTAGGTCTGGGTTGGGGTGAAGGTATTTCTAACAAGCCCCCAGGGGAGGTAAAGTCACATGCTGCCAGTCTGAGGATCACACTGAGTAGTAAGCTAAGGGGGCTTCTAGGTTAAGTTTCTTTACTTTTTAAAAAATTGTATAAACATTTTTTTATTGAAGTATAGTTGATTTACAATGTGTTAAATTCTGCTATACAGCAAAGCGATTCATATATGAGATATATATATATAAATTCTTTTTTAAATATTCTTTTCCATTATGGTTTATCATGGGATTTTGAATATAGTTCCCTGTGCTATACTGTAGGACCTTGTTATTTATCCATTCTATATATAAAAGCTTAACATCTGCTAACCACAACCTCCCACTCCATCCCTCCCCCACCCCACTCTCCCTTGGCAACCACAAGTCTGTTTTCTATGTCTGTGATTCTGTTTCTGTTTCATAGATAGGTTCACATGTGTCATATTTTAGATTCCATATATAAGTGATATTATACGGTATGTGTCTTTCTGACTTACTTCACCTAGTATAACAGTCTCTAGTTGTATCCGTGTTGCTGCAAATGGCATTGTTCCGTTCCTTTTTATGGCTGAGTAGTATTCCACTGTATATATATGTACCACATCTTCTTTATCCATTCCTCTGTTGATGGACATTTAGGTTGTTTTCATGTCTTAGCTATTGTGAATAGTGCTGCTATGAACACAGGGGTGCATGGATCTTTTTGAATTTTAGTTTTGTCTGGATTTTAGTTTTTGCTAAATTTTAGTTTTTGCCCAGGAGTGAGATTGCTGGATCATACAGTAATCCAATTTTTAGTTTTCTGAGGAACCTCCATACTGTTTTCCACAGCAGCTGCACCAACTTACATTTCCACCAACAGTGTACGAGGGTTCCCTCTTCTCCATACCCTCTCCAGCCATCATTAAAAAGTCTACAAGTTTCTTTACTTTTAAAAAGAGACATGAGAGAAGAACAGGTCCTTTCATGTCTCTGAAATCAGCTGTGTGAAGCGTTACCTGGGGCTACGGCATGGAAATTGTGATGTCAAGGAAGTAGCCAGCATGCTGAGGATTGCAGAAGGAAAAGATGGAGAAAAACCCGGTTCCAGAGCTGATGCTGTAAAGTGTGGAATTAACTCTGGAACTGCCCAACCTCAGCACATTTTATTCTGTTCCAAGAGGAATTATTTTATGAGATGTTTATTTCAATTACGTATGTGTATACAGTATGTGTAAGGCGTCATGCTGTAACATGTCTTTCTGACTCTGGGTGGTGGTCATAAATGTTCGAAAACACTAGCCTGGCCAAAGGACCACTTGTCCCTCTGGGGAACGATGCATGCACACTGCACTTCTGCAGGAGGCAGAGCTGGTTCCCTGAGCCCTGCCAGGCTTCCATGACACCTCCGCCCATTCTGTCTCCCTCCAGTCACCAGGCCCCATGGTCAGAGGCCCAGCCTAGGAACTGTTTCCTTCCCAAACTTTCCTGACTTGCCGAGGAAACAGCACTCACTCTGTGGTCTCTTCATTCAACTGCTGCCTGGGCTTGACACTGAGGCTTCTCTGAGCCCTGTGAGTTGATGGGCCTCTTGCTGGCTGGCTCCATGCCAGACCACACAGGTCCCAGCCAGGGCTGTTTGACCCTTGGGTCCAGCTCTCTGTGCTCTGCCCTAGTGGAAAACGGACTGAGTCAACATTTGGGACTTAAGAGGCTTTGACCAGTTAGCGGCCTGGAGTTTTGGATCAGATCTTGCTTTGCCAGCCCTGCAAAGCCACTCGAGGAAAGGAGATGTAGAAACCCAGCTCCCCATCTCTTTCCCTCCCTCCCTCTCCCAAGCCCTATCACCATACCTATCTCCACTGGCTCTGCAAATCTGCTCCATGTCTGAGGTGCTGGCCTGAGAGACACTCGTACCTTTCATTTTTTCTGTACGGTTTTCCTCCACCCAGCTCTGCATGAGGAAAGCCAATCCCTATGCCAAGGCAGAGCTTGAAAAACCACCCGTGCTGTGAAAACTTCCCCAGTCTCTCTTGCTGGAATTAACTGTGCTTTCCTATGGGATCCCTATGCCAAGGCAGAGCTTGAAAAACCACCTGTGCTGTGAAAACTTCCCCAGTCTCTCTTGCTGGAATTAACTGTGCTTTCCTATGGGCCCCTCAGGGTTTTGGGTGTGCCTCTATTTGAGCACATATCACATGCTGCCTCCTTGTATTAGTTGGGTTTCTCTCTGGCCTCCTCTGGGTGCTTCTGAGCTCCTTGAAACTGTGTTTTATTCATCTTCACTTAGCAAACTGCTGGGCATGCAGCAGGTGCTATACACATTGTAGGAATGATGTGCTGTTATCAGGGTTAAAAGTGTTCAGTGACATACGTGGTCAGTTGATTTTTGACAGGGGTGCCAAGACTATTCAGTGGGGGAAAGGACAGTCTTTTCAACAAATGGTGTTGGGGAAATGCATATCCACATGCAAAAGAATGGAGTTGGACCCTTACCTTATAGCATATACAAAACTTAACTCAAAATGGGTCAAAGACCTAAATGTAAGAGTTAAAATTATAAAACTCATTGAATTCGCATATCAGACAAAATAGACTTTAAAATAAAGACTATTACAAGAGACAAAGAAGGACACTACATAATGATCAAGGGATCAATCCAGGAAGAAGATATAACAATTGTAAATATTTATGCACCCAACATAGGAGCACCTGAATACATAAGGCAAATACTAACAGCCATAAAAGGGGAAATCGATAGTAACACAATCATAGTAGGGGACTTTTAACACCCCACTTTCACCAATGGAAAGATCATCCAAAATGAAAATAAATAAGGAAACACAAGCTTTAAATGATACATTAAACAAGATGGGCTTAATTAAAATTTATAGGACATTCCATCCAAAAACAACAGAATACACATTTTTCTCAAGTGCTCATGGAACATTCTCCAGGATAGATCATATCTTGGGTCACAAATAAAGCCTTGGTAAATATAAGAAAATTGAAATCGTATCAACTGTCTTTCCCGACCACAACGCTATGAGACTAGATATCAATTACAGGAAAAGATCTGTAAAAAAAACAAACACTTGGAGGCTAAACAATACACGACTTAATAAGCAAGAGATCACTGAAGAAATCAAAGAGGAAATAAAAAAATACCTAGAAATGAATGACAATGGAGACACGACTACCCAAAACCTATGGGATGCAGCAAAAGCAGTTCTAAGAGGAAAGTTTATAGCAATACAATCCTACCTTAAGAAACAGGAAAAATCTCAAATAAACAACCTAACCTTGCACCTAAGGAAATTAGAGACAGAAGAACAAAAACCTCCAAAGTTAGCAGAAGGAAAGAAATCATAAAGATCAGATCAGCACTTCCCTGGGGGCAAAGTGGTTGAGAGTCCACCTGCCGATGCAGGGGACACAGGTCCATGCCCTGGTCTGGGAAGATCCCACATGCCGCGGAGCGGCGGGGCCTGTGAGCCATGGCCGCTGAACCTGCGCGTCCGGAGCCTGTGCTCCGCAATGGGAGAGGCCACAACAGTGAGAGGCCCGTGTACCGCAAAAAACAAAAAAAAAAGACCAGATCAGAAATAAATGAAAAAGAAATGAAGGAAACAATAGCAAAGATCAGTAAAACTAAAAGCTGGTTCTTTGAAAAGGTAAACAAAATTGATAAACCATTAGCCAGACTCATCAAAAAAAAAGGGAGAAGACTCAAATCAATAGAATTAGAAATGAAAAAGGAGGAGTAACAACTGACACTGCAGAAATACAAAAGATCATGAGAGATTACTACAAGAAACTCTATGCCAATAAAAGGGACAACCTGGAAGAAATGGACAAATTCTTAGAAAAGCACAACCTTCCGAGACTGAACAAGGAAGAAATAGAAAATATGAACAGACCAATCAAAAGCACTGAAATTGAAACGGTGATTAAAAATCTTGCAACAAACCAAAGCCCAGGACCAGATGGCTTCACAGGTGAATTGTATCAAACATTTAGAGAAGAACTAACACCTATCTTTCTCAAACTCTTCCAAAATTTAGCAGAGGGAGGAACCCTCCCAAACTCATTCTGCAAGGCCACCATCACCCTGATACCAAAACCAGACTAAGATGCCACAAAGAAAGAAAACTACAGGCCATACCCCTGATGAACATAGATGCAAAAATCCTCAACAGAATACTAACAAACAGAATCCAACAGCTCATTAAAAGGATCATACACCATAATCAAGTGGGGTTTATTCTAGGAATGCAAGGATTCTTCAATATACGCAAATCAATCAATGTGATACACCATACTAACAAATTGAAGGAGAAAAACCATATGATCATCTCAATACATGCAGAAAAAGCTTTTGACAAAATTCAACACCCATTTATGATAAAAACCCTGCAGAAAGTAGGCATAGAGGGAACGTTCCTCAACATAATAAAGGCCATATATGACAAACCCACAGCCAGCATCGTCCTCAATGGTGAAAAACTGAAAGCATTTCCACTAAGATCAGGAACAAGACAAGGTTGCCCACTCTCACCACTGTTATTCAGTAGTTTTGGAAGTTTTAGCCACAGCAATCAGAGAAGACAAAGAAATAAAAGGAATCCAAATTGGAAAAGAAGAAGTAAAGCTGTCACTGTTTGCAGATGACATGATACTCTACATAGAGAACCCTAAAGATGCTACCAGAAAACTACTAGAGCTAATCAATGAATCTGGTAAAGTAGCAGGATACAAAATTAATGCACAGAAATCTCTGGCATTCCTATACACTAATGATGAAAAATATGAAAGTGAAATTAAGAAAACACTCCCATTTACCATTGCAACAAAAAGAATAAAATATCTAGGAATAAACCTACCTAAGGAGACAAAAGACCTGTATGCAGAAAATTATAAGACACTGATGAAAGAAATTAAAGATGATACAAATAGATGGAGAGATATACCATGTTCTTGGATTGGAAGAATCAACATTGTGAAAATGACTCTACTACACAAAGCAATCTACAGATTCAGTGCAATCCCTATCAAACTACGACTGGCATTTTTCACAGAACTAGAACAAAAAATTTCACAATTTGTATGGAAACACAAAAGACCCCGAATAGCCAAAGCAATCTTGAGAACGAAAAATGGAGCTGGAGGAATCAGGCTCCCTGACTTCAGACTATACTACAAAGCTACAGTAATGAAGACAGTATGGTACTGGCACAAAAACAGAAATATAGATCAATGGAACAGGATAGAAAGCCCAGAGATAGACCCACACACATATAGTCACCTTATCTTTGATAAAGGAGGCAAGAATATACAGTGGAGAAAAGACAGCCTCTTCAATAAGTGGTGCTGGGAAAACTGGACAGGGACATATAAAAGTATGAGATTAGATCACTCCCTAACACCATACACAAAAATAAGCTCAAAATGGATTAAAGACCTAAATGTAAGGCCAGAAATATCAAACTCTTAGAGGAAAACATAGGCAGAACACTCTATGACATAAATCACAGCAAGATCCTTTTTGACCCACCTCCTAGAGAAATGGAAATAAAAACAAAAATAAACACATGGGACCTAATGAAACTTCAAAGCTTTTGCACAGCAAAGGAAACCATAAACCAGACCAAAAGACAACCCTCAGAATGGGAGAAAATATTTGCAAATGAAGCAACTGACAAAGGATTAATCTCCAAGATTTACAAGCAGCTCATGCAGCTCAGTAACAAAAAAACAAACAACCCAATCCAAAAATGGGCAGAAGACCTAAATAGACATTTCTTCAAAGAAGATATGTAGATTGCCAACAAACACATGAAAGAATGCTCAACATCATTAATCATTAGAGAAATGCAAATCAAAACTACAATGAGATATTATCTCACAGCAGTCAGAATGGCCGTCATCAAAAAATCTAGAAACAATAAATGCTGGAGAGGGTGTGGAGGAAAGGGAACACTCTTGCACTGCTGGTGGGAATGTAAATTGATACAGCCGCTATGGAGAACAGTATGGAGGTTCCTTAAAAAACTACAAATATAACTACCATACGACCCAGCAATCCCACTACTGGGAAAACCATAATTCAAAAAGAGTCATGTACCAAAATGTTCATTGCTGCTCTCTTTACAATAGCCAGGACTTGGAAGCAACCTAAGTGTTCATCCTCGGATGAATGTATAAAGAAGATGTGGCACATATATACAATGGAATATTACTCAGCCATAAAAAGAAACGAAATTGATATTTTTGTAGTGAGGTGGATGGACCTAGAGTCTGTCATACAGAGTGAAGTAAGTCAGAAAGAGAAAAACAAATACCGTATGCTAACACATATATATATATGGAATCTAAGGGGAAAAAAAAGTCATGAAGAACCTAGGGGTAAGATGGGAATGAAGACACAGACATACTAGAGAATGGACTTGAGGATATGGGGAGGGGGAAGGGTAAGCTGTGACAAAGTGAGAGACTGGCATGGACATATATATACTACCAAACGTAAAATAGATAGCTACTGGGAAGCAGCCACATAGCACAGGGAGATTAGCTCTGTGGTGGTTTGTGACCACCTAGAGGGGTGGGAGGGAGGGAGACGCAAGAGGGAAGAGATATGGGAACATATGTGTATGTGTAACTGATTCACTTTGTTATAAAGCAGAAACTAACACACCATTGTAAAGCAATTTTACTCCAATAAAGATGTTAAAAAGTATATATATACAAAGTTTTCAATGAAAATTCTGTGAAGACACTGTAAAAATATCATTAGTGCAAATCCATTTGTGATTCAAATCCTTCTTTCAAAATTTATTTTATTGGACTTCCCTGGTGGCGCAGTGGTTAAGAAACCACCTGCCAATGCAGGGGACACGGGTTTGAGCCCTGGCCCGGGAAGATCCCACATGCTGTGGAGCAACTAAGCCCATGTGCCACAACTACTGCGCCTGTGCTCTAGAGCCCGTGAGCCACAACTACTGAAGCCCGCACACCTAGAGGCCGTGCTCCGCAACAAGAGAAGCCACCACAATGAGAAGCCCGCGCACCGCAACAAAGAGTAGCCCACACGCCGCAACTAGAGAAAGCCCATGCGCAGCAACGAAGACCCAATGCAGCCAAAAATAAATAGTAAATAAATTAATTAAAAAAATTATTTTATTGAAGTATAGTTGATTTACAATGTGGTGTTCATTTCTACTGTACAGCAAAGTGATTCAGTTATACGTATATATATACACACACATTCTTTTTCATATTCTTTTCCATTATGGTTTATCACAGGATATTGAATATAGCTCCCTGTGCTATACAGTAGGACCTTGTTGTTTATCCATTCTATATATAATATCAGTAGTTTGCATCTGCTAATCCCAAACTCCCAATCCATCCCTCCCTCAGCCCCCATCCCCTTTGGCAACCACCAGTCTGTTTTCTATGTCTGTGAGTCTGTTTCTGTTTCACAGATAAGTTCATTTGTGTCATATTTTAGATTCCACATATAAGTGATATCATATGGTATTTGTCTCTCTTTCTGATTTACTTCACTTAGTATGATAATCTCTAGTTCTATCCATGTTGCTGCAAATGACATTTCATTCTTTTTGATGGCTGAGTGGTATTCCATTGTATATATATATCACATCTTCCTTATCTCTTCATCTGTTGATCAACATTTAGGTTGTTTCCATGTCTTGGCTATTGTGAATGGTGTTACTATGAACGTAGGGGTGCATGTATCTTTTTGTATTATAGTTTTGTCTGGATACATGCCCAGAAGTGGGATTGCTGGGTCATATGGCAACTCTGTTTTTAGTTTTTTGAGGAATCTTGACACTGTTTTCTATAGTGACTACACCAATTTACATTCCCACCAACAGTGTAGGAGGGTTCCCTTTTCGCCACACGTTCTCCAGCATTGTTATTTCTAGACTTTTTAAACGATGGCCATTCTGACCGGTGTGAGGTGATACTTCATTGTAGTTTTGATTTGCATTTCTCTAATAATTAGCGATGTTGAGCATCTTTTCATGTGCCTGTTGGTCATCTGTATGTGTTCTTTGGAGAAATGTCTATTTTGATCTTCTGCCCATTTTTTGATTGGGTTGTTTGTTTTTTGTTACTGAGTTGTATGAGCTGTTTGTATATTTTGGAAATTAAGCCCTTGTTGGTCACATGTGATTCAAATTCTTGAGAACAAATAATTGGTGAAACTCGAAGAACCAGTTGAAAATTATTGCTTTTGTATTTTCCTGAAATCTAAGCCATCGAAGGCACAACTCAAGATTGGTGGGTGTGGAGCGTTTTGGGGGTAGTCAAGAAGAACAGTCTTGGGTGTAGCAAAGGAGAGACGATTCCCTCAGGATAGGAAAGGCTGGAGATCAGAGGGTGAAGGTGTGTCAGGGACCTCACAGGAGATGGTTGGTGGTGGCTTGAGGTCTCTAGACTCCAGAACTCAGCAAAGATATGGTGCGTCACCTGTGGGATGGAAGGCAAGAGCTTCAAGGGACCACATGAGCCTGGATCTGAGAATACCACAGTAACTACCATAGACTCGGGGTAAGGGAACTTCGCTCCATTTTCCAGGCACTTCCCAAGCCTCCTGGATTCTAGGGCGAAAATGACTGATACTGAATTTTTCCAGTCCATTTGGATGGGCCTCAATTCCAAATTAAGTTGACCTAAATAGAGTGGAATTTCCATTGCACCTGAGTTTGTGGACTGAAATTCATTCCCACTATGCTCTGCAGTTTTCTTCAGTCTCTCTCTCTATCCTAAATGAAAAGCAGTGTAATTAACTTACGTGCATCAGAGCATAGGTGTTTATAGAACAGTGGGGTAATAGATGTGGAAACACTTTGAAAAGTTATAAACACTGAATAAATGGAAAGGGAGCAATAGTAATGCCCTGCTCAGAATGAAAACCTCTCTCATTAATCCAGAAAGCTCCAGTGTACCTGAAATCTGGCAAAACTAGAGCAAGTAACTCTCTTTAATAGTGTGTGATCAACACTACTCTCTTGAATAGTTTAATATCTTTTATCATCAGAGGTTCCTGGAGAGCAGGAACTAGTAAGCAGCCCAGCTAAATAGGTCACCACTTTTGTATTATGATTTTTGTTAAACAGGAAGGAAGAGAGGGAAGAAAGAAGGACAAAACATTGCTTTCTCTGCCTCCTTCCTGAAATTCTGCCTTGCATCCTTACGATGTAAACACTCCTGAGGAGAGGAGGCTAGGGTAAGAGTAAGCTGTTATCAATCGTTTGTATTTACACTCAGCTCTTTCATAGGATGGAGCAGGTTTGCTGGAAAGACTAAACCCTGTGAACAGTTAGAGGAAGCTCCCTGCTAGGGAAAAGCACCTCCCCTCCCCCCAAATAACTTAGGGTGATGAGAATAGACGTGGGTGACTTTGCAATCTGGCTCAGGGCATTCTCATCAGTACCAGACAAATCTGCTTTTGATGCAGGTGGTAATTTGGTAATTTCTACAAGAAATGGTTCAGATTCTCGCCCTGCACTCCAGAGTTTCAAGCTTCAATCTCCCAACAGTTTAATTTTTAGAGAGTCATTTGTTTTTTTGCCGGGAGGCATTCTTTAGGTTGGCAGCCAGGCTCACTTGAGCATGGGCAATCCTGCACGTCGCAGTGCCCTATCCAAACGGAAAGAAGTCCAGAGGAAACATTAATCAGGTGTGAATCTCACAGATGAGAGAATTGTGAGGGGTGGCGGGGTAGCGGAGGAACAGCATCTGTCTAGCGTTTGCTGGATCACTGAGCCCAGGAGGATGGGTTGCCTAGCAGCTCCCAGTCACTTCAGCCAGTGCTAGGCAACAAGGTGCAGTCTGCCAGCTGCAGCTCATCCGTGTTTTCTCCTGGTTTTTAGAAGACGTGGGTATTTCAGAAGCGTCTAATTAGCTTCGATCTCATTCACTTTACTGTCTGCATCAGGTATCCTCTCTTCATCTCGCTTCTACCCCCACCCCCCTGTCTGACGTTCAGATGCTCTTCCCACATAGAAGGGGACCCAAACCTTGCAGGGAAATTTCATGCATTTCAGAGGACAGGAAAATGAGAATTTGTCACTTGGGTTACATTAGGCATTTCCCACTTTTCATTCAGCCAGCTCTCTGCGGTCATTTTCAGGGCTTCTTACTGACATGCAAATTGTTCGATGAACAAAGAGAAATTCAATGACGGATACTAAGGAAACCAGGACCCATATTGTATTATGCGAGCAGCCATTCTACTACCTTCTTGCTCCTCCACTGAAGGGAGAGAAGAGGATATGGTGGTGCTGGGCTTCTCTGATTTCTGTGGCCGGTTGTCTTCATTGTGTACTTTCTGTGTGTTAATCCTTTTTTGCTGCTTAATTCTCATGATAATTATTATTATTTCTGATTCACAGTTGAGGAAACAGAGGCTCAGGAAGTCCAAGTCTCCAAGACACATAGTTTCTTAGTGATTCTAAGTGTTGCCTTGGTGCCTCCCCAAAGTTGTTGAGACATGTTTCTGCTCATTGGGAAAACTCTAATCTAGTTGAAAAACCTGTAGTGATTCTGAAATATGTATATATATGTTTAAATCCAAGACCATATGTAATTTAGAGGGATTCAGGAAAGTGGAAATCTGTGGTTGGGCATCTTGCAGAGGACGAGCCTGGAAAAAGGCTTAAAGGAGCCAGGAGGGGGTTTCAGGCTCTCCTGAATCTTCTTCCAGTGAAGCCACTGAAGGGCAATGCATCTTTGGATTTTGCAGGCCAGTGTTTGTCAGATGGCAGTGCAAAAACTGGAGACCAAGGGGAACCTGGATTGTACTCTACCCTCTGTTTTGGTTGAACTTGAACTCACAGGTTCACAAGTCCTGGTATGCATGGGTCTTCATCCACACCCACCTCTGCAGGCAGTCCTGGGGCTGAACAAACTGCCACCTATCCAGAAACTGGGTTGAAAATAGGATAAATATTAATCCCTCCTGGCACTGAAGTGCCCAATTCCCCAAAGAGGAATTACAAAACAAACAGGGGAAATCAAGTGACTCAGAGAGCAAGCAGAAAGGAGGAAAATAAGAATCAGTAAGCTTGGTTCAAGGTCAAAATAAATAAGATGAGAATTTACATATGTATGAGCTCTCTCTTCATTTTTAGAATAGCCCACTCAAAAGTTCATTGCTTCTGGAAAGGAATTTTATGACATTTGAATGCTCTAATCCCTGGGCAGCCTCTCCTACACACGCACACACACACACACACACACACACGCACGCACACTATGGCTTTGTTAAGCTATTGATTCTCAGACCATCTATAAAGGGTATTATGTAGGGCAGTGATCTTAAACTTTAATATGCATACAAATCATCTTGTCAAAATTCAGATTCTTGAATGAGGTGAGTAGATTGATGGTGGGACCCAAGGGTCTACATTTCTAAAAACTCCCAGGTGGTATTGATGCTGCTGGTCCAAGCACCACACTTTGAGTAGCAAGGCTGTCAGGGCTTCCTGATTAGAGTAAGACATTGGGCCAGAGGACCTCACAGGTCCTTTCTGGCTGTTATTTAAGATCAGAGTATGATTTAAACCGAAACCATCAAAGGTACACAAATTGACAGATTCACTAAACTTCACTTTCTTTGTTCTCTGAAAAATTCCCTGTCAACATAACCTAATTTTCTCCCCTAGCAGCAGGGAGGTTTGAGTGATGCTTGACATCATGTATAGAATCTCTGTGAATCTTTACCACAGCTCTTTGCGGTAGCAGTTACTACTTTTATGTTCAAGGTGAGAAAATTGATAGGAAGTGCTGAAGTCAGGGCTAGAACCCGGATCATTTGCCTTCAAGCCCTGAACTGTATACCTCTAAACCACATATAAACACCTCACAGACATTTGAGAAGGTGAGAGGGAGCAGGTGTTTATAAACTCAGCTGTGACCAGTCTGCTGGGGTTGTAGCAGATACTTTAGGCTGGGGGTGTGGGTTGCAGAAAGAAGCAGTGTTGGATCAGTCAGCTCTGCGGAAAGAGAGGAGATTGTGTTCAGTGTGACCCTGTCCACCTGGTGCCTCCTTTTTTTGCCTTGCCTTCATGTCCACTCCCTACACAGACGCACACGGGCAGGCTGCGCTCAGTCTTGCCATGGGGGGCCTGGCCTGGTGGGCCCAGAGGAATAGAACTGGAGTCCATTCGGAATGAGATATATTTAGTTTATCAATTGCCTTGTTGCAGAAGTAATTTAAAGACATTAATAACAATATGCACTTCCTCTATCACCCTTTCCAGGGTAGCTGGGAAGATTTTTGAGAAGAGATTGTTCAAGGACAGGATTTCTAACAGTGGAGTTTGAGAGATTTTCATTTGTGTACATGGGAAGGGGGGGCATGAGTGATGGAGGGAGAGTATCGAGGAGGGAACATCGCTGCCCACAGGTGCTCAAAATCCATCCTCAGCCGTGCCAGCCCAGGTTAGGGGAGAAGCCAGGGCTTCCACTCAGCACCACTATGTACCATGGCTTTTGAAAGGTGCTTGACACCATTAAAAAAAAAATAAAGTCATATTAGGTGAGTTTATTCAACTGGGTTTGGAAATGGCCATCCAGTATGAACACAGGCTGTGGAGAAGTAAACAATGATTAATAGCAATGTCTGCTGGGCTGCTCGAGGGACCTTTATTACATTTTATCTAACAGCCTCGTCAATGGTCTAGAAGAGGTAGATGCTAACAGAACTTTAATTAAATTCTTGGTGGATATTCAATTGGGAGTGATTGTGAATTTCAGGGAAGGCAGAAAGGCAACCTAAGAGGATGTGAGAAGTAGAAGATAAAATCCAGCATTCACAGGTGAAAAGAAATGCCTTCGAAACATGACTTGAATGGAAATAAAAGGGGCTTCAGAGGTTGGCATATTGTGTGTCCAGCACTGTCCTGGGTGCTTTGGAGCTGTTAGCTCATTTGTTCTTTCCATTAACACCTTGGGATTGGTGCTGTTGTAGTTCTCATCTTGCAGGTAAGGAGACTGAGGCAGGAAGAGGTGAAGGGGTTTGCACGTGGCACACAGGTGACAAGTGGTCTAGAAATTAAAAAAGAAAATCCCCTTCAGTCTTTCTGTGTTGTATTTCTTTTCCTCTGGGGTTACAAGGCAGTAGTAAAACCATGCCTTAAAAATGTTTCTGGGGCTTCCCTGGTGGCGCAGTGGTTGAGAGTCCGCTTGCCGATGCAGGGGACACGGGTTTGTGCCCCAGTCCAGGAAGATCCCACATGCCGCGGAGCGGCTGGGCCCGTGGGCCATGGCCGCTGAGCCTGCGCGTCCGGAGCCTGTGCTCCGCAAGGGGAGAGGCCACAGCAGTGAGAGGCCCGCGTATTGCAAAAACAAACAAAAAAAATGTTTCTGGTTATTTGGTTTTAGTGGAAATGTGTATTTTGTGTATTAGCCTAAGGATAACCTATTTAAAGAAATGCTTTTCAAACAGACGTTCTTAGTATCCATTTCATTACTGTCATGAATTTGGGCGTCCAATCAGCCTTCTCTGAAAGGGGCAGCCACCCTGGGCTCTGCCCATCAGAAAGCGTGCTGTGTGAGTGAGGTCCTGATGTGCTTTGCTACTGCTGCGTCACTGAGCTGCTAGATGAGCACCTGCACTCAGGAAACATTTAAGAAATAATTATTAAATGCATTTCTGTTAGGCCACGTTGATTTCACCTCAGCTTTCATTCGGAAATCAGAAAGCATTAGGTAGTGGCTTTAATGGCAGAAAGAAGGGCCATGGATGCCAGGTAGTGACCACTTCTGCTCCGTGCGCTTAGAAGTTTGACCTGTGGCACAATTGCCATTTCTAATATGTAACCCGGGCAGGGAACCTACCACGGTGTCCCTGCCCATGACGAGGCCTTGTGGCTGTGCTCTCTCTCCTGCCTTCACAGGGTTGGGAGAAGCAAACGAGAGGAGGGCTAAGGAGGAATCTGCCAACTCTGAGCCACAGCACAAATGCCGGTTGTCATCATACAGCTAGGACCTCACACAGTGCTTAGTAAATTTCATATCATCCCAGGCCACTGTTTGGAAAACAGTTAAGCTAGTTCAACCACTCAAATAAATTTACTCTAACACTGAGAGAGGCCAAGATAGTGTGGCTCATCACTTAAGAACAGATGGCAACAGATGATGCTTTCTTTCCAGGTGAACTTGGTAATCTTTGGGGCTGGGGCCCAGGAATGTTGCTCTTAAAATGGCTCTGTGTGATTGTCATGCTCTGCCAGGTTTGAGAATAATGACAAGTTCACAAGAAAAACTGCTTCCTAAGGGGATAGGAGGGAGGGGTAGGCTGGGAGAACAAGTGGCCAGAAGGCAAGCAAGTGGCCAAAGGATGCCAAGGGTTGGGGAATTCTGGGGAACCTTGATTTTTAGAGGGGTAGAGGTCATAGGAAATGGTGTCAAAGTCAAGTTCAGGGTGAACGCAGGGCCTCCCATTGCCCAGCTGAGGGCCAGTTGGGTGTTTAGTGTCTGTATCGGCAGTGGAGTGAAATCAGTAATTGCTAGTTCTGGTGACTAAAGATCATCTTGCAAATAGAGGGGAGTTGTTTCTAAGGTCAGCTTTCAGCCACTGATGGAGCTCATCCTATACCCAGGGTTGTTAACTAGTCCCCTTTCCATTGTACACTCTGACCCATCCATTTCCCCAAGACCAGCAGTAGGTATAAATTCATTGATTCAACAATTATTGGTTGAGCACCTACTATGTGCCAGGCCCTCTGTGAGGCCCTGGGAATTCAATAGGGAGCAAAAGAGACATGGTCCCTGCCCTCTTAGAGCTCATGAATAACATAATCAGACGAATGCATATTAAAAAAAATTTTTAAAGTCTGTACATGGAGGAAAAATTCTATATATCATGGAGGAAATGTCTAAGGACCATGAGAGTTTATAGAAGGGTCTGCTGTGGTGAAAGTGTCTGTGATGGAGCTCGTAAAGAAGGACGTTCAAGCTGGTATTGAAGGACTATTAGAAGCTGACCGGGTGGGAGGGGGTGGGGGAAAGTGTTCTGGGCAGAGGAAAAACCTGTGCAAGGTGCTGGGGAGTGAGGGATACATCACAGGAAGAACATCATGGCTGCAAACAGAGATGCAGGGTGTCCAGCGGCTGAATGGAGGCCTGGCAGGGCCCACACGCAGGGCCTCATAGACTGAGATCAGTGTATGGGTCTCCATCCTAAGGGAAATGGTAGATGCTGGAAATTCTTAAAGGAAACGTGGCAGTAGTGGGGGTGGAGTATTTGTGTGTGTGTGTGTGTGTGTGAGAGAGAGAGAGTGTGAGAGAGAGAGAGAGAGAAAGAGAGAGAAAGAGAGAGAGAGAGGGAGGCTGTATTAGTGTGCTTGGCCTGCCATAACAAAATACCACAGACTGGGGGGCTTAAACAACAGGAATTTATTTTCTCACGTTTCTGGAGGCTGCAAGTCTGAGATGAGGTTGTCAGCAGGATTAGTTTCTCTCGAGGCCTCTCTCCTTGGCTTGTAGATGGCTGTTTTCTCCTTTGTTCTCACGTGGTCTTTCCTCTGTGTGTGTCTGTGTCCTCAGGTCCTCTTTGGACACCGGTCATATTGGATTAGGGCCCACCCTCATGACCTCGTTTTACCTTAATTACCTCTTTAAAGGCCCTGTCTCCAAATACAGTCGTATTCTTGAGGTCCTGGGCGTTAGGACTTAAATGGAGGAATTGGGGAGGAGGGAGCATAGTTCAGCCCGTAACAGAAGTGTAAGCAGATTTATTTATTTTTATTTATTTATTTTTTTGCGATACGCGGGCCTCTCATTGTTGTGGCCTATCCCATTGCGGAGCACAGGCTCCGGACGCGCAGGCTCAGCGGCCATGGCTCACGGGCCCAGCCGCTCCGTGGCATGTGGGATCTTCCCGGACTGGGGCACGAACCCATGTCCCCTGCATTGGCAGGCGGACTCTCAACCACTGTGCCACCAGGGAAGCCCGCGGATTTATGTTTTAAAAGGCTTCTCTGGCTTCTGGGTGGAGAATGAGTGAAGGAATAAGACTGAAAGCAAGAGGCCAGATGAAGCTCCTGTGGTGGCCCAGGCTTGGCTTATGTCTCACACTGTGGCACCTAACACCTGTCCCAGGCAATGTTTCCACCCTCTGTCCTGTCTCCTATTATGACTTTATTGCATTTTCATGCAGAATATTCTAATGCTGTGGAAATCTAAACACTGCTTTACAAACTATACTTTTTTAAATGGTCAGATGAGGCACTACAAAGTTTTACATTGGAGCAGTACCTCTGAGATTGAGTTTAAAAAAAAAGCAAAAACAAAGCCAAAAAATTCCCCGGTCATTTAAAGGCAAAAGGGAATCATTTTGTAACTTAATTATGAAAACATTAGATAAGTGAAATCATTTTATATTATTGCATTTCTGCTGAAATGCCACTTGAAATAAAAATAAATGAACAGATATTAGCTATTCTTTAAAATATACTTATCTGACTTGTCAGAGTTTCAGAGAATGAAAGATGAGAGAAAATGATGTTATTTAGCTATTGAAAATTCATTTTATTTCCCTAGTACTTGATAATATAAGAAAATCTGGAATAGCAAATCAGAACAAATCACAGTCATCTCCCAATTCAAATAATAATCACCATCATCACATATTCATCATAAGGAAATGATTTTTTTTTTTTTTTTTTTTTTTTTTTTTTTTTTTTGCAGTACGCGGGCCTCTCACTGTTGTGGCCTCTCCCTTTGCGGAGCACAGGCTCTGGACACGCAGGCCCAGCGGCCATGGCTCACGGGGCCCAGCCGCTCCGCGGCATGTGGGATCTTCCCGGACCGGGGCACGAACCTGTGTCCCCTGCATCGGCAGGCGGACTCTCAACCACTGCGCCACCAGGGAAGCCCAGGAAATGATTTTTAAAGCTTTAAAAGGCAGCAGTATTGAAGAAGCACATCCAGAAAATAAGCCGTGGCCCAAAGGAGAAAATGACAGATATCACAATTGTTAGTCATTCAGCAATGTGTATTTTGTACCCTCTGTGTGCAATGGCCAATCTCAAATGTGGTGCTGTGCCACCTGCATTAGAATCACCTGGAAAATGGGTCAAAATGCAAATTCTGGGGCCTCATCGCAGACCAAACCCAAACATCTGGACAAAAGGCTGAGGCATCTACAACCCTAGGACATCATAGATCACTACAGGTGATTCTTAAGCCCGGCAAGTTTGAGGGCCACTATCAGAGATAAATGTATGTTGTGCTATGTGGGTGGAAAAAGGGAAATCAATTCCACGTGTCTGCCCTGAAGATTTACTATTGGGTGGGGAAGCCTACTTGGAAACATGGAATCATAAGGAAACACACCATAGCATGGAATTTCTTGACTTCAAGAGAACACCGCTGTCGTTTAGCCTAATCCTTTCACTTTGCAATGAGCAACTAACACCGAGAGGACTGACCAAGGCAGGGCCACGCTTGGGGGACGTCCTGGGGTAAATCTCAGCCTCTGGTTCAGCATTTCGTCCACTCTGTGGTGACACGTTGACCCCTACCCTTGCATTGCCTCTAATACATTCAGACGGAAACACAGCACATGGTTTTACAAGGAGGGGGGTTGGTTTCTACTTAAGATGCTTGGTTTTGTTCTTTAAGGGGACACATAATCCTTGCTCTTTTTCAACTTTGAAATAATAAAATCATGCAAACATTCTGCAAAGCATGGCCCTGGGAAAAGCTCACCATCTGTGCTGGTTGTTGACAACATGGACTGGAAAAAAAAAAAAAAGGTCACCTAGGCAGTGCTCATGCCTGTTGAGCTTCGCTGATTCCTGGAACTCTGAAGTTGTGTCCTGGAATTAATTTTTAACTTATCTAGGTATGTTTCTTAAATAAAATTTTGATCTTGCTGAGGAAAAAAAATAAAGGGATCAGAGATTATTTTGTCCTAAAAGATTGAGGGGGGGCGGTTTACTATCATCAAGGATACAAAATGTTTTATGAAAGAACCAGAGAAGAAATAATTATATTACATTGTGAGGGATTTAAGCTCTAAAGAAGGGAACTACTGCCAGGAAGAAAGTGTTGCCCTCTCCTTACCCGATGGACTTTGAAGACAAATGGATTATCCCCTTTTCTTTCTTTCTTTTTTTTTTCTTTAATCCAAGACCATGGCTTCCATCATCCTCTACATTCTGAAGTCCTCCAAATCCTAACTCTCAGCTCCTACTGCACCACGGATGTGGTGGAGATCTTCTCCTCGCCTTTCGTTCGGTCCCTTGGTGTAAGGTGTCCAAAGTTCCCTGGTGGCAGATATGGTTGAAAGTTCAGTGGGACTCTTGCTGTGTCCAACAGCAAGTTTATCCCCGTTAAAGAGCCAGAACCTGCTAAACTGCAGAGCTCAGAGATGCAGGAATGAGAAGCATACAAAAAAGCGAACAAACTGACAAAAAGATGATGAGGAAATATATACAAATGCACACATTCGTAAAGTGAAAGCTATCTGGGAGATCAGTACCTCCATTGGAAGCATAACTGCTTGGAGGACAAGGCCTTTGAACTGGAATTTAGATTTTCAGTATAGAAATGTCCTATATTCTCAAGTTACCTGTCAAAAACTGAAAACCCAAACCCCCGAAACAAAAAGGCCTTTTCTTTAGAATGATGGGTGGACAACTTTCTGTATGTAAACATATGTTTATTTTTAAAGGTAATAAAAGTTCACAGTCAAGAGCAGGGGTGTATTATCTCACATATTCAGGGTTGGGAAGGTTGAAGCCAACAGAATAGAATTAGATGAAACAGGCTGGTGGCAGTGAACAGCTGGCACCTGGACGTAGGGGATGGTGACTGAGAGAGAACATAAAGTGGAGGCTCAAAGGCAAGCACTTGTTAGAAATTCTAGGACTGAATAAACAGCATGTGGAGAGAAAAGTAGGTTAAGAAACCTAAATAGGGCCTTTTTTAAAAAATTGGAGTATAGTTGATTTGCAATTATAGTGTTAGTTTCAGGTGTACAGCACAATGATTCATATATATATATATATATATATATATATATATATATATATATATATATATGATCCTTTTCAGATTCTTTTTCCTTATAGGTTATTACAGAATATCAAGTGTAGTTCCCTGTCCTTGTTGGTTATCTATTTTATGTATAGGAGTGTGTATATGTTAAACTCCTATTTTACTACCCCCCTCACCTAAGTAGGGCCATTGTTGGAAATGAAGAAATGAATGAGCAGGAAGGTACAACAGAGACAATAATTGATGGTCAATGGCCTCCTCTGGCCTGTGATTTTACATGTGGTCCATCCTCTTTAACACTTGTTATTGTAAGTAATGACAATATTATCAATGATGATACCACTGAGAAGCAGAAGAATGCTGTCTGGGCCCCTGGGGATGTTGTGGGTTGGTGCCCTACTGTATTTGTGGGCATTTTCAAGTAACCCTCAAGCACTTGTTCTGCCATTAAAGTCTAGTTAAGGGAGTGCAGACACCGGTAAGAAGGTAACTAAAACTGAGGCCGTATGTGGTAGATGCCAGGTGATGACTGCGAAGAGGTTCACGGTGGGAAGAGACCTTGTGGGCAATGTAGCTCAAGGCAGGGACCCAAGTACATGGCTCCTGCAGACAGAGGGAACCTGTGCGGGAAGACATTTTGAAGAAAACAGATTTGGTTTCAGATTAAAGCATGAAAAAGTGAAGGGAAGACTTGAGGCAGGAAGATGGGTTGCAGGATGAAGGAAAAATGCCAGGTGGAAGGCACAGAAGGCTTGTCTTCCAGTGGTGATGGCAGGGTTGGCAAGAAAGAAACACATGGAAGAATCCACAGCACCTGGTGGCTGATTGGATGCGGGGATCCAGAGAGAAGGTGTAATCAAAAGGAGGCTCCAAGCCTGGGAGTCAGAGAGAACCACGTTCATCTTGGCAGAATAGATGCTAGGTTTGAAAATGAACTGGAGATGTGGCAAGTTCCAGGCGCTGGGAGGTGTCCCGGGGCGGGGTGAGGTCTGGCTGGCATTTGGTGGTGGACGGTTCAGAGCTGCCTGGTGATGCGGGGGTCATGTGCATATAGGTCTTTGTAACTGAAAACTGAGAGTGGGTTCAGAGAGAAGGATGCCTGAGGAGAACCCCGGAGGGGTGTGCCTACAGCAAGTCTAGGAGAGAAAGCAGGAGCTTCGGTGGATAAGGACAGAGAAGGTGCCCTAACAGAGTGAGGCAGACCCAGGATGGCATGGTACAAAGAGCCAAGAGTTTCACGGAGGAACGGGTGGGAGGTGTGAATTGTTACAAAGAGATCTGAGAGAATTTGGACAAAATATTTCATAACATTCTGATTACAAACTGAGTTTTTGCTATAGTTCTTCATGACTGTTTTTTAAAAATAGACTCTTATTTTTAGAGCAGTTTCGGGGTCAAAGCAAAGCTGAGCACAGAGTACAGAGAGTTCCCATAACCCTCCTCCCCACACGTGCACCCCCCCCCACTATCAGCATCCCCGCCAGAGTGGCATATTGGTCACATTTTTAAAAATTACAGCTTACTTCCTCCGACAGGTTACAAGACAAATACCCAGTTTGCTTGAGTTTTAAAAGGATATTTCCTTTGTCCCACGTGAATGACCAGTAAACATATTTGTCACATTTGATGAACCTACACTGACACATCAGTGTCACCCAAAGTCCGTAGTTTAATTAGGGCTCACTCTTGATGTTATACGTTGTATGGGTTTTGACCAATGTATAGTGAAATGACATGCATCTGTTGCTGTAGTATCATACAGAATAGTTATATTGCCCTGAAAATCCTCTGCATTCCACCTATTCATCCCTCCCTCTCCCCTTGCCGTTAACAACTGACTGTCTCCAGAATTTTACCTTTTCCAGAATGTCGTATAGTCAGAATCATAGAGTATGTAGCCTTTTCAGGTTGGGCTTTTTCACTTAGTAATATGCATTTAAGGTTCCTCCAGGTCTTTTTTTGGCTTGATGCCTCATTTCTTTTTAGCACTAAATAACATTTCTTTGTTTGCTGCACCACAATTTATTTATCCATTTACCTACTGAAGGACATCTTAGTTCCTTCCAATTTTTGACAATTATGGATAAAGGTACTGTAAATGTATGTGTACAGGTTTTATTTATTTATTTATTTATTTTTACTATGACAAAATACACATGACATAAATGTACCATCTTAACCATTTAAAAATGTACAGTTTAGTGGTACTGAGGACATTCATATTGTGGTGCAAATGCCACCACCACTCATTTTCAAATCCCTTTTCATCTTGTAAAACTGAAACTCCATACCCATTAAAGAGTAAATTCCCATTCCCCTTCCCCCAGCCCCTGACAACCATCACTCTGCTTTCTGTCCCTATGATTTTGACAACTCTAAGTATCTCTTGTGAGCAGAATCACAGTATTTGTCCTTCTGTGTCTGGCTTATTTCCCTTAGCATAACATCCTCAAGATTCATCCATGCTGTAATGTATGCTAGAATTTCCTTCATTTTCAAGGCTGAATAATATTCCATTGTATGTCTGTACCACATTTTGTTTATCCATTCATCTGTCAATGGACACTTGGGTTTCTTCCACATTTTGGCTATTGTGAATAATACTACCATGAACATGACTATATATGTATCTCTTCAGGACCCTGCTTTCAATTCTTTGGGTATATACCTAAAAGTGGAATTGCTGGATCATATGGTGATTCCACATGCAGGTTTTTGTGTGGACATGTTTTCAACTCATTTGGGTAAATACCAAGGAGCACAACTGCTCCATCACATGGTAAGAGTATGGTTTAGTTTTGTCAGAAACTGCCAAACTGTCTTCCAAAGTTTTGCATTCCTAATGGTATTTTGCATTCCTACCGAAAATATTGTGTTGCATTCCCACCAACAACGAATGAAAGTTCCTGTTGCTCCACAGCCTCGCCAGCAAGTGTCTTGGGTTTTTGCCATTCTGATAGCTGTGGTGATATCTCATTGTTGTTTTAATTTTCAGTTTCCTAATGGCATATGATATTGAGCATCCTTTGATATGCTTATTTTCAATTTGTACATCTTTTCTGGTGAGCCGCCTATTCAGATCTTTTGTCCACTTTTAAATCAGGTTGTTTGTTTTCTTACTGTTGAATTTTAGGAGTTTTTTTTTTTTAATTTTGGTCACAGTCCTTATATATCTTTTATTAAAAAGTCCAGATACACCTTTTACAAAGATATATCTTTTACAAAGATTTTCTCCCAGTCTACAGCTTGTCTTTTTCAAATATTTTGGGATTTTTCTGACTATCTTTCTGCTTTTGATTTCTAGTTTAATTCCATTGTGGTCTGAGAGCAGATATTGCATGATATCTATTCTTTTAAATTTGTTGTGTTTTATGGCCCAGAATGTGATCAACTTGCTGAATGTTCCATGTGAACTTGGGAAGAATGTGGGTTCTGTTGTTGGATGAAGTAGTCTATAGATGTCAGTTACATCCAGTTGATGGATGGTGCTGTTGAGTTCAACTGTGTCCTTACTGAATTTCTGCCTGCTGGATCTGTGCATTTCTGAGAGAGGGGCATTGAAGTCTCCAACTATAATAGTGGATTCACCTGTTTTTCCTTGAGTTCTATCAGGTTTTGCCTCATGTAGTTTGACACTCTGTTGTTAGGCACATACACCTTAAGAATTGTTATATCTTCTTGGAGAAGTGACCCCTTTCTCAGTATGCAATGTCCCTCTTTAACCCTGATAACTCTCCTTGCTCTGAAGTCTGCTGTCTCTGAAATTAATATAGCTACTCTAGTTTTCTTTTGGTTAGTGTTAGCATGCTATGTTTTTTCCATCCAATCTCTGTGTTTTAATTGGTGTATGTAAGTAAGTGACTGTTGATGTAGTTGGATTAAAATCTACCATATTATTACTGTTTTCTGTTTGTTGCTCTTTGTTCCCATTTTTGTTTTCTACTTTTTTTTTTTTTTTTTTTTGCGGTACGCGGGCCTCTCACTGTTGTGGCCTCTCCCATTGCGGAGCACAGGCTCCGGATGCGCAGGCTCAGCGGCCATGGCTCACGGGCCCAGCCTCTCCGCGGCATATGGGATCCTCCCGGACCGGGGCACGAACCCGTATCCCCTGCATCGGCAGGCGGACTCTCAACCACTGCGCCACCAGGGAGGCCCTGTTTTCTACTTTTAAAAATGCCTTTTTTGGCTTTAACTGGGTATTGTATATGATTCCACTTTCTCTTTTTTCTTAGCATATCAATTATACTTATTTTTGTAGTTTTTTAGTGGTTTTCCTAGAGTTTGCAGTATGCATTTACAACTAATCCAAGTCCACTTTCAGATAACACTACTGCTTCACAGGTAGTGCAAGGACATCATAATAACAAAGTATTCCCAATTCCTCCCTCCAATTCTTGTATCATTTCTGCCATTCATTTCACTTATATACAAGTTATAATCATCCAATACACTGTTACTGTAATTATTTTGAACAAACTGTTATCTGCTAGACCAATGAAGAATAAGAAAAATAAAAGGCTTTATTTTCACTTATTTCTTCTGTAATGTTCTTCCTTTCTTTATGTAGATCTAAGTTTCTGACTTAGATAATTTTCCTTCTCTCTGAAGAATTTCTTTGAATACCTCTTGTACAGCAGGTATCCTGGTAACAAATTCCCTAAATTTTTTTGTTTTGTTTTTTTTGTTTGTTTGTTCTATTTCTCTTTCAGTTTTGAAGGATAATGTCTCAGGATACAGAATTCTAGGTTGGTGTTTCCCCCTTCCCCCAACTCTTTGGATATTTCACTCCATTCTCTTCTTTCTTGCATGGTTTCTGAGGAGAAGTTGGATGTAATTATTATCTTCCTTCCTCTGTAGGTAAGGTGTACGTCTTTATTTATTTTTAATCTCTGGCTTCCTTAAGGACATTCTTTATCTTTGATTTTTTGCAGTATGAAAATGGTTTGCCTGGTGTAGTTTGGGGGCATTTACCCTGCCCCTGCTTGGTGGTGTTCCCTGAGCTTCCTGGATCTGTGGTTTGGTGTCTGACATTAATTTGAGAATTCTCAATCATTATTGCTTCAAATAGTCCTTCTGTTCCTTTAACACTTTTTTATTGTTTTTTTCTTTCTGTTATTACCATTACAGGTATGTTACACCTTTTGTAATTGTCCCACTGTTCTTGGATACTCTGTTCCCCTATTTTCAGCCTTTTTCCTCTTTGCTTTTCAGTTTGGGAAGTTTTTATTGACATGCCTTCAAGCTCAGAGATTCTTTCCTCAGCTATGTCCAGTCTACTAGCAAGCTAAAGGCATTCTTCATCTCTCTTACAATGTTTTTGATCTCTAGCATTTCTTTCTGAGTCTTTGTTAGAATTCCCATCTCTGTGCTTACATTACCCATCTGTTCTTGCATGTTGTCTATCTTTTCCATTAGAGTCCTTAGCAGATTAGCCAGTTGTTTTAAATTCCTGGTCTGATAATTCTAACGTTCCTGCCATAATCTGAGTCCAGTTATGATGCTTGCCCTATCCCTTCAATCTGACTTTTAGTATACCTTGTAATTTTCGTTGAAAGCAGGACCTGATGTACTGGGTAAAAAGAAATTCTGTAAATAGCCTTTATTAATGTGGTGTGGGGGAAGGGGAAGCATTCTGTAGTCCTATGATTAGGTCTCAGTGTTTTAGTGAGACTGTGCCTTTGGACTGTGAACTTTAGAAGTATTTTTAAGGTCCTGTCACATACACACACACCCCTGCCCTGCCCTCAGCCAATCTTAAATGGGACAGGATGGCTAGAGGGGGCTGGAATTGGATATTTCTTTTTTTTGTTTTTTTTGTTTTTTTGCGGTACACGGGCCTCTCACTGTTGTGGCCTCTCCCGTTGCGGAGCACAGGCTCCGGACACACAGGCTCAGCGGCCATGGCTCATGGGCCCAGCTGCTCCGCGGCACATGGGATCTTCGCAGACCGGGGCGCGAACCTGTGTCCCCTGCATCGGCAGGCGGATTCTCAACCCCTGCGCCACCAGGGAAGCCCTGGAATTGGGTATTTCTTATCCCTCAAATCAGTTAGGCTCTGATAAAACCCCAACAGTTTCTCTTGAGGGCAAGCCTTGTTAAGAACAGAATGCTCTGGTATATTTCAAAATGTTTTTTTTTTCCCCTCTCCCGTGGAAAGCTCCAGGACATTTTTCTCCAGTATTCACTGTGAGAACCTGGTAGAGCTTCTGGAGGTAAAACTCACAAAAATGTGGGCATACTCCCCTAAAACTGGGCCCTCCCTGCAATTTTTCTCTCTCATACTTGCCTACTCTGAGCTTCCAGCAATTTGTCAATTACAGCTCAGGTTTTCCTACCCTGGTATGGGCTCCCACAGAAATTTCTGTTAGTAGGTTTCTGCTCCAGTAAGTAACGGTTCTCTGTGTCTACCTGTCTCTTTCCAATTTAGAGGGCAAAGTTTGTCTTGTGACCTCAATTTTCTGACAGATCTAAGAAGAGTTGTTGATTTTCAGTTTGTTCAGCTTTTTACTTGTTAGGATGGAACAGTATGGCAAGCTCCTTACATGCTGTACTGAAGACCAGAAGTACATAATTCTCTTCATTACTTTTTAACACTCAGAATATCAATTAATAGTGCTCAGTCTTCAACCAGAGTAACAACAAAAGGTATTTAAGGTAAGAGCTTTGAAAGAGTGGGGCACATAGAAATCACTATGCTGTGGGAGGGGATTGTGGATACTCTGCCCATCTATCTAGGTGATGCTCCCTGTCAGAAGCCCTAGGGGGAAGACACAGCAGAAACTAAGGAACAGTGAAAAAAAAGATAAAGCGAAGATCTTAAGAAATTCTGACAACAAAAATAGTGGTTTACCAGATGGCCTGTTAACAGTGAGCTAGGACTAATGAGAGAAATATTTTTTTCTTCACCAGTATTTTTTTCTTCATTGTAGCAGAATGGGTTACATAGGAACATCTGGAACTTATTTCTCTGACATAGTAAACCTTGGATAATATCTACTGGTGCTCAAAGCGAGGCAGTATACTTTTAAGAATTAAGTATATGGGGCTTCCCTGGTGGCGCAGTGGTTGAGAGTCCGCCTGCCGATGCAAGGGACACGGGTTCGTGCCCCGGTCCGGGAAGATCCCACATGCCGCGGAGCGGCTGGGCCCGTGAGCCATGGCCGCTGAGCCTGCGCGTCCGGAGCCTGTGCTCCGCAATGGGAGAGGCCACAACAGTGAGAGGCCCAAGTACTGCAAAACAAACAAACAAACAAACAAGAATTAAGTATATGGTATTTGTCTGTGTGTTGCAAATATGGATAACATAGACTTCTTGGCATAGTTTGATGGGTGGGCAATAACTTAAGCTTCAAGTGTATGCAATAATTAAGATTCTTTTTTAAAAAAATTTTTATTGGAGTATAGTTAATTTACAATGTTGTGTTAGTTTCTGCTGTACAACAAAGTGAATCAGTTATACATGTACATATATCGACTCTTTTTTTAGCTTCTTTTCCCATAGAGGTCATTACAGAGTATTGAGTAGAGTTCCCTGTGCTATACAGTAGGTACTTGTTAGTTGTCTATTTTATATATAGTAGTGTGTACATGTCAATCCCAATTTCCCAATTTATGATGAAAATAGAGAAATGGCATCACATGGAGCAGTTTTTATCAAATGGGAGCCAGAATCCTTTGGAAAAGTGATCAGAGAATTTGCCCTACAGAGCGGGGAAGAGCTCCATGGAGCAGCTTCTCCCCTGGACCCTTGTCACTGCCACCCTCAGTGTCTGATCCTCTTCCACTGTATCCATCTCATAAGGCACCATCACTTGTCTTTTGTTATAGCTGGTCTTTGGTCTATTCTTCCAGGTAGCTTGGGGCAAGAGAGAATGATGGTGAGAAAGATGATGCGGGGCCTTGAGCAGTAAAATTAGCTGTTCCCTCTTTGTTCTTTTACTGAGTTTTGTAATCTTGTGTATAATACTTACCATCTGTATCTCTCTATTTCATTAGGTAGTGAGGTTCAGGAGCACAAAGTTCTAATTTACCTTTTCATCTTCTACAGGGCTCAGCACATCCCTGTTATATATTGGGTGCTCCATAAGCATTTGGTGGAATTGAACTGGAATGAACTAAATTGAACTGAATTATGCTAAAAATAAATGGTTGTCCAAGGTCTATAGAATACCACATAATAAGAGCATAGGCTTTCCAGTTAGACCAATGAAGCCTCCAGAATTTCCATACTGGATGGGTTTAGGAGCAGCTGGCTGTTTGGAAGAGAGGACAAGGGGATTTGTGCTAAAACTGCATTTGCAGAGACATTACCTTGTTTTGACTAGATCAAGCAGCCTGCTTAAGCCAGTTCTTAGTACCACATTTGCTATAGACAGATATGGGTTAAAATAATTTCTCCAATCCTCAGTTCCGAGATATGTAAAATGGGAATAATAATAATAATAATAATACTGACCCCAGCAGAGTATTGTGACAATTATTGAAATATTGTGTGTTAAGTATTTAACTTAGGCCTAGCATATAATAAGCACTCAAAAAAGCTAACTATCATTATTATTACTGTAATGTCTTAAGTTGGTTCTATTCCTAAAATGTTAGAAGGCTAGAGCTAGAAGAGAGCTCAGAAACAGCAAAGAATGGAGCCTTTGGAGTCCACAGACCTAAATGTGGATCCTATCTCTGTTCCCTCCTTGCAGGATGACCTGGGGCAAAATACTCACACAGTGAAACCTCATTATATGAGAATCACTTGAAAAATTAAAATTCAGATTCCAAGGCCCCTCCCCAAATATTCCGATTAAGTAGTTTTACGGTGGGGCCCAGGGATCTGCATTTTACAAGTTTCCAGGTGATTCTGATCCATGAACCCCATGGACCATAGCTTGTAAAATGTTGACTTAATCTCATGAAGCCTCAGGCCTTTCCTTCATACAGTGAGGCAGTGATACCTGCTTCGTGGTTTGTGTATGGAAGGCATCTGTCTGTGAATCTGGTTTATCGAAGGTGTACAGAAACGTTGGCTCTCTTCCCTCTAGATAGCATCTATTCAAACTATTTCATCCAACCATGTGCATCCAGTGTCAGAGAAGAGACCAAAATCTCTAGAATGTGCTAGAATTTGACAGAAATCAGCCAACAAATTAAGGAGCATCAAACTGTAAAGGGTGATAAGAGTCTGTGAAACACACTAGCCATATTTTGAATAACATAGGCTGCTAACAGAATGGATTCCCACTCCCTCCCCACAAGTTAGCCATGTTTGGAAATCAAAAAATTCCACTTTGATGAGTACATTTTCCTGCTCTCAAATGCCAGAAACCATGGAACAGCAAGCAGAGCCTGCACCATTACCATTGGCAGCAAGCAGTTTTGTAATGAGTTTTGGAAATTTGACTACTTGCCAGCCTCTGATTCATTAATGTAATATTAGAAGAAAATTAACAGAGGATGATGACCTCAGAGGACATTTGGGGATAAGGCCAAATCCATGCTGAACTGAGTCAGCTACCAAGAAGATGAAACCGGTTTGCCTACGAGCATGGGAGCTTTCAAGGTTCTTGTTTGTGATGTGTACATTCCATCGTCTTAGCTGGTGATTGCTCCTGCTGTTGCTGTAGAATGGAACTTTGAAGCCCTGATGTCTATAATAAGCTAGATGAGCTCACTTGTTAATGCTTTTTCCTTCCTGTTATACTTTTCAATATGTTAAGTTGCTATTTAACTTTGAATTGTCACAATCTGTGGCATTATATAATGGTATAATTTCTTTGCTGTATAATTGGTAAAGAACTTTGTGATACTTCTCATTGGAGGGGGATTAAAAACTATAGAGAAACATAAGGCTGTGTTTATATAAATGCAAAAAAAAAATCAGTTCCATCAACTCTCCCCAAAATAAGTTGGGCAAAAACCATTTAGACTTTGTAACTTTTTTTTTCTTTCATGCAAAGAGTATACTTTAAACTGAAAAAATTTCCCCCTTTTCATCGTTGTTTGTGGACATAGGATATATAGCAGCAGGGGAGGAGATGAGAAAAATCTACTGAAAGCTGGTTCTGTTTAACAGCTCAAATTCAAATTTGTTTTTAAAAAGAAAGATCCTTATGCAGGTTCACAATGGCGAATCATCAGAATTGCAGCCTGCCTTATGGAAAGAAATTTTATAATTATAAACTCCTAAATAAATCTTTGAAACAGCATCTGCTTTGTCTATGGGGAGGTTTTTAAAAATTTTTAATTTACTCTTACATTTGTTCAATCATTCAACAAACATTGGCTATTGCCATATGTGCTGGACAGAGGGAAGAAGGAGGGTAAAGAGTTGTGCCCTCAAGGAACACTCTGATTTCCTTTTGAATCAGCTTCCATGGAGTCCTTTGTGTGCTCCATCACAGCATGTTGGATATTTTATTGAAACTACTAATTCAACAAATACCTGTTGAGTATTTCTGCTTTTGGTCCCTTTGTGTTGAGTGAGGGACTGTATGGTCCCTGCCTATCCCATGGGGCTTTTGTGGGCATTAAGTGGGTTTATACAGGTAAAGTGCTTAGCACTGCACTTGGGGCCTAGGAGGTGTTTTTAATAGATGTCTGAGGAATAGAGTCAGTCAACTTAGTGCCCAGTGGGAAACTGTTGCTGGGAAAAGATTGGTAATGACCTTGTGGTAGTGGACTTCAGTAGGATGAGATGATGGAGAAAGATAGTGTTTACCATTTTGGGGGCAACAATAATTCTGCATATCTCCTGCAGTCATGCTTTTTGACCTTCTGGTCTACCTACTTTTGCTTAGGTTTCTTTCCTTGGTTTCAGCCACTTTGTGACTCTTTTCCTTCCTTCCTTCCTTTCTTCCTTCCTCACTCCCTCCCTCCCTCCCTCCTTCCCTCCCTCCTTCTCTCCAGGTTTCTCTCATATTCATTCTATTCATACTGCTGTCATAAAATCCTACCAATATTACTCCATCAAATTTACTCAGGGTAATATAAGAGCGGCCATTAGTGGACAGGCCGCCAAGGAGAACCCATAGAAACACTGAGTCATTAGCCTGTGGGAGTTAGGGCAGGGGGCCAGGTTCAGCCCCTACAGGTCGGGCTGACCTGAGGATGGCGGGCATTGTGTCCCTGTTATGGCTTAAAGTATCTAGATACAGTTGACCTTTGAACAACATGTGGGTTTGAACTGCGTGGGTCCACTTACTTCAGTAGTAAGCACTGTAGTAGGGCCCCATCCGAGGATGCAGAGGAACTGTGGCTGTGGAAGGCCGACTGTAAGTTACTAACCTCCACACGGTTCACAGGTCAACTGTACATACACACCTACGGCTATATACACCTACATATAAGTCTTATTCAGGGGAATTTTGATATTATGAATTATGGAACAAAAAATAATGATTCCTCTCATGAGAAGCAGTGAGACTAGGATGGGTGACTGGGATATTTAAAATAAAAGGAACGAAGGGTTATTGATTCTTGGTGGGGCGAGGTGATACAACTTGATGAGGTCAGCTGTCATTTCCTCAGCACTCATTTGGGTATATTAAGTATACAAGATTGTAGACAAAGAAAATATATATCTTCTGTACTTTAAGAACATTTTTTAAAAAGAGAAGACCTTGTTTATTGCCTCCCAAAGGGTCAGTCCCAAAACATACTTCTGCCTTCCATGAGGGTGGTGTCTCTCCGACGGGTCAGTACGCTCCACGAGGGCAGGACCAAGTCTGCTTTTGGTCCCTATAAATCCCCAGAGCCTGGTGCCCAAAAGTGCTCAATCTACATCTATTGATAGTAAAGTTATCCGGTGTGTGAAGTCATTTTGAAATGCAGCATTTATAGCTCCAATACTCTAAACAGGGTTCTTGACAAACTAAAAACCCTGAGAGAACTTATATAGCAAACCAGAACATGCTGTTAAGGAACAGTTCCACTAATGGGACTTTAAACCACTGATATGAATTCTAGTAACATATCCTGTTTTTAGGTAGTAATTGTTTGGGGAACTCAGAATTGACAGGATGACACCCATACTTCTACAGGGAAATTCATGGCAGGGGCCCAAGGCTGGCTGTTACTGTGATGATCTAAACGTTTGTTGTGTAAATGGGTTCAGTCTTCAGACTAGCAGAGGAGTCATTTATAAGGGAGACGTCAGAAAAACAAAAAAAAACCCTGACTTCACCTTACTGAGAATAATTTTCTAGTTTTAGCATCAGCAAAAAATGACCAGACCCAAGCCATTTGAGTAATCCCTGGATGTATGGAACCCAAGTAGGTGAACTCAGCAGGGTTGGTTTATTGACTAGAATCACTATCCAGTCTGCATAATTAGCAGCAATTGGTTTTAAATCGGATCAAAATATGCATGAAAGGCAAAGAAGTTGACTCAGTGGCCTACCTAAGTTATAGTCATATACTAGGGATGAGAAAGAAATTCAATTAAGCCAAAAAGAAATCAGGATATGTAAAAGTAAAACAAAACAAAACAATACAATGGAAAATAAAATCTCAGTATTGTATTGGATTACATTGGTAAAATGTTGATAAGAGCTAACGAGCATTTTGTTCTGTTTGATGGATTTTCTTCCTCACCTACTACAGCATTTTTCATGATAATTATGATAATTATGTTATTAATAGAGGGCTCCAAACCTTAACTTCCTGTGTTAAGGATTATGACTTCGTATAGCAGGAAAGTTTGTGTTAGTGAACGGACAGAGTGTGTCTGAAAACCGGCAGCTGAATTGGACACAACTGAAAGACTTGGTTCTCAAATTTGCTATGGCTCATTAGGATAGTATTTAGAGCAGAGGGACAGTTATTTCTTGGATCCTGGTGCTTGCATCGTTGTATAAACAGGCCACAGAGGAATGGAACAACCAGTCTTTTCCTCGCATCTGTTTAACCATGCATGTATTCATATGGCTATTGTCTTTGGTGCCAGTGAACCCAAACACAAGAATATTATTTCTGAATATTGCCAATATCCTTAATGGAACTACTTATAAAATAAAACTATATGAGGTAGTTTTGCTCTTACATTGTTTTAACTCTTTTTTGTTTAGTGTCAATCTCTAGTAGTTTCCTTTTTTGCTAATCACTGCTGAAATGCATAGTACTCACAGACACAAGTAAATGTGTCTGGGGCACCTAATGCTAACAGGTGCAACTATGGACTGTCAAATCTGGGTCCAGAATGTTGACTGAAACAGTCATGGGGGCTGACCTGGTCCCAGTCTCTTCCTCTTATGAAACTGGGTGGGTCTTCACTTGCAATTTTGTGAGGACGACAATAGAAATAGTTGAGGATGACTAAAATTATACTGTAGGTTAGAATGAAAACTATTCACAGTTTGCTTTATCAGTAACTCAAGTATGGTCATATGAAATGGAATGCCTCAGTGGGGGGCCTTCCAGAGCCCAACTTACTATAATTAAAAAAAATTTTTTTGAGGTAAATCCAGCAGCAGTTTCTCTGTATGGGCAGAAATGGGAGTCACCTAGGAGCATATGTGTATATATATATATTTTTAATTGTGATAAAATATACATAACATAAAAGTTACATTTTAATTATTATTATGTGTATAGTTATTGACATTAGGTACATTCACAGTGTCATACCACCATCACCATGATCAATTTCCAGAAATTTTTCATCATCCCAAAGTGAAACTCTGTACCCATTAAACAATAACTCCTCTCACCCCCTCTTCCAAACCCTGACAACCACCATTCTACTTTCTGTCTTTATGAAGTTGCCTACTCTAGATGCCTCATGTAAGTGGAATCAGACAATATTTGTCCTTTCGTGTCTGGCTTATTTCACTTAACATAATGTTTTCAAGTTTCATCCATGTTGTTGTGTGTGTCAGAATTTCCTTCCTTTTTAAGGCGGAATAGTATTCCATTGTATGTCTATACCACACTTTGTTTATCCATTCATCCATCGATGGACACTTGAGTTGTTTCTACCTTTTGTCTATTGTGAATAATGCTGCTATGAACACGCATGTACGAATATCTCTCCAGGACACTGCTTTCAATTTGGGGGGTATATACCCAGAAAGGAAATTACTGGATTATATGGTAACTCTATTTTTAATTTTTTGAGGAACCTCCATACTGTTTTCCATAGTGACTGCACTATTTTATATTTGGAGTATATCTTTTCTGATGCAACATCTTTTTGATATGAAAATGTAAGGCAAGCTCACCCTCTGCCCTGGAGAAGCTGTCACTGGACTTTTTTGTTGAACTCAGAAGTGTCTCTTCCCTTGGTGTTCAGGGCAGTGGGGAAAAAGATGGACTAACGGGGCCTTATTGATGCGAAAGGGTCTGTATCCTAGTCCCTTCACCATATGTGTTATCCACCTGTGTCTCCTGCACTGGACAGAAAGGGGAACACCACAACACTTCCCATGCTACACCAATAAACTCTCTGGCTGTAGAACCTCAGGGAGAAACTGTTATATTTTCCTACCGTCCTGTGGGTTCTGGTATAAAAAAGTTGGAAGGACACAAAATTAACATCTTTTCTTGATAAAAAAAAATAGTAGGACAACATTAAGTTTCATATTGATGGAAGAAATGCTTTGGCACTCATTGGAGCAGTGCTTTGGGTATAAAAAATGACATGAGGAACAGCGCTGCATTCTGAGTCCTATTTAAAAACAAGATGCCATCACGTCATTTGTCTGAATGGGCCCAAAAGCATTAGGGAAGACATTTCTATTCATATTTAGGTCCTTCTTTTAAAATCAAGCCATTTTATTGCTTTTAAACGAAGATTCTTATCCCACCGCCCCTGCCCTCACCACACACCAGAGTCTCATAAAAGAGTTTTTCTACATGAGTGATTAGTTTCTTTCTCTATACAGATTTTTTGGGGATTGTCACTTTGTGCCTATGAAACAAAAGAAAATTTGATTCAGAAGATTAAAAACACATTCTTGCCTGCTCTAATTATAAAGGTTAAAAGCACTGGGCCTCATCTCAACAATGAACTGAGAGGATAAATATATGTTTGTCCAGATGTTTACCAAGCTTGAAAGAGCACATTTCATTTGTTCCAAACCTCACAGCACAGAGCCTTCCACACACTGGGCCCTGATGCCCTGACACTGCACCTCTGGGCCATCTAGTTTGTGTGGAAGGACAGTGACACTTAACCCCAGGTTGAGGGCCTTGTCAGTGTCAAGAGGCACTAGGCTTGAGCTGTTTAAGTGGCACAAATTAAAAAACATTAAGTGTGTCTTTTTGTGAGTGAGTGTTTATATTTGTGTTTCATTGTACTCAGATGAATAAAAGACTTTGTTTCCCCATGTCTGAGTAAATTAAATGACCAAGAAAAATGTGCCCCATATGTGTTCAAAAGCAAAGGGAACAGCTAACTAAATTTAGGATGCTATACACAGTCATAACACTAAAAATACTTTTTAACTGGTCCAATTACTTCCTGATCATTGAGGTTCCCCTATAGTTTTTCAGTTATCTAGGTCCCTGTGATGGTTAATTTTATGTGTCTACTTGTAGGGTGTTTTTGGGTGAGATTAACATCTAAATTGGTGAACTTTTGGTGTAGCAGGTTGTCCTTCATATTATGGGTGGGCCCTATCCAAGCAGTTGAAGGCCTGAGTAGAATACAAAGACTGAGCTCCCCGGGCAAGGGGGAATTCTCCTGGCAGACCGCCTTTGGACTTCATCTGCACCATCAGCTCTTTTGGGTCTTCAGTCTGCCAGCCCACACTGCAGATTTTGGGCTTGCCAGCCTCCATAATCGTGGAACCATTCTTTTTATAATAAATAAACCTCCTCTCTCTCTCTCTCTCTCTCTCTCTCTCTCTCTCCTCTCTCTCCTCTCTCTCCTCTCTCTCTCTCTCTCTCTCTCTCTCTCTCTCCCACCTCTTCTCTCTCCCTCTCCTAGTGGTTCTGTTTCTATAGAGAATTCTGACTAATACAGTTCCTTTCCTATATTTACATTTCCTTTCTGTCCCTGAATTCCTACATTTTGTAAGCTGAACTCAGATCAGTATTTTATGCTTTTTTTTCTTTTAGTGGGAAACTAAGATAACTTGTTCTATATAATAAAAAAATAGATGTAGGAATATATAGGGATAAATAGATAAGAATATATCAGTCAGGGTTCTAGCAAGAAATAGACTTCCACCCAAAAGAATTTAAACAAAAAGTGACTATTTACAGAAGTGTAGACAGAGTTAAGAAAATTATAACTAGGAATAGTGAGGCCCTCAGGGTACGAACATTAGCAGAAAGCAGTTACCACCAAACAGCCTGAAGGGACAAGGGCAAGAGACCATGTTCCCAGAGTCCATGAGTCCTGGAGGGGCCACCTGGCAGGGGTTGCCATAAAAGGGGCAGGTGGCCACAGTCAGACTATGACTGAAGCAAGGAGCAGCAGAAGAAATACTCCGATCTTTCTCTCATCCCCCTCTGACCTCCTGCCACTGCCTCCTGTTGCCTGAACCCAAGCAGATGCCAAGGGACAGGAGCTTGGAGGTGCAGTCCAGGGAGGCCGACCTCCTGGGCACACAGCAGGGTACAGGGAATGGATCTGGGGAGGCAGACAGAATAGCTAGCACACCTTACGCGCTTCCACTGCAAGGGGCACAGGTTTGATTCCTGGTCAGGGAAGTTCCACAAGCAGAGTGGTGCCGAAAAAAAGAAAAAAGAAAACAAAATAGTCCAAAAGATTTCGCTAGGGATGAGAGAATAATCACTCTTCTCCTCCAGTGGACCTCCCAGCTTTGATGACTACATGTGCATGGACAGTCTGCAACACTCGCTGCCCTGCCCACCTTGATCGCACCTGACTTCCACTCATTCCACCGCCACCTCCAGCCATCCCTGATGCCAAGCAGAGCAGATAGATGTCCACCACCCTTGCTCACATTGGCTTTGGCCTGCCTTCGTGGGTTGCTCTGGGCATCCCAGAAGGGCTTCTCATTTCTCCTCTGCAGATGCTGGGCTGGCTCAGTGAGCTCCCAGCAGGCCTGAGAACTGAGTGGTACCTCTTATGACCACCACAGATGATGTGACCACTTGGACTCTACCCATCATCTTGACTTCAAGATGGTGATTTATATAACCATCTGGGGATTAAAGCCTGTCTGAAATGATTTTGAAGGACACAAAAACTGATAAAAATCAATCCACTTTTTTCTAAAGTTTTTGGGGGAGAATGCACATATGTAAAATTCCAGATCTTCCAGTTCAAGCAATAAGCCTTCATTTGACAAAAGACTCTCCCAGTTCAGCCATATAGTGTTTTTAAATGATTTATATCAGAATTACCTACTAGGTCTGCAACTGGATCACCTGGAAACCTAATTTTAAGAGACCAGAACAGATAGAAGGGGCAAGGGAAAAAAAATGGTGTTACCTGGGCTTGTGAGAGCTGGGGCCACCAGGGTGAGGGGCGTGAGGTGTGTAGGGTTCAAAATGTAAGGAGGCGCTTATTCTCGGGGTCCCACCAGTGCAGGGTTGGCACTGGCATCAGCGCCTCCTTGAAGTTTGCACCATGGATGCCTCCCCCGCCTCTTCTTGAGTCTGGCCCTGCTGAGTTGTCCGTTTTCTCTCCTGAAGAAAGCCCCACCCAGCACTGTGCACTAGCTTATTCTTTCTGGAAAGTTGCCCTTTTCTAGAGGCATCAATATGATTCTACTCAGTGGATGTAAGAGGAAAATTTATAAACCATGTAAAGAACTTTCTGGAACAGCCGTGGGTGATAAGACTGGATGGAATCGGCAAGGGGCCTATTTGCAGAGCATGGGAGAAGAGCCAGAGGAGTTCGGAAGTTGAGCCTGATCCTGAGACTTCAAGCATTTAACTGCAAACAGAGCAGGCAGCCAGTGAGCACAAGTGAGTGCAAGGGAAGGAAATGCTGATTACTTAGAAAGATGCCCTGGTGTCCTAAATCCCACCTTTCATCCATTCCTTTGTGTAAAAGCATCTTATTTGAGAAAGCAGATACTCTTGTTTAAGTTGCAGAAGGGTGGGTGGTATAGTTAGATGGACAGCTCTGTCTTAGGAATTAATCGTTGAGATCATTTCCCATAAAGGAGGAGGTCATAAATGATGAAGATACATTTCATATTCTTCACAATATTTTCTCCTGAGGTTAGCGCGAGATTCCAGAGGCTCCAATCAGCTGGTGAGACTCTTCTGGCCTTGTTTGCTTCTCACTGTAGGACTTCATATGCAAAGCAGAGAGAAAGTAGCCAAAGAAATCTTGAATGAAAATTTACCTTAAACAATTGCTGAATGTATCTGTTCAGTCCCCATGGTTATCACCAATCACATATCTTAGTCTGCTCAGGCTGTTATAACAAAATACCATAGATCAGGTGGCTAAAACAACAGACATTGGTTTCTCATGGTTCTGAGGCTGGAAAGTCCAAGATCCAGATGCCAGCCAATTTGGTTCCTGATGAGGACCCACTTCCTGGCTTGCAGATGGCTGCCTTCTTGTTGTGTCCTCACATGGCAGAGAGAAAGAGCTCTTGTCTCTTTCCCTTCTTATAAGGATGCTAATCCCATCACGAAAGCCACAACCTCATGACCTCAACTAACCCTAATTACCTCCCAAAGACTCCCTCTCCAAATACCATCACATTGGGGGTAGGACTTCAACATATGAATTTTAAGGGGACACAAACATTCAGTCCATGATCACATAGTACAAGTCACACAGTGTGGAGATGTTTGCAAAAACGCTGCTAAGAGTATTGCTAAAACATTAGCCTTTTGACTTCAGCTTGACTTTGATCCATTATTCTCATGTTTTAAATAGTTGGTTTTACACATACGGAGGTTAAATGTATTGCATCTTACTTCACTTGCAAAGGAAGTATGTGGTCCTCCCAGCTCAGCAACAGATGGCGAAAGTTTACAAAACCACTAAGAAAACATACTCAGTGTATTAAAACAAAGTTCACTGCTAACGTTGAACCATTTCCTTCATGTTTTGATCCATAAGGTAACAGCTCTCTAATCTGAAAAAAGAAAACACTGGACATCATTTAAAAAACAGCAACACCCCATTTAGCTGTTCAGAGCAGTTTCTTTTTTTGGATTAAAAGGCACTAAGTAAAATACTTCTAAGGGAATGGTTACATGAGGCAAACTTGAGGAGAAAATTGCTGACATGAATGGTATCCCGCTGTATTCACTGTGATGAAAATTGAATTATCTTCCTTATAATATTTTGTGGCTAAAAATTATTAGGCAATATGGCATTAATGAAAAATCTGGAAAGGAATTAGGAAATAATTATTGTTTACATGAAAGCTATTCAACTACTTATGCAAGAAAATCTCTCAACTTTAATATGATCTCATTCTCCAAAGGAAAAATGTACACTTGAATGTCTGTTGTCAATCTATAGCTATATCTATATATCTGTATATCTATATATCTCTCTCGCAGATGTTACTCTCATGTTTAATCAGAATGTCTCAAGAATTGTAGAAATCAGAAATCTAGGGAGAAAAATACCTTCCTGACATGAAACCAATTCATTTGTTTATTCATATTTAGTTGATTGAAATAAGGTTTTGAGAGATATTTAAAAGGATTATTCTGTGTCCACAACCATCCGCATCTACAATAGGCTGATTAGAAGCTCTGGGTGTTACACAGAAGTACACGTGTATGTCTGTGATTCCCTTTGTACACCATCTCACTCGCTGCCACGATTGCAGGTGTTTTGATCATGATAGTAAAGGTGAAGAGCAAGGGCACTGAGTAGAGTCAGGAGCCATGATCGAGAGGCAAAGGTGCAGCTCTGCAGAAGGGCCTGAGGGTCCTTGTGAAGGAGATGAAAGAGGCAGCCTTTCTTGTAGACACTTCAGTTCTTCATGGAAGGCTGTGTTTCCAGGAATTGAATTGTAACAACATTTACTTGGGGAATTTAAAAGGAGGAAGGGATCACATCACCTGTGAGTTTATTTATTTATTTTTAACATGACAACGACTCTTAGAATAAGGAAATAAGGGGTCACCATAAGGTGACACAAGAGTGGAGAATCAGGGAGAGTAAAGCAGTGAAACAGATAGGCTGAGGTTATGCCACAGGGTATACATTCTTTCTTAAAAGTTTAAAGATGCTATAATTTCTGTGGCATATATAACCCTCCATATAATCCCTAAAGACTGTGCATGAGTCAAAATAGTGGACTGTGTCTCTTATTTTTTCTTGTCTTTTAATAATAACATTAAATAACTGAATCATCTTTGCTGATAAAGAAATCACGGTGACCTCAATTTTCAATCATTTGAATGTATCCTAAGGCAGTTATGCTAGTTAGGTCATATGAGAGAATTTCATATGAGAAACATGTATTTGAATTAAATACAGTGATGATAAAAATTACATGCATTGAATGCATAACATATGCCAGACTGTTCTAACTGCATCACTTATATTAACTAATTTCATTAAGGAGAGGGAACAAGCATCACAGAAAATATAAATTTTATTGTTGGCAAAGTAATTCATTTAAAAAATCTGGATCTGCTAAATAAAATAAGGTGAAAACAAAACATTTGTGGTCCCATGGATCACAGGTGACACAAAGAGGTAAGATATTTATAATGTCTAAATTGGACAAGGGATTAACATCTGGAATACACAAGGAAATTCTGCATATCAATGACAACAAAATACTCCAGTAGAAAAATGGACAAAATATGGAAGAGGCAGTTTACAGAAGAGGAAATTCTTTGAGGTAAAAAACAGATGGAGAGATGCTCTAACATTATTAATAAAAGAAATGCAAATAAAATAATGAGATATCACTTTGTGCCCATTAACTAGGCAGTAATGAGAGAGGTGGATGTCGCCCACTGTTGCCGAGGGTGTGAGGTTGGGAGCATCCTGGGAGGAGGTGACACTACTCAGCTACTACTATGTGCAAGAGTGTTGATTGCAGGAGACAATCTGATGTTCCTCATCAGGAGCGGATGGGCAGAATGTGAGCGTGAACCCCCATGGAAGACTATCCTGTACCTAGAAGCATCTGATTCAGTTTTCATATAGGAGCATGAATAGATCTTAAAACTCTAGCACTGAGTTAACAAAGTAAGAAAGAGATGCGGTGTATAACATAATTCTACTTCTATAAGTAAAAGATACATCCTAAACTCTACAATGTTTAGAAGAAAACATAATGAAAAAGCTTCATGACATTAGATTTGGCAATACTTGCTTGGCTATGAAATCAAAAGCACAGGCCATGAAAGAAAAAAGTAGATAACTTGGACTTCATCAAAATTAAAAACTTCTGTGTACCAAAGGACACTATCAAGAGAGTGAAAAGACAACCTATAGAATGGGGGAAAATATTTGCAAATCGTATATCATATATCTGATAAGGGATTAATACCCAGGATATATAAAACACTTCCACAACTCGAAACCAAAAACAAACAACCCAATTTTAAAATGGGCAAAGAAATTGAATAGACATCAAGCCAAAGAAAATATGCAAATAGCCAATAATCATATTAAAAAATGCTCAACATCACTAATCATTTGCGAAGTGCATATCCAAACCACAATAATATACCACTTTACACCCATTAGGGTGGCTATTATACAGGAAAACAAACAAACAAAAAACCCAGAAAATATCAAGTATTGACGAAAATGTGGAGAAACTGGAAACCTGTGGATCACTGGTGGGGATGTAAAGTGGTGGATCCACTGTGGAAAAAAGGTATGGTGGTCCTTCAAAAAATTAAACATAGAATTACCATTTGATCCAGCAATTCCACTCCTGGGTATATACCACAAAAAAGTGAAAGCAGGAACCTGAACAGACACTTGTATACCCATATTCATAGCAGCATTATTCACAAGAGCCAAACAGTGGAAACAATCCAAGTGTCCATCATCAGATGAATAGATAAACAAAGTGTGATACAGACATAGAATGGAATATTATTCAACCTTAAAAAGGAAGGAAATTCTGACACATGCTACAACATGGATGAACCTCGAAGATGTTAAGTGAAATGTCAGTCTCAGAAGAACAAATGTTGTCTGAATCCACTTACATGAGGTACCTAGAGTAGGCAATTCATAAAGAGATAAAGTGGAATGATGGTCGCCAGGGTTTGGAGGGAGGGGGAATGGGGAGTTATTGTTTACTGGGTACAGAGTTTCAGTTTGAGATGATGAAAAAATTCTGGAGATGGATGGTTGTGATACTTGCACAATATTGTGAATGCACTTAATGCAGCTAAACTGTACAGTTAAAAGTGGTTAAAATGGTAAATTTTATGTTATGTATATTTTACCACAATTTAAGAAATGAAAAATAACTTTAAAAAGACAAAAATAAAAAATATGTAGTTTTGATGGTTTCAGAATAGGAGTGCAATACTTTTTTAAAAAAAAAAGGAGATGGAAGATTATGCTTATGTCTTTACTGATGTGAAACACTCAAAACAACATGTAATAATTAAGTGGTTGATGTAATGCAAATTTTTAAATTAATTAATTAGCTCAATAATATATTTTGAGAGAAAATATATACTTGCACAAAACATCAAATAACACATTTCAAGGTATTTTTGAAACACACTAGAATGTTTGATGGGGGTGGGGGGGAGGGCTACAAGGATAAAAGGGAATAAACAGTAAATGGAGTAGGAGAAGGGAAAAATACTTATAATCTCTCAACTCAATTCAGTTTCATAAATGCTTACTAAGACTCTACTTTTCCAGACATTTTATTTGCTCTTTCTGATGGTATCCAAGCCTAAATATGATTTATGAACATGGGATAATGAGACTGTTTATTAATTTTAGTTAGGGAATTTCGTGTGCCACAAGAACAGAGAGAAAAATAAAAATTTATTACTAGGGAAAAGTATCTTCTAAGATCCTTTATCTTGCTTATGTGGGAAGATAAACTGACATATAATAAGTGAGATTCTATCTTCAATGTAGCTTTTATCTCAAGCAACGTTATTAAACCATAAAAGCCAAGAAATATAATTAAAAATAAGCTATAACATAAAAAATATGATAGATTTGGAGAAGATGAAATGATATTTGGATTTTTTGTATATTAGTCTTTCATGAAAAATAAAGTCTTAGAAGTATGTTTAGATATTTCTAAGTCCCAAGTTACTACAAATTCAACATGTCTTAATAAAACTAATCCTAAATTAACTCCCAATCATTCATTAAGTCAAAAACTATTTATTAAATTCCTACCATGTGCCAGACACTGGGGCTCATATACCATTCTACACCATAACTCTCAAATTTGTATCTCAACCCAGGCTTCTCTGAATTCCAAACCCGTAGCACAGCCGCCTTTACATGACGGCTTGACTGTATCAAAATTACTTTAAATCCAATGTGTCCAAAAAAAACCCTTGTGATTCATCCCCAAGAAATGTTCTTTCAGTTATTTTTCTCTAAGAGAATGGCTCTACCATCCATTTCATTGGCACAAGCCAAACTCTCAGTGATCCTTGATCACTCTCTCTGTCACTTGTCTTATCCAGTCAGTTATCAAGTCCTGTTGATTTTATCCTTTAAATATTTCCCAAATCCATTTACTTCCCTCTGTCTTCAGTTGCCATCACAGTCCAAGTTACTTTATTATATTTCTTTTTTTAAAAATTATTTATTTATTTATTTGTGCTGCATGGCTTGCAGTGTCTTAGTTCCCTGACCAGGAATCGAACCCAGGGCCCAGCAGTGAAAGCACCAAGTCCTAACCACTGGATCACCAGGGAAATCCTTGCCTCTTATTTCTTGACAGGGCTCTCTGCCTAAAATGTGCCCAAACTTCCAACTCACTCTCTACCCTGAAGCCAAATCTGATCATGTCATTTCCTATCCCTCCTACCCTCTTAAAAACCTATGTCTCTTAAGTTGGGGAAAAGAAACTTTAAGGCATCCAGTGATGCATTCATAGTATGCTTCTACCTTCTCTCTGCCCTCCCATCCCATCTTCTCCTTCACTCTCTTTTCCCTTACACATAGGCCTTTAAGTCCCTCATATGCACCATGCTCCCTCCTGCCACGGGATCTTTGCACATGCTATTCTCATAAAATTGGAATATTCCCCCATTCCCTGTTTCTCCTCCTTTCCTTTTTCTTGCACAGTTTATCCATTCACTCACAAATGCTTATTGAAAACCTACTACTTGCAGGCGCTAATTCAGGTGCTCTGGGCCCAGTGATAAACTCCCTGCCCTCTTGAAGATTTCATTTTGGTGAGTTGAATTTAGACTCTGGTGGATTAACTCTGACTTAGCTCGAAGTTCCTTCTTCAGAGAAGTCTGATCAAAGTTGATCAGGTCTCTTAGTTACACGTTCTCAAAACGCCATGTACTCCTTGCTAGTACTTATCGAAGCTCATAATTATGCATTTATTTGAGGGTTTATCTGAATAACATCTGACTCACCATTCGTCTGTAAAGATTCTTTAGGGCAGGGACATGTTGTTTTCACTCATCTCAGTATCCTTGGGGCCTGGCACAGTGCCAGGTGCATAGAAGGTCCTTGATCTAGGAAATATTTATTGATTGAATTAAGACGCAAATGAAAAATGGCCACTGCCCTAAAGCTAGTCCAGCACAGAAGGCAGATGAATGAACAAATGATGCATCAGAGGGATAATGCTCAGGAGTATATACAAAAGCTGGAGGGGCACACAAGTCTCTCATTGTTTGCTTTTTTTAAAATAGGAAGACAAGCACATTTATATGCTGAAGGTTAACAGCCAGTGGAGAGAGAAAAAAGATACAAGAAGGAAAGGCACAGATGGAGGGGGAACTTCCCTGGAGAGAGGAGAGGATGGGGTCCAGAGCTCTGTGGAGGAACAGATGTGTGTGGTGTTAATGGCTGGGGAGCTCTCCCTGATGGTTTCAATTTCTTTGTGAGTCATAGGCTGGACCTGCTCTTCTAGTACAGTAGCCACTCACCACATGTGACTACTGAGCCTTTTGAATGTGGCCAGTCTGAAGGAGATGTGTTATAAGTGCAAAATACACATCAGATTGTGAAGATTTAGTATAAAAAGTAATATACTTTATCTCATTAATAATTTTTACAGATGAATTGGGAAATTGGGATTGATATATATATATACTAATATGTATAAAATAGATAACTAATAAAAACCTGCTAAAAATAATTTTTACAGTAATTACCTGTTGAAATGGTAATATATAGTCAGTTCTCATTATTCATAACTGTTCTGCTCTATAAAGTTGCTGTGAACATTGAATTAGTGAATACTGGGGCTTCCCTGGTGGCGCAGTGGTTGAGAGTCCGCCTGCTGATGCAGGGGACATGGGTTCATGCCCCGGTCCGGGAGGATCCCACATGCCGTGAAGCGGCTGGGCCCGTGAGCCAGGCTGCTGAGCCTGCGCGTCCGGAGCCTGTGCTCCGCAGCGGGAGAGGCCACAACAGTGAGAGGCCCACGTACCGTGAAAAAAAAATTATTATTTAATATATACATCAGAACTTTGATTTCTTCGTGCTTATTTTCTAGGGAGATACAAAAAATATATGACCCCTACTTCTTATTTGAGCACATATGGATCATCTTTAATTTAAAAGTAACTGTAAAGTTTGTTTTGCCATTGTTTTTCATGAACACTATTATTATTCCAAAAGCCAGTTTGCCTCCTGTGCCTCTGATGTTTCAGTCAGTTCCTGCTCATTAATGCACACAGCACTATTAAGTTTTTCATAGAAGTACTCTATATTCTCTCTGTAACTTGGTCTGAATATCTTGTTAAGTTTCTGGCTAACTTTCTCTATTCAGCAGATGTCTTCATTAAGCTGTCTCTGACAACTCCTATAACTTTCCCTGTGAGGTTTCTGTTAATTCCAAAGCTATTTGTATACATGAATGGCTTACAAATTTTTTCCCCTAAAATGAACTTCCTTGCCTTTGTGAATCTTGAGACTCATCAGGCAACATGACAACCAGGAATCAGTTTTGCTGCGTGCTCTGTGCTCTTTACTCTTAATGAACTAGATGATGGAAGGACCCCAGCAGGTTCTGGCACTTCCCAGAACATGAGCTATCCTGCTGGATTTTATGCAGGTCAACCCTGCAATGCTAATACCTCTGCATTCACTCCATGGTTTCCTCATTCAACATGCTGACTTCTGCAGGGGCTGCTCACAAGAGCAGCTCTCTGGCTATCTTGCAGGCTTGAGGTAGATGTTTTTAATCAATATTTTTTTTCTCATTATAAACTAATAATCTAGAAAAATTGGAAATGATAAAAAGAACAGACACAAGAATTAAAATAACTTGGAATCTCACTCCGTGGAGGGAACGAGTGTTAACGTTCTGGTGCATTTCCTTCTAGCCTTTTTGTTGAAACACATGCATATATATAGATATATAAATACATCTCTGTATGTAACAGGTTGTCCTAGTTGAACCCATACTGAGTCTTCACGAGTTTGACTATTTGGAAACTGATTGGGCTTCTGACCCCTCCAGGCATTAATGTGTGTTTGATGTGCTTGGGGGCATAGTTCTCTGGAGGGTGTGTTTTAGAAGAGGGGGTGCTAGATTTTTGTTGTGTCTCTGAGAGCCCAAGTGAAGATAGAGATGAGGACAAAGGCAGTGCTGTGATACCTCTTTCCCACCTGGCCCTTCAGATGGAGTTGCAGCCTTTAGGGAGAGAGGAATTGGAACAGCAACAAAATGGCTTGCTTTTGTGGACTTTCGAGTTTAGAGACACAAAGAGTGTAGCTTTGGGGCCTGGGCAACAACACCCTGGAGGTGGAGAGAAGGCCATTGTTGTGTTTCCTGGCACTGCAATGTGGCAGTTCCAGGGATGGAGCCCACCTCGGGTAGACATTGGTATTTCCTGCTGGGCTTTATTAGCCCTTCATGTGGCTCCACCAGCAGTGGACAACGTCTGGGGAACATGCTAGATGCCAGGTAGTAACTGTACCTGAGAGTCAGATACGAGCACACGTGAGGATCCCTTTTGGAGCGACTTCTAAAGGGGAGTCCCAGGTTCTGCTTGTATAGGTGGGAGCAACAACAGAAACCTTGGCATCTAGATACTAGTGTGATAGCATTTGCACTTGTCACCTGGTGATGTCTGGGACTTCCAATTACATATTTGTCTCTCTCATGTTCTCTATTAAAATTGGGATATATTCTTTTATGTTATTTTGTATCCTGCTCTTTTTCCCCTAAGAGTATAATTTCTCTTGCCATTAAATGCCTATTTAAGAAAGGCCTAAGCTTATAAAGTAAGTATCAGAAAAAAGGCAAACCATCCCTGGCAGCAACCTCTCCAGACATAAATATGCTGCATCACCAATATTTAGTATATGGGGAAGGTAAATAGGAAGAGGATAGACCATGAATACCTGTTTATTTGAAAATAATTGACAGTCAGTATCAATGAACACATAGCTATTGAGTTCCTACTCCATAGGCACTGGTGTAAAGCAAGTGAAAAAAAGGTAAGAACAGACTTTGTCTTAAGAAACTTCAAATCTAGTTTGGCATATAACATTTGAACTTAAGAAAAATTAAATAATACAGGAGGTGACTAGTACTTAATAGTAGCATGAAATATTTCACAGGAAATCGCATGGTAATACATGGCCAGACAGTAGCGAGTCATGATATAATCATTGCTGGAAAGAACCTTTGGAATCATGTCACCCAAACTTCTCCTTTGTGCCTCTAAGCTGGTGCATGCAGCATGTTTGGTAGTTGTTTGTCTGTCTGTCTTCTCCCTTATTTATGACTCACTTACCCTCCCAGGCCCTTGGGATAAGGGCTTGGCCTGGGCCATTGCCACAGGTCAGCACTTCTTCACAGAGCGAAAAACTCATTTTAAGCACTCAGTAAAGTTTGTGGCAGTAAAATGAATTGAACATGTCATGTACATCTTTGTACCCCACACTGCTTTCCAATAATGTGTGATCAATGAATGTGTGATCAATGAATGTAGACCAAACAAACAATGACAGGTGTAGTGGGAAAGAGGAAAGAGCACGAGCTGTCACGTTCAAAACATCATCCATCATGTATCGATTGCATTTTCTTGGGAAAATAAGTGAATGCTTCTGGGTCCTTCTAGTCACTGTATAAATCTAGCTGGTATATATTTCTAACCTTACTCCTAGATCCATTTAAAAACACTACATTTTCTTTTATCTTTTGATTTCATCTCATTGTTCATCAATTCAACTTGTGCCATCAGTAAAGTTCTCTAAGACTTTGAAGATGCTTGGAGCTTGGGTGACTGTGAGAATAGAGGTCATAATAATGGAGGGTATGCCAGAGGATAAACTAGTTTTGGAGGAAGATCATGACTTGTACCTGTATTAGGGCTGTGGTAGTAAAGAACTGGCTTCTAACAAGAAAAGTGTCCTGAACAAACCCATCTTGGTCGTTCATGGCCCCCTTACTTTTCCTTCCTCTCTCCTCTCTCAGAGTGCATGTTTTGTTAACACACACTTGCTTGTGTTTTCTAAGTGTCCTGTTAAGGGCATATCATGCTTCCTCAATGAGATGATTAGCTACCTGTGCTTTTCCTCATTTTTGAACTTCAGAGGACACATGGAGCACCGTATGGGACCCCCTCACTGGATGAATATGAGAAGGTGCCCCCAACCTGGCCCTCCCAGCAGTAGATGGAGAGGAAGGAGAAGCCTACTGGGGTCCATTGGCCAAGATTTCTGAGGCGGGGTTTTGCAGCTGAAGTGGGAGGTCAGCTGATGGAGGAGGTTCCACTCCCTCACGTTGGACAATATGAGGAAAGGGTAGCTGACAATAGGACCAAGAACACTTAGGCTGCTTCCATGTCCTGGCTATTGTAAATAGAGCTACAATGAACATTGTGGTACATAACTCTTTTTGAATTATGGTTTTCTCAGGGTATATGCCCAGTAGTGGGATTACTGGGTCATATGGTAGTTCTAGTTTTAGTTTTTTAAGGAACCTCCATACTGTTCTCCATAGTGGCTGTATCAATTTACATTCCCACCAACAGTGCTAGAGGATTCCCTTTTCTCCACACCCTCTCCAGCATTTATTGTTTCTAGATTTTTTGATGATGCCCATTCTAACTGGTGTGAGGTGATACCTCATTGTAGTTTTGATTTGCATTTCTAGAGTAAAGTAAGTCAGAAAGAGAAAAACAAGTACGGTATGCTAACACATATATATGAAATCTAAAAAAAAAAAAAATGCTTCTGAAGAACCTAGGGGCAGGACAGGAATAAAGATGCAGACATAGAGAATGGACTTGGGGACACGGGGACGGGGAAGGGTAAGCTGGGACGAAGTGAGAGAGTGGCATGGACTTATATACACTATGAAATGTAAAATAGCTAGCTAGTGGGAAGCAGCCGCATAGCACAGGGAGATCAGCTCGGTGCTTTGTGACCATCTAGAGGGGTGGGATAGGGAGGGTGGGAGAGAGATGCAAGAGGGAGGAGATATGGGGATATATGCATATGTATAGCTGATTCACTTTGGTATAAAGCAGAAACTAACACACCATTGTAAAGCCATTTACTCCAATAAAGATGTTAAAAAAAAAATAAAAGGTTTGTACTAATTATAAAAAAAAAAAAAAAAGGGACCAAGAACAGCCTGACCAGTAACTGCTGTAAAATAGGACCAAGAACAGCCTGACCAGTAACTGCTGTAGCCAAAGGAGCCGGGAGGGTCTGTTCACTGCAGTCCTCTGTTCCCAGCGGTCCATTCGGAAGAGGAGTAGTACATTCAGTTTCTTGAGGAATTGATCATGTTTTAGGAGGTTCTGGAAAATAAATTTAAGAAGCCATTGGAGGTTTTTTTTCCCCCCCCCTCCTGATTTTATACTCCAGGACTTTCAAGAAAAAAAGAGCTTAGAATGCCCTACCCTCCCAGATCCTCCCAGACCTGTGGGTTGACTTGAGTCTGGGGCAGACCCCCTCAGGGAGACATGGTGCATCCTGAAGCTGCTCTAAAGTGCTGAGGGAGGCGGGTATTCAGGGCCACGCAGCAGGCTAACAGCCTACACACCCACCTGGCCCCAGCATGAACACTGCCGGCACCGCTGGCTTGAGCTAGGTTGATGCTCAGTGCCCCCCTCGGTGCCTTAAAATTCCTCTGCAGTCACTACCCCCACTTCTCATGAGAAGGCTCTGATGTCCCAGAGAGATAAACCCAGGTTCAGAATTAAACCAGGTGTGTGGTTCTATCATCTGTTCACAAAACTGCGTTTTTAGCTTATTAAGTGCTATCCTCTTAGTTCCCATAGGACTTTCTTTTACCTACTAATTTTACATCACTCAGCAGCAATTATCTTCATGTTGTGTGTACTGCCTTAAAAATGGATATTTCACAAGCAGTGGCTATCTGTCTACTTGCAGAAATGTGAGATTTTCAGAGATATGGACAAGGGATCTTGGACTGCTGACACAAAGATTTGTTCAGGTTTCCCATGCCATTCATTCCATAAATGCTATATGCCAGGAATCAGAGAGGGACAGGACCTCAGCACTGAGCCGTTTAAAGTCCCTGCTCTCATGGAACCTATATTCTAGCAAGATGAGACAGACAGTGTACAAGGAAATGAACACATATATAATGTAATGTCAGGTGTAACATGCTATGAAAAACAAAACAAAACCAAGAGAATGATGAGATGAGGCGTGCTATTTGAGATTGTGTGGTCAGGGAAGGCCTTTTTTGAGATGATAAGTAAAGACTTGAGTGTAGTGAGGAAACGATCAGTGCAGATATTTAAGGATGAACATTCTGGGCAAAGGGATCAGCAAATGCAAATGACCCGAGTCAAGGGCGTGCCTAATCTGTATAATGGAGAGTTAGGAGGCCCATATGGTATGAGGGAACAATAGCAGGAGGTGAGGTCTAAGAGGTGGTAGGGTCTAGATCATATAGGGCCTTGTAAGTCACATCCAGGACTCCATATTTCCCTTATAAGGACACTTGCGATTACATTGGACTCACCTGGTGTATTAGCTTGGGCTGCCTCATAACCAAATACCTAGACTAGGTAGCTTAAACAACAGAAATGTGTCTTTTATAAGTGCACTAATCCCATCATGAAGGCCCACCCTCAAGATCTTATCTAAATCTCTTTACCTCCCAAAGGCCCCATCTCCAAATACTATCGCATTAGGGGTTAGAGCTTCAACATGTGAATTTTGGGGACACAATTCCATTCATAGCATGCAGATAATTCAAGATAATCTCTCTCTCTTAAGATCCTTACTCACATCTGAAAAGTCCCTTTTGGATTGTAAGTCCCTTCACCATATTCATAGGAATATGGAATTAGAAGGTACACATCTTTGTGGGTGCCATATAACTGCCTGTCATTTAGGTGATCAGTAAATATTTGTTGAATGAGTGAATAAACCCTTTGGAGTATTAAATAAATTTCAGGTTTTGATGTGGTTGCTGTACATTTAATTCTAGTTCAGGCCAGACTGACCTCACCTCTGGCATTCTAGTGGTTAATTGTTCCCAGAGGATCTTGGTGGTGGAAGCTCCCCACCCCCAATCTGGTGAGACAGCTCCAGGTCAGCTCCCCTGAAGTCTTGCTTCAGCTCTGTTCCCATGGAGCTTCAGTGAGCTCATCGTATAGTGTGAGCTGGAAACATCTCCCACTTCGTTCCTATTTCTGCTTTTCAGGCCTCTCAAGTCTCAAAATACCTTGTAGCCTGTACCACAATATTGCCCTCTCAGCACTTACCATTAATCTCCTCTAACACCATCCTCAGGTCATGCTTCCTGCAAGGGTGCTGGTAGCCTCTCCCTTCCTCCCACCATGGGGAGCAGGGCTGGGTACCGGTACTTCAGTGACCATAATTTGGAGTTTTTTAAGAATGAATGATTACAAGCTCAATCATACTATAGTTGCCACAGCACCTAAGGGGAGATATAAACATCCATTCATTTGTTTATTCATTCCACCAGTGTTTACTGAGCACTTTGCAAGGCATGAGGGCACCAAGCCCTTGAGAAGTTCACTAGATAAAATGTCACAGGAGCACAGATGAGAGAAACAGACACATGTGCTTCCTCCAAACCACAAAGAATGCTGCTGCTCTAAGCCAGAGGCTGTGTGGCTCCTGAGGACAAAACTAAGACCCTCTGGTAGAAGGTGCAAAAAGGCAGATTCTATGGAAGGGATCACATTTGATTTGTCGTAAGTGTCTTCACCAGATAGCGATTTCCCTGATACAGAGAATGTTTAGGCAGAAGACTGAGAGGATTAGAGGAGACTCCTACACCGCTGGGAGTTTAAGTCATATGACCCCAAAGCTTCCTTCAAGTCCAAGATTCTATTTTTTGATTAAGGTGGAGTCGCAGGCTGGATAAAGTCATATGATTAGGTATATTGGTCACTGTCAGCTGCAAATGACAGAACCCACTCTGGCTGGTTTAAGCAGAAAAGGGATTTTTCTAAATTAAAGGATATTAGTCACTCACACAATGGTTGGGATGCTTTTCAAAACACCGTGGAGGGTGTGCTTCCAGGAACCGGAAACCACTCCCACTCTTGTTGCCGCCAAACCCTGGGAGCCAGCATCTCTAGGAGGGACTAGATGCCCACTGGGAATGATTGCTGAGACCTGGCTTCCCTCTGCTTCCTTCCTTCCCTCTGCTTCCTTCCTTCCTTCCTTCACTGCCCCTTCTCTGTGATTAGCATCCACTCCTCAAGACTGTTCCTTCTTTTTTGATGTTGACTTTATCAGAATACAGGTTCCATGTTTGGAATTCCCCTTTATATTATATCACATCTTGTTTTCTGGGAGGTAAATGAAGTTGAAAAAGAAAACAGGGAGAAGAAAAGACTCAGGGAGATCAGGGGTCATTTCCATTCGCATAGCATCAGTTTTGTTGGCCACTGCGCCCACAGGCACTTCAAAACTGAGTTAATCCTAATGCGATTATTTAGCTGACGTGTTTCCTTTTTTCTTTCTTCCTTTCCTTTTGCTTTCTCCTCTGGGGTAAGGGATGGAAAGATAGTATTTATAAAGTAAAGACAAAAGGAAGAAAATTCCCTCCTGATTCCATGCCTCAGAGCATACATATCTTCAACCAGGAGATGTTTTAAAAAATTTAAATTTGTAGCACAATTTATGTAACTCCCCCTGTTGACAGACATGGGGGACTTCCCTATTGCCTGCTGTTACAAACATCACTTCACTGGGCATGTGTGCACGTATATCTTTATGCATTTGTTGCTACTATTGCTGTAAGATAGAGTCCTTCAAGTGGAATTTCTGGATCATATGCCATGGGTATGTGTTTTTTTTTTTTTATGGATGATGACAAATTACCCTCCTCCAAAGTTGTAAGATTTACATTTTCATCAGTAGTATATAAATGCACACTTTCCTGTACTCTTAACACTAAATGTTAATTTCCCCCCATTTTTAGATAAAAGATGGTCTCTCTTAAAAATTTTCTTTTGCTCTCAGTCTAGTAGTTCTTGTTTGCTTATGTTTATTGGACATATTAATTTTTTTCCTTTGTGACTTGCCTGTTCATTTCTGTTGGTGATTTTCACACTAAATGGATTCTCTTTTTTTTTTTTTTAAATTACTTACAGGAACTCTTTATACATTATAGCTATTAACTCTTTGTCGTTATTTTCTTCTAGATTGATTCTGACAAGACACTAATTCTAAATAGTGGCTTTACTCATATAGTTAAATTTGTTGGCCTTTTCCTTTATGTTTTCTGGGTTTTGCTTCATGCTGAGAAAGGCCTTCTTCATCACAAAATTATAAAAATTTTATATATTTCTCCTAAATATTTTCCAGTATTTTAATATATATATATATTTTTCATTTTGCTATTTAATCCACTGGGACAGTTTTGTTAATATGGCATGAATTTGGAATCTAACTTTATTTTTTTCCCAGTGAGTGGCCAGTTTCCTCAGGCTTTAAAAAATCATTCTTTCCTTAAGTTTCAGCTTTTGTTAAATTACTACGTATATAGATATATAGAGACATACAGATCTCTCTCTCTCTCTCTCTCTCTCTCTCTCTGTGTGTGTGTGTATATATATATATATATATGTATATATATATATATATATATGTATCTCCAGAGCTATTTTGTACATTCTAATATGTTTTACTGCTTCTTCACTCTTCATATTCCAGCAATATATTGCTTTGATTATATTAGTGTAAACTCTTCCCTTATTCTTCTTTTCACAATTTTCTTGACACAGTTGACATTTCTTTTATCACAAATGCTGCTGAATATTTTTCTTGTTTATACTGTATCTGATTTTTCTCCTTGTGTGCATCGCCAATTTAAGCATGTTGACTTTGAGACGGAGGCTTGAAATTTTCCGATTGAAATGCTGGGCAGGCCCTGGAGGTGTGAAGTGAAAGGGCAAGGATGAAGTCACCGTAGAGAGACCCAAATTTGTGAATCACTCTCACCATTGAAGCCAGGAATTAGCTGAGCTCTCAGAAGAAGGGTGTCAGGAGGAAGATGAATGGAGGTTCAAGGACTAGGAGTTAGAGATGGTAAACAAGAGGAAGAGGAGCCAAGCTAGAATCACAGAATTCATACTGTAGAAGGCAAGCTATAAAGATCAAAATGCTTGGGCCACGTTGGAGGCCCCTGCTGAAAAAATAAGACCTTTAGGCTTTCTGTTTAGAGAGGGATGGACAAAACAGTGCAGGTACAACATCAGTACCGTTGGGATGAGGATTTGTGGGCAACTCTGCTGTCACGTGGTCAACAGCTCAGATCCTGTACCCAAATTTTATTAGTCTCAGAGAGTGATGCATTTTGGGTCATTTTTCCGTGCTGGTGACGCATTCAACTAATTAATTCACTTTCTGCTTCAACCAATGCCCCTGATGACTTAGAAAGCCAGTTTCAAGCCTGTGGCCAGGGGCAGGGTGGCAGTCTGTGAGAGTGGGCCAGATGGATGCTAACTGGGCCATCCAAAGCCCTGAACCGCCAACCTTAGTCCCAGTCAACAAAAGAGACTGGCCATATTCAAAGAAACAGTGAGCTTGGTTTTGTACTATAGGAAGAGTATAGCTCTTGTGTTATCTCAGTGAGAAGTAGGTCACAAAATTGTATATTTTAAACACAAGCATATAGATAACCTGAAATACTGCATCAGGTATTTGAGATAAATGTGGTTTATAAACAGTTACTTTTGAAATGCATGCTGTGTAGCTTCAATCCTGCTGCTCAGTGATGTTTCAGTCATCTTCTGTTCACTGTTCAGGAAATTCACCATAGTAGTTCTTTTCCTATTTTTCATACTCACCCAGCGTGTTCACTCTCAACACTTGACTTACAGTTCTATTCTACTAGAAGATATAAAACATTAGTATTTAGTTTCATGTCATTCCCTTGACCCCTCGCATCCCCACCCCATCAGCCTCTCACCTCAAAATTTATTTTTCTGTACCTTCATCTCTGCCTCCGAATCTCTCTGTAGCTCTACCTGCCTCTCTTTCTTTCTCATCTCAAAAATATATAATCCTTCTTCACTTTGGACCAAAATTCATTGACATGTATGTCCTTTAATTTGCATACAAGTAAAAAAGTCAAATAATGTTGAAAGGTTTTATTAAAAAATCATCAATCCCTTGGTTTTGCCCCTTTCAACTCTTAGGTGTTTTTTCTTGGCATTTCCCTTCCACATTTTAAAATAATATGCATGTACCACTTTCTCCTGAAGTATTCATACAATTGCCCAGTATGTTATAATCATAATTCTCTATAAGATTTATATTAAACATAAATATGTAAAGTTCATTCACGGCTGAGCCAAGTAGTCCAAGTAGTGTACCATAATAACATTTCTTTTATCATACAATTTTTTTTTTCCTGGAGAAGCAATTTCCCTATTTTTTTCTTTCTTTGAGTCTGGTACTGATGCTTGCTTTGTCTCTTCAGCCTGCACTTCTTTTCCCTTTAGGATGCCTTTTAATTTTTGTTGAAAGCTCGACATGATCTATCAGGTCAAAAGAACTGAGGTTAAATAGGTCTTTATTGTGATGTTTTATGTTTACTTGGCTAGGAGTTAAGCTGTGTTTACTACTTATTGCAGCTGTGGTATCAGAGGCTAAAATTTCCTCTAGCGTCCTTGGTTTTGTCTCTCCTATTGTCTTTGGGTTTCTCTAGAGACCTCTTCTTAAATAGGGTCTGAGGCTTGCAGTTCTGTTAGCTGTAATCCCCCATTATTATACAGGAGCCTTAGTGATGTGGTGGTGAGGTATGGGAGAAGGGAATCATTGTGTGGCCCTGTGATTGAGTCTCAGTCTATTAGTGAACCTGAGTTGGGTATTTCTCTATGTCAAAATCTAGAAGGATTTGGGTGTTTCCTGTCCTCCAGGTTGGTAGGCTGTGGTAAAACTATAGGTTGATACAAATGAACTTATTTACAAAACAGAAATAGACTCACAGACATAAAAAATAAACTTATGGCCACCAAAGGCAGAAGGGGGGCAGGGATAAATTGGGAATTTAGGATTAACAGATACACACTACTATATATAAAATAGATAAATGACAAGGACCTACTGTATAGCACAGGGAGCTATATTCAATATCTTGTAATAACCTATATTGGAAAAGAATCTAGGGAGTTTCCTGGTGGTCTAGTGGTTAGGATTTCCGGGCTTTCACTGCGGTGGCCTGCATTCAATCCCTGGTTGGGGAACTAAGATCCCACAAGCCTCGTGGCCAAAAAAAAAAAAAAAAAAAAGAATCTGAAAAAGAATATATACAATATATGTATCTAATACATATGTATGTACATTATGAAACATTGTAAATCAACTATACTTCAATAAAAAAATAAATGAATAAATAAAATAATAAAAACAAAAAACCCCACAGGTTGATTAGGGTCTGGTACAACAGTTTCCCTTGAGGCCAGGCAAGAAGAACAGAGAGCTATGGGTGCATTTTAGAATGGTTACTTTTCCCCTTCTCCTGCCAGGAGCATGAGGGGATTTTTCTCCATTTTAGAGTGAGAATCCGGTAGGGCTCATGCAGGTAAAATTGACAAAAGTGAGGGGCCCTTAAAGTTGGGCCCCTCAGAGTTTTTAACTCTCAAGCTTGTCCACACTGAATCTCCAGCAATGTGTCACCTACAGTTTAAAGTTTTCTTACTGGTATTGTCTCCAGCTGTGGGCTTCTGCTCCTGGTACTCTGTGCTCCTCTGTAGTGCCTGTCTGTCTTTCCAGTTTTCAAGGCAGCAGTTTGCCCTGTGACCTCACTTCTTTGATGCATTTAAGAAGAGCCATTGATTTTCAGTTCGTTCCGTTTTTTTTCTTGTTGCAAAGGATGGAAGTGATGACTTCCAGACTCTTTACATGTCGTCCAGAAAACTCAAACCCTTTACCTCAGGTCTCTGGCTAAGTCTCTTATTCACTCCTAGAATCCTGTAAAATCTCTCTCAACAAAGTTTATCAGATACCTTCCTGTTCCTTTGGTGTGTGTTTTGTTTGTTTCCTGGAGACATCCCACCTGAAGCCCTCTGTTCTCCTGCTCCTGTCTGGAATGCTTTGCTCTAAATTGGCTGCATCCTGAGGCTTCCTTTTGCTACAATCCTACAAGTTCCCTTTGTATTTTTCCTGCCTTCTATCCTCTGTTTCATGCAATCCATGTTTTCTCTTTTTTTGTTTACTTCCTTATTTTCGTGGAGCACTTATTTTTATAGTTGCAGGTGCATGGAAAGCACTTTTTAAAAGATATTTAATGTCTGAATTGTCTATTCTGCTGTCACACATGATTAGTTTGGTGGGGTACATAATTCCAGGTTGAATATAATTTTCCCTCAAAATACTGAAGGCATGGCTCCAATGTTCTCTAATTTTCAATATTTCTTTTGAGTAGTCCAAGGCTATGTTGATTCTTGTTTTTTTTTCCCCTTCTGGAGACTATAAGATCTTATGGGATTCTGAAGTTCTACAATGATGTGCCTTACTTTGGGTCTTTGATCATTTTTGTGCTACTTAGACCTATTTAACTAGAAACTCATGTCCTTCAATTCTGAGACATTTTCTGTTTTCTCCATTCTTTCTCTTGAGCTCCTATAAGTCGGATGTTTAATCTCCTAAATTTTCCTTAACTTTTCTTTCCTGTTTTCCAGTGCTTTATTTTTTTGTGCTAGTTTCTAAGAGATTTTCTTATTTTCCAATACGTTTGCCAATTAAAAATTTTTATTTGTCACCACTTTTTTAATTTTCAAGAGTTCTTTTTTGGCTCTGTATTGTTCCTATTTTTATCCTTACCCTCTTCTTATATCATAGATGCAATATTTTCTCTTAATTGAAAATACTAATGATGGTTTTTGTACTCTTCCGTGAAGAGGTTCCCTTCATCTATCTGGTGATTCTTGGCTGTGTTCCTTTATATTTAAGACTGAATCACTAGGAAACTGTCTGGAATCTTTGTGTGCATAGGCGGGGCTTGTGATAGATGGAGTGTTACTACCAGGTGCTCTGAGGGAGTCCTGGAACTGGCCTGGGAAAGAGAGTTGGGGGTCCCCCTGCTAGCTATGCAGAATTTGATTTACTCTCTTTACTTTTTAGTCCCATGCCTCACCCATGCTCTTCTCCAGGTGTGCTGTTCCCAAGGCTGTAGCCTCTTTGGAGTCATTTCTCCAGAGACAATAAGTTCCCTGTGGAGCTAGGGGGTGAGTAGAGCCAGATTGTGCTTAGGATGGAAAACTGGGATCTAACTGCTCCATTTTTCAGGCCTCCAGCTGCCCCTCTCCTTTCAGAGTATCTCAGCTCTTGAGCCTTTCTGGAGTGATGTTAGGTAAGCCATCTTACTTCTCATGCATCTCCTCCCTCAGCTAACTCACCCACCAGTCCTTCACCTTCATTTCCTTCATGTACGCTAACCTCTCTCTGTTTCACTGAAATAGAGATGTCTCTCCTTGTTGTACTGGGGGGAGTTGTGAGAATAAAAAGGGAGTAGAAGCATCTTGACTCCAGCAGCTCAATGCCCTAAGTCCCTGATGGCCATGCTCCCTGCTGCTACATGTGAGCCTTGTGTCAGGACATGTTTAGTTGGTGTGCAAGTCTGTTCCAGGCTAAGGAAGCAGTGGTATTACGTAGGAGGATAAGGGGTGGAGTGGGAAATGCCAGATCTGAGCCCCCAGGCTCCCTGCTCCAGGAATGTCAGAAGCACACACAGTGCAATCTAGTATCTCCACAGTCTACTTTAGCTCCAGAGAGCTCCGCAGAGCTGCAGCTTCCCGGGAACACATTTGCTGTTGTCTTGAAGACTACAACAATGTCCTACTGTAGAGCACAGGGAACTATATTCAATATCCTGTGATAAACCATAATGGGAAACAATATGAAAACGAATATATATGTATAACTGAGTCGCACTGATGTACAGCAGAAATTAACACAACATTGTAAATCAACTATACTTCAATACAATTTAAAAAATACATATTTGTTGAAAAAAAAAGACTTCACAGAGCTTTTGTTGCCATTTTTAGTGGCTTTTTGCCCACCACCCCTTGCCTTTGCTCCTTCTCCACCATTCCAGCATTCCAGCTGCATGCGCTTGTTTATCTGCTCTTCTTACTATTTCCATGTTTAATATTTTGGGACCTTAAAAGCCCACAATCAGCTGCCTTAGATCACAGCTGATGCTGTACGCTTACCTCATCTTTCTCCTGAAATTTCCAATTTTCCTTCTCCCTCACCTTTCCTCCTCTGTGTACAAATATGTGCAGAGTTCCTCATCTTGAAAATATTTTCTATGAACTCTGTGAACCCCTCAAGTGACCATCCTTTCTCATTCCCTTCCTCTGGCCAACTTGTCAGAAGAGTATGTACTTTGGGCCTTTATTTTTTCACCTCGCACAGACTCTCATTTAATGCCTTACATTGTAATCTGACTTAAGCCCCATTACAACTTAAAACATCTGTCTCCAAAGTCACCACATGATCTAATTTCTAGATCAGTTGTATTTTCTCACCAAGTTTGATCATGTTTCCTTTTTGAAATGCTCATCTCCTTAGCCTGAAAAACACATTATCCTAGGACTTTTGGCCCTCCCTGTGGGTTCTTTTTTTTTTTTTTCCTTCTCTTTTTAGTTCACCCTATTCACTCCCCACAGATGGAGATGAGGCTCAACCCCTTGGTTTTTAGTTGTTTCTTTTCAAATGCCCTCATCTTATCCACTATCCTGGCATCAAAATTTCTGATCCAAATCTCCAGTCTGTAACTACCTTCTGAGCTTCAAAGTATAACTCCAATTATTTGCTTAATAACCTTGCTTACAAATTTGACTGACACTTCAAATTTAACATAGCACTGAATTCATCTTTTATCAGAAATTAATTACACCTCCTGATGTACTCAGGAATATCAGTGGTGGTGTTGTTTTCACTTTCAACCCAGCTCAAAACATTTAAACCATCATTTACTTTTCCCTCTCACTCACCCCCCCATATGCAATCAGTCTTCTTTTGTATTGCCTCCCATCTTTTGCTTTTTTTTCTTTGCATTTTTTTTACTATGCTAAGCAGAAGCCTTCCTTAACTCATTATCCACTTTACTATAGTTGCTTTCAAAGTGATCTTCTAGGTTCTAGTATCTCCCCCTCAATTTACTGACAAAACAGTTGACTGATGAACATTGCCCCTTTTTAAAAATAAGTTGAGGCATCTTTCTCTTTGCCCTTGTAGCTCCACTACTCAAAAACTTTCTGTGGCTCCTGAGTTGGGCTGACCACAAAGGCCTTTACAGTTTTGAAGTCAGCTCTTGGACTGTATATCAATTTTACTTTTGTTTTGCTGGCAAATAAGCAGAACAAGGATACGAGCAGGTGGGAATGGTGCCTTGTCGCCTTCCTAGTTCTTCATGAAGGTACACCTGATATTTAGTGGCTCTGAAAACTTCTGTGGAATGAGGAACTAGCCAGGTCAGAGCAGCTCAGAGCCCTAGTGTCACTGCCTTTTCAATCTTTTGGGGCTTGTCAAAGGTGTACCAGGGAAAGTGGGTATGTGGGAGTTAAACTATTCCACAGTGACGTAGCCTTGTGTGCTATTTCCTGTTGTAGTATCAGACCTATCTGAGGTTTTAGTAGAGTGGGCTTGGGCCATTGCCCACCAAAGTACATATATATGCAGGATATCAAATATGGTATTGTCATGACCACTTCTTCCTGTGCTCAGGGCAGACATTACTAATCAATCACAGCCTCTTTTGTAAGCCAGGATGTGGCTCCGGAATTCTCAACAATGTGCTTCAGCCATCTCTTACTAATGGTTTCATTCATTCATTCCACAAATATGTGTGTAGCAACTACAATGTACGGGCATTATTCTAGGTGTTCCAGATACTGCAAAGAAAAAGCCAGGTGTCTGTTCTCATGAGGCTTACATTCTAGTTGATGATAAAGGAAATAAGTAAACAAACAAGATAATCTGAGATAGTCATAAGCTCTATGAGAAAAATAAAACAGGACCCTGTAATTGAGAATGACTGGGAGTAACTATTTTGGATGGAGAGGTCAAAGAAGGCTGCTCTCAGAATGTGGCGTTTGCTCTAAGACCTGACTGAGGAGAAGCAGGTGGTTCTGTAAAGAGCATTCCAGAGAGAAGGAACAGCCTTGAGGTTGGGAGCCATTTTGGCTAGTTCCAAGGACAACCAGGAGGTGAGTGTGGCTGGAACAGAGTAAAGAGTGGGAGAGTGATATGAGAGGAAGGCAAGTTTTGTTGGTCTGTTTTGTTAACTGCTGCATTCTCAGTGCCTAAAATAGTGCTTGGCACAAAACAAATGTTGGTTTAATGAGTAAATGAAGGGAGAAGCTCCAATGTGATATGATGACAAAACCTATTAAAGACTCTTTATGGTCTGATCCCTACCTACTTTTTCAGTCCACAATTTCCTTGCACAAATAGCCTTTTTTTTTTTTTTTTACCACAAATACGCTGTAAACACTTTTTTCTTCCACATTTTGTTTCCCCATATCCTTGCCTCCCAGGCTCCTTGCAAGTTTTACTCTTTAAACCCCAGATATTGTCATGTCTTTTCTGTGAGACTTTTCCAGTCAACTCAAAATAGGGTAACTTCTCCTTCTTCTGAATTCCTCTAATACCTGTCATAGGTGTCATTTGTTAACACTGAATGTAATAAACTAAACAACTTTATTATCAACTTTCTTCATCCTGTTTCTCCCAACCACTACTGTTTTTGAGGAAAGAGGCTGTAGCCTATGTTTTGAAGTCTTGAGCTCCTCGTGGTTGCTTTGCCCATGGTGGTTGCTGAGAGAGATTGTGTCGATGATATCAGTACCTCGTCAGAGAAGCTAGTGTCTGTGACTGGTGAGCTGAGAGCACGTGGCGTTGATGTTCTGTTTGGGCCCATGTGAATCAGTGAACCCCCTTCTGCTCCCTTCGCCGGGGAGGGCTCTGCTGGTCCCAGGAGCACCTGGGAGAAGGGACTGGATGAAGGATGATGGTCACCTTGATGACTACCTTTAGGTTGTTGAAAATCATCACCACAACAAAAGTCAGTAAGATCTCCACTAATCTGTCCTCTGTCAAAAAAAATCTCCTTTCCTTTGATGCATCAATAACTTCACCTTTATATTCAAAGCACAGCAAGTAATTAATCTCTTATATGTGGGAGAACAAAGCATTGAATGAAATCCACATTTTAGATGTTGGAAGGGGCCTGTGAAAGAACCAAAATAAAACTGAACAAATGCAAAGCAGCAGTAGCAATTATTCACACTTCAGGAATCCAGAATTTAATAACCATGAACAGAACCTTGATAGATAAACAGCAAGTTCTGGAAATAAAGTTTAATTACCATGTAATTTTTATCATTGGGTTACATTATCACCTGGGGACATCCCTGCAAATGCTGAAAGCTGTGATGTCCAACTGGAGATACATGTGCTTTATGTCCCCTTCAGAGAGAGAACTTGAAATATGAAGCATTCAGTCACCTTGGTCCTTTTTAATCACTGCTCTAAAAGTCCCTCTCTCTGTATCTCTCTCTCTCTCTCTCACTCCCTTTTTTAAAAACTGTTGGTTAAATAAAAGTAGCAATAAATACAATCTGCCCCGAGCAAATAGACCATACATCAATAAGTGAACACTTAGCCTAAGCTATTTTCCATGAGACCCATGAAGCATTTCTAATTGAAACTTAACAAGCTACAAGAAGCAGACACTCTAATCTTCAGCTCTAGAAGGGAAATGTGATCCTGCATGCAGACATAGAAGCTTTTTAATTTAGCTGGAAGAGAGTGTGACTGTGTGGTTGCGTGGTATAATTTTGTTAATACCTGGAGTGTCATTATTTGTTATTTCACATTTATTGAAAAATGTAGATGCCACATGTAACAGAATAGCAATGTCTTGTTCCAGCCTGATGGCTTAATCTTACTAACCACATAATATATGCTAGCTGGAGTTGGGACTATTGAATAAAACACTGGAATAAATTTGTTGTGCTTACATTTTAAGGAAATTAATAAAAGTAACTTCATCTGCAAAATTTAAAACTTTATTGATTTTAAGTCTGTATGAAACAGCAGTGCAGGGATGATCACTAGATGAGAATGGATATACCTCTATGAGGATCTTAGTCATTGATCACAGGAGCAGGTGTGCCAGGACTGAGGCACATCGTACTGGAGAGAAAGGCAAAAATATTAGCAGGATCTTATATTTGTCTGGGCTTTCCATGTTTGAGTCCTCTGTGTGCATTTTTTCATTTGAGCGTAACAAGCCTCTAAGGCGGCAGGGCGGACACGGCCATCTCTATTTTATACAATAGAATGGATAAAATGGATAAGGATCCTAAGACCTGGAGAGACTTTCCCGCCCAAGATCACAAAGGTGGAGGAGCCCAGACCATCCACTTCCCAATTAGTCATAGATCAGATATACACACACTTAAACGGACACAGTGTCCCCACAATTTCTATCAAAAGGGCTCTCTGGTAACCGGAAAGACGTCATGACTATTTTGTCGTAGAGGGTGCTTGGGCTAAACCCCTCCTCTCTTTTCCGTTCACTGATCAGGGACCCAGAGTCCTCCCACTCCAGCCCAGCTGCGTGCAAGGTTTGCACAGATAAATTACTTGCCAAGCCAGAGCTGAAAGCTAAAACATGTGATTATTCAAAAACAGATGCAAAGGATAGAGGTTAATGACAGCTAGTCAAAGTACAAACCTTGGTGTTTCTCTCTCTCTCTTTTGGAAGAACAATCACAACTGTCATTTGACGTTCACCAAGTAATTCTGCACTATTGAATTAAAGAACAAGTACTGGTTTTGAAATGGTTAGAAGATAACAGTAAGAGGGAGAGGAAAGCAAAGTTTCAGCGCATCCCATTCATCTCCTTTGTCTTCCTCGAAGGCGTCCTGGACTGGGGCCTGCGGGACCCGCCATTCAGGTTGCGCACGTCCCGGGGGCTCTTCACGGGAGCATCTTCCTTAAACACTTCAAGGGGAAGTCCCTCTCTCCCAACATTCCAAGTTCCGACCTAGCTCTCCCCACCCTGCCCCCCAGTACAATTTCGGCCAATTCCTAATCGGCTCTAGTAATGTCAGTTACTCTTCTCGGCCTCCGAGTGGGAGAGAAGAGAAAGCAGGTGCTTCCCGGCGGGCGGACCCCGCGAGCGCATGCAAAGTTCCCGCGCCGAACTCAGGAAAGTTGGGTGGCCGCCTTCCTTCCTCCACGCGCCCCGGCTCTGCGGCTTCTTCCAGGAGCGCGCGCGGATGCCGAATAGAAGGCGGCGCGCAGGGCACTCATGTCTCAGAAACATACCCAGCTGCCCCTGGGAGCAGAGAACAGGTGCATTTTCTCCGACGTCCGGGAGCGGCGCCCGTTGCACCTTGCCCGCGGTCGCGGCCCTCGCGCGGACTCCCGCTCGCCCTTTGCGCCCCCGCCCCCCCCAATTCGGGGCGGGGAGAGGCGCGGGGCCACGGGTAATTATTGCCGGCGTGGCCCGCCGGAGAAGCGGGGGTGGGCGCGCCGGCGTGGGGCGGGCGGCGCGGCTCTGGCATAAAGGGGCGCGGCGCGGCGCGGCGTTCCGGCGTCCGGCTCCCGCGCAGCATGCCCGCCCACGCCTCACCGCGCCGCCCGCGTCTGCGGACGCCACCGCTGCTGTTGCTGCTGCTGGCCCTGGGCGGCCGCCTCCTGCGCGCCGAACCCGGCGACGGCGCGCAGACCTGGGCCCGCTTCGCGCGCCCTCCGTCCCCGGGTGCCGCGGGGCTCTTCCACGACACCTTCCCCGACGGCTTCCACTGGGCCGTGGGCAGCGCCGCCTACCAGACGGAGGGCGGCTGGCGGCAGCACGGCAAGGGTGCGTCCATCTGGGACACGTTCACCCACCGCCCTCCGGCGCCTCCAGGCGACGACGCCCCAGTAGCTGTGCTGCCGTCGGGCGCCCCGTCGCTGTCCCCGCCCGCCACCGGGGACGTGGCCAGCGACAGCTACAACAATGTTTTCCGCGACACGGAGGGGCTGCGCGAGCTCGGGGTCACCCACTACCGCTTCTCCATCTCGTGGGCGCGGGTGTTCCCCAATGGCAGCGCCGGTGCCCCCAACCGGGAGGGGCTGCGCTACTACCGGCGTCTGCTGGAGCGGCTGAGGGAGCTGGACGTGCAGCCCGTGGTCACCCTGTACCACTGGGACCTGCCCCAGCGCCTGCAGGACGCCTATGGCGGCTGGGCCAACCGCGCCCTAGCGGACCACTTCAGGGATTACGCCGAGCTCTGCTTCCGCCACTTCGGCGGCCAGGTCAAGTACTGGATCACCATCGACAACCCCTACGTGGTGGCCTGGCATGGCTACGCCACCGGGCGCCTGGCCCCCGGCGTCCAGGGCAGCCCGCGGCTCGGATACCTGGTGGCGCACAACCTCCTTCTGGTGAGTTCGAGGGTCCAGGCGGAGGGCCACGCTGGGGAGAGGGCCACTGGAGACGTGAACCTCCGGGTAGATGAGGCTCCATTTGAGCACATCTGTGAGGTTACCTGGGATTCACACCGGGGAGGCGGCGGGGGGCGGGTGGGGGGACGAGGGGCGCTGAGAATCTTGGACTTCCTTGGAAAGCGAGGAGTTGGAAATGGGAGGGAAGCCCCCGCCGTGGGAGCGCCTGTGATTGCCCTTTTGGGCCCATCGTCAAAAAGAAATTGGAATCAGTTTCTCCTGTGAGAAAAGGGAGCTCCTTTCTCTTCGGGTAGAGGAATTCCTAGAGGTAAGATAGGGAGGAGAACGAGCAGCCACGGGGAGCATGAGAAAAGAAACAAGTTTGTTCGGAAGCCACGCAGATAGCGTTACTCTCTACTAGAATTTGTGGAGATGTCATGAGTTCAGTGTTAATCCAAAAAGATCTGTCTTGCTTGTAGCACAAGTTCACGCTGCAGCAAATTTGAAGGTATTAAAATCGCATCTACTGCAGAGCGGAGTTCAAACTGTCTTTGGATGTTCTTTCTGTGGCAGGATTGAACACTACATCCACCAGCCTTACTTAATCAGCAGGGGTAGGATGACCCCTCATAAAATCTTAAACAAAGCTATCCATAAAATACAGAAACCACTACAGGGTGATACAGATTGGGTCCTACAACAATTGTATTTGCACGATGCTCTCTCCAATAGAAAGGATTCCTCAGGGATGAGATTATTAGCCTGACACAATTGATTTTAACACCCTTGTGCAAAAGGCTTAATAAATTTTGACAGCAGGAAGAATGAATGTGCCATGATAAAGTTGTCCCCCAAATAATTCTTTCTCCTTTTTCTCCTTTACTTAGTGTTGAAGGTTAGGTCTCATCGATTTGAGGGTTCATTTATAATCTCAGTTATTGGTACACTTTGTACTGAATTTTGTATCATGATAGAATATTTTATGGATATGTGCAAACATTTTAATAAAACTGTTTAAATGTATAACTTTTGGCACCACATTTTGGTGACTTGTGGGCCTACTGGAAGACCTATTTTTCTTTAAACATATTTATTGGAGTAGAATTGCTTTACAGTGGTGTGTTAGTTGCTACTGTATAACAAAGTGAATCAGCTTTATGCATACATATATCCCCATATCCCCGCCCTCTTGCGTCTCCCTCCCACCCTCCCTATCCCACCCCTCTAGGTGGTCACAAAGCACCGAGCTGTGCTATGCGGCTGCTTCCCACTAGCTAGCTATTACACATTTGGTAGTGTATACATGTCCATGCCGCTCTCTCACTTCGTCCCAGCTTACCCTTCCCCCTCCCTGTGTCCTCAAGTCCATTTCTACGTCTGTGTCTTTATTCCTGTCCTGCCCCTAGGTTCTTCAGAACCTTTTTTTTTTTAAGATGGAAGACCTATTTTTAAATTCAGAATTAAACCACATATTTTGAACAAAGTTAAGATGAAGATCACTTCTACACACTTTAATTGAAGCCATAGATAATTGAGGCAGAACAGTATTGGATTATTGAGTTGACTTACTGCTGGAGCTGCTGGTAATATAATAATGGCTAATTAGATTGTATGTCAGCTCCACAAAACCTGTTGGGTACCACAGGTCATAAAAGAATGTTGGCTTTGTTTCACAAAAAAATTTGTGATTTTAGTGATTCCATATTGATACATATTTTTCATTAAGATAGTTTGGAGCAGTGGTAAAAAACTTTTTCAGTCTGTCAATCCTTTTAAGGAATCAGAAGACCCTAAATAGCACCTGTTTATGATTGGTGATAGAAAAACTATGGGAAAAACTGGCCCCTCTTTTAAAGAAAACAAGCAAATTTCAGTTCGTACCAGAAACAAGAGATATGTGGACCACCTGAAGGATCTAATAGACCATTCCTGCAAAATTACTACTTCAGATTTAAATCACATGAGTTCTATTTTCAGAATGCATGTAATAAACTGTAAATACAGAAGTTATCCATTGTTATAGCCACTGACATGATCATTTCATACACAAGATAAGGAACTGGGGCTGTAGGAGCTTTCTGGTACTCTGGTATTTTATTTTATTTTGATTCTAAGCTACTGATCTTTTTTTTTATTGGAGTACAGTTGCTTTACAATATTGTGTTAGTTTCTACTATACAGCAAAGTGAATCAGCTATACGTATACATATATCCCCTCTTTTTGGATTTCCTTCTCATTTAGGTCACTTCAGAGCACTGAGTAGAGTTCCCTGTGTTACATATACTGTAGGTTCTCTTTAGTTATCTATTTTATACATAGTATCAATAGTGTATATATGTCAATCCCGATCTCCCAACTCATCCTACCACCACCCCCTCCCCCTTGGTATCCATACGTTTGTTCTCTATGTCTGTGTCTCTATTTCTGCTTTGTAAATAAGATCTATACCATTTTTTTCAAATTCCACATATATTACTCTGGTATTCTAAATAGTCAACATGCTTTTGGTTCTTGTGCCCACTCTTGGCCGTTTGATTAACTTCCCAGTTATATTTTTGTATCCTTACACAAAGACTTGCCAAACACTAACCATCCTTCCCAGAAATGCAGTGGACTTTGTGTTCATAAGAAATTAGTAACAGGGTGTCAGTTGATTTTGCTGATGCTACAAACATAATTACAGTTGCTGTAAAATATTAATTTTGCTTTCAAATTTCTTTGGTTTGGAATTTAGTCAGTCTTGTATCTTATGAAGAAATAAGTTATGATCAAAAATGTTATCTTTCATTATTTCATATGAGATATTTTCATTCTGATTTCAATACTCTTTCTTGGCATGTGTGTTAGGGGGAGGGGGGAGGGGGGAGGGAAGTTTTGATCTTATTTGAAAAGATAAATCATATTCCCCAGATTTTGGTAATGGAACATTTTGGTAATAGAACATTTCAGCTAGGGCTTAGATATTACTGGCAGGGGTCACTGGGCCCGTAGCTTATTCATTTGCGTTTGGGGATATGATGCTTGTGAAGGATAAATCTGGCCAGCACCCCTCCCCTGCCCCATTCTCTGCTGCCACTAATTTACAGGTGGACTAAGGAGACCCCTTGAGGAGACTGGAAATTTGAACACTGCCCCCGCTACCCCGGAGGACAGGAGGCAGACCAGACAAACTGCAGGATGAATAATGAGGTGGGGAGGCTTTGCTCAGAATGGAGTCTTCATGGTTTTTTGCGGGTTTCTGGTACTGAGGTAAACCTTAATAAAAATAGCCTCTGTGTGTGTGTATGTGAGAGAGAGACAGAGACAGAGACAGACTGACAGCCAGAACTGAAAGGAGGATTTCCCTGCAGAGCCCTAGGAATCCAGACTGCTTTGCTCAGGAGTATAACCAGGAAGAAGACACACCTCCTCTCTGACTTGAAGAGGGGCTGCTCTGCCTTCATAGCTCTTGAAAGATGGTTCTTGATGGCCCCTGAAAAACTAGTGTTAAGGCCTGTAGTTGGGAGTCCATCTCCAGTGGTGCCTCTGAGTTTTTGTTCTGCCTGTGGGTTTCTGAGAGGACCAGGACCGAGTTGAAGATAAACATGGGCCTCCCAGGGAGTCTTGCAAATGTCTTAAAGGGAACCTGTGGGAAAAGACAACTTGTTTCACTTAAGGAGGTGGGGCTGGGACGTATTACTTTGGGCATTTCCTGTAGTGCAGACCTGACTGGTATTGAACACCAGTGCTCCTGTCTCAGCTGATCTGTCCACAGCATCTGTCCAGCCACTATTCTCTTTCTTGCTACACTTCCTCAGCTTGGCTTCCAGAACCCAACTGTCTCTCCCTTCTCCTCTCAGCTCACTGGCGATTCGTTGCCAGTTCCCTTTGCTTATTCCTCTTCATCCTGCCTCTAAATACTGGAGTGCCTTGTGCTCCCTCCTGGGACCTCTTCTTAGAGTCGCTCCAAGTGAACCCTTTGAATACTCTTATGTCCTGATGACTCCAGATTTTGAGTCTCCAGCCAGAACTTCTGCTCTGAGCTCCAGACTTGCAGTGCCTTCTCCACTTTGATGTCAAATAGGCATGTCACATTTAACATCCAAAAACAAATTCCTGTTTTCCCCATCTCCATTATGGCAGCTTTGCTCTTTCAGTTGGTTGGGCCCCAAACCTTAACTTCTTCCTTTCTCTTACATCTTATATTCAATCCATCAACCAATCCTATAGCTCTACCTACCTTCAAAATGTATACAGAATCCAACCACTTCTCCTTTTATCTATAGCTACAGGTCCAAGCCCCTATCAGATTCTGCCTGCATCAATAGCCTCCTAGCTGATGTCCTTGCTTCTGCACTTGCCCCTTGCAGTTTGCCATGATGGATATTCTCAAGGATATCATTATGTATGAACAAGATAAAGTCCCTCATTTATTAAAATCCCACTTCTTCGAGAGCCAGCTCACATTCTCCCTTTGGCTCCACACTCGAATGCCATCTCTTCCTCCTATGGAATCCCACAATGCTTCACTCTGATGCCTCCTACCATACTTATCCTTTTATTTAATCATTTGCTTCCTTTCACTAGCCAGGTAATTTCTTAAGTGAGGAAACCAGGTTCACTTCATCTATCCTAAAATGCCACCTTGCCCTTGGTAGGTGCTCAGTAAGTGGCTTCTGGCTGTTTAACAGCCTGACTCTGCCTTCATAAACTGATGCTCCTAGGATCTGCTCTCTTTGTCAGTCTTTTTAGCCACTTTCTTATGGGACGGGGGTACTAAATTCTAATCAGATAGTAAGATCAGTAAATATAATGGGGCAGAATCTGGCATTTTTCAGTAAAAATATAAGGTTCATCATTAAATGTATGACTCCATTGTAAAAATTTCCAAACAACTGAAAACTATCTACAGTCACTATGCAACATTATTAAAAAGTTTTCAGAATGGGAGGTGGGGAAATTCTCCTGGTTGGCTTTAGGAGCATTTATTGGAAGTGGCTTTGTTATCTGGTTGAGTTTTCATTCCCTAAGTAATAGTGGAGGCAATTTATCTACTAGATACATGTTTAAATTGTACATGCTATGTACTTTTGTGAAGCACTTTACCAATTTTCCTCTCATTAAAATGTTTTTGGTACATTGCTGGAATAATCAACTGGGTTGAACATTAATGTGTTTTATAGACTACTGAATTCAATGGTGTGTTTAATCAGAAATGGTTAGAATATCTCCTGAAGAGCTTGACTCACTCTTCTTTGAATATCTGATTGAACACAGTGTTTTTTGTTTTTTTTTTTGTTTGTTTGTTTTGTTTTGTTGTTTTTTTTTTGTTTTTGTGGTACGCGGGCCTCTCACTGTTGTGGCCTCTCCCGTTGCGAAGCACAGGCTCCGGACACGCAGGCTCAGCGGCCATGGCTCATGGGCCCAGCCGCTCCGCGGTATGTGGGATCTTCCCGGACCAGGGCACAAACCCGTGTCCCCTGCATCGGCAGGCGGACTCTCAACCACTGCGCCACCAGGGAAGCCCGAACACAGTGTTTTTTGAAGGTCACAGTCAAGTCCAGGAAAAAAATTTACAAATAGGAAAAGAACTAAGAAAATAATTTCAAAATCATAACAATGTTTTACAATGTCAGTTATTTCGAGTTGAAGAAAAGAGAGAAATACAGACTACTAAGCATTCAAATAATGCCAGTATACATTTCTTAAGTGCAAAATGAATGAATGCACAACTGTGTTACCTGAATGTGTAGTTAGTCATGAATTTGGCACACAGAAGTTTTCTGAGTTATCTTAATTTTTCAAACAATATGATTGCTCGAAGCCAGAATTTTAAAATTAATTTGTACAAAAAGTGCTTTTCTTTCAACGAATGTTATCTTTTTAAGGCATAAAGGAAATTTTAGGTGTAGGAAGAGAATAAAGTACAAAATAAAATTGGGAGGACAAGAAATAGAGTGGGTAACTAAGAATACATACTGTTACTGAATCCTTCAAGATCCACATCTTCTCAGGAAACTGCAAAGTGATACTTGTAATCTATACTTAGATAGAGCATATAAAAGGTAGATTTTGCTTATCTTGATAGATTCTGGGTACAAAGATAATCTAAAGGATCAGTATAGCTCTTCTCCCTTCTACCTTGGGATAAACTCTTATTTATCCTTCAAAGACTTGACTCAAACACTCCCATTTTGCAATAACAGGCGGAGAGGATTATTTACTCATTTGCGACTCCTTAAGGTCAGAGACTGCATATCATATTTCTTTTTAAATTTTTAGTGCTTATCTCAGTCCTTGGAGCAGAGGAAATATTTGAAACAATTTTTAATGAATGAATAAATATAGATGTAAAATAATTTTACTTCAATATGTCCTTTTTTTCTTTCTTCTAAATTGAACACCTGCAGTCTGCTTTCTCACCCAGTATCTGGGAAGGAGTTTTAAAAAGTGAGGAAGAACAGGGGAAAAAATTTCTGCCCAGATAGGTATGTAATCTTTGCACATTTCCAAGGCAAATAATATCCCCATTTTCATCCCGTGGACAAGGGAGGAGGGGAACAGGGGAAGGGGGAGAACGTGACCTTGTGAGTGCCTGACCTGGAGGCTGCATCAACTCTTCCACTCACCTCCCATTGGCAGGGCTCAGTCATGTGGTGTAAGGAGCGTGGGAATTACTGTAGCTGCATAGCCGTGTGCTCAGCGAATCAGGTGGGAATACATCATTAAGGACAAGCATTCATCTCTCTGACACTGTCCACCTCTCAAATATATTGTGAGAATTAAAACAAAATCATGTATGTCGACATGTTCTGAAAAAAGGAAAGAGCTCTACAAAGGTGAGGTATGAATTTTTATTGTCAATAATAATAAAAGCAAGAGTGCTTGAGAAGTGATCCTCTTGAGCTGTTTAGGTAAAAGGAATTAGACGAATGCTTTAGAAATTGTTGCCTCACTTCTTCATTCAGTGGGATAGAGTCTTTGTAGTTATTTCAACAGCATTTGACTAAAGATTTTCAAATCAGTTTTGAGATAGTTTATTTTATAGAAAACATATTACCAAGTACCTTTTCTTGATGTTTAAAGGAAATATACTAAAATTTATGACTGATATAATTTGATATATTGACTAAAGATATTTAGTGAACTTGCATGACCCCAGTCCGAATAGATTTTTTTTTATTAATAACATTATTGTTTGAAGTATGGATGTCAGAACATCATCCATGAACCAGTATCATTTATAGTTTGATAAAATACTCAAACTGAAACCAGTACTGTACATTAAGTTTAAATATAATGGTGAGAAGATATTATTTCCATGTCTATAAGTGCACTACTATTTGATAATTAGAATGTTAGAATTAGAAGGCACCAGGGAAACCCCAGGTCAGATTTCTTCTCAGGACCAACTTCTTGCAGTGGTCCTGGGGTTCTCTAGCTTCTGCTCGACTATTTGCAGCAAGAGGAACCCAGCTCCTCTCAAGTTGCCCACTCGATTTTATCTTTTATATTGTTTGGAAACCTGCCTCTGTATGGGACTCACCCTCGGTTGTCTCTGCCTCCCTAAATCTCAAAGAATAAAACAAATTGCTTTTTGACGAGACAGCTTTTCAAATACCTGAAAAGGCCACTGTATTCTTCCTAAGTATTTTCTACTTTATTCACACTCATGGCTGCTCCTCCGAGAAGAATTATAAGGAGATGGCATTTAGTCAGGGCTCCTTGGGAGACTGCAATGGGGCAGACAGGAGTGTGGTTGAATTCTGAGAAAGCAAGTGTGACTGTTGAGAGGCCTCTTTATCTTCTGACACTTGAGGAAAAGGTGGGGAGGGAGAGGGAAGAGTTGACCTTTCTATCTCCCCAGGGGGTGGGTCTTTGAGAAACAGAGCAGAACAGGGATGTCTGTGGAAGCTGCCTGTGTCCATTGCCCTTACCAAGGGGCTGCGGACGGTGGAGATGACTGAGGACACCCAAAGTAGGAAGGGCGTTCTGGGCTCCGCGTTCTGGGCTCCGCGTTCTGGGAACCAGCTGTGCAGCCGGGGCCAGGTGCAGCAATGTGCAGTTCACGCCATAGGATCAGTGCGTGGAGGGGCCGAAGCTCAGGTGGGAGAGGCGGGGAAGGACACAGAGCAGGAGAAGTGAGCCCAGACTCTTTGAAGCCTTCTCTTAAGATTTGATGTGCAGACCAAATTTCAGCTGCCCCAGATGTTCAGGGCACATTTCTTATTCTGGACACCGAATCCTGTCCCTGCCGTCCAAGACTGCATTCGCGGTTTTGGCTGTTACCTCCCGCGGACTCGGATTAGTTTGCGGTCAGCTAAAACCTCTCAGGCTTTAAAATTTTTCCCCATGTGAATTGCTGTTAAGCCAGACTTCCCCTGTCATCTCCTTTTGTCACTTTTTTTTTTTTTTCCAACCAAGAGGCAGGGAGATGCTTCCTCATTCTTTTTTCTTTTAATTTATTTATTTTTATTTATGGCTGTGTTGGGTCTTTGTTTCTGTGCGAGGGCTTTCTCTAGTTGTGGCAACCGGGGGCCACTCTTCATCGCGGTGCGCAGGCTTCTCACTATCACGGCCTCTCCCGTTGCGGAGCACAGGCTCCAGACGTGCAGGCTCAGTAGTTGTGGCTCACGGGCCTAGTTGCTCCGTGGCATGTGGGATCTTCCCAGACCAGGGCTCGAACCCGTGTCCCCTGCGTCGGCAGGCGGACTCTCAACCACTGCACCACCAGGGAAGCCCTTGTCACTTATTTTTGAACTTTTAATCGTATTAAATTTCATCCTCAATGTGTAAAGGTGAGAAGAGGATTACCATAGATGGCGGATGCTTCTTAAAAATTGGAAATAACCTAAATATACTAGGGTGATCTGTTAAAGGAATAGCAGTGCACAGATATAGTGGAATAAATAGTATTCGGCCATTAAAAAGGTAATGTACGGTGATTAAAAAGTTGCACGTAGTATGTTATTAAGAGAAAAATGCCATATGATATATTATGCTTCTTACATATCTCTGTTGTGTGAATAAGTGTGAATAAGTAGAGAGTACTCTGTAGCTCTTTAGCTGTGCTGAGCTCTCTTCAGCCACTGCCCTTTCCCCCAGCTTCTTTCCTGACATGCCCAAGCCTAGATTTGATATCCCTGCTTTCTGCTTCCATAAAATCCTGTACTGCCCTTCTAATAATACTTCACACATTTTATTGAAATTATTTGTTTGTCTTTCCCCAAAGACCTCAGCTTTGAGATGCTAGGAGTCATGTTTATCTTGCTTTCCATTTATATCCAGAGCATGAATGGAAGAGTGCACTGGCTCCCCCCGTCCCCTCCCCGCCAAATGTGAAAGGGAAAAAGAAAAATGTTAACAGTGGGTTATTTCTGGATAGTGCGATTATGGGTAATTTTTTCTTTCTGATTATCTGGATTTTCTAATTGTTCTATAAGCAAAATGTAATACTTTTGTGATGGAGAAATCGTAAGTGGTGTTTCTGGGAAAAATGGCTGAGTGAATTTACCCATCTAATTTATTTTCCCTCTTGAAACCCCATTAAACTTTAGTAAAGAAACAGTTAAAGCAAAGAAGCGGGGGACGGCAAGGCGAGGGAAGGAGCAAAGGAGGGAAGGGTGAGGGAGAAAGACCCACAGTGATGGAGAGAGCAGAATAGTAACAAAAATTTGGAAGCTGAGAAGCAGGTGGGAGAGTATTCCTGACTCAGCGGATCTGAGCAAGCTGACTGCTGAATTGGCTGTGGGAGAAGCGAAGAACCAATCCTACAATTGCAGAATCTTCCAGAGGCTCAGAGAATAGCAAGAGCAGTTACTCTGGAACTGGAGGTGAAGGGAGTAGGTGCTTAAAATGAGAAGAATTGGTTGAAAGCTGTGTAAGAAACAACTAGATTTCTGGGTCTCTTCCCCCAATCCCGCCTGTTGGGCATATGCTGCTTCTACACTCAAGGAGAAAACTCGAAGTGAACTTTCTGGAGAGTATAAAATGGAAAGTGTCTGGACTGAGGGACATCAGGCATAACTGAGGGCATGAGCACCACACTGAAAATAAGGACTAAGTGAACATATGCGACAAGTTTGAGACACCCACCCCTTCCCCAGACCCCTCCTCCACCCCGCCCCAGCTCTCCTCGCCCACCAGGCTCTCGGAATGTTGGCTGTGTGACTTCTACTCTCCAGGGAGGGACTGGAAGTGTCTTCTCCAGGGAGTCTGATGAGCTCATGCGGAAAGACCTAAGATGCTGATCCTAAAGGTTCCACAACAGATGGTAGAGACAGATCACTCCACAGTGAAGCTCAAAATCAACACGCCCCACCCACATGCTCAGGCCTTCCAGTCAGGGTTTTTGTTTCTCGTTCTTAAACATGAGTAGACAATCAAGAATCAACAGGATCCGAGGAAAGCCTCTAACTTGAAAGATTGAGACCCACCTAAATAAAGAGGGGAAAAAAAGCAACTTTCTGGGGCAAAAACTTGGAGGAAACTGAGAATATATAAGGAGGCAAAAAAGCAAAAAGAAAAAAAGACTCAGTCAAAAGATATTACAAACTTCTAGTTATAAAATAAGTCATGAGATGTAATGTACAGCATGGTGATTATAGTTAATGCTGTATTGTGTGTTTGAAATTTGCTAAGGGAGTAGATCTTAAAAGTCCCCTCATGGGCTTCCCTGGTGGCACAGTGGTTGAGAGTCCGCCTGCCGATGCAGGGGACACGGGTTCATGCCCCGGTCCGGGAGGATCCCACATGCTGTGGAGCGGCTGGGCCTGTGAGCCATGGCCGCTAAGCCTGCGCGTCCGGAGCCCATGCTCCGCAATGGGAGAGGCCACAACAGTGAGAGGCCTGCGTACCGCAAAAAAAAAAAAAAAAAGTTCTCCTCACAAGAAAAAAAAATTGTAACTATGTGCGGTGATGAATGTTAACTAGACTTATGGTGGTGATCATTCCATAATATATACAGATATTAAATTATTATGTTGTATACCTGAAACTAATATGATGTTATATGTCAATTGTATCTCAATAAAGAAAAATAAATTTTAAGAAACTCAGTAAATTCTTAAAGAGTTAGGAGAATATGTTGCATCTAGAAAATAAGAATAGGATAATACAATAAAATAGGTGGGGGAAAGAACAGTTGGAAATTGTTGGAAATTAAATACGTTATAGCAGAAATGAAAAATTTAATAGAAGGATTGGAAAATAAAGGTGATGAAATCTCTCTAAGAACAGGGTAAGAAAGAAAGCCAAGAGATGGACAATAGTGGGAAAAAAAAAAGTAAGAAAATTGGTGGACCAGCCAGAGATCCAGCATTCAAATAATAGGAGTTCCAGAAAGGGAGGGGTGCAGTAGAGTGTTAGGCCTGGAGTCCCCACTGAACGATGCTTCTCAGTATCCATGACCTGTGTACTTGCCTCCCACATAGACTATGAGCTAGAACAGCGTTCCCCAACCTTTTTGGCACCAGGGACCAGTTTTGTGGAAGACAATTTTTCCATGGACTGGGTGGCAGGGTGTGGGGGGGAATGGTTCAGGTGGTAATGCGAGCGATGGGGAGCGGCAGATGAAGCTTCGCTCGCTTGCCTGCCGCTCACCACCTGCCATGCAGCCTGGTTCCTAACAGGCAGCGGACCGGTAGCGGTCTGTGGCCTGGGAGTTGGGGACCCGTGGGCTAGAACACGTGACTTGTTTGTTCAATGGGGCAGTAGCAAGTGCGGTGCAAGCAAAAGCTTGATAACTGCATTCACACTGGAACTTTTCTTTCTGGGTCACTCCCTCCTGAAAGTACAGGAGATGAGGGCCTCTCTATAGGCTACCAGTGAGACCCTCTGGCTCACATATCTCTCTGTAGGGACCCAATACCATATAGCAGGAACCAGTCAATTCCCTTCTCCTTGTAGACACTGGAGTGCCTGAATTATTGCATCTGTAGCAGCATTCCCCTCTACCAGGACATTTTCCCAGGTTACTACTGGTGAGATATTTAGCAATCGGGGCACCATCTTGTGCCAGGGGACTATCCGCCCCCTAAATATCACCCAGAATGGCATTTTCTTTGCCTTCCAGGAAGTGAAGTCTCAATTGTGTTTGGTCTTATGAGAAGCTAATGTCAAGACAGCATTAGATGTGCAGGACATTTATTGAGGGGAAACAACTGTGAAGTATAAAGGGGATGGAGCTGGAGAAGGCAGATGAGCCTTTAGACCATGATGCATGTCTCACACCTGTGAAAGAGAGTGGGCAGGAAGGCGGATGGGATAGGAAGAGTCTCAGATGTCAGTACAGGTCTAAGAAAGATCCAGCCAGGCCAGCGAGGAGTTCTTGAGCCAACATTTCCATTGGACAGGGCCATGGCTTGTAGGAATGGGTCTGCCTTAGTACCCTTGCTATATTCAGTCATACCCCTGCTATATTCAGTCATAAGGGAGTATCCCATGAGAAGCATGGCCTCAGGGCCAATGTAGTGAAGGATCAAAAGGGAAGCGACTGGTGCAAATAGTCAATTATGCTCCTCACAGCAGGAGGACTGAGTGGCACATTTTCCTGGCTACCACAAAGACCAGTGAGTTACGCCATTCAGAAGAAAGGAACGAAAATTTTTTCCAACCAGAATTTATGTATCTACACTATTAGTCATTCATGAGGGTAGAATAATGAGATTTCAAAGTCTCAAAAAATACGTCTTCTGGGAGTGCTTTATCGGGAAGCTATTGGAAGATACACTCCGTGTAATGTGATATAGACAAGAAGGAAGAAGGCATAGGTTATTCAAAACAGTAGGTCTAACCCAGGAGCATGATGATGAATTGTAGACCCAGGAAATCAACTGTGCAGCAGAGCTAAGAGCAACCGGTCCAGAAGAGGAGAAGATTCCAGAAGTGTGTCTCCAAGAAAATATCGGAGGCTGATGTGACCTTGCAGAAGTTTGTGCTGAGAGGCTATTGGAAAGTGTGGGAAGAATTAGCCACAGGTACAAGGAAAATCGAGGAAGTAAAAAAGCAATGCAATTACTAAGTTCAAGGAAAACAAATAAGAAAGGAAACTTAGTCTTAATTACCACATTAGAATGCCCAGCTGTGAGTAATAGTCCTGTTGGCAGAGTAATGTCAGTACTGAATATTAGTTTTTCAAACCAGAACCTGATGTATAACGAAATTGCCTGTGTGAGGGAGTTAAATCCTCATCTACCGTAACAGGAAGTCAGTGGATCATGTCTAAAGCAGGGAAGTGTGGAAACTGTAGATTTCAAGAGACAGAGTCATAAAAGTCAAAGATGGTTACCTCTGGGGAGAAAAGGGGGACAGTGGCAGTGGGGAGTAGGGTGGGAAACTGTGGTTACAGTTTTAAGTTGCATAAAAATTAAAAAAAGAAATAATTTTACCATTGCTTTAAAACTTAATTTTGCTAGTTATAGTACATATTTGCAGCATTTCAGCCTGGAGAATTCTTTTTGAATCAAGCTTTGAAGCATTTCCCAATTTTCAAATTAATGCCCTGTGAGTTTTCATTCTTTCAATGATAAAAATGTTGAAAAGAAATAGGGCTGTGAGTAAACCCTGTAGGGTATTGTTGGTCGCCTTCAGCAAGTTGGCATTTCCCATTAGTTATGTTTCAAACATCTATCAGTGTTTGATTCTTAATAAGAAACCAGTAAATTTTGTTTAATCAATGAACACTCTTAAAATATGGTCCTTCGAGCATTAATTATTCATGTGGCAACAGTACTGTCTTGTATATGTCCTACTTTTCTTCTTCTTGAACCCAAGAATATTCCAAGAAGATCTGGCAATTGTCAAAATTATTACGTAAAGTCTATTGTGTTCCCAGATAAGCTATACAAAACCATAAAAAAATTATTTGGGGGCTAGTTTGGCACTTATTTTATGAATCCATGTTGCCACCTCATTATCTTCTCTTCCTCAGTACTGATGTCTTTTTTTTTTTTTTTTTAGTTTAGTATAGTTTAGTTTTTTTTTTTTACATCTTTATTGGAGTATAATTGCTTAAAAATGGTGGTTAGCTTCTGCTTTATAACAAAGTGAATCAGTTATACATATGTTCCCATATCTCTTCCCTCTTGCGTCTCCCTCCCACCCTCCCTATCCCACCCCTCCAGGCGGTCACAAAGCACTGAGCTGATCTCCCTGTGCTATGCGGCTGCTTCCCACTAGCTATCTGCCTTACGTTTGGTAGTGTATATATGTCCATGCCTCTCTCTCGCTTTGTCACAGCTTACCCTTCCCCCTCCCCATATCCTCAAGTCCATTCTCAAGTAGGTCTGTGTCTTTATTCCTGTTTTACCCCTAGGTTCTTCATGGCATTGTTTTTTCTTAAATTCCATATATATGTGTTAGCATACAGCATTTGTCTTTCTCTTTCTGACTTACTTCACTCTGTATGACAGACTGTAGGTCTATCCACCTCATTACAAATAGCTCAATTTCATTTCTTTTTATGGCTGAATAATATTCCATTGTATATATGTGCCACATCTTCTTTATCCATTCATCTGATGATGGACACTTAGGTTGTTTCCATCTCTGGGCTATTGTGAATAGGGCTGCAATGAACATTTTGGTACATGACTCTTTTTGAATTACGGTTTTCTCAGGGTATATGCCCCAGAGTGGGATTGCTGGGTCATATGGTAGTTCTATTTTTCGTTTTTTAAGGAACCTCCATACTGTTCTCCATAGTGGCTGTACCAATTCACATTCCCACCAGCAGTGCAAGAGTGTTCCCTTTTCTCCACACCCTCTCCAGCATTTACTGTTTCTAGATTTTTTGATGATGGCCATTCTAACGGGTGTGAGATGATATCTCATTGTAGTTTTGATTTGCATTTCTCTAATGATTAAAGATGTTGAGCATTCTTTCATGTGTTTGTTGGCAGTCTGTATATCTTCTGTGGAGAAATGTCTATTTAGGTCTTCTGCCCATTTTTGGATTGGGTTGTTTGTTTTTTTGTTATTGAGCTGCATGAGCTGCTTATAAATTTTGGAGATTAATCCTTTGTCAGTTGCTTCATTTGCAAATATTTTCTCCCATTCTGAGGGTTGTCTTTTGGTCTTGTTTATGGTTTCCTTTGCTGTGCAAAAGCTTTGAAGTTTCATTAGGTCCCATTTGTTTATCTTTGTTTTTATTTCCATTTCTCTAGCAGGTGGGTCCAAAAGGATCTTGCTGTGATTTATATCATAGAGTGTTCTGCCTATGTTTTCCTCTAAGAGTTTGATAGTTTCTGGCCTTACATTTAAGTCTTTAATCCATTTTGAGCTTATTTTTGTGTATGGTGTTAGGGAGTGATCTAATCTCATACTTTTATATGTCCCTGTCCAGTTTTCCCAGCACCACTTATTGAAGAGGCTGTCCTTTCTCCACTGTACATTCCTGCCTCCTTTATCAAAGATAAGGTGACCATATGTGCGTGGGTTTATCTCTGGGCTTTCTATCCTGTTCCATTGATCTATCTTTCTGTTTTTGTGCCAGTACCATACTGTCTTGATTACTGTAGCTTTGTAGTATAGTCTGAAGTCAGGGAGCCTGATTCCTCCAGCTCCATTTTTTGTTCTCAAGATTGCTTTGGCTATTCAGGGTCTTTTGTGTTTCCATACAAATTGTGAAAGGTTTTGTTCTAGTTCTGTGAAAAATGCCAGTGGTAGTTTGATAGGGATTGCATTGAATCTGTAGATTGCTTTCGGTAGTAGAGTCATTTTCACAATGTTGATTCTTCCAATCCAAGAACATGGTATATCTCTCCATCTATTTGTATCATCTTTAATTTCTTTCATCAGTGTCTTATAATTTTCTGCATACAGGTCTTTTGTCTCCTTAGGTAGGTTTATTCCTAGATATTTTATTCTTTTTGTTGCAATGGTAAATGGGAGTGTTTTCTTTACTTCACTTTCAGATTTTTCATCATTAGTGTATAGGAATGCCAGAGATTTCTGTGCATTAATTTTGTATCCTGCTACTTTATCAAATTCATTGATTAGCTCTAGTAGTTTTCTGGTAATATCTTTAGGGTTCTCTATGTATAGTATCATGTCAGCTGCAAACAGTGACAGCTTTACTTCCTCTTTTCTGATTTGGATTCCTTTTATTTCCTTTTCTTCTCTGATTGCTGTGGCTAAAACTTCCAAAACTATGTTGAATAAGAGTGGTGAGAGTGGGCAACCTTGTCTTGTTCCTGATCTTAGTTGAAATGCTTTCAGCTTTTCACCATTGAGGACGATGTTGGCTGTGGGTTTGTCATATATGGCCTTTATTATGTTGAGGAAAGTTCCCTCTGTGCCTACTTTCTACAGGGTTTTTATCATAAATGGGTGTTTAATTTTGTCAAAAGCTTTCTCTGCATCTGTTGAGATGATCATGTGGTTTTTCTCCTTCAATTTGTTAATATGGTGTATCACGTTGATTGATTTGCGTATATTGAAGAATCCTTGCATTCCTGGAATAAACCCCACTTGATCATGGTGTATGATCCTTTTAGTGTGCTGTTGGATTCTGTTTGCTAGTATTTTGTTGAGGATTTTTGCATCTATGTTCATCAGTGATATTGGCCTGTAGTTTTCTTTCTTTGTGACATCCTTGTCTGGTTTTGGTATCAAGGTGATGGTGGCCTCGTAGAATGAGTTTGGGAGTGTTCCTCCCTCTGCTATATTTTGGAAGAGTTTGAGAAGGATAGGTGTTAGCTCTTCTCTAAATGTTTGATAGAATTCGCCTGTGAAGCCATCTGGTCCTGGGCTTTTGTTTGTTGGAAGATTTTCAATCACAGTTTCAATTTCCATGCTTTGATTGGTCTGTACATATTTTCTATTTCTACCTGATTCAGTCTTGGCAGGTTGTGCATTTCTAAGAATTTGTCCATTTCTTCCAGGTTGTTCATTTTATTGGCATAGAGTTCCTTGTAGTAATCTCTCATGATCTTTTGTATTTCTGCAGTGTCAGTTGTTACTTCTCCTTTTTCATTTCTAATTCTATTGATTTGAGTCTTCTCCCTTTTTTTCTTGATGAGTCTGGCTAATGGTTTATCAATTTTGTTTATCTTCTCACAGAACCAGCTTTTAGTTTTATTGATCTTTGCTATCGTTTCTTTCATTTCTTTTTCATTTATTTCTGATCTGAGCTAACTTTAGGGGTTTTTTCTTCTTCTTTCTCTGATTGCTTTAGGTGCAAGGTTAGGTTGTTTATTCGAGATGTTTCCTGTTTCTTAAGGTAGGATTGTATTGCTATAAACTTCTCTCTTAGAACTGCTTTTGCTGCATCCCATAGATTTTGGGTCGTCGTGTCTCCATTGCCATTTCTTTCTAGGTACTCTTTTATTTCCTCTTTGATTTCTTCAGTGATCACTTCATTATTAAGTAGTGTATTGTTTAGCCTCTGTGTGTTTGTATTTTTTACAGACCTTTTCCTGTAATTGATATCTAGTCTCATAGCGTTGTGGTTGGAAAAGATACTTGATACAATTTCAATTTTCTTAAATTTACCAAGGCTTGATTTGTGACCCAAAATATGATCTATCCTGGATAATGTTCCATGAGCACTTGAGAAAAATGTGTATTCTGTTGTTTTTGGATGGAATGTCCTATAAATATCAATTAAGTCCACCTTGTTAATGTATCATTTAAAGCTTGTGTTTCCTTATTTATTTTCATTTTGGATGATCTGTCCATTGGTGAAAGTGGGGTGTTAAAGTCCCCTACTATGAATGTGTTACTGTCGATTTCCCCTTTTATGGCTGTATTTTCCTTATGTATTGAGGTGCTCCTATGTTGAGTGCATAAATATTTACAATTGTTATATCTTCTTCTTGGATCGATCCCTTGATCATTATGTAGTGTCCTTCTTTGTCTGTTGTAATAGTCTTTATTTTAAAGTCTATTTTGTCTGATATGAGAATTGCTACTCCAGCTTTCTTTTGGTTTCCATTTGCATGGAATATCTTTTTCCATCCTCTTACTTTCAGTCTGTATGTGTCTCTAGGTCTGAAGTGGGTCTCTTGTAGACAACATGTATATGGGTCTTGTTTTTGTATCCATTCAGCCGATCTGTGTCTTTTGGTGGGAGCATATAGTCCATTTACATTTAAGGTAATTATCGATACGTATGTTCCTATTCCCATTTTCTTAATTGTTTTGGGTTTGTTATTGTAGGTCTTTTCCTTCTGTTGTGTTTCTTGCCTAGAGAAGTTCCTTTAGCATTTGTTGTAAAGCTGGTTTGGTGGTACTGAACTCTCTCAGCTTTTGCTTGTCTGTAAACGCTTTAATTTCTCCATCAAATCTGAATGAGATCCTTGCTGGGTAGAGTAATCTTGGTTGCAGGTTTTCCTCCTTCATCACTTTATTTTTATTTATTTATTTTTTTGCGGTATGCGGGCCTCTCACTGTTGTGGCCTCTCCCGTTGCGGAGCACAGACTCCAGACACGCAGGCTCAGCGGCCATGGCTCACGGACCCAGCTGCTCCGCAGCACGTGGGATCTCCCCCAGACCGGGGCATGAACCCGCGTCCCCTGCATTGGCAGGCGGACTCTCAACCACTGCGCCACCAGGGAAGCCCTCCTTCATCACTTTAAATATGTCCTGCCAGTCCCTTCTGGCTTGCAGAGTTTCTGCTGAAAGATCAGCTGTTAACCTTATGGGGATTCCCTTGTGTGTTATTTGTTGTTTTTCCCTTGCTGCTTTTAATATGTTTTCTTTGTATTTAATTTTTGACAATTTGATTAATATGTTTCTTGGCGTATTTCTCCTTGGATTTATCCTGTATGGGACTCTCTGTGCCTCCTGGACTTGATTAACTATTTCCTTTCCCATATTAGGGAAGTTTTCAACTATAATCTCTTCAAATATTTTCTCAGTCCCTTTCTTTTTCTCTTCCCCTTCTGGAACCCCTATAATTCGAATGTTGGTGCATTTAATGTTGTCCCAGAGGTCTCTGAGACTGTCCTCAGTTCTTTTCATTCTTTTTCCTTTCTTCTGCTGTGCAGTAGTTATTTCCACTATTTTATCTTCCACGTCACTTATCCGTTCTTCTGCCTCAGTTATTCTGCTGTTGATCCCATCTAGAGTATTTTTAATTTCATTTATTGTGTTGTTCATCGTCACTTGTTTCATCTTTAGTTCTTCTAGGTCCTTGTTAACTGTTTCTTGCATTTTGTGTATTCTATTTCCAAGATTTTGGATCATCTTTACTATCATTATTCTGAATTCTTTTTGAGGTAGACTGCCTATTTCCTTTTTATTTGTTAGGTCTGGTGGGTTTTTATCTTGCTCCTTCACCTGCTGTGTGTTTTTCTGTCTTCTCATTTTGCTTATCTTACTGTGTTTGGGTTCTCCTTTTTGCAGGCTGCAGGTTCGTAGTTCCCATTGTTTTTGGTGTCTGTCCCTAGTGGCTAAGGTTGGTTCAGTGGGTTGTGTAGGCTTCCTGGTGGAGGGGACTAGTGCCTGTGTTCTGGTGGATGAGGCTGGATCTTGTCTTTCTGGTGGGCTGGTCCACGTCTGGTGGTGTGTTTTGGGGTGTCTGTGGACTTACTATGATTTTAGGCAGCCTCTCTACTAACGGGTGGCGTTGTGTTCCCATCTTGCTAGTTGTTTGGCATAGGGTGTCCAGCATTGTAGCTTGCTGTTCGTTGAGTGAAGCTGGGTACTGGTGTTGAGATGGAGATCTCTGGAAGATTTTCGCCGTTTGATATTACGTGGAGCTGGGAGGTCTCTTGTGGACCAGTGTCCTGAAGTTGGCTCTCCCACCTCAGGCACAGCACTGTCTCCTGTCTGCAGCACCAAGAACCTTTCATCCACACGGCTCAGAGTCTTCAATTTGGGATGATTCGTTTTCTTTTCATGTATTCCACAGATGCAGGGTACATCAAGTTGATTGAGGAGCTTTAATCTGCTGCTCCTGAGGCTGCTGGGAGAGATTTCCCTTTCTCTTCTTTGTTCTCACAGCTCCTGGGTTTCAGCTTTGGATTTGGCCCCGCCTCTGCGTGTAGGTCGCCGGAGGGTGTCTGTTCTTCGTTCAGACAGGACAGGGTTAAAGGAGCAGCTGCTTCTGGGACTCTGGCTCACTCTGGCCAGTGTGGGGGAGGTAGGGGCATGGAGTGCGGGGCGAGCCTGCGGCGGCAGAGGCCAGCGTGACGTTGCACCAGCCCGAGGCACGCCGTGCGTTCTCCTGGGGAATCCATCCGTAGATCCCGGGATCCCGGCAGTGGTGGGCTGCACAGGCTTCCGGGAGGGGAGGTGTGGATAGTGACCTGTGCTTGCACACAGGCTTCTTGGTGGCGGCAGCAGCAGCCTCAGTGTCTCATGCCCGTCTTTGTGGTCTGCGCTGTTAGCTGCGGCTCGCGCCCATCTCTGGAGCTCCTTTAAGCTGCTCTCCTAATCCCCTCTCCTTGCGCACCAGGAAACAAAGAGGGAAGAAAAAGTCTCTTGCCTCTTTGGCAGCTCCAGACTTTTTCCCGGACTCCCTCCCGGCTAGCTGTGGCACATTAGCCCCCTTCAGACTGTGTTCACGCTGCCAGCCCCAGTCCTCTCCCTGCGCTCCGACTGAAGCCCGAGCGTCAGCTTTCAGTGCCGCCCGCCAGGGCGGGCGAGCAGAGAAGCCTCTCGGGCTGATGAGTGCCGGTCAGCACCGATCCTCTGTGGGGAATCTCTCCTGTTTTCCCTCCGCACCCCTGTGGCTGGGCTCTCCTCTGTGGCTTCGAAGCTCCCCACCTCCGCCACCCGCAGTCTCCGCCCGCGAAGGGGCTTCTAGTGTTTGGAAACCTTTCCTCCTTCACAGCTCCCTCCCACTGGTGCAGGTCCCGTCCCTATCCTTTTGTCTCTGTTTATTCTTTTTTCTTTTGCCCTACCCAGGTACGTGTGGAGTTTCTTGCCTTTTGGGAGGTCTGAGGTCTTCTGCCAGCGTTCAGTAGGTGTTCTGTAGAAGTTATTCCACGTGTAGATGTATTTCTGGTGTATCTGTGGGGAGGAAGGTGATCTCCGTGTCTTACTCTGCCGCCATCTTCTCCGGAACTCCCTGATGTCTTTTTTATTAAGCCATTTCGTAGTATTGTTCATGGGTCTATTTCTGAAATGCATATTTTCTTCCCTTTTAAAATTAAGAACATTTTCATTCTTAAAGCACCTTATATTCCATGATCCCTCTAAGAACCTGATGACTGTTCCATGATCATCACTGCAAATCCTTTTGGTGGGTCCCTCTTGGAGATGAACTTGGAATGGCATGTAGTCTTCTGGAGTGATTTCCTCCTGCAGTGATTAGGAATCCAAGTGTAGAATGTAGTCTGCGGGATAGATACAATAAAAGGGCAAGCGGCAACAGAATGAAATATGCTAGTGACAGTAGTTAAAAGGATGCCGCAGGATAGATAAAGACAATTTGAGAAAGACCTGGAAGATAAGAGCAGAACTGGTGGTCTTCAGGAGACCCAGCAGGGGTTGAGGACTAAAGAAGTCAGAGAATTGAAATGACCAGTCTGTGACCTCAGAATGCAGTGTTGACTTTCAAATCAACTTTATTATGTTGGGGGTAATAAACTGATTTTTGAAATATATGCCTTTTATACAAATAAACTCAATCACTGAAATATCATTGAGTGCTTGTACCTGTTGTGCAGGTCATGTACTGTATACAGCTTGTAATCCTGGATTTTATTTCATATAGATACATTTCTGCTGAGGAAGCTCAGAGTGGCACGTGGGTTGATATCTTGATAAATTCATGACCTGCTGGGTGACCTGCCGCAAAGTCTAATGCCTAACAAGGGCAAATAGGTGGTTTCACCCGAGTGAAGTGGACCAGTAGGAGAAGTTGTGGCCCTGGATGAGCATGTGCCCCAAGTAATTCTCTGTCAGGAGGGATGAGGTATGGTCCTACTAGATTCTCTGATTTTAAAAGAAGCTAGAAACTCAGAATTTTGAGTGAAATTTCCTGAATTTTAAAGATTATCTCAAAAAAAAATTTTTAAGCCTGACAAAGGCCAAACAAATCTGTATGGATTTTGAGTTTATAACCCCCGACCTATAGCATCTGGCTCATCTGAAGGCCTGACAGGATCGTGACTCCACACCCTCCAGTGTGCCTCGTCCATCACTATCTGCCTGAGGCTCTAGATGGGGCCTGTGGCCTCCTACTGAAGTGGTGAAATTTCTCCAAATTGAATGGTTGCGTATGTTGAAGAATGTGGATTTTTGAGTGTGTTCAGATTGGGTAGTGCCAGGGATTAGATCCTGCAATATTAAATAAGTAATGGATATTCACTTAAACTTATTTTATTCGATGACATCAATAGGTTTTTGTCAGATCATTAGACAATCTAGTTAATCGCAGAGAATACTCACACCCTACCATATTCCCAGGCCTGAGACTGGAGGCTTACTTTCTGGAGTAGTTGAAAGACAGGGGAGTGGAACTTTGGGGCTGCATAGAACAAAGACAGGAGTGAGACACAGGGATGAACACAGGGGCTCAACTGGAATTGTACCTACAAACTTTCCATCACCTCCCAGCAGCCTCATCACTCTAAGCAGATAGCATCTGTCTCTCCTGGTAGGGGAAGGGAGGATATTTGGTGTCTTTGAATGGCACCAAAGTAAGGATCTCACCCACTGACATTGGGGGCTGGTCCCCTAATGAAGTGACTGACTTCCTGGCAAATCAGCATAGCTTGCTCCCTATAAAGTGTCCCCATGCCTATAATTTTGACTAGATTTTACGTACTTTTCTCTTAAATATGAATGGACAGCCAAGCATCAAAAGGTATTTGAGGAAAGTGTCCACCATAAAACAGTGAGAATAAAATAAATACACAGAAAAGCAAACCATGAAAAACACATTATGCAGGAAATTAAATACACACAAACTGAAAAAGGAACAAATCAGAGAATATCTAAAAATTCTTGAACATCAACAATGTGACTGTTGAAATAAAATGTTTAGTGAAAAGATTGAAAGATATAGGAAAAGAAGTGCCGCCAAAGTAGTACAAAATGACAAAGAAATGGAAATATTAAAGAAAGGGGAAAAAGATTTAAAAGATGAAACACAAAAGTCCAACATCAAACTAATAAGAATTCAGAAAGAGAATAAGGAAATGGAGAGCAGGAAATTATTAAAGAAATAATATAAGAAAATCCTCCAGAACTGAGGAACACAAGCCTTTAGCTTTAAAGATCCTTCTGAATTCCTAGCACAATGAATGCACAGTTATGTAGGGATTTAGAAAGCTTACCTTTGATATGGTACTGGCACAGAAACAGAAATATAGATCAATGGAACAGGGTAGAAAGCCCAGAGATAAACCCACGCACATATGGTCACCTTATCTTTGGTAAAGGAGGAAAGAATATACAATGGAGAAAAGGCAGCCTCTTCAATAAGTGGTGCTGGGAAAAATGGACAGCTACATGTAAAACAATGAAATTAGAACACTCCCTAACACCAAAATGGATTAAAGACCTAAATGTAAGGCCAGACACTATCAAACTCTTAGAGGAAAACATAGGCAGAACACTCTGACATAAATCACAGCAAGATCCTTTTTGACCCACCTCCTAGAGAAATGGAAGTTAAAAAAAAATAAACAAATGGGACCTAATGCAACTTAAAAGCTTTTGCACAGCAAAGGAAACCATAAAGAAGATGAAAAGACAACCCTCAGAATGGGAGAAAATATTTGCCAACGAAGCAACTGACAAAGGATTAATCTCCAAAATACACAAGCAGCTCATGCAGCTCAATATCAAAAAAACAACAACCCAATCCAAAAATGGCAGAAGACTTAAATAGCCATTTCTCCAGAGAAGATACAGAGATTGCCAACAAACACATGAAAGGATGCTTAACATCACTAATCATTAGAGAAATGCAAATCAAAGCTACAATGAGGTATCACCTCACACCGGTCAGAATGGACATTATCAGAAAATCTACAAGCAATAAATGCTGGAGAGGGTGTGGAGACAAGGGAACCCTTTTGCACTGTTGGTGGGAATGTAAATTGATACAGTCACTATGGAGAACAGTATGGAGGTTCCTTAAAAAACTACAAATAGAACTACCATATGACCCAGCAATCCCACTACTGGGCATATACCCTGAGAAAACCATAATTCAAAGAGTCATGTACCACGATGTTCATTGCAGCTCTATTTACAATAGCCAGGACATGGAAGCAACCTAAGTGTCCATCGACAGATGAATAGATAAAGAAGATGTGGTACATATATATATATGGAATATTACTCAGCCATAAAAAGAAATGAAATTGAGTTATTTGTAGTGAGGTGGATGGACCTAGAGACTGTCATACAGAGTGAAGTAAGTCAGAAAGAGAAAAGCCAATATTGTATATTAACACATATATGGGGAATGTAGAAAATAATACAGATGAACCTATTTCCAGGGCAGGAATGGACATAGATGTAGAGAACGGACATGTGGACACAGCGGGGGAAGGGCAGGGTGGGATGAATTGGGAGATCGGGACTGACATATATACACTACTATGTACAAAATAGATAACTAATGAGAACATGCTGTATAGCACAGGGAACTCTACTCAGTGCTCTGTGGTGACCTAAATGGGAAGGAAATCCAAAAAAGAGAGGATATATGTATATGTATAGCTGATTGACTTCTCTGTACAGCAGAAACTAACACAACACTGTAAAGCAACTCTATCCCAATTACAAAAAAAAAGAGCCCAGCTTTTCTGAACCCCTGGTTGCAGTGCTCACTGCCTTACTGCATGCTGTCTCCAGCCCACAGTTTTCATTTGCGTGTGTGCTGGTGAATGTCTAGACCAAGGGTAGGTTCCCTCCTTGTCACATCGGCGCTTAGAAATGGAGGTGTCACCAGTGTTTTTAACCCTCATTAACATCTAGAGACTCACCACTGCTAATTAAAACACACACTAACCCATAGACACCTGTTCCACTTACTGTCGCTGTGTAATGTGCCCAAACTTATTGGTTTTAAAAGAACATTTCATTTTGCTTACATGTTGTGGGTCAGAATTAGGGGAGGGCTCATCTAGGCAGTTTTCCTGTGGGCTACATGTCACTTAAGCTTCAACCGGGCTGGGCATCCAGGATGGCTCATGCATGATTGGCAGTTGGTGCTGGCTGTTGACCAGATGTCCCTGAGCCCCACCAACATAATGGTCTCAGGTTAGTCAGACCTCTTATGCGGCAGCTGGCTTCCCCCAGCAAGCATCCCAAGAGAACTAGGAGGAAGCGGTGTCGACTTTTGATTTGGCCTTGATGTCATGGGGTGTCACTTCTGCCAGAGCAGTCACAGCCCCCAGACTCAAGGAAGGGGACAAAGACTCCCACCCAGTGGGAGGGGCTGGCGAGCAAGGTCACACAGCTGAGGGCCATGGGGGATGTGCCATCTTTGGAAAATACATTTCAGCACAGCAACTCATGCTTTCTAGCTCACAGTGATCTCTGGAAATGCCTTTTTCCATCTCCCCAGGACCTACACACCTGGTTTAGAAACTTCCTCCTCCATGAAGACTTCTATGATTTCCCTCAACAAGAAGGAATTTTTTTCTCTGAATTCCCATTGTATTTTTTTTTTTAAATCCTTCTTATGACACTCACTTTCAATCTCACGTCATCATTTTGTGTACCTGGGCTGTGATCTCTGCGTATTCCCTGCATAATAACTTGCCTGTTGTGTAAATATTTGCTTGGTGAAATAATGATTCCATGATAACTCAAATAATAGTCATGAAAAAGGCGCATTTCAATTCAGAGCTCTCATTTTTTTTCTTCTACACGATTCTCATTTCTGAAAAATTAAAGAAACCAATCTTTCATGAGGAGTTACAGCAGAAACCGTGTGTGGATGTTTTCCTGGTGTTTATTGCTGCTCTGTGAGAAACGAAGATGGGGGAACGAAAACCATGTCATTCACAATTTGATTAAAAAGCTTTTCTTCTTTTTTTCTTTTCCTTTCATGTTTAAGCCCTGCAGTTTTGAATTTTCCCTTTCTTCATAGAGGAAGACAGATCAAGCAGCTATGATTCCAGTTCCCCATTCTGGAAACGCCCTCACAGCTGTTTAATACATTTGGCCTCAACTCAACCCCCTGTCCCCTCACTCACTGCCTTTCAGCCACAGGAAGGGCTTGCTCTTGTGCCTTGGGGCCCTTTTTTCTGGTTCTCCTCTCTGCCTGGAATGTTCTCCCTACCCCACCGTACCCCCAGATACACAGCTCCCTCACCTCCTTTAAGCCTATGCTCAAAAGCCACATTCTCAAACGAGGCACATCCTGAACACCCCATTTAAAATGGTTCTCCCAGCACCCCAGACTTAGTGGGAGTGGAGGACCCCTTCCTGGCTCAAAAAGCACTTTCTGGGGGCCTGGAGGAGAGAGGAGTTCACCGAGTTCACAGGTACTGCAGATGAAATGTGTGAACACGAATTTCTTGGGTTTGGTTTTTAGCTTCAGAATAGAAGACCCTAGAAGAGCAATTTAAAAACAAAAACAAACACACAGCCTCTGGCATAATAGTGGCTATTGAAAAGGCAGTCTTCGATTCCCCCCCGGACAGAAACTCATTCTTTGGATTTAGTAGTTGCTCAGCACTGCAGGGCCAAGAGGCTTATGCGTGTTAATTAACACCCTTGATGAACATTTGTAAGTGAATCCCACCAAAGCCCAAGCTGACCAGCTTTTTTTGTGATAAAGAATAATCTTTGGGGATTATTTAAGATCACAAAAGGAGACTAAGGAAAAATTTTCCTCGACTTGGAAATGGGGGAGAAGGATTACTGACGTCCTTCTGAGCAGCTGCCTGGGTTAATCCTGTTCTCTGATTCTGACTCTCTGTGGGTGCAGAAGGGAGTGTGTCTTTTTTAGATTTGTTGTTTACTGTGGATCAGGGTATTTTAAGTTCTATAAGGGTAGATGTTAATGGAAATGATTCTTGCTTAATAGGAGCACATATGGATTTTGTCCTATGGAGATGCAAAATGAAAAGATTAAAACTACAGCATATTCAATGAAAGGAAAATAAAGACTCCTGTGAATGCTACCAAAAGCAATGGCATCTCCTCTCCTTGGCACCCAGGGCTCCCTTATTTTGTTCCCTTATTTTCACACCACTTACCATCTTTTAACATGCTTTCTAGTTCACGTTTTTTATGTTTGTTGTTTTTTTTCTCTCCTCCTGCTGAGATGGAAGTTCCATAAGGGCAGAGGTTTTTGTCTGACTTGTTCACTATTGGATCCCTAAGCACCAGAACTGGGCCAAGCCTATAGTAGGTGCTCAATAAGTACTTGCAGAACGAAAATAGCCCTTAACATAGATCACTGACTTTCAGACTTTTCTGACCTTGACCCCGACAGTAAGAAAGGCATCTTATGTGTTGACACATACACAACAGAAGTCTCACAAAACAATACTTACCCTTACGACATGTGGTGCACTCTGAATAGAATTAGTTCTATTTTATTTCCATTTTCAAAATTTCTGTGGCTATCCATAACTCGATTTCACAGTTAGAATCTGTGGTGTGAAAAACTTTGACTTAAGACCATGTAAAAACTGCTACCATATAAGGCAAATGGGAAAAGTAGGGGAAAGAGGGGCAAGCGGATTACTTTCTATTATCGGCTATTCCTAAAACATATTTCCTATTCCTGTAATCTTATCCTGTCTGACAATGTAGAAGACCTCACACACCCACATGTCACTTTTTCTTTACGCAAAAAGTGTTCTCTCTTGCAACGGAAATTGAGTTATTTCCAAAGCAAAGAGCTATGAATGAGCCTGGGAACTGAGAGATGATCTTAAAGTCTCAGAGAGAGTCAGTTGGTTAGCATCTGCTGTTGATAAGTCGAAGCAGGAGAATTAGGTGAGGAGGAAGAGGTAAACATTTAGAAAGTGAAGGTGACTGTTATGGAAGAAAAACACTTTTCTCAATTTTGTTGAAATCAGAGAGTAGCCGTTTCATGAGGGTATTACAGAATTACTTTGGCAGTTACAGTGATAGATGTTTACTGAAAAGAGCCTGGTTGACTGATGAAACTTAGGATGCTTTGGCTGATCTTGGGAATACATCCTTTATCTGAGTCCTTTATCTTCTTGTCCCTTTTTCTCATCTAACCTGATGTCTCCCTACCTGTTCCTTTCTCGGCTCTCATTTTGTTGCTATTAGAAAAACAGATGCAAAAACCAGGAATTGGAACCCCTCTGTGTCTCCGATAACGTTGTGATTAATGGACCAGACGGATTCTGGTCACAAGCCAGTTATTTTGTTAACAACCTAGCATCAATGATTTGGAAGGATTTTCGTAGCAGCATGATTTAGTTTTAAATAGAATGATTTAACTGATGGTGATTAGTCCTGTACAGATAAATTAATGAGGCAAGAAACCTAATCTCTGATTTATTGATGTATTTACCAAGAGTGAGTTATGAAATAATTTTTACTTCATTTGAAGGAACTTTTTATTCAAAAATGAACGAGTAAGGCCTTTTATGTAACCTACTTTGGAAAAATCCAGACAAAATGATCATAAGTAACAAAACTCCAAAACTACACCGTGATTTAAAAAAAATCTACCTTGATCTGTATCTTGCCTAGTTGTAAAAACATTCCTTTGAGTGAGTTCTTATAGAATCTCACATTTGGTTATATGTGTATTAGGAATTCTACATTTGCAAATGACCAACCCCAACTAAAACTAAGTTAAAGAGGAAAAGGGACTTTATTAGAAGGACACTGGGGTGGGTCACAGAATTGGGGAAGAGCTCCAGTGACTTTGGGAATAGGACTTGCAAATCACCATTCCCTTTGAGGAAGGCAATCTTTCTCTCTCACTACACACATGTGCATGTGAGAGCACTTTCCAGTAATCATCACCTTTGTCCAGGACCTTAATCATACCTACATTTTGGCAGTAGCATTCCAACTTGCAGCACCCACCTGTTCACCTTCTAATCCATTCTGTCTGCAAGAGATGATTTTGATTGTATGATTTTGATCCTCATTGTCTCAGAAGTTTATGCTCACCTGTTAGAATCTATTCTATCAAATCCAGATAATTTTGAATTCAAAATTTTTCGTATTCTGGTCCCACACTTTCTATTGTAAACTTATATGCCAAAAGCCACAAAGTATTCAACACTTTCTCTAATTAGGCTGGTATCATTATTTTCACAACACTGAATACATTCTTAGGTCTGTGCCTTTAATCATAATTTCCATGCTTAGATACTCCATTGCCTTCCCCAAGCACCAGCCACATTCCACTATGAGGATATTTTAAATGCTTGTTGCCCCTACACCACTTACCCCAAATGTGGCCCAGGCTAGAAAAGAGATCCTAATTGTTTGGCTTAATACATGGATCTTAGAGTTTTGGGGTGAATTCCAGATGATCTGATGAACTGCAAGTTGGTCAAAAACATTTTGATGGAGAATAATGTAATGAACTGGATCATTTGGTTAAAAATAAATCTCAGTTACTAGACTTTCTGTATTAATAATTTTGTTTTTCTGTGAATCTTTTAAGCATTCCTAACTTTTTTTTCCCCAGAAATTACGAGGCTAAAATGTAAGAAACTGTTCTTCCATGTTTGTGAAATTTTGGAGCAACTGAAGTGTGTGACAATAGGAGATTAGTAAATCAATAAGTAATTGTTGGATGGTGTGAGATAGAATTAGTTGGAACAATCCATGTCATCCATCTTTGTGCAAAACATGAAAACATAGCTAAACAAGTGGGACAGACATCATCAGTTTAGAAAATTATGTACTAAATAATTTGAAGCAGAAAATTCCCCAAACTTGAAAATTTCAGTTACTTTTATTATTTATTTTTCTTATTAGAAAAGCAATGCATGCATGCTTATTACATAAAAGTTAGAAAATCAGAGAGGCAGAACAACATTTAAAAATGGCCATAGTCCCACTCACTAGAGATGACAACAATTATCCTCTTGGTACAAATTCTTCAAAATCCTGTCCTATGTATATTTATTTTATAGATGTACATATGATTCCATAAATTAGGTAATACTGCTTATGACTTGTCTGTAGCTAACTATAATTTGTTAAAGTGATTGATTTGTAGCCAACGATTAATTTGTTCCATTTAACCCCTAATTTGTGAGTTATTTCAGCTAATCCCTATTGTTGCCTTTTAGATTTGTTTCAAGTAATCTAAGAACTATGACTGGCACATAGTAGCTACTCAATAAATGTTTGACTAAAAGAATAAGAACATGAATAATCTCATGTTGTTGGATGTTCAGATTGTTTCAAGTCAACTCTGTTGTTGATGAGGAGTGTACATTCCTGATGAAGAGCTGCCAGTTTATGAAGAAGCATGACATCTACCCCAGCTGTATTTGTGCAGAGGGCAATGGGAAAGGGATGTCTACTGTGTCTGGGGAGCCAAGCAAGCCTTCACAGGGGAGATGAGAATGGAGGTGAATTTGGAAGGAGAGAGAAATTTTCAGAGAATAACTGGGGAAAATAGCAGTAAGAGGAAGCAGGATTAATTAGGGACTCCTTCTTGGAAGAGGCAAGTGTAAACAGAAGGCAGGGGGGGATAGAGATGACAGAGGAAAAGTGGAATGTCATTACAGGGTTGATAGGTTGTCATCCAAGGTACGTACAGGCTTGGGTGAGGGGTAACGAGAAATTGGCCTGACAGTTGCAAAAGAGCAGGGTTGGGGAGCGACGAGATATACATTGATTGTTAATTTGTGGGAGCCTGTAAGGCCTGGTGATCGAGCTAGAAGTTCTACTTACTTAATTGGCTAAGAAGTACAAAATAAAGTCAAGCAAGCCCAGCTGCTGCCTACGTCCATGGTTTTTCTGACCGGGTATCAGCAAGGGTGGACATAAGGCCCTGAGCATAGGTTGGGGCCTGGGTGATAGAGGCAGGTCTCAGGCAACTTTTGAGGAACTGCACACAGAGATTACTGGTTATTTTTGTAGATAAAATTCATAGGGGCCTATTTTTTTGAAATTATTTATGTGCTCTATTAGGTGGTTGTTTTGGGGGAGGATGCTTGAAATTCTTTCTTCAGGAACTTTAGTTTACAATCCATGGGGCTGTGCTGATAGAAATAAGAGGAATAATTCGGCCTACAGTCATGAACTTTAGGCTAGTTCGTGTACTTGTGTAACAGCCCAGGGTAGCAGTGACTTTTAAGAAAGTCCCTAGATGTGTAATCATGATACTATTCTTGAACTTGTGGTAAGAGGATGCCAAAGGGGAAAAAAAGTTTCCATTGCTCTCTGAAATTTATCTAGTCCTTCGACCTTTCTCAGAAGAGTGCACCTTTATTTTACAACTAAAACAACATCTTGAGGGCTCTTTTTGGGTAGGGAGTAGACACGAATTAGCCGTTTGAATGATTTTCTGTTTATGGGCTGCATTTCAGTTCTTTTACCATTGGTCTCAGTCCATTTAATTAAGATTATTTGTAGGATTAAATTAATCCTTTAAGAATTATTCCATTTCAATTAAAAAAAATCTAAAGAATGATTAAAAAAAAAAGTGACCCCTTCAGTATCACCTCTGAAATACATTTGAATGCTTAATTACCGTCCATGTCTTTTCCAACTTCAGACTCAGTTACCCAGCTGCCAACCAGGCATCTTCATTGGGATGTCAAACCCATGACCTAAACAGAACTTGATCGCTTCCCTTCCCCAGTCCCTTATTTTTTGCTTTCTCTGTTGTCCTTGATTCTTCCCCTCACAAGTCATATGTAACATCCAATTCATCAGCAAGTTCTACTGATTCCACCTTCAATGATAGCCTAAATCTGGCCCCTTCTCACTATCTCCTTTGGTCCAAACCAACCTCATCTTTTGCCTGGACCATTGCAACAGCTCCCTAACTGGTCTTCTTGCTCCCATCTTGCCCTCCTGGAGTCTGTTCACCACACAACAGCCAGTCATCTTTTAAAAGTCATAAATCAAATGACATTACCACCACACTTGAATAATAAACATAAATGGCCTGTCACAATTCTAAGTGCTTTCCATATATTGACTTATTCAATCGTCATAAAGATGTGAACATAAGGTGCTATTGTTATCCCTATTTTCCAGATGAGGAAACAGAGGCACAGAGAGTTAGATTATGTGTCCAAAGTCACACGGCTAATAAGAGTACAGATTTAGAACAGTCTGAGTGAACAGTCTGTGGTTTTAGTTTGTATTTCCCTGTTGATATTGGTGTTGAACACCTTTCCATGTGCTTATTGAGCATTGATGTGGATGCTCTAGTGAAATGTCTGTTCAATTTTTTTGTTCATGGTGGGGAGGGGGGTGGTTTCTTTTTTATTATTGATTGGTAGGAATAGTGTATTTACTTGGATATAACTCTTTCGTCATATACATATTTTTAATATTTCCCCTCAGTGTTTTGTCTTTTCTTTTTGTTGACTTTTGATGAGCAGATTTCAATCTTGATGATGTCCAATTTATCAGTTTTTTTCTTTTATGATTAATGCTTTCTGTGTTCTAAGAAATCTTTTCCTACTCCAAAATCAAGAGGCTGTGTTTTGTTCCACAAGCTTTATAGTTTTAGCTTTTACATTTGGATCTATGAGTTATCTCATATGAATTTTTATGCACAGTATAAGGTTGAGTTCATTTTTCTCCATATATTTTCACAATTGTTGCAGGAGAATTTGTTGAAAAGTCTTTCCTTTTGCCATATAAGTGCCTTGGTACATTTGTTGGAAATCAACTGGCCATGGGCTTTAAAAAGTCTCTATTCTTCTCCTTTGATCTATTTGTCTATCCTTATGCCAGTATCACACTGTATTGACTATTATGCTTTGACTTTGTTCTTCCTTTTGCAGAGTATTTTAACTGTTCTAGGTGCTTTGAATTATCATATACATTTTAGAATCAACTTATTAATTTCCACAAAAATTGTATTGGGATTTTGGATGGGATGGTGTTGAACCTAGAGATCAGCTCAGGGAGAATGGATAATTTAACAATGTTGAGTCTTACAGTCCATAAAAATGGTATCCCTCTCACATATACATTATTGATACTATGTATAAAATAGACAACTGATGGGAATACACTGAACATAGCACAGGGAACTCTACCTAATGCACTGTGGTAACTTAAATGAGAGGGAAGTCCAAAAGGGAGGGGATATCTGTATGTGTCTGGCTGATTCATTTTGTTGTGCAGTAGAGGCTAAAACAACATTGTAAAGCAACCATACTCCATTAAAAATTAATAAAAAATGGTATTTCTTTCCATTTATTTAGGTCTTTAATTTCTTTTAGTACTGTTTTGTGTAGTCGGTTTGCACATCTTTTGTGAAATTATTCCTAAGTATTTTATGGTTTCAGTGCTATTGGAAGTGGTATTGTATTTAAATTTTATTTTCCAAATGCTTGTTGCTCATATATTAAAATACAATTGAGTGTTGTATCTTGACAGTATATTCTGGTAACTTGATAAATTCACTTATTAGTTCTAATTAGGTTTTTTTTGTTTGTTTTTTTAGATTCCTTAGGGTTTCTATATAGTTAATCGTGTGTTATATGAAGGAGTTATTTTCTCTTCTTTCCAATCAGCATGACGTCATTTCTTTGATTTGCCTTACTACACTGGCTAGGACCTCCAGTGTAGTGTAAATAAAAGTTTTGAGAGTGGTTAAATTTATTTCTAAGTATTTTATTCTTTTTGTATCTATTATAAATGGAATTATTTTCTTAATTTCCTCTTTGGATTATTCATTGATATTGTATAGAAATACAACTGATTTTTGAATGTTGATATCATATCCTGCAATTTGCTGAATTCACTTATTAGCTCTAATAATTTTTTGTGTGTGTGAATTCTTTAGCACAAAAGAATTATGTACGATCACATCACTGGTGAATAGAGATAGTTTTACTACTTTCCGACTTCTTTCCCTTTTTTCCCCCTTGCCTAATTACTCTGGTTAGAACTTGCAATGCACTGTTTCTGTCTTGATCCTGATCTTAGGAAAGTCTTTCACTAATTGAGTATGATGCTAACTGGGGGTTTTTCAGAAATGCCCCTATCACATCACAATAGTTCCCTTTTATTACTGTTTTTTTAGTGTTTTTGTCATGAAATACGTTTGGATTTTGTCAAATGCTGTTTCTGTATTCACTGAGATGATCATACGGGGTTTCCCTTTCTTCATTCCATTAATGTGATGTATTGCATTGATTGATTTTCATATGTTGAACCATCCTTGCATTCCTGGGCTAAATCCTACTTGATCATGGTATATACTCCTTTTAGTATGCTGCTGGAATTGTTTTGTCAGTATTTTGTTGAGTTTTTTTTGTATCTATATCCATAAGAGCTATTGGTCTGTAGCTTTTTTTTTTTTTTTCTTATGATGTCCTTATCTGGTTTTGGTATTAGGGTAATGCAGTGCTGGCTTCATAGAGTGACTTAGGAAGTGTTCCTTTCTCTTCTATCTTTTGAAGAACTTGAGAAGGTCTGGTGTTAATTTTTCTTTAAATGTTTGGCACAATTTATCATTTCAGCCACTGGCCTTGAGTTTTTCTTAGTTGAGCAGTTTTTGATTACTGATTCAATCTCTTATTTATACATCTGTTCAGATTTTTTATTTTTTCTTGAGCCACTTTTTGGGAATTTGTGTGTTTCTAGGAATTTGTCCATTTCATCTAGGTTATGTAATTTGTTGGCATATACATTTTCATAGTATTTGCTTATAATTCTTTTATTATAGAAATAGACAGAACAGATCAGTAGTAATATCCCCACTTTCATTTCTGATTTTAGTAATTTGAGTCTTCTCTGTTTGTTTCTTAGTCAGTCTAGCTAAAGGTTTGTCAATTTTGTTGATCTTTTCAAAGGATCAACTTTAGATTTTGGTGATTCTATTATTTTTCTATTCTCTATTTTGTTTATATCTACTCTAATCTTTATTAATTCCTGTATCCTGCTAAGTGTGGGTTTAGTTTGCTCTTCTTTTTCTGTTACCTTAAGGTGAAAAGCTAGGTTATTGATTTGAGAACTTCCTTCTTTAATATAGTTATTTACAGCTATAAAGTTTCCTCTGAACACTGCTTTTGCTACACCCCATAAGTTTTGGTATATTGTGTTTTTGTTTTTATTCATCTTTTAGTATTTTCTAATCTTCCTTGTGATTTCTTACTTTACTTGTGGGAAACTTTGTGTTGGACTCTGTGAAGGGTATAAACAGGTACATGACAAGGAGCTTACAGTTTAGCCAGAGGGAAAATATTTAGATGTGCTGTGAAATTCAGAGTATTTGACTTGACTTCCAAAATTGGTGATACTAGCTCACTGGTAGAAAGAAATACAAGATCCATTTTTTCTAGATTTTTCAGACCCCAGATTTCAAAATACATATTGAGGCTGGGAAGGAAGTAAGGAGGATATCACATACCAGAAGGAAGTGAGGAGAATGTCTTATGCCCCAGATTGGATTTGTAGTGCATTTTGAAACAATACAGTATTATTCTCAGAGGTCTACCATGCCAAATTCCTTCCAATTTATTTTTTTGATGGTATGGGCTCTAAATTCTCTGTCTCTCAAGGTCTCAGAAATAAAATACAATCAGGGTATCTTATGAGAGAGTTTGTCTGCTCTGGCTCAGAAACATGTTTGCTTCTGTCCCAGACTCTTTAATCTGATTCTTACTGCCAGTCTTCATTCCTCCGTATCTGTTTATTGAATACTTACTCTGCACCAGACATTTTGCTAGACTCTGAGAATAGAGAGATAAGAGACCTAGCCAGTGCCCTCAGAAGACCTACAATCTAGGCACTTAAATTCAATATAATATGGTTCAGGTCTTTGATAGGGGCCAGCTGTGGAGACACATGGAATGGACATTTAAGGGTGGGGAGAGGGAAGATGTCAGGGAAGACTTCCTGGAGATGGTGATGTCTGGGCTGAATTTTGAAGGGGGGTGAGGCTGGAGGGACTGGGAGTGGGTAAAACATGAGAGACCTGCACCTATTAAAGCAGGGAAGCCTAGGGGATTTCAGAATTTCACATAGGATTCAGTGTGCCTAGGATTTGGGATTTAAGGCAGAGCCCCTAGGGCAGGTTAGAGAACAATGGGGCAGGGGTTAATTAGATGAAGGCTTTCAACTAACCATCCTGAATAGTTCAAGCAGGGCCTGCCTTGAGTTATTTCCTTTTTTGATTTTAAGGTTTTTTTCTTCCCTCTAAAGCAATACATGTGTATGGTAGGAAAGGAAAAAAAATATAGATAAACACAATGAGGACAATTATACCACCCACAAAACCTTCCAGGTATAAATCCTTCCAGATCTTAATGTACATATTTTTGTTTAATAAAAATGCTATTAAATTCTGCTTATTGCTTTGTAACCTGCTTTTTTGTTCAGTTAGCATGTTAGAAACATGTTTCACATGTTAATAGACATTCTTCTATATTATTTATAGTGTTTGAATAGTAATATATCTTTAGTCATACCATAATGTATTAAAACATCCATATGTGGGTGTAAATGTATTTGAATAGTGGACATTTCAGTTGTTTTCAATATTTTGCTATTACAAATAGTATTTAGATGACCATTCTTGCTCATACCCTTAATTGTTTCCCAGAGTCCTTGTCAATAGCTTTTAAAAATCTCAGTCTTAAGATAACAACCTTACAAGATTAACATACCTGGAATAATTAGAAGGCAATGCAAAACCGTACATAACCATCTCCCTATTAATCATTCTAAGTGGTTGCAACATCCTAAATGGTGACTTTTGTAAACCTAGCATCATAGTATTTGATTACTTACATCTACCATCAGAAAATGGAATGAACTCATGAGGAGGTGATGAAGCAGAGTTCAGTTCAGTGTAACAGACAGTGGGGCCTTCGTGTTCCAGGGAGGGCGTGAGGGACTCCTCAAGGAGCATAGCTGGGAGGGAGGCGTCATCACCTGCAGTAAGTGATGTCAGAGAAGTAAGTGATATAAGGGCTCAGTGTGGCAGATCGGGGTGGGAGTGAGGCAGGGAACTTCCTGGAGAAGATGCCACACGTGGGATGACCACCAAGTTAGACTTCCGTGGAGAGCAGTCAAACAACAGATCCAGTGAGGCGTTTTGAAGTGGGATGTGTGGTTAAGCCAGATGATATCTATGATGCTTTCCGTGTTCGTCAAAGTCCTCCAGAGAAACAGAACCAGCAGGATATACAGAGTTATACGGAAAGAGATTTACTAGGAAGGATTGGCTCATGCGGTTATGGAGACTGAGAAGTTCCACAATCTGTTGTGTGCAAGCTGGAGGTTCAGGAAACCCAGTGGTGTAGTTCAAGTACAAACCTGAAGGCCTGCGGACCAGGGGAGGCAATGGTGAAAGTCCTGGCCTGAGTCCAAAGGTCTGAGAACCAGGAGTGCCAACATCTGAAGGCAGGAGAAGATGGATGTCCCAGCTCGGTCAGAGAGCAAGTTCACCCTTCCTTCCCTTTAGGCCCTCACTGGATTGGATGATGCCCACCGCCATACTGGAGAGAGCAATCTTTTCTACTCAGTTGACTAATTCAAACGCTAATCTCTGCCAGAAAAACCCTTAGCGTTTGTTAAGTGGAGCACAGTGTGCCCAAGGTGAGCCTTGGTTTAATAATTGATCAAAAGAGAAATTAAGGGGACTTCCCTGGTGGCGCAGTGGTTAAGAATCCACCTGCCATTGCAGGGGACACGAGTTCGATTCCTGGCTGGGAAGATCCCACAAGCCACGGAGCAACTAAGCCCCTGCACCACAACTACTGAGCCTGTGCTCTAGAGCCCGCTAGCCACATCTACTGAGCCCACGTGCCACAACTACTGAAGCCTGCACGCCTAGAGCCCATGCTCTGCAACAAGAGAAGCCCACGTGCCACAACAAAGAGGAGCCCCAACTCGCCGCAGCTAGAGAAAAGCCTGCGTGCAGCAACGATGACCCAATGCAGCCAAAAATTAAAAAAAAAAAAATTTAAAAAGAGAAATTGAAGCAGAGAAGTCTGTCACTCACAGGTCCTGGAGGAAGTACATAGCATGCCTTAAGGGACCACATGGGGTGGTTAAGACAGCACAGAGAGGGAGAGAGACAGAACCCCGGACTCATGCCTTTAATAGGGTCTGTGTGTGAGTGCTTTGGGGTTCCTGGGCCAGATTGGTCAATTCAAGCCAAAAGATGGGTTTTGGTAAGCCCCACAGGGGTCTTTTGTAAGGGGTGCGTAAGGCATACAGAGTCTGGGAGGCAGGGGAGACCTGTTGATCACAGGGGCTATTGGGGAGGTCATCTCAGGAACTTACACTTGTTTGTGATTGTGGGCTGCTATCTAGGCAGGGCATGCGCTTGCATGACGGGCTAGTGTCATAAGTTTCCTGTAGGACACATAGTTAAACAAATGGATGCCAAGGCAGAACACCATGAAGTAGCTGGTTAAACTCTTGACAAATGCTTTACCAGCCATGTGGGGGGTCCCTCAGTCCAGTCAGTCGACACATAAAACTAATCATCACACTTCCCAGTGCTACAAATTTATACTGTACTTCTCTAAGATAATTGACCACTTGAAAAACACTTTCACTTATATCATATTTAATCCTTGCAATGTCCCTGAAGGAGAAGAGATGCTATTCCCATTTGTTCAAAGAAGTACCTGAGGCTCACACTGGTATGAGGTATGAGGATTTGGTATCCAAACTTGAGATTCTTCTAATACAAACTCCAGGTCGTATCACTATATCACATCGATGCTATGGGCTGAATTCCTTAGCAGGTGGCGTTTCCTTTACCTGCTGTGTTTTTCTTTTTGTTCTGTTGATCCTTTAGGGAGAGAAGGAATAAGCATTCATGGAGACCCTACCATGTGGAAACTCTGTTAGTTGTTTTGTGTAAAGTATCTCGTTTAATCCTCATTTACAGCCCTGTGAGAGACAGAGGAAAGTTAGTTTTACCTGCCCTGGTTAAGTTATGTGGTCAAAGGCACACAAAAAAGTGATGGAGGGGCTTCCCCGGTGGCGCAGTGGTTGAGAGTCTGCCTGCCAATGCAGGGGACACGGGTTCGCGTCCCAGTCCAGGAAGATCCCACATCCCGCAGAGCGGCTGGGCCTGTGAGCCATGGCCGCTGAGCCTGCGCGTCCGAAGCCTATGCTCCGCAACGGGAGAGGCCACAACAGTGAGAGGCCCGCGTACCGCAAAAAAAAAAAAAAAAAAAAAAAGGGATGGAGCAGGAATTTTATCTGATATCAAACACCACGTGTGCACTTCCCTATAGCCAAGGTCATTCGTTTCCTTGCCAGACCTCCTGTGAGCCATGTCAAAGTACTCAAGGTTAGAAGAGTGGCCTGTGATTGTAGACAGTTCTACTGTATGGCTCTGACTTCAGCTACCTGCAAAACTGACCCATATCAGGAAGTTCTTGGTTGCTCCCACTCCTCCCTGGCCTCCTGACTCCCCCATCTTAGTGCTTGTCCTGTAGAGGTATGTCTGTTAGGGTTAGGTCCTGACTATCCACAGGCTTCAAATCAGCCAAATTAGGAAAGTCCTCTAATCTAACATCGTGAGCACTACAGCCTGGATTTCCCCTTTTCTTTTCTGTTTAACTGTTAACTGGTGAGATTTCTTGTCATTGGGGAAGGGAGAGATAGAGTGGTGAAGGTGAGGAATATAGAGAAGGGTGGGGCACATCACAAATCCAGCAGCATAGCACAATCAAGCCCCAGCTTCTTGAATCACATGGGCAAAGGCCACTATTCTTATGATCAATATTTTATTCTCCATTTCCTTCCTAGCATATAGATAGCTGCTTTAGGTCATGAAAAAACACATTCTGTGAAATGAAACATAGTAGATGTTTACTAAGAAACTAAAAATGAAAGACATGCGCTATTTGATTCCATTGAAATATCTGGCTGAACTCCTAAGAATGGTGATGAGGCCATTCTTGGACACCTGCACTGAAATGAACCAAGAGCAGAATATTAAGGAACAAGGAAGAGGATGTTTGGCGTAGGAGTGCAAGCGCTTCTTCAGGCCCAGGGAGTGGAATGAAAACTGGCCTGATCATTGGGAGAATGTGAGTCAAACAGAGAATCAGAATGGAATTTTCCAAGAGAATATATTAGGAGAGCAAAAGGCTGATCAACAGCTCTTGCATTTGGAGAAAAACAGGGGGAGTGAATCAGGAATTCAAAAGTAAAGAAAAACCTAATTCAGGTAAGGGAGGAAAAAAAACACTATTCTTTGTAAATAGAAAGGAAACAAATGAAAATAAGATATCAGAAGTCAGCAAGATTTTATGGGAGTCTGAAGTTGATTTAATGGAAGCAAAGCCCATTTCATTGCTGTAGGAAACACCCAGCTGAGTTGCTGATTCACTGTGGACATCTGATCTCTTCAAAGCTGCATTTAGGTGTTTTTGCTCTTGGCTTGTATCTTGTACCCTGCGGGGGTCGGCAGGAAGCCAGCCATGTCCCAGAGTACTGGATGGTGGGCCAAGATTAGATATCGGAGTTGTTTCTTTATTGCACTGATTCTTAGAGAAGAACAAAGATTGTGAGAACATGTGTTAGAATTTTTGTTATGAGACATGAATACAAAATATTAAATTGACTCCAACAATTTAAGTCAACTTGAAAACTCCCAGTCTCTTAGGATAAAAAATATATAATCCTATTTAGAAATTCCTGGTGTAATCACAGATGCGGGATTGGCTCTTTTCACGAAGGCTATTAATTAAAAAGTACATAATCCAAAGTCATTTAAGTAGTAAGATATTATAACAAATTCTTATTTCATTAACTTTTCAAAGTATGAATAATAACTACATATTCAACACAAGAAATTCACATTTTTCCACTGGCTGCTGAAAAACAGTGGAAATGATTCCAGTTATGGTTGCAGCTCACTGTGGGCTGACTTACCTCTGGAATTATTTATTGGTTCCAGGTGACTTTTACATTGTGGGGTTAGTCATTAGGTTAGACTTGATGAGAAACAGATAAAACTAGAAATGGGGATTCAAATACATGTTGTATTTCTGCTCACAATCAGAGATAAATTCACCGTGGTTTTTCTCTTCATAGGCTCATGCCAAAATCTGGCATCTCTACAATACTTCTTTCCGCCCCACTCAGGGAGGCCAGGTGTCCATTGCCCTGAGCTCCCACTGGATCAGTCCTCGAAGAATGACTGAACATAGCATCAAAGAATGTCAGAAATCTCTTGACTTTGTCCTAGGCTGGTTTGCCAAACCCGTATTTATTGATGGGGACTATCCTGAGAGCATGAAGAATAACCTTTCATCTCTTCTGCCTTATTTTACTGAATCTGAGAAAAAGTTCATCAAAGGAACAGCTGACTTTTTTGCTCTTTCCTTTGGACCAACCTTGAGTTTTCAACTGTTGGACCCTCAGATGAAGTTCCGTCAGTTGGAATCTCCCAGCCTGAGGCAACTCCTTTCCTGGATTGACCTTGAGTATAACCACCCTCGAATATTTATTGTGGAAAATGGCTGGTTTGTTTCAGGGACCACCAAGAGAGATGATGCCAAATATATGTATTACCTCAAAAAATTCATAATGGAAACCTTAAAAGGTAGGATTGTGGATAAAATCCTAATTTTCTGCCAGAATCCACTGGAAAAACAATCTTTAAGATGATCTTAATAAACTGTGTGAATTTATAGTTTTTAATCAGAACGTAGAAATTCATTTTGGCAATAGTAGGAATGCATTTATGTAACACCTTTCTCATTTGGGACCTTGAGGAACTTGAATTAATTTTTTAAACTCATTTCGTAAATGAGAAACTGGGTTATAATGTTTAAAATTACTAGACTTTCAAAGTTACTACTCAAGATTTTTTAGATTATATTAAAGATTAAGTAAATCCCAGGATATCTAGATCTCTGTACACATTTTTCAGTTCAGATTGCTTGTACTGAATAAAACACTTTTTATTTTTTAAAAAAAGGAATATCAATATTTTCTGAAGAAAAGAGTAAGTAGTCCATGCCTTTGAAGACTTAATTCGTTCACTGCATCAGACACAAAGATAGGTGCTTAGGATAGAAAGTAGAACAAGATATCTTGGCCTAAAGAGCACCCACTAGAAATAAGGGTAATTCAGATAAAAACATATTGGAGATAAACCTATTTGTGAAGACATTTACTAATATTTGTAGAGTTATCTAGGTTCTCTTAGAGCCTTTCATCAGTGAGAAGGGTCATCAGTTTACCAAACGATAAGCATTATACTTACTGAAGTAGTAAAATCCTCAAATGCTCTTGAATCATGAGACGAGTGCCCATCACAGGGTCATGTTGCTCTTGCCCTCTTTCCTTTGCAGCCATCAGGCTGGACGGAGTGGATGTCATCGGGTACACCGCGTGGTCCCTCATGGATGGCTTCGAGTGGCACAGAGGCTACAGCATCAGACGTGGACTCTTCTATGTCGACTTTCTAAGCCAGGATAAGAAGTTGTTGCCGAAGTCTTCAGCCTTGTTCTACCAGAAGCTGATAGAGAAAAATGGCTTCCCTCCTTTACCTGAAAATCAACCCCTAGAAGGGACATTTCCCTGTGACTTTGCTTGGGGAATTGTTGACAACTACATTCAAGTAAGTCAGCTGACAAAACCAATCCGCAGTCTCACCAAGCCCTATCACTAGTAAGTAGTTCTTCCTTATTAGGTTGTCATGGCACATTGTCCATTCCTCAGGCCAAACATGGTTCCTTAGTGAACACATTAAAGGCACCATTTGGAATGCTGCACTCTTCTCTCCAAAAATCTTCCTAGCTTCATCTTGCACTTTAAATCAGCTCCAAGGGGAACAGATTAAAAATATAACCATCTTTAAGATCTGATAGGATAGTGAAAGATAAAACACTCTCTTTTAATACCATGGTTTTCAACCCCTTTTAAAGTAGTTGTCGAGTTCTTCCATAAACGATATAAAACAGAACTCCACATTATCTGAGGTCTCGGTGGAGCTGCTGAGATTGAAGCAGGAGCATTAGGCAGAGCCCTCCTGAGGTATAACTGTGGAACCCCCAAGCTTGTGGAAATACCTCCAGAAAGAAAAACCCTTGCTCAGTGATTCACTGATCGGAATGCCATTTCTAGCAACAGTTTTTGAATTGCGTGGTAACGAAGTTCTTCAAAATGGTCAACCAATATTTATTGAGCATCTGCTATGTAGTTAGCCCTCAATATTATTTTTAATTTTTCCAACTTTAAAAGAATCTGTTTTCTAGAGTTTGATTGAATACTTTAGCGAGCACTTATTGGATGCTTAGTGTGTACAAAGCCCTGTGTTAATTGCTGGGGGGAGGGGACTCTGTTGAGGGGAGTACACACTAAGATGAGTAAGATATGACCCTGACCCTTGCTTTCAAAGGAGTCTATTGAGGGAAAATGATGGGTCGCAAATAGTTTGACAGTGTGAACAGAGCATGGTGGTAAGTGAGCAGGGTGGGGAGGGAGTGGAGGTGTTGCTGAACAGAGTCCATGTGTGAAAATAGAGACCAAGACGAGACAAAGTTTGGTATCCACAGACAAGCAAAGTGTTTAGCATGTGGGGTGCTTCTAGCCAATTCACTGGTTCTGCTGGGGAGGAAAAATAACTTTTCCTCTACCCTTCAGAGTTCTTAACTGAGACCCCTGTAATAAGAGATAGATTAACATGAGAAGAACAAACAGAAGTTTATTAGTATGTTTACCTCATGTATACATGGGAGATGCTCTGAGAAAAATGAGTAACTCCCCAGGGTGGCTTAGAGTTCAGGCTTAAATACCATTTTAATAGGAAAAGGGGAAAAGTAAATGATTTTTAGGAAAGATGAATGGGCCCTTAAAAGAAAAGATGGGAGCTATGATAGTTTGTAACAAAGTTTGCCTGCATGTGATGTTGGCTTTGAATATCCTCTCCTGTGATAAATCTTCCCTGCTTGGTGAAACTCCCACAAAGGGATTTATGACAATCCTTTTGAGTTCCTTTTGGAGGATCTGTCTCTAGGCAGATAAGAGGAGTTCAGAGAAAGCCTTTCCCTTTGCATTTGCTATTTTTCAAGTACCTGCTGCTCAAAATAATCAATATACTGAAGAGGCATTTTTGGGGTGGCATGCCCTGAACACCTACAGTCATATTTTGGGGTGGCATATTCTGTTACCTTTCAGTTCGAAAGAGGTATTTGGAAGAATGCTTGGATCTGAGGGAAGGCCTTCTAGTTGAAATGGGTTGCTGTTGTTTTGGTAAGTATCAGATTGAAATCTTTGATTTATGGGAGAATAAATCAACACCTGGTGGTGCAGTGGTTAAGACTCCATGCTCCCAATTCAGGGGGCCCAGGTTCGATCCCTGGTCAGGGAACTAGATCCCACATGCATGCTGCAACTAAGAGTTCACCCGCCACAACTATGGAGCCGGTGAGCCGCAACTAAGGAGCCCACCTGCCGCAACTAAGATCCCGTGCAACCAAATAAATAAATGATTAAGAAAAAATTTTTTTTAATCAACACCATCCTTTTTTTGCTGAGTTGTATTATTCTTACATCTTATTCAGACCTCCAGTTAGTTTTAGGGACAATCTCGACTTCAGTCCGTTCCTTACATTTAAAAGGCATCCAGTGAGGACACAGGGAGGAGGAAGGGTAAGCTGGGACGAAGTGAGAGAGTAGCATGGACATGTATACACTACCAAATGTAAAATAGCTAGCTAGTGGGAAGCAGCCGCATAGCACAGGGAGATCAGCTAGGTGCTTTGTGACCACCTAGAGGGGTGGGATGGGGAGGGTGGGAGGGAGGGAGACGCAAGAGGGAAGAGATATGGGAACATACGTATGTGTATGACTGGTTCACTTTGTTATAAAGCAGAAACTAACACACCATTGCAAAGCAATTATACTCCAGTAAAGATATTTAAAAAAAAAAAAAAAAGGCATCCAAGGAACGCTGTGTTTGCAAGGATATCTGAGCCCAGTAGCTTGTCTTCCTGGCTCTGGATTTTCCTCCATCTCCCCTTCTCCCTCAGCCCACTGCTCTTTGGAACCTCCCCATCCTAATTTCTCCTGCAGTGGTATCCACAGTGGGGGTTCAAGTAGGATCTGAAGCGGCAGAGGTGGTGCTGGTGATGGAGGAGGGAAGGAGAAAGGAAGGAATGGGGGAAGGCCACTCCCTAGTGCATCCTGGTTGGTCCCTGGTCCTTTTTCGACCTCTTGACCTTCTTCTCAGCCCTGCTTCTTGCTGGGCCCTGGGACCCTAGTCACTGAGGGCTCGTGCTCTGTCCTATCTCTGACAGCCCCCCAGCCAGGGCTGGTAATGCCCAGCTTTGTCTTTGAGAAGAGGAGGCTCTGCCAGCATTTCTGTGCAGGTGGTATGAACTCAGGGAGCAGTGGGGACATTTGTGGGGAGCCTTTTCACTCCTGCTTTGTTCCCATCCAGGGACTGTGTCCGCCTTGGGAACTGGTCAGCGGTGAGAACGTTTTAAGAGTACATCTTACTTCTTCCAGAGAGAAGAAGAACTCTGATCAGAGGGGACAAATACGGCAGGCAGCGAAGAGGAAGGGAGATAGGGAGAGAATTCCTTTTTCTGCTCCCTAGAGGCAGTTGTTTAGACTTTGATTTAATGCCAGCCACTCATCAGCCCTGGAGCTTTGCCCTCAGGCTGCACAGCTCAGGGCCCCTGCTGCCTTCACCTAGCCGAGCCGCCTGGCCCACTCCCTGCTGACCCAGCCAGACACAGACCCTCTGCGGACCACAGCTCCTCTAGAAGCTCTCTAGTGGGAAAAGGCTGCAACTGCTCTTTTATTCTTTCTGCTTTTCACCTGGAGCGTTGTACTACTGTGGCGGCTCTCTTCCCAAGCTAACTTCCTAACTGACAGAGTAAAAACAAGTTTTTTGTTAGGGCAGTTCTGATGAGTGTATGGATAAGTTTTAATTTACAAGCAGGTCTCTATACTTTTAATGCATTAGAAGTGGATTTTTATTTTATTTTACTTTATTTTTTGGTCATTCAATTGATATTTATTAAGTACCTACCACTATGCTCAGACCAGGGAATAGTGAGACAAATACACTTAGGTGCCTGCCTCCGTTCCAATACACAGGCTGGTGAGAAAAACAGCAAGACCCATCATGGCGTTTTTAGGGGGCAATACTTTTTTCTTTTTTAAACATCTTTACTGGAGTATAATTGCTTTACAATGGTGTGTTAGTTTCTGCTTTATAACAAAGTGAATCAGTTATACATATACACATGTTCCCATATCTCTTCCCTCCTGCATCTCCCTCCCTCCCACCCTCCCTATCCCACCCCTCTAGGTGGTCACAAACCATGGAGCTGATCTCCCTGTGCTATGCAGCTGCTTCCCACTAGCTAGCTATTTCACGTTTGGTAGTGTATACATGTCCATGCCACTCTTATCACTTCGTCCCAGCTTACCCTTCCCCCTCCCCGTGTCCTCAAGTCCATTCTCTACATATAAGTGAATTTCAAACCATTGAAATTTATCTTTTTACTCCTGGCTAGTATTTCAAACTCCCTGTATGAATGAGGCATGCATTTCACCTGAAAAGCTTTAAAAATAACATCTTATTAACACCACCTGTCTGAAGTCTGATCTTAGGCTTGTTCACATGGATTGTCATTGTCCTTGGGCCTAATTTCCCAGCCAAGAGGTTTGTTTTCCCATAACCACTAATGCTCATAGCTCATAAATACAAAACCTGCTATGTACTGGGGACATAGAGCTTTTTTAACATTGGCCACTGTTAGGGAAACATTTCTTCCATAATATACTGAATACATACATTATAACCTTCGGAAAGGTTCAACTTTATTAATTTTTTTATTAAGAAATAAGTCAATACATCAGTGGAGATTATATAGAATTTTGCCTAAACACCCATTTATAAATGTCCTGTATTTTTAAGAAATAGGGTATAAATAGAAATTATACCCTAGTCTCTCATGTTTGTTTTCAGATCGACTGAATAAAAGCTGTTCTGGAACAATTATGGTAGAAAACTTAAGAATTTTGTCAACTCAGAGCTCTGTAAAAATAATCCAAATAATTCCTTCAAGCTATGAACACTTTCACTTCCAAAGAGTATGCAAATATTTTCTCTTGCAAAGCTGAGGAAACATGATTTGTGGGTGCATCACAGTGGAAAAATACTTCTGACAGCATTCCCACAGCATTAGAGGAAATGCATGTGTGGGTGATCTACAAGGGACAATTCTCCAGAAAAAGCAATTTCCCTCTGACATGCTGTATTTTATTACTTTCCTTTATAAGCACAGCACTGACCCCTCTAGAGAAACAGAAACTCATTTGCAACAGGCCTGAAAAATGCAAGGAAACCTCTGCTAGAGATTCAAAACCGGAGTTCGACCCCAGCTTTTATATAGAGGGTCAAACCGAGGAACCAATTCTAACAGGATTATTTCTGAGGAGAAAACTGGCTTTGGTGGTGGGTCCTTGGGATGAACTTTCAGTTTCCATTCCTGCCATGGTTGGCACGTGGAGGAAGGATTTTGTGATTTTGATTTTGCAATTTGTCCACTTTCCTAAATACATGTTTACATTTTGAAGGCTTGTAAATCAGAGATTGAGAACCATTATTGTCATGATCGTCACAGAAAAATGATTTAGAAATATTTAAAAAGTTATGTTAAAATATCCCATTATGGGTGGATGACAGAATTGTTTTCCACATTCTCTATCACTTCCTACCATCAGTCAGAATGAGTTTGCTAAATTCTGTTACGGACTCTAATGCCAATAAGATGCAACCGTTATGCTTATTTTCTATGTCCTTCACCTAGAGCAAACCTCCATTTAGAACGTGATTTTAAGAAGCAGAATTTAATCTTAAATATCGTGTCATTTTCTGACTATCACTCAGGTTTTAAGCTTTATCATTCTTTTGTCTAGTTTTTTTTTTTAATTTGAAAGCCTCGTATCATTAGTGATTTCTTACACTAAAAGAAAAACGTCCAAAATACTCTGCTTGCTTAAGGCAGACCAGAGGTGTGTGAGGATTATTAATGTTTGTCATCTGAAGTGACCCCCAAAATTCAGATTTTTTTTAACATTAAAGTAACAGTTCCAGAGTTACAGAGAACTATGGGAAAAACAAATATGCACCCATCAAAGGGGAATATTTTCTTCTCCAAGAACTTCCTATTTATGAAAAAATAGTTTAAAAATTCAGCTAGGAAGGTTTCTGTTTTTACCTATTTTGCTGGCTGGTTTTGTCAAAAGAACTGCGTTGAACGACTTTCCAGGACCATCCAGGTGAGGCTAACGGTTACTCTCCTCCTGCCAGGTGGACACCACTCTGTCTCAGTTTACTGACCCCAACGTTTACCTGTGGGATGTCCACCACAGTAAAAGGCTTATTAAGGTGGACGGGGTTGTGACCAAGAAGAGGAAATCCTATTGCGTTGACTTCGCCGCCATCCGGCCCCAGATCGCCTTACTCCGGGAAATGCACGTGTCGCATTTCCACTTCTCCCTGGACTGGGCGCTGATCCTGCCGCTGGGGAACCAGTCCCAGGTCAACCACACGGTTCTGCGCTACTATCGCTGCGTGGCCAGCGAGCTCGTGCGCGCCAACATCACCCCGGTGGTGGCCCTGTGGCGCCCCGCCGCCCCGCACCAGGGGCTGCCGCCACCCCTGGCCCGGCATGGCGCCTGGGAGAACCCTCACACTGCCCTGGCTTTTGCGGAGTACGCCAGCCTGTGCTTTCAAGATCTCGGCCACCACGTCAAGTTCTGGATCACGATGAGCGAGCCGTCCACACGGAACATGACGTATATCGCGGGGCACCACCTCCTGAAGGCCCACGCGTTGGCCTGGCGCGTGTACGATGAGAAGTTTAGGCGCTCTCAGAAGGGTAAAATATCCATCGCCCTGCAGGCGGATTGGATAGAACCGGCCTGCCCTCTGTCGCCAAAAGACCAAGAAGTGGCCGAGCGAGTTTTGCAATTTGACATTGGCTGGCTGGCCGAGCCCATTTTCGGCTCCGGGGATTATCCACGCGTGATGAGGGACTGGCTGAACCAGAGAAACAATTTCCTCCTGCCTTATTTCACTGACGAGGAAAAAAAGCTAATCCGGGGTTCCTTTGACTTTTTGGCTTTAAGCCATTACACCACCATCCTTGTAGACTGGGAAAAAGAAGATCCAGTAAAATATAATGATTACCTGGCAGTGCAAGAAATGACTGACATCACCTGGCTCAACTCCCCAAGTCAGGTGGCCGTGGTGCCCTGGGGATTACGCAAGGTACTGAATTGGCTGAAGTCCACGTACGGAGACCTCCCCATGTATATAATCTCCAACGGCATCGACGATGATCCGCACGCAGCCGAAGACAATCTGAGGGTGTATTACATGAAGAATTATGTAAACGAAGCTCTGAAAGGTAAGGAGTCCCCGAAACAGCAGTCTCTTGAGGGTTAAGTCACCTGAGAGAGAGCCTGATACCTGATAGAAACTCTCAAACATATACACACACTATCACCTGCAGAGAAAGTGCTATCCCTTGACACACTGAAAAAGTCCAAGTGCTAGCTAGTATTTTCCCCAGGGATAAAGGAGTTTGGCTAAAAGAGGAAGATGGAATATCCCTTGCACCTACTCTGGGTGGAATAAACCCTGGACTATCTTGTCCTCCATATAAGATGGCTCCACAGCAGTCTTGACTGCTTCATGTACTTAAAGATTTAACCCAAATGCATCATAGTAGGCTTAATTATGTAAAACCTACTATGTTAAATGTATTTACCTCTTTGTCTTTGGATAAAAGAAGCCTTTTCTGATTAAATCTAATTAAATCTGAAGCTTTATTAAATGGTATTGACATTTTTGCTGATGCGCCAGGGCTATGTAAAAGCAAAGTGTTGTGTGCAAAATATTTTCATAACTTTTCTCCTGTCCTTTTGTTTTTCTAGCCTATATATTGGATGGTATCAATCTTTGTGGATACTTTGCTTATTCATTTAATGATCACACAGCTCCGAAGTTTGGCCTGTATCGTTATGCTGCAAATCAGTTTGAGCCCAAACCATCCATGAAACATTACAGGAAAATTATTGACAACAATGGCTTCCCAGGTCCCAAAACTCTGGGAAGATTTTGTCCAGAAGAATTCACCCTGTGTACAGAGTGCAGCTTTTTTCATACCCGAAAGTCTTTACTGGCTTTCATAGCTTTTCTATTTTTTGCTTTTATTATTTCTCTTTCTCTTATTTTTTACTACTCTAAGAGAGGCAGAAGAAGTTACAAATAGTCTTGATATTTTTCTTATTCATTTATTTTAAATAATTGTACACACACAGCAGCTGTTAACCATCTGTACTTCTCAGTGTTGTGAAACTAGATTTTATATATCTGACTTCTAGAAGACCTTTTTGTGGCATTTGACAGAGCTTTTGAAATGAGCATAAGTGATTGTAAAATATTGGATAATGTGAATAGTGCCTGGATTTGTTCCTTTTGGCAGGGGGATGTTAAAAAAAATACAGACAGGGGCTATCATTTCTGCAGCACAATCTATAACAAAAGCATGAGAAATGGGAACCATTCTGTAACATTTTTACAGAAATTGAATGACAAGATTAAGAATATTTTTTGTCTATGCCCATTGCTATATGCAATGTTTATCTTGAAGTCATATTGCAAGTATTGGAATCAAAAGTTAAGTCCCAAGTAACCATATCTTAACTGCCATGATATGCCTAATGGTCTCTGCTGAACCAAGTTTCCCTTGAAAAAGAAGATGGCAGAATATAGAACAGATGACAAAGGGCCCTAGGCTGGAATGTTCCTTTTAAAGCAGTGTTTCTATAAAATACTGTTATATTAATGATAGGCTTAGCAGAACAAATGATAGAACTCTGTATTTTATGTAAGTATAAAATATATTTTTTTATATTTCGAGGCACTCTCTAAATCCCAGGTCCTTGAGGACTTTGTGTCCCTGTTGAGGGCCTGCACACATGGACTTTCACTAAATGTGTGCAGAAAAATATGCATGCATTATGCAATATTAGGCCCTTAAAGAAGCATAAACCGACTGTGAAATGCATTATCCTTCAGTGGCTGGAGGGGGCGGAAAGGAGGAAAAAGTACTTGTTATGAGCAACATTGTGATTAATTTTATTATAAACTCTTTTATTTAGAGCAGACCTTGAAATGAATGAGGTGACCTTTTCTGAGAGAATAAGAACGAAATAATAACTTATTTTATGAGGAGTGACTCCACTTTCTGTTCTTTAGAATATGCCAAAATTTCTTTGAATTGAGTTTTAAAAATTCTTAGTAGGTTCAAAAGCATTTGGTCTAATAACCCTGGAAGATGTGTTTCTGTAATTGCTGAGGTCCATTTTATATTTTTGCTGCTACTTCTGTGGAGCTAGCTTTGAATGAGTTTTGCTTCGAACTTTTATACAGAAACATGCTATGGATTTTTAGAAAGGGCTAATTAGGTCTTATCCTTTAAAGCCCCTTAAGTAAGTCTTGCTGATTTTCAGACAGGGAAGTCTGCTGCACTGGAATTAGGGATTATCCTAATGTTTGTTTTATAGATAAGCCAAAATTATATCAGGCAAGATAAATCAATATCATGCCTGGCATAACTAATCTTGCTGACACAGGGTTCTACTGAATTAAAAAAAAAACTGTACTGTATCATGTATCATCTTTAGAGGTGGTATGATTTTTTTCCATGAAAGGTAAGCTTTTGGTGGTACTCTTTTAAAAATTGGACTTATTGTTAAAATCGCAAACTAGAGAATAATAGTTTATTTTATGTATATATTTTTCTGATTATAATAGTAATATATGCTCATTGTAAAAAATTTAGAAACACAGAAACTGTATATAAAGAAAAAATATTACCTGTAATTTTACCACCTTGAGGTAGCCACTGTTAACATAGTGTATGTATTTTATTTTACATAGAGTCAGATTATATAGTAAATAGTTATGTGTGTTTATTAATTTTCATTATGTGCATTTCCTTTGTCAGTCTTCAAAGGCATGATTTTTGATAGCTGTAGAGTAATTCCACTATATGAATTTATCCCAACTTATTTAATGATTCCTATTTGTTGGACTAGTTTCTTATTATTAATTATTGTTAAATGATGGATTTTGTTTAAAAATAATTTTCTTGCTACAGCATTTAATTTCCTTGAGCGTGGAGAGAAGTAATTCAGTCCCTTGATAAAGAATTGTAATAAATCTGCCTGAAACTTTTTCTTACATCACCAAATAACCAGATAAATTCCTTAATTATTTTTTTCTTTCGGGTTGATTAAACCACCTGGAATATTATCTGAGTGGTGAAGAAAGGGATCTGAAAGCAGGAGTGACGTTCGAGGCTGGAAGACGGTAGGGGCGGGGAGGGTGCCCCAAGCTAATCCCTGTGGTTGAGCTGAGAGGGAATTTCAGACACTGAAAGAGACAGGAGATGCCAAAGAACCAAAGATAAATGACACTTCAGCATCATTCAGCAAAGTTATCAGGTGAGCATCACGCTAACTTTGAGTCCCTGTAGACCTTAGGGGGAGGTCGGTGGCTCGCCCCAATGGGAAGGGGGAGTGGGCGGGGCGCCGTTCCGATGAGGCTGGGAACGAGGAGGCAGCAGGAGGTGCTAGAAGGGCTTTCTGGTCCATCGGGGATGGAATCCTCATTTCTTAACTGACTTCTCAGGGCATTAGTTCTTCCATTGATGCTTTACTTTCATGAATTCTGAGTTTTTCACCATGTTACATATATTTGTTAAAATATAGAGACCATTCCCTTGGAAGTCCTACATCTCAATACCTTTTGGGGCCAGCTCTGCAGCGGCATTAAGTGGTAAGCCGTGGTCCCCAAGGCCTCTGGGCTAATTTCTGCCATATTTGTGTTTTCTCTACATTCCAGGTTCCTTCCTTTGAACCTGGGGTTGGGGAGTGAGAGGGGGAGGGGAGGTGGGGTGGGTCATGCACTTATGCCCCATTCATTTTGCTTTAGTTTGGAAGGATGGTTTTTCATATCCATTTAAGGACATTTTTCATTTTATTTTTGGACTTCCACAGGCAGTAATTAGAATCTACTGATGCCTCGGAAACATTTCTTTTTATTATTTATTATAATGCCATCCAACAGAGATATAATGCAAGCCACATATTTTAAATTTTCTAGTAGTCACATTAAAAAAATAAAAGGCATAGAAAATAAAGCTTGGTACTATACAGTATTTTATTTTCCCCAACATATCCAAAATATTATAATTTCAATATGCAATCAATATAAAAATGATCGAGGGTTTTACATACTTTTTTGGGCTACTAAGTCTTAGAAATCTGGTGTGTGTTTTACACAAAGTGCACATCTTGTGCTCGTTTTGGACTGTACATTGTAAGTAGCTACATGTGGGCAATGGCTACTCTATTGGATAGTGCAGGTCTATAAAGAGAGACTTGCTCTGCTACGTAAATTAGCTGCATTATTAAGCTGTCCAAAGTATTTAACGAATTAGAAGAATAAACTTATTTTTCAAGAATCTTCTAAGTTCTATAATCCAAAGAAATCATTGGCATGTAAATTTACCATTAAACTAAATCTACTGATTAAAGCAAATATTTTAAAGACACTTGTGTGGATGGAAGAATTCTGGAATTCTGAACATAGTAATTCAGGTGCTGGAATTAAACTGATTTTCTTTTTACCTAGTCTGTAATCCAGTCTTTTCTCTAATTCAACTTGCCCCTTTCTGAATTAATAGAGCAATTACTATATTGTTCTATAGCATCTCTATTTAATATTTAATATTGAACAAAGCTGCTGAAAATTTCAACCTGGGAAGGAAAATATTAATTTGGATGACCAGGAGCCAATCTTGACAGGTGGGCCTGGTTCTAGAGGGGAAAACAGAAGCCATGGCTGTTTTGTTTTGTTTTGAGTATTTAGTCCAGTGTCCCATGCAAAATATTGTTCAATAAAGGTCGATTAGTTCAATAAATGTGGGAAGGAGTGATAGAGTTAATGAATGAACAGAATTAGCTCACCGACACCACCTTTGTCCAGAGACTGATTTAATAGGGACCATCTGTCAAGAATCCGAAACTGCTATGTATTAGATGCCACACGGCTCAGTTCTTTGTATTCAGAGGAGGGAATGATGACTTACGTGTAATAACCTTTGATAACCTGTCTTTCTAGGTGGCAAGGCAGTAAACTGCTGTCTTATCCTCATCTGTAGACTGTTCACTAGGTGAGTAGTAGTAGTAACTCTTCCTCATTATTCACCGTGTCCCTCAACTAGTCAGTAACCCTTTTGTTTGCAAGACTTGTTATTGGGTTAAGTTCTTTATCTGCAAATAAAAACAGGGAACTCATCTAGAAGGAATCCTTTTACGTCATCTCCAAATAACTTATAATTTCCTAGAACATGTAGCTTTCTACTTAGACCTATTACCTTTTTCAATTTTCATAACTATTAAATACTGTTAGAGTTTTGTCTGTCATAGTGCATTTCCTGGACCGTTGTTGTTTCATACATTTGTGGTAAATACCCATTGTTTGATATCCAAGAGAAAGAGGTCAAGAAAAACCACAAGGAACCTTGAGTAAAGTGCAAATGCCAATAACTACTGTGACAGGACGCCTAAAATATGGTGAAATCCCATTTCACAACATGATTGCTACACACCAGCAAAGACTTGGTGACTGATATTCAGCCCCTTTTTTGATCCAGTAGGTTAGAGAAGAAAAACATTTCAACCTACATATTAATGGATTCAGAAAGGCTTAGGACAAGAGTCAGCAAGACCCATGTTCAAAATTTGGTGAGCCTCAGTTTCCTCATCTGTGAAACAGGAGTAACACAGTAAGTATTCAATAAATAAAGCACCTACCCTAGAAGTATTTTTTTCCAGACTGATTTCACTTACTCTTAATATGCATGTGATTTCTTGTTAATCAGATTTTTAGAGCTCAGTAACATAAAACCAGGGCCTATTGCAGTCAAATAATTCACCCAAAAGCCCTTTAGTTATTTTATTTGTGGCTTTGAATATACATCTTCATAGAATGTCCTTGGTAAAACCAAACAAACAAACAAGCAAAAAATCAACCCCCACATGTACTTAATCGTATCAATACTAGAGTATTTTCTTGGATTCTAATTTTACAAATGTTGGATTGATAGAATCCTGAAGATAATTTGGCAGGAGGTGTTTCTATATCAGTGTGTTGTACCATCTGCTCTTTTAAAATAATCTAACGACACAGGCAAAACACTGAAATTTGTGTATTTGTTATTGGTAAATAACTGAAGGCCCGTTAACTAAATTTTTATGTGATTCAAAAATCTTTGGTAGAGTTTCTGATTTTGGTAGAATCTTCAATATGCTTATTTATGGTAAAACTAATTAATTTTAAATGAGCTTATTTATATGATATAAATTATTTGCAGCTGAAACATTGCCCTTTAATAAACTGCTGGAATAAGCTGACATGTTTTTCTTTTTTGAAGTCTCAATTGATTAGTTTGTAAAATTTGGGTTTTTTTCAGTATTGTAGCAGTTGTCTAATTATGGCCGTAAGCATAAATGTTGCCTAAAGCATTTCAGCCTGTTTTGATCTCCAAATGCATGTGAATCAAAGCTTTAGCTAATTTAGTTCTAAGTTATTAGACCGCAAGTTCTATGGTGTTTCAAGGCCATGCTGTTGCATTTAAGACATGAAGGCTCTATAACTTTTTTTTTCCTCTTTAAATTATGTGTATTATGAGTCTCTGGTAAGTAGCCCAAAGGCTTCAAGATAAAACATTTCAATGAACAGGGACAGTAGTGGTAAGCCACGGAGCAGTGAAGTGGAGATATAATTAGAGCTAAAGATTGACGGGTCAGGTGAAAATATTCCATTAGTAAAGGACAACCCGATAAAGAATGAACCAGATTTTCTTCCAAATTCGTACCATTCTAAAATGTCCTTATTTTTTTTGTGCCTGTCATGAATCTATCAAGCCAGCAAAACAAACACAGTGGGGTTACTGGGCCATCAGACTGACAAGATCAGAGCAGCAAGCTTCCCTCAGTGCTGGGGACTCAGTGGCAGTGGTTCATAGACACAAAGGGCTGAGATGAGGGAAGCCTGGAAGCACGTGAAAGCCTTGCAGTTCTGGGGAGAGCCCGTGGTGGGGCAGGGCCTCAGGACTGAGGGGTGCGATTTCAAAATGCAGATGACCAGGCCTTTTCCTTTAGTCCCCACTCTCTGAAGTGCCCTTGGGGAGAGGGCTGCAGCACCTGAGGTTTGGCAAGGGGGCTCCCCCGAGACATTCTGACAGGTGTTCATTGACAGCCATGGGGTTACATGGAAGAGTGTGGTCAAGGCCAGATTCAACGGGTGCAAGAAGGTGAGGAAGATCGAAGGACAAGGGGATAGAACCAGAACCTGGAATGTCAGAATTCAAGATGAAGCATTTTTGGTTTGTATCCGGAGGGTTGTGTGGAGAAGCAATGCCATTGGAGGTGATGATGTTTAGAGAATGTTAGTCCAGGGTACGGAGAAGGGCATTTACAAGGAGGCTGGAAAGTCTGGGAATGATTCAGGGCTTACGAGAGTGGGCCCAGTGGAGGAGGGGAGGGATGCAAAACAGATGAAAATTGTGAGAGAGGCATTAAGGTGTGTCCAGAAAGCCAGAACATTCCTAAGATGAGGAACAGGAGCAGGTGAATGAAAGGCTCTGGGGAGCAAGGATTATGCCAGCTCCTCAACGTGGAAACAGAGGCCTCAGTTGTGGAAGGAAAGGGCTCTACCATAGTGTAGGCAGCCCCAAACCAGACTGGGATTTTCTGATTTCTAAGTCTGCTCTCAAATTTGCTTTATAACCTGGAGCAAGTCACCAAGGCCGCAGAGTCTTATTGTTCTTGTCTGTAGAGAGACGGGGTTAATCAAGACCAGTAGGTTTCAACCTTGGTTACACATTAGAATCATGTGGGAGCTTTTAAAAATCCCCAGACTGATTAAATCAGATTCTCTTGGGGTGGGATCCAGGCAGTGGTATTTTTTAAAGCTCCCAGGTAATTACCATGGGAAGCTAAAACTGTGAACCAGAAATCTCTGAGCTTGAGGATATCTTAATAGAAACCTCCAAAAAACAAAAACAGAACAAAACAACAGCATCCCTCCAACTTTATTTTTATTTTTATATTTTTTAATAGTGAGGACCGTATTAAAGACAAATGACTAGGGGTCATGACTATTACAATAGGGGATTGAGATTGGACTACATAAAGAGGCCAGGGTGTCATAGCCATCAAGCAAAGCGAGGAGGGTCAGGAATTTTGGAATTATCAGACCAGGAATTTAAAACAACTATGATTAATATGCTAAGGACTCTAGTGGAGAAAGACACCGCACACAAGGACAGATGGGCAATGTAAGCAGAGAGATGGAACTCCTAAGAAGGAACCAAAAAGAAATGCTAGAGATCAAAAGCACTGTAACAGAAATGAAGAGTGCCTCTGATGGGCTATAAGCCCATCTACAAGTCTACTTATAAAGTAGACTGGACACGGTTAAGGAAAGAATCTAAAAAGGTGATGCAAATGATGCTTGCTCTATCTCTTCAAATTATGTTTTTTTAATTTAATTTTTATTTTATATTGGGATATAGTTGATTTACAATGTTGTGTTAGTTTCAGGTGTACAGCAGAGTGGTTCAGTTATACATATACATATATCCATTCTTTTTCAGATTCTTTTCCCGTATAGATTATTACAGAATATTGAGTGGAGTCTCCTATGCTTTGCAGTAGGTCATTGTTGATTATCTGTTCTATATATAGTAGTGTGTATATGTTAATCCCAAACTATATCCATCCCTCAAACAACCATAGAGGAGCCTCCTCTCCAACACCTGTTAAGCCAGTTAGTAAGAATCCCAAACTCCTAATTTATCCTTCCCCGCTTCCCCTTTGGTAACCATACTTTTGTTTTCAAAGTCTGTGCGTCTGTTTTGTAAATAAGTTCATTTGTATCATCTTTTTAGATTCCACATATAAGTGATATCATATGATATCTGTCTTTCTCTGTCTGACTTAGTTCACTTAGTATGATAATCTTTAGGTCCATCTGTGTTGCTGAAAATGGCATTATTACATGCTTTTTATGGCTGAGTAATATTCCATTGTATATATGTACCGTATCTTCTTTATCCATTCCTCTGTCAATGGACATTTAGGTTGCTTCCATGTCTTGGCTATTGCAAATAGTGCTGCAGTGAACATTGGGGTGCATGTATCTTTTCAAATTATTTTAAGGTTAATTAGGTCCCATTTGTTTGTTTTTGTTTTTGTTTTCATTACTGTAGGAGGTGGATCCAAAAAGATATTGCTGCAATTGATGTCAAAGAGTCTTCTGCCTGTGTTTTCCTCTAAGAGTTTTATAAAAAGTACCCAGTCTTACATTTAGGTCTTTAATCCATTACGAGTTTACTTTTGTATAAGGTGTTAGAGAATGTTCTAATTTCATTCTTTTACATGTAGCTGTCCAGTTTTCCCAGCACCACTTATTGAAGAGGCTGTCTTTTCTCCATTGTATATTCTTACCTCCTTTATCATAGAGTAATTGACCATAGATGTGTGGGTTTATTTCTGGGCTTCCTATCCTAGTCCATTGATTTATATTTCTATTTTTGTGCCAGTAACATACTGTTTTGATTACTGTAACTTTGTAGTATACTTTGAAGTCAAGGAGCCTGATTCCTCCAGCTCTGTTTTTCTTTCTCAGGCTTGCTTTGGATATTTGGGGTCTTTTGTGTTTCCATACAAATTAAAAAATTTTTTATTCTAGTTCTGTGAAAAATGCCACTGGTAATTTGATAGGCATTGCACTGAATCTGTAGATTGCCTTGGGCAGTATGCTTATTTTGACAGTATTGATTCTTCCAATCCAAGAACATGGTATATCTTTCCATATGTTTGTGTCATCTCTGATTTCTTTCATTAACATCTTGTAGTTTTCAGAGTACAGGTCTTTTGCTTCCTTAGGGAGGTTATTGAGAATTCCAAAATACCAAAATCCCTTCCATGTCTGGTTCTGATGCTTGCTCTGTCTTTTCAAATTATGTTTTTTGCCTTTTGGTAGATCTTGTAATTTTTTCTTGGTAACTGGACATGATGTACTGGGTAAAAAGAACTGCTGTAACTAGGTCTTTAGTAATGTGAGGGTGAGGTGTGGGGGAACAGGAAGCATTCTCTAGCCTATGGTTAGGTCTCAGTCTTTCAGTGAGTCTATGCCTTTGGGCTGTGAACTTCATAGCATTCCTCAGTTTTTTCTCCTATCTTAGGTGGGACAGGATGGATAGCAGGAGATGGAGTTGGGTATTTCCATGCTCCCATGTGGAAAGCTAGAACTGACTGGAGTTGGGTATTTCCCTTCCCCCAGGTCAGATAGGCTCTGATAATATCCGAGTAAGTTAGGCTCTGTTCAACTAGTTTCTCCTGAGGGCAGGTTTTTAAAGAACAGAGTACTCTGGCATATTTCAAAATAGTTTCTTTTCTCTGATGACTGGGTTCCCCTAGTTTTTAACTCTCAGAGTTGTCCACACTGAGCCTCTGGCAATTCATGAATTACATTTCAGGTTTTCCTCCCTGGCACTGATTCCTGAGGTGGTTTCCATTCATGAGTCTCTACTTGGGTAAGCCCCAACTCCCTATATTTGTCTGTCTCTCCAGTTGGGGGCAGCAGTTTGCCCTGTGTCCTACCCTCTCTTATGGATCCAAGAAGAATTGTTGATTTTTCAGTCTGTTCAGCTTTTTACTCATTGTTAGGATGGAGTGATGACTTCCTGCCCATCACTGCTAAATAGAGAAAGAAAGGGAAGAGTCAATGAAACGCTGTAACGCTTATAAAGCAAACTGTGGGGCTACTTTCAACCCAACTGCAATACAGTTGCAAAATATAATCTCTAACAGCTCAGCAATCTCTCCAGCTCTGGCAGTGAAGCACAAATCTATGAAGTCCACCAAGGATCATAACTGTTTATATGATGGGCTTTTGAACAGTTGGATCTGGTACTCTTAAACATCACCCTAAAAGGCTGGACAACATCATCATGATTCACCATCATGATTTTATTAAAGTGCAGTGGAAACAGTATATATTTGATGCATGTAAAGATGACTTGCACTGCTGTTTTTGAAAGTCATTAAGAATATCATGACAGGAATTTGTAATTTTGTTCACAACGTTTTGTATTATGAATGACGAGTGTTTTATTTCTGGATACTATTACACAATGACGAAATCATCGTAAAACGACTTTGCAAACAGTGTTCTCAGCGCATGCATGCTGGATGTCTCTTGTTGGATGTCTCTCTAGCCTTCAACCAGATATATCTGAAGAGGAATATTCATTATCTTTTCCTTCAAAGGAGCCCTTCCTTCTGTTTCCTTAATTTTCTTCAGTCAGCCCTTGGAGACATTCAGACATGAAATTCTATGGGGTTTTTTCGTTCTGATATTTCTAGCATCCATGCTTCATTTGGATACTTGCTGCTGTTGTCTTCTTTGAACCTTTCACTTTGATTTTTCCAGTAATCCTTAAATGGTTTCCTGGTGTGTGTCCATTCTGTACATCAAGTGCCGTTTTGATTTGGTCGCTTCTCTCTTCAAATACTTTTTTTTTTTTTTTTGCGGTACGCTTGTGGCCTCTCCCGTTGCGGAGCACAGGCTCCGGACACACAGGCTCAGCGGCCATGGCTCACGGGCCCAGCCGCTCCGCGGCACGTGGGATCTTCCTGGACCGGGGCACGAACCCGCGTCCCCTGCATCGGCAGGCAGACTCTCAACCACTGCGCCACCAGGGAAGCCCTTCAAATACTTTTAATGTGTGTCCCTACTCCCCACAATCAGCTGACATTTGCTTTCAAGTCTCCCTTCTCATGTCCTCTGGCCTGTTCACCCTCAACCTCACTGAACGTTAGAATCAGCAACTACTACCTCTTACCAGGACTTGTGTGATTGTCTAATCGCTTCCATTAGATTATAAAGTGCTCTGAGGAAGGGACCTCATCTTATTTGTCTTGTTATTCCCTAGAATGTATATTAATTGCTTAAGAAACATTTCTTGTGTGAATAAATGCTTAATGAAACGCATTATAGATGCGTTCTTTAAAAAGAGTTCACTCTTTTTTTCCAGTTACCGAGGCTCAGTTGAACTCATTACCTGGAGTTTTGCTAGTCACACTTCTCTTTAGCAATGTTTATGATGATAATTGGTGTTCATAGTGATTACCCGAGGGCTGTACAAAATCTTGAAATATCTTCTCAGTTATTTAAAAGAAGATCATATTAAGATGTTTGTTTCTAGTTAACAGATTCTTTGTATGTATCATCATGGATTATCCATTTGAAAATAAGTAAAATACAATTAAAAATCACAATAATATCACACTGAACACTAATATTCCTTTGATTATTAGTACATTCAAGAAATAATTAGCACACACTCAATATGTGCACGTTAATAGAATTATTAAGCAGGATGTTCTATTTTAGTTTATGTATATTGGAAATGCCTTGTGCATCAATTGTGCTAGCAAATGGTTTACTGTAATTGGCACACAGTGTGAAATCTAATCAATTTTTTCAGTAAACAGAGGATGGCTCTTTAAAATAGTATATTTTAGACAGCAATTACTAAAGTTTACCTATGAAGCAAAATTCTATGAATCAAATCCAGTTCTTGGATATTCCTTTTAGGGTATCTTAGAGCAGCTTGGCCTCCCAATTTAATGGCGTCTTTGGTCTCTGCTTCTGGACTTTGAGCAATGGTATGTCAGCAGCACTTTTCCCCACGTCTGCTCAGTGTGGGGCAGATGCAGTTGTAAGAATGCAGATTCTACTAGATGCTTTAAGCTGGGGTTCTCATGCCTGGTTGTGCATTGGAATCACCTGGGGAGTTTTAAAAACCACTGATGCCTGGCCTCACTTGCAGGGGTTCCAGCTTAATTGGTCTGGGATGTCGCCCTGCATCTCTTTTTTTTTTTTAAGATGTTGGGGGGTAGGAGTTTATTAATTAATTAATTTTATTTTTGCTGTGTTGGGTCTTCGTTTCTGTGCGAGGGCTTTCTCTAGTTGTGGCAAGCGGGGGCCACTCTTCATCGCGGTGCACGGGCCTCTCACTATCACGGCCTCTCTTGTTGTGGAGCACAGGCTCCAGATGCTCAGGCTCAGTAGCTGTGGCTCACGGGCCGAGTTGCTCCGCGGCATGTGGGATCCTCCCAGACCAGGGCTCAAACCCATGTCCCCTGCATTAGCAGGCAGATTCTCAACCACTGCGCCACCAGGGAAGCCCCCGCCCTGCATCTCTTAAATTGCCCCAGTGCCCTCTGGGTGGGCCTTCCAGCCTCTCCCAGGTGACCCTGGCCCCTGGGGTCCAGAAACACCCTCTCCTTTATCCTGTAGCTCAGAGGAGGCCGTGGATGCCTGCTGTTGCTACTCACTAGCTTTCTTCTCCATCCCCTGTTGGCTTCTCAGCTCTTCCAAGGCCCCTGGAACCAACTCTTTGCATGACATTCCCTCTGCTGTAAAATCTCAATGTGGTTCTTTTCCTTGTGCAGGTTTTTATGGGACCTTGACTAAGACAGCTGGCAGTGAAGACAGGGAAGGTGAATTACTCATAGTATGGGGCAACCTTAAACAGCCAGCCCTAGTGCTGGCTGGGAGGGCAGAAGAGGCTCATCAAGTGGAGGGGGAGGGTGGGAAGGATACAGGCATGGTGGCCGTTTCCAGAGGCCACTCATTCAGCTGTAGAGACACCTGCAGATAGTCTATAACACAAATCTCATGGGAGAACCTAATGAAATGTTTTAATTTCATCTTTTTGATGATTTCATTTCCTTGTAATAGGTCACACTTTTATAAAGTCCATCAGGGAAGAAATTAATTTTTTTACTTGATGCCTATCTATTGGTGAATAGGGTTGATTAATCAAACTTGATTACCCTTTTAGTACATACTGGTAAAGCTGAAAACACTTAATTGTGAATTTCTTTTTAAATTCAGAATTCCTTTTTACCAAACCCTGCTGTTGGCTTATGCTTCAAATTCATGACCAAACATCAGGTGTTGGAAAAGCCTCATCCCAGTTAAAAAAAAAACCCAATTTCAGAAAATGTCTGTTCTTTGTCTTGTGTGGGTAAGAGGAGATGTTCTGTTCTATATTACTTATGAGTGTTGTCGCGTTGGAGCTCTGCTGACAGCTGCCATGTAACCCAGAGGAGCAATCCCAGACATCAGACAAAAGCCGTGTGTGTTTGTTGGTTGTATACATGGACACTCAAAGCCTGCTTTCAAGTAAGCACAGGAAGGATCCCATACAGACTCACACTCACACACCCACACATCCCCTCCACACACTCAGTGGATCCTGCGGCAGCTTCGCTCAGCCATACTTTCTGAATGGCCTTACTGAACTGGATTCTGTTTCTGCTCTCTTGTGGACTCCTTCAGAAAGCAGTAGTGAACATCCTCTATATTTTACCGAAAAAATTTACTAGTCAAAGCTAGCAGTTTTGTTCTCTTAGGGACATAACTGCTATCAGCTAAGAGACTGAGCCCCACTTATCTAGAATTGAACAGTAATAATAAACATTTGTCACACCCTATCTTGAAAGGTATGCTGTTATTCCTGTTTTATAAATGAGAAAACTGAGACTTACAGAGGTTAGTGACATGCCAAAGGCTCATGGCAGGAAAGTGGAGGATTTGAACAGGCAGGATTGTTCCAGAACCTGCACTCTGAATTATGGTATGGACTGAATTTATGTCCATCATGTTTTAAATGGCTGGATGAATCCAGAACTTCCCTATGCCTGAGCTAATTAGTCTTGGGAAAATTAGGGGCTCAGAAAGAGCCAGCAACTAATTTAAGTCATTAGTGACTATTTAGAGTTAGGATCACGTTGGTTTCCTAGAAAAGGTACCAACTGATTTACAAGGAGAGAGATAATTGCCAGCTTAGAGAGCTTCAGAAAACCTCTAGAAGGAGAGACTGTAAATGGCAGATTTATAAGACAAATTACTTACTAGATTGGCAATAAAAAGTGCGTTAAACACTCCAAACCACTAGTGGGTACAAAACCAGAAATCACCATTGCTATATGTCTGCATTCCTGGGCAGGGCCTGTGTTGAGAAAGGCCCTGTGGTTGGTTTAATGTTCTTCTACGACTGTTTTGAAATTCTTAAAATAATTTTGTCTTTGAACTTGTGTTTTGTGAGGAGGCTGATGGGCCAGTGTGATACTCACACGGGCAGCGGAGATGGGACAGGCAGCAGTGGGCAACTCTACAAGTTGGAGGAATGTCAGAGGAAACGTTAAGATAACACTGTATAAATCGACATTCAAAGTGTACTTCAGACATACAAAACACGTTTGTACAGAGAGTGAAATCTTTTAGAAAAATTATTCCTTGACAATCAGTTCTAGATGTAATAAAATTTATATTTTGATATAATTTATCAGAAACTTATCCCAGTATAATGTCCTAAAATAATCCCAACAGTGTTGTCACAGCCTATCATTTACTCTTAATAGCTCCAGCAACAGTTGCACATGCATAAAGAGACTTCTCAAAATTGGAAACTATCAAAAAGTGTTTCTAGGGCTTCCCTGGTGGCAGAATGGTTGAGAGTCTGCCTGCCGATGCAGGGGACACGGGTTCCTGCCCCGGTTCAGGAAGATCCCTCATGCCACGGAGTGGCTAGGCCCATGAGCCATGGCCGCTGAGCCTGCATGTCCGGAGCCTGTGCTCCTCAACAGGAGAGGCCCATGTACTGCAAAAAAAAAAAAAAAAAAAAAAAAAAATATATATATATATATATATATAGAGAGAGAGAGAGAGAGAGAGAGAGAGAGAGAGAGAGAGAGGGAGAACAATCATGAGAAAAAAAAACTTTTGGAGGATATATTCGGAAGAACTAACATGTGAATAAAAGAAGATCCAGAGAGGAGAAAAGGAACAGATGATGAAAAGGCAATAATTAAACTAATAAAAGAAGAAAATGTCCTCAAGATTAAGAAAGACCTGAATGTGCAAATTGAAACTCTTCACCAAGTTCCAAGCAGAAGGCATGAGAAAAAAAGTAACCAAAGCTTGCCTGGGAAATTCTTCAACTCCAAGAATGAAGAGAAACCATTACTAATTTCTAGATGGAAATAACTGGCTACTTAAAGAATCAGACAGCCATGCACTGTTTTATATGCAACACCTTAGATACAAGGTGGCGAATGGCATCTGAGAGAAATGAACTGCAACCCATGGTCCTGAATCCACTTAAGATGTCATTTCCATTTCAGAATGGAGGAGAGAGTGGTGCTGTGACCCAGAGAGTACATCACTTGTGCATATTGGTGCCAGAGGAAACTACTAGAGGGAGGACTATACAACCAAACAATTGTACCATAACCAACACACCACCATCCTCTACCAGCACAACCACCAAAGACAGGAGAACACGAAGAGGAAAAGGGGTAGTGCTTGACAATGCATAAACAGTTAAATTTAAATGGATAGTAATAGACCAGGAAGGTATGCTAGCTACCCCATAGAAGAATTCTTAAAATAAAGAGGAACTGTGTGAGGGTAATTCTAATAATAATCTAAAACGAAAAGTACAAAACTGTCTCAGAGAAATCTACAAGTTAGGGGTGAAGGGGGAGAAAAGTAATGAAGATAAGCATTTCAAAGATTTTATCTTGGTCTGGTTAAGGGCAGAATTGAGAACAGCAGTGAAAATATTCTAAAAGACTGATCTTATTAGTGTAGACTATCTTGGTGAAGGAAGCAAATTATATCTTGTTTTTAAAAAATATTACAGGAATACATGTTTTGTCATGAGGTCTTAGAGAGGGGAGGCAAACATTAATGGGATAGAAAGTTACAAAACAGCAGTGCTAACAAAAGGAAAAAAGAGAGTGGAAAAACTTATGAAAACCAGCAAATAGCAAAAGGAAAAAGAGGAGACAACAAAGTGAGCACAAAGTGAACATAAATTTAGAAGGAGTAAAATAAACTACAAAAATATATACAATGAGGTCATTAAAAACAAGGAAAGTCTGAGAAAGGCTCACAGCCGAGAGAAGCCTGAGGAACATGAGAACTAAATGTAATGTGGGAGGACTTTCAAGATGGCGGAGGAGTAAGATGTGGAGATCACCTTCCTCCCCACAAATAACATCAAAAATACATCTATGTGTGGAACGACTCCTACAGAACATGTACTGAACTCTGGCAGAAGACCTCAGACTTCCCAAAAGGCAAGAAACTCCCCACGTACCTGGGTGGGGCAAAAGAAAAAAGAAAAAACAGAGACAAAAGAATGGGGATGGGACCTGCACCTCTGGGAGGGAGCTGAGAAGGAGGAAAAATTTCCACACACTAGGAAGCCCCTTCACTGGCAGAGATGGGGGGTGGGGAGGGCGGGGGGGAAGCTTCGGAGCCACGGAGGAGAGTGCAGCAACAGGGATGCAGAGGGCAAAGCGGAGAGATTCCCACACAGAGGATCGGTGGGTGCCGACCAGCACTCATCAGCCCGAGAGGCTTGTCTGCTCACCAGCCGGGGCGGGTGTGGGCTGGGAGCTGAGGCTCGGGCTTCAGAGGTCAGATCCCAGAGAGAGGACTGAGGTTGGTGGCATGAACACAGCCTGAAGGGGGCTAGTGCACCACAGCTAGCCGGGAGGGAGTCCAGGAAAAAGTCTGGACCTGCCTAAGAGTCAAGAGACCATTGTTTCGGGGTGCACGAGGATAGGGGATTCAGAGCACCACCCAAACAGGCTCCAGAGATGGGCGCGAGCCACAGCTATAGTGCGGACACCAGAGACAGGCATGAGATGCTAAGGCTGCTGTTGCAGCCACCAAGAAGCCTGTGTGCAAGCACAGGTCACTCCACACTTCCCCTCCTGGGAGCCTGTGCAGCCTGCCACTGCCCGGGTCCCATGATCCAGGGACAGCTTCCCCGGGAGAAGACACAGCACACCTCAGGCTGTTGCAAAATCATGCTGGCCTTGGCAACCACAGGCTCGCCCCGCATTCCGTACCCTCCCTCCCCCCGGCCTCATTGAGCCAGAGCCCCCTAATGAGCATAAGGTTAACAGCTGATCTTTCAGCAGAAACCCTGCAAGCCAGAAGGGTGTGGCAGGACATATTTAAAGTGATGAAAGGTAAAAACCTACCACCAAGATTACTCTACCCAGCAAGGATCTCATTCAGATTTGATGGAGAAATTAAAACCTTTACAGACAAGCAAAAGCTAAGAGAATTCACCACCACCAAACCAGCTTTACAACAAATGCTAAAGGAACTTCTCTAGGCAGGAGGAAACACAAGAGGAGGAAACACAAGAGAAGGAAAAGACAATAACAAACCCAAAACAATTAAGAAAATGGTAATAGGATCATACATATTGATAATTACCTTAAATGTAAATGGATTAAATGCTCCCACCAAAAAACACAGACTAGCTGAATGGATACAGAAACATGTATATATATGCTGTCTACAAGAGACCCATTCCAGACCTAAGGACACATACAGACTGAAAGTGAGGGGATGGAAAAAGATATTCCATGCAAATGGAAATCGAAAGCTGGAGTAGCCATTCTCATATCAGACAAAATAAACTTTAAAATAAAGACTATTACAAGAGACAAAGAAGGACACTACATAATCAAGGGATCAATCCAAGAAGAAGATATAACAATTGTAAATATTTATGCACCCAAAATAGGAGCACCTCAATACATACAGCAAGTGCTAACAGCCATAAAAGAGGAACTCGACAGTAACACAATAATAGTAGAGGACTGAAGATTGCTTTGGCTACTCAGGGTCTTTTGTCTTCCATACAAATTGTGAAATTTTTTGTTCTAGTTCTGTGAAAAATACCATTGGTAGTTTGATAGGGATTGCACTGAAATTGTAGATTGCATTGGGTAGTAGAGTCATTTTCACAATGTTGATTCCTCCAATCCAAGAACATGGTATATCTCCAAGAACATGGTATATCTCTCCATCTGTTTGTATCATCTTTAATTTCCTTCATCAGTGTCTTATAGTTTTCTTTATATAGATCTTTTGTCTCCTTAGGTAGATTTATTTCTAGGTATTTTATTCTTTTTGTTGTAATGGTAAATGGGAGTGTTTCCTTAATTTCTCTTTCCAATTTTTCATCATTAGTGTATAGGAATGCCAGAGATTTCTGTGAATTTTTTATCCTGCTACTTTACCAAATTCATTGATGAGCTCTCGTAGTTTTCTGGTAGCATCTTTAGGATTCTCTATGTATAGTATCATGTCAGCTGCAAACAGTGACAGCTTTACTTCTCCTTTTCTGATTTAGATTCCTTTTATTTCTTTTTCGTCTCTGATTGCTGTGGCTAAAACTTCCAAAACTATGTTCAATAATAGTGGTGAGAGTGGGCAACCTTGTCTTGTTCCTTATCTTAGTGGAAATGGTTTCAGTTTTTCACCATTGAGGATGATGTTGGCTGTGGGTTTGTCATATATGGCCTTTATTATGTTGAGGTTAAGTTACTTCTCTGCCTACTTTCTGGAGAGTTTTTATCGTAAGTGGGTGTTGAATTTTGTCAAAAGCTTTTTCTGCATGTATTGAGATGATCATATGGTTTTTATCCTTCAGTTTGTTAATATGGTTTATCACATTGATTGATTTGCGTATACTGAAGAATCTTTGCATTCCTGGGATAAACCCCACTTGATCATGGTGTATGATCCTTTTAATGTGCTGTTGGATTCTGTTTGCTAGTGTTTTGTTGAGGATTTTTGAATCTGTGTTCATCAATGTTACTGGTCTGTAGTTTTCTTCTTTTATGACATCTTTGTCTGGTTTTGTTATCAGGGTGATGGTGGCCTCGTAGAATGAGTTTGGGAGTGTTCCTCCCTCTGCTATATTTTGGAAGAGTTTGAGAAGGCTAGGTGTTAGCTCTTTTCTAAATGTTTGATAGAATTTGCCTGTGAAGCCATCTGGTCCTGGGCTTTTGTTTGTTGGAAGATTTTTAATCACAGTTTCAGTTGCAGTGCTTGTGATTGGTCTGTTTATATTTTCTATTTCTTCCTGGTTCAGTCTCGGAAGGTTGTGCTTTTCTAAGAATTTGTCCATTTCTTCCAGGTTGTTCATTTTATTGGCAGATAATTGCTTGTAGTAATCTCTCAAGATCCTTTGTATTTCTGTAGTGTCTGTTGTTACTTCTCCTTTTTAATTTCTAATTCTGTTGATTTGAGTCTTCTCCCTTTTTTTCTTGATGAGTCTGGCTAATCAATTTTGTTTATCTTCTCAAAGAACCAGCTTTTAGTTTTATTCCTCTTTGCTGTCATTTCCTTCATTTCTTTTTCATTTATTTCTGATCTGATCTTTATGATTTCTTTCCATCTGCTAACTTTGTTTTTTGTTGTTGTTGTTGTTCCTCTTTCTCTAATTGCTTTAGGTGTAAGGTTAGGTTGTTTATTTGAGATGTTTCTTGTTTCTTGAGGTAGATTGTATTGCTGTAAACTTCTCTCTTAGAATCGCTTTTGCTGCATCACATAGGTTTTGGGTCATCGTGCTTTCATTATCATTTGTTTCTAGGTTTTTTTGATTTCCTCTTTGATTTCTTCAGTGATCTCTTGGTAATTTAGTAGTGTATTGTTTAGCCTCCATGTGTTTGTATTTTTTACAGATTTTTTTCCTGTAATTGATATCTACTCTCATAGTGTTGTTGTCGGGAAAGATACTTGATACAATTTCAATTTTCTTAAATTTACCGAGACTTGATTTGTGACCCAAGATATGATCTGTCCTGCAGAATATTCCATGAGCACTTGAGAAGAAAGTGTATTCTGTTGTTTTTGGATGGAATGTCCTATAAGTATCAATTAAATCCATCTTGTTTAATGTATCATTTAAAGCTTGTGTTTCCTTATTTTTTTTTTTTCATTTTGGATGATCTGTCCATTGGTGAAAGTGGGGTGTTTAAGTCCCCTAATATGAATGTGTTACTCTTTTTTGCGGTACGCAGGCCTCTCACTGTTGTGGCCTCTCCCGTTGCGGAGCACAGGCTCCAGACGCGCAGGCTCAGCGGCCATGGTTCACGGGCCTAGCCGCTCCGTGGCATGTCGGATCTTCCCGGACCGGGGCACAAACCCGTGTCCCCTGCATCGGCAGGCGGGTTCTCAACCACTGTGCCACCAGGGAAGCCCCCAGTCTATGTCTTTTGGTTGGAGCATTTAATCCATTTACGTTTAAGGTAATTATTGATATGTATGTTCCTATTACCCAGGACATAATTTTAATGTCATTAGATATAATTATTGCCAGGGCCCCAGGAATGCTGAGATCTTGATCATCTATTATCATTGATCCTTTCCACAGGCTCGGAAAGCTCTCTGTGCACAGGAACAATAGCAGAAGGGTATCAAAACACGTCTTTATTAATAGCTGTGCAGATGTCTGAGAATTATAGTAAAGGACAAGGGCTCCCACTTGCCTCTGAACCTAAGTCTTAGGACTGAGCAGGCCCCGTCATGCCACAGGGCGGGACGGGGATCTATCCATGTATCCGGCTGTACTTAGCAGCCCAGCTGCATTCACAGAGGAAGGAGCACACATTATGGGTACCACCTGGCAATGCTGTGACCCCCTCCAAACAATGTCACGGAGCTCGGTGATTCACACTAGCAACTCCCCTCCCCTAGAAGGTGCTGCAGAGGGCGGGACAGAATAGCCTGGCTGGAGGTATGTTGTCCCTCCCTCATGCGCCCTTTGCTGCTTCCAAGTCTGGCCTTACCAACAGGCTTGCTGTGCACCCCACTGTCTTGCTGTCTTCTTTTTAAATTTTATTTATTTTATTTTTGGCTGCGTTGGGTCTTCATTGCTGCACACAGGCTGTCTCTAGTTGCAGAGGGCAGGAGCTACTCTTCATTGCAGTGCATGGGCTTCTCATTGTGGTGGTTTCTCTTGTTGCAGAGCACAGGCTATAGGTGCTCCCGCTTCAGTGGTTGTGGCACGTGGGCTCAGTAGTTGTGGCTCGTGGGCTCTAGAGTGCAGGCTCAGCAGTTGTGGTGCATGGGCTTAGTTGCTCCACGGCATGTGGGATCTTCCTATACCAGGGCTTGAACCCATGTCCCCTGCACTGGCAGGTGGATTCTTAACTACTGCACCACCAGGGAAGCCCTGGTGTCTTCTTCTTGTTGGAGACTATTTGCAATTATACTCAAAATGTCACTCTTTAGAAGATCCACTCAGCCAGTCCGCTGGGTGTTCTTAACAGCCAGCATAGCTTCCTGATTTTATCATTCTGTCATAGAGGAACCCTCCTCATTAAGGGAAGCAGCAGAGCAAAGCTCAGATTGCCTGGGTGTCAGTCCTGGTTGGGTGACATCAGGAAAGTCACCAGTCCTTTCTTAGCCTCAACTTACTCTTCTAAAAAATAGATATAATAGTATCTATGTCATTGGGTTGTTGTGAGGATTGATACCTACATTGTGTATACACATATACATGTATGTGAGTGTGTGTGAAAAATTCTTGGTAAACAGCAAGGCCCCAATGCACACAGCTGTCATTATCTTATCAGTTTTTACTTAATGGGAGGTTTATTCCATGTGTGATTGGTGATAATCTGAAGTAGGAAGATAAAGAACCCGTTGCATACAGGGCATCAGAACGTTCCCTGGCCGTTTACACTTCTAGGTTTGAAGTTCTGGTTCACTGTGGTTCCCCTCATTAGCCTTCGAAATTCCACTTGGAGAATGCCATGGAGAACTGCCATCCTGCTTGCTGCTTCTTCTGGCCTTGATTCCTTTGTCCCATTTCAGTGGCCTGACCCTCGTCCTGGGAATTACCGCCACTGGAGAGTCTTTTCCTCATTTGCATGGCTCACACGATGGACGTCACCTTGGGTCTATTTCTGATCTCTGCATAACATCTTGACACTGGAGTGTGGGAACACGAGCAGCTGTTCGTTTTATACTCCCCAATCCTTGAACAAAAATTGCAAAGTGTTCTTCTGTCTTCTCAGAGAAAAACTGTCCCCCTCTTGTTCTTATTTAGTTTCAAGAAGTGACAACTGTTGCTGTATGTATGACTGGTTAAAATTCCTTCATTTCATGTGAAGGATCCTGCTTGATGCCTGCTTTGCAGCATCAGGACTACAGGGGAGCAGGGCTCTGTTAAATGTGAATTTTGAGATTTATGGGGAAGATCAGGACAGCCACAGAACCGTCTGAAAAGTGAACAAGGCAGCCAAAGTGCTGCTGCATTTTTTTTTTGAAATGCTGCATCACTGCTTTGATGTTTTTTATGTTTCACACATACGCTGCAGGGTTTATACTGGAACCACTGCAAACTGATAGGAAACTAAGAAGAAATCCACTCTCCTTTGCCACTTCCAAGTCTTTTTTGAGCTGAATGTTCAGTTTCATGCAGTTCTAGAAGGGAAGCCCTGTTCTGGAGTGTGTGTTCTTCGTGCGTGGGGTCCCAGAGGGCAGCTCCAACAGATCCCAGCGATGGGTGGTCCTCCCCCCACCGCTCCCCCGCAGCTGCTCCTTCCAGAGCATGTTTAATTTCAGACCATCGGGTAGCCCTTTTCTCCAAAGTAATTTGAACCACCCATCTCTGTAGCAGCACACTATCTGTGGCTCAAACAGAATTGATAGTTGTGCCTGTTTCCTTTTAGTTTTCCCCTGTAGGTGAGGGAGCAGCAGAGAAACTGAAGGACGTCAGGAAAAGCAGCGAACACCGCCACATCCAGTGGTCTTGTTTGTTTGCCCAGTACTCCCCAGTTTGGCCCTTCCTCACTCAGCGTCTTCAACTCTTGTCCATTTGGCGTATATGGGAATCCAGCCCCCAGATAGGCGGGGTCCCTTATCCCTGGCTGGCACCTCTTGGATGCTCCCTTGGGTCTTTCTTGGGCACAAAGTTCCTGGCAAAGCGGTGCATTACAGGATTGAGACAGAATGGATACCACACACCATCTTGGGAATTTCTTCAGAAAACTGCTTGACGGGCTTGGAAACCAAGGAATGGGGGTGGGGACTGTCTGAGAAGAAAAGATGAGATTCAGACAGCTTTGAAGTGGTGGAGGGGGAGAGAGACGGGGGAAGGAAGGGTCAGGCTGGAGGAGGCTCCTTGGAAGAGCCCTTCTGAATCCAGGCAGAGCTCCCATCTTTGACTCTCCTGGGAGCGCAGCACCCAAGCCTCCCCAGGGAAGCAGGGACCATGTGGGGAAACGACCCGTATACTCCAACCACCAGAGAACAACAAGGTCAGGTGACTTTCAGGGTTAGGCTTTTTTTTTAATGTGGTAGTAGCATTTCAGTCTCTTCCGTATTCCAAAAATAGCTTCCACCTACCTGCTGATGCCTGAAATCCTTGTAACAGGAGAGAAAGCCTCTAATACCCAATAAGGAGATAAAAGACTTCATTATGCAAATCTACAGTGGAGCAGCTCTGTATGAAACATTCATATGAAAATGTCACCAATCAGCTTTTCAGCAGACGGGATGACTGATAACCATGGGGATGGCAGAGGCATCTGCCACCCTTGACGTGAGCACAGGGATGGGAAGGGAAGGAGAGGAAGCCCAATATAGGGCTGGCACCCGCTGTGCCCACAGGAGCAGCGTGGTGATGTTTCCCGAGGTGACTCGGATTTAGGGCAACGAATCTGCGCGCGTCCCTGGTGTGATGAACTTCTGGGTCTTGGGGTGGAGCCACGCGGCCAGGGTGTGAAGGTGGGTCTTCCGCCAGAGTGAATTCCTCCTGCCGTCAGCGCAGTTGTTCGTCACATTCTGAAGCTGGGGACCTGGATGTGGGAGTGAGGCGGGCTGGGTCAGACCCTTCCCTGCAGGAGGCGTTCACTGTTGCCAGAGTGGAGGCTGATCGTGGTGGTGGTGGGGGCAGGCGGAGAGGTGAGAGCCCCTGGGGTCAGGTGTGGGTTAAGGCGCTGGAAGCAGAGCCCCTTGGGGCTGCAGCTTTAAGTTACATCCTACCTGGTACTGTCTCCCTGGTGTGTTGGTTGAGTCTTATCCCAAGTGACACCTGGTCTCAGGTGTGTTGTGGGGATTTAGGGAAGCACTTGGAGCAGCCTCATAAGGAGGTATCACAGGGAGAACGGGGTCTTCCTCCCCTCCCAGGACTCTGGTGCCAGGGTGGGTCCCAGCAGTGAGCTGAGCGGTCGTGGTCATGGTCAGCAGGGGTGGGTGTGGGTGTGAGTGTGAGGATGAGCCAAGCTGACAAGGGAGCCTGCCTTGGAGCACGTGGAGACACTTGTCTCGAGAACTCCGCGAAGTATCCGGGGGCCTTGGAGACATGCTTGTATCTGGAAATCAGAACGTCAGGGGACTTATCATCTAGGCCTAAGAACTGAATGTTTCCATCTGGGACATGCGGGCTTCCAGCACCTGTGCATCGCTTGCTGGAACCCTGCTTGCTTTCTGATGGGCTTGAAAGACGCAGCCATCACGCATCAGCAAGTGTAGTTCCCAGAGGCTTCATTTCCTCCTGCTGCCGTTACTTATTTTCCTTCACAAGGAATAAGGTCTCAGTCAATTGATGAATTGATCATTCCCACCACTGTAATTTTAGCAGCTCCAGTGGAGCTTGAGGAAAAATAATCAAACAACGTGTCATTTTGATAGTTCTTTACCCCAGGCCCTTGGTAAGCTTTTCCCTGACTATCTAATCTCCTTCCTCTGATTTTATTTTTCTCTGTAGAGCTTCCCTGGTCAATTACTTATCTTGTTTCTTGGCTGTTTTCTCTTCTAGACCGTAAGTTCCATGAGGACAGGGATTCTTTGTCTGTTTTTTTCACTGATTTTATTTATTGTTTTAGTTACTGAATGCCTAGAACAGTGTCTGGCACATCATGAGCGCTCCACACAGATTTGTTGGATGAATGAACTAATCAAACTGTCCTATTTTCTGCAAACAGATGTTCAGCATTTGATAATTTCAGAAACAGTTGCATTTAACTTCTTGGAAGCTAATTCTCCATTCTTTGTGCTGTTGGAGAGTTGAAGTAGTGAAACACAAAATGTGAGTTATTTTACTGGCTTTGGAGTACTCCACACTAGGTTATGACTTCCATTGCTATGGCTTCTATCATCTTTATGCCCAGTTTTCAGATGCCCAGGTCATTTTAAATACTTACAGAATGGTATAGCAGAAAGTGTCCTACGGGATGGAGTTTCAAAGCTGAGTAAGACATGGTCCATGTCCCTAAGAGCTCATAGTCTGGTGGGAGAGTTAGATTTATTGCCAAATAACTAAATGAGATGTGATTCATGCAATAAGAGTAATATTTAAGGAAGCAGGTGGATTTCAGATGGGTGGTCAGGAAAGTCCATGGAGCAAATGATGCTCAGATAGGGCTTTGAGGAATAAACAGGCTATCACACGACCAACAAGATGGGGAGAACGTCAATGCCAGGTCAAAGAGATGCGAAAGAGTGGCTTGGTATCACTGGACCGTTACGTGTGTCGTCAGGAGAGGCAGGGGTAACACAGCTGAAGTGAACACGGGATGTACCTCTAGCTTTGGGCCCTGGCCACTCTCAGTGTTTCACACCTGTATGTCCCACTAGTGGCTGGGCATCTCCACCGGGACAATTCAGAATCATTGTCAGCGCCACAGGAACAATGGCACTCCACTTGGCGAGGATCTATTTAATCCCTTTACATTAATTTCCTGAAAGGAAATCATACGACTGATTTTTTTTGTGGCCAAATATCAAAAGACAGAAGTATGACAGGGACTTCCCTGGTGGTCCAGTGGATAAGACTCTGCGCTCCCAATGCAGGGGGCCCGGGTTGGATCCTTCGTCAGGGAACTAGATCCTGCGCGCATGCCGCAACTAAGAAGGCCACACGCCATAGTGAAGATCCTGCATGCTGCAACTAAGACCCAGCAGAGCCTAAATAAATAAATAAAATATTAAAAAAAAAGAAGAAGAACAGTTTCATGCCTAAGAATTTCATGAAGTAGACTCAGAATCAAGTTTGAATTCCTATGCTCCAGGGTCCCAGGATGACACTGGTTGCCTGTGGCTGCTAGAATGACCATGTTCTCTTCTTTCACATAGAAGAGGAAAAGGGACAGTTGAAATTCCTCCTTTGCCCATGAAAGCAAAACTTGCAAGTAATGGAAGAAAGGATGAGGGAGAGGAGCAGAGAGCAGAGTGTGGATCATTTTTATGTGGGCATGTGGTCATTGGGGCTGCTGTGGCGCTTGTAGCCTGTAGCTGAGAATGTTCAAGAGCTCCTGCTTGCTTAATTAGGGGCGACCTTTGTCATCTTTTAGAAATAACGCATAGAACAAGTACAGTGGTCCCTCAGTATCCGCAGGAAATTAGCTCCAGGACTCCCTTCAGGTACCAGAATCCAGGGATTGCTCAAGTCCCTTATATAAAGTGATGTAGTATTTGCATATAACCCATGCACATACTCTCATATACTTTAAATCATCTCTAGATTACTTGTAATACCTAATACAATGCAAATGATATGTAAATAGCTGTAAATACAATGTAAATGCTATGTAAATAGCTGCCAGTGTACAGCAAATTCAAGTTTTGCTTTTTGGAATTTTCTGGAATTTTTTTTGGAGTTTTTCTTTTTAAATTATTTATTTTGGGCTGTGTTGGGTCTTCGTTTCTGTGCGAGGGTTTTCTCTAGTTGCGGCAAGCGGGGGCCACTCTTCATTGCGGTGCGCGGGCCTCTCACTATTGCGGCCTCTCTTTGTTGCGGAGCTCAAGCTCCAGACGCGCAGGCTCAGTAGTTGTGGCTCACGGGCCTAGTTGCTCCGCAGCATGTGGGATCTTCCCAGACCAGGGCTCGAACCCGTGTCCCCTGCTCTGGCAGGCAGATTCTCAACCACTGCGCCACCAAGGGAAGCCCCTGGAGTATTTTTGATCTGTGGTTGGTTGAATCCTTGGATGCAGAACCTGCAGATATGGAGGGCTCACTGTACAAGGATGGAAAGCAAGAGGCTCAGAGTCAGATGTGGCTACTCTTCATGGTCCAGTGGTGCAGCCGTAAGTCACGTCATCAAGTCTCAGTTTCTTATGCACTCAGTGAAAATGGAATTGTAGCTGGAGTTCACTGAGTCCTTCATAAAAATACTCTTAGAAGTGTTTTTATAACTTCTAGATTTAAGAACAATGAAATGTAAAAGAAATCCCTACCCATCACCATAATGCCTTAGACATAGCTTAAGGCACCCAGACCGTTAGTGAAGTTCTGTTGATAACAATCTAGACTTTTATATGAATCTTTATATTTGAGGGAGATTTGACTATAGTACTGAGGTGTCAAGCTCATGGCAAGCTATTTAGAGAGAACTCTTCCTCAGGAAGCAGGTTTTCCACTTACAGGATGAAGCATGAAAATCAACATGTATCTTATAGAAAAAAAGGGTATATTTAATGTATATAAATTTCTTTGCCTTGGCAAGTATTTATTTACAATTGATGATTGATACCAACAGTTGAGGTAAAGATATACATGAGGTATAAATATAATATTTAAAGGCAACATCATATTTTATTTCTATTGGCAAGATAACAATGAATAAAATACTGTAGTATTTGACAAACAAGCTTGCTGCATCTTTTTTTTTTTTAAGATGCACTGTGTTGTTAGGCAGCAGTGATGTGATTAGTATGTGCATAAAAATTCAGAAGTCAGGTAACTTGAAGAGAAGGGGAGTCAGAAATAAAACCACGTGTGCTTTTATTCTAAGTATCCTCTAGGTCCCAGCTTCTCAAGGTGTGGTCTTCGGGCTGGCAGGCTGGGCATCCCTGAAGCTGGTTCAAAATGCAGAATCTCAGGTCCACCTCAGACTGCCTGAATCAGAGGCTTACTGTAACAATATCTGCGGGTGATCCGTGTGCTGCTAAGGCTGGAAAAGGCCTGCTCTAGGTGACATGACACCATTCATCCTTGTGTGCCTGTCATATTTCCTGAAAACATATGATCCCATCTCTGGAGTAGAATCAGCATTAAGCTAAATTAAAATTCACTAATGATCTTGTCTATGCATATTAAAGTAATCTGGCATATGTGGTTAAATTTAAGATGTATGGAAGAAGTGAATTTGTTTTGCTCACAGGGCATTGCCCAGATGAAAAATTATGGGTTTGCTGCCACCTTCTTCAGTAGGCAAGGAAACAAAAAATTCCTAGATCACAATTCAAACAGTATGATTTTACTGGTACCATACAGAACTCATATATAGCATTTTTATTTCTCTCAATAAAAGAATTGCACATTGCTGATAAAAGAAAACATTATATAAACGCATACAATATAAAAAGAAAAGAAAGGAAAACACTCTTTTTTTTCTCCAGCATGAATTGCTAAGTTATGATACCAATCTCTCCCTGAAACCAAACACAATAAATTATCTTCCTCTCTAGCACTGTTGAATTACAATAAAAAACCAACTTAAGCCCATTAGCAATTGGTTAAGGATAGTCAATTTGCTTAGTCTATACAATAATAAATAAGGTTGGGTCAAATGCATAGGTAGCTTGACTGACTAATGAAGAAACATGGAATTTAACAGACCTGTTTATATTTTCTAAAACTAATTGAAGAACACAGTTTTGGTCTTAACATTAGTTTAAAAACCCTGTCTTTCAGATTGCGAAACTTCAATGAATTCTATCTTAAGAGCATCATATGTAGCAACAGTAGAATTCCCTGAAGCTGAAATGGTCCAGGACTCTTGAATGACCATCATCTCCCTTCATCTGGTGTCCAGAGTTAAATTCAGTGCAATACGTTGGTAAGAAAATGCCAATTAACTGTGACCAAATAGGCCACTGGTCAACTAGAATGACATTTAAGAACATGATGAAATGTAAGTATGAAAACTCAACAAAACACAGAGGCTCCCTTTGGCTGTGAATCTGCAAAAGGTATTATATTCAGCTCTAATCAGCAGGGAAATGCAGGCTCTCTTTCAGTCACTGGGCTGACTCCAGTGGTCCACAGGCATCTAACATGTCACTGAAAGCTGTATCTGCTGGCCCCATGGCAAGCGGTAATCTAGCCTTAAATTCAGGAATGACTCCTCACTCACTTCTTTGCTTTAAAGAGGACTAAATATTATTTTCCTTGCTTTATGCAACACCCCACTCTCAGTGTTTGAATAACACAAACAAGCTGACAACATGTAAGAACCATTTAATGTGTTTTCCTTTGGTTGGCTAATCTTTGGTAAGACATCAGGGCAGACTACATATTTTCACACTTTGGTGTCAGCAGCAGATTCTGCTCAGCTTACAGGACAGTGGGGAGACAGCGCCCAGAACAACTTGGAAAGAACCAGGTGAGGAAGGGTCTCACCGAATCAGACTCGTTCCTTTTCAAAATATGCAATTATATATAAAATTGATATTTTACATATATACAGTAAAGATAGAGATATACACACATATGTACATATGCTATACATACATTTATTTACAGTTAAGAATATGCTTCTTAGAAGCCTTTAAATAGCAAATTAGGCAATGCACAAGGAATAATCCATTTAATTTTAAGTAACATAGATAAATGTTCTGATTTTTAAAAATATTATATTAGTAGGGATGTAGCCGTCTCCAGGAAGGCTAGGAAAGTTCTCAGAAATTCTTGCATCTTCAACACTCCGACTTGTCAGTGCTTCCGTTTTTAAGCATTGTCAGTCGGTTTCTCTCTCTCCCTTGCTTTCTCACATGCACACTCTCTCCCACAAGTGTTTGCTTTCACTTCCTCTTCCCTGAGTTTGATGTCACACTGGGGAAAACTCAGATTTTAGTTTCTGGACCCTCAGCAATGAGGGGCTGAAAAGAGTTTCTAATCCTGGCAACTTCCGCTGCACACAGATGTCCAAAGCCTTTATTGTACCATTCTGGGGAATGACCTCTGCAGGGACAAAAATCAGAAAGGAAGTGGGAAAGTCTTTTTCCAAATCACCAAAATTTGTCATGGTCGGCAGGACTGTGCTTGTGCCCTGAATGTCAGTCCACCTGCATTACACTCGGGGCTGCTGCTCTGAGGTTCTGAGAACCTCAGTCTGTCAACAGGGGCCTTGAAATGCCTTTTTGGCCAAGTAGTTGGTCTATCTTTCCAGTATTCACCGGGTGCTTTAAAATGATAGCGTCTCCTCGGGGGTGATTCAGACTTAATTCTAGAATTTACTGAGAAAACCCAGCTTATATCCACCCAGACCAAGAACTCAGTATCATGAATGCCTTGAAGGGGTTGGATTTAAGTTAGTTGCCTCTCAAAGGAGGGCAACTGGAGAGAGCCACAAAAGGGACAGGCTGAAAAGAAAACACAAGAGGACTCGTATTTACTGAGCACCTACTTACGTCCCGGGCTCTAGTGCTGGTGTTTGCCCTGTGCCCGAAGCACAGAAGTATAAGTGGGACAAAATGGAAAATAAAGATGAGCAGAGGACTTTCTCCTGAAAGTCAGAATTTTAGCAAGGGTGGAAAGAGGAAAAGCGAGGGGGAGGCGCACATAGTCTTCTAGAAAGCATGTTAATGGCAAGAGGAATAAAAGGACAGTGAAATAGGGGACCAGGTGAGAAACAGGGCCCCAGCAAATGTGCGGCAAGCCTGCACCCGCTGCCCCCAGGAGCCCGCTCACCTCAGGTCCACCCTGCAGATGTGGGTCAGCCTCGACTTGCCTGACCCACACGGCTCCATTAAGTACTGAGAGTCCATCACCACGGCCCGCACGCCACCCATGAGCTGGGCTTCCTCGTGCTCCACGGAGAGGGACACCAGAGTGCACATTCCTTTGGGCAAATCAGTCTTCCAGGTCCTGCAGCAAAACAAACCCGCACGTCGGAATTAGGGCTGAGAGAGAGAAAACCCTGAGTACAGCGCCGAGGCTCACACTTATATTTTCTTGCTCAAATTCCAAGCCCAGTTACTTGGACTAAGCTAATGGTTTCCATAAGTGCATGTGAACTTTATACCACGCAGTTGAAAGCAAGGGTCTCAGCCCTCTGACCCAGAGGTCAGAAACGGTCTTGCAGCTTTCAGAGCTGCTTTCGGAATCCCAAACTGAGGCTGCGGAGGCTCCTGCATAATACTGAAGGACTGGTCTCACCGTTTGGGAATTAGGACCCGCCCATTCAAGTCTTTCACCAAACATCTACTGGGTGTGCCAAGCTCTGAGAAGCCACTGAAGACATAAAGGTCTACAGCCCAGGAGGAGAAACAGACCTACCAAGAGAACCCTAAAGCACCACGGCAAGTGCAGTGATATGGCTGTGCAAAGAGCGCTCTGAGATCATGTACAGGGGATGGCTTCCTGGAGGAGGTGGTGCTCAAGTCTGAAAGGATGCTTAGCTTGAAGAAAACTAGATACATGGCAGACTACTACTAATTGCCTTCAAGTCCCTGAGTGGCTCTTGAGCGGGAGAAGAAATAAATACAGTTGATTTGCCTCCAGAAAGCAGAGATATGAAGGTATGTTTTAATTCAGTGCAGACGAGCCGTCTCACAACGTGCACTCCTCAAAAAAGGAATGGGCTATATGAGGGGTAGTGAGTTCACTGTTACTGGAGCTATTCAAACATGGGGGTGGTGGTGTACCACTTGGGAAAAGGTTGTGGATGGAAGTCAGGAATCATGAGAGCATCTCTGTAGCAACCATTTCTACCGTAGGATGTAGGTTTGATTATTATAATCTTAGTTATTTATGTTACAAATCCTATCCCCTTGCTTACTTATCTCACCTCTAACTTCGTCCTGGCCTACCTCACCAGAAAGAGGAACTATTACCTAGAACTAGGGAATAAGCAAGCCCTACACAAATGCTTAGCAACTTAACTTCTTCATGGGTGTGACCATTCTCTTCATGCATAAGGCTGAGATTAGTAACAAAGACTGAAAGTTCTACAGATTTGTGGGGATAAAATGGAAGAAGCTTCAGTGAGTATCACTGGAAGCTCCTGAGGAACTACAGGAAGGGATAAAGTGAGACATGAACATGGTAATCCCAAGAGGAGACCAGCCTCATGCGAGCTAGCCTAGACAGGGAGACGCTCTGGAAACATGAAGTGCCTCGGCCCTGGACTCCTCTTCCATACCTGTCACTTTCTACCTCTTGTATCATAATCACAAGGAATTCCTGCTGCAGGAAACACATCTGGTTCATTATTAATCCTCGGGTGCCGAGTTCTTCTCCCTCAGCCTCGTGGTCCACCCGCCGCCTTCTTCAAGACTTGGATCAAATATCAACACAGTGAGACTCTGCTCTGACCACGATATTTGAAATTCTACCCCTTCCTATCCCCCTAAGGTAAGTAATCCTATCCCCCTTGCTTATTATTTATTGACTCTATTCCTATCCCCCTTGCTTATTATTTATTGACTCTATCTCCCTAATATAAATCCCAAGAGAGCAGGGCTGTGGTCTGTTCTGCTCCCTGCAGTATCTCTGGAGCCTCCAACAGTGCCTGGCACAAGGCAGTGATGGAATGATACATGAGAAGTAGCAGGCAGGTGGCACTGCAGGATGAGTGGAAGGAGGGAGGTTCTATGCATGGACTCCGGCCCTCAGCCTCCTGTAAGGGAGTGAAGAGGCAGGCTATGGCATGACTCCATCCACCCCCCCGTGGCTGCCATCCTAGAATGATTTGACTTCCTGCTTGCAAGAGTGAAGGCGTAAAGTTTAACTTCCACGAGGTGAGTCCCAATAACTGCGGTAATAAGCCACCCTAACAACGGCCCACATTCTCCACCAGGGTCCCAAGGTTGCTAAGACAAACATATACTTAGGGAAAAAGTGACCCTTAAAATTCAAGGTCCTAAGGACCAATTCCAAAGGCATAAATAGCCCATGTAAAAAGTAACCTTTAGTTTGCCATGAAGACTAGTTTAATAAACTATTTAGAGGGGCAAGGGGAAGATGGCGGAGGACTAAGACGTGGAGATCACCTTTCTCCCCACAGATACACCAGAAATTCATCTACACGTGGAACAACTCCTACAGAACACCTACTGAACGCTGGCAGAAGACCTCAGACTTCCCAAAAGGCAAGAAACTCCCCACGTACCTGGGGAGGGCAAAAGAAAAAAGAATAAACAAGAGACAAAAGGATAGGGATGGGACCTGCACCAGTGGGAGGGAGCCATGAAGGAGGAAAGGTTTACACACACTAGGAAGCCCCTTCATGGAAGGAGACTGCGGGTGGCAGAGCAGGGAAAGCTTCCGAGTCGAGGAGGAGAGCGCAGCAACGGGGGTGCGGAGGGCAAAGCGGAGAGATTCCCGCACAGAGGATCGGTGCCGACCGGCACTCACCAACCCGAGAGGCTTGTCTGCTCACCCACCAGGGTGGGCGGGGCTGGGAGCTGCGGCTCGGGCTTCGGTTGGATCCCAGGGAGAGGACTGGGGTTAGCGGCGTGAACAGCCTGACGGGGCTAGTGCGCCACGGCTAGCCAGGAGGGCGTCTGGGGAAAAGTCTGGAGCTTCTGAAGAGGCAAGAAATTTTTTGTTCCCTCTTTGTTTCCTGGTGTGCAAGGAGAGGGGATTAAGAGCGCTGCTTAAAGCAGCTCCAGAGACGGGTGCGAGCTGCGGCTACCCCAGAGACAGGCATGAGACGCTAAGGCTGCTGCTGCCGCCACCAAGAAGCCTGTGTGCAAGCACAGGTCACTCTCCACATCTCCCTTCCAGGAGCCTGTGCAGCCTGCCACTGCCAGGGTCCCAGGATCCAGGGACAACTTACCCGGGAGAACGCACGGCGCGCCTCAGGCTGGTGCAACGTCACGCCAGCCTCTGCCGCCACAGACTCGCCCAGCACCCGTACCCCTCCCTCCCCCCGGCCTGAGTGAGCCAGAGCCCCCGAATCAGCGGCTCCTTTAACCCTGTCCTGTTTGAGTGAAGAACAGACGCCCTCCGGCGACCTACACGCAGAGGCGGGGCCAAATCCAAAGCTGAGCCCCGGGAGCTGTGAGAACAAAGAAGAGAAAGGGAAATCTCTCCCAGCAGCCTCAGAAGCCGTGGATTAAAAATGCCACAATCAACTTGATGTACCCTGCATCTGTGGAATACATGAATAGACAATGAGTCATCCCAAATTGAGGAGGTGGGACTTTGAGAGCAAGATTTATGATTTTTCCCCCTTTTCCTCTTTTTCTGAGTGTGTATGTGTATGCTTCTGTGCGAGATTTTGTCTGTATAGCTTTGCTTCCACCATTTGTCCCAGGGTTCTATCTGTCCATTTTTTTCCTTATTTTTTAATAACTTTATTATATTCTATCATAATTTTATTCTACTTTATCTTATTTCCTTTTTTCATTCCTTCCCTCCTCCCTCCTTTCTTTTCTTCCTTTCTGCCTTCCTTTCTACTTCTACTAATTCTTTGTTTCTACTTTTTCTCCTTTTTATTCTGAGCTGTGTGGATGAAAGGTTCTTGGTGCTCCAGCCAGGAGTCAGTGCTGTGCCTCTGAGGTGGGAGAGCCAACTTCAGGACACGGGTCCACAAGAGACCTCCCAGCTCCACGTAATATCAAACGGCGAAAATCTTCCAGAGATCTCCATCTCAACACCAGCACCCAGCTTCACTCAACGACCAGCAAGCTACAATGCTGGACACCCTATGCCAAACAACTAGCAAGACAGGAACACAACCCCACCCATTAGCAGAGAGGCTGCCTAAAATCATAAAATGTCCACAGACACCCCAAAACACACCACCAGACGTGGACCTGCCCACCAGAAAGACAAGATCCAGCCTCATCCACCAGAACACAGGCACTAGTCCCCTCCACCAGGAAGGCTACACAACCCACTGAACCAACCTTAGCCACTGGGGACGACCAAAAACAACGGGAACTACGAACCTGCATCCTGCAAAAAGGAGACCCCAAACACAGTAAGATAAGCAAAATGAGAAGACAGAAAAACACACAGCAGGTGAAGGAGCAAGATAAAAACCCACCAGACCTAACGAAGAGGAAATAGGCAGTCTACCTGAAAAAGAATTCAGAATAATGACAGTAAAGATGATCCAAAATCTTGGAAATAGAATACACAAACTGCAAGAAACAGTTAACAAGGACCTAGAAGAACTAAAGATGAATCAAGTAATGATGAGCAACACAAGAAATGAAATTAAAAATACTCTAGATGAGATCAATAGCAGAACAACTGAGGCAGAAGAACAGATAAGTGACGTGGAAGATAAAATAGGGGAAATAACTACTGCAGAGCAGAAGGAAGAAAAAACAATGAAAAGAAGTGAGGACAGTCTCAGAGACCTCTGGGACAACATTAAATGCACCAACATTCAAATTATAGGGGTTCCAGAAGAAGAAGAGAAAAAGAAAGGGACTGAGAAAATATTTGAAGAGATTATAGTTGAAAACTTCCCTAATATGGGAAAGGAAATAGTTAATCAAGTCCAGGAGGCACAGAGTCCCATACAGGATAAATCCAAGGAGAAATACGCTAAGACACATATTAAACTGTCAAAAATTAAAGAAAACATATTAAAAGCAGCAAGGTACAAACAACAAATAATACACAAGGGAATCCCCATAAGGTTAACAGCTGATCTTTCAGCAGAAACTCTGCAAGCCAGAAGGGACTGGCAGGACATATTTAAAGTGATAAAGGAGAATAACCTGCAACCAAGATTACCCAGCAAGGATCTCATTCAGATTTGATGGAGAAATTAAAATGTTTACAGACAAGCAAAAGCTGAGAGAGTTCAGTACCACCAAACCAGCTTTACAACAAATGCTAAAGGAACTTCTCTAGGCAGGAAACACAACAGAGGGAAAAGACCTACAATAACGAACCCAAAACAATTAAGAAAATGGGAATAGGAACATACATATCAATAATTACCTTAAATGTAAATGGACTAAATGCTCCCACCAAAAGACACAGATTGGCTGAATGGATACAAAAACAAGACCCATATATATGCTGTCTACAAGAGACCCACTTCAGACCTAGAGACACATACAGACTGAAGGTAAGGGGATGGAAAAAGATATTCCATGCAAATGGAAACCAAAAGAAAGCTGGAGTGGCAATTCTCATATCAGACAAAATAGACTTTAAAATAAAGACTATTAGAAGAGACAAAGAAGGACACTACATAATGATCAAGGGATCGATCCAAGAAGAAGATATAACAATTGTAAATATTTATGCACCCAACATAGGAGCACCTCAATACATAAGGCAAATACTAACAGCCATAAAAGGGGAAATCAACAGTAACACATTCATAGTAGGGGACTTTAACACCCCACTTTCACCAATGGACAGATCATCCAAAATGAAAATAAATAAGGAAACACAAGCTTTAAATGATACATTAAACAAGATGGACTTAATTGATATTTATAGGACATTCCATCCAAAAACAACAGAATACACATTTTTCTCAAGTGCTCATGGAACATTCTCCAGGATAGATCATATCTTGGGTCACAAATCAAGCCTTGGTAAATTTAAGAAAATTGAAATTGTATCAAGTATCTTTTCCGACCACAACGCTATGAGACTAGATATCAATTACAGGAAAAGATTTGTAAAAATACAAATACATGGAGGCTAAACAATGTACTACTTAATAATGAAGTGATCACTGAAGAAATCAAAGAGGAAATCAAAAAATATCTAGAAACAAATGACAATGGAGAGACGACCACCCAAAACCTATGGGATGCAGCAAAAGCAGTTCTAAGAGGGAAGTTTATAGCAATACAATCCCACCTTAAGAAACAGAAAACATCTCGAGTAAACAACCTGACCCTGCACCTAAAGCAATTAGAGAAAGAAGAACAAAAACACACCAAAGTTAGCAGAAGGAAAGAAATCATAAAAATCAGATCAGAAATAAATGAAAAAGAAATGAAGGAAATGATAGCAAAGATCAATAAAACTAAAAGCTGGTTCTTTTAGAAGATAAACAAAATTGATAAACCATTAGCCAGACTCATCAAGAAAAAAAGGGAGAAAACTCAAATCGATAGAATTAGAAATGAAAAAGGAGAAGTAACAACTGACACTGCAGAAATACAAAAGATCATGAGAGATTACTACAAGCAACTTTATGCCAATAAAATGGACAACCTGGAAGAAATGGACAAATTCTTAGAAATGTACAACTTGCCAAGACTGAATCAGGAAGAAATAGAAAATATGAACAGACCAATCACAAGCCCTGAAATTGAAACTGTGATTAAAAATCTTCCAACAAACAAAAGCCCAGGACCAGATGGCTTCACAGGCGAATTCTATCAAACATTTAGAGAAGAGGTAACACCTATCCTTCTCAAACTCTTCCAAAATACAGCAGAGGGAGGAACACTCCCAAACTCATTCTACGAGGCCACCATCACCTTGATACCAAAACCAGACAAGGATGTCACAAAGAAAGAAAACTACAGGCCTATATCGCTGATGAACACAGATGCAAAAATCCTCCTCAAAATACTAGCAAACACAATCCAACAGCACATTAAAAGGATCATACACCATGATCAAGTAGGGTTTATTCCAGGAATGCAAGGATTCTTCAATATATGCAAATTAATCAAGGTGATACATCATATTAACAAATTGAAGGAGAAAAACCATATGATCATCTCAATAGATGCAGAGAAAGCTTTTGACAAAATTCAACATCCATTATTGATAAAAACCCTGCAGAAAGTAGGCATAGAGGGAACTTTCCTCAACATAATAAAGGCCATATATGACAAACCCACAGCCAACATCATCCTCAATGGTGAAAAACTGAAAGCATTTCAACTAAGATCAGGAACAAGACAAGGTTGCCCACTCTCACCACTCTTATTCAACATAGTTTTGGAAGTCTTAGCCACAGCAGAGAAGAAAAGGAAATAAAAGGAATCCAAATCGGAAAAGAAGTAAAGCTGTCACTATTTTCAGATGACATGATACTCTACATAGAGAATCCTAAAGATGCTACCAGAAAACTACTAGAGATAATCAATGAATTAAGTAAAGTAGCAGGATACAAAATTAATGCACAGAAATCTCTGGCATTCCTATACACTAATGATGAAAAATCTGAAAGTGAAATCAAGAAAACACTCCCATTTACCATTGCAACAAAAAGAATAAAATATCTAGGAATAAACCTACCTAAGGAGACAAAAAACCTGTATGCAGAAAATTATAAGACACTGATGAAAGAAATTAAAGATGATACAAATAGATGGAGAGATATACCATGCTCTTGTATTGGAAGAATCAACATTGTGAAAATGACTCTACTACCCAAAGCAATCTACAGATTCAATGCAATCCCTATCAAACTACCACTGGCATTTTTTACAGAACGAGAACAAAAAATTCACAATATGTATGGAAACACAAAAGATCCCAAATAGCCAAAGCAATCTTGAGAATGAAAAACGGAGCTGGAGGAATCAGGCTCCCTGACTACAGACTATACTACAAAGCTATAGTAATCAAGACAGTATGGTACTGGCATAAAAACAGAAAGCTAGATCAATGTAACAGGATAGAAAACCCAGAGATAAACCCACGCACATATGGTCACCTTATCTTTGATAGAGGCAGGAATATACAGTGGAGAAAGGATGGCCTCTTTAATAAGTGGTGCTGGGAAAACTGGACAGGGACATGTATAAGTATGAGATTAGATCACTCCCTAACACCATATACAAATATAAGCTCAAAATGGATTAAAGACCTAAATGTAAGGCCAGAAACTATCAAATTCTTAGAGAAAACATAGGCAGAACACTCTATGACATAAATCACAGCAAGATCCTTTTTGACCCACCTCCTAGAGAAATGGAAATAAAAACAAAAATAAACAAATGGGATCTAATGAAACTTCAAAGCTTTTGCACAGCAAAGGAAACCATAAACAAGACCAAAAGACAACCCTCAGAATGGGAGAAAATATTTGCAAATGAAGCAACTGACAAAGGATTAATCTCCAAAATTTATAAGCAGCTCATGCAGCTCAATAACAAACAACTCAATCCAAAAATGGGCAGAAGACCTAAATAGACATTTCTCCACAGAAGATATACAGACTGCCAACAAACACATGAAAGAATTCTCAACATCATTAATCATTAGAGAAATGCAAATCAAAACTACAATGAGATATCATCTCACACCAGTCAGAATTGCCATCATCAAGAAATCTAGAAACAATAAATCCTGGAGGGGGTGTGGAGAAAAGGGAACACTCTTGCACTGCTGGTGGGAATGTGAATTGGTACAGCCACTATGGAGAACAGTATGGAGTTTCCTTAAAATCTACAAATACAACTACCATATGACCCAGCAATCCCACTACTGGGCATATACCCTGAGAAAACCATAATTGAAAAAGAGTCATGTACCAAAATGTTCATTGCAGCTCTATTTACAATAGCCCGGAGATGGAAGATGTGGCCCATGTGTACAATGGAATATTACTCAGCCATAAAAAGAAATGAAATTGAGCTATTTGTAATGAGGTGGACAGACCTAGAGTCTATCATACAGAGTGAAGTAAGTCAGAAAGAGAAAGACAAATACCGTATGCTAACACATATATATGGAAGTTAAGAAAAAAAAAATGTCATGAAGAACCTAGGGGTAAGACAGGAATAAAGACACAGACCTACTAGAGAATGGACTTGAGGATATGGGGAGGGGGATGGGTAAGCTGTGACAAAGCGAGAGAGAGGCATGGACATATATACACTACCAAATGTAAGGCAGATAGCTAGTGGGAAGCAGCCGCATAACACAGGGAGGTCAGCTCGGTGCTTTGTGACCGCCTGGAGGGGTGGGATGGGGAGGGTGGGAGGGAGGGAGACGCAAGAGGGAAGAGATATGGGAACATATTTACATGTATAACTGATTCACTTTGTTACAAAGCAGAAACTAACACACCATTGTAAAGCAATTATACTCCAATAAAGATGTAAAAAAAATAAAATAACTATTTAAATTACACATTTGGGAATTTCACTAGTGATTCTTTTTATACTGCTAATATATGAGAAGAGACAGTATTCACCATCAGTTATCAATAAAAAAGGATGTATTGATTTAATCATATTTTATGTGGGTTTGTTAGAATCCTCAGTCCCTCTTCTTTCTGATTCAGTACTGACTCACCAGCCCATGTACACAGCTCTACTGTGCAACTTCCTACAGTTGGTTGAGCATCCCCCTCCAAACCCAGAGAGCAGGGGTCCGGAACTCAACCCAAAAATCTATTAGAAGTAATATTTCGACAGTAGACACCAGCCTCGCAAGCCCTGTTAGGCCCTGAAACCTTTCTGGACATCCAAGTGTCTCAGCACAGTTGGACCTTCAGGGCTCTGTCAAGGTTTCCATGCCTGGTAATGAGTTATGAGCAGCTGAAGTTATACAGAGGAATTTTGAAGTTAAACACACTCCAGATTGAGAGTCACACCACCGAAGACTTGCTTTCCCAGGGGGAGAAAGGCAAAATCAGGAGAAAAGCCAGTCAGGTTCAGTCTGCATAATTTAGCAGAAAGTACAACTGAACAAACAGCAGTTATTTTGGGGGGACTCTGTTCCAAGGAAATGAACAATATTTATGGCTTAATAAACCGTATGCTCCATAATGAAAGGGGCCATAAGAGAACTCAGCAGAGCTGTGAATTGGGTGAAAGAAGCAGGAAGTCGGGCATACATACAGCAAAGTCAGTTTTCACTGAGAGAAATGAGGGCCGGCCGAGTGTTGCCAGTGGAGGCTGAACTTAGGTGGGAGACCTCTGAAATGCTTAAACCTGCAGCTCTTATCTGGCTTTTGGAGCATCTTAAACCCCGGAGGCAGGCTTACCTGACAACCAGGAAGTCTCTGGAAGGGTGAGGCGCCATGCTGTTCTGCACATACTGATAGATCTCTGTTTGCTTGTCCAGGGTTTCCACCACCTTCCACTGCACGAAATCCTCATCCCACAGGTGGCGCTCCCTCAGCACACGATTCAAAACCACTGAGGGGGGCGCTTCCACCTCCACAGAAGCCTTCCACAGCCTCAGCGGATGCTGGTCTCCCACCTTGGGAAAGACACCAGCACATGCTGAAGAGGTTGCTAGTTCCAACACAACCTACCTTCCTTCACTGGGTGTTCAAAAAACATCACTGAGTACGTAACTTGAACGAGTGACTCTGCATACCTCAGGTTTAGAATTTTTAAATGTTTATCCTTAAGCTAAAAAGAAGAATACTGATAATAAAAACGATAACCACCAGCACACAGTGCTCCCTGTGTACCAGGCATTGTTCTGATTTTAAAACAGCCCTCCTCTGACAGTGGTCCTACTATTATGTCCATTATGCAAATAAGAAAACGGAGGCACAGAGAGGCGAGTGACTCGCCCAACGTCACACAGCTACGGGACAGAGCCAGGCCTGGGCTCCAGCAGTCTGGCTCCACAGTCTGTAGTCTGATTATGTGCAAACAGACTCTAGAGTGGGTGGTTGACTGATTCGTGTGTGGTGAAGCCCTGGGAACAGAGTAGCCATTTTAAAAGCAAAACAAATCCCTGGTTGTAAGACTTGGCTCTTTGGGGGTAATTTTTTCCAAGACCTGAGATTACCTTTTTGAAAGCAAGATCTGTGTTGTCTGTGTTGGAACACGTGACCCATCCTTTGAACTTTTCCTTGGCTTCCTTCTGGAGGCCCTGGATGAGATGCTCCAGGTACGTGTGGAAAGTGGCGCCGCTCTCCTCCACCTGGGCCCCCAGGTCTTCCAGAGTTGGGGGATGGATCTCAGCTTCCATATATGAGTTATGAGACTGGGCCACCATCTCAAGCGGGACCTGAATCGATGGATGCACAGAAGAGCAATGCACTGAGCTACAGAAATGCTGAGACTGACAGAGAAAGCAAAGTAGCATTGCCAAAGACCATGGTACGGGCAATGGGCTGAGTGCCGTGGGGCAAGAGATGTTTGCCTAAGATCAGTGAAGGGGTCGGGGGCGGGCTTCCCCAAGTCAGGAAACCCAAATCTGTTTGAGGCTATATTTATTATTCAAAACACCACCATGACTTCCCATTCATTCCTTCCATTTTCCTTTGATTTTACTTATTATACATTTTTATTCAATTTGGCAAAACTTGGGCTCAGGAAACTTAAAGTGCACAGACTTAAGGGGAACGTCAAGCATGACTTAGAGGCAGCTTTACCTTTGTGGCACACTTTTCCCTTTTGCAAATGACGACTTTGCCCCAAGAAGTATGCCGGAAGTCTACTTCACTTAATCCTTTAGCGTATCTGTGGCTGTATTCATAAGCTGTCACTGATTCTGAGTTCACAGCGATTGTTCAGTATCACACATTCACACACACACACACACACACACACACACACACACACACACAATCTAATCAAGTCCCGAGGTTATATAAAATATACCGTACTTGGCTGGCTGGCCTGGGACCTGGCACCTGAAGTTGATGCAACTGTTTTCATAAAAACCATCATCATGGTAAACCCAAGTGTCTTTAACTGTCAAAGCCTCAACTATTCAATATATAAGCTCACTCCTCACATTTCTAGGAGGCAAAGACCAGACCTATCGAGTGTACCATTGTCATTATAAAATCAGGAAAAAACAGAAATAAGCCATAAATGCAGCAACCATTCCAAGCATCTTATCGAGTTCCAAGAGCTATAAGGAAGGCAGTTGGAACCTTTCACTCACCTCAAAAAGTCTGTCGCATTCCATGATCATGTGGGCCAGCCCCTGAGCTGCGGCCAGATTCTCACTGAGGTCCTTTTGATCTGGCTTCCCGGAGGCATATTTCTTCTGGATGACTCTGTAATTGAGGGGGAGAGTCCTCAGCGGATCCCAAACCCAAGAGCTTTTCACAGTACACAGCTCATCCCTTTGTCATGTCTTCATGCCCAGACGCCACCCAGATCCCATACTTTCTCATTTCCAAATAAAAACAGTGACTACACATCTTAGATATCCTGAGTCAGGCTAAGAGTCTGACAGTTCATAATGGAAAACCTTGGAAAAATACACGGGCAGGAATAACTGTTGGGGGAGAAATTAATCTATTCTTCCCAAGTTTGAAACTACTTCACTGCAAGCTGCCGTGCTTGGGCCTTAAATCTAGCCTTTTAAAATTGAAGATTGTAAAATACTACTTTGTGTCCTTTTTCCCTCCTTCCCACTAACACACGCAAAACAAAACAAAACTCCAGGCTTTCGGGATCACAAAGGACACTGTGCTACTCTGACAATTCCCTGATGCTGAGCCACATGAATTATGTTCCTCCAAACATTTTCTAATTATGAATGAAGTGCTGACAAATCCCCAACTTGAAATACAGTGGGAGTTTTTTTAAGTAGCCGTGGGGAATACCTGGTTTAGGATTAGCATTCTTGCTGAGGAAAACGCACCTGGGGGAGTTTTCCTTCTTCAGTAAATTCAGATGGAAGAGGGAGGGGGCCAGACACACAGCCAGGTTCATGGGCGTCATCTGATTCTCCTCCACCGCGTGGACCACGTCGTTGAGGAAGCACAGCAGCGTCTGCAACACCTCCCTGCTCTCATCGGCCAGCAGCAGAATGGCCGCCTGCACTGCCTGCAGCTGTTGCTCTTTGGGGACGTCTGCAGAAAAAGCGGTGCCGGGAGTTAGAGGAACAGCCGCGGAAGGAGCCAGCGGGAGGGGGGGAGCGAGCGCTACCTTCCTGCGAACACACTCGGGGTCACTGTCAGCACAACAGTGACATGACAACAGCTAAGGGCGCAGAGCTGCCCCAGGTGGTGAGAAGCTGGACCAGCTGCCGTTGGAACCCCACAGTCTCACTCCAGAACCCATAGTCTTCACAACGAGGCTGGACTTGGCAAGGCACACCCTGCGCTGGCTTTTCATACTCTTGGAGCAATCCGCCTCCTCACCTACCTGTTTCAAACCTCTTGCCCACCCTCCCTCCCACCCCACCTCCAGCTCGTAAAGCGTCCCCCAGGACGCCCAGGGCTTGGGGAAGAGGAACCAGGCCCCTCCCTCTCGGGCCCATTCCCTGCCTGGGCGGTGATAGGGGTGATGGGCACTGGTCAGCAGGCTTGAAAGGGAATCGGCCTGAACAGTATGAGGGAACTAAAAGGAAAAGGTATAGAAAAATGGGTGCTCCATGCTGCATTCTGCTGCCCCCTGGCTGTGTTTGTTAATGATCTGTGAGGCCTGACTCACCACCCTTATTCCTCTCACTCTGAAAGACACCGTCAGGAGCCCACGTGGGCTAACACAGTTGTGTTTCCTACAATACCAGGTTCTAGAGCGGGTCTCTGCAGCAGGTGTCTGTGCTCCAAAGAGGGGTGGGAAGAAACTGTTGGAATTTCCAATGGTGTTTGTTTTCTCTCATGCTTTGAAAGTACTTATGGGATGTGTCTTATGATAGGCACAGTATATTACAGTATATCACGATATATTTATATTATTGAAAATATGTAAGTATACATGCTCAGATAGCTCCTACTGGCAGGGGTTCCTGATAAAAAAAACGTGGAGCCTGCTGCTCCTTGAGGGCTGTGGCGTGCCTTCTGCCCAGGTCCTGCCCCTCTCCATCATCGGCCCTACCAAGGCGGGGCACACTGCGGGCCCCAGTCAACCGGCAAATGCGAATCTCTGGAAGAGCCTGACCATGGGTTGGACATTCTGGAACCCACCCCCACCCCCACCACGTCCACTGTGAACTGGCACAAGACAGACCTGGGTTTGATAGAGGAGAGCCATTCTGTTCACATTATACAGAAACCTTTTTCCTTTTTCTTGCTTGTGCTGAAGCAGAAGCAGATACTCCTAATGACCTTAGGCTTGTCACTGAAGTGTTATAAATTCAGCTGGAGCCCTTGAACTGCCTTTAAATAAGCTGCTTTAGGTAACATGTCCAGTGCATGCATTGTTTAGCTTTAAGCTGCCAACCTTCTCTTCTGTGCCAAGATTTTTGAAGAGTCATCTGTCGTGGCTACAGGTTGTCCCAGCTTCCTTCTACTCATTCGTTTCTTTATCCCTCAGAAAATATCTTCTATCATTACTTTCTACTAAAGATGCCTGCAAAGGTCAACTGTCAATCCCTAAATTCACCATTCGTATCGGAGCCTATCCTCTTTGACCTTTTTTGTGGCACAGGCACTCCTGTGGTTCCTGCCTCTTTCCTGGCTCTCAGAAGACTGTTCTAGATCTGGATTTCTAGGTGCTGATAACTGGCGTCCACACAGATGGCTAGCAGCACTTCAGACTCCACGTCCAGGCTCCTCTCTGCCCCCAGATCAGCTCCCCTCCCCCTTTTCCTTTCTGAATGCTCTTTAAAACTACAGGGTCTTTGATCCCTGCCTCCTTCTCTCTCCTGTAGACCGTGGGCTTCACATGTGTTCATTATCCATCCAACACTCTAATTAATCATTTGATGAAAGTCCAAGAAGTAACAGAGCTACAGTTGGACCTGCTCTGGAGAACGGAGGAGGAACTGTCCCTCTCTTCTCCACAGTCCTTTGGAAACTTTGACTCCAGAGTCTATCCCCAGAACATCTTTATTTCCAGTCTTGCCGCTGGAGGTCCCCACAGGTAACCCAGAACCTCAACTAATGTGCTGGCTCCCTAACCCTCCATTCTCGTCCTGTCCAGTGCCTCTCGTTCACCACTTCCAGATTCATGGGTCAAATAAGCAGTTCCAGTGGACATGCATCCTGTGGCACAAGCCTGGCTACCTATGAAATACCTACTCTCTCCTTCTTTCTCTGTAAGAAAACCCACGTTCTGTTCAGGTCTGGGCTGTAATGTGCTCAGGGAAGTTGGGCCCCTCCCTCAAAACCAGGGGATAACCATGTTGGCCTAGACCAAAAATGGTAATCCCATTTCTCTTCCCAGTGACTGATTTAGGGGAGAAAAGTGTAAAATTTCTGGGCTATGGGACCAAGATAAATGCTAGCTAGGCATTTCTGTACATTTATCTCCCTGATAAAAAGAGACATATGCCCAAGGAGAACCCTTCTGCCTGCCTCTTGCCTTTGGATGTGGTTTTGGGAAGACATGATAAAGATGAGTGGTGGCAGTCATATTGTGACCTTAAGGGGATGACAAAAGACGCTGACCTCAGCCATGGTGTCACTGAATTAACCAACTCTGGAATTATTTAACTCCAGATTTCTTGTCTTGTGCGATTATATCATGTCTTTATTATTTAAACCACTGTTTGTTGGATTCTGGGTTCTGTGTTTACATCTGAGAGCACCGTAACTGGTAGCTCCCTCAACACCACCCAAAGGGTCCCCGCAGTGATTAATGAATCAAATATGAACTCTTTGCTCTAATATTCAGTGCCCTTCCTGGGTACAGCCCCAGTCTAATGTTTGGAGTCATTTGATGCTGCACTGGACAGTTACCCTTCCTTGCAAGCCAGACAGAAATCCTGTAATCTCCTGACACATGTGCTATTGACTTCACTCAGCATGTGTTCCTCACGTGTCTCAACCTTCAGTTGTCACTTCTCCACCAAGTCCTTGTTCTTCATCTCAACCCCCTTGGGTGCTCTTTGTAACCTTATCACGGGATTTCTCCAGTCTGGCTGTTTTGCAGTTATTTATGTCCATGTCTCGTCTCCCTCAACTGTAAGATGCTTAACAGCAGAGTTAAGTCTTACCCATCCATATGCTCTGCAGTGCTCAGCATGGTGCCCTGAACATAAGCAGAACTCAGTAAATGTTTGCTCAGCTAAAATAAGCCCTGCTTTGATCTGTTTTATTTTGCTTGTGAGTCTCACAAAGGGCTAAAAGCATTTATCTCTTGGAAGTAATCTGACTTTAACCTTAGACTAGTGTCAACCATAACCCGAGAACTGATTAAATGTAAAGACTCATATATGCTACTTCCAAACCATAAGGGAGGTTTAACTGAAAAACGCAGCTCAACCTCTTACAGCAGAAACATCATGAATTCCCTGTATTTAGCCTCCAGCAACATGTATCACTAGTTTAACTTAACCTATTCACTCTAACAAAATAATATTTATTTAGTGGGTCACCACTTTATCCTGTTTTTACAAGTGGTACTGTTATAATCCTTTTCAAATTTGCAATATTATAAACTCCTGAAACACATTTAGTACAGAATTCTCAACAGCAAGAATCTGCTTCAAGTTGGATCAATTCCATGTCAAGGTCCACTTCATGTATATGTTGCTAAAAACTCAAAAGTCCACAGGCCAAGTGTTTTTTTCCTAAAGAATTGAGACTTGGACCATTAAATACTTACAGTTAACTGTTGAACAACACGGTTTGACCTGTACGGGTTCACTTAACAGGCAAATTTTTTTCTTTTTCAGTAAATACACAGTCGGCTCTCCCTATACTTGGGTCCTGAATTTGCAGATTCAACGAACTGTGAATCCTGTACTATGTTTATGATCGTGGTTGTTTGAATTCTCGGACGCCCAACTGAGGATACAGAAAACCAACTATGGGACTTTAGCATCCTCGGTGGGTCCCGGAAGGAATCCCACGAGGATACTGAGGGACAACTGTATAACCATAACAGTGCAGCTAGAAAAGAGCCACATGTTCATTTCTAATACCATCCCCTACTTTGCAACTATCTTTATCAGGATATGTTGTTAAGTCAATACTTGCTATTTTCAATGATTAATTAAAGGGGTTTTGCTGACAATTATCAACTTCATATCACTTAAAAAGTTCTAAGTGAAAATATAAATTAGTTGAATTAAGCTTAAGCCTTGATTTGGTTTGCTTACTTTTCACCAATTAAAATACATTGCATTAAAATACATTTCCTTTCATTTCTAGTCATTTTAACACATTTGGATTTCATATATCCCAAGGAAATGCTTTCTTTTTAAAAACACCTATATATAAAATAAATTCTATTGTGTTACCTTTTCATTTTAAATTTATTAAAAGTATATTGAAAGTTAGTTTTTATATCCTACATAAAACCCTATTGAGCAGGAAGATTTTGATGTCAAAAACGTATTTTCAAATGCATAAAATATAGCCTGGAGATTTCCATATTGAAGTGTGAACAACGTTTACTTCTGGAGAGGACGGTAGAATTGTAGCTTTTATATACTTCTTCATGCATTACTTGTACAATTAAAATTCAATCTATAGAATTTTGTTTTTTAGGTGGATGAATGCACTTGAGAACACTGATCTGCCTTGTTCCCACTTACACTGATAGATGTGGAGGAAGGTCTCGCTGAGCTTGTTGGTGAAAAGAGGCTCAGGAAGGTCCCGGAAGAACTGCTTCACCATATCCGCCACGTCGTAAGCGGATTGGTCCTCGTAGCTGACGTTCTCAGGAAAGCTCTCGTTCATTTGACGTAAGGCATGGATTCGAGACTTCACGCCTGATTTTCGAAAAAGACCCACCTGAAACAAGCCACAGTGACGTGTTAGTGAGGCCACCTTTGCCCCAGACATTTTCTTTCTACTGCAAGCACACTGAGGGAGATGAGAAGGCAATAGGACCAGGACTCGATGACTTGGAATTGCATCCAAACTAGTATATTGTAAATGACTAACTTAGCTACTTTGGGCAGTAGCTGAACACTGACTTCCTCTCCCATGAAATGAAAATAATAATAATAGCCCAGCTTACAGGGCTCCTGAGAAAATATACGTGATTGTGCTTTGTGACTTGTCAAGTCTTACAACATGGTAGACGTTATTTTTTTATTCATTTATTTAACAAGTAATGATTAAATACCCCCTATATATCAGGCATACTTATATCTTCTAAGAGTCATTAGTGAGCAGGCCAGACAAAATTCCCTACCTTCTGGCGTGTATACTTTAGTGGGGGTTTTGAGAGACTTCTGCCAATGGAAGGTTTGGTGGATCCCAGATAGGTAAGCATATCCAATGCCCCTTTGAAGGAGAGGTTTATAGGGAATATGCTCATGAAACAAAATATCGTTAAGCACATATTTTGATTGACAGGTCTTACTTATATGCTTTTCCTTCTTCAGAATCCTTATAACATATGCTTCTCATATGATGCACTTACTACTCTACCTGGTTAGTTATTATGGGTAGAAGCTATGGCTGTAGTGAGAATGATTCCTAAGTGGCTTTCCTTCAGACTTCAAGACACTGTATTATGCCTTTTTCATCCTTAGGGCTTAGACGACTCCTCTGCTTGATAAATGGAGCAATAAGGCACCGAGGGGATAATGCCCCTAACAGGAACGAGTGAGGGGCAGCAGAGCCCTGTGAGGATGGAGGTTCCTGCAGTGGTTTCCAGGTTATGCTGTAGGCTCTCCCCAAGTGGACCTGCCGTCACCCCAAAAGAACTGAGCTTCTCTGGGAGCCCAGGCTTATAGTGAATTCGTATGTCTACTATTTTTAAATGCCTATAGGGCACTGAGTTTCTCAAAACTGGTTCTTCAACCCTCAGTCTCCACTCTTTTCACTCCCCAAGGGCTCACTGGTTGGCCCACTTCCACATTCCCAGTGGTCAGAGAGGTGGGCAGCGGCCTCGAGTCAGTGCTGCTCTCCCTCCTTATTCCTGGAGAGACACACTCCAGGTTGTCTCACTGGCTGCTCTGTGTGCCAGGCCGGCCTCGACCCAAGGTCAGGGGTCTGAAGAGAGCTCTCTTGGTTGCTGCTATAAACAGAGAGCAGCGCTAATTCTTTTAAACTGCATCACAGCAAGGGAAGGATTCCAAGCAATCAGAGAATACTCAGGTTTTTGTATACGTCAGCTGAATGGATCGCAGGGGCAATTTTACCCCGCTACTTTTTGTGGCAATAGAAACAGAATTCTTAGTAATACTTCTTGGCGTTCCAAGGCTTACCACCCTAATTTCACAGAACAGGATATTAAGGCATGGTATCACTTAAAATATTAATTGCTTTCTTTTTTATTCTTAAAGTTTGGAATGTCTAGAAAATGCAAAACGTTGCCAAGAAGAATCCAAAGAGCATTTCTCTTCCTCTGGCAACTACTCTAAATTTCATCAAAGGGCATGAGAAGAAAGCATGTCCTGTCAAAAGAAAAGTTCAAGATGTCAAATGAGTGATTATCGAAGTGAGATCCAGCCTTGATGTGTTTACATCTCAACTCTTCTGATTCTGGAAGGAGGCCCGGGACCGTGCCTCAGGGCTGTGCTGCGCGGGAGTTCTCAGAAGCCAAGTGCCCCAGAGGTGAATTCCTCAGTGTGACTCACAGTTATCCTCCTGTGAGTTGGTATTATTCCATTTGAGAATTCCTGTTATTATTATGTTTTAACAGTAGAGAAATATTGATCGGATTCTATAAAAAGAATAAAGCAGACAAGTGTTTGTGAGGACATCGCAGAACGAGATTCCTCTTTTGTCCTCTGTGTCTTGCTGGCTTTGATTTGGGGTGCACAGTGATGTGCAGGTACACACACATCCCAGTGGTGTTTTCTTTGTATTGTTTTGTTTCCAAGTTTCTTTCTAGTTTCAGCAAATATTGTGATTTTAATTATTTTAGACATGTCTGGAGCTCTCCAGCTGCGGGCTCCGAGCTGCTTATTCTGACTTAAGAGCTCACAGGATGTCCAGAGGGTTGTCAGGTATTTATTTGTTCTGCCTCAATTTCTGACAATAACCTTCCCGTCCCACCCTGATCATCCAAGGGACGTGGGAAATATCTGTGGGTTCTGGGGATTTTTGTTGGAAGCACCAAAGGAAAGTTTTTTTCCTAAGCCTAATAAAGTAAAGGTGGTCTGAAATCAGATTCCAGATGTTGGAGTGGAGGATGGCGGAAGGGAAAGATGGTAAGGGCGCCTGTCTTCAAAGATGTCACTGAGCTAATGTAAGAACTAACCCTGGAACTGTCCTGCTTCTTGTCATGTGACCGTGGGAATTTTCTATAGTTTAAGCCATTTGGGGGCAGGGCTTCTGGTCCCTGGAGTGAAAAACTCCCTGGGCGTGGTAAATAGAAGCTTCCTCTAGTGATGTAAAGGTCCTGGAACCAGAGAGAAGAGCTTCTCCTACCCATCATCATAGAGCAACCAGGGCTGTTGGCCCATGGAGTTGGCAACCATCATTTCTTCTTCTGCAAAAAGCTTTCAGAGCAGTGATAAAATATGCATTTTTGGCTAATTTTTTTTTTTTCTAAGTAAAAAGTGGAGGACCAAAGAAACCACTTTACAATGGATTTCTTCTAAGGGCACCCTTGTCATCACAGCCAATGGAAGGCAACTCCAGACCCTTCAGCTTCATTACAAGGAGGACCCAAGACGTGTGAAATGTCTTTCATTTGCTTCCGTGTGTCACTGGTGGGAGGGTGACCTGGGTAGTCACACGGGGACCCACACTTGGTTTAACGTTCTGCGGTCACCGTTTTGAAATTCTTCATTATTTATATGCACTTTCATTTTGCACAAGGCTCCACAAATTACACAGCAGGGCCTGCTCTCATGTACCTCGAAAGCACGGCTCTAAGACTCTCTCTTAAAAGGTAAGAATAGAGGTCAGCGATGCGAAATCCATTTTTTAAGCTTCTCTCTTGCACATAATCTCTCATTTCAAAGATAAAAGGATGAACAATGAGTGTTGCTCTGATCTAGTTTTACTTTCCTCTCTCTTTAGTCTTCCACCCAAAAACTCAGCTATGAAAAAGCAAGGACTCGGGCTTCCCTGGTGGCGCAGTGGTTGAGAGTCCGCCTGACGATGCAGGGGACACAGGTTCGTGCCCTGGTTCAGGAAGATCCCACATGCCGCGGAGTGGCTGGGCCTGTGAGCCATGGCCGCTGGGCCTGCATGTCCGGAGCCTGTGCTCCACAGCGGGAGAGGCCACAACAGTGAGAGGCCCACGTATCGCCAAAAAGAAAAAAAAGCAAGGAATCAAAGTATAATTTAAAAAGATAGGCGCTGGAACATCACTCATCTTACCCGAGGTAGGCAGCAGGGAGGGTGATGAACAGGGGGCAGGTCGAGGACACTTGTACTGAGTATGAAGTGTCTTCCCAGCATAATTGGGCTTTTAAAACTTACTGCTCCATTAGAAGGAGAGCTTGGGCATGAGTGCTGCATTAGAACTCAAATTTCATCTAAATAATATTAAATCTCCTACTTGGCATCCTTTTTATGCTAATCCTTGCAGCACTTAATGATGTTTGTCAGGAGTTGCATTTCCTCTTCTTCAGGGATGTGCTCCGCTAATGAAGAAAAGTTGGTTTTATTGAGAGAGCGAGAGGGTCCTAAGACCAGTATGTGGTGGGTTCTTATGTGGAGCACTGCAGGCTTAGCCACTCTCTGCCGTGACTTCATATTCATCAGGGGCTGGGTATGACCTGTCCTTCTGTGCAGCTGATGTAAGGCAGAAATAAAGCTCAGCCAGCAAAGCCCGCTCGTCTCACAGACTGCTGCGTCTGAATACAAATGGTTCAGAACTGAAGGCTAAACTCCCTATTTCATCTCCAGCCAGCTGCCAGGGCAGAAATGGATACACTGTGTTTCCTCATACGGAAGCTGTTCTGCACTTGGGGGTGCAGGAGGTGGAACAGAGGTCTTGTTTCAGGACTCCATAGGGCTGTCTTCAGCTGTTTGTGATGAATGTTTGAGAAGAATGTGTAGCATGAGGGAGAGAAGCTGAGCTTATTGCAGGAAGCCTCCCTCCCTGGGATGAGGGGCTGAGCCTTGGGACAGTCTCGCATGGTGGTTCGAGGGGACCGTGTAGAGGCAGGCAGCAGAGAAGCCAGTTAAGGGTGGTTTAGAGGACGGGTATTCTGAGACCCTCTGGTCTTGCATGGCCGGGGGGCTGAGATCTCAAGAGCCTGTGTAGACCTGAGTCTTCCCTTCAGAGGAGGTGCCGTTGGCGAAGGAAGGACCCTGATCTGGTGTGTGTCCGCTCCTTCCTTGTGACTCTCATCCCTCCTCTTTCTTTTCTGATTCATTGGCTTTTATTTGCTCAAGTTCGCTCTTAAATCTCTAGAACAGTCTTCCTCCTGAGCCTGGTTTTCTTCGATTCTTATTATGTTTCTCTAGTTTCCCCTTGTCCCTTCCTATGACCACCTTCCTTCTTCACAGGGACCAGAGGGGGGCTCTGTGTGCTGCCCACACTCTGTGCTGATGAAGGGGAGGGACATACGAGGCGGGGGCCCTGCTGGCGTTGGGTACCCCATAAGGGGAGGAACTGCATTCCATGAAAGTCCCTTTGACATCTCGAGGATTTTTTCTTTTGATGGATACAAGAGAAGGGTTGCCTTGTTCATTGCGGTTACATTTAGAATCAGTATTTATGTCTACAAAATGAGTCTTTTTTCTTATAAAGCTTTGCCAGCATACTGTTTTTCAGTGTGGTGTTCTTCCAGATTAAAAAAAAAAAAAAAATAGGGCTTCCCTGGTGGTGCGGTGGTTGAGGGTCCGCCTGCCAATGCAGGGGACACGGGTTCGTGCCCCGGTCTGGGAGGGTCCCACATGCTGTGGAGCATCTGGGCCCGTGAGCCGTGGCCGCTGAGCCTGCGCATCCGGAGCCTGTGCTCTGTGACGGGAGAGGCCACAACAGTGAGAGGCCCGCATACAGCAAAAAAAAAAAAAAAAAAAAATTATAGGCCTGAAATGGAGGCTGGGAATAACCCAGTGAGTAGAAATTGAGGGGGTTTTGGTGCCACTGTCCTTCTCTCTGTTCATATGACTGTGTCTTCAAACAGGAGACTGGGCCCAGTCACAGCAGTGATGCCGGTGATACTCATTATTCAGAATCTACAGGGGGCAGGATTGGTTTCCATTCTACATAAAGACTATGCGGTGAGTAGAGTGGTGGTATTACAATGCATTTATACCCAATCTTGTTCGAGAAAGAATTCAAGGTGACTTACAATGATCTATAAAGTATAGTAAGATGCAATTAAAGATAATAGATGAGAGGACTAGAGCAAAAGGAAAATAAAGATAGAGAAGGTTAGCAGGAAGTAGGAATGAGGTTCACACACAAAATTCATGCCCCCAAATTATATATATTTACTACAGGCAGAACATGCATTTGGCTTCAATAATTCTAGCAGCCAGTGTAGAGAGGAAAACATATCCAGCTGAATGAGTCTGCTATACCTAATATAAATACCGACCAGTTATCTAAAAACAACAATTTTTTCAGGTGCTGGGGCCAGAGAAAAATATTCTTTCATTCTTACAGAAAAGACACCACATGATATAATGATCAACATCATCAACACAATCCTGAGAGTGAATTCATCAATGAGTTGTTTAGGGCCACTTCTCAAAGTGTCCCTCAATGCTAGAGATGGCATCACCCCAAAGTCCACTGGGACAAGCAATTCTAACAGGTGGTAGCAAAGTGCACTTGTTAAAAACTTGGACTCTGTAGATAGATTTTCAAGCAAGTGTTGGTTCCACATTGCCTCCTAAGGGCTAACCCTGCCCAGGGTGGATGTGGGATTAAATGAGGCAATGCTTGCAGGATACCTAATATGATCCCTGAAACATGCTGGGCATGCAAGAAAGGTTACTATTATTGAATGAATGGCACAGATGGCCTGCATTTACTTTAAGCATTCCTGAACAAACACTGTTTTCTCTGAATAGAGCTTTTGCTGATAAGCATCAGCTAGCTGGCTATCCATTAGAATGTTTGGAACAAAATATTTTCTATGCTTGGTAAAAGGCAGAGCCAAACACTCTAAGAGGATCAGTCAAGAGGGGAGATGAGCCTTACATACCCTTATGAAAACTGAGAAGCCTGGAAAAACATGTGTCCGAATAACAGGCTACTCTCCACAAAATACAATCTTGGGTCTGTACTAATAAACCAGTAAAGGTACAATTGAAGCCACAAAGTCCTACGCCAAAGGGCATGGTTGCAGTACTTTCAGGGCCACAAAAGAGATTAATTAGAGTGGGTATTTCCAAATATTCACTCAAGCCCACCTCCCCAAAAAGTTTTCTCAGTAAAATACCCACAGACCCTCTACCTTTGATTAAGGTGTGCTTTTGATAAAAACTCTAAAATTAAAAAGAAAACAAATCTAATGCTTAACAAACCAGATTCAATGGATTGCTCTATTGGGATGTTATTCACAAGTCAACTGATATTGGGGCATCTGCCAAAGATGAGCACCATTAGTTTTAGACAAGTGGTCTATTGCCCTTCTTTCTGAGAAACAACAGGCAAGCCATCCAGGCCATTTCTCAAACAAAGCAGCCATCACCACCACAACAGTAACAGCAACGACTGTTACCCTCACTATAACATCTAAATATGAAAAAATGTAGATATGTGTATTATCTAAATTAGGAGTGGGAAGGGAAAATGGAATAATGCATTTAGTTCAATCAACAATGGCATTGAATGAAGAAGTTACTCTCATTCTTACTGAAAACTGGTATCAGATTCATCAAGAGACCATCTTGATTCTTAGCATGATCTCAGCATTGGGGTAGAGACAAGCGTCAGTTCATGAATTCGTGTAGCTCAGCTCATTCCTGTCCACTGAGCCCAAGGCCAAGAGAAAATCAATGAGAAGTGCAAATAATCTTAGGTTGGCACAGATTATTCACAGGGCATTACAGAATATGATGAACAAAAGCCACTATAGAATAGTTGCCTGAAAATACCCCCACTACTCAAGGCTGTAATTTATCAAGCAGAATTTTATTTTGGACCCAATGTCTAACAGAGAAACTAACGAGTGTTAATTCCGAGGAGCAAAGGCTTGGCCTGGTTAATTATAGGATGGGTTGCATTCTGGGCCAATCAGAGTCCACCATTGTGATGGCCCCCCCACAGTCCTGGAGACGAAAATGATCTCCAAGACTTTTGTTTAGCTTGAGCTTTTTAATCAACTCCACAAGATGAGGGAATATTTAATTTAGCTGATATTATTTTCATACTTTTAGAAGATTTTTTGATGTGGACCATGTTTAAAGTCTTTACTGAATTTGTTACAATATTGCTTATGTTTTATGTTTTGGTTTTTTGGCCCTGAGGCATGTGGGATCTTAGCTTCCCGACCAGGGATCGAACCCGCACCCCCTGCACTGGAAGGTGAAGTCTTAACCACTGTACCACCAGGGAAGTCCCTATTTTCATATTTTACTTGCACATTTTTAAAAGATATAAATAAATTTTTGAAAGATATAAATAAATTTGTCATGTTGCTTCTTCAAAAAAAATTTAACAAAGGGAGATATAAAGACCTAATTCTGGTTAAAAAAAAAAAAGACAAAGAGGGATAACAGAATGATGTGAAATTAATGGTGGCACTGAGACCATAATTAAAAGGAAATGCAGCAGACACAGCTTTACTCTGTTTCGGGGGAACACAAATTAGCCATTACAGGTACAGATGATTAACATTAGCTTTCTGCAGTCACTCCAGGGTGTCCTTCAAGTTGCCAGTGAGGAAACATCCTCACACAGCTTGACAAGGATGTCACCTGGTCAGATTAAATACTGACCTATAAAGATCACAATGCCTTTTATTTTGGAGAGGCATGTCTTGTCTGATCCTGGACAGATCTGGCTCTGCCTGGCACTCCATACATCCCAGGCTGTGCTTGGGATTTACGACCCTACCTGATCGAGGCAGTTGCTGCGTAGATACCTCAGGGCTTGCTGGATACTCTGTGGCAGGGGCTGTCCCGTTCTCTGGACGTGCACGATAAGAGGGATGCCAAAGACTGTCTTGTCTCTGTAATCAGGAACTTTCATCCTCTTCATGAACTTTGGAACTGCCCTAGAATTCACAGAAAGCAGGTCATGCACGCCTCGTGGAGCACACTGTGGGGACAGGCTGTGAGATCAAGAGGGAAGCCAAGCTTTTGTTGGAATATTGGACAGGCCCGGGGGGATTCAACATTTCTCTGTTAATTATTCACATTACATAGAAGGACTGTGTGTGCCCCGTGCCTCTGTTAGACCTGTAACTATTAAACAGCATGACTCACATTAGCAGAATGGATTTATGGCCCTGCTTTCAAATCAAGTGCTGGACTTTCCAGTTTAATTGTGACAGACACACTTCTCAAGTGGTAAACACTTAAACATCCCCAGCAAGACATAACAAAACAAATTAAAAAATACATCAAGAAGAAGAAATCTGGTTGGGGTTGGGGGAGAAAGAAGGGGAGAGAAGATAAATCACATTCCTAGACTATATCCTTACTTTTCTAGAACCAGTTGTACCTTTTAAAGGAAATTTTAATACACAAGCATATATTGATTTGACCATGCAATTTATAACTTTCTAAAATATTTTTATAAAAGCATTGCCGATTCTTCTATATGACAATTAACAACACATTTTATTTTTTTCCAGATCCACCAAATCATCTAAAATAGGTCCATATTCAAGTTCCAACATATGCTTTTGTCAATCCCTTATTCCAAAGGTTTATTGCATATTCTTGTTTTCATTTGCCAGTGAAATAAAAGCAGAACTGTATTTGAAGAGTTCAGTGCTCTTTGAATGAAGCAGTTCTATAAGTGTTGAGCTCTGCATTGGGCCAGAAGGTACAAGAAACAGATGTTTCTTTGCAAACTGCCAAAATTACTTGATGGCAAGTTTATTTTTAATGTCTCTGTTCACAACTAATTACTCTTTACTTGTCCTTTTTCCTTCTTGGAGCCTGACTGCCTTCCCTGGAAACTGACAGAGAGCTACAAATAAAGCAATGCTTCCTGCAGGCTACATCACATCCAAGCTTTGGCAGCCCAGAGGTGGACAGTAAGGCAGAACTCTGGGCATTATTTTCAGGAGATTGGCAGTGAAGGCAATGAACGGCTTGTTCAGAAATCAGAAAGTAAATACTGAAGTGTTCGCGATCGCATACTGAGCCCTGGAACAAACAGTCCCCTCCTACGTGAATGGGCTACGCACCACGTCCAGCCGTGTTTGTTGGACATGGAGTGCTTTTCCATGATGGCCGTGAGGCGAAGCAGTGAGAAGCGCTGGAGCAGGTTCAGCTGGCCGGCTGTCTGACCGCTGATGTGGGGCGACGCCGTGGACGGCTGCGGCTGGTGTGAGAGCTGGAAGCTGTTCCACCGGAGTCGCCTTTACCGGAAAGACCGTCAGAGAAGCCAGTCACAAAGGGGACGTGTTATCGGAAAATACAGGATGTTATTAATTGTTAAGTAGCTAATCAAAATAGTTTCCGAGCCAAGAAAACCACAAAGCAAATGGAACAGAAGACACAAAATGTACAGAATAAACAGAAGAAACTATTTTTCCCAAGTCTGACAAATCTGGAAAAAGTCACTATCTGTTTCATTAGGAGGCTTAAATAAGTGATATAATAAATTTTATGTTTGTTTATTCCTAAACTCATTCCCAAAGTGTTGAAAGCAGCTGAGACTGTGTGTGTGCATTAGAGAGAGAGAGACATTCAGACAGACAGACAGACAGTGACAGAGAGAGAGCCAGAGATCGCAAACGTTTGGGAGCTGTAGAGTGCTGTCTTGTCTCCGCACTCTGACTGGTGAGCAGCACTGATGAAGCACTCCTGAAGTGATGACACGTCAGTCAACGAGCCCCGAGAGCCATCACTGCCTCAGTGAGAAACCCAGCAGCACATACGGTAGGCTGTTCCTACTGCTTAGGCCCTTCCAGGGCCATTGTCTAAGGAGCTTCTGAAAGGGTCATTGTACAACAGCTTTTATGTACTTAGTAATCGGCATTTTCAAGCCAAAATAAACTTATGAAGTGTGTATACATCTTAGATCTCAGAAATTTCTCATGGAGTTTTTTAAAAGTTTAAAATTTGGGGTAGAGATGCTTTGCAAGGTCATGGGAAGGGCCTGTGCACAGGCAATGGACCTTCTCGTCAGTGCTTTGCACATAAGAAGCTCAAAAATTTTTTTTTGCATAAAACCAAGATTGAATTAAAGGGTAAACACTAGGAGAAATGAATGTGAGTTAACAGGGATTCAACCACCACAATATCTGCACAAAAGACATACTACTGTTCAAATAATTCCCAACCGCATACATCACTTAGGACAGTGTTAAATATTTAGAAGGTACTCTATAAATGTTTGTTAAATACGTAGACCATAATTATTATGAAATGGATTAAACATCATTTCACAAAGTCATGTCACCAACCTGTTTGGCCTGGTCAGAGAGGCCCCTACTCCAGAGTCCCTCCTTTCTCTGATCCCAGCAGCCTCTGATTCATTAAGAGACGCTCCATCTCTTTCCACATCACTGGGTGTTGTCCGACCTTCGGAGACAGAATTGCCTTCAAAATCTAAGGTGATCTGACTAGGAGGGGGAAAGGGGCAGAAACCAGCTTCTCCGGACAGTGCATTATGTGTCTGCAGTTCAGGTAACAGGTTTTTGGACCAGTCATCCACTACCTCTTGGAGCCCGTTGACATGATGCAGAATGTCGTCCAAGTGAGGGAAGAGATCGTCCTTCTCCAAGTCCAAAAGATCCCCGGTGCTGGCATACAGGTGGGAGCCGGGGACGTTGTCATAGATGCTAACTCGACTCGCTCTGTGGCAGGACGCCATGAGCCTGGGCTCCCGGGACCCAGGGCCTGGCTGTCTGCCCAGGGAGACGTTCCCAGTCCTCCAGTTAACCCCGCTGCTATTGTCTGATGGTGAGAGGCTTTCGATAGAGAGCGCCTTGGGGAACGTTCCTGGTTTGTGGTCCTTGGGAACGTGTACCACCAAGTTCTCTTGGGAATGAAACTCGCGTGCGTGGTTTTGGTCCCCTGCATCCCGCAGTGCTGTTCCCGCCAGCACATCCAGGTCTTCTAAGTACATGCCCCCACGCTTGTGGGCCTCCTGGCATCTTCGCTCCTTCAGGCCGGGCGTGCTCACCCCGCTGCTGCTGTTTTCCGACGGGCTGCTCTCACCGCTCCATTTGCTGGGGCCCGGAAGTCCTGTTTTACAGGCAGCGGGCGATGAGTTCTGGAGATCTCCATTTGGAATCTGGATGCACTGCATGGCCTTGAAGGACTCGGGCTCCTGCTGCAGCACCGGGCCGCTGATCACCAAGCCCCCGGTCCGCCCCGACCCCTTCTGCCTTCCCTGCGCTCCTTTCCCTCGCAGCGTTTCCATGCGTTTCAGAAATGATTTGGCTCTGGCCCGGGTGGGCTTCTCATTCTTTGGGTGCAAAGGGTGCTGGAGACCGTCTTTGGGGGACGGCGGGAGGCTGCTGCCGCCCAGCGTGGCGTCCAGCATGGCTGGGCCGTGGGCGCAGTACTGCCCGGGGCCGTCCAAGGCCTCCCGGCCGGCGCCGTAGCTGCCCGGCTGGCTGCGGCCGTCGCTCCCGCCGCTGCTTTCGCTGTGAATGGAGCAGACCTCGGGCTCGCTCAGGTCGGTGAGGACACTCTCACTGCTGGTCGTGTTTCTCATCCTAATGTCTCCTGACGACCCGTTTCTGTCTCCGCCGGGAAACACTGCGTGGATGTCGTCCACGCGAGACCACCGGCGGCTGGTCCTTTGGAAAGTCCATTTGTTGCTGATGCAGAGATCTTCCTCATCAGAGTCGTCACCCTGGGAAACATCAAGGATGATGCTCATTTACAGGTGGCTGGGATGGAGAGGGGAACCTAGGTGAGCACAAGCACGGTACCCCCACCTCCTTTTTCTCCTTCCTTCCCTGTCGCGCGTGCTCTCTGGGTTTCCTGGGCACCTTTGCTGGGTCCCTCCACCGTCTCTATGGTCCCTACATCCTCTTCCTTCCCAGTAGCTGGAAGATTCCTTCCCAACCCGCGAAGCTCTCTTCCTTTCAGTTTTCCTTCCTTCCTCTCTGAGAAGCTTCGTTGCCTGATTGCAAAGAGGGTGTCATTATCATCGACTAGACAAGCCTAAATATAAACACCTGTGGTTCCTCTTTTCACAGAGAAACTGAATCCTGCCATAAAATGCATTCACTTCTTCCCTGAAACCTCTTCATGGAGCCCCAGGACCATATTTCCAGCTTCCCTCTTCTGAACCTCGGAGCCAACACTCCTTAGTCTCCCAGACTTGATTCTTAGCGTTATGTTCCCTGTGTAAGTTAATGGCAAAATTATCTCCGAATTCCTGGAAGTAGAAACTTGGGAGCTATTCTAGAGACCCCTGGTGGAGGAGAGTCCAACCCAGCCTGCATGGCCGGGCCGGCCTTCTTGGTTTTAATTAACCCTGAATTGGAGTGCCTTCGTAGGACACGCTTGTCCGGGTGCCGAGGCCCCAGTGCTTTGCCCTGTCGTACCTGCTGCACCTCACACATTTCTCTTACTTGTCTGGGTTCGTAGCCCCTGAGAGAGGAGAGTCTGGGTTCCCTGAGGCCACAGGTGGCTTTGTTTCTCTTTGCAAATCCCTCTGGCCAAGCCCAGCACAAACTCGCCATCTAAATAATTTCCTTCTGAGATGAACTGAATCGTCCGCTCCTTCTTCCTCCTCACCATGCGTATGACCAAGACCCAACTCTGAAATGATTCTCAGATCTGCTCCCCCATTCATATCTTCACTCCCATTCCCCAGGGCAGGTCCTTGGCACCTCTGGCTGGGTTATCACAGTAAAAACCAGGCCAGCATCTTCTCCATCTAAACAGCTTTCCACAGTGTAATCCAATTACGATCACAGGTTTTCCCAGTTTAGGAGCTTTCAGTCTCCCTCAGCCCTCCTAAGTCTTAGTATATGGCATTCGAAGCTCTTTCAACCTGACTGCAGTGTGCTTTCATTTCAGCTCTTCCTCCCACTGTTCCTGCATTCTGTTCTCTGACCCACAACTACGCCCCAACACCCAGCTCTGTTACAGGATTAAGAGCCTAAGGGGTATATATGGTCCCCATGTCCTTCCCTGGTCCCTGACCATTCTTGGGTACTCAGCTCATGTGTCTCTTTGAAGCCTTTCCTGACAGCCCCAAGGCAGTGACTGCACTCCCTCTGTACTCCTGAAGCATTTGGTTTAGGTCTTTATTGTCGCATTTATTATAATACTAACTTAAACTCATGTCACAAGCACCCACTCTCAACAGTTACAGGTAAGCTCATCAAGCATAGAGTAACTGCTCTCTCTCTCTCTCTCTCTCTGTGTATAGTTAATTGGATTAAGTTTATTTCACTTTACTTTGACATCTGGTTCTAAGACCTGGTTCCCAGTGCTAGTGGTTAATACCAGTTAGACTTAGGTGACTGTACACAAGTTGCTTACTCTCTCCACAGTAAGTTTTTATCATTTATAAAATGGAACTAAACATAGGCCCTGCCTCGTAGGTTCGCTGTGGGGATTAAATGAAGTACTGCATTTAGTAGTCCCTCACTGAGGAGTATTTGTTCATTTGTTATTTTTCAGTGTCTGTTCAGTTGCTTCTGTGCTACCTGTCCGTGTAAGACAGATGGCTTATCTATCTGTCTACATATCTGGCATCCACCTTATCTCCTCTGGACTTTGCAATATATTGTTTTCAAGGAAAAATAAACAGATGCTTAGTCAATAAATGTGGGAGCTTCCCATTCTTATTTATTTCCTGAAAATCTAGGTTTACATGAGTTGGACTAAATGACACATTTGAACTTTCATGTATAAGGTGAAAGAAGGTAGAAAACCATGGTACTCACAAAGAATTCCATAGCTGTGGGAACACAGTAGGAAATCAGCTCTGAGTTTTTAAAAAGTTGTACAAAACTTTGGCAAAAGAGTTTAAAAATTGTACAAATGGAAAAAAAGGCAAGACTGTAGATAGGATGATGAGTCAAAAATATACTTTCTTTGTAGCATTTTCTACTTCCTCTTTCCCTGTAATGGATATAATAAACCCTGAAATCTGAGAGTCATTTAAATATCAGGTACTGTGATAGGTTGAAGGTTGAGTTTATTGGATTTTCATGTCACATTTCAGAAAGCTAGTGAGGAGAAGTTGATATTAAGTAATAAGCATTCTGAAAAAGCCTTTTAGCAAATAGTTTCTGAAAAGGCAAAAGAAGGATATGCTTTTAAAGAAAATACAGATATTTAAAAATAGAAACTACAATATTTAGTGTTAGCTCCAACGAGCTCTCTAAAGCGAGCCCAAACTTGGTTACTGATGCTAGCAAACCACATACTAGTTGGATAAGGACTTCTTTATGTTGGTTTAGAAAAGATGCCAAGCTGGGCACTGTGGGCTGGGGATGGAAAGCCTGCCCCCATCTGCTAGGCTCTAAAGAGCTTATTATACTAGCTGTGGGCAAAAAAGGGATATTTAAAACCCAACCAAGGCATATGAGAAAGTGGTAAACTCCTGGGAAAAAAGGCAAACAGTTCAGAGAAATTTTGCAGTATTTAGATGGTTTGAACCAAAACAAACAAACAAAAACCAAAGCAATAAAAATCAAAAATAAAACAGAGAAAAAAGAAAAAAATAGGCATCTCCTTTAGTACCCTGTGCATGCAATTATCATAGTATGTCCAAAGGGTACTGACACGATTCTGTGTCTGTTTTTCCCACTAGTGCAGGATCTTTGAAACTATTGATAGTGACATACAATAAGAAATACATTTTTCAGTTATAAGATAAACAGGTACTAGAGATGCAATGTACAACGTGATAAATATAATGAATACGGATGTACGTTATATGTGAAAGTTGTTAAGAGAGTAAATCCTAACAGTTCTCATCACAAGGAAAAAAGTTTTCTTTTTCTACTTCTTTCACATTGTATCTATATGGAATGATGGATAGTCACTAAACTTATTGTGGGAATCATGATGCACGTAAGTCAAATCATGCTGTACACTTTAAACGTAAATAGTGCTATACATCAATGATATCTCAATAAAACTGGAAGAAGCATAAAAGGAAGTAATCCATATACAGTACCTAGAACAGTATATGGAACATACTAAGTGTTCAATAAATGTTATCTGCTAATTTTAAAAAGTACATTTTCCATCACAACTCAAGGCCCACATACAAATTACGCTAAAGTGAAAGAAAGAAAGAAAGAAAGAAAGGGAAAGAAAGAAAGAAATTTGTACTATAATAATGATCTTTGTCCTCTGATACTTTACATTCTAGTTTAGTCTATTTCTTTTTTTTTAATGTTGTTTGCAACCAACAAAATTCATTTGATAACCCACCAACGGGCCATGATTCACAGTATGAAAAATACTAGAGTTTTAGTTTTTTTATACACTCACGGCACAGCAGACGGTCAGGCACATAGCAGACTCCCCAATAACTGTGAAAGTGTACTGTTTAAGAGATGATCAGATTTCATCTGTTTGATAATTTTTAAGGCTAAAAACAAATAGTTTGTGATTATTTAGAAATGCAAAATGGAAACCTCTTGGAGTCAGATGTGTTTATGAGAAAAACACACCAAACTAACTTTATTCTCTTATCTTAATGGTTTAGTAAACCATGGAAATACTATAGACGTGGAGTGTCTGGATTTCAGCCAGGAACTGACAAAAGGCTCTCATGATATTGTTGTGGCCAAGACGGCAAACTGCTGGAGGCTACAGAGCATTTTGTTAGTAGCTGGTTGAGTAACTCCATCAAAGAGTGTGATCAAACAACTGAAAGTAACTGGAGAGATCTCTGGGGAATGCCTTCAGGTTATGCCCATTTTAAGAATAACTTGGGGCTTCCCTGGTGGCACAGTGGTTGAGAGTCCACCTGCCGATGCAGGGGACACGGGTTCGTGCCCCGGTCCAGGAGGATCCCACATGCCGCGGAGCGGCTGGGCCCGTAAGCCATGGCCGCTGAGCCTGCGCCTCCGGAGCCTGTGCTCCACAACGGGAGAGGCCACAACAGTGAGAGGCCTGCGTACCAGAAAAAAAAAAGAATAACTTGAATGAGTCAGAAGAATTCATGTTTTTTAGATGTGAAGATGGCACAGATTATGCACTAAGTGATCTTGAGCAAGGCACCCACTTTGAGACTCAATTTTCTCAGCTGTAAAATGGAAATGACAACAATACACATTTAGCATGGTTTGTCAACAGGATCAAATGAGATTATACATGAAAATGCCAGATAAATCTTAAAATGCAAGATAAAACTAATTATTGTTGTTAGAGCATAGTGATATTGAGATGCATGAAGATCTTAACAGAATTGAAGGATGGCCTGTTAATAGGATGAAATTTCATGAAGTAAAATATAAAGACCTTAACTTCACAAATCTATTATAGGATGTGCAAGATGGAACAGACTTTGTTCCTATTAATAGCCTTGAGAGTTGTAGCAGATTTAAGCTTAATATGAATTAACCATGTAATGTGGCTACCAAACTATGATCACCCCCCTTAGCATACCTGACCAGAAGCATGAATCTCAATACTTGGAAGGTTGCAGACCTACTGTATTCTGCCTGGTCACATACATCAGGAACAATGAGCCACATTTTCAGGGCACGTGGAAAGGGATTTATTTCTAGAGAAGAGTAATCGGGATGGCCAATGATCTAGACACCACAACCTTCTATGAAGGATGATTGAAAGAACTAATGGTTTGGTTTAGAAAGAAGGAACTCAAGAGCAGTGCTACTCGAAGTGTGGTTAAGGGGCTGACAGTCCTCAAACTTCCCAGTCTTCAGTGAGATAAGTTCAGACATTGAGAGTAAGCATTAAAACCATTTGTCACCCTTTGGCAAGGCTGTGCTATACGAGTTCATGATCAGTGGACTTGTCTTATTGAACAGGGTTGAGACCAGCTTGGGTGTTGGGTGCAGTAGGTTATAACGTGTGACGTTTCAAGATTAGTTTATCTACCATAACCCAAAGTGTATAATGTACACTTTGTGATCCATTGTTTTACAGAAAGATAATTGCAGAAGTTGGCTAGTAATGAAAGATTGAAGATGAATTTTGAAAATACAGCATCACTTACTTCATTTTGAATGAAAGGTAAAAAAGAATAGCCAAAACTTTAAAGAATTACTTTAAGACTTCTTCTTTGATTCCATTCAACATATTCTGTGAGATGGGTTTCTTTATGATGACTAGTATTAAAACAAAGAAACAGCGACTTCCCTGGTGGTTCAGTGGTTAAGAATCCGCCTGCCAATGCAGGGGACACAGGTTCAAGCCCTGGTCCGGGAAGATCCCACATGCCACGGAGCAACTAAGCCTGTGTGCCACAACTACTGAGTCTGCGAGCCACAACTACTGAGCCTGCATGCCTAGAGCCCGTGTGCCACAACAACAGAAGCTACTGCAATGAGAAGCCAGCACACTGCAACGAAGAGTAGCCCCCGCTCTCTGTAACTAGAGAAAGCCTGAGTGCAGCAATGAAGACCCACACAGCCAACAAACAAAACAAGGCAAAACAAAAAAACAAAGAAACATTTTAGATATGCATTTTTCCCTGTGAGTAGTGTTGCTGTCAATCCAACCTAAATTAGATAACAAGCAAAAAACTCACTGTCAGGGATACTCATAGTAATAGTGTTTGATTGAAATGTGCGTACAGACATTTAACATGGGGAATTTCAAAGTAAACTTTTTGTTTAGTTCTGACAGCTGAACAACAAAAAAAGTTATAAGTGCAATCATGATTCTTCATATTAATAGCCTAAGTATACTTTTAATAAAAATATGAACAATTTTTGTAATTCTTTTCTATTTCCTGTTATATTTGTTCCAATTATATTTATTGGAATGCAATTTTGTACCTGTAGAGTCTAATAAAACATTTAGGCTTGTATTTTCTATAACCTTTTATCATTTCATATTTCTAATCATTCCTTTGTAGTGAATTTTACAAACGTTATCTCGGTCAGTGGCAGACTGGAAATTAAAAAAAGAAAAATCAGTCACCACAGACAGTTTAAGAGACTTTGCTCTAGATTGAGCAAAGGTCAGAAAACTTTCTGTAAAGGGTCAGATAGTAAATATTGTAGATTTACAGGCCATCCAGTCTGTTACAACTACTCAACTCTGCCTTTGCAGCCAAAAGAATGGGTGTGGCTTTGTTCCAATACAACTTTCTTTACAAAAGCAGGAGCACTAGTTTGCTGACCCCGGATCTAGAGAAAGGGGAAATCCATATTCTGTGCTTCTCCAGAGAAAACAGCTGGAATCAGATGGGCAAGTTTACATAGAATCAGCTTTTAGTTTATTATATGGAAGACTTCTGGTAATTAGGAAAAACCAAACTGCCTTGCAATATAATGAACTCATCACATTTAGATGCTTACAAACAGAGCCTGAGTGAATTGTGATAGATGCTGTAAAAGTACATCCTGTACTGGATGGGAGACTGGAAAAGATGAGCGAAGATCTAACTCAAAGATCCTATGGTTCTAGGACATTCACATGCAACAGTCTTCAATTCAAGACTGTATACTCTCCAGCCAAGTGAATGATGGAATGAAATCTAACTTCTTTCATGTGACGCTGCTGTTCAGAGCTGCCAGGAGGTGTCTTATTTGGTGTGAGATTTGAGGTTGTGAAAGGCAGGGGGGCCGGTGGGGTGGATTGGGAGGCAGAGGTCAGGCTCCCTGACAACAGCCGCAGCTCCTTTTGAAATGCCCACGGCATCCAGGCCGGGAGGTGCTGGCTGCAATGTGGCAATTAGTCATTGTTTCTGTGTGGCTTTCCACCTTTGGTCATGATTTCAGAGAGCTTTGTTAAAACTATAACTTTAACCAGAAACTTCTTTTGAAGCTGCTCTTTCTCCCCTGGGAAATCTTAGGTAAGAGTCCTGTGTTCGTATGTGTCCCTCTCTTTCCTCATCTAACAGAGATCCTTATGGGAGTTCAGTCTCTGACTTCATCTTTGTACTCAGAGCTAAACACTACCACATAAACGCTAACTGTAATTAGGCGATTTCAATGTCATCGTAAAGCAAGTGTGAATTCTGTAGGTAATAATGAAGAAAAACACTTTTCTGTGAAAGAGCAGCTTTGCATGTGCCTTGGGGTTTTTAATTTAGATGAAACGTCAGTGTTTGGCTTTTTCTAAAAACTGAGAACATTCTTAGCTGAAATTATATACGCTTCAGAGACAAATGCCAACCAGACACTGCAAAAGGAAGGATTTTGTATTTTTTAAACAAAATTTGACCATCTCTTTCCACTGGAAACAGAAGCCCATACAAGTCCACAGCTGTGAGAGGCGGCTAATCCGTAGTTACACAGAAATTTAGACGTTTATCTTCCATTAAAGTTGACTGGAGCTGACCCCAGTTGAGAAGCAGGGACCTGCCACTTGCAGCGCTGCAGGGGGAGGAGCCTGAGGCCCGAGGTGGGCAACTGCTGACCTCCCCAGGCTCTCAGAAATGCCGGGTTTTAGTGAGTCTTTCAGTGAGGTGCCTGGCCAAGACTGAGGACACTTCTCCACCTGACTCTCACAGGGAAGGTAATCTCGATCTTTAGAGGACTGCTTCTCTCTTCTGCAAAGTGGTAAGGCACTATCTTTTATCTTCTGCAAACTGGTAAGGTGCGATTTCATTTCTCCTGGTGCTTTACAAGCGAGTGGCGTTTGATGTACAGGAAAAGTGCATGCCTAACTAAGTATGAATGATGCTTCACCATCTTTATGTATTTGTGGATTCTCTTTTTTTTTTCTGCCTTGGGTCAACCCACCAAACTCTTCAGAATTAAACAAAATTAAATGAGAACCAAGTTCAAAGCAGAGCAATGAGATTCATGACTCATTCACTATGAGAGATCCAGAGATAAATTTCCATGAAGACATTAAATAAATCATGGACTTGAGTACAAGACAGCAAGAAATATCCTTCTTCTAAAACAACAATAAAAATACATAATTGTATGTACTGCTGAGGAAACCCTTCCAGGTCTCAGGCCAAGGGTCAGAAGCTCATGCCAATACATTTCTAAATATCTCTGAAAGGCCAGGAGGGGCAGTTTGTGGCCACAATAGCTGGGTTCAGATCCTGCCTCTGCTGTTTCTTCATGGCTCTGGGCAAGTTACTCATCTTCCCGGCCCTTCAATCTCTGCATCTGTGACGTGGGGTTAGTGATGAGGAATAGTGCCTGGCACAGAGCGGGCACCGTGGGAGCTTGTTAACCACACCACAGAGCACTGAGCAAGCACACACGGCCCTTCGGAGGCCCAGTGGTCCTGAAGGGAGAAGAATGACTGTGGCCCTGGACGGCTAAGCCATTTGGGGATGACATTCTGCAGCACTAAACGTGTCTGGGCCTCTGCAGATTAGAGATGAACATTATATTTCTATTTCTTGGATTGATTAAAATGGGTACATACCCAGAGGAAATGCCACTGTCTTTTTTTTTTTTTTCTTCCAAACTAATTCCAAAGTTGGTTGAAGCTCCCTGTGGTGCTTGGTTCACAAGTTTCATTTTCCTTTTTTTTTTTTTTTTTTTTTTTTGCGGTACACGGGCCTCTCACTGTTGTGGCCCCTCCCGTTGCGGAGCACAGGCTCCGGACACGCAGGCTCAGCGGCCATGGCTCACGGGCCCAGCCACTCCGCAGCATGTGGGATCTTCCCAGACTGGGGCATGAACCTATGTCCCCTGCATCAGCAGGCGGATTCTCAACCACTGTGCCACCAGGGAAGCCCCCATTTTCTATTTTTGATCATTTGGCCTACTCCTAGCCTGTATTTATTTTTTGGTATTTTTCTGCAGTAAAATAAAGGACTAGCCTATGACTCGGGCAAGGGACAGATCATGGGAACACGTGCCACCACCAGGGTCTCCTGCATAGTTGCTTAGACCACAGTCCCAGATGCTGGTCATGACTGAGATTCACAAGTGGGTGGAGATCACCCACTGGATTTATTTATTTCAAAATCCAGGCCATGAGTCCCCAGTTTACAATGTGGAAAGCAATATTTTATTCAAGTCCATGCATCTGCAGGGCCTACAGCTAAGTAGGGGCTGTAAGGGTGTGTGCCACTATATCCAACATAAGGAATAAATTAACAATGTCAGAATACTGAAGTGACCAATTTACAGAGGAGCTTTTGTGGAGGTAACAGAGCCTGACAAATGTTATTCAAGACTATCTCACATGTGGGTTTTGAAGTGCTGGCAATAAGGGAAGAATCCAATCACACCACTTGGTTGAAAACAAATCCTGTTGTTAGTTTTTGCCATTTGTTTTTGTGATACACAGCAGCTAAGGGTCCACTGGCAGTGTACAGACCAGCCACACAGGCGTGGCTACGCTCAGTTTAATGAGAACCATGTGTTACAACCAAACAGTGTGTATGCTTCTCAAGGGGTCTATTCAGCCAGATAGCTGTTGGGATGTTTATTCCCACATTCAAAATTTTTCTTTGACCTGGAAAAATTGCTCATGTTTTAATATATTCTCTGGATATTGTTTTTCACCATTTTACCTCCTTAGCTTAAATCTTTGGCTCCTAGCTCAAACCCTAAATTGTTTTGAAGGTGAGGTCAACCAAAATTCATCTGCGCCTTTTTTGGGTGCTGTTTTAGAGCAGAAATTCAGGTTAAAGTTATTTTTAAAGATTAGGTTACTCAGGAGTGACTTAAAATCCATGGGCTGTAACGACTTCTCTGTATAGACCAGAATAAAGAACACTTTCTTTTGACTCAAGGATGTTTTCTCTGCTTCTTCAAAATATATTAAGGCTTGACTTGTTACGTACTGAAGATGTGGAATGAAAAAAGTAGTTAATGATTTCAATTCTGAGTTTCCTAAAAGGATCAATTCAGTGAGAAAGAGAGGTCTTTCAGCACATGTTAGGGGCCTCGGTTTTGGAGTTAAGACACACCTGAAATTGAAACCCTGCTCCTCCGCTGGTTGTAAGATCACGGGCAAGGGACTTAACCTGTTCAGGTTTTATTTTCCTTCTCTAGAAAACAGAGAATCCCTATCGCAATGGATTAAATGCCTAACATAGCTCGTGGAAAACAGTAAGTGCTCAATAAAGTACAGCTTTGTTTCAGAACCGAAATCTCCAGTCTTATTCCTACAGAGGGAAGAGCACGTGCAAAGTCCTCAAAGAGGGAGGGAGCATAGTGGCTCATAAAACTGAAGGACACTCCCTGTGACCAGAGAAAAGTGCAAGGGGCGAGAATGGAGAGATGGGGCAGGTTCTGAATCTTGCTGTTACACTCTCCCCCCAGCCCTCAACCATGATGAAACAAACCTGCCTGCCAATGAACGCATCTTGACTGCACTTGAAAATAAAATGCCACAGGAAAGAATGAGGCAGAAGACACTTGGCCCCACAGATTCTTTTCTGCATTCTCTTAATCTACAAACCACTGTGGAGAATTTGGGTCTAATATGGAGTGGATATTTACAACTAAAACTTCTGAAAGATGATCATAAATAATTAAGGCATTTTACATTTTTATGCAAACCCTCTGATAAAACTAAATCAAAATGAAACAGTGAAACAAACAGACGTCGGCCTAGATATATAACAGACTTACTTATGATGTTTGTGATATAATGGGATATTTGGAGAACAAACACAGATGGTCGGGCATTTCAGAATTTTGCTTTGGTTCGTGTTGTTTTTCATTTGTGAATGCAAGCTTCTCCTATTGGTATAGCCATGGTCTCAGTAAGGTGTAGTAAGGTTACCTACCTTTTTCCTTTGGAAGTTCACATCAAGTTTCATTGAGGCACACTTGTTCAAGGTATTTAGTCGTCTAAAAAGAAAGAAAAATGTGATGATTGCTACCACTAATGAACCTAAATCTTCCTTCCAGTTTGATAATTCTCATTGATTGCCAGTGAAGTTGAAAGTGCAGAAGCAACCAATCAGGTCCGAAGAAAGGACTGTACCCAGAGAAGGTACACAGTAAAACAGTTCCCGTTTGTTCTCCAGCCTCCAGACCTGAGAGGACCTTCCATGAAGCCTACCAGTCCTTGCCCCTTCCCTTTCCTGGCTTCTCTTTCCACTGTTCTTGGAAGCCGTAAGCACTTAGTTTTAGCCATACTTTCACCAGTCCCTCAATTCGTCTGCCGCCTTGACCTTCCATCCAGTCTATCCTACTAATCCCCAAATGTGGATCAACTCAACCATCTGTCTTGTCTTCTGCTCTTGTGTGAGAGTGCTGAGTTACACATGCCACGGACTGAACTGTGCCCTTCTCAAACTCATACACTGAAGCCCTAAACCCCAATGTGATTGTATTTGGAGTAAGAAGTAATAAAGGTTAAATGAAGTCATAAGGTGGAGCCCTGATCCAACAAGATTAACGTCTGTAAAGGAAGAGACACCAGAGTGCTCCCTCCCTCTCTCTCAATCCGCCATGGGAGGACACGGCAAGAAGGTGGCTGTCTGCAAGCCAGGAGGAAAGTCCTTACCAGGAACCAAACCCTGTTGGCGCCTTGATCTTGGACTTTCCAGCCTCCAGAACTGTGAGAAAATACACCTCTGTTGTTTAAGACACCCAGTCTGTGGTATTTTGTTATGGCAGCCCCTGCTGACTAATACATACATTTTGAAATTCTCCCTCAGCTGGGCTCCTCAAATTGCTACCCAGCATTTATTTCATTTTTTGTCTCTGGTCAGCACCCATTCTCAGATAATGAAAACTATCCAAATCCCTCAACAGATGACTTAGCCACGATTGCCAGTGAGAAAATACAGCTTAAGTCACTAATTCTTTTAACAATTCTTTCCTTCATCATATAAAAGAGATGCTCCTATTCTTTTTCAAAGCTAACACTTTATCATGTGTCTGATTTCAACATCCACTTCATGTGGGACTTTGACACCTCATTTATTCCCTCTCACCTCAGCAGACACTTCACTGTTTTCTTCTCTAAGCTCATCCCTGTCATGAACAAATTGACTAACCAATTAGTTAGCAACCCAAATAACCATAATCGAGCAAACTACCAATTTTCCTTCAGTCTTATCTTTCCATCAAGCAACTCTACTCACCATCCTGACATCCCCTTCCTTATATTATTCAGTTTGCTGAGAACATCCTTAATTTTCATTCACTCTTCAACCCACTGCAATCTAATTTCATGAAATTCTCTTTGCAAATGCCTTTATTATTTTGTTTTATTTGATTTTTTTTTAAAATCATAGCATATGGTTTAAGGAGTCAAACATTACCCCTCATGTCCTTTTCCATTTACCAGTCTTTGGAGGCAACTTTTTAAAGTGTTTCTTTTGGTGTTTACTTCCAGCAACATGTATATGCTGTTACTTCTTGATTTTTCAGTTTAAGTCATTATCTATTGACTTTGTTCTATGAAAGATAAAGTTTTTTTTACTACGCATTCCCCACTCACCCTCCTACATGCACATTTGTACCCTTTGCCTCTTATATATATACTTGTCATAATTTTGTAATTTTTTGATAAATCAATATTTAGTTTTTATTTTCTTATGACCATGTAAATGCTATTCACATGTATATCATGCTCTGATTACTTTTCCTTTCATTCTAAACTTTTCATTATCCCAGGAGTTAATAAGCATCTTATTTGTTTCCTCAGTTTTCTGTGTACTTTATCCTTAAATCCAAACTCAGACACTTCCCTAATTATCTAAATCTCTAAATGTGTTAAAATATATCAGTCTATCTAATTTCCTTGGAGATGTCTTTCTCAGAGCCTTCTGACCTGTTCTAGTTGGGGTTGCTATATACTTTTTTTTTTTTCTTTTTAAATCATGGGCTGATTAGATTTCTCAGAACTCAGATTCTTCTTCAGTGTGTTTTCCAATGCTCTGGAGCTGAGTTACAAAAGAGGCCTGGGGATCTCAATATTTGGAATATAGGTAGACTATCAATGGACCCCCCCATTTTCAATAGAGTATTCTGTTTTCAGTGGTGTCTGATGTCCCTCAGTCCAGCCTCTCCAGAGAATAAACTTCCAGTCTTGTGCTGATGGTTAGGGAGAGAAGTCAGCAAGATTTAGCTTGGGGAGTGGATCACGGTTCTACCTACTTTAAAATAGAATTTCAGGACTTCCTGGTGGTTCAGTGGGTAAAACTCCACGCTCCCAAAGCAGGGGGGCCTGGGTTCGATCCCTGGTCAGGGAACTAGATCCCACATGCCGCAACTAAGAGTCCGCATGTCACAACTAAGAATCGCACGCCACAACTAAGAAGTCTGCATGCTGCAACTAAGAGCCTTCATGCCACAACTAAGAGTTGGCATGCGGCAACAAAAGATCCTGCACATCACAACGAAGTCCTGCGAGCTGCAACTAAGACCCGGTGCAGCCAAAAATAAATAATAAATAAATAAATAAATAAATGAATATTTTAAAAATAAAATAGAATTTCAAACAACCCTCTTCTTTTTTTATATAATTTTTTTTAATTTATTTTATTTTTAGCTGCGTTGGGTCTTCGTTGCTTGCGCGCGCGCTTTCTCTAGTTGCGGGGAGCAGGGCCACTCTTCGTTGTGGTGTGCGGGCTTCTCATTGCAGTGGCTTCTCCTGTTGTGGAGCACGGGCTCTAGGCATGTGGGCTTCAGTAGTTGCAGCACCTGGGCTCAGTAGTTGTGGCTCACGGGCTCTAGAGCGCAGGCTCAGTAGTTGTGGCGCATGGGCTTAGTTGCTCCTTGGCATGTGGTATCTTCCTGGACCAGGGCTCAAACCCGTGTCCCCTGCACTGGCAGGCGGATTCTTAATCAGTGCACCACCAGGGGAGTCCCAACCCTCTTCTTTCTGACTCACCTTCAATCTCACTTCACATTTTTGATTTTTAGGATTTCTGTAGTGAAAATTGAGTTATTTTATGACTCTGTCCACTGACCACTTAGATTTTGTTTCTTGGGCTTGTCAAATCCGCTACCACATATTTTTGTTTTTCTGCTTTGAAAGTTTGGTAACTGATTTCTCTCTCTCTGTATGGACATTTGCTTTCATAAAGGAATATCTCTCTGTAAATTAGTGGAAATTTAGAAGCAGCAAATTCAGTTGCAAAACCTCCCATCTTTGACCAATGACTTTTTTTTTTTGTATTCTGGTTATACATAGATCTTAAGTTTTCAGTTCAATGAGTTTTGGCAATTGTAACTACCCTCGAACAAGATAAAGAACATTTCTTGACGTCAAAAAGTCCTCCTGTGCTGCTTTACTGACAGTTTTCCCTACCACCACATCCCCTCCCGCCACTCCCAATCATCATATAAATGGGATCATACAGTATGTATTTTGTGTGTGTCTGGCTTTTTTCACTCATCACAATGTTTTTCATATTAATTTGTGTTGTGTATAGCAATAACCATTCCTTTTAATTACTGAGTAGTATTCTATGGTATGAAGATATGGTATGAAAAAAAAAAAAAAGATATGGTATGAAGTGTCCATGGGTTTACCCCATGGACACGGGGCTCTTACCAGTTTTGACCAATGAGTTTTTAATCACCGAATTCCATAGTCTCTTTCTAGCAAAGACCCATTTGTAGCAATGGGCCTAATTGGCACTCACCTTCCTTGAAACTCTTCTGGTCTTCGGCATTCAAGGTGATGAATTCTCTCATCTCTTTAAACACTATCTCCTTCCTGTCACCAAGCAATACTTGTGCCTTAACTATTGACATTTTTTAGAATTCAGATTGTGGTTCTTGTTCTTTTTACTCTGCACAAGCATAATGAGATATCTCATCTTAAAATAAACTAGACTCTGATGATGCCCATCCTCTTTCTCTAGCGTGGACATCTCACCTGAGCTCCAGAGCTACATTCCCAACTACTCACTAGTCTCATCCATCTGTGGGGTCCTCCTGGCCCTTCAAACACACCTATTAAAACTGAACTCACTGCATTCTCTTCAAAACCTGTTTTACCTATTTAAAGTCTTGTCTTGATTAAGAGCATCGCCACTAAGCCACCCAAACCAGAAAATGGAGTCAACTTGAGACTCTTCTTCTTCAAGGTCTACATTCACTTGGGCATCAAGTCCTATCAATTACACCTCCATGATACCTTTGAAATCTTGCCTCTCCTTGGTCCTGCTCAGTCCCTTCTCATCTTTTTCTTAGAGTCAGGCAACAGCCTTTTAAACTGGTTTCACTAATGCTTCACATTGAAACCAGTTCTATTTCTCAACTTTTTATCATGTCACTTATTTACTTAAAAATATTTGATGACTATATTCATTTTCAGTCATCTCCAGTTTACCCACTCACTAGACATTCATTAGTGTCAAATATAATAGGCAGTTATGGATTAGAAGCTGACCATCTAGTCTGAAGCTGTCTTCTGCAGGTTCTTGGCCTTTGCTCCTATAACTGACAGCCTGGTTTTTTTTTGCCAGTTCCACATGTATTAACATCTCTACCTAAGAGCTAAGAGTGGTATGTTAAGTGCATTATATACAGTTGACCTTTGAACAACATAGGTTTCAATTGTGTGGGTCCACTCACACACACACCTTTTTTTTTCAATAAATATATTGGAAAATATTTTGAGATTTGCAACATTACTTGCAGATGAACTCCTTAGCCTAGAAATATCGAAAAAATTGAGAAAAAGGTATGTTATGAATGCATAAAATACATGTAGATACTAGTCTATCCTTACATAGGCACAAGGTGATATTTAATATAAAATCAGCAATATATTAGTTTTCTTGCTGTTTTATAACTTTGCTTTAAAAAAATCACATTACCATACAATATGCCTCTTTCTCGTAATTGGAGAAATTGCATATCAGCCTATCATCAGAAGGAAGTAGTTTTTTAAAAATGTAACAATGTTTCCAGTACTGGACTATGAATATAGATGCAGTACTTACTTATGCCATAAAAATTTTATAATGATTCATTCATTAGTGTGTAGGCTAAGTTACCATGAAGCAATCCTGTCAATTAAACTAGGCTACCGTAAGGCAATCATTTTGCTGCTTCTTTGTCATCAACACGTGAATCGTTATATCTCTAAATAAATATGAATTTCTTTTTCACATTATCTTTTCATTTTTGATGTGTTAGTAACATGTATAACATCTGCAATGTTTTGTATCATATAAACCAATATTCATGTAGGTACCAACACACGCCTTGTAAGCAGACGACATGAACTTACAGTATCGCAAAATACAGTACAGCACTGTAAATGTACTTTCTCCTTCTTATGATTTTCTTAATAATATTTTCTTTTCTCTATCTTACTCTATTGTAAGAATGCAATATATAACACATATACAAAATATGTGTTTATTGACTATGTTATTGATAAGGCTTCTGATCAACAGTAGGCTATTAGTTAAAATTTTAGGGAACCAAAAGTTAAATGTGAATTTTGACTTAGTTGGGGGTCAGCAACCCTAGCCCTTGCGTTGTTCAAGAGTCAACTGTACATCAGTCAAGGCATATATATATATATATATATATATATATATATATATATATATATATATATATATATATATATATATATATATATTCTCACTTAGAAGTTCTGATATATACCTAAATAAGTTGATGTTTCTCATTCGCACCTCTGTAATAGGTTTGTTTTGGAAGGATTCTCTGTTATTTATAAAATTTACTTATCTAACAAACTTGTTATTCCATTATGGTTTGGAAACACAAACTATTTTATCCTACACAAAAGTTTTTTACCTACTGCATATACAAAAGTCATCAAATGGTTCATGCTTTACATACCACATACTTGAATATGCTTTATACTTTCTGACACACATAGGAAGTTTCTTTACTGTTTTTTAAAGCTAGAGACTCTAACATTTAACTATCTAGATTCAGATCCTTTTACCTCCTCTAAACTCAGATAGTTGCTTGTGTCTTAAGAATTGCTCCTCTACTTGGAGAAAATGTTTTCAAAACATGTGTCTCATAAAAGACTCGTATGCAGAATACATAGAGAACTCCTAAATTCCGTAAGTCACAAAACCTGATTTTAAAAATGGGCAATATATTTGAACAGACACTTCTAAAAGAAGATATACAAATGGCAAATAAGTAAATGAAAAGATGCTCAACATCATTCGTCATTGGAGAAATACAAACTAAAATCATAATGAGACACCGCTACACACACACTAGAATGTCTAAATTAAAAATACTTACAATACTAAGTTTTACAAGAATATAGAACCACTGAAACTTCCAAAGGGGTACAGCCTCTTTGGAAAACAGCTCGTCGATGTCTTATAAAATTAAACATATGTTTAGCATCTGACCCAACAATTGCACTCTTAGTTATTTATCCAAGATAAAATAAATCATACATCCATATAAAGACATGTACTTGAATGTTTGTAGCAGCTTTATTCACAAAATAGGCAAAAGTGGCAATAATCCAAATGTCCATCAACAGGCAAATGGATGAAAAATTGTTGTATATCCATACAATGAAGTACTCAACAATACAAAGGCACTAACTCCTAATACATACAGCAACGTGGATGAACCTCAGAGGCACTATGCAGATTGAAAGAAGGCAAATACAAAGTGGGTGCACTATACGATTGCATCTGTAAAAAATTTTACAAAAGGTAAAAGTGTAGTGACAGAAAACAGTTCAGTGGTTGCCCGTGTGGCAATGGAAATGCTCCATACCATGACTGTGGTGATAGTTACATAACGTAACCATATATATTTGACAAAACTCATCCAATTGTATTCTTTAAGTTGGTGAGTTTTTCGGAACGTAAGTTATACTTCAGAAAAGCTGAATAAAAATAATGCAAGTGGGTAACACCAGTGGGAATGGTGGAGTAAAGATCTCCAAAATCCTGCTCTTCCATAAAAATAACAAAAATACTGGCAAAAATTATCAAAATCAATTTTTTAGGAAAATCTGGAAATGAATAAAAGCTTGCAACAATCCAAGTAGTGCCTATGTAAGAAAAATTACTGAATCTGTGTAAGAACAGTGAGCTCTGTGGCACTTGAACGTGCCCTTTTTTTCTCAGCTCTGCAGGAGCTTTGAAAAGCCAGCAGGCATCACAATCAGAGGAGTTGTGAAAACCAGCGGCCTAGCAGCCACTGGAGAGGGCAGAATGGGTTTGACCTTCCCCAAAGGTCCATTTTTAAAGAATTATCATTATTTGAGCTGTCTGGCAATTCACTGAATGCCCCCATTCACAGGGCTTATCTTTATTTAACCTGACACTGAGCTCATCACTGAGAAAAGCTTTTTCCCAGGGTGTTTGTCAAAAACAATCAGTGGCAACTATTTAACACCATAGCTGCCTGAAGTGGTGATAACAGTTGAACCAAACAAGATGTGGACCAAAAGGAATGAAAGGAATAGCTGGGGAAATGAGACACCCGTAGGGACTAAGAAAAGTTCTGACATATTCTTAGGAATCTAGAAGGCCAAGCACATGTGGAGAACTGTGTGCATACCTAGGAATGACCTGAGAAGGTCTAATTTCTCTCCTCTGGCTGACCTTGATGATCTGCACAAGCAGGAAATAAAGCCTGAGACAGAGTTACCAAATTCCTGCTGGAGCACTGAAACCATAGCCCAGTATGCACTACCTGTCCCTTGGCAAAGGCCAGCAGACATACTGGCTCAAGATATTTAAGGAAATCTCTCTCCAATCATTTGCAGACCACTAAGCTAACTGAGTACAGACTTCCATGGTCATACAAAGGATTCAGACTTTACATAATTAGCTGAAGAATGTCACTAAACAAACAGCAACAATAACAGCAAACTTTGGGGAGGAGGGGATCTGATTTTGAGAGTTGCCTCATTTATAATGTTTACAATGTCCAGGTTTAAACAGAAAATTATAAGACAACAAACTGATTCTAAAGTTTATATGGAGAGGCAAAAGACCCAGAATAGCCAACACAGTCTTGAAGCAGGAGAACAAAGTTGGAGAATTGACACTATTCAATTTCCAGACTTACCATAAAGCTATAGTAATCAAGACAGTATGATATTGGTGAAAGAAGAGATGAACAGAATAATGGAACAGAATAGAGAGCCACACAAATATAGCCAACTGATCTTTGACAAAGGAGTAAAGGCAATACAATGGAGACAGGTTTTCAACAATGTTGAAAGAACTATATATCCACATGCAAAAAAATGTCAGTCTAGACATAGATCTTATACTCTTCACAAAAATTAACTCATAATGGATCACAGATCTAAATGTAAGCACAAAACTGTCACACCCCTAGAAGATAACATAGGAGAATATCTATATGACCTTAGGTTTAGTGATGACTTTCTAGATACAACATCAAAGTCACGATCTATGAAATAAATACTTGATAAACTGGACTTCATTAAAATTAAAAACTTCTACTCTGTGAAAGAAACTGTCAAGTACATGAGAAGCTATGCCATAGGTTTAGAGAAAATATTTGTAAAAATCATATCTGATAAAGGACTGTTATCTAAAACATTCTTAAAACTCAAAATAATAAACAATCTAATTAAAAAAAGAGACCAAAAATCTGAACAGATACCTCACCCAAAGAAGATACACTGATGGCAAATAAGCATATGAAAAGATGCTGTATATCATATATCATTAGAAAATTGCAAATGAAAACAACCATGAGATACCACTACACACCTACTAGAACGACAAAATTCTAAAACACTGGTATTACCAAATTCTGGCTAGGATGAGGAACAACAGAAACTCTCATTCATTGCTGCTGGGAATGCAAAATGGTATAGCCCCTTTCAAAGACAGTTTGGCAGTTTTTTATAAAACTAAAAATACTCTTAGTATACGTTCCAGTAGTTTGCACTCCTAGGTACTTATGCAAAGAGTTGAAAACTTATTGCACACATAAACTTGCATGGGAATTTTTTTTAAGCCATAAAGACAAATATTATATTTCTAAAAGACATATGTACTCAAAACATAAAAAAATGTGACAAAACTTTTGAAGCCAACATGTCCACAGTATCAATGGGTGTGAGGTGACATTGCACAGGAATATTTATAGCAGCTTTATTCATAATTGCCAAAACTGGCAATTGGAAGTGCCAACAGCTTGGAAGTGACCAAGCTGCTCTTCAGTAGGCGAATGGATAAATAAACTGTGGTGCATCCAGACAATGGAATATTATTCAGTGCTAAAGAAATGAGCCATCAAGCCATAAAAAGACATAGAGGAACCTTAAATGCTTATTACTAAACGGAAGAAGCCAATCTGAAAGGCTCTATACTATATGATTCCAACTGTATGACATTCTGGAAGAGGGAAAGCCAGTAGGAGGATCAGTGGTTGCTATGTATTAGGAGTGAGCGAGGGATGACAGGGATGAGTAGACAGAGCATAGAGGATCTTTAGGGCAGTGAAATATTCACATGACACTCTAATGGTGGATATGTGACACTCTACACTTGTCAAAACCCACAGAATATACAAGACCAAGAGAGAAGCCTAATACAAACTACAGACTTTGGGTGACAATGATATGTCAATGTTAGGTTCACCAGTTGTAATGTGCCACTCTGGTGGGGATGTTAATGGTGGAAGAGGCTGTGCATGTGTGGGTATAGGTGGTATAGGAGAACTCTCCATACTTTGTGGTTAATTTTCCTGTGAACCCAAAACTGCTCTAAAAATAAAATCCATTTTTTTAAAATGTAGTCTTTGTTTTATTCATTTAAAAATCATTTTATTCCTTGGACTTTGAAATTACTGATGTAAAGTGATCTACATTTCTTTTGTTCTGATTCTACTTGCTTATTAGTTCTCAATCCAATCTACAAAATTGTCATCATTAAAGACATCTTAGCAGGACTTCCCTGGGGGTCCAGTGGTAAAGAATCCTCCTTCCAATGCAGGGGACACGGGTTCGATCCCTGGTCAGGGAACTAAGATCCCACATGCTGCAGGGCAACTAAGCTCAGGCATCACAACTACTAAGCTGGTGTGCCTCAACTAGAGAGCCTGCGTGCAGCAAACTACAGAGCCCACGAGCTCTGGAGCCCATGCACCACAACTAGAGAAGAGAAAACCCGCAAGCCACAACTAGAGAGAAGCCCGTGTGCCGCAAGGAAGAGCCCGCATGCCTCAAGGAAGAGCCCGCATGCCGCAACTAAGACCCAACGCAGCCAAAAAAAAATAATAATAATAAAATAAATAAATAAACAAATAAATGGGCTTATAAAAGAAAAGACAAATTCTGGATACAATTTCAAGTATCATACACATAACCATTCAACTCTTCCTTTCACAGTGTATACATTTATCAAATCAACATGTTGTATAATTTAAACATCTTATAATTTTATTTGTCAATTATACCTCAATAAAGCTGAAAAAAAAAACAGCTGATTTTTTAAAATGGGAAAAAAAGAAAAAGAGAGAAAACACTCTTTATGGTGGTCTGAAACTAGGTAGACATTCCTAGCATGGTATAGCATCAGTCTGTATTTATCTTGCATAAGGTAAAGTAAACAATGGCTAGACCCTCCGAGAATACAAAATGGATGAAACACACACCAGGGAGAGATGGAAATGCCTCTTTAAGGACTGGCTGCTTCAGGTAGAAGAACATGTCATATAACAGAAGTATTCACAGCACTTTATCAAAACCAATGTGAAGTTCTGCTGTGATTGCAGCCAGTCTGCATTTAGGACAAATATTTAGCATCAGTATTTGTTTCCCTCTAACTTAATGATAGCTTATATAAAGTAATATAAAACGCTTCAGATAATCTGAGTTGGTCTAACACTGGTGGCCTGGAAAGCTACTCCTGCATGAATAACGATTTTGATTATAAAACGTATTTTCTTTGCTGCATGAACGGTGTGTCTTTCCATTGGATTAGAGCCTCTTTTGAGGCAGGAACCATAATTTATTCTTCTAATCCACATAAGCCCTAGCAGGTAATTTTATACATGATTGTCTCTGTAGGTTTTTCTTTTTTAACTGACCATACTTTTTCTACATAGGTCCAATCAGTGATTGACTTTAAATAGTCACAATAGACCTTGCATAGTCAGAATAAAAGAATTATTCTCCTCCACTGAATGTGACAGGCTGAGAGCTGCACCTTATTTGCATCTCTAATGCCCAGCACAGGCGCTGGCTCAGAGAGAATCCACTTGGTAAATGTTTGCTAAGGAAACATTAGAGCCTGGCAGGCTCTAGGGACCACTTGGTCTGACCCTTTTATTTTCAAATGAGCAGACTAAGGCTCTGAGAGAAACACTTGCTCAAGGGAACCATGCATCATCTAGAGAGCTGGACTTCTCCCTGTCTAGAGATTTCTCTGCTCCTGCCTACTCAGGGAAAATCTAGGAGGGCCTGGGAAATGACAGCCTATGTCATGGACCTAGTCAATAGGCTAGTCAATAAATGGTAGTTTCCTTCCCCCATCCACCTTTTCCACAGAAAGAGGAAACCCACGACACGTGACGAAGCTGTCCAGTTTGTGCTTTGGACAAACTGGATTTACGTGTTAAGGTAAGCAAAGCAGTTTGACCTTTTCGGAAGTCATGTCCACAATGTCCACTGCTCCCAGAACCTGTTAATTTTTACTGTTGTCTTCAGGAGCCTTTAGAAGGGTTAATACATTAGTAAAGGAGAAATAGCCAAAAGTCTCATTTTAAAAGTTAAACGTGAGGTTCTGGTGGGAAAGTCAACAAGAAGAGAAGCCGAGATATGTTCATCTGACACTGGGCACCATGTACCAGGAACAGGTTAAGCGGCTGGGAATGCAGAGGTGAGCAAGATGTGGTCCCTGTCCTTGGGGATCTCCCAGTCCCATGTGGGATGTAAATATGACGAATAAGAGAAGAAACAATTCACTTTCTGAACACATAAGGACAAAACCTCCCAGAAGAGGCAATGTTTCAGCAAGGCTATGAAGGACTAATAGCAATTTGCCACCTAGGTTAAAAGAACGGCAGGCAAAGCCAGCAGTCATTAAATGGCGTGCTTTAGTCTAGGAACCACAAGGATGTGAGTGGGCATCACTAGGGGGATGGGCAGGGGCCAGATCATGAAGGGCCCAGATGAAGATGTTAGGATCAATCTGTGGCAATGGGGCGGGGGGTGAGGGTCTTGAGGGTGTTAGGAGAGTGACGTAATTCCACTGCATGTCAGAAACACACCTGGGGGCAGGACGTACACTGAGCTGAGGAAGGGCGGGTAGAAGATGGTTACAACAGTTTAGGTGAGAGACGGCAAAGGGGAGCAGAAAGGAAGCAACAGCAGATGAAGACTGGGCCAGTGATGTAGAAGCCTGGGGGCCAGGGAGAAATAGAGGATGACTCTGCATCTCAGGCTTTGGTCACTGTGCCTTTAAACACAGAAAACAGTGAAATAGGGAGGTACTGGGAGCTGGGATATGGAGAAGATAGCAAGCTTACGTTGTGATGCGTTCAATTTGGGGGCACCTTGCAACATCCAGACCTACTTGGGAATGATAGGCATGTAGATGATACACACAGAGGATACATAATAATTAAACCAATCATCCAGGGAGAATTCAGAACCCTGGAAACTCCCGCGTTCAAGGCCCGGGTGGAGGAGGACCTGGGCTGGGGAAGGTGTAGCCAGAGACGGAAGCCACAGAACGAGCATTACAGACGGGGCGGGAAGTGAGTTAGTTGTATCAAATAGTTAAGAAAGAGTAACCAATACAAAACCTAAACTATGCCTTTTGGGTTCAGCAGTCATCGCGGGCAGTTTCAGAGAAGCCTGAGTAGAGGGCTGAGCAGTGAACGATCCCCAAGAAGAAGTGCAGCTCAGCAGCAGAGAGATTTAGGGCATTTTGAAGAGAAAATGAATAATTTATCGCCACACAATATTCTCTCACATGTAGAAGCAGTAAAATAATTCGTGAACTGACAGGTTATTTTCTGCCAGGTTCCAGTTCAATTTAACACACAGTTATTGAATTCCTGCCCAGCACAGGGCCACGGAGCACCAGGCGCCCATGATGTGCCACCGAACAAGATACAGTTCCTACTGGCCAGCACTTTGGAACTACGAGGGAGTCCCTCGCCTCCCCAGATCACCACGCCCAGAGGGAGTGAGGCCAGGGTCGGCGTGAAGTGAGCTGTGTCCAGACTGGCCCGAGCATGGAGGGGACGCCTGGGAGGGGCCAGCAGGAGAACGAGGGAAAGGCAGGCAGCGTGCTTGCTGGGAGGGCTGGGGACTCGTGAGCAGGGAGTGTGCGAGGTCCAGAGGGAGACGGGGAGGGTGGTCTGGGTGCTGTCTGAGCGAAGTCCCCCCTCGGCCACTGTGACAGAGCCTGGGGAGACACAGAGTGGCCCTCTGCACTTGACGTTTAAATGATAGCAATGGAGCCCTTTCCTTCTTCATATCTTAGGTTTGTATTTTACATTTAAACTGCCAACTTTAGATTGCTCATGAGGTCTCCCATGCTGACTTAATGGTCAGTTTCCTGTGATATTTTTCTAATATTCCTGCCAAAGCCTCAAGAGGAATAACAAGCAGGGGTATGGGTTCATCTGATTCTGATTAAAGCTGCAGCCTGAACTTCTCACCCTCCGCTCAAGTGTCAGAGGCTAAAGGTCTCTAGCCCCGTCTCTTTAGGAGTGTTCCGGGTGTGGTCCTCCAAGATGGTCAGAAACCAGTCACCTGTTCCGGGAATCAGAGGCCAGCACCTCCGGGAGCAGCAGCTCCTCCTCTGCGGGGCCTGGGAAACGTTCCCCGTCTGTCTGGGAGTTTACAAAACAGATTCTGCAGAGCAGGGTGGAGAGCTATGCCACATGGACTTGTCTGGTATGTGCTCACCCAACGTGGGGCCTTTCAAATATCACAGGCCATCCAGCAGGATGGCCTCACGGTGTCTGGGGTGGGCGGGGGAGAGTGTAATTAGAAGTCCACAAGTGGCTGTCACCATGCCACAGCTGAGCCAGTGAAGGCCATGCCTCCCCTTTGCTGAGCTTTTCACTCTGGCTGCTCTTCTACCAAGTGGCCCTGCGGCAGCAGAAATGCTAGCCCCTCTTCCAGCCCGTAACCCCACAAACTGTCCCTGGATGTCAGTGGAGGCATGGGAGAGAAATGGTTAAGCATGGACTGATCTCACTATGCAAAGAAAATGAAGTAGTATGTCATGTTGATTAAGGGGGAAAGGATGTACGTGTGAGACTGTGTAACTTGTATAATAGATATTTTCAATTGAGAAATAATTGATGTAGAACATTGTATAAGTTTAAGGTGTACAACATAATGATTTGATATTTGTATATACTGAGAAATGATCACCACAATAAGTTTAGTTAACATCCATCTTGACACATAGTTAGTAATTTTTTTCTTGTGATGGGAACTTTTAAGATCTACTCTCTTAGCAACTTTCAAATATGTGACACAGTATTGTTAACTATAGTCACCATGCTATACGTTACATCTCCAGAAAATAATTTAAAATAAGCAATAGACTCTAATAATGAGGGTTTCAGGGAAGAGTGTAAGTTCCTCTGGCAAATCAATAAAGGACAGCAGCCACAGTGGTCCAAAAGTAAAGAGCTAAAAACAAAAGTCCAGGTGTTCTTGGGCTTCTTTAGTTTGGGGATTTCAGACACAGTTTAAATTCATATATTCCTGTATCAGAGAAGTCAGATGGGGTGTCCTTAGCTTTTTAACTGTTCCCAACAATTGCATCTAGTCCAGATAAAATTTCTCTAGTGAGAATTAGTCCAAGTTGAAGCTAGGGTCATACCAGAGATTTCTGAGAAAACTGAAAGAAAGCAAAACAGCCCAGGGTGGAGGGGGAGAACTGGATAGTACGAAGCACTCACTCTCTGGCGCTAAGGGGCATCTCGCGGCTCCTCCCTCTGCCTGCCCCATAGACGTGGGGTCCCCCTCGACCAGCCTTGGTCTTCTTCTTCTTACAGTCCCACTCTCGGGACCTCATACCTTCATATGCAGATGACTTTACATCTCTGTCTCCAGCTGAGGCCCCTGTCCAGCTCCACACCCGCACATCCAACTGCACCTGGACACTTCCACTGGCACTGGCCCCTCAGGAGCCTCAGCTCGTCACTCCTTCCCCCCTCAGACCCTGGCCGGACTCCCCTCACCTCCCTCCTCGGCTGTTTCCTGACTCAAGGAAGGGTGTCACTACCACCCGGCTGCTCAAGCCAGGAGGAGTCTGGTCCCCCTGAATTCTGAACAACAACAGCAATAATAACAGCACCAGTTATTCATAAATTCTTGTGAGAATTAAGTGAGATCAATGTCAAGAGCTTAGTATACTAGTCAACATATAGTAAACACTCACAAAATGGTAGCCATGGTCATCTATTATTTATGTGGCAAAGCAAGGCATTTTTAAAAACATTGCTAATATTTTTAAGAATGCAATACAAATATCTAAATATATATATAGAGAGAAGTGAATCATATTAATAATATAAACTCCTTCTTTTGGCCTGCTGTCCTATTTAGTAGTTTCTTGTGTATTCTTCCTGAAGTCATTTTGAGTAGCTGGTTGGAAAAGGTTACATAAGAGGCCATTTAAAAATATAAAGGTCAGGAAAACCCCATGATCAGCGGTTTCAGGGGCTCACTAGAGTTGGGCCCTGGGTACCAGCTGTGCAGGGAGCTACTGAACAAGAAGCAGATGGCCTGGTGGGATCTGCCGGCTGGCAGCCTTGATGAAATGTGGATGCTCTAGCAACAGGAGGTGTGAAGAGAGAGGACCTTCAAGATGGTGGAGGAGTAAGACATGGAGATCACTTTCCTCCCCACAAATACATCAAAAATACATCTACATGTGGAACAACTCCTACAGAACACCCACTGAACACTGTCAGAAGACCTCAGACTTCCCAAAAGCTGTGTGGCTGATAGGTCTTGGTGCTCCAGCCAGCTGTCAGGCCTGAGCCTCTGAGGTGGGAGAGCCGAGTTCAGGACACTGGATCACCAGAGACCTCCCGGCCCCACATAATATCAGTCGGCGAGAGCTCTCCCAGAGATCTCCATCTCAGCATTAAGACCCAGCTCCACTCAACGACCAGCAAGCTACAGTGCTGGACACCCTATGCCAAACAAATAGCAAGACAGGAACACAACCCCACCCATTAGTAGAGAGGCTGCCTAAAATTGTAATAAGTTCACAGACACCCCAAAACACACTACCGGACGTGGTCCTGCCCACCAGAAAGACAAGATCCAGCCTCATCCACCAGAGCACAGGCACCAGTACCCTCCACCAGGAAGCCTACACACCCCACTGAACCAACCTTACCCACTGGGGGCAGACAAAAAAACAGTGGGAACTATGAACCTAGAGCCTGAGAAAAGGAGATACCAAACACAGTAAGTAAAGCAAAATGAGAAGACAAAGAAATATGCAGCAGATGAAGGAGCAAGGCAAAAACCCACCAGACCTAACAAATGAAGAGGAAATAGGCAGTCTACCTGAAAAAGAATTCAGAGTAATGATAGTAAAGATGATCCAAAATCTTAGAAATAGAAGGGAGAAAATACAAGAAATGTTTAATAAGGACCTAGAAGAACTAAAGAGCAAACAAACAATGATGAACAACACAATAAATGAAATTAAAAATTCTCTAGAAGGAATCAATAGCAGAATAACTGAGGCAGAAGAACAGATAAGTGACCTGGAAGATAAAATAGTGGAAATAACTACTGCAGAGCAGAATAAAGAAAAAAGAATGAAAAGAATTGAGGACAGTCTCAGAGACCTCTGGGACAACATTAAATACACCAACATTCGAATTATAGGGGTCCCAGAAGAAGAGAAAAAAAGAAAGGGACTGAGAAAATATTTGAAGAGATTATAGTTGAAAACTTTCCTAATATGGGAAAGGAAACAGTCAATCAAGTCCAGGAAGCGCAGAGAGTCCCATACAGGATAAATCCAAGGAGAAACACGTGAAGACACATATTAATCAAGCTATCAAAAATTAAATACAAAGAAAAAATATTGAAAGCAGCAAGGGAAAAACAACAAATAACACACAAGGGAATCCCCATAAGGTTAACAGCTGATCTTTCAGCAGAAACTCTGTAAGCCAGAGGGAGTGGCAGGACATATTTAAAGTGATGAAAGGGAAAAACCTACAAACAAGATTCCTCTACCCAGCAAGGATCTCACTGAGATTCAGTGGAGAAATTAAAACCTTTACAGACAAGCAAAAGCTAAGAGAATTCAGCACCACCAAACTAGCTTTGCAACAAATGCTAAAAGAACTTCTCTAGACAGGAAACACAAGAGAAGGATAAGACCTACAATAACAAATGCAAAACAATTAACAAAATGGTAATAGGAATATACATATCGATAATTACGTTAAATGTAAATGGATTAAATGCTCTGACCAAAAGACACAGACTGGCTGAATGGATACAATAAACAAGACCCATACATATGCTATCTACAAGACACCCACTTCAGACCTAGGGACACATACAGACCGAAAGTGAGGGGATTCTATGCACATGGAAATAAAAAGAAAGCTGGAGTACCAATTCTCATATCAGACAAAATAGACTTTAAAATAAAGACTATTACAAGAGACAAAGGAGGACACTACATAATGATCAAAGAATCAATCCAAGAAGAAGATATAACAATTATAAACATTTATGCACCCAACATAGGAGCACCTCAATACATAAAGCAAATACTAACAGCCATAAAAGGGGAAATCGACAGTAACACAATCATAGTAGGGGACATTAACACCCCACTTTCACCTATGGAAAGATCAACCAAAAAGAAAATAATAAGGAAACACAAGCTTTAAATGACACATTACACAAGATGGAATTAATTGATATTTATAGGACATTCCATGCAAAAACAACAGAATACACTTTTTTCTCAAGTGCTCATGGAACATTCTCCAGGATAGATCATATCTTGGGTCACAAATCAAGCCTTGGTAAATTTAAGAAAATTGAAATTGTATGAAGTATCTTTTCCGACCACAACACTATGAGACTACATATCAATTACAGGAAAAAAAAACTGTAAAAAATACAAACACCGGGATGCTAAAGAATACGCTACTAAATAACCAAGAGATCACTGAAGAAATCAAAGAGGAAATCAAAAAATACTTAGAAACAAATGACAATGGAAAATTGATGACCCAAAACCTATGGGATGCAGCAAAAGCGATTCTAAGAGGGAAGTATATAGCAATAAAATCCTACCTCAAGAAACAAGTAAAATCTCACATAAACAACCTAACCTTACACCTAAAGCAATTAGAGGAAGAAGAACAAAAAAACCACAAAGTTAGCCAATGGAAAGAAATCATAAAGACCAGATCAGAAATAAATAAAAAAGAAATGAAGGAAACGATAGCAAAGATCAATAAAACTAAAAGCTGGTTCTTGAGAAGAAAAACAAAATTGATAAACCATTAGCCAGACTCATCAAGAAAAAAAGGGAGAAGACTCAAATCAACAGAATTAGAAATGGAAAAGGAGAAGTAACAACTGACACTGCAGAAATACAAAAGACCAAGAGAGATTACTACAAGCAACTCTATGCCAATAAAATGGACAACCTGGAAGAAATGGACAAATTCTTAGAAAAGCACAACCTTCCAAGACTGAACCAGGAAGAAATAGAAAATATGAACAGAGCAATCAGAAGTAATGAAATTGAAACTGTGATTAAAAATCCTCCAACAAACAAAAGCCTAGGACCTGATGGCTTCACAGGCGAATTCTATCAAACATTTAGAGAAGAGCTAACACCTATCCTTCTCAAACTCTTCCAAAATATAGCAGAGGGAGGAACACTCTCAAACTCATTCTACAAGGCCACCATCACCCTGATAACAAAACCAGACAAAGATGTCACAAAAGAAGAAAACTACAGGCCACTATCACTGAGGAACATAGATATAAAAATCCCCAACAAAATACTAGCAAACAGAATCCAGCAGCACATTAGAAGGATCATACGCCATGATCAAGTGGGGTTTATCCAAGACATGCAAAGATTCTTCAATATATGCAAATCAGTCAATGTGATACACCATATTAACAAATTGAAGGATAAAAACCATATGATCCTCTCAATAGATGCAGAAAAAGCTTTCAACAAAATTCAACACCCATTTATGATAAAACCTCTCCAGAAAGTAGGCATAGAGGGAACTTACCTCAACGTAATAAAGGCTATATATGACAAACCCACAGCCAACATCATTCTCAACGGTGAAAAACTGAAACTATTTCCACTAAGATCAGGAACAAGACAAGGTTTCCCACTCTCACCACTATTATTTAACGTAGTTTTGGAATTTTTAGCCACAGCAATCAGAGACAAAAAAGAACTAAGAGGAATCTAAATCAGCAAAGAAGAAATAAAACTGTCACTGTTTGCAGATGACATGATACTCTACATAGAGAATCCTAAAGATGCTACCAGAAGACTACTAGAGCTAACTAATGAATTTGGTAAAGTTGCAGGATACAAAATTAATGGATAGAAATGTGCTGCATTTCTATACACTAATGATGAAAAATCGGAAAGAGAAATTAAGGAAACACTCCCATGTACCACTGCAACAAAGAGAATAAAATACCTAGGAATAAGCCTACCTAAGGAGACAAAACACCTGTATGAAGAAAACTATAAGACACTGAGGAAAGTAATTTAAGATGATACAAACAGATGGAGAGATATACCATGTTCTTGGATTGGAAGAATCAACACTGTGAAAATGACTATACTACCCTAAGCAATCTACAGATTCACTGCAATCCCTATCAAACTACCAATGGCATTTTTCACAAAACTAGAACAAAAAGTTTCACAATTTGTATGGAAACACAAAAGACCCCAAATAGCTAAAGCAATCTTGAGAAAGAAAAATGTAGCTGGAGGAATCAGGCTTCCTAACTTCAGACTATACTACAAAGCTAAAGTAATCAAGACAGTATGGTACTGGCACAAAAACAGAAAGATAGATCAATGGAACAGGATAGAAAGCCCAGAGATAGACCCACGTATATATGGTCACCTTATCTTTGATAAAGGAGGCAAGAATATACAATGGAGAAAAGACAGCCTCTTCAATAAGTGGTTCTGGGAAATTGGACAGCTACATGTAAAAGAATGAACTTAGAACACTCCCTAACACCATACACAAAAATAAACTCAAAATGGATTAAAGACCTAAATGTAAGGTCAGACACTATCAAACTCTGAGAGGAAAACATAGGCAGAACACTCTATGACATAAATCACAGCAAGATCCTTTTTGACCCACCTCCTAGAGAAATGGAAATAAATACAAAAATAAACAAATGGGACCTAATGAACCTTAAAAGTTTTGCACAGCAAAAGAAACCAGAAACAAGACAAAAAGACAACCCTCAGAATGGGAGAAGATATTTGCAAATGAAGCAAGTGACAGAGGATTAATCTCCAAAATATACAAGCAGCTCATGCAGCTCAATATCAAAAAAGCAAACAACCCAATTCAAAAATGGGCAGAAGACCTAAATAGACATTTCTCCAGAGAAGATATACAGATTGGCAACAAATACATGAAAGGATGCTCAACATCACTAATCATTAGAGAAATGCAAAAGAAAACTACAATGTGTCACCTCACACCAGTCAGAATGGCCATCATTAAAAAATCCACAAAAAATAAATGCTGGAGAGAGTGTGGAGAAAAGGGAACCCTCCTACACTGTTGCTGGGAATGTAAATTGATACAGCCACTATGGAGAACAGTAGGAGGTTCCTTAAAAAACTAAAAATAGAACTACCATACGACCCAGCAATCCCAGTACTGGGCATATACCCTGAGAAAACCGTATCTCAGAGTCATGTACCACAGTGTTCACTGCAGCAGTATTTACAATAGCCAGGACATGGAAGCAACCTAAGTGTCCAACGACAGATGAATGGATAAAGAAGATGTGGCACATATATACAATGGAATATTACTCAGCCATAAAAAGAAACAAAATTGAGTTATTTGTAGTGAGATGGATGGACCTAGAGTATGTCATACAGAGTGAAGTAAGTCAGAAAGAGAAAAACAAATACCATTATGCTAACACATATATATGGAATCTAAAAAAATAAAAATGCTTTGAAAAACTTAGGGCAGGCCAGGAATAAAGATGCAGACGTAGAGAATGGACTTGAGGACATGGGGAGGGGGAAGGGTAAGCTGGGCCGAAGTGAGAGAGTGGCATGGACACATATACACTACCAAATGTAAACTAGATAGCTAGTGGGAAGCAGCCGCATAGCACAGGGAGATCAGCTCGGTGCTTTGTGACCACCTAGAGGGGTGGGATAGGGAGGGTAGGAGGGAGACGCAAGAGGGAGGGTCTATGGGGATACATGTATATGTATAACCGATTCACTTTGTTATACAGCAGAATCTAACACAACAATATAAAGCAGTTATACCCCAATAAAGATGTTAAAAAAATATATAGAAAGATCAATGTTTTTCATGTGGGAAATCCCCTATCTTTGACCCTTCCATGTCTGTACTTGTCTGTACTCCATGGCTGTTCCCGTTCTATACAGGCTACCTTGGGGTGAGGTTTCTGGTGGCAGGTAGGGGTGGGGATGAAGATGCGTTTCCTGCACATTAAATTAGTTATAAAAACAAAAGTGAAAGTTGAAAATAACCACATCAAAATTTCATGTGTTCTTATCTGGGTAATTCCTACTGGCATTTTAGGGTCATTTTCCCAGGAAGCTGTCGCTGAAGCCCTTTCCCCCTTAGCTATCCTGTACTTAGAGTGATTACATCATTTGTCCAAGTAAGTCATTACTCATTTCTCAACCTAGGCACCGTGGGCATCTGTGGACAGAGAATTGCTTGTGGGGGGGTGCTACCTTGTGCATTGTGGGAGGCACCGTGGGCATCTGTGGACAGAGAATTGCTTGTGGGGGGGTGCTACCTTGTGCATTGTGGGAGGCACCGTGGGCATCTGTGGACAGAGAATTGCTTGTGGGGGGTGCTACCTTGTGCATTGTGGGAGGCTAGCAGCATCTCTGGCCCCACCCATTAGATGCCAGTAGCATCCCCCCAGGTGTGACAAGCAAAAACGTTCCCAGACCTCGAGACAGGGCAAACTGCTGCCCCATCTCGGGTTGAGAACCACAGCATTAGCCTGAGATCTCAGGGTGAGGATTCTGTCTCATTTGTCTCCGTAGTAAAGTAAGGCCCTCAAGAGACAGCCTTAATGAAATGAATTGAAGGAACAGTTGACAAAGTACCGCTACTCTCCAACAGTAAATCGGTTCTAAACTCTTCACGAAAGAACAAAGTGTGCTTTAAACTCTTACTTTAATATGATTATGTTTTTACAGTTGAGGTCCATGAAGGCACAAATGCAATGAGAATTTCTAACCTTGGGACTTACAAGTTAAATTCAGAAAATCACAAGGCAACATAAAACATCTTGGGAAGAATTACCTTTAAAGGAGGACATGAAAAACACTCCAAATTGGGTTTCACAAAAAGACCTAAGCTCTCTTTGGAAACTCCAGAAGCAGCCTGTGTGGCTTTGAATCCTAGCAGTGCTATTTACTAACTGTAAATCGACAAGTTATTTCATACCTCTGTGCCTCTGTTTCCTCATCTGTAAAATGGGAATGATGTTAGAGCCTATCTTATAGGGTTGTTATGAGAACTAAATGAGTAAATATCTGTACGATACTTAGAGCCATGCTTGGTGGGCACTTTGTGTTCTAAAGAAATGAAATCACCCCTTATTGGGATTTGTATTTAATTTATAGATTCAGAATTTCAAAATGACCATGATTATCATGTAACCACCTATATCCTTCTCCCAATGATTTGTCTATGGTTTCAGTCTAGGTAATTGTCACAAATTATTATATGACATAACACAATATATAACATTGTACATTTTCTGTGATATTCTTAAAGGGAAAATTTAAAGTATATTATCCATTTTCATAGATTACCATTATTTAAAATGAATAATATTACTTAAATAACTCAAATCAAATATGTGCCTTTGTGTGTAGAGGCAAGCTGTAAAAATCACTTTTGTCAGCATTCTTTCTTACCCTCTCCCTCATCCCACATTATAATCCATTGTCATTAGTTGTCCTTTTAAATACAAAGGGCAGTGACAGATGCACTATAATCCTAATCAATTCCATATCTCCATAAAACAGTACTGAACAAGGTGAATGCCCTTGTTTTATACATGTTGTGATTAGTTACTACTTATTAACAACATAAGTTAGGCAGATCTAACATTAAATTAGAAATTCAGAGATCATCTTGGGCATCAAGGCCCTATGTTAGCAGTCTGAGAAAATGTCCCAAACCAAAATGCTAATAGAACATGCCACTTCTTAAAAATCTCATTCAGGAGCTTTGACTTGCTGCAATTCGCCTTAAAGGTGACAAACTTTGCAAGGTATTGTGATACCTTGGCTATGCCTGCATTTTGAGATGGTTAGTTTCATTTAGCTCATCCAGGTACTTAGACTTGCAATTAGCTTTTCATTACTCACAGGGGAAATTATTTTTCAATTACAAATTCAATCAAAACACATCAAAACAGAATTATAATTGTGGTTGCTAAGTAACAGAGACTGCACTGTTCTGACTTGCAGTAACAAATATTTACAGACGGCTACTGTGTACTGGTGCTGTCAGAGTTGCAGAAGCAATGGTGAGGCATGGTCACCATTCTGGAGGTTCACACCTTCACTAAAGACAGCCAACCTGTCTGGTTTCTGAGACCTGAACATGAGAGCCACACATCCACATATGCCCAGCCAGGCATCGGTCCTCCCAGCCACGGACATCCTTAGTACAATCTATTTTTTCAAGCCAATGAAAAGTTAACACTGCTCAACAACTCTCCAAATGTAAATCGGGACCCAGGATATTAATAGTCCACACAGGAGAGAAACTTCCAGACAAAAAAAGGTGAGTAAAATTCTTGTGGGTGACATTTACAGGAGACCTTCAGCTCTCTTGTTTTCATTTGCCTACCTGGCAGAAGCTAAGTGCCCTCTGGCTATGATTCCCGTTAGGATTCTGCATTAGCTCAGCATTTCAAATATGCATGAGAAATGTAGAGCCCACAAAGCTTTAAAACTAAAACATGAGACCAGCTCTATCACTGTGTCTGCAGTGCGCGAGGAAGCAAACGAATAAAATCACAAGCCCTTATTGCTCTCCAGGCATTAATCATAATGTACCATGTGAGTGGGTGAGTGTCTAGTTAACTGCTCGTCAATCTCAAAGTTTGAAAAGTGCTGTCACTGCCCTCAGGCTGGAAGTCTTCCTTCCGCCTGCTTTCAGGAAATCTGTGTCTTGAAGGAACTCATAAGGAAGGCAAAGAAATTCCACGGGTGTTCCCTTCAGCCAAGCTACCTCCATCTCTGCCTACCTACCCTGCCTGTTTCTTTTGATCACCCCGCCGTGACGACTCCTTTGGCCTCTCTTCTACCCACTGCTCCTGCGCCCTGAGAATCTCAGCTCACATACCTCCAGCCAAATGCTTTTCTTATTTCATAATATTTTTGGAGACGTAGCTGTCCTAAGAATTATTCCAGTGATAACAACCTCCTGCCACTCTAACCAATTTTACACAAGCTGGGCCCTTATCAAGAGCACTGTGGTGTCTGGCGTTGTTGCATTCCCACATGTTTATGCAGTACTGTCTTTTGGGTACGTCTGTATGAATCCTGCTATGGGCTGAATCAGAGATGGGTCATGGGTTCTACAAGAGAAGGCTTCCTAATTTTTCTGGCTGACACTACCTTATTATGCAGAACTTTTTATCTTGAAATGATTTCTATACTGGCTAATCTATATCATGGCTGAAAGTTTTTTTGTTTTTTTTTTAAAGTCAACTTGGATGGGTAAGTCCAAAACTTAGTCAAGGCACCTTAGATCACATGCAGCAGTGAGTAGATGAAGATTTACCACCCATGTGTTTGAGATTCAAAGCTTGACCCACTCAGACACATATGTCATCCAATGAATAGAACTGCACAATCAGAAGCGGTTTGCTCCTACAATCCTGATTTTAAAATATGGAATGAAATTTTTATTCTCGGTTTACAATGTAATCCTTGATTTATATTTTAAAAGTCTATGCGTAAGCTACTAGAACTAATGAGTAAGTGTAGAAAGACTGCAGGATGCAAATGAACAATATCCCCCAAAACCCAAAATACTAGCAATGAACAATTGGAGCCCGAAACAATAAAAAACAGTACTATTTAGAATAGCACCACAAAACATGAAATTCTTTTTTTTTTTTTTTTTTTTTTTTTTGCGGTATGTGGGCCTCTCACTGTTGTGGCCTCTCCCGTTGTGGAGCACAGGCTCCGGACGCGCAGGCTCAGCGGCCATGGCTCACGGGCCCAGCCGCTCCGCGGCATGTGGGATCTTCCCGGACCGGGGCACGAACCCGTGTCCCCTGCATCGGCAGGCGGACTCTCAACCACTGCGCCACCAGGGAAGCCCAAAAACATGAAATTCTTAAGTACTTTCAAGTACGCGTATTACCCATATGCTGAAAACTACAAGTTAGGCTTAAAAAAAAAAAGAAATCAAAAGAGACCTAAATGGAGACATGTACCATGTTTATGAATCAGAAGTCTTGTTACTGTTAAGATATCAATTCTTCCCTAACTCATCTATAGAGTCAACACAATCCAAATCAATACTCCAGTAGGATTTTAAAAATTGATATCAACAAGCTGTTTTTAAATTTATATGGAAAGGCAGAGGAACTAGAATAGCCAAAACAATCCTGGCAAAGAAGAACAAAGTTGGAGGACACACACTACTGGATTCCAAGACATACACAAAGCTAACTAATCAAGTGCCATATTGATGAAAGAATAGACACATAGATAAACTGAACAGAACAGAGAGTCTAGAAATAGACTCATGCATATGTGGTCAATTGATTTACAATATAAGTGCAAAGGCAATTCAATGAAGAAAGTATAGTCTTTCAACATGGTGGTCAACCAATGGGATATTGATAAGCAAAAAATGAATCTTGAGCCATACTTTTTACCTTCTAAAAAATTTACTTGAAATGGATCATCAACTTACACATAAAACATAAAACTGAAATTTCCAGAAGAAAAACAAAGGAGAAAATAGTTGTGACCTTACGTTAGGCAAAATTTCTTAGGTGTGACATAAAAAACATGAAAAAGAAAGATAAACTGGACTCCAATAAAATTCAAAACTTCTGTGAAGGACATTGTTAAGAGATTGAAAAAATAAGCTACAGACTGGCAGAAAATATAAAAACTCAATAAGAAAACAAACAACCAAATTTTAAAAATAGGCAAAAGACTCAAACAGACACTTTACTAGAGAAGATATATGAATGGCAAATAAGCACATGAAAAGACATTCAACATCATTACTCATTAAGGACATACAAATTTAAATCACAATGAGAAACACTAGACACCTATTAGAATGGTTAAAAACAAAACAAAACAAAAACTGACAACACCAAGTACCAACAAAGATGTGGAGCAACTGGAACGCTCATACATCGTTGGTGGTAATACAAAATGGTATGGTCACTTTGGAAATGTTTGGTGGTCTCTTAAAAAGTTCAAATATACTTATCATATGCACCCCACAATCCCATTCCTAGGAACTTACCCAAAAGAAATGAAAACTTATGTACACACAAAAACTTGAATATGAATGTTTATAGGGGTGTTACAGCCACCCAAAGTGGAAACAACTCAAATGTTCTTCATCTGGTGAATGGATAGACAAATTGTAGTATATCCACACAATGGAATACTACTGAGCAATTATATTGATTGATACACGCAACACAGATGAATCTTAGGTGCATTAGTGAAACAAAGGCAGACTCAAAAGGCTACATACTATTTGATTTCACTTATATAGCATTCTGGAAAAGGCAAAACTATGGGTACAAGAACCAAATCAGTGGTTGCCAAGGGTTGAGAGTAGGTTGATGACAAAGGTGAACCAGGGAATTTTTTTAGGTGATGGAGCTGTTCTATATCTTGGTTGTGGTGGTGGTTACGTGATTGTAGGCATTTATCAAAACTCAAAGAACTGTATACTGAAAATAGTGAATTTTGCTTTATAAATATACAGAACACCTTGACTTAAAGAAAATATAGATTTAAAAATTCAACTGGGATGATTTCACTTATATATGGAACCTAAAAGACAAAATAAGCAAATATATCTAAACAGAAACAGAATCATAGATACAGAAAACAAATAGGTGGTAGCCAGATGGGAGGCGGGTGGAGGGAGGAGAGAAATAGGTAAGGGAGATTAAGGGGTACAAATCTTCATTTACAGAATTATGAGTCACAGGTATAAAATGTACAATATGGGGAATATAGTCCATAATTATGTAATATCTCTGTATGGCGATAGATGACAACCAAACTTACTGTGGTGATCATTTTGAAATGTATAGAAATATAGAATCACTATGTTATATACCAGGAACTAACATAGAGTTGTAGGTCAATTATACTTCAAAAACAAACAAACTTACAGAAAAAAGATCAGATCTGTGGCTACCTGAGGTGGGGGGAGGGGGCATTGGATGAAGGTGATCAAAAGGTACAAACTTCCAGTTAAAAGATAAATAAGTAGTAGAGATGTAATGTACAAAATGATAAAGATAATTAATACTGCTGTATGTGTCACATATCTGAACACTGTTGAGAGTAAATCGTAAGAGTTCTCATCACAAGGAAAAATTTTTTTTCCTATTTCTTTAATGTATCTATATGAGGTGGTGAATGCTCACTAAACCTATTGTGGTAAACATTTCATGATTATGTAAGTCTAACCATTATGCTGTACACTTTAAATGTATACAGTGCTGTATGTCAATTACATCTCAATAAAACTGGGGGAAAAACAACAAAAGGCATGATTGGAGAATCAAAGATCTATGAGTATGCAAGAAAATTCAATTGGGAAAAAGATAATGTAATATAATACAATTAACAATAAAAATTATTTCTTTTAAAAAATGCCAGCTTACTAGTAAAAATACTCTTGGTTAAAACTAGGAGGGAGGGCTTCCCTGGTGGCGCAGTGGTTGGGAGTCCGCCTGCCGATGCAGGGGGCGCGGGTTCGTGCCCCGGTCTGGGAGGATCCCGCGTGCCGCGGGGCGGCTGGGCCCGTGGGCCGTGGCCGCTGGGCCTGCGCGTCCGGAGCCTGTGCTCCGCGGCGGGAGACGCCGCAGTGGTGAGAGGCCCGCGTATCGCAAAAAAAAAAAAAAAACAAACTAAGAGGGAAAACTCAGGATGAGGTGGTGGTGGAATAGTTCTGAGTTGGATGAAGCCTTGGTGTACATCAGACATGCTGAGGAGAAAACATTGCTTTTCCAGTTCATTGCCTTTAAAGAATTACAACCAGGACTTCCCTGGTGGCGCAGTAGTTAAGAATCCGCCTGCCAATGCAGGGGACACAGGTTCGAGCCCTGGTCCGGGAAGATCCCACATGCTGCGGAGCAGCTAAGCCTGCGTGCCACAACTATTAAGCCTGCGCTCTAGAGCCCTTGAGTGGCAACTACTGAGACCGCATGCCGTGTCTACTGAAGACCGTGCACCTAGAGCCCGTGCTCCGCAACAAGAGAAGCCACCGCAATGAGAAGACCGTGCACTGCAACAAGGAGTAGCCCCCACTCGCTGCAACTAGAGAAAGCCCGCATGCTGCAACGAAGACCCAGTGCAGCCAAAAATAAAATAAAATAAATTTATATATATATATATAAAAGAATTACAACCAAACTACCCATTCTTCTCATAAACGCTCACAAATGGCATTTTGTGCTTGTTTGTTTTTGAGTCCAAATAGCCAGTTCCTGCAATTTGTGATTTAAAGAGCTCTTTACTTCTCTACCCACTTAAGTAAACCCACAGTAATGCTTTCCTTCAACATTCAGAGATCATTCCTTAACGCAAATCTATCTTCATATAGGAATCACAGAGTAACCAGCTTATGAACGCAGAAATATATATGTCCACAGAACCAGCAAGCCTATGGTTATTTATATACTATTCTAATATATATTGGTGTGTCCTTATCTTGACAAAAGTTTTCCTCATCATTACTTTCCTCTTAAACTATCTTTTCTTTTCTCTCTTTTTTTTTTTTTTGGCTGTGTTGGGTCTTCATTGCTGCGCACGGGCTTTCTCTAGAGCACAGGCTCATTAGTTGTGGTGCACGGGCTTAGTTGCTCCGCAGCATGTGGGGTCTTCCTGGACCAGGGCTCGAACCCGTGTCCCCTGCATTGGCAGGCGGATCCTTAACCACTGCGCCAGGGCTCAAACCCATGTCCCCTGCATTGGCAGGCAGATTCTTAACCACTGTGCCACCAGGGAAGTCTCTAAACTACCATCTTTTCTATGTCAAATGCAGAATGTACGAGAAAAAAATGTTGGACTGCAAGTTATGAGGACTGCAGTTTTAAAGTCAGTTTAGCCCATAACTAGCTCTGTAGCCTTGGAAAAATGACTCACCTCCTGTAACTAATATTTATTTCCAGCTCTGACCTCTCGCCAGGGCTTTAGTTAGGAAACTTCAAATTCCTACAGACACATAGAACCTCTCATGCACATTTAGTTATTCAGAGATATTGATTACATTGGCATCTTTTATTATTACTCAAATTATAATTATTTTATTTGTTCATGTATGCTTCATTTCTTCAGTTAGATTTCTCCAACCAGATTAGACATTCTCTGAGGGGAGGGAGTTATTCATCTATACAACTTGGTCTCCTTATATCATCACATAGTGAAGGCTTAAATACTTCAGGTTGCAGATATAATTACTTGAGCTTACATATTCTAGTTTGCTGATATAATCATTTGTCTTTGCAAAAAATACAGCTGAGTTTGACATACTCATGGAGCTCTACAGGGCCCTCCCTGACCACTCATTCTCTGGTCCCCCACAATGCCTTCTCCCACTAACCCACCCACACCCCATCACTGTCTATAGCCTCAGTTTGTTTTACTTTTTTAACATAGCTTAACACTCTCTGAGATAATCTCTCCTTCTCCCCCTTTTTCTCTCTCTCACTCTCTCTTTTTCCCAATCTATTGTCTGAAGCTTCCTACTAGGATTTAAGCTCCATGAAACCAGGGACTGATCATGGTCACCATAATACACTTATAGCCTGGACCCATGCCTGGCATATAGTAGGTACTCAATAAGTACTTACTGAATTGTTGTTGAACTCACCCCTCAATATAGTGATAACTATTAGACACTGAACAATCAAAAGAAACAAAAATACTTCACATGATTTACCTGTAAAGAGGTTCTACAAGGTCTTTTTCAAGAAAATCATGATCGTTCTTGACAGCCACAATGTTGATGGGAAATTGTGAGTCTGAAAGAGACAAAGAGAGACAAAGGAGTTTATGCACCTCGTTTTATCTGAATGGGCACCAATATCTTCAGGCCACCATGTTTCTGTACTCATGGCTGATTTTAACAGCAGTTATTCCCCATTGACAGGTGTGTTGGTAATGTTTAGAGAGCAGAAAGTTTTACTTTTATCCCAATAAATGCTTTTAAGAATACAAAAAAGTGTGAAATATGAAAATAACCAAGTGTTTGACCTTGGATAGGACTGCATACCAAGTGCCTGCAGTTTTATAGCTCATCACTATCACTGACTTTTGCCTGTATGGAGAACTCTCCCACTCTCACCATCCACCTAAGGTGGAGGTTGCTGACTTCTGTCCTGATCAGTTCATGAAATACTTAGTTTGGCAGATTTTTTTTTTCCTTCAGAAAGGAAAATACCAGAAGCTCAATGGCCTCAAGTATTTTACTTTGTAGCAAAATCTTGAGTCACTTTGGAGTATCAGCAAAATACTCAAACAACTGATTCTATCCAATAAAAAATGAGAAATTCCAACATTGTAACTTTTCTCCCACAGACTACTCATGCCAGATTTGGAGGTCATGGGCAATGCTCAGGTCATGGTGTTAATTTTAGGTACCTCATTTGTGGAGGTAAAAATCTGGAGATCATTGGAATAAAGTCCATGGCCAAATCTAACCATCAATGTTGGTCCATTATCATCATCCTACCATTCTTTCTCTTTCTCATCTTATATTTGACATTTGCCAATCATAATAAATCTAAGGGTAACAATTTTCTTACTGCAAGTAGAAAAGAGAAACAATTCCTCTTCTGGTGAAAAAAAGTGAATTCCAGAGTGAATTCCGGACGGTGCCTGAATGTAGACTGTCTCATTCTGCTAGAGAGGGAGTTAAATGTGTAGTCATGAGGAACACAGACATGGAAGCCCAGCTGCTCTGGCTTTAGTCGTGGCTCTGCTACTCACTAGCTGTAGACTGTGGGCAAATCACTTAACCTCCTCTGGGACTCTGTTTCCTCATCTGTAAAATGGGGATGATGATAATTATAATACCTCCCCTATGGTATTGTGAATATTAAATGAATAGTACATGTACAGTGCTTTGAACAGTAGCTGGCATATAGTAAGCTCTATAAAAGTATTTGTTCTTATTCTTATTACATCCATTAAATGCATGTGGCTTAAACACAATCTGACAAGCCCATCTCACTTATGCGATATCTTGTTAGTCATTTATAGACTCTTCATATTTAAATTGCATAGTATTTTGAGTGCACATTACAGTAGAAAATCTATCTCATGAAGGAGCATTCTGACTCTTCCACTTTATAATCTTGTAAAAGTCACTTAACCTTTTTGGGTCTCTCATAATCAGTGCATTGCTGGTGGGGGTGGGGGAATAGCAGCTGCTTAGACCAAAACTGTAAGACCCTCCTCCTTGTCTAAAAGGCTATGGTTTTTTGAAAGCTTTTATCAGAGACTTTAGACTTCACAGCACATTCAGAATTTAAGTGAGAGAAGTAGAAGGTTTTTTGTTTGTTTTGTTTTTTTTAATATAAAACTGAGCTTCTAGGTGAATAGATGAGACTCACCAGTGAGTAAAGGTTAATTTTGTTGATTCTTTCCATCCTACATGAATTTCACGTCATCAGGAACAGAAGTCTATACTGTCTAGTGTACTACATGTGCTCAGTTTACCCCTGAAGATTCACTCTCCACTTTTCTGTAAACCGCTTTGTGCCCCAGGATCAGCTGTGGTTGGCATTCAAGGGGATCCACGTCCTCTGCTTCCTTTTGTGTTTGGCCAATGGGAAGCCCTGGCTGGAGATAGAGGGAGGGAGGAGTGTGAGGTCAGGGCATTCACTCTCCTGGTTGTCTCCAGGGGAGGCTGCCATCACCAGCTGTGTCCTCCACTCCTAGGGCCTGCTCTGAGATCTTCTCTCCTTCTAGGTTCTGGACCCTCTCCCTCCATTTATGGCTTTGGGCCTAGGGTAGTGACAGCTCTGCTGCTACGAGCTCTGGACTCCTGGACTGTTCGTCATGGTTTCCTATGCCCTGCCCACATCTTTGTAATGAACACTTTTAGAAATAAATCCCCCTCAGATTGTCTTGAGTAGGCTATCTGCTTACTGCTGGGATCCTGACTAATTCACTATATAACTATCCAGGAAGCAGATGCTTTGGTTATAATTTTAGGTATCAATAAGATAAAGGTGAGTAGGTTTATTAACTGTCAAAACATCAATGGAAGTAAGTATGATGCTGGCAATAGAAGCACCTTACTTAAAACCCTGAAAAATAACATCCGATCCATGTTACATCTTAAGCATTTTCAGGTTAAGTAAACAGAACTCAAGAAAAGTCTCAAGATAAATTAGTTTTGTGATTTCTAGGAAATTTATCAACAATTCATTTATTGTACTTTCAAGAAAACACAGAGTGACGAAAAAGCACGGAGAAGGATAAGGAAGGAAGTGCAGAAAAGCTGCTGATGGCAGAACACTGGAAGGAAAAGGCAGAGCTGGGATCAGCGGTAGAAATGAGAAGTAGAAAGAGCAAAGCGAAAAGTAAAGAAGGGAGAAGCAGGGAGGGAAGCAAGCCTCACTCCTAAACCGGCATCAGTATAAGCCCTGGGCATTGCAAAGATGGAGGCAAGGAGAAAGCAAGGAGAAAAAATGGTTGAGAAAGATTTGGAAGTCAAAACACACCACAGGACATATTTTGAATTTATTCTCTTTATAAAGAGAGAAGACAAGCCCAACTTACCTTCATATAACTGAGCGTACTGCGGAAACCCGGCAGCACGGAGCCAGTCACATGCTTCCTTGGCCTCAATTTCTGAAAAATACAACAAAGGGAAATGTGTGAGTCCAGCGGCCACCCACTGGTCTCTACCTCAGCAATCAATGAGGAACTGGTGAGCACTGTGCATGTTATTACAAAGCAAAATCGTTCTCAGGTAAGTCTGTGTAAGTAACCTACCCAGAAATGGGTATAAAGTGAGCAGGTATAACAAAGGTACTTGTTATGTGTCTACTAAGATTGTCTTCAATGTTGATCCGTAAGTGTTTGGATAATAGCAAAACCACAGACTACAGAACACAAAGGCTGGGTTTCAGGGAGGGAAAAATGTCTTATTTATACACTAGGGAACCAGGGGACTAAGGAGGAGGCGGAAAAACTTCCTTATGATTTTTTTTAAATAAATTGTTTTAAACTTTCAAAGATAAAGCTAAGACTATTTATTCTACATTCCTTTATTCTTTTACTCTGGGGATAATGAAAGAACGAATACAACTGGGCAGTTTGTGAAAATGTTTTTTCTCATGAAGAAAGGTATTAACAAAAATCCAATGTTTTACTATTTCTTTAATTTTACTAATGGCTTTAATTCCAAATGCCTTGTAATAAGATGTGCATTCATCAAGCACATTCTAATGATTTTCAAGCTGCAGAGTGCAGCATGGAACAGTAAAGCTGGTTATCTGGAATTGAGACATGTGTTTGACAGGGCTGCTAGAATCTCTGAGGGCCAACCCCAAGAGGTTGATATGTCCTTTGGGTGACCAATTTTGGTGTGGACATACCAAGAGTGCATGGGACCACCTGCCTGGAGAACTTGGGAGGGAGATGGGGAGAGTCTACAGTATGTGAACCAGGTCACTTTTCGACCTCGTGAATCCTGGATCATTTCCCAACCACAACTCTGTTAGATAAATATGAATGCAGGGGAAAAGAAGTTCATCTGTCAAAAGTCCAGTTTCTCCAAACAAAATTAAACAGCCGATTATAACAGGTCTCTACCCAGGCCTCTTCCTCTGCTGTTGGGAGGGAGCCCGGTCAGGTCATTGTATTTCCATTTACTCTGACGTTCGTTTTCCCCTGTAGCCAAAGTTGGAGAGTACCAGGTGTTCTTGGGATCACTTCATAAAAACAATCCACGCTAGCATCAGCAGTGGGCCAGAGACTGCAACCTACGTTGAAAGCTCAGTGTCTTTGCAGCATAATGTTCAATGTGACAGAGCCATCTGGTCTATGTTAGGAAAACAGACCAAAGGTCAGAACATCCACAGGCTCCAAAGGGAAGAGCAAAAGCCTAGAGCCCCGTCCCACTGATCTGGTTGGATATGGGTTGAGATATGTTATTAAATCCAGGGAAACAGGGCCTGTGGTGGCCCCTGTCCCAGAGTCCCTGCTTCTTTTGGCATCCCCTAATCCACTGTCATTCCAGAGACTGATGATTTCTAAATCTTGGTTTTTTTCTCTGACATGAGGGTTTTGTTACATACTTACTACCAGCACAGACCTAATAGGTCTCCTTCCTGCCTTGTACACATCATTCAGAAATATCTGGGGCACCAAGCTGGAAGTAAAAGCATTTCTATGAGGAGGGGTGAGACCCACAAGTGCAGTTCAAAATGAATTGGCTGGATTGTACTGTATTGGCTAACTTGGGTTTTCCCTTTGGAAGGTACAAAGGGCAATTATTGTACATCTCTAAAGTTTTATTTAGTTCTCATTTGAGAGTCCTTATGTGAAGGATTCCACTTTGATAACTGCGCAAGTACTTCAGGGGAAGTAGGAAATGCACATTCTGACTGTAACGTGGAGAAAATGTGAGTCACTCCCGAGTCAAAGATAGGCTGTTGCCTTCTAAAATTTCAAGCTTCAGATTTGCTTTCTTCTCCAACATACTACAGTGGCTAGTGATGAGAAAATACCTAATTTCTAGACATGCTCTAAACAGTTATGAGTCAGCAAGTCTTAGAGAGGAGCACAGAATTCTGTTATGTGAACTACATGAATAGTATGCCTTTTTCTATTTTATTATTGCTTTTACTATTATTGAAATGTACTGTTAAGCAGGAGAGCCCCAGAGAGACAGACCACGAAGAAGAAATGGGGGCGACTTGGAAGGCAGGAGCTCTGCCACACAGCAAACTCAAAGGGGAGCAGGAAGTAGCTTGTAAGGGAGCGGACACTCCACCAGATGCTGTGGTAAGGACAGAGAGCTGGGGGAGAGGTGGGCAGCAGGGGTCCTCATGGGAAGACTCTCTTTGAAACGAAGACTCTGGGTGGGCAGTGGAAGAGGGCTCAGGCTAGCCTAGGAGATTTTATTTAAAAGGCTCCCTAGATAACTTCATTTTGTTTTTTTCATAAGAGTAACCTAGATAATGAACTGAAACTCTACCCATACAAAATCTTAACCAGAACCCAGGTAAATCAAACTCTCAAATAAGCTGATTTTTAAAAATGGGTTGGCATTTTGTTTTTAAGTCTCCCAGGCAAAAGACAACAAAAGCTGCAATGAGTAAATAATAAATGAGAAGAAGCCACATCCCAGCCACTCCCCACACCTAACTTGCTGTTCTATTTCTTAAATGTTTCCCAAACATATTCCCCCTACTCTTAAGGGCAAAACCACCTAGTGACAAAGCAAACAAACAAAATAATGGAGCACAATTAACCACTATCAAACGTGACTTTGCCCATCAAGTTGAGTTGGAGATAAAAAGAGCCTTACGATTCCTACTGATTCCCCACAGCCCCTACTAACACCTGTCAGCCAAATGCTAATGCTTTCCCGGGGGCGTATTACCCATGCAACAGCCAAAATGCCTGGAGAAGTAAGAAGGAACCATTACTGCCAGTGTCATGTTTCACAAGGCCTACATAATGAGAGTTAAATGACATTTGAGGAGAATGTGAAAATCTCTTTTCCACTGAGCTCTTGCTTAGCCAGCACAAAATTATGTAAAAGCTTTAAGGGCCATTCAAATCACATTTTGACAGTTTTATTTGTTCCCCATTTCCAACCCACACCTGGCCCTGTGGCATCTCCAGGGCTAAAAGGCAAAGCACCAACCTTCTGCAAGTCTCCTGCAGCAAACCTAAGTGTGGGGAGAAACCAGAGAATGCCCTTGACAGACTGGCCTACTGATATCGACCATGGTAACCACATTGTAACTGGAGAAAATTCAGTCTGTTTGCCTCTGGATATGATAGGATTTCAATAGAATTTTTGTAATTATTATATATAAACATCATTTCCATTTTACTCTAGAGTGAGCATCTGTTTTTGCTTGCCCAACATCCTTCCCCGCTCGCTCGGATAACAGAGCCTCTTCTACATGGTTTAGGTGGGCCCGACGCTCCTGGTCCCCTCCAACCACATTCTTTGGCCCTATCACCACCACCCACATGGATGACCTGCTCCTTAAGAGAACCCATTCCCCTAAGTCCAAGGAAACCAAGGAGTCTTGGGATATTAAGTCAACAGTTGTTTGGGGGCTGAAATCAACTGGTTGAAGAGGGAGATATTCAGTTTTTCAATTGGTAGCTTGACCTGCACAAAAGCCAAGCAAACCTTTTCAATTGATAAATAAAGAAGATAGTTTGGCACTTGGCATGCTCTTCCATCACATATCTGTGATTCTACTTGGGGGAAAGTCACTCACTTTGCCTCAGTTGCCTTTCCTACATGCTTAGACCATGATCGGACCTCTGTCCAGAGACAGACACAGCAGAGGGAGGCTGTCTCATTGGGTGCCCGAGTGGCTGCACATCAAAGGGCATGAGAACGAAGTCACTGTGGAAATTACCATAGCCTGTGACACTGGTTTTAGAAAGTATTATCACATCTTAATTACATGTGCTCAGTGTTAAAAACTTATAAAAATACAGAAAGGCACAATTGTCCCATTAGTTAACATAATTCAGTATATGTTATTTGTCAAACTGGTAGTGATGGTAATATCTTTGGTTGACTACTTTCTGCATATAACAAAATACATTGTGAATATTTTCCCATATCATGGTATTGTTGGTAAAAATGGAAAATTAACTTTGTTTTGAGAATGATGCTTATTTTTTAAATACCTAATTTTTTTTTTTTTTTGCGGTACGCGGGCCTCTCACTGCTGTGGCCTCTCCCGTTGTGGAGCACAGGCTCCGGACGTGCAGGCTCAGCGGCCATGGCCCACGGGCCCAGTCGCTCCGCGGCACGTGGGATCCTCCCGGACCGGGGCACGAACCCGCGTCCCCTGCATCGGCAGGCGGACTCTCAACCACTGCGCCACCAGGGAAGCCCATAAATACCTAGTTTTTGAATACTGCCAATTGAGCTGACAACATCAAGGTAGCCAAGAGGAAACCGTTCAGTAGGTCTTCATCAACACAGTCTGACTGTAGAGAAGGCTGGAAGCCTATGTGAGTTAAAAGAGATTTACAAGCTGTTCCTTTAAGGAAATATCACCCGATGTTTGTACCGTCAGGTGGACAAGGCTCCAGAGGGCCTCAGTCAAGTAAGGAGTTGTACTGAGCGCAGCAAATTTACCGCCCAGGGTTGCAGGCCTCCTTTCTTGTTACTCACTGAATTTTTAAACTGGTGCTTCTAAAGTGCTCGGAACAGTGTGTTCTCCTACCTAAGCATTTAAATACATTTTTTAAAAAATTTACATTATTCTCGGCATAGCAAATACTTTTTCCATAGCTAACCCAAGGGGATACTCTTCTTTCTAAATACCCAAAGGGATACTCTTCTTTCTAAGGGACACTCTTCTTCTAAACCAAAAATTCAAATTAGGGCCAAATTAAGTATTATTATCATCACAAAATTAGCTGGCTAGAAGGAACCTGGTTTACCGTGGAAAGTTTAAGGCATATGTATTTATGTTCTTCTTACAAATCTCCTGGAATTTTGATGGACAAACTGGCTCCAATTTAAGTAGGTCTTAAACATTCTTAACGTTCATTCTTAAACGTTCATTAAGAGTACTCAAGAGAAGTTGGGAAAAAAAGACAACATGGATCTCCATGTGATTTAGAAAAGTGGGCTTGAGAACAGTGTTTTGTTTTTTTCATTTAAACTGGCTGACATGGTGGGCACCCTGCTTCTGAAAGATTATGGGTGACTCAACCACCACAAGATGTCTGCAGTTGACGCAATTATCACTATTAAAGCATATCCAAGGTATTAACATTTCAACAGACTCATGGTTGTCGGCTTAGGATGGTTTGCACGGCTGAGTTAGCTTCATTATTCACGAATTTCTTCAGACAAATGACTCCTTTGTTTTCAGATGAAATTTCTCAAGTGAAGTCCCTATTTATTGAAGCTGTGTTTATTCCATAGGCTGTATTTATTCCACAGGCTAGGCCAAATTTGTCAAAACCAGTGCCAGAGTATCCATTCTGTCCATATGTGGACGAGAATGATGCAAGCATTAATATTATGTAGGACCATGCACTACCACCATCATCCTTCTCCCGGGAGGGCTTTATAACCCTCAGCACAGGTTCAGGAGGGAACACCAAGTTTTGTAGTAACAACAGGCTTTGATTTAGATCCCATGTCATGGCAACAGGATACATCTTTTTGCATTCTTTGAATTATATAATATATTTATTGCAATGTGTAAAAGGCCTGAACAAGTCTTAAATGTATACCAAGTATAATTATTTTCTAATGTGCATAACATTTTATTTCCATGATATTCTAAGTTACTAATAGAATTAAAGTATGGGTTATTTTAGAAATTTAAGATTATTAATCTCTGCACATTCAAATCAGTGAACCAAGTGATAAACAGCCATTTTATCTCCCCATAACTTAAGGCAACCTTTTTTCTGATGTGTAGAAAAATATTTTGCACTCAGCTAATATATAACTATAGAAGAAAGAAATAGGAAGATGTATATATCCTGAGGACACCTAATTGTACTCAGTTAAGATGGAGAATCATGGCTGGGTTTATGTGTACTATTTTCCTGAAAGCAAGAGTAACAGACATGCTGAGACGTACTATTCCATCACCAATTCTTAACACTAGCCTTATTTCTCAGGTTGTAAAGTATCTTCTGCAAGCTGGATTCATAGCAAATCTAGCCACTTAAAAGTAATTTCTATTAGAGTGAAAAAAAATCAAGCAAATTCTATACCTAAATAGAAGGTCTATTCTTAGTCACTCAAGGGTTGTTTTTAATCTCTCTTTTTCAGCCTTTTTGGGGAAAACATATAATATATATAATTTATTATTTGTTTACTATTAAATTTTTTATGTGACTATAAATTAAATTATATATTTTAATATATTTAACAAATTCTACATACATTTTACACAACCATAAATTTAAAATTCTAAATAAAATTATATATTTTATATAATTATAAATTTATAATGAAAACACACACACACTCTAATACGTTCCTAATGAGTCCCTGCTCTTTCCAGCTACCAGGGAACTTGCAGTTCTCATCCAACTGGGAAGCATGTGCTTTCCCAGCCCACTGATGTCCGGCTTGGCCACATGACGCACTCTGGCCAACGAAACGTGGGCAGAAGCAATGAATGCGAGTTTCAAGCAAAACTCTTCAAAAGCCATCACCTAGTTCTGCCAGCTCTCCTACCCTTCCCTTGACCATGAGGCTGGCATGTCTCAGAGGCTATTCTTCAGCCTGGGTCCTGGAATGACGACACAGGGGACAAAGCCACAGCAGAGCAGCTGCTGACACGTTATGTGAGCAAGCAATAAACTTCCGTTGCCTTATGCCACTACAATTTGGGGGACAACTTGTTACAGTGGCATAATCTAGCTTAAGCTAATTTAGCACAGCTGCCAGCTGTGCCTTTTATAGATGAAGCATAGGGATGCACTACAAACTTTTATTTCAACTTGAGGCTGTTCCTGGATATCCGTTAGTGTGTCAGAAAGGAACACAGTCAGTCTCCATAATAATTTCTGCCTGGAATTCTGCTTCTCTGCCTACAGTACCTGGCCTGTATGAAATGTTAAAATGTAAACAATTCTTTCACGCCCATCTGTCACATGGATCCACACGAGTGTGTGTGCACACATTACAAACACACACACTTTTTCTCTCACCTACACATACACACTTACATCACAGAAAATCGAAAGTTCAGTTGCAACTGAACAAGGAACAGAAATACTATCCTCCATGCCCATATTCCTAATAGTATGAAAACAAGAACAAAGATCACAAACCTCTCCCCCACACCCCCGCAATCAATCTCAAAGAAAAAGAAAGCAGAAAATATATGTTCTACTAGCCAAATAGTTTCTGAACAGATTGTTTTGACTCCAGTTTTCCATGAGGCAGGGTAGCTCTTTATTCTCTCCTTTCATTTGGTACAGATTGTTCCCACCAGGCACTTGCGGTATCTCTCAGGGAGGCTGCATGCATACACAAGCACATGAACATCCCCAGCCTTGCGAGGTTGTGGAGCCACTGCCTACCACTAAATCCCAAGAGACTCTTGGGGATGGAGTCAGTTATGCAACTGAAATGCAAGGTAGGGGAACACAGAACTGATTCAGACAATTAGAAAGAGGGTTGCAATTTGCCACCCTTGGCCAAGGTACCTCCATATTGACCCACCAAAATAATAGAATCTTGAGGAACCTTTCTTGGGACAAGGGTATGAAGATTCTGGAGATGGCTTCTCTCTCTCACTTGGCTTCTTTGGCTTCAATTGGAAAGGTGAAGAATAAGAGTCCATGGCAGCTAACTTGATGCTGGCTCTCAGGAGCAGAAGCTCTAACTTCCACAAGGTCAGCCAAATGGCCAGAATCAGAAGGGTCCCTGTCTATTCACTGTGTCATGCCCATGACTTTTTGTCCAGGGAAGAGCAACTGCTTTGGACAAGTCCTACCACCACTAAGAAGTCAGGTATCTTGGCTTTGGACAGGTATTCTTCTATCCTATATTGCTTTAAGACTTACCCTTTAAATGTTAAAAAAAAATTATTCATGTCTTTAGGGAATAAAACCCCTTCTATATCTATTTTCAGATATATCTGGATGTCTATACTTATAAAGGCTTATCTGCTATTCCAGCTGCTTAGCCCAACTCTTTTATAATTGTGGGTACTGCAATTACACCAGAAGCTTTCATGATATCAGGGAAAATTGTTCCACACAGGCATCAGAAGGAGCACAGATCTGTCTGGATAAAATAACTACAAGAATCCTACAGACCCTATTCATGTCTTTCACTCCTCATAGGGCTGGCACAGCAAGATACAACGTCACCAAAGCTTCTGACTCTCAACTCAAGGCTTTGTGCATTTAATTTTTAGCAACTCTAATACCTGGATCAGTCAAAACTCATGTTTGCTTAATTTAATCCCAAGATAAGATGTGCACAACTCAAGTGTAATTTTACTATCTGACTATACATAAAAACTTCATGGTGTATGTGTGTGTGTTTTATTTTAAAATATTTACTGGGATAAATTTTTTTTTTTTTTTTTTTGTGGCGGTACGTGGGCCTCTCACTGTAGTGGCCTCTCCCGTCGCGGAGCACAGGCTCCAGACGCGCAGGCTCAGCGGCCATGGCTCACGGGCCCAGCCGCTCCGCGGCATGTGGGATCTTCCCGGACTGGAGCACGAACCCGTGTCCCCTGCATCGGCAGGTGTACTCTCAACCACTGCACCACCAGGGAAGCCCTGGCATAAAATATTTAATGATAATTTTTCAATGTGTCCTTGCCAGTTTTCTGGAATGCTTTCTACTTTTATGCAGTGGCAATGGTTCTGTGAATGATTTTCTAAAGATACATCACTTATCCCAGAAAATCAGGGCAGATTCAAGAAATTAAGTTTTTATTAGGTCTTCAGCTATGGATTCATTTTTCTCCATGTTCTTCAAGGCCAAAGAGACCACTGAGCTTAGAGGTTCGCTCTCTAAATATTGGGATTTCTATTTTGCAAATCATTAATAGACACTGACATTATATATCCCTTACAGAGAGCAATTTAAAATGAATACAGGTAGTTGAAATAGCTTTATCTGATTTAAGGTGGGGGGAGATTAAACTCCCAACTGAAGAGATGGAAAACAACCTGTATGCTGGAACACCCCTTTTTCATCAAACACAGTGATACATTATTGATTTGTGTCACACTGTTATCTACCACATGGCCTACTGATATTAAGTCAACTAAAGCACCCCATAAATATATCATGAATGCAATGAAATTGGTTTTAAAAAGTTATATAAGCTATAAAAAAGTTTTTAAAGTTTAAAACATGATAAAAGTTTTAAAATCTTCAAATAGTTCAATTTGTAGATAGTAGATAACTTCTAATTTTAAAGAATTCTTTGGGCCTCAGTAATTATTGTTATAAAATCTTAATTGGATCTCTCCAGATTTTAAGAACATAGTAGGAAATGGCAGAACTATGTGTCATGTAAACACATGACTACTTCTAAATGGGTGTCTAGGCAACTCTAACTCTTGTACAATATAAATGTAATTTAATTACCTGACTAGCTTTGAGCATATAACAATTTTTATTAATGATGGTCTTGACTAATATGTTTGCCCAAATACTCACTGAATTCAGGTATAAAAGAATTATTCCCCTTAAGAACAGAATTGAATAAGAGATAAAAGTGACTTAAAATTTCTTCTTAAATGAAATCAAACAGAAGAGAATCAAAATCTAAACCTAAGATTTGAAACACCTGAAAGAAAGAAAGAAGGAAAAAAGAAAGAAAAATCACTTTCATTCTATCATCTGGAGATCGAGTAACATTTTGTTGGCATATATGTAATCTCTCATTCTTTTATTAGGAAGATGTGTACATGTATCTAAGCCAAGTATACTACCTTTTTTATATAATCTTTAAATAAAATTGCAATCTGCTTTTTCACTTGACAATGCATTTTGAACCTCTTTCCATGCCAACAGATGTCCTTCTCAAACATTCTACTTGGCTGAATAACATTCCCACTGCTATTATTTTAAAAAGCACCTTCTTTTATCAGTTTAGGCTTCCACAATCATAGGTTAAAAATAATAAATCCAGTTCTCTGGAGGCTTTCATTCTAAATAAAGAATTTTGCCAGAATGTGCATCCTGGTAAACGTACTTCTGGGTTGATATTTCTCATATTATTTTACATTCTGGATTAAGATGCATCTCATATGGCTTTGATTTATATTCTCAGCAGACTTCAAAAAGGAAATTCCAAGTGGAAGTTTATTCATACACCAGAACTATGTTTAAATGATGCTACAGGGATATCTTAAACTAACACAAGTCAGGAAGTTCAAAGTTGAGGTTAGATCTTGGACCATGTTCCCACCTCTTCCTTCTTGGTATTTTGAAAGTGGAGATTTTATGTAACAGCTGTTCTGCTTGTCTTTGACCTCCTATATATGTATTTAGATAATTTCCAAGATGAATTTCAAAACTTTATGTAATTAGCATTTTCTAAAGGGTGTTGCTGCAGTTTCAAGGTTACACTTAAAAAAAACAAAACAAAACAAATAAACTAGACCAAATAAAGAAAAACTCCCCAACTTGTTTTAATTACTAGATGAATATTTGGAGTCTACAAGACTCCTAAAACCTTTTAAATAATCAAGAGCAAAATGTGACCCAAATTCGAAAACTAGCAAATTCACCAAGAGTGAATCTCTTTAGAACAAAACAATTTTATTTTTGTGCAGGGTTAATGCTTTGCCTTAAAGGAGAGTTCAAAATGAAGATACGTTCTGGTTTCCTTTTGCTCTTAACTAATGGCATACCTATTACTTAAATAAAACAAGTTTCTTCTCTTGTTGAATGCGCATACTTAGTTTTATGAATTAACTTTTTAAAAAGAGCCTGTCAATTTGTTTAGAAAACGTTCCTTTATCTGAAGGCATACCAGACTAACTGGATGTAAGAGGTAACATGGCTTACAGTGGTTAGAAGCACTGACTCCACCCCTCATTACCTCATGACCTTGGATAGATTAATTTCAGCATGCCTACAGGAGGGCCTGGGGCCAAATACCCACACTTCACAAAGATTCTCCTTACAAGAAGAATCCAACAGGCAATTCATTTTTTCATTCTATAGAAGATTTCATTAGACTCTTTCTGTTAAATAATGTTGTATCGCAAGAAGCCATGCTTTGCACCATACAATGCTGTTCAACAAGATGTAATGAGAATCATAAATGAAATGTGACACTTTGAAAATGGTAGTAAGAGCCTCCACCAGCTGCTACTTTCAGGATATGAACACCAGATTGGGGAAGACAATAGTTGTGATTATAGTTTATGATGTGCTTACCAGTTAATAAGTAAAATATTAGCAATCATGTGCTTGGTATGTGAAGATCTCAAGGGCAAAGGTATGTTTAAACATACCAAACATATCAGAGGCCTGGGAAAGAAATCTGTATCAGACATGTAGCCTTCATTAAGGGAAATGCTGTCAGAAGATTATTTTTCCATGTTAAAAAAAAAAAAAAGAACAAATAAGTAAACCTTGAGCAAGGGATATGGGCTTCCTGTGGATTGAGGATGGGGAGAAGTTGAGAGTTAATGTGGAGCCCAAGGTCATTTGCCTCAAGAGAGCACGAGTTTCCCAGATAGGCTTCCTCTCAAGGTCATTCCCGCTATTCAAAACATCCCAGGTGTGTTTTCAGGGATCTGCTTTGTGAGGAGGCAACTAGGAAATTATTGAATAGTTTAAATACCATTCAGATACTTCAACCATTTACATCTAAAAGCAAAGAAATATTTTGCTCTTATGCTTAAAATGATTATAATGAACGCTTCATGACTGCTCACATTACATCCAATGGTGAAGAGAGAATTTAGAAAGCAGTCCTCTTTGAACCTTTTGTTTTTCCAAAACGAGGACCGGTGGGTACATATTCTCTCTCTCTCTCTCTCTCTCTCTCTCTCTCTCTCTCTCTCTCACACACACACACACACACACACACACACACACACATTTTAATTGAGATAAAGTCTGTCTTGCTTAGGCTAATGTATAAACTAAAGGTCATTAACCCAGGGTTTTTAGAAAGAGCTTAGGCCTGGGAACTTCTTTGTATGCAAATATTATTATATAGGCACTTTATTTGCTGAGGCTACATAGCTTTCATCAAATTCTGATTCACTTATTTTACCACTAAAGTACTCCCATTTAGCCCAAGAAAGCAAAAACTTTATGCACCTTCGGAGGCTTAAAAAAGGGCCAGCTTTTTCCTGCTTTGCTCCCTGTAGACGATCAATTTTTGATTTTGGAACTTGGTGAGATAAATAATTTCTTTCTCTCTGTCACACACACACACACACACACACACACGTATATAGGTGCACATATATTCTGTAAACATATCACAGGTAAAACTGCAAGCATCCTTAAATAAATATGTGGATTTTTATATCCTCTTAAATTATAATATTGCAGGTACACATTACCAGATTGGAAAACAGGCTGTATCTTTGCATGTCCAGTTCTTAGCCCAGAGCTTCGCAAATGAATGTTGACTAAAAGAGTGAAGGGCTATATTAAGAGGAAAATATTCAATATTTATAGTTTTAAATATTTACAGGCCAATAAACACCTAAAACATTTTTCAGATACATGAGTTCCCTCTGAAGTCACAGGGCTATTGTAAATATGGGAACATGTATTGTGAATGTACTTTGCAAACAGTAAAACCCTGTAAAAAATAAGGTTTTATATCCTTGGGCAGCACTGTCTTTGTAGATCTCAATGTTGCCTATGTTTTCTGAAGGACAGGGCATTTGACACAGTCCCAGCACGGACTGGGAGAGTCATTCCTACGGGCCCGATCCCTTTCCCTTCCCTCTGCATGGAATCCTTTGGAATTCCTAGTCCAGAGATTACTGCAAGATTTAGTCTTGGAAGAATAACAGCGTGAAAAGCTTTTCCTGTTTTTTCACAAAGGAATCACTCTCCCTTTTTAAGATCAACAAACCTGATTGGGATATATTCGTTCATACTTGAAAATAACCAGACATGAGCATAGAAAAAGAATATCATAAGACTTTCAAATGTTTTGACCACAGTCTTTAGAAATAAATATACTACTAATAGTTGTGAGCATGTACATACACACTCATACTCAGAGACTGAAACAAAGTTTCACAAAACAATAATAACTCTTTATATATATGCAATGCCATCTGACATAATTCTGCTCTGTTCTCTATTAAAAATTGCTGGGTATACCCATTAGCTGACTTCATTACCCTCAGTTTAAAGAACACTGCCTCAGATGACACTCTGTTATATGAGAAGCATCTGGTTAAATCAGTGAATAAACTGAGTCCAGTTCCAAGAGTCTGACAACTGGTCTTCCTAGACTCCTTCCTCTCCTGAATTCCTCATATTCTCACAAACTCAACCCCAAGACCTGCTTAGTTTCCCTCTTAAATGTATTTCTCCGACTTCTATTGGCCCACCTCCATTCTCTCTGCCTTAATTTAGAGCATCCTCATGTCCTGACTATTGCAACAGACTCCTAACAGGTGTTCCTGCTTCAAGGTGTTCTTGCCTTCCTGACCTCTCTAAGACACAGGTATGATCATCCTCCTTAGGATTCCTTCATGCATCCCTGACACCCAAAGAACAAAGTACCAGCCCATTACCCTGGCCCACAGTGCCCTCCCTCACCTGGCCTCTGCCTACTTCCAGGGGCTCATGGACCAATTTGGGCCCAGGTACTGGAATGGCAGGGAGTTTGTCAGTCCCATGGTGCTGTTTCACGTTCCACGCTTGCCCTTGGATTGTTTCTTCTCCTTTGTCTCTCCCATTCTTCCTATTTCTTTTTCTCCTGACTTACTCATTTGTCTTCTATCAAGATTCAGCTAAGACATCACTTCCTGAATCCCAGGTTAGCTTGTCTCTCTCTGGACTTTTGTACATTATAGTCCTTACGAGGTTAGACTGAAATGTTCTTGTCATACATCTGTCTCCCCATTAGACTACAAGCGTTTCAAGGGCAGAGGCTGCCTGATGCACTTTTTGCACCTCTAGTGCCTGGCAGACCACTTGAACCCAGTGCGTGTTCAACGCAAGCCTCCTGAAATAAATGCGCTGAATGTGGCGGAGCTGAGAAGCTCTGCTTCTGTTCCAGGTGTCCCTTGGGTACCCATCTTTCACCAGCATTGCTCTGCATTCATCCCAAATCAGGATGGACTGCTGCTCCTTTTATTTATTCCCAGCAAAGGACCTGCACATACTGCGGGTCAAAGGTCTTTGGCGAAGGTACCTCTGGCCCCTGAAAAAGCTCTCCTGCTCTCTTTCTTTTTTCCTGGTTTGACTGAAGGAGGCTGAGGGGCACATGCTGGGTTTTCATACCTTCCTGTTCTATTTCATTTAAGTCTGCTGCTACTGTTGCTGGAGCTGAGGATGGGCTAAGTGCCAGCCCCAGTCTTAATCAATAACAAATCAATGACATGAAATCTCATGAAGCTTAGAGGTCTTCCAGATGTGGATTTGGAATAGTAATGGGAAGTCAGATTTGGTCCAGTCATTTCCAATCTAGACGACTCTGGGAGAAGGAGGGTAGTTCTGGTGATGTGCAAAAAGGGTTAGGTGCCCTTAGGAGCAGATCTGAGCCGAGTTCAGTCTGGACCCCCCGAGATCTCCCTGCATATGCCTTGGAGGACACCCAGCTCCCCGAGGCTGCCCCGTTCACTCCTCCAAGGGAATCATCCCGTCAGTCCACAGTGGCACCCCTGGGGAAGTGGGTATGCTTTCAGTCAGAGTAGAATAATACCTCTCTACACACTAGAGAAATGGAGTACAGCAATCCCCTCTCTTTAAATGTAACTACACCCAGCCACGACTATTCTGGTTCTCAGGAGCAGAGGGAAAATATGTGATATACTGAGGTGACCTTCTTTTGGGCACTAGACTTAGTTGGGTCTGCCTAGAAGACCCTCCCCTTTATTCTTAGTTAGACCTTCTCTTTCCTGGAAAAGGTAGCTCGTTGGACACCTACTCCAGGAAGCCTTCCCTAAACCCTTCTAACACTTATGGTCTCTACCCTTCCATGATCCCTGGCTCTTTTTTTTTTTTTTTTTTTGCGGTACGCAGGCCTCTCACTGTTGTGGCCTCTCCCGTTGCGGAGCACAGGCTCTGGACGCGCAGGCTCAGCAGCCATGGCTCACGGGCCCAGCCGTTCCGCATCATGTGGGATCTTCCCAGACCGGGGCATGAACCCGTGTCCCCTGCATCGGCAGGCGGACTCTCAACCACTGCGCCACCAGGGAAGCCCATCCCTGGCTATCTTGAATTGTTATTTGACCTATTATTATGGTCATCTCTTAGTAGACTTAAAGTCTGAGCACAGTGGACTTGTAAACAGTAGGGACTCAGTACAATTTGTGGTGGTTGTAGCTGTTATGGCTACCATCAATAACTAACAGAAAGACAAGCTCATACATGGGTATGGCTGGTGACTGATTATGATGGTGAGGATTACTGGCCCTTGCTCATCTCTAGACAAAGGAAAGTAACCTGGGGGAAAGGATGAAATCCTTTAATGGATAAAGCAAAGGACAGAACAGATATGGGAAGGAAGACAGCAAGTTGAGATCAACCCCCCCCCAGATTGTAGCAGTGAAGAGCAGCATAGAGCATGGGATTACTGTAGGGGTCCCTGAACAAACCTCATTCCATCTCAAAGTCTCCATTTCCTCATCCAGAAAATGTGCATAATGTTATGGATATAATTCAGATCAGCTGGAAGGATGTGAGAGAAACTCCAGAACAAGGAAGGGTATTTTGTGTACCGCTGCAATTCTGGGCCCTGGCACAAGGCTTTGGACTTCACTTTGTGTTTACAAATGTTGGACAAAACGAATTACGTAAATTGACAAAGAGCAGGCACTTAAAAGTTGGAGCTTTTATTAACAACTGAAATGAGTACTTTTCACATTTCCCCACTGACGTACTCAAATGGCAGAAGACAATAAACAGATGTCCTCCATGAATTTATTTCACATTTCTACCTATATAGAGGACGAATAAAACATGCCCTCCCTTATTTTACTACAAAAAGCTTTCCCTCAAATTTTAAGAAAACCGATGCTCCGAGATGTACCATCGTGGACATTCTGGGGGGATAAAGGGACTCAAATGTAAATTTAAAAGAGAAATTTCACTTCTAGAGAGATGATTTATCATTAGATTTATCTTATTTTTTAATTAACAGCTTCCCTGAACACTAGAAAATGTGAGGTTTGGGCAAATGCCAACTCCATTCGAGACAGGATGACACCACTGGACCCAGGGGTTTGACTAGAACGAACTGATAGACACACAGGCAATGGACAGCTGACGGTTGGTTGAGCTTAGATCACAGGATGGAGGTAGAATCTCTGCTCAGCAACATAAGATGCTGGCTTGAAAACAAAGACCTTCTTAAATGTATTTCTATAAAATAGCAGAAGATCTCATGTTCTGAAGGCAAGTTGTGCATTTTATTAAGGAACGCAGCCAACATCCTTCAAAGATAGCTTCAGAGATAGAACCCAAATTTGATCACGCGCTCTGCTGCTTAATATCCTTCAGGACTCTTAAATCCTTCCAAAGTAAAATGCAAACTTCCAAGGACAGCATACGATTCTTGAGCTCAGCATGAATCTCCGGCGTGTCCTTCTGCATCTCAACTGGGCACGTGTGCTGGATGCCAGCAGTACTAACTCCCAGCTCCTTAAAACTGCAGCTTCCTGCCACTCCCATCCTCTGTTCCCTGTAGGTGCTTTTCCTAAATCTAGCATGACTTTCTCCCACTTGATCTGACTCACTAATCCTTGTTCTTCCTTCCCCCTCTATTTCTTTAATTCTCAGCTCTAGTTTTACCTTCTCTGCCAAGGCCTTCCTGACCACCCGCTTCCTGCCACACAGGTAAGGTAAGGTTCTCCTCATCTCTCCTTGGCACCCTCTGTGTACCTCTGGCCCAGCACTTACCCTGGCACTGGAATTTTTGGTTTATTCTGCTTTTCTGTTGCCCTCCACAGGCACGGCCTTTGCATATCCTGTGCCAGCAAAGTGCCCGGCACCCCAAAGGGGCTTGATTAATGTTTGCGGTACAAACCAAGGAAGCTTCCAGCACAGAGGCTCAAGAAATTTACAGCGAGGAGTAAATGATAGTCCTTTCTCATGCTTCCGGCCATGGACAGAGAGGAAGAACCTCACTGCTCCCGGGTGACCTGTGAAGCATCAGCAAAAATTCCAAACCTCCACACTTCCTTTCCCCACTGTTTTCATTCACATTAAAAAAGGAACACCATGGATTTGCATCACAGCCTCAAAGTACAGCGAAAGGGAGACAGGATTGCATTTGGAACAGAAAGAACCACATGCTTTCTTATGAATCAAACCCCTAAACAGAACAAAATTTAAGGGGGAGTATGTCCCACTTACTCACATTATCAACAGTCCTTTAGTAGCAAACAGAACTCTCTACTCATGAAGGAAGAGCACAAGAGTTACGATTCCAGTGATTAATCTTTTGCTTGAAATTTCCAAATCTTTTATTTGTCCTTAAAGAACATAAATACAGTTTAAAAACATTCCACAGTTGACAATAAGTAGCAAAGATGATGTTTCTAAAAGACTTCCTCCTTCTTGGTACAAAAAGTACCCTCATATATCCTGTAGGTACTAACAGATTCATGTTCGTAACTGCTTTAAGCTCTACGCTGCTCCTCTCTGTCAAGTGTGGTTTCTATTTAGAGTCTAAACAGTATATTGTTAATTTCATATTCCATAATGTCACTTATTTTATAACACAATAATGGTATTAGCAAATTTGAAGTTAATAGTCCCCAAACAGCAAAGAAAACAAAAACAAAAACAAATCCATACCTCTTAGGTTTACCGAATTCTAGGTTTTAAAATTCTCTTTGGCATAATGGTTTCTATTAGCAAAACCCAGACAGCGCTAAATTAACAAAAAATTCTGCCAGAAACATCCTATGAAACTCTGCTCTAAGGATTTACATTCATTCATTTTAGGCTTCATATTGATACCTCTTTGTTTCCAATCATGCTATGAAAATAGAAGGGAAACAATTCACAGCAGTGCTTCGAGATGCTCATCTGGGAAAGTGGGGGAGTATCCCTAATGCTGATGTCATTGTCATTTCTGAAATTCCAGCCCTGGTTACTCTGCCATCTGGGTTACTTTTCTATCTGGAATTCTCTCTCCCAGCCTTCCCTCACTACCCACTCACCTGACCCCTGGGGGAATCATGAATCACTTCCTGTCCTTTAAAGTTGTGGCTGAACTTCCCCTTCTGTAACAGCCTCAAACTGGGGGGTGGGTGGAGGCTGGGAAGGACTGCAATGAGAAGGACTGGGAGGGAGAGGGCTGCCTGGAAGGCAGGCAGAGGGCAGAGGAGTCCCTCTCCTTCCATATTAGAGTGAGTTGCTGAGCACTGCCGACTCTTGTTTTTTTAGGAGATAAACGATTGTTATCACAGTAATGACCTGAGTTGTGCATTTTTTACTGCTTGATTTACCTCCAAAATCCTGATTTCATTCTTCACCGTTCTACTGCTTACGCACAACTTCAGAAAGGATGCAGGGTAAAAGAAATAAAAAGCAAATTCATCAACCTCACATCTATGAAAAGTCTGATGGGGCAAATCTGAGACCTGCTTAAAAATAAGTGGTTGTACAGGCATCTATTCTATTGAGACCCACCTCCTTATTTGTCATTAATATTAATAAGTTGGATGTAGTATATGAATCAGCTTTTTAGGTCAGTTTTTTATTAAAAGGATATTTTTACTACAATAAAGTTTTTTTAAATTAAGAATTTAAAAATAATATTACGGCAGAGATAAGCTAAGTATTTAACAAACACATGGGAAGGCATGTGGGTGGACCTGCCATGTGATCTACCTCCCCCTGTCCTTCTCCATCCACCAGTGGATGTACCAGTGCCCAGGAGACCTTGGAAGCTTCATGTTGAGTCAGGAGAGCCTCAGTTGGCCTATGTCTGGTGCAGGGTGTCCTCAATGTGAATAGGAAACATAATTTTAGTTGGTTGAGACTGTAACACTTTGAGGACAGGAACCTCTGCCTTATTTGACATTGAATCCCCCATGATTGGAAAAGAGTATCCCCTTATGCCTGGAAAAGAGCATCCCCTTATGCCTGGAAAAGAGCAGGTATCTGGCCAGTGTTTATGGAATAATGAATGTTGAATGAGTCATAAGAGTATACACATGAAAAATCAAAATGCACACAAAAAGTTAATTCTGAGAAAAGCTTCTGGGGATGCTTTGCTCCTACACACACATAATCAACTTCACTCTAAATATCACTCAAAAACTCTTTTGTCGGGCTTCCCTGGTGGCGCAGCGGTTGAGAGTCCGCCTGCTGATGCAGGAGACACGGGTTCGTGCCCCGGTCCGGGAAGATCCCACGTGCTGCGGAGCGGCTGAGCCCGTGAGCCATGGCCACTGAGCCTGCGCGTCCAGAGCCTGTGCTCCGCAAAGGGAGAGGCCACCACAGTGAGAGGCCCGCGTACCGCAAAAAAAAAACAAAAACAAAAACCGCTTTTGTCTTTTATGTCCATTTTTGTTTTCATGGAAAGCATCTAACTTTCAATACGCACCACAAACTAAGACAGATCGTGAAACAGTTTCTTTTGAAAAGGATTCAATTCTGTCCCTTCTCCTCAACCTACCCCCCCAACCCCGAAAATAAATCCAATCTCAGTTGACTGAACAGATTTATTTCACTGCTCATCAGTTTTAGAGAATCAGATGCATTTAAAAAGCAGTTTGGGGGCCTCCCTGGTGGCGCAGTGGTTGGGAGTCCGCCTGCCGATGCAGGGGATGCGGGTTCGTGCCCCGGTCTGGGAGGATCCCATGTGCCGCGGAGCGGCTGGGCCCGTGAGCCGTGGCCGATGGGCCTGCGCGTCCGGAGCCTGTGCTCCGCAGCGGGGGAGGCCGCAACAGTGAGAGGCCCGCATACCGCAAAAAGAAAAAAAAAAAAAAAAAAAAAAAAAAAAAAAAAAAAAAAAAAAAGCAGTTTGGGGTTATCCAGACTTTAATGAAGGGATGCTGACTGTGGGAAGGTCTCCTGGCTCCATGTTCTCTCCATAAAGAAATTTCTTGCCCCCATCAGACTAGTCCGTGAGTCCGTGAAAGTGACACATGGTAAAATCCTTTGCGTTAATAACAAAACCTATAAATCCCTTACATATTTGTATTTATTTTCAGGCTAAACTTGATTTCTAGGTTCAAGACTATGAAGCGACATTTGGTGTTTCCTTTTTAGACTAACTGTGACTAGATGCTAGGACAGATGCTTAGGGCCTGTCCAGGAGATGCCAATGATTCCACACCTTGTATTTATGTTTCTTTTTTGTCATTCAAAAATGTTTCATTTCCTTTCTTTTTATTGTTTAAAAATTAACATCAGAAATAGCTTGATGCCTCATAGAAATCATAAGGAAGAGTTACAAATCAAGACTTTAAAAATCCCTTAGTATTTTCACAAGAGGTAATAGCAGGTACATTTATAATTTGGTTGGAATCTCTGAAGTAGCTTTGACTTCTAACACTAATATTTAATGGCTAGATATAACTGATTTTTAGTTATACAAAAAGAAGCAAGGATAGAGGGAGGGAGAAAAGAAGGAAGGGAGGAAGACAGAAAGGAAGGAACTCCAGCTATAAGCCATCCTTTCAAATTACCCAAACAAACACAGTCCTCTGGCTGGCACCTGGATGGCCAGTCTAGAACTAGTACTCCAGGACACTGGTATCTGATTACCTGGCTGCTGTATACAAGCCTCCTTCTAACAAGGATAGAACCTGTTGTTTGTCTTTCCTACTGTATATTGGTGCCCTTATTATGGATAGAGCCTAGTTCTTAGCTATTTCTCAAGTCAGAAATGCTGACACAGTTCTCAATTTTATCTAAGTACAATTTTTTTGCTTGGCTCAATTCCTCTCCCATCTGTAGAATGGTTCTCTGCACCCTTTGCTCCCTGCTTTTGTCCTGTCTTTGGTATTCTGGATTTCGAGCAGGAGTTCAATGATGGTCATTGACTAAAATGACCACCTTAAGGCTCACCTCTTTTTCAACTTCAACCCACTGTAAATCACTTTAAATACTACTGCAAAAATGATGATGCCAAATCTAACTCTAGATTTATGTTATTTTAAAATTTAGCTTCCCAACCCCCTCTGGGATAAAACAAGCTTTTCACTGTACTAGGTACCCTGCGATCACCCAGTAAGTTCACATTTCATCTATGAGTAAATATTTGGCAAAAGTTCATTGTGGCTAAGGGATGCCTGTTTGGGCTTCAATTTGCCCTGAACTTGTTTTATTTAACAAATATTTTAAAGATTTACTGAGACAGGCACAAGAGCAAAACCCTAAATGTTTTTAAGCCTGTGGCTCTTAGCATCACCACCATAAGAGACCAAAAATAGAGGATGCAGTTGCAATATTGCACTCATTTCTCAATGTGCTCAATATAAATAGCATACTCTTCTAAAAAATCCAAGCATTCAAAACAAACAAACAAAAACAGTGTTACTCCAATGTATTATTATACTCAAAAAGACTTTGGAATTTTGCAATTTACAAGGTATATTTATTTCAATAACTTATGACATAAATAGTTACTAAAATGAAGCCACGTTAAAAAAAACAAACTATATACATGATTTTCAACTTTTTAAGTGTACTTTTCTTTGGGAAGCTTTGATGATTGGCTCACCACTGATTATTAGATAGTAAGCTAAGTAATTCTGAAGGTCTTGAATTTTATTTGAAAAAACTGTTTGCTTAGTCATAGTCCAGCCATAGTTGTTTCCAGGGGGTTTATAAAAATTGCCTTTTAAATTTTTTTTTGAAAAAAAGTATATATTCAGGAAATTAGGAAAAAAAAGAGAGAGAGAGAGAGAGAGAGAGAGAGAGAGAGAGAGCCTATAGAAATCAAAGACTTTCATGGAACAAGTTTTTGCTCCAAAGGAGAGTCAAGAGATGCCAAATAGAATGATCAAGGTGACCAGCTAGCTGAGTGACCTTGGGCACAACACTTTAACCTCCCTGATCCAATCTTCTCACCAATAAAATGAGGTCTTTTTTAGCACTCTAAAATGCTATGATTTGTAAGATGAAATATTATGCTGATAATATCTGAAATCAATGCCTCTTTGGAACAATGTCACAGGACTACAGAGAAGATAAACCGCACCTATGTTCTGGCTACATGATTGTAGACCATAGCTACACCCATGATAACTGAATCCAAGAAAACCCATATTAACGTTGTAGGAAAGTTAAGGTCCGTCTAACACTTTGTTGCTAGGAAAGCATTGTTGACGAGCTCTAATACAAATGGTCTGTATGATTTCATACTGTGGTCTCTGACATAGCAAGCAAAGCATCCTGAGAAACCACAGCCTCAGCTGCTGTGTCTTTGTACAGGACATTAACCCCAACTGGTTCCTTTTTTTTCAATTTTATTCTTAAATGTACCATTTCTGATCTCTCTACATTTTGTAATCCAATTCTAATAAAGACAAAGAGACAGGATTCTGACTGCAGGGATGTGAATAAAAGTGCATCTTTAAAGACAGTCAGTTATTATTATTTTAAAGACAGACAGTTATTAAAATGTCTGAATAAATGCTGCACTCAGCCTGCAAATCAGCCAGGCAGTCTGGCCCTTGGTACATATGGCCCTGAACTGCTTTCTCTGAAATGGAGTCACAGGAATCTGTGAACTGGAGTCTCTCTACTTTTCAGCAGTTTCTCCCACACCTGACACTGTGTCAGGCACATAGTGCTATGGTGAAACTTGTTTTGGCAACTTACTAGTTATTATTAGAAAGACCAAAAAAGAAAAAAAGAATTTAGAGCCTGTGAAGGCTTTAGGCATTTTGTAGTTTGACTTGAGATAAACATTTGCCATAACTGGAGTATTTACTAAACAAGGAATAAGCTACTTAGAGGCTAAGACAGTATATTGGTAACTTTGCTTCCATTATTCCTTAATTTGTTCATTATAATCATGCACACCTGGGCTTCCCTGGTGGCGCAGTGGTTAGGAATCCGCCTGCCAATGCAGGGGACATGGGTTCGAGCCCCGGTCTGCAAGGATCCCACGTGCCGCAGAGCAACTAAGCCTATGCGCCACAACTACTGAGCCTGCGCTCTAGAGCCCGTGCTCCGCAACAGGAGAAACCACTGCAATGAGAAGCCCGCGCACCGCAACGAAGACCCAATGCAGCCAATAAACAAACAAACAAACAAACAAATAAATAAATAAATAAATGAGAACTAATTATATTAAAAAAAATCATGCACACTTGTTATTGGAATTTATTTTCTTTGAAATAAGTATTGTCACTAGGGTGCTGCAGTTTTCAAAATGCATATTCATGAATGTTCTCCCTGATATAAATTGTATGAGGAAGGTTTAGAGGGCCCACAACTTCCATTCGATTCTTGTTTTAATTCTCTCTTATACCGCTCAAATATTCTGCTAGAAGGTGTCTGCATTATTATTGTTGAGATTGTGTGCCAGGCATTGATGCTAAATGCATTATGCTCGCACATACAATAGCTCATTTAATCCTCACAACAACCTCTAAAGTGGTATGATCATCCCCATCTTACGCAGGAAGAAACTAATGCTCAGAGAGGTTAAATAAGGTGTCAAGCCACACAGTGGGGATGCTATAAGGCAAACCACAGGTTCTGCTCCAATTCTAGTCCTCATTCATAACTAAATGGGAATAAGTGATACAAACAGCAAAGCTCTTCCAAATCCTTTTGGAAGAAGGTAGGGTTTAAATTATAAATAAAAAAGCAACCAAAAGAAAGAAAAACATTTACTCACGTAATTTCCCCATTTATTTATTCATACCTTCATCAGCCGTTAAATACACATGTTACCGTTGCAACAGAGAATCTCAGGAGCAGAAGAAGAGGTGGCAGCACTTAAACTGATGAAAGTGCGGGTTGTCAGTGATAAGGAGAAAAGCTGATGGGCCACACAATACTTTTCTAAAGGCCCTGACTCCCTATGGAAAGTTCTAGGTGGAAACACTGGGGTTCCTGGCAGAGTGAAGTCTCTAGGAGCTTAGGAAAAGGTGAGGTGCAGAAAAAATGAGGGCATCATAATAACAGTATTTTTACAGGACATACACCCAGAGAAAGCACAGAAGCAGGTTTTTCAGGTATGATCTCACACCATCCTGACTCTCTGAGACAGACATCACCATCACCACTTAGTTTGTTTGGTGTTTTTTTTTGCGGTACGCGGGCCTCTCACCGCTGTGGCCTCTCCCGTCGCGGAGCACAGACTCCGGATGCACAGGCCTAGCGCCCATGGCCCACGGGGCCAGCCACTCCATGGCATGTGGGATCCTCCCAGACCGGGGCACGAACCCGCGTCCCCTGCATCGGCAGGTGGACTCCCAACCACTGCGCCACCAGGGAAGCCCCACCAACACCACTTTGGGCATGAGCAACAGGAAAGCATGCACCTGGCCAGTGACAGTGTCGAGATTCAAATCCAGATCCCTCTGAGCCTGAAGCCTTGCACCTTTTCAGGGTGCCAGGTTGCTTTAAGTGGTCCTGCTGCAGTGTTCTTGCCTGGTAAGAACTTATAGCAGGCAAACAAGGAAACCAAAAAGAAGACCCTAACTTGGTGGGCAGGACAGAGAAAGTACACAGAGCTGTGAAATAAATGAGGAGGTTAATCTGACAATCTGTACTATTAATTAAATTTAGCTACCTACCAGCTAAGTGCTCTGTGGCTCCATGGTAATTATCAAGCCAGTCAGAATTTCTAATAGTGCTGATAACTAAGTATGATAGGATTATGCTTTTTTCCCTCTCAGGGCTGAAGCAAAAAAGTTCCTTTAAAGCCAAGGTTTTCATGGGTTTTTTTTTTTTTTTTTTTCAATTAGTTACTAGTCCAGAATTATCCCAGAGACCTCAAGGACTGTTAGAGCTTATTTTCATTTATGTAGGGAGAAAGAAAGAAAGAAGTCTTCCTGGGTAGAAGCAAGAGCACAGAAACACGCGCTTTCTGGTCCTCCTTGCCTCACTCTGGACTGTTGTCAACAGACTCAACTCAGCAGAAAAGCGACAGGAGTAAGGCAATGCACACCGCCCAGGCCTAATAACCTGATAAATATCAATCAATAAATTAAAATTTTATGATTTTGAATCATAAATATACTTCACTTTTAAAAACAGTTAAGACTGTCAAAAAACAATGTTAAGTATTACCTTACAATTGTGTGTTAAATGAACTTTCGTAAATAAATCTTAATTTAAATATGGAAGGCTAGTTAATATTTCATTTTGGAAATATTCTGCTATGAAATCCGGTTTACTAAGGAGACTAACTTTTTCACTTTAAAAAAGTGTTTTGACTGAATCTTAACACACAAAACACACCTGATTTATGTATCTTGTAAATGTAGATTCTCTTATGGTAAGAATACATAAAATAGGTTAAGAATACATAAAATAGGTTTGTTTTAGGTTCAAACGTGCTTAAATATCACGTTAAAGATATAATATAGAATGAAGCTACTTTACTATAAATTACAGTTCATATGTTTGTTAGCAGAAAACTTTTCAAACCTATAATGCTTTGTTAGTTTGGGGCAGAATATAAGGTAAATTCAAAATACTTAAGAATTAAGATAGAAAGAAAGATGGTTCTCAACTCCCAGATATGGGCTTCTTTGGAGAAAGTGAAAATGGATTTTTTTTTTAATGAGAAATGAATGATAAACTACTTTTTAAAAAGGATATTACATATGCTGTTAGTCATTTTAAAAAAATGACCATAGAGACTTTGATTCACATTTTTCTGGTAACATAGCCCCCCCTTGTAAAAACGTATACACACACCAATATGTTATGTGAACTGCAATCTTGTAGTGACTTCAAGGAAAAACTTGTTTTTATAGAAGAACTCATATTTTCCCATGCTTCCTCACTTCTTGTGCAAGAACTTTAATGAGATTCGAGTAAACTGTGTTTTATTTATTTTCCTTTGTTCTTCCCTTCTTACTGGAAGAGAACATTATCTGGATATAATCATGTTCAAGGAGAATAAATCATGAGTAAGGAGATGATTTAAATCAATGTCCAACAATTAAAATGACTAACGCTGCCACCACTTTGGGTACGGCAACTTAATTTTACTGGGACAACATACTTTACTCTAAGGCAAAAAATGAACCCACAGGAAGGAATGCTATTTCAGTAGCCTCCAAGTTCGTCTTTGCAGATGTAGCCTCTCTCTCGAACCCAGCTGACTAAACCTGAAGTTGTGTAGTGGTGGAAATACAATGTGAAAATCTTTGGCCTACTTCCTCAGAGTCCCTGGAGACTTTGTTTTTCTCTCAGCTTACTACCCCATAACTTGCCAAATCATTGTTCCTATTCACTAAACTATCAGCAAGCCTGTCTGGTGTTCCAGCCACCTGGAGCTGACAAATATTTTCCTAATATGAAGGATGCTATAGCAACTAGATTTGTGGCATGTATACAAACCAGGCATAATGGTGCTACAATTTAAGGTGAGAAACAGACACATAGCACCCGCATCAGTATTACCCCAAAGAGTGTCTTGAGAACTCCAAATTCATTATTTTTTAGGACTAAGTTCTTTGGACACAAGACTGCAAATTACCCCAGCCCTAAGAGAAGGAAGGCAGTAATTAAGATTGGAAAGATCTTACGTTTCAAATCTGCCCATTTCTTACAAGCAATGCCCCTTGGACAAGTTAATTGTACCTCTCTAAACCTCAGTTTTTTCATCTGTAAAATGGAGATAATAGTCCTGCCTCAAAGGATGGCTGTGGGGATGAAATGAGATGATATCTATACTGTGGGTGGCAGATGAGAAGCACATAATAACTAATAGCTTCTGTCATTAGGCTAAGGAGAGGGGTGATGAGTATTTATAGGGCACAAGGGAAATGGTCTCCAAAATAGGAGGCAGATGAATATATTAGAAATTTCTATTTGTGTTTATTTTTAAATATTTTATTTAAGTATTTTTAGATATTTTAAGAAATAAATTATTATGCCAGGATTCAATATCAGGATTTGATACAAGGTGCCCTCACTTATGCTGCAAGCCTGCTGGTGGTTTCTGAGGGGGGGGTCATAGAGTATTATGGGGGGACACTGGTCATTATAGGTACATGCACATTTTCAGTACTGCCATGTGTCATGAGGTACTGCAGCAAACATGTACCCAATTGAGAAAATATGTGGAATACATTGCTTACTTTTAACCAAACTAACCCTCACAAAATAGAGAAGTGACTTAAAAAGACTCTTGCAGAGAAAACATGAAGAGAAGATGACATTAATTGCCAGCACAAGTCATCAGCGAGAAGGTGACAATGCTGAAACTTCCCTACTATAGTACTAGGAGTATAGCAGTCACATCTACAAGGTAAGGACAATGAAAATATGTTCAGACCAGACAAGAAGTCAGCTGGAATGATTAAAATTGTCTAGAAGATTGTTTGAAATGAAGATGTATGTAATTGTTGATGAACTTTGGCCTTTATGACTTGAGATAGTTAGTGATAGTGGAACATGTATATAACTAACAAAATACAGGGAGCTCCCTGGCAGTCCAGTGGTTAGGACTCCGTGCTTTCACCGCCATGGCTCTCAGTTCAATTCGCGGTCGGGAAATGAAGATCCTGCAAGACGAGCGGTGCCGCCAAAAAAAAAGAAAAACAAAAAAACACCCAAAATACAGAAAATACAGATAGCTATATTGGAAATACTGCTCAAAATCTTGTTATTGATAGGCGTATACATTCAAAAGACTGTGTGGCCACTGTGCTAGGGAATGTGAGTATAGAGCAGCATATTGATTGCATGCTTCCCAACCTTTTTTGCACAACATGGCCCATGCTGCATTTGTACCGCACGCTGGGATAAACGACCAGGCTGCTGGAGGCCCAAGGTTATCAGATGGGGCCTTTGGCTACCCCAGGCCCTGCTCAGCCAGCCCACGGGCTGGGGGGATTAGTATCTTCAGCGGACCTAAACCCATTCAGAGTATACCCATGTCCCATGAGATGCACCTCAAAGCACATTGGTTGGAAACACAGTTTTACAGACAGATTTAGGCAGGGCTAATTATTGAAAAATACAACTATTTGGGTCTAACTGAATCAACTCTATAGAAGAGGGGAGAGAAAGTTTTTTTTGTTTTCTTTTTTTGGTTTTTTTTTTTTAATATGGACCTCTTAAGAATCAGCCCAACAGAATTCGTTTGTATCATGAGTGGGCTTATTGAGAGAAGTTAAATATTATGCTATCTCATTCTCTCCAATCTGATAAAGGAAAAAATTTTATATATTTAGAAATATTCTCTTTCCTCTCTGTCACTGAGCACATTCCTCTTCCATATGTTCAGCAATCAATACAGCACTACTCACAGAGTAAGTGCTAATACATGTTTGCCAAACAGACAAACAAGCCATGGTTAAGCTAAAAACACTGTTCATCAATCCTTATATTCACACCCAGTAAGGTTCTTTTCCTGTTCCTCTCAGCAGCTAGTCCAAAACTTTGCCACTGATTACCAGTTCCCAGTCCTCATCCCATGCTATTTACTCACTCTTGGCTGATTTTACCTCTTCCTTTGATGAGGTCATCAAGACCATCCTACAAAGCTGTCTTAACACCAAATATATGGACCTGAGTCATTTGGTGTCAACCCATGCTCCCCCTCCCCCACGTTGTCTTTGACCTCTTCCTTATTAATCAAACCCACCAGTCACAGAAGGATGCTTTTGTTGAAATATCTCCCCTTTACCCTCCTTCTTCTGCCCAACGCTGGTTCCACTAGACAGTCAACTCTTAAGCACTCCAGGCTCATTTGCACCAGAGCCTCTGCCTTTTTCTGTTTCCTCCATTTGATATGCTCTTGCCTCAGAATCCACAGATGCCCTCTTTCACTGTCCTTCCTTCGTGCCTTCATTCAAGTCACTTCTTCAAGAGGCCTTCACAGCCACCTTTTCACAAAACTTAGCCCTTTTTGTTCACATTCATACCACCTTGCCCTGTTGTATTCATTCTCCTTATCAGTTGACACTAAAATAAACATTGTTTGTTCATGTTGTTCGATGTATGTCTTCCCCACTAGAACATAAGCTCCATGAGGGCAAGAAACTCTGTTTTCCTGTTTTGCTTATTGATGTATCCCCATAGCCTAAAGTTGGGCCTGCTGCACAATAGGTACCCAATTAATATTTGTTGACTGAATGGAGGGATATGGGTTGTGGATGGACCTATACATGGTATCATTGCTTCCTCTCCAATCTACCCTTTTACCAGAACATTCCTCTTAAGTTACGAGGTAAAAATCACCAGTCTCCTCATAAATTGTTAATAGCCATGCATGATTTATGAAATAATATCTAAAAGCCTTCAAAGACCTAGCCCCAATCTGCCTTTCCAGCCCCACTTCCCGATGCAGCTGTCTCCCCATACACCCTGAAGTCTACTCATGCTGGGCACACTGGGGGACCCTATATTCATTCTTGAACACATACAACACTTTAGAGTCTTCGTGTTTTCTGACATATATCCTTTTGTCTCTGAATATCTGTTTCCTACTTTGCCCTCAACTAACATCTATTGGTGTTTCCAGGCCATGCTCAAATGCCATATTGTCCATGAAACTTTCCCATTCTTCCAATTAGATTTAAACGTGTGCTCCATAGTGCATGGCCTTATGCCTCTAATTAGTATAAAAGTCATTCTCCCTCCAATTGTGTCCATATCTGCCCCCAAGATGGGACTATAACATCCTCAAACAGGCATTATAGGCCCGTCTTCTTTTCACAGTTTCTCACATGTAGTGGATGATCAATAAATGTTTGTTGAAATGAAATACACAATGTCACTAGCTGTGGATTTTGAGACAAGAGAATTGTAGTAAGATAGGCATTTAGATCCTTTATAGAAGTAATACACCAATACCAAATCAGTGGATGTCAGGGAGACTGAAAAGAAAAAGAAAATTATAGCTTAAACCAGCATAAAGTAGGAAACTTTAACAGTAAACTCTAAAGCTATGGCTATCTTATTTCTCTCTGCTGTAATGCCTGGCACAGAGAGGCCACTTAATTTGGAGTTTGATCCTCAGCTAAAAATAAACTGCTTTTATTTAAACTGAGTACCCACTAGTGTTGTTTAACCATTTTGTGGTTTTATTCAAGTATTTGCAAGGCCCAAAGAAAACCAGTCAGAATGCCTCCATGTTACATAAGGGTTACTTCTGTTCGTGGAGTAATTTAGGGTTAATTCAAGGGTATCTCATCTGCTTGCTGAGTTTCTCCTCCCCAGGCCTGTCCGTAATGTACATAGCTGCTCCCTGGCCAGGCCCAGTACAAATGGTCCAGTATGCAGGATAATAAGCACATGTGGAAAGAACAGTAGTTCTCAGGAGATTGTTCTAAATCATTGTTCTCTTGTGGGGAGCAGAGAACTAGTAACGGGTCTGCTGGAGGCCCCTCTGCAGAGGCTGAAGGGGAAGGGTACTCCCGCCTTGAACTCCCTCCCCTCTGGCTTGCTGGCTGCACTCAGGCCCTTCCTTGGCGTCCTGTCAGAGCTCCCTGGGCTGGGGATTCGAGCAGCTGGCTCTCTCATTCACCTCTAGCTCAGACAACCAGCTCAGCTCAGCTCAGGCTACAAAACCCACCACCTTCACCCCCATGTGTAGAAGCCACTCCCAAGGCATAAACTACCACGCCAGCCCCGGGAAGGTGCTTCTCCTCACTCTTTCACAACTTGACTAGGAAGGAGGCCACTTCAAGGAGCTTTCCTGATTATGAAGATTTAGATTTCCTGTAAGGTAAACCCCCCAGGACTTCACTTTCCTCGGCTCCCTCCACCCACAACCTGACGCTCTGACATTACTCCTGGGCTTGGTTGCAGCCCGTGTGGGGATTTATTTGCCTACTTATTACTGTGTTTGTACTCATTTTTGAAGTTGGCATTCCTTCACCATTTACACAGTGAGCTCTCTGATGCAGGGACTTGCCTTACTTATTGGGCAGTATGCCCAACAGGACCATTTAGAAATGTCTTTAAAGAAGTCACATGCTTCTCTGCCCTTTTAAGACAAGATGGCCAGGCCCACTAAGGAAATGTTCTACCCACCAGCAGTCCTTTGCTCTGGCTTCTTTACCAGGGGGGATGCATTTCAAGGATTATCCCAAGAAATGAAAAAAGAAAACCCTCCCTCTTGAACAAAGAGGCAAGCGATGGACAGTAGATCTCAGCAGTGAGGCCCCCTGACCAGTTTATTGGTGAGGCTGTAAAACAGAGAGTGGTGCTTCTAATTCAGCTCAGTGTTCAACTGACTACATGACCCTGATTTGATAGAAGATTATTTCCAGTATTCCTGCGGTTTATCCTGATGTAACTTGCAGAAACTGTTATGATAAAATGGCTTTACTTCTGCCAGTTATTCCCTGTAAAAGGAGATTAAATGAGGAATTATAAAAAGCTTCCACAATTAACATAGTTTTCCTCAGAGTCACTTAACACGTAGACTCAAGTTTTCCCTTTTTAACTGTTTTTAACCTCAGCTGAAGAAAAAAGTTAAACCATTAGAATTTCCATCTCTGTCAGTCACAGTCTATTTTTTTAATAAAAATGGATAAGACAGGCTTTTTAGGCCTCTCCGAATGCTAAGATTATTGTTTCCTTAGAGAGTTTTAAAACTTTGGCCTCAAAGGTTACCTTATTTTCAACATTTTCTAAATTAAAAAAAGGAAGAATGGTAAAATTGGAAGCCTGGTAAGAAGTTGAAACTTGATTGCTTCAAGTATACCCTGGTTCTTTGCAAAGGATCTAAAAAAGGCAGCATTGAGGTCAATACAATTATATATAATTGATCAGGCAACCCCCTGATCATTAAAAACTTTATTATGATTATTAAAACAATGCCAGTGTCTTATTTACCATTTTTCATATTATTTATAAATAATATCATGTTAACTATGTTTGTTCAGAAAGCTTAATCTACTGTTTTGTTTTTTTTTTAAACCACTTCCTTAGGATAATTTCCTAGAAGCGGATTTACTGGATGAGAGGTTCTTGATAAATGCGGCCAAACTGCTTTTTCAAAAAGATGGCTACATTTTCTTTTTAAAACATATCTAGCCACAGATAAATCAAGGCTCTCTCCAAACAGAGACAGTTGATTGACAGCTTTAATTTTTAGCTAGCTAAGTCTAATTAGTAGGGCTCAGATAGGACTAGTAGGTTAACCATTTGTCTACTGGTGATGGCATACACAGCTTTTCCAGCCTCAAACAGTCTACATGCTATTACACTCTAATGGTCAAATGATTCCAGACACACAAATGGGTACCCAGACTCTGTCCCAAAAGGTGTGTGATTATAGTATACCACGAACTAGGTAATATTTTCAGAAAGATACAGAAAGACTGTATTCTGTATACAGTTGTACATTCTGTATAATGTTGTTCATTCATTCAACAGACATTGCTTGAACACCAACCACTTATGAGAAACTATGGTAACCACCAGGGAATCAAAGAAACATGGAGTTTTCCCTGTCTTTGAGGAGCTTACAAAGGGAGAAAGATATGTAAATAAAGAATGAAGTGGAAGATAAGAACTCCATCAGAAGTTTATACTATGGGAACCATGAATGAAGAAGCTCCTGACTCTACGGAGGAAGAATATTAGGGAAGGCTTCAAAGGCTGGTAATGTTTAAAGCAGCTTTGGAGGATGAAGAGAACGATAAAAAGTGGTAGAGAAAGTATTTAGTGGAGCCCGGGACTGGAATCGGTGGGAGGGGGAGGAGGTACCTGATGGTACACTGGCTAGTTCTCTCCATGAAGGGCTCTAGGGGTTCGAAAGAGGGAGGAGATCGGACGAAGGTCAAGAGAAGCCTCTGAATGATGAGCAGGATTTGTTAAGGAAGAGAGGAAAGGAATATTCCAGGAAGCGAACAAGTGACTTTAAAGTTTTCAAAGCGTTTTCACACATATTCTGCCATTTGACCTCCACAACAACCTTATGTGGTAAGGTAAACATTCTTATACATTCTTTTTTTTTTCTTATACATTGTTATTCTCATATTGCAGCAGAAGAACTACGAGTCAGTGAGGTTAAGTGACTTGCCCAAGGTCACACAGTTGAGTGTGGGCAGCTGTGCTTCAACAACTCAGTGAATGGTGCCCAGGGGGATGGTTTTGTTTGGAGTGTGGTGTATTGGCCGCTGAGACTGGCAGGTCTGACTTCTGACTTCTGATGCTGTTTGCACTATATTAACCTGTTATCATGTTTATCACTTCAAATGAAAATGAAAACACACTAATGGCTCCTATCTTTTACTTTTAATATTTTATATACTGTTGTTTTTATTAGAATATTTTGGAAAGATTCTCTCCTCTCTCTTTCTCTCTCTCTATACATATCTCTATACCTTATATGAAGATAAGCACGTATTTATTTAAATATGGTATATATGTATACATAAAATGTTAGAAAATATTAGGTAACTTAATCTGCACTACCATCCATTTCCTTATATTAGGAATTTAAAAAAATTATATATATTTAAACACACTAGATCAAAGCAGTATTGCACCAATTTTAGCCCAACTTCTCCAACTTCAGCCTATTTGAGGGAATTCCTGGTATTTCCCAATGCCAGGAATTGTGATGAGAAAATCAAAGGCTAATTCCACATAGAGAAAAGAGATTAGTACAAGTACCTTCAAGAGTAGGCTGCTGCAAACAAAAGTACTGCTGTGTAAGATTATAGGATCTTGTTTTCAGTGACCCAGAATTTTTCAGTCTAAGGAAACAGAGGCAACTTTAAAAATGACATATATACTAAAAACTAACAGTGCAAGACACATTATAAATATCTTGCTGACATTTGACATGTCTCTGGAAGTCAAAGAGATGGCTAGACTTATTCACTGTATTTTTAAGCAGTGAAACTGATTTATTAAAAGGTTAGCTCTCTTCCTCAAGGTTGCCACGGTAGGCAGCATAGGGTAGTGGCTGAAATCCAAGGCTTCTGACTGTTACCTTGGTCCTTGCAATAAATTCAAAACGTCTTCATCAGGTTTGACATGGGTATTGTCAGAAACTGGCAAATATTCTTTCCCACATTAGAAAAACAGGTCTGGATGCTACCCTGTCACACGTCAGTATATGTCAGCACATGTGAGTTTAGACCTCGTAGAATATACTGGCTGGTGTATCTGATATCCTCACACACAGATACGAGTCTACACATCAGGAAGAGTATGTTCCAGAATTTCAGAGAGACCATCTCGCATACATTTCTAAATGACTGCATAAATTTCAGTGAGCCTACGGAGAACTCTGCCTACTGAGATTTTCTTCCTCTCATTCTTCAAATCTAGATTATAGGAAACAGGTTAGACTTCTGAAAATACAGTAAGACAAAATGTTCAACTTTCAGTTTCTGACTCCCCCAATAAGAGAAGACATCAATGTGGCATTTATGATGAAATGCTGGAAAGGGCCCTGTAGAAACAACATGGTTGCTCGTAATGGCACAATCTCATTCAAAGGTGCCAGGAACACTAATGAGACCTGGCTGTCAGGAAAGGCAGAAATAGATCAATACTTCTCCCCCACTTGTAGTTGCTCCACCATCAGTCACTGCGCTTGCTCTATGTAAATGAAATCAATCAGCAAGGATTTCTGTAAAATGCATAAAACAGTTGTCTTCTAGACTCTCCCAGAAGATAAATGATTCCAGACGTTGGACTGCAGCCATTTTCCCACACATGCTACAAAGTTCTGACATCCATATTGGGCCATAACACTGAGTGGTTTTGCAAGTTTACAGCCAGTGCTTCCACTTCTGGTTTGGACTAGAGAGCGTGCTAACGCAGATGCAAAATAAGTCCCTTTTTGACTGTGTAAATTGTAAGAGAATTGCCTTTTTCTAATACAGGGGCTCTTGTGATCCACCTCAAAACTTTTTGCTATCGCTTATATAAGCTTATCATTCCAAATCACTGCTTTAGATCTCTTCAGAATTAGATCAATCCCAGACTAATAAAACATATGACATGTGGCATCAAATGCAGACCTCTTAGATGTAAAATACAACAACAAACAGCACAAGTCCAACTTTGTTTTAAAACTAATACGTTTGGAAATGTATTAAACATACACAGCAGAATTGTTTTATATGGCAGCTTATAAAGAAGATCCAGAAGCAGCTTCCTTTAAAAACTATGTCAACACAATAACATTATTAGGAAAGGCATGTAGAAGTTTAGGTCATATTCATGGCTATTTATGTAACCGATCTCAGGGAATTAAATATCCAATAGACAGCATTTTCTGCCAGCGTCTTAAATCTGAGAGATGGGTACTTTCTCACTAAATTGCCTTCGAGGAAAAATACAGGTAATTTTGCCCACAGTTCAAAAAAATAAGAAAAAAGTCTGATATCAATATCTATAGTCTAACTGAGATAAAAGCAATTCTCTGAGGTTAAATAAGAGTAAATAAGTATCTTACTGTAACTTTCAAATGTTTTTAAAGTGAAAAATTAAAATGAGAGACACTGCTTTAAATCTTAAATCAAGTTCTTGTTAAAAGATTGTCCTTCTAAATATCAAGTACACCACAAAGAAAACTTTATGTATCAATAACAAAACTCTCAGTACAAATAGGAAGTAACTGTTGTCTTACCCAGCGCCAGAACCTCTTCTATGGGATACAAACTCACTTTGTTTAAAACGTCCTTAGGCTGTGCTGTACCTCTGAAATAAAACCACTCTCTTCTTCATTTCATTTTCTGCTTTCTTGAAAATCGCTTCTCCGAAACTGACAGATGGTGCATCTGTCACTGAGTGTTTCCTGTTCGTTATCTCTGCCAGCTAATATTTCCCCTGTGCTTAGCTGTTGTCTGTGAGACTGTTCCACATCATTCTAGCCTGATCAATGGTGTGCCTGGTTTGAGGTTGGTCTTGGTCCCGCCTCCAGCTCTAAGAGAAAAAAACGAAAACTCACAGCTGGATTTCCTATAAATCCTCTCCTTTAAATCTGGCTCTGTAGCTATGGCACATACTAGAGGAAAAAGCTGCCAGTCTGTCACAAAGCAAGGTGGGGGGGGGCGATCCTTGCCTAAGGTCCCCCCATGCCAGTGCCAAGTGTGTAGGTTATGTAACAAATGCCTTGGTAACGTGGCCTGAAACTTCACAGGACAGGAGGGAGCATTTTAACCAGGCTTAGGTTTTTCTGTGTAATGAGACTCAAAAGAAGATGCCCATGACTGAAACACACGCACGCACACACACACACACACACGCAAGCATACACCCATGACGGAATAATTTTTAACATGTTAAAATTATGAAAACTGATTCCAAGGAGAAAATGGAAAAAGAAAAAGCACCAAAATAGGACATTATAAAATTGGTGTACTTGTACCTTTCTATCCTAAAACAGAGGTCATTATTCACATTCAGATGACATTACACCCCCTAAGCGACAGGACTGGCTGATATTTATACTACCGATGAACTTGGTGAATCAAGAGAAGGTATGGGATGCATTTCAGGTTCTAGATGAGAGAAGACTGCTCTACCAAGTAGAGCTGACTGTGTAACACCAGTCTGCTTTGTAAATCTTTAGAACACAGGGTGCATTTTTAGGCTTACATATTCTGCACAGTCAACAGTAGTCAAACCTTATCAGGTAGAAAGGCTGCACATTTATTGCAAATAGCTATGTGAGTGCTACTAAAACCAGGCTAAGGACTTGAAGACTGCACTAGGATCCAGAGTCAGAAGACTGGATTCAAGTCTCAGTTTTGTTTCTTGAACAGTGTCCTTGAACACGAAAAGCACAGAGTAAAGCTCTGGAGATCTGACAGGTGATTTCAAAATTAAATTAAGATGATAAAATACTGTGTTGTTATTATTCAACTTTTGTATTGTTCTTTTCAATAACAGAGAGAATATTAAATAAGTATAAATATTTAATCTGGCAAAGGATGGTACCAAACAAAATACCACTGCCTGTGATAAGGAAAGCTAAAGATAAAAAATTCTGGGAATAACGTGCAGGGTATAAAGTGCATGCTGAGGAAAACAGTAACAGACTTTGGACATCTGAACTCTATCGTGAGGGCATACATGGTGAGCAAAGGTCAGAGTGGGGTTGAGTAGTAAGTCTGAAACCTTAGTTCTCCTTCCACATTTTCACAAAAGAATCCTGGAACCGTCATCTGTCATTTGTCTGTGAGTCCCTTAAGAGGAGGGACATACACAATTGGTGTCTGTTGAATAAATGAGAAACTGAGCTAGATAGAGCCACTCACTGTAAAGGAGGAACTGTAGATGATTATGAGAAGCCCAAGGTTGAAGTTGGAAAATCAGATTCTTCAAGGCTGAGACTACCTGTATGTCCTTCCAGTTCTGTCAAATGCGAGGTTGGGCTTTGTGGGGAAAGAGGCTTTCTGGGTCACTGGAAAGAGAGGAGCTTCGTTTGTGGACCCCTGATCTGGTCCAGCTTTCTACACTCACCCCTGACCATCTCCCCTTCCTCACTTCCTCCCATGAGAATGTCATCTGCTGACAATGAGCATGACTCAAGAACCAGGGTGTTGGTAAACATCCCTTTAATGAAAGTACAGGGACTGTTAGGGTGAATTCTTCCTAATCAGGGATGCAAGTCCTTGTTTGCTGTGGCTGGCAAGAAGGCAGCTTTCCAAATCCAGAGGAGCCCTGTTGCATGTGGGCTGGGTCAAGGGCAGCTGTGGACGCCACCAATGGTAAGGAAAGGCGGATGAGATGTGCTCCTGCCCCTATACCACCTGCTTCCTCACTGCCAGTGCATTTCTGAGCTCTCGACTGAATACACTGCAAAGTTAATGTACTTTCAATGTCTTGGGTGTATGATCTCTTTCCCACAAACTGAAGAATGATACCAATTTGGGATAAGAGAATTTGCCAACTGCGAAGATCTAACCTGATGAATACTCTTTTAAACCTACAATGTGCAAGGCATTCTACTAGGCACCTCAGATACATGCTTCCAGCAGCAGGTTTACCACCGCACGAAGGATTACAATCCAAAACAGGATATGAGAACAGCGGAGGAGAGGAAGAGTGCAGCTGGGGGCTCAAGGCCGAAAGGTCATATCTAGTTTAGATGATGGGGGTGGGAGAATCCAGAAAACATGACTAGGGTGGTAGCATTAAAGTTTGGGAAGGATTTGCATGGGAAGAGATGAGGGAGGACACTTCAAAGAGAAGGACACTCCCACAGTAAAGAGTGAGCTCGAAGGCACAGAGACAGGGGCAAGGCAAGCTCCAGAAGTAGTGAACCACCTGGTTCTGTGGAAGCACAGGGAACGTGTGGGAGAACCATGGGGTATGAGACTCCAGCACCAAGGAGGAACCATACTGTGGTATGGACTTGAATGCTGGGAGGGGGTGTGGGGAGTGAACACTAAGTTCAATCAGCAATCATGAGCCTTTGGAAGTGTTTGAGCGTAAGTGTAACATAATCTGAGCAGTGAGATCTAGAAACCATATTTAGGATGGATTATAAAGGAGAGAGTAGGCAGCCTGACCCACTTAGGAGGCTATTGTAATAATTTAAGCCAGAGGTCATAAATACTCGAACTTGGAGGATGAGGGTAAAAAAAGGAAGGGTGCTAGAGGCAGCTGCATAGGTAAGAGAGTCAAAGGAAATGAGTCAAAGCAAATCCCACTTTAAGCAATTTTTCTTGGAGATATTTGCAGACAGATATACAAACAAATACAAGTTTTAATTTCAGCATTGTTTGTAATCGCCAAGGATTGCAAACTACCTAGTGCCCACCAATAGGGAACTTACAAATAAATTAAGGTACATTCATATAATGAACTTCTATATGCAGGCATTTAAAATACGTATGCAGTTACAGGAAAGCTGATGTAAGCTGAGGTAGGCTAGTGATAGGCACCAGATTGTCAGTGGTTAAGGAATATGTGTAGAAGAGAGAGAAGTTGTAGGCAAGGAGTGAATTTATGGCAAAAGAAGGAAAATATTGGGGAGTGGAATGAGTACTGGGTGGGGACCTCAGGATTTGGATTTTACTTTCAAACTGGCACCTGTCTTCCCCAGAACCAGGTCAACCTAGGGCTGTGCACTGTATAACCTACCCATATGCATGTGTCAGCTTTGCTCACAACCATCAACTTGAAGATGCCAGAAACCTGCCTAATCCACCCCTGCCCATGTTACGGTCAAAAGCCCAATCCCCATGTGCCTGGGCAAATCAGTAATTGAAAAGGAACACCCCAGTCTGGGAGGATCCCACATGCCGCGGAGCGGCTGCGCCCGTGAGCCATGGCCGCTGAGCCTGCGCGTCCGGAGCCTGTGCGCCGCAACGGGAGAGGCCACAACAGTGAGAAGCCCGCGTACCGCAAAAAAAAAAAAAAATAATAATAAATAAATAAATAAAAGAAAAGGAACACCATCCATGTTTTGGACAAAAATGTTTTTAAGGATTATACCAGCTGGCAAGGCAAATGGCACAACATCTGAAGCTTCCCATTTTTATCAAACCCTGGGCATAAGAAGTCAGCTAAGCATCACAAGCAATATCCATGCCCAGGTGTAAGTACAGTGCAAGTGCATACATGAAGCACAGCAATAATAATTAGGACTGATCTGCTGGTCCTCAGTCTTGTAATCCTTAAGCTAGGGACTGATACTTCAATCATCAATTCCCTTCTTTTCAACCACAGACATCTTTAATGATCACATACAAGAAGTAAAGTCCAGCCTCATAGAAAGGGTGTGAAACTTCAACAGCAGACCCTGGGGGTCTGTGGCAGCTGTGTGTTGTTTGAAAGGGCGCTGCATTGATCCAAAAGGTAATGGATATGGCTCCTCGGGGATTTTGTTTTCTTTTTTGCACAGAGCCAGGTCTGACGATTAAACATTTCTCATCAGCTCTGTAGAGAGGGAAGCATACTGAGAAAATGGGGACTCTAAAGAGGAATGCAGCACATCACGGGAAGAGCCTTTCTCACTTAACATACAGACAACTTGCCTCGTGTGCAGAATTTGTGCAAAGCAAATTAAAAGTAGGATCTTGCAGCTGGTGAGGGCAGTATGGCTTCATGGTCTAGAGTATTTTCTCTCTTCCATGCAGTGAAAAAACTGAACTTCATGTCCCAGATGCCTGGGTTCTATCTTGACTCTGCCAGGTACAAGCTGTGTGAGCATGGACAAGTTACTTGAGATTCCTCCTTGTTAAATGGATAACAATAGTACAACTCTTAAGGGTGTTGTGAAGATTAAGTGGGTTAATATATGTAAGATGCTGGGAACAGAGCATGGCATAAACATTCAATAGGTGTTATCTATCATTCCATAGTGAGAACTTAAAAATATAGGTGAATACAACTACACTTAAAGGGTTGAATCTGATCAATTGCAATTCAAGAAACAGAATCCTCTGTAAGGAGAGCTAATTGCAGTACTCATCTGTAATTTATTTTAAAGCACTTGAGTATATATGGTTGATGTTACATGTGTGTTATTTAGGTAAAGCTATAACCCCGGTGCTGCTAGCGTCTGATGAAGCATTCAAAGTCTGAGACTAGCTGGCTTTCTAAACAGGGAGCCTGAACTTCAGAACTGGCTGTTACAAACCCTGCTGGTACCACCTCTCCATCAACAATCTCCAGCTACCATTCTGAGTGTCAAAAATGGGTTTCAACTGGTGAAAATTGTTACGTTGCCTAGCATGCTTGGTGGACTTAAGGTGTTCAAAAGTACAGACTGGCTCAAAGTATTTCGGTGTAAAAATCCAGTAAGACCTTTACCTGCACCTCTGGTGATAATGCCGTAGTCTAAATCCTTAAATAGTCCTACGCATGTAATCAGTATGATTCGGTTATAAGGTTTTAGTGAGAGTAGTAGTTGATCCTCTTTTAACTCAAAACTTGCTTCTTTGGCCACCCTTATTTACCAAAAAGAACCTAAGAGTTGTGCACAACCAATTTGATAATTTTAGTTCACTCCCACAGCCATGACTTCTAGAAGATTCTGCTTGCCTGATGCAGGCTATAAGGGTGAGACAATCTGTTTTTGGAATCTGGGTGTTTGCCTCAAGCCTCTTTTGAATCTTTTATATAAGGCCGTGGTTGAGCATTTAAAAGGAAAGCGAAGAGCTGGGACTCCTTGAAGCTTGCACACAGGTTACATGAATCGATTTATGTTGGGGGAGGGGTGTTTGCTTGTTAATAAATGTCTATATACCTGACAGAATTTGGTCCTACATTGAGTTATCAATATGACTTGGTTGTGAGGTTTGGGGGAGAGTAGTTGACCCTCTTTTGCCTCAAAAGTTCTTCTTTGGCTACCATTATCAGGCAAAAAAGAACCTAAGAGTTGTGCAGGACCAATCTGACCATTTTTGTTCACCATTAAAGACAGCATGGGGCATGGAACCCACAGGTCAGCAAAAGTTCAAAGTTTGCTGACCAAAAAGCCCAGGACAAAGATGTTTCTTTTGGTGATATCTGGTTTAGATCTTGAATTCTAAGTAATTCACCAATTTCTTGGCAAAAAGAAACTAGAAGAAACACATCAGAAATGGACTACACATTATTTGCTTTATGTTATGAATATAATTATAAATATGAAAATAAAGGTCTCATCCTGCAGTATAGGTTCAATCGTTTTTAGTAAATTTTTGTTATCCTCAAAGTAAAATCAAAGACTATCTAATACATTTTAATAACTAATAAAAGTAAACTTTAAATATTTTTTCTTTAAAATATTTTAATTACACCAAATAATGCTCATTTAAAAAATTCAAACAAAAGTCCCTTTTATATCCCCAACTCCTAAATCTACTTCCCTCCCTGGAGGTAATCACTATTAACAGTTTAGTGTCTATTTTCCGAACTTTATATATATGTAATATATATGTATAACTTTTTATGTATATATAATATATACATACACATATTTCACGTGTAAAATATACACACATATGTTTCTACATATATGTACATACACCCATATTGCACACCCATGAGATAATTATTCTTACATAAATAGAGTCATATTATATGTATTATCCAAAGATTTATTTTGTTCACTTAACAGTCTTGGAGATCTTCAGATGAACCAATAAGAAAGCTACTAGGCTTAATCCAATGGAACCCCAGTGACTATTTAGTCAAAAGTCTGGTACCAGGGAGGCCAGACCAAAGAAGTAGCACTGCTCCAGAATGGAGTCAGAAACACACCTGTGCTTTTCTGGGTGGGTCACTTGACAGACCTGTCCCTTCTGTTCCTCTCCAATAGTTTTACATCCTGGGCAGTATGGATGAATGAGTGAAAACACAAACTCATAAGTTAAAAAAGTAATTGAGTGGAATTCAATTCCTTTACTTGCTGCAGGTGACAGACTGTCCTTCTAACATGCACACAGGTATCTGGAGTATGCCTGCCTTTTTTCTACTGCATTTTAAGCAGAAAATAAATACCACCTTCTACTGTTGAGTTTCTCTTACTTATGGCAATGGAAATGTCGAACTTTCAGATCTGGATATTGAGTTGTTTGGGTGCACGTGCCCTCGAAGCATAAGCAAGCAGCAACACGTGCTAGTTTGCAGGGGTCCTGCAGACAGGCACAGGCAGGAGCAGGAATGCACCATGAGGGCTCTGTGACTTCCCACAGTCTCTGGGGTCATGGAGCCCATTTTCAAGTTGCAACTTGTGGTTTTCAGGTTCTCAGGATACTGTGTGTGTCTCCAACACAATTTCAGTAGCAAACATTCCAGGTAATGTTGAAAGCCAAACAAACCCGAGTTTATATTGTGCTCTAAAAACAAACTCTCCCCAAATCCCTTTTCTAGCATTTAATATTTCTAAACAGGTAAAAAAAAATAAATAAATACAATAATATATATATATATATATATGGGGGGAGAGAGAGAGAGAGAGAGAGAGAGAGAGAGATCATATAATTTCTACTACCGTTAATCCCTTTTCTTTTTCTGGGGAAAAGTTACTTTTCATTATAAAATTACGAATTTTTTCTTTGTTGTTAGTAAGTCTTGTTTAACATGGAAAGTTCTGTGAAGTTATGTTTTCAGGTGGAAGCAATCTACCCCCATCTCTGATATATTCTCATTTTGAAGCAAATCAAGGTAATTGGCTTGGCTACTTGGATTACTGACTCTGATTTTTTTTTTTTAACTTTCTTTATCTGAAAGGATTACATAATAAAAGTCTGACTGCACATCTGCAGCAGCTGGGCTCTGAATGAACCGAAGGAGCAATGACAACTGTACATGGAATTCAAATGATAAGAACTTAATTCCACATCAGGTACAGTTTAAAAATGTCAGCACTGCCTTATCTATGTGATGTTCCACTGTACATGTAGGATTTCTACTTCAATATTTGTAAAATTCCAAAAGTTATAAACTTTTGGTTTACATTACCTAGAAAAAAAGAGGGAGTGATGGGGGGAAAATCTTGTCAGCAAAAAGTCGACTGTGCATTGAAAAGTTGTATTGAAAATGGAGAAAACAAAATCATGTGGTGCAAGAATAACTTTGTTCACAAAAGCAGGCTCAGAAGGATATAAGCTATGACAAAGAAAAAAAAAAGGAATCTTTATCATAGCAACATCTTTCCTACAAATCTGAGGCTCTGGAGAGCTGGCCTGTGGTTTCTGTTGCCAAGAAATGGAACCTACTTTGGCACTCTTGTGGTAGGAAAGGTATACGAAGTTCTGGCATTCAGCAGCTGAGACCAGAGAAAGTCAACAGGAGGGCAGAAAGTATACACTACCTGCTGGGGCGATGCCAACTTCACGCATAGTGTACATGACAATTCTGCAAGAATGGATTTGCCTCTTGGAAACTGGTACCAGTGTGCTTCAGGATTGTCTACCCTAATCCCATGCTTGTCTTTTCCTTTCACTCCTACTGTTTACTAACCCTTGACCTTATTATACTGGTTTACATTTTAGATGGTGTTATCTTTAATTCTGGGTGGAAAAATCCAGAATCCCTGGGTGAAACACAGAGGCCTGCTTTAATTATGATGCTAATGGCAGCAACAATGAAGTTGCAGTTGGAGGAACAAAGCCCCTGCTCACCTGACAGGTCAGGCTGATCACTTTCTAAACTGGATTTCTTCCACTGTTTTGAAGATTATGTCACCTATCATTGCCTTGCTCAATTTGTATGTAGCCTAAAGTTTTGACTTTTATTCAGGGTTACCATAAAAAATTGGATTATGCAATTTTTGATGCATGTGCATTTTAATGCAATGAAATTTCTAAAAAAATAAAAGTCTTGGATCTTTTTAAAGTTCACTTCGAATTTTCAGAACAAAAGCAGACTTAAAGTACATTCTGAAATTATCATGAGCAGCATCTTTTTACAACCTTGCAAACCAAAAGCACATTCCTCACTTTTTTGCTCACATCTGACGGCTTTCTAACAAGAGCTCTACATGATTTGATTGAAACCAACTTCAAAACCAAACTTGGAGGCATACTTATCTAAAAGGCTCAGGCATACTAGGATCCTGAACTTGTTTCTCGTTTTGCTGTGATGCATGGGTGGCCATGAGCATTCCTGGCAGCTATAAGGCATTTGCCTATGTATTTGGTTTCTAAAGTTGTTAATCATACTTATCAACACAGGCAAGCAGTACTGGCCACAAAAGATTAGCTACTCTACTATAATGCTGCCAATAATCCTAACCCAGGAACATCAGCACTGAGTGATAACTACCTCAGCCAGCTACAACCTTCAATGACTTCAGAACTTATTAAAAAACCCTAGTTTTTAATGAGTCCCAGACTTTCTTTTCCATCACCTTACACACACACACACACACACACACACACACACACACACACACACACACACACACCCTCCCTTCTCTTGTAATGGTAGCTAAGACCAAACATTCACAGTGCTGTACATTGTTTGTGTTTTTAAAACAACTAGGATGCTCTTTAAAATACCACACATATTTTGAGTTTTAAGGTGGCCTTTACTGTCAAGAGATTCAGGTGCTATTGATCTCATATGAAAAATGTGTACAATAATCAGGAAAGAGGCTGGTATACAGGGAAACTAAACCTTGTTCAAATCCTTTGGAAGCATTAGATTCTAACTAGTTTTTCTCCTAAGGCACACAAAACATTGCTCTATCTAGAGAACAAGAAAATGCTTCACCCAACTCAGAAGCGACTGCATCAGAGAATTCAGGAATAGAATTAGTATTGGGGGGGAAAATGGGAACCAAGAGCTGAGCCTGCTAGTCTCTGATTGGTGAAATCTTGCTTTCACTTAAGGACTCTTCCATAAAAGACCACATGCGTCATCAGCAGACATATGTGTGCTAAAGTGCCCAAGCTTGAGGCATGGCCTTCATTTTTCCTAGCCCATCTTTACCCCACAAGGCTAATATCAGCATAACTTCTACAAAACAAAACCAGTAAAGGTTCATCTTCTATTTCAATCCTCAGCAAACCCTCCACACAGTGACCTCTAGGTAACATCTGACCATTCACTTTGTAGCATATCATGATTTTTTTTTTTAATATATACCAAACCTAGTGACACTCTCTGTTCTGTTGACCATGGAAAAGTCAGAGTTTGGAGGCATGATGCTTGGACATGATAATTGTCCTCATATTTGAGGTCAGTTTCATCGCTTTGGAGATGTGGTTACTTCATGGGTTAGACATGATTGAAAAACTGTGGGACTGGAAGACGACAGGAAGTAGAGAAATCTCACTTTCTAGGTGTCTTCAAAGGAATGCAGGCCATTCCAAAACCATAGATGAACTGGATAGCTTCTTGGGATGAAGAACATGGTTGGTAATATTTCACTGTATTCCATCCATCATAGCCCACGGGACGCGAGATTTTTTTTTTTTTTTTTTTTTTGCGGTACGCGGGCCTCTCACTGCTGTGGCCTCTCCCGATGCGGAGCACAGGCTCCGAATGCGCAGGCCCAGCAGCCATGGCCCATGGGCCCAGCCGCTCCGCGGCACGTGGGATCCTCCTGGACCGGGGCACGAACCCGCGTCCCCTGCAATGGCAGGCGGACTCTCAACCACTGCGCCACCAGGGAAGCCCGGGACACGAGATTTGAAAAGACACCTCCCATCTCCCCAGTTCAATGTTTTTGGTGACATGTGCAAACTGAGCATTTGGGGAGGGGAGGGCCAACTGGAAACTTTCTCACCCTCAGGACTTCAGAGCCTCCTACTGCCTGCCTCCACAGTGCCTTCAAAAACCCTCTCCAGGGCTTCCCTGGTGGCGCAGTGGTTGAGAATCTGCCTGCTAATGCAGGTGACACGGATTCGAACCCTGGTCTGGGAAGACCCCACATGCCGCGGAGCAACTAGGCCTGTGAGCCACAACTACTGAGCCTGCACGTCTGGAGCCTGTGCTCTGCAACAAGAGAGGCTGCGATAGTGAGAGGCCAGCGCACCGCGATGAAGAGTGGCCCCCGCTTGCCGCAACTAGAGAAAGCCCTCACACAGAGACGAAGACCTAACACAGCCAAAAATTAATTAATTAATTAAAAAAACAAAAACCTCTCCATCCAGCCTGCTCCTGCCAAATGTGCCACTTGACCAAGAACCACTTATGTTCTGGATGAGAAGCCAGTGTGGCTGCTGAGAGCGTACAGTGACATTTGTGAGGGGTGGTAGGCCACAGAGCCATCCAAGTCATGGCGAAACCTGTCCTTCAGGGCTTTTCCACTCATTGCTGTGCTGGGTGACTGCCATCATCAGATGGCTCTTCCAAAACAGGAAGATTCAAGGGGAAATCTCAGAGAGAGAGAAAGCAAGCAAGAGTGGGCAGTGCAGCCCAGCTGGAAAGAATGCTGCTGAGCCCCAAATAAGAAACATTTTCATTAAAAATATTTTCACAGGACTTCCCTGGTGGCGCAGTGGTTAAGAATCCACCTGCCAATGCAGGGGACACGGGTTTGATCCCTGGTCCAGGAAGATCCCACATGCCATGGAGTAACTAAGCCGGTGCACCACAACTACTGGGCCTGCGCTCTAGAACCTGTGAGCCACAACTACTGAGCCCGCATGCTGCAACTACGAAGCCTGCATGCCTAGAGCCTGTGCTCTGCAACAAGAGAAGCCTGAGCACCACAACAAAGAGTAGACCCTGCTCACCGCAACTAGAGAAAGCCTGCATGCAGCAACGAAGACCCAATGCAGCCAAAAATAAATAAATAAATTTATTTTTTAAAAAAGAGGAAGAGTTTAAAAAAATATTTTCACAAACTTATAAGCTTTTGCATAGCAAAGGAAATGATAAAATTAAAAGACAACCTACAGACTGGGAGAAAATATTTGCAAAACGATGTGACCGACAAACAGTTCACATATACAAACCATTCACATAACTCAATATCAAAAAAACAAACAACCCAATCAAAAAATGGGCAGAAGACCTAAATAGACATTTCTCCAAAGAAGACATACAGATGGCCAACAGGTACATGAAAAGATACTCAACATCACTAATTATTAGAGAAATGCAAATCAAAACTATAATGAGGTTATCACCTCACACCAGTCAGAACGGCCATCATCCAAAAGTCTACAAATAATAGGGGCTTCCCTGGTGGCGCAGTGGTTGAGGGTCTGCCTGCCAATGCAGGGGACACGGGTTCGGGCCCTGGTCTGGGAGGATCCCACATGCCGCAGAGCGGCTGGGCCCGTGAGCCACGACTACTGAGCCTGTGCGTCTGGAGCCCGTGCTCCGCAACAAGAGAGGCCACGATAGTGAGAGGCCCGCGCACTGTGATGAAGGGTGGCCCCTGCTTGCCGCAACTAGAGAAAGCCCTCGCACAGAAGCGAAGACTCAACACAGCCAAAATAAAGAATTTGAAATGAAGACTCAACACAGCCGAAATAAATTAATAAACTCCTACCCCCAACATCTAAAAAAACAAACAAACAAACAAAAAACTACTACTATTAAAAAAAAAAGTCTACAAATAATAAATGCTGGAGAGGGTGTGGAGAAAAGGGAACCCTCCTATACTATTGGTGGGAATTTAAATTGGTGCATCAACTATGGAAAACAGTATGGAGGTTCCTCAAAAAGTTAAAAATAGAGCTACCATATGATCCAGCAATCCCACTCCTGGGCATGTATCTGGAGAAAACTCTAATTCGAAAAGATACATGCACTGCAATGTTCACAGCAGCACTATTTACAATAGCCAAGACATGGAAGCAACCTAAGTGTCCATTAAAGGGTGAATGTATAAAGAAGATGTGGTATATATATATATATGATGGAATATTACTCAGCCATTAAAAAGAATGAAATATTGCCATTTGCAGCAACATGGATGGACCTAGAGATTATCATACTAAGTGAAGTAAGTCAGACAAAGACAAATATTATATGATATCACTTATATGTAGAACCTAAAAAAATAATACAAATGAACTCATTTACAAAACAGAAACAGACTCACAGACATAGAAGACAATCTTACAGTTACCGAAGGGGAGGGGAGGGATAAATTAGCAGTTTGGGATTAACAGATACACATTACTATATATAAAATATACAAACAATAATGATTTACTGTATAGCACAAGGAACTATATTCAATATATTGTGATAATCTATAATGGAAAAGAATTTGAAAAAGAATATATATGTATATATGTATAACTGAAACACTTTGCTGTACACTTGAAACTAACACAATATTGTAAATCAACTATACCTCAATAAAAATTTTTCAAAATTATGTTTAACATTAATTTTTTTTAAATGCAGGTTTACTGAAAAATTACCAGCCCAGAAACTATGCTGGGGCCAAAGATAGATAAGGCATGGTTCTTTCCATCAGGAAGCTCTCAGACTAGCAAGGCAGGTAAATCGAGGAAGTGATTATTTCCAAAAAGAAAGACAAAGGATATCAACATTTACTGAGTGTCTACTTAACGGCAAAGCTTGGAGCAGCACTGGAATCAACCCAAGTGCCCATCAATGGATTAGTGGATAAACACAGTGTGGTATATTCATACAATGGAATATTATTCGGCCTTAAAATGGAAGGATATTCTGACATGTGCTACAACATATGCTTGAAGATATGCTAAGTGAAATAAGCCTGTCACAAAAGGACAAATACTGTATGCTTCCACTCCTATGAGGTACCTAGAGTAGTCAAATTCATAGAGACAGAAAGTAGAATGGTGGTTGCCAGGTGCTGGGGGGAGGGAGAGATGGGGAGTTGTTATTTAATGTGTACAGAGTTTCAGTTTTACAAGATGAAAAGAGTTCTGGAGATGCATGATGGTGACAGTTGTATAACAATGTATAACAATGTGAATATACTTAAACATTACTGACCTTAGTGTTCATTTAAAACTTAATGTTTTTTTTCATAACCAATGCTTCCTTATTTTATTGAATAAACAATTAAAAATTCCTGAATTTGTATATATCTGCCAAACTTAATGTTCATTTAATATACTTAAAATTGTTTATGATGGCAAGTGTTATGTATATTTTACCACATTAAAAAATTATTAATTTTTTAATTATATTAATTATTAATAATCTCAAGATGGCAACAGCATAACATTAAACCAACGGCACGTCTAAGCCCGGGGCCCTGTCACAAACTGCAGGGCTGCGTGCCCATGAAGCCGGCCCCACCTGCATGTCCTCCTCATGCTTCTAGAGTATTCACCACTCTTTATCTGCATGTGGGATGTCCTCCCACTAAACTGTGAACTCCTTGAGAACAGTTTTATTCATTTTTTACTTTTTTGCATCATCTCACATGTGTTTGATGCTAGAAGGTATTCATTATGTTCTTTTGAATTAATTCCTGTTACAAATTACATTAAGCAAATTATGTTTGATTTAAAAAAACTTTACAAGCATTTATAAACGAGGCTAATATATAACTAGCAGATATAGAACATTTCCAGAAGTACTTTCTGCTGCCTGCAGCATATTTAATGTCCATGTCCATGTCCATTGGGTTTCTATGTTTCCTTTTCTTCATAGTTCTCTATGTTAGGGATGAAGAAAGAATACGATATATGTGCTAGCCATATCATATGTATATGGTAAAGCCCTAAAAATTCTCAGCCATTTGAACTTTTTTAGCAACCAGCAAGATGTTCCAAGATTCCTCTTTGGTAATGAATAATGTCACAGGGAGAAGGCATTGGTGACTTGAAGAAATGTGGCCCTGAGTCAAACTGCTATAATTCTTACTTGTTCTCAGGTTGTCTCTCATTAAAACTGAATTAATTTTGTGTTGATCACTGGTCTGTAAAGCACTGATAAATTAAACGATTGGTAAACAATGACTTTCAAAGAGAGAGGAGGATTAGTAATCCATTTTCCACTTTGGGATTATTACAGAATTTCATTTCTGAAAACAGACCACAGACTAATTTAGTTAAGATCTGATGGTCACCTCAAAACGCTTTGGTGGAAGACATCCAACTTGTCCTAGATTACCCAGTATTTACTGGCAGCTCCGAGAGTCTGGAGAAAGATGTTAAGAGAGTTATCTGAGGACAACAGTTCAGACAATGCACTGCAGGGTTAATACACAGTTTTAACCTTGGTTTTGCAAGGACAGTGTTTTTCACTGCTTTGTGTATAGGTCTTTTCCATATAACTGATGCTGCTACATACTGAATTTTGGATACGTGAAGTATCACTGTATCATGATCTTAGAGATTATTAAACACAGCATTTTCATTTCCTCAACATAAGTACCTCTGATATATTTTTGTTTTATAAGATACTGCCTTGTATTCTTCTCTTAAATCTTTTCCTTAATTAAAATAAAATTCCTTTATATCAGTATGTGTCTTCCTTCTAGAATCATCTTGCCAAGATAATTTATATTTGCAAATATTTAGATATATAGTTTAATCTTACTCCTTCCTTTTATCTTTCTATGACTAATGGTAATGTTTGATTACAAATTTAGAAAACCACATAACTGAAGGTAACACTTGCTCCCCATGGCTTGCTCAAGTTCCAAAAAACTTATTTTCAGAGATTAATTTTATCTGTGCTCTTTCATTCTTTTAAAAATAAATCATTCTGGGCTTCCCTGGTGGCGCAGTGGTTCAGAGTCCACCTGCCGATGCAGGGGACACGGGTTCATGCCCTGGTCCGGGAGGATCCCACATGCCACGGAGTGGCTGGGCCCGTGGGCCATGGCCGCTGAGCCTGCGCGTCCGGAGCCTGTGCTCCACAGTGGGAGAGGCCACAGCAGTGAGAGGCCCGCGTACCAAAAAAATACAAAATAAATAAAAATAAATCATTCTTTCGATCCAACTAATCATTCCAATTCCTTCACTTTTGCCTCATAAAAGTACAGAAAGTCTTTAGTAAAAGGCTAGTGCCTGGCTATTGCCAAAAGTGTTATGTTATCTAGACAGTAGTTTTCAAATTTAATTCAATTATCCAATTAAAAGAATTTAGTAAAAACAAAACAACAACAAAAAAACAAACAAACAAAAAAAGAATTTAGTAAACAAACAACTGGACAATATGTGTAAATGTAATATTCAGCCTACTTCAGGCAATATTTAGATAAAAAGCCTATTAGTATGACCCATATTATAAAACATATGACCTTTCAATCATGTCTTAAAATAGTAATTCTTAAACTTTTCTAGGTTTTCAAGAATCTTTCCAAAGCTCTCCCCACCAAATGCATGTCATATGTATATACATTTTTTCTTATAATTTCTGAAGTTTTAAAGAGATAAGAGGTCACCAGATTAAGAACCTCAGCTCCAAAAACTATTAAACAAAAACAAAGTTGGCTCTTTCAACAAAGCAAACTCCATTCCACTTTAATAGCCTTAAAGGGCCCTACAAAATGCCTCAGTGACACCGTGGTGGCCAGTTGCTTTTAGTCAGTCTCATCCACTACCTGTGAGCTTTGCTCAAGTGTTTGACATGAAGTCTCAAGTTGTCCCTCAGCAGATAGCTACCCATAAAGTCATCCTCTTCAAAGTTTCATCCCCAGTCCTTTCTATCCTAGCTCAAGGTCTGTCTTGCAGTGATAGACTCATAATAATCTCACTGTCCTCATACACAGCTCAAAATATGATCCCAGGTGGTTCAACTCTATACAGATTTAAACATAGGGCTCATTTGTTCCAGAACTACATTCCAAGTCAATACCTTGAAAATATTTTGCAAGTTTAACCGAAAAGGCAGTATGGAAGCCCCCTTCCAAACGAATGAAGTTAGTCTAATTCTTAGGGAGAAGAGACAGTCATTATTTTATATTTGGAGCCGAGGATTCCATCCCCCAAAACAACTCTCCCACCAGCATACTTGCTTGACATAGGGCAAAGCATTTCATTTCAAATTCAAGATAAGGTTTACATTTCAAATACCATGAACAAGGTAATTCAGGTCCTTAAAATCACTTTAAGTTGGAAATGACGTTAAGTTGGAAATGTGGAAGGGGAGCAAAAGGGAGGTAGGACGCCGGATGCAAACAGAGACACCAGGGACGAGATGTGGCGTACTTCCTCAGCTCCCAGTTCTACCCAGGACTAGCACCACAAGGAACAGCTAATAATCCAATAGTCTCTACTAAGTGCAGGAGCTGTGCTGGGGACTGCAGATAGAGTGATGATGAGAAAACTGCAAAATACAGCACTGTATTAATTGATGAAAAGCTCAAGGCCCAGCAGCAGAAACAGACAGATACTTTGCAAGTTAACTTAAAATAACAAATTGAATGTGCGGTTGAACACGCAGTAGATAGTAAAACTGAACAGCAGAGCAGAGGTTTTTGTTTGTTTGTTTGTTTTCCGGTGCGCGGGCCTCTCACTGTTGTGGCCTCTCCCATTGCGGAGCACAGGCTCCGGACGCGCAGGCTCAGCGGCCATGGCTCACGGGCCCAGCCGCTCCACGGCATGTGGGATCTTCCCAGACCGGGGCACGAACCCGTGTCCCCTGCATCGGCAGGCGGACTCTCAACCACTGCGCCACCAGGGAAGCCCAGAGCGGAGTTTTTAACTCTGTTAGGTGGGGGTGTGGAGGGGAGTTATAAATAAAAGATAGAATTTGACTTGGGTTTGTAAGGATATGAAGAATTTCACCAGGTGAGGAGGTGGTGGAAGGGAGGAGTTATTTCGGGCAAAGGGAGCATAAGAGGAAGCACCATGGCAACAAGAGCACATGGAAAGCTCATGGAAGATCACTGAAGGCTGGGAGAGAAACCTGGTGGATTCTGGTCTTTGGAGAAGGCTGGGGTTGTCTATGGACAACAGTACTTCCCTCGCATGTCTTTATAGAGGCATATTATTTCCAACTCTTTTGAGATGAAACATTTAAGTTATGAAACTATTAAAGTATCAGAGATTTCAAATCTTGATAAAAATTGACAAAAAATGAATTAAGAGTACAGTTGATTTACAATTATTATTTGAAGTTAAAATTCAGCTGCTGTTATAAAGTAGAGACTAAATGGACAAAGAAACTCATTCCAGTTGCCGTTAGGCAACAATTAAGTTGATAATACCCTACGGTTAAAGTCACCCAAGAGTTTGATTTCCCCATTTTTCTTATTTTCCATGCCTTCAAACACACTATTATACTATTAAATTAAAAATCTGATGAAGAACATGTTTGGGGATTGCCTCAGGCCTTTAGGTCACACCAGTTTCATACATTTGAATACAAGATTTCTGCAGTTCCACTACATGTCCACTAGAGGCCCGTGAAGAGCTTTTTTCCCCCATCACAGTCATAACCAAGGCCAGAATTAACACGAGAAGTTATTGATCGAATATCAGTAAGGCAAAGATCGAATTGATAGATAACCTCACAATAAGCACCTTAATTGTGGATAAAATAAACAAAATGTAACCCACTTTCAAAACTCCAGGATACTGAATTGTGAAACTTACAAAACTAATATGTAACTGGAAACGCTGAGTTAAAAGAGGTAGGATCTGGAAGGCTTCACCAGCAGTTCCAGAAGGCCACCAGGCTCTGGCCGGCTTTGACTAGGTGGCAACATGCACCAAGTGGTGAGTCAGCATTATAATGAGTGCCAGTGCCCTGTAGGGGCTTCTGAGGAAAGGGGGCTTTCAGATGTTCAAGTGCATACCACATACGACAGACATGCGACAGGGAAGGTTCCTGGGTGAGAAAGCGTCTGGGAAAGTAAACAAAGAAGTAAGTTAAGACAGATGGACCAAGCAGGAACTTCCTAAACAGTGACTCCAAGGAAGCAAACAGGGGAAGATAGATGAGCAATGGTGAAACAAGGAGAGACAGAGTGAGACAGACCCTTAGCTTCAGGGGAGAGGGGTGACTTCAAGCAAAACACAAAGCATATTCAGTACTCAAAGACAGTAGCATGCCTATGTGCACATAGCAAAAATTACTAAGAGGGGTGAGATGCCTTGTGACAGTCCCCTTACCATCCTGTCAAATTCAAAAGAGGGGGTTTCCCTGGTGGCGCAGTGGTTGAGAATCCACCTGCCAATGCAGGGGACCCGGGTTCAAGCCCTGGTCCGGGAAGATCCCTCATGGCGCGGAGCAACTCAGCCCGTGTGCCACAACTACTGAGCCTGCGCTCTAGAGCATGCGAGCCACAACTACTGAAGCCCACTCACCTAGAGCCAGTGCTCCACAACAAGAGAAGCCGCCACAATGAGAAGCATGCGCACCACAACGAAGAGTAGCCCCCCCCCCCGCACTGCAACTAGAGAAAGCCCGCGCGCAGCAACGAAGACCCAGTGCAGCCAAAAATAAATTTAAAAAAAATTCCAAAGAGGGCTTCGGTCATGTGTCAAAAAACACAAACAGAAACACATCAGAGTGCACATCAACCACACCACACATACGTGCACACACACATACACTTACTACTGCTATTTACAGAAAATGCCTGTTTTTCACTAGGTTTGGTTAATTAGCAATCAGGAAAGAGTTGCACAGGGTTTGAAGAAAGAACCCTTTGTTCGGAAAAACCTGTGAAAATATTCCCTCAGCAGCTTGTAACTTTCCCTACAGATTGCCCCGGCCCTGAGGACAAGCCCAGGTGCCAGAGGCCTCTGTGATCCCACACAGAGCTCACATTCAAAGGCAGCTCTCTTTGTTGTCCCCTAGGAGTTAAGCCTTAATGGGTTTACAATTTGCAGGCGTTTTTGGAGAGCGGCTTGGCAGTTGTTGCCTGCTGCCAGAAATGGAGCAGAGACAAGGCTTGGTGAATCCCACAGCTGTTGTGGCTGCTCCACTGGAGGGAAGAGCAGTTGCCTGGGGCATTTCAAAGACATTCAAGAATGTAGGGAGACTTTATGAACCCTGGAAGTGAATTTGCAATTACTGTGAGCAGACGGTCAATTCACATGGTGGAGGGAGGATTTTGGAGCTGTGGTTCTTCAGTGAAGACCATGGCAAATGGTAATTCACTGAGTCTTCGTGTCCCCAGATAAATCCTTTGTGGGACACGTATTCAACTATAATGTAACACCATCATCTGCTGCTAGTTAGCTTTATGCTGTCACAGTCTTGACTTCTAAACCTCAACAAGCACAGTTTGGACAGCAGTAAGCCAGTCCATCCTGCCTTGGTTAAAAAGAAAAAATGGGCGTGGCACTCTGCTGGAAATGTGGCATCTATCCCTCTTGGTCCACTGGGATTCAGGAGATGCCTGCCTGAACCCTGCCTCCAGCATCACGGCCCTTATTGCAGAAAATCTTCATATTAAACTGAGATATATCGATGGTGGGACAATGCTGAATGATTTTGAGAATGGTGATTTCATAATCTTTTACAAGATATACCCCTTTCCCCCGCCCCATCCTTCCAGTCAAAGGATGCTTTTTGATACATGGAATTCTCTTTTGCTGAAATCTCAGTCTATTTCCTGTTATCCTCCTGTTGATTCATCTGAGAATCACATGATCTCTTCTACTGTTTATTTAGTCCATTATGACGCCCAGAGTCAGTCTTTACTCATTTTGTATCTCAACGATTTACTTCTACAGTTAAGTACACCCCTGGTAGGCAAAGCACCAGTTAGATACTGTGGAGGAGACAAGGACCACAACTATGAGATGCTAAGAATCTGGTGAAGGAAACAGAAACACCTGGGAAGGGCTAAGATTGAAGTGTAATGCTGTGAGTATATAAGGAAGAGAGAAAATAATCTTTAAGTCCTATTGTAGAAATCGGGACATTAGTTTTAAAGGAGATAAAATGTAAGATGCCATGTATAGGGTGATCTATCATTCTGGTTTTAAAACTTAAAGTTTTAGGGCGCATGAAATCCTTCAGTGCAACACCTGAACTATAAAGGGCAATTAGAGCTTGGAGTTTATCTCAAGGGTGAGACGTGGTAAGGGACAGTCTCAACAGTAGTGGGCGAACGGCTGCCCAGGCCCTGAAGTTGCTGACTCAGCGGCCAGCCGGGCATAAGGCCCTGGGGAAGGGGGTGATGTCCTGTCAGGCAGGACAACAGGCCCCCGCCTCTCACTGAACGTCTATTTTGTGTCCAGCACATGGCATGAGGCACCGCAGAGACCAGGCTCAGGGCCTGGCACAGAGTGGTGGCTGAGTGGCTCTCTCTAGGCTGGACATGTGCCCTACAGCTTTACAATGCGAGGACCCCCCGCAGTGCACACAGGCCGACTTGCCCAGGCCAGCGTTGCTGCCCTGTAGGCATATGTGTTCTGAGAGCCCTCCATTATGAGTAAGGAATTGGAGGAGGAGCAGATTCCCGGAGTTGATAAGGTATTTTGGACCCTAAGCATCACCTTGAGTTGATGGTATCTAATAAAAAACTTACAGCATCCTCTCACATTTATTATCTCACTTTTGAGCTTGACACAGACCCATGAGGCAGGAAACTGAAAGTTTAAAGAATGGCCTTGGTCACACAGCCGTAAGTAGCAAAGCTGGGATTCAAATTGCAGATCGCTCTTTCTGACTCTAGGACTAGTGGCATTTCTCTAACTTTTTTTTTATAAACTTATTTTATTTATTTATTTTTGGCCACGATGGGTGTTCGTTGTTGCATGCGGGCTTTCTCTAGCTGCGGGGCTACTCTTCGTTGTGGTGCGCAGGCTTCTCATTGCGGTGGCTTCTCTTGTTGTGGAGCACGGGCTCTAGGCGCACGGGCTTCAGCAGTTGTGCCTCGTGGGCTCTAGAGCGCAGGCTCAGTAGTTGTGGCGCACGGGCTTGGTTGCTCCGTGGCATGTGGGATCTTCCCGGACCAGGGCTCGAACCCGTGTCCTCTGCATTGGCAGGCGGATTCTTAACCACTGCGCCACCAGGAAAGCCTTCTCTAAATTTTTAAGGTCACTGAGTTTTATCTGAAACTTTAAGGAGTTTAACAATCTAATGATTCAGTATCATCTGAATGTACTCTGTTCAGTCATCTAAATGGCTGGCTAGTATATCAAATCTCATAGACTCCAGGATAAATTAAAAAAGCAATCACTCGGGCTTCCCTGGTGGCGCAGTGGTTGAGAGTCCACCTGCCGATGCAGGGGACACGGGTTCGTGCCCCGGTCCGGGAAGATCCCACATGCCGCGGAGCCGCTGGGCCGTGAGCCATGGCCGCTGAGCCTGTGCTCAGCAACGGGAGAGGCCATAGCAGTGAGAGGCCCACGTACCACAAAAAAAAAAAAAAGCAATCACTCAATTTATAACCACTTGTCTCCTCTCTTTTCCTTCAGAATCTTGCAGTCATACTCGGGAAGCCCCAGTAATGTATATCAAGCACTGCTTAACCTACAAGGCACTGTTCAAGGATGAGCCAAAGATATGTAGGACTACACTGATACACACATGTGGCTTAAAATTATATGTCTACATAGAAACATTTGCTAGGCTGGTTGTATCTGAACAGATTCTCTTTAAACTCCTGGCCTGGGCCCCCACTGAAGTAGTGATTCGATCAACAGAAGCTGAACATCTACCCACAAGATGGTTTAAAATGATTTTTCTGTCCCTTTGTCCTCAGGGGCTTTTAATTTTGTTCTCCTGAGAAGATGCTCCTGAGGACACAGGAACCAGCCCCAGTTAACTTTCAAAGTACCACCAGTCTTCCTCTCTCTATAGCTTCATGGCTTCAAACTCATCACATTGTCTTCCCTCTTCCATTTACCAGGTTTCCCTCCAATGCTTCAGGACTCACACCCTTGCACACTTTCACAACTGGCCACGGATTTCTCGTTAGTCAAATGGCACTGCTTGCTATGCACCCACCTTATTAAGATTTTTGAGAAAATTAACTATGAAGCTTGAGGGAATTTGAAGTGAAATAACAGGCCAGTTTCTTATAACTTGTTTTTTAAGGAAAGCTAAAATACTGTGATTTTAGCATTCTGTCTCCACCAAATTAAGCTCTCTTTGGCCTAAAGCAAGTCACCTAATCTGATATATCAGTTCCTGTGTGTAAAGCTGAGAAAATAATCGTCACCTAGTTCACTGGGATTGCCCAGTTTAATTGATTATGACTGAAAAATGGCTTGAAAAAAATAATTACTTTGTAAATGCTCCATAACAATAATTGCACACAATTTTAAGTGCTTTTAACTTCAAAACTTACAAATCTTTTTGTGGTATCTTTATTCATTCTGTGATTCCTTCCCTTTCCAATTCTGCTACAAAAATAAAAAATCATTAATGGTAAATTTGCATGCATTTTTCTGCATTTCTTGCTTTCCAACATTTTAAGAATATTAAGGATTGTCAAAGAAAATGAAAAAAAGCTCAGAAAACACCTGCCTTGTGATCTCTCTGAGTCATCAGTACAATGGTTCTCAAAGCACAATCTTCAAACCAGCAGCATCAGCAACATTTAAGACCCAGTTCCCATAATGTGCCCAGAGGTGCCCTGGGGCACTGTGTAAACTCACAGGGGCATCTCGAAATATTTTAAAATTTCAAGGGACTCACAGCAACACCAGACACCTGTCAGACACTGGGCAAACTACTAGTTCAAGGTAGCTGACAACTGCAACATAACCTCTTTTCAACATTCTTTTTCATGAGGCCATAGTTTTTGAAGCTGGGTTTTCGACAGCTGCTGTGATAAAAAGCAAGTTCCCTGTTAAAAATCAGTGTGGAATAGAAAATACGGTGATGACATCCAATCTGATTCCAAGGTGTTAGAAGCTGTGTAGTGTCCACCAGTGTACACATCCCATTATTAAGCAACTGTGGTTATTAATAATGAAATTTAAAAACTACTTTCTTTCAATTTAAGGGTATTGTTTTTAATACCTAGTAAGTTGTCAAGACATAAATACTTTTCAAGTTGTTGGAATCTAACTACTTAATAGATGGAACTGTGAGGTACTTCTTTCCTCCTAGGAATAGGGTTGCCTGATAAGTCTGGCAGCCCAACCTATGGGCACAGTGAAAGCATTACTGAGACTTTGAGAGAACCATGAACCAAGAAGATTTGAGAACTTGCTATAAATGCAAATTCTTAGGCCCCACCCAGGACTCATTGACTCAGAACCTATGGGGGTGGGGAAGCCATCTGTGGTTTAACTAGGCCTCCAGGTAATTCCAATGCACACTCAAGTGCGAGAACCACCGCAGTAGTGCATACCCTGAAAGCAAAGCTATGCCCTAGGGCATGTGGATGGATATTCAGTTTGCAAAGTAACAACAGGCCAATCTCAGTTTGAATGAAAAAGTACAGAAATGACCCAACTGGGGCACACAAAACAAAACAAAACAGAAAACCAACACAAACCAAGTTGTTTGCATTAACACACACGTGTGTGGTATGTGTGTGTGTGTATATATATATATATATATATATATATATATGTGTGTGTGTGTATGTATATATATATATAAAATATATATATACATACACACACACACACATATATATATATATATATATCTTCCAGTTATTCTGTAATTTTAAAATAATGAAAACTTACTGAATTGTGAATAATCTGTGCTTTATATTTTTCCTGTGGCATTTGGAGAGCGCACAAGGCCTTTTGATTTCTGAAAACTGAATCACCTTATCAATGAGTGTTTCCGATTGTTGGGAATGAATCATATCACTTCCCTCAGAAGACAAAATTTAAGGCTGGCCTTAAAGCCATGATCCAAAGCTCTTGACAGGAATTTGATTTTCCTTCTCCTCTGCTTTAATACTCAGCAGGACACACCTCACACAAGCTGTTGGTATTTCTGTGAAGAAGAGTAAGGAAAAACGAAAGGCGAGGAGACCACTGGGTGTGGTAAAAACGCACGGCTCTTTTGAGTGTTAGAGGTTTTGAGTAAAACCTCCTTTGCTGAGGAGCAGATCTCAGTATTTTATCCCAGTTAATCCCATTAAGCCTTTGTACATATGCAGAGATTTCCCAACTTTTGAGCACTAAAGCAGAAGCTTTCCACAACGATCTTCCTTAGGAGGCCCCTATTTCCTTAGCAAGACGTCTGTTGAATGCTGAGCATAGTAAGGAAGCTAGTCAGGAGAATACAGGAGAAGAGAATTTTATTAACTTAATCCTCTTGTGCTGGAATGATTGTAGTGTTCGACTTTGAGGGGACAGAAAGTGAGCCCCATCAAGGATCAACTGGGCCTCCATTCATCGAGGCCAGTACCTCTGGCTCACAGTAGCAGCCCAGTAGACTTTTTTTAGTGTTCTTACTCAATACATTAACTTTTAGGGATTAATTTATGGTCTTCTGAGGTCAGCACAAATTCATTCTCTTCTCCTGAATATTTCGGCCTCCTCTTCAAAGTTGAATACTTCTTTTTGTGTGTGTGTGTGATACGCGGGCCTCTCACTGCTGTGGCCTCTCCCGTCGCGGAGCACAGGCTCCGGATGCGCAGGCTCAGCGGCCATGGCTCATGGGCCCAGCCGCTCCGTGGCATGTGGGATCCTCCCAGACTGGGGCACGAACCCGTGTCCCCTGCATTGGCAGGCGGACTCTCAACCACTGCGCCACCAGGGATGCCCCAAAGTTGAATACTTTTTGACCCCTATCTTGTAACTGAAATTCTCTCTTTCCTTGCATATACTCTCATTAAATTACTTTTGGTTTTCTCTGCTTGTTTTTCTTCCTTCTCCTTCTCATGCATATGCTTCTCATGTATGGATAACCTCCTCTCTTTTCTTCCTACACCAGCCTTTACAACCTCATCCACACCGAGGAATTCAACTTTCTCCACTTGCTGATGACGTCCTGATCCCTCTCTGCACCCTGCGGTTCTCTTGTAACTCCATCTTTGTCCTCTTTCCCAAGTCCCAGATTTCCAACTGCTACTTGACTATCGAATTCACACAGAGCCAAACTGAACTCATTATCTTTCCCAAGAACTAGATTTGTCCTCTCGACATACTGAAGATTCTTAACGGAACTGACATTCTTAGCTAACTAGGTAAGAAAAGAAAAATACATAAAGGTATCCTGTAATCTTTGTTTTCCCTTGGCCCTCACTTTCAATGAATCCATTAATTCATAAAACATCTATATATTGAATACCTGCCAGGTGAAGGCACTGTGTCAGTGCTGGACATCACAAACCTGGTCCTTCCCTTCTAGAAGGTAAACACATCTTGTTTCGTAGTATCTTATTTCTCCTTTCTGCTTCCACCATTGACATGTTGTGGAGTAGCATCACTTCCCACTGCAATTATTGCAACTGACTCTTTTTCTGATTTTCCTGTTTCCACCATCTTCTCCAGGTAACACTGTACCTTGGTGCTAGATAAACATTCCTGGGTCACAGCACTCAACAGTGTGAGCCCTTCATCAAAAACTCCAATCTCCCCTTACCCTCCCCACCCCTGCAAGGCCCACTTGACCACCCTTGTCAAAACTGTCTAAGGAAAAGCCTCCTATCATCTCTCCTGATACTCTGGGAGACAACTGCATCTCCTCTGAAAAGATTTTTGCCTTTAACTAATAAACTAACTAATTGGGTTGAAAAGAGTCTTTTGTGGCTCAAAATAAAATGAAACTTCCTGTCTGGCTATAAAAATCAGAGTATGCCAGACTCAGAGAACTGCTTCAGTATCATTGACAGCATTTTCACAAAAACAGACCAAATTATGGCTTCTAGGAACGTTTGTTATGTAAACTATACAGAGTAATTGATTACTATTATTTACGAATTTAGCAGTAGAAAGTAGAAACATGTTTTGAGACTAGCTCTTCCACTGACTAGTTGTAGGTGACCCTGGATTACTTCCAGCTTCACTATTCTAAGACCCTGTTTAAAAACAGCACTCACTTTCCTTTTATTCACTCATATGCAAATACAGAACCACATAAAGCCCTGGGAATTCAACAGCTGAGAAATAACTTGGACCTTCAGAATTATTGTAGAGTAATAGAAAAAAATTGCAAATATATTCAGTTTGAATATATATAAACATGGGGAAAAATTAAATATTATGAAAGTAATAATAGTTTTACAGTTAAAACTAAAATAACACCAGTCTCCTCCAAACTATTGGTTTCTGGAAGCATGGATTCAGCCTCAGAGACTACCTCTCCCTGGCAGCGCTCCTTTCCGACTGACTGGGTACAGGAATTCCTGTTTCCTTTCTACTGCTGTTTTGCCAACACAGATGAGACAGGATGATGCCCCTCATCCCACCCTTAGTCCCCACCCCTACAGAGCCAAGTGCCTCCTCTTCTTCCTCAGGGTATTCTTCAGCAGACACTAACCATACGCAGCTAGCACTCACTTGAATCACTCTACCCCCTACCTCTGACCAACCTCACAAACACTCACTCAACAAGCGTTTATTGAGCACCTACCATGTTCTAAAGCTCTGAAGTACAGAAGTAAATGGAAATTGTGTGTGTGTGGTATGGGGAGAGGTAAGCATCAAAGAGATGCAGTTCAGAGTAAAGACTTTCTCTTAAGTGAAGTCAGACTCATGCAAGAGTATGAGCAATTCAAGGAATTGAATGGAAGGAATGTAGCTTGTGAGGGTGAAGGGTCCCTGGGTGGGGAAATGCCTAGATGAGGTCTAGAGTGAAGGACCTTTTACACCACCTTGAGGAATTTGAATTTTAATCCCGTGGGCCATAGGGATTTTCAAGCAGGGAATTAAAGATTAATGTACTTTTTCCAAAAAGATATCTCTAGCAACAGTGTGGAGGATGAACCATAAAGGGGGGAAGATCCCTTGCTGCTGGGCCACTGGTGCTAATGGCAGCTCAGACTCAGCTGGGGTGCAGTGGAGGGGACTAGTGGGCAAAATCAGTTTCCCCAGTACCCTTCCTTTTCCTCACAATATCTCGTTTCTTTCACAAAATGTGGAGATTTTCACATTATTACTGGATTACAAGTTCTTTGGGGGAAGAAACCACATTGGCCGCATTTACCTGTTAAACCTGGACCTGGCATGAAGCCTGGTACATCTCAGGTGTCTCACAGACATCTGTTTAAGGGAGGAAGGCAGGAACCAATAGGTAGATGTGGGGTCAGAGAAGGGGAGTACAGGGCTCCTGGGCTCCTAACTGGAGCAGTCATTTGGATGGATACCTTTATCTGCGAAAAGGGATACAATGAGAGATGCAAATAGGAATGGGGGAGGTGGGGAAGGAGAGTTAGTGAGCTCTCTGTGGATCAGCTGATTTAGAGATGCCTGAGGAGCATCCAGGTAGAGGTGCCTGAAATCTGCCTCTCTGCTTGCCTTTGAGAGGTGAGGGGGGAAGACAGGAAATATTAACATAATCATTTACTAACAGCTCTTATGTAACCAGCACGTTGTTAGGTTGGCCTATAAGCATTAACTCTAATCTCAGAACAATTGTGATAAGGAGGCCTTACTCTCAAGAGGTGAGGAAACTTAAGCTTGAATAGGTTAATAATTTCTCCAAGATCACATTATTAGGAAACAGTAAAGTAGGAGGCTCACCCCCTTTACCACTCCTCACCTTCTCACCTCTCCATACCAACACCCTTAGACTCCTTACAAAAACAGCTGTAGTAATTCCCCCATCCCAGTGTGTCCCTTTGCAATTTGAACTTGCTGCTCCTCTTATCAAGAAGAGACCTCGAATCTGGGCTTGGCCTTGAGAATTGCTTTGATCAACAAACAAAGCACTGCAACTTATAAGCCTGGAGTTGAAGAGGTCTTTCAGTTTCCATGTTTACCCTCTTGGAACTCTCAGACAAGAAGCCCGGGCTAGCCTCCTTGGGTAGAGAGGCCACATGGAGAGACGAGCCTAGCTGACAACCAAAACCAACCACCAGGCACGTGAGGGAGGTGATACTGGCCACCAGACTCCACCAAGCTGACTTTTGACACATGGCTGAACCCAGAACCTACCAGCTGAGCCCAAATTGCCAACATACAGAATTGTGAACCAATAAATTATTATTGTTTCCAGTTATTAAGTTTGGAGTGGTTTGTTACACAGCGATAGGTAACTGATGCATCCCTACACTCAAATACACCACATCTGGCTGTTTGTGATGAGAGAGAGAAAGAATCTCCTTATCACTAGCAGGGAGGAGGAATTGCTGCATGTCAGAAGCAGTTCCAGACATTTCAAGTTACTTGAAACATAAGCTCCTTTTCTCATAATGATAGGGAACTATTAATACCATATAGCTGGGTTTCACTGTGAGTTAAATAGGTTGTCATGGGTTAGTGGGAAACTCAGAACACTTTACTGTTGGTTCTATGGGGAAATGTTCCTCATTAGAATCAAACCATTTACAAACTCACTTGTTGGTAAACTGATGATGATTTATCCTAAGACACACTTCCCTTCATAAAAGCAGATCAGACAGAAAAGAGAGAACAGTGAGAAGTCAGACAGAACATAATCCTCATCTGCATTTACAATCCTTGCAGGAACGTTTATGAAAGAAAAAAAAAATCTCTCTTGAATGCAGAAGACTGCAGATATGCTTCTAGAGTCTTGTGTTCCGGGAAGAGAATGACTTAAAGCCGTAATTGAATCATTCAGGGCCACACTCTGTGGGCACCCTAAGGTGATTATGCTCAGAATGGAAGCTTTTAGAATGTTATTTAGCAAAGGAAAACGTGGCTGGATACCAGTAATAAACTAATGCCCTCGAGCTACTCATTTTTTATCGCAACCTAATTGAAACGTACAAATTGCATAATGCTCCTTGCTTGTGAGAGGGGGGCAGAACTGAAATTCAGATGATTGATTCTGAAATTTAGCCACTAAGATAAGGTTTCTTCTTCAACAGAAAATATGTCAGTGATCTAATTTCCGAGCAGCCAAGATAAGTGGAACTGTCATCCTGTCCTCCTACTGGAAAGGTTCTTTGTCTTCTACATGAAAAGAAAACTGCACAGACACATTATTTCTAAAATGATTTCTTTTCTTTCTTTCATTCATTCTTTTTTTTTGAAGTTATTGAAAGAATAGATTAAATTAACTGGTAAACTCAGGAGGCCAGATTCTACTTTTAAATGCACACTCGTGGTTACTGTATGCAGCAGAAGATAGATATGGCCTCAGGACAACAATTACATTTGATTCACCGTGCAAGTGGGGATATTTGGAAGATGCAGGAATGGGGCAGGGTGGGCCTATTATCCAGAGGAACAACACAAAGAATAAACTCATGCTTGGCAAGTTCTTAAAAATTGAAATTGCTTTTGTGTGTGTGTTGGTAGAAAGGCAATTGTACTACATTCGCAGACATAAATGCTTTGTCTTTCTTCTGAAACAAAAGAGAATAAATCCCAGGGTTACAATTTAAGACGGAGCATCCAAATGAATCAAGGGGAAGTGACTTAAGATGAATAAGTGACTGTCTTATTTTACAAAAGAGAGCTACACGGCAGTCATTAAGCTAGGGTTGGATAAAACATGACTTATTCATTCACTTTGTATGCACCTAATGCACCCAGAAACATGCACACGGATATCTATTCAACATTGGCTGGAATGTATTAGAGATTATGAGCTTCTTATGTCTGTGTCTTTGTCTAAGTTTGTATGTCTAGGAGCAGAAAAACATCTCTGAAAACTGCCTATTTATTTTAACAAACACACCTGTCTAAATTTGAGTCTCATATCTCAATCAGTTTTATACCTCAATCAACACCTTTTTTGATTTTATTAAATTCGACTGAATACATATTTGTTGAGCACTTTCTGTGCTGAATACTGGGCTAGGCAGGCACAACAGAGGATCTAAAGGTATATAGTCTCAACCTTCATTCATCTTATTAGACAAAGAAGATAAAAATATTCATGACCATAAAACAAATACAGATAAGGAGAGAGAGAAAGAAAGAGAGAGAGAGAGGGAGAGAGAACAGAACATGCAGTGGGATTTCAAAGACAAGAAAGACTGTATCTGTTGGCAAGAGAATTAAGATTGCTTCCTGGGAGAAGGACCTCGAAGGATAGATAAAATTTCAATAGACAATGATGGAGTGATGAGGGTGTAGTTAGGGAGAGTTATAGATTGGTCCAATTTACAGACATGGCTGGAATAAGGGCCAGAAGAGAAAGTGCACTGTGGCTGAGTTTGGCTGGAGCCAAGATGCCAGAAAGCAGAGAATTAGAACGGAAGGAAGCTCCAAGGGCAGAGTCTGTGCTCAAGCGGGCAGACAACATGGCAACATGCGGAGCGCTGTCCTCAGATGGTGGATAAGCAGGTACAAATCCAACATGAAGCTCCTCCAACATTGTTTCCAAGACTATTACTCTACATGACCAGCATCTCTCTCATTTTTTGGAGCTAGTCTTTTTATAAAATTTTTCCAAGGGACCCAAACAATCTACCATATACATAAAAGCGAGTTGCAAAACCACATGATCCCAGTTACATATACATAAGCTATATAATCCCTTAATAGTAAGCACTAGAGTCATGATCCACACACTTTGTTGCCATCTCCCCAAAGGTATGTTTCTCAGCGCTGGTTGCATTATCACATAACCCGCGGTGTTTAAAAAATAATGATAGGCAACCCCACCTCTGATCGCCCCAATCAGTGGGCCCAGACACCCTAGGTGGTAATAGCTCCCCGGGTGATTCTAATGTGCTGACAGGGTCGGGAACCACTGACTGATGCAAAGGACTTTTCACTCAGGCAATTTACACAATCTTCTGAGGGGTCCTTATATCAGAGCACTTCAAGACCCAACTAGGCTAAAAGAATTAATTTTGAATAAATGGACACACAACGTTTTAAACTTATATGTGGTATTGAGTTTTGAATGAGTCAGGGCTATTGTCAGGAAGAAGAGGAAGATAAAAAAGGAAGAAAAGACTGCAACAATAGTTTAATGACAAAGGAATTTTTAGATGATACTAAAACTGGACGTCTCTGACAACCCTAGGCATGTGAGAATGTGTTAGAGACTTGTGCACTTATCTTCACACAACAAAAACCCCTGACTTGGGTCTTTAGATGTAGAGTCACCTCCTTTTGGGGTCAAGACTTGCGTGGCGGGTGGGGAAGCAGGGCCTCTGGCAGGAAGTAGAGTGACCCCTAGTCCACACTGATCCCACCCACTTCTCTGTTCCTCTTCCTTATTTTTTCTGTCTCTCTTGTTTCTTCTCCTCCTCCTCCTTTGCATCCCCCTCTGTCTGTGCCTCTTCTTTGCCCCATGTTTTGTTCTCTCTTCTTCCTTCCCTTCCTCCTCCATCTCTCCAGTCACTTCATTTCTTCCTCACCAATACCTACCCCCTTATTAACCCCAAACACCAGAATTACACGGTACTTTAAATTATTAGTTGTATTTATTGAACAAGCTTGACATCTTTTAGTCTTAGATTTTAGGGTGGCAAGTTGAACATGTTATCTAGTCCTCTTTAAAATAAATTTTAGGGCCTCCCTGGTGGCGCAGTGGTTGAGAGTCCGCCTGCCGATGCAGGGGATACGGGTTCGTGCCCTGGTCTGGGAGGATCCCATATGCCGCGGAGCGGCTGGGCCCGTGAGCCATGGCCTCTGGGTCTGCGCGTCCGGAGCCTGTGCTCCGCGACGGGAGAGGCCACAACAGTGAGAGGCCCGCATACCGCAAAAAGAAAAAAAAAAAATAAAATAAAAAAATAAATAAATAAAATAAAATAAATTTTAAATGAGCTCCTCTTCACTAATGAATGGGGCAGCAGTTTCTGATAAAGAAGAAAACACAAAACAAAACTCCTTGTTCCTTTGCAAGATATTGTTGGTAAAGGGAGAGAAATGAACGCTCCCTTTCATAGGAAGCTATCACGAGGAAATGTGCTTCATGCAAATTCTCATGAAAAATGTTTGACATTCTACACAGCATTAACATGACTGCTAGTTTTCTAAATTAAAACGGGAAAAACAAGTTGATAACAATATAACACCATTCCCCAAATGTCCAGAGGATTTAGGAGCAGGGAAATCAACACACACCCAGAGATTATCACCAGCCACAGACAGCTGTCGATGAATTTCAGTCTCAACAAAATGCATTATCCAATGACAGCCTGGTTGACCAAAGAGAAATCACAGCACCATTCCATACAAATTCTTGACCTTATATATTCATTTTGTCATGTTTTTCCCCTGCCTGTAACGGGTTTCTCAACACGAAGTCAATCCATGCTCAGGATTTCTTAAGGATGAATCTCAAAAAGCTTTTCTTCCAAAAATCCTTCCTTGACTTCCCCCCTATTTTCTTTCAATGATTTCTCTTCTTGGGGTTTCCTTAGCCACCTACAATGTGCCAGGCACTTTCCCAACTTTGCTTCTAATTGCTGCAACAACCCTGTGATACAGATATTTGTAGCACCAATTTACAAATGAGGGAATTAGGGCTCAGAGATGTGAAGCAAATGGTTTGTATCACAATGAACATAAGCAGAGCTCGTATTAAGACTCATATTTTTAATTCCAAAGCCAGTGTTCTTTCCACTTCCTTGTACTGTCTCCCATCTCTATTTCTTCCCAATGCCTTCATAAACTAATTACCGGTCATGTTATTATTATCTTACTGTAACTTTACATAAGCCAATTTTGTCTCCTCAGTTAGACTAAAATAGTAAAAAAAAAAAAATTTTTTTTCTGGAAAATTGTATCCTAAATATTGTGAGCAGTAGACATTACTAGGAATTGTTAAGGAAAATCACCTACTTTGGGATGCCAATTACCTTCCACTAGTTCATATATACCAAGCTAAAAGTTCACTATGCACTGTCTGATAATCAGTGTTGCCCTTAAAACAGAAAAGCTCAGTAGACAGTTAAGGATGTGACATGAAATTACCAACACCTTTGTTTTAGAACACAAACTAGTACAGATAGAGCTTAAGACTGCATCTTTTTAAAACCATTGTTTCAGGCTATTGTAAATAGAGCTGCAATCAACATTTTGGTACATGACTCTTTTTGAATTATGGTTTTCTCAGGGTATATGCCCCGGAGTGGGATTGCTGGGTCATATGGTAGTTCTATTTGTAGTTTTTTAAGGAACCTCCATACTGTTCTCCATAGTGGCTGTACCAATTCACATTCCCACCAGCAGTGCAAGAGTGTTCACTTTTTTCCACACCCTCTCCAGCATTTATTGTTTCTAGATTTTTTGATGATGGAAACAACCTAAGTGCCCATCATTGGATGAATGGATAAAGAAGATGTGGCACATATACACAATGGAATATTACTCAGCCATAAAGAGAAACGAAATTGAGCTATTTGTAATGAGGTGGACAGACCTAGAGTCTGTCATACAGAGTGAAGTAAGTCAGAAAGAGAAAGACAAATACCGTATGCTAACACATATATATGGAATTTAAGAATGAAAAAAATGTCATGAAGAAACTAGGGGTAAGACAGGAATAAAGACACAGACCTACTAGAGAATGGACTTGAGGATATGGGGAGGGGGAAGGGTATGCTGTGACAAAGCAAGAGAGAGGCATGGACATATATACACTACCAAACATAAGGTAGATAGCTAGTGGAAGCAGCCACATAGCACAGGGAGATCAGCTCGGTGCTTTGTGACCTCCTGGAGGGGTGGGATAGGGAGGGTGGGAGGGAGATGCAAGAGGGAAGAGATATGGGAACATATGTATATGTGTAACTGATTCACTTTGTTATAAAGCAGAAACTAACACACCATTGTAAAGCAATTATACTCCAATAAAGATGTAAAAAAAAAAAACCATTGCTTCATATTGCTGGGGCTTCAAGCCTCACCTGAAACCCTATGAAGTCATGTCTTCCCAATTCTGTATTCATTTTATGATAAACCTAACTAAAGGCTTTAGCCTTATTCCTATTTAATTTTAACCAGTGGTTTTGGTCCATTGTTCTATCCTGCTGAAATATTTTTAAAATTCTTTGTCAGCCAATGAATACACTAGCTATTCTCCCCAGGAAGCCAGTAACCCCTTCTATATGCGCCATCTCCCTGGTCCCCACTCCCCAGGGCCCCTTAGTCTCTACTTGGACACACTTTGTTCTTGTTCAATAGACTGTCAGCTACATGAGGACAAGGCTCTTGTCTGCCTTGTTCACTGGTGAATCCTGGCATCTAGCACAGGGCCTGGCATGGTGTAAAGGCTCAATATGTTTTGAATACATGAATGAATAAAAGAATGGGGAAAATAGGGACAGGACTGGGAAAGAAAGGGAAGGAAGATATCACAGAGGAAGGAGAGAGAACAGGATGGGTTCAAGGAATAGCAAAATGTGTAGTTTGGAATCTAAGATGCTTTAGTTACAAATTATGTAATGTCTCTGAGCCTCATATTTTTAATTGTAAAATATCATAATATTGACCTTGTGAGATTGATCTGAGAATTAAAGGAGCTGGTGTATGTGCAAATATCTAGTGTCCAGGATGTGGGACCCACTGCAGGTTGACAGGCTGACCAGGTTTCCTTGGCTCCACTCTCAGGGCTTCCAGTGTGATCAAACAACAAGACTATGTGACTTTGAGCCCTCTCAGGCCACTGGAGTCTCTGGGCCTTGTCCTCTTTGCATTGCCTCTCTTACCAAATGAATCACTTTATCAGAATGAAAGATCTACAAACACAGTATGCCAGGTTAGGATGATTCATCCAGCCCATCTGTGGTCATCGTGAGAAAACCCTGTGCCTTCAGTACAGTTACAAAGACTGAATAGCCACCGTTTGCAGAGCTTTTGGTTTCAGTGTCATTTATTTTTGTATTTGCAAAGAGGAAGTACACAAGACATCATTATGTCAGCAATGCATAAAAGGCTGGTAGACTCTTAGTAAGTGGACACATGTTTACACTTCCCAAAGTTTCTCTTTCTGTCAAAAGGTCTAACTGGCTGTCGGTATCATTATGTTGGGTTATTTTTTCCCTTGATGGTAAGCTATAATGAAATACATTTTTAATGTAGATGGGAATTTTGAAAGCCTATTTCTGCAAACCTCAGATTTGGCACCCTATTTAGCTTTTCAAGCAAGGCTCCTACTTAAAATAAATAAGTAACATCTAATCCTGGACACAATTTCAAAGGTTAATTCCCTTCCTTTTCAAAATGGACCAACTAGCAAAACCCTACCTCTGCAGATTTCTGATAAAGCCTAAAAATCAAAACAAGCAAGTTTTATTCATCCTGAAAGGCTACAGACATAAAAATAATCACATATTAAATAAGGTATTCAGATCATTACTATATTTAATATTTCCCATATGATACATGGCCCTCCCATACCTAAAAAAGAAAACACCATCATCTCCTAATTCAATTTACTCTGGAGAAATATATGATTTATCCAAGACTCTGAGTGGCTTTTATGTCTCAGAAGCTGCCCTGTATTTGCAATTCCCTGCCTTTAATCCCTTCTTGGTTGCCACACCCCTATGCACTGCCTATTTTTGACAAGGGGGCGATGAGAACATGGGTGAGGCTGGCTGGGATGGCCTGTGGGCCTCAAGAGGCTGCCTCAGCAGCAGCGATAAAGGAGTGCTAGACATTCCATTTGGAACACTGAAATAGCTGCACAGCAGTCCCCTGTCATTTGTTTTAACCACACTGAGTGACTAAGAAAGTTTTCACTCTACGGGCTGTATTTAGTTCTCCCCCTTCCACATATTTTTACACGTACTAAACAGCCAGTCTCAGCTTTGAATAGTTCTCACTTTATGAATCCCAATGTTCAAGGTCTATACACACAAGGTTTCTAACACAGTGTTGAAGCTGTCAGAAGGAAACCAATTTTGTCACTGTAAACAGTATTAACCCAGCAGGTGTGTATGTCTCACTTGAATCACAGGTGAATTGTTCGAAATCAAACAATGAAAGACCTCATCTAGAAGAACACTTGTTTAGACATTTTTATAACTTTTCCCATACCAAATGATTTAGCGATATTTTCATCTGAAAGTATTTTTCCAACTAAACTGGATTCCACACACGTCACAGGAGTTTATACTCCTGGCAGTATGTGGTATGATTAGGACTGTAAAGGGCAGAAATGCGTTTCCTTTGCAGGAGAGCGCCAGAGAGATTGCCGGTTTAGAGAAGAATGTCACTGCCCACCCACCTGTGTGCACTCTACTCACCGAACAGATCATCTGGCCCGTCCCTTTCACATTTCAGATAACTTTAGAAACACATAAGAAGGTCACCACCAAACAATTTTTCCATGACACCTAGATCACAATGTCATACGGTATCTCCAAAAATCAAAAAAGAATCCTACCTTATACCTCCAAAGCACTGAGTTTGTGCTCTTCCCACCACATCTCCACAGTCCTGCAGAAAGCATGGCTTTTGGGGTCTTAAGATGACTATGGGCAACCTGTACCTCCTAATAGACGTCGGAGACCCTAGTGGAAATATAGATGCCATATTCCTCTTTTATGCTCACTATTCTTACCCTGCTCTTCAAATTCCTGCAATTAAGGATAGATCTTAACATGAAAATCATTTTTTAAAATATTTTAAGCTAATGGACAGCCTGAACATGGTTGATCACTTTCCAAAACATGGTTGATCTCTTTCCAACTGTGTTAGAATGTTCCATCCTGAAGAAACAGAATTATCCCAATGAACATACAGAACTCAGGTTGAGCATTAAATGAGTACTACAACCACAACATGGGCCACAGAACTTATTTGTGACCTTGATCATGATGTTTGGATATAACTGCAGTGCTGGTGGGCAAGGGAGATGCTCTCCTGAAGGGTGAGGCTGTCCGTCCAGCGATGAGGTCAGTGTGGCTTTCTCAGCCAGCTCTGCGGACATTCGGCCTTGTGTGCTTCCTGGGGCCCCAACTATGACCCCGCCAACAAAGCAGGTAAATTCTACTGATTTATGTCAAATGCGTCTCTGATTTGTAAGAACATCATCAAAATCTGGAATGAAACTTTCAAAACAGTAACAATCTAAAGATGGTGTTTGGATTTCAACTAGACTGAAAGAAACAGAAATAAAGTCCTCCCTCCAATGGAAACAAGTTTGCTAAGCAATGAACAAAACATAAAGGGTCACTTGTCAACAGGCCTGCCACAGTCCCCAAGGAAACTTCACACCCTCTCCAGGTGGGCTGCCAACTGGTGACCAATTTGTAAAATGTATTAGTGCTACAATTGAACTTAGGTGCTACTGAGATGATGAATGTCGCACATAGGGTGACCAGCTGGCCCAGTTTCCCTGGGACTGTCTCAGTTTTAGCACTCAAAGTCCAGTGTTCCAGGAAACCCCAGGTAAAGTAGGCTGGTTGGTCGCAGCAGGTGGAACACTGGGCTGAGAAGGCAGTAGGCCACAAAGCAGACTGAGGTCAGAGGCACAGCACAAGATCAAGCCAGCTGCAAAGAGGATAATTTGTAGACCTGACATGCTAGACACCCAAGTGAAGTGGATAGGAGACGGTGACGTCAGGACAATAGGTTCTGACAGTGCTGAAGAGAGAAGTGGATGTGGCACTGTGGGTGTCTTTATGGTACTTTAAGATCACTACACTGTGCTGCCATCGTGGCTGATTTATCTTCATCTTAGGTCTCTCAATCCCTTCTCTAGGGTTTGAAAGCATATTCCAGTGTTTGAAAGTGTACTGTAAATACAGTGAAGTTGAAAACACCGTTTAGATGCATAAACTGACGTGTATGATTCATATCCAGAAAGATCCAAGTATTATAACTCTGTTCTTGGTTTACAATAATTGATAGATATGTCCTCGCAGTTAGGATGGTGAGCAGGACTTTCACTATTATTATCCAAGCTAAGGATGAAGATGTATCAAGTGCCCCAAACTCTAAGGAGAACCACTCACAACTGGGGTCAAAATCCTTCCCCCAAGTCTATATTGTATAAGGAGTGAATGGGAGGCAAGGTGTTCATGGTGTAGTGAGTCTTGCTGCCAATTTATTTCACAAATTCTTTCTTCTTGTCATAAAGGCCATGTCTTTTGAAGTTGCTAGAGAAAGAAAAAATCAGATCGAGCCACAGAGAGCCCAAGGATGCCTCTTCATCACCAAAAAGCAGGAGTTCCATACAAAAAGATCTCCATGCTTATCTCTCCTCTCTGCCACACTTCTTCCAGGGGAGTGAGGGTGCATAAATAAGGGTTTATGATGCATAAATAAGGGCTTACTTGTAACTATGGAGGGAAGAGACCCGGTTCTTGGTTCTACCCATCCTGAGTTTCTGAGAAAGCACTAATTAGTGGCCCTTCTGCTTATGTTTCCCCAAAATGACATTAATAATGACGATCTACAGGTAATATAAGGTCCTTCATAATCACCAGAGAAACAGTACGTGTATTCAGGTCGATTTTTATGTTAACTCTAAATATACAAATATAGACATATAAGTTTGATTAACTTCATCTGATCATTACAACTGTGTTAGTTAATTAGGCCTACGGAAATACTAAAGGAGCTGAGCGTACACTCAACAACAGCAAAAGGATTAATTTTCAAAATTAATTTTCAAACTTGGTTTCACAGAGTGCCAAGGTCTGAATGCATCTCAGGCCTGGTGCCAGCCCTGAGCTGTAACCACTCTGATGTGTGGATCTGAACAGGGGAGGGACCTAAGAAACTCTCCAGGGTAGACGATGTGTATTTTGTCAACAGTGCCCCTGCTTGCCCAGCCTCCCTGGGAAGGCTCCTGCTGGCCAGGGGGGCGCTAAGGCTACATTCAGCAGTGCTTCCATTTTGTCAACAGGCTTCTTAAAATTACAGTAAGTCCCCTACATATGAACCTTCAAATTGCGAACTTTCAAAGATGCGAACGTGCATTCACATGTCCAATCATGTAAGTTAGTTCACGTGTTTGGTGTACATTGTCACGTGTGTGCATCCTTTACATGTGGTTGTGCTTTTGTGTACTTTACTGTACAGTACTGTATAGAGTATAGTAGTACCCTATCTTTATTTCAAGCCCAGGATATCCAGAAGCAAGCATAAAAAGAGCGGTGATGTAGCTGGTACAATACTATCCAGACATCACTGGATTGTTTTTTTCAAGAGGGTGGATAGAATTGAATCCAGCAAGGAACCAGAACCTGTGCCATCAACGTCAGGTGTGAGTGAAATCGCAGCTTGCCCTCCGTCCCCTATTGCTGACGATCCCTCAGCTCTACCATCTCCCACCTCCTCTCCCTCCTCCAGTCAGTAACTCTTCTTGCCTGTTCACTCAATGCCAGCCCCTGGATGCCAGCTGTTGTACTGTACTAATGTACTTTCCAAGGTACTGTATTGTAAGATTAAAAATTTTTTCTTTATTTTTTGTTTTTTACATATTATTTGTGTGAAAAGTATGATAAACCTATTAAAGTACAGTACTATATAGTCGATTGTGTTAGTTGGTACCTAGGCTCACTTTGTTGGATTTACGAACAAATTGGACTTACGAACACACTCTCAGAACGGAACTCGTTCGTATGTAGGGGACTTACTGTATTGCCAGTCACCTGAGCTCCACACTCTTCACCTATTACAGTTTACTTACATTCCTTCCTAATCCATTAACATTTAAACTGCTTTAAAAAAATGTAGGTAACATTTTCTCTTCTTTCAAGTTTTTAAAAACTTCTTTTATTTCCATGGTAATTATAGTTTCTTACTGGAACTTTGAACTGCTTTTGAACTTTCAACTCTTACTGCTATTTCATTTATCAGACCAGAATTAGTTCAAATGACTGCAAAAATTCTTCCTAATCAATCTTAAATGTGGTAATCACATCAACAAACGTGATGGCAGAACCAAAATGATGACCTATTGCTGCCAACCGCATCCATCCAGGATAAGCAGGACTGACAGAGATTTCAATAAAGTATAATTTGTTTATATATTAAAAATTTTTAAGTTGAAAGTAAATAGAGAAGTTTCTGTATTTGAGCCACAATGTTTGCAGTGAAAATAAAGAACTCAATATTTATGCCAGTCCCAAAGATATTTTGAAGGAAAAAACGGTGTTTAGAGATGTACGACAGAGCTTAAGGTCAGAGAATTTTAAAAAATGACTCAGTTTCTTATCAAGAAGATGAAAAGAACAGATGAAGCTCTAACCAAATTAGGAAAAGGTTCCAGAAAACTAATATAGTCAGTTATTAAGCTTATTGATTAGAAGTGACAATGATTATACAACTATAAAAAGGACATTAAGGGGCTTCCCTGGTGGCGCAGTGGTTGAGAGTCCGCCTGCCAATGCAGGGAACGCGGGTTCGTGCCCCGGTCCGGGAGGATCCCACATGCCGCGGAGCGGCTGGGCCCGTGAGCCATGGCCGCTGGGCCTGCGCGTCTGGAGCCTGTGCTCCGCAACGGGAGAGGCCACAACAGTGAGAGGCCCGCATACCGCGAAAAAAAAAAAAAAAAAAGGACATTAAGGCAATCTGAACTCTGGAGCTGGAAGAGAGTTGTAAGGTCTGACCTACAGATGTATATTTGGGAATCATCCCTTTGAAATTGGTAATAAAAGCCAGGAATGGGAACAAAATCTTGGGGAACACAGAGCGGGGATGAGGAATAAGATTTGCTAGCAAAGACATCAGTAAAAACGGTCAACAGAAGCAGGAAAGTGCCAATGAAGTCAACGCAAGAAGAACTTTAATAAGTAGGCAGAGGCTAGTAAACTCAAAAGCTTTCTGTCATTCACTCTACCATTGACTGAATGCTAAGCCCTGAGGCTGGAGAGCGAATGTGACTAACACCAGGGCAGCTGCTTCGGAGCCTTGGAGCACAAATATCACTGGAGATGGATAAACCAAAGGAGGGGAGAGGGAGGGGACAGACTGATTTGAAAAAATGTAGATTATCATTAAGAAATAATTTGTAGGCCATTTACAGAAATACAATCTATGAGCCTGCCCCCAAATGATTTTACCCTTACTTTTTATGGATTGAGATTATTATGTCATCATGAGGGTCATAAATTATTAATGAGAAGGAGGTTGGTTATTATATATCATCAGATTCTCTCAGTCTTTTTGGTTCCACACAAGAGGGCAACAGAAACAAAGCAGTGAGGCCAAATTTCAGCATGAACATCTCTGGGAATTTGCATTTAACAAGAAAAGATCATCACTGTAAATATATTTTCCAATTTGTAACAGCTGAGACTCATAAATGGAGATGGTATGGCATATAACAGCTGACAGATTATCAGCATGTGTTGGCAAGAGCCCTTTGGCTATTAAAAGATAATTAAAACTCACTATAATCTTCCAGCTGCTTCATTTAGTCATTTTGTTTTATATGCATGTGATAAGACTCTGATTCATTTGAAATGGACAGCTCCCCTTTATCAGCTTCTTGGGTTAAGCTGCTGAGTGACAGTCCCTCATCTGCAAATCTCCTTCCAGCTACAAAATTTATTCAAAGCATCATCCTCTGGCTCTAGCATCAATGGTTCTACTTACCAAGGAGAATTGGGTTCATCCTTTATCTGGCATAGTTAAAGCAAGCAATAGCCCACCCATATTATGTCATAACAGTCTTCCTAAAAAAAAAAATAGATGTACCAGAGAGCAGTTGTTCTGTGTTTTCAATTGAGGAAAAAATAAAGAAAGCAAGTTCCAACTGGATTTCAATTAAACTTGGAAATAGTTTAGTGACTGTGAAGACCAGTAGTGCAGGAACCCATTATCACAAGGGACCACACGACCTTCCATCCTACAGATTAGGAATTTTTTTTTAAAAAGGAGCATGGAGGAAGGCAGTAAAGGACACCCTTTTTAGTATGCATTGTTTAGAGTCTCTAGCTAAAAGGCACAGGGATGGATTATATAGTATTTCAGACTGTTTCTAAGTGCAGAGTAGAATATTCTGAGAATCATTCTTGCAGTTTTCAATTAAAGATTTTCAACTTAATTTTATGTGCAGTTTTTCTACACAAGGACCAAATAGAGGCATGTACAACATATTCAGTTCAGGCCAGACTGAATTAGAGAAGGGCTTCAGTGACCGGGAGTTATCTGTGCATGATAATTATAGAGCCACAGCGATAGATCCAGGCCTCCACTTCCATAAAGAAAACAAGGTTTCTCCTTAATTTGATGTTCCAAGAACAGGTTGGGCTTTCACATACCTCAAGGCACATGAGATTTTTCTTCTATAAACTTCTTTCTTTTCTATCTTTGCCTGAGTGTCTCCTTCAGAAGTCAGCTGGAGCACCCCCTTGTCTTGGAAGCCTTCTCTAAGCACTCAGTGTAGACTCTGTGGCTCCCATGGCATCCTGCACTTACACCTATGTTGTACTTTTGCCCTGTACTGTAATTACCTGTGTATGGCCTCCCTCCCCACCCCAGCTACAGTGGAAGCTCCTGGAGAGCAGTGCCCTTGTCTTGTCTTGCCCAGTTTATAACAGGTGCTAAATAAACACTGAATAAATAAATGGGGGGATGGATAAGAGAAATGATCTTTTGAGGAAGAAACCGGTAAAATTTACATGGTCCTCATTTTCATAGGGACTGACAACATCCTCTTTCTGAGATTTTGGCAGAAATTAAAAATTGATAGAGAAACATATTGAAAGGGAGGCTATCCAGGCAAGAATATTCACAGAAAAGGAAAGGACCTCTTCAAAATAGGCCTCTCAACAATGTCTCCACTATTAGATTTTACACTTGCTTTGGTGTCAGGCCCCATGATCTGATGGAATCTCAACCTTGGAGGATATCTCCTTTGTCCTTATATTACTATCCTTGGTCACATCTACACAGTTGTCGTCAAAGAGAGCATGGAAAGTGGCCTAGGCACATTTTTATTAAGTCTCTGGGGTCAAGGGCAAAGGTCTCTCTATTTATGGTTGAGTCAGGTCCAAGAAATCACCAAAAAGTGATACCACTTTTGTTTGAGTTTAAAAATCATTACTAACATTCCAACAGAAAGCAAACAAAGAGTTGGTTTATCTCCACTTATGCAGGCCCTTCCTAAGCTACGATGGCCTTCCTGATCTCCCCTTCTCTCATCAGCATCAGCTCTTTAATCAATGACAAATGTCACCCAATCTCATCAATACTGGCTTTACTCTGCCAAAGAACCTCCAATGGCATCTTAGTATCAGAAGCAAAGTCAACTATTTTTGCTTTCTGGTTTTAAGTAACACAGCTGCTCCACAGACCTGTAATAGCTTCCTGGTTTTGTTCTTTTCTATCTTTAAAACATTTTTCAACCACAGGGTCACATGCACACCAGTGTGAGGTGACAAGTAATGTGTTACTTATAAGACTGCCACCACCCTATTTGCCAAGCACTTACATCAGGTATTTTTTGAATATCTCTAGTTCTTACAGCAATCCTCTGAGGTAGGTGTTATTACTCCAATTTCTACAAAGAACCCGAGGCACTGTGGAATCAGATAACTTGTCCAACGTCAAACAGCTAGTCCTGGTAGAGCCCCAAATTTATCCTAGGTATTTCTAACTCCCCAGCCAGTGTTCTGAAGGATTAAATCACACTGTCTTCTGCAGAGTTAAAACATACACCTGATTTTAAATATAAATTTGCCTACATTCAAAACCATCACTTTGAACTTCCGGGGAAGATGGCGGAAGAGTAAGACGCGGAGATCACCTTCCTCCCAACAGATACACCAGAAATACAAGCTACACGTGGAACAACTCCTACAGAACACCTACTGAACGCTGGCATAAGACCTCAGACCTCCCAAAAGGCAAGAAACTCCCCACGTACCTGGGTAGGGCAAAGCGGAGAGATTCCCGCACAGAGGATCGGTGCCGACCGGCACTCACCAGCCCGAGAGGCTTCTCTGCTCGCCTGCCGGGGCGGGCGGGGCTGGGAGCTGAGGCTCGGGCTTCGGTCAGAGCGCAGGGAGAGGACTGGGGCTGGCGGCGTAAACACAGTCTGAAGGGGCTAATGCGCCACAGCTAGCCGGGAGGGAGTCCGGGAAAAAGTCTGGACCTGCCGAAGAGGCAAGAGACTTTTTCTTCCCTCTTTGTTTCCTGGTGCGCGAGGAGAGGGGATTAAGAGCGCTGCTTAAAGGAGGTCCAGAGACGGGCGCGAGCCGCGGCTGAAAGCGCGGACCCCAGAGACGGGCGTGGGACGCTGGGGCTGCTGCTGCCGCCGCCAAGAGGCCTGTGTGCGAGCGCAGGTCACTGTCCACGCCCCCCTTCCAGGGAGCCTGTGCAGCCCGCCACTGCCGGGGCCCCGGGATCCGAGAACGGCTTCGCCGGGAGAGTGCACGGCGCGCCTCGGGCTGGTGCAACGTCACGCCGGCCTCTGCCGCTGCAGGCTCGCCCCGCACTCCGTGCCCCTCCCTCCTCCCCGGCCTGAGTGAGCCAGAGCCCCTGCAGCGGCTGCTCCTTTAACCCTGTCCTGTCTGAGCGAAGAACAGACGCCCTACGGCGACCTACACGCAGAGGCGGGGCCAAATCCAAAGCTGAGTCCCGGCACCTGTGCGAACAAAGAAGAGAAAGGGAAATCCCTCCCAGCAGCCTCAGGAGAAGCGGATTAAATCTCCACAATCAACTTGATATACCCTGCATCTGTGGAATACATGAATAGACAACAAATCATCCCAAATTGAGGAGCCAGGAGTCAGTGCTGTGCCTCTGAGGTGGGAGAGCCAACTTCAGGACACTGGTCCACAAGAGACCTCCCAGCTCCACATAATATCAAACGGCGAAAATCTTCCAGAGACCTCCATCTCAACACCAGCACCCAGCTTCACTCAACGACCAGCAAGCTACAGTGCTGGACACCCTATGCCAAACAACTAGCAAGACAGGAACACAACCCCACCCATTAGCAGAGAGGCTGCCTAAAATCGTAAAAAGTCCACAGACAGCCCAAAACCACCACCAGACGTGGACCTGCCCACCAGAAAGACAATATCCAGCCTCATCCACCACAACACAGGCACTAGTCCCCTCCACCAGGTAGCCTACATAACCCACTGAACCAACCTTAGCCACTGGGGACAGACACCAAAAACAATGGGAACTACGAACCTGCAGCCTGCAAAAAGGAGACCCCAGACACAGTAAGATAAGCAAAATGAGAAGACAGAAAAACACACAGCAGGAGAAGAAGCAAGACAAAACCCCACCAGACCTAACAAATGAAGAGGAAATAGGCAGTCTACCTGAAAAAGAATTCAGAATAATGATAGTAAAGATGATCCAAAATCTTGGAAATAGAATACACAAAATGCAAGAAACAGTTAACAAGGACCTAGAAGAACTAAAGATGAATCAAGCAACGATTAGAAACACAATAAATGAAATTAAAAATACTCTAGATGGGATCAATAGCAGAATAACTGAGGCAGAAGAACGCATAAGTGACGTGGGAGATAAAATAGTGGAAATAACTACTGCAGAGCAGAAGAAAGAAAAAAGAATGAAAAGAACTGAGGACAGTCTCAGAGACCTCTGGGACAACATTAAATGCACCAACATTTGACTTATAGGGGTTCCAGAAGAAGAAGAGAAAAAGAAAGGGACTGAGAAAATATTTGAAGAGATTATAGTTGAAAACTTCCCTAATATGGGAAAGGAAATACTTAATCAAGTCCAAGAGGCACATAGAGTCCCATACAGGATAAACCCAAGGAGAAATATGCCAAGACACATATTAATCAAACTCTCAAAAATTAACTACAAAGAAAACATATTAAAAGCAGCAAGGGAAAAACAACAAATAACACACAGGGAATTCCCATAAGGTTAACAGCTGATCTTTCAGCAGAAACTCTGCAAGCCAGAAGGGACTGGCAGGACATGTTTAAAGTGATGAAGGAGAAAAACCTGCAACCAAGATTACTCTACCCAGCAAGGATCTCATTCAGATTTGATGGAGAAATTAAAACGTTTACAGACAAGCAAAAGCTGAGAGAGTTCAGCACCACCAAACCAGCTTTACAACAAATGCTAAAGGAACTTCTCTAGGCAAGAAACACAACAGAAGGAAAAGACCTACAATAACGAACCCAAAACAATTAAGAAAATGGGAATAGGAACATACATATCGATAATTACCTTACATGTAAATGGACTAAATGCTCCCACCAAAAGACACAGATTGGCTAAATGGATACAAAAACAAGACCCATATACTGTCTACAAGAGACCCACTTCAGACCTAGAGACACATACAGACTGAAAGTAAGGGGATGGAAAAAGATATTCCATGCAAATGGAAACCAAAAGAAAGCTGGAGTAGCAATTCTCATATAAGACAAAATAGACTTTAAAATAAAGACTACTAGAAGAGACAAAGAAGGACACTACATAATGATCAAGGGATCGATCCAAGAAGAAGATATAACAATTGTAAATATTTATGCACCCAACATAGGAGCACCTCAATACATAAGGCAAATACTAACAGCCATAAAAGGGGAAATCGACAGTACCACTTTCATAGTAGGGGACTTTAACACCCCACTTTCACCAATGGACAGATCATCCAAAATGAAAATAAATAAGGAAACACAAGCTTTAAATGATACATTAAACAAGATGGACTTAATTGATATTTATAGGACATTCCATCCCAAAACAACAGAATACACATTTTTCTCAAGTGCTCATGGAACATTCTCCAGGATAGATCATATCTTGGGTCACAAATCAAGCCTTGGTAAATTTAAGAAACTTGAAATTGTATCAAGTATCTTTTCCGACCACAATGCTATGAGACTAGATATCAATTACAGGAAAAGGTCTGTAAAAAATACAAACACATGGAGGCTAAACAATACACTACTCAATAACGAACTGATCACTGAAGAAATCAAAGAGGAAATAAAAAAAATACCTAGAAACAAATGACAATGGAGACACGATGACCCAAAACCTATGGGACGCAGCAAAAGCAGTTCTAAGGGGGATGTTTATAGCAATACAATCCCACCTTAAGAAACAGAAAACATCTCGAGTAAACAACCTGACCCTGCACCTAAAGCAATTAGAGAAAGAAGAACAAAAACACACCAGTTAGCAGAAGGAAAGAAATCATAATAATCAGATCAGAAATAAATGAAAAAGAAATGAAGGAAACAATAGCAAAGATCAATAAAACTAAAAGCTGGTTTTTGAGAAGATAAACAAAATTGATAAACCATTAGCCAGAGTCATCAAGAGAAAAAGGGAGAAGACTCAAATCAATAGAATTAGAAATGAAAAAGGAGAAGTAACAACTGACACTGCAGAAATACAAAAGATCATGAGAGATTACTACAAGAAACTCTATGCCAATAAAAGGGACAACCTGGAAGAAATGGACAAATTCTTAGAAATGCAGAACCTGCGAAGACTGAATCAGGAAGAAATAGAAAATATGAACAGACCAATCACAAGCACTGAAATTGAAACTGTGATAAAAACTCTTGCAACAAACAAAAGCCCAGGACCAGATGGCTTCACAGGCGAATTCTATCAAGCATTTAGAGAAGAGCTAACACCTATCCTTCTCAAACTCTTCCAAAATATAGCAGAGGGAGGAACACTCCCAAACTCATTCTACGAGGCCACCATCACCTTGATACCAAAACCAGACAAGGATGTCACAAAGAAAACTACAGGCCAATATCACTGATGAACATAGATGCAAAAATCCTCAACAAAATACTAGCAAACAGAATCCAACAGCACATTAAAAGGATCATACACCATGATCAAGTGGGGTTTATTCCAGGAATGCAAGGATTCTTCAATATACGCAAATCAATCAAAGTGATACACCATATTAACAAATTGAAGGAGAAAAACCATATGATCATCTCAATAGATGCAGAGAAAGCTTTTGACAAAATTCAACACCCATTTATGATAAAAACCCTCCAGAAAGTAGGCATAGAGGGAAATTTCCTCAACATAATAAAGGCCATATATGACAAACCCACAGCCAACATCGTCCTCAATGGTGAAAAAGTGAAACCATTTCCACTAAGATCAGGAACAAGACAAGGTTGCCCACTCTCACCATTCTTATTCAACATAGTTTTGGAAGTTTTAGCCACAGCAATCAGAGAAGAAAAGGAAATAAAAGGAATCCAAATTGGAAAAGAAGAAGTAAAGCTGTCACTGTTTGCAGATGACATGATACTCTACATAGAGAATCTTAAAGATGCTACCAGAAAACTACTAGAGCTAATCCATGAATCTGGTAAAGTAGCAGGATACATAATTAATGCACAGAAATCTCTGGCATTCCTATATACTAATGATGAAAAATCTGAAAGTGAAATCAAGAAAACACTCCCATTTACCATTGCAACAAAAAGAATAAAATATCTAGGAATAAACCTACCTAAGGAGACAAAAGACCTGTATGCAGAAAATTATGACACTGATGAAAGAAATTAAAGATGATACAAATAGATGGAGAGATATACCATGTTCTTGGATTGGAAGAATCAACATTGTGAAAATGACTCTACTACCCAAAGCAATAGACAGATTCAATGCAACCCCTATCAAACTACCACTGGAATTTTTCACAGAGCTAGAACAAAAAAATTCACAATTTGTACGGAAACACAAAAGACCCCGAATAGCCAAAGCAATCTTGAGAACGAAAAATGGAGCTGGAGGAATCAGGCTCCCTGACTTCAGACTATACTACAAAGCTACAGTAATCAAGATAGTATGGTACTGGCACAAAAACAGAAAGATAGATCAATGGAACAGGATAGCAAGCCCAGAGATAAACCCCACACATATGGTCACCTTATCTTTGATAAAGGAGGCAGGAATGTACAGTGGAGAAAGGACAGCCTCTTCAATAAGTGCTGCTGGGAAAACTGGACAGGGACATGTAAAAGTATGAGATTAGATCACTCCCTAACACCATACAGAAAAATGGATTAAAGACCTAAATGTAAGGCCAGAAACTATCAAACTCTTAGAGGAAAACATAGGCAGAACACTCTATGACATAAATCACAGCAAGATCCTTTTGGACCCACCTCCTAGAGAAATGGAAATAAAAACAAAAATAAACACATGGGACCTAATGAAACTTCAAAGCTTTTGCACAGCAAAGGAAACCATAAACAACACCAAAAGATGACTCTCAGAATGGGAGAAAATATTTGCAAATGAAGCAACTGACAAAGGATTAATCTCCAAAATTTATAAGCAGCTCATGCAGCTCAATAACAAAAAAACAAACAACCCAATCCAAATATGGGGAAAAGACCTAAATAGACATTTCTCCACAGAAGATGTACAGACTGCCAACAAACACATGAAAGAATGCTCAACATCATTAATCATTAGAGAAATGCAAATCAAAACTACAATGAGATATCATCTCACACCGGTCAGAATGGCCATCATCAAAAAATCTAGAAACAATAAATGCTGGAGAGGGTGTGGAAAAAAGGGAACACTCTTGCACTGCTGGTGGGAATGTGAATTGGTACAGCCACTATGGAGAACAGTATGGAGGTTCCTTAAAAAACTACAAATAGAACTACCATATGATGCAGCAATCCCACTACTGGGCATATACCCTGAAAAAACCATAATTCAAATAGAGTCATGTACCAAAATGTTCATTGCAGCTCTATTTACAATAGCCCAGAAATGGAAACAACATAAGTGTTCATCATCGGATGAATGGATAAAGAAGATGTGGCACATATATACAATGGAATATTACTCAGCCATAAAAAGAAACGAAATTGAGCTATTTGTAATGAGGTGGATAGACCTAGAGTCTGTCATACAGAGTGAAGTAAGTCAGAAAGAGAAAGACAAATACCGTATGCTAACACATATATATGGAATTTAAGAATAAAAAAAGTGTCATGAAGAAACTAGGGGTAAGACAGGAATAAAGACACAGACCTACTAGAGAATGGACTTGAGGATATGGGGAGGGGGAAGGGTAAGCTGTGACAAAGCGAGAGAGAGGCATGGACATATATACACTACCAAACGTAAGGTAGATAGCTAGTGGGAAGCAGCCGCATAGCACAGGGAGATCAGCTCAGTGCTTTGTGACCGCCTGAAGGGGTGGGATAGGGAAGGTGGGAGGGAGGGAGATGCAAGAGGGAAGAGATGTGGGAACATATGTATATGTATAACTGATTCATTTTGTTATAAAGCAGAAACTAGCACACAATTGTTAAGCAATTATACTCCAATAAAGATGTAAAAAAAATTTTAGAATAATAAAATTTTAGGGCTGAAAAAAAAAACCATCACTTTTAATAGTGTCTTTCACACTTGTTTAAGTAAAGTGAAAAGGCGGATTTCCAGTTGGACTAGGAACTGCCCTCCATGCTCCAGCTCCAGTGGCCAACCATGGCCAACGCGGCTCCAGTTGTCGGGACTGGTTTACTCTGGTTTCATTTTTCCGTCCTCCATGCTTTATGGGGATGCTATCAAATCTGAGGCCTAGAGCAGTGTAAACATCCACTTTAGCCTGTTACTACTGAACAAAGATTGAAAACTGACTTCAAAGCATGGCAGACACCTTCCTGAGATCAAGCCTGGACACTGTCCAAAGCCCAGGGCTCCGTTAGCCCCGGAACCACCGAAAGCCAATTGAATCATTCGGGTGTTCTCATGTATATATTTAGTACCTTGGTTCATGTCCAGATACTAGGGCATTTTTCTATCTATATTTGATAATCTAAATTTACTTTATCGATACATTTATAGAAGAATTCACAGGTTTGGTTTTGAGACTCTCCATAGTATAATATCTTGGTAAACAGGATTCTTCCCCCCGAAACTAAAGGTATTTCCTGAATAAATGTGGAATCAACAATTTCCAGGAAGTCTGGTAACTAAAATCAAAGTTAAGACTTCCTCCTCTGAACTCCCAAGTGGAATCCTGTATATTTTTATTAGAGTACATTAGTGATGTAATTATTTAAATTTGTCTGCCTTGCAAGTCCCTGTAGGGCAACAATTATGACCTCTTCATCTTGCAATTTACAGTCTCCAAAGAAGATTCTGTCACACAGTAGGCACTCAAGAGATACTTGTAAAAGGAATGAACAAAGGGATGGATTCACTCGTATCTAGGTATTTTTTAACTTAGATCTGTGGTTCTCAACCAATGGTGATTTTGCTTCCTTGGGAACACATGGCAATGTCTGAAGACACTTCGGACATTCCAAGTTTTGTTACTCAGCTTGGGGGGAGGGCTCTTCTGGTATCTAGAGGCACAGATGCCTCTTAACATCCTACAATACACCAGATAGCCCCCATAAAAAAAAGACTTATCTGCCCCCAAATGTCAATAGTGCTGGGGTTGAGAAATCCTAAATTAGATACAGAATATCTACAAAAATTCCATAAGCAGACAAGAGACTGCAGAAATAGGCCAGATCTCCTACTAGAAAAAATGCTATGGCACCCCATCATATCACTTACAGAAAATATTCCACAGAAACATAAACCAAATTGGAGCTCGCAGGTGGTCATTTTCATCTCATAGCTCACTCTGTTCTCCCCACATAAGCCTCAGCCAGATAACGTCTTCGGACTTTCAGAAGTCAGCGTTTATATGCTGACCCAAAGCCCAGAATAACCCAAAGAACGAGACTTTCATTCAATAACAGTGGCATTATTTTTTATTGTGGGTCATGGCTCATAATATGCAATTCAGCTAAAAGGGAGAGATACAAAACATTTGAGATGACTGGCAGGAGAAAACTCTAAAAACGCTCCAGCACAAAAGGGGATTAAAATGTCACAGGAAATTTTTTCCTTGAAAATGGAATGGCTTATGAATGCTTCATTCTTCCCAGAACAGTTAGAACACTGTCTGGGCGGCTGCACTGCCTGAGCTCGGAAGGCAGGCCACTTGTCCTTTGTTCCATTGCTCACCCCTAGAAGGCTTTCCCTGGTGAACTTGGCCCATGAGCAGTGAGAAGACAGAGCAGAAGATGCTTCATCTAAGAGAATAATCTGGGTTGAATTTATCCTCCCTTTGGAAATAAAGAGACTGCCTCAAGCTGGGAAGCCAGAGACTGAGCAGAGACGGCCGAGTCTCTCACTGCAGATCACATTTGCCTGGCATTTTAACCATCATCTATTACCTGAAGACTCATTTGTCCAAGGCAGAGTGAAGCCAGTTCTTGCACTGACATGGAATCCAAAGTGATGAATGGGTCCATCAGAAAGGCTGAGTCACAGCCAGACACTCTGCATTGGGTGGCATTAACCAGGTGTCCTGTCTGCTTGGAGTCTGCCTTTGCCAGACTCCCTGTGCTGTTTTCTCTCCAGTTACCAATGAGCACAGGGCCCTAGCACGATGCAGGCGGCATGGGCCGCAGCTGCCGTTTTCAGCTTGTCGCTTGGATGTGGTGGGGGCTCTGGGGGCATAATGAGTGTTTCTTTTCTGACAATCTGCAGATGATCCAAACTTTCTGGGACTTAGATTAATTTCCTGTTCGGCATGTTTGCAGGATGAGAAAACAATTATCTCCAAAATTACAAGTAATTATCTGTTTGTTTGTCATTGTAAGATAAGATCTTACTGCCCTCCCATAACACACCCAGACCACACACACACACACACACACACACACACACACACACACACACACACACACACACACACACACACACACACACACACACACACACACACACACACACACAGGCATCCTGTGCTCCAGGCTTTCAGTTGTTATTTACAAGTCTCTTTCTGGGAGTTCAGAGCACAACTCCCACCCACACCTTAACCTATATAGTCTTAACTAAGCCCGTGTGAGCACTGCACCCATCTCCTGAAGGGTAAAGAAGACATGGGAGCACAATGTCCGTCACCAGGATTTAGGCTCATTACGACAGGTGTGGTGCGCCTCACACCGTCCAGGGCATGAGAAAAGTGAGAACAGCCACTTCTGCCTTCACGTTTGCTCTCTCTAAGCAGGTGCCAGGCTGGCTCAAGTACCAACAGGAGGTAAGAACATGAAACTGAGGATCTCAAGATGGGTGTCTAAATTCTGACTCCATCACTGACTGGTTGTGGAATTTTGGGCAAGTCATTAGCTCCTCTGAGGCCCAGTTTCCTCATTTTTATAAGGGGGATTATAAAAATTCCTTGTAAAGCAGGGTTTCCCAGCAATGGCAGTATTGACACTTCGGGCCAGATAATTCTTTGGTGTGGGAGATTATCCTGTGCATTGTAGAATGTTTAGCAGCATCCCTGGCCTCTGTCTATTGCAAGCTACTAGCACCCACCCACAGTTGTAATAATCAAAGTATCTCCAGATATTGCCAGTTGTCCCTGAAGGGTAAAATTGCCCTTGCTTGAGGACCACTGCTGTGAAAAACAAAGCCCATCTTCTTTAATTTCTTCTTTTTTTTTCCTTTAAACTATCTTTTTTTTTTTTTCTTTTGGCTGCGTTGGGTCTTCGTTGCTGCACGCGGGCTTTCTCTAGTTGCGGTGAGCGGGGGCTACTCTTTGTTGTGGTGCGCGGGCTTCTCATTGCAATGGCTTCTCTTGTTGCAGAGCACAGGCTCTAGAGCACAGTCTCAGTACCTGTGGCACACGGGCTTAGTTGCTTCACAGCATGTGGGATCTTCCTGGACCAGGGATCGAACCCATGTCTCCTGCATTGGCAGGCAGATTCTTAACCACTGTGCCACCAGGGAAGTCCTTCTTTAATTTCTTAATAAAATAGCACCCAGAAACTTAAATTCTATCCCTAAGGACTCAAGGTAGCAATAAAAAAAAAAAAGGAGCTGTGAGTAAAATGAGAGAACTCAGAGTTCTGTCCATGGAAAACAGGGTTTGGGATAAAATTGAGAACTGTTTGACTTCACCTGGAGACTCTTCCCTAGCCCTAAACCTTGGAGATTCTGGATTTTGTTCTAATTCTGGGCAAGGAGTATGGGTGGAAGCATATTCTCCTTTGCACAGGGTTATAGGGCTTAAACAAGTTAATGTATGTACAGAACAATGCCTGTAACTACTCATACAATCACAACCAAAGAATTAGTGCAATGCAGTGTACACAGGAATGTCACCGAGGCACTCTCTGCACACCTGTGGGCAAAAGCACACTGCATGATGACTCTAGTTGTAGTGCTTCTTCCAGTTGTACAATTCAGAGAAATGAATCAATCAGTCAAAGGCCAGGCACATGCCAGGAAGAATGGCAGAAACCCAGAATTATCCAATGTGAAACATCTTACTGGAGTTACAAAATATATCTGTGAATTCTCTGGCCCTCCTCCCATCGTGTAGTGGGTCAATGCCCCCTCCCCTTGAACCTGGGCAGATCTTTATGACTATGTTGACCAACAGAATACAGCAAAAGAGACTCTATACCACCTCCAAGGGTATCATGAAAAGGCATGCACTTTTGCCTTGCTTACCCTTGCAAGGCAGTCTCCATGCTGTGAGGAAGCCCAAGCTGCCAAATAGAGAAAACACAGGTAGATGTTCCAGCTGGCAGCCTCTGCTGAGGCCCCACCTGTCAGGCAGCCAGTCCTGGGAGTGAATGAGGCTTTGGATGATTCCAGGGCCCAGTCATTGAGTCATCCCCAGCCTTCAAGTTATTCCAGCTAAAGTCACAATCATCATGGAGCAGAGACAAGCCATTTCTACTGTATCTTTTCCAAATTTCTGACCCACAGAACACATGAGCATAATAATGGTTATTTAATGCCACTAAGTTTGGGGTGGTTTGTTACACAGCAACAGTATTATACTTCTCCAAGTTCAACCACTGCTGCTCAATGATGTATTCACTGGGGAACTTGGGTCTTGTAGGATTAGCTCAGCTGGGGCTTACATCAGAAACAGTCAGAGAATGAGTCTGCCACTGGGCATGGTGAAGAGCTTAAGGTCAGACATTTTGCCAGTGCCATCTAGAAGTCTATCTTGATACATAGAAGTAGCAGAGGTTATGATTTCTCTCATGCTACCCATGTACAGAGCAGCTTGATCAGCAAGAAAGGGAGAACTAGATTTACATATAACTATCAGACAAGAATACTAAGTGTGAACCTTGAAAGAAGGATACTCCCTTGGGAAGCCATGAACCTTCGGGACCTGGTTATTGGGTCAGGAACAGCCTGTCCTAGAGAATAAGCTGGCACTGACCCAGAGTTTGGGCAGTGACCTCTAGTTTTTGCTTCTTGAGAGAGGTCATGGGAATAAGTGTGGCCATGACCTTCTAAGAAGAGAGACTTTGCCTGACTCACCATGACCTTTGCCCATCTTGATGTGTAGAGATAGCAATCTTGATAAAGAAAGAAAAAGTACACTGGACTTGAGGGAAATAGTGATAAGTTGTTTTCTAAATAGGAGTCAAGAGACTAGAGTGTGTTGAGAAAATAGAATGTGTGCTTTAGAGCACAGTAGAAAATTCAGTATCATTTGCACATTATCCGAGTAAGCATACAAACTCTGTCCCCTGGGGGCTCTTTAGGCACCTCATTTAACTGGGATTTAACCTGCGGCTAGGTTCAGAATATGAGCTACAATTCAGGCAGAGAAGTAAAACTTTATATTAATAGCTCTTATTAAAAAAACTATATGAGTATTTTTTATTCAGTACCAGTGGGGAGCCTGCCTAAGGCAAATATGTGTGATTTCATACTTCATAAAATATTTAAACATCTTTAAATTACTTCTGGAACAGTTCATATTTGAAATTCTCTTTTTTGATAAAATAATGACTGGCTGCTTAAGAATCTGGTATAAACAACAAGATCGCATGTCCTATAGAGACATTTGTTTATTGGGTTTCTCTACAAATTAATCTACTGGTTTCAAGCTATTTCAGCCAATTGGCCCAATATGACTAGTGTTTTGGTTTATTCACATTTCCAGAATCAGGAACTAAATTTTATTTGTATTTAGGTACATAATACTCTTAGAAAAGTCTTTCTTTGAAAAATGAAATCATCAAGCCACTTTGTAATGTCTAGAGGTTTAAAATTTAAATCTCCTTACCACACATATTAAATTCATTTTATATTAGTATTTAATTTTATTTATTCCTCACCAATAAATTTTTAAAGGGATCATGGCTAAAGCGGAAAGAAAACATGTATAGTTCCATCAAGTAATTTAATTAAAATCCAGGGAAACTTCTGTTGTAAGTTGACCCAGAATTTACTGAGCAAGAATTACTAATAATACAATCACCAGATAGGTGTCTCCAAGTAGAATGAAAATCTCTAGTAGAAGGTACAGTAATAAATTCAAATGAATGAAGAGATAAATTAGTAATTGGGAACATTAAAGTTTTAAAAGAATATAAATATTCTACCATTCTGAAAAGTTATGGAGCTAAATCCTAGGTTTATCATTTCTTTATTGCCACAGTTAAAATCCTCATCACTTGGGATATTTTTCTGGGTAGTCACTGTAACAACAAAAACTAAACTATAAGGGGAACCCTTGAGCTGTGGAAGAAGATAGACTTAGAGTCAGATAGCCCTGGTTCAAGTCCTGCTAGTTATTTGGGTTTAACTTGAACAAGTAACTTTAATCTCTCTAGGCTTTAGCTTTTAAAATGGGAACACCAACAGTACCTACTATTATGAGGATTAAATGAGACAGTCATTTATCATGTTTAGACATGGCCTGGACAAAACACACATTCCTTGATTATTACTCTCTCTACTTTCATTCTGACCACTTCAAACCCATATTCACTTATTCATCTTTTTAAACTACTGTTCAACCAATTACTTCTCTATTCAAATTCCCTCAGTAGCTCCCCATTACCTACCAAAAAATTTTCAAATTCACTGCAGTCTGGCCTCAGACTCCTTTTTCAACCTTATCATCTCACTTCCTACACCAGATTTGGAGTACATTCTTTTTTTGTTTTTAATTAAAATATAGCTGATTTACAATGTTGTGTGCAGCTTCTGGTATGCAGCAAAGTGATTTAGTTATATATATATATATATATATATATATATATATATATATATATATGTGTATATATATATATATATGTTTTCATGTTCTTTTACATTATGGTTTATTACAAGATATTGAATATAGTTCCCTGTGCTATACGGTAGGATGGACTACATTCTTAATTACTTAAATTATACTTTTCAATTCATTCTGTTGTCCTACTTAGAATAAGTTCCTCTGAATTTTGCCCAGTGGAAGCACAGCCACTTTCCATAGCTCAGGCCCAAGAACCTTTTTCCTTACCTTACTGGCCTGCTGACAATGCACTCTTATGAATACCTATGTTTTGATAATCCGTTAGTCATCGAACCATGCACTCTCTTGAACTGTTGGTATTAATGATAGTTTATATGTCTTATCTCACTTAATTGTAATCTCCTTGAGGGCAGTGATCATGTTTTGTATAATTTTCCATCATACTCAATAGCAGCAAAGATCTTGCAGTCGACTTTGAACAATTATTTGTTGAAATATTGACTAGGTTAGATTCTCCATTAGTGTAACTGATGCAGAAGAAGTGGTATTCATTCCTAAAATGTAGCCTTTCTTAAATATTTGTGTTAATTATTGCTATGTTACTAAAGTTGATTTCATGAGAAATTCACCACCATTCTAATCCTTACAGGGGGAGCACAAATGCTAGTGTAGCAGCGTTAGCAGAGAGGTAAGCTCTCTGTAAATGATGTGCCCTGACTTTCTGAGAACAGAGCAGATCAGCAATGCACTTTTCGCCAGAGGGAGAGCATTCCATGCACTTGGATGATGGGATATGAGTTATTCAGATTCTAAGGAAGACACATGGTGAAATGATGGGGCAAAAATGGATGAAGTCTTAACGCCAGGATTCCCCAACAGTTTGTAAGAATCACCCCCAGTAATACCAGGCATGGATGCCTTCTGCTAAAAGACTGGAAGCTGAAGCAATGAAACACCCAAACATGAGAACAACAACAAAATAATAGCTAAAGCTAAAGACTCTGGCCATTGTGCCTCCACTCCCCCTGCAAGGATGCCATCCCCACAGCTTTAACTCTCTGTGGCACGAGTTTAAAGCCCCCATTAAACAGTGGTGTGGATTTTGTTTTAATGTGTTGTTATATCCCAACACCTGCACTTGGCACAGAGTAGGTATTCCAGAAGTGACTTTGTGAGTGAGTGAGTGAATGAATGACTGTGTCCCTTCATGCACAAATGGAAAGACAATGAATGAATGCACTTCATTTTCTGTAAGCTGGCTGAGTGGGTTACAACAAAGTTAAGATTCAATGTTTCGAGTTTATCAAAACTTAGTAAAAACAGAAGACTTAAAAGACTGTCTTTGAAAAGCAGCCAAGGGGATTCTAGGCTTTGAAGACATCTTTTCCTGCTCCTTGTGCTATCTCTTTGCTTCTAGGCTTTAGAGCAGGCTGCACACTTGAGGGTGGAGTGAAGGCGGAATGATGTACTTCCTCTGGGCTTATCTCACATCTTATGAGAATAGTTCAGAGGATGTGTGATTAGGTCCCAACTGACTGCACTGCTAAGGCAGATGTGCTTCATTTGGGGAAGTTAGACTTGAAATATTAAGAGTTAGATATGTTTCCATCAACTTCATGCCAGAGTTAAGGTTCATATTCTGGACTTATGGGGTAGTCTAATGAGTAACTTTTAAGCCTAAAGAGTAATTTTTAAGGACTAAAAATACTTTCTATTATACTCAGAGTTTGACAGTTATCTGCTTTCAGAGGTAAATTCCATTTGATTAGGAAAATCCTTGTTTAAAATTGCACAGTTTCCTAGCTGCACTAGTTATAGATTTTCTTCTCTGAGGAAACTTGAGACATTCCAATTTCAGACCCATTACAATTGGGCCCTTCCTTAGCTTCCACTTTATTATTTATCCAAAGTTGGGTATTCTTTTATCTTCTCCGCAAGGAGTTAGTCCACAGTGTAATGGACGATGTTGCTGGTTATTTGTGTCCTTTCTGTTTCCTTTTCAGATGAATGTATATTGATCCCTGAGTAAGTGCTTGGTTCTGCAATAAGTACTTTGCATGTGTGACAACATTTCATTCCAGGCCGTGGACGTTATTATTTTTCTTCCCACTTTAAATGAGGAAACAGGCTTACAAAGTTCATAGAACTTGCTCAAGATCACACAGCCAATCCACGCTGGAATTAGGATTTGAACCCAGGTCCAGAAAACACCAAAGCCTATGTTTTCATTCAATGCACATTGCATCTGCAAACTACAAGTTTTAGAAAATGCACAGCCTCCCAGAGCCAAAGGAAAGATGTCTGAGAGAGTCTTTCTCTCATAAATCAAGGCTCTGAAGACTTCCTAAGTCCCATGTCAACAATCACAACACATTATAATTCATTTAAATGGCTAATCAATGAGCAGAGCCAGCTATAAACAAGAAACGTGTTCTGCTAAGCCAAAGGCTGCAGAGAAACTCAGAGCATCATGAATCTGGGTGGGGGTGGAGAGACGTTAGTCTCACCCCCATATGCAAGAAAGAAGTCAATAACGTCTTACAGGTCAGCTTTGCTGGAGTAAAGGTTTTGGGAAGCCTTCACACGCTTGGATTATTCTCCATCAAACAAGCTCCTTCCTCTTCATTCATAAAGTTCCCCCTCAAATGCCACTGCACTCAAGACACCCAGCTTTTCAAGTAATAACCACACATACAGAGTGCTCAAGAAAAAGATTTTCACACCAGTCTCAGCTTAGTAATTGCCCATTCTCCTGAAATCTAACATCATCAGCACACTCAAACATTGAGAACAAAACAAACAAAAACCTGATATCAAAACTACGGAACAGGTACTTCCCTGGTGGCACAGTGGTTAAGAATCTGCCTGCCAATGCAGGGGACATGGGTTCGAGCCCTGGTCCGGGAAGATCTCACAACTAAGCCCGTGCACCGCAACTACTGAGACTGTGCTCTAGAGTCCGCGAGCCACAACTACTGAGCCCATGTGCCACAACTACTGAAGCCTGCAGCGCCTAGAGCCCATGCTCTGTAACAAGAGAAGCCACGACAATGAGAAGCCCATGCACCGCAATGTAGAGTAGCCCCCGCTCGCTGCAACTAGAGAAAGCCCGCGTGCAGCAACCAAGACCCAACACAGCCAAGAAAGGAAGGGAAGGAGGGAGGGAGGGAAAGAAGGAAGGAGGGAGGGAGGGAGGGAGGGAGGGAGGGAGGAAGGATTGCTTTAAAAAAAAAACAAAAAAAAACTATGGAACAAAACCCAAACATCTTAAAGGGATGTGTTTGTAAAGTGTGCGTTCTCTCACCTTTCACCTTTCTTTCCTGAGGCTTTGCAGACCAGGCTGTGCTGGGCAAGGCCCCACGAAAGCACTGGGCATGTCCTTCCTTCATCAGATAATCTGGGCAGGTGACATCAGGTTCCTTCAGGCCTCTCAGACTCAGGCAGTTCGCCGTGATCACAGTAAGCTACTGCAGGCCTCCAGCTCGACAGCCACACCAGGCTATCCTGCCTAGAGGACAGTCCACACTGCCTACTGGCCTTGGCAGGAAGCCTGATTTATACTGGAGATTCTTAACTCAAAGAAAGCATATGATCTATGACGCTTCGACTTGTCAAAGTCCCTGAGTCTATCACACAATATCTTTCACTTCAAAAGATTTTACTCTGCTCATGATTATGGGAAATTATTCATTAAGGGTGAAACAAAATTCACTGGCTGAGTAAAAAATACAAAGTAAAACTCTCGACACCGCAGAATAGCAGAAAAATAAGAGGGAAAGGTGGAATTTAAAATGAGCCTAATTAATCGCATAGATTCCCTCATAGCATATCAAATACATAAAAAGAAAATACAAAATAAAGGTAAGAATTAGAATACTTTGTCTATTTGGGAACCAACTAAAAACAAAACAAGACCACAGAGTGGCACATTATTCCCATATCCATGAGGGGTGATATAAATTATTATTCAAGGAAGAGAAGCAAGTGTGGTGATGTTTTGTGTCCAACTGAGGACTAAAGAGCTGGGGCTTGCTTTGTATGGCTCCTGTGTTCAGGCCCAGAGGTCCCTAACAGGTACCCTGACATCACTTAGCCACGACAGAACTGAGGATGACACCTTCTATCTGAATTAATTTCACATCGATTGTTTTTTCTTTTGATAATATCACTGAATAGCAGGAGCTGGTATTATTCCCATTTGATAGATGAAGAAACTGAGGCAACGAGAGGTTAAATAAAAGCATGCATGGTCACCAGGTTACACGGTCACCTCGATGACCTCAGGGTCATCTAGGACACAAAGGTGTCCTAGAACCAGGCCTCCTGCCTTCCAGTCCCCCAAGCTTGGTTTCTCTTTCCATTGGAAACATCATTATTCTACTTAAGACTCACGTTGGCCCTTTGTTTTCAAGATTCACTTTCCCTGCAAAGTTTTACAGCTGCATGTGATTCATGTGTCCGGTTGTTTTATCCATGATTTAGGCTGCTTGTATTGAAGAAGCAGCACTATATATACTATGAGTTATCTCTTTAAAAACCCAATTATTTGGGAAAAGCTCAAATCCCAATCAACTACCAAAGAATTAACCTTTTCTCCTTAAAAACTCCCTTCCCTGAGCACTCACACAAGCACAGTCAGTTCATCAATCTCTTTATGTAAATAGTCATGCAACAAGGGAGGAGGTCTGTTTATTATTTTCGATCCTGTTTTTGCTTCTGGCAAAATTGCACAAACAGCAGAAGTTGGCAGAACATTGATATTTTCTTCTGACTGACTACTGTTCTCCAGCTACAAGTGCAGTACAAGGGCAGAGCACAACTGCGACTATTCTGGTCTGCAGGCCTCAGCCGTGACTGAGGTCAAAACTGCAAAATCTGGAAAAAGAAAAAAAAAGCTCCATCCAGGGCTTCTCTCCGCAAATGGAGACCCTGGCTTCACACACGCTTTCCTTCCACTATAGAACGGATGAGTCCAAGATCCAGAGTCCAGAGACCACCACAGGTCTGACCTAATTCCCATCTCGATTCTCACTTGCAAAGGCCCACGGTGAAGATCACACGAGCCGCTGAGCTCCGGGGCCCTAAGAGCCCTGGGGAAACCTGGGGGAGTATATGGACATCGAGACCCCCAGCACCTTCTAGGATGAAGAGCAGCACTCTGCAGGGTCCGGAAGTAGGGAAAGGGGGTTGGGGGTGGAGGAATTTGTCCTTTCCCTCTGTTATGCTTATTCCTACCTAACCTTCCTAGACTCCTTACCAAAGGCCAAATGCTGCTGCCGTGTTGTTTACTTTGGACAGAGCGCCCTGGATGAAGAGCAGCCAACCCTCAGGAGAGGGGTGGGAGGGTAGTTAGTATCTAGGATGATCACGAGGAATTGCTGCTGGTTTTGGAGGTAAAGTTCTCCAACAACTTGAGGGACTGGTGGGGGAGAAGAGGGAGGACTGAGAAGGTCCAAAGTGATGAAAGAAAACAGAACGCCTTGCTTGGATTCAAGGTAGACATGCTTACATAATCATGAGGGTGCTGGTGTTGTCAGTGGTACGTTGACATAGGCTTCTGAATCACAGACTTGAGTTCAAAGTCCAGCTCTGCCACCTACTTGCTGGGGGACTTTGGGAAAGTTATCTAACATTCTGAGTCTTCGTCTACTCATCTGAAAAATGAACATCATAAGGCCTGAGTGTTAGGCCTTACTATGTTTATTTTCCAGATGAGTAAATTTCACTCTTGAGTCTTCATGAAAATTAAATAAAATAGCAATAAATGCAGTGCCGAAAACAGTCCCTGCTACATAATAGGGAACCCTCAATAAGAGCAGGTATAAGTATACGGTCAGTGTTTAAAAAATCTTGTAAACTTTTCAAGAGCTAAAATTTGTGGCATAAAATTTATAAAAAGTCAAATCATCAATCCCCAGACCCAAATATTTGACGTAAATGCACAGAAATTTTGAGACATTATTTTGCCTCTCGATGACAAACCCCAACGTTCACTCTTCTTTTCACTTGGGTGACCCAGTGGAAAAGTTCTGCCTCAGCCCAGGAGGTACGGCTTGCCTGCACCTCTGGACACAGCTGCATAGACTCCAGCAGCCAGGAGGAAGCACGACTGACAGTTAAGAGCTGAAAAGAACCTGTCTCAATTCCACATCATTCCTGCCTTACAGAACAAAGCACCAGGCTTCACAGAACAGAAGCTACAGCGTCCAGGGCCAGTTCTGCTAAAGTGACCAATGATGGGAGATGGACACAAAAGTGAAAAGAGAAGCCTCACCTGAAACAGAAATAGAATGGCTCCACCAGAAACTGAATTGTAAAGCTGGAGGTGAGGAAGTAATTTTACTCCACGTGGAAGGGGGAAAGGAAAAAGTTGGACTCTGAAACCATCTCTACTCTACCAGTTAGTTAATGTTTGACAACCGTATTGCTCACTGCCAAGTTTCCTTATTCGATCAAGTGAGCCTATACTTATCTATAGAGTCCACTCAGGGAAATGTACTTTTCCATACAGCAAAACCAAGTGAAAATCCACTTCCAAAGGAACAACTTAGGGAACGGAGACTAGAAACGTCTCAAAGTAGGAAAGCTTGCATATGCATTTGTCAGATCTCTGAAAGATTCTAGGGAACACAGCTTCCTAATCCAAGATGATCAGTACTATCTTACACTCATATTCAAAGATAATGCATATGGAGTTGCTCCACAAAATGTCACACATTCTACCAGTGAAGGCATTACTGTTATAATAGCTTTTCAGGGCTTCCAGGACGCCATACACAAACATCAAATGTTTTATCTTATAAAACAAGGTTTTTACTAAGTTAAAGATTAACATTTATGTCATGATATAAAAAGACTGGACTAACTAATGTTTCTACTCTTTGTTGGTTGGGGGGAACCAAAATGGAGGAGGACCTAAGACTACATATATTCCATAAATAAATGAAGCAAAAGAATCCACGTTGATTTAGTCCATTCAACTTGAAGGACAAATTTCAACAAATGTTAATTTCATATCCATATGCAGTTTTTCACAGCGGAGGAATTCAACAATATGAAGAATATTCCTGAATGAAAAGGAATGAAATCCTTAGAGGAAATGGGCAATGAAAGCTTCTTAAATAATTTGCTTGAATTAGTTCGAGAAACAGAGTGCTTAGTTTTTAAATTGCCAACTGATCATTAGAAAGTTTATCGACATTTTACAGCATTTCTTTTCTATGAACTCCTCTAAGCAAAGACCACTGTAATACTGGAAAGTTTCTACAAAATTAAGAAAAATCTCAAAGTTAAGTTCTCAGTTTAGAAAAATCACATGTTGAGAGGGGAACTCAGACATTATAGATAAAAACCACCAGATATATAGACATAACCCTCTGTTACTGGCTAATGAGGCGGGTCTAGGGCCTTGCTCCCACCCTCACACACTGATAGCCTCCCTGGCTTTTCACTCCAGCCTACTGAGAGCATAGCCCCCTTTCCTCCAGCACTGCTGCCCTCTCTCAGGTTTACAGTTTACCAGCAAGTCATTCCCAGAGCTGGGAACATTTCCTGCCTCTTTTATTGGCAGAAGGTGGGGATCAACAGACTTTGCTATTTATCTTTATGAGTTGAAATGTGGCCTAAGCCCATCACTTTAGGTCAGTTCAGAGCAACTAAGAATAACTGCTGTGCCCAGGAAACCACACTTGGGAACAACAGTGGTTTTCATTATAGTTTAAGATAAAAAACAAAAGAGAAACAGCAACAACAAAAAAAACCACCTTTTGTTTCAGGTTTTGTGGTGGATACTTTTTGAGGACACAAAAAATGTGGCGAGAGGTATGCCTGCCTTAGTAAACTTGGTATATAATACAAAATTTACTCTTCATTTGCTGATACAATACCTTGAAGGGCCCTATGTACATGGATGTTTGTTTAATGTAAATATTGATATATTTTCTTATATTGAGCACTTAGTATGTGCCAGGCACTGTGTTCTGTGTTTAATTGTATTCTCTCATTTATTGCAATAACTATGACATAGTGGCTATTACTAGCTCCTTTTTGCCCGCAGAAGAACTGAAGCTTAGAAATGTTAAGTAACTTGGCCAAGGTCACTCTGCTAGGGAGATACAGAGCTGAAGTTTAAACTCAAGCTGCATGACTCCAGAGGCCTCCAATTGTTTCAGTAGTAGGTGTAGAAAGTTTAAAGTTTAGGTTAAATGAACAGTGTCCCTAGGACATTCTTGATCCCACGATCAAGAGCAGAAAGTGAAATTGATCAAGAGCAGAAAGTGAAATTGAAATTCAGTCAACATGTTTCAACTGCCCGGAAGAATACAGATTTCATCATCCCATCAACAGAATAACTCCTGGAAGATTGTTCTAGAAGAGGGCAAGAAACAAATGCCCATCTCTCTAATGCTTTGTGCTACCATTTCATGACTGTTCCAAGCAATTCCAATGGATTGGCTGCCCTGGCCAGTGATAATACATAAGAATTCAAATGTGGAATTACATGACACTCAGTATTGGGACCAACCGATGATAAACTCAGTCACTGAAATTCTTTTTGCGGTCTTCTTCAAGATATCCTGCAAGACTGATTTCCCTTCTTTCTGGCCAAGATTTTTTCCCCTCCTTCTTCTAGGAAGCCAGTAATAAAAACATCTAAGCAGCTTTATCTGCCGTAGACCTTCCTCCTAAAAGCACAGCAGAGAGAATGGAATACTAACAGTGAAAATAGGAAAGTGCAGGGAAAGAGTGGTAGCAGACTCTCCTACCCAAAGAGATCAATGCAGTAGTGAAGGCGATTTGATTAATAAGAAATTATTATACACAACACATGGTCCTCCAAGTTATACCTTGCAACGGATTTCATCCTCTATTTTGAGAAATGCATTTAGCAGAAAATGTATTGTGTCCTTCAAAGCATTTCGGAGAGATTTAAATTCCTCTACTAAGAACTCTAGTCTTGTTTAGGTGAGAATGGTTGGAATATCATTGCCATTGGAATTGTAAATCCTTCTTATTTCTTACAGTAATTTTAACTATTATAAATAATTTGGAGGTAGTAAAACCTTCAGAGGAAAATATGATTTTATGACTATCGTATTTTTTTCCAGTTTGTCATTTGGTAAATAAAAATGCATGTGAAATGCTACTGTTCACTTATAGAGATTGAATACTAATCCAAGGTTCTTGTCATCCATATGCATGATTTTCAAAATTACCAGTAAGAGGAGACTTGGAATGCAGGAAGAGAATGCCTTCTTCAGCTCAAAATACTGATATGTAAATTAGTTACTTGGTGACTGCGGAGTCCCTTTACATTCTCCACTCTCTCCTCTACACTGTTTCACTCTAGTGTTTTATCAGAATGTTAGAGACAAGGCAACGCAAATCATTGGTATTTTAATCAGCTCTGCCTCTGTCAGACCTTTAAAATTATCAGGATTCCTATGGCTTGTGAGGGAAGTCATTTGAGAGTCTAGCCAGACATTTCGGATTTTTTTCTACTGATTTCCTTTTTCTAACAGCATTAGCATGTTCTGTAATTTTAAGTTATTTTCCATCCATTCCATTTAAATTCCTTTTGATCCTAAGCTTCTCTAAAAAAGAGAATTCATGTCTTTTCAAACAATAGTGTATAAATTTTCATAGTAATCTGTGTGTCTGCCCTGCCCTAGACCGCACCATTCTACAGTGATTGCTCTGGCCCTGTGTGACTTTACAACATGGGATTTGGGCTATACGGTATGGCTAATTCTCCATGCATTCTGTTGCAGCTTTTTGATATTCTGTGGATTTCTCTCAAAAAGCATCAGTCATAATGCAAATGCTAATTTGTTATCTCTTTGCCAGCAGGAGGAAAAATACCTTAAGAATATTTGTAGTCTTCATGGGAAACTTGGTAAGTTGCTTATACAACTAGACCAAACAGATTTTACTAATAAAAATGACCTATTATCTATCAGTTAACTTTATTCCGTCGTTCCGAGGGAGACTTTATGTAACCAAAGATACGTTTGGCCCTTCAAGTCAGAAACTGACTCTGAGCCACCCATCAAAGTTTGAGCTTCCAGGAGTCCACCTCTCCCATCACCTATAGCAAGGGAGGATTTGAGACTCCTAAAGAGTTTCCTGTTTCTTTCCTGTGGGGCTGTGACTCCACTTTCCAGCAGTAATGGAATATTCTGAATTAGCTGCTGTAACTTCCGACCCCTTTGGAACTCAACTAGGACTTTGGCTTTATCGTAGATCCAGAGCTAAAAAGTAATCATTTCTTTCTACTGGCCCAGCAGTACCTATCTTGTAGGGTTACTTGAAGATTTTTTGTATTCTTTTTATTATAATGATTAACTCTGCCCATATACCTACTCCTTCAGTTTTCTGATGGGCAAATGTGCGGAGGGCACTTAATCAGGTTAGGATCTTCCTTTGGTTGCTAATTTTCATAAAAGATATCCATCCTGCCTTAACCCAGTAGAGTTTTAAAGTATATGGAGCTGGCCTTATTTGAAAACAGAATACTTGCAATGTTACTCTATAAGATACAATCTCAAATTATCAATTCATTCAAGAAATATGTTCAAAGAGAATTATCTGAATGGACCACCAGCCCTCTACTTTCCTAAACCAGACTTTCCAAAATGTGTTCCCCAGGGAACATTGATTTTACATGATGTCACTTCCTGGTATCCAGTATAAAATGGTTTCATGATGAAATATGGAAATATGTCAGTTTAAACAAAGTTAAATTACTTCCTGCAGGATTTCTCTGAACCTTTCATAAATGTGAATTTCCAAGAAGGGAAGGAGGATGCAGTATTTCCCCAAATTACTTAACCACAGACATATTTTCCTCCTGCCTATCTATCTATCTATCCATCCATCCAACCATCCATGTAACTAGAGTTCTGAGAATGAGACATAGAGAAATTGTCTCTAGACAGTTTCCATGCTATTTCTAGATTAAGCCAGAGAATCAGAGGATTACCTACTGCACCTCCTTTCTTTTAATTGACCTACATTTTTCTTTTCACCAGATTTATCTTTTTTTAACTGAGTTGTATCTTCTTCTCTGAACTACCTCAAATCCTTTAGGTAATGAGGTAGAATGTAAATTAATACATAATGTCTTTACCCACACCAAAATCATATTCAGATTGCCCGAGGAGATAGAAAATGATTGTTACGTGATCCTCATTTCATTCAAATATCTGGTGTGCAAAACACATGGTTGTCTTCTTATGTCTCAGCACCTCGTTCTCATAGCTAATGAAATGTAGAGACAGAGCATTAAAACTTAATGATAAGTTTTCACTGAATTTCCATTTATTTTCCTTTTTATAGGTAGTTTACTAAAACCCACTTGTCATTTTCTCTCTTTCTAAATTTGTCTGGGCCATCAATTGATATTGCTCAGACCACTAGTGGTGATTTTTTTTAAACTTGTGCTTCTAAATCGGCCATGATTAGGTTGTTAGGGAAATGGGGAATCCTGTTTTATAAAAGTTGACCAGTGTCCCCAATTTACTAATAATTAAAGCACTGATTATAGTGGGGGGGGTAAGATATGAGAAAAAATGAATCTCTATTCACTTAAACTAATGTCACAAAATCCAGATTTGGCAATTGCCTGCATCTGGGATGGGTGTTCATAAATTCAGAACTAATAAAAGCAGTGAAGTGCAGCTATGAAAGTTAAATTCTCAAGTTTTATATGTGTATAAGCATATTGCTCTTTGCTAATTTCTTTCCAGTAGTTATTTCTTGACTGCTCATATTTTTACTATGTGATGATTTTTAAAATGTTATTCAAAGTTAGTTGACTTAATTCACTTAACAGATTTTCCTGTAACTTCTGGTTAAACGGTATCCTTTGTGTACATGCCCTGCAGTCATCAGCACTGAATAGAAAGAGGCTCTGATTCATGAAATGTGAATTTGTGACAGTTTTTTTTTTTTTAAAGAACTTGAGCAACACATGACTGATGCATGCTTACCCTGTTTTCTGTGTTCCATCTGTCTTTCTGCCAGTGTATTCATCCTCCATTTCTGAAAGTAGCTGAGAAAGAGAATGCTAAGCATAGAGAAAGGGCAATTCCAAAAGAACAAAGGGTTGTTTAATTTTGGCTGATGCTACCCACTTGGTGGAGGTCTCCTACACCAGGGATGAGAAATGCCACCACTTAGGTTGGGCAAATCCCCAAGATATCATTTGACTTGATGGAGGAATGAGAGAGAATACATCACTAATGCCCAGCTCTATTCCCTGCAAACATAAAAAAGCAGTTTACTCCACTCTAGTTGAGTTCAACTCAAGTGCTATCTCTAAAAATAGTGTCAGATAAAAAGTCAATGAACATGCAAGATCAACTTTCACTAATTCTCTTAGTAGTGAAATTTCCACATTTTGCATTTACTATCAAGAAAAGAGGTCTTTTGTGAGCTTGGGGATCCACCTACATTAACACTCTCGGATGCCTACGGTCCTTGCAATAGGCCAGGCATTGCAATAACTCCATTTTACAGTCCAGGACTCCTGATAAAGAAAGGTTTTTACAGGTTTCTTTATAAATATAGGTTGTACTGACATTTAAACAGTCCACAAGACCGGACATCCTAACATTCCTATTAAATTGATAATGAGAGCATTAACAAGGTATCAAAGAAGTATGTCCAGGTAGATGTTGAATGACATAATAAGGAAAATGTAAATAAGAATCATCTTTCTCTTAAGGTAATAACCTGTGATCACAGAATCCTAGAGTTTTAGAGATGATGGGAGCTTCACATTTATTTAATCCAAACTCTTTGTTTTATGGAAGAAGAAAAGAATGCCCAGAGAAGTTGTGACTTGCCCCAGATCACACAATTAATTAGCATCAGAAGTAGAACTAAAATCTGATTTCCATCTTACCATTTCCTTGACAAGATGTAGAAAAATTAAAAGCCATTGATTTATTCCACATTAGACAGCTGCTCTGTTTCCTTTTTGGCTTCTGCTACTTTAGGTTTAAATTTCCCTGCGTTACACACTCTTGTTCAAGGAGTTATTGACTCAACTACAGAAAGACCTTGGGAACCACAGTCATACCATCTCATTTTCTCATCAAGAAATGAAGGCCCAGTGAAGTTCTGAAACTTGCCTGGTAAGAGAATGAGAGAGTTTCCAAATAGAGCCTGCATCCCTGTCTTCTTTTTTTCTGTAGTTCAATGGACTTTATTGCAGTCTGGTCCATATCATGCTGTTTAAAGCATTACAATATTTTTTTCAGTTTAAAAGCATGATGAATTCTTTCACAAAGCAAGTGATCACATTTATACATTTGCTTAAATTTGGATTTTCCGAGTAAAATGTGTGTGTATAGACTTTAAGCATGATGCACATGTAGCCAATAAATCGTAACCATCTAATGACATAAGATCCCAATTCACCCCTTCCATGGCCTAACATACTCTTCCTCCACCTCCTCAGCATCCTCCCTCTTGCCCATTCCAAGAGCCTGCCGGTAAGGGAAATAAGGACCGTTACTATTTTCATTCTCTCTCCCTATAACAATTTCCCCATTGATTCAGCAAGATTGTGGGGCAAGGATCATGGGCAGTATGACTTGTGTGATAAGCTTTCACTCTGCAAAACACCCTATTTTAAACATCACTTCTCTTTTTCACTGGACTTAAAACTCCAGAACTAAGAAGATGGCTAGAGAAATGATGCATGTATATTTTGGAGCATACCCTAAGAGAAGCAAGTTTAGATTCATCCTGGGTTTGAGCAACTAATTCTGATCCTATGTATCATCAAAGATTCCTTTATTTCTCTTCCCTGTTTTTCCCTCTAATGAGTGGATCTGCTGTTGAATCATGTCTGTGCCATTCAATGATCATCTCACTGTAATGAGGTCATTGGGGAGCAACTTACTCTTGTTTGCACTCTGTTCCCAACAGCCATGAAAGACTATAAGTGTTGATCCCCAAATTATATTAATTTAATGCTAAATCTTCCTTGAAAGATCTATAGCAGAGTAAACAATCTTAATGATGTGGCTGTCATTTCAAGATACCAGTATGTGAGTTACAAAAAATATTGGTGTTATTAATTTAATATGCACTTGATAACTTTAATTGAATGATTATGGGCCATTAGTATAATAACCTGACATTGTGTACTATTGGGTACTAACTGCTCAAGAAAGGTAAAACACATAGCAGTTTGCTTCCACTAGAGAAATAAGACCTGACCAGAAATCTCACAGTGATTCTGTAACATGGTTCATTGCTGTACCCTGAGTAGAAAAGATTGAAATATTATATAATCCAGAAATCAACCATAGGTTCAGTAGTTTAACACTCATTATAAAAACTAAAAAATGGTTTGGAGTATTGTTGAGCATGGTCTCTAGCTAAGATACATTCAAATACCAGCTCCTACTATGTAACTTTGGAGAGGTTATTTGAACTCTATGTACTTCTGTTTTCTCACCTTTAAAATGGGTATAATAATAGTACTTACCTACAAGAATTTATTTTTTGAGGATAAAATAAATTGGAATATATATAAAGTGCTCTGAGCAGTGCATGATACACTGTAAATGTTCAATCAATATTCTCTATTACAGTAAACCAATCTACTCATACAGTAAACCCAGTAAAATCCCTTTGCTTCTGCTTTCTCAATGTCTTACAACACAATTGTGCATTGCATTATTAACTCATTATTAACAAATAATGAGTTCCTAATCACTGGATTGTTGGAATTCTTTCATGCTTCCCTATGATCCTAACTGTCACTTAATTTTTAGGCATTCATTAGCTTCAAACATTCCATTGCCCAGTATAAAAAAAAGTGAGTATGCTCAAATTTTCTAACTAGGCAAAATGAAACACAGTCACAGAATACATTTTCAATGATCATGCATGTGTTCATAACTTCAAGTCCTCAATGGAAAAATAATCTTCGTTCCAGAAAGAATATAATTTTTAATGAAATCAATCATGGCAAATTCATTTAAGGAGATTTACAAAGATATTTCAAACTATTTGTATGCAATGTTTCTAACATAATACACTTTATAAGCATGCTGAGGAACATTTAGAGTGCAGACTACAAATCATCAAATCATCACCAAACATTTATTGAGACCCTATGTCCATAATGATGATGACGTCTGGTAAAGCACCATTGTCAGAAATCTCTAAAACTAAAATGGAGCTGGTTTTTATTACAAGCCTAGTGTATTTTTAAATCAAGCCACAGGGAAATAATTACTTTTGTTTCTATTCAATCAAGACATGCACACAGAGTTTATGGAATGACATAATATCCTTCCTGAAATCAGACCGGTATGTAGGACCAGTATCCTTCACACATAACCAGTTCCTGAACCTTTAAAAACAAATCCTAATTTCCAAGGAAACAATCTCATCAAATGCTGCTCACTAGAATACATATTGTTCCTTTTGGAAACATTACAATAAGATTTTCATGATTACAAACCCCAACTTCCCCTCTAAAATTCAATATAATCTTAAACTTATTTATTTAAGTGGAAATTGTACTTTTATAATGGCTCTAGAATATCCTGGTCAACTTACGTATCACCAATATAATAATTTAGTTATTTAGAAGTCTGGGAGGGGGTGGCTATAAACTTCATAAACTTATTGTACATGTGTAGTATGTGTGTGTGTCTTTTAAATGGGCAACAGAAGTTTCTTAGGAATGTTCACCTTTCTACTTTCTACAAACCTATCCTAAGATAAAGCGCATGTTTTAAACTATTTTTGGAGAATGATGAGTTTTAGTGACTTTTTTCCCCCTGAGAATAAAAAGGAACACGGAACAATTTGTAATCAATATCCTCTCCTCTTTGCCTTATCAAAGCTGGTGCTTCTGTCACAAGATTTGCTTTGACATTAGCAGACACTTATCCTTTACCAGAAAAACAGTATCAATAAATCAGTGGCAACTGCTGACATAAACGTACAAATAGGCAGAGAATGTGACACTGGTTGTCAGCCCAAGGCCCTTAAGAATAGAATTTTAACTTTCTCCTGTCACTAAGAGTGTTCTAAAGAATCTAGGCAGGGTGGAAGTTAGTTCCCCCCCCACCTCCTAATTAAATAAACAAGTGTCCAAGTTTTAAATGTGACAGAGTGTGTGGAACTTGTCACGTTTAAAAATGTAAAGCTCCTAAAATACATACTGAGGAAACCTGTTTCATTTATTCTGTAGAGACACATAAGTCTTGGAAATTTATGATTCACTGTCCTACCGTGAAGTTTTTTGTGGACTTTATGTTGAGTTATGTGGCAGCTAAGTGCTGTCACTGTTTGCTTGAAACTGCAGCCTGAAGTTATTTCTGAAAGGTATGCGCAGCTTGGCATAGAAATCCGTATGTTGTAAAGTGAAAACAATAATTTTAAAAACTGGGTTAGCATGAAAGAGAGCCAACAGAAATCAGAATTAGCAACAGCCTTCCACTACCGGCGACTCACCTTGTTGAATTTTAGTCACTAGCTGATGGCGTGCTAGAATCCGGCTCATCCTGTAAGGAGAGCGTCTCGCAGTCTGATCAAATCGCAAATACATCTCCTGGCCCTCAGGTGTCATGGCATTTAGATAGTAGCAACCTGAAGCTGGGGTCCTGGGTCCCTGACTGAACATCCCGGCAGATTTTCTTTTGCCCTCAGTCTGCCCTGTGGCTGTTTCCGTCTGCCTTCAGTCTCAGTTACAGAGCGAGGCACCCAGCCCAGCGGAGCTCAGCAGACCCAGCGATTTTTAAAAAGAAAAAGGAGTGCCAAAAGCCACAACTCAGAATTCCAACCCCCGGCCTCACGTGACCTCGCAGAGCCAATCAGAGGAAGACAGGAGATGGGACGGTCCACAGTCGGCCCCAAGCCCCGGAGAGAGGCAGGTCCAGCCTCTCTGATCCCCACACAATGCGGGAAGCCAAAGCGAGTACTGCCCTGCCTCTGAGCTGACTAAGCCCCGAGAAGCAGCACTCACTGAAAGAGTTCAAAGGAAAAGAGAGAGGAAAGAGGAAAGGCAGCAGAAGAAAAATAAGCCCTGGGCATAGGAAATCAACCTTTCTGGTTGTAAGGGTTAGAGAAAGCACACTCGCCTTCTCCAAGGCAGCTAAAAGAGGGATGTGAGAAACAAATGAAAAACTACTTCAAATAAGCATAAACAGCTTAGTGTAAATTACCACCCTTCATTACAAAGAAATAAATAAAGCTTTTCCAGTGAAAAGTGAACTTCAAGTGATTTAAGGCCCTGAGTAAATACGCTCCAGGCCCCTGACCCTCTGCATGGGAAGCTGAGAGCTCTCACAGATGAGACTGGCAGAGGCAAGAGCACAAGTGTATTTGTTAAGTATCTACCCCTTTAAATTTTCCACTTCTCCAATTGTTAATCACCCACAAGTAAAGTACTTTTGAAGTACCTCTCACATTTAAGTCACTGCCAGGAATCATTGTAAAGATGCAGATTCATGCAATGCTGCTGTTGCCAAGCTGCTTGGGATCAATAGAGAAGTTATGCAAAAGCATATAACACAGGCCTTATGTGAAAGGGGCCTCAAGAAAGACACAAGAGCAATATTAGAGGAAGCAATATTATATTTGACTGGGGTGACGAGAGCAGGCCACACAGAGGAAGAGACATTTGGGTGGGCTTTAAAAAAATGGGTGGGATTCTGACAGGCAGAGACTGAGGAGGGCTTTGCAGGAGGGTCTGTGCCCACATGTGTGGAGATCGGGAACCACAGTGTGTGTTGAAGGAAAACGTGAGTAATTCCACTTGGCCATATCCGAGTATACATATGGGGGTAATTAGCATTTCTCCCCTATTTTTTCTCTTTAATATTGTTTGATGTAAAGCGGAAAAAAGTCCATAGAAAACATGTTATCAAATTCTGAACCTGGGGCTGAGGGAATAAAGTTCTTTGAAAAAGAGACATAAGGCCAAGTTGTTCTTATATTTTGGCTGTCTCAAACTGAAACATAGCCTGGCCTGGGATTTGGAATCCTAATAATAAAAAACTTCCAATTGAAAGTTCAACAGGACTTAAATTAGGTCCTCAATTCTTGCTGCTGTGGCAACGGTGGTCAGTCCTAACATCTTTCCCTGTGGGAACGTCGCAATTCTGAGAAGCAGCTCATTTCGTGTAAATATCTTACTAGGTAAATGAGCACATTAATAAAGATCCCTGGGGCCTACACTGGAATGTACTCTCTCTCATGGCAGTTGTGAGCCTCTTCCGATAATTATGCAAGAGTAAGCAAGGGTCAGGTTTTCAAGTCAGCGTTGATGCAGGAAAGGAAAGGGGTGTTCCTTTTTCATTTTTATTTAGGATTTGATCAGAGTTTTTCTATTCCAGGGGATCTTTTGTGGATGGTGAAAGGGATCTAAGATCTAGCGACTCTGGTATGCCAGAAGCCTGGGCATGAATGGCAGACAGGCTTAGTACTCCTCTGCAGTATTAGATGCTTGTGAGGTCCAATTCCCAAGCTCAGATCCAGCACTGGCTGCCATCTGATGGAGATGCTGATGTCAGCCACCTTGTGTACAGGCTTTCAGTTTGATAGTCCAGTGTTGGGGACGTCCCTGCCGTAAACACCTGCCAGTTATCACTTTTCAATGGGAGAGTGTAGAAGAAGAGTAGAGAGAGAAAGAAGAGTGGATCATGGGACTTGGGAACTTTGCATATGTGCTGGGAAACCAAGCAAAGGGAAGGAAAAGGCAGGAAATGATATGTAGTTGCTTTTTAGCTGTGGATAACACTTAAAGAAAGACTGGAGTTTAACGCTGACTTGGCTGCATTTTAAAAGTAAATGGAATGATTCTTCCTGAGAAGCACTGCACTGTATCCTGGCCAGGTTACTATTTAAAAAAAAAAAAAAAAATCACCATGCCTCCTTTTTGCATAATAATGAATACATGAACACGTTGAAAGTCCTGAGGTGTTTTGTTCTGAAAACATCAAGATCATAAATATGTATTCTTTGATATATATAAGCAGATACAACAACATGAAACATAGCATTTCATAGGAGATGGCAATGAAGAACAAGAACTGAATGTAAATTAGGGAGAAAAAAGAAGAATTTGAATTTCCTAATTAAAAGAAAGACAACTTAGCATAAAGCCCAATTTTTCTAAAAATCAGTCTGATTTTTAATAAAGGGATCTATGAAGGATCATGCATCAACATCTTTGTCTTCCCTGTGTCATGTCCAACTTATTTTTTATGGTTAAAGTGGTAGTATCTATAAATCCATGCAATTACTCACCATGGTTTTGCCACTTTGTGTCCAAAATACCATATTTAAAGCAGATAGGTAACATTATTTTCTCATTAGCATCATTATCGCCTTGTTTTATGCTAATGTATTGCTATGAAATCTGAGCCCTTTCAGTGAATTTTTTTCATCATTTGGTCCCAGTGTTAGAAGAATCACCACTGGGTGGGCAGTTCTGTTCTGCTTGTTGTAAATGTAAAATCAAGAAACTGCTGACTATCTTCTCTGGGCTGAAATGTCCTCCATGCATCTCATGGAGAGAGCTCTTGCTCCTGACTGGTGAGTGAGTGAAGACCAAAGGAACCAGAGAGAGGGAGAGAGTGCTGAAAACCCAAGATGCTGGATTTCCTCCGTTCCAGTTCCTTCAAACGTGAGGAAAATGGATGGTAGTAGTTTTTAGTTTTCAACTACTTTTCCTGTCTCCTAATTTGGTCATCAAGAAGAATCTTCACTCAGACTATTTCAGGGATGGGATAAACAGATGAATATTGGGAGCCAACAAGAACAATGAACAGGGGAATGGAAAAGGGAGAGTGGCTAACAATGCTAAGCATCTACTGAGTGCTAAGCCTTATGCTATTTACATTTCATGTCTTTAATTAATCTCCACGGCAACCCTTTGTGCTAGCCTATTTTGTGGAAAAGGAAATTAAGACTCCCAGAGGTGACGCAATGTCCCAGGTCATAGAGCAAGCAAGTGTAGAGCCTCTGTGTATCTCCAAGCTGATGATATTTTAACTCTTTCCACTGTTACACATGAGGGACAGGGAAGGAAAAACTGTGGCACTAAAAGGGTGCTGGGGAAATTGGATAAGGGAGAAAATTTTCGGAAGAATGTACTGAAAATCATCTTAATCCTATTTAATTGTATGTGATAGCGGGGTGGAAATACAGGTCTAGGATGACTAAAGTCTTGTGGTGGTTGAGATCGAGGTGTCTTTAGAGTAAGGTACATAGCCCAGAGCCTTTAACTAACCAGTGAGAACCATGGGCCCTCTCTGGAGTAAAAGACCAAGAACTGGAGACCCACCCATCCCTTCCCCAATCCTGAAGTGAAGAGGCAGCCTGACCACCTCTTTGTTTAAACCACTCCTTTTTTTTTTTTTTTGTGGTACACGGGCCTCTCACTGTTGTGGCCTCTCCCATTGCGGAACACAGGCTCTGGATGCACAGGCTCAGCGGCCATGGCTCACGGGCCCAGCCGCTCCGCGGCATGTGGGGTCTTCCCGGACCGGGGCACGAACCCGTATCCCCTGCGTCGGCAGGCGGACTCTCAACTGCTGCGCCACCAGGGAAGCCCTAACAACTCCTTTTTTGAAGGGTAGACTGTTTGTCCTCTGCTTTCTGCTCATCCTCAAGGCTAACTCTGCGTATTGCCTGGCCTCTTCCATGGCATTTCTTCCCAATACACACACTCCAAATACAGTCAAAACTCTGAAATTTGACCTCTAAACAAAACTTTGGGTATTTAAAAATTCTAAGTCTTGATAGATGATCCCAGATTAGCGCTCAATGGAATTTTGTGTACACACGGCAGAAAGCAAGGAGCGCGTTTACAGAAGCCAGGAGCGGCTCACTGTGCCTTCATCTGTCTGCTGCTCCTTCGACTCCTTCACACACATTCCAGCCTCCTTGTCAGCCTGTTCAGAGGCAGCCAAGGTAGTTCTGCCAAGTGGGAAAATGTTTGAGATACAAGTGGTCGGTAGGAAAAAAGCAGAACTGATCTGGAGGGCTGCTTTCAAATGACTTGGATCCAAAGGTTGTGGGTTAATGTCAAAGCCTTCCTGTGGGCTCTGAAGCTCAGTTTGAGAATCTCTGCTAACTGATTTGTGATGTATGTGCCCCGTTCTTTGTCAATAAACCTTTTCAACATACATACACCACATGCCCAAGGACCAACGCAGGCCAGCCAAGAATACTAACATTCGTAGCCGTGACCAGGACCCTCCACAAAAGGTTTCAGAGTGGATTCTCTTCTGACTCAGTTTCTCCACCTCTAGGCCGTGTCTCCCACCTGGAGTCCAGAGCCTACTGCAAAGACTTGTGAGTGGTAATAGATTTTGGTTTTCTGCCTCTCAGCCCTTGCTACACTCTTTAGTTAACTTCACCTTTGCAGGCCTCTGTGAGCGCATTCTCTGCCCTCATTCCATCCCCTGGGGACCATAGCCAACCATCAGCTCCAGTTCCTATGGCCAGCGATCTGGTCTGACTTGTCCTGGGCTCTTTGCCCATACCCATCCATTGCAGCCAAACCAAAATTCTTTCACTTTTATAAGTTGTTTCAAAGATCTGCAACTGTGTGATTTCCTACTCTCTCACCCTGTCAAAACCTATTGCCTTTGGAAACATTTTCACAACTAACGCAAAACCTTTAGTATTAACAGTCATGTTAAGACCTGTAAATAGTGGTTATGTGGCACATTAATTAGATTAGCTTGTTACATGCTAATAAGCAATCCATTTGTTCATTGCAACTATTACGGGCATCAAGTTTTTACATCTTGGATTTGAAAAGGATATTAAACATCTTCTAATCCAAGCACTCACCTATTATACAGGTCACAGTCAGATCAATTAATGAATGCTTTACCCAACGTATGTGAAGTATATGATCTCACTGAGGACTACAAGCTGTTTAAGAAAGTTTTTCCTTATAATTTCCATCCATTGGCTCTAATTCTGTCATCTGGAATTAGGACAAATCTATTCCTTCTTCCATATGCCTGTTCTTCAGACATTTTTAGAAAGCCAACCTGTCCCTTATGAGAATCTGCTTTCACATGCTGAACATTCCTTTCCATCAAACCACACATCTTCTAACTATTCAGCAAGCTGATTGCTGTCTTTTGGATCTGCTCCAGCCTGTCAGTATCTCTTTAAAAATATTGCTCCTACCCTAAACTTAGAGCTCTAGACATGGCCAAGCACAGTAGTATATGGCATAGTGTGTGGGTACCTCCTGAACTCAAGGGATTGCACTCTTGCCTGATCCAGTCTGAGATAATGAGAGCTTTTATTTTTTTAATCTATATTTACTCTATCATTAATTCAGCATGGTATTAATTTGAATTAAGTAATTGAATGCCTGCACAGCACTGCAGTAAGTATGAAAGATATAATGGTGAATGCGATGTGGTCCTTGCCTCAAGGGACAATCTGCCAGGGAAGACAGAAAGAAAACTCACCATTACACCAATGTTAAGTACTGTGTGGGAGGCTATCTCCATTACCTCAGACTGTGTTAGAGTCAGTCTAAGTGGTGTTTCTGTGTCTTCATAAAATCTGTGTTAAATGAGTGTTCTCTATCCTGTACTTAACAAATGAGCTTTCAAACTTAAGAACAGGTCTTTAAACTTATTAAGATATTTTTAATTCCTGATTTTTCCCTCCAACTATTTAATTCTGCCTTGTTCTTTAAGGTAGCTAATGAAAATACCTCCATTATAAAAGTATAAAATAAACAGTTAAGTGTGTTTGGAAAAAGGTAAAGGAAAGGTGGAAACATAAGAAAGCCAAGTTCACAGACATACAAGCCACACAACCCTGTATATTTGCAGGAGGTAGCTGAAAATGTGGCTTAAGATTCCTAACAGACAAGCCAAAAGGGAAACAAAATCAATTATGAGATTGAACATATTCATAAGAAAAATAAAGCAGTGATTCAAGATAAACACACATCACCAGATATTGAGACCCCCAGGGAAAATTTTCCTGGGTCCTCACAAAGAATCAGCATCCTCAATGATATTGGATATGGTAACAAACCTTAGTCCATGGTTTCTTAACTGACACTTCAGTGTCCATAATAGTATGATAACAAAGCACTATATAGGAAAACTAATTCTAGGAGGGCACCTCAGAAAACATGGTTCGCGTATGCTAGTCTCTGTGATCTTTTAAACTATGTGTTGAATCGTATCACTTCCCTGCTTAAAATACTCCAAGTTTTCTATTGCACCTGGAAAAAAATCCAGACTTCTTACTTGGCCCACGGGGTCCTGCGTGCTCTATTCCCAGCTCACCACTCCCACCTCATCACAGTCTCCTCACTAGCTTTCTCTAGACTTGGCTGCCTTAGAGTCTTCTTTCAATGTGCTACTCCTCAGCCCGGAATACTCTTCACAGAGCCCTTCCCATAGCTGGCTCCTTCTCAGCTTTCAAGCATCATCTTAAGTCATGCAGTCTCAGATGGGCCATCCTGTTCACTTTACCTAAGTGGAAGCAGCACCCCATGTGTTGGCTCTACAGCACTTTCTAAATTTGTAATTACCTATTTATTTGCTCGTTAACCTATACGTTGCCTTACCTTCCCAGTAGACTGTCGTGTCTGGACCAGGTTTATTTCATGCACATTCTATGTGCCCACCACAAGGCCTGGCACACAGGAGGAAATCAATAGCGGTTGAGTGAATAAATGATTGAGTAAAAAATTGAATAAACGATGATCTGAATTTTTCCAAGGATAAAATTTAGAATGTCTAGAGGAGTGAATGCATATATGTTAGGCAATATGCTGTTGCTACAACAACTTGGATTGGATAAGGATTGGACAGCAGATGATTCAAGGTTTTTTCCTCCAAAAGGAGCCTGAAATGCACATATTTTGCTTTGTTGTTTAGGGGCAAAAGTATATGCTTTGAGCATCAAACGGAGGACAATTTAATTTTCACAAGTCCCTTGTGAAAATAGGGAGCCTGGAGGAAATGAGCAACCCTTTCTCCACAGAGAGAGGCTGAAGGGCATAAAAAAATCAATCTATCTTCCTTAGCTTTGAATCAGCCTCAAATTTTTAAGCATGCCTGTTGTGCCTTCAACTAAAAAGTTGAACACCATTGGGCCAAGTGTTCTTCATGGACCTATTCTGCATCTGGGTTATCAACCACCTCTATTTCTTCATGCTCATAAACATCCTTTAATAATTCTTTAAAAAATTTTCCTGGAGACTTAAATTAATTTATTGTCTGGTATTTCTAGAGCCTATATATTTTTGCCCTGATCAAAAATAAATGTAATTGCTAATTTGGGGTGTTTCTTTTCTTTTTTTTTTAAAGAATTGCTTAAATTATTAGACAGGATCTTTCAGTCCCTTAGGTGGAATTTGTCTGTTCTTAGAGACTTATTAGAGGCTTATCCTCATCTGCATCAGATCTGATTCTATAATCTCCTTCTCTGTCTTGAACAACAGTGAATATATTTTCTTTATGTTGACTCAAATTATAATTTGAATATGAAAGGGAAACTTGCTCATTAAAGAAATCCTATGATGAATCCTTTGGGAAATTCTTTATTGATACTCCAAAGTATCTGTTTTGTAAATGTTTGAGGCTGCCCATTGAAAGGCACACCATTATTAAGATGGTATGCTGGAACCAGAAGGTTGATAACTGAGATTCCTAAAATATCATCCTGTTACCTCATCACCAATCAATCAGAAGAATGTCCATGAGCTGATCAGGCACCCTGCAACCCTCACTTCTAATGCTGCCTTTAAAAACCCTTCCCTGAAACCTGAACACAAAGGAGGTCAGGTCTTTTGAGCATGACCCACCCATTCTCCTTGATTGGTGTCCTGCAATAAATGCTGTACTTTCACCACAAAAAAAAAAAAAAAAAAAGAAAAGAAAAAAATATTGTACAATGACCTGCTGCCCTGGATCCAGTGCCCATTTTTATATATAATTGCTTCCCACCTGGTGTCACGCAACAGTTATGTACTAAGTAAAGTTTGGAAATAACCATGGCCCACAAACTGAAGAGGAATAAGACTGCAGGATTAATAATGCAATTGCACTGTTTATATAGTTAAACCACGTATGCCTTCTTGGATAAATTCAGCTCAGTACACTAAGAATATGATAGACTATTTTCCCTCTTTATTCCTAACATAAGACCATTAATCTATATTTTAAAGAACAGAAAGTGGTGCCAGGAGGAGGAATGACATTAGAACACATCCCATACAGAGAGAAGCACTAAGAATTTGAGAAGGTAGCAACATAGCTCTCTAGAGCCCTAGATATTGGTATCAATGGAACTTGGAGGTGATTGGGAAGACAAATTTCAGTGCTTATGGCTGGGCAACAAGAGGAGGGACCTCTTTTAGGTTGGGAAGAATGATTTAACCAAAGGTGCTTCTGGTATAATTAAAATATGATTTTTTTGCTGGTATCTTGTTTGTCATAAATAGAAACAAAGCCACTAATTAACTCATGTTACAGCTTCTTTCACCCTTTCTTAGTGAAATATTTCTAAGGTATATTTCGTGCCAGGCACCCAATGTACAAAGATGAATAAGACACTGCCCCTCTTCTCAACAGTATGATTTATAATAGGAAAAGTTGAGGGCAGTTACAATTACAGGGCTGCATTACAGGTGCTACAACAGAGGTGCTCAGAGGGTGCCTGTGGGAGCAGAGTAGGGTCAGCTAAATCAGAACAAGAGTAGACTCACAGCAGAAAAAGTAGTGCTGAGGCTGGCAAGATGCAGAGCTGGGTGAGATGCACAGCTGGGAGGGAAGGAGGGAAAGACGATATTGGGGGGGAAATGCCCATGAAGAGAAAAAAATGCATAAATAATTTCCTATGCTAGACACCCTTCTCCAGTTATTGAGAAATTAGTATCCCAAATTGCTGCATCATAGAGACTCTCAGATTCTAAGACTCAAGTTGGAAGGACACAACTTTCCATCAATATTCCTCTTGACTCTTGTCCCCTTGTCTCCACCGAAGCTCTAAAGTCAGGGGATACCTCTCTGCTGTGGCTATTTCCTGGAGGTAATAGTCCTTTTAGAAGAAGGACTATGATGGATAATGGTAAAGAACTAAGAGGCAAACTGAATTCAGGAGTTACAGGTTGGAGCAGAAGGAAGAGGGATCTGCCGGGGAAGGCAGCAACAGTATGAAGTCCTGAATCTACCCATCAGATGCTACTCTGGCTTTGGGAAACAAGCTACCCTTTGTCTAATCATCTTTCAAAATTGGTACAATTCTACTTTTTAAAAAATATTTATTTATTTATTTTTGGCTGCATTGGGTCTTCGTGGCTGAGCACGGGCTTTCTCTAGTTGTGGCGAGCGGGGGCTACTCTTCCTTATGGTGCACGGGCTTCTCATTGAAGTGGCTTCTCTTGTTGCAGAGCATGGGGTCTGGGTGCCCGGGCTTCAACAGTTCTGGCATGCGGGCTCAGTAGTTGTGGCTTGTGGGCTCTAGAGCTCAGGCTCAGTAGTTTTGGCGCACGGGCTTAGTTGCTTCACAGCATGTGGGATCTTCCCGGACCAGGGCTCGAACCAGTGTCCCCTGCATTGGTAGGTGGATTCTTAACCACTGTGCCAGGGAAGTCCCAGTACAATTCTACTTTTAAAAGCAAGGCAGGTTTCTAAACCTATATCAATAGTAGCTTCCCTTGAAGTTTCCTTATACTGGTGCTCCTTTGAATTAGGGAAGAAAAGGGCATTGCTTGGCTTTTATGCCTGTTTTGTATGGCCTTTCTGGGGGTAGGAGGGGGTGTTCTTTTCTGTTAGAGAATAGATGTGTGTGTACAAATATATAGAGGCTGTCCTGAGATTTCTCATGTTATTATTTCTCCAGAGCTTGATGTTTAACAAAGCACACAGTGGCCTCTGGCCAACCTCTGAGAGCACATCATAATAACACTGTGTCTTCTGACACAAACCTGTTTGAACAGACCGAGTACAACAGAGATAGCTGGGCGTGGCTACCTTCTCCTTATGCTGCTCCACCAAGGTGACTCAACACTAATCAATCACAGGAAAATAGTAAACACCAAAAATTTGTTTGCTGCACAGAAGGCTAGAACATATCAAAAGCTACTCTCAAAAGCTACTCTCAATCTTTGATGAACTTAAAATACCCTCTTTCATTCCCTGACTTTGGGGGTCTCAAGGGCTGTCCTTGGCCTTGGCTTGTTTCTCAGTACGTTTTACCTTAGAAAATCTAGTCCCACAGCATTCTGTTAATCAATCAGTGTACTGTTGCAAATCAAAAATGTAGGGCACAAAATGGTGAGGTATATACTACGATTACAATTAAAAAAATTTTTTTAATGCATAGTAAGAAAAGATTAGAAGAAAACACACCAAAAAGATAATTATGACCATTTTTAGGATGGTGGAATTATGGATGATTTCTTTTAAATTTCCATTTTCCAAATATTCTATCACATGACTAATTATATTGCTTTTATAATAAGGGGATCAAGCCTAACCAACGATTCACGTCAGGAGGTGTGGAGAAGAAGCCTCAGACTTAACCTTACTTCCAGCTGCCTCTGTGTCTCACAGATGGCAGACATAGACAAGAAAAATCTGTATACTGTCTAACATGGCTTGAACTTCCTCAGTGCCTCACACAGTATTAGGCAAAACCTCAGTGTTCAAAAGAGAAAGAGAAAAAGAGAGAAAACAAACCAAAAAATCTATGATTTCCTTTTCAAAATGTCTCTCACATCCACTCCTTCTTGTGTTATTGCCTCCACCACGTAGGGACCAGCCCTCTTGCCTAGATGATTCTGACAGTCCAACTTAGGGACCAGCCCTCTTGCCTAGATGATTCTGACAGTCCAACTTAGGGACCAGCCCTCTTGCCTAGATGATTCTGACAGTCCAACTTGTGTCCCTGTCTAACTCTGCCTCCTGAATACCATCTATCCTGAACACCACAGAACGTTTAGCTTCTCAGGATACCACTTTCATCATATTTCTCTCCTGTTGCAAAGCACCAAATAACATCCCAGCTCTACCACTTACTGACTGTTTTAGTCTCTTAAGGTTTCCCTTTCCTCATGTACATGGGTTTATACGTATATATATATTACTTATCTTGTATACACATAAGGGAAGCAAGTATATATGATTATCAGTTCATTTGAACCAAGAAAAACTAGTTGAAAAAGGATTTTGTATCATACTTCTTGAATGTTGCCTTTTGGGCAAGATTCAGTAGGAGTGCTAAGAACTACCAACTGCACAGACCGAATCTTTAGGTATAGGAAACTATCTTTTCAGCTATTTTAAAACCTGAGAGAAATAACATAAAATATCCTTACAGTTATTTACCAAAAGCTGATATTTACTTCAGCTTTAGAGATATACATAAGCATATTAAAGTTCTCACTTCTCCATCAACAAGAAAAATCCATTTAAATAATATAGTGATGACACTAGGAAGCATTCGGATAAAGTGGTCTGTGCACTTTTATCCAAATACTTCCCGAAAACTTACTCAGAAGGGCTATTTTTACTAGTGTACTTAAAATTCTAGTTTAAAAAGAAACTATTAAATACAGTATCCTTTTCTGAGAGTAGAGGAAGAGAAAGTGATTTTAAAGTTATAAAGCAAAACAAAACAAAACAAACTTGGCCTATAATTTCTCAAATCTGGACTCAGAAGGTCCCTTGGGGTCCACAATCAGGGTTTGGAAGTCATTCTGTGGTTCTCTTGAATTTTGCACCAAGCCAGCCCCTCCATACTGTACTTTTATCCTCCTGCTCTAAGTAATTAGGTGAATGGGCCCAAGCATTTGGAATCAATTTTATTCATGAACTATTTTTTGAACTCCTGCTCTGTGCCAGGCAACGTTCTTAGTGCTGGGAATGCATCAATGATTAAGACAGACAGTGATCTCTGTCCTAATGGAGCTAATGTGGTAACCAACAAATACAATAGCATGGGTATATTTCCTTATGATCTGTGAGTCTCCAAAACTGACGCTGTTTGCAAAATGTTGTGCATATTTTCACCTTTTTAGAGCATAGGTCTTTGGATTTCATCAGATTTTCAAAAGATGATGTAACTACCAAAATATTTTTTAAGTGGCTCTAAAATATAGTTCTAGAACAGTTAGAACTGTGGCTTTGGAGTCAAGTCAGCTTGTATTCATAGTCAGGCTCTGCTACTTATTTACTACATGGGCTTGGACAAATAAAAATTAGCTCAATTTTCTGCTTCTAAGTTTTCTCATCTATAAGACTGAGGTTAGGCCTCATAAGGCTCTTGTAAGGGTTAAGTTAGATTATGGATATGAAACGCTTGGCGCACTGTGAGATTAGCATCCCCCCACCCCCTTGCTCTTATTTTACAGGTTTTGACCCAAAATATGAGTGAGAATTTTGAAGCAAGTTCAAAGTACAAAGATAGAATAGGTTGCCTTTGATAGATAGGAGGTCCTCATCCTTAGAGGATCTCAGTTTCAGTGTGATCAGCCACATTGGAAATGTCATAGGTTAGCGAGGAAGGTCCATACTAAGAGTTTATGATTCTATGAAATCACCAACATTATATGTACCAAACGGGTGGGGGCCTAGACTTTTCTTTGGAGAGGATTTTATGACCCATTATACAGCCAAATTTTGTTCTTTCATTCCATGAGTAGAATAAATGCTTATTGTAAGCTATATAATGATATTTGGTACAATTCTCTTAGTATAACTCAGAGACACAATACTCATGATTATAATTAAATTGTCTTCCATTTGTTCAGAATTTTATAATTTTTAAAGATTTTAAATTATAAATTTAGGCTCTTTGTTTCACTTGATGATGGCAACAGCCCTTTAAGACAATCCTTTGAAAAGACCTGCCAGGCCTGGCTTGGTTTTTCCCCCAGTTGCTCTTGCAGCCTCAATAGTCACATCCTCCTTCTTGCTCTGTGTTCCCGGGACATTGGCCTTCTTTCCAAGGCAATGGAACACGCAGTTCCCTCTTCTTGGGCTATAACACCAGTTACCCCCAGCGTGGCATAAGCAACCACTGCTCAACACTCCTTCCCTCAAGGACACTTTTCCTGTCGCCCTATGTAGCACATGTACTTCTCCCTTGTAGCTTCTGACATAGCTGCATTATAATATTTGGGGGGGGGAGATTATTTGTTTAATATCTGTCTATGCCCCTAGTCTGTACATTCTTTGAAGGCAGGAACTATGTGTATTTCTGCTCATTATTGTATCACAGCACTTAGCCTAGTGCCTGGCCCACAGGAGTAGATAATAAATTTTGGTGGAATGGAATGCTGGATGAAAGGCACATACACAAATGGTATTTTCACTCTGTATGTGAGAAAATGAAGTGATCTTCAGAAGGGGATCTGACTACTCAGTGAGGATAAAGCATGGGGACCTGGTGACTTGACTGTTACTTTATCCCTCCTCCCCCACACCGTATCTTTTCTCTCTCTCTTCTTCTGGACTGGACTCTGTTCTAACTAAAGATGTCTAGTATACCTTTTACTTTAGTATGTTAAGTCTTGGTTTAAAATCAGGACTAACCTATGAAAACCCAAAGCTGCTGATATATGTCAAATGTCACTCCCAGTCAAATTCTTCTGCAGGGAATTTCCACCTTGAGTTTCTTTTTCTTAGAAAACCTGGACCCACCCATTTATGTTAAAATTGTTCTCAGAATCGCAGCCCTTCTTTCATTCCAAGCAGAGCGCATGCTCAGGAAGCCTTCTCATGTAGTAACTGGGGTAGAATTAGTGGAGGAAAGATTGACACAAGCCACAAAGCAACATTAAGCCAAAGGAGAGTCATTGTGCTGCCCTGTGACAGTAAAGTTAGAGAAAAGATGACACAGATGCACACCTGCCTGGAGGAAGAGTGAAAGAGGAAAATAATGATGACACCTGCCACACTGCCTAGCAGTGATGACATTCAATATGCCTGACGCTGTACTAAGAGGCTCTTTAAGGGAAGAACTAACTCTAAAGTTGAGCGTAAATAAACTCAGAATTTAGGCTAATTCGCCTTCACACCTAGCTCACGTGATAGCTCACATTTTTTAACACTATGGGCCAGGCACCATTTTAAGTGCTTTACATACTGTATCTCATCTAATTCTCAAAACAACCCTATGAGGTAGTATTTTTTCCTAATTTTACAGATGAAAAAACTAACCATCTATCTTGCTGCCTCCCGACTCTTCTAGCTCTAGTTTTTCACATACCTAGTTGCCAGAGTTACCTTCTAAAGTATAGTTCTGATATATTATTATTTCTACAGTATAGTTCTGACATATTATTTATAAACATCAAGAGGTCCCCCACTGATAAAAGGATGAAATCCAAATTCTTCCATCTTGCATTAATGGTCTGTCATGGTGGACGCTCTTCTTATTGCCTGAAAAAGCCTTAAAATTTTTCATGTTTGGAAGGAAAGTGATTCTACCTCTGTCCCCACTGTCTGTGATGCTTCCTTCTTTACTCCTTCAATTCTGAATCATCTTTCAAGGCCTGACTCAAAGACCCCCTTCTTTGGGAAGCCTTTCCAAGCCATTCTTGCACACACAGCTTCCTTTCACCTCTGCATTACCACAAAACTTATTTCTGAAATAACCACTGAGTACTTCATTTGGAGATGCTTTGTATTATCTCTTAGTGATCTTATATTAAAAAATTCTAGAAGCCCATAATATGCCATGCACATCTTTGAACTTTCCTCTTTCCAGTCTTGTGCCTCCCTCAGAGAGGCAGTGTGGTGTAGTAGAAAGACCAAAGCTTGGGACCCAGCAAGACTTAGGTTCAAATCTTGCCCACTATTACTAGTTAGGTGGCCCTAGACTTCACTTATATCTCTCTTAGCTTCAGTATCCTCATCTACAAATAAAGCATAATGATATATACCTTGCATTATACAGTCTATACTATGTCCATTATACACAGTAGGGCTCAAGAAATTATTATTAGAATTTATGATTGACGGATGATACAATAACTGTTGGCCAGATTCCTAAAGGAGCCTAAAGTCACACAAAGCATATTCTATTAAGTATTGGTATTTAACTACCACTATGATCTGGCACTTGTCAGGAAGAAATGAAGGAAGAAGAATCTACTATGTGCCAAAGACATCTACTATGTGCCAGGAAAAATTATTCCTATGAGTCGAAGTGGTAAAGTAATGCCAAGCACTGGGCACATTCAGTGAGAAGCACTTCCAGAAGCCTTTTGTAGTTGAACCATAATTCCAGGTTATGTTTGATAACAAACTTTTCACGCTGGAAACCTTACCTAGGATCCTGGGGCAGCAGAAAGCAAAAGATTTCTAATCCTTTGATACTCACAGTGGGGTCAAAACCCAGCAACGTGGGCATCACCTGGGAACTTGCTGGAAATGCAGAATCTTGGGCCCTGCCCCAGACATACGAAATCAGAATCTGCATTTTAACAAGATTTGCAGGTGGTCAGTGGCACATTAAAGCTTGAGACGCACAGTTCTCATATAAGCCCCTCTTTTCATCAACAAGGAAGATGAGTTTGTGGACTTTCCCAGGTTGTGAAATCTGTTAACTATAGACACAGGCAGGGTCCAAAGGCCCTTAATTTTGAGGGTTTTGATCTTGTTGCAGAGACACAGATGTCTTACATGGTTAGGTGAATATTTTAGGCATCATATTTTTTACTATGATTTATCACTAAAAGTAAAATTATTTTTCTTAAATATCTTATTGATTTTAACGGGCTTTAGTTCTAAAAAAAGGGCTAAAGTCTTTTATTGGTACTAAAATAGCTTAAAGCGTTACAGGAATGTGTTTTAGTACTTAACATTAATTTCACGATTAAATTCTGAAACTCCTCTCTTTTAAATCTCAAAAAAAATGTTTATCAACATTCCATGTGATTTAAAAAAAATCACCTTAAAAATAACTGATTTTCTCTGCAGACATAAAGATAAGAATTCTGTATAATTTTTAAACTCCATGTCTCTGAATCAAGGAATTCTGTAACTTTGAAATAAGAGTTAAAAAAAAAAGAAGTCAGTCCTCTCTTGGACATCTACACCTTTTGAAACTCTACCTGTCTCTTCAAGATCTATCCAAAATATTATTAAAGTTTATAAATTTTATTTATAAAAATATCACATCCCCACAAGACATGATCTTGACTACAGTGAGCCCCCCAAAAACATTTTATTTCTCTTTGACTCTGTGTTTTCTATCACTGTTATTTGTTAACTTTTCAAATTTTCTCTGCAAAGACTCGAAACATTCAAAACTTCATTAACTCAGCAAATATTTACTGATAGTCTACAGTGTGTCTGAGACTGAGAATACAATGATGAACAAGATCAAAATAGTTAATATCCTGCCTTCAAGGAGCTTCTACTGCAGTTACATGTTAAGAATGTTGACCACAATCAGCTGACAAAAAAAGCCCGTGAGAGCTTCAAGTATTTCATCATTACACTGATAGCTGTTAGCCCCAAGCTTTTGATGTCAAATTGCCCACAAGCACCAGGGAGATTCATTTATCCATTCCTTCAGCAGACATTTAATGAGCACCTATTCCTGTACCACAGTCACTAAGCCCTCAAAGAACTGACAGATGATGATTCAGGGTGAGTTAAAGAGGAGCATTCCACACAAGCCTGGGGATAAAATTAGGGGTAGGTGGAGTCTTACATCTCTTATTCTCTGTATCCTCCACAGTGATTAGCAGAACACCTTACACAGAGTAAACATACCACTTCTTGGGACTTCCCTGGCAGTCCAGTGGTTAAGACTCTGTGCCTCCAATGCAGGGGCACAGGTTCGATCCCTGGTCAGGGAACTATGTGCTGTGCAGCCAAAAAATAAATAAATTAAATTAAAAAACAAAAACAAATGTACAACTTATTTATCAAGAACATAAAATTCACCTTAAGGAGTAGACAGCAAATCAGCTGTATATGTCCTTATAGTTAAAACATATCCATGTGGATTATAAATTTTTTACCAACAGGAATATTTGTTAATTTAACAACTATTTTTTATTTATTTTTAGTGAGCACCTACTATGTGCCATGCACTATGCTAAGTACTGAGCATAAAGAAATAAGATGTAGACCTCCCCTACATGGGGAAGACAACAAATAACAACAGTTAAGGTACTCTCTAGTATTACAATATATTAAAGCACAAGATTCTATGGAAATACACAGGCAGGCCTCATCACCCATGAGCAATTTGGGGAGGGCTTCAGATCCAGTTTAAAGGTTGGCATATATTCTCTCTAACTGTATCTTAGCAGTAGGCCCTGCATCTACTAAAGCCTGAGCTAGGCATTAGGGCTTCACATTTTATGTTACTCTTTCTGTGCTTATACTATATCTATCATCTCTCCCTTTGGGAAGCACACATAAAAATGTGAATCTTCTTGGTCACAAGCTACCACAAAATTTTCATTTATAATCAAATGTTTAAAACAATTACTGGTAAAAGAGCAATTGTGGTGTTTCTTTATTAGTCAGTTTTATCAAAGGGATCGTTTTTTAAAGAAGTTTCTGGGCAGACTTCCATTGTTTCATTCTGACATTGGATTTCTTGGCCCTCAAACACAAAGGGTCTATATTTGGAGGGACAATAGTCCTGCTCTACATGGAGCTTTATAGTAGCAATTGCTTCAGGAGATCTGGCAAAACCCACTCTATTGATAGTCACTGGAGGAAGAACAATTATATCACAGCCATCTCCTCCTATGATGACTGTCACTGTGGCTCTACAATTAGTCCATTTCCCAATTAACTGTTGTTTATTTCTTCCTTTGATTATTCTAACTAAAATGTTCCTGAATATATAAGTGAAACACAGTGCATAGAGCAGGAGTGGACATGCCTGGGATGGATGCAAGAATAGAGCTTATAGTACATTAAAAAAAAAATGTTGGAAAAGCATCTGTCAATATGCATATCTAATGTCATGAAGAACCTAGGGGTAAAACAGGAATAAAGACACAGACCTACTTGAGAATGGACTTGAGGATATGGGGCGGGGGAAGGGTAAGCTGTGACAAAGTGAGAGAGAGGCATGGACATAAATACACTACCAAACGTAAGGTAGATAGATAGTGGGAAGCAGCCGCATAGCATAGGGAGATCAGCTCAGTGCTTTGTGACCGCCTGGAGGGGTGGGATAGGGAGGGTGGGAGGGAGGGAGACGCAAGAGGGAGGGGATGTGGGAACAGATGTATATGTATGACTGATTCACTTTGTTATAAAGCAGAAACTAATAATAAAAAAAAGGGATCGTAGAAAAGATAGTGTAGATCCTAATAAAGTAAAAGAAGAGAGTTGACAAAAAAAAGAATATGTAGCACATATATACAATGCAATATTACTCAGCCATAAAAGGAAATGAAATTGAGTTATTTGTAATGAGGTGGATGGACCTAGAGTCTGTCATACAGAGTGAAGTAAGTCAGAAAGAGAAAGAAAAATACCGTATGCTAACACATATATATGGAATCTAAAAAAAAAAGGTTCTGAAGAACCTAGGGGCAGGACAGGAATAAAGACGCAGACATAGAGAATGGACTTGAGGACACGGGGAGGGGGAAGGGTAAGCTGGGACGAAATGAGAGAGTGGCATGGACATATATACACTACCAAGTGTAAAACAGAGAGCTAGTGGGAAGCAGCCACATGGCACAGGGAAATCAGCTCGGTGCTTTGTGTCCACCTAGCGGGATGGGATAGGGAGAGTGGGAGGGAGTCACAAGAGGGAGGAGATATGGGGATGTATGTATATGTATAGCTGATTCACTTTTTTATACAGCAGAAACTGACACACCACGGTAAAGTAATTATCCTCCAATAAAGATGCTTTAAAAAATGCATATCTGCATTTCTTAAAGGAATTAAACTTGGACCGATCAATGATCAAATTTTTAACAAATGTCTTGGCAAAATATGATTTGTCTTGTAGGATTACCAACTTCCTCCCACATGGTGCCTGATGGTTGCCCACAGTCAGTGTGTTGTGAGCCTCCTCTGTACTCTGAGGTCAGCAAGACCACCAAGGATCTGATGTTGGTCACTTTGCTAGGCTCTTTCAACAAGTACTTAATTCTGTGATTCTTTAACAAGCACAGCTTTCTGCAGACTTAATACTGATCTCAGACAGCAGCTTAGATTTAATGGGAACCACTGATTGTACATTAGACATATTGTTGAATTCCAAGAATTCAAAAAATTTTCTTAATATAAAAGTTCCATCTGTGCCGTTCTGATGTAGAAGAGCCTACATTACAGTGAGTTCAGGCCCGGCCTCCTCCATGACACTTGGAATGATACACTCATTCGTCCTTCTCTGAACTCTTCCTGAGTTTGAAGTGAGATTAGAGAGTTGTGGGTTCAGGTGATGGATCAGGGACCTAGAAGAAGCTGCAGGGCTACAGGAAGGGAAGTCAGAGTCTTCACAATAGAGGCAATAGTGAGAACTGGAGCTGCGGGTCAGCTGTCTGCAAGGAGACACCTGACCAAACAAAAGGAAGGCTGGAGGAGCTAATGCATGTCTACATTGACAAAGCGAGGCAGACAGTGGGCACAGAGGGGAAGAGATCCAGAGAGAATAGTCACGTTCAACTGTTTTTCATTCAAAAACACTGAACAATGATCCTAAAAAAGCACTGGCAGGCAGCTGTGATCATCTGAAATAATCATCCTGGGTTTAGGATTTCCTATTCCTACTCAAAACACTTGTCAGAGTTTCTTTTAAATTTGCAATTTTTCATAGTGTGCAATAGCAGAAAAGACGGCCATAAGGATGTATCAATATTCTAAACTGGGAATGGATGAGACAGGAAGAATCTCTTTTGAGTAAAAGGTGCCCCTCCAAAAGGGGGGGTTGAGGATGGGGACAACACAGGTTCTTAAGCCCTGACCAACCTATTCCTAATTTTTGTATTTTTCTTCTATGCAGCATCACATTTCTAATTGACAAGTATTAAAAATTATCTACACAGATTCATTTTTTAGAACCTTCATGTAGGGTCCACTGACATTAAGCTGTACTGCTGGGAAGTACGGGGATGTACATGGAGAAATAATATACACTTGTAAAGGCCTTCGACTTCCCAGTCTTTGGAAAGTCAGGAATATAGCAACACACATAGTGGAGCCATCTCTGCTCCTTTCAACTGCCAAGTCTAGGTGGCAGCAAGCAACTGTCACTCACCTAGTTCTTGGGGGAGCATGCTGCTGGATGCTGGTGGATCTTCCAGCTATCGATCAGTTAAAGAGAAGATTACATGAAAAGAAATCATTATGGGATTGCAAAAGGGAAATATAATTGTTAAAAATATCTTCCTAGGATTACAATAGAATGTTTTGCACCCTCCAACCTTCTTCTCTGTACGTGAAAGTTATACATCTTTAGGCTGTAATTCAGTACATGTGCACAGACTGATAAAGAGCAGTAATTACATCATTGCAGGCAACTTAGGAGGGCAGGTTAATAACTACCAACTCTCTTGTGATATTAAACTTGCATTGCTGGTTCTTCTTTCATATTTATAAAGAATAATAAACCAAACGAATGTGAGCATTCATAAAATGTTATTAATATTCTGAATTTTTCAAAAATAGAATGCTTTCTTATTTCATCCTGAATAAAATTCAATTATTAGATATAATCTTTCAGCTTCTACTCATTGCATATAATATTTCTAGAGGAAGCAGGATGTAGTAGAAAGTGTATGGAATTTAGTAAAGATCGGGGTTTAAATCTCAGCTTAAGTGACTTCATTAGCTGGGCTCTTGGGAAGCCTACTTAGCCTCTCTGAGCTTTTGTTTCCTTATTTGTAAAATAGAGATATGAAGTATCTACCTCATAGCATGATTTTGAGTATTAAATCAGATAAAGAAGGTGCTTTGTTAACTGTAAATATTAATTGTAATATTATTTACATGTTTCATCACTTCTAGCCGAAAGTTATTTATTTATTTATTAATTTAGTAAAAAAAAAATAGTGGACTCCTTTTAGGCTCTGGGGATACAAATATGAAATAATAAGGGGTCAGAGGTTCAAGAGAATACTGTGGGCTCAGAGATAGTAGGGGGCTGTGATAAGAAATGAGGCCAAAGTTGGCACCAAGTCATGGCCTCAACATAGTGGTGGAAAGTAACTTAGTAGGTAAGAGACATTGTTTATACTATGCTTTTCTTGCATGTGGATTATCTTATGAAGTTCTATGTAAAAGGATAGAAGATGGTGTGATTTTTTACAATCACTGAAAAACACTTTACCATTACTGTGAGAAAAAAGAATAATGTTATGGGATTTGTCCACTATTGAATATGCAGTTCCTATTAGAACAAGTGATTATTGGTTTTCTTTAGAAAATTGTGTTTGAAGCATTGCATGAAATATCCATGTTTTGCTTTACCAAATACACATAAAAGCTACAATAACATTTAATCAGTAAAACATTTTAACTGTTTATCTTATGGTTTCCTTTGCTTTGACTATAAAACCTGAGGCTCCATAATTTAAGTCCATGCATTTATTAAAGAGAAACAACTCATTTTGCCTTAAGGGGAAAATGTTGTATTCCTTTTTTCCTTTTTCTTTTTCTCTGAATGGCAGTCATAGGTTCTAGATGCCACCTAGCTGGGGAAGATAGTCTTTCAAGTTGGAGTTGCCTTGTCAGGGGAATTTTTTTACCTAAATTCCTATCTTGAGAAATTGCATCATGCCTTTCCTACTCCCTCCCTTATTTTCGGCCCCTTCCCTTCACCCCACCCTATCCTCTCATTTTCTATGATTCTATACTTCAGCATCTGTGCGTGACTCAGGGTGCAGGGTAAAGGTCAAGAGATGGCATCACTAAACAAGAAGAAAATGAGAACTCTGTTCATTTCAGTGTTTTTGGCATGCAAACATGTCCTACTTTTTTGCTATGTAGATATGCCCCTTCCAAATGAGTCGGTTTAGATGGTAACGTTAATTTATTTGAGTAGACATGTGGCAACATAGCTTTCTTCTACAAATCAAAACAAACAAAAACTCTGCTGGATAAGTATGTGAATACCTGTTACTGGATTCAGAGACTTAATAGGTAAGAGACATTGTTCACACTGTGCTTTTTGGATTTTATTTTGTAACATCTTATTCAGATCAAAGTGATAACAAAATGTGTAATAATAAACAACGAAAATTCCATGAAGAGTGATCCCTTTGTTGAGACAGGTTTATTAGAATTCTACTAGAAGTCTTTTCTTAGGTAATGACATTCTCAGTTCTCCCTTAGCCAATTGTAGTGAGTTCCAAAATATTTAGATCCCAGTTAGTAGAACTGACGTTTTGAACTCAAACCCATAATTTCCTTTTAATCGCCTAGTAAAACAGCTATCTTTGCTGTTGAGTATTTTCAAAACACTGTAGATTTCCTGGGAACATGAATAAGTAAGAATTGTACAAGCATCTAGTAAAAAGTAAGTATAAAGTAAAAAGTAAGTATAATTTAAAAATATTGTTAGGAAGATTTTTTTTTAATTTATCATAAGTTCATTGTTCTAGATAGCTGGGTTTTTTTTGGGGGGGTGTTGGTGGTGTTTTTTTTTTTTTTTTTAGGTAAGGAATTTAGTATGAAGAATCTGCTACCCCAGTGGGAAATTTCATTACTATGTAATACGAATAAATGCTTACTTTATCAATTAAAGTTCACATGAATCCAACAAGCAGACGCAACCATCCCCACTGAATATTTCCATTTGTATGCCCTTCAGACACTTTGATTTGGGGTCGGTAGTCCTCGACCCTTTGCCCCCGCCTTGTAAGTCTTCATGCCTAACTGTCTATGTGTGTGCTGTTGGTCCTTGCCATAGTACCCTTCCCTCCTCCCAAGCCCTTGGTGAATTTCTATTTTATTCTTAAAAATTCATCTCAAGAGTCACCTATTCTGAAGAGCACTTCACAACCCACTCATCCAAACTCGCACCTTCATCTACTTCACCTAGTTTGTTGGCTCTCTGTGATACTCCACAGAACACCAAGCAAATTTTCATCTGTCAGGAAGCTGGATGCAAACCCAGTTCTGTCAGAGCACCAAAGCTGGTGTCCTTCTCTAATACCAGCCTGCATTGGTGCTTTATCGTCATCTGTCTAATACCTAGTAATCAAGTTAAGACTAGACGTCGCCTTTTTATAATCACAGTGTTTGGCGGTATACTCTGTTGAGAATGTATGCGATTACTAGGAATATTTAGCTTCTAGAAGGAGACAGAGCGAAACACTTTTTTTCTTCTTTTTTTAAGTTTAGGAGAGCTCACCCTTACACTGACATTACAAAGGTTTGTAAAAAATCTGAATGATGTGTGTAATCTATAACATCCTTGGGAAGAAACAACATAAAACACTTTCTAAAATATTTTATCAAACTAGAACACAGTTCCCCTTTGATGACTGTCTTAGTAATGCAAATGTGAAGAAAAACTACAGAAACTTGATTTAGCACATGAAACCTCCTGGTAAAACTTCACTTCTCCACTTCATCCAATTCATCAAATCTTTCCATTGAACTGAGACCTTGCAAAAATATTCTGTATGATCTAAGCATCTGATCAACCTCATTCAATAGAGGTTGAGAGTCACAACTGTGTATTTATATGTATATACCAGACTTCACATTTTGTATGTATACAGATACTTCCTTCAGGGACTTTCGAACGGCTGCCTGTGGCATGAGAAGAACACCCTTAAAGATTCCTAAGTGTCTCAGGATTATCTACTAACAGCAATGGCATTTAGGGACTCTTTGTGATCCCTTCATACTTAAGTGAAACAATGTCTGCAGATTTCACTGATAGTGTACTTTAAGACAAATAATCCCAGACTTTGTGATTTAATAGACTGGGAATAATTTCAAAAGAAACTTTAGGAGCTAAATTGAAGTTATCTACCTTTTAATTTTGCTAGGTCAAGGCATTCAACAACACCACTATCATTTCATTTCAAAAATGCCATTTTTAAACATCAAAAAGAAGAAAAGCCATAACCTCATAGTAAAGGAAAAAAACGATCAGTCAAAAGCCTCAAATAACATTTTCCCCATGAAATCATGAAAGTTTCATCAGGCTGTCATTCAGGCACCAGTATTTGGGGAGCTATGGTTGATGCACCCAGATGGTGGTAAATCTATCTTTTAAATGCCATGGGCTTTTGTGGTGTTTTGAATCTTATTTACCATGTGGTTCTTGACGTTAGTAAGTATAACCCTTTAAAATTCAGGTTCATGGAGGCACTGAGCTTTGGTAATAAAATGGAAATAATTACCATGATGTATAATTTATCTTTTAAAGATTACATAAAGATTACATTTATTTTTACATGGTTTATAAGGTTCTTCACACTCTGCCTTCAGCCCTTCTCTCCAACCTGTCTCTTACTTCAGGCATCCTCCAGACACACGTGCTATCTCTTATCTGTGGTTCTCCCATCAGAAATATGCCTTTAGACCTTCTCTGCCAAAGAGCTTCCAATCATCCATCAAAACACAGAAATGACTACTCTTTTGTAAAGTTTTCCCAGTCACCTGGTTACAAAGCATTGGATTTTAATAATAAGCAACATAGAATACCAGCAGTCTTGGTTTTGGTTGGTAAATTAAAAAATAATAAAATTAGTAATATAAAATTGACACTTTATAGTGTGACCATTGTGTGCCAGAAGCTGTCCCAGGATGGGTTTTTCATTACCTCTAGTCTTCACGGCACTGTTGTATGATTGGTGTTATAATCTCAATTTTATAGATGAGGGAAAATAAAGTCCAGAGACTTAAGTAGTCACTTGCATAAGGTCACACAGCAAGCAGGTGATATTGCTGGGAGCTAAACTCAAGTGTGTCTGACTCCAAAGCTTGTGCTCTTTCCGATATATTGGTGATGCCTCTGAATTGGATCTCAAATTATATGCATCAATAATGTTATTGGACATACTACAGCACCTATGTGGGACTTATGTATTGCCTTCACTTCTTTACCTTCCTCTCTATCTCCAGCAACCCACTCCTTCAGGTTTTGGTTCCCACCACCCCAGCACAACCTCATTTCTCAATGACCTGCATCTTGCCAGTTCAATGATAATTTCTCGGTCCTTATCTTCACCGACATCTCAGAAGTTTTTGATACTTTTAGTCACACCCTCCTTCCTGAAATTCTTTCTTCACTCGGCTTCTGAGATATCATGCTCTCCTGGTTTAGTGTCACCTCAGTTTATCATAGGGTTCTTACCCTACCGACCTTTGAGGCTATAGTGCCTCAGGGCTAGTTCCTTGCCTTCCTCTTTTCTGCTCATAAATATATATCCAAGAAAATTGAAAACATATGTTCACACAAAAATATATACATGAATGCTCACAGAAGCATTATGCATAGTAGCCCCAAAGTGGAGACAACCCACAGGTCCATCAACTGATGAAAAGATAAACAAAATGTGGTATATCCATACAATATTATGCAGTCATAAAAAGGAATAAAGCACTAATACCTGCTATAGCGTGGATGAACCTTGAAAACATTATGTTAAGTAAAAGAAGCCAGACACAAAGACAACTATTATTTGATTCCATTTATATGAAATATCCAGAATAGTCAAATTCATAGAGAGAGAAAGTAGCTTCACTGTTGCCAAGGGCTGGGAGAAGGGAGAAACAGGTGTGACTACAAATAGGCATTTTGGGGTGATGAAAATGTTCCAGAATTAGATAGTGATGATGGTTGTACAACTTTGTGAATACATTAAAAACCACTGAAGTATATACTTTATAAGGGTGACTATTATGTGAGTTATATCTCAATTAAAATTCTTTCAAAGAATGTGATTTTAACAATAATTAAATTATCTCCTGTGAAGACAGAAAGTCAGCACAATGGAAAGGGCATTGAATCAGGGGACTTGGGTACCTACCACATTTCTGCTACCAAGATCACTCCGACGGTGAGTCAATCACTTAACTTCCCTGGTCTTTAGTGAGAACTGGTAAAATAAGGAGCTGGACTCATAGATGATCTCTAAAGTCTCCTTCAGTGCCACAGCTCACTGTTGGTAAGTCTACACAAAAACTTAGAATTTGTACAAAAATACAACAGAGATAAGATACATACTTGTATGCTCCCTATTATACTTCCAGGATAGATGAGGCCCTACAGCCTGAGGGGTGAGAGCACACTTTTGGAGAAACCAGGTGTCCAAGCTGAAAGCCCTGCCTGGTGGCTTGCTAACTGCCTGACCTTAGACAAGTTATTTCACCTCACTCCACCTCAGTTTCCTCCTCTGTAAAATTGGGTAACTGTAGTGTCTACTACTATAAATGTTAAATGAGCTTATATTTTAGAGATTAGTAATCAAGGAGCCTACTAATAGATGTTTAAAACAAAACAAGGTGATGACAGCTTTTGGCTACTTCTAAGAGCAACTGTTGAATATCTAGACTGTAGCAAGCCATGTAGTTAGTGATTTTTTTCCCCAAATGTTCTAGAGGTACTTATTTTACACGAGAAAATAGAGTTGGCTCTGCTGAGTGACTTGGGCCAGGATCTCTTACTCTAGGGCTCTTTTTTTCCCCTCACAGAAGCCACCCACTAGGATTCCAGGGTCTCGCCTGTGCTGGGATCAGGGCAGTACAGGTTTCTTGGAGCGGTGTGTGTAGCTATTAGCGAACTAGCACGAGAAAATGGCATTCTTCTGAACATGACCCTAATGTGTCAGGTCCTCCTCCCAGCTCTCCTCAGATGACTTTTTCAGAACCTGGAAATTCCCAAAGTATACTCATACTACATATTCTATGTATGTTTCTCCAGATCACATTTCTACCCACAGTTTTTTTTTTAAGATCAAAAGATTGACTTTCTATGTATACTATTCTAAATGGAAAACTGGACTAGCAAACTTTCAGTCAAAGATGTCACACCCTCCATCATTTAGGTGAGTGAGCACACATACATTCTTCCGTTAGAAACACATTGTTAAAGGTCAGTCACGGACTAGTTGTATTTCTAATTCTGGGTGTATGGAATAATCTAGATTTTTAAGGACATTTAAAAGTTACACAGTCGGGGCTTCCCTGGTGGCACAGTGGTTAAGAATCTGCCTGCCAATGCAAGGGACACGGGTTTGAGCCCTGGCCCGGGAAGATCCCACATGCTGCGGAGCAACTAAGCCGATGCACAACTACTAAGCCTTAACTCTAGAGCCCGCAAGCCACAACTACTGAGCCCACGTGCCCCAACTACTGAAGCCTGCGTGCCTAGAGCCCGTGCTCCGCAACAAGAGAAGCCACGACAATGAGAAGCCTGCGCACCACAACGAAGAGTAGCCATCACTCGCCGTGACTAGAGAAAGCCTACGCACAGCAACGAAGACCAAACACAGCCAAAAATAAATAAGTAAATAAATAAATAAATTTAAAAGTTACACATTCAGCTTTGTGGGGATCATTAAATATTGTGTTTTTAAAATAATATTTAATGTATTTAATCTGCTGGAAATAACATTTCATTGTTCAAAACTGACTGAATTATTTCTAGGCAGGCTTGGTCCATCCTCTGTGCTTTTGTAGACAGCAATCTGTGCATGTAACAACCCTGATTTCTATGATCTCTATTCATGAATAATGCTAATGAATAATAAAAGCCGACACTTTAAGCACTTACCCTGCACCATCACCATTCTCTTACATACGTTACCTTATTTAATACCACACAACAAAATGATGATCAGCCCTATTTTATAGATGAGAAAACTGAGTTGGAGTGGTGAAGTATCTTGCCTCGAGCCACACAACTGGGAGATGGTAGCAGCAGACACAGAATCAGGGCTCCCCTCCTTCCTGGACCTCACCACAGGCACTTACCTCCCTCTCCAGCCAAGCCAAATTAATCTCTTTTCAGAGGCCTTTCTACAAATGATCTCTGCTGATCGGAATTTGCTTTCTTCCTTCTTCTTTCAGTATTTATAAACTCAGTTGGTAGAACATTCATTGGTAATTTTTGGTAATTTTTGTGATTTAAAAAAAAATTTTGTGATTTTTAAAGTATCATCAAAGGTATTTCATGCATCAGGTTACATTTTTATTTATTTACGAAGAAGAGACTGTTCTCTCTCTTTTTTATTCTACTGTGACCTATGAGCAAAAGAATGTTCTCAATAAAGTAGGTGGTCAGCAGATCCCATCAATTCACCACTCATTAATCACAGTGTTGCAATTAGCACGTGAGCAACTGCCTCACAAATATTCTATCTCATTTAGAAATCGACTTCATTTACCAACTTCGTATCACTACTCATCAGTGTATCTAATATCCTCAGTTACGTAACTTTTCAAATCTGATGATGACAATCAACAAGAATGGCTTATATTTCTTCATAATGTACACAATGTACAAATAAACAGCCACAAGTCTTAGTGACAGGAGTCTTCAAATTAGTAACAGGAGTCTTCAAAACAATGCAATCAATAAAATCTTGTCCGACAGGTGGAAAGAGCCCAGCATCTGTGGTTTATGCTGTTCTCTGCATAGTTGGCTGAGAAGTTAAACCACCAGAAGTGCATTAGAAAATGTATCCCATATTCTCATTTCCTAATAAATGAACCAGAAATTATATTTTGCAACTTGGAAAGGCATGTTTTCTTCAAATAAAACTTGAACACTTAGATCTGCTCATAAAAATGCAGAGCACCTTAAAATATGCTGGAGTTTCGGGAACGACCTAACAGCTGCTGCACATACAGATGTGACGTGAACACTGCAGAAACGTTATTTGGGTACACACGAGTTGATTTATTTTCCTCTTTCTAAACCAGGTCTTCCAGAAGTTAGAAATAAAAGACTGCCATACTTAAAACCTAAATCAGTACATGCCATGATAATGTTAGATAGTTCACATTTCTACTAATTTGAACTGATATTCCAGTTTCCAAAAGATCTACAAGGCCACCGTAGATATTAAATGAAGTTTGCCATGCCATTATGAACAAGCAGTAGTATGATTTTCTTATGAGACACAAAAAACAAATGCTTTTTTTTTTTTTTTTAGAAACAGAGGTGGAGACAGAGACAGGTAAGAACTGTAACAGAATAAAAGAATAAATCTGAAGTCCCAATATTTTTTCTTTCAGCCAGAAAATGAGTAGCACCAAGCAGAGCCACCGTGGTACATATACAGAATAAAATGTAAAGAGGCTCTCCCAGGAATGTGTAATGCTGTGTTAACAATGCCCACCAGTTTGTCCCCTACTGTGTCTCCAACCACACCAGTTGCCTTCCAGTCCCTGTTCTGACCCAAGTGCTTTCCTGATTCTGAGCCTTCACATATGCTGTTCCCACTGCCTTAAATGCTTTTAAAAACCTTTCTGCTAAGAAATTTATACTATACTCTAGAACTTAGCTCAAATGCTGTTCCTCAAGGAAGCATTCTCCAACCCTCCAGATGCTGTCAGCCCCCTTGCTACACTCCTATAGTGCCCTTCTTTCTACACAGCACTTTCCACAATTGTAATTAAACAATTAAATGTGCTGTTTGTTGTATAGATAAAGTCAATCTATCCTTAGATGCCAAGTTTTAGGCGACTCGTTTTTCAGCTGTATCCACAATGCCCAGCAAAGTGCCCCGCCCCCCACAAAAGAGCGCTCGGTATATTAATACTCATACTTTCACCTCAAAGCACTATCTCCGATCTCCTGCTTTCCCATTTTCCTATACGTTCAACTTGATACTCTGGCCTTCAATTAAGTTAGGGCCAAGGAACAATGGGTTTTGGCAAAAAATGTGGCCAGAGAGGTACCTCACGCTCATGAAAAGACTACTGGACCCCACAAAATGCCTCTGGTAAGAAACACCCCCTTCCCTTGCTCCTTGGAGCAGTCTGATTTCTATTCTAATGTTATTCCCTTTTGGTCTGGTTTCACACTCTCTACTGAGAAAAAAAGTAATGATGGATCTTCTTGCATTCCTCTTGGGAATTTCATAATACTATTTCCACAGCTGACGACCACTTGGACTTCAGTGGGGAGGGAAATTTTTTTTTAAAGTGCAATATTTCACAACAGCTGAAATAATTTTCTGCCAAAGCCTGTTCTAAATTCAAAGTGTGTCTCCTCTGTATGTACAAGGCAGCCAAAGGTCTAGAGATATAATGTGACATATGAATTTAGCACTTTAATATGCAAAAACAGAACAGATATTTTTATATACTACTAATGATAATAACTGCTATTGACTCTAAAGTAAGCAAATCTAAATTTGTTTTCAAGTTAAGCGTGTTACTTGAGAATATTCGAAAACATTTGCTAAAGGGGTGTGAACAGTGCAGACTCTCATCAAAATCCATCTGTCTGAATCTATTAACTGGCATTTCCCCAGCTGGGGCATTCCTGCATAACAAAAGCTCCTTATGCTGAGGGTAAGGGCTGATACCTAACTTAGACACTGCATTTATTTTATCCAGAATTAAAAGTTCTAAATTAATTTTGTCAATGTGGGTCTTTATGACCCAGCTATATCAAACACAAATCCAAAAGTTCATGTTGAATAGAGAATTCAAGTTCAAGCTTCAAAGTCAAGGTATTCATCAGGACTGTTTTTTCTATTAAAAAAAAAAAAATCCTCCACAACTTGTTCACAAAAACATCTCGAAAATGCTCATGTAAATTCTTCAGGGAGGGGCATGTAGTGTTTCATCACCTTCCTATCCCCTACTGACCTGACTGCTATTTTTCACTCTGTGTTAATGAATAGATATTATATGTGATTTTTCAAATGTGTATGTTTTCAAGGGATTAAGACATTTGGATTACCTAAATTAAAAAAAAAAAAACAAACAGAAACAAACAAAAAAAGCCCCTCCATTTCCATCATCTAAAAAGGTTAAAGGTTATATGTGTCTTTTGAGTACACTGAAGGTAGTAATAAATACTTGCAGATTGATGATCATATATTGATCTTCTATACCTATGTCAAGTTTATCCCTAAAACCTTCCCTTCTGAAAAAAGGAGCTGCTTTTCTAGGCTCTGCAGTAAATGCCATTCCTACTGGCCCTGGCTGGGTCTGTTTCACTGCCACTAATTTTTTTCTTCCTTGTATATCAAAAGTGTATCTCATACATTTTTTCTCTCTCTTTTTAGTAAGTGAACTGAAAGGATTCTGAGCCTAACATCAAAAAAGTTTGCCATTAGTTTGTTTGAGTATCATAAGCTACTTGTCATTCTCTGAAAACATCATGGGTACAACTGTGCTTTCAGGGCAACCAGCAGTACTTCCTACTGATGCTGAATCGTGAAGGTTCAACTTAATTCTTATCTCTAGCCTTCATCCAACCCTAAAAAGGCTGAAATATCAGACCTCAGTAGCTCCAGAAGAGTACAGGATGAAGGCCTTTCCCAGACACTCTGCTTGCTGTCATCAAGCAACAGCTCTGCCCACAGACACCTCTTGATTATGCTATACATAGAGAGGAAAGAAAATGAATAAAGAAAATTCAAAATTAATAAAAAACCTTGATATGACCTCGAATCTCTTTCTTCACAAAGCCTTTTTATGTGAGATACTTTAAAGAATTTTAATTTTAATCCCCTTCTCTTACCCACCCTGGTATGAGCTGGATTAAGCTATCCAAATGTTACTTGCCAGAAGGACAGGAAAAGAAGGGGGGAAAAGAGCCAAAAAATGAATACACTGCCTCCTGAATTGTCCAACACATAACCCATGAAACCTAGAAATTCATTATCAGTCCTATGAAGTCTAACATCATCTCTGTTACTGACAGCACAAAAGTAAAGCTGGAAGAATACATAATTCATTAACTTATGAGAAGTGCAAAGGAGATTTATCCCCAACTTCCCCTCCTCCAAAAACATAAGCACTACATCTCGATGGAGTTAAATATAAGAGCTTCCTTTCAGAACAACTGTAAAAATCACAGGATGTATAAAATCATTTTGGTAGGTAAAAAGAATAAACAGGAAATCCCCTGCATCCCCACCTGGCATTAGTCTAGCTGCTCCTTATGCTGGAGGAGTCCTGAAGAGATCAAACCATAGCTTCTGTGGGAACTTTCTTCACTCAAGCACCACTTTTGTACACTAAAGTTTTACAGAGGCCATCAAGGTAAGAGATTAAATTTGAAATGAAATTTCATTTTGGTGTATTTCAATCAAGTAATGTAAACCACACATAGTAAGTAAGTAGTACGCTATGAACTGAGCTCTTATTTTAAACTATTGTTTTTGGTTTTCTTCCTGTATTCAGGCATTTAGGGAAAGGAAAGGAAACCATATTTAGAGCATCTGCTATGTGATAAAATGGTGTTTTCAAAGTGTGTCCCACAGACCTAGAGCTTCACAATTCTCTGCAAAGCATCTTAAAAATGCAGGTTCCTAGATCTTCATCTGCTCAACCTGACTTTCTCACCACTGGATCCCAGATTATGTATATTGAAAAAGCCCGTCAGGTGATTTCTTCTGTACTAAACTTGAGAATTAATTAAATGACTCTGTCTAAATGCATTCACATAGGTTATCTTATTTAGTAATTTAAGAAAGTATATACAAAGCAGAAATAGACCTGCAGATATTGAAAGTAGACTTATGGTTACCAAAGGGAGGGGAGGGATAAATTAGGAGTTTGAGATTAACATATACATACTACTATATATAAAATAGCTAACCAACAAGGACCTACTATACGGCACAGGAAACAATACTCAGTATTTTGTAATAACCTATATGGGAAAAGAATCTGAAAAAGAATACACACACACATACACACACATATATATATAACTGAATCACTTTGCTATACACCTGAAACTAACACGACATTGCAAATCAAATATACTTCAATAAAATTAAAAAAAATTTTTTTAAGAATTATTGCACCTCAGTTCTAGGAGCCCATTAACACTCAAGTATTGATGTTTGTAATTTAACTTGTATCTTTATTCTCCATCTAAGCAGAAATAACGGTGCTTCTCTTCCACCATGAATGCTTCCTGGTTGAGCACAGGAGCCTTAAGGAAGACAGCCCAACTGTGAGACTCTGCTTAACTCCTAAGCCTTTATCAACTTTAGTTGTATCATATGAAAAATGAGTATAATATTAACTTTCTAGGCCTGTGTTAAGTATTAAATACAATAACTTGTGTGCCTGGTACTTTGTTAATACTCTAAAAGTTGTAGCTATTATAATTTCCCTTGAACAACATGGTGCATTTAAGAAATAATTGTATATTTATCCACAAATAGTGTTTCCATCTTAGAATACCACATAAGATATGTGACTATACACATCCTTTCGATCTGAATTTTTGTTCTGTAGAGCTGACATAAAAATCATTCTTTTATCAATTCACAGGTCTGATGTGATGATCCACATACATGGAAGTACTCTGTAAACTCTTAAATGCTGAATAAATGTATTTTTATTGTATTCAAGTATATGCAGTAGCAATTTAAGCTTATAAAGAGTTGCCTGATACTGATCTTCAGGGAATTTACTTTAATGAATACTTGACTAAGATTTAAATTAATGCAACAACTTGGTGTATACAATTACTGCTTCTCGAGGTTGTTTCTCTTGAGTAAGCCATTTCCTCCATGGTCTTTAATTCATTATAATGAATATGACCATCTCTTTTTACATTAAAAGTACAAAGAAAAATTTCAATCCAGCAGCTTTCCCTGCAGTTGTTTCAATCCATTTAGGAAGTGGAAGCTTACTTTGTGCTAAACTCTGTAGGAGTGAATCTGGTTTGTCTTTCATTCAGAGAGTTTTCACCAATAGGGACATATGTGATGATTGCACATAACTAAGTATAATACAAAGCAGATGAAAAAAAAAATTCTAAGAATGGCCCGAAGTACTGCTGATGCTCTAAGGAGAGACTTTGTTTCTAGAGAGAGATTTAGAAAAGCTTTAGAGAGGTGAAATTTCACCTGATAGATCTGGTTAAACAGCATATTCTAGGCAATTAGAGCATAGAGGTGAAGAGTAGTTTAATTTGGTGAGAAGGTACATTGCCTGGGGAAGTAGAGGGGAACAAAAAAAAAAAAAAAAGATATGTGACTATAAAGCAATGTTATCATTTAAAAATACCTATCATAGTCATGTATCTGCTGTCTCCATGAAAGGAATTCTCTTGCGAGATCACATTTATTTTAAAAAATGCTGGCTGGCCGGCTTAAAATATTTTCAAAGTGCTCTTTTGAGTATACTTTAGAAGAATGTAGCTATTATCTTTGAGTGCTTTGTATAACCAACATGTTATCTTTATAATCAACGTGTTAGTTTTACAGCTATAAATAAATAATTAAGAGTTTAAAAGGGGGAAATCTGGGCTTTCAAATACAAATTGTTAGTGCCAATTTTGGGCACTTTGAAAATGGACTTGCTCTTTAAAAAATCGTTAAGTCTTTCATGGTCAAATCCGGTGAAGAAATGGTGACTGATTTTCTTTGGGGACCCAAAATCGAAATCAGACCAAAAAAAGAATGAGACTCGTTTTTTTGGTGTGGTTCATAAGTGGCAATTCCCAAGAAGAGCTTCCAGCACTGTTGGGATAAGGGGGTAGGCCACCAATGACAATATCATTTGGATGTAAATATTTCCATGTATTTTTCAAAATGTCTTATTTTAGTTTAATCATGCTTAAAGCCTCACATAGTTGTTTATTTTTCACATTCTATCTCTCCACAGGCTTTCTTGAATTAATATATATAACTTAGTCTATAGAAGTTGTTTTTCCTACTGTAAAGAATTCTATCTATGGTTTTAAGATTAAGCAGAAGCCAAGTATAGTGGTGAGAGAGGATGTGATGTGAAGTACAGTTCTCCCTAAACCAATATGTACAGAAGTTTGAGGGCTCTTGGAGAGATCACCTAGTTCTAATCTTTGTTTCAGAATACTCCTTAGCTTTGTGAACCCAGGCCAAGAATCACATACATTTTAGAGTTTAAGTGTCTTCATTATAAAATGAGGATGTTAATAACACTGACCCTGAAGGTCATTAGGGTGAAATAAAATAGTGCATGTGAACTGCTGATTAGCACAATCTCTGGCACATAGTACGGACTCAGTCAATGCAGCTGTTGCCCGTTTTGCTAGGAACTCCGTAGTGGGGAGCAATGGTTTCAACCAGACCACTCTGGCTGAAATTTCTTAATCATTTTGAAAGGTTGACCAAGAAAGGATAAGATGAACAGGGTTAAGGGATAGATGGGAGTTTTCTCTAACCGTCTCAACAATCTCCCTAAATTGAGCTCACAACTGCCTTAAGTCATAAGTACATTATTGATATTTCCCGCATTCCAAATAGGGAACTCGGGTCACAGTAAGATTTCTAAGAGTGCCAGTAAGTTATCAGTGGAGGTAGGAATCAAATTCAGCATTGTTTTCAGTTGGGTTCTCCAACAGTTCACTGCCTTTCATATGCAGATGATTTGTTATGCAATAATTTAATTCAATGCTTTTCATAAAGAATGCCACAGAAGGCCTGCTTCATGTGTGTTACTTTGTTGTTGCCCTGGTGACATCTGAGGAGCCCTCAGGCGACCACAGATATCTGAGGATTCCAGATAACAACTCCATGTGAACAAAAAGGGTGAGTGTTCCAACAATGCAGCTGTTCAATGGAGATTCTCAAGTTGTGCATCATGAATTAGTACTTTTCTTCTGGCTTTTTTTCCTCCTTGCCTCTAGTCAGCATGTTAGATAAATAAATCCAGTTTTCCATGATGAGAGGCTGAGCTTATGCATAATCAAAGAACTCAACTATTTTTCATGAAATTTTATAAAACCTTTTCAACCATTGACCAAAAACCATTCTATATATATATATATATATATATATATATACACACACACACACACACACACACACAAAAGTCAGAGAATTATAAGGTTTTTTAATAAGAATCACTAATAGTTGGAATTTCCTTGAAAGAAAAGATTTTATCTTATTCATTTTTGTGTCCCCAGTACCTGGTACTGCGGTTTTGCATAACATAGGTCATCAATAAATGCTTACAAATGAGTAAACACAGCCTTTGAGATCCGTTTCAGATCTATTTTCAAGAGGGTTCTTTTTAAAGTAACTGTGGCCCAAAAGCTCTGTGAAAAATAGATCAAGAACTCACATTAGTTCCATTGTGGAAATTATAGACTATCAAGTCTCTGTAATATACCACATGTACTTCGGACACTCATTTTAACTTTAAACTTGCAAATCCAGGCAACTGCACCAAGACTTGGAGTGAAGAAGCCCCAAGAAGTGAGGCTGGCAACTGGGAATTCACAGGAGCTCCTGTAGGCTCTGCTAATTTAACAGAAGTCATCTTTAAAAGCCACAGAAGACCTCAGGTTCTTTGCAATACCCATGCAAGAAAAGAGGCTCTAACCATTTTTCTTTAAAGTTGTAGAGCAAGATAACTTAGAAAAGATGGATATAAAAATAAATAAGGGCTTGTGATGCTTATACCAAATGCTGATGGAGAAAGTAAAATGGATTCACATAATCATAAAGTCCTAGAACGAGAAAATAATTTACAGGCTATCTGATATAGCCCTGGAAGTCATGCATGAGATCCACAAGCTTGTCATCTGGCCTCTGCCCACCCTCCAGTCTTTCCTTCACCAGCTCTCGTTCCTGACGCAAGGTCCCAGCAACACTGAATAATCACTCATGCTACCTCATGCCTCTGTTTCTTTGCACGTGCTTGTTCCTCCCCTTCCTTAGAGTGTAATTTCTCTCCTTTAAGGCCCAACTCAGGGGTCATCTCCTCTGTGAAGCAAGACCAAGTTCATCACTCCATCCTCTGATCAATACCACTGCACTTGTCCGTAACTCCTTGGGGGTAAGACTTAGTATATTTTTCATGTTTTTATTCTCAGTGCACAGCATAGCAGAGTATCTGGAATATGACATTTATTAAATAAATGTTTTGAATGAAAAAATGAATGAATCTAGCTAATTCCTCTCCATTTGCATAAAAAAACTGAAAGCCAGAGGTTTTTCTTTCCTTCCTCTTAATTAAGCAGTGGGCCCTTATGTAACTAGCAACTAAGTATTTGTTTTATAACTGAGATGTGAACTAAATCTGTTACTTCAAGGAGGCCTCTAAAAAGTCTTTCTGGGGAATTCCCCGGCTGTCCAGTGGTTACGACTCAGCATTTTCACTGCCATGGGCCCGGGTTCTATCCCTGGTCGGGGAACTAAGATCCTGAAAGCAGTGCTGCGCAGCCAAAAAAAAGTCTTTCTGTTTCCACTGTTGGCCTTCATTGTCTTTTCTTTCCAACGTTTACATCATAAACCAGTTAACTGTTCACAGCAAATCATACCCAAGATCATATCAGGACTCCTTCTCAGGCCAGAAGGCTGCAGAGGCCCAGGCTGTCTGTCGACCCCTTGCTGCCACTCTTCTACTCACTCACTGTGCTCCAAGCCCCGCACCCTCCTGGCCTTTCCCCAAACACATGCACATGCTCCTGCTTCAGGACTGATCCACATCGTATTCCTTCTGCCTAAACACTCTTCCCTCCAGATCTCTGACTGTCTCTGCTCCAAGTGCCACCTCCCCAGAGAGACCTTCTCTGACCACTGGATCCAAACCAGCACTCCCTTTCATTCTCCAGCTCCTTCACATCTTCTTTTTCTTCCTAATGTGCTATTTATAACACTTACATCTTAGGCATTTGTTTATTATTATCTGTCTTCCCCACTTAAACGGAAGCCCAGTGAGGGTGCTGATTTTGTCTGTTTTGTTCACCACTGAATCCCCAATAGCTGGGACAGTATTTGCCATAGTGGATACTAAATAAATATTTGTTGAATAAGTTGAGTGAATGAAAACTTGGAGTCTCTGTAGAAAAAAAGAAAAAGCTATATGATTTGGGGAATTTTTCCTGAACACCCATTTCCTCTAGTGCTGATTTTTTTATTTTTATTTATTTATTTTTTGCGGTACGCAGGCCTCTCACTGTTGCGGCCTCTCCCGTTGCGGAGCACAGGCTCCAGACGCGCAGGCCCAGCAGCCCTGGCTCACGGGCCCAGCCTCTCCGTGGCATGTGGGATCCTCCCGGACCGGAGCACGAACCCGTGTCCCCTGCATCGGCAGGCGGACTTTCAACCACTGCGCCACCAGGGAAGCCTTATGATTTTTATTAATGGCCAAAAGGGAACATTTCCATCTTAAATAAATGAAAAATTAATACTTAAATTTCAACTATGATTTCTTCATTTTCCCCAACCTAACATGTGACAACAACAGCAGTGTTCCATTCCTTTAGCTGTAAAATGAAAATCCCCAGGTGCACCTTGGAAGGAGGCTGGAGGTCAGGGAAAGTCTATGTTGCTCAAACCCGCAAAGCTGACAGGTGTGCCAAACACATAGGGGTGGTATCACGGTAGGGCAGGCAGAGTTTGAGGCCATCAGAGGTGAACTCAGCACTTAGGAGGGGGCAATCAGATTCCTGTAATGTCCTTCAGTTATTGAGGCAGTGAGTCAGGCTGCCAACAAACACTTATAAAACATATCTTATGGGAAAGGCTTTGCTCTTGAAGTTAAGTAAGGCACCATAATTCCCCTCAAGAAGTTTATATTCTAGACTAATTTCAGAAATGGGCATTTTGCTTATAAAAGGGTGGTCACTGGGCTTCCCTGGTGGCACAGTGGTTAAGAATCTGCCTGCCAATGCAGGGAACATGGGTTCGAGCCCTGGTCCGGGAAGATCCCACATGCCGTGGAGCAACTAAGCCCGTGCGCCACAACTACTGAGCCTGCGCTCTAGAGCCCATGAACCACAACTACTGAGCCCGCATGCCACAACTACTGAAGCCCACGCACCTAGAGCCTGTGCTCCGCAACAAGAGAAGCCACCGCAGTGAGAAGCCTGCACACCGCAATGAAGAAGAGTAGCCCCCACTCACCACAACTAGAGAAGGCCCGCGCACAGCAACAAAGACCTAACACAGCCAAAAATAAATAAATTGAATTTTTTAAAAAAAGGGTGGTCACATATGAATTCACCTGCAATCCCAAAAGTCACTTGGTGTGACTTGGAGTTGGAGTCTAATCTCAAGTTTACGGCTAATGAGATGACCTGGAACAGGTTAACTGAATCTCTCTGAGGTTCAATCAGCTCTTGTGAAATGAATGACTTGGACAAGACAACCTACAAGGCTTCCATATTCTCTAACATTTCATGGTTTTTTTGAGCTAAATGAAAGAAGAGAATGTTGGCTGGAATTTCCTAGTAATATTAAAGAGTTTGAGTAAGTAAGTATCATCTCTACCAATATCAGTCCACCTTTTTGAAGCTTGCTAGGAAATGATTCACAAAAGAAGTAAGAAAAGGCATTCATTCTTTTATTTCTTCAACAACTAGGTTATTTTGCCATGTGGATTTACAGTAAGAGGTAAAAGATTTTCCTTAATGTCAGACAAAGTTTCTCTATTACAGCACAAAAGAACTCTTGCTGGTGAGACAGGAACCAGACTGAAACACTCAGTAGAGTGACTGGAAAGGCAGGAACTTAAAGCTGAATGAAACTCTGCACTTTACTAGCTGTGTTGGCCTCAGCCAAGTTCTTTCACTTACCCCATCTTTAAAATGGGGATGATAACCATGACCTCAGCGTGTTAATGTGGTGGTTCATAGGACGAGAAGGGGAGAAGCACTGAATCGGGGCCTGGCACACAGCAGACACTCACGGTCCTCCCACCCTCTCGCCCACCAAGGGGCACTCAGCTACGGAAGGGGGAGATAGTGGCCAGGTGGGAAGGACTTGAGCCAGTCCTTGAAAATGGGTTGGATCTAGGTGGGCAGAAGGGAGATAAAAGGATTAGGACTGGAAGACATATGCGTGGCTCAAGGCATGGAGTCTGAAATAGCTGTGGGCGTTTAGAGCGAGCCACTTCCAGTCACTGGTGGGAGGACAGTGCCAGGCAGCCTGTAAACACACAACAACAACAACAACCACCTAGGAGCCTTGTTAAAAAATGCATACTGGGTTTCCCTGGTGGCGCAGTGGTTGAGAGTCCGCCTGCCGATACAGGGGACACGGGTTCGTGCCCCGGTCCGGGAGGATCCCACGTGCCGTGGAGCGGCTAGGCCCGTGAGCCATGGCTGCTGAGCCTGCACGGCCGGAGCCTGTGCTCCGCAACGGGAGGGGCCACAACAGTGAGAGGCCCGCGTACCGCAAAAAAAAAAAAAAAAAAAAAAGCATACTACACCCCCTCCCACCCCACCCTCCACACATGCATACACACACGTACACATTGCACCCCAGGGATGATTTTGACCCCTTGGATCTCGGGAGAAGTATTTTTAAAAAGCTTTTCTGGTGGTTCTGATGGTCAGTCAGGTTTGGGAGCCTTTAGGTTTAGTTAACAGCGACTGACTGATCTTACAGAGCAGAGCTCACGCTGGGCAGCAGGAAAGTGAGCAGAAGGGCAAGCACTGGGGTAGGAGCCTGGATTCAAATATCCCCCTGGCCCTCTCTGGCCATGGGACCTTGGATAGTCACACCGTTTTTCTTATCCTCATTTGTCTTATAATGTAGTAGAGATCATAGCACCCACCGTGACTACCTTAAAGGACTTTTGTGAGAACCTACTGATTTTAAACCACCGTCACAAACCTTAGTGGAAAAACACTTAACTGTAAAGTGTTACACAAATATTCAGGATCATCATTAATCGTTATCATTATTCTCATGGGGACCCTGGGATGCCAGAATGCCACAGTCAACTCCCATCTATTATACCCTGTTTTAACCTTGAGGCAACATTGGGGCAGGGCTGTGGAAATGGTTCCATATTGTCGCTACCCAGGAACAGTTACCCCTCCCTAAGTGCTAGACTATGATTAGGGTTTGGGTCCTGGAGTCATCCAAGATCTCACAAATCTCACAATGATCTGTAGATGATTCAAAATGTGCCACTCTCATAAATCTACATAACAACAAGGAGTAGTTACGTAATTTCTCCAAGCCTTGGATTTCTTCATGCGTAAAGTGGGGACAGTATCAGTACCCAGGGCCACACTGTACGATTGTGTAGGTTGTGCCGGGGGACCATGGAGGTTGAAATCCAGCCCAGGGAACACTCACCTAGCCACACGCCCATGGGACTGTGTTTTCTCAGAGGAGGCATTGTTTTCTAACAGTCTTCTTTTTTTTTGCTTTTTTAATTTTTTAAACATCTTTATTGGAGTATAATTGCTTTACAATGTAGTTCATGGCCCCGAGTGGAAGCCTTTTTCTTAATCACAGCAAGCTGCTGTGTGTGCTAACAGGGACCCTGAGAGTACTTGCCCTGAAGCCTGGGCATCAAATGAAAAAACACATGAAGCCTTAGCACAATGCCTGGCATAAAATAGGGTCTGATTCAGGGTAGCTGAATCTGCCTACTCTTTTACTATTCAGAACTACACAAACACATTCTTGTTTGAAGTAGCTTAAGAGAAAATGAAAATGCACACACTCTTCTTTTTATTCAATTGCCCAAATACTCTGCATTAAATAATGAACCTAACTTTCAAACAAAGGAAGATGTCTTCTTTTTTTTACATCATTAAATGGGGAGTTCTATGTCTAGCTTCTGATAGCAAAGGAGGATTTAACCTATGAAACATTATGAGACTAGACTCGGTCAGCTTCAATGTTCCTCACAGAGACAGATGGACATCATGACAAAATAAAATTCGCCAATATGTGCTGGAAATCCCTGGTGATAAATCACAGGCTTTATTACTGCCTCTCCTAATTTCCTTTTCTTAGTAAGTAGTCCTAGGTGAAATCTACACAGGAAATAGCCTTAATGGTTTTAAAAGCAGTGGTTTAATGAATAATCTATTACGGATATTGTAAATAAATTTTAAATTAAGAAACAGATTAACTAAGAAGTTTTCAAAAACAAGCTTTGGATCTGAAAATCTAGCATACCAAGAGTGTGTAATTTGTCCCAATCTCCTATTATACCTAAGCAATGCAATACCTTTAAAAAACTAATTAAAATACTTGCTTCGGTATATGTGATAACTAAAATATAATCATTATAACTCTGTAAACACCAGGGGTGATGTTATTGCCTTATTTCATAATGATGCTGTCAAAATCAATAAACAATAAAAGAAAACCACCACACTTTCCTTCTTGGGAGATCACCTTCCCCAAGAGCAAGTTGCACAGAGTATACGGATTATAGATTGTAGATGCTGAAGGGAAAGCTTGCAGGTCCCTTCCAGATCTAATATCCTGTGATTTTACAAGTCACTTTTATCTTACTTAAATAACACCAAATCACCAATGACAGTGATCTCACCAATAATGCAGGATTAGCTACCTCATTTGCCAGGCCCAGTATAAAATGAAAATGTGGGCCCTCCATTCAACAATTATTAATAATTTCAAGATTGTAACAGTAGAGCATTTAAACTAAGTATGGGGCCTCTCTGAGCATGGGGACTTGCCTGCGTGGGGTGCAGGGACTGTTGAGATTCTACTGGTATCTGCAGGCCCTGGACTCCTAGCTTTCCCCCCTCCTTGTTCCTTCTCCAATTCTGGCAGATGTAGTTCCAACATCAGAAAGTACCAGTTAAGTTGCTGCTGTTGATGGGGGCTAGGTAACCAAAGCAGTATGGGGAATGACACTGGCAGGCATCCTGGGGTGTCCTTCTGGGCTTCCGCCCTTTCCTTGTCTATCAAAACATCTGATGAAATCCAGACAGAAAAGGAACTAAAATACTTAGAGCATTAAGTTTCCTTTAGACGCACATTCTAGTTTTATAGACTCATTGATTTTTAAAATTAAACAGGGCCTTAGAGATAATCTAGTCCAACTTCTCTCATTTTAATTTGGTGTCCATCAAATTCCAGTTAGGCCAAGGACATGGGAATGATTTCTTGGTTGCATAGCTCTAAAGCTGATAGTAATTTTGATGAACAAACCATAATTGATGATCTTTCAGAAAAATGTTAGTATAATAGTATGATGAATGATTCATGCTATAACACTAATGGATTTGCACAAGATGCTGCCAACCACGTTAGCAACATATGTACTATTTTATTTTGTTTTTAAATTCGATTCAAAGCAAAGAGAGTGAGGCTAATGTCTTAGCTCTTGGAAATCTCTGAACATGGGATCTAGAATGGGTCCACAAGATATGGGAACAAGGCAGATGAATCCAGGTATGAAGCGAGTGGCTGGTTTAAGGCTAGAGCAAAAAGCATCTCCTTTATCAGAAAATGTCTGTTCTCCACAGAGAATACATCTATGTATCTATATATCTATATCTACATCTATATACATATGTATTTTAAAAAAATGAACCCTTATACGTTGTTAATTAGGGGTCAGACACTATGCTAAATGCTTTGAAAATATTAACTCATTTAATTCTCATGACAACCCTATAAGTTCTATGCTTATCCTCCTTTTTAAGATGGGGAAATTTAGGAACATCAAGATTATTTATCTTGCCCAAGGACCCACTGTGTAAGAGGTGGAGGTAGGATGCAAACCCATCCTACCTCCACCTCTTGCTCCAGTAGCTGCTCTTAACCACTAGGGCATGATGCATGCCAGTAATCTTCCACCATGCCCAAACACCACTCACCCTGCCCTCCACTGCATTGTATGCAACAAAAGTAAAACAACATGCATTTAAGACACTTGGAGATCTATGCTCCCAGCACTGTAGCCATAGCTGTGCCAAATAATTATATCAACGTTATGGCTGAACTGATGCTAATTTCACAGATGTGAGTTACCATTACACAGCTGTGATTTTATGCAAATGATGATGCCTCAAACAGCTTCAGTCACTTTTCCACCACCACCACCACAGTGCTTCTCTACAGGGTTAAGAGCAATTTTCCACTTGTCATTGTTGCTTTGATTTAGATTTAAGAACTAGAAATCAAATGCTTACCCTAAAGCCTCTCTTCTTTCTTTCCAAAAAGAATAAAACAGCCTATGAGACAATGGTTGAAATATGTAAAAGCTTTTTTTTCTCTTACTTTCTTTTTTTTGGGGGAGAGGGGGTACGTGGGCCTCTCACTGCTGTGGCCTCTCCCGTTGTGGAGCACAGGCTCCAGACATGCAGGCTCAGCGGCCATGGCCCACAAGCCCAGCCGCTCCACGGCATGTGGGATCTTCCCGGACCGGGGCACGAACCTGGGTCCCGTGCATCACCAGCCAGACTCTAAACCACTGCACCACCAGGGAAGCCCTCTCTTACTTTCATTCTAACAATTGCTCCTCTTTTATGGCTATTGTTTATGAAGTCTTTTCTTGGGACTAAAATAAAGATATAATTTATTTCCAAGACCATGGGGACAATTCCTCTTGGCTAGGAAAGGTGTGATCAATCATTGCTTTTCAAGAGTTCTGCAATGAATGCAACTCATTGTCGGCCAAAGAAAGGAAGCCATCTTTGCAATGTCATTGTGACAACCCAGACTTTCTCATGCAGCAGTAGATTAGTTTAACTTATTCTGTCACACCTTCCAGATATTCATATATTTGTACTTTTAGGATATTATTCTAATGGTAAACATTAAATTTCAATGGAAAACACGTTCAAAGATCCTTCAAGAAACCTGGACATGTTTCTACTTTATCCAGATGGAGAGAGGATAAGAAGCATATAAGACTTTCCAATTAAAGTCATTGATAGTAAATGTATCAATTTTCATGAGGTCGAACAACAATTATCTCTAGAGTTCACTTAATTTCATGCATAGGAAGGAGAAAGAAGTATTCAACAAACACAGTATGTCATGATGAAATACAGATTAAAATATGCCCTACTACACAAAATAACAGAACCATTAGGTTCTGAAATTTTTACTCTAGATAAAAATGTTACTAAGGAAATATTCTGCCTGAGAACATAAGATAGCTTGACACAGCAGATTTGCAAATATAATACTGTGTAGTCATGGTGCATTCTATACTGTCCTTTAGCACTTTCTGGAAGCCTGCTCTATTTCTGGTTAAATAGATGAGTTAAGGGATTTGAGCAGCATAATAAAATTTGTGTGCTTGGCCAGGATAAAACCACAGTCCTGAATTAATATCCTGCACTACAGTCCCAACATGCTTTGACAAGGATGCTATTTCATGGCTCAATAAATACTTATTGACTAACTACAAACATGACAAAAATGTTTGCCCTTCAACTCGACTGCCTTAGGACTAAACACTCGAGGATTCTGAAAAAAAGCCCAGGAACATTGCAACAGTTCTCAAACCACGTTTGTTTTCATTTGGCAATATCCCTAAACTTGCAAAAGGGTAGAATAGAAATATACTGGTGGATAAACCCCCAGAAAACTACAAGGTCTCTAAGCACATTTTTCTTTATAAGTTGTTTTGTTCAACGTAAGATTGAAAAAGCGCACACACACACACACACAAAGAATATATATTAATTTCATAGACATGCTCCACGTCTAAATGATCAGGTTGGTGACTGATCCAAAGCTGTATTAAGTGGTCTTAAGGGATTTCAGCCAACTGGCAGGGCTCCTGTATCCTATTCAGAGCACCCACCCACAAATAATGAACATGGTCCTCTCTTTGCTCCAACTTTAGGAGAAAATGTGTTACTTCCAAGGTTTGGGCAGCATATTGCAGATGGGTTAGGCCATGTTTAAGTTATCTTCCTTACAAACACAAAAACTTAAGATGCGGTTACCTATTTTTCTCTGAGAAATTTCCCTTCCATCAACTTTATTATGGACAGACCATAATTGGTAAAGGTCAACAAATGGATGCAATATTGGAAAATTCTATATAGTACAGAAACTTTCTTACAAGCTAAACTTTGATTAGCCTACTCCCAGATACCACAACACTGGAGAAGTCACCTTTCCAAGATAAAGTTCTTACCCCATTACATGTGTGGTCAACAAGTCACGGTAACCATAGATGTATTCCTGCTAAGATTATTTTTATCTAATTAACTATATTTTAATTTTTATGGGGCAACCCTAAGAAGTCTTTCCTTTAAATGTTATTTTTACTTTGCAATATCATTTTTAAATTTAAAATGTATATTTTATTAGTGTGATATACTTTTATGATTATTTTTTATTCATCAAAAGTTCTGGGACCAAGTAGATCGGTCACAAAAGATTATTTGATATATCACTACTATTATTCAGCTATAAGAATGCTGAGTTTAGGAACAGTGCTGCTATTTTTCTTATTCCCCAGAAATTTAGCACATGTATATGTATATACAGTTCATGTCCCAATATTGTGTTCTAAATAAAGGATGCCCTAGGACTTGGTCCTTGGCCCCTCCTCTTATATTCTCTTCTAAGTAACCCATCCAGTCCTAAGGCTTTACTCTATAGTAGTCATATGCCAATAACTCTCAGATTTCTATCTTTGGCTTTGACTTTTCTCCCAAAACTTTACTCGTACAACCAGCTCTTTGACTTTTACTTTGGATGTCTAATAGGCATCTTTGGCTTAATTTGGCCAAAGAAGAACTCGCTCTTCATCTGGCTTATGCAAAAAAAGGTCCTTTTGCACTGCAAAATGCAAATATTCCACCTGTCCCCAACTCAGCCCATGGCTCTACAAACCTAGGAGCCCTTGATCCCTCTCCCTCACCTCCAACAAAAAATGTCAGCATTGTTGTCTCTACTTCCAAGACATATTCCAAATCTGTCCCATTCTCTCCATTTTCATCATTATCAGCCTAGTCCGTGTCACTGTTTCTCTCTTACCTGGACCACTCCAGTAGTAACTTATTCAGGTCCTGTCCTTCCTCTGTTTAAAATCCTTTGCTACTTATCACATGTAGAACCAAATCCAAACTTCTTGCCCTGGCAACAAGGCCCAACCTAATCTTATAACCTGACTCTACCCATACCTCTGACCTGATCTCTTACCATCTACTTGTACCACCTTTTTTCATTATGCTCCAGGCACACCATTTTTTGTTTGTTTGTTTGTTTGTTTTCCCTTCTCTTTTCTGTCCCTGTAAAATATCAAGCTCATTCCAACCTCACTTAAGTAAAACTTTTCTTAGGGACTTAGACTATGATCTCGTACTAGACACAGACTGCTGCAAGTTATCATATGGTAGTTAACATAAGTCAGTGATTCTGAACCCAGACTGTACACTGGAACCAGTATTAAAAAAAATACTGATCCCCAGGCCCCATGTGAACCAAATCAGAGTCTCTGGGGGGCAGTAAGGACATTCATATTTCCAAAAGGCTCCAGGTGGCCCTGTGGGTAGCTAAGGCTGAGAGGAACCCTGGTACATATGATGTGTTCTCTTTCTCTGATTTTCACTGTATATTTACCTGACTTAGATTTTCTTTTTTGTTACTGTTAATATAAATCACATCTCAATGTATTCCCTTTTCAAGAGATGTTTAAAAAGAAAAAACTGACAGAGTAGGATGGCCTGTTCTTTACAGTAAAGTGATAATAAAAAGGAAGAACATTGATATAAAACAAATGAAAAGGATCAGCTGGTATCATCCTGTACTTTTTGCTACCATGGAACACATTTAGATTTTAATAAGGAACTTTTTTATGGCCCATGTTCTATTCTTGATCCCGCTCTGCATTTAAGTCCCAATCTCATGTTTACATCACATCACAGGATGCTACTGTTGACTTTGAGGATGAATAAACCTGTTTTAACATGACAAGAAGTCACTGAAATTTGGTGGAATTAGCATTTCTAACAAAACTCAAACTTTTCAGTGTTTTAGGTTAGTTTGTTTTTGGCAGCAATATAACTTCCTGTGTCTAAGAGAAATGATTTAAAATAAGACTATGAAAGAGATCAAAAGATTTGGCCATCAACTAGTTCACAAGCTACCTAAATATTGTTATGTGAGTATAAAGGAATCATACATATGGATTACATTTCCATTAAAACAGAGTACGGTTTTAAAATGAAGGAGCAGGGCTTCCCTGGTGGCGCAGTGGTTGGGAGCCCGCCTGCCGATGCGGGGGACGTGGGTTCGTGCCCCGGTCCGGGAGGATCCCACATGCTGCGGAGCGGCTGGGCCCGTGGGCCATGGCCGCTGAGCCTGCACGTCCAAAGCCTGTGCTCGGCAACGGGAGAGGCCACAACAGTGAGAGGCCCGCATCCCGCCAAAAAAAAAAAAAAAAAGGAAGGAGCAGAAAGCTTTAGAAAACTCATTTGGATTTTTTCAGGCCTTAACTTTTTTTTTAAAAAATAAGTTTATTTATTTATTTATTTTTGGCTGCATTGGGTCTTTGTTGCTACACGCGGGCTTCCTCTAGTTGTGGCAAGCGGGGGCTACTCTTCGTTGCGGTGCGCAGGCTTCTCATTGCAGTGGCTTCTCTTGTTGCGGAGTACGGGCTCTAGGTGCGTGGGCTTCAGTAGTTGTGGCACATGGGCTCAGTAGTTGTGGCTCACGGGCTCTAGAGCACAGGCTTAGTAGTTGTGGCGCACAGGTTTAGTTGCTCCACGGCATGTGGGTTCTTCCTGGACCAGCGCTCGAACCCGTGTCCCCTGCATTGGGGGGTGGATTCTTAACCACTGAGCCACCAGGGAAGCCCCAGACCTAAACTTTTGAGAAGTAGTTCAAGCTGCTTACAAAGACTAAAAGCTAAAGGGTATGCTTCTGCCTAGAGAATTTAATGATGCTATAAAAGTTAAGAATTGTCACCAGTGGTGGCTGATTAGGGAACTGAAGAGGCCAAAAGAACCTGTCATTCACCCACCTTGAAGAAACCTGCATTTACGCTTTATGACAACAACTCTTTCTTGCAGCCCTTGGCTTCTTGCAGCGATGGTAATGGGCAGAGCACACCACATGAGAGCCCCAATAAGGTAGATGTATGGCTGTTTGTTTGTTTTAACTCTCTATAAGCCCATACACTACCCAGCCCAATAGGATGACTGGGAGACAAGCTATTTTTGGTGCATAGGGTTATCCTTGTCACTGCAGGAGGAAAGAGCAATTTTTCCGATTAATTTTGTTGTTCTTTTTAAAACTAATTGCAAACGACAGAGAGACTTAGAGAAAGGATTTGAGGTCAATGTGTCTCTCCATAAGAGCCATGGAGAAGGCAGCATGGTATAACACAAAATAGGCACAGATGACCTTCGACTTCTGACAACCTGAATTAGAACACTTCTTTGAACACTAACTAACTTTGTCATCTTGGGAATAAACAACAATTACCACCATTATTTCAATGATCAATATTGAGATGACGGGTGAGAAAAACTCTTGCTGACTCTTATGAGGATTAGAGTCTTAGGTAATTAAGAAGTAAGTACATGTTGGCAAAAACGCCACAATCCGATGAAAGTCTGGCAGCTACTACAGAATTGGAAAGCCCAAGAGGAGCTCCCAGTATCAGTCTTTCTTTAACCAATAACCCCCTTTTATAATTTTGTAATGAAATGAACATATCTGAACATCATTCACACCTCATCCTTCTATCGGTTTCACTATTTGTGCCGTTGTGATGCGTGTGAAGAAATAGTTTTCCAGTTATGTATAATCCCCTCCTTCCCAAATACAGTCCCACAGCACAGAAATCCACAAGCTTCACTATGTTTAAAACAGCTCTACTTCTTCTTGTCTTTTTGTCCCATTGACAAGACGGGCTTTCACGAAGAGAAGTAACAGTGAGTTAGAATAAGGATTTCCTGCCTCAGGATGTTAAAAAGCAAAAGGACGCATCAAATACCTTCAGAATGCTCTAGACAACAAACACAAGTTTGTTATAAAGCACTTCGAATACCGTTCTACTGACTAAGTGTAATAAGAAGAAAATTTTAGGGAAATTAAAGAAGTCCCAGCACAAAACTTTTACCTGATAGAAAAAAGCTGAAAAAAAAAAAAAGCCAATAGCCTCACATCATCTCTTGGCGGGCAGGCAGAGTCTCTCTGGGGTACATTCATACAGTTGGTTATGATGATATTGTGAACTAAACCATATAAATAAAACTTTTACAAATGAAGAACACTTTCACCTAGAATTGATGCCAACATTAATAACTTAAGTATTTCAGTGTCTCATGGCCAAAGTTCCATATTTTAGCTACCTTTGCAAGAAAACCCAATAAAATCAATTTGCATCTAAAAGCTCCTTCATGGAGTTGGCTTGGTTTTGTGGCAAGCATCCCAGCTTGCTTAGAGAAGCAGAGGTTGAAGTCTGCTTTACAGAGGATTGTTTGGTCCCAGTTGAATAACCTGCTGGCATCCACTGTTAGCAGAGTGGTAAGCAGATTATGGGTAAGCAGATATTAATATTCTGATTAAACATTTTAAAACCTCATACCACTATTTTAAAAAATAATTACACTACTCTGGGAGAACTCTTATACTTACCATTCTGAAGCCACTTTTAGCCTGAATTTCTATATATCCATGATCTTAAAAATCTCTACCTATCACTTATTTCTCAGAATCAAAACTTTTTCTCTCCACCGCCCTAACTAAACTGCAAAGTCTAAAATTCATGTGAATAAATGACTTCCCTGGAAAATCTTAACGGTTTTAAGTCTTTACATTATACTCTTGTCCTTCCCAGATGTCCTTTTGAAAAAGACAGGGCTGCAGTCATCTTTGGCCTCAGCTTCTATAAAAACCCAGCACAGCTTTGGCAGCCCTCTTGGAAAGACTTCTTGTTTCCTGAGGATCCACTGATTTAACAAACTTAACAAACTTAATAACAGAAGCTATGAAAGAGGCATTTGCAGTAAGCATTCTGAAGTTATGAAGCAACACATGTTTACTAGAGCACAAAAACTTCTATAACACCATCCATCATGTAGATTATACAATTTAGCACGATAACAAGGAAAGTTATTAGTTGTTATTAATTAGGTCTGCAATGCACATACAGGTCTTTAAAAATCAACAGTCAAAACTACTGGGTTACCACAACTTATTTCTGCGTCCAGACTGCAAAGCCTGTTTATTTCTTGGGTGCTTACTAAATAGGGCCACTGTATTGGAGAGAAAATACGGGATAAACATTTTATGCTGACAATATTGAGTGCTGGAATCATCTATAATCCCTACTTCTAATTTGACCAGTTAGGCTGATAAAGACCTAGCTGAAGGAGACACAGACTCTGGGCATCTACTCCAGAATGCTGTCAGACCAATGAAGAGATGTGGCTGCATGGGTGTAAGGACAGAAGACCTTGCAAAGGACTTCTACATTTCTTCAACCAGAAAACGGGGGAGGAGCCCAGAGAAGGTTCCATCTTCCATCTCACCCTTGGCATCCCTGCCCTCTGTCCAGGCTTCATACCTTCTTCTTCTCTAGACCTCTCTTCCACCCCTGTGGTCACTGGCCAACTCGGAGATACTGCTGGAGAGACAGGAGGCAAGAAGATCCAGAGACTAGACTCACGGTCAGCTCAGGGGCCCTTCCATCCACACGTCCCCCATTTCCAGAAACATCTTCCAGCAGCTAACACTTGGGGAAAGCATTCCGAAATCCTACACTGCCTGGGAACTGTGCTGTGGAGGAAGGCCACCTTCCCTTATTGTGGCAGGTATGATGTGGTGACTCACCAGACCTAATGCTCCCAGCATGGGCTCTGCGAAGGCTCAGACCACTTCCTGCATCCGTGGCCCTACTAGGAGGTAGGTCCAAGGAGCATGCACAGAAGAAAGACCACAGCCAGGAGGCTGGGGGAGGTGCTAAGGAAGGGACGGGCCTTCTAACCTAAGCAAGGATTCTTAAGAACCTTTTGGCTCAGAATAATCACCTCTTTTCTTCCTCTGAATCATGAGCAATGGATTCCAAAAGGGAGGCCGCTCTTTTGCAGCCCCAAAATGAGGAGAGCGGATCCACAGCTGGACAGGGGTTGTGGGCAGTTATCTACCAGCACCAACCACTGTCCATCTGTCTTTGCCCAAATCCTCCCCTCTACCCCATAAACATCTGTCTCCCAGAGCTTTGGATACGCTCCCTAGCCTTGTCTTGACTCTCCCGCCCACACAGGCAGTGGACGTGTCCCTCGTGGAAAAGGCGAAGTTGGGAGAGGGACCGATCTCCTGGAGCCCACTTGGGCTGGGCACTCATTCACTCACTGGGCTGGGGTGGGTGGATGGTGGCAGAGCCGGGGCCAGCCTAGGCAAAGCGGCCACTCGGAAGACTCCCCAGGTAATCCCCGCGCCTGCTCCCGGTCCCGCGCGCCGCGCCCCGCCGGGCTGTCCGCGCGCGCGGGGCGGAGCCCACACGCACCAGGTCCCCGCGCGCGGAAAGCGGGGAGCGCTGGCGCTCCGTCCCGGCCCAGCAACGGGGTGAGAGCAGCCTCCTCCGCCCATCCCCGGGCTCTGAAAACCTGTGCCGGGAGCCCACAGCGGCGGCGGGGCGGTGGGCCGGGCGGGGCGACGCGGCCCGCGCCTCCTCCCGCTCCTGCGGTCCCGAGTCTCGGGGGCAACCGACCTGCCAGCCGTCTCTCCCGGACGTTTCTCCACAGCCGATCCCAGGCTCTGGCGGTAGAGTCCCGCAACTGCTCACTGATTGACCGCCTGAGCTGCGTTTGGAAAGGTTTCCGCTTGCCGGTCATTTTAGATCCGTCCTCATAACGACCAGCGGGCTTGCCACCGCCAGTCCCGCGTGGCCCGCAACTCAGACTCCCGGCGACTCGAGATGCCAGACGCCGGACTCCCGCTGGGGTCCCGGGGCCAGCCAGGGGCGCGACAGGGGTCCTCCGCCGTCCAGCGCGGGGGCCGGGACGCGTTGCCACTGCGCGCGCCGCGCAAGGGTAACTTCGGCGCTCCGTCGACTCCTCTACCCCTTTCCCCCTTTCCCTCCCCTCCCTCCCCTCGGCTCAGCGCTCCTCCGCTCCCCTCCTCTCCCGTCCTTCCCTCCCCTCTCCCTCCCGGACGGTCTAGCGCCCCACTCCTTCCCCCAGGGAGTTTTCTCTCCCTCCCGCCCTCGCCTAAATCTGACAGCTTGGTCCCGACGGGCCCCCGATTACGGAGTTTCCACCCCGCTTTTCATTTTCACTCAGAGGCCAGGGGCTGTACCATATTCCTCCCATTTCTTGATACTTTACATTTTTTCACTCAGAAAGCGCCACCATCACAACCATTACAAAAATGTTAAACTGTGCCATAGCTAGTGCCGAAATAACTCATCGTAGTTTTCCTGAATTCAAATCACTTGAATTCGACTCCTCAGTTTGGCTGACATTCTTTTGGAGTTAGATACTGGTGCACTTGCATTATATCAATCTTTCCTGGTTTCATCAATGAGATGATTATCTGGCTGCAATCTACAATCAAATTAAAATGATTTTTCATTGCATAGCCATTGACTATGAGGAAAATAATTTGTAAATTTAAGGTCAAACCTTGAGGAACCTACATAAAATAGATTTACATATTCTGGTAAAGCATTAAAATCTGTATGCAGTTAGAAAAGCAGGTATTATGGGGAAGTGAAATGTGAAAAGAATTTTAAGGTATTTTAGCCAATAACATAATAATAGGCTTATAATTAGAAATTAACCCTAATTCCTGCAGGGAAGAGGGAGGCAATATACTGTTTTTTTTAACATCTTTATTGGAGTTTAATTGCTTTACAATGATGTGTATATACTGGTTCTTTAAGAAATACCCGAGGAGATGGTGTCCTAGTCATTTCCCTGGGCTCCAAAGCCTCACTCAAAAGATAAAGACAATACTAGCTCAGGCCTCAGGGTGTCCTGCTGTTCTCAAGGTTTTGCTTCTAAAGAGCTTGGAGGACCTTCAGAGAAAGTAATGAGGACAACATTTGATGTAACGCAAGGATATGGGATGTGATTAATGTCATACATCTCAAGTTTGGCTAAAGAAATTGAACTATTTCAAAAGAGAATTTCTGGGGCTTCCCCGGTGGCGCAGGGGTTGGGAGTCCGCCTGCCGATGCAGGGGACACGGGTTCATGCCCCGGTCTGGGAAGATCGCCACAACTACTGAGCTTGAGCGTCCGGAGCCCGTGCTCCGCAACGGGAGAGGCCACAGCAGTGTACCGCAAAGAAAAAAAAAAAAAAAAAAAAGAATTTCTGGATTATTTAAACAGTAAAATTGCTTGAATATCACTTCTTTTTAATTGCCTTTGTATCAGGCTGCTAAAATAAGAACCAGAGTTTAGTTAGCTGTTTTGTCTTTTCTTTTTTTAAAAAAAAATTTCAGGTGCTCCGTGTGAAGTTTGAAAATTAAAGTAAATTATCCAATCCTCTCTCTATTATATACATTGCTATTGACTTAAGGAGTGGAAATTAACAGCTACCTGAAGTATTCCTTCTGCAATTCTATACTTTTAGTAAATATTCCCTCCACTAGTTTATATTGTTGGTAGAAAATGGGGGGGTGGAGAAATGATGGTAAAAACCATCTTTATTGTCTTATTCTCTTATTTTAAATATTCAAAAATGTTCACTAGTGAAACACTTCAGAAGAAGCTAGAAACTAATGGTTGAGGTTTTTTTTTGTGCCATCCTGGTAAACCTTTGAAATTGTCAGTTATGAAGCAATAAGTCATGGATCAGAAATGGACTTGAAACTATGGCAGCCAGTTACAGACTAATCCAGATTGCTTTCTGGACCCATGCCAAATACCCTTTTGATTACATCCTGTTTTGTATGCATGTAGTGGTAAGGAAATGCTCTGCCAGAAGCAAGATTTGTGTTATCTTAAAGTGACTGCCGTACAGTATAACGACAAAACGTTTCACAATTACATTCCCAGGGAAGCTGTGTATTTAACTTTAACAAGAGGATCTCTAATTGAATCAAACGGAGGCAGTCGTTGTAACGTTATACGCACGGGAAGAGAACAGTACAAGGAACATTCCAGCTATTTCACTGATCATTTAGCTCTAAAGATCCTGGGTCCCTACTGCTTTCTATTTTAATACATATTTTATATTCAGAGGTCACGGATTAGGGGTTTTCTTTAAATGACTAATGTGAAGATAAATTCTGGCTTTGCAAATTTGTTTAGCTCTGGCTGTTGAAGGGTCCATGGATTCAGGACTGTCCACGAGAAGCCAGATGAAAGACTGGAGTGATCTCCCCAGAACAGGTGCCATACAGCACAGCCCAGCTCCCTGCCTGCCTGGCTGCTGGCCCTGCTGAAGGAAATCTTACAGCTGTGCAGATGCAGCAGCCACAAATGCAAGGGTTCTAAACTCAGCGGGGCTACTTGGAGACTTTTATACAGGCCCTTAGCATCCACTCCCATTTTCCAGGAGCCCTATTTCAAAGCTGAACCTTAAGGATGACACTCCCCTTGGGGTCTTCACCTTGAGCAGATGACAATACCACCGACTTCACAGAAGTCAGGCAACTCCTTACCCCTATAACCTTCTTACTTACTCCCTTCCCTCCCAACACAGGAAAGAGGTAGCTCTCTTCCTACCCAAGATCTAGCCCTTGACCTGTGCACTCTGTTTACCATCCTTTCTTGTCCCTACAAGGGCTTGGCTATATCAGTTATTTCCTCGATCTCCTACAGCCTCAACCCCTCCTTCTGCATGGGCTCAACCTTCTAGTCTTACACTTCTTTAAACCAAACCCAAACCAAAACAACAACCACCATAATAAAGCATACTGCCTCTAACCTGTATCTCTTAGAAAAGAAGTATTCCCTTATCAACACTGCAGTCTGGGCTCCCTCACCAACTCACTGAAACCAGTCTTGGCAAGGTCACCAGTAACTGCCTGGTTGCTACATCTAATGGATGTTTCCTGTTGTTCTTGTTCCTTCTCCGGTGTGTGGACAAGAGGACACTGCTGACCGTCCCTTACTCTTGACACTGCCTTGTCTTGTGGCTGTCAGGCTACACTGTCCCCTGGGTCTCTGTGCCCCGCGTGGCTGAGGTGCTTGTCTTCAGAGCTCCCCTTCCACCAGCTTGATGCCAGCATTCCCTGGGTTTCAGTCCTTGGCCCCCACCCCCACTTCTTCCTCATGCTTCAGCGTCCCTGGATGATTATATTCCTTTCCGTGGTTACAGACCTCACCTCTCAAGGCCCAACCTGATACAGACAGAAAGTACACATATTTTTGAGATTATGGCTACAGGCAGAGTTAAGTTTGACTCTGGGCAAGTTTTGGACCCTCAGCACTCCCTACCTATGGGATTGTATTGTGTATTAAGTGGGATAATCACAAAGAAAAGATTCAATCAGTGCTACCGTATCGCTGTCCAATCATTATTACTGTCCCATTGTTCCCCTATCCCAACTCATTTCTGAGCCTCTGACACCCAATCTAAATAACCCATTACTCCCTCTCGTGGCATGCAGCTTAATTTTCTTTATGGCACTTATCACTTCTGGACATTTTCTTGTTTGTTTGTTTGTGGTTTGTCTCCAAGGCAAACCTTGAGCAACGTTAGATCAAGGCCTTGTCTGTCTGATTCACCATCATGTCCTCAGGACCTAGATCAGCCCCTGACAGTTGTGCTCAGCAAAAACTTGCAGAATAAATGAGTGATTTTTCTCTGATGCTATATATTGTTTACTTTGCTAATGGATATTTCTAAAAATTTCCCTCTAAACCTACTCTTCCAACTCTATTTCCTATGTTAGCCAAGTGATGCAATCACCCACACATCTAGTGTCCAAGAGAGAATCTAGAAGACACTGTAAACTCCAAAAGTTCTTATATTGCTTCAATCTTTCTCTGTCTCTCCATCCCCACAGTAACTGGTTTAGTCCATGTTTTCTTCTTTCCTCCCCTGAATTTCAGCACAATGAGCTTCACCTTAGAAAACTACTGCTCTCACTCAGTTCTGTCTTTATACATTCCTTCTACTTGAACATTTTCCTCTGATTTTTTTCTTCACTCATCCTTCAAGATTCAACTCAGATGTCACCTCCTCCTGGAAGCCTTCCACGAATCCCAGTGGCTGGACTGTTCCTCCTCTCCTGTGTTCCTACAGCACCTTGGGCCCATCTCTGGAGAAGAACTTATCACAGAGCACTGTGGGCACTTGTCTGCTTTCCTCTCAGCCTCCTCACTAGTCCTGAGTTTCTCCAGTGGGACTGGTACTTTTATTTTTGAACCCCTTATGCCTTTTTCAGTGAACAACACATAAAGGCTCATTTACTGACTAAATGAATATTCCATTATAGTTTTGGATGGCTGGTTATTACTAGAGTCTGCTCCTTAGTATAAGTGTAAACCATAATTATGCTTGTGGCATCATTATTTATCACTCTATTTACATAAAATTTATTAATTTTAAGTAATACATATTGATGGCTACAGATTTTTAAACATAGAAAAGTATATGTAGAAATATTAAAAATACCTGTAATATTAAAAGAAAGAAAAAGCTGATAACGAGTGAAAATTTTCCTTTTCAGTTTTTTTCTTTAAACATTAAAAAAAATTAGAATAACTTTTATACCAAATTTTGAAATTTTTCTCATTTAGCATTAGATTGTGAGCATTTTCCCAATTTATTGTTGTCTTTTGAAATAGTGTTTTTAATGAATATATAGAATTCTGTTGGATAGACATACCATAATTTATTTTCAAACTTTCATAATTTTGGACATTTCATTCCAAATTTCTGCAATTACAAACAATACTGTCATCAACTTTGGCAAAAGCAAAAGAAAAACAAAAAACAAAAAAAGGTTTTTGCTTTCTCTTTCTTCTAACGCTGTATGATTAAGACCCATCACCACTGTCACCCCCAATCACAAGTAATAAGCAGGTCCTGCCACCCATCCACCTATACATATGAAGCCAGTGTCTCTGAACTCTCTTAAATTCCTATCTTTTCTACTCCTCCTTCCATGTTCAACTCATCTGTGCCATCACCCTTATGCCTAAGAATGGAGAAGCACATTCTCCTGTCCACTTGTTGAATACTTTGTTGCCAGAAGCCTTTGCTTTAGAAAAAAATACAATTTCTAACTGTCCCAAGCCAGCAATCCTTTGCCAGGAGCCTACGGTCACAGTCCATTATTTCATGTTTTTCAGCTTTTCTGTAGGAAATTGCCTTCCTTGCTGTGACCCATTGCCCCTCACTGCATGACAGAAGGGTGAAGAGCCCCCTGGGACTCTTCCTACATGTTCCCTCCCCAAGAGAGATGCGATGTAGCAACCACTCCTCCCATGCTCCCTTCAGGCTACACTCCAGGGTCTTGTTGGAGATTCTGAAATGAAATCTCAAATTATTCATTTCCTCATAAAAAATGTTGCCGGAAGTTCTGAAGAAGATGGCTTTTCATGCTGGGTCCTGAGCTCACAGTCACCAATTTGTGCTTGTCCCATTGGATGTGTCTTAGTGGCCCATTGCCATGCTCTGAATCTGCCAAGCTGCTAATGCTAACAGTTTTCATGGCTTTGGGGGTTTTGTTCTGTTAATTAAAATATCACTGGGCTCCGTGCTTTTGTGGAAGCAAAATTTAGTGTTAGCTGTAAGCTCTGTATTGCCAATCAATATCTTTGGCTATGTTTAGTATTTTCCTGATGTAGACTTGTAAATGCCTGGAACCTTCAGGCTTAATATTGTATCATACTATCTCACTGACTTTACAAATATTGTAATCCTTTTCTTTTTTTAACTTTTTATTTTATATTGAGTACATCTGATTAACAATGTTGTGATAGTTTCAGATGTACAGCAAAGTGATTCAGTTATGCATATACATGTATCTATTCTTTTTCAAATTCTTTTCCCATTTAGGTTGTTACATAATATTGAGCAGAGTTCCCTGTGCTATACAGTAGGTCCTTGTTGGTTACCCATTTTATTTTTTTTATTTTATTTATTCTTTAACATCTTTATTGGCGTATAATTGCTTTATAGTGTTGTGTTAGTTTCTGATGTAAATTGATACAGCCACTATGGAGAACAGTATGGAGGTTCCTTAAAAAACTAAAAGTAGAATTACCATATGACCCAGCAATCCCACTACTGGGCATATACCCTGAGAAAACCATAATTCAAAAAGAGTCATGTACCACAATGTTCATTGCAGCTCTATTTACAATAGCCAGGGCATGGTTATCCATTTTAAATACAGCAGTGTGTACATGTCACTCCCAAACCCCCTAACTGTCCCTTCCTCCCACCCGTCCCCGCTGGTAGCCATAATTTCATTCTCTAAGTCTGTGAGTCTGTTTCTGTTTTGTAAGTAAGTTCATTTATATCATTTCTTTTTAGATTCAGCTTATATCATACGATATTTCTCTTTCTCTGTCTGACTTACTTCACTCAGTATAACAATCTCTAGGTCTGTGCATGTTGCTATATTTTTTATGTACACTTTGGGAGACCATAATAGCACATGCCCATGGAGTATTTTGTGTTTGTTTATTTTTGTTTATTACCCAACTTGCCGCTTCACTGGAGTGGAAATTCCAGGAGAGCAGGGAATTGTCTTTTTTCCCAGCACCGAGAATAGTGTCTGGTACAAAGTAGGCCCTCAATGAATGCACGTGATGAATAAATAAATAATACATCATTTGCAAGAAAGCTCATGCCTTGACTGGAAATTCTAAATGATACCGATGCTGTCCTATCTCTTCCAGGGAACTTAGTTTCTTCAACTCACAACTGCAGGGACTTTTGTCTCCAACTTCACCCACCCACCCCCATGGACACACCCTGGACTGAGTCACACCATCCACACTGCTGTGCTTTCAAATCCTTGAACTTTTATCTCAACTTCTAGAACCATCTTGTGTCCTTCCAGCATTCCTCATCTGGTCTCATAATCCTTGCTTTTGCTTTTCCTTTACTTAATCAGTCCCTCTCCTTGGCTTCACTCCCTTCTAAGTCTTGGGTTTAGCACCATGAGCCAGGCTTCAACCACTTTCTCATTACACACACACAGAGCTATTTCAGTTACTAGTTATTTCATGCCTGTCTGGCAAAACTGCTATATCCACTCTTACATCCAGGCCACCACAGGCTGTCAATGAAATCTCAGAACTGCCCAACAGGTGACAGGATGCTGATGGAGTGAGAGTCATTAGTAAAATTTTCACTGTGTCTCTAGCTGGGTCTTGTTCCTGTTCTCCACAGTGGCTGTCTCAGAACATCACCACTCTCCTCAAGGCCCAGGCACACTTAAAAATTTTTTTGTTTTATTGTGGTAAAATATACATAATATAATATTTATCACTTAACTCTTTGTAAGTATACATTTCAGTGGTATTAAATACATTCACAATGTTGTATAATCATCACTATCTATATAATACTTTTTTCTTCATCCCCAGTAAAAACACTGTGCTCATAAACAATAACTCTTCTTTGCCTCCTGCCCACAGCCCCTGGTAACCTCTATTCTACTTTCTGTTTCTATGAATTTGCCTCTTCTAGGTACCCCACATAAGCCAGGCACACTTTCTTCCTTCTCACCTTCACGTAAACACTTGCCTGATGTGTCACGGAGAAAACAGAGAAAATAGCAGCTCCCTGAATGCACACACTCTCTGGCCTCAAGGCCTTTGCACTACTTTCTCCTGCCAGGACACACTGGTTCTTCCTCTTTATAGACATACCTAAGCTCCATAGAGTAACAGTTTCATGCCCCCATTTGATTGTGATCCCCTTGAGGGTAGGAAGTACGTTTTTTTTTTGTTTTCTTTGTTTTTTTTTTTGTGGTACGTGGGCCTCTCACTGCTGTGGCCTCTCCCGTTGCGGAGCACAGGCTCCGGACGCGCAGGCTCAGTGGCCATGGCTCACGGGCCCAGCCTCTCCGCAGCATGTGGGATCCTCCCGGACCGGGGCACGAACCCGCGTCCCCTGCACCGGCAGGCGGACTCTCAACCACTGCGCCACCAGGGAAGCCCGGAAGTACGTTTTTAATATCTGTATCCCTAGTGGAATATAGTGCCCAATACATGGTAAGGGCTCAATATATATTTATTGAATGAATACGAATTGTAAATTGGGGTTATAAAGTGGGCTAGGGAAGCTGGGTGTGCCCATGTGTTATCCACTCATATGCTGAAATATTTAGCATTAATCCACTAAAAGGTAGAAACTGATAAATATGTACACATAGGTACCAAGTCACAATTGATAAAAGAGCCAAGAGTGACAGGAAATTTAATAATAGTAATAAATTATGGGTGGATGTTATGAACTATTTTAGAACATTTAATCAAGCTGATTAATTACTTAGGGTTTTTATCTCCCAAATCTGCATTTTACATTTGAGAAAACTAATCTTGTCATAATTTAACACCCTCCTTCCACCAATACTAGGGTTGGAGTCTAAAGTTTTCTGTGTTAAAATTTAAATGCTGTCATCAGTATCATAAATATACAATAGAAATGAATGGGGTTATCCTTAATATGTAGGAGTGTTCTGTGAATTTAACATGCAGGGCAAACATGTGATTCTCTGAATAGGAATACAGTATTGAAAAACAAAAATCAATGTCCTATCTAGGGGAAAAATACAAATTTTTGATCGATAAAGTGTGTGTGGTTTTAAAGGAGAATAGAATAATGGTTAAGAAAAAGAAAGAGGAGAAAAAAAAACTATAGGGTGTGGGTAAGAGCAGGACAGAAGTTAAATGAATCCAGAGGAACAAAAAGCAGCTCCAGTACAGCATACCAAAGCGGTGGGGCAGAAAGAGTAGCTGCTGGAATTTAATCTGGAGAGAAGCAACTGCAAGAGGTAAAAACTCTTAGAGTAAGAACCAGTTGGTCACCTTCCACATAAGCGTGAGGTGATCACAAAACAAACTGATTTAGGCTCAACTGAGCTCAAGCAGGAAAGGGCCCCGGTTCTCTGGAGAGTGAAAAGGGGGACTGAAAGAAATAGAAGAGGGTCTGGGGTGCTGAAGCAAACAAAAGTCCATAGCCTCAAAGGTTTCTAATAGAGAAATCTAGAGAGTAACAGGAATTGGGAAGTGGAGGTGCTGGAAAGTATTGTTCAGAGCCTTCAAGTTGGGCAAGGGACACCGAGAAATAAAAAACTACACTAAAAATGTACATCAACCATATACAGCCGGTGTCTGGTGTCCGGCATTTCATTCCACTGTGACAGGGTGAAACTGTGCATTAGAACAGCTCTGTATGCTGGACGACAGCAGTTGGGGCTGGAGATGGGAGCCCTGCCAGGGAAGTTAAGGCAGGGTGGCAAGGCTGGAGATGTCCCCCAACTTGACCCTTACATGGTGCAGCCAAAAGTAAACACAAGATTTTCTAGCAGATGAAATGTCATGTATTTCATCAAAGGGGTTTTGTAGACAAATCATGGGAGAACTAAACACAAAATGCAATCCCTTGGCTTTCAATAACTTGAAGAATAAATTACGTTCTCTAGAACCCTCACTTATGAAATGTAATTCACTGCAGGTCAGGTGTGTGACCAGGAAAACATTTTGCTCTATCTTCTCTCTACTCATTATACTTTTCTTGGTGTAACTATTAAACATAATAATTTTCACTTGAGACATTAATTATCCCTGCTCACAAATCCTTTCTGTTATTTTTCTAATTTCTCTTTAATGGCTTTATTTTATTTTAGCCACCTTCACGTTCTTAAATAACATCTTCATTAAGATACTAATGGCATACCACAAAATTCACCCATCAATTGTTTTAAGCAAGTGTTTTTTTAATACTATTAGTTGGAGATGTATTATAGGGTTCTATGGCCTTTTCCCCCATGTACAGCATCGTAGACACAGAATAGTGTAAACTCGTTCAGTAAGCAAATGCACATATACTTCATGTGTTTACATCCCTTGGCTACGATTGTTAAAAATGCTTGCAAATAATATTTCCTAACATTATATCATAGTTATCTTAAGAAAGACAGGATAAAGGATAGAAGCCTGCCACAGATACTGAAGAGATTTAATAAATACTTCTGAGGCTGATAAATATGTTTGTTCTCAGATTGACAGGATTTCCCGGTACTTAATCTGGCACAATGAATTCTTAGAACAGGGTTATCTCTAAAACTTGTACTTCATTCTCCCAAAACAAGATTTCTTCGAAATAACTATTTTAATGTTTGCGTTCCTAACCTTAGTTCTCTTATTATTTCTGTAAGGCCATAAAAACCTAACCAGGCATCTGCTTCTGATTTTAGATTTCTGTTTTTGCCTTTAAGTTTTCTAAGCACCTGCCTAACCAGCTAACCAAGCTTCCCCTCCTTCACCAGCATTCATTCCTCCCACATGACGCTGTTAGGTTTTTCCTTAGTTCGCTTAGCTTTTTAAACACCTGCAGTTCAACAACAAGGATAGTATTGTCTGGCTATTTCACTTCGCAATGAGTTGATTTACCTGTCAAGATAAACGTCACTGTACATATTAGTGGCTCTCTGGATTAATGCCTTATAAAATAGCACATTTGCACTGTTCTATGCCCTTCACAAGCATTAAACACTGATTTCATTGGATAGGCCAGATACTATATCAACATTATTTAATGAAAGGAGCTTATTGCTGGGGGTTCAAAGATGAACTAGTATGAAAGTGAAACTTTTGGATTCATGCTAAATGTTTATTTGTTATAAGGGATCTTTAGCAATTATGACAGGAATTATCCATGTCCCATAAAAGAACACTGTATAGGTATCTAGTAGTCCAAGTTTGCTTTAAAAATACATTAAAATAAATATATAGCTAAATGATTAATGACAGCATTAACAGCATGAACACTCATCACCCTTCGGTCACTATGCAGATAAATATATCAAGAAAAAGGGAAATGTAGAATTTTCATCAGGTCAGAGATGCACTATATCATAGTTCAAATGACTTAATTTTTTTTTATCATTTTCTTTTACAAAATGAATGTTAGACATAAAAAAGAATGTCTCCAGCTGTTTCTAGATCTTCTTTTAATTTATTTCTAATAAAGCATATATATGGGTAACAACTTCAAGCTGAGTTTTGAAACCTGAAGACAGTTTTCTGCCTTAAACAGTTAATCAAAGCCACATGAAAGCTGGCTTCAATTAAATTCAGTCTAAGATAGCTATGATCTGATTAACTGCAATAGACCAAAAAAAAAAAAAAGTTACAATGATCACTTCCCAATTGTGAATAACTCAAAAAAAGAAAAAAAGGAAGGACAAAAAATGTTTTTAACTAGTAAAAGCAACAATAAATCTTGCTTCAAATATTAAAAACCATTCTTTATGGTTTAATATCCATTTGCCTACATCTTGAGTGTTGTATTCTTGAATTTACTAATTTACTTTAACCTGTTCTATTCTGCTTTCATCTTGGTGGCAAAAGTATCCCAAGGTAAAATGGCAGCTAGCCATGTATCTAGTATGCTTTTACCTTATTGTGCAATGGAAACCAATTAGAGATGATTTGGTAAAAAACTCAGTTGTAACTCACAGTATTTTTTTCCTGTCAATATTAAACATTTTAGTGGAATGTGATAAATACTTCAAATTAAACTACATTAAAGAAGGTTTTTATGCTATGTGAATTTCAGAATTAGTAATCTCTCACACTGTGGGTAGCTCCTAACTAATGCATATCAATATAGATCTGTCATTTTCAGATATATGACCGTTTGGGAAAAGTGCCCAAAGGGCCTGGTACCTGTAAGAACTCTCCTCCCCTTTCTGATAACAGGGCTTGTGATTTCCTTCCCCTTCCTCCTTCCATCACTGCTGTCTGGTACTACTTATGTCCCCAGTCTCTCGCTTGACTTCAAACACTTCTTATCTTAGGGGATTAAACCCTGTGAGTAATCCTTTACCCCACTTCCTCAAGGCACCCCTCCACCAATTCTTCCCTTCAATGTGTCTGAGTCGAGTAACATCTAACCAGTCCCCATCTCCCATCCTGGCCTATAGCTCCTATAATACAGAAAAGCTCTTTCAATTAAGTGATATTTGTAAAAAGTGTAGACAAATCTAAGGCCCTCTTTGTATTCAGATATTATAATTAGCATTCATTCAGTCACTCAACAAGTACTTCTTGAGTACATCCTGTATACCAGACCCCAGGTGGGGCAACTGTCTTTCCTTATTATGGGCTTTGAAAATGAAGAGAAATGCTGACAGTTTAGGAGGGAGCAATTTTATTCCTGTTTCCTGCTTACTATTATTAGCAGGAAAACAATAACAAAAATCTTTGAAAACCTCAAGTTTAGTAAACATTTATTAGCCCTCTAGTGTGTCCTGGGCTACGTGCTTGGCTCTAGAAAGAGCAACGTTAAGTGCAAAAGACCCTGTGCCATGTAGGGTCTTAAACAAGAGTGTGGACTAAGAGGGCTTTGAGGATGAGAATGAGCTTATATCTGGGACAGGAATAAGGTGGTGGCTGTGGACATGAAGCCAGTCGACCAGAATCAGAGCCAGAAGAGGCATCCTGAGGAGCCAGACCAACATTCAGAGTGTCTTCCAGGGGCTTCAACAGGCAGGAGTTTCTAGCCTCCCACTAGAGGGCCTCCTGGGAGGCCCTCCCAATACTCCTTGTCAGAGATCCCTGCACAATCTACCCCTTCCCATCACTGCAAACATTCCCTATTGAAACCTCTGAACAAGACCTTTGGACCACCAGGTGCAGGCTTGGGAAGTGAGTAAAGCTGCCAGATTTCGCAAATAAAAGTGCAGGGTGTCCAGTTAAGTTTGAATTTCAGATAAACAGAAAAGAATTTTTACTAGAAGTGTGTCCCATGCAATACCTGTATTTGTATTGTTTTGTATTTTATCTGGCAACACTAGAAATGGGATAATATTCTTATTTCTGTTTAGCCTCGTCAGGCAACCCAGACACCATTTCAGAAGTACTTTCTCCCACCTGTGACTCTTAGCTTCTCAAAGCATTGAGACATTTAGCAGGTGTCTCTGTGGTTGTCTTTCTGTGCTGACACAGATGAAATCCTACCTACCTCCTGAGTAGACTTTTCAAATACCCTGAGAAGTCACTCTCTATTCCATTTCAGTGCACTTGATGTTAGCTACCAAATAAACTAGATATATATATAATGCCCACTCCAAAAAGACTTAAATGTAAATCAAGAAACTTTTCTAACAGGTATTTATTTATCTGTCTTGAGCAGAGTTAATGGTCTGGAAACAAGTTTAGTGGTTCAAGGGGAAAAAAAAATTCAACTTGAGAACATATTTACTGGGTATGTAATTGTCTTCTGATCAACTACCACTTGTTTTAGGCTTGTAAACAAAGAAGTATCTGAAAGCTTACTTTCTATTTTTTTAAAGAATGTGTGTCTATGTTTATAGACATAGATATATATAACATTATTTTGAAGGCAGTTGGAAGAAAAATCTCCCTTGTTTTGGGAACCACTTATTATTAATGGGATAGAAAATCACTGGGCTTGGTAAATGCTTACCAATATATTTGGTAATATAAAAGAATATTTTATAATAATATAATAATTAATATAATATAAAATAATATATATATAAGTAATATATAAAATATAAACATAGTAAAGTAAAAATTAGGTAATATAAAAAAGAAAAACATAGTAAATATTCAGTAATTCAAGAAATATCAATAGATTCATAATCTTTTAATTTCTCCAGATACTTTTCATTTTATATTCAAAAGATAAATTGTCATGACAGCTCAGATTACTAGAAATGGATATAAGCTACAGAATAAAGTGCATAATCATATTGTTCATGGCCTTTATCCAAGTTAATGGCCTTTATCCTTTCCAATCTAGCTCAGCTGCTTGCTAGAACAAGTAATAGCTTCTCTGTGTCTCTGCTTTCTCATCTGTAAAATGGGGATAATAATCTCTCTACCTCATAGGACTGTTATAATGATTAAATAAGGTCATATTTATACAGTATTTAGAACAAGGCCTGGCACATATAATTGTCAATTACAATGAGCTCTTTCAAATTAATTGATTACAAATAATTATACTTACCACTTGGACCCTCCTAGAAGAGGAAATAAATTTTAGTATTTTACAGGCCACTTTTGCTGAGTTTCCTACTTTCTCCGTCTTAGCTGGGTTTGGGGAATAGGGAACAATGGTTTTCACAACCATTTCATAACACAATTAGTTTCAGAAGGACAGAAAGAAATTAATATACAGCAAAAATCTGCTAATACCACTTTAGTTGAATTTCAGTTTCACCGTACCTTGCTCATTCTTAGTTGGAATTGGGCAGTAGGAAACAATGTTTTTCACACTATAATTAGTTTCAGCAACAAGAAATTAATATACAGTGAAAACCTGCTAGTACTATTTGTTTTAATGTCCTAGGATTTATTTTAGTGTTCAGTTATAATTTAATAGATTTCTTGGGGTTTTGTGTAGCATTCACATGCAGAACAAAATTATTCGAGAGCACTAAGAAATTATTAAGAATATTAAGAAATAATTTCCTTTAAAAATCTGTCTCAAGGTTTAGGATCAGTTCACACCATCTCTAAATGAGTGGGTATAAGATGTGCTAATGGAACTCATACAGTGGCTGTTCCTCGACAGGAGAAAGAATTTCATTTTCTGTCAGTTCTGTCCTTTTTTAATGTCAATGCTTCTACCATCTGAGCAAAGAGAAATTTTGTAAAGCTAACAGTCTTATCTATCTTCACCTTCACTGGCGTCTGAAATCATACTATAGAAAAGGTCAGCTCTGTTTTTTTTTTCTTTCCATATATACTTTGCTTAAACATCTGTGAAACACTGCGACCTCTCTGAAAAACTATGAAGAAAATGTACCCTCCCTCAGTCTGTGTAGGTAGACAGCAACCATTATGTATTCCAGACCAATGTCATTGAGGATGTCACACTAGATAGCATTTTGTTACCTTACCAAAAATATTTGCTATTTTAGCATTCTTCTTTCAATACGAAGGTTAGGATAAGGAAAATTTCAATATTTAATAACAGAACAACATGTAGATTCCAACACTACGCATGGTTTGCTCCAATTAAAAAGGCAAGGACTGAGGAATATCATGGTTATCAAAAGGATTAACTGAAGGAAGGCAACATGCAAGAGTGAGAAGGACACTGAACTGAGGTGCTGCCAGGCCCTGACTCTCATCCTGGCACTGCCATTAGGAGCTATGTAATGTTAGGTCGGTCCCTTAAACTCACCACTTCTCATTTGCTTCCTCACTTGTAAAGTGAGAGAAACAGAACAGATCCCCTGTGAGATCTCTCTTCTAAAATTACACAATTTCAGGTAAATGTATATACCCAACACATGAACTCCTCCTTTGCAATTTAAGGGTTTTGTTCAATACCATACTGCTTTTATTCCAGAAGTGAAACTGGGAAAAGTAGTCACAGAGTTTATTTCCATTTCAATTCCAAATAAGACTCAGATAAAGAGACTTAAAAACAATAGATCTTGTCTCAGGAACACCTGCCACATTTGAGACGTAAGACACAACCAATCAGAACAGGGAAAGTCCACAGATTCCCCGCTCTAACCCTCTGTTCCTTTTAATGTAAACAATCGGATAAATCACTGAAAAACACAGGTTAGTGAACAAGTCAGCTGTAGTTGGGGAGGGGGGCTAAGCACTAAATTTAAACAGGGGAAATTTATGTAAACTTTATATATCTGAAAGGGCACCAAAAGTTCTTCCCAAATGGGTAGTTTACCATAAAGTCAGGCGTTTAGTGAATAGAGTAAATAGAGAGGCTAAGTATGACCCTGGTTAACTACCCACACATACTCTTTAAAGACACCTACATATGTACATGAATGGACCATTATTAGTTCTTATTCATGTTAATCTAGTTGTCATTGAACTGTAGTTACTCAGTCCTAATGTTTTGCACAGGAATACTAAGTGCTTGACTCATGCCTTTGAAGCTGTTTCGTAATTCAGAATAAAAATGACCCCAGAAAGGCAATCTCTTATGCCTTCTAAATGACTTTCTCTTGTCTGAACTTTTATTGTAAAAAATCAAGTAACCCTTTGTTGGGATGCTGTGCTAGTTACTCAAAGGAGTTTTATGTAATCTTCTCAAATTCGAACCAATGAGAACAATCAGAATTTCCATTAAGCTGTTCCATAGAGGACACTCGATAATAGCAGTACACAACCAACGTGACTCTAGATAATTTGTGGTAGAAAGTTCTTGAACTGAAAATGAATCACAGAGCAGAAAGACCAGAATGTAAGTAAAAGAATTGGAATTGTTAATAGAGTTATAATTAGTAACTTTCTTGGCTTGTAAATTAGACAAGTAATGCAGTTCAGAAATAATGAAGAACCTATCATCCCTTTTTTCTTTACCATCTTACAAATATTCACCGGCTTGTCATGTCAATGATACATCTGATTAGAGGAGGACCAACAGGAGTCAGGCTTCCGTGTACCTTCTGAATTTTTATAAACATCCTTACTTCGCTGAAAATTCATTCTTTTACTTTTAGAGTAACTTTCTAGGTCCCAAATGTCTTTGATCATGGGACAGCCCCTAGCCAAAGACAGGGATTTAAACTTTCATCTGATTGTCCCACAAATAATTTCTCATCTCCTTCTTGTCATACAACAGCAATTAATTTTCAAAGCCTCCCTAGGGAAGTGTCAAAATTCTAAATCTAAGGACAATGATGGGGAATTTTCAGTACATGTTTTGAAGCTTCCTTTGTATACTCTAGTAGAGTTCAAGTGTGAAAATGTTCACAATTATATCTGAAGTTCCTCAATCTCATTGGATTTGTCCCAAATAATTTTAAAGTTAATTTATATTTAGTTAGATTTTATCATAAATTTAAGGGCAGTGATAAATCATTAATTAAGCATCATTTATGAATTAAATTAAATTAAAATATGAATATTTATCAGATACCCTTTGAAGACATTGTAGTAGGGATATAAAAGTAGTTCCTACATCAAAGGATGCTCTATCAACAGAGTGAAAAGACAACCTATGGAATAGGAAAAATATTTGCAAATCATATATCTGATAAGGAGTTAATATCCAGAATATATAAAGAACTCCTATAACTCAACAACAACAACAAAAAAAAAACTTGATAAAAAAAATGGGCAGGGCTTCCCCGGTGGCACAGTGGTTGAAAGTCCGTCTGCCGGTGCAGGGGACACGGGTTCGTGCCCCGGTCCGCAAAGATCCCACATGCCACGGAGCGGCTGGGCCCGTGAGCCATGGCCGCTGAGCCTGCGCGTCCAGAGCCTGTGCTCCGCAACAGGAGAGGCCACAACAGTGAGACGCCCGCGTAGGGGAAAAAAAAAAAAAAAAAAAAAAGGCAAAGGACTTGAATAGGTATTTCTCCAAAAAATATATACCAATGGTGAATAAGCACATGAAAAGATGCTCAACTCACTAATCATTAGGGAAATGCATATTGAAACCACCATTTCATACCATCCCATTTACAATGGCTATTATTAGAAACAAAACCCAGAAAATAACTAGTGTTGGCCAAGATATGGAGAACCTGGAATCCTTGTGCAGTGCTGGTAGGAATATAAAATGGTATGGCTGCTATGGAAAACAGTATAAAAAAATTCTTCAAAAAATTGAAATTAAGAAAAGAATCAAAAGCAGGGACTCGAACTGATATTTGTACAGCCATGTTCATGGCAGCATTATGCACAGTAACCAAAGGTGGAGGCAACTCAAGTGTCCATCACTGAATGAATAGATAAACAAAATGTGGTCTGTACATACAGTGGAATATTATCCAACCTTAAAATAAAGGGAATTCCTGGCACATGCTACAACACAGATAAACCTTAAAGAAATTACGCTGAGTGAAATAAGCCAGACACAAAAGGACAAATATTGTGTGATTCCACTTATATGAGGTACTTAAAGTAGTCAAATTCAGAAACAGAAAGTAAACCGGTGATTGTCAGAGTTTTGGGGGAGAAGGGAATAAGAAGTTAATGTTTGATAGGTATGAGTCTCAGTTTGGGACTATAAACAAAGTTCTGGAAACAGATGGTTGCACAACACTGTGAATGTACTTAAATGCCACAGAACTGCATACCTAAAAATGGTTACAATTGTAAATTTTCTGTTATAAGTTTTTTTATTAAAGTACGTATAGTTAATTTACAATATTGTGTTAGTTTCAGGTATAGAGTAAAGTGATTCAGTTATATATATATATTTTTTTCAGATTCTTTTCCATTGTAGGTTATAACAAGATATTGAATATAGTTCCCTGTGCTTTATAGTTGGTCCTTGTGTGACTGTTTTACCACCGTAAAAGAAATGGTTTGTGCCCATATTGAGCTTACAATATAGTGAGGAAATAAGTGTGTATATAAAATTAGTACCTGAATAGTTATAATATAATGTAAATTAAATAATAATAAGACAGTAGAAATTAAATACTATGGTGTTCAGAGAACGCAAAGGTAACAGTTGTTTCAGGAAAGGTTTTATGGAGTATATAGTGGTTGGGGTTTACCTTTGGAAGATTAACACAATTTTATTGAGTAGAGAAGATGGGAACAGGTAGCCTACAGAAACAGACCAGTTATAAGCTAAGCAGGGAAGCCAAAATCTTAGGGTGTGATTTTAAAACTGTGATTCCTCCCAGTTAGGTTAAAGTACAGAGTAGTGCTTCCCAAACTTTAGTGTGTATACAGATCACTTGGGAATCTTGCTAAAATGTAGATTCTGATGCTATAGATCTAATGGTAGGGTGCAAAATTCTTCGTTTCTAATAAGCTCCCATGTGGTCCCAATGCCGCTTTGAGTGGCTCAGGTCTTGAGTATATATACCTACAAATACAGGTCAGTCCAAAGTTGAGGACTTTGAAAACTAAAAGTCCATACTTACTTCAGAGATAATGGAGAACCAGTGGAACTCTTCTGGGTAGGGAAATCCTAGTATTGGAGCTCTTTCTTGGGAAGATTAATCTGTCAGCCATGTGTAGTGGGAATAGAATGGGCAAAGTCAGACACTGCGGAGACTGGTTAGGGGTCAATGAGACCTATTAGTAGAAAGAGGCTACTAAGAGTCTATCAGCAGTAACCAGGCTAGGTGTGGTGAAGCCTGAGACAGGCAAGTGGGAGTGAAGGTTCAAAGGGGAAGACACGGTGAGAGGATAGCGCAAAGTGTCTTGGTGGCTGACATGCAGAGGAATATATGAGGAGGAAAAGTTTTAAATGCCAATGATTACAGTAAGCATACAATCAGGTTTCCCCAAGACATTCCAAATTTATGCCTGTCATCCCAGCATGATTATTAATAGTGGCCACTTCCACTCTAAAAATGTCCTAGTTTGGGTAATAAATAATATAATCACCCTAGCTTTATTCACAACTAACAGGATGTAGAGGAGAGTTAGGCTGCTTTGTAGTGGGTAGAAATCAGGCGATACTCATTTATTCATTCATTTATTCAATATTTACCAAATGTCAACTGTGTGCCAGGCATTGTTCTAAGTGCTGAGGATACCTAAGTGCCAAGTTTAAGTAAAAATGACAAAAACCTCAAAGCTTGTCCCCATGGAGTTTATGATCTTGTGGAGACTGACACATTCCAGAAGTGGGGGAGGAGGAGGAGATGGAAAGGGAGCAAGTTAAAGGTGCCAGGGAGACGTACAGCCAGAGGCAGTGTCAATCATCAAGAAAGAGGTGTTAGTATATACAATTCCATACCACTCCAATAGTATATACAAGTCCATACCACTCCAAATGTAAAATAGATAGCTAGTGGGAAGCAGCCACATAGCACAGGGAGATCAGCTCGGTGCTTTGTGACCACCTAGAGGGGTGGGATAGGGAGGGCGGGAGGGAGGAGATATGGGGATATATGTATGCATATAGCTGATTCACTTCGTTATACAGCAGAAACTAACACAACATTGTAAAGCAATTATACTCCAATAAAGATGTTAAAAAAAGAAAAAAAGAAAAAGAAAGAGGTGTTAGAATTTGAAGGGATGTAGATGCAGGTTTAGATATAGATGTGGATCTTTATGGAGGAATGAAGCTTTGAGAGTGAGTGAGATGCCTCCCTGAAAGTAGACTTAAAGAGAAAGAAGAGACCACGGACAGTGCCTACACTTAGAGGACAGACAGAAGGGTCCATGAGCTCATGGAGAGGCATTCAGAAAGGTAAAAGAAGTTCCAAGGTATAACAGAAGCTAGGGAAGCGGGGAGGTCAAGGGCCCTCCAGGTAACGATATCAAAAGTTGCAGAGAGGTCAAGGAGACAAGGTCTGGGACAGGTGGGGAAGGGGAGGGTCAGCTTTGGGAAAGAATATACTATGCCCTAGAGGGTGGTCAGTGACATGCTACATGATACTCTGTATATGAGAAAGAGTAGTACTGAGATTCTTAAGGTGTTCAACTTATTCTTTGATGATAGTTTGCTGATATAATTTATGTATTTCTCATTGCCATTTTTTATTGTTAATAAAAACAACCTTTTTGTAGTTGTTGTTTCTGAAAGTTTGGAACAAAGTAAAGCAAAAGCTCTAAGCATCTCACTTTTCATCAATAACTAGTGCAAAATTTTTCTCACAAGATTACTCTGAGAATGGATTAAAAATGGCACTTGTGTGCTGTAAAAAACTAAAGTCACAACAGGAGCCATGGTCTAGTTAAAAAATTCAATTTTACTTTATATCTTTTTCTCTCATATGAAGGGACATTTGGGAAGAAAGATTGCCGGCAGTAAAGAGGTGTGTGTGAACCTAAGAACACTGAGTGAAAAACACTGGCTTTCTCTGAAAGGTAAAAACTAATTTATCTATACAGAATTGTCAGTACTAAGACTGCTACTATGCCTAATAATTCCAGTAGTTTTGAATGACAACAGAAATACGTTATCTTAGCCTCACAGGACTAAATGAAATCTTAACAGAGCATTTAAATCACTCCCACCCGACCCCTTAGGTTACACTCCCCACCACACACACACACCCACACAGTCACAAACACACCACTTGCAGAGGATGAGAATACATCCTATTTGTGCTACTTTTAAGGAAGACTCTACAATATTCCTGGATAATTTCTATCAGAATTGAAAAAGTTGCATTTAGAGCAGGAAGGTATGTGATTATCTTCTGTAGTTATGATGTAGTTCTTTTTAATTTTTTCCTTGTCCTACACACAGTGGTTGGCCTGGGAGCAGAGGAAAATAGAAACTGATTGAATGGTTAAATTTGTAACAACATATCTAAAAAACAGTGAACAAAGTACAATACTGTTATTAAAACCATTCCCGATAGCCAATACAATTCTGGTAGGAATGTTTGGTAACTTTTCAGTGGCTGAATGACTACTTTTACAACTCTGGAACAATGCTAGGGTTGGTTATCCTTTGTCGAAAGAAGCAACTGAGCAAAGCTTTATTTTGATTGGGGGTGCGGGGGGTGTTAGTGTCTGGCTGTAGGTCCCTGGGGGGTCTAGGCTTTCCTTGGCTATCATACTTGTAATTCATGGAGTAGGTTCCCCAGGGAAGAGGACAGTTACACTTAAAATTCAGGAAGCAAGCAGGCATGGGTTAGCATGGCATTCCAAACCCCCTGCACTCTGGCTCAGACTACCAGGCTTGGCTCCCAGGACCAGCCTGAGCCTCCACGGCTGCCACACAGTGAGCTCATCACCCCAAACATGCCAAATACATTCCAAACTCTGCCCATTCTCCATCTTCATGCTTAGGTAAATCTTACCTTCCAAGGCACACCCGCAGCTCTTTATCCTCTACTATAATTTACCCCAACTCAGGTTCTTAAGAAATAATTCCATTGTCTGAAACCGTGTTTATTATTAGAAACACGCATTTGACACTTAGTGTATGCTATGTCAATTGTCAGTTACTTGCTCCATCACCCAGCTGAACTGTAAAACTAGATCAGTTTTCTTTACAGAGTTCCCATGAGAACCAAATAACACATGTTTTAAAGCATCTTGTAAAGCAGTCCAAATTAAAAGTATGTCCTGGGGAATGCCCCGGCAGTCCAGTGGTTAGGACTTGGCCCTTTCACTACTGGGGCCCTTGTTCAATCCCTGGTCGGAGAGCTGAGATACTGCAAGCTGTGTGGCGTGGCCAAAAAAAATAAAATTAAAAATTAAAAAAAATAAAAAAAATAAAAATAGGGGCTTCCCTGGTGGCGCAGTGGTTGAGAGTCCGCCCGCCGATGCAGGGGACACGGGTTCGTGCCCCGGTCTGGGAGGATCCCGCATGCCGCGGAGCAGCTGGGCCCGTGAGCCATGGTCGCTGGGCCTGCACGTCCGGAGCCTGTGCTCCGCAACGGGAGAGGCCACAGCAGTGAGAGGCCCGCGTACCACAAAAAATATATATATATAAATAAATAAATAAAATAAAAATATACCCTATAGTACTTTTTTCCTGACATTTGCCGACATTTTCATAAAAGCTGTATAACAATGTTTAAAAGGTGGGAAATCAGATCACTTTACAGTCAAGTTTTGATTGGGAAGATTATAGTCATTACACCATGCAAATTATACTCTCATATTTGCTTAGGTAACTCCCTATTGACATGACTGACCCTCATCTCTGATTTGACATTTCACAGAATTTAGAAGGGTAGAGGTTTTCACTTTGTATGTTACAACATTTGATTGTCTGTTCTCTCACTGGGAAGGCATAAGAAAGACACTCTATAGAATTAAAATAGATAGTATAGATGCAGAAACAGATATAAATTATAGATTGAGATTTAACAACAGCCCTAGAAGGTGAGCAACATTAACATCTCCTTTTTACAGATGACAAAGGAAGGACAAAATGGTTTAGTAACTTGCCCAAGGTCACATAGCTGGTGAAGAGCTGGGACTGAAATGAAGCATTTTGGTCTGAGTTCACACCTTTCGTTACTTTGCTGTGACAATCTTTACATCAGCAGGGGTAATAGCAAGGAGTTGAGTGATCAATTTCATTTAATTTAAGCATCACTTATTGGGCATTTACTAAGAGCTATGACCAATAAGTGCTAAGAATGAAAAATGAATATGCTAAGGTCCCTGGGCTCAAGGACAATGTTATCCTATGACTCACAGAAACACATAATTTCAATACTTTTGCAGTAATAAGTGCAATAATCAATGCGTGTGAGACAGAAAAGTTGTGCTTCTCACCAGATAGTTGTTTTATAGTTTGACTTATTTGCTTTACTTAAAATGTGGAGAATAGCCTTATCAAAACCAAGCACGCAGACAAATTCAAGTTCATACAGTCAGCATGGACGTTTCCTTTGTTTGCTGGCTGCTCTGTTAGGTAAGACTGTATATACAAACCTGAGCACTGTCTCTGCCCTGCCTTGAAGAAAGAAATACAGCCAGTGGGGAGGAAGGAGGCATAAAAGGGTCGGATAAACAGATAAATGAAAATACAATGGTGTGAGTGCTATAATAGAAAAAAGAACAAAGTTCCCAGGGATGATATTTGAATTAGATCTTGAAGAATAAACAGGCCCCTGACAATCAGAAGTGGGACCAGGGGCAGAGAGAGGTGGACAGTGGGAGTCGAGGATTTCCCAAGCAGAGAGGAATGTGTAAAGTACAGACTGGGGAAAGGGAGGCATGTTCAAGGTAAGGGAGGAGTTCAGTGTGGCCAGAGTATGAAGTATACAGGCAAGGAGGTAAGAGGTGGAAGAAAGAACTGGGCTGTGTCCAGATGGTGAATGGTTTTATACGCTCAGCTCAGAATTGTAGACATAATCGCAAAGGCAATGAATTCGCAACAAATTCTAGAACCAAAAATATAATGACTTTTTCCTAATTTTAGATCACCTATATGAGTATATAGGAATATTAGGTTCTGAGGAATGTATACAGTATTTCAAAAGAGAGAAAAAAAAGTGTCCTCTGATAAAATAAGTTTGGGAGATACCAAGTACTATGTTACCTTACAATAATTTTACAATTCACATTAATATAAAAATATTAAACATAGGAAGCCTATTTAACTTTGTCTAATCCAGCCTTTGTTAAACTTCATCATTGCACTTTTTTGATTCTCCCTCCCATAGAACACCTATTAAACACCTCACAGTTGACCTATATCAGTATTCAACTGAGATGGGACCCAGCAGTGGCTATATACATAAAGATTACACATCACTTTTTCATGTGAAAACTCTCACAGAATTTTAGAAATCATAATTCCTCAATTATATGATATTAAGGATCTCCTTTAAAAATTCTCTCAAATATTTTCAACATTATTTTTTTGGAATGTAAGTAATTTATTTTTTGATATGGTTTTACATAATGACACATCAATGTCAAAGTACCATCAGAGTGGACAGAGCTGTCCCATCTAGGGCTTATCCTGTTTCCTATAGAGAGAGAACTGACTTGTCCATGGCCACAGAGGATGGAAGTGGTCACATTGAATTCCATAAGTGTGCAGACTTTCCCAGTCCCCGTGCAAATGCACAGAGAGAGACCAGGCTGCACTGCAGGATCATAAATGTAGCATGTCATACTTTATGGGCACTAAGTCATGAGGAATATAATGCCCTTAGTAGAGTTACCTGAAGTTCTGGGTTCTCTTAGGTAACCGCAGGTCATTTACCCTGAATTTTAATTTCTACTTCTTCTGAGAATATCATGTCTCAAGTTAAACTCATCCAGGTATAGAAACTGTGCCCATGCTCCCAGGGCTTTCACAGAGCTCTCTCCTGCCCCCATCCAACTACCTCTCTTTCACCTCCTCTCTTCCCACAGGCAACTCCTACTCTGGCTTCAGCTGAAATGTCACTTTTCCTACCACCCTCCCCAGACTGGGCAGGTCACTCTTGTCAACTCTTGGAATACCATTTGTCTTTTCATACTTTGCACTGACACAAGCTCTAATTTTAAGTTCACTGATGTGGCTATTTATTTATTGTTGGTCCCTTCAGTAGGCCATGAGCTCCATGAGTACACAGGCTCTGTTTTGGTCCAGTGTTGTATTGCAGCATCTAGCACACAGATGTTAAATAAACATGGACTAAAGAACACTAAAAATTCATAATTTGAGTGACAACAGTGAGACTGTTCATAAATTGGCTACAGCCTAGACCTCATTTTTAGAATTCAGGCTGGTTTAGATTTCAAATTATAGAGAAATGCTATTCTACTGATAACAGTTTATTGATATAATAGCTTAATTTTCCTATTTCTAAATAAATAGTTGCTATTAATATTACTATTGTAATTGGTGAATAACCTAAACTTACCTGCCTTTAATTTTATTCCATGATGTCTAGCTTCTAGGTAATACTCTCTATATATAATATAATTCTTCATGTTGGCATTTATACACTTCAAATACTTTTAGACTCATGTCTTCTATTCACTATCATTTAACCACACTACACATGGTTGTTCCTTTAATCTGCTCCATAAATCACTCTCTCCTTTTCCTTTTATTATTCCGGTGGATGTCTCCAAACTTCTTCCAATTTATCAGTCCCTTTGTGGCTCTGGAGGTTTAAACCAAAGCCAGTACTCTGTGTGTTTAGAACTCAGGGGTCTGGGATGGGCTGATGGGTAAGGTCTAGTTGTATCTTCTATAATAATAATAATAATTTTAAAAAGCTAAGGAAATCAAACTTTCAAAGTACATTTAAATTCCTTCACAAGCCATGTAATATTTCTCCCACCATTTTCCTTTGGTTGCCCCACAGAAATGCCATATGCTTAGTGAATGCTTCCTTTGATGTTGAGTTACCATGGAATACTACCTTACATGGAGAGAAATCTGGCAAAGAGCAGTGGAAATGGCACATGTTTAGAGTTTCATTTGAAAAATAAAACTGCATGCCCTCTTTTCTAGTCATCCCCCTGTTCCACTTTTCCACTGGCCTGGTCCTTCTGTCTTTTGTTAGGTTGTTTTCCTACCAGAAGATTTCTTCTGGTGGGGGTAGAGGGGTGTGCAGTTTGGACAGCTAAAAGTATGCAGCAAGCAGATTGTTTGAGGGCACATCATTAGATGATTAATAGGACCTGATGGACCAAGACAACACAGAAGAGAGAACTCAAACTTTGATTGTGTGGTTCTATTTAATGTGTCACCTGCAAGATAAATTAGTCCTGGGAAAGCAACTTGGCTGGTGAGCCCAGCTCTAAAGCAGAGATGATGAGTGTCTTAAGAACACTGCCTTGCAATCAGAGAAGAAAAAGAAATAAAAGGAATACAAATTGGAAAAGAAGAAGTAAAACTGTCACTGCTTGCAGATGACATGATACTATACATAGAGAATCCTAAAGATGCCACCAGAAAACTACTAGAGCTAATTAATGAATTTGGTAAAGTTGCAGGATACAAAGTTAATGCTCAGAAATCTCTTGCAGGGCTTCCCTGGTGGCGCAGTGGTTGAGAGTCCGCCTGCCGATGCAGGGGACACGGGTTCGTGCCCCGGTCCGGGAGGATCCCGCATGCCGCGGGGCGGCTGGGCCCGTGAGCCATGGCCACTGGGCCTGCGTGACCGGAGCCTGTGCTCCGCAACGGGAGAGGACACAACAGTGAGAGGCCCGCGTACCACAAAAAAAAAAAAAAAAAAAAAAGAAATCTCTTGCATTCCTATACACTAATGATGAAAACTCTGAAAGAGAAATTAAGGAAACACTCCCATTTACCACTGTAACAAAAAGAATAAAATACCTAGGAATAAACTACCTAGGGAGACAAAAGACCTGTATGCAGAAAACTGTAAGACACTGACAAAAGAAATTAAAGCTGATACAAACAGATGGAGAGATATACCATGTTCTTGGATTGGAAGAATCAATATTGTGAAAATGACTATACTACCAAAGGCAATCTACAGATTCAATGCAATCCCTATCAAATTACCAATGGCATTTTTTACAGAACTAGAAAAAAATCTTAAAATTTGTACAGAGACACAAAAGACCCTGAATAGCCAAAGCAGTCTTGAGGGAAAAAAACAGAGCTGGAGGAATCAGACTCCCTGACTTCAGACTATACTATAAAGCTACAGTAATCAAGACAGTATGGTACTGGCACAAAAACAGAAATATAGATCAATGGAACAGGGTAGAAAGCCCAGAGATAAACCTACGCACCTACGGTCAACTAATCTATGACAAAGGAGGCAAGGATATACAATGGAGAAAAGACAGTCTCTTCAATAAGTGGTGCTGGGGAACTGGACAGCTTCATGTAAAAGAATGAAATTAGAACACTCCATAACACCATACACAAAAATAAACTCAAAATGGATTAGAGACCTAAATGTAAGACTGGACACTATAAAACTCTTAGCAGAAAACATAGGCAGAACACGCTTTGACATCAATCACAGCCAGATCTTTTTTGATCCACCTCATCGAATAATGGAAATAAAAACAAAAATAAACAAATGGGACCTAATGAAACTTAAAAGCTTTTGCAAAGCAAAGGAAACTACAAACAAGACGAAAAGACAGCCCTCACAATGGGAGAAAATATTTGCAAACGAATCAACGGACAAAGGATTAATCTCCAAAATATATAAACAGCTCATGCACCTCAATATTAAAAAAACAAACAACCCAATCAAAAACTGGGCAGAAGACCTAAATAGACATTTCTCCAAAGAAGACATACAGATGGCCAAGAAGCACATGAAAAGCTGCTCAACATCACTAATTATTAGAGAACTGCAAATTGAAACTACAATGAGGTATCACCTCACACCAGTTAGAATGGGCATCATCAGAAAATATACAAACAACAAATGCTGGAGGGGGTGTGGAGAAAAGGGAACCCTCCTACACTGTTGGTGGGAATGTAAATTGATACAGCCACTATGGAGAACAGTATGGAGGTTCCTTAAAAAACTAAAAATAGAATTACCATATGATCCAGCAATCCCACTACTGGGCATATACCCCCAGGAAACCATAATTCAAAAAGACACATGCATCCCAATGTTCATTGCAGCACTATTTACAATAGCCAGGTCATGGAAGCAACCTAAATGCCCATCATTAGTTGACTGGATAAAGAAGATGTGGTACACAAATACAATGTGATATTACTCAGCCATAAAAAGGAACAAAATTGGGTCATTTGCAGAGACATGGATGGACCCAGTGACTGTCATACACAGTGAAGTAAGTCAGAAAGAGAAAAACAAATATTGTATATTAACGCATATATGTGGAACCTAGAAAAATGGTACAGATGAACCAGTCTGCAGGGCAGAAATAGAGACACAGACATAGAGAACAAACATATGGACACCAAGGGGGGTAAGTAGCGGGGTGGTGGTGGTGGTGTGATGAACTAGGAGATGGGGATTGACATGTATACACTAATATGTATAAAATGGATAACTAACAAGAACCTGCTATATAAAAATAAATAAAATAATATTCAAAAATTAAAAAAAAGAAAGAACACTGCCTTGCAAGATGCAGTCCAATCACAGACCATGTTCAGATGAAAGGAGCAGTGAGATTGACTTCACACAAAAACACTTTGAATCTGACAAACAGTAATTACAACTAGATGGCCCTTCCTCCAGCTTTGATCCTTGCTGTTTACCACTTTGTGATGATTGAAGGGAAATACTTCTCTTCAGTTTTCTAAACAAGTGGTTAAAGCACTGTAGTGTTGTCAGCCAAGCCAAGGATCAGGGAGGCAGAATGTTAAATCATATCACATAAAACCACCTGGCATGGCTTGTTGAACACTGACCAATCAATACTTTAATGCCCCTTAAGAGTATGCTGAGTCCATCGGCCCAAGAAAGCAAATGCTTTTGAATCAAGTGGATTAATATTAATACGCTGCAAACAACTTTAAAAATCTACCAATAAGTAGGGCTTCCCTGGTGGCGCAGTGGTTGCGAGTCCACCTGCCGATGCAGGGGACATGGGTTCGTGCCCCAGTCCGGGAAGATCCCACATACCGTGGAGCGGCTGGGCCCGTGAGCCATGGCCGCTGAGCCTGCGCGTCCGGATCCTGTGCTCCGTAACGGGAGAGGCCACAACAGTGAGAGGCCCGCATAGCGCAAAAAAAAAAAAAAAAAAAAAAAATCTACCAATAAGTAGCACAAGAGTAAATAAACCTGTAAGCACAACAGTACAATAATGATTTGGTACCAAAATAGATGTTAGAGATCCTAATTTGAATTGAAGAATAAGAACTCAAAACACAAAGTATTAGAACTAACATGACGGTTAGTTAATTACACAGTTTTCTATGGGATGTAGTCCTCAGATTCTGTAATCCTTTCATCCCCTGTTGCGTCCATATCCTGCCCTCTCCTTAATCCTTACTCCAGCCACCTCTACCCCTGAAGAGTCTTCTGGGCTGAGGGAAAGAGGAAGTTAACTAAATGTACCCATGGCTCCATGGGAAGACCTAAGATTGTGAACTGTAGCAGAGGGCAGGTAACCTACACATAGAATCAAAATGATGTCAGAAGAGAAAGAGGCTCATCCCAAATCATTTTTGACTTTATAATAGTTTTGGTTTCTCTGGGGCCCAAGTGTCCAATATACCTGGATATCCTGGAATTTTATTTTGGGAAAAAGGAATATAAAAACAGGAAAGGGGCAGAAGTCTTCGATATATCAATAGAGTAGCAAATCAGGGAAATTTTATTTATTTATTTTGACCACACTGTGTGGCTTGTGGGATCTTAGTGTCCCGACCAGGGATTGAACCCGGGCCCTCAGCAGTGAGAGTACAGAGTCCTAACCACTGGACTGCCAGGGAATTCCCAGGGAAGTTTTAGAGAAGAAAAAATAACCCTATACCTAAAGGATCTAGAAAAAGAAGAACAAACAAAACCCAAAGTTAGTAGAAGAAATAATAAAGATCAGAGTAGAAATAAATGAAATTGAGACTAAATATATATATATATATAAGATCTATTAAATTAACAGATGGTTCTATGAAAAGATAAACAGACTTGATAAACCTTTAGTCAGACTCATCAAGAGAAAAAGAGAGAGGGCCTAAATAAATAAAATCAAAAATGAAAAGAAGTTACAATCAACACTACAGAACTGCAAAGAATTATAAGAAATTACTAGGAACACTTATATGCCAATAAAATGGACAACATAGAAGAAATGCACAAATTCCTAGAAATGTACAATCTCTCAAGAGTGAATCAGGAAGAAACAGAAAATATGAATAGAGCAATTACTGGTAATGAAATTGAATCAGTAATTTAAAAAATTCCCAACAAACAAACGGCCAGAACTAGACGGCTTCACAGGTGAATTCTACCAAACATTTAAGGAAGAGTTAACACATATCCTTCTCAAACTGTTCCAAAAAAATTGCAGAGGAAGGAATGCTTCCAAACTCATTCTACAAGGCCAGCATCACCCTGATACCAAAACCAGGTAAAGATGCCACAAAAAAAGACAATTACAGGCCAATATCACTAATGAACATAGATGCAAAAATCCTCAACAAAATATTAGGAAACCGAATCCAACAATACATTAAAAGGATTAGACACCATGCAAATCAAATCAAAACCATAAGATATTACCTCACACCTGTCAGAATGGTTCTTATCAAAAAGACAAGAAGTAACAAATGTTGGTGAGAATATGGAGAAAAGGGAACCCTCATGTACTCTTCTTGGGAGTATAAATTGGTGCAGCCACTATGGAGGTTCCCAAAAAAACTTAAAATATAACTACCATATGATCCAGCAATTCCACTCCTGAGTATTTGTACAAATAAAATGAAAACACTAATTCTAAAAGATATATGCACCCCTATGTTCATTGCCGCATTATTTACAATAACCAAGACAAGGAAGCAACCTAAGTGCCCATCGATAGATGAATGGATAAAGAAGATGTGGTATATTAATATAATGGAATGTCACTCAGTCATAAAAAAAAGAATGAAATCTTGCCATTTTCAACAACATGGATGGACCTAGAGGGTATTATATTGACTGAAATAAGTAAGACAAGCGAGATCTTCGACTTCCGGGGAAGATGGCGAAAGAGTAAGACGCGGAGATCACCTTCCTCCCAACAGATACACCAGAAATACAGCTACACGTGGAACAACTCCTACAGAACACCTACTGAACGCTGGCAGAAGACCTCAGACCTCCCAAAAGGCAAGAAACTCCCCACGTACATGGGTAGGGCAAAGTGGAGAGATTCCCGCACAGAGGGTCGGTGCCGACCGGCACTCACCAGCCCGAGAGGCTTGTCTGCTCGCCTGCTGGGGAGGGCGGCGCTGGAAGCTGAGGCTCGGGCTTCGGTCAGAGCACAGGGAGAGGACTGGGGCTGGCGGCGAGAACTCAGCCTGAAGGGGGCTAATGCGCCACAGCTAGCCGGGAGGGAGTCCGGGAAAACTCTGGAGCTGTTGAAGAGGCAAGAGACTTTTTCTTCCCTCTTGGTTTCCTGGTGCGCGAGGAGAGGGGATTAAGAGCGCTGCTTAAAGGAGACCCACAGACGGGCGCGAGTCGCGGCTGAAAGCGTGGACCCCAGAGACGGGCGTGGGACACTGGGGCTGCTGCTGCCGCCGCCAAGAGGCCTGTGTGCGAGCGCAGGTCACTGTCCACGCCCCCCTTCTGGGGAGCCTGTGCAGCCCGTCACTGCCGGGGTCCCGGGTTCCAGGGACGGCTTCCCTGGGAGAACGCACGGCGTGCCTCAGGCTGGTGCAACGTCACGCCGGCCTCTGCCGCTGCAGGCTCGCCCCGCACTCCGTGCCCCTCCCTCCCCGCCCCGCCCCGGCCTGAGTGAGCCAGAGTCCCCGAAGCGGCTGCTCCTTTAACCCCACCCTGTCTGAGCGAAGAACCGATGCCCTCCGGTGACCTACACGCAGAGGCGGGGCCAAATCCAAAGCTGAGACCCGGGAGCTGTGAGAACAAAGAAGAGAAAGGGAAGTCTCTCCCAGCAGCCTCAGAAGCAGCGGATTAAAGCTCCACAATCAACTTGATGTACCCTGCATCTGTGGAATACATGAATATACAACAAATCATCCCAAATTGAGGAGCCAGGAGTCAGTGCTGTGCCTCTGAGGTGGGAGAGCCAACTTCAGGACACTAGTCCACAAGAGACCTCCCAGCTCCACATAATATCAAACGGCGAAAATCTTCCAGAGATCTCCATCTCAACACCAGCACCCAGCTTCACTCAACGATCAGCAAGCTACAGTGCTGGACACCCTATGCCAAACAACTAGCAAGACAGGAACACAACACCACCCATTAGCAGAGAGGCTGCCTAAAATCATAAAAAGTCCGCAGACACCCCAAAACATACCACCAAACGTGGACCTGCCCACCAGAAAGACAAGATCCAGCCTCATCCACCAGAACACAGGCACTAGTCCCCTCCACCAGGAAGCCTACACAACCCACTGAACCAACCTTAGCCACTGGGGACAGACACCAAAAACAACGGGAACTACGAATCTGCAGCCTGCAAAAAGGAGACCCCAAACACAGTAAGATAAGCAAAATGAGAAGACAGAAAAACACACAGCAGGAGAAGGAGCAAGATAAAAACCCACCAGACCTAATAAATGAAGAGGTAATAGGCAATCTACCTGAAAAAGAATTCAGAATAATGATAGTAAAGATGATCCAAGATTCTATTTCCAAGATCCAAAATCTTGGAAATAGAATAGACAAAATGCAAGAAACAGTTAACAAGAACCTAGAAGAATTAAAGATGAATCAAGCATCGATTAAAAACACAATAAATGAAATGAAAAATACTCTAGATGGGATCAATAGCAGAATAACTGAGGCAGAAGAACGGATAAGTGAGGTGGAAGATAAAATAGTGGAAATAACTGCTGCAGAGCAAAATAAAGAAAAGAGAATGAAAAGAACAGAGGACAGTCTCAGAGACCTCTGGGACAACATTAAACGCACCAACATTCGAATTATAGGGGTTCCAGAAGAAGAAGAGAAAAAGAAAGGGACTGAGAAAATATTTGAAGAGATTATAGTTGAAAACTTCCCTAATATGGGAAAGGAAATAGTTAATCAAGTCCAGGAGGCACAGAGAGTCCCATACAGAATAAATCCAAGGAGAAATACGCCAAGACACATATTAATCAAACTGTCAAAAATTAAACACAGGGGCTTCCCTGGTGGCGCAGTGGTTGAGAGTCCGCCTGCCGATGCAGGGGACACGGGTTCATGCCCTGGTTCGGGAAGATCCCACATGCCGCGGAGCGGCTGGGACCGTGAGCCGTGGCCGCTGAGCCTGCGCGCCCGGAGCCTGTGCTTCGCAAAGGGAGAGGCCACAACAGTGAGAGGCCCGCGCACCGCAAAAAAAAAAAAAAAAAAAAAAAAAAAATTAAACACAAAGAAATCATATTAAAAGCAGCAAGGGAAAAACAACAAATAACACACAGGGAATCCCCATAAGGTTAACAGCTGATCTCTCAGCAGAAACCCTACAAGCCAGAAGGGAGTGGCAGGACATAATTAAAGTGATGAAGGAGAAAAACCTGCAACCAAGATTACTCTACCCAGCAAGGATCTCATTCAGATTTGATGGAGAAATTAAAACGTTTACAGACAAGCAAAAGCTGAGAGAGTTCAGCACCACCAAACCAGCTTTACAACAAATGCTAAAGGAACTTCTCTAGGCAAGAAACACAACAGAAGGAAAAGACCTACAATAACGAACCCAAAACAATTAAGAAAATGGGAATAGGAACATACATATCGATAATTACCTTACATGTAAATGGACTAAATGCTCCCACCAAAAGACACAGATTGGCTAAATGGATACAAAAACAAGACCCATATACTGTCTACAAGAGACCCACTTCAGACCTAGAGACACATACAGACTGAAAGTAAGGGGATGGAAAAAGATATTCCATGCAAATGGAAACCAAAAGAAAGCTGGAGTAGCAATTCTCATATAAGACAAAATAGACTTTAAAATAAAGACTACTAGAAGAGACAAAGAAGGACACTACATAATGATCAAGGGATCGATCCAAGAAGAAGATATAACAATTGTAAATATTTATGCACCCAACATAGGAGCACCTCAATACATAAGGCAAATACTAACAGCCATAAAAGGGGAAATCGACAGTACCACTTTCATAGTAGGGGACTTTAACACCCCACTTTCACCAATGGACAGATCATCCAAAATGAAAATAAATAAGGAAACACAAGCTTTAAATGATACATTAAACAAGATGGACTTAATTGATATTTATAGGACATTCCATCCAAAAACAACAGAATACACATTTTTCTCAAGTGCTCATGGAACATTCTCCAGGATAGATCATATCTTGGGTCACAAATCAAGCCTTGGTAAATTTAAGAAAATTGAGAGGCCACAGCAGTGAGAGGCCCACGTACCGCAAAAAAAAAAAAAAAAAAAAAAAAAAAAAAGAAATGAAAAAGGAGAAGTAACAACTGACACTGCAGAAATACAAAAGACCAAGAGAGATTACTACAAGCAACTCTATGCCAATAAAATGAACAACCTGGAAGAAATGGACAAATTCGTAGAAATGCACAACCTGCCAAGACTGAATCAGGAAGAAATAGAAAATATGAACAGGCCAATCACAAGCACTGAAATTGAAACTGTGATAAAAAATCTTCCAACAAACTAAAGCCCAGGACCAGATGGCTTCACAGGTGAATTCTATCAAGCATTTAGAGAAGAGCTAACACCTATCCTTCTCAAACTCTTCCAAAATATAACAGAGGGAGGAGCACTCCCAAACTCATTCTACAAGGCCACCCTCACCTTGATACCAAAACCAGACAAGGATGTCACAAAGAAAGAAAACTACAGGCCAATATCACTGATGAACATAGATGCAAAAATCCTCAACAAAATACTAGCAAACAGAATCCAACAGCACATTAAAAGGATCATACACCATGATCAAGTGGGGTTTATTCCAGGAATGCAAGGATTCTTCAATATATGCAAATCAATCAACGTGATACACCATATTAACAAATTGAAGGAGAAAAACCATATGATAATTTCAATAGATGCAGAGAAAGCTTTAGACAAAATTCAACACCCATTTATGATAAAAACCCTGCAGAAAGAAGGCATAGAGGGAACTTTCCTCAACATAATAAAGGCCATATATGACAAACCTACAGCCAGCATCATCCTCAATGGTGAAAAAGTGAAACCATTTCCACTAAGATCAGGAACAAGACAAGGTTGCCCACTCTCACCACTCTTATTCAACATAGTTTTGGAAGTTTTAGCCACAGCAATCAGAGAAGAAAAGGAAATAAAAGGAATCCAAATCGGAAAAGAAGAAGTAAAGCTGTCACTGTTTGCAGATGACATGATACTATACATAGAGAATCCTAAAGATGCTACCAGAAAACTACTAGAGCTAATCAATGAATTTGGTAAAGTAGCAGGATACAAAATTAATGCACAGAAATCTCTGGCATTCCTATATACTAATGATGAAAAATCTGAAAGTGAAATCAAGGAAACACTCCCATTTACCATTGCTACAAATAGAATAAAATATCTAGGAATAAACTACCTAAGGAGACAAAAGACCTGTATGTAGAAAATTATAAGACATTGATGAAAGAAATTAAAGAGGATACAAATAGATGGAGAGATGTACCATGTTCTTGGATTGGAAGAAGCAACGTTGTGAAAATGACTCTACTACCCAAAGCAATCTACAGATTCAATGCAATCCCTATCAAACTACCACTGGCATTTTTCACAGAACTAGAAGAAAAAATTTCAAAATTTGTTTGGAAAAACAGAAGACCCCGAATAGCCAAAGCAATCTTGAGAATGAAAAATGGAGCTGGAGGAATCAGGCTCCCTGACTTCAGACTATACTATAAAGCTACAGTAATCAAGACAGTATGGTACTGTCACAAAAACAGAAAGATAGATCAATGGAACAGGATAGAAAGCCCAGAGATAAACCCACACACATATGGTCACCTTATCTTTGATAAAGGAGGCAGGAATGTACAGTGGAGAAAGGACAGTCTCTTCAATAAGTGGTGCTGGGAAAACTGGACAGGTACATGTAAAAGTATGAGATTAGATCACTCCCTAACACCATACACAAAAATAAGCTCAAAATGGATTACAGACCTAAATGTAAGGCCAGACACTATGAAACTCTTAGAGGAAAACATAGGCAGAACACTCTATGACATAAATCACAGCAAGATCCTTTTTGACCCACCTCCTAGAGAAATGGAAAAAAAGACAAAAATAAACACATGGGACCTAATGAAACTTAAAAGCTTTTGCACAGCAAAGGAAACCATAAACAAGACCAAAAGACAACCCTCAGAATGGGAGAAAATATTTCCAAATGAAGCAACTGACAAAGGATTAATCTCCAAAATTTATAAGCAGCTCATGCAGCTCAATAACAAAAAAACAAACAACCCAATCCAAAAATGGGCAGAAGACCTAAAGAGACATTTCTCCACAGAAGATATACAGACTGCCAACAAACACATGAAAGGATGCTCAACATCTTTACTCATTAGAGAAATGCAAATCAAAACTACAATGAGATATCATCTCACACCGGTCAGAATGGCCATCATCAAAAAATCTAGAAACAATAAATGCTGGAGAGGGTGTGGAAAAAAGGGAACACTCTTGCACTGCTGGTGGGAATGTGAATTGGTACAGCCACTATGGAGAACAGTATGGAGGTTCCTTAAAAAACTACAAATAGAACTACCATATGACCCAGCAATCCCACTACTGGGCATATACCCTGAGAAAACCATAATTCAAAAAGAGTCATGTACCAAAATGTTCATAGCAGCCCTATTTACAATAGCCCGGAGATGGAAACAACCTAAGTGTCCATCATCGGATGAATGGATAAAGAAGATGTGGCACATATATACAATGGAATATTACTCAGCCATAAAAAGAAACAAAATTGAGCTATTTGTAATGAGGTGGATGGACCTAGAGTCTGTCATACAGAGTGAAGTAAGTCAAAAAGAGAAAGACAAATACTGTATGCTGACACATATATATGGAATTTAAGAAAAAAAATGTCATGAAGAACATAGTGGTAAGAAAGGAATAAAGACACAGACCTACTAGAGAATGGACTTGAGGATATGGGGAGGGGGAAGGGTAAGCTGTGACGAAGCGAAAGAGCGGCATGGACATATATACACTACCAAACGTAAGGTAGATAGCTAGTGGGAAGCAGCCGCTTGGCACAGGGAGATCAGCTCGGTGCTTTGTGACCGCCTGGAGGGGTGGGATAGGGAGGGTGGGAGGGAGACGCAAAAGGGAGGGGATATGGGAACATATGTATATGTATAACTGATTAAATTTGTTATAAAGCAGAAAAATAAAAAAAAATTTAAAAAGACAAGCAAAGACAAATACTGTATGACTTCACTTATATATAGAATCTAAAAAACAAGACAAACGAATAAACATAACAAAACAGAAACAGAGTCATAGATACAGAAAACAAACAAGTGATTGCCAGAGGGGATGAGAGAAATAGGTGAGGGAGATTAAGAGGTAGAAACTTCCAATTACAAAATAAATGAGCCATAGGTATGAAATGTACAGTGTGGGAAATATAGTCAATAATAATGTAATATCATTGTATGGTGACAGATGGTAACTAGACTTATGGCTGCGATATATTTTGTAATATATAGAAAGATCGAATCACTATACTGTGCACCAGGAACTAACAAGTAGTGTTGTAGGTCAATTATACTTCAAAAACAAACAAAAACATAGAAAAAGAGATCAGATTTGTGCTTATCAGAAGCAAGGGATGGGAGAAGAGGAAGTGGATGAAGGTGGTCAAAAGGTATGAACTTCCAGTATAAATAAGTACTAGGGGTGTAATGTACAACATGAGACATATAGTTAATACTTCTGTATGTTATATATGAAAGTTGGTAAAAGAGTAAATCCTAGGAATTCTCATCACAAGGAAAAATATTTTTCTTTTTCTTTTCTTTTGTATCTTTATCAGATGATAGATGTTCCCTAAACTTACTGTGGTCATCATTTCATGATGTATGTAAGTCAAATCATCATGCTGTACATCTTAAACTTATACAATACAGTATGCCAATTATATCTCAATAAAACTGGAAGAAAAAAAAAGACAACGTGATTGTTTGGTACCGCTGCCCTGAGCTGTGAATTCAAAAGTAAAACTGCTCAGAAAATTAGGAGAGAAGCTAGAGGACTTGGTAACTGTTGAGAAAAAGTGTATTCACCTGGAATGGTCAAAAAATAGTGACCAGAGTTTTGACCTGGTGAAGAACAGAGATAAGGGTGAACTAGAGATAATTTTAAAACCTTAATTTATGGTAAATGTGTTTTAAATCAAATCGAGTAATAAGACTGAATGTGCAATTATTTCCTTGCTTGAATTTCTTCAGTCACTCATCAATTCATTATTTATTCTTCTGTTATATTTATATCAGCTGAATTCAACTGTGGGCTAGCAGAAAGCAGCTCCCCTTTCTTCTTCAACATTTGGCTTTCAAGCCCCCTCTGTTAACCATTTCTTCCTCATTGTTTGGATGAAATCTGAAGTGCCATGGTTCTTCAGCTCACAAAGCTGATTAAAAGTAATCTGGTCACGCTTGGTCATAAGAAGGATCTCATTTTAGACATAGAAATATCCAGTCCACTGTAATTATAAAAAGCTTCAAATTTTATCCAAGATGAAAGCTTTCCTGTTTCCTAACCTTGCTCTTCAGACTTACTGTCACCCTCCAACCCCAGCTCTCCTTAGATGCCCCTGGCTTTCTCAGAGGTTGCACTAGGTGGGAAGGGGCCTGAGGTCGGGAAAAGTAAAGGTCTTAGATGCTGAGCTAGTTGATCAGAGGAGCTCCATATTGGTGCCAGGTTGTGGCAGGTGCCCAAGGCTGAGTCATTTTCCATGAGGTCACATTGCTGGATTTCTTTTCAGCCCTGGGTATCTGGTGGCCCATCCCCTCTGTCACCATCAGTTGCCCCAACAGGCAGTTCTCACAGTGGCTTTTGCTATAAGGTCCACGTCCAGCTCAGGACTACGGGACCTGTACTTTCTGCCATCAGTGGCAAAGCAGTTCCCTCCTGTGTCTCCTTCTTTTTGTTCTACAACTGTGGCAGGCAGTTCAAGGCACAGCCTTTTGCCTTTATCTTCCCCAGAAAGGAATTAGGCACCATTTCCTGGCCCCTCCAAAGTCCAGGGAATGTAAGTCAAGTTTTCTGGTCCCCTCATACACTGGGGTCCTAGGGCCCCCATATTTGACTTGAAATGAGAGGGAAGCACAGCACATTGACCTCTCTACCAATAAGAGCTGCCTTCCTTACTCTTCAATTTCAACCCTTTTAAAATTTTGAGGTGGGTGATGGGCTGCGAACAGGATGGGACTTTTACTACCCTCTTTGCAAATCCTACACAGGCCTTCTAGTATCTTGGTCTGGAATTGGGGTGAGGGGTGGAGGGACTTGGCACCTAATGTTTTGATCTCTACAGTAGGGAATCTTGGCTGAAAACGATTAAAATGGTTCTGCATTATCATGGGTTTACAATGAACGGAAACACCTAGTCAGTGCCCACGTTATGCTGGGCTCTGTTCTAGCTGCCAGATTCAAATGAAAAGACACGATCACCTGTCTTGAGGAGCTTGCAGTGGAGCGAGCACTGCCCTCTCCTCCACACTGTTCAAGTGGTCTTTGCTCTCTAAGTACATGAGTGTGTCCTGCACTGTGAAGCTGGAAAAGGGAAAAGTACAAGTGTGAAGAGTCTGAGGGGTTAGAGTTTTACTGGTGTGTTTCTGAAGGCTGCGACTATGACGTGGAGTTTCTCATGCCCGACCAAGAGAGATGCCAAAATCAGGAGGTGAGTAGAGCCAATGGGAGGTGGAAGTCAGGGTCCAAGAAGCCTCAAAGGATATCTACTGGGTTGCAGAACAGTAGGAACTGGAAGTAAATGCCAAGGCTGGGGTTCTGAGAACTAAAGGAAAATTGACCAGGGGCTTCCCTGGTGGCGCAGTGGTTGGGAGTCCGCCTGCCGATGCAGGAGACGCGGGTTCGTGCCCCGGTCCGGGAAGATCCCACATGCCGCGGAGCGGCTGGGCCCGTGAGCCATGGCCGCTGAGCCTGCGCGTCCGGAGCCTGTGCTCCACAACGGGAGAGGCCACAACAGTGAGAGGCCCGCGTACCGCAAAAAAAAAAAAAAAAAAAAAAAAAAAAAAAGAGTAATGGGCTAGAAGAGGCCATTGTTTGTGGCTTGCCCTAACTTGCCAGCAGGGGTGTAATATCGGAGTGGGTTGCCAGAGTTAAGAGGTAAGTGTAACCACAGGGCTGGGTCTTGCAGGAGGAACTCTGTGTAGCTTGGGGGGAGCTCTTGAGCCCATGTGGTTGCTGCTTGAAGCCTTTAGAGATGAGGCACAGGCTGAGCCCCTCAACGGGGGAAGCTGCTTAAGAAGATTCAAAGGCTTGGATCCTACAGTGAGATTCCTGCCTTCCTACTGGGTTGATTTATTTAAATTCCACCCTTTCTTCAGAACTCAGCCACCTACATCTTTTCTAGAACCTTGTTGTGATGTCTGTTTCCTCTGAACTCTCATAGAGTTTGGAAATTAGTAACATGCTGCCCTGCATCGTCAATTCACCTTTGTAAACACACTTTTTAGTTTGACTTGCTGAAACATAAGGACCTTAAATAACCTCCTTGTTCTCTGCCCTGCAGCCTGGCAACTGTACTGACGTTACTCACACTGGCAGGCTGAGATCTGCCACAGCCTCGGAGATGAATCCTCATATTGATAGCCTTACAGCAGATGCTTAGCATTGTGTTGGTCTTGCTGCCGGTGACGCTGGTGTCCCAAGCTCCCAGTACCTTGCTGACTCTTTACATTTTTGTTCATGTGTCAGTCCTTCAGACTCTGCTAAAATGATCCCTGCTACATGAGGTGCATACAACTGGTATATAAGGAAAAATGACCCCACCAATTAAACAGTTCTGAGAGGAAAAGGGGTCCTTTTTCCCCCTCACCCCTTACAGAGGACTACAGTAGAAGGAACTCCAGTGGAGGGAGGCTGAAGGAGCTGAGCCAGGGCAGACCCGGATTGCTTCTCACCACATCATCTTCATCACCGACCATCTGTAGCTCTTTATTTTCTTATTATACCATAATAAAATGTGTATGCAAACCTTTTACTCGTCATAAACTACAGAGAACAACAAACTTCATTATTCCCTTGAGAAATTAATCATTCTCTGATATTCAAATCATATGTTGACATTTAATTACTTAGTGAGTTATAAATAAAATTAAAAATTGATTTCCACTAAATTTATGTTACATGGCCATATAGTCTAATAACCATGTCAGTTGTAAGTGAAATCCATTTTCTATATTAATTTCATTTTATCTTCATTTTTATTTTTCAAGTGGAAAATAATCTGGCATTCACAGTTAGGAAGCAAAAATGTCCTGTAATTTTGACCTCAATATCTTCAGAAGTCTGGAAATAATTCAAAAGGATGTTTAAACATTTAACATTTAACAGGTACACTGTTAAATATTTGACTTATTTCCTAGTCTTATTTTAAAAGATCAATTGAAGAAACAGAAACAAGAGTGATCTACCCTTCCTTTGTACAGGATAAAATAAGGGTACGGAGGTCACTTCCAGCAACTGATATTTTATACCATGAATGGAGCCTGTGAAATCTAGATAGAAGGGAAGGTGCTGGAAGCTAGAAAAGGTAAAACACTCAGAAAAATCAATTAAAAGCATGTCTGAAGCGCTTACTTTATGAAAAGCACTTTACAAACTATTGTTAACAAATACAAAAGAAAAAGAAGACACAATCCCTGTGTTTGATAATTTTATAAAAGTTAAAAGAATTGCTGAGCTCAAATTCATTTCCAAAATCAGAGCCAAAAAGCAGCATGCCCTGGCTTTGGTTATATGGTTGCTTTGTCCAGCATTAGCTCCATAATGAGTGACAGGGATCAATTGCTGCAGGGTTTGTTTTACCATCAACCTTGTGTTTCAGAAGAACTTGAGTTTTGCTATCCAACGCCCTGTCCACTTGACTTAGTTGGTTAGAACAAGTTGAGGATTCCAAAGGTGCCGGTTTTATCCCTTTTTGCAGTGTGAGCCTTGTTCTATTTTACAATGACAAATGGCATGTGCAGATCCAATCTCTTCATAAATTTATATCATTTTTCACAAAGCAGAAACAAGAGGTTAAGATGGACCAATGTAAATCTATCGGCATTACTGAAAATATAACTCAAGGCACACACTTTGCTTGTGCCAGGAAGGCTGTGCTCAAGTATGAGGAGGGTGTTGTTATTTCTGGCCCAAGAAGAGAGGGAGTTTCTGTTCCAACCACTTTAGAGAATAAACCAGACTAAACCATACAGCTTTAGCTCTGGTGAAAATTATGCTGGTGGCTAGGAAATCCTATCTATCATCAAGATTTGCATCTTTTCATTTTGCATGCTGGGTTCTTTTCATTTTGCATGCTGGGCCAGAAGGAAAACAATTCTAAGTGCATCACTGGGAATCTATGTCCCTCTTCTACCTCTAAATGAGTATAGGTAGAATATTTCCAGGTGTGGTTCCATAGACTAGTCCCTACTTCTCAATTTCTTTTCCAGGACATATCAATTTCAAATGGTATCATCTGAATTCTTTTAAGCAGTCAGCAGGTTACTTTTTTAGTTCATGTGTGTGTTTGTGTATGTGTCATAGAAAAGTAGATTTTAACCCCTCTCAGTGATGAGAAAATATCAGAGTCTAGGTTATGATAAGTATATAACTAGAAGATGTCATTAATAATTTTTAAAATTTACAAGGAAAATTCACTACTTCATTTTATGTTAAAATAAATGACACTATCTTAAGAAGTGGAAAACAATTGAGATAAATTTTAGCATTGTTATTGCTTGCCCTAAGTAAGGAAAATCAGAGCAAACAACATTCCAAATTGGCAAAACAAAAACCACAACTATAAACTCTTCAAAAGAAGCAGGTCAGGGGTCACCAGTTTTGTCTTGCAATATTCACTGCATTTACTAAAATCTTGACCGATTGAAATTTGTGCAATTTATTTTAAAATCAGACTCAAGGTTTTGTTTTTTTTACAAGCCAGAACATTATTGTAAATCAGTGTTGCAAGAGCAGTGCCTCTTTAGCAAGATAAGTGTGCAGAATACATACAGGAATGATACACAGGCTAAGCACACCCCATATTCTTTAACATATAATTTGGAAACATTTCATAAAAACTTCAACACATACAGAGTGATGTAAGTCAGAAAGAGAAAAACAAATATCGTATATTAATGCATATATGTGGAATCTAGAAAAATGGTACAGATGAACCTATCTGCAGGGCAGGAATAGAGATGCCGACGTAGAGAACGGACATGTGGACACAGGTGGGGGGAAGGGGAGGGTGAGATGAATTGGGAGATTAAGACTGACATATATACACTACCATGCGTAAAATAGATGGCTAGTGGGAACCTGCTATATAGCAAGCACAGGGAGCTCAGCTCAGTGCTCTGTGATGACCTAGATGGGTGGGATGGGGGCGGGAGGGAAGTTCAAGCAGGAGGGGATATATGTATACATATAGCTGATTCACTTCACTGTATAGCAGAAATTGATACAACATGGTAAAGCAACTATACTCCAATTAAAAAAAAAAGTCAACACATCTAGGAAGGTTATTATGGATGTGACAGAATTAAGTTATAAATTACTCTTAGCTGGACTTTACAAACGATGGAACAGGGAGTGTTTTGGTAAAGATGCGCAGGACAGCTCAGGGAATTAGCATGGAGCATAGACCCTATATTGTCAACTTTGGGTCAATATTTACTGATCACCCATCACCAACATCTCTATCCTGAACTGGGCTGTAGGAATCACTCAGTGGGACTGCCTACAGCCTTTCAGAGCACCCTCTACCCACCATGTGAGAAGGATCTTTTGGCAGGATACTAAAGAAAAATCTCAGTACTAGTAGGATATTTTGTAAAGAACCCAAACAACAATAAAATGACTATCTTCTGAAAAATCTTCACAGTGTAATATCTTAGAATGTTATTGCTCTAAGGGGGCTTAGCACAGTGTTCCACTAGACAGTTTTTTAGGATGGGTCAGTTCTGGCATAATGTCACTGAACACAGTATGAACTCAATTCTGTTGTGGGAATTCTTTTCTCAATTCTTTGTATTGCAGGAGGAGAAAAAAAGACAGAAAAACTGAGTTGCTCATGATTATATAGACATTCCTATAGACCAATAGTCTAATTCACATTTATTAGTCAGAAAATTAAAATGCACAGAGGGCCCCTAAGCAACCTGTAATATGCTTTGTATCTCCACCCTGTTGTTTTTCCTCCACCTCAGTTATGTTTAATGATGCGCATTCTTTGCTCAGTGCTCATGCTCAGTGACCCCATGCCAAGCAGGCTGGAAGTGTGGATGGGAAATTATTATACTGAGTGAAGGACTCATATTACCTTTGGATGTGAAGGGTGCCACGCTCATTTAGCCTGTCATCATGTTTGGTCTGATGTGGTGGAATGAATGTGGTAATTGAGTTTTGCATTTATTTAACCACATTATTATATTCTGCCTAATTAAGAAGAGAAATCAAGTCTTACTATCACCTAATATGCACTGGCAGGAACACTCTTGAATACGGATTGGGAATCTAATCCTATAAATCTCACATGGGCCACCTTTCCACTAACTTCTATTTAAATTTTGCTTGCATGAATTACACAGGATAGAGTCCTGAGCAAAAAAAATGTAGAAATCAGGCTTTGTTTAATTATTCCAAAGCCCTTTGTCTCTTACTTGTAAGGTACAAAATGGCAAAGGCTCTTGGCAGATGCCTAAGAGCTTTTATAACTGATGTTGAGATCAGCTGAAACAAAGATGCATTTGTTGAGCTCCAGTTTCAGATGCTGGCCTGGCTTTTCAGAGGTAAACCCTAAGTGTTTGCTCTTGGATATGGATAAGAGTTTTTCAAAAAATTGATTTGCCAATGCTTACACAAGGCACTACTGCGTATTATGAATCATTTGCTTGTCTAACACACGAGAAACAAATTTAAAATACAATAGCAGCATATGGCTGGAAAGAAAGGCAACCCTAGGGAGAGGATATTCCTGGGAAGCAGGAAGATTTGCTAAAACCCAGATTAGATTAAGCATTTGGAGATGAAGAAATGAATTAATTAGCATCTCTAAAAAGGCAGCAAGGTGATTACCAATAAGGAAAGCAACATGGCATAGTAAGCTGCACATGGGCTTTGGAGTCTGTAGACAGCTCTGCCTTTTGGTGCTTGGCCAAGTTTCTTAAACTCTCTAAACCTCAGTTTTCTTTTATAAAGTGGGTCTACCTACCTGCCTTGAATATCTTACCTGCCTCTTAGGTAGAGAGTCAAATGAGATTATGTTCTGAAAGTGATTTGTCAACTGTAAAGATCTACACAATGAGAATACTAATAAAATAATATCTGATAAGATAATCATTATCAGAGTAACAATATCAGTTACTTATTCTGTATCAGACAGTGCTTTACATGAATTATCTCATTGGGTTGCATGCTATTCTTATCCTCATCATTTTACAGAAAGGAAACTGAAGGTTAGACAGGTTGAATAACTTAACCGTGGTATATTTGGTATCCACATTTATGCTTTAACTTCCATTCTGAATTGCCTTCTCGACTATAACCATTATGAATGCTAACTGAATTTATTTAGTGATGATATCTGTGTTTTCACATTTTCCATTAAGGTGATCTTTCTTGTCTAATATTTCATTGACTAGCCCAACCACTAACTCAATAGCATTTAATACATGTTTTCTATATGCAGCACACTCAAAAAGGTGTAAGGAAATAATTACAAAATAGAAAGTTGGGATTTTTATTCTAGAGTGACAGAACTTGCACACAGAGGGAAAGCTGTAGAACATTTAAAAAGCAATATGAAAACCAGTGCAAAATTATGTAGGCTGGATTGTATATAAGTAAATCCTGAAGAACGGAGAAAGAAAATAATTCTTGCAATCATACAACCTTAGAAGTGCCTTAATTTTTATGACCAGTTATCCATTTTTAAAAAAATTCTTTTTTGGTACTATTAAAAGCCTAATCCTTGGAATAATAGTCCTATGTGTTGGTCTCCAGGGTTATGAGGATTCTGGAACTGTACTCTCCATAATGGTAGCCACTAGCTAAATGCAGCTGCTTAAATTAAATTTAAATTAATTAAAATACAACTTCAAAATTTCACTTCCTCCATCACACTAGCCACATGTCAAATACGCAATAGCCATATGTGGCTAGTGGCTATTGTATTGGACAGCGCAGATGAGTTTCCACCATGGCAGAAAGTTGTACTGAGCATCACTGCTCAAGAACGTAAAGTCAGTAAGAATCCTCTCTCTCTGCCTCGGTCTGGTGGAGCCTAGGGGACTTTCAAGTTATATATGTAATCACATCAGAGGATTTTCAGGTATATTTAGTGTGGAAACTCTTGGAAAGAGGTGGGACTTACTGTTGATCAATAGGATAGAAGACTGAGGCATCAAGTTTGGAGGATTATCTTAGCCTGACTCTTTTGTGCCCCTTGGTAAAGCACAGAACTTGCCAGTGACATGTTTACTGGTGTACGTCACCTGTGCAGAGGTAAGAAAGAGATGAGAAGAGTGGGAAAATACCCTGGCCAGAGTAGTCAGAGCTGTTCAGAGAGGTCTTTGGGACAGATGAAATGGCCCAAGCAAAGACATGGGAACTTGAAAGCTCTTCTGACCTAGTTATGGTGTAAGGCGCTTTCAGAATGGTAGAATCTCAAAGTGAGACAACAGCAGAAAATGGTGTTGAGGTTAAGATTAGGTTCAGGTTGTAATGGGCCTTGTACTCCCTCAAATGTTTTAATGTTATCCGTTAGGCTGCAGGGATCCATCAGAAGTCTTCAAGCTGTGGAATGACATGATTGGCATAACTTCATTTTTCAGGAAAGTAATTGTGGCAGAGGTGAGGAGGATGCTTAGGTTAGAGATTGAGAAACAGCTTCTAGATTTTCCCTTAGTAGTGTTATTGTGTCTAATCACCAATTATAATAACTCATGGATCAAAATAAGAATGGTTTTAAAAATAGCTACAATTTTTTTTACATTAAATAATAATGACACTAAAAGGACAAATTAATGCTTTGTTAAATATGCACTGGTAAGATGGATCATTAGCATGGCCTGAAAAATTCACTCTTCTACTGAATAAATGAGAAAGATTTGAAAAGCAGCTGAAATCCATTCTTGGTCAATGTATTAATAATATTTATAATGTTCTTAATTGGTTTTATAAGATTATGAAATGAAAGAGTTGAAATAATGGACAATCATCAGGCTGGAAATAAAATGGGAAGATGGATAAAATATGAAAGATGAGAAAAGATGAGAAGTGAGCCTGGGCACTCTCACTGTGCTGGCGTTTGGCTCATTTGGGGAAACTATTTGGTAAACTGAGTAATTTTTCCTGTTCTGCTCATTCAGTCCTGAGTTGTCAAAATAAGTGAGGATATGCTGGAAACCTCTTCTCCCCTGATCATACCCCAGCCTGAACCCTTGCTTTATGGGTTGTGAATCACTGTGTCTAGACCTGGATATGGGTCCAGTCACATAACTAGAAGGAGGAAGCCACCAGTCTTGGTAATCACTCTGAGACTGGAGGTCTTGACTTAATAAGGAAGGAAGAGATACTTCTATTCAGGCCTAAACCATTTACTATGAAGCACATTAGAGCATCAAAGAAGTCAACCTGACATTTCCCCAAAGGTTTAGATGAATTGCCTTTTCAAACAAGGGGGAGAGAGCAGCCTCTGAGGCTTTCTAATGCCTCCCTCATGATTCTACATTCACTTGACTGGCCTCGGCGCAGAGAGCCTGACCCTGTTAGCCTCCCTGAAAGGCACCCTTAGACTACATCTCTGCTTCAGAAAAGTAAGTGTACGTGTTTTGTTATTCTGTCCCAGTTTACGTATGCAATTAATTCTACCGTTATCTATATGCAACTTAAAGCCTAATTATTTTTGATGACTGTCCCAGAAACTGTTGAAAAATAAACAAAACAAAGGGGACATCTGCTTCTACCATGATGAGCGAACTGGTGTGGGATTTGTAATCTTATTGTAAACAAAAAATTGGACAAAACTTACAAAATCATTGTTTCAGGCATTATAAAGGAAATAGTGTAAGACTGTGATCTGTGAGAGAAGGGAAATAGATAAGCTGGGCTCTACAATCACCCCAGATTTCTGCCTGGAAGCACTTTCTGAACTGAGGTGCAGGGAGGGCGGGCGATCTCCAGCGAAGCACAAGGGTCATTTTTTTTTTTTTTTTTTTTGCGGTATGCGGGCCTCTCACTGTTGTGGCCTCTGCCATTGCGGAGCACAGGCTCCGGAGGCGCAGGCTCAGCGGCCATGGCTCACGGGCCCAGCCGCTCCGCAGCATGCGGGATCCTCCCGGACCGGGGCACGAACCCGCGTCCCCTGCATTGGCAGGTGGACCCCCAACCACTGCGCCACCAGGGAAGCCCGCAAGGGTCATATTAAATGGAGAAGACAGAGATTAAGAATTCAGGGAAGCAGACATGACTGGAATCTACAGATCAGAGAATCTGAGAGAAGGGAGCTATGCAGAAAAAAGCTATAGAAATCTGCATAGGGTCTCTTTGAGTCTCTTGCTGAATACTAACCTGGGATGCATAGGAAGAAACTCCATGAGGCCAAGAAAGAACAACCAGGGAGCTATAAGTGGTGGGTAACAATGTTCCATTTGTCTCTCACCTTTCTGGATAACCTTGTGACCAGAGGCACTGACTACATTTATTATGAACTACTTATTCACGTATGTTTGCAGAGCAAACAGCCTTGGAAGACAGAGGTAGTGTCTCCCTCAAGAGCAAAGAGACGTTTACTTCCCATTATAAAAGATTCAGGTTCCCCAAACTCAGGCTTCCTCTCCTTTACCACACCGTACTGCATGTGCAGATATTGCTCTGTGGGAATTGGGGCTCAGGAAGATAGTGCAAATACTGACACCCTGGCTTCCGCTCCTGCCATGAGTAATAAAGTTCTTTGTCTCTGATCTAGGAATCATGTCTCCTGTCGACATCCTTGAAACTATGAATGACTAACTTGTTAGCTTGCAAGGAGGGTAGAGCTCAGACCCTTCATAGATTTGGACAGTTTTGGTGATGAGGGTGGAATGCTAATAGAGATGTCATTTCCTGGAAGATGAAGGATGAGGACCTCATGGGCCAAATAATGGGATTTGAGAGAAAACTATGGGAATTAGTAACAAACAGCAAGTTGTTGACTAAATCATATGGTTGATTGGGCAATACATGGTTCTCCCCTTTATTGCCTGTTATTGAGGAGAAACTGGGTAGTGGTTACAGGCTGTGTACCAGAAAGTAGACTCAAAGGCAGCTGCTCTGTGACTAATTCTCCTTTGAGGAGGAGAAAAGATGTTTCTTACCAATCCTGCAATCAGCCTCAGGTCTGTCCTGTTGTAAAAATTAGTGCCCATAAACATGCTGGAACAATTGGGTATCCATAGGGGAAAAAATTAACCTTGACATTACCTCATGACATTCACAAAAATGGATAATATAACAGTTAAAACTATAAAACTTTTAGACAACAACATAAAATCAAGATTTTGAGAATAGGCAAAGGATTCTTAGGACACAAAAACATGAATTGTATGAAAATTGCTTAACTGAATTTCATCATCAAAATTAAATTCCTCTGGGCTTCCCTGGTGGCACAGTGGTTGAGAGTCCGCCTGCCGATGCAGGGGACACGGGTTCGTGCCCCGGTCTGGGAAGATCCCACATGCCACGGAGCAGCTGGGCCCGTGAGCCATGGTCACTGAGCCTGCGCGTCCAGAGCCTGTGCTACGCAACGGGAGAGGCCACAACAGTGAGAGGACCGCGTATGGCAAAAAAGAAAAAAAAATGGACAAAAGATTTGAACAAGCACTTCACAAAAGATTTGCAAATAATCACTTAGCACAATAAAAGATGTTCAATCTCAATAGTATGAGGAAATTACAACTTAAAATCACAATGAGATACCATTGCACACAAGTGTTTGTGAGGGTGTGCAGCAATTGAAATGCTCATATGTTGTGGGGAGGGTGTAAAAGAGCACAAGTACTCTAGAAAGTACTCTGGTAGTTTTCTTATACACTTAACATATAACTCAGCAGTTTCACTCCTTAGTATTTACCCAAGAGAAATGAAAACATATATCTTTGCAAAGATATTTAAATGAGTGTTCAGAGCAGATTTATTCATAATGGGCCCAAATTGGGAACTCAGAAGTCCATTGGCGGGTGAGTGGACACACAAGTTGTAGTAGATGCATAGAAGGAAATACTTCTCAAGAAATAGAAAGGAACAAACTACTCACAGATGAAAAAACACAATTGATCTCCAGAACATTATGTAAGAAAGCCAGAACCAGAAGAGAACATTGTATGTGATTTTTACCTATATAAAATTCTAGAATAGGTGTAATGAATTTACAGTGGAAGAAAGTAGATCACTGATTGCCTGGGGCTGCAGTTGTAGCGGGGCAATGCCGGCAAAGTGGCACCAGGCAACTTTTTGGATGGTTATTCTTAATTGTGATGGTTACATGGGAGATACATTTGTCAAAGCTCATCAAGCTGTACACTAAAAATGGGTTCTTTTCAGTATATGTAAATAATACTTCAGTAATGTTGATTTAAAAAGAAAAGATTCACAAGTTAAAAAAAAATTTGATTAACATGGTATGTCAAAATGACCCAGAACCAATCCTAAAATGTCCCCATTGACCAAAGTTGACAGTTTAAGTATCAAAAAAAGAATAATGGCTGGGGATGCCTGAACTACAAGGAATGTATTTTTTTTAAAAAAAGTAGTTATATTCTATAATTACTTGTGTGTACACACACACACACACACACACACACATATCAAAGAACAGAATTTAATCTTTTTTTTCTTAAAGATGTTTTCCATGAGCAGTAACTGTTCTGGAACTAGAGAGATCCTAAAACAGGATTACATTTTTAGGATCTCAGGTATGTTTGGTTTTGAATTACTTATCTAAAAAAATATTTTATATTTTCTAAACAAAAAATGGATGGAACTTTGAAAAGCCAAATTATGTAGGCACTTGCCTTGAGAATGCCTTGAAAATGTGCTTTGCAGACTTCCAACTACAGGGAGCTTGACTGATCTTGGGCCCCAGCTGTCACACCTTAAATGCATTGCTTCACTTGCACTAAGGCCATGCTTCCCATGGGCTGTTCCTAGCCAATGACTGATTGCAGCAGTCTTGCTAAGGCAGCCCGTTCCTGAGGGCCACAGGACTCTTCCAGAAAGCCAACTTTGGCTAAAGGACCCCATAATGGTTTTGATGAATTTTCATTTCACTTCATGGAAGTAATGGACACTTTCACTCAACCTTCCCTCCTTTTTTTCCTTCACTAGGAGATGTGCATCATAGTTGGATGGCTCTCCCAAGCTTTCCCAGCTCCCTCCCCATTTTTTCTCATGGGCATTTTCTTCAATAAAATCTTGCAAGTTTAATTTCATCTTGATGTCATTTTCTTGGAGAACCTTAACAAATACACGGTCCAATACGTGATGATCTTACATAGCCCACTGATGGCTCCTCTGTGCTTACACTTATCCCTATTAAATTTCATCATATTGATTTATGGCCCATTGTTCCAACACATCAAGGTATTTGTGGATCATGATTTCATCATCTTTTACATCTATTATATTTTTCCACCTTTGTGACATCCAAAAATCGGTGAGTAGTTACATGTCTTCTTCGAGTTGTGAATAAAAATATTGGACTGGAAGAGCCAAATGACAGACCTTTTAGTCATGCAATCAAAATCTATAATAGGCCTAACAGTACAAAGAAGTTTATGTTTTCATAAATTGAATAAATGTTAGAGAACTATAAGAATAGTAAATTATATGTAGCTAGAAGGTGGATAGTATCCTTATACTCAAATTGTACATCTCCTCCTACAACATTTTGCACACAGAAGGTGTTTATAATCACTACCACCAAGACAGCAATGGCATCAGAAAAATGTAGAAAATAATATTTGAAACAAGTGGTCTTTTGTAGTTTGCTTTAGAAATAAGCTGTTTCTAAATATTAGGGTAGAGAGCACAGCATAAAAATTTCAGTTCTTAAAACAACAATAGCTACCTACTAAATGAAATAACTTTTAAAAGCAATGTAACTGAATTCCCTGAAATAAGGATTTGGTAGTTAGCTTCACTGTGTATTGTGATAGTTCAAAAAAAAAACAACACAAAAAACAAAAAACCACTTAGCTTTAATTCTTTTGTAATAATGGCAAATTTTGTTTGTGTTTAGATTAGAAATGATTGTGCGGGAATTATGGGTTTTCTAAACTAACTGTTTTAAGGATAATTTGTTCAGAGGCCAAGGGAATGCCTGGCAAGTAAGCAAGAGAATAAACTGTTCTGAAAATTCATTTTTATCATGGATATCCATGCTCATGTTAAAAATAATTTTTATACTACATACTTAAGAGGATCTATCTTTCATTAGCTCATAGATTTCATGGGATTTTTTAAAAAAAGAAATGCAATAGGCCAGAAGTAAACATTTTGTGATACATTTTGTCATTAATAAGAGGCTGAACCTAGGCATGATTTCAAGTGTGTGCACTGTCCTGGTGAAAATGGTCACCTCGCCGAAAGTCACTGTGTCTCAACAAAGCTTCGGTCCAGTTGAGTATCAAACTACAAGATACAGACTGCTATTTTCTACTCTAACTTTTAGAATTCATGAACATACAAAATATTTTATAAAGGGAACCAAATCACCCATTAATCTCCATTTGCTATATGTATAAGGAAATAGAGCTCAGTGGTTCAATTTTCTATGTAAATTCTGGTTAAAACTTTTCTACCCTGGATTCTTCTGTTATTCTAAGTGTGATTAATAGGAATGTTCTATTACATGTTTCTCTTCAGACCTCTTGAGTCATAAGCAAACTTTCATCTTAGTTTAATAGCTAGTGTTATTGATGAGCAGTAGTATGCAGAAGAGACTGGTAATTGCTGGGTTTTTGTAGCTGAAATAGATAATAATGAGATACACTTTTCCTGGATAGAGGGAAGAATGTCTCAATTGCTCCTGGAATATAGATGAAGAAACTATACAAAAGTACTACAGAAGGCATCTTGATAAGTAGCAGATTCAAAGAGGACAAAAAAGGAACTGGAATTCTGCTGACATAAACTCTCTTCTCAACTGTATTATTTCCTTTTAAAGTCTTTTTTTTTAAGGCAAGGGTCCAAAAACGATGTGTTTTCCCACAAACAAGGAAGATCAAAGTTAAATGCTCTTCTGTTATTCATTTGAGAGACAGAGAGAGACTGACTAATGGAAGAAATCAAGAGCCTTAAGGAGAAATGGTACAATGTTTTTATACAGATATGAGTATTTCTGATGTTTGCAATGCATGGGTGGTGACTTGGACTAGGTAGTGATCCAGAAAGAGAATCTAAGATATGTCCCTTAAGCCACCTAAAGGCATGACTAAGAACAAGTCACTCTAAGCAATAAAGTAAGCTCTAGGGCTAAGAAAACACCAAATGTGGGCACTGAGCTAGAACTGAACATTTTGTGAAATGACAAGGTGTGTGTTTCCCTCTCACCAGACAGAAATGTGAGAAGGAAATGTCGTACCCTGCTAAGGGGAGGAGGGGGATGTCAGAATCACTTCTGGGGGAGTTCCCTGGCGGTCCAGTGGTTAGGACTCAGTGCTTTCACTATGGGGCTAGGTTCGATCCCTGGTTGGGGAGCTAAGATCCTGCAAGCTGAGCGGTGCGGCAAAATAAATAAATAAATAAATAAATTTTAAAAATTTAAAGATCACTTCTGGGACTTTTTCAAGCTACTTTTGCCTCAAAGAAATTCTGACAACGCCCATCACAGGTGCACACTTACACACACACACTGCACACAATCCTACCTTCCTTAAGAATTAGTGTCCATTAGAGCCACCCTTACTGATCAGTGGGTTATCATATCTTTGGGTTGGGTGGGGCAGAAAGCAGGCTAAGAGCCACCACCTGGCTGAGTTTATTTCCCTCCAGCTTTGGGTGACCATCCGTGTCGCCGGGAGGGCTTCCAGCTCTGCGGGGAGGAGGCGGACTGTGAGTGTGCAGAAGATGGCCTCACCTTCTCACTAATCCTTCCCACACTCCACACGCATGGGCGCTCACACATATGAAGGGCTTGCCCAGAGAAGCCAGCAAATGTTCATTGTGCTCACACTGCTCAGAATACTATCTTGAGAACTCCAAGAGAGGTGCACAGGACAGGGAAGAAATGATCTCTGCTTTGAGAATTGCAGAGGGCTCTTATCTAAATAGGGTCCTCATTGGAATGCATTTGCTGACAGAATGACCTGAGTCTAACTCAGTGGATTTAGAAAATTAATATAAGTAATGTTAAGTAATGTGACAGCTTTCCTGTCCCATAGTTTTGTGTGCATGACAAATATTTGTTGAACGAATGATAAACACAAAGATGTGGGCACAGCCTACCTCAGATAGGTTGATAAACAACAGAAGATTCAAAAGAGCTTCTAATTTCTATCTCACGGTGATTGTGCTTCCTCTATTACCTCAAATATCCCAATCACTAATTCTGTATGGAACAGTTCAGAGATAAATTTTCTTCTAAATCTTACATGTTATCGGACTCAGAAAATAATAATAGCTAACACATATTGAGCACTGCTATATGCAGGGAACTGTTCATATTAATTTTTGTACATCTTGTTTAAGGCTCATAAAAGTCCTATAAGATGGGAACTACTATTATCATCTTTTATACAAATGAGAAAACTGAGCTTCAGGCAGGTTAGATAACTTTTCCATCTAGGATGTGGCTTAAAGATCACAGAGCTGGTAAGAGGGAGAACCCAAACCTATCTAATGACAAAATCCATACTCTTAACTACAACTCTATATTGCTTTGTTTACCAATACATATATAAACAGATTTAAAATACTATTTAAGGCTAACAAAGACTTTCTGAGGCTATGATATTATATATGTATATGTACATATATATATATGGTCATAGTCTAAGAAATATACATTGACATAGTCTAAGAAAAGTATTTTGCTTAAAATGCTATTGTTTTAGATATTATACTTGCTTTTCTAATTAAGCAGCATAAATCTTTCTCAGGAAGAGTTTTCAGAATATAGTTAGCTCTCATTACTCCTTGTGGTTATGTCCTATAAAGTAAGTCTTAACACTGAATCAGTGCATACTGAGTCACTGCTCCTAAGGGTTAGGTTCCCGGGAGCCTCTGGTCACAACATGTTTGTCAACCAATCAACATATAATCTTTTTTTGGTGTGTTTTTCTGTTTAAAGATTATATTTACCCTATATTGTTGATTAATTAACTTGAACTCATGGCCAATGACACTATAACTCATGCCTGAATGTCCTTATCTAACACACCTATTTTCTCTGTAAGACACATCACAACCTTTTTACACTTAGGAACACAAGACAGCTCTTCAGCACTACCCTTGGGGGACATTTTAAGCAGCAAAATTAGCAACTAAAACAAAAACATGAAAAATGTGGCATTAAATAGATTATGAAAAGGACCGTTATTTATAGTACAAGCTGAAACAGGAAGTAAAACATGGCCTTGTTCAGCCTCAGCTGGGGACACGTACCACTGCTCTGTGCATGTCCATGAATGATCTAAAAATCCCCCCAGGGTATTGCCTTTGGGGTTACAAATAAATTGTAGAGAGTAAGTGAATTCACAAATGTTGAATCTGTGAATAATGAGGATCAACTGTGTATATAAATCACTTGAAGGAAATCATGGCAGCTCCACTGAGTGAAGCCGATGTCATACTAGCTCTTTCTTTGAAACAGCAGCTCAGAATATGGGTTCCCACTGAAGTTTTAGCCAAGTTAAACCGTTCTCCAACCACACACATATGAAATAATTTCTCATCTCTGGTTACAGAGGCTAAAAGCATGCAATCTTTGAATCTGCATTTTCTAACTCAGATGTAGGGTGTTCTCCATCATGCAGGCCTCCTTCAAGTACACTGGGGAGGCCTGTTACTGTGCTCCTTTCCTGTATAGGACACATTCACTGTCTTTACCACACCCCCCCACACCATCATGGGAACCCAAGAGCTCTGTCCTGTAGCCAGTAGCTAAATGCAACTCATGTCAGGGAGGAAAAGGGTTCAAGCACCTTGAGGACAGAACCCCAACAGAAATGGAACTGCCTGCACAGTACATCCTGGGCTTCTGCATTTTTTGCTTTGTTTTTATTTTGTCCTTTCTTCCTGTTGTGAGAGTGTTCTTCTGAGCAATAATGGGTAGAAACAGCTTAATCATACTTGTGAAAAATACGATTTAAAAGTCATTTCAGATGGAAATTATGCCTTTTTGTCCTGGCAGGTATTGTTAAAAGCATATAGACAACATACACCCCCTGGAGGGTCTTTAGCATCCTTATCTCTGAGTTTAAGTGAGCCTTGTTACTTTCTCCATAAGGGCTCAAGTCGCAGCCAGTTGCTGCTTAGGAAAGCTTGGGCCTGGAGCCTGGCACATCGCCTCAGCTGCGTGACGGCAGGTGGCAGTTCTTGCAGAGCGAAGTCACAGGAGAAAATCTATTGCTCAGAAATCATCAAAACAATAACGGAAATGGCCCTTAATCTTACCCTAGTCTCACAGAATCTGGGTTTGAGAGTAATTTTTATAATGTATTGTAACCCATTAATTTACATTTACTAATCCTAAAGTGAAAAGAAGTACAAGCTCAACAATGGGAATTGTCACTGGATGTGACTTTCTGTTGTCCCCCACTAGGTACACACTCAGAGAACAGAGAATCTGTATGCATTGCATACAGGTGAATCTGCGTTACTGCATTATCATTTTTTATTTTTATTTAAAAACTTTTAATTTTGGTAAATCATATATAAGATAAAATTTACATTCTTAGCCATTTCTAAGTGTACAGTTCAGTACTGTTATTACTGTGCAGCCAATCTTCAGAAATTTTTCATCTTGCAAAACTCTGTATCCATTAAACAACTCCCCTTTTCCCTCTCCCCATAGCCCCTGGAAACCACCATTCTACTTTCTGTTTCTGTGAATTTAACTACTCAAATTCTATCAATTTGACTATTCATTTCTATGAATATGACTACCTCATATGAGTGGAATCATTCAGTATTTGTCTTTTTGTGTCTGGCTTAATTCACTTAACATAATGTCGTCAAGGTTTATCCATGTTGTAGCATGTGTCACAATTTCCTTTGTTTTTAAGGCTGAATGTATACACCACATTTTGTCTGTCTATCCATCTGTTGATGGACACTTGGGTTACTTCCACCTACTCCTTTATTTTAAAGTAACTAAAATCTAGTGAAACAAAGGGATGACAATATATACCCTTGGAATGAAGCTGATTATTATGCTCTCTTTAAACTTAGGAATTAAGCCTATTTCCTGGAGCTAGATGATCTGACCATGGCTTATGTGATCCAGCCTATTTTATCTCTCTCCTCATGCCCTACTTCACTCACTCTCTGGCTGTTTTTGCTCTTCATCTAATAGGCCAAGTTTACTCTTACTTCCAGGCCTTTGCCAGTGTTGTTCCCTCTGTTTGGAATGTTTCCTCTCCTCAAATTTCTGGATAGCTCTCTTCATCCCCTCAAATCTCTGCTCAAATGTCACCTTATACAAAAGACTTCCCCTGACTATCCTCTGCCAACAACAACCAGCCCTATACTCCCTGTCTCTCATTTGCATGATATTTCCATAATAGCCATCACCATAACTCATACGTCGCCTTGTTTTTATCACCTACTTTTCCCACTAGAAAGAAACTTCTATGAGGTCAGGACTTTGTTTTATTCACTACTGTATCTCCGTACCTAGATCTGTGTCTGGCATATAAGAGGCCCTCAAAAACATTTTATTTATTTATTTATTGGTATTATTTATATATTTCTTACTAAGTGCCAGGCATTGCTCTACACACTTTGCAAATGTTAACTCATTTCATCCTTATACTCATCCTAGGGGGTGGGTGCTATAACTGTCTATATTTTACAGATAAGGAAACTAAGGGCATAGAGGAATCAAGTAACTTATCCGAAGTCACCCAGCTGGTGTATGACAGAGCCACAATACAAATTCAAACAGCATGGCTCTTAACCACAATTCTGTGAGTGAAGGAATAAAGAAAGTGACCCTTTAATTACAAAACAAGAGGGAAGAGGTTGCAAATTTTCTCCTCTCCGTTATTCATCTTCATGTTCTTGCTGGGTGACAAATTGTGCTGTGAATTATAGATTCCATGGGGCAGAAGACGGAATAGGCAAATTTCTCAACTGCCTTTCCTTTCTGCTGGCAGAGAAAAGCCCTGGCACATGAAGTTACATTTCTCTCCACTCGGGTATTATGTTCAGGGCTTGGTAATGGGCAGTGAAAGTTAGCATAGTACCCGCCTGACTAAACAAGAGTCAAATTTGTTTCAGAACCTGGCAGGTCGGGATATACTAACATCCTTCTGGGAATAAGATTTAGTCATTTGTATTTACCAATCTTAACTGGAAGTGCAAAGACCTTACCAAGAAAGGAAGACACTCTGCAATTTCAACTTCATTTTATGCTATACACAAATACCAACCTTTGGAGGCATGTTTTTTCCAGCAGATTCTCCTTACAGTTTAATTGTTCCCATTATTCTCTTTCAGCCTACTTTCTCCTCTCTTCCCTGCTGTGTCCTTCACCATGTAGCATATATTTGATATAGTGCCTTGGAATTCCCCTAATGTGCCACTTCAGTTGAACCTGGAAAACACTGAGGTGATTACTAATTTATTGCTGTCTTCTGCTAAGTGCTTAATGCAAGCTTAATAAAAATCAACAGCTGTGTGTGCCTTTCCATTGTAGGAATATGCTTGTGATATATGACTAGGTTAGGTAGTTGTCAGGTGATTTCTTGAAAATCTTCTAAGATAATCTATCACCTCCATTTTATTGGTGTCATGGACGATGTTAACAGTCATATAAGTGGAAGTAGAAGCAAGGAGTATATGGAGAAGAGCAGGTACTATACACCCTCTTCTTCAAAAGGCTAGTTGTGAGCAAAGAGGCTAATGACGTGGAATAAGGACATCTTGCCTGATCTCAGAAACATCCCAAGAGAATCAGAATTAGAATGCTAAATGCATGTCCAACAAAAAGACCAAGGATGTAAACTTATGCAGCCATCAGGCTTTATCTCCTACCCCAAAACTCAGTCATTTCTGGTAACAGAGAATGACTCGTCATGGGCTTCAACATCTGCAGCATCACCCAGAATGCTCGACCTCCTGCCCCCTTGTACTGGAGGAGAGCCTTGCTCTACAAAAGGAAACCTCTGTGCGGGATGGATAAACCTCTGTCTGTGCTAACTTTTCAATAAAATAATTTCAACTTTCTATTTTCAACTATCCTCACAAACAGTATGGCATAATGGAGTCACAAACTGCCCTGAGCTCATTTTTCTTCTAGATCCACACAGAACACTTCAGTCTTCTGGCAGAGAGCCTCTGCAGTCTGTGCACGGCACGGGACCATGCAGGAGGTGGCATCTCCCAGCCCCAACTCACACATCAGCAGGACATTCTGTTATGCTAAAGAAAGAATATGGTTCATTTTCTTTACAACTTCTAGAAATGTGACATTTCTTCCTAGCCAGGCCTCCCCACCTCCAGCTGCTCTGAGTATCAAAATTGACTGCCAAACTTTTAGTGTTTGACAAGGTGTTTAAAAAGAAGAAGCTCTTTAATTTGCTACTCCTATCATACAATATCTATGTCTTCAGCTATTTCATGGCAACATCTGACTCGAAATATTTGAATTCTTGAAAATACTGGAACATAGAAGTACTTATTATATCATTTATTTGATTAGACATAACTTCTATGAATAAACTGCAGCTTTTAATTTAAATTTAGACAATTCCCAAACAGTAAGCTCCTGTCATTCTCCAAAATAGAAAGCATAAGGATGACAGATAGCAGGCCAAGACTGATCCATCCCCACTGTTACACCTTTCCCATTTCCTTTCTTACTTATCAGAACTGGACTGATTCATTTCAGATTCCATGCTTTTAACTGAGATTTCAGCTGACTGTTCTCTCCCCAGAGACAGCACCTCTCTTCCCCCTGAAATGCATTTCTGCTATGACATTCCACTTGATCCTTGTAAGACCCGGGCATCCTGGCAGGCTGCTCCAGTGGCAATGACCAGGCTGATGTTCTGAAGAAATGCAGGGTAAGTGGGAAGAGTCTCCAACTCAGAAACAAGCTAAGAGAGCTCTTTATTTCAGCAGGCATAGAAAGTGATGGGTTTCTTTGGAAAGAAAATTTTAAAAAATAAAGAAGCACTATCCTTTATGAGTGTCAAATGAAGAATCATTTTGATTATTCTCTATATTCTTTAAACCAGGAGGCAGCTGCTAGCCTCATTGGTGCTTTGAAATTCCTTGGTTCAATTTTGGTTTTGTATTGTTTTGGTGACTTACAAAGCAGTTGGCAAACAGTTAAGGCCTTTCCATGGGTCCTGTGTTGCTGAGGACATCACCTATACAGCCAGCTTCACTTCAGACCCTCCTCAGGTTTTACCAGAGCAACAGATGGATACATCAATCATTTGATTCTCAGCAAAATTTTGTCAGCCAATTGATAATAACCTGCATGCTGTCTGTAACTACAGAGTCTCCCTGGAGGTCATCTGAGGACTCTGAAGAGCTTTAGGAAAAATCTCCAATGGGTGAGGGTGCAGTGAGGATAATAATGGAGGCCAAGGATCAACAGATCTTTAACATCTCGCGGCCTTCTACTGTGTGAGTGGGCTTTACTAATGAATCCTGAAGAAATAACTTCACCCAAAGCTTAATTCTGAATTTCCAAGTGTGCACTCACTTTCCTGCAGGATCACCTCTTTTGGGTGTGCTGACTCACTTTGATTGAAAGTAGAAGTCTGCAGGAATCTGCATTAAGCCCAACATGCGAGTAGTTCCCCTAAAAGCAGGGAGGGGAAACTAAGCAAGAGCACTAGAATAGGATACAAGAGGCTGGGAACCCGGCTTCTTGCTCTGACTCTACCACTAACCACTCATTTGTGATGGTAACTCTGAGCAAGTCACCCAGACAAGGTTTCAGCTTCCTTGTTTATAGGGTGAAAGGGTTGGACTAATTATCTATAATCTTTTCTCCAGCTCTAGTATTCTCTGAATATAAGTGATTACATGATAATGATGTGATAATGATGATCAATAATGATAATGATAATCATTATAATAATGATAATGATAATGATGATCAATGAAATTAATCATTTTCCTGAGGCTTTCTCTCAGTCATATATTTGAATCTCTAAGAGAGGAACAGAGAAAGCCTACAAGTTTGGGAAGCAAAAACAAGTTTGTGATTTTACCCCCAGTTTTATCCATTAGGTGGAATCTTATAGAAATAACACTGGAGTACTGTAATACAAATTGGAGTCATAATATTTAATATTAAAAAAACCAATAGCCTGACATTCTCTCTTTAAAATTAGACAGTCAATAGAGAAGGTGCATCTTGTCCCTCTTTACCATGTAGAGCTCTCTATACACAGATCTACAGCAACAAATTTGAAAATGTTCAGGAAATGGATAATTTCTTAAGAAAATTAAAAATTCCAAACAACCCAAAATGAAAAGGTTAAACAGACCAATTGCTATAAAAGAGAATGAAAAGGTGAATAAATATCTCTCAAGTTCTGATTAATTATAAAGCCAGATCATTCCAATGGTATTCAAACTACTTTTGATCATGGAAAAAGTGAGAAATAACTCAAATTTATTTTTATAAAACCAGGATAACTTTATATTAAAGATAGCACAATGTACAGAAAATTTTAATTAATCTCAACTATAAACATCGGTGCAAGAAATATAAAATTTAAAAGTAGCAGATATTCAGCAATGTATTAAAATAATAATACTTTACGTTAAAACAAAAAAGGAAAGCATATAAGAACAAGAAGAAAACATAAGTGAATTACACTATAACCTAGGTGTGGGGACCAGCTTTCTACTTTTGAGCCAAAGTCCAGATGCAATATAAGAAAACGTTGATAGATTCAACTCAAAGCAAAGCATCACAAATGAAACGAACTTTTATGTGGCAAAAACTCCAGGAGAAAAGACAAATGACAAAACAGGAGAAAATCCTGTTAATATGTATTATAGATAAAGTGCTAATATTCCTAATATATTGGAAACTTTAAAAACTCAAGAGTAGAAAAAGACCAAAAATTGACAGAAAAATGGGCAAAGGACATGAACAACAATTCGTAAAGACATAAAAAACACAAAACAGCCATTATACATATGAAAACATGCTCATCTTCATTCATAATAAGAGAAATGTAAATTTAAAGTACACTGAGAGATCAATTTTACCTACCAGACGGGCAAAAGTAAAAGCTTGAGAATATATTCACTTGGTGAGGCTGTGGGAAATAGCATTTTTATATATCGCTGGTGTGAATGCAAATAAGTAAAGCCTTTCTACCAAGCAATTCCATTTCAAGAAATTTAACCTTTACATACCCTGGCAATATGAAAACATATGTGTAATATTATGCCTTTCAGCATTATTTGTATTTGCAAAACGTTGGAAAGTACCTAATAGCCTAATCATAGGAGATAAGTTGGTTAAACTGTGGTCCGTACACACAATGGAGTGTTATGTGGCTATTAAAAACAAAACAAAACAAAAATCCCAAACTGATACGAAGAGTGCTCTCCAGGATATATCGTTAGGTGACATAAAAAAAAAAATGCAAAAGAGCAAAACCACAATGCTAACTTTCTACAAAAAAGAAGAAGAAATAAGAAAGTATACATGTATTTGCTTAGCTTGGCATAAACAAAGGATGAGTTAACTAGAGAGAGTATAAATGATAAAGCAAATGGAACAAAATGTTTAAAAATATTAAAATGTTAAAAATTGGTAAGTCTGGATCATGGTTATACAGGTAAATCTGTCAAAGAGTATACAGGCTTTTTTGGATTATTTTTGCACTCCCAAACTCATCCTACGAGGCCACAATCACCCTGATACCAAAACCAGACAAAGATGTCACAAAGAAAGAAAACTACTGGCCAATATCACTGATGAATATAGATACAAAAATCCTCAACAAAATACTAGCAAACAGAATCCAACAGCACATTAAAAGGATCATACACCATGATCAAGTGGGGTTTATTCCAGGAATGCAAGGATTCTACAATATACGCAAATCAATCAATGTGATACACTATATTAACAAATTGAAGGAGAAAAACCATATGATCATCTCAATAGATGCAGAGAAAGCTTTCGACAAAATTCAACACCCATTTATGATAAAAACCCTGCAGAAAGTAGGCATAGAGGGAAATTTCCTCAACATAATAAAGGCCATATATGACAAACCCACAGCCAACATCATCCTCAATGGTGAAAAAGTGAAACCATTTCCACTAAGATCAGGAACAAGACAAGGTTGCCCACTCTCACCACTCTTATTCAACATAGTTTTGGAAGTTTTAGCCACAGCAATCAGAGAAGAAAAAGAAATAAAAGGAATCCAAATCGGAAAAGAAGAAGTAAGGGGTCACTGTTTGCAGATGACATGATACTATATATAAAGAATCCTAAAGATGCTACCAGAAAACTACTAGAGCTAATCAATGAATCTGGTAAAGTAGCAGGATACAAAATTAATGCACAGAAATCTCTGGCATTCCTATACACTAATGATGAAAAATCTGAAAGTGAAATTAAGAAAACACTCCCATTTACCATTGCAACAAAAAGAATAAAATATCTAGGAATAAACCTACCTAAGCAGACAAAAGACCTATATGTAGAAAATTATAAGACACTGATGAAAGAAATTAAAGATGATACAAATAGATGGAGAGATATACCATGTTCTTGGATTGGAAGAATCAACATTGTGAAAATGACTCTACTACCCAAAGCAATCTACAGATTTAATGCAATCTCTATCAAACTACCACTGGCATTTTCACAGAACTAGAACAAAAAATTTCACAATTTGTATGGAAACACAAAAGACCTCGAATAGCCAAAGCAATCTTGAGAACGAAAAACGGAGCTGGAGGAATCAGGCTCCCTGACTTCAGACTATGCTACAAAGCTACAGTAATCAAGACAGTATGGTATTGGCACAAAAACAGAAATATAGATCAATGGAACAGGATAGAAAGCCCAGAGATAAACCCACACACATATGGTCACCTTATCTTTGATAAAGGAGGCAAGGATATACAGTGGAGAAAAGACAGCCTCTTCAATAAGTGGTGCTGGGAAAACTGGACAGGTACATGTAAAAGAATGAAATTAGAACACTCCCCAACACTATAAACAAAAATAAACTCAAAATGGATTACGGACCTAAATGTAAGGCCAGACACTATCAAACTCTGAGAGGAAAACATAGGCAGAACACTCTATGACATAAATCACAGCAAGATCCTTTTTGACCCACCTCCTAGAGAAATGGAAATAAAAACAAAAATAACCAAATGGGACCTAATGAAACTTCAAAGCTTTTGCACAACAAAGGAAACCATAAACAAGACCAAAAGACAACCCTCAGAATGGGAGAAAATATTTGCAAATGAAGCAACTGACAAAGGTTTAATTTCCAAAATTTATAAGCAGCTCATGCAGCTCAATAACAAAAAAACAAACAACCCAATCCAAATATGGGCAGAAGACCTTAATAGACATTTCTCCAAAGAAGATATACAGATTGCCAACAAACAGATGAAAGAATGCTCAACATCATTAATCATTAGAGAAATGCAAACCAAAACTAAAATGAGATATCATCTCACACCAGTCAGAATGGCCATCATCAAAAACTCTAGAAACAATAAATGCTGGAGAGGGTGTGGAGGAAAGGGAACACTCTTGCACTGCTGGTAGGAATGTGAATTGGTACAGCCACTATGGAGAACAGTATGGAGGTTCCTTAAAAAACTAAAAATAGAACTACCATACAACTCAGCAATCCCACTACTGGGCATATACCCTGAGAAAACCATAATTCAAAAAGAGTCATGTACCAAAATGTTCATTGCAGCTCTATTTACAATAGCCAGGACATGGAAGCAACCTAAGTATATATCAACAGATGACTGGATAAAGAAGATGTGGCACATATATACAATGGAATATTACTCAGCCATAAAAAGAAACGAAATTGAGTTATTTGTAGTGAGGTGGATGGACCTAGAGTCTGTCATACAGAGTGAAGTAAGTCAGAAAGAGAAAAACAAATACCATACGCTAACACATATGTATGGAATCTAAGAAAAAAAAAGTCATGAAGAACCTAGGGGCAAGACAGGAATAAAGACACAGACCTACTAGAGAATGGACTTGAGGATATGGGGAGGGGGAAGGGTAAGCTGTGACATAGTGAGAGAGTGGCATGGACATATATACACTACCAAACGTAAAACAGATAGCTAGTGGGAAGCAGCCGCATAGCACGGGGAGATCAGCTCGGTGGTTTGTGACCACCTAGAGGGATGGGATAGGGAGAGTGGGAGGGAGGGAGACGCAAGAGGGAAGAGATATGGGAACATATGTATATGTATAACTGATTCACTTTGTTATAAAGCAGAAACTAACACACCATTGTAAAGCAATTACACTCCAATAAAGATGTTAAAAATAAAATACTGGGCTTCCCTGGTGGCGCAGTGGTTGGGAGTCTGCCTGCCGATGCAGGGGACATGGGTTCTTGTCCCGGTCCGGGAGGATCCCACATGCCACGGAGCAGCTGGGCCTGGGCGTCCGGAGCCTGTGCTCCGCAGTGGGAGAGGCCACAGCGGTGAGAGGCCCACGTACCGCAAAAAAAAAAAAAAAAAAAGATAAAACCAACAATTTAAAGATTTAAAAAAGAAATTAACATATTAAATGAAAAGGTCATTTGATAAAATAAGACTACGCAACTATTAAATAAAAATGTTAAGCTGGGTTTCCCTGGTGGTGCAGAGGTTAAGAATCTGCCTCCCAGTGCAGGGGATACAGGTTCGAGCCCTGGTCCGGGAAGATCCCACATGCCACGGAGCAACTAAGCTCATGCGCCACAACTACTGAGCCTGCGCTCTAGAGCCCACAAGCCACAACTACTGAGCCCGCATGCCACAACTACTGAAGCCAGCATGCCTAGAGCCTGAGCTCCGCAACAAGAGAAGCCACCGCAATGAGAAGCCCATGCACCACAATGAAGAGTAGCCCCCGCTCGCCCCAACTAGAGAAAGCCCGCGTGCAGCAACAAAGACCCAACGCAGTCAAAACTAAAATAAATTAAATAAATAAAATTTTTTAAATGCTAAGTAAAATAATAATAATAAAAAGATTAAAATTTGATGGAGAATATTTATTGAAACTTAACAGGAGATTTATTCTAAAAAGTGAAACACATTTAAACCGTATCAGTCAAATCAGTATACAGTCAGGGCTTTCTGCTATCAGAAAATGAAATAAGACAGGAATATAAAATAAATTTGTAAAAATATTGGGGGAGGGGAGATAAAACTAGCTATTTTCCCCCCAAATACTGTGAGAACTGTAGGTTTTATTCGCGTGTAAGAGAGAAAGATTTTACTTTCAATAAAATAAACTGACTGAAGATGATAGATTTAACTGAACTAGACCAAGCTCTCCTCAGAGCAAGTGTTTACTAGATAATAAAGAATAGATACTCAGAGAAAAAATTTGCAAAGTAGACATACCAGGCCGTTGATTATAATAATAATAATAGGACTGAAATAAGAAATTATAAACATTTCTGATAATATAAAAATTAAAAATTTGTATGGCAGAAGTTACCACAAGCAAGGTCAATAAACAATTGATACCTTTGGAAAAATGATTGATAAGGCAGATAGCATACAAAGGGTCTATAACTTCAAAGAGTTCTTATAAACTGATGGGTAAAAAAGACTAATAACCCAATGAAAAGAAGGGTAATGGATATGAAGGTACAAATAACAGAAAGCTGATTACAAATAGTCAATAAATACATGAAAATATGGACTAAGAACAAGATTTTAAAAGTGAGATATTACCTTATTCTTCTAGACAATATAATAAGGTCAACAATAACTACCACTGGTAGAGATTTGGAAATGTGGAAATGTGAACTGATAAAGTAATCTGACAATAGCTATTATAATTTAAAATACACATGAACTTTGATCCCAAAATACCACTCCTTGGAATCTATACCTTAGAAATAAGTGTACTATGTCAGGATATGGGTACCAATATAAATATTACAGTATTTTCTTAGTGTTACTACTCATCAGCAGGGAAATAGCTGGATAATTTATGGCACATTCACAATAAGGAATAGTGTGCAGAATGTAAAAAATAAATAAATACAACTGCTTCCTGGAAGAGGGCATACACATACCTTTCCCAATTCTTCTTGCTAAGTGCCACTATAAACTCTGGACATTATACACAAAATAAATCTAAGAGGTCTCTGAAAGGTAGAGGGAAGAAGGCAGACCAGCTAGGGACCTCAGGACCTGAAGGTGATGAGTTCCCTGAGTTTTCTTTTCACCTTACCTATTCCCAGATTGCTTGCTGGAGAAGCTGGTAACCTGGAAACACCTATGGGTTCGGACAGAAAAACTCTAACAAAAGCCTACTCTCTCTAGTCAAAGAAGCATGAAAGGGGCAGCCTAGCAAGACAGGAAGCTTTAGAAAATAATAACTCTACTGCAGCCAAACACCACAGGAAAAAAACAAAACTGTGACTCCTTCCCTCACCCAAATCAGCAAAGGTTAAGCAGGGAGCCTAGACTTCGACCCTCCCCAGGCTTTAACAAGGTACTCAACACCCCTGCCAAGGGTGGTGTTAGAGGAGGCAGAGAAGGGAGCTTAAACTTTCATCATCACCCGGCGGTAATGAGGTACCTCTTTCTCTTTCCACTGGGTGGTGTTGGAAGAGGCCCAGAGGAAAGTAGGGACTTGCACCATTGCTCAGTGGTAAGGAGGATACCAACCCCCTATGGTGTCAAAGGAGGGCACATGGGAGCTGTAACAAAAAGCACTCTTAACCCTCCCAGCCTGGAAGGTATCAGTAGAGGCATAGTGGGGAGCCAGAACTTCTATCCTACTCCACAGTAACAAGGAGCCAACCCTCCTCACCTCCCCCCAGGTGTCAATGAAGGCTATGTGAGAAATCTGGACTTCTACACCCACTAAGCAGCAAAATAAAAACTTTAATTAAAAATTTTTAAGGAAAAAAAGGGAAAGAGAGAGAAGGTAGGTAGGAAGGAAGGAAGGAAGGGAGGGAGAAGGAAAAGAGGGAGGGAGGGAGGAAAGGAGGAGACCTCTATCCGTTGACTTGGTTGGCATTTCAGGGACAACTTTTTGAATAAGGGGGAAAAAGGTGCAAAAAAAGATAGTTTTACCTCATTTTTTGTTAAACACAAACCACAATGACACAAACCATTAAGTAAAAAAAGTCTGGAAAGAAACACATCAGTTCTCAGCATGGGTTATCTTATGTAGGTGAGGCCCACAAGGTACAATGGGCAGAGGTAGGGAGAAAGGGATTATTAAAATGCAATAAAAAAGCAAGAGGAGAGAAAAGTTCACTAAAATCATACATGTATGTGTGGGTCATATGCGTAAAGAAACTAGAGGAAGGTAGCTGGAATTAGATCTTTATGATATTGAGTATGTCTATAATATACTATTAAGAAGAATACTTTTATAGTAATATGTTAGTATGCTTCCCTTTCATCTAGACCAAACCACAAACAAACAAAGCAGCCAACCTCTAGGTATGAATGTTGCGGTGGACTGCAAAGATGGCTGGTAATAATCCCACCTCACCTCTTTTGGGGTAATTTGTTACACAGTAATAGATACCTGAGACATGTTTATAGGTATGTGAATGTTTAAAGAGAAAAGAGAATATTGTGAATAAGAATTTACCTAACAAAATTCATTGCTTAGCAGTGGCAGTAAGAATGAAAGAGGAGACGATTAACTTTTACTTTATAGATCTTTATATTGCTTCACCAGTTTCCACAAGCATATATTATTTCCTAATTTGAAAAATATCAATCAAAGAAAAATTTTACAAGAAGAAATAAAACGTTCTATTTAGGTTTTTTTTGTTTTCTTTTGTTTTTTTGTTAGAATTGGCCCTGGAAAAGTCTCTTCCTCTCATTTTATTGTAATTTACTGTTATTTGCTGCAGCATTCTGGAGACCATGGTTTCAGATGGTTGTGTATAATGTTGATTCTATAAACACCTTTATAAATCAATCTTCTTTAAAAATAAGGTCCAAAAGCATGTGCATGGAAAGTAGCTGTAGATTGGCAACTAAAACATTCTTAATCTTTCAAAAATATGCTATAAAAACTAAGCGAGAGGTAGACATTAACACAATTAATTTTAAAATATTTTCAGTAGTGCAGTCTGTAAAATACATTTAAAAAGTGCATTGGCTCGCAAAATCTTTTATCAACCTGTAAAATTTTCACTAACTTTCACTGCTATAACAGTGATATAGCAATGATAAGTCTGCAGGAAATTTATCAGAAGAATGAGAAAATGATGTTTTCACTGTGGGTTGCAGCTTTCATTTTATCACCTTTTATATTTATTGAATACTTGACTTCTTTAGGATCTTCCTGGGTTTCTTATAGCCCCTAAAATTCCTAGCCAAGGCCGTTTTCATTCATTCATTTCAACAGATTTATATCTATAGTGTCTATAATACGCTGGACACTGTGCTAAGTGCTTGGAGAAAGAGAATGATAGTTTTTTTAACAGTAGAGGAACTGTCAATAACTAGATAATGATCCAGTATGAAAAGTAAAACATTTTGAAAAACTAAATAATGTGCTGCAGGTAAAGCCACAAAAACTAGACAAAATAGATTCCATTTGAGCTGGTCTTCAGGACAGCAGACAAAATGGGGAGTTGCATTCAGGACAGACAGGAAGAATGTAGGGAAGTATGGATGTGTGGAAGAGTATGGTATGATTGAGGAAGAAAATGTAGTCTGTGAGGATGAAGGGATCTGATGGACAGAGAGTAGAAATGACAGATGTAGCACAGTACTGAAATTAAGTACACAGGCTCTTTTTCAACAAGTGTGTCAATTCAGTGGCGGAAAGAATAGTTTTTTCAACAAGTGATGCTGGAACAACTGGATAGCCATATGCGAAAGCTTGGAGTCAGACTCCTTCATTGGACCACACACAAAAAATTAATTCCAAGTGATCACAGGCCTAAATGTAAGTGCTAACACCACAAGACTTTTAGAAGAAAACATACGAATAAATTTTCATGAACTTGGGTTAGGTTAGGCAAAGCTTTCTTAGACATAAGCAACATAACAAACATAAGCAACAAAAGAAAAAATGAATTGGAATTCATCAAAGTTTAAAAAATTTGTACTTCAAAGAACATCATCAAGAAAGTGAAAAGACACCTCACAGAATAGGAGAAAATATTTGCAAACCATATATCTGATAAGGGCTTGTATACAAGAATATATTTAAAAACTCCTACTACTCAACACTTTGAAAAGACAAATAACCCAATTAAAAATGGGCTTACAAATAATTTTAAAAGATTTAACAGACATTTCTTCAAGGAAGATATGCAAATGGCCAATAGGCATGTGAAAAGATGTTCAACATCATTAGTCATTAGGGAAATGCAAATCAAAACTACAGTGAGATACTATTTCATACCCACTAGGATGGCTATAATAAAAGTCAGATAATAATAAGTATTGGTGAGGATGTGGAGAAATTGGAACCCTCACACATTGTTTGTAGGAATTTAAACTAGTACAGTCACTTTGGAAAACAGTTTGGCAGTTCCTCAAAAAGTTTAACACAGAGTTACCATATGACCCAGCAATTCTAAGTATGTACCCAAGAATAATAAAACATATATGTTCACACAAAAATGTGTAGATGAATATTTATAATAATATTCATATAATCATAATAGCTAACAAGTGGGAAGAATCCAAATGTCCATAAACTGATAAACTAAATAAAGTTTATCCATAAAATGGAATATTACTCAGCAATAAAGAAAAATGAAGTACTGATACATGCCAAAATGTGGAAGAACCTTGAAAGCATTATGGGAAGAGAGTAATGAGGCACAGAAGACCACATGTTGTATGAGTCCATTTATATGCAATGTCCAGAACAGGCAAACCTATAGAGATAGAAAGTTGATTAACAGTGGCCAAGGACTACAGGGTAGGATTAATGGGGAAATGGGAAGTGACGGCTAATGGGTGGGGGGTTTCTTTCTGGAGTAATGAGAATGTTCTTAAATTGATTGTGGTGATGGTTGCACAATTCTGTATACAGGGTAAAAACCATTGAGCTGTACACTTTTTTTTTTTTTGAGTTGTACACTTAAATGGGTGAAATGTATGGCATGTAAATTATATCTCAATAAAGTTGTTTTTTTAAAAATTTATGTCCTGTTAAAAAATAAAAATAAAAACACACACTCTAGAACCAGATTACCTAGGTTGGAATCTATCTTTACCACTTACCAGTAATGAAGCCCTGAGCTATCAATAGTTACTTAATTTTTCTGTATCTAGTTTCTTCATCTGTAAATGAGTGAGTACTTCCAGCTGAGGTCTCAAGGGAAATTTTCACAGAGGTGGAATTTGGGTTGGTCTCAAAGACAGTGTTTTTATAGATTTAGAGATGAAGACCTTAAAAGGGAGGAGAGAGGAACTCACAATTCTGGAGGAGCTACTGTGTACTAAGCATTCTACATACATTAACTTTATTTAATGCCCCCTACTTTGTACTTATGAAAAAATTGACTCAAAGTGAAGTGATTACATGACCAAGTAGGGGTTCAATGGCCGGCCCAGAAGCTCCTGTGTCTGGCCTGAGTGATGTCTGTGAGGAGGCAAATACAGACACAGTCGCAAGAGGGATCGAGCTGGAGTCTGTCTGACAGCATGGGAGAGGGGTGGGGGTAAGTGGCAGTCAGACTGTTTAGGAACTCTGACAGCCAGACAAGTTTTCTGTATTTCATCCTATGGGTGATCAGGAACATGCCTATAGGGAATAGGAATTGCCTATAAAAAAAAGGCCACAAGCAGTAGGGATGTGGATGTATTTTACATGTAAAAAGCTAAATTCATTTTGTATGTTATTATATAACTCAAGTGTGCCTTTCAGAAACCTTACAATGTTACTCAAAATAGGCATAGTCTGAGAAGCTTGCCTTTAGTGAATTTTTCCAGAAGAGAAATTGGTTTGCTTCCACAACTGAAAGATGACTTTTATAGATGAATTAAACTCCTATCCAAGGCTGAGAGTTTGTTAATTTGAGCTGCTGATTGTTATCAAATGACAGATGGATTTTGATGGGAGTTTTTTTGGAGCTAAGAATAGGTAATAGAAGTTTTAAAACTCATTGAAATTCTCAAAAGATGAACAAAAATTGTAGTCTCACTTTGTACAAGAGCTCAGTGAAAAGGAAAACCACCATATATGTAATTATTCAAATGGAATAACAGATTTGTATTGTATACTCATTTATTCAGTGGTGTTTTGTTTTTGACTAGCAGCGTGAAGTTTTGCATATGCCTCCTACTTGGAAAGAGATTCTTTCAAGGCCATCAACAAGCAGAGTGTCCAGCAAGCATCTGAAGTGCTTAGGGGCTGTTAGAACTGGCATGCCACGGTTGGCACCAGGCAGTTGAAGAAACAAGTTGCAGATGCACACTCAGTCCCATTTTAGGTATCCCAACCTCAAGTCATGCTGCTAGATTAGTGCCTGTGTGTGGAAAGTTTCAAATGCAAGGGTGTGCTTTCTCTCTAAGCCTCAGTGGAGATCTTAAACGTCCTAGAAGGGTGCTTTTGGGGAAAAAAATGAGGGAGTGCATTTTTGTTTACTTCAATAACTAGGAACTTCTACTAGAATTTAGTGACTATCCTGAAAGCCACGGGACAGGCATGCCCAGGGAAGAATTGCCCTGCATTCTGCATGATTTCCAGACCTCCTTCCACATAAATTATTATCTGAGCTTCTCTGTGACTAGAACTTAATTCCATTTTAGAGACAAACAGAAAGTAGTTTTTACATGGTTTTAATACACACTGAATTTTCCAGCAATGAAACTACCATGTAAATTGTGGGAAGGCTAACATTTAGTATTATTTAGACTTATTTTAAAATGTTAAATATGACCATCTATGATTACAGCATTTATTTTTTAATTACCTAGGTTTTTCAATACTGTTCCCATGCATTGATTATACAATTTCTCTATAGCTCCTTGTAGTAAAGCTTTTTCTAATCCATCCTCATTTTCTGTTGCCCATGGAAAGAAATGATCTCTAGTGTCTTTTTAAATACGAGTCTGACTGCATGCATTGCCATGAGGTGGAATTTCAAGAAAGGAGATAGGTTTTTTGTTCTCTGTCCCATGTTATAACACAGGGAATTAATTATTGTGACACCATACATGAACAAAGCTCAGCTCATTTGCAAGAAATCAAACTTTCTCATTTTCTCTGTATAAGAGTTGACAATTTGTCTTAGCATCTAATCTTTACTTTAATTAAGGTTATTTTCTTTTGCCTTGTATCATACACATAGGTCTGTCTGTTATTACTCATCTCGACCCTGGTTTTATTCTAATTCTATCCTTACCTGTACTCCTTCATTTTCCTGTAACACTTCTACCAAGTGGCTTCTCATATTCTTACCTCTTTTAAATCCAAAACTACTCATTATAAGCATCAGACTACTTCATTATATCTTCTAATATAATCAAGCTGAACATTATACATTAAATACACAATCATTTAATTGTAAATTACTTTCCTTTTTACTTAATTATTATACGTCATTTATTATGTTGCTTTTCAAAATTATGTGTATCTTTTATCCATAAATTTCTATTCAGAGTGGTAGAGTGTACTTATTTGTTATAAAACTTATTATGAAATAATTGTTATATTAAGTGGCAGTGGTACTTCTATTATTGAAGCAAAACATTTTTTTTACCTTTTATATCTAAGGAAGCAGAATGTGACTTATCCAAGATAACATATAAAGGATGAGCTTTGGGCTTCCCTGGTGGCAAAGTGGTTAAGAATCCACCTGCCAAGGCAGGGGACACATGTTTGAGCCCTGGGCCAGGAAGATCCCACATGCCGTGGAGCAACTAAGCCGGTGCGCCACAACTACTGAGCCTGTGCCCTAGAGCTCGTGAGACACAACTACTGAAGCCCGCGTACCACAACTACTGAAGCCTGCAGCGCCTAGAGCCCGTGCTCCACAACAAGAGAAGCCACCACAATGAGAAGCCCGCTTACCACAACTACTGAAGCCTGCAGCGCCTAGAGCCCGTGCTCCACAACAGGAGAAGCCACCACAATGAGAAGCCCGCGCACCACAACAAAGAGTTGCCCCACTCACTGCAACTAGAGAAAGCCCGCGCACGGCAACGAAGACCCAACACAGCCATAAATAAAGAAATAAATAGATAGATAAATTTATTTTTAAAAAATGAGCTTTGATATCTTAAAAGTTAGAACATCTTGACTTCTCCTTCTATTCTTGGTTTATGGCTTCGTATCCACCATTAAAATGCTTTACCATGCATCACTTGGCTACTCAGTAAATATAAGTTGTAGTTGGAGGTGATTATGAGAACTTTGCATGGAGCTAGTAAGTAAGCAAGTAATAGCCACTGTATATTGACCACATGCAGGCATCATACTCAGAACTTTCCATCTGTTATCTCATATAACCCCCATAATAATTATGCCAAATAGGTATGTTGTAATGTATGTTTGCAGATTAGTAAAATGAGGCTTATTTCAGTAACTTCTGTTACTTCAGTAACTTGCCTTTGATGAGGCTAGTAACAGGAACCTACACTCAGTCTTCAGCCTGTCTCTAATGCCCACATGTTCTGTCTCTAAAAAGAACAGTGTTCTTTAGTTTTGCATTAAGAAATGTAAAAGATAAAAATAATATTTTGGATTGCAGAGGGAAGTAGGAATGCTTTCAATAAACCCACTAAGGAAATCAATAATCCCTACAAGTATTTCAAATCAAAACGATGGAGGAAAAGACACTATAACTCACACCGGTGGCTTACTGATCTTCCCTAGCTATGCCATGATGATATCCCCTTTCTCACCACTTAAATTGATTCACTAATGTTGCTCCCCACAAGACTGTATCAAACAGCAAATCACAGTGACTTATAAAAAGATGTTATAATTTGTGCTATCAAAATGTGACTAGTCTGAACCGAGATGTGATGTAAAGTGTGAAATACTCCCAAGATCTTAAATACTTACTACAAAAAAGTGAAACATCTTATTAATATTTATAGTTTTTATTTTATGTTGAAATGATATTTTAGAGATATGGGTTAAATGAAATATTGTTAAAATTAATTTCATTTGTTTCTTTTTACCTTTTTAATGAGGCTAATAGATTTTAAATGACATATTTGCCTCGCATTTGGGGCTTGCATTATATTTCTATTAGTACTGTTATGGAGCATATGCATTTTCAAATAACCAACGTTAAAATCAAGTCGTGGGGAAAAAATTGAAGGACAAAAGCAAAACAACAAACAACACTCAATACCTAGTGTGCTAGAAAAATTATTTGACTAAAGTTTCAATGTTAGTTTTGTCTCAGTCAGTAGAACAGATGCATACATTTTAACAAGTCACTTAATGCCTATTAACCTCAGTTTCTGTAAAATCAAGATAATAACTACACAGTAAGTTCCCTACATACGAACCTTCAAGTTGCGAACTTTCAAAGATGTGTGTTCGCATGTGCAATCATGTAAGTTAGCTCACGTGTCTGTTGTACATTGTCATGTGCGCTTTTGTGTACTTTACTTTATGGTACTGTATAGAGTACAGTAGTATAGTATCTTTATTTCAAGCCCAAGATGTCTGGAAGCAAGCATAAAAGCAGCAGTATATAGTTGATTGTGTTAGTTGGGTACCCAGGCTAACTTTGTTGGACTTACAAACAAATTGGACTTACGAATGCATTCTCATAATGGAACTCGTTCGTATGTAGGGGATTTACTATATTGCTTACCTCACAGGTTGTTACAAATGTAAAATGCAAATTATTTCATTCGTTCATTCATTCAACAAAAATTTATCAAGAACCCAGTATGTGCATGTACCGAGGATACAAAAAATAATAAATTGTGGTCTGCTTTCAAGGACCATGCAATCGAAGTTATAGAATGTTATAGGAGCCATGACACGGAGGATCATAATGTGTCGTGTGCCTGGTTTACTCTGCTTGGGGGATTAAGGGAAGGTTCAACAGAGGGATTAGCCTCTGGTCTGCCTCTTGAAAGTGCAGAGGGATTTACCAGGTGGGGAGGTCAGGGAACATCTTGTCTTTGTGTCTCTGAGGAGTGAGAGAGCAGAGGGTGCTCAGTGAACAACAGGGGAGATTAAAGTGCTGGCCAGCAAAGGAGGAGAGGGGTGCCCGTGTTTCCATGTCAGAAGGTTCTGGGTTGGAAGTTTCTGATGCAGAGTGAGAGGAGCCCCAATTACTTGCCAGCTGTTGGTGATGGTGCCCATATTCTAATGTGATTTTGGAAACTTTTTCCTTTCTTAGAGGAGGATGTTAACAAAAGACATACATATAAATTAGCAGAATGTAACTGAATAGTATTCAATGATTAATTGCTGTAAAAAATTATATGGGGCAGAATATTCTTTTTTTTTTAAGCATATGATCAGCCCTTTGGATTAAGACAATGTCTCATAAAAGGTCCCACATTTTCAACTGAATAATTTCAGGGCTGCCTAGGGGAAGGGGCCGCTTCACAAAACAACTGGAGCTTACAAAAAAAACGTTTAGACCTACCAGTATTTCCAAAGACTGAATTAGTGGCTAGAGGTAAATATACATCAAAGTTACTCATCTGTAGTAATGCTGCAGCCAATATGACTGAAAATTTTCCACGGGACTATATTTATTTGTAATAAAATTGCAGTGAAAATAATGGTGTGTGAATGATGGTTTCAAGATTATATATTTAAATATAGCATACTTATAAAAGGCAATTTCAAAAGCAAAAATTATGGCTGTCTTTTAACTCTGGTATTTTCCTTAATGCACTATTTACGGAGATTGCATTTCAAGAATAATAAATATAAACATGGACTAAAATCTATTTACAAGATGTGGGTATATCGTAGAACCTCAAAATGAAATAATACTTTGTTTTCAATATTAACTTTATATTATTTAAGAAACCAATATGCTACGCATAAAAGTAGAGAGATCTATTTCTTTAAGATAACAAATAAAAAGATAAAATCATGTTGTTATTGAATAGAAAATTATTATATTTTCCTTTCAGATCATGAAACAAATAGGACATAAGGTGAAAAGGATGTTTTTCGGCTAAGGTCTATTATTTGCAAGAAATGGTACTGAAAAACAGAACGAATTAATCTTCAATGTTTCTGACTGAAGAAATTATTGATTATATCAAAGAAAGATTCTCTTAACAAGATAATACTCTTTCCCTGCTGCCAACAAATTAGCTACCAGGTGTTGTATCTGCTTTCTGCTCTTCTGCTTTCTGGTCATGATCTCAATCTATTCAAGTTCTCTCACCCTCTAGTAGAATCTGCCTCATTTCCCAAAAGACCACAGAGGGGAGAAACCAGGTACTGATTTGTCTTTTATCATTTAGGGTTTGCTCAAGTCTGGCTTCCTCCAAAGATACTATAGAGGCAACAACAGCAACCATAACATCAAACCTCTTTCTTTGCTTCACTTTTGGTCTCCAGAACTCATTTTTTATAAATGATTACTATTTATGAGGGGACATTTAAATGAAGATTCATTAAAATATTTGCAAAAGTAATTTTTCCTTGATTTTAAGGATCCTGCCTGTGTCCTTGCCATATTTACACTCTAAATTGCAGGTATATAAATATAATAGAAAATATCTACATTTTGATCACTTTATGTATTGTTTGTTTGTTCTCTTCCCCACTAACTGTGAGCTCCTCGAGGGAAGACACTGTCTTTTCCTTCTTTGTGTTCATTACGTAATGAATCATAATGTCTACGCAATAACTCAATAAATTTATGAATACATAAAATACAGTGGTTGGACAAGTAGTAGCAACTAGCAACTCCCAGGCCCCCCACCACCCCACAATCCCACGATACTCCTCAAGAAGTATTTGTTTAGTGAAAAGTACATGATCTTAAAAATCAAATAGAACCAGGTTTAAATTCCAACTTAGACACTCATTGAGCAATTTAATCTTACTGACCCTTATTTTTTATATGTAAAAAGTGAGGACAATACCTCTTACATTACAGGGTTTCTTGACGATTGAATGAGTGAGTATTCATAAAGAATCATCATAATCTAGCACACAGTAGGCACTCAATAAACACTGATCCTCTATCTTCCTCTAATATCCCAGACTTATCCTCTTCAAACTGGATACTCAGCAATGTGCCAAGAATGTCACAAAGCCACTGCATAAACACAGTGGTCTTCCTACTGCATATATATTTTTTCTAGATGGCACATAATTATATTAATACAAAACAGTTATTCAGGAATTCTTATAGTCATCAAATGTTTTTGAGCGCCTGTTATGTAGCAGCAGTCTGCTGGGCACAGGGGATAAAACAATAAATAAGACATGGGCAATCTGATCTAACGGAAAGGAAGGAAGGTAGGTAGGAAGTGAGGAAGGAAGGAAAAAGAAAGGGAGGGAGGGAGGGAGGAAGGAAGAAATTAAATTCTGACAAGTGCTGTGAAGGAAACAAAAAGTTGCAGAGCTAGAAATTAGTGGAGGGAAGAGGCAACCTCTTCAGATAGAGGGGGCAGAGAAGAGTTTTAAAAGCAGGTGGATTTAGGGGGCTTCCCTGGTGGCACAGTGGTTAAGAATCTGCCTGCTGATGCAGGGGACACGGGTTCAGGCCCTGGGCTGGGAAGATCCCACATGCAGTGGAGCAACCAAGCCCGTGCTCCAACAAGTTAAGCCGCCACAATGAGAAGCCCATGCACCGCAACAAAGAGTAGCCCCCGCTCATTGCAACTAGAGAAAGCCTGCGCGCAGCAACGAGGACCCAACACAGCCAAAAATAAATAAATAAATAAATAAAATTTTTTTAAAAGGCAGGCAGATTTAAGCTGGATGATGAGGAGACAACCATGCTAAGAGTCAGGGACAAGCATTTAAAGTGGACGAAATAGCAATGCAAAAGTCATCTGAATCCTTCAGGTAAAACAAATTTCATGTTTGCTGGTTGGCAATTTCCCTGACTTCCTGTTATTTGGGATTTTTTGATAGATATTTGGGAAGCACTGCCCTGGAGAAGACTTTGCATGCCAGGTGCAAGAGGTAGGAATGGTGGATAAAAGCCACTCTCCTTTCCTTCTGTATTTAAATTGGCAGCTTACAAGGGCTATAAGTAAGTATCCAGAATAAACTGGTACAACTCAAATATGGAGCTAAAGAATGTGAACTAGATTTACATAGCTCTTAAGCTTTATGCTGCATTTGCATTTCAACGATAGAGATTCATACAAATTAATATAAAATAAAACCAAGTTTCCTCTCGGAACACGCTGATGCTTTCCTTTTGCTTCATGTGGGCATATTGCCATGAATGGTAATTGCTTCTCTTTATGTAGCTATAGGAAATCACAATTTTAAAACATTAAATTATTGTAAATTTCACTAGTCACATTTACTGAAAAGCTCTGTTTTCACTAAAGAAATCTGAAGAGAGGGGATTTAAGTTGGATAACTTTCTTGAAGGAGGGATAATTTTATCTCATTTATCTTTGTGTTGCTAAGACCTTGCACAGTGCCAGGGACATAGTAGATGTTCAACACTCTATGAGTTAAAATGAAGTCATAATTTCCAGTTGGGGTTGGTGAGGGGCACTGAGAATTTCTCGATCTTGGGCATTTGTCACTACAAGTAAATTCTAATGAAATGGAAGAATGTGTAGATTCCATAGCATATGCTTCTGTTCATAATCATTGGATTTGGTGGCACTTTTGACCCCCTGTGTGCCCTGCATCTCTAACACTTGGGAAATTCTTTTTGTGACAGAGCCTTCATATTCTTGATAATGGGCCTAACAAAACTCTATAACACAATGAAGCTGAGGGGGCAGAAAGTAATTACAGTACTTTCAGGAAGGAGGGATAGTTATGGTCAAGAAACTTGTTTTGAAACTGTGCTTGGAGGAGCTGTCCATGTTGCCCTAATGAAATTACTGGGAAAAAAATAATATAAGCAATTTCTTCAGATGTGACCTTATTTTCCCTAGGTTTTCAAATCATTTTCTAAATGGAAGAGAAATTTTTTTTTTACACTCTGGAAGCAAAATGTATATTGTATGTGAAGAACAGTTTATCAGTACAAGATTCAAATATTCTTGATAGTGAGCAACACTGGAATTTGGCTTTGGTCTCCTATTTACAAATTGAAGAAAGGAAAAATGCGTACCATGAGAAACTGAATTTAAGGACAGATTAAGTCAACTACAGCTACATGGGTTAGTTTTTAAACATTTATATTCATTTTTCAAAAATGAATTAATTTTTCATTCCATTAGGAAGTCATACCATAATATGTACCATTTCTTTCCATTTTGACTTTTTGCCTCACAAAGGTCACAGTGTGATAGGCATAAACTCAGAATTTACTCCACTGTTACCATAGCAAATATTCCTTCCACAACTAGGCTGAAATATTTTGGTCCTATTGGACAGTTTATACCCCTTAAAAAAGAGTGTAGTTATTTAGTGACACCCTCTCTTAAACTATTAGTGAAGGTAACCACATCGACTGGCCTTTAGACCACCTCCTCGTGCCTAAGCTTTTCTGCTTGAGATCACTATTACTTTGGGTTCCCCATTTATCTCTCTCCAGTGACTGAGACCAGAGGAAAATGTGGATCAGGCCACACAAGAATCATTAGGAATCACCTTACAAGGGCAAACAGTGAGGCTGGGTCACAGTGTGTCCTTTTTCTATGTCATGTTACATCTCATGTCTCTCTATATTGAATAGCCTCTTCTGTCTGACCTCTATATTACATCTTTGGTAAAACATACAGAGAGAAGCTCTTGGACACTCCAATCAAGAAGCAATGATGGGAAGCCAAAAATGAGGGGATCTGACTTCACATTTTACAAACAGCAGGAAGGAATGACCATTAAAAATTTGAATCGTAAAAATAATTTAATCTGAAAGATGAGATTAAAAAAAAGAGGACAGCTGTTATTGAAAAACCCAAACTTATGGACTATTTTACATTTGCATGGAAATTTGAATTAGGCTTCAAAAATTCTCCTCTGATTTACATGTGAAGAAAAGTTGTCCTCAGACTTCTCTCACCAATATTTCCTACCCCCAAAGAGCTTTCCATAAAATTTATGTGAAAACTGATTTGACTCTTTTCTAGTTTCTGCTGGCCTGCTTGCCTATTCTTTTTTTTTTTTTTTTTTCCTGTCAAGATGAAACACTAGCTGGCAGAGTGCATAAGCAGCTAAAAATTGAGCCTCTGGTAGACTGAAGCCCCACTGCGTGATACCTGAATACTTGTAGATAAGCTCCACATCCAATCTGGTGCATTTACACCGGATCAGAGTCACCAAAGACAGACTTCCTCATTGGAGATTTGTTAGAAAAGTACTTGTCAGTTCTGGCCAGGAGTTAACGGCAGTTGTTTCTTATTTACTCTCTTGACTGTAGCTTTTATGTGATGGAAACTATCCTTTAACTATAACAAGTTTGATTTGCTTATGATAAAAAGAAAATAAATCTATCACATTCTAGTTAAAACCTTCACATGCTACTTTTTTGTGTAAATCCCTCATTTGGTGATTTCTGTAGTGAAGCACAGTCTTTGCTGACGTAAATTCAAGATCAACTCTAGCTCAGGTTGGAATTTCAACAAGAGAGGTGAAACACAGAGGGTTCTACTTATGGCATAGTTTACAACTGGGACACATTCGTAAAATTTTAAAAGTGGGCTTTGTTTATTTCCTACTTAGGTGTCAGTTGGTTGAAGGTTATGTATTGTTAAGGTCTCAAATATAAAAATGGATATGGACAAAACTGTGCATGCTTGATGCTACAAGCATTTCACAGAACAGCAGAAGCAAACTCGGTCTGGTGATTCTGGTACAGCTGGTGGGCCCTGCACACTTGTTGGTCCAGTGTGAAAGTCTCCTTACAAATCTCCCCAGGAGACAGAAGAACAGCAGATGACTATATCCCAGAGACCCAATGCTGATGCTAATTTGAACTGAAGCTGAGATCTTGGGTATCTGAATAAGGGGCTAAAAGTTTTCTCCAACAGATTAAAGAAAAAGAGGTCTTCGAAAATGAAAACAATGATGGTTACCAAAGATAAGGGCAGCATTAGAGTATTATTTTTTAGTGGCATTATTTGACAAGATTATTTCAAAAAAGCCTTTAAAGATATTAACTCAGAGAAAAGGAGTTTTAATTTTCTCATTGAACTTTTCCAGAAACACATTATCTTCAACATGTAAAGAATGTGTATAGTGGAGTCACACAAAGTTTTTGAAGTGGTTTCCTTTCAAGTGTAAACATTTAAATGACCATATGAAGTAAGGACAAATCAGAAGATTCAGAATATGTCCACAATAACTGTTCAAATAAAGAACTGTTCAAATAAAACAATAGCTGCTAAACAGTTGGTAAGAAGTGGTGGTTCAGGGGGTTGTTAGCTGTTATTTTATGTAGTTATTGAAATAAGAAATTCAATAAATTAAGATGTAAAACATTTAAATAAAAAAAATGTAAAACATTTTGATTTACGCAGAACATTTCCAAATCTAGAAGCTATACAAATAAAAATTGCTACCCTTTTTTATTGTTAAGAGGACTCACACCTGAGCAGTTGTTTTGGTACAGGTGTAATCTTTTGTTACTACTTTATTTATAGTATATATTTCAAGATAAAGTCTGGTTAGGCAAAGGAATTTCTTTTTTTAATTTCATTAAAATTTTTTTGAGATATGGTTCACATATAACAGTATAGTAGTTTCAGGTGTACAACATAATGATTTCACTATCTATACAACATATTTGTATAGATAGCGAAATGATCACAACAGGTCTAGTTATGCAAAGTAATTTCTATCCGTATGGAACCAACTGTACAAAACAGGAATTAAACCGACAATATGGCTGCACGAGGACCAGGGAAAAACTGAGTGAACTGATCCAGTTTTCAAGATGTAGAATATACTCTAATTTAACATCATACTGTGACTATCAATTATTCAGCAAGACTTGTGGCATGCTTAAATTTATAGTGACTAGGCAAGGCTCTTCAAACAACTTTTATAGATAAATAGTAAAACAGACTTCATCAAAGAGACTTACCTGCTCTCTCTTTGCTTTGTTTGTCAGAGAGCACCTGTATAAAAAAATAAAAATTCTCTTAATATCTCAAAATTACACTGTCTTCATCAAGAATATCACCATTGAGCTTGAAAAAAAAATCAGATTGTAAAATTAGAATCGAATGGCCTCCAGAAATGAAAGTAAAATACCAATTAGGGTATTAGGATTGAATGATTTTAGTGTGCACAAAGCATTTGGAATAATACAAGTAATTAAAATACTCATTGACAAAGAAGATGCATGAAGTTTATTTTTCTCAGGCTTATGTAAAGATTTACACTATACTGTGCATCCATTTAGCAACTAGAGGAAAACTGAAGTCTAGTTTTTGTCGTCTACTCCACAGCCCTCATGTCACCAACAACCTCCTTAGTGCTAAAACCATCCCCTGCCTCACTTTACCTCTCAGTAACATTATAGCAGCCAAGGCAGCTGAGCACTCCTCCCGTCGAAAGCTTTATCCTTCTAGGCTCCTGTTCTCCCATGTGGTCCCTGCTATCTCTTCTACCTCTCTGTTTCTTTTCATTTTCTTGGTGGATTCCCTTCTTGCCTGTGCCATTCTTGCATATTGATTTAATTTACTTTTGTTTTATTTCGTTTTTCAGACATGGTGCAGGGCTGGCTTCTCTTTTTACTTTGCACTTTTTCCAGGGTGATCTCATCTACTTTCCATCCATACCCTGATAACCTCCAGATTTATATCTCCAGCCCACATCTCTTTCCTTGAGCTTCAGGCCAATAGGGGAAACTGTTTATTGGACATCTGTGTTTGGACATTTCACAGACACCCCAAACACCATGTGTTCGGAGCTCAACATTATCCGCCCCCTCACACATACACCCAGCCCCAAACTGATACTTTTTCTGTGTTCCCATCTTAGTGAAAGGCATCACCATTGCTGTGGACTGAATGTGTGCGTCCCTCCCCAAATTCATGTGTTGAAGCCTAATCCCCAATGTGATGGTATTTGGAGGTGGAGCCTTTGGGAGGTAATTTGGTTTGGATGAGGTCGTGGGGGTGGGTCCCCATGATGGGACTGGTGCCCTTATAAGAGGATGAAGAGCTCAGAGTTCTCTGCCATGTGAGGACTCAGTGAGGAAAATGGTCATTTGCAAACCAGGAAATGAGTTTTCACCAGACACCACATCTGCCAGTGCCTTGATCTTGGACTTCTAGCTTCCAGAACTGTGAGAAATAAATATTTGTTGTTTAAGCTACTCAGTCTATGGTATTTTTGTCATAGCAACTCCAACTGATGAAAACAACCATCTACCTGGTTGCTCAAATCGGAAACCCAAGGATCATCTTTGACACTTTTCTGTCCTTCCAGTTAAATTCTGTTTATGCCTACTCTCAAATCTTGCTTGAATCTATCTTTTCATTTCTACTTCCACATCCTGGGCAACATTCACGTCATGCTTAGATAATTGCAATAGTTTTCTAACTTCTAGCCTGACTCTAGTCTTATTTCCCCCCAATCTATTCACATCCAGTGTGATGTTTCTAAAACACAATTTGATCATGTTGCTTTTGTTCTTGGAACTGTTCAATGGTTCCCCATTACCCTAAGCATAAATAGAGTTTAGAGGTTAAGATCTGTGTTTAGCAATCAGAAAGGCAGTTGCTTGCTGCGTGACCTTCAGAAAGTTACCAAATTTCTCTGAGCCTCATTTCCTCATCAGGCAAACAGGGTTGCTTTGAGGAGTAAGTAGAGTAATTCATGTGATGTGCTGAGCAATAAGTGTGGCATAGAAGAGACATACAATAAATATTTGTTGATTATTCTGAAGGAAATTCTCAAAAACAGAGACATATTTTATTAACTTTTTCAAAGCATCATGTAAATAATACTCTACGAGAGTCAGGGATGAAAGAGACAAAACGCTGATGCAGTTAGAGCTTTGTCCTCTATAACAGCGGTCCCCAACCTTTTTGGCACCAGGGACCAGTTTCGTGGAAGACAATTTTTCCACTGACCGGGGGGTGGGGTGGGGGTGATGGTTCAGGTGGTAATGCGAGCGATGGGGAGCGGCAGATGAAACTTCCCTCGCTTGCCCACCACTCACCACCTGCTGTGTGTGGCCCAGGTCCTAACAGGCCGCGGACCACTACCAGTCCATGGCCCAGGGGTTGGGGACCCCTACTCTATACCACAGTTCCTTGCACCCCATTTTTATTCTCTCTCTCACCTAATTTTATGTCTCTGTTCACATTTACACTGGGTAAAAGCAAGCTCACAAAAGGATTGATGACTAACAATGAGAAGATTCACTTTTCCCAAGGATATTCATATTTTAAAGGCAACGTCTGATAACAAACACCAAGTACTGAATCTCTAATGGTAAAACTTGAGACACTGTGACATGGAGGAGGAGAAAGCTCTCTCCACATTTCTCAAATAATATCAAGTAGGTGACTATTTCCTACTCTAGAGAGAATTCAACTGACTGGAGTAGTGTATCATATTTAAATGGGTCTGACTTGATTTGGAAGCAAATATATTTAATGACTATTTGATTTGGAATAGCAAGTAGAATAAAATCAGAAATTTTATTTACTTTTATTTTATTTTAAATTTTATTTACTTTCTAATTTTGGTTTTAATAAGTTTTAATAATTTTTGTTTAAAAATTTTTAATAATTTTTGTTTTAATAATTTTGTTTTAATAAGTTTTTTGTTTTAATAAGATAAGTTTTGTTACCTGAACATAATAAAACATTAAGAATCTTTTTTTTTTTTTTCTTTTTCTGCGTACGCGGGCCTCTCACTGTTGTGGCGTCTCCCGTTGCGGAGCACAGGCTCTGGACGCGCAGGCTCAGTGGCCATGGCTCATGGGCCTAGCCGCTCCGCGGCATGTGGGATCTTCCCGGAGCGGGGCAGGAACCCGTGTCCCCTGCACTGGCAGGCGGACTCTCAACCACTGCGCCACCAGGGAAGCCCAAGAATCATTTTTAAATATCATAATAATGTTTTAATAATCATTCAACATAGAAATAACCCAGTGGGATTCTTCAAGCTCAACTGCTTAAAAATTCTCAGTTATGAGCTAAGAGCAATTGCTGCAGGGAAATGTCAGCCTGAGGGCTTAAAAAGGAAACAAAACATAGTAAGTAGGCTTTCTCAATCACGCCTTGAGATTGAGTGCTAATAGAGCTATCGCACATTAATAATGACAGTAATAATAAATAATCATTGACAGAAGAACTGAAGTCAGATTACTTGATTCCAAAATAAATCAGTGCAACCCAGGTGAAATAGGGATTTCCAGATAAAATAAAAGTATTTGACAAAAGTATGGCCAAGTATCATTTAGTTCTAAATACCGAATGTTGCACTGAAAGGTGCAGAGTTTGAATTTGATAAATGTATATGTAATATTAAAAATATTAACATTGTCACGATGAGAAAAAAGTAGAAATTAAATGCCTGAAATTAAAGCAACAAAAATTAGTGTTTTTGAAAAAAAAAACTGAAAAATATTTCTAAAGTTTAAAGATGTTGGAGATATTTGAAAATGAACCCCTAATGCATGTAACCATTTCAATAGTACATGAAAAATTAGACACAGAAGTGTAGGGACACTCCTTTCCCAGGAAAACTGATGAGACAACGATTAAATATATATATATTTTTCCTATGCTATGTCAGTTCTAAAATATTCATAAATGTGACGGTGAACATATATTTCCTTACGGATATACAGCAATATTTTAGCATAATAATTTTCATTAAAAATCACTAGATGACAGGAGCTGAGAGGAAGAGGGAATGGGGAGCTGTTGTTTAATGGGTACAGTTTTGCAAGATGAAAAGAGCTTTGGAGATGGAGGTGCTGACGGTTGCACAACAATGTACTTATGCCACTAGATTGTACACTTAAAATGGTTAAGATGATACATTTTATGTTATGTGTATTTTTCCACAATTAAAAAGAAAAACACACAAAAATTAGATGCACATAGTCTATTGCCCCTTGTTATATGTAACCTCCCACTATCTTACACTTCAAACCCCTCTGTTTGGAAATCCAAATAGAATAGCTCTAAGATCCAAAATGTGACTTATGGGTACATAATAAGGGAACTGCCACTAACCTGGAGATAATCATTTATACTCCGTAAAGTCATCATGAGATTATAGTCAGCTCTAGAAACATAAAGAAGGAAGGGTGCTCTTTGGAGAAAATGTGGGATAATGTCATTCACTGATGCCAGGGCAATTAGATTAAAAGTCTCTAGACAACCAACGGGTTATTTCTCTGGATATTTTATTATTTGTTGAGTGTTTAGTCAACATATAGAAACACTCATGTCTAGCACTATGCTGGGTGTTTGACCCTTTCTCTCTGTTGTATAGATGGCTGAGGGCAGGTAATTATCCCTCTGGAGATTTGGGAACTCTACAAGGGTTAGAATTATCTCATGGATAAATCCTAGTAAATTCCTTTGAAGTATGTTTGAGTCACTTGCCTCATTTGGCGAGATCCTCAGAAGGTGTTTTTAATACCGTTAAAGCCACAGTAATTATAAATCCATGTTCACAGAGTCTAAGAATAACAACATTTTAGGAATTTGTTTTATGAACATGAATTTAGTACACAATTGCTTTTTGGAACAAGTTTACCCAGATATGTATCATAGACAAATATGCAGACTAAATGAATAGAACAATACTAGATAACCATAAAAACATCCAGATAATTTTTTATTGGGAGGCGATGGCCCTTGGAGCTTGTGATGATCAATCAAGTCAATAAATACATCGACTACTATTGTCCAAGTGAAACCAAAAAGCTGTTTCAACACCTGCTGTTCCTGAAATACAAAGGGCCCATTTGTTCCTAGTGCCCTTGTAGTAAGCCTTTAAAACTAAAAGCAGCAGATAAAATCCCAAAGTAAATAAACTCTTAGGAAAACATGTAAGCCATTTTACTATTTGCTCTTTACTTTGTCCAGAATACACCTGTTGGTTTTAAACTCAGCAAATTCTACTCAGTGGTGACCCTGACTTAAACACTACAGAATAATGTCTAAGAAGCAATGAGCAGATAAGGTTAATCACCAGATTACCACTGGAAAGCTGGTTTCCTTGGACAAATATAAGGGATGTGAGTATTACACACTGACTTTGGCCCAAATAATTTAAGACTCACTGACTGGGATGTAGGTGAATATATATCTCAAAAAGAAACTTTTCCTAATCTCTCTCATGTTAGCTACTTAAAAGATTATGCACAAACTATACATAAAAATGAAAGAGAAAAGGACAAAGTTAAAAGCATTGCAATCTCCAATTCCAGAGTCATTTTAAGGAGCCCTGCTAAGAGAAAAGTTTCAACCAGAGTATCAGGTTCATGAAGAAATAAGATGAAAGTTTACTGTTCCTTAATTACCATACTAAATTCTCATTACTGACTTTAAATTTGAATTCAAAATATTCCAAGAATAGCCTTGTAGAGAAGTTTCCAAAACTTTTGATTTCTGTAAAACTTCCTTATAGTGGTTCCTACCTAACTGTCAAAGCTATCGCTTCCCTGACTCAGGCTGAGAAAAGCCTGTAGTAACTCTTAGTTAGTGGGGGTGTGGGGAGAAACAGAAGATAACAGATCTTCTCACAAATAAGTACACTATGAAAGCCAAATAAAAAGCTGTTAAAAAGGCTAGAGAGAATACATAACATAATTTTAAATCTACTCTTTCTTTTTATTTGATCTTCACTGATTTCCTTTAGACTTGAGATATAGGAAGTAATGCTTATTTTCAGTGCTATATGAAAATTTCAGTAAACCTTAAACATGAGTCAAATGAAAATCTACTTTTATGGATTGAAAAATATTTTGATTCAGCCCATGATGTATGAATCTTTCTACTTATAAACTTAAATTTTGGAATATGTATATTAGTATTCCATATTTGAATAGAAGTAGTAAGTAATGCATAATTTCAGACATTTAACCTAAATGCAAAAAAAAATAGTCTTTACTAGTTCAGTGAGTCTGAAGTGATGTTATTTAATAAACCATGTCATTTTAATACGCATGCTTGACATCTGGTGCTGATAAAAAGGATTTTATATTTTATAGTTAACATTTAAAGAAAAAACATAACTGTAGGTTTGCTGTTTATCACAGACCACAGATGGCATAGGCCACATTTGGGTGGCTTCATTTCCTTCTTGAATAGTTTATATAAAGAGGCCACTTGTTTTCTCTCTTTCTGTATATGTTTTATATAAGGTTTGGATCAAGTCCCAGAAATGAATAAATGAAGGAAGAAAGGAATGCCTCAAGTGAAAATGAAGTTTCTTAATAACATAACTGATTATAGAATTTTCCTGGATCAATCCTAGTTAATAAAGTTCATTCTAAAACAATGATCCAAGGAATTTTCATCTGGATAAATAGTTGAAGTAAGTTTTCCGGAACTGCAAAAAACCCTCAGGACCTAAAAAGTTCCATCTTTTGAACAACTGCATTTTCTCTAGGCAAAGTGGACTAAATCTTTGATTCAAGGCAGATTTTGCCGGGAGCCTGTAGGGAAGCAGCAGCTGAGCATGATGCTGCAGAGACAGCCAGACTGCTCTGGAGGTGTCCAGATGCTCTCCTTGTCTCTGGACCATGAACCTGGAACATGGATCTTCTTGTCCTGCTTTCTCAGACTTCCTGTGTGCCTCCCTTTAGATCCTATGCTGATTGTCCTGCTCCAAGTTGGACACTGAACTTGGGGTGTCCCCTGACTCTGATTGACCCCAACACACCAGCTCCTGACCCTTTCCTCTAGAAGATGTCACTGCTTATCTGGAGGCATCAATGCAATAGTATAAAACATATATAAATTTTCATTAAGTTTTGTTAGAAGAATTAAAAATCAATGACTACACTTACACGAGAATTTACCAGATAGTAATAACAGAGATATTATGTTATGAGACACTCAAAGTGACAAACAAAAGCTCTGAGTGCAAAGCCAATGGATTAATATATGAGAAATGGGAGTGTGAATTAATTAGCTCAAAATCAAACTTTTTTTCTCCTTATTTGGTTCAGAATCCTTTAATAATCATAAAAAGTGTTTGGTTTCATGATTTACCTACGAATTTCCTAGCCCAGTAACAAATCACAGGCCTAGTAAAAAATACTTCCAATATCTTGGTCTGGCTATCTAGCTTTACAAGAGTCCCGATCCACCCTAAGATAACTGGTAAAAGTAAAAGACTCCAAGAATTTGATAATCTAGAAGGGTAGATAAGACATACACACAGAAACTAACAGAAAGCTATTCAATGAAGAATTTATTCTGATACAGAATTAACTGATTTAGGTAAGTGCAATTAACATTTAAGAATACCTTAAAGATAGTAGTGAAAGAACTTTCACTACATTTAGGTGTGCTGTTGAAAATCCAGCTGGATGAAAATGAAATTGAGTTCTCTACTCTGAATGAGATCACAGTCTAGAGCAGAAGACAGCCCCATAATGAAAATGTTGTGACCCCTTGGAACAAATATACCAATAGAGGTGTACGTAAGGAATGATGGTTGCGCAGAGAAAGGTGTAGTGGGCCTCGTGAAAAGAATCGGAGTGGTGGGCATTGTATAGAGAATAATATTTAAGATCGCTCCTAATGAATAATCTCACTGGTAAAATAAAAGGGAGAGGGGAATTCCAGAGAGAAGGGACAACATGTACAAAGGAAAGGGGCGGAGGAAAGCATGAGTCTGGGGAAATGCTGTAACTCAGTTATAGGGAAGAGTGTAAAATGATGGGGTTAGAAAGATAAGACTGGGCTAGATAATAGAGGAATGTGTACACTATATGAAGGCATTGGGAACGATGTCTACAGGTGATAAGGACTCCAAAATTATAGGCTTTGTAATGGTAATTCAGAAGCAACATAAGGGCTGGATTGGGGGAGGAAGAGTTTGGACACAAGTCGGGATTGTTCAGTAGATCAAGATCTCGTGAAACGAAGGGACCTGAAATAGACTATGTGTGAGGAGGTGGTCATTATGAGTCATTCTTAGGAGGGGATTGAGAGCAGGGAAAGAGAGAGAGAAGGACAGAGAGAGGTGTCTTGGATAGTTTTCAGGTTTTACTTAGGCAAACTGGTCCACAGAGGTGTCACATTGATGAAGATGAGCAATAGGGAAGGTGGTCAGAGGTTTGGAATATAAGGTAAGGAATTCTACTTTTAGACACATTGAGTTTGAAGAGACTGTGGGACACCGAATGGGGGGCTGTATAAAGAAGCTGGAGTTCAGGAAAGTGGTCTGGACTGAATGAATATGGAATATCAGTGAGGATTCCAGTTCCGAAAGAAGATGAGCTTGTTAGGGTAAAGTGTGATTATACCGAGAACAAGAGAGGTGAAGACAAAAGTCTGGGGGCATCATAGTACCTATGACGCTGAAGGAAATGACTGAGGGAAAGCAGCCAGAGAAAAGAGTGAAATAGATTATGACAAAAAAGGGAAGAGAAGGAGTAGGTTAGTAGAAAAGGACTGAAAATGGACAACTCTGAAGATACTAAAATTTGGTAATTATGAAGTGGCCTTGGCTAGAAACAGGGGATAGAAATTTGAATAAGATAAATTAAGGAATACATGGGAAATAAAGTAATCTAATCTCAAGAAGCTTGACCTAGAGAGGATGAAGAATGCAAAAGTGCTAGCATTAGTGAAACCACGCAACTCAGATTGGGACTTGAACTCATGGTCTTTTAATTGAGATCACACACCTGGTCTCAGGACTTAATGAAGCTCAGGTTCTTGATGTCTCCTCGCAGAAAGAATTCAGTGAGAGACAAAGTGATAGGTAAGAAGTGGGTTTATTTAGAGAGAAACACACTCCACGGACAAAGTATGGGCCATCTCAGAAGGCGAGAGGCACCAGGGTCTGGGGTTGTCAGTTTTTATAGGGGTGGGTAATTTCATAGGCTAATGAGTAGGAGGAGTGTTCCAACTATTCTGGAGAAGGGGTGGGGATTTCCAGGAATTGGGCCACTACCACGTGTTGACCTTTTATGGCTGGCCTTGGAACTGTCATGGCACCTGTGGGTGTGTCACTTAGCATGCTGATGTGTTACAATGAGTGTATAATGAGGTTCAAGTTCCACTGGAAGTCAAATCTTCCACTATCTTGGATCTAGTTAGTTCTAAACAGTTTTTGTCATGTCCTATGGCTATATCATTCTTTCAAAGGTTGTGCCCAGCCCCCTTCCCTCCTGTTTCATTAGGAGGCGGTTTGATGGAGGGCTTTTGTAAATTCGAAGAGATTTCAATGTCTTCAGGGCCTGAGGAGAAGGAACTCAGTGAAGATTACAGATACAGTCACAAAGGAGCAGGGATCCTGAGGAGGGGGCAGGTGTGGACCCAGGAGTGCAGGGCCTGATGGGGAGAAGACATGGATGGTAGATACTGACAGCTTGGCTGAGGTAGACCAGTAGGGTGACAGCTGACAAAATTACGGCAGGGAGTGGTGACAGAATGTAAGGGGCATACACATCTGAGGGCTTCCAGGTTTTTGGGGGGTATGAAGGCCAGGATGAGGGAGGTCTGCCACTGAAGAGGGGGTACAGGGGAAATCTGTTTACCAACTGAGAAGCAACATAGTGTTTCCTTTTTGTAGTCCTCAGACTATAGTCTCATACTCAAATATATTTATACTTTATATAAATATAAAACTATTCTGGGGACTTCCCTGGCTGTCCAGTGGTTAAGACTTCACCTTCCAATGCAGGGGGTGCGGGTTTGATCCCTGGTGGGTGAGCTAAGATCCCACATGCCTCGTGGCCACAAAACCAAAAAAAGCATAAACAGAAGCAATATTGTAACAAATTCAATAAAGACTTTAAAAATGGTCCACATTAAAAAAAAATCTTAAAAAATATATAAAACTATTCTGTAGTTATTTCACAAACTCATTTCTCTCCTGAAGCAAACTGTGAATACTGGAAAATTAAGACCTGCCTCTCTCTATTTCTTTTTAGGTATTATGGTACAGTACATCAGAAGGAGCTGGGGTTTTGAGGTAGACACATTGGGTTTGAGTCTTGAATCCAACTCTGACTATTATATGGTTTTAGGCAACTTTTCTCACCTATCTGAGACTTAGTTTGCTTATATGTAAAATGGAGATAATAATATAGACCTCATAAGAATGCAAAGATTAAATTTAAAAATTGTGTATCATGGGCTTCCCTGGTGGCGCAGTGGTTAAGAGTCCGCCTGCCGATGCAGGGGACACGGGTTCATGCCCCGGTCTGGGAAGATCCCACATGCCACGGAGCGGCTGGGCCCGTGAGCCATGGCCGCTGAGCCTGCGCGTCCGGAGCCTGTGCTCCGCAACGGGAGATGCCACAACAGTGGGAGGCCCGCGTATCACACACAAAAAAAAGAAAAAAAAATTGTGTATCATCTCTCATCCATAGCCTCCAGGACTAGATTGGGTACATAATAAGCTTAATATATGCCTTCCAAGTAAAAGAGGAACCTGGAAAACCTATGCACATCTACATGAAAATATCCTCTCTTCAACTACTATATTCAGTTTCATATCTAACTTTAAAAGTACTGCCCATGGGGCTTCCCTGGTGGCGCAGTGGTTGAGAGTCCGCCTGCCGATGCAGGGGACACGGGTTCGTGCCCCAGTCTGGGAAGATCCCACATGCCGCGGAGCGGCTGGGCCCGTGAGCCATGGCCGCTGAGCCTGCACGTCCAGAGCCTGTGCTCCGCAACGAGAGAGGCCACAACAGTGAGAGGCCCGCGTAACGCAAAAAAATAAAAAAATAAAAAATAAATAAAAGTACTGCCCACCATTAAAGAAGGTATGGAAAAGAAGTCATTCTGTCACACCCTAATTCCATCCTTCAGTGATCATACCTTTCTCCTCACAGTTTTATGTGCTTAAGTAAGAAATCCAAATCAAGAGTTTGGTTTGGCTCTTACCACATGGCGGGCCTCCTTAGGCAACATCCCCCCAGGTTTGACTGCTTCGTAGGCCTATTTGCCTTGGCTTTCAGGATTGTTTTTATAGAGCAGTCCTGCCAGCTTTTAAGATTATACAAGATTATAGTGGCATATTTTATTTAATGCTTCATTTTCTTTATAAGAGCGGTTTTTGGTTTTTAAAAAACAAAATGCCTTTTAAGTCTGATGACTTGTTCAGCTGAATATAGGCCAACTGAGAAGAATTGGGTCACCAAGTTCTGGACACAGCCCTGGAAAATGTCAGGAGTTGGATGGTCTACTCTTCTGTCTGGCCCCAGCTCAAGTAACTTCCTGAATGAATCCTAAGTGCTTTAAGAAATAAAAGCACTCTTAAGAACTTGTTCTCTTCTGGGTATGGAAGAAACACTGGTGATATTGGCTTTGGGGGAGTATCCTTTTCATTTTGAATTTGAAAACCACAGGAAAATCAATAGTTTAAGGAAATGCCAATAACAGATGAAGTATAGGAGATAATAATAACATAGTATCACTACTTTTATCTGTGTTAATGGAGGTCTGGGACTTTATCCAGCAAAATATAATTTAACATCATCTTTAGATATAAATGATTGTATAGATACTTTGCTGCATTTAAATAAGAAAAGAGAAGCATTTCCTAAAAATGAAGGCTTTAAAAAAAGGTGAAGAAGGTGGTATTTTTGGGCCAGCAATTTGGTCCCCAATAGCAGAAAAAAAATGGCCTGAATTCTTCTTGCTTCTCTGTTCCTGCCAACCTCTGCATAAAGGTGCTGATCAGTAGTGAAAAGAACAAAAGGAATGTAGTAGGAAGAAGAAACTTAAAAAGCAAGGCTACAGGGAGATCAGCTCGGTGCTCTGTGACCACCTAGAGGGGAGGGATCGGGAGGGTGGGAGGGAGACGCAAGAGGGAGGAGATATGGGGATATACGTATAAGTATAGCTGATTCACTTTTTTATAAAGCAGGAACTAACACAGCACTGAAAAGCAATTATACTCCAATAAAGATGTTAAAAAAAAAAAGCAAGGCTGATAAGTTTATGATATGAAACCGACAAGCTAGATAGTACTTGAACAACCAAAAGATGACTTTTTTTTTTCTTGTGTTTACTTAATGCCTTGTCTCCTAACTTTAAGGGCTTCTGACTTGTGGCGGCTATAAATGCACCAGTTGGATCTTCTGCTCAGGGAGCTATAGCCCCTCTAGATCCATCACCTCCTTGGTGTTGAGGCCATACTTCCTGCAGGCTGCATCCGCCCAGTGAGTGAGGTTGGTGGGGATACCAATAGAGCCCTTTCTAGCCAGAGGCAGGATACTCCCTATGTACAAATTTGTTAGAGAACTTTCCATTGGTCTGGCCAAACCTTTCTTGGAACTGCAGCTGGTCTGCAACTCCTCCTTCCCTCTCTCCTTCCATAAGTGCCAGACTTCCAATACAGTAGGGAGGCTCTTCCCAGCTTTCTTTGCTCCTGTTCTCAACAAATCCCTTGCATGTCTAATCCTACCTTGGCAACTGCCTTTTGGCAGACATGAATTAACACATTCATCCACTATCTTGCATTTGTTTTATAGTCATAAGCAGGTATTGACGTACAGAAAAGCTGAAGCAAAGAAAGATTTAATAAACTGCCAAAGGAGATAAGATAACTCAAAGACCTTAGGGTTCCATCTTAGGGCCTGAAGCTCCTAATGCCCCATGGTCTTTCACTTAACAAATATTTATTGAATGCCTCCTATACGCCTGCTCTGGACCTTATCCTAAGAATAAAGGCCTCCTTTGAGTGGCATGCTCAGGTCTGTGATATAATAAGATCATTCTGCTGCAAATTGGAGAAAGAACTCAAGGGGAGCAAGGCCAAATGAAAGGAGGCCAGTTTGGAGGCTGGTGCAGTCACCAAAGAAGAGATAATGGTAGCACGTGTGAGAACAGCCCCAGCGTAGATAAAAGAGGTAGGGGAATATTTAACAGGGAAATATGAGAAGATGAGGGATTCAGCACATATTTACTCCTCACCAGCCCTGGGCTATACTCTGGGAAGACAGGAAACAATAGACATTCCCAACTGCCCAGAAGCATTTGAATGACTTCCGTTCAAAGATGTGTGTGTAAAGAAACTTTTGCTTGACTCCAGTCCCTTAAAGCCCAGAGACATAATGGAAAACAGGAGGAAAAAAACCTCCCACACCAATAAAACAAGAAAATGGCCATGTGCCTAAACCACAGACTATGACACACAGAAGTCAACTACAGTGGGAAGCTCTGCCAGAATGAGGGTGCTGAGAGCAGCCCCAAAACTCAGACTCTGAACAGGATGCAGACTTCTCCAAAAGTAAGTGTTACAATAGTGGAAGGTCTAGCCAGGCGACCCTCTGATTAGAACAACCAGTGCTAGGAGAATTTGGGAGAAGCAAGAAGTGCCTTGCGTGATATGTCCTATGGATACCCGGGTCTGGATTTCTCTTGGAAGGGCCCCTCTGAGTACTGAACTGCCTGCAAAACGTGTTTATTATTACTATTATTTTTAACCTTGTGGGTTATTTTTCATTTTTACAGCTTTACCGAGGTAAAAATGACATAGAATAAACTGCATAGATAATGTAGTAAATTTGGACATATGAATATACCTGGGAAAACATCATCACAATCAAGATACTAAACATCTGCCTTCCAAAAGTTTCCTTGTGCCCCTTTGTAATCATCTTTCACAGTCTCTCTTGCCTCCCAGCTCTAGTCGCAGACAATCAATGACCTGTCTTCTCTCACTATAGACTAGTCTGAATTCTTAATAATTTTGTATAAATGGAATAGTACAGTATTTACTCTATTTTTTCTGGCTTCTTTCACTTAACATAATGCATTTGAGATTCATCCACATTGTTTTATATATCAATAGTTCCTTTTATTGCTGAGTAGTAGTCCATTGCATAGAGATATTACAATTTGTTATTCATTCTTCTATTGATGGACACCTAGGTTGTTTCCAGTTTGAGGCTATACAAATAAAGCTGCTATGAACATTTGTGTACAATTCTTTGTATGGATATTTTCTTCCAGTGGAATGATGGAATTATGATAGGTGTCTGTTTAACTCTTTAAGAACTGCCAAGCTGTTTTCTGAAGTACTGTGCCATTTTACATTCCTGCTAGCAGTGTGTAAGAGTTCTGGTTACTCCACATCCTTGCCAACACGTGGTATGGTCAGTCTCTTTAATTTTAGCCACTCTAATAGGTGTGCATGGCTATTTAATTCATTGTGGTTTTAATTTTCCTTTCCCCAATAACTAATGATGCTAAGTGGCTTTTTCGTGTGCTTATTTGCCATATGTATACTTACTTTGAAAAATGTCTTTTGAATCATTTGCCCATTTTTTAAATGGTCGATCATTTTTTCATTATTACATTTTTAGAGTTCTTCATTTATTCTGAATACAAGTCCTTTATCAGATAAGTGATTTGTGAAGATTTTCTTTCAGTCTGTGGTTTATCTCTTCATTCCCTTCACAGTGTCTTTTGAAGAGAAGTTATTACTATTGAAAATGTCCAGTTTTGTAAGGAAATATTTTTGGTGTCAATCTAAGAAATATTTGCCTTACCCAAGGTCAGAAAGATTTTTCTCCTGTGTTTTATTCTGGATGTCTTACAGCTTTAGATTTTACATTTGTCTATGATCCCTTTTGAGATAATTTTTGTTAGTGGTAAGAAGTCTGGACCAAGATTCATTTTTTCACACATGAATATCCATATTGCCTCAGTACCATTTGCTGAAGAGACTGTCTTTTCTCCACTGAATTGCCTTTGCCCCTTTGTCTGTCTCCTTTGCCTTACTTTATATTTTCATGGTGTCATTTTATCTCCTTAATTGGTTTGTAAGCTGTAACTCTGATTTTTGTACTTGTTGTTGTTGATTAGGTTCTTAGTCCTTGGTTTGGCATTTACAGTTTACATCTTTGACTTATCGGTCTACTGTCAAGTAGTATCACACAACTTCATGTATGGTACATAAAACCTACAACACTTCACTTCCGTAGTCCTTCTTCAGACTATTACTTTCATACATTTTACTTCCACATCTGTGATAAACCCACAAATACACTGCTGTTGTATTTGCTTTAAACAATTATTTTTAAAGAGATGTAAAATATTTTTAATTGCACTTATCTTCATATTCATCATTTCTCACACTCTTCATTCCTTTGTGTAGATCCAGATTTCCTTCTGGTATCATTTTCCTTTAGCCTGGGGACTTCCTGTAACATCTCTTATAGTACAAGTCTGCTGGTGATGAATTCTCTGATATTTTTATGTGTAAGATAGTTATTATTTTACCTTTATTTGAAACATATTTTTTTCTGGGTATAGAATTCTACTTTGACAGTTTTTCTTTTAGTAAACATATTATTCCATTGGCTTGCCTTGTTTCCAAACAAAATCTGAGGTCATTTTTCTTCATTCCTCTGCATGGAATGTGTCTTTTTTCCCTCTGGTGGCTTTTAAGATTATCTTTTTATCATTGGTTTTAAACAATTTTATTATAACATGCCTTAATGTAGTTTTCAGTTCCTTTGGGCTTGGCGTTCACTGAGTATCCTGATTTTGTGGGTTTGAAGTTTTCATCAAATTTGGAAAACTTAAGCCATTATTTATTCAAATATTTTTTTGTTTTCCCCTTTTCCTTTTCCCTTGGAGACTCCAATTACATGTATATTAAGCTGCTTAAGGTTACCTCAGAGCTAATTGATATTTTTAAAAGTAAATTTTATTTTTTAAAGCAATTTTAGGTGTATAGCAAAATTGAGTGGAAGATAGAGTTTTCATATACTCTGTCTACATAAATACATATTTATTATAATTGATGAACCTACATTGATGCATCATTATCACACAAAGTCCATAGTTTACGTTAGAGTTCAGTCCTGGTATTGTACATTCTATGGGTTTAGACAAATGTATAACATGTATCCAACATTAGAGTATCATACAGAGGAGTTTCACTGCCCTAAAAAGCTTTTCTGTTCTGCCCATCCATTCTTCCTTCTCCCCTAACTCCAGGTAACCACTGATCTTTCACTGTCTGCGTGGTTTTGCCTTTTCCAAAATGCCATATAGTTGTAATCAAACAGTGTGTAGCTTTCTCATATTTGCTTCTTTAACTTAGAAATATGCATTCAAGTTTCCTCCATGTTTTTTTCATGGCTTGATAGTTCATTTCCTTTTAGCACTGAATAATATTCCATTTTCTGTCTGTATCACAGTTTACTTATCTATTCATCTAGTTGTCCCACCTACTCAAAGACATCTTAGTTGCTTCCAAGTTTTGGCAATTATGAATAAAGCTGTTCTAAACATTCAGGTGTAGGATTTTCTGTGACATAAGTTTTTAACCCCTTTGGATAAATACCAAGGAGCATGATGGCTGGATCGTATGATGAGAGTATGTTTAGCTCGTAAGAAACTTCCAAACTGCCTTTCAAAGTGGCTGTACCATTTTCCATTCTCACCAGCATTGATTAAGAGTTCCTGTGGCTCCACTTCGTCAGCATTTTCTGTTGTCAGTGTTTTGAATTTTGGCCATTCTAACAGGCGTGTAGTGGTATCCCACTGTTGGTTTAATTTGTCTTTCCCTGATGACATATGATGTAGAGCATTTTTTACAAGCTTTTTTGCCATCTGTATATTTTCTTTGATGAGGTGTGCTTCCCCTGCCACCCCGCCCCCACCAACTCTTTTCTCTGTGTGTTTCATTTTAGATAGTTTTTATGCTTTCAGTTTCACTCACTGATCTTTTCCTCTGTAGTATCTCAACTATTAGTCCCATGCAGTGCATTTTTTTACCTCAGACATTCATTACTAGAAGTTCATTTTTTAAAATATATACTTTATGTCTCTACTTAACATGCTCAATCTTTCTTCTGGCTGCTTGAACACATGCAATGTGGTTATGATAGAAATTTTAATGTCCTTGTCTAAGAATTCTATCATCTGTGACATTTCTGGGTCTGTTTCTATTTATTAATGTTTCTCCTCACATGAGTCGTATTTTCCTGCTTTTTTGCATTCATGGTAATTTTTAATTGGATGCCAGTCTTTGTAAGTTTTTCCCTGCTGAGTGCTGAATATTTCTGTATTCCTATAAATATTATTTAACTTTGTTCTGGGATGCAGCTAGGTTAGTTGGAAATGATTTAATCATTCCAAAGCTTGCTTTTAAGCTGTGTTATGTGGCATCAGAGCAGTAGCCTTTATTCTGGGGCTAATTTTTCCCCATTACTTAAGCAGTTTCCTTTGAATACCCTACTCAATGTCCCGTGGATTACAAGGTTCTTTTCTCTCTGGATGAAGAGATTACAAACTATTCTGAACCCCGGGTAAACTCGGAGATGGCTACCGCTAATCGTTTCTGGTGGTTCTTCCCCTGTCTTTGAGTAGTCTTTTCACCTTCATGTGCTGATCAGTAGTCAGCTGCAGATTTGGGAGTGGAGAAACTCTCTACAGCCTCTTGGAGTCCTTTCCCTCTGTGAAGGGCTTCCTCCAGTGCTCTGACTTAAATTCTAGCTGACCTGGCCACCCCACAGTCCCAACGTTTTCCCCCAGGTCAGGGAGACAGTCAAGCTCCCACTTGGGTCCCCCCTACCTTCATTGCAGCCTAGAAATTTTCCTCAGGCAGTAAGCTGGGGCAAGTGCAAGGCTCATCTTGTTTGTTTCTCATTTTCCAGGGTTCAGTTTCCTGTGCTGCCTGATGTCCAATGTCTGAAAACCTTTGTTTTACATGGTTAATCTGTTTCTTTAGTTGCTTCCAGTGGGAGGGCATATCTGGCTCCTGTTATTCTATTTTATCTGTAAGTGGAAGTCCAAATTGGTTTTGGAAAATTATTTTCTATCATCTATCGATCTATCTGTCAAGAGATTTATGGAATGAAGGTCAACAATGCTAACAAAGATTGTTTCTAGGTCATGGGATTGGGATGATATTTTACTTCTTTCTTTGTGCTTTTCTCTTTCTTAATTTTTAATGTTGACAATGCATTGCTTTTACGTTTAAAAGCAAACCATGGCTCGTTTCTCCAACAGAACATTTCCTATCCCCAAATTTTTTTAAAAGGTATTAACATGTATTTTTTCCCTAGGTTTCTAAAGCATCATGCAGAATAAACAATTTTAAAACAGTGAAGAAAAAGAACAATATCTTTCTTGCACTAAACCAAAATTGCCAATTCTATACTTTAAAAGTATGTTCTCTTACCTGAAGTCCCGGCAATTTTAAGCCTGCTTAAAGACATAAGTGTGTCTGATATCCATATAATGGAATACTATCAGCAATAAAAAGGAATGAACTATCTATAAATAGATGAATCCCAAACATTAGGTTGAGTGAAAGAAACCAGACAAAAAGAGCACATATTGTACAAATTCATATTTGTAAAATTCTAGAAAATGGAACTTAATCTGCCGTGACAAAAAGCTGGTCAGTGGTTGTGTGGGGATGACAGTAATGAAGGAGGGATGACAAAGAGGCTGCAGAAACTTTTAGTGTGATGGATATGGTTGTTATCTCAGTTACCGTGATGGTATCCTTGTTTCATACATATGTTAAAACTTATCAAATTGTATATTTTAAATTTGTGCAGTATATTGTATGTTAATTATACCTCAATAAAGCTGATTACAAAGAAAACAATTATTTTAAAATTAAAAAAAGTCTGTGACATATATCTCTTATAAATTCAGAGAGGAGAGGAATTAGGACATATTGAACATCTGTTCTGTGTAGGTCAGTGCTAAGTGCTTATACTAGGCTTTACAAGCCAGTCTTCACACCAACCAAGAGAAACTGGCATTACAATTCCCATGTTTTGCAAATGAGAAAACCTAGGCTCAGGGAGATTAAGGGCCCCTCAGTAGGACCCCTGACATTTAAATTTTTATTTCAGACTTTGCCATTTCTACAGAGGTACACGCCTCTCAGGGCATTTTTGTCTATTAGGAATCCTAAGCATTATTTATACATGTAATTTTGTAACAATATTCTGGCTTATTGTGTTTTTTTATGAAGTTAGGTTATAGGTTAGGCTCTTTATCCTAGATGATTTTTACAGACTACTCAAGACTGAGATGAAATATTTGACTTTGTAATACTGGTTTTTGTTTGTTTCTGTTTGTCACGATACTCATGTTTACATAAAATTTAAAACCTAAGATAGACACAACACTTTGCAGAATGGCAAGAAGAACCAGAAATCACTATTTCATTTAGAGAACGTAACGCGTTCATCCTCTGTTAAAGTCCAGAATAGTTTGATTTGCAGCAATCTCCATGGAATTGGCTTTGTCATAAAGTAGAACTACATGTTTTTCTAATTGTTCTTTGTATTGTAAACATACAACCACAATAAAGATACAAACTTGAATATTACTTCTCTCTCTATTCATACTTTCCAGCCTGCCTCCCATGCTTCTATTTCACAAACCCTGCACCCTGCCCTGTCTGTTCCATCACCCACTTCTCTAGCCATATATTCTGCCTTTTGCCTCTAAACTTGCAGTTATACAACTCTTTCTTCCTGGAATGAAGTTCACCTTAAAAACTTCAACATTCTTTGAAGAGTTGTTTAAAGCCTCCCTCACTCAGCCTGGTGTCTTTCCCGTTCATCCTGACCAAAAATTATCAACTCCCTTTTCCCAATGCTTGCTTAGAATATTTATTGTCTATACCATTCACTTAACTCTTAGAGATCACATACCACCTTATTAGTCTACACACTAACTTTACTCTTTAGAATTTTACTTTATTTTATAATTTTTAATTTTTTTTTTTTTGCTATACAGTAGGACCTTGTTGTTTATCTATTTTATATTCAGTAGTGCACATCTGTTAATCCCAAGCTTCTAATTTATCCCTCCCCCCTTCCCCTTTGGTAACCATAAGTTTGTTTTCTATGTCTATGAGTCTGTTTCTGTTCTGTAAATAAGCTCATATGTATCACGTTTAAAAATTCCACATATAAGTGATATCATATGATATTTGTTTTTCACTGTCTGACTTACTTCACTTAGTATGATAATCTCTAGGTCCATCCATGTTGCTGCAAGTGGCATTATTCATTCTTTTTTATGGCTGAGTAACAGTTAATTGTATGATATACATACCACACCTTCTTTGTCCATTGATCTGTCAATGGACATCTAGGTTGCTTCCATGTCTTGGCTATTGTAAATAGTGCTGTTATGAACATTAGGATACATGTATCTTTTTGAATTAGAGTTTTCTCTTGGTATACACTCAGGAGTGTGATCAATGAATCATATGGTAACTCTATTTTTAGATTTTTAAGGAACGTCCATACTGTTCTCCATAGTGGCTGTACCAATTTACATTCCTTTTCTCCACACCCTCTCCAGCATTTATTATTTGTAGACATTTTGATGATGGCCATTCTGACTGCTGTGAGGTGATACCTCATTGTAGTTTTGATTTGCATTTCTCTAACAATTAGCGATGTTGAGCATCTTTTCATGTGCTTTTTGGCCATCTGTATGTCTTCTTTGGAGAAAGGTCTATTTAGGTCTTTTGCCCATTTTTTGATTGAGTTTTTTTTTTTTGATATTGAGTGAGCTGCATGAGCTGTTTGTATATTTTGACTCTTTAGCATTTGAAATGATCAGAAGGCAGGAATCCTATCATATACGTCTTTGCCTCTCATTTGAGTGCCTTACTCTTAGTAACTGGTCAATATGTATTTGGTGAATAAATGAGTAAGTAAATGATTTCTGGCCTCTAGAAGTGCCAAGGAAATTTAGAGAAAGCAGGGACCATCTGTATAGAACTCACTACAGTAACAGAGATCTGGGGTATGCTAACAGTGGCCTAGATGTGCAAAGCAAAGCAAACAGAAATGTGTACATGCACATTTTGTTGCTGGATCCTCATGCAACCTGGTGGGAACTAGTGTTTTATCCCTTTTGGGTGTTAAAATATAGGAGGTCAATTGTTACTGAAATATCTATGGATCAAATGGTGTGATGTCTGGGATTTACTTCAAAATAAGCTGGTAAGGGGCTGGGAGAGAATACTGATGAAAAAAACTAGACTGCTGGTAATTATTGAAGCAGTGGGATAGATAATAGGGTTTTATTATACTAGTCTCTATAGTTGTCTGTATTTGAAGATTTCGATAAAAAATTTAAAAATATTTAGGTTAAAGCAGTAAGACATGTGCAATGAAGCACAAAATATTCTTTTATACAATAAGTAGATTAGTTTTATACCTACGTCCCTCCAAAACTTATTTGATCAAAGATAACAGAAAAGTCAACAGTTGGAAGGAATCTGTTTCCATGCTGCATTGCTCTTTTTTTTTTTTTTTTTTTTTTTTGCAGTACGTGGGCCTCTCACTGTTGTGGCCTCTCCCGTTGCGGAGCACAGGCTCTGGACGTGCAGGCTCAGCAGCCATGGCTCACGGGCCCAGCCGCTCCACAGCATGTGGGATCCTCCCAGACCGGGGCACGAACCCGTGCCCCCTGCATCGGCAGGCGGACTCTCAACCACTGCGCCACCAGGGAAGCCCTGCATTGCTCTTAAAGCACTGAAATACTGGAGCCCTGTGCTGGTCATATGCTACTTTTGCATAATGATACTATGTATTTCTTTATTCATTTACAAAATGTGTTGAATGCCTACCATGTGCTAAATACCACATTAGGTACTATGGTACCTGCCTAGGAGACGCTCTGGTCTAGCAGGGATCAGATTACAGGTAGTCAATAAAACCTTGGATTTTCCCCATTTTATATAAGCACAACCACAAGCCAAAAACTTGGGAATTATCCTTATTTCCTCACCTTCACTCGTTTCATATATCTGATGTATCATCAAGTCCTATCTACTCTACTTTCCCTAACATCCCAATTTTCCTCTTCTATCCCTATTTCTACCACCTTCTTTTCTTTTCTCTTCATTTCTAGCACTCATCACGATCTGTTGCCTGGGTTACAGCAGTCTCCTAATTGGTCTTCCTGCTTCTATTTTTGTATCCTACCATTCATCTTCTAAGAGTAATCTTAAAATATATATACTTCAGATAACGTTCCTCCCCACTGCCTAAAAGACTCTCTAATATGTTCCCATCGCATTTAGGATGACACTTACAGTATCTGGCCTCTCTGATTTGAACTCACAACACTCTCCTTTCACTCTGCAGCAGACCTGCTGGGCTGCCTGAAGAAATGACTTGTGCTACACTACAGATGCATTCCAGGTTGGTTGGGAAATAAAATCTGCTGATTACTCTGTATACTACATATTATCTCTCCTAAAGAAATACAGCAGTGTATAATTGGCACTGCCATAACCATATTACTATCAGATGTTAGGTTAATGTACTTGATTTTTTTTAAATGAGAATAAAATATAACTACAAAATTCCCCTATGCTCCTAGCAAGTAGTTATAAAGCATTTTCAGACTTACAGCCTCAACGTTACACCCATGAATTGAATGTGCTTACTATTTATTTGTACTTTATTATATCTCACTAAACTTTCATATATTTGCATACTAACATCACAGAAGTTTAAAGGCTGGATAGCAGTTAAATAAAAATCTTGAAGTGAAAACAGTAAACTATAAACAAAAAACCAACAAGCAAGCTAACTAACCTAGAAAAGTAGCAATATTATATCATTAGTTGGTATTTCTAAACTGATGTCAAAGCAGAAAATGCAACATAAAGTACCCTAGGGACGAGAAGATGGCTTCTGTGAACTCGAAAGTCTTTTAAAGACTTAAATACAAATTTAAGACAATTCAGAAGGGAAACACACACTTGGCATTTCTTCCTGACCCTTGGTCTACATAACAGCAAAGATAAAAATAAAAATTTCCCCCAAAGTAAAACTAGTATATAATTTGAGAGCAGATTCTTTTATTTTCCAAGAGGACACTGAACAGATGGGACATCTCCTCCAGAAAGCTCTCTGTTTGGTGGGCAACTGGAAGGACTCACATGGGGGGTTGATGGTGAAGCTGGACTAGCCTAAGCACAGCACAAGAACTTCCTTCTCAGGGCAAAATGAGGGCACTTACTAAATCTGTCTCAGGTTGGATGTCTTTGGGTTGTATATTTAGGCTAAGGACATAGTAATAATAATGGAAACCATTTGGAAGTGGGTAAGTAGGACGGGAGAACTTACCATGTGCCAGACACTTAGAGACCCTTAACCTGTACCATCTATTTTAATCTTCACAAAAACTCCATTAGGCAGATGTTATTATATCTCCACTTTATAGATGGTAAATATATTTGATACTGTCTGAATTATATGTCTTGGCCTCCTCAATCTCTGGGACTGATGTAAGGGCATCTTTGCCCTACTGTTCAAGGGGGTGGTCATTAAGATCTTTACATTCCAGTCACCTTTTGGAAAACTGTAGTGTGTTATAAGACTTTTTCTATTTGAGCAAATGTTAGAGCAAAACTGGTGGCAAAGGTGCAAGAAATAAGGGCAGTTAAAATCAATGCACTGCTTTTTAGCAATTGCCTTTGTTCACAAGGATATAATCATTGATTCTATGTGAATGACTTCCAAAGAAGCTATTACCACCCTGAACTCTTCCCTTCAGCTCTAATCCTACATATCCAAATTTCCAAAAGACTCTTCCAGGTGCATATTCTTCTGGACATCTAATTCAGTATTTTAAATCAGAATTCATAATTTCTCTTCCCATCCTACTTACCCTCCCTCATGCCTAATTTATCAATATATTAAAGACACTGATATCTTTACAGGAATTTGAAACATTTTAATCCTCAGCTTTTATCTCTTACTGCACTCTCCATCCAATTAATCCATTGACACTTCTTGTAATACTGAGCAACCATCTATTCTTTCCTCTCTGTGAGGAATTCTCACCAAGGGAATGAGAGCAGAAGGGATATGGTAACTTCCTGGCCAAGGCCTACACCACCCTTTCCTTCCTAACATTCCATAAAGGTGAGCCACCTGTTAACCAAGAACATATTCCTCAGACTAATGTGTTGAGTAATTATTTATTTGGGGGATTTACTTGTTATTGCAGCCTAGCCTACCCTAATATACATACTTACTATGTGCTAGGCATTGCGCTAAGCACTTTATATGGATTATCTCATTTAATCCTCAGAACAATACTATAAGGAATATATTAATATTATTACTATTCCTTTTTTATAGAAAATAAAACTGGAGTTTATGTAGTTCAAGAAACCTGTGCTTCACAAGGAAGTTTCAGAAGCAGGATTCAACCCAGGGTTGCCTTATTCCAATGCCCATTTCTTAACCAATACAACATGATCTCTCTCACCTATAAAAAATAAACTTCAATTAACACAACACTGTACATCAATGATACTTCACAAAAATAAATTAAAAAAATAAATAAACTCCAGTAATTTTAAGAATCAAAGTTATGATGCCATGGTTTCTCTGTCTGTGGACCTTTTTAAGAGATGTTCAAGAGATTTTGGCTTATGGAACCACTGAAAGACCAGTTAACATGGAATCCCCCTCACCCAGAGTATTGGTAGGAAGAATTATACAACTGGAATAACTTACATTTCATTAAACAAATATTTAAGGAACAGTGTTTACCAGGTACTTCCAAAGACATTGCATACATGATTGTGAAGTGGAGACATTGGTGAAGAGATATTAGAGCAGAGGGAACAGAAAAACAATAAAGGTATAGTTGCATGCAACAATCTGTGAGATAACAAAAGCAGGCATTATTATCTCACTTGACATAGGAGGAAATTGAGATATTTGTCTTAAGATTAATCTAATCTTATACAATGAGCTAATGACAGGGCCAGAAGTAGGACCCTGGTCCCCTGACCACAAACATCCCGAATAATCTATTCCAAGCAAGATGGACATGAGGGGAGATGATGTTCATAAGAAACCAGCTGTACTGTTTTTAACGAGTCACTGTTAGGTTGATCTTAAAATATGCATAAGATTTTTAGCCAAATGCTTCTGTTTTTTTCATAGGAAAAGACAAAGAGTATGAAACTGACCTCACTCTATAGTCACAGAGGCAGGGATCTGTCTTCAGCGACTTGTTACAAAGATCTTTCTTCGTGATGCAAAAATAGAAACCAGCCATGCAGAGCAGCACCTGGCTCCTGGGAATGCATGACAGCGATGGCTGAATTTACATCTTTAGCTTCTAAGCACACAGATCAATTTAAGTAAGTTAAACTCTCAATTCTCTTTTTATTTGCTGGGTTCACAGTGCAAGTTCTGCTTCTAGAATGGGAAGGGATACCTCCCTCAGAGGGTTCTTTCCGTTCTAAAATATACTGTGTTTCAGAAGTAACTGATTACCAGAGTCGATACATTGACCATTCAGTCACATTAGCTCCCTGCTTTTTCGGCTCTGTGGGGGAAAAGACATGTGACCATCTGATTTTATTCCTATCTGCAATGCAGACAAACATATTTTCATTTTTTAAAGCAAAACAAAATGACCTTCTGGAGAAATGTTCAAGGATCCTTTCAAAACAGACACAAATCTTTGCAGTGTTAATAAGCCAAGCAGCATTAGAGATACTTCTAACCTAAATTTGCTACTTTCTACATAGCTGAAATACAGAATGAAGTTAATTATATAGAAAGAATATTCTTGTATTGTAGATGCTTTTTACATAAAGCCAATTTTCAGAGAAAGATACAATATCTATAACTATGTGAATTCATTTCTAAAATAAAAGCCTGGCAAATGAAATTACATTGTACACTCACCTTTCATCAACTTATAAAACAGATAGTGCTTTTCTTTTTTACCTATAATCTCCTCAAGAGTGTGGATGTAGCCAGTTTTTTGTTGTTGTGGTTGTGGTTGTCTTTGTTTACTTTTCATAACAAGTCTTTTTTATGAGACTTTGCCCTCAGTTTGTAATTATTTTTCCAAAATTCAATGATAAAAAAGAAAACCACATGCCAGAATTTCTCAGCCTTGACACTACTGACATCTGAGGCTGGAAAGTTTTTGTCATCACAGTGGGGGTGGGGTGGGGAGGTGCCCTGTGCGTTGCAGATGGTCGGCAGTATCCCTGGTCTCTACCAACCAAATGCCCGCCTGTAGCACCCTCCCCCAAGCTGTGACCTGTACAACCCCAAATGTTTCCGGACATTGCCAATTGTCCTCTAGCAGAGGCGGAGGAGCAAAATCACCCAGTTGAGAACCACTGACATATACTGATGTTGCTATATAACTCAGTGCAGTTTTATTGCTCAGTACTGAAAGCTAAGACAGGTGACACTCCCTCATACAGCAAAAGTGCATCCAGGAAACGCCCTCGGCTACTCAGCTCTCTAATCCATTTAGGATGGTGTAGAATCATGTGTATGTGAAGATGGGACCTGGGGCTCTTTAAGTGTGAAGCTGGTCGAACACTGACGAGAATATGTGTAGACAAATTATTCAACCTGTGGTTTCTCCATAGTCCTGGGGTTCAGTTTAGTCCTGGCCAAGTCCAAGAGGAATGTGAAATTGCCTCAATATCTTTGACTCCTTTCTGGTTCAAAGGTATTTGTAGAAAACAGTCTATCCCGAACTCAGGCAGCTCAGGTATTCCCTCAAAGGTTCTGACATAGCCTCAGAAACTTTACCCTTGAGTGATTTCTCCATAAACATACACTGAAATGAAAGTACAGGTTTTGGAAAAAGTTAGGCCTAAAATACTTATGATCCAGGGGTGTTCTTAGACTTGCTAGTTGGCTTGTTGATTCATCATTTATCCAGTGTGTACCATGTTCCAGGAACAGTGCTAGACATAGGGGATACAAGAACGAGTAGGATACCCTCCTGCCTCAGGGGGCTGGGTCTGGGGTCTGGAATGGAAGGAGCATTATCATTTATTAAGGGTCTGCAGTGGAGCCCCATGTAATACAAAATCCAGATTAGGTAGTATCATCTATACTTTAAAAACAAGGAATTAAAACTCAGAGCTGTCTCATTTCAGCTAGATGCTTTGCAGACGACCTAAAGGGGTGGGGGTAGGGAGGGTGGGAGGGAGGCTCAAGAGGGAGGGGATATGGGGACATGTGTATGTACATGGCTGGCTCACTCTGTTGTACAACAGAAACAAACACAGTACTGTGAAGCAATTATACTCCAATAAAGATCTATTTAAAAAAAAACCTCAGAGCTGTTAATTTGTTCAATTTTACACAGTTAATAAGTGTCAGACCTCACATCTGAAGCCATATTTGTCTGACTTCAAAATACATACTTTTAGACATAGTTGTAAGCTATAATTATAAAAGAATGTGCTAAGTACACCAATGAAAATATGTATAAGTTTCAACAATAATATAAATGAAGAGGAGGTTAACTCTGCCTTGAAAGGTAAGAGATCGCTTCACAGAGGAGTATTTATACCAAATCCTTAAGGATAAATAAGAGTTATTTTTTCATTTCTCATTGACTTGTTTAAATGGTCAACAGTCAAAAGATACTGAAAGCCACCCACATATATAGGCACTGTGCTGAGAGTTATAACTTTTAGATAGTGCTTCTCAAAGTGTGGTCCCTGGACCAGCAGCATCACATCACCAGGAACTTGGTGGAAATGGAAATTCTCAGACCCCACCCCAGACATACAGAAGCAAAAGCTTTGGGGATGAAGCTCAGAATTTTGTATTTTAATAAACCCTTCATGTGATTATGATGAATCTAAAAGTTAAGAAGCACCGGTCAACTCATTGCACAACAACTTTTTACATAAAAGGTAAATAAACTTGAAATCAGTGACATAAACCAGAGCTTTCTATCAGGTGTGTCATGAATGGGTTACAGGTGTGCCAAGATCTTGATCCCCTCTACCCCTATGACCCCAAGTAGGGTTTGGGGGTAGCCAATACCCCAGTTCATTACTTCCAGCTATGAGAAGACTCATTAATATACTCTCAAATGCTGAAAGAATATCTATTGTATTTTCCCTGAGAACCATAGTGTGAAATGTTTGGGAAGCTCTGGTATAGACAATAAGAGCCACCAAATTTAAAAGAGATAGAAAATGCTTTGGATGGGATAATTGAAGAAGTATTCATTGAAGAGATAAAATAAAGCGCTTTAAAATTCTCAGGTTCTCCTCATAGTGAGCAATCACATGTCCTCTCTTTAATCCCACTACACTCACTTGGATATGCGCCCTGCCTTCCTTTAATGAAAAAAAAAGAAATTGAGCCTATCCGTTGTTAAGTAGAAAACATTTTTAGGAATTGGAGAGAACAGACACCAAAAAATCTACTTCAAATGGGTTACAGACATAAATGTGAAAAGTAAAATACTAAAGATCTTACAAGAAAATATAGAACATCTCTTTGACCTTGGAGAAGTCAAAACTTTCTTAAACTGAACACAAAAGGCATTCATCATAAAAGAAAAAAATTGATAAACTGGACTATATTAAAATTAAAACCTTTTCATCAAAAGACATCAAGAATGAAAAGTCAGTTCATATAATAGGAGAAGAAACACACACATTTAATAAATATGTATATGAAAAAAAATTCACGTATAGCTTACACATCAAATAAAATACAGACCGAATAGAAAAATGGACAAAATCTTTGAAGAGACACAAAGAAGATATCCAAATGGCCAACAAACATGTGAAATTATGTTCAATATTGTTGGTCCGGAAGGAAATTAAAATTGAAACCACAATGTGGTACCATTACACACCCAACAGAATGACTAAAATTTAAAAGACTGACAATAGCAAACGTATTTTGGAGAGGTATGAGTGCAAAGTAGTATAACCACCAGCAGAAGTTTTTTGGCACATCTACCAAAAGTGAATGTGTATTCACTATGACATAATAACTGCACTCCTAGAAGGACCCAGAGATGCATACATATGTGCCCCCAAGTTCTCTTTGTAATAGCCCCACATTAGAAACTACAGAGATCCATCTACAGTGTAATAGAGAAATTAATCATGGTATATTCTCACAATGGAACATGTAGGACCTCAATAAATAACTGTTGAACAACTGAATGAAGAGTGAATGAATGAATGACTATAAAAGCTTTATGTGGTTTTCTTTCCAATGAACTCTTCAGGAGGCAGCCAACGTGATCTCTGGAGAACACAGGTCTGATGACGACACTTTGCTGCTGACAGCACTCGGCATAAGTTCAAGTTCCTTGGCAGCACCTGCCCCTCCCTCCATGTCCTGGTTCCTAGCTTCATCTCTAGGCCCGCCTCTTGTCATTCTCAAGTGTGCACACTGCTCTATCCTTACTGAAGGAAGGGTAGCTTCCTGGCTCTTTCACCCTTGAATGTTTGCCCACTCTGTTTCCTGTTCCTAGAATATCTTCGTCCGTTATGCTAACTTCTTTTCCTTCTTTAGAGTTTACCTTGTTATTATCTGATTGGAAAACGTTGACTATTTCAGCTTGAATTAAGAGCTCTGTGCTGCAGCACCAATGCTTGTATACCTCTGTCATCGCAAAAATAGCACAGCACTGACTACGTTTGTTTACCTGGTATAGCCTCTCTTAGTTCATGATTAGTTCCTAGAGAGGGTGGGGATCGTATCTTATCTTTGAATCTTTACACTTAGCATAGTTCCTGATATATATAATATAAATAGAGGTGTACTATTAAATGAATGAATGGCATTCCAAAAATCATCATACTAGCGTGTAATAGCTTCTTTAGATTTTTATGCAGGCTATGAAAAGGAAGAAGAAAAATCAGAGGGAAGTAATTTGATCCTAGATAATGATAGTCTGGTAAGGCAAACCACGCCTTCATTTTGTTAACTACCTAAGCAGTATGAAAATATTTATGGTCTATTATATTATAAACACATTGACATCATCCCTTAAACTTCACAATGACACCACGTGGAAGGTACATTATTGTCTCCATATATTATTTATGGTGAAACTGAGGCTCAAATAGGTTTGTAACTTGCCTGTAGTAACTGGCAGAGTTTGGACTTCACCCTTTCAGACTACAAAGTCACATCATCTTTCCTGATACCTGCACAGGCTGTTTTGTTTCATGGTGTCAAACTACTGAAATTATTGATGAGGACCTAAAACTTTCAAACGTTGTTCCTCAGGTACCTCATCAGGAATCTCCTAAAAGAACTTTGAAAAAATTAAACTTTTTAAAGTTGATATCTAAAAATTTTCAATATATATTTAAATAACAGTGAAGGATATAAGTCCTGGTATATTGTAAATATTTTATTTTATAATGAAACTGTGACATCACTCTTTTCAATGTATCCAGTGGAATCTAAATTCCAAAACAATTTGATTTCCACAATCACTTTAAAAAAATGAAGTAAAATAAAACGTCAAATGACAAACTGGGAAAATAATATTTGTGGTATATCACATTTAAAGGGTTAATATCTGAATATATTAAGAAGTTCTAGGGCTTCCCTGGTGGCGCAGTGGTTGAGAGTCCGCCTGCCAATGCAGGGGACACGGGTTCGTGCCCCGTTCTGGGAAGATCCCACATGCCGCGGAGTGGCTGGGCCCGTGAGCCATGGCCGCTGAGCCTGCGCGTCCGGAGCCTGTGCTCCGCAACGGGGGAGGCCACAACAGTGAGAGGCCCGCGTACCACACACACACACAAAAAAGTATAGTATCAGTCTCTGTCATATCATTTCACCACTCGTAAGCTCTGTGACCTTGGGCAACTTAGTCTCCCTAAACATGGTTTCCTCATCTGTAAAATGTATTCATAGAACTGTGCGGGGATTCAATGAGATAATCCATTGAAAGCTCTTAGCACTGTCCTAGCACAAAGTAAAGGAAATCTTAGCAGTAGCTAATGTTGCTGTTGCTATAGTAATAGTGGTTGTTGTTGACTTTGTCGTTATCATTATATATATATATAAGTATGCTTTTTCAATGTCCCTGGACTGCTCTTATTATATGTTAAAAATAATTCAAATGTTAAATATCTATGAAGTTACTTTGGCTACACATCTTATAAACAACAGGAGAGATTAACATATAGCAAATAGTCCATAAAAAGGTAAGAAATGAGTCAAGTTTCAAAACATGGACATAGGGTAAATGCTCTAAAAGGCGGAGAGAAATCCCCAAGACTACAGGGTATAGGGGAGTGAGCATCCTGTGAGAGGTTTCATGAGACGCTGGTGTACTCACATCACTAGAATGCTCTTAGTTTGGGCACCTTCATAACAGTTCCTCGCTCAGAAGTGTTAACCTTGGTCTGTTGTGAGACCTTACCTCTTAAATATACAGATCTTCCTTTCAATTAATGTCTTGCCCTGCCTTGCCACAGCCACTTTCCTCGACTTTACAGACTTCTCAAAGGTTATACTTGTTGCAGTTCAAGCAGCTGACGGTCATTCACCTTTTGTAATCTGGCTTCTGGCTCCATCACTCGACTGAAAATATTCTCTCCGTGACCTCTCTCTCAGATGTGTCCTCCTATTTGCCAAATCCAAAGATCTCATCTCAGTTCTAGTCACCTGTGACTGCTTTAAGGTGTCTACCTCTATTTCCCCTTTAGTCATAGCTTCTTCCTTGGCTTCTATGCTACTGCCCTCTCCTGGTTCTTCTCCTGTGTCTCTGGTCACTCCTCTTCCTCTAGTTTTTCTTCCCTTGCCCTACCCTTAAATGTAGACATGTCCTAAAGTTCTATCCTTAGTCCTCCTCTTTCTCATTACTCCCTCCTATAACTACAGTAATCTCTGTTGTAAAGACCCAAACTACCCAATCTCCATCTCCATCACTACAATTCCAGAGTGGCATCTTAGATGTCTATTGCCTCCTTAGAGCAACTCTCCATTTGGGATGCTCCCTCTTTGCTCTCTATTTTTAATTAATGGCACCTCCATTAACCCTAGCCTTCCAAAATAGACATATCAATATTATATTTGATTTGTACTTATGTCCCAATCCCACATAAATTCAGCCACCAAACCCAACTACTTCCATGTCTGCAATATCTCATTTCCAGTATCTGGTTCTTTTTCCTTCAAAAATCTTCAAAGGATCACAATTGCCCCTAGAGAACAGAATGAAATTCTTTAGAGTAAGATTAAATGATTACCAGTACTTGGCAGTCATCTTTCTTACTGACTTCAATCCCCATTATCTTTCTTCATGAATTCTTTGCTTTTTCTAGGACTAGCTATTTCCTGATAACATCAATCACTTTCAAGCTTTTGAATCTTTGCTCATGATGTTGCCTCAACTTGGAATATCCTTCCCTTCTTTCCATCTACTGAAATCCTACCTATCTTTTAAGTTCAAATAGCATCTTTGTTCTGTAGCCTTCTTTGAAACTGGCTCACAGAATTAATCATTCTTTATGCTATATGATCATATAGGACTTTGTATTACATGTATTTAAAACATTTAGGTCATGCTTCTTTAAAATGTTCTCCACTTGAATTTCAGACTCATATTTAATTGCCCAATAACCATCTCACTGGGTTAACCCTCAGCTCCTTCAAATCTAATACATCTCCAGTTGAACGCACCCTTTCTGACTGGACTTGGTGTTCCTCTTGTGCTGGGTGTCATCCTTGATTCTTCTATCTCCTTCTAACTTCTCACCTTATCTAATTGAATTTAGCTTCTACATATCTTTAAATATATTCACATCTCTTTCTCCACTATTAATAAACTAGTTCAGGCCATCAAATTTTATTGTTAGTTTTCATCCTCTGTTCAATTATTAGAATTGCTAATAAAAAATCAATTTTCAATTTAAAAAAACGAACATCAAGCTACATAATCCATAGGTAGTCAATTAATCCTTATGGTTTGCTGTTTTCCTTTTAAACTTCCATAAGGCAACTAACTATAATTAAGTCTTTTCAGGGTGTTATTGAAATTTATCTCTTGGTAAACCAAATTAAAAATTAATCTAGTGGTTTAGTATTCAGATATTTGTACACTTATTTGTAATAAAAGCTAAGAAGACATCATATTATTGCTCATTTTCTTCCTCTGACCAATTTCTAATAAATGATTTAGAGAAATTAAATGTTACTTTATGTGCTTCAACTCCAATCAATTTAGAAAAAACAGGGTAAATGCAGATATCTGAAAACAATTTATCCATTAAAACTTCCCTTTACACTTTTTTATTTTTAGGTTTTTTTAAATTAATTAATTTTATTTATTTATTTATTTTTTTTTTGCGGTACGCAGGCCTCTCACTATTGTGGCCTTTCCCGTTGTGGAGCACAGGCTCCGGACACGCAGGCCCAGCGGCCATAGCTCACGGGCCCAGCCGCTCCGTGGCATGTGGGATCTTCCCGGACCGGGGCACGAACCCATGTCCCCTGCATCGGCAGGCGGACTCTCAACCACTGCACCACCAGGGAAGCCCTATTTATCTATTTTTGGCTGCACTGGATCTTCGTTGCTGCGTGCAGACTTTTTCTAGTTGTGGCAAGTGGGGGCTACTCTTGGTTGTGGTGCACGGTGTTCTCACTGTGGTGGATTCTCTCGCTGTGGAGCATGGGCTCTAAGCGCACAGGGTTCAGTAGTTGTGGCTTGCGGGTTCTAGAACGCAGGCTTCAGTAGTTGTGGCGCGTGGGCTTAGTTGCTCTGCGGCATGTGAGATCTTCCCGGACCAGGGATCGAACACGTGTCCCCTGCATTGGCAGGCGGATTCTTAACCACTGCGCGACCAGGGAAGTCCCTACACTTTCTTTTTATAAAGTATTTAAATTAGATTTTAGTTGAAAGTACCAAGTAATTTACTTATTCATCATCTCCTGGGGCCAAAATTGAATGTGTTAATTCCATTAATCTGAACAACAGTGGCTTTGCATTTAAAAAACTCAAGAAACAGCCAAGGGTCATGGGGCTAATCACTTCAACTTACTTTTCTTTTCTCATCTCTGCCCACTTTGCTAGTTTTCATTATTTGCATGAGGACTCTAGGAGAATTATCAGACCAAAAATATGACCTACATATTCCTCCCTGTGCTATGAGGCTGCTCTTGGTCTTTTTGCAGTACTATTTTTATCAGGTTGCAGTAATAAGATTGGCCGCATAAATACAATGAGAACTTGTCTGTCTTCTTCTATAGTCTTAAATAATTTAAATTACATCAGAAATGCTTCCTTCCTTAAACTCCAAAATATATAAACAGCTCATGCAGCTCAATATTAAAAAAACAAACAATGCAATCAAAAAAAGGGGCAGAAGACCTAAATAGACATTTCTCCAAAGAAGACATACAGATGGCCAAGAAGCACATGAAAAGCTGCTCAACATCACTAATTATTAGAGAACTGCAAATTGAAACTACAATGAGGTATCACCTCACACCAGTTAGAATGGGCATCATCAGAAAATATACAAACAACAAATGCTGGAGGGGGTGTGGAGAAAAGGGAACCCTCCTACACTGTTGGTGGGAATGTAAATTGATACAGCCACTATGGAGAACAGTATGGAGGTTCCTTAAAAAACTAAAAATAGAATTACCATATGATCCAGCAATCCCACTACTGGGCATATACCCCCAGGAAACCATAATTCAAAAAGACACATGCATCCCAATGTTCATTGCAGCACTATTTACAATAGCCAGGTCATGGAAGCAACCTAAATGCCCATCATTAGTTGACTGGATAAAGAAGATGTGGTACACAAATACAATGTGATATTACTCAGCCATAAAAAGGAACAAAATTGGGTCATTTGCAGAGACATGGATGGACCCAGTGACTGTCATACACAGTGAAGTAAGTCAGAAAGAGAAAAACAAATATTGTATATTAACGCATATATGTGGAATCTAGTAAAATGGTACAGATGAACCAGTTTGTAGGGCAGAAATAGAGACACAGAAGTAGAGAACAAACGTATGGACACCAAGGGGGGAAAGCAGGGGTGGGGGTGGGATGAATTGGGAGATTGGGATTGACATGTATACACTGATGTGTATAAAATAAATAACTAATAAGAACCTGCTGTATTAAAAAATTTTAATTTAATTAAAAAACCCATTGTTTTAAACTTTCATTTAAAATAATCATGGAAATAATATTATCTGAAGTATAAATTATGTGTTCGACTTTAATTATAATTGACTTTAATGATAATAGTGTGCAACCTTATTTCAAAAGTTTGTGTTTTTTGTTTTGTTTTAAGGAATTCCACATGCTCATTTTGCTTTGGGGAGATAATTTGAAGTCATACATTGACGGATGCTAGTAGGTATTAACTATGCCACATAGCCACATGACATGCTTACGACATACTAGAGAATTTGCCACTGGCAGATGGGCAGGCTGTTTTGAGTAAAAGATTAAAATGAAACTTCTAAGCTGAGGCCAAAGGGTGACAGAAACAGACTTTGGAAAAATGCCAAATGGAAAATGGAAAAACATTTCTCCATTGTATTCTTGGGGTCTGGCACTGCAGTAGGCATTCAACAAGTATTTTTGAGTAAGTGAATGAGAGAAGGTTGAGTCAGCTTATAGGACATTAATACGACATTGGAAACATTAGTGATTTGATTACCTAAAATCTGAGGAGTCCGAAATAATTTATTAGGAGAAATCCTAATAATTTATTAGAGGGGGAGACGCTCTAATCTGGAGAAACATTTTGTTTTGTTTTGTTTTGCTTTGCTTTTTAAAGTCCAATGAAAGTATTTAGCAAAAATTCCAAAGAGTGTGAATTATATGGCATGTGTGATCAGTGATCTGTGAGTCGTATTTTAATGCTGAAGTTGTACCTTGGAAGTTTAAGAGAAGAGTCTAACCTGTACAAGGAACTTAGCCCCACCCTGCTCTAAACTGTACTTGTCATGATGTCACACTACTGGGTTAGCTGCTCACCTCAAAGGTTCGTTTACCACTGGGGCAAAAAGAGCTACAGTTCCTTCCACAACTCCAGCCCTTAGTGTGGATGCACAGCAGACGTTTCCTTCACATATTGACTCAAACGCCACCTTCTCAGGGTGGCATTCACCAACTAGCCAACCTAGAACTGCAAAAACTCTCCACTCCCGCCAACTCCCTACCCTCTTTCTTGTTTTTTTTTTCTTTCTTTTCTTCCCCAGTGCACTTCTCACCATTCAGCATACTATATATTTTACTCAACCTTGTTTATTGTTTTCTCACTCCACCAGCGTAAGAAGTAGGAGGGCAGAGATCTTGTTTTTACTGTTGTATCCCAGCCTCTAGAACAGTGCCTGGCAGTCAGTATGCCTCCTATACTTATTTGTTGAATTGAATGAACGAACTAGTACTTGGAAGAACAGGGTCTAAGTAGGAAGGTGTGCCAGATGCCCAGGTTGTGGGGAACTGAGCAGCAACAGCCCTGATGGAGGCAAATGTCAGAGTGCACGGAAAGGACTTACAAACAGAACCATTAGAGTTTAAGGCCCTCCTGCTTTGTCTCCCCTGACCTTTGCACTAGTTTTCTCAGTTTATTTTTGACACATTGCATTGGGTCGTTGTCTACGATCAGTAAAAAGAGAGCAGAAGGTAGAACAGTGGCCAACAGGATTGGATGATAGGTTTGTAATCCCAGTAAACCTGGCTGGAGGTTTGAGCAAAATAGCTTTTTGATTGAAATGGAGCCTTAGCTTGGCTTTTTCCCCTATAGTTAGCAAAATAAGGGTGACCAGTTGGCCACTTAGGACAATTGCCAAATAGACAGCTTATGTGACACACTCTATAGAGGTTACATTTCAAGGTTTTCTCTGCTGCCACACCAAAAAAAGAAATAACTATCTCAAACCACTTAAATACAGTAGGAAACATAAAAACGCATGTACCCCAAGAGGGTAAGGACTCTACTTAGGGTTCCCACGACAAATCTTCCAAAATCAACAGTGTGGTTTAGCTGAATGTTATCAAAGCTCACTAGCCATACATTCCCATGACATGACTCAGTGACTCTCTATTTCCTGCCTAAACTTCCTTCAGCTCTGGACCTCACTGTGAGCTTGGCTTTCATGTGTAGCAATGTAGATATTTCTAGCTCAGCTCATGTAGACCATAAAAACTGTTCAGCAAATGAATATATAACATGTGAGAATAAAAATCAGAAGTCAATTTATTTCCCAATTTTATCCACTCTTGTCATTGTACCTGCCAATTAAAAAAATATTCAGGACTCTTATCACATCAGGTTTTCTTTGATATCACTTAAAACTTTGGAAAGAAGTATTTGTGTTCTGTAGCACAGAATTGTCATGAAAATGCTAACTCAAATAATATGAGTTTCTCTATAAATGGTACTATTTGAGAAACCCTCAATGATAAATGATAAACATTTACAAGGGCAGCATGAGCTAAAGTTAAAGGATTGAAAAACTTGAACATTTTCTTCATGTGGATTTATTACTTTCTCGTTAGTCTTGAGTAAAATATTTAAATATTTATGTCTCAGTTTTCCCATCTTCTAAACAGGATAGAAATGCTTGCTGTGTATATATTACCTTTGAATAAAGCTGGTAGAAAGGAGCAGGAGATTATGCATGGTTTTGAATTGTTTTGGATTATTCTCTGTCTCCTACCCTTCTCCTGTAATGGATGATTTAAATAATTTTTCATCTCAAGCTAAGTATCTTTCTACATTTAATATGTTTTATCATTTATTTCAGACAAGGATGTCTTTGAAGTAAGTTTTAAAATAAGAAATTATAATAGCATAGTAAATATACCGCCATCTAAAATAGTGGTTCATTATTATTGTTACTATCATAATAATAATTATTATGATTAAATTACTTAGAATAATTGGTCAGTTCCTAAAATATCCTCATGGTGGAAATTTCCTTTGGGTCTCATTCTTAATATGCAAATCTCTCCCTAATATATCATCCTACCTGATTATGAAATTTCCCTTCTTCTCATATACAATATTAATATTATTATTCAAATATTTATTCATGTCAGACACTTGTGTCACATTAATTCCTTTGTCCAAATCATCTGTATGCCCACATATAATGTGGTTTTAAGTGTTAAACACATAACGACTCCCATGTTTGTTAACTCTCTTTATACAATACCTAGGACAGTGATATATACAGAAAAATGCTTTTAAATTTCATAATTCTGCTGCTGCTAATATAGTTTCTGCAAATTCATTGCTGTTTTTAAGTAAAGAATAAATGTGAGCCATTTTGTCTCAATATCAAATGCCAAGTTTCAAACTCTATTATATCTTTTGATTTTTTAAAACTAGATGTAGTCTCATTTCAGGATAAATTTTGGTTATGTGATAATCTACTATGTTTTGTTGCTATTATCCTACAAGCATCATTTTTCTCAAATAAACCCCAGATAAATAAGAAATAGATGTTTTCTAGGAGAAATCTGTTTGGGCTTATTTTCACTCCAGACTTCCATTGTGGTTATTCTTTTATGAAAAGAAAAACAGACGTTGGCCTTCCTTACAGATTCTGAGAATAAAAAATCATGCTTAACTTAATTAGAATGACCTCAAATGAGTAGCACCATATTCTGAGACCTTTAAGCTTCCAAAATCATTAATTTAATTGCTGACCTGGAAAAACTGATCTAGGGCACTCCTTCATGCCCAGATGTAGTTGTGGATGTTATGGGCTGGACACCCAGATGTAACCAAAAACATACAGTCTGCTTCCTTTCCGTGAGTACTAAATGTGTGGTTTGTTTTCTGAATAATGTCAGTCATCTTGAGGACTCCCTACCAGACTGTTCTCAGCCTGACATTTCATTTCCATTATTGGCCAACAGTGCAGCTGCCACTGTGGCAACGAGCATCCCACCCCCAACTCCAGTCTGCACCTGGGCTCTATTACCTTGGGCCATCTCCATCTTGAGAAAGAAGTGGGAAAAGTTTTCCAAGATCATAAAAATATTTAGAAAACAGGTGGGGATACTAGTATATTGTGTTACGTCACAGCTAAACTACAAATTCACCCCTCCTATTTATCTTTACATCAATCTATTTATTTATTTTGTCTCTTCTCCAAGTTCATTTAGCGGTCAGCTTAGTTGATGTATTTGTTTTATGTATTATCAGCTATAAAGACCACCAACAGTCTTTCCCCCTCTATTTAGAGTTAATTACCATATTCACATCCACCAAGTATGCCAGGTATTGTTGTGTCTTTTCATAGGCCCAAGAGTCCCACTCACTATGAAGAGGATTGAGTCTGGTGAAGATGGAGTTAAATGTGTGAGGGTCTCCTGGAGTATATAATGCTTCAAATGATTTGGAAGATATATGGTTATTTTTGTGGTTCTAGTATGTTACTTCAGTACCGTGGGAGTTCATAAATACAGATACACTAGGCTCTATAATATGAAATAAGTCCTTTCCCCATGTGCATCAATAACAACCAACTTTTTACTAGTATAATATAATGTCATTAAAATAGTGTCCAATAAAAAGGAGGTATAGTAACAACAGACCGATTTCAGTAAAACCAACTACAATAGAATGCCACTGATGCTTCCATGTATCCGAACTGAAGTTTTAAAAGTACCTATTTATTTGTAAACAGAGAAAAATAACACATTTACTCTGAGTCTTGAGCCAACATAAAATATTTAGAAGCGCAGCATGACAACTGATATGTTTCAATTGTAGGAATTTGGAATTCTCCTTTGCTTTGTTTGTGCTGGTGAAGTGTTGTCCCAATGTTGATGTAAAGTTATAATGGAAATGATACTGATGGGAGTTAAATAGATTAAAATTTAAATTTCTCTAATCACTTTACATTAGGGAATCTTAGAGTCCCTTTATTTTAGAATATTGCTGTGTGTAATGAATCCCACATTTAAAAATACTTGCATTTTTGTGATAGTTAAGAGATGAGGTAATGGTACTTATAATATACTGAGAAAAAGGTTAGATTGGCTTTAGGTATAAAAGACAACCAATAAGATTGAATGACTCTAAATGCTTTCTAATAAAGAAATTCTAATAACACTCATAAAATGATGATTTCAAATAACATCCTTGCAAGATGAAAGACAAGTAATTCTCATATTAAATAAAAAGTGCTGAAAAATACAGAGAAAAATAGAAGAATTAAAAGTAAAGACTACATATAGCTGTGATCCAAAAGTTATAATATAAAATGGTGAAGAAGACATTCATTGTGCCTCCTTCTTATTTTCATATTGCATATTTTCGTATGCAATGCTTTGGAAATACTAATTGAGAAGAACTTTGAAATAGTTTCGAATTCTCCCACCACAACTGAACTATTCTGAGTACATTGTAGTTCAAATCCTGCCACGTGAATGAGCCTCAGAAATTATTTAGTCCAATACTCTTATTCTTATGGATGAAAGAAGTGAGGCTGAGAGAAGTTGGGTGATTTGAATGAGTTTACAAATTTTTGATGAGTGCAAGTAAGGACAAGGGTCCAGGCTTCCTGAAACCTTGGCCAGCCATCTCTTCAGAACAAATGATCAGTCCATTCTAATTTACATTATTTAATATTTACAATTAATTGTGCTGCATTTTTTAAAAGAATCAAAATAAAACTAAGCATTTGAAAACCACCTGAAAAAGGGAAATGAGATGGACAATTTTCCATAGTTCTGTATAGTTATATGCATGAAATTTTTTCTGTGCTCTCTGGTGTCCGATTCATAACATTTAGCTATGTGCTTTTAAAATTATTAACCTTAATAGCACCTAAACAGAACATCTTAGATATGATCAATGAAAAATTTTGCTTGCTGCTAAATAAATCCATTCAGGGTGCTCTTTGGCTGGTTTATTTCTTCAGATACAATTGATTGAGTGCTTGATGAAATCCTTTCTGCCCCAGACTGTGATGACTTCTTCCAACATTTTGTTTACATATTTAGCAGTAAATGGAATCAAGGGCTGCCAAATATTGATAAAGTAGAACCAACTACAGCAGACGCTCTATCATGAGGGCAACATCACTCACCAAGTTAAGCAGTGAGATGGAAAATTCTAACAATAATTCTAGTCTCTAACTTCATGATATGATGATACTGATTTTCTAACAGTTAAACTTGTAGAATGAGGATAATGAACTTGTTTCAAGGGTCATTAAACAATGCTTCAATATTAATGTTATAGGATGCTTGCTTTTTAGGGAAAATGGTACTTTTTTTTTTTTTTGGCTGTACTGCATGGCATGTGGGATCTTATTTCTCCGACCAGGGATTGAACCCATGCCCCCTGCATTGGAAGGGCGGAGTCTTAACCAGTGGTCCACCAGGAAAGTCCCAGGAAAACAGTATTGACTATTGGAAAAAAATTTTATGATGTTATAAAAAAGAAAAAAAACCTGAAAAAATAAAACAAAAACCCCACCACATCACACTTCCCTCCTCTACTTATCTTAATTCTCTTCCAAATTTTCCATATATTCTCTTAGAAAATAAGTTACATCAGGAGGATGGTAGAAAGAGTTGTTCTATTTGAGATATTGTTAGAGAGGTCTTACTTCTGTGACAAAGTCCTTCAATTACAGCCTGCATCTTGGTCTGCCTCAAAGAAAGCTTGCTCCTCAAATATGGCTCATGACAGCTAGGGTGTTCAGTTAGGACTGAATGGAGGAAGATCAACACACCCCTCTTAAACAACATGAATCTACAATCAATGCTTGTTGCTCTTGCAACTATGGACTGGGAAAGTAAATGGATGGAAAGAGGAAATGAATATTGAGTGCCCTCTATGTGGCAAGTGAAGCGTTGTTTCACATTTATTATACCATCATGCCATTCGTACAAAATGCCCCAATTTTCTATGAATGAGGAAGCTGAGGCTAAGGGAGGTTAAAAATCCAACACTAATCAGTTGGCAAATGATATAGATAGAATCCAAACTTGGGTTTCTTTCTTCCTAAAAAAAAAAAAAAAAAAAAAAAAAAAGTCCGTTTGTAATTAAATAAGGAACTAAAAATCCATACCAAATTAACTCACAAATGATTTTAAAGAATGTCATAGTTGGGCTTCCCTGGTGGCGCAGTGGTTGAGAGTCCACCTGCCGACGCAGGGGACACGGGTTCGTGCCCCGGTCTGGGAAGATCCCATATGCCGAGGAGCGGCCAGGCCCGTGAGCCATGGCCGCTGAGCCTGCGCGTCCGGAGCCTGCGCTCCGCTACGGGAGAGGCCACAACAGTGAAAGGCCCACGTACCGCAAAAAAAAAGAATGTCATAGTCATTTCATAAAGATGTAATTTCATACATAGTAAGACAAAATTAAATATCATAAACCAGAAAAATTGTTTATGATTTTGCATACATATAAAAATAATATGAACACATTAATATCCCTTAAAATTATTCTTAAGAAACAAAACATTTTAAATCAAAGTAAGACAGTTTTTAAGTTTGTCTGGCAAACAAGTTTACCGAGGATCAATATTTCCTGACTTCTTCTGTTAAATCGGCTTTTCCCTCCCAACTCTCAAAGGAAATGCAGAACAGAATATTTCAAGTCTAGTTTGAGATGTATTGTCACAATGACAAAAATGGCAGATAAAAATCAGAGGATAAGCCAAAATAGCAGCTCATGCTCATGGGTCCTTTTATAGTTGATCTCAAAAAACATCTTTATTTCAATTCTTACAAGATTGGCTGCAGTTCTCAAAGTGTGGCCCTCAGATCCCCTGTGGTCTCTAAGATGGCTCAGGAGGTTTATGAGGTCAAAATTATTTTCTTTTTAATGCTAAGATGTTATTTGCCTTTTTTCATTACGTTGATACTTGTACTGATGGTGCAAAACAGTGTGCGTAAAACTGTTGGTACCTTAGCACAAGTGGCCCCAGACTGCAACTATAGTCTCCATACACTTCAAAGCCATGCACTAGCAGGGGAAAAACACCGTGCAAGTTTCGCTTAAGAACATCCTTGATGAAGCAGTAAAAATTATTTATTTTATTAAATCTCAACCCTGAGTATACATCTTTTAATAGTCCCTGTGACATTATAGGAAGTAAGCATAAAGCACTTGTATTGCCTATGAAAGTCTGATGGCTGGCTTGAGGAAAAGCATGTGTGATTGAATTGCAAGCTGAACCAGAGCTTTTTCCATGGAGGACCATTTCTAGTTGAACAGACAACTGACAGGCTATACTTTTTAGGACATGGGTATTTGACAGACATCTTCTGAAGACTTAGCAAAGTGAGACTGTCACTTAAGGGAAAAGTGATGATATTTGTTGTCAATGATAAAATTCAAGATTTCAAGAGGGAATTAGAATTTTGGAAAGCTTGTATCCACCACTATGAGATTGACAGCTTCTAAATACTTAAATAATTTACTGAGAATTATGTGATATAAACAAATGTAATTTTTATATTATATATTATATGATATAAATGTTATTAATTATATAATGAAATGTGTCAAAATTTGGAAGATCTGCATAACCCACATTTTCCAAATAATCAAGGCATGATGTTACAAAATCATGCATGGGTAAAAGATACATTCAAAGTGTAAATCTGACTAATGAATTTTAATGTAACAGAACATGAAAAGCTCATTGATATGGTTTCTTATTCAACATATCAAGAAACTACCACTTGGTGACTCTTGGTGTTGTATAAAAGAAGAACATTCATAATTATCTAAAAAGGCTATTAAAATACTCCTTTTTCCAACTACATAACTGTATGAGGCTCGATTTTTCTCATATACTTCTACAAAAACTATATAGCAATAAATCAAGGCAGAAGCAGATATAAAAATCTAGTTTGTCTTCTATTAAGTCAGACATTCAAGAGATTTATATAAATGTGAAAAAAAGTAAAAAAGCAGCCAGTTTAAAATAAATATAATGCTCTTCTCACTAAATTTATTTTTGTTTTGGAAAATACAGTAATGTTTCACTAAAATACCCTTATTATGTTAACATGCAATGGATTTATTATTGTTATTCTAAAATAAATTTATGAAAAATAATTTAAAATTTCTGTTCTAATTTTGAATATAGAAAATGTCTTAATATAGTAAATATCGATAGCTGTATAAAGAAAAGTTCTTTGGAGTTCTTGACAAGTTTTAAGAGTCAAAGGGTCCTGAGACCAAAATCTTTGAAAACCACTGTGCTATAGAAACAATATGTGTTTAATGATTATATGATGACATATAACTAAGACTGAATTGTGTTTAGTATTTGCCCTTTTTCCTTGAAGGTGACTTAACCAATGTAGGGGACATAGGCTTTAAAAATTATTTTTTATTTTTTATTAAGCTATACATGTAACACTATCAATTGAAGGGGACATAGGCTTTGAAAATTATTTTTTATTTTTTATTAAGCTATACATGTAACACTGTATCAATTTAAGGTGTACATTGTGTTGGTTTGCTACATTAAGATATTGCAATTTGACTACCACCATAGCATTAGCTAATATTTCTATCATGTCACATAATTACCATTTCTTTTTTGTGGTAAGAACAATTGAGATCTAGTCTCTTAGCAGCTTTTAAGTTTATAATATAGTACTGTTGACTAGAATCACCACACTGTGCATTGGATCTCCAGGACTTATCTACCTACTTATAGCAAGTTTGTACCCTTAAAAAACATCTCCCCGTTTCCCCCACCCCACAACCCCATCATCTTACTCTCTGTTCTTATTAGTTCGGCTTTTTTGGATTCCACATGTAAGTGATATCATACAGTATTTGTCTTTCTCTGTCTGACTTATCTCACTTAGCATAATAATGCCCTCAAGGTCTATCCACACTGTCACAAAAGGCAAGACTTCCTTTTTTCTCATGGCTGAATAATATTCCATTGTATATATATATACCACATCTTCTTTGTCTATTCACCTAATTAATCTATTAACAGACACTTAGGTTGTTTCCATATCTTGTCTATTGTGAATAATGGTGCAGTAAACATGGGTGTACAGATAGATATCTCTTCAGGATTACTGATTTCAAGTCTTCTAGATATACACCCAGAAGTGAGATCACTGGATCATATGGTAGTTCTCTTTTTAAGTTTTTGAGGAATTGCCATATGGTTTTCCATAATGGCTATACCATTTTACATTCCTACCAACAGGGTGTAAGGGTTCCTTTTTCTCCACATCCTCCCCAATATTTGTTACCTCTTACCTTTTTGATAAAAGCCATCCTATGGTGATATCGGGCCATAGGCTTTTTAACTCAGCATCTCTTGGAAAAAAATCAATCCCTTGCTATTCTCAGTCCAAGAGGCTGATCCTGCTCCTGGATCAAGAGAAGGTCGACATGTACTGTAGAGCTTACCTGCCAGAGGGTTACATCCCCCTGAAGAATGGGCAGGTGACTCAGACAAGCCAAGAAAGGAATTCCTATATTTACAGTTTTGGCTATGTTGCTAGCTCTGAGAAAGATGCAAGCCTACAACTTCATCTTTGCTAAAAAGAATGGAAAAACTACTAGAATGTAGCCAAGACAGGTATTAGAGACAAGGGGAAAAAATGTGCCCTGATGACATTGAACCTCTATAATCAACATGCTTGAAGACTGTTGCATCTCTGGCTTTTCTGGTATGGAAGCCAACAAATTCCTTTTATTTAAACTTTTATGTGCTGATTTCTACTACTTGCACCAAAATCACTCCTAGGTAATATAGAATTTGATGTCTGGAAGTAGAGGATTACAAAGAACAGACCTTACAACGTGATACTGACGGAGGTGAGGTGGAGGATTCCCCCATCTCAGGCTAGGAAAAGGGCAAAAGCTGTTATTTGATAGAAAAGCAGTCAGTTAAAAGGTACCTAGTGTATCTCGGAACTCAAAGCACATGAATATCAAGGGTAGAGTGTTAGGGGAATGGAAAAAAACAAAGACTCTTAGAAGGCACTGCTTACTTCTTTCAGCCTTCAGTAAGATCATACAAGAAAAGGATGGCCTTCAGCCTAATCTGGCGGTTCTGGAAGAAGAAAGTAAAAGGGATTTAGTCCTTACAAAGGGTCATCCTTTCTGCCTGTGTCCGGCACTCAAAAATGACCAATAGCAGATAGCCCTGTGTCTTTTGGGATGGCAGAGGTATAAATCTCTGCCTCATGCTAAAGTTAGCACGAGTGGGAAGCACATGGAAAAGAGATGAGGATTGTGGTGAGCCAGGGAGCTGGAGAACCTCTTCCAAACACTTCCTGCCATAGACTCCCTGACTAAAATGGAGATCAGTTACACTCCTCTATTAAAGCCATTCCCAGGAACCCTACCACCGAGGGGTAGGATCCGCATGATGACAGCCCATTGCTTCCCAGTCTAAGGTCCAGACGATTTGGGAGAGGGGCAGAGCATAAAGGCAGATCGCCTGAGAGGAAGAATCCATGAGGGCCGGAACCCAACTGATGGGCATGAGTCTACAAGAATCAATCTGTGGAGTACTCAGGAAATAAAGAGACCCACACGTCTGTCAGGAGAGGCAGTGGCACTGCCAGAGAAAAGTCCAGGCTCACCAAACAGCCCTGAGAATGCCCACCTCACAAGGCTAATTCCAGCCCCCAAACCTGCACCAATAGGAGGGAGGAACTAAAATATTACAGCTGTTAGAAGAAAAGCCTCCCAAATGTCCATCTGCCATATAGCTATGCAGGATAATGGAAAAGGGAGTTCCTCCCAGAAAGGAGAGAGACAAGCCAGATTCTTGAACAAAGAACTCCATCCACTGCCAGGTCAGGGAGTCCTTGCTCTCTTTGTCCTGCATGAGATGATTGCTATGAACCTGAGATCACTATTTAGGGGTTATCCTTCTCTCCCTTTTTCAAATGGAAGTTTTATTGCAGCAATAGTGTTTTTTCTCTGCTACTGCTAATTGGTAGTGTTAAATATATCATTTAGCCAAAGGATGCCAAGCCGTGAGGAGCTATGTCTAGACCCAACCAAGAAAAATGCCATGACTTGGAGATTTTGGAACTGGATGAGCCTCAGAGTTGTCTTCTGTTAGAGTAGAGGAAGAGACAGTATTCCTTGTAGAGGTATATTTGCATTATATTAGCCAGGGTGATTTTGAGAATTTTAAAATGGGAAAGAAGGTGTATATGGAAGATGGGGAGACAAGGGATGGAAACATAATGGGGGGATGTAGTTAACCTGTGTTTTGTTCAGCCCAGAATCTCTTTGGAAACCATCTCTTCCTCATTCTGAGTCCAAGTGGTTTGGATGGGGCCAATCACACCTCCTGGCTCTAGGAATGGGCACATCCTGGGAGTCTGGCCAATTAAATACTCAATTTCTTCAACCATAGTGATTAAGTCCAGGGACGGTCACCTGACCTAAGCCAGGCCAATAAAAGCTCTCCTTGAGACTTCTGTTGGAACTGTTAAAAGACAGACTTTTTGATTTTTTCATTAGAAATGCCAGCTGCCAGTACACAATTGTTGCTAGACATTTTTGCTACCTTGCACAGAATATCTGCTTGATAATGAAGCCAAAACCTAGTCTGGTAAAGCAGAGAGAGGAATGAGTCTTATTTTGAGCTCCTGGATCTAACCGTACCTAAAGCTAGACAGATAAGTCTGGCTTTTCAAATTATTTGAACAATAGATACCTTTTGTGCTTATATGATTCTGAGTTAAGCTTCAAACAAAAGAATTCTAATGAATACAACTAAATAAAATAATTAAATTTTTTTTCATTCCTTCAAAGAGAAATAATTGAACTGCTAACTAAAACAATACTTTTTTTTAAAAAAACTGATGTATTTCTGGATTCTAGTATGTATTTGTTTCCTTAATAAATCTAGCATTTCAGGAGAGAAATTGTCGATTAAGGAATCTGTGGGAGAAAAAAAAATCACTGTAACCTGAGATGGCATTAGAAGGTGACTAAGGTCACAAAAATTTGTATTAGAGAATAATACCCCTGGACAAAGTGATGAGAGCCAATCATTTATCCTACTTACATTCAGAAAAGTTTTGTGTCTGTTTGTAATAAAAGGTACTATGTAATAAAATCGCTAAAGCAAGTTAAAAACAAAAAGATCCAAATTACAAAGTGGAAAAGGAGAAAGTTGTACTGAAAATCCTAGGTTGAGTTTCTCCACTAGAATCAAGTGCAAGACTGTCTCCAAGCTTCTGAAAAGGCAAAGCAAAGTGAATATTGAAAAGTTCTGTAGTATGGTTACCTTAATTAAAGGAAATAGTTCATCAGAGAGAAATTATCTTATTTCTAGTGTTAAAGTCTAGAAATAACTTATTACCTAGCTCTTCATACACTTGCACCAAATAATATAATCAAGTCTTTAACAGAAGCTTAATAAAAGATGCAGGACTGTTCTTCTATGGCTATTAAAGAAAAAACTGACCCTTAATTAAAGCTCAGAGGCCCTTGTTAAATTACAAATCTATAAAGGCAATTCCGGAGGGAAGTAAAAAAAAAAAAAAAAAAAGAAGTATACATGCTCTGTTCTTAGTCATGTGGCTTGATATTTGAGCAGATTTCATCAAGTATTATAGTGAAAGGGAGGTGACAGTGGCATGTCCCTTAAGACCACCCCCTCCAACAATCATCAGTTGGTTCATAAAAACTTATAATAAAGGTTATACAGCAAACCACTAGGAACTAAATAGTGAAATCAATCATAAGAAATTATAAGAAATCATAAGAAATTAAGTGCCTAAAGCAGATTGCTGACTAAAAGGATATCTACATGCATCAAAAGTTTTACAATAAGGGCTTCCCTGGTGGCGCAGTGGTTGAGCGTCTGCCTGCCGATGAGGGGGACACGGGTTCGTGCCCCGGTCTGGGAAGATCCCATATGCCGTGGAGCGGCTGGGCCCGTGAGCCATGGCTGCTGAGCCTGCGCGTCCAGAGCCTGTACTCCGCAACGGGAGAGGCCACAGCACTGAGAGGCCCACATACCGCAAAAAGAAAAAAAAAAGTTTTACAATGAAAATCAAAGCCTTACTTGCATTTCTTCCAAAATGGGGAGTAAGAAGTACTCCAAGAACATATAACAAAGAGCTTTCAAAAAGTCTTAGATAAGAATTAGAGTCTTTAGAACAAAGATGTTTTCTATTATACTTTCTTCACTCTACACCCATAGCTGCAGTCAGGTTGTTGTAAACTCAATCTAGGCTTTTGATTACCTTTCTCTCCATGTTTCCCATTTGTGAATTTACTTCAATTCCTCTTCCTCATTAATTAGGTCCTATAGGACCTACTGTGTTTTTTTTGGTTGGTTTTTTTTGCGGTACGCGGGTTGGTAAACTAAACAGCCCTGGGCCTGTTTTTGTACAGCCCACATATATTTACACATTTTAAATTGTTGGGAAGAAAAGAGAAGAAGAATATTTCATGCCACATAACATGTATATGAAATACAACATTGTGTCTCCTCCAAATGTATCTGTTGAAGTCCTAACCCCCAGTACTTCAAAATGTGGCCTTAATCTGCTTATGTGCAGATATAATTGGTTAATGTTGGTTATATTGGAGTTGAGTGGGCCCTCTAATCCAATATAACTGGTGTCCTTATAAAAAGGGGAAATTTGGACAGAGATATGTACACAGGGAGAACATCAGGTGAAGATGAAGGTGGAGATCAGGGTGATGCTTCTATCAATTAAGGAATGCCAAAGATTGTCAGCAAACCACCAGAAGCTAGAATCAAGGCCCTCACAGCCTTCAGAACGTACCCACCCTCGCTACGCCTTGATCTCAGACTTCCAGCCTCCAGAACTGTGAATACATTTCTGCTGTTTACGCCACACATTCTGTGGGTACTTTGCCATGGCAGTCCTAGCAAATGAATACAACAGCCATCCTCATTTGTCTACACGTTGTCTATGGCTGCCTCTCTGCAACAACAGTTGAGCTGAGGAGGCCTCAAAACCTAAAATAGTCACCTTCTGGTCCATTACAGTACAAGTTTGCTGATTCCTGATTCATCTAATTGGTGAGGTAGGGGAAAGGGTCACTAGGCATATACAGCCCATTCTCCTTGTTTCTCTCCTTTGAGAACTGTCTGGTGATCCTTCCTCAGCCCTTCTCTCTTCTACAGAGGAGGCCTGGAAATGTCCAGCTGATCTGCCTGGGACCCGTGAATGAGTTCTATTCAGGATAAAAGCAAGAGGAAAATAGGAAGGCGATTACGGGTCCAAGGCATGGTCTCCAATCTAGATTTATCAGTGATGACATTTTTATTGTAATCTCTTTCTGACACCTGTATATATTTCTCAGTTGGCTTCACATCTGGAGGAGAGAGTTATGTGAATCACTGGCCCCCACCAAACCTCAACTTCTTCCCCCTCATAGCAAAAGAGTGTTAGAAATCTCATTTCCTTCTTGAAGTCTCTCCAAAAAGGAAGTGAGCACTGATTTATTTTTTAACCTGTCCATATCCTCTCTGAATATGCAATTCTCATGACTCATTCTTAAACTCTAGACAACATAAAACCACTTGCAGTAATGCTCACACAAAGTTTAGATGATTTTTTCATGCTATGACCCTATGTATTTATGTGAGTATCTGCTACTTAGAATAGATCTAAATTATTATAACCTTCCCCAGATTATGAGCTCCTGAGCAGGTTTCTGTTTAACTTGGTTAAACAGAAGGTCTGGTTTGATTAATAACCAACACAATGCTCTGCTAATTAATGTGGTTTCCCTCATTAATAAAAAAGACCCTACCAACCCCTTGCCAACAATATTATTATGTAGGTTCATAAGGAAGAGAAGATGGAAAAGATGCTGATGATAAATAAGAGCTATGTAGCTTGAAAATTTTAATCACTAATAAAAAATATCGAGAAATATGTCTGAGAAAGAAAAATCAGTCTCTAATCTGTCATCCATACCTTATTAATTTACTCAACCCATTGATATTTGTGGAAAATGCCTATTACACACAAATTCTCTCTGACATCCTATGGAGGGAGGCGATGAAAAATAATAAGCTAAAGTGAACAGCTGGTTAAAGACCTTGACACTCAGGCAGAAAAAATCTGGCTTTGATCCGAAAGATGTTCACAAAGAGTAGCTGAGAAGATGGAGTGTTTGGGGAAAATCATTCTAGCAGTTGTGAATAGAGAGATCACAGCTAGATAATGTAAACTATGGACTTGTCTGGCCAGTGGAGAGGAAGGGCAGGGTAGGCCCCGCAGAGGCTGTTGGCTGGAGGGATCTAAGGGTATTCAGGGCAGGACAGCTGTGTTTAAACTCAGTGGGGCTTGTTACCTGGATGTTTCTCTGGCACCTATGAACCTCTCAGGGAGAGGGGAATACAACACAAATGAAGTGAAAGAAAGTTTCTGGAAAGAGTCTCTTGAGGGCAGTGTTTAACAGTATTTGTAACAATGGAAGCTGGGGGTGGGAGTGGGGCAAAGGTCACTTCCCCACTCAGGGGGTGACCTTTCTGCTGGAGCTCTGAGCTGCAGTAGGGAACAGCCTAGGGCTGGGCCAGACAAGTGAGAGAGCATAATGCTTGGGCAGCCTCAGTACCTTTGGAAAGTTTCAGCTGCTCCATGATATGGGCAGTGATAGATGACATCATGGATTCCAAACTGGATCATAAAATAATAAAAATGGTACCTGCCACCATGTAGCCAACAAATCCGAGTCCCAAACATGTGTGAGCTTTTACCCCCACCCCCACCAAGATTCCTAGGGGAAAAAAGACCCTAAGACTAGTTGGCAGAAATTGTAGAGTTGTAGTTTTGGAGTTACAATAAATGGGAGCTTCAAAGTGAGTGTGTGGTATGAGTAGTTACAATGAGTGTGTTGCTTGCAGGTTGCATGGCAAACACACGTGGCTGGTGAACAGAGCAGCTCTAAGTAACAAGCCAGAAGGAAAGACATGATGGTAAACACAACTTACAAAGCGGAGGAGGTGATGTGGGACTGGAGTGCTGGTTGTGTTAAATATCAGCTGTGTGACATTGGTCAAGTCATTCAAATATTTTGGGCTTCAGATCCTGCATCAAAAACGTGGAATCTTTCAAATGTCCTGACAAGGTTGTGGTGAAGCTCAAATGGAATCACGTGTGAGCAAACCCTATATTTAAAGTGCTATAATTATCATTACAGGGAGTATTTGCAGAACAGGCTATTTGTAAAAGGTTCTAAGTGCACTGATTTCCAGCTGTCACCTGATATGAAATGCTTTTGTGTCTTCCAAAGCCATTTTCCAAGAAAAAATTTTTTCTCACTTACACAATTGTCTCAGCAAAACCGAGAGCCACTTGAAATGACTGCTTTTAGGAGTGTCCGTGTATGTCTGTGTACCCAAAGGGGACACGACTGGGAAAATGCAGCTGTAGCTGGCACAGGAGAAATGAAGGGCAGAAAAGCCTTTGGGGCAGTAGAAAGTGGGGATCACAAAAATCTTGGCCTTATTTTAACATTTCTCAGAGTACAGGAGAGTCAGTATGCGATCTTGTTGGTAGTGGTGGTTCTACTGAGAAATCTTAACTTTAAATGGCCTGCCAATCTCTATTTTGTGTGTCCAAGAAGAGCTATTTATTACTTTTATGAAGCCACCAAAAGGCCACATTGAGGGGGAGAAAAACTAACTATTGAGCAGTATATGCCCTCACACTAACTATATAATGAGAGTAATGGGCAGAAGGTTCTAAAGATGAGCAATATCTGTTTTGATAAAACAAATCTAAGATTGCCCCCAACAGAAAGACAGCCCTCCCTCACCTTCACAAACTTTCTGTTACCCACCTAGGGGAGCAAGTTTCCGAGATTTAATGATGTGCTGGGATGACGGATTTTCTCGGTTGGTTGTCCCTGACAGCTCACCTCCACAGAACAGCCCTTTCTTTAGCCAATAACAGTAACCCATGTATGGATATGAGTTTCACAATCAACAAAGCACTTCATATAGAGGAAACTTACTTTATTGCAGAAAGGCGATTTGGGGGCTCACTTAAACTCAGGGAAGTGATTATGCATATTATCTTTAGGACACTGCGTCCCCTTTATCTCTAGGTTCACTTGTTCACGGGGTTTTTAGAGTCATGGCCTTTGGAATTCACCTTTACCTCCACACTTGTTCCAGGGGCAGACCTGTCTTTCTCACTTTCCTTAAGAAAACCAAGATCATCTTTGAATGAACTGCACATTCATCCTGCAATTCAAGGTAAACCCTGATCCCCTTATATCTACCTGAAGTCTAACTCACTGAATTCTACCTTAGTCACATAAACCTTCCTTAAACAGTCTGTTTCTTGAGGATAACTGTCCAAAGTGAGGTAGTTCTCTTAACTTTCTCTCATTATTTTGTTAATACTCTCTCTGACTTAGATGCCCTAAGTTTATTTACTTATTTGTAACAATTTATAAATAAATAAATAGATAGATAGATAAATAAATAAGTGATTTAGATTACCATCATGTCTTTCCTTCTGGCTTGTTACTTAGAGCTGCTCTGTTCACCAGCCACGTGTGGCTATTGAACACTTGGGAGTGTGGCTGGTCCCAACGGAGATAACGTTGTCAGTGTAAAAGGCACAGCACATTTAGAGGACTCAGAACCCAAAAAAGAAAGTAATATCTTAGTGATAATTTTTGTGCATTGGTTACATATCAAAATGACATTTTAATATATTGGTTTCAATAAAATATATTATTAAAATTAATTTCACTTGTTCCTTTCACTTTTTTTTTAAGTAGCTACAAAGTTTAAAGTTATATACGTGGCTCACATTATACTTCTATGGGCAGTGCTGACCTAGAGCTTTTAACTTTGCATTCTAGGTCTTTATCCTACTTCCCCTCCTCCTCCCTCATGCTTCATTCAAGCCCAAATCTCCTGGCCTATTTTCTTTTTCTATGGCATTAACATCCCCACTGAACTAACAATTCTGTTCGATTACATCTGTCCTAGCCAAAGATGAGTTTCTCAGCCCACAGGTGGTGGGGGATAGATTTAAGTACTCACTACTACTCACAGCAAGTATGCTGGCCCTAAAGTTATTCCATTAGAAAAAAAAATTCCCTTATTACTGAAATAATGTCTGGAGACTTAATAGAAAGTAGGCAGAACAATGGCAGAATATTCAGAGATATCCCTACTGGTTTTGGAAAGCAGAACTGACTTCCTGGAAAATTACATCCAGTAAGACAGTTCCACATGGAGTGAAACAAATTTAGTCCTGATATTCAAGGGAGTGCATAAAGATTCCTCTGAGAATGTGGAGTTAATAAAAATGGATGGTGAAACCGGTTGTGTTTTTCTTGAAGGGAGTTCATAGGCAGTATCAATCCAGCCCAAGGGAACAATGGGGCTGAATATTTTCCAAGTGCTTGACATAAAGAGCAAAACTTATTTTCTCCATTGTGGTCTGCCACTATTTTTACAATTCTGATATTTTTACAGACAAATCAATCCACACACAGACATGTTTATAATAAACCATTGTTAAACCCTGATGTTTTCAAACTTACAATGACCAGAATATAGGAAGAACCACCTACCCTGTCTTCATGTCCTCTTTACCTGCCACTTCCTCTCAGCCATGCTTTCTTTCTCCAGCCTCAAGTTCTGCCTGGGACCCGTTAAAAAAACAACTAAGGCTTTAAGAGAATCAGTAAAAAAAAAAAAAAAAGCTGTGGGAAAGCAGGAACTACTCAGGGGGCTGGTCTCCAGAGTTCTGCCCCTCTCACCCACCTCTGAGACAGTTTCCTGTGCATTGCTTGATTTGTTTTTATCTCACTGTTGCCAACTTTAAAAAATGCACAACGTGAGAGTTGTGAGTTAAGTTTTACTTGGGGCAAAATGAGGACTATAGCCCGGGAGACAGCATTTCAGATAGCTCTGAGGAACTGCTCCAAAGAGGTGGGGGGATGCTCAGGATATATGTGATTTTGGTGAAGGGGGAGTACATGCAATCAAGCACATATTTTTTGCAGAAGGTTTCTGCTAGTCTCGTGAAGGTTACAGCTAGTTACGAGGAGCAGACGTCACCATGAAGGATTTTAGTGCTTTTCTAGATATGACGAGATACAAGGATTGGGCTCATAAAATCGGCTCCTGAAAATATCTAAATATCTGAAGACCCGTTCTGCCAGTTTTTCCCAGAGCAGAGAGCGCCTCATTTCTACTCTCCACCTGAACTTTCAGAGGGTGTTGAAAGTCAGCAGCTGCAGCAGCACATGATTTAATCCTTGTAGAGGTAGATGGCAAGTGCCAACGGCAAGTGCCAGTTTGCAGTTGACACTGTGTTACACGGCCAGAATGACCGCCACCCCCCCCCACAGATTTATTTGGGTTAAGAGACCTAAATGGGAAGGAAACCCAGAAAAGAGGGGATATATGTATACGTATAGCTGATTCACTTTGCTGTACAGTAGAAACTAACACAACATTGTAAAGCAACTATACTCCAATAAAAATTAATTTTTTTAAAAAAAGAAACTTTTAAAAATGCAAATATTTCTGAGAGTGTTAAAGGGCTTTCAGGATTTTACATGTCGGTGTGAATTATTCAGTCAAACTGCCTCTCTGCTCCCCCTCCCCAACAAGTCAGCAGCAGCCTACTGACTGCTTGTCTTCCTCAGTGATAAGGACAGGAATCTAATTTCAAAACAAACAGGAAACTGCCTACATGGGCTCCTCCTTAAATCTGCCAAGATATTAATATTTTAGCAGTTAAAAGAGCCATGTCAAGTCTTTTGAGACATGTTATGGCCAATTCACAGTGTTCTTTCTTGCAGTGGAACTGCGTCTTGAATTTCCTCCAGTAAAATACTGTGAAAACTAGGAAGCGTGAGGAAACTTCATTTTTGTTTCATGCAAGTAGGAGGCAGTATAGGACACCAATTTATGGTCCTATGGCTTTAACTGTGGGGATGGAAATTTCATCTTTGGTTATGCAGCTATTTGGGGAGGGTGGGGAAGAGAGACAACATAGGTCAGGAGCGATGGCACAGCTCACTAACTCACCACCCATTCTCTCTCCCGGAACAGTTGTGTAATTACTAAAGAACGTGTACCTCAGGACACTGACATTTCTGACCAGAAATTCACAGTCACTTCTGCACTCCGTAAATCTTAATGGAGACTTTCCTGGATGTTTACAGTCTTTAGGACCCTTCTGTGTTGTTTATGGACCAAATCCATTTAGATCACCTAAACAATGGCCATCCCGATAGGGGCTGTCTTCCACTGGTCACTTAAGGTCATAACACATGCCTTACTCAAAAAGCCACAGAAAACATATCCTTGATGATTAAAATGTTCTTAATCCCTGTTCCAAGTTTATAACACAGAAGATCAACAGTGGAGAAAACTTGAAAATTTAGGAAAGCATTATTTTTTCCAATCTTCTTATAGGAGATGATGCATTAGTAACACTTCTAAGTGCTACATCCAGGCAACCCAATGCCAGAACAGCAACCCTCACAAGGTTCTACACAGAGGAGGCACTCAATAATATTTGTCGACTGACTTGTTCAATGTTCTATTAAAATCACTGTGAAATGTATATCTTGTTTTACTTATAAATGCATTTTCTCTAAATACTGTCTTACCATCGATATCAACTCATTTTCAGGTGCCATCTGGTGTGTAACTCTGGCACAGGTGTATGTGCTACACAGGTCTGCAGAGTGGAGGATTTATTACCACAGCTGATGCTGCTATCCATTCAAGCCATAGAGGAAATGTGTGTAATCAGTAAATGCTATAAAATGAACCCAAACAAAAGCCTTGAATTTTTCAGATACATCGTTTTAAAATACTTTTCAATAATTTAGAGGAGAAATGTATTTGGTTGGTAGCTGGGGTGATCTCATGGGCAGATACATCTAGTCAGGGTTTCAAGAATGCAGTGGTCACATGTGGCTTGTGACTGCATATTTTCAACCCCACGACTGGGCTGTGTTCCTGAAACAGATGTCATTTCACAGATGTGGCTCTGTATGTATTAGCTCCAGTAAATACTCTCTAAATCTGCAGGGGACAAAAGGAAGGACCTAAACATTCTAGAATAGTTAGTCATAGTTAATCATGAAACACAGTATAAATACTAGTGTCTTATTCTCTAGGATATTACCTTTTTAAGAACAATAATGAGCAGTCTCTACATCTGCTGGACCACTACTTACATACAGATAGTCCCTGGGAATTACTACCTCAGCCTAGTGGCCAAAGTAACTTGGCTTCCCCCACAACCGCTGCTATGAGGATATGTTTCACATGTCCTTCTCCTCATTCTTTTGACCCTTCAAAAATCCTTTGAACTTTCTCCCACTGTGGAACCCAAGCAAGGATCCATAGGGTTGTTATGCTAGAAATGATGGCAGGGGGGAAGGAAGGAGAAGGAGAGGCTGGATATCTCCTGTAGCATCATCACCTGAGGCTTCTCCTCTCTCCCATTTCCACTGCTACCTCTCCTCCAGCTAAGTTACAGGATCTTGTCAAATCTCTAGCCCCTGTTCCATTCCAACTCTTACAAAGCCTCCAGCTATTTCTTAACTCTTCCTTAGCTTCTTTAGTTAGCTTCCAGGAAATTCACTGACTACAGGTGGCCTCCAAAGTATAGATAAACATTACGTGAGACTCATCACCTGTCTTATCTCCCTCTAACACTCTTCTGGGAAAAATAAAAGGTATTCATAGGAGGCTTTTACATGGAGCCCCTTTGCTCGTTATTTCATAACTTCCAATGAAAACCCTTAGAAAACTTGCAAAGAACTGTCCTTGCTGTAACTACTTTCCTTATTTCTCACTAGTCAAGGGCTGAAAGACATAATAGTTGAAAACAAAGAAGGTGGCAGTGGAAAGGGCAGCATGGTGCCCAAACCCTAGTCCTCTCAGGGGAAAGAAAAGGGGTGACCAGAAGTCTGATCTGGGTGGAAAAATTTCTCTAGAAATTTCTCCTAGATAGAAAGTCTTCACCCGTGACAACTCTTCAATTCTTAACATCCTGGAACCCATAACTTTTTGTGGTGTGAATGTGTATACATCTACCTTTCTAGTGTTAAAACTTTGCCAAAACATTAGTCCAAATGTGTCTGAGTAGCAACTCCTACTCAGTAGAAAAGAGACCCTACTGAAATAACTAGAAGATACTACATACTGAACATTTAATGAGTACCTATAATTTTCAGTTAGTGTGCTAAGCACTTAGGTTACTGAGATAAATGACACAGACTGGACTTCAAATTGCTTCAAGGTTGGTGAAAGGAAAAACAAAGAAATATATAAACAACATTAATGTGACAATTGTTAGAAGAACAGGGCCCTTCCTATAGACTGAGTCTTGAGAACCTAGTAAAGTGAATCAATGTGAAGAAGATAGAAAGGGAATTCTAGGTTAAAGGAGCGAAAGATGCAAATATGAAGAGTGTGAGAAGAATTCAAAAGTAGTTTGATATGGCTGGAATATTGAGTGAAAGATGGAGGAGACAAAAGAGGAGAGGCTGGAGAGGCTGTCATGGCTAAATTCTGAATGGCTTTGTCTTACATGCACAGAAATTTGATTTTCTAGCAAAAAACATTGAAGACATTGAAGGATTTTCCCATAGAACAGAGACATGATCAGACTTAACTTTTTAAAGGGTCACTCTGTTTGTATTTTGGATAATGGATGAGGGATATTTGATACTAAAGACCAATTAATAGGCTGCATTTCAGGTGAGAGATGGACCACCCAGAGCACTGGCATTAGGGATGAAAAGGAGATGAGTTAACACCTCATTAGAAATGCAGACTAGAGAGGACATGGTGACAATGAATGTGAGTTTAAGAGAGAAGAACAAGTTTGGCTATATTCCAAACTTTGGAAATGTTCTACTAAAAGTATATAGAAGTCTTGACAAGCAATAAAGGGTTAGACACCTTGATCCTCCATCCTCTGCACAGCACTAGCCCCATGGGAAACCTGCCTAGGGCTGGCGGAGGCCTTGCTCTCAGTATTTGGCAGCCAGGGTTACATTCAGAAATGAGTACACATTCCTCAGACATGTTACACAGGGCAGTGAATTCTGCACATCTTTATGAGTGAAACTGGGTTTTGCAGCCTAGCCTGAGAAAATATGAAAATGACAGTAAGTCAGATGAATGAATGTACATCAGGCTGACATAAATCTGTGTGGAAGGATTTGTATCCTATCTTTTTTTTTTTTTTATAAATTTATTTATTTATTTTTTGGCTGTGTTGGGTCTTTGTTTCTGTACCAGGGCTTTCTCTAGTTGTGGCGAGCGGGGGCCACTCTTCATCGCGGTGCGCGTGCCTCTCACTGTCACGGCCTCTCTTGTTGCAGAGCACGGGCTCCGGACGCGCAGGCTCAGTAGTTATGGAGCACAGGCTTAGTTGCTCCGCAGCATGTGGGATCTTCCCAGACCAGGGCTCGAACCCGTGTCCCCTGCATTGGCAGGCGGATTCTCAACCACTGTGCCACCAGGGAAGCCCCTGTCTCCTATCTTGGAAGAAATCTAACTAATGGCAAACTTCCTCTATTATGGGACCTCTGAGTTCATGACATATTCAGAGGAAATAGAAGTGAGTTGGCTCTTTAGAAAGTATTCCCTAGAGGGCTTCCCTGGTGGCGCAGTGGTTGAGAGTCCGCCTGCCGATGCAGGGGACACGGGTTCGTGCCCCGGTCCGGGAGGATCCCACATGCCGCGGAGCGGCTGGGCCCGTGAGCCATGGCCGCTGAGCCTGCGCATCCGGAGCCTGTGCTCCGCAACGGGAGAGGCCACAACAGTGAGAGGCCCGCATACCGCAAAAAAAAAAAAAAAAAGAAAGAAAGAAAGTATTCCCTAGAAAAGGAAAACAGCAGGGAAAGCTTTCAGAAACCATTGTTCATCTACTGAAAGATTCACAGATAGAACAGCAAAAAAAGTTCTTCTGCCAAACTGACCCCTGCTTGCATGCTGCCTGTTCATATGTGACTTGGAAGGAATGCCCATGGCACATATTGGTGGTAAAAACATAAAACCTCAGAGGCAATATAAATCCCAGTATTAATATCTGAGGCTATGTATTCCTCCTCTCCACACCCTGTGAATTGGCTGAGGACTCAGATTATAATATTGTTCTGAATGGACCAAAATATGAAATAGTCCCAAATTTCTTACTTAATAAAGTTATCCGGTCCTTACCCTAAATGAGCTAATGGAAATAAATTACCTGCTCCAGGATAATTAAGAGCTTACTGTAAAAACAAAGTAACCAGAATAAAAGTAAAAAGAAACTTCAGAAAATCAGCTAAGGGTGATGGCGGTGGCGGCGGCGGCAGCAGGAGCAGGGGCTGCAGGCGGTCGGGCTCCGGCCCGGGGAGGCGGCGCCATCTTGTGCCCGGGGCCAGTGGGGAGGCGGGAATGGGGCCCCGCGGGGCGCAGGAGACTACGGGAACGGCTTGGAGCTGAGGAGCTGCTGGTGGAGCCCGAGCCCGAAGAGGAGCCGCCCCGGCCCCGTGCCCACCCCCGGGAGCTCTGGGCCCTGGGCCTGGCTCGTGAGCCCACGGCAGCCCGGAGGAGGAGGAGGAGCCAGGACTGGTCGAGGGTGACCCGGGGAACGGCGCCATTGAGGACCCGGAGCTGGAAGCGATCAACGCTCAAGTCAGGGAGATGGAGGAAGAAGCTGAGAAGCTAAAGGAGCTACAGAACGAGGTAGAGAAGAAAATGAATATGAGTCCACCTGCAGGCAATGCTGGCCCAGTGATCATGTCCACTGAGAAGAAGATGGAGGCTGATGTCCGTTCCATCTATGTTGACCATGTGGACTATGGTGCAACAGCAGAAGAGCTGGAAGCACACTTTCATGGCTGTGGTTCAGTCAACCATGTTACTATACTATGTGACAAATTTAGTGGTTATCCCAAAGGGTTTGCATATATAGAGGTCTCAGACAAAGAGCCAGTGAGGACTTCCTTGGCCTTAGATGAGTCCCTATTTAGAGGAAGACAAATCAAGGTGATCCCAAAACGAACCAACAAACCAGCTATCAGCACAACAGACCAGGGTTTCCCACGAGCCCGATACCGTGCCCGGACCACCAATTACAACAGTTCCCGCTCTCGATTCTACAGTGGTTTTAACAGCAGGCCCTGGGGTCCTGTCTACAGGGGCCAGGCTAGAGTGACATCATGGTATTCCCCTTACTAAAAAAAAAGTGTGTATTAGGAGGAGAGAGAGGAAAAAAAGAGGAAAGAAGAAAAAAAAAGAATTAAAAAAAAAAAAAAAAAAACAGAAGATGAAAAAAAAAGAAAGAAAATCAGCTAAGATGGGTCCCCAATGCCTCTTTAATAAATTACATTCCCTTAAGAGGCAATAGCCAATGGATTATAGCATCACATTAAAGATGATGTCTTTCTCCTTTTTAACTTTCATTGTTAATCTTAAAAAAAGAAAATCAATAGATTTGTAATAAACGCTTTCTTCTTGGGCTGAGAAACACTCTAAGAAGAAAGCCTTAAGTTTGATGTTATCCATCAGTCATTCTCCACCAAAAAGAAACAAAATGTGGATCACAGTAAATATAATTAAGATGTGCTGTATTTTTCTTTTCTTTTTTTAGTTAAAAATAATTGTCTTTTAAAAAGTACACTTTAGGGCCTCCCTGGTGGCGCAGTGGTTGAGAGTCCGCCTGCCGATGCAGGGGATACGGGTTCGTGCCCCGGTCTGGGAGGATCCCATATGCCGCGGAGCGGCTGGGCCCGTAAGCCATGGCCGCTGGGCCTGCGCGTCCGGAGCCTGTGCTCCGCAACGGGAGAGGCCACAACAGTGAGAGGCCCGCATACCGCAAAAAGAAACAAAAAAAAAAAAAAAAAAAAGTACACTTTATTTTTTCAAGCAGTTTTAGGTTCACAGGAAAACTGAGTCGGAAGTACAGAGATTTCCCATATACTTACTGACAGACCCCACACACGTACACAGTCTCCCTTCCCAGAGTGGTACATTTATTACAACTGATGAACCTACACTGACACATCGTAATTACCTAAAGTCCGCAGTTTACCTTAGGGTTCACTCTTGCTGTAATTTCATGGATCTTGACAAATGTATAATGACATGTATCCACCATTATAGTATCATATAGAATAGTTTCACTGCCCTAAAGATCCTCTGTGCTGCACCTATTCACCCCTCCCTCCTCTCTAACTCCTGGCAACCACTGATCTTTTTACACTCTCCATAGTTGTGCCCATTCCAGAATGTCATGTAGTTGAAATTGTACAGTATGAAGCCTTTTTGGATTGGCTTCTTTCACTTAGTAATATGCATTTTTTCCAAAGGCATTACAAAATTCCCAAGGCAATGAATGATATAGCATAATGATAAAGAGCATGAAGACTCAGACCCAAGTGTTGGTTTTGCCCCTTTGGTCAAGTTACTTAAATTTCCTGGGCCTTGGTTTGCTCATGTGTAAAAGAAAGATAACAGTAATACCTAGCCCACTAACTTATGATGTTGTTGTGAAAATCAGATTTCTTTTTAAAAAATGGAGGTAACAATGCCTATGTTGTAGGGTTGTCGTATGGATTAAATAGGCAATGTGTGTGAAGAGCTTAGCACTGTGCCTGGAACATATTACATATTTAATAATGGTAGCTGACAATTTTCAATTTAATGTGTGCTGAATATTTTCTACTTGACCCTCTGAAACTCCTCTCTGCTCTTTTCCATCTTCCTTTGGGGGCACAGTTGCTCAAGAACACATGAAGTGAGTGCCCTTCCCTCCTGACTTCCTGATGAGCTCAGCTAATAAACAAAAAGGATGGAAGCCGGGAGGGAGAGAGAGGGGTGTTTTCTCCCTCTGCCTATCCTTTGTCAAGCTGGAGTCTGGCTGTGGCTGTATTCCTCTTCAAAGGCCAAAGACCCTCCTCAACAGTGGTTAGTTTCTCTTAAAGCTGCCCAGACTTTTGTAAGTAATCTCTTAAATGATCTCTTTTGAGGTAATTTACAAAGTTTCTGTTGTTTCCTGTCAGGAAGGCACATAATATTTTCCCTTCATATTTACTTGCAAGATTATTATTACTCTTTTACATTGTAAAGCAGCCAGGGAATCATAAAATCAAAAACCGTAAGTAACTCTATAAAATCTTGCACATTATTACTAATATCCCTCTATATCCAACACTGGTAAGAATTTATGAAGATGTATCAAATACTTTTGGATTCAAATAAAAAATGTGAAAAAAAATTAGAAATTTGGAAAAAAGTTATGAATATTAAAAGTTGTAAAATATCTATAAGAAAGGCTGGTCAATTTTTCCTCATTAAAAATATACCAAACACAACAACAACAAAATTCCTGGGCATTAGTTAGCTTGGTAGAGCAAAGACAATTATTTAAACAAAGTGTATTTAATGTTTATAACTGATGTTTTACAGTTGTATTCCCCAAGAGGGAATCGGCCTCTTTTCTGGAACCCTGATCACTGAGATGCATACTATCCTAATAGAGAAGACTTTTATAATAATAGTTCAAGGAGATCTTCAACTGCAGCAGGAATTTTCACTAATAATTAAGAAATTAATTGAAGCACATATGATCTACTGCTATGACTCTACTTATCACAGTGGACTATCAATTTTATCTTAAAATCACAGAATGCGTTTTTTCCAATTTTATAAATATTAACTATATATGTTTTTCATTACAAATCATGTTATAATAAAAAACAGGTCAACCTTAATGTTTAACTTAAAACACAAAAAGTAATAGAGAACATGTAAATATGGCACCCTCTTCACTGTATGAGTGGGGCATGGCCCTCCACCCAGAATATTCTGTAAGAAGACTACTTACTTTAGTTTTTGGTCGAGCTCCAGTTGACATCTGGTTTAGCACACCATCAAGATTCTGAATGTTTCCAGTTTTATTTCCACAAATTCCTTCCTTCTGATGATTTTTCTAAAAGATTACTCTTCAGGTTTATAGAATTCTGTAGAAAAAAAATTTTAAATGAGTTTTTTCATGTACAAAGAATTATTCTCAGGCAGTAATTCAAGTGAATTACTCAATAAAAATACATTTTTCAAAAACCTGAATGGTTTTGAAAGTTAACATAAAATGTGAGAATATTCCTAAATAGCAATAATGTTTCCAAAGACATTTATACTTAGGCTCAGTAAGATCAGCCCTAGTAAAGCCTGTGAACTTGTAAATATAGATTTATAAACTAAAAGTAATTTTATACTACCAAGGTAAAATATAGTACTATATTGGCATATTTTAAAACTTTTAAAAAAGCAAAACCAAAGGTATCTAAAAACTTGAAATAAGAGGTGGCTCATTCAAAGCCACAATATTCTTTTAAGCTTTAAGATCTCAATTTATATATTTTGTAATAGTAGGGAACAAATTATAAAATTTTATTTCTGAAGATTAGCTGTAGAAGTAAAATGAGTAAAGATGTTAGCATAAAGAGAATGCTAAACTTTTCAAATACAGTAAAAGTTCTTCTTCCAAAATGTTAAATTCTTATTGAAGTCATTGTTTTCACTAATTCTTCCCATCACTTGGAAGTCTGCCACGTCCCTCTATGTCCAAGTTCCTTATGTAAGTTACCTAGAAGCCTATGCTGCAGTGTTCTGTCCTGGTTTATTCCTTCTGAAAAAAGGACCAAGGTTTTCAGAAGGAAAGGTTGGAAATGTGAATTTTTCATTTATCTAAAAATTCAGTCATTGCTCATCAGGTTGTTCTTTGGGGTGGGAAATAAAACATCTACAATATACAGCCTTACGTGTAAATCTAGCACTGCCAAATACTAGCTATATAACCTTGGACTTAATTTCCTCAAATCTAAATTTAATCACCTATAAAACAATACCTTCTGACTTCTACTGAACACTTCTTTGTGCTTGGGATATTTGGCCAATGGAATGTGAGTACAAAGGAACATGTCAAGTCTGAGCAGAAACTTCGTATGTTCTGCTTGGAAATTATAGTTTTCTTACTCTTGATGCTTACAGAAATTCCACTATGGGGAAAAGAAATAAATATCATGATGAGAATACTGATGATATGGTGTGATAACAGGCACTACATTAATGAGTTTTACATATTTACATTTTGGGGAGAATCTCCTGATTTGATCTTTTGAACAGAAATTTACTAATTCAAAAATGTCTGAGAAGGGTTTGAAGGACCTAGAAGAGTGTGTACATATTCTGCCCTTGAAAAAAGACCATGAAGGATCTAACAGGGTCTTGGCTTAATTCAAATGCACAGTGATTTTAAAAGGTATGAAAGTTATTAAACTGGAGGAGAAACAGTGGCAAATTAGACTATGTTGGACAGGCAGTCAGTGGTGCTGGCAATACAATGAGTGGGCCAGTGAGTTGACCAATGAATACTATACTCTTCTGACTACTGCTAATGTCCATTTCTGCTGGCTGGTGTAGACAGTTTGACAGGTGCCTAGAAGAACACCCACTGTGGGTTCATTTGTAAAGTGAAGATGATGCTAGCAGCTGTTTCAATAGGATGCTGCCTACTACATGAAAGCCCCTTCAGTACTACTGTAGCTGCTATTGTAACACAGCCTCTTTTTCTTTGGGAAGTTACGGACTGTATCTTATTTAGGAAAAACTAACATTTGATGACAGAATGTTAAGCACAACATCCTGTGTATGATACTTTCACATGTATTCCCTCATTTTTTTTCTTCTCAGTAGCTGTGAGGGGGGTCCTGTTGGTTGAATTTTATAAAAGAATTCCTAAAGAGAACAAGTTGCTTGAGAAGGATCACATAGCAAATGAGAATGCTAAGATCTCTTGATTCTTCTCAGTAACTTCTCTCTTCCCCCATATTTCTCTTTGTATCCTGGACCAGCCCCACTTCCCCAACCTCTCCAGTCTAAATCTCAGCAAGGGTCTGTTCCATCATAGCCTTTGTTCAGCTGGTTAACAGGCTTGGGCTCCTTTTAGCCCTACTGAAGACAGACACCTGTGGAGGCAAGGAAATGGGGCTGAAACTGCAGGAAGGAATTGACCACTCAACCCAGCAGTTTTGTAGAGCTCCTGTGGCCCAGGTACAGCCACTTACAGCACTTAGTGAACATATGCTAAGGCACTTTATAATTTTGATGCTGTTATAATACAAATAATATCCTTTCATAAAATTACATTTTCTATATTCTGTTACTTGCATATAGTAATTCAATTGATTTTTTTGCTTAATTGATGTTGTTTCCATAAATATTTGTAAGCTTTCTGATTAACTTTATATATTTTGGGGGGGCTGTCTTTGTACTCTTACATCGGTGACTAATGGTAACTTTGTTTCTTTACCATTCCTCATTCTTTTCTATTATTTTCCTTATAAGTAGGCTCGGCCTCCAGTCAGAGGTGGTAGTATCCTTATTTTATTTCTGATTTTAAGGAGAATGCTTCCAGTGTTTCTCCATTTAACTGCAATGCTGACTGTACTGGGTTTTGTTTTTTCTTAATCAGGCAGTTCCATTCTTTGATCAAAATTTTTTATATGAAAGGATGTTGAATTTTACTGAATGTATTTTCTCCATCTATTAAGATGATCAAATTTTTCTTATTTAATCTCTTAATTTATAAACTACATTAATTAATCTTATGCTAAACCAACCATGCATTTCTGTATTATATTATCAAAGTACCCTTCTAGTCTTTAAGATTATTTATGATAATGAAGATTGGAATTTGTCAAATGCCCTTTAAATAACTAGACTTATCAATGAACTACAGTAATAGATTCATAATTATTAAACTATCATTATATTCTTGAGATCAACTGTGCTTGGCTGTGGGAAGCAGTTCCTTTAACTCTTATTGATTTGGTGTTTTCTTTGGTCTTTTTGTACCCATTTTCATTTTTTGTCCTCTTAAGTTTTTGTGTCAAGAAGACATTAGTTTCATAAAATAAATACGGAAACTATGCCTCTTTATAAATAAGATGTAGAAATTTTATATTGCATGAGAATTATCCATTCTTTGAAAATCTCAAAGAACCCATAGGCAAAACTCTTTGACCCTTAGAGGGAGGTACTTTTTTGATAACTTTAAAAATTTCTCCTATTGGTTTATAGTCCATTTTTGTAAGTTACTCCTGAGTGAATTCTGACAATATATGTTCTATTACACTGCCTATTACATGAAGTTTTTCAAATTTATTAGCAGACGTATGTAGACTCTTGCACTTTGAAAATCATATTGTATCTGATATTATAGCCCTCTTGTTCCTGTTCTATTTATATTGTCTAGTGGAAAGAGCCTAACCAAGGATTTAGGTTAGACAGACTCAAGGTAGATAAGCCAACTCACTTGTTAGATCTCAGCTTAATCACCACTGCTTCTGGGAAGCCTTTCATCACTCCTGGTAGATGTTTCTGTGAATTCCTATATTTCCTCTAGCAAAACATTTCTCTCACATTATTATTGTAGTTTGTTTAATGAGCAGCTTCTATGTTAAATTGTAAGCTCTAGGAGGGTAAAGAGGAGGTCTGTTTAATTTCCCACCAAGCACCTAGCACAGAGTGAGTATTCAATAAATCTATGTTGAATTAACAATTACTTTTTTCCATGCCCTTCTCTGCTTGTCTCTTTCATAAGATCATAGTTATAATGGACTTTTATAGCTACCATACCAAGAGGGCAGAAGAATGATTAAAAAATGCCAGCTCTGGAGCTAGAGTACTGGGTTCAAAGCCAGGCTGTGCCACTCACTAGCTGTGTGACTATGAACAAATTATTTCACTTCTTTGTATTTCAGTTGCCTCACCTTTAAAACCAGAAATAAATAATGTTTTGTATTCACTAGATTGCAGGGAGTTTATATGTGTGAAACACTTAAAAGTGTGTCTGGTACATAGCAAGTTGTGAATTAATGTTAGCTATTGTTAAGTTAGTACATAACAGGTAAATGAATGGATAAAATAATAAATCTGTAAAAATAGAGAAAATACAATACTTGCTCCACCTCTGGCCTTCTCTGAGGATCAAGTGATGTGAGTTTTAAATAATGACAAGCATTTGAGGTGTTTTATTAAAATCATTACAAATGGGAAGCCCCAGTGGCCACAGGAAAAGAACTGTTTTATTCTTTGGAAAAAAGTGACAAGGGCAGAGAAATACTTAATTAGGTTTTGTTCCTTATTGGAATTTTTCTTTAATATTTTAGCCTTGACTACAATAAAACTACATTATTTTAACTACACAAGTTTAACAGTTTAATTTAATATTTTTGTAACTACAAAATAACTGAACAAGAATTTTTCCTGAGACATGATAGTTCTTTGGGAAATAATCTCTAACTTTTCAAATATCCGTTTTTCTGGGTCTTTATCCATTACTTATTTTTTATAGTTCACATTTTATTTAAACAATGTCTCTTCATTTGTTTTTCTTACGTTGACAAGAAAATTTTTAAATGCTATCCTTGTAGTTATTCTCAAAGTTTGCTATGTATAGGTATTAGCCCTAGAATACTGAACTTCACTGATATAATAATCATTGAATATTTTCTGCTACATACAACCAAGCCATGACATAGGATTGCAAGAACCCAAATAATAAAATTCTCTTCCTAATCTTTGTTCGAATTTCATATAAAGAGAGCTTAGGAAAAAAGTCCTAAGATAAGATATTTATGCTTATGCAAATACAGCAAAGAATGAGGTGGGTCATTGTTGTTGATTGTCCAAACCTGGAGAGACAAAGAGCAAATTCTTTTACCCATTCTGCTCTTTTTAGAAGAACACAAAAACAGAAATATATAAAGATAATCCTATTATTTAAACAATTCCAGGGACATTTCTAAAACTTAACATACACTATTCAAATTTTTACAAAATATTTTAAAGTATAACATGCCATTCTTTAATTTCCTCATTTGCGAAGAAGTATCTCACTAGTTAACTGACTTAGAAATTGAAGATCATTACATTTGATTTTTTGGAGGAAAGCACAATGTTTATAAAGAAACATCCATTTTTAAAAACACTTAAAATACTGGCTATTAATATCTAATTGCAACAACAGGTATAAATGATGTAACATCAATTTTGATCCCAAATATAAAGGGTCAAAGCCATGCATAGACTGAAAGTTGCCCTTGCCATTTATTTTTCAAGTAGTAGATTTGTTCTGTATCTCAAAAAAGAAACTTGTGTAATTAACTTTCAAGGAGCATTAAAAACACAAAGAAGAAATTTAAGCACACATGAAAATTTTCCCAGGCTGAGTAATTTGTATTGAATTTATTTTTGACAGTGTTTCTAATCTGTTCCTCCCATAACTGAGACTAATTAACTTATCCTGCTAAATCACCAAGAAAGGCATACTTGATTCCAGATCTATCTGAAAAATGAGAGACCTTCATTTTTCATATTCCTATAGCTAGACACAAGAGTCCCCTTCTCCATCACATTAATGATAACTACCATTTATTTAGTGCTGTGTAGTGAAAGCAGGCTGCTGACTAACTTCAGGTCCTGATTTCCATGCTTACTGTCATGTGACCTGAGCAAGTTACTTAAAGTCTCCATGTCTCTGCTGTCTCACTGGACTAAAATGGGAATGATAAGATCTACTCATAGAGTTTATTACTTCCCATTTGATTTTTTGGCCCATATTTTACCCAGGAAATTGTCACCGCTTCAGGATGCCAGTTCTAACTGCATTATATTCTCTATGAGAGCTATGACTATACTCTTTCTGATGGGTTAATTACTACAAAAGGTTACCAAAGACCCAACATGAACAGACTAAGAAGAAAGTTAGTGCCATACTAATTGAAGAACTCAAATGTCTCTTCTAAATCCTGTGATGTGATCCATTAAAGATAGATAAAAGTGATAGAATAAAACATGAGATGTGTGAACACAGAATACTCACAATTATGTATAGTTCTACTTAACATAGTGACATACAAGACAAGCGTTTGTAGTCTCGTGGCTTTTTTTTTTTTCACCTGTACATAGTTGATTAAGTAACTGCATCTTTTCCCTGTACCCAATGGCTTCCTTAGGCAAAGTATCTTTGGAGCTAATCAATTTCCTGTCTCTTCTCATTCATTCATTCATATGCCAAGCACTGTCTAAGCACAGGGAAAACAAAAATAAATACAAGATATTTTCTTTAAGACCTCTAGTCTACAGAGAAAGGGTCATGTAGACATAATATTACAGGGATTTAAGCCAAAGTATCATATAAAATGATACGAAAACACAGACAAAAGAGCAAATAATTCTGCCTGGGGAAAAGGGAGAGTTCATAGACGAAATAACCTTTAAACTGAGTTTTGAAGTAAGAATAGTAGTATTTCAGGGAAGGGAATCCCAAGGGCATGAAAGCACAAAAAGAATACAGCATGTTCAAAGAATAGTGAGGATTTTTATCTGACTCCATCTGTTGATGCCTAGAGGATAATGGCAGCACATGATGTATGAAAATTAAATGCGGTCCTCAGCTAAAAAGCTAAATATTAAGGAATTTGACTTTTCTCTGTAGGTACGGAAACCTTGCAGATTTTTGGTTTTGTGCTGTTGTATTTTACAACTGAGAATGTTAAGAAATAGAGGGAGCTGGCGTTAGGGAGAATCCTCAAGCAGAAAAGCAAAGACACAGCAGGCTTTTGAAGTGGCGGGGGTGTGGGGGTGTGTGGTGGGTGGCTGCCACACGGCAATGACTTACACACTTTATAGCTGAGGCTGAAATTGGAGATAGGCTCAGGGCATAAGACGTGAGGGATGAAAAGCTGTTGCTGAAAGGGGGAAGACGGTGAAAGAGTAAAACGCGGAGATCACCTTCCTCCCCACAGATACAGCAGAAATACATCCACACGTGGAACAACTCCTAAAGAACACCTACTGACGCTGGCAGAAGACCTCAGACCTCCCAAAAGGCAAGAAACTCCCCACGTACCTGGATAGGGCAAAGCGGAGAGATTCCCGCACGGAGGATCGGTGCCGACCGGCACTCACCAACACTCACCAGGCCGAGAGGCTTGTCTGCTCACCTGCCGGGGCAGGCGGGGGCTGGGAGCTGAGGCTCGGGCTTCGGTCGGAGCGCAGGGAGAGGACTGGGGTTGGCGGCGTGAACACAGCCTGAAGGGATTAGTGCACCACGGCTAGCTGGGAGGGAGTCCGGGAAAATGTCTGGACCTGCCGAAGAGGCAAGAGACTTTTTCTTGCCTCTTTGTTTCCTGGTGCGTGAGGAGAGCGGATTAAGAGCGCTGCTTAAAGGAGCTCCAGAGATGGTCGAGACCCGCGGATAACAGCGCGGACCCCAGAGACGGGCATGAGACGCTAAGGCTGCTGCTGCTGCCGCCAAGAGGCCTGTGTGCGAGCACAGGTCACTCTCCACACCTCCCTTCCGGGTAGCCTGTGCAGCCCGCCACTGCCGGGGTCCCGGGATCCAGAGACGGCTTCCCCGGGAGAGCGCACAGCGCACCTTGGGCTCGTGCAACGTCACGCCGGCCTCTGCCGCCGCACGCTCGCCCCGCACTCCATGCCCCTCCCACCCCGCGGCCTGAGTGAGTCAGAGCCTCCGAATCAGCGGCTCCTTTAACCCCGTCCTGTCTGAGCGAAGAACAGACACCCTCCGGCGACCTACACGCAGAGGCGGGGCCCAATCCAAAGCTGAACCCCGGCAGCTGTGCGAACAAAGAAGAGAAAGGGAAATCTCTCCCAGCACCCTCAGGAGCAGCGGATTAAATCTCCACAATCAACTTGATATACCCTGCATCTGTGGAATACCTGAAGAGACAACGAATCATCCCAAATTGAGGCGGTGGACTTTGAGAACAAGATTTATTATTTTTTCCCCTTTTCCTCTTTTTGTGAGTATGGATGTGTATGCTTCTGTGTGAGATTTTGTCTGTATAGCTTTGCTTTCACCATTTGTCCTAGGGTTCTATCTGTCCCTTTTTTTTTTTCTTACTTTTAAAAATAATTTTTTTCTTAATAATTATTTTTTTATTTTAATAACTTTATTTTACCTTTATTTTATTTTCCTTTATCATCTTTCTTTCTTTCTACTTTTTCTCCCTTTTATTCTAAGCCGTGTGGATGAAAGGCTCTTGGTGCTGCAGCCAGGAGTCAGTGCTGTGCCTCTGAGGTGGGAGAGCCAACTTCAGGACACTGGTCCACAAGAGACCTCCCAGCTCCACGTAATATCAAACGGCGAAAATCTCCCAGACATCTCCATCTCAACACCAACACCCAGATTCACTCAACGACCAGCAAGCTCCAGTGCTGGAAACCCTATGCCAAACAACTAGCAAGACAGGAAAACAACCCCACCCATTAGCAGAGAGGCTGCCTAATACCATAATAAGTCCACAGACCCCCCAAAACACACCACCAGACGTGGACCTGCCCACTAGAAAGACAAGATCCAGCCTCATCCACCAGAACACAGGCACTAGTCCCCTCCACCAGGAAGCCTACACAACCCACTGAACCAACCTTAGCCACTAGGGACAGACACCAAAAACAACGGGAACTACGAACCTGCAGCCTGCAAAAAGGAGACCCCAAACACAGTAAGATAAGCAAAATGAGAAGACAGAAAAACACACAGCAGATGAAGGAGCAAGATAAAACCCCACCAGGGGCTTCCCTGGTGGCGCAGTGGTTGAGAGTCCGCCTGCCGATGCAGGGGACATGGGTTCCTGCCCCGGTCCGGGAAGATCCCACATGCCACGGAGCGGCTAGGCCCGTGAGCCATGGCCGCTGAGCCTGCGTGTCCGGAGCCTGTGCTCCACAATGGGAGAGGCCACAACAGTGAAAAGCTCGCGTACCGCAAAAACAACAACAACAATAACAACAACAACACCCACCAGACCTAACAAATGAAGAGGAAATAGGCAGTCTACCTGAAAACGAATTCAGAATAATGATAGTAAAGATGATCCAAAATCTTGGAAATAGAGAAAATGCAAGAAACATTTAAAAAGGACCTAGAAGAAGTAAAGTTGAAACAAGCAACGATGAACAACACAATAAATGAAATTTAAAATACTCTAGAAGGGATCAATAGCAGAATAACTGAGGCAGAAGAATGTATAAGTGACCAGGAAGATAAAGTAGTGGAAATAACTACTGCAGAGCAGAATAAAGAAAAAAGAATGAAAAGAACTGAGTACAGTCTCAGAGACCTCTGGGACAACATTAAATGCACCAACATTCAAATTATAGGGGTTCCTGAAGAAGAAGAGAAAAAGAAAGGGACTGAGAAAATATTTGAAGAGATTATAGTTGAAAACTTCCCTAATATGGGAAAGGAAATGGTTAATCAAGTCCAGGAAGCACAGAGAGTCCCATACAGGATAAATACAAGGAGAAACACGCCAAGACACATATTAATCAAACTGACAAAAATTAACTACAAAGAAAACATATTAAAAGCAGCAAGGGAAAAACAACAAATAACACACAAGGGAATCCCCATAAGGTTAACAGCCGATCTTTCAGCAGAAACTCTGCAAGCCAGAAGGGACTGGCAGGACATATTTAAAGTGATGGAATGGAAAAAAATACAACCAAGATTACTCTACCCAGCAAGGATCTCATTCAGATTTGATGGAGAAATTAAAATGTTTACAAACAAGCAAAAGCTGAGAGAGTTCAGCACCAACAAACCAGCTTTACAACAAATGCTAAAGGAACTTCTCTAGGCAAGAAACACAAGAGAAGGAAAAGACGTATAATAACAAACCCAAAACAATTAAGAAAATGGGAATAGGAACATACATATCGATAATTACCTTAAATGTAAATGGATTAAATGCTCCCACCAAAAGACACAGACTGGCTGAATGGATACAAAAACAAGACCCATATATATGCTGTCTACAAGAGACCCACTTCAGACCTAGAGACACATACAGACTGAAAATGAGGAGATGGAAAAAGATATTCCTTGCAAATGGAAACCAAAAGAAAGCTGAAGTAGCAATTCTCATATCAGACAAAATAGACTTTAAAATAAAGACTATTAGAAGAGACAAAGAAGGACACTACATAATGATCAAGGGATCGATTCAAGAAGAAGATATAACAATTGTAAATATTTATGCACCCAACATAGGAGTACCTCAATACATAAGGCAAGTACTAACAGCCATAAAAGGGGAAATCGACAGTAACACATTCATAGTAGGGGATTTTAACACCCCACTTTCACCAATGGACAGATCATCCAAAATGAAAATAAATAAGGAAACACAAGCTTTAAATGATACATTAAACAAGATGGACTTAATTGATATTTATAGGACATTCCATCCAAAAACAACAGAATACACATTTTTCTCAAGTGCTCATGGAACATTCTCCAGGATAGATCATATCTTGGGTCACAAATCAAGCCTTGATAAATTTAAGAAAATTCAAATTGTATCAAGTATCTTTTCTGACCACAACACTATGAGACTAGATATCAATTACAGGAAAAGATCTGTAAAAAATACAAACACATGGAGGCTAAACAATACACTACTTAATAAGGAAGTGATCACTGAAGAAATCAAAGAGGAAACAGAAAAATACCTAGAAACAAATGACAATGGAGACTCGATGACCCAAAACCTGTGGGATGCAGCAAAAGCAGTTCTAAGAGGGAAGTTTATAGCAATGCAATCCTACCTTAAGAAACAGGAAACATCTCGAATAAACAACCTAACCTTGCACCTAAAGCAATTAGAGAAAGAAGAACAAAAAAACCCCAAAGTTAGCAGAAGGAAAGAAATCATAAAGATCAGATCAGAAATAAAAAGAAATGAAGGAAACAATAGCAAAGATCAATAAAACTAAAAGCTAGTTCTTTGAGAAGATAAACAAAATTGATAAACCATTAGCCAGACTCATCAAGAAAAAAAGGGAGAAGACTCAAATCAATAGAAGTAGAAATGAAAAGGGAGAAGTAACTACTGACACTGCAGAAATACAAAGGATCATGAGAGATTACTACAAGCAACTCTATGCCAATAAAATGGACAACCTGGAAGAAATGGACAAATTCTTAGAAATACACAACCTGCCAAGACTGACTCAGGAAGAAATAGAAAATATGAACAGACCAATCACAAGCACTGAAATTGAAACTGTGATTAAAAATCTTCCAACAAACAAAACCCCAGGACCAGATGGCTTCACAGGCGAATTCTATCAAACATTTAGAGAAGAGCTAACACCTATCCTTCTCAAACTCTTCCAAAATATAGCAGAGGGAGGAACACTCCCAAACTCATTCTACAAGGCCACCATCACCCTGATACCAAAACCAGACAAGGATGTCACAAAGAAAGAAAACTACAGGCCAACATCACTGATGAACATAGATGCAAAAATCCTCAACAAAATACTAGCAAACAGAATCCAACAGCACATTAAAAGGATCATACACCATGATCAAGTGGGGTTCATTCCAGGAATGCAAGGATTCTTCAATATATGCAAATTAATCAAGGTGATACACCATATTAACAAATTGAAGGAGAAAAACCATATGGTCATCTCAATAGATGCAGAGAAAGCTTTTGACAAAATTCAACACACATTTATTATAAAAACCCTCCAGAAAGTAGGCATAGAGGGAACTTTCCTCAACATAATAAAGGCTATATATGACAAACCCACAACCAACATCGTCCTCAATGGTGCAAAACTGAAAGCATTTCCACTAAGATCAGGAACAAGACAAGGTTGCCCACTCTCACCACTCTTATTCAACATAGTTTTGGAAGTTTTAGCCACAGCAATCAGAGAAGAAAAGGAAATAAAAGGAATCCAAATCGGAAAAGAAGAAAAGTGTCACTGTTTGCAGATGACATGATACTCTACATAGAGAATCCTAAAGAAGCTACCAGAAAACTACTAGAGCTACTCAATGAATCTGGTAAAGTAGCAGGATACAAAATTAATGCACAGAAATCTCTGGCATTCCTATACACTAATGATGAAAAATCTGAAAGTGAAATCAAGAAAACACTCCCATTTACCATTGCAACAAAAAGAATAAAATATCTAGGAATAAACCTACCTAAGGAGACAAAAGACCTGTATGCAGAAAATTATAAGACACTGATGAAAGAAATTAAAGAGGATACAAATAGATGGAGAGATATACCATGTTCTTGGATTGGAAGAATCAACATTGTGAAAATGACTCTACTACCCAAAGCAATCTACAGATTCAATGCAATCCCTATCAAACTACCACTGGCATTTTTCACAGAACTAGAACAAAAAATTTCACAGTTTGTATGGAAACACAAAAGACCCCGAATAGCCAAAGCAATCTTGAGAACGAAAAATGGAGCTGGAGGAATCAGGCTCCCTGACTTCAGACTATACTAAAAAGCTACAGTAATCAAGGCGGTATGGTACTGGCACAAAAACAGAAATATAGATCAATGGAACAGGATAGCAAGCCCAGAGATAAACCCACGCACATATGGTCACCTTATCTTTGATAAAGGAGGCAGGAATATACAGTGGAGAAAGGACAGCCTCTTCAATAAGTGGTGCTGGGAAAACTGGACAGGTACATGTAAAAGTATGAGATTATAACACTCCCTAACACCATACACAAAAATAAGCTCCAAATGGATTAAAGTCCTAAATGTAAGGCCAGAAACTATCAAACTCTTAGAGGAAAACATAGGCAGAACACTCTATGACATAAATCACAGCAAGATCCTTTTGGACCCACCTGCTAGAGAAATGGAAATAAAAACAAAAATAAACAAATGGGACCTAATGACACTTCAAAGCTTTTGCACAGCAAAGGAGACCATAAACAAGACCACAAGACAACTCTCAGAATGGGAGAAAATATTTGCAAATGAAGCAACTGACAAAGGATTAATCTCCAAAATTTACAAGAGCTCATGAAGCTCAATAACAAAAAAAAACAAACAACCCAATCCAAAAATGGGCAGAAGACCTAAATAGACATTTCTCCAAAGAAGATATACAGACTGCCAACAAACACATGAAAGAATGCTCAACATCATTAATCATTAGAGAAATGCAAACCAAAACTACAATGAGATATCATCTCACACCAGTCAGAATGGCCATAATCAAAAAATCTCGAAACAATAAATGCTGGAGGGGGTGTGGAGAAAAGGGAACACTCTTGCAGTGCTGGTAGGAATGTGAATTGGTACAGCCACTATGGAGAATAGTATGGAGGTTCCTTAAAAAGCTAAAAATAGAACTACCATATGACCCAGCAATCCCAGTACTGGGCATATACCCTGAGAAAACCATAATTCAAAAAGGGTCATGTACCAAAATGTTCATTGCAGCCCTATTTACAATAGCCCGGAGATGGAAACAACCTAAGTGTCCATCATCGGATGAATGGATAAAGAAGATGTGGCACATATACACAATGGAATATTACTCAGCCATAAAAAGAAATGAAATTGAGCTATTTGTAATGAGGTGGATAGACCTAGAGTCTGTCATACAGAGTGAAGTAAGTCAAAAAGAGTAAGACAAATACTGTAGGCTAACACATATATATGGAATTTAAGAAAAAAATGTCATGAAGAACCTAGGGGTAAGATAGGAATAAAGACACAGAGCTACTAGAGAATGGACTTGAGGATATGGGGAGGGGGAAGGGTAAGCTGTGACAAAGCGAGAGAGTGGCATGGACATATATACACTACCAAATGTAAAATAGATAGCTAGTGGGAAGCAGCCGCATAGCACAGGGAGATAGCTCGGTGCTTTGTGACCACCTAGAGGGGTGGGATAGGGCGGCTGGGAGGGAGGCAGATGCAAGAGGGAAGAGATATGGGAACATATGAATATGTATAACTGATTCACTTTGTTATAAAGCAGAAACTAACACACCATTGTAAAGCAATTATACTCCAATAAATATGTAAAAAAAATAAAGAAATATAGGGAAACTATATAAATATCAAAGAGTTTTAAACATGCATAATAGACATCAGTATCTCAACATTTCTCATTTGAGCTTAACTCTCCCTTGCCTCTGCTCCTCCTCTTTGTGACCGATTTTTCAAAATAATATTTTTATTGTAAAAGAAAGCGGAGATAGAGAAAAGCACACAAAACAGATGCACAGCTTACTGAATTACTCAAAGGAGAACAATCTTACCCACCATCAGGTCAAGAAGTAAAAGTTTGCCAGAACTTCCCCTCCAACATGCAAAACCCCTCTAAATCCTCCATACCAACTGCAATCCCATTCTCCCTTCTATAAGGAATCATTATCCTTTTACAGTAATTATTTCCTTGCATTTTTCATAGTTTCGCAGTCAAATGTATATTCCTAGATGCTGGTCTTGCTCCTTTATATATTTTTTGATATGTCTTTTAAGTCTCTTTTAATCTAAAACTTATTTATGCTACAAGTTATCTGTTGAAAAATCCAAGAGTTTTCTACAGTGTAGAATTTTCCAGTCTCAGTTTCACAAATTGCATGCTCAATAGTTCATTACAGCTTGTTCCTCTGTCTTCTGTTTTTCTGAACATCAGTAGTTGAATTATATTCAGGCTCAATCCCTTTGGCATGACTTGAGGTAGAGTTGAGTGCTTCTATGAAGAGGTATATAATGTCTGATGGTCCTTTTTATGATATTAGCAGCCATTGATGCTAAATACCTATATTAATTTATTGGGGGTTGTAACGCAATGATATCTTAATTCTTTTTTTTCACTCATTAGTTGGAATATATTTATACAGAGATATTTTTCCTCATTTACTATGTGGTTACCCAGTGTTACAGTTCATATAGGAAAGCAGGATAACTGCCCGAGTCTTTAACTTCTTTTGTTAGTTTTCCAGATAATGAGTTGGTTCCCCGTCGTCCTCCAAAAGAGATCAGTCAGGTTTTTTAAAAAAATATCGTTATGAATTCATGGATTTAAATATATGTGATGACTTTTAATCCATTGCAACTATTCTCAGGATTGAAGTAGTCCTATCTTTGGCTAGTGGGAGGCTTTTCAAGTTGGCTCCTAAGACCCTAGTTGTGTTTGATAGTTCCTTACTATAGTACGACAAGCTGTTGTAGTCTCATCTTGTATACTTCCTCCCTTAAACCTACAATTAGAAATTTCTTCAAGAAGCCCTGGCTTCTTTTAATGAGAAATCGTATTTCAAGAACACAATCTGCACAAGAGGGACAGTCATTACTACTGGGCTGCTCACTGGTTCCTAGACGTTTTCAATGAGACAGAGAGAGATACTTCAGGAATTCATACTGATAGTTCTAATCCAAATTTAGGACTATAAAACTTTTACATAATTTCTAAGCTATTACATCTGCATCTCCTTTCTTCTTCACTGAGAATATTGGTTCCCAAGGACATAGGCTATGACAGAATTAGAATATCCCATAATCATTTTTTAAGATCTATTACACATACGATAGTCTTAAAATAACAATACTGATATTACTGCCCACATGAGTACCAAAAACACTAAAAAAATTTTTTGTATATGCTCTCCACAGTTCTCCCTTCCTACTTTTTTAGCCGTTATATATTATACTCTTGTCCTCTTAGACTTTGTTTAGCCCTAATTCTACTAAGAACCATATATTTAATGTTCAGCACCTGTCCTTATGTTGATGTTTCTCTGGTCATGTGGTTACCTGAAGTTAATTCTCTAGTAGATTCTTCAGAAAGGGTTAATGAGGCCCTGCGCCCCCTTTTTTTTTTTTTTGCGGTACGCGGGCCTCTCACTGCTGTGGCCTCTCCCATTGCGGAGCACAGGCTCCGGACGTGCAGGCTCAGCGGCCATGGCTCACAGGCCCAGCCGCTCTGCGGCATGTGGGATCTTCCCGGACCAGGGCACGAACCCGTGTCCCCTGCATCAGCAGGTGGACTCTCAACCACTGCGCCACCAGGGAAGCCCCCTGTGCCCTTCTTACTTGAAAGTCAGTTTTGCTGGATACAAAATACTTGGCTCATATTTTCTTTCCTTGAGAATCTTCAGATAATCTTATTTTCTTTGTGCATAAAGTGTTGCTCTTGAAGTTTGATAATTATCTAATTGAAATGTCTTATAAATCATGTGTACTTTTCTTCTCCCTAGATATTCAAATATTTTATTTTTCTTTAAAACTCAGTAATTGTACATTACAATATCTTGGTGTTTGTCATTCTGGATAATATTCTTACATATATGATGAGTAACTTCAAATCCTTATTTCAGAAAAATTTTCTTGAATTATAGTTTTCAGCATTCCTTCTGGTCCCTTTAGTTTTCTTCTTCTTTGATAACTTGTGCTTTTTTTAGTCCCTTTTAAAAAATTATTCTATCCCAAAGTCATAAAAAACATTCAAAAAGTTTTAAAGCTTTGACTTTCACTCTTAAGCTCTTAATATACCCAGAATTGAGTTTTGTGTATGGTGTGATGTGTGTACATATTCTTTTCCTGAAAACATAGGAGAAAAGTTTATGTTGTTTGGGTTATCAAAAAAGTTACACTTCTGAGCAACTGTGTATTTGTATCTCATGGAATTATGAATTAATTTGATTCATATGTGGTGTCTCAGACCTGAGGAATGTAAAAGTGTAGCAGTGGCCATGTTGGCTTAAGGCAGCAGAGCAGAGAGAAAGAGCCACGTTAGGAGCTAACTGTATTTCTACACACAGGCAGGCCAAGGAAAGACAAGTGGTTCTTGTGAAACATATGGGCACCTACCAGACAGAGAGATCAGCCAAGAAGTCTCTTAAAAGAGACTACTTCCACCTAAATAGACATTTCTCCAAAGAAGATATACAGATTGCCAACAAACACATGAAAGAATGCTCAACATCATTAATCATTAGAGAAATGCAAATCAAAACTACAATGAGATATCGCCTCACACTGGTCAGAATGGCCATCATCAAAAAATCTACAAACAATAAATGCTGGAGAGGGTGTGGAGAAAAGGGAACCCTCTTGCACTGTTGGTGGGAATGTAAATTGATACAGCCACTATGGAGAACAGTATGGAGTTTCCTTAAAAAACTAAAAATAGAACTACCATACGACCCAGCAATCCCACTACTGGGCATATACCCTGAGAAAACCATAATTCAAAAAGGGTCATGTACCAAAATGTTCATTGCAGCTCTATTTACAATAGCCAGGACATGGAAGCAACCTAAGTGTCCATCATCGGATGAATGGATAAAGAAGATGTGGCACATATATACAGTGGAATATTACTCAACCATAAAAAGGAACGAAACTGAGTTATTTGTAGTGAGGTGGATGGACCTACAGTCTGTCATACAGAGTGAAGTAAGTCAGAAAGAGAAAAACAAATACCGTATGTTAACACATATATATGGAATCTAAAAGAAAAGAAAATGGTCAGAAGAACCTAGGGGCAAGACAGGAATAAAGATGCAGACCTACTAGAGAATGGATCTGAGGATATGGGGAGGGGGAAGAGATAAACTTAAAGGGGAAAGCCAGTTAAAAGGGTACTGGGATCCCAACAAAAAGAATCTTAGTGGGGTGAAATCAGATGCTGACGACTAAGTATTGGTTGAAGTCGTAAGTATTGGTTGAAGCCCTAAGTGGTCACTCGGGAAAAAGGACAATCTTTGGGTATTGTAGTTGGAGATTCCAGGCCAAGGAATCTAAAGAGCTTTCTTTAAATATCAAAGTCCCAAGAATGCCAGCTGCAGATTGTCACAGCAGTGGCCATGTAAACCTGAGTTTTCTTCTCCAGTCCTTTTAATACTGGTCCAGCCCTGGAAGGTCAGACACTGCAGTGAGCAGACTGCATGAGGAAGCAGTAGTGGGAGATAGGAAATCAAAAGGGAATCCAAACACTGCAAGCCTCTCAGCCTGAAACAGTTTCAACAGTGAGGATAAGCTTCAAATAAGGTAAGACTATGGAGTTGTGAGATTATGCATGGTCTGGAGGTTCTGAATAGTTAAGTGACACGTCTTGTGCCCAAAGGTGACCAGGGAATGTTTTTGTTTTTTTAAGAATGATTGGAAAAGCTATGAGGCCCACCCTAGAAATCATTAAAAAGGTGGAGAAGAAATAGTCCATTGAATAGACTTGAAGGTAAGCAGTAAGAAAAAATAAAGCTTTCTATTCAACCTATAAAGTTGTTTCCATTCAGTAAAAGATTACATTTGGTAAATAAAATTAACTTATGTTGACATAGATTGAAAAAGGTTAGGAAGTACATGGTTAGATCACATGTGAATTTAAACTATAGCCCTGTTTACAACTGCAAAGTCTGATGTCAATCAAACCTTCAAACTCCTGAGCCAACTTCACCTGTTCCATGGAGAAGTCATCCTGATCCGACTATAAGGACTGATAGAAATGGTGCGTAGAAAACTCTAAGCACATACTAAGCCCTTAAAAAATGATGGCTCTTCTTATCATGCCCTTCTTTGCCATTACAGTTGAGAGAGACCACCTCACATTTGATCATAAGGTATTTCCCATTGGGTGAGTGTCTTTTTTTCTCCAACTAATGTCAAAGTTAATCAGAATACTGGTTAGAACTTTGTATCTAGAATTCTTCAATAATAATTGATGACTGATCAGTAAGTAGAAACAAGAAGAGTTAGGACATCACAATTGGAACAATAGGAATGCTTTGGGGTAGGCAAGGGAAAGCCAATAAGCAACACTGAAATGGCACCTTTTGTTAGCCAACTTTTCACTTTTTCTAATCTCAAATTTATTATCAATCGAATGTCTCTTTATTTTATGACCTGGAGTCTCCTACCATTAAACATCAGGCCCCTAAAGATTATTTTATTTTGTGGTATCAGACTTTTGGAATAAGACTATTTTCTTTGGAATGGCCTCAAGCTCAATGAGAGCCATATGACTTAACTGAATAATAACACTTCTGCATGTGTAAAGTTGCCTCCAAGCAGTATAAGAATATTCTGCACAAAGCAAGGAAAATAGTTGAAGAAGTAAGACAGAAGCGAAGGCTATTTTCTCTTTGGATTTAAATGTAATTCTACAGGTAGACTTTTGAATTCAACATTTTGAAAAGGTCTCTTGTTTTTCAATTACTTAATTTAGTCATGTAATCTCTGTATTAACGATGTTTGAAACTGGATGTTTTATGTTTTTTTCATACCTGTATTTTGTGATCATGTACAATATTATGCAGGAGAAAAAGAATATTTTTTTTTCTAATATATATATATACACAGAATTCACTGTTGAAACATTGTTAAAAATGGTTATAGAACAAATGTACATGCTCTTCAGATATATTTACCTTCTTAATCTAGTCACTAAGTGCCTACTACAAGCACCATGAAGGTAGGATTTGGGTCTGTTTTAACATTATTTTATAAAAACTTAATTTTCTTCTATTATTCCATAAGCTATGGCCCTCTACCATGCAAACTATTCATTACAAATGAAGCATTAGCCCCAAAGATAGATAGTAAACTTAAAATGAACTGTTTTCTTGATGAGAGAAGACATCATCCTTTTCTCATCTAATAACTTTTCCAAATTCCGGACAAAATATAAGGAGAAGCAAAAATGAGTTTTCATTATTGTATATAAATCTGAATGACTAGCCAAAAATTTTTTTTAAGTAATAAAAGAACTGGAAATTTTAGCCCCAAGTCTTCCTTTTAGTGTTGATATTGCTGACTTAAAAGTAGTGTAGGACAGATGATTAAATATTTAATCATGATAATGATTAAATACTGATGATTTAAAAGCAATTTAGGAAGAGTTACATGAAATTATTTTTGAACTATAACAATTTCAAATTAATACACTTATGTAAAAGATAAGTTGCATTTTAAGTTTTATCACAGAAAATCTCAGGCAATCAATTAAGGATATAATCTTTTTTAGAAATTTAAAATTAAAGCTTTGAGAACTAGATAAACGAGAAAATGCCAATTTATTATTTTGATTTTTAAAATAACTCAATTGTATGGTAAAAGGATATGACAAAGGTGTTCTCCAAAGTGTGTGTGTGGGGGGGTAGTTCTTAGAATATATGAGTTATTTTGTACTAATGTCAACTTTACTTTGAACATATAAAACTTATATTCTTTTTCGTATCACAAAAACTGAAGTAAATATGTTCCATCCCTCAAAATGACTATTTGTGTTTTAGGAATAAAGGGAATTTTGCACTCTAATTTATGGCTTCTTATTTCTCTACAATAACCCCATTCAGGGAAATGAAGGGCACATTTGTTTTACTGATCCCATCTAAGCACATTATAAAAGGCAAGATGACTGCAGAAAATCTATACTTAAACTATTGGAATGTAACAGGGCTGAGAAACCCCTTATAGAACACACAGAGGTCAGATCTGACACTCCAGCTTGACCTCATCGGGATCTGGAATAAGAGCATTTAGTGATTTTTAAGACATTAATAGAGCAGGGTTATGGGAAAGCTACTCTATATTTGACATTTCATTTTTTTGTGTGCATGTAAGTGAATTGAATGTATGACTGTTCCAAAAGAAATACAAATAAGTTTACCCAATTATAGAATAGATACAATTAAAAAATGCAAACCCCAGTGATAAATTAGAGAACTGCAAACTCAAACATGGAAAACAAAATGGTGCAGCAAGATAGAAATGGTGAATAAGATGGCTAAACCATATTGCCATTACTTCTTTACACATGTATTTTTAAAGCAAGGAAATTAGGAAATTTAATCAGTGTGACATAATTTGGATCATTTTATGGTCAGTACTATGAGAATTTTTTTTAATCTGTTCCAAGCTACATTTGTTTATTTTCTTTTCTAATATATATACATAGAATTCACTGTTAAAACGTTGTTAAAAAAGGTTATAGAACAAATGTACATGCTCTTTGGATATATTTACCTTCTTAATCTAGTCACTAAGTGCCTACTATAAGCACCATGAAGGTAGGATTTGGGTCTGTTTTAACATTATTTTTTATAAAAACTTAACTTTCTTCCATTATTCCATAAGCTATGGCCCTCTACCATGCAAACTATTCATTACAAATGAAGCATTAACCCCAAAGATAGATAGTAAACTAAAATGAACTGTTTTCTTGATGAGAGAAGACATCATCCTTTTCTCATCTAATAACTTTCCCAAATTCTGGACAAAATATAAGGAGAAGCAAAAATGAGTTTTCATTATTGTATATAAATCTGAATATGACTAGCCAAAAAAATTTTTTTAATAAAAGAACTGGAAATTTTAGCCCCAGGTCTCCCTTTGAATGTTGATATTGCTGACTTAAATGCAGTGTAGGATAGATGATTAAATATTTAATCATGAAAATGATTAGATACTGATGATTTAAAAGCAATTTAGGAAGAGATACATGAAATTATTTTGAACTATAACAATTTCAAATTAATACACTTACGTAAAAGAGTACTACCTTTATTAGCATCGAGATTCTCAGATTAAGGACTTTCATTTCTGCCAATGATGGACTTAAAAAAAAAAAATCAGACCCACCCTTTAAACTGTGAACTAGAAAAGCTGAGTAAAAATACAAAAAGGATCTTTTTGATGGCATCTTGAGAGGACAAGATCCTGAAAAGAAGGTGCAGAGAAGTCTGCCCAGTCTGTTCAACTCTGTTTTTCCCCTTGACCCATTTGCCAATTTGGAAGCTGTTCCAGAGGCTGAGAAGTCACTCAGAAAGTGGCAACTAAGAAGCAGGGAAGCCAAGAAGAGCTTTTCAGGAGTCCCATGGCTCTGAGAAAATAAAAATTGGACTTCAGGGGCAACTAGGGAAGAAGAGCCTTTGAAAACACCTCAGGATTTTAGTTGGGACAGAAAAAGGGCCACTCCAGGAGTAAGAATGAACCTGAAATAGACTAGACCTAACAGAATGAAAACCATATAGGCTAAGGTGTTCTGCTCTGACCCTAGTTTCTTAACAGAAGGAAAAGTTAAATCCTTTATGGAAGTAAAAAAATCACTAAGAGCTTAATATTTTTCATAAACAAAGACAGGATTCCATTAAGAATTTCTGGGCATACCAGGAAACAGGAATAAGAAAAAGGCAACAGAAACAAGATCCACAGATGACCTAAATATTGGAGTTATTAGGCACAGACTTCAGAATTTCACTAGAGAACTAGAATCTATAAAGAAGAATCAAACACAAATTCTAGAGCTGAATAATACAATTCAACAAACTGAAAATTTAATTAAAAATTATATTCATACTAAAATAAAATAAAAAAAATTAAAAACTTATTTATAATAAAATAATGAAATACTTAAGAATAAATTTATATGTTTGTATGCTGAAAATTACAAAGACAATTAAAGACCAAAATAAATAAAGAGATGAAGAGATATGCCATGATCACAGACTGGAAAATTCAATATTCTTAAAATGTCAATTCCTCCTGAACTGATCAATAGATTCAACAGAATTCCAACCAAAATCCCAGCATGCTTTTTCAGAAATTGAAATGCCAATTCTAAAATTTATATTAAAATGCAAAAAACTCAGAATGGCCAAGACGGTATTGAGAAAAAAGAAAGTTGGATAAGTTAGCATATGGATATACATATACTTATCAATGGAACTGAATAGAGATTCAGAAAATCAGCTGATTTTCGACCAAGGTGCAAAGGTAATCCAGTGGAGGAAAGGAGAATCTTTTCAACAAATGCTGCTGGAATAATTGAATTCTTACTTTGAAAAATAACAGTATCAACTCCTACTGTTATACCATACAGAAAAATTAACCTTCAATGGATCATAAGCCTAAATATAATATACTGTGAATATTAAAAAGATAGTAAGAGGAGTTTATTTACAGCTTTATGCTAGGGAACTTTAACATTTGGACAATATGTACAAATTCCTAGAAAAATACAATGTACAAAAACTTTTCTTCAAAAGACATTAAGAAAATGAAAGGCCACAAACTGGGAGAAAAATATTCACAACACACATTTTGACAAAAAAACACGTATACAGGGGAAGGGGAAATGGAGAGGTATTATTCAAAGGGTACAAAGTTGGCTAGACAAAAATCACTAAGTGTTAGAGATCTACTGTACAGCATAGTCCCTACAGTTAACAATGCTCATTGTATAAAAATTTGCTAAGAGGGTAGAGCTTATGTTAAGTGTTTTTATTGCAAAATAATAATAAATAATGAAGGCAGGAGGAAACTTTTGGAGGTGATGGATATGTTTATGACATATGTTGTGGTGACAGTTTTGTGGGTGTATACTTAACTCCAAACTCATCAAGTTGTATACATAAATATGTACAGCTTTTGTCAATCATACCTCAATAAAGAAAAATGGTGTGTACTTAATATGTAAATAACTCCTACAACTCAATTATTAGGAAACAAACTCAATTTTAAAAATGGGCAAAAGTTTTGAACATACTTCACAAAAATGAAATATCACTATATACCCAACTCAAATGGCTAAAACTAAAGACAGACAATACCAACTGTTGCCATCTGACAGAAAAACCAATCACCCTTTTAAACTAGAGGAAAGCCAATTAAAGACGCTGATGCAAGTAGACTAGATGGTGAGAAGATGAGAGAATTCTTGGCTAAGCTCACAATTCTTTTTCCAATAAAGGATGAGGCAAAGTCATTGGTTGAGGAGGAAATAGGTGATTCCAAGAGGGAACACAAAGAATGCAATAACTGGTTTAAAGAGACCAAAATGACTACAGAAAAGAGTAGGATAACTGGACTGTGGGAAAGACCATTTGCGTGAGAGCACTTTAGTCCACCCAGTTGTTAAGCTGCTGGGTGTAAGCACAGAAAAGTTAAATCCATGAGTTCATTTATGATCTGGGTTTTGCCAGGCAAGTAGTAGAACTCAGGGACAAAGAGTTGAGGGGATTTGCAGGGAAGTGACTTTAATATCACTATTTGTGAATATATACAAATAGAAATAATTAAGTAAATAAATAATTCTTCACACTGTGACGCAGTATTCTAGTGTAAGTTACTAGTATAATGGTGGCAAAACTAAGCACTCCCTCAATTTAAAGTTGGTCGTATATGAGCTACAGGGAAGACAGGAATGTACAGAAAGTTAAAATAAGCAGCTAAATGCAATATATCCAAAACTGAGCCATCTAATGATGAACTTACTCCCTATTCTACACATTCAGTTTGACGTCTAAAATCTATACTTCCTCACCGTCTTCCTAATCAGGCTTTCCGCATCTATTACAGCTTTAGCTCTGACCTTTTCTTTCATGTGCTTCCTAATATCTTCCATCACTTCCCACGCCCCCATCTTGTCTCCTGCTCACACTATTTGTGATCAGTCTTCAATGATCCTTCGATATTGCCCACTTTAAATTTTTTTTTGGTTTTTCACATAAACATAATACAATGGCACGCTTCAACCGGCAGCAGCATTCTTTATAACACCTACTACCAAAACCATCAAAAAGTTTCATCCAAAAACTGTAAAATGCCCTTATTTGGCTACACCAGACAATCTAACTTTCTTGTATTCCCCAGTCCCCCTCTGTTTCTCTCAGTATAACTGCTCAAAAATCTCTATTCCTCTCGCTCTGGCTTGCACAAGTCCTTAGTTTTTATGTAGGCCGCAGGCTGGACAAAACTCTGAAATACAAAGATAAAAGTCTCTACCAAGGCTGAAGAAATTTCTTGGGAGAATTGAGTACCTTGCAGCTGACACTTTTAGAATTAGTCTAAAATTAAAACTGGGCGGGTACAGTTTCACACAGATTTTATTTTTCCAACCTATTTGGTGGTTTCCATGCTGCATCTAAAAACAAAACACCGTCAGTGCACTCTCACGAGTTTACTACGGTCCGCCTTTAAAAGTGGTTTGCCTCTATCTTGTAAAAATGGAAAAGAGGCAGAATTTTCCTTTCAAACGCTTTGCACAAGCGGCCTTTAGTTAAAATTTGAGAAAGACCAAGTTCACACTATAAAACACAGAACATAAAATGTTTCTGACAAAAACGGAAAAATAAAGCTAATTTACTCCTTAAATTCTTGAGAAGCGCTGCTAAAAAGCCAAAAGACAGCTTCTTTACATAATTAAAAAGCGTCTTTAGGTTCCACACGAGCAGTGTATTTGCCTGCCTTCCCTTTTCCTAGTGACACCCCTACCGCCTCAGGACTGATGCTTAAAGACACAGTGGATGGGTCGAGCCGGTTCAGGAAGAGATTTAGAGGGCAAGACTGGGTCCATCCCAGCACGGGAACCGCGCCCAGCAGGCATCTGGATCGCTTAGTACTCAAGAGGGAAAATACAGCTCGAGTTTTTACCTCATATACCATTAATTTTCCACAAAGATTTCCAGAAACCTGATTCACAGCCAGAAACCCAAACCCTGTGGGCGGGAAGCGGAAAAAAAACTCAAAACAACCTACTACGCCACCACTACCGCCTTGCAGGGCCAGCAAACGTGCAGAGACAGACGTACGCGCCAGCGGCGCCTACGTCCTCACAATGCGCAAGCGCACGGCGAGGCCCCGCCCCTCCGCGCCTCCGGCGAGGCGCGCGCACCAGAAACCAGCCGCCGCTGGCGCCGCCCGGGGCTTCCGCCCCATGACCCGAAGGTCGCCGTTCGGTTCCGGTTCTAGCCCCGCCCTCACGCGGGAACCCTCTAGAAGTCTTAATATCCGGGACCAGAGGCTGGCGCCAGCGCGCATTTCCGGCGACGGACACGAAGGAAAGGATCCGGTGACGCCTCTTCCCGTCTCACTTGCCGCCCAGGCTCCGGCTCTCGGTGCGGCAGCGCCATCTGGTGCCGAGTCCCTCACTGCCCGCAGAGGGGGCGCGCGCTTTTCTTTCGGAACCTTCCAGAGAAAACGGGGCCCGGGTTTTCGTCTCTCCCGCCCTCGGGAAGGAGAGCCCGAGTCTCCGCCCTGCCGAGTTCCCGCGTTGGAGGTACTTTGCAGGACTTTGAAGCGGAAGCTGCTTGTATGTGTTCGCTATAAATAGCCAAGATGGAGAGGAAACTGAGTTCTTTCTCTAGTTTTAAGTGCAGAAACACAAAACAAAACGGTTTTTTTGTTTGTTTCCTCATGCCTTGTTCGTGAGGTCCTCTCAGTCATCCCCTCAGCCATGAATTCCTTAATCTGTCGAGACATGGGTCTACCATTTCTCTCTTGGATGGGAAGATGGCACAGGCTCTGTGGCTTAGATTGGTCTCTGCTGTAAGAGCTTTTGTTTCCTTTCGCTTATTAAAGCAGTGTTGTAAAAAAAACATGCAGCGTATGTGTTTGGAGCCAGTGACGAAGCGGGGAATTTAGTGGATAGTTTGCCTTAAAAACAGGCTAAGATTTAGGAAAGGTAGCCTCAGGGACACTCAGGATGAATATAGATTTGGTTGCATGGCATATTTCTATTAGACTAACCAGAGAAGAAAAGTCATTTCTCCCAAGTCAGCAAAGTCAACGTAAATTCTCCCTGGATGATGGATTTTTGCTGGAAAGCCTCGATTTTCCTGGAAGGCTGAAGCCCTGATGATATTAGGTAGCTAGCATTGGATTGTTCTTAACTGCTTTAACTGAGTATCAGAGTACTAGTGAAAGTTAATGAAGTAAGTTTCCTTTAGACTTAAGCGCCTACTGACTTGACCGTTCCACGGGGCGTTTCTCCTACAGTGGTGGTTCTCAAACGTGAGCACGCATCAGACGTCCCTGGAAAACTTAGTAAAACAGATTGGGCTTAATCCGAAGTTTTTAATTTGGAAGGTCAGAGGGTAGAGGTGTATAATTATAGCTGTGGTAAGCTCTCTGCTGATGCTTAAGTTGTTGGTACTAGGATCACACGTGCAATAATTTAGAGTTCAGGATTGCTTTGTCAATAATGCTCTTGCGGTTGGTTACTAATGATAGGGAAGCTGGAGAAATCCATTGTTGGGAAGTTATAAACCAAGGATTAAAACCAGATAGTTCTGCATAAATGAATATTCACACATTAAAGCGACTACTACACATAAACGTGTTCTGTATATTATCATGTGATAGAGGGTGCTGTGACACCAGGTATACTAAATATTTCAATTATTTTGCTGTAATTTCTGTCCTTCACATTAGCTGTTAAAAGGCAGTAAAAGGGAGATGACTAGACTTAAGGACAGAATTGTTATAACCTAACATTCTCATTTTGCTTTTTGGTAGACACCAGGCTTTTCCGAAGTCCTTTTGCATTTCCCCAAATTCCTTTGTTTCTCCAAATCCTCTACTAACCGCACGCCACCTACACCGTGCCATTTACAGATGTACACAGTGTTTTCATTTGAAAAAATAGTCATCTCATCTGTAAAAATGGCTTACTTAATCTTTTCTTCAGGCCTTTTCTCTTAGGTTAATTCTGTCAAATCCTGACTATGGCACTGCATTTATTGACAGTGAAAAAAGTGCACTGCACACTAGAAGTTTTATCCTTGCACCTAATTGAAATACAGATATTTTGGGATAGGTTTGGTATGTTCATAACTGAAATTATTCCTAAAACTGGTAAAAAAAAAAGTTTAGAATGTTTGCTTTGATGTAACTGACCTTATTATAAAAAAATAAGTGATATACCCTTGATTTGTAAATTAATATATCTAAAGATCAATGAAGACAACTGAAATGCTGCTTTTGCAATAATTCAGTAAAGTTTCTATGAGTGAAAAGCAATTTTGATAATGTCATTGAAGTGAGTAAAGGAATGAATTCATTGTGAACTTTGAGGAGTGAATCCATATTCTCTAAAATTTAAGTAATTTATCACAAAATTACATCAGATCAATGAGATGGTACCTTATATGATTTTATAAAATTAGATATTAATCAATTTCTGTATATTTTAGGTTCATCCACTAGATTGTTCATTTCTAGCTCTGTGTCAGACACTGGGTTCCCTAAATCAGTTGTGTTCTAAAGCAGATTCATGGGCTTGAGAGTCCTCCTTAAGGAAGAATGCAAAGCTCATTGTTTGCACTTACATACGAATGAGCCCAATTTCGTAGACCAATTATTGCTAACAACTAAAGCCTTCTTAGAAGTAACCTACTGAATGAGTTATTCAGCCTTACTAGATTTGATATTCATAGACTAAAATTATTGCATTACCACAAATAACTGAGGATTCTAATTCAGTACTCTATTGAGCTTTGTGGTTCCACCAACTCCTGACAAAGTCTTGCTGTATATGAACACGTGCAGGCGGTTGGAATTCCCATAATGCTCAAGGTTATTTTCATGCCAGTGTATCATCAGTGTTATATTTGAGATGTTAACTATTCTTAATTATTGCTGTTCTTCCACATTGCCTTTTAAAAATTATGTGAGGTTTTATATTTATGAATTTTTATACTTTTGTAATTGCCAGTTATCATTTGGCTGCAATTTTCTACTTCTCAGTTTTTAAAAGTCATTATTATTCTGTTCACTGGACTTCAGTTTTTTCTTTTCCCTTCTAACATGAATGAATCTCCATTAGAAAAAAAAATGGTTGAGAACACCTAAAACCATAATAGTACCCTAAGAATCTGAGTACTTTGTATCTGAGTAATTATAAACAGTTTAAACCAAGGTAAGAAAGGCATATGCTTTGTGTTTCATTTTAAATGAAACTTGTTACAAATCCCCTCATGATGAACGGAGGTGTGATGTAAAACACACTACTCATTAGAAATGCTACCTGTTTTATTTTGGGGAGCATTATTAAACAACCCTACTTTGTTGACTAAATGTAGTTAGTAATTTATGATATTTATTTATTATGGCTATTAACATCACCACTTATCTTGGCTAATTTTGTCCTTAAGCATTATGTGAGATGATGTAGTTTACTTTCAATCAAGGATTGGTGGAGTTTGATACAGTAATTAGATTAGAACTCCAGTGTCAGATTTGCTTTCAAATGTATTTTCTATTCATTAATTTTGGGTTCCATTTGCTTACTTTTTAACCTTCCCTCCTATTTTCTAAAAACGTAATTTGTAAATGGATATGTAGTGAACATCTGTGGAAAGAAGTATTTCTCCGAGGAGAAATTTCAAAATAAGTTGATTCAGCTCTTACAGTGTCTTAACTCTTAACTGTTATAGACATCTTTTTTTTTTTTTTGGCTGAGCGGCTTGTGAGATCTTAGTTCCCCAACCGGGGATTGAAACTGGGCCCTGGTAGTGAACATGCCAACTCCTAACCACTGGACCACCAGGGAATTCCCTAGACATCTTTTTTTTTTTTTTTTTTGCGGTACGCGGGCCTCTCACTGTTGTGGCCTCTCCCGTTGCGGAGCACAGGCTCCGGACGCGCAGGCTCAGTGGCCATGGCTCATGGGCCTAGCTGCTCCGCGGCATGTGAGATCTTCCCAGACCAGGGCACGAACCCGTGTCCCCTGCATCGGCAGGTGGACTCTCAACCACTGCGCCACCAGGGAAGCCCCTAGACATCTTTTTATCAGTGTTATTTTTGCTACAGTCAATGGACTTATTAATACTTTTCGTTTTAGCCTAACAATACTGGTATTCACATTTTGACTTGGTATTTGCATCAATTTTTCTGTTTTTTTGTACGCTGACAGTATATAATGTTTTTGTCAGTCACTGGCAGTTGAATCTCTATAGCCTTAATACTGCCTTTTTATGGTGTTGGAGATACTGTTCTCAGACTTTCTGATCTGTTGGCTTGTTATGCTTTAAATCTCATTCAAACTGCCTGTCATTTCTGTTAAGTTATTCTTTGGAAGTAAGTTTGAATTAATCCGCTGTACTCATTTTAATGGCTCTTCTCGCCAGTGGTAAGCCACATTTATTATTGTGTTGTTAAAATAGTATCATTTCATATTTGCAACCAATTTATTTATTTATTTAAAATTTTTTTTTAATTTATTTAATTTACTTTTGGCTGCATTGGGTCTTCGTTGCTGCGTGTGGGCTTTCTCTAGTTGCAGCGAGCAGGGGCTACTCTTCGTTGCGGTGTGTGGGCTTCTCATTGCGGTGGCTTCTCTTGTAGCAGAGCACGTGCTCTAGGCACGTGGGCTCAGTAGTTGTAGCTCGTGGGCTCTAGAGCTCAGGCTCAGTAGTTGTGGCATACGGGCTTAGTTGTTCCGTGGCATGTGGGATCTTCCCGGACCAGGGATCGAACTTGTGTCCCCTGCATTGACAAGCAGATTCTCAACCACTGCGCCTCTAGGGAAGCCCTGCAATCAATTTAAATAGACTAACACACTGCATGTGTTCCAGTAATAATTGATATAATTTGATATATGGATGAATTAAATTAACTCCTGAACTGGTAAGAGTACTGATTCAGACCATAATTGTTTTTGGTAGTAGTACATTTAAAACTCTTGATCTAAGCTTACCATACTAGTTGAGCAATGCCAATTATTTATTTATTTATTTTAACATCCTTATTGGAGTATAATTGCTTTACAATGCTGTGTTAGTTGCTGCTATATAACAAAGTGAATCAGCCATATGTATACATATATCCCCATATGTATGGGGATATATGTATACATATATTGGGTATCTCCTCCCTCTTGCGTCTCCCTCCCATCATCCCTATCCTGCCCCTTTAGGTGGACACAAAGCACCGAGCTGATCTACCTGTGCTATAGCAATGCCAATTATAATACAGATAGTTTGGAAAAAGTAAAAATATAAGGGTATTTTTATATGACTTTTAAGTATTACCACAAAATAGCCATTTCCCAGGAGGTCTTTTTCAGCTGTTACGCTATACTGTATTATGAACCTTTAAGCATTGATCAGTATTAATTAGAATTATTGATCAGAATTAGTCATTAACACCACTGAACTAACTGTGTCTACCTCTTCTTCATTAGCCCTGATGTTTTGGTCATATAGTTATAGCCATTGTATCAACCCCACTGCCTTAAGTGTGCTTCCACTCCAGATGGAAGTCAGTCCCGTTAAGCAAATTTCTGTTAAACACTTTGTGTTGAGTATAGTGATGTCTTCCTAGCTACAGTTTCTGTTGTACAAAATTCTACATATGTGTATTTGTGTACTTGTGCTTTTCCCACAAATGTGAGAACTTAGGATACTATATTTGCAAACATATGTGTGATTTTTCTTGAGCATAATTTTTAAAATTACAACAAAACATGGGATCTTGGGAAGAGAAAAAGGAGGTAAAATATATAGAAGAGAGGTGTACGTAGATATTTTCCTAATGAAGTGTGGGAAAAATATAGGAAACCAAAGGAAAGAAATTGAGACACGTGAAAGCTTCAGAGTAAGAGTAGCATTCTACTGTGGTTGTTTGTACACTGGCATTAAGTTCTCTTACACATAAAACTATGCATTAGGAAGGGTTTCAAGAACATGTCACAGAATACTGGCATTTTCTCCTTCAATTAACCTAGGTTACATAAGGTAACTGAATCATAAAATTGTGAAACACTTATCATTTGGTGGAGATCCAAGGAAAAATACTTCTTAACATGCATATTTATTACAAAACAAAAACACATTCATAAGCATCTTGAGAAAATTGATGGGCTAAGGAATCCCAAAGAGTTTTTAGGAAGAGGAGTTGTTATTGAACAAGGCCAATTATTATTATTTAAAAATACTTAAAATGGGGCTTCCCTGGTGGCGCAGTGGTTAAGAATCCACCTGCCAATGCAGGGGACATGGGTTCAAGCCCTGGTCCAGGAGGGAAGATCCTGCATGCCGCATAGCAACCAAGCCCATGTGCCACAACTGCTGAGCCCACGTGCCACAACTACTGAAGCCTGTACACCTAGAGCCCATGCTCCACAACAAGAGAAGCCACTGTAATGAGAAGCCCATGCACCACAACGAAGAGGAGCTCCTGCTCACCACAACTAGAGAAAGCCCATGCACAGCAACGAAGACCCAATGCAGCCATAAATAAATAAATTTATTAAAAAAAATAAAATTAGTTAAAATGCCATTAGTTCGTTTATTTAATGAGCTGTTTGTCATTATTTTAGATTCACTTATAGTGACAATCCCCTAACTGTGCTTTAGCTATAAGGCCTTAAATACTTCATTCCTACTTTCTTTTACAGTAACGGGTTTTGGGAATATAACTGTTATGTTGGTAAGTAATGCTAGGCGAAGGAATAAAGTTAAAACAACTCCAATACTTGAGGAAAACAGTTATAAATACTAAGAGTATTTATAGCAATGCCCCAAATATAATATGCCCAAAGAGTATTTTATATAAAAAGAATTGCATTTCTTCTATTTGAAATGAGTAAAATATACATGCATCAAAATAAATTCGAGGTAGAACAAAGTAATACATATAAAGAAAAGCAAAACCAAAAATCAGAAGAAGATGCAGATGAATATCCAATCTTTGGATAGGAGGAAAGGACCTTTTTTAAATCACAAAAGCAATCAGAAATCAAAGGAAAAAACAGTTGATAATTCTTGTTGCATAAAAATTTTTAAGTTTGTAAAAGTTGTAAAGTTTGTTTAAAATTTAAAGAGTAAATAAATTAGAGAAAATATTTGGCCTTAGTATGTCAATATATTAAAAAAAAAAACCCTGATATAATTCAGAAGGGAACTTAAGCAGATTTTTTTAAAGGAATTATACATAAAAGCTTTACTTTTCTCACTTCCCAAATGTTTTAAAAATTAATTTTTAATTCTGGCAAAGATGCAGTGGGTATAAAGTTGCCATATGTAATAAATAAAAATAGGAAGCCCAGTTAGATTTAAATTTCACATAAGCAACAAATATGCAATGTTTGGGGCATATTTATATTAAAAGCTTATTTTCTGTTTATCTGAAATTCAGATTTAACTGACAGCTTACATTTTCTCTGGCAGTCCTAAGTGTGGACTCCCTCATGTAGCTGGTAGGAGTTCAGATTTTAGTAAACTTTTTGGAAAGTAATGTGTCATTAATACACCAAGAACCCTAAAAATAGTTATGACTTTTGACTTAATAGATTTAATTCTGGTAAATTAGATCAAGGAAATAGTCGGTTGACTAGAAAGATATGGGTATGAGGAGCTGAATTTGTAATAGAAAATTAGGAACAAATATATAGTAAGGGGATAGGTTACATAAACGTATCTTTGCAGTAGGGTATTAAGCAATCCTTAAAAATGAGGTTGAAGAAGAGTGTTGACTTGGAAAGATAAGTGAAAATCATATTACAAAATGGTATAATAGGTGTCCTTTTTCCAAATACATAGAAATAAATCTTAATGTATATACTTCCAAATGGTAACAGTCCCTGAGTATGGGTGATGGGGTTATGACTAAGTTTATTTTATTTTTCCTTTTGTTGTACTTGTGCTTTCTGATTTCTGTATAATGAGATGAATTATGTAAGAGTTATAAAAAATTATAAATTGCTTACATCTGTACACTAAAAAGTCTCTTGGAGTGGATGTATAATGAACTAAAATCCAGTGGTTTACTACTTACAAGAGATGCATCTAAAAATTATTCAGAAAAATCACAAATGAAACAATGAGCATACTTGTATCAAACTAAGTAAAGCATCAGTATTAATATCACATTTAGTAGAACTTATAGCAGAAAGCAATGCATAGGATAATTTTAAAATACTGCAATACAAAAATATACCATAGAGAAAAAAATAATGACAGCCAGGGGAAGGAAGACTTTTGGAAGTAGAATATGGAATTGAGAAAAAGAGGACATGGCAGACTTCAGAAAACTGACTAAAGAATTTGGAAGAGGTTCTTAACATGGAACCATTGGTTGAAAAAAATCCAAATGTACAAGGCCCATCACTTCTTAAAAGTAGAACACTGCATAGAAAGCTTTTTGACACATCATAGTTTCATGAAAAGGACTAAAGCTATTGCTGTGGAGTAGACTGGTGAGGAAAATGTGATGTCTGAACCACAACATAATGCTCTGAATGGCATATAGGTAAGGTTTTTGCAAAATCAGGCCTCTCAGGAAATAGCAGAGATATGTAGCTAGCAGACTTAATACTGGAAAAAAGTGGTACATTTTGGTTAACTAAACCAATTGTAAGTTTGTAATAAGTCTTTTATTTAAAAATTCCAGGAATGCCTAAAAAGATTATAGTCTTGTGCTATACAATGATACTAACTTATAGAATTCAACAAGGTTCGTTGTTTTAATATACATCTTACTATACAACTATTAGTCTATTTTCAATTACACAAAAAAGAAATGATGATACTTAGGATTTTAAAAACATAATCAAAATGGTAGATACCACAATAAATTTTCCAAAGCAGAAACAATTAACATTCTCATACAGTGAAATAGCCAGTAAATCTCAAAATGTAAACCCCAGCATGGCTTCAGCATCACTTGGGAACTTGTTAGAAATACAAATTCTAGAGCCCTACCTCGAACCTACGAAATCAGAAACTCTGAGGGTAGAGCCCATGTTTTAAAATTTAAAACTCAGTGTTTTAGCAAGTTCTCCAAGCTATCCTGATGGATGTTAAAGTCTGAGAACCACAAAATTAGATAAGATAATGAAAGTTTAAGCAAAAATCCAAGCTTCTTGGAATTAAAAAATAACCATAGTGTCTAAAAGGAAACAACGAATACAGAAACAGATTCCTCTGAATGTTATCAAATATTGTGAAACTCCTCTGTGCAAAGAAGATACTGTGCTAGACACTTGAGGATTATTAATAAACAAAGGGGTAGAAATACAGCCCTCACTGAGTTTTCATTTTAATGGAATTATGTAATGCTGCTAAAGCTAGATTTTTTATTCTATGAGCAAGACTTTTATTAAATAATTTAGAAGATGAAAAAGAAGAAAGCAAAAGGAAGACTACAGTAAAGATAAAAGCAATGATAGTAAATGCATTAGAAAATCGGAAAATAAGTGAAGAAATCACAAAATAGTAAATGTGGAAAGTCCAGTAAAAATTAGAAGTAATGGAGGTGTTATAACATGCAGAAAACATGTTAAATATGTACATATAACTTTTCACTATCAAATTTGAATATCATGAAGAGGATGATTTCTAGGAAAATCAAAACTACTTAAAAAAATCTAATGCTATTCTACCAATAACAGAAAAAGAATTTTTTTAAGTTACCCAGTTAATTACTTCCCCCAAAAGGCTCCGGTTCTAAATGGTACTGGTGAAATCTTTTATCCTTAAGAGGAATAGATAGATCCATATATAGAACATAGAGAAAAGTCTAGAAAGCTGTCCAGTTCATTCTTGTAAGCAAATATAATCATCCAAACCCTTGGAAAACATGAAAATTATACATCACTTTCACTTATGATTATCCATATGAATAATATAATATTAGCACATAGATTTAATAGTATATTAAAAGAATAATTTACCATGGCCCAAAAGGGTCTGTTCTTTGAATATAAGTATGACAGTTTGCATTACTTACTTTTCACAAATATTCATTCTCCCTTCCCCACACTGTTGAAGGAGTATATTTCTATACCTCATTGATGCTGTGCTTGACCATGTGACTTGCTTTGGCCAGTGGAATCTGAATGATTGTCAGATTTGCCATTTTCAAGCACAAGCATTAAGAACAATTCCATGATTCATCTCAATCCGTCTTTTCTCCTCTGTTTTGATGACTGTTGTTCCTTCAGACTGGACACAGGAGGAAAGCAGTGGAGCTGACCTACAGTCAACCTGCAGGCTGTAACAGAGCTTGCAGTCTACAGCCTTGATGTAACATGTTTGTGTTACAAAGATTTGGGGTTTTTTTGGTTACTGCAGCGGAAGCTAATATAATAAGGATGCTTCAATATCAAGAAATGTATTGATATCACATTGTATCAATAGGTAAAATAAGAAAATCATGTACTGTTTTATCCATTATATTTACGAAATCATTTAGTGAAATTCCATACTTAAATGTTTTTTGAAAAGCATAACTTAGAAGACTAATTCCTTCACATGTTAAGATGTGTATTTCAAACCAATGCCCATTTTAACCTTATTTAAAAATAAAATACTAAGTCATTCCTTTGAAAACTGGGATAAATAGGGAATTCTGCTCTCACCGATTTTTGCATTGAAGTGTTCTGCAAATTCTAGAGAAGGTAGTAGGAATGTAGTGGAGGAGAGAAAGTATTATTATTATTATTATTATTTTTTTTTGTGGTACGTGGGCCTCTCACTGTTGTGGCCTCTCCCATTGCGGAGCACAGGCTCTGGACGCGCAGGCTCAGCGGCCATGGCTCATGGGCCCAGCTGCTCTGCGGCATGTGGGATCTTCCCAGACTGGGGCACGAACCTGTGTCCCCTGCATCAGCAGGCGGACTCTCAACCACTGCGCCACCAGGGAAGCCCCGAGAGAAAGTATTATTAACAGAGGTTATGCTGGTTTAACTAGGAAGTTGCAACGACTTACTGAAGACTCTGTTATGATGCCCGTTGGGAGACCACACCCTGAAAGGATGGAGTTCTTTTTTACATGATATGTAAATGCTTTAAATCAGAGACCAGGACTTCCCTGGTGGCGCAGTGGTTAAGAATCCGCCTGCCAATGTAGGGGATATGGGTTTGATCCCTGGTCTGGGAAGATCCCACATGCTGTGGAGCAACTAAGCCCGTGTACCACAACCACTGAGCCCACGCGCCTAGAGCCCGTGCTCCACAACAAGAGAAGCTACCACAATGAGCAGCTGGCGCGCCGCAGCAAAGAGTAGCCCCCGCTCGCCACAACTAGAGAAAGCTCGTGCGTAGCAATGAAGACCCAACGCAGCCAAAAATAAGTAAACAAAAAAATAAATAAAATTTAAAAAATATCAGAGACCATTACATGGTGCTGTTTCCCTCATAGGCTACGTGGTTCTAGAAATTAAGTGAATGTGTAATAACTCGCAGAGTTTTTGCTTTCCATACCACAGCTTTGAGCGCTTCTGGTTTAGAGTTCTTAGTCCCCAAGCACAGAATGCTTCCATCAGGGACACAACAGTGATTCCATTTAATTGGAAGATGATACTTCCGACTAGCAATTTGTGACTCCTATGTCACTGAACCAACACAGAAAGAAAAAAAAGATGCAGTGATTAATCTATGTTACAATGTAAAAATTGGGTTGGAGGCAAAAAGGACTATGTTTGGATCCTAGGAGATTCTCAGGGGGCACATCTTATTACTTCCATGCCCAATAGTAAAGGTAAATGTAAAACTATAGCAACCAAAAAAGGCAGAACAATTGAGGAAGCACACCCTTCAGGAATGAAGGTTGGGTCACTCAGGTAATAGGCTCAGAGCAGTCAAGGTTTTGGCTGAGGGTAAGGGAAAGATGGAATGGGTAAAGAAGAAATCCACAGATACCATCTACAACTGTGACACTAATTACAGAAATGAGTATCACCTTTGCATATTTTCTTCTTGCTATATGCCTGTGTTTATATATACTAACCATTTTCTTTCTCATTTTTATTTTTATATACAAGCTGCTGGAAACAACTTTATAATTTAGTTTTTGGGTAACAGAATATTCAGTGAAACTGTGACTAAATTTGAGGATTTATTACTATAGCCTGTGATGGACGCATTAACTGTTCAGACTATGTATGTATCTTTCATTTTGGGGAAAGGGGAGAGCTTTTATATTTGTAAGGTGGATAGCTGTATCATGTTAGTTGGAAATATATTTTGTTGCTATATAGGAATTCCAATATGTGTAGAAAGTTGCATATGGAAATGAATGACCAAAGGAATGAAGTGTGCCCATTATCAATATATTGCCTCTCAGTTCCAAATTTCCCTTCCTTTCCTGTTCTATGAAAACGGATTTGGGACCTTTAAACTTTTTTTTTTTTTTCCCTTTGCCAGCTGTCAATAAAGCTTGTCAGCAGAGGGTACTGGAAAGGCGTTATAGGAAGAAGGGGTTTTCCTTCCTGGTTCCAGTGGGCCCACTTGGTAGATTCATGTTGCCTGTATGGCTTCTCCAGCTCCCAGCTCTTGCAGTACAGGCAGCTATTCCAGCACCCAGCTCCTGAACTACATGACAGTCAGCAGTGCCCACTGGCTAGCAGCTACCCCCTCCCTGGCAATTCCCATTGGGTAATTTTGTATCAGAGTGTCTCCAAGGATATACTTCCCTATGAAAAGATGCTGCCAGCACCCTAGTGGGGGATTTCCAGCAAGTTTTGCTGGTGCAGCTCCACAGTGACTTCTGTGTTATTCCGTGAGCCATGGTCATGCCCACTTCAACAAGGTCTGAATCTCAGGTGGGAGGGAGGGGGTCCTTCCTTAGGTACACCATCTCAGCTCTAGGGATAGTGGCTTCTCCTTAGATCTCCAATTCTGTAGTTTTTAAGAGGTTTTGTTTTATTCTTTTTTTTTTTTTTTTTGCGGTACGCGGGCCTCTCACTGTTATGGCCTCTCCCATTGCGGAGCACAGGCTCTGGACGCGCAGGCTCAGCGGCCATTGCTCACGGACCCAGCCGCTCCGTGGCACGCGGGATCCTCCCGGACTGGGGCACGAACCGGTGTCCCCTGCATCGGCAACCACTGCACCACCAGGGAAGCCTGTTTTATTTTTTTACTAGTCAATTCTTCATTCTTTGAATACTCAGCTATATGTAATAATTCTTTATATTAAATCTGTTCAAATTGCTATATGGTTTCTCTCTCTCGGGGATATGAATTCTGAAGAATAGAAAGAAAAATGAACAAAGTCTCAGAGACCTGTAGGACACATGAGCATACAAACATGTATGTATCAGGAGCCTTAGAAAGAGAGGAGAGAGATAGAAGAATGTGTGAGGTAAGAAAATTTGTGAAGAAAAGACCCCAACTTTCCAAATTTGGTGGAAAATTTTAATCTATGTACCTAAGAAGCTCAATGAGCTTTAAAGAGTATTAACCAAAAGAAATCCATACCAAGATACATTAGAGTCAAACTGTTGAAAGCCAAAAACAAAGAGAGCATCTTGAATCCAGCAAGAGAAAAATGACCCATCATATACAGTGCAACCACAATAAGATTAAGAGCTGACTTCTCATCAGAAATAGGGGCCAGAAAGCAGCAGGATGACATATTCAAAGAAAAAACTGTCAACCAAGAATTCAACATTCAGCAAAACTACACTTCAAAAAAATGAAAAAGGAATAAAGAAATTCTCAGAGAAACACAGACAATTTGTTGTTAGCAGATTTGCCTTACAAGAAATACTAAAGAAAATCTTCAGGCTGAACAGAAATGACAGCGGATGGAACTTGAATCCACATGAACAAGTAAAGAACAATGGAAAAAGTATGTTAAAAGACATGGAGGGACCTTAAATGCATATTACTGAATGAAAGAAGCCAATCTGAAAAGGCTCCATACTGTATGATTCCAACTATATGACATTCTAGAAAAAGCAAAATATGGAGATTGTAAAAAGATCAGTGATTGCAGGGAGGCTGGAGAGAGATTAATAGGCAGAGCGCAGAATGATTTTTGAGAGTGAAAATGCTATGTGTGATATTTTAATGATGGACACCTGTCATTATACATTGGTCCAAACCCATAGAATGTACAACACCAAGAGTGAAGCCTAATTGAGTGATGTGATGTGTCAATGTAGGTTCATCCTTGGCAACATATGTACCATTCTGTTGAGTGTTGTTGATAATGGGGGAGTCTCTCTATGCCTATGTGGGAGCAGGGGGTATATGGGAAATCTCTGTACCTCCTTATCAAATTTGGGTTGTAAGCCTAAAACTTCCATAAAACAAAGTCTTATGGAAAAAAAGATAATTACAGAGGTAAATATAAAGGACTATATAAATACTTGTTTTTTGTCTTTTATTAACTGATTTAAAAGACAATTGCATAAGACAATACTGTGTTATTGGGCTTATATACAGATAAGATATGTGACAATAATAACGTGAAGGGGGAGGAAATGGAGCTATATTGGAGCAAAACTTCTATATTTTTCTGGCATTAAATTAGTATTAATCTGAAGTAGATTGTGGTTACTTACAGTAGATTGTACTAAATTAGATTATTGTAATGCCAAGAACAACCACTAAGAAAACTTTAAACTCCCCCCAAAAAAGGAATTAAAGTGGTATACTAAAAAAATCTATTTGACATAAAAGAAGACAGTAAAAGAAAAACAGAGGACAAAAAAGTCTTGAGACATATGGAAAACAAATACCAAAGTAGCAGAAGTCCAACTAATCAATATTTTCATTGCATGTAAATAGGTTAAGTCCTTCAATCAAAAGGCAGAGATTGTCAGACTGCATTAAAACAAAACAAAACAAGATCTAACTATATGCTGTCTACAAGAGACAGGTTTAAAATTCAAAGATACAAGTAGACTGGAAGTTAAAATCCTGGAAAAAGATATACCACACAGACAGTAACCATAAAAGAGCTGGAATAAATATTCTAATATCAGAAAAAATATACTTTAAGACAAAAAACTCTTGTGACAAAGAGGGACATTTCATAATGAGAAAATGGTCAGTTCAATAGGAAAATAGAATAGTTATGAATGTATACATACTCAACATATATCCCCCAAGTACAGGAGTCAATAAATGACAGAATTAAAGAGAGAAATAGACAATAATAGTTGGAGACTTCAACGATCTAGTCTCAATAATTGATAGCACAACTAGATGGAAAATCATCAAGAATATCTTTTATATCACTTAACATTTAATGCTGTCAGCCAACTTGACCTGACATTTATAGAACACTAGCAGTGAAATGAAAGCAAGATGCATGTTTTTCCAAGTGTTTGTGGGTGTTCTCCAAAATAGAGCACATACTAGACCATAAAACATTTCAGTATATTTAAAAGAACTACAATTATAAGAAGTAAGTTCTCCAACTGTAACAGAAACAAATTAGAAATCACCAACAAAACGGGAAATCTTTTTGTGGTGACAGAAATGTTTTAAGGGTGGATTGTGGTGCTGGTTGAACAGCTCTGTAATTTATTTTAAAAAAATCATTGAATTGTATACTTAAAATATAAATTATACTTCAGTAAACCTGTTTAAAAATTAATGAGAGTCACAGTCACCATAGCAACAAGAGTATGAACTTTTAGAATACCTTTAATGAGAAGTATTTGTGGTCTATATGAATAAAAAATGATAGAGCTTTGAGAGAATTAGAAGTAGAAATTATGCTTCTGTATATCAAAAATAGTGCTTCAAGGAAGTCAGCTACTTCCAAATTATTTTATAGATTTAATTCAATTCCAGTGAAAATCGTAATGAAATTTTGATTTGGTTTGCTTTTCAACTTGGCACAATCATCCTAAAGTTCACCTGGGAGGTTAAATACACATAAAAAATGTACAGAATATTTTGAAAGAAAGAGAAATGAGTTACACAAGATATACTAGACATTGAACCATATTTTAAAACTATGATGTCTAAAATATTGTAATGCTGATATAGGAATAGAACAATCATTGAATGAAATATCCAAGAAATATAACATTTTACATATCTTAGTACATATTAAAAGACTAAATTACAATATAATTTGAAATGAATAATTCGGTAATTTTTATTGAAATAAATAGTTGAATTTAACCTTGCAATTATACTCTTGGGACTCTCTTTTATGGAAGTAATCCTAAAATGGGGTAGGGCAAAAATATTAATTGTAGCTTTATTCATAATTATATAAAATTTGAAACAACCTAAACACTGAGTAGGGAATTAGTTAAGACAACATAGTTAATTTACAACTCACAAGTAGGAATATTATGCTGTTATTAAAATGATTATAACTAGTATGTCATTATAAGGGATAATGCTTGTGAATTTTATGTTAAGTGAAATATAGGAAGTAAAATCACATAAATGGTGTGATTCTGACTACAGAAACATAAAGATAACTGTAAAGGGAATAATAGGAAATACATATGCCAATATGTTAATTGTAATTATGTGTTTTATTGTAGTCTGAGTAGAATTTTTTATATTTATAACTTATAAAAGTGAGCATTTTCATTAATTTTTTTCAATAATTATATCAATATTTAAAAAATTCATAGCCAATTTTTCAAAATTCATAGGAAATTTTTTTGAAAAAGATTTCTATTATTAAGATCCTGGTTTTATTATACTGAAGGTTTGGTGAACATGCCAAGTGCTTATTTCTTTCATGAGCTTGTGAGTTTCAGTTATATCTTCTCTACACTTTCAAGTATCCAGCTCAAAGAATAGTAATAGATGTTTAACCATATTTTAAAGGTGCAGTAATTATATAGTGTAATACTGATATAGGGATAGATAACATTAATTAAATATACAGGAAATGTAACTTCTTTTAGCCTCTGAATTTGGCAGTGAATCTCAAAATTCTGTTTGTATCAAAATTGTCTGATCCCAACCCCATAGATTCTAAGTGCAATACAGTTCTGCTATGTGTTTCTTAAAGGCAGTGGTTATAAGGCAGCAATTCTCCAACTTTACCCTGTATCAGAATCACAGCGGGCTTGTGATTCCTTCAGTTACTGTTTGTGTGACCTTAGGCAAGTTACCTAATTCTCTGTGTCTCAGGATCCTCCTCTGGAGAGGAACTGAGGATAATAATAGTACCTTCTTCATGGGGTTATGATAATTATGTGCATTAATATATGTAACTTGCCTGTACCACATATAGTTAGTACTGAATTAATATCTGCTATCATTATGCTAATGATCTTATTACAGAGGAAAAGTATGTAACATTTATCAAGGATTTGTTATGTGTTAGGAATTCTATTAGGCACATTAAAGATATAAATGCATTATCTCATTTATTCTTCATATCTGTCCAATGAGTTAGAAGTTGTCATACTCATTTTACAGCTGGGAGAAGTGAGGTCCAGAAAGATTGAGCTGGCTGGATATGACTGAGAAGAAAAGCCTTGGGGTTGCAAATTCCCCAGAGAAAAAGTTAAGTCATGTGCCAGAAAATGTTGGGATTAGGATAGAAAATGTGTGGTTTATTATAAAGACCGTCCCGTTAGTTTGTAAATTTTAAGTGTGCAAATTTTAAAAGTGTACCTGGGTTTTTCTGGATTCATGTTAGGATATTTTGATATAGTAGGTCTGGAATGGGGCCCAGGAATATTCAGTTACAACAAGAGCCCCAGGGGATTCTGAGCTTGTGGTCTGAGGACCACAGTTTGAGAGACTAGCTAATGTTCTGAAATAACTATGGAAAGATATTGTGAAGTAATCACAGAACGTTTTAAAATGTGCTTAAGGTTGTATATAGCAAGCTAGTACCTGAACTGAAACTAGTATCTAGGTACCCTGACACTTAATCCATTGCTCTTTTTCAATCTAGAGACCTCAGACCTAGGTTTTCTCTGAGCCCAGAATCCAGTCAGCTGGGCCTCAGCAAAGCTGCTGTAGGCGAGAAGCCTTGTTTATTTTAAAGTGGAGCCCAGAGCAGCTGAGAAGCTGGATGGCTCTAATTGTCTGCATAAACTCTTCTTGTGAAATTTCTCGAAAAGAAAAGAGTTACCCTGTTAGATATAAACCTCTTTTCTTATGAAATTTTGTTGTAATTGGAAGGACTGTTTTTGCTACAAATTTCAATGCCCTGGTTAAATTCTCACGAAGTTCTAGTGCTGTTCTGAAATATTTTCTAAGTTGTTGATCATCCTAAACAACTGTTCCTCTTCAGTCCTACCCACACATAGCCAGATGTTTCTAGAGGATGGTGAGCTAATGGAAAGAGCAAAACTTTGCAGTCAGAAAATATTGGTGTGTCTTGTCATGCTGTTTACCAGCTAAGGGACTCTGGGCAAATCTCTGATCCTCTCCATACTTTAGTGTCTTCACTTAAAAACTTGAGAGAGGGGCTTCCCTGGTGGTGGTGGTTGAGAATCTGCCTGCTAATGCAGGGGACACGGGTTCCAGCCCTGGTCTGGGAAGATCCCACATGCCGCGGAGTAACTAGTCCCGTGAGCCACAACTACTGAGCCTGCGCGTCTGGAGCCTGTGCTCTGCAACAAGAGAGGCCGCAATAGTGAGAGGCCCGCGCACCACGATGAAGAGTGGCCCCCGGCTTGCCACAACTACAGAAAGCCCTCGCACAGAAACGAAGACCCAACACAGCCAAAAATAAATAAATAAAGTAAAAAATGATGAGGCCTTCCCAGTTTGAAACATGATTAGCCAAAAAATGATTAAAAAAAAAAAAAACTTGAGAGAAAGGTATTAGTGCTTAATATCAGAATTTGGGTAAAAGGATTTTGCTGATTGCTCTGTGATATTCAATCTTTAGTTAGCATTAGGTTCATTTTTATAGTCCTATGCTACCATATTCATTTCTGAAGCCCCAGATTTGGGGATAATCATGTTTCTTCCTCAGAAACATATGTGACACAACAGTGGCTGTGGAGCTTTCTCAGACACAGGTTTCTTAACTGGTGAGGCAAGAACTGCTGAAAGTAATAACAAATGAAGGTTAATGCTGTTTTATTTGCTGTTAAGACTGGCATTTTGCACAATGTAATGGACTCTCAGTATATCAGATTTCTTGTAGAGAAATTCATAAAGAAATGGAAGTTATAAAATCAAGATGATGCTTACTTGTTCTTCTGGAATAATGATGTTTAGATATTCGTAAAGGATGCTGTCAATATTTATTCATCCCCTTCCTGCCTCCCTTCCCTTTTTCCTTCCTTCCATTTATTTCTCACTTATTTATTCCCATTCTGGAAATGACTTATAAAAATAATTTTAAACATTCTGGGTTTGTGGCAGGTTTATCAACTTCTACATGCTTAAATTATCTTCCTTGATAATGAATTAGAGACTTAGATAAAGAAAGGCTCCTGCTTCTTACCTGAAGTAGACATTTGGTGATTCATCATGTGAAAAGAGAAAAGGATTTATCAAAGCAACACCCAGCTAGATAAAATCATCCTACCTCTCATTCAGTCTATAGGGCACCATTGAGCACAGTAAGTTAACACGAGATAAGATATCTTGTGCAAAGAAATCCTTAATGTTGCTCGTTTAGCCATAGATATATAAATTAGGATACTGTGTTGCTCATTTAGAAACTTAAATAAACTGAACTTGATATTTTAAAATTCAGACTTCACTTTGGCATTTAAATGACTTGTGATTATTTCCAAGAAATGATTATTTCCAAGTAGCATAATAATCCTATACAGATCCAGAAAAGAAAAATCTCCTTTTGAAGTTGCATATAGTATTCTACAAAAATGTTTTTTAAAGTCTTGTAACCATTAATTTTGCAATGAGCTTATTCAGGGAAATGATTGCTTGCTTTTCTGAAGTTTATGAATTCAAATTCTTGATAAGATTTACTGTTTTATTATTTGTTACACTTTCTTCAGGACAGTAATTGTGTCTCATTTATCTTTATAATCCCAGTACTAGCACTGTGTATACTGTATACTGGGTGATCTGGAAATGTTTGTTTTTTTTTTTTTTTTTTTTTTTTTTTTTGCGGTACGCGGGCCTCTCACTGTCGCGGCCTCTCCCGCTGCGGAGCACAGGCTCCGGACGCTCAGGCTCAGCGGCCATGGCTCACGGGCCCAGCCGCTCCGCTGCACATGGGATCCTCCCGGACCGGGGCACGAACCTGTGTCCCCCGCATCGGCAGGCGGACTCTCAACCACTGCGCCACCAGGGAGGCCCTGGAAATGTTTTTTGAACTGCTACTTTGTTCTTTATTGGAAACTCAGAATGGGAGGCTTTGGGAAGTTTCTTTATAATGTTATGTTTTATTTCCCCAAAGTACCACCTATTTTTTTCAGCTAAAAGAAGTTCCATTTAAGCACAAAACTTGACATTCAGATACACCTTAGCTTTGAAAGGATTTAAATACAATTGGAATACAGTAAAGCTAGAGAAGAGAGAAGTTAAGATGCCTCAAAATATCATGTAATTGGTTTTATGGACTAAATGTGTTCTCCCTAAAATCATATGTTGAAGCACTAACCCCCAATGTGAGTATTAGGAGGTGAGGCCTTTGGGAGGTAATTAGGTTTAGATGAGGTCATGATGGTAGAGTCCCCATAATGGGATTAGTGCCCCTCTCAGAAGATGAAGAGACACCAGAGCTTCTTCTCTCTGCCATATAGGGACACAGGGAGAAGACAACCATCTGTGAACCAGGAAGAGGGCCCTCACCAAGAACCAAATTTGCTGGTGCCTTGATCTTGGACTTTCCAGCCTCCAGAACTGTGAGAAATTCATATCTGTTGTTTAAACCACCCAGTCTATGGTATTTTATTACATATGCATGAGCTATATGTGAATATTATTTTCAGGTTCTGGGAACTTGATATAAATTAAGACAATCACTTACATTGTAGATAGTATCCTAAGAATAGAATATATTTACTTACCTGTCTACCCAGCTATGCCACATTGTAACTTTTTTGAAAAATTTTTATATAAAAATGTTTTTCCCAAACAGAACTTTAACTTGGTTTGAAAACTTAAATTCAAAGGTTTTAGTTTAGACTTTTTTTAAAAGGCCAAAACAGTCTCTATATAGACTGTTTCAAAACATAACATCTTAAGGAAACAGAGGAAATTATTTAAAAGAGAAAAGAATTAGCTTTCAAAAGAAGAAAGGACTGCTTTTGTTTGTTTTTCCCCCTTTCCACAGAATCTAGGATAACTAAAAACATGGGAAATGCCACCTGAAAATGTGGGAGAATTGATTAATACATCTTGTGAACATTGGGCCACAATAAAGGGGTCCTTTCAGGCATCATAAAAATTGTTGCCAGGTGAAGTTGAACAGGTCTTGGCAGCAATATCCCAGAGAGAACCAACCACCTTAGAGAGTATATAACTAAAGAATCCTTTTGTGCACACAAGCTATCCACCATTTAAAAATTCTTAAAACCCCTCATTGCTCATCTTTAATTTAAATATATATATTTCAGAATCAGTAACATTATCAGGTAAGTTTTAGCTTTTTACTTTTAGGCTTTGGTTAGACTGAAAGGATTTAGAAACACAAAATCAGAGCCCTTCAGATAAAGTCCCACACAATTAAATGCAATTTTGTGTTTGGTTTGAGTTCTTTCCATGTCTCTTCTGCAATCTGTTGACAATAGTTCCACAGACTTACATTCTTTGTATGGATGGTGTATTTTTCTCAGTGCCTTCAGTGTAGGCATTAATAAGCTTTAGAAAAGTGTTATTTCTCTCCAAGGCCACTGTTGCTGCCATTGCATTAAAAAAAATGCTTAAGAATCTTGTCTTTCTGTGTTACCTCCTTAACTTTTTTCAGTTTTTTCTTTGAGTTTGCTATAGAAGTTCATAAGTTTGTAAAGTTATTAATCCAGATAAACTTGGAAGGATTTTTCTTTTTTGGTCTGGATTCCTAACAGATAGATGTTAGCTTTGCACAAAGATGAAATCCTGAATGTTGTTAATTTAGATTTAAAAAAGAAGAAGAAAAAGAAAAGAAATGATCTATAGGACTTAGAGTTTAAAACCTTTGCAAAGAACTTGAACAGGTTTTTGACACTCTGATAAAAATTATTTACTTGAGTTCTTTTATTCCGTTTGTTCTACAGCTGTTTGCTTCCAAATTGAAGGTGTTTTTCCCTTGACAGACTCTGTGTGCAGTCCCTGTGATTTTTGCCAGAATTACTCTTTCCTGTTATTTTTTAAATTGCATTACTTAGAAATGCTTCTTTTCCTCCATTACATTTCTTCTGTTTTTAAAATGTCTTTGTGAGTGACTTTAAATGTGTATTACAAATTGGATTTGAGAGATCTTTGCTGGCGTACCTGACTGAAGATCTTTACTGCCTTCTGCCAGTGTATCAAGTTCAGTGAATAGCCATGAAACTTCAGACTGCTCTTCATTTTAAATCCCCTATATTAGCTGCTTTTGAGCACTACTTGCTAATCCCTTGCAATCCAAAGTCATCAAAAAATCATACTGTAATGCTTTTTGTACAATACAGAGATAATTTACAGCATTAGTCAGACAATTTCAAAGGTGTCATTATTTGATAATAACCCCACCCCCAGGGCCATTATTGTACCATATAATGTGACTAATGCGCTGTCATTTCTTTCTGCTGAAACCACAGCCACAAATTGAAGAGTAACACAATCTGGCCTTTGGTTTTCTTAGTCAGCCTGAAAAAACTGGTCATATTTTTAAACTTTAGCAGCTTAATATCTCACTTCAAGTTTTTAAAAAATATTCATAGCTGAGATAGCATTTCCATTGCTATCTGAGTATAATAGATGGTTTACATTCTTGAATGTTATTTGGTTCGGAACCTCATTTCAGTGTTACCTTTTTCTTATGAGATCTAGAGCCAGTGTAAATTTTGGGTTTAATGTGTGTAAGTGGTGATTTTTGAAGATATTATATCCAAATTTAAAAAGTCAAATCTTCACATTTATTTCAGCTATTTCCTATGGGCTCTTTTTTTTAACTGAGAAAGCTCTTTCATCCATAATTTTCTTTATGACCGTGCCCTCAAGTGACTGTAAACCTCTGTTTATTCTCCAATGTGGCTACATGTACCTCTTAGCTTATATGGCCTTATTTTATTTTTCTCTTTACCTAGAATAACCTTTTTCCATTCCCATGTGTTCATAGTCTATCCAACATTTAAGCCCAGGTCAAATGGTACTTCCTCCATAATGCTTTCCTGGATTCTCCACAAAAAATAATAAATCTCTTTTTCTTCTGAAATCATATAGTACTTTTAACTTCTCATGCTTAATAATTAGGAAAAGTTTAAAAATGTACACCTCTAAGCTCTCCAAAGGTCAGGGATCCTGTCTTATTCATTCTGGAGTGCAAAACTATCATTATATATTGGTTAAAAAAATGAACTATGCATTTAGCAAAACAGTGTTAATTTTGTGGGTAAAAGGACAGATTTACCTAAAATGACTCATTAAAAAAAATTGAAACCATGTTTTACAAATATGCTATATGATAAAAATATCAATTAATAATTATAAGTAAAATTATATATATTTTAGACGATTTCCTAGCATGATAGTTGCGAGTTAAGAAGAGAAAAACAACCAAGGAAACCCTGTCACCAAGAATTATATTGAGCATAAGTGTTGCAGGAGCTGTTAAGAATGAATGGGGTAAGATACTGCTAAGGATTTTTTTAGTGTTTATTTTTTTAAAGTCAGCCACTTTGTTGCTTTTGGTCAAATTAAAAAAAAGATTTTAAAAAGTTGTATTTTGATAAATTATGTAATCTATTTGGTGACTTTAAATAGAGAGCTATACCAGTAAAGTTTAAAGAAAGCAAATTCCCCATGGATTCTGAAATCTTTGCATGCCACTGTGATCAGTGACCTGTGCCTCCGAACCTGGGAATGGAGAGAGCATGAGAACGTCAATTGCCCGTAGGCTCCTGCAGATTCTCACTCATCCCAGGACTCTGCCTCAAAACAGATCAAAAGATTGCATAGATGGGCATCATTATTGACATTAACCTTAACTCATAGCCAGGGACTTGATCCAGGATATCCTAGCTATTCTCTTCTCTTCATTCTCTAATAAGCAACTTCCTAGTTATTCATCCTTCAAGACCCAAATCAATGCCACCTTCTTTGGAAGGCTTTGCCATGCCTGATTAATTACTTTCTCCTTTGTGCTCTTAAAACACTTGTACCTATACCTGTTACAGAACATACCACAATGTTTATACCTCCTCATCTTCTCTAACGGCCTAGACTCAGAGACTAAGTCTAGATTTCCGTACAAGTTCAGCCACTAGCACAGTTTCTGGCATTTCTGAAGACCCTGTATAAGCAAAGATTTTCCCCTTTCATAATCATAGCACTTCATTTTATGTTAAACATTGTGTACTATTGTTTTTAAGGCTGCTCTCACTTTCATTTCTATGGAGCCTGCAAAGAAGAGGTGTGGAAGCTCACATTATCAAGGGCATGGTGAATACAGCCAGTTCCCCCGCGCCTCCTGAAAATTATTTGTCAAAGTAACCTGGGAGAAGTGAGAAATTTGCCAGGTCAGAGACATCTAGTTCCCAGCTGGAGGTTTTTTATAGAATTAGGCAGTAGGCGGGGTACTGCCCTCAGGTGCTACCTATTACTAGGCAATCCTTGCAGTGTCCGAATTCCATCCTTCCATAGTCTAGTTCTCATTTCATCTAGCTTATAGCAGACCTGCTGTCACTTACCATATTACGTAGGTTCTAGCATGTACACTAAATAATTTTGTATTGTGGCTTCAGTTTTCAGCTTCTTTTTAGTTGTCTAATTTGATGGTTCAGTAATCTCTTGTTCTTCTATATCTTAAGCAAGCCATTGAGTGCCCTTCCAATATTCCCACCGTGCAATTCTTGTGCTTTACTGCACTCATTGGCTTTTCTCCAAAACTTTATTTAAGCTTCACTTGGTCATGGTTTAAAGATACATTGCTGAAGCAGAATGCTTCCACCCTGCCTGGTGCCTACACCCACCACTAATATTTTGGTTCCAAGAAATAAATACAAAGGCCCAACTCTTAAATAAGATTCCTAACAAATATTCTGATAAGAATAACAAACACAAAATAAGACTAAAAATGGCTAAATTTTAACTGGAGAGCACAGTGAAGAATGATGACATCTTTGTGAAAACAACTAATAGTGATTCAGGGAAAATTAGATCTAGTATAAGTAATAAACACAAAATATAACTGACAGCAGCTAAAACTGCACAAGGTGGAATCTGTTATAGACTATAAGTTAACAGAAGAATTAAAGTTTGGTAATATTTAGATTATAGAACATGGAATTTCATAGAAATAATGGCCAAAAGAGCAAATTTACAGTGGTCAAGCTATAATTGATAAAACTTAATATGGACAAAAATTGTTCCAGGAGTCCAGTCTTCAGTTAATTTATATAGAAAAGTGATGGCAATGGATCATTTCAGAAAAATTAAAATGAAAGTGGACAAAAGTAAAAGTAGCTCAAATGCATTGTGTAGAGAATTGATCTATTGGCTAATAAAATTTGCTCTGGTATTTTTTCATCAAAGTCAGTATACTTTGTTTGAAATACTTGTGCTTATAAAAACAGGGTCAAAACATCCCCAGTGTCAAAAATAGCTGGGTTAAATGCCTGTGCACATCTCATGCTGGGAGTCCCCATTCTCTTGAAATCACTGATGCTTCTCTTAGAAGTCACTACATAGGGCCATACATCACTATTAATAAAATGTCAAAATGTGTTTGTGGGTTTGCATATCTTTAGGAAATGAAGAGATTTTTTAAAAGATATTGGTATTTAGGGATTTCAGTCTTTGTCCATCATTTAAATGAATATTTAGGATATTTTAGAGCATGAGGTGTTAGGGAGAAAACACCTGGGAAACTAAACTGACTTTGTTGTAACTTAGAGGCATTATTCCTCAGTAGTAGTTCCCAGTCACTCTGCAGTATGGAGTCTTTTATCATGCTGTGTGTTTCTGTGGGGACTCCGGCCATCTTGCTTTGGTACTTAACAGTAGATCATGATAAAGACAAAGAGAGGAAGCTTGGACTTGCAGAGAGGATAGTAAACAGGTACGGAAAGCCTGGGATGAACTTCAGAAATGCCAGTGATGACTGGGGGCCTGATTTGGTGGCAGTGGTAAGTAAGCTACCATCTAGCTCACTGGGGTCAAATGACTTTTGTAAAGTTCTGTAAGGTGATTAGCACACTCCTGGGGCAATTATTTGTAATAAAATGTTAGAAAGAAGAGCTCTGAAACTTTTCTTAAATAGTTCCTAGGGATATCAAACATTTAAGAGAAATCGTATAGTGCCAGAGGTAAGCTATCAATTTAATTTCACTTGTGGTCCAATCTAGCTTTGGTACCGTGGTGTCCCCTGTCTGCACAGGACTGCTATCTAGCACCAGGCACTAAATAATTGAGTAAGAATTAGTTTCTTGGGTTGTTGAATATATCAGAAAGTCCCAGCATATGAATGAGGGGATTAAAGAGTGAATACACTAAATGTATAAGGTTGTCTATTTAATATATTTATAAGGCCTCAACATAATTTACAGAGTTTGCATGTAGCTATATATTTATCCAAGGGAGATTTGTTACCTTACGTTTCAAAAAGATTTATTGATTGTGTGTTTATATACAGTTATATATATGTATGTGTGTGTGTGTGTGTATCCATCTAGTGATGAGTTGTTACCTAATTACAGTAGGGTTGCTTTCATATATGTCTATATAAAATTTAGAATAAACTGAATAAGAAATATATTTGAGCTTTATTTTTGGACAGAATTATTCTAATGACATATTAAGCTAAGGAATCGATTTTTCCTATATATCTGCCTTACAATTTTTTAAACTACCAATAACCATTACTGTCTTAATAGAAATGTAAGAGAAAATGTAAGAGAAAATGAATATGGGAACTTCTCTTTGGGTAAACTAGCCATTCTGATTTAACTGAGTGTAAATAGCCAAAAGCCCTGTTTATTTAGCATCAGGTCTAGAAAAATCTTGTAAAACTCAAATAATCTTGTATATGATGTATCAATGTTATTCTTTGTCAAAAAGCAAGAAGAGCAATGTAAACTTTAGTGCTACTTCCCATTTACATCTCACTGGTAAAAGTGTAAAATGGTCAAATACTTTGAAGAACCGTTTGACAATATTAAATATGACTGTAAAAATATATAAATATCATGACCTGAAGAGTTTATGCAGATTAGTAAGAAAAAAACCATCTCCAGGAAGCCCTCCCTGAAGGGAGGGTCTATGGTTAATAATGGGAATGATTCTAAAGAAATTTTAAGGATTTAATACTTTTATATAATAATTAGGTCATGAAGTTAGAGGAAAAAAGCATTAAATGAGGAGAAAGTGCATAGAAAGTAAGCTTCAGCATATAGAGGTAACATCTCAGTTAGAAGAAAGGTTTAAAAAAAGCCTGCATCAGTCAGGAAATGATAATTACAGGAGTATTTCATCATGAATTTAAAGTGTAATAGATTTACATGATTTGACTTTCAAACTATAATATACAGTATAAATTATACCGATTATTTTTTGTACTGTATTTATTTTGGTTGTGATAAAATGGCAACAGAATAAATTATTAACTAAACTTTGAGACAGAAATATTAATTTTCCTTTTGATTAGTAGGTTAAAATACAGATAAAATAAAATGGATAAAAAGAGTTATGCTTCTTTGTGTTAAAAATCTGCTATCTAAAGAAAAAGCCAGCATGTGGCTATTTCTAAGCACAAGTTTAATGTAATGACTGTTCTGTTTCATTGGCTCTTTTTAAGCTAGGCCTCCCTCTGGCACTGCATCGGTAAAGGGATTAGTGAAAAAATATGGGACAGGAAGTCACAGTTCCTAACATCCAGCTGCTTATTCTCAAGTGCAAGTTATATTATTTGAGGACTTGATTTTTCTCTCAGTTGGATGGTAATACCATTGATCTTGGCACAGAATAAGCAAAATTTGGGAATGTATCAAGATACCGATAGATGATTTAAACTTTGTAATTTATGTTACCAATTTTACCCCCATATAAAAGCTTACTAATGACCTTCTTTTCCCTCATTTTTCTTGACAAGAGTATTATAATGTATTAAAACAGAATGTAGAGGAGCCATTCTTCAAACGTTTGCAAGAATCATTCCTACTGTAATTAGGTAACAACTCATCACTAGATGGATTGCTTTTTGTTCACTCTTGCCCTTTTCTAATTTGTTTCCAAAATATTTACTGAAACTCTCTTCATAATGCAAATCTTTCCTCTTTATCAGATTATAGGCTGTTGGCTTAATTTGAGGGAAAGCTCCCGACTGAGGTTCCTATAGAGGAGTTTCATAGAGCAGCAGCTGTGGGAAAGCATAACCCCCCAATTCTTCCTCCTCCCAGACTTAGCAAATGAAGCGTCTGTCACCTTGCACATACTGAGTTCTTTATCAGCAGCAAGGGTTATACAGTCATGGTTGGAAAAAAAAACATTACGCTGGATTTTGTTCAGGATTTGTTTTGAAATTTTCTTTGGAGCTCTGATTGAAAGATGTGTAGAGAGACATGGCTCAGGAGAGGAAATATAAATACTACCTTCTACTGCTCCTATGGTAGTAAATGATGTGCTCCCGTTAGATGCTTCTTCTTAACATCATTCGTGATGCTCATACCACCAGGCATCCTGAGATTTGGAGGCATTGCATTGCACCTTGCTTTGGGTGTCCCTAAGGAGGAATCCTTTGGTGGAGATTCCAATCCTCAGGGATTGGCAGGATTTCCAGTCTGGTGTCTGATAGCTCCTTCTGTGCACATTTTGAAGTTTCTGGGCATTTAGCAGATACATAAGGGGAAGACATCTGCTTCTCTCTGAAGATCTGAGATTCCATTCTGATGAGTTTTAAGCATTAAGGAATGACATGTAGAATTATCTTCATTTTTGGTTGGCTTGGCAATTAAAATGCATGCTACATCCCATCACAATTACCCAGGTGAGGAACTCTTCACAAAGTGAACCAAATTCTTCCAATCCCTAAAATCTATATCACAAATTCAACTTATTATATTTTAAGGTTATTTTGTTTTTGAGAATGAACAAGAATTTCTAATGTATAGATAGTTAAAAATTAAGTGTGGCAGCTGTCTGTAGTGCCTGTATCTTTCTGCCTATCTTATATTATATATTGGTTACACAACTCAGACACTCTCTTCCAGGAGTCAGAGAGACTTGGGCCATGCTCCTTCTTTACTGTACCACACTCTTGCCCCATTGTTGCCAGCAGTTATTTTGTGTTCCAGTTCACCAACTCTCTAACAGAAAGTTGAACAGGTCCTAATGTGGGCAGTGGACCCTTACACCCCTTTCCCTCTTTCCAGGGGATAAAGATGCTATGCAGGAGTCCAGAAATGAGACGTGACCTGCTCTATAGCATGTGCCTGCCAGAAATCTGTTCACCTTTTGCAATATGACCAGATGTGAGAAGGGGAAAATTTAAGAGGACCTAGAAATATTCTTCTTCTGGGAATTAAGAGCTTGTGAGCTTATGAGAACAGGGAAGTTACTGAGAAAAACTCAGTGCATAGATGGTTGAGAAAGAAAAGAACAATGGGGAATATTAGACCAATGATCTGAAGTTAGCAGCCTGCTGGGATATATCAAAACTTAGGAAATATTAATTAAATTGGAAAGCAAAAACAGAGATAAATAATTGTGTATTTACTTAAATAAACAGGCAGAGTGAAATATCTCTTTTATTCCACTGCCTGCAGAGTAATATCCTAATCTTCAATTTTTAATTGTCCCTAAGTTCTCTTTCTGGGTACCAGATTTTCTTTCATATAATGCAACTTTTTCAAATGGCCCTAGGTTATAAACTACATTTCTAAATAGCTTCTATACTATTTTCTAAATGTAAACTTTAATGTAGTAAATGACCCAGGACACATACTCCATTTCTACATTATTGTAACAAAGAATCATGGCTCTGTAGCTTCTGCTCTCTATTCCTTTAAGTCCCTATAGTGAATAGTGATAGTTATGGGGGTTGCTGCTCTAATTACAAGAATAATCTAGGCTACTGTAGCCCCAGTCAACCCCTGAGAAGCCTAGATAATGCATTTATTAAGAAACATCTCTGCTCATTAACTATAAACATTAAAAATATAAAGTACTGTCTGTATCTATATAGAAAAAAAGTGTTACCATTTAAATTCACATAAAAGTTATAGCTCCCTGGGAAATGTGTGCTCTAGTTAAGTATCTGATACTGTACATGCCAATCTGTTCATTTAAAAATCTTTTTAAAATGTCTGTGAGGTCAATACACCATTGTATCAATGCTTTATACACATAGTAAGTCATAAAGGGAGCTTACTGGTCAATTTATTCTAATGAATAAACAATATGTATCTTAAGAGTTGCAAAAATATACCTTGAGATATATTTTAGTTGTCTTTATTTTTCACATTTTTCTAAGGATTTTTTTCTTCTATTACTGTACAGTAAAAACTGTATGCATAAAATAGCTATTCAGATTAGCAACTTCAGCCTCCTTTTCAAAGATAATACAAAATTAGATGGAAATTTTTTCCTCCTGATCCATTTCCTATTTTTTTGCTTCATGGTTAGAATGCCCTGCATAGGCACAATAGAAAAAAAAAAAAAGGAAGAAGAAGAAAAGAAAACCTCTGAAGGGATCTGATTTTATGTAGCATTTATCAAACAGCTACAAAAATATAAAATATAACTCTTTGTAGAATTTTTATATGAGAAAGAAAACCAACAGGAAAAAATGATTCTAATACTGACTTTTGAATCAATATGAAGTAAATTCAGTTTCATGGAATTACATACCATTTCCCCAATTAAATAGATTGCACCTAATTTTTAATTTATTGGCTTATGTTTATTAGTTTTGTCTCCCCATCTAGTCTGGAAAAGCTTTGAAGGGAGGAACCCTATTTTATAAAATGTAAAGTATCAAATAATGAAATTAATTTCTATGTGTAGCAAATGGAAATCTGTCACATTATATTAAAATCATGCATCCTATATTTTGTCTTGAGGCAAACAAACAAAACAACACATATATGAGTTAATTCTACTCAGGAATAGCAATTTTATTTCACCAAAATGCAGGTTAAAGTCAGTTTTCCCCTGAGTTATTTAGGGAAAAATATGGAGGTATTTATCCCACTATAAAAAAATAGAAAACATTTGCTCAAGTCCCCATAAGGCTAGTGGCTGAAAATATGGCTGTCCTTGTATGTGTGAAAACATTGATTTTCCTGAAAGTCACTGCACATCTCCAATAACAATTATGGCAACAGATACTAAGGTTTTGTTGGACATGTTTTGAAGTAAAAAGGTATTCTGAGAGATGTTTGGAATAAAAGCAGATAGTCTATTAATTGTACCTTATAAGAATATCAAATATAACTGAAATAGATTGTTCCTTTATTAGTTCAACTGGGAAAACTGATTCAGAAAATATCTGTATTTAGGGCACCCTCTGGCCTGGCTTTTTACCTTTCTCTTGCCACCAATGTCCTGGGACCCTGCTCTTAGGCATCAGTTTCCCAAAGTATATTGTATATAATGTTGGTGGGCAAAAATGATATTTTTATATGTATGTATATAATGTATTAGGATAAAAATAGCCATACAACTGTGTTTTCAGAGTAATTAGCTGAGATTATAATTAAGTTAAAAAGAAAGGTTGTCCCTAAAAACATTAAATAAATAATAGTGTAGATGGTACAGGATATGACAGAAATCATGAATGTTGCCTGCAAAATGGGAAAAGTTCAGGAAGCACCGGCTGAGAGGTGTGCAGGGGTGGTGAGTGAAGGGATGAGGGACTGTGTTTTATTTCACAGGGTGCTGTGTGGAAAACTATGATTAATTCGAAGCACCTTAAAAAGCAAGTGCTTTTCCAATAGTAAGTGTTATATTTCCAAAATGCCATCAAGTTTGTTATATTGATGTGAATACAAAAAAGGCAAACTTTTAAATCCATAATAGGTGAAAGCATAGGTCATACCAGAGGGAGGACTTTTGCCACAGTTTCATCCAGGAGATTTTGACATCAAGGAACCATTTCTAATATTTATCAGATTATATCAATAGATGCTTTCAAACTAGATTAAGGACCAAAAAGAATATTTCAATTCTACTTAGAAATATGGAAACATAATGAATGAAAAAGAGGGAAAATATTGTTGAGATATATTTCTAAACTTGATAGAATTATTTACCTAGGGATGCAGACCCCAAAAGCACAATTTGTTGTATTTTCAATCTAAAACCACTGTAATGGTATATATACCTACATATTTTGTATATATAAATATTTGACTATAATATATAAAAATAACCCTAATGGTCTTAACACAGTTTGTCTATAATTTATTGGAGGAATTATTTTAAAGTGTAAATCACTTCATTAATTTTCATGTTTACTTTTGGAATAAATTGCCTTGTTAATTGTTTACATGGCTTCTTTTTAATGAGATTATTATATGTTTATTGGCTTGTTTTTAAATACTGAATAACAACCTTTAGCTAGACTCATCAAGAAGAAAAGAGAGAGAGCCCAAATAAATAAAATCAGAAATGAAAACGAAGTTACAACTGACACCACAAAAATACAAAGGATCATAAAAGATTACTATAAACAATTATACACCAATAAAAAGGACAAACTAGAAGAAATGGATAAATTCCTAGAAACATACAATCTCCCAAGACTGAATCAGGAAGAAATACAAAATATGAACAGACCAATTACCAGTAATGAAATTGAATCAGTAATAAAAGAAATCCCAACAAACAGAAGCCCAGGACCAGACAGCTTCATGGGTAAATTCTACCAAACATTTAAACAAGAATTAATGCCTTTCCTTCTCAAACTATTCCAAAAAATTGAAGAGGAAGGACACTTACAGATGTATTGTATGAGGCCAACATCATCCTGATACCAAAACTAGGCAAAGACACCACAAAAAAGAAAATTACAGGTCAATATTACTGATGAACATAGATGCAAAAATCCTTAGCAAAATATTAGCAATCCGAATTTAACACTACATTAAAAGGATCATACATCATGATCAAGTGGGATTTATCCCAGGGGTGCAAGGATGGTTTTAATATCCACAAATCAGTGAATGTAATATATCACATTAACAAAGAATAAAGATTATATGATCATCTCAATAGATGCAGAAAAAGCTTTTGACAAAATTCAGCCTCCATTTATGATAAATACTCTCAACAAAGTGGAAATAGAGGGGATATACCTCAACACAATTAAGGCCATATATGGCAAACCTATATCCAGCATCATACTCAATGGTGGAAAGCTGAAAGCATATCCTCTAAGATCAGGAACGAGACATGGATGTCCACTCTTGCCACTTTTATTCAACCTAGTATTAGAAGTCCTATCCATAGCAATCAGACATGAAAAAGAAACAAAAGGAATCCAAATTGGAAAGGAAGAAGTAAAACTAACTGCCAATAGTTTGACGCTATACATAGAAAATCCTAAAGATGTCACCAAAAAACTATTGAACTAATAAATTTAGTAAAGTTGCAGGACACAAAATTAATATACAGAAATCTGTTCCATTTCTATACAGTATCAGAAAGAGAAATTAAGAAAACAATTTCATTTACAATTGCATCAAAAAGAAAAAATACCTGGGAATAAATCCAACTAAGGAGGTAAAAGAGCTGTACTTGGAAAACTGTAAGACACTGAAGACAACACAAATGGAAAGATACACCATGCTTATGGGTCAGAATTAATATTGTTAAAATGACCATACTACCCAAAGCAATCTATAGATTCAATGAAATCTGTATCAAAGCACCAATGGAATTTTTCACATAACTAGAACAAATAATTCTAAAATGTTTATGGAACACAAAAGACCCCAAATAGCCAAAACAATCTTGAGGAAGATGAACCAAGCTGGAGGTACCACACTTTCAAATTTCAAACTATACTACAAAGCTACAGTCATCAAAACAGTATGGTACTGCACAAAAAACAGACACAGAGATCAATGGAAGAGAACAGAGAGCCCAGAAATGAACCCACACTTCTCTGGTCAATCTATGACAAAGGAGGCAAGAATATACAATGAGGAAAAGGTGACCTCTTCAATAAATGGTGTTGGGAAAACTGGATAGCTAAATGCAAAAGAATCAAACTAGACTACTTTCTCACACCATATAGAAAAATAAACTCAAACTGGATTAAAGATTCAAATATTAGACCTGAAACCATAAAAATCCTAGAAGAAAACATAGGCAGTGTGCTCTTTGACATAGGTGTTAGCAATACTTTTTTGAATATGTCTCCTCAGGCCAGGGCAACGTAAGCAAAAATAAACGAATGGGACTACATCAAACTAAAAGGCTTTTCCACAGAGAAGGAAACTATCAACAAAATGAAAAGGCCATCTACTGAATAGGAGAAGACATTTGCAAATGATACCTCTTATAAGGGGTTAATATCTAAAATATACAAAGAACTCATACAAGTCAACATTAAAAAAAAACCACAAAAAACCCTGATTAAAAAATGGGTAGGGGACCTGAATAGACATTTTTCCAAAGAAGACATAAAAGTAGCCAACAGACACATGAAAAGATGGTCAGCATCACTAATTATCAGGGAAATGCAAATCAAAATCATGAGATACCACCTCACACCTGTCAGAAAAGATGTTATCTAAAAGACAACAAATAACAAGTGTTGGTGAGTATGTGGAGAAAAGGGAACCCTGGTACAATGTTGGTGAGAATGTAAGCTGGTGCAGCCACTGTGGAAAACAGTATGGAGATTCCTCAAAAAATTAAAAATAGAACTACCATATGATCCAGCAATTCCACTTCTGGGTATTTTTCCAAAGAAAACAAAAACACTAATTTGAAAAGATATATGCACCTCTATGTTCATTGCAGCATTATTCACAACAGCCAAGATATGGAAGCAGTCTAGGTGCCCATCGATAGATGAATGGGTAAAGAAGTTGTGGTGTGTATGTACAATAGGATATTATTCAGCCATAAAAAAATCAAGTATTGCTGTTTGTGACAACATGAATGGACCTGGAAGGTGTTATGCTAAGTGAAGTGTCAGACAAAGAAGGACGAATACTGTATGATTTCACTTATATGTGCAATCTAAAAAACAAAACAAATGAACAAACATAACAATATAGGAACAGAGATATAGATACAGAGATCAAATAGGTGGTTGCCAGAGGGGAGAGGGGTGGAGAGATGAATGGAAAAACAAAGAGTAAGTAAATAAAAAGTAAATACTGGATAGTAATCTTGCATTGTAGTTTATAAAATTATTTGCTTGCAGTATAACCTTTGATGAATGTCTTCTATTGTTTAGTGCTATATTGACTCTAATTAAAGCTTAAGATGCTAAATATTAATAGCAACAAGAATGAACTCGTCCTCACAACTTAATTTCCAGTCATTCCTTCATGCTTTTGCCCCTATAACCAAGTCTAGGCCATCTTGCCCCTATAACAAGTCCAGAAACTGCACATATTGCAGTTTCTATGTGCTTTATTTAAGTGGCTTTGTGGATTATGTTATCTAGCTTTAACTTAAGTAACCTTCACATAAGGGAGAAGTTAATGAAAAGGATCCTGCAAAGAAACCAGGAAATGCAGACAATAATAAAAATATAAGCACAGGTGAACAAGAAAACATCTGAATGGCCCCTGCTCCTTGTTCTACTATGAGCTTTATCTGAACTCCATTAAGAGATAAAAATCAACTTACTGGCTCTTATAAGAACTAGTTTAACTATTTTTAGAAATTTCTGAGAAGATAATCTTAAATATGGATTTTTATCCATTGCCATTAACAGAGTCTCACTCCTAAATTGACTTAGCTAATGATAGTCTTCAACTATTAACAGTAGTCATTTAAAATATAATTTAGTTCCCCCTTATTTCATCCTTTTTAAAATTTCTATTTTTGCATATGTTTTATAATGTATACAATAATAAGTTAGTAATAAATGGCATAATATACAAATAAGCAAATGAGTATATATGTTGAGGATATATTAAAAAATGTTTTACTGATGGTGGAGGCTGTCAAAAGTGTTTGGAGAATATGGGTAGTGAGTTTGATACTAGCAATCTGTCTTGTTTTAGTTTGCGAAGCACCTAATATTTATGTCTCATGGATCATATCAAGGATTTCATTGCTCTCAGTTTTTGAAACGTGGCTTAACGTATATGTTTTGAAAAAAATCTTTCAAAATCAACTGTCAAACAGAATTTCAACATATTGGATATGTGTGAGTTTAGCTGTTAAACTTCCTTGTCTGCTCTGCATAACCAGTGAATTCATTTTGGGTAGATACGAAGGTTTTTGAAATTAATCCCACTGCCACCATCTCCCTGCTGCTTTTAACCAGAGGAAGCAGGATGTAGAATCTTGCACAGGAAAAACCTCAGAGAGAGATCTGGTCATTTCTTTAAAATAGAGCTAATTCTTAGTATCCAAATCAAAAAGCTTCCAGGGAGATCAATACAACTATGTGATTGAAATTTTTAGAAATGAAGATTTAGATTTAAAATGAAAAATCATTACATTTTTTATAAGTCAATAAGCAATATAAATTAATTTAGCCCTTTATGAATTGCCAAGTCCTTTTACATTTTCACTATCTACTATCACTTGTCTTCTGGGTTTTTTTTGAAAAAATAAAATGTCTCTGCACTATGAAAAATGTAAAAATCTTACATTTGAAAAGTTCCCCAAAGAGCTATTTTTATTCACTAAGTTATTACAATTTCTTGTTAATGTTAGATTTATATGTTTGCCAGTCCTTTCTTTCCTGCAGCTGAGCAACTATCTGGCCAATCCAGTGAGCTCTGGAGCAATAGACTTTATGCACACATTCCTTTATCACTGTGCCAGCTGGGCCAGCATTGAACTCAAAATCAGGATGAGATAACCAGATATCCAACCCCCATTGAACAAGATTCTATATTTGGGGTATGGGGAAAAGAAGAAATGGATACAAAGGTGGCCAAGGCACCCTGAACTGCTGTGCTTTTGCATATGTCATTTCTTCTACCAGGATGCCCCTCTTCCAACTTGCCAGCCACACTGTCTAATGCTCAAGCAGAATGATGTTTATAGGTCTAAGTAATAGTGCCCCCAAATCAATATGGGACTGATCTCCTCAACTGCAAAGGCCTTGAGATAGTAGGTCTGTTTCCAATGTATTTTGATTCTACCAGATTATACAGCCCAGTGGGAGCCTTAACGCTTCATTGAATGAATTAACAAACTAGTGGGTAGATAAGTGAAATTAGGTCAGTTAAGAGAATACATTGTTTCTATACCAGTTAGCAATTTTTAGTTCAGATATTTTGAATTATTGTTGGTGCTGCTCTCTTGATGGTTGATAAACTACAATCAATTAATCTGTCTTAACTTGCTAATTCTCTTAAGAAAAATGAAAACCACATGTCAGTTATCCACAAACGCATATCAATTGTCTATTCCCCAAGTATTATTCTTTATAGTACAAAATTTGAGAGGAATCTTAAATTTTTAACCAAAGATAGGATAAAAAATAATATAGCATGAAAGATTTAAATTAGATATAGAGTAATATGGCTTAGAATAACAAACTTCAACACAGTTTGATGGAATTTGCTGGAAACTTTTTCTCTGGAAGGCACTTATAAAAGCATTATTAGTGAGTTTAATATCTTGCAATGCTTCAATTGCTGGTTTGAAACCATCAGCTGTCTGGTGACAGCTAGATGTACTGATCTTTAAAATAGTCCTTTCAAGTTCTATTAGTTAATAAGAACAACACCCAGCATCTCTGTAGGATTTCACATTTTACAAAAGCCCTTTCAAATATATTTTATCATTAATCCTTATCACAGTCCTGACTGGTATGCATAACTATTTCCATTTCTTTAACAGCAGAAGCTGATTCTTGATTAAGTGATTTGCATAAAGTGTGACAAGTGTATGCAGCACACACCTTGGATTCAAACTAAAGTGAACCAAATCCACCTATAGTATATTTGGTCATGACACTGGCAGTCATGATGGTGACAACCTCTACTCTACAGAAAAATAAGCTCACAGTAAGATGGGCTTTCGCTTTTTAAAAGGTTTTTCCCATAGTTATAAATATTACATTATAAAATATCAGCTGTTTCATATTGTACTTAAAAAATCAAGAGTCTCATCAGGTATGTAAAAGGAAGGGTCTGTGCTTTTTCCTGTATGTAAATTTTACCTGAATAAAACAAGAAGGGAATTATTAATAACCAATAATACTATGAAGCAAAAGGTGATAAATAATCACAATTATTGATAATAAAATAAGATCCAGAATAGAGAACCCAGAAATATACCAACACAGGTTTAATCAACTGATCTTTGACAAAGGAACAAAAGCAATTCAAAGGTAAAAGGATAGTCTTTTCAACAAATGGTCCTGAAACAACTGGACATCTGCATGCAAAAAAATAAGTCTAGAAATAGCTTTTTCACATTTTACAAATATTAACTCAAGAAGGACCATAGACCTAAATTTAAAACACAAAACTATAAAACTCCTAGAAGATAACATATGAGAAAATGTAGGTGACCTTGAGTTTGAAGATGGCTTTTTAGATATAACACCAAAACATAATCCATGAAAGAAAATATTGGTAAGTTAGACATTAAAAATTCAAAACTTCTGCTCTGCGAAAGACACTGTTAAGAGAATGAAAAGATAAGCTAAAAAAATATTTGAATAACGTATATCTGATAAAAGACTGGTACTTAAAATATTTAGAGAACTCTTAAAACTCAACAATAAGAAAACAACCCATTTTAAAATGGGCAAAGAATCTGAACACTCACCAAAGAAGATGTATATTGACAAATTTTCATAAGTATATGAAAAGATGCTTAACATTATCTTTCATTAGGGAATCACAAATTAAGCCAACAATGACATACCACTACATACTTGTTAGAATGGCTAAAATTCAAAATACTGACAATACTAAATGCTGGTGAGGATGTGAAGAAACAGGAACACTTATCCATTACTGGTGAAAATGCAAAGTGGTAAAACCGCTTTGGAAGACAGTTTGACAATTTCTTACAAAATGAAACACTCTTACTGTATAATCCTGCAGTTGTGCTCCTCAGTATTTACCCAAATGAATTGAAAACGTATATCCACACAAAATCCTGCATGCAGATGTTTGTTTCAGCTTTGTTCATAATTGCCAAAACTTGGAAGCAACCAAAATATACTCCAGTAGGTGAATGAAGTAAATGTTATTCAGTATTTAAAAGAAATGAGCTACCAAGCCATAAAAAGATACAGAGAAAACTTATATACATACTGCTAAAGTGAAAGAAGGCAATTTGAGAATGCTACATACTGTATGACTCTAACTATATGACATCCTGAAAAAAAACAAAACTATGGAGACAGTGAGAAGATCAGTGGTTGCCAGGGATTCAGGGGGAGGGATAGAGACACGAATTGGTGGCACATGGTATATTCAGGGTGATGAAACTATTCTGTATGACACTATAATGGTGGATATATATCTTGATATATTTGTCAAAATCCACAGAATGTACAGTAGAAAGAGTGAACCCTAATGTAAACTATGGACTTCAGTTAATAATGTATTAATATTGATACATCAATTGCAACAAATGTACCACATTAATGAAAAATGTTAATAATAGGGAAAATAGTGTTAGGGGTGGGGAAAGAGGGAAATGCAGTATTTGGGGACTCTGTCCTGTCGTTTCCACCCAGTTTTTCTGTAAACCTAAAACTGGACTAAAAATAAAGCCTATTAATTTAGAAATATATTTTAAAAACCACATATAAACCAGAAAAACAAAACCAAACAAAAAAAAGAGCTCCACATTTATAAAGAATGTGAGGGAGGTAGATGAGTTGTAAGAATCAAAGGAAGGGAATCGATTTGATTCAAGGACAGTGTGGCCCCACTTTTTATGTATATAAGCAAGATAGACTATTGCATCATGACTTCAGGATTAGAAAATACACATACATATATACGTCTTCAACTCCCATGGGAACACAAAAAGATATCAAAACTATCATAATTAAATGAATACTTCTTGAGAAACCCAACTCTTAAGAAGCCCAACTTTAATATTCTTTCAAAAATTACAGTTGTAATGGCCTTAGGGAATATTAATGTTCTACTGTTTAATTTAGTACTTGCTAACCTAGTTTAAATAAGTAGAATTTTATTAAAATACGTCATAAACAAAAATGAGAAATTTTTCTGGACAATTAATTTTTATTTATTTATTTTATTTTACTTTACTTTTTTAACATCTTTATTGGAGTAATTGCCTTACAATGTTGTGTTAGTTTCTGCTGTATAACAAAGTGAATCAGCTATATGTATACATATATCCCCATATCCCCTCCCTCTTGCATCTCCCTCCCATCCTCCCTATCCTACCCCTCTAGGTGGTCACAGAACACTGAGCTGATCTCCCTGTGCTAGGCAGCTGCTTCCCACTAGCTACCTATTTTACATTTGGTAGTATATATATGTCCATGCTACTCTCTCACTTCGTCCCAGCTTACCCTTCCCCCTCCCTGTGTCCTCAAGTCCATTCTCTACGTCTGCATCTTTATTCTTGTCCTGCCCCTAGGTTCATCAGAACCATTTTTTTCCTTTTTTTTGGATTCCATATATATGTGTTAGCATATGGTATTTGCTTTTCTCTTTCTGACTTCACTCTGTATGACAGACTCTAGGTCCATCCACCTCACTACAAATAACTCAATTTTCTTTCTTTTTATGGCTGAGTAATATTTCATTGTATATATGTGCCACGTCTTCTTTATCCATTCATCTGTTGATGGACACTTAGGTTGCTTCCATGTCCTGGCTATTGTAAATAGTGCTGCAGTGAACATTGCAGTACATGTCTCTTTTTGAATTATGGTTTTCTCAGGGTATATGCCCAGTAGTGGGATTGCTGGGTCATATAGTAGTTGTATTTTTAGTTTTTTAAGGAACCTCCATACTGTTGTCCATAGTGGCTATTATCAATTTACATTCCCACCAACAGTGCAAGAGGGTTCCCTTTTCTCCACACCCTCTCCAGCATTTGTTGTTTGTAGATTTTTTGGTCATGGCTGTTCTGACTGGTGTGAGGTGATACCTCATTGTAGTTTTGATTTGCATTTCTCTAGTGATTAGTGATGTTGAGCATTTTTTCATGTGTTTGTTGGCAGTCTATATATCTTCTTTGGAGAAATGTCTTTTTAGCTATTCTGCCCATTTTGGGATTGGGTTGTTTGTTTTCTTGATATTGAGCTGCATGAGCTGCTTGTATATTTTGGAGATTAATCCTTTGTCAGTTGATTCATTTGCAAATATTTTCTCCCATTCTGAGGGTTGTCTTTTGGTCTTATTTATGGTTTCCTTTTCTGTGCAAAAGCTTTTAAGTTTCATTAGGTCCCATTTGTTTATTTTTGTTTTTATTTCCATTTCTCTAGGAGGTGGATCAAAAAGGATCTTGCTGTGATTTGTCATAGAGTGTTCTGCCTATGTTTTCCTCTAAGAGTTTGATAGTTTCTGGTCTTACATTTAGGTCTTTAATCCATTTTGAGTTTATTTTTGGGTATGGTGTTAGGAAGTGTTCTAATTTCTTTCTTTTACATGTAGCTGTCCAGTTTTCCCAGCACCACTTATTGAAGAGGCTGTCTTTTCTCCATTGTATATTCTTGCTTCCTTTATCAAAGATAAGGTGACCATATGTGTGTGGGTTTATCTCTGGGCTTTCTATCCTGTTCCATTGCCAGTACCATACTGTCTTAAAGACTGTAACTTTATAGTATCTTCTGAGGTCAGGGAACCTGATTCCTCCAGCTCCGTTTTTCTTTCTCAAGATTTCTTTGGCTATTCGGGGTCTTTTGTGTTTCCATGTGCCTTCCAGGCACACTGTTTGGACTAGAGAGACTCCCCAGCACCTGCAGGAGCTCTGGGCCAAGGCTCCCAGACACTGAGACTCTGATTAGGACAATGAGGAGTCCATGAGCTCTGGGAACTTCAGGACAGGTGGTGTGAGCAGAAACCCCTTAGGATGAGCATGGACAATTAATTTTTAAATTAGCCTTTCCTCATGCCCATTTTCCCCATAATTTAGCTTTTGAGAACAGAATGATGATTGTCAGACTATTTCAGTTTTTATCAGTCCTTCATTAGAACTCCTGTCCTAGAATATAATGGTTATAGAAGAAATTCTCTGTACAGATAGTCACCCAAAGCTTTCCCCACCATAATCCCATAGGAGATCTGTAAAACTCTAAAAACATTTGAAAAAATTCCAAATCAATGTATTTTTAGGGTATCATTGGACTCCCAATGGGCCCAAGATCAATTCTGTAGTTGTTTTGGTAGTTAGTTATTATAATAGGGTAAGCCTATTACAGCCTACATAAAAATAAGGGTTTACTAACAATATCCTTTTGAATTTGTTAGGTCTCAGTAAGAGTTTATTTCTGTTGCATTGTCAAGCTGGTATTTCAATTTACATACTCTTCATCCCATTTACAAATATGGTACATAATTTCGAACTATGAATATTTATAATACAAAGTAACTGATTTATTTTACAGAACTTAGGAGGAATTAATTATTTTTAAAGATAAAGTACTTCGGGCTTCCCTGGTGGCGCAGTGGTTGAGAGTCTGCCTGCCGATGCAGGGGACGCGGGTTCGTGCCCCGGTCTGAGAAGATCCCACATGCCGCGGAGCGGCTGGGCCCGTGAGCCATGGCCGCTGAGCCTGCACGTCCGGAGCCCGTGCTCCGCAATGGGAGAGGCCACAACAGTGAGAGGCCCGCGTACCGAAAAAAAAAAAAAAGTTAAAGTACTTCATGGAAAAGATAATGACATATATTGAAAATGTATGATTTGGTGAAGAGCTGCATTTGATTACAACAGTGCTAGGCACATACATATGAATAGGTATTTGTAGAATGAAAGACTGGATGAGTGAATGAATATGTACTCCTAAATTTAACAAAAACAATAAGAGAAGGTTACTAACATTTATTGAGCATCTACTATGTAGAGGCATTCTTTGTACATTGTCATATAACAGTGCAGCCAATTATCATCACACAGGCAATTAAAGATGAGAAAACTGAGACTGAGAAAGGTTAAGTAAATTGTCCAAGGTTACATAGCTATTAAGTAGCAAAGCTGGAAAGCAAACTTGGAAGTGTTTTTGGCCTTTATTCTCATACTTTTATTTATCCTGTGTTGCCTCAGAGAGATGACTATGGAGATCTGAACATTTAAAATTATGACATTCTCGGTGGGGTGGTGGGGGTGGTGGGATGAATTGGAAGGTTAGGATTGACATATATACACTAATATGTGTAAAATAGATAACTAATAAGAATCTGCTGTGTAAGAAATAATAAATTTTAAAAAATAATAAATAAAAATATGACATTCTCAGATATGGGTTTTACAAAAAACCCTTTCTTCCCCAAGTTTTGGTGACTGCTCTTTGCCCAGTAGAATAAGGTTGAATTAAGAATATGCTAACAGTCCTTACAATATTGCAGACAGTCCTGACTCTTCTGTGGTTCCACATAGCAGATGGACTCCAATGTCCAGAGTGCCCTGAGATGGGCCCTCAACCTAACCTCTTTTTCAGGAAAGTTTCTGACTAAGCTATGAGAAACATTTTCATTTTCAAAGAGAAACTCCACTAATCTACATCTACTTCTAACTGATGTAAAACAAGAAGCGGGATCGCGTTTCTCATATCCTTTGCCCAATTTCAGCTTCCACCAATTCATCAAACTTTTCCTAGAAGGGTCAGCACAGTGGGGATGAGCATAGTTTTTTCAGCCTCACCTCCTCTAACCCACTCCTTTTTGCCCTGAAGATTTGCTGTGAACTGCCTGTTTGAGATGCTGTTCAAAACTCATTAATTCATAGACCTAATGACAAAAGGAAGATGGTTTCAGTTGCTTTGTGGTTTCTTTTGCTACTTGAAGTCAGTAGAATTTACTTTACAGAAGCTGTCACTGTTAGTCAACTTTAATAATTCATAGACCCACTGATAGTCACAGATCTGTCATAATCCAAACAGGCACGTGGAAACAAACACTGTTAATGGTGTGAACCTATGAACCTTGATTAACTCATCTGCATTAAGGGTTGACATTTTGTGCAAAGCTCAAAGGAGTGATCGTCCTACCAAAGATACTCTGACTGACATTCCCATTTAGGACCAAAATGTGCCTTACTTCCCACTTTTCTTTTAGCCCAGGGCGCTTGAGCATCTTCCTAGACTTTGCACAGCTTCATCTCAGACCTTTGATGGCTCCAATAGTTGAGGCTGCACTTTCCCTGCATTTTGATAAATAGGCTTTTCCCTGTTTTTATACTCCAGCCTCAGTCAGCCTCTAACCATGCTAAATAATTACCTTAGCTGCTTCCTATTCTCTTTCCTGATGTTTAGGAAAAGGCCTAAGCATCATTAACCCTAAAAGTCCCAGAAAATCAACCAATGCATCCATTTCCTTGTTCGGGCCCTACTGCAGTGAATTTCAGCAACTTTTATCTTCAAACCACATATCACTGCACCCAAATGTGGATAAACAAAATGTGGCACATACATAAAAAATGGAAGATTATTCAGTCTTAAAATGAATGAAATTCTGGTATATACTACAAAGTGGATGAACCCTGAAGACATTATGCTAAGTGAAATAAGCCAGACTCAAAAGGACAAATACTGTAGGATTCCACTTAAATGAAAGGTACCTAGGGTAGTCAAATTCATAGAGACAGAAAACAGAATGGTGATTGTCAGGGTTTGGAGGAAGGGAGTGAGGGAACTAGTGTTTAATGGGTACAAAGTTTCAGTTTGGGAAAATAAAAAATTTCTGGAGATGAGTGGTAGTGATGGTTACCCAATAATGTGAATGTACTTAGTGCTGCCAAACTATACACTTAAAAATGGTTAACATGGTAAATTTTATATTATATATTTTTTACCACAAAAAAAATAAAACTTGAAAAAGATCAAATAAAAATACAACTGGAAATCACTGAAGTTACTTAAGAAAATAGTATTTAAGAAAAGCAATTTTGTTATTCCATTAATAAATGTTCTAAAAATAAAGAGAGAAGAGATTCACATATTAAACCTCCAAGTTTTATCAGAGCAGAAATGAGGCCACAAGAGATTAAAATTCTGAGTTATGAAAACTAGTTAATATGGGAGCTAAAACTAGCGCTCCCTGATCTGTGACTCCCAAACCAGAGCCTTTCTATTCCCACAGAGTTACCTCCCTTTCTTTTTAGTAATAGTTGATACTTTTGATACATAGTCCTTAGAAGAAGGGAGGGTTGGCTAATCTTCCAACAAAAATATTATTGGGTTTCCAGTTCTCGATATTGCATTACTTTCAGCTGAATAATGTTCCCAGATATGCTGACATCATTTGACAGCCAAAATAAGGCATCTTGACCAACATGCCACTTAGTGGAAGAGCCAGATGTTAGATGAGCACAAGGACCAGTTATCTGATCCTTTTAGTCCTATTAATTAGTTGATAAACCAGATATCCAAAGTTGTGCAACATATTTTGGTGAAAGGTGGCCACAGTAGGTTTATGAACATGATGTATGAATTCTAGCATCTGATTGCCCTCTGAGGGAGTTTCCCCTCTCCCATCCTACCTTGGGTGAACCTGCTCTGACATTAGATCTCACTTGAGACTCCTGGCAATCACCCAGAATCTATGCTTGTGACAGCAGTGATATTCTGCAATTCTCCCTATTTGGTCAGTTTTCATATAGTGTCGGACACTTTCCTTGTAGTTAAAATATTGCAGCACTGGAGTCTTAGATCTGACTGTGTACCATTGGTAATGGAATTATCTAAAGATTCCATGTCTAGAAGCCAGGCATCATGTGAATTGCTTTATCATCCTGTCTCTAATTCTAACATCAGTCTTGCAAAATGGGCTGGATTCTTTCATTTTGAAGATTATGAAACACTCAGATTAAAATGGTTTTATCCAATTCCTTATAAACAGCTACCTGTATACCCTTAAGTTCTTCTGCTTCTCACGCATTATAATCATTGCTGGCCTGTAAACATTTCTTCAGTGCTCCTAACTCCAGATCATTCAGATCTTTTCTCTACGCTACACCTGTCTAGAGTGGTGCTTCTCAAACTTTAATGTGCACGTTTAGTATTACCTGCATGTCTTGCTAAATGCAGATTTTGATTCAGTAGGTCTGGGATGGAGCCTGAGATCCTGCATTTCTAACATTTTTCAGATGCTGCCAGTGACGCTAATTCTCAGACCATAGTTTGCGAAGCAAGATTCTAGAGCTGTGCTTCCCAGTATGCATATGGCTGTTAAGCATTTGAAATGTACTAGTCTGAATTGAGATGTACAGCAAATGTAAAGAACACACTGGATTATGAGGACTTAGTCTAAAACAAAGAGTGTAAAATACCTCATAATTTTTATATTGATTACATGTTAAAATAATACTACTTTGAACATGTTGGGTTAAATATAATGCATTATTAAAATCAACATTACCCATTTCTTTTTTTCATTTTAAATTGACTACCAGAAAACTGCTGGCTAGGCAGTGAGTTCCTGAAATTCTGAGTTTATATCTTTTTTGTATAAGACTGTATCTTATTCCTCTTTGTTTTCACAGCCCCTGGGGAAGTATCTGCCTTCTAATAGATTCTCAGTGGTGGGCACTGAATAATTATGAACCTGAAAATCTGCTATGACATTGTATGTCTCAAAGTGCTTATTTAGCACGATGCATTTTAAAAAGAAGGGCCTAAATTAAGGTATGGGTCAGTCCCAGCCAACCTCAATGTATTGATCACTGTATTCTTGAGCTGCCTGACCTGCTGTCCTCTCTGCTAAGGGAATTCTCCATAACTGTAATAGAAACCTAATCAAAACTTAATTAGGAAGGCAAACTGCTGTAAAAAGCCATCATATAATGCATTCCAACAAGAGATTTGGTGATTATCTGCACCACTGAACTCCTCCTTTAGGATAATTAAAAGTTGATTGAAAGAAAGCTGCTTAAAAATAAAAGAAGGTTACTGCTTCTCTTTCAGTACCATTGTCGTGATTGAAATGAGGAATTTGAGAAAGCCCTTGGCTAGAAGTAAGAGACATATTCCAAATGTTATGTCAAAAAGGATTTAAGAAGCATTTACTTATCTTCAATTTGAGGCTCAAGGATCACTGCCTTCTAATGTACTTCCTGGTAAATCTTAACGCATTCATTTATTCTTCACTGACTCACTTTCTCACTCACTTATTTACCCCCTCACTTAACTCACAGGCTTACTCCTTCAACCAGCAATTTATAGAGCACTAGAGCACCTACAATAAGTCAGGCGCTGGTGACCCGGGATTCATAAGGCAGTCCGGTACAGGAGAGGAGACAGACACATATAACTTCTTAAATAAAAATGGGTCTCCAGACCATTCTCTTTCCCTGCTAATTTTAATTTCTGAACTAGATCTGGTAATTAGTTTAATTTTTTGACCATTCATACATAAGTATTACTATTCAGTTTGGAAAAAAATAATTTTAAGTCCTCAAAGCATTTTGAAGGGGCATTAAACATTCCTAGTCCTGAAGATGCTTTGAGGACTTAAGATTATTTTTTTCCAAACTACAATTTTTTTTTTAAAGTTCTTGGAACTTGTATAACAGAGCAATATTATGGAAAAGAGTCCCTTAAAATTTAACATATGCAATTTTTGTAGTCTAGTAAAGTTTGGAATTTTGTGTTCATTTCATTTTTAAGGCATGCCTGACTCCTGTCAGTAGCATCCTCCTTCAAGAGCTTTCAGCATGCTCTCTCCTCATTTGCCCTAGAGCTGCAGGGGTTCACTGCAAGGCAAGGGCAGATGCATTAGTCCGAATCCACATCTCAGGGAACTCTAGCCTGTCATTCACTGCATCCATCCGCTCTGAATTCCGGATGGTATAGTCCAGCTAATATTGAGTGTCTGAAGTAACATTGTAGACTCTTAAAGAAAATTCTCACGGTTGGAACTTTATCTTATTTATAATGTTAAAAAAGGGAATGAAATGCCAATTAGAAAACTCATTTTCAGTTAAAAAATGCTTTTTTGCCTGTGTTATTCATATGTCAGTGGATCTTAATGGAATCATATGTCCCCTACTAGAATATACGTTCTTGGGTGGCAAAGGTCTTGTCTTTTTCCACATTGTTGTGTTCAGTAAGGTTTTCCACAGTGTGCTCAGTATGGCTTTCTAAATTGAAACGGTATCTATGACAACATAAGCTAGGCATGATGGAAGGGAAAGGCATTAGTATTTCTAAATCTCATTTCACCACTGTCATCAGAACAAATTTAACAGTCCTTTCTCAGAAAAATAATAATCTATTTGATATCCCATTGTACTCATATTCTGTGAGAAAAATGATTCTGTTCATTTTTCAGGAGCTACACATGGCTGTGTGTATGAGGAGCTTCCTGTAACCAGACTTCATACGACAGTCATTAATCTAGTGAGGACTTTGGAACAGGAAAAAATTAATTTCTTGCTCCGAGATAGAGAAAAAAAAGAAACATAAAAATCTATTATTTGGACAGCTTTAAGCTCTGACCTACTTAAGAAAGCTAATGCAGTAGTGATGTTCATTCATTAGTTAAAATTTTTTCAGTATGCATTTTATATTAATTGTATATTTTATATTCATATTATGCATTAGGCTTGGATGGCCAAATTACTAATATTAGTCATTGAAGATCTGCCAGCAGCCTGCTTTTTAGCAACGTGGTTTTGAATCATAGGAAGCCAACATCTGGCATATAATTTATCATCTATGCTGAAGATTCCCACCCCCCCAAATTTACTCAGAATTAGTTCACTTTATTTTAGTTAAAAAGCAACAAAGCCAAGTGGTTTGAGACCAGTGTGTAGATTTTTAAAATTTGACTTTAAAAGATGATTTTTTAGGTATTCATGCATATGGATCAAATCTCCTTTGTTATTCAAAATATAAAAATGTTTAAAGTTTGCATCAGTTTTCAAGCCGTTGTTTTATATCATATGTTTAATTCATTTGTTTTTTCCCATAATTTACCGCAAAACCCAAAAGGTTATCTCAGACCTGAGATCAGGAGGGACTGAGAATCATAAGACGATTAGAAAGAAACACTGTGTAGTTTAGGAGATTGATAATGGGATAGAACTCTTAAGTCCTCATGCCCTTGCCAGGGATTAACTGTTTAAAGGAAATGGGAGATTCCAGACATCTGAGGTGCCCTGATAAACCAACACTTTGGAACTAGAATGTCTTAAAAGAATCATTTTATAAGGAGAGCAAAAAAGAAATTAAATACTTTTTTTTTTAAGATCATAGGACTTTTTTTTTTTTTTTTTTTTTTTTTTTTTTTTGTGGTACATGGGCCTCTCACTGTTGTGGCCTCTCCCGTTGCGGAGCACAGGCTCCGGACGCGCAGGCTCAGCGGCCATGGCTCACAGGCCTAGCCGCTCCGTGACATGTGGGATCTTCCCGGACCGGGGCACGAACCCGTGTCCCCTGCATTGGCAGGCGGACTATCAACCACTGTGCCACCAGGGAAGCCCCATAGGACTTCTTAATAGCTAACTCCTGATTCCTTCCCAGGCCACTTTTTTGGCATCAGGATACACTGAGAACTTGAGAAACTTAATGCATTGAAAAAATTTTGTTTGCTGAGGAAATTTTCAATGAAATTCAACAAATGATTATTGAGTACTTTCTACCAAGTAGAGCTAATGCAGCCCTAAAGCTCAGTGCTTTCAAAAAGTTCTGCCTTGTATATGGGCTGGAGTGGATTGGAAAGAGGCAGGAGGACTAGATTGGGAATGTTTGGGCTCAGAACATCATAGAGGATGGAACACCAGCGGGACTAGGGAATGGTGATGGGCAGCTGATAGAGAGATGGGAAGATTCCAGAGATGCTCAACAGCACAAGGGGTCAACATTCCAGGGCTGAGGATCTGACGCGTGTGTAAACCATGGCAGTGACTTTCACCGGATGATGGAGTGGAAAATGTTCACTTTCCTTAAACTCTCAGGACCTAACCTGAGCTTTTCCACTCCCTCTGTACCCACAGGCTCCAAACTCTCCTCTGGAATAATTAGACCCACACGATATCCAGGTGGAGATTCAGCCCTGTGCCAGTCTTGCCTAAGTCAGGAAGGATTTAAGAAGCCATGTTCAATTCCAAGGGGTCACAGCGTAAGTTTCTACTTTCTCTGAACTTGAGCTCCAAATACCAATGACAGTCTCCTTGTTCCTGAGACCAGCCATTCTTAAACTGCCTCCCAAACTGTCTCAGTCTCTGGATTGAATTCCTATGTCAGGATTCACCTGACATCTCATCGAGAATGTCTCATGTCTCTAGAGATAGGATCAGTCCCTATGTCTCTTATCCAAAACTGACAGAATCCCTGGGGGTGAATAGCTGCCTGGGCTCTTCAGGTAGCACCTGCTTGTATTCCTGTGATGCTTTCCATCCAGCTTTGAAGATAACCACTATGTTCTGAGCCTCGCATGGGCTTTAGGTTCAGCAAGACCTACCTACTAGGTACTACTTGAGGTCTCATGTGAAGTACTGACTCTGCCAAGTCTCTTGCTACCATAATTAATTATCTCATTTCTGGTTGCATCACAAGATCCCACAAAAAGTAAAATAACCTCTAGAGTATAATTTGCTTAAACGGTAAAATGTAGAGTTTGTTTTTCAGCAGACCTTACTAAAATATTAGGATTACTTTTTAAATTATTTATTTTAAAATTTGTGGTAAAATATAAATAAAATTTACTATTTTAACCATTTTAAGTGTCTAGTTTAGTGGCATTAAGTACATTGATATTGTTGTGCAACCATCACCACCATCCATCTCCAGAACATTTTTACCTTCCTAAACTGAAATTCCATACTCATTAAACACTTAACTCCCCGTTCTCCCTTCCCTCCAGCCCCTGGCAACCACCATTCTACTCTCTGTCTCTATGAATTTGACTGCTCTAGGAACTTCATATGAGTGGAATCATACAGTATTTGTCTATTTATGACTGACTTAGTTCACTTAGCATAATGTCTTCAGGGTTCATCCATGTTAAAGCAGGTACCTGAATTCCCTTCCTTAGTAAAGATGAATAATATTTCATCATACGTATATTCCACATTTTGTTCATTCATCTGTTGATGGTCACTTTCGTTGCTTCCACCTTTTTGTTATTGTGTGCAGTGCTGCTAGGAATATGGGTGTACAGATATGTGTCCAAGTGCCTGCTTTCAGTTCTTTTGGGTGTATACCCAGAAGTGAAGTGATTCTATGTTTAATTTTTGAGCAAACTCCATGCTATTTTAGAATTAGTTTAAAAATCTGACATTGAACACTAACATCTTGCCACCCTCTCCTCTTTATATATATGTATTTCAGAGATAACAATAAAATGACTCTGAATGCATATATACTGATTGGGGTTGTGAGAGAATGTTTCATTATCTATAAAGAGAGCTTAAGTGTGTTGAAGTTTGGGCAAATAAGAGTGCATGCAAGCTGAGTAAAAAGTGGAAAACCCCTATCCAGTGAGATCTGAATGTGTGGATCATCTAGAGAACATGTCAACTGTGAAAATCCTCTAAGTGACTTTTATAGCTCCTCCCTGGCATAATACAGTGTTTTATATAAGGATATGATGAGTTGAAAATAAAATGGATCACTAGGTTTAAATGTTTTTTTTTTAAAGTAGACAAATTATAATGAGAGCAGAATTTGAAGTCCTTTAAGGTTATGAAGGAAATTGTTAATGTCATATTAATTGTTAATATTATATTAACATATAAAAAGTTACCCCTAATTTCAATTATGCCTAAGACTTTCTAAAAACATAGTGAAAATCTTCAGTCTAACGTAAATGAAATGTGCATATATAGATGAACTCTATAAACAAATGACTTAATGTGTGTCCTAAAGAACAGATTCACTCAGGGGAACTAAATACCAATTACAGTTTACTGCAAAATAATAAAGAGGTGATTGGAAAAGTTTTGTTGTGTCAGCATGACACGGGTTTTAGCAATTATGGAATGGCCAGATTTAAATCCCAGTGATTTAATCGTACCCTAAAATACTGTCCTACAAATTTTGTTGCAAGACAGCTCTGATAAAACAAGCACCACTTCTATAATAGGGTTTCTACAAATTGTGTTGAAACTTAACTGTTAGAACAGCCCATTCTTTATTCATGTGCTGTTCACTCTTTAGATTATATTTCTCCCTGGGATTTGTAACCTAAGTTTGAAATCAGATGATCTTCCAGGTATTATGAAATTGACTCAAGTCCAAGGACAATCAGCGAATCATTATATAATGTGTGAATTGATAGTTTGTTCTAAGCTATGATTCATAAAGCCAGTGGTTACTTTTGTTATTAGAGATTGCCTGAACATGGAGACAACATGTATTCATCATAGAAAATTGAAAAGTTATATTTGTTTCAATCATCTTGTTTCAAAAGCTAACTGTTGGTGTCTTCAACATTCCTATCATGGGCAGAAAGCCCCAAGTAAAAGGGTTAAATCATGAAATTATATTTATATTTATATCCTTTAAAAAAGTGCCTTATTCTATTAAGCTTCATTATATCATGGTTTAGGTCATGAACCCACACAGTGATGTAAATGACATAATGGAATGTCTGCAACATATATATCATTACTGACCATTACTCTCATTTTTTTCTATAATCTTGGTTAAGAGAATTATCAAAACTCTTCCCATTTAGTCACACTGTCTTTACTCCACTATGTGGTGGGTAGAGCAGTAGGCTTTGGTGAAATGTAGATAAATAAGATTTGATCCCTGCCCTCAAGAAGCTCAAACTCTAGTCAGGTAGAAGTTGGATGAATGTTAATGGCTATTAGTTGGTAGATTTGAACTATAACATACCTTACAGAAAAATAAATGAGTGTCTGAATAATGGTATTTATTCTACAACTTTTCTTCAACAATGTGGCTATTAGTCATGCCCTCTTTGCCACTGAACCCCAGCCTCTAGGGCACTCCTGACATGGCCATCAAGGGGCTCCTGATCTTTTCTCCCCTGGCTGACATTAATGTTTTTTTCCTGAAAACATCAGTTACTTTATTAAAATTCTGCCCAGTTGGAAACACAGCTATCTCTGCTTCCACTTCTTGGGGAGGGGGAGTGGGCAGGCAGCAGGGAGCCCAGAGTCTTCAGGAAGAGAGGAGTCTCAGTTTCTTCCTGCTAAGCCGTTTCTTTTATTCCCAGAGATTTTGTACCTATAACCCACTCACACAGCTCCATTTGAACTTAGTCCTCCCTGGAACTATCGCATAGTGAAAGAAAAACCTGGTTTTATGGGTGTGAAATTTCCCTAGGAACTTTCGATTTTAGGATAGAAACAAACAGATAGAGGGTAGAGGACCAAATTTTGAATCAGACTCTATCCTCAAATGTGTCTGAAGGAAAATCTCATAGTTGCGCCCTCAGGCTCCAACTCATTTGTTATGCCCTTAGGCTCCAACTCCAACTCATCAAGCCCATTTAGTTTATTAATGTCTCTTTGTTCATTCATCTATCCCATTAATGCTATGTTTTATTATAATGATTTGCATATGCATTTATCACCCCTTTTAAGACCAAGGTCCTCAAGTGTAGAAATGTTGGTGGTATAACATAATGCGAGAGAAAAAGTCTTAGCTTTTTAATAATTTCCATCAGTAACTTCTTCTCTTTTTTTGATATGAACATAACTGATATTTTCTCATTCTTATGAAACGAATGAGTAAAGACATCTTCAAAAAAACTTTGCCAATTTTTAATTGACCTGTAACATATAATCTAAGTAAAAAAACTTCATCTGAAATGCAAACATAGCTTCATGACAAATATCTTAGCTCCAAAATTGTCATTCCTAAACTTGTAGATAGAAATTCTGGAGGTACCAATGATCAGGAGCTGGGTCTTTTTCATCTTTGGGTCACTAACTTGTAAATCCATGCCAAGAAAGCAGTAACCCTCCTTAAATGTTTCCTGAATGATTCATGATCATAAGAAATATGCATCTCAAGAGCTTTCTTTTTTTAATAACAAGTTAAGGAAATATTCATAAGAAAGTTTCTGGCAGTGATATCTGCAAGGAGGGAATTTTAAATGTGGAAACTTTAATAAAAAATCATCCAGTGGTTTCTCTTTTGACTTCCCTTGAGAAACAGCCCCATCCTTGTCCTATTGTGCTTTTATTTCAAGCATCCTGACCCAAACTAAGTTTATTTTTTGCTCTCATTAATTTATTTGAAAAGCAGCAATTAAGGAAACATTGCATGCCAGCCTTAAAACTTTTTACATGTTCCCTGAACTCCCTCTGCACTGATTATACTCATAGCACTGTAACTAGACCCTTTCCTTTAAGGAACCCAAAGGCTTCCAAAGAAAAACATCTCAAACTCTTCTCTTTAGCTTGATATCAGGTGAGAAGTTTGAGGATTTCAGCAACACCCTTAAAAAAGGTTCCTACCCCTTTTTTCTTTTATATATACTTCTCTATTTTCATTAGTTACTTAATAACATTGTTCATCAGTCTCCTTATTAATAAATAAAAACTTCATTCCTGGAAGCTCAGATGAAGATAATTGGCTCTATCCTCTTCATTAAGCTTTTGGAAGACACCATGGACAAATAATCCTAAATTACTGTGCTTTTCAAACATTTTCTACAAGCAGGTCTTTTTATGGAGGAATTTAGATCAAAAGCAACATTTTAAAGAAGTAGTGCACAGTGACTGCTGAAGTAGCAATGAAAGACAGACACAGAGAAACCCAATGAGAGAGAGAGAGGGAGAGGGAGAGGGAGAAGACTCTTCTTTTTAACACAGTGCCAGCTTATATATGTGGAAGGAATGGATAGAACTAAGAAAATCACCATTTTGCAACTCTCAGTATTAATACATGATTCTGGCAAGATCAAGATCAACGATGGTTGCTAAAATGATTGCCTGAAAAGTTGTGAAACTGAATATTCACATGATCTCAAAGTTTCACAATGCTCATTACTTACAAATTACAAGTGAAAATGTACCTTTGTAATGAAGAGCTCTGCTAATCATCATCTAACTAGGTGATCAAACAGCCTCACCAATAGGGAAACCACCTGATTTCATTTGTTTTCACCTGATTTTGTTTGATGGATATAATAAGTATACAATGTCACCTATGTAATTTTCTTGGTAAAAATGTTTAGCCTATATCAAATTATGAAGAAACAATATACAAATTTAGGGTGTGGGACATTCCAGAAGATACTAATCTGGACTCAAAAAACATCAATATCATGGAAAACAGAATAGGGAGAGGACTACTCCAGATAAAAGTGATTAAAAAGACCAAACCAAACCAAAAAAAGAAAGATAAAAAACAAATGTATAGTGCAAATCTTAATTGCATCCAATATTTTAAAAATCTATGAAAGAGTATTAAGACAATTGGAGAAATTTAAATATAGACTGTGTTAGATGATAGTCAATTTACTTAATTTTCATGGGTAGTTGATGGTATTTTGGATATAAGAATATATATAATAAGGTATAATATAAAATAAGAAAGTATTCATGAGTTGCTATTTCTTAAGTAACTAAATAGTTCAGCATAAAAATGCATATATACACACATATATACACACACATATATATATACAGAAAAAGCAAATGGGAGACTTCCCAGGTGGCCCAGTGGTTAAGAATCCGCCTGCCATTGCAGGGGACATGGTTCAATCCCTGGTCCGGGAAGATCCTACATGCTGTGGAGGAACTGGGCCCATGCTCCACAACTACTAAGCCTGCACTCTAGAGCCCATGAGCCACAACTACTGAGCCTGCGTACCACAGCTACTGAAGCCCACATGCCTGGAGCCTGTGCTCCGCAACAACAGAAGCCACGGCATGAGAAGCCCGTGCGCTGCAATGAAGAGTAGCCCCCGCGCAGCAGCTAGAGAAAGCCCACACACAGCAACAAAGACGTGATGCAATAAAAAATAAATTAAAATAAAAAAATTTTTAATTAAAAAAAGCATAAATGGATAAAATGTTTATTTGTGAATCTAGGTGAAGGATATATGCTATTCATATTCTGTTTTCTCTCTAGGCTTAAATTTTTTCAAAGTGAAAACTAGAGAGAAACAAGGAAATTATATATAAACTCTGACCAAAAGCATTATAATCAGTTAATTCTGTAATAAAGATTATAAATCAGCCTTAAAAAAACCCCTGTTTTTTCCTGGATCTGCCATTTAACATGCCTGTGACCTTAAGTGGATCTCTTAACCTCTGAGTGAATTTTTCTAATCTATAAAATGGGGAGATGATGCTCATAAAAAAAGGTCAAAGACCAAGGCTTTATGCAAACTTGTGTTTGAATATCTTCCTCTTTGTGCTATGGTATGAAAGGAGAAAATGCTCACATTATTATCGCTCTCCTCTCATCCCTTTCTCAAGTAAAACTTGGATCAAAAAAAGGAAAAAATCACTAGCACTTTTCATTTCTCAATAAAATGGAAATTCTACTCTTTGGTGGATCATTGCCACGTTGCAGTTCAGGGGATAGTGGAAAATTGAAGGTTAAGAAACTGGAAAATTGTTGTTGCCGTTACGATCACTTCTATTTGTTGCATTACGATAGAGAATAAGGGTTAAACTCAATTAACCATTTTTCCCATGTTTCAAATAATGTTTTTTACTCTGTTGTGGCCTGGCCCTTGATGTCTGTTGCTAGGAAACCTGGAAGGCTCTTTTAGTCCTCATGGAAAACATGCTTAATGTAATCACTTTGGCTGAGTCTTTATTGGCTGTTGGCTTGATGCCAACTCAAGGACTGGTCACCTCAAATCCTTGCAAGGTAGACTAGTAGTGGAAGCTGTGTTAGCCCTAGGGGCATCATGGAAGTGCTTCAGGGGCTTCTGGGGGCGGGAGAGAGTGGGGTGGGGGCAATACCACTTTCTTCTTCAACAGAATTATTCCACTTTGATCTGCTTTAATGTTAGACTCCATTTGAAGAAAATGCTTTACTGGAAGAGAGGAATTTTTTTTTAAAAAGCCCTGACCTAATCTACCAAAAAAGAAAGTTGAATCTCTGAGAAGTGACTTGCCCAAAGTTCCACAGCTCATAAACACCAAGGCTGTGGATTAAGCTGGTTCTTCTGACTAAATTGCTTTCCATTATCTCACACTTCCTGTTACTAGGACTGAACACACAGTATAACTACACATTCAATAGCAATGTTTAAAGATAATATGAGATATCATGAACAATGCTCCATGCTAATGGATTTGACAGGTTTGACAAATGGATGATTTCCTAGAACAGTGCTAGCACAGTGTGGTCAGCTGACCAGTCAGTGAACTATTTGTTACCAGCCTGCAATGAACTAAGTACAGAAATTGAGAGTAAGTGCTTAGAACCTGAGAAAGCATTTTTTTATATGGCTGCAACATACAAGCACATAATTTTGTATTTTATGAAAGTTTTGGTCTGTGATGAGTTAGAAAAACATAACAAAACTGATGCAAGAAGAAAATAGAAAATCTAAACAGTCCTATAGCCATTTATGAAAATGGATCAATGGATCAAAATCTAACTCCCTTAAAAATCCTCCAGTCCAAAATGGTTTATATGCAAGTTTCCCCAAATTTCCATTGAATGGATCATATCTATTTTATATAAACTCTCCCAGAGATCAGAACAACAAGAAAAGTAACAACTCATTTTATGAGGTTAGTGTAATCTCATACCTAAACTGTCAAGGACAGTTCATGAAAGGAAAACAATAGGCCAATCTTACTCATGACTATAGATACAAAAATTCTAAGTAAAATATTAGAAAATCAAGTTCTACATATATTATGATTAAATATTAAATTTGGAAATTGTATTAACATGTTACAGCATTAACAGATAAAAGGGGGAAATAACAAATGATTACTTTTTTTTTTTTTTTTTTTCTTTTTGCGGTATGCGGGCCTCTCACTGTTGTGGCCTCTCCCGTTGCGGAGCACAGGCTCCGGATGCGCAGGCCCAGCGGCCATGGCTCACGGGCCCAGCCGCTCCGCGGCATATGGGATCCTCCCAGACCGGGGCACGAACCCGTATCCCCTGCATCGGCAGGCGGACTCTCAACCACTGCGCCACCAGGGAGGCCCACAAATGATTACTTTGATAAAGAGAAGACAGTGTATAAAAACAAAAAAAATCACGAAAAGAGAAAAATTACTAGCCATTAGGAAAAAATATTCTTAAAAGTTATCTTAAATCCATTATAAATGTCAACATCAAAAATGAAACAAAAGCATGCTCTAAAACCAGGAATGAGAATGTTTTCCAGCTATCATTGTTTCTTTTCTGATGGTGCAAATTGGAGGTGGGGGAGGGGACACAGTTATACTGATTGGAAAGGCAACAAAACTTTCATCGTTGGTATGATTGACCACACAGAAAATCCTGAAACTTATGCAAATTATTGGAACAAATAGGGAATTTTGGATTTTATCAAAGCTACTGTATAGAATGTGAAAATATCATTTGCGTTTAGTATAAATGAGCAACAAATAATTAGACAATATAATTGTAAAAGATACAACTTACATTAATAACTAAATTGATAAACTGTCCAGAAATAAACCTTACAAAAATGTGCAATATTTCTAAAGAAAACATTTTTAAAAGTTTATTGAAAGATATAAACGAAGACCTTGTTAATAGAGAGATCCATTGTTTTCATGTATGCAAACACTCAGTATTATGAAGATATCAATTCTCTCCAAATTAATTCATAAATTCAATATAATTGCCATCATAGTCTCACCAGGATTTTCTGAAGAACTGGACAAGTTGATTCTGCAATCTTATGGAAGAGTAAAAGGTCAACAAAAGCCAAGAAAATCTAGAAGAAAGAAAAGTAGGGAAAGGAAGAAAAGGAAGATCAAGATAGAAATAATTTATTTATAATAAGACTTTTAATAAAACTATTGTAATTTTAAAAGTTTAGTACTTGTTCAGAGATGGAAACATTGATCAATGAGAGCATCTGAAAACATACCCCAAAATATAAAGAAACTTGGAATATGACAGGCAATATTATAAATCAGTGGGGAAAGGGTAGACTTTTCAACAAATAGTATGGGCCAATTGATTATATACATGGAAAAAGATAAAATTAAGCTGCTATGTCATGACACACAAATTGACATTCCCAGATGGCTTAAAGACTGAAATAAAAAAAAAATCTTAGAAAAAACATGGAGGATGTATTTACTCAAAGGCTTGGGTTCATGCGAGTGGAGAGTATAATGTGTTAATAATAAAAAAAAGAAAAACATGGAAGAATCTTTAGGATATAAAGCTAAAGAAAGTTTTTTTACATAATATTGTTTTTTTATTAATTTTTATTGGACTATAATTGCTTTACAATGTTGTGTTAGTTTCTGCTGTACAGCAAAGTGAATCAGCTATACATATACCTATATATTCTTTTTCTAAAAAAAATCACAAAATACCAGTAAATTATACAGAAAAAGATTAATAAATCTAACTACTTTAAAAAACAAATTTTAACTATATTAAAAATTAAAAGAAACCATAAAGTGAAAAGTCATAGACTGGGAAAATCTATGGGAACCACATATAAATCCCAAATTTATGAAGAATCCCTACAGTAACATAGTAGAAATATAGATGAAGCATATGAAGAGGCAGTTTAAAAGCAAGAAGCACAAATGGACAATCGCATATGAAAATATGCTCAACTTCACTAGTTACCAGGGAATTGAAAAATAAAACAGGTACCATTTGAAGCTATCAGATTAGCAAAACATAATCTGTTGACATCAAGTTTTGTTAAAAATGTTAGACATTGCTGGAGGGCTTGTAAATTAGTATAAATTTCTTGGAGGTCAATTTGCCATTACTTGGTAAAGTTAAGACTGAACTATGGCTCAGCAATTGTACTTCTGATTTATTGAGTGTTTATCTCAATAAATACTATATGTGTTAGGATCAATGTAAAGCATATTCATTGCATTCTTTGTAATAAAAAAAGTGAGAAAAATGCATGCCCTTGAATAGGAGGCTAGATTTAATTTTTTTGAAGGAATATTAAACGATCTTAAGGCTAGATTTACCAATAGTCACAATGATAAACTTCAAAAACATTAGTTTGGGTGCAAAAATAAAAATTTAAGGATATCTAAACTATATCTTTTATGTAAGTTTAAACACGCAAGATCATTTTTATATAAATTTTTATGAATGAAAACATATGTGATAAAAGCCCTAAAAACCACGTGGGAACGATCCATGCCAACTTCAGGTGGTACCTCCTGGGTAGGAAAGGTTGAAGGTGGAGATTTACTGTATCTTAAAAGTTGTTTCTTTAAAATAATAAAAGTAAAAATAAAAAGATCTGTTTCAAATAATAGTAACAGGTAAACATCATGGTGATGTGTGCATGAGTGTCATATGATTCGTTGTACTTCAATTTCATTGTTAAAAAGCAGAATTATTCATTTGATTTTGGTTTTTAAAAAGGAGGAGACAGGGAGTGAAAAATCATTTACACTCGGGGACACAGCCCTGGTCAATTCTGCTGAGCCTGGACTGAACTCAGGTTTTTCACCAGAGGACCTGGCCGAGCCTGGCCATTGGCTGGTAATTGTCCCTTAGGAACCTGGCGTGAAAAGCACCTGCTGAGGGGACTGCTGAGCCCTCTGCCTCTGCTCCTGGCAGATCAGCTCTGTCCTCCTCCTCTGGGGAGACCTGGAAGGCCTGATACCAGAGTGAAGGAAAGGACACAGAGCTGGCACAAAGATTTGCGGCCAGATATCAAAACACACAGGAAGTTATAAGAGAAAAAGCATTCTGTTTCAACTCCACCCATTGACCTTTTGTGGGTGAGTTTTCGGTGAAACAGCAACATCTTCTGAATACTCAGAGGGATGGCTTTGTAACCTGGGGGAAAGACGCAGCTTCTAAATAGAATTGATGTAGCTTTCCTGCCTTCATTCGGGATATCCATTTTCCACCACATAATCTTCCTATTGTCCACACTGATTCCTGTTTGGTTTGGCAGGGTTAACTGCTGGCAGGGCTCCTCAGTTCTGAATTCTCCATCCTCCACTGTGCAGGGGTTACTGAAATAACAGCAAGCTTTCCCTCACTCTCCAGAACAGGAGCCAAGTGCGACACAAATTGTGAAACTTGTTTCTGGTTACCAGGAAAACTTAAAGAAATCCTAATGAAGCAAAAAGGTTGACAAAAATCTTTCCAACATTTGAACAAAAAAGTTATTTTTCAGGTCTTAGATTTATGGAAGTCAATTCTCCAAACCCAGCCAGACTTTCAAATATCCAATTCTTTGCACTATGTTATTTAAATACACTGTAAATACCCTCCATTGCTCTAATAACAGGTCCATATTGTGCAAGACTGCCATGGTCTGAAGACCTTGTTGAATTTGAAAGAGACAGAAGTTCTGTTTTTGGCGCATAAACTTGAATTAGGACTAGGGTAAGAATGCCAAAGAAGTCCACATTCTGACAGCTAGACAAGCAGGTCATTTATTTGGAAAGACTTTGAATCTCTCCCCAAAGTAAAATGCAGCCCTTTATACTCAGCAGGCTTGGAATAAAACCTTCTTAACTAACTTGATCAGTGTCCTGAATTTTAGGGCATAGGAAAATGCTTCTGATAGCTTGGAATGGAGGAAGGGTGGAAAACCAGGGCCTGGAAAGATGACTTCCTCATGGGGGTTCCTGCCATGACATTTTCTCACGTGTGTTGAGTGAGAGTTTATATTGTGTGTTGACAGTAGTACCCCTTTGTGCCAAAACCCCAAGTCTGGGAAGAAAGCACAAAAGGAATGAGGAAAATGGGGTATATGAAGCTTCCTGGATAAAACTTATAAAACCCATAGGCATCAGTCAAACAACCAGATTTACTGAATTACTATTATATGCCAGGTCCTATACTAGGTTCTAAGGTAGTAAATATGACTGAACAGTCCTTGCCTTTAAAGGGTTGTGGGGGTGTGCAAGCTAGATGGTAAGGAAGGAATCGTGACGATCCAGTTATGTGTGCACCTAACGGTGGCAGTTTCAGCCCTGTCAGAGGGCAGAGCCAGCAGGCCAACTGGCCTGGACTGGGACCCTCCATGCGCCCCACCACCATGGACCACGTGTCTGCTCTGCTTACTGCCTACAGGCCTCCATCAATTGCTTCTGGACCACTGGGCTCTGGTGCTTTTCTCCACTCTGGCCAGTAGGAAAACTCCTTCTACTTCCAGAGGCCAGTTCATTTGCAGGGATATCTTAAAATAGAACTGTTGGAGTCTTAATGGCATGGTTCTTTCCGCTCTCAACAGCCCTCTCCTTCTAAGGGTGCCGTGCCGGGGCCTCTCCTGGTCCAAACAAAAAGTCAGTCCTTCCTTAAGACACTTACTTGACTTTCCTTTGGCAGAAAAATAGGAAAAAAAAAAAAAGCACAGGGCTTCCCTGGTGGCGCAGTGGTTGAGAGTCCACCTGCCAATGCAGGGGACACGGGTTCGTGCCCTGGTCCGGGAGATCCCACATGCCGTGGAGCGGCTGGGCCCGTGAGCCATGGCCGCTGAGCCTGTGCGTCCGGAGCCTGTGCTCTGCAACGGGAGAGGCCACAACAGTGAGAGGCCCGTGTACCGCAAAGAAAAAAAAAAGCACAAATTTACTATGTGAATGATGTCTTCCTATGTGACCCTTGTTCAGTGCACAACTTGAATAGCCAGACATGGATCCAGCACTACAAGATGGAAAGGAAGCTGGATCAGAGGAAAGCCAGGCACAGCTTCCCCTGAAATGTCTCCCTGCATCATCCAAACCTTGGTACTTGAATGCAGAGACGGGTCCATCCTTTAAGACTCCTGCATGGAACATCACTTCAGGGAGCCCATTTTCTTTTCCTCCTATCTAACCCCCTTCTGGAAATATACCATATACTATGGACAAACCTATACATGTCTTGATGCAAATGTCTCATTCAAGTTCTCTCTCAAAGGGCTCCTGGGCTGGGAGCTCCCAAAACTTCTGGGAGCTGGACTTCTCAGAGTATATGAGAGACCCAGCATGGTCCTAAATTCACAGCAACTCTGTCAGAGGCTCATCTGGACCTACCCCCAAATAATCTGTTATGCAAATAAAAGCAGTTAATAAATAGCCTAATAGCTTTTCTTTCAGTCATTTCCCCCCAGATCTAAAAGAACACTTCTGAGTGACTTGAAAGTTCAAGTTAGGGTATTGAGTCGGAATGAATCCTTTCTCCTTTTCTCAGAATTGTGTTGAAATGACTGGACTCTGCTAGATGCACATTGGGGCTGGGGGGCAGGTACAAAGATGGATGGAAATGGTCCCAGCCCTCAAGCAGCAAATAGTAATAGGAACGCATCACGTTTGTAGCCTCCAAATTATTTGCATATATGTCAATACCCACAACTTTGAGATGTAGTTATTATTATGTATATTTTATAGGTAAAGAGGCTGAGGCTCAGAGGTCCAAGCTTGCACAAATAGTATGAGTTGAAGTGGGACCTGCAACCGATTCCTCTGCTCTAAATCTTACCTCTCCCCATGAGTGCTGGCTATGTCTATAGTCCAGAGAGGAAAATAGCATGATTTGTGTCACAGGAGTGGTGCAAACAAAGTTGTGGGCACCGAGGGAGGGGGATATATGTCTCTGAGGGCAAGGTGAGGTGAGGGTGCAGAATGGGGAACCTAAGGGAGCACAGGTGGGGTTTCCACTGGTAAGTTCAAGTGAAAAGGCAAATCAGTGTGAGGAGTGGCCCAAGTACAGCCATACATGAGAAAGGAGAATTTCAGCTCTGGTTGGGGAACGTCAAGTGAACAGTCGAGCACAGCTGGTCTGGGTTGTGTGCAGGGTGCAGAGACAGGGAAGGAGGAGTGAAGTAAGGGAGGTTGTCACAGGCCAGGCTGCTGAGTGTACCATGAGCTCAGTAGCACCAGGAGCCACTGGGGGAAGGACAGCTCAGCTTTGGGCTTGGGAGGAGAGATGTTAATTTAAGAGCAGGGTGAAGAAGGGATTATCAGAAGGGACGGAAGATACTTCCAGATACCGTCAGGGCCAACTAAGGGAGTGGGGGGTCTCTCAACCAGGGCAACAACAGGGGGACCAGAAAGCAGTGAGAAGTGTGGGATTACTAGAAACACCTCCTATCTATTTTTGGAGGCTTTAAATGCACATAAACATGTATTAAGCAGTCCCTTAATTCTTTTTCAGTGGCAGAATCCTGTTTATCAGATATCCCCTTTTGTGGAAGTCAATTATATTAAAAAAAAAATAAAGCATATTAAAGCAGAGTTGCTTTGGCAACAGAGAGGTGCTCGGGTGCCTGGAGCACCAGCTTCCCCAGGTACACCCGGAGCTTAGCTTGAAAATCAGATCTCAGGTGGCATTCAACTGCTGCCTAAATACACCTTATCTCTGTGGACATATTGTCTCAGTTTTTGTTTCATTTTGTTTTCTGGAAAATTGAACTTAGGTTCTTTTATACTGTCTGTGACTGATCCTAGCCAAATATTGCTCTGTAAAAGTTTCGGAATCTTAGGACTCAGGAAGGTACCTGGCCCCACTGAGACAAATGTTGGTCTTAGTTGCATTTTCAGCCAACCTGCCAGTCACACTTCTCCATACTGGGATGCAGCAGTAATTGATGAGTCAGTCTCTGAGCTCAAGGAGCTTATGAACTAGTGGGAAGACACATAATAAATTCACGTGAGCAAATAACACTTTTAGGTATTTTAGGTATAATAATCAAGTGCTATGAAAAAATAAAGTAATATGATTGAGAGCAAAGGAGACAGGGAAATCTGACAAGGTAGTGTTTGAACAGTGGTCTGAAAGATAAGAAGGAGGAAGTCCAACGTAGATCTGGGAGATGCGCATTTTAAACAGCAGGAGCAGCTGGTGCCAAGCCTATGAGCCTGGAATCAGTTCAGTGTGTTGAGGGTCAAAACAAGGCATGTGTGGCTGGGTAGTGGCCAGTGAGTAGGAAAGGGGTACCAAGTAGGTTCTCCTTTGGCAGGGGCAGATCAGTAGGCCTTGTAGCTGGGACAACGAACGGGATTTCATTCTAAATATTTTCGGAAGCTGTCAAGGGAGTGAAATGTTCTGGTTTGCATTGTTACCCAGGATGCTGGAAAATTGACTGGACGATGGACTGTAAAGGGACAAGAGTGGAAGGAGAGAGGCCACTTAGGCAAGAGAGGATGCTGTAGGCATCAGAACTTACTAGTCAACAGAACTTACTAGTGAATTTCAGTGGGATATTATAAAACAAGAGTAATCCATAAGAACTCCTATCTTTTTTTCTTGAGAAATTTGGTGGATGGTGGTGCCCTTTACAGAGTTGGAGAGGACCAGGGTTAGGAGTTGATTTAGCCTAGAGCATGGGTTGGGGAATGTCGATAGGAGTTTATAGTTCTGCTTTGGCTTCTAAGTAGCAGAGATCCAAGAAGAGATGCTGAGGGGGCAGTTGGCGGCTGGTGCTCAGAATAAAATTGGGCTGGAGATATTGATTTTTAAACCTAAAAGATCAATCAGTAGTATCTATGAGTGCTTACTATGTGCTTGGCACCACTGGAAGAAAAAATACTTTCTATTGTCAGAAAGTGCTTCTTCACTGAGAACTGGTTCCCTGAATAGTACAGAGCTAAGGCAGAGCAGGACTTCACCTTTGGGCAGGACAGTGAGATGGAAAACTCACCTGTTTCTGAGAAGAGACTTTCCAAGGTAACCATCTGGCATTCTTTGCAGAGTGCCAGATCTTTGGCACAATTCTGTTTTTAAAACAACACAATTAAGCTTCTGTGAAGCATGGTGCTGTGTAAATCTACGGTGTTAGAGATATCATCTTGACATTTAGGTACTGTACCAACAGCATCACACTGCACCCAAACAAAGAAGCCTTTCAGTGTGGTCTCTGTTGAACCTGAGATGGAAATAGCTATGTGGGAAAACAGATCTCTCATGGGTTGTAAGTACTATTCAGGCCAATTAATACTTACTGTGTATCTATAGAATCTCCAAGTGTCTAATTCCTTTGAACCAACACTTGTTGCTGCCAGTCCTTAAATGAATCAGTTTAATATTAACAGTGTAGTACTATCGTTATTTTTATTATTTGTATTATTTATGTTGTGTTGTATTATTTAACATTTCTAACTCTGCTTAAGCAGCTGTGCCAAGCATATTAAAAATACGTTTCTTGCCAGAATTAGATTTGCTTAAAACAAAAAGGAAGGCAAGAAAGAAAGGAGGGAAGTGAGGGAGGGAAGTGAGGGAGGGAGAGAGAGGAAGGGAGGGAGGGAGGAAGGAAGGAAGGAAAGGAGGAAGAAAAAGGAAGAAAGAAAGAAAGACTGAATTTCAAAGGTGAGCTCTATAGGGACAGGTAGTATGCTGGCGGTTTTAGTAATCAGCACCAAAATATATTAGACAATAATAACTTTCTTCTCTTTCTTCCATCTATCTATCATTCTTGGGATGCCAGTCTCAGAAATCTAGAGTAGGGGACTTTTGAGAGTTGTTCATATATCTATCCATCCATCTTTTAATTCACCAAAAAGGGAATATTTCAGTGTTGGTGGATCAAGGCATAGGAAAACCCTATCATATGCCAGGCAGGCACTGTCCTAGATACTGGAGTATTTGTTCATTCTCTCAGCAACTGTTTGTATTTTGCCTACCATGAGCCAAACACCGTGTGAGGCATTGAGGATACACTAGTGAAGGAGAGATGTGGTATTTGCCCTTAACTTAGTTCATGCTTTAGTAATTAAGTAAGTAATTACCTGGATATTAATAAGTGATAAAATAGGTACATACAGGAATATTTTTTTATTTAATTGTGGCAATGCTACAAAAGAAAAGTACAAAGTACAGTTGTTCCTCAGTATCTGTGGGGGATTGGTCCCAGGACCCCTGAGGATACTAACATCTGGGGATGCTCAAGTCCCTTATATAAAATGGTATAGTATTTGCACACAACCTATGCATATCCTCCCATATACTTTAAATCACCTATAGATTACTTTTAATACCTAAAACAATGTTAATGCTATGTAAATTGTTGCAAGTGTGTGGCTAATTTAAGTTTTGCTTTTTGGAATTTTTTTCGAATATTTTCTATCTGTGGTGGATTGAACCTGGGGATGTGGAACTCACAGGTACCAATGGCCAATGAGAGTACATAACAAGAGGACCTCACCTGGGGTGAAGAACAGAAGGGCAGATGGGGAAAGGTTCACTGAGGAAATGATGTTTCATTTGAGACCTGGATGATAAGTAAAATGGAACCAGGAAAAGGGGCATTGGGCAAGGAGTAAGGTGAAGTAGCCCTACAAAAACCATGGAACCTGCTTTCAAGGTCTGTCCTTTCCTACTCCCCAGAAGAAGCTGAAGTAGGATTTGACAGAAATCTCTTAAGGACTTACGGCATATTGAGAAAAAAATGCTTAGGAGTCTACTGAAATGAAGAGCTAGAATTTGGCTAATAGATTTGGGCTATCTAAAAAGATGAGTTTGGCAATCATCCACATGAGGTTAATGGTTGAAACTACAGAAATCCATGAGTTCAGAGTCTTGGAACTCTAGTATTGACAGAACAGGAGGCAGAAGTGGAGGCAACTATAAAATGGACAAGAAGTAACCTGGGAATCAGGAGACCACTTAAAGATTGCACTACTATGAAAACAAAGAGGTTTTTTTTTTTTTTCCTGAAGAATTTGAGGGCGTATGATGATGGTCTTGTTTTGATAATGTCAAATGCTTCATGGAAATCAAGAATAGTGAGAAATTTATAAAGGCCAGTAAATAAGAGGCATATAATATAAAAGTATTAGTGCGAGAGAAGCTGGGGTTGTGGTAGTTCTATTTTAGATCAGAGAGGACTTCTCTGAAATGGTGAAATTTGAATTGAGTTTTAAATGACAGAAAGAACTGTATCCATGCAGAGCAAGGAGATGGTTCTAGGTAGATGGAATGGCAAAGTTTCTAAGGCAAGAGTAAGTTTGGTACATGTAATGAGGAAGATTAAAAGCGTTGGTGTAGCCGAAATGCATATTCCAGCTGTCAGGTCAAAATGATAGCGTATTCTAAAATGACCCTCCCCCCAAAGCATTAACTATCCATTGATGGATTTTATACCTCTCAACTTTACTTCACTATTCAGCATATTTCTGTAAAAGTAAGCCAGGTAATCCTTAAAAAATCTATCAATCCATTCTAACACATAGTCATTGAGCACTTTGTATACATCAGTCATTCTAATACTAGGAATAAATCAGTGAACATAACAAACAAAATGTCATTCCAGTGGGAGTGATACAAAAAATAAAGTAAAAAAAGAGTAAATTATATAGTATAATATTATCTACTATAATTATATAGTATATTATATATAATTATGTTATATATAATTATATTATATATAATTATATAGTATATTAGATTGTGAGAAGTGCTAAGGAGAAAAATAATGCTGGGAAAAGACATAGTTTTTTTCCACGCATCTCTTCACTAACCCAATTGTTCGTACACCCATTTATCCATGTATCCATCCATCCTACGTTGATGGAATACAGGCCAGGCATTGAAGATACAAATTAAATTGTGAGAGTTCTTCCAGCTATGACAGAGTTACCACTACCAAATTTGTTCCCTACATACTATAAAACTGAGAAAAAGATGTATGAAGTTTTCCACCATTGAGCAGCAGGGAATCCTTGAGATACAGAAATATGAGATAAGCCCTGTGTTTCCTGCTGGGGGGCATGCTAGGGACCGAAGTGCAGGGAGGTGGAGCCCAAGCAGAGAACAGTGATTTTGCTGAGCTGTGGAGGCTAAGATGAGAGTTCAGGACTGCTGAAGCATTTGGAATTCTCAGGCATAGGTACTGGAAAGGAGGGGTCTAAGGAGAGCAGGGACCTAGGATTCTATGAATGTGTTTTCAGTGAATCCTTGGGTAAGGGCTAAGCTATGCAATCAGAGGGGGAAATTCTGTGAGTCTTAAAAGAGAATGATTGCTTCAGGGCTGAGAGCAGAACAAGAGATAATTACAAGTTACATAAAGCTGGAAGACAGAATTCTGCTCCTGTTAGACTGGTAGACATCTCTGAGAACCTTGGGCATTTAGTTCAGACCCCAGAAGCACCTCACTCTGTGAGCAAAGACCACACCCCAGATAAGGGCCATAACAGAGGACTAAAGACAAAACTGGGCTAGGCCAGCCCTGACAAAGAACCAAACCAACTTTGACAAGCAGAAAGGATTCCAAGTAATTTAATTGTTTGCCAAACAAACAGCTATGTAGTAAAGGTCATAAACATTGCAGTTAAGCAAGAAAAAGAAATAAAAGCCATAAAGATGGAAAATGTAGAAGTAAAACTGTCTTTTTTTGCAGATGACATGATTATTTATGTAAAAAATCCTAATAAATCTATGAAAAAGCTACTAGAAGTAACAAGTTAATTTAGCATGGTTCCAGAATACAAGGTCACAAAACAAAAATCAACTTTATTTCTATATTCTAGCAGCACAAGAGCTTGGAATGAAATTTAAAATGAATTTTAAAATGCCAAATTAAAAAATTTTAAAGTTCGCTCATGAGAGCCATTGTTAATAACATGCAAAGGCAAGTCACAGACTGGGAGAAAATTTTTGTTTTGTGAACACACACACATATATTTATTATAAGAAAACAAATTAATCAATAAAAAATGGGCCAAAGGCTTGGAAAGCTTCACAATAGAAGATATAAGAACAGTCAATAAACTCATGAAAAGATGTCCAACATCATTCATTTTCAGTGAAACTCAAATAAAGACACCAAAATAGCATTTCACACTGACTAGAATGGCTAAAATTTTAAAAAGACTGATATACCAACTGTTGGAAAGGCTGTGGAATTATTGGAAGTCATATATTGCTCATGAAAGTGAATAATTACAACCATTTTGGCAAAGTTTGGCAGTCTTTTATGAACTTAACACACACACACACATACATATATATAAAACAGCAATCAGGAAACACACTCCTAGAAATGAAAATATATGCCTACAAAAAGACTTATTTGAGAATGTTCACAGTAACTTTTTAAAAATTATAATCCCAAACTAGAAACAATGCAAGCAAGCCAAACTAGAAATAATCCAAATGTCCTTTAATAGAACGGAAAAACAAATTGTGTTATATTCATACAATGGAGTGATAATCAGTAATAAAAACCAAGGAACTACTGATGCACGTGTTGAGAAGATATTTTCTAATGTTTGTGAAACAACCTACTCCTCCTTCGAGACTCAGCTCCAGTTTCTGCTACCCTGAGAGTGATCTTTGAGGCCCGTGACCTCATTGCACACAGAGTGAGGTGCTGTCTCTCCTGTTATTCAGTGGTTTTATCCTGCTTATGCTAATCTGTATCACTGTGCTTAAAACAGAGTTTTGTGAATATTTATTTTGTTTTCCATCTATCTTACCAGACTAAGAGCTCCTTGAAATCAGTGATGGTCTTACTCATCTCTGAATCCCCAACATCCTGCCCAGCACTGGACACAATGTTTAAACTCGATCAATATTTGTGAAAGAAGGAGTTCCCTGGTAGCCTAGTGGCTAGGACTCAACGTGGTCCTACTGTGTCTGGGTTCAATCCCTGGTAAAGGAACTGAGATCCCACAGGTTGTGTGGTGTGGCCAAAATATACTTTAAAAAAAAAAAAAAAAAAGCTGCTGTTGGGACTTCCCTGGTGGTACAGTGGTTAAGAATCCACCTACCAATGCAGGGGACACAGGTTCGAGCCCTGGTCCAGGAAGATCCCACATGCCGCGGAGCAACTAAACCTGTGCACCACAACTACTGAGCCTGTGCTCTAGAGCCCGCAAGCCACAACTACTGAGCCTGCATGCCACAACTACTGAAGCCTGCACGCCTAGAGCCTGTGCTCTGCAACAAGAGAAGCCACCGCTATGAGAAGCCCACACACTGCAAGGAAGAGTAGCCTCCGCTCGCTACAGCTAGAGAAAGCCCGTGCACAGCAACAAAGACCCAATGCAGGGGCTTCCCTGGTGATGCAGTGGTTGAGAATCTGCCTGCTAATGCAGGGGACATGGGTTCAAGCCCTGGTCTGGGAGGATCCCACATGCCACGGAGCAACTAGGCCCGTGAGCCACAGCTACTGAGCCTGCGCGTCTGGAGCCTGTGCTCCGCAACAAGAGAGGCCGCGATAGTGAGAGGCCCGCGCACCGTGATGAAGAGTGGCCCGGGCCGCTTGCCACAACTAGAGAAAGCCCTCGCACAGAAACGAAGACCCAACACAGCCATAAATAAATAAATTAATTAATAAACTCCTACCCCCAACATCTTCTAAAAAAAAAAAAAAAAGACCCAATGCAGCCAAAAATAAATAAATAAATAAATAAATTTATATAAAAAAAGAAAATTTGTGAAAGAATAAAGAGACACCACAGGTGCATCTTTTATTTCCTTTGAGTCTCCTAAGGCCAGTACAACAGAGATTCAATAGTGTCTGTTAAATAATAAATGAATCTTATTACTTGGATGTAAGTAATTAGAGGGCTTGACTGGGTTTCTATCCCAATATTTGTTTTTTATCACCAACAGTTTGGCCAGATTAGTTACAGACAATTTAGTTTAATCCCAGTCAACTTGTCCAAGGCCGTATGGCTAGTCTGGTGTTAGAGTTGGGACCTGGGCTACCAACTGTTCTTCCTGCCTCACAAAAGCAAGTGTAGTCTGTCAGAATCCCTGCAAGGGGGATGTCATCCTGTTTGGCTGGACCATGTTGGCAGCAGTAGGTGGGCAGTGCCATCCTGAGGGCAGCAGTTGCTGTTCTGTTGCTTCCTGACTGCAGCCTGGCCCTTCCCCTCTGAGGCGCATAGCAGAACTCTTTTTCTGAGAGCTGAGTAGGAGCAAGCCTGGACACAGGGGTGAGCAGAGGATGGTTGGGGGGTTGGGGGCTGGAGGGGTGGGGTGGGCATTTTAGCCTCTTCACGCTCGAGAAGGCAATAAGAATCATTTTCCTAGAGATAAGGGCAGGGGTAGAAACCAAGTCTGTCCATAACTACAGGTGTAACCTTAGCAATAATCTAAAAAATATTCTCAACTTGGACAGAGGAAATTGATAATAGTGTCTAAGAACAAAGACATTAAGAAATTTTATTAATTTTGTTGGTTAGTAGGTACTTTCATTTACCTAATGGTACCACAAGAATACTTAAATGTATATTCCACTCATAGTCATTAAAAAACATTCTATTTAAAATAATTCTGTTCTGATTTGGCCTTATGTATTGCTTCTTACAGAATGTAAACAAGAAAATATTATACAGAAAGCTCTTGACATTGTCTTTGGATAGGCTATACCTATTTCTGGGAACATCAAGTATCAGATGTGATGATACCAGAGAGGGAGGAGGAGGAGAAAGGAATGAATGGGTGGAGATTTGTTTAAGGGTAGAAGCCAAACTGTCTAATACTTTCAGCTAAACAGATCTTGTCTTCCTTCAGTACTTGGAGCTTCACCCCTATCTCCCAATCTGTTCTCTCTTGCTGATCTTTAGTTACACATGAATCTGATGAAAGAAAGGCAATAAAGCATGAATGACCAATGGATGGGCTTAACACCCACTACTTGAGACATAATAATGCAAAGCTAAATAAAGCTGTTGTCACTTCCATCTCCAAAGAGGAGCTATTGTTCCAAGTGGCTCTCCAGTTTTGGAATGTGTAAGGAGGTATTTTCTATCATAGGATCATAGAATCTTCCTGGCCCACTCTACAAAGCCATCCTAAGAAACATGTTACCCACTCTCTGTGCTCATCTTCGTAAGTAGTACTATATGCCACCAGGCTGAGTGTTGTCATACTAGAAGAAAGAGTATAGATTAGTCCAACACATATCCCAGCTTAAAAATGGCAAATCTGGAACGTAGAGACTCACCTGTATTTGAGTTCCTGTTGAGAAATCTACACTTTTGATTATATATTGTGCATCTGTAAATTACTAGATTGACCCTGTCCTGGGTAAAAAAAAAAAAAAAAAAAAAATCATGGCCACCAGGACCAAAGGATCAATAAACTTTGAATAATGTAATTACAAAATTGGTTCTGATAAAGGAAAATAGAATAAACCTGCTGCAACTTTCATCCAGCATTCTTCCCACCTCTATTTTCATAATCATTAAATCATCTTATTTCACAAATACTTTCTAATATTTCATTGTCTTTTTCTGCTTAAATCTAGACAGTGTCAATCTGGCATTGACTTTTCCAAGTGTAGTTATTATTATAGGACATACTATAGTGTAAATCAGCCTAGATTTATTTTGCATAATTTTAGGCTATTTCTAAGACAGTATTCTTTCAGTTTAATAGGATAATGATTTTGAATGAATACATCTTTTCTTGTCCTTGGAGTCACAAACACACACTTCCAATGTTTTCCTTTTATTTATTTCAGAAATTAAACTAGAGATGCCTCTTCTTTATTCTTTCTCCTTTGTACATAGCACTAATAAGTTTATTCATTAATAAATAGTACAGTTCCTTTCCTTCCAGCCATTGTTTCCCTCCAGACCAAAGTTGCTTCTGAGCAACTTCAAAGTTCAAGTATTAAGAATGAGTCACAATGGGTCGTTTCTCTTTTACTCAGAATTATATTAAAATGAACCTGTTCTAATTGGCATTAAGGTAATTAACTTCAGCTTCACTCAGCCGGAACCTCACATAATCTGAGTCAAATTTGGCAAAACTCAACCCATTCTGTGTGCAGAAGGGGTACCTTAGAGTATTGATTTTTTTTGTCCATCAGTTGCTGGCAGTGGTGTGAGTGGAGGCCTCAAGTAGGAAGGCTAAGAAGAAAGTACCCCTACTCACTACAGCAGCCACCCTGAACCTCTACAACAAAACAGACAGGTATTACCAACATGGCTAAGCTCTCATCTCTCCAAGGGAGGTACTCTGTTATAGGGGATGAATCAGACAGACCTGAGCTCAAATCCCAGATCTGTCTGCTACTTGCTCCCGATTTTGGCAAAGCTGTATAACTCAGCTTGATATCCATCCCTGAGTTTCATTCTCTGTAAAATGAGGGTGGAGATAACTACAGTGGTAGGCTTCCATGAGATATTTGCTCAGTGCCGACAGTCAATACATGACTGTCAATACATAACTGCTATGTGATTACGATTATTGTGGGACTCTTTCAAAGGAGGGTCACCAGCTTCTTAGCCTTGTTGAGCTTAAGACTCCCGATGAAGGCAGAAGCCTGGGTTTGAGTTGTCTCAATGGACAGTTCTAGTTCTGGCATGCCTTGGGTTGCAGGTTGGGTCCCCAAGTCGACCCCTTCTCCAGTTCAGGCTATCACAACTGTGATGGCCAAACACCATATTAAAGCAGAGTCTCTGCCTAGAAGTAGAGTTCATGTCTAATTGTACTTCATTGATAAAACAACAGCAAAGTCAGTTCATTAGTAAATTAATACATAATCAACATTTTTTCAGCTTTATTGAGGTATAATTGACATATAAAATTGTAAATAATAAACATTTTAACTGGAAGTTGCTGGTCATTATTTCAAATGTTCTGAAAGGGGTATAGGTGTGTATCCATTTAAGCTAATAGCAAATTTGCTAAATGTGTTTTTTGGAAGTGAAAACAATGCTACCAGTCAGAAATTTTTGTATGTTCCAGCTTGTTAGAGATTTCTAGACAGAGCCAGATTTGTGGCTTGGCCTTAATGTAAATATGCAAAAGTTCTTGATGATTTTTACTGGGCTTTCACTTTGTCAAAGTCTAGAAACAAATATGCATATGTTTTAGAGAAACACTATAGTTTTTAGGTTAAATCTGCTTTAGTTATGTGACATATATGAAAATTATAGATGGCACTAGATGGCATTTTTTGTTGTAAGCATATACCCTATAAGCTGGTACCTTCATATGGGTAAAAATATAAAACAAACAGACAAGAAGTACTGCTGAGTCTTAACATCATTTTTTGAACTCTCAAGAGCCAAGATATTGTTGGGCAAAAAATCAATACTGTCTCATTGCCTCTCTGCCTGGCCCCATTCTATCAGAAACACTATCTTGTGTTGTAAATCTTTAATTTGCTTCTAATGTGGTAACAATCTCAGAAGGCTTGCAAAGTCTTTTAGATAAGTAATACAAGCTCAGTATCATTTGGTTTATGAATATAAAATGAATAAAATACATGTCAAGGCAAGTGAAAGCCTTTTATTTAATCAAATATAACTTACGTAATATATCCCAGTAGTCCTTGTTCTTCTTTCACATTTATATAATTTTTGTATACTTGCAAGTCTTCAGGCTTGCTTTTATTATCTGTTTCTCACAGCCGCCTTCTGAGGTAAGATTGAGTAGCTTGCTTTAAAGGCAAGGTGCCAGAAGAATAGAGAGATGAAGTCAGCTTCCCAGAGTGACCTGGCAAAGAAGTAGCTGATCCAGATTGCAAATTCCTGGTCCCTTGGTCCCTTACTCATTAGCCACTAAGTCCCAGCTTCTCTCATTTCTTCACATCCTCCAAGTTTCTTATTCTCTTATTTTAATGAGGCCTATGAAACATCCTTTAGGTTAGAAATCCTATTTCTACCACGCCACCACTTTCCTACCCCTAGGAAAGATTTATTCTAAAGCCTAGGGAAAAGTTAATTTGCTGATACTTATTCCAAATTGGCCTGCTACAGCCACTGAATATTACTTTTCCCTTCAGAGGTGTGGATTATGGACCTTTCCTATAGAGATTCAACATACCTGGTCTCCAAGATGCAGTCCTGGGTTCTGAACAGCATTTCTACAAGTCCCTCATGACCTTTATCCTCTTTGAGTTGCTAATAGAGCCTTATCCAAGGGCTCAGTGTGGGAAAAAAGAAATAAAGAGGAAGAATTTTTGTAAACACCCAAGTCTGTGGAATTTTATCTTGTTCTTCACAGTACAAGATATGCTCTAGCCCATATCACTACCTGCTGAAACACATGTTTTCTTGTACATATTCTGTCCTGAGACTCCATGAGTGCCACAGTCCTAATCTTTCTTCACCTTCTCTCATCACTTCCTTGGCTATAATATGGTAGCCATATTAACACCTCTCCCAACCTTGTCTGACTGTTGCAGATAATATAATGCTAGACTCCTGAGGTAGAAAGATTAAGATCTTCTTAGGCAAAAATGAACTCAGTTGGCATTCATTATGAATCCTTTTGAGATATAAACCTGCATTTAAAAAAAGATGTTCCCATCTTTGTAATGAAGTGCCAAGTCCCTGCTGTCATCCCAGTGTGTATAATATACTGGTGGAAATGATCAGTAGTTGGTCCAGTCCAGGGCAGTTTTAAATAAATCACACTGATTTTATGAGCTTTGGAGCTGCACTTACTTGGTAATCTTTTACACAGTAATCCTTGGCCAGCATAAGCAGTAGGGATTTATAATACCACATGATCATCCAAAATATATCACCTTCCAATTAAGGGAATGCCAGGTGACATCCATCTATCCAAAACCAATTATTGAGTTATCAAAATAGCTGGCTGTTACGCTAAATTAAAACCACAGTTACCTCAAGTGTCTGTAAAACCAGGGAGATACTAAACAGTTTGATTTCAACTTTCTTTTCTAAAAGCACTTAGAATATCCTCTTCGTGTTCTTATCTTGGTAGAGAGTATATAAAAGATACGATTTTATCTTGGTGATGATTGAGGAAGTGCTATAGCATTTCATGTCATAATGATGATGACCCCTCTGCCTCATTGTACAAGATACGTGGATAAGCTATGAGCTTTGGACTAAAAAAATGCTGAAGCTAGGAAATAACCTGGACTACTTGTGTTTGCTTGTTTACTTTAATCAAATCTCAGTGGTAGCTCTGTTGCATTTTGATTAATTGAAGTTTTAGATTTCTGGAGTAGGATGGTAATTAGGATGCTATAGGCTGCTAAGTTTTACTTTATTTCTTTAAGTGTCTGTGTAAATGTGAACACTTGCAGTATTCAAATGCCATACTCAGAGATGAAGTTAAAAATTTTCATGATGTCTGGTGAGCAGATAAGAATAATTTGTGGTAGAAATTATGGTTATAGGGCTTCCCTGGTGGCACAGTGGTTGAGAGTCCGCCTGCCGATGCAGGGGACACGGGTTCGTGTCCTGGTCCGGGAAGATCCCACATGCCGCGGAGCGGCTGGGCCCGTGAGCCATGGCTGCTGAGCCTGCGCGTCTGGAGCCTGTGCTCCGCAATGGGAGAGGCCACAACAGTGAGAGGCCCGCGTACCGGAAAAAAAAAAAAAAAAAATTATGGTTATAATAGTGGAAAGAAAAAATGTGGTCATGGTAACTCATTTTCACTAGGTTTGAAATTAAAAGAAAATCCATCACAAAAGCCTAAATAGATTTTATAAGGTAATAGTCACAATAAAATTCCTGATCACAGTGTTGCCTAAAGAAACCAATTTTTGTCGTTATAATGAAATCATCACTATTTGCACTTGACCCCTTAATTTACCAAATGGCACTCATTGATACGGGTTGATTGTAATGCTGTCAGTTTGTAACTTATACAGGTAATCAATACACTATAGGCAAAGGACACATGAGTTATTGAGGCTAGGCTGAGACATCAACTCTTGAGCTCTTGCACAGTCACTTCTGCGCTGATTCCATTGCTTGCTCACTCTGGAACATGTTCTTGCACACTCTGATGTTAAGCACTACTTTGACAAGATATATTATTTAGAACCTTGTGAATTAGTCTATGGCATCCTGTCAATTATATTTTGATATAAATTACAATATAACTGTGAATCATATTCAGAAAATCATGGGTAGTCTAGCTCCCATTTCACTGTATCTATTTTCTACCTACATATTTTATATCAACTGGGATGTATTTAAGAAGAAATTTTGCTCCAAAGCAGAAGTATTTTATCTCAAGTCCAGAAAATGGGTTATAATAAAATTGGGAGCCAAAGCCTTTGTTGATTTTATTTTTAAAAAAAAGATATTGGCAAAATAATCAGCAAATTTTATCATTTCTCTTCACTGGTATATAGTTTATATTCTAACCTTATTACCTGTGGTTTTACTTTGCTAGAAAAATACATTTTAGAGGGAAACAAATCTAGCAGCTACCTACTTTTCTACAAGGATAAAGTCTCACTGTTTTCTTTGTATGGATCACTACGTCCTGATGTCCTATATTCTAATTTTTTCATTTCTATTTAAGAGGCAACAAGCAAGGCATAATGTCTTTCAAGAGCACAGTGATCATTCACAGAACTGAATGATGATTAATGAAATGATATCCCAAGACCTGAATAAACACAGCATTAGTGCTGGAAAATGTCAACCCTACTGCTTCAAAAGGGCAAAAGCCAAGCTGGACCCGAGCTGGTATTTTTCATTTTGTAAAATGGACTTATCCTGAAATTCTCCAAAATATTCATTTACTTCCTATTAAGAGGGTGTGTTGAATTGTAAATGATATTAATGATACAATAGTGCTTGATAATGTCAGCTATATTCAGCTATATGTCATTCATTGTATTTAACCCTCTGGGCATTTAGAAAGCCCTTACCTTCTAATATCCTCTTGTCGTCAAATGCTGCCCAATGCTATTTACCAAAGAATTTGATGGTTACCTTTAATCATATGATACCCTCTTTTTTATGGCACATAAACAGAAGTTCTAAATGAATGCTAGCTGATTCTTGTAAACAGAATAATAGATCACAACCCACCTGCCTTACTCATAAGATGGACTTGAGGTGTACTTAATACAAAAAAACCAAAATATACTGAAATATATATATATATATATATATATATATACACACTCGATAATATATTTTTCATATATATTCTTTAGTCAGTATCCTGTTTAGTGGATGTTAAATTGTGGAAAAGACGAAAGAAAAACACGATCTTTGCTTAAATGTCCTTCATAGGACATTAAGCTGCCTCCTGTTTACTGTGTTAAGCTCTACATGAATGATTGGCACAACTTTTAAAATGTAATCACTGCACAGAACAGCTAGGGGTTATTTGATTGCATCTTCAGAATAATGTTTAAAAGTGAAAAAAAAGCATATGGTTCTAAGTTTCATTATTCAGCCATTTTATACAAAAACCAGTTGGAGAATGGAAGAATTCAGCTTGGCATACAAGGTCATACAGAGAGGATGATGTAATCTGGGAGGGGCACTCGAGCCCTGACTCTCAGCCCAGGGCAGTGTTGGTAAATGAGCTGGCTTAGTGAAGAGCCCATTATCACTCCTGACCACCCTCTTGGGAATTGCTATCTGAACTCTGTACACAGGGCTTTCAGAAGGATCCAGAGATGATAACAAGACCACATTTGTTTGCAACTTTCAATCACATAGATTCTTCAGATGATCTAAACACTACTCCTTTGTCTATCAGAGGACAGAATTACATTTGATAATTTAATGATAGTTTTTAATAGATTGAGAAGAATTTTTGTCAAAAGATGGCCACCATATAACCATGGTTTAAATAACCTCATTTCCCTCTTACCTTATGTCAGAAAGTTAGACTCCTAATGTACCTTATTCATGCTACAACCTGATTTATATCCCTGAGCCAAGAACTCTGAGTGGCATCAATCCGTACCATCTGAAAGCTTTTGCCAAAGACATGTCAGAACTCCTTTAAGGAACAGATCACCCCATGAATTCTAGACTTACACGACATCAGTGACCTCACAGTGAAAGTATGCCTTCATGATCCAATGGTAGAAGCCGTTCCGTAAATACATGGAATGGTTCTTATTGTGATCAATGGGTGTTTCCTAGAACTTCTGAACTGTTTCTAAACCCACAGCCCCATGGTGTTTTCAAAGTTTGATTTACAAAAGAAATAGGCACCTAAAAGATTTTCTATTCCAAAGCTCTTTTTTTTTTGCATAAGTTAGATCTGAATAAGTTAGATCTCAAAGCCACATTGTGTCACCGAAATCCTTCTTTCTCTAGGTCTAAAATCCTGAAAGGAGCCATTAGAGGTAAATCAGTTCACTGCACTGCTTCTAAGTTGGAACAAACCTAAAGGATCTAAATCACTGTTGCTTTTCTTTAAACACACACACACACACACACACACACAGACACACACCCCTCCTTTCTCCTATTTCTCTTTCACTTAGCTGGATTGCCTCTCTGACAGAGAGAAAAACAATGATCATTGGCCCCCAGGGAAAGTGGTGTAGCTGCAAATGAAGGGTGGAGTGAGGTTGTGAAACAGTGGGCGTGCTTTGTGTTGGCCTTCATTTCCTCCATGATTCCTGTGATTTCCTCTTGCCAAGCCTGGTAGATGGAAGGTCTGCAGTAGGGGACAGGGGAAAGGCAGCTATGTGCCAGCTCTGCCTTGGAGGTATTACAAAAGAGGGATGGGACATTTGAGACACATTTTTTCTTTTACCATAAATTATAAAACAAAAGAAAGAGGATATGTACCTCAAGAATGGAGCCCAATTCTTCCCTTTGCTTATAGAAAATTCTCCCCTAGGCTCAGAGAAACCTTTTACAGTGCCCACTTTGTGAACTCTTCACTCCATGCACAGGATGTATGAAAGAATAGCACAGCACAGCAGAGCACACACCTTGGAGCCATACTGCCCTGCTTCAAATCCTGACTCCTATCCTATACTGCTTTGTATCTTTGGTTTAATTTTCTTACCCCATGAATGAAATTTAAATACCTACCTCATAGAGATCATTGCTCGTAGTAAATGCTCAATACGTGGTAGTAAATATGATTATGATGATTGTTGTAGACGCTGACAGATGGTTTCTCCTTAGTTCTCTACTTTAAAGAACATGAGAAATAGAATTTCTCCTTCTTCTCCTGGAAAGGAAAACTTGGAGGCTCGGCACCTTCTCTCGTCATTACTCTTGTTGAGGTTGCATTTTCGGTAGAGAAATCACAAAATTCACCATCCAAACTAGGACACTTTTGAGAGTGAAATGGAGTGTTAATCCGATGGGACACCAGGGCAACAGGCATAAACTGGGGCTCTCCTTAGAAAACTGAGAGTTTGACAGCCTAATTATGGGACTGTTCAGCAAGCTGAGGTCCTAAACCCTCTTCCTGTTTCAAAATCTGAAACACAACAGGAGGAAAAGGTGCTAATTTTCTCAAAAGTCTATTCTTGTTCGAAGAAGGCTAGGAAATAATTGCACCTGCTATTTGATCCAGAAACTCCATTAAAAAAATGAGTCAAAACCACAAAGGATTATTGCTGCTTTAATATGCCTTGTCAAAAACACTGGCTAGGGGGCTTCTCTGGTGGCGCAGTGGTTGAGAGTCTGCCTGCCGATGCAGGGGACACGGGTTCGTGCCCCGGTCCGGGAAGGTCCCACGTGCCGCGGAGTGGCTGGGTCTGTGAGCCATGGCCGCTGAGCCTGAGCGTCCAGAGCCTGTGCTCCGCAACGGGAGAGGCCACAGCAGTGAGAGGCCCGTGTACCGCAAAAAAAAAAAATACAAAAAACCCACTGGTTAGGAGGTCATCAGGACCCCTGGGGGTTTTTTGGCAGATAATTGGCTGTGTTATCACAGTCTGGGTCCCACTTATGCCACCTATACAATCAGAGAGTTGGGTCAAGGGACCTCTGGGATCTCTAACAGTTTAGAATTGTTTTTAATCTCCTGTAGTATTAGTAGTACATAATAATTTCAGTAGTATTACCTTTTCTAAACTCAGATTTTGCATCCTTCTGAAAACAGCGCTCAATTTAGGTTGTGAGCAGTGTGTTACTCCCGGAAGCACCGTAAAGGAATAAATAATATTCTTTTTTTATCTTTACTGGGAGTGTTTTATGTGCCAGAGACTATTGTTTCATTTAAATACCTACCTCTATGAGGTAGGTATTTAATTTTCATTTATCGGGTGAGAAAATTAAACCAAGGATATTGAGCAGTATATGGTAGGAGTCAAATTTGAACCCAGGACAGTCTGGCACTGTGGTCTGCTCTGCTCTGCTGTATATTTTTCCGTACAGCCTGCACATTTAGGCCCTGAAGCAAATCTTTGTGGTAGGTATTGTCATCATCTGTTAAGAAGGGAACCTGAGACAGAGAAGTAACTAATCAAGGTCTTCCCACACTAAGCAGTAGTGTTGCTTTGAATGGAGAGAACAGGACTTCAGAGCCTGTGTTCGTAACCTGTGCCATTAAACAAAGCAGGGTGACCTCAAGGAGAGGCAGAGGCCTCCACCCCTGGGTCACAGGAAACAGGATTTATTTAAGTTTTAGAGGGTGAAGACATCATTTCCATGATCCACATCCTCAAAGCAGTATCTTCTGGCTTAGCTTGTCAATGAGGGCAAAACTTGACCCTAGAGGGTAAATATCCAAAAGGTACATTTTAACAGGCAGCAGACTGGAAAATGCTGTTTCCATATTGTAACTTGAAAGGCCTGGGCTATAAATATCATTCAGATTGCTTTCTTGCTCATTGGAAACTCATTGCAAGGTCTCACCAATCTACACTGAACCAACTTGCACTACATTTTCCACGAAGCTTCTTAGCAGATAATGCTTATTACTTTGCAGCTCATTCAGGGGCTTTGATAATGACCTTGCCAAAGACCAAAAGACAGTTTCTAATCAACACACACATTTTATCACATGGAAAGGAACTCAAGGAAGCGTCAACTTATTAACCCAGATAATTTGCTTCCAGGAAGTAGTTTTAAAACATGAGTTAAATTGATTTGAATTATATTGCTACATAAGAGTCACATGAAATCTAAAGAAGAGGGGTCTGAGTTTTAAATTTTGATTCTTGCAGCAACCATTTTTTTAACAGGTTAAAAAAAATATTCTTGCAACATCAAGTATTGGACTCGGTTTTCCAGACTCCTTTAAGTAGGAATTTGATTTGCTTCAATCATAGTGCTAGTACTGTCTTTTATTATTTTTTTATAGTCACTGTTGTCGATTTTCAACTTTTAACCAAATTGTGTTTTAATTTATTCATTTTATTAAGCTAACCTTTTTGGGGCATCTAATGACTTCTTTCCATACTTCCTCTTGTCATGTTCTTTTAACAGGTTCTCCTGTGTTGAATAAATCTGTGTTGCTTCTTACTTATATATGTTACCCTGTTTTAAACTGTGGTTTTGGAAATTCAGTTGTGAGATAAATGGTACTTGTTATCTTCTCCAAGATTTTTATAACAATAAATTTGGAAATACTGTGTACAAAGACAGGCTTTACTTTCTGAAATGTAGTGGCAACTCATTTATTTGAAATAATAGGATAAGAAATAATTCAGATCTGCAGAAATTATATTAGACTGACATTTCCCTAATAGTTCACATCATAGATTCTATCCAACTTGATTGTATTGTGACCCCTGACTCTATATCTAAGTGTCCTCCTGTAACATTACCCTCTCAAAAAATAAGGCAGGGGTAGAACAGTAAGGATAATGAGGCAGATGATAATGATGATAATTTTAATCATGTACAATTCTGATGTACAGATACATTTCATAAAGGATTTGTTACATTTCTAAAATGTAAGACTGAAGTACAGAAGTGCTACCATGGTCAACTGAACGATGAAGGCGTTGGCAGTAAGTGCACGCCATACAGAGTGTTTCCAACAGGACAGATCATTACAGGAAGTCATCACTGACTCTCTGAAGACATTTATCTTTACATGTTTGGTGACGTCAGGTGTTTCCCAAGTATTCTGTGAAGGGGAACCGCTTTTCCTTTTCCTAAACTCAGAGATTTTAGACTGATGGGTGAACCATCTGAGCCTTTAGTCAGGTTCATTCCTTCAGCAAATATTTGTGAACCAGACATTTTTCTAAATGCTGGAGATAAAGTAATGGACAAAACTGGTAAGCTCCCTGCCCTCATGTTTCCGGTCTAAGGGGAAAAGAAAGTAAACGAGAAACAGGTGATCAGATAAGACAGTGCCAGATGTTGACAAATACTACAAACAGGTAAAAAGGGTGATGTGATGGAGAGGTGAGAGTAACTAGGAGGAGGATACTTAGGGTGGGTGGTCAGAGAAGCCTCACTGAAGAGGCTCTAGAGTGGAGATGGGTCATGGGGATACTTAGGCAAAGACCGTGTTGGGCTGAGGGGGAAGCAGTTCCGAGGCCTTGAAAGTCAGCTATGTGCCAGGGCTGTGCTGGAGATGGGGGATTCAAAGGTACACAAGAATGGCCATGGTCTTTGCTCTCATGAAGTTCACTGTCTAATAGGAAAATAAGGTTTCTGCCTTCAAGGAACTCATGATTGGTAGAGACAAAAGACATGTAAGCAAGTCATTGCAGTATAGCAAAAGTCTCCACGTATGACCATCATGACAACACAAGGAAGGGAGTGATCAATTTCCCTGGACAAAGCAACAGGTCAGAGGAAACCTCCCAGAGGAATTTGCCAGTGGTCCCCCAGGTCATCAGTGGCAAAGCCAAATTTCTCACATGGGTTTCTCAATCCTTATCCAGTGTTTTCTGTGCTTTGATTTTCATTGTATTCCCGGGGGACAGAGAAAAGAGATGGGAAAAGTGAGGAGGCTAAGAAAAAATTCCCCAGATAATGCCAGGGAAGCACATACATGATTTTAGAGAATGGCACAGTTTATATTTATTGACTGCAGTACTGTACTGAACTTCTTTAAGAAAATTCTAACATCATATATGGGGCTTCTGTGTAGAAGATCAGCACGCACTATGAAAATGCAGTTACTCAGTCCAGTTATAGGTCCCAAAATCTTTTTCCCTAAGACAAAAGAAATTTTCCATGTGTTTAATTTTTTCCCATCTGAATATCATCTGTAGTACAAAAAATCATCTGGGGGCCTTGCCTGGAGGAAGGAGTTCAAGGATGGATGGTGGGTTATGTGGCTGGCTTCCTAAAGCTGTGTACAATCTACCATGGGTTGCTGTTTCTCACTGTTACAGTGAGAGATGCCTCTTTCTTTGTGCTCCTACCTAGTTTTCCCTGACAGACCTGCAAGGGTCAGTGGTTTCTGTTTCTTAGCCACCACTTCTTATTTTGATCTCTACGTGCTGGGTCCTGTTGTGCCTAGAGGTCCTGACCGCTGCCCATTTCTTCTTAAACCACAGTCCCCTCTTGAAAACGAATGAACTTTCAAAAAAAAAAAGCCTGTAATTAGAATATAAATTACCTTCTTCTAATAGTCCATGCAGATAAGAGTGTTAATGTATTATGAATCTAGGAGGGAAAACAGCCTTGACAGTAGTGCCTTCCGCCTTCACTCACGCTCCAACCTGGAAGATCTATTTAATGTTTCACTGGAAACAGACTGCCCTTCTTTCTCTAACTAAGCACAGGAGACCTGGAGTCTTTGCCATTTAATGATGGATTTGCATATGGCTTTGTTATTTGTCAAATAAATCTCCTTTTGACTGTTACTCGTTGATACCCTCCAGACAGTAGATCCTTAGGTTCTATGCAGGCTTGTAAATGTCCTGCTCAAAATTTGATTTGAGGAAGGTTCTTGAGACAATGGGAAGTGGTCAGTGCATCAGTGTCATGGTGGGGACTGACCCCAATCTCGCATCAAGAAGAGAAGAGTGGGAAGCACACACTTCTTGGCTTCTTGATGGTGGATGGAGAAAGGGAGCTGTTTTTCTTTTTTTCCCTTTGCTAATTAAGGAAAGCAGGGAGAGACGAACTTTATTGAGTGCCTACTGTATTCTTGGAAGGATGCTCGGTGTTTGTTTTCTCTCTTAATTTTCAGAAAAAGCCTGTGAGATACTAATTATTATTCCCATTTGTAGAGATGAGTAAACTGAGTTTCACAAAATTTAATCGAGCTGTTCAACCATGTAACTTTCCATAGCAAAAACCTACCCTGTGGGAGAAAAGCTGCTGGAACAGAAATAAACAGGATTGTGACGTTTTTGTTATGCTAATGTGAAAAGGAAAAAGACATACTGACTTTAAGAGTTAATTTCAAGATAAACAATTACATAACGATGACAGATCAGACTGTCACCCAACAAGGCAGTGTTCCTCCTAGACTCTGGGCTCTTAGAAGATAGTAATTTTGTCTTTTCATTTTTCTGTCCTCCATTATTTCCTTTTTCATGATCCAGCTGAAAAAGCTGGTATCAATGCAGAGTACTCACAGGATGGTAGTTGAATGGATTAATTCATTAATTAATGAGGGTTATTGAGACAGTCTTAACTTTTTTTTTTAATTTTAATGCTTGCATTTTATTTATTTATTTAAATTTTATTTATTTATTTATTTTTGGCGTTGTTGGGTCTTCATTGCTGCGTGTGGGCTTTCTCTGGTTGCAGCCAGCAGGGGCTACTCTTCATTGTGGTGCGTGTGCTTCTCATCGTGGTGGCTTCTATTGTTGCAGAGCATGGGCTCTAGGCGAGCGAGCTTCAGTAGTTGTGGCTCGTGGGTCCTAGAGCGCAGGCTCAGTAGTTGCGGCGCACGGGCTTAGTTGCCCCGCGGCATGTGGGATCTTCCCGGACCAGGGATCGAACTCGTGTCCCCTGTATTGGCAGGCGGATTCTTAACCACTGTGCCATCAGGGAAGTCCAGACAGTCTTAATTTTGTTATGGTTATGCAAGAGAGAAGGATAATTTTCTGGAGAATCAGGCTTGGGAGTTGAGTTGTGAATAAAGTTAAAGCTTAAGATATAAACACCTGGATTCAGATATTGACAGGAGGGAGGTATGATTAGCAATGCAGGGAGAAAGCTGTGTACAGCAGCCAATTTGAGAAAGATAATAGGGACATTTAAAGAAAGATAGAGAGGATCTGAGTACAAGTCTGGGGCCTGGAATGAGCCCCTGCCCGGGAGAGAGTGGTGGGTGGGAACAGGCAGGTTTTGCTCTGGCAGGTTACTAAAAACACTGTGCCCTCCCTGTGCTCCAGGCACTCCACAAAAACTTTTTCTTTTTTAAAGCCTTCCAAACAACTCTGAGGTGACTGCTGAGAGCTCCATTTACAAGTTAATCAACGGAAGCTCAGAGACTTTAAGGGACCTGCCCTGAGTCACACAGCCATTAAATAGCACAGGTGGGATTTGGTAACAGCTGGCTGACACCAGAGTCCCTGCTCTGTCGACTGCTCTGTGTTTCCTCAAAGGCTGTATGACAATGGGGGCTGTGGGAGCCCCCAGACACTGCAGCGTGGCCAAGAACTCTGGGAACAAACAAACAAACATAACTCCCTCCTTGCTTAAGAACAGATAAAGCTGAGATCAAGGAAAATCAGATTCGGACTGAGGCAAAAGGTCAGGGTGAACTCACACACAAGGACAGGATTATTGAAAAGAACGAACATTTATTAAGCAATTACCCTGAGCCCCGGGCCTGGAAGAGATGGATTACTGCTTTAAACCACCCTAGGAAGAAAGACCTCTGACTTTATTACTATGTATGCATGTGTGTTTCTATACAGAATATATTGCTTGTTCCTTGAGATTCTCTTGAATTCCAGTAAATTAACTTGGGTACTTTAAATAGTGCATACACACATACGTACACGTGCGCACACACGCACTCACACAGACACAGAGGTGAAGGATGTTTAGGAAAAGCTGAGCATCTTCTTTGTTTGGCTCTGAGCCCAGTTCAGGAAGGCTAAGTCCTTTTACAGATGCCCCTAAACAGTCCTCAGAGCTGCAGAAAATGCTGATTATTTCCCTCTTTGCCTAAAACCTCCATAGGGGAAGTCTCCTGTCCATTGTAGCTGCCGAAGGGAAGTTCTTCAGGCTTTGTCCTCAGTCCCATCTGTGCTGGACAGAGCTGGCTGGATGAGAGCTGGGCCCCTGGCACAAGCAGCCAACCCATACGCTGGCTAGAGGCTTACAATGTGGCCCAGAAAAAAGGCAGGCCTAACAGTCAAGATTCTCTTTGGGGAATGAGAACTGAGAAGCAGATACTTGAAATCTGTTTATTCATCAGGTATAAGAAAGGAAGTAGCTTTATTATTTTTTTCTCTAACCAGTGCCTTCAAATATCTTCCTTTGGATTTCCCATCTGTGTCTCTGGGTGATACCTCAGGCAGACACCATAGGTTTCTATTCCCTTTCAGTTATTAAAAAGATGGTCTTGTTTCCTTATTTTAGTAATTATGATTCACGTTAATGTATTAAGAAGCGCAACACGGTTTGATTATAAAATCTCAACCTCACATCTAATTCAAAGCCCTCACCCACCCCCAAACCCCAGCTGGGGACTAGCTCTGGGTGGAGGCTCCACACAGGAAAGGTCCATGTTTTCACTCGCTCTTTCCATTTCCTTCTCTGTCTCCCTTCCATGACTGGTGTGTTGGGGGGAGGGGGGGTCTCAGAGCAGCACCAGATGAAAAGAACAAACATCTTTTACATAATGGATGCTACTGTAATTTGGTTATTAACATCATCTGTTCAGCAGTTCTTTAATGCTCCTTCCCCCAAAGGGCACATGTGTGGGTTCTTCACAGGGCCCCGTCCCCTGTCCTAGGCGGTGCACTTTCTGACCTCCTGAAACACCTCTCAACACCCACCGGCCACTTGTTTGTCAGCCCGAAGCCTCTCACTTCTAGGTCCTCCCCACAGGTAGGACTCCAGGGAGGGAGAACTTTCCGACAGAGGAGAGCGCTGCCCGTCCCACTGCAGTGCATGCCGTGCGTGCTGGAAGGTGGAGGGCGTCTCAGCCCCCCGCCCCACCACTCAGCTGGGGCGCAGGCTGCTCTGCTGCTGCCTTCCTGCTCACTTGTGCTCTCTGGCTTTTGTGGTCAGCCTTCGCCTTAGGCAGTCTCTAGTCCAGAAGTATCCACCGGGCCCCATGTGCTCGAGGGCCCCAGCTCTCTGGGACTCACACCGAGCTTTCTCAAGCACTCTCTGCTGCATGGCACCTCGGTCCCTGTGCTGTCATGGGCCTTTGATTCTGCAGTTCAGTGACTTCCAGCTGGGGAGGGAGATACCAGTCTCTCTTGGGGGCAGGAATCTTCAGTTTCTCTTGGAGCCTCCTGAACTTGGTTTAAGGTGGGGCTGAGCAGCTTGCACTCTACACTTTCCTACACTTCTGCAGCAACATTCCTAATTCAAACTACCCTTTTACATCGATGAACTCTCTGCACCCCCTCCCCCACCCCCACCCCGCCAGTACATTCTGGTCTTCTGTTTAGAGAGGCTGGTGAGGTGGGGGCCGGGGAGTCAGGGTCAAAAGAGCACTTTGTCCACCTCTTTTTTTTTTTTTTTTTTTTTTTTTTTGCGTTATACGGGCCTCTCTCCCGTTGCGGAGCACCGGCTCCGGACGCGCAGGCTCAGCGGCCATGGCTCACAGGCCCAGCCACTCCGCGGCATGTGGGATCTTCCCGGACCGGGGCACGAACCCGCACACCCTGCATCGGCAGGCGGACTCCCAACCACTGCGCCATCAGGGAAGCCCTGTCCACCTCTTATTAGGCGCTAGAGGGCAGATATGTCTGACTGCTCTTCTACATTCTCACTAAAGATCAGGGATTCTTAGTACCTGCTAGCTTCATTGTTGACGCTGTAGCTAAAATTCTAAATAAGGAAATTAATAAACAGAGAACTTACTAGTCAGTAACCTTTTACATAATGGTAAGACCTGAACTTACAAGGTCAAGAAGCTAGGGGGACAATGATGGAGCACCCATGTATAAAACAAGGCTTTGGAGGAGGGCTGAAGACAGTTAAAAGCATGAGCTTTGGAGGCACACAGAACTGGATTTGGTCCCAGTTTAGCTATTTCCTAGATGTATGGCAATCTTAGGATAAGATCAATATCTTTGTAGCCCCAATTTCTTCATCTATAAAATGGAAAAAGTAATACTATATGCCATTGAGTTGTTGTGGGGATTAAATCAGATAATTGTTGTAAAGCAGTTAATACCATGCCTGGTACATAGTAAGTGCTCAGTAAATGTCAATTCCTATGAGTAAGGAAAAGTATGTCCTGGAGAGAAGTCCCTGCCCCTCAGGGGGCCCTTCATATGGGCTGTAATGTGAATAGTGCCCCATGTGGGTGTGCAATATGAATGCACTCAAGTGGGTCTGAGAAGCCTGATGATAGAGTAGACAGAGAAAAACAGAGATAATATGGGAGAGAGAGACAGACAGACAGAGAGAGATGGGGGAGGGGGACAGAAAATGAGAGATTGTCAGGCCATAAAAGAGGGAGAGAAGTCAGTTCCTCCAGCTGGCTGCTGATAGCTTACCAGTTCCAGCCATTCTGCCATTCCAAGCTGATAACTGACAAGACAAAACAAAACAAAATCCCACCAGCACCTACTTGATGCAACTTTGGCGAGTCTCGTCCCAGAACAATGAGTGTGTCTCCTGGAACACTCCCCTCCCTCCCAGGGAATCTCTCAGGACAGATATGAGGATGGCCAGTCTCTGCCACCCTTAGAGCTTACAGAAGCAACCAGAGCTCTGGAGACTTCCCTATCCAGGTGCCTGAGCTGTTTCTGAGGCTAGACTTTAAAAAAAAAAAAATCTTTCAAAGAAATAAGAGGAGGAACAGTTATTTTCTGACCAAAAGGTTATTTTAAGGTACTGATACTGTCTGTGAAACTGCCTGAGTGACTGAGCATCACATTATTTAGAGAATGTACAATATTCTCTATGCTGTGCATAGCAACTTAAATATGGGCTTCTCTAGAAATAATGGCACTCAAATGTTCAGATGGCTCCACTGGAACATATGCATGTGATAGATTTGCATTTGCATCATTAGAGAACAAAACCCTTAAGTCAGAAACAGTAAATTGAAACACATGGAACTTTTTTTTCTGGAGGAATCTTGCCATGGCTTTTTGCAAGTTCTTTACTGCTGGCTTCTGGTGGTAGATTGCTTGCAGAGATGGACGCAACACTCCTTTGCAATGTGACCTTGCCATTCCCTCCATCAAGAGGTGAAGTTTATTAATCCTTCCTCTTGCCTGGCATCAAGAATAGTGTTGACCAATAGAATATGGCAGAAGCAAAGTCTTATGATCTGCCAGCCTCTGCTTCAAAAGCCTTGCACCCTCCACTTTCTCCCCCTTTGCCGCCCTGAGACCTTCATGTATGGTTAGCCTCGTTGAGGATGAAGGACCCCAGGGAGAGAGAGGCCTCGCGGACAGCCAGTACTAGCTGCCAGGCAGTGAGACCATCTTGGGCAACCCACATCCAGTCACGCTGCCAGATGACTGTACACATAGGTGACCCCGGGCAAGACCAAGCAGCAGAAGAATCACCCAGCTGACCTTGGGTCAAGCATCAGCCCAGTTGCTGCCCCACAGGATTGTTAGCAAATAAATAGCGTGTTTAAACTGCCAAATTGTGGGGTGTTTTGTTACAAAGAAATAGATCATTGATGCAAGGATATACCACTTTCCTCACTGTGAGCAGGAACTGTTAACACTGTGCAGTAGGAAGTGGAACGGGTGGTCCATTAACATCACTAACCAACAGTAGAATTGAAGAAGCCTCAGTCTCAGAGGGTTGTCTTGTTGGGAGATTGTTATCATTAGAAAACATTTTGTTAAGCAATGAGAAGAGCAGAAGGTCTGCCTCCTAAAGCTGGAGGGAAGTGGCATGTCAGTCATGGCAGTACTTGCTCTCTGAGCTGTGTTTGATGTGTGAAAAAGTTTGCCAACGGGAATGCCTGGGGAAGGGAGAGTAGAATTTTTTCAGCCAGGGTATCAGCTAGGACAGATCTTATTTGCATGTATCAGCAGCAACATCACAGAGGATTTTTCCCTTTTCTTTCCCTTCTGCCAACTATTGTGACTAATTGAGAATTCTGTGACTTTTCCAGCTGGAGGATATTACCCAGAGCACACACCTGAGCAATAACTGATACCAGCTGTTGTCAGAGAGATGATAATTTTTTAAATGTGCAAAAAGTTCATCAAAGCCAATGTGAAATTGGTTTATCCAGTTAAGTCCAGTTGCAAGAGTAAGACCTCTTGTACTGACTTTTCAAACAGAAATTGTGTATGTTCCTGGTGCACAGTCCTGTTCTTTCTCATTGAAGAGCTACACTGGAATGCAACTAGTCTTGACCCAACCAATTTTCCTTCTTGACTGAGAAGAATAATCTCTATGCTATTCATATAAAATCTCAAAATGCAGCGTGGTGAAATAAATACCATGTTGTTCTTTTCCTTGCGTCTTTCGATCAGTGGCCACCTTGTAGGGAAAATATTCTGCCCCAGCATTCAGCATATATGAGAAAGATATGTTAAGCATTCATGGATTTCATATAAAGAAATCCAAGGACTCCAGAAAGTTCTGCCCAAGAATCCTTCAAACTCCCATACATCTTGGCTATGAGCTTCTCAGCACCTGTGTTGGCCCTGGAGGACCTGGGTGATGGGAGAAGTCAGGCAGAGTGTCTCTGGGGATCGAAATGTTAGTGCTTAGTTTGTGTTGTCATGCAAAAGATTTTGCTTTTGCAAAAGGAGTTAGACACAGGCATCTAGGCCATCATTTTGCACCATTAAAATCATACTCAAGTTCAATTTAAAAAAATTAAATTTAGATCAACTGTAACTGGTCCAAAATTCTAGCCAAAGGGCAAGGGCAGGGGTTGAAATGTTACATGCAAGTGCTTTTTAAAAGTGTCATCTAATACAACATTTTGTTTGTTGACTTTTAAATAAACTTTGAAAAAGTAATAATTTCTTGGGCAAATAAATTTAATGGTAAATTTTAATGATATGAAAGTTCTTCATACACAAGCAGGTTCTCACTTTGCATTTAATAATTATACAGAGAAGTATGTAACACACCTAAAATATAAAATGAATGAATTCAGAGTAAAATGTCCCTTGAAGTAAGAGGCTTTCACTAGTTCTAAAACTTAATTTAAAATATATCTGCATTTTATTGATGTTGAAACAGTTTCTCTGTAACTCTGATGTACATAGTGTAAAGGGGTCTGGCTTATATCTGCCCTTAGTAGAATGCAAAGGGATTTGCTCTCCTTGAAAGAAGGTGGGACCACACAGAAATTCAAAATATGTTTTTCCTTTCATCCACATCTCATGAGACTCAAAAAATTATCTCAAAAATATTTATCTCAGACATACTAGTAATTCCCATGATTTACTTTGTTTGGAGAAAGAATATATTCAGTGTTTACAGTTAACAAACAGCTCTTGTAGTGTAGTGTTCCAATTATGCACACGGTCCAGGGGGAGAATCTAGTGCTTCAGGCCAACAGAGGTCATTCAGCAGCCCGGCTCCCTCCCCTGCTCTTCCTATCCCAGTACATGACCTGAATCATGAACTGTAGATTGGCTCTCTATGTATTGATCAAATTATTTAAATACTTAACCAAACCCTGTTTTTTGTTTGTTTGTTTGTTTTAATACTAACAATGACAATCCTATTAGCTGGAAACTATCTTGAAGGACCTTGAGCAACAAGCCTGACATATCTAGATTATTGAATCCCTGTCTCATGATGTGATTTTTTTTTATTCAAGATCCTATAAATGGGAAAGATCTAACAAAGGTTTTGGTCTCATAGAATTCAACTGTAGCATTTGGCAGAATGGCATCCAAAAGCTTTTTCTGACGTATGTGGAAAATAAGATGATATTCTTCTTCATTATTTTCATTCTTTTTTAACAATTTTGTTATTTTTTAAAAAGATGTATTTTTATTACTTTTTTATTTTTTACATATACATGTATCTGTTCTTTTTCAATTTCTTTTCCCAATTAGGTTGTTACAGAATATTATTTTCATTCTTAATTATATTCATTTTATTGTATATTTCATCAGGTACTCAGTGAATATATTCATCTTTTAAATACAGTGTTATCTCTTATGGGGCAATGATAAGAGGACTGTTCTGGGATGTAGAAGACTTAAGATCTGGTTCCATCTGCTGTGCAGCCTTAGGGAAATAAAATTAAAACATCTGCTATTTATTAAAGGCTTACTCTATGCAAGGAGCTAACAGAGTACTTTATAAGCCAAGTTTTATTTTAATCTTTTCAACACCCCATTTGGTAGATGATATTAACTTTATTTCCAAATGCAGAAACTGAGTCTCATAGGGGTTAAGTGGTTGGCCAAGCTCATTAGTTGATGCGTGGATTTGAATCCAGGTCTTGTAGACTCCAGAGCTGTACTCTTACCTGCTTCAGTTGTGTTGTAGTGTCAGCACCGCTGGGGGCAAATCTCAGCTCTGCCACTTATCAGCTAGGCCGACTTGAGAAGTTATTTAACTTCTATGTGCTTTCATTTTCCGTTTGTAATACAGGAAGGATACTGTTTAGTCCAGAATATTGGAAGGGTTAAATAGGACATGTTAACAAAAGAGTTTCCCATATAGTAGTCCCTAATCCCTAAATAAAAGTTATTTCCTTCACTTTCCTCCTTGCCTGGGCCTCAGTTTCCCCCTCTGTGTATTAAGGAGGGCCTTAGTGGTATAAAAACTCCGGAAAGGGCTTCGCTGGCGGCGCAGTGGTTGAGAGTCCGCCTGCCGATGCAGGGGACACGGGTTCGTGCCCCGGTCCGGGAAGATCCCACATGCCGTGGAGCGGCTGGGCCCGTGAACCATGGCCACTGAGCCTGCGCGTCCGGAGCCTGTGCTCTGCAACGGGAGAGGCCACAACAGTGAGAGGCCCGCGTACTGCAAAAAAAAAAAAAACACCTCCAGAAAGCAACTGGTGCAGTCTCTAGGTAAGAAAACTAAGACCTAGAGAAGAAGCAACTTGCCCCAAATCACAGTTGGTTAGTGAACAGTTTGTGTTCTCATAGCAATAGGTTTCATTATTGGAATGAGACTTGAACTTAATTTGACCAAATTACCTAAACCCAGGTAATCTAGATTCTAGATGATTAGCAAAATTCTAATTATTGTACTTTGTTTGTCTTTGGGTTTTGGCCCCAGCTCCTTTATACATTTATTGCAAATATGCTACATGTAAAAAGACCTACCTAGTTACTGTTTTCTCAGTCTGAAATGCACTTCTCTTGACTCTTCATGACTTTCTGCTTCTCATCTTTCAGGTCTAAGGTTGAATATGACCTCCTCGAGGGGTCTTTTCTGTCAGTCTTATGACCCACCCCCCCTTGCCCCAACCTCCCACCTCACTCGGTTACTTTCCATAATGTCCTCTTGTGTATTTCCTTAGACACACTTAAGACAATCTGTAATTATTGTGTTTATAATTAACTTGTTTGCTGTTCTTTGGCTACACCAGAATTTAAATATCATGAAAGGATGTTGTCAGCATTTGTTCATTTTGGCATCCTCAGCCTTAAGCCAGAGCCTGACACATAACAAGTTCAAAATAAATATTGGTTTAATGAGTATCTCTACCTATCCATCCACTCACCCATCCATCCATCCATCCATCCATCCATCCATCCATCCATCCATCCATCCCTTTTCCTCAAAAGATCTCAAAACACTTCAAAATACAGATGGCTTGATAATTTAGCTTTGAAATGAAAACTAAATAAATGATTGGCCTTGGTAGTCAGGGTAAAGAAGTAACAAATGAAATATCTCATCCAAATAGAAAGTGAAGCTAACACATTCAACTGCCGTTAGCGGCTGACTTAATCGGAAGCAGTAAAATTTTTTTTAAATCCTCCTAATTAATAAAAAATAAGAATAGTCGTTATGAAATATAGCTTGTCTGAAGTTTTATTCTTAGCACAACATTTTTAATTGCTTCCAGACACTTTACCAGGGAAGTTTCATATTCCTTTTTTCCTTGGTCCCTAGGAATTATTCCCTGCCACTTGAGTGACAAATCCAATATCTGGTATCTAATAAGCAATGGTAGCGTCTTAAAAAAATGATACTACCAGTTTTATCTTTAATTTAGAACATTAAAAAGAATTAAATACTTAGGAATAAATTCAACAAAACTAGTGCAAGACAGGTACACTGAAAATATAAAACAGCACTGAAAGAAGTTAAAGAAGACCTAAGTCAAGAGACATCCTGTATTCTGGAATGGACTGGAAGACTTAATATCATTAAGATGGCAATGCTTCTGAAATTAATCTACAAATTCAGTGTAATCTCTATCAAAATCCAAGCTGCCTTATTCTGCAGAAATTGTCAGGCTGATCCTAAAATTCATAGGGAAATGCTAGTGACCCAGAATAGCCAAAACAAACTTGAGGAAGAAGAATACTGTTACAGGACTCAAACTTACTGATTTCACAACTTATTACAGAGCTTCCCTGGTGGCGCAGTGGTTAAGAATCCGCCTGCCAATGCAGGGAACATGGGTTCGAGCCCTGGTCTGGGAAGATCCAGCATGCCGCAGAGCAACTAAACCCGTGCGCCAGAAGTACTGAGCCTGCACTCTAGAGCCCGTGAGCCACAACTACTGAGCCCACGTGCCACAACTACTGAAGCCCACGCGCCTAGAGCCCGTGCTCCGCAACAAGAGAAGCCACTGCAATGAGAAGCCCGCGTACTGCAAGGAAGAGTAGCCCCCGCTCGCCGCAACTAGAGAATGCCCGCGCTCAACAACAAAGACACAACACAGTCAAAAATTTAAAAAAAAATTAATTAATTAAAAAAATTATAAAAACTTATTACAAACCTATAGTAATAAAAACTGTTTATTGGAATAAGGATAGACATATAGATCAATAGAATAGAAACTGAGTCTAGAAATGACCCATACATCTATGCTGAACTGGTTTTGACAGGGGTGCTAAGACTATTCAATAGGCAAAGAATATTTTTTTCAATAAATGGTGCTGGAACAACTGGATACACATGTGCAAAAGAATGAAGTTGGGCACCTATTTTATACCATATACAAAAATTGGTGTCAAAATAGATCAAACACCTAAATGTAAAATTGTAAAACTCTCCGCAAAAAAGCAGAGGAAGGAATCTTTGGATCTTGGATTCAGCTATAGATTTTTAGATATGACACCAAAAGTGCGAGCACCAAAACAAAAAACAGATAAAATGGACTTCATCAAGATTAAAAAAATTTGTGCTCAAAGGACACTATCAATAAAGGGAAAAGATAAACCACAAAATTGAGGAAAATATTTGCAAATTATGTATCTGATAAGGGATTAGCATTCAGAATATACAAAGAACTTTCAAACTCAGCAATAACAGGGTAAATAAGCCAATTTAAAAATGGGCAATGGATTTGAATAGACATTCTCCAAAGAAGATATACAAATGACCAACATGTACATGAAAAGATGCATAACCTCATTAGTCAATAGGGAAATGCAAATCAAAGCCACAATGAGATACTACTTCAAATACACTAAAATTGCTGTAATAAAAAAGGCAATAGGAAGTTTTGACCAGGTTGTGGAGAAATTGGAACCCCCATACATAGTTGATGGGATAGTAAAATGGTGCAGCCACTTTGGAAAAAGAGTCTGGCAGAATTGTCAAATGACCCAGCAATTCCATCCCTGAATATATAAACAAGAGAAAAGAAAATATATGTCCATGCAAAAATGTGTACATGAATGTTCATAATGGTCAAAAAGTGGAAGCAATTTAAATGCTCTTTAGCTGATGAAATTGATTAAAAAGTGATATATATCCATACAATGGAATTATTATTCAACTATAACAATGGAATGAAGTACTGATATGTACTACTACACAGATGAAACCTGAAAACATTATGCTATGTGAAAGAAACCGGGCACAAAGGTTGTATATCATAGGATTCCATTTATATTAAATGTCCAGACTAGGCAATTCCATGGACACAAAAAGTCTATTAGTGGTTGCCAGGAGTTGGGGAAGGGGGAGAATGGAGAATACCTGCTAACGGGTATAGGTTTCTTTTTGGAGTGATGAAAATGGTCTGGAATTAGTGGTGATGACTTAACAGTGTTGGCAGTGTACTACAACCACTGAATTGTACACCTTAAAAGGATAAAGTTCATCGTATGTGAATTATATCTCAGAAAATCTGAGTAACATAAAGAAGGAGGGTTGAAATATAATTTGCTGAAAATTAAAACAGGTAAATATCTGAGAAGTATCCTGCCCGTGGTGCAAAAGCTGTTAGGTTAATTTGTGATTTTACCTTGAGTCAGATATGGAAAGTTTCGGAAATACTTCTGCCTGATTTTTGCATACCTCTAAATCTTCTGTAGCTGATTGAACTGAAGGAGTCTTTAATCAAAAGAATAATATCCGGGAATCAGACTTTGTGGCTTCTTATTTTGCCTCTCCAATGTCAGGTTCTGTGGCCCTTGACAAGACACACCTCGTGGAGGGGCTCATTTCTCTCTTTGTGAGAGGGACTGCTTGTCTTGTCTCTAGCTCCCTGGACGAATGCTGAGAAATAGGTGCACAAAATAACAGTATGGCATTTTACAATTCGGAATGCTTTAGAAATACAAGTTAATAATAGGAGTTCTTCTTTCTTATAATTAACTTTAATAAGACAAGCACACCTAATACCTAATATCTTTCCAAATTCAGAATGTAATTATTAGTGAGAGCTTAACTCAAATTTAAATGTTATTTTGTAGTAAGTGGGCATAAAGAACACTAATAAACCTTAATAAACTTTTCTTTTGAATTGCATGAGCTAAAATTCTGCCTAAGTATTATGCAGCTGAAATCAGACCTGCAGCAATGGATAGTTCCTTGAGAGGAGAAATATGTTTATTGGCAAGAATTGATGGTATTTTTCTATAACTGTCTCTAGTACATCAACCCAGGAAGCTAATATATTGCAGTCAGTATTTAATGACATACAAATCTGTAATAAACAGAGACTTTCTTAATCACTGCTATGCTCTCAAATTAAGACATTCTTATTTCTCCCCTCCCAGCCCATTCCAGGCCTGATCTTCCCAGGTAGATGTGATCCTCTTTATATGTATGTGTGTGTGTGTGTCTATATATATATATATATATATATATATATATATATATATATATATATATATATATATATATATATATATATGGAGAGAGATACAGAGAGAGAGGGAGACCCTTTATTTCATCTATTTGTCTTTGCTTCTTAGATAAATAGAATGCAAGCCCTGTGAACAGCATTAGTTGTGATTTTTCATCTTTGATTCCCCAGCATTATATATAGTGATTGGCACATAGTAGATATTTCACAAATGAATAAATGAATTAACAAACGTAAATTGTTGGTAAATTTCCGTAGGAGCATAGTATAGAAACAGCCAGAAGGAAGATCAGGAATTGGTTCCTGGGACTGCTGCCATGCATAGCTGAAGTTTCAAGTCCTGAGGGGAATGCTGCTGCTGGGCTCCCTGAGAGACTTGCAGTGATAATGCTTGAAAATGGGCAACTTACTAGAAGCAGAGATTTTTAGTGCAGAAGAATTTAAGCAAGTTACTGATGCCATCTGCTCTGAGCCCATGCGGGTCACACTCCCGTCCTGCCTTTGCACTTACCGTTCTCCCCGGGCTCTGTTTAAATTTGCAACACCTTCCCCCACTCCTTCCCACTTTCCCGCTTTATTTTTCTCCATTTATCATTTTCTCCAATTATCACTATGTATTCTAATTATTTATTTACTGCCTGTCTCCCCTCCTGCCCCACCAGAATCTAAATTCTGATTTTATATAGTCTGCTTTTTCCCTGGTCTATATTCAGTGCTAAAAATAGTCCCTGGAGGGCTTCCCTGGTGGCACAGTGGTTGAGAGTCCGCCTGCCAATGCAGGGGACACGGGTTCGTGCTCCGATCTGGGAAGATCCTACGTACCGCGGAGCGGCTGGGCCCATGAGCCATGGCTGCTCCGGAGCCATGTGCCCCGCAACGGGAGAGGCCACAGCAGTGGGAGGCCCGCGTACAGCAAAAAAAAAAAAAAAAAAAAAAAAAGTCCCTGGAAATAGTAGCTGCTCAATAAATATTATGGACGGGAGGAATGAAGAAAGAAAGGAAAGGGAAGGGAAGAGAAGGGAGGGGAGAGAGAGATTGGAGGGAGGAAGGGGAGAGGGGGAATGGAATAAAAAAGAATGTTGGGAAAGAAGAATGGAAGGACAAAAGGGAAGATCAATCTAAAAAATATCTGGAAGTCTGGCAAGCTTTTCAATCTATTCAGGTAAACTCGTGGCCAACTTACAGATTTGTTTTGCTTAGCTCTCGAAAATATTTTAAAATTTTTAAAAAGCTGAAAAATTTCTATAAAATATCAGATTATGAGCTTCTCTCAACCAGTCAAGTCTGGTTAGCTGGGCCTGGGTCTGTCTCCCGTACCACATCTGGTTAGCTGGGCCTGGGTCTGTGCTCCCGTACCACATCAGTCATCTAGACCTGAGTATCCCCTTTAGTAGGGGATATGGGCTAGAGTGACTTAATAGGCCAGAGAATTTAAAGCAGGGATGGAAGTTGGGATCTCTCTTGGATTTCCTGAATGGCCCTGAGAATCTCACTGTGGATGTGTAACCCAGGAAGTCCTCAGAATAATTTAGATTCTTATGGAAACCTGTATTCCCAAGGGGGTTTCAATGAGCAGATCATGCCCAGGTCTTTAAGACCTGGTTCATTCAGACCAGAGACTCCTGGGACTTACCTGAGAGGGGCAGGTGTGCCCAGACAAACCCTCTACTGATCCTCTGTCCCAAGAACTTTCCCTGGAGAACCTGAACCCTGCAGCCCTCTAGTCAGGATGTTGGTGTAAATATATTGACATGTTCACCCACTGGAGTGATGATATCACAAAGCCTATTTAGCTCTAAAATATGCTTCACATATGATTCCATCACCCCCATGCATCTGTTCATTCATTCAACAAATAACATATCGAGCACCTACTAAGTGCCAGGCTGTGTGCTAGGTACTATATATTCAAGTGTTGAAGAAGTCACATGATCCCTGTCCTCACAGACCTCACAGTATTATCAGGAAAGAGAAACAGGTAAGTAATAAGTGTTAGCATATTGCACAGGAAGGTATCAAAACACAGCAGAGGCTCTGAAACTGCAGATTTAAAGTTCAACATGTAGAAAATATGCAGATGTTCAACGCTTTTTCCTAAACTGCTTGGGGGTAAGTTCTGGGGAAAACTAAATCGTTTTTTGACTTATTCTTATAACATAGGATTCTTATAACATATATAAATTTCCTCCAGAGTCCTTAATTTGCTTTGAAATTTTTAGATGTAATTGTCTAAAGGCCACTTTGCCTCCTCACTTTATGCACACAAATACACCATAATATTTTGATCTAGGTGGCTGAGCCCACCCTTTTACATGAATCCAGTCAATCTGAAAGCTTTCTCCAACCTACCTAAATTATTGCTATTTTCATTACTAATACTACTTACACCAGTAAATCTATCTACTATCATTTCTAATTATTATTTTATTCTATAAATTATATTTTTATTTTATAGTATACACAGTAGTATATATTATTTATTGTGGTAAAATATATAAAATGTAAAATGTAACATCTTAACCATTTTTAAGTGTACAGTTCAGTGCCATTAAGTATATTCACATTGTTATGCAACCATCACCAGCATCCAGAACATTTTCATCATCCTAAACTGAAACTCTGTACCCACTAAACAATAATTCCCTGTTCCATCCTCCCCCAGCCCCTGGTAACCACAGTTTTGTTTCTGTCTCTATGGACTTGACTATTCCAGGTACCCTATATAAGTGAAATCATACAACGTTTGTTCTTTTGTGACTGGCTTATTCTGCTTAGCACAGTGTCTTCAAGTTTCGTCCATATTGTAGCATGTGTCAGAATTTTATTCCTTTTTAAGACTGAATAATATTTAATTTTATGTATATATCACATTTTGGCTATCCATTCATCAGTTGGTGGACATTTGAGATGTTTCTACCTTTTGGCTATTGTGAATCATGCTGCTATAAACATAGGTGTACAAATATGCTTATTATGTTTATGCAGTGCTTTTAATTTTTCAAAGTACTTTTTTGTGTCTATAATTCATAAACTCTGTGGGAGGTAGAGTAGTTAGTATTTTCCTCTTCTGGCAGGTAAGAAATCCAAATTATTGAAAAATTAAGTCATATTAATTTAAGGATAGTTTCTGACTCTTAGCCTGGAGAATCTTTTTCTCAACATACTTTTTATTATTCACTCCAATAATCCCTTCACCAGCAGAGATGCAAAAGCCAAAATATCCTTGTTGAAATGCAATTGTAGGGCAGATCAAAAGTCTTCTTTTACTTGGAAAGGCTAAATGAAATCAGTAGGCCCACAATTTGGGGAAAAAATCAGTTTTAAAAATTTATCTTTCAGGCATCAGTGGCAGCAGTTTTTTCGAGCCAAATGACATTCTGGGCTGGTTAATCCAGACTTAGCCTTCCCCCTTCCCCCCCAACTACACCACTGCTCATAAAATTCAAACTTGCCATGTACTCAAAGTTGGGAAGCGATGTCTATAACCCAAATCAAATATCTAAGTCTTGATTACTCACGGGTTTAAATCATACCTGATATAGTTTCACATTCTGTTCTTGGATAAAAATCTTCATTAACTTCCAGAGACGCCAATGCTCTGTTTGAATAGAGCTTTAAAAAAGTTGAGAGGTCCTCAGATGACCTTGGAGGGAGGGGAGTGGAGGCTAGGTATGTAGGCGTGGCAGAGCCAGTGACGCTGTGTCCCCCACGGAGCCCTTCCCAGCGAGGCTGCAGCTGCTTTGTGCTGGAGCAGTTTGTCTTTACTAAATTCATATGTTTCTTTATGTCAATAACATTAGGCAAGATTTAGTTTTTTAAAATAGCACTATTTATCTGTGCAACTTCTCATAGTTTCTGTTGGTTTAAAAAGATATTTCTAACAGTTAAAACTGCTCTAACTATTAAATTTTATTCAATTAAAAAATATCTCTAGTTTTAATAATTCCATGTCAGTGGGAAAGATCCTGAGTGTTACAGTTTGCCTGGATTTCTGCCTTCACTTGCTTGTCCTGACCAGGTCTACACCCTTCCTGGTGTGCAGTTGTTTTCTTTGATGGTAACATTTGGTGGTTCTTGCTGCCGTGTCTGGGGCGTACACTAAATACCTCTTTGATCTGTGCTGTTAATTCCTTGATGGTGTTGCTTCCTTGGTAGGATTGCCAAATCTAGCAAATAAAAATACACCCAGTTAAAGCTGAATTTCAGATGAACAACAGCTAACTTTTTATAAGTATGTCCCGTGCAACATTTGGGACATACACTAAAAAATTTTTTGTTGTTTTTCTGAAATTCAAATTAAACTGGATATCTTTTATCTGACAACTCTGGATTTCTGGCAGAAAGGTACTCAAAGAGAGGAGCTCATCATGACATTAACTAATAAAAACAGAATCAACTGTTCTTGAATCCAGACAGCATGGCGAAAATGCCAGTAAGTGTGATGGGGTCTAAGCCACGTGATTTGGAGAGACCTAAATTGGACACGAAATGGCAATGTGGGGGGTCACAAGAAAAGAGATAAAGAGGATTTGCCCCTCGATTTCTAGTTCTCTTTTGGAAGCAGACGCTGATAAAGGTTACCCTCCCAGGTGATCAATCTGTAAAGCCTGGTTTGTAAGGCCAGTAAAGGGAAGAGGAAGTAAGAAGGTAAGGCAAACTCTGACACATACTGAATTTTGTTAATTCTTAAAATTTGGGGGTGGGTAGAAACTCTACTAGGGAGTATATGTATGTGTGTATTGCGGGGGTGGGCAGAGGAGGAGGGGATGGGGAGGGAATGGGAATATGACCTACCAGAAAGAAAAACATCTGATTATATTCTAATACAGGCTCACCAATATATCACCATTAAAGTAGTTTATTTCTTATTCAACCCTAAAACTGTTTACCAGAGATTCTAAATAGTTTAGAGTTATCACACTTGGGTTAATTTGATTATACATAGACACACTATTGCAGGTATAAAATGATGTTAAAATTTGCTTTGTCTTGAAAATTTTGTAATTGAAAGACTATCTGGCAAAATACTGTTTGGAAGCATTGATACTCTTGTCCTTAACAAACTTGATCATAGGAGCTTAGAAGTCCAGTTAGTATGTGGCTGGTCAGGGGAACAGGATACCCATGATTTGCTCTGTGGCCTCCAGCAAATTGAGTACGTTTCACTTTACGGTCTTGTTCCCCCCTTTATCTTAAGCTGAGAAGTCAAATGTTTGTTATGTACCTCAGTGTGGCCCAGGATTGGGTTAGTCTCCACTGAGGATATAAGAGGATGGAATGCCTGTTCTTGGGGACTTTCCAATCCAGTTCTACTGAGAAAAACCTCCCTCTCTTTACCAGACGTGGCCCCTGGGCCTTTAGCTGCTTTCTGAGGAAACAACAAATTGAAATCTGCGGAAGCAGAGGGTCCACTGCGCTCTCTACCTTCTTTAGAGTTGCCTCAGAAGAGATCACCAAGGGTTAAAATTAATGTTTAAAGCTCATACCCATTAATTTGAAAACAGCCACAACCCCATTACCCACATGGGTAAGGAGACGTAAGGTTTTCCCAGAGAGGAAATATAAAAAGCTGATGAAAATCTGAAAAAAAAAAAAATTTGGTCTCAATAGCAGTAAACAATAATAATACAAGTAAAAGTGAGACACTGTTTTCTCCATAAACTTCTTAAGGTTTGGAGAACATCAAATTCAGTGTTGGTGAGAGTGAGGTGAGGTGTTTATTCCCATTAACTGCTGATAGTAGTTTGAATTAAAACTATATTTCTAGAAAATAATATTCTAATATCACACAATATTGTTTTCAATGATAGAAATCTTAGAACTATGCTCAGTAAATGATCAAGATACTTTATGGACAAAAAATTGATAGCAACATTTAAAAAAATAGAAAGGTTGTAAGCAAACTAAATGTTTAGTTGCTTGGGTATAGTTTATTACATTTTATATGTGTAAAAAGTGAAATATTATACATCAAATATTCATATGAATCTTATGAATTATTAAAACATGGGGAGATATCTGTGTCATATATTTAATTAACAAAGAGCAATACAAATTATATACAGTTTGGGATCAATTATTTTGGAATAGTAGAGAAAGAACTGCAAAGAAATATACAAAATGTTAACATTGGTTATCTGTAGGGAAGTGTTTATAGGTGAGTTTTTCTGTCATTTTTACCCTTTTATATGTTGCCCAAGATTTCTACAGCATTCAGAAAAAACTATGTACAATAGATGGTCAGGTGGATGGATACCCAGAGCATGGTTCTAAGAACAGAGACTGAAAATATTGTTTATTTATTTATTCTTCCCATCTACTATCTGTATGACTTCGGGGTAAATCACATAATTTATGAAGCATGTATTTTCTCATCTATAAAATATTGCATCAAACTTTCTCCCAGGTTTGTTAGGAGAATCATTTGAAGTGATGAATATGAAAAATGCTTTCTAAATTATAAAATACTTTAAAAAAAATCTAAAAGGTGAATTGGGGTTGACCTTATGACATGTTTCTATGTGGTTATATCAGGTGTGAGGGAACCGTCTGTGGCCATACAACATAAAGCCATACACATGGCTTAACTGAGGACCAAATTCATAGCCCGTTAGGTGCCTATTCCAGGGCCTTTCTTTGAGTGGTTTACCACCCGTAGCATTGGAGAGCTGGGGAGATGGTAGTAAAGGATGGGGGAAATAAAGCCGGGTTGGCAGTGTGGGCCAGATCATGAAGGGATTTGAAAGTCGGGCTGAAGACTTTACAAATTTGATCTTCACTGGTTAAGATGGAGCCATATTAGGTGTTGTTTCATTTGCTTTGAGCCTGGGTGTCACAAAGGCAGCTGGTTTGGGGGTAATTAGCCTAAGAGTGGCCAATTTGCTGGATGGACTTAAGGGTCAGGAGAATGGAGGAAGGAGTCTGGCTAGGTCAGAATTTTGGCAATTCCTGAGGGAGGAGATGGTGTTCTTGACAAAAACTTAGTGGGAAGAAAAGAGTGAATGTCAGAGAGATTTCTCAGGGAGAGAACTTGTGATAGATGGAGCACAGAGGGTGAAGGAGAAGGAAGACTCAAAGGTATCATTGATCCGTCTCCCCTGGAAGATGAAAAAGGGCTTCATTCCTTAGTAATCCCTCCTGAGAGACTGAACATATAAGCCTGCAACGGCTGGACCGTACGTAACAACTGAGCTCTGAGGCCAGCCTCTGAGCAGCTGGCCCATTAGAGTCAGGACTGGGCCAGTGACTATCAACTTCCCTATTTTTAATCCCTACTTCCAACTCAGGAGTTATTTAGCCAAAAAATGCTCTCCTAACCAATCACATAGGATGCCCACGTCTAGCTGGCCTTCCTCCTGCTTCCACATGCTAGCAATGTCCAGAAAGGTCACACCTTTTTCCATCATTCCTTTTTCCACTCTAAAGCTTTCCCACTCCTCTGCCTGCCTTTGAGTCTGTGAAATGCCTGTGATGGTGTCTGATTCCCTTGTTATAGTAAACTCTGAATTAAATCACCTCCATGTATTCGCATTAGGGTGGTCTTCATTATTTCCACACTCCCATATCTGCCTTCAGCTCAGCCACTCTTTCCAATAGTAATATCTAGGGAGGCAATTTGGTGATTTGAGAGAAAGCATCACTAGGAATCACTTCTAGCCTCCTAACTAACTCTGTGGCCATGTCTTAACCCACTGAACACCCATTTCCTGAATCCATAAAATGAAACTTGTATATCACAAAGTGATGAAATTCTGTGTCCCGGTCTTCAAAAACATGTAGCCTGTCACAGTATAGACAAGAAGTGCAACAGATCCTTAACTATACACAAAGACATTTCCCTGCCTGTAATTTTCAGAAAGAGAGAGAGAAGGAAGAGGGAGGATGGAGAGCAGGAAGGAGGAAGGCAGGTGGGCTCTGGCAGATTTAATCTAGTTTAAAGCTTCCCTAACAGGGAAATGAAAGGCCCATGGTTCCAAACTCCCTTGAATGAGACCAGCTTGTTTTACTGGCCGAAACCTGACGCTACAGCACGTGTTCCTCTTCCAGTGAGCAGTGATAAAGTCCTCACCTCTCTGAAGAGAGCTTGGCAACCTGCAACAGGAGGTGAAGCGTCCAAGTGCAGTCTCCACAGGAAGGGAGGAACGGGAATCAGGTTGTACAAACACCAGTGGGTACTAGTTTCTATTCTGTCCTCGTCCCTCCAGAGACGAAACACAGACATTTCTTTTGCCCAGTGATCACAAACTCAAGACCTGAGAGGGAAAATGTAGGGGTGCTGAAGAGGCACTAATTTTTCAACATCACATTTCCATTCTACTTGGTAGCTTTTTCACCATGTGAAGCTTCCCCTGCAGGCTTTCTTCGTTCTACATATTCTTGCTTTGTGGCCCATCATCACTCATAATACCACGTTAAATAAGGAGTTAGTAGCAGACACATTCAATTTGTTTTTACAGCTGTTAAGTCTTTGGTGTCATAGTGAGAAAGAACAAATCGACAGCAGGGGTTCCACATAAATAGTTTATTTCCTTTGATGTTTTTTTCTCTGAAAAAGTGTGGAGCTACATTGACTTTGAATTTGGTGAAAAGTCCCTTTAAGGCATTCACAGCTTGCTGCATGCCATGGACTTAACAATGCTCTTTCTCACCTGGAGGAAGTCAGCTGCCTGCTTTGAATTTCAGTGACCACCTTTAAAAACCTTACCCCTCTTGGCCAAAAGGATACAGTGAGACAGTGTGGGTGAAAGTGTTTATAAACTATTTGTAAATGTCACAATGATGAGAAAAAAAGGAGGCCAGAGGAGGTGGAGTCCCTGTTAATGGGCCACCATTTCAAGGTCAGGCGGCAATCAGTGAAGCACCCAGTAACACAACTCAGGTTCCTTAAAGGTGAATCCCTACTTCTCATTCAAGGTAATTCTTTTTTTTTTTTTTTTTTTTTTTTTCTTTTTGCGGTATGTGGGCCTCTCACTGCTGTGGCCTCTCCCGTTGCGGAGCACAGGCTCCGGACGCGCAGGCCCAGCGGTCATGGCTCACGGGCCCAGCCGCTCCGCGGCACATGGGATCCTCCCAGACCGGGGCACGAACCCGTATCCCCTGCATCGGCAGGCGGACTCTCAACCACTGCGCCACCAGGGAGGCCCCAAGGTAATTCTTAATCATGTTTTACCTACTACTCCCTGTAGAGTGGAAGTTGGAATAGGAGAATACCTGAACCCTCTGACATCTTATGCAATTTATGAAAATCTTCAAGGAACCATCCCTGTGGCATTTTTCAGATTCTCAAAGAATATATGATCCCCTTTCCCCAACCCCATCCCCACAAAAGAAAGAAAAAAACATTAAGAACTCTTAATCTAATGCCACAAAACATAGAGAAGGCTATCAAGTTGAGGACAAAAAGTAAGAAAACAATCTACAGATACTTAATCTTGTTATGGTCAAGAATTAATGGTTAGTTTTGTACCTCTAAGTAAATAAGTAAGTAATAAGAACATTCAAATTATTTCTTTTGACCAGCAGCTAAGTAGAAACAATACTTTTTCCACCAGCTCCCCTCTCCTGCCAGTTCCTTTGTACTGTTTAATTTTGATGGAAAGACAATGCCTAGTAGGATCATTTCAGAATATGGAGTAATTCCTACCTAGGATATTTTTTCTCTTATGGGAGAAAGTACTTCTTTATTATTTTGGCTTTCCCATTTTTCTCCCAATAATGAGACTCAGTAACGTTTAACCAACAGGAGGCTGGCCGGCTTTCAGAGGCATCCATTGAGAAAGATCTGATCCAAAATAAGAGAAGAGGGAACCATTAAGCTAAAAAGGAAATGAATTCCAAGCTTTGACTCTCTAGGGTTCTCTTGGGTGTCAAAGCTTATGCTTAATGAGGGTCCCAAAGGGGAAGGTCGTAAGTCAATGTCACTTGGCTGGTTCAGTGCAAGCCATTGGGCTAAATGTGTCAGTATACTCTGTCTCAGACCACAGGGACCTGGAATAAACTGAGGTGTAAAATAACCTCACTTGCCCCTGAAGGAAGAGAAGCTGCTGCTAAAATGAGACTCAGCCTTTTAGTAAGGTCTGCACATTCCTTTGACCCCAGGGCTTCTGGCAGAATTTCTGGGGAGGTCATGCCACAGCTTCTTAATATCTAAATGGAGGAAAATTTATACCACCACCTCCATGGGTCTCAGGAGAAATTGCCAATGATTCTCTGAATGCCCTGTGTGCTGCTATTTAAATGTTACAGATATATGGATCAGGACTCACTATACAGAAGCACAGCATTTATGGGCTGGACGGGATCTTAGATGTCATTTCAGTCTAGGAGTTACTGCGTGAGCTAGAAAGAAGACTCCTTGGCGATACTAATTGAACACTGTGGTTAACAGCAGGGACTTTGTATCCAGGTTGCTTGGATTTGAATGTCAGTTCCATCTCTGCACCTCTCTACCTCAGTGTCTGCGTGTGCAAACTAGGGATAATTAAAGTTTCTACGTCATAGTGTGCTGTGAAGAGTAAATCAGCTAATAAATTTAAAGTGCTTAGGGTAGCTGTCAAACTAAGTACTGTATAGTGTTTGCTCATACTGTTGAAGAATTTCACACAGTGCTACATAACATTAATTATACAGTTTTAAATTCTTATTAACCACAAAAGGACCTACATATATTTGACAAGTGGTAAATCATGTTTATGGGAAACATGATTTGTTCAGTTTACACAGTGTTTATTGAACATTCTTAGACCAGTCGCGATTACTAGAAGTAAATTCTCTCTTCCCCTGCATTTGTCCCAGAGTTTGGGAACTAAAACTCGTCCATCCATTCACTCATCACTCAGCATCTGTTGAGCACCTGGTGTGTGTCAGACCCTGCTCTCACAGTGAACAAAAGAGTCAAAAATCCCTGCCCTCCTGAAGGTCACAGTCTAATGTCAGGAGTCTGCTATGTAAGGAGTCTTCTTTAGTCCGCTATTTTTTTAAAATGAGACAGGTTCAGAGATTCCTTAGCCAATTGCCCAGTCACACAGCTCATCCTAGATCCCGTGATCCCTTATCACACCAGACTTTTAAAAATATTGTTTACCATGCAGCTCTAAAAATGTCCACAAGATGCGTTTGCCTGTCAAATTAGCTGATACAGAAACAGTGCAGTTGCATAAACGTACCAGCTCTTCTGCGTCTGACAAAAGTATGTGTTTTCCCAACCCCTTGGGGCCACCACGTGACCCTCCTTTCCTTTGTTGTCACATTCACCACGCCATGTCATTTCTGTTATCTCCATTTACAAAACTTCTGAAAGCTAAAGCAATGAGTGAAGATGGCACTGATGATAAAGAAAGGAGGGTTTGACTATGGAAACATTATTAAAGGAGAGACAACTTCATCTTGAGAATTTCAGGCTTCATATTCCATATTAGGTATGCTTCTGTGCCTTTTGGGATAAAATCCTTATGTGGTTTTTATCTCTTTTCCAGACTTTCCAGGTTGTTCCTAAGGTGTTCAGAAATATCTATTTTTCTCTTTCAGAACTTACATACTCAATTTACTTTGAATTCATTATCATTTTCTTGTTCATATGGACATGTGTCAGAAAGTGTGTAAAAAGGCAGTGAAGCACATAGTTTTAGATGTTATTTGTGTGTAGATTAAGTGTATGTCCATTTATTTTCTCAAGTATTGCATTTCTTCATTTCTAAGATATCATCTTCTGAGATGGATCATTAGGTTATGTATGAAGAAAGAAAAATAACACTGTCAATTGGACTATTGCTTGCCATCAATTGTAAAATTCATCCTGATTTCAGAGATGTAAAAATGTGAAAAGAGCCTGATACCTCTTCATTGGTAAAAATGTTTTTCATGTGATCTATTACAAAATTATCCTTTTTTGTGGGTGCTGAATAACTGTTGCACTGACACACTTTTGACTTAATTATTTCAAATATCCATCAGAAATGGCTCCTGGGTCAGGGGAAAAAGGGCTAAAACCAAGCCTGGGTCTTTGAACCTGAATTGAAATATTTATAACGAAGTGATGACATCTTGCTCGTGTCACAAAAATATCTGGGGGTAGGCGTTGTGGGGGAGTACAGATAAGGCAAATCTGGCTATGAGTTGATAATTGTTCAAGCTGTATTGTAAGGTACATGAGGGCTTAGTAGACTATTCTGTTAAAGTCTCAGGAAAAAAAAGAATTTCTGCTTGTAAGGTAGTGGCAGAACCTCCCAAGAATAGGAGTGGGTTCCCTTATGTCAGGGAGGCTAGCTCTGTGCTCATGGTGGTAAGTTCTAGATGGACACTGAAGAGAACACTTCCTGGGACTGTGGGTGAGGAGGTGAGCGGAAGGTATGTCCATTGCTGGTCATTCATCTTCCTTCTGAATACCTTATTGTGTTGAAGCTGCCTGGGTCCCACCTTTTATTACAGTGCCAGTTGGCTAGTCCTCATAATTGCTTCTAGCCCTGAAGGCCACTGTGTTACTTTACATCAGTATTTGTTCAGCCTCGGGGGATATACAGGATTGGCATAGAGGCTAATTAAAAGCAACAACAATAGCAATTAAAATTTTTATTGAATGTTCCAGTCGCCATGCTAAGTGGCTTACCACACGTGATTTTATTTAATTCTCCTGACAGCCCTACCAGGTTAATACTATTATGATCTCTATTTACCCATGAGGAAACAGACTGATAAAACTTAAGTGCCTTTCACAAAGCTGTCATGTGGCAGGGCCTGGCTCTAAATCTTAGGCTGTGCTCTAAATCACACTATGTACTGACTTCTTTCCAGTGACACTGGATTAAGAGCAATGGAAGTCACAGCCTGCTGAGAATCACTTACAGATCTGGACTAAAGACTCAACCTCGAGCCAATAATCAGCAGATGCAGATGGGTGAAAAGGAGTACAGACACAGGAAAGCAACCCTTGTAGAAACAAATCAAAAGGAATGCAGATACCTCTACCATGTAGATAAACACAGTCCTAGCAGTGGGACAGGGAGAAGAGGTCAGCTCATCAATGGCATCCATTCTCTCCTGAGTCTTTCAATCATTTCAGAGCATACCCATGCATTCTCGAGCCTTTCATGCCTGGGTTTAGCTGGTGTGTTTCATACCATCTCCTGGAACTCAGATGGTCCTTCTAGACTTTCACAGCCTTGTTCCACTGCATCTGGAATCTTTCCCCTGGTCACTAACTGACACGATATGAAGAGTATTTTCTTACATGACCCTGTCCTACAGGGCCCTGACTATCCAACTATTAACACTTTGTTGAAAAAATCTAATCATTATTCTTAATCTTGTAGAGACTCAAAGATGTCTCCTGCCCTGCTGGGCTAGCTATTACCCTCCTCTCCATATTCACCCACAAATGCCTCAGTGACATTGAAATGAAAAGATCTTTTAGAGTAGCAAGTCTTGAAGTCATCATCTGAATTGACCACTAATTTGGGCTGCAGCATTCAAAGGTAGTTCAAGGATGGAGTGTGTACTCACGAGCAATGAAAATCACAGGGGTGGGGCCTGCACTATAGTTAGCACAGGGCTCTGCATACAGCATGTCCCATTCATACTCCTCCCCTGTGCTTCTAACAGTGTCACCAAAGACCACATTGCCTTCTTTGTCTACACTGTATGGAATTTACTATCAGCCAAAATCATAAAGTCTTATTTCACAAGTGTAAGTTCTTCCAACCAGTACTTGTACATTTACACTTATAAACCAAGTAAATAATCTTATATTTATCATTGTTATATAGGTCTAGGTAGATTCAGATCATTATTCCAACGTGTTAAGATCTGTTTGGATTTTGATGATGTCAACACAATAATATATTGGCATTATATTAAAAAATTTGTTAAACATACATTTATCTAAGACACTGAAAAGAATATTAGGATAAGACCAAGAACAGAGTTTTGTTATAAGCCAATACCAGATGCCACCCCACGCACCCCCGGTTGCTAAGAAGTACCTCTAAGTATGTTAATTCAACCAGTTATTAATCTTCCTAATTGCATTAGCTCAGCTCATATTTCTTAATCTTGTCTCCAATAATATCATGAAGGAATTACACAGTGCCCCACTGAAGTTCATGTGGTAGTATTTTGTCTACTGCATTTCCTTGAACAATGTTTCCTGCTAATTTGGCCTGATTTAATTTAGTTAAAAGCAATTTGACAAAAAGCAATTTGGTCAAGAAGACAATTTTGTCCAAACAATGACCTAGTTAAAACGGAATAATGCCAATTGGTGTTTTTTCAGAGTTGGTCATTTTTGTGTACTCTGGACAGATTTGTGACCCATTTTGTATCTTATATATTTTTGTTTCTATTTTGCCTTTTCTCAATAGTTTGATTTTTTTTAATTTCTAGTTCATTTCCAGCTAGTTATTCCTTTCAAGCCTTACTTATAATGTAGAATGATTGAAACAACCTAACTGTTCAGCAGTTAATTAAAAGAATGCAAATGTCCAACAACTGATGGATTATTTTTTTTTAATATACTAGTTTTCAAATACCATATGGTAGGCAAAATATCGTATATAGTCATAGGAAGCACATGTGGAAGGCTGTCATACAATAATGTGCAATCATTGGTTGGTCCTATTTGAATGTCATTATGGTAAACAAATTCTTTTCTGGTTTGTATTTATAATTTTCCCATAATGAACATGTGTTGGCTAAAAAGTCTAAAATAATACATAAGTCACAGTGGTAGTCAATTGTTCAGTTACTCTATTAGCTTCAAATGATTAGCTCCTTTTGTTTGATCCTTAGCTTGTTCCTTGAGCAATTCCTTAATCGTTCAAACTTTTCACAGTAAAGACAGAGTAATTGTTTGAAGATGAACTCATTATGCATAATGATAAAAAGTTCTGAAAATTGTAAAATAATTTTTATAGATACTTATAGCTCTATAAAGCTGTCCTATGTTTTATCACCCATAATTGAACATATAATGATAGATGTTCATTTTCAACTAATTTATTTTGTTGACCAATTTGCTTTAGACCAAGTTACCTTTGGCTAAATTACATGCTATCTGTCTACCAGGCTAATAATACAATAGAGAAAAAAATGTGACTATCAAGGTGATTTTCTTTTGAGTGAATCTATGATGGATTCTAGGGATCCACTAGCTTCTCTTTTGGTTGTTCCACAAACCACTCCTTTAATAATCCATTTTAAAATCTTGCTAGTTTGTGAAAATTAAGCAATATGTATAAGTTCCTTTTGAAGCTGTCTAAAGACAGCAATGGGGAGTAACTTCCTACTTAAAATAAGTGCTGACAGACTTGGCTAGGATGTCGTCCAGGCCCTTTATTCCAAGTATTTTACACTGACCAATTCTTAAGGAAATTGCTCAACTTCTCCAGCCTCTGGCATCTCTACAGAATCCCTTCAAGAATATGACGTACATTTAATATTCTCTTACCCTGTCTGTATTCCAATGCTAGTTTTCCCTTGACCCACCTTACTGTTATTACTATGATTTTAAAAACCAGTGTAGTTTCAAGGGCCATGATTGCTGCTTGGTCCTGCTGTTACCTCCCGGTCTGTATTTATTGCTGTCTGAGAGGGAGGGTATATTGGAGTCACCAAAAGCTCCTGTAAGTTGCCAGCCATCTCTTCCTGAGCCCTGTAGTGCTGCTACCAGGTACATAGGTGATAGGTTACACTTTCTATTATTTTGCCTAATATACTGAATTACATAAAATAAAACATCTAAATTATTTTCCATCTTCTCTGTGAAAGGATACAGTCAGGATTACTAACTTTTAGGTCATAGTCCTCACCTTCCTAGAATTTTTAAAAAATAAAATGGTCTAACCTCATCTCTCAGGGTTTTTGCTCACCTAGAATTGCATGCCTGGTAATTTCAGTGAAAACTTGTAGAATGATTGAAGGAACGTGCCTCACGTAGAATATGAAATTGTAGAAGTTAATTTCAAGTATTCCTTCAGCCTTCCATTCATTCAATAAAAATTAAAATTAAAAATAAAAATAAAGGAAAATATTACCGCTAGAGACAAATGAGACATTCTTTAAATGTGAGTTCTGTAATGGTGGTGATTTCATCAGGGTTTGGTTGTTAACAATGACAGAGAATTCTTATTCCTAGTGCTTATAATTCTAGTGCTTTTGTCTGTCTTTTGGGAACTCACCCCAAGCATTCCCATGCTGAGAAATCAGAGTCTGAGTGCAGCTATGAGGAAAAGACTCAAGACTGTCGGAGATTAAAAAAATACAAGAACTTCAGTGAATCTTTCAATAGAGGAGATGTCATCCTTAGATAAAGAAAGAGAGAAATCTTGAAAAATTTTTCTGGTCCCTTTTTAGGCAGTTTTTCCTGAACTGACATAGGCAGTATATTTCACCTTTGTTCCTCCCCCCAACTGTTTTGTTTTTGTTTTTTCTTCTGCTTTTAGTTTTATTAGAACAAGAAAAGGAATTCCTAAGAATGGCTGTGATGTAGTGTCTGGTTAATGAAGCCAACACACCGCCTAAATATTTATTCTCACATACAGGGTATTTGGATTGCAGATGTGCAGAAATGTTATCAGGTTAAAAATAACTCTTTCTACAGGGCTTCCCTGGTGGCGCAGTGGTTGAGAGTCTGCCTGCCGATGCAGGGGATGCGGGTCCGTGCCCCATTCCGGGAAGATCCCACATGCCGCGGAGTGGCTGGGCCCGTGAGCCATGGCCTGAGCCTGCGCGTCCGGAGCCTGTGCTCCGCAACGGGAGGGGCCCCAACAGTGAGAGGCCCGCGTACCGCAAAATAAATAAATAAAAATAAATAACTTTTTCTACAAGGCAATGGCACACGCTGCTTGTCCTGGTGAGCCTCGCATCCTGGGTATCCTAGCTGCACAAAGCAAATAGCCCCAGCCTCATTTCCTTAGGAACCTCACCTTTCTGTTCGAGCTGTTTTAAAAACTTGTGTCGAGACTAGCAGGAAACATGGGGAGAGAAGGAGAAAAATCCTCAGATAGCCACTCTCTTTTCCAGACCCCCACATTCTTTATTGCATGCCTGGTGGGGAAATTTTCTTCCTTCCAGGCCAAAGGTAGCTTAGACATTCTAATCCTTACAGTGAGTAAGTATCTCACTTAAACCGTGTGCAGCTAATCAGTAACGTGGTTCAGAGGGTAGGCTCATGGAAATAACTGGGGCCAAGGGACGCAGCTTAGTCCTGGAAGGGAGAAAGCCTGGGAGAGGGGAGATGGCATCCAGGGCAGGTCCCACCAAGGCTGTCTGTCACTTCAGACTTTAGGTGGGGTGCCCTAGCCCCTCTGGGGTTCACTTTCTCAGCCTGTAAACTGAAGGGAACCTGTATCATAAGAATGTGCACTGGAGGCCAATATATCAATAGACCGCGGTCCATGGTGAGAAAGATAATAACGAGCAAGAATCTAATTGGTTTGTGTGGATGCACTTTGGCACTGTCTGTGAAAAAGGCACAAAAAGAGCTTTGGAAATCTCAGGAGAAGTTGAAGACACGCACAGTTAACTTAGTCCCCTGGTAAGTGCCGAAGGCAAAGTAAGAGAGTAGAAACATTTGGGCAAAGATTTAAGAGAAAAGAAGCAGCGTGAATATAGTGTAGGTCTTCTCCTTTGCAGTCTGCAGAGCACAGAGAGAAGATTCAACATCTTATTTTCCCCTACAACAGAGAGAGATTTTACAGTGATGCCCTCTTAGAAATAGAGCATTTGGATACCTAAAAGCATCCAGTATTTCACCTTTGGAGTTCGAACTTGAATGAAAACATGAAAAGCGCTTATAAATTTCTACAGAAAGATTGGATTTTTGTTAACAGCATTAGACAAGTAACTGCCTTACATACATACTGTTGAGCGTGTTCTGCGTACGTCTGGCACGCCTCTGGCTGTTGGTGTGCACTGTTAATAGCTTCCAGCTTCCCAGCTTCATTGGCCACAGTCACAGGAGCAGGCCTGCACACAGCAACACCTGATCCCAGCAGCTTTTCCACGTCTTGCAGAGCAGTGCCAAGACCACTGTAACAGCAGGGTTTTCACTAATCCTCTCCCATGCTTAAGCAAGCACCAAGCGACACTTGGGATAAAGACCCACAGACCTGGACTGACATTTGGTTGCAGCTCCACTGGGGTTTTCTCTCTACAGGATTATTCCTGCACACAGACCCATTTTCAAGTAGCAAGGATAATCTGATCCCATTTTAAAGGATACTGATTACACTGACTGAGAGCAGAGAGAAAACCTAGTCCATCCTGGACACTTCCACACAAGTTTAAAAGTATAACATATCTATGTGACTATTTCATTATGGAAGATTTTTTTTTAAGCAGTGGGGTTTTGTGTGTGTGTGTGTGTGTCTTTTTAAATCAGAGCTATATGTGCATATTTGACAGTGAGCTGTTATTCTTAAAGGCAGCGGGAGAGGCAGCACATTAAAGTTTCACATTAAACAACAAAGAGTTTTAAGGAGCGTCCTCAAATTACATTCACAGTTTCAAAGTTCAAAAATTGTGGCTGAGGGGCTTCCCTGGTGGCGCAGTGGTTGAGAGTCCGCCTGCCGATGCAGGGGACACGGGTTCGTGCCCCGGTCTGGGAGGATCCCACATGCCGCGGAGCGGCTGGGCCCGTGAGCCATGGCTGCTGAGCCTGCGCGTCCGGAGCCTGTGCTCTGCAAGGGGAGAGGCCACAACAGTGAGAGGCCCGCCTACCGCAAAAAAAAAAAAAAAAAAAAAAAAAAAAAAAATTGTGGCTGAGCACTGCTTACCTTACAATTTCAGGTCTGAAGCGATCTTTAAGTTTAAAGCCGTACATCAGCTGTGCAGGACTGAGTTTCTTGCATAGGAGTCTAATCTGTCATAGCACCCAGCTCACCGGCAGGAACCAGCCTCCTCTTCCCGAAAACCAGTGAGGGAACCAGAAGAGCACGTGTGGGAAGTGGCTTCCTTGAAAGCCTGTCACAGTCTGCACATGCTCTCAAATCAACCTTGGCTGGAAGCTCACAAAGCACCTCACTGTGAGATCCCGGACATCTCTGGGGAGAAGAAAAGGGTGATAAAAAAAGCTCTGTCTAATCTGAAGTTTTCATGCTTTTGTTGGGATGGGCCACTCATTCCTTAAAAATATAGAGGAACTATTTTCTGTTAATCAGCTTCCTGGGGAACAAGTAAAACTAATAACAATATACCTATATATTGAAATAAGAGGGAAAGCTTATCCTTTGGAATTCTGCTACTGGTCCTGGCTGGTGTGAAGGAGGGCTCCATCTCATCACTTAGAAAAGTGTCGACTCCATAAGAACCGACAGGATGTTTTATTGGAAAGAAGTTCACAATTATGAGTGTGCAATAATGTTTATTAACTCACTCCCACCAGGCCCAAATACAAAATGAAAATCTGCATCTCTGTTACAAAGTCGTCGGTGACATTGACATAATATTTCAAGTGGACTCTCCTTATCAAGTTAACTAGAAGTCATTGTGAGGATGAATTACACATCCTCTCATGGGACAAAGATGTACAATGATCAGAAAAACATTTGCCCGTGACCTTCATATCCACCTGCTTTAATGTGCCACAGAAAAGAGGTATTGGGTGAGAAAAAAAAATCAAAATACTCAAATCTCTTCAAAATCCAAATGTTAAGATTCGATCCATGACTACCCTTTGCTTGGAGTTTGATGTTCAGTCCTTCTGCCATCTTTGCTCGGACACTAGCTTGAAGCAGTTAATCACAGTAAGCAGTTAGCTATGGATGTAAATAAGATAGAAGGGTAGCACCATGAAGTGGAGCAGAGAGACCCATGTTCAAGTTCTGGTTCTGTTTGTATCACCAAGTGTAAGCCCAGGAAAATCTTGAGGTCTCTCTGGGTCTCAGTTGTGTTTTTTTTTTTTTTTCCCCCCATAAAGTGAAGGAGTTGAGAAATGGAAAAGAAAATGCATGCAAAGGCTCTGAGTTCAGTTCACTGGGTAGGGGCTAAAGTGAGATGGAGAACGTGAGTCTACATTTCAAGGGTAGCTATTACTCCCAAAATAACTGATCCTAATTGGAACAAGGGCTGAATTATGCCAAATCCTCTAAATTTTTAAAAAGAAGCTGGAAATTCAGATTTTTATGTGAAATCAAAGTTTTATATGGAAGCAACTTATTCAAAAATGTTTAAAAATACCATGAATGCCAAATAAAATCTATCTGCTGGTTAAATTTGCCTTGCAGGCTACCAGTTTAGGATTTAGCAACTAGGTAATCTTGCGTCTTATCCTGCTGGAAAATAAATAATACAGGGAAATTTGTCTCCAAAAGAAACTGTCTTTCAGCATGCTTAGCAGTCAAGGTAGGACCTAAAGAAGAGGCTGCCTAATACTTTGGGGTGAAATTGGGGACCCTTGTTCCCCTACTTTATGATGGTGACCACATGATCAATGACCTCATGCAGCCGATTTTCCATGAAAGGGGCTGATGTGGGACCCATGGGATCATTAGCCGTCCAAGAATCTGATGAATGAAAGGAGGCAGGAGAACCCACACAGGGGAGAAAAGAAAAGATTATTCCAGTGATATAAAGATCAACCGGATGCAGTGCTACCAATCTCATCTCAAGACTGAAATGTCAAAAGTAAAAGCAAAATTTCCAGTAGGGCTCATGATAAGTAACTAAATTCAGGAATTGATGGGAAGAGAAGGTTTACTGACTTGCTGAATAAAAGAGATGTTGGAAGGTTGAGTGGGGTGGAGATTCGTGCAAAGCAAAGTTGACTGAATAAGTCTCTTCTACATCAAAATGCAAAGCTATCATTAAGAATACTCAGTCCTCAGGGTCTGAGCAACCTGAGCAGTGCTATCCTTCCTGAGCCACTGGATGAGCTCTAACTGGGTGGAGAATGACACTTTATGACTGTGGACTCATCCTTGTTGAGGGGGAAGGGTGCTGACACACCAAGGACCCAGGCCAGAGTCCTGCAAACATGATCAATAAATATTTGTCCTGGCTGATGAACCCTGGCATGGAGACTGTGGATCAAAGACCAAGACAGGTAGGCACGGCCTCTAATCATTCAAGACTCAGCTTCAGTCTCAATCATTTTATTCCAGGAAATTCCCCTTAATCTCTCAGGCTACCTTTCTTATAGAGCATCCTTTATTTTGCTGTATCTTAGTATAGTACTTAAACTGAATTTTGATTCTTTTTTGTCTACTTCTCTGTCTACCGCACTAAACTATGAATTGGTTGAGGTAGGGATCTCTTTCTCTCTCATATTTCTTTATTCCAAGAATCTAGCATAGTCTATGCTTAGCACATGTAAGTAACTTAATAGATATTGGTTGAATGAATTAATAAATAGAAACTAGTAACTAGGAGAAATGTGCATTATAAATGCAGTGAAATTAAAGTTATAAGGCAAATCTTTGAAAGAAAATTAGGTTTAGATGAATTTTTTTCTATGAGAATTATTTTTTCTCAAAAGTATAGTTAATATTTTTCCAGCTTCATGCTGTTGTGGATTCTGCAAATTGTTATCCTGCACTGGTTCCATGTAACTTTCCTCATTACAATGTTTACTGCCATTGGCATCATTCAGACTTTCTAAGCCGTCTTATTTGTTTCCTGTGACCATCTATGGGAATGTTTTGGTCAATAATGAGTGTATAGCTGAGAGTTAACATAAATTGGCCACCTTCAAATCTTGTGTTGCTCTTGCAATTACAACAGAGGGAGTAGAGGGAGTGAAGGTAATTGACTTAGCTCTGAACTGTCACATGGCAGCTAGTGACAGCAGCAGCACACCCTGCCACCAGGGTTCAGGGGACCAAAGAGTGGGATGGGTAGAATCATTCTTTTACACATAGATTTGGAACTAACTAGAGAGAGCCTCACCTGTAAATTTGAAAATAAAATTTGAAAATTCAAGATCAATCAAGATTTCAGGGGAATTAAATTTATTTTGACCACAAGATTCTATGACTATTTGAGAAATTGATGAATACAAAGAAATAAAGGAATGAAGGAAAGCAATGTAGATGATTGTTTCTGTTATTCATGACTGAATAGCAAGCTACCCCAAAACATAGTAGCTTAAAACATTTTATTATCTCCATGGTTATATAAATTGACTAGGCCTATCTGGGTGATTCTCCTGCTGCTAAGCTGCAGTTATGGGGACCGATAACTGGTTGTCTGTCTTTCTTGATAATAGACATACTAACAGGTGTGAACTGATATCTCATTCTGATTTTGATTTGCATGTCCCTAATGATTAATGATGTTGAAAACCTTTTAATGTACCTGATGGCTATTTGTATGTCTTCTTCAGAGAAAGTCTATTCAGATTCCTTGCCCATTTTTTAATTGGGTTATTTGGGGTTTTTTGCTATTGAGTTGTATGAGTTCCTTTTATCAGTTAATAGGTCATAATCTATTTAATAATATAGCTAAAGATTTGTCAATTTTGTTTATCTTTTCAAAAAATAGATCTTAGTAACATTGTTTTCTTTCTGTTGTTTTTCTGGTATCAATTTAATTTATTTTCTGCTCTGACTTTTGTTATATCCTTCCTTCTGCTAACTTTGGGCTTAGTTTTCTAGTACCTTAAGTTGTCAAGTTATGTTGCTTATTTGAGATCATTTTGGTTTCCTAATGTAGGTAGGCATTTATCACTGTAAACTTTCCTCTTAGAACTGCTTTCGCTGTATCCCACAAGTTTTGGTGTGCTGTATTTCCATTTTCATTTTTCTCAAGGTTTTTTAAATTTCTCTTTTGATTTCTTATTTGGTTCATTGGTTGTTCAGGAGCTTGTTGTTTAATCTCTACATATCTGTGAGTTTTCCAGTTTTCTTTTTGTAATTGATTTCTAGGTTTATACCATTGTGTTTGGAAAAGACGCTTGATATGATTTCAGTCTTCTTAAGTTTATTAAGACTTGTCTTGTAGCCTAACTTACATATTTATCTTTACCAGTGTGTGGTATATTTTCATGTTAGTAATTAGCATCCTTTCATTTTATTTTGAGGAAATCCCTTTAACATTTTTTGTAAGGCTGGGCTAGTGGTGGTGAATTCCTTCAGCTTTTCTTTGGAAAACTATCTCTCCTTCAATTTTGAAGGACATCTTTTCCAGGTAGAGTATTTTTGGTTGGCAGGTTTTTTTCTTACAGGCGTTTCCTTTACATACCCAGGTTTTTACTCTTGCTGCTTTTAAGATTCTCTCTTTGTCTTCAACCCTTGACACTTTAATTATAATGTGTCTCAGTGTGGGTCTTTTTAGGAGTCATCTTTTTAGATACTTTTTGGGCTTCCTGGATCTGGATATTAGTTTAGGTATTAGATAAATTAGATATTGCCTTAGGTTAGGGAAGTTTCAGCCATTATTTCTTTGAATAAGCTTTCCCTTTGTCTTCTCCTTTTAGGATCTGTATAATGTATACATCTTTATGCTTGTTGGTGTCCCACAAGTTCCTAAAGATATCTTCATTCTTGTTTATTCTTTTTTCTTTTTGCTCCTCTAATTGGATGAATTCCACTGCCCTGTCTTTGAGTTCACTGATCCTTTCTGCTGCTTGATCCTAGTCTGCTCTTGAACCCCTCTATTGAATTTGAAATGAAATAAGTCAGACAGAGAAAGACAGATATCATATGATCTCACTTATATGTGGAATCTGAAAAAAACAAGCTCATAGATACAGAGAATAGATTGGTGGTTGCTAGAGCTGGGGTGAGGGGGCAAAATGAATGAAGGTGGGTGAAATGGGTATAAGTGGTCAAAAGGTATAAACTTCCAGTTATAAGGTAAATAAGTCCTGGGGATGTAACGTACAGCATGGTGACTATCATTAACAATACCATATCATATATTTGAAAGTTGCTAAGAGAGTAAATCTTAAAAATTCTCACAAGAAAAAAGAATTGTAACTATGTAAGGTGACGGATGTTAACTCAACTTACTGTAATCATTTCACAATATATACATGTATCAAATCATCATGTTATACACCTAAAAATAATACAGTGTTATATGTCAATTATGTCACAATAAACCTGGGGCGGGGGTGGGAAGAACTGCTTCTTTCCTTAGTTTTGTGATACTTGTGAATGCAAGCCCTGTTGGCTTTCGGAGCTAGATGTTTTGGGACCCCCGTCCCCCAGTGGGAGCCTTAAAAGTTCAGATACTAGATGTGTGGTCCAAACTCTTTTCTCCTCAAGGAGAAGTTGGGAGTTGGGGGTTCCATCCCAATTGTATGGTCCTGTGCCAGGGGTGGGGTTTATGGTGAGAGTGTGTCTCAGCCTTTCCTATCCATTTTGATATTGTGAGTATTTTCTTATTTGCTTGATATGTAGGAGTCACTCAGGTAGTTTCTGAATTTCTCTCAGAGGGACTTGGCCACTTGTTAGCTGTACATCAGTGCATTCATGGAAGGAGGGAGGTTCAAGAGCCTTCTCTATTGCCATCTTGGTTCCTCTCCACAGTACTTCCACATTTTAAAGGGATGATTCCCAATCTTGGGATAGAATATGAGCATTGGTGGGAAGGTGTAGCAGGTATAAGGTGGAGAAGGTAAATGGGAAGTTGTTCAGTAGTACATCAGCAACATTTCTAAAATAGTCTGAGTTCCATATTTAACTGACTAAATCTGTTGTTTGATGGGGGAGGATAATAAGGAGGAAAATGAGGGGATGTGCTTTGCAGGATAAATAAGAAATAAGCTTAACATAAAAATCTTGGGTTCAAATCTGGACTCTCTCGGCTATTAACTGTGTCATTTTCTCAAGTTACTTTATTTCTCTAAGCTTCTATCTCTTCATTATTAAAGTAATGATAATGGTACCTGCCTGTGGCAGTATTTTTAAAAGGACCAAAAATTCTTTGACACTCCTCCTTAGAAAAGGTGTGATCTATGTCCCCTACTCTTGAATCTGAGCAGGCTTGTGACCCCTTCAGCCAGTTGAGTATGGCAGAGTCAATGCTGTGTGATTCCTGAGGCTAGGTGATAAAAGGTCTTTCAGCTTCTGTCTGGTGCTCTCGGAATACTTGCTCTCTGGATGTCTCGTACTGGGACACTACCTCCTAGAACCCAGGTGCCGTGCTCTGAGAAGCACACATCACCTGAGGAGTTATGTACAGGTGCTCCAGTCAACAGTCCCAGCCAAACCCAGTGTTTAAGTCATTCTAGCTCAGGTGCCAGACATGTGGGTGAAGAAGCTTTCTGTTGATTTCAATCCCTAGCTGTTTGACTCACCCCTAGACATTGTAAAAGACAGCTACCCCTGCTGTGCCAGATGAATTCCCAACTCAGTATTCATGTGCATCATAAAATGGTTGTTATTTGATGCCACTAAGTTTGGGATAGTTTGTTCTGAAGCAATAGATAACCAGAATACTACATTGCAAAGAGGTTGTGAGGATTAAATGACACAACATATAGAACTACCTGGCATACAATTGCATTAAATAAATACTGACTTTAAGTCACACAAGGGACATCTAGTTAGATGTTTTGAATTGTAGTAATAGTAGCAGTAGAGTAGTAGTAATAGTTGTAGTAGTAGTAGCAATACCCGCTAACATTTCCGAGCATATCTGATGTGCCCAGTACTGTTCTAAGTGCTTTACATGCATTAACACACAGTCCCCAAATAATTCAACAAGGAAGGCACTCTTAGTGTTGCCCTTTCACCGAGGAGAACGCTGAGACCCTTAGAGAGCTTAAATCTCTCTTACAATTCACGCCTCCAGCAGGTGGGTGGGTGGAGTTTCAAACCCAGGCAGTGTGACTGCAGGGCCCCTGCTCTTAGCCACGCTGTCCTGTGAAGAAGAGGGAGCTGGGCTGGAGACGGGGAACTGGGAGCTGTGGACCCCAAAGCCTTGAGAGTGGATTTTCTCAAGAATGGGTACAGAGTGACAAGAAGAGAGGGACAAACGTGGGCCCTGATCAATCCAGCTAGCAAAGGGCAGGGCTTAGAAGACAGAGCAAGAGTGCTCAAGAAGGGAAGGGCTGTGTGGCCAGAGTCTAAGGAAGGAGCATCACTGGAAAGGAATTTGGAAACATATCTGTCCTTGTCCCGTGGGGCCCAGTCTTCGGGGTCAGGGAGAGGTGCAATACCCCACCCAGGAGTTCGTGGACGCTAAAGATGTAGAACTAAGTATTACTATAACTAAACCCATAGCTGAAACATGAAAAATTGGCTGGTGTATCCAATTAACATCTCTCCTTCTTATTAAGGGCCAAGATCCTTTCTCTCGGGAGAGCTCTCAAGTCTATTTGCAATTGCTTCTAAAAATTGTAACGCCCTGTTAATGCCTGAGACGTGCCGGGCACAGAAAAGCCAGTTTGCTTACCCCCTTATCCCTCTGAAGTGACAACCCTGGAAAAGCTCCCTCTAGAAACACAGCGAGTTGCCCTGACAGGTTAACCACATGGAGCCTCCCCTTTACTCACTCGCACACAGGCTACTGCAGAGTTAGTTATACACACTGGGCCATGTGGTGGGAAATGGAAGAATGATATATATTTTTTCATCTTATGTCATATATATAATCTTTTCATGTATATTATTAAGGGATGTGACAATGACTTGATTCCTTCAGCTATAAAAGAGAGCACTGAAACAGTGACAATGAGCTACAAACGGAGGTGAAGTTCTGAGGGGAATTTTGGCCAGGGAAGGGAGGGAACTTGCAACCCAGTCCATGGCAGACCAGGTTCATCAGGTAAGGACTTTGTGTGAGATTTCTGGGTTTGGGGTTACTAGAGGTTCGAGGTGGGCAGGATATGATTTTAAAACAGAAAATTTATTTTAAAATGAACGTGGGTCTATCCATTGCTTTTCTTTTTAAATACTACCAGTCTAGTGGAATGATCATTCAGTTTAAACATGTTGTTTGAGGTCAATGGCCTGGCAATGCATTGGTCTCAGACCTTTTCCCTGGGACCGTTCTTTCTTCCCAGGCAGTTTCCTCTCAAAAACTGTAAATTCCTAGGCTTTTCCGTCTCTCTGACAGCTCATTAGCTATCACAAGAAGATAGATTTTCATCTGCAGACTGCCAAGTGCAAAGAAAATGTTTAGATCCCTCCTCAGGACATAAGCTCAAATTGGCTCTGCGATTTGTTGCTTTAGCTCTCTTGCATTCAACAACCTGAATGGAGGCTGCTCTCAAGTATTTTAAAGGCCCAAGTTTTGGGGATGGTATGGTTGACGGGTGTTGTAGAGTTAGTTAGACTTGGGTTTTCACTCTTGCATGGGCAAGTTTTTTCACCTCTCTGAGCCTCTTTTTCCTCATCAGCAAGACAAGACAATAACATCTACCCCACAGGACCCTGGTAAGAATTCGACATGATGTAAATTAAGGATCCAGCACAGAGCCTGGCAAAGGGAGAGCACTTAATAAATTGTAGCAATTCCTAAATTCCTATTATCTGCCGTGGTCCAGTCTCCCCTTCTGTCTCTTTCTTTCTCAACCTTCCTTCTCTTATTTCTTTCTTCCTGACATTAAAGGACAGATTTCTCCCTACTGGAGAAGTAGGACAGTCCTGTGAGAGAGTACATAAAGGAGCATCAACCAGCGCTTCTCCTAACTTTCCTACAGTGGCCCCAGCTAAGCTCAGTCCTGGGCAGACAACATGGAGAGATTTTGTGAATTAGCGTGTCCCCTAGCTGTCGGCCTGAAGGGAGCACCTCACCGGTATCCCATTTCTGTGATACACAGTTCTTATGCTGTTGAAGCAAACCTGATGATTCTTACCTGCCTTTTGACTCCAGAGTAGCTAAGTGAATTTGAATGCCTTCTTCTCTGTGTTTGCCTTCCTGGACTCAGGCTCACCAAGTGAGCCCTGCTCACCCCAGGGGAAGCTGCAGTAGGTTCTCCCTGTGGCTCTTTAGTGCATCTACACATGGCCATCCATTAAGACATAGAAGCAAGAGGCAGGTTGCCAGCATTTCTTTTTCATTGTCTAATGAATCAAGAGTAGGTATCCTGGCCCAGACCCAGTAGGATCCCACATGGGGAAATACAGCGCTCAGATGTACAGAACAATGAAAACCCATTGTAGGTCTTTAATCAACTTGGTCTACCCTAAGGTGACTTTAAAACTTGTGTTCTTTTTCTATCACAGGGAGTGGTGATTAGGAACATGTGTTTGTAAATCCAAAAGTAATTTCCCACAGCTTTTGAATTAAGAAAATTAGAAAACTACCATGGATTCTTCCATTGGGTTGGTCACAGCCCCACCCAGCAATTTCTGAAATCCAGTGTTATAATATTTGATTCTAGTTTTCACTTTAACATGATAGCTGAGACAGTTAAAAGTGTTTATTTTTATACCAAGCGTTATATGTTCCACATGTTCTGTAGAGTTTGCTCTCTAGGTAAATTCCATTCTATCTAAACGTATTAGTCACTGGTATGATCAGCCTCAAATATATCAGTGTGTTGATTTTTCTGTTTCAGGTCTCTTATTTGTTTTTAATTTTCATGTAGGACTAAATTCCTCAAAGACTTGTCTCCCTCTTATTCAGTTCATTGTACTTGAGATTTACCCCAAAAGTGTATTTTTGACTTCTTGGTCTGAAATGTAAGTGACAGCGGGACAGTGCCTGGGCTACAATTCAGAATTATATTTATCTATTTAATTTATTATATTTATTTATCTTACACTTTATACTTTTCCCTCAGTGGTGAATTAATCTCTTTTTTCTCTCTGTCTCTGTCTATCTCTCTCTGTCTCTGTTCTAAGTGGTTTATGAATATTAAGTCATTTCATTCTAGCATAACTCTATGAGGTGATACTATTATTGCCCCCATTTTACAGATGGGCAGCCAAGGCCCATAGAGATTAAGTAATTTACCCACTATCATATAGCTCTTAAGTTGCAGAGCCTGGATAGTCTCGTGTTCTTCTTTATTTCAGTTCTGTTCCAATTCATTTTCACTAGTCAGACCCTAACTTTCAGTATAATATAATTCATTCCCACAAAAAGATATCCCTTGCATTCAAGGGTATCAAGTATTCACTGTCCAGGAAAGCATGAACTTTGAGCTGTGCTGATCCATTTCACAAGATCCTCTGGTGACCAGCAGTAAGCATTTGTAAGACATCCAGCTGGACCAAGGGTGCAGGAAGAGACCCAAACCAACAGGCCCCCGGGGGATCAAACCCAGAACCTCTCAAGGACTGTGGGCTCACCCACGGAGCGCATAGCCGTATAACCACGTGTATCCTTGCTCATAGCAAAGTTTTAGGTGACTTCTCTCCATTTTGTTCCTGTGTCTAACCCCATGTCACTTATTCTGCTGAGCTTTATTTTCTCTTTTGTGCTTTGTAACTCAGCTCTGAACCCAAGTGCTTCCTGCTCTCATTCACCCTTGCCTATTTAGGAGCAAACTCCCTTTGTTCTGTTTGCCAGCCAAGAGTGCTCCAGTGGAGAGAACACTTTTGGGCATTCTGCCTGTGCAAGGCCAGAATGTGCTACTTGAAGAGGAGCTTCCTTTAGTGCTCAGAAAACAACCTTTCTGGCCCTTTAATGCCAGTCCCAGCCCTATTTTTAGTTCAACTGGTAAGAAAAAAAAGCCATATAAATATGGAACTGGGATTCTAGAATCACTGGGCTGCTGGAACCCCATATGATCCTGATTATTTAATGGAGCCTCTGTTTCTAGATGACTGGACACTTGAGTATACCAGCCCTAAAATGATGAGTCTATCCTGTTTGAAAAGGCTGTCATGAAGGGGGAGGGGGCATATGGAAAATCTCTGTACTTTATCCTCAGTTTTGCTGTGAACCATAAAAAACCCCACAAAGACTCGACACACACACACACACACACACACACACAGAGTGACCAATATGGCTAGAATAGAGGGAATAGAAGAAGTTTCCTAGAAAATAAAGCCAGAGAAGTAATGTGGGAAAAAAGACTCTAAGAATAGGAGTTTCCTTGTCCGTCATGTGACAGACATCTTTCATGTTTGCTGGGCCAAACCTTAGTCTTCTCTTTATCTAGCTTTGACTCATTTATCAGATCTCAATGGAATCATAAATTCCTAAGGAAAACCTTCTGAGCCTCATGTAGTTTAATGGCCAAGTCATGCACTCGTTATACCCTGTACTGTTTCATAATAACACTCAACATGAATAAAATGTAATAATTTATTTGGTATTGTTTGCTCAATGCCTGTCTTCCTCCAACACAAATAAGCTCCAAAAGGTCAGGGCCGTGCCTCTCATATTCATCTACTACATCCCAGTGCCTATCCCTGCACCTGGCACTTAGTTGCTGGAAAAGTACCTGTCAAAAAAACATTGAGTTCAGTAGAAAGTACGGCTTTTAGCTAGGTCTTCAGCTGGTTCTTATACTAAGATATTAGTAATCAGTTCCTTTCTCCCCTATCTCAGGAAGGTACCTGGCCCTGAATGTGTAAGTAAGTAAAATCAGTACTTAATTCTTCTCACAAAGTGTTCCCCCTTTGTGAGTGGCTTCTTCTCAGGCTGAGCGTCTCAGAGAAAGAATGCCTCTGCAGTGGTCAACGACCCACAATGAAGAGAAGTCCAGTGTATGGTCACCACTTCATGACGTTGGAGATCCAGACACCATACAAGTAGCCACTTTAGATCAGTTTGTTGGCTCCATTCTAGTTTTTACAAACCTAGATAATGCCTTTATGGTTTTCTCTGATCAAACTTTGCCTGTTGTAATGTTCGATTACAGTGACCACAGTCTTTCATAGTTCAAGAACCTCTAATTACAGAGTCCTTAGATCAAAAAGACATCCTAGGGCTTCCCTGGTGGCGCAGTGGTTGAGAGTCCACCTGCCGATGCAGGGGACATGGGTTTGTGCCCCGGTCTGGGAAGATCCCACATGCCGCGGAGTGGCTGGGCCCGTGAGCCATGGCCGCTGAGCCTGCGTGTCCGGAGCCTGTGCTCCGCAACGGGAGAGGCCACAGCAGTGAGAGGCCCGCGTACGGCAAAAAAAAAAAAAAAAAAAAGACATCCTACTGGTAATTTTTTCAGCGTTTCTAGAACCATGTCTAGAAAACCAAGTTTCTTGTGTTATTCTAAACAGCATCTATTTGAGAACAATTTGAAGAATGTCTTGTTGAAGTCCGACAAAGACAGATTTGTGATATATCAAGTTTCCTTTTTTTGCACTGGTTGTTTCAAAAATCTGAATAGGATGCTTTAGATTTAGCAGTTAATTGCTATGATAACACTTAATCTGATGATTCTGCAAATGCAGTCAGCTATGGAATATTGCTTGTTTCCATGCTTAGAAGCTCAGTCTGTGTTCTGATGCATACTTTACAACTTCCTTTGAAGTTTCTTATTATGTTTGAGTTTTGTTCTGGAAGTTTTACGAAGACCTTCTGGTGAAGAATGAAACTTCTGACCATGACATCTTGGAGCCTGGAGAGATTGTAGTTCCTCTCCTTGAGGATAAAAAGTAACTTTGTTCCCTGTTCAGAAGGATTTAGGAGATTATCACAAATTCACCAGGGTTTATGAAATCTTTTTTATTTCCTTCCGTATTTCTAAAGCCTTACCTTCAGAGAGAGCAAATTTACATCATTCCATAAGAAAAAGAAATTCATCTCTGATGTGATAAATTATTGTCATCCTAGTATTTTTACCTTCTTAACTTTTCCATGGAGATCTCAAGGGGCAGGCATGAAAGGTGTGGATTTGGGTGTGAAAGATGGGTTAAACCACTCATAAATGTGTGACACCTCCCAGTCACAAGAATAAGAAAAGGAAAATGACAAAATCCAGCCACATATACACTCAGGTTTGTTTCTTGGAGAAAAGTGAATTCCTATTCTCCATGACTCCAGAAGTGCTGTGTGTATCTCTACTTAGAAATAGCTATAGCCTATCTCTTCAGGAAAACTGTAAAACAAATCTCGTTTATTTTGAACAGGGTAAAGGTAAGAGAGGGGCAGGAAGGCATCTTTCACAGAATGACAGAAAGGGCACAGAAATCTATCCGGTCAGGTCCCATCAGAAGCACAGACCCTCCGTGTATTTGGAGCACAGTTTTCTATATGCTCCAAATTAGTGCATTAGATGTGCCTTAGGAGGTGAGTGGTGAGGGGGAAAAGTGGATGGGAGAAGAATTCAGTGCAGGTCCCAGCTCTCCTGGACTGTTTATGATCTAAGAGATTTTCCCAATAGGGGCTTTTCAATTTCTGTGTCTTACATACTTCAAAATATACATATCAAAAGTATCACATATTCCCTGTAGCAAACCTCGAAGCAAAAATTCTCCCTTAAATTGAGGCTTTTCACCTCTGACACGAGAAACTGTTAAACCCCTCTCAGCTGCCTGCGTGTTGTGGAATATTCCATCCGCTCTGGCTCCATGAGTGATAACAGATAATCACCCACACTCAGCTCTAGCTTTTCCCAAGGAAACATTAATTCAGACTTTTCCCTTACTTCTCATAAAGAACCCATAAAGCTTCCTTGACCACACAACAAAGAGATGTTCAAAAGCAAAGAAAATGATACTAAAATTGCATTTTTTTCTTTTTTTCTGCAGTTGTTAAAGCCTCTTTTCGATGCTCACCCCCCTGAGCTATTTTCCTGAATTATCTCAAGTAAGAACGCTTTGTCCTGGCTTTGAACATTTTTCATCAGAAAGGGAACATTTTCAAGAAAGGGAGTCATAGATATTCTCTTAGGCATAAAATAGGCACTTTTGAAAAGTGAAAGACAAACTGGGTTTTTACATATGAGTTTACTCCATATTTTAGAATCCTTCTTGAAGTAAGTTTTTCAAGAGACCGTAGCTGCATTTCCACACCAGTAGCTCAACGGTCTGCCTGACAGCGTTTAAGCAACAGGGTAGGGCAGGATTCCTGGCACATCTGAGACTATTCTTGTGAAAAATTGCATTTGCTTTGCTTTTAGAGAGCCAAAGAATGTGATTAGGACTTCAACTTTTTCTTGCCCAATGATTTTGAAGTTTTATAATTTTTGACTGTGTGTATAGGTGATATACAGGCATACCTCCCTCGTTTTATTGTACTTCACTTTATTGCACTTTGCAGATATTGTGTTTTTTACAAATTGAAGGGTTGTGGCAACCCTGCGTTATCAGATGAGGTTAGCATTTTTTTTAGCAATAAATATTTTAAAATTAAAGTACATTTTTAAGACATAATGCTATTGCACACTTAACAGATTACAGTGTAGTATAACATTTATGTGCACTGGGAAACCAAAAAATCCATGTGACTTGCTTCATTGTGATATTCGCTTTGTTTCAGTGATCTGCAACCGAATCTGCAGTATCTCAGAGTGTGTATATATAATTGGTACTTGCATATATACTGTAGATATGTAATATTCAGAAAGTTGTATTCTACTTCCACTGGACTTTTCTGTTTAATGTGCCCTTTTTTAAATTTCGTTTTGTCTGGTATCTCAGAAAATGAAGGATGTCATTAAATTCATTAAAGGACAACATGATACACAACAGAAATTGCCCAAACAATGCATTAGACCCTGTGGCAGAAGTATATAGACATAGGGGGGTGGTGGAAAGAGTGCTGGGTTTGGCATCAAATAGAAGTAGACTTGAACTGAACCTTAGCCCTTTTCTAGTACTATGTTCTAGGGGCAATTTGTTTAACCTCTGTAAGCCTCAGTTTATTTATTTACAAAATAAAGCTAATAATACTGCCTATATCATAGGGTTGTTATAAGGGTTGGACTGAATATTTTGAAAATACCCAGCTTAATGGCTGCCTATGTGCGCTCACTAAAATAGTAGTTTGACTTAATACTGATAATTGTAATGGCCCAACAGGAGTGCTGCAAGAATGAGTATGCAGCTTTGGTGCATAAAAATATGTTGGTACGTGAACCTGTGAGAGCCACAGCTCGTAAGCGTCTCATCCAAACTCTGATCTTCCACATCCTTGAGATACAGGAGGATGTCCGTCCACCATAGGAGGGCAGATTGGTCCTGTGGCAGCTGTGACACGTGCTGCAGCTGGCAAGTGGTAGAGTGCTCGGGAATAGCAGAAAACAGGTGTGGTACCTGCTGGTTTGCAAGCTCAGAGGAAGGCCTGTTGGTCTCTGGATAGCCTTAAACTATGCCTCCAAGAACTCAGATCCAAAAGCACATTCTTTTTTTCTTTTTAACCTTTATTTATTTATTACTATGTTTAAAAATTTATTTATTTTATTTTATTTATTTTTGGCTGCGTTGGGTCTTCATTGCTGCATGCGGGCCTTCTCTAGTTATGGCGAGTGGGGGCTACTCTTCGTTGCAGTGCCTGGGCTTCTCATTGCAGTGGCTTCTCTTGTTGCAGAGCATGGGCTCTAGGCCTGTGGGCTTCAGTAGTTGTGGCACGTGGGCTCAGTAGTTGTGGCTCATTGGCTCTAGAGCACAGGCTCAGTAGTTGTGGCGCATGGGCTTAGTTGCTCTGTGGCATGTGGGATCTTCCCATACCAGGGCTCGAACCCGTGTCCCCTGCATTGGCAGGCAAATTCTTAACCACTGCACCACCAGGGAAGTCCCCCATAGCACATTCTTAACCATGTGATTTCTCAAGAGAGACTCCTACATTACCTCCTAGAAGTGCCTGACTTTACATTCCCAGGCACTTGACAAATGCCAGGAATTTCCCATCACATATTCCTCCATCATGCACAAGGCACCTGTGCAAATTGTTCCCAGCCATTACACTGGCTTCCAACAAGCTGGAGATGAGTTCTAAACTCAAATAGCAACTTCAGATAAATGCCAGTACTTGAGTATCCATCGGGGTTAAATCATGCTGATTGTCACCTCAAGTCTTACTGATAATGGAGTAGGGATATCAATCAATCAATCAGTCAATTGATCAATATATACCACCGCCCAGCTGCACCAGGAGCGTCACTTTACACAGATGTGAGCTGAGTGTGAGCATTCCCTACTCATTCTGCATCCTCACAATCTTGACCCAGTACTTACTCCCCATTCCACAGCCAGTGGGTCCATCTATCCTGGAGACCTGCTCAGGCTTTAGCTAAAACACAGCCTGCTTAGAGGGCTGTGATATTCATCCTAACCTTTTCAGATTTTTCTAGGCGGTGGATACCATAATCTATTCTCTCAGTCACAGCTAGAATCTAGCTGTAAATGCAGATATCCCAGAATCACAACCTAATATTTATTTCCTTGTCCACAATCTCTGTGCCTTATATACTAGATTGGAATTCCTAGTATTGATGCTTCCTGAAATAATATCTACTCTTTGGATATAATTTTGTCCGGAGCTTCAACTCTGTCTTACAGGGGGCAACGATTGCAGGTGGGTTTGTTCCCCAAAGCATGCACTTTGCTTTAGTGAGCAGAGCCTTTACTGACCTCAGCTCATTAGGCCTTCACATTAGTGTACAGTTCCTGCCTGTCCCCAGTAGACCTAAACCTATTATTACACCGGACAAGTTAGGTATCTTTCTAGCCAGCTGTAGATAAAAATTCTAATCACACCATCATCACATATATAATGTTTGGCTTACAAACTCCAGTTAGCTTTCCCTAACCACCAAAATATCACATCTTCAATGACTTAAGTCACCATCACCAAGTGCTTCCATAACACATCTTGCATGTACCTCTTACTGCATTTCTTCTGTGTTTTATCATCGTTTGTAAATCATTTCCCTTAGAGGATAAGTTCTTGGAGTACAGGCAAAGTGTCTGAATTACATTTATGTCTCTAGTTCTAACACATAGTAGGTACTTAATGGATGTTCATTAAACAAATGGATGAATAAGGTACTCTTAAATTTCATAATTCTACAATCTATTAACTAACTCATTTAATTCTGAAGTCAATAAAATGCCAAAAGGTAGAGCAAGGGATTACATACACTTTGTCTCTTTTTTCCTAATGCTTTTTCCATAGCAGTGAGTTGCTGCTCTGTCTCTGTTTTATTAATTTTAACAACAAAAACAAAATAGATGTAGCTGCCATTTATTGAGTACTTGCTATTAGCCATGTACGACACTTAGGGATTATACACATAAGCTCAGTTAATGTTCCTTCACATCCTGCTTCATTTCCACATTAAAAAATAGGAAACAGTAATGCTCCTGTTCTATCCGTGCCTGAGAACCAGGGCTTATTGGGTGAGGGAGAAACGTTCTCTTTTTCCAAGAGTCCTTGTGTAGAACTTCATTTTCAGTTGACACCCTGGGCAGAGTTCACTCCCTGAGCACACTAAACTTGTCCTATTCTCTCTTCCTATACCAGAAGCAGACCAGAATCAAGAGATGCAACCAAGATATGGATCTGATTTTCTAAATTTATTGCAGAATAAGACTTCTGATCTCTCTAGTATGTCATAGCTAAGGCTATTATACTTTGACTTTAGTTGGCTATTCAGGGATGGAACACGTTTTCAGTCCCTTCCCTTAGTGTCACAGTTATCAGGCATCTTTGAGCAGTGGCCACATGAGTGCTCAGGAAGAAAGAGGATGACCATTCAGTTAGATCATCTGGATCAACCATGGCAGTCAGTAGGATGGCAAATATTGTAGACAGGTCAACCATCAAGCATAGTCTGCTGCCCCAGTCAGAGAACTGGATTTCCCTTGTGTGGATAGCAAATAATCTGGTTCTTAACTTTGATCTGCATATACTTTACAAAGGGGGATTCAGAGTCTTCAGACCAAAAATGTTACATACTAACTCTCAGATCTCAGACGTAGAGCCCTAATGCAATTTTTTACCATGGAGAAGTAACATCTTAGAAAACAAAATATAATTTGCCAGGAATAACTCAAATAATGCAAGCTCTCATATTAGCGTGAAGGTAGCAAATTGGCTCTTTTCCCTTAGTTTTGAATTTGATTTTGAAACCATACTAACATACTTGCAAGCATAAAATCCATAAAGAAGGTAAAATCAAGCCGAGCCTAGGCTGGAAAGAGTCTAGCAACAATACCCTTTCCCCTGACAGCAGGCGAGGTCAGGGAGCTCCTGTGAAGATGTGGGATGAGATGGACCAGTGTTGGGTAGTGGCAAATAGCTTAATTTTGCTGTTATTTGAATTTTTTAAAACATGAGAAACCTTGGCAGCTTTGCTATTGGTAAAAAACGACAGCCTTGTTCCCCTAAAACAGCAGGCTCCAGGAGCTTCTCCGTGGAGCATAACTCATCTCTGCAGAGTGGGGTGAGAGCAGGCAGAGGAGGAACGTCGAATTCAGACGAATGCATTCAGCTGTCTTCTAAATAAAAAACCTGTGCTCTTTAGCGCTGGGAAAAGCCCCATGCTTCAAAACCTCAGCTTCATTTTCAGTCTTGAACATCAAACTTGTAATCTTTGTTCCTCATTTGTACATTTCTCCCTGAAGGATTAGACTTTGGATCTGAGAATTCCCAGTCCCTTTACCATGTCAGTGCTCGTAACCCATCCGTTTAAATTGGGAAGGGCCTCCACTATCAAAAATAATAGTGAAAATGAAAAAAAAATGCATCCATATTACAATACTAGTGATTATGGTACTGGAAAATATCTCATATAATCACCAGGCGACCTTCAGCAGTCACCAGCAATAGCCAAAATTTGAAACACATCGACCATCACATATATAATGTTTAGCCTACAAACTGCAACCACCAAGAGCTGCTAAAACCCCTTCCCCACCTCCACCACATATCTTATCACCAACTGTCATTCAAAATCCATGAATAAATAACACAAAGTGCTTCTTCATTTTCCCTCTACTTTAATTTTGTTTTCTGATTAAAGGAAGCCAAAGCACTAACTGTCTGGTTTACACATATCCAAACATGATGTATAAGCAAATTTAATGAACTTATCCATGTATATGGACACGCTTTCTTACATAGGAAAAACAATAAGCTAAAATAGATTCATGCAAACACATTGCAGTTGTCTTTCATTTGGAGTAAAAGTTTGGCTCAGCATATAAAAGCTATATTAAAGGAGCTAGTTAGATGTGGTAAATAACTTGAACAAAAGAAACTTTGCTTATTATTAATAAAACTAGAAAGGAGGCAGACTCAAAGTTCAGTGAGATTTGTATTCTCTCTGAAACATGGCAATGTTTTAAACAAGATAATGCCATTTCCTCCCCTTCAGAAAACAGCTATCAGTTCATGAGTCACTGTGTAAGCGTTCTACGACTGGGCTCCTAAATGCCATCCACCAGCTGTTGCCCAAACTTATGAAATCCTTGCCAACGTCACTTCAGGACTGAAATTTCTACCTTTTTATTTTCTTCCCCTGGAACAAAACTAAAAAAGGTAACATGCTTGCATAGACTTGTAGAATTTTATGACAGGGACAAGAACAAACGAAAACATTTTCGTGATAATTTATTCTCAACAGTTGTATTAATAATGTTTTTCTGATTAATAGTTAGGCTTTTCCAAAGGAAAAACCACACGGAATCTTTTTTAGCCCCAGTTTAACCAAAATTATTCTTTATCTGAGGCAACTCCAGATGGTTCATTTAGAATTACCAAGATTATATATATGTGTGTGTATATACTATATATTATATTATATATATGTTATGTATTAGATATGTATGTTTCCAGAAACCTCACAGGTTTCATTTTGGCTACCAGCATTTTATTTGATCACCAACTAATGACTTCTAATTTAATCATTGTGCCAGGCTCATATATTCAAGTAATGTTATCATTCAAAGTGAGTAAGTATATTGGGAAGTTTTTCTTTTCCATTTTTGTATTAAGGTATAATTTACATACAGTAAAAATAGATTGTTTTAGCGTACAGTTTCTGTGAGTTTTGACAAATGTATATAGCCATGTGTCCACTACCACAATTAAGATGTGGAAAGGTTCTATCACCCCCCAAAATGCCCCTTGTACTTTGTAGTCAACTCTTTTCCCCACCCCCAGCACTTAGCAACCATGGATGTGTTATCTGTCCCTGTAGTTTTGTCTTTGATGAAAGAATGTTATACAACTGATATCTTAGAGTATGCAGCTCTTTTGAGTCCGGCTTCTTTCATTAGAAAAATGCATCTAAAGTTCATCCACATTGTTTCATGAATCAGTTCATTCCTTTTTATTGGTGAAACGTATTCTATTGTAGAACTGTACCACAATTTGTTTATCTGTTTTCCAGCAGAGGGATATCTCGGCTGTTTCCATTTTATAGTGACAACAAATAAAGCTGCTAAAAAACATTCACATACCAGTTATTGAATGAATGTAGGTTTTCATTTCTTTGAGAATTCCAGTTGCTCTAAATCCTGACCAACACATAACACTATCAATGAGATTCTATATTTTTAATAAAAATATCCATGAATCCATAAGCAACCAATTCAAAGTCTTTGATTTTGAATGAATATGATTTTTTACTGCAAAGAAAAAATTAAATCACAGCAGAAACCTTTATTTGCTCCCTAGTTGAGTGTTTTGCCTTGACCTAACTTTTTTAGTTTCTGGAATTCTGCTTAATTTGAAACATTATCTTATTTAAAGTCCACAGAGTAGAGGCTGCTACAGATTCTTTTTTGTCTTCAGAAAGCACTGCCCAGTTTCCCTGGTACTTGGAAGAGTGATCCTCTCTTCTTATACTTTGAATACAGTAGGTTAAGTCCAGTTGAAGAATGCAGAATATGAAAACAGAGCATTCTAAAAAAATCATAGTAAAGATTCTGCAACCTGTAAAGAACCAGACCACATCTATTTTGCAACTCCCTCTGCCCCACTTTTTAGCCACCCAAAATGGACTCTTAGTCACAATTTTTCAAAAATAACTGCTTGTTATAATTCACATAACTTAAAACTCACCATTCTAAGGTGTACAGTTTAGGCGTACAGTCTAAGCTTTTTAGTATATTAAGAGTTGGAGTTATACATCCATCATTACTAATTTTAGAATGTTTTCACCATCCCAGAAGAAACCCCATACTAATGAGCAGTCACTCCTCATTTCCTTCTCTCCAGCCCCTGGCAATCACTAATATACTTTCTATGTCTATGAATTTACCTATTCTGGACATTTTATATAAATGGAATCATGCAATGTGTGGCCTTTTATGTTCGCTTTTTTCACTTAGCATGATGTTTTCAAGGTTCATCCGTGTTGCAGTATGAATCATTAATTTTTATGGCCAAATAAAATTCCATTGTGTAGCTGTACTATATTTTGCTTATACAGTCATCACCTGATGATTATTTGGGTTGTTTCCACTTTCTGGCATTATGATTGATGATGCTCTGAGCATTCAGGTACAAAATTTTCTGTGGATACTAGGTTTTAAATTCTTTTGAATATATACTGAGGAGTAGAATTTGCTCGGTCATATAGTAACTCTATGTTTAACATTTTGAGAAATTGCAAACTGTTTTTCCACAATGGCTGTACTAATTTACTGTCCCACCAGCAAAGTGTGACAGTTCCAATTTCTCCATATCCTACTCAACATTTGTTATTGTCTGTATTTTTTATTTTAGCCAACCTAGTGGGTGTGAAGTCGTATCTCACTGTGGTTTTGATTTGCTTTTCTGTAATGACTAATGATGTTAAGCTTCTTTTCATGGGCTTATTGGCCACTTATATATCTTCTCTGAAGAAATGTCTGCTCAAGTTCTTTGCCCATTGGTAAATTAAATTGTATTTTTAGTGTTGAGTTTAAGAGTTCTTTATATTGTCTAGATAAAAGTTCCTTATAATATATATATATTATTATTATATTATATTTTTTATATATATATATATATATATAATATATATATAATTTGCAAATATTTTCTCCATTCTGGGGGTTATCTTTTTACTTTCTTTATGGTTTGCTTTGAAGTACAAAAGATTTAAATTTAGATGAAGTCCAATTTATTTTATTTTATTTTTTTCCTTTTATCACTTTGCTTTTGGTATCATGTCTGAAAAAAAAATTGCCTAACTCAAGGTCATGGAGATTTGCTCCTATGTTTTTTTCTAAGCATTTTATAGTTTTAGCTCTTACATTTAGTTCTGTGATCTGTTCTTTGTACACTTTATTTATTTATTTAAAAAGCAAACTATACACGTTGTTTCCACATTTCTCTTTATCCACTTCGGAGTTTGCAGATAAGGATGGTCAGACACACCTATTTGATTATGCCACTGTGGTTCAATTCACTGCCAACTTACTTCTGCTTTGAGAGTGTCATCTGTCCTGTCAGTTCCACAAAGGAAAGCAAGCTAGAAGTGCAAACCCCCAAGTGAATGCTTTTTCTTTTCACAAAACTTTCTTTCAATGTCTTTCAATTCTACTTCATTTTCTCCAAGATTTTGAAAACATGAAATTTTTATATAATTAAAAAAACACCACTCCTGATTATATTTCTATTATGCAATAGCTTAAGGATCTCTAGCAATTGAAACATGGAGTTATAAAATTAGGATGCTCAGTATTTTAATCCTTTCATGCCCCTAAAACTAAAAGAGGAACTGTAAATACATCTGCAATGCAAAGCATTGAAAGACACTCATACTATTCAAAACATCACATGGCTTTACACCAATTATCTGGAAAATTGTCTTTTCCTTTTTTTTTTTTTTTAAATTTTTTGCTTTGCCAAACAGAGATCTAGCTAATAAATTACTCTTTCCTGTCCCAGTTTCCCCATTGAAAATGAGGACACTGATACTTGTTTCCTGCTCATCTTAAGGGACTAATGCTGTGTTTGAGAAACAGAAGAAGTTTTGCCTCCGAACTTCTAGAAAGAGACAGTGTGGAGAGCCCAGAGTGTCACTAGCGCAGGGAGGAAGCTCCATACTGTGTGGGGTACGTGTTCTGATAAATAAAGAACAGACTAGTCTTCTCAAATACAACAAAAATATCTGAGAACACTGCCACAGAGAGGGGTGTTAATCAGCTTCTCAGTCCTACATGTCAACACAGAATCTGCTTGGAACTAAGCATTTAGGACCATCACAAAATCTTGCCCTTTGTTTGACTTCTGCAAATTAGCAAATCATTGCTCCATGCTAAGACTCCTCTCTGCTCTCCTAAGCAAATGCTCTTAGCATTGTGATTTGAAAATTCATCTTTTAAGGAAGAAACTCCTTGGTCTTATTCTTGAAGATGAATAAATACCATATCATGGCAAGATCTACAATTTACTGTAGGATAAGAAAAAGTATAAATTTATATATATTTATTTGTATCTTTAAAGGAAGAGCCAATGGTGAAATGATCCATTTTAGGACTGATTTGATTAAATAAAGAAACTAGACTGAAAGCTTCTAGCTTTCAAAGCACAATATTGTCATTGTTGTGTTTTTATGTTGCTTTTTTATTTTCAAATAATTGAAACCATAACAACACAGAAAGTATATTTCATAAATCAAGAAAATAAAAATATAACTGGTGCATGAGTGAGGTGGTGTTTATTACTTTTATGTGCTATGTCATTTCACTTTAGATCTTGAAAGTCCCCTGAATTACTTTGGGGGAAAGTTGCTGTGAACAATGCGAAGAATTTTTTTCTGATATCAGGAGTATCTAATAGTCATAAGATCTATAAAAGGAGCAGCAGAAGAAAAATATTCTAATGAATGAGTTTCATACACGTCAGGAAGACTGCTTAATGTAAAACTGTTTGGGGAAAACAGAGGGTTTAGTCTGTTCTTTGCCCCTTCCCTAAAAATGAATGCGCTTGTTTTGAAAAGCACGACTCTTATTGGTATTTCTGTTGACCTGAATTTATTTTTGGTCCTAACTCCTGAGAAATATTACTGGGATTTAATTTTTAAATCCATTGACTATCTCCAAATACTAAGCTTAATTTAGTTTAAGAAACATTTAATCTGTTTATTACCTATCTGGTTTAATGTCAAAGTATCCACTGCATTTTGGTATTAGTCTCACCTCTTTGGGGTCTATCACTCTTTGGTGCCATGGTTCCTTCTCTCTCAGATACTTATTTATATGTCAGAGCAAACTGGAATTGTATATCTTCAAGCATAAAAGGAAGAGTATTTCTTGTCCTTTCAGCTCTCTCTGGCTTTATTTTCTGTTATCCAAGGAGCAAGCCATCAGAAATTAATGTTGAGAGATGACAAGTATCTTGGCTACTCAAGTCAGTAGCAAAAATAATAATTTTTTCATGGACTTTATACTTCTATAAGCGTAAATTATTCATGAAGTGCCAGTGTGGGTAAAATTCAGTTCAATGATAGATTTGAGCCAGCACCAGAAAGTTTGCTAGGGAAAGCTACTATATCATAGGGCTTCAACATTTAGTCATGCAGTTAAAGTGTATCTCTACTCCTTCAGTCTTGAACTCAGCTTCTTAAAATTTGTAAGTTAAAATTTCAGCGAGAGCCAGTTATTTTCTAAACTGGAATTGACCCTTCGTATTGGATTATCAAAGATGGTAGCCCCTAGGGCTCTACCTAGAAAGAAGAATGGCGTTTTGCCTGAAAATCAGTTAACTTATTTTCCGTGTCCTAAGAAGAGAGACAGAAATTACAAGCAAGTGCCCACTCAGCTCTCCAAGATATGCATTTAGCTGCAGTCCCAGAAAAAAAGGAAGGGAATAACCAGGGCCACAGTGGGTGTTCCTGTGGCTTCGGAGAACAAAGAAGGGGCAGCCATTTATACAGTCCTCCAGAGGATCCCCTCCACTTAGTGTACTCTCATTTGTCTCAAGGTAACAAACATTCAAATAAAACTAACTTTGTTCTTGGTCCAAGCCCCTGAAAGGAAGGAGCCACCATTAAAAGTCACACGGCTTGTTTATGCCTTTCCAAGTGATTTCTTAGAGATAAGTTGAATCTCTTTGATCTGGCTCCAGTGAAGTACTTTTAAGCAGTCCCGCATTAAAATGATCAGAAACTAGTAAGAAAGGAATTCAGTAAAGTAGTTCAGAACAAGGCTTATTGGATGGTGGAGATGAGAAGGTACAACTAGAAACACTAAAAGGAGAAATCAAGTGAATGAAATGGGAAGCCAGTGAGAGAAAGTTCATTACAGGTTTTCAACTTGGAGTCATGATTGATGGACATGAAGAAATAGTCCAGAAAAACCTTGTTTTTGTAGAGTTCAACAAATGATGTGGGAGTGGGGATTGTCATAAAATATTTCAAAATACAGGAATGTCCTTATGAAACACATTATGCAAAACAAATTTAAGTAACTAAACTGACATCTCTTCGATCAGTGTGTCTTATCTTAGTGCTTATTTTCCCTTATTATTTTAGGGAAAATTGATTTCGAATGGAATTTTCCAAATTGTCATGACCTTCGGAATTATGCTTGGGGATAAATCTCAAAGGAAAAAAGCTGAAAACATAAGTTATTCTAATGCCTTGGATTGTCTTTCACTCTATTTATATCCTCTTCTGGGAATAAAAGTAGGTGGCTCAATCAAGAGGCTTTTTTCCCCAGTACATCAATGAGGTCAAAGACATGTTGGGCATCACTAGAAAAGTAGTATAAATAAAACATATTTTTACTTCTATGTGAAACCATGATTCTGTATACCTGTACCTCAACCAAGATCCAGAGAAAGCCCAGAAGAGGACAATTATAGGAAAACAACAGGGGAGAAAGTCATATGGCATAAACTGAAACAAAACATGCTAAGTAAGGATGTGATTGGACTCAGTAGAGTCCAAGTTGGTGATTTGGGGAGGGGTGCATGGGACACAGTATTCTTAGTGCTGAAGTTTACATCAAGGAGGACCACTCCAACAAAACTCAGCCCCTTAGCACACTTTCAAGACTCCTTGTTATCTGGCCCCTTCTTCCCTCTGCAGGCGCCAGGATTCTCTTTCCTAACCTTCTGTCTCCAATCCCACTTCTACCATACCTAAGTTCTAGCTGTCCTGAACTTCCTTCTGTGCTCCAGGTGTGTTGTGCTCTCCCCAGACTTTTGATAATATCATCTCTGACAGTTGCTGTTTCCTCTAAGACACTATCACTGTACACCCTAATCAGCATAAGATATCCCTTGAAGTAGTCCTAATTTAAGGTGTCTTCTTAGCTCATGTGGGTGCATGAGTCAAATTAGGCCAGTCAGAGTCTCTCTTGGGAATTTGGTTTGGAATCTAAGATAATAAGCCATTTCATTTCTTACTGGAAATGAGAAATGAGGTAAACTCATTTGGGGTTCCACTGTGGGGCATTCATATTCTGCCATATGCATGGAGAAATGATGATGATGTTGATAAAATCCAAGCTGCAGAGAATGAAAAAGATGCCCAGAAAGAAGTCAGTGTGGTAGATCATATGATTTCAGGAAAAAGAAAAGAAAAAGAAAAAAAGAAAAAAAAAAGGAAAAACCCAGCTGCCTTTCTTCCTGACAGCTCTACTTCCTACCCTTTGGGTTTCCTGAGAATTACCTCTACACATATGTTAAATTACCAATTTTTGCTACCCTAAGTGGGTTCCTGTTACTTGTAACCAATGATTCTAGACTCAGACAGTCCTCCTGTGTGTGCTTGTAGCACTCTGTCCTTCCTCTACCATTATAGTTGCCACTACTTTGCATTTGCTTATTCATTGACCTAATATTTTCCCTCAGCTGTGCCTCCATAGGACAAGGACTAAATGTGTCAGAGTCACAAAGTCTATCATGGTGCATTTTAAATATAAGAAAATAAATATTTGTTGAATGAATGATTTCTTAGAAAGCCCATCTTTATGCTTCTTGGCTTGAGTGGACCATGGAACATTCTCAATTTTCTTTCCTATGTGGCTGCCTAAGGTTTCAAGTCAAGTCATAGCTTTTGATTCTAAACATCAGTCCAATGTATAACAAGAGGAAAAAATTCTTTATGTAGGAGTATTGTTTAAGAATTCTTCATGAATTTGTGGAGCATTAGCTGATGTCATATTAGAGAGCTACACAGGCTTTTAGGTTTTGTCCCCAATTTAAGACAGTAAAAATATGGAACAGTTGTCAACACACAAATAAGGAACATGAAGTTTTTTAAAAGAAACCCAATCTTTTTATTTGGCAACTGGGCCTTGGTTGCTTACCTGATTGACGATCAGAATCACCTGGAGAACATTTTAAAAATACAGATTTTGGATTCCACCACAATTGCAATGAAAATTGTTATAAAGCTCTTTGAATGATTCTGAGTCCCAGGGAATTTTCTTGACCACATTGCCCTGAGTTCCTCTTAGATCAGGTTAGAAAAACATCTTTAGAAGTTATAGACATCCACAATATAAAAATATATAGATGAGACCTTACATGGGAATGGGAATGCTATTACCCATTCATTCCATTCATAAATAATTATTGAACAGTTCCTCTATCTACTTTAAGAGTCTTAAGAGCATGTTCAAGGTGGAAATTGAGTTCTAGGGTTAACCTAAGAACAGCATGCTTGTAAGAAAACAACAGCAATTCTCAAACAATCTTCTTCATCTCCTTAACCAATCAGATTTCTGCAATGAATACATGTCTGAATATGAAATTGCACCACTGGCATTTAGATTGTAAAAAAATTCCTCAGTGTTTAACCAAACCCAAATGCCATTCTCAATTCTGTCTCTACAGAAATTTTTTGGATTGAGAAGAGCTCCAACTGAAAAGGGAAGTCAGTGGGCCCTTAAAGTCCCTGGGTCTCTGAAACAAATGTGAAACATGCAATTATAACACTTCTAGAAAACAACATGGGAGAAAATCTTCAAAATCTAGGGCTAGGTGAAGATTTTGTAGTCTTGCCATTAAAATCAGAGTCCAGAAGAGGGAAAATTGATAAATTGGACCTAATCAAAATTAAAACTTTTGCCCTATGAAGCTGATGTGCGAGGGTGAGAAGACAAGCTGCAGACTGGGAGAAAATATTTGCAAACCATACATGCAGCAAAAACTTGTATCTAGACTATATAAGACTTGCAAAATTTAACAGTAAAAAAAGAAATCAAACAATCCAGTTAGAAAATGGACAAAGGCTATGGACAGACATTTCATTGAAGAGAATGCAAAGAAACACATGAGAAGATGTTCAACATCATTAATCATTAAGGAAATATAAATTAAAGCCACAATGAGATATCACTATACACCTATTAGAATGGCTACAATAAAAATTAGTGATAACAGCAAATGCTGATGAGGATACAGAGAAATGGAATCACTCATTCTTTGCTGGTTGGAATATAAAATGGCACAGCCTCTCTGGAAAGTGAGGCAGTTTCTAATGAAACTGGCAGTTTGGCAGTTTCTAATGAAACTGAACTTGCCATATGACTCAGTAATAGTACTCCTGGGCATTTACCCCAGAAAAATGAAAAAAATATATGTTACATGAAATCATGTACATGAACATTCATAGCACCTTTATTAGTAATAGTCAAAAACTGAAAACAATTCAGAAGTCCTTCAGTGGATGAATGGTTAAACACTGTGGTATACCCATACCATGGAATACTACTGAGCAATACAGAGGAACAAACTATTGGTATGTACAATGTGGTAGACAGAAAAATGCCCCCCCCCAAAAAAAAGATGTATGCTGTCTAATCCCTGGAAGCAGCGAATATATTACATGGCAAAAGGGACTTTGCAGGTATAATTAAAGTTACATACCTCAAAATAAGGAGATATATTGAATTATTGGGTAGGTCCAATCCAGTCACATGAACTCTTCAAAGAATTTTCTCTGGCTGGAGTGGGAGTGATGCGTCAGAAGAAGTCAGAGAGATTCCAAGTGTGAGAGGGACTCATCTGCTATTGCTGGGGGCAGGCCACATGGAAAGCATTAAAAAGGATGCAGGCAGGCTCTCAAGCAGACTGTCTCCCGGCTGACAGCCGGCATGGAAATTGGAACCTTTGTCCTACAAGTACCACAAACTGAATTTGGCCAACAACTTGAATGAGCTTGGAACCACTTTATCCCCAGAGCCTCCAGAAAGGAGCACAGCCTTGATTTAGGCCTTGTGAGGTTCTAAGCAGAGGTCCAGTTGAACTGTTGCTGCACTTTTGACCTTCAGAAATGTGAGATAATAGATGTGTGTTGTTTTAAGTGACTGAATTTGTGGTAACTTGGTACAGCAACAATAAAAAACTAGTATAGCAATAACTTAGATGGATCCCAGGGGAAGTTTGCTGAGTGAAAAAAAGCCAGATAACTGGTTGCTAAAGGTTAGGAGGAAGTGGGGAGGGAGGTGGAGGTGACTGTAAATGGGTAGCATGATGGATCCTTGTGGTGACGGAATTATTCTGTAACTTGACTGCAGTGGTGGTTACACGAATCTACACAAGTGATAAAATTGCATACAACTACATACACACTCACGAATGCATGTAAAACTGGTGAAACCTGAATAAGGTCAGTGGACTGTATCAGTGTCAATATCCCAGTTGTGATGTTACCCTGTAGTTAAGCAAGACAGTAGCATTGGGGGAAACCAGATTAAGGGTACATGGGGATATCTCCATATTATTTCTTAGAACTACATGTGAGTCTACAATTATCTCAAAGTTGAAAGGCTGATTAAAAATGATTTAATAGGTATAAAATACATATGTTAAAAGTAATATTTTATGACATTACTTTATGTATTTATGGTACAAAAACATTATCTTCACTTAAAAATTTAATATAGTGAAAAACCATAGGTTTAAATATGTTAGAACATCAGAGCTTTCACTTCTTTTTTTGTTTGTTTTTTGCGGTACGCGGGCCTCTCTCACTGCTGTGGCCTCTCCCGTTGCGGAGCACAGGCTCTGGATGCGCAGGCTCAGCGGCCATGGCTCACGGGCCCAGCCGCTCCGCGGCATGTGGGATCTTCCCGGACCCGGGCACGAACCCATGTCCTGTGCATCGGCAGGAGGATTCTCAACCACTGCGCCACCAGGGAAGCTTCAAAATGAGCTGAGGAGTGAAGTGATGTTCAGCCCTGCCAGTTTCTTGTTCACTTGCATTTGGAATATTAGAGTTGTCTTTCAGCAATACTTTTTCTGCAGAAATCTCTTTAGAGGACATTTGCCCCTTTGGTGACAAATAGTTTAGTTAAAACTAGATAATAGAATTCACACATCCACTTAACATAATAAGTTAGCTCTTTGTTGTGGCTATAACAAATTACCACAGATTGAGTGGCTTGAACAACACCAATTTAGTATTTTACGTTATGGAGGTTGGAAGCCTAAAATGGGTCTCACTGAGCTAATATCAAGGTGTCAGCTGGGATGTGTTCTTTATGGAGGCTGCAAGGGCGATTCTGTTTCCCTGACTGTTCCAGCTTCCAGAGGTTGTTACATTCCTTGGCCTGTGGCCCCCTTCTGGCAGTCACATCACTCTGACCTCTTGTCACATCTTTCACTGAGACTCTCCTGCCTCCCTGGTTCGTTTATTATAAGGACCTTGGTGATTACATTGGGGCCACCCAGATAATCCAGATAATCTCCCCATCTCAACATCCTTAATCAGATCCCTGAAGTTCCTGTTGCCATGTGAGGTAACCTATTCACAGGTGCCAGGGTTTCCTGGACAGTTCTGGGGGGCCGTCGTTCTGCCAGCCACACAGGACATACACAAACTGCAGCATGTTGCAGTGTGCAGAATGCGTACAGATGTGTGAGGACTCCGCTGTCACCAATCTGTTGTGGCACCGGCATGCCCCTCAGGATATCTCACGTACTAAGTCCCATGACCATTTCAGATGCAGACTAGAGAAGGCATCAGCTTTAATTCGTGAATTAAATATTGCGAAGGCTTAATATCTTTTAATTTTTTTAGTTTATACATGATTATACATAGACATTCTAACCTTCTCTCTCCATGCCTCACTTGATTGCCGTGGACCCCTGAAGTCAAGGGCTCCCAGTTGGAGGCCACTGCTCTCGATTACCAGTATTTAACAATTCCTCACATCTGTGCAACAACATACAATTTACACACTGTGGTCATAGTGTTTCACTTTGTGGCGTTGTTAATTCCACAAAGATAACACTGAGAGGTATATACGGTTTCTACTATATAGGTGGGGTTTTCCAGGCTCAGAGAAGTTCAGGAACTTGATGATGGACAAAGCTAAAATACCTGCTGAGTGAAGAACTGCACTTTACACCAAAGCTCCCAGTTCCTCCACGACGCTGAGGACCGGTTCTGGGTATAGAAGGAGCAGGTTTTCAGTATCCAGGGAGAGAGCATCCTGAACTGTCAGGGGGCAGCAGTAGTAATGGCAGTGAAAGCAGACAGCCTGATTCAAAATGCAGAGTAGGTTCACATTAACTACTGAGATGGCAACTGATTTCCTCGTGGTCAGAACCTCTGCACAACCGAGACCAAGTCCAGTAACAAAAATCACTGGGGCTCGAAGAAGCCGGGACTGTGCAATAAAGAAAGGCTGTATTGTTCTGAGCACATTTTCTTTCCTTTTCTTTTGTATTTCATGAGGTCACAATAGTTCTAGGGTTTTTTTTTTTTTTTTTTTTCCTTTTTGTTTTGTTTTGTTTTTTTCCTGTGGCTGTCTTTTGGAGAGGACATTACAAATTATAGTGATTCCATGACAGACATTCTTTCTTCCTAAATGGCTCAGAGAACTCCAGAAGATACAAGGCTATTTTTATTCACTGGGGCTTGGGAGTCACAGTGACAGAGCTGCGGGGCTGGTGTCCTTCTGATAAAGGGAACAAATGCATTCATAAGCCATCTTGAAAGGATGAAATGAGCTCATGGAAAATCAGGGAGAAGCAGATGTAATTATACAGAGAATCACAAGACATGAGCTGAGAGATAATTCAGAACAGCATGACTGAGCAGCAGAAGGATATGGAAATTTGTAACTGATAAACAGTGGTATCTGGGCTGAATTTTGAGAGGTGGTTTGAAAGATCTAATGGGCAAATAACCTACAAGGCATTTAATGGATTTTAGCTCCGACACTGACTTACCTTAATATTTAACTAAATGCTAATTTTGGCCCCATGCATCATTCTATATATTCAATCCATGGGTTGGAAACATTGATCTTAAGATTGCTGATGAGCGAATTAATTAGACTTGTAAATGGCTTTTAAGTAATAAGAACCAAATATTTGAAAGGGGCACTAAGACCACAGCTTGCAAAGGGTGTATAGGTTTCTGTTTGCTGGAATAATTACCCATATGCAAGAGTTGCATATGCAAGCCAAATCTCCCAATCGATTTACTTCAACAATAACATTGAGGTCACATTACATTAGCAAGGGGAAATGGAAAGCAGAATTAATTATCTCGATACTATAAACTAGAGTAAACAAATGTTGCTTCAATTATCTGATTCTTTCAGATGAGACTTGGGATGTGAATGATCTGAATTGCATTGCTCGTGAATTTCATGTTGCTAAATTAGACAAAGTCTAAAAGACTCAGAAAGCCAAAATTGCCTAGGGGATTTTTTTGTGAGTGACTCCTGTACACCTGAATTTGCCAGAATGCAACTTATAAATAAACTTATATACTGGCCAAGCATTTGGCCAGTTTCTTAACTTTCCAGTTTTATAAGAATAAAAACTGAAATGGTCAAAATACTACTTTCATAACTGTCAACCAATTCATAGTTACAATTAAGGAAAATAAAATATCATGTAGGAAGCAGGCTGAACACATTCACTATTATTAGATTTTTACCACAGTCATAGTTCTGTACCTCCCAATTTGAGAGGTATGAAAAATTTGTAAAACACTTAATTTTAGGCCTGTACACAACAGATTGCTTGAAAGTCTGGGAATACAATTCAAGAGGAAATCACTTTGGACCTGGTACAATTTACTTTTATTTTTCAAGGGCTTTTGTGTTAAGGATGACTGAAAATTTTAAAGCCAGATGGGATTTAAGAGTTACTTAATCGGGCTTCCCTGGTGGCGCAGTGGTTGGGAGTCCGCCTGCCGATGCGGGGGACACGGGTTCGTGCCCCGGTCTGGGAGGATCCCACATGCCGCGGAGCGGCTGGGCCTGTGAGCCATGGCCGCTGATCCTGTGCGTCCGGAGACTGTGCTCCGCAACGGGAGAGGCCGTAACAGTGAGAGGCCCGCGTACTGCAAAAAAAAAAAAAAAAAAAAAAAGAGTTACTTAATCTAGTGGTGCCTATTGAACAGTCATTAGACCCGTGCTGGGCCGCCTGCCTATGAATTTATATCTAATTTCTCTATCTTCAGATAGGAGAAAAGTTTTCCATGGGGGTAGGGGTGGGGGACTCTAGCTTTTATTTTTTAAGTGCAATTTCTAGGCCCTGCCCTGGATTTTCTGATTGAACAATTTTGTGGGTGTGACCACCCTTGAATCTGTATTTTTTGAAAAGCTTCTCAGGTGATTCTGTGGTCCAGCTATTTGTGGAAACCAGGGATGCTAGTCCAGTCTCTTTCCTTTGGAGGTGCTGAGTCTGAGGATTCCTTATTCTGGGTCAGAAGAGGGAGGGAAGAGAATCCAAGCTCCCTGATTTCTAGTCTTTTTTTTTTTCTCTCTTCACTAGGAGACCTGCTGATGAAATCCCTTCTGTTCCTTGTTAAAGTGAATGCAGAGTGAGAGGAGTGGGAGGAAGGGTGGGTCCACAACCCCATACCACAGATGGAGGGGAGATTGATTGACACTAGGGAAAGTTAATTTGCCTTACTCCCTTCCCCAGGAAATTTTAAAACCAAGGGAAAAGTTTAATTGGTTGATAATTTAAGAAATGAAATCTTACAATAGTGAAATGGATTAGATAACATCTTAATATCTCTTCTAGCCCTAACTTTCTATGCTTCTGTAATTTAGTAACAGAGGAACCCTTTGGCACTTTCACTTTCTTTTGTTAAGATGGTTTCCCAGAAGCTTCCTCAAATGGAAGAAACTTACATTCCTCGTCCTTCTTTCTACTTAGCTTTTCTCATCTGAAAGGATAATTACTGGGTAAACACTTACATATGCAAAACCTTTCCCTCCCTGCCTTTGGCACTTACTTAACACTTTCAGATCAAATCTACGGATAGCTTCAGTGGCTGGGCCTGTAGCTGGTTTAGCATAAATACAACAGCACCACCTTGTGTTGTGTTCCTGGGAGAATTTACCTCTAACAGGACAAAAGCTTGGGTGAGGAGGGGTCTGAGCAGGATGTAGCAAGGAGACCTGTTTTCTCTACTGAAAGCAGTACTGCACCAATCCTCTAGAAAAACTTTTTGTCCACTACCAGCCTATAATTTTCTCCTATAGAATTTATATATATATATATATTCTATTAAATGTATATTAAATATATCTATATATTAAGTCTTATATACATAATCTAAAAGGTGGTTGGGAAGTGGAAGGGCAGAAATAAACATATATTAATAAAGGCTTAGGCAGGCACAATGCTTTAGCATATATTTTACAGGAAAAAAAAAATCACAGTCAACTTTAATTTCAGAATGCTTGAAGGTAAATGCACATTTAATGCCAATTGTGATTTAGCACTTTATCTAAAAATTCTCCCATATTCAGAGAGGTAACTTTTGAATAATGCATTCGCCTATTAAAGGGAGAAAAGGATTTTTCACAAAACCTCCCTCATAATAGTTCTGTCATGAGTAATATGGGTAAAATAGTTTTATTATGGGGGAAAATCTTTATTTCCCAAATATAGTTGTAGAGTTTTATTTATATTTGAATCTTCTCTATGGGGTAAGCTGAGAAATTAATATATGTGTATCATATATGTATCAATATATGGGACTGAAGGACTATACTTAAAAGGACACCAAAATAGAAATATTGCCCAAATAAATATGCTACTCTTGTCTGATCTTTTCACCAGAAACAACATAGTTAATTAAGGAAGATTGTTTTCAACTACAGTTTGAAATGTCAAGATTGGTATAACAAATTAGCAATTCTTTATCCCTGAAGTCATCTGGAAAATTGAGTCTGAGTCCTTAAAACCTACACATGATTATAGGATAGAAAGTTACACGATTAGAAAGTAGCAAACTACAGGGCCTTTCTGGGATTGGTCATGCAGAACACCTTACCCAGAAAGCCCTGCATAAGGCTCAGTAATATTACTTTTTGTTGCAAAAGGAGGATTTTGTCTTCTAAGTTTGTCATCGTTGATCCAGTCTCTAGAGTATACATTTACTGTGCTGAAATAATGACTTTGAACAAAGACTACAAATAAGAAGAAAAAAAAAAGTCTTCCTTACTTGGCCGTGTTCTTTCTGGTGAAAAGATCACACAAGTAGAATATTTGGTTGGGCAGTATTTCTATTGTTTGGATAAAATTTTTATATTTTATATACTCCAATTACATTACAATCTGATTTGTAAAAAATGTAAATTTATGGCTAAAGACACATGTAATGTTCAGGTGTTAATCGTGAACTTAGTGGGCATTAAACAAGTATCAGTTGATAAATATGATGAAAATGCTCTTTTCTTCAAGCAAAGACATCTTAAAAAACCTCCAAGGGGGCTTCCCTGGTGGCGCAGTGGTTGAGAGTCCGCCTGCCGATGCAGGGGACATGGGTTTGTGCCCCGGTCCGGGAAGATCCCACATGCCGCGGAGCGGCTGGGCCTGTGAGCCGTGGCCGCTGAGCCTGTGTGTCCGGAGCCTGTGCTCCGCAGTGGGAGAGGCCACAACAGTGAGAGGCCCGCATACAGCAAAAAAAAAAAAAAAAACCTCCAAGGCTATTCATCGGTCTGCCAATCACAGCCTCTTGATGTGTCTTTCCAACCACTGTTAGTTTTCTGCACAAACAAGGGTTCTGCCCCTTCCCCCCAGCTCTGCACTCAGGATGACTCCCCACTAAAGAGCATCTACCTGGAACAGAATGGGACTTCACATTTGCCCCAGACCTTCCTTTCCCTTCCATTAGACTTTCACTGAAATTTTATCTCCTTCAAATGCCTTCCCTACTTAGCAGAGAATTACTTCATACTCCCCACAAAATCCAAAATATAATCAGCCCTTAGTATTCACAAACAAATTCTCCATCTTGTCCATTTCCTGCAGAAGCCAGGCTTATTTTTCCACTACACAGTTGGTATGGCTCAGTAAGTTCAAGCACATTTTAAATTAATTCAAGGAAAACATTAATAGGAAAGGAAATTTTCTTTTAAAAATTCTATAACACATTCCAAAGCAAAAGAGAAATTAAAAAAAATTGTTTATCATGGCCATTAGCTGTTTTATTTTTATCAAATATATAATGAAAATATTTGGGGGGGTCTAATTTGGGTCCTCAGGAGATTGCAGACAATTTCTAGTTTCTCTTAATTCTGTACTGCCAGCTACATGTCTTCCTACTCAGGGGACAAGAAATGACTATTTGCTGATAATTGAATAATACTTTTTACAATGGTGGACCAATTTTAGAGAAACTGTTAAAGTTTACTAATGGTGGTGGATTAGTCTGCTTGGACTGCTATAACAAAATACCACAGATTGAGTGACTTAACAGAAACGAATTTTCTCACAGTTCTGGAGGCTATAAATCCAAGATCAAAGTGCCAGCAGGATTGGTTTCTTGTGAGGCTCTCATCATGGCTTGCAGATAGCCACCTTCTCACTGTGTTCTCACGTGGCCTTTGTGCACACGCAGAAAGAGAGAGTTTTCTGGTGTCTCTTCTTATAAGGGCACCAGTCCTACTATATTATGGCTTTAGCATGTGAATTTTGGGAGGCAGAATTCAGTCCATAACATTCCACCCTCTAGACTCCCCAAATTTGTGTCCTTTTCATATACAAAATACATTCAGTCCATCCCAATAACCCTAAAAATCTTAACCCAATCCAACATCAATTCCAAGTACAAAGTCTCATCTAAATAGCATCTAAATCAGGTATAGATGAGGCTTGAGGTGTGATTCATGCTTAGGCAAAATTTCTTTCCAACTGTGAACTTGTGAAACCAGACAAGCTATGTACTTCCAAAATACAATGGTAGGACAGGCATGGGTTAGATAATCCCACTCCAAAATGGAGAAATTGGAAATGGGAAAGGGGTGATGGGTCCCAAGCAAGTCCAAAACCTAGCAAGGTAAATTCCATTAATCTTAATACTTGAGAATATTCCTCTGTGGCCGAGTGATCTTCCTGCAGGGCTGCTGGGCAGCAGTGCAGCATCTTGGACAGTTTCTAGAACACAGCAGACTCCTAATACTTGCCACTTCACCCTCTTTCTTAGTAAGTTTAATAGAACATGGTTTTCCATTGTCTGGAATCTCTAATACTATAAACCAATAGACCTGTATTTAAATTAAAGTAGTTGAAATGTGTATTTTAGTAAAGAGTTTGGTGTTAGCTTGTTGACTTCTAATTTTGATGGAGAGCATGCCACCCACTCTGTAGTGACTGGTAACTTAAATGACTATAGATTTGATTCAACCAGTGGCTGGAACTTGAAAACAAATTTATGCAAATCAAGGAGATGGTGGCAAAGCCTTAAATTCTCTATAGTTTGACTAGTGAATTAGTATCTACAACATTCTTTGCAATGCTCAGATAGCTTCTAAGTACATCAAGACCATTAGCAAGTTTGCTAGAGAAAAGTCAACCAATTCAGTTTTGGCCCAAAATTTTTGACCTACTTTTCTCCATACCTAAAGGCATTTTTTTTAAAATACTGAAAAAAAATTTTAAAGATCAAACATTTCACATTTAAATATTTTTTCATAATCTTGACAAAATAGTAAAGTTTTGAGACTGTGTTGGGAGCGGGAATGATAAATGTGGTTGACATATATATCACCCATACCCCATGCCAGAAACCATACAGTTGTTGGATCTATATAGTGTGACCTTGGGAGATATAGTCTGTGCTGTCATTGGTGGTTATAAGGTGGTGTGGTAGAAAAATATGAAAACCTATGCAAATGACTACATCATTACAAATATGATAAAAGCAATGAAGAAAAACACTCAGTTGAAGGTACTGCAATACAGGTTACTTCTATATATGTTGAGCACAACACAAAACATCTTCTTTCCATGGGTTTGATTACTTAAAATCACATTCCTGGAGTGCTCTGAGGAAGGCATCAATACTATAGGACATGGTGAAAGGACAAGTTAGGAGAAAATACTGACAGACTATCCTCACTCTCAGTGTAAATTGTAGGGGGGAAAAATCCTTTACAAAAATTCCCATAGCCTAAACTCTACTTTTGAAACAGGCCACAGATCCATGGCAAGCTTCTACAGAGTACAGATTGAAAATTCTTGTGTAGAAGAATAGCCTGCTTGTTTTCAGAAGAAAGGTGGGAAAAGTGCCTGCAACCACACCCACCAATGATATCACCATTTTCCAGAAGGCTTGTCCATAAAATGGTGCCTGCTTGGCTGGACAGAGAAAGCATGATCGCAGCCCCACCCCTGATGTCAGCTCTGTGCCAGGAGCATGCAGGACCTTAATACTATTTTATAGGGCAGATTTCAGTCCTCTCACTTCCCTCCTCACAGTCCAAACTCAAATGCTAACTTTGACCTTCCTTTCTGCCCCTGCTGTCAGCACACCCACCAGTGCAGCAAAAGAAAGCTGGATCTTTTCCAGGAATAGCTTCGGTCTTGTTCAAATGAAAGGCACGATGCCAGGGTGAGGCAGTCTTGTTATTAATCAACCTTGATTTCAGAAGATGACACAGTTTCAGGGGCTGTGCTTTAAGTACCCTTTCAGCCGTGATGAAAGTCAGGCATTATTCAGCTGGGTTCTAAGTGGCCACTTTAAATCATTCTAAAGGCTGTACCATTTCAGTGCTAGAGGCAGGAACTGAAAACAAATAATGTGCTATTGGTAAACTGCAGTGAACTCTGTGATTTTGAACCCTGAGCACCAATTCATGCTTATAAAGCTGAGAGTTCATGCCAGGGAAGCTTGGAACTATTGGAACGAAGTAGGGCTGATTCTGTCCAATTTGACTTCAAGGGCATTTAAGTGAATATTTACTTTAAATAGTCAAGGCTGAGGAGATAAAAAACCCTGGAAATCTATACGTCTTATCCCTTGGGAAACATTTCTAGCTTAACTAGTTGTCAAGTGCATTGCTTATTTTAGACAATCACGTGCATAAATTATCCTTCCAGGCCATTAAAGTTCCAGCTCCTCACATAGCCTTCACCAGTGCCATCGGTTTGCAGTGGGTGCCCTCTCTCTGTTCTGAGCACCCATAGCTCTCATTGTCTGCTTAGTATTTTATTCACTTTGTGTTCCATTGAGAAATGAGAAGATCATGGCCTGTGACGTCAGGTGGATCAGGATTTAGACGCCAGTTTGGACACTTGTGAGCTGTGTAATTCTGAGCCGTTTGCTGAACTTCTTTGAACTTCAGTTTTCCTCATTTGTAAAATGCAAAATGCCTTGCACAAGGTAAAGGTTTAATGTGATAAGATACGCTAGCTGCCTAGTGCAGTGCATCCAAGGTACTTTATACATGGTGACCACCAGCAGAAGTAGCAGGAATAGTAGCAGCAGGAATATTATGCATAATATGTTGTCTCTCTCCCTGCAAAACAGCATTCTTGAGAAAAGGATCACGCTATATACTTGTATGATATCTCTCAGCATTTCTAGCATGAGATGCAAGTGACACTAAGTAAGTACCAGTTGAAATGTATTGCCGTGAATTAGTTGGGTATCAGTACATTTGCCCAGTTAGAGTAACGGGACAGAAGCCTGGGTCACCAACTATCCTGAAGAGTGATACATGTTACACAGAAAGAGGGCTTCATTAGAAATATAAAAATAAGAACTTCCTCTTTCACAAAGTGTTTGAGTTACTTTAGGGTGAGGAGAGGAGGAAAAAGAAAAGAGAGGGAGGAAATGAAATAGAAAAGGATAAATCATAGGAACAAAGAGAAGAGAACCTGTATTTTCTGAGCACTATATGTTAGCATATAGTTACATGAAATCCTCACTCTATACTGAAATCTAAGTCCTGTTAGTCTCAGAGAGCTTAAATAAACTTGTCCAAGGTCGCACAGCCAATAAATGGTAGAACTGAAAATTATACTCTGGGCTGTCAGCCTTCAAATGTGGGTTCATACACAGCTCTGTGCTGCCACCCTCTTGTACCAGAGAGTTAAGAATTGCTATTCTAGGAACTTCTCTGGTGGCACAGTGGTTAAGAATCTGCCTGCCAATGCAGGGGACATGGGTTCGAGCCCTGGTCTGGGAAGATCCCACATGCTGCGGAGCAACTGAGCCTGTACGCCACAACTACTGAGCCAGCGCTCTAGAGCCTGCGAGCCACAACTACTGAAGCCTGTGCGCCTAGAGCCTATGCTCCGCAAGAGAGGCCACGGCAATGAGAAACCCGCACACCGTAACAAAGAGTAGCCCCCGCTCGCCACAACTAGAGAAAGCCCGCACGCAGCAACGAAGACTCAATGCAGCCAAAAAGAAATAAATAAAATAGATAAATTTATTTTTTTTAAAATTGCTATTCTATGCCAATTCATCCTCCAGGTTTCACCCTACCCTTCACATAGAGTGATGCATCATTTATCATTCAAAACAGGGCATATTTGAGAGTGAAAGAGGGAGCTATTAATAATTTCTCTAGGGGCTTCCCTGGTGGCGCAGTGGTTGATAGTCCACCTGCCGATGCAGGGGACACGGGTTCGTGCCCCAGTCCGGGAAGATCCCACATGCTGCGGAGTGGCTGGGCCCATAAGCCATGGCCACTGAGCCTGCACCTCCGGAGTCTGTGCTCCGCAACGGGAGAGGCCACGGCAGTGAGAGGCCTGCGTACCTCAAAAAAAATAAAAATAAATAAATAATAATAATAATTTCTCTAGGACAAGAGCCCAAAATTGAACTGTCTTGGGTAAAACTTGACATTTGGCCACACCAACTCAAAAGAGTTGTCTACACTCTGAGCTTCCTCAGCTCTTAAGGACTAATAGCTCATACTATTATGCTATTCATGCTCTTCACTCTCTAAATGGCTCTTGGGGAGATCATCAGAGACCCCCACCACCGCCACTGCTAAATCACAAAGATAGTTTTAGTCCTCATTTCACTTGACTTCTCATTTATTATACTTGATTCTAGCGGTGATTTCCTCTCTGATAATTCCTATCCCCTTGGCCTGTGGGATACAACACCCTACTTACTAGTCATCCTTCTGCATCTCTAGCTTTTCCAACACGTTATGCTCTACCCAACTTTTAAATACTGGCGTTCCTTCCTTAGGCCTTGGTTGGAGGTCCTATTTTTTAAAATCGAATTTCTTTTCATGTACTCTCCCTAGGGAACCTCATTTACTCTGATAGCTTCATATAACATCTTTAATTACCATCAGATTTATATTCCCAGCCCAGATCTTTCTTTTGAGCTTCAGGCCAATGGTTTACTCAACAGTGATATTTGGGTATTTAATAGGTACTTCAACCTCAATAAGCTCAAAACTCATTTCTTTCTTCCACCCCCAGCAACTCAATTTTCCCTTAATGACCATTAGTTCAGTGAATGGCACTGCCATCCATCCAAGTGTGTAAGTTGGAAACATCCTCCTCTTCCTCACCCACCATATGCAGTTGATCATCAAGTAGTGTTGTGTGCCTTCTAAATGTCCATCTCTCCTTATCGCTTCTGCCACCACCCTAGTCCAACCAACATCGTTTCTGTCTCCAGTTATTATAATGGCTTCTAGACTCTCTCTCCACCTCCACTCTTGCCTCTCTCTAATTATCACCCTGCAGCATATGAACCTCTCTTGCTTTAACTTTTCCCCCTCTGTCTTCAGCCTGACTAATCTATTGGATCCTCAAACATTCCATGATCCTTCCTCCTTTAGAAGCTTAGAATGTTCTTTTTCTCCACACTAGATAACTTATTCATTTCCCAGGTCTCAGATTAGATGTCTTTTCCTCAGAGAAGCTTTTTAGAGCTCCTGCACTAGGTTGAGTCTCCCTGTCAGACGTTTTTATGGCTCCCTGTAATCTTCTTTTGAGGCATTTATTAAAACGCCTCAAAGATTGTTCCAATCTTGCCTTGTAGCACAACATAATTTTATTAGATATTGATGTTATTCTGATGGTCTTGCACAGGTTCCACAGCATCTCTCAAAAGCTGTTATTAACATCTAATGTGCAGGATGGACCAGAGGCCCATGACCTTATAATTTCATTGGTTAACTCACTTTGAACTTGATGTATGAGACAATGACTTGCAGTGAAACAGTTTGGTGATCTGATGTGGGACAAGAGCCAGATAAAAATGTTGGGAAAGGTCCTCTAAATTCTAATCATGAGCTCTTTCCCTGGTCAGATGAAACAGAAGTGGACAGACCCAGGGTGCTGTGAAGACAATGAAGAAACCAGAAAAAGCATGGTTCACACTGAGTAAATTCAGGAGAACTGTAAATGGCAGTGTCTTGTACAAAAATGGATGATGACGTGTAGGAAGAGTTCACAAAGCTGGTTGTCGATCCCAAATCTTCTCTGTCACACACAACTGCAGGATTCTTCACCATCCATAATGATACCATTAAATATAAAAGGTGACAGTGTGCCAATACAAGATATAACTTTAAATCTAATTTCTTTGATTAGCACAGTTTGTGGAAATTTGTCTTAATACAACATAGTTACTCATATAGTTATTGTCATGTAAATTAAGTATTAGTTTTAGCAGGATAATTTACCTAATCACTTGCATTTAATGTTCTTGATACTCCTAAGTACTTTAAAAACTCATTTGTGGGCAATTAAAATGCACTGTTATATTTCTACATTACATATTCTATTAAAAAGCACTTTAATGTAGTGATATGCCATAAAAATTCTATTTGCATGTCACTTTTACATCTATCAAAAATTGCTATGATGTATAAATTGAGCTTTGCGTTGATGTCAGTGTTCTTTTCAGTTTATTCTTCTGGGATATCCAGCAATGTTAGAGTGTTTCTGTCAAAACTGCACTGATATCCTCTCTAAAAGAGGCCTTTAGCTTTGGGGCTGGAGTGAGATGTAGGTGAACAGAGGTTCCAAAGTGAAAGATGCTCTTCTTGGCAGATTTGAGAAAAGTATGGAGGGAGCATGGTAAAAGGTGAAGGAAAGATGGGTCCCAGGAGGAGGTGATTGCAGGTGAGCATGGGAGATGAAGTGTGGAGATTATTCCCTGACTTGTCTTAACATGGAACCAAGTGCTCTGTGAGGGTAGAGAGCCATTAACGGGTTTATCAGATTCAAACCTAACTGGACAGCTAATCTGGTAACTAAGGCAAAGAGACCTTGGAGAAAACTACAATTCATTTTATAACTGCTGAACTGGAAATAACTGTAGAGGTCATTTTTTTCAGCCTCCCTTAGAGTACATACTTTAAAACTAGAGCCAAGATGTATGGAATTATCTGGCATCTTGATAGAAGCTACAGAGAGATGCTTTTCAGGAGGTGCTCAAAGATGACTAAACACTCAGTTAAAGGAACGGATATTACTTAAGTAAATAAGGGAACACTGAGAGATGACCTCATCACAATTAAAATAGTGATCCCAATATGTAAGTCAGTAATTAATGGCACATATAACATATAACTATTTTATTGAACAAGCTTAATTTAAGAGGATACAAACCAATCTTATTCTTTATCACTATTCTCTTTTAAACTTTCTGTGTGAAATAGTTCTTTACCTATCCCAGATGAAATCTTAGGAAAGTACCAGAGTTCTTCCAGTCCAGGCCAGTCCAAGGTAATAATCATAAAATTACAAACTCTCTTCCAATGTAAAATATTCCCCCTTCTCCAACTCGTGTTGGCCTAGGCCACTTCTTCCCTCCATTCTTCACCTCTCCAGAGTCAGCAGAGGTAAGACTGGGGTAGATGAGGCATAGAATGGTCAGGCTTGGCTGATGTGGTTGTGATCTGGTTTTGGTGCTTTCTGAATATGGCAGATTCCAAATTTTGATTCTTTCTTTGTGGGCTGCTTGTTGGGTTCTCTGGACACCCTCTCCCCCATGACTGGTGTTCTCCCTCTTATAGTCACGTCCTCTGGTCGGCTGCTGATGCCTTTCCCCTCAGTCACCTGCTTCCTTTGCTGGGCCCTCTCATCCCTTTTAAAAGGTGCTCTTGGGCAGAGACCTTTTTAAAAGGATCCGAGACTGGTGTTCTCCTGTAGGTCCACTCATGGCCCTTGGGAAATTCAAGGTGTCTTTCTTTGCTCCATCAAACTCTGGAAGTGCAGACTATTCCTTATGTAGCTGTGGCTCTTCCAACTGCCACCAGGCAGAGGAAGACTCTCATCTTTAACTTTTCAGGCCTGAGTCAAATACCTGTTTCTGCATTTTTCAGATTCTAGGGAATGATTGCCAAGCTCTCTGAGTGTTTGTCTTGAAATGGCATTTCCTCAGCTGGAGGTGGAAGGAAGCATGCCTTTCTCCTTCCTTAGGAGTGCTAGTCAGCTCAGAATGCACAACACACTGACAACGCTCTCTGAAATGGTCCTCACTACCAGTGAATCCTTCACTTATAGAGCAGGAGTGAGTGATGCACTAATGTTGACTGAACCTATTGTATAATTGCTTAGCATGTGTCTAACAGCTCATTAGGATATGGGAGTATTTGCCTCCGCTAAAACTCCAAGACAGCAGAAGAGGTGGTTTAACATCCTATTATATACAGATGGCCTGAAGCCATGTCCCTGTTATGCTCCTGTGGTAGCAGAATTCTAAAGATGTCCCTGCCAGATCCTTATCCCCTGGTTATTCAATCGAGCTCTAATCCAGATGTTGCTATGAAGACACATTGCAAATGTAAGTAAGGTTAGTAATCCACTGACCTTCAAATAGGGAAATTATCCTGGTAACCCAGTATAATCACACGAACCCTTAAAACCAGAAGAGGAAGGTGGAATAGTTAGTTAAAGAGATGCAACAGAAGAGGACAGCAGGAGACATGAGATAGAAAGGGAGGTCTCAGAAATTCAAAGCATATGAAGGACTTGACCTGCCATTCCTGACTTTGAAGCTGGAGGAAGGCAGCCACGAGCCAAAGAATGAGGCAGCCTCTAGAAGCTGAGAATGGCCTCCAGACAATAGCCAGCAAGGAAGTAGGGACCTTAGTCCTACAACCACAGGGAACTGAGTTTGGCCAACAACCTGATTGAGCCTGGAAGCAGATTTTCCCCCAGAACCTCCCAATAGAAGCCCAGCTGATTGACACTTTGATTTTGGCCTTGAGAGACTCTAAGCAGAGAAACCAGCCAAGTCAACCTGGATTTCTGACCCACTGAAATGTAAGATACTAAATGTGTGTTGCTTAAAGACTCTAAGTTTGTGATAATTTGTCATAACAGCAATAGGAAACTAATGTACACCTTCACCCCAGTGATCCTTTCAGGATCTCTGACCCTCTTCCTCCCCATAGCTGATGAGAGTCCAGAGACAAGTGTGTTATTCCTTTTACTGGATGTGTTTGGGAAGGGTAAAGAAGGGAATGAAAGTTGTGACATACCTTGAAATCCACAGCAGTACGCAGCTATGAGAATATCTATATTCCTCCTATTTAAAAATGACTTGCTGCCGCCTTTTAAGTTCTTAAGACAAAACAAACAGAACTTGTGTGCTCAAAACTTTCTCTTTCCTTATTCAATTTGCTTGCTAAGCGCTGTGCTTCCTGTGGCCTCCTTCATATTCTCTATCTGGTGGAGCACTGTACTCAGGGGCAGAGAAAGGATGGAAAGGATGTTCTTTGCTAGAAATTTGACTGTAAGTCTCAGAATTTTAAAGAAGAAAAGAGCTAGAATTTCATGGAAAGGTCAGTGGGTTGTGGAAGGCTTCCTAGAAAAAAAAGGTTACCTGAGAAATTATCTTTTGCCTAAACTGTTCTTCACACAATGCTACCCAGTCTGAGACCCTTAAACCAAACCCTGGCGGCATTCAAGGCAAAAATGACCATTTCATCTGAAAACCACAGGATGTGACCTTTCTGTAGGTATCACACCAGACTCATGTGTTTTATGAGCTCCATGCCTCTCTCATGGTCGTGGGAAAATACAGCCGTCGTTATGCTCTATAAGGATCTGGTTCCCTCTATTGGGAACTAGTCTCCATACTGCTTGAGGAGCAGGCTAGGCTGTTTTTGCTTGGTCAGGCATCAATGAGTGTATGGTGATAAGCCAATTTGGATGAAAGGAGGCAACCCTGTCAAAACTTTCTTATTCTTTGCTTTGGGGTAATTGGTAGCCCTAGGATTGCCCTCTGACCCCCACCCCCAGTAAGATAGCTGGAAATGAAGACACAGATTATGAAGGAACTTAAAAGTTGCCAGGAAGCTAAAACTTAGTTCTTTAAACACAAAATGTAAGCATTTCAAACAAAAAAAATGTGTGGTTTATCTTGTTGCTAATTTCCTGCTAACATGTGAGGTGATACTTACTAAAACACCATTAATGGCATGGGAACTGGACAATTCTCTTGGCAGTTTGCACCTGGAAGGCTGCTTTCGTAGCTACACCAAAAGATGTGTGGACCTAGACTGTTTGTAGCTTCCAGATCTTCACACTCCTGAAATTTAAGTACAAAGACAATAATGGAAAATATTGAGGAAATGGAGTGTATTAACTGAGAAGTGTTAAGGAGAAATGAGCCCAGAGGATAAAGCTTGCAAATAAAAGTCAGAAATAGGAGTAAAAAGAACAATTATGACATTTTGATTCATCTTCCACTGTGTCGTTCAGTGATTATAATTTAGCCACCCATGTCATGAAGTCTCCACAAGGAGGCTTTATAGAAAATAAAGATGGAAACAATGAGATAATCCCGCCTTCTTGCCTTTATAATTTAAGGTTGTTCCCCAAAGTGTGTTCTTGAGTGTCCTGCCCACCAAAATTTCCTATGACTCAAACTATGGGATTATTACCACTTCCTCTGGGAAGCACTTTATAGAATAATAGCCTTTATTATTAGGAATACTTTTTGAAGGTCAGCCAAATTTTCTCATTGTCCAACTGAATCCAGGATTTTGGCTATAATTTCCCTGACCACCCCCAAACAAGTGCTTCCTTTCAGTCCATGTGGATAATACTTCAAGTTTCATGTAGTACTTGAAACAGTGTAGGTTCCAAAGAAATATTGGTTGAATGAGTATTTCTAGATGAATGGATAGATGAATAGATGAGTTATTCTTTGCTCCATGTCTTTGAGTCCTCAATCTGATTTCTGAAGGTCTTTGATAGTGTTAAATTTTGGGGGGTGAAGGAGGTGAAGAAAGGCATCTTCATGGCCATTGTTCTTCAGGATGGACCCCATTGGGTACAGATTTGGGACAGTGATAGTGTATTGGTTTGTTAGGGCTGTCATAACAAGATCTTCTTTGAGTTTCTCCAATATACTGAACTCCAGCCTACCTCAGGGCCCTTGTACTTGCTGCTCCCCTGCCTGAGATGCTCATCTCCTCTCTCTGTTTTGGGTAATTCTTATTCTTCCAGTGTCAGCTTAGATGGTCACTTTCTTATGGAAGCTTTTTCTACTCCCCACAACAAGTTGAGTTGCCTTTATTTACTTTTATGGCACACTATAAGTCACCATTTTAGTGCTTACCAAAATTTAATCAATTGATTTCCTAGTAAATACTTGTTTAATTAATCTCTCTGCCATAGGTTGAATGTTTGTGTCTCCCCACCCTCAAATTCGTATGTTGAAACCTAACCTCTACTGTGATGGTATTTGGAGGTGGGGATTTGGGGAGCTGATTAGGTCATGAGGGTGGAGCTCTCACGAATGGGATTAGTGCCCTCATAAAAGAGACCCCAGAAAATTTTTTAAAAAAATAAATAAAGAAAGAAAAACAAACAAAAAACCAAAAAGAGGCCTCAGAGGATTTCTTTGCCCTGTGTGAGAACACAGTGAGAAGATGGCCATCTGAGAACCAGGAATTAAGCTCTCACCAGACACCAAATCTACTGGCACTTTGATCTTGGACCTCCCAGCCTCCAGAACTGTGAGAAATAAATTTCTGTTGTTTATAAGCCACCCAATCTATGGTAGTCTGCTATAGCAACCTGAATGGCCTAAGAGACTCTCCCATTAGACTCTAAATTCCCCTGAGCACAGAATCTGCTGTTTTCACCATTGTGTTCTCATGACTTAACATGCAGGGTGGTATGGAAAAAGAACGAATAAATAGATGTTGAATAAATGCATGAATCAGTAAATGAATGAAGTCATTTTTTCCAATTATGTATCTTAAATAGCTTATTAATACTCTACCTTTCACCTCAGTGTACTGTAATTTTTACAATAACACCTAATGCATTCCTTTGGGTCACAGATGGATCATCACTGAATTGTCTGGTTATTCAGAAGTAAAGTGAAATAAGCATCAGGATTAGCACAGCATATGCACTGGTTGAATGTGCTGTAATTGATCACATATAGGAACACAAACCTCTCAAAAGACTAAATGTTTTAACATAGCCTGACAGCATCTCTAAGTTAATTAATTGAGTTATTCATGATATATTTATTGATCCCCTGTTACGTGTAGGCATTATTCTAGGCATTGAAGACAGAACAGTGATCAAGGATAGACCCATGCCCTCATGGAACTTACATTCTAGTGAGTATGACAAATGGATATAGAATAGAATATAGGTAGTGATAGTACTATGAGATATATAGTGAAGCAGGGGAAGAGGAAAAAGAGGGGCATTGGGTGTTATTTTAGACAGCAGTGGTCAGAGGGGACCTCCTCATTAGAAAACCAGGGTATGTCTACTGGGGAGAAGAAGCAGACAAAGCAAATGCCTGAGGCAGGAAAACTTGAAGCAGCAAGGATTCAGGGTGTCTGGCAGGAGAAAAGGTAGTAGTAGGAGATGAGGTGTAAGCTGAGGGCTAACTAACTCAGGACCTTGTAGTCCACGTTAAAGCTTGGATTTTATTCTAAGTGTGTCAAGAAGCCAGCGGAAGTGCGGATCAGGAATTGGCATGTTTTCAGGTTACTTTGGCTGCCAGGTAGCAGAGACTGTTAGGCAGGGTGGAGGCAAGCCGGCTGGTTGAGTTTCTAGCAGGTAAGCATGTGAGAGGCTACAGTGGGTGTCAGTCTTGTTGCAGGCTGCCAAACCAGAAACCCCAGGGCTAACCCTCCTAACTGCACTGTGTTCTCCTGCATCACTCAAGCTTTACCCCACAAATGTTACAGGCACCCCACTCTGTGAGTCCAGACTGGGGCTGCTGGAAACCACCCCCTGCACAGCCTCTGGCACTTCTTGACAGTCCACTTCTACTACTTGCTCATTACATCCCTGTCCCTTCTCCCCCACAGGCCCCATAGCCCCAGATAGAGCTGTCCCCACACCCACAGTAAGCTTGGTCTCCATCATCTCATCAGTCTGTGCTCTGGGACCACACCTCCCTAGGTAAGGCCCCCAGGATGTCTGGGACTCCGTATTGTCACTGCTTGACCAGGAAGAAGAATATTCAGGAATTCATTATGAAACAGTACCTGGTTAGAGAGGAGAGACAGTTTATGGACGGCTCCCGGCACCTCCATCAACACACGGGCGTTTTGAATGGTAATGGACTTGATTTTTCATCATTAAGCGAGATCCCCTCACACCTCAAACTTCAGAAACAATGAAAAGAAACTAACCTATAACTGGAAGATCTTTGAAAGAACTGAAAGAGAAAACTGGAGCTGTGGTGACAGAGTTGGGGACAGCTCAGCGAAGGGCATGCACTCAGCCCACCACCACAGCGTAAGCTTCCATCCTGCTGCAGAGCTGACTGCTGAGTCCTCCTACAACCTGTTCTTGACTGATCCACAGAGAGGCTTCTTCCCACATAAAAATGGTGCAGAATGACATGTGGCCCCTCAGAAAAGATGAGGACATTGGACAAGTCACTGATTCTGCTGATACAGCTTCCTCATCTGTGTTTACCTCAAAGGATTAGTATAGGGTCTGTCAATGGAAAAGATGTGAACTGTGGTTGCTGAGCTGCTTAGGGAGAGGCAGAGGAAGTGTGATGAAATCCTGAAGCACCTCCATGAGGACTGAGGCAGGAAGTGGGTGGGGATCAGCACAGCTGTGTAGAACAGGCAAGTCCCCCAGGGTAGGGGAGATGCTACAACTTCAGTTGGAAAGATCCACTACAAAATAGATTATTTCCAGATTTGCTGCTTGTAAACTAAAACAACCAAACAAACAAAGGGAGCAAAGTATTGCTATCTTGAAAACTCCAGTTTTCTTTAAAGAAGAAATACATACCTCCTATATACCAAATACTGTGTTGCTTCCAAGAAGATGCCTGAAACAAGAGCTCTTTCCATGGACCAGTGCGTGCACAGCCACTACCCCTTTTGGCAAGGCTGTTGAATAGAAAGCCTTTAATATATACATATTTTAATTCAAACTCTGTACTATTTACTGATTTACAAAAAGGTACATTCAGAACTTTTGTCTCCTTCCCAAGAGGGTATCCTAGGAGTCAGCAGCTGCACAAACACACACAGTTCAGTTAAGCGATACTGGGGATTGATGATATGTGCTACACACGCATTTTTAATCTTGTTTAAAAAATGCCATAAGCACAAGTATAAAGAATTATGATGAGCCACACACCTGCGGGGAACACAGTGACCCAGCATGACAAAAATGAGGTGCTGTTGCATAATGGCAAGTCAGCGGCCTCCATGGGAGGAGAGCATTTCAAAGATGCAGATGGGAGAGAGTCTATTGTTATCATTTCACATAAAGGATAGTGGTCGCCGATCATTAGAAAAGAAAAATTACTGTTGCATTGTTCCTGTATGCAGGCACAAACCATTTGTGACAAATTTAGCCAGCCCCACTGCCAGCCTGCTCAGCAGAGCCAAGTCAGAATGAGCTTCAGCAGAACAGGCATTCATTTGAGTCAACTTGGTCCCATGGCTGATGGAGGCAAGCTCGGTCACCACACATTTTATACTATCTCCACCGTCTTTAAAACAGCTTCTCCTTAAACCCCCGTTTCTTCTTTTTTGGAGGCTTTGTGCTTTATACACTGTCTTCTCTTGACATAAGCTTCATGAGGACAGGGACCACTTTGTACCTGCCTTCATGTCCAAACACACAGCACAGTGTTGTTAGCAATGGGTGCTCATTTTGAGAAACAAGTTCTTACTATATGTTCCCATTTAACAAGAGCAACTGTAGTACAACAGTGTTCTCGCTGAGTTCTTGCTGTCAAATTGCCAAAGATTAAACAAAAGGATAATGCCAGCTTTGGCAGTATGGTGGGGTACCACCTGTCCACAAAGCAGTTTAAAGATAATATCAAAAGCTTTAAAAATTAACATATTCTTAAATTAGGAATTCTAAAACTTATCCAAAAGAATAGGATAAATCATGGATTTGTTCTAAGACTTACCCCCAAAGAAATTCAATGCAGAGTTACTTATCTTATTTGAAAATTGAAACAAAACTAAATGTCCAGCACTAGGGGATTTGTAAGATAAAAGCATACATCTCTGCAAAGGAATGCTATCCAGGTATTTAAAATAATGTAAAAAATATTTTCCAAATACTTCTGTATTTGGAAAAAATAAGAAAAGGAAGTTATAAAACATGTAATATGCCCCAAGTTTCTTTTTTAGGAAAAAAAATATATATATATGGTACTTGGGGACTAAGCCTATATATATGTATATCAACATTACTTACCTGTAGATGATAGGATGTTATTTTTGTCCTCTTTTTGTTTTTCATTATCTTATGTTACCTTATGATTACTCTAAAATGAATATATATTACCTATACAACAAGAAAAAAACAAGTTTTTGTTTCTTTGTTTAGTTTGTTTTAAGAGACGTGCATGAAAACTTTATTACTAGTCAATTTCAGACACTAGCATTGGTCCAGACAACATTTAGGTCTCTGAAATCAGTCCAGATGGGTGCTGCTTCTCCAGTTGCTCAAAGGGCACCCTTTTGATTCTCTGAGATACACCACCCTGCAGAATAATTTGGTCTTCTAGCTTCATCTAACTCTAAGCATCAGAAAGCAAACTATTAATATTTGGAAAAACTAGACCTTAATGCTGAAAGGTGTGACCTTAAATAAAAGTTGATTTGACTTAAGGTTTACTTTTGTGGTCTGTTATACAGCAATACCATTAAATTATGCATTTTGATTCACTATTTGTTGGGAAGTAGTCCCATCCAAGAATTTTTAAGCTTCTAAATAGCCTTAATGGGTTAAGATTCCCAAATCAAAGAAAAACTTACTCGTTGGTACCTTGGTTACTTTGTGACCCAAGAGCAAAGCCAGGGTCAAGGGAGGTAATATATATATTACCTAGATGTGTATATAGATAGATAGATAGATAGATAGATAGATAGATAGATAGATAGATAGGAATAGATAGATACAGATATATAGAGAGAACAGAAAGTCAGTGTTCTCTGTTAATAAAGCATCTTGTATTGGACACGTAAATCTAATTTTTGGTAGGTATAATAAAGTTCTTTTTTCTTTAGATAATTTTGATATGCAAATTCAAACATATTTAGAATATTTATTTGTTTATCACTGAGAATAGGATTAAAGGGTACATAGTAATCATGAAAAAAATTGTGGTTGACTAAACATGTGTATCTGGTTGAATCATAAAGAAGTCAGTGATATAAAATGAGATTTTGAAATAGATTGTAAATCTTTTAGATGAGGCCAAACAAGTTTGAAATCTTTGCAAATTGCTTTTTTTACTGATCCCCCCTGCTCATTCTAGAATGCTCTATGTTACCTGGTTGAGAATGAACCATTTAATCATATTATTCTCTGCATATCTATGAGCAGCCTGCCATTTTAGGCTTTTTGCCCATATCTTTATTATAAAGCATCACTGCTTTGTTGAGTTGTCTTCCTAATGCCCTAAATTGTTTTCAGGTAATAAATTAGATTCTCAAGCAAGTGCAGTGTTATAGAGCATAATCCAAGCTATTTGAAGAAGACATTAGCTCAAGCAGGGGAAAGGATGTTGTTCTGTGTCTGAGACACTGGAATCCAGTCCTGACTTTACCAGGACGTGGCTGTGTGATCCCAGCCAACGCTCAGTGCTTTTCTGAGGCTCCATTTCCTTATCTATAAAACCAGAAAGTTGTCATGAGATGATCTCTTGAGGCTCCTTTCAGCTTTAAAAGCCTTTGCAGTGAAATTATATGGAAACTGTCACTTGGAATAATTTATCATCATTTTTCAAAGATTTGGGGTGTAGGTCATGGTGTCGGGTGACAGCGGTCTTCTGGAGGAAAGGAAAAGTCACTCCGGGTAAAATGCACTTGTCCATTCTGCCTCCCATAGGCCAAGGGACAGGACTCATGCAGCTTTCTTCAGTTTCCTTAGCAGAACATGTGGCTAACTGCATAAACTCCTGAAATAAAACGCATGGGCTTTGAAATGAGCACTTTCCACAAATCACAATTTATGAAACCACCGAAATGGAATGGTAGGTTTTTCTCTCAGCAGTGTTTCTTCCTTTCTTCCTTTCACCAAGTTGTAAATTCAGGACTGTTCATGCAGCCTGTATTCGACCTGGGAGGTTCTCCTCCAATAACTCAGCCCCTGTGATGTATCCCCTAGGTGCAGCTTTTGCAGAAATTACTTAATAAATCAGTGGTTGACATACATTTTTATTCCCCTGGGTTGTGCACTAAGCATTTTCTACAACCCTTGGGCTTATCTTGCTTGAAGACATTGATCTTAGAGAAGGGATAACTTTCAATTCAAATAGGTTTCAACTTGATGCTTTTACGTAGGTAAGGAAACCTATGTATGCTGTATTTGGAGTTTTCCAATATATGGCAGGACGGTGTTACTTTCCTTAGAAGGCACTGCCACAGTCTAGTTCTTTCCACCACAGTCTCTAGATAAGGGCTGCATCTACCCTCACTGTATGTGCTTTAGCAGATGTCAGACTCAAGCAAGAGACCTCTAACTATATTATTAGAGATTTAGTACTTTTAATGTTCTGAATCTGCTAACTTGAACAAAGAATGTAATATTAAGCTCTTTGAGGATTTCTTCAAAACTAGTTCCTTCACTCTTGGAAAACATCAAATAAAACTAGGATATTTCAAAATAATATACATGTAGAATATGATCTTCAAATGTTTCAGTGAAAAATGTTATAGAATTAGTCTACAAGTCAATTTGAAGAGAGAAAGTATTAACATCATTATTTTATAAAATTCAAAGAGAAGTTATAGAAGTTTTCTAGTATTTTACTAGGTTTGAAGTAGATCAGGAAAAAGACCAAGTCCAGCTGGTAGCAGTGAATATTTTTCTTTTATTAGACGTTTTATTTCTGTGTAATTTGTCAATCCTTCCAGCCAATATCTATTCAGCACCTACTAGTATAAGACACTGTAATGACTGTGATTCTGTACCCAATCCCAGGATTTTTTTTTTCTCTACAACAAGCAATTTTCCAACACCAGCTGAGTGCCCTACAATTCAGCTCAGTTGTGACACTGTCTACCTGGAAATAGTGTCAGATTCCACAGGTTAAGGGCTCAGTCCTACAAGACCTCACCCCACGCCCCCCTTCCAGATGCCAATCTCAAGTCCAGGTTGTTGCTGGTGTTTCTGACCAATCTGCTATAGATCTGAGGTTCTCAAGACCTCCTCCCTGAGTTTGATTAATTTGCTACAGTGACTCACGGAACTCAGAGAGACATTTTACTTAGTAGATCATTGGTTTGTTATAAAAGGATATAACTCAGGAACATCCAGATGGAAGAGATGCATAGGGCAAGTTATGGGGGAAAGGACACAGAGCTTCCATGCCCTCTCTGAGCCTGCCACTTTCCCAGCACCTCCACGTGTTCACCAACCTGAAGCTCTTGGAACCTTGTCCTTTGGGGTTTTATGGAGGCTTTGTTACATAGGCACGATTGATGAAATCATTGGCCATTGGTGATTGAACTTAGTCTCCAGCCCCTCTCCCTCCCCCTGAGGTCATGGGTGGAACTGAAAGTTCCAACCCTCTAATCACAGTTCACTGGCAACTAGCTCCTGTCCTTAGTTGCTTTCCAAAGTCACCTTAGTAACATAACAAAAGCCGCTTTTATTTTTCTCTCTTCACAGGAAACTTCAAGGGTTTTAGGAATTCTGTGCCAGGAACAGGAACAAAACCCAAATATGTGTGTCTTATTATAAATCACAATATCACAATAACCAATATCTATTGAGTTATGTCCAGTGTTCAAGGCACTGGGACTATTAGCTGATGGATAGCACAATATTTTGAGGTACTGCTACTAATAATACTATACTAATTTTAGAGGTAAATAAACTGAAACATACAGGTTTTGGGTAGCTTACTCAAGATCATCCTGCTGGTAAATGGCAGAACCTGAATTTGAACTCAGGTTGTCTGAGTGCACAGTCCATGCTCTTCATCACTTCTCATACCCTCTCCCAACCACCTTGGGTGTTTCTGGGAGTGTACAGTGTAGTGGATTGTGTCTAGATATCTAAAACTCAAACCTTAATGTGGACAATGTCATGGGAGAGATGAAATCCAAGTTCTATGGATGTGCAAAGGAAGGGGGGATGTTGGTTATGGGATGACTGATGATTGCAATATTACGGAAAATTGGTCTTTTCTTATTCTTTAAAAAAACTCTTGAATGTTAACGAAATTTGTATTTTATATTATTTATATGTAGATACAATAAATATTATCACTGTGCCAGTTGAAAATAGGTAATCTACTCTGAAGAAACACTTTGAGAGTGTGTTCTTCAGAGCCACATGAGCTGATTAATAATAACTCATTTTGCTTCACTGTTAATTGTAGTTTTTTCCCTAATTTACCTAATTTTTCCATGAATAAAATGACTACATTCTGATTTATAACTAAAAATTGTGCAAGGGCTGTAAACTCCTCCTGAATCTACCAAATCTGGCCTAGTAAAAGCAATCTTCAATGACTTATGTGCTTACCTGTCAGAATTAATTGGATTGTTACTGAAAGTTCACGAAATGCCATTCATTGCCTTTTAAAATACTCATCATTTCAAATTTACATTTTGATGAGTCTTGTCTCCTCCTAGAGTGAGCTTTTTCTAGAGTTAACTCTTACTTCTCTGAATTCCCATGACTCTTTGAGTAGTGCTTCTACCATTAATCATGTCTTGTATTATATGTTCTCTGGCATTACATTTAGAAGCATTATGTCTTCCTAATTAGTTTCTCATCATCTTGAGTATCATTATTTCAGGCAGTAGAAGTGTCTTCTATTTCTTATCTATTTCTAATATAGTCAGCTTCTGCTAGCTTTGGGCATGCGGAAGTGTGAATGAATGAATGCCGTGGACCTGACTTGTCAGTGCTGGTCAATGATCTGCTGATATTCCTAGGGTGTAATTTTATCTGGCGGTTAGGCCCCTGGGCTGGAAATAGAGACAATCAGATCCTATTTCCCATTTTCTATGACTTTCGATGCACCACTTAAGCTCTCATTTTCCCCACAAATAACTTGAGGGAAGAGTCTCTGTCTAGACCAGTGGTTCTAGACCAGCCTTGATTGCACACTGAAATCACACAGACGTGGGCTTCTACCTCCAGAGATTCTGATTTTATGGGTCTGGGCATTGGGGTTCTGGACAGCTCCCCAGGTAATTCTGCTGAGAAGCCGAGGTGCAGAAGGCTTTGTTTAGAGACTTTCAGAAATGTTAATGTCTGCTCACAGCCTAGTGTAGTGCTCACCATCATCCCCTGTATACTTTCTTCCAAGTTCTGCTGATTTGCCTGTTAAATCTCTCTGAGCCCATCCCCTCCTCTGCGTTCCTTCTGGTACTGTCCAGCATTTTTTTTTAACTTCCTGACTTATCATTTTTTCCTACTCTGATCCTTCTCTTGACACAAATATGGCTTTCCTACCTAAAGCAAATATGAGCACGTCCCTTTCATGCTAAAACTCTTCACTGTAGAGTTGAGTACTTGCTCCTTATAATGTCATACAAGGCCCTACATAATATGCACCTTCCTGCCTCTCTAACCACACGCTCCAACACATCCCCCTTTGCATGTTTGTCTCCACTCATGATGTTCCGTGTCTCTGTTCTCGTGTACATATTGTTCTAGCTGCACAGGGTGATACCCTCCTTCTCCTTCGCCACTATTCACTTATTAATCACCCACTACTCTCCCTTGAAACCTCAGCTAAGATGTCACCTCTGTCAGGAAGCCTTTTGGACTTATCTGAGCAGACTTGATCCACTCTCCTCTATGTTAAGTATGTATTTTATACATACATCATTACTCTTCTCATACTATAATTATTTATATGCATGTCTAAAGTTTGAGGATAGAAATGGTGTCTAATTCATCATGTTTTCTTAGTGAAAAGCATGGGAACTTGAACAGAGTCAGAACTCAACAAAGTTAATTTAATTAAGTTGAATTAATGTTAATAAAGAGTTTGGAATTCCTTAAAAATAAGTACAAGTATACTTGGCTTAAAGAAAGAAGAAAAAGTCTAACCAACAGGAAGACTCTCAGATCAAAATTTTACAAGATAACTTTAAGTACATCTGATATATGTACTGTCAAGGAATTTGTAAAGTTAATTGAGTCCCTATTTTGCTTTTGTAGAAACCCAAGTTATTAACTGAACAAATATTTATTGAGTTCATTTTATGTGCTATGACACTGTTGCCATCCTCAAGGAGCTCAGTGAGACACACAGGTCCAAAAGCAGTTACAATTATAGAATGATGAAATGCTATGACAGAGGTATGTACAGACTTAACCTCCAGGGTCAATTAACCTTGTCTCCGGGACATTCCCAGTATAATGGCTGAAAATTTACCTCTTTCTGTCCCACTCAAGAAAGCAATAGTCAAATGCAAGTTAATAAAAGGATAGTATTATAGGGACAATCTTGCATACACTCAAGACTTTGAGTTTTGATACACTCAAAAACAAGAGGGTTTTTTTGTAAGTAAATAATTCACAAACCTTGATACTTTAGCTATTATAGTAACAAATTCCTTGTGACATATCCTAGAACTAATTGCAACATACAAGCCTATCATACTACCTATTTGGGGGGTGGGGGTGGGGAACGATTTCCTTAGTGTATTTTAACGTGTTTAGTTTTGTACAAATTTAAATTTAAATATATAGTCTTTTAGGAATATATCCATGCATATTGTAACCAAGAGAAAATTTGGTCCTTTAGGGAACTGGCAAGAACTCAGATTTAACTGGTATCACCAATGTAAGATGAGTGAATAGTTACAATTTTACTTCTTTAATGCCAATTCTATCTCCTCCCTTTGTTCTTTTGGTCAGTCTGACTTTCTGACACAGGAATCTGTCTACCATTAAATTTATAAGACCCCTAATTTCAGACTAATTTCCTTTATCAACCTTGAACCTTAACACATTTCCTTTTATTTCCCTAAAATAGCATTAGTGATTGATGGTCTAAGATGTGGTGATAATATATATTCTAAAATATAAACGAAAGTAACTACATTACTCAGAACATGGCAGATAGGAATAAGCTAAGGTCATTGCATGGAGGTGATATCTGTAAGGTACATCTGTTGTGTCCTTAATACCGTTTATCTCAGAGGGAAGATTGGATGTACATTCAGCTTAGCAAACACTTTTTACAAGTCCTAGATCCTAGCTCTACCTAAAAAGTCATCACATTATAAAGATAAAAAACTAGTTTTTTTAAAAAAGAAATAATATGCATACTATTGAGATGGCATAATAATTTCAGAACTCACATGTAATATGTGAGACTCATAGAATGCTAGAACCTCCGTTAACATATTGTGATTTTTGTGAACTCTCATTTTTGTGTTTATTCACAAGACAACATGCTGAAGAAGAGTGTAAGTGTTACAAGGATCTAATCTTTTAGAAATTATCATATGACAGGGCTCAGTGTAGAATATGGTCCTGCCTTGATTACTGAACTAGATTTCTTTTCTGAAATCCCTAAGACTATACAGCTCATATTTTCTGGAGCCCATTTGAAACTGTTTTGGACATTACTCATCAGATTTGGCTACCTAAGAGTTTAAAGCAAATTTCTATCCACTAGATGATGACTATTGGACTGTCACTGTACTATTTAAATCAAGCGAAACATAAAAAACTATTGCTGTCAGATGTTTAACTGCCCTCTTAATTCAATCTGACCCTATTATAAGTATTGCATTAGGCTGAAGGCAGTAACTCTACTTCATATTCTGTAACCCTCTGTAGCCCTAAAAAACACACTGTGGTACACCACTAATTCTTTCTGCAACACTGAATGTTAAAAAGAACATATATATTTATATATTTTCCCTTGCCTCTCTTGACCCACCTATAAAAGCAGATTAAATTATTTCTCTTAACCAAAATGATTCTGAAATAAAATGTTATTTTTATAAGGTAAAAAACCAGTTTTCTTTTTTTCAGTAACAAATGTAACATGTTCCTCATGGAAATAGAATATAATCTCCTTGAGAAAAAGGACCATTTCTTTTATTCCTCAACCCCATGTGTTATCTTTTTAAACATATTTGGTGACTTTTTGGCAACATAGATAAGAATAGCAAAGGCCCAACATTATTGTTGTGAATCTAAAGGGTAAGACTATGATTAGAATTCTGTAGGATATAATCTTGAGACAGATGTTTTGTTGAAGTTTATTTTTTGAGATTCTCTATTACTTTTTATGCCTCATTTTCTCATTTTCCTTCCATCAGTGGTTTGAGCCCTGATTTGCACATATGTTGGGCGCCAACTTGAAAGCAGTGTTCTACATGAACCATGTTGGTATCAGGCCTATAAAGCAGTATTTAACTACCTTTTGGGGGAAAATGGATATGTCAACTTACTTCATACCACCAATATAAAATTGAATTTTAATACTTTAAACCCAATTCAAAATTTACTTTTTGAAGAGAGTTAAGTCATTGCCCCTGATACAAACCTTAAACCAGGTTCTGGGAGAGAAAAAGAAGTGAGCTATTACTTTCCCATTTCTGACCAAATGAATTTTGTCCCTTTTCTGGCACTCTAGTCTCAGTTTTTCTCCCTGAGAACCCTGATCTTCCTCTCACAGCCATTTTTAAATAGCATGCAGGATGGACAGTGAATGAGTCCAAAGATCTGTTACCACAGGCCATATACATCTCTGTTCAGTGCAGATTTAGCTCTGGGGATCATTCATTGCTTGATTTCCCCCTTTCCTCACTTATATAGCTCTTGCATTGTACCAGGCCCATGCTGAGTGTGGGCATATAATGTTAGGCAAAAGCAGACAGGGCCCCTGCTTTCAGGAAGCTTATAGTCAGGTAGGAAAAAGAGACGTTAATCAAGCAATCAGACATATAAATGTAATGCGCTGTGATATGCACTAAGAAAGTGGGTACTTGGTTCAATGAGAACATTGCAGTAAAATTTGACCTCATTAAGGAGGACAGCTGAGGCTTCTTGAAGAAGTGAGGATGGTACCAAGATCTGGATACCAGGGTCCCTAACCAGAAGGTCAGACAGAAAGCAGAAATAGAAACCTAGGCAATTGAGGCCAGACCTCCTTCATTATCTCCACTCAGAAATTTTACTTTTTATTATCAGGGTATTTGAAACAAAAATTCTGAAAGGTCATTATTAAATTGAAAACTTTCCTCAATATTTAGAGCCTGAGCAATTCTTTACCTACAAAAAGCAGCAAGACTATGAAAATATAACAGACGACATTCAGTCATATGACACAGAGGTCACCTTAGTTATCGCATTTTTGTGTTTGCTCTTTAGATGAGGTCCAACCTGCCCAGTTTGTTTTAGGGAAATTTCTGTTCTAGTCCATGAACACACAAATGCCACTGATGCCACTGGGAGCCAGTGGGCTCTTTAGCACCCAAGTGCGCTCCTGCTCAGCTGAAAGAATCCTTAGTTCACTGACCTCCAGTCACACGTGACCTTTTAAATCACCTTCTACCCCAAGGTGACCTGACAGTATGCCACTATGGCATTGTGGAGTGATGCCATAGCCAGTTCTGTGTTTTGCTATTTTGTTGATTTTTCATTAATATTCAGGTTAGGTTTGCTTAAAGAAACACTGTGTCCATGGTTGAGTCCACACAAACAGGAGAGAAGCAAATAGATTTTTAGAACCTGAGTACACAGAGGGCTAATGATACCCGTGTGTTTTCCTTTCTTTTGTACCTCTGGGGCAGGCAGCAGAGGCCAGCAGTGACCAACCTTTTCAAAGCACGCCTGAAAGAGTTGAGCAGAGCCTATTGCATCAACAAGCCAAAAATAATAAAAGACTGTAGAACCAGAGCTTCTAGAAGAGGGAACATTGCAGGTTTAGATGTATCACTAGATGGCAGTGTTTCTGAAGTTCATTCTGAAGAGGCGATATTTGATATTATAATTGCCGTTTTGTTGAAAAGTCAGAGTAATAAATAACAGCTAGCTAGTATTTATCAAGGTCTTATGTACCAAGTAATGCGGTAAATGTTATTTTCACATGAATGTGGTAAGATAGGCAAAATAATTATCTTCTGTTTACAAATGAGAGAATGGAGGTTTAGAATGGCTAAATAATAACAGCACAAACCAGGAACCTAGCTAAGTATTTTTCAGATGATATATAGTATAGCTCGCAGTTGCCCTATACTGTAGGTGTTCATGTAGCTCTTAGTCTGAAGATGAGGAAACCGAGGGAAAAACGTGTTGGGTTTTTTGCTCAAGGTTGCACAGCTAGGAAGCTGAGGAACCAGGATCTGAACCAGGTCAGTCTAACTCCAGAACTTATACTCTTAAACAGTTCCTCCTTCCTTTTGGCTGCAACAGAAACGGTTTAAATTTACACATTATTTTTCCTGCCCTGCCTGGGCATTAGATGCTCCTAGAGTATGAATAACTTGTGAATCTCAAGTTATTTTTGTGATGGTAGTGGAAAGGGGGGGAAATCATCAAAAGAAGAATGCTCTTATCCAAAAATTAACCTGTAATATTTCTTGAGTATTCAAGTCAATTTCCCCAGAATTTGAAAATAAAACCCTTCATACTTTAATAGAATGGATTTTAAAAACTCATCTCCTCTATGAAAGATGAAAGTACTGATCTCCCTTTCATTTCAAACATGAAATTGATAAGAAGTCTATGCCCTCTGTTCTTGTGCAAGTTTGTAGCCCAAATCAAATTTCCCAGAAATGGACAATGAAGAACTGCTGCTGCGTCTTGATGATGCCTTAAAGACATCTGATTCTCTTATAACACATTGTTGGCCAGTGTTTAAAATTATTCATCGTAATTGAATAATGTTGAAGCCACACACCCCATGGATTTTGTTTTTATTTTTGTGTTTTGAGTCTACTGATGCAAGGTAGTTTGCTGATGTTTTGTTCAGTCATGGTGAACACGTACAGGGCAATGCATTTATGGTAAGACAAACTGTCCCAAGAATACAGTGGTAAAAATGTAATTTATTGTTTAAGATCTTGGAGAAAGGATTGGGAAGGATGGTAAAGCAATAAAAGAAATTCACTCACTTTGACCCAGTAGGTGTCGACTTTAATAGAAATACTCATACTCATATTCCAAATTTTACTCTTCTCAGATATTTCTTATTTAATTAAGGTTTTTTCTGGAAGTTTGCTTCTTCGTAGTGCTTGGCTGCAGTCACCACTCTGTTCTAGATGACTGTTAAAAGAAGCAAAGAAACTAAAGTCCAAGAAATTACTTTAAAAGCTAGCCTCTACTAGTACCTAATCGAAGATATCTAGCGACTTCCAGATTATAAAACAAATTAGCTCTCACCACCTGCCAGGTAAGAATGAAGATCAACATATCTAGTCAACCAGATGACAAAGGGGAGGAGTGACACAGAATTTCTTGCCGTTTCTTTAAAATGTCACTCCCTAACTGAGCCTTCTGCCAGTCTTTGAACCAAAGAAGAATGGTTTAGTAAGGATTCAAGGTCATTAGAATTTCTTACTTCTTGGATTCCTTATGTGTGACACTGTCTCATTAAAACAATTCTGTAAATCTAGTTCATTAATTTTCATCCAGTGTAAAAATAAACTTAGAAGGGATGCTTCATTTAAAAGAATTTTTATTTCTTAGCAGCTGAAATGATGGAGGTGAGGTATTGGAAATTCTGAGAGGAAGGAGAACACTTTCCTTTCACTAATTACAGTTTCTTGAAGAACTCACTGGTTGCCTCTGAATACCTATTAGAAATAGCAGAGGAGTTGATAACTCTACTTATGTTTTTCTCTTCTGCCAGGATAGGCCCTGTATTTTTTTCTTTTTAACGTAAGTTTAAAGTTTCCTTAAACTTTATTTATATCACTTAATAAGATTGTCACATCAAAGAAGGGAGCTCCAGTCAAGGGCAAGATAATACATTTCCAAAGTATGCTTAATATATGTGTAATTTTGCTTTCAGTGGCAGTCACAATGTAGTTTCCTTCTCAGTTACTTTGGACATTGAGGCTCTGGGTCATTATTTCTAATATGGATAACCATAAAAAATACATAACAAAAAGTGTTCTTATGTGTGTGATTCCTGTAAATTAAACTACTGACAGAATAGCTTTGTGTGGGCAGGCAACAGATGTTTGTTGCAGGCAAAGATTTTTCTTACTGCAGAGGAACAACTCACAGGGTATACATGTGTATATATGTGTATTTTATGGGCCATAACACCTTAGAAAAAAGAATGACTTTTTTGGTCATCAGAAGGCCATGATAAATAAATAATGTTGGAGAGCCAGCACACTTTTTTTTTTTTTTTTTTTTAAGTATCTCATTTGTTGAATTTGGCTTCTAGTTCTCTTCAAGAATGTTTGACAAGTGAACTTGTGGCTTAAATCTTTACTTTCTTTTCATCTTCAAGATCCTTCACTAACCAGTTCTGGCCTAACCGGCTGCTCTATTATCTGCTCTTCCTTCCTATTGTCCCTTCCAACTAAATCCCCCAAATGCAAATGCAGATTTTCTCTGTCCCCTTCTCCAAACATAAGCTCCCTACCTGTTCACATCCCTGGAATACACCGTGGAGAAGCCTCACATTCAAGGCCAGCCCCCACCTTTCTTTCCACTTACCGTCTCTTAAAACTACACCCAATCTGCTAGGTGTAAGTGTACATTTGCATGTTTGAAAAAGCTTAGTGAGTCATCTTGTCTTGGCAATATGTAATTTTAATTTTTAAAAAATAATTTTATGAAATTATTTTTCATAGTGAAAAAATTTCAACACTATAGACGACTATAACTTGGAAAAGTACAAATTGACAAGTAATACTTTTAAACTAAAGTTGGCAATTTTAGTTTGTAGCATTTCTGGTGAATGCCTCTATATTACCAATTATATGCAAACACCTTTAATTCTTGTTTAAAAAATTATCAGCAGCATCTCTTGTCTCACTGATATGAAAGAAGAAGAATTCATTTTACTACCCCATCTCTCTGTGTTTACCCAGGTTTCAATGGTTACCAACAGCTTTGATTCTTCTGGTGTTTACCTTTCTAAGTAATACATGTAAACCTCTCTTCCTTGACTGGATAACTTTCTTTACTTGCTGATTCAAGGGGGGGATGTTTTTGATCCTTGTAGTTTCCTCCACCTTCTCATTACTTCTCTCCCACTCCAGTTTCTTAAAGCTATATTGTTATTTTCTGTGTTAAGACAGGCCAGATCAGATAGCTAGTCCCTCAGATTATCTACCTTTTTTCTCTTGCTCTAGATTTTGGGAGATTTCTGCAAGGGCATCTCTCAGTGCTTCTACTGAATTTTTCATTTTGGAAATCATATTCTTATCAAAAAATATCTTTTTCTATGATTGCTCCTTTTTCATGGCAACCTATGGTTTGTTTTATGGTTTCAATATCTTCTCATATTTCTCTGAGGATATGAACAAGGCATTTTAAAACCCTCTTCTATCCTTGAATTATAAGTTTTCTCTGAAGTTAGTTGTAATTATTCATCGTGGTGCTTTTCATTTGTGCAAATTTATTCTCTCAAATATCTGCTGATTCTTTTTTTCCCTGAGTTTATTTGTGAATGAAGGTCAGGATGGCTGATACAGCAGTGGTTGATAATACTCAGTGTTGGGAAGAGCAGTGAGGCAGAGTTCTCACACATTAATGTGGACTTTCTGAGGGAAATTTAACAAGATGTGTCAAGATTCAAAGTTGTTCATAGCCACAGCAAATAGCCCTAGTTTGTAGAAGTCCACGTTCGGGAAGTGACCAGATTAGGCACAAAGGTATATATGTGAATGTGAATGAATTGAGGACTACTTAAATACATTTGGTGGAATATTATACAGTGTTAAAGTTGTTGCTTAAGATGAATTTTTTAATAATATGGGAATGTTATATATATATATATATATATATATATATATGTACCTATATACGTGCATTGTTTGTTTTCTTGTTTATCTTTTCAAAACTGTCTACATGCAAATATAATACAACAATTTAAACTGTAAAGGTCACTTAAAAATGAGCTTCTTGGGCCTCCCTGGTGGCGCAGTGGTTGAGAGTCCGCCTGCCGATGCAGGGGATACGGGTTCGTGCCCCGGTCCGGGAGGATCCCATATGCCGCGGAGCGGCTGGGCCCATGAGCCGTAGCCGCTGAGCCTGCGCATCCGGAGCCTGTGCTCTGCAATGGGAGAGGCCACAACAGTGAGAGGCCCGCGTACCGCAAAAAAAAAAAAAAAAAAAAAAAAAAAAATGAGCTTCTTCTACATGCCATACAGTGTGGGGACTGTTCTCTAATGGGTGGGATGGACAAGAGGTGAGACAATTACATAGTTTGACAAAGCTTATGATGAGCCTGGTGCTAGTGCTGAAGTAACACCGCTCAGTGTACCAACACTTACCCTGTACTACAGGAAGATTTCCTGAAGAAAGTAACATGTAACCTGAGATGGGATAAAATATATACAACACAGTAAGATTCAGTTCTTGCCCTTGAGGATCTTCTGTTATTCTAGGGAAATGGACATAAACAAAACCCATCTGTAGGTGCAATAATGTTTTCATGTATAAAGTACAAATGAGATGAATATGGAAAAGCAGTTAATTAGACCTGATAGGGTGGAAATCAGTGAAATAAGCCTTTCATAAGTTATAAATAGATAAAGGTCATTTTAGACAGAAAAGCAAGGTACAGCAGTTAAAATCTATGATTGCTGAGGAATCCCATGACCTTCACTTTATGCCAAGGTGTACTTAACTTAATTCTACCCACTGTATCCTGTAATTTCTTATTAGGAAACAAGTTTTGATATGACTTCAAACATAGGATAGTTCTCAAATAATATATGTAACTATTATAATAATATAAACAAGCAATTATATTGATATATGAAATAATATATGTAAAATTACTTTTAAGTGACCCAGTGCTCAAGTAGTTCTTTGTAGTCATTGCTCAAGTACTCATTGCTGTAAAAATGATAGTGACACAATTACTTAAATGGTCTTTGGCATCAAATTTTGTCAGAAGTTTTCTGAAATCCTGAGTAACTCCTTTGATATCTTTTTGTCTGCTTTTTGTCCTTCAAGACACGGGTTCTTTTTTCAAACATTGGTTGTCTCTGCTCTTATGCTGTGCTTGTCTAAATATCCAGTGATCTGACACCGATTTGTTTGTATGTTCTGGAAGTAATACTAGTATCCACACTGGTACTATGGATAAAAGTTCTAGAGAGGTCTATTTTGGCTCCATGTGTGGGAGAACTTCTTAATTTGCCCACAACAGACTGAGAAAAACATGTTTATGTAAACTTTGTTTACATAGTTTTATATAAAACTAAATTCATTTGATTTATAAATTAGTGCTTTATTCTGAGATCATGTTCTTTGTTTCTCCTTGGTACTAGAATCTCCTTCCTTTTATAGATTATGGCATTGGTGAATAACAGTCATTTGTTAAATGTCCTTACTTGGCAAAATAAAGGCAGGAAACACATTATTTGAAGTTTTATAGGCTTAGACGTCCATATAACCTGGAACTCCAGTTTCCCTAACTTCTAAACTCTGTTCCAACTGTCAAATTATGTCAGATTTTCAAGTTTTTTTATCTTGTTAAAAGATAAGAAGGAAAAATTCATTTGAATTAAATCAAATAATTATTTACATATGTAGATTTTAACTTTCTGCCTTATTTTGGATATTTTATCTTTTATAAGAGGTCATTGAGGGAATGAACTGACATGATAGAATAAATTAGGAGACCTAGAATCAATTTCCCAGCTGTGCAACTAACTAGAGGCATTTGCTTATTCTGGTTCTTAATTTTTATAGTCTGAAAAACAGGTAATGAACAAGTTGTAAGACGCATTTCAGTAATAAAATTCAATTTAAAAATACATATACTATGTATAACTGAATCACTTTGCTGTACACCCAAAACTAATACAACATTGTAAATCAACTATATTTCAATTAAAAAAACATGAAAAAATGTAAACAAAATACATATAGATGGATAGATAGAGTGTATGTACATGCACATACAGATGTGTGCGTATTTATGTGTACACACATACATGGAAGATTTAAAAATCCAGGAATGAGTTTTTTGGGGGAAAAACCCCAAAACCTTGGAAATTGAATGAACATACAAAAATATTGTCAATATTTGAAAGGTGAAAAGAAATTGAACTATAAGCTATGATTGGAAATTTTTTATGAGCACCAGTTTGCTGATGGGCTAATAAGCATTTACTTTGCTGATCTTGTAGTTAGCTGCCTAATTACTCAATCTGTGCATGCAAATGCAATCATTTGTGTATAAATGCATGCAGGTGCAAATCTGCATTAGTAGTATTAGGGCCTTACTTGAAACTTGTTCATGATTCTTCATTTCTCTATACTTGAAAAATCAAGATCCCAGTTTTCAAAAACAGTTCCTGAAACAAAAAGTAAAATCCGTATGGGCAAGATCCTGTTTTTAATGTGATCGTCCTCCCTAGATGTCTGTATCCAGATCTTCTAAAGCTATTGTCTTGCAACAAGGTTCCTAACTAATTAATAATAGTTTAAAAAACTGATGTGCTACATTTTATTGTCAACGTGAATTCTTAAGACTTTTTGGGTTCTTAGAGACCCCAAATCAAAGACATAAGAATATGACTAAATGCAGTGAGGAATGCAACTTGGTAATGCAATTATACAGAATTATATGCATATAATATAATTATATGTACATTGGATTTCTTAGATATCTGCTGTTGTTGTGGTATGGTATATTGTTAAGCTACATATTACAACTCAGTAGGCACTGTTTTAGAAAAACTTAAAGGGGAAAGTAAAGTGTATGCTTTAGGATTCAGTAGTTTTAATAATATCTAACTGTTGTATGGGGCTTTGAAACTTACAGAACACTTTCCCACATATATTATCTTGCTTGATCCTACAACACTCCCATAGGCTAACACCCATTTTAGAATTAAGAAAACTGAGGCTAACAAAATAAACTTAATGCCATGATTTCACAAGTGCTAATTTACATAGCAAGATTTTAAACCTAGAATACTCTTTTAAATTCTGGGCTATTTCCAACATCATACTCAATAGTGAAAAGCTGAAAGCATTTCCTCTAAGACCAGGAATAAGACAAGGATGCCCACCGTCACCACTTTTATTTAATATAATCCTAGGAGTTCTAACCATAGCAGTCAGACAAGAAAAAGAAAAAAAGTCTAAATTGGAAAGGAAGAAGTAAAACTGCAGTGTTTGCAGATGACGTGATACTATATATAGAAAATTCTTAAGGCACCACCAAAAAAACAAAAAACAAAAAAGAACTAATAAATGGATTCAGTAAAGTGGCAGGATATAATATTAATATACAGAAATCTGTTACATTTCTATATACTAACAAAGAACTATCAGAAAGAGAAATTAAGAAAATAATTCCATTTACAATTGCATCAAAAAGAACAAAATACCTAGGAATAAATCTAACCAAGGAGGTAAAAGATCTGTACTCTGAAAACTATAAGACATTGAAAGAAATTGAAGACAATATAAACAAATGGAAAGACATACTGTGCTCATGGACTGGAAAATTTAATATTGTTAAAATGACCATTCTTCCTAAGGCAATCAACTGAGTCAGTGCAACCCCTGTCAAAACACCAATGGCACTTTTCTTTCTTGTTTTTTTTTAAATTTATTTATTTAATTTATTTATTCTTAGCTCTGTTGGGTCTTCGTTGCTGCCCGTGGGCTTTCTCTAGCTGCAGCAAGCAGGCACTACTCTTTGTTGCAGTGCACGGGCTTCTCATTGTGGTGGCTTCTCTTGTTGCGGAGCACAGGCTCTAGGCACACGGGCTTCAGTAGTTGTGGCATGCCGGCTCAGTAGTTGTAGCTCACGGGCTCTAGAGTGCAGTCTCAGTAGCTATGATGCATGGGCTTAGTTGCTCTGTGGCATGTGGGATCTTCCTGGACCAGGTCTCGAACCCGTATCCCCTGCATTGGCAGGCAGATTCTTAACCACTGCACCACCAGGGAAGCCCCACCAATGGCACTTTTCATGGAACTAGAATAAATAATTCTAAAATTTGTATGGAAACAGAAAAGACCCCATATAGCCAAAACAATCTTGAAAAAGAAGAACAAAGTTGGAAGTATCACACTCCCTGGTTTCAAATTATGCTACAAAGCTACAGCAATCAAAATAGTATGGTACTGGCACAAAAACAGGCACATAGATCAATGGAAATGAATAGAGAGCCCAGAAATAAACCCACACACTTATGGTCAACTAATCTATAACAAAGGAGGCAAAAATATACAATGGGGAAAAGACAGCCTCTTCTATAAATGGTGTTGAGAAAACGGGACAGCTACATGCAAAAGAACTAAACTGGACTACTTTCTTACACCACATACAAAAAGTACACTCAAAATAAATGAATGACTTAAATGGGAAACTTGAAACCATGAAACTACTAGAAGAAGACATAAGCAGTACGCTCTTTGACATCAGTCTTAGCAGTATTTTTCTCGATATGTCTCTTCAAGAAGGGAAACAAAAGCAAAAATAAACAAATGGGACCACATCAAATTAAAAAGCTTTTGCACAGAGAAGGAAACTATCAGAAAAATGAAAAGTCAGCCTACTGAATGGGAGAAAATATTTGCAAACAATATATCCGATAAAGGGTTAATATCCCCAAACACAAAGAACTCATACAACTCAACATCAAAAAAAAAAAAAGTACTTGATTATAAAATGGGCAGAAGACTGAATAGATTTTTCCAAAGGCATACAGGTGGCCAACAGACACAAAAAAGATGCTCAGCATCACTAATCATCAGGGATAGTAATTCTTTTTTTTTTCTTTTTTTGCATCTTTGTTGAAGTATAATTGCTTTACAATGTTGTGTTAGTTTCTGCTGTACAATAAAGTGAACCAGCTATATGTACACATATATCCCCATATCCCCTTCCTCCTGAGCCTCCCTCCCACCCTCCCTGTCCTACTCCTCTAGGTTGTCACAAAGCACTGAACTGATCTCTCTGTGCTATGCAGCAGCTTCCCACTAGCTATCTATTTTACATTTGGTAGTGTATATATGTCCATGCCACTCTCTCACTTTGTCCCAGCCTCCCCTTCCCCCACTGTGTCCTAAAGTCCGTTCTGTATGTCTGCATCTTTATTCCTGCCCTGCCACTAGGTTCATCAGTACCATTTTTCTAGATTCCATATATATGTGTTAGCATATGGTATTGGTTTTTCTCTTTCTGACTTACTTCACTCTGTATGACAGACTCTAGGTCCATCCACCTCACTAAAAGTAACTCAATTTCATTTCTTTCTATGGCTGAGTAATATTCCATTGTATATATTTACCACATCTTCTTTATCCATTCTTCTGTCGATGGACATTTAGGTTGCTTTCATGTCCTGCTATTGTAAATAGTGCAACACCCCAACGAGTTACCACCTCACACCTGTCAGAAAGGCTACTATCAAAAAGACAACAAATAACAAGTGTTAGTGAGGATGTGGAGAAAAGAGAACGCTTGTGCACTGTTGGTGGGAATATAAATTGGTGCAGCCACTATGAAAAATAGTATGCAACTTCCTAAAAAAATTAAAGATAGAATGATCAAGGAATTCTACTTCTGGGTATTTTTCGGAAGAAAACAAAAACACTAATTTGAAACAATATATGCACCCCTATGTTCATTGCAGCATTATTCACAATAGCCAAGATACAGAAGGAACCTAAGTGTTCATCAATAGATAAGTGGATAAAGAAGATGTGGTGTATATACAATGGAATATTACTCAGCCATAAAATGAAGGAAATCTTGTCATTTGTAACAACGTGGATGGACCTAGATAGTATTATGCTAAGTGAAATAAGTCAGACAGAGAAAGACAAATATCATATGGTTTCACTTATATGTGAAATCTAAAAATCAAAACCAACGAATAAACATAAAACAGAAACAGACTTCATAGATATAGAGAACAAAATGGTTTGTGCCAGAGGGGAATGGGGTAGGGAATGAATGAAATAGGTGAGGAAGGTTAAGAGGTACAAAATTCCAGTTATATAATAAATATCATGGGGATGTAATGTACAGCATAGGGAATATAGCCAATATTGTAATAACTTTGATGGCAGATTGTTACTAGATGTATTGGGGTGATAATTTTGTAATGCATAAAAATATCTAATCACTATTTGTTAACCACTTAATATTGTAAGTCAATTATACTTCAATGATAAATAAGAAATAAATGAATAAATAAGTTAATCAATTAATTCCAGGCTCCTTCAGTAACATTACATTGCTTTGATCCTGTTGTTTGCTCTTGGTTTTGCACGTTCATCTCTGCAACCCTCTCCCTCCCTTAACTTTACAAAATTCTTAATCTCAAAGAGCATAATTTACTCTTCAGCATTCTGCACAGTACTTAGCACAGTTCTGTACCTAAAACTAGATGCCCCCAGAATACCTGTTGCTTGCTTATGGCTGGGGAGTTAGGGAGCTGGTGGCCAAGCAATGACATTTAATTCATAAATTGACCTTAGTGAAGTTTGGTGTTGGAGCTCCGCTTTTACCAGTGGCCTCATGCTCCCAGCCTTTGCATGGGAAGACAGTGTGAAGACCCTGCCCCAGAATATGGTGAGGAAGAGCTGGCAAGATATGCATTTTGGCATTGCAGAATGTACTCAAGACATAAGTCACTTTCATTTCTGTGACAGATATCCAGGTACTCTCTAGTTAATAAGACCGGCATGTTTTTCAAAGCAGAAATTATGGAAGTTATCACAGTAAAAACTCCAGAGTAATCTCACATACAACAGATTCTCATTCACAGATGAACATACGATTCTGTTGGAACAGGGGCCTGAGGCAGTTTTGTTTCTCTACTCTAAAGAAATTCTTCATTCTTTGGAGATCAGCTCTGATATTCCCATTGAGGCACTCTTACCTCAACATCTAATTTTCTTCTAAGATGCAAGATTGAATAAATAGCTCGGGTTGTTTAAGAAACTATTTTTGGAAGGAATAAACATTTTCAGATCTTGCTGTTAGAGCTATTTTCATTGTACTCTGTGGATTTAACACTTAAGGCTTTACCAAATGCATCTGCAGAGGGCAGCATGAGGGAGCAGCCTAACAACTCTGGCCCAGAATTCTCAACGCAAGCATGCCGCTGGGATGGGGGAGACTGCAATTTCCATACACACACGACCAGGATTTTATGAGAACACCTGTCTTACCTCTGGGCTGCTTCACTTAATCATTTGGGGATCTGAGAGAGCTCCCACTGAAGGCAGGTGACAGGTACATTGGGAGTAGGGTCCTATCTTCAGGAGCCTTGTGCTTTCTCTCCTTAGTACATCTCAAGGCTTCCAGGGGTGCTCCTTGCTCCTCGATATCCAGTCTGCTTGCCATAGAGCTTAGTTGGAAGGATTTATAATGAGGCAGTTTATTTATCCAATTGACACTAAAGCAATATTATGCTTAGGGGACTGTCAATAAAAAAGTAATAATAGGGGGCTTCCCTGGTGGCGCAGTGGTTGAGAGTCCGCCTGCCGATGCAGGGGACACGGGTTCGTGCCCCTATCCCGGAAGATCCCACATGCCGCGCAGCGGCTGGGCCCGCGAGCCATGGCCGTGGAGCCTGTGTGTCCGGAGCCTGTGCTCCGCAACGGGAGAGGCCACAGCAGTGAGAGGCCCGCGTACCGCAAAAAAAAAAAAAAAAAAAAAAAAAAGTAATAATAGGGCTTCCCTGGGGGCACAGTGGTTGAGAGTCCGCCTGCTGATGCAGGGGACACGGGTTCGTGCCCCGGTCCGGGAAGATCCCACATGCCGTGGAGCGGCTGGGCCCGTGAGCCATGGCCGCTGAGCCTGCGCGTCCGGAGCCTGTGCTCCGCAACGGGAGAGGCCACAACAGTGAGAGGCCCGTGTACCAAAAAAAAAAAAAAGTAATAGTAGCCGCAGTTATTGTGTTCTCACACTTACTACACTCCGGACACTGTAGTAAGTTCTTGTTATTTAATTCTCATAGCAACCATAATACAGGCAGGAAAACAGAAACTTAAAGGTTTAAGTAACTTGCCAGGATATGCATGGTATTGACAGGATTTGTACTCAGGCCTGACTCCAAAGCCAATGCTCTAACCTCTAGGCCACACTGACCTTAAGTTTGGTAGAAAGCCTTCTTTGAGGGAAAGAAATGTACTTATTTGGAAAAAAATACTTCTGCCTATAATATTTGGTAGCATTTTCTATCTGGTAGGTGCAGTGCAAATGGATAATACCGGGATTTTCAAAAGGGAGAGGGAAAGAGTCTGGCTGCTTCTGAAGATCTGAATAAACCAAGGTCTCTGGGTCCTCATGCCATAAATGTTCCCTCCTGTGTCACCTCCCACTTCATCATGACAGATCTCCATACCCTCTTCCTTTATATGTTAGCAGCCTCCAATCGCTTCTGCTCATAGCTCTTTGGCTCTGGATATATCACTCCTTCTTCCCAGAATGCAGCCCCCGAGTTCTTTACCATGAGGATTACTACTGATTCTTCAAAGTCCAGTTCCGACCCCACTGCTTGGGCAATCTCCTCTGACCACTCCAAATAGATGAGAACCCTCTCCTGACCCCGCCCAGGACCGTTTTCTATGTCTTGTATGCACACTTGTCATTGCATTTATCACACCGTGCTGTCATTCCTTCCTTGTCTATCTCTCATATCTCCCCAACTGTAAAATAAAATGCACTGGGACTGTGTTAAGTGTTACTCATCTCTGTATCTCTGCTGAACAACCTGCAAACATAGGTGCTTAATGAATGTGGTAGAACTGACTTGAAAACTCTTCGATACTAGAGCCATGAGCTACTTCAATAGCAGTTCAAGATGAATGAGGTTAGTATCCTGAAAGCAGTGCATTGTGCTTTTTTCGTCTTCAGCTGTAAGTGTATTAAGGATGAAAGATGCGTGTGTACTACTGCAAATGTTTCTGGAAGTAGCCCAGAAAAGAGGAATGAGACATCTAGCTCACAGTTCACCATTACAGAGGCCTTTGGGTTGGGAACTGTTTCTAAGAAAAACAGCAGTGTCAGACTGATGCAGAAATCACCCGTTTCCTTCTGTGTTGTCATTAAGAATTGTGGGTGTGTGTCTTTTTATTTTTTATTTATTTAACTTTTTTTTTTTTTTTTGCAACAGGCAAAGGATTTAATGCTACAAAATGATGTATGGTTTGTAGTTGGTTCAGCTGGGTAAGCGTTTGCCTCAACCACTGTGAACTTATTTGTTCATCAGTCATTTTAACACTGTGCTACAAACCAGAAAATAGGAGGTTTAAAAAGAATAATATCTTGACAGAATCTGCTCAGAGACCTCTGATGTTTGTAAACCTCTGACTGCTTAGTTGGTAGATTGTCTTAAAGAGAAAGTACACAGAATTTGATGATTTAATTTAAGACAGGGGCTAGATATTTCTAAATTTGAGGAAATTCTCACATATAATTGAGAAATTTTTACATATAATCTTTCTCTAATAGCCCTTATGCTTGCAACCCTTTCTCCTAGGAGAGGCAAGAGGAGCCACAGGAAGCCAGTTTGCATTTACAAATATAGAGAAAACAGTGAACTTGACCAGCAAGTCTAGGTAGAGTTTGGGCACTACCTCTCTCAGTGACTTTGGGCAATTACCGTCACCTCTTGGAACCTCTGTCCACAGCTGTAATTTTGGGATAATATGTGTCCTGATAATATCTCAAAGAAAAATGAGTTTCTGAAGATTGTGACTTTGAGGCCGTTGAGATTGCAAACTTAACTTTTGACACTTCAAATCTGAGACCTCTGCTGTCAGGCCATTTAGAATGAACCAGAAGAACGTGGGGAGAGTGTCTGTCTCCTGCTGAGTGGAAGTGGAGAGGTGTGTGGAAAGCCACTTGCAATTCACACATATTTAAAAAGCATGGTACTGAACCCCATGGCAGAGTGACTACAGAAAAAAAGCCTGATTTAAAACTATACCCAAGTTAAATGGTTTTCTTTGGTTCAGTATTTCTGGCTTGGCAAGTCCTTGATTACCCCTATTACTGGACATCTCGAAATCAAAGACTGACAGAGGCCACAGATGTAGGTCATATGTGTTGAGGTGTGTAGCTGTCAATTTACATTTGCCCAGATAGGACCCATGACTTGGGTACAACATTCATCACTGCAGACAATAGCAGGTCAGTATCCTGGGCTGACTCTTTGACCCTTATGTTATTGGGGTCTATTTCCCTGCTGACCCACAGGCTACACAGGTTGTTGGTCCAGTTACCTGCACAGCCAGATCATGTTCAGTGCTATAGAAACTGCCTTTTGAGATGGCTTTCGGATATCTCTTTCTCCTGCCCTCTGCTCCATTCATTTATGGACAGCATCTCTCCTGACTTTCTTCCAGATCTTTAGAAGATGAAAAAGGAAGAAAGAAAACCAAAAGTGATGAGGGTAAGCTAGGTATGAAAGTAACGCTAGAATCATATACAGTGATCATATTTCCTAAAACAAGAATTGTAATTTGTGATCTGACAATAGACTAAGATATTTAAAATCCAAACTTGCTTAGAAGACTAGGACTCATGGTTTTCTTGTTGACCACAATTACAGTAAGATGTCGATATATTTTCTAAGATAATACAAACTAGGATGGTTTAAAGAGTTGGATAACTCATTGTCAGAGAGGATTAATGGAATAGGTAGAAAGTTGGACTTGTTGACCTGTAGTTTTGTTCTAACAAATTAATTTATTCCTTCATGCACTCCTGCATACATACACTCATTCAACAAACAGTTATTGAGTATCTACCACATACCAGGGACTGATGGAAAGAGGGTTAAAATTAAGGTGAATTGTAGAAAGCAAAAGGTTATATCTTTTGCACCCTGATTTTATGGACTGGGTTGTATATTTATTACCTCCTATGTCTGGTAAGAACCACTTATATTCTGCTTCTAAAGAAGATTGTGTCCAGTTTGGTTTCCAAATTTTAAATCAGATATTTTGGAAATGATAACAAATATTTTTAGACTAGGACAAGAATGGTAATTGAAGGTAAGTAGGATCCTTGAGGATACCGTGAAGACATCGGAAATGCTTTACCAAGGCATTAATGATAGAAGTAATGGTGAAAGGAGCTTCTGCTTATCAAGTGCCTCCTATATGCCTCTCACATACTAGGCACATGGATATGATGTGTAGCTCCTATTTCAATGGTCTCCAGAGAGGGCAAGACAAAACACAATATTAACCATGCCACGCTTCCTTAAAACCTCTCAAAGGCCTATAGCAAGTCATGAGAAATGAATCTTTCTGATTTGTTAAAGCTATGTACCTACAATCAGTAGATCCAGCTGAAAACTGGGTAGTTCAACAAGTAGAATGCTATAGGAAATCCCGTGCCTGTCTAGTGTACTATGCACACACCGCCTGTGGATTAGAGTAGACACTGGCGACGAAACTTATTTGTCTCCTAGTTCTGTATCAACAAACTGCTTTTCCAAACTTGACGTTCCACATCTTCTCATCACTGACCCTAAGATTTAGCAAAGCTGAATTACCAGCTACTCAAAGTCTATAATTTCATGCCTCTCTGACTTACTTGCTCATCTTACTCCCCCAGCTATGAATTCCTTTGATGATCTAGTTCAGTGTTGTCTCCTTGAGTTGTCTCCTTGGCTTCTTCAACTAGATGAAGTCGCTTTCCTTGGAGTTCCACAGCATTTTACTTGTCCTTCTCTTATGACAGGGATCTCACTCCCCTTTGAATTTTAATTATGTTGTACCTGGCTTCTCCTCCATTCTCAGGACAATTGTTAGCCACCATTAAGCAATTAAATTCCTTCTTTCTACACCAAGAAGTCCAGATGGGAAGCAACTCTGTCACAAACCAATATCTGCAATTTAGAATGTCTGCCCTGATAATTTATGCTTTGAGACTCATGTTTGAAATCCCTTTGTGTAGGTGATTTTGGTATTTCTCTTCCCTTTAGCAGCCATGTGGGCCTCTAGCTGCCCTTGGGAGATGTCTGTGGTATCAGTTAGGGTTCTTTGGTTGAAAGCAGCAGAAATGGATATTGGATAAATGTTTTTTAAAAGTCTTTATTAAAAGACTATACAGGGCCTCCCTGGTGGCGCAGTGGTTGAGAGTCCGCCTGCCGATGCAGGGGATACGGGTTCGTGCCCCGGTCTGGGAGGATCCCATATGCCGCGGAGCGGCTGGGCCCGTGAGCCATGGCCGCTGGGCCTGCGCATCCGGAGCCTGTGCTCCGCAACAGGAGAGGCCACAACAGTGGGAGGCCCGCATACCGCAAAAAGAAAAAGAAAAAAAAAAAAAAAAGACTATACAGAGGCTTACAGAATCCCAAGGAAGGCAGAAGAACCAGGCATAAAAGAGAGACCAGGGACCTACTACAGGTATTACTGCCAGGAGAGGAAGGGCATCGTCACTCAGAATCTACTCCTGGGAGGAGCCAAGTCTAGTCATTTATTATTATTATTTTTGGATTGTTCTGATTAAGATTCAAAGTCCTGGGAGAGAGAGGCTGATTAGGCAAGCTTGGTTTACTTGCCTGCCTCTGAGTGTTCTCAGAGGTTGGGGAGGTGTACTCAGATGAGGCCCTTCAGCACCTGTTGTGAGAGGGCCGGATCCCTTGATTTACCATCTTGCTGAGACTGCACACAAAGGAGGAGAGGTAATGTCTCTCCAGTTCTGACACCAATTCCAGTGTGTGTGTGTGTTTTGTTCACACCACCAAGAAATTAACTCAATTCTGACACTATCTACCTGGAGATAGCATAAGATCCTAGAGGTTAAGGCTCAGTTCCACAAGATTGCCCCCACTTCAGGTGCCAGTCCAAAGTCCAGGTTGTTACCTTCAGTTAGCTTCTAACTGACAGGCTATAAATTGGAGGTTCCAAAGATCTCCTCCTTGGGTTCAATTAATTTGCTAGAGGAGCTCACAGAACTCAGAGAAACATTTTACTTACTAGATAACTGGTTTATTATAAAAGTATATAACTTAGGAACAGCCAGGTGGAAGAGATGGGAAGGGCAAGGTATGGGGAGAGGGATGCAAAGCTTTCATGCCCTCTCTGGGTGCACGACCCTCCCAGCACCTCCATGTGTTCACCAACTCAGAAGCTCTCTGAGCCCCATCCTTTAGGGTTTTTATGGGGGCTCATTACATGGGTACGATTGATTAAATCTTTGGCCATTGGCAATCGATTCCACCTCCAGTCCCTCTCCCCTCCCCAGAGGTCAGCAAGGGTGAGACTGAAAGTTCCAGGCCTCCAATCATATAGTGGGTTCCCCTAGCAAACAGCCCCTATCCTTAGGTGCTTTCCAGTAGTTACCTCATTGAAATAAACCCAGGTGTGGTTGAAAGGGGTTTGTTAGGAATACCAAGATACCTCTGTCACTCTTATAACTTAGGAAATTCCAAGGGTTTTAGGAGCTCTGTACCAGAAATAGGGAAGAAGGCCAAAAATGTATTTCTTAATATAAATCACAATATCACATCCTTCTCCAAAAGACAAGGTACTGTTAGATGCCAGGTGGCCCCAAATAACTGATATCTGGAAAGACAGCCTATCTGATTGAGGGATTCTCCAAGGTTCTCTTAATTGAATTTCCAGTATGCCCACATATCCTGTATTTTAAGTCTGTACATCCCAAATATGCCTTCCAAATTTGGTGAAAACTGTCCAAAAAGTTAATATTAATTATTTAGATATACAGGCTTGCCTCCCTTTTTATACTGAAAACTTTTTAAAAGAGGTTTTTTAAAATGTCTGATTCATCTTTGAATCTCTCTCCATCTTTGCACAGAATCAAGGCTCAACAAATATTTGTTGAATAAGTGAAATGTAGACATGATACACTTAAGTTTCAGAGTTGAACATACCTATATGCATGATTATTATATGAATAAATAAAATATGTTCACGTGTGTTAAATATTTATGTCTACAATCATGCAAACAGAATTTGGTTTATAATCACCAGAATCTCTACAATAATAGGGAAAAGATTACATCATTAGCTGTTAATTATTTCCAGGCTTTTATTTCGCCATGAAAGAAGTAATGGAAAGATTTTGTCCATCTCTCAAGCTTACCCTCTAAGCACTTTAGCCTTTAGTTCTCAGAGAATATTTTGCTGATGTTTTCCTTTCCTCTATTCTTTGTTGAAGGGATCAGTCTTATTCATTTTGAATAAGGCCTAACAGGTACTCAGTAAATGTCTCATGAATAAATTATGGCAATTTAATATTTGCCCTGATAATAAGGGCTGAAACCGCTTGTCAAGATGTTGGGCCAGAGCAATTATATATTCGTGAGAAGCCAGTTTTGGCAAGAGGTGACTGTGGATCATGGGGAGTGGGGCAGCCTGGGCGTGTTTTGCAGTGGGTCCCAAACAAGCCCTTCATCTGGATTGTTCCTGTTAACTGATGAGAAGGCAGGAGTTGGAATGTAGAGCCAGAGGATCAGGTGGGATCCAAGACAGGCAGAGAAGGACCTGGCCTCCACAGAAGACAAGAGATCGTTCCCAGCCTACTTAGTGGGAGGTTTGACTAGTGGGTAGGTGACTAAACAGTTGGCAAGTTCTGCTCTTACGGATGATGTTTCAAAGAACTGAATGATTATGCAGGTAACCAACTCCATTTTCACTGTCCTTTCCTCACTTAATATATTAGCAATGTTACACCTGACAAGCAGTGAGCAGCAGAAGTAGGAAATATGTGCAGAAGAGTGACAAAGTATATTTCTCCACTTTTATTAAAATCTTTACTTACCAACAGCTTGCTATCTGGCTGGCTCTGGCTTATTCCAGGTTGTGATTGCCCCTTTGCATGACCGTTGCATGGCATTTTCTTGACAAATATAACTATGCTAGCATTATTGTGCTCTGAGCATCTGGAGGACATAGGATGTGCTTTATTTATCTCTGTATCTTCAAGCTCTAGGACAGCTGCCTGGGACGATAAACTCTCAATAAATATTTATTGTTTAATATACAGAAAAAAGATAGAAGAGGAAAAAAGACAAAGGAACATTAACATTGTGATAGCCCCATGAGATACTCCTACTGATGCCTTCCAAGGGGCCTGCCCTTCTACTGAGGGCTGCTGCCATATGTAACGCTTGTGAGAGTCCTGAAAACAAGTCAGCCTCCTTGTCGTTCACCTGAGATACAAATCCCTGGAAACACCCTCACTCAAGCAACACTAACTCTTTCCATAGTGGTCTATGCCTTTTCAAGCCTGGGCCTGCTAGGACACGTTGTTTTGACAATCTTGAGATTGGAAAATCCCACCAGGCCTCACGTTTCCATCCAAGGTGTTAGAAGCCCCATTGAGCATCCCCCCCTTTCCTGTAATCTCACACCACGGGCTGCTGTGTAAGTATTTCACCTGGGTTAAAATTATATTGCTCATTGCCCTTCGCTTCTGTTCCCTCCTCTGTTCTTCCATTTCCTCCCCCTCCTTTCCCCTCACAAGCCTTCCTGTTGGGCTTTAGAACATTTAATACAATAAACAAGGCTTTGGCATCTTTAACTTCTTTATTGGAAACCACATGCACCTCTTTCCTTAACTGAAACCTGACCTTCCCTTGAAGACATGCCTTGGCCCTTTTAAGCACGTTTGGCCTATTCTTCCAACCCCATATAGATCTGGGCTAAGATTTAGTCTCAGCAGCTTTTTGCTACTGCATGACACTTTTGGACCATGAGTCCTTCAGCCTCATGTAAAAACTATGGCTTCTTAAAGCCTGTACCTCTTCGGGGAGCTGTAAACTCTTGACAGCCATCTACACTTGGCGGCCCTCATTTTACTTGTGATTTTTAAATAGCACTTCACACTGTTGACCACTCCCTCCTTTTTCCTCTGGCTTCCAACCCTTTCCAACACAGCAGGAGCTGTTCATTGTTTTACTGCTTTTCTACCCGACCTTTCAAACTTCTGATTTCAGGCTTCTCTTTATCTGCTCACCCCGTACATGTCTGCATTTCTCAGTGTGGTGGGCATGGAGACGTGCTGCCCAGATCCCCCAGGGGAGGGACCTGCTGTCACAGCTGCTGGGAGGGCAGACAAGAGACCTTTCAGCTCAGCCTGGTGTGGCCTCAGCTGCAGAGAGAGAGCTCTCAGAGCTCTCACGTAGGGTCCATACCCTTCCGGGACGCATATCCAATGACTGACTGACTAAGGCAGGATATAAAGGTCTGGTTATTTTGACCGCATATAGGACAGCTCTGATAGGTCATTCCACCTGGAGAGACCTTCTTGGAGCGGCACCGCAGCTCAGTTTCTCCGTTTACCTAGCCCCGCCTCCTCCACACCCCTTTTGCAGGTGTGGATTCCAAGTGCACTCCTCAATGAACATCTTGAGCACAAAACTCTGTTTCAGAGGCTGCTCCCTGGAAAACTCAGACTCCAGCATGTGGGCTTTATTCTTTGCCTCTTCTCTTTTCACACTGCATAGTTCTCCTTGGTCATCTCATCCACTGTGGCAACATCAATTACCTTTGTTATACTGAAGCCTGTATCTCCTGTCTAGACCTCTGTGAATGCTGGATCTGCCTATTCAAGCTCTTCCTTTACATTTCCACTTGGATGGCCCATAAACGTCTTCGGCTCAAGGCAACCAAGACCCAACTCATTTTAAATGACCCCAGTACACACTTCAAGCCTGCTATGTACTGATTCCTACTGTTACTGAGAGAGTCTATCCAGTAAATTCATTCTCACTTGGGCTGTAGGGAATTGTTTGAGCACAACAAGCAGGGGAGCAATATTTATTAACAAGGAATTGTACTTTCTTATTGTGCCTGCCTGGTCTTCCTTACAATTACCACGTAGTATTTGACTTACAAGTAACATTTATCCTATGCTGGTGCTAAAGTAAATAGATTTTCTATCTACTATTATTAGCATGAAACCAGGGAGCTATTAATGATCATTCTTGTGTTCATGAAATGTAAGTATCGCATTTTTGACCTATTATAGATAGACTCCCAGTAACAAACAAAAAGAATATGACAGGGACCTAATGTGGAATAGTGTATTCTTTCTTTGAATCTTCATGTTACTTTTTCTCTGATTCCTTGGGCAAATATCACTCTCTGTGGACAACAGGGGTTTGGATCACTCAGGTGGTGGCATGATGCTTCACAGGGAGGTTGGCAGAGCATGCTCTTTGGTGATGTTGTAGTCTCCTCATTGGCCAATCCCAAGGAATTGCTTTCTCATCCACCACATAACAATGGTAGCAATTTAGGTAAAGTCTTCTGTGCCTTGACTCCATATAAACAAGCTTAAGCTCATTACAACACTTTTTCCTTTTCTAAATACAATTTTTAAAGGTTGCTTTCCCCTATTACAGCATTTTTGGAGAAATGTATAACCACCATAGTTTGGTAAAATGTTTAGACACTATGCCATTGATCTGGATGTCACTGTCATCTCTGGCCAAAGATGCATGTTTTGGGAAGGTTCTGCCTTTATACAAGATTCACCCACAGTTTTCAACTCTTCTCCCTTATGACGTTTGTACCTGGCAGGACTTGTGTTATGAAAGAGAATAGAAATAAACACATGCACAACAAACTAGAATCTGTTAGCAAGACCTCAACAACCGCAGGTAGCGGTACTTCATTGAAAAAAAGAGCAGCAGCAGCCCTCTGTGATGCTGGTAAAATCATGAGTTGCTCCAGAACCTGGTATTGAGAACAATTTCCTGGACAACTGTGAAGAGGAGTGGGAATATAAGACTTAGCTGAGAGAACTGCCCAAATCTGTAGCTATATGTGTTCTTTTTCTTCTGGAACCTTCCTATGTAGCAGGCCCTCCAAAATGACCATAAGTGTCCTTTCCCAGCCCAGCCTTTGAAGAGAGCGCCTGTTTATCTCACGGCTTTCCTCTGTCATCCACACAGTATAAATCCTGTCAAATTCTTTCCTTTGGCAAGTGTCCAATGCTGAAAAGTTTTACATTTTGGTGGCCCTTAAAGCTGTTCTATGGGCATAAATAATTATAATTTTTAACTCTTAGTAGCTAAAGAAATATTTTTAGACAAATGCCCTTTATTTTAATCTCACTACTCTCAGACACTTGCTATCTTGTAGTGTCTTGAAGACACTTGCAGTCTTGAAAACTCAAATTAAACTATCATCATCTTTTGTACTTAAATGAAAAGTCCTGTTTCTAATGTAGGCGGTTTGCCTTTATAAGTTTGAAAAGCTGCTTGGTAGCAGACAGCCAAAAGTGATGAACAGTCTCAGCAGATTAAAATGTAAATTTGATTGAAGAAAACAACCTACAAAAATTTATGCTTCTGTATAATCTACGTGATTAAATGTTACTTGTTTCAAAGCTAATGTTTCTGACACTTTCAATTACAGCTTTTGGATGTTTTATTCCACATCATTTAATCTATTTTAAATAACTCTCCCTTTTAATCTCCACACATAGTGATGCATGTTTAGCATGAATCTCCAATGCAAATTTGGAAATAATCTCTGTCCAGTCTGCAACAAGACTCATTTTATAGGGAGATAACAAGCTTTAAAAGCAAAACCTGCAATCCTCTTTCTTATACTGAATCTCAGTATAACCATTATTGTCTTTTTAAAAATTGTGGTAAGATACATAACGTAGAATTTACTCTCCTAACCACTTTTAAGTGTACAGCTCATTGGTGTTAACTATAGTCACATTGTTGTGCAACACATTTCTAGAAATTTTTCATTTTTCAAAACTGAAATTCTATATCCCTGAACAGCAGCCCCCATTCCCCCCTCCCTCCAGCCCTTGGTAACAACCATTCCACTTTCTGTTTCTGTGAATTTGACCACTTGAGATACCTCATATACATGAACTCCTACAGTATTTGTCTTTTTGTGACTGAATTATTTCACTTTGCATGGTATATTCAAAATTCATGAAGCAGGATTTGTAGCATGAGACAGGATTTTTGCCTATTTTAAGGCTGAGTGGTATTCTGTTGTGTGTATATGCCATTCTCTTTATCAGTTCATCTGTCTATGGTCATTTGCATTGCTTCTGTCTCTTGGCTATTGTGAATAATGCTGCACTGAACATGGGTGTGCAAATGTCTCTTCAAGATCCTGCTTTCAGTCCTTTTGGATATATACCCAGAAGAGGGATTGCTGGACCACATGGTAATTCTATTTTTACTTTTTGGAGGAAACTCCATACTGTTTTCTACAGAGGCTGCAGCATTTTACATTCCCTCAAAGCTATTGTCCTTTTTATTACAGATTACATTAACTAAATATTGAATGATGTTAGTAATTATTAAATAATAATGAAATCCCAATAAGACTAGATTATTTACTGTCATATAACTGAGCTTTCAGTACTTTGCATTAATTTGAAACAGTAAATTTAGTAGTATGCCGTTTTGCCCTGCCTAAGTTTTGTTTTGTTTTTATTAATGGATTTGGAGTGTCAGAACACCACTCTACCATAAACTGATCTAAATGAGATTTCCATGTAATTCAAAGAAAATTATAAGCCAAGGAAAAGAAAGAAGATTGCCATTTCCGATGGTTCCCTCAGTCTGAGGAACATTCGATGTGAGCTACTAGGGTAGAAACCTCAGATAAAGCCCCATCAAGTGAGGAGTGCCACGTTTTGGCCAACGTTATCTTGACATCCTACCTGGGATATGGCGTTGATCCCTATATAGCACTTTACATCCTACTCCATTTCCCATTTGAACCAGTGTTCTGGGTCACTTCTGTTGCAAAAGAGGGTCCTATAGTTGTTACTGCTTCACTTGGTGGACATACTTGCCCAAATCTCATTGGAATTCGTGTGTGTGTGTGTGTGTGTGTGTGTGTGTGTGTGTTGTCACTGTGAAAACTTTACCATGGTTTTCCGGAAGATAAAATGATTTCATATATATATAAACACTTTAACTCCAAATTGATTGCACTTAGTGCAATTCCTATCGAAATACAGCAAGGTTTTTTTTATAGACACAGATAAGCTTATTCTAAAATTTATATGAAAAGTCATAAAATCTAGAATAGATAAAATAGTTTTGAAAAAGAAGAATAAAGTTGGAGACATCGCTACCTGATTTTAACTCTTACTACATAGAGTCAAGATAATTGGCAGAGGGATAAACACATAGATCAATAGAACAAAACAAAGAGCCCAGAAGTGAACCCGCACAATATGCCCAACTGATTATCAAAAGCACTCTAATAAAGAAAAGCCCCATATTATCACAAAATCCTATTTTTATTGATTTCAGCCTCTCTGCCTCTGGATTTTTATTTGTATCATCTGCTCCGATTTACAGTGCCATCTCCCCAAATTGCATGCTTCTGCTGCCTTCAGAGAAACCTTCCCTGACCATTCCAGCCTGAGATAGTATTTTCTACTTCTAACCTGAGGAAGAATCATTTAGAATTTTCGGTCAGGGGTCTAAAATGGGCAATTAAAAGATTTTAGTGTTAAAGATTAAAGCAAAAGGCTAAAGTAGAGTAAAACTAAACTGCAGAGATTGCTGTGGCCTGATTTTCTCTGTTGCGCTTCAAAACTTTTCTGAGAAGGGCCAGTAAAATAGGCTGTAAACTTGGTGAGGGCAAGAGCTACTTCTGTCTTATTCACTGCTGAATGTATTCCTTTATTTGGCACATGAATTTGACCGCTGTCCCTACCAGGCACCGAGGTAGGCACTGAGTCCAAAAAGGCAAGCAAAAACCAAACACAATCCTGGAACTTCTGTGCTTCTGTGTCTTCACCACACCATGTAGTTCTCAAATCAATACCCTAAGGAAGTATTTGTTGACAGATTGAATGTCTAAATTGAGGTTATAAAATGAGGGAAGCAATAGGAACCCCACAGAGATTGGAAGAGATCGCATAATAGAGTATTTTCTACCTAACGTTTGTCTAGCCTCGACTCCCAGAAACATAGCATGCATGTTTCAGCCGAAGCTTCTATTTGAAATAAAAACAGGTCTCTGGCTACTAAGTAGTCCCAGCCTGTAAGGCTCAGGTCTCCAGTATAATGGCAATAAGAATAAAGCAGAGCGATCTCTTTTCTTTGTGGTTTCTATGTGGCTTGACACTTACTAGCCCCCCGAACAGCTTCCCCACTGAGTGGGGTCACACAGTGCATATGGCAAGTAGACAGTGTACTGTAGCTAATTTTAAAATGCACAAGTGCCTAGAAGAATGCAAAAGGTGGAAGTGTACAGCTTCAGGACACATCGGATAGAATCATAAACATTCGGACATCCCAGAGCAGTGCGAACCCCTACCTCCTCTGGTAGCTGCACTTGAATCTGAAAAGGATGTGGGGATTAGTTTCCTTAGAGATTCTTGTTTTTAGAATTCCTTGGTTGTCCTAATAGTGATTTACAAGGGAAGAATTGTAAAACATAAGTCCTTGGTCAGCCATCTTATAAAACATACTTTGGGTTACCACTAAGAGATTATAAATAACTATGTGTAAATCCATCAACAATACTAAAAAGAAAACTAGTTTTAAAAGTCCATGTTTTGGGGCTTCCCTGGTGGCGCAGTGGTTGGGAGTCCGTCTGCCGATGCAGGGGACACGGGTTCGTGCCCCGGTCTGGGAGGATCCCGCGTGCCACGGGTCGGCTGGGCCCGTGGGCCATGACCGCTGGGCCTGTGCGTCTGGAGCCTGTGCTCCACAGCGGGAGAGGCCGCGGCAGTGAGAGGCCCGCCTACTGCAAAAAAAAAAGTCCATATTTTGGTAGGGTGGTCAGATAAAATACAGGATCCTTGGTTAAAAATAAATTTCAGATAAACAGTGAAAAATGTTTTGGTATAAGCATGTCTCATTCAATAGATGGGACATACTTGTACTAAAATATTATTTATTGTTTTTCTGTTTTGGGGGCTGGAGGAAGGAACAAGGTATGATGGTAAATGGGCAGAGGGAATCATTTTGGGGTGATGGAAATGTTCTAAAAATGGCTGGTGGTGGTTCCTTAACAGTAAATTTACTAAAAACCGTTGCATTTTATACTTAAAAAGGGTGAATTACATGGTATGCAAATTATACCTAAAAAATTAGAAAGTGGCCGTGTTTTATTTTAGATGACTCGAGGCTAACATATTTTTATTTGCTGATTGAGCTCCGTCTTTCTTGTGGCATTACTGTGATTAGCAAGTGGGGTGATAAAAAATGGATGGATTTTGTAAATGCTAGAGCACTTTACACACACAGGCAGCATCCTAATATTTCTCTTGTCACTTGCAGTGTGTATATGTCATTATTTTATATTATTATTAAAATTACTTCATCTGTAACAAATCCTTGCTAGATATTATTCTCTGCACTTCAGATTTTGGCTAGTTCAAGGTCACACCCTGACACAGATAGGGTCATCCCACCAGAAGTCATCTGACTTCTAGCACAGTGTTGTTCCAAAACACCAATGGAGAAAAAAGTTATACTTATCCTTTCTTACCTATACTTTTTTTTTTTTTTTTTTTGTGGTACGCGGGCCTCTCACTGTTGTGGCCTCTCCCGCTGCGGAGCACAGGCTCCGGATGCGCAGGCTCAGCGGCCATGGCTCACGGGCCCAGCCACTCCGCGGCATGTGGGATCTTCCCGGACCGGGGCACGAACCCGTGTACCCTGCATTGGCAGGTGGACTCTCAACCACTGCGCCACCAGGGAAGCCCATTTACCTATACTTTTATTTTGGACTATAATAAAAAAGTATACAGATGTAAAAACATCAAGATAAGATTGTGTCAAAATGACTGTGAAGGGCCTCCCTGGGGGCGCAGTGGTTGAGAGTCCGCCTGCCGATGCAGGGGATACGGGTTCGTGCCCCGGTCTGGGAGGATCCTATATGCCGCGGAGCGGCTGGGCCCGTGGGCCATGGCCGCTGGGCCTGCGCATCCGGAGCCTGTGCTCCGCAACGGGAGAGGCCACAACAGTGAGAGGCCCGCATACCGCAAAAAGAAAAAAAAAAAAAAAAAAAATGACTGTGAAAAGATCTTTTATGAGAGCCGCTATGCTTTTCCTTCAACAATTCAGTAGTTATTTATTGTATGCTGACTGCATTTCGAGCACTGTGCTGATGATGCAGTGCTGATGAACATGGAAAGTGCTGCCCTTGATTTTATAGAACTCTCAATGAGAGGCTGATTTCTAGAAATTTCTTTTTTTCCAGTTTTACCTATATTATTTATTCTTGCTTCTATACAGCTATTCATTGGCTTAAGGGGTAAGTTAGAATAGTTTTTTTAAATTACTGTAATAATTCACCCATTATTTCACACAAATCCCATTAACTGACAAAGATTTAATTCTCAATTACATACGAACTGTCAGTTGTTGTTGAATGGGAAATCACAATATGTAGACTTCTCCAATCTTTTAAATTCACATATGCAGTTTCCTAGTGCATTGTTGTTGTAAAAATTAATATCTTTTCAATGTATCTAATTAAAAATAACCCCAAAGCATTGTGGGATTGGAGGAGTGCTGTTGTCAAGGGAATACTGAATTTTATCCACACTCAGTGGAATGAATTAGAAAGCAGTAGCTTCCTTCAGGGTCCCAGTTATTTAGCACTATCTGAGTGGCAGTTAGACTTGGGATCTCTGAACTGATGTGATATGAAGTTAAAAGACCTCCAGTACCCACTTACAAAACAATTATTATAATTTGCCTCCATGAGACAAAGGAGAAATCAAACTCCTAAAAGAGCTGAACATTTCCCCTGAAGTAGGCCTTTTTTATAATTATTATATTTATTGCTGCTCTTGGTATTTCTAATAATTAATGTTGTTTCTATGGAATTTAAAACCAACTGGTGGCACTGACTGGCATGAAGATGAATGTTCTTAGTAAAGAACACACATTGAAAGAACACTTTTCTTGGAGAGATCTGACTGGGGCAGAAGTTACTGCTTTTATGTTTTAATGCATTTTAAGTATTATGTTTTCCAATTGTCCTATAAGTTCAAAAACTTCCTAAGTAATAAATATATTCTTCTACAATACTCTTACTTTTCCTAGGTTCATTTTTTTTAAACTTGAAATTAGTATTAATGAATGATATTTAGTGTTGGTATCTTCCATGTATTGTTCAGGGTGGGATCCTGTGGGATCCCAGCATTATTTGATGGAAATAATTTAGAAAACTATATCACAAATTCCCCTGATATCTCTTTCTTGGTATGATTTGAACAGAATCCCACCATCCATGTTTACTGCCATTTAGGGCTTAGCTTTAGTTACAGGACCCCCTAAGCATTTATGGATTTACCATTTACCATTATGGTTTTAACTTCAAAGGTTGAGGACATGTAGAAATTTGCATACATTTATATCCCACAGCTGAGGCTGCGTATGGGGATGGGTCCCTGTCTCTCGAGTGTACCTTGCCATCACACCCACACCTCTGGTTTCTTTTCTTCACTCTTGTGAAATGACAAACCTTTCTTCTTTTGGGAAAAAAGAGACCCTAAAGGAAAGCCAATTTCTAGTCCTGGAAATGCAAGTAAAAAGAAAGTGGGGAAGTTTCATTGAGAATTTATGTTTTGCATGAAGTAAAAAGCAGAATGTTGAGTTCATTGTTGGCTCAGTTCTATCACAAACACTAGAGTCCACTAGTCATACTGTGTGTATAAAAGAAAACAAGAAATAAGAATAATATTTATTTTAGGGGCAGGACTTTATTTATTTATTTATTTTTGGCCGCATTGTGTTTTCATTGCCGCGCGCGGGCTTTCTCTAGTTGCGGTGAGCGGGGGCTACTCTTCATTGCAGTGTGAGGGCTTCTCATTGTGGTGGCTTCTCTTGTTGCAGAGCATGGGCTCTAGGAGCATGGGCTTCAGTAGTTGTGGCTTATGGGCTCTAGAGTGCAGGATCAGTAGTTGTGGCGCACGGGCTTAGTTACTCCGTGGCATGTGGGATCTTCCCAGACCAGGGCTCGAACCCGTGTCCCCTGCATCGGCAGGCAGATTCTTAACCACTGCGCCACCAGGGAAGTCCCGAGGGGCAGGAATTTTTTAAATGCTCTGTAAATAACTTCAGTGCTATCTAATTGTTCACTTCAATATTTCAGTTATATTTGCCTCTATCTTCACATATCTGGGTCTTTAAACATATTTTGCTTGAACGTCATGACCGTGCTATATATAATTTTGTAATATGTTTAATTCTTGTTTTATTTTTCTTGCAAAAAAAGACTTAAAAATTCCTCAGAGGGCAGGCGTTGGGATGTAGATCACCAAAGAAATGAGGGAAATTAGTGACATTTATTGAGGATATAAGGAAGTAATAAGCCAGTTCTACTGCAATATGTTCTGCTTTTGATATAACACTATCAAGTTAAAATTCGGATACTTCAACCAGTTTCTCAAAATAAGCATCAATTATAGCTCCGTAACCTCACACATGTTTTTGCACTCCCTTCTCCTAATCTACTAGTTGTTCTTGTATAGAGAATAGGAACCACTCAGAAGTGGTTGTCTCTATGCATATATATTGGTGGGTAGGAGGGAATCCACAATGAAACCAAGTTTGTTAAAGGAGCCTTGTATTAGTTTCCTGAAGCTACTGTAACAAAGTACCCAAAACTGGGTAGCTTAAAATAACATAACATAAATTTATTGCCTCACAGTGCTGGAGGCTAGAAGTCTGAAATCAAACTGTCAGCAAGTAAATAATGCTCTCTCTGATGATACCAGAGGAAAATCCTTCCTTGCCTCTTCTAGCTTCTGGTGTTTGCCAGCAATCCTGCCATTCCTTGGCATCACTCTAGTCACATGACCATCTTCTCCTTGTGTGTCTTCACACTGTCTTCCCTCTGTGTATGCCTGTGTCCAAATTTCCCATTTTTATAAGGACACCAGCTATACTGGATTAGGGCTCACCATGATAATCTCATCTTAACTTGGTTGAATCCGCAAAGACCAGGGAGTGACGTCAGAAAGATGGTGGAATAGGAAACTCTAGACCCTCAAATTGTCAGAAGTCACAAAGAGAATTTTTAAAGTAGCAAGAGAAAAGTGGCTCATCACACACAAAGGAACCCCCACAAGACTGTGAGTGGATTTCTCACCAAAAGCCCTGTAGGCCAGAAGGGAGTGAAATGATGTATTCAAAGTGTTAAAAGAAAAAAAAAAAAACTGCCAGCCAAGAATACTATGACTACTACATCTGGAAAAATTGTCTTTCAAGTGAAGGAGAGATAAAGACTTTCCTATATAAACAATTGCTGAAGAAGTTCATCACCATTAGACCAGTCTTATAATAAATACTAAAGGAAGCCCTTCAAGATGAAACAAAAAAATGCTAACAGCAACATGAAAGTATAAAGTGTACTAATAAAGGTAAACATATAGACAAATACAGAACATTGTAACACTGTAACAGTCGTGCATAAATATCTTTAGATCAAAAGAATAAAGTATACAAATAATTATAAAATATGTTAATGGATACACAATACAAAAAGCAACAATAGACAAATGGAACTACATCAAACTGAAAAGCTTCTGCACAGCAAAGTAAACAATCAACAAAATCAAAAGGCAACATATGGAATAGGAGAAAATATTTGCAAACCATATATCTAATAAGGGATTAATATCAAAAATATGTAAGAAACTCCTACACCTCAATAGCAAAAAAATTGAATTATCTGAATTAAAAAAAGGACAAAGAACTTGAACAGGTATTTCTCCAAAGAATAAATACAAATGACCAACAGGTATATGAAAAAATACTTGACATGATTAATTATCAGAAAAATGCAAATCAAAACTGCAGTATCACCTCCCACCTGTTAAGATGGTCATTATATTAAAAAAAAAAAGAAAAAGAAAAAAGAAAAACCTAGAAAATAACAAGTGTTAATGAGAATGTAGAGAAAATGGAACCCTTGTGCACTGTTGGTGGGGAATTAAAATGGTGCAACCACTATGGAAAACAGTATGGGTTTTCCCAATAAATTAAGAATAGAAATACCATATGATCCAGGAATTCAATTTCTGAGTATTTATTCAAAAGAATTGAAATCAGGACCTTGAACACATACTGGCACTCCCATGTTTAATGTCACATGATTCACGATAGCCAAAATGTAGAAACAACCTAAATGTCCTTTGATAATGTGGTATATATGTACAGTGAAATAGTATTCAGCCATTAAAAAGAGGGAAAGCCTGTTGTATTAGTCAGGGTTCTCCAGAGAACCAGACCAAAGAGACTTACTATGAGGAACAGGCTCACTTGATTAGGGAGGCTGAGAAGTCCCAAGATCTGCATTCAGCAAGCTGGAGACCCAGGAGAGCCGATGATACAGCTCTAGTCTAAATTTGAGGATCTGAGAACCAGGAGAGCTGATGGTACAGATTCCAGTCTGAAGCCACAACAGGTTCAAGACCCAAGAAGAGCCAATTCTTCAGTTCGAGTAAAGGCAGGAAAAGACCAATGTTCCAGATCAAGAAGCCAGGCAGGAGGAGCTCCCTCTCACTCAGCTGTTTTGTTCCATTCAGGTCTTCAGCAGGTTGAATGACTCACCACATTAGGGAGGACAACCTTCTTTACTCAAATCTACTGATTCAAATTTTAATCTCATCCACAAACACCCTTACAGACACACCCAGTCAAGCTGACACGTAAAATGAACCATTACACGTGTCTCTCATATGCTGCAGCATGGATGAATCTTGATAACGATAGGTTAAGTGGAATAAGCCAGTCACAGAAGGACAAATACTCCATGATTCCACTTATATGAGGTATCTAAAGGAGCCAAAAGTCATTGAAGCAGAGAGTAGAATGGCAGTTGTCATGGGCTGAGGGGGTAGGAAAATGAGAGGCTGTTGATCAATGGGTATAAAGTTTGAGTCATGTAAGATGAAAAAGTTCCAGAGATCTGCTGTACAACATTGTAGCCATAGTTGACAATACTGTGTTGTGCACTTAAAAATTTGTTAAGAGGGTAGATCTCATGCTGTGTATCTTTTACCATAATTTAAAAAAAAAGAAGTCATGGATGAATTTTGTATTAACTATCTACTCTTATAGATTATTAATGGCCTATTATATTAAATCATTCAAGTAAAGCCCATGAATGACCTTTCAAAAATCTTATTTCCGAATAAGGTCACATTCTGAGGTAGTGGGGGTGAGGATTTCAGCATATCTTTTTTGGAGAGACACAATTCAACCAATAACAAATTCGCTGTCATTTCTATATGCCAAAAATGTTATTATAGCAACTGTTACAGAATGAAATGTGTCTCTCCAGAATTCGTACGCTGAAGACCTAACCCCCACTGTGACCATATTTGGATATAACGCCTTTAAGGAGGTAACAAAGGTTAACTGAAGTCATATGTTACAGCCTTAGGCCAATAGGAATGGCATCCTTATAAGAAGAGGAAAGGACAGGAGAGACATCTCTCTCTTCATACATTTGTGGAGGAATGGCCACGTGAAGACACAGGGAGAAAGTGGCCATAAACAAGCCAGGAAGAGAGGACTCACCAGAAGCAGTCATGGCAGCACCTTGATCTTGGACTTCCAGCTTCCAGAGTGTGAGGAAATAAATTTCTGTCGTTTAAACCACCCAGTTTGTGGTGTTTTGTTATGGAAGCCCTAGCAGACTAGTACAGCAACTTAACATTGAAAACACTATGTTTGTTTTCTGGTGAAGAGGGACAAAGCAAGGAAAGAGGGTAAAAGAAGAGGAACAATTTGCAGTATTTTAATAGTGTGTTATAGTCATTGTTTCCTTTTTAAATTCTGCTAGTATTAGCAATTTCTCAAAAAAATTTAGATTCACTATTGATTTGTAGGTGCAAATTATTAATTCATTTTTAGGGTGTCCATCAAATCAATTGCTAATCAAAGAGGAAAAAAGCAAAATTAAAAAAAATTAAGGTTTCCTTCTTTCACACTCAGTGTGATAGTGATTAAAGAAACATAAAAGTGACAATTTGAATAAAATGCCTATGCAGAATGTGTGTACATTTTACCTTACTCACTAGTTTTAATTTATAAGCTAATATTTAACATTAAAATGATTGTATCAAATTAAAATATCCTCTTAGAATTCCACTCCAACCTATTGCTATTGCTGAATCTAATTTTAACCCTCCCTCACACCCCCGTCACATAAACATATAATATAGATATTAGTTAGGCAGTGTGTTAGGTAGATTTCTAAAGACATTCCCTTAAGATTCCCATTCCCTCATTACCCAGTGAACACTAATCTAGGTACTTCTGTAAAGGAACTTTTGTAGATATAATTAAGATTAATAATCAGGTGAGCTAAAACAGGGAGGTGTTGGAGGAAGTAATTGAAAGGATGTGACCACCAGTTGACTGAGGGCTGGACCTGGGCAATCAGAGGCTCCTCACCCCCTCCTACATTTTGGGATGTACTTTCTGCCCACTGTTCTCACAGTGGGAGCTGTTCCAGGGACATAGTCTTGGGAAAGTAAGATGCTGCTGAGACCATCTGGACAGTATATGTGACAAAACCCAATTAAGGTCTCTTTATAAACCTTTAAGATTCTGGTGAGTGGGTGTGGAGATCTGCTCATCTTGCAGCTGTCCAAGGCAAGCCTCGTGTGCAAGTTCCCTTGCTATTAAACCTGCTAACCTACCAATCTGAGGGTTCTGCCTCTTTCTTCAGTCTCTTATCTCATGTGTTTGGGGAGCAGGTTTAGATTTCCCCCAGGAAGCTCCCAAGATTGCAAATCAATAGAAGATTATTCTAGATTATCTCAGTGGTGCCCATCCAATCATGTGAACCCTTAATAAGTATCAATAGAAGAGGAAGGCACAAGAGTTAGTCAAAGAGATACAGCAGAAGAGGAAGGCAGGAGAAATAAGGCAGAAGAACATGGAGACCTTGACAAGAACTCAGCTGCCATTGCTGGCTTTGAAGGGTGTCATGTGCCAGGGAAAGAGAGCAGCCTTGAGAACAATCCCCAGCTGACAGTCAACAAGGAACCGGGGACCTGAGTCATATAACTGCAAGGAACTAGATTATGCCAACAACCTGAGTGAACCTGAAAGTGGATTCGTCTCTAGAACTTCCAAAAAGGAATCCACCCAGCAAACACCTTGATCTTGGTCTTATGAAACCAGGAGCAGAGAACTACCTGAACTATGCTGTGACCAGACTTCTGATCTATAGAACTATAACATAAACAGGTGTTGTCTTACGCTGCACCATTTGTGTTAGCTATGGAAAACTAATACAGGCAGTTATAATTGTAGAACATTCTTTCAATGCCATAGTATAATTTTTCACCCATTTAATATTTAGCAATATATATTACAAATTATAATCTTAGTTTCTCAACATTCATAAATTAGGGATATGACAAGAGGAAAAATACACAAAAATTCAGCAATGTAATAGGAAAAAGAAAGAAAACAATTTTGCTTTTTGAAAATTACCATAAATAAAATGAAAAGGCAAGCCACATATTGGGAGACAATATGCACAATATATACTTAACAAAAGACTATATCCACCATATATAAAGAATTCTAACAATTCAATAACATAAAGCAGCCCAATTAAAAATGGGCAAAATATTTGAATGGACCACAAGTGAAGATATATGAATGGTCAACAAGCACATGAAAAAATCCTTAATATCATTAGCCATCAGGCAAATAAAAATTAAAACCACAATGAAATACCACTCATTCAGATATACACTCAATCAAATGACTAAAAACAAACAAACAAATAAATAAATGAATAAGATGCCAGATGTTGGCAAAGATGGGAGCACTCATACATTGCTGGTGGAAATGTAAAATGGTACAACCACTTTGGAAAACTATTTGGCTATTTCTTATAAAGTTGAATATACCCTTAACTGTATAACCCAGCAATTCCACTCAGATATTTACTCAAGAAAAATGAGAATATGTATCCACAAAAGGCCTATACCTGAATGTTAGTAACATCTTTATTCATATTAGTAAAAATTGGAAACCCAAATGTCCATCAAGACGTGAATGAATAAATTGTGGTATATCTATACAATGGAATATTTCTCAGCTATTAACAGTAATAAACTACTGAAACATGGAGCAACACAGATAAATCTCCAAGTTTTATGCTAAATGGAAAAAGCCAGACACAAAAGGTCACCTGCTGTCTGATTCCATTTATATGAACCTCCAGGAAAGACAAATTGATAGTGATTGAAAGTAGGTCAGTGTTCTTAGGACTGAAGGTGGGGAATAAGAATAGAATGAGAAGGATCACAAGAGAACCCTTGGCAGTACTTTGTATCTTCATTGTGTGATGTTTACACAGATATTTACATTTGTCAACACTGATTAACCTGTAAACATTTTATGGTATATAAATTATGCCTCAATATAATTAATTTTTTAAAAGAAAAAGAATGGGAACCAAAATAATAATAATAATAATGACCACTGATTTGGTCTTGAATAGAATCCAAAGCTTGACCTCCAATGCAAATTAAAAATCTGACCATAACTTCAAGATAGGTATTCTGCTGGGTTCTATCCAGGTGCAGCACTGAGAGACTGAGGTAATACACTGGAAAGCTTTTCTTTGCTTCTCTACCAAAAATTAGGCTCTGTTTTAAATCCTCATCCTCCCTTTAAGCTTTTGCAGGTCAACCCCTCCAAGCCCTAGGGACCACGGGGATTTGGTCATGTGCAACTAAGTGCTGACTGTGGATGAGGAAAAGGCAGACTGGAGAGAGGGTTCCCCCGGATTTCAGTTCAACCCCTTACTTACTGCTGTTTACTGCTAAGGTCCTGCTGCTGACATTCCCAGAATCTATCGAATAAAAATGCATCTGGGCACAAGGACCACAGGGCTGGGTCTGGAATGCTTCCCAGCTGGTTTCGGGCCATACATATAAGGTGTTTTCTGGCCATACACACTAGATCTATAATGAGTCATCAACTTGGAAATACATGTTCTGTTTCAAATCTTGTCTTGAAGCATTTGACATCATTTCTTTTTCCTTTGGACTTCTTGTGCTCAGTGTGAGAGTGAATGAATTTGGCCTTGATAATAACAGTGTTAGCCATTTCAGCAGTATTAAAAGTACCTTTTCATCCTTCAGTGTCAATTCTAACAACATCTCCTTAGGGAGGGCTACCCTGATTAGTTAAAGCAGACATCTCTCACCTCACACTCTTGTGTCACACTCAGTCACATTGCCCTCCATGATTGTCTTCACTGTGTTCATCAATACCTGAAATTATCCTGGTGCTTATTTATTGTCTTGTCTCCTCCTGCTAGAATGACATCCCATGAAAAAGGGGACATAGTTTACCTATTCACTGTTTCCTGAAAACAGTGCTCAGCTCAGAGCAAGTACTTGATGAATAGTTTGGAATGAATTCAACAATGCAATAAAGGAAGAAATTTTAAAAAAAAACAGTTATGTGGAACCTACATTGGAATTCTTTCAAACATTTCTATTTATACTTTTCATCAGTAAATATTGTTGAAAATATAAAATTAGGTTCCAGATTATTTGTCATCTACTGATGAGAGATCTATAAACAAAGGTTGCCAAAATGCAAATTGCTTTTTTAAAAAAGACTTTAATTCCCTTAAAAAGATCTTTTACATTCTTAAAGTAAAACTAAAGTTTGGTCTCAGTGGACATATTTAACATTATTTAGCTATTAAGCAGATATATATATTTGCTTCATGTAGGCATCAAAGACCTTCAGTTGATTTTTTGCCCTTTTCATGGTTCAGAGGTTCCTATTTCAAAATTGTAAATAAAAGTTAACTGAAAATATGGAAATGCCCAGCATAAATTCACCTAGTGAATAAAATTGCAATAAAGAGAGGAAAAGGTGTGTAAGCAAAGTAGGCAACATTCTGTTTTTCTTTGATTTATTGCTGAAGGAAAAGGTAATGATGATTCAACACTTCCAAAAACCTTTATCATTCTAAACTATTTAAAGAAAAAAAAATTATAGTAGAAAAACGCAGCCTGTAGAAAAATATAAAAACAGGACTCTCCATCAGCTGAAGAAAAGAAGTCTGAATAGAGAGTACCCTGGGAGCATTTATTTTGAATAGAGTTTTGTTTCTCCTCTTAGGCCCATGGGTTTGATAAATTAACTTAAATTTGGGTTTCATTGTCTTTGGCCCCTTTGACATCACAAAAACTCATTTTTCTACTTGGATTGGTTGTGTAGTGGGTTGAATTGCATCTTCCCAAAATACCTGTGCATGTGACCTTATTTGGAAATAGGGTATTTATCTATTTATTGAATAAAAGTTTCTTTAAGTTCCATAGTGCTTTACAATTTTCAAAAGTTTTACACATTTGATTTATATAATCCCATATTAACACTTTTCCCCTCCTACCCCTATATTGCCCCTCTCCCCTTCCCTCTCCCCACTGGTAATCACTAGTTTGTTCTCCATATCTGTGAGTCTGCTTCTTTTTTGTTTTATTCACTAGTTTGTTGTATTTTTAAGATTCCACATATACACAATATCATGCAGTGTTTGTCTTTCTATGTGTGACCTATTTCACTTAACTTAATGCCCTCCAGGTCCATCTATGTTGCTACAAGTGGCAAAGGAAATAGGGTCTATACAGATAAAATTAAGTTAAACATCTCCAGATGAGATGATCCTGGATTTTGGGTGAGCCTTAAGTGCAGTGATTAGTGTTCTTATGAGAAAAGGAAGAGAGAGATTGGAGACATACAGACAGAGGAGAAAAAAGCAGAGGGAAAGACAGAGGCAGAGATTAGAATGATGCATCTAAACCCAAGGAATGCTAACGATTGCCAGCAACTAGAAGAAGAGAAGCTAGGGAGAGGCATGTAGTAAATTCTCCCTCTGAGCCTCCAGAAAGAACCAACCCTGCCGACAACTTGATTTCAGACTTCTGGCCTCCAGAACTGTGAAAGCATACATTTCTGTTGTTTTAGGCCACCAAGTTTGTGGTAATTTGTTATGGCAGCCCCAGGAAACAAACACAATTGTATACGGCGTACCTCATTTTATTGCACTTTGCAGGAACTGTGTTTTTTACAAATTGAAGGTTCGTGGCAACGCTGCCTCGAGCAAGTCTGTCCGCGCCATTTTTCCAACAGCATTTGCTCACTTCATGTCTCTGTGTTACATTTTGGTAATTCTTATATTTCAAATTCTCCACCAACAAAAAGATTATGACTCACTGAAGGCTCAGATGCTGGCTAGCATTTTTTTAGCAATAAATTATTTTGAAATTAAGGTATGTACATTATTTTTTTTTAGACATAATGCTATTGCTCACTTAGTAGACTACAGTGTAGTTTAAACATAACTTTTTATTTTGGGAAACCCCAAAATTCGTGACTCACTTTATTGCTATATGGGCTTTATTTCAGTGAAACCCAACCTGCAAGATCTCCAAGGTATGTCTGTTATGTTTTAAACAAACTTTCTTTTGCTGTGTCTAAAAGGTTGCAGAGCAAGGCATCTGGTTACTTTGCAGACCACTGTGGGGCACTATAATCTGTATCTCTGGGAAGTAGCCTTTGAATGGTCTTTACTCAAAGCTTCTGTAGGCTCTGCTACATTCGAGAATTTACTTTGGGGAACAACAGTGACAACTTCAAGACTCAGGAAAAAGAATCTCAGCCACCCGGGGGCCAATTGAAAACTCTTTCTCATTTAATAACACTTAACATTCTTGGGGGACAAAAATCATTTAGTAACTACTTCCCTAGGAGGTAAAAGCAAATTTTCTTTGAAATGCTTACTTGGCATAGCTGTTCTTTATTCAGTGGTTCTATAATATTTTGATTTTAATGTGTCATATGAAAAATGTACTTCAAATTACTAACAAAATAAGTAAAAGTAGAGGAGGGGCGAGGATGAAAGTCTGTGTTCTTCAGTGTTTACAACATTCACTAAGGGCTTGGGCTATAATATTAAATTTATGATAGACAAGATAAAAATTTAGGAGCAATTCTATTTATTTAAAATGCACTTGAGGGACTTCCCTGGTGGTGCAGTGGGTAAGACTACGTGATCCCAATGCAGGGGGCCCGGGTTCAATCCCTGTCCAGGGAACTAGATCCCACACTCATGCTGCAACTAAGAGTTTGCATGCTGCAACTAAGGAACAGGCAAGCTGCAACTAAGGAGCCCTTGAGCCTCAAGTAAGGAGCCTGCCTGTGCAACTAAAGTAGCCCATGTGCCACAACTAAGGAGCCCACCGGCCGCAACTAAGGAGCACTGCTGCAGCTAAGGAGCCTGCCTGCCACAACTAAGACCCAGTGCAACCAAATAAATAAATAAATATTAAAAAAATAAATAAACAAAATGCACTTGAACTTTCAGAGCTCAGTAAATAACTTTACTATTACTCAGTCATTTAAACAAGAAATTTTAGAAATATTTTTGACAACTCTTCTCTGTACCCCTAAATCCCATCTAAGTAACTTCTAAATACCTGTCCTTAGTTGCACTGTCTTAGAAAAGGCTCATGTCATCCCATGACTAGACGTTCACAATATGTTTCTAACAGTTCTCCCAGCTTCATTGTCTATTCCAATCCACCATCCACACTGTTTCTAGGCTTATATTTTTTTCTATAACAAGTCACATGTTGTGAATTCAAATTCCTCAGCATGATACAAAAGAACTTTTCTTATCTGGCACTGGTCTATGAGTGTACACAGAAGTATTCTATGTAGATAGAAGAATAATTCATAAAACTCTCTTGAGATATAGGCTAGTGTTTCTCAAACTTCAATGTGTATAAAAATCATCTAGGGATCTTATTAAAATAAGACCAGGATGATGAGTGGGGCCTGAGAGTCTGTGTTTCTCATAAAGCTCTTAGGTATTGCAGATGTTTCTAATTCAGGTACCACCCTTTGAGTGGCAAGGATAGAGTGAAGCCTTAAGCTAAGTGTCTAAGGTAAGCACTTCTCTCTCTCAATATAAGTATGGGTCCTCTTCCATTTCCTTTTTGGTTCCCTGTCAGCTTCTTCTATGAAAGCCCATGTAAGAGAGTAAAATCCTTGAAGACAAGGACCCCGACACCTTCCTCCTTGGGTCTCTCCTCCAGGGTCTAGTGCAGTGCCTGACACTTAGCAGCCATTCCACAGGCTGTCTACAACTGTAACAACAGTTAATAGGTTAATTTATCACAAGAGCTTCATAGACATAGTGTTAAGGGGCCGCAGCAGGAGCTCGCAAAAGGGGGACTGTTTTTTCCAGCTTCCATTCGAGTTAGGTGTGTGTACGCCACTGAGTCTAGCAAATGGGATGTGCCATATGCTGCTTCTGGTCCTGGCCCACATGAACTTTCCACATGTGGTCCTGCACATTCTTTTCCTCTCCGTGGGCTTGATGAAGACAAGTATGGAGGCTGTGGATGCCAGCTGGTGAAGATAGCAGAGACAAAAGAGAGAAGGAGCCTGTGACCCTGTATTACTGACTGGAAGAGAGCCACTTGTTCAGGATCACTCATTTTTGATCTTTCATAAGTGAAAAATAAAAGTCCATCTTTCTTGCGCCATTATATATATTTTGGGGTCTGTTTTTACAGTAGATTGCATATCCTACTTAAAGCAGCTAGAATTTTGTAACTTGGCAGAATGATACCATGATATTAGTGTAAGATCAATGTTGTTTTTGAACTGGTTATGGTTTTCAATTTTGGATGGAGGGATGTTTGTAAATATAAATTCCTGTTAAATTAGCTTTCTTTTTATTTATATACCCATGTTCAAAGGTGGCTGAACCAGGCTAATTGTATACCATAAAAACCATGTTCTGATTTGAATAGTTGCTGTTTTATTTAGAATTTTTAAAAACCCACTTTATTTAGAATGTATCTAGTTTTACCAGTGAAATGCAACATAGAAATTGTAGGTCTAATGTTTTTTTTACAATAATTAGTAGCAAAATTATGAGTAAGTTTGAAATATTAATGTTTCCTAGGGAAATATCTAAAATACAGATGTTTTCAAACCCATAACCCATGAATAAACAGACCTGCTTTTTGAAACTATATTTCTAATGACTAATATTCAAAAGCACCATAGGAAAGGACATGATAATTCAAAATTACCCCTATGGGTAAATAGTTCCTATAAAATGTAATCATTCCTCCAACTTAAGAGGTAGGAAGGATGAGGAATTTAGCAGAGTATTTGAATAAAAAATATCAGTGACATAAAAAAGTATAAGGAATATAAGAAAAATCAATGGGGTTCTGTTAGAAGTTATTACTGATCCTTGCACTTTTACTTATATAATCACATTATTTATAATAAAAGCCTTTATAATTATTGGCTGTAATATGTATCATCCAACTCACAGAATAAATGAAACTGAAGGGATTTCTGAGCCTTTTCATTCAGAAATGAAAAAGAAAATTGATTTCCATATTACAGATTATTGTGGAAATAAATTGCTAAATGGTCAGATGTGCTTTGCTTTACATCTCTGAGTATGATTTGTGGATACATTATTTATAGAAAACGTGATTAGTCTTCAAATGTGAAAAATATAGGTAAATGTGTTATATTACACATTTTTGTAAACCAAGCAGGCAAAACTCCATTAACCTGTTAAACCAGAGTGATAGCCTTTCAGATAATAGTTACCAGCTGCTGGGATCCCTGATGCTAGGAGGCAGAGGATGTTTGCATCAGTGACCATCAAACGAACTCCTCTCTTGTCTTAGTCAATTGTTTCCATTTCTGTCTGCACCAGAGTTTTCCCTCCAGGATCAAGCAGGGGAGAATAAACCAGATACTGCATGATTTGAATTTTGAGTTTGTTGCTTCTCTTTCTGAGGTTTGAATGTTACAAGGTCTAAGCAGAGTTCTCAAGCCAAGGAGCAGGCTGAATCTGGCCTGCAGATAAGTTCTGTTGGCCCTGACAGTGTCCTTGTTTTTCTCAGGAGATTGATTGTACAAAAAAAATCTGGACTGTGGCTTCTTTCAAAACACATGAAATTCTATGACCAGTGGTCCAGGATCCTGCTTGTGGGTGATCAAGTGAAGCTGAGGGGCTGCCACCCCTTTTTGGTGGGAAGAAACTTACTGCATTCTCTTCCTGTTTTATTCTCCCAAGCTGAGATCATGCATTTATTTGCCTGTCCAGCCCGTGCTGGCATTTCTGTTTGTAACTCCTGTGAAGAGGAATGCAGAAGATATATGGAAATGAGAAAAAATAATCAAACAGTATGGGTTAATGAGCTGCTGTGATTATAGAAAAAGCATAATAACGTTGCTGAAAATATTATCTAGTTTATAAAAATATAATAATTTCTGAGAGAAAAAAGCAAACTATATTTTCAAAAACAGTGTTTCAATGAACTGATCTAAAGCTGTCATGATAGACTGCCACCCATCCTAGACCATTGTCTCTGTGTCCCATTTGCTAAAACCAGCATTCACTGGTGTTGCCATTCCACTTTGTAGAAACATGTCAAAAATTGAGAAGTTGAGGAACTGATAAAGATCATGGCAAAAAGGAGTTTCACACAAAAATGTGAATGCTTTGAAGACTGGAAATTCTTCCTTTTGGTAAAAGTACAGAGACGAGGGCTTGCCTGGTGGCGCAGTGGTTGAGAGTCTGCCTGCCGATGCAGGGGACACGTGTTCGTACCCCGGTCCGGGAGGATCCCACATGCCGCGGAGAGTCTGGGCCCGTGAGCCATGGCCGCTGAGCCTGCGCATCCGGAGCCTGTGCTCCGCAAGGGAGAGGCCGCACCAGTGAGAGGCCCGCGTACCAAAAAAAAAAAAAAAAAAGAAAGTACAGAGACGAGTGCAAAAGTGAAGAGTGTTAGGGCTTGCAGGGCCCTTAGAAGTTATGTAGCCCAGCCTTACATTTTTGTGGTTGAGTCCATTCAGGCCTAGAGAAAGTGACTTAATCAAAGTCAAAAAAGAAGCCAGGATGAAGCCGGGCCAGGGTGGAGCTATGCCCTGACACTCAGCAGAGAGCTTTCCATCACCGAGGAAATCCCTGGGAAAACTGCTCAGGGTTTTAGAATCTGGACACACTTCCCCTCCCGTCATCTTCCCAGTACATTTATATCATAATTTCTAGTTAGATAAGTATGTGGTGTTTATATTATTTTGAATCTGTGTTATGCACAGTTGAGCCACATGATAAAACGTTATAACATTTCCTTTCTTAGATACTACATATGCCTTTTATATAATTTTTATGTTTACTGCTCTTGCTAATTGTTTTCTCATTGGTTAGTTTTTAATGTATTAACACATCCTGCTAATTTCCCCGTATTCTCTTGCATATGTATAAATCTTATCTCAGGAAGTGTGAGCACATTAGATACTAATTTCATCTTCTGGAGGTAGTTATCCTCCTACTAAAGCCTGAATAGGTCGTTTGCCAAGCTTGCTCTATCACTGTTGCCTGGGACTTTCCTGCACTGTTGCCTGCAATGCCATCTTGCTCTCTTCCACTGTGGGATCTCCTCATTACTAGATCTCTCTCTCAGAGGCCACAGATTAGTCATTTTTAAAACATCAAGATGAAGTAATATCAGTGACAAGTGCCTCAGAACCTCAAAGAAATAAAGGCATTCTTCTTTTTACACTGGATATTTAATCACATTTTGTGTTTTTAAAGTTGTAATTGTTTTTTTATGCCATTTTATGTAAAATAAATCCTCCCTTTCAACATCTATTAGTGACTATTTTTAGTTTTAATATATTACCTTTCAAGAAGGTAGCAAGGGCAACTGAAGACATGTTAAATATATATCACAGTTAAATCATGCAGAAAAAAGTGCTTTTTCCCTTTTGAAATTACAGCTTCATATGTAAAGGGTTGAGTAAAATGGGTGACAGATTTGTAATGTGCTCAAGTGGAACAATTTATATTTTATGATTTCTAAGACCAAAGAGATGAAATCCACAATATTCAAATATGGGCTTAAATACTTGTAACTAGCAATCCCAAACAGAATCTTAGCCAAGACTTTTGCAAAACTGACACACTGATTCTAACATTTATATGAAAATGCAGAGCACAAAGACTGGCAAAGGCAGCCTGGAATAAGAAGAAAAAAAGTCAAACTACCAGAAATCAAGACCTGTCATAAAGCTACAGTAATCAGGATAGTGTGGTATCTATGCCTGTATAGACAAATAGACCAATGGAACAGAATAGGGAGTTCAGAAACAAATCCACACATATACGTCACCTGGCTTGTGACAAGGTTATCCTTCAGTGTAATGGAGAAAGTTCTTTTCAATAAATAGTGTTGGCATAATTGGATATTCACATGGGGGAAAAAAAGGACCTTGACTCTTATGTCGTAGATCACAGAAAAAAATCAATTCCAGTGGATTTAAAATCTAAATATGAGAATAAAGCAATAAAGTTTTTAAAAGCCCACAGGGTAACATCTTCATGACTTTGGAGTAGGCAAACATCTTTTAAAAGTAATATGCACTAAACTACAGTGAAATTAAAAACTTCTGTTCATCAGAAGAAACCTTTAAGAGAGTTCAAAACCAAGTCACGCATAGAAAAAAAAGTTATTTACAATATATTCATTTGAAAAGAAGTCAATAAGAAAGAGACAATCTAGTAAAAAAATAGCAAAAAAACTTGAAAACCACTTTACAAAAGAATATTCTGATATCCGATAGGCACGTGATAAAATGCTCAACACCATGAATTATTCCTCTATAAACCCACCAGAATGGCTAAAATGAAAAAGGCTTGCTGGTTGATGAGGATGCGGAGGCACTGTAACCTTTGTACATTGCTGGTGGGAACATAAAATGGTGCAACTGCCATGAAAAACAGTACTATAGCAATTCCACTTCTGAGCATATGCCCTAAAGAATAGGAATCAGAAGCTTGAACAGATATTTGCACACTAATGTTCATAGCAGCATTATTCACAGAAGCCAAAAGATGAAAAGAACCCAAATGTCTATTGACGGATAAGTGCATAAACAAATTATGGTATATACCTACAATGGAATATTATTCAGCCTTGAAAGAAATGAAATTCTGATACATGTTACATCACTGATAAAATTTAAAGGCATTAGAGTAAGTAAAAGAAACCAGACACAAAAAGTTACATATTATATGGTTCCACTTATAAAGGTACCTAGACTAGTCAAATTTATAGAAAACAGAATGCTGGTTGCCAGAGCCTGGGGATTACCAGCCCTGGGAGTTACTTTTAATAGGTGCAGAGTTCCAGTTTGGGATGATGAGAAAGTTCTGGAGACGGATGGTGGTGATGGTCGTACAACAATGTGAATGAATATACTTAATGCTACTGAACTGTACACTTAAAAATAGCTCAAATGGTAAATTTTATGTTACAAATATTTTACCATGGTAAAGAAAGAGGTTTCTGTCAGGAAGGATATGAAATATGTAACTTTCATTCATTGCTTATGGGTGTGTAAATTGGTCCAAATATTTTTGAAAACTCTTGTTAGTATCTATTGCAGCTGAACATATGCCTACCCTTATCACTCAGGAATTTCATTCCTAGATGCATGTGTCCAATAGAAATTAGTACATATCTCAAATATATGCACAAGAATGTTCAGCTATATTATTTTTACTAACCAAAATATGGAAACAACCCAAATGTCCATCAATAGTACAATGAATAAATAAATTAAGATATATTGATCAGGGCTGGTTACATAATTTACAGGGCCCAGCGCAAAATATTTAAAAATTCAGGTGCTTTGTTAAGAAATTATTAAGAATTTCAAGATGGCAACAGCAGAGCATTACACCAAGCAAAAGGCTATGTGACATTGCACAGGTGACATCCCAGGAAGCCTGCCTGATATTAATACAATGCAATACTACATGGCAATAAAAATAGGTACAACCTATTGCTACATACAAGCGGATGAATTTCGCGATATATTGTGAATAAAAGAAGTCAGACACAAAAGAGAATATACTATGCGGTTTCATTTCTATGAAGATTAAGAACAGGGAAAATAGTAAACAATGGTAGAATTTAGAATAGTGGCTACTCCAGAGGGATGTATTGAATGGGAAGGGACATGAGAGAGCCTTCTAGAGTGGTGAAAATGTTCTATATCTTGATCTGGATTATGGTTACACAGATACATACATGTTTAAAAACATAAATGACAATACTTGTCTGACTGAATATGAAAGCACTCATGGTGTCTGCTGTTCCTACCCTCCAATCCCTGTCATCCAGGCACAGATCTCAATCTTGTGCTCTGGCTCCTGTTTGGATGGGTGGTGCTGCATGGACATGTGGCTCAGAGAGCAGTGGAGGAAGACCCTCCATGCTGACATGCTCTCTGATTCACGGCACCCACATGCCCATTGTCCACTATCAACATCTGCCATCCTGAGATACTCCTTAGAGCCAGGGACACCAGCCATGCCAATTCACACCCAACACACTCAGAAGTCTATCTAGGATACTTAGGTTATGGGCAGAAGTGCCTCACATGACCTAAAAAAAACCCTACATTGTAGCACACCATGGCTGTACTTTGCCTTTATTTTCATGAGACATTATTTCAGAGACCCTCCTCTTTCATTGCAATGTAATCAATAGATTTAACATAAGAAAAAAAATACACATTTAGAAAGAAAATAATTTTCATATTAAAAACAAAAATAGAACATTAGAAGGAAATTAACTCTAGTAATAGAGGTCATTCAGTTAGCACATACTCTTGATGGTGACAATTGGCTGAAGCAGCCCTTGACATAGAGTGGACCATAAGGTTTGAATTCTTAGATTTCCTTTTTGAAGCAACGAATGGTGTCATCCACACAGGGGCAAAGGGACACTAGCCAAAGAACTGTCTGCCTTCCCACTCAGTTTGAGAATCCTTGGCATTTTAAGGAGATGCCAGTTTTCCTTTTACGAGAAAAATACTTCTCTGCTATGCATCAATCTCTCTGATAAATCATGGCTATTATTTCTATTATAATTATCTTTATAAAAATTCAGTCTTGGGACTTCCCTGGCGGTCCAGTGGTTAAGACTCTGTGCTTCCACTGCAGGGGGCATGGGTTCGATCCCTGGTCAGGGGAACTTAGATCCTGCATGCCGTGAAGTGCAGCCATCTTTAATATCCTGGGATGTTTTAACTGTGTGTAAATTTAATATGGAAAGCACAAACCCATTATTACCTGTTTTCTTGGAGCATAAGAGAATAAATGGATAAGAAAACAAAGAATGGATAGGAAAAAAATGGTAGGATTGTTGTCCTTTGACAGCATGGGCACAGGCAGGGTCCTGCCCAGCACAGAGGCCCAGTACGGAACTGTGTGTGTGTTGGGAATTACCATCCTCAAGGGAGAAACCCTCAACCAATAGAGTATGGGAGCTGGAGGATGAATGCTTCTTCCCATCTTTCCTCAATAGATGATTCAAAGAAATACTCTATTCATTCCTTAGAAAGTCCCCAGAGGGATCAAGCTCCAGTTGCCCATGGAAGTGACCTTGATAACACACCTTGCTTTGGCTTTACTTCCTCCCCTGTTTCGCTTTCCTCAGTCTCTCACTGCTGATCCATTCGATCATCTCCCCAATAACTTACCCACTTTGTTTTTGGGGAGAGAGTGTATCACCCTGGGCTAAGATGCAGGGACCCAGTTTCCTTCTAGCAAGGGCCTCAACTGTCCCCTAGAGCTTCAAAGCCCTCCTGGATTTTTTGCATCTAACTGGCCAATGAACAGAGAAAGTGTGGGCATATGAAAAAAGAAGAAAACTCACAAGGATAGGGGCTAAGCCAAAGTTATATATATATTTTATACCCTTAACTAGTCTCTCAGCCTCTTGAGACCCTGAAATGTCTTCCTCGTTACTTCTCTTTAAAGAACCAAAATTAGATCCAGCCTGGAGAAGAACCTTACTCCTGATTCTGGCAAGAACCAATTACAGGTTTGCCCCAGAGAGGTGCACTGGGATGAACTGTCAAGAGTTAGGAGCAGAAGAGCCCGGGTAACACAATCCTTCATCTTAAGGGTCTTTGGAAGGTTTGGTTGGTTCTTTTTAGTCCTTGGTTATAGGTACAAGATGGTAGACATCACTGTGACTATGTCTTTTCTCAATAAAATGTAACCATTAATTGTTGCATGCCTTCTGTGTGACAGGTGTTTACATTACCTCCCTTAATCTCCAAATGAGCCATAAAACAAGTTTCATTAACCCCACTTTGAGCTGAGGAACCTGAGTCATTAAGTGATTGGAGCTGTAGTTTGCTGGCTGCTGCTGTATACTCATACCTTCTTCTCTGAATACTTCTTTCCTGTTCTGGCTCTCTTCTGAGCAGCCATCTCTCTCATCCCATATATTCAGGGGTCTGGAGTGAGATTGCCAGATAAAATACAGAACACCAATTAGGTTTTAATTTTAGATAAACAGTGAATTTTTTTTGTATAAGTATGCCCATGCAATCAATATTACTGCAAATATTGCATGGTCATAGTTATACTAAAAAGTTATCTGAAATTCAAATTTAACTGGGCCTCCTATATTTTTATTTGTGAAATCTGGCAAGTCAAGGTGAGCTAAGTGTCTTTCTTATGCATTGTTGTCCCCTCCACACCATTTCTGCTTCCTTAGAACTCACAACTTTGAAACACAGGTCTTCAGACTCCACTTTCTACATGAACCCCTCCTTGTTGAAGTTGTCTGCCATGCTTGTTGTCACTCACGTCAATTAACTGATTGTTTTAGTACCTGATTCACTTTCTTTCTCACGGTAATAATTTCATTATTTTTTATGATTCCAATATCCACATAAATGACACTTCAATACCCTTGCTTTTGATTTCTTTTACCTTCTAATTTCAAACATCCGAATTCAACAGGGTAGGAGCATAGGGATTGTGGAGAGTTTTGCAGTATTAAATAGGATGGTCAGGGAGGCCTCACTGAGATGACTCCGAGCAAACACGCTGAAGAGGGACCCAGCTCCGTTGACACTTGGACAGAATTGGTTCAGGAAGAGGAAATCATAAGCGCAAAGGCCTTGAGGTAGAAGCCTCCCAGGGTGTTTCAAAAGTTTTTTGAGAACAGAGATTGTGTCTTATACTTGGTGGTGTTATTACTTGTGCCCAATAATTTCTTGCCCACAGGAATAATTCAGTAAATATGATGATTCAAAGAATACAATAAATTCTTGTGTCATAAGTGAATGAGAGGGGGCACCTTGATAGAAGGTTATTAAACATATTTGGAAATCAATTCCTGTCCTGTGGCAGTATTTAGGATTTTGAACAATATGTAAAATAAAAGCATAAGTTAAATAAGTAATTAAAATTACATACACCTAGAGAAGTGCATTTAAGAGGTGCAGTTTGAGTGGCCACATTTCTGTAGCTTTTCACGACCTTTAGATTCCTTTGTTTTAAATTCAGTAAGAATCTTGAGGAATGGAGGTAAGGAAAGGTAGTGAAGATTAGATATTAGTTTTAGCGGTTTATTCAAACCGCTAAGTGCCTGCAAAGTGAGAAAAGCCGGATATATTCTGGTGCCAAGAACAGAGCTCCACACAGTAAATATTTTGTAAGTTTCTGTAGAAGGAATGAGTGAATGAATGAACGACTGAAACGAATTTAGGAGGGTGGTCTCTCTTAAGTTCCCGGATTTGACTCCTAGAGTATCAGAGTCAAATTTCCAATTTTGCTTAATAATTCCTGTACTATGATAGAGGGTGAGGACAAAGAAAATGATTAAATAAAACAATGAGCCTTATCGAGTAGGTGGTATCCGACTTTGCGCCCAATTCTGTCCGTACTAGGCTTCCGTAGTCTTTCCGCCCCTAACTCGTTTACGCCGCCGCGCAGGTAGTGATGTCGCGAGATTTGGAGTTCGCGGGAAAAGTTGTTTGTGCGTCCGGAGCGGAGAGCGAGCTCGCGGCAAGTTCGAGTGTCGGAACCCGGGAACTCGGGCTGGCATGAGCCTCTGGGTGGACAAGTACCGGCCCTGCGCCTTGGGACAGCTGGACTATCACAAGGAGCAGGCGGCCCAGCTGCGCAACCTGGTGAGTCGGCGGGACGGGGCGGGGAGAGCCGGAGGAGGGGAGGCCTTCGCCCTCTCGCTTCAGAAGGTGATGAATGCTGTGGAAAAAAGTAAAACTGGGACGAGCACACGGTGTGGGGGCGGGACCTGTGCTTGTAAACCAAGAAAGTTTCCCTGAGGACTTTGTCATTTGAGCCGAAGCTTGAAGGAAGTGGGAGAGCCCACGGTAGGGAGCTCTGGGGGGAGGAGTGGAGCGGGTAGAGGGAGCAGCAGGTGCAGAATCCCTGAGGCCGGAGTGTGCACAGCCCGTCACTCGGGAGACCAGTGCGGCTGGCTAACCGTGGGCCCGCGGAAAGAGGAGTAGGAAATGGGGGAGTTTGGGGGTGGGAGGAAGTGCAGATACAGTAAATTTTAATAGAGTGAGTTCGGAAGCCTTTGGAACGTTTTGAACAGAGAAGTGACATCATCTGACTTTTTAATAGGCTTACTTAAAATGTCTTGGTGTCATTGCCCGCATTTACAAAAAGCAAGATATTGGGTTTATTAATTCCTAAGGTCATTTTTAATTCTAAGCTATGTGGTATTAGGTTGTCCTTGAGTATAATTCCTTAATGGAAGATTTTTCTTTTCCTGTCGCGATGCCTATTTTTATGTTGTAGTTGATAAAAGTATCTAATGGCAGTGCTTTGTGAAAAGCAAACTGAAGTTTGTAGAGAGTGGCGGTGGAAGAAGGGTCTTGAGTAGAAAAGCCACTTATCTACTCTTTTTAAGGGCCTAAAGTATACCACTTCCTGATGGAAGTGTTTTTGCTCAGCCCTCTGGTCTTCCAGTACCCATCTTTTTCAGAATTCCAGGTACTATTTGTGAAGGTTTTTAATGAGAAATTGTAATAAAATAACTCCATCCTTATATATGAAAGGCATTAGAAAAGTTGGTGGTGTTGTGAGAGTGAAGTGTTTTTTTAAACTCTCTTTTAAAATTATTGGTACTCCAATACTAATACTATACTAATTTTAAGTAAATCTACTAATTTACTATTTTATTTATTTTTAGTATTTAAAATACTGTTTAAGTAAATCTAAATAAATATATCCCATGGTTAAGAAAATCAGAGTCAAAGCTGTTCTAAGAAAATGCAATTTATAAATGAATACAGCTTCATTTATAGACAAATTGCATTTTCTTACAATAGCTTCGACTTTGATTTTCTTAACCATGGGGTATATTTTATATTCTATTGCCAATTTTCTATTATATATAATTTGGAATAAATATTTGCACAAAAATTTAGTGGATTAGTCTTGTGTTAATAGATGCGGCTTTTCAAAAGTATTCACCTGTTTACCTTTGAATCTACAACCTAATAAAAGTGTGAAACATTTGCAGCATAACTTATTTTTGGTGAGATAGAAGTTTAAAAAAATGAAGGCTGTATTTGTGGAGTACCTACTATTTTCCATGCGTTGTCTTAGGTAAATAGTTCCTTTCCTTGACACTTTTTTCTTTCAGTGCCAGAGATAGATGAGTTTACAGAGTATTAAAATTCACTGTAACAAGCACTTCTGTTAAGATACTTATTTTCATTTTTTCTAAAACGGTTATTTATAAAACTTTTGCTCCACAAGATTTTATGCACCTGAAGCTAAGGTCTGTGTTCTTGTCATCTTTATAGCCTTCATAACACTGATCCCCAGACCTGACTGAGCATCACAATCACCTGGGAACGTTTTTAAAAAACAATCTTGTTTTGAAATGCAGCACTGTCAGCGTCCTACTCCATTCCCTTGCTCTTAATGTATAAAATTACACAGACAGACTTCCAACTCCCTGCATCTGCATTTCCTGAAGGCTTTCTCTTGCTGAGACCTCTAAGCAGACTTGAAATGTCAGGGAATTAATGCCCTCTCTTCCTCTCCATTCACTTTCCCAAGCCAGCAAAGGATTGATGAGAGGTAGTGTATCATACTCCAGCTTCTCCACCCTTGGGTGGTTTAATAGTGTGGTGTATTTTTCAGTGGCTTCAAGATATCCACAGCAGGATCACGCCCCAGATGCCCAGAGTGGTATTTAAGTTAACAACACTGTTGTTGGCTGCCTTCCTTCCTTGCTTTCCTGCTCCCCTACAAAGTTTTCCTTTACCTTCCAAATAAAACCAAATGCACTCGTTTCTTATCACAGGGACTATTTGTAGAAGCCCAAACTACGACAGGCATCAGTCTCAGTTACTGAATCATAATCTTGTGGATGGGGTCCAGTAATTAGTCTTTTTATTAAAAGTTCTCTGGAAGATTCTGACAGTCAGCCAGGTTTGGGATTTCTTGCTTTCTAGCATATAGTGTTGTATCTTACATGCACTGTGCTAGATATATAAGTTATATAACATTAATCCCAGGGGGATAATCAACATTTCATAGTTAAAGATCTGTCTCTCTATATATACATTCACACACACACACACACACACACACACACATTTTTGAAGGTTCATAGGTAGAGACACAAAATATTTGATACTTGAAAAGTAGTTTACTTCCACACGTTGGGCAGTAGTTTGGGGAAAATGCCTTGTTCTTTTTTTTCCAGGTGCAGTGTGGTGACTTTCCTCATCTGTTAGTCTATGGACCATCAGGTGCTGGAAAAAAGACAAGAATTATGTGTATTCTACGTGAACTTTATGGTGTGGGAGTGGAAAAATTGAGAATTGAACATCAGACCATCACAGTAAGCATTTCACTTTGAGGCCCTCCAAATATTTACAGCAGGGATTTTTCAGTCCTCATCATATAGGACTCTTTGCTGCCCAATGTGTGATTTAAGTAAGAATTTCACAGGTAATCCTGGTGTACAGGATTGAGAGTTGATGATTTATAGACTTAACTATTATAACCAGACAAAAGTTACATTACGTTAGAGAAGAAATATGAGCAACAGGAGACTTTGGGTAAGATGTAGGTGGTGGGATTCATTTCAGATTCGAATTAGTGTCAGCTGGAATTAGAACTCAAGTTTCTAAAGTTCATTGTTCTGAGAGCAGTAGTGGGTATGGAAAGGGAATGATTTGGAGAAAAATTTTAAACGTGGAATCCGGTGACTCAGTAAAGATTGGGCAGCTGACTGACTGGGAGAGGAGGCATGAGGCTCTGGGATGTTCAGAGTTCCCATGATCTTGCCCTGGCTGTGTTTTGTAGCCTCATGCTATGCAACGCATTTTCATACTCTTTCCTTACTGACAGTGTTTAAGATCTAGCCGAAATGTATCCTCTTGGAAGTGCCCCCCCAACCCCGTTATAATTAATGTTTCCTCCTACAACCCATAGTTTATACTTTTTAGAGCATTACTTTGTTTTGCCTTGATCGTAGTTATTTATACATCTTGACTCTGACAAGATTGTATTTGTTTTGAAGTTACATAGGGTAAATTTTATATTTTTGTAAGTTATACTTGACATGTGGTATTATATTAGTTTCAGGTATACTGCATAGTGATTTGATATTTTTATGCATTATGAAATAATCACCACAATAAGTCCAGTTGCCATCATTTTCATATTCTTCGTAGCCTCTGGTATAGTGTCTTGCACATATTAGGCACTGAAAAAATGTAAACTGAGTGACTGGACAGTAAGTTGTGCTATTAATAGAATCTTTAGGAGGATAAATGGACTGTAGGCTAATGTGGATTAGCTTGTGTTTAGACACATTGAATTTGAGATGTTGGTAGTACATCCTTGTGGAAATTCTTTAAAATATGCAGGGACAAATTTAATAAGAAAGGTAGTAAGAAAACCTTATACATAATCTTATAAAAGGACAAAAAACAAGAGCTGATCAAATGGAAAGATGCATCATGTTCTCAGTAGTATTTAAAAGTATCTGTTCTCCCCATGTTCAGTATAAATTTTAGTGAAATTCCAATTAAAATGCAATTTATTTTTTTAACTATATGAAGTGATCTTAAAGTACATTGCTGAGACTAGCTAAAATAATTATGAAAAAGAAGATTTGTGAAGTGGGACATGTGTTTATTAAACCATACTGTAAGGCTACTATAATCAAAACAATATTGCTATGGCATGGGGATAGAGAATTACATCAGTGGAACTGAATAGAGAGCCCAGAAATATGACAGCCCAAGATCTATTTCACATCAGTAGGAAAAGGATTGGTCAGCAAAATGTGCTAGCATAACTAGTTACCAACCCAGAAGAAAATAAAGTTGAATCCCTATGACACATAATTTATAAATCCAGATCAATTAAAGACTGAAATGGTAAAATGAAACTAAATTTCTTAGAATAGAATTTCTTAGACTGTATGAACAGAGTGTGAGTTAGGAACACCTTTTAATAAAAAACATGGGAGCTGTAGAAGAAAATATATACTTGGGTATATATGAATTTTAAAAGTTTGTATGACAAGATAATATACATAAAATCAATAGAAAAATGAAGGATTATAAAAAATATTTGAAAGGAATGTATTAGATAAAAGATTTTACACAGTGACAATGGAAAAACAACCTGGTAGAAAACTGAATAAAAAATGGTCACAGGAGAGAAAGATAAACAGTCAATAAACCTATGTGAAGATGTTTAACCTTTGTGGTAGTTGAGGAAAAGCAGTGAGAGTCTATTACACAGTCATCAAATAGGCAAAAATTGAAGGCATGATGAAACCTACTGCAGATGAGGAATAACGAGAAGGAGTATTTGTTGCCAGTGGAAAAGTGAATTGTTAGATTTTTTTGGAAAGTGGCTGGTTATACATAAACACATACATACGTATAAAAGTTTAGAAAACACATCATCTTCAATCCAGCAGATCTTTTATTGCGAATCTGTTACATAGACGTGAAAGCAGTGCATGAGACATATGCACAAGTATGTTAATTATGGAACTGTTTGAGATTGTAAAAAGCAAGAAACAAGATGCCCATCTGTATGACTGGCTTTGGGACATCCATGTTATGGTTGATATGCAACTATAACAGCTTATACCACTTGTCTAAGAAGGTTGTCTAGATGTGTTGTTAAGGAAAAGCAAAACACAGAGAAATATATATGATTGCCTGTTTTTAAAACAACTTTTGCAAGTATGCTGACATACTCTATGTAGTAATGTATTAGTATGTGTTTATTTTTGTGTGTTATCGTGGAAAAGGCTGTGAAAGGACATAGGCAGATTGTTTACAACGATGATCTGATAACTGGGAATGGTTTGGAGGTTTCTGGAGGTAAAGGAGAAAAGTGATCACACTAAAAACAGAATGTGTGATATGACCCAGTGTACATAAAAACATGTATGTTTACATGCACCTTAAGAAAGGAATGGGGTTAATGAAGTTGAAGCATTAGTGGTGGTCATCTAAAGTTTTCTTTCTTTAGTAAATTGTTTACATAATTAAAAAGAATGAAATACAGAAAAGAGAAATAGTCATGAATGAACATAAAAAAAACCTATTTTCTTTGTCCACAGACTCCATCTAAAAAGAAAATTGAAATTAGCACTATTGCAAGCAATTACCACCTTGAAGTTAATCCCAGGTAAGTTGCTACTACCTAGAAATAAGCAATTTTAGAATAGCGATGTTCAGACTTTTTTTAAAGAGTAGAAATTTTTTTGAAATAAAATTATGTATGGAAACAATATATAAAATAGATAAAAGTGAAGCTGCCCTGTGTGAGATGGGGAGCCTAGAACCTTCCTACTTTCCCTTCTCTTTGATACCCCCCAAGTCAAATAATTTTAATTAAGTTTTCTTGCTCTACAGAGCTCTGTGCTCTACACAAAGTATTTTGCATAGTCAGTAAGTTTTTGTTGAATTATATTGACTCATTCAGAACTGGTGAGCAAAGTGTGTCTAAAAAGTTTGTAAATGCCTGAAAAAATATTTCAGAAAGTGAATTTGGGTTCCATTTTCTTTGTTTCAGTTCTTTGATTAGAGGGTATTATAGTCCATCAGCCACTGTCTGTATTCTCTATCATGAGATAATGACTAGGATCTTGTTGGGAGGCACATTGAAAACTCATGCCACAGCAGTTACGTTCTGCTTAAGTAAACGATGTAGAAATGATTGTATTGGGCGTAAAGTTGACTAAGCCTTCAGGGTTCTATGGGGTCTCATATGTTCTTGAAGGAGAACAGAATCAAGGACATCTTCAGGCAAAGGCAACTTTATGGGCATTGGCACAGCAATGAGATCGAGCATCCCTTTCTAGACTGGAGTAAGAGGAAGAGAGTTTTAAGTTAATGTGCATTCAGTAGCAGGCACTGTGTGGGAAGCTTTACGTGGATTATTTAATCCTCAGAACAGCCCTAACAGACTGATATTATTATTTTTCCTAGGTATGTCAAAGAAAAAATTAAGGTTGGTGGGGAAAGGGTCTGATCATAAAAGTAGAGAGTGGTAATTCCATAGACAAAAGCAAAATATTTCAGATTCTGGACAAGGAAATGATTATAAAAGAAACACTGTACATATTTTGATCTAATAATATTGAATTGAGACAGACAATGGCTGTTTGGGAAAATAAACTAAAGCTGACTTCTTTGCCCTCTTTTTCTCTTTGAGAGTTCCTCTGTAGCAAGAATAGTCAGTTGGAGGGTAAGCTGTTTGTTTTTCAGGTGTTTTAAATTGACATTCAGCCTGAATTAACCAGGTGACTTACATTGGTTTGTGAGGTGCAGGACTTAAGTGCTAAAGCAATGATATTGGTATAAATGACAGGTAATGCCTGTAAGTCAGCAGCTTACAGAGTACTGATTTGTGTGCTAAATTTAATTTGCTTATCCCATCCCCTTGCTAAGACCCTGAATCAACTCTGCTGGTGCTGAGAGGGACTTGTCTAGGCTTGTTCTCTCTCAGACCTTTACTATTTTGGGGGTGGGGAAGAGGAACAGAGATTAAATTTCTGTTCCAAGGAGTTATTTTTATATTTTAAATTAACTCTGACTAGGTATGAATTATAGTGGGTACAGAAGTGTCAAAGTTTTTGATAAGCTGTTAATAGCTATTGCTCTTTTTTTTTTTTTTTTTTGCGGTACACGGACCTCTCACTGTTGTGGCCTCTCCGGTTGCGGAGCACAGGCTCCGGACGCGCAGGCTCAGCGGCCATGGCTCACTTTTTTTTTTTTTTTTTTTTGAGTCTTTTCCCTTATTTTCTTGATGAGTCTGGCTAATGGTTTATCAATTTTTTTATCTTCTCAGTAAACAATATAAGAACATGCTTGGTGTTTTCAGTGATAATAACCAAATTGTAGTTGAGTATTGGAATATTTTTAGTATTTAATGACCCTAAAACACTTCACTTTTAAAGTTTTGTGAATGTAATAGGCGTTATTCAGTTTGATTAAAATTTTGATCACTTAAGATCTTCAACATTTTTCTTACAATAACAGATTAAGAATAAGGGCATAATACTTTCTAAATATTTACACACATATTTACCACTATTTTTGTTTTGTATAGTGATGCTGGAAATAGTGACCGGGTAGTAATTCAGGAGATGTTGAAAACAGTGGCACAATCACAGCAACTTGAAACAAACTCTCAAAAAGATTTTAAAGGTATGTGATAAAAAGATTTCTTTTTATGAGGCAGACACTTAAATTACAAGCAGTGGGTATAAGAGAAAAATGTAGTGGGGAATGTAAATTCCATCCATTTAGCAAATATTTATTAACCTCTTGTTCTGTGCCAAGCACTATGCTAACTTTTTTTTTTTCTTTAAATATGTAAAAGTGAACAAGAGAGACATGATCTCTGCTCCTGGGAGTTTATAGTCTAACGGAATGGAATTCTGGCAGAAAGAGAACTATTTGTGCCACCCATTTGTTACTTTAGAACTAGATAAGTAATGAAAAAATACTTAATTTAAAATAAGAAATTGCATGATTTAAAAATAATGGTTCTTAGAACCAAAGTGACATGTTCATTATCAAATATTTAGCTAAACAAAAGAAAATTCATACCAGCTCTAATCCCTGTAACAGTTACTGTTAACATTTGCAGTATTATTTATGTGCATATATATGCATATATTTTTACAGGAGATTTTTTGATAAATATGCCAAATTTAATGCTTTTGATATATTTTGCCAAATTCTTTATCTGAAAGAGGGTATAGCTCTGTGCTACACCGGCAGTGTTTAGGAATGCCCATTTCTCTCTAACATTTATCAACACTGGATAATTATTTTTAATCCTTGTCAGTTTTAGTGGAGAAAATAAATTGTTTGTACTTTGGGGTTTTTTTTAGTGAATGTGATGATTTTATCTTTTGTTCATTGGTTATTTTACTGTTTTGTAAATCACCTGTGCATATTCCAGTGTATTTCTTATCTTTCCTCCTCAGTCTGTACTTCAAAATAAATAAAAAAAATTTTTTTCAAATGCTCTCCTGTATCCATTAATGTAGTTTTATGATTTTTCCTCTAGTGTTTAGTATTAAACTGGATCTTTTAATGAAACTGCTTTGCATTTCTGGAGTAAATGTCACTTGGTTGGGATGTGTTAATTTTTTAAATATGCTGCTGTTTTCTCACCTAGCAATGATTTATTTTTTTATCATTTTATTTGGTGCTATCCTTGTCGGATACTGGGATCAATCTCCTTGTCTTTATTTTTCCTGTTCTGTTCAATTTCGGTTCTATTTCCAGAACGTCTCCAAATTGTGAAGTGTCGTCTTGGAAGTAATATTCATTTTATTATTTTCAGTCCAATGTTCTCTCAAACTTTATTGCATCAAGGTTCCTTAGCTCTTAGCCATGAATTGAGCCCTATGAGTGCTGTTCTTAAATTGGCCCATGATATTTCCAGTGTGCTTTTGTGGGTGATTTGGGGTTCTCCTGTCCTAAAGGCTGTCAAAAACCTGGTGGATCCCTGCCACTTCCTCCCACACATAGTTTCTTGTTCTCACTTGCTCATATTTAGGATTCTTAGGGACAACTTGTCACCTAGTTTTGATATAAATGTTGTCTTGGGTCTTGGAATCTTTACTTGTTCTGTCTGTTTTTATGGGAGAGATTCAAATGCTACAAATGCTACCACTGTCATCTTCTAGAAATAATACAATGAAAAATACAACAGTTGGATTCAGTCCCTACATACTATTCCTGAAGCACTTTAAGGCCAATCCTTGATTATGACCAGATGGAATCTTATTATACAAGTAACCAGACATCTTTATGCCTTATTTGCTATATCTCTTGTGCCAGTGTTTTCCAAAATGTATTCCTTAATGCTAAGATGTTCTACAGAAATGTGCTCCTGAGATAAATTATTTTGGGTAAATGCAGCACAGTGTATCCTTGTCATGGTGATTTCTACTGTGTATAAATATTATAAAGGCTGCAGTAAATTCTACAACAAAATAACCTCTTTAACTTTGTTTAGCCTAGTGTTTCTTAGGCTTGTTTGATCTTAGAATGTTTTAAAATAAAAATAAAAGAAATTATTCTCTCCATACCTATAAGTTTTGCATGTCTTCTCCAAAGGGGAAAGTAGTATATTAGGCTTATTGTTTAGGATTTCACTCTAAATAATGAGGAGGAAGAGGAAGAGAAATACTTAAGTTAAAGTTTGTTTTGTTTTTCCTTGACTCAGTCGTGTTATTGACAGAAGTTGACAAACTCACTAAAGATGCTCAGCATGCCTTGCGCAGAACCATGGAAAAGTATATGTCCACCTGCAGGTTGATCTTGTGTTGCAATTCTACATCAAAAGTGATACCACCTATTCGTAGTAGGTGCCTTGCAGTTCGTGTGCCTGCTCCCAGCATTGAAGATGTAAGTCAAGTTAAACTTTTCAGAAAAAAATTTCACTTCAGATTCCATGTGTACTGTGTGTACATCCCTGTCATGTTTGTTTTTGTGAAAACTTAGTGAGCTATATCAGTAATTTAGGAATAGCTATGGCCTGGATGCTAACTATTAGTATACGTATAAACCTGTATGTGTATATGTACATATATATATATATATATATGTATGTATGTATGTATGTATATATATATATAGTAAATACCAGATACCAATATATAGAAAATGTTCTTTCCATTAAATCATCTTTTACTTTAAACAAGTAATTATTGTGGATTTTACGAAAGTAGGTAAGGGCTAGTTAATTTAATGGCTTCTACCTTAACCTAATTTAACTGGCTTATGGAGGAGGTGTGAGTATTCAGGAAATAGATTTTGCAAGAAGATGATTTGGGAATACCTAGTCCCCTGTTAGGGGACCAAAGTTAGTCTGAAACATAATACATTTTTTTGTTTTCTTTATCATTCTTAACAGCCGACAGTATAAATACCAGTTTCTCAGAGGCAGTTTTCTGCTGTTTAATAGATTTGGGACAATTTTATGCAAAGTGGGGATAATATGTGACATTGTATTAGTTTCAAAGTAGTTAAAGTAACTTTATTATAAGTTTCACTTGTAAAAATTTTGGGGGTGATAGAGTTAAAAGTGTCTATAAAGCAGCAGCACTGCCAGGTTACACCACTCCCATGGGCACCATTCAGGTCTTAGTGCCTAAGTCGTGTGCACTTCAGCTTGTACGGCTCTACTTGGCAGACTTGTGAGCAGTATCTTTGCCTCCAACATGAGACCCTTTGTCTCCAACTCCCTGTTGCCTTGAGGAGGCTGTCAGGCTTGGAGCTGGGACCAGAGCTCCCTCCAGTTGCCCATCTAGCTGCTGCCTCTTCCTGACAACTAGGCTAGACCCCTAGCTTCCTGCTGAAGGAGCAGTGGGTTAGGGTAGGGTAGTGACCAAAAAAAAGGTTGGGGAGGGTCTATAAAGATATTAACAGAAATTGTCTCAGTATGCTGTTTGACATACTGCCCATTTTTGTTAATTTGTTTGTAGATTTGCCATGTGTTATCTACTGTGTGCAAGAAGGAAGGTCTAAATCTTCCTTCACAACTGGCTCATAGACTTGCAGAGAAGTCCTGCAGAAATCTCAGAAAAGCCCTGCTTATGTGTGAAGCCTGCAGAGTGCAACAGTGAGTGAAAAGGGGAAGTTACCGTGGGAAACATTTTGGGACATAAGCCCACTTTCATTTAATTTATTGTGTTCTCATTTTGTCATGTAGATATCCTTTTACTGCAGATCAAGAAATCCCTGAAACAGATTGGGAGGTGTATCTGAGGGAGACTGCCAATGCTATTGTCAGTCAGCAGACTCCACAGAGGTAACTGCTGTAAAAGATCACCATGAAAGTTTGGTCATTGAGATAGTACAGATATTCTAAGTTTAAGGTTAGCTGTTTTATGCTAATACCATGCCATTTAGAATTATAATTAAATCTATAATACTACATTTATAAAGAAAAGGTAGGATTTAATTTTAGAAATTTAATGGTTCAGAATAGTTAGCGTATGATATCATGGCAATTGGCATGTAAATGTGGAACTTCTACATAAATTAAAACAAATTTTGGAAGTTTTAGGTTTTTTCCCAGAATCTTGGATGATTTAATATTAATACATAGCATGATGTATCTAGCTTTCTAATATTGAAAATCACAATATATAACTTTGTATTGATGTGTCATAGAAAGAGCCTAGACTGTGGGTCAGACTTCTAGTTCTTCTGCTGATTTTTAGCTAAGTGTCCTTGAGCAGGTACCTTCGTCTTAGAGCTTCAGCTTTTTCATTTGTATAATGAAGATGCTATTATTTTTACTCTGCCAAGAATACTTGTACCTTTGTTATAAGAGCAGAAGAGATTGTGTGATAATGGGTTGAGAACTAGAAGACCCGGTGCTCATGTGTGATGATAGGCTTTGTTAAGAATAATGTTGTGTATATGCCATCAGTATTTAGGAAGTGTTCTGTGCATATTTGCTGTACAGTTGTTTCTGTTTACTTCCTAGGTCTCTTATTCAGTAGTAGACCATACTGAAAGTACTTCAGCCACTGCTTGTTTGATTTATCATGACAGCTTTGATTGAGAAGGGCAGTCTGCTCTTCTCCAAATCAAGAGTAACAGTCTTAAGGCCCACTCACTACCTTCAGAATGTCTAGTGAAGGTCCCTTAGGCTCACTGAGACACAGTTCGTTACTTTTTTTTGCCTGTCAGAACTGAGAAACCATCTTTGGACTTTAGAGAGGGTTGATTCTTTTAGGAAACAGACTAGGCTGAATGTAACCACTGAAATGTAAGCTTCCCTGGTTTACGTGAAAATAATCATGAGAGGATTATACCATGTTTCTCTTCTTGTATGGTATATCTGATGAATTCTTATTTTTATAAGAAATTCTTCAAAGGAAATGATAATATGTACTCTTGGGCTACCATATAGATTAGAGGAGGTGAATAGTTATAGATAATGGGTACGTGGTATTTGCGTAGAATTCCTATTAATTCATTTATTTTAGTTGAAGAAATTAATAGTTTTCGAAAAGTGCAAACGTTTTAGGTAGGTTCTTCAGAAAAGAAACCTTGACTTTAGGAAAAAATGTGCATTCCGTTCTGTAAAATATTGTCAAGCAGTGAAGAAGTTTCAGGCTTTAAAGAAATAAAATTCAAACAAAGCATGTCTTGGGAGCCTTTTACTTCCATAAAATATTTCCACACTAATGGTGACTTTCTTGTTTTTGTTCTGATTTTAATGAAGAAAAATTGGTGGTAGTAGTTGAACTTTCCTGCTCTTAAGAGATTTAGGTACAGATGTTGCAGTATTTGACTATTTGACTATTATTAGATATATTTTTAAGACTTTAGTTGATTATTACTTTACTTAATTATTCTAGCTGCTGCGGCCCTTTCCTCCAATTTCCAAACAGGTTTTGACAGCTCATAAATGAACTTGTTCGAGTGCTGCTGTTGCCTATTTAGACTAACAGTTTTGGGAGTTGATGCCATTATGCTGTATAAAAAGAAATTTCTCTTAATTTCAGAAAACCTTGGAGCTGTGCAGAAATACTGGGATGGCTGGTGTCATTCTGAACATTGGTCCACACAGTACCAAATGACTCCTTCTGATTTTTGACCCCTTAGTCTTGATTCTTATTTGACATATCTGAGAAAATTCATAATTTTCTAATTTGAATAGCAGCTAATATTTAGTGAGCAATTATTACATCATTTTAGAAAAATGAACTGAAATTAGGATAAGCTTCCATAGGTGTATCTTAAGTATGATAAGCCATTTAAGAAAATGTCTGTATTGGGATGTTTAATTCGTAAAGTAAGACAGTACAGAGGAAAAATTACTTCCTATTTTTATCACAAAATATTGTTTTGTTTTGTATAGGCTCCTTGAAGTTCGTGGGAGACTCTATGAGCTTCTAACTCATTGTATTCCTCCTGAAATAATAATGAAGGTATCCTGATTTCAAATCTTGAACTGTTTATAAGCATAAAACTTGGACTTTGTGTGATCTCAGGGCTTTTGCTGCACTAAGATACATTGTCACTTCTTTCTGTCCAGCTCATTAGTTCAACAGATATTTATTGAGCTTCTGGTGCGTCAGGACCCTTTAGGGGTGTGTTGAAGGGGGCGGGTGGGCCTGCCTTCAGAGAAGTTACATTTTTGTGGGGTGAAATGGGAAATGAAGCAAGAGGATTTCAGAATGTTCCAAGTGCCACAAAGGAAGTAACCAAGTGAAATGGTAACAATGGAGGGCAGGGTTATGGAAGGTCAGTGATGGCTTCTGTGAGAAAGGTATGTTTAAACTGAGACTTGAAGGATTAAAAGAAGGGAACCATATAAGTAGCTGGGGAACAAGTATTGCAGACAACAAGGCCCAGTGCACTTGAGGAATGAGGTTAAAGAAGGAGGCAGAGGGATATTGTAAGACATAGTTTTAGGGCTGGTCTAAACCTAATCAACTCCCCAGCTGGATAGATAAGCTGACTGTTAGATTTTAGGGAACACACTGTTTTTTTGTTTGTTTGTATTTATTAAAATTACATGGTAATCCTTACATGAAAAAATTCAAATGATACCAAATACCATTTGGTACAAAGAAAAAAGTGAAGCTCCACACTCTGTTTCCATAAGACCTCTTTTCTAGTCATGTAGAAATAAGCCCATATATGCGTGTGTTTCACAAAACTTCAGTTGTCCTGCACTGTTTTGGTTTTTTTTCCCCTTCTTTTTTTAAAATTCAGCAATGTAGTATGGTTGCTGTTTCATGACAGTACAGATTTACCTTATTCTTTTTAGTGGATGGGTGGGATTTCATTGTATACCACAGTTTTTTGGATATGACCCCTGTTGGTGGAACTTTAGGTTGTCTACAGATTATTATAATTAATAATGCTGCGGTAAGCATCTTTATACTTATATCTTTGCACCCTGTACATTTAAATATTTAGAGTTGGACTATGAAAGATAACTATCACATTTTTACATTATAGAATGGTGTGTACTTTTGGATGAAGTCTGCTGGTCCATCAGGAATAAAAAAAGAACATATTTAGCTTAAGTTTTACTTCCTTTTTGAATGAGAGAAAGCATTTTCAGCTAATATTTTTTTAAATGATTACTTTTTTAATTACTAGTTATCTTTCTTTAGGGCCTTCTCTCAGAACTTTTACATAATTGTGATGGACAACTGAAAGGGGAAGTGGCCCAGATGGCAGCTTACTATGAACATCGTCTACAGCTGGGTAGCAAAGCCATTTATCACTTGGAAGCATTTGTGGCCAAATTTATGTCCCTTTATAAGAAGTTCATGGAGGACGGATTGGAAGGCATGATATTCTGACGTCTGTCAGTGATTCTTCCTAATATTTCTCAGTATCAGCATGTACATTAAATTTATATTGGAAGAGCTACAGGTAAAATAAACTAACTTTACTTAATTATGTCTTATTTGTGGTTTTTGTAATAATTCCTCTGAATTATTCATCATTATTCTCTAGGTTAAATAATTGCTCCTGTACTATTGAAGTGTATTGAAAGGATACAACTGGAAACTTTAGAGTCTAGGAACATGATTTTAATTTACTTTAAAAATTTGTTTTCCAAGTATGCAGTATTGATCCTCTAATTTCTATATACTCTCTCACCTGCTGGAGGAAATTTCCACATAAGAAAGCAGGGATTGTTTTCTGTCCTTCAGATGACCATTTTTGGCCACAGGTACATAAATTTTTGCTTGGCAAGTCATTACGTTTAATCATTTTTTCCCTCAACCAAGAATTATATTTTTGCAGGAAATAGAGGAATTAATTTTGAAACGTAGTAGCATGGGTGTGGAGAAAATTGCACATACCATTTCTATTGAAACTGTAGAATTCCAGCTTTTATTTTCAGTGATTCAGATAAGCATGTTTTCATTAAGTACTTGAAGACTCCTGAAGAATATGCATCGTGTAGTTCTGAAGCAAAGGTATATTACTGTTGAAATTACTCTTTGAACAAGTGTACTGTTGTATTATTGGTCCTGTCCTTTGGAGCATTTTTTAATTGAGAAATTTGGTTCATGGAACAAAGGGTTTGCTTCACAGAAGATTATGACAGGCTCTGTATAAGAATATTAGGAAGACCTGCTCTTATAGCAGGTGACAAACAATCAGGAAGTGTTTGATTGACAAAGACACAACTACACACACACTGAAAAACCTAAACCTGGGAAACTGTTCAGGTTAAGATAAATGATTGTTGACTTTTTTATGGTGTGGCGGGGGGGGTGGTACTAGTCGGGTCCCAACTGGAAGTCTCAGTCCTGGGGGCTACATGTTAGGAGCGATACTGACATTCTAACAGAGAACTAGGTAAGTGAGGTTTGGAAGAGTTAAGACTGCTTTAATTGGGAAAAAAGGGAAGTTAAAAAATACGTTAACTCTTCCAGTGTTTAAAATGATGCACTTGGAAGTATGAGTGGTCTTATAATTTATGTTTCTCTAAAGCAGTGCTTCTCAGAGTGGAATCCCTGGCATCACCCGCATCACCTGGGAACTCAGAAATGCAAACTCTCAGGTCTCATTCCAGGTCTACTGAATCAAACGATCGGGATAAGCCTCAGCAGTCTTTGTGTTGTACCACCCCTCCAAGTGATTCTGATGCATGCCTCAGTTTGAGAACCACTGCTCTAGGGAGGGTAGACTTAGGATCAATGGCTGTAGGTTAGAGAGAGGCATTTTAATTCCCTATGAAGAAGAATTTTTTAACTGCAGCTATCTTAATAATGGTATGGGAATCTTGAAAGCTCCTTAGAAACAGCAGGCGTTCAGGTGGAGAACTGATGAATAACGAACTGCTTACTACATGGTAGGCATTGCACTGGGTATGTGTACTATTTCATTATAACCTTACCACTCTGTGAAGTATTATCTCTGAGCTATAAATAAGAAACTTGAGATGTAGAGAAATGAAGTATAATTCATACAATAAAACATACCCATTTTAAGTCTGCAGTTTGATTTTTGACGAAGGTATTCAGTGTAACCATCATCCCAGTCAAGATACAGATTCCATCACCCTGAAAAGTTTCTTCCATATCCCTTTTGCAGTCAGCCCACCCCTACCCCAACTCAAGTGACCATTGATCTGCTTCCTGTCATTATAGATTAGTTTTGCCTGTTCAAGAATTTAGAGTCAAATACTGTATGGTCTTTGGTTAAGGCTTCATTCTCTCAGAATTATAACAGATTCATCTATATTGTTGTATATTTCATTAATTTCTTTAATTTTCATTGATCAGTGTATGTATACACTTTTACAACCCATTGACTTGTTTATGGATCTTTGGGTTTCCAGGATTTGTTTAGTATGAATAAAGTTCTGAATATTTCTGGAAGTCATTTTGTGGACATATGTTTTCACTTCTCTTGAGTAAATACATAGGAATGGAATAATTAGACCTAAGATAGGTATCAGTTTAACTTTTAAGAAGTCACCAGATTCTCAAATTGATTGTACCATTTTATATTCCTACCAGCATTGTATGGGCATTCTAGTTGTCTCTATAAAGTTGGTTTAATTGATTTTCTATATTGTCTGTTTTATATTTCATTGATTACCTTTTCTATCTTTATTAATCCCATCCTTCTTCTTTTGATGTAGTTTGCTCTTATTTTTCCAGAGTCTTAAAACGGAAATTTAGGTAATTGATTTTAGACCATTCTCTTCTATCATTTAAAATTACACATTTTACCCTGAATACTGATCTAACTTCCTCTTACAGATTTTGATGTCTTGTGTTTTCATTTCCATTTAGTTCAAACTGTTTTTCAGTTTCACTTGAGATGTTTTTCTTTGATCAAATGATTACTTGGAAGTGTGTTGTTTAATTTCCAAATGATTGAAAAATTTCAGATATATTTTAAAGGCTTCTCTACCCTTGTTAATTTTCTGTCATTTACTAAGAGGAATATTGAAATCGCTAACCGTATTTATAGATTTGTCTGATTTAGTTCTTTGGGGTTTTCCTGCATTTAGAAGCTCATTAGGTGCATAAAATTTTAGGATTGTTATGTCTTTCTGATGAATTGACCCCTTTATGAATGCTCCTCCTGATTTCTGGTAATATTCCTTACTCTGAATCTATTTTATCTTATATTAATATTACCACTCCAGCTTTCTTTTGATTAGAGTTTGTATGGTAGACATATTTCTTATAGCTAAGGTCTGCTAGCATTGTCTCAGTTTCGATTATCTGGAATGTACCTATTTTGTCTTCACTTACAGAATTCTAGGTTCATTTAAAATTTTTATTATTTTTCCCCTAGCACGTCAAATATTTCATTCTGCTACCTTCTGATCTCTATTATTTCTGATGAGAAGTTAGCCAGTAACATGATTGTTCCCTTTTACATGATACATTACTTTCTTCTTGATGTTTTCAGTATTTTTTTTCTTTGGCTTTTAGCAAGGTGACTATGATGTAACTAGTTGTAATTCTTTGTGTTTATCTTACTTGGGCTTTGTTTAGTTTCTTGGATCAGATTATTATGAGTAGTATTAGTATTATAGTGTCAATTTAGGGAGTTTTTTTGCCATTATTTATTCAAACCTTTTTTCTGACATTTTTTTCTCATCTACTTTGAGACTTCTTTTACTTATATCCTGGAATACTTGACATTGGCCCACAGGTGGCTGATTCTCTGTTCATTTTTCTTTAGTCTTTTTTCTCTGAGTTCTTTGGCTTGGATAATTTTATTGATAAATCTTCAAACTCGCTGAATCCTGCCATTTCATATCTGGTATCTCATCTAATTTATTTTTCACTTTAGTGTTCATACATTTTAACTCTAGAATTTCCATTTTGTTCTATATAGTTTCAATGTTTCTATTACGATTTCCTATTTTCTGTCTCCTTGTTAGCATGTTTTCCTTTAATTCTTTGAACATGTTTGTAATAGTTGCTTTGAAGTCTTTCCTGAAGGCAGCATCTGGTCCCACTCAGTCAGTTTCTATTGACTGCTTTTTCCCTTGTGTATCATTATACTTCTTCCCCCTCCCCCTACACCAATGTCTGGTAATTTTGTGGCTGAAAACTTTACTTTTAGATAATATATTTTAGTAACTTTGGATTCTCTTTTGGTTTTCTGATTTTTTTAATGTTTTTTGTTTGTTTCCTAGCTTACCTATGCTTAAACTCTGTAATTTATCTTCCTTGCATTGTGCTGCCACTGATGTTTCTGCTCAGTTGTTTTTATTTTAGCCTGGCTTCATCTTTCTGTCTGCATAGCTTAGTGGTCAACCCAATGATTTGGGTGGAGTGTGAACTCAGACATCTTAAAGTTGAGACTTTAAGTCTGCTGGGCTGTATGTGGGTTGAGGAACACATTCAAGATTGCAACCAGTTCTCAGTATCCCTTGGTTTTCATTTTTCCACTTAAGCAGTCGGTCAGGTATGTGTGAATAAAGAGCTTGTCTTAGCCACTGTGTGGCTCTTTCACTTCCAGGATCTCTCAGTTCACTATCTGATTGATTTGTCAGTGGCCATGAACTGGACTTGCAACCTTGGTTTAGCAAAGCTGTGGGTTTTCCTTGTTCCCAACTGTTAATTCAGTCTAATACTCTGGCTGCAACTAGCCTTAAACTTATAAAGGTACAGTTTTTACTGAAGAAGTGGTAGGTACAAGGTAATAATACCAAATATAGAAAGTCATGGTGTTGCTACCATTTTTGTCCAAATCTAGTTTTTCAACAATAAACATTTTTCAAATTTGTTGTCTGATTTTGATCAATTTTCAGTGTCATGATTGGTTATTTTTTGACAGTTTTGTCTGTTTTTATACTTTTCTGTGGAGGGAAATTACTCAATCTCCTTCTGTTTCAATTAGTAGAAGTAGCCCTCCACTGACTTATTTCTTCATTACTTTTTTTGTATATGCAAATTTCAATCTGATGTAATTTTCCTTTACTCTGAAACAGGTTTAGCTTTTCTTGTGGGGCAGATCTGCTGGTGAATTCTCCCAGGTTTTTGTTTTTGTTTTTTTTTGGGGGGGGGGTTCGCCAAAAATGTCTTTATTTTGCATTCTTTTTTGAAAAGCATTTTTAATGGGTATAAAATTGTAGTTTGACAGTTGTTTTTCTTTCTGTATCTTAAAAATACAGTTTTGTGTTTCAGTTTGCATTGTTTCTGAGGAGACATCTGCATTCTAATTTTTTTTCCTATGCGTTTTTTGTTTTATTTTACTTCCTATGGCTCCTTGTAAGATTTACAACTTATCTTTATGACCAATTCCCGCAGTTTAAGATGTGTCTTGGCGTGATTTTTCTTTGTGTTCATACTGCTTTATACTGGCCTTACATTTGTTTCAGTTTTGGATTTGTGTTTTTTATCAAATTTAGGAAAATTTAGTCATTTTCTTCAATTATTTTTCTGCCCTCTCCTCTGAGACTCTAGTTACATCTCTGACTTCATGATAGTGCCCGTAAATCACAGGGTTTCTATCTTTTTTCCAGACTTTTTCTCACTGTCCTTCAGTTTGAGTAGTTTCTGTTGCCTTTAAGTTCACTAATCTTTTGCACAGTCTAACTTGCTTTAAAGACCATCCAGTGAAACCCTCTTTCTTTAAACAGTGTTGAGCTTTGTTTTCACAGGCAGTTATTTGATTAGCAGCTTGATCCGTTTCATGCTTGTTTTTAACCTTTTTTAGGGTGTGCCTAGAGTAGTCTTTATCCCTAGTTGAGCTTTACAGCTGTGGTTTGATCTTTCTAGTGTTGATCAGAGATCATTGAGGAGCTACATCCTGGGTCACCAGAACTCACTGTCTTCCAGCCCTGTGTGAGCTCTGGTAACTATTCAGCTTAGTTTCTAGCAGGTCTTTCCCCGTAGTTTTTTGTTGTTGTTTGCTTGTTTTTTTCCTCTCTGTCTGGCTTTGTGGAGTCACACTCAATGTATATACAGCTTAGTAATCAGCCAAGGATGCAAGGCAACCCTTATGCAGATTTCTGTTGCACTTTTTCTGTATAATTCCCCTCTTTCCAGATCTCTGCATGCATGTTCAGCCACCCCAGTCTCTGAATTTTGCTCTTTTCTCCTCAACTCATTGTTGTCACAGTTGTCTGCCTGCGTTTGCCCTTCCTACCCTGTAGGCTGGAAAGTGCCTCTAGGCAGAAATTGGGTGATTTTTAGAGTTTATTTCCTTGGTTTCTTTTCTTTAACATATCATAGCATTGCACTGCCTGCTCCAGTGTCTGGTGTAGCATTCCTTTTATGTTTTGTCTAGTTTTCTAGTTGTTGACAATGAAGGTCAAGTCCAGTATCAGTTACTCTTTTTTAACTGGTAGTAAAAGTCTTGATGTCAGCATTTTAACTGAAGGCCCTGACTCCTGGGTGTGAATCACTTTCTTACGTAGTTATTTAAAAATGTATACTTTACATTTCCCCCCCAGCTTTATTGAGATATAATTGATATATAACATTGTGTAAGTTTAAGGTGTACAATGTGTTGATAGATACACTTACATATTGCAAAATGATTACCACCATAGCATTAGCAATACCTCCCATCACATCACATCATTACAATTTTATTTTTGTGGTGAGAGCACTTAAGATCTACTCTCGTAACTACTTTCTGGTATGTAATACAGTATTATTAATTATAATCAACATGCTGTACATTAGATCCCCAGAACTTACTCATCCTAAAATTGGTAGCTTGTACTCTTTGACCAGTGTATCCCCATTTCCCCATTGACCAACCCCTGTTAACCACCATTCTAATATCTGTTTCTATGAGTTCGGCGTTTTTAGATTCCACATACAGGTGATATCATGCAGTATGTTTCTTTCTCTGTGTTAATTATTTCACTTAGCATAATGCCCTCAAGGTCCATCCATGTTGTCACAGATGGCACTGTTTTCATCTTCTTCATGGCTGAATAACAATTTTGTGTGTGTGTTTGTGTATATATGTATATCACATCTTTATTTGTCCATAGATGAACACTTAGGCTGTTTCCATATCTTGACTGTTGTGAATAATGCTGCAATGAACATGAAAGTACAGATACAGCCTTCATATTTGTTTTCATTTACTTTGGATAAATACCCAGAAGTGGTGTTACTGGATCATATGGTAATTCTATTTTTAATTATTTGAAGAATCTCCATTTACATTTAGAGTAATTATTGACAGGTAAGGACTCATTAATGATATCTTATTAATGGTTTTTTGGCTGTTTTGTAAGTCCCTTTTTTCTTCTGCTGCTGCTGCTTTGTGAATTGATGGTTTTCTGTAGGGGTATGTTTTGATTCCCTTTTCTTTATCTTTTGTGAGTCTACTATAGATTTTTGCTTTGTGATTACCCTGAGACTTACATAAAACATAGATATCACAGTCTATTTTATTTACAGCTTAACTTCAGTTGCACACGATAACTCTATCCTTTTACTCCCCCTTCCTCTTATGTTTTTGATGTCACAATTTACCTTTTTTTATACTGTTTATTCATTAACAAATCATTGTAGCTATAGTAATTCTTATACTCTTGTCCTTTAACCTTTGTACAAAAGTTAAGTGGTTAACACTTAACCGTATTACAGTATTAGGGTATTCTGAATTTGACTGTGTATTTACTTTTACCAGTGTTTAGTACATTTTCATATATTTTCATTTTACTAATTAGTGTCTCTTCATTTCAACTTGAAGAACTCCTTTCAGCATTTCTTATAATCAGGTTAGTGGTGATGAATTCCCTCAGCTTTGTCTGGAATAGCCTATCTCACCTTCATTTCTGAAAGACAGCTTTGCCGCATAAAATATTTTTGGTTGGCAGTTTTTTTCCTTCAGTATTTTGAATATATTATCCCACTCTGTCTTGACCTCTAAGGTTTCTTAGAAAATTGCTGATAGCATTATGGGGGTTGCCTTGTAAATACAAGCTTTTTTCTGTTAATGCTTTTAAGATTCTTTCTTTGTCTTTGATATTTGACAGTTTTATTATAATGTGCCTTGGAGAGAATCTCTTCGTTTGGTGACCTATGAGCTTCACGAACTTGGATTTCCAAATCTCTCCATGGACTTGGGAAGTTCTTAGTAATTATTTCTTTAAATAAGCTATCTGCCCCCTTCTCCCTCTTTTCTAAATCTGGAACTTCAGTAATTTACAAACTGGTCCTTTAGATGATACGTCATAGATTATGTAACTTTCTTTACTCTTTTACATCTTTTTTCTTCGTTCTTCTCTGATTGCATAATTTCTGAGTTCTTTCTTCAGTCTCACAGATTTTTTTCTTCTGCTTGATTCATTCTGCCATTGATGTTCTCTGTTTCATTTTTCATTTCATTCATTGTATCCTTCAGCCCCAGAATTTCCATTTGGTTCCTTTTTATGACTTCTGTCTCTCTGCTAAACTTTTCTTCTTCTTTTTTTTTTTAATTGAAGCATAGTTGATTTACAGTATTGTGTTAGTTTTAAGTGAACAGCAAAGTAATTCAGTTACATATGTATTTTTTTAGATTACTTTCCAATATAGGTTATTACAAGTTATTGAATATAGTTCCCTGTGTTATACAGTAAATCTTTGTTCTTATCTATTTTATGTGTAGTAGTTTGTATTTGTTAATCCCAAACTCCTAATTTATCCTCTCCCCTCCCTTTCCCCTTTGGTAACCATAAGTTTGTTTTCTGTGTCTGTGAGTCTGTTTTGTATATAGATTCGTCTGTACTACTTTTTAGATACTACATACAAGTGACATCATATATTTGTCTTTGTCTGACTTACTTCACTTAGTATGATATTCTCTAGGTCTATCCATATTGCTGCAAATGTCAATATTTCATTCTTTTTTTTCATTTTTTATGCTGAGTAATATTCCATCATATATATATATATATCATATATATATGCCACATCTTCTTAAGCCAATCATCTGTTGATGGGTATTTGGGTTGTTTCCGTGTCTTGGCTGTTGTAAATAGTGCTGCTATGAACATTTGCTAAACTTCTTATTTTGTTCATTTATTGTTTTCCTGATTTGGTTCAGTTGTCTTTCTGTGTTTTCTTGTACCTCATCAAGCTTCCTTAAAACTTGAATTCTTTATTGGGTAAATCACAGATCTCCATGTCTTTGGTTACCAGAGGATTACTGTGATCCTTTGGTGGTGTCATGTTATCTTGATTTTTCATGTTCTTTGAACTTCTGCATTATTTCTTTACTTCTGAAGTAGCAGTCACCCCCTCCAGGCTTCACTAACTGCTTCTGGAAGAGAGATACCTCCCATCAGCCTTATTAGAGATTCTGAGGCTATCTTAGACCCTTTTTGGAGTATGCCTCCTCCATGCTTCTTGCTCCCTCTTGTGGCAGAATTCTTAGGCTTTATGCCTTCTCTGGATCCCTCAATACACCAGGCTGAGTAAGTGCTGACAGCCTCTCTTTTGTTTCCCACAGGTGGTGCTTAGGGTCAAGTTTGTGATCTCTCCCTGGCCTGCAGATTTGGCCAGCTTATGTGCATGCTCACTAACTATCTTCCAAAGCTTATTCTTGCTGCCACCATCGGGAGCACACGCAGGGAGCTGACCACAAGATGGGGAGTTTGTAGGTGAGGCACACAGAGTGCTTGAGGTTCCCGTGAGCCAGTTGTGATCCACTGGTAATGCATTCCCAGCAGCTGTTGGGCAGGTTCTTGGTGGAGTTCACGGCACAATTAAGCTGTGTGCCTCTTACTGTCCTTCAGTAGTTGTATCTGCCATTCTCCCCACTTCTTCCTGCCCCCAGTCATGTAGCTCATGATTCTGTACTCTGGATGGAGCAAGAGAGAAAGGAGCCCCTTTGGCAGTGTCGTGTACAGCTGGGGCAGCTGGATGTTCACTCACATGCTCTCCCTTTCTTCTGTGGGATAAATCACTGTGAGGAAGATCTCTCTTGGCCCTAAGCTGTGCCATCCCTGGGTGGAGGGGTGATGTGGGTAAAGTCAAACTGTCCCTCTTACCTCCTCCAATACATCCAAACTTTTTTTTTCCTCTAATGGAATTCTGGGACTTCTCTGGAAACCTGAACTTTTGCAAAGTCTCTCTTGTCCTTGAGTGAATGTCTAAGTTGGTGTTCTCAGGGGCTCCTAGATGGTGGTTGAAAGAGGCTGGGGCCAGTTTATAGGCCACGACAAGGTCCACATCTGGAACTGAGGTCTGTCTGCCTATTACCTGATGGATGGCTGGACCAGACTCCTTCCGGGTCCTTTGGCTTATGGTGCTGGATTCCACAGCTTCCTGAAAGGGATTTCTGTCCATGGGTGGATGCCAAATTTTATTGTTGGTGGGGAGACAATGATGAGGTACATCTTAAGCTGCCATGATACTGACGTCACTCCCCTTTGATTTTATGTTTTTATAATATAAATTAAGTTTTGTTCCTAAGGTTTGAAGTTGTGTAATATGCGTCACACACACACAAGAAACCTCTTGCTGTGGTTTTTCTGTACGTACCGTGTTACACTTTGAGTTATAGAACTGAGTAATAGGAATTTAAATGTTATTTCCAAATTACAGCCCTCCAAATCATGAAACACATTTCTTAAAAATTACAGAATCAACCCTTAGCAGCCATTTTCTTTCTACCTAGTTCTCAAGAAAGACATAATCATTTCATATTTTTCAAATTGATGAACTAAATTTTATTAGCTGTTTGCCCCTTGGTTTCTTTCCTGTTTACAATTCCAATGGAAATTTGGAATGTTATCATGAGATGCTCTTTATCAGTTTGATTGTGGTATGCAAGACATAATAAATTACTTTCCTCTCAGTAAAGGAAAGTGGTCCCTACAAACCTTAACTCTCATTTAAATTACAACCTAATGCTGGTTACAAACACTGCATGGTACCTTTGTGGCTTGGTACTTTCTGTTCCTGTTTCAGCTCTTTTGATGAGCTGATTGCCTACTGAAATTACCTCCTCTGTAGATAGCAGCATGAGAAACTTTAGCAACTTCCTGAAGTGCGGCTGTACAAAATAATCACTAGCAGTAGGCATGGAAAAAACTTGTTGGTCTTTATGTGGGACAGTGTGTTAGATTCTTTACAGTCATTCTCTCACTTAATTCTCTTAATGATCTTGAAGTTTGCCATTATTATCCTGTTTTACAGGTGAAGAAACTGGATCCAGGCAGTTGAGCACAGACTGCCCTCAACTACATTCATAGCCACCAACCAAGAAATAGGCCCTCAGTACTACCTAGCAAACTCACATTTCTCAGATCCAGTCTCCACAATGCCTTTTCCAGAACTTCACTGAGAGCAAATAACCTTATCTCCTTACCAGCCAGCTACCAAAACCAAATATGTATGCATCCTATATTACTATATGTTCATTTGTATGTATCCGATTTACTCTGTGTGCATTCATATTTTCTCTTGATGAGACAAAGAAGCTGCTCATCTGTTTAATCCTGTGCCTTGGATTTCACCAATTTTAGCCTGTCTCTCAAAACCTATAATGTCCTTTGTCCTTGTCTCTTTCATCCTCAGTCCCTCTCTCAAAATTGGATTGTTGCTTTGGTTTTTATTTTCCTAATGTCATCTTTATTAAAGTTTCCAACATACAGAAAACTGAAAAAAAAGTGACAATGAACATTCATACTGGTATTTTACAGTGAACATTTAACTGTATTTGCTTTATCACATATCTATACATCACTCCATTCTTTAGTCATCTTATGTTTTTGCTGCATTTCAAAGTAAGTACGTTTTCTCCCAGCCTGTTAACATGTATATCATTAACTAGCCAGTTTAATAAGGCAAGAAAAATGCATAACAGGCATAAGGAAACAAAAGGATGGAGGAAAATTTTTTTTTTAGCAGGTGAAATTATTGTTTACCTGAAAAATCCTAAACAACAATTCTTTTAACAAATTAGTGAATTTAGCAGGCTTGCAAGATATAAAGTTAATATACACAAATTAATTGTATTTTTATATAAACAAGTAAATTATTGGAAAATAAAGTTTAAATAATTTACAACTACAATGCTAAAATAATTAGTAATAAGTTTAAAAAACAATGCTTAAGACCTGTACATTGAAAATAAATCATTGTTAAAAGGAGATAAAGAACGTGTATAAATGTAATGATATATCTTGGATAAGTTGAGTGCATAAAATAATATAGGTGTAGGCTGTCTTTACACAAAGGTTAGATGAGAATGATTTTTGAATTGTTGAAAGAAGTCAACTTTGCTCATGTCATCTAAGGGAAAATCTATGCTTAATTTTTCCCCACCCCCTATCTCCTGTTTTGCAAAGATTGGATTCTTTAGTTGATAATACAGTGTATCTAAACAGTGAATATTTTTGTGTAAGGTCATTCTTAAGCCATTGCACATATGCTCCTACTGAAGTCTTTGGGAAATTAGTTGTCAGTGAATCATCTGGCCTATAATCTTATGGGAAATCAATTTCCAGACATTAAATAACAGACATAACTATGAATACATTCCCCAAATTGTGTAGTTGAAGACTAAATTCTAAAATTGACTTTCTGATATCAAATTTTATGAAAATGAATTAATATCGATACTGTGAAACATTGGTATTCCACGAATGGGATTTATTAAGTTGCAGCGCAATGTGGTACTGAAAACTAAATATGAGAATATTATTCTATCAGAATTGCACAAATATATTGAGAAAAGTTGTTCTCAGTATAAAAACCAGTAAGCAAAGAATTTAACCTTGTTTGCAAGCATTGTTAGCTGGGAATAATGCCCATTTCTGATGTTTCCTTCCTGTAAAGTGAGATCTCTTAATGTCATTGTAGGTCTCTCTCCATCCTTTATTCATCCAGCTCCTAGAGAGATCGAGTCTTTTTTGATTGTCAGCTTTGGGAAGAATAAATGAACCTGCTTGACCTAGCTTCAACTTTCTTCCTGTTTGGAATGAGCCTGTGTGTTCTAAGTTATAAATCTTAACTAGTCAGACTTCCTACCTACAGGGAGGCCTATCCACCTCTAGCACTGCACCCCCGCGCCTGCCCCGCAACAAACCATATCTTGCAGACTGCCCTCTGTCAGTAACAGGCATTATTTTGACCTCCTGCTTTTCTGTTTTGTTGTACTTCTCAACTTGTTTATAAGCCGAGTGTATATTAAAGGTGCTATTTATTGGGGAGAGGCTCTCAGAGGTTCCCAAGTTTTGTTTATTCACCAGCAACATTGAGAAAGAAAAATAAACGAAAAATTCGAGGGGGACAATTTGGGCAGAAGCTTTTTCTGCATCCGGGGCCCACACCGTGGGTCTTGGACTTTATGTGGGGGAGAAACCTTGCTGGTTTATAGAGGCTTATTTTAGGCCAAATGTGTTTTTACACTTTTGTACTTGACTTTGAATTTCTGTCGCCTGAGAAAGAAATTTTAGCTGTCATGAGGTATTTTGAGCTTAGCAGGTGACTGTAACTTATGACTTATGCAATTTATGTGAGAAAATAAGACACAACCCTCTGGCTGTGTTGGGGGCTTCAGGTAGATGGCTTTAGTTTACTGCACAGGCCTTGCTTTTCCTTGTTGAGACAAAGATTCCATTGCAGAGAAGAGTTTTACCACTGTTTTACACATTGGTTGTCAGAAGAATATTTGCCACTTTTCAACTGCAAGGCAGCTGACTTCTGCATGTGAACAGAGCGCTAGCGATGCTCTAGCTTTATATGGTTGGTACCAAGCCCAGGTCATCTAGGTTGGAAATCCTAGGTTCTGTTCCTCTTTCAGGGTCAAGGAGGGCACTCTGGAGGGACTGACTAACCTTGACTTCATGTGGCATTTCCTCTGACTTTCAAGACTCACGGTCCTATCATAGAATCTCAAATCGGCTCTATGTTAATATCGTAAGTTATAACTCTGGCTTGATATCTGACACCCAAATTGTGGCTTCACCCTTGTTCTTGTGTTAGACTTAATGAACAAATAAGAGAAGTGAGCCCTTAGTAAATAATGCCATCCCCTGAAGATAGAAATTCCACTAAATGACATTATTACAAACCCAAAGGTAGAAGGAAACAAAAATGCTCAGTGCCTGGAACTGTTTGCCTCTAGTAATAAATTCATTTGCTTAGGGAAACAAGAAGAAACTGCAGTGGTTTGAAAGGTGTACTTCAGTTTTACTGTCAAACTCAGAAGTAGTGAAAGATTAAAAAAATAAAGGAACACAGGCCAATTAAGCTGGAGGAAGAGATTTTAAAAATTTATTCATTTATGTTAAGGAAGAGTAAAGAAGAAAAGGGCATCTTAAAGATGTCGTTAGACCAATATAAAAGGGGGAAAAAGCAGTACCCAGATTCCAACTGCTCTAAAAGAAGGAAAGACATTTTTGTTATTAGATCAGAAATGATGACTGGGATCCAAACAAATCTAGCAGATAGCAGATCTGATTCCTTCAAGAAAGGCCAAGTCAACGAAGGATGATGACTTCTGAAAGCCATAGGTCCCCACTCAGAGCAGTTGGAGAACCACTCTTTAAAGAGTGGGACAGTTGTACCAAGTGGTTATAAAAAAATTGGGGCAGAATTGAGGAAGGAAATCCATGTGAAATATTCAAAGCATTTTTCAGCTGAGTTTCCACGTGACACATCATTGCAGTTGAAACAGGCATTACCTTTGCCCTGAGGGAACTTACTGACCTTGGTCAATACATTTATGAAATGAGGATCCTAAAAGAAAGTTGAGAGAAGATGTGATGAAATCTAGATGTGAGAATCAGAGAACAAGTCCAGGCTTTGATTAAATGTCTGATGGAAGAATATCTCTAGGCGGGGATTATTCATCTCATCAAGAGTAAGGTAGACAAAATTTGAACAGTGAATCCAGAACTTGTTGATTTATTCTCTATGATGATGATGAAGAATCCAGATAAGTTATAAAAATAACAACCAGAAAGCAAAGATGAAATAAATGGAAGGGAGGCGCTAAGTTTCAACAAGTAGCATTAGCTCCCACACGGATTAGAGAAGGAAAGTGGCCACTTTAAGAAGTAGATTAAATTATTAAGCTCAAATAGCCTTTCTGAAAGGAGTGGGGAAATAACAGGGAAATTCAGTACCAGTGGTATGTTTCAGTACTTCAGAAAAAAGATGTAGTTGAACAAAAAAGCTACTCAGACGCTGGGACATTTAAAACTTTTCCCCAGGGACACAAGCTTCAGAAGCATCAAAATCATAGTGTAGGAATCTGTTCAGGGTGGGTCTTCAGCCAAAACAAATTGGGAATGAAAGGAAACTCTTCTCTAGGGGGTGAGTTTCACTACCCAAGCAATCCTGGAGCCAGAGGCAGTGAAGCAGGCACTGTGGCACAGGACCGAAAAAGCCTGTTTCTGAGAGGTGGTGCACTTATGTCACTACACGGCATTAGAGGCCCAAGGTTTAATAGGAAAATGGAATTAAGAGGTCCTGGATATGCTGGATGGGGAAGAAAGGTACTTGAGTTCCTGTGATTGGAGTTGACCCCATTACAGTTATCTAAATGTGCAAGGAGGCAGAAATGCCTCAAATGACACTCTGTGAGGATGCAGGAAGCATAGATATTTTTTTTTTCTCACAAAAATGTAAATGTAAAGAAATGTAAATGAAAGTGCTAAATGCAAGTGTAGTCTCAAAATAACTTCTCTTCGGAGAATTTTCCTCGTTTGGCTTAAGTAAGCAATCCAGACAATTGGTCTTGAATGACAGACTTCCTACTAGGTTGAATCCAAGAATATTTTCCTTTTTTCCCAGACATCATCAGATTTCTCTTAGGGTCTTGGTAGCCCTGGTTCTGGGAATGTAATTTTGTAATTGATCTAAGGGCAGGAGAATGGCTTTCTAAACTAGATGGATCTGGAAAAACCCTGTGATAATTCTCTGTGTCCTGTTAACTCTTAGGGTTCTTTAGAAGTGAGGCTCCTGAGGGACTAAGTATTGAATTACTATGACTTCTGGGGCTTCGGAAACTCCAAATCCATTCCAGAGAGGAACTGTTGTAGTTGCTGAAGAGACCCCACGCTACCGAGGCAGAAAAATCCCTCTTGCTGAGCCTCGGTGGAATAACAAATCAGTGAATGGTTTTTGTTTTGTAATTGAACTTTGCACTTTGAACTTTAACACACAAGAATTTGATTTCAGACTTTAGTTCCCTTGCACTTCAATGCTTTTGAATTTCAACTTGTAAAATAATTTAGTCTTTGGACTTTAATTTATTTCTTGGAATTTAATAATAGAAAGGAAATCGTGTTCAAAGTTGAAGCATCTCTTTATAGGCGTTTTATTATCGAAGTATCTTCAAGATAGCATTTAATCTCTGCAGAACCTTTGTCATGCTGTATTGGACAGCATATGTGGACATAATTCGGGGCAGAAAATAGAATAGGGGATACATTTTCAGCTTTTGGTATGGAGTGGATTCAAAGTTGATATATTGAATGTATTCATCTGACGCATTACAGATTCTTGTGGGGACGACTTTTAAGCTGCCTGCCACTAGACCCAGGAGGAAACTCAAAAGAGCAGAGTCGTGTAGCTTGTGATCTTATGAAGGTGGCCTCATGAAAGGTCTCCCAAGGCAGACAGCTACAACTCTTGCTGACGATAGGCTTTGATGGAAGAAATTTTCACATACTGAGGTATGGGGAAGTCATTCTGGGCTTATAACGTGATTTGGCTTGAACTTTCTTATGGCCTGTCAAACATACATTGTACATCTGCTTTAACCATTAAAGAAAAGAGTGTCACTCATCATCCAGTTATACAAAGAGTTAAATCACAACCCACTGCAGTTGCCCCACTGACAGTGTGCCCTAAGGGGAATTCAGGATGCAAAAAAACCAAGACAGGATGAAGCATTCTGTCCTTCAGATATATCGGGGGTCCTAGATAGTTAAGGTTCATATCTAAGGAAGAATTCAGTGACCCCAGATTCTTGCATCTTCCTATACATAGGAAGACATATACATAGAAAAACACTAAAATCATTAACTTGAGATATCTGTTTTTTGTGATTAGCAGTAAATTTTTACCAAGATATATGCTAGACTACATGTATTTCCCAGCCAAAAAATTCATATATATACTGGCCCTTCCCCTACCTCTTCAGAGCAGTCCCTTGAGAGGTGGTTTCCTGGGCTATAGTCCTCAGTTTGGCTTGAATAAAGCTCTCTTCTATTCTTATTATAGATTTTTTAATTGACTATTTGCATCCACAGCTTCATACTTAAGCCCAATGAGTTAAGAGAATCAAAATCTGGGGAATGGTCCTCCTTCCCACTTCTGATGCTGTGGTCATGTGGAAGGAGCTCAATTAGTTGTAGGTCTGGGCTTCCCTCTGCCCCATCGATCACCCTGCCTCTGAGGAGATTCTTAGCCTATGAGTCCATTGTGGAGGAATAACAGGGCATGCTCAGCTCAGCTCAGCTCAGCTCCCGTCTTTCTCCTCTTGGAAGTGACCGTGAATTCTCCTCCATTATTCCACATGGAGAGTCCTGCCCTGGTCCAGTGCTTCTGTGCCTAGTTGGGTAAGTCTGCCCAATTCTGGACTTCATTATTAGTGAGTCCCAAGATATCAATATAAGCCAGGTCTTCCAACTTGACCCCTATCAGATATAAAAATGATATTTTGGCTTCATCTTTTCTCTTTTGACTCCTGGTGTAAACTTTGGTGCTCTGTTAATACCTAGGTTGATTACTCTTTCAGAGTCCTTAATTTCCTAATCTGAAATGCAAGTCAATTCAACAGATATTCAGCACCTACTATGTATTACTGTGCTGGGCACTAGGAATACAGAAATAAACTATCACATTAGATGGTGACTACTTATTTACATGCCTAAGTATAATATTAGAAAAAATATATCGTAAAGATCACACAAAGGAAGAAGCAATCAGTCTGTCTGGTGGTTTGGAGGTAGGCATCTTTCATGGAGAAGTACATTTTTGAGCAAAATGGCCAAGCAGGGGAAGTATGTTTTTAACAGCAAGAACAGGACATAATAAACACATGGGCTTATGAAGTACATATTGTATCAGGATACTAAAAATAGTTGATAATTCCTGAACATAATTTCTTTGATGGAGAGGTAGAAAGGACTGGATCATGACCATTCAATAAGCTTAAACTTCGACATTATCTTGTCATTGAGGAGGAGCGTTTGAACAGCCGTACCCCAGAGAGTGATATGGTCAAGTTTACAAAACAGACCAAATGACTTCTAGATTTCTTTTTAGCTTTACAGTTATCTGATTTGTGTCTTGGGCCTTGCTGTAGATTTAGAACATTTACTTCTCAGCTATCCTAAATCAGCTCCTTACAACATTGTATTAGGATTAGGTTTGGCTGCATAAAACAAAAGAAAATAACAGTGGGTTAAACATGACAGTTTATTTCTCTCATGTAAAAGCAATTTGGTGGGCTAGTCTTGTGGCTTTACAAAATTATTGGTAATCAGGATATACTTCCCACTCTTCATTCTACAAGCCCTAGAGTACGAACTTTGTCCTTATATTTCAAGATGGCAGCTGGAGATGCAGACATCACGGTCATATTCTAGGATGGCAGCAGGACAAAGGAAACTTTAAAGAAGATTTCCTAGAGGTACCTCCTACACTTTTACTTCTCAATGTCTGGGATTTATTTCTGTTGGTCACCTCTGAAGTTGGAGAAAAGCTAGGCAGGCATATGATGGCACTGAGTAAAATCCTTTTTTTTTTTTTTTTTTTAAATCAGAGAAAAAGTGGAAACTGAATATTGGGGTAAGCAATTAGCTGTCTCTGTTCCAGTCATAGAAAAATGAGGTATCTCTTTACCTATTTAAGTGGAAATAGAAATGGTAAGCTATCAAATATTGAGAAAGTATTGTTCACAGAATTTATTTTTCTGATTCTAGTTCTTAGTCCTACCTTTTTCTTTAAACTATGGCATCGTAACCCCCTGAATTTGAAACTCCATTTATAACACACACGATGTGTATCCTCAAGTGCTGAATGCATGCTCAGCAATGGGTGGCCATGTCATCCTTCTCTATGTGACTCCTGGCACTTTGGGTAGGCTGTTTTCTTTCTCTGGGATACTTTTCCCTTCCTTACGTCTGCTAATTCTGTGGGGGTTCTGTGTCACTGTTGTTTTGCCTAGAAGGGTAGGTTAGGACTCCTCCCTTGTCATAGTGGCCATAGTAATTTGTTGTAATAACTTCTTCATTGTCAGTCTTCCTAGCTGGAAGTCAGTGAAGACAGTGAGCAGCTACATCTGTTTTGTTCTCTACTCTAGCTGTTTAGTACAATGCCTAGAAAATATAGGTGCTCAATATATTTGTTGAAGGGATAAATGGGCAAAAATTAAATGACTGAACCCAGTTGAAAGGGTATTATCATTGAAAGTTATCATTGCTGTGAAACTATTTAGTATGGTATTAATTATGCAGTGGTGACAAATTTGGGTGTGCAAAAATGTAATCATTTTTCTCCAACTCAAATTAACATTGACGTTGAGCTCCTCATTCCCCTTGGAGATTTAATCTCAGCCAATTCATAGTAGACTCAGTCAAATTATGGCTTTCTTAGTCAATTCAGAGGCTTATTTTTCCCCCCAGTCAGTTCAGGATTCCTCCTCTGAGACTGCCTCTCAATTGTGGGGAAGTTCCATTACCTTAAGGCATGGAGAAGAGACTACACTTGGGACGTTCTCTGCCTAGGCTGGCACCTGGCAAATGTATCATTCTCCCTGTTTCCTGGGATCTGTGACTGTCCCAGTGTGGTGTCTGCTGAGGCATTGGGGTTCCCATTGGTCTCCAGTTACTGTGCTCTCTTCAGCCACTGGGTTGTGATGAGTGTGCAAGCTCTCTTTTAGTGACACTCCCCCCCTTGTCTCTCAGGAGGCACAGGCAAAATTGTGCTCTGTCGAGCTTTCTCAGGTGCCTTGGTATAGACTCCTCATGCTACCATCTCTACCCATTGTCACCTTGCCTTGGTGATACAGGGATCCCTTTAAGGCTTACCTCTTGCATAGTCTCTAGTAGAAGTGGGGCACTGGTCTCCTCTATGCTCAGATCCCCAAATCTATCTGGGATTCTTTGCCCCTCACCCCCTCCCAAGAGTTTTGGCCCTGGTGATGATGGTTAGAGGGTAGAATCTCTTTTCAGAGACCTACACCGTCTAACTCTATGGCTTTCCTCTCATATCTTCTTACACTTCTCTCTTCCTTATAAATTGTAATCCCTCCTAAACTACTTTGGCTAATTTGACATGCTTTCAAGTTTATTGTTCATGACATAAATGAAATGCCACAAATACATCATGATTTTGATACTCAGAAGTCAGACTTTTGAGACTCAAAAATAACTTTAAATAAAATAACTTTTTGCTTTGTCTTTGCTGCAAGTTTCAAAAGTCTGCTTTAAAACTCGGAAGCTGAGGATGAACTATTTTCATCTGCCCTCTTATCCTTTCCCTGAGACAAAGCCTACACGCCTAAAAGAGAGGGTCATGGAGCAAAATAAGAATTTTGAGGAAAAAAAATAGATGGGTTAATAACAAATTAACCCAATATATAATAAGGACAGTTGATAATCACTCTAATGCTCCAAAATAATAGAATAGTAAAATAATGTTATAATGGAAAACTATAAAATCATTGAATATTTAGAAGTATTTTTAATAACACAAAAGTCTTTATGTATTAACGAGTGAAGAGATGGGTATATAAAAGTGTGTACAAAGATTACAACATTATAGACATACTCGGAGAGCATAGTCCTGAGGAAAAGAAGCATAATTTTAGCATAATTTTGGGTAGTAGGACTATGCATAATTCCTATTTTTTACGTTTTCTAATATTTCCCTCTAAGGAATGTGAATTATGTTTATAATCACAACATTATATATATATATGCATATACATGTATGTACTTACAGTTTGACATAAATAATAAAATTTCCTGTAGACAGGCCAGGCAAAGAGCATCCCTTATATAATGATGGCTAAATAAGACTATATCTATCTTTAGATATATTTTTGTATTCTATCTGTACATATATTTTTTGGATGAGGGAAAAGAGCCAGGGGGGAAAGCTGAAGTAGCCAGTTTCCCCACAAGAAAATCAAGGGAACAACAATGTGGAGGAGGAGGATGGAAGTGCATGACTGCTTGCAGTTGGGGTGGGGACTGCCATCAGACACTTGCTCAGATGCAGACAGATTTTGCTGTCTGCTACCACACAAACACATTTTAATATGTATTCTACATCACAGACCTCTAAATATTTGAATTTTTTGCTATTGTATTTCTCCTTAACTGTCCCCCTCTCCAAACTAGACATTCCCAGGTGCTGCACATTTTCATCCTGTGACTTGGTCTTCAGAGTCCTTGTTCTGCTGGTTGCTCATCTCTAGATGTGTGTCTCCTTATCCCTCAGCTTCTTAAAGTGACACTTGATTCCATATGTGGTCCAGGCAGCTCTGAGGATACAGAAACTCCTTGTTCTTTCCCTCTAGGCTAAAACAAGGAGAAAAGAAAGAAAAATGAGATGTGTTATGTTTCTGTCTGTGGCATGATTCCCCGTCAGGATTTTCCTAAAATCAGGGGGAGGTTACTTTGGCAACAACAATTTTATGGGCCTTTAAATAACCTCCTCCTGGGAGATCCCTGGTGGTGCAGTGGTTAAGAATCTGCCTGCCAATGCAGGGGACACAGGTTCGAGCCCTGGTCTGGGAAGATCCCATGTGCCGCAGAGCAACTAAGCCTGTACACCAAAAATACTGAGCCTGCACACTAGAGCCCACGAGCCACAACTACTGAGCCTGTGTGCCTAGAACCCATGCTCCGCAAGAAGAGAAGCCACCACAATGAGAAGCCTGTGCACCACAACGAGGAGTAGCCCCCGCTCGCCATAACTAGGGGAAGCCTGCGGGCAGCAACGAAGACCCAATGCAGCCATAAATAAATAAATTTTAAAAATTAAAATTAAAAAAAAACACCTCCTCCTGCTTAGTGATATTTCATTTTCATAAAATAAGCAAGCCCTGCAGTGACTTCTTAAAGTAGCCAAAACTCTTCTTTTCTTTCTCATTATTTAAGAAACATATTCATACAAATCATATAATATTTAAAAACATGTTGCCGAGATTGGTTCAAGATGGCGGAGTAGAAGGACGTGTGCTCACTTCTTCTTGCGAGAGCACTGGAATCACAACTAACTGCTGAACAGTCATCGAAAGGGAGACACTGGAACTCACCAAAAAAGAAAACCCACATCCAAAGACAAAGGAGAAGCTGCAATGAGATGGTAGGAGGGGTGCAATCACAATAAAGTCAAATCCCATAACGGGTGGGTGACTCACAAACTGGAGAACAATTATACCACAGAAGTCCACCCACTGGAGTGAAGGTTCTGAGCTCCACATCAGGCTTCCCAACCTGGGGGTCCAGCAACGGGAGGAGGAATTCCCAGAGAATCAAACTTTGAAAGCTAGCAGGATTTGATTGCAGGACTTCGACAGGACTGGGGGAAACAGAGACTTCAGTCTTGGAGGGCACACACAAAATAATGTGCACATCAGGACTCAGGGGGAAGGAGCAGTGACCCCATAGGAGACTGAACCAGACCTACCTGCTAGTGTTGGAGGGTCTCCTGCAGAGGCAGGGGGTGGCTGTGGCTCACCACGGGGACAGGGACACTGGCAGCAGAAGTTCTGGGCAGTACTCCTTGGCGTGAGCCCTCCCAGAGTCCGCCATTAGCCCCACCAAAGAGCCTGTAGGCTCCAGTGCTGGGTCACCTCAGGCCAAACAACCAACACGAGGGAACTGAGCCCCACCCACTGGAGACAAGCAGATTAGTTTTACTGAGCTCTGCCCACCAGAGCAACAGCCAGCTCTACCCACCACCAGTCCCACCCATCAGGAAGCTTACACAAACCCCTTAGATAGCCTCATCTACCAGAGGCAGACTTCAGAAGCAAGAAGAACTACAATTTTTCAGCCTATGGAAAGAAAACCACATTCACAGAAAGACAGACAAAATGAAAAGGCAGAGGACTGTGTACCAGAAGAAGGAACAAGATAAAACCCCAGAAAAACAACTAAATGAAGTGGAGATAGGCAGTCTTCCAGAAAAAGAATTCAGAAGATGATCCAGGACCTCAGAAAGAGAATGGAGGCAAAGATGAGAAGATGCAAGAAGTGTTTAACAAAGACCTAGAAGAATTAAAGAACAAACAAACAGAGATGAACAATACAATAACTGAAATGAAAAATACACTAGAAGGAATCAATAGCAGAATAACTGAGGCAGGAGAACAGATAAGTGACCTGGAAGACAGAATGGTGGAAATCACTGCTGCAGAACAGGATAAAGAAAAAAGAATGAAAAGAAAAGAGGACAGCCTAAGAGACCTCTGGGACAACATTAAATGCACCAACATTCGCATTATAGGGGTCCCAGAAGGAAAAAAGAGAGAAAGGACCTGAGAAAATATTTGAAGAGATTATAGTCGAAAACTTCCCTAATGTGGGAAAGGAAATAGCCACCGAAGTCCAGGAAGCACAGAGAGTCCCAGGAAGGATAAACCCAAGGAGGAACACTCTGAGATACATAGTAATCAAATTGACAAAAATTAAAGACAAAAATTATTAAAAGCAACAAGGGAAAAAAGACAATATATAAGGGAACTCCCATATGGTTAACAGCTGATTTCTCAGCAGAAACTACAAGCCAGAAGGGAGTGGTGCCATATATTTAAAATGATGAAAGGGAAGAACCTACAACCAAGATTACTCTACCTGGCAAGTATCTCATTCAGATTTGCCAGAGAAATCAAAAGAATTACAGACAAGCAAAAGCTAAAAGAATTAAGCTGCACAAAGCCAGCTCTACAGCAAATGTTAAAGGAACATCATTAAGTGGGAAACACAGGAGAAGAAAAGGACCTACAAAAAGAAACCCAAAATGATTAAGATAATGGTATTTATCTTAATCATAAGATAAATGAGCATACATATCGATAATTACCTTAAATGTGAATGGATTAAATGCTGCAATCAAAAGACAGAGGCTGGCTGAATATATGTTCAGCCAGTCTGTATATATGTTGTCTACAAAAGACCCATTTCAGACCTAGGGACACATACAGACTGAAAGTGAGGGGATAGAAATATATATTCCATGCAAATGGAAATCAAAAGAAACCTGTAGTAGAAATACTCATATCAGATAAAATAGACTTTAAAATAAAGAATGTTAGAAGAGACAAGGAAGGACACTACATAATGATCAGGGGTTAAGGGGTCAATCCAAGAAAAAGATATAACAATTATAAATACATATGCACCCACCATAGGAGCACCTGTATACTAAGGCAAATGCTAACAGTTTTAAAAGAGGAAATCGACAGTAACACCTCACTTACACCAATGGACAGATCATCCAGACAGAAAATTAATAAGGAAACACAAGTTTTAAATGATACAACAGACTAGATAGATATTAATATTTATATACAATATTTTAATTGATATTTATAGGACATTCCATCCGAAAACGGCAGATCACACTTTCTTCTCAAGTGCACACAGAACATTCTCCAGGATAGATTACATCTTGGGTCACAAATCAAGCCTCGGTAAATTTAAGAAAATTGAAATCATATGAGGTATCTTTTCTGATTACAATGCTATGAGATTAGAAATTAATTACAGGAAAAAAACGTAAAAAACACAAACACATGGAGGCTAAACAGTACTTTACTAAATAACCAAGAGATCACTGAAGAAATAAAGGAGGAAAGAAAAAGATACCTAGAGACAAATGACAATGAAAACACGACGATCTGAAACCTATGGAATACAGCAAAAGCAGTTTTAAGAGGGAAGTTTATAACAATACAATCCTACCTCAAGAAACAAGAAAAACTCCTCAACCTCCTCCAGAAAGCTGCAGAGGAAGGAACACTCCCAAACTCATTCTATGAGGCCACCATCACCGTGATACCAAAACCAGACAGAGGTACTACAAAAAAAAAGAAAATTACAGATCAATATCACTGATGAATATAGGTGCAAAAATCCTCAACAAAATACTAGCAAACAGAACCCAACAACACATTAAAAGGATCATACACCATGATCAAGTGGGACGTATCCCAGGGATGCAAGGATTCTTCAGTACATGCAAATCAATCAATGTGATACACCATATTAACAAACTGAAGAATAAAAACCATATGATCATCTCAGTACTTGCAGGGAAAAGCTTTTGACAAAATTCAACACCCATTTATGATAAAAACTCTCCAGAAAGTGGGCACAGAGGGAACCTACCTCAACATAATAAAGACCATATATGAAAACCCACAGCAAACATCATTCTCAATGGTAAAAAACTGAAAGCATTTCCTCTAAGATCAGGAGCAAGACAAGGATGTCTACTCTCGCCACTATTATTCAACATAGTTTTGGAAGTCCTAACTACAGCAATCAGAGAAGAAAAAGAAATACAAGGAAAAGAAGAAGTAAAACTGTCACTGTTTGCAGATGACATGACACTATACATAGAGAATCCTAAAGATGCCACCAGAAAACTGCTAGATCTAATTAGTGAATTCGGTAAAGTTGCAGGATACAGAATTAATGCACAGAAATCTCTTGCATTCCTATACACTAACAATGAGAGATCAGAAAGAGAAATTAAGGAAACAACCCTATTCACCACTGCAACAAAAAGAATAAAATATCTAGGATTAAACCTACCTAAGGAGGTAAAATACCTGTACTCAGAAAACTATAAGACACTGGTGAAAGAAATCAAAGATGACACAAACAGATGGAGAGATATACCATGTTCTGGGATTGGAAGAATCAACTTTGTGAAAATGACTATACTAACCAAAGCAATCTACAGATTCAATGCAATCACTATCAAATTACTAATGGCATTTTTTATAGAGCTAGAACAAAAAATCTTAAAATTTGTATGGAGACACAAAAGATCCCGAATAGCCAAAGCAATCTTGAGGGGAAAAAACAGAGCTGGAAGAATCAGACTCCCTGACTTCAGACTATACTACAAAGCTACAGTAATCAAGACAATAAGGTACTGGCACAAAAACAGAAATACAGATCAATGGAACAGGATAGAAAGCCCAGAGATAAACCCACACACCCATGGTCAACTAATCTATGACAAAGGAGGCAAGGATATACAATGGAGAAAAGACAGTCTCTTCAATAAGTGGTGCTGGGAAAACTGGACAGCTGCATGTAAAAGAATGAAATTAGAGCACTCCCTAACACCATACACAAAAATAAACTCCAGTTTGATTAAAGACCTAAATGTAAGATTGGACACTATAAAACTTAGAGGAAAACATAAGAAGAACACTCTTTGACATAAATCACAGCAAGATCTTTTTTGACCCACCTCCTAGAGAATGGAAATAAAAATAAACAAATGGGACCTAATGAAACTTCAAAGCTTTTGCACATCAAAGGAAACCATAAACAAGATGAAAAGACAACCCTCAGAATGGGAGAAAATATTTGCAAACGAATCAACTCACAAAGGATTAATCTCCAAAATGTATAAACAGCTCATGTAGCTCAATATCAAAAAAACAAACAACCCAATCCCAAAATGGGCAGAAGACCTAAATAGACATTTCTCCAAAGAAAACATACAGATGGCCATGAGACACATGAAAAGCTGCTCAACATCACTAATTATTAGAGAAATGCAAATGAAAAGTACAATGAGGTATCATCTCACACAGGTTAGAATGGGCATCATCAAAAAATCTACAAACACTAAATGCTGGGGAGGGTGTGGAGAAAAGGGAACCCTTTTGCACTGTTGGTGGGAATGTAAATTGATACAGCCACTATGGAAAACAGTATGGAGGTTCCTTAATAAACTAAAAGTAGAATTACCATATGACCCAGCAATCCCACTACTGGGCATATACCCAGAGAAAACCATAATTCAAAAAAGACACGTGTACCCCCAGTGTTCACTGCAGCAGTATTTTCAATAACCAGGTCATGGAAGCAACCTAAATGCCCATCGACAGACGAATGGATAAAGGAGATGTGGTACATATATACAATGGAATATTGCTCAGCCATACAAAGGAACAAAATTGAGTCATTTGTAGAGATGTGGATGGACCTAGTGACTGTCATATAGAGTGAAGTAAGTCAGAAAGAGGAAAACAAATATCGTATATTAATGCATATATGTGGAATCTACAAAAATGGTACAGATGAACCAGTATGCAAGGCACAAATAGAGACACAGATGTAGAGAACAAACGTATGAATACCGGGGGTGGGGAAGGGGGGATTTGGAGGGGTGGTGGTGGGATGAATTGGGAGATTGAGATTGACATATATACACTAATATGTATAAAATAGATAACTAATAACCTGCTGTATAAAAAATAAATAAAAATTTAGAAAAAATAACATGTTGCCCCATAAGTGAAATATAGCAGTTAATGGCTGTCTGTTAATTTCAAGATTTGTTTGAATAGTGATAATAAGCTTAATTTAAATGTGGCATTGAATTAATAGTATCAGTAAAGTGGTCTCTTTTTTAACCAGCATACTAATTGTTGCTGATTGCAGGATGGCTTTACAAAGGGAAGAATTATGACATTTCATGTTTGAAATAACATGTAGAATCACTGCAGTTCTTTGCTGTGGAGGCAGTTCATTTTGCAAGGACAAACACAACTCCCCTTCGAAGATCCAAGAATGATTTTCCACTTAAAAGTCTCTTGCCAGCTCCAACTGTGCCACACAAAAGTACTGCAACCAGTTACCGTTGGTGACCTTTACAGTAAGAGTGACCCGGAAAAGGTAAGAAATTGTTTTTATGAGTAGTAGAGATGCCGATTCTGGAGGCTCTATAAAACACTAACTTTTACTTTAGGTGTACAAAAGTGCCTGCAAGAATATGCCTCTTGCTATTTTATGTGTTATAATGTGAAAAGGTACTCCACAGGGTTACTGGAAAAGTGCTATCAAACAGTGTTATTGATTTATTTAGTTCTACACATCTAACCTTTGGACATTTTAAGATGAAGTGCTTGTCCTTTCAATTAATCAAAAATGTTGTTTCTTTCCAGTTAGCTAGGTCACTCGGGTCTCTATTCAGTCAGCATTTTCCCACAGTTCTTTGGCTGATTTCCATTACTGAAGAATTAGGTCTGGTAAGTAAATCCAATCTCAATCTCAGCAAAATTTTTTCAGGCAGTTTATTTAGGTTCTATGCAAAATGGAATCCCTTAGGGACAGAGAATTAATATGTTGTGAAGTATAATTGCAGTGAAATATATTGAACAGTTATTTTTGTAGCTGCAGTGTCTTTATGCAAAGTTTTTCATTTGTAGCTCCCATCCTTTATAATTAGATGTGTTCGTATATTTTCTGCTGGCTTTCTACATCAATAAGCTGCTTTTGTCAGTGATTTTGTATAAATCACTATGTTTCCCACTGATTCATATATACACATACACATATATCAAAATATTTTAAAAATGAGACACAAGTATAAAAAGGTTGGGGCTTCCCTGGTGGCGCAGTGGTTGAGAGTCCACCTGCCGATGCAGGTGACATGGGTTCGTGCCCCGGTCCAGGAAGATCCCACATGCCGTGGAGCGGCTGGGCCCGTGAGCCATGGTGGCTGAGCCTACATGTCCGGAGCCTGTGCTCCGCAACGGGAGAGGCCACAACAGTGAGAGGCCCACATACCACACACACACACAAAAGTATAAAAAGGTTAAAAATGAACATATAAATGTATAATATATAATACTTCTAGCTATGCATTATATATTTATATATTTTTAACATTCTATATCTTGATATATATCTATTTTGTTTTTGTTTTTTGCAAGCTTTTTTTTAACATCTTTATTGGAGTATAATTGCATTACAATGGTGTGTTAGTTTCTGCTTTATAACAAAGTGAATCAGTTATACATATACATATGTTCCCATATCTCTTCCCTCTTGCGTATCCCTCCCTCCCACCCTCCCTATCCCACCCCTCTAGGTGGTCACAAAGCACCAAGCTGATATCCCTGTGCTATGTGGCTGCATCCCACTAGCTATCTACCTTAAGTTTGGTAGTGTATATATGTCCATGCCACTCTCTCACTTTGTCACAGCTTACCCTTCCCCCTCCCCATATCCTCAAGTCAATTCTCTAGTAGGTCTCTGTCTTTATTCCTGTCTCACCCCTATGTTCTTCATGACATTTTTTTTTCTTAAATTCCATATATATGTGTTAGCATATGGTATTTGTTTTTCTCTTTCTGACTTACTTTACTCTGTATGACAGACTCTAGGTCCATCTACCTCACTACAAATAACTCAATTTCATTTGCTTTTATGGCTGAGTAATATTCCATTATATATATATATGTGCCACATCTTTTTAATCAATTCACCTGTTGATGGACACTTAGGTTGCTTCCATGTCCTGGCTATTGTAAATAGAGCTGCAATGAACATTGTGTGGACTCTTTTTGAATTATGATTTTCTCAGGGTATATGTCCTGTAGTGGGATTGCTGGGTCAGATGGTGGTTCTATTTTTAGTTTTTTAAGGAACCTGCATACTGTTTTCCATAGTGGCTGTATCAGTTTACATTCCCACCAGCAGTGCAAGAGGGTTCCCTTTTCTCCTCACCCTCTCCAGCGTTTATTGTTTGTAGATTTTTTGATGATGGCCATTCTGACTGGTGTGAGATGATATCTCATTGTGGTTTTCATTTGCATTTCTCTAATGAATAATGATGTTGAGCATTCTTTCATGTGTTTGTTGGCAATCTGTATATCTTTGGAGAAATGTGTATTTAAGTCTTCTGCCCATTTTTGGATTGGGTTGTTTGTTTGATATAGAGCTGCATGAGCTGCTTGTAAATTTTGGAGGTTAATCCTATGTTAGTTGCTTCATTTGAAAATATTTACTCCCATTCTGAGGGTTGTCTTTTCATCTTGTTTGTGGTTTCCTTTGCTGTGCAAAAGCTTTTAAGTTTCATTAGGTCCCGTTTGTTTATTTTTGTTTTTATTTCCATTTCTCTAGGAGGTGGGTCAAAAAGGATCTTGCTGTGATTTATGTCATAGGGTGTTCTGCCTATGTTTTCCTCTAAGACTTTGATAGTGTCTGGCCTTACATTTAGGTTTTTAATCCATTTTGAGTTTATTTTTGTGTATGGTGTTAGGGAGTATTCTAATTTCATTCTTTTACATGTAGCTGTCCAGTTTTCCCAGCATCACCTATTGAAGAGGCTGTCTTTTCTCCACTGTATATTCTTGCCTCCTTTATCAATGATAAGGTGACCATATGTGCGTGGGTTTATCTCTGGGCTTTCTATCCGGTTCCATTGGTCTACATTTCTGTGTTTGTGCCAGTACCACACTGTCTTGATTACTATAGCTCTGTAGTATAGTCTGAAGTCAGGGAGCCTGATTCCTCCAGCTCTGGTTTTCTTTCTCAAGATTGCTTTGGTTATTCTGGGTCTTTTGTGTTTCCATACAAACTGTGAAATTTTTTTGTTGTAGTTCTGTGAAAAATGCCATTGGTAGTTTGATAGGGATTGCATTGAATCTGTAGATTGCTTTGGGTAGTAGAGTCATTTTCACAATGTTGATTCTTCCAATGCAAGAACATGGTATATCTGTCAATCTATTTGTATCGGCTTTAATTTCTTTCATCAGCGTCTTATAATTTTCTGCATACAGGTCTTTTGTCTCCTTAGGTAGGTTTATTCCTAGATATTTTATTCTTTTTGTTGCAATGGTAAATGAGATTGTTTTCTTCATTTCACTTTCAGGTTTTTCATCTTTAGTGTATAGGAATGCAAGTGATTTCTGTGCATTAATTTTGTATCCTGCTACTTTACCAAATTCATTGATTAGCTCTACTAGTTTTCTGGTAGCATCTTTAGGATTCTCTATGTATATTATCATGTCATCTGCAAACAGTGACACCTTTCCTCCTTCTTTTCCGATTTGGATTCCTTTTATTTCTTTTTCTTCTCTGATTGCTGTGGCTAAAACTTCCAAAACTGTTGAATAAAAGTGGTGAGAGTGGGCAATCTTGTCTTGTTCCTAATCTTAGCGGAAATGGTGTCAGATTTTCACCATTGAGGATGATGTTGGTTGTGTGTTTGTCATATATGGCCTTTATTATGTTGAGGAAAGTTCCCTCTATGCCTACTTTCTGGAGGGTTTTTATCATAAATGGGTGTTGAATTTTGTCAGAAGCTTTTTCTGCATCTATTGAGATGATCATATGGTTTTTATCCTTCAGTTTGTTAATATGGTGTATGACATTGACTAATTTGCGTATATTGAAGAATCCTTGCATTCCTGGGATAAACCCCACTTGATCATGGTATATGATTATTTTAATGTGGTGTTGGATTCTGTTTGCTAGTATTTTGTTGAGGATTTTTGCATCTATGTTCATCAGTGATATTGGCCTGTAGTTTTCTTTCTTTGTGGCATCTTTGTCTGGTTTTGGTATCAGGGTGATGGTGGCCTCGTAGAATGAGTTTGGGAGTGTTCCTCCTTCTGCTGTATTTTGGAATAGCTTCAGAAGGGTAGGTGTTATCTCTTCTCTAAATGTTTGATAAAATTCACGTGAAGCCATCTGGTCCTGGGCTTTTGTTTGTTGGAAGATTTTTAATCACAGTTTCAATTTCAGTGCTTGTGATTAGTCTGTTCATATTTTCTGTTTCTTCCTGCTTCAGTCTCAGAAGGTTGTGCATTCTAAGAATTTGTCCATTTCTTCCAGGTTGTCCATTTTATTGGCATAGAGTTGTTTGTAGTTAATCTCTCATGATCTTTTGTATTTCTGCAGTGTCAGTTGTTACTTCTCCTTTTTCATTTCTAATTCTATTGATTTGAGTCTTCTCCCTTTTTTTCTTGATGAGTCTGGTTAATGGTTTATCAATTTTGTTTTTCTTCTCAAAGAACCAGCTTTTAGTTTTATTGATCTTTGCTATCGTTTCCTTCATTTCTTTTGCATTTATTTCTGATCTGATCGTTATGATTTCTTTCCTTCTGCTAACCTTGGGGTTTTTTTTTTTGTTCTTCTTTCTCTAATTGCTTTAGGTGTAAGGTTAGGTTGTTTATTTGGAATGTTTCTTGTTTCTTAAGGTAGGATTGTATTGCTGTAAACTTCCCTTTTAGAACTGCTTTTGCTGCATCCCATAGATTTTGGGTTGTTGTGTTTTCATTGTCATTTGTTTCTAGGTATTTTTTGATTTCCTCTTTTATTTCTTCAGTGATCTCCTGGTTATTAAGTAGTGTATTGTTTAGCCTCCATGTGTTTGTATTTTTTACAGATCTTTTCCTGTAATTGATATCTAGTGTCATAGCGTTGTGGTCGGAAAAGATACTTGATACGATTTCAATTTTCTTAAATTTACCAAGGCTTGCTATGTGACCCAAGATATGATCTATCCTGGAGAATGTTCCATGAGCACTTGAGAAGAATGTGTATTCTGTTGTTTTTGGATGGAATGTCCTATAAAGGTCAATTAAGTCTACCTTGTTTAATATATCATTTAAAGCTTGTGTTTCCTTATTTATTTTCATTTTGATGATCTGTCCATTGGTGGAAGTGGAGTGTTAAAGTCTCCTACTATTACTGTGTTACTGTCGATTTCCCCTTTTATGGCTGTTAGTATTTGCCTTATGTATTGAGGTGCTCCTATGTTGGGTGCATAAATATTTACAATTGTTATATCTTCTTCTTTGATTGGTCCCTTGATCATTATGTAGTGTCCTTCTTTGTCTCTTGTAATAGTTTTTATTTTAAAGTCTATTGTGTCTGATATGAGAATTGCTACTCCCACTTTCTTTTGATTTCCATTTGCATGGAATATCTTTTTCCATCCCCTCACTTTCAGTCTGTATGTGTCCCTAGGTCTGAGGTGGGTCTCTTGTAGACAGCATATATACAGGTCTTGTTTTCGTATCCATTCAGCCAATCTGTGTCTTTTATTGGAGCATTTAATCCATTTACATTTAAAGTAATTATCGATTTGTATGTTCCTATTACCATTTTCCTAATTGTTTTGGGTTTGTTATTGTAGGTCTTTACCTTATCTCATGTTTCCTGCCTAGAGAAGTTCCTTTAGGATTATTTGTAAAGCTGGTTTGGTGGTGCTGAATTCTCTTAACTTTTGCTTGTCTGTAAAGGTTGTAATTTCTCCATCAAATCTGAATGAGATCCTTGCTGGGTAGAGTAAACTTGGTTGTAGGTTTTTCTCCTTCATCACTTTAAATATGTCCTGCCACTCCCTTCTGGCTTGCAGAGTTTGTGCTGAAAGATCAGCTGTTAACCTTATGGGGATTCCCTTGTGTGTTATTTGTTGTTTTTCCCTTGCTGCTTTTAATATTTTGCTTTGTATTTAATTTTTGATAGTTTGATTAATGTGTGTCTTGGCGTGTTTCTCCTTGGATTTATCCTGTGTGGGACTCTCTGTGCTTCCTGGATTTGATTAACTATTTCCTTTTCCATATTAGGGAAGTTATCAACTATAATTTCTTCAAACATTTTCTCAGTCCTTTTCTTTTTCTCTTCTCCTTCTAGGACCCCTATAATTCGAATGTTGGTGTGTTTAATGTTGTCCCAGGGTCTCTGAGACTGTCCTCAATTCTTTTCATTCTTTTTTCTTTATTCTGCTCTGTAGTAGTTATTTCCAGTATTTTATCTTCCAGGTCACTTATCCTTTCTTCTGCCTCAGTTATTCTGCTATTGATTCCTTCTAGAGAATTTTTAACTTCATTTATTGTGTTGTTCATCACCGTTTGTTTGCTCTTTAGTTCTTCTAGGTCCTTGTTAAACTTTTCTTGTATTTTCTCCATTCTATTTCCAAGATTTTGGATCATCTTTCCTATCATTATTCTGAATTCTTTTCCAGGTAGGCTACCTATTTCCTCTTCATTTGTTAGGTCTGGTGGGTTTTTGCCTTGCTCCTTCATCTGCTGTGTTTCTCTGTCTTCTCATTTTGCTTAACTTACTGTGTTTGGGGTCTCCTTTTTGCAGGCTGCAGGTTCGTAGTTCCTGTTGTTTTTGGTGTCTGTCCCCAGTGGCTAAGGTTGGTTCAGTGGGTTGTGTAGGCTTCCTGGTGGAGGGGACTACTGCTTGTGTTCTGGTGGATGAGGCTAGATCTTGTCTTTCTGGTGGGCAGGTCCACATCTGGTGGTGTGTTTTGGGGTTTCTGTGGCCTTCTTATGATTTTAGGCAGCCTCTTGGCTAATGGATGGTGTTGTTTTCCTGTGTTGCTAGTTGTTTGGCATAGGGTGTCCAGCACTATAGCTTGCTGGTCGTTGAGTGGAGCTGGGTCTCGGCGTTGAGATGGTGATCTCTGGGAGATTTTCACTGTTTGATAGTCCATGGAGCTGGGAGGTCTGTTGTGAACCAGTGTCCTGAACTTGGCTCTCCCACCTCAGAGGCACAGCCCTGATACCTGGCTGGAGCACCAAGAGCCTGTCATCCACACGGCTCAGAATAAAAAGGGAGAAAAAAAAGAAAGGAAGAAGGAAGAAGATAAAATAAAGTAAAATAAAATAAAATAGTTTAAATAAAGAATAATTTTAAAAAAATTTTTAATAGGAAAAAAAAGAAAGAAAGAAAAAAAGAAGAGAGCAACCCAACCAAAAAACAAATCCACCAATGATAACAAGTGCTAAAAACTATACTAATAAAAAAAACAACAAAAACAGACAGACAGGACCTTAGGACAAAAGGTAAAAGCAAAGCTATACAGACACAATCACACTCAGAAGCATACACATACCCACTCAGAAAAAGAGAAAAAGGGGGGAAAAATATATATATCATTGCTCCCAAAGTCCACCTCCTCAATTTGGTATGATTCTTTGTCTATTCAGGTATTCCACAGTTGCAGGGTACATCAATCTGATTATGGAGATTTAATCCGCTGCTCTTGAGGCTGCTGGGAGAGATTTCCCTTTCTCTTCTTTATTTGCACAGCTCCCAGAATTCAGCTTTCTATTTGGCCCCGCCTCTGCATGTAGGTCACCTGAGGACGTCTGTTCTTTGCTCAGACAGGACGGGGTTAAAGGAGCAGCTGATTCTGGGGCTGTGGCTCACTCAGGCTGGGAGGGGGGACAGGTATTGGTGCGGGGCGAGCCTGTGGCAGCAGAAGCCAGCATGACATTGCACCAGCTTGAGACGTGCCATGCGTTCTCCCAGGGAAGTTATCTCTGGGTCACGGGACCCTGGCAGTGGCGGGCTGCACAGGCTCCTGGGAGGGGAGGTGTACACAGCCTGCTTGTACACAGGCTTCTTGGTGGCTGCAGCAGCAGCCTTAGCATCTCATGCCCGTCTCTGGGGTCCACGCTGATAGCCGCGGCTCGTGCCCATCTCTGGAGCTCCTTTAAGTGGCACTCTGAATACCCTCTCCTTGCGCACCAGGAAACAAAGAGGTAGAAAAAAGTCTCTTGCCTCTTTGGCAGCTCCAGACTTTTTCCTGGACTCCTTTCCGGCTAGCTGGGGAGCACTAGCCCCTTGCAGGCTGTGTCTACGCAGCCAACCCCAGTCCTCTTCCTGGGATCTGACCTCTGAAGCCCAAGCCTCAGCTCCCAGCCCCTGCCCGCCCCGGTGGGTGAGCATAGAAGCCTCTCGGGCTGGTGAGTGCTGGTCGACACCCATCCTCTGTGCGGAAATCTCTCCACTTTGCCCTTCGCACCCCTGTTGCTGTGCTCTCCTCCGCAGCTCCGAAGCTTCCCCCCTCCGTCACCCGCAGTCTCCGCCCCTGAAGGGGCTTCCTAGTGTGTGGAAACCTTTCCTCCTTCACAGCTCTCTCCCACTGGTGCAGATCCCGTCCCTATTCGTTTGTCTCTGTTTTTTTTTTTTTTTTTTGCCCTACCCAGGTACATGGGGAGTTTCTTGCCTTTTGGGAGGTCTGAGGTCTTCTGCCAGCGTTCAGTGGGTGTTCTGTAGGAGTTGTTCCACGTGTAGATGTATTTCTGATGTATTTGTGGGGAGGAAGGTGATCTCCATGTCCTACTCTTCTGCCATCTTGAAGCTCCGCCAGATGTATATCTATCTTGATGTACATATTTTGATACATATCTTCTATAGTTGTGTCTTAAGTTTCTGAGTAGTTTGATCAGATCTCCTCTTGCAGCTGGCAATTTAATGTCCTGAAATTAGATAGGGAGTAGGAAAATCAGCGTCCAAAAATATAATGAGGGTTGCTGTTTTGAAGTCACCTCTAAGGTCATTTTATTTAGTTCATTCCTCAGGTTCACAGCTGTACAATTTCATCATAGAATGGAATTTACAAATTGCTTCCCAATGCTGTCGGATTCTATTATTCATAATAAATTCTTACATGAATTTTTCAGGAAAGCTTGCAAAAATGACTTCCTAGAGGTCCTTAAGGATAGTGTTTCCCACAGAGAACTTTGGTTTGTTTTGTCAGTTAGTTGGTTTTGATTTTATATCTAGGAATATTTAGAATGATGTTCCTTCCAATCACAAACTCCTTTTTACTGATAGATTATTTTTTGTCATAGTATTTATAACCACGTTGCTATGGGCTGAATGTTTGTGTGTCCCCCCCCAAATTCATATGTTGAAATCTAATCCCCCATGTGATAGTATTTTGGAGGTGGGTCCTTTGGAAGGCGATTAGATCCTGAGGGTAGAGCACTGAGGAGTGGGACTAGTGTCCTTTTAAAAGAGACCTCAGGGTGCTCCCTTGCCCCTTCTTGAATGTGAAGACACAGTGAGAAGACTGTCATCTGTGAACGAGGAAGCGAGTACATCACCAGATATTGAGTCTGTTGGTTCCTTGATCTGGGACTTCCCAGCCTACAGAATGTGAGAAATAAATTTCTGTTTCTCACAAGCCACATAAGCTATGGTATTTTGTTATACTATCGAAAAGGACTAAGACATACATTGATGTTCTGTGACTGAAAAAATTTTATGTATACATGTACACATAACACACATATGCAGATCTGAATCTCAAACAAAAAATCAGGTGGTTAAAAATAACTAGATTTTTTTGTAACTGAGTTTAGTTTCTGTTCAGAGTTCCTACTCTGCTAGGTAGTAGGTGTTAATATCTTCCATCAGTTTAGCACCCGTTTCCTCCCCAACCCAGGCTGTGTTTGTAGGAAGAGAGAGGGGGTTGGAAGAAGGCAGAGAGGCTTTGTGATATTCAGGCACTGAGAAGGGCTGTATGCTGTGTGAACCACTCTGGCATCAGCCGAGACACTCTCGTTCCTGTTGGTCTTGGGTCATTGCACCCAGGCAGTTGCTGTGTCTTCCTTGTTCCAACCATGAGAGCTTTCCCAGCCACGGAGGAGCTGTCAGTGCTGAGGCCCCTCTTCCATGCTGTTTGCTGCTTTGGTGCAATGAAATAATTCTTTTGTTTGACACTGAATGTGCACCCAGGCCCTCTGTGAGACCAGCTAAGGCTCTTGTTTTAGATTTCCCACTCCACTGCTATGTCTTCTGTGTTCTCCCATGTATGCTGAGGTTGGGAACACTGGGATCTTGCCAATTTTCAGGGCTCTACTGGGCACAGGGTACAGATTTCCTTTGCTCTGTTTTCCAAACGTATATGTCAAGGTTTTTGTAGTTTTCTCCCCTCCTCATCCCTGTAGCTGTCTAAGCCCTGGTTACCCTCTCCAGGACCTCATAAACATCTAATTGTTGAGTTCTCTCCCTCTGGGTTTTGTTTTTCTTTTTGTTTTTCGTTAATATATCCTTTAGTTCTTGGGTTCTTTACTTAGTCCAGCTGAAAGGGGAGGATTGGTAGTTACAAGGTGGAGGGAATAACATAACCAGAGATGATGAAGTGAATTCGAGAACGGTGAATATCAGAAATAGCAGGCACTTGAAATTACCCTTGGGAGTGTGGGTAGGGGTCAAGGGGTCAACTAGAGATCTGCTTAGAGAGTGATGGACCTGCAAAAAGACAGTGGATCACTGATAGCCTGAAGTTTAAAACTTCATTTTTTTCCTCAAGGCAATGGGAAGCCTTTGAGAAGCAGAAAATGATTTAATCAAAGAAATGGGATAGATTCTAGAGAATTTATAGAGACATGTGGAAGGAACTGGCATAGACGGGATATGTGAATGTGGGAGAACAACTCAGATATGATTCCAAGAACCCAGCCTAGGTGATGTGAGCTTTTTTTGTAGGAAGAAATGGGAGTTCAGTCTTTGAGCTATTCTTTTTCAGTGGCAACTTTGAGATGTCTGGCATGTAGTTGGAAATGTGGGATTGGAGTTCAGAAGAGAGATAAAACCTAGGCATGTGGCTATAGATGGAAACAAAAACATCAGAAATTGGTTAGAGTTGAAACTGTGGAAAGAGAAGAGAGAAAGAGATAGAGAAGATAAAAGGTCATCTTGGAATGGTAAAAAATGGTCAGAAACTGAGGAAGAGAAGCAAAATTAGAATGAAATGACATAGAAACATAGAAGGAGGAGGATTTCCAAAAAAGAGAGTGATTAGTGGCATCAAATGTTACAGGAGAATTTTCCAGGAATATGGTGGTTTTACTGTCCAGAGTAATCTTCTCAATTCAGAACACCTGAAAATTCTGTAAAAATATGCAAAACTATTTCTATAGGCATCGCTAACTTCAGGAAGTAATGGAAGCTTATTTCATAGTACCTTTCCTCGAGGGAGTTGCCTTTAGGAAGTAGTTTTTCCCTTTGCGCTCACCCACTCTAGGGATGTCTCTAGGCCTAGAACCAGAGTGTATGCTGTGAGTGTGGATGGTGGAGGAGAGGGGACTTGGGAAAATTACAAAGGCAAACCTAGGAGGAGAAAATGATATAAGAAAAGAATTACAAGTCTTTGCTAGTTCATATCAGCAAAATCTTCAGGGAAATAAATTCTGAGGAAGCTCTATCAAGGATGGGAGGGCATAATTACAGATCAGACTGAATTTATCAATGCAAGCCCACACTTCAGAGATTCTGTATCCTGTGTGCTGGACCAAATGGCTGGAAATAATTCTAAATGTTAACTTGGCTGGTTGAATGAAAATGGTTTCACAGAGGTCAGAGTAGATAAATTTGACCTATGAGAAAATACTCGATCTAATGTAGCCTACATCTACTAAAGACAGAAGTGTTTGAATGGATTAAATAAGTGTGACTCCCGTAACGCTGCCCTCCAAGAGGTCTCAGAAGAAACTGTCTTCACCGAGGCTTTGAGTAATAAATACATCGACAAGTTGAGTACCTTTGAGAAGTGGTTCAGGGGTTCTTTTCTGTAGGCTGAGATGACAATGGGAGGTTCTACAGGGGTTATGGTCTCATAAACTCAGTGGGGATGGGAAGCACCTAGATGCCCAAGACAAGTAATGGCATTTAACCAGCAGAAACAAAGTGATGTCATTACCTTCATGGGCAGCTAGGATAATAATAGTCAGTTGGAAGAGTGTGACCCATACAGATTTTGGAGATGAATAATTGACCATGGGATTCATAATTGGAAGCTCTCTATGGTCCTTCTTGATGTATTTAAATAAAAAACAAAAATATCTCTAGGTGTGGTGAAGGGGGCCTGACTTGAGCTTTTACCATAGAGAGCTGTAGCTCCTCACCCAATTCCCAGCCCTGAGCCACATCACAGACCTGGATGGAGCCCCTTGCATGAAGGCAGGTCTGTGGCCCCTCAGAAGGAACATGCCAAAGAGTTACAAGTGTGTGCTCTTTACAACCAGTACTTTACATACTTGTTGTCCTTTAAGGGTTTATAGCTATTTACCATGGTAAATGGGCCTAGATATTCCAGGGAAGATTTCACAATGGTTCTAACTCAGGTGACCCAAGTTCTACTGAGGTGTACCAGGAATAATGGGGATTTTTAAAAGCCAGATAATATTTAGAGTTTTGACCCAGGTCTACCTCACGGTAGGTACAGTAGGTTTCTGAACATGGTTATTTACCTAGTTCCTGTAAGTTTAGATGTATATATGTATGTATATAAATGTATGTAAAGATAAATACATGTATTATATACAGTTAGAATAGGTATCCTGAGTAACTGGCAGGATAACTAATCTTCATTAGTTTCCTGACTCGTGAACTGAAGTAAGGACGATTATGGTAGGAAAGGCCAACTGGAAGTTAAGCTACAGTAAAAGAAACAAAACAATGGTTGGTACCCATGGAATTAACTGGATTTATATCTTTAGAAGCAGTTAGCTTTATGGAATGGTACAGTGGACTATGCAATACTCAATTTTACTGCCAATACCTTGTGAAGTTGGATACTGTCTTACAAAATTCAGAATGCACTCTGAACTGTTAACTGAAATACCGTGTTCTTTCTCTTACAGTCAGAATGTGCATGTTGAGGGATAATGAACTGGAGGTGGGGTGGATCCTGTACCTGGTATAGCTAATAACCCACTTATAAAACTTGCTTTCTGTCCCTGTGACTCTGGATTCTGTTTGTTTAGTTATGTTAGTGCCCCAGGGACAAATGCTTCTTCCAGAGGGCATACAATAGTTGAATTGGAAGCTAAGCTTGACCATTTTAGACGACTCATACTTCTGGGAGAACAGGAGAAAAGGAGGGTTATGGTGGTAACTGGGATGATGGATTCTGACTCTCCAGAAGAAATGAGGTTTCATTTACTCAAAAGAGAAAGAGATGAGTTTTGATAATTCCTTGGGCAGCACCTATTATCACTGCATTGAGCAGTAAGTTAATATAAAAGTGCAGCAGACCCTTCTGGGCTAACACACAAGGGCTGAGATCCCCCAGGTGGGAAAGAAGGTTTGTGTTGTCCATGTGGCTAAAGACCCCATACTAGTTACAATGCTGGCTGAAGAAGAAGGGAAAACAAACTGTGCAACAGAGGGGAGAACAAGTAACTATCAACTACATCCCATGACTAGTATTTCCTTCCTTACCATGCCATATATAAATTTGTATATTCTAACGAATTTTCTTTTTCTTTCTTACCTTTTTACCAAACCATATTTAAATAAGTTTTGTTGCTTAATTTTACATTTCAGATCCTATGAATGCAGAACATTAAGCAGGCATTTAACAGAAATGGAGGAAAAAAAGAACATGACTCAGAGATCTTAGATTTGGAACTAAAGGCAGTAATTGGCAAGGGTGAGGGTTGCCTTCCTTTTTTGGGAGGGGCTGAAGGTGTCTTGATTATTTGAGGAACACTGCATTAGTATATGAGGTAGGAGTATTTTCCAGTGAAGAGTATATGCAGATATCAGATAGGAAGAGTACTGGGTTGTGCTAGACATCTGCTGTTGTTTGGCTACCCAGTGTCCAAACATGCTTCTGTTTGTGGGAAATCCTCCAGAGTGTGAACCTTGGTGTAAGAAAGGCCTCACCTGTTATAGAATCTGAAATGGCCAGGCATTGCTCCCTGGCCCCTGGTGCTGGGATATGACTTCACCTGGGCTCGAGCATTCCAGTGTTCCTGGGAGAATGACAAAAATTACAGAGCCAATGAAAAATGCTCCTTGGTGCTAGTTTGGTAATGACGGGGAGCTCAGCAAGGGCAGTGGTTAGTGTCAGAATTCTAGGGGCAATGACATGAAGTGTTTGGTGGTGGCAACACTGAGTTGTTATAGGTGGTGGTAAGCAGTGGTGGCCTCCTGGCGCCGTGCAGTTCATTCTACACTGATCCTGTCCATTTTCTCGGCCTGGCCTCTCTAGCCTTCCTGTTGATTGAGTTAGCAACACAATATCCCTTCAATAAATGCCTTTCTGCTTCATGAAGTTAGTGATATTTGGTGTCTCTTGCTTGCAACCAAAAGCCTTGACCTTTACAAGACTGATTCATGCATAACATTTGATTTCTATCTAGGGACAGTGAGCACAAAATATTAAGGGTTACATGAAAAACACTGCAAATCTTAAATTTTTTAATATAATTGTTGTTTTCTTTACTCACCTACTTTTTCACATAACAAAGTAAAAAGTAGAAAAAAATGTAGAATTACTTCCACTAATGGAAAATTAAATCCTTTTCAGGGAGATAAATTCTTATCTATAAAGAAGAATATTGTTGAATTTCACTTGTGTTTAGGGCCAGCACAATTCTGCCTTTGTGCCTCCAGTGTGGGTTAGTTGCCCTTTTCTTCATCTAGTTCCACTGCTGCATGGAGCTGACCTGCAGGTGCAGGAGAAGGTGAAGTGAGTGCTTCGATCCTGCAGGTAAAGTGGGGAGAGAGAAAAAGACTCCCTTATTGTCTGGCCTTCAGGAGTATTGCACAGATCAGACCTTTCCACACTGTGAAGGTTCATCGTCTCCTAGCATATCTCTTATATCTTAATATGCTAAAATAATTGCTGTCACCTTTTTAATGTCACCTTTTAGAAGGCTTCCATTTTATTATTCACACTTTCAGAGTCTCCAGATTTCTCAAAATGGTCATTATAAAAATCCCACCCTTTATAAGTCTGAGAGAAAAGAGTATACCTCTTTCTTATTCTTATGTTCCCTAGCTTCACAAAGGGAGGGAGTAATCCTTTGTCAAGTTGATGAAATACAGTGAACACTCTCGTGTCAGAATTGCTAAGTACCTGGAATCTGGTTTTTAAATGTATACTCAGAATATTTTGGCTTCTATTTTGATTTTGGTGAAAATGTCCTCACAGAATCTGGCAGGCTGAAAGCAATTAACAGCTCAATTTCAGACAAAAATTCCTTTGCCCAGGACTAGTGAAGGTTAAAGCATTGCCTGGCTGTTCTCCTCAGTCCACTTCAAGCACCAGGTGCCTGGGTGGGCTTATGTATTCTGAAGAAAATGAAACACATATAAAAACAGTGAGATTCACTTAATCCATTTGATCTTTTGTGTATTGAGAATGGGGAGTGGTGCAAAGAGTGATCTATTTTGTTGGAAAATCCAAGTCACACATCTCAAAGATGGCAAAATAAGAAATACATCATGTTTCTAAATTTAAAATGTTGTGCAACAGCTACCTGGAGCAAAAGCAGAAAGGTTTTGGAGGTCAAATAATGACTTTTAGTTGCTGGAAGGCATCCATGTTCAACAGTCTGTCAGGAAGAGTCAGGTGGGGCTGGCTCACTACCTGGGGTGAGGGCTGGTACAGGGCTTTTATTAAAATTACTGCACAGGAGCAGAGATGACAAACACTCAGTGGGTGTAGTAGAACCGCCAGACCATATGTTTGGCCAGAACTAAAAGTCCTTCTCCAAAATAAACCTACCTAAGGCAGGCACCATCTTTTAAAAAACATCTTGGGTACCAGGCAAATACATTCCACGATTTAGATATACAATTTATATGCTGCATTCACTACCAATGTCTGGGCTTTATGATCTGGCTATACAGTCACCTGAGGTGTGTTATGGCAGGGAGCATGTAAACTGGATTTTAGATGTCATCTGAGGACGAGGAGGATGTTAATTTAAGTGCCTCTGCCTGCTTAGCATCGTGTCCTTCATACACTCTCAGAGCTAGATAGTTCTGAAGAGTTAACCAGAGTGAAGTCCTGCAGTGCAGGGTAAATTAAAGTCCTGAGAAATAGTGTGACTTGTTTAAGGTCCCACAGCTACAAGTGGCAAACTTAAAACCACAACCAAAGTCTTCTGACCCTCAGTCCTTTGCTCTCTTCAGTAGAGACCATAGCTTTCCGTTGTATTAGTTTCACATGGCTGCTGTAACAAATTACCACAAACTTAATGGCTTAAAACAACACACATTTATTATCTTGCTGATATGAAGGTCAGAAGTCCAAAATCAGTCTCACCGGGCTAAAGTCAGGGTGTCAGCAAAGTGCTTCTGGAGGCTCTGAGGGAAAATCGATTTCTGTGCCTCTCTAGCTTCTAAGGAACTCCTGCATTCCTTGACTTGTGGCCGCTTCCTCACATCACTCCAACTTTTTGCTTTTATTAGCCCATCATCAATTGCTGACTCTGATTTTCTTGCCCCCTCCTGTAAGGACACTTGTGATTACATCAATCCCAGCCAGATAATCCAGGATAATCTCTCATCTCCAGATACTTAATCACATCTGCAAAATCCATTTTATCATATAAGGTACCATGTTCACAGGTTTGAGAGATTAGGCTGTGGACATCTTTGGGGAGCATTATTTTGCCTACTACTCCACTCTACCTTTGGTTATCTGCTCTCCAGTCCTCTGAAACCAAACAACATAGAAGGCAGAAGAGATTTCCAGGACCAAAACTGTGTGGTAAAGCTCATGGAGCACTGGGGGTGGTTCTGTTCACTTGACACAGCACTTTTGCCTCCGTGTCAGTTTCCCTGACCCCTGGATGAGTGGAAGGGGCAATATCACTATTTTGCACATTGGAAAAAGGGGACAGTTAAGAGCATTTTTAAATTAGATTGGTTCTTAAGGCATACTTGCTTGTACCAAATAATATTTAACAGCACTCAGTGCTTACAACAGTATTCAGAGTTCTTAGGTTTCTAATTTTTTGTTAACACTCAAAGCAGGTGGCTTCATTTGTTCCTTTAGTCATGCTTTTTTTTCCTTTTTATCAATACAGCAAGAGATAAGAGAACATTTGCTTAATATCTGTGTGACTTCATGTCTTTGGGCAGAGTGTGTGGTAAAGAACACATATTCAGGGGCTTCCCTGGTGGCGCAGTGGTTGAGAGTCTGCCTGCCGATGCTATGGACACGGGTTCGTGCCCCGGTCTGGGAAGATCCCACATGCCGCGGAGCGGCTAGGCCCCTGAGCCATGGCTGCTGAGCCTGCGCGTCCGGAGCCTGTGCTCCGCAACGGGAGAGGCCACAAGAGTGAGAGGCCCACGTACCGCCAAAAAAAAAAAAAAAAAAAAAAGAACACATATTCATAATCCTAAATATATATAAATGGCTGAATCCGAACAGAGAGGTGCCCATTACCAAAAGCAACGGAGTGAGGGAGACGTGGAAGAGGATGAGGTCTCATTAGGGAGGGAAAGTCGTCACCTTGGAGAGTTCAGTCATTTCTGCGCTATTTGCAGATGGATTAAGGTTGTCACTCTGAATTTCTTTCCTGGGGAATGATAGGAAAAAGAGTAAAAATATTTACAATTTATATGAACCACACAATCTCCAAATAGTCTGAACACTTGATATTATGTTTTATTAAGACAAATATAGTAGGTGCTCAGTAAATGTTTGTGGTGTGTTGAATGAATGAATCTTATCATTGGGTGATTGCATTTGCTTGAAAAATAAATGAAGGATGTTTTCATTTGGGCTTGTTGCTTCCTCTACATTCAGTGATGACTTAAAGAGTCCTTTGACTTTTAAATTTGGGCTAAACAAACATAGGCCTGTGGTCAGAAAAGTGCCAGATTTGGTTTGCTTAGGAGACAAAATTGAGGGAAACTATTTTGCTGGACATTCAACAGTGTTCAAAAATAATCGCAAAGAAGTTCCTTCTATCCACCCATTGTCTCAGTGTCACTTCTTACATACAGGTTTCTTACATGGGAGGGGCCATCGACAATTTCAGAGGGTACTGTGGACCCCAAGGACAGTTGTGGAGTCAGGGCCAACAAATGTGTGAGCACCCACATTGAAATTTATTGTTCCATTAAACTCAACAACTCTGTGCAGTAGGTGTTGCTCCCATTTTACAGATTAGAAAAACCTTGAAAGAGGTTAAGTGACCTGATAGGATGGAAGATCCAAGTATTCCAAAGCCCTTTTGTTTCAACTCCAACTCCAGTGCTGTTTTGACTTCACTTTGGCTTATTCTATCAGAAATTTCTATTAGGGAAAAGACTGAGGAAACATTGATAGAATGCCTTCAAAGAAGTGAGGTCATAAATCTAACACATCTTCAAAAGGAGGTTGAAGGGTGACAAATGACAGAAAGCAAGGTTTGAACTTTTGGTTTTGCAAAGGGCTGCAAAAGCAGTAACTCTAGACTAGGGCATTTTGAATCTCACGTCCATCCATTTGCTTACCGTGGGACTCTGAACAAGACCCTTAGCCATCCTTTGCTCCGTCACCTCATCTGTAAGTTGAAGTGAGGGACAACACCTACTTACAGGGTGACAGTGGTTGTCAGGGTAAATAGAAGAATTCTTGCATATCCAGTTTATGGTGCCCTGGAGGCGCTTCAACAGTGCTAACGCTAATTATTTGCGGGAAGTCAAAGACATGTTCAATTTTTTATTCATTTTAATAGGCGCTAGTCTTCCTTTAAGACTCATTCCTCTTTGGTGCAAGATTCTGAAGTTTTAGATTACTATTTTCAGGATGAATACCCTTGTCTGTCAAAATTTAATGCTTTTGTATATAAAATTTTCCACTTTAATTCTAATTTCTCTATAGAACTTTAATGTTATTACTCTTTTTCTGCAACACTTTCAAAGGATCCCATTTGGGGTATTGCTTTAATTTATGTGCCTCCACCCTCTCCTGGACCATTCATAGAAAAGTTATATGCTAATTATGATGAATTGATAATAAAATAAAAAGATTCATCACTCATCCCACAGTACACTAACTAATCATTGTTTACTTATTAACAAATACAACTGAGGTTTAGCAAAGGCAGTGTGACCCTGGACCAGCAGCCAGCTGGTTTGAGTTCTAGCCTGGCAGTGCCACCTGCTAGCTGGGTGCTTTTCCTCTGAAATGTCTGCTCTCTCCTTCCACCTAAGGTGCAATTGTTCTAAGAAGGTTGTGAATCTAACTGAGAATGACTCGGTCTATGAGAAAATATGTGCTTGGAAAATGTCCTTCCAGATGGTAAACCTGAATAAAATCCTTTGCTTCAGAAATGAAAGTAGACAAGGCAACTGGTTTGTTTGGTTTGAGTGTTCTTTCACTTTTATTTACAACTGTACTCTCAGGATTATTCCCTTCCCAATTATTTCTTCTGCTTTGTGTCAACTAAAGATAGTAAACATTGACCTGGCAGGTGGGATCTCACTTTTACTTTCATTTCTTCCAGTGCTGGAACAAGGATTATGAGTGCTCACCTGTCCTTTTGGTATTGAAAACACAGCAGGGTATTATGACTTTACGGGATTCTTCTAAAAGGCCACAAGATGGGGATGTTACTCCACAAACTTAGATCTTTTCATTCATTCTGCAAATAATTATTGAGTACCTACTAAGTGCTTGGCATTGTGCCAGGCTCTGGGATTACTGTGATGAATAAAAACAGACCTTGCTCAATGGAGTTTACAGTCTCCTGAGAGTAAATGTTGGAATGTGAATTTCACAGTCCACTTAGTGCTGTGGTGGCAGAAATGCAGAGAGCTGTAGGCATGCATGGTAGGGACCCTAAATACAATTTGAGAAGATCTGGATAGTGCTCTTTGGAAGCTCCCTGGAGAAAACAGTGTCTAAGCTGAAACCTGCAGAATGACTAAGCATTACCTAGAAGCAAAGTTCTAATCTAAGTAGAAGAATGGTGTACCCAGAGACCTAGCAGGGAAAGTGAACATGGTTCTTTGACAATTGAAAAACGTCAAATTATAGTTGAAGCATTGGAGTGGAGAGTGGTGAGAGATGGGGCTGGACCATATCATGAAGGGACTTGGCCATGTACAATTTTTAGGGCAGTAGGGAAGCAGGTCCTCTTATACTGATTTATCCACCTGCAAGGTCTTTCTTACCCTTCTCTGACACAATCCCTGGCTAAGTGTACATGTTGTGTTCTCTAGGAAATGGTCCTTGACCCACCAAGACTGGGTTAGGATCCTCACCTGTGGGTCATGTTGCACATTATGTGCTTTCCATCCATCACTTATGCAGTGGTGTCATTGTTAACAGATGGGGCTCGGACTTAGCTGCCTGGCATTTGAGTCCTACCTCCCCTGCTTTCTAGTAAGCTCCTGGCCTCAGATTTCTCATTCAGAAAATGAGGCCAATAATAGCAGCCATTACATAGGGTTTTGTGAAGCAATCTGGAAGTGCTTGGCAGATTGCCTGGCACATAATATGTGTTGAATAAATATTAGCTATAAATAAATTATAATAAATTATTGACATTAATTATCCTAAACATTAGCTGTTGATGTCCATTATCCTGGACTGTAGTTTCTTAATCACTTGTCTGCTTCTTCTTTTATCTCCTAAGATTGTTATGGACAAGAACCATATCTTATTTCACTGTTACAGCTCTAGCTACTACCACCATTCCTGGAAAAGGAAGTGCTCAATCAGTAGTTATCCAAAGAATGAGAATAGTCATTGTGTTATCCAAGATAAGCCTGTGTCACAGTTAAAACTATTAACTCCAAGGTGATACAGTTGAAGAGTATGTGTAGTGAGCTCCTCTGTGATCTGTTCCATTAGGAAATGGCATTTCCCTGAGGGCAGAAAACATGCCTGATTCAGGGTTTTAAAATCCTTATTTTATTTTTCCAAGTTTTGTTGACAATCCTTCCTTTAATCAATGTCCATTGCTTTCTGAATTTAATGACCTTTTTTTTAAACAACTTTATTGGAGTATAATTGCTTCATAATGGTGTGTTAGTTTCTGCTTTATAACAAAGTGAATCAGTTATACATATACATCTGTTCCCATATCCCTTCCCTCTTGTGTCTCCCTCCCTCCCACCCTCCCTATCCCACCCCTCCAGGTGGATAATGACCATTTTTATAAAACTCATTTAACCTTAAAAACTTTAATTCAACAAGAGTACTCATGTAAAGAGTAGTCAACTCTTTTTAAGCAATATAGACATATATTCAATAGCATATAAATTTGATTTTATTTGAATTTTAAACTTAGCTATAGATAGTCTACTTACTATAGTCAGTTAAACACTTGGGAATAATATGACTAGTGATTTATTTTAGAATTTCTAACATATGAAATGGTGCTTAACTGACTTCTAAAAAGGTGTACATTTCTTGGTAGTTGAAAGAGCATCAGATTATAAAATAGAGATCTAAATTCTACTCTTGGATCTGCCTTAAACAAGCTTTGCAAACTTGGGAAGTCAATTTTCCTTTTATGAACCTCTGTTTCATCTCTAAACATGTCCAGATTGAGCTGGATTTCAGCTAAGGTTCTCTCTGCATTCCCAAATCCTATGATTTGATATCTTTCTATTCAGATGATAAACCAATTGAGCTTCTGGCAAAATAGACTGGTGTGGATTAAAAGCAGGTTGATTTCTTTTTTTACTATAAAACTTTTACTGCAACTCTCCTTTTCTGGAGAAAAGCTAAATGCCAAGAGTTAATATTTATTGAGTCCCAGCTAAATTATGCTAAGTACTTTACATGCATTGTCCAGTTAGATTCCATTGTAACTCCGAGTGAGTATTATATTATTAGACACATTTTACATGCAAGGGGGTGAGGTTCAGGGAGATTGAGTAATTTAGCCAAAGTCACATGTCTAGTAAGTAGTAGTGATGGGCTGATTCCAGAGCCAATTCTCTTAGCCATTTTGCTGTAAGAAGCCACTGACTGCTTCTTATAGAGGGTCTACTATTTCTGAGGCACTGTGGTGGGCAATAAACAGGCATTCCTTCATTAAATGCTCACAACACTTCTGTGGAGTAATTCTTATTAACTTCGTATATTTTCTTTGTAAGAGGTACTAGAAATTATAGGACAAAGGCATATTAAGGAGAAAGAAAGTCCACAAACATAAATAGGAAGAACCTGAGGCCTTGATATAGAAGATGTTTAAGGAATATAAATACCATTTTAAAGTCTAACGTTTTTCTCTGACTTAGACTGTTTATCACTGCCTATAAAACTAGCTACTATTTGGTCTGAAATTCTTTTATTTTGGAATTAATAGAAAATAAAAAGTTGAATTCTGCTCTCAAGATTCTGCTCTCAAGAATCTTAGGTTTATACTCCACTTAGGACTGCAAGATCTTGGAAGTTAGTAATATCTCAGCCTTAGTTTTTTCATCTATAAAATAAGCATAATTCCTACCTTGTAGAGCTGTTATAATTATTAGGGACAATGTATGCAATAATCTGGAATAATGTCTAGAATATAGAAGATGCTCAATAAATGATAACTGCAATTATTTTTATTATTGTTATATATCATTATATTACATATAATTATATTGTTATATTACATACTATTATTTCCTTTCCCACTCAGTTTTAAACTCCTTGATACCAAGGGCAATGTCTTTCCATGGTGATTCTCAGATTACAAGTATGCAAAAATATTTTTAAATAAAAGAATTAAGGTGATGCTCTGCAGTTATAAGCCCTTTTCATTGACTGGATTGGTTAGAAGAAACGGATTTGAGCTTAGATGAGAACCAACAAGATTAATGGAGGCTCTAGAAATGGATATGGAAGGAACATGTTCACCAGAGAGATACAGAAGAAGAGGAATTGTAAGAATTTGGTCAGGAGCTAGGAATGATGGGGATGGAAGGTAGGCAGTCTCTGGATAACTGAGCTTTCAAGCTTGAATGGGTTAGGAAAAATGTGAGAAGCAAGCTTAGGGTGGAGAAGGATTTAAATAGTTTAGTTTGAGACATGTTAAGTTTGAGGTGTGTGTAGGTATCTAGATACATGAGCCTAAATGGATGGCATGTAGAGGGTCTCAGAGCCTCTGAGAGTGAACACAGGAAGTTCAGAGCTCTTGGCAAGTACATTAGGAATGGAAAGTATTGAAGTAGTTTCTTAGGCCTCATTAAATCATAGTTTTTTGATGGGTTGTATGAGAACTCTAGGCTGTATTTTAGCATAAATCCCAACAAATTTCCTCCCACCTCAAATGCACTAGACCTACTTTTCTATTTTGATACCAACATGCAATGTTTTATTGGCCTTTTGTCTTGAGAAGCACGTTGAATCTTTTAAAAATGACAAAATGGAAAATAAGACCTCACCTGATAACATTTAATCCCAGTAATTTAACACAATAGAACAATTATCTTATTGCTATTATAAATAGAATCGTGCATATTTTTCTAATATTCTTAAAGATTATATCATTTTCTTGCCCTTTTCATGAAGCAAAATAGATTACCTAATTTTATCCTCTGTGTTGAGAACTTCAGTGTCATTTTCAGGCAGACAACCACTCTGCATTAGCAACTTTCTGTGAGGGGGCTTAGGTCAAAGTCTGCTCTCTTCCTCTGCCCACACTTGCACTCCCTCCTACAGAGTTCTGGGTCAAGTGGCCAATTAGGAAGCCTCAGTGTCTTAGGAAAAAAACTTCTGAGAGCTGAAGAACCACTGATTCTTTTAAAATTTGCTTTCCCACACTACCAAAACAGAAATAGCAATAAAATTAAATAATTAACTAAAAGTTATATCAATTATATTGAGTTTTAGGAAACTTCTATATGAGGCTCCTAATGTTGCTGTAACAAATTACAGCAAACTTAGTGGCTAAAAACAACACAAATTTATCATCCTATAGTTCTAGAAGTTAAAAGTCCAAAGTAACTCTGAGCAGGTTAAAATCAAAGTGTTGGCAGGGCTGCATTTCTTTTCAGAGGGTCTATGGGGGTATTTGTTTGCTTGCCTTTTCCAACTTCTGGAGGTTGCCTGGATTCCTTGGCTTGTGGCCTGCTTCCATCTTCAGGGCCAGCAATAGCCAATCAAATCTTTCTCCCTCTGCATAGCTCTGACACTGACTCTTTTTATCTCTCCTTCTTCTATTTCTAAGGATTCTGGTAAGGAACTGGATAATCCAGAATAATCTGTTCATCTCAAGGTCAGCTAATTAGCGAACTTTAACTCTGTCTGCTTCTTTAATTCCCCTTTTTCATGTAACATAATATTCACAGATTCTGGAGATTAATGTGTGGGCATTTTAGGGGAGTCGCTGTTATTCTGCCTACAGTAAGTCCCCTACATATGAACTTTCAAGTTGCGAACTTTCAAAGATGTGAACGTGCGTTCGAATGTCCAATCATAAGTTAGTTCACATGTCTGGTGTACATTGTCACATGCGTGCATCCTCTACAAGTGGTTGTGCTTTTGTGTACTTTACGGTACTGTATAGAGTACAGTAGTACAGTATCTTTATTTCAAGCCCAGGATGTCCGAAGCAAGTGTAAAAGCAGCGGTACTGTAGCTGGTACTGCTAAGAAGTGCCAAGTGATAACCATGGAAACAAAAGGGAAAATAATTGAGATGGTGGAGCGAGGCGAAAAGATGGTAGACGTCACTCATTTGGTAACTGAAGAACTGAAGAGATTCACGATGCAGGAAATGGCAAGGGGATTTTCTTTATCTGAGGTACTGTTAGTCTTTGAGGCACAGGACCCGAACGTAGAACAGTACACAAAGGTTGCAGCAGCCATTCAGAATGCAATCCAGTGCTACTGTGTCATTTATGACAAGAAAAAAAGAACTACCCAGACATCATTGGATTGTTTTTTCAAGAGGGTAGATAGAATTGGGTCCAGCAAGGAACCAGAACCTGTGCCAACAATTTCAGGCATGAGGGCAATTGAAGCTTGCCCTCCATCTCCTATTGCTGACAATCCTTCAGCTCTACCATCTCCCACCTCCTCTCCCTCCTCTAGTCAGTAACTCTTCTTGCCTGTTCACTCAATGCCAGCCCCTGGATGCCAGCTGTTGTACTACTGTACTTTTCAAGGTACTGTACTGTAAGATTAAAAATATTTATTTTTTGTGTTTGTCTTTTACGTATTATTTGTGAAAAGTATTATAAACCTATTAAAGTACAGTACTATATAGCCGATTGTGTTAGTTGGTACCTAGGCTAACTTTGTTGGACTTATGAACAAATTGGACTTATGAATATGCTCTTGGAATGGAACTTGTTCGAATGTAGAGGATTTACTGTACTGTACTTCTTAACCATATTAAACATGTACCATGGTATATTAATAGTATAATCATAAAATTTGATATGTTTATATCAAAGACATCAGGGTTCTAATATAGTTGAATTCCACATGGTTGTGCTGAAAATAACCTAATTGATGCTGCTCTCTTCATTTTGATGGCAGGGGCCCATCTGAGACATGGAATGCTGAACCTCTTAAGATGACATGATTCATTGTGTAAGAGAGAGAAGACAAAGTAGTGAGTCATTGTGTGTTGCTTTGGGCAACACTGTACATTAGAACTTTCTGAGTTGATGGAAATGCCCTCTATTTGCACTGTCTAATACAGTAACCATTAGCCACACTTAGCTACTGAGCCCTTAAAATGTGGCTAGAGCAACTGGGAACTGAATTTTAAATTTTATTTAAATTAAATTTAAGTATCAATAATCATGTGAGGCTAGTGGTTACCATATTGGACAGCACAACTCTAGAATCAAGACCATGTCAGACCAACTCTGAGTACCTCCTTATAGTTTTAATTCTCTGAATAGAGGGACACCTATGTGTGTGGGTATGTGCACATAGGTTTGAGTGTATGAGAAGATAATAGTGAGAATCAGAAATCTATGGAGCAATATTTCCTTCATAATATATGATACAAATGAAACTCAACAAAATACTTTATCTTCATTATGTCAAATGAGAAATTGATGTATTTTTAAAATGGAATTTAATAGTCATTTTGCTGTCATATTGATCAACCAATACAACTTCCTCTTGGGAAAATAGGTGCTAAATAAGGTTCATTGACCGTTTCAGGTTCTCAAGGCATAAGAACATTTGTTCATTAATTCAGCAAATATCAATGGAGCTCCAAGTCCAAGGTGTTATTGTAGGCTCTGTGGGAAAAGCAAAGAAAGATAAAGCATAGTCCTTACTTCTAGGAAGCTTATACTAGTAGGAGAGATAAAGCTCTATCTTCCTCTCCGTATCATCGTTCTGGCTCCCTCGAATGTCCTGAAAAGACCACTGATTTGACTCCCTAGTCTCGCAGTTCCTTGATCAGCTTAGACTCACTGACCTTTACTTCGAGTAGCATATGGCCACTCACCTCCTTTCCATTTCTAGAGTCTGTCATTGTCAGGAATTTTTCTCTTAATTAGGTGTCTGGTCCACAGTCCACAACCTCCTGGCCTGTCAGCCTGTTCCCTCTATCCCTGTTCTTGGCCCCCCTGAAGGTTCAGTGCTCTTATCTCTCTGCTTTCCCCTGTTTCCCAGCCTTTGGTTGTTTGTACTTCTTTCCCTTGCTCTTGTTTATTTCCTGGCTTTGAACATGTTGTTCCATCTACCTGGACAACCTTCACGTATCACCTGGATCTTTACCTTCCCAATAAACACATGGCTAATAGGAGCCCTGTGGTATAAAGGACCCTGAATTTCAAGTCAGAAACCCTGGTGTTCAAATCTAAACTTGGCTATTTACTAGCTCAAGGGCTTTTTTTTTTTTTTTTAATGAGGGCAAGTTATTTAGCCTGTTTGAATCTTAGTTTACTTCTCTGTAAATGAGGGAACCTAATGTTTTGTTTCCATTTTTTTTTAAATTTTGAAATAATTTGACTCACAAGAAGTTCTAAAATCAGTGCAGAGAGTTGTGTATCCTTCCCCCAATGATAACATCTTACGTAACCATAGGACATTATTAAAAGCAGATCATTGACATGAGTATAATTCTGTTAACTAAACTACATACCTAAGTCAGATTTCATCTGTTTTTTTATATGCAGACTTTTTTTTGGGGGGGAATGCATAATTTTATAAAACTTTTATCACATGTGTAGATTTGTTTAACTTCCACTGCAATCAGGATACATAAGTATACCATCACCATGAAGAAACTCCATTGTGCTACTCCTTTATAATCATACTTCCTTCCCAATCCTAACTTCTGGTAACACTGATCTATTTTCTATCACTATAATTTTGTTATTTTGAGACTGTTTTATAAATGGGATCATGAAGGATATGTTTTTGATCTGCTTTTTTTCACTCAGTTTGCCCTTGAGGTCCATTCAAGTTGTTGTGTGTACCAATGTTCATTCCTTTTTATTGCTGAGTAGTACTCCTTTGCATGGATGTACCACAGTTCACCCACTGAAGGACATTTGGGTTGTTTCTAGCTTTTGGTTCTTACAAAGGAAGCTGCTGTGAATAATCAGATAGAGGTTTTTGGGAGGACATAAATTTTCATTTCTCTAGCATAAATAGCCAGGCACATAATTGATGGGTCATATGTCTTATAGTGGAAATAACTGATTAACAACTAAATATATATCTTTTTTTTTAGAATTAAAATGATCAAATATTTTTAGCTTTATAAAAAGGCCCAATTTTGTCTGTGTTTTTGTCATTTGCCACCAATGCATGAAAACTTAATTTTAGATTGTAATCAAAGTTTTCTTTTCTTTTTTTAAAGTTATACTCCATTTATAGTTATTATAAAATATTTGCTATGTTCCCTGTGTTGTACAGTATATCCTTGTAGCCTATTTTATACCTAATAGTTTGTACTTCTTACTCCCCTACCTCTATATTATTTCTCTCCCTTTCCCTCTCCCTACTGATAGCTACTAGTTTGTTTTCTATATCTGTGAGTCTGCTTCTTTTTAGTATATTCACTAGTTTATTGAATTTTTTAGATTCCACAGTGGTGTTCCATTATAATGCCACATATAAGTGGTATTATACCGTATTTGTCTTTCTCTGCCTGACTTAGCATAATGCCCTCCAAGTACATCCATGTTGCTGCAAATGGCAAAATTTCATTTTTTTATGGCTGAGTAGTATTCAGTTGCACATATGTACCACATTTTCTTTATCCATTCATCTGTTGGTGGACACTTAGGTTGCTTCCGTATCTTGGCTATTGTGAATGATGCTTCTGTGAACACTGGGGTGCATATATCTTTTTGAATTAGTGTTTTTTGTTTTTGTTTTTGTTTTTCCAGTTGTATACCCAGGAGTAGAATTGCTGGGCCATTTGGTAGTTCTGTTTTTAGTTTTTTGAGAAAGCTCCATACTGTTTTCCACAATGGCTTCCCCAATTTACTTTCCCACCAGTGGTGTATGAGTGTTCCCTTTCTCCACATCCTCACCACCATTTGTTATTTGTGTTCTTTTTGATGATAGTCATTCTGACAGGTATGAGGTGATATCTCAGTGTGCTTTTTTTTTTTTTTTTTTTTTTGGCGGTACACGGGCCTCTCACTGCTGTGGCCTCTCCCACTACAGAGCACAGGCTCCGGACGCGCAGGCTCAGCGGCCATGGCTCACGGGCCCAGCCACTCCGCGGCATGTGGGATCCTCCTGGACCGGGACACGAACCCGTGTCCCCTGCATCAGCAGGCGGACTCTCAACCCCTGTGCCATCAGGGAAGCCGACCCTCAATGTGCTTTTGATTTGCATTTCCCTGATCACTAGTGATTTGAACATCTTTTCATGTGCCTGTTGGCCATCTGCATTTCCTCTTTGGAAAAATGTCTATTCAATTCTTCTGCCCATTTTTAATCAGGTTGTTTGTCTTTTGATGTGGAGTTGTATGAGCTGTTTATATATCTTGGATATTAACCCCTGATCAGTTATATCATTTACAAGGTTGTCTTTTCATTTTGTTGATGGTTTCCTTTGCTGTGCAAAAGCTTCTGAGACACTTTTTTAAAGCAACTACATAATAATCTGCCTGATTAAAGCACACCAAACAACTTACAACTCAGAAACATGACATTCCACCAAGTCTTCTGGTTCACTCTTTTGAAAATACATGATGCCATCTTAGAGAAATCCTGTCACTGACCTCTCCTATTCTTTAGATGAATGCTACAGGGTTTGGCTTGAGTGGATCTGCCTTGACCAAAGTGTGCTTGTTTTGGGGAAATTCTGTTTTGACTTGTTTACTAGCTAATTCTTCATGTTGGAAAAATGAGGTCAAGTAAACACTTGGGCACAGTCCTAAATTATAGCTATAGACACTGGGAGCTGTTTAGACCCTAGCCTGATTTAGAAGAGCAGTGTTTGAAAGCCCCAGAATGAAATGACCCAGTTACTGTGGTTTCTACTGTATCTTCAAAGGCACCATCTTTTGAATTGTCCCTGACAGAAGTATGCTGGAGATAAGCCTTGTAAGGGTGCCAAGTCTGTTTTGTTCATAAAAAATTTCTCCCTGCAATCCATCCAGCCGAACCTTGTAATTATAGTCAGAGTCTTGCTCACCATGGCAACCATGGCTGCTGCTGTCGAATATTAAATCTATTGATCTTGAGCATAGAGTACATCTCAGAGTTTTCAAATGGCCCGTGCAGTCTCTTCCCCCAGGGATGAAGTATATTTTAGCTTCTGTTGGGTTTCTAAAGGCTCGTCTTATCTCTTGGCATAATGTGTTCTTTTGATTTGCTGGTGATTTTGTTACTCGCCAGGTGCAGATGCAAGCCAGAGGACAGAGGAAGAAGGTAGTCCAAGGAATATAGAGTTCTTGCATTTCAAGTCACCTTTCTTATGCTCTGTTGCCCTCACACCCAGGTCATTTCCTGAACTCCTCTAATCTTAAAGTGAAAGCCAATTCTTTTATTCTCTCAGGCTGTGTTGAGAAGATAGTGGGCTCCTGCAATAGAGAGTGCCCCATTAAACAGAACTACCTTTAAACCTGTAATGCATAATTCCTACAGGCTGATTTATCTATCTTGGGCAAAACTGCTCAGTTTGAAATATGGCAGAGATGAACTATTATACTACATTATACTACCAAACTGTATTATACTATATGTAATTAAAGTACTATATCATTATATTACCATGTAATCTCAGACTATGAAAATATAAACATTTGAGACATCATAGGAAAAAAGTTGATCTCAGAGTTGGGAGACCAGGGACAGTTCTGGTCTTCATTATTTAATTATTTGCTAGCTGTGTTGTTTAAGCCTTTCTTGCTCCAATTTTCTACTCTGCAGATATAAATTAACTATAATAATATGTATTTCGTAGGTATCTTGAGAGAATAATAAAAGATGTTAAGCTGAAGCACACTACTTTTGAGGAAGGAAAAAATTAATATTAGAAAAAATAAGTATAGTTTTAGCAGACATAAGAAAAATCATAGTATTTGTCAAAGGTATAGTTCTGGAGACCAAAAGTCTAATTTTTTTTTTAACTTTAGAATAGTTTTAAGATATTGTGAGTTGCTACCCAAGACCTTTCCTTTCTTTCTTTTTTAAATTATTTATTTGTTTATTTATTTTTGGCTGCATTGTTTGGCTGCATCTTCGTTGTTGCACGTGGGCTTTCTCTAGTTGCGGCGAGCGGAGGCTACTCTTCGTTGTGGTGTAGTGGCTTGTCATTGTTGTGGAGCATGGGTTCTAGGTGCGCAGGCTTCAGTAGTTGTGGCACACAGGCTCAGTAATTGTGGCACACAGGCTTAGTTGCTCCACAGCATGTAGGATCTTCCAGGACCAGGGCTTGAAGCCGTGTCCCCTGCATTGGCAGGCAGATTCTTAACCACTGTGCCACCAAGGAAGTCCCCAAGAGCTTTTCTTTCCCTTATTTTTTTCTCCTAGTGGAGAGTGCTTCACACAATAGAGGTTAAAAATGTTATTTCCTTGCTTTCTCAATCTCTCTTGTAGCTAGTAATGGTCATAAGTTCTAGCCACTGAGACACAGGGCTAAATCTTCTGGGTGATGTCTGTGAAGTATTTTCCTCCCTTAAAAAAAATAAATGAGAACCTCATGGAGAGTTTTCTCACCTGCTCTATTTTTTTCCTATATTTGAATGATTTCCAAGAGCTTTAGAAACCATCTTATGACCATGGGTGATAAACCCAAGGACAGAAGCCAACATGCTGAGGACAACGAAGTGAAATGATGGAAGATCCTGGCTGACACAGCCATGCACCTGAACCTCCCTAGGACCACATTCCTTTGGATTTTGAGAAATAAACCCTTACTATTTAAGCCACTTTCTGTAATATTCTGTTTATTTGTATCTGAAGTCATCCTAATCCATATAAAAAAAAGTTTCTTCCCCAGGAGCACAAACTCAGAGGTCACCATTTATATACAATGTGATGGTGCTCCTTGGAGTTGTATAACATGATGACCTTGGTCTTGGTGGACTCTTACTCATCCTTTAAGACTCATCTCAAATATCGCCTCTTCTGGAAAGTTCTCATACACAGAATAATCACTTCTAGTCAAACACAGTATCTTGTAATTATATATTGTTATAGAGATAGCAATTTTTTATAATATACTGAATTGTGATTAAATGTCAAGGAGTCTACTTCTCAAGTGCAGAGGCCATGTCCTATCATTTTATGTATTCCTAGTGTCTAGCACAGCATCTTCCTAGTATACAATATGTGCTCACAGTTTCTGGAATAAAACAAACTTCATTCACCTATTGAGTGATAATAGGATTTTCATTGTAGTAAAAGTTACCCAGACAAGCTGAAAAAATATTGATATTTTTCTCCATATGGATTTTAGAACAAGATATATGACAAAACATTTTTGGGTAATAGGTATTTATTTTAATGAAAATCTTAAATTTATATTTCAGGGCCACACTTCCTTCATCCCAACTCTTACCCATCCTACATCTATACCTGCAACTGAAAGATGAGACTGGATTTAGCATGATAATCCTGAGGCTGTAATGATCCATCACATCATTGAAAGATGCAATTATGTTCAGTAGACTGTGCTTAGTAAGGCAAGAAATTATATATAGACATTTGGAGAAACGTTAGAAACCATAAGACTTGAACCAACAGAGGACTGGGCTACTCTTTTACCCTCAACCAGCAAAACTTCAGCTCAGTCACTCTGCAGGCTAATTATTATCCAAAAATTTGCCTAATTTAAAATTAATTAATTTATTCATTCAACAAATACTGTTTGATAGCCTACTATAAATTAGATTTTTTTAATGAGATCAAAGGTTATATTGGTGGTCAATATATTCAAGGGCCCTGACTTCATGGACTTTAAATATTTGTTCACATGTTGATAATGGTGATAATGGCCATCTTTAGGGTCAGGAGCAACTCTTCAACATCCTGACAGAAAGATCCCAGAGAGTCTTTAGCTCACTTTTTAAGCTGGGCTGGGTGAATAGGGTCCTAACTTTGATTTGAGTCATTGCTGGTGTAATTCTTAGCAATGTGTCACTCTATATACAACAGGCATGTACCTAATGATGTTAATTTATTGATTATGAATTTGGTTAGAGCCTATACCAATTTTCTATTTGTCTCTATGATCTGAATACTATTCAATACATGCCTAAAAGTAATCTCAAAGCTCATTTATGTGGTATAGCTACTCTATATGGGTAGTTCTGCCTAAACTGAAAACCAATAAAATACATTGTTAACCTGGCTTCAAACTAGACCTGACTCTATCCCAGAAACCACACAGCAGTGATTCAGATGCCATTGCATTGCCCCAGTGCTGATGAAATGAGCACAGCAATTGTCCCAAATGGTTCAGCAGATTTTCCATCGTAGTTCCCATCTCTCCAGAAAGCCTATGAATTTTTGGAACCCTAGTGTTCAGTTATCAGTTACTATGTGTCAGATGTTGTGCTGAGCTTAACTATGTCGTATCCTTTGAGCCCATTACAAATCAATGATATAGGAAATACCCCCCTGACTTACTGATGATGAAACTGAGGCTTCAAGAGCTTAGGTTCCTTGTCCAAGGTCACACAGCTTGTAGGTGGACCAGCTGAGACATAAACCAGGTCTACGGGACTCCTAAGTCCATTCCTATTTGTTTTATATCATGCTTTCTTCTAGATATATCAATATGTAAAATTAACTTAATTTTTTAAACATCTTTATTGGAGTGTAATTGATTTACAATGTTGTGTTAGTTTCTGCTGTATAACAAATTGAATCAGCTCTGTGTATACATATATCTCCATATCCCCTCCCTCTTGCATCTTCCTCCCACCCTCTAGGTGGTCACAAAGCACCGAGCTGATCTCCCAGTGCTATGGAGCTGCTTCCCACTAGCTATCTGTTTTACATTTGGTAGTGTATATATGTCCATGCCACTCTCTCACTTCATTCCAGCCTACACTTCCCCCCTCCCCATGTCCTCAAGTCCATTTTCTACGTCTGCCTGTTTATTCCTGTCCTGCACCTAGGTTCTTCAGAACCATGTTTTTTTTTTAGATTCAATATATCTGTGTTAGCTTACGGTATTTGTTTTTCTCTTTATGACTTACTTCACTCTGTATGACGGACTCTAGGTCCATCCACCTCGCTACAAATAACTCAATTTTGTTTCATTTTATGGCTGAGTAATATTCCATTGTATATATGTGCCACATCTTCTTTATCCATTCATCTGTCAGTGGACACTTAGATTGCTTCCATGTCCTGGCTATTGTAAATAGAGCTGCAATGAACATTGTGCTACATGACTCTTTTTGAATTATGGTTTTCTCAGGGAATATCTCCAGTAGTGTGATTGCTGGGTCATATGGTAATTCTATTTTTAGTTTTTTAAGGAACCTCCATACTGTTCTCCATAGAGGCTGTATCAATTTACATTCCCACCAGCAGTGCAAGAGGGTTCCCTTTTCTCCACACCCTCTCCAGCATTTATTGTCTGTAGGTTTTTTGATGATGGCCATTCTGACTGGTGTGAGGTAATACCTCATTGTGGTTTTGATTTGCATTTCTCTAATGATTAGTCATGTTGAGCATCCTTTCATGTGTTTGTTGGCAATCTGTATATCTTCTTTGGAGAAATGTCTATTTCTGTCTTCTGCCCGTTTTTGGATTGGGTTGTTTGTTTTTTTGATATTGAGCTGCATGAGCTACTTGTATATTTTGGAGATTAATCCTTTGTCAGTTGCTTCGTTTGCAAATATTTTCTCCCATTCTGAGGGTTGTCTTTTCATCTTGTTTATGGTTTCCTTTGCTGTGCAAAAGCTTTTAAGTTTCATTAGGTCCCATTTGTTTATTTTTGGTTTTTTTTCCATTTCTCTAGGAGATGGGTCAAAGGACTCTTGCTGTGATTTATGTCACATAGTGTTCTGCCTATGTTTTCCTCTAAGAGTTTGATAGTTTCTGGCCTTACATTTAATCCATTTTAAGTTTATTTTTGTATACGGTGTTAGGGAGTGTTCTAATTTCATTCTTTTACATGTAGCTGTCCAGTTTTCCTAGCACCACTTATTGAAGAGGCTGTCTTTTCTCCATTGTATTTTCTTGCCTCCTTTATCAAAGATAAGGTGACCATATGTGTGTGGGTTTATCTCTGGGCTTTCTATCCAGTTCCATTGATCTATATTTCTATTTTTGTGCCAGTACCATACTGTATTGATTACTGTAGCTTTGTAGGATAGTCTGAAGTTAAGGAGCCTGGTTCCTCCAGCTCCATTTTTCTTTGTCAAGATTGCTTTGGCTATTTGGGGTCTTTTGTGTTTCCATACAAACTGTGAAATTTTTTGTTCTAGTTCTGTGGAAAATGCCATTGGTAGTTTGATAGGGATTGCATTGAATTTGTAGATTTTTTAGGTAGTATAGTCATTTTCACAATGTTGATTCTTCCAGTGCAAGAACATGGTATAACTCTCCATCTGTTTGTACCCTCTTTAATTTCTTTCATCAGTGTCTTATAGTTTTCTGCATACAGGTCTTCTGTCTCCTTAGGTAGGTTTATTCCTAGGTATTTTATTCTTTTTGTGACAGTGGTAAATGGGAGTGTTTCCTTCAGTTCTCTTTCAGATTTATCATCACGAGTGTATAGGAATGCATGAGATTTCTGTGCATTAATTTTGTATCCTGCTCTTTACCAAATTCATTGATTAGCTCTCGTAGTTTTCTGGTGGCATCTTTAGGATTCTCTATGTATACTATCATGTCATCTGCAAACAGTGACAATTTAACTTCTTCTTTTCTGATTTGGATTCCTTTTATTCTTTTTTTCCTTCTCTGATTGCTGTGGCTAAAACTTCCAAAACTATGTTGAATAATGGTGGTGAGAGTGGGCAACCTTGTCTTGTTCCTGATCTTAGAGGAAATGGTTTCAGTTTTTCACAATTCAGAATGATGTTGGCTGTGGCTTTGTCATATATGGCCTTTATGATGTTGAGGTAGGTTCCCTCTATGCCTCCTTTCTGGAGAGTTTTTATCATAAATGGGTGTTGAATTTTATCGTAAGCTTTTTCTGCATCTATTGAGATTATCATATGGTTTTTCTCCTTCAATTTGTTAATATGGTTTATCACTTTGATTGATTTGTGTATATTGAAGAACACTTGCATTCCTGGGGTAAACCCCACTTGAACATGGTGTATGATCCTTTTAATGTGCTGTAGGAACCTGTTTGCTACTATTTTGTTGAGGATTTTCACGTCTATATTCATCAGTGATATTGGCCTGTAGTTTTCTTTTTGGGGGATATCTTTGTCTGATTTTGGTATCAGGGTGATGGTGGCCTTGTAGAATGAGTTTGGGAGTGTTCCTTCCTCTGCAATTTTTTGAACAGTTTGAGAAGTATAGGTGTTATCTTTTCTCTAAATGTTTGATAGAATTTGCCTGTAAAGCCATCTGGTCTGGGGCTTTTGTTTGTTGGAAGGTTTTTCATCACAGTTTCAATTTCAGTGCTTGTGAATGGTCTATTTAAATTTTCTGTTTCTTCCTGGTTCAGTCTCGGAAGGTTATGCTTTTCTAAGAATTTGTCCATTTCTTCCAGGTTGTCCATTTTATTGCATATAGTTGCTTGTAGTAATCTCTCATGATCCTTTGTATTTCTGCAGTGTCAGTTGTTATTTTTCATTTCTAATTCTGTTGATTTGAGTCAAACTTAAAAGTTAAACTTTTCTTGTATTTTCTGCTTTCTGTTTCCAAGATCTTGGATCATCTTTACTATCATTACTCTGAATTCTTTTTCAGGTAGACTACCTGTTTCCTCTTTATTTATTTGGCCTGGTGGGCTTTTTCCTTACTCCTTCATCTGCTGCGTATTTCTCTGTCTTCTCATTTTGCTTAACTTACTGTGTTTGGGGTCTCCTTTTCACAGACTGCAGGTTCATAGTTCCCATTGTTTTTGGTGTCTGCCCCTAGTGGGTGAGGTTGGTTCAGTGGGTTGTGTAGGCTTCCTGGTGGAGGGGACTGGTGTCTGTGTTCCGGTGGGTGGGGCTGGGTCTTGTCTGTCTGGTGGGGGGGGCCGCGTCTGGTGGTGTGTTTTGGGGTGTCTGTTTACTTAGTATGATCTTAGGCAGACTCTGTGCTAATGGATGGGGTTGTGTTCCTGTCTTGCTATTTGATTGGCATGGGGCGTCCACCACTGGAGCTTGCTGACCGTTGGGTGTAGCTGGGTCTTAGTGTTGAGATGGAAATCTTTGGGAGACCTGTTGCTGATTGATATTATGTGGACTGGGAGGTCTCTGGTAATCTAATGTCCTGAACTCAGCTCTCTCACCTCAGAGGCTCAGGCCTGACACCAGGCCAGAGCACCAAGACCCTGTGAGCCACATGGCTCAAGAGAAAAGGAAGAAAAAAGGAAAGAAAAATAAATAAATAAAACTTATTAAAATAAAAAATATATATATAATAATAATAAAGAAGAGAGCAACCAAAGCAATAAACAAATCCATCAATGAAACCAAGCACTAAAACCTATAGTAAGATAAACATAAAAATCAGAAGCATGTGGGTTGCAGTCAGCAAACCCCAAGTCTACAGTTGCTCCCAAATTCCTCTGCCTCAATTTTGGGATGAATCGTTGTCTATTTCTGTATTCCACAGATTTAGGGTACCTCAAGTTGATTGTGGGGATTTAATCCACTGCTCCTGAGGCTGCTGGGAAAGATTTCCCTTTCTCTTCTTTGTTCACATAGCTCCTGGGGTTCAGCTTTGGTTTTGGCGCCTACTTTGCATGTAGGTAGCCCTCAGGCATCTGTTCCCGCCCAGACAGGGCGGAGTTAAAGCAGTGGCTGATTAGGGGGCTCTGGCTCACTCATGCCAAAAGAGGGAGGAGTATGGTAGCTATAATTGGAATGTGGGGTGAGCCTGCGGCGGCAGAGGCTGGCGTGACGTTGCAACAGCCTGAGGCACGCTGTGTGTTCTCCCGAGGAACTTGTCCCTGGATCACGGAACCCTGGCAGTGGTGTGTTGCACAGGCTCCCGGAGGGATGTGGATAGTGACCTGTGCTTGCACACAGGCTTCTTTGTGGCTGCAGTAGCAGCCTTAGCGTTTCATAACCGTCTCTGGTGTCCGTGCTGATATCCACGGCTCGCGCCCATCTCTGGAGCTCGTTTAGGTGGTGCTCTGAATCCCCTCTCCTCGTGCACCCCAAAACAATGATCTCTTACCTCTTAGGCAGGTCCAGACTTTTTCCTGGACTCCCTCCCGGCTAGCTGTGGCGCAGTAGCCCCCTTCAGGCTGTGTTCACACAGCCAACCCCAGTTCTCTCCCTGGGATCTGACCTCTGAACCCCGAGCCTCAGCTCCCAGCCCCCACCCACCGCCGCGGGTGAGCAGACAAGCCTCTTGGGCTGGTGAGTGCTGGTCGGCACTGATCCTCTGTGCGGGAATCTCTCCAGTTTGCCCTCTGCACCCCTGTTGCTGCGCTCTCCTACATGGCTCTGAAGCTTCCCTCCCACCCACCCCTCCATCTCCGCCAGTGAAGGGTCTTCCTAGTGTGTGGAAGCTTTTCCTCCTTCACAGCTCCATCCCAGAGGTGCATGTCCCATCCCTATTCTTTTGTCTCCATTTTTTCTCTTTTCTTTTGCCTTACACAGGTACGTGGGGATTTTTTTGCCTCTTGGGAAGTCTGAGGTTTTCTGCCAGCATTCAGTAGGTGTTCTGTAGGAGATGTTCCACGAGTAGATGTATTTTTGATGTATTTGTGGGGAGGAAGGTGATCTCCATGTCTTACTCCTCCACCATCTTGAAAGTCCCCAACTTAATTTTTAAATGCTGACACTTATCCGTAGGAGCAACATATTATTGCATATCAAGCATACAGTTCATGAAATAACATTGACTTTGTATTATGTATAGTTTAATCCATCTATAAAGTGAAAAACCTAAAAATTATTATAATTTTCAACTTTTTGGTCCTTCTAGGTCATGATCACCTAACAAAACTGAAGAGTCTATCATGTTCAGTGGTTGTAAAAATTAATAAACTAAACATCTTTTATCATCTTGCTTGCTAAGCCTGATATTAAATATACAACTAAGAATGGAAATGGTATTTTTAAGCATTTTGTATGCATTTGAAGTACTGGCAGAATTTCATATGTAGGAACTCTAACAATAGAAGCAATTCCACCAACCTTGGTTTTAATGTGTTCTTTTTATTCATATGCCTGGTTCCCTAAAGGTTTTATCTTGAAGTGTTAACAGGGAAATTTGTCACCAGTAGAGAATTAAATGAAGTCACGAGTCATATAGCAAGCAGAACAGACAAGTAAACTTTACTTGGATACTTAAAAAAATACTGGCAGAAACCCTGATACAATCAATTTGCAAATAACTTGAAGACAAGAAGGTACTTAGTGGATAATGACTAATGTGTCCTACTTAAAACCAAATCCTTTTAAGCTAATCTAATATGGTTGATTAAGGAGAAATGATAGATGTACTGTGGCTTGATTGCAGCAAATCTTCTGATTATCTGCATGTTACACCTATCAATAAACAAAAAAGAAAAAAAATGTGACCTAAAGCACATAGCTGACTGGATTATAGTCCCTACATAATGTCAAACATCTGGATGAAAATACCAGATGCTCTGTTTCTACAATGTCAAATCTGTATGTATAAACACAACATATACACACATGTGTGTACACAGACACACACAGAATGTATGTACTTGGAAATATCTGAATTTTTAGCCTTTGTATTATATTCGAAGTTTTGCATCAATATAAACTTGCTTAAAGTCCTATTCATATCAAAGGGTATGAATTGTGAGAAAGTTAACAGGAATGCAAGGAAAATTAGTGAGGCATCAGAAAATACTTTCTAGGCATAGATGTTAATGATATCAGGATAATTCAATCTGTAAACAATGTAGATAAGGGATAATTTAATAGCATTATTTGACTATGCCTACCTGGTACCAAAACAACCAAAAAATGTGGTCAGATGACTACCCAAGCAAGTCAAATAAGTTTTTTTTTAAATCCAATGATGCCATCAAAATTGTAATTGATAGCCTATACATGTATTGCTTGAACTTTTACTAATGGCTATCACATCTAAAATATAGGAATTTGCTGGCCCTTGTGGACTATTGCCTTGGGGATGGGTAGATAGCTTAAGCAAATCAAAGACAAAATTAGGGGAAGGTTAAAGAAACGGTCAAAGACTGAACATAAAAGCCAGAGCTCCAGAAGCCAGAAGAAGGTATATGGACCCTCTGCTTGTTAGTAGAAAGTTCCATCTACCTGAAACCAGAAGGCCTTTAAGACTTAAAGAAAGGGTGCCTCAGCCTGGAAAGCACCTTATATTCTTTCTGCCCCAATTAAAACCATAAGGTTTGCAAAGCTGGGTGTTGGTGCCACATTTCTGTTTCCTGACTTTATTCCATCTCCCGTCTTTCTTTGGTGATTCTATCAGTGACTCTTCCTATGGCACCTGCCTCGCCTCGTCCAACAATCTAAGACCTCTGACCCTGAGTGGTGCTTTCATGCATCCTCCCGCACTGCCAGCAAAGACCACCAAGATTTCCTGCCACTGCACTTGCCCTCATGAGCAAATTTCCCTCCAGTTTAAAAGCTCAGCATCAGACTCTTTGCAGCTTCTAAAATGTAAGTGATAAACTCATTCATTTGAATCCATTTAGTGGGAAAAGTCCTGAGGAAAATACTTCCCTAGCAGAGAGGTGTCCACCCACACCCCAGACCCTGGCCCCTGCCCTGCTATGGGTACATTTTAAAAAATGACTATTCTGACTTTCCAAATGTAAGACAACACAGTTATACGGAATAACACTCATGGTGGGAATATCAGGCCAGGCAAAGAGTGGTGAACATATAGGCAGGCGACAGGGTGAATATGGGTAGAAAAACAGGGATATATTTGGAGGCTGATAGAACATGATGAGATTCTCAGGTCCTATAAGAATTAGCCTCCTTGCGTGCTCAAACATAAGGCTGACCCTATCTCAAGCCTGTGTGATTCTATCAGAATAATATGTGGTAGTTAAATTCCATGAGTGTGTAGTAAGACTGCTTAGGAGCAAACCTTAGCCCTTTCTCTTGGTGTAACTTTGGACAAGCTACTTGACCTCTGTGCCTCAGTTTCCTCAGCTGTAAAATGGGAAGGATGTTAACAGTGACTCCCTGAGGGTTAGTTAAATAAGGGTTAAGTACATTCATGTAAAGTGCTTAGAATAGTACGTGGCAGATGAGAAGTGCTCAATAGATAATAGCTAATTATTGCTTATGCTTATGACTGTTACTACCACTACCACAATGCTAAGAGTCCACCTGAAGAAAATGAGCTTAGTCATTTCTTTCTTATTTACCAAATAACTACTAAAAGCCTGTGATATACCAAACACTGTTCTTGATATTTGCATGAAATGTTGAATAAGACAGGAACCATTATTGTTGTAGTGGGGAGAAAGGCAATAAAAATAGATATATTAAATAACCAAGTAAATAATTATAAACTTTGAGTATTGCTATGAAGGAAACAAACATGGTGCTAAAATAGAAAAATAATGGAGGAAAATATACTAGTCATTCTTAGATTGGTCAGGAAAAACCCCTCTCAGGTAATAACATTTAAACTGAGAACTGAAGGTTGAGAAGGAACCAGCAATTTGAAAAGGTAGAGTGAATGTAGGTGTGGAAACGTGGGGATCTATTTAGAGACTGATAGATCAGGATAGGGCTCTCAGTTCCCATCAGAATTAGCTCTAAAGGAACATGTGAATAGGCAGTCTCTACATTTCACTTCTTATTAATGAAACAGAAATCAGTAGTAAAACTATTTGCACCTGGCAGTAAAGCCTATTGAAAATTGTACCTTAAAGTTTTATCTAATAGCATTTAAAGATTGCAATTTAATTTTATACTCAGTGTTCATCCTTTGTCAGATAGTTGACCTGTGTATAATGCCAAGACTGTCAGCTCCACTTCCAGGATTTACCCCATATCCATCCACCTTTCTTCATTACTACTGATCATCTCCCCAGTCCAAGTCACCATTATGTCACCTGAACAAGTACAGTAGCTTCTCTAGGTCCAGTCCATAGACCACCAGAGGGAACTTAACAAAATGTAAATCAGGTGATGTCTTTCCCCTGATTTGAACCTTTATATCTTCCCTTTTCCACTACAAATAAAATCCAAACTCCTTTCTATGATCTGAAAGCCGCCACACAATACAACCCCTGCCCAGCTCCTGACCAGATTCCAGGTTACTCTCTGCCTCTCTCACACTAGCTAAGTACACTTTCTCCATCTCTTTATTACATCTAGATAGTGAACAAAGCAGGGAACCAAGCCTGACATGTAGCATTTGCCAATTTCTCTAGTGTAAACACTCCTACCTTGACCAATTCCAAGCTATGAATACAATGTCACTGGACATGGAGCTGGGCAGAGATGCACAGTTGTCCCCCTTTGAAGTGTTTCCACTGTACAGATAACAGGAGGTGTAACAACTGCAAGAGCACAGATAATGGTGAAATTTATAATATAATTAGGCAGTAATAAATTTTAAGTATTTATTGCCTTTGTTTTCAATAAAATTTAAGTGTAAGGTTATATAATTTATTTTTTGAAATGTGTATTTTTAAAAACTGGCTTGCAGAATTTCTGAAAATTTAACAATAGGTCCTCATGAGGGGGTGCATGGTGACTCCAGGACATCACTGTATGTACCCCAGAAGTTCTTAAACACTCCTGCTTAGATTTGAATATTTATACAAAACCAAGAAAATCCTCTGTGTTTTGGTGATGTTTTTTCACAGCTTTTTTTTTTGTTGGGGAAAGTCTTTATCTCTCCTTCATTTCTGAAGGATAAATTTGCTGGATAGAGTATTCTTGGATAGCATTTTTTTTCTATCAGCACTTTGGCTATATTATCCTGTTCTCTTCTGGTCTGTAAGATTTCTACTGGGAAATCCACTGATAGCCTTATAAGGGTTCCCTTGTAAGTTGCAAGCTTCTTTTCTCTTGGAACTTTTAAAGATTCTCTCTGTTTTTGATTTTTTACAGTTTTATTATGATGTATCTTAGGGTCTGGTGAGCTATGAGCTTCATGAACTTGGATATCCAAATCTCTCCCCAGATTTGGGATCTTCTCAGCCATTATTTCATTAAATAAGCTTTCTGCCCCCTTCGCCTTCTCTTTTTGGAACTCCAGTAATTCACATTTGGCTCTTTGATTGGTATCCCAGTAGATCATGCAGACTTTCTTTACTCTTTTCCAATCCTTTTTCTTTGTTCTCCCTGACTAGACTATTTCAAAGTTCCTGTCTTCAAACTCACAGGCTCTTCTTCTGTTTGATCCATTCTGATGTTGAGGCTCTGTATTGCATTTTTTTAAATTTAATTCTTTGTATCCTTTAGCCCCAGAATTTCTGTTTGATTCTTTTTATAATTTTTATCTCTCTGTTAAACTTCTCATTTTGTTCATATATTGTGTTGCTGATTTCATTGAATTGTCTTTCTTGTGGCCCATTGGGTTCCCTTAAAACAGCTATTTTGTATTCTTTATCTAGTAAATCATAGATCTTCGTGTCTTTGTTAATGGTTACTGGATGATGATTGTGATCCTCTAGTGGCGCCATGTTTTCCTGAAAATGTTTTTTCATTGCTATCTTTGCATTTGAAATAGCTGTCACTTCCTCCAGTTACATACTGCCCTCTCCAATGTGTCCAAACTCATGTATTTTTGCCCCAACAGTGTGCTGGAACTTCTCCACTGGAAACCTGCGCTTCCTCAGAGGTTTTTTGCCAATGAGTGATTGTCTAAGGCAGTGTTTTCTGTAGCCTCTGGACCATAGCTTAGAGGAGGCTGGAGCTGGTTCATGGGTCATTGCAGGGTCCACAGCCAGGACCAAGTCTGTGTGCCTATTATCTGATGCCTGGATGGGTCAGGCTCCTCCTGCGTCTCTTGGCATATGGTGCTGGATCCCACAGCTCCCACAAAGGGACTCTGTCTGTGAGTGAATACCAAATTGTTGTTGAGGTGGATACGAACAAGGGACATCTTAGTCAGCCATGATTATTAACACTTGAAAATTACTGAATGATTGGATGACTGTATCTTGTTCTATGGCCAAACTAAACAATATTTTTTCTAAAAAGTTAATTCTTTCTGACTTTTTTTTTCTAAAGTCACCACTTATATTTTTGTCACCCGTGCTCAGATCCTCTGAGTTGTCTGTTAAGCATCCATCTCCTCACCTCTGCTCTTCACCAGTATTGGTAAATGTAGCTGAAGTGTCCTTCCTCTACCCGTTTATATCTTTTCTAACTGCTGTCTATGACCTAGCTCATACCCTTATCACCTCTCATTAGGGACTGTTAATTGTCTTCAAATTAGTTTTCCTACCTCCAGTCTCTCACCACATTATCCATCTTCCTGCTGCCAGAGGAACCCTCCTGAAGCACAGGTCAGATCATGCCATGTCCTTTAAAACAGACCAGATGGCTCTGACATCATCAGGATAAAATCCAAATTCCCTCATGTGCCATTCAGGCCCTTCCACAATCTGGCCTCAATCTGCCTACCCACCATTTCCTCTCAGCAAATCCTTCTACGTTTGACATGCCGATGTTTCCCAGGTGAATTCCTCAGAACACTGCTTCTTCAGAAATTAATAGATGCTGCATTGAACACATTCCCCATGGCCAAATAAGTGGGGATGGCAATGCTGGCCTAAGCAGAGGTTGGTAGAACTTCTCAGAGCAAAACTGTGTTGAAAAATATGATCCAACAATATATATATTTGGGGTATATATTTGGTAAAACTAGAGAAAAACAAGGGAATGATGAATACAAAATTCAGGGTAGTAGTTATCTTGTGTGGAAAGGAGGGAGGTATATATGAGGGACTTTAATGGTGCTGAGCATTGTTCTGTATCTTAAGCAAGGTAGTATGTACACGAGTGCCTGTTATTTGTTGTTGTTTGTATATATTTTTTCACATCTTAACATCTCTGAAATCAAGATGGTCTTACAATTGCTGAGAGTCAAGTGACAATTGTGATGTAGTTGTCTTTACCTTAGAAATATCTTAACCAATTTCTTTAACTTATGTCCTCCTTTTTTTTGTATGCATAAGAGTGACAATTAACAAAAATCTAAGTGTGAAAGACCTCTTTTATTAAGTACAAAATAAATTTCTAAATGGCAAGAAAAAATTATCCATAAGTTTGTAACAATATTTACATTCAAGTTTAAAGGTAACTCAGGGATCTTTGTGGCTGAAGTAGATTCCCTTGACTTGTTCCCTCATTATGGTAAAAGTAGATGGTAAAGATGGCTGTTAAAATAGCAAGCTAAGTGTCTCACACCTAGTGGGTGCACAGTAAATATTGTTGATTGGATTTCCAGTGACTGTTAATATTCAACTCAAATGACCCACTAACATTTTCAGCAAATCTGACCTTTTCAAAAAAAAATAGGAACAATGATTGGAAAGCTCACTTTGACTAATACCTGGCCTGATAAGACAATCTGCATTTATGTGCCAATGGGAAAAAGCTACTAGGAATTTTAAACTCAAGTTGGTCTTGCCCTTCTCCTAACTGCTGCTTTGCTTAGTTGTGTATGATGCTAATTACTTCTGTTCTCAATATCAAAACCATGATGTCCTTAAGGGACTGTGGCTTATGTTTTGTTATCATATATAATGATATGTACATAGTGTTACTTAATCTGTTGTTTGATTAATGGTTCTGTTTCTAAAACAACACATTGATCACATCCTCAAAATATAGTGTTTTGGTTGTGAATCAGCTCTCTTTATATTGCCACAGGACCTTAAAATTCTACCCATGACTCTAAGTTGGAAACCATTCTGTGATATGTGAGTCTTATTTATTTGGCTCATGGTCAGTAAATCAAGAGAGATTGAAAGGTGGATAAACCAATTTACAGGGAAATCTCCATTTTCTGTGTTTACTGACCTTCAAGTGGTTCTTTGACTAGTAGTAGATCCAATAGCAGACATACATTGGAACTAAAGGCCCAGGAGACACCCAGATTCTACATATGACCCAACTTGAACTTCTCAGATTCATGTAGACACTACATGTCCTGATCATCACTTTCTGTGGAAGTGTAAGTCTTAAATTATATAGTCAGTCTTTCTTACTGTTGACAGTCATTTTTATTTGTATACTTTTCCTTTTCTGAAAGGGCTACTCCTTAGTTCACTTGTGATCTCTATTTTTCTGTTGTTCACAGTACCAACGTATTACAGTACGAAGCTCTTATTAACTACTTATTGAATTCTTATCTTAATTATTTGTGAGGTAAAGACTTTGGGTAGTATATTCTATCCCTAAACTTTTTGACATAATGAAAGTGGAAGATTATTTAGAAATGGAAACTCTGTGTTCTACTTAGTTCTAATATATTTATTATCCCTAAATCTGGACCAGAAATCTTGAGATTGTTACATTTGCTATTTGTTATTAAGAAATGATAAATCCTGGGACATATTTCACTGTCCCAAGTTATTACATATCAAAAATTAAATCTCCCCAAGACAAATAAAATTGATGAAAAATTAATTGTGAATACAGCTCATTTCAAAAATTACACTTAAATCTGCAGCCGAAAATACTTTTCTTAGTGAAGGAGACATCATTTAATTGTTAGGCAAAATTTTAGAATGATAAAGTTCTTATAGATTTAATTCATTCTAATTTAATAAGAATAGAATTAATTCCTTCTTTGGTTAATTTAAATATTAGCAATAATCATCCCAGTAGAGATTATTTAGAACAAAAACACAATGCAGAACAAGCTTTAATAGAATTTGGCTGTCTCTAAAGACCACAGTTAAAAGCATCAACTATTTAATCTTATTTTTTTGTGAAATAATTTTCAATATGAATATTTTAAATCAGTGATCCAATTTAAATCTTGTTAAAAAGCAAGAAAAGCATGTAATCAGAAATAATTCTTCTGCCAAATCTTATTAAGGTCAAAGCCTTTTACATACTTTTGAAAAGTATTTGGGAATCAGGCCATCGTAATTTTTTAAAAAATTCTTTTTCTTTCTCATAGCATGTACATGTTCAGTGTGTTCTATGTCACTTTCTCCCTGACAGGCTCTTTAAGAGAAAGTCTTCAATGTACTTGGAATAAAAAATTCTAGATAATAAAATTCATTCTCTGGCTGGACATGCTGAAAGTCAGAAAGGGTAAAATTATCAAGTATTAACCTACTTGAAGAACTCTCCAAAATATTTCCATTAAGATTAATGATTTGCACTGCATTTATCTGAAAAAAACAATGTTAAATTGACCAGTTCAGCATTTGTTTTATAAGAAAGATGAGAGTCTGCTGAAAAGTTTATTAAAAATGAGAGACACACTGCAAACTAGGAGGGAAGAGTTCTGGAAACTGCTTCACGGCATTAAGGAGCCAGAGAAGGCTTTCGTGGCTTGGAGACCTGGAGTTTCAGGAAATGCTCACTTGAGACCCAGAAGAGCTATGATTGTGATTTCTGAGGTGGCTCACTGGGTGTTCCATGATCTAGAAAGCTTGTTGTGACTTGAATCTTAGTTCTTGTGGAGATTGTTAGCTCCACAAAATTAGCTGAGAAAAGTCTTATGGTTCCAGTGAAAGAGGGAAATTTTCAGGCCTTGCTGATCTCTCTTCTGTAATGATCTGTGTTTAGTCAGGGTTCTCCAGAAACAGAACTAATAGAACTTTATCTATCTATCTATCTATCTATCGAGAGAGAGAAATTTTATAAGGAATTGACTCAGGCGGTTATGGAGGCTGAGAAGTCCCAAAATCTGCAGTAAGCAAGCTGGGGGCCCAGGAGAGCCAATGATATAGTTCCAATCCAAGTCCAAAGGGTTGAGAAGCAGGAGAGCTGATAACATAAGATCCAGTCCAAAAGCCAGTGTACTTGAAACCCAAGAAAAGCCTATGTTTCAGTTTGAGTCCAAAGGCAGGAAAAGACTAATGTCTCAGCTCAAGAGTCAGTCAGGAGGAGTTCCCTTTCACTGGGGAAGATCTGCCCCTTTTTTTCTATTCAGGCCTTCAACTGACTGTTGAGGACCACCTGCATTAGGGAGAGCAATCTGCTTTATTGAGTCTACTGATACCAATGATAATATTATCAAGAAACACCATTGTAACCTGATAATACTCATAGCTTTTTCTCATATTACCTGAAAGACATCGAAAGTATAATGTCCATTCTTCGGGCACGATTTAAGATAATTGAGAGCAGGGTTTTCTGTAGAATCATTAATATTGTAGACCTGGAAGAAATTTTAGAAAGTTTTAGTCTAAGTCTCTGATTTTATCTTTACAAAGACACCACTCGTGGGGTCCCTGAGGCAATAAGAGGCCAAGCTGGTCCCTGTCCTCCTGCTCTCAGGCTAGGGCTTCTCCCACAGTCCATAGCACTTCTAAAGTCAAGAAAACTGTCATGTGGGGAGAAGCTTGCCTTCTCTTTCACCTGCATCTGCTCCTTTTTCTCCTCTCCTCTTTCTTATCTTCCTCCAAGTCTCCTTCCTCCTGTTATCTTGCTCTTTCTCCTCCTCTTCCTATTTCTCCTCTTTCTCTCCTTTTCCTCTGTATCCACCTCCTTCTCTTCCTCTCCTTTCTATTCCTCCCCGTATTCCTCTTTCTCCTCTTCCTGCTCTGTCTCCTTTTTTCCTGGAGTTGAAAAACTTAGGGGTTGGAAAAAATACAAAACAAAGCATGCTTCCTTAACTTAGGTTTATCTGTCTTCAGCCTGAAGGCAAATGCTGTGATGGTTATCTCCCTGTGATGGCTCCTCTTTTGAGCCAAGATCTTGGAAATGTACCTAAAGCAAGAGTGTCCTTGAGGACTTGGAAATTGCATGCGTGGTACCCCTTTGGTTGAGACTTGGCATCTCACCGGAAAGACCATTTAGGGCATTTGCTCAGTAAAAGTAAGATTTGATTGGCACATACTATATGTTGGGTCCTATGCTGAGCACTTTAGCTCACTTAGGAGAAGGAGAGAGGTCTTAGAGTTTTCATCATAAAAATGTAGTAAACATTTAGTCACCTTTCAGCAAGTAGATAAGAATTATAGACCAGAAACCATGGCAATGATACCTATATAAGATTTCTCAAATTTTGTTATCAACATGTTTGATATTATCTTATTATTTATTATTGCTATTATTATTACTATTTTATTTTTGATTCTTTGCCATTTTCATTAATTCACTTGTTTATTTATTCATCTGCCGACTCAATTCCCTAACACTTACCTCCTACTGTGTGTTGGGCATGTATGGGAGGTACACAGATCAATAGGACAGATTTTGCTCTCAAGAGTTAATACAGCATAACAGTTAAGAATTTGGACTCTGAAATAGGATGGACGATATTTTAAGCTTAGTTTTTGTCACTTATTTAGAAGTTACTCTCTCTGAACCTTGGCTTGCTTATGTATAAAGTAGGGATTAATAGGACTATAGTGATGATTAAATGCATGGAAAGAATTTGGCAGAGTACTTGGAACATAGTAAGCATTCATCAGTGCTCATCATTATTTTTATTATTGACATTAGCCTTGAAGCCAACTCAGAGACTCATGAAGGTAAATCAATAGTATAGAAGAGTGTGATGATGTTGTCAGTGCTCCATGACAAATGGAGCTGAGGAAACTTGGACTTGATCCCTGATAAAAGGATCAAAGAAGACTTCCTGGAGGACTTGCACTTGAGTTGAGTCCTTGGGCAGACTAGGAGCTACCTTACAAGAAGGAGTCTAAAAAAGGGTGTTCCAGGTAAAGGAGAATAGCAGTTATAAAAACAATAGTCTGTGAAAGCTCAAGGCACTTACAGAGAAGGGTTTTAAAGAAACTGACAGAAGCAGACCTCATAGAGTCCAATTTGAGGTAGGATAGTTCAATCACCCATTTTGTAGATGAGGAGGTTGAGGCCTAAATGCCTTGATTGAAATGAATTACCTAAGGTCAGACAACTGATGAGTGAGAGAGCTCTTTCACCCCACAGTCCCCCTTGCCAATGCAAAGCTGACATGGGAGAACATCCTGCTGGTAGTTTACACATAGAAGTCAAGAGTTTCTGTATAGAAATTTGCATCAGCAGCTTTCTATATCTATCACTTACAATCCTTTTCTTAACTACCTAGATATTGACAGCTGATAAGCAGGTATTTTGGGGTATACATTGCTAGAATTGATTAATGTTTTTCTTTCCTAGAACCCACCTAACACTTTCTATTACTACCTCTCCTCATTGCCAGATCAAAGAGCTACTTGAAAATTCTTGCTCATATGATCTAGTCAAGATGAAGAAAGGGAACAAAAGAGTTAATGATATGAAACCGAGAAAAAAATGTCCAAGTCCAACTATACTGGTTTTCAGTCCCCAATTTCTTATCATTAGTATTTATTTAGCCGATTAGTTACTCAAGAAATGGAGTTTCCATCTACTCCATTGTGTAGGAGTGTAGGACCTAGGATGTGTCCTAGGTCCTAGAGATACTGCAGTGATAGTGGGAATGTGACAAGAGTATGAATGACTGCAAAGCAGTGTAACTAACTCAATGATGGGGAAAGTCAAAGCTGTTATGAGGGCTCCTGGGAAGGACATCTGTTCTGACCTTGGGTATTAAGGAGGGCTTTCTGGAGGAAGTAATTTCAGCATTGAGTTTTGCAATGGGTCAGAGTTAGTGAGCTAGAAAGGATTAGTAGTTGGTGTTCCTCAGGTTAGGCTTGAGGAACAGCCAGTGCAATGGCCTGGAAGGAGGAGGATATATTCAGGATGCAGAAGTGAATCAGTGTGGCTGGAATGGTGGGAACTCATTCATCTCCAGAGGAGAGCATGGAGAGTGATGCAGAAACCGGGTATGAAGGGCTATGTGAACATGAGAAAGGAGTTGGAAGTTCATTCTAAGGACAATGTGGAATTATATACTATTTATTAGGAGACTAAAAATATCAGACTTGTAATTTTATAAAGATCCAGTTGTAGTGCAGTGGATCTGCACTACAGATAGTGACTGACCAGATAGCCTAGGCCAAGAGTGGGTGCAGGAATATCAGTAGGGGAATTTTGTAATAACTAAAGCAAGACTTATTAGTGGCCTGGGGATGGAAATAAGTGGAAAGACAGGAGTGGTAACTGGCTTGGTAATTGATTGGACATGTGAGCGGACGAGGTAGAGGAGTCGTAGATGAATTGCACTCATTAGGTTCTGTTGAGCAAACCCTCATCTGACAGTGCCATTCACAGAAGCAGGGGACACTGGACTAAGGACAGTTTGGGGTTATAGAGAAGGGTCAGAAAGAAATAGAATTGAGTTTAGTTTTGGATTTTGAGTCTGAAGTGTTTGTGGGTCACTCAAGTGAAGCTGTCTAGCATAAAGCAGGCAAGTGAAAATGTCAAATTAATGTACAGAAACTTAATGACTAATTATTTTCCCAAGACACTCTCTGGAAAGGGGATAAAACTCCCTGGACAAGGACCTTTGCTATCTATACTAGAATCTGGGGGTTTCCAGAACAGTACCCACAGAGCTTAAACTGAGCCCAAAGCACTGAGCCATGTACTGGCGGGAGAATAAGGAGCATCTGAAGGAGTCTAAAGGAGGAAGCCAGAGACACTATTAAATCTCTTCTTCATTATTAATCCATATGAAGCTGTTCTGAACACACCAAGCTGCTCAAGTAGTAAATGAACTAATTTTGTGATCAGCTTGAAGGACACAGTGGTTAAGAACATGGGCTTTTGAGTGGATAATTCTGGTTTAGAATTCCAGTTCTGTCACTTACTCTATGACCTTAGGGAAATTAATCTTTTTAAGCCTCAATTTCTTTATCTATAAATGGGATAAAACTACCCAGTTAAGTATAAAAATACCAAGCTCATCAGATTGTTGTAAGGCTTGAGTGAAATAATGTATGTAAAGTTTTAGCAAGTTGCAGTGTCTGGCAAACAGTAAGTCTCTGGTAGTTACTATAGCCACTGCTGTTGTTATGAGACATCCAGGGAAGGCAAGTATCCTTTTCCCCCTGTTTACTACAGCAACCAGGAGTGAAAGGAGCACACAGCCACACCCATTCACACAGATGTGCACAGAGAATGTGACTATGTATTTATTTGTAATAACAGAAGACTTCATTGTTTTCTTGCTTGAAAGCCATAACCATGTTGTTCTATGGAAATATGAAAAAGAAGTGCATCCTGTTGCTAAGTGATATGCTCATGTAATTACTGGGGAAACAGATGGCCAATCAATAGTAGACAGGTAATTGCCTTAGAAATGGATTTAGTTAAAGATTGGAAATGATGATTAAGTGTATTTTTCTTATGATAGTGGTATATAGGCAGTTCATGGTCAATTATAATAAAAAATCATATTGAAAAGAGTATCTTATTTCTGCTTTCAAGCTAAAAAGGAGCCAATACTTGCTCTGTTATTGAGCCAAGCTTTGGAAGAAAATGGAACCACTAATTGTGCTAGACAAATGCTTTATTCTAGGCTACTTTTCCTTCCAAGGAAGGAGTTCAGTATTGAAAAAGTCCAATTATCTATTCATTCATTCAACCAACATTTAACGAACACCCCCTATTATTCTTTTATGTACCTCCTACTCTGTACGTCCTTCCTCCACTTGGCCCCCCATATACTCCAAACTAATTTAGAAATGGGCACCTTACACACACATGTGTCTGTTGGCAAGGTAAATTGACACATTGGCAATTTGTTGGCAAGAGCAAACAAAAATGAAAATAGTATGTTAGGAGAGTGGAATAATTTTTTTCCAATGGTAAAATTTTATTTTAAATTTATTTTAATATTTTTTATAAGATACCAAAAATAAATACTACAAAGAATTGTTTTGTACGTGGTCGAAATCCAAGATACCATCTTGAAAGTGCCAGATAAAAAGGCTTCACTACTTTTAGAATTCAAATAATATGAGAGAAATAAATAGTTCTGTTTCTCGATGTTTTATCTCATTTTCTATTGTGAGGGACATTTACAAGTATATTGAATTTCTCTTGCTTATGAATTCAACTGCTGCTGCTTTTCCACAAACAGCTTTAATCCTTTGTTTGGCTGTCATAGTTGCTACTGCAGGAATTATGATGTTGCCAACAGAGAATTCAAGAACTAAAATGAAGAGGTTTTTAAAATGCCAATACATACTTCCCCCCTTTTCTGGATATTTTATATACATATATATGTGTGTATATACATGTGTGTGTGTGTGTCTGTGTATACATATATATATATAAAGAATGGCAATCCTACATTAATTCTATTCTATATATTATATATAATATTAATTCTATATAATATTAATTCTATATGAATATATATACATATATATATATAAATTCCAGTTAAATGCTAACCTTGTTCAGGGCAGAGACCATAAAGTTTACTTAATCTGAAAACATGCTCTCTATGCTATATTTATTATTATACAATAAAATAAATATATTCACTAATTAGTATATCAGCTAGCACTGAAGAGAGAAAATGGAAATGCTGGCTTCCATGGGAGTAGATTTCCATAGCTTTCCTCATGTCCATGCCAAGGTTTTGTTTTCTTTTTCTTTCAGCTTCCTAGACTCTAATTTTCAATCACTCAGGTTAGTTTCCCAATCATTGTTGGGAGGAGAGACTCAAGTTTTATTGTCTACTTTCACAAATATTATATCACTATTATTTAGTATGATTAAATAAAGAAAACAATGACTAAAATTATAATGATTGATTTTAAAATTTAGAGAGAATAACTATCTCTAAATGAGAGAGCTTCATTTAGGCTAAAAAATTGTAAGAAAAACGCTCGCTTGCCAAAGATGCTGAGTTGCAGGTGTCTCCTATTTCCATCCTGCTGAGGGCACATGTGACCCTCTGGAGCTCCTTCCCAGCCACCTGCTACAAATTTAAAGGCATAATTCCAAAACTTTTTTCCTTAAGATGCAGAATTGAAAGAATAATATTTTAAAATATGCTTAAAAATAGGAAGAAAATACAGCAATCATTGGTCTTCCTGCTTGTATATTATTCAACTCAAAACTCATTAGACAAAAATCATTCTCGTCCTTTGGTGACAGAAGCAGATGTTTCAAAAAGGCCTGGATCACACAAAGTCAGACTTTGCCTAGTAGGGAAAGCATTCTTCATTGACAACCATCTGGATTTTGACTAGATGAAATGTGATAATGCAGAATATTGCCTCATAGTATCTATGGAGGTTTGGCTGTTAATACCAACGATGATTTCAGCAAGGCCATTTACAGGGAGCAACTGCATTTATATGTATATGTATGTGTATGTGTATGTATGTATATATGTATGTGGCATGCATGTGTGTATGCATGTGTGTGTGTGTGCGTGCATGCAAAAGTTTTTAATTCCACTTGCCCAATGCATTTTTTGCTTATATTACTTTCCTCACCTACAAGGTTACTGACATAATTTAACACCAACAGTCAAAGTTGTTAAATTGAAATTTTTGCAAAATTAAAGATATAATTCCCAAGTGAGTACAGGGGACTTTGAGACATTAATCTGTAAAATTTCAAGGTCCTAAAAGTTTAAAACTCTGAAAAGAAGGGAAAGATTGTGGACACTGGCTCCCATTTTGAGGTGCTGGCAATGTGAATCGATTTACAAGACACGTAGAGGTCCACATTTCCCCTGTACAGTCCTTGAGTCATAAAACATGATCACAGGCCAAAGCAGTTTCCCTGTCAGACGCCTCATTTCACAGAACACAGGTGTGGTCCTATGCAGGTAACTCTATGTACAAGGCAGGAGAGGCCAGGCTTCTGTGGGCCTCTTTTTTTTTTTTTTTTTAACATCTTTATTGTAGTATAATTGCTTTACAATGTTGTGTTAGTTTCTGCTGTATAACAAAGTGAATCAGCTATATGTATACATATATCCTCATATCTCCTCCCTCTCGCATCTACCTCCTACCCTCCCTATCCCACCCTGCTAGGTGGTCACAGAGAACCCAGCTGATCTCCCTGTGCTATGTGGCTGCTTCCCACTAGCTATCTATTTTACATTTAGTAGTATATATATGTCCATGCCACTCTCTCACTTCATCCCAGCTTACCCATCCCCCTCAAGTCCTCAAGTCCATTTTCTATGTCTGCATCTTTATTCCTGTCCTGCCCCTAGGTTCTTCAGAACCATTTTTTTTTAGAGTCCATATATATGTGTTAGCATACAGTATTTGTTTTTCTCTTTCTGACCTGCTTCACTCTGTAGGACAGACTCTAGGTCCATCCACCTCACTAGAAATAACTCAATTTTGTTTCGTTTTATGGCTGAGTAATATTCCATTGTATATATGTGCCACATCTTCTTTATCCATTCATCTGTCGATGGACACTTAGATTGCTTCCATGTCCTGGCTATTGTAAATAGTGCTGCAATGAACCTTGTGGTATGTGACTTTTTGAATTATGGTTTCTCAGGGAATAAGTCCAGTAGTGTGATTGCTGGGTCGTATGGTAATTCTATTTTTAGGTTTTTAAGGAACCTCCATACTGTTCTCCATAGTGGCTGTATCAATTTACATTCCCACCAGCAGTGCAAGAGGGTTCCCTTTTCTCCACACCCTCTCCATCATTTATTGTTTGTAGATTTTTTGATGATGGCCATTCTGAGGTGTGAGGTAATACTTCATTGTAGTTTTGATTTGCATTTCTCTAATGATTAGTGACGTTGAGCATCCTTTCATGTGTTTGTTGGCAATCTGTATATCTTCTTTGGAGTAATGTCTATTTAAGTCTTCTGCCCATTTTTGGACTGGTGGTTTGTTTTTCTAGTATTGACCTGAATGAGCTACTTGTATATTTTGGACATTAATCCTTGGTCAGTTGCTTCATTTGCAAATATTTTCTCCCATTCTGAGGGTTGTCTTTTCGTCTTGTTTATGGTTTCCTTTGCTGTGCAAAAGCTTTTAAGTTTCATTAGTCCCATTTGTTTATTTTTGTTTTTATTTCCATTTCTCTAGGAGGTGGGTCAAAAGGGATTTTGCTGTGATTTATGTCATAGGGTGTTCTGCCTATGTTTTCCTCTAAGAGCTTTATAGTGTCTGGCCTTACATTTAGGTCTTTAATCCATTTTGAGTTTATTTTTGTGTATGGTGTTAGGAAGTGTTCTAATTTCATTCTTTTACATGTAGCTGTCCAGTTTTCCCAGCACCACTTATTGAAGAGGCTGTCTGTTCTCCATTGTATATTCTTGCCTCCTTTATCAAAGATAAGGTGATCATATGTGCGTGTGTTTATCTCTGGACTTTCTATCCTGTTCCACTGATGTATATTTCTGTTTTTGTGCCAGTACCATACTGTCTTGATTACTGTAGGTTTGTAGTATAGTCTCAAGTCAGGGAGCCTGATTCTTCCAGCTCCATTTTTCTTTCTCAAGATTGCTTTCGCTATTCAGAGTCTTTTGTGTTTCCATACAAAGTGTGAAATTCTTTGTTGTAGTTCTGTGAAAAATGCCATTGATAGTTTGACAGGAATTGCAATGAATTTGTAGATTGCCTTAGGTAGTATAGTCATTTTCACAATGTTGATTCCTCCAGTGCAAGAGCATGGTCTATCTCTCCATCTGCTTGTACCCTCTTTAATTTCTTTCATCAGTGTCTTATAGTTTTCTGCATACAGGTCTTTTGTCTCCTTAGGTAGGTTTATTCCTAGGTATTTTATTCTTTTTGTTGCAATGGTAAATGGGAGTGTTTCCTTCATTTCTCTTTCAGATTTTTCATTACTAGTGTATAGGAATGCAAGAGATTTCTGTGCATTAATTTTGTGTCCTGCTACTTTACCAAATTCATTGATTAGCTCTAGTAGTTTTCTGGTAGCATCCTTAGGATCCTCTATGTATAGTGTCATGTCATCTGCAAACAGTGACAGTTTTACTGAGAGTGGGCAACCTTGTCTTTTTCCTGATTTTAGAGGAAATGGTTTCTGTTTTTCACCATTGAGAATGATGTTGGCTGTATGTTTGTCATATATGGCCTTTATTATGTTGAGGTAATGCCTACTATCTATGCCTACTTTCTGGATGGTTTTTATCATAAATGGGTGCTGAATTTTGTCAAAAGCTTTTTCTGCATCTACTGAGATGATCATATGGTTTTGTTTGTTTGTTTGTTTGTTTTTGCAATATGCAGACCTCTCACTGTTGTGGCCTCTTCTGTTGCGGAGCACAGGCTCTGGATGCACAGGCTCAGTGGCCATGGCTCATGGGCCCAGCCGCTCCACGGCATTTGGGATCTTCCTGGACTGGGGCACGTACCCGTGTCCCCTGCATCAGCAGGTGGGCTCTCAATCACTGCGCCACCAGGGAAGCCTGATCTTATGGTTTTTATTCTTCAGTTTGTTAATAAGGATTATCACATTGATTGATTTGCGTATATTGAAGAATCCTTGCATTCCTGGGATAAACCCCACTTGATCATGGTGTATGATCCTTTTAATGTGCTGTTGGATTCTGTTTGCTAGTATTTTGTTGAGGATTTTTGCATCTATGTTCATCAGGGATATTGGCCTGTAGTTTTCTTTCTTTGTGGCATCTTTGTCTGGTTTTGGTATCAGGGCGATGGTGGCCTCGTAGAATGAGTTTGGGAGTCTTCCTCCCTCTGCTATATTTTGGAAGAGTTTGAGAAGGATGGGTGTTAGCTCTTCTCTAAATGTTTGATAGAATTCACCTGTGAAGCCATCTGGTTCTGGTCTTTTGTTTGTTGGAAGATTTCTAATCACAGTTTCAATTTCAGTGCTTGTGATTGATGGGTCTGTTCATATTTTCTGTTTCTTCCTGCTTCAGTCTTAGAAGGTTGTGCTTTTCTAAGAATTTGTCCATTTCTTCCAGGTTGTCCATTTTATTGCCTATAGTTGCTTGTAATAATCTCTCATGATCCTTTGTATTTCTGCAGTGTCAGTTGTTACTTCTTTTTCATTTCTAATTCTGTTGATTTGAGTCCTTTCTCTTTTTTTCTTGATGAGTCTGGCTAGTGGTTTATCAATTTTGTTTATATTCTCAAAGAACCAGCTTTTAGTTTTATTGATCTTTGCTATTGTGTCCTTCATTTCTTTTTCATTTACTTCTGATCTGATCTCTATGATTTCTTTCCCTCTGTGAACTTTGAGGGTTTTTTGTTCTTTTTTCTCTAATTGCTTTAGGTGTACAGTTAGGTTGTTTATTTGAGATTTTTCTTGTTTCTTGACGTTGGATTGTATTGCTATAAACTTCCCTCTTAGAACTGCTTTTGCTGCATCCCATTGGTTTTGGGCCATCGTGTTTTCATTGTCATTTGTTTCTAGGTATTTTTTGATTTCCTCTTTTATATCTTCAGTGATCTCTTGGTTATTTAGCAGTGTATTGTTTAACCTCCATGTGTTTGTATTTTTTACAGTTTTTTTCCTGTAATTGATATGTAGTCTCATAGTGTTGTGTTTGGAAACGATACTTGATACAATTTCAATTTTCTTAAATTTACCAAGGCTTGATTTGTGACCCAAGATATGATCTATCCTGAAGAATGTTCCATGAGCACTTAAGAAGAAAGTGTATTCTGTTGTTTTTGGGTGGAATGTCCTATAAATATCAATTAAGTCCATCTTGTTTAATGTATCATTTAAAGCTTGTGTTTCCTTATTTACTTTCATTTTGGATGATCTGTCCATTGGTGAAAGTGGGGTGTTAAAGTCCCCTACTATTATTGTGTTACTGTCAATTTCCCCTTTTATGGCCATTAGCATTTGCCTTATGTATTGAGGTGCTCCTATATTGGGTGCATAAATATTTACAGTTGTTATATCTTCTTATTGGATTGATCCCTTGATCATTATGTAGTGTCCTTCCTTGTCTCTTCTAACATTCTTTATTTTAAAGTCTATTTTGTCTGATATGAGAATTGCTACCCCAGCTTTCTTTTGATTTCCATTTGCATGGAATATCTTTTTCTATCCCCTCACTTTCAGTCTGTATGTGTCCCTAGGTCTGAAGTAGGTCTCTTGTAGACAGCATATATACAGGTCTTGTTTTTGTATCCATTCAGCCAGTCTGTGTCTTTTGGTTGGAGCATTTAATCCATTTACTTTTAAGCTAATTATCGATATGTATGTTCCTATTACCATTTTCTTAATTGTTTTGGGTTTGTTTTTGTAGGTCCTTTTCCTTCTCTTGTGTTTCCTGCCTAGAGAAGTTCCTTTAGCATTTGTTGTAAAGCTGGCTTGGTGGTGCTGAATTCTCTTAGCTTTTGCTTGTCTGTAAAGGTTTAATTTCTCTGTCGAATCTGAATGAGATCCTTGCTGGGTAGATTAATCTTGGTTGTAGATTTTTCCCTTTCATAACTTTAAATATATCCTGCCACTCCCTTCTGGCTTGCAGAGTTTCTGCTGAAAGATCAGCTGTTAACCTTATGGGGATTCCCTTGTATGTTATTTGTTGCTTTTCCCTGTGGACCTCTTTATTGTAAACAGATTTTTAAATGAACCAGAACCTTAATTTCCAGAAGAATCATCACAGGCATGGAAAGGAAGGTTAGACTGAAGTGCAGGAAACAGCCGCAGGTCTAATTTGAGGATTGTGAATCTCAGTAGCGTCCTTTAAATGTTTCAGAACACTCTGCTGTTTCCAGGGCCTCTTCAGGATCTATTTGAGCATATTAGGATCAAAAGAGCCCTCCTGGGGCTTCCCTGGTGGCGCAGTGGTTGGGAGTCCGCCTGCCGATGCAGGGGACACAGGTTCGTGCCCTGGTCTGGGAGAATCCCACATGCCGCGGAGCGGCTGGGCCCGTGAACCATGGCTGCTGGTCCTGCTCGTCTGGAGCCTGTGCTCCGCAACGGGAGAGGTCACAATAGTGAGATGCCCGCGTACCGCAAAAAAAAAAAAAAGAGCCCTCCTGTTTCCTTAGAGTTAAGCAAGCGCTGCCAGTGGCCCTGCTTTAGCTCATTTAGTTATGCTCTGTGCACTGTATATGGCCCTTTCTACATCCTCTGCACTCCAGGCCAAGCACAATCCAGCAGTCATGACTCAGACATTATTTAATTTCCTCCTCAAATCATCCTGTTTCATATAAGTTGACTTTTTCATGACTCTCAAATTTCCTCATTAGAAAATGACAGGCTCTCTGGGATTAGAAAACTTACCTGATAACACTGTGTCTAAAAGTGTCTGGATAAGATTTTCCTCATTTAAAAGTGAAAGGAAGGCCCTTGATTGACTCCACTAGGAGGATTCAGAGCATGCAGACAATCCACTTGGATTTTGCTAGAAAACCTTTTGTTGTTGGAGCAACTGGTGGAACTGGGGTCAAAGATGGATCGGAAGGAGCTCTGATTTTAAGAAGCTCAAAATAATTATGGACTCCACTCTCAGAGTGCCCCTTACCTGTAAAGCATTTAACGTATACCACTTCTTGTATTCCCCATAGCTCTGCAGCATGCATATTACAGTTAGGGACACTTGAATTCGGAAAGGCCCAGAAGCTTGTTCAAGTTTATCCAGCAGATGTGTTGCAGGGCTGGGATTTAAACCTGGGTCCCTGGGTTCCATTCTTTCCATTGCATTGTTCTGCCTCTGAGGGCAAATAACTCTTCCAAAAAGAAATGCCAGGTAGACATGCTGCAGACACATTCGTTTGTATGAATACATTCCATTAACAGTATCTATTTGGTCTGGAGAATCCTAGCAGTTTTAGACCTCAGCAACTGGAGTAGCATAATTATTACTGAACCAGTCCTGGGCCATGCTGTTAGGATTTAAACCCTCACATTTATTTGGGATTTAGCCACTGGCTGGGCTGGGTGATTTGTGGCTGTTACTTTTCTGGGGTTAGGTTTCTTGAGCTATAAAATGAGGAAAATAATAATACTTTCTTCATAGGGTTGTTATGACAATTAAATGAGAAAATGCTTGCAAAGTGCTCTTGGGTAATCATTACCAGGTAACTATTGTTATTACCAAAACTTTTAAGTACTTTTGTCTTCCCTGCCCTGTGCATATGGGGAAGAAAAAATTTTTTTTTTCCAGAGGAATATTTTTGGAACAAATTAACTTGTGACTTGCTATGAACCTCAAATAACAGTAACAAATAAATAAGGCTGATGTACAAAATTTGCCAGCGGCTGAGGGCATTGCAACAAAGCATTCACTGGTGGATGGGAAAGGCAGAGGCTGTCATGCCCCATTACTTCATAGCCTAACTCCGTGCTGACTCAGTCAAAGGCAGGCAGTAATCACAGACAGGTTTATATGCTGGAGAATTGATATGGTCATATTTTCACATCTCAAAAGCAAAGTCAAGAAAAAAGGGTGATCAGAAAGTTTTTATGGCTCTAATCATGAAATAGTGACAGCTCTGGCTTGCTGATTTGCCTTTCATTCACCTCTGTAATTTGGAGTGAGCTGCCCAGCCAAAATTGGAGGTAGAGAAGGGGAATCCCTTCTGTCTTTTGGGCATTTTGGAACGAAGAACGTGTCAGTTCTTATTTACATTGTAAAGGGTAATTGATTTGGGATGGTGGTAAGTGTTCAGATGGGATTTCTGGAGGGCATCTGTCTTAGTCCCCCACAGCCCACATGATCAATATTGTTTATGCTAGTGATGTGATCGCCCCACCACATCAGAAATCCTGCAAAGCATGTGCGGGAGCAGTCGCAGTACCGTATTCAATTATCTCTTTGTATTACTAATGGTAGTAATAAATTAGAAGACATTTATTTGACTACTATTCTGAACTGACAAATCCATTGTTTTCTTGTTAAATGGTGCTAATTGTCGTTGTCATGGAAACCCTAAAGGTACTTAGGCTGAATTGTCCAATCTATTTTTTTTCCTTTGTGAGAGATTATTTCTTTGGCTGACATTGAATTTCCCCCTGTAGAAAGCTATTATACATATACTCACAAGACACTTGCTGTATGTTAAAAATCCTCGATAAATCTGTGATACCAATTATACCTGTACTGTGGTTATGAGAATCAATTTGCTTCAAACCTAAACTGAATACCTGGAAAAATTAGTAAAACCAGTTGGCTGGGTTTTTGTTTCTTTGCCAAAAGTATTGATGTAACACCTAGATGATTCTGAAAAAAAAATCTACTTGCTTTAAAATGCTTGTATCATTTTATTTCTATACGTATGCTTTGAAAATACCATTTTGCAGTAACTTTTTCCAGAAAATAGAAAAATTATATTAAAGAGTTCTATCTGCTTCATATTCATCCCATGGGCAGATTTCAGGGAGAACAGATAAATATTCATGGAGTATATGTCTGGAGAGAAGTCTCTGGAGTTTAATGGTCTTAGGAAAAATATTAGACCCACCATCTGTTAATTGTGGGTACTCTACCTGGGTTTCAGTATCCTCGTGTGTAAAATGAAAGTCATAACTTCATTGGGTTGTTGGAAAGTTGAAGCATAACAATACATGTCATGCTCCTGGTTCAGTGCCAGGCAGATAACAGATGCTCAAGAAATGTCACTCCTGTTCCAGTCTAAGTCTCCCTAATCAACCTCCCCTCCTTCACCCCCTCATAGAAACACACCACTAGGATCCTGGAGTGATGTATTTGAATCAAAAGGAGAGAATGTTTGGCTGGCAGAACCTCAGAGAATTTTTAGTGTCCTCATGCCATCCCATGTTATGGGAGACAAGCAATGTCCCATGACAAACCTGACCTGGAAAGAGAAGGTTTCACAAAGATTTGGTAAATTACATAGTGATAACGTCCAAGTAACCCTCAAGAAGTGTAACCCCTCCCAACTCAACATCTGATCACGCAGGGGTGGGGTGGGGAGAGAACTCATTAGGAACAGTTGTTTGCCCTTTGCATGTGTGAGTTTTAGTAAATGCACAACTGAAAAATGTTAACATGGTGACATAGCTATTCCCTCAGCTCTCCACACCTGTGCAAAACCTTCATTCTTGGGATGATGAAGTATAGTCACCATGTTGGTAGCTTATGATATCTAAAAGGAAATAAATAGTCTTATAAGTCTTTATCTTACTAAATCTTCCCTATCACATATTTGGTGCATATTATGAATCTTAATTATTTATTTTAATAAAAGTGAACATAGGGAGTAAATCAAGTTTCCCACTGTATCTTATTTGTGCCTCAATTAATAGCATATGCATATACTTACCATATGACATTATCATTGTTTAAGTATCTTTATCCTCACAGATTGAACAATTTACAGGTAGGGACAGCAGTCTATAAAACAAAAGAAAACAAAAACATGATATCTCCCGCACCAAGTAAAGTTAGGCTATTCATTCATTCAGTGATGATTTACTGAGTATCTAATATTTTCCCCTGCACTGTGTTAGCTGTGGGAGATTCAGTAGTGAGCGTGGCAGACACGTGTCTTTCCTCCTTGGGCATTATGGATGCATCTACAAGAGTAGACGCTAAGTGCCCTGAGCAGTGGAATGCGGGCTCTCGGAGCACATGGTGGCTTCCTAACCCACATGGGAATGGTGTACTCACAGAACCAAAGCAGACTTCCCCAAGGCGATGACTTTGAAGCAGAGAACTGAAGATGTGCAGCTTGCATGAAAAAGTTAGAGAGAATGTTCCAAACAGAAGGAAATGCAGTTTGTAGACAGTTAAAGGTCAGAGGCCAAAAGACCTCTGTTTCTTGAATTCAAAAGTTTCTTGAATTCCTGTGCCTGCAAGATACTAGGGAAGAGTCTCAAGCTTGTACAAACCCCATGCTGGTGACATTGATCTGCTGTTTTTATTAGGATATTTTGTTTTTAAATAAACTGCAGGATCAACTCTGTACATCTGTGTCTTAGGCTGAGGTTATACGTCTGATAGGCCCTGATTGTGCAGCCTTTCAAGATGACTTTGAAGCAACGTGCCACTCTCCCAGCGTACCCCAGAATGGAGCCCTTGGGTGAAGAACAAAGGCAAAAAGCCAGGGTTTCTTTGGGATTTCAACTTGCTCATCTGTTACTCTAGACTTCAAACACATTTTAGTTTTTCATGAGGCTGCTCACTCATATGCTAGTTAGCAAGGATTTGAACTAATTATACAATATTTTAAATAAGGTGTTACAGGGGTGCCCAGAATTAAGGAAATTGTAAAACATGGCACACTGTTGGAGTCCAGTCAGAGAAATCTGGATTTGCCTCCTGGCTCCTGCTCTTCAGCTCTAGGAAACCTCTGGCATGTTCTTCCTTTCATCTGTCAGGCAGAGTTAGGAATACCTACCCAGAAGACTGCTGTGAGGATTAAGTGAGATGACCTTTATTACCTGTTTAACATGATGCCTGGTTTCGTCAGCAAATGATAATTAATGATGAGAGTAATATTTTAAAGCCTCAGCAACATTTTCTCTTCTTTTCTCCTGTATTTTCTTTTTTTTCAAAAAATAGCTTTATTGGAATATAATTTATATACTATAACATTTATCCATTTTAACTCTACAACTCAGTGAATTTTTGTATATTAAGAATTGCACAATTAGCACCACAGTCGAGTTTTAGGACATTTCCATCACCTCAGCAAAAATACTTTTGGATTTCTTTTGTGCTATGAATTCTTAATTGTGTTCAGGAAATGTTCTATTTAAGGATCCAGGATAATCATTATATTTACTAAATAACCACAGGTTGTCATTTTGCAACATTATGATAATTATCACTTGTAATGTTAATTCTTTAAGTATGTTACAACCTTTGATAACTCATTTGGCTACATACTCTTCCTATAATTCAGACTAACCATTTGTGTTTTACTTATGTGGCTAAGTATTTTGCTATTTTTTAGTAATCATTATTTTAAAGGATACATCCTCTGATAACTTCCTTCCAAAGACTCTTCAGATAATAAGGGGACATAACATATAATATTTGTTGATATTATTAAGAAATATTGAAATAGTTTTTAGTATTTTGTACAAGGAACATTCCATCATCACTGGGTGGTACTTATTCAAATAAACAAGTTAGAAAAATAACAAATTGTCATGAAACCTCTTGGAAAAAATGTGGTTTCTTTTTTAAGTTTTATTATGAAAATATGGTCATTGAAATCATCTTGAAAGTGTTACTAGAAACTCTGAAAAAAGGCAGACACTTGTAGAAAGGTGGTATGCTATGGGATTAGGCATGAGGGCTCTATGTAGCCAGACTCTGGTTCAAACTCAGTTCTACTAGTTAGTAGCTGTGGGATGTTAAACCAAGTTCCTTAACTCTCTGGGCCATAGCCTCCTTGCTTATAAAATAGAGATGATAATAGGGTTGTGGGAATTAAGCTATCATATATGTAGCAATTAGTATGGTGCCTGGCATATAGTAAGACTTCAGTAAATGACCACTGGAATTTTATTGAGTTGTAGACTACTAGGGTATTGATAAAGGAAACCATTTTATTAAGTTTAAGAATACAGGGGTGACTTCCTATTAGGAAAATTATAAATATGGGAAGAGGTTTCTTTTATCTTCAGTAGGGAATCAAAGTCTCCCCCTCTGATCGGGAAATGACAGTCATCCAAGAACTAAATAAAGATAATGCACATTCTTCATGGCATTGAGAGAGAACTATTGCACTGTAATCTGATTTTGTTGTTTAGTTATGAGGGAGGAAACGAGACTGAGTATTTCCCAAGAAAGACTGAGAAAATCATGCACTTGGCTCAGTAGCAAAAATGGCCACTTGAGAAGCAAGCAGTACTCAAAAATGGGAGATAAATGTATGTATTTACCACTTGAATTCATGACTGTGAATATTAATAACTGCTACAAAAGTTAGTCCCGAATTTTCCTTCCAAGTTGTTTGGTGATGACAGGATTGGTCGTCTTTCATGAACCAACAGTCAGGGGCTTAGTGAGAGTTTGCTTGGAGGATATGCCCATGCCCTGAACTCGACATCCACAGGTATAAGTAAGTTGGGCACGTTAAGGTGTGTTAAATATGCTGCTTGTTAAATTTAAAGTGTTCACTCTGTCCTATTGTGTTGATCAGCTCACCTGTACTTCACCCCAGCTTTGCCCAAAAGAGGGGTCTGGAGCTAGGCAGCTTCTCTTGTCTTGTAGGCTTTGTAGGATGATGTACCAGGGCTCCCTGGACTACTGATTATCCTTTACCTGCTATCTTGCGTCTGTACCCACATCCTTAATGCTAAGTCCCCCAGCCACTTACCTATGCTTAAACCTGTACAGGATAGATTAGCTGTATGCCATCCACTCAACTAGGCAGGAACATGTCTGTTTCACGTTTGAATGAGACCCCAATGTCTGGGAGGAAACAGAACTCTATCTACAATGGACTGGTTACCCTAAGAAACAGAGTTGTTGTTCTTTGTAGAAGAACATGCCTACCTTTGGCCCTGATTTAGGATTACAACTAAAATAAAATTTTTTTTCTAGAGTATTTTGCAGGAAAGTTTTCAAACTCCGTTTGCCCTTGGTTATTCTGAAATGGATGAATAAGGTTTATAGTTTTTTTCAGAATCTAAACCTTGAACTAAAAGGCTTTAAAGGAGGGCTACCTACTTGTTAATAAAATATGGTATTGCATTTATTCTGTTTGACATTGTAAATTCACCAAGGAAAGCAGTAGAAGAGAGAAGTCTGAGGAATATTCCCAGTCTGGGAGAAATCATTCTAGAGGGTTGGGTAGGTGGTGAGAAAAGCAGAGGGTACTATGATGGATAGGAAGATACTGCTGGAGTGCTGACATACCCCTCTTCTCGAAACACAGCCAGTAAACTTCGGGGCTTTTTTTTTTTTTTCCAGAAAATATTTAATTATATATAGCGGAAGAGTTTTGCCATGTAAACAAATCTCTGATTTTATGTTGCAAGACACTATTTACTGACTTTACAAATATTTAATTAACACTAAATTTAATGGAATAATTGTGTCATTAAAGCTCATTAAATGTTATTGTGATTTGTAGTTTTTAAGAAAGATTACATAGCCCCAAATATTTCCCAAATCTCCCAAATGTGATTTTCGTGTGATACCCTTAATTTTTTCCTCCTCCTGGTAAATGTCATTCATTATAGAAAATTTGAGAAATGTGGCAAAGTAAGAAAAAAAATTACTCAATTTCCATCCATCCATGAATACTGTTAACATTTTGGTTTGTGCATATGCTTACTATATTTTATATATTTGAACTCATACTATGTATTCAATTCTCTATCCTACTTTTTTTTTTTTTTTTTTTTTTTTTTTTTGCGGTATGCGGGCCTCTCACTGTTGTGGCCTCTCCCATTGCGGAGCACAGGCTCCGGACGCGCAGGCTCAGCGGCCATAGCTCACGGGCCCAGCCGCTTCGCGGCATGTGGGATCTTCCCGCACTGGGGCACGAACCCGTATCCCCTGCATCGGCAGGCGGACTCTCAACCGCTGCGCCACCAGGGAAGCCCATATCCTACTTTTTCATAAAGAAATTGTAAAACTTTTTCTTATGTTATTGTAATTTGACAATTGGATTATTTTCAGTTTGTGTTATCAATAACATTAAAGTAAAAATCTTTTGATAGAAATCTTTGTCCACATTCCTGTTCATTTCTTTAGAACTGAGGACTGGAAGGAACTTCTGAGTCAGAAAGAGTCAGCATTTTAAGATTCTTAATGTAGCTTGCCAAATTGCCTTCTAAAATATTTGTGATAATTTAATACTTCTATTAGCATTGAGAGTTTTCTTCTAATATTTGACAGTGTAATAAATAAAAACTGAATTTTATTGTTTTATTTTTCTGTCTTTCATTACTAAAGAGGTTACTTTCACATTCATGAATGACATCTTTTAATTTTCTCTCTGTGACTTGTCAGTTCATGATCTTTAGTCACTTTCCTCTTGAGGATTTGAGAATTTTCTTAGGAATCGTAAATATTTTCATGGAGTCTTAGTGGAGATAAAATGAACATCTTTGGGGAAAGAGTACACATGGATATCTCAAAGCTGTCTTCCAGCATGATCCCTGCCTTCCTTACCTCCTTTATTTCTTCTGGAAAATGATCACTATTATTTGGCATCATCTGTCATTTCTTCATGTATTTCTAATGCTACCAAGTGATATCTTGCCTTCTCTCTTATTTTTTTTAATCTTCGAGTGTCCTTTAGTGGTCATTTATAATCGGGGTGAATTTAGAGTTGGACTACTTCAGCCTATCCTTAGTTGATATGTAGGATTTAGACACTGTCGATGTTCTCCACATCTTTGGTTTGTGAATTCTGGATCGTGAACATATTGTACTGTGAAAACTTCCTGGGCACCAACGTGATGAGACTGTCCTGATAAAAACAGATTTTTCAAGAGTTGATTGGCTGAATGGCCTGGGACAGGAGAATATGATCACTGGGTAGGAAAATGATACTTGCTGTTCATAATGGTAATGAAAGTAGAGTTGAACTGAGATCTTGTGGATTCAATTGTAATGTGGATGGTGGTTTGTTTCATCTAAGCCAATGGTTTCCAGACTTTAGCATGCATCAGCATCATCCAGTGCAGGTGCTGGGTCCCACCCCAGAGTTCCTAATTCAGTAGGTCTTGTGTGAGTCAGGTGATGCTGATGTTGCTGGCTAGGAACCACACTTGAAGAACCCCTGACCTAAGCTGAGAGCGGAGCTTTCTATGGTGCTGATCCATAAAAGAGATCTGTTAGTTCTCCTAATTCTTTGCCAACTAAACTGGTATCCCCCAGGAGGCCAAAACTACTGGGGGTGTGTGGTGGCCCAGCAGGGATACCACGTAGCTTATTTCCAGGGGATGCCATTCCTATGAAGATGACAGCTTCTGCATTTACGTGGGGCATATATATGTGGCCACACTTAGACTCTGAATACTGACAGTGGAAATAATTTCTCCTTTATGATATGTGACATTGCTTTTAAACACTGAAACTCTTCCTCTTCTCCAAGAGCCCCCCATTCCCAATCCAAAGGTCAAATTTATAGTCAACCTATGTTTTTTTTCAGTTTTTTTTAATGAATTCTCTTTTTTACACTTTAATTATAGACAAAGTCAAGATCTGTTCATGTATTCTGTGAGGTGAAGGTGAAAACAGTATATTATTTCCCTAAATGGCAATTTTCTCAACACGTTTTGAATAAAACATTTGTTTTTCACTGATATATGATTCTGTCTTTCTCATATGCTGTATGTGTATTTATATTCCAATACTATTTATATTGCCTTGACTGTGTTAACTCATTTATTCTATGAATGTTTACTATGTTCCAGGCACTATGGAGACATGAGGATGAATAAAATAGTCATGAACAAACCACATGTGGGCTCTGCCCACATGCAATTTACCATCTCAATAGTCAGTTCTGTTGTTCATCTATCTATTCTTGCACAGGTACCACACTGGTTTTAATTGTTGTAGATGCAGAATTTGTGGTAGAGAAAGTGCCTCCTCATTACCATTATTAAAAAAACCTTAGTGATCCTTGCCTATCTATACTTCTAAATATATCTTAGAATCATTTTGTAAAGTTTCAAAAAAGGGAAGAAACCTTTGTGACTCTGGAATTGTCTTACAGTATATATTGATTTGGGAAAAACTGATATCTTTTATAATATAGTCTTTGCCTCCAGAAATGGTATTGTTCTCTCCCACTTATTAGGATCTTCTTTCATATTTCCTGTGTTATAACGTGCAAGTAATAAAATATGTTAGTTAGGCCTATTTTATAAAATGTATCTTATCAGTGATGCAAGAGATTCCAAGAAGCTTAAGAACTGGGTCCCCAGGAAGGGATGAGGATGGAGCTTGTCAAATGGAGAAGGAAGTACAGAGAAAGGATTGCCCTAGAGCAAGAACAGTCAGCACATTCTTATATCATGAAAATAATCATGTAAAATAGTGTGTGATCCATGATGTCTAAACAAGTATAAAATATCTACCTATATCTATACTTCTAGATATAAATATAGATAATTTCCCAATATTCATATATATCTCCATATATAAATATCTATTTATCTATCTGTCTATCTATCTATAAATGCTTGTTTATTTCTCCTGCAAAGTACATTGCAATATAATTTTTAAACAGTGGGGACACCGGTCCCTGAGCAATATTACTAGGATCATGACAACACAACTGGCTTTTGCTGCGCAGATTTGCAAACATTAGTTGAGACTTGTAGACTGACAACTTTAAAGGACAATGTATCCACAATCTGCGTGCCAACTGGCACATGCTGATAATGTCTGACAGGCCTCTCCTGTCAAAGCTTTGAACATCAAGTAAATACGATTGTACTCTCTTTACCCTTTGAAAAATCAGAGATATTCGTTTTCCTCTTTGAGTTACAGGTGGTGATATTGTAAGAGCTTTGAGCCAGCTGCTCAGCCTCATTGATGCAAGTGCTATGGCAGACAATAAATTCTTCAAATCTGGGGTTGTTTTTCTTTTTTCTTTTCCAGTCTGCTAATGCCAAGTTGATAGTAGAGAGTATAAACCTCGATAGCAATTTCAGTATTAGAGGTTGGAAAATACATGGAGATCTGGGTGAACAAAAGAAGAATGTACAATAATCGCATTAAACCTGTCCTACGTTGTTTGGAAATGATGTCTTATTGTGTTAAAATGAACTGCCGGTCAGTGCCAGGGAAACAGTGTATTCTGAGAACTTACAATTGGTTTAGTGATTGCTTTTTATTACCGTGGCTTCTATGGCTACTGCTATTATTGGGCTAGATGCTCATCTCCTTTAAATGTGATGTTCAAAGAAACCTAGCCACATTGAATATAATTGTTACCATTTATAACAGTGGGCCAGGTCAGATTCTCATCTTCTCTATCTGTGGTGTAATAAAGAGACAGTAAATCAATGCGATGGTAAAATTTAATAATGTATGAAGAATTTCATTGTTGGTGATGCTTTTTTAAATGATGACTTAGGGAATTTGAAAACAAGTAGGGAGAAATTTTTTTTTCTTGTTAAGAATCACTGACCCTCTTGGGGAAAAAATCTTCCAAGAGTTAGATGCATGAAAAGGGAAATGATTTTTTTGCTTTTATCTTTTTGTAAGAGAGAATATAAAATTCTAAATGTCTTTTGTAAGAGTTAACATTTAGGGTATTAAGGCTTCATTGAATAGCTACATTAAATTAGGAAAAGTATGTCATTTAATATGATGGGTAACAGGAGACTCTAGAATGGAGGAAACGCAGGAAAGGAAAGATACATAACAGAGGAAGGAGAAGAACTGTGCAGGAGACAATGAAAAAGGCAGGCAGACCGAGATTGAAGGGAAGGCAGATGGGGGAGAAGAGAAATAATAGGAAGAGAAACAGGACAGAGAAATCAAATATTTAAAAACAGAGCAGAGACACAAAGAAAAGAACATGTAAGAAAAAAATGGATAGGCAGAAAGTGAGAAGGAAACATGATGAGGAGGCAGGAAGAGGGAGAAGGAAGCAACGGCAGGTGAAAAGGGACAATGAAGAGGGTACAGTCACTGAGTTCTGAGATGACCGTGCGTTTTGGCCTGGATCCCTCAGTTGTTTTCTTGGACATCAGAATCAATAACCACCAGATCCCCTGACAGCCAACCCAGCCTCTGAGCCTCTCTATAGCTGGTGCCACTCGACCCCCAGCTGCTTACTCCTCACAGCCTTGGTCTTTATGATCCATACTGACCCTAATTAGACTTCTTATCAATCTTCCTACAGGTTTATCCATTTTATTTATATTTAACAATATCTTTCAGTTTTGTTGATTTTATCTATTGAATTAATTGTGTTTTATTCTATTTCTAATAGAATAAAGTTTTTATGTAAGTTCTTGAGTTGAATCCTTAGATCACTGATTTTCAACATTTCTTTCTTTTCCGATATATTAATCATAGGTTATATATTTCTTTCTAAGGATGACTTTAACTGCACTCCACAAGTTTTATTATGTCTTATACATACTATCATTAAGTTCAAAATATTTTTAAATTTTTCATTGTGATTTCTTCTTGATCCATGAATTAATTTAGAATTATATTACTTACTTCCAAACACAAGGGAATTATCTCAGCCAGAGAATATTCTCCGTATGGTTTTAATCCTTGGAAAATTTGTTGAGAAATTCTTTATAGCCCAATATATTGACAGTTTGGTTAAATATTGCATGTGCATGTGAAAAGCATGCATATCCTGCAATTGATGTGGGCAGTATTTTACGTGAAATGTGTCAAGTTTGTTAGTCATGTTGTTCTCATAATTATTTTACTATATTGTCTTTTCGAGTATTAAAATACTTCTATTTTCATTTTAATTTCAGTCACCTTGCCTATTATACCTTCTTTTATTATTATTTAATGCTTACCCTTGATTTATTGCAGCCTTATAAAAAATATTACTTTTTCCAATTCTCTGATTATGCTAGAACCTTAGAATACCTTAACTCCATTTATTCCTGTTTTGCCTTTCACATTATTGTTATCGTATATTTTTGGTATATTTTAAATTCAGCCCATTACTATTATTGTTTTGTATAGTCAATCTTCATTCATATTTATCCCCTTATTTACCACTTTCTGCCACCCTTTATTTCTTCTTGAATTTTATGTTTCTGTTTAGGATTGTTTTCTTTTTGCCTGAGGAATTTCCTTTAGTAATTGTTTTAGGAAAGTCTACTGGTGATGAATTTTTCAGTTTTTGTTTGTCTGAAAACATCTCAATTTTACCTTCATTTCTGAAGAATATTTTCATGAACTGTATAATTCTAGTTTGGCACTTTGTTTTTGGCACTATAAAGATATCCTTTTATTATCTAATGGCTGCCATCTTTTCTGTTAAAAATTCAGCCCAGTCTTATTTTTACTATTTTGAAAATAATGGGGCTGTTTAATCTGGCTATCTTTAAGATTTTTCTATTTCTTTAGCATTTAGCAGTTTTACTATGGCATACCTAAGTGTGAATTTATTATTTTTTTAATCTTCTTGATATTTATAACGTCTCGAATATGTGTGCTGATGTTGTTTATTAGTTTTTTTTTTTTACCTTTTTATTTTGTGTTTGAGGATAGCCAATTAAAAATGTTGTGATAGGGCTTCCCTGGTGGTGCAGTCGTTGAGAGTCTGCCTGCCGATGCAGGGGACACAGGTTCATGCCCCGGTCCGGGAAGATCCCACATGCCGTGGAGCGGCTGGGCCTGTGAGCCATGGCCGCTGAGCCTGTGCGTCTGGAGCCTGTGCTCCACAATGGGAGAGGCCACAGCAGTGAGAGGCCCGCGTACCGCAAAAAAAAAAAAAAAAAAAAAAAAATGTTGTGATCATTTCAGGTGTGCAGCAAAGTGACTCAGCCATACATATACATATATCCATTCTCCCCCAGACTCCCCTGCCATACAGGCTGATGTTCCTTATTAGTTTTTGAAGATTCTAGGCCTTTAGTATTTAATTTAATATTGCTTTAATATTGCTTCTGCCTCATTCTCTGTGTTACTGTTTTAGAACCCTGATTACCCTGAATCAAAATTTTAATCTCTCCTATATATTTCTTATATTGTTTTCTGAATTTTCTATAACTTTTTCATGCTTTAATCTGCATATTTTCTATCTTTCTGTTCAGTAAAATCATCTTTTCAACTGAGCCCAATCTACTGATGAACTCATCTCTTGAATTGTTGATTTCAGTTGTATTTGTCAATTATATTTAGAATTTCTGTTTGAATTTTAAAAATATATTCCACTTTTCTCCCAAAATTCTCTTATCATCATTTTTTGGACATATTAATCACAGCTATTTAAAGGCTGTGTCTAATAATTCTCATGTCTAGATCACCTGTTGGTCTATTTCTATATTCCATTTTTTTGTCTTGATAATGTTTCTTGGTATACCCAGTAATTTTTAATTGAATGCTAGGCATTGTGTATGATCATAGTAATATCTTCATAGAGAGAATTAATTTTAGATTATGATAGGTAGTAAGAGTAGAGGTAGATCTCTTTAATTCATTCAGGGATAGAATGAGCTGCTTCCAGTCTGGACTGCAGTATTTTTAAAGGGCTTGAGTATGTTCAGTTTACTCTCAGGATGTTGCCCTTCAGAGGTTGCATCTGAAAGTCAGGGTATTCATCTCCTTGACGAGCCCTGAAAGTTTTTGTCTCCAGAACACAATGAGATTGCTTATCACTCTGCTAAGCTTCTCAGTCTTTTAGCTGAAACATTATTCTGGGCTTCTTAGCCTGTAGTCTTGCACTGCTCATAAATCAGCAAATACTTCAAAGGGAAAAGCAGAACACATTTTTGGATTTACTTCTCTACCCTTTCCTTCTCTCTGGAATTTTTAGTCTTCAGGTTCTGGCTTCTTGGTCTGATGCTTCCGACTGGACTTTAAAAATTTTATACAGTCTTCCTAGTTGTATTTGAAGGAGTGTTGATCTGCTGCAATTTAGTGTTTGCATAGCCAGAAGTTATGTTCTAAAGTCTTTTTATGATGTTAATCATATTGATGGTATCTGGTAGCATTTTGTGCTTTTCTAACTTCAGTTTGTTTGCTGGCATTATTATTATATGAACGATATAGCAAATAAATTTAATGTGTGATACTGTTTATGTAACTTATTTTATAACATACAGACATACCTCGTTTTATTGCACTTTTATTACGCTTCACAGATACTGCATTTTTTACAAATTGAAGGTTTGTGGCAATCCTGCAAGGGGCAAGTCTGTTGGCACCGTATTTCCAATAGCATTTGCTCACTTCATGTCTGTGTCACATTTTGGTAAATCTCACATTTCAAACTTTTCATTATTATATTTGTTATAGCAATCTGTGATCAGTGCTCTTTGATGTTACTATTATGACTCCTGAAGGCTCAGATGATGGTTAGCATTTTTTAGCAATAAAGTATTTTTAAATTAAGGTGTGTATGTTTTTTGTTTTTTATTTTTTGTTTTTGCGGTACGCGGGCCTCTCATTGTTGTGGCCTCTCCCGTTGCAGAGCACAGGCTCCGGACCCGCAGGCTCAGCGGCCATGGCTCACGGGCCCAGCCGCTCCGCAGTATGTGGGATCTTCCCGGACCGGGGCACGAACCCATGTCCCCTGCATCGGCAGGTGGACTCTCAACCGCTGCGCCACCAGGGAAGCCCTGGTGTGTATGTTTTTTATGTACATAATGATATTGCACACACTTACTAGACTACAGTATGGTGTAGACATAACTTTCATATGCACCAGGAAACCAAAAAATTGTGTGACTTGCTTCATTGCAATATTCACTTTATTGCAGTTGTCTGGAACTGATCCCACAGTATCTCCAAGGTATGCCTATATTTAAAATCTAACTAAGCTTCTATACATTAGTAGATATTATTACATGGAATTTCCATAAACTTTTGTTTGTCAAAAATTATTTACTGGGCTTCCCTGGTGGCGCAGTGGTTGAGAGTCCGCTTGCCGATGCAGGGGACACGGGTTCATGCCCCGGTTCGGGAAGATCTCACATGCTGCGGCGCAGCTGGGCCCGTGGGCCATGACCACTGAGCCTGCGCGTCCGGAGCCTGTGCTCTGCAACGGGAGAGGCCACAATGGTGAGAGGCCCGCGTACCGCAAAAAAAAAAAAAATTATTTACTAAGAATATATTTTATCTTGTACATCTTTCCTTAAGAGGCTCACAAATCCAGAATCCTCCATTTTTTTGTTTTCTTTCTTTTATTGAAGTATAGTTGCTTTACAGTATTATATTAGTTTCAGTTGTACTACAGTGATTTTATATTTTTATAGATTATACTTCATTTAAAGTTATTACAAAATAATAGCTATATTTTCCTGTGCTGTACAATATATCCTATTGCTTATTTATTTTGTACATAGTAGTTTGTATCTCTTAATCCCATACCCCTATCTTGCCCCTCACCCCTTCCCTCTCCCCACTGGTAACCACTAGTTTGTTCTCTATATCTGAGAATCTGTTTCTCGTGTTTTATTCATTCGTTTGTTTTATTTTTTAGATTTCATATAGAAGTGATTATATAGTGTTTGTCTTTCTCTGTCTGGCTTATTTCACTAAGCTTAATACCTTCTAGATCCACATTACTGCAAGTGGCAGAATTTCATTCTTTTTTATGGCTGAGTAATACACACACACACACACACACACACACATATATATCTCATGTTCTTTATCCATTAATATATTCATGGACACTTAGGTTGCTTCCATATCTTGGCTATTGTAGATAGTGCTGCTGTGAACATTGGGGTGCATATATCTTTTTGAATTAGTGTTTTCGTTTTCTTCAGATATGAACCCAGGACTGGGATTACAGGATGATATGGTAGTTCTATTTTTAGTTTTTTTAAGGAACCTACATACTGTTTTCCATGGTGGCTGTTCATTTATTTTATTTTTGGATGAGTCTAGTGAATACTATAAACTGAGATATATCTAAAACCTGTACATTTATTTAACCATTGAGTGGAAAACTTTTCACAATTCATAATTAGTTCTAATACATGTTTATTCAGCAAGTTTTCTGTGTGTCCTCTAATAATATTTGCTCAAAAATATGTGCATTTTGATTTGATAAATTAATATCTTCTGTGCATTATTTTGACTATTATTACTCTTTCAGGAAGGATAAATACCTCTCGATGGTGTGCACGTTTTAAATTTTAACATTTAGTGGAAAACCTCCAAAGAAGCATCTAAACATTTCCTATTATGTTTAATGGAATTTAGTCAAGTATTCAATTGACTGAAACATTTGTTTCTTTTTTCTTCAACATGTTATGAATGTTGAAGAAAAAATTTTGGATCTTGCTAATAATTCTTCATATAATAATTAGCTATTTTCTAATATATATCATGCACTTAGGAAGAGTTTCAACATTAATGATTGTGGACATGATCCCATATTTGAAATAATCTTTGTAATTATTTCAACCATTTTTACCAACTTGTGATATCTGATTAGATTATACAATTTTTTCTATAATGAGGTTATAAATGATACAGGAGCAGAATTTGGAATTTAGTAACAAATTTAGGAGCAGAATTTAGAAGCACTCTTATTCTTGTTTTTAGGGTACATGCTCCTGTTTCAAGGACCCTCCCCCCCATTTTTCTGAATGGTAGCTTAATTAACATTTCCAATTTTCTTCTTCACATGAACTGTGTACTTGTAGTTAATTGGTGTAGTGACTAGACTAAATTGGAATGACAGTGGTTCCAAATACCCTGTAGAAAATTTTGAGAAATTTGATGACCACCTCTAGAAGTTGACCTGGTCCAATTATTTGAAGCCTTGAGTGCTAAGGTAAAGTAAGGCAGAGCTGTTTCTGTGCTACCCACCCTTGCCTTGATGAGTGGAATGAGCCATATCCTCAGAGCTTCTTCCACCAATAACCAGTGGAGGATTTCATGATTTTGATTATCAATCTCAATACTATGGTGATTTCATTGATTTTAGCAAAAATCTTTAAGAAAAAATACTGTGCAAACTATTTACGTTTAGTACTGGCATCTTACAGTTTAATTAAACTTTTATTTTTCATTGAAAGACAAGGATAAGCACTGCCTTAATTCTGCAAGTTTCTGAGGCATTTCACACTGGGGTCTCTAAATATGATACTATCAATGGGCCTAATTGTTACATGAATTATCAAGTTCACCTGAAAACAGGTGCCGTGACAAATTTTTTCTTCTGATCTCCTTTTTGAAGTGGATATAAGAGCTAATATATCTATTGTATAGCTATCTATATTTCTGGGACTATGTTAAGCATTTTATATATTTAATTTCCTTTAACTTCATAACAATACTGTGGAATATGTAGTACTTTTATTCCTATTTTACATATGAGGAAACTGAAGCCTGTATTAGTTTTCTATTGCTGCATAACAAATTGCCACATTCTGATTGGCTTAAAACATCATATGCATTTACTGTCTCACATTTACATGGTCAGGAATCTGGACCTGGCTTACTTGAGTCATATTCTCAGGGTTTTACAAGGCTGTATTTGATTAACCTAGAGTGAACTGACTAGGAACTTTAATTACATTTATGACATTTCTTGACTGTTGCCATATTCTATTGGTTAGAAGCAAATCCACACATTCTACAGGTTAAGAGCAAGCACTCAAGGGGAGGGGATTATACAAGGGTGAGACTCATTGAGGATCACTCTAGGGTATGTCTTCCACAAAGCCTAAAGAAGTTAGTTAAACTGCCCATGCTTAGTCAGTGGTGGAGGCAGGATTTGAATCCAAGGTGTTTGGCTCTAGAACCTAAGTGCTTTGCTGCTTGCTGTCTGAAGACCATCCATTCTCATGCACTACAGACTGAGAAAGAACTGATATGAATTGGTTGTAGGCATTCTAAAGCATACGTTTTGCATGTTTGTGTTCTCTGTTCACTTGGTTGTTACAAGCTTTCTTTATATAATAAACTACTCCTCTACTTTCTGTGACAAGTGGCATTCTTTTTCTTATGGAACTAGAAGTGCTAAATTTAATCAATAACACATCTTTTGGAAACCCCTAAATTTATAATAGTGGAACAGAGGGGGCAGGTATACAATTTAAGTAGCAATTCCTTCATAAGGCTGCTGATTACATGTGTAAAATGTAAATCTTTGATCAGTGAGTGATGATGGTGGACATGCTGTTGATAATGCTACAATGGCATCTAATTTTAGGTGAAGGAAATAATGGGAGGATGTGTGAAAATGTTTAGTCACACTATGTTTAAGCCCTAGAAACTGTTGATTATGTATGGGTCATTTATCATCACAGCCCTATATTTTGCTTATTTTAGAGATGAGATGAAAATCTTTATGTGCAAGAATCCTGGGAAATAACTCACTCAAACTGACCTGTGCAAAACGCCCATATCAGCCAATTTAAACACAGAGTTTGTTCAAGTTCAGGGTGCAGGAATCTTCATTTATGTACCTAATAATAGCACTTGAGAGTGGAATTGCATTGCCTACTGTTTGCTTTTGCCCATACACACACACACACACACACACACACACGCCCTTAAATTCCCACCCATCCCTTCTTGTTGCCAGAAGATGAGATGATATTTCCCTGGATCCTCTGGAAACAGTGGGGACAAATGTCACCAGACCAAAAGTCCATGACTGCTACAAAACAACTCAGAAACTACCACAGCACTTAACTCAGCACCTCAGAAAGATCAAGGCATTGTCAGTAAGCTATAAGATTCCCTGGGTGTAACATATATATTTTGGTCTTGTTATTCTTCCGTCCTGTCACCTTACATTTCTGAGGCATCTTTTCTCCTCATATACTAGCTTAACTCACACAGTTAGCTTTGTTGGTTGCTGCCATGATTAAATTCCTAGTATTTCTCTGTCTTGTTGATTAACATTCTGCTTTCAAATGCCATCTGAAAGTACTTCTCACCTTCATGCCCTTTGCCTCCTAGTCTTCTCTTCTATACTCCAACTTTCATTTTAACTGTTCTCTTCTAATCCTACAATGTGATAGAGGCAATTGGCAAGAAAGGTATGGTATAAAAATAGAGCCATAGAGTAATCATCCTTACCACTCACTTTCCGTATTCATATAATACTTAGCACTTCATAAATGTTAACTAATGAGACTTCAAAATGTCCCTATAAGGAAATTCTTAGATACAGTTTACAAACTAAGAAAGAGAATTAGAGGGGGAAAAACCACCTGATAGGGTAGAAGTAACTGCTGGGAGCAGAAAGTGGGGGCCCTGGCTTGAGTACACAGCCTCAGGAAGCTCCAGTCAACTGAAAATGTCTGCCGTCCTTCACTTTGCCTTGATAGTGAAACTGTGTACTAACTCTTCACCATAAAGCTGAATCATTATAATGTTTTCTTTCTCAAGAGATATTGAAAAAATAGATCCACAGACCCCCATCTGATCTCTTGGAAGCAGAGACTGAAGAATGTTAAGACTATATCCCTTTAGGCATCTATGGTACCTTAAAATACCCATGTGATTTCAACTCATGGTCATGCTCAGCTGAATCTGACATGCATTTAAAAAGAGCATAGTCTCCTGATGAAATGGTATGTTCTTGGCTTCCAGCCTTAAACACATCTTCTTCCTACCACCTATAAATACACATTTGTATCCCTTTCTAAGGCTAGGAATCTTGGAGTCATCTTTGCCTCTTTTCCTGTATCTCATACCCATCTGACAGAGAGTATTATTATTCTTTCATTTTTTGATATATATTTTGCTTTCTAATTTTATTATCATAATTTAAGTCCAGATATTTAGTATTCCACGTCTGGAGTGCTGCTCCAGCCATGTAGGAGGTGCCTCTGACTCTGGTTCTCTCCACTGAAATAATCTGCATGATGCTTCCTGGGGAATATTTCAGAAATGAACAGTATAAATATCACTGTCTGTATGGTACACATGTTCTGCGTGCCTGTTCAGCTTCACTATCCCCTTATTTTCTCAATAACACTCTGCCTTTAAAAGGGAGGCTGCCTTCTCCTCCCATATGCTACAAAAGAGGTGTTCCCATGATCCAAACTACCCCAGCCATTGTCAAGGCACATAAATAATATATTTTAAAATGCATAAATATTTTCTAAAACAAAAAATTTGAGAATAATATTGCTTTACATTTTTACAAATCTCTTTAATATTTGGCTTAATAGGCAAACTTGCTTCTGCATTCAATCTGTATAGTATGTCGTTACAATCAAATGTATATGTTGTTATATGAAGAAAATATGGCCTCAGACAGATAGGTAGTTGGAAAAGGGATGATTATTATAATAGCCCTTATAAATATTATGAATATTTTTCTTTGATACTATACTAAAACTTGACAAGTGGTAGTTTCTTAAAGGTTAGTTGCAGTGTGGAATCTTAAACCATATAGATGATCTTTTTGTACTCAACTACACTAAAATGCACTGATCTATTATGCCCTTTGAATGGACCTTTTACCCATGCATGACTTTGTAATATCATGTGTTGATCATTTGGAAAATATGAATTCACTGAGATATGCAAATATTGACACATTTCATTATAAGATGCCAAAAAACCACATTCCAGCCAACATCACCAGTGACCTCATCAGGAAAGGCTTTATGTATTCGGACACTGTCACGCTCACAGTGGTACACACACGTGTTCTAAAATTCAAAATGAGGGAATTCCCTGGTGGTCCAGGGGTTAGGACTCTGCACTTTCACTGCTGAGGGCCCAGGTTCAGTCCCTGGTTGAGAACTAAGATCCCACAAGCTGTGTAGCATGGCCAAAAATAAATAAATAAATAAAATTCAAACTGAGAAAGTTCAAATTTTATCATTTGCTGTAAACACTGTCCAGAATATGTATACTAAATAACCAAATCCAAATGACCACAGTTTATCTATCAGTTGTCAAGTTAAAATGGTATTCCATGTAAATGTGACTAGTTCAGCTCACAACTCAAATATTTGCCAGGGTGCTTTTCCTTATCACTTGACTATGCTTCGGTGTGAAGCAAAAGTGTTTTACATACATTTCCTATTTTGTTACGCAGGATATTAAAAGCTCATACACTCAAGAGTTGAGATTTAATAATAGTAATAAGTTTACTGTTTCATCAATGGCATTCTTAAGTAAAAGTGGCTTTAAAATTTTTTTTCTAACTGCAACCATGTGATAGTAAATAAATGACTTGTTAGTATGATTTGGGGCCTCTGGCTAAGGCACCAGCAGTTTTAGCCAACATTGCTTTGCATCATTAGTGCAAATACCAACACAGTAAAACAGGAAAATAATGCCTTAGTATTATTATGAAAGTAGTTTTGACCTTGTAGATTCCTGAAAATGCCATGGGAGGGCTCCCTGGGAATCTGTAAACCACACTTTAAAAACCACTGGTATAAAGAAATGCTCTTTTCACTGAAATTGCTAAGCTTGGAGCCAGATATTTTGGGCTTGGCCCTGGCCATGTTCCCTGGCAACATGGAAGAAGTATTCTAGAATTCGGAAAGAATGAGGCCATTACAAGGCAAGCTGAGCTTAGAGAAGAGACCTCTGACAGTGTCTTTCGTAGTCCAGGATTTAGCCTTGCCGGAAAATATGAACTTCCTGACTAACAGAGCCAGTATATTCTCTTTCTTGCCTAAGCAAGTTTGAGTTGGAGTTCGTTTCCTTTTAGGCCAAAGGTCACCATAAGTTGGCCCTGTCTTATCCAGCCAATTCCTCCAGTAATTTAATATTCACCACAAGCTCATCCAAGGTCCCCACCCACAAGTTTCTTCTTGCCTTCACCTCATACTCCTGTGCTTACTCTTCAGGATACCTCTCATCCATGCCATTCCAATCCTAGGGCTACCAATGTTCTTGAAGACTTCTGCTGATGGCACCCTTTTCTGAAATCTATCAAGCTACTATCACTGGCATATTTTTTGGTAATAAATTGCTCTCTGATTCTTGTATGAGTATCACTGGGTATACTGTAAATAATGCTTTTTTTAAATCCAGGGAATTTTTTTTATGTTTCTTAGAAAAATGTCATTCGTAGTCAACTAACTGGAGCAATTTCCTTCAGAAAGCTATCTGCAGTCAGTCTTCTGGAATAAAAACAGGTATATAGTGAACCATCTAACAGTAGAACTACTGGCAAAATCTCTTTATAGTTTCTAACTCATGCAGGTGTTGATTATCATAAGAAGCTGACAAATAGAGGATAATAATAGTTACTGTTTACTACATGCCTTCTATGTGATAAGCAATAGCCTCAGTATTTTACATAAATTATCTTTGATCCTCACAATAACCCAGAAAAGTAGATATTAAGATTAATATCTTACATGTGTGGAATTAGATTCAGAGAGATTGAATAAATTTTCCAAGTAGCACAGCCTATCAATGTGGTAGCCAAGATTCACAAAGTCATTGACTTTAAGTCATATAATTGTTCCACTAACATATGCTGTAAACATTTCCAAGAATAATATTAGATTCAATTAAACATTTATTTGTTGAGTGCCTTTAATACAAAGCACTATGCTTGGTGCAGCAGGAGATTGCAAAATGAGAAAGGAGCCCCTGGTTTAGCCTTGTGTTGTTCGTTGTTTATGTGTGGAGAGCAGTTTGCCCAGCAAGCAGTTAGACTTGAACACACATAATGCACAATCCTCGTTAAAATATATATATGTGAAATCCCAAGGAGCAGAAGCGAATGGCATAAGCCTTGAGGAGGCATCTTGTGTTGAAAAATCAGTTGGAAGCAGTTCTCTTTAAATCTCTTTCTAAAATTGGTCTCGAAGACAATTGATTATAGAAGTAATTACAGAGAAAGGATAAAGAAGCCGTATTACTTGTGGAAGAAACATGAATTTTGGAATCTGAAGGATTAGAGTTCACTTTATTCTGCCAGGTCTTAGGCCTGAACCCTAGGAGTTTATCAACAAATGGTGCAATACTTGTCTCATGGGAATTCTGGTCTTATTAAATAAGGAAAAGAGCACATTGTCTACACACGGTGTTGGTGTTAAGTAGATGTTCCACTCCCTTCCCCGGTTATGTATTCAAATCACCCTTCTTAGCAACCAGGTATTCGAGAAATGAGTGTCATGGTTATGGTTGAAAGAGAGATTATGGTTCTTTTCTCCAACCTTCTAAAAAAATGCAAGAACAACCTGCGGAGCATCCTTGATTAAGCACTCCTTGAAAATCACTAGGGATGGGATTTCACTGTTCCCCAAAGCATCTTCCTCTTCAAATTCTTAAACAATTCTTTTTTTCTAGTAGAATGGGATTTCTATCAGGATATCTTTGTAAGTTCCCAGCCCTTGGTCCTGTTCTCAGATGTTACGTATAAAAACTCTTATTCCTCTTATCTATGGGAGACATTCAAATATTTAAAGCCACCAATTGGCTCCTGTAATAAAAAGGAGTGCTTTTTTATTTTTTTATATTTTTTATTTAAAAATAAAATAAAAATTTAATTAAACTGCGCTTCAACTATGTAGAATAAACATGCATACAGTTGTTTTGACATCTTTATTTCAAATTGAAAATAAGAAAAAAATTGGAAGAAATTAGAGATATAATTCATTTGGAGAAATTTATTCTCAATTTAAGCTCAAGGTTTACACTTCCTATATGATTGTTTGGAAGGTATCCACTTTAGAATGGTTAAATGTTCTCTTTTGAACTGGAGGGATGGTCTGTGAACATTTCCTAGTTCTGAATTATCAGGATCCCTAACTAACTATGTAGATCCTGAGGTCAGATTTTGAGAAAAATAAAAGAATAAATTGCCCTTAGGAGTGTGGCCTTTCTTTTCAAAGTAGACTTGATGAATAAAAGGAAAACCCAGTCATTTCTCCTTGAAGAATATCAATAGTGATTCAGTGGCAATAATGTGACTGAAATCATTGTTCCCGGACAATGAGATAAGCTAAAACCCTCTTCTCAGTAGTGACTAGAAAATCCTCGATGATTTTAGACATGTCATAACATAGTCCTCAGGAAACTGTTGGGAAAGGAGCATCTTATTTTCTTTGCTTATATCCTGAGAAACAAGAACGATTGCCATTTTAGCACTATGAAGTTGTAACTTACATGATGACGTAGTTCCTGAAGTAAGGTGGAATCCACAGAATCCAAGATGCACTGACACCTCCAAACACTCACAGTACAGCCATTGTATTTCCAGACATTTCTGGCTTGCCCAGTTCCTTGATATTTCATGATCCTCTTTATTTTTTCTTCTATTCATGCTCCTCTCTTCATTTTTTTACTTAAAAACTGGATGGGATTTCGACGTAACATTTAGGGATAAATTTTAAAGAAGGGTAAAATTAAAAACATAGTTTGAGAATTATGAGTGTGAGGTAATATATATAGTGTTGAACAGAGTTTACCAATTGAAGACTCATACTGATTCCCCTTTACATTTAAAAGATATCTGTTGCATGACTCCCTGAAAACCTGGGATGACAGAAAGACCTCAGGAATATTCTAAAAACAATTCATTTAGAAGAATATAAAATATGGTACTAAGAGATTGGTTTGACATCCTTAATTCTCCTTTGCTTGGTTCCCAATCTAATTGACTAATTCTGTCTTAAAAATTGATAGAAACCCTATAAAGGAATGAGAAAAAAATGACCTTTCATTTTATTTATTTCTCAAGTAAAAGATACTTTTTAGTAGACAAATTTGGGGGTGATAATAGGGATTATCTATATTTATGTGAAATCAGTAGAAACCATAATTTTTAGGAAGCATCTCATAAATGTAACAAAGGAATTAGATCACAATTTGCAAATACAAATTTTTGTCATTTCAAAAACATAGAAGAGCTCTGAGTGATGATCATTTCATAAAATGTCTATGAATTTTGTGCACCGTCTCAGGACTGCTGAAGCCAAAACTAATACATTTCCTTAAACTCTACTGAACCAGCATATTAGATACTCCACAGAAAATTTTCTAACTTACAAATAAAATATATTATATCGTACCAAAAACTTTCAGATGCTCATACCTTAAATCAATGATTATATAAAGTTAAGGGATTTTGTTTCTTAGAAGAACTTCTGCATCAAGAACATATAAAAGAAAGTGTGGAATCATAGAGAATGAACTGGCATCCCAGGAGGCTCTTCCACACTTAAATGTGTGACCTTGGGCAAAGCATTAAATGGCTATTGAGTCTGTGTCCTTGCTTGTGAAATGGGAAAGTAACTCCTGCCCTAACTTGACAATCAAGTTGTATGTCTTGACAATCAAATCAGAAAATTCATAACATGGTAATAAATTGTGAAGCTCTATACTCGTGTTGGTTACTAATATCATATGATCTTGTGCTCCCTCTTTCTTCCTCTCTTTATGTGTATGTATCAATTGTGCAGAGCTATGCAGATTTGTCATATATCTCTGTTTCTATGTGTGTGTTTATCTATATATCTATCTGCCCTCCCTCCCTCCCTTCCTTCCTTCCTTCCTTTTCTTTCTTTCTATAAAATTCTCCTTTATTGTTATACTTTTATATGCAAACAAGTGTACTGGTAACTCTCTTCCAGTGTTGGAAGATGTTGGTAGATTATTTCATTCTTCCTTTTAATATTATGCAGCTTCCCAAGATTTTGTTTGAAAAATTATGGTGAAAAGCTGAAGAGAGTAATTTATTTGCATCAACTTTTCCAGAGCCCCATTGGATGACCACCCCTACATTTCTTCCTTATAAATCATGAAACTGAAGAGAAAAGCATAATTGGATCATTTAGGGCTTATATTTTATGATGTAACAATTTTATAATAGAACAGGTAAAGCTGTGGCAACAGAAAACAAAACATTGAAAGAAGCCCTTTAGACTCCAGAGCAGCATGGCTGGGTGCATTTCGTCCTGCCTGGTACTGCTTACAATGACTGAATCTACTTCTAATGTGCTCAGCAACAGGCAGCATTTAATTAGAAATAAGCTGAGAGAACAAAGCCTGCTTCTGCTGCTCTGAAGGACAATAGTTCCTCTAAAGTCAAATACGTAAATGTAAGGCAGGGAAACTCTGAACTAACTTGGCCAAACATGTCACACTGTGACTGCTTGATTTTAGCACAGCTGGCCCAGGACCAGCTGTTTATCAATCTGGAACTCTATGAAGTTGAGTGGGAAGTTCTCCTCCATGCAGTGGAGAGTAGGGGCTGTGTCCATCCCCCTAAGAAGGAGGGGAGCCCCTCAACCAGGGAGTCCCTTCGTGGGTACCAATATTCCAGGCTGACTGGGGAGTGGCTGGCCTACCTGCCTGTCTTCCTTCTGAATATCTATTAGGGGTGTAATGGTGAACTGGGCAGATTCCGTCCCATCTTCATAGACCTCACATTGTAGTAGAGGTGAGGGTGAAAACTAAGTCATACTAACAAGATTATATGCTATAAGTTATTATAAAAGTTAAGAAAAACTAATAGGGAGCTGAGAGAACAAATAGAAAGGGGTGGTACCTTGGATAGAGCAATCAGGGTGGGTCTTTCTAAAGAGGTAAGATTGAAATTAAGACATAAGGGCAGGCAGAGCACAGGGAGATCAGCTCAGTGCTCTGTGACCACCTAGAGGGGTGGGATGGGGAGGGTGGGAAGGAGATGCAAGACAGAGGAGATATGGGGATGTATGTATTCGTATAGCTGATTCACTTTGTTATACAGCAGAAACTAACACACCATTGTAAAGCAATTATACTCCAATAAAGACGACATAAAGGCAGGTCTCAGATTAAATGTCAGGACATGGAGAGGTTTTGATGCAACAGGGTGATGGTGGTGGTGGTTGAATACTGCAAGTAAAAGAAATGTCAGAGGCCCCGAGGCAAGAGAGGGGTGGGCCACTGGACTGTAATGGCAAGGATCCTGCTACAGAATATAGGCGCAGCTTTTGGCTTGATAAAGGCCCATGAGTAGTAGGACAGCAAGAGGAAGGAGAGTTCTGGAAATACTGGCACTCATTTCTGCTCTCATGATAAAGTAGAACTTTTCAAGCTGGTGTGGATGTTTTTCAGTATTTTCACAACTAGATGGTTGTACTGCAGAAAACTGGATGAGTATAAGCCTTGACAATTGGTGTTTTCCTAAACATACTTTGGAAACAACTCAGAGGGCCTTCCAGGACCTTTCTGGCATGCATTCTGGTTAGTTAGTGTTCATTCATTACTGGTTATTAAAGATTTTGAAAGTCACTTCTCTTAGCTCTATACAACTATTCTAGGAAAAAATTCTGTGTTCAAATAAGTTTAGACATAAAGAGAGAGATATAAGAGTCAGTGTCTCCAAACATGCTTGGGAGCCTCTTTTCCCCCAAGTAGCAGCTTATGGGCCCAGAGATCCACAGAATTAACTGCAGGCCACACTCCTGATCTGTTTCAGTGATCTTACTTGTCTTCTTGTCTTAAATTCCTCCCCTCTGTAAGCCATCTCCATCCTGCTGCCTTAGCTCCCTTTCTAAAACACAGCTATGATGAAGTTATTTTCTTGCTTACAAATTTGATAACTTCTCATGTCTGCAGAATACAGACCAAACTCCTTATCAGATCTTCTAAGACTCTTTGCACACTGTAACCTCCCCACCTGCTAACACCTGTCATTCTCAGTCCTTCCCACAAGGCCTTTGTGCAGCCTAGACACACAGACAACCTTGAACACAGCAAAAGTGTCATGACTCCTCTCTCATCCTTGTCATCAACCCCAGTCCTGCAGAGCTCACTGCAAATTGTGTTCTTCCCATGAGGGTATTCTCAGTCTCCTCACTCAAGATGAGTCTCTCCTCCTTCGTCCCAGCCCTCATGGCAATTTGTTTACATTTAGATTGTTCATCCCAGGCACTGTAGCATTGTTGGCCAGCGGTGTCCATTTCAGTCTCCTCCATTGGACAGCAAGCTCTGCTGGAAGCACATAGTGCTCATGCTCTAACAGCCCACTCTGCCTTCTCCTGGCTCCCTAGCGTTTGACCTCACACCTCGCTCTCAAGTTTGCTACAGTTTCTTTCATCAACCTAGGCTGACCGAGAAAACAAGTCATGTTGTTGAAAGAGCCCTGGATCAAAAGATCTGTGTTCAGGACAGCCTCTAGACCTGAATAGCTGTGGGGCCTGGGCAAACTGTACAAGGTTAGAAGCTTGTTTCTCCAAAGGATTAGTGAAGAGTCCAGCCCAAGTCCAGCTTCTCTGCAGTCCCTTGTCTAATCCAGTATGTATAAAAATCAGTTGGCATATTTTTAAGATTTGTACTGTCAGGCTCATCTGAGATGCTCAGGAAGACTTATTCTCCTTTCCTTCTATTGTAAGTGCACTTTCCAAGGAAAAGGTCCTTAGTCTAAGCTTTCAAGGCACTTTGGGTCTATAGCAAAGGTGATCTAGGAAGCTCTTTCTGTAAAAGAATCATCAGAACTACATAGGAGAAGTCAGTACACAGACAGGGAGTGACACTGCCTTGAGTCACATGACCTTTCTCCTCACTCAAGCACCTTAACATCAGGCCACCTGCCTTCAAGCCTCACATCCAGGCCCAGGAGACCTTTAACATATAAATATGATCATTATTGCCCTGCCTTAACTCTACCAATTGTCAATAATGCTTTTAGGATCGTGTTTAAATGACTAGATGAGTGGCTCTTCATGGTTTGATCCCTGCCCCTTTCTTCTGGCCACTTCTTATTGCTGTCCATAAAATCACTAGCTGTTCCCTATAAAATATGGGACTACAATTTAAATTTGAATTTCAGATAAATGACAAATGTTTTAGTACAAGTATGTTCCCAGTATTGAATGGGACATACTTCTACTAAAATATTGTTTTTTGTTTACCTGAAATTCAAATTTAACTGGGCATCTTGCATTTTTATTTGATAAATATGATAAACACTACCTATTATACCATGTGGTCTCAAGGGCCCCTGCCTTCTCCCTGCTGTCACTTCTGAACACTTTCTCCTCCTGCCTCATGTCCACGCATCATTCAGGACTCCTTTCATTTCCTCTGAAGAGCCTCCATCACCTCTCATTTTAGTTTAGATACTTCTCTGTGGTACCCTGGGCCTATTTCTAATAGTGTACTTATAAAAATCTATGGTAATTGCTTATTTGTATATTTATGTAACTCACTAAACTAGATGTTTCTTTTTTTTTTTAGTTTTAAAATTTTTTATTTATTTATTATTTTTGGCTGCGTTGGGTCTTCGTTGCTGCGTGGGGGCTTTCTCTAGTTGCGGCGAGCGGGGGCTACTCTTCATTGTGGTAAGTGGGCTTCTCATTGTGGTGGTCCCCCTTGTTGTGGAGCACGGGCTCTAGGCGTGTGGGCTTCAGTAGTTGTGTCACACTGGTGCAGTAGTTGTGGCTCACAGGCTCTAGAGCGTAGGCTCAGTAACCGTGGCACATGGGCTTAGTTGCTCTGCAGCATGTGCTATCTTCCCGGACCAGGGCTTGAAACCGTGTCCCCCGCATTGGCAGGCAGATTCTTAACCACTGTGCCACCAGAGAAATCCTAAACTAGACATTTCTTGAGGGCAGGATCCATGTTCTACTCTGTTTATCTCCAGAAACTGAGTGGCTGACACATAATAACTGTTTAACAACATTTGTTTGACAACCCTAATGGTGTCATTTTACTAGCTTTCTAAAGTACATAGAGAGAAACACATGGCCAGAGGTCTAGGTTTCCAGGTGGAAGGAGAAGAGGGTGCCAGATGTCAAAAGTGCTAACTCATTTCCAGATGGTCACACTCACAGGGCATTTCATGGGACAGTAGTGAGGATGCAGACCACAGACACAAGAGGGCCGTTCAAGAAGGCACAGTCAGAAAGATCATGGCCAGCTAGCAGAGATTTAGAACATAGAGATGAGACAGGGGACAAAACATAGTCAGGAAACCTTTCATCTCAGTCCTCACAGAATAGGTCTTAGACTAATGAGAATTTGACAGTGAAGAAAAGATGGATTGCTTAGCTGATCATTGAACATGGGCTTTCCCATGAAACCTTTTCCTCTCTAAGAATTTTAGCAGAAAAGAGGGAATGGGATCATCTGACCACAACTGTCTTAAAACTGTTCTCATAGGCAACGGTCCACAGAACAGGCATGCATGTTGGCTTTGGAGCTCATGGCAAGCCCTCCTGCTGGGTGTACCAGGGGAGTGGAGTGTCTCGTTTGGTGGGAGTGGCGAGTACTTTTGCTGGCAGGTGGCAACTTTCTGGTTTCCTTTGTGAATTAGTCAGAGCTGTGAGGAGAGTTATGCAAATGGAGGCCTGTTGGATCTGCCACCAAAGGAAAAGAGGAACACAGGCTGTCAATGTCTATCAATGTATTAGGATCCCAGCTCACCCTTGGTTTAATTCATTTCTTAATCAGAAGCTTTCCCTTGTTTTTCTGTCATTTTCTCTCCTTTTTCTTCTCATTAATGTATTTCTATCCCTCAGCCCTATTCCCCAAGTGAATGGTTTTTGGCTTAGTAGATCTTTAATAATATATAAGCTACTGTCCTACACTTTCAGAATGAATATTAAGAGCCTGAAAAACATTCATAACTCTCATAGCACTCTTATTCTAGGAATTATCATAAGGAAATAATCAAGGCTTAAAGAACATAAAGATTTATGTTCAGTGATGCTCATTACTATATTATTATAATAGATAAATCTGAGACATTCATGCAATGAAATACTATCCATTCATTAAAATAATATTTTCTAAGAATAGTTAATACCAGAATAGTTTATACCAGATAGTTGTGATTGCTATCATAAATGTCAGAATAAAAGACTGTAAGTTCCAAATAACGTAACATATATATTACATATATACTTGTATATATATGTATACATATAACAAATATAGTATAACATATGATAAATGATTTGAGTGAATGAGAAACAATAAAGCATTGAAGTTAGAAGGATTAGGCTTGGAATCACAGAGATTTAGGCTTACCACTTTTTACTTAAGATCCTGGGAATTTATTGGGCCTCAGGATGTCATTGTAAAATAAGGATAATAGTAACTGTCTTACAGAGTTATTTTGTGGATTTATATGAGAAATCATTTGTCAAATGCGTGGTATAGCCCTACCACACAGGAATTCAATAAATGATATTTTTATAAAAATACATAAAAATCCAAAATGTTACTCACTCTCTCTCTCTCTCTCTCTATATATATATATATATATATGTGCCAAAACATTAACATGTTATCACTAGGTAATAATATTACATATTTTTCAATTTATTCTCCCTGTATTTTCATTTTTAAAATTATCCATAGTGAATATGTATTTCTTTTATACTAGAATTAAATTATTATATTAAATAAATTAGCATAAAGCTTGCAAAACCTAAGGCATTTCTTCAGCAATAAAAAGTGTTTTGTTTCGGTCTTTGTTTTCTTTTATCTTTAGAGACATGACAAAAAGCTCCAGGGGTATTGTCAAAAATATGCCATGATCAAATAGGGATTCTGTGTAACACAATACTTCCTGGCTGAATATGAAGGTTCAAAATGGCTCTTGCCTATTAAGCAAAATCTCAGCTCAGAAAGCCAGTCTGTAGACATTATGTATGTGTTTGTGTTATACTTGTAAAATTTAATTAAAACTACCTAACAGTGAGACAGTGTGGTTTCTGAGGATCATGCTCTGCAGCAAGGCACCAAATTAATTATGCTTGATGAAGGACTGTGTGAGTAGGAGCCATACCTAGTAACACAGGACAGGATAAATCTTTCGCTAGTTACGTGCCTGATTAAAAACCTTGAAAAGCGTTATAGAACAGCCTGATTCATTTAGGGCCATTTTCAGTTTGCTTATTGATGTTTCCTCCATCCTCTGTTGCTATCGTGGACTTTTGGGTTTAACAGACTTGTATCTGTTCTTCTGCAGTCATTTCTCTCTGAGGAATGATGGTTAATAATGAGAAAACGATCGTGTTATCACAGACAACACTGAGATTGAGGAAGGAGTTGACAGCAGCTAGAGCAGCTTAAACCTTATCAACTGCAATACCCCTCCCAAACAAAGGCAGTTTTGTTTGTCCAGTGTGACAAAGGTTATTAGTACTTAATGCGTATCAGTTACACAAGTGGTAAAAACAAACTCTGAAGCATTTTCTGACATGTGCCTTCCTCCAAGCTATGAAAAGACTTCTCCTTTCTGTCCTCTGCCCTCAACTATCACACGCTGGTCTTATCATCATCCTCTATTCATTTACAAAATCACTGCAGTCTCTCTAGAATTGTTTGTTCTGCTACTGGCCTCTTTGTGTTTGAATCAGATCTTCCTCGGAGGTTCAACTATGTTATATGTTCATTACCCTAGTTACAGTTTATAATTTAGACAATGTGATAATTCAGGAAACATTAACAAGTGGAATGTGTATTAGGAAGGAGGCAGTATCATCATTGTTTTCACAGAAGGAGATGACTGTATGCTTAGAGAACTCATGAGCAGTAGAAGAGATATAAAATAATGTTCTAAAATCTTAAAACATTTTTTTTAGCAATAATCAATTATAAATTATAATGAAAAAGATATGATTTGCCAGAGTTGTTCTTCTATGAGCCAGATGGATGCGGATTCCATTCAGGTGGGGGAATGACACATTCCCCAAACCCTCCCCTCATTTTGAGCCCTGAGCCTCTAAACCATTCAGGTTTTGTTCAGAGTTTCACAATGTGGATTTTGAAGAAACTCCCACCAGTTTCTGGCCATGGATGAAATTCCCAGGGAAATAAACATCATAGCATCTTCCCCATCCTCCTCATCTCCTCCTGAGAAAAAACATTTTCCCCAAATGTTAACTGAACTGGTTGCCTCCAGATAGACAATCTTTTACATTCTCACCCCAAAGCAGTTTTAGCTGCTTTGGCCACATCACTATTTGGAGAGTGTGATGTTTTGTTTAGGAGGATTGTAGTGGGTTGAACGGTAGCCTCCCCAAAAGATATGTTCATGTCCTATTGTCTAGAACATGTGAATGTGACCTTATTTGGACAAATGACCTTTGTAGATGTGATTAAGTTAGCGATCTTGAGATAAGATCATCCTGGATTATACCAGTGGGCCCTAAACCCAATGACAAGTATTCTTGTCAGAGACACACAGAAGAGAGACAGACAAAAGAGGAGGCAGTGTGACCACAAAGACAGAGACAAAAGTGATGTGACCACAAGCCAAAGAATGCCACCAGAGCTGGAAGAGGCAAGGAACAGAATCTCCCCTAGACCTTCTGGGTTGAGCACAACCCTGCTGACACCTAGAGTTTGGATTTCTGGCCTCTAGAATTCAGAGAGTAAATTTTGTTCTTTTAAGCCACCTAGTTTGTGGTAATTTGTTACAGCAACCACTGGAAGCTAAAACAAGCAGACTCTAGCGTTAGCAGACCAGGGTTCCAGTCCTTGACCTGCTATGACCTTGGGCAAGTTGATAAACCTCTCTACAATTCTCATCTGTAAAGTGGGGATGATAATACTAGTATATCCCTCAGAGGGCTATTGAAAAATGTCTATACATTATTATTACTGCATCTATATAATTAAAAGGCCCATGAAGGGGGTTTGCCATTGTTAAAAGATAAACTGAGGCCTATTAAAAATGTTGAGTTTATTTGATCAAAAATTGATTTCAGTCTGGCAGTGCCAAACAGGAAGTGGCTAGGAGCGTTCCTCTGATGGGAGTTCTGGGAAAGACTTATATAGGTAAGATACAGAAGCAGAGAAAGGAAATTATATGATTGGCTACAGCTTAAAGCCTAGTTGGCTGTGATGTGTTGTCCTTTGCGTTTCAATTTCATAACCTTGAGGCATTTACAGGCTTAGATTTTGGTTTGCTTACGAAGGCTCTCATGGCATTAAAGCCTCCTCAGTCTAATGGGCTCCTTATTTAACTAATTTAACAGCCTGTAGGAGGGAAGAGTGTCTCTAAACATGTACTGGAGTCACTACCTCTTACCAGACAGAAACTACCTTCAGCATTTAAAAGTCAGCTTTGCTCAGCTTGTACTCAACCCATTTTCAGATATCCTGGAGTCTGTGTTTTACTTAAGATCCCTGGACAGAGCTTTGCAGGTGCTCCTCTTGGCCTACGGCCTCAGTTTGACACACCTAGTGGAGTGACCTCGTTTCATGATGATCTCTTATCATCTGGATGCTCTTCTGTGGTGTTGAATATTTATTTCTCTTGGCCTCATTTTCTCCATTCATTCATAACAGACTATACATTACATTGAAGTGTATACATTACATTGAAGTGTATACATTACATTGAAGTGTATCTTTTGTATCCGCTATGGATTTTGGTACATAGTAGGTTTGTGATAAACAATTTGATGAATAATAAATGCCTCTCACAGGCACATAAGGAGGAATCAAGAAGCTGTGAAACACTCTGAGGGTCTCCTCGGAGTGGCCTGTCATTGGCTTGACTTCTCTCGTTTCTCTAGCATGTGAAAGTTTGCATATATCGATACTTTCCGTTTTGCTTGGACTATGCTGACTTCTACTCTTCCTGTAGCTCAGGCTTCAGAGCTGGTCTGAATATCATTTCCTGAGAAAATCCTTCCCTGAATGGTTAAGTCCACCCCCTAATCATATCCACAAAACCCTCTACTTCTCCTTAAAAAACCCATCTCACGGTTTAACTTGTATCTTTCTCAGAAGACAATAAACTCCATGAATCGGGATCAGAAAAGTTTATCCCCACATGGATCCCTACATCTAGCTCATCTTCTGGTCCTTAGTTGTCATGTATTCAATAAATAGATATGCTTACCTATGCCACCATATAATAAAAATAATACTGTTGCTTTCTCTTCTTTATCTTTGGTCTGCTATTTTTCTCACAAAGATATTTTTTTCTATGCACATTAGTCTGTCAGGAGTAAAATATATGACATATTTATTATGCTTTTATTAAAGGCTTAGGGACTTAATGGACTTAATGGAAAATATTACATTCAGAAATGACCGCTCTGAGTTCTCAGTCCTTCTTTTGGATATTCTGTAACCCTGAAGTATTAACATGAATTCCAGTGACAGCAAAGATACAAGGCCTTAGTTTTCTGATAAACCAATATGCAATTAAATTTGTTTTCCAGGAAAATTTTGTAGGAAGAAGACATTAAGAATGAGCTAAAGTTACCAATTTTTTTTTTTTTTTTTTTTTGGTGGTATGCGGGCCTCTCACTGTTGTGGCCTCTCCCATTGCGGAGCACAGGCTCCGGATGCACAGGCTCAGCAGCCATGGCTCACGGGCCCAGCCGCTCCGCAGCATGTGGGATCTTCCCGGACCGGGGCACGACCCGTGTCCCCTGCATCAGCAGGCGTACTCTCAACCACTGCGCCACCAGAGAAGCCCTTAAAGTTACCAATTTTATTGGCACGGTGGTGAGATAAATTTAAGAGAAGCAAATAAAATTTCATTCCCTTCAAATACATTGGTAGAATTTCCAATCCTGTATGCTGTGGAGTCCCAGTCCCGTGAGATGATCCATGAAAAAGAGCTTACTGAGCAAATTAGTTTCAGAAACACTACTATTTATAACCCCCTTTGAAAAGTATAATATGCATCAGCATATTAAATGCTCTGCAGTGTCCTAATGTTAAGAAATCAGCTTAGTCTAAGCCAATGATTCCTAATCTGTTTCAACAAGGAGTTCTCAAACTTATATGACCACAAAGTTTTTTATTTTTATTTTTCTGACAAGTCATACCTATTGGCATTCTGAGGAAATCAAGTTCTTTGGAACATGCTTTGAGAAATTCTATAGTAGTGTAATAATGATGGGCATAAAAAATTTTAATTATAGGATAAATGTATAACAATTGTTACCACACTTGAAGGGTAATTCTGAGTTGGTTATGCCTCCTAACCAATGTGTAGGGTCAGTACCTTACCTCTAAAGTCACATATTAATATTTTCAATTGTGGCCAAAGACCTATGCACCAGGTGATAATTTAACTATCTGACCACAGAGTAAGTTCACAGAATAAAGAAATGAAGAACAGTCACAGTTTGTCCAAAGCTTAAATTACTTTGTCTTTAGTCATAATTCAAAGTTTTTCTAAGTGCTTTTTATGCATAAATTACTCAATAATCAGTAGAAGGATTAATATCCAACACTGTCAAAAAATGTCCTGAAATCCATAAAACTATTGTGAGGACCAAACCAGCAAAATTAAGAGAGGACACTGTAAATTGTAAAGCAATTTCTAAGCATTTTGCAACTGTATTTGGTGCAAACCTTTCCACAAGGAGGATTGTCATCAATATCCTTAAAATTGCCTCTCATGTTGTCTTGGAAGCTCTGGTTATTAGAGAGAAGAGACACAGAACAAGGCCCTGAAATTTAATCTTGACAAATTGGGCTGCATGCCAACTGGTTCATAGGAGCTGAAATTTCATCTGAATACTAATGCTGGCATTGTGTTGACTTTACCAAGTCAAGCTTGAACATTCAGGCTTGCAGTTCACCCACTGTACAAATTTTCTTCATTACTGCCATGTCCTCACATTCTAAAAGTCTGCCTTGCAAGAAGTTACACGCATCTGAACACTGTCAACAAATGAGATCTGACAAGTAAACATTTGGCAGCAATGGGATTTGAAATCTGAACTTTGATTGCCTTCAACTCCAGATGACATCATATCCAGATTCCTCATGTGTTATATTAAAAGTGTCCTTCCGGGCTTCCCTGGTGGCGCAGTGGTTGAGAGTCCGCCTGCCGATGCAGGGGACATGGGTTCGTGCCCCGGTCTGGGAAGATCCCACATGCCATGGAGCGGCTGGGCCCGTGAGCCATGGCCGCTGAGCCTGCGCGTCCGGAGCCTGTGCTCCGCAACGGGAGAGGCCACAACAGTGAGAGGCCCGCGTAAAGAAAAAAAAAAAAAAGTGTCCTTCCTACTTGAAAGCCATGGGGAATCAATAAGGAGTGAGAATTTTAACAAGCTGCAGTGCCTCAAAGTTGGAGCAATTAGTTCATGAAGCTTGACATGCCACCTTTCTGAAGGTGAACCTTGGAAACGGTGAGAAACAATGTACTGTGAGAAGGTCTGTTTCACCTGCCATTCTCCTACAGAGACTGGGAGGCTCTCCACCCTTGCTAGTGATTCCTGAAGAATAGTCTAGATAAACATTTTCACCAACTGGCACTCAGGAAAATCCCAGCATCCTCTTTGACGTGCATAGGACAAAGCCCTGTCATAACACATGAGTGACCATTTCCAGGGAGTTACAATAAAATCACAGTGCACCATTTGTTACAGACTTGAGCTGTCATAATATAACTTCCATTTACACAGTAGAAATGGAGGTCTGAGAATGATGTTCTCAAATGGTACAGCGTCATAGAAAGGTTCAAATTTGCAGTCAGAAAACTTATCTCTAAGTCCAAATTCTTTCTGTTACTAGCTAGGGACTCTGCTTGTTATTGGTGGTTGTGGTAGAAGATTAAACTTCCCTGGGTCTTAGTTTTTCCCCCAGTAAAATAGGAGAAAATGCCCTGTCCAACCTACTTCACAAAGATATAACAACTGTAGAAAATATATGTGAACTCACTTTGTGAGTATAAGTGATTGTTAGTTTGAATTCTCTTAGAACCAAATCCTGAGAGAAGAATTTGGGGTGCAGTAATTTATTTGGAAGATAATTCCAGGAAATACCAGTAGGGGAAAGGGGAAAGAGGCAGTAGTGGGCTTGGCTTCCAATAAATTATCATTGTGCACAACTGACAATCTCACCTGGGGACTCTAGGAAGCAGTGTAAGACACACATCTCAGAGTTGTCTCACCTGAGGGTTGGTGCATACAGACCAACTCCATTCAGCCATTAAGGAAGGCTGTCCTAGGGAATGGGAGATTTTTTGACACTTCAGCCTGTCACATGCATGAGTTGAGTGGTTTCAGAGGAAGCCAAGGAAAGCCCTTAGGCAAAGACATTATTGGTCCTAGTATTTGAAAGTAGTCTAATGTGCACTTAAATAGAGAGGGCCAGAGGAATATGAGCTGAGTATTGACATATATATATATACACAGTAAGTCCCCTACATACGAACCTTCAAGTTGTGAACTTTCAAAGATGTGAACTTGCACTTGCACGCCCAGTCACATAACTTAGTTCACTTGTCTGGCATACATTGTCACATGTGCATCCTCTATAAGTGCTTGTGCTTTTTTTTTTTTTTTTTGCGGTACGCGGGCCTCTCACTGTTGTGGCCTCTCCCGTTGCGGAGCACAGGCTCCGGACGCACAGGCTCAGCGGCCATGGCTCACGGGCCTCGCCGCTCCAAGGCATGTGGGATCTTCCTGGACCGGGGCACGAACCCGCGTCCCCTGCATCAGCAGGTGGACTCTCAACCACTGCGCCACCAAGGAAGCCCGTGCTTGTGCTTTTGTGTATTTCACTGTACAGTATAGAGTACAGTAGTACAGTATCTTTATTTCAAACCCAGGATGTCCAGAAGCAAGTGTAAAACCAATGGTGATGTAGCTGGTACTATTGTACTTTTCAAGGTAATGTACTGTAAGACTAAAAATGTTTTCTTTATTTTTTGTGGGTTTTTTTAATGTATTATTTGTGTGAAAAGTATTATAAACCTATTACAGTACAGTACTATATAGCCGATTGTGTTAGTTGGGTACCTAGGCTAACTTTGTTGGACCTAGGAAAAAATTGGACTTAACGAACGCACTCTCGGAACAGAACTCATTCGTATGTAGGGGACTTACTAATATATATATGAAAAAATCCTTATGTACAGCTGAACTCACCTTTGTGATCTTATTCCTCAGAATTTGAGCCACCATCATGAAGTTGATGAAAACATTTCACCTTTGAATTTATATAAAATTATTATTCAAAAAGTACCCATAACCAACTTGTAATACTGTTCTGCTTATTTTACAATTTAATAGGAATGGTACAAATGGTATACATCATTCTGCAACTATTAATTTTCATTCAACATTACCTTTAAAATCTATTCACGTTGTAACATTTAGTATTTTCAATTGTTCTATAGCAAGAATCAGCAAACATTTTCTGTAAAGGGCCAGATAATAAATACTTTAGGTGTTGAAAGTCATATAGTCTATCATACAAACATTTTAAGTTTTAAAGTAATTAACCATCAATTTGTTTCATGAATTATGTTTTGAGGGTTTTATAATTTATAAGCCTCAAGATGGTGTGAAATTTTTTTCAATATTTTTCCTGATAGGACCATCCCTTCTGGGGCCCATGTTTATGGACAGAGTCCAGTTGCAGCTCCACATGTAGCTCAGAGAGAGCCTATAGTCTTTACTTCCAGCCCCGTGAAGGCATTGAAATCTATCTGAAATTCATATCCAGCCCTCAAAGTTAAGAAACACATTTAGCTTCAACTCTAGCTCTCCTAGATTAGAGTAACTTTTTCATTTTTAGCACCTGAAGATTTCCCTTTATTACTACTAAGTTTGGCTATATATTTTTTGTTATATTTTACTCAGTGTTTTCATCTTTTGTGGATGGGGAGGAAAACTTCCCATTTCTGCTTGGGTCAGATGTTTGCAAAAAATAATCTGTCCGCATTACTTCTCCAAATGGACACCAGACTCTGTACCTGCAAGATACATGATAAAACTGGTACTCTGGGAATGTAACTGGCAGTATTAGTTCTACCAAGTGCCATAGTTTGGCCTAGTAAGTCTAAATTGTGAACTTCTTGAGAGCAGGAACCATATGTTATATATAATTTTATCTCTAGCATCTATGACTCAGCAATATAGTATTAGGTACTTGATAAAGGTATACTAAAAGAATAATAAAAGAGAAAAATGTTGAAGAGGCTTTATGGGGTCTACATTGCAGAAGGGCACAAGAAATGCAATGATTATTTCTATATTAGATACTAGGAATCAAGTAACTTAACATTATTCATTTAGCACCTATTATGAGTAAAATCCATCTCAACTTCGAAAGGTAATATAGAAAATAGCACAAGTTATTTCTTTTTGACCTGAAAGGCCATGAGTTCCTTGCTGTCTTATAAAAAAAGTAAGGATAACACAAAAGAAACATTGCAGAATGTGTGTGTGTGTGTGTGTGTGTGCATACGCATGTCATAGACCATAGTAATGGTTAGACTGCAAGTGATATGAGAATTTAGAAAATTGGAGATCTCTGTGGAACCGGGAACCAAGAAAGACATCTTAAAGGAGGAGAGATTTGGTCAGATGCTTCCACAATGGGCGTCATTTGGATAGCTCACTAGAGAGAAAATTCCTGGCAGAGGGAACAGGACATGAATAAAGGTCAGCAGATAAAAACAGCACAGTGTGTCATGGGAATGATGTGGGTTTGCCTTTGTTGAAGCCACTGAATATTGCCTCGTCTTCTCTACTTTTCTAACTAAAGCTGAGGAGGAGTGTAGGGGGATAATCAAGTATACCCAGCAAAGAATGAGGCTTGGAAAAGCATTTAGGTAGTTCAGTGAGAGATCCTAATCTGTGCATCTCCTAGGGCATACCACCCAGTGACTGTAAAAGCCAATTGCTGCTTCTCTCTTTTTAGGCTGCATCCCAGTGGAAGAACTCTGGGTGTCTATGCAGCAGAGTAATCCTGGAATTTGAGATCTGTATTGAGTTCTGCCCCCCACACTGTGTGCTCTAGGGGGCAGAGATACAGGATTGCCAGCAGCAGTGGGTCCCACCTGTACTGGCTAATAAGAGGGCAGAGGCTGAAAACATGTGCAGAGAGAAGTCTTTGCTCAAGGTCTGCTGAGTTTGCACACTGGCTGCAGAAATTACCCTGGCAGCAAAGCCAGCTTCAAACTTTTGATTCAGGGGAAGCCATGAAAGTGCCTAGAAAATAAGTGAGCACACAATACTCTTGATTTCCTTTTTAATTTACTTAAGTCAAAAAGTTGTGTAAGAAAGAATAGTGTTTCGCACTTGCTCTTCTCCAACCTTATTTAGGTAGTGTGTGGACACTGCCCCAGGGCTCCCTGCGGCTCGCTGCCCATGAGCAGTCACAACTCAGGGGGCTCGGGGCTGTTCCCCTGCTGCTAAAAACAACTTTATTCCCTTCTCTGATCTCTATCCCTTCTTCAGGATGAAATGATAGTCACTGAATTATTATTTTTGTCCCAAATAAATGATTCTTAGCTGACAGTATTTGCTAAACTCACAAAATAAAAAAGTAATGGCCAACCCAAATAGACGTGAGAACAATTCCCCAAATTTTAAGAATGAAGAAAAGCTATGCAGTGTCATTTGGTGGAAAACTATACCAAATACTTGAATTAGAATATGGATTTTAAAGTGAAAAGGGCACAGACCAATTAAAAATGGGAAAAAAGATATGGACATCACACCAAAGAAGATATACAGGTGTCAAATCAACATAAGAAAAAATGTTCAAATGCATTTGTTATTAGGATATTGCAAATTAAAACAACAATGAGATATCAATACACACGTATTAGAATGGCTAAGATCCAAAAATATGACAATACTGATCGTTGGCAACGATGCAAAACAACAGGAACTCTCATTCATTACTGATGGGAATGCAAAATGGTACCGGCACTTTCGAACACATTTTGGCAGTTTCTTACCAAGCTAAACATAGTCTTGCCATACAACATAGCAATCATGCTCTTAAGTATTTACTCAACTGATTTAAAAACTTAAATACCTGCATATGAATGTTTATAGAAGCTTTATTCATAATCACTCAGAACTGGAAGTCACCAAGATGTCCTTCAAAGGCAAATGGATAAACATCCGTACAAGAGAAACTATTCAGCAGTACAAAAGAATGAGCTTCCAGGCTACGAAAAGCCATGGGTGAATCTTAAACGAATAATTGCTTAGTGAAAGATGCTGGTCTGAAAAATCTACATGTATAATTCCAATTATATGACCAAAGTAAAATGTCAACTCTATGTCAAAGGACACCGGAACCAACCAAAAGAGCTCCCAATAGTCAATTATAAAGCAATTTGAGCCACAAAATAAAGTAGTATTGGATTATAACACAAAATAGAAAATAAATACCACAAATCCATACTGGTATACATAAATAATTGAATAAAATAAATGAGGGAGAAGAGACAAATATCTTACACAGAATAATTCCAAATAATTTACATAGGTATTTTGCCCTTAACAAGATGGAACATAATTCCTGATTCCTTAAGTGTGGGCTGCCCATCAGCTTCCTTCCAAAGAAGACAGTGTGGAAAGGGAGGAAACAGAGTAACTTTATAGGGGAGAAACCTGACCAACACTACCTTGGCCAGGTGGTCAAGGTCAACTTCAACAGGGATAAATCATGTTGAGTGTATGATGTGATGAGAATGGCACTTTACCTCTGTGGTCTTTCTTCCCCAAACCTGTAATTCTAGTCTAATAATGAGGAAAACATTAGACTAATCCCAACTGAATTACATTCTACAAAATACCCGACCAATACCCCTCAAAACTGTCAAGGTCATCAGAAACAAGGAAAGTCTGAGAAACTGTCACAAGCAAGAGAAGCCTAAGGAGACATGATGACGAAATGTAATGTAGTGTTCTGGGTGGGATCTTGGAGCAAAAAAAAGGCATTAGGAAAGAACTGAGGAAGTCTGAATAAAGTACAGACTTTAATAATAGTGTATCAATCTTGGTTCATTGGTTGCGGTGTATATACCATACTAATGTAAGATGTTAGTAATAGGGGAAATTGGGTGTGGGGCACGTGAGAACCCTGTGTATTAGCCTTCTAATTTGAGTGTAAATCTAAAAACTATTCTATGATAAAAAGTTTATGAAAAAATGAAAAGGGTCTCATAAATATTTCTACTTTGAAAAATACTGTTTTAGACCAAAGTTTATCAGACGTTGAAATATCAACATATTTTCCACAAAAGATTATGCACTTCAGGGATCTGACAGAAATTTACTATAAATTTTATTTTTTAATATATTTTAATCAGGAATAAAACCAACACGCATTTAAAAATGTATCATATAGAAAATTTTAACACTGGAAACAAACAGTTTCCTATCCTGTGATCCTAAGTTCATTCATTGTTCTGCAGTCCTCAGGATAAACCTCTGGCCACCTCTGTACAACTAGGATATTGTAATAATGCAAGGTAAGTTGTTTTAAAAGAACAAGTACCTTTTTTTTAAGTTCTTTTTCTCTTTTAATTTTTATTAGAGTTTAGTTGCTTTACAATGGTGTGTTAGTTTCTGCTGTACAGCAAAGTGAATCAGCTATATGTATACATATATCCCTCCTTTTTGGATTTTCTTCCCATTTAGGTCACCACAGAGCATTGAGTAGAGTTCCTTGTGCTCTGTAGTAGTTCTCATGAGTTACCTATTTTACACATGGTAGTGTACATATGTCAATCCCAATCTCCCTATTTATCCCACCCCCCTTTCCCCACTTGGTTAAAAAAAAAAAGAACAAGTACCATTTGTTACCTCTTATCTGTGTGAGTATGGACATTCTCCAAACTGAATAAGCAAAAGCCATGACAGACATTAGGTGCAGACTCATCTTCAACTTGCTAACACAACCCCAAGTTTGAATTGCTATGTTTATTGAAACAACTTCGTTAAGTGACTTTAAAAAAAATACAGTGCAAAAATACATCCTGTAAATTAAATGTTACAAAATACATATTTATTAATAAAATATCACTGTATAGAATATTGGGATACTCTTTTTTTATACTGTGTTGAATCCTACTTGTTATTGAACTTTAAGAGAGGTTTCTGTTGATTTTTTCTTTTGAAGAACCTTGAAAGCTATTTTACTATAACAAAACTTAGTTTCTAAGGTAGCCTGGAATTGATATACCAGGCAATCCATTTATGACCCTTGTCACAAATTACTATTTTCATTCAAAATTCTCCTAAATTCAGAATTAACATTTGTATCACAAAAGAAAGAGATGTGAAATTTAACAAACAAGATAGCATAGATTCCCAAACTAACTGATAGTAAACAATTTTTTTTTTTTTCTGATAGGAAAGGGATAAGGATAGGAAAAAGCACAGTGTAATGGCTTTGGGGGTTATTTTTCATACCTGAGTATCATACAAATCACTGTGAGCCTCTATTGGCACATCTCTAAATAGATATGGTAACAGTTGACCTCCCTGAAAGACTAGGGGCAGGGACCAAAAAAGCCTCAGAGAGCTCTCATAGTTCTAAGATGAAAAACGTTTTAGGCTTTTGCCTGATTTTCCAAGTGATCAAGTATAAACAACTGTGTTGGTTTCATATATTCTCATTTAACATGTTGTTTCTGTTTTTCCAATTTCTAATTTTTCATCCATTGCTTCTCTTCACTATCCTTTACTCTTTTCAGCAACATTGAATGCTGTAAATTGAGCATTCAAGTAGCATTCATGTAGTCCCCTGGGTCCACATTTTGTTTGAAGTCCAGATATGATTTTTGAACTGTGTAATATTTGAGAATTACTCTTTCCCCCTCTATCTCCATGACATAACTATTTCTTAGATTTCTTTCATGTCTTTGGGGCTACCCTTTCTCTGGATCATGCCTTAACAATAGAAGCTCCCTAGGGCCACCTAATTTTCTAACCCTCCTACTTTTCACACTCTTTTGGGTGACATAATTAACCCCCAGGGCTTCAACTATGGCATCGTATGAATGCTTCCAGAAACTTATATTTTCAGTCAGGATTTCTCTAGTGGACTCCAAGTCTTTTATTCAAGTGTCAACTGAACTCTTTCACTTAGCTGTCTTATAGGTACTCCAAATTCATCTTGTCTAAAGCTGAACACATCACTCCCACCCCAATCCTCAACCTATTATCATATTCCCCACCTTAGCAAATGGAACCATCATTAACTCAGTTGCCCAAACCAGAAACTTAGGAGTATTTTTTTTTTTTTTTTTTTTTTTTGCGGTTCGCGGGCCTCTCACTGTTGTGGCCTCTCCCGTTGTGGAGCACAGGCTCTGGACGCACAGGCTCAGCGGCCAAGGCTCACGGGCCCAGCCACTTCTCAGCACATGGGATCCTTCCGGACTGGAGCACGAACCCGTTTCCCCTGCATCGGCAGGTGGACTCTCAACCACTGCGCCACCAGGGAAGCCCTCAATGTGATATTTTTTAATTGAAGTATAGTTGATTTACAATATTATATTAGTTTCAGGTGTACAACATAGTGATTCAATTTTTTATAGATTATACTCCATTTAAAGTTATTACAAAATAATGCCTATATTTCCCTGTACTGTACAGTATATTCTTGTTTTTTATAGTAGATACAAAGCATAGTAGTTTGTATTGTATCTCTTAATCCCATACCCCTGCCTTGCCCTTCCCCCTCCCCTCTCCCCACTGGTAACCACTAATTTGTTCTCTGTATCTGTGAGTCTGATTCTGTTTAGTTACATACATTCGTTTTATCTTTTTTAGATTCCACATATAAGTGATAACACACAGTATTTGTCTTTGACATATTTCACTAAGCATAATACTCTATAGATCCATCCATGTTGTCGCAAAAGGCAGAATTTCATTCTTTTTATGGCTGAGTAATATTCCGTTGCATATACATACCACATCTCTTTTATTCGTCATCTGTTGATGGACATGTAGGTTGCTTCCATGTCTTGGCTGTTGTAAATAATGCTGCTATGAACATCAGGGTGCATGTATGTCTTTGAATTAGTGTTTTTGTTTTCTTTGGATATACATCCAGGAGTGGAATTGCTGCATCATATGGCAGTTCTATTTTTTTAGAATTAATTAGCCTAATCCTGTAAACTTCCTATGACATCTATTTTTCTGTTCCTACTTCTCCATTTCCCATTAAAGTCACCAGAGCTGTCGTATAAGCTCTTACTATTCTTGCCTGGATCTTTTAACTAGCCTCTCTGTTTCCAGTCTAGTCTCCCATCAATCCATCTTCCTCTGATATGAATGGAATTTTTAAAAATATAAATCATTTTATGCTTAACCTCCTTCAGTAGGAGGTTTTAGAGTAAAGTCATGCTTCTATCTTAGTACATACAGTTATCACCACATTTCTACATGCTGCATCTATCAAGACTCCACCACCCCCCTGGGCTTTTGAGACATTCTCTCTCTGTCTGAGATTCCTCTGTTCTTCCATTCTTCCTCACCGAGCCTTTCTTAACCATCCACATCTTATTTATTTATCCCTGCTCTATAATACCATAGCATTTTCTGCATACCTCCATCATAGCTTTTACTAAGGTAAAATATAATCACCCATGCACTTATTTCAACCTTCATTAGACTTGAGGTCAGGAAGATATCTTATTTGACTTTATAGTCCAATTACTTAGCTCAGTGCCTGATATACAGTCAGCATTTAAAAATCTTTGCTGATTGGATGACACAAATGGGCACCTTATTCCTTTAAAAACATATCACATGCGATACGTTTTATCACCTCTACTTAGCTACTTCAGCAAGTCTTGATTTTCTTTTTCTATAGGGAATCATTTTCAACTAAAGAGTTTTTATTCAGTCAGCAAACCAATAATAGTGAAAGGAAAAAGAAATAAATTCACACTGCAACCAATAGAGAGGTTGATATTATGGGTGGTCATTAATATAATTTCTTAGCCAATTTCCAGAATTTTAATCAAATTGTATAAGTAGAGGCAAAGGAAAAGGATGATTTTGCCCTCTGTATTAAAGCTGTGCAAGGATAAAGGGCCCAGGTTCAGAACAGGCCAACAAGCAGCAGCTGTCTGGGAGTAATGAAAGGTGGAAAGAGGTCAAAATCTGGGAGAAAAGATGTTTTTTTTAAAAGTCAGAAACCTTTAATTTTAATGATCTTTATTTAGTAAAAAGATCACCTGTGGCCTTTCCAAACAGAGTGTGTGCTGCTTATGATTGACAAGGAGAGAAGGAGACTGTAAGAGGGAATGACTTGGCTAAAGAAAATTTCAAGAGTTGAGGGTGTCACTTAGAACTGGTTAAGGTATCAGGGTTGTATACATGTTGTTATTCATAATTTTTAATAATTTATTTACAAACAAATAATTTAAAGACTGTGAAAACACAGTCTTTAATGTCATAATAGTCATTATGACTATTAATGTTAGTGTTATTAAAAATGAAAGGCCAGTTATAAGACAAATAAGTGCTACGGATGTAATGTACAACATGATGACTATAGTTAACACTGCTGTATAATATATATGAAAGTTGTTAGGAGAGTAGATCCTAAGAGTTCTCATCACAAAGAGAATTTTTTTCTTTTTTTTCTTGTATTAAAGATGCAATAGAGATAATGGATGTTAAGTAAACCTATTGTCATCATTTCACAATGTATATGTCAAACCATCATGCTATATATATCTTCAAGTTATAGTATGTATGTTAATTATTTTACAATACAACTGGAAAAAAGTTAAAAGCCACCCTGAACACCATAGTCTATCAAGCAGAAAAAAAATCCATTCAAAGATACACATCAAATAATTTATCAAGACCTAGAAGAGTTAATGGTACTGGATTGCAGCTGCCATATATATATATGGCATAACAAATACTTTGTTTCTTTAGAGAATATTTTGTGTCAGCCATCCCATTTTCCACCTCTAGCAAAGAGGTCAATCACATCAACAAACAGAAAAGACCATGAATTATGCAGCTCAGAGAAAAGCTTTCATATTTGCCACATAGGACACTATTGTCAATGAATTCAAAAAATAAAGGATAACCCTTTTAATTCTTTTAATGTACATTTGAAAGATAATTTAAATGACCATGAAATAGACTGAAATGGCATCTTGTTCTTCATTTGTTTATTCAACAAATGTATATTGAGTATATTCCACATGCCAGGCAAAAACAGACCCCCAAACCCTAAATCCCTGTCCTTTTGGAGCACTTACTCTAATTAGGGTGGAGGGGGTTCAGGAAATAAGGAAGATGAAATACGTGAAACACGTCCAGTCCATATCCCAGCAGCCCTTCTCCCCTTGGTGCAGACATCCCAACACCCCACTGCCAGCCCTTGAAGCTCTGGGTCTGAGGGCTTGCCCCAGAGCCCGGTCCGTCTGGACAGGTGGGAGGCCAGGCATTTCTGGGAGCAGCCATCAACCAACTGACAGAAAATTACTTGTAAAATATCTTAGCAATCTCGTCTCTCAGGTGGGATAACTCTGAAGGATGTGTTCTTCCAAGGTTTTCCAAGAGTTTTCCTAGCAGATTGAGCCCCAGTTCCACAGGGTAGCTCACTTGACAGGGTAACTTTACTTCCTTCTTTCCCTTCCAATCTCACCTCCCCTACCCCTTCCTGCCTGTGTTTCTTTGTATCACCTTCCAAACAAACTGCTCACACTGGAATCTTTGTCTTAAAGTCTCCTAGGGGAAACCAAATAAATCAGAAGGTTATAGGTTAAAGAAAAAATCAAGCAGGGAAGGGAAACATGGAGTATGGAGGAGGATGTAACTTTCAATGGGGTGGTTAGGAAAAGTCTCATGGAGAAGTCAACTTTTAAAATATTAACATTTTTATTGAAATACAATATTCATACAGGAAATCACATGAATCATAAGCTCCATTAATTTTCATAAAATGAAAACATCTTTAAATGAAGATAAAGAAATAAGACATTACCAGTATTCTGGATCAAGAAATATTATATTTCAGCCTCTCTTCTTGCCCACTTATCACTATGTCCCTTTTCTTAAAAATAACCATGATCCTGATTTCTATACCATTAATAAGTTTTCCTGTATTTGAACAATGTAACTAGGAATATATAATCTATACTCTTATATCTAGTTTCTTTTGCTCAACATTATGTTTGTGAGGTGCACTTAAAATGTTGCATGTAGAAGTTTGTTCGTTTTCATTGTATGACTACATCACAATTTATTTGTCTATTCTACTGTTGATGAACATTTGGGTTGTTTCTGTTGTTTGAGCACCATGAATAACACTGCAATGAAACTTCTTGTATGCAAAATTTTGTGTATACATCTATGTAGTACTGTTGGTTAAATACCTAGGATCAGAACTACCAGGTCATTGGCTATGCCTACATTCAGTTGTAGTGGAATAAACAGTTTTCAAACTAGTGGTAGCAAATTGCACTCCCATCAGTAGTCCATAAGAGTTCCAGTTGCTTTTCATTCTAATCAACATTTCGTATTTTTCATCTTTTTTCACTTTAGTCCTGTTTATGGTCATATACAGGTATTTCATTGTGATTTTAATTTGTATTTCTCTGATGACTGAGGAGGTTGATCAAGTTTTTAATTGTTAGTCTATTGGATATTCTCTTTTATGGAATGTTTGTTCAAGTCTTTTGCCATTTTTGTTGATTACTAGGAGATCTTTATATATTGTGGATATGAGTATTTCTTCAGTCTTTGATAGTATCTTTTGATGAAAGTCATCCTTATTTTAATGCCTTAAAGGTAATTTTTGCCTTAATGGTTTCTGTTTTTTGTCTTGTTTAAGAAATCATGTATTCCATGCTCATGGAGATATTCTCTTATGTAATCTTGCATCAGCCTTATTGTTTTATCTTTCATAATTAGACTTAAATCCACCAAGAACTGATTTGAGGGGATGGTGTAAAGTAGGAGTTATGATATATCTTATATATCATATATATTATATATAATTATATATATATTTTTCTTTATGGTTATCTAATACCATTTATTGGAAAGACCATTCTTTCCTTACAAATCTGCAGAGACATCCTTGCAATGAATCAAATGCCTGAATATGTGGGTCTATTCCTGGGCACTATCTTCTGGCTTGTTGTTCTAATTGTCTGTCTTTGCACAGTTACTATGCTCTGTTAATAACCACAGCTTTATAATAAGGCTTGATATCTGGTAGTGAAAGTGCTTCAACATAGGTCTTTATGATTATCTTGACCATTCTTTACATTTTCATGTAAATTTTAGGATAATCTTGAAATTTCCACTCAAATCCTCATGGGATTTTTATTAGTGTTGCAATGAATCTGTTAGTTAACTTGGGGACATATCTACAATCCTGACTCTTTCAATCCATGAGCATAGTATATACCTCTGCTTTGATATTCTTTAATTTATCTCAATGTTTTATGATTTTTAGTGTAGAGATTTTGCAGTCATTAAGATTATTCTTGCAGTAGTTTTGCTATTATATTAAGATTCAAATTTGTTTCTGACGATTGCTAGAAATGTAAATAATTATGTGTATTGATATAGTGCCTTGGTACCTTCAGTTTTTAATTCTAATATTTTATCTGTTGGATTTTCTATATGCATATGTAATTTGTGAGTAATAACAGTTTTATCTCCTCCCTTTCAATCTTTAGAAATTTTATAATTTTTCTTGCCTTACTGCCATTATGAAAACTTCTAGTAAAATATTGAATTAAAGTGGTGTTAGCAGACATCTTCATCTCAAACCCAATCTGAAATGAAAAGCATTTAATATTTTACCATTATGTATGATATTTGCTGAAAGTTTTGAGCAGATATCTTTTCTGATTAAGGAAGTAACCTTCCCCTCCTAATTTGTTCGAGGAGGTTATTTTTGAATAAAAGCTTGACCCTGAAATGGTAGCATAACTGAAGTGTTTGAGGAACAGAAAGGAAGCCATTGTGATTAGAGAGAAGTTGGAGAGCTAGAGGGAGCTGGAGAAGATATGGCAGAGAAGGAAAGAGAATGGGAGGAAAATGATAGGGCTTTTGTGTTATGAAAGTCGCCAGGACTTCTGTGTTGATAATAGAAGGGAGAGTCAAGTGGAAGTAGGGTGACAGTTAGGAAGCTAACTGGAGATAATTGAAATGGTCCAAATTTAATATATTTAAAGTAGCAAAAACCAAACAAATAATAGTGAAAATCACAAAGCCAAAGTAGATTTTTCATAAATATTAATAACAATGATAAACACCTAGCAAAATTAAGAGGAAAAAAGGAGAGAGAAGACACAAATTACCAACATCAGGAGTGAAATAGTGGACTTCACCAGAGATCCTACAGACATTGAAATGATAACAAGGAAATATTATGAACTATTTTCTGGCAATACATTTAAACAACTTAGATGAAACTGGAAAACACAATTTACCAACTCACACAAAATGGACACACAAAGAAAAACAAAATCTGAATACCCTCATATCTATTGAAGGGATTGTATTTATAATTAAAAATAATCTTCAACAGAGTGCTTTACTGATAAATTCTAAGGAACATTCAAGGGAGAAATAATACGAATCTTATGAAAACTCTACCAGATAATGGAAGAGGTAGGAATATTTTTTTACTTACCTTATGAGGCCACCAAGGACATTTCATAAAAGACAGTTACAGACCAGTATGTCTCATGGATATAGATGTAAAATACTTAACAATAAATGCAAATCACATCCAGGAAAGTATAAATATATATAAAATATGTTTTAAATAAAAATAAGCAATATATTTAATAAATTTTAAAGATGATAATTATAATACACCATTTAATAGATAAAATTATACTTAAAGTATTTTAAATATTAAAATTTATATTATATTTAAATATTTAATAATAAATGTAACATACTTTTTAAAACTCAAAATATAGCACATTAGATGGAGTTTATCCAAGAATGCAAAATTTGTTTAGTATTCAAGAGCCACTCACTGAAAAACACATAAAGAGAAAATTATATTATTGTCTTGAAAGATATAGGGAAAAACATGAAAACATTTAACACCCATTTATGATAGAAAAAAAAAACTCTCTGAAAATTAAGAATAGAAAGAAAGGTCCTCAGTCTCATAAAGTATGCATACAAAAATCCTACAACTAATATTATATATAAAGGAGAAACATTTAACAATTTTATCCTAAAATCAGGAACAAGACAAGGGTTCCATTTTCACCATTTCTATTCAGCATTGCCCTGGAAGTCATTAAGTCACTGCTAATGAAGTAAGGAAATAAATAAACAAATAAAGTATAAACAAAAAATAAATAAAGTATATCTATATATATATGTGTAAAACACACATTTGCATGTCTTTATTCACAGATCACATAGTCATATTTCTAGAAAATCCTAAGGGACTTGCAAAAGAGATATTAAGGCTAGTAAGTGACTCCACAAGATCACAGGATTTACAAGGTCCATCATATAAAAAAATCAATTGGGGCTTCCCTGGTGGCGCAGAGGTTAAGAGTCCACCTGCCGATGCAGGGGACACGAGTTCATGCCCTGGTCCGGGAGGATCCCACATCCCACATCCCACATGCCGCGGAGCGGCTGGGCCCATGAGCCATGGCTGCTGAGCCTGTGTGTCCGGAGCCTGTGCTCCGCAACGGGAGAGGGCACAACAGTGAGAGGCCCGCGTAACGTAAAAAAAAAAAAAAAAAAAAAAAAAATCAATTGGATTTCTATAAACTTCACCAAAAAAATGGGACTAAAATTTAATAGCATCATGTATAGTAGTATAAAAATATTTAGGGTTGTTAGGAGAAAAACATCAATAAATTTAACAACTGCAAAATTTCTACACTGAAAATTACAAAACATTACTGAGAGTGATTGAAGGAGACTGAAATTAATGGAAACATTTGTGGATTGGAAGACTCAATGTTATTGAGATATCAATTCTCTCCATACTGATTGATAGATTCAGTGCACTCTCAATCAAAATCCTATTAAGGCTTTTTGAAGCAATTAAAAAGCTGGTTCTAAAATTTACATGGAAGTTCAAATTACCTAGAAGAATTAAAACATTCCTGAAAAAGAAGTACAAAGTTGGAAGTCTTATGCTATCAGATTTCAAACTATTATAAAGCTACAGTTACCAAGACAGTATGATAACAGGATACAGAAATAAATCGACACTTTATGGTCAGTTGGATTTTGAGAAGAAAATTCAATGGGGGAAAGAATTCTTTTGAACAAGTTAATCTATACATAGAAAGCAATTCTAGTCAAAACACAAATGGAATTTGATAAGCTTGTTCTAAACAGATAAGGACAAATAGTAAGAATTTTTTCTACCAGATAGCAAGAACATTTTAAAGCATTAATAATTGATATAAGTAGTTTGATTTGTGTAGGAAGAGAAAATCAATGGAAAAGATAGAGAATTTTGACATTAAAATTATATGTTTTTGATCAAGTCAGTAAACAAAAGATAGTTTGGGGACAGTTATCTATCCACTTGGGGGAAAAAGTTGATTCCTAACTCATACTACACATAAAAATATATTCAATAAATAGCTTAACGTAAATGAAAAACAAGCTAAGAATTAACTCACAAATATATATCTAATAAGCTCTTACAAATACATAAGAAAATATCCAAAGACTTATCATAAAATGAGCAAATGTTATCATCAGGCAGTGGACGGAAGAAATAGACAATAAATAAATAAAATAGGCTCATCCTACTCCCTTTAATTACAGGATGCAAATTAAAATAGAGGTAAGATATCAATTTTTCATCAAATTTGCGAAAGTTAAACAAAGAAACTGATAATATCTGTTGTTAATGAGAATGTGGGAGAACAATTCACTCACACATTGCTCTTAGAAGAAAAACTGGTACAGCTTTTTTGGAAAGAAATCTGGGCCTTCTGAATGACATACACTTCTAACCGAATGGTTTTAATTCTGAGCATCTCAGAAAAAACATTTACAAATGTGCAAGAAACAAACTATATATGTAAAGGTGTCCATTCAATCCTTGTACAATTTGTACAGTGACATGCAAGCATGTGTATCAAAGGAGGATATTGTATTTCATAGTATGCATTAATTAGAACTACATTTTATTTACATGAAAAATAATGCTCAAATCATAAGGATTTAAACATTTTCTAAGAATGTTCAACCTGCCGCAAAAAGACTAAACTTTACAACCCTTGTAAATCTAACAGCAGCAACCAACTGCTTGATCTTTACCTCAGGTGTAAGATTAGCCCTTTAGTAAACTGGATTGGGCTGAAATGAAGAAGGGAACTTGGCTCTGGATGTCCGTATTTGTATAAGAAAAGTAGAGGCAGCCTCCCACTTCAGTTTCACAAGGGATCTGTGTTGTCAACCATTATGATTGAATTGTGTCCCCTCAAAAAAGATATGCAGGAGTCCAAACTCCCAGTACTCAGATGGTGACCTAATTTTGAGATAGGGTCATTACAGAGTTATCAATTTAAAATGAGGTCACTAAGGTACGCTCTAATTCAATATGACTGGAGTCCTTATAAAAAGGGAAATTTGGATACAAACAGGCACACATAGAAGAAAGACAGTGTAAAGAGATAGGGAGAAGAGGGCCATCTACAAGCCAAACAGAGAGGCCTGGAACAGATTTTCCCTCATAGCCCTCAGAAGAAACCAACTCTGCCAACATCTCGACCTCAGACTCCCAGCCTCCAGAACTGTGAGACATTTCTCTTGTTTAAGCCACCCAGTGTGGGATACTGTTACAGCACCTCTAGCAAACTCATAAGGTACCTTTGTCAAGTTTTGTGCTTCTATGATGTCTTATATTTGGTTTGCATTTTTCTTTTGTCTGTATATTTAGTTACTTTGGAAAAATTCACCATTTCACTTAAGCCAAGTGATAAGGGAACAAAGAATTGTGCAGACATAAAGCAGGATAGCCAGGGGGATCAGAGGGAATAGAGCGAGAGAGAGTAAGCAAGACAACGTGATCTTTATGGTGCTATTTGTTCTAAAATGTTATGACTTTGTTATTACACACCCTGGTTTTATTGATGTTCCGAACTGCCTGGACATTACGTCCCCAAAATATTCCCCACCTTAATTTTAGTTTCCCCCAAAGCAATTCTAAGACAAGGACTTGGTGTGAGTCATTTATTTAGGAAGTGGTCAAAGGAAGCACAGGAAAGGAAATGGAAAACAGAAAGGAAAGAGAAATTGAGAAGGAAGGAGCACCACTAAAAGTTGTTACTTAGTGTGTTACCTCTGTGGGCACCTGAGGCACTATTCCACTGGGGAACCCTGAGGAATGGGGTAGAATACACCTCAGAGTTGTCCCCCTCATGGATTGGGAAGCTGGGGAATTTATCCACCCAGTCCTGTCTATCATTGTCTGAAAATTGCCCCCGGGGGAATAAAATGTATAGCATGTTGCAACCACTCTGGTCCTGGTTTGCGTTCAAACTTCTATAGAGCTGGGAAAGCCCACCGGCAGAGAAACAGAAGGATGTGGGTGCATGAGCTGGGCAGTTGGTTGTCAGCAGGTGAGATACTGTCCAACCCAACAAAATGAACTTAGAGGTCAGTCAATACAATGTGGAGGGGAGCATCAAATCAATAGCATCTTCTACATTACCCAGGAAATCTGGATTAATGAAAGATTATGGCAGTAACATGAAAATGGATGTAGGCATATGAGATCTTTAGAGGCAGTTTGGGTGCACATGGCTTCAAGGGATTCTTGCTCAGAATTGAAAATAAGGAACCAAAACCAAAACCAAACACAACAATAACAACAGGTGTTTTAGAGTGAAGTCTAGTCCACATGTAAAACAATGTTAAAAGGAAGAACTAATATCCCCCAAAATAAAAAAAATGAAAGATGCTATATTCTTAGGTAATGAGTGAACTTGTAAATAAACCAAATTCTTATTTCCAAGTGATTAGAGTGTTTGGAAGGTATAGGCAGTGATTCATTTGATGCATTTCAATAGTGAGTAATGGTGAAGACCTAGGCTGGATTTTTGGAAAAGAAAGTTGACTAAAACTATGTATACTCAAGAAACTCACAATCTGTGGACCAGAGTGGAGTTACTTATACAAGTAACCATACTACCTATGATTATGTTGGGTATGGACAGAGGACTCAGGCAGAAGAGAGAGATTCTTTTCCTGGATGTCAGGACATTAAAGAGAATAGATGAAGGAGTTTTCCCTGGCCTCTGAGTTTGGCCCTAAATGCTGATTAGGGGTTTCCAAGCTGGACAACAGTGGAGTGGGGTAGGGTTGGCTATTCAAGGAACAGCAGCCAGATAAGCAAATGAAAACAAGCATAAAAGGACCTGGTAGTTCAAGGTGGCTACAATTTAGGAATTTTGAGTTTATCCCTAGGCAATGGGGAGCTGTGAGGTTTTTGACACGGAGAAGGATATTTTAGATTTGTAGTACTGGAAAAACTACTCTGGCAGCAGTGGAACTTGACTTTGAATGAGGAGATGCAAATAGGGATACTCTTCGTGTGACTATTGCACAAATGCAGGTGTGTTAAGATCCTGAACTACAGTAGTGATAAGTAAGCAGCACTGAGTTTGAGGATGAAAGATTTCAATTGATGAAACTCAGTGCCTATAAATATTGATACTTAGAACTGAAGGCGAGAGACATTGAGGATTCCTCCCAGACTTCTGATTAGGTGTGTGAGAGAGCCAACTGTTGAAATAGAGAAGTAGGCTGGCTGGGTTGTTGTTGGTGATAATAAGTTCAGGTTTGGGCTTATTGAGTCAGACATGTAGAAATATAACCCCTCACTAAGTATGAAGGCCTTTCACCTCCTATCTATGAAAGAAAAAAAAAAGTTGTGATGGATTTGAAGAAAATTATCAACAGTTTTAGTGCTTTAGAGGGAAGTCCTATGACCATTAGAACAGATAAAATATATTCTAGGTTAAACCCTATGAAATTGCTAATATTTGGCTGTTTTTGATCTGTGTAAAATGGAAGTTTCATATGGTCCATCAAATAGTTTTCTGGCCTTGGGAAAGACTGTATAAAGGATCTTCCTTAGATTTCACTAAGGAAATAAAGATTATTGTAAAGTGTTGAAAGCAATCTTCCAAGGGAAATAAAACTGGTGACAGAAAATTTATCAAGCCAAAATATCTACTTTTTACTACTTAACTTTCATGTCTCGTAGGACAGGTCAATGATGCCCAGGTAAGCCAGTAGAGAGCTCTGACCTGGGAGGTGAGTGGTAGTGATGGGGGGTTCTTATTAGGACTCTACTTCCAAGAACTCTGCTGGAGAAACTGGATTGTATCCTCCTCCTTTCCCTCCAGTCCCCACACCAGTGTTCTACAGCATTTCCTACATGGAGCAGCATCTCTTGGAATTTTAAAGTAAGATCTAAGGACTCCTGAAAATATCATTTATCTTTCATGTAAGTTAAACTGAAGAATTCTACTTTGTAAGCTAAAGGGAAGAGTAAAACATTTTTGGACTTTTCAAATACAAGGAAAAACATACATGGAGAAATGATATTTTCCTTGGTGACTGATGCCAGGAACATCTTGTTTTGATAAGTTCAATTCTGCTATCATTATATTACAGTCAAAATAGAGTTTTTGACTGAATTATACATTTCTCTTCTAAGTTGCTCCTGCTCTCTGGAACTGAGATGCTTCCAATTCAAAATTATTTCTGCCTTTCAGATTTATACTGACATTAGTATAAACCAAATGAAGAAAAATGAAAATATATTCATGCAGCTGTTTCTGCATATCACCTTTAATCTTCCATGTAATTTAAAATATGTGCTTTTCAGAGAGGAAGAGAGAGAGAGATCTATTTTTGCTTTATGTGAGTATAAAAGTAATTTGTTACCATGGCGATATTTTTTTATCCTGTATTTTCCAAACACAGCCTTTGTTTCAGGTTTTGGGTAAACAGTCACTCTCTCTGTCCTCCATTTACAGTACCGTGCTCCACTGACCACTTCAGGTCAAGCAGAAGCTAGTCTACAAGATCAAGTACCACATTTGACAGAGATTTTCATTTTTTTGGTGCTTGTATCAATATGAGCTTCCTGACAGAGTCAGGAAGAGGGCATTTCCAATTCTGAGACCCTCGATTTGGCAAGTGCTAAAGTTTAGTGTTCCAATTTCCATGTCTTTTTTTTTTTTTTTTGAAAAAGAACCACTGCCTATTTTAACCCTATTCGATCCAAAATCCAACCCAGTCAACATTCACCTAGCATTACATTCACCAGGCTACCAACCTACAGTGGCTGTTTTTCTATTAATTCTGTTTGTAAAATGTTAGGAGCTGGCAACTTTTCTGTTGTTTTGTACACAAGCAAACAAAAACCAGAGGCCTAATTATTGTCAACTTAAGGAAGGTGCAGTAGAAGAAATAAGGTAAATAGAACCGGAGAGTCAATCTGTAGGCTCAAAGGAATTAAATAAATCAACAATTAAAGAAAATTGCTTTAAAGACCAGGCAGTTTAGGGAAGATAAAGAGAAATGAGATCAGAGAACCATTTGTAGCCTAAGTTCTGAATATATATTGCCTGTATGGTGGTGGTAGGAGGTGGGAGAGGGGGACTTGAAGGGGAAATAGAAGAGAAGTATGCAAGGAGGAAAGGCAGCAGCAGACATAGGAAGTTGTGCAATAGATGAGCAATTATAGTTCTAATATATGTTAAAACAACAAACCAATGTTATTGGCCAAAGTGTAAAATCCCCAAAGTCAAGTGTTGCATAAATTTGTCAACATAGCCTGCTTTGGGATGGGACAGAAGGCATGAATACACAAGAATAGATCATTTATATATAAGGTAAATCATTTATATATAAGGTAAATCATTTATATATAAGGTAAATCATTTATATATAAGGTAACTGCTTTTTGAACATCTACCTGGGCAAGGCATCAGGTTAGCCTTGAAGGAGATAAACAGAAGAGTAATATAAAGACTGAATAAACTGAAAGAGGCAATTTTATGTAAACACATAGAAGGTAGCTAATCATACAAAAGCCCCACGAGCTGCATAGATAGATCAGCTTTACTGCAGTTTGGAGGCAGTAGAGTTTCCTTTCACTGTGGGGGATCACAGAGCAAGATTAGAACTAGCTTTTGAAGAGCAGGCTGGATGTAGAGAGATGCAAAGAAGAGGGAAAGGAACCCCTCTTCTCCTCTGGGTACCAACCAATGGAGCACATACATAAAGGAGATTGCTGATGGCATGGGAGGTTGGATTGGACACCATGTCTCAGAGTCAAGACTGAAAACAGGCTTCATACCCTCTACTCTGAATCTCGACACTAATACCCACAGAGATCCCACTGGGCCTGAAATACAGACTCAAAACCTCCATACCCAACCAACTAGATGAATGAGAACCTCAAGATTGCTGTAAACATCCATTTGGAGACAGGAAATAAAGTGGAGTAGTTACCTCAAGAGAAGAGGTAGTTTATGTTTGACAAAATGCAGAAACTGAAAAAGGAAATGTGGAATCTTCCCTGGCTTTTGGCACCACCAGCATGATCACCAAGAAAGATAGTTCAATGGATGCCAATTTCTAACAAAATTCACCACCGTCCTTTCTTTTGTAAGGTGTATGAGCATCAGAGATGCTGTGTTTTACCTTAAATATTCTCCTAGATGGAAAGCAGAGATTTTGGCTATTGTCCTTAACAGGTGGAAGTAGAAACAAAAGAAAAAGAGAGCAGATATTCCCTCCCTCCCCTCAGGCCTGCCAAAAGCCAAACACTATGGCAGGTTCTTTCCATGTACCACAAAACTGACTCTCCATAATAACCCAGTGATGTAGGTATAGTTGGCTCCATTATACAGATAAATAAACTGAGACTCAGGGATTAATGTAAAGAACTTGCCTCAAGTCAAATAACAAATAAATGGGCAGACCCAAGATTTGAATCCATCTTCATAACTCCAAAGCCCATATTCTAGGCACACATACAAATTACAGTAGTCCAGCTGAAGCTAGGCAACATGTTGGAAACCATGGGAGGCTAATCTGCAAAGAATCATAGCAAGGGTAAGAATTTAAATTTATTTTCAGGCAATCCAGAGCTTCTGGAACATTTCCTTTGAGCAAGGAAGTTGCACAACATGGCATACTTTAACTGATTTGGGGTAAAATTCAGCCTAGAATGTATATGATAATGTGAAAATAAGCCGTTTGGCATTTAAAAATTCAGTTGCTTAAAACAAAGGTCATTTATTACTGCTTACACATCTGTGGGAGGTGGCTGATCCAGGCTTGGCTTGGCTGGCTTGGCTGGCTGGTTCTGCTTCGGACTGAGGCCGCTGGACAGCTCTGCTTCTTACTGTGCATCTGTGGGCTGGGGTGGGACGGTTCTGCTCCATGTGTTTCTCATCCTCCTTGAACCAGTGGTTTAGACAAGAAATGTTCTTCTCATTATGATGTGTGTGGCTCAAGACAGTGAGCAGAAACCCACAGGCCTCTTAAGGTACAGGATCAGATCTGGCTCTCACACTGTCACTTACACTTTAGTCTATTGGACAAAGCCCGTCACTCAGCTAAACTCAAAGCCAAGGGGCAGGGAAATACAGTCCACCCTTTTCCTGGGAGAAGATTAAAGGTCACATGGTAAAGGGTACGAATTTAAGGAGGGTTGAAGAGCTGGGCTAATAATGAAGTCATCCCCATCCTCATCATCATTATGAATCACCACTGCATAAGCACTGAGTAGGTCCTGAATTTACAGCTTCTATTAGAGAGATTGTTACTTTTAGTTAAACCCAATGTTAATAGAACGAGAATAGTAAAATCTAATTCTCTGCACTTGGGCTTTGATTTCATTTCCTTATCTGTAAAACATAAGGTTTGGCAACCTCTGTGGTCCCTTCTAACTCCATGATTCTAGGTTTCTATTCTCCCTCATCCTATTGCTTTAAGTTATAAACAGATACATAGTCAAATGAAATTTCTGCTCTAATGTATATTCTATAACAAATTAACAGAGAAACACTTAGGAAAATTTTCAATACTGTAAGTTTCAAGAATTCCAAAGATATGCTAAAATTCCATTTTGATTAGAAAAATTGAACTGTACTCTTCACAGAATAATCACAGCTAAGACTTTTGAGTCACCTGTGTCTAATACATATTTAATATCCTCTTTATATAGAGGAAAACATGGATGGAATATCATTATTATAAAGTCCAACAGTTCAAAAGTTCTCTTTTAACAAATGTGGGTAGACCTTTTGAGCTTTACTTCAAACAGCACAACACTGAGAAAATACATTTGGGCAACCTCAATATGAGTCTTTTTACATCCCTGTACTCCTTCCTTCTCCCAAGCCCTCTCCTTTACAGCAAGGACTATCTGTCTCTTCTGGGGTTGTTTCTGATGTGTGGGGATACAGAAGCAATGGGGGGAAGCCACGGACAGGGCTTGTGAAGGAAGTGATTGACAGGCATTGCTTCATGAGGCTGCAGTGACAGGGAGGGCTGAAAACAACTGTCTACCACCTGCCCCCTCTTCTTGTTCCAGCTCTGTGGTTCCTTAGTGCTCTCCTGTTTTCTTCCATCTTCTCTTAATTTTTACTTACTTGGTTGGTAATATGGCATTTCATTTGGGCTTTCATGAATGGATATTTTGCTCACATATCACCTTCTCATATATTACCTAAGTGCCTTAGCTTTCTGGGGTTATTGTACCCTTTAAGATTGAACTCAAGCTGGTTTATATCCATAACATATGTTGGGGGAACCTAGCATCATGTCCATGAACTCCAGGGATTCATGGGGTCTTAATTTCCTCCCGGCCACCCTGGCTTTGAGTCTCCACTGCCGCTGAGTCCTCCATCTCTGTGAGCGCCCCACCTCTAGGACGTGCTTTCCTTTTCACACCGTGTTGACCTGCTGGGCACCCCCCACCCCTCTATTCTCCTCTACTCCCTGAATTTCCACAGACACAAGGCTGAGGGGTTAAGTAAACTTTGCCAAAATGCTTGGAAGTTGGAGGGAAAGCCCTATAATTAAAAGGGCTTCAGCTGTGCTCTGTGACCAGGTCTTTCTCATGGAGAATATTTCCACTTCATCCCCTGGTTATCTCATGAAGCTCCTCTCTGTGGTGCACCTTGGCTGACTCTCAAAAGACAACAAAAGGCTCCCAGGGTATTACATTGAACAATTGTAGTCCCTTCCTAAACCAAATTCCAAGTGACTTTAGGTACACATGGACAATACAGTACTTTACTATATCAGAGGTTTCTCTTCTAGAACTATTTGTGCCTGTTTAAGCAGCACAAAGCCTTGATAAGGCAGTGTTTCCTTAATCTTGATCAGCTCAAATGCTTTGGTAGGACTGTCTTCTTTGAATATGGACATTGTCAATGCTACCAATAGCCACTCATCTCCGCCACACCAACATTCACAGCAGGAGTGGCTACAGTCATTTTGTTTTCACTGCTGTTTTGAAAAACATTTTTATTTCTCATACAGATAAATATGACACCTCAGATACAGAAGAATTGGCGAAAAGCATTTCAGGTGGTTAGAATAAGTTGCCACAGTCCAGACATGGAGGCAAGGATGCTGGAATAATTCTGCAGAAGCAATCCAACTTGTGCTTAGGATCCCATGGCCTGGAGGTGATTGGGGGAGAAGAGTCTGGAGAGGTGCACCGGATCACGGTAAGGAGAACCCTGGATGAAAAACATTTGTACTTTTCTTTGTGAGTGACACCTATCACTCACAAAACCAATGATCACTCAAGCCAAAGACAGTTTTTCAGTAGAAACTTTTCCATCTTTACCGTTTTGCTTTAGGGAAATATTGCGTGAGTAGGATGGAGTCAACCAATGCGGCCAAGTGGGGAAAGAGAGATAGAAAAATCCATAAAAAGACTATTGCAGAAATTTCTTTGTATACATTATGTGTATAATAAATACAGAACTGATGCAGTTTATATTAATACCTCAGTTATGTGCTGGCCACCTATAAAGGACATGGAGCCTGTTTGGTTTATTGTTTCAGTGAATTGAGGAATATCCTGTGGGTTGAAAAAGTCATTGCTATTATTCTTGGTGGCAATTCTCAAAAAAACTGGTAAGAAATTTAGGAATTAGAAAGATCTTTTCCACTTATATATGGCAATCAAAATACTTTGGTATTTTCTACATGGAATTAAATTCGACTTCAACAGAACTAAGGGGCACATTTGCAAGTGATTGTATGGCAGTTATAGAGTGGCTGTCCGAGCCCCTCAAGGAGGCCACGGCCAATACAAAGATCAGAATTGACTTTCCATTAGAACTATCTCCCGACAAATGTCACAACCCTGAGTGTTGTGAATGGTGAAATTGTCTTCCAGAAGAATGGAATTCACTCAATTCAATGTCACCTGCTCCATCCAGAAGTCAGCCTCCAAATTCATTGTGCACGTGTAGTCGAGTTTGGGGAGATGGGGAACCACATGGGATTATAGAAAGTGCTCACTTTCTACTTCACACTTTTCTATATTGTTTTCATTTCTTCATATGCATAGATTGACTTTATAGTAAACATAATATCAAAGTAAATAAACAAAACGTCATCACCGGGCACAACGTTATTCCTACTGCTTAATGGTGACTTGGCTGGGGCATCTAAAAGTAAGTTGAGAAACTAAAGTGTAACAGCTGTTTCAGACTTCTGCTTCAATTCTGTTGAACTATTTGGAAGTGGAGTGGAGATGCATAGGAACTAGGGAAATTACATCTAATACAGCATTTGGAGCTTCAGTCTATATTATTTGGTCTATTTCATCTCTCTCAAGAGACCACCTGCTAAGATAAATCAACTTTAGTAGTTTAATACAATTAGGATGAAGTAGGAGTTAGAGCTGCCTTGTAACAAATTCTCCTTCAGCATCAGAGAGTGTTGAATCTACACATTGGGTTCTGGTCCACACATTGAACCCTAGAAAAGAAGAAACAGAGAGAGGCATAGTCACTAGGTATGAGGGAAGGTACTTTTACTACGTACTTGTTTTTATCCAAGCCCTGTGATAGGGCTTTACTTATGTTAACAAATTAATACCCACTAATATTCATTGTATAGATGAAGAACCAAGTTCAGAGAGGTTGGGTAACTTACCAAAAATTAGGCACTAAGTGATGGAATCATTTCTTAGAATCCTTTTTGTTCCTGAAGTCTTGTTTTCCCCCCATACAATATTTTCCTCCTTGGTTAAGGTATAATGCATTGTGATTTATCTGAAGTAACTGAGTGTGTATAGCCCAGAAAAGGCAGAGCCACGATGGTGGGCACTGCATCCAGAAGTTCCCTTTCCTGCCAAAGCTCAACTTGACAAAATTATTCCTAGAGGTTGGACTTCAGGATGATAAAACAGTCACCAGGTGGGGTTTATTTATTTATCTTTAGTGAACTGGTGCAATTGCTCAGACTGAGCAGTAAGTAAACATCCTGCCAGAGAGAGATGCAGATAGGGAGAAGCAGTGAAAACAAGTTCTTAGTTCCTTTAAAATTGTTTGATGTAATTTTGGTTGGCAGCCCAGTGAGGAAGCTCTTTTCCTATCGAGTTCTGATTCTGATTGCTGTGCAGTTGTTTGCCCACCTCTCTGACTCTGAACACTCACTGCTCTCTGGGTTCAGAAGTAATCACTCTGCTGCATTTAAAGTGAGGAGAGGGCTTCCCTGGTGGCGCAGTGGTTGAGAGTCCGCCTGCCGATGCAGGGGACACAGGTTCATGCCCCGGTCTGGGAAGATCCCACGTGCTGTGGAGCGGCTGGGCCCGTGAGCCAGGGCCGCTGAGCCGCGCATCCGGAGCCTGTGCTCCGCAACGGGAGAGGCCACAACAGTGAGAGGCCTGCGTACCGCAAAAATAAATAAATAAATAAATAAATAAATAAATAAATAAATAAATAAATAAAGTGAGGAGAATGACTACCAGAAAAATTCCATATGAATTAATATAAGTAAACACCTTCTATCAGCAAAACTGGAGTGTTGAGTTGGTGACTTGCAAATGAAAGGCAAACAAATCGATGTGGTGGACAGAGCAGCCATCCAGCTAATGCTCAGTAAGAATGTGCTTTCCTCCTAAGTCCCTTCTGCTCACAGCCCTCACTCCACGTTTCCTGGATGACTGACTCAGCCTTGGTTCCACAATGGCCTGGTCTCCATTGCCAGGGTAGAGATTTGTGCCAATCATTGTACCTCGAGAGAATGGAGATGGAAGTGTTTTTCCCCTAAATTACTTGGAAAATTGCCTAAATTTCCTTTTTCATTTTTGCTACAGCAGGCCTGACCTTTAGCTGAGAGGGTCTAACCCACCTAGGCCATTACTGGGTGACTTCTGCAGGGCCATTTCTAAAATGCCATTTTGTAGTCATTGTTGCCTAGTTTAGTTGCTGGAATATTATGGCTTTGAACTTTCTTAAGTTTCTTCTCACTGAAAAGCCCAAGCTACTTGTCAAATTTCAAAAGGATTCAATATATGCCAAATGGAAAATGGGGAGCGTGATGAAAGAATTAGCTGCCCCATATTTACAAACTTGAATATGCTCAGTTCAGATGTGTTTTTCATGTTATGTTTTCTATAATGAGGGTCCTTGATCCCCTTTAAATAGAGGGTCCTCCCTAAGGAGAGCAGGCTAAGCTTTCAGGTAAGATCCCATTGAAGCTATTGATATTGACTCAGTTGTTATATATGCAAATTTCTAAAGAGCTGACACAGTGACTATAATGTATATTGAGTGCCTACTATGTGCCACATGCTCTACTTATTTCACTGAATTTTGAAAGGAATCTTACGGTCAGGCATTTTCCTCATATTTTGTAGATGCCTAACTCTAGACCATATTTCTATTGGTGCAGAGATGGTATCCAATTTATTCACATGTGTATTTCCAGGAGAAAGCACAGGTCTTGCTTACGATAAGTACTTAATGAATGTTCGATGAATTAACTCTGACCCTCAGTGGATGTTTGTTAACTGTTGAACTGAACTACAGTACTCGAGGAAACTGAGGATCAGAAAAGTTAAGTGATACACCCAGACCTCAAAGTCATTAAATAGTGGGTCAAAATTCAAACCAATCCTGGTCCCTTATTTAGGAACCATCTATTCAGACCCAAACTGTCAAGAACCCCTCCCACAGAACATTTCTCTTGCTTCTCTCATCACCTCTGTGAGGAGGACCATGACTGAAGGATTACCAAGCCTGGGTTTGTTCTCTGGGGCACACTGCCTCCCAATTCACAAATCTGGTTCTCCCTGGTGCTGAAGAAGGAAACTTTCCCAGTTTGGGGACCCTCATGGGAGGAGTGACTGATTTATTTTGTTTCTTACAGGAGAGAGGCAGGGAAGGGCACTTCTATTCTGTGACAAGGGGATAGTTGGCTGTTGTGTTCTCCCTTCCCTGCCTTTGGACGTGACAGCCCTGAGTACTCGGAAAGCTAATCCATGGTGGGACCGAGGCCTTTTCTGGGATTAGCTAAACTCTTCTCAAGTCCAAGTGACACCGGGCTGAGCTGTGCTTTGTTTGGGAATTTGATCAAGAAGATGAGAACAGACTAGCCGGGGGGGAAGGCAGCAAATGACAAAAGCCCACAGGAATTTTGGCTCACAGCAAAATGTGTCAGGAGGCACAGATGCTTGAAACAAGCAGATTCCAGGGCAAGAGAAAAATCGAGAATGAGGAGGAATGTGGAAGATTAGGGAGTGACTACAAATGTAAATGTTAGTCGATGGAGTTTTTGAAATAACTTAGATCTTCCTATGATTTTCAAACTTAGGTCCTAAATTATCCAAGTTAATATGTGTAACTCTGAAAATGTTTAATTCTGCTAATGAATTGATTTTATTTAAAAATATATAATTGAGGAGAAAATAGAGCTAATAGGTTAAGCTTCTTTACTCTAACATTTGGTTTCTGATCACTGGACCAAAAGACCCATGATTTTGTACTGAATCTTCCCTTGCTTTATAGAAGTTCCTTTGGTCTCTGAACCTCAGCTCCCACACCTGAGATAGTGGTGTAGCACTGTGGAGGCCATGTCTTTGGGCTCTTAACCTGCCTCTAAGCACTAACTACCTGTCTGACCTTCGGCATGTTTCTTAGCTTTTTCTGTGCCTCTGTTTCCCTGTTTCTAAAATTAAAAGGATACTAGTATCTACCTCATTGTTTATCTGTAAGAATGTCATGATCCTCACAACACATAAAGCATGTTGACCAGGGCATGGCACAACAAATGTGTCATAACAGGGAGATGAGGGCTAACGTTGCTCCACTCCCCAGTTGTTGTGAGGATCAATCAACTGAAAGAATGCATTTTGAGAACCTTAAGTGGGTATGTAACGTACATATGTGCTTAGGTAAACGAGAAGCATTCATGTCATTATCAAGTAATTTTGTGGGTTTTGTCTGCTTGCTGATTTTCCTCAAATTGCTTGATGAATATGCAATTCTCCCTAAAGAAATAGGGCTCTCATGTCAGGATCTCTGTTTAGAATTTCTTTTGTATTCTTTAACACCATTCGACAATGTTTGTAACATTTGGCTGTTTTCAAAGCCCTTTCAGAGATATCTCAGTCACTCCATGTGGCAACCCTTGAATGGTACGTGTTGTAACTCTCCCCTCACAGATGAAGGAACTGGAGCTCAAGGTGACTTTTTCGGCATCCCGAGGAGGGAGGGAGATGTGTAAGAGGCAGATCTATGTTATGAACCTAGACCTTTCCATTCCATAGTCCATGTTCTCCCCACCTTCCGGGTTGCCTCTTGTAAGTGTTTACCTACCCAGCACTCAGAGTCTCCACTCAACGTGGACCGCACACGGGGCTGGTCTGCTCCGGAGCACTTTCCTCAGCCAGGCAGGAGTCTAGACCTACCGTGTGACTGAATGGGGGAGCCTCCCTGAGCCCCTCATTCCCTGCCGCCTGTTTCCCTAGTCTAGCTGGGGCTGACCCTGGTGCTCATCTCCCACAGGCACTGCGCACGGTCACGTGGGACAGCCCAGTAAAGGTCAGGGGCTCAGACAGCGGCTCCGCCAACCTCTTTTTAAAAACTCCCACTTTGCTGAATTATTGCAATAACTGTGTCGCCATCTGTGCTGTGTGAGGTTGCCCTCCGAGGGCAGAAGGTCAGCAGCTAATGAGCCATTCCTCTGCCCCTCAGAGAGATTTGAGCAACCTGCCGCTGCAGCTCGGAGCCGCCCGCACTCGGTGCTAGGCCGCCGTCTGCCCATCTGTATTCCTGTCCAGGCGCGCGCAGCTTGCCAGAGGCGAGGGTCAGGACGCTCCCGCGCTCTCAAATCACTCCGCAGCAATACTCTTTATAGATCCTATTATTGTCAGTGGAAAACCATTTTGAAGCCTGTATGTGATTAGGGCATATGGCCAGCTGGAGGCATTTGAAAAAAATATCTTTTAACATTTCCTTTTATTGAATTTGGAGAATCTGTGGTTTAATGCAGAGTTTCATACTGCAGTTGAATACAGCAAAACTTGGAAGAAAGCTTTTTTAAACCAACAGTTGGATTGTGTAACGCTTTGATTAAATAGTTGTTAATGAGTCACATTTCCTTGCACTCATCAAAGGCTTTTCTCTAACAGCGGTAATTCTCACCTTTGACTTCATTATTTTATGAAGGAAGACAGAAGGCAAAATGAAATACAATTTAACAAGTTTTTTACTCATCCAATATGCAAAAAGAGAAACCTAGAGGATGTACAAAAAATAAGCCGGCACACTGCCAAGCTTTCTAGGCATGAGGTTTTTTAAGATCTAAAATCACTGGTTATAAAATTAATAAATTGGTTTTCTGATTAAAATATAACCAACCTTCAAAACGATTTCTCCTCTTTATCCCTGAGACACTCATGCATGCTGTGTGCATAAGGCAAAGAATCAGGAACTTCCCAGTGATAGTGTGTTGTTTCTCCTGTTCTTATAATGAAAGGATATTTAACAGTGTATTGTTATATCACTCATTGTGTTTATGATTTTGTCTCCTCTTTTCTGGAAACTCAATTGCACAGTTCTAGAGGGCAGAGATCATGTGTTTGGTGTCTTCCGTATTCCCCCTGCTTTGATTGTAACAGGAATGTATCTCACATGTAGGAGATGGGAGAAAGGCAGAGGGATTCTAAGCCAGAAAGCCTCTAATATATAAAATACAAAAATATGTGGCTTATATTGAAACACAGCTACTTGGTACTTCAACATACGGGATGAGTACTATGTAAGGTTTTTGAAACAGGAAATGGAAAAAAAAGAAAAACTGTAGAGAAAGAGGGTCTATTTTTTCCTATGGGATTCCCCAGAGGCAGTTGATCTAGAAGATATTTCTTCCCATCTGTGGTGAGACTGCTAGCTATTTACAAGAATTTGTTTCCTCTCCTTCCCAGTGCTCAGCTAGAACTCATTTTCCAGTTGCCCTTACAGTTTGGTGTGGCCAAATTATATTTATAGTGAATGGAATATGAGGAGAAGTGACATTTGTCCTATCTAGGCCTGGCATAAAAATCTACCACACATGTTCTTCCATATTCTTCCCATTTTTGCTGACTTTGAAGGACATCTGTCAGAGATGACAGGCATTACTAGCCTGGTGCCCTGAATGACTGTGTGGAACAAACTGCCCCCACTTACATGAACCACCCTGAGCCACCTGACCTATCACATAAATGAGAATTCTCTGTTATTTGGAGGCCTTACATGTTGGGCCTATTTGTTACTGCAGTTTCACATACTCTAATATACTTACAACTGTTGGGTCAGGATAAATGCTTCATCTAGCTGAAAACTGAGAGCTCATTGGAACAGGACTCTCAGCAACATTGGCAGGGCACATTATTCAGAGAGACAGATCAGACAGTGCTGATGTGATACTAAAGGTTCTGCCCTAGATAACTAATAAGAACCTACTGTATGGCATAGGGAACTCTACTCAATTCTCTGTAATGACCTATATGGGGATAGAATCTAAAAAAGAGTGGATATATGTATAACTGATTCACTTTGCTGTACAGCAAAAACTAACACAATATTGTAAATCAACTATACTCCAATAAAAATTAGTTAAAAAAAATAAATGTTCTGCCTTTACTGCAGCATTTCTCAAAGTGCTATTCAACAGACATCCAGAACAGGCTCAGTGGGCCAAAGAATCTGCCAAAGACTCACTGCCAAGTTAATGATGATGGTTGGAAAAAGCAACACTCTAGACTTCAGTGAGAAGAACAAAATGGATCCTGAATGAATATATGAGCTATTTGGGATTCTGCAGGGAATGGGAAATGATTTGGGAAGCTCAGAGCAGTAATGACACCTATGTGTGTATATGTGTCAGTGTGTGAGTGTATGTATGTGGATTTTCAAAGCCTTAGACTTTTTTCCCTTATCTTTTATTACCACAGCTTTTGATACCAGCCCTCTGTGATGGCTTTCCCCCAAGTAGATATGCCTAAGGGAAGCAAGGGTTGCATATTAACTACATCCAGTAAAAGCAGAAGGTAGGACCCAAGAGATTATGTACAGTTATTTGTTGTTGTTGTTGTTGTTGTTATGGAGGATGTGGAATTTGCATCAACTAAGACTTATTTAGTGCATTTCCTTGTATTTTCCAAAAGTGTCTGAAGTTTTCTGCTTTCTAACTTTGTGCTTTTAAACTAGAGAATTATAGTTTTCATCTGAGACCAAAACTAATGAGTTACTGTCATGTCTAGGTTTGTTTGGCTAGTTATGAGATTTAGAGACAGTTCAAGATTTTCATTTTTATCACTATACATAAAAATCTGATTAGCAAGTACTTCTCAGTGATCTCATTGTCTTTCAGAATCACCTCTGCTTTCTTACCTTTGAAATTATGGTGTAATTTTTAAAGCAGCCTGCCTTGTTTTCAGGCCTCTTTAAAGCTCTCTGCTGGTCTATTGATGGGAAGTTCCCAGGAACATTTTTTTCTTTTCTTCTGATTGGCTAAAGAAATGAGTGAGGCTTTCTGATGTGCACATGTGTGTGTTAATCCTAAGATTTATTGTCTAATTGAAAAGTCAAAAACAAGGCTGAGAGAGTGTTCATTTCTTTTTCTATTTGAGCTAGGTATCTAAGAGTAATTAAGTAGCTGGTAGATCTGGCAGCACCATGCTTACTTTTCTGCCTGCAGTAATTGGACCCGAGTAGAAGCTGATCCCTTAGAAGGCTTGTGAGCTTCTCTGCCAGAGGACCTGCCACTTGTTCACTGTACATAAAAGCATTTACATAGGTTGCTGCATTTATGTATGATATTTTCCTGGTCTGTGTACAGATTTGAGTTTGCAGCCCTGGGTTTAATTGTTAAACTGTGACTTTGTATTTCTAAATGCATATAATTGAGAAAACAATTAGTAAAAACCTGATATCTGAAGGAGATTTTAACTATTCATATATTTCAGGTGGTTCAATACCAGAAAAGAGAGCTCTATACCACTCATTTATGAAAGAATGTAAAAATTCAACATAAAATATTAACCATGTATTAAAAGACCAAAGAGTGTTTAGTCAAGCACTGCAAGAAACAGTAACGTGAGAAATATATTGTAATTCGTTATATTAACAGATGAAAAGAGGAAAAATAAATCTAATCATTTTAATAGATGCTAAAAAGGAATTTGACAAAATTTAATACCTATTCATGTTTCAAAAAACAAACAAAAAATCTTCTCATATTAGTATAGAAGAAAATTTAATTCCAGAAAAAATATGTGCCAGAAATCCAGGACTTAATGGTGAAATGGTAGGTGTGTTCCCATTAGGTTCAAAAGTAAGATAAGGAAGCTTGCTACCATTGCCAGTATTCAATGTTTTGTGGAAAGTCCTAGCTGGTGCAATAAAATAAAGAATGTATGTGTATAAATATTGGCAAGGAGAAAAACTCATTGAATGGGATATGCAGTTTACCTAGAAAAGGAATAAAATCAACTAGCAACATCTTAAAACTATGTTTAGCAAGGTGGCCAGATACACCAATGAATAATGAGTCATTAGTCATGCTTATGTGATGTGTAATGAAACTTTAGTAAAAACCCTTGAACAACCTGAACAATGAGATTAGAGAGTTCCTGGACTGGTGAACAGAGAGGACGTGGAAGCTCTGCATCTCCTTCCTTACCCTGACCTATGCTATGCATCTCTTGCATTTGCCTATTCCTGAATTACATCCTTTAAAATAAAAATATAATCAGAAGTATAGTGCTTTCCTGAATTCTGGGAGTCATTCTAGTGAATTATCAAACCTGGAGGGGGTAGTTTTAGGAACCCCTGAAAATGCAGTCAGCTGGGCAGAAGAGTGGGTAGGCTGGAGACCCCATTTGCAGTGGTGTCTGAAGTAGGGCCAGTCTTACGGGACTGAGCCCTTGATCTATGGGATGTGTGCTAACTCCAGGTAGTTAGTGTCAGAATTGAAATGAATTGTAGGACACTCAATTGGTGTTCAGAGAATTGGAGGATTGGTTGTTGTTGGAAAGACACAATAATGGTTAACAAAAAATCGTCAGTAATTATAGAGGAAAAAAATGTTAAATTGACATGTATAAAAAATTGAGCACGCTTATAGGCATGCAAAAATAAAAAATTGGGAGTTGAGACAGGTCTCATAAAAAGAGCTCCTTCAGAATGTCACAATCAAACTATTGTGTGCTCATTTTTGCAGTCATTATACAGTCTTCAACAAGGTCACTTTTGAGCACAGAGCACAGCATACTTTTTTATTTTTGAGAGGTGTGGTCCCAGAAACTTATTTATTTCATGAAAGAAACCCTATCTCACATACAAGATTACTGCCATATACTTATGAAGAAGTAAATCAGGACTTGTTAGCATATAGGGGCTGAAGAGAAGACATTATAAAGAAGAAAAGGAATCATTATAACTAGAAAAATTTAATTATTAATTAAAATGCTATAATATTATGTAAATATTGTCTGGAATAAACAGAAAGAATATATGCACATGAGCATATCCATCTTCATACATATGTACATACACATGCGCAAAGAATCACTCTGGAAAGACTCACAGGAGACACAATGGCAGCTGGAGTTGGGATGGTGGGAAACAGTGAAAGTAGAAAAGGAGGAGAGACACATCTTTTGTGTATCCTTATACAAAGCATAAGGATTTTTTATTTTTTCCCACTTTACCATGTGCAGGTGTTACCTTAAAATTAAATAAAATAGAGAAAAATAAAAGTCTGAATTATAAATCCACATTTTATAAATGAGGAAACTGGAGCTCTAAGTAGTTTGGGGCTTAGTTATAAAACCACATTAGATAGAGCATCTTCCAGAGCCCCTGCTATACTTTCAGGCACCAAAATCATAAATCATTCATATCAAAGGTCTCGACCATCAAGGAAATATATATTTTAGGTAACAAATAGCAACATGAAGTCCTGAGGTCTTTCTAGGACATTAGGAGAGCTTAGGATTCATGAGATTCTCCTCTCAGCCTGATGAAGAGAAAATGAAATTGCATCATCACACATGCCCATGGAATAATAATTGTTCTTGATAAATAGCCTGGCTGTGGTTCCAGTGCATGGAATCCTGAAGAGAAAGATCTGGTGGTTTTCACACAGCATTTTGCGAGTCTGTCACCTTTGAGGGGGAGGATCTTGTTTGCCTTTTCTATGGACAAGTAATAGGTGTACACACTATAGTTGAACTTGTCTTTCCTGTTTCCATGAAATGCAGTAGAGTGCCAGGTACCAGGCTAAAAGTATTTGTTTGATATTCTTATTTTTTGATGATAAAGATTGGGTAAAAGCAAAAGTACCTGTATTCATTATGCTGTGCAGCAGGTGAACCAGAAATTCTGTAGGTGGCACATTTCCATCCCTGGGGTATTTTATGACAGCTATAAACCTATAAAAGGACTGATTTGCAAAGGAAACACTGGCAAGCTTTCAGAATAGCAGTGCAAATGACACCACAAAGATTACAACTATATGACATGTTTTCTTCTCATAAGATTTAAGGGTTTCAATTAAAAGAAGAAAGCCAAAACAACAACCACTTTCCTTTCTTTACTTGGAGTGCTGAGGAAATTCCCACCAGGGCTTGAAATTCAGAAAATAAGTAGACTGCCACTATCATAAGTGATTAACGAAGACAACAACAACAAAGACAAAATCCCTGCCTGCCATAGTGATCTACTTACACAGCCGGAAGTGAACACAATCACTTCAATCACTGGGCTCAAGGCATTTGCCCACGTCAACATCTCATGTTTTCCGCAGTTGTTTGCCTAGCACTGTAGCCATAACTGTTCACTCTCCCTCAACCTACCCCCGAACCCCCTCCCAACTATGCCTCAATGCCTTCCCAGATGGACAAGCCTGTGAGGAATTATTTTCCAGGAAAGAAATAACTGCTCCCTTAAGGGCTTTGCAACAAGTGTACCACAAACAGACCAGTATTACATCTTAAACCCCAAGGCTTTCTCATTTGTCAGCCTTCCTCATCTATTCTTCATCATCCGTGCAATACATACCGAGCACCCACTGCCTGCATCCATTCTGGGGACTTTGCAGAATGAGGACAAGCCTTTCGGTTCTAAAGAAGCAGCCAGTGGCACTCGGCCAAATAAAATCTACACGTTGCTGTTTTCTATCTTATGGTATTCTTACCTTCTCATTAATATTTGGGGGTGGATGACTGCTAAATGGAAAAGAAAACTAAGAGAGGAGAAGGACTATTTTGGAAAGTGTGAAAAGGGAAAAGCAAGCTTTATTTCTAAAATGAAGAAGCACAGAAACGGGTAAAAAGGTGGGAGGAGGGTGCTGAAGAACAGTTTTTTATGTCTCAATTTTCTATTAAATTCTCCTTCTGACAAAAAAGAGGTAAACACAAATTGTTCAGCCTTCTCTATACATTCCCGTAATCCCACTACCCTGCACGGAGCCCATCCTGGAAGTGGGGAGACCTGATGAGGAGCTTCTGCTGACCCCCAGAGGAGGGTGGCCTGAATTAGGGCAGTGAGGGTAGAGCAAAGAGATGGACGAATAGACATTTATGAGGTAGAACGGCCAGGAGTTTCTAAGGATCATGTGGGAAGGGAATCTGGGAAGGAGACAAAAGGCAAATATAATGTCTTAATTTCTGGTTTGGACAGAGACATGTTGGCTTGGTGGTACAATTCCCTGTGATACTGGGTGAGGGACTCAGAGGAAGGAGTAGGCTGAAGCTGAAGTTCAGCTTAGAAAATAATACATACATGGTGTATAAGGGTAAATTGATCAAGTCTCAAATGTAAAGGTGAGATGATCAAGCTCCCTTTGTTTACTAAAGAGGAGGGAAGTGGATTCCGCCCTTCCTTAGGGTGTCTCCTTGAAAATACAGGCGTTCTCATTCAGCGTCTGACCTTGGATTTCACAAGGCAAGGTCATGAGCCTTCAGACCCTTGGAACTGTAAACACAACCTCCAAGATGAACTTGGAAGTCCCTCAGAAGGTGTATGTGAGACAATCACCCACCAGAGGTGTGTCCTCTTGTCTCCAGTGGAGATGAGAAAAATTGTTACTGTTTTCCTCTTTTACTTTTATCAGTGAAGTTATGTGAAATTCTGTCCAGACTTGTAGACATATTCCAGCTACCCTTACATATATGTAAATCTGATAACACTCAATTTTAATTGTTTTCTCTCTCACTTCTGTATTGGTATGGAGGGGTCTTGTGTTGGTAGGATCGTTTTATCTCTCCAACAGGTAGCCATGAAAAATGTAAGTGGAGATACCCAGAAAGCATTTGATTACACAGATGTGATATTGTTAACTTGTGAAGTGTCAGAAATTATCCCTAGAGTGTAAAGAAAAGGAGAGTGGGGTTAGATCCCTGAGGACAGGGACAGACCATGATGTTATGCTCACAGAAGAGATGCAGAAGAGTTCACAGAGGAGGAGGAAGGAAGAAGGTCTTGCACCTCTTGTTCACTGTGCTTTCCTGCGCCTAGACACACAATAGTGTTTGTTGAATGAATAAGTGAATATTGTCAGCCATCTCCCCAGCTTGAAGGTGGGAGAAGACACTCATCGGAAGTAGAGGAACATTTTACTAAGGCTTGGCTTGACGTTTTTCATAGCTCAAGCTGTCACCTTTCCCTGTTAGCCAAGACCTTTCCTCTGTCATTTCTCTGTCAGAGAGACAGAGAGAAGATGACCCCAGTAGGAGGAACTCCACCATCTGATAATCAGCTCTTTCTTCATCCACAGACACTGACTGGGGGGGATGCATTCTACCTGCGTTATTCTATCACTCCAATTTATATTCTTCCTATCCACTGTGTATTTTCTAACTCTCTCCTTGAAAAGCATTCTTAGAGTTTTGTTTTTATGTTTTTTAGAAATGTTTTAAGAAATAGAATATTCCCAAACCATAGAGGTTGTTGAATTCTTTTATGTTTTCCTTCCCCCTAATATCCTCCTCCCTTTGTTAGAGGGAATCAGTATTAGGAGCTGTGTAATTATAGTTCCTTTAGTTTTCATTGTAACTTTACTACATTTACAGTATAACAAATATATGATTAAACTACATTAGTGGGTATTTATAAAATGGTATTATTTTGCATGTGACTTCACTTTTTACTCAACATTACAGTTCATGATTTTTTTATAGGCAACTAAAGTTCATTCATTTCCACTGCTGTATACTATTTCAGTGTATCACAAATTCATCTGTTCTCTGCCCAACCAGATTTGAGTTGTGCCCAGTGTTTTTCTACTATGAACAAGGCTGCCGTGGACATTCTTAAATGTGACGTTTGGTGCACATTTGCCAGAATCACGTATAGTTAGGAGTAGAATTTCTGATCACAGGGTTCTCAGGCTTTGGATATGTTCACATTTGCAAGATAAGGCCAAACTATTTTTCAACTTGTTGCACTAATTTAGTTTTCCCTCGGTGATATATGAGAGCTTCCATTGTTCCACATTTCCACCAATGTATAGCTCTGGCAGATATTTAAATCTTTTCACATTTATTTATCATTTGGACTAAATAATGGTTTAAAATTCAAGAGGGACAAAAGAGTGTAAAGTGAAAAATCTCCTTCTCATCTTTAATTCCTCTTTCCAGTGGCAAAGAATATGACTAATTTGTAGTTTACCTTTTGAGATATAATCTATGCATATCCAAGGAAATGTGTGTGTATATATATTCACCTTTTTCTTACATAAACAGTAGCATATCATACACACCCTTCTGCACCTTGGTTATTCTATTCAATGATAAATGATGAAGATTGTTTCATATGAGTATATAAACTCTTACATTAAAACTATCTTAAAATAAATTCAGATTTATAGAAAGTTGCAAGGGTAGTATAAAAAAATTCTTATCAATTTTACCAAGATTCACCAATGTTTCATATTTTTTACATTTACTTTATCATTCTCTCAAATATTTTTATTATCATTTTTGAGCCATTTGAGAGTAGGTTGCATATGTCATATCCCTTTACCCCATAATACTTCAGTATGTGTTTTCTGAGAACAAAGTTATTGTACAGTTACCAAAGTCAGAAAGTGTAATTTTGATATATTTTTATCTATTATAGAGTCAGTACTCCAATTTAGTGATTGTCCAGAATAGTACTTAAGAGCAGTTTTTTTTTTTCTTTTCTTTAGAGGATCCAGTCCAGAATGAAAAGTTACATTTAACTGATTATATCTTTTGTTCTCCTTTATTCTGCAATAATTCCTCAGACTTTATCTTTGATTATGTAGATACTTTTTAAGAATTAGGCCATATGTCTTATGAAGTGTCTCTTGATTTCGATTTGTATCATAGTTCATGATTTTCACTGGAATGTGACCTAAGTGACATTTTGTCCATCCTGGGATATTATATTAAGAGACACAGAATGTCTGTTTGTTCCTTGTTGGTGATGTTAATTTTGATCATTTGATTAAGGTATTGTTTGGTTGCTCCACTGTACAGTTATTAATTTTCCTTTTGTGATTATTAAGTACTTTGTGGGAAGATATTTGGCACTGTATTTTCCCCTAGATTTAGCATCCATTGAGAATTCCTACCTCAGTCAATTTTAACTATGATGTTTGCAAAGTATTGATATGTTTAAAATTCTATCATTTCTCCAATATGTATTAGTCAGCATTATACTATAAGAAAGAGCTTTCCCTTCTCTCTCTCATTAATTAATTAATTCATTATCAGTACCATCTCCTGGGTTCTTATTTTATTCACTGGATTGTAATTTGCCACCATTTCCCAGATTTGGCCAGTGGAGCCCCTTAAATCTTTCTTTTGTTTCTCTTTTTATTAATGAATTCATGTATAGGCAATAAAATTCTCCCATTTAATTTATACAGGGTATTCATCACCACAATCAAGATTAGAACAGTTCACTTATCCTGAAACACTTTTATGCCCATTATAGCTGATTCCTTCCCACCAGCTCCAACTCCTAGCAACCACTGATATGTTGCCTTTTTACAGAAGTTCAAGTAAGTGAAAGAAACTTGAATCCAATTTGGTAAAGATTTTTTTTAAATATCCATTGCTATGGACATATATACACTACCAAACGTAAGGTAGATAGATAGTGGGAAGCAGCCGCAGAGCACAGGGAGATCAGCTCGGTGCTTTGTGACCGCCTGGAGGGGTGGGATGGGGAGGGTGGGAGGGAGGGAGATGCATGAGGGAAGGGATGTGGAAACAGATGTATATGTATGACTGATTCACTTTGTTATAAAGCAGAAACTAATAAAAAAATAAAATAAAATAAAATAAAATATCCATTGCTAGATTTGCTAACATTCTGTTTAGGATTTTTATATGCAAGTTCATGAGTGAGATTGTATTTAAATTTTCTTTCTCATTCTGTCCTTGCCAAGTTTGGGGATCAAGCTACTGTGGCTTCATAAAGTTATTTGGGAAGTATCCCTTTTCATAATTTCCCAAAAGAATGTATAAGATATAGGAATGATTCATTCCTTGAAAGGTACATAGAACTCACCTGTCTGGGCCTGGTGTCTTCCTTGTGAGGATATTTTAGACTACTGATTCAATTTGTTCAATTATTATAAGACTCTTCAGGCTTTTCATTTCTTTTTCAGTCAGAATAGGTCAATTATTTCATTCTAGGCCTCTGACCGTTTAATGGAGCTTCAAGATTTAATGACACAAAGTTATTCATAGCATTCTCTTTGAATTTTGTAATCTCTGCTTTATCTGTAATTATGTTCTCTTTTTAAAATTCCTGGTATAGCTTATTCATACCAATTTTTCTGATGCAAGTTTGTCAGAGATTTATAATTTTTACAGGGTGTGTGTTTTAAGAACCAGATATTGAATGTGTTAATCTTCTCTACTATATGTCTGTTTTCCATTTGAAACCATAGTGGAGAGAGCAAAGATTCTTTAAAGGATCTCTTTTCTGGCAGGTGGATTTTTTTTTTTTCTGGCCCATTTTGTTTTACAATACTGTAGTCATCTTCACACTCCTGACCTAATGTCACATCCCACCTTCAGCTTTGCCACTTTGAGTGGTCCCAGGGCTTTGTTCAATTCCAAGTCATCCCCGAAGCTCTCCTTTTGCCCCCAGGACAGACAGATTCTGGGTTAAGAGGTTGTTTCGCAATCATTTGCTTTCAACTCATTTATTTCCCGGTAGGTATTTTACATACTGTCCTGCAAGCTAATCAATGAATTTTAAAATGTGCTTGTTATAATTTATCCAGAGGATATTATGAGAAGACAGCTTTTAAAAATATCTAGCCTGCATACATTTAGGAGCTGAAGTCCATTTAAAGACAAATTTAAACTGAATGTAAAATTAGAAAAGAAAAAATGATTCTGTGTAGCAGTGCTGTCCAGTAGAACTACAATGTGAGACATATGTAATTTTCAATTTTCTGGTAACTAAGTTAAAAAATGGGAAAGAAACAGGTGAAGTTAATTTTTAAAATAGATCTTATTTGACCTGGTAATATCCAAAATATTACTATTTCAACATAATCAATATAAAAATTATTAATTAAATAGTTTACATGTTTTTGCACTAAGTCTTCAAAAGGTGTGTATTCTTTACACTTATGGCACAGTTTAATTTGGACTAGTCACATTTCAAGTGCTCAGTGTCATAATGGCTATAATACTAGATAGTGTCATATATGGTGTCTTTACCATGTTTTTATTATATCTATCTAGCTTTTCTCTATATATACTTAGTCCCTCAAGTCTTTTCCTGATATCATCTTTGCCTTTAGAAAATAATAATAATTATGCAAATAAATAATAATAATAATTCTCATTTTCTCTATATGTAAGGAGAGAAAATTTTCAGACCTTCTTGGGCTTAACAACTTTAATTCATATAAGACCTTGATATAGTCAAAATATGTTTCATTGTTAAAGGCTACTGCAAACCAGGAATAGAGGTGATGTTTCACTTTTGGAGTTTAAAGCTTTGGAATAAAAAGAAGCGGGCACTAAATAGAGCAATGCAAGAAATAAATGTTTTAAAAAAAAAGTGGGCATTTGATATGCTTAGAATTTGTATCCATTATGGTAAAATGGGGAAGCAAAATACTTCAGAATATTTGTGAGTGCTGTATTTTAGGAGCTGAAATATGATTCCATTTTTCCATAATAATGGATTTAAGGGATAACTTCATAGTTATTATCACACTGAATATATTTAATTATTTTAAACATCACTGGATGTTTAAAAAGCAAATGACATATCATATATAATACCTACCATGTACTAGGCTCTGTTTTAGCGGGATAGAAGTAGGAATAATTCATTCCTGCCATCGTGGAACATCTCACGATAGACTGTGATTCCACATATTGCAACAAACATAATTAGTGTTATTATTTATATGTTCATTAATTATGTATGGCACTGTCAAGTAGACACAAAATAGAAGATGTACAATTTTGCCTATGTATATTGAGAAACTGGGGGAAATTTTCATAGGCTGTACTTGATCCAGGTCTTGAATAATGTTCCAAGTCATAAATGTACACTGTTTGTTAGTGACCCTTGAATAGGTTTAACATATGGAGGCTGAGTGATACTCCTAATGCAGTCATTTAATTATAGCTAAATTTGGAAAATTTTACTTGTTTGCTTCAGTTTCTTTTTTAGGTATAGTCATGATCATCCAGAAAACAAAGTAAAACATTTCAGAATGATTAAAAATTTTGTCTTTCTTGACAGAAAATTGTAATAGTTGCTTTAAAAAAAAAGCATTTTTTTCCCTAAGGAGGAAAGATATTCATTTTAATAATATGATGACTGAAAATAATTGACTCAAGATTTATGGAATAACAACACTATAAAATGTCTGTCTTAGTGTATAACGGTTGTTTCCTAGAGCTTAAGAAACTTAATTCTTGCTTTTTAATTCTTTTATTTCTTTTGATTAGTTGGTATAGAATTATCCCAATCTTTTTCAGAATTTATGGACAGTATCTTCTTTTTTTCCTTCCTTTCTTTCTTCTTCTTTTCTTTCTTCCAACTAAAAAACAAATGCGGTCCCTTATTGTGACAATTGCAACTCCTTGAGTGGAACAGATGTGTCTCAGTAATAATAGTACTGTTGAGGGAAGGCAAGTTACAAACATTTTCACCAGGATGGAAGATGCATGAGAATAGAGCAAGTTGCTCATCTTTGACCTTCAGTAATTTTTAATAGTCAAGAAGAGTGGTTAGTATTCCAATTAACACCTTCAGAAACTGCCACTGATGAATGAGTAGCACAGTGATGAATGAAGGTAAATCTTGCTCAGCACATCCTGTGCAAAGCAACCTTTTTGTCAGGGAAAATCGAAAGCTATCAAAAAAATTAGAGCAGAGAGAACAGCCAGGAGACTATCATACCAAGTGTATTCTTGGGAACCCTAATCCTATGAGATATTTGGTGAAGAGAAAAACAAAAGTTTTCCATAGTGAAATAAGTGGGGAAAGTTGCATAGATCTTTTCTTGGAGAAACAAAACAAAGACGAACACGTTAAAGATTTTGAAAAGTTTAAGTATGCTTAAATAGTTTAAGTATGCTTAACCCATCATTTCCCCAAATTTACTTGACCAGAAATCATTTTAAGTCATAACCCATAACATGCCAATGTTCCTAGGAAGATTCTTTGCAAAATATTGCACTACATTTTCGCTTGTGATCATTCTGAGATATAAACATGACTCTGTTATAATTGAGCTTAACTGTTGCGGTGGTTATCCATTTCCCATAGGGTCAAGTTCAAAACTACCCAGCAGGGATGCAAGACTCTTTCCTGCTTACCTCTTGAGCTCATTTCCAAACACTCCCTGACATACTTCGCCTGTTTTCAAAGTATGCTCTGCCCTCTAATACCTCCTGTGCTGTGCTCTTTGTCTGGATTCCCCTTCCTTTCATATCCTGAGAGAAAATTCCTATACAGCCTTTAGACCCAGCTCAAGCATGGCCTCTCTGTGGGAGAGTTCCTTGGCCACCACTCACATTTGTCCCATAATCAACAAGCTTTCTGTGTGTGTTCTCCAGGCTTCTGGGACACCCTGTGTATAAGTTTCTACTTGTATTGACAGTTTGTGTTGTGTTGCAGTTGTTTTTTGTGCCTACTTTTTCCACTATGATTCAAACTTCTTGACAGCAGGTGTATTTGTATTACTATCTTTTAAAAGTGAATTAAAGTAAGACTTTAGTGAAGTTTGTTAAAAGAACAATTAATATATGAGGAAATTGTCAAATACGTAATTGTAATGGTAAGTGGAATTTCCAAAAGAGAGTTAGATTAAATTCTCTTGGATTCTCCTTGGGAAGGAGAATGTAGAAACTATCTTTATTTTTATTTTTTGTGCTCTTGGTTTTATTTCCTGCTTTAGGGCTGTAATTTATATTCTTTTTTTAAAATTAATTTATTTTATTTATTTATTTTTGGCTACACTGGGTCTTCGTTGTGTGTGGGCTTTCTCTAGTTGCAATGAGCAGGGGCTACTCTTCATTGTGGTGTGCGTGCTTTTTTTTTAAATTTAATTTTATATTTTTATACAGCAGGTTCTTATTAGTTATCTATTTTATACATATTAGTGTATATATGTCAATCCCAATCTCCCAATTCATCCCACCACCACTGCCTCCACCCCGCTTTCCCCCCTTGGTGTCCAAACGTTTGTTCTCTACATTTGTGTCTCTGTTTCTGCCTTGCAAACCAATTCATCTGTACCATTTTTTAGATTCCACATATATGCATTAATATATAATACTTGTTTTTCTCTTTCTGACTTACTTCACTCTGTACAACAGTCTCTAGGTCAGTCCACATCTCTACAAATGACCCAATTTTGTTCCTTTGTATGGCTGAGTAATATTACATTGTATATATGTAGCACATCTTCTTTATCCATTCATCTGTCAATGGGCATTTAGGTTGCTTCCATGACCTGGCTATTGTAAACAGTGCTGCAATGAACATTGGGGTGCATGTGTCTTTTTTTTTTTTTTTTTTTTGCAGTATGCGGGCCTCCCACCGCTGTGGCCTCTCCCATTGCGGAGCACAGGCTCTGGACGCACAGGCCCCGCGGCCATGGCTCACGGGCCCAGCCGCTCCGCGGCATGTGGGATCTTCCCGGACCGGGGCACGAACCCGTGTCCCCTACATCGGCAGACGGACTCTCAACCACTGCGCCACCAGGAAAGCCCTGTCTTTTTGAATTATGGTTTTCTCAGGGTATATTCCCAGTAGTGGGATTGCTGGGTCATATGGTAGTTCTATTTTTAGAATGACCATATGCCTTATGCATTTGCCTTATGTATTCAGGCACTCCTGTGTTGGTGCATATATATTTATAATTGTTATATCTTCTTCTTGGAATGATCCTTTGATCATTATGTAGTGTCCTTCCTTGTCTCTTCTAACATTCTTTCAAAGTCTATTTTATCCGATATGAGTATTGCTACTCCAGCTTTCTTTTGATTTTCATTTGCATGGAATATCTTTTTCCATCCCCTCACTTTCAGTCTGTATGTGTTGCTAGGTCTGAAATGGGTCTCTTGTAGACAGCATATATACTTCTCTTGTTTCTGTATCCATTCAGTGAGCCTGTGTCTTTTGGTTGGAGTGTTTAATCCATTCACATTTAAGGTAATTATCTATATGTATGCTCCTATGTCCATTTTCTTAATTGTTTTGGGTTTGTTTTTGTAGTTCCCTTTCTTCTCTTGTGTTTCCCGCATAGAGAAGTTCCCTTAGCATTTGTTGTAGAGCTGGTGTGGTGGTGCTGAATTCTCTTAACTTTTGCTAGTCTGTAAAGCTTTTGATTTCTCTGTGAAATCTGAATGAGATTCTTGCCAGGTAGAGTAATCTTGGTTATAGATTCTTCCCTTTTATCACTTTAAACATATGGTGCCACTCCCTTCTGGCTTGTAGAGCTTCTGCTGAGAAATTAGCTGTTAACCTTATGGGAGTTCCCTTGTATGTATGTATTTGTTGTTTTTCCCTTGTTGCTTTTAATAATTTTTCTTTGTCTTTAATTTTATTTATGTATTTATTTATTTATTAATGGCTGCGTTGCATCCTCATTGCTGCGTGAGGACTTTCTCTAGTTGCGGCAAGTGGGGGCTACTCTTCGTTGTGGTGTGTGGGCTTCTCATCGTGGTGGCTTCTCTTGTTGCAGAGCACGGGCTCTCGGCGCACAGGCTTCAGTAGTTGCAGCACGTGGGCTCAGTAGTTGCGGAGCGTGGGCTTAGTTGCTCCGTGGCATGTGGGATCGTCCCGGACCAAGGCTCGAACCTGTGTCCCCTGCATTGGCAGGGGGATTCTTAACCCCTGCACCACCAGGGAAGTCGCTCTTTGTCTTTAATTTTTGTCAGTTTGATTACGATGTGTCTTGGGGTGTTTTTCCTTGGGTTTATCCTGCTTGGGACCCTCTGTGTTTCCTGGACTTGGGTGGCTATTTCCTTTCCCATGTTAGCGAAGTTTTCGACTATGATTTCTTCACCTCTTTTCTCAGGTCCTTTCTCTCTCTCTTCTTATTCTGGGACCCCTATAATGTGAATGTTGGTGTGTTTAATGTTGTCCCAGAGGCTTCTTAGGCTGTCTTCATTTCTTTTCATTCTTTTTTCTTTGTTCTGTTCCATGGCAGTGAATTCCACTGTTCTGTCTTCCAGGTCACTTATCTGTTCTTCTGCCTCAGTTATTTTGCTATTGATTCCTTCTAGTGTATTTTTCATTTCAGTTATTGTATTGTTCATCTCTGTTTATTTATTTCTTCTAGGTCTTTGTTAAACATTTCTTGCATCTTCTCATCTTTGCCTCCATTCTCTTTCCGAGGTCCTGGATCATCTTCACTGTCATTATTCTGAATTCTTTTTCTGGAAGGTTGCCTATCTTCACTTCATTTATTTGATTTTCTGGGGTTTTATCTTGTTCCTTCATCTGGTACACAGTCCTCTACCTTTTCATTTTGTCTGTCTTTCTGTGAATGTGGTTTTCATTCCACAGGCTGCAAAATTGTAGTTCTTCTTGCTTCTACTGTCTGCCTTCTGGTAGATGAGGCTATCTAAGGGGCTTGTGTAAGCTTCCTGATGGGAGGGACTGGTGGTGGGTAGAGCTGGCTGTTGCTCTGGTGGGCAGAGCTCAGTAAAACTAATCTCCTTATCTCCTGATGGGTGGGGCTGAGTTCCCTCCATGTTGGTTGTTTGGCCTGAGGTGACCCAGCACTGGAGCCTACAGGCTCTTTGGTGGGGCTAATGGCGGACTCTGGGAGGGCTCACACCAAGGAGTACTGCCCAGAACTTCTGCTGCCAGTGTCCCTGTCCCTGTGGTGAGCCACAGCCACACCCGCCTCTGCAGGAGACCCTCCAACACTAGCAGGTAGGTCTGGTTCAGTCTCCTATGGGGTCACTGCTCCTTCCCCCTGGGTTCTGATGTGCACACTACTTTGTGTGTGCCCTCCAAGATTGGAGTCTCTGTTTCCCCCAGTCCTGTCGAAGTCCTGCAATCAAATCCTGCTAGCTTTCAAAGTCTGATTCTCTGGGAATTCCTCCTTCCATTGCTGGACCCCCAGGTTGGGAAGCCTGACGTGGGGCTCAGACCCTTCACTCCAGTGGGTGGGCTTCTGTGGTATAATTGTTCTCCAGTTTGTGAGTCACCCACCCAACTGTTATGGGATTTAATTTTATTGTGATTGTGCCCCTCCTACCATCTCATTGCGGCTTCTCCTTTGTCTTTGGATGTGGGGTATCTTTTTTGGCGAGTTCCAGTGTCTTCCTATTGATGATTGTTCAGCAGTTAGTTGTGATTCCTGTGCTCTTGCAAGAGGGAGTGAGCACACATCCTTCTACTCTGCTATCTTGATCCAAACTCTGTGTGTGCTTCTTATTGCAGTGGCTTCTCTTGTTGTGGAGCACAGGCTCTAGGTGCACAGGCTTCAGTAGTTGTGGCATGCAGGTTCAGTAGTTGTGGTGCACTGGCTTAGTTGCTTCACGGCATGTGGCATCTTCCCAGACCAGGGATTGAACCTGTGTCCCCTGCCTTGGCAGATGGATTCTTAACTACTCTGCCACCAGGAAAGTCCCTGTAATTTATATTCTTGTAAGCTGATCCTATCTAGACAAATTTGTGAAAATTCTACGTAAGTTGATAAAACCTCACAGGTCTCCCAGTCCACTTTTTCAGACATATAAATGATTGCAGCAGTCTCTGATAAGATCTGTTATAATTTTTGTATTGCATATTTGGGGAGCCTAGAAGATCACTATATAGAAATTTGTTGTAGAGTGTAGGTAGTGTGGTGTTCAGGACAACATGCAATAGACTGTGATATTAAGCATAACCGCAGGGAGGATTTAACTCACCGTGCTTAGAAACAAGTGCAAATGCTGAAGACAGATTTGAATTTTAGGAGAATGCTGGAATGCAACGTTAGAAGTAAGATCAATGTTTCCATGAGTACAGAATCCTCAAGTAGAGCCAGAGCCAAAGCTAAAATGGAACGTTGCTGCAGCATAATGGAGTGTCTTTGCTAATACCCTTGCATTAAAGTGATAAATGAATTTCTAACTGCCTTTGAGATTTCATAACTCTCAGAAGCAATGCTTTCTCTTTTAAGATAATTTCAAAGGAAAAATCAAATATTCCAAAAACCATGTAAGCAGTGCGTAGAATGTGTGGGCAAACAAATGAATCTCTTTACAATTAATTGTAAAAGAAAAAGAGCTCACCTTCTATCTGTTCTTCCTCCAATATTTTTTTCTTCATAAAACTGGACATGGTTCAATAAGGATATCACCTTAAAGAAACATTTCCCAGTGATGGCAGTGTTTGATAGGATGTGATTCAAGCCCTCCTGATTGGTGAAATATGCTGCTTTTATACTCAAAGATGATGTTACTATATCATGTCACTAGTCAGTCATGCACTTTGAGTCCCTTCCTAGCCATCTGCCCAGATGCTTTCAGGAAAAGCAAGACTTATTAATTTTTCTCCTCAGCAAGAATGCATTGAACTCTGTTTTGTGTTAGGCATTGCATCAGGGATACAGTGATGAATGAAGATTGTTCTTGACATCATAGCAGGGAAAGAAAAAATAAATAGCTTTTGCAATGCAATGGTATAATTTTATTTCAAGAGTAAGGGTAAGATGCTATGGGAGTACATAGTGGAACACCTAATCCAGCCTTGAGAAGCACCGGAATGGGAAACATTCATCAAGACAACACACATCAGAATACCTCACTGACTAGCTAGGTTAGATGTCCAGTCTGTGGCTGGGTCACATAGTCTTCTATCAACCTGTTCAGCAACTTGATCTTGCTAGAATGATGCTAAATGGACTCCACTGGGGGATGCTGCTTCTTACTCCGATGACAATATACAGTTAGAGTTACATCTATTAATGAAACTAGCGTTTTTTTTCTTTCATGGCCAAAGAAATCTATATTTTAGCACATTTTATGAGAAACAAAGGAGAATAAGGAAACTTGGGAATGATAGATATGTTCATTATCTTAACTATGTGATGGTTTCACAGGTGTGTATATATGTCAAAACTTATCAAATTGTACACTTTAAATGTGTGCACTTTGCGTGTTGATTATACCTCAGAAATCTGTAAAAAATAATATGCTAGGTATGCCACTGCTAAACAAATACAATAGACCACTGATATTGTAATAAACAATTTCCACTAATCAGGGACTTAAACTCACTGGGTGCCTGTCTCTCAATCCTGTCTTCTGTTTCCAAATGCATCAAGGGCTGTGCTAAATTGGATTTTGGAACTCATCTAGCCAGAAAGATACTGTTCATTGGGGTTCCTGTGATGGAGGAAGCATTATTTTGGGTGAGGGTGGCAGTTGATAGGTAGTGAATTGCAACTAATACCCTGGAAGATTTTTAGACCTGGGAAGCCAATACAAAATAATTTGAAGGCCGTTTTTAGCTGGGGTCAATTCGCAGTAAGATATCAGGGCTCAAGGCCAGGGATGGAAAGACGGGTAGTTTAGAATAATGGAGCTGGAGACCCTAGGAAGGTTCTAGTTCAGCAAGGACTAGTTTTGCCTTCTTAATCATTTATACACATCATTGCAGCACAAGGAGATAAATCAATGTGGGATGAAGGGATGCAGATGGGTACAGGTTAAGACCTCCTCATATCCTTTCCAATCCTCAGAGACCAGATGGCTCAAAGATTAGGGGGGGAAATAAGAAAGCAAATAAGTCACTGTGCAAAAGAAGCAGAAGTTTCTGTAGCTTTCCATTCTTGTCACCAGAATTGTTCCTTAGTGCCCCAATGGCTCTAGCCTAACAAAGCAGGAAGTTCTGATGCCATTAGGGGATTTTTGTGCACACACTGATGGGGTACTTCATACCCATGAAGCAGGCAGCAAGGGGGGAAGGGCTTCTCTGACACTTTGCACAAATGTTTCTCCTTCCCCCCATTTTCCTACCCAAGTCCAGAAAACACCTATACACCTTGTGGCTGGCATTCCACTCTCCTGTTAGGCAGAGGCTATAGATCGACTGGCCTGCTTCAAACCAGGCTGGGGTCAACTCAACCCCTCTGCTCACTCCTCTGAGAGTTCTTTTCACATTGGGTATAAATACCTATTCTCTTGTCTCCATTCTCCATGAGGTATGAGCTTGCCCAGAGGAGGGACCAAGTTTACTTTGCACACCGTTGTGTCCTTAGCACAGTGTTACATATGCAGTACGTACTCAATAAATATTGCAAAATGGATGGATGGATGGATAAATGGATGGATGGGTGGATAAAATCTTTTTTATATATCCTTTGCTGTATTTCCAAACATGTGGATTGACTTCTCAATATTTCACCAACATTGCAGTTGGCATTCCATAACGATCAAAAACAATGAACAGAACTAAACAACTCAGTTGGCAAAAATGTTGTCTTCATCTCTTTGAGATTCATAAATGATCTCCAGACCATATCTCAGCAGCCAAAGGGACTCCAAAGCAGCGAAACTAGTAGTCACTCCATACATTCAAAAATTCCTCTTGAGAAGATGTACCAGTCCTTCCCCTTGACATTGGAAAGGTTCCTAAACCACCCTTTGTAATTTCATTCAAGGAAATTCAATATCACCTAAACAAAATAAGGTTTGAGATTATAGGCTAATTTTAAATTATGAACAGAACACTTCAAAGTTTAAGGGTAACTGGAGTTCTTTCAGAGATATATCTCTGTTTAAAGATGAGATTCAAGTATATTTCCTAAAAGTAATAAAGGATAAAGAATCAACTTAAAAGTTAGACACTGGACAAACACTGGACAAAGTATCTTTAGGGAAATCAGGGTAGTTCAGTGGATGACACTGCTACACCAGAGATATTCTGCACTCACTTGCCTGATTGTAGCCTTCAAGAATGTCCTCCGGGCCTTTCCAACACTCTAAAACTCATCTCTTATAACTCAGCTTAAGAATCACTTTCTCTAAGAAGGCTTTCCAGACACTGACCCCCTTGCCTTTTACCCAACATGCCCTTGTAATTGAACTCTCTTCTTTGTACTTCTGCTTTTTCTTGTCTAGATGTAAATCATAGAAGCAGTAACATATAGCGTACATCTCTCTACGAGGCCATAAGTCAGACCCTTAAGTGTGGTAATACAATTTTATTTGATATTGCCAGCATTTTCAAAGACATTCAGCATATTGTAGTTGCTTAATAGTGCATTTGAAATGATTCTCTATAGTCCTCCCTTCCCACCAGTCAGTAATGCACTTTTTTGTCTCTTTAATTTTTTTTTTTTTTTTACTTTTTTGGTTCCGTAAACTTTATTATTTGTTTTTCTTTAACATCTTTATTGGAGTATAATTGCCCACAATGTTGTGTTAGTTTCTGCTGTATAACAAAGTGAATCAGCCATACGTACACATATATCCCCATATACCCTCCCTCTTGCGTCTCCCTCCCACCCTTCCCATCCCACCCATCTAGGTGGTCACAAGGCACCAAGCTGCTCTCCCGATGCCATGCGGCTGCTTCCCACTAGCTATCTATTTTACATTTGATAGTGTATATATGTCCATGCCACTCTCTCCCTTCGTCCCAGTTTACCCTTCCCCCTCCCCACGTCCTCAAGTCCACTCTCTATGTCTGCATCTTTATTCCTGTCCTGCCCCTAGGTTCCTCAGAACCACTTTTATTTTTAGATTCCATACATATGCATTAGCATATGGTATTTGTTTTTATCTTTCTGACTTACTTCACTCTGTATGACAGACTCTAGGTCCATCCACCTCGCTACAAATAACTCAATTTCATTTCTTTTTATGGTTGAGTAATATTCTATTGTATATATGTGCCACATCTTCTTTATCCATTCATCTGTCAGTGGACACTTAGATTGCTTCCATGTCCTGGCTATTGTAAATAGTGCTGCAATGAACATTGTGGTACATGACTCTTTTTTTTTTTTTTGCGGTATGCGGGCCTCTCACTGTTGTGGCCTCTCCCGTTGCGGAGCACAGGCTCCGGATGCGCAGGCTCAGCGGCCATGGCTCACAGGCCCAGCCGCTCCGCGGCATATGGGATCCTCCCGGACCGGGGCACGAACCCGTATCCCCTGCATCGGCAGGCGGACTCTCAACCACTGCGCCACCAGGGAGGCCCTATGACTCTTTTTGAATTATGGTTTTCTCAAAGTATATGCCTGGTATATGCCCAGTAGTGGGATTGCTGGGTCATATGGTAATTCTATTTTTAGTTTTTTAAGGAACCTCCATACTGTTCTCCATAGTGACTGTATCAATTTACATTCCCAACAACAGTGCAAGAGGGTTCCCTTTTCTCCACACCCTCTCCAGCATTTATTGTTTGCACATTTTTTGATGATGGCCATACTGACCGATGTGAGGTGATACCTCATTGTAGTTTTGATTTGCATTTCTCTAATGATTAGTGATGTTGAACATCCTTTCATGTGCCTGTTGGCAATCTGTATATCTTCTTTGGAGAAATGTCTATTTAGGTCTTCAGGCCATTTTTGGATTGGGTTGTTTGTTTTTTTGATATGGAGCTGCATGAGCTGCTTGTATATTTTGGAGGTTAATCCTTTCTCAGTTGATTCGTTTGCAAATATTTTCTCCCATTCTGGGGTTGTCTTTTTGTCTTGTTTATGGTTTCTTTTGCTGTGGAAAAGTTTTTAAGTTTCATTAGGTCCCATTTGTTTATTTTTGTTTTTATTTCCATTTCTCTAGGAGGTGGGTCAAAAAGGATCTTGCTGTGATTTATGTCATAGGGTGTTCTGCCTATGTTTTCCTCTAAGTGTTTTATAGTGTCTGGCCTTACATTTAGGTCTTTAATCCATTTTGAGTTTATTTTTGTATACAGTGTTAGGAAGTGTTCTGATTTCATTCTTTTACATGCAGCTGTCCAGTTTTCCCAGCACCACTTATTGAAGAGGCTGTCTTTTCTCCATTGTATATTCGTGCCTCCTTTATCAAAGATAAAGTGACCATATGTGTGTGGGTTAATTTCTGGGCTTTCTGTCCTGTTCCATTGATCTATATTTCTATATTTGTGCCAGTACCATATTGTCTTGATTACTGCAGCTTTGTAGTATAGTCTGAAGTCAGGGAGCCTGATTCCTACAGCTCCGTTTTTCTTTCTCAAGATTGCTTTGGCTATTCAGGGTCTTTTGTGTTTCCATACAAATTGTGAAATTTTTTGTTCCAGTTCTGTGAAAAATACAATTGGTAGTTTGATAGGGACTGCATTGAATTTGTAGATTGCTTTGGGTAGTATAGTCGTTTTCAGAATGCTGATTCTTCCTATCAAAGATCAAGGTATATCTCTCCATCTGTTTGTATCATCTTTAATTTGTTTCATCAGTGTGTTTTAGTTTTCTGCATATAGGTCTTTTTTCTCCGTAGGTAGGTTTATTCCTGGGTATTTTATTCTTCTTGTTGCAGTGGTAAATGGGAGTGTTTCCTTAATTTCTCTTTCAGATTTTTCATCATTAGTGTATAGGAATGCCAGAGATTTCTGTGCATTAATTTTGTATCCTGCTACTTTACCAAATTCATTGATTAACTCTAGTAGTTTTCTGGTAGCATCTTTAGGATTCTCTGTGTATAGTATCATGTCATCTGCAAACAGTGACAGTTTTATTTCTTCTTTTCTTATTTGGATTCCTTTTATTTCTTTTTCTTCTCTGATTGCTATGGCTAAAACCTCCAAAACTATGTTGAATAATAGTGGTGAGGGTAGACATCCTTGTATCGTTCCTGATCTTAGTGGAAATGGTTTCAGTTTTTCACCATTGAGGACGATGTTGGCTGTGGGTTTGTCATATATGGCCTTTATTATGTTGAGGTAAGTTCCCTCTATGCCTCCCTTCTGGAGAGTTTTTATCATAAATGGGTGTTGAATTTTGTCAAAAGCTTTTTCTGCATCTATTGAGATGATCATATGGTTTTTATCCTTCAATTTGTTAATATGGTGTATCACATTGATTGATTTGCATATATTGAAGAATCCTTGCATCCCTGGGTTAAACTCCACTTGATCATGGTGTATAATCCTTTTACTGTGCTGTTGGATTCTGTTTGCTAGTATTTTGTTTAGGATTTTTGCATCTATGTTCATCAGGGATATTGGCCTGTAGTTTTTGTGTGTGTGTGTGTGTGAGACATCTTTTGTCTGGTTTTGTTATCAGGGTGATGGTGGCCTCGTAGAATGAGTTTGGGAGTGTTCCTCCATCTGCTATATTTTGGAAGAGTTTGAGGATAGGTGTTATCTCTTCTGTAAATGTTTGATAGAATTCTCCTGTTAAGCCATCTGGTCCTGGGCTTTTGTTTGTTGGGAGATTTTTAATCACAGTCTCAATTTCAGTGCTTGTGATTGGTCTGTTTATATTTTCTATTTCTTCCTGGTTGAGTCTCAAAAAATTGTGCTTTTCTAAGAATATGTCCATTTCTTCCAGGTTGTCCATTTTATTGGCGTATAGTTGCTTGTAGTAATCTCTGATGATCCTTTGTATTTCTGCAATGTCAGTTGTTACTTCTCCTTTTTCATTTCTAATTCTGTTGATTTGTCTTCTCTCTTTTTTTCTTTTTTTTTTTTTTTTTTTTGCTCTACGCGGGCCTCTCACTGCTGTGGCCTCTCCCGTTGCGGAGCACAGGCTCCGGACACACAGGCTCCGCGGCCATGGCTCGCGGGCCCAGCCGCTCCACGGCATGTGGGATCTTCCGGGATAGGGGCACGAACCCGTGTCCCCTGCATCGGCAAGCGGACTCTCAACCACTGCGCCACCAGGGAAGCCCCTCTCTTTTTTTCTTGATGAGCCTGGCTAATAGTTTATCAATTTTGTTTATCTTCTCAAAGAACCAGCTTTTAGTTTTATTGATCTTTGCTATTGTTTCCTTCATTTCTTTTTCATTTATTTCTGATCTGATCTTTATGACTTCTTTCCTTCTGCTAACTTCGGGGGGTTTTTTGTTATTGTTCTTCTTTCTCTAATTGCTTTAGGTGTAAGGTTAGGTTATTTATTTGAGATGTTTCTTGTTTCTTGAGGTAGGATTATATTGCTTTAAACTTTGCTGCATCCCATAGGTTTTGGGCCATCGTGTTTTCATTGTCATTTATTTCTAGGTATTTTTTTATTTCCTCTTTGATTTCTTCAGTGATCTCTTGGTTATTTATAGCATATGTTTAGCCTCCACGTGTTTGTATTTTTGTGTGTGTGTAACTGATATTTATTCTCATAGCATTGTGGTCGGAAATGATACTTGATGCGATTTCAATTTTCTTAAATTTACCAAGGCTTGATTTGTGACCCAAGATATGTTCTGTCCTGGAGAATGTTCCAGGGGTAGTTGAGAAGAAAGTGCATTTTGTTGTTTTTGGATGAAATGTCCTATAAATATCAGTTAAGTCCATCTTGTTTTATGTGTCATTTAAAACTTGTGTTTCCTTAGTTACTTTCTTTTGGAAAGTATGTCCATTGGTGAAAGTGGGGTGTTAAAGTCCCCTACTATGACTGTGTTACTGTTGACTTCCCCTTTTATGGCTATTAGCATTTGCCTTATGTATTGAGATGCCTTTATGCTGGGTGCATAAATGTTTACAATTATTCTATCTTCTTCTTGGATTGGTCCCTTGATCATTATGTAGTGTCCTTCTTTGTCTCTTGTAATAGTCTTTATTTTAAAGTCTATTTTGTCTTATATGAGAATTGCTACCCCAGCTTTCTTTTGATTTCTATTTGCATGGAATATCTTTTTCCATCCAACTCACATTCAGTCTGTATGTGTCCCTAGATCTGAAGTGGGTCTCTTGTAGACAGCACATTTGTGGGTCTTGTTTTTGTATCCATCCAACCAGACTATGTCTTTTGGTTGGAGCATTTAATCCATTTACATTTAATCCATTTACATTTAAGGTAATTATCGATATGTATGCTCCTATGACCATTTTCTTAATTGTTTTGAGTTTGTTATTATAGGTCTTTTCCTTCTTTTTCCTTCCTAGAGAAGTTCCTTTAGCATTTGTTGTAAAGCTGGCTTGGTGGTGCTGAATTCTCTTAGCTTTTGTTTATCTGTAAAGGTTTTAATTTCTCCATCAAATCTGAATAAGATCATTGCTGGGTAGAATAATCTTGGTTTTAGGTTTTTCCCTTTTATCACTTTAAATATGTCCTGCCACTCCCTTCTGGCTTGCAGAGTTTCTGCTGAAAGATCAGCTGTTAACCTTATGGGGATTCCCTTGTGTGTTATTTGTTGCTTTTCCCTTGCTGCTTTTAATGGTTTTTAATTTGTACTTAATTTTTGATAGTTTGCATAATATGTGTCTTGGCATGTTTCTTCTTGGATTTATCCTGTATGGGACTCTCTGCACTTCCTGGACTTGACTGACTATTTCCTTTCCCATGTTAGGGAAGTTTTCAACTATAATCTCTTCAGATATTTTCTCAGACCCTTTCTTTTTCTCTTCTTCTTCCGGGACCCATATGGTTCGAATGTTGGTGCATTTAATGTTGTCCCAAATGTCTCTGAGACTCTCCTCAATTCTTTTCATCCTTTCTTCTTTCTTCTGCTCTGAGGTAATTATTTCCATTATTTTATCTTCCAGGTCATTTATCTGTTCTTCTGTCTCAGGTATTCTGCTGTTGATTCCTTCTAGAGAATTTTTAATTTCATTTATTATGTTGTTGATCATTGTTTGTTTGCTCTTTAGTTCTTTAGGTCCTTGTTAAAACTTTCTTGTATTTTCTCCATTCTATTTCCAAGATTTTAGATCATTTTTACTATCATTACTCTGAATTCTTTTTCAGGTAGACTGCCTATTTCCTCTTCATTTGTTTGGTCTGGTGGATTTTTACCTTGCTCCTTCATTTGCTGCATATTTCTCTATCTTCTCAATTTACTTCACTTACTGTGTTTGGGGTCTCCTTTACGCCAACTGCAGGTCCATAGTTCCCATTGTTTTTGGTGTCTGCCCCCAGTGGGTAAGGTTGGTTCAGTGGGTTGTGTAGGCTTCCTGGTGTAGGGGACTGGTGCCTCTGTTCTGGTGGGTGGGGCTGGATCTTTTCTTTATGGTGGGCAGGACCACGTCTGGTGGTGTATTTTGGGGTGTCTGTGAACTTATTATGATTTTAAGCAGCCTCTCACCTAATGGGTGGGGTTGTGTTCCTGGCTTGCTAGTTGTTTGGCGTGGGTGTCCAGCACTGTAGCTTGCTGGTCGTTGAGTGGAGCTGGGTCTTAGCATGGAGACGGAGATCTCTGGGAGAGCTCTTGCCGACTGATATTACGTGGGGCCAGGAGGTCTCTGGTGGTCCAATGTTCTGAACTCGGCTCTCCCACCTCAGAGGCTCAGGCCTGACACCCGGCCGGAGCACAAAGTCCCTGTCAGCTGTACGGTGCTATCCACAAAGTAGGTCATCCTGTCTGATTAAGAACGTCTTCTACAGGAATAAAGACACAGACCTACTAGAGAATGGACTTGAGGATATGGGGAGGGGGAAGGGTAAGCTGTGACAAAGCGAAAGAGAGGCATGGACATATATACACTACCAAACGTAAGGTAGATAGCTAGTGGGAAGCAGCCGCATAGCACAGGGAGATCAGCTCAGTGCTTTGTGACCGCCTTGAGGGGTGGGATAGGGAGGGTGGGAGGGAGACGCAAGAGGGAGGGGATATGGGAACATATGTATATGTATAACTGATTGACTTTGTTATAAAGCAGAAACTAACACACCATTGTTAAGCAATTATGCTCCAATAAAGATGTAAAAAAAAAAAAAAAGAATGTCTTCTGCTTTGGCATTCACATGGACCAAATGTTTTGAGGCTCAGGGCTCTGCCATACAGCCCTTCCCCATACTTCCTTGCAGAAGTACTTTGAAATATTTTAAAATTTTAAATACTTTTATTTTGAAATAATTTTAGATTTAATGAAAGTTGCAACACTAATACAGACAGTATATGTGTTCCATTCATCAAGCTTCTCCTGATGTTCACATCTTCCATAACCATTGTACAATTACCAATATTAAGAAATTAACATTGGCACAATACACTTAACTAGAGTATAGATTTTATTTGCATTACCTATGCAAATTATATTATATGCATCTGTTTCAGATGTTCCTATCACTTGGGAAATTACAAGGGTTTTAGAAGTTCTGCTTCAGGAACCAGAGGCAGAGATCAACATATGTTTTTTTCTATTATTTCATGTCTACTTATGGCAAAAACATAGGGCTCTTTCCTTAATGTAGCACAGCCTCCATCCCCTTGCATAAAAGGATGTCTGTCTGTGGGCTGTTAGTCCAAAGGCATAATGAGGGTATCAGTGATGTCACTTACCTTGCGACAGGCAGAATCATGATTTATAAAGAATGAGGGAAAATGTGTGCTTATTTTGTATAAATGTGTGTATTAACCTCCTACAAAAAATAGAGGAGGAAGCCAAAATGGTTGTGTGTTTCTACTTTGAGTGGTTTGGGTCACAGATCTGCCCCCAGAGAGAGTTTCTTACTTCTATTAGTCCACATAAACTGGATTTGCAGAATGGGGTCTTATCACTCCAGTGCATCTCAGACAACCAAGGGTTGGTCTTGGAGGATGATTCTAGTCAGGGCTGCTTCTGGGTTCCCTGCTTCCCTGCTGGTTCTTCTCAGGAGGCCCTGATGGCACTAACACCTGACCTCTTTTCACCTTCAATCTATTACTTCAGTCTCCATGGATGTGCCAAAAACAGAGATGTCAAGTTATACCAAGGGGAAAAAGTTTACCCCTGAACTAAATGAAGAGATAGAGAGAGAGGAGAAGAAAAACCAAAAACCTGATGAAATCAAAATTTAAAGCTGCAGAATCAGAAAAGCTTACTATAAAGCAGTGAATTCAAAGTATTTCGGCCAAAGGCAGAACATGTATGTCTCCAGGAGGAACTCATGCTGCACACCAGCTTGATTTTGGCAGTGGCACATCCACACCTGCTTGAAGCAACAGGGAACCCAAGTTCAGGAGCACAGCCTTCTCTCACTCAGAGCAAAAGGAAGAATATACAATATCTGCCAACTACAATTTGCATCAAAATTCTTTAAAATCAACTAGGAAAGCAAACCAATATTTTCGCATCTGGAAGAACAAAGGGTGCAGTCTTGTAGGGAAATATGTTATTCGCATGAATATACAAACCCTGCAGTAAATTCTTTGTTCAAACCTCTATGGCGAACTACTGAGCAAATAGACAGAAGTAAAATAGGAAATGAAATGCTTCGGTCGCATCTGTTCTTTAAAGAATATGTTAATTCCTTAGATATGGGGCAAAATTTCGGAAGGCTTCTGGAAGAAACAGCATAGTACACTGGAGGTTGTTTTCCGGGGATCAGAAGCTGGGTGAAATCATTGATCTTGGTCCACAGGGGCTGGCAGCATTATCCCCACGGGCACTCTCTCAGAGTTGGGAAAGGCATCCAGCCACCAACTGTAACGAGTGCTTTCATGGTCTTTTTGAGACTCAAGCATTCTTCACTCTTTAGAAGATACTTTTAAAACTCTAGGCAGAGTGTTTCTCAAGGATAATAGCCCAGTCCTATTTGTTTTCTAGAAGTGCCACTTAATAGGCGTGTGCTTTTGCGCACATCATAATCTGTCTCACAGCCTCAGTTTCCTCAACTATAAAATGCGATAATTATACATGTTGTAAGAGAAAGAATGAGAATACATGTGATCTAGCATATGAAAGAGCCCAGCAGAGAGACTGGAATGAACAGATACTTCATAAATCTTCATTGTGTAAAGGAGTAAGAATGCTTAAATACTTAAAAGGGACTGATTATTTCCCAAGTGAGAAGTAACTGTGATCTACTAGTACAAGTATCAGATGGGAGTACTATTTTTAAATGAAATCAATGATACCTTGAAAACAAAATCTAGAACAAAGTGCTCCCTAGATAACTAATGCATTTTAATATTTATGAAAAGCAGACACCATATTTTGCTACTTCTTTTTCTAGGATTTAACAGAAATACAAATTATGTAATTAATCTTTCAAGTTCAAGGCCAGTCTAGCCATTCCTTCCTCCCATGACCTCACTTCTGGGATGCCAAAGTCTCTAGGACTCAGACGACCAGGACAGGTAGCTTTTTTGGCAAGATATTTCAATGCCAGCTATGCATTTCATATTAGTTTTTATTGTTATTTTAAAATCTAATTTAGAGAACAACAAAAAAATTGAACAGAATGCATTTTCAATGAACCTTTGGACTCTTGAGAAACTTTCATAACAAAATTAACAAGGCCTGTTGTTCAGAAAGTTGGCACCAAATGAACTCATAACTGAAAATGTGTTTGTATCTTATTGTTTGTGTTTATTTTTAGAAAAATAGAGCTGCTAATGTTGACCTCCACTCAACAAAATCAGTGTTTCCATTTCCTGTGATTCATTTAGTGGAATTAAGAGTTGCCATTTGCATAAAAATCATTGTATGTCAGGCTTTATGTAATTCATCTCATTTGATCCTTACCACAAACTTATGAGTACCTTTTATTATTCCCATTTGACAGATGAAATCATGTCTCATAGCTTGTGGCTCCTAGGATCAGTCCAAGTAGAAAGCTGGAGAGGTAACATAGTAATAAGTAATATAGTATAGTAATAGGTAATATAGTGATAAGGAATTGGGTAGGATAAACATAAATTTGTTAATATTTGGGCACAAGTTTAGTTTTTTCTTAAGTAAAAAATTATAGATTATTCCCCTGAGAAAAATTTTGATAAAGAATAAATTTAAATAATTAGAGTTTGGGACTTCTGCTTTCATCCATGAAGGATTAACTGCTATGAGCTTTGCTCCTCCACCATAACAACTAAAAAACCAAGCAAAATATAGAAAATAACTACTTTCACACCTTGAACAACAGGCAATGTGATCCCAACACAAGGGAAGCAAATGAGATGAGTCCTATAATTGCTCCAATTAGGAGGCAGTTTCAAGGTGTAACCCAAGGAGGAGGACCCAAACAAAGCCCAGAGTTCTTACTGAGTTGAAGAGACAGAGATCAGAATTCAGGCAGCTAAAATTGGAAGGAAAAAAATACCAGAGGAGACTGATTCAGAGACAGAGAGAGAGACAGGGACAGAGATACCAAGAGAGAAGGAGAGAGAGTGCTGGATATTTTCAGCAGATCTTCTGGAATCTTTGGCTGAATATCAACCACTGCATGCAAAGGTTGAAGCTCTTTGAGGCTAGGAGGGAAAGCAGTAGACAGAATAACACCTAGAGTTCACATAGGATCCATAATACTTGAAAATCAGGTAGAACATTCAGGCAGATGTTGGCTTAGTAATTGGACTAAATTAGCCCTAGACTAAAGGTTGCTCTAGACCTGCCTTAACCAAGCTTAAAAACAAGTGTTGAGAGAAACAAAACTGATCTCAAGGAAATTAACTATGTGCCAGACAGCTCCAACAATATAAAATTTGCAATAACCAACATTCAATAAAAATTACCAGGAAAGTATAAAAGCAGGAAAATATGACCCATAATCAGTCAAAAGAAATAGACCTAGAAATGGCAGAGATGATGGTTAGCAGACAAGTGCCTTAAAAGAGCTATTAAAAATATGCTCCGTACACTCAAGGTGTAGTGGAAAACATGAACATGTTGAGAGGAGAAATGGAAGACAAATTAAACAAACAAACAAACAAGATGAATAGAACTTCTAGATATAAAAAATACAATATCTAAAAGGAAAAAAAAATCACTGGATGGGATTAAGTAGATTAGATACTCTAGAAGAAAAGATCAATGAATTTGAATACATAGCAATAGAAACTATTCAAAATTAAAGATAAAATAATTGGAAAAAATATTTGAACAGAGCATCAGTGATCCTCTGGGACCATATTAGGAAGACTAATGTGAAATTTGAGTTCCAGGAAGGGTGAGGGGTATATCTGACAAATCAGATACAGAGGGGATTTATTCACCCATAAAACCACGAGGTGGACCTTCAGACTTGCTACATTTAAGTGCTCAAAAGATGTCAGGAATATGCCTATTTCTTCTCTTATTTCTGCTTTCTCCTGAATTTTGGCTTCATTCTGTAAGAAGGCTTTCTCCATGAGACAGGAAATGTCCTTTAACAATGCTATATTTATTTCCTTCTAGTTTTCCCATCCCAGGAGAAAAGGGCTGCTCTTTCTCCATGTGTATAAATCAGCAATCCAGGGAAGGACTCTGATTGGCCCAAGGTGAGCCAAGTGCCCACTTGGACCAATTCTTATTGTCAGAGGGTGAAGAATCCTGACTGACACATCCTGGATCAAGTGCCTTACTGTGCAGGACTAGTATTTGACAGCCTGCAGGGCCATGGGAATGGGGAGAGGAAATTTCTCCAAAAGTTATTAGGGCGCTCAATGAATAAAAACAAGAGATTTTTTTTTTTTTTTGCGGTATGCAGGCTTCTCACTGTTGTGGCCTCTCCCGTTGTGGAGCACAGGCTCCAGACGCACAGGCTCAGCAGCCATGGCTCACGGGCCCAGCTGCTCTGCAGCATGTGGAATCTTCCCGGACCAGGGCACGAACCCGCGTCCCCTGCATCAGCAGATGGACTCTCAACCACTGCGCCACCAGGGAAGTCCGTTAGTTATATTATTTTAAATTTCCTCAGAGGATAAAACTAACGAATTTATTCCAAAAGTAAATGGAAAAAGTGATTATTTGTTTTACACATATTAACATAGAATTTTGTTGTATAGAAAGCTCATTGAACCAATTTAAAATCTGATACCATTTTTAAATGTATATTTTCACACAATATTCCAGGAATATCCTTTTAAAAAATAAAACTGAAGCATCTACTACAAAATTCAGGAAACGTACTGCTTATGTATTAGGGTTTTTCCTTGATTGATCACAGTGGCTGAGTGTGATATTAGCATAGGCATTTTCAAATTCAGCCTGCTCAAATATCTTCCCCTCTTTCAATAGTTCTTATTAGTATTTTCCCTGAAAAAAGAACTTTTTCTGAATATCTATGGTATAATGAGATCAGGAGGAGTATGAATCAAATCTGACTTACTCTTCTTGTGCTGGTTTCAGGGGAACTGCGGTTATTTTGTGGAAGTCATCTTTGAGGGAAGTCAGTGATATGCTAGCAAACGTTTACCAAACTGACCTCTGGAAACAAAAGCTCTGATTTTTAGTCTTTGCTCATTTCCATGGTATAAATAATGCCACCATGGCCAATTTCAAGCTACAAAAATGATGTCAAATGGTTTGTAAAATCCCTGAAAATTTAACAATCAGCTTTCACGAGGCTCTCAGCACAGCACTTGCTGGAGGAAGCAAAGTGGTTAGCTCTTTTCAGCTCTCAACCTATAGGAGTATAAGTTAAAAAGGAAGGAAAGACAGAAGGAGGGAAGACTAAAGGAAAGGACAAATAAAAGAAAGGAAAGCTTTCATAGAAGCTAGTTAAATTTCCTCAAAGTGTGGCCAAGAAAGCCCTTTTTAGAAACCCATTAAACATTGAACAAGGAGATGTCCCCCATGACTTCATCTGGGAAGACCCAAAGGGCTGGGGGCTGGGACAACTGGGGTTGGAAAATCTACTTCCTAGGTGGCTTTTCACTTGCATATCTGGCCCCTGGGCTAGGATGTCTGAAGATGGGCTTAGCAGGGACTCTGAGACTGTCAACCAGCTACATGTTACTTCTTTATATGGTGTGGGCTTCCTGTGGCATGGCAACTGAGATCCCAGAAGAAATATTTTAAGAAAGTTCCTCATGACAGTGAGGATGATGACCATTCCAAGATGACCAGGCAGAAATGACATACTGTAAATCCCATGGGTCACTTCCACATTATTCTGTTGCAGTAGAATATTGCAAAGCAATCCCAGGCTCCCTCAGATGCAGAGGGCAGGGTCATAGTCTTTACTTCAATGGGAGGAGTTTCAAATCATTTGCAGCCATTTTTTAACTTCTGTGAATAGTGGACCTATGAATAGTGTGTAAGAGTTACATGGTCTATCACTTGTTTAGAGAAAGTTTAAGGAAGAAAACAGTTGAGATATATAGTTTTTGCATGATGGAGTGGAATAGCCTAAATGGCAATAATAAGACATTCTGTGCTCAGAGAAGGGCTAAAGTGAAGCTTCTGCCTTCAAGAACAGTGGTAGTAAGTGAAGAGAGTCATATTCAGCACGGGGAGGGAAATGGGGCTGGGTGGTCTCAGGAAGACCACTAAAGAATTATGGACTGGAAAACAGTTTTCTACATTGAATAGCAGCATGATTTGTCCACTTAGGGAAAGTGATTTCCCCATGGTGCTGATCATGGCTGTACCTCTTATTATAGGACTGGACAACAGAGGTAGTGGGAGGACAACTTTCTTGAGGAGGCTGGACAAAATATATGGTTTTCTTTGAGATACAGCTAGCACTGATGTGTTCATCAGGTTTGTGGTAGGCAGAATAATGCTCCTTCCCTCCCCCTATGTGTCCACGTCCTAACACCTGGAACCTGTGAATATGTTAGGTTACATGACAGGGGAATTAAGGTTGCACATGGAATTAAGTTTGCTGTCCTGGGTTGAATAGTGTTCCCCATTCCCCCAAATTCACATCCACCTGGAATCTGTGAATGTGACCTTATTTGGAAATAGGATCTTTGTAGATGTAATCATGGTTACATGAAGTCATACTGGATTAAGTGGGGGCGCTAAATCAGTCTGACTGGTGTCCTTATGAGAAGAGGGAAATTTGGGCACGGAGACACACACGAATGGAGAATGCGATGTGAAGATGGAGGCAGAGATTGAAGTGATGCGTCTACAAGCAAAGAATGCCAAGGATTGCCCTCAACCCCCAAAGCTAGGAAGAGGCAAGGACAGATCCTCCTCTAGAGCCTGCAGAGAGAGCATCGCCCTGCTAACCCTTTGATTTTGGATTTCCAGTCTTCAGAAAAATGATAGAATGCAAAAACCACCCAGTTCGTTTTCATTTGTTATGGCAGCCCTAGAAAACAAATATAGTTTCTAGTCAGTCCAGTGCAATGACAGGGGTCCTTATAAGTGGAAGATGGAGGCAGAAGAAAGAATCAGAGATGGCAGCATGAGAAGGACTTGACCTGATGTTGCTAGCTTTGGAAATGGAGGAAAGGGTCGTGAGCCAGCAAACACATGCACCCTCTAGAAGCTGGAAGATAGAAATAAATTCTCCTCTAGAACCTTCAGAGGGAACATTGCCCTGCTGACTCCTTGATTTTAGCCCAGGGAGATCCATTTCAGACTTCTGACCTCCAGAGCTATAAGATAATGGATGTGCTGGTTTAAGCCACTAAGTTTATGATAATTTGTTATAGCCACAATAGGTAACTAATACAAGGTTCATTGATACTTTGGCTCTAAGAAGATGACCAGGCTGGTTTTGGTGGGAAGAGGCTTGGCAACATCAGCCACTGGAGAGCAGGGCCAGGGAAGGATAGAAGGTAGGTAAGCTGGACACCTCTTGGTCAGAATCCAAAATTCATACATTGGAGTCCTAATCCCCAGTACTTCAGAATGTGACTGTATTTAGCATAGGTCCTTTAAAGAGGTAATTAAAATGAGGTCACATGAGTGAGCCCTAACACAATATGACAGATGTCATTGGAAGAAGAGAACACATAGAGAGGAAAGGTGATGTGAAACCAAAGGGAGAAAGCAGTCATCTACAAACCAAGGTAAGAGACCTCAGAAGAAACCAACCCTTTGATACCTTGACCTTGAACACTTAGCCTCCAGATTTGTGAGAAAATTAATTTCTGTTGTTTAAGCCTCCCAGTCTGTGGTGCTTTGCTATGGCAGCTCTAGTGAACTAACATATGCCTCCAATCCTTCACTCCCCTCATTTTCTAGATTAGGACACTAAGACTCGGGGTTAGAAAAATAAATGACTCACAGAGTTAGTGGCACTGTTGGGGCTGGAATCTGCAGTGTGTGGTGGTGATACAGGGGACTAATGAGCACTCTGGGGCACTCCCCACCATTTTAGGTGAGGTTTTATAGTGTGGCTGCCTGTTTTAAATCCGTTCACATCTGAACATTCAGATCTCATTGTGCTTATGTTTGCAGTCATTTCTCCCTAGATGAATAAAGTCCAACTTGTTAAAAAAAAAAAAAAAAAAAAAAACTGAGAGCTGAAATGATCAAGCAGTCACAAAATTTGAACCTGAAAAAGAAAGTGTTCATTGGACACAAGTCAGATGTGATTTTCTTCAAGATCGCACTTTATGAAAAACATATACTTCTCACATATATTGCTGATCTGTTTTTAAAGGTGCCTTTTCCTAAGGATCACAGGATGCAGAAGAATGGGCCAATTGATGAAAAACATGTCTGTATAATATGATAATTCAATGTAACTCAAAGTAATTGCTTTGTGTAGTTAACTTGATAGCAAGGCCATCATTCACAAGAAACCTGTACAATGGACGTCGCTGAAAACCACTTCTTTGCTCTGTCCTGTCATCCTGATACACTGCAAGGCATGGATATATTTACATATTCAATCCAGTTGCAAATAGAAATTAATAATAGACATTGCTAAATAAATTACTCCATTGCAAATTATGGAGATTGGGTTTTTTTCTTCTCAATGTATTCAAATATAATACCCTAAGCCTCAGGTCTTCCACGAAGAGAATAAGGGTTACTTGCCATCATGGGTGTAAGAGAGTAATCCTAAGCAGACTGTAAATCATTTAAGTTGGTCACTTTGCTCTAATACATTTTAAGTAGCTCTTTAAATCATTAATGAGGGCATCACATCCTGCCATCTGGGTGGCAAATTAAAAAAGAAATCTAGAGACAGTGACATGGACATATATACACTACCAAATGTAAAATAGTTAGCAAGTGGGAAGCAGCAGCATAGCACAGGGAGATCAGCTCGGTGCTTTGTTTCCACCTAGAGGGGTGGGATAGGGAGGGTGGGAGGGAGACGCAAGAGGGAGGAGACATGGGGAAATATGTATATGTATAGCTGATTCACTTTGTTATAAAGCAGAAACTAACACGCCATTGTAAAGCAATTATACTCCAATAAAGATGTTAAAAAAAAAAAAGAAATCCATGCTGCCTTTAATTACTTTTAAAACAATAAAATCAGACCCTGATCTTATTAAAGTCAGATCATCATAACATAGAACAAGAAAAAAGATTGAGTTTTATACTATCCAAAGTTCCAGAACTTTAACCCATAATATACCAGCTCATGTAATGTCTATGGTGTCCCCTTTGTTCCTGTAACTTTCTACAGTATTTCCATTAGTCTTGATAACAGTGTTGGAGGTAGATGTTATCCCTCCTTTACAGATGAGGAAACTCATTCAAAGATTTAAACAACTTGCTCAGTTTTTAAGTCTCTGAACTGAGATTCATTTTTTGGTTTATTTGATGCCAAAGCCCATGCACTTTCCACTATATCATGCTGAATCTTATTTCATGGTTTACCAGGTACTTTCAAAAATATTATTTTATTTGAGGCTCCAAAAGCCCTATGAGGTAATTCGCTATTTTCTGGTTGAGAAAGCTGAACGTTCTAGCATCTGACCCCAAATAATACAATTGGAAATGGCCTTTGAGTACTTTCTTCTCTACCCCAAGCCATGTACATGTGTGTATCCACACATTCCCATGCATGTGTAGAGGAGGAAAAAAATATTCCTTCTGTCATTCTAGGTTCTTTACTGAGACCCCAGTTACAAAAGACAGACTAATAAGAAAAAAATAAACAGAATGTATTAGCTTGTATATTTCATTTATGCATGGAAGAAACTCAGGCACTAGTGCACTCAAAGAGGTGGCTAGAACTTGAGTTTAAATACCATCTTCAGCTAAAACAAAGGCAGATTGGTGCGAGGGAGGCAGGTTATGGAAAGGTGACCAGGAATAGTAGGCTAAACACCTGTAAGGTTTGTTATGCAGATTTAATCCACAGCCTTCACCATTGATAAGATTCTCTTATGATATAGAGTCATCCTTCTCTTCTTGGTACAGGGAAGTAGACATTTTTACAAATGGTGATTTCCTTTATAAAGGCAAATTTCCTTTACAAACATATAACGTATGCTCTGTTTCCGGTGCTGCTCCTGTATCTGCTATTTCTCAAAATGGTCACCTCCAAATAATCCTTACGCTAAAGAGGCATATTTGGGTTGGCATATTCTGGTCTCCTACATGTGCATGTTCTTAGAAGCAGCTCCCACCCCCAGCCCTGCCTCCCCTTCAGGACAAGGAGTGAAGTAACTGGAAACCTATGGCGAGGAAAGAGATGGGAACAGTCTAGTACTTCACCTCCAAAGCCACTTATTTGCAAGTCATTTCATTAGTAATGAAAGATATGGTAGAAATTCTCATTAGTTCCTATTACTTCGTAGAAAAAGTACATGTGTTTGTACTGAATTGATTTAAATTTCAGAGCTTTCTCTTTACTCATACTCTCCACTCTCCCTGGGGTTAGGGCTGCAAGATAAAATTCAGGACACTGTTAAATTTGAATTTCAATTAAACAATGAATATTTTTTGAAGTAAAACTATATCCGATATATTGCCTGGGACATATTATACTTAAAAAGTTAATAAATAACTAAGTTGTTTATCTTATTTATAAAGATAAATATAAATAAATATAATTTAAATTTGAATTTAAGAATTCAAATTTTACTGAATATTCTGTATTTTTATTGGCTAAATCTGGCAGCTGATAAAGGAGGAAGGAGGAGTGCTACTGGAGGAGTGAGATTGTGACTAGAGGGTGTAGAAGTCTCTAAGCCACTGATCAAAATGTTGAGGACCTTCTTAACAAGAAGAGCCCCACTTAGCACTTGCCACTGTTACCTGGAAAATCATATGACTTCCCTAGTGTTTGAATTCTGCTGTAATTCTCATGAAAAGTAGCAACTACAGTTCTATGTAGCTAAAGAAAAGGAGAATAGAAAGTTTTAGGTAGGAAACCAAACAAACAGAAAACCAGACAAACACAGAAATAATTCAGATTATTGGAGAGATGATGGAATTTATAATACCACAAAAATTAGTCAGCCTTAGTTCTCTAGATCAGCGACTCTCAAGCCCTAACAAGCATCAGAATCACCTGCACAGCTTGATAAAACATGGATTGCTGGGACTCATTCCTAGCATTTCTAATTCAGTAGGGGTGGGAGAAGGATGAGAATTTGTACTTCAGGCTGGTTCCTACATGACCCTGATGCTGCTGGCCCAGGGAATACAATATGGAAGTTAAACTTCTTCCAGTAGTACTCAAATTAGTGATGAGGCCACCTGTAGCTAATTGAATTTGGTATCTGGTTAGGTGTTAAGGCAGGGGTTCCTAATACCTGACCCAAACTTCTTTGGAGCACATTTACGGTTAGTAGGCTGCAATGTAACAGATCACAGAAGAAAAGCTAGCTTTACCCCATTCTCCCTTGCCTATTCTTAAATTCTGAGCCAAGGAAAAGATATGCCTGCTGGTGAGCACACATTCATTCATTATCTTTTATTATCACTTGAGGCTATGCTTACCATGCTGCAGAATCACAACCTGAATAACAGCCAGGACACTATCCAGAACATCCTCTTCCTGTAGGTCTAGACTCTTTAAGCAATTGTGTAAGAAACCCAAGAATATTTCCTAGAATTAATTTTTTCACAAGTATTCCTTCCTGTTTTCACAGTAAATCTCCTGCTGAAGTGGCCAACTCCCAATTAACATTTTGAATGTGGCATGTTTTGATGGCAAAGTTGGGGCTCTTGATAATGCTCTTGGCATTTTCCTGTACCTCCTCCTTCCCTCTCTCTTCCTCACTTTCCTTCTTTCTTCTGACATTTTAATGCCTTACAAGAAAACATGTGCCAAGAGAACACAGTAAGGGACCGTGTCACAAAAGTGTGTTTGCATTGTAGTTCTGAGACAGTCTTAGAGCTAGCAAGCTACAGCACTAACATGAATGGGATATCTTTAAGGAATTCACATATGTAAATTTTCCAGATGAAAGGAGTTTGTGTTTTTTAAGCATGAGCCCCCTCACCCATTTTGAAAATATATACTTAAAAAAAATGGTTGTGCACACTATTCTTCCCTCTTCAGCTGAATATACTGAATTATGTAAGCTCTCATTGATTTAAGGTCACCATGATGTATCTGGTGTTTTGTACTTGACTTTGATAGTTTTGCCTGGAAGGACAATTAAAGCTTGTGGGTGATGATGGATGGTGGAGGTGGAGGGGACGGTGGGGACTGTTATTCAATGGCTTTTGGAATTCCTGGTATGTATGACTTTCTAGTTCTGCTGTCGCCTTATTTTCTGGTCAGCTGTCCCTTCTTACTATCGTTAGTTTCTACCAAGTTTTCAAATTGCTCATCTTAATTTACACAGTTGTATTTAAGTCAGCTTGAAAGTTGGTCAGGTCTCTTTAGGAGTCAAGTACTTGGGCTTTGTGACTTTTTTTGGTTAGCTTCTGAATTTTAAGCTTTTCTCCAAGTGCTAAACATGTCGCCTTTGATAAATCATGTTCAGTGACATAAGTTCTTTACATGTGAAGTAGATGCTGTCAACCCCCTTCTTGGAAAGCAGGGAATTTGCTTTTCCAGCCACAGGAACGTCTTAACACTGAAGGAGTTACACCTTTTTCTATGTAAGGGTAAGGGTATGGAATACTGAAAAAATAATGGGCTGAAAAGGTAATACTGTGAAGTAAATAAATGTTTTTCTCTATAGCCCCAGCCTCCTTTTTCCATAAATTTCCCCAACCAGAAGTTACCAGATTAAATATAAGAATCTCAGTTGAATTTGAAATTCAGATAAATGCCTGATATTAAAATATATATATACATACCACATTTGAATGGTACGTACTTATACTAGAAAAAATTTGTTGTTTATCTGAAATTCAAATTTAACAGGGCCTCCTGCATTTTAATTTGCTAAATCTACCCCAACCCCAAATCATATTAACCATTTTCTTTCTCCTCTACCAAGCTTACTCCTAAGGGAAGATTTGAGAAGTTATTCAAACAAAAGCATAAAATGATAGATAGGATTATGGTCATCATGGTTACCTTCATTTAATAAAAGTAGAATGTCACCGAGGAGAATTTATCAATAGGGTGGTAGCCAGGGGTCCTGGGGGCACAAATGACTTCTTGCTTTTGAAGTCCTACCATGAGCAGCTTCAGCGTCTCAGCCTTAAACCTGGCTCAGGAATTGCAGTTTAGGAATCTTGGCTTCCTTCTGGTTTGGCTGCTAGGAGACTGTGGGTCTGGAACATGCCACTTAACTTCCTTGCTGCAGTTGTCGATTGCTACCTACAAAACTACCCAAAACCTAATGGCTTACAACAACAACTGTTTTATTATGTCTCACAATTTTATGGGTAGGAAATTCAAGCATGTCTTTGGTGGGTTATTCTTCTCCACATGGAGTCAGATGGGTCACTGGTATTGGCAGCTTCTCTGGTCTAGAGTTCCCCAGACAGCTTCACTCACAAGCGTGGGGTGAAGCTTGTGAGCTGGCATTGCTCTCTCTACACCTGGCTTGTCCACCTGGTTAGGTTGGACTTCCTCAGAGCAGGATAGTCTCAGGACAGTTGGACTTCTAACACAGAGGCTCAGGTGCCAAGAGGGAGTATTTTGTCAAGAAGGAAAAAACTTCTCCTCTACTCTCCTAAGTTCAGTTTCTGCGGACCTGCAAATTAAATGACAAAAGACAGATTAGCAGGACAAAAAGGTTTATATATACAGGAGCAAACAAAAGAAGTAATTGGCTGGTCAAATGATTAAAGTTAGAGGCTTATATACTTAAGGTAGGGAAAAGAGAGGAGAAAAAGGCTGTTATGGGAAGAACAAATAGGTTTCTTTAGGAAAAACAAATGGGTTTTTAGCAAAATAAGTGGAAGATAAGAAAGTTTGTGATAATGTTTGTCTATGCAAGTATGAGTTGGTCTTTCCATCTTTTTCAGGCCATAAAACTCCCTACAGAGAAGGGATTTATGGTAGGTTTACTCTAGGTCTCTCTCCTTGGAGTAAAAGACTCCTCAAAGAGAATTTATGTCAATCCTTATTTCTCAGAAGTTTCTGCATTTAGTCAGATAAGGGAAGTTTGGAGAAGGCTTTTTTTTTTTTTTTTTTCTTTTTGCGGTATGCGGGCCTCTCACTGTTGTGGTCTCTCCCGTTGCGGAGCACAGGCTCCGGATGCGCAGGCCCAGCGGCCATGGCTCACGGGCCCAGCCGCTCCGCGGCATATGGGATCCTCCCAGACCAGGGCACGAACCCGTATCCCCTGCATCGGCAGGCTGACTCTCAACCACTGCGCCACCAGGGAGGCCCTGGAGAAGGCTTTTTTTTTTTTTTTTTTTTTTTTTTTTTCTTGCATCTGTTGAACCTCAAATGTCTTCATACCAACTCTGGGGTTCCAAGAGAAGCCTAACAGTTTCTAAGAGATCAAGACAGAAGCAACAATACTCCTTCCCAGTGAATGTCACAAGACGTGCAACCTCATTTCTGTCACATTCTGTTAGTGGAATTGAGTCTCAGGGCCTGCCCAGAATACCAGGAGCTGTAGTTCATGGAGGAGCTCTCTTTGGAGACTAGTACTGCCCTCCCTGAGACTCGGTTTCTGCCTCTATTAAATGGACTAAGATTACAACATGTTTGTGAGACTCACATGGAATAGATGTAAAAAATAAAAGGAAAATATTGCATTTCTATTGCAGTGCATTAGGTAGCTTGAGTCTAACTTTTCCACTATCATACCCATTTTCTGAATTTTGTGTGTGGGATTTTATTTACATATAACAAAATTGGAATTATATACTATTTTAATATATTGCAGAATTTTATATATGTAATTACATATATTATACATATATACATACATATGTGTGTATAATACACACACACACACACACACACACACACACACACACACACCCTAAGGTGTTTATTGTATATAATGAATGACTTCTTTCTATGCATCTAGAATGGTACTAGCTAAATTCCATCCTTGGGAGAGTTAAGAAAATAGTCACTCAGTTTTTTGTAGGACTTAATTCTGCCGCAGAATCTCATTCTAGAAAGGCTGGTCTAAAAGGTTGAAATCACTTTGTTAAAGCTAATCTAGCTCTTATAATACCATCCCTTTAAGATAGTAGAGTGCCTACATACTAAAAAATCAGTGTGTAGAAAATGCAGAGAAGATAAATTGAATTTAAAAATGAAGTAGCAAAAACATGTTCTCCTTGACTACACACCTTCACCCAGTAGAAGTACACCATCCCCATGCCCACACTTATGCGTATGCACACACACAGACACAGACACACAAATGAGGGAGGAGAAACATACTCAAGGATGCATAGAATCAAGTCAAGTGTGCATTGATATACTAGCTTCCACATATCTCCTCCAGTTGTTAGACTCATTCCTTAAGAAGCTCAAGGGCTGAGATTCCATTGCTTCTTAGAATTCTCCTGCAGAATCCTCTCATCTTTGTGAGAAAACTCAGCAGCATGAGATATGTCCTAGCCTGCAACCTTAAGACCTGTCAGTCATATGGAGACTCCCATGAGACCATTTTCTATCACATTCTTTACTTGAGAAGTTGTATAAATTTTACTGCTTATATATAGCAAAGCAAGATTTCTGTGATACCAGATACTTGATTTGACAGGATTTTTAAATTTACCAGCCAGATATTTTAGATTCCTGGAAGAAGTCTTAAAAAATTAAGCCCTTCAAAATTTTAAGAAGTTAAAATTCTATGTCTCTTTGGTAAGGTGTTTATCTGACACAATCTATGAACTGTGCTCTGCTAAGACGTTGGTGGCATAAGTATTTTTCACACAAAACACAGATGAGATTCTTAGTGAGTAGTACTAATATCTCTCCTTAATGACACCTGTGAAAGCTAAAATGGCTGGGCATTACAGTACATATTTGCTACTTTTTACTAAAGAACCAGCTGTCCATGATGTTCAGGGGTTTTCCCATAGCATAGGTTTAAAACTTTTTTTTTTTCCTAAAGTCTAAAATAATGTTCTATTGTATTATTTCCTTAAGGAATATTGCATGAGTGGAATTAGTACTATAACTGAAGAGAAATTCAGGAATGATGTAATTATCCTGTGCCACTTAGACATAGCATTTTGTCTGAAATCGTCTAGATGGTTTCAGTGATTCATGATAGTCCTTTAGTTGTGGGAATTTGTTCTATGGGTGGACATCTGGACAAATGCAAACATTTATCCAAATGCAGACCATCAAAATAAGACTGAAAATCAGTGTGTAGATAATGCAGAGAAGATAAGATTGCTCTACAACCAAATATCCAGAATTCTCAATGGCTTGATTTTCATTTCACTATGCCAGAAGAAACAAATACTGTTCCTCTTGCAAGAAATGGTGGCAAGTGAAATTGAAGCAATTGAGAATCATCAGGTATTTGGGTCAAGTTAGTTAATATATTTTCCTCATATCTTAGGTATATATAGGAGGGATAAGAGGCCACAGTTAACCAGTCAAGTTGGAGGAAGCATTACCTGAGGAAAAAGGAATGATTGGTTGCTGTGGAAGTCTCGGTGTTACGAAGAGGTCAGAGGCTATGTTGGTCAAGAAAAATGCAGTTGTTTTAGGTAAAGTTGATTGTTCTCCTGACACTGAAGCTTGTCAAATTGTGCTCTGCATTATCTGGGGCTACTCTTGGAGATCTGGTGAGAGCCTGGCAGCTAGTGTTAGAAACGCAGAGGCTGTTTCATCAGGAGACTTTATTGACTTTTAGAAGCTTCCTGGGGACAATTCCAGATGGCCCACTTAGCAGGAAACTCATTTATTTGTAGCTCCAAACACATGCGAGAATCCCTAATGGCCTCATGAACAGGACCAGAAGCTCATAGTTGTTCCCTTGTGGTCAATCTACAGGCCATATTAACTCTTTCAGGCTAAAAGGGTACCTTTAGGAATCAGGTTTGTCATATTGTTTATTATAAATTCATCGGGTTGGATTTTAAATTAATGAAATTAATTCAGTGGGGAAGCTGGTTTAACAAGATGAGAAGCTCTGAGTCAAGGACTTCTTAAGCTGGGTCATGTTCTGCCTGGTGTGGGATCCAGCCCCAGCCAGACCTGCTCTTCCAGACATTCTGGATGTCTAAATAGAAGAGGTTATAATTCCAGGAGGTTAACACATAAAACTGGGTGGAAATTGTTAGGAGACGTGGACTATTCTGAGAGAGGCTGAGGTTCACAGGAAGGGTTTTGGGGGTTTTGTGGAGAATGAGGAGGGGCTTGAACACTAGAACAAAAGGAGCATTAGAGACATACGATATAGCGGAAAGAATGCAATATCTGTGACTTAGAGCATATTAACCACTTTTATTTTTAGTCTGTTTATTAATTAGTGAGATGCTCAGTTTCACTCAACCATAGGGTGCCTAGGCATCATGTTGTGGGAACAGTGTTGGATAGGGGCCTCAAGAGGTAGCCAGCATCCAGATCACAAAAGTCCTTGTAGGCTACCTAAAGAGTTTTCCTCTCTTTTCTTTCTCTTCCTTCCTTCCTTTTTATTTTTATTTTTTGGCAGACAATGGGAAGTAAGTAGAAGTCTTTAAAGAGGGCAGTAGAATCAATAGGTTTGCTGTATGTGGAAGCACACACTGATGATGACAGTTGATGGAAGAGGCAGAGCCTGTTGCTAAGGAGCTGAGAAGCTGATGCCATAGCCCTGATGAAAGACTGTGAGGGATAGACCATGGCAGTAGGAATGGAGATGAGAGGCCATTTGTTCACTGATTCAACAGATATTTGTGGAGTACCTATTATGAGCTAGGTGATGAATGTTGTATATTAGGAATGCAGAGATGAACAAAACAGAGCAGTTACTTGATCTCAAGGAGTTTATATTTTAGTGAGAAAGACAACAATATTGCCCAAATTAATGATAAGATTCTTTCAGTTAGAGAGAAGTACTTTGAAGAAAATAAAACTGGGTGTCATGGGAGAGTGACTGGGCTAGGGGACCCTCTAAGAAGGAAGTGACATTAGATCTAGGACATGATTGACAAGAAGAAATGAGTCATGTGATCTAGGGGAAGAGCATTTCGGGCTCAATGGAAAGTGGAACAGCCAATGTAAAGAGACTAAGGATCTAGAAGTGTGGGAGGGAGAGTCAGAGTGGCTGGAACAGGTGATGGAGGAAGAAAGAATGGTAGGTAATGGGGCTGAAAAGGAAGATTTGAAAGCTAATGTGGAATTTAGATTCTAAGCAATGGGAGTGATGTAATCTGGCTTACAGCTTTAAAATGTCACTGATTGCTGTGTGGAAACACAGAAGCCGGTTATGAGGCTATTGCAGTAGCCCAGGTGAGAGATACTGGTGGCTTAGATCAAGGTGGTAATCATGAAGATAGAAAGAAGTGTTGAAAGTCAGGATATGAAAGATACTGCAGACCCTCAGCTTTTGAGAGAAAGGTATTCAGAAAATTCTTCACAAATCCTTAAATATGAAAATATCACTATAGCATATGATCAAGCAAATATGAAAATCATGTCAACCTTTTAGTCCCTCAATGAGATTACTTCTTATGCCATATTGAGTAGAGAACAATAAAACCCCAGTGGAATATGTATGCCCAAGACCAACACAGATGGCTGTACATATATTTAACAGAAAACATTATTTACAGCCACAGTTACCTTTGAAGGAAGTATTTATTAAAAGGAAGAATCTTGTCTGCTTGACAGTTCTGATCGGAAAAGTCTGCACTTAGGATGGCTTATCTCATCATAGAGTAATTGAGACCCAACCCTCCCTGTTAATTCCTGGCTGTCTTCCACACACATGTGTAAAGATACATGATAGTTTTTTGGGGAAGGAAAACTTTCCCTCTACCAACTTAATTCCAGTGATTGGGGTAGGGGGTCAGGGGTGCAAATTAACTGACAGTGGACATATTACCAGGAGAAAAGTGTATTATGTATGTGAGAACATTCAGATTAAGAGGCTTCCTGAACAGCTGGAGATAAGGGTTTATATGCCAACTTAATAGGGGAAAGGGAGTGGGGAGAAAGGACTTCTATGGAAAAACAAATGGGCTTTCAGAAAGACAAATGGGCTTTTAGAACAAATGGAAAGTGTGATAATCTGTGATAATGTTTGTTTATGCAGCCTCTCTGTCCCAGTGTGAGTGGTCATCTCGTTACTGGAGAGGGGATATACGGCAACCTCTAAGAAGATTCTGCCCTTAGATAAGAGAAGCTCTGACAAAGCTTCTTTCTGCATCTGCTATATCTCAAATGTCTTCAGTTTAAAATAATCTTCAGGGCTTCCCTGGTGGTGCAGTGGTTGAGAGTCCGCCTGCCGATGCAGGGGACACGGGTTCGTGCCCCGGTCCGGGGGGGATCCCACATGCCGCGGAGCGGCTGGGCCTGTGAGCCGTGGCCGTTGAGCCTGCGCGTCCTGAGCCTGTGCTCTGCAGTGGGAGAGGCCACAACAGTGAGAGGCCCGCGTACCACACACACACACAAAAAAATAAAAAATAATAATAATCTTCAAACCAACTCTGGGATCTGAGTAGGTTCCCACACTTTATTTTTTGTTGTTGTTGTTTTGTTTTGTTTTCATAAATTTATGTATTTATTTATTTATTTTTGGCTGCATTGAGTCTTCGTTGCTGCACGTGGGCTTTCTCTAGTTGCGGCAAGCGGGCGCTACTCTTCATTGCGGTGCACGGACTTCTCATTGCGGTAGCTTCTCTTGTTGTGGAGCACCGGCTCTAGGCGCATGGGCTTCAGTGGTTGTGGCTTGCAGGCTCTAGAGCACAGGCTCAGTAGTTGTGGCACACGGGCTTAGTTGCTCTGCGGCATGTGGGATCTTCCCGGACCAGGGCTCGAACCCATGTTCCCTGCATTGGCAGGTGGGTTCTTAACCACTGTGCCACCAGGGAAGCCCCTCACACTTTATTTTAATGAAGGTCAGTGAAGAAACCCTGTGTCTCGTTTGGATCTATACATATGAAACCAAGAACAGATGTGTAGAAGCAGAGATCAAGAGCAGAAGCAGCCCTGGGAATGTGATCCTTCTAGGAGTGCTTGAAAATCTCAGTGCAGTTTGGACTTCCTTAGGAGGTGGAATTGAAGGTGTAAGCCAACCTTCTAGACAGTAAGGTGCACAGAGAGCCCTTTCTAATTACTGACATTAATACCTCTGCCCTCAACTAATTTACCAAAATTTGCATAAGTTCTTAAGTGTAACAAGTGCTACAGGGATGAGTAAAGAAGTATATGGTGTGGAGTGGTTGTCTTGTGACTCATAACCTGACTCAGCCACTTATATGAGATCTTGAACAAATTATTCCACCTCTCTGAGTCTCAATTTCTTCATCATCTATATAAAAATAAGCAACATAATTCCTCTTTTGAGAGTATATGAGGTATTAGACATCTTATATATATTATTTCATTTGTCCTCTCAGTAATATGTTATTGTGGAGAGCCTGTGATACTTGTTAACACTTAACAAACAAAAAAGCCTTAAGAGATTAAGAAACTTATCTAAGATTGCATAGAAGGAAAGTGACAAAGGCAAAATCAGAATCCAATTCTGTCAGAATCCAAATTCCATCTCTTTACCACTACTTTATACCACCTTAATACACAGTAAAGTTGCTATAAATTAGATTAAATTAAATTAAATATAAATAAATGGGCCAATATAGTTTCTGGCACATAGAAGCCACTCAACAAATGGTAGCTATTTTATAATTGTTTAATCATAAAAAATAAAATAATGTTCACAAGGCTTTTTTTGTTCTAGTGCTCTCTGGCTATGACATCTGACCTTTTGGACATTAGATCTCATAACATAAATTACAAACACACACACATGATGAATTAAATGAAGATGCTCACATTATGTGGTTATAATGAGCTTCCTTCATGAAGGAGAAAGAAACTGAGCTGGGGCGAATTTGCATGGTGCTTAAATGGTTAATAAAATTTCCCTATGTACCTCATTTACAATAGAGATTAGTTTAGACACTTGGGTGAATATGACTCATTTAAATGCTCAAACCATGAATCATTCAGAGTAGCATTGTGGGTAATTTTAATGAAACAACTTTAAGGTCTTCATTCCTTTGTTAACTGCTTCTATTGAATTTAAACAAAAGTCCCATTTCATTCCAAATTTAAATCTAAAAGAGATTTGATCTTTTCTTCCTGCCATTTTGCAACCCATGTAATTTCTAACAAGTGCCTGGAATTAAGATGTGAGTCAGATCAGAAAACTGCATTTGAAACTGAATGGAATACCAAAGCAGAATGGGGATGAAGGGGAGATTTTAGAGTGATGTATCCAGTTGAAACCATCTGATCTGGCCTTCCTCAATTCCTGAGACCTCCTATACCCCCAGTGACTTACAGAACCACTAATGTTCCACTACACAGTGAAGTTAGAAAAAAATAATTAAAAAAATCAAAGCATCAAAAGTGGCTCCCCCATGAAGACTAGTATGTAAATATTAATATCAGATTTATTCACAAAGCTCCAAACTGGAAACCATCCAAATGTCTATCCACTGGTAAATGAATATACGAATTGTGGTACATCCATACAATGGAATACCACACAGCAATTAAAGGAAAAAACTGCTGATACCAGTAATAACAAGACTGGGGCCCCAAAGCTTAACACTAAGAAGAAGCCAGGCACAAAAGGCCATTGTATACCTTATGATTCCATTTATATGATATTTTGGAAAAGGAAAAATGGAAGGGCAGAAATCAGTTGTTACCAGGGATCAGGATTGGGGTGAGAATTGTCAGGAAGGAGGGAGAGGGAAATTTGGGGGCTGGAAATTGTATCACAGTTGACCCTTGAATTACATAGGTTTGAACTTCGAGGGTCCACTTATCTGTTAATTATTTTCAATATATATATAGTTGGCCCTCTGCATTACTGAATTTCACATCTGCAGAGTCAATCAACCGAGGACAAAAATTTCTATCCATGGTTGATTCAATCCATGATGTGAAACCCATGTATATGTATATGGAGGGCTAATTGTATTCATTGTACCACACCATTTTATATAAGGGACTTGAACATCGACGGGCTCTGGTATATGAGGAGGTGCCTGGATTTAATCCCCCACAGATACTGAAAGATAGCTGTAGTTTTCGTGGGCTGCTGTAACAAGAGAATCACAAACTGAACAGCTTAGTAGCAGAAATATACTGCATGGTCTCATAGTTCTGGATTCTTGAAGTCTTAAATGTCTGAAAACAAAGTGTTGGTGGGATTGGTTCCTTTTGACAGCTGAGAAAGAGAATCTGTTCCAGGCCTCCCTCCTAGCTTCTGGTGGTTTGCTGGCAATCTCTGGTGTTCCTTGCCTTGTAGATGATGCATCACCCTGATCACAGCCTTTATCTTCACATGGTATTCTCTTTGTCTGTGTTTGGGTCCAAATCTTCCATTTTTATAAAGACATCAGTCATATTGGTTTAGGGGCCCACCCTACCCCAGTATGACCTCATCTTAACCTCACTTATTGCATCTGCAGTGACCTTATTTCTAAATTAGGTCACATACTGAGATCCTGGGGGTTAGGATTTCAACATATGAATTTTGGGGTGTGAAAGTGTTCAGAGTATGCCACCCCAATATATTCCACTCTGGCATAAGGGTTATTTTGAGGTAAAGCAACTGAATAAAAGCAGACACAGGACACACTCTCTGCCTTCCCTGTGTGGGCCTAAAAGCAGTACATAAATTCTCCTTGTAAAGGTGTTTTCCCTCCACTTCTCATACCAAGGAGGGAATAACAACCTTATTACCAGAGATGAGTTGGCACCGAGGGGTCTCCATAGCAAACCTTACTAAAAACCCTTATCTTCCATTAGTTTCCCCCATATATTTACCTTTCCACAATTTTCCACCCTTAGAGCCTAAAACTTTTTTCCTTTGTCTTGTCACTTTTTATTGGTTTTTGTTGAGATCCTGTATAAGCCCAAGTTCTCACCATGCCTTTGAATTACTCATCACTGAACTTTCTCCTGCATGGTGTGCAAGCACATACTAATAAATTCTGTTTTTCTCCTGTTAATCTGTGTTTCATCAATCTAATTTCCAGGTCCCCCTGGAGAACCTAGAAGAGTTGAGGAGAAGGCTTTTTTTCCTCCCTTAGAGGGGACACAATTCAACCCATAACAGAAGTATTCTCCATGCATACTCCATGGTGTATATATATTTATCAAATCTCATAAAACTGAAACCTCTAGGTGGCTTTTCAGGGAGCTCCAAGGAGCTCCAGTTCTTTATGTCTCAGCACAGAAAGAATTCAGCCAGAGGCAAAGTGATAGATAAGAAGTGATTTATTAGAATAGGATGCTTGTGAGGCTTATAAGCAGGTGGGCAAAAGGGTGAGCACCCTGAAACTTAGAGGGCTACAATTTTATAATCAAAGGAAAAGTGGAGAGGGGGAGAAGACCCCCTTCCTCCTCATTCTCAAGTAGACGTCACGCTTCCATCATCAGCTCCTCCTCCACGTCAGGCGGGGGAGTTTTCTTGTCCCTACATGGTCAAGTGAGAACTGTCTTGGCACAATGGAAATGAGCAAAAAGGCAGTAACTTATGCTAAAAATGGCAAATCATTTCAGGTTTTGGCATAATGTCACCCTTTCCTTATATTTTTGTTTTTAATGTGCCCAGAGGAGCATGTCCTAGGAATCATAACTTACTAAACTCACTGGGCTGGATGTGGGTCTCATGCCATGATTGTTTTATTGTTTTGGGGCGTGTCTCATGCTTCTGTTGCGTTGTTTTGTTGCTAAGCAAGCCTGCTTGGTTTTGTGGTTAAGCAAACCTGCTTTCTTGAGTGATCATTAACTTACAGGAGTCTTCCATACTTTTTTCTGTACTTACAATCCCCTAGCGAGATTAACTATTTAATTACTTACTTTGTCCTTTTACTCTGTCCATATCAAAACTGTTCAGGTAAAAAGGTAAATCATACCTCAATAAACTTGACTTTTAACTTACACACTGATAGAGCTCACTTTTTAAAAAAGTGGCTCAGGTCCCCATTATTTCTTGCCTAGACAACTTCAGGGGCTGCAAGCTGATCTCTGTCTCCTAAATATTGTCATTTTTGTTCTATATCCAAGTCACTTCTCTGCCTAATACTTCTTTAGCTGCCAATTGTCCTCAGCATAAAGGACGATGCTCCTGCTTCCTGATTCTCTAATCGTATCTCTTGTTGCTTCCAGACTAACACATTCATTCTACTTGCTGCTCCATCTAACACAGACACACACAGACACACACACACAAACACACACAAACACACACAGTTTGTTAGGAAGAAAAAGCTTTTTCTTCTTTTCTTTAGGTTCAGTGCCTGGCGCCTGTGAATTAAATTGACAAAAGGCAGATTAACAGAAGAGAAGGTTTATTCATATGCACATGAAAGCCAACAAAATAAATAGCTGGCTAGTTAAATGGTTAAAGTTGAAGCTTTACACACCTGACTAAATAGGAGAAAGGGAGGAGGAGAGAAATAGCTTCTATGGGAAGAAAAAATAGGTTTCTTTAGGAAAGACAAATGGGTGTTTATGTTACTGAGCTCAGGTCCTGCTGCTCGCAGCTCGAAAATCTATACCCATTACCGAAGGGGAAACTAGGGAAGAGATCTGGTCATCTATTAATTACTTATTCTTCTTTTCTACTTCTTTAATCTAAGGAAAGAACCAACAGGTTAGGCAAGGCATTGTGTGCATTCAGTGGAGCGTTAAGTCAGAAGTTTGGTTAAACTACCTAGTGATCTCGTCCCTATAATTAGGTTCTTTTAAGATCAGAGGGGAACAGAGATAAGCAATGAGGAAAGGGGCAAAAGAGCCGCTTTCATTTAGAAGAACAAATGAGAGATAAGAAGTTTGTGATAATGTTTGTCTATGCAGGTGTGAGTGGTTTTTCCATCTTCTTTGGGGCCATAAAATTCCCCACAGAGAAGGAATTTATGGTAGCTTTACTCTTGGTTTCTCTCCTGGGAGGAGAAGCCTCCTTGAAGAGAGAATTTATGTGAATCCTCATTTCTCAGAAGCTTCTGATTTTAGTAAGATAAGGGAAATTTGGAGGCTTTTTCCTGCATCTGTTGAATCTCAAATGTCTTTAGCTTATAGAATCTATACCAACTCTGTAGTTCTGAGCGGGTCTCCACAACACATACAGCTGTTTCTTGCCTCAGTGCTTTTTGCTTTTGAATGTCCATCTCTGCTGGAATGTCCTTCTCTCCTCTTTCTCTGGCCAAATTCTACTTATTATTTAAATCCTAACTTTCTTGGACATCCCAACCTACTCCCACCCCCAGGCTGTCCTAAGTGCCTTCCCCTGGAATCCCCGACACCCTGGGCAAAGTTTCACTGGTGCATTACCACTGTTTGGTAACTATCTACTTATGTGTCTTTAGACTGAGTTGTTTGGTGAGTGTACCTAATGTCTCTGCCCACCTCTGACATCAGCTCCAAGCTTGGACTCTTCTTGAGCTTCTGGCATGCCACCTCTGACTTAATGTTCCTTTCCTTTTTCTGCCCCAGGCTCTTCTGCTGAAACCATCTGAAAGGAGTGTCCTGGAAAAACTCTCAACCGATAGGGGAAGGGAGACAGTGAATGAAAGTTTTCTCCCTCCCTCTCACATTCCCTGTTCCCCACATGCCCTCCACTTCTCTTTAGTTGGCCGGTCTGGGTCTGGGAGACATTCTATACACAATACTGTTTAAGGAATTGACACATTTCTTCAGAAAATGGATAGAACAGCAAACTACATGGACGCATTTTGTCTTTTCTTCCTTTCCTGTCTCACTCACCTTTCCCTCTCCCCTCAAATCCTGCAATCCTGACATCACATCCCAGATAAATACTCCACCCACATCATTGTTTCTGGCTCTGTTTTGGGGGAACCCAAACTGAGACAAGAGTATTTATTCATTTGTTTGTTTATTTATTTTTGTGATAGTAATTTCCTTTTTTTCGCTTTTTATTTTGAAATAATTCCAAACTTACACAAAAGTTATACTAAAAGAATGGTGCAAAATAACTCCCACATTCTCTCTTCCCAGAGAGTCAGTCACATTTCACCTGTCTTCTCAATGGTGTTCTTTATTGTAAAATCATCCAGTGCAGGATCATGCATCACACCCATGTGATGTCTTTTGAGTCTCCTTCAAACTAGAGCAGCTCCCAATTTCCCTTCACTATCATGGCCTTAGCTTTTTTGAATACACAAGACCATTTTATAGGCTGCCACTCACTTTGGGTTTGCCTGATGTTTCCTTATATTTAGACTCAGGTTATGCATCTTTGGCTGGAATACCGCAGAAGTGGACCTGTGTTCTTCACATTACATCTTATCAGGTGGCACACTGTATCTCATTACCTGTGGTATTCATTTTATTTGGTTAAAATGGTGTCTGCCTAGTTTCTCCAGGGTAAAGTTACTTTTCTCCCTTTTCTAATTAATAAAATATTTTGTGAGGAGATACTCTGAAAGGGCGCTGGCAAGGCTGGCTTCATGGCTATACCACCTGTGCATCTGCACTGGGTCCTGTGCTTAGAAAGTCCCAGGCCTGGTTTCCTTCTTGCATATTTCCCATGAAAAAGGAAGGAAGAGAGGGAGGGGGGCAGGGAAGGGAAGGGAAGGGAGATGATAGAGCAGAGTCAAGAGGAATAAATTTAATTTTTCAAATTTTTTTATTGTGGTAACATACATATAAAATTTACTATCTTAACTATTTTTTAGTGTGCAACTGAGTGGTGTTATGTACTTTCATACCGTTGCATAGTCATCACCACCATCCATCTCTAAAATTCTTTTCATCTTGCAAAACTGAAACTCCATCCATTGAATAACAACTCCCCATTCCCCACTCCCCCAGCCCCTTGCTGTCACCATTCCACTTTTTGTCTCTATAATTCTGACTATTCTAAGTATCTCATATAAGGGGAAGAACATAGTACCTGTCTTTTTGTAACTGGCTTATTTCACTTAGCATAATGTCCTCAAGGTTAATCCATGTTGTAGTGTATGTCAAAATTTCTTTCTTTTTAAAGATTGAATAATATTCTATTGTATGTGTATATCACATTTTGTTTATTCATTCATTTCTCAATAGACCCTTGGGTTGCTTCCATATTTTAGAGTGAATAATGCTTGTTTTGTGACCTAACGTAATCTATCCTGGAGAATGTTCCATGTGCACTTAAAAGAATGTGTATTCTGCTGCTGTTGGATGGAATGTTCTGTACATGTCTGTTAGATCCATTTGGTCTAAAGTATAGATCAAGTCCAATGTTTCCTTATTGATTTTCTGTCTGGATGATCTATCCATTGTTGAAAGTGAGGTATTGAAATCCCTTACTGTTATGGTATAGTTGTCTATTTCTCCCTAAATCAGTTAGTATTTGCTTAGTATATTTAGGTTATCTGAGGTTGGGTGCATATATTTATGACTGTTATATCCTCTTGATGAATTGATCCCTTTATCATTACATATATGTTAAAATGATAATATATATAAATGATATATTTACATTATATACATATGCTTATATATGTGTATATATATCATATACTTATCTTTTGCATATCTACAGTAGATTTTTGCATTGTGGTTACCATGAAGCTTATATAAAACATCTCATAGACATAGTCTAGTTTCTCCTAATAATAACTTAACATCAATTGAATACAAAAACTTTAACCTTTTACTCCCCCCTTCATGTTTTTGATGTCACAGCTCTTTTCTTGACTTTTCTCCATGTCTTCCTTTAGTTCTTGGGCATCCTTAAAATAATTGTTTTGAAACTTTTGTCTAGTAGATCTGCCATCAAGTTTTGTTCATGGATATTTTCTGTTGCTTTAGTTTTTCCTTTGAATGGACCATACTTTCTTCTTTCTTTGCCTTGTGATTTGTTGTTGTTAAAAACTGGACATTTGAATCTAATAATGTGGTAATTCTGGATATCAGATTCCCACCCCCCCTTCCCCAAGGTCTGCTATTTTTGTTTGTTTGTTTAATTGCAGGCTGTCTCTGTGCTGAAGATAAGCCTGAGGTGCAAACTTAAAGCCTTCTTAGGTATTTTCTGAGGCTGCACCTTCCCCTGGGCATGTGTGATGACTTTCTCATTTCTCCTGTATATATGGTTGCTTTTGAATATCCTAGTCTTCAATGTGTGACCCCCAAAAGGGGAAAAAGAAAAAAATAAAGTGTGTGTTTGTGTAGGGGGGCAGGGGGTTGGGGATGGTGTCACTGGCTCTTTAAATCCCTTGTAAGTCACTTCGGCCAGAGAGGGAGGAGCCTTCACTTCAGCCAGAGGCAAGGAGCTTTCAACAATGGCTGCCTGCCTCCTTTGTCTGCATCTCTTTGATCAGAGGTGGCAATCATGATCAGAAAACAGATCTCCTATATATGGAGGATAACCTCCTTTTTGCACCCTCTGGCTCCCAAAAGCTATGTGCAAGCTGCTCTAGGGACACGTACACAGCTGCCATGCTGGTGGGTAGGTAGCTGCTAATGTGCTAAGACTGAAATTGACCAAAATTAACCACAACTTACCTTCCAAACCTTAATTTATCATCCAAGCCTTCCCCTGGTAGTTGAGCTGCAACCTTTCAATAGACTCCAGAGTTCCAAAATAATTACTTCAGACATGTCAACAACAACAACAAAATTAATCAATAGTCAATCTAAGAAAGAAATAGGAAATTTTATTCTAGCCAAACTGAGGATTATAACCCAGGAGACAGTCAGTCTCTCAGAGAGCTCTGAGATCTGCTCATAGAGGTAAAGGGGAAGGCCAGTATGTAATTTTGGCAAAGGGGGTACTGCAATCAAGCACACATCTCAGTAGAAAGTTACTGGTAGTCACGAGGAACAGACATTTAGTTAATGGTTTTAGTGGTTTTCTAAGTATGGGAAGATGCAAGAAACTAGGTTCATAAACAATTTCTCCTAAAGATATCTGACTATCTGAAGGCCTGTTCTGTCAGTTTTCCCAGAGCACAGAGCACCTCATCCTGATCTTTGCCCTGAATTCCTTTCAGGATATACTGTAGGTCAGCAATTGCAGTGGCTAATGACTTGATTCTTGTAGAACAGGATGGTGGGCAGCATTCATTATTTTACAGTCCCTTGCCTTTTGGTCTTAATTTCAACCAGGGTTTGGGAGGTATATTTCACGACCAGTTTGTCCCACAGTGCTAGGAATGCTCATTTGCAGGTCAGGCAGGGATTTCATTGATAGGCCACTCAATGTGCTGTTACTGGACTAGGCCCTGTTAACAGTAACCAAAAACCTCTGGACCATCTGTCATATTAATCAGTTACAGTCCAGGAAGTGGTTCCCTCTTGTTGCTTCTTCCCATATATAGAGTTACACTATTATAGTCATTGATCTTGTATGACTATTATATCTGGTCAATCATTTCAAGTCACCTACTCATCACTAATTTTATCTGAGGCTCAGTCACACATTTGGTAATGCAAGAAACAATAGTCTTGTAAAGTAGGCAGAATACAAATTATATAGTTATTAACATTAATAAGGTCATAAATATTTAAGTAAAAACTTCCATTAGGTATGGCCCAGTATGTCTCCAGGTCTTCTGACCAGTTTTTTGGGCACCACTTGCTGTCTTTAAGGGAAATGATATATTAGCATTGTACATAAAGTTCACCAAAGATGTCTGCACGTACAAGCAAGTGGTGGGTCATCTTGACGCCTTACAGGATTGAGAAAGGAATGTTATCTTTTAAGGAGTTACATGACTGGCACTAGAAGGAGAAAAATAGATCTTTATGGTTGAGCAGGTATTTCTGCTATTGGGGAGGTCTGGTTAACACATAATGCAGATGCACAATGCACACTAGAGGAAAGGGAGAGGCCAAAGGGCAGATAAAATGTTTTATGTTTAAATTTTTCTGTCTTGCCTTAAAATGTGAATTTTTATTTCATCAGACAGATTCTGCCAGTGCAATTGTTGTCTAGGTGGGGAGACAGATTTTCAATGCTTCTTACTCCATTATCTTCCCAGAATCCAGGAGTATTTTTTTGTTGTTCTTACAAATAGATTCATTGATTCTTTGTCAGGCACTGGAGTTACAAAAAACAAAATTCTATCATATAATCAGATAATTATTAAAAAATGTGTTACATAGTCCTAGGTAATAGGACTAATAGTCTTAACAGTCCTATGCATGACTACTATGCATGCCTAAAAGTATGTACATGAAGTGTTGTGTACTGAAGAGGCCCAGACTCTCCTGCCTGCAGTGTCCAGGCATCACTAATCTATCCAAGCTCTCTACAGCGCCCCAAAATGGTTTTTGGAATCATTTCCAGCACAATGCTGCAGCCATCCGTTACCAAATACACCAAAGTTTTTGTCCTAACTTTGAAGTTTTTAACTTAAACATTCAAAATGTCTAGGATCTTTGAAAGCACAAATCAGAAATTATAGTATAAGAGATGTTATTCTTTGCACTTCTTGCCTGTGTAGGTTCCCCTCCCCACCTTAGCTTTCTTTTAATGTGCGCTCCTTTAACTGTGACTGCTTTGAGGTGCCTGCAGTTTTTAGTAACTGGAAGATTCCTTAAATCTTGCTCTAACATGAGACTCTGATTACTTCAGCTACTTGCTTGCAAGTTGCTGTTGAATAACTTTTAACAAAGTAAAATTTCAACAGTCCTTTCCTTGTGTATTTGGAGTGTGTTATAATCAGCTCAAATTATTGCTTTTTAAATCTGTTTTTTTCTATACCCAGAGACAAATATTCTATATGTTACTTTAATGTCGTGCTGTGTTCCTGTAACAATTCCTTGTGCGGTGAATCCTGATAATTTCCTTCAACTGAGATAGGAAAGATTACACCATCATTTCACATTGACTCTTTGATTTGTCACATTGGCTGGTAGGAAATACTTCTGGGGAAAACAAAAACCAAAAAACAGTGAAGCAAAATTGCTTCTCTTTTCAAAAGAAAAATCTTGTTTAAGAAAATGAAATCCTTATGAAAACAGATAGGAATAGGCAGCTGCCACACAGATGGTGACCTCTCCTGAGATTTGAAGGCGCCCCTTCTCAAGACGAACAGGGCATATAGACAGGTGTGGAAGCCACTGCTATTGTTACGAGAGCTGAAAGCAGAGGTTTGAGAGTCAAGGTTTCCCTGCATCTTACCTTAATTCCAGTGGCTGGGGACCAGTTCCTTGGAACCCAGACTCTAGCCTAGAGAGAGCTGGAGTGATGGGGAGTGGGGGGCTACCTTCCATTGTAGCCACTTGGAGGAGTCAGGAATGCTTGGGGAAGTCCTACTAAATGCCAGGAGCTTTACAAACTTTATTTCTCTCTGTCCTTTTAACAATCCTACAAGAAAAGGATTTTTTTCCAGATATGGAAACTGAGACTCAGAAAGATTGAGGAATTGTTCCAATTTTCCACAGTAAGATAGAGGTTGTGTTAGAAAAGTAGGTCTGGATCATAGGTAAATATTGCTTCAGTTAAAATATTTTGCATGAATCCTGCAGTCTCTGGGAGATACATATTCCAAAATGATTATTCCCGACTAATCTTGGGTTAGCATAGTATCCCCCGTTGTTTCCCTATTTATTCTCGTAGCCTAACTGTAGATTGCAGTGTCAAGTACTGGGATCGCTTTCCCCACTCCCTACAATCCAGCCATCTCAGGTGAGGCTGGGCTTTAGTGGCATCTAATCGCTTAAAGAGCTTGGGGGGTTGGGAAGGGGTCTGCCCAATTCGCTTAAACCAGCTTAGGGAAGAAAGGGATCAGAAGTCAGGGTCACACTCTCCAGTTTCTTCCAGTATCTCCCATGACTTATTTCAGTAGCCACTGCCGTCTTTTCCTTCCGGTAAAAAGAAGGAAGTTCCAAGTGTCTGTATGGAAAATGGAAGGTGTTGGTGATATGCTGGGAGTCTGACGCGGGAAGAATGAGATATTCTAAATAAATAGGCAGCAGGACAGGACTCCTGAGAGAAGCAGGAAAGCCAGTTTTCACTGTCTGCCTGCAGTTCAAAGTCACTGTGCTCCACATCTCTCCCAGGCTTCCTAAGGTCCCAAACACAGGGGCAAATGGGCATGAATCATCTGTGTGATGACTAAATAGTTCCATTATCCAGGATAGGACGAAGAAGGACTTTATATAAACAAAGGCTGAAGGGAAGTGCTGACACATCTCAGAAATGGCACCTTTAGTGACTTTCCAATGACTGACCAAGGTCACTCTAAGTCCCATTTCTGTAAAGCATGTTATTGTAATCAGCCCTTGGTCTAGTGCTCAGAGGCAGTAAACAAAACAAAGTAAAAAAGATGACAAGCAGGTGTCTAGTACCATCTAGTGGTAGCAGAGAAACAAGAACTTTTTTAATGACCTTTTTCAAAGAGGGGAAGGGGAGACTGAAACCTTGCCTTTCTTTCCGGGCCTCTGATGGCTTATCTCAAGGTGGTGAGCTTGCGCCTTTCTCCACGGGAGAGGAAGAGCAGTTCAATACCGAGGCTACTTGTCCGAGAGAGCAGAGTGAAGAGATTAGATGCGCTTCAGGATAAACTCATTTCAGTGCTGCTCTGGAAGAGGGGCACACTGAGATTTACACAAACAGCTCATTTTCTGTTTAGCTATTTCTGGTGGTTGAGGATGGTGTTGCTGATCTCTGTGGCGAGCTGGAGGTTTCCTGAAAACCAACTGCTTTGCATACAAGCCTTGTCGTTCCAAATCCAAGTCTTAGATGAAATTCTGGCCGTGGCAATTTGTTTTAGGGCCTCTGTTTGCTCTTGGCACCTGCCTCTTTGTCTCACAGGCAGAATTTCAGAGCAGCAGATGCACTCATCACACTTCTTCGAAGGTTTTTAGCCAATGCAGCTGCATTCTACTCAGGAAATAATCATAATTACCACAGTTTACTCAACACCTACTGTGTGCCAGTGACCATGGTACTCACAAGGCAGATATTCTTGATCTCCCTACATATGAGGAGTGAGGCTCAGAGAAATCACATGGCTTGCCCAAGGTGACCAAGTTCGCAGAGGAAGCTTGTGCCCTGCTGGCCACTGTGGAGGATGAACTCATAGCTTAAGGCACCATCTCCATCCTCAGAAAGCTTATGGCATTTTGACGAAGGCAAGACACTCACCACAACAGGCATATACCATGAGGATGTCTGCAGAATGGTATGTTTCTGGAGATTGCGGACTGACAGACAAGGCTAGACAGGCTGACACATCAGTCCTCTTTTCCCCGTAAAAATATCCTCATCCTGCAGCCAAGAGGCCCAGTAATGTTCTCAATCTGCCCCTCTTCATTCAGTGGCCATTATTTAAATGCACCCCGGCTTGTTGATAACCAGTGAGTTGACACCAGTGTGGAATAAGGAAATGCAGTGTGTAGTCAGATTAATCTGGTGCCGGGGCAGGAGTCTGGGTGATCAGGAGGAAGTTGTGATCATCAGGATGATTACAGGTGCGTCTAGATTGAAAGGAAAGCTGTGAAAATGTCCAATGGGGCAGATATTGTAAAGGAACCAGAGAGAAATTGGGGCCGGGTTGTTTGTGAGGTATGAGGAAGAAGAATGACTGGTGACAGGAGGAAAAGTTGTGTGTGTGTGTGCAGAGTCTATGTGAAAAATGTCGCACATGGTCCCTAAGTTAGTTATTGGAACAGGAAATAGTGTATCCTCTCTAACCTACCCCTATGTGTTGATCAGATGGAGCTCTCTAAAACAGGAGGTATTCAGATAAAACAAAAACAACAGGTGACCTCTTCCAAGTGCATTGTTGACTCATTTTTCTCATAGCTATGTTTTTAGATAGTTGGTTTAATAAAGTATGTTGAATATCTTAATCTCCTAAATGGATAAATATACGATGCTTGTAGACTCAAGACTTTATTTTTCTTCATTTTCTTTGTCTCATTTTGATATCCAGACCTCAAAATACCTTTCAGCACTTTTTAAATCATTGTATGCCTCCAATACATCCATATTGAATGTAGTTCTAAAGACATGGGGGGAAGTTTTATGTTTATATGTAATACAAGGTATCCATATCTTTGTTTTCATTTAAATGTGGTGGATAGAGCAAAAAATTGTTTCCCACAGTCCATTTGCCCTACTGCATCCCTCTGATTCTATGATGGGGTGGTCTTAATTCAGGATATTCCTCCTGTGGATGCAGGGGGTTGGTGGTGGACATGATGGGGGGCAGAGCTATAGCTGAAGGGGAAGGAGGAGGTTCACCAACTGTAAGGGGTCCACTCTGACCTGGGGTGAGTCTTCTTATAGTGCATACACGCATACAAACACACGTGTACACACACAATCAAGGGGGCGCACATGTAAAACATACTCAAACACACAAATGCACACACATAGATACAAACACACATGTATAAACACACACATAGAGCAGTGCTCACTCAGAGGGTATTACAGCAGCAAGAGGCATTTACTTCTCACTTGATACACACTTAAAGGTGGTCAGAAAAACAAGTATGACATTATTTATTAGCTCAGCTTTCAAAATCTTGCTGGAGGGCACAAAATTTAGTAATACAAAAATAGTGGAATTATTTTACGACCAGTTCTTTCTGATCACTACAAAGCAATTAATTTATTCAGACTCAAATAGTCTAAGTCAAAATGTATTAAGTGTAACGTTCATTCCCTTTTTCCCAAGGTGAGGTGATACAAAAGTATCCTTTAGAAAACTCTCCACATAAAGAATAAATGATAAATCCATTGCTGTGCATGTTGAGTTTGAGGTGGCAGTGGGATATCCTATGGTTTGAAATGACACCCATGGAGTAGGTAGGAGTGTAGCTTGGGTGAGAATCAGGGCTAGAAATAGAAATTTGGAAGTGAGCAGCATAGAACATTTTCATTAGGCTTTGGAAGAACTCAGAGGTGTTTCAGAAAAACATCACCTCGGGGAATGTCAGGTGATATCATTAAGTAAACATCACTCAAAGAATGTCAGCTTTTAATGAAGACCCCCTGGATGTACATTTATTAGATTTTAAGTGATATACTCAAGGGACTCTGAGTTTGTTGATCTAAGTTTTGTTTTTAGTCACATAGAAATAAGTTCTCCCTCATTCATGAGCCATTCCCTTAGAGAAAGGCTATGTTGATATGACCCCAAACTACCAGGTCACAATTAATTTGGTGCTTGCAGTAGGCCCAGCAAGTGATATAAATTGCTCTGGAATTGAATTATAAATAGAAATCAAATACAGGCAAGCAAGGAGAGGGGAAGATTGAGGCAGGAAGAAGAGATGTTTGTTATTATGCCACAGCTGACTTCATCATGCTGTGAAGATATAACCTCCTCTGGAATTATTAATAGTTAATTAATGAATCTCTTCTGAGCTCTTGGGTTTTAGAGGCAGGTTTTTGCCAGGACTTTGGAGTCAAAAAGATATTGCGACCTTACCATCTATAACAGTTTGACCTTGGGCTTATCATCAAAGCATCTGAGCTTTGGTTTTCTTACTTACCCAGTGGGGACTTTCCTACACACCCCAGAGGTTGTATAAGGACTGGATGAGATACAGATATAAGAAGCATAATGAATGTTGGCTCCTTCCACCACACCAAGCTACCCTCAGAGACAGGGCATCGCAGAGACGCTTATCCAAGGATCTGGGTTTGTGCAGGCCTGTAGTAGCTTAGATTCAAGTCCACACTGGTTTTTGCAGAGACTTAGCACTAAGGTCATCCGTCACACACCTGGGCTAGGCCCAGTGTAAACTGGACCACACTTCTTGGATTGGGTCCTTGGAACTTGGGGATGGAGCAGCATGAGAAGATGACTTATTTTCTGGAGAAGCACGAGGCAGTGACGGCCGGGAGGAAACTCGTGCTGGTCCTTCTTGAATTCCCCTTTCTCCCTCCTCATTCCATCTTCAAGTCTCCTCGGTCTCTTATTGATCCCTTCCTCCTTTGAAACTCTTCTGGAAGACAACAGAGGCCTGTTGATTGTCAGATCCAATTGTTTCTTCTTAATCCTGACCCTGTTTCATCCATTTGTCAGATTTGATGCTGCGGACCTTTTCAGTTTTGAAGTGTTTCTCCCTTGATTTCTGCAGAACTTCTCTGATAGGTTGTTTCCTGCCTCTCTCCTTGTTTTTCTCCCCTCAGCTTTTAAACATCTTTTGTTTTGTCCTCAGTCTTTTATGTTCTGACTCTACACTTTCCTTTGTGCATTTGTGGGGGGTCATCTGTCCCTGTGAGTGTAACTGTCATCCTCTAGTTTCTCACCTCCAATCCATGCTGCACACAGTGTAGTGATTTTATTTTAAAAGTAGTTCACGGGAGTTGCTGGAATACACATGTGTATCAAAGAATGATTGGGGGATGGCTTGAGAGGTAGGCAGGGATGAAATCACACAGCTCCTTGTACACTTGTTAATGGATCAATCTCGGTAGTGTAGTTAGGCTGGCATAACAAACAGACCTGCAATCTTATTGGCTTATTACAACAAGAACTTGTTCACACCAAACTTCTTCCACAGGTCAGCTTCAAGCTCTTCTTCACATCATCCCCACTCTGGGACCCAGGCTGCTGAAGTGGCCTTCATCTGGCGCACTGCTTATTGCCAAAGCAGACAGAGAGAGGAGAGATTGATTGCATGTGGCTCTTGAAACATCTACCTAGAAAACACTTACAGCACTACTGACAAAATTTCATTGACTAGAACAGGTCATATGGCCACATCCAATTTCAAGAGTGCAGAGTGTTGCTCTCCTAGCATGTATCTGAAGGAGAGCTGGAAATATCTGGTGGACAGCCCTGATGTCTACCCAGTTCTGTCACACAACACACAGTCAGCTCAAATTCCTTCTGACATAAAAAAATTTACCACCTGTCTAAGGGATTATAGACCAAAAGTCCAACCAAGTCATTGCATCCCACTCCAAATCCAGGGTCTCCAAATGAGACTTTGGTCCTGCCTTTTCTCCTCTTATTGCAGAGACCTATAAACTAATAAGGTAAGCTGTCTGTCCCCCCCACACCCAGTATACAATGGCATAGTAGAGGCAGGGTAGCTACCATAGCACTAAGATGGAGGAAGAATGAACCACTGGTCCACTGCAACTCTGAAATCCCCCTGGGTCAAGGTTGCAGTGACACCCCACCCTGGGAATAGAGAATGTTCTACATGATTAGGGGCCTGTATCCCATTCCCTGGGAAGAGCTCATCAGTCTTGTTTTCTGTAGCTCTTGGCTCTTCCCTCCATGAAGTTTTGCTACTCCATTATCCTTCTCAGATATTGTTGGAATATTCCTTCTTAGGACAGCATTTCTCAGCTGACTCCCAGCCCACTGATGTTTGAGGGAGGGTCTATGGATCATTTTAAGTTTCAAAAAGTCAAAGTCTTTCTTAGTCTAGCCTGGTAATTCTTTTGTGTGTGATTCTCTCAAAATCTTAGATTCTTATCTCTTCGCTTCCAGTCAATTTTATCTACCAACAGCAAGACACACAATCTTCAAGACTTGAGTCTTAGTTTTAATTTCAGGTATATTTCTTTACTTTCCTGTTCTCATGAGCTACCACTGCAACCCCTCCTTGAGTTAATTGCAGCTTCCTCAGACTACCAGACACCGGTGGAAAAGCCACCTTTAGGTTCTTTTCCCTGAGCCATCTTAACCAATTGAAAAGATTTACTGGATACTACATCTTAATTTGATATTTGCCCTGAGGTTCTTTATCCAGAGATGTTAACAATGGGTCTGATGACAAATCCTTAATTTGGTCCAGGTACAAGGTTCAGTTTTAATGAGTCATCATTACTCAAAGGCCTTCTCATTTTCTTCTGTTTCAGTTTAAGCAGTTGCCTCTTCAATGCCAAAATTCTCTGAATGGCTGGGCCCTCTCCACATTTTTTTTTACATTATGCTTACAACTGGTCATTGCTTTTTTCAGCTCATTTCTTTCTCAGAGTACCATGTCAAGTACAGTCAACTGCAGCCAACATACACTTCTAACTCTGTGTTTCAGTCATTTCCCATATATTTACAAGTTCATTATGTTCATGATCTGCCTAAAAAGTTAGTTTAGATTAGGGTTTTCCAACTACTTTTCTCCTGTATAACGTGAATTACCATATTTGTACTCTCCATTATGTTTCCTCACCACTACCATTCAGCCCATCAACTAATTGCCACATCTTTTAATCTTCTTTGTTAGGAATTACCCTACTTCTGGTAACAATAAATGTATCTGTCAAAATAGGCAAGGTTATGCTGAGGTTAAAAACCAAACAGAACACTCTGTGGCTTTACACGACAAAAGTTTATTGCTTCCCCAAAGTCCACTACAGACCTGGACAAGATAATAATTTGCTTCTAGGCAGAATTATAATTATAATAGCTCATATGCACTGAGCACTTAATATGTGCTAAGCAGTTCTTATATATTATTTAATTTAGTCTACACAATAACTCCACAAGGTAGGTCTTATTATAACCACTTTACATGTGGGAAAAGTGAGGCTTTCATTCAGGCAACTGGCCCAAGATCATAAAGTTAGTAAGTAGTTGGGCTAGGATTCAAATTTAGGTCAATGAAGATCCAAAGCCTGTGGTCTTAACCACTATGCAGGCTCCTCATGATGTGATTTAGACGTCCTGTGTTTGTCTTCTACATCACATTGTTTATGGTGCACTGTGCTCAGCATTTTCTGCCTCTTTCCTTCTCCATCTGCAAACTCTTCAATTGCAGACACTGTGTACTCAATGCTGAGCATGGGGTGTGGTATTTGGAGGCATTAGGCAAATATCTGTTGAATGAATGGATGAAAGAGTGAATAAATTACTGAGTTAAAGTAAGATTCTGTAACAAATGTTTACATTGGGTCCCTGTATTAGGTTTCTGTTGCCGTGAAAAGAATTATCACAAACTTGTGGCTTAACACAGCATATATTTTTTATCTCCCAATTTCTGTGGGTCAGGAGTCCAGGCCCAGCTTAACAGGTTCCTCTACTGAAGGTCATACAAGGCAGCAATCAGGTTGTCAGCCAATCTGCATTGTTTTCATGAGCTCGGGGTTCCCTTCTGAGCTCATGTGGTTGTGGGCAGAATTCAGTTCCCTGTAGTTATAGGACTAAGGACCTAATTTCTTGCTGTCATCAGGGGCCCTCTGTCATGTTCTGGAGGCCTCCACACTTCTCTGCCACATGGCCCTTTCATAGCGCCACTTACAACATGGCAGCTGACTTCTTCAGAGCCAGCAAGAGAACCTCTTGCTCTGATCTACTGAGACAGAGTCTTGTCTATGGTAAGAAAGTCATGGGAGTGACTGTGTCATTACCTTTGCCATACTCTATTGGCTAGAAGCAAGTTATAGGTTTTCTCACATTCGAGGGGAGGGATTATACACAGATATGGTTCACTGGGGGTTATCTTAGCACTCTGCCTACCATAGTTCCCTTTTCTCCTTTAAGTCTACTCATTTTTCTGTGGAGACAATCTTCCCATTCTCTATTACTCAAACCAGATTTCCCTGGCTCAAAATTTTTCATAGATCTTAAGAGCTATTTGAACACTTTCCAGATTGCATTGGAATAATAAAACTATCCACATCCCCTTAATGAGACATAACCATTGTTAATATTATGATATAAATTCATAATGCCACTATATATATGATATATAGAAAATCATAACTGTGTAGTTTTAAACAAAAATTGGTTCCACTGTCATTTTTACAATTTACTTCTTTATTTAACAATATATCGTGAATATTCCAATGCCATTAAATATTCTTTTATAGCATAATTTATAATTGCTTTGCAGTATTGTATCATACAGATACCTTATGATTTATTTAACTGGCTTACAGTTTGTTGGACATTTAGATTATTTCTAATATTGTGCTATTATGAAAATTTTAAAATAAACTTTTCCATGGTTATCTTTGCCTATAATTGTAGTTGGTTTTAGTGGTGTAAATTTCTAGAAGTAAATTTTTGTGCATCAAAGAATATATGCATTTAAAAAATTTTATTTGAATTACCAAATTGCACTCCAGAAATTTACTGTTTAACCAGCAGTGGAGAATTGTGTGTGTGTGTGTGTGTGTGTGTGTGTATTTTTCCTATTACTTTCTAGAATATTGCTATTTTTCAAGTTACATGACTAATACATGTTGTTTTAAACAGATAGGAAATTTCAAAAATCTCTAATACAGAATTAATTTACTCTTTTTTTCTTCTAATTCCATCTGTCTGAGGTAGCCAATATTAACAAATTGCTGGAAATACCTATAAACCATCCTCAGTGGATTCGTCTGTGTCTTTTGTAATTGAATAGTTGAAAGTGCTATCTCATTGTTGCTTTAATTTTATTTCCCAGACTTACTAGTGAGGCTAAACTCTTGGTAATTTGCGTTTTTCTTTTCTTAGTTGCTGGTTCATTTCTTTTCATTGGTCTTTAATTATTATGGTGTCAAACATTCTTTACCTTTAGATGATCCAGTTCCAGTATTGTTCATAACATTTACATTTGAGTTTACCTCCCTTTGCTGTACAAAATATCTATTTGGTACATTGTTTACAGCACAAATCACTTAAGTTTGAGGAATAAAAACTACTGATACTTTAATATAGATCAAAGACCATTCCAAAAATATCTTTTAATTACAAAATATTTCAATTCCCAAGTGATGGCTCATTTATTTCAAATAAAATTCCATATCACTTAATTCCAATACACTGAAAGTGTTTAAGATGTACCCAATATTACTGTAATAAGAGTTTATCTATATTAGAAAAATTCATAAAACAGTGTTCAGAAGACAATACCATGTTTGTACTTTTGCATCGTTGCTTCTCTTGGATATGTCACACATCTATTATATTCTTTAACTATGAAGACACAATCTTTGACTAGTATTAAGCCTAAAAGAGTTCATATACTTCCTAAAATTGCCCAGGCACAAAACCAGAAATAAAATTTATACTGTAAGAGGCTGACATATTTTTCATTAGCATAGTGACAAAGCAAATGTAAAATGGCATGGTGCATTTTCAGAGGGTGGATTTACCTTTTGGTTCTTTGATATATAAAACTCCAAAGTGCCTCTGTGAAAAGCTTCAGATTTAGAGAAAGAGATGAAAGGTAACAGGCAGAGCTTAGTAGAGTTAGCTTTCAAAGCAGTTTTTGTTGTGCTTTTCCTTTTCCCTGGAAATGGGTTATAGAATCTAATTTACAGTTTTATAGATCTGTGCTGAAGACAGGGAAGTAAGGACTAGCTTGTTCTTTATTGATCACACTGTCTCTTCATCTGCAGCCTCAATCTGCACCAGGGTTTTCCCTCATTCTCTAGTTTTGTGTAGATTCCTTCAGCATGCCTGCTTTTTAACAACTTTAAAAAAAAATAGTAGGACTACTGATTACTGATAAGAGTTACTGATTTCAAATGTACAAATGATAGGAGTGACTACTATCAGTGACTAGGAGATAATCAAATTCAGCACAGAGAGAAATGGGATCACAGACCCCAGCACTGAAAACAACCAGGAAGAGAGCAGGGAGAACAAATTGTATTCAGCTTTGGAAATTAAGAAATCTTCTGTGCACAGTGAATGAGAAGAATACAAAGCCGCTGAACAGGAGGAAGCAACTGCGATTTCAAATAGATTTGTTAAATGTAGCGTGGAGGTACACAGGTACTATGAGATTACCTTCAGTACTTGTTTGTATATCTATATCATTCCATAGTGAAAATAAAAGAATTTTTAAAATGCATATGGAAAAAAGAGAAAGAAAATATGGATAATGATGTTCTCCCAACAGCAACCTTCAGTTGTGTGAAAGAATATCTTCTTGATACTCTCTACTCTGTGCTGTCATTGCGCTCAGTGCTGTCATTCTTCCCTCTTAGCAAGACCATGAGACCGTGCCCCCTCCTCTCACAACTCCAGCATTCCTTAGAATCACACTGGAGAACCGGCTCAGTATAACCACAGCTGAGAAAATTAATTAGGACATGTTGAAAGCCGAATGAAAACTGGGCCAACCCTAAAGATAACCATCACCCCAGAGGAAGGAGGAGAGATCATCAGTGTGGTTAAAAAGTAAGCTAAAACCAAGGATTGGGATCAAGAATTCTAGGTCCTTGGAACACATCCCCTGCCCTCAGCCTGTGTGTCAGGCAGAAAAGTGATCTCATTTCAGTCAGCATGTGGGTGTTTTCCCCTCTTCTACCAGCAATGGAGTGACTAGTCTTCTGGGCAATTTTCATTTGACTGTGTAAGATGTTATATTGATATTTGGGGAAAATAGCAGTCTTATTTCTTCGTGGACTTAATACTTAATTGTTTTTAAAATGTACTGCTTTATGCTTTCGGTGTCCTAAGAAAATCTTAGCCTACCCAAGGCTTGTGAAGATTTTCTCATGTTTACTCATAGACGTTTCATGGCTTTAGCTTTACGGTTAAGTTTATATTCTGTAGAGAATTAATTTTTACGTATGATGTGATTAAGAACATATGTTTTGTTTATTTTTTTTTCCAATTGGATATCCAGTTGTCCCACAATCATTTGTTGAAAACTCTATTTTCTTCCCCATGGAACTACCTTGGCACCATTGTTGAAAATCTATTGACCGTAAATGTGTGGTTCTATTTCTAAACTCAGTTTTGTTTCATTGATACATATGTTCATTCTTAGTCCATCAGAACTAAAAACATCTGCCAAATGAATGACACTATTAAGAAAATGGAAAGGTGAGCCACAGACTGGGAGAAAATATCACAATGCACATATATAACAAAGGACATGTATCTCAAATACATAAAGAACTCTCATAACTCAGTAGTAAGAAGTAAATAATCCAATAAAAATGGACAAAAGATTTTAACAGAAATGTCACAACAGAAGATATTAGTAATATAATTACTAATTATTACAAATTAGTAATAAGCACATGGAAATATGCTCAATATCATAGGCATTAGGGAAATGCAAATAAAAACCAGAATGAGATACCACTGCACACCCACTAGAATGACTGAAGTTGAAAATATCAGTAGTATCAGATGATGATGAGGATGCAGGTTGAGGTTTGAATATTGATTTTTATTAATTTTATCTTGAATGCACACACATGGTGTTCTGGATGAGAAGACAGATTTGTTTTGTTGTTTATATATTAATAAGTACGCCAGTTCTCCTTGCCCCATTAATTATCCCTGAGGCAATGCAATGAAAGTCAGATGGAAAAGTCCCCTATACAAGTGGACCCACACTCCATAGGCAAGAGATGGAGAAGACTGGATTTTCTCTGCTTCTGTACAGAAGAAAGGGGCAGCTACTGCCTCCTCACTTCCCAGAAGGAAGCTTTTCTCCTTGGAGATGGGATAGAAAGACTCCTGGGTTTTCATCTCTTCCATGACCAGATAAGCAACTTTATCTCCAGCTTTTATGATTTAGAGATGTCTCCAAAGTCAGAGGCCTCATTTCCCCCTGAAATGTAAACACGTATGTCCAAAGTTAGGTAATTCTCTCTGGACTTCTCTTACTATCCGTACATTTGTAAATTAACTTCCCAAGGCTGGTTCTTAACTCAGGATCTCACATTTTTAGCCCCAGTTCTCAGAAATACAAAATGGTTTCTCTACATCCCATAATGTGAAACAATTGGAACTTATATACAGCTGATGGGAATATAAAATGATACAACTACTTTGGAAACAATTTTGGCAGAATACCTATTTATTCAATAAGGTTAAATATATAATTACCCTATGATCCAGCAATTTCACTCCTGAGTGTTTACCTAAGAGGAATGAAAACATATCCATACAAGGACTTATATACAAATATCATAACACTGTTATTTACAGTAACCAAAATCTAGAAACAACTCAAATATTCAGCAACAGGTGAGGGGGTAAACAACTTGGGTATATTCATACAAAGGAATACCACTACCCAGCAATAAAAAGGAAAGAGTATTCAGGCACTCAGCATGAATGGATTTCAAAACAATTTTGCTGAGCAAAAGAAGGCAAACACGAAAGAGTACATACTACATGATTTCATCAGTATGAAATCCTAGAAAAGGCAAAACTAGCCTATGGTGACAGAAAGCAGGTCAGTGGTACTTTGGGGATGGGGTGAGAGTGGGGTTTGACTGCAAAGGGGCTTGAGGAAACTATTGGATTGATGGAAACCTTCTACATCTTTGTGCTGGTAGTGACAGTTGTCAGTGAGTGCTTACATTTGTGAAAGCTCATTGAATTCCACACTTAAAATATGTGCATTTTATTGTTTGTAAACTTTACCTCAATAAAATTGATAAATTAATGATTCATTTTTATGTTGTATTGAATTAGTTTAATTTGGCATATATATTTTTAAGTAAACACTGGGCAACATAGTAACCAAGCTTCGCCTCATAAAGTTGTATTTAATGGGCCACAGTATCATAATGTATTGTTAAAAGTTAGGCAATGAATGGCCAATATATAAATTATTTTTAATGCACCAAAGAATCATTGGATCTCAAATGGCTATTTTGAGTCTTAGATTTAATTGCAAAAAATAAAAATTCTGGTATTGAGAATGTGATGAACTCTAGTGCTAGTTCGAATTTCAAATACTACATGTAGATATCATATATAAAGTGGAAAAAATTTTAATATTTTAGGTTTGGTTTTAACCCAGAGCTTTAGCCTTTCAGTTTGGCTACTATCTAGGTGAAAGTTTTGAGGCCCTTGGCAGTGGAATGCAATAATATGGTTAGAGAGTAAACGATAGAAATTTTAGCACAAATAAGAACTAGGCAACATAAGTTTGCATGACATGAAGACATAGCAACTTGGTAGCAACTTTTTTAAGAAAAGCAAGTGAATGTTGATTTTTAAGCCACCACAGTTATAAACAAGTTGATCTCTGATACCCACCTTTCTGCCCAGAAAGTTATAATATAGAAAAGGGGCCAGGCAAATAGATATGCTTACTTTCATTTTCATATAAGGCCATTTATGTGATTCAAAGAAATGTTTTCCAGCATTTTCCCCTGAAAACCTATCTGTGAAAGATTTCTAAGTTCTACGACATTCCTAAAGCTTTCCTTGAATTAACTGATTCACTGCAGTAAAATTAAAGTAGTAAATATACAAAAAGGGAAAGTAAGAATTTTTATGTAATACATTAAGATACTGTAGCCTATTAAATATAACTTGATGAGATTGAACATGATTATTCTGTTGCCCAGTGTGTACGTGAAATGTTTATGCTAAATTATACTAATAAGTCTGTATACTTTATATAAGGTTGGTGATCAAACCCAGCATTATGATCATGCCTAAATAAATGTAGATGCCAGATACTTATCAGGATTTTAACTTTTTCAGTATTTTCTCTCTTGGAGAAAATTAGATTTTTTTTTTATTGTAGTGTAGTTGCTTTATAATGTTGTGTTCACTTCTGCTGTACAACGAAGTGAATCAGCTATATGTATACATATATTCCCTTCCTCTTGGACCTCCCTCCCACCCCCCCATCCCACTCATCTAGGTCACCACAGAGCACCAAGGTGAGCTCCCTGCACTATACAGCAGGTTCCCACTAGCTATCTGTTTCATACATGGTAGTGTATATATGTCAATCCTAATCTCCCAGTTCATCCCACACCCCCCTTCCCCACTCTGTGTCCAAACATCTGTTCTCTACGTCTGTGTCTCTATTCCTGCCCTGCAAATAGTTCATCTGTAAAGAAAATACGGTACATATAAACAGTGGAATATTACTCACTCAGCCATGAAAAGGAACGAAATTAGATCATTTGGAGAGACGTGGATGGACCTAGAGTCTGTCGTACAGAATGAAATAAGTCAGAAAGAGAAAAACAAATATTGTATATTGATGTATATATGAGGAATCTAGATAAAGATGTTATTTTTAAAATGTTATTTGATTTCAACAAATGGTGTTGGGACAAGTGACTATCCCCATATAAAAAAAATGAAATTGGACTCATACCTCACGCCATATACAAAAATTAACTCAAAATGTATCAAAGGCATGAGCATAAAAGCTAAAACTATAAAACTTTTAGAAGAAAACTAAAAGGACTACATATTTATGACCTTGGATTTGGCAATGACTTTTTATTATGATACCAAAACCACAAGCAGCAACAACAACAAAATTATATATAAATTGGACTTCATAAAAATTTTAAAAAGACAAACTTGAAAGACACTCTTAAGAAAGTGAAAAGATAACACATATAATGAGATTAAATATTTGAGAGTCATATTTGATTAGGGGTTTCTCTCTGGAATATATAAAAGACTTTTACAACTCAAAAATAAAAAGACAGCCCAATTAAAAAATGGGCAAAGTATGTGAATGACATTTCTCCAAAGAAGGCATACAAATGGCAAATAAGCCCATGTAGAGGCTCAACAACGTTAGTCATTGGGAAAATGCACATCAAAACCATAATGAGATACCACTTCACATCCATGAGGAAGGCTGTATTCATGTGTTTCTTGCCTAGAGAAGTTCCTTTAGCATTTGTTGTAAAGCTGGTTTGGTGGTGCTGAAGTCTCTTAGCTTTTACTTGTCTGTAAAGCTTTTGATTTCTCCGTGTAATCTGAATGAGAGCCTTGATGCATAGGGTGTTTTTGGTTGTAGGTTTTTCCCTTTCATCACTTTAAATATATCCTGCTACTCCCTTCTGGCCTGCAGAGTTCCTGCTGCAAAATCAGCTGATAATCTTATGGGGATTCCTTTGTGTGTTATTTGTTGCTTTTCCCTTGTTGTTTGGAAGGCTGTATTCAAAGAGTAATAAGAAGTATTGATGAAGATGTGAAGAAATCAGAACTCTCATACACTGCTGGTGGGAATAGAAAATTGTACGGCCACTTTGGAAAACAGTGTGGCATGACTTCAAAAAGTTAAATATAGAATTACCATTTGACCCAGCAATTTCACTTCTAGGTATATATCTAAGAGTAATGAAAACATATGTCTACACAAAAACTTTTTCATTAATATTCCTAGCAGCATTATTTATAATAGCCAAATGGCAGAAATAATCCAATATCTATGAACTGGTGAATGAATAAACAAAAATAGTATATCCATACAATGGAATATTACTCAGCCATTAAAAGGAGAGCAGTATTGATACATGTTACAACATGGATAAACCTTGATAATATGCTAAATGAAAGAAGCCAGTCACAATAACCTACATATTATATGATTGCATTTATAGGAAATGTCCAGATTAGGTGTATCTATAAAGAAATCTATAAAGACAGAAAGTAGATTAGTGGTTATCTAGGGCTTGCAGGAAGTGTATGAAGGGCTCTGGGGTGACAGAGGGGATGGGGTTTCTTTTTGGGTGATAAAAATGTCCTAAAATTGATTGTGTGATAACTCCACAAATGTTAAAATTGTTTAATTGTACACTGTTTAAATGGGTAAATCATATGAATTGTAAATTATATTTCAATAAAGCTGATACAAAAATAATTCTTATAAGCATTTTTATTTATAATACTTTTCTGGCAAGATAACTCACTGTAAGTAGAAGGTTTTTTTCCTATACATACAGGGCAATTTTTAAAGTTCTATAAGTTTGAGATGTTCACATGGGTTTTTCAAAATTACTGAATCTTAACTGTGATGTAGAGATTTCCAAAAGATAGATATATTTAGATATTTACAACTTTTAGGTTATGGTGCATGTGGGTTCTGGTTGAACACATCCTTTACTGAGTTGTGGTGAAGTATCTTGCTGTCACTGATAGCAAAACTTTTAAATTTTGTAAACAAAGTAGGAATTTCTACCTTAGAAATTGCTTGTTTCTCATAATTGTCATATGATGGAATTGCTCATGGAGAGGATATAGAATGGAGAAAGCCATGAACCAGGATCAGATTCTGGAGCAGAATAACTCACATGTTTCATGGGAGTAGCCATGAATGTGAACAAAAGGAAGTAGCCTTGTCCTGCCTCCCGGAGTGGTTCTTGTCTCTACACCTGTGACGTGAGCATGGACTACTTCATGACTTAAGTTACAAATGGATCTACAGTGGACCTTAAAGACCAGTATCATCTACCAGGGTGGGTCACAGAGGACCCACAACATCTAAGAATTTGTGATAGCAAGCTAAAATGAAAAGTTGTCTGCTAATGTAGCACAAAATCAAACACTCCCTTGATTGCCAGGAAAACAAAACACAAACACTGTATACAACCATGCCAATGTGGTGCCAACATGGCAATAGACTCTAGATTTGGCCAAGGGCAAAGAAAACGATACCATCAAATAACCATTGAAAGGTCAGGAGAAACCTGCAAACCTGGTCTCTTGCATAATTTCACCAGTGCAACTTCTGATCATCCCTAGGGATAAAAACTCCCGTCCTGGCACATAGCTCCTGATATGGCTCATCTGGAGATGATGCTACGTGAGTGACAGCAGCACACCCAAGCAGCTCCTGGGCAGTGAGTGCCAGTGGGGCCGCCTCAGTCAGGGAAGACAGAAGAAACAGTTTAAGGAAGCCCTGAGGCTCAGTTTTAAAAAATGGCTCAGCTGTGGACTGCTGAGAAACGGCAGCAGCAAACAGATAAGGTATCTGTAAGGATGAAGGAGCTACCGCTGAACAAAGGCTTCAGATTGGGTCGAGTCTGAGTGGCCCTCTCTCAAACACCTGTGGGCTCAGCAAACAGGGTTTGCAACTATGCATCAAAGCTCTGCTTTCATGTGGACGAAGTGTGGGCAGAAACACTCTTGCCTGTGTATCGATCTTTTAAACTGCACATGAACACATCGCTAGAGTGGCCTTTGAATCTGAAAGACAGCGTTTTATTCTGGGACACCTCAGGCATTGTTTCGATGTCTTCAATATTTTCTGTTGCCCATAGGGTATGGCATTAATGATTTCTTCAGATGTATTAAGAAATTTTTTAAAAATTAAGAGAATTTTCGAAAGGTCTGACATAACATTTATCTACCCAAGATGTGTATTAGATACTATTTTGAAAAGAGAGATTTTCTAGTAATTTTTTAAAAATTGAGAAATTGACACTTCTCTTGATAATGATACCTCTTTGAAAATTGCTGTAAGAATGATGAATATAATTATTTACTAATTATAGACCAGAAAGAAATCATGATTTTTTTAAAGACTCAGGTTAGCATTTTGAAAATAAAATAAAATGCATTGATATACAAATTAGGTTCAAATATTTATTTCTTTTCTACAAAGATTTCAGGTTTATGGTCTCTTTTATTGAAAAATCATTTGAGTTCTCTTAAAAGTAGAGGCCACTGAAAAGATCCAGAGAACTTATCTGTACAGGTTATCATGTCCTGTACAGAAATAATTATGCAATCACTCTTCAGCCTTGATTTCTCACCTAGCATCTGGTTTCCTTTTTGTGCACACATTTTTTCCAGGGTGAATAAGTTAGAGGACAAATTCTTAAAAAGATCCAACTCGCACAATGACTTTAAGAGAGTCTGTCCTGTTTCCCCCTGCCTGAGCTTCTTGACCTTCTCAATCACTAAACAGGAACGGATTTAAAGAAGAGAGGGTTTTCATTCACCACTCCACTGCTGATGTTCTTTGTCAAAGGACATCTTTCTCTTCAAGAGGAGGGAGGACTGAGGCAGTTATCCGGAGAATTTTGGCCCCAAACTTACTTCTGCGATTGTCAAAATTTCCCAAGAGAAGTTGTCTTTCCGTATTCTAGTGTGACTTATCTTTCTATGATGAGTTTTGCACAGGCAAAGTGGATAAGATAATTGGAGCACTTAATTATCCTTAAGGGGGAAAAAAGCAGTCTTTTCTCTTTGATAATTGTCTCAGCGTTTGAGTTAATTTTGCAATGGGGACTTGGTCTCAGGCAGAAATTTTAAAATAAAGCTGGAAGAAATGTTTTACTAGAAATGTAAAAATGCTCACTACTAAGTTCAGACTATTGCAAAAGATAATTATTTGTCTGATAGCTCACACACTAATTTGAAAGATATAATGTTTTATTTCCATCCATTAATACACATGTAACATAATTTTAAAGAGAAATAGTACTACCGAATTGAACATGAAAAACATCCATCAGCTCCCTGTCCTGTCTCTCATCATGACTACTTTCCATTCCCCAGAGACAACCACTTTGAACATTTTAGCTGCTTCTGGCACTTTATTACCTGTATGAAAATGACTTGATTATTCTATTTCTTGAATTTTAGTTGTTTTGGATATTATTCATTAATTTTCTTCCATGGTTAAGAATTTAGCTTTCTTACATATACCTCCTCCCCCTCCTCCAACTACTTACATTCTCTCATCCTCCTAATATAGTTATGTCACAAATTCCATTAAATTATTTTTTTTAGTCACACCCCCACACATGGTGTCCATGATCATATTTTCTTTCTGGTAAAATTTTTTTATTTTCTTGAAGATGATGTTTACCTTTTTATTTTTGCTTTAAAAAATTACCCTAGAAGAAGTATTTCATCTTTGTCTGAAATGTAGCTCTCTTTTCAGTAGGTTCTTTGCAGCAGGTAGTATAGCCCCCATTGTTTTATTATTCTATATTCTTGAAGCCGTAACTCCCAGAGTCCTCTATTCTTCAGCATCAATTTGTAATGGTTGTTCCTTAGGCTTACGAAGGCTTGCACATCATCATCACTGGAATTCCCTTCTTTCTCCTGTGTTACACTGCCCATATCCTGAAACCCAACCCAATCTTCCTTTTTTTTTTTTTTTTGGACTCCTCCCTTATTTTCATGAAGTGTATCCTCCAGTAACTCCATAAGGAAAGGTACTTCAAGGGTACAATTTTTTGAAATATTAAATTTCTGAAAATGTTTTAATTATATCTACACTCTTTTTTTTTTTTTTTTTTTTTTTTTGCGGTAGGCGGGCCTCTCACTGTTGTGGCCTCTCCCCTTGCAGAGCACAGGCTCCGGATGCGCAGGCTCAGCAGCCATGGCTCACGGGCCCAGCCGCTCCGCGGCATGTGGGATCTTCCCAGACCGGGGCACGAACCCGTGTCCCCTGCATCGGCAGGCGGACTCTCAACCACTGCGCCACCAGGGAAGCCCCCTATCTACACTCTTGATTGATAGTTTTGCCCAAATATATAATTCTATGTTGAATTTTATTTCCTCTGAATTTTGAAGGACTTGCTCCACTGTCTTCTAACTTCCATTGTTGCTTTTGGGAAGTACGTCGTTTTTATTCATGACTCTTTAAATGTGACCTATTTTTAGCATTTTATTTTTGTCTTTAATATTGTGAAATGTCATGAAGACATGCCTTTTCAAGAAGACAGGTCTCTTTTATTTTAATGTCCTGGGCACTTTCAACTGGAAATTTGTCTTATTCAATACCGAGGAATTTTTCTTGAAATATTTATTTAATCATTTCCTTCTCTCTGTTTTCACTCTTTTCCCCTTCTGGAGTTCCTGTTGGTCTAGTACTAGAAGTCCTGATGCACTAATCTTCTTTTTTCCTTTATTTTGTATCTCTCTGTTAAGTTTTTCTTCTTTCTGACATATTTATTAAGTTGTAGCTTTCAGCTCTTCTATTGAAAATTTTGCCTTCTAATTTTATTTCCCAAGAACCCTTTATTCTCTGAAAATTCCTTTTTTAAAAACATCCTTTCTAGAAAGCAATTTCTTCTCTTGAATGTCTGAGAATATTATGGCTTTAAAAAGATTTTTTTTTTTTTCTGTCCTATTGGCTGTTTTGGAGTTTTTCTTTTTCTTTGCTTTTAGTTGGCTTTGTTCTTTCCACTGATCATGTTTAAAACAGACAAAAACAATACTACTTGGAAGTTTATGTTTGTGGGTACACGTTGTCAACTACGGACCTTCGATACAGGGTGATTGGTTATAGCCCAGTTATTTTGTTGCAGGACCCTCAGTTGTGTATCTCTGGGAGTCCTTTCCCACAGACAGATCAGCTTTTTCATTTTTATGCTTAAGGGACATAAATATCCCACTTTCTAACTTTCTCTGAGCTGAGTGATGAAGGTTGCCGAATGCCTCACGGTTCAGTATGTCAGCATTCATGTAACTTCCCTGTTTTAGTATTGTCTCTCATCTTTGCCCTCGGCTGTATCTCTTATGAGCAACACTAGATTCTTTCAAGTTTGGTTCTCCAGAGAGGAGACCTCTAGGCTTCAGCTGTATTGGGAAAGAGATAATTGCAACAGAAAAGGTCAATTTTCCCTTTAAAAATTTATTCAGTCTTTCAGCTCATTCTCCTATTTCCAGCCCCTGCCCCTGCCCTTTTAGAAGAACTTATTACTGCCATTTCCAGAGCATTTCAACAGGCTGTAAGGTGGACGCCAACTTGCTTCTTGTTAGTTTCTCCTACTGCAGGATTAGATTGTAGCTTTCTCAGGTACTGGAGGTCAGTTACCACTCAATCTTCCAGCTTCTAGATTTTATTTATGTCTCTTACATGTTCTATCTCTGTTCCCATTCTCTTTGTCTTCATGGGTTTTCTTCCTCTTCATTTCTTTACTTTTATTTTAAATGTGATTTAAAAAGTGGGAAGATAGACCCCGTATTCAATTTGGCTGCTTACCCAGGAGTCCTGGCATGTAGGAACAGCAGTGTACTTCTTGAAAAACTTAAGCATTTTGGAAATTCTCTCCACAGGCAACATGGAGATAGTTTCATGCCTCCAAGAAAGATAAGTTTGTGTTAAGTTGGAGATTAAAACAATATCCCTGAAAATATTTATAGTTAACAAGGCAATTGTTACATAAAGTCACAAGACAAACTGCAAAAGTCTAGAAACCATGGTCAAGGTGTATAATTTTTTTTTAATTAATTAGTTTTTATTTCGTGCTGCATTGGGTCTCCTTTGCTGCACATGGGCTTTCTCTAGTTGCAGCGAGTGGGGGCTACTCTTCCTTGCGGTGCACAGGCTTCTCATTATGGTGGCTTCTCTTGTTGCGGAGCAAGGGCTCTAGGCACACGGACTTCAGTAGTTGTGGCATGTGTGCTCAGTAGTTGTGGCATGCGGGCTCTAGAGCGCAGGTTCAGTTGTTGTGGCACACGGGCTTAGTTGCTCTGCGGCATGTGGGATCTTCCTGGACCAGGGCTCGAACCCGTGTCTCCTGCATTGGCAGGCGGATTCTTAACCACTGTGCCACCAGGGAAGCCCAAGGTGTAAAAATTTTAAGAATAGGGATGAGGAATTTGTTTAGTATGTATACAATATTTGTTTCAATGTGCATATATCAAAAAAAGCTCCTCTTATTGTACATTTGCTTTGATGAGTTTGATAAAATTCTCATCATGTTTGATACAAAGTATTATGGATTGGGCTGGTAGATAATGCAATTAACCATTATGTTACCATTTTGGATTAACCCCAGAACAAGTCAAAAAGAGACTCAGATTTTGGTATATTTTAGAAAATGCTTCAAAAGGTACATTTCTGTGAGGAGCATAGATCAAAGAGTAGCAAGACATGGAAATTCCATGTTGGACCAGCAGGACCCTTGTTACTTTCATAAGTGAACCTCCTTCCACATGGGTCTTCACACCCCCTGGAGTCATGGCAAACTCAGGGTGATGGCTTGAACATTTAGATGTCACAAGTGAAATTACAAAAAGAGGGGGAAATTAAGTCTGAGAAACTAGATTCAAATATTCGTTTAATGGATTTTTGATGGATACTTTGTTAATTTTGAGCAGTTTGTGGTAGAGTTGGGCATATATGAACTCTATATTACAAAAGGGGGGATATTTCTACAAGGAAAATTTTATTCTCTTAGTTATATCTTTCTTTGGGTATTTCTGTGACTGACTCTACCATCTCTTCATGAGTTGAAAAGCCTTGTTTAGAAAATAACTACCTTAAATGGAGCATACAGTTTCTACTGTAAGTTTTTCCAGAAGTGATGAAAGGCCCAAATATAAAAGAGCAGTGGTGCAGCAAGGATTTAGATACTCAGGTCCGATGAGACTCTTTCATGCATGGATATCATCGCAGCAACTCTCTTCCCCCAACAGAGCCTCTAATGACCAAGCACAGGCTGAGATATGCTGCATCTGTTTCTGTCCTGGGGCTACCTTGATTCTGAAGTTATTTTGTAGCCTTGGCTAAACAAATAGGCTTCACCTAACTGTGTGTGTAGGGGAGAGGTGGGGGGCAGGGAAGAGAGTTGTTTAAAAGTAGTGAATCAACAGACAAAGGATTAATCTCCAAACTATATAAACAGCTTATGCAGCAATATTAAAAAAACAAACAACCCAATCCAAAAATGGGCAGAAGACCTAAATAGACATTTCTCCAGAGAAGATACACAAGATTGCCAACAAACACATGAAAGGATGCTCAACATCACTAATCATTAGAGAAATGCAAATCAAAACTACAATGAGGTATCACCTCACACTTGTTAGAAGGGGCATCATCAGAAAATCTACAAACAATAAATGCTGGAGAGGGTGTGGAGAAAAGGGAACCCTCTTGAACTGTTGGTGGGAATGTAAATTAATACAGCTACTATGAAGAACAGTATGGAGGTTCCTTAAAAAACTAAAAATAGAACTACCATACGACCCAGCAATCCCACTACTGGGCATATACCCTGAGAAAGCCATAATTCAAAAAGATACATGTACCCCAATGTTCATTGCAGCACTATTTACAATAGCCAGGTCATGGAAGCAACCTAAATGCCCATCGACAGACAAATGGATAAAGAAGATGTGATACATATATACAATGGAATATTACTCAGCCATAAAAAGTAATGAAATTGGGTCATTTGTAGAGACGTGGATGGATATAGAGACTGTCATACAGAGTGAAGTAAGTCAGAAAGAGAAAAACAAATATCATATATTAACGCATATATGTGGAATCTAGAAAAATGGTACAGATGAACTGGTTTGCAGGGCAGAAATAGAGACACAGATGTAGAAGACAAACGTATGGACACCAAGGGGGGAAAGTGGCAGGGGGTGGTGGTGGGGGTGCTGGGATGAACTGAGAGATTGGGATTGACATATATGCACTAATATGTATAAAATAGATAACTAATAACCTGCTGTATAAAAATAAATAAAATTTAAAAAAAAGCCGCTAAAAACTGTAAAACAATAGAAACAAGGGTAAAACAACAAGAGTTAAGATAATAAGAAGGATGTGTTGAAATGAAAAATGCTTGCATGGGAACATTTAAGTTAAGGAAAATTGCTGTACCAGAGCACAAAACAGGTTGTCAGATAACCATGTAAGACAAAAAGAGCTCATGATGATTTCCTTCTCTTGTGTTTCTTGCCTAGAGAAGTTCCTTTAGCATTTGTTGTAAAGCTGGTTTGGTGGTGCTGAACTCTCTCAGCTTTTGCTTGTCTGTAAAGATTTTAATTTCTCTATCAAATCTGAATGAGATCCTTGCTGGGTAGAGTAATCTTGGTTGCAGGTTTTTCTCCTTCATCACTTTAAATATGTCCTGCCAGTCCCTTCTGGCTTGCAGAGTTTCTGCTGAAAGATCAGCTGTTAACCTTATGGGGATTCCCTTGTGTGTTATTTGTTGTTTTTCCCTTGCTGCTTTTAATATGTTTTCTTTGTATTTAATTTTTGATAGTTTAATTAATATGTGTCTTGGAGTGTTTCTCCTTGGATTTATCCTGTATGGGACTGTCTGTGCTTTCTGGACTTGATTAACTATTTCCTTTCCCATATAGGGAAGTTTTCAACTATAATCTCTTCAAATATTTTCTCAGTCCCTTTCTTTTTCTCTTCTTCTTCTGAGATCCCTATAATTCAAATGTTGGTGTGTTTAATGTTGTCCCAGAGGTCTCTGAGACTGTCCTCAGTTCTTTTCATTCTTTTTTCTTTATTCTGCTCTGCAGTAGTTATTTCCACTATTTTATCTTCCACGTCACTTATCCGTTCTTCTGCCTCAGTTATTCTGCTATTGATCCCTTCTAGAGTATTTTTAATTTCATTTATTGTGTTGTTCATCATTGCTTGTTCCCTCTTTAGTTCTTCTAGGTCTTTGTTAAATGTTTCTTGCATTTTCTCTATTCTATTTCCAAGATTTTGGATCATCTTTACTATCATTATTCTGAATTCTTTTTCAGGTAGACTGCCTATTTCCTCTTCATTTGTTAGGTCTGGTGGGTTTTTACCTTGCTCCTTCATCTGCTGTGTGTTTTTCTGTCTTCTCATTGTGCTTATCTTACTGTGTTTGGGGGGTCTCCTTTTCTCAGGCTGCAGGTTTGTAGTTCCCATTGTTTTTGGTGTCTGTCCCCAGTGGCTAAGGTTGGTTCAGTGGGTTGTGTAGGTTTCCTGGTGGAGGGGACTAGTGCCTGTGTTCTGGTGGGTGAGGCTCGATCTTGTCTTTCTGGTGGGCAGGTCCACGTCTGGTGGTGTGTTTTGGGGTGTCTGTGGCCTTATTATGATATTAGGCAGCCTCTCTGCTAATGGGTGGGGTTGTGTTCCTGTCTTCCTAGTTGTTTGGCATAGCGTGTGCAGCACTGTAGCTTGCTGGTCGTTGAGTGAAGCTGGGTGTTGGTGTTGAGATGGAGATCTCCGGGAGATTTTCGCCGTTTGATATTACGTGGAGCTGGGAGGTCCTTTGTGGACCAGTGTCCTGAACTTGGCTCTCGCACCTCAGAGGCACAGCCCTGACGCCTGGCTGGAGCACCAAGAGCCTGTCCTCCACACGGCTCAGAATAAAAGGGAGAAAAAATAGAAGGAAAGAAAGAAAGAAAGAGGATAAAATAAAATAAAGTTATTAAAATAAAAACTAATTAAGAAAAAAAAATTTTTAAGTAAAAAAAAAAGAAAAAAAAACCCGGACGGTCAGAACACTAGGACAAATGGTGAAAGCAAAGCTATGCAGACAAAATCTCACACAGAAGCGTACACATACACACTCACAAAAAGAGGAAAAGGGGAAAAAATAATATATCTTGCTCCCAAAGTCCACCTCAGTTTGGGATGATTCATTGTCTATTCAGGTATTCCACAGATGCAGGGTATATCAAGTTGATTGTGGAGATTTAATCCGCTGCTCCTGAGGGTGCTGGGAGGGATTTCCCTTTCTCTTTGTTCGCTCAGCTGCCGGGACTCAGCTTTGGATTTGGCCCCGCCTCTGCGTGTAGGTCGCCTGAGCGCGTCTGTTCTTCGCTCAGACAGGACGGGGTTAAAGGAGCAGCTGATTCGGCGGCTCTGGCTCACTCAGGCCGTGGGGTGGGAGGGGCATGGAGTGCGGAGCGAGCCTGCGGCGGCAGAGGCCGGCGTGACGTTCCACGAGCCTGACGCGCCCTGTGCGTTCTCCCTGGGAAGCTGTCCCTGGATCCCGGGACCCTGGCAGTGGCGGGCTGCACAGGCTCCCGGGAGGGGAGGTGTGGAGAGTGACCTGTGCTTGCACACGGGCTTCTTGGTGGCGGCAGCAGCAGCCTTAGCGTCTCATGCCCGTCTCTGGGGTCCGCGCTGATAGCCTCGGCCTGCGCCCGTCTCTGGAACTCCTTTAAGCAGCGCTCTTAATCCCCTCTCCTCGCGCACCAGGAAACAAAGAAGGAAGAAAAAGTCTCTTGCCTCTTCGGCAGCTCCAGACTTTTTCCTGGACTCCCTCCCGGCTAGCTGTGGCGCATTAATCCCTTCAGGCTGTGTTCACGCCGCCAGTTCTCTCCCTGCGCTCCGACCGAAGCCTGAGCCTCAGCTCCCAGCCCTCATGAGCAGACAAGCGTCTCGACCTGGTGAGTGCTGGTGAGTGCCGGTCGGCACCGATCCTCCGTGCGGGAATCTCTCTGCTTTTCCCTCCGCACCCCTGTTGCTGTGCTCTCCTCAGTGGTTCCAAAGCTTCCCTCTGCCCACCCGCAGTCTCCGCCTGCGAAGGGGCTCCTAGTGTGTGGAAACCGTTCCTCCTTCACGGCTCCCTCCCACTGGTGCAGGTCCCGTCCCTATTCTTTTGTCTCTGTTTTTTCTTTTTTCTTTTGCCCTACCCAGGTACGTGGGGGAGTTTCTTGCCTTTTGGGAGGTCTGAGGTCTTCTGCCAGCGTTCAGTGGGTGTTCTGTAGGAGTTGTTTCACGTGTAGATGTATTTCTGCTGTATCTGTGGGGAGGAAGGTGATCTCCGCGTCTTACTCTGCCGCCATCTTCCCCTGATCCTCTCCTCCTCCACATTTAAATCCATGTCCTAAGTATAACATTTCTTCCATTGTAAAGCCCAAGAAACACATGAAGAACATTGGGATTACTTCTTTGATTAAACCAGTTAAGTCAAAATATTATTCCTCATGGGAGATTGGATTGGCGTTCGGCCTGCTGATGTGAGGTTTTCCATTTTGACTGTTCCCTCTGGGAGCTCTGTCTCAGCCGAGAGCAGCCCTTGTCTCTCAGGGAACCAGTTTCAGAAGGAAACCTGATTAGAATAGACAAACTGTGGCTGGTGAAGCCCACAGACACCTTATAAGTTTTAATATGCGACAGATATGAAATTCAATTGCTTTTGCCCCAATATTCTTACTAGAAGTGAGGCATATGCATGATACAATTTTCCTTATACACATTTACATTAACGGGCACTTGGAAGGGACATTGAAACACACTTCATTGTTTCAAAATCATTCTTACAGAAGTCTTTGTTGTTTTCCTGTTTCTGTCTTCCCTTTCAGAAGATATGTGAAAATGGGTTGATGTTTATGTGATGTAGTGGTTGGAAAACAGGCCTGTTTATATCAATAACATGGAAGAGAGGGGTTTCTGTCCAATTGCCTATAGATTCTGTGCTAGTGGTCTTCTTGTTTCTATAGATGCTCACTTGTTATTCTCATTCTTTCCAAATAATTTCTGTTCATTGTCCATAAGTTAAAGCAAGCATATTTAAGTTTAATATAAAGATGCATTCAGACATCTAATAGGCATTAATCTCACTGGGATGATTGATAGGTAAGACATTGGTGTCTGGAAACAAGCTTTGGGCCAAATAAAGGCCTGCAGAGCAACCCTTCTTAGCATCGTCCTTTCTCTGAAATGGTGAGACTTGGCCCCATCACAAAAGTGATATTCATCTTCTTAAGCAGTTTCTCAACATTCCTGAGATACCAGACCAATTGTGAAGGGCAAGGTTTTAGACCCCAGCTGTCCTTGGTTAAGGATGCTCGTGGGTATAATTGGCTCAGGCTGTGTTTGATAGCTAGAGTGAGCGCCTTGGAAATACCTACAGCTGGACTTTCTGTGCTGCAGCACCTCTAGACAAAACAGGGAAACCTGAGCCTCCTCTGTTTGGAGCTTGTTTGACTGTGGCCAGCGTTTGGCTGAGCCTATCATCTTTTTTTTTGAGCCACTGTATACTCTAGATAGATCTCAGTCATGAGCTAAACTAAATTCATGTACTTCCTAGAGTGGAAATAAGCCCATTACCATTAGTTCACGCCCAGCATCATGGTTCTTGCTAACTTGATCAAATTCAGAAGCATTCAGTGTTATCTTCCCTTTATGTGTCAGCCCCTGCGTTGGGGAAAGTTGGTGTCTCTGTCTTTAAGAATAGTCTTTTTCTTAGGAAAGAATAAAATAATTTCTAGTAAATATCCAGATATGTTTTATTTTTGCTTTCTTGGACTTTATTAATAGGTGTTTTTCTCTGAAATAGAATATCAGTTTTATTATTGCCAGCATATTTATTATATTGATATTGATCTTTCTATAATTTTCATTTGATCCTATATTCTTTTCAAATGTTTTGATACACAGTTCACTCTATCTATAGTTATAATCTTTGCCTTTGTTTCTGCTTCAGTTGAGATCTAGACAATTGGTTGTATTAATTCCTTAAAACAGTTTGGTTAAAAATTCTCATTCACATTCACATTGGATACTCCATACATATACTCCCTGAAGGTATTCTATAAGTGATGCTTGATATTGATAAAATACATTTTGCTTTGGTTCAAATCTCATAGACCTTTGGAATCAGAAACATCCTTAAGAGTATTGTCAGAGCATCAATATCTTAGTCCAGTTTGAAATATTAATCTGTATCTTAAACGTTGTCTTATTTCTGGGCTTTCAGTTGACTGTGTACCTTTGAATTTACATATGCTGCTTCTTATATTGTAGAAGAGGAAATCATATTCACTGATCTCCCCACCTTTCCTACCCTCCACATCACTTCCAGGCATTGACAAATATCTGTTGTTGAAGTGAGAGGGAGAAGTGAGGGGATCTAGACATCTACTTGGTCCTGTGGTCCCCAGTGGTATCAATACACCATTGTAGTCTGACTTGCCTTTCAATCTAGATACTGGAGTTGTTTCTGAGTCTTCTCCTTTCTTCATTCAGTCACCTCATCCTAATGATTGTTTCCTTTAAATGCCTCTGATATCCTTCTTTCCCTCCATTCCTGCTGTTACTCCTTTGGTAGGAGGCCTATTCACCATACATCTTAAATATTCCAGTAGCCTCTTATTCATTTAATTGATTTAAAAATATTTTTCTGAATGCCTTCCAATGTCAAGCCCAGAACCCTGGGGATACAAAGATGTAAAAGGCAGCACATGTTTGGAAAGGGCTTTCAGGCTATGGGGATGGCAAACGTGAAAACAGAAAAGGCATGATACAATTTGGTTAAGTGTTATAATGGAAATAGAAACAAGGGCTTCAGAAGCCCAGAGGAAGAATTTGAATGTTCTATCACTTAAATTAGTAAATTATATACAAATTATAACACATCAACCAAGTAAAACTCTGTTGTCCTGCATCTTGTCTCTTCTACTCACCTCTAATTTTTCACTTTTTAAAATTTGCTCTTAGACTAGATTTCCTGAAAGGTAAACCTGATCACACCTGTCTTCTCAAAGGCTCCCTCTGATTTTTTCACCACATACAGATTAAAGTCCAAGCATTATTCGACACCAGAGTTTACATCATGATTCATTTCTAACCCTGAGTCCACTAGTTTCCTTCTGTTGCCATCCCTGTCATTCTCATCCAGTGCATAAAATGCAACCCCTATGATTGTTTACTGACCTCACTAATCTCGTTTTCCAACAACGTGATACTTCTTCCCTGATTCGTCTTCTTACAATGAACCTATTCTGTCCTGGGAAGATCCAATCTGTTGGAAACCCGCCATTTTAACTCATACCTTTTCACATAATTCTCCCTTCAGCCACTCTTGTTTAAGTGAAAACTACCATTCTCTCCAAGGACCCCATGTTTCTTGCACTCCTTTTATAGGGAGTCTTCTCTCTTCTCCCCACGTATCAGGTTTATGGCTCATGTAAGAGCTAGCACAGCAAGAGAGGGCTCAACAGTCTCTCCTACACCTGTCAGACTTGCACTCTTTTATAAAATCTTTCTTCCTCTCTTCTTCCTCCTCCTTTGGCTGCTTGCCTTCCTCCCTCCCTCCCTCCCTCCCTTCCTTCCTTCCTTCCTTCCTTTCCTTCTTTCTTTCTTATGACGTCTATGTATAGCCTTATTTTCCTTTGTCTCCCTCCTCATCACTATCATAGCTTTCATCTCTCTCCCATGTATCTTGAGGACTTTACCTCTCAGAGTTTCACAGCATCACTCCCTATATCAGGCAGGTAGGGTTTAACTTGCTAAAACAAAGAAATGCCCCCAAACCATGGCTTAAATAAGTTTGAAGCTTATTTCCATCATGTAAGTATCCAAGTAGGTGGTCCAGGGACAGCATGGAGCTCAATAGAGCTGAGGATGTAATAGAGTCTGACTCCATTTTAGATGTTTGACTGACAGCTCTCAAGCCCCACCCCTCCCTCTTTCACTTTTGCCACACATCTGGGCAAGGCAGTAAGGAAACCCCTGTTAACCTGCCATTGGCACCAGCAGGAAGATCAAACCACACAAACGCTGACCAGCTTGGGAACTTTTACCTTGGCCCCAAGTCTTAATCACAGAAAAACCAAGGCCACTTACTCTTCCCTTTGCTCAAGGCATTTTGGACCTACTTGAGTGTCTGCCCTGCTCTCCCCAGAAAGCCTCATTATATGAGTAATAAACATTTTCATATCCCGTGTGTGTGTGTGTGTGTGAGTGTGTGTGTGAGAGAGAGAGAGAGAGAGAGATCATCAGTCTTGACATCTGAACCAATTTTAGAGAGAGGGCATTGATCCTACACTCTGCTAAACAACCACATAATAGGGATCTGACTTATTTCTATCTTATAATATTGCTGTTCACAATAAGCAGCTTGCATTATTTGATCCAATATGGCTGCTCCAGCTCTTGCCATCATATTCACATTCCAGTTAATGGAAAAAGGAAGAGGGGAAAGGATGTACACACAATTTATTTTCAGAGCACAAACAGTAAGTTGCACACATTATTTCTATTCATGTTTCATTGGCCACAATCTAGAAGCATAGCCATGTACACGGTCACAACATAGCATCAGCACAGGAAGCTGAGAAATGTAGTCTTTGGGCAGGCATGCCAAATAATCCATATAATCTGTATAAGAAAAAGAGAATGGATTTTAGGAGATGACCAGCAGTCTCTGCTACACTTACTTAACTGTCCAAAGGAGGGCAAATTACTTAGCTTTCACAAAACAAGGAGCTAATAGTCTTTAGGGCCATTATGAGAATAGGAGAATTAAGTTCATATTCCTAGCCTAGTGATTTGCACATCATAGGCACATTATAAATAGTAATTGCTGTCATCAAATAATTTTAAAAGTATTAACAATATTAATAATAGTAATATTTCTCTCTACTATAAATTCTGTCATCATCATGGGAAAACCCAGGTCTATATGGTGGACTCATAATCCAAATATTTCTCCTTTCTTGATTTTAAATTCCAATTGCCTTCATCTCATTTTTTTGACCAACCCAATGTCATTATCATGCTGTTTTTTGCCCTTATCTAAAATTTTCACACTGTAGGCATTGCTAACTCCAGTATTCACTCTGTCATCTTAACCAACTAAACAACTTTCTTCTATTCTTCCTTTTCTCTCCCATCCTTCTGTTCTTCCACCCTCTCATTCTTTCTTACTTTTATCTTTTCATTTTTTTCTTCTCGACAGTTTAAGTAGCCCCTTATCACTGCTCTGTTGTACTTCTATTTTTTCCTTATCCAACTCCCTTGCACACTCTGCTTGGAAGCTAGGATTACTAGTTTCCATACATCCCTTACTCTTCAGCTTCGCCATTCTCAATAGATGGCCACTGTGTTAAGGAATAGAGAGCCATTAGGGAATAACTACTGCTTACGTACTTCCCCTCTCTCTTTAAATCAGAGAAAATCTGTTTCTCATCCTCTCCAAAGCTAATCTCTTTGTCTCATTTCTTCCCAGGCATTTATCTGTTCGAAGCCCTCTTGTTTCCAATACATTTAACCATTTCATGTTCATCATCTTCTTTTCTCAGAAGATGTTTGTCTTAGTCAGTTTGGGCTGCTAAATGAAAATACCACAGACTGGGTAGTTTATGAACAACAGAAATTTATTTCTCACAGTTTTGGAGGCTGGGAAGTCCAAGATCAAGGTGCCAGCATGGTCAGGTTCTGGTAAAGGCCCTCTTCCATTTTACAGACTGCTGATTTCTCACTGTGCCCTCACATGGCTGAAAGGGCTAGGGAGCTCTGTGGGGTCTCTTTCCTAAGAACGTTAATCCCATTTGTGAGGGCTCCACCCTCATGACCTAAGCACCTCCCAAAGGCCCCACCTCCTAAAACCATCACATAGGGCCTTAGAATTTCAACATATGAATATTGGGGGGGACATAAATATTCACACCATAGCAGTGTATTAATTATCATTGTTGTGTAACAAATTTTCTCCAAACTTAAGACAAAAAAATGGATTGTCTCGCAATTTCTGTGGGTCAGGAATTTGGATGTTAGGTTACTCAGAAGTCTGTAATCAAGGTGTCATACAGGGTTGCGATGGTCTCATCTGAGGCCAAGGGAGGAGACTCTCCCAAGTTCTCTCATGTAGACCTTCAGTCCTCACTGGCTGTTGGACTTTGGATCTTAGCTACTCATAACATAGGCTTCTCCACAGGATAGTCTACAAGCTGGCAGATGGCTATGTCCAGAGCGAATAAGGGAGAGAGAACAAGCAAGACAGAAGTTGCAGGTTCTTGTAACCTAATCTGAGAATTGGCATGCCATCACTTTTACCATATTCCATTCATTAGAAGCAAGTCCTTAGGTCCAGCCCACATCAAAGGAAAGAAGATTACATAGAGTGTGGGGACCAGGAGGTGGGGATCATTGGGAACCATTTGAGAAGCTGCCTACTACAAGACTACACGTGATGACACGTGATTACTACAAGATGGCACATGTCTTCTTGGTAGAGCTTCTTAAAAGGGTAGTCCAAGTTCACTGTTTCCAGTTCTTCCTCATCCTGCTTCTGTCTCTACCACTGTTGTTTTGTGGCTCCACTAAAGTTACCGATGACTTCCTAATTGCCAGGTCAAATAGGCAGTGTTTTTGTCCTTAAAGTATTGTGATTTTCTGCAGAATTTGACGATTTGATATAACCGACCTCCTTCTCTAACCTCTTCCCTAACATCATTCTCTCTTAGTTCACTCATTCCCTAGTCCCTTCTTCTTTCATTATCATCTTACATGATGAGATCATCCAGGGTTGGTTCTCTGCCCTCTTCTCTTTCTACTCTTCCTGAGAAATCCCATTTACATCCTTGGCTTCAGCTGCCCTACACATGCTGATGACTCCAGCCCCAATTTCTCTTTTGTCCTCAAGGCACATATATCCTGGTAAACTGCTAAATGACCGTCCCAACCTTGGCATTGCAGATTTAATGTCTCCATAACTTCCCCCCACACCCATCCTCCTGAGTTTCTCTCTTGAGGGACTGCACTCCAGCCGTGATTGTGGGCGTCAGTCCAGGCTCCTCTCTCACTTCCACAGCAGGGACTGAGTGCTGTCCACATCATACCCTCTCCTGTTACTTACACTGGCTCCCTCCTCTCTGTCTCCACTGCTGCTCTTGCCTGTTCAGCCCCTTATTATTTCTCTTCTCGGTTACTAATTCACCTCCCCGACTCCTGACTCCTCCCCTCCAGTCTGTCCTTGGCACAGCTGTCAAAGTGATCTTCCTGAGAGGTGAGTGAGATCACATCATCGCCCTGCTTTAAAACCCTCCAGTGGCTCCCTATTTTCTGTAGGATCAAATCTGAAGGCCATGGCATGGCGTACAATGCTTTGGCCTCTGTCTCACTCTCCTCCCACTTTTCCCCTCCCAGTCTCCTGTAAGTACTCCATGCTCCAGCTGTACTGAAATACTTGTGATTCCCCGACTACACTCTGTGTTTTCTTGCCTCTTTTCTTGTGCACATGCTCCTTATTTTGTATTAAATGATCTTCCCTTATGAGACTAGCTAACTCCTACTCTTCTGGAGGCCCAGCTTAAACGTCACCTGCAGCAGCAATTCTCTGAGGCATTTCTCCCAGTCAGACCCATTTTGCTCCCCTCCTTTTATGTTCTCATCCCCTTTATGCAAACCCAGATTACAGTGCTTATCCCACTAGGTTATAAATATTGATTTCTTGCTGTCTCACCCACGAGAATGTGAGCATGTGAACTCCTTACAGGCAGGTACAGGTGTTTTACCTCTGAGCCCTCCACAAATCCTGGTTCATAGGAGGCATTAAATAAATGTTTGATGAGTGAATAAATATTCATTCAAAGCCCTCAAGCCAATCTGACATTCCCTATGCACTCACCATACCATTCTATCTCCTTCCCTGAGTTCTAGCTTTTTCCCACCCCTACACCAGCAATCAGGAGTAATCTGTCAACAAATAAAGGTGTTTTTTGTAGGAAAAAACATTATAATATTTATGAAGTTGGAAAATTAACAGTTGTTTCAGTTGTTACTGTTTTTGTTTTAATACACACAAGACACGAGAGAAGCTAAAGTTCAAACTTTAGTTTTGGCAATTTAAGTATATACATATATAGTTAATATATCTTATATGTATATATAAAAGACAGTAAATCATCAATCAGTGGACAATATAGAACTGGTTGTAAGTCCTCCGAGAGAGGAAAGAGGTCAGCGCTGGTCTTGATTACTGTATGACCACAGGGGTGGAGTACCATCTTGGCTGAGCATTGACCACTGGGTCTGGTGGGTGAAGAGGGGGTGCATGATGTTTGTGGGTGAGAGTGAGAGCAATGAGATGAGTCTTTCTGATAGTGGTTTGTTGTAGGGTGGAGTAAAATAAGGTCATATTAAAGAGAGGTGTGAAGATTGCCTTATTCAAATTTCAACTTGATCGTGTAGTAAAAAGAAAAGCTATTGAAGTGTGTGAACTGAAACACACTACTGTGCTTCCAAGTACTATTGTAATCTTCCCTGGCAAGGTCAGGGAGCCAAATATGTTCATAGAGTCATGGCTGCATTCATTTTTATTTTTGAGAAAAACTTACGAATACTACTTTAAAAAATTTAATATGGAACTAGTAGAACTCAGGTTGGACCTAAAGCTGTTTTAGTGAACCGGAATCTGGGAAATACTGTGTAAAGTAAGCTTCAATCCAACTGTAGCCAGTTGTTCTTTTTCATATGAAAATATTTACCTCTAGATTTGATTCTAAATTCCCTATTGCCCTAATTTGTTGTTGTAAAATATCTTAGAAATACGTATAGAAATACACAAACACACAGTTGCACATTTAAGTGACTGCTGGAGAATGCCAAAGTATAAGATAATCAGTTTCTTAAAATGTAAGTATCTGAACCAGTTCAACCCATGTTTATATTATACTTGCTTACTTATTAGTCTACATTGGGTTTAAAATAATCCTCTTTTATTGGTTAAAATTGCTGTCTCCCACGTATTTTTATTCTATTTGACATAACATTTAGATAAAGGATGATTTTTTTTTTGGTAATGAATATGTCTGTTGAATTATCTAATTTTAAGTGAGTGGTAATCTGTTTCTTCCCACTCCAGTTCTTTTTTGCCTAACGGAGAAAAAAAAACAGGTTAATTTTGATAACATTTTAAAAAATAACAAATTGGAAATTAGTAAAGGTTTTCTTCCAAGTCCATTATAATCTTGTTTTTCTTGTAATTAGATAATTGGTCTAATAAAGTATGTTGAATATTTTTATCTCCTAGATGTGTAAATATACTATGCTTGTAGATTTAAAAATTTACTTATTTTTCTTCACTTTTTCTGTCTAATTTGATATCTTGCCCTCAAAATACCTTTAATACTCTTCTTAAGCATTATATGCAACTAATATATACAAATTGAATATAGTTCCAAAGAAAGGGGGGAAGTTTTTGTGTTTATATACAGTACAATGTGCCTATATCTTTGCTTTAAGTGACAGAGAACCTTGAATCACTTTTCAAAAATAGCAGCCTTGGAAAGCCATTTTTTCAGTAGCACTCTCTATTATATCATTCTCATTTTTCAATTGAGTTTCTGTTGAGCTGAATTTTGTAGCATTAATTCCCAACCTGCCTGAGTTGGATTCATTAAAAAAAAACTCTAAGTACATATCTAACAAGCTATATACATTAATCTTGGGCTTAACCTCTTATAAACCACTGGTATAGGTGGGAAACCTCTAAACATTGATTGCCCCTTGGGGTACGGGGTTGATGGGAGGTAGGAATAGTTTCCTGCAAATGCAAAGAGTCAATTAGCTTTTATAACTGCTCTTCAATTAAAATAAAAATAGAATTCTCTGGGGAGAAACCTAACCAGAAAGATCACTTCACTGTAAATAGGCCAGTCAATTTTATAGAAAAAAGCCTCCAGCACCTAGCACTCATTCCCATATATATTGATTTATTCATTCAACCAATATTTCTGAGTGCATATGCTGTCCAAGGTGTACTGTGTCCATCAATTACATTTTATACACACAGTGATAATGGATCAGTTTTGGCAACAGGGCAAGTAAAACAAGGACTAGTAATAGTACCACTACTACTAATACTACTGGCAACAATCACCAGTGACTGTGAATCTCTAGTATGCCAGGTATTACTCTAGAATCCTCATTTTCAAGATTGCTTTCAAAAATGTGGCAAGAGAGAGATTATAATGTCCATTTTACAGATAAGATATTGAGACAGTTTTTGTCTATCATGAGGCCATCAGATGTGTATGTAGTAATATTAAAAAAAGAATTGGTAAAATCTTTCATTTCCTTTGCAGAGAGAAGATAGCATTCTCAAAGTCATGATAAACAGAGAGAGGAATTGAAGAAAACCTAAGGTAAGAGTTTCCTTATTCTCAAAATCCAAAGAGAATGAAAGTAGAGCAAAAATCAGGGTTATATCAACAATTACCTTCTGCCTTTTACCTTCAAATCAGATTCATTGTTAATGGGGAGGAGGTAAGTAGAAAGTGAGATGAAAAAGAAAAAAATGATTTGGGTTCTAACCTGCTCCATTCTGACTTAATTGTACAATGTTTTTTTTGTTTTTTTTTGTTTTAAATATCATCTATTGACAACCACAAGGACTCAATTTTCTTTCTTCACCAACCCACACCTACACACTTTCCTTACCTCAGCCTCTCCACAGTTATAGCACATTTATACTATGTATTTAGTTTTTACATTTTTATGGGTGTGGATATTGCTTATAGCCAAGTCATGCAATGTATTATAATAAAATTCATTTCTAGTAATTTAAAAATTTTCTTTGTAGTAGTTATAGCTGTTTGTTTTATATGAGCCTATTACTTAGTTGTTCCCAAATCCTCTGCTAGAAGTTAAAAAAAATTCTACAACGTATTTACAAACCATGTAAACTGGTTCCACCCGCTCTGGATGCTTCTACAAATTTCCGTTTGTCTCCGATGTTCTGAAATCTCATACTAATGTGACTTAGTGTAAGACATTTTTCCAGCCATTGTATTGAGCACTTGGTAGGTTCATTAATGCAGAAAATCACATCCTGCATTTTGAGTATTTGTTATTATTATTATTATTATTATTATTACTTATTTGATAATTGTCCTCTTGTATGTTCTCTTCTCTCTCCTGATCTTGTGGAATTTTTAATTTTTATGTTGTTCTGACTGTGCTGATCCTCTTTTTTTTTAAATTTTTATCTTCTGTTTTCCATCACTTTACCTTTTCATTCTAGTTTATTGGAGGTTAAATTCCAACATTTTATAGGGCTTTGTATCTCTGCTATCATAATTTTTAATGTCTTAGAGTTTATTTTGCTCTCTGAATTTTCCTTTTGTAGCTTTTTACATAAATAGTGTGTTTTTAGGAGACCAATACTGATAACTTCTGAAGTATTATTTTGCTCTCTGCATTCTCTATTTTCTTCATAAATAATAGTGAAAAATATAAAATAACTTAAAAAGTTAACTAGGAAAGTATAAACCTTCTCAAATAGCAGTTGCCTTGCCTAGCTCCCAGGTTCTCTAGCCCCGTACTTTATTTCTTCAAAGTACATGTGACTTCCTAACATTGCATTTGCTATTTGTTTATTGCATTCTTATTAACTAAAACTCTTACTGGAATGCAGCTTCCTTGAGGATAGAAGACTTTTGTACTTCAGTGCCTAGAAAACAGTGACTAAATACATGATAGGTGAATCAAAAATCTTTATTGGGTCAATACATGGTGAAATAAGTGAAGAAAACTATAAAGTCTATTTGAGAACACAACATAAGACTTGAATCGATGGGAAGGCAGATCATGTTCTTATTTGGGAACACTGACATATTTTAAGGTCATTTTTCCTACCATGTTGAAAGAAGGTAGGAAGTTCCAAAAGTAGAATATGGAGATCACGTTTGGCTGTTGCAGTCATCTAACAAGGTGTAAAGATCACCTGGACTGAGGTAGAGATATAGAGTGAAAAGGTCAGGCGAAGATCTATTTTTGCAAGAAAATTCAGCAAGACTTGCTGTGTTGTATTGCATAACATATATCCACAATTTGATTCTATTTAAAAAAAATCATTTGTGTTTTTTCCTAATGATGGCTATCTAGGTTGCCTCCAACTCCCTACCTCTATAAGTAATGCTATATTGATAATCTTTAGGTATAACTCCTCATGGGCTTGTGGAATAGCATCCCTGACCTGGTAATACTTTCTTCTGGTGTGGAGCACTTCCAAACTTTAGTGTCATGAAGATGTGGCATACTTCATCAGCAACTTGCACTCCTGTGGCCATGTTCACTGTGGTGGTCGCAGAGCGCAGAGAGGGAGCTGGCTGGCGCCGCATGTTTCAGTTGATTACCTACCTTTGTCTTGCTGATTTGTAGAAGTTCTTTGTATGGTCTAGTTAATAATTCCATCTTGGTTTTGGATGTCTTTCAGTCTGTCACATATCTGTTAACATTGTCCTTGATTTCACTGTGCACACACACAAAAATCTTTTCATTCCTCAATTCAACAGACATGATGGGATCTTGGATGGCGGCGGCCAAGTGACAGTACATAATCACTAAAAATAAGATGGACTTGGTACCGTAATGGATGACAGAACAAAAGCAATCATCACAGCAGTCTTGCCCATGGAGATTGTCAACATTAATTAATTACTTATGGTGTTCCTCGACTGGAATAGTTGGGCAGTGTATTAGCTTCTTAAGGCTGCTGTAACAAGGTAGCCACAGTCTAGGTGGCTTTAAACAACAGAAACTTACTGTCTCACGGTTCCTAAGTCTAGAAGTCTGAAATGAAGGTATAGATACCATGTTCTCTCTGACAGCCTTGAGGGGAGAATCTGTTCCATGCCTCTCTCTCAGCTTCTGGTGTTGCTGGCAATCTTTGGCATTCCTTGGCTTGTTGATTCATCATTCCAATCTCTGCCTCCTTCATCACATGGCATTTTTCCTGTGTCTGGGCCTCTGTGTCTCTTCTTTTCTTCTTATAAGGATATCAGTCACATTAGATTAAGGACCTATCCCACTCCAGTATGACTTCATCTTAACTAAATCTTAACTACAACGGCAACAGCCTTATTTCCAAAAAAGTCACATTTATAGATATCAGAGGTTAGGTCTTCAATATACATTTTTGCAGGTAACCACTCAATGTACAACAGACAGCTTATTAAAGTTTTATTTGATTTATATAAGCAAGAAGCTCCAAGTCTGGTGTAAGAATCCTGACCTGAATCTCCAAAGAGAGTTATGGTTCTTTAATCAATTCCAAGACTTAAGTCAGTTGACAAATCTAGAGTCTCCTGAATGAAGGGGAGGCCACGTCCTCTTGAAGAGGGAACCTTCTACGTAGCCGAAAATTGATGCTTCCTCTCAGCTGTCTCCAAAGGAACTTGTGCCCAGTTGCCAGGGTGGTTATGCACTGAGGAAGGGAAAATAATCAGACTCTTCAGGGTTTACTAAATGCTGGCTCTGAACTGACACCAATTCCTAGAGATTTCTAAGCCACAAGTAGGGGATTTTGAATATGAGGTGATTAATGGAATTTTGGCTCAGGTTTGTCTCATAGGGGGCCCACTAACACACTCATGGTGTCTGTAGGTGTCTGTGGAAGATAGAGGTGCTGCTTGAACCTTTGGCAGGCCCTGGTAGGAGAATTACAGTGCAGACCTTTATGATTTTGGAGCAGAGCTGCATCATCCTCTGCAGACAGCTACGTTTTTGGGAAACAGGTTTCTGACTTGTTACTGGCCTGAATGCTTGACCATGGACTACCAAGTTTCCCACGTGACCTGAGCTGCCTATCCTGAATGGATGTTGTCTGACCCACCAAGTCACAAAATTATACGTGTGCAGCAACCCTCAGTCAGTGAACGAAAGTCATATAAATATATAACATTGAACCCAAGAAGATCCTTAAAGCCCTGAGCAATATCCAACTTACTCCTACTTCACTGTTTTCAACTCACACCTATGAGGACTTTCCTATGACTAGTGAACTGTAGAAGAAAACCTTTAGATCTGAATTACAAATGCCTCTGCATTATTTGTTGGTACTACCTAAAAATGGATGGTTGCAGCACTATAGCCCCCAAAAGATGGCCTTGAGGACAGTGGTGAAGAAAAATTCTCCCATTTGTTAGAACTTTGAGCAGTGCATCCGATTGTTAAGTTTTTCTTGAAGGAGATATGGACAAAAGTAAAAGTATACATCTTTTCATGGGCTGTGCCTAATGGTTTGGCTTGCTGTGGGAGACATAGAAGGATTAAAACGTGTGAGAAGGAGGTCTAGGGAAGAGATATGTGAATTGACCTCTCCTAATAGGCACAAAGTGAGAAGATACGTTATGTCCTACCTGAGTGCTCACCAAAAAGCAACTCAGAAGAGAAAGCTCTTAATACTAACTTGGACAAGATGACCTGTTTTGTGGATATCAGTCAGCATCTTTCCCTTTCTTACCTAGAAGCTGAGACTGCTACTGGCCACTTCAGGCTCTTAATAACATTGAATAAATAGGCAAAAAATGATGACTTTAGTGGCTGGGGTGATTGATCCTGACAATGAAAGGGAAATCAGGTTGCCAATATGCAAAGGAGTTAAAGAAGAGCTATAATGCAGGAGATCCTCTGGTCTGGCTCTGAATCCTCCCATGTCCTGTGATAAAAGCCAACAAATCCACACAGACACTTGTCCATGAATGTCCGCAGCAGCATATTCATAGTAGCCAAAATGTGGAAACAAACTGCATGTCCATCCACTGATGAGTGGATAAACAAAATATATAGATTTTTTTTGTTTGTTGTGTATTTTGATATATTTCATACTGAATGGAATAGTATTTAGGCATAAAAAGGAATGGGGTACTAATATACCTGCTACAATATACAGGAACCTTGAAAACATCATACTAAGTGAAAGAAACCAGACATACAAAAAACCACACCTATTATACGACTCCGTTTATATGAAATGTCCACAATAGGCAAACCTATAGAGACAGAAAGTATGTAAGTAGTTACCTGGGCCTGGGTGGCTTAGGGGTAAGAAGGAGTAACAGCTAGTAGGTACAGGGTTTCTTTTTGGGGTGATGAATATATTCTAAAGTTGATTGTAGTGACTGTTGTACTAATGTGTGAATATACTAAAAACCATTGAGTTGTACACTTTAAATGGATGAATTGCATGGTATGTGAATTATATCTCAATAAAGCTGTTTCCCCCCAAAAAAAAGCCAATGGAAAAGTACAACGATAAAATTCAGACAGGAATGTTAATAGCTCAGGCCCTTTAAAATTGAAAGTTTGGGGCCTCCCTGGTGGCGCAGTGGTTGAGAGTCCGCCTGCCGATGCAGGGGATGCGGGTTCGTGCCCCGGTCTGGGAGGATCCCATATGCCGCGGAGCGGCTGGGCCCATGAGCCATGGCCGCTGGGCCTGCGCATCCGGAGCCTGTGCTCCGCAATGGGAGAGGCCACAACAGTGAGAGGCCCGCATACCGCAAAAAGAAAAAAAAAAAAAAAAAAAAAAAAAAAAAAAAAAAATTGAAAGTTTGATTTTCCTTATCAGGCAAGGGACTATGACTAGCCAATATGCTTGCTTTATGGTAAAAAAAAAAATGTTATTTTATTTTGTAGCTCAAATTGTTCTAGCTTTGGCCATTGTAATTTTTCCATGCCTCCATCCTTTTGTTTTTTGAGCACTGCTTCACTTTCTGGCACTAGAAGATGCTCAGGCTCTTCTTTTATCTTCAGTACCATTTTCATTTGATCTAATTACTGATATAATTGGGTTTATATCTATTATGTTGATATTTGCTTTCTTTTTTATTTATTTAATTAATTTATTTATTTTTGACTGTGGTGGGTCTTCGTTGCTGCAGGCGGGCTTTCTCTAGTTGCGGCGAGTGGGGGCCACTCTTGTTGCGGTGTGTGGACTTATTGCGGTGGCTTCTCTTGTTGTGGAGCACAGGCTCTAGGCATGCAGGCTTCAGTGGTTGTGGCTTGCGGGCTCTAGAGTGCAGGCTCAGTAGTTGTGGTGCACGGGCTTAGTTGCTCTGCAGCATGTGGGATCTTCCCGGACCAGGGATCGAACCCGTGTCCCCTGCATTGGCAGGTGGGTTCTTAACCACCATGCCACCAGGGAAGCCCTTGATATTTGCTTTCTATTTTCTCATATGTTTTGTGTCATTTATTCTTCCTTTCTTGCTTGCTTTTGGGTTTAACAAGTATTTTTTTTTATTATTTCATTATCTCCTCTATTACCTCTTCGGTTATATCATCTGTTATTATGATTTTATTGGTTGCACTTGAAATTGTAATACATATCCTTGATTCATTATAATCTACTTTAGATGGGTGCTTTACCATTCCTCAAACAATAAAAGAAGCTTACAAAAATTCAACTTCTATTACTCCGTCCCTCCCCTGTGCTGTTTTTGTTATACTCTACTTTTATATATGCTGTAAATCCCACAAAATATTATTATTGTTGTTGTTTGAAAGAGTCAATATTTATTTCTATTTGCACATATTTATCCTTTCAGGTGCACTTCATTCCTTCTTACAGTCCCATGTTTCTATCTGGTAACATTTATCCTCACCCTGAAAATTTCTCTTTATTACTTCTTGTGTGTATACCTCCTGGCAACAGATGCTTTGAGTTTTTTTGTTGGCTAGTTTGTTTTTAGGTTTGAAAATGTCTCTATTTTGGCTTCAGTTTTGAAGGATATATTCACTTAATATAGAGCTGTAGGCTGACATATTTTTAAAGTTTCAGTGTTATAAAGATGTCATCCTACTGTCTTCTGACTTCCATGGATTTTTGTGTGTGTGTGTGTGTTTTTTTCCTTTTCTCAAGGATTTTTATGTCTGTAGAGTTTTATAATATTTTTGACCAGCTGTAACAGTTGTTTATATAGGATCCCAACTACTCCATGATAAGCATAACTGGAACTCATCTCTTCTTGGCTTTTGCGTTGGACATGACATAACCATTTCTGTGGTAGAATGCATCTTTGTCTTGTTCCTGAGCTTAAAAAGGAATGTATCTGAAATGCCTCCATTAAGAATGATTACTGGTAACTACCCTCTATCAAGTTGAAGAAGATTCCTTCTATTCTTATCTATCAGAGAATTATTTTTAATCATAAATAGATGTTAAAATCCATCATTCACCTTTCCCGAATCTGTAGAGGCTGTATTGTATGTGGTTTTTCTCTTTTATTTCACTGTTGTAGTAAATTTCACCGACTGATTTTATGGAGTTCAACAATCTTTGCATTTCTCAGATTAGCCACGCTGATAAATCCTCTTGATCATGACATATTCATTTTTAGAGTTTAGTTTTTGGTTTATATTTACCTGGTATATTTTTTCCATTATTTATCGAATACTCATAATTTCTGTATCTTTTGTTTATATGTGTCTCCAGTAAACAGCATATTACTGGATTTTTTAAAGTCTAGTCTGGAAAACTGTTAACCCTATGTCTACCGTTGGGAGAATATCTTTTTGTTTCCAGAACTCTTGAAAGTAAGCAGACGCTACTCCTCTCAGTGAGATCAGTAGGTCCTGATGACCCGAGGTCTCAGCAAAGCAGGAAATCGTCATCCTGAACCTCAATGAAAACCTTCCTCTGAGGCTGTGCACAGTTCCTCCCCCTGGAGATTCAGGGAGAGGCTGTGTCTCAGACCCACTTTTCTTTATCATAGAGAAACTGCTCATGATTTAGAGAGTACTTGGGAGGCAAAAATTGAGTATACCATCGACCCAGAGTCCCCTAAAAAAAACTTAATAGATTTAAATTACCGCCTAAATTCAAAATAATACTTGTTTATTGTATGAAATTTGGAAAATATCAGAGATACAAAGAAAGAGTTGATAATACTTGCAATCCAGAGATAGTGTGTGTCACTCATTTGGGGACATGGTGTCTTTTTCTAATCTGAAGGTGTTAAAGGGAGTTTTTTAGGCAACAGCCAAGGCTAGTCCTCCTTTCTGTGTGAGTTTTGAAGGGCTGTATTTGGCCATCAGTCCACCAGGAATAGCAGCCAATTTCAGGAAGTTCCAAGCAATGGGCATCATATCAGCATTACTGCCTGGCCACAGTGATATTTTCCATCATAAGACATGTCCGAATTTTAGAGATGCTAAAATATGAAAAAGAGTGTATTAGGGTTAATGAAACACAGTCATGTTTTTTAATTGAAAATTAGCAGGTAGACCAGAAAGCTATTTGAGTCTTTCCATCTGTATTTCTTTATTGATTTATCCTTCTATTTTGTATATAAATAGAAAAATGCCTCAATAATATAGTATTGGTAAAATTTGGGTGGTTTTGTTTTAACTTTCTTCTTTACATTTTTAGTGTACTGTGATTTTTAATAATGAATATATAATCCCATAAAAATAATAAAGTATTACTCTTAAAAGCAAAATAATTAGAAAGCAAACAAAAAGCCTAATAGCAATAAGGGGAGAAGGAGGCTATTGAAATGTGAATAAATTGTTTTAGACTTTATGCTACTCTTGTAAAGTAAACACTTTGGAAATGTACGTTACACTTTTGACCCAGAGAAAACTATTCCTATACCTCTTTCAAAGTAGAGTCCACATCATCAGATGGCCATTTGTCATTTAGATAGATCATTTACAAACATGAAAAGCCTAAGAATATGCTCTAGGATTTAGGAAATGTGGAGAAGGAATAGGGGACTGAGGTATGAAAAAACATAAAATAATAAAATTATTCTGAAATACTGGAACACATAAAATGGGAAGTTGAAAGATACAGATGAGAGGGGAGTTTTGGGAAGTTGGGACAAGATGCTTCTCAGTTCATTAAACAAACAGCTGATTCTTGAAGTAAAAAAAAATCAGGGAATTAAAAAAAACCCCACATTCTAAGTAGTATTTTCAGAAAGACATCATAGTTATTAGTGGATTTTCCTTTACTTGTTTATTATCCCTCAGCCTTCTAACTTTGAGAAGAAAAATATTGTTAACAACAAAAACAAATTATCTTCTCTCTCTCATAAATTCTCTCAGCCCTCAACACTGCATTTCCCCTCTCCTCCCCCACCACATACTCTACCAGCCCTTCTTCCTTCCTTCCAGTCACAGAGAACTCTTGCCCAGAGCAGCCTGCTCAGATGATATGGCACCAGATTCTAATTATGGCTTTTCTGAGTGATTCTTTAGCTCAGTTTACACCATCTAATCCCATTGAACTTACTCTTGACATTCAGAGTGTGATGACTATATCATCTGGGTCAAAAATGGGAATGCTTGAATGCCATGTGTGCATACTTGTGAGAACAATGGACTACAACATCTGAAATGTCACAATCCTGGAAAATCTATAAATTAGTTTCCTTAGGGATGAGTAAGTATTTTCTCCACATTCTCAATCTGTGGTCTGTTGGCTTTGTGTTTATCTGTATCAGGATTTGGCACTCAATAAGCAGAGCTGCTACTTTCTCCATCCAAGTATCCCCGGCAGAACCTACTAGTTTCCAAGAAAGTGGCACCTTGAAATATATGGTTTTGATATTCATTATTATTTTGAAATTTTCTCAGTGTTAGATTCCTCATTTGTAAACTGTGTGCAAAAATACCAGCAACAGGGTCAAAATTTGCACACCACATATTGGGAGCGCAAAAAATGTAGGTACTCTGTTTTCCAAATCTAATTTTATCTTGCTCTGTATCCTCCAGTCTTGTTGCTAGCAAAAATATAAAAACAACAACAAAAAACAACACCCCCAAAATCCTAAGCTTTCTCATTAGTGATAAATTCATCTCTTCCAGGCTATAAAACTCTCTTTCCAGCTAACTCAGTCTCTTTTGGATAAATATTCAATCCATCCAAAGTTTGAATCCTCCAAAAGAGCTATTCCTCTGTTCCTCTTCTTTTGAGTTTTCCCTCCCCTCTCTTCTTTATAAGGTATGACCTAGGTGACAGGGGACATTTGCGTGCTCTGAGCGACTGACTGTAGAAACAGTCAAAGGCAAGACCATGTATTAAAAATAGAACTCTGGGGCTTCCCTGGTGGCGCAGTGGTTGAGAGTCCGCCTGCTGATGCAGGGGACACGGGTTCGTGCTCCAGTCCGGGAAGATCCCACATGGCGCGGAACGGCTGGGCCCGTGAGCCATGGCCGCTGAGCCTGCGTGTCTGGAGCCTGCGCTCCGCAACGGAAGAGGCCACAGCAGTGAGAGGCCCATGTACCGCAAAAAAAAAAAAAAAAAATAGAACTCTGACCCACAACCTGCAGCAACCTGCCCAGGAAACCAACCCGTTATCTGCAATAAACAGCTCAGGAAGTCAGCCTGCTCTAAGTCAGACCTGTAGGAAGCCTAGTTGTTCTTTCTGTTGACAATCCAAGAAACTAAATAATATTTTCTGTTAACCACCCATCCAAATGGCCAGGACTTGATTAGTAACTGACATCTTCCTTAATTTTTGTCCCCGCTTCAAATTTAGGGTCAACTAGAGAAAGCCAGGTATGCACCTAACCAACCACAAAGGATACCCCACTTCAGTCAGTCCCCTTACAACTCCCCCAGGCCAACAGCCTCCAATCAGGGCACACCCGAAGCCTTCCCTTTCTTCCACTATAAAGCTTTCCTACTTCTTTGCCAGGTGTCGAGTCTCTGTCAGAATGCCTGTGACGGTGGGTGGCCGACTGTCTTGCTATAGCAGGCTCTGAACAAATAGCACTTGCTTTTCTCATTTAGTTAGCATTTGCTTATTTCCACAGTTCCCATAGTGTCAGTGAGGAGGGACCAATCTCGTCCCATCCTTTCAGCTGGGCACGTACTGCCCTCCTGCTGAGACACGTTGGATGTCTCTGGACATTGCTCTTTTCCTCTCTGCCTCTGCCTGTGGCTGGTGTACCTGGAGATCTATGCACTTGGTATAGTGAGGGCTCAGCTGAGTCGGTCTCACCTTGGCTCTCTGGTGTGCAGATCTTTGGAGTCTCAGTGGACTGCCGTGTCTAGTGCCTGCCTAGGCAGCGTGCCCCACAGTCTCTGCTGTGGGCTCCCTCACCCCTTGCTTCAGTTTGGCTCCCAACTCTTGGCTACCTCCCCACAATCCCTAGCATGTGTGTCTGTCACATAAAAGCTAGAAAGGATGTAGGGACCTTCTCCTGCCCTCTCTTGCCGAAACATGCCACACCACTGTTTTTTTCTGTCATGTCTGCCATGTTAGCTTGAGGGCACCCTGCTAAGCAGTTTCTGAACAGGAAGTGAGAAAAGGTCCCCTTTACTTTTGTTGCTCCTTTGTACTGTCTGGGCTTCTTTTCTTTTCCTCCACTTTCACTGCGAGGATCAGGTACAGGGAGGTTGATGTCCTACTTTCCCAAGCCCCTGGTTATACTTCTCCCTTCATTTGTGGCTTGCAAACCTCTTCTCTCCCTTGAACAGTCGGTCTGAGAAGACCTTCCTCCCTGTGTTACAGTCTTGTTTTCCAGCCTTGTGAACTTCTTACCTCTAAGTGGTTCATTCACTTCTCTTCTTTGGGGGCAATAAGCCTTGTGATTAGCGTTAACAGTGGAAGAAGTGCAGAAAAATAAACCTGTCTATAGGTAAGGGATAATAAATCAGGAAATATTAAAAACACCTTGTCTCGTCACTCCTCACTTCTGATTACTCCATAGTATGGTAATGAAGATCAGCTGCAATCAAGTACAAGGAAATACTTTGTGGTTATAAAGGGGAGGCAAACAGGAATTGTTATTACTTGAATCAGAACTTAGCCACTTGGTCTTGTCATTAAAAGAGGTTTGTCTCCTTATTTATTTAAAAAAAGGGTTCCTTCTTTTATCTATCATTTTTAAGGAGAAAGTGTTCAGTTTAAACCTTGACTTTTTCTTCCTCTGTGCTGGTCAAAGGTGTGAGTTTATATCACTTTTCTTGAATTCAGTAGTTTCTCATGGTCATTTTGATTTTCATCAATAGAAATGAAAAATGTGAATTCCAAAGATTTTTATTTGATATTTTTTCCTTATAGGTTAGAGGTAGGAAAAGTCCACAAGGTAGCCAGAGAAAATCTCATCTGCTAGCAGGGACTGTTTCTTCATAGGGTCTGGAACTGAGGTTAAACCTTGAGGATGCTGACTGTGCTTGTCCGTAAATATATAGGAAAGGAAGAATATTTCAAAGTGGTTAAAGAGGGACCAAGAGAACTCTCAAAACTGAATTCCTCCCAATAGGTGAGGACAGTCTGTGCTGATGTTGAATAAAAACTAGAATTGATATTTACTTAACACTTTATAGTTTACAGGTGTTTTTATTTGTTACGTCTCATTGGAGCAAATAAAAATCTTCTAAGAGCAATATTATTATCATTCCCATTTTACAAATGCAGCCAGGCTCATCCCGATTTGGTTATATTTTGACTCTTACTTTAGTTCAACATGATCTTTATTTAGCCAGTTCCTTTACTTTTAAATGTGTGCATCCAGGGGAATGCCAGCTCTGCTCACCTTGAAATACAGAAGGTGGGAGAATTTCTTGTTGCACCTTGAAACCCTTCAACCTGGGGCAACTTTAGAGATGAATATGATTCCTATCACCCTTCATTGTCAAAGCTCACAACATGTGGAAAACTACTTTATAGTCAACATATCCACCAATAAAATCTATAAATATGTAATTTGGAAACAATGTTTCTATGGCAATATAGTATTTACCTGAGCAGTAATTATGGCAGTGCAAATGTGTTAATGGCTGGTTAGAGAAATCACACCTGTTGCTAAGTGGGTTGCAGTTACTATCTTTTCTTTGCCAAATTTTATTGCTCAGATTATATGTTCTTTGTGGATCATCATCACCACTTTAATCACTTATTATTTACTGAGTGCGTGTAATAGGCAAAGGGGGTGATATTTGTCAGGTTTTAAATGAAAGGAGAAAACTGGCTTTGGGAGTGTGAGGTGGGAAGCTTTTCCAAGCACGAGAGCTGGTGTGGGAAAAGGGGACATGAAACTGGATTGTGTGGAGCAAATGAAGAAACTGAAAAGTGATTTTAAGTGAAAGGTCACGGGGAAAGAAACTTCTTGCATAATTGGGAGTAGGAAAGAAAGGAAGTAGGAAATAGTATAAAGGAAGTAGGAAGTAGTATGAAGGAAGAAATATGAAATAGGAAAAGGAAAAGAGGGAGACCAAAGCATAATATGAGAGAGAGGGGATACTGTGAGATCATTCATCCATTCACTCATTAAACAAGAACTGAAAATCTGTTTTGAACCTGGGAGCTCTGAGATGTTAATATCCTTTAATGGAGAAAGTAAGTTCCAAAAAGTTAAGTGAGTTGACACAGCCAGTAAACAGTTGACCTTAACTTTGAATCAGAGCTTTGATTCTGAGGTCTGTGTTCTTTCTACCATGCCGATGCTGCTATACCTCATAGAGACCTTGTTTTTATCAGTTTTCTTATAGTTTTTTACATTTCCTGAATTGAAAAATAGTTTGAAAAGAAGTAGATATATGGAGTTCTAGGTGCTGGAGAGATTGAAAACACTGCTAAGCTTGGTTGGAAGGAAATCATTACTGAGAATAACTTTTTGGTAATCATTTCAGAATGTATATGTATATCAAATCATTACGTTGCACACTTTACATGTAAACAGTTATATTTTTCAAGTATTCTTCAGTGAAGCTGGAAATAAAAAAGAATAACTTTCAATATTGAGTGGTGGAAGTGCTGGAAATAGGGTTGGGATGTTTTGAGGGCAAACTTGAACGATTGAACAAGACAGCTAGGAATGATCCAGGAACCTGATCACTATTTGATTGTTTTCTTCTTCTTTGGTTCATTTGTAGATCTGTAAGGCTTTTGAAGAAAATTCTTATCAGCTGCATATTTTGATTTAATAATTATTTTATCTTCAATGATAACATATGAGGATGGCTTATTAAATCACAGAGCTAAAGCTCAGTATTTTTATAAGATAATTCTTGACAAAATATTATCTGAATAGACTAGAGTCATTTTTTTAAGTTGGTGAAAAGAAATGTCCTCCCAAAGAAACTGTTCTCAACCTTAATGCAGTGTGTCAACCTGACAAATTAACAAAACACATTGACTAGTGTAACACTGGAAATTTGCAAGTGCCAATTTGATCTTCACGGCACATTGCCCAAAGAGATTTGGTGTTTTTTAACTTAACAAGTCAGTATCTTCTGTAATTTATAAATGACCTTCAAGCAGAAATAAACTTTCCATCTGAACTTCCTTAAGTAATTTTAAGAATCGTTTGAAAAGGGCCTAATAGCAAAATGAAATGGGAAGTCATTTGTCTAAATAAATCAGCTCCCAGTTTCTCATATATTTCAACCATCATTTTTATAAATAAATAGAAGGTGTTGTCTGCTCATTTCATATTATCTGTTCATCACTTTTTTATTGTCTGTGACAGCCCTGTGCTGGTTAGAGGCAAAGCTCAGCTCCTTTGAATCAAAGTGTGCCTTATACATAGTGGCTCCCTTGCATATATGAACACTTAGGAATCATTTACTGATTATTACTATGGACACTCATGAAAAATATGTAACATATTTCCAGGTAGTTCTCCACATTTTGTGTTTAGTTGCCAGTGTCTTTGTAACACTACAATAAGTTAACTAGATGTTGCAGAGGTCTTCTTGTCCCAGATGCAAAATTTTCTTTGATGCATTGCATACTTATTAAGTACCTTCAATGCACTTGGCACTGTGCATCTTGAAGTTGGAAATCCATGAGATATTATTTGTAATTGCTTAGGGAAGATTTACAGTCTCATTTAGGAGGTACATCCAAAGAAAAGGAAACAAAGAGGTAATCATTTAAGCGAATGCATATTCAGGTGCCAAGCTGTGTGCCCAGGAGATCAGAGGAAGGAGAGGCCAGATTAAATTCAAGTAGTCTATGAAGTGTGCCTTGAAGAATGCTGAGCAGTGAACTCAGGACATAATAATGGGCTTAATGAATATTAGTTGAATGAATGAACTAGGATCAGGGAGCAATGGTGGGAAGCGCATGAGCAGCCCCGGCAAGGGGCCTTCCTTTCGATGCTGACTGGGTGTCTGTATGCAAATTTGTACTCCTCAGGGATTTTTATTTCCCCCAAATAACTGCTCTGTCTGCTCCCTTATCTTATTTCTAACAAATGCACAAACCTCCCCACTCCTGCTCGAAAGGCCTCCAATTATTCCCATGTGTCTAGTGGTTTAACTTTTAGGAGTCACCTCCATGTGACCTGCCTTCCCTTCACAGGGACTGAACTTATAAAACACAGTGATGATCCCAGCTCCACAGAGAAGGAAATTGGAACTCAGTGATGTAAGGAAGCCAGCTGGGAAGTCTATGCAGTGACTGTGCCCACATCTCCAAATTATTATTTTTTAGTGGAAGATCATTGAAAAAAAATTGCCTCTGCAGTGAAATAAGTTTAGGAAGCACTGCATACCCTCAACTTTGTAGATTTTAAAGAGCGCATTACCGAGTTACAGTCTCTGAGAAGCTCTGTCATAAAGAGTCCTGTTAAAGTTTATTCAATGCAACATTTCACCTAATTTACAATCACAAATCTTTTTTTTTTTTTTTTTTTTTTTTTGCAGTGCGCGGGCCTCTCACTGTTGCGGCCCCTCCCGTTGCGGAGCACAGGCTCCGGACGCGCAGGCTCAGCGGCCATGGCTCACGGGCCCAGCCGCCCCGCGGCATGTGGGATCTTCCCGGACCAGGGCACGAACCCGTGTCCCCTGCATCGGCAGGCGGACTCTCAACCACTGTGCCACGAGGGAAGCCCCACAAATCTTTTTATCAATTGTGTTTCCCAGAGCACCTGAGCATATATTTCAACTTTCTTCACCCTTAAACATCGCTCTAGAATCTCTTCAAATCCCAGCCTCCACCCTCCTCTCCTACCATTTTAAAAATTACAGACACTCTTATCTTAAAAACGCTCCCCCTTGGGCTTCCTTGGTGGCGCAGTGGTTGAGAGTCCGCCTGCCGATGCAGGGGACGCAGGTTCGTGCCCCGGTCCAGCAGGATCCCACATGCCGCGGAGCGGCTGGGCCCGTGAGCCATGGCCTCTGAGCCTGCGCGTCTGGAGCCTGTGCTCCGCAGCGGGAGGGGCAGCAACAGTGAGAGGCCCGCATAACGCAAAAAAAAAAAGAAAAAGCTCCCCCTTTGTGCTAATATATCTGACTCCTTTTCCAGGATATTATGGGTTGAATTGTGTCCTCCCCAAAATTTATATGTTGAAGTCCTAACCCCCAGTACCTCAGAATGTGACCTTATTTGAAAATAGGGTCATTGCAGATGTAAGTGGTTACATTAAGATGAGGTCTTAACTGGAGTTGGGGGGCCCTAAGCCCTGAAATGAGTGGTATCCTTTTTTAAATAGGAAATTTAGACACAAGTGCAAACAGGGAGAATGTCGTGTGAAAATGAAGGAAGAGATTGGGATGATGTTTTACAGGACAAGAACCAGCAACAATCTCAGCACATCACTGGATATTAGAAGAGAGGTGTGGAACAGATTCTCCCTCACAGCCCCTAGAAAGAACCAATCCTGCCAACACCTCGATTTCAGACCTCTGGCCTCCAGAACTGCGAGGCAATTTCAGTTGTTTAAGCCCCCCAGTTTGAGGTACTTGTTACAGCAGTCTGAGGATACTATACACAGGGCATATCCCACACTCACTTTTCCAGAATGTTCCTCCCTTCCTTTCCATTCCTTCACTTTTAACTGCTGAATTCCCCAGACCTCAGCACCAATGTCCCCTCCTCACTGATGCTTCCCTTGACTTCCCCAGCAAAACAAATTGCCCTCCAACCTGTACTCCCACAGCACTTTGTTTATTTCCCAGTTGGTTTGTAGCCCCCTTGGAAATGGTCTTATTCCTCTTTGTATTCACAGCACTTAACAGAATGACGGTCACCCTTAGTTAGGCTCCCAGTAAATGTGTTTGAGTGAACAGCTGAACGATAAACGGATTCTGGTGTTTTTTCTCCTGACTTATTGTGTGTCACAGAGCAGTGGGGTGGTAGTCATGCTGGCTTGGTCTGAGATGGCACAAGGAGCTTTAGACGGAGCAACTCCAAGTGTAGTATAAAGTGGTCATTAGCATCTCCTGACAGTGCTTTGCTAGAGGCTCAGATGCGATCAGCATGTTATGAGCACATTATGATATGGTCCTACTGCAGATGACATTAGATCAAAGTATCCTGGCTCCTAGCATCCAGTTTCAATTTCATATTGATGCCTGGGGGGATGAGGCTGCATATTGTAGGGCAAATGCTTCATGGTTTTAATTGGAACATTCAAGACTCTTAATACCTGCGATGGTTCTGATGTAAGATGCAGGAATTTTTGATTAGAACCTTTAGTGTGGATTTATTTCTTTCCCACCAAAATAGGAAAAAAAGCTGATTTTCATAGTTATGAAAGGAAATTTATCAAAATTTGTATATTAATAATTGTTACTATATCAGAAATGGATTTCTGATTAGAAAGATGATTTACGTATAATTGTGTCTTATTATTTTACTCTGATATTCATGCATATTTTGTTTTTGAGAAGTGTGTTTTGCCAAATTTATATAGTAACTTTACAAAACAAAGCACCCATTTTGTTTCAGGATACTAAATTTGACTCCTAGGGTAATTGCCTGTCCTGGTTTTCTAAGGATGGTCCAGTTCAGTACTGAAATCCCTGCATGCCTCAGCTATGGGCAGTCTTGGACAGTTGGTCACTATTTGCAACCCAAATTTTGAATTTTTATGTAGTTTAGGTGATGCTGCAACTTCAATTCAAAAGTATTTGTGAGAACTTCTATTGCACTGCGCGCTATGAGAGATGAGAGATGAAACATAGACCTTACCATTAAGCTTCAAATCTAGTGAGCATAGTGTATGTAGGCCACATACAATGAAAGTCGTAAGAGAAATACAACACACAATTGGGCTTAGAAGGAAATAGCTTTCTGATTGTTGAACAGGGCATGAGGTCTCGTTTGAAAATGACCTTGAAGGATATATAAACTTTTGAAAATAAAATATTGATATTTGGTCGGGGGAAGGAGATAGAGAAAAAGAATTGCTTTAGTTTTGGGGATAAATTTTTTAAAAATTATTAGTTAATTGATTACTTAGTTCAGCTCCTCCATCACCAGATTGTGAACCTCTTCAGAGGTTCACATGATGTTTTGTAATTATGAAAAATGATACTCCTTTAATGATCAGTAAAATTCATAGATAAATTGCTATCTGACTATCTTTTTATGTGTGTCTATTCTTTTTTTAAAAAAATTTATCGTAAAGTTCACATAATATAAAATTTTCTGTCTTAACCATTTTTAAGTATGCAGTTCAGTGGCGTTAAGTAAATGCACATGGTAGTGTAACAGTCACCACCATCCATCTACAGAACTCTCTGAAACTCTGTACCCACTAAACAACAACTCCTGTTTCCCACTCCTCCCAGCCTCTGGCACCACCAGTCTCTATGAATTTGCCTACTGTAGGTACCTCATGTAAGTGGAAACATACAGTACCTGTCCTTTTGTGATTGTCTCATTTCCCTTAGCATCATGTTCTCAAGGCTCATCCATATTGTAGCATGTGTCAGAATTTCCTTCCTTTTTAAGGCTGAATGATATGTCACTGTACGTATAGACCACATTTTGTTTATCCATTAACCTGCCCATTAACATTTGGGTTGCTTCCACCTTTTGGAATAATGCTGCTGTCAACATGGGTGTACAAATATCTCTTTGAGCCCCTGCTTTCCACTCTTTGGGGTATACTCCCAAAATATGTTTATTATCAACCTTATAATAGTAAGTGATTAACAATACAGTGTGCACCAGTGTTTAACGTATTATCTCATTGACACTCCTCTTTGCAATGTTGGGACTGTTTCTCTGTTGCCAGCTGACTTCCATGAGGCCCCACCCCAGCTGGCTTCCATGAGGCATTAGAGGGAGCTGCAAGGCTGGAGAGGGAGGAAGGCCCTCCTGTCTTTATTCCCTGTTGACTCCCTACTTATTTTCAGTCTTGTCAGTGTCCCCCCAGCCTCTTTCTTCAGCGGACAGCATTGTTCATTCTGAGCAGAATTTGAATTCATTTTGCCATCTTCCCATCACTCACAGAACCAGCCTCATGAGTTCTCCCAGGAACTCTGGCCCAGCCCCAGGGGCCCTTTCTCCAAGGTTGGAGACCCCAGCATCATTACTATTGCTTCCTTCTCAGGGCATCTTCCAAGCATCTAAGTGTTGACAAGTTCAGCCTCTTTCTTTTTTTCCTCCAGCCTCGGGGGCGGTAGTTGCTTCCTGCAGTTGCTACTGCCTTGCTATCTTAGCATTCTCTTTTTGCATGTTCAGTTATTTAGTTAATAGTTCTTTATATTAAATTCTTTCTGTTAAATACCAGCCTGTTTTTTTTTTTTTTTTTTGCGGTACACGGGCCTCTCACTGCTGTGGCCTCTCCCGTTGTGGAGCACAGGCTCTGGACGCGCAGGCTCAGCGGCCATGGCTCACGGGCCTAGCCGCTCCGTGGCATGTGGGTCTTCCCGGACCAGGGCACGAACCCGTGTCCCCTGCATTGGCAGGCAGATTCTCATCACTGCGCCACCAGGGAAGCCCAACCAGCCTGTTTTTATCTCCAGACAGAACGTTGATGATATACTGTGTGCTGATTACCTTGATCCACATTTTCCTCTAGTTTTTATTTATATTTTCTCTTAAATCCATCTACATTTTTATTTAGAGAGTGTGGAGTTTCCAAAATTCTGGCCACATTTCATATAATTTAAATTCATTTCTCTGAAATCCTTCTCTGTATCACTGTGGCCGTTTCCTGCATGAGTTTCAAGTAAATGTTTAACACCTTCTCTAGAGAAGTCCAGCTTGTTTCCTAGAGTTGGAAGGCCTTGAATGCCTGACTGTAGATAGATATATACTAATCCTGGGGACTTGCCTGGTGGCGCAATGGTTAAGAATCCACCTGCCAATGCAGGGGACACGGGTGTGACCCCTGGTCTGGGAAGATCCCACATGCTGCAGAGCAACTAAGCCTGTGTGCTGCAACTACTGAAGCCTGCGCACTTAGAGCCCGTGCTCCGCAACATGAGAAGCCCCTGCAATGAGAAGCCCGTGCACCACAACGAAGAGTAGCAACGAAGACCCACTGTGGCCAAAAACAAACAAACAAACAAAAAACTAGAGTATATTTAAAAATAAAAAAATTTTAAAAAATAAAAATAAACTAACCCTGTTGAAGAGCTTCCTTCTGAAGACCATTTGATTGGGCAGGAGGATGGGGCTCTAAAATGTGCTCTTAGGACATTTAACAATGCTAGCTTTTGATGGTGCTTTTACTATTTTTTATTATTTTTATCCAGATATAGCAGAGTTCTCTCAGAGTAGGATTGTTTATGCACCTACACATGTTTGTACATGTGCCCACTGCCAGGCTAATTTAGAAAATGATCCTAGTAAGAATTTTTTCCTGGGCTAGTCTCTATTAAGCCAGAAGGAAAGCATTGGGCAAGACGTTTGTGAGCACGAAGAACATCCATGGCCTTGGGCACATTTTGCGGACAGTTCAGCGTCCTGTCACTAGCAGAATGCACGGTTGGCTCACACTTAGCTCAGGGATGGGCACCAGCTGTGCTCAGCGATTGTGTGGGGGACGCACTAGCACAGTAACAACTTTCACCATCCAGCTTTTTTAAAAAAATAAATTTATTATTTATCTTTGGCTGTGTTGGGTCTTCGTTTCTGTGCGAGGGCTTTCTCCAGTTGCAGCGAGCGGAGGCCACTCTTCATCGCGGTGCGCGGGCCTCTCACTGTCACGGCCTCTCCCGTTGCGGAGCACAGGCTCCAGACGCGCAGGCTCAGCAGCTGTGGCTCACGGGCTTAGTTGCTCCGCGGCATGTGGGATCTTCCCAGACCAGGGCTCGAACCCGTGTCCCCTGCATTGGCAAGCAGATGCTTAACCACTGCGCCACCAGGGAAGCCCCATCATCTAGCTTTATACACAGCAGGCACTTTCATTAACTTTATATATATATTATTGCTGTTTATTCAAGTCAGTATATATTATCCCCATTCTATATGAGGTACATGAGGCTCAGAGTGGACTTAACTTTGAATATGCAAAACTGGAGCCAGTGTGATTGCTGTGTACTGAGGCCTTGTTTTCACCTCTGATTCCTAAGCAGCACATGTGGCCTCAAATGAACGGTTCTGATATTAAGGTTTTCTAAATAAACAAATTGTAAATAAGGCTTTTGTAAAAATCACAGCATTTATGGAGCAAAGTTTACATATAAATGTATATTATATATAAAATTTGTAATGTGCATATATATCATATCTATAACAAGAAGTGTGTGTGGTGTAAATTTTCGGCATCATAGGGTCTCTGGACTTGGCTATATAATCTTGAACAGGACAGTTCATTCTCTTCAAGTGAGTTTCCTCATCTGTAAAATGGGGATAAAAATATCTGACTCATTGGGTTGTTGTAATGTAACCAAATTGATTTTTGTAATGTTGCTGGCACAGTGCCTGGCATATCATATATTTTCAATAAATACTAGTTCTTTCCTCTTCACTTCAGACTATCAGGGCATAAAAGAAAATGGGATAGGGCTTCCCTGGTGGCTCAGTGGTTGAGAGTCCGCCTGCCAATGCAGGGGACACGGGTTCGTGCCCCGGTCTGGGAGGATGCCACATGCCGCGGAGCGGCTGGGCCCGTGAGCCATGGCCGCTGGGCCTGCGCGTCCGGAGCCTGTGCTCTGCAGTGGGAGGGGCCACAGCAGTGAGAGGCCCGCGTACCGCAAAAAAAAAAAAAAAAGAAAAAGAAAACGGGATAAAATATGTGAATGTGGGCCATAAGCAGTAAAGATCATCACAAATTTAACATCTTCTTATTATAAAGCTGGATTATTCATGGAGTCAAAAATGCAAAAAGTTAATTATTCTGAGAACAATAAGATGCATCTTTCAATTATCCAGAATGATGAGGAAAAGGTTCAGATGGATAATCCAAAACAAAAGACTGTTAGTTAACAGATAAGGAAATTAGACTGCATTATATTCATATATTATTACCTTTTTAAACTCCGCTAACCACCAATTAACATATAGTTGTTTCCAGACAGGAGGCAACAGAGAACAGTGAGCAGGGAGATGATGTCTCCACAGCTGAAGCTTCTCATCTTTGCCCAGAGGTGCCTTCCAGCTTTCTCACCCTGAGGGGTGTGGAGGGTGCCCAGGTTGACTGTTCTCTGGGGGTCTTCCCATGGAGGGATTTCAGCTTAACTCACATCCGGCCGCTGGTCAGTTCAGTAGAACCTGGTGCGCTGCTGGCCTGTTTGCTCTTAGTTAGTTCCTTCTCTCCTTTGGGCCTGTTCTGCTCAATATTGTAGGAAACGACGTTTCCCAGACTCCCATGCAACTGGCTTCCAGGTAGTTTTGGCCAATGAGAGGCACTGGAGAAATCTGGAAGGTGGAAGGAGGGGGAAAGTGAGAGTATTCTTTCCATTTCCCTCTTCCCTGGGTGGGTCTCCAGAGCTGGCAGCAGCTGCATCTCCCTCACAGCTCCAACTCCTGCCAGGAGTACCTCTCTCTTAAGCTCTCAAATGCCACCCTCACCTGCAGTTCTGTTTCCTGTAGGTAGCCTGCTACTGGACTCTGGGAACATCACCCCTGCCTATTGTCACTGTAGGCTTCAGGGTCACAGTGGTTTCTTGATGCTGCTATTGCAAGTTTTATCACAGTCGCCCGTTTGCCTTCTCAACTTTTCATCACCTTTGTAACCAATTCTTGTATTCAGTTCCGTTTGTTGAAGGACCTGGAGAGGATTTTTTGTTCTGACTGGATACTGTGAAATGCATCTGGGGATATTCTGGGATAGACCCCTTATATTGGTGGGAAGTGGATGGTAGGGGTCACATCTCATTCCCACACCAGCTCCCACTGCACCTGCTTCACTTTACCTCCAGGAGCCCATTCTCCTCCCAGCTCTGGGAGATATCATGCTCCTTCCTGCTGGGTGGATATAGAACAAACATGTCCCTTCGTTTTTAAAAATCATGAACAGCTGGCCATGCTGCACGAGCAGCAGAAGGCTGAGTATTAATAACAGAATTTAGTGCAGTAGTCACATTAAACTTACAACAAAATGAATGTGCCATGTATTAATGATATGCAGAAACATCACTGCCCTGCTCTGGGGATTGGTGGGGCATATGACTGGTTAGAAATGGCTGCTGGCTGACTAACGCCATTTCTTTTACTTTCACAAAACGTAGCCAATATTTCCCAGGGTTTTTGCTTTAATCTCTTTAGTTTCCTGGCCTTTGTAAACAGCATCAATGCTTAGATTCTTTCCTTAATTCACTGTATGTTTTCATTTTCATTATAGACAGACACACATTGAGTACACTCTACTGGTGCTGACATCCCACCTTGTATGTGTGTTTCTTCTCCTCCACACGTAAGAAGGGCCCTCAGGCACAGAGCAGCAGCCACCACAGCAGTTGTAGTGTCAGAGTTTCTGCAGGGTTTAGGGAAAGCCATATTTAGGGCTATTGATGTCACAGGCATTATTTAATCTTCACAATAGCCCTGCAAAGCAGGTAATATTAGTATTTCTATTTTAAGCTGAGTTTCTGAGAAGTTAAGTAATAACTTTACCCCAAGTCATACACCCTGTAAGACGTAGAGGTGGGATAACATCCCAAATTTGCCTGACCCCAATAAAATATGTTCTTAATTTCTACAGGAAACATGGCATCAATGCAGGTGAAAGTTACAAAGTTAGATAAAAGATAACTTCCAGATAAAATCTAACAGCTATTTTCCTTTTATTGTCTCTGCGCAATATCCTCCCCAAGTCTTACTCTCCCACGTGATCCCACAGGTACAGTACCACTTTGCACTCGAAATCAGATCACTAACATCCATCTTTATGTGCAGTTGCTTCCTCCAATGAAGCAGAGGTTGCATGATAATATACTTCGGGTGGAAAGCAATTCTTCATGAGCTGTATCCGATTCCACACCTCTCTGTGGCACACACAAGTGTATTTCTGACTTTCTCTCCCCTTGTCCTTTTCAGAAGCAATCTACCAGGGAGGGGGGGAGCTGTCAGCAGACCCACGCTGTTCAGCTATTCTCGGAATCCATTATTGAAGTCAGACTCCGTCTTCTCTCCTATTCAGAGACCTGCCTGCTAATTCTAAAGAGGAGAAGGTGGAGGGCTATGAATCCCTTCAATTACTTGTTTCTGGGTGAACATGGTTCAGGGAATGCTAATGGTACCTTCTCTAAATACCTTTTACAAGAGACAGCATGAACCAAAGTCTGAATTCTCATCCTCAGGGGCTCCAGTCATGCTTGCCAAAATGTAGATTCAAAGGACACCCTCCCCCAGTACCTGCAAGGTACCCCCAGTACCTGGATTTCAACTCTCTTGTACGTAAAGACTTTTTCCCAAGCTAAAAGAATTTTCTTTATTGATATGTCTTTCTCTCACCTCTCTTTTTCTAATTGTTTCTGCAACATTCTAAAATGTGGAAGTGATGAAAATCCTGTTCTCTAGGGTTACAGTTATTTTCCCTTTCTAGTCCATCAGTAAAATGAGATTTAAAAAACAAAATTATATTCTTTAAGATCAGTTACTGAGGCAGTTCTCTTAGAAATACATTTTTTCCCCATTCCAACTTTAAACTGCTGAATATATTTCTGGGGAATCTACTTAAATTTTGTTTTTTAATCTTAAAATCTTAAATTTGTAGAATTTGGAGTGGAAGATGATCTCTGGGAGAGATGGGGCAGTTTCCCTTGAGTATCAGGATGTAACTGCAAACCCTCTTCCTTGGGGAGGAGAGAGAAAAGTCAGGAACATTTTCCTCCTCCTTTTCATTTCTCCCCCCTTAGTTTTTATCTCTGTCTTGTTTCCTTTCCATATTTATTCCCCTCCCCTTTCTACTTGATCACATCCTGCAAGAACATTATTAATAAAAACATTTTTAAAAGGATGAATGACATACAGCACCAAATCTGTCATAAGTGGCCATTAAATTATGCTTCTTCAAATAAATTTTACAATAATATAATTGTAAGACTGGATGAACCGGAAGTAGTCTCTTATTAGGACAAATTTTTTAAAAGATTAAATCATCAATGTAGGTCAAACTTTAAAAGTTTAAGCCACCACTTATACAACCTGTAGAAAAGCTTGGTAAAACAAGGATGTACAACTGAGTTTAAGACAAGGGAGTGGTTATGTTTCATCAAACATTTCTCTGTGTTTCAAAGTATGGTGTGTCTTATGAAGAACTGAGTTTCCTTGCTATAGTATTCCCACATATTCCCTGAAAGACATTCCCTGAAAGACATTCTTTTCTGTTTTATTTGGTTAATAAATGGGTACTTCCTGGCTAGAGAAAAAGAGAAAAGTTTTCTGAGACCTGGCTGTCCATCAAGTAGTCAATGTCTTTACGCTGCAGATGAATTGTCTACTAGGAAAATGGAAATGGGAGCCTGCCCACCAGAGACTGTCACTCATTTCTTTTACAGGCTTTGCATGTAGAATGAGTCCCAATCCTGGTTCTGTACCCCGATCTAGTTTCCGTCATGTGATGTCTTCCACCAACAGAGCCAACCCACCAACAGGGGTTGCTTCAGTAGTTGTACAACTCCTAGAAGGAGCCTGTGAGAACTGGAACTAATTTAGATGGGGGCAGAATTGTTTGGCATCAACCCTTGTCTCTAGGTGCCCTCCTCCTCCCCATTTTACAGACCCCAGGGTGTCCTTCTCTAGGCTTTATCTTCTCCAGTTTGAACTTTTCTAGGTAATCTCCTGCTCCTCTTATCAATCCAAATTTATTTGACCTATGAACCGTGTCTCAGGGGCCTTACTGGGACTCTATGAAGTCAACTGAGTCTGTGAACTAACAATAATCAATGAGTTACCCCTTGAAAGTAACACAGTTTTATTTTAACTTGATTCATTTAAACAAATATTTATTGGCACCTAACCTGTATCAGACACTGTGTTAAATTTGAGTGGATAACAATAACCAGGAAGATATGGACCCTGACCTCATGGATCTGAAGTCAGGAGTGAACAGGAAACATGAAATACAGACAGTGTGATAAGATCTCTGATGAGGGACATTGGCCAGAGTATACAACTAGTGGACCCAGACTTGTGGAGTCAAGAGGGCTTCCCAGAGACAATATCTTCTGAGACCTGAAGAGTGGGCACTTAGTCAAGCACAGGAGGGGCCTCAGAGGAGAGAGTGGTTCTGAGTGAATAAAAGGGAGCACAGTGCATGGCAGGAGCCAAGAAATTCGATGTTTCTGGAAAGCGGGATGGGGAGGGCGGAGCGGGGAGAGCAGACACAAACAGGCTGTCCTTAGCACCTGCATGAGCCAAAGGAACTCTTCTAATGGTGGATGTAAGACCTAGTAGGAGGCAAATCTTGAGAGAAGTGAATCTTTTGTGGCCCCTCCATTCCCCAGTATGTAAGTGACCCTTTGTTCTAACCTCCATAATGGGCAGGCTTTGGCATAGACTCTCTGAGGGCTGTTCAGTTATTACATTCATGCACCTCTCAGCCCAGATGTGAGTGGGTTCCAACACACACCATTCACATGTGAACAGCCAGAGAAGGCTTCCCAGATCATAGGCAGATTCCTTAGACATGGGAAACCCTGCTTCTTCCCCTGGTACTAGAGATGTCAGTATGATCTGCCCCTCCTACAACTCCTTAGGAAGAAGCTGTCCCACTCATAGGCATAGCTCGCTTCGCTCCTATGTCCTAAACTAAGCAACCCTGCCTGTGGTTCGCAGTTGAAGGGTTCAGAGCTGTGCAGCTGATGGAAGGGAAGCCAACCACAGGTTGACTTGTGCAGCATGGCTCAAAAAATGAGCTGGGAAATGGAGAGGCTGGACAAATGGAATTAAAGATGGAAATATGCTTTATGTTTTAGTCTGGATCATAGTGAGACCAGTTCACGTGTAAGTCAAAATTCAGTGGCAGTTATTGCAAGGATCAAATAAATTAATGTATGTGAAATACTGAGAATAGTGCCCCCCACACAGGATAGACTCAATAAGGATTAACTGTTACTACTTTTGTATCTTGATGTTGGCAACATGGCCAGAAATTGCCTTTTGGTAGAGAGAGGCATGTGGAGCAAGCAGACGCATAGAGAGAAACTGAAATGCCGTGAGAGAGAGGCCAGAACCAGGCCTGATACTAATTTAGTTTCAATTTCAAATCACATGCATCCCTTATATAGATGCCCTCTCCCTTAAGGTAACTTGGGAGAGAGTCTGTTCTTTATAGCTAAAGAAACCCACTAAGAAACTCCCTAGATAAGGGAATGGATTGGGCAAAATGAGATACTGTTCCTAAACTGAGTTGTAGCATTTGGGCACATAATGTCATGTCAAAATAATGAGCTAGTCTTAAGCCCTAAAGGTCTAGTGCATTTTTTTTTCACTCAAGTATATGTTAATCTATCAATTAATGTAATAACTTCAGTGCCTTCCTCAGTACACAGATGAGCTGATACAATTTGGCCTGTGAATTTTCACAGATTCTGCTTTGTAAAAGGTTGGAATAATGAACTAATTGAAAACTTTCCCCCAGAGGCCAATTCTGATGCAAACCCCTTTGGCAGCCCAGCTCCAGGAGAGGCAAAAGGAATATTTGATGGTGTGTGTTATAGCCGAGACACTAACAATAGGTTAAATCATTTGAAACGTCCAGTTAAAGAGGAATAGAGTAAGTAGGAAAATAATGATGATCCTAACACTGTGAAATACTTTGTTATGAATGGAAATAAAAACATAATTTTCTTAAAACTGAAATAAGGATTATGTTCTCAGATGAGAGTCAGAATGAGATGATGGAACAGGATAAGCCACCCACTTGGCACAGAAGGAGAATAGCAGCAGAAGAGGAGGGCTAGATAAATAGAGAAATAATTGCGACTTACGTTTCAGTCAGAATTGTCTGCCTCCAAAGCATGACTTATGCTTTTGAGCAGTGCAATCAATCTTTTGGTGTCTGAATTCTGTCTTCCTTCTCAGGTTTATCTTCACTCAAATCACCATGCTGTAGTTAAACTTTATCACATCTCATGAGGATGTTCCTGTTTCCCTGTGGCTGGTGATTATCATCTTAAATGAACTTACTTGTTTCAGCGTTCAGGGTGAGGATGTCATCATAGTTCTTAGAAAGGGGCTTCTTCACTTGTGCCGACACTGGTGCAGCCATTATACTTTCTTTGTGGAGGTTTTCGTAAGGGGCTTTTCAAACATTCACATAGGAAGAGAGGCTCGAGCAGTGATCTCCCTGTTACCTGCTGCATGACTCAACCTCTAGTAACATTTTGCCAACACTGCTTGATCTATTCCCCTAACTTATTGATTTACTTGTTTTTGCTTGAGTATTATAAGCAGGTCCCAGACATCTCACTCCACTCATAAATATTTACTATGCATAAAAGGGATCAAATTACTTTTTTTTTTTTTTTTTTTTTTTTTTTTGCGTTACATGGGCCTCTCACTGTTGTGGCCTCTCCCGTTGTGGAGCACAGGCTCCGGACGCACAGGCCCAACAGCCATGGCTCACGGGCCCAGCTGCTCCGCAGCATGTGGGATCTTCCCAGACCGGGGCACGAACCCGCGTCCCCTGCATCGGCAGGCGGACTCCCAACCACTGCGCCACCAGGGAAGCCCCCAAATTACTTTTTAAAAAACAGAAAGGAAACGTTGAAAAATATTGTCTTCCACCACTGCATTCCAAGTATTAAAATTTTACCCCTCTTTCAAGGCCTACTTCAAGGTTACTAGGCTCCCTCTCAAAAGGGATGCCTCATCTGACCTAAACACTTGAAAATTCATTTTCTGCTGTCTTGTAGCATGTCTTGAATTGACTTGATATAACATTAAATTTTGTATTTTATATTTATTATATATATGCACTTTCCCAGCAACCTCCCCCAGCAACCCAGAACTCTGTGGGCTGCTGGGAGGGGCCTCTGGGATTTCCCTGGGGGATGGAAGGCTGGAGTCTCCAGGCTGGTGACAAATTGCTGTTTCATATTATTAGCAGGTATTAGTTGAGGTTGGCAAAACCTCCCTCCCTCTGCCCCCCTCACCTGTCAATATTTATTGATTCTCCACAGTGTTCATGGCTGCATTTAACTTTCCATTTTTCCCTTCTCCTTAGCCTCTCCCTGTTAACAGGGTTATTCTTCAACTCTGGGTTGAAAAATGGAAGGACAGGACCCTGGATCCCTTTCCCCAGTCAAGCAAGGAAATTTAACTAGTGATCGCATTGTTTTTAATGTGCTGAGAGCCACTGCACATTTGTCCACTGTAGACAAAATAATAAGAGGGCAGAGAAGGGAGGGGCTTGTCATAAAATGATCCTCAGCCTGAAGCTCATTAAGGCTCTTAACTTGAAAATTGGGGAAAACACAGGGATGACAGTTCCTCCTTAGAGTGTTTCTCCCCAGAAGTAGGTGTACTGTGTCCGGCATTACTTTGGGGCCTCGATAAGCATTCACTACGAGGTGAGATGAATGAACTCTGCACAGACAGAGATGGGAGTAGGTGGGGACGAATCAGAGGCATGGGGAACAGGCCCTTTCCTGATGTGACTCACCGTCCTGCTCCTGCTGCTGCCCTGACTCACTGCAGCCTTGCTGGTTTCTAAGGAGACCGCTGAGTACTGGGCAGCAGCAGGCTGTATAGACACTGTGCTCCTGTGGCCGTGGATCCTGTTACCTAGTGACCCCCACATGTGGACTTGGTGGCTGGGGGCTTCCCAGGAAAGCCTTCATGTCTTGAAATGGCATTAGAGAGAGAACACAGAAAAAGAAATATTTCTAAGGTTATTCACAGACACACACCTGCTAGAAATGAAATCTTTTTGTCTGCTCACAATAGGCAATCGATTCATGCTCTGGCCACAGAGCTGTGCTGAACACCAGACACATTTGGAATGACTGGGCTGGGGGCATGGGGGAAGGATGCAGGAATAAATAAATAGAAAAAAATGAAAGATATTCCAAAAGGAAATGCAAGTCTATGACATATCATTCATAGTATGGCTCACGTGTCTAATACTTACTACGTGACAGGCACTGAAAACAAGATGAACAAACCCAGTCCCTCCTCTCGCAGAGCTAGTGGGTCTGGTGAGGGTGGAAGGGGTGACCTTCACGGAGAGCAGCTCTTCTGCTTCTCATAGCAGCTAAGATAGCGGGAGGGCAGATGGACCCAAAGTGAAACCCGTCTCCTACATCACACAGAGAGCACCTGAGGGAGACTTTTGCACTCCACCAGGCTGCTCAGAATCTAAATTAGCCTCTAAATCAGTGCAGAGGTCCTCATCCAACTTGAGTCATTGGAAGAGCAAATTTAAAAATAATTATACTATTGTTTGCCAGTAAAGAGATGCTGCCACAATACTGCAGAAGTTTCTTCCCTTGAAGAGTGAACTATTTCCCCCGAATATCTACTTGTACATGTTAATAACTTCAAAATAATTTATCATAGGCAATAGAAAGGAAAGCATCAACCTAGTGAGTGTCAAGGTTATCATAAATTCTGAACTAGTGGATTTTAAATTTTAATGAGCTGTTATTAGGTATTTTGTTCCCTTAATTTTTTATGCTGCTGACACTTTTCATCAAAATGGCATGGGAACACTGTGTATTTTTAAAGGGTAGGAAAATTCTGAGGAACTAATTTTCCATTTAACCTTAAGTTCAATAGACTTAGGTCTTTGCAAAGGAAGTATTTAATTCTACCATCAAAATCAACCTTTCACGGATTCAGAAGTTTTAAGAAAGTCTAAAGTAACCTGATCACCTTAAAATACATTTCTGAGAAAAAAGTAATTTTTTTTCCTGGGGCCACGTTTTAAATATGACTTGATATTACAGCTGTGCGAATGAGAATCTAAGGAACTAACTTCTTATATTCATTTCTCTGCATTTTCCTCAGAAATTACCCCTTGTTGAACAAGCCTATGATGTGTGTCAAGGATATTCTTGCACCTTCTATTGGCCTGGGAAGCAGCAGAAATGGAACTTTGAGTTGGATTGTTCCTCCCTCTCTTCCTTTATTCCTCGCCCCCTTTCTCCCATTAATAAGCAGTTTTGAACTCCAGAGTTGACCAAATATTTAGATTTCTACATTTACTCCAGGTTTCTTTGGAAGATATGAATAAAAATGGGATCACAAGTCCCTACCAAAGAGTCAGGACAGAGAGGATCCTTACAAATGAGTAGGAGAGAAGAGAGGAGTGGAGAGAGATGAAGTCCTATTCTTCATCTTTTTACAAGTGTCACCGACCCAGGAGCTGAGGGATCATACATTTACAAGATGCAAAGAGGGTGTTTACTCTTGGGGATATGGCAGGGTGTGAGGGAACCAGGCAGAGGAGACTCAAGAACATTTCTTCAGCACACTTATACTTTAAAATTACGTTTCATTTAGCAATGTTTGGTGCTAGATGTGGTTTTGTCGAGAAATAAAAAGGGCCCTTGTGGGACCAGGAGAAAGGAATAAAAATATTGGAGTTTGTCAGAGCTAGATCTAGGCTTTCTGGGTTAGGGATAAAGAGGAGGAGGACACACTGGATGTTCATTTTGGCATTCTTCTGCCCAGTCCAGAGGAGGGAAAGATGAAACAATTGAGAGGAAAAGACCAAGTCTCGAACAAAAGACTTTCATTTTATTTCTGTTAGAAATATATGGATAGAGAATGGATGACTTAAGAGGGTTCATTGGAAGATCAGGATGGTGGGGTCTTAATCATGCTGTAGATTCTATAAACAATAGAAAGAATGCAGAGTGCTATGGGAAAAGAAAAAGATGACATGTCCTTTTGGAGAAAATTGGGGAAGATTTCATGAAAGATTGATAGATTTTGGAGTGTGGTTTTGAACTAGGTGCTAGAGTATGAATAGTTTTACCATTGAGAGAAGAACGTGAGATGGATGGAGAGTACCAGTCTCTTTGATAAAAGGACAGAGTTGTGAAAACATGCGTACAGATCTTCCTCGATGTACGATGGGGTTATGTCTTGACTGACCCATCGTAAATTGAAAATATCCAAAGTCAGAAATGCATTTAATACACCTAACATACCAGACACCTTAGCTTAGCCCAGCCTATCTTAAATGTACTCAGAACACTTAAATCAGCCTACATTTGGGCAAAATCATCTAACCCAAATCCTATTTTATAATAAAGTGTTGAATATCACATGTAATCTATTGAATACTGTACTGAAAGTGAAAAACAGAACGGTTGTGAGGTCGAAGTATGGTTTCTAGCACCAACATAAAGTTGAAAAATAGTAGGTCAACCATCATAAATTGGAGCTATTTGTAGTTTCCAGGAAACATTGACTAGTCACTGCAATTAAAAACATGGGTTGTGGTGGGAGGTTACAGCAAGGTGGTGAGAGAAGAGGCTGAAAATACAGAGGCCAGGTTGTGAGATGTCCTGAAGGAGGCTGGCAGTGGGCAACAGAGAGCCACTAAGTTTTTTTTTCTTTTTTGGGGTGAGGGGAGGATAAACAATAAGGGTCTAGCATCAAATATCCATTTTCAATAACCTTTTATAGGCGTGTGGAAGATGATGTGTGAGAGAACTCCTGATCCTTGAACTCTGGCTCCCTGTTGTAGGTTGGTCCCAGGAAGCAGCTTCAGAGGTGGAGACCCGCGGGCAGGAAGTTTGGGGGGCTTGCCCTTAGGATCCATGCCTGTGAGGGAGTGAGGGCAGCAGGATTAGGCAGAGGGAGAAATGCTGCTGCCATCATGATAAAGGCCTCAGTTTATCCCAGAGGGACCCCCAGAGCTGGGATGGCCATTCAGAGTTGAATCAGATTGGGCCAACGGGGTCAGGCCTTATCCCTGTATCAATCAGTCACTGGATAAAGAAGAGGGGGGAGCTTGTTCAGCTGAAGCCAATCAGCTGGGGGAGTGAGTGTTTGTTTCAGTCCAACCCCATCCCTAGTCTGTCCAGTCTCTAGAAATTGGCACCACCAATTACCTCATTAATCCTGCCAAAGCCTAGGGATTTCCTTGGCTTCTCTCTTTCATTTTTACCTCACATCAACTCCATCAGTAAATCGTGTCAGCTCTTCCTTTAAAGTGGTCCGCCTTATAGTCAGAGTTCATTCATCATAATCCACACTCCCTCATCTTCCACTGGGACTCTTACAGTAGACTCCCAAATGGTCTCCCTGCTTCCAATCTTGCTTGCTTATAATCTCCTCTCTCTTCTCCATTTTATCAATGTCTGGAACCTAGTGAATACTTAGTGCATGTTAAATGAATGCATAAATGACCTCAGAAGATAGTGATCTCTTTAGCTACAGAGGGACCACTATTATGGTGAAATGGAGAATTTGTTGGTCCATGGATAATGTAAGGGAGAAAACGAGAGAAGAAATTAAATTTTGGACATTAAGGGCTGTTTTTAAAGGGTAAAATTCTATAATTATAAACATATGTCAAACACATTTCAGAGATTTTAGTTAATTTGTTAATTAATGAAGGAACCAGTAAGAAGTTACAACCAGTTCAAAGATGAATCCAAAGTTAACACTGATATAGCAGCAATAAGTAATGCTGAAGTGAATTTATAAACAGTTGTGAAATGGGCTTATTGGGAAGAAGGGGGGAGGAAATCAATTGTATTTTCACCTTTTTATTTTTATCTTTGCAGACAAGAGGCATTTACATTTCTGTCAGTTATATATAACTCACAAGAAATATTGGGTTGGCCAAAAAGTTCGTTCGGGTTTTTCCCTAAGCTATTATGGAAAAACCCCAGAAAACTTGCTGGCTAACCCAGTATAATCACTCAAAGACAATGAAAGTTGTGGAGACCCCATAAAATCAGCTAATCTGGAAGGGTGCTTAGAAAACACTTAGTTCTCCATTGAAGATACACAATAATCTTTCTGGTTCATTTCACAGTCTTTCATATATATATTTTTTTCTTTCATGGGTAAGAAGAAAGAAAGAGAGAGAGGAAGACAAAGGGAAATTTCTTAGGCAGTTTTGGTTTATGCCTGCTCTCTTGGAGAAATTATTAATAGCAAGTTTTTTACTCTAAAAAATGTCCTGGTTTGGAAGACATGCTATGTAGTTACACTATCTGGAAGTCTCTGTAATTTCATTATTATTCACATAAACCCACTTAAAATAGACAACAAAAGGATTTCTTTGAGGTAAAGCTACACTGTGGAGGATTAACAACAATTTAATTAGTACTTTAAATCTAAGTGATTGAGGCTGTGGCCACAAGTGGAAAATGGGAGTTGTGAAATGGGTAGAGTCTGGAGCAGCCGTGGTACTGTCAGGCTGTCTCTTGGACGGGATCCCTGATCCATCTGTCTCGGTGGATTTGGTCATGCTCTGATTCCATGGGTCCTAGTACCTTCTCATTGTGGGTGGTAGTCAAAGGGTTGGACAGCTTCACTTTTTAAAACAGTGGGGATTTTGTGTTTTGTTTAACACCTCAAAGTAAAAACCCATAATAATGTGAGTATGTCTGGAACAGAGAGGGCAGAAAAGGAGTGAAAGTAATACAGGGTATTAGTATCTTATGGCTATAGCATTCTGTATTCATTATTTCTGAAGCTAGACAAGTTGAATGAATGTCTGACTGAATTTGCTTTAGATTCTGTTTTTAAAATACTCTGAACTTATTATTTTGTTTGTTGGTCTGTTTCTGTAGACTGACAGTTGTAAGAATCTTTTTCTTTCCTCTCTTGCCTCAAGTTCTATCACCTCTGCCTTCTCCTTTGTGACGTCATGCTGGGAAGCAGGCAGCTTAATCATGGTCCCAGAATTTTGATGAAAGCTCATGAAATAGAAAGTGCTTTTCTCCAAGTCTTAGAGGATTTGCTTATTTTTTTCTTTTTCAAACTAGCAAGTCACATTGTGAACCATAAATGAACTCATTCCCAAAGGAATTAAGGCTAAACTTAGAACCAGCTATTTATGAACTGTCTGTAAGTGGAATCACATTTGAATCCATTCTATGAACAATAGTAAGAACAAATGTAAACACAGCTACTAAAAAGTTTGCCAATTGCAGGCTCTAATCAGAGTGTCCTTTATACTGAGGGGCAAGTGAGGACTTCGAGGAGGTGTTGGCTAATCATTGGGAAGCACTGCTTGGAATGTAAGGTCAGAGGGAAAGTCCTACTGTGGGACTGAACATGAGTGTTGGCCTCAAGGATCAGAGAATTCTGACTGAGCCTCTGATTTGTATATGGTGGGAATCCCCCTTAGAAATGTTTTTGAATCATTGACACTTAGAAAATGAGTCATTTTCCAGAGAGGGCAAGCCCCTGAAGTGTGTTCTAGAAGAGAAAGGGAAACAACCAGTGCAGCATCAACTCAGGCGTACCAAACTCACCTTCTCAAATGGGAAGGTTCATGCCCCAAGCATTTTGCAAAAGATTTCTCTGAATAGTAATAATTACAACTAACATTTCCCTTGCCCTTTATGGTTTGCAAAGTGCTTCCAACCCAAGATGTCATTTCAGAAGCACTCAGCTTGGCTCTTAACAATACCACCTTGGGGGCCATGGAAAGATGGGTGAGCAGCCAGTGTCAGAAGACTACCATTTCCAGCTACCATATTCCTAACCTTTGCACTAGTGAGTCCCAAGGGCTAAGATTTTCCTGGAAAAGGAACATAAACTGAGGTTGTTATTACACTTCAGAGTTCCTCCCTTGCAGTGATTTTTTACATAAATACTCATTGAGTTATTATAGTGGGGCTAGCTTCAAAAAGTGAGTACTACTTAAACTTGAAACTATTTTTAAAAAAATCACAAAATAGCCAGGGATCTACACTTATTTTGGTTTCACATTCAGATCAGTGATGGGTCAGACTTTCAAGCAAACAATCAGACTTTTGTGTATCTCTGTATTCTGAAAACAGTTACTTCATTTACACATTCAGTGAATACTTAAGTACCTATCCCGTTGATGCCTTCCATTTTTAGAATACAGAATGATGAGTAAAGACTGTGCCCTTCATCAGCTTACAGTCTATTAGAGGAGAGAAGATATGCACACAACTCAATGCAAAATGTCAAAAGTCTAGAAAGATGAAGAATTAGAATTTTCTTCTGAATGAGTAGAATTACAGCAATCCTCAAAAGTAGGATTTGAATTGGGTCTTGGTGAATGGTAGGCTTTCTAAGGATGGGTAAGAAAAGGTATTCCAAGGGGAGGAAACAGCAATATGGAAAAATATGGGGTGTATATCCATTATGGTGGGAACACAAATGATGATAAAGAACCCCCTGAAAGGACAGCATCCTTATGTCCTCTGTCAAATATTTTCTGTGCACTGCCAAGAAGAACAATAACTGCAGATAAAATGAAAATTTAAACCTATACCACATGTTGATATGGAATCATAGTTACAGATATAGATAAGTATTTAGCTCTAATAGTCAATAATTATGTATGTCCACTACTGACTCACACACCTGTTTTTGTAGTTTTTATTTTTCTCTTTTTTCTTTAAAGAAAGAAAAAACAGTTCTCCTATTATAAAAGTAATGCCTTTTCTTATATTGAGTCATTAAGCAAAAAGAATAAAACAAGCAACCAAAACCTACTACCAAAAATAATCACTGTTCACATTCTCTATATATTCTTATTACCTACAGTGTGTGTGCGTATATATGTATATATTTAATATATTAGAAACATTTTCCCTGTCCTTAAACTTTCTCTACAAGTATTTCTTTTGCTACATGATATTCTATTATATAGTAGTGCCATGATTTTGTAACCTCTTTCTTATTGTTAGATATCTGGACGATTTATGGTTTTTCTCTTAAAATATAGAAAGTATGGCAATGAACAGCTGTAAAATGAAACCTTTGCAACCTACATGAGTATTTCCTTAGGATAAATACCTAAATACCCAGAAGTGGAATCCCTGTTTCTGGAGTGTGTGTGTGTGTGTGTGTTTGTGTGTGTTTGTGTGTGTGTGTAGCCAAATTCTATTCCAGAAAAGAGTAAAGCTATATTACTTCTCGAAGATAATGATGCAATCTCTTAGGAAGATGGGATAGTCAGAAACACAGTGTGATGTTGACATTTAGACAGAGACATTAAATCACTAAGACCTGTGTTTAGGAAGTCCTCCAGCTAATATATCTCTCACCCAGAGAACCCCTCCTTTATCCATGAGTAAGCATCAATTGCTATTCTCTGCATCATGGATTCCTCTTCATTACCACCTCAGCCTTGAAAACACTTCTATCTACTCCTGATATAAGCCATCTGAAAAGCTAAGCTTTGCTGCTATTTTCCATTATGCTAAGCCTGATCACAGAGGCACACCGTGGCAATCATGAGTTTTAACCAGGCGGTAAGTAAGGGCAATTTCATTACAAGTGCACACTTGCATTGCATGCCCTTAATCTCTGTTACTGCTCTCCCAAGCAGCACATGCTCCCAGCTTGGATTTTGACAGTACTTTCTTTGTCAGAGGAATGCCACAGAGAGAGTCAGAGAAGCTGCTGTTGCCAGCAACCTGTTCCCTGGCACCAGAGGCAGAGGCCATTTGAAAAACCTGTGTGCATTTACACTGTGCCATTGGCACACATGTCCTTACTCCAAAGAGCAGTGTTAATGCAGGTTATGGTCCCATCCGGCTCACTGGTTTTGTGTTTCCATGGCCCCCAGATGTTTAATGAGGTTCCTCTTCTGACCACCTCTCCTGGTTGTATTAAGGCCGAGGGTACAGTGGAAAATACCCTGAGACCTGAGACATCTGAAAGGCCCACTTGCTACTCTGTTATTCTTTTCAAAGCATCTATTAGCTTGGAATCACGATTATTGAGCAAGGATCATAAATTAAATTAAATTAACATGTAAGAAATGTCTGACCTGTCAGAAATATAGCTAAATGGAAATTCCTGAACCACAGAGATAAGGAAATCAGTTCCATGGCTGCTAGTTCATTAAACCCAACTTCAAGTTATTTCCCTGATATCCAGCTGCCTGGTATAGTATTTACAGAGAATCCCTACGCAAGATTGGCCCTCAGTGGGTAGTGTGCCAGGTATTGTGAATATTCTCCAAAACTGTGTTAGTCTAATACGTCTTTGAGTGGGATGTTTCTTTGTGGCAGGTGTTTGCTGATGGAGAAAAGTAAAGCCATTAGTTACGGGTGGTTACCTACACTACATAAAATGCATAAAACAGTAGTCCTACAACATTTATGGGCAGGGGTGTTATACAAAATATTTCACAGCTAAGCTATCAAAGGCACCAACCAATCAAAATGGACACTGGCCCAGTCAGAATGTACACTGGCCGTAAAGAACTGGTACGTGTGCTGACATGCACTGCCCAGGTCTCAGCCCTGCTTGTGGGTGAGTGTACAGATACCAAAGCAACACTGTTAATGAGTACCTACCATGTGCTAGACTCTGGGGATGCATTATAGACATAGAGGCTGTAATAAGAGTATAACAGTAGTAATGGTTGCAGCAGTAGTAGTAATAACTATCATTTGTTGGGGGCTTACTAGGCACTGGACACTACTCACAATGATTTGATTTAATCTTTCCAACAACTCTATGAGGCGTTATCAACCAGATTTCATGGATGAGGTAACTGAAGCTCTGGGACATTAAATAACTTCTCCAAATCTACTCAGATGGCCATTACCAGAGTGGGAATCCAAAGCACCATCTCTTTCAAGAGCCCATGTTCTCTTCACTATGTATGTTGCATCGCCCTGGAAAATAGCAGGCGATGCCATCAGCAGACCACTTAGTCTCTCCACTCTCATTATCCTTATCATAAAATTAGGATAATAATGTCTCCCCTAACTATTGCACAGATTTTTTTTTGAAAGAGGAAATAGGATCGTGTAAATGAAAGCACTAGGTAGTGAGGTTCTCTATGACAGGAACTGCATCATCATGTCCTCATGTTGAATATAGTCTCTGTACATAGTAAATTATTAATACATTTTAAATGCATGCTTAAGGGTCTAAGCACATGTGATTTATGGTTAAACCTGGTCCTTGCCCTTGAGGAATTTCTACCTTAGTTGGTGAGATAGGATTTATATATTAATGGCAAAGTAACATTCCAAGATAACATATACTAAGTTCCAAATAAGTTGGTACAGTCATAAAGGATGGGGTGATTTCCTGAAGTGGGTGATTGAAGAAAATAGATTTCAGGTGGGGTTTATCTTGGGCCTTAGGGAGCAGATAGACCAAAGCTGTGGATACGTGGAAAAAAAGGGGATGGCATTTCAGAAAAGGGGAAAGGCATGATCAAAAACATAGGAGTGAGAATGTTAAATGTGCTTGGAGCTTAATAAATGAATCTTTTTGACTGTGTCAGAATAGTTATGTTTTTCAAGAGCACAAAATGCCAGGAGGGACAAACATCAGAGAGTCAGGGAGATAGCATCACTCAAAGCACATATGCCCAACTACCAGAGTTGGTACTGCCATAAGATCAAAAAAGGTATCAAATGATGCCTCTCATCCTTTTCTTAGAATGATATTCTTTAATGGGAATATACTTAACACTACTGAATTGTATTTTAAAATGGTTACGATGGTAAAAATAAAACAAAACAAGACAAAAGCTCACAATACTCTTTAGAGATACGTCCAGTCTGGATTAAGTGCCCGAAGCCCTGTAATGATCTCAATTACAGCCCTTATCACCCTGCATTTCAACTGGTTGTTTTCTTTTACCTCTCCAGCATTAGCCTGTAATTTCTTTCTTATTGGTCTTTGTATCTCTAGCATTTAGTGCCTGGTGAGTAGTAATATATACTCAATAGTAAGTGAATTAAGGGCTTCAAGTAAGCAAAGACTGGACTGAAGTAAATTGCATTTAGCTCAAAACATTAAAACCTTCCTTAACACTATTCAGAATGAAGTTTAGGATTAGTCACCATTAATGAGTGTATACAGTCCACATGCTGGGCATGCTATGGTTAAACCGCAGAGCCCAAGGCCGCTGCAGCCACTGGGACATTTTGATCATCCATCCCAGGAAGTACAGTAGGACAGTCAGTAACTTCTGTGCAGATAAGGAGACTTTCCCAAGTGAATTCAATCTGAAAATTGTTTTATTCTAGGCAAAAAAACAGAGAGACCTACATAATTTTCACCATTACGTCAGCTGAAAGAGCACACAGAATAAGGCAAGCAGAGAAAGAGGAACAGACAGGACTTCTTCAGCTGAAAGGCAACAGGCACACTGAAGTGTCTTAGCATTAAATTAGTCTATTCAGTAGCCAACTAGAAACAAAAGGAAGTACAAGCTAGAGACATAGAAATAGAATGGATGAAGACACTTCTCTCCTAGGAGAGAGATGGAGAATTCCCTACACTGCATGGAAAGAAGAGAATATTTCAAAGCATACCAGTTTATGCCATAGAAGAAGACAAGGGACTCAAAACTGAGAACCCAAAGTGACTGGAATTGCCATCAGCCATGTTTGGCCAAGTGTTTCATCAATTTCTTAGGAAGAGCATTGGGTTAATATTAGAAGCTTACATGAGAATATGTATAAATGCTCACAAGCATTTGCTTCCTTTGTTTAGTAAGTCTGCACAGTTCATTCAAATTATAAGTTCTGCAGAGTCTCACCAAATTCTCCTGTGATCTTTATTAGGTCCTGAGTTAAAAGAATGCATGCAGGGATTGTTATATTGGTTTTCAGTGTTGTGTCTGATTCTCTGCACCTTTTCTTTGGCCCATCCTTAACTTTGCTTTTTTTTTTTTTTACATCTTTATTGGAGTATAATTGCTTTACAATGGTGTGTTAGTTTCTGCTTTATAACAAAGTGAATCAGTTATACATATACATCTGTTCCCATATCTCTTCCCCCTTGCGTCTCCCTCCCTCCCACCCTCCCTATCCCACCCCTCTAGGTGGTCACAAAGCACTGAGCTGATCTCCCTGTGCTATGCGGCTGCTTCCCACTAGCTAGCTATTTTACGTTTGGTAGTGTATATATGTCCATGCCTCTCTCTCACTTTGTCACAGCTTACCCTTCCCCCTCCCCATATCCTCAAGTCCATTCTCTAGTAGGTCTGTGTCTTTATTCCTGTCTTACCCCTAGGTTCTTCATGACATTTTTTCCCCTTAAATTCCATATATATGTGTTAGCATACGGTATTTGTCTTTCTCTTTCTGACTTACTTCACTCTGTATGACAGACTCTAGGTCTATCCACCTCATTACAAATAGCTCAATTTCGTTTCTTTTTATGGCTGAGTAATATTCCATTGTATATATGTGCCACATCTTCTTTATCCATTCATCCGATGATGGACACTTAGGTTGTTTCCATCTCCTGGCTATTGTAAACAGAGCTGCAATGAACATTTTGGTACATGACTCTTTTTGAATTATGGTTTTCTCAGGGTATATGCCCAGTAGTGGGATTGCTGGGTCATATGGTAGTTCTAGTTGTAGTTTGTTTTTTGTTTTTTTTTTTTGCGGTACGCGGGCCTCTCACTGTTGTGGCCTCTCCCATTGCGGAGCACAGGCTCAGAGGCCATGGCTCACGGGCCCAGCCGCTCCGCGGCATGTGGGATCTTCCCAGACCGGGGCACGAACCCGTGTCCCCTGCATCGGCAGGCAGACTCTCAACCACTGCGCCTCCAGGGAAGCCCTATTTGTAGTTTTTTAAGGAACCTCCATACTGTTCTCCATAGTGGCTGTACCAATTCACATCCCCACCAGCAGTGCAAGAGTGTTCCATTTTCTCCACACCCTCTCCAGCATTTATTGTTTCTAGATTTTTTGATGATGGCCATTCTAACTGGTGTGAGATGATATCTCATTGTAGTTTTGACTTGCATTTCTCTAATGATTAATGATGTTGAGCATTCTTTCATGTGTTTGTTGACAGTCTGTATATCTTCTGTGGAGAAATGTCTATTTAGGTCTTCTGCCCATTTTTGGATTGGGTTGTTTGTTTTTTTGTTATTGAGCTGCATGAACTGCTTATAAATTTAGGAGATTAATCCTCTGTCAGTTGCTTCATTTGCAAATATTTTCTCCCATTCTGAGGGTTGTCTTTTGGTCTTGTTTATGGTTTCCTTTGCTGTGCAAAAGCTTTGAAGTTTCATTAGGTCCCATTTGTTTATTTTTGTTTTTATTTCCATTTCTCTAAGAGGTGGGTCAAAAAGGATCTTGCTGTGATTTATGTCATAGAGTGTTCTGCCTGTGTTTTCCTCTAAGAGTTTGATAGTTTCTGTCCTTACCTTTAGGTCTTTAATCCATTTTGAGCTTATTTTTGTGTATGGTGTTAGGGAGTGATCTAATCTCATACTTTTACATGTAGCTGTCCAGTTTTCCCAGCACCACTTATTGAAGAGGCTGTCCTTTCTCCACTGTACATTCCTGCCTCCTTTATCGAAGATAAGGTGACCATATGTGCATGGGTTTATCTCTGGGCTTTCTCTCCTGTTCCATTGATCTATCTGCTTTTGTGCCAGTACCATACTATCTTGATTACTGTAGCTTTGTAGTATAGTCTGAAGTCAGGGAGCCTGATTCCTCCAGCTCCGTTTTTCGTTCTCAAGATTGCTTTGGCTATTCGGGGTCTTTATTGTTTCCATACAAATTGTGAAATTTCACAGAACTTAACTTTGCTTTGAAACATCCCTGAAAGCACAGAGAAAGCCCCAAAGTTATACAATATTGGTCACTAAGCAAACTGATCAATGATTTCAAAATACTTTGGAGAAATTTCTCTGAGGTAAAATGTATTTGGGCTGGATTGAAGATGATCTGAGAGGGGTTCATCCCGAGGTATTTCCTGAGCCCCTTCTTTGTAGCAGGGCCTGCGTGCAGCAGGGATGGATGCGGAGTTAGCTTCTGCTGCCTTCTATTGCATGTTTCATAAGAGAGATTTTGGTCTCCTTCTTCCATTTCTGTGCCCCAAAGGAGGCTGCAGTCATCAATAACACCATGTGACCCAGCACGCAAGGGCACTGGAAGATCGTGCATTGCATGCTGTTCCTAGAGATGGAAAGCAGTTGTCCATCCATTCATTCATTCATTCAGCTTGTAATCCATTTGACAGTGACGGTCTGAATGAATTCCGTCATGTTTGGTGCTAAAGAGACACTGATGAACAGAATAGATTTGGACTCTGCCCTTATCACACTGACGGTCCAGCAGTGAGACAGAATCACAGTTAAACATGAATAAAAATAAGTGTGGGAAGTGCCTTACTAGGGGAAAAATAGTGTACTGTGCACACACAGCAGGATAATAATATACTGGGGGACTTGGTAGTGGGAAGTAGAGATCAGGGAAGCTTTTTGCAGGAAGTGACTTTCTTACTGATATCCAAGGCCATTAACAAGTGTTGGGGGTGTAACACGGAAAGAAGACAACTGGAAGCTGGAGGGTGTTAATTTTACGAATTCCCGGGGATCAGTTTCAACTCCTATTCTCCGAAAGCCACAGAGCTGCACTCTCATAATTACTGTTAGACAAAAACTTGGCCAAGAGCTCTGTGTACTAATATGCCCCCAATTTACAATCTAATAGGTGGGCTGTAGAAGCACGCAAAAGGAAGTGATGGGAATCAAGGGAAATTTACAAACCCAACTCACTGATTCAATAAGTAAGTCCTCTACATATGAACCTTCGAGTTGTGAACTTTCAAAGATGCAAACGTGTGTTTGCATATCCAATCACATAAGGCAGTTCACATGTCTGGCGTACATTGCCGTGTGTGCATTCTCTACAAGTGGTTGTGCTTTTGTGTACTTTACTGTACAGTACTGTAGAGTACGGTAGTACAGTATCTTTATTTCAAGCCCATGATGTCTGGAAGCAAGCAGCAGACATGCAGCTGGTACTACTGTACTTTTCAAAGTACTGCAGTGTAAGATTAAAAATGTTTTATTTTTTGTGTTTGTTTTTTATGTATTATTTGTGTGAAAAGTATTATAAACTATTACAGTACAGTACTATATAGCTGATTATGTTAGTTGGGTACCTAGGCTAACTTTGCTGGACTTACGAACAAATTGGACTGACGAACGCACTCTCGGAACGGAACTTGTTCATATGTAGGGGACTTGCTGTAAATATTTAGTGAGGACCTACTATGTGCCGGGCACTCCTCTAGCCTTAAGCACATAGCAGAGAACAAAACAAATCCCCTGCTCTTGTGTGCTGATGTTTTAATGGGAAGAGAGAGAAAATAAACAAATACAGATGCTGGGTGGTGATCATGGCTACAGAAAAATAACACAGTAAGCAGAGTGAAAGGGAAGAGAGTTATAGAGGCCAGGGTGGTCACAAAAGGCTTTTCTGGTAAGTTGACATTTGATGAGTTTGAAGGCCTTTCTGAATTGTGTGATGTTAGTCATGTGGATGCCTGAAGGAAATGCACTGAAAACTGAAGGAATGATGTGTGCAAAGGCCCTGAGGCAGAATTGCTCTTGGCCTGTTTACTGAACTGCAAGAACAGTGATGGGGGCAGAGTGACGGAAGCTGAGTTCAGAGCCCCCAGAGAGGAAGCCCAGGGCCAGATCACACAGGTTCAGTACGCCAGAGACGGGACAATATTAAGGGAATGAGCAGACCTCACTTAGATTTAGTTAAAAGAATCACTGTGGCTGCTGTGTGGCCAATAGAGAGATGAGAGCAAAGATGGAAACACAAAGATCCTTTAGAAGATTGTTACAGTTGTCCACAGTCACATTATGATGGCCTGTTAGTAGGGAAGGTGCTGAAAGGTGGTTGGATCCTTACAGATGTAGAGCCTTAGGATTTGCAGTAGATTGAAAATGAATTAAAGGAAAGAGAAGAGTCCAGGATGACACCAAAGTTCTGGGAGTAGCCATTTGCTGAGATGGGGAATTACTGTGTCAGAAAACGTGAACATTTTTAAGACTTTTGATACACATTGCTAAAGCATCCTCAAGGCAGGTTATATCTTGGTGAGTTCTAAGACCGTCCTATTTGGAAACCCCTTCTAGGTTAGTATAAGTTTGTGTCTTTAAGGAGTAGCTGTGATGTTTGAACTTTTTATTTGAACCAGGGCTGTGGTCCTCCTGTGTCAGGAGGTGGAGAGACACATTGTTCAGAATTATTTAGCGGAAATAGTAGACACTTTGTTTACATTCACTGAAATGCTGAGAAATGAAGAAAGGAACAAATAAATATACATGATCTTCCTCATTGAGATTTGATCACCTCTACCCAGATGACCTTAACCAGTCTGTATGTTCCACTCTCCACTTTTTCACCCCTTCTCCCCTCTCTTCAGAGCCACCATTCTAGGATTTCAGGCCAAGAATCCCTCTTTCAGAAAGACCATCTCAGATGGCCAACTTCTGTTATTTTGATGGGGTGGAAAGGTATAAGGGAGAGAAAAGGGCAACAAGAACATAAATAACAGAAAAGAGAAAAAGAGAAAAGAGAGCTAAAGAGCTGGCATATCTGCAGACTCAGCTGGGCATGGTCTGGTCTAAGAAGGTAGAGAAGACAGAGTCTTCGGAGCTTAACTGACCCCATCTGATAATGTGTAGCACAGACTGAACAGCAATCACTGGAAAAGAAATCCAGTCTGGTCCCCAGGAGTCTGATTCAGTCCTCATTCTGGTTTTAGCCTCAGTTAGACCCAAGGGTTAGAGTCTCATAGGGTATCACTAGAACCTATGTCATTCCCAAGATGCTGTGACCTGCACAGCAGTTCAACATAGATCTTCCAGACATCTAACTTGTCTCAATCTAGACCACTAGCTGTTAAACAAATCTAACCATTATTCAAAAACTTCAGCTACATATGGGACTATACCCTCTGGGATCTGAATCTTCCACACTCACAGTGAAACTTTTCAAAGATTATTTTTGAAAAATACATCTAAATTCCCAGTTCAATACTTAATACCATATCAGAACACTGAGTCTAAACTCGCTGTTTCTTCGTCATTCTCATCATCTTTGGTGACTATTCTGTTTATTCATTTGCTTGTGTTTGTCTGTCGTCCCCACTAGAGAGTAACCCAGAGGAGGCCAGGGACCATGTGCATCCTATTCACCATCAACTCCCCAATGCGCAGGACATAGTAGACACTCAATAAATATTAATAGTTGTTGACTGCTGAATGAATGCATTGTTCACCCATGAACAGAGGTTTGAGGCAAAACTGAGGATAACCTCTTAGCTGTATGGGAGACCACAGTGATATTATTTGACTCTAGCATTACCCATTTAAGATTTACACCTAACTTACTTCCAAACTAGAGATTGAAATATACTATAACACTTTATCTGCAGGATGTAAGCCAGCATATAAAGATGAACATTTTAAGACATCATTTTATGAATATTTAACTGAGCAATGCTCTAGTTTGTTTTTTTTTTTTTTTCAGGGAATGCATGCAATTTGCACATGTTATTTTGTAAGTCATCTTCCAGCCCATGCCCCTCAGGAGTAAAGATGTTTATTTGAGTTTCAGTGGCTTCATCTTTTCAATGTAAAATCTAAGTGACATGTTCTTTAGAGTTTTGAAGTCTTTGTGGTAAAAATGCTGGGTTCATGAATTTGCATTTCCCTGTATGTCTACAGTACACATGTGGACTTGATAGCAGACAGCACCCTATCATCATTTAAATCCAAGGTTTCCTAATAGGCGTTGGAAAATAGCAGAGTCACATGTTGATTATAATCATGTTTGGCCTCTCATGATCAATATTCAGCATTCACTGGATGTTCTAAGGGGAGTGTTAATATTGCAGAATAAACCACACTCTCAGGAGGTCTGGAATCTTCCTATGAAATCTGTTGACATTTTCTTCAGATACCACTAAACCATTTTTAAGGAATGAAAAACAACAATGGGATGAGCAAATTTACATTCAGCATAATGTCTATCAGTGGGCATTACCAAGCAGAATTTCCAGTAGAAACAGCTATTAAATTACAACATTCTCAGCTGGCTTTCTTTAAAGATGGTACTTCACGGTCCCCCTCAGGGAGGACACACTTGGCAACAACCCTAGCTACAGGCCCTTTATTTACAGCGTTCCTTCCAGCTGCTCTGCCGTCCAAGGCCCTGCCTCTTTACCACGTGGTTAGCTCTCAACCCCAGGCAATGGGCAACTGAAGAGCCCCTTCACGCCAGTTCTGCTCCCGAGGTGGGCTCTGGCCCCCACTGTCTCTACCTTACCTCTTTGGAGCTGAGTCTCATTACCTGGAGGTTCTTAGGGTGGAGGTTTTTCTGGAGGGATCTACATGCTCTCTGCCAGCTAATCTCCATGTCTCTCCATCTTCCACTTGTTTTATTTCAAGGCACTTAATGGAAAGAGTAATGCTCTGTAATTTTATGTCTGCCTTTTTTTTTAAACCAAATACCATTTTATGAGATTTTTCTCCTCTGTCATTAAGTGTCTTCTAAAACCTAGTTTTAAGTGGCAGCATATTTCTTTCCTGGGATATACTGTAATTAAACCATACTCCTATTGTGTGTGTGTGTGTGTGTGTGTGTACATGTACACATACATACATACATACATATACATCTTGCTGTAATGAGCTTTTTTTGCACATACCTATTTTTTGAAGCTTTAAAATTTTTTTCAATATGTCTTTTCAGTATAATTGTTAGCTACAAAGTCTGGAACTTTCTGAGCTACTTCATAGATTCTGGGCTAATTACCTTTCAGAAATGTGAACTCCCTCTCTCACCACACCCTTACCAGTATTGATCTTTACCTTGTAGAAATTTTTTGTCAGTTTAATAAATGCAAAATACGATTTTATTTTGATGCAAATTGAGCAAAAATTTACATTTCACAAATGCTAAGTTATACACATTTAAAGAGGTTTGGACTCTTTTTTAACCTATATACTATGGCCCAGAGGTCACTTCTGAGCTGCTGACCTTTATGTGGTCTTCATGTCCCATTAAGTACTCTGATACTTAAAGCCTCAGGTCACTTTCAGTCTTAATTGTATTTTATTATTCTCCATTGTTGCAGACTGTTTCAGTCAATTTATCCAGAATGGTCTCTCTTCACCTTTTCTTCACTGGTTCATTTCCAGTTATAACAATGACAGATTTCCTGTGAGGTTGTATGAATTTTATTATCATCACAATGATTATTTTTACCCAGATGAAAGCAGGAATACAATGTTAGGCTTAGGGGAGAAAGCGTTCTTGTTGTTCACTGAGGAGGTATATATTCTCGTTACTACTTTAAGTGAGAAGTGCTTGGGCAGAAACTAAAGGTCAGAGATTCTCAGGTTTAGCAACAATTGTTTGCATTCCATATCATGTCAGAAAATAAATAGAAGGTAATAAAACATCAGATTTCTCTGACATTTGCTGAGGGGGTTTCTGCTGCACTGTTTCAAATTAAAGATCAGTCACCCAAATGCCTACTGCGTCATCACCACTCATGTTCAGGAAGAGAGATGTGTCTTCGGTGCCCAGGTTCTCCTTTTTCCCCTTGAGTGGGGCCCGGACTTCTGAGAAGGATGCTTAGTATCTTCACATTCTCTCTCCTATTAGAATTGACTGTTGGTCAAGTTCTGAAAAAAAAAAAAATTGTTTTATGTTAAAATGTTGCCTCCATCAGAAATACGTGTTTTCCAATAATACGAACATTTCTCAGGTATCCACGAATGCACACACCCTTCAGTAAATATCTAGTCATAGTCAACTTGACTTCCAAGCACCATCAAACATTTTATTAGCCAAAGGGATGAATGATAAGTCTGTACTTGTTACAGTGTTTTGCAGTAGAAGCTATTATCCTCCCTGCAGGAGGAACTTCTGGGACTCCATTGTGACAGTAGCTGCCATATGTTGAATGTTGAGTAGGTGCCAAGCACTGTGTGTATCATATTTAACCCTCACAACAAGCTTCACGTTACAGATGAGGAAGCTGAAGCTCAGAGGAACTAAATAAGTTTAGCCATCAGGCAGTGGTGGAACAGAGATTTGAGCCCCCGTCTGACTGAGGCCACGGCCTGTTCTTCACCATTATACACTGTGATGCTTTCAGCTGAATGGTAGACAGTGTCTGACAGTCTCTCTCGTCCCACAAGCTCTTCTGCCTGTGCCCTTGCCAATACTCCTCGCAGGGTAGAGTATATTTCCTCTCCCCTTGATTCTGGGCTGGTCCTGTGACTGTTTGATAAATAAAATATGTAAAAGTAGTTCTGCATAACTTCCAAGAGTGATCCTTAAGAGATCTCGAGCTTCTGCTTTGGTTTGTTGGAACTCCTGAAATCCAGTTGCCATAATGTAAGAAGACTTACATGGAGGAGAACAAAGATTCCCCCAATCCTAGGAAAGGAGACAGCCCCCAGGGCCAGCCACATGACGGACAGGGTCCAGTGCAAAATGAAAATGTGGTCCCCAGTCAGGGTCAAAGTCAATCTCCCTTCCCTCAGGTCCAGCACCCTGTAGAGCAGGAAAAAGCTTTCCTCAGCCCTCTTAGGGTCCCTGGCTGGGTCTGGAAATTAAGCTAATAAAGACAGATTAATAGGAGAAAAGCATACAAATAGTATTAAATTTTTATATGTACGTGGGAGCCTTCACAAGAGAATGAAGACTTGAAGAAGTGACCAGAGCAGGAAGCTTGTATATCTTTTAGACAAAGAAACAATACATTTGTGGAGAATTGACAAAACAAAGGGGTCTGAGCTAGGGTAGTAAATGGTGAAGAAGTAACTAGGAAAATAAGGGTTGTGTAACAAGGTTTGTTTATAGAGATTTCTTGGCTCCCAATTCCCCATCTCTGGTGATAAGAATATCTTACTTCCTCCTGGTCCAGGGAGGGTATCTTTCACTTGGGAGTTTTAAGACCTGTTTCAGGGAAAGGTGAGGGGGAGTAGGTCAGGGTGACCTTCCTGCTTCCACTATTTTAAAAATTTCCTTCAGCTTAAGATATTTAATATGCCAAGGTGCCATATTTTGAGGTAGCATGTTCTGAACCCCATTAGGCCTAATGCACAGTGGATAGGTAACCCCAAGGGATTGCCATCTCCATGACGGGACACGCTCAGAACCTAGACTAGCAGTGGTCAAGAGTTGTCTACAAAACTCTCCACGGTTCTGCCATCCCAGGTGGGACTGAAGCCTCCTTGGGGTGCCCCAAGATGCTGCATGACCCAAGATGACAACACCTTGGTCTCCCCCACGTCTGCTCCCAGGCTCTTGCCAGGAGCAGAGGGCAATAGCAGAACCCTGGCCTTCTGCTCACAGATGTGACAGGGAGGAGGGCAAGAGGAGTCAGGGGGCAAGTGTGGGAAGGAGGAGACAGTGTGGGGCCCGAGGAGCCCAGGAGCAGGCAGGCAGCCAAGAAGCCACCCTGGGGCTTCGGGGAGATGGTGAGAGATGAGACTGCACATGAACCAAGGCTCCGATCCCTGGGGCACATGTACGCCATTGTCCCTTCTTTCTTTACATACCAGATACAAATGGAAAGAAAAAATCTTTAAGAATTTCAGGATGGCAACCACAGAGCATTAAACCCCCAGTATGGATCCCTTCTCCGACGCCATCGGAGATCACACTTGTGTCTGGTGAAGCCAGCCCTGCCACCACCAACTGCCCGTCTTGTGAGTGGGGACATTTTGGTCCTCTCAGAGTCCAGGTGGAAAACCACCCATCAACCCACAGAACCATGGGAAGTAACAGAGAGTTGGTGCTTTAAGCCACTGGTTTCAAGGAGGTTTATTACACGAACTTGATAACGGACCAGCTGCTGTCATCATCCTAGGCATTATGGGGTCGCTGAGAAGTATAAGATACGATTTCCACCCTCAAAAAACTTACAGTATAATTAGCTAGAAAAGGACACATAAAAGAATTATTGACCAATCACAGACAACGTACGATCAAGCGAGAAGGAGAAAATTGGAAAAAGTAAAGACTGTTTAGAAACAGGAAGTGCCTGGGAAAGGGTAGTCAGGATATTCAGGGAAAGCTTCCCTCATCAAAACTCTGGGCCAGAGCTTGAAGCATGTGTAGTATCTGGATGGTCGACTACGGGTGACCCTGCTTGACTGCCTACTCCACTCACCGGGAAGAAGCCTGAGCACATATTAAAGCATGCAAAATCCATGTCCTGGATTAGGAGCCTGAACTGGTCAGCTTCCTGAACCCCATCCCTACCTCCTCTCTTCTCTCCATCTCTTGACCAAAGCATTATTTTTGCCTCTGGCTTGCAGTCTGTTACACAAATTAATTTCTGTCAGCCTCTGATCTTGTTTCAGCTTGCTGCTTACAGGTCTTTCTCTTCACATCTCAGAGATGTTAAAACCTCTGAGATCCTCCCCTGCTGGGGCTGTCCTACCTCTAGGACCCTATCTCGTATAAAGAGTCCCTCCAGCGACTGCACAAGCTTGAAGCTCATTAGTATATAAAATAAACTTGTAGGATTTACACAAAGCAACATTTCCCACATTTGTCCCTGGAAACCTCTTTTCCCAGATCATATTTCAGTTCCTTAGATTATTCAGCAAATGCTACTTTAGACTAAATTTCTACAAGTTAATTTGTAGCATCTATATTTTTTACCAAGCTCCCCAGATGATTCGGATGTGCACCAAAGTTTGAGAAACACTGTTTAGAAATAAGTGGAATCGAAGTTACAGTAGTCCTTCTGTAACTTTTGATTAGTCTCACTCACTCACTCTTTAAGACTCAAACACCTCAAAACTCCATAATCTTTCATAACTACAACTGCATTTCTTTGATACTTGACAGTTATTGTAGTTTAAATCTGAGACATATAATCTTTGCTTAAACATTTTACATATTGGATCCTTATTTTCTCTACCTCTGCACAGCACTAGGATTCAGGAAACTTGAATCCTTCTAAGACTATTCAACTAAGTAGTTTGACCCTTTTTTTGTAACATGTTTTTTAACATTCAACGCAAACAGCCTGATATAATAGATTTTGGAATTAGACTGACCTGGGTTTTAAATCTTGGTTGCAGCACCTACGGGCTGTGTGACATTGGGTAAATAATTTAAGATTTCTAGGCCGCAGATTACCTGGCTGAAAATAATAATATCTACTTTACAGGCTAGTTTTGCAAATTAAAAGAGATTCAATTTACAGCTAATAAAAATACTGGTACTTCAATAAACACTAGTTTGCTCTGTCTTGGTCCCATGAAGGGCAAAAGTGGCTAATAATATTGTTTTACCTATCTGCCAGGGAGTTGTAGAAATAGATAAGATTGCATAGGTTGAAAAATGCTTTGAAAAAGTTAAAGCCATTTTATAAATGGAGATAACGGTATTTTCTGCTGATGAGATCTGAAGCTTCTTGAGGCAGACTTATTTCCATTTCAAAATATGTAACATTTTGGTTTCAATTTGAAAGCAAAATAACATTTAAATGATGTATGTTTCTGTATATTCACTAAATATTTATTAGTGATGGTGCTAAATTAAAAGTTCTTGACTCTAGACTAATACATTGCTACCCTGGTTTTGTGTATGTTTTCCACTTTTCTTCTTTTGTATAAATTTTAAACAAACCTATAAATAACCTTCCCCTGTCTCCTACACACCTGAAAGAAGTTTTTCACAGCCTCATTGCCAGTTTTAATGGAGGTTAAGGTTTACAGGTATATCTCATCTCATTTCTGGGTTTGTGCAAGCTTAGGGCAGTAAATATTAAAGGGAAATGGAAAATGAAACTCTTGGTTATGGTCAGTTTGTTTCATAAAAATAACCCCCTGTATTTTTATTTGAATTTAAATCATACCAGCAAGGGCTCAGCATTCATAAAGTCCTTTTATAATTCTCACAGATCCTGTTAAGTGAGTACAGAATCCCACGAATGCAAAATAACAATATTCTTAAAATTGAAAACCAAGGACTAAAAATTTCATTACCCCAATATATCACCCAACATCAAAAAACATAATGCAGGTTCTCTGGGTAAGATTGTATTGACTGTGTGTACAATATGCTCTATTAGTATGCTCCATTATTTTGAATTTTTAAAATCTTGAATAAAAATTTCTATGTTAGTGGTTCTTGGCTAAATTATAAAAAGTAATAACAGCTGCATTATCACCTCTTAGGGGGAAGAAGGTTTGTCACAATGAGTAATGTTCTTCCTACTGAGGCACTATCAGGCACACTTTACACACCCCCTGCACTGGACATTGATTTGATTTTCCTCACACAGATGGTATATATTATCTTCAGCTTCTGCTGAGAAAAGTGATGTGGTCAATGACTCCATTTATTAAGTTGAGTTTGGGGTCTGTGTGCCCTGCCAATCTATTAATGGTTAAACCTGTGGAGACATTCCTTACTCCAAGGATAGAGGCTCTAGTATTTTTACATACACAGTCTAATAGAAAAATATGATTATTATTTCTGTTGACAGGTGGGAGATCTGAGGCAAGTCAGTTGGGGAGTTACAGAGCTGCAACTCTGTCTAGATTTCTTTTCTCCAAGGTGGGGGGAATGGCTGCGAGAACTGTTGATCCTGGGCAGTTACCTAAAGTGGAGGTGGGGAAGCCAAACTGCTGGTGCACAGCCAGATGCATCTGCCACTCCAAGAAGCATCATCTTTAGTGGGCACTCTCCATGTCTGGGTTGGCAGGTTGGGTGATGCCACAAGGAGCTAAATCAAGAGTGCCCTGGAGTGGGGAGGAGGACACCATTTGCATTTCACCTAGGGAACTCTGCCAGGGTTCTCTCTGCATTCTCACCTCAAGGCTTCTTGGGAGAAGGGAACACAAAAAACTTAAGACTGAGACTCAGGTCCTCAGATATCAGTACTAGCATTTTTTTTTTTTTAGTCACTTAACATAAGATCTGTACTCTCAATAAATTTTTAAGTGCACAATATAGTATTGTTAGCTATAGGCACAATGCTGTAGGGCAGATCTCTAGAACTCATTCAGTTTGTATAATTGAAACTTTACCCATTAAAAAACAACTTCCCATTTCTCCCTTCTCCCTGGCCCTTGACAACCACCATTCTACTCTCTGTCTCTATGAGCGTGACCATTTTATTTTATTTATTTATTTATTTATTTTTTGCGATACGCAGGCCTCTCACTGTTGTGGCCTCTCCCGTTGCGGAGCACAGGCTCCAGACGTGCAGGCTCAGCGGCCGTGGCTCACGGGCCCAGCCGCTCTGCAGCACGTGGGATCCTCCCAGACTGGGGAACGAACCCGTGTCCCCTGCATCGGCAGGTGGATTCTCAACCGCTGTGCCACCAGGGAAGCCCCATAGTGTTTTAATTACTTTATTTTTGTAGTATATTTTGAAATTAGGAAGTGCACTGTCTCAGGCTTTATCCTTCTTGCTCAATATTGCTTTGGCTATTCAGTCTTTTGTAATTTCATATACATTTTAGGATTGTTTTCTCTATTTCTGTAAAAAATGTTATTGAGATTTTGATAGTATTGCACTGAATTTGTAGAATGCTCTGGGTAGTATGGACATTTTAACAATATTAATTCTTCCAATCCATGAACACTAACACCTTTCCATTAAGTTGTATCTTCTTTATTTTCTTTCATTAGTATTATACAGTTTTTAATGTAGAAGTATTTTATATCCTTGATTAAATTTATTCCTAAGAATTTTGTTATTTTTGAAGCTATCGTAAATGGGATTTTTAAAAATTTCCTTTTCAGATAGTTTATTATTAGAGTATAGAAGCCCAGTTGATTTTTGTATATTGATTTTTATCCTACAACTTCAGTGAATTATTAGTAAACAGTTTGTTTTTGTTGTTGAGTCTTTGGGGTTTTCTGCATATATGATCATGTTATCTGCAAACACAAATTATTTTAATTCTTTCTTTCCAATTTCGATGCTTTTTATTTCTTTTTCTTCACTAATTGGTGTGCCTAGGATTTCTAGTACTATGTTGAATAGAAGTGGTGAAAGTGGGCATTCTTGCCTTGTTCCTGATCTTAGAGGAATAACTTTCAGTTTTCACCATTGAGTATGATATAAGCTGTGGGTTTTTCATGTATGGCTTTTATTATGTTGAGGTACATTCCTTATATACCTAGTTTGTTGAGAGTTTTTGCCGTGGCAGGGTGTTGAATTTTGTCAAATGCTTTTTCTACATCTATTGAAATGATCATGTGATTTTTATACTTCATTCTGCTAATGTGGTGCATCACGTTAATTGATTTGTGTAGGTTGAACTATCCTTGCATATGAGTGATAAATTCCAATTGATCATGCTATGGGATCCTTTTAATGTGCTATTGAAATTGGTTTGCCTAGTATTTTGTTGATAATTTTTGCATCTATGTTTATCAGGAATATTAGTCTGTTGTTTTTTGTTTGTTTTGTTTTGTTTTTTCTTGTAGTGTCTTTGGCTTTGGTATCAGGATAATGATGGCCTTATAAATTTAAGGACTTAATTTGGAAGTATTCCTCTTCTTCAATTTTTGGAAGCATTTAAGAAGGATTGGTGGTAATTCTTTAAACATTTGAGATAATTCATCAGTGAATTCATTTGTTTCTGGACTTCTCTTTGTTGGGAGGTTTTTGATTACTGATTCAATCTCCTTATTCATTATTAGTCTGTTCAGATTTTCTATTTCTTCATGATTCAGTCTTGGTAGGTTGTATGTTTCTAGGAATTTATCCATTTCTCTTAGGTTATCCAATTTTTTGTCATATAATTGTTTGCAGTAGTCTCTTATGATTATTTATAGTTCTGTGGCATCATTTGTAAGGTCTCCTTTTTCATTTCTGAATTTATTTATCTGAGTCTTCTCTTTTTCTTAGTCTAGCTAAGAGTTTGTAAATTTTGTTTATCTTTTCAAAAAACAACTCTTACTTTTATTTTTCTATTCTCTATTTTATTTCTCCTTTAATCTTCATAATTTTATTCCTTCTACTAACTTTGGCCTTAGTTTTTTCTTCTTTTTCTAGTTCTTTGTGGTGTATAGTGAGATTGTTTACTTGAAAACTGTTTTCTTTTTTAATATAGGCATTTTCACTTTTTCCCTCTTAGTAGTGTCTTTGCTGCATCCCATGAGTTTTGGTATATTCTGTTGTCAGCTTCATTTGTATTGAGATATTTTAAAATTTCCCTTCTCATTTCTTTGGTCTATTGGTTGTTCAAGAGTATGTTGTTTAATTTCTACATATTTGTGAATTTTCCAGTTTTTCATTTCTTAGTCATTTCTAGTTGCCCTCCGTGGTGCCCAGAAAATAATTCTTGGTATGATTTCAATCTTCTTAAATTTGTTGAGATTTATTTTGTGTTCCAGCCTAAAGAATGTTCAGTGTGCACTTGATATGAATGTGTATTCTGCTACTGTTGGGTAGAATGTTCTGCATATATAGAATGTCTGTTAGTCCCATTTGGTCTATAGTGTTGTTCAACTCCACTGTTTCTTTTTGATTTTCTGTCTAGATATTATATCCACATATGAAAGTGAGACATTGAAGCCTCCAATTATTATTAAATTGCTGTCTTTTCCCATTGAGATCTGTCAGTGTTTGCTTTATATATTTGGGTACTCTAATGTTGGGTGCATGTATATCTGTAATTGTTACTGTTTGCGTGGAATATCTTTTTCCATCCCTTTATTTTCAGCCAATGTGTGTCCTTAAACCTAAAGTGAGTTTTTTTTTTACTAGACAGCATATAGTTGGATCTGTTTTTTGAAAATTGATTTAGCCACTACATCTTTTGATTGGGAAGTTTAATCTATTTATGTTTAGTGTAATTATTGATAGTTAAGGACTTACTATTGCCATTTTGTTGTTTTCTGCTTGTATTGTAGTTTGTCCCTCTTTTCCTCTTTTGCTGTCTTTTTTTGTGTGATTTTTTTGTAGTAATATGCTTTGCTTCTTTCTTTTTTCTTCTGTGTATCTTTCATAGGTATTTACTTTTTTACCATGAGATAACATAAACTTATTATGTTACCATGAGGTAGCGTAAAAGTTACATAAAGCTTCTTATAGTTAAAATATCTATTTTAAGCTAACATGTTAATTCAAATCACATACCAAAATGCTACACCTTTACCCCTTCAACACTTTGTTATTGATGTCACAATTCACTTATTTTTATATTGTGTATCCATTAACAAATGTTTATAGTTACAGTTATTCTTAATATTTTTGTCTCTTAACTTTTATACTAGAATTAAAAGTGATTTACACACCACCATTACAGTGTTACAGTATTCTGTATAGTCAGCCCTCTGTATCTATGGGTTCCTCATTCATGGATTCAACTAAATTAATAGCTGAAAAAAAAATTCCAGAATATTACAAAAACCAAAACTTGAATTTGCCACATGCCAGCAACTATTTACATAGCATTTACCTTGTAGTAAGTATTATAAATAATCTAGAGATAATTTAAAATAGACAAGAGGATATGCATAGGTCATATGAAAATAGTACAGTGTTTTTATAAGGGACTTGAGCATCTGCAAATTTTGGTATCTGCAGGGGGTCCTGGAACCAGTCCCCTCTGGATACCAAGGGATGACTGTATTTGTCTACATATTTACCTTTTCCAGTGAATTTTATACTTTCATATGCTTTCATGTTGCTGTGTTAGCTTCCTTTTATTTCAGCTGAAGAACTTCCTTTAGCATTTCTTATAAAGCAGGTCTAGAGATGATAAACTCCCTCAATTTTTTTTTTTTTTGTCATGGAAAGTCTTTACCTCTCCATCGTTTTTGAAGGAAGGTTTATTACAATTCTCGGTTGATAGTTTTTTCTTTCAGCACTTTTTATGTATTATTGTATACCCTATGGGCCTGCGAGGTTTCTACTGAGAAATCAGCTGATAGTATTATGGAAACTCCTTGTATGTGATGAGTCACTTTTATATTGCTGCTTTCAAAATCCATCCTTTGTCTTTGACTTTTGACAATTTGATTATAATGTGTCTCCATAGACCTTATTTGGGGTTCTTTGGTTTCATAAATCTGAATGTCTGTGTCCCTTCCCAAATTTATGAAGTTTTCAGCCATTATTTTTTTAAGTAAGTTTTCTGACCTCTTTATCTGTCTCTTCTCTTTCTATGACTTCCGTAACACATATATTAATTTATTTGATGGTGTCCCATAAGTCCCTTAGGCTTTCTTCATTCTTTTTCATCCTTTTTTTTTGTACCTCTGACAGTATAATGCCAAATGACCAGCCTTTAGTTTGATAACTTTCCTCTGCTTTATTATGTCTGCTGTTGAATCCTTCTAGTGAATTTTTCAATTCAGTTATTGTGTTCTGCAACTCCAAAATTTCTGTTTGGTTCTTTTTTATAGTTTCTATCTCTTTTCTAAGAGCCTCATTTTGTTCATGTGCCATTTTCCTTATTTTATTTAGCTGTCTTTCTGTGTCTTTTGTAACTTATCTAAGACAATTATTTTTAATTCTTTGACAGGCAATTCATAAATCTTCATTTCTTTAGAGTTGGTTACTGGAGATTTATTTTGTTCCATGTTCCCATGTTCCTTGTAGCTTTGAATTACTGTCTGTGTATTTGAAGAAAGGGCCACTTCTCCTAATCTCTACAAACTGATTTTAACTGGGAAAGACCTCACCAATCAGCCTGGCTAGGGATTCCCAGAGCATCTCAATCCTTTTCTACGACTGTATCTTCTCTGGACTTTTGCATGTAGATTCCTAGTTAGAGGGGATTTACCAGTTTCTCATTTTTCAGGATCCCATAACCTCTTGCTCTCTCTGTTGTCTGACTGCTGTACTATGGGCTGGGACATTGGAGGCATGTGCCATTCCTTCCTTTCTTCCTGGTGGAGAAGCCTTGAGTTCTGCACTTTCTCACAATCTCTCTGAACTGTGCTGAGTGCAGCAGATAACCCACCTCTTTTCATTTGTTGTTAGCTACCCCCACCAAACTGTGAGAGTTCTGTTAGTACTCCAGGTGTGATGAGACAAAAACTGACACTTTGGGCAGCACAGTGAAAGGCCAGGCACATTTGAGGCATGCTCCCCTCTCTCTTGTCCCTGAGGGAGAATTAACGTGCCCAGGCAAACTCCCTCAATACTGAGCTGAGCTGGATTGTGGAAGAACTGATGCAGACAAAGTGAAAGTTTTCTTCTTACCCATTCTGATGCAGCTGGTTTCTGTATTGTGCACATCTGAAGTACTGTGACTTCTTAACTGGATTCTGGACTTTTCATAAAGGCACTTTGTCCGTACTATACCCTTGTTAAATCAGTGTTTCTGTGGGAGAAAGATGGCTGGAATTTCCTATTCTACTATCTGTTGACGTCACTCCCAGGATTAAGAATCTTAGTGAAATAGAGGATGGTTACTAATCCCAACTCTCAAGGAGCATCCTGAGTGAGTGGGGAAATTAACCTCTAGGTAAGAGTGGAGGGCATGTTACTTCACCTCCTCTGCCTAAGCTTTAATAGATCATGTTCCAAGTTGCTAAACAAAGAAATTGGAAGTGATAAGGAAGTTGAGATGTCAGGCTTTGTTTTATGAAGTTAAATAAAAGAGATGTAAAGACAAATATGGGTGGAGAACCTTCCCATATCACATTGGGATAAACAAATTTAACTGTTAGGCAATGAAATTAGATAGACCTCTGCTATTATAAGTGGTGGAAGAAGCACCCGCCATATAAAGGAAAAACAGAGAAGCAAGGTATTTGGCACCAGTGGAGAAAATTTAATGGCCACTGGGGGGAAACCCAGCAAGTGGAGGTCTTTGGGTCTGCTGTCAGATATCCCTGGGCTATGGCTGCACAATTCATCTTCCCAGTTTTGTTGTCTTGAGAAGACCTACATTTTGTAAGTACTCTGCTGGGTACCCTGATCTTGACTGCCCTTCTCCTCGCACTGTCTCCAGCACTGGTGTGGCCCAGGATCTAAGACCTCAGTGCGTGCCCACATGTGAGCCCCTTTGGAGATTCAGAGCCAGCAATACATTCCGTAAGAGAGCTGTCCAAAATTGGAGTTTCTCACCTACACAACTCTGACTAATAAACACATTTCACATACTGCTTCAGGCAAAGTTCTGTCATATATTCATGGTCACGGCTACATGTCCAGGCAAGGCACTATTCCAAACCTGTCCACACTAGTTACCAAAGGCTGTCAAATGAGAAAACAACAATCGATGGCTTTACAAGTTTTTGCTGAAAACCTGTCCATAATAATCTTTATTCTATGAACCCTAGAGCACAAATAAAACCTATCAGATATAATTTGACCTTTAATCATATTCTGTCTAGCCACCGCAGCTGGCTTTGGAGTGAGACAGAACTGGATTTGAATTTTATTTGTATCACTTTGTGTGTGACGTTGAATGAGTTTCTCAAACTTTATATCTCCTCTGGTCAACATTATAAGGGAAGGTACACATTTAGTGAAATACTGTATATTAAGAATTTAGCTGAATGTCTGACATATGGTAGGAACTTACGCATTATTAACTGTCATTATTATTATTATTATTTGTTATACTTTCTCCCATCTAGATTCTAAATGCTTAGAGGTCAGGGCCATGTCAAACACTTTTAATGACCATCACGGCACCAGGAACAGCACTACTGTGCTGCCAAGTGTGAACATGAAATCAAGTACTTCTGTGTTTTCAAGGATATTTTTAAAGTCAATACCCAACCTGGAAGTGGGAACATTGATCCCAAGGCCAGTCCTTCATTTCTGCTTTCCACCTTTTGCCTCCCGCTTCCCCAGGGACTTTGATCCATCCATGTTAGACGCCTCTCAACTACTGAAACCCGTTATCTGCAAGCTGCTCCCCTTCAGTCTAGAATGGGCTCATCTCTCCTCAACCTCAAAAACATCATCTCATAGTCCTTTCTCCCATGGCACCATTCCATTTTCCTCTTTACGTGTGTTCTCAGATATGATGGAAGATTGTTCCTCAGGTATTGCCATTATATTTGCACCATTCAATCAATTTTTGATTCTGTTACATAGAAGCTACCCACCCCCATATTGAAAATACTTGTTCATCTCTCCCTAGTAACCTCTGACTTAACCAATTCTAAGTCCTCTTTCCAGTCCTCCTTCTCTGTGAACTCTGAATAGGTGATATTGTTGACTTTTATTTCCATCTTATCATTTTCTTCTTGTTTCTATGCCACCGTATACTGTATATCCTTCTTGAGTCTCATGGAGGATTTCTTCCTGGGTCACCTACCAAATAAATGGTAAATGATTCTTTCCTCAGACAACTTCTGTTTTCTCTCAACATTTCTCTAATTTTACAGTTCACTTTACATCAGTGCAGATAATTCTAAAATCAGTGATGCACTCCTTACTTGTGGTTGTGATTGCAGTTATCAATATTCTGGCATATTGTGCTAACTTTGGTACCGAAATACTGATATTTTTGTTGTTTTTATGCCATTATTTTGGTATTTTTAAAATCTGAGTTATTTATGCATTAAAATGTGCTCATAGAGCTATATGCTGCATTAAATTTTGAAACAAAGAGGAACTGATTTTAAAAGCATCATGACATCAGTGATCATGCTTAAAACCTATTTACGTTATTTCATTATTTAAATTCCAATTTCTCAGGTTATTTGTGAAGTTTGACATCTTTTCTTATGTATATCAGTCACTTCAATTTTGCCCATAATCAGGACTGAGCCCCAATCTATGTCCAGAGGTCCCTCATGAAGTTGTCTTAAAATGGGGGATAAAGAGTGGGGGTGGGTAGATATGAAGTTATACCAAAGTAGAAGGTAGAGGAAAAAATAGGGAGAAAAAAAAGGAGGCCCAGTCCTTCACATGGATTCTGATCGTGTCTCTGTCCCCAGGACAAGAATCTCTCCAATCCATAAAACCGTGGCCACTTGGGATGTTAAAGACATTAATTTCACAGTTGGATCTTAACGATGCCTCCAAAAGAGGAGTAAATGCAATGCCCCCTCTGTTCCCATCCTCAAGTTCTGGGTCCAGGGCAGCTACTTCCGTTGTCCTATGAGGACATGTCTGCAGCTCCATACTCCTTTTCTTTTCCCTCCACAGTAATATCTATTCTTGCAGGGCATCACTTCTCTTCCCTTATATTCATTTATTTTAATCAGGATGTTCTTTCCCAATCAAGCTACCTACTGAGACTCAAACTAGAAGGAACAAAATCTTAGCCTTGGGCCTCGTCCCTAGACCTCTTTCTGCACCATCAGAGAGCAAGTGTTGAAGACATCTCCCCAACTAGAACACAAGTTTCATGATCTTACTGTAGACGTATTGCATTATCCACTGTTGAAGTGTGTGAAATCCCTGTCAGTTTCAGCTGTTCTCAAATGGCTCCCTGAACTTTGCAGTAAGGACCTGTTACTTATCTTGGTGTTCTCAAGTCCATCGGGTGCTCTATTGATTTCTTTTGTTTTCTTCTTTGCAGATGCTGGTATCAAACAAGTATGTATCTGTCAGTAGTTGGTCCCCACCTGCTCATCTTCTGGGGTTCGTAAGTACACTTTGTCACCTAGATTTTTGTAGATATTGGCTATAGATTTTGGGTTTTGTTATTCTAGTTCTCTATTTTTAGGGGAGATTTGAAGAGATTAAAAAACCATGCTATTGCTGCCATCTCTTCTAATATTCAAAATTACATTTTGAATTTTAAACCATGTAAACATAAAATAAAATTTATGTTAAACTACTTATAAACAAGATAAAGGAGTCATCCACCCTTGAATACATACACTTTCTATCCTATTACCTTATTTTATTTTCTTCATAGACTATCAGTGCCTAAAATTATGATTTTTCTTTTTTCATCTTTCCCTTTCCTATGATATTAATTTCATGATTATAGGAGACTTTCCTCAGAAGACATTTACTTAATTACACATGGAATATAGTAACTTTTCAGTGGATAAACTAACAGACATTACATCATCCAAGTAACCAAGTATTAGGACAACAGATATATCATTATAGATCCTAATATTATGCATCAAGGATACTATATCATTTCTGTATTATTCTTACCAAAACGTCCTGAATCTAATTATTAGGAAACATCAAACAAATCCAAATAATGGGATATTCTATAAACTAAGTGGCTAAAACTCTTTAAAAATGTAAATGTTATGAAAGATAAACCATCCTAGATTAAAGAAAACTAAAAAAAAACTGGATAAAAAAATGCAATGTGATTATGAAATAGACCACCAAAAAAAAAGATGTATTTTTATTTTGCTGTGATGGACATCAGTGAGACAACTGGAGAAATCTGAATAAGGTCAGTGGATTATATACTAACACTTTATCAATTGTAATGATTTGATCTTGATGATTTTTCTGTGGGTGTTTAAGAAAGTGTCCATAATATTAGGAAATACACACTGACGTATTTAAAAGTAAATGGTTATTATGACTGTAAATTACAGTTGCCTCTTGTTATTCATGGTTGTTATGTACTATGAAGTTTTCATAAACACTGAATTGGTAAATACTTAGCATTGCTCCTAGAGGAATTAGCGGGTTAGGTTCCTGCAAGCCTCCAATCACAATATTTTCTTCAACTAATCAGTACATAATCTTGTTTGATGTCAGTTTCTGTTTAAAGATACTTTGTTTAATATATACTCTATATACTATATATGTTATATATGCTATATATAATGTAGTATATATGGTATGCTATATATAATATTTGCAGTATACTATACATATGTATTATATAATATATTTAATATATAATAATGTCTACATATTTTTATTGATTCATTAACATTTAATAATGCCAATAGCAGTATACCTCATGCCTAAATAACTTTCATCTAGCACAAGTATTTTCTCCGTAAAACAATGATAAATGCATTATCATTCTACCTCTCTATATGTATATATGTTAATATACATTACTTATATAGGTATATATTTATATGTATTCAAATAAATATTTACATAAAATAAGTTTTATGTAAATATTTATATTAAATATTTATATATTATATTTATATAGAGAGAGAAAGAGAAAATGATGATGCATATGTGATAAATATTAACATTTTATTAATCTGGTTGAAAACTATACAAGTGAATTCTTTGTACTAACTTTCCAACTTTCCTGTAATTCTGAAATTATTTGAAAATAAGCTTTTCTTTAAATAGGGATTTTTTTCCTCTTGCTTGTCAATATAACCCAAGTAGCTAGAGCAGGGCTTGACATGTACTCTATTTAAATACTTCTTTAAAGAATAAAAGATGAATATCAAGCAAATGATCAAGTCTAGAGGGTCAAAATTAGGAATACCCTCCATAAAAATGGTGGTAGAGTACATGGGAATCAATGATCTCTGTACATGAGGACAAGTATAAAGAAAGGCTGATTTAGCATTGTTGTTTCCATCATTGATTTAGAAAAATGTTTATTTTTACTCTCCATCCTCTCATCTTCTCCTACAGTAATAAATTGTGATTAGTATGCTTGTAGATTAATTTTAGTAATAGTTATGTACATCAGTTAATGTTATTGACCTGCACTTCCTTGAAATTACAACTTTTTCAACTATTTATTAAATGTTGAGGCATTCAAATGACCTTTGCTTGATCTCAGATACAACTTGTGATAGCTCCAGGTTTGAGATGAACTTGGCCCAGGATTTTACTTATTCAATGCATGTCATTTAGTATTCTGCCTATCTAAGCATCTTACTTTAGAATCAACCATATGGAATTTTGATGCCAAGGCCTATCTTAATTCTGAGCTATCTGATAGCATGGTAATTACTACAAAGCCATCAAGTACTACCAAACAATTTGCATCTCCTTAGGGAGTAATTTTCCTACAGGACAAATAGCAGTTGTCAAAGGACCAAGAATAATTTTGTTTACAAGCACAGATTTAGAAGCCACTAAACAAGTATGAACATGCACCAGAGATGTGACTTTCACTCTTAAGTATGAGACTTTACATCATTAAGCTTTAAATGCTTGTAATGAAAAAAAAATAGCATTTCAGCTCTTCTGATGAGTAGTAGGAAATTAGGCCTCTGTGGTTCTTCGTGACCCATTAATGGGAATGTATTTTAAGAACTCTTATTTGTCCTCACCAACTTGGTTATAAAATCAATCAAGACTAGAAAAGGAACACTTTTTTCCTTGAATTAATTCATTTCATTTTGAACCAGTTCGGTAAACATGAATCAATCACGTTTTTGTGTGTGCAAGGCTCTCTGCATGCAGCCTTAAAAATATTCTTCTTGCCTTCAAAATATTTTGAATTTTTTGCCACTCCTAGTGCAGCATGACTCTGAAACACCTATGTGTGCCCCTTTGAACTAATGATATTTACTTAACTGACTGGTTGCTCTTTCTCAAATGAGATACTTTATATTAAAAAGCATACAATTTATTGCTTGAAATTCACAATTTATTCCAACCCAAACACCAACATTGTTGTTCTGTTTGACTCTGTAGAAATAATTTTTGGTGTAATAAACATTACGAGTTTGTCCATTAATAAATTACCCTAGTAGAAAAAGCATAAAAGTTTTATCTCATCAGAGACTGTTACGTTGCTGAAGCTGCACTCTCCTTATAATTTCCTACGTTAGAATTGCCTTCAAAAATAAAATAAATTAGTATTTAAATTATGCATGGGCATATAATGTTTTGATGTTTCAATTTTAGAGAGGCATAATGTTATCAGATTATTAAATAAAAATTTTAAAGTTAGTCTAGATACCTCCTAGACATTTAGTTTTTCAGCTGGCCACTTTTCTTTTCTTTTTTTTTTTTTGGCTTAGAACGTTAATTAAAACACCCTCATGCTGAGAGGTTTTTACTTCCCTTGGTGACTTTTCCTGGAATTCATGTGCTTTGACAGACACGGGCTATATTGCAGTAGTTATAGAAGTAAAGCTGAATTAGATATATTCATATTCCCCCCAAATTTTCAATACCTAAACACTATCTGAGCTTACATGATGGCTGTCAACAAGATTGTTACCTAAGACAAAGAATTGCCTTATCATTAGATCTGATATGGTGTAGTTGGCTGATATTTAGCTGACTCATCTTTTTTAGCATCAGGCTATATCTAATGAAGTAAGAGTACCATATTTTGTATCTCCAAGACTAGTAATAAATGATCATATGGAATAAGGGTTTGTCAACACAGTATCAAATAGAGATGTACTAGTTATTCAGATAAATGAATAAGTAATTTAAATATCAAGAATCTGCATGGGAGCAGTAATTTGCCAAAATAAACGACCATCATCATTTATCTCATTAACCTATTGTTAAGTAATATTTGTAATAAGATTAACCCTGGACTTTAAATTAACCAAACCTTCTTAGCAAGGTGGCAAGTTTATCTAGTTTCATGATTGCTGTGGCTATTGACTGCACCAGAATCTCCATCAACTGTGAAAAATTCTCCAAAAGAATGAATGTGTCTTGACACTATTCATTCATTTACTGTATTGAGATACAGTTAAGACAAAGGCCAACTTTTTTCCTCACCATCTCTCATCAACTAATCTGTCAATGAGAAGAGAAATGTTTTTCTTCTCTATGAATTACATTTCTGGAGCTTTCTGGTACAGGAAATTGTATGTATCCTTGATCAACACTTTATTGTTTGATCCCAAATCTTCTCCAGATATTTATATACAACCTTACAATCATTCTCCCTAAGGCTTGGGTTCTGCTACTAAAATTACTATTTTCTAAATTATCACTTAATAGTCAGAAAAAAACTGATATAATTTCAATTATCTGTAAAAACACCTTGAAGAGCAAAACCACATGGGAATGTGCTGATTTGAATATTCATATTTTGGTGTCTGATTTGAAAAATATATATCTTTGTAGGTGGAAAGCATTCTCTCAAAGGTATTATTTTAAGATAATCACAAAATACAGGGATTTTAAAGGAAAATAGAAAGTCAGTTAATTAAGTAGCTCCCATGGAAACCACCAAAGAAAACATTAACAGGGACAGCCTAGGGTAGCATAGATAGGACTGGATATATCAAGTTAAAGCTCTACTCTGTGCCATTGAACGAGTTACATTTTTTCTGCATTCTTAGCTATATAATACATAGTTTGAATTTGCTTAAAATGATCTATTTTGATATACTGTATCATTTAAAGGGATGTGGAAGTTGTTCAAATGTAAAGTTTGTTTTTCCTTTCATAGATATTAAAAGTGGGTAAAGAAAAAGTGAAGGGATAGAAGCCTGTCTTTTTGAAAACGTGGTGGTTATTTTGCTGGGAAGAAAATATGAGGTCAAGGAGTTAGAACCCCACGACTACTACCCCATTTAATAAACACAAGTCCTCTTTGAATGGACCCCAGGGCAGCCTATCAAATGCTGGCCAGTCTAGGTGTAGAGAAGCACCCATCCACAGAGTGAATTATTTCTGGATGTCTACAAAATATTGACGCTTCTGCAATCCTTTTCTTTGACTTCCAAAGTTGACAAGAAAACCTCATTCACATCATTTCTTAAACATTAGTAGGATGCTGCAGTAGAGAGTCAGTTAGTGTCTTTGCCCATTGAACATCCAAGCTGATTCTAGATATAACTGCCCAGAAAGCCATTTAATCTGTGGTATCCTCATTGGATCTTTCTCAATAGCTCTCTTATGGAAAGATTTCCCCCTCCCACTTTCTTCCTTCCTTTTTTTCTTCCTTACTCTCTTTCTTTCTTTCTTTCTTTTTCTTTCTTTCTTATCGAAAATATGGGAATAAATTATGTTATTGGCTTTGCAACTCTCTATAATAGAAGAAAAAAGGGAGTAGGAAGACTACCAGCTAGTTTCTCTTTCGATTGCGTCCCAGGTGGGCACTGAGGGGGAGGAGGGGCTTACCTGGCTTGTGCAGGCTTACCTGGGTGTGGGTGTAGATCCTCGGTTCTGCACATCCACAGCTGTAAGATGTGACCCTGTGTGGAGCAGGCCTGGCTTCAAGGTGAATCCTAGAGGGATACAGAGGAGAGTTTTCATTCTGCTGAAGTTTTAAAGTCAAATCTCCAGATGGCAAAGGGAAGAAATAAGCAGATGAATAATAACAATAAATGTTTACGGCTGTGCTAATAAAGCTGGGATGTACATTCTGTTGGGATGTATTTTATGTACCAGGAGGGTGGAGCTAAGATTCCAGGAATTCAAGAACACAAAAAGAACCTCTCTCACTTGCTGACTAATATTTGAAGATAGATCTTTTAATTCTACAATTGGAGCTAAGCCTCCAATTGTAGAATTGGAGTATCTCACAGATACTACTGGGAGAGAAAACATGTGGCTATTATGAATTATTCATGTCCAATCCTTCCTTAATGGCGAATTTTGTTAAAAAGAGTGAGATTGCAAGATCATTTTATTTGGGGACAGGGATTCACAAAAAAGAAGGAAGACTGGAAAGTGATGTCAGAGAGCTTGGTGGATTGATGGAAATTCTTCTAAAAATTTAGTCTGTACATAAATGTAGATTTTTACAAATCAAACGTATGTGACTTTCCATGCAGCATAACTAATTATCACTCTACTGTTTTACTAAGATATGGTTGAGAGATGATTTATCTGGAATAACCACCTATTAAAAGAGTAACGATGATGAAATTGTCTTACTAGTTATTGAAATGTACTCTAAAGCTACCAATTAAAAATTGTTACTGTGGCACTTATTCCAGAATAGACAGACAGAGAAGTGGAAGTAAAGAGTAGTTTAGAAACAGACCTTAGTATATATAAAAGTGTACTACACGAGAAATGAGATATTAAATATCCAAAGGGAAATGATTGGCTTATATGTAGTCCCGAGACAGTTAATATATGAGAAATAATTTGAGGAAAACTCTTGTTACAAAACATGGGTGAAACATAACAAACATCCTCTCAAATGCATAGTAGAGCTTCCAAGTAGGTGAGGGAAATCTCCAGAGGTTCAAAATAAAAGCAAAGCTGACAAATGGAGAAGTAGATGGGATTGATTGCAGATCCTCTGCCCAAAATTTTCCTTTCTTTTTATCAGACTACTTCTGCTCAGCATTGAAACCTCAGTTTTAAGGAAACATCCCCTCTCTACTCTGTGTTCACCTGTATCTTAGTATTTAAAGTTTTATTGAAAAGATCTTTTTATACATATTTGTCAGCTATTAGAGAGTAAGATCCTGAAGGATCTTACTTTTTAAAAGTGCTTACATTGCTAGAAATTCACAGAAGATATGAATAGAGTAGGTGCTCAAGAAAAGTTTGCCAAAGTAAGGATAAGTTTTGAAATACAAATAGAAATCTTAGGGCGGGTAAATGTTTCCATATATGTAAACTTCAGTCTGACACTATCACCCTCTCTATATGGGTGGTGTTCTAGCCACTTTTTTTGCCTCTTTATTTTTTCACTTATTTATTTTTTTCAGCTTTATTGATATATAATTGAATACAACACTGTATATGTTCAAGGTGTACAGTATAATGATTTGACTTATACGTATTATGAAATGATTATCACAATGAGTTTCGTTAACATTCATCATCTTATATAGATACAAATTTTTTGCCTTGTGATGGAAACTCTTAGGACCTATTCTCGTAACAACTTTCAACTATACCATAAGCAGTGTTGACTATAGTCACCATATTGTACATTATGGTACTTATTTATCTTACAACTGGAAGTTTTTACCTTTTGACCACTTTCATCCAATTCTCCCTTCCTTTCCTCCCATCCCTTGCCTCTAGTAACCACAAGTGATTTCTTTTTCTACGAGTTTTAACCACTTCTTTTTTTACGTGGCTTTATATCTCCAAAAAGTCTTCCTTTGATGGGTCCAGTCTCCTTCCCTTAACTTCTACCACAAGTCCCAGTCCTGCCTTCTGGAACCATGGCATACAGTCTGTCTTCTCCTATGTCACTGTTTCAGTTAGGACAAGCCGGTCTCCTCTTAGCCCCCTCATCGGCAGGCTTGATGTACTTCACTTGTCCATTTCTTGTTGACATTCTTTCTCAACTTTCCACACCCAGGTCACCATCTGTATTGGTCAGCATTGTATAGGCTGCCAGTAACAGAAAATGTGACAAAAGTGGCCTATGCAAAATAGCTGCTTATTTTTTCGTCATGTGAAAAACTCAGAGGTAGGCAGTCGCCACAGTGCCGTCAGAGACTCAGGCTCCTCTAGTCATCCTTAGCATGTGTGTTTTGTCCTCATTCTTGATGCTCCCACATGGTTACTCCATAGCTGCTCCACCTTCAGGAGAGAGTCTCTATTCCAAACCAGAAGAGAAAGGGCAAAAAGTAAAAGGAATGTGAGTGTGGAATATGTGCTCTTAACAGGCCCTTCTTGGGAGGATCATAGTTTCGCAAAAGTCTGATGACTGACCCTAACTATATCACATAGTTGCACATGATGCTGGGAAGCATAACAATTCAGCTGGACACATTTTCTCCTTGAAAAAAATTATAAGGGAAAAGGAAGAACAAATATTGATATTGATAGGCAACTAGTAGTGTATGTCAACGAACAGAACTTTGTTAATGACCTTCTTAAAAGAAAGGTTCCTATACCAGACAATATATCCTAGAATGTTGAGACCAGCAGAGTATTGAATGACCATAACCTCTCTCTATATGTGTATATAAATTTATTAAGCTAGCTGGAGACTGACCCTATTTTTTATGTGCTACATCACTGTTAGGTATTTACACCTGGCCTTCTGTATCTTCTGATACGAAGGGCTGACTATGGGACTTGAGCATCTGTAGATTTTGGAATACACAGCAGATCCTGGAACCATGGATACCAAGGGACGACTGTATATCATTCTTACAATGAACTAAAAGATATAGTTATTTCTCTCATTCTGCTATTCATCTAGGTCACCACTAAAACTTTGCAGTTGCTATTCTAAAATCCAATGAAAAAGCTTACATTTACTCCAGTGGATTTCATCACACATGTCCTGGTCCATCATTTCAGTAGCTGAAGTCTTTTTGAAACTTTATTTTATCATCCTTTGCACTCACTAACTTTCTGAAATTTGCATCATGTGCAATGTAATGAGTGTTTTTATGCAGTTTTGTAAGGGATACATGTAAACCCATAATTAGATTGAGATGGGATAAATATATTAGGGAAGATATGTATAGGGTATAAGAGGAACTTGGGAGCACATACCACTGGCTCAATTTGTCTAGATTCTGGAAGGTTAAGAAACCAGATGATACTGATGTTGCGTATTAAGCATGAGATGAACTTTCCCTGAAAGACCATGTTGAAATGAATATTCCTAAAAGAAGAGACAGAATAAGAAAAGGCCCAGACGTGTGACAGACTGAGAATTACAAATGCCGTGATCTGGCATGTCAGAGGCATGGAAAGGGAAGTAGACGATGAGGCGAGAAAGTAAGGAAAGTTCATCTGGGAAGTTTGAGTTTGACTTCTGACTGATAGTCGTGAGACAGGCATTAAACTAGATACTCATTTTGGAAAGATTTTTTTCCATACCTGTTTTTTAAATTTGTAATTGCATTTTTACTCCAACAATAGTTCAGTAGAAAATAGATACGACTACGTAATTCAAACCCTTCCTTCTTCTGGACCATGTGATCCTATTCCTTTCAGATGTGATGACCATATGTCCCACTTTCTAAGACTGAATTTCAAATCATCTATCTTGTGGCTGTTCAGAGTATTCTCAGACTTGTCAGTCCATGTGTCCTGATTTTTGTTCCAGAAAATGTAGCCACTAGGCCTCTGATCACATCCTTCTTGTCTGATGGGAGATGCTCTGATGGTTCTTTAGCTCTTTCCTATCAAGGGGGATATCAGATTTGCAATGAGAACTAAAGAGCCGAAGAACACTGTGCTTGCAATTCTATTCAATGACAATGAGAACTTCCAGTAATGAAAAGGGGAAGCAATAGCACAGTCTGTGAGCGTGTGTTTTCAGCCTGTGTACAAGAAGCTCACAACCTTAATTTTCACAGCAACATAAATATTATGACTATAATTAACCATGAATATTTGATGAAGTGCTTAATATCATTGGATGGCATCCTAAATTCTGGATGCTTTTTAAGTATGGAAATGTTCTCTGTGTGCTGTCAAATTTCTAAACAAAGGTCTGGTGGAAAATTACACCTTCGCCAGAAAAATAACCCAAGTAAATAGGTAATAATGGGCATGTATTTTGCACATTAGCTGAATACACAACATTAAAATGTCCCAGGACATTAAAGACTGAGTTTTTGTAAAGAGAATTAAAATAAGCATAATAGCCATGCTTAACTGAGAGATGGATGCATTGTAGAGAAGTATTTTTTTCACATGTGAAAAGAAAGTTGTGCCTTGTTAAAATGCCAGGGATTCTCATGTTGGGAAGGGTGGGAACGTCTTTGACAAGCACCAATTTGCAGGTGGCATTTGAGTGCTTAAAGGTGATCTACGGATCCAAACCCCAGTAGTCCACTGTGTGTCTAAGGTAACTTACAGCCAAAGGACTTTTTCAGGAAACAAAATGTGCGTTTACTGGAAATTTTTTTTTCTAATTTTGCTTTTTAAAAATTAGAAACACATTTTCTTCAAAATGTGCATTTTCTTCATTTTACAGTAAAACTATGTAAATTGCAGTGAAAAGCAGAGGGTTTCTGACATATTTTAAATATTAGGGCAAAGTACAGCCAGGTGCACTACAACAGTTTTTCTTAGTCCTCAGAAGTGGTTTCCCTCATGGTGTAAGTCATTAAGTTAGACTCTTAAGCCTGTTGGGCAGGACTTGGCACTTCTGGGAGGCAGAGAAGAATCTTCAGATAAACACAGAGTAGGGAGTACAGGGTCACTGATACCCATTGGTACCCGTGTATTGCATAGTATTGTAAGATTATGGGCTCTGGAGTCAGAGCTACCTTAGTTCAAAACCCAGCCCAGCCCCTACCAGCTGCGGGGCCCTAGGCACCTTCCATCATCTTTCTGCACCTCAGTGTCCTCACTTGGCCTTTGAAGGAAACAATGTACATAAAACACTGTAGCATAATAGTACTGACACGTAGGAAGAGCTCAACAAATATTAGTTGTTGTTATTGTTTCTGTGGTGGTGGTGGGGGTGGTGGTGATGATGATGCTTCCTCAACACTCACACTCCGCCTGTCCTATGCCAATTTCTGGCCTTCCTTGTGCCATATTCTGTCTTTCATGAATCAAGTAACAGACTTCACGTTCACCTGTGGCCTTCTACTCAACTTGATTTTACTGGTGTTTGTATAAGAATTTTTGAACACATCTGTTTGTATGAGGTATTCTAGATACATTATTTGAATATCATTATGTAGTTTCCCATTGTTATTTTCTAAAAGTGATTAAACATCAGAAAAATAAAAATAATGATGATACAGTAGAACTTTTATCCATAACTAACCTCCACTTAATTAGTTTATGGGGTTAATCATCACTCTCTATGCTGTCTGGGGATTGTACTGACTGATGCTTGTGACACATTGAGCGGTCAGGGTTGGGGCTTAGCATTCTGCACACCAAGAATCAGTCGTGTTCGTTCACAGACCTGTTTATGTCAACATTACTTAGCATTATAATTACCTAACTTAAGTAAAATTATTTCAATTAATTACCTAATTTAATTAGATATTATTTCAATTGGCAGAATATGAGTATTAAAAAGTATAGTTTATGAGACAAATGGAAAGTTTTGGAAAGACAATACAAACATGTTATTGAAATAAATTGATGTCAAATTAAGGGAAGGTGAAAGAACTATAAAAAAAACTGGGAAAATAGAAGGATTTTGAATTCAGGGTCCATGACAGGCATTTTAAAGTTCTTGCTGCAGTTTAAGGAACCTGAAACTGGAAATTGTAGGTGGGGAAATATGGATATGGTTCAGGGAGGAAGTGGATTCAGATTCAGTGAAAGGCCTTGGCTTGATACCAAAAGATGTACAAGTAAATGTATGGTTAATGTATAAATGAATGTGTCTTCAAGTTATTTTTTCTCATTTTAGTCAATTTTTTAATGAAAAGACCAAACACCAATCTTAATTGTGTCTGAATAATGGGCCCACCGGTGATGTACTAGTAAATGTTCAATAGACAGAAGGAAACCATGGTTCGCAACATCTCTTAATTCCTTTGGTGGAGATATTCCCACCATACCTGATTTTAAGCTGTCAACACGATGTCAGTCAGTCCTCAAAATTCCTGAAAATTTAACAGTCGATGCTTTCAAGTTGGTACAAGCTGGCTCTAGCACATGCAGTTCAGCAGGAGAAGGAATCACTAGGGCATATAGAAAGTAGCCCATATTTGGTCTCAAATGAAGGTTGATTGGAATTGAACTTGTTGGCTGGTTGTTAACGGATGAAGGAAAAGAACAAAACCTAAAGGACAGATGTGCAATTTTAGGAATATACTATCAAATATCGTAAAAATGATAAAGACCAAGCCAAAAAATGTCCATGGTCCAGGTACAGAGACAATGTTCACTGAACTGCTTGGGGGTTTTATCATATTTTTAGCACCATAGGTATCGAAACCTCACTCATAACATGAAAATCTCTACTTCTTATACTCAACTTTAATACTTATTTTGACAAATGAGATATGTACAAAAGTAGGACCTGACTATAGTTTGTGAAAGATCCCTTTCTTGGAAGGATTAATTACTACACCCTTGAGTTCTGGTTTAATAAAGTACAGTGTTCTGATTTAATAGAGTACAGTGATCAAGGGAAAACAAACAACTTCCACAGAAAGAAGACTGCTCCTAATACCTTTCATGTACCATGATTCACATGATACATGCTTAAAGGATAGTTATTGGCTGACCAGCCTTTTGCTTCCACTGATTCTTTCATAACCATATACATTATCCAAGCTTCACAGGGGAAATTTCATTAACAAAAAAATACCAGCTGTGACATTCTATGAGAGTTCTCCTATCAAAAGTCCTCAAGGCTAGAGATGCTGGAAGTGGCGTCACTGATCATTACACACTGATCATGAAGCAAAGTGATACTGGGCTGCCTTATGGGGCTCCAGTGAGCAAAGGTCCCAAAATCTGAGAGGCCAGGAATGATCTGACATCATGGCTTAGCTACGCATCTCCACTTTTGCCAAATAGAAAGCTACATTGCTGTTTTATACCTATATTAAAACAAACAAACAAAAACCTTCTTTCTATATTAGTCTTTATTCCATTGGCTACGCTCATACCAATGTGAGAGAAGACCAAAAGGAAATGTGGACACTAGAACACCTTTTCATTCTTTTTTTTTTAAGATTTTTTTTTTGATGTGGACCATTTTTAAAGTCTTTGTTGAATTTGCTACAATATTGCTTCTGTTTTATGTTTGTTTTTTTGGCTGTGAGGCATGTGGGATCTTAGCTCTTTTCATACCCAGAGACCTTTCTTCCACTAACTGTACACAACCTATTGTGACATGAGGAGCTGTATGCACAGGAGCAGAGGAATGAAAGGAACCTGGGGTCCATTTACTTTGTTTTAAAGGCAGTGACATTGAAACCTGGGTTCCTGGAGGGACTTGCTCATACAAGGGCATGTTTAGCAACAAGGTGTCTTCATACTCGCTCTAGGACATCATCCCATTTTTCTGTCCAGTGAAAGATGTCCAGCTCACTTAGTGAGACGCCCTAGTTTTCTTCTCTCCCTTTCATCCTTTCATGGGATAGAGGACCTTTTACCCTCAAATACAATGAACAGTCAGAGAGGCTTAAGCTAGTACAAATTCACTCAGATTGTCAGTAGCAGAGCTCAGATTTCAACCTGGATTTACCTGATTCTAAAGTCCCTGGTCTTTCAACTGCACTTATGGTCTCCAAGAAGAGTAGTCATCCTGGTGACTTGCCTGCAAGGGCTTCAGGGTGGATTGATACTGCTGATGACCTGTCACGTAGGGTGACTAGGGGGACTGCTGATTAGCACCCCCCACGTGCACAGGCCTTGACTTCCTTTCCAGGCCTGGCTGGGTTACCTCATTAAAGCAAGAAATACAGTTGACCCTTAAACAATGTGGGTTTGGACTGCACAGGTCCACTTAGACAAGGATTTTTTTTTTTCAATAGTAAGTACTACAGTACTACATGATCGGCAGCTTGTTGAATACCGGGGTGTGGAACTGCGGGTAGGAAGGAATTGTGGATACAAAGGGATCAGAGATAGAGAGCAACTGCAGATTCAGAGGTCCATCTATAAGTTATACTTGGATTTTTAACTGTGCAGCAGGTCAACACCCCAATCCCCACCCTCTTCAGGGGTCAACTGTACACTTTTCTTCCACCTCTGTATGTTTCAAGTGGCCTGCACGAAAGTGTAAGGTTGAAATTCCAGCTCCAATTACTATGTCACAGCTTGGGATAGAGGCAGGCAAGTATGTGGCAGGGACGTGGTCCAAGAACACAGATCCCCCTTAGCCCTTAGCCCTGATCACCCAAGGATTCTCTGTGCCTCATGCCCTGAATATTGGCTTTGACCACAACTCAAGGGATTTTCCTCATCACCTGGTTTTACATGCATAAAATTATAGCCCAAGCTAGGAATTCAAAATGTAAGTATAGGCAAATATATTTTGAATATATATGAAATATTTCCCAAATATATGAAAATTATTTTGATCATGTTTTTGCAAGTTTATTTCTCAGAAATTCTTCAGAGACATATAGGAAGAAACTACTGAACATTTTTGAAAAAAAATAAGGCAAATAAAAAGGTTTAGTTACTTTGAATACAATGTGGCTGATGTAGGGGACAGGAACCAGGCCCTTCCTCAGCTGTGTTCTGTGTAGCCTGCACCACTGAAACTCCCAAAGTTTCTCTCATGTAAGAGTAAAAAGGAATGAGTTAAGTTAGTGTTAACTAAGCTCTAACTAAACTCAGGACTTCTAGCTTGGATACCAAGCAAGACTTCTTTGACAGTTTGGAATTTAACCATACCTCTCAGCTTTGAGGCTTGATCCTGATGGAGCCAGCAGTACATAGTCCTACGTCAGTAACTGAAGAATGCTTTCCAGTGTCTGTGGGGGGTGTGTGTGTGTGTGTGGAGGAGACATGGATGTAGAGCAATGCTGTCATGGGGTCGGTGTCCCCAGACCCTGCCTCTTGTCCCCTTGCTCTCTGCCCTCTTGCCATGTCCTTTCATGCTGGGAGCCAGGAGCAGGGTGGTAGCCTGGGGTTCAGCAGTCAAGATGGGAGAGAATGAGAGTCCTCAACACGGCTTGAGGAAAGAAGAGAGAATCAGAGAGAGCAAACCACAAAGATAAAATATTTTCCTGTATTTCCCTACATTTTAGAGAAACAGTGACTACTGACTAATAGAAAGTCCACTAACCGCACACTTAGCATAATAAAACACAGATCTCTGGCTCCATTTTTCTTTCTTTCAGCCTCCGTTAGCAAAATTGTTTGGGTTGAAGGTGCACATGAGAAATACTCCAACCAACGGTTTGCCTGCCTTGAGACCCCTCAGGACTCCCTGGCTGCCCAAATATATGTCTTATGTTTCCCAGGAGGCCAATGATTTGCACAGCACGTCCTTCCCCAGAGCCCAAAGCCAAACACTGACATATTCCAGCAATCATTTCACATCGCCTTCATGTAGGAAGCTTTCTTTGTACACTGAACTCGAAGAATCTCTCTTAAGTACCCTCAGATAAACTTGGGATCCTCAAAGCTCTTGGTTTAAGATGTGTGCTGTGGAACGGAAGTGTTTTGTTAATGCTTAGCACGACACAAAGCTGTTTCTAAATTTTCCCGTCATACATTTCTCTTGTCTTGAACTCAGCATCTCTGTACTGTGGGGAGAGGTACCACACAAGCACAGATGGAGTGGGAACCGAGGGAGATTTCTCTGGGGCTCAAGACTCATTCTGCCATATGCTGTTCTCTCTCCTTCCGAATCCTGTCAGCCACACCGGCCACTGGCTGGCACAGAGTGACAAAGATGGAGAAGTTTTAATCACTTGAAAGTCTTCCATTTCTAGCCATTTCAATAACTCCTTTAAGTGAAGAAGGCAAGTGTCAATTTAATCTATTTTTTTGGGGAAAAAAAAAAGCCTATTTCTCTCCAATGTAAATTAATTTTTCCAGGAATCCTGTGTGATCCCAGAAAAGTAAGCACTTTAAATTAGCCTGTTTTATGTAATAGAGAAATAATTTTAAAACCCCAACAGATATAGTATTTTTTTTTTTGGCTGTGTTGGGTGTTCGTTTCTGTGCGAGGGCTTTCTCTGGTTGCAGCGAGCGGGGGCCACTCTTCATCGCTGTGCGCGGGCCTCTCACTGTCGTGACCTCTCTTGTTGCGGAGCACAGGCTCCAGACGCGCAGGCTCAATAGTGTGACGCGCAGGCCTAGTTGCTCTGCGGCATGTGGGACCTTCCCAGACCAGGGCTCGAACCCGTGTCCTCTGCATTGGCAGGCAGATTCTCAACCACTGCACCACCAGGGAAGCCCCAGATATAGTTTTATTACCTGTCAGTCTTCCTTTCCTTGAATGTCTCAGTGAGCATAACGTTCTTTATGCATCTCTGCACAACTTAAATTACAGGCTTGCTTATTTTTTATTTTAAACATAAATAAAATTTATTATCACCAGAACAGTCATGAGTCCCAGCTTTTTATACTATCAGACCTGTAGAGAGTGAAAGAAATTTTGTTCTTATGCTTTCTGGTAGCTTTTCAAAATCTTTAATCCCATCTTTGTCTTTATTTTCTCCTAAATTTTTTTTCCAGTTTGTGTTAAAATACAATAAAAAGGTCGAAATTATTTTAATTCAATATCCCTGTTTTTACTTTAATACTTGTTTCCAGATGAATTACATTTTGCTGAATTTTAAAGGATTGACTTTTAAGTTTCAAATGGCACCCCACTCCTGTCAAGTTAATGTTATTAAAATGGTAAAAGAGAGACAACTAATCAAAGTAATCCTTACCAGATGTCTTCCTTCAGCTTGGGAACCATTAAGCGAGTTCATTTCTACAATCATAGCGAAAACCATTTTGGCCAAGAGTAGTGACAAGTCCCATTGAGTAAAAGTGGCCCCAAGAGGTGTTTTGTGCGAGTAGGCAATGATTCTTCACTGTGTCTGCTTTAAGAGATAAGAGAGGTATCCCAGATGATCTTACTTTACAGTGTCTAAAAAAACTTATCTGAAGCTTAGATATTGACAAAGAAATCACTGGATATTCTTTCTGGGCTTGGCTTTCTACTGGGTAGGTTATTTTACAACTCATGGGGACTGGATCAGCTGGTAGATTTTGTCCAATAGAAATGCAAAATATCACTTAAATGACTTAGATTCTCACTGCAATTAAACTGCTGTGGGTGCAGTAAGATGATGTGCCCCTGTGCAGACTAAACAACACACTAAATGTACTGACCTGGTGTCAAAATCACAAGGTGCAGGATTGTATCTTCAGGATTAATAGGCTTGGGAAGCAGCAAGCTTCACTTTTCCTTTTTCTTGTTCTCACCTTGATACCTTGTGATGTGTTTTTAGCTTTCAAGATCACATGCATGGGCCGAAGTATTGCCGCGATTTGAAGGGCTCATACAGTGGTAGATAACTGGGCATTAGTAGATGTTGGCGAATTAAGGTCAAGCAGTCCCAACAAAAAAGTTGGCTTGTACATGGGAGAGGTATTGAGAAAACAAGGGAAGTGACCAGATTCATTAAATATAGCAAGATGTTTGAAACAGTAACCAAAGATAGAACAATTTGTAGCCATTATTCACATGTGCCCTTAATTTGTAGATCTGATTGGATATTTTAATTTTTTTCTTTTCTATAGGAAGCAATCTTTACTTGCTGAAAGAGCCCCTGCAGACCTAAATGGTGATGCATTAATTTGGTTCCTTCAGCATAACCCATAATAAAAGATCACCTTACTCCTCCTCTGTTCTACCCAAATATAACTGTTAACTTGTAGAAGCAGTTGGATTAAGGAATGTAAAGGGTGCACTATTTTATTTAGTATACTTCAGTATCTATGTTTTTAAAGAATTTTTAAAGAATTCAAATGAAATTCTAAAACCAAATGTCCTTTCAAATTCACATTTTTGCCTCTCTACTCAATTTTATTTGCTGGGTTAAAAAAAAAGAGAAGGACTTCTGTGCTCAGGACAATAAAGTAGAAATAATTTGCATATTTTCTTCTTTTAGGGGATGTGAATGGATGAATATATGTTTCTAATTTTCAGAATAAATGTGTTTCTTTTCCAAGACTCTTAGTAGTTACAAACCTTGCAACTTTGCTTAGAGAAGATATTCAGGGCAAAAATATTTCTGTGAGATTCATGGAAGAGAAAAATGATGAATCATCTCAATTCTAATGTGAAAATGATTTTTCTCCAGCTTTCTTGTACTGTGAAGAGAGCTCTACACCTGCAGCATGCTACATTTTATCTTGTGTTTAAGAGAATAGAAAAGATGCTACTATTTATTCCTGAAAATAGTACTTTTGCATTCATATCCCTCTCCCTAACAGAATTTCAGCCCAGCCAGAAATGAAGGTCACATCAAGAATCAAAGATATTTTGGTTCTAAAGATGGATAATCACAACAGTTATTTCAGCTATGAAAAAGTTTTGCATGAAATCATGCACTTGCATCTTGAACTGGAGAAGAAACCTAATATTTGCCATCAGATATTTAGGAAATATTTTATTGCTATCTTGGAGGGTTAATATCTTAAGATCTTGCTATCTTAAAATCTTCAGCTAATTAATGAAAATGTAACAATATTAAATTACTTAACACTAACGAAAAATCAGACTCCTTGTGGAAGATACAGGGAATTATTTGATCTAGGTCCTGACAACTGATAAAAATCTAAAGTCTGTAACTGGAACGCGGGCCACATAGAGCTATTGACCATAATTTCCTTATTTTTTTTTTTTTTTTTTTTCTTTTTGCGGTATGCGGGCCTCTCACTGCCGTGGCCTCTCCCGTTGCGGAGCACAGGCTCCGGACGCGCAGGCCCAGCGGCCATGGCTCACGGGCCCAGCCGCTCCGCGGCATATGGCATCCTCCCAGACCGGGGCACGAACCCGTATCCCCTGCATCGGCAGGCGGACTCTCAACCACTGCGCCACCAGGGAGGCCCAATAATTTCCTTATTTTTATGTAGACTAGTTGACCCAGGTTACCAGAACAATCAAATCCTGGGCAGGCTTAATTTAATTAGCATTTGAAGACATTTGTTAAACATCTACTCCATCCAAGAGGTACAGTGGTCCCCCCTTATCCATGGGGCATACGTTCCAAGACCCCCAGGGGATGCCTGAAACTGCGGATAGTACTGACTCCTATATATACTATGTTTTTTCCTATACATACATAGCTATGATAAAGTTTAATTTCTAAATTAGGCGCAGTAAAGACTGTCTGAATTGCCAGCATCCCTACTCTTGCTCTTTCCAGCCACATTATAAAGTAAAATAAGGGTTACTTGAACACGAGCACTGCAATACTCGGACAGTCACTCTGATAACCAAGATGCGTACTAAGTGACCATTGGGTGGGTTGCACTGGACAAAGGGATGATTCACGTCCATGTGGGATGGAGCAGGATGGTGGGAGATTTCATCATGCTCCTCAGAATGGTGCGCACATGAATTGTTTATCTGTGGAATTTTCCGTTTAATATTTCTGGACCAAAGTTGACTGCAGGTAACTGAAACTGTGGACAAGGGAGGGACTGTTGCACTTCTCATTACATGAAGAACACTATTCAGCTTCCTTGCTGGGACCACAAGGACAGACGTGTCTGGTGCCTGCTGAATTTTATCCCCAAATCTCTCACTTGCTCTGTTGCAGTCACATGACTTCTGTCCTTAAATACACCATTTTTTTCCCCACTTAAGAATATTCATACTTGCTGCTGCTTTCCCTGGAGCCCTCTTCCCAGTCTTCACTTGGCTGACATCTTCTTATCATTTAGATTCAGCTTAAAACATCTCTCCAGAAAGCTCTTGCTTGTTAAACGCAATGGAACTGGACTCCTCACCCCACCTGCAGTCATTCTTTATTTGTTTCCTGTTTTATTCTTCCTATGAGTTGGCACTATTTAAAATAGTCTAATTTATTTATTTATTTGTGTATTATTTGTTTCCAAACTAAGATGAAAGTTCCAGAAGGAAGGGATCTTATGTGTCTTGTTCACTACAACACCTAGGACTATGTCTCATTCAGAGTGTGCTCTCAAAGAAACATGGAAAGATACAGTTGAGAGCTTATATATTTAGAACAAGAGAGATAAACATACATTTATTCTACAAAGTAGATAGTTGAAAGTGTTGCAAGAGAATAGAATTGCCAGTGGGGTTTCCTGTGAGGAAATAAGTATTTCCAACTGTGGAATCAGGTGTCTTCATGAAAAAAATGGGATTTCAACTGTGCTGTGAAATGGGTATATCTTTACATACAGATAGGAGGGAAGGATGGTCTAAGTCTTTTCAGATAAGCTACAGTATGAAATAAACCAAGATTAGAGGAAAAGAGTCAGCTTATTCAGGGAAGAGAAGATACCTGAGTTGTAAATGAGCAAGTGACTTCATATGGAAGCAGAAATGTCTTACATGTTGGCTCCAACATTCCACATCTGGGTTACTATTATGGGCTGAACTGTGCCCCACCCCCAATTCATATATTGAAGCCCCTTAACCCCAGTACCTCAGAATTTGACTGTATTTGGAGATAGAGCCTTTAAAGAGGCAGTTCAGTTCAAATGGAATCCTTAGAGTGGATGCTAATCCAATATGTTTGGTGTCCTTATAAGAAGAGGAGATTAGAACACAGACATGTACAGAATAGAAGAAAGACCATGCGAGGACCCAGCAAGAAGACACCATCTGTAAGCCAAGGAGAGAGGCCTCAGGAGAAGCCAGACCTGCCGACACCTTGATCTGGGACTTCCAGCCTCTAGAACTGTGAGAAAATAAAGGTCTTATTTAAGTCTCCCAGTTGGGGATGTTTTATTATGGCAGCCCTAGCAAACTAAAACAGTCACCTTGAGAATTCTAACCTCTCTCTGTTTGTTTTGTTGTCTGCAAAATGTTGATAACACTGCAGAGATAGTAAAAGAATCAAATGAGATAAGAGCCATTAAAGTTCTTTTAAAAACAGAATAAATTTAGAACCAGAAGATATCTTAAAAATAGTCAGTGTCTGGTGTTAGTTTCTCTTGATTTCAATAGTTGCAAGAACTATGGGGTTAGTCTAGTTTAATACATTTGTAACGCAGTTGACAATCCCAAGGCTTTCCCTGGAAGGAAATACTGTATCTTTACTGGAGAAAGGCTGGAGGAAATCAGAAGGAAAAACTCTTTGGTCTGTGCTTTGTTTCTGTTCTAACGTCTTTCACAACCACAGACTCGGGTTTGCACTGATTACAGACAGACAGTATTGCATTTCTGACTGTCCCTCTCACCAGGCTTGAGCTTCTTAAGGACCGGCTCTCTATTCAAACCTCCAGCATCCTTGCCTGGCTCAAGTCTGGCCCTCAATCAGTGGTTTAGTGAGTGTCACGGAAACATTTGCATTGCCTTTTCTGACCATTTATTATCACAAGAGATAGTGTATTGTGGAAGAATTGGAGTCAAACTCAGGCCTGAGTTTGAGTTTAGGACTCACTTTTCCAGCTTTGTGACCTTGTGTATTTGCATGTCGCCTCAGAGACCTGGTTTTCTTCCTTGGCAATTTGAGATGGTAATGGCCACCTCATCATTAGTTTTAAAGATTAGACTCAATGATATATGTAAAGAACCCAGTACAGCCCTAGTACCTAGTTGATGTTGAATATTGTATTTATTATTGTTGTTCTTGGTATCGTATCTGTCCACTCTCTTGGTACCAGTGTGATCTGCTACCGTGTCAGCTCTGCAAGGGCAGGGTCTGTATTGTTCTAATTTATCTGTACTGTACCATGTGAAAGCAGCACTCGCCATTGATGAGCTGATCTTTTTATCGAGCATGCTAGTAATGAAGACTACTGAGAGCTCATTTCTCTTTGTAAATAAATCCATAGGTAATCGGATGCTCAGAGCCTGTTTGGTAAGAAAGTTTTCCGTGATCAAAGACACTTATCAGATTTATAATGGCAGCCAGTGCTTCTGCTTCTCCTTATGGTTCTTTGATTCTTTAAATATAATTTGAGTGAACTAACCCAGACCTCCAGATCACAGTGAATTTTGCTTAATTGCATGCAGCCTTTTCACTTACACATTTTAGTCTGTTGAGACAATCCAGAAGCTACGCCAGGGTACCTATTTGCTTATACCTCTAATTAAGCAAAGCTGGCTATAGCCTAGAAGGCTAGTCTCAAACGGGGCTCTGTTTCTGCAGCAGTGACCTCTGTCCAACCCCACAGCACATTCAGGCATTTGCATTGTGCACGGCAGCTGCTGCATTGTGCATGCTCCAGGCTGTGTTTCTGGACAGTCATGTCGCCCAGGAAGTCAGGCTCATTTATCATCCCTGCCAGGCGCTTGCAGGGCTGCCTGAATAGAACAATATCGGGAAGCAGAGAGTGATGAAGCCACAGAATACAGTCAGGAGGAAAGGGCAGAATGGAGGCGTGGGGGAGGAAGTGAAGAAACAGGAGCATCTGAATGCCCAGGACAGGCTCCGGAGTCATATTTCTGTTTCTGATGAGATGGCTTCACAGTGACAAATCTGGGCCTTCTGGATCCCCATGCATCTTAGACTGTATTTTAAAACACAGATCGTTGCAGTAACGGTTCCCCATTTGTTCAGTCCTCCCCAGATCCTTGCCCTTGGGTAATCCCTCCCATGCTGACTCTGAGCTGGACCCGGGGATGGTAGCAAGTAGGACATAAGCAGAGACTTGAGAAGTGCTTGTGCTTTGGGTCGTGCCCTCTTACTGCTCTTGGAACCCCAAGACTGTCATGTGAAAAAGCCTGGAATAAACTACACATGGAGACAGGCCCCTCATCAACCCAGCTGTTCCATCCCAGGCCACTGTAAACTAACCAGCCTCAGCTGGCCCATCGGACACATCAGGAAGTCCAGTTAAAAAGAGTCAAGCCTGGGCTTCCCTGGTGGCGCAGTGGTTGAGAGTCTGCCTGCTGATGCAGAGGACGCGGGTTCGTGCCCTGGTCCGGGAGGATCCCACGTGCCGCGGAGCGGCTGGGCCTGTGAGCCATGGCCGCTGGGCCTGCGCGTCCGGAGCCTGTGCTCCGCAGTGGGAGAGGCCACAACGGTGAGAGGCCCCTGTACTGCACAAAAAAAAAAAAAAAAAAAAGAGTCAAGCCTGACCTAGACCAGAAGTGCCTAGCTGAGCCCAGCCCAAAGCACTGACCTGTGTGAAGTTTGGGAATGGTTTGTTACACAGCCAAAGAAAACTGATAAATGCTTTAATGCTTGACTTATCTGCCCATGTCAGGAATCATTCCAATTCAGTGTTTCATGAGGGTTTTCAAGATTCCAGTTGAAAAATTCTGTTCTAAAATAAGAAAGCAGTTAAAAAATAGGGCAACCTAGTATATTATCATCATTTGATAAGGGCATTTTCCAGAATAGTCTCTCCCTGTGACTTTCAGAGATATCTGTGAGGTGAAATGGGGGTGGGGAAAAGACTTAAAATAGCAGTGCTAAAAGGAAGTGGCATCACTGAAGCACAGCGACATTTTGAAACCAGAGAATCTTGAAATACTGCAGCTAAGTGGATCACAAATGTGATGGCACGGACATTTTCCATGTTGCAGGATAATCATCCCTGACTCTCCTGTCTCCTGACTATAATGTTTAAAGGCACTCCATTTCAAATTCCTGGATCTTTTCTCATGTTCCCAGTGTTTTAAGTTTGAGTTGAGGTGGTGAGTGTGAATGAAAGCAAGAAAAACATAATATTTGTTATTTGCACTTTAGGATTCGTTCATTCAACTCATTCATCTGCTCAGCAAATATTTTGTGAGCCTCTGGTCTCTGCCAGGTTCTGTGCTGCTTTGAAAAGCCTGCAGTAACTTCACAGGATGGGCCGAGAAAACAGCTATTAGTTAGAAAGCTGTTTGCTGCTGCTGACAAACAACTTCCCAGCACCTCAACTTCGTAATTACCTAAAATAAGGGCATTTTCCACATTTTCTGATGGTCCTTTCTAGGGAGGACTGCACTAGGGAACACAAGATCCTGGATAAGGGACCCTGGCCAGGGCCTTTTCCTCTGCTAATGTATTGGTATTCACGTGAAATAATAACGATAGTATGAGTAAGCATTTAGAGAGTATTTATCACATGGCATTGCACTGTTAGGACACTTTATACCTCCTAACTGATCACTGAGGTACCTTTGATCAATGAAACCCTACGAGGGCACACACCACACAGTACTTCAGGGAGGAGGCCCATGTGGTATCACAGGGCTGCCCATGGAGTAACCTTGGAGAAAGATGAGTGATGTCCTAACTGCTGGTCCCCAGGAAGCTGCCCCGAGTGTATCTTAAGATGTCTAAACAAATATTCCATTATCTTCTGGGGCAGTCTGACCCTGAAGCCTGATTTAAAACAGCCACATTTTTGTGGCTTTCAAAGCTTCATGTGAAAATCACCTGTGCTGTTTCTCTTTCCCCATAACATGACGTTAGGGGCTTAGTTATGCATCTCTAGAATTGAGAAGACATTTACACTTGTTATTTGTTGGGGACGGGGTGATTCATTTTCTAAGCGTACTTCATAATTTATATGTGTTAAATATTTTCATCTGTATGTATCAAATAGTTCCTATAAAAATAATAAGGGAACCATGTAGGGCTAGGACACATGACCGCAAATATTCTTCCCCTTCTTACTTGAGAACAAGGGTACAAGAGCCCCAGAAAAGTTTTCCGTCCTCTGGTTAATGGTATGTGTCAAACTTGACTGGGCCACAAGGCGGCCAGACATTTGGTCCAACATTACTTTGGTGTGTCTGTGAGCACGTTTCTGGATGAGATGAACATTTCACTTGTAGACTGAGTAGAGCAGGTTGTCCTACCTAATGTGGGCGACCTCATCCGATCCACTGAAGACCTGAATAGAATGGCTGAGTAAAAGGGAGCTCCCCCTGTGTGACTGTTGAGCTGGGACATCGGTCTTTTCCTGCCTTTGGACTTGAACTGAAACATGGGCTCTTCTTGGGTCTTGAGCCTTCAGACTAGAACTATGAGAACCATGCCATTAGCTCTCCTGGGTCTCCAGCTTACCGACTACAGAACTCGGGACTTCTCAGCCTCCATATCATCATGTGAGCCATGTTCTTATAATAAATCCATATACATTTTTTCATGTATATATGTATATACAATATATATACACCATTTGTACACAATATACAGTACATAATTTATGTATATATGTGTACTTATATATACACGCACCACATCCTGTTGGTTCTGTTTCTCTGAAGAAGCCTGGCTAATATCCTCCTTTTCCTCAGAGCAATCTGACTTCTGAGCTCCCTCACTTCCTCCCTGCATTCTGCAGATGTTCTGTTGCTCACACTTCTTTCTGCCCTTTCTCCCTTGGACAACACACCTGTAACTTTCCCTTGCAGTCCATTCGTCCCTCATCTGCACGAGAGTGCTCATAGCCACACACCCAGGCCTGCTTCTCTGCTTCTGAGATGACAGTCTGGCTAGAGCCCAAAGTCTTGTTGATCCCAGGAGGGGAGGTTGCACAGCCCAGCAGTGACTTGAAGGCTACAACAGAATTGAAGTTAAACTCCAGGGAACAGGGGCACAGCCCAGAGTGCGTGATTCTAGTATGTGGGCAGTGATGTGTCTACGCCCCCGCAAAGGGAAACCCAAGGGCCTCTCTGACCCGTTTGCTAATTTCTCTAGCAAAACCTTTCTTACAATTAGTACAAGGGTATATGGCATTATATCTTAGCCACAGCAGATTCTGAACAGGTAGAAATTAAGATTAATAAAGCTTTGATGTCACATATGAACTGTGTGTTAGAGGACAGTGCCACAGGATTGGCTGAACTTAAATTCATGTTACCATGAATATAAGTACCGGTGTATACTGCATTCTGAAATATATATACTTAACAATTTATATTTTTATTATGGGTTTCCAAGCTAAATCTTTTCCCTGGGATAATGGTCATCATGGCCAGCATATTCCCTCTCACGGGATGTCAAGCACCACAGATATGACTTGGCAGTAACTATTCTGTTCTTAATCATCAGCATCCATTATCAGTATCACATTCAGAATAACTAAGTGCTGTAAGTTCCGAAGTCATACATTCTGGGTTTGAATACTGGCTCTGCCTCTTAGGGCTGTGTAATAGTGGACAATGACGATACTCAGTCTGAGTTTTCACATGCATGAAATGTTGATGCAGATAATACCTAGGCCATTGTAAGGAGTAAACAAGATAAAGCACAAATGGGTTAGCAGAATGTCTGACGTGATAAGCATTCAATAAAATTAGCAGCTATTTTTATCATTACTGAAGTTTGTTTGCATAATACTTTACAGTATAATCCATTCACGTTTAATGTAATTGTTGATATAATTATATATTTGATTTCTATTTGTTCCATATGTTTTTGTTCTTTGATTCCCTCTTTTCTGCCTTCTTTTGGGTCAATCAAATAGTATTCAAATAGTATTCCATTTTACCTCTTCTATGGAATTTCTAAATAAAACCCTTTATGTTTATTTTTTACTGCTTGTTCTAGAGGCTACAGTATTCAGCTTTAGCTTTTCACAGTCTATTTTCAAATATTAAACTATTTCATAAACAATGTAGAATCTTACAACAGTTTAATTCCATTTTCTTTCTGCTCTTTGTGCTTTTCTTGTTTTATAATTTACTTCTATACATACTATAAAACTAAAGATACTTTATTGGTTTTGCTTTAAAGGTAATAACCTCTTAAAATATGTATCTATGTATATATGTGTGGCATGTGTATAAAGTCTTTAAAATATTTCAATAATTCTTATATAACAATTTAAAAATAATTTTTCATGATTTTCCTCATATTTTTTCCATTTTGATGCTCTGCATTTCTTAATATAGATTTGGATATTCTTTTGGTATCATTTTTGCTTTCTCTGTAAAACTTCCTTAGATATTTCTTTAGGACAGTTTTTCTGGCAATGACTTTTTCCATTATTTATATAAATGAAAATACGTTTATTTTGATTTAACTTTTAAATGTAATTTCATTGATATAGAATTCTAGGTTGACATTTTTTTTTCTTTCAGCATTTTAGAGATGTTCCACTATCTTCAGACCTCCATTATTTCCAAGAAATCAGTTCTAAAACTTATTTTTGTTCCTTTGAAGTTGGTGTGTCTTCTTTTTCTGACTGTTCTTAAGATATTTTATTTATCTTTGATTTTCAGCATTTTAACTATGATGTGCCAGTGTATGGTTTTCTTTTTTTTTTTTTTTTTTTTTTAACTTGAGGTTCACTGAACTTCTTGCATCTGTGGGTTATGTCTTTTAGCAATTTGGGAAAATTCTTGACCATTATCTGTTCAAAATTGTTTCACCCAATTTTCTCTCTCATCTGCTTCTGGGATGCAAATTACTCGTGTGATAGACCATTTACTATTATTCCATGTATCTCAGATGCTATGCTCTTTCTTCTTACTCTTTTGCCTCTGTGTTTTTCAGTTTGGATAATTTCCATTCTTCAAGTTACTAAAATTTACCTTTGCTTGACCAGTGTGTTAAGAAGCCCATTAAATGAATTCTACATTTATGATATATTTTTCTAACATTTTCATTAACTCTTTTTTAATACTTCCTCTGTGCTGAAATTCCCCTCAGTTCAGCATGTTCACTTTTTCCACTACATCTTAACGATTTTATTATAGTTATATTGAAGTCTTATCTGATAATTGGCCATCTCAGGTCTACTTCTATTAACTATTTCCTCTTCTGACCACGATTCTTACTTTCTTGCTCCTATTTGTGTATTATAATATTTTTATTGAATACCTAGCATTGTGTATGAAAGTTGTAAAATCATATTTACCCCCAGAAGAAGAACAGAAAAAGTCTTGACAAGCTACTAGTATGTGTTAGAAGAGGGTTGTGCAAGGCCAATTTAATGACCAGGTCTGGCTTCTGCTTCAGCTTTAGTTGAATGCAACTTACCACATTTTCCAATCTTTTGAAGGGAGGATCAGGAGTTCTGCTTCAGAAAGGCTTGGGATCTGAGCACTGACAGGATTCTGGTGGTCATTTTTTGCTTTCCAGTCCAGCTGTCAGCTTTTTGGGTTTCTAGTAACTCTCTTTTCTCTCCAGTTTTCTACACTTTGAGACCTCTTCCTACCTTGCTGTCCTGCTCTTGCCTCTGGAAGGCCACTGCAGTGTGCTTAGTGAAGATCTGGAATGCCTGAGAGGGCTTGTCTCCTGCCCAGCCCTGCCCTGCCCTGCCCTGCCCCCTTGGCAAATACCCCCAGTCACCCATTTGGGTATGTGTTAAAACCTGATCTGTGGCTAGCACTCCTTGGAATTTTAATAATGATGCCAGCCCACATGCAGCCATGAAAGGTTTGTCAAAGTTCCACCTGGCTTCCCTGCATCTCCTTCTATGAGGGATTCTTCCTCTTCACATGTCTTTGCCAGCAAGGAAAGCAGCTACGGATCTCGTTTCTACAAAGAGTTTGTCACCTTATGGAATGTAGTTCATTTAGGATTTTTTTTTTCTTTTTCATATTCAGCTATCTGATGATTTTTTTAAAAGCTCTGATTTTATAAATTAACTGGCTTGTTCTAGCTGTTAGCCTAATATTTTCTTATACACACAATCTCCTGGGAGATATAGGAGAATATTTCTCATATAAAAGACAAAGGCTTGCAATACATTTTATTTTTTTTATTTTTAATTTTTTTTTAAATTTTTTTTATTTTTTAGCGGTACGCGGGCCTCTCACCGTTGTGGCCTCTCCCATTGTGGAGCACAGGCTCCGGACGCGCAGGCTCAGCGGCCATGGCTCACGGGCCCAGCCACTCCGCGGCATGTGGGATCTTCCCGGACCGGGGCACGAACCCGTGTCCCCTGCATCGGCAGGCGGACTCTCAACCACTGCACCACCAGGGAAGCCCTTGCAATACATTTTAAAATGAATAATGAGTGGATGAGTGGATGAATGCATGAAATAAATGAGTGAACAGATAAATTAAGAGAAGAGCACATTAGTTCCCCAGACCAGGGGTTTTAGAATGGAAAGAATGTTTCCACTGTAAGCTCTTCCCCTAAAATACAAGCAAAGTATCATGAAGAATATAAAGGTCGCCCATCACCCTCTTGGCCCACAGGGCCATCCTTGTAATGGGACTTGTCATGCCTGTTCCAGAGTGTTGCCTGAGAATTTGGTCTCCCCCAGGGCAAGCCCTGAGCACATAATTATGCATTGGAAGGAATACTCAAATACAACAGAAAAAATAGTATGTGGTCAATCTTAGAATATTTATGCATTTTTTGGGTAAATGTGTGCTTGTGATCCTTCTGTAGGATCTTCTCTATATTTCTAATATTCACCAATAGCTCTAAAACGTAGCAATTATGATCCCCATTCTATAATGAGGAAGGCAAAATGCAGAGGAGCCACACAGCCAGTAAGATGCAGAGCTGGGACTTAAATCTTTGCTTTTCTTGCTAAACCATGAATTCAAGTTATTCTAAGTTTAATCCCTTATGCGTAGCTAATGCCACAAGCATTTAATAAGCACTGTCCAATGGATCTGCAGAAACAATCCTGTGAGATAATTTGGACAAGTATTATTATTTTATTTTAGAGAAGGAGAGGTTAAGGCCACACTGATACTAAATAGCATATTCAGCCCAGGACTCTGGGAGCTCTGAGCCAAAGTCAAGTGCTTCTTCTCATACATCTCGCTGCTTCTCATAGTCTCTTGTTTAAACCTTCAGATGATGACAGAAAGCTGGTAAAATTAACTTACCACAAAACTCTGGTCTCTTCAACGAAGCAATGGCAATAAATGCCCTTTCAATAAACCATTTTTCATAGTGTGGGACCATTCACCAATTAAATATCTACACCACGGTAAAAGTCAAGTAGTCAAAATGCAGTCTTTATTGTTATACTATCCAGCTAGAGGGAATCTGGTTTTGTTGGGGAGAAGCTTATTAACCTCAGTATTTTTTCTAAAATTTGTTATTTTATCATGTGCAAGGTTAAAAATGCCAAACGTCATATTAAGATAGCTGCAAGCAATTAGAATGCAAAGGTCACCATCTTTCTCAGATTTAGAGCATGGTTCCAGCATTTTCCTCCTCTGTTTCACTGGGACTTTTATTCAGCACCGAAAAAAGCCATTCATTTTGTAAAGGTTAATTCACAGCTCTGGATTTGACGAAGTGCTTGGCTTGTATCATCTGCATTTTAACACATCGGTGTCGGTCAAACCCTCTTCCCTGCTCAGAGCTGGCCTCCCACTGTCACAGAGTGAAAATCCACCTTTCCTCTCCTAGATCTGTCTTCCCACAGAATTCCACCAGCAATTATATCCCATAGCTTACATTCTCTCCTTTCCTAGTCAATATTAGATAGAATTGTTGCTTTTCATTTCAAGAATTCATTTTCCTTTGGGCAGTTGCCTTTCAAATTCTTACAAGTAGTTAATCATTTGATAAAATAATTATGACCTGTTCATAAATTCTGGTAGGCAAAATAGTTCAATTTTTTTCTTCTTCTTCTTCTTTTTTAACTAGACCATTTTTATTTTGTATTTTGGTGTCCTATTCCAATAGGGAGCAGAAACATCTCAGCCATTCTAGGGTCTCTCTCTTTTACTTGGTGTTGCTTCTAGGTACCCAGGATGGGACTTCAGTGGTTCTGAAGTGCCAGGGTAGGGAAGGCCTCTGGTCAGTGTCCCATATCATTACTGGCTTGTGGCATGATGTCTGCATTCTTATCCATTTCTCACAGTCCATCTGTACAGACACTAGTAGTGCCTCCTTGTCCCATTGAAGGCCTTCAGATGGCCACCAGCTCTCTGGCACATCCACACAGTTCTTGGTTATACCAATCATGATGCCCCTCACATCACATAAGGGTTTGTGTAGGGTCTTCAAGGCCACCTCGGGATTATGGCCCAAGCTCAGCACACAGATGTTTCTTCTGCTGCCTTTACATCTAGTCCAAGAGCCCAGAGCCCAGGGTTTAACACTTGAGTATTATCATTTGAGCCCCTGAACTATCCGACTAGCATGGCCTATTGAAAGGACATTATTTGTTGAATTTACCATATCTTACCAGTCTAGCATCTAAACCCTCTTCTGATTTTAGGGAACTCCCCCACTGTGTGTACATTCTTTTACAGAAGATGAAAGTAAGTACTGCAGCCAGTACAAGTGCACATGACCCAGCCTTGGCCAATCGGGTCCTTCCACAGGGAGGGTCCATCATTGTGGTTCCTGCTGCCTTGTCTTTGCTGGTTTTGGCTAATTTTCCTGCATGTAATTCTCCAAGTTTACCATTAATTCTGTGAGCCACCTGTTAAACTTCTGATACATTCCTTTTTCTGTTTAAATAGCCAGAATCAGTTTCTATTATTTTATCTATACCACAAACTATTTTGGGCAGGCCGAAGGATGCCTGCAGCATGAGAGGCCAAGGCAGATGGGCCTGAAACAGCCTGAGATTTCTAGCATGAGTGTTTGGGGAGCAGTAGAATATTTTATGAAGCCAGACATTCACAGCACAGATCACTGGCACACCTGAGGGGCCTTGCTATTGAGACAAGGACCTGCATAGGTTGATCCCTGAAGACTAGACAAGAATGAAGACCCCTCAGAGGTTGTCAGGGTGGAGTGCTGACAACACCTGATAAGCAGACACTCCTTCCCATGTCTCACTATTACAGGTACAGAATCCTCTAGATGCCGATCCAGAGAAAAATGTTAGTGGGGGACCTTGAAAGAATGTAGGCTCAAAATACAAATTAACTTCTGTTATAAGTTGATTAGGTTAGTTTCCTGTACACTTGAACTTGGTACTTAATGTCATATACCAGAAAGAGTAAAGCCAAGTCAATTCAGAGAAAGGAGAAGAGTTCCTTCATATACACTAACCTTTTGCTATTGTATTTATTTATAATTTCAACCCGCCTCGTTTGCACAAAGGATTTGAGGCAGCTGAATCTTGCTTGACATTCTAATGAGGCGGAGCCCAGTGCATCACTGCCTGTCCGCAGTGCTGTTCATTAGAGATGGAGGGAGGCTCAGAGAGCGCTCCGGGCAGGCCCAGTCTGACGTGGCCATTAAGTGACTCCACAGCTGCTCTCCCATCATTAGAGCCAGGCTGCAGCCACAGAAGCAGAAACTGCTCATAACCTGTCCAGGTTCCAGAGAGTTTCATCTCCCAGGACCTTCTCCTCAAGGCTTCATGTCAGTGGAATGAAGTTCATTACTTTTCAAAAATGCCAGCTTTGTCTGTTAGTGATAACAGGGCTTTCAATCATCCAAGGGGGGTGTGAAGGTACATCAGACGGGCTTTACATAAATGGGTTTCACATAGGACTCCTTCCTGTTAAAGTGACTTCGTAGCTCCCTGGGAAAGGAAATCTGTTGGATGCGTTGCTGAGGAGTGGACTGGGCATGGTGTCTGCTGCAGGGATATATGCAAACAGACTGCATTGTGACAGCGAAGCCACTAACAGTGAGCATTTGTGGCTGACACTGGACTAAGAACTTCACACGCTTCACTCAGATGTAGGCTGGGCACTCAGCCTGCTCCCTAGTCTAGTTGAAATTTCTCTGGCACCCTGTTGTCCACTTTAAGCCCCATGACTTAAGCATAGCCAATGTCCTCCCAAGATTTTGGGGAACTCCTGTGGCCTTGCAGTCTCAAGGGCCCTATAGCTCCACACCCCTGCAGGTATGTGTGCTGTCTTTGGTTCACCAAACCCCCCGAGATCAACCAAGACACAGAAATTGACCCATTTACCACTTTTCACAAGACATCCAATCTCATGAAGCATCTTGGGATTCTGTAAACTTTACTGAGGATTTGTTTTTTACCCAGAACACAGCATCCTTTATCTTTCTTCCCTCCCATTTCTGTCTTTACCCCCACACTCCTGGATTCCTTTTCCTTTCTCTTCCTAATAAAGGCACTTCCAAAACAAGGAGGGTCTCTCCCTAATAGGGATTATTTTACTAGCTGCCAAGAAATAAAGTTTTCTTCATCTTGGTGCAGAGATGAACTTACTTAATCCATACACTATCAAGGAGTAACTATCATTCTCATTTTATTTAACAGCAACAAAAAACCCTAAGGCTCAGAAAGTTTAAGTAACATTCCAACTCACAGGGCTGTGTAGGTTGTGCCAAAGAAGAATATTAAAATGACAATATTAATTTTAATTTTCTGGTGATAGAATGTTTATCAGGTAGCAACTCATGTTTGGTACTGTACTAGTTTTCTATGACTGTTGTAAAGAATTGCCATAAACTTGGTGGCTTAAACAATGCACATTTATTATCTGAAAATTCGGGAGATCAGAAGTCTGAAATGGGTCTTACTAAGTAAAATCAAGATGTCAGCAGACCTGAATCCCTTTCTGGAGGCTCTTGGGGAGAATCCAGTTCCTCACCTTTTCCAGCCTCTACAGGGTGCCCAGATCCCTTGGTTCATGGCCACTTCCATCCTTAAAGCCATCAACATTATCTCTCCCTGACCATTATTCTCTAGTCATGCCTCCCTCTGACACTATTCTGCCTTCCTCTTCCACTTTTAAGAATCCTTGTGATTACACTGGGTGTACCTGGATAATCCAAGATAATCTTATTTTAAGGTCACCTGATTGGCAATCTTAATTCTATCCACAGCCTTAATTCTTCTTTTCCACGTAACTAACATATTCACAGGTTCCAGGGATTAGGACATGGACATATTTTTAGGGGAGTGAGGGATGGGGGTATTATTATGCCTACAATTTATACCAAATTTCTTAGTATTATTAGGTTAAAAATGTAAAAATATTTTTAGGAGCCAATAATAAGCACAGATCTTAGCAACTTCTTATAAATATCTCATAGGAAATCTCAGATAAGTAAATGCCAGCATCAGAGGATCCATGAGCTCTAACTAAAATTCTATTATTGGTGTTTCTCAAAGGTAGTTCCCTATGCAGTGTTCGTTACCCCTGATTTGTGGTGGAGCAAGTCAGGAGGGAGAAGAGTCCCAAGGTGAATAAATTTGGGAAACATGAAATGATTTCTCTTTCTGAGACTCACAAAGCATGTTAGCGTCTCTAGGCTTTATGAAGCCCCCTCTTAAGAAACTTTGTTTGCTTAGCCCAAAAGATTTCTCAAGACTCTTTGAACGTTGAATTTTTTTTTAAATGAAATACCTATAAACATCCCTGTTCTGGAAATGTTTTCCTACATTAACTGGGAGAATAAGGAGGTTACCATAGAGAATAAGGCATGATTAGAAAAATGAAGAGGGTGGCCCCTGAAGTAAGCCATGTCTAAAGACAACACATCAGCCAAAAATAATTTTTAAAATACCTTTAAGAAATTTATAAACTTCAAAAATTAAAAAAATTGCTATGGTAATCAGTGGCAGCCCTGGCTAGAGAGTCAAGGCCACCTCTTTTTTTTTTTTTTTTGCGTTACGCAGGCCTCTCACTGTTGTGGTCTCTCCCGTTGCGGAGCACAGGCTCCGGATGCGCAGGCTCAACGGCCGTGGCTCACGGGCCCTGCCGCTCCGCGGCATGTGGGATCTTCCCGGACCGGGGCACGAACCCGCGTCCCCTGCATCGGCAGGCAGACTCTCAACCACTGCGCCACCAGGGAAGCAAATTCCAGGGGAAAAAAGTGATGAGGGAGGTTAATGCATTATTTGCTTTCTACTCTGGAACTTTGGGGAGATTCCTACTACAAAGTTGTGTTTCAAAATACAGAAGTCAGAAGTAATCGGATCAAAAAATGGCAAAGAAACAGAATACTCTAGACCTGATTGACAAACTAGGTATAAATAAATCACCAGGGCAGTAGCTGCCTCTCATGAACTGGAAGGCACTCCAGGGAAAAGTGTGGTCCACAAGCAAATGTGTACACCTCTCTCTGTATTGCAGGGTGGGGGATTAGCTAGCATGAGTTTCATCACAAGATATGTTCTACACTAGCGAGCCAATAGCCTGCCTAAAATGGGGAGGAAAAAAGACAAAATGATTTAAGTAGAAATGATGACTGGTCAAACCCTTAGAGTATTATGGAGATGGAGAGGTAGATTAATATGTGGACAAAAGGACCTGACAGAAAATTTAAAATTCCATTAAAATCCTTTTACTAGGTTGTACACCAAAAGGTCTTTAAATTTGCTCTTTAAAAGTATAAGAAAGAGCTGGTTTAGAAATAAAACAAAGATGAGAGATAAACAGATATTTCTTATGAGGCAGATTCGTTGATAGAGGGGCACCCTAGGGATTCATGCAAGACATCACATTTTCTAAGGCTCTAAATGATAAGGAAAGAAAACACACAACTAAGTCTTCAGCCTTACATTTAATACTAATAATTCAGGCTGAAATGCTGAGTTCAAGGTAATGTACAACAAAATCTCTCAAGGCTTTGAGTGGGCAAAGAGGAAACAAAATTATTGGGTTGGCCAGAAAGTTTATTCGGGTTTTTCCATAACATCTTATGGGAAAACCTGAACGAATTTTTTTGCCAACCCAATATTTAGCAAACATTTATTATTGACTGCCTACTATGTACGAAGTATTGTGATTGATGATTTGGGGGCACTTAGAGATGAATAAGATATGGTGTCTGACCTCACAGAGGCTCACAATCTAGAAGTGGAAAAAAGTCTGTGCCCAGGAAATTCTGGGAGTGAAAGAAGGGCTGGGTGATGCTGGGGGTTTGGTTTGAGTGTAGGTTGCATTTAGAAATGGAATTTTAGTCCTGTGACCTGGGGGGCAGATTTAAAACCCCATCCTAGATGGTCATTTTCTGAAAGGGAAGACAGCAGTAATAATCCATTTCTTGGGCCAAGTTCCTAAGAAGTCCCTCTAGTTACTTGGAACCACAGAAAGTTTAAAATTTTATTACTGTGATTCATAACCTTGATACATATTAGACTTACCTCGGTGCTTAAAAGGACAAGTGGGATTCAAGTACTAGGAGTCATCCTCAGGGATTTTTATTTAATTGGCCTGAGGTGGAGCTTGGCCATAAGTGTGTTTTTAAAATCTTTGGGTGAGTCTATTGTACATACAGCCCATGTAGTGGATTAAGGAGTCAAAGAAACTAGATGCCCGACCTTGGGTGAGTTATGCAATTGCTCTAAATCTTACTCTCCTTTTTCGTAAATATAATGGATAATACCTTTCCTGTGGAGTTGTCTTCAGGTTAGATTATACACCAAATGTGAAAGGCACACAGAGAGATTCTGGCACATAATTACACATTAATTCCAATGCCCTTCCCAAGCGAGATGCTAAGGATAAAGGGTCAAGACCCAGACTCTGGGGCTGATGCCCACGGTGTGAATCTTGGTTCTGCCTCGTACAAGTTGTGTGACCTTAGGCAGTCTGCCGTTCTGTTCCTCAGTTTCCTCATCTGTAAAGTGATAACAGTAGTTATTATGAGGAGTAAATAAAATGAGAATTAAATGTATCTGGCACAAAAGCGCATAGCCTGAATCTAATCATGAGAAAATATCAGAGAAATCCTACAAAATACCTGGTGTGGACTCTTCATAAAGGTTATGGCATGAAATAAAAAAGGAAGATTTGGAAAATATTCTAGCTTAAAGAAAACTAAAGAGACATAACAATTGAATGCAATAGATGTTCTTGGTTTTCTTTTGCTATTAATAAGGCATTATTGTGATAATCGGTAATAACTAAATAAGGTCTGTACACTGGATAAAAATATTGTAATAATATTCATTTCCTGATTTTGAGAATTGTACTGTGATTATGTAAGTGAATATCTTCTTTTTAGGAAATATGCATGAAAATAGTTAGGGATAAAGAAGCATTCTGTTTGCTGAGAAGGAGAGACAAAGAGAATAAAACAAATATAACAAAATAGTAACATTTGGGAAATCTGGGTGTGGGATATGCAGGAACTCTTTGTACTATTCTTGCAACTTTCCTGTAAGTCTGAAGTTTTTAAGAAGTTCCTGACCCTGGAACATAGTAGAGACCGTGTGAGAGATGGATAAAATATAGGTGTCAGTGAAAATCGTAAGAAGCAATTCATCAAGGAGAGGCCAGCCCAGGTGATACAAGCTCAGGTGACACACGCTCAGGTGACACACGGTGTGTTTCAGTTAGGCATCTCCCTGCAGGCATGGTTCCAGGCACTTCACAGAAGTTCTGTCCTTTCATCAATTCGCCTGTTTTTTAAGGGAACGGCAAGTCCTTCTGCCCTCTCCTCAACTCACACTTCTCAGGCGCCTGGTACGTGTCCTGTTAGTTCTTGGGAAGTAAAGTCGGGGGGGGGTCTCACTGGGGTCCAAGGCCTGGAGAGGAAGCTGGGTCTGGGGGGCCAGAGATTGTCTCAGCCCCAACTGTGGAATGGCAACTACAAGGTTAGCCAGCTAATTGTGATGGACTAAGGAGTGGGCCTGAGGGAAGGCCAGCCTGGATGGATCCGATAGCAGTGGGCAGGGAGGCAGAGCCAAAAGGAGGGCCGTGAGCCGGTGCCAGCGATCAGAGCAGAGGTCGGCAGACCCAGCCTCCCCGCCACTCCTTACTGATAGCGCTCCCTCCCTCCTTCCTTTCTTTCGTCCTTCTTTCCTCCCTTTCACTCGTTCCTTCTTTCTGTTGTGATTTCATTCTTGAAAACAGTGTTGTAAAATACTACCGTTCATTTTATTTTATTTATTTTTATGTTGTTTTTTAAAGTTTAAAGACGTTTATTCATTTTGCTTTCATTATTTCATTATTTGGCCTGGGTTACACATTAAATTCATGAATGATTTTGATTTCTTAGCAATCACTATGCATACCCAGGATAAGTGAGAAAAATCTAACCTACAAATTGTTTTCAGATGTAAAGATATTTTCGCAAATGTACGTTTTTTGTTTGTTTTTTTCTATTTTTTGTTATTTATTTATTTATTTATTTATTTTATTATTATTTTTTTTTGCGTTACATGGGCCTCTCACTGTTGTGGCCTCTCCCGTTGCGGAGCACAGGCTCCGGACGCACAGGCTCAACAGCCATGGCTCACGGGCCCAGCTGCTCCGCGGCATGTGGGATCTTCCCAGACCGGGGCACGAACCCGTGTCCCCTGCATCGGCAGGCGGACTCTCAACCACTGCGCCACCAGGGAAGCCCATTTTTTGTTATTTTTTTTAGTAGAGGTTCATGTTATATTTATTTATTAAAATTTTTATACAGTTTTTTAAGGTTACACTCCATTTACAGTTATTACAAAATACTGGCTCTATTATCCATGTTGTACAATACATCCCTGTAGCCTGTCTTACACCCAGTAGTTTGTACTCCCCCACCCCTATTTACCCCCTGCCCCACCACTGGGAACCACTAGTTTGTTCCCTATATCTGTGAGTCTGCTTCTTTTTTGTTATATTCACTAGTTTGTTGCGTATTCTAGATTCCACAAATAAATGATATCATACAGTGTTTGTCTTTCTTTGTCTGATGTATTTCACTTAGCATAATGCCCTCCAAGTCCATCCATGTTGCTGCAAAAGGCAAAATTTCATTCTTCTTATGGCTGAGTAGAATTCCATTGTGTGTGTGTGTGTGTGTGTGTGCTGTGTGTGTGTATACGTATATATCCATTCCTCTGTCAATGGACATTTAGGTTGTTTCCATATCTTGGCTATTGTAGATAATGCTGCTATGAACATTGGGGTGCATGTATCTTTTCGCATTAGTGTTTTTGGTTATTTTGGATATATACCCAAGGTGGAGTGGAACAGCTGGGTCATATGGTAGCTCTATTTTTAGTTTTTTGAGAAACCTCCATATTGTTTTCCACAGTGACTGCACCAATTTACATTCTCACCAACAGTGTATGAGGGTTCCCTTTTCTCCACATCCTCATCAACATTTGTTATTTGCATTCTTTTTGATAAGAGCCATTCTGACAGGTGTGAGGTGATATCTCACTGTGGTTTTGATTTGCATTTCCCTGATGATTAGTGATGTTGAGCATCTTTTCATGTGCCTGTTGGCTATCTGAATTTCCTCTTTGAAAAACGATCTATTCAGTTCTTCTGCCCATTTTTTAATTGGGTTTTTTTGATGTTGAGTTGTTTGAGCTGTTTATATATGTTGGACATTAATCCCTTATCAGTCATATCTTTTGCAAATACTTTATCCTATTCAGTAGGTTGTCTTTCTGTTTTGTTGATGGTTTCCTTTGTTGTGCAAAAGCTTTTAAGTTTAATTAGGTCCCATTTGTTTATTTTTGCTTTTATTCCCTTTACTTTAGGATAGGTTTCCAAAAAAATACTGCTGCAATTTACATCAGAGTGTTCTGCCTATGTTTTCCTCTAGGAGTTTTATAGTATCTCGTCTTACATTTAGGTCTTTAATCCATTACGAGTTTACTTTTGTATAAGGTGTCAGAGAATGTTCTAATTTCATTCTTTTACATGTAGCTGTCCAGTTTTCACCGCACAACTTATTGAAGAGACTGTCTTTTCTCCATTGTATATTCTTGCCTCCATTGTTGTAGATTAATTGACCATAAGTTCATGGGTTTATTTCTAGGCTCTCTATCCTGTTCCATTGATACATGTGTCTGTCTTTTACAGTTGCAGGATACAAAATTGATATACAGAAGTCTGTTGCATTTCTGTACACTAACAATTAACTATCAGAAAGAGAAATTAAGGAAACAATCCCATTTACTATTGCATAAAAAAGGAATAAAATACCTAGGAATAAGCCTACCAGAGGAGGCAAAAGACCTATATTCATAAAACTATAAGACATTGATGAAAGAAATTGAAAAGGACACAAACAGATGGAAAGATATACCGTGTTCTTGGATTGGAAAAATCAGTATTGTTAAAATGACCATACTACTCAAAGCAATTCACAGATTCAGTGTGATCCCTATCAAAATACCAATGGCATTTTTCATAGAACTAGAATAAATAATTTTAAAATTTGTATGGGAACATAAAAGACCTCAAATAACCAACACAGTCTTGAGAAAGAACAGAGCTGGAAGAATCCCACTCCCTGACCTCAGACTATACAACAAAACTACAGTAATCAATACCTCTCATTTAAAAACATTCAAATACAATAGAAAAAATTTAAAGTAAGGTTAAATCACTCAAAATCTCACTACCCAGAAATATTTTCTCTTCCCCTATCCATGGACAGCCTTATAGTTATAGCTCTACGCATATTCATATGTATAGATCTATGTGCACCAAATTACATAAATTGGCTCATCATACAGACTGTACAGTATGTTTCACTCTACTGTATGTCATGGACATATTTCCTCAGCATAAGCACAGATTAATCTCATAATTTGTACGGCTATGTGCTTCCACTTTGGGGATATGCCATCATTTATTCAACTAATTCCAAGCTGATAGATACTTAGGTTGCTTTAGGTTTTTTATAACTTCTAAAAACCCAGGTATAAACGTACTTGGACATATATCTTCTGGATATCATATGCTAATCTAATTTGGAAAGTTTCTGTAATTGGGAAAAAAGGAGTGGGCATTTTTTTTCTTATTTGTTATCTATTTTATACATATTAGTGTATATATGTCAATCCCAATCTCCCAATTCATCCCACCACCCCACCACCCCAGTTTCCCCCCTTGGTGTCCATATGTTTGTCCTCTACATCTGTGTCTCTCTTTCTGCCTTGCAAACTAGTTCATCTGTACCATTTTTTAAGATTCCACATATATGCGTTAATATACGATATTTGTTTTTCTCTATCTGACTTACTTCACTCTGGATGAAAGTCTCTAGGTCCATCCATGTCTCTACAAATGACCCAATTTCGTTCCTTTTTATGGCTGAGTAATATTCCATTGTATATATGTTGCACATCTTCTTTATCCATTCATCTGTTGATGGACATTTAGGTTGCTTCCATAACCTGGCTATTGTAAATAGTGCTGCAATGAATATTGGGGTGCATGTGTCTTTTTGAATTATGGTTTTCTCTGGGTATATGCCCAGTAGTGGGATTGCTGGGTCATATGGTAATTCTATTTTTATTTTTTAAGGAACCTCCATACTGTTCTCCATAGTGGCTGTATCAATTTACATTCCCACCAGCAGCGCAAGGGGGTTCCCTTTTCTCCACACCCTCTCCAGCATTTGTTGTTTGTAGATATTCTGATGATGCCCATTCTAACTGGTGTGAGGTGATACCTCATTGCAGTTTGATTTGCATTTCTCTAATAATTAGTGATGTTGAGCAGCTTTTCATGTGCCTCTTGGCCATCTGTATGTCTTCTTTGGAGAGATGTCTATTTAGGTCTTCTGCCCTTTTTTTTTTTTTTTTTTCGTTACACAGGCCTCTCACTGCTGTGACCTCTCCCGTTGCGGAGCACAGGCTCCAGACGCGCAGGTCCAGCGGCCATGGCTCACGGGCCCAGCCGCTCCGCGGCATGTGGGATCCTCCCCAGACCAGGGCACGAACCCGCGTCCCCTGCATCGGCAGGCGGACTCCCAACCACTGTGCCACCAGGGAAGCCCCTGCCCATTTTTTGATTGGATTGTTTGTTTTTTTAATATTGAGCTCTATGAGCTGATTATATATTTTGGAGATTAATCCTTTCTCCGTTGATTCATTTGCAAATATTTCCTCTCATTCTGAGGGCTGTCTTTTCATCTTGTTTATAGTTTCCTTTGCTATGCAAAAGCTTTTAAGTTTCATTATGTCTCGTTTGTTTATTTTTGTTTTTATTTCCATTTCTCTAGGAGGTGGGTCAAAAAAGATCTTGCTGTGATTTATGTCAGAGTGTTCTTCTTATGTTTTCCTCTAAGAGTTTTATAGTGTCCGATCTTACATTTAGGTCTTTAATCAAATTGGAGTTTATTTTTGTGTATGGTGTTAGGGAGTGCTCTAATTTCATTCTTTTACATGTAGCTTTCCAGTTTTCCCAGCACCACTTATTGAAGAGACTGTCTTTTCTCCATTGTATATCCTTGCCTCCTTTGTCTTAGATTAGTTGACCATAGGTGCATGAGTTTATCTCTGGGCTTTCTATCCTGTTCCATTGATCTGTATTTCTGCTTTTGTGCCAGTACCATATGCCTTGATTACTGTAGCTTTGTAGTATAGTCTGAAGTCAGGGAGTCTGATTGCTCCAGCTCTGTTTTTTTCCCTCAAGACTGCTTTGGCTATTCGGGGTCTTTTGTGTCTCCATACAAATTTTAAGATTTTTTGTTCTAGTTCTGTAAAAAATGCCATTGGTAATTTGATAAGGATTGCACTGAATCTGTAGATTACTTTGGGTAGTATACTCATTTTCACAATATTTATTCTTCCAGTCCAAGAACATAGTATAACTCTCCATCTGTTTTTGTCATCTTTGATTTCTTTCATCAGTGTCTTATAGTTTTCTGAGTACAGGTCTTTCACCTCCTTAGGTAAGTTTATTCCTAGGTACTTTATTCTTTTTATTGCAATGGTGAATGTGATTGTTTCCTTAATTTCTCTTTCTGCTCTTTCACTGTTAATGTATAGGAATGCAAGGGATTTCTGTGCATTAATTTTGTATCCTGCAACTTTACCAAATTCATTGATTAGCTCTAGTAGTTTTCTGGTGGCATCTTTAGGATTCTCTATGTGTATTTTCATGTCATCAGCAAACAGTGACAGTTTTACTTCTTCTTTTCCAGTTAGTGTTCCTTTTATTTCTTTCTCCTCTGTTGCCATGGCTAGGACTTCCAAAACTATGTTTAATAATAGTGGCAAGAGTGGACATCCTTGTCTTGTTCCTGATCTTAGAGGAAATGCTTTCAGTTTTTCACCATTGAGAATGATGTTTGCTGTGGGGTTGTTTATATGGCCTTCATTATGTTGTGGTAGGTTCCCTCTATGCCCACTTTCTGGAGAGTTTTTTTTATCAAAAATGGGTGTTGAATTTTGTCAAAAGCTTTTTCTGCACCTAATGAGATGATCATATGGTTTTTATTCTTGAGTTGTTAATATGGTGTATTACATTGATTGATTTGCATATATTGAAGAATCCTTACATCCCTGGGATAAACCCCACTTGATCATGGTGTATGATCCTTTTAATGTGCTGTTGGGTTCTGTTTGCTTGTATTTTGTTGAGGATTTTTGCATCTATATTCATCAGTGATATTGGTCTGTAATTTTCTTTTTCTGTGGTATCTCTGTTGGATTTTGGTATCAGGGTGATGGTGGCCTCGTAGAATGAGTTTGGGAGTGTTCCTTTGTCTGCAATTTTTTGGAAGAGTTTGAGAAGGATGGGTGTTAGCTCTTCTCTAAATGTTTGATAGAATTCTCCTGTGAAGCCATCTGGTCCTGGACATTTGTTTATTGGAAGGTTTTTAATCACAGTTTCAATTTCATTACTTGTGATTGGTCTTTTCATATTTTCTGTTTCTTCCTGTTTCAGTATTGGAAGGTTATACCTTTCTAAGAATTTGTCAATTTCTTCCAGGTTGTCCATTTTATTGGCATAGAATTTCTTGTAGTAGTCTCTTATGATGCTTTGTCTGTTGTAACTGTGGTATCCGTTGTAACTTCTCCTCTTTCATTTCTAATTTTATTGATTTGAGTCCTCTCCCTCTTTCTTGATGAGTCTGGCTAATGGTTTATCAATTTTGTTTATCTTCTCAAAGAACCAGCTTTTAGTTTTATTGATCTTTGCTATTGTTTCCTTTGTTTCTATTTCATTTATTTCTGCTCTAAGCTTTATGATTTCTTTCCTTCTACTAACTTTGGGTTTTGTTTGTTCTTCTTTCTCTAGTTCCTTTAGGTGTAAAGTTAGATTGTTTATTTGAGATTTTTCTTGTTTCCCGAGGTAGGATTGTATTACTGTCAACTTCACTCTTAGAACTGCTTTTGCTGCATCCCATAGGTTTTGGATCATCATGTTTTCATTGTCATTTGTCTCTAGGTATTTTTTGATTTCCTCTTTGATTTCTTCAATGATCTCTTGGTTATTTATAACGTATTGTTTAGCCTCCATGTGTTCGTGTTTCTTACATTTTTTCCCCTGTAATTGATTTTTAATCTCATAGCATTGTGGTTGGACAAGATGCTTGATAAGATTTCAGTTATCTTAAATTTACCAAGCCTTGATGTGTGACCCAAGATGTGATCTATCCTGGAGAATGTTCCGTGTGCACTTGAGAAGAAAGTGTAATCTGCTGTTTTTGGATGGAACGTCCTATAAATATCAATGAAATCTATCTGGTCTTTTGTGTCATTTAAACCTTGTGTTTGCTCATTTATTTTCTGTCTGTATGGTCTTTCCATTGATGTAATTGAGGTGTTAAAGTCCCCCACTATTGTTGTGTGCCTGTCGACTTCCTCTTTTATAGTTGTTAGCATTTGCCTTATGTATCGAGGTGCTCCTATGTTGGGTGAATATATATTTATAATTCTTATATCTTCTTCTTGGATTGATCCCTTGATCATTATGTAGTGCCCTTCCTTGTCTCTTGTAACATTCTTTATTTTAAAGTCTATTTTATCTGATATGAGTATTGCTACTCCAGCTTTCTTTTGATTTCCATTTGCATGGAATATCTTTTTCCATTCCCTCACTTTCAGTCTGTATGTGTCCCTAGGTCTGAAGTGTGTCTCTTGTAGACAGCATATATATGGGTCTTGTTTTTGTATCCATTCAGCTAGCTTGTGTCTTTTGGTTGGAGCATTTAATCTCTTCACATTTAAGGTAATTTTCAATATGTATGATCCTATTACCATTTTCTTAATTGTTCTGGGTTTGTTTTTGTAGGTCCTTTTCTTCTCTTGTGTTTCCCACTTAGAGAAGTTCCTATAGCATTTGTTGTAGAGCTGATTTGGTGGTGCTGAATTCTCTTAGCTTTTGCTTGCCTGTAAAGCTTTTGATTTTTTCATTGAATCTGAATGAGATCCTTGCCAGGTAGAGTAATCTTGGCTGTAGGTTCTTCCCTTTCATCACTTTAAATATATGGTGCCACTCCCTTCTGGCTTGTAGAGTTTCTGCTGAGAAATCAGCTGTTAACCTTATAGGAGTTCTCTTGTATGTTCTTTGTCTTTTTTCCCTTGTTGCTTTTAATAATTTTGCTTTGTCTTTAATTTTTGTCAATTTGATTACTACGTATCTCGGCTCATTTCTCCTTGGGTTTATCCTGCCTGGGACTCTGTGCTTCCTGGACTTGGGTGGCTATTTCCTTTCCCATATTAGGGAAGTTTTCGACTATAATCTCTTCAAATATTTTCCCGGGTCCTTTCTCTCTCTCTTCTCCTTCTGGGACCTCTATAATGCGAATGTTGGTGAGTTTAATGTTGTCTCAGAGGTCTCTTAGGCTGTCTTCATTTCTTTTCATTCTTTTTTCTTTATTCTGTCCACGGCAGTGAATTACACCATTCTGTCTTCCAGGTCACTTATCCGTCTTCTGCCTCAGTTATTTGCTATTGATTCCTTGTAGTGTATTTTTCATTTCAGTTATTGTATTGTTCATCTCTGTTTGTTTGTTCTTTAATTCTTCTAGGTCTTTGTTAAACATTTCTTGAATCTTCTCAATCTTTGCCTCCATTCTTTCTCCTGGATCATCTTCACTATCAATGTTCTGAATTCTTTTTCTGGAAGGTTGCCTGTGTCCAGTTCATTTAGTTGTTTTTCTGGGGTTTTATCTTGTTCCTTCATCTGGTACATAGTCCTCTGCCTTTTCATTTTGTCTGTCTTTCTGTGAATGTGGTTTTCATTACACAGGCTGCAAGATTGTCATTCTTCTTGCTTCTGCTGTCTGCCCTCTGGTGGATGAGTCTGTCTAAGCGGCTTGTGCAAGCTTCCTCATGGGAGGGACTGGTGTTTGCTAGAGCTGGGTGTTGTTCTGGTGGGCAGAGCTCAGTAAAACTTTAATCTACTTGTCTGCTGATGGGTGGGGCTGAGTTCCCTTCCTGTGGTTGTTTGGCCTGAGGCAACCCAGCCCTCGAGGCTGCAGGCTCTTTGGTGGGGCTCCAGGAGGGCTCATGCCAAGGAGTCCTTCCCAGAACTTCTGCTACCAGTGTCCCTGTCCCAGTGGTGAGCCACAGCCACCCCCCACCTCTGCAGGAGACCCCCCAACACTAGCAGGTATGTCTGGTTCAGTCTCCTATGGGGTCACTGCTCCTTCCCCTGGGTCCTGATGTGCACACGACTTTGTGTCCTCCAAGAGTGGGGTCTCTGTTTCCCCCAGTCCTGTCAAAGTCCTGCAATCAAATCCCACTAGCCTTCAAAGTCTGAGTCTCTAGGAATTCCTCCTCCTGTTGCCAGACCCCCAGGTTGGGAAGCCTGACATGGGGCTCAGAACCTTCACTCCAGTGGGTGGACTTCTGTGGTATAAGTGTTCTCCAGTTTGTGAGTCACCCACCCAGTGGTTATGGGATTTGATTTTATTGTGATTGTACCCCTCCTACCGTCTCATTGTGGCTTCTCCTTTGTCTTTGGATGTGGGGTATCCTTTTTGGTGAGTTCCAGTGTCTTCCTGTCGAGGATTGTTAGCAGTTGTGATTCCAGTGCTCTTGCAAGCAGGAGTGTGCGCATGTCCTTCTACTCTGCCATCTTGAACCAATCTCTCTCTTTAATCTGCTTTGAATTCTTTTTGATATATATCCAGAATTGGGATTGCCAGATTATCTGGTAATTCAATTTTTAATATTTTGAGGAGCCTCCATATTGTTTATCAGAGTACCATTTTACCTTCCTACCAGCAGTGTACAAGGTTCACTTTTCTCCATATCCATGCCAACACTTGTTATCTGTTGTCTTTTTGATAATGAGGAGTGGGCATTTTTAAAGCTCTGCTGTTACCTGGCTTCACTCTGCCCTCTATATTTACATTTCCACCAATAATAAGAGAGCCTGTGTCCTTGAGCCTATAACAAAACATTTTTCCCCAATCTTTTGATTCCTTGCTAACCTAACAAGAAAAAAATTCACAGCTTTAACTTTCATTTCTCTTCTTATATTGAGCATAAAAATGATCTTATAGCATTTAATAGCCATGGCCCTTTGAGTATTCACTGCTTTTGAAGGCAGAAGTCTCAATCAAAATGATGTCCCTTTAAGCTTTTAAAAAGTTTTGTCAAACTTTCCATGCTTCAGAATTTCTTCTTTTTTATGTGTGAGTGTGAGTGTATGTGTGTGTGTGTGTGTGTGTGTGTTTAGGGTAAATTTGGAAACTACCATTTGAAAGCACAGGGTTTGGAGGCAATCTGCCCAAGTTTGAATCCTGGCTCTGGAACTTACTAGTTATATAATTTTGCCTTCATTTCCTCCTCGATAACATAGACGTTATAATACCTCATAAAACTACTGTGAGGATTAGAGTTAATTTATGTAAAATACTTAGAACCATGTTTCCCATATACTAAATCCCGTGGAACTGTTACTCTAATACTTTCCACAGTGGTTAAAGAGGTAAGACTATGTTCTTGATTCTCAGTATAGCAGAGAATGTGGTAATATAATATTGGGTTTTGTTCTTTTATAAATTTTCATCCCAGTATAATAAAACACATTGACCCTTCTTTCTTTTTTAATTCAGAGAAATTAGGGACAAAATCTCAGAGAACTCTGTGCAAAGAAATACCATACCAGTTAAGTGTGTGTGTGTGTTGGGGGGTGGTGCAAAAAGCTACTAGCAACAGAAGGGAAGACTTATGAGGTCAAGTTTCTGTGCTTAGAACTTTGTAACCCCCTTTGGTCTCATGAAAGATCTTTCTCTCTCTGATGAGGCTGTAGGGCCTACCCTTGTAAACAGACTTCTTTTTAAACTTAAAAAATATGTTAAACTTAAGTAAAAAGTTTAAAGTGAGCTTTTTACTTTCCATCCTAACATAAAAAATACCCTCTATTGAAATAAAACACAAATTTCATATGATAAAAATACCTTTGCTGGAATATTTTAATTGAGGAGCCTTGGAACTTACTTCTTTGTATGTATCAGTTGTGAATCAGTCTAAAATGTGTTTGCTGGGAAATGAGTTTAGTGAGCAGTTGTCAGATATTAAATTTCTTTCTGGATCAATAGTTCTTTTCACATAATTTTTTCAAATTTTATTCACCTTAAGGTAATTTAGACATCAGAAATTTAAACGATGTACACAGAGTAAGCTTTAAGGAAAACCTACACTTACTTGCAGAGGTTTTGGAAATATTTTATAATTTCAAGGTCAAGACTTTGAAACATGGTGAAATCTCTCATTTCTTCATATCACTGTGGTTTATTATTCTCGTCTAGCCTTGTCCATGAAAATTTAGAAGACAACATTTTATCTTTATTTAGCCAAGTACTGTGTTAGGGACTGAATTGTGTCTTCCTCTGCCCCATTATTGCCTCCCATCCCATATCAATTCATATATTGAAGCCCTAATAGGGCCTTTAGAAGGCAGTTAAGGTTAATTGGGGCCATACGGGTGGGACCCTGATCCAATAGGACTGGTGTCCTTGTAAGAAAAAAAAGAGATGCCAGGAGTGTGCATACACAGAGAAAAGACCATATGAGAACACAGCAAGAAGATAGCTGTCTATACAACAAGGAGAGAGGTCTTACAGAAACCAACCCTACTAACACTTTGATCTTGGATTTCCCAACCTCCAGAATTGTGAAAAAATTAATTCTTGTTATGTAAGTCACCCAGGCGGTTGTATCTTGTTATGGCAGCCTGAGCTGACTAATACACTTTGGTTCAGGTGTAAGCAAGTCAGAACCTTATTTCTCTTTCATGCAGTAGTTGGGTTTAGGCAACCCAGCGTTGAAATGACAGTTCTACCCATGAGTCACCTAGAGAACCAGGATCCCTCTGTGTTGACTTTCCAGCATTGCTTAGAGATTAAATTATGTCTGCATTTTAAGCAGCAGGATGGAAGAGAAAGGAAAGAAAAGACACACTTTTTCTCCATTTAAGTCCTTGTGCTCACATATCTCTGATCATAATTTAATCCCATAGACATATTCAAGCTGCCCGTGAGGCCAAAAAATATAGACACCATGTGCCCAACTAAAGATCAAGGCTTCTACCATTGAACAAAAGAGGAGCAAGTAGCAGTCTCTACATCAGGGAGTTGATGGTGGTGTGAACCTGGCCTTGACCCTTCCCACTGGGATGCCCCTTCCCTTCCCTTCCTCCACAACCCACCAGCACACTGTGTCCTGCCAGACTTCCCTGAAGCTTTAGAAAAAAGACAGCATAGGACAGTGTATAAAACTGCCTGCTAAATCTGACTTTCCTTAAAGCCCAATATAAAATACCCCAAGATTTTAAGCTCTTCCCAGTTGCCTTCTATCTGCTAACCTTGTTCTACCATCCCTGGGGTCTTCCTCACTCCATGGCAGCATGTCCCTCACCAGCCTCTACCAAGCAAATCTCCTCCAGACTTTTGGAGGAAGGTTCACTTTTTCTCCATAGGAGATGATCTGGCCATCTCATTGTCCTCTGGGCTTGTCACTCTCCCCCCAACAGAAAATGCAATAGATACTCTAACTCAAGAAACACATCGCCCCATGTCTGAGCAGTGGAGGGTATAGATGGAGGTCTCTCAACAACGGGAACTGGAGTGGCCTTTAGCACATCTTGGCGGTGTTGTGACACACTGAATCCCCTGTGGTCTACCGGTTCATTCTCCCTCTCCCTCCCCCTCTCCCTCCCCCCTCCCCCTCTCCCCTCCTCCCCCCTCCCCCCTCGCGCGCACACACACACACACACATACACACATCTCTTCCAAAGGAAAAACTTAATTTTCAGAGACTAAACAGCCAAAAACAGGGCTCACAAACTCTACTGCTTCTTGAAAGAAATACACAGATGAGTGAAACGGGTTAGATGGGGAGTGTGGCAAAATGCGCTGTCCTAACGAGACAGCCAGCACGCACTCTGGTTGATTTTGATCACATGGACCAATGTTCATCCTCCTGATTTTATATATATAAAGGAAGCTAGAAATTAGTCTTGTTTTAGAGGACAAGTCCAGAGTTTCAAAATGTTGGCACAGAATTAAAAAGTGTAAACATTGCATAAAACAAACCTACTGGGTTGGATCAAGTTTAAATGCCACCCAGGAGCCTCCAGTTTGAAACTTCTTTAGTAAGCACTGAAGGAAAGAAACCTTCCCTAGCTGGTGTTGATAGCCCCACGTAGCATCAGATAGCATTAGTGACACATCAGGCTTCTATCATTGAACAAAAAAGGAGCAAGTAGCGGTCTCTACAGCAGGGAGCTGCTGGTGGTGTGAACCTGGCTTCCAGCATTATCTTCCAGAGCAATACGTTTCTTCCTTTAATTCTCTTTGTTTAAAGTGTACCCACTTGGGTGCACAGTAATAGGGCAGGGACCCATTTCTAGCTGTATACCTATTATGGATGCTCCTTCAGCTACCACGACCCTAGCAGAAGCAGTGGACTTATCACCTGCCGGTGCCTGATTCCATTATTGGGCAGGATGCTACAGTCCTCCTCAGTCTCTGTCTAGGGAGGGGCCAGTCTCTTCTTCTCACTAGATCAGATCATCACAACATGAAGTGGAAAGTTACCCAGGGCAGCACGGAGTTCAGTGTGCTCTCCTGTCCCCAGGAGCACACTGTGCCTCCTGCTATGGTTTCTACCTTTCACTGAGCTTTGGGTTGGAACTCCTATTTCTGGATGTGCCCTAGAAGGCATGACAGCAAGTTCTGAGTTCAACTTTATTCTAAAGCAATGGGAAACAATGGGTTTTTAAGCAGGAGAGTGACATAAACAAAAATGAGCCTGGAAACTGTTGTTGATCTGGGAAGGAGATAAACTGGAGTCAGGGAGACCAATTAGGGATGCTGACAACAGCATAGGTGTGGAGATAGTGCAGTAGGTAAGTGACAGTGATAAAGGAGAGAAGAAAGCAGAGGCGAAGGTAATGTGGAGACAGAATCTAAAATTTTTGAAACTGTTATTAAAAGTAAGACCCAGATTTCAAGCCTGGGTGACTGGAAGGGTTGTTGTCACAGAAGTAAGCCAAATTATTAGCAATATGTGTTTGTTTGCTTATTAAATTTTTATATTGGTTTTTCTTTCCTTAAAAATAGCTTTCAGTACTGTCAGTAGAAACTAACAACATTTTCTATTGGTTTGTGATTTTTGTCCTGTTGGATTTCAAAGACTTTGTAAGCACTATCTCATTAATCCTCCTGAAAGTTTTGTAAGGTGAGTGGCAGTGGTTTGAAAAGCCAAATATACAGATGATGGTTTTAAAAAAAATTCTCTCACATTCTCAGTAAGATTTTCAGACTCTCAATAGCAATTAGTAGAGATCAGGCTTGGCATGTACTGTGTTCCCAATTATTATCAATAGGTTCTAATTGAGAACATGTGTTCATTTCAGCTGGGGTTATTGTCTGGCTAATCACAATGGAGAGTCTGAAAGACAGCATCTGGCAGAGTTATTTTCTGACATCACCTCTCAGTCCCATCTTCCTTCATAAATGCTTTCATTTAGTACATGACCCACCAAGATAGAGGGAGGTCTGCACCAGAAACAGCACCAGCTCTAATGTCCCTATGGGCTCATCAATGCAATCTTCTCATTGTATGCCTAGCACCAGGAACCATTCCTTAAAGTAGGTACTGGTTCCAGTTATCTATTGCTGTGTAACAAATCATCCCAAAACTTAGTGGCGTAAATCATTAATCTGCAATTTGTGAAGAGCTTGGAAGGTATGGTTTGTATCCACTCCGTGCTCTGGGGTGGCTTGGCTGGTGATGGATGATCCATTTCCAAAATGACTCTCTCACATGGCTGGCAAGTAGATTCTGGCTGTCAGATGGGAGCTCAGCTGGGGCTCTTGGCCAAGGGCCTCAGTTCATCCTCCAGTTGATCTCTTTATGGGTGGTTGGCTTGGGCTTCCTTACGGTAGAAGCACTTGATTCCAAAAGTAAGAGTTTAAGAGACAGAAAGTGGAAGCTACCAGTCTATCGAGGCATAGGCCTGGAAGTTGTCATAGGGTCATTACCCATTGTATTTTATTGGCTAAAGCAGTTACAGAGCCTGCCCAGACTCAGGATGGGGCATAGACTACAGTTCTCCATGGAAGCGTGTCAAAGACTGCATGGCCAAATTTAGTCTCCCACAGTGCAGATTACATTTAAAATTTTGGATGAGGATGGTTTGTTTTGGCATCTCCGATAAAAGAGTGATATATTAAATTGCACCAATGGCCAATAATTCTGGATTCTAAATATATATTTTTCTTAGCCTCCATACAACTTCTCCACATACTGACTCTATCATTTATCTCTGACCCTTATTTCTCCTCAAGTTCCCGGCTCTTTTACCTCTGGTTTATTATATATACCATCCCCACTTCTGCAGCCTATCTACCAACTCTTCTGGAGAATTCTCTTGAGCTTCCAAATGAAATTGCCCCTGCTGAGTGCCTTCATAGCTTTTGGGTGCATCTTATCAAGAGTTATCACAGCACATTGGAATGTGACTGCTGGTCTGGCTGCTCCCCTAAAGGCAGGCAATCTATCTTGTTCATTTTGATCTCCCCAGCACAGAAGATGGTCTCTGGACAGTAGATACTCAATACATATCTGTTGAATGGTTGATCTACATTTTGCCCTAAATGTTTGCATTCTTGGAATGCTCTGCACTTATCACTGACTTTTGCATGTCATTTGATACTGTTAGAACTCGCCTACAGGTTCTCCATCTCTTCACTGGAGAGACTGGAATTTCTGTGGTATCAAAGCTGATAAAAGGAAAGGAAGTGTCACTCGAGTCCTGTGAGAGGTGGTGATTAAAGAAGCTAGACGAGTAAAAGCCTATGGTCATTTGTGCTAAAGATGATTCTTTCCATGATGAGTGTGTTAAGACTATATATATATATATATATATATATATATATTTTATGCTGTACGCAGCCCTCTCACTGTTGTGGCCTCTCCCGTTGTGGAGCACAGGCTCCCGACGTGCAGGCTCAGCGGCCATGGCTCACAGGCCCAGCCGCTCCGCGGCATGTGGGATCTTCCCGGACCGGGGCACGAACCTGTGTCCCCTGCGTCGGCAGGCGGACTCTCAACCACTGCGCCACCAGGGAAGCCCAAGACTATATTGAGTGGGGCGTTTCTCCATTGTTTTCTATGTAAAGAGGAACTGAGCAAAGCGGTGGGGACATTAACTACACCTCATTCATCTCCGTTGGCCCCCTGGACATTTTGAAGCAGGATGTATAAGCTGCTCTCCAAACTGATAACAGGTGTCTGATTCCAAATGAATGTCACCAATCTTGCCCTTAACACATTGTAGCAGAACATGATGGGACATTAACAGAGTGCAGTAGTGCATACTGGAAAGAGGAATGGACATGGGATTAGGCACCACCATCTTATCAATTGAATTTAAAGTGGATATTAATCTTGCTTATTAAACACAGGGACAGATAAACCAATGAAATCGTATTAGAAGCTGTGGGTGAGGCATGTCATCTTCTATTTCAGACAGTTAGGAGACATTGATCACTCTGGGAGAGGCCCTTACTCAGCATTACGAGAGCCTGACTGGGAGATTTCACCCTTCAGGAGTGATGTCATGAGGCTTTTACTTTTATTTCATTTAACCTCCAAAAACGTATTGAGCTGTAAAGATGCTACTCGCTGTGCTGAGCGGTGTAGGAGCAAGAGAGAAAAATACGACACCATCCCTCCCCTCAAGGAACTGGGGTCAGTGAGTGGGCATGAGGGGAAGGAGGAAGAAACAGATGGAGTAGATGGCATGGGGGTCTGGACCAGGAGAGATCTGGAAGCTTGCACTTCTTATCTCTAAGTCCTTGCTTGGGTTACTTAAACTCTCTAAGCCTCCGTTTACTCATCTTTAAAATGACGTTGATTGCAGCAATACCTACCTGCAGAAGATCATGGCAAGAATTAAAATAGAGAAGGGGTTTGAAGCTATAAGCTCTGTTTGTTTCATTGTACCTTCAATACCTGCCGAGCACATTGTGGGTGGTCAGTGATGGATGACTGCACGAAAGTGCTTAAGCACAGTGCTTGGCACATATTAAGAATTCAGCAAAGGTTGCAAAGCAGAAATAGAGACACAGACGTAGAGAACAAATGTATGAATACCAAGGGGGAAAGGGGTGGGGTGGAAGGAATTGGGAGACTGGGATTGACTATGTATAAAATAGACAGCTGATGGGAACATACTGTGTAGCACAGGGAACTCTACCTAATGCACTGTGGTGACCTAAATGGGAGGGAAGTCCAAAAGGGAGGGGATATCTGTATATGTATGGCTGATTCATTTTGTTGTGCAGTGCAGGCTAACACAACATTGTAAAGTAACCATATGCCAAGAAAAATTAATAAAAAATACTCAGCAAGTGTTCCCCGTTAAGAGGGACAGTAGTATTATGACGCCTGTGGTAACATCAGAGACAAGTAATAGGAGCTGTGGCTGCTGGTGGGAAGAGTAATGTCACAGTGGCATTAGTCATGCGTAACTAGGAGCACAGAAGAGGAGCAGATAAATAACAGGAGAAAAAGCTAAAACGATAAGTTAGATGTGTTCCAGAGGGCCTAGAATAGCACAGTGAGGAGTTTGTCCTGCATTCAGAAGGGGAGGCTGCTTTTGACGTCTTCTGATGAAGGAGGCAACTGTGGGGAAGATGGACTGGAGGGTAGAAGTTTCTTAAGAAGCTCTCGATTTGAGTCTGTTACAGAGGTTCAGGTAGGACTCCGTGCTGCGCTAGACCAGAGGCAGGGGGAATGGAGAGGAGGGGAAAAGGGAGGGAGGGGATTCAGAATTGACAGCAGGGGGTGGTTTAGATGTGGTATATGGGAGAAGGAGGAGCCGGAGGACTTGAGAGCCCAGAGTGTGACACTGATATTCTCGGAAATGGAGATACCAGGGTTTTCAGGGGAGATGTTTCTTTTGGTTCAACACATGTTTGTGTTGCTAGTGAAACACCCAGAAATGAGTGGGCCTTATAGGCAACTGAAACTTCATGTCTGGAGTGCAGAGGAAAGGGGCAGTTCACGTTGAAGAGTTGTTTTTTAAGAAAAGAGAGTTAATGTTTGGGCAGCAGGTGAGGTTGTTAAGGAAAGGGGATGGAGAGAAGAGGATCAAGGTAAGCAGAGCCGTCCTGTGAGTGAGGGAGGCGCCACGGTGCTTGAGATGCAGAAGAAGAAGTCAGGAAGGCAGAAGATAGAAGCAAGTCCCTACGACCCCATTACGAGACAAAGCCCGGCCATTTCGGAAAATTGAGACCCGAAAGTTGTGTCCTGCACTGGAAAAGATGGCAAAAGGCAACGATCTATTTTCAGAAACAAATGCCATCCAAACTTTGCTACCATTTTGGTGGCTTTTCTTTTAAGCTCCCTTATTAATTCACAGCTTTCCCCAGCTCCTCAGCTGAAAGCTCATTTCCTATGTCCTTTAGAATGTGAATTGCAAGTAAAAGACTGTCCAAATAAGAATGAATTAAACCATAAACAAACGAATTTTTTATTAAGCGAGAAATCCAGAGTTTATGGCTCAGTAGTGCTATCAAAGACATTTTGTCTTTTTGCTCTTCCATCCTCAATGTGTCAACTATGCTTCTTCTCAGGCTCAAAAAAAAAAAAAAAAAAAAAAAAGGCTCCTGGACTTCCAAGAATGACATCCTCAAGCAGCAAAGAATGGAGAAAAATTTTTTCCTTATGCCATCCATACCACTTATCAGGGAGAAGAATCTTTCCTAGATGCCTCAGCAGCTTTTCCTCAGCAGCTTTTCCTCGCCATCTCATTGCCCAGGTCTGAGTCAAATGCCAACCCCTGGACCATGTTCTGCTGAGGGGAAAAGGGATGGTCGTGATTGGCTAAGAGTTAGACAAATCACAATTACTTCTGGGCCTGGGCACACTGCTGTCCAAACGGGAACAGGCTTCAATTTGTGAGGAAGAGTTGGTGAGTGTTGGACAGACACCCAACAGTACCTACCACAGACGGCATAAAGCTAGGAGTCTCTGTGTGTTGAGGAAAAAAAAAAAAAAAAAAAAAGACAAAGCCCAGACATGCTGGAACGTGGACAAATACTCCAATTCAAACAGGAGATATTATGAACATAAAGATACATACAAGGGCCTTTCCAAAGTAACAGATGTACTCCCCGAGGTTGCCAGGGCAACCTGGACTTCTGAGAGGAAAAGGATTTGTTTATCTTTCATTAGCATTCTTTATTCTGCCTAACTAATGAGAACAATTTCCATATGTTCCTAAAACCATGTCTCCCCCGTCTTTGCAGCACTTAGGGTTGTGTAACCTTAACTTTGCTGGGGCTAACTCCATGGTGGGCATAGGGAACCCTAACAGAACACTGTGACCGGGCCAGTTCAGCCCATCACCCACACTAGCTCCTCCCACACAAAGGACAGGACTTGCAAGGCCATGGCACTCATTACTCTATTTGGCTCTTTTCTCACAGAATCACAGAAGCATCACCTCTGTGCTTTATGTCACCTTTGCTGCATTCTCCCCTCCCTGATTTCACCTCTCAATTTTAGTTTTTTTCCCTAACAACAGCATTTCTTGATATTGACCCATGGTTTTAAAATAATAGTGGGCATCAAAGTTGTCTCCTTTGTTTCACCCAGCTTAAAAGATGCCAACCCGGGCTTCCCTGGTGGTTGAGAGTCCGCCTGCCGATGCAGGGGACACGGGTTCGTGCCCCGGTCTGGGAGGATCCCACATGCCGCGGAGCGGCTGGGCCTGTGAGGCATGGCCGCTGAGCCTGCGCGTCTAGAGCCTGTGCTCCGCAACGGGAGAGGCCACAACAGTGAGAGGACCGCGTGATGCAAAAAAAACCCAAAAAACAAAAAAAAGATGCCAACCCACAGTTTCACTGAAGTTGGCCCCTGGACATCCTCCAAATGTTTGATTCTAATCTAGATCCAGCTTTGCTCTAAGGAAGCAGTGCTGACAAGTATGGGGCTATCTAGCCTGCCTTGCCCTAGATTACAAATAAAAAGGTGATTAGAAGGCAAAATAAAAAAAGACAAATACATCTCCACAGATTTCAGCCCAAGTTATACCTGAATAGTCATTTATATGAGGAATAGCTGTTTTACAGTAATAAGAGTTAAAACATAAGTAGCTGGGAAAAGTAGAATTTCACCCTTATTAGTCATTAATGCATTTGCATGGGTTAGTTTGTCAAATTATCAAGTCAGCCCATTTAGTTAGGCTAATGAAAGTGAAGCTAAAGAAGCACACAAAGCTAATTCCATCCATTTTACAGTAATGCCTGAGGATGACCTTAGATGGTACAGTGTTGGGCAAAAGACCACTGAATTCTATCCTCTTATGTTCCGGCCTGGAGACGTCCAAAGGCCATCCATCCCTCGGGGCCCAGAAGAAAGCCCCTCTACAGTCATCTCCCCCTAGCTCAATAGAAACAATATTTCTTCTGAAAATCCCAGGAGGAATTATTTACATCTCTGTCATGGCATTTATAGCAGTCTGCTTTGCATGATGCTTTTTAAAAATATTGTTTCTTTATATGCATTACTATTTGCATATATGAGATATCATGTTTTTTATAGCATCGTGTACCCTACGAGAACAAGTACCCTGAAGAGAATCCAAGCATGATTCATCTTAATCATCTACATAGTGTCTTGCAAACCCCCTTCACGTATATGTGCTCAAAATATAATTATTGATTGACTGTATACATTATATTTGAGAACTACTCACATGTCAATTTTAATTTCATTTGCTTTATTTGCTTCATGAATTTTTTAGCAGTCAACTTTAAAGTCATCCTCTAAAGGTGGTTTAGATTGTGGGGCATAGCAAATAGAAAGATTATGCATTTTCTTTCCATTTATTTCAAATTATGTTGTGTCAACATATACACACATTCATACACACACACACACCCTCTATGAAGTTAGAAAATTTGAAAATGATCTTGGCTTTCTTTCCTTCATTTCCAAACATCTGTGTTAATATTTATTTGTGAAGTAGAGGCAGCAGGTGCAAATTCACATAGCACATCCACACACACACAAACACACACACTAAACCCACGGTTTGCAGACACGGGATATTCCAAGCTCCACATCAGTCCTGCCTTTCAGGAAAAGCATCATTGCTCACCCAGGTCATCAGAGAAGTTATACTTTTCCTTTCTTCTGTGCTATCATCTGAGGCCACTGAAGGGTGGTTATGTAAAATTCAGGAGGGGACTTCCCTGTTGTGTGATAAGAATATATTCCCAGATTAACTCTGAGACAAAAATCTACAAATCCTTTATGGGATCAAGGTTCTCATTTCCATATGACTCGGAGGTTCTAAAGGATGATTCACCCTGGGTAGCATTCATTTTGTGATTCCAGTTCACAGACAGGCATCCATTTTTAATGCAGTCTATGACTCTCAGCCCTGCACTCTGAGGCAAACAGCAAGTCCATTTCGAATGTATAAACACCCCTCCGGGTCCTAATCCCTTCTGTGTAATGGGGCATTTGTTTCTCTTCAGTGAACAGTAAACCTGTGATTCCCTTTAATCCTGAGCCAGGTTGAGACGCGGGGATTTCAGTTACTCTCCCACCTACCTTCCCGAGGCTTTCACTGTCACCGGAAGACCCTTCAGAATTTTTATATCCTGGAATATTGGTCTAGTTAGTCCCTAAAAAGATACCACAAATGGAACTCAGAATCTAGGTCAATTCCATCATCTAGGAAATTCTGAACAGAGGTTGAATTTGGTCTGGAATCTGTGGCTGGCTGCTGCTTGATCCCTCTCAAGCCAATTCCAAAGCATTTAAGGTATACAATAAAATATATAGATGTAGATATGAATATAATATATGCAGAGGAAAAGCATTTCTGGTAAAATGCCCTCCCCTACTCCAAGGTGACATACAGGTCCTAAATGATGAAACATGGAAATCTACTTAGCAGGCGAGAAGGAATTCTTTTAGAGTGTGCAATAGCAAGGAAAGAAGGAGAAAAAGAAAAAAAGAAAGAGAAAAAAATATAAGTCCTTTTTAAAAGGTCCTTTGACCTTGGCAAACTTTATAAGCAAAATGTCACTCTATTTGAAATAGCATGTCTAGACCAAACACATGTTTAGAAGTCTATTCCAAGCAGATTTTAACTCAGTGCTAAGGAATTTTAAACCTTGGAACAATCCAAATTTTCCATTCCTTGGGGGCCAAGAGATTTAGATTTTTGGAAACCATGTAGTTTCCTTATCAAATGAAGGCCTTTGTGTGACTTTTGATTTGATCCCTGCACAGATATGCCCTTCTGATTGGGATCCTTGAGGAACTGAATCATGTGTAAAATTCCCTCCCCAGTGACTTCATGTTAGGGGTCTCAGATAATTCTTCCACTGAGTTCTTTAGTGTAGGAAGTGCTCCATTCTTCACTGAAGGTAATTCTTTGAAAGGAATTAAAGAAAAAATTAGTCCAACATAATTCATTAGCAATGCCAGAGAAGGATTAAGAGGAAAATACTTTTTTTTTTTTTTTCGGTACATGGGCCTCTCACTGTTGTGGCCTCTCCCCCGTTGCGGAGCACAGGCTCCGGACAGGCAGGTTCAACGGCCATGGCTCACGGTCCCAGCCGCTCCGCGGCATGTGGGATCCTCCCGGACCGGGGCACGAACCCATGTCCCCTGCATACGCAGGCGGGCTCTCAACCACTGCGCTACCAGGGAAGCCCGGAAAATACATTTTACTGATAATAAATTGCTCTCTTCTTCTTTTATAGGTATGAATTAAATACTTATTGCTTGTAGCTACCAAAATTTAATTTTAGCAAAGCACAATTTACAGATTGAGACAAGGAGTTATTATAACTGGAGGAGATGACAACGTTTAGTTTCAGACTGATTTTTTAATTTCCTGCTCTAACCACTGATGGATTCTCTTGGCACAGAACTAGACATGTAAGAGATTTCTACTTGGGTGTTAATTAGGATCTTTACCTTGACTGTGCTTCTGACAGTGTTTGCATATAACCCTGTATCCTTCCTAATAGAAAACATCTGAAAATTTTTAAGCACTGTGAAAATGTGTTAAGGAAACCTAACTCAAAATTAGAGTCAGAGCTCTCATTTTTCTCCAGTGAATTTTTGCTCCAAACAACCCCTCCCAACTTCCTCCTTTCCTCTATAAAAGAATGTTCCCATCTTTGCTCTCTGGACTTGTCTATGGTTCACCCCAGTTGTTCGTCCTGAATTGCAATTCCTCTGCTATTTTGAATAAACTCTCTTTTTTTTTTTTTTTTGGCTTAAATGAAACTGTTCTTTGCTCTGGTTAAGGTTGACAGCACCCTTACTTATTGTACATGAAGGGGGTAAGGGGTAAATAGGGGATCCATAGACAAATGCACAAGTGTAGGAGAAGATATTACAGATAATTAGGAGGAAGAACAGATCAAAACGGTAGTTAGGATGTAAAAAGAGAAGAGAGGTCGTTTCTGGTCCAGGATGAGATTCTGAACCTGTGATTTAACAACCTTGCTTGCTGACTGAAGTGACCAAAATAACAGAACAGGGGAGAAGTGCCAGTGGAGCCTGGCAACAGTGGAGGAGTGCAACCCATGCGCAGAGATGCCGAGGAGTTTATTTAATATGTGGTGCAAGAAAGATAGACACGGGAGAGGGAGCAATAAGCTGGCAGTTTCATGCTCGCAAGGGAGATGACTACCTGGGCAAAGTGAAGGGAATCTTAGCCAGACCATCCTAGCAATTTTTGATTGGAACAAAACGAGCTGAAGAAAAGAATGAATATGAACCGGCACATTTTGATCCTCAAAAAGAAGGCTGAGAAATGGCACCGGATGCTGAAACCCACCAGGAAATATAATAGGAACAGCATCAACAGCTACCACCACAAGGAACACTTCTATGGTGTTTGCTCTGTGCTGGGCACAGGGGTAAGAGTTTTATAGATATTAAACCCCTCAATCATCACAGCACACCTGTCAGGTGGGCACTTTATCCATCTTTAGAGATTAGGAGAAACTGAGTCATGGAGATGTTAAATTATGATAGACAATCAGGAAGTGATAGGATTATCTTCCTGGACAAATAGCTTCAACCAAATATAATCAGAAGTTAAAAGAGCTCTAATTATATATGAATAAATCTTCTATAACAAGCACCCTGTTAGAAAACATCGTGGAGAAAAGAGCCCCTTAACAATAACAATAGAGATATAAAAGATATAAGAGTAAACTTAAAGAGAATATGCAGGATTTATAATGAATTTATACAGAAAGATATACAATTTTACTGAAAGACATAAAGAAACCCATAAATAAACGGAGAGAAATAACACATTCCTGAACAGAATCACTTAATACTGTAACAGTATCTGTTCTCCTTGTCTAGTTAGCCTATAAAATAAATTACTATCAATCAACATCTGATTAGGATTTTGAGAGGGAGGACAGGATATAATTAATGTATTTGTTTTTATTTTATTTTATTTTTTTTTAAATTATTTATTTATTTATTTATTTATTTATTCATTTATTTATGGCTGTGTTGGGTCTTCGTTTCTGTGTGACGGCTTTCTCTAGTTGCGGCAAGTGGGGGCCACTCCTCATCGCGGTGCGCGGGCCTCTCACTATCGTGGCCTCTCATTGCGGAGCACAGGCTCCAGGCGCGCAGGCTCAGTATTTGTGGCTCACGGGGCTAGTTGCTCCACGGCATGTGGGATCTTCCCAGACCAGGGCTCGAACCCGTGTCCCCTGCATTGGCAGGCAGATTCTCAACCACTGCGCCACCAGGGAAGCCCTATTTTATTTTTAATTACATAAATAATACACAAATATATAATCTCATGGATTAAATGAAGCTACGAGGGGCAAATGTAGCTAAATACTGGCATGGTTTGGGGAAAAAGGCCTTCTACTTATCACTTGAGTTTCATGAAGAAACTCAAAAGAAATAAAATCCAAATTAAAAAACTAATAAACTGAGCAAATCTGTATGCAACCTAGGGGAGATAAATGATATGTATTGATTAAAGTTGTTATAAATCAACAGGAAACATGTGAAAACTCAATTAAAAATGAGTAAAGTACATGAGCAGGCAATTTGTAGGGCAGAAACAGAGATAACTGAGATCAATCTTATTAGGACTCAAAGATATACCAATTAAAAGCACTATAAGCTGTAATTTTCATTTACGATTTTCAAAATGTTTTCAAATATTTTCCAGTGCTGTTAAGTACAGGCAAATGGATACCCTGATATATTTCTGGTGATAGTAATAGACACAAGAAGAGGAAAATGGGCAATAACTACCATTTTCCAAGTATTTGTTCATTGGATGAATGGATTAATAGAGGTATTTTTTTTTTTTTTCTTTTTTTTTTTTTTTTTGTGGTATGCGGGCCTCTCACTGTTGTGGCCTCTCCCGTTGCGGAGCACAGGCTCCGGATGCGCAGGCCCAGCGGCCATGGCTCACGGGCCCAGCCGCTCCGCGGCATATGGGATCCTCCCAGACCGGGGCACGAACCCGTATCCCCTGCATCGGCAGGCGGACTCTCAACCACTGCGCCACCAGGGAGGCCCTAGAGGTATTTTTAATGAATGTCTGAGGATACAAAAATTAATTTGAGTTTTATAAAAAATAATTTATAACAAGCCCAGTGTATAAACTGGTATTTAACATTGGGATATATTTTGTGTAATTATTGTCACAAGGAGGAAAGGATTTTTTACACTCTGGAATTCCTCTTAGGGAAAGCATAGTTATTTTTTGTTATTTAATTTTATATTTTATTTTACTTTATCTTATTTAAATATTCCTGATAACTTGCCATAAAGTATGATTACTAAACTTATCTGATGAGGCATTTTCTCGTTTTTAATCCTAAAGAGAACGGCAAGAATAGAGAAAGCAAGACAGAAACGGGACTTGGAAAAGTAACTGGAGTCTGAGAAAGCTAGGTATTAGCTGTGCTAATGTCACCCAAACTCATGAGTCATTAACATGAGAATATTTTCTGTGAAAACAGCCAAAGAACTGAGTGTCAAACAGGAACACAGGAATGACACAGGAACCGGAGTGACACAGGAACACAGTATGTGGTTATAGGATCTGGAGGTGGAAAGACCATGAGGAAGTGAGCTCTGGGAATTCCCAGAAATCATGGGAAGGGGTTTGGATATCAGAGGTCCTGCCTGGATAATTATCCAGCTTTTCAGTGCCATCATAATGCAGATTGTGTTTTATAGTCTTCACAGTTTTTTTATTGTTCTCATTTTTCAGATGGTATGCAAATTTTTTTTTTTTTTTTGTATTAAGATAATATTCTTTACTGTGAAAAGTACCAGCTGGCAAGGAAAAAAATACACAGGAAATATTTCTCACAGGGCATTTTACAGGCTACTCATATTACTAGATGTATTTTCCTTTTTTATGTAAAAATTTAATTTAGTACCCTATGCTTACTTCCATTTCTTAATATTTCTAAATGCTTTACTGTATTTAATACTTGGCCTCTTGGTTCATTGGTGGTGGTGGTTTACTTTTTGTTTTGTTTTGTTTTAACAACTTGAAGCCTAGCTCTTAGTACTTGGCAGTTTGATGCCAGTAAGTGGCCACATAATGTGGGAGGGATGGGAGCTTTATTTGCCTTTGACAAGCTGTTATTAGCCACTGCCAACCCCCAAACTTACACACTCCAATTGGTTGCTTTATGTAAATTCTGCGGTTAGACACCAATCACTTGGGAATAATTAACCATATAGGTGATCACTAATTCATACCTCTCATTCATTGATGGATATGAGAAGCACCATTTGGTTTCCCATAGGTTAATTTAGGTCCTTGAGTCTTAAAATCCTTCATGGTTAGTTTGGAAATTAATCAAACTTCAAGGTCGGTTTCCACTTATCTTTGCTGATGGGATAGATTATTTGATTACTCGAAGCTGCTCGAAGACCTAAAAAGACTGGGTGAATTGGAGATAATAACGGTAGTGGAGGAACAATTCCTGCAGAAAAAAAAAGGGCACAGTCATACATTTTTGGTTAAAAAAGTCCTTTTTAAATTTTTTAATTAAAGAAAAAAGAACAACTATCAGAGTAAAATATTTAAGAAGAGCAAAGCCCGAACTGGCAGGTTTGTCTCTCAGGTAGAGACTTGTAAGTTCATAAATTAGCATCTACTCACCCCTGTTTTTCAGTCAAGTCCACATTCAGTACCTCTAAGATAAGATCATAAGCTTCCACAGAGAATCACCAGGACCCAGAGACCTTTTGGGGTCTCTTTCCTTTCTGAGGCCAGCGTCCCCGTGTGCTCATAGGAGGTGACATGAAGGGTCTGCGAGACTGGGGAGGAAGAATCTTGCTTCCTTTATCTCACCTTTACTTGATTTGACATAAAACCACAGCTGGTACTCCCGCAACCCGGCAGCCAACTTCAAAGTCTCCAGGATTTGTCCTCCTTATTCCTCAGTGTTTTATAATGGTTTGACCTCAGACTATACTGATACTCTGAATAACATATGTTGGTTTGGCTGTCTTCAAAGTTGAGTTCCAAGTGGCAGACATGTGTACACACATCCTAGCATCTTGTGGAAAGAAGACCTAGAAGCTGAGGAGCAAGTGTGTGAATGGGGCAAAAATTGAACCAAACCTCAGTACTTTGACTTCATTTTCTCTCTACACTGAGTCTTACTCAGAATGCTCCCTGATCCCTCTGTGCAGATAGGTCAGTGGGGAGAGGAGAACTCCCGTTTCTGGTCCTCCAGACATAATCAAGCATGCCTGAGTCCTACAGTGACACAGTTATTATTGCTTTTCATCACGCATTTAGTGTTTCATTCAATTCTTCATGGCATATTTATTGAGCACTTACTATGTGTCAGGCATCATGGAAGGTACAAGGATATAGCTAATGTCAAAGAGGATAAAGCACCTGCCCTAGCAGAGCTGCCATTCTGTGAGGAGACAGACAATTAAAAAGTGTGCAAGGGCTTCCCTGGTGGCGCAGTGGTTGAGAGTCCGCCTGCCGATGCAGGGGACACGGGTTCGTGCCCCGGTCTGGGAAGATCCCACATGCCGCAGAGCGGCTAGGCCCGTGAGCCATGGCTGCTGAGCCTGCGCATCCGGAGCCTGTGCTCTGCAAGGGGAGAGGCCACAACAGTGAGAGGCCCGCCTACCGCAAAAAAAAAAAAAAAAAAAGTGTGCAAAAAAACAGCCCCAAATACTTGTAATGAAGGATAGGAAGGAAATAAATAGGGTTCTAAGGTAAAGAACATCTTGGGCAGGTAGAGGGTCAGAAAAAGCCTCTCTGAAGAGGGGATAATAAAGCTGATACCCAAAGGAGTTTTTTAAAAAAGAGCCAGCCACACTATTCCAATAAATTTTAGTAGTAGAATGCTTTTTTTAAAAAATGAAATTATTAGTGGAATATCACTCAAAAGTAAGTAAAATGGACTGCTCTGATAGAAGCTAGCTAGTGTTGTGGCTCTGCTAACTCAGCCTCTCTCTTAACCATCCTCCATCCCCAAGGAGACCTTAGATATTCTCAGGGATGAGTTATTGACTCGTGTCAATAAACACTCCTCAGAACAAGACCCAGGGCTCTGCAGAACACAGTTTGAAAACCATTGGCCTGGGTGTGGCCAATGGCAATTGCTTCATGTGGTCCTGCCCTGTCAATCAGACATGAAGATGTGTATCTCTGACTCAGCAGAGTAAGCAGTGTGTCAGCTCTGACACAGATTTCAAACGTTCCCCTTTATGTCCTAAACTTTCAAAGCACCACAAGCCGTGTGTCTGCTCTGTTATTTGTCTAAAGCTTCAGTGATCTATACCTTCACTGGAAGGCTGTACACACTTGAATTAACATTAGATCATTACTGAGAATAACGATTGCCTCTTAGGTGAATTTAATGAGAGTGAGAGCTTTGATGAAGTGCTGAGAGGATAAGTGTTCCACTTGGACAGCTCATCTTGAGAAGGCTTCTTTTACCTCTGCCTTTTGTCCATTCATTCCTACTTTGTACTATGTGGGGCAAACGTAGGCAGTTTATACTTTTGAGTAGTCAACGTTTTTTATTTTTCTTATTTTAATTCCATTGAAATAATTCAAAGAATGAACTACTTCAAAAAGTAAAGTACTTGGGCTTCCCTGGTGGCACAGTGGTTGAGAGTCCGCCTGCTGATGCAGGAGACACGGGTTCGTGCTCGGGTCCGGGAGGATCCCACATGCTGTGGAGCGGCTGGGCCCGTGAGCCATGGCCGCTGAGCCTGCGCTCCACAACGGGAGAGGCCACAACCGTGAGAGGCCTGCGTACCGCAAAAAAAAAAAAAAAAAAAAATTAAGGTATGTACATTGTTTTTATAGACATAATGCCATTGGACACTTAACAGACTGTACTGCAGTATAAACATAACTTTTTAGGTGCTGGGAAACAAAAAAAAATCATGCAACTTGCTTTATTGCGATATTCACTATATTGTGGTGATCTGGACCTGAATCTGCAATATGGGATGCCTGTATGAGAGATATATAGGAAATGCAGACAGTCAGCAAAATAAATCGGAGCCAAGGTCATGCATAGAAACAATATGTACTGTACATGCTACTGTTGCTGAGATGAATAAGCCCTCTCACCATTTTCAAATTCTTGCATCATGTGCTCAAGAGTTGAAGTTCTAGAAGAAATAATCATATTGGCAAAATCTAAGATAGTTCTCACCACAAGTCCTAGAAGGAAGGGAGAGGGAACTTCAGGGACCCTAAGTTTTTGCCGTGGAAGTGAGGCATTGTCTCTACTGAGATGGCACATGATTGAGGATTTCTTATGAGGGGAATTTGGTGTGAATAGGAAGGAGGGCAGTGGTGAGAGGCTGGACAGTCAGAAAGTGACAAAAATCCTCTAGAGCTGCGTGGAAGAGTTGAGAGCTATGGAGATGGCGGCAGCAGAAAGCAAAACTCAAATAGAAGCTGAGTTCAAGAATTAGAAAAAGAAGAATAAAGGTTATTTATTCATTAGCAGCGACAAGAGACACACCAGGGAGAGGAGAGCTGAGTTCTGAGCAACTGGGATGGCCATTCAGTCACCAGCACTCTTGCAGGCTAACTAGAGATACTGCTGTGTTCTGGACGGCAATGACTCATGTTCCATTTGCTCACGAGGACTGGCTTTACAGCAGACACGATAATTTTCTCTCCCTTTTTATTCCCATATGCATTTACAATGAACTCATCATTAAACAAAGAAACCGAGTGTGTCTGTTCTTGATATCTGAAAGAACAGACCAAACCCCACTCTGCTAAGTCATGAGGAAGTTATGCCAGGGCCAGAAATGCTGGAAGTTCTCCAAGCTGTGTAGACTCCTTGGTCCCAGTGGCTGGGGAAATCCCATCTATAATCTCACACAGCACCTCCACATCTTTCCTGCCTACGCTGGGCTTTCTGTTCTGGGACTTTATATTTTAGGACATGTGACAGAAGAATCGGCGGTTTGACTACTGTGTCCACCCGTGACGCCTCAGCAGGCACGAGGCACGCAAGCCCTGGGCGTGGGAGATTTTTGCGCTGATATTTAGAGAAATTATTTGTCCCACTTTGATTTTTCCACATGCAGACAACTTTTGTTGTCTCAGAGGGCTAGACACAATGGAAGTTCTCTCCAGAGAACAAACTCTCCTTAAACACATTAGGCTGTGGATTGGGAGTTGTAAAGTGGAGAGAACAATTAATAAAATCAATGACAACATTTAGCTTCCTGCCAAGAGTAGCTTGCCCGGTCAACAGACTGCACTCAGATGCCTGCAGTGTAGGAGAACACCCCTGGGCTAGCTGGCTGCTCAGCTGGGGGACACACTAATTGCTTTTATTAATGAGGAGAGCTCCCTTTTCTCCACTGATGTTTCTTGAACTTCCATCTCATGCTTGGTTGATGAAGCATCACTACTACAAGCCAAACCAAAGTTACAATATTTTTATACTAATCAAAATCAGCAAAGCATATTTTGAAGGAGGAAACAGGAAAAAAAAAAGAGTTATATTTAATTCCTAAATGGTTCTTTAAAATGATGGGCATTTTAGAGTGTAAAATCAAGTTATTATCAAATGAATTTCAACCAGCTACAACATGTTGCCCCAAGTGCTACATGTGAGTGTTGGGGGTTGGATACTAGCTTTGAAGTGGAGCACTGGACTTGGAGTCCAAACACCAGGGTTCCTGCACCCGCTGCTCAGGGACATCCAGAGTGTCACTTGGTGTTACTGGACTTTAGCCTCTTTCTTTGTGAAAAGGGGATGATCCAGGACCACACTGTCTCACAGCCCTGGGACTGGGGTCCAGTGAGACACTGCATGTGTATAAGGTGTTAGGCAAATACAAGAGACTGTCATCTGAAACAGTGGGTCTTACATACATTCACTATGTGTATCCCACCAGAAGAGGTTAAACTACCCATCAGTGAGGACATACTGATCTCTTAGCACAACCCAGCACTGTGGTGGATGAAAGGGTTAGTTCGTGTCTCTGCTCTTACCTCTTTCAACGGCTCATTCTTCAGAAAGACCAGTAGTTTTGTTAATAGAGCCATGGACAGTTAGAAAGAAAGACACTCATTTATTCCAAGACCCAGCACGACCCAGAATTAAAAGGATTATTTTGAGGGGGATTCTTGTCCTCCTGACAATGTTTTCCCTTCAAAAGAAAATTGCTTCTCCCACCATTTGGATAATAATACAAGAAAAGAAAGCATTGTGTCTGAGAAAATATTACATATATGGGAGAAAATATTGCATATATGTATTTCTGCAAACACTGCTGCCAGTGGATGCCTGTCAGTCATTTAAATTTTACCACTCTGAATCAGAACTGGTAGTTCATTGTTTTAATTGATATTTTTCTGATTACCTATGAAGTTTATAGCATCTTTTCTTGTGTTTATTACTACTTGGATTTCTTCTTCAGTGCATTTACTGTTTATAATCTTTTTAAACAATTATTTTATTGAATTGTTATCTTTTTGTGTTTGTGGATTTGTGGCAGCTTTTTTCATTCTGAATATTAATTTGTTGTCTATTACTGTATATACATTGCAAATACTTTTTTTTCTAGTCTATGGCTTGTCCTTTATTCATTAACACTATTTAAGACTTCCCTGGTGGTCCAGTGGTTGACTCCGCACTCCCACTGCAAGGGGCCCAGGTTCAATCCCTTGTCAGGGAACTAGATTCCCGCATGCTGCAACTAAAGATCCCACGTGCCACAACTAAGACCCTGCACGGCCAAATAAATATTAAAAAAAGAGAGAGAGAGACTTATTGAGCACTTAGTGCTGAACAGTGCTCTAGATACTGGAATTAGAGATGTGAGAAAGACAAAGTCCCACTCTCTTGGAGTAAATAGTTTAGTGTGGAAGATACACAATAAACAAATAGCAAGATAATGTTATATAAATGTTATAAAGAAAAATAGAGTAGGGTAATGGATATAAAATGATGTAGCATGCTGTTTTAGGGATGTCACAGAGTTCATCTGAGGGCTGACATGAGTTGATATCTGGATGAAAAACATTCCAATCTGAGGAAACAGCATGTGCAGAGGCCCTGAGGCAGAAACATGATGGCTGTGTTTCAGAAGCTGCAAGGAGACCAGTGTGGCTGGAGGACTGCAAATAAAGAGAAGGGTGGTATGACACAGACTAGAGAGACAACCAAGGCCCAGGCAATTAAGGCCTTGTAAGTTACAGTCTATGGCTTTTATTTCATTGGAGAAAGGAAGCAATTAAGGATTTTGCATTGGGGAGTGATGCAATCTGACTTCCACTTGAAAAGGATCATAAGGGCTACTGTGGAGAATAGCCTGAGAGAGAGAGAGAGAGAGAGAGAGAGAGAGAGAGAGAGTGAGTGAGTGTGTGTGTGTGTGTGTGTGTAAGGAGCTGCTGGGAAGAGAGGGAGCAGAATAATCATGTGGCAGGTTACTATAGCACATAGCAGGTAATTCTGATAGCCTAGGCAAGAGATGATTGCACCAGGGTTTTGGCAATAGGATTAGTAAGTCACCAGATGAGGGATGTATTTTGAATGCAAGGCTGACAAGAGCAACTGATGGTTTGAAAGTGGGATATGAGGAACAAGAGAGAAAAGATAATTTCAAGGTGTTTGGCTTAAACACTAGGTGAGTGGTGGAGCCCTTTGCTGAGATGGAGAAAACTGGAGGGAAAAGAAAGGAACCTCTCTTGTATATGTTAAGGTTTGAGAAGCCTATTCAATATCTCACAGCTGCCTATGCCCTGGGTGTGGAGTCAAGAGTTCAAGGGGGAGGAGGTTGGAGGAAGTGGCAAGGGTCTATGAGTCAGCAGTGCACGGATGCTATTAAAAGCCATGGAACTCTGTGGAAGTTAGTATGGGCAGGAGAATGAGGCTGTCCAAGACCAAGTCCTAAGGTGCTCCAGTACCCATTGGGGGAAAGAACAGGGCAAGGATCCATCATGGGCCCTGAGAAGAAGTGACCAGTGGGGTGAGACAAAAACCAGGGGAATGTGGGGTCCCAGAAGCCAAGGGAAACACTTAGAACAGTGCCTAGCGCATAGTAAATGCTACCTAAAATTAGCCGCTATTATTAATTCTGTTTGAAGCCCTGTGATTCCCAGGTAGTCCCTTATGCTCTGACCTCAAATAGGGCTGAATTCCATGACAGCTTTGACCAATAGAATATGGCAGGAGCTGTGATAGATTCCAAGATCAGATCTTAAGTGATGGAGAAATAGATCAAGTTGAGAATTTAGAAGAAATACCACATTTGGCAACGTGAGGGTCATTAGTGACTTTGAGAAGAGAGGTTTTAGTGAAAGGAGACCCAATTCTAAGTGGATTGCTCTCCAGAGAGAAGAGCAAGAGGAGAAGGGAATGTACCAGGTGAGGAATTTTGTTTTAAAGAGGAACAGAGAAATAAGGTCATAGCCAGAGGAAGATATAAAATCTGGGGAAGTTTTTATTTTTGTAAGGTACTTTTTTAGGATGATTTCTGGTGATGGCAGTGAGCCAAGAGGGAGTCTAAATTAATGATGCAAGAGAGAGAGATGGGACAGTTATAGAAATAAAGTCCCTGGGTAGGTAAGAAGAAGGCATCTGATCCAATGCCCAAGTTTAGATTCTGACTGTAGAGAGGAGCACAGATCATTCATCCGTTGGTAACAAAAAGCAACAGAGCAAATCTCCAGGGGCAGAGCGGGTAGGCTGGTAGATGTTTCAGCGGGAGGACAAGGAAGTTCAGTTCTGACTGATTCCCTTTGCTCAGTGAGATAAGGTCATCAGTTGAGGTTGTGGAGGTTCGTAAAGAAAGGAGAATGAATGAACTGTTAAACGTGGACAGTGTGGCAGCAGCGTGAGTCTCTCCAGGAGGCCCCGAGGGGTCCTTGGAGGTGTGGTCAAGTAAACGTCAGCATGGTGTTTTTAATTCAGCCATTGTTATGCGTTTTCGTCCATCTACATTGTTTATGTTGTTTGTTTGTCTTTAATCATATGTAAGATTTTTTTTTCTCTTATGTAGGCAGCTCAAATCTGCTCATTTTTCCTGTATAAATTCTGGGATTTATATATTGTCAAGAAGGTTTTATTTCCACTCTAAATTATTCTTTTAATTTTTCACTATTTCTTCTAATAGTTTCATAATAAAAATTAGCATTTTAGGGCTTCCCTGGTGGCGCAGTGGTTGAGAGTCCGCCTGCCGATGCAGGGGACGCGGGTTTGTGCCCCGGTCTGGGAAGATCCCACATGCCGCGGAGCGGCTGGGCCCGTGAGCCATGGCCTCTGAGCCTGTGCGTCCGGAGCCTGTGCTCCGCAGGGGGAGAGGCCACAACAGTGAGAGGCCTGTGTACCGCAAAAAAAAAAAAAAAAAAAGCATTTTATTCCATATTTTTGTATGTGTGCATGTGTCTAACTTCATTTTTCTCAAAATGGATAATAATGTGTCCCAACATCATTTTTCAAAAATCCATCCTTTTCTCTCTGAAATGCCCCGCTTCATATGTGCACGCTAGTTTTGGACTTCCATGGTTGTTTCATTTACCGTTTGTCTGCTCCTGCATTATTAATACCACATTGCTTTCATCACTGTAGTATTTTTCAATATCTGATAGTAAAAGTCGCCATTCAAATTTCTTTCAAAAATTTCATAGCAAAACTTGGGAATTTTATCTTCCAGATGAAAATTACCTTCCAGATAAATTCAATTCAATATAATAATTGCCTTGTAAAACATCATTTAAAATCCTGAAGAAGTTTTGCTTGGAATGAAATTGAATTTATAGATTAATTTGGAGAGAATTAGCATTTACAATCTGAGGACTTTTCGTAGAGAGACCTGTTATTCTCAGTATTTATTTGGGTCTTCTCTTATGTTCTTTAGAACAGTTTTATAGATATTCTTCAGTGAGGAAACTCTGTGGCATTTGAAAGGCATTTTCTCACTCTGACACCATAAAACAAAACTCGTCTATTATCTTCTACAAGGCACCTTGAGCAAATTAATCTCTTTGTGCCATAGTCTCCTTATCTGTTAAAAGGGGACTGTTGTGAGGAATAAATGAGTTAGTGCAGGTGAAGCACTTAAAACAGTGTCTGGTGCTGCCATTATTATAACTCCTTTCAAAACCCCATAATCTGACTAGTCCTTTGTGTTCTGACAACATCAAACCACTGCCATTCCACAAAAGAATATGTGCCTGGGACTTGCACACGTTATTCCAAAGTGTCTGAAAAATGTAATTTCCACACCTTCAGCTTCTGTAATAAAGGAGAGAACCTGCTAGGGCAGGATACTACTGACAATTTCAAAGAAATAAGAAAGATTTCTCATGTAATCATAAAAATATGTAAAAAATTATTTGGGAACTGCTCTGTAGTTGATTTTGTGTTTGGTACCAGTTTTTTTCCTTTAGATGTTCTACATAATCTAAAAGCCAGACAAGTTAAATTTAAAAATATTTTAAAGGCAGAGGAAGACTTTGCAATAGATGAGTTCCCTGAGTATCAGTGTATTTATATATACAACCAAAAAAGTACATCCTTTGAACCAGCCATACAAACACATGACATTCATTTCATATTTAACATTTTAAGTTATACTACATTATGCTATTTTTCATGTGCATTCAGCGCCGCTGCTTTTACACATAAACAGAGGTATCCATTAATCACCAGGAAGAGGAAGCCATGCAAAAGCTACTTTGGATTGCTACATTTCTCACCTAATGGTGTCATTGCCAGAACCAAAAGACCTATTAGACCCCTCATCTGTTAAAATATATTTTTCTAGGAAATATTAAATGTTCTCAGTGTCAGAAGTCCCTCAGACGACTTTAATAAATGGATGCACGTATGTTACATGAAAAGTCTTCCAATATATTCTTCATTCCCCCTCTCCTTAAAAAGCAGAGTTTTAGGGGAAAAAAATTTTTAGAAACTCCTAGGTTGGCCTTAGGAAGGTGACACTCACTCTTCCACAGCTATTATTGACTGGGTAGAGAGTGAAAAGATGGGAAAAAGGGAAAACCTGCCTCTATTTCCCTATGTCATTTCTCTCTCTCTCTCTCTCCCACCACTGAAATAAGGGAATACATCTAATTATAGAACAGTGGGCTCTCCTTCGTCTAAGTATGAGCATTAAGAGCTTAACGGAAGCACTATCAGGGTGTTTCAGATCACTAACTCTGAGAGCCCTGGGTTCCCTTCTGGAGGCATGACCTAACTTCCAAGAGTTGAGCACATGCTTCATAACTAACTGACCCAGCACTGAAAAAAACGCAGCCTCGGTCTCTGGAGGACGTCTTCAGAAGAACATGGTAACTAGGGTACTAGGTCATAGCAAAGGTACTTCTGAAAGTAAATGAAATAGAGGAGAAAATAGCGCATGTAATATTAATGCAGATTGCACTCAAGAAAGAAATATGCTCCGATCACAGTGTCTCTGTGACCCGCTGCCCTAGTTTACACGCCCTTCAACTTATGCACTCCTAATCCACCGTGAGTCTATGGTTTCTGCTCCTGTCTGACGTCTTTATTTCTCAAAATTTTTGAGTTCATCTTTTTTCAGAGAGCAGAATCAACAAGATATATTAGAGATAAAGTTGAGTGAAAACTGTACTGTTCTTGACCAGAGGACTGCAAATGCCTGAAATCTCCTGGGGTGGGGAGAGGGGGTTGGCACTTCCCTTCAGTTCCTTCATCTGGGTTTGTCCAGGCCTCAAAGTGCTAGCTGAGTCCCCACCCTTCCCCCAGGCAGTGGATCTTCTGCTACTCACCAGGAGGGTGGGCTTTGAGGATTCTCAGAGAGGTGAGGAAATAGGCCTCTGAAAACAGGGCTGTGGACTTCCATCCCAGGGGAATCTGAGCCCAGGCACAGTATGTAAATGTTCCATATGTTTACCTTTATGCAAAATTATGTCAAAATGAAAAGTCATGGACTTAACCATTGTGAACAGCTAAACACCAAGCGATGAATGATGATTTAAGGAAAAAGTAGAGCAGAAGAGGCCCCAAAACACCTTATACTGCACCATGCAATAATGTAAGAGTCCCCAAAAGCTCAAACCAGGGAATAATACTGCTCCAGAAAACTGGCAAGGCTCTGGAAAATAGTATTTGCCAAGAAAAAAGAGTTCCTTTGAAATGGTTATTCAGCTTATCATAGCAGACGCCATTTTCTTTTGACCCCTGTGATTTCTCTGGAGAGAGCACTGCTCTGCAGATTTTTTACAACTGCTTTATACAGTTGGAAAATGATGATAAAGTTCATTTTCCATTGCTGGCTGTTCCCAAGTACGACTAAGTCCTAAAGGATCCTCCTCCTGTAGGGATACAGACAGAGCTGGGGAGCCATGGACTGTTAGAGAGAGAAAGCAAGTCCTAAGACAGAGCTCACCTTTCTGGAGTTTAACCTGGTTTGGGATTTATGTTTTCATGCAAATCTGGTCATAAAACATAATCCACACAATGTTAGATAAAGTCTACCTTCTAGATTGTAAGGAACAAAAAAATTAAGCTACATAATTGGCCATCTTCCTTGCTCAAAAATGTCATCATTTATTACTCCGTGCCTTTCCTTTTCAGTTAAGCTGATTAGGATGAACTTAAAAGCAACAGTGCAGCAAGAACAAGGCATTCAAAAAGCTGATTGATTGAAAGAAATAAGAGATTCACAGAGTGAGTACGTGCATGATGAGAAAGACTAATTAAAACAATATAGTTGGTCTAGTGTTTTTAGTTTTCTTAATAAGAAAATGTACCCCAAAACTCAATTTCATCATATGGAAAATGTGGGTTAATATAATGCAGTTGAAAGATAGAATCTATATGATTACAGGTAGAGAAACAATTAGTGAGAAACTGAAAGGTTAGTAAGAGAAATGGGAAAGGATAAAGAGACATGGGCAAGATACGATCTGGGAAGCTCCATGGAATAGAGAAAAGCATGAAAGGGAGGAGGTCTGAAGCACATGGTAGTTTTCCAGTCCGTCACTTGCCCTCTGTAAGGGACCACTTTCATTCTGGAAAGGTCTCTTGAATGAGGTGAGTTTTTAAATGAAGGATTTGGAGAAAATGCTGAGACTGGCTGTCAGAGCAGAATATCACTCTGGAGCAGCAGGGGAGAGCGCCTGCCTGCTTAAAAGAAATGAAGGATGGAGAAAGGAGCCAGTGCCTCAGGCTGGAAGGAAGCAGTAAAACAGACACAGAGGCTGCGCTGAGGCAGTTAATATGCAGCTGCCTCAGGGGTTGGCAGGCCTAACAATAACCACATCAAAACACAATCCGATACCGAGAGGGAAAGATGTTGTGAGGAATTTAAATCAAATAAAAATAAAGACCATCAAAGCATAGAGAGAATAAGGATGTTAAAACAATAAGGGTACCCTCTCTCTACCAGCGACATTACATCATCAGCAAACTTCCCTGCTGTAGATTCTAAAGACATTGTAACCTGGGGGACCACTCGCAACCTTTGCGTTTCCAGAAATAGCAGCAGATGATGCAAAGTTTCCCATCAGAAGCCAGACATTTTTATCTTTCTGTCATCCTTAAGGAAAAAATAAAAATCACCATAGCTTGTTTTATTGAGTGCTTCCTGTTTGGCAGGCAGTGATCTGAGTACTTCCTACATGAATTCAGCTATCTTCAGAACAGTTCTGTTTTATTATTATCCGCATTTTTCAGTCGAGGAAAATGAGGGACAGAAATGTTAAGTAACTCTCCCAGAGTCACACAGCGAGTAAGCAAGGAAGCCTGGATGCAAACTCAGGTAACCTGGCCCCAGAGTCCATGTTCATGACCAATGCATGTCACTCTCTCCTAAGATACCAGCAGCAACACTGTAGATGACCTTGGAAACTTCTGCACTGCCTTCCAAGGACCTCACTGTCATAGGGAGACAGGACACTAGGTGCAAACCGAGCTGTTTCTGTGAGATGCACAGTGTGGAGACAGGAGTGCACGTACTTGTGACGAGGGAAATCTGGCTCATTTACCCTCCATATTTGGTTCATTCATGAGAACGCTGACCTGGTCCTAGTCCTTTGAGAAATTTTTAATGTCGTCTCATGTCTCTTCCCAAATATGAACACCTAGTAGGCTCTTTATAAATCCTGGCTTGCTATCAGATTTAATTTTTAAAATGATAAGATGCCTAAGATATCTCACCAAGTACTCAGTGTTTATACACTCTTGTCTGTATAGGTTAGAACTTAAACTTAACTGGATTTTCTAATTATTGCCATTTTTGTTTTCCTGAAACCTGATATTGGGCTTCTGGATTTGCGAATTTGCAGAATGTGTTCCTTCATATTTGTCCTTTTGTGAGCAGTACAATCCATTGCTGATTTACAAGGTCAGGTTCACCTCACAGTAACTGCAGTAGAATGGACCAGGTTTAGAAAGGTGGAAGAGAGGAATAATAGTAGGATGTGTGTGAACTGAAAAAGTATATATAAATACATATTCTAAATAGAGAAAGGGTATCTGAGCAAATCAGTTATAAAAGACTCTAATCTTTCACGAGAGAGAAAAATGCTGATGTTGATGGGAATGTATTTCCTTTTATTAATTTGATAGGTGTCTTCTCCTTGAAGACAGTATTCACCACTTAACAGCTTTAGCAATTCTCCAGGCCCTCAGTCCTTCCTTGTCTTGGTAATTTTGGAACACAATGTGGCATCTTCTTTCTTGGCTCCAATAAATCGCAGGGTTTGCCGCTCATCTTCTTTAACAAGAGTTCTTGATTCTTTTATAAAAATGGGCCTCTGAGTGTAAAAGGCAGTCTAAGCCCCTAAAGATATCTTGGGTTGAAGAAAGAGAGAGACTTTCGAATGTGGTAATAAAAACTAAATTACACAGCATTAAATTTACTAAGTAAGCAAGATAATAGAGTCTGAAACCAGGGTGCTGAGTGAGCAAGCTTCCAACTTAGTCAGAACTGAGCTGTGATGTGACCTGCCGTGTGTAAGATGCATTATTGAGATGGCATCTGTTATTGGCATTAGTTATTCAGTTTGTATGACAATTTTCATTACTAAACTTCTCTTTTCCAAAGCCTATAACTCAGTGGTAAAAATTTATATCTTCCATTATTTTTAAAGGACCAAATTTGGCATACAAATTCTAGTGCTTAAAATGGAATTTTATTTCAGGAGAAAATTGGGCTGCATTCAAGTAAGATTCTATTGCATATTACAGAAGCTTACTAGCTTAACTGTTATGTCTAAGCATAAGAGAAATAATTGATACTGTGTGGGATAATATTTTTATTCCTGCATGCACAATGCAAACAGCCTTGCAACCATATGAAAATATCGATCTGGCAATTTGGGACCCCCCAGAAGTTTCAATTCCTTTTCTGGGTGCCCACTGAAGGTATTTCTGGGAATGAGAGTTCTAGAATAAAGCCTCAGTATAGCCTTCATGTTTTAAGGAAAGCCAGGGGGAATTGTAAATGTGAACAGCCCACAAGTGAAAACAGAGATGAGATGGATCCCACCACTCAGCTGGTTCTAAAGATCCAGGGCCAGAAGCAGGTGTGCTCAGGAGCTTCCAGTGGACACAGTTGCGTGTGGTGTGGTCTCTCCCCAGTGAACTGAGGTTCACGGTGTCATTACTGGACATCAGGTCATTGGCCCAAGACAGCATTTGTCAACATTTAAAAAGTCATGCACCCTTTTGAGACACTTGATAATGTTGCCATTTCACTGAGACTCTAGTCTTGTCCACAGTGCTCAAGGTCAAGTCGTATTAAAATGGACTTATTAAAGTGGCCACCGTAACACATGACTTCTCAATTCTTTACTTCTTTTTAATTAGTAATTAATTAATTAGATATATTAGATCCTCCTCTAAAAACAGGTTCTAATTGGAGGGAAAAGAGTTTGAGGAAAAAATGCCTTTCACAGTGCCTGGTACATAGCAGGATCTCAACACTGTTAGTTCTCTAGCTGGGTTACTGGTTGTAAAGATGGAGCCAGGGAAACTAGTGTCCCACCCTTACTGGATTCTCTGCCCACTTGACAATGTATATTCAGGTTTAGCTTGACCGTAGGTCTTTGACAGTGATTGGGAAAAATCCCACTTGGCTAATTGTCCAAGAGAAGGTGAAATTGTTACTAGCAAAGAGAAGAAAGTTTATAAGGGACAAGGAATTCATAGAATTATTGACTCATATTTTGCATGAGATTATTTTTTTCTTTAGGTTGTTAGTATCCTGAGTCTTCATATATCTTATTGTTTTATTTATTTTGCATGCCGTCTTTCCCACAGTCTCTCTTTGCAGACAGAACTCAGTCTTTTTTTTTTTTAAAACATCTTTATTGGAGTATAACTGCTTTACAATGGTGTGCTCGTTTCTGCTTTATAACAAAGTGAATCAGTTATACATATACATATATCCTCATATCTCCTGCCTCTTGCATCTCCCTCCCACCCTCCCCATCCCACCCCTCTAGGTGGTCACAAAGCACTGAGCTGATCTCCCTGTGAGATAGAACTAATCTTCTTTAAGGCATCAAGAGCCCCTAGCCTGGAGCTTCAAGCCCCTGGCTGGTTCATCAGACTGAAGATCAGTCTTTGTTCCAAATTGTGACACACAGTTACTCCCTCTCTGCAGTTTCAATCAATGCCAAGCACACAATTACTTTCTTTAGATTGCTTTAGCATAGTTTGGAATACAGTAAATTGATTCAAGTTGCACTTCACATTGGGTAGAAAAGAAATATATACTCTTTCTGGTCCATTTGCCCAGCAGTAGATACTCTTTGGATGGAGTGAATAACTAATCATACAAATTCTAAGTAGAGCACAAAATGCTCTCTTCAAAGCAATGTATGTTGACCATATCACTAAGTCTCGAATATCTTTAATCTATCACTCTATTAGGAACTGGAGTTAAAGGAAATCAATTGCCTGTGAATTACAAGGTAAAATTTGCTTTGTTAGATATTATTAATTCAAAAAAATTCCAGCCTATTTGGAGAGATTTCAGTTGAAGGCAAGTAGTGCCTTTTGGCCATTTTCTTCTTACTTTAGACCGCAGGCACTTAAGTGTAAATCTATTAATGAACAATTGGCATTCCTAAAAGCTTATTACATCTAAAAGCTTAAGACTATCCATGTGCCTTCTTCCTATCAGCACAGTTCCCTTTCATTTTATTCATGTATATTTCTTTTAGAACTAGAAATTCCTAGCCAATGAAATCATTTTATTTCTTTCTCAGAGGAACTGTGAGTGAGAAGAAAATTGGTTCCATGTAGTTTGTAGTCATGTGCTCAGCTGGCACTTCACATTGTGCTGGGCAGCAGAGCTCTGTCTGACGTACAGAAAATCATGCTAAAAAAAAGCTGACCTGCCCTAGACGCAGAAAGACAGTGTGGCTCAAATACCACACGATATTCCAGGTCTCACTGAAGGTCCCTGAAAAAAGACCATGTGTCCAGCCCTCCATACACTGTCACACTGGCCCTGTGGCCAAAGCCACCTCAGTCTTCATCAAGAGTAACCATGAAGGAACGGTGACACCAAACAAGACTAGGGCACTGAGAGTGCTTTAGAACACCAACTCTCCCACCTGCTCCGGGGCGATGCTGACAGCAGACCCAGGAGCCACCGGGCCATCCTCTCTGTACCCTTCATCCACTCTTTCTCTACCCCTCTTCATGCTCTCACACCACAGAGGACCTTCTTGTCTCAGAGGAAGCCAAGCGTCCTCACTCATTTATTCAACAACATTATTGAGCACCTCCTGTGGGCCAGGTTCAGCGAAGTGCTCAGAGTCAGCTCTTTACTGCAAGGGGCTCTTTATTTAGGAGGGGAGGTTGACATGGAACCACTGACAAAACACTGACTTAAATGCAATGCTAGAGGTTTGTTCAGTGTTGAGGACTCACAGAAAGGAGTGAACAATTATGCTTTGGAGGAGATGAGTGACCAGGGAAGAATAAGGATAAAGAGGTGCCAGAGCAGGCTGTAGAGGAAGACACGTACATTTTATCTAGGCTCGCAAGAAAGCATAGGAGTTTACTAATAAAGTAGTTCACACTCTGAATGATATAATCATTTTTCTGGATGTCCCACAAAAATCTCAAACTGAGCTCACTACCCCGAACCACCCACTGACCCACACTCAACCTGCTCTCCTAATTGATTTCCCCATATTGGCTTTTGGTATCATTAATCAACAACATCAGGTCTTGAAACTGGAGGCAACTTTGATTTCTGTGTCTCCTTTATACCTCCCATCCTAAGATCTCTGGGATGAATCCATTTTACTCAAGAAATGTCAACTTGACCCATCCCCTCATCTTCTTCTCCAGAGAAGCCCACGTCAACCTTCTCTTGGACTCATTACCGTAGACTCTTTACCACAAGTTACTTCTTAACAAGGAACAGATAACATATATTTTCGGCCTCCAGCTGTATTGAATGCCCCTCTGTGTACGCCCTGGGTAAGCCATGCTGCACCACTGGGTGTCCTGCACTGATCATGCCCCTACCTTAGTTCCTGCATTCTGCTGTAGAGTGTGTGTGTGTATATGTGTGTGTGTGCGCGCGCATGTGCGTGTGTTCGCGTGTGTGCACATAGGCTTGCAGCCTGGAAATTCCTTTTTGCTTTAATGCAACCCCCCTGAGTGGCCTTTTCATGTGGAAAACTCCATCATTCTAATCCACTGCTGTGTGTATACTTTTTCTGACCTCTCTTACCCATACCTTTAATGGAATACAGCACAATGAATTGTAAGGAGTTATTTGAACAAGGTGAACACAGTAGGATACAAGTAGAAAGTAACTTGATTTTTTTTTTATTACTGCCTTTTAAACTTGCTCTTTTGAATGTTTTTTTCCCCTTATTCCCTTATGTAATCTTGGAGTGATCCTATAGCTTTTACAGCATTCTCGGGTATTAACAAATTGTGTAGGCTTGCAGAAACGAGAAGTGTAGACACATCTACTATCAATAATTGATTCTGTCATTCAACAGAAAGCACAGGGGGCTGGGAGTGGCAGTAGTGAGTTCAGAGAAAAGTTCCTGTGTCACGTGGCTAATGTGGTTGTATCCTGAGGTCAAGGCCAATTGTTCATGTCCAGCAACCACATGTTGTCTCTTTCATTTGTGGGGTTTTGGTGGGGTCTTCAGAGAACCACCCTGCTTGTCCTCTGCCACTTGGACCATCTTACTATCATTCCCTGAACAAGCTAAGCTTCTCCCAGCTGGCCATGAATGACCCCTTCACCCCAGCTTCTGACCATCCACCCAGCAGGATCTATCTCTGTTGGTCACCTTGCCTCACAGATAATCAACTCCACAGAAGGTTTTTCAAAATAAACTTTTAATTTTAGAATAGTTTTAGATTTATGGAAAAGTTGCCAAGATAATAGAGTTCCCACGTACCTCACATCTAGTTGCCCTTTCTGTAAACCTCTTACATCAGTGTGGTATGTTTGACACAACCAATGAACCAATATTTACACTTTATTATCAACTAAAGTCTATACTTTATTCAGTTCCTTTTTTTTTTTTTCCACCTAGTGTCCTTTATCTGTTTCAGGATCCCTCATTAAATTTAGTCCTCATGTTTCCTCAGGCCCCCTGTTAGCTGTGAAAGGTTCTCAGCCTTCTTTGGTTTTGATGAGCCTGCTGATTTTGAGGCATATTGGTCAAGTATCTGGTAGAATGTCCTTAATTGAGGACATTCGTGATTACATTGGAGTTACCGGTTTTGAGGAAGAAGATCACACACAAAGTGCCATTCTCATCACATTATATCAAGAGTATACACTGTCTACATGACCTTCACTGTTGATACTGACCTTGATCAGTTGGCTGACGTAGTGTTTGTTCAGTTTCTCCACTGGAAAGTTAGTCTTTATGTTTCCCGCCTTTCAACACTGTACATTTTGGAAAGAAGTCATTATGGGCAGCCCATATTGAGGGAGTGGGGAGTTATGGTCTACCACTCTGAGGACAGAGTAGCTACAGAAATTATTTTTCCCACACAGCTTCTTCTACATAGGTGGGCTGTCAATTATTGGTCTCTGAATTTGGGGCCTCTGCCCCCTAAACTCTAGGGAAAGTTGTATTCAGTGTCCTGTTATACTGTCACAGTTCAGTGGTTCTGAAAGTGTGGCCCTGGACCAGCAGCATCAGCATCTCTGGAGAGTTTGTTGGAAATGCAAATCCTCAGCCCCCACCCCAGACCTTCTGAATCAGAGACTCTGGGGCTGGGGCCCGGCAGTCTGTTTTATCAAGTCCAACACCTGGTTCTTTCTTTTTTTCCAACACCTGGTTCTGATGCAAGCTGAAGTTTGAATACCACTGTGGTTAACAGTTTATGTGTACTCTACCCTGAAATCCCATCAGCCAGCCTAGCACATAACTTGACACAGGGTAGGAGCTCAAAAATGAGCTGCAGGGCTTCCCTGGTGGCGCAGCGGTTGAGAGTCCACCTGCCGAGGCAGGGGATACGGGTTCGTGCCCCGGTCCGGGAAGATACCACATGCCGCAGAGCGGCTGGGCCCGTGAGCCATGGCCGCTGAGCCTCCGCGTCCGGAGCCTGTGCTCCACAATGGGAGAGGCCACAACAGTGAGAGGCCCACGTACCGCAAAAAAAAAAAAAAAAAAAAAAAAATGAGCTGCAATTTTCTTCTATTTTATTCTCTGTCATTGAAATTGCACTCTTTTTTTTTAATGTCTTTATTGGAGTATTATTGCTTTACAATGGTGTGTTAGTTTCTGCTGTATAACAAAGTGAATCAGCTGTACATATACATATGTCCCCCATAACTCCTCCCTCTTGCGTCTTCGTCTCATGGGTGGGGTTGTGTTCCTGTCTTCCTAGTTGTTTTGGCATAGGGTGTCCAGCACTGTAGCTTGCTGGTCATTGAGTGGAGTTAGGTCTTAGCATTGAGATGGAGATCTCTGAGAGAGCGTTCGCAGTTTGATATTACATGGGGCTGGGAGGTCTCTGGTAGATGAATGTCCTGAACTCGGCTCTCCCACCTCAGAGGCTCAGGCCTGACACCTGGCTGGAGCACCAAGACTCTATCATCCACCCGACCAGTTACATGGGGAGTTTCTTGCCTTTTGGGAGGTCTGAGGTCTTCTGCCAGCGTTCCGTAGGTGTTCTGTAGGAGTTGTTCCACATGTAGATGTATTTCTGATGTATTTGTGGGGAGGAAGGTGATCTCTGCGTCTTACTCCTCTGCCATCTTGAAGCTCCTCCACTGTCTTAGTTTTTAAAGGTGATATTAGCTCCTTGCTGTTGTTGGGCCTTGGGTGCTTCCCCATCTTTTATGAGTTCCTTCAATTCTGCTCATACCTCTTATTAAAATCTCTTTAGTTAAAACTTTTTGAGTATGCCATCTATATCCTATCAGAACCCTGATGGATACAGTGCCCTCAGATTTTATTCATTTTTGTCAAGGACTGCAAATGGAACACTTTTTTCCAAAGAAGAAAATTACTAATGATGTGCTTTTAGGCTTTGGTTATTTGAGTGTGAAGAACCTCCCAGTACTGTTCTGAAGAAATAGCTGGATTTATTGTCTGTGTACATTATGTGTGCCAGAATTATGCCCAGTCCATTGTACACTATCCATTTAATTCTCAAAATAATAATCATGAGGTTTTATTATTTCAATTTTACTGGAAATCAAAGCTCGGAAAAGTTGTGACTTGCATCATATTACAAAGCTAGAAGAAACGGTAGCACTGGGACTGGAGCATCTGTATGATGACAAACCAGGGTCCTTCAGGCCCTTGTAGTCCCCAGGCATTGTCCCTTTGCATAGGTGACACTGCAAATAGTCCACAGGAAGGGGGTTACTGGCCAGTCTGAGGCAGAGGACGAAGCCCTAGAGATATCTGCAACACAGCTTCTGCTTCATGTACAGGAACAGAGAATTTAGCAGGGGTCTGACAGCGCTACAGTGAAGGACAGGGTGGGGAGAGAGATTAGAAGTCAAGGTCAAGGGCACAAAGAGTCACAAAAAGTGTGTGTGTTTAGGATTAGGCTGTAAACTCAGAAGGAACTTGTGTAATATTTATAGATGAAGAGGAGGACAAAAATAGACCCTGTTGCAATTCAGTTTCCACAAAAGAGGCAGTTAGGAGAGACAAATATAAGGATGGTATCAGTTAGCATTTGGAGAGTGAGTGAGATTAAGCTAATTTGTCAACTCTCCTTGCTGAGGCTTCTTTCTCTAGCCTAGTTGCCCCTGGGCAGATGATGGCAGTCACTAGAATATGCCAAGACAGCACGTCCAGGGAAGCAATGCCAGATGGAGGCTGTAATCATTATCCCACTAATTAATGGCATTTCTTCTCCTGAGTACAAACGCCAGCCCCTAAAAAGGGAACAGTGGATCTCAACTCAAAGTCTCCACTGAGTATGGCAAGACTTTGCCTTCCATAAATAGCATCCATAAGAACCTGCCTTGAAAAACACCTTTTAGTGAGTGGTTCATATAGTCATAAATAAACAAATGCCTGTTGAATAAGAGGGAATGGGAATTGTAGCTAGATTGAAACATCACCTTCCTGATTACAGGGCACTGAAATTGTGACACTTCATCCCAACTCTGTGGTTTGTGCCAGGGAGACCGTGGTAAAAAGCCCTCGCGGAGCTCATCACACTGCAGCAGGAGGGTTAGACAAGATAGAAGTAAACTTTCACAACACAGTAGGTGCCATAAAGGAAACAAACAAAATAGGATGGAGAATAGTATGGCAGTCAAAGCCCTCGGAGGAAGAAATATTTGGGCACAGACTTAGAGGAGTAAAAAAAATACACACACACACACACAGAAACTGCCCATTCAAAATACACCAGCAAAGTTTTTCAGGTGGAAAGAGCAGTCAGGGCAAAAGTATGGATTTGGGAAGGTTCTTGGTACTTTCGAGTTCATGGCCTGAGCACAGAGTGCAAGAAGGGAGAGGGCAGGAGATGAAGCTGGAACGAAGGGTCAATTTGAGACCACGTGTGAGCCCTGGAAGAGCCCTGGGCCTCCCGGCACCATGATTCTACGAGGCCATCTGGCCCCGGGTTTCAGAAGGTGGATGCACTTTCTTTGTTTGCTGGGGATCAGGTTCTGCTCCTGGCAGGCTGTCGGTAGAGCTCTCACTTGGCAGGTACAGGCTCCCTTGACTTCATAAAGGCACAGCCTGTAGTCAAGAATTTCCAAATGTGATTAAAATGAAACTGCCATGGAAGTCAGGCTTGGCCGCCTGTCTCTCAGGTACTGAGAAGGAAGAGCGCCTTCCGGACCTGGCAGGTAACCTCAGTGACATTGTTTGGAATAGATTTAGGAAGGGCTGCCAGGTAGACAGGAGATTTCAGTAACTGTGCAGCCAAATTAGTAATTAGAAGGACTGGGTACTGGGGATGCACCATGGAAAACTTCCTGACTCTCAATGGTCGGAGTCATTGAGATAAATGAGCTCTGAAAACAGTGCTTCATTTGAGAAGGAGCACATACTTCATGATTAACTCCAGATGACCACACTCCCCGGAGACTGAGCAAACCCTGTTCCTGGAAATCAGTAAACGATAACTTCTCAATAGCACTTTGGGCCAGTTCAGCCCTTGAACTGTTCAAAAGAGGGAAGAATTGGCCCAAAATGTCCTATATCAGCAGAGAAGCAGAGATAAAATACATTTTCCTGGATAGTTTTAGTTTGGATCCAAGGTCAGCAGACCAAATCACTACAATTTCCTTTCTCAGTGGTTAGTCATGCCATGGAAGAGATGGTTCCAGAAGGATAAACAAAGGTAATGCTTTAAGTAAACAGACTGTACCTGCTCGTGAGAGTAATGACAGTCCACAGCCCGCACGGCGACAGCCCGCTTCCTCTGTGGCTGGTTTTAATTGAAACCGACAGAGCTGTGGAGCTGGCTGGGTTTTGCATAAATCATCATCGGTAATACACTTTCAAGGGTAATCACGACATTAATATACCAAGCAGGAAGTGAAATAATTAAAATTTAGCATAGTGAGGTATTGAAGTTTCCAAAATTAATCTGAAGCACCTTTCCTCAGTACAAATGAGCAATTGCTTCGATCCATAGAAAAGGACATTCAAAGAAATACTGCATTACATAGTCCATCAGAAACAAAAGAAATTCCACTCTTCTTCCTCTGCTGCAAATCATCTGCTTATATTTTAATTCCTTTTCCTTTCTTCTCTGGTGGTGCAAGGTTTTTTTTGTTGTTGTTGTTTTAAATTTGTTTTACCTGCCTTTAAGCTAAATATGTGTCAAAAAGCCATGTAGATTAGAAATCACGCAAATTTGCGAGTGTTAGAGAGAAAAACTGTCCCCTTATGATCTTTAGGAAGACAGTTCCAGCCCAGAGAGTGAACATGGACATGTACAACAGGGAGAAACCTAGGGTGATAAACATCTCACTTCAGTATATCTGCTTAGAAGGTAATGAAGTATCCAGGCTGGATCCCATAGTGAGCCACAGGGGTAAGACACTCAGTGGCTCACTTGTTCTGATGGAGTAAGCATCTTTAATGCTTGATGCTTTAAAAGATGATAAGCAAAAACCTCCCCGTCATAATATGTAATCTCATATGCAGGCAGCTTCAGAACAGCAATATTTTGCAGGGGACCACACCCCTGTGTTCCAAGTCCAGGAATACCTTGACCTAGAAGCACAAAAATAGCAATCAGACATTGAGAAGGGGCTCCCTCCAATGGGCAAGATCCCGGTACCCAGACAGCATCCCAGCTAAATGCCAACCCTCCTCTGAGCTGTAAAGCAGGGTAAAGTCAGCCTCTGTAAGTTAGGAGTGACTTACCTCTTAACTCACATTGGTGTTATTTCTTTTCTCCTCAATATCACACCTTCCATTGGGAGTTAGGGGCCTAGGAGTATCTGGAGGAAAAAGTGGTACTGAACTCCCGTCACCCTTGTGATAATTACTTGAACAGGCAATTTCATCTAGACTTCACTGACGAGAGGGGACACAAAGAAGAATGTCCAATGGTGGAATATCAGACACTGGGGAAGGTGAATTAGCAGTGAGACATGGGGTAGTGCCCCATGCCTCTTACATCACATTGTTCAAATCATACTCCCCATGCTGTTTGTATGTAAAGCCAATTCTTAGGACTTACCATTTGAAGCAAACACTGCCATTTCCTACATTAAAAAATTCCCTAGTGGGTTTGGTCACCCTCAAGTGATGGGATATGCAAGAATAAGTGTAGAGTGAGGAGAGTTGTCTCCCCTCCAGGACATGTGCAAAGTGCCCTATTTATAAATGACTATGATGGTACAGCAAGAGACATTTGCTTCCAGATTTTATTTTGGCTTTGATCAGGTTGAATTTTGATAACTTTGTCATCAAGCATAATTAACAAAATAATGTAATTATGGAATACATGGCACAGGTGAAACTTAATTATTTGGACTCCCAGGAAATGAGCTCTTACAAGCAAAGTAGCAACTTGAAGGAGGATCAGGAAACCGTGTGTCATCCTTCTCTGATTTAGCGGTGATGCCATCTGTACTGGGCTGAATCCAAGCAAGCAGCCAGCCAGCCAGGAGGCTAAATGCAGGAGCAGTGGGTTGCAACCCCAGGGAACATCTGGTCCCTTGAGCAGCCAAGGCAGTTCCATAAATGGTGAGAGCGGTGGGCCTTCAGAGAAAACATAAAAAATGAAAAGTTTAACATTTTCTCCTGCCAGCTAACCTTCCCTACTTTGGCTCTCTCTCTCTCAAAAATATAAGGCAGAGCCTATTATAAAATAGTTGCCTTAGACTGTTTGTGTCCCCCCAAATGCATATGTTCAAACCTAATCCCCAATGTAATGATACTTGGAGGTGGGGCCTTTGGGTGATTAGGTTACAGGAGCAGAGGAGTAGAGCCTTCATGACGGGGGTTAGTGCTCTTATAAAAGAGACCCTAGAAAGCACCTTGGCCTCTTCCTTTGGGTGAGAACACAGACACATGAGAACAAGGAAGCAGGTGCTCACCAGACACTGTACCTGCCGGCACCCTGAATTTGGACCTTCCAGCCTCCAGAACCGTGAGAAGTAAAGGTCTGTTATTTCAGTCACCCAGTCTGTGGTATTTTGTTACAGCAGCCAGAACAGACTTAGACAGTAGTGATTAGGGAGGTAAAGTTCTCTAGTAGACAATGCATAATTTGAGAACAGGAACTGGCACAATGCATGACACCAAGTTACTGTTCAATTTAATAAGTGAATTTACTTATTAGTTCTGCGCCAACTTGGGTCTGGACTGAGGAATGACTCCTTACAAAGACCAGACCCAGAGATTACAGAGAGTTCCGAGTTTTTCCTCCCCTCAAACCAGGGAATTTTAGAAGCTGCTTCAGAGGCTGAGTCCTCAGGGGATAGTCCCAAAGTAGGCAGCTGGACAGAGATGGCAAGTGGGGGATCCCGGCATGTGTTTGCCATCAGATAAAATTAACATTTGTTCACTATGGAGAACAGTATGGAGGTTCCTTAAGAAACTAAAACTAGAGCTACCATATGATCCTACAATACCACTCCTAGGCATATATCCAGAGAAAATTCAAAAAGATACATGCACCCCAATGTCCATAGCAGCAGTATTTACAATAGCCAGGACATGGAAGCAACCTAAGTATCCGTCGACAGATGAATAAAGATGTGGTACACACACACACACACACACACTCACACACACACTCACACACACAATGGAATATTACTCAGCCATAAAAAAGAATGAAATAATGCCATTTGCAGCAACATGGATGGACCTAGAGATTATCATTCTAAGTGAAGTAAGTCAGACAGAAAGAGAAATATATGATGTCACTTATATGTGGAATCTAAAAAAAATGATACAAATGAACTTATTTGCAAAACAGAAATAGACTCACAGACATAGAAAACAAATTTAGCATTACCAAAGAGGAAGTGGGGGAGGCATAAATTAGGAGTTTGGGATTAACATATACACACTACTATATATAAACTAGATTATAAAAAACAAGGACCGGGCTTCCCTGGTGGCGCAGTGGTTGAGAGTCCGCCTGCCAATGCAGGGGACACGGGTTCGTGCCCCGGTCCGGGAAGATCCCACATGCCGCGGAGCGGCTTGGCCCGTGAGCCATGGCCGCTGAGCCCACGCGTCCGGAGCCTGTGCTCCGCAACGGGAGAGGCCACAGCAGTGAGAGGCCCGCGTACCACACACAAAAAAAAAAAAAACAAAAAAAAACAAGGACCTACTGTATAGCACAGGGAACTATATTCAGTATCTTGTAATAACCTATAATGGAAAAGAATCTGAAAAAGAATATATATATAAAGTCATATATATATGACTGAATCACTTTGCTGTACACCTGAAACTAACAAAACATTGTAAATTATACCTCAATAAAAATAGTTTAAAAACAGTTTTAAAAAATTAACATTTGTGCCAAAATTTGAAGTAGTAACTCACTTCAGTTTATGCAGACAGCAGAGGTACATAGAATATGGAAAAAGAATAAGCAAAGTGCCAGGTATCTTTGGAGCATTCGTTGAAGCCTATTCATGTAGGATGCAAATGAGTTTTTCTTTGGGTTTTGATCTTAAGTTTCACCTCAAAAGGAAAATGCCTTTTTATTTGGCTTGTTTGCAATTATTTTTAAACTTATTTTGTAAATATTTTATAATATTTAAAACAGTATATAATGAGGACTCTATGCCTCTTGCAGCAGAAAATAATTAATAGTACTTGGCACTTAATGGCACTTTTCATCATTAAATCTCTTTGTAGACATTAATTAAGGAAAAGATACTTCATCTTTTTAAAGTTGGTGTTAGACTCCTGTCAGTGCATTTCATGAATATTGGTTGTAACGGTAAGTGAAATATTTAGAATCCAAAATACAATCTGCCAAAGTTTTGCTTCAAAGGTAAAAATAAGCCTTCGTATGTTTTCCATTATACTTTGCCCCTTTGAATAGGTTTGTAAATAACTTTTATTCATGGCTCTGTCTTAAAATAAGTTTTTTCTTTGATTATAACTACTGCGATGCCATATTAAAAAACAAGTATTTTATGAAGTATTTTGAATTCTTCAAATGTAAAAGCTTCACGAATAAAGGCACCAAAAGTACTCATGTTCATGGAGAAACACTCGTTCAGTTGGCAAAGTCAGAGCCGCCCCCTGCTTTTCTTCCCTGGAAAGTAGAGGTTCATTTGGTGAGAGATGATCTGTTTAGTCGTTCTCCCTCCTCCGCCTACAGGGACAAATGTGTTCATCTCCAGGGCCAAACTCACGGCCTTGTTTCAGTGGTCCTCTTCTTCCAGAAGTCTTTCTGTCCATTTGTTTCCAATGCCTGGAATATTTAAGATAATCCTTTCATCATATAATTTGAAGCAATAAACATTGCCTCCTACTTCTCATATAAAATAGTTGCCTGCAGGCCAGGATCCTCATTTTTCTTCATTTCCATCCTCACTTGTGTTTACGTCCTTCACTTCTATCTTGGAGACGAGCTCCTGTCTCAGCCAACCTCATTCCTCCATCAACGTAAGTGCTTCCGTTTAATTCCTCCAGTAACCAACTTCTTAAGTTTGTCATTCACATCTCTCTCCCTACTCATTCTTTGCAGGCATTCTTTAAATGCAAACCTAATCTGTTGAATGCATCCCCCCTAGGTACCATCTCGCTCTCTCTACGTGTCGGGCTTCCCACAAGAGCAGCCTTCCATATGAGCAGCCTGCGTCGTCGTCTCCAGTTTCTCTGCTCCCAGTTATTCTTGAAATAACACCAGCTGCTTTCTGCCCTCACAACCCCACTCCTTGCCACCCCATGAGGCAAACCAGCCATCACCTACCTGCCGACTCCATGAGGTACCTTCCACCTAGCATCTCCTGCCTGGGCTCCTTCAATATCATTCCTCCTGGTTCTCCATATACATGCTCAAGGCTCCTTTTCAGTCTTTTTCAGGGTTCTCATCTCCCTGAATGTTAGTGTTTCCAAGAATTCTTTCCTATGAATTCTAACCGCTGTCTTCATCCTCTCTGAGGGACTCCATCAATCCTAGGCTGCAACTGCATCTACATGTTCTGGCCCGTTCTGCTCTGTTTTCCAACATCCTGTTTCCTTTGCCTGGGGTGTCATTCATTCTTGGTGAGTCTAAAGAGAACTGCTTATCAATCTTCAAGACCCAGTTCAAAGAAAATTCTCAAATGTCCTTTCTTTCTTTGTTCCAACCTCCACTTCCCCCAACCCTGACAGAATAAGTTGTTCCCTCCCCAGCGCTCGCACGGCACCTTATATGATTTTGCCTATGTGTGAATGAATGTGTGTGTGTGTGTGTGTTAATATGTCTATACCTGAAGATTTGTCAAGGAAAGGGATTCCAGCTTAATTGTCTTTGAATTCTCAGCACATAGAATAGTTGCAATAAGTCAGACTAAGATGACTTTCATATTAGAGGATGGGAGAGAATAATAATGTGGATTTGGTTCAAGGTTACTTTTTCTTTGTTTTACTCCCAAAGCAGCTAATGAACAATGCAAAGGTTATAAATAAGACAAGGACACTGGGAGTGAATGTAGCTCCCATTGCTTCTCTTTGTATCTTACAGAGATATGCCCAATTTTTGGTGGCACTGGCAGGCCACACAAAGTGAGACATCTGTCATGTCAGAGAAATGGAGAACTGTAATTTTTTTATGTCCACAGCCATGTCAGCACCCAGAAATATCTTTTTCCACTATATAAGAAAATAATTTTGCAGCTCAACTAAGTAACATCTAGCTTAATAGCCAGGGTCCTAGCCTCAAAATGCTTGTCATGACAGTACTGGGTCAAACTTTGTCTATGCTTGTACATTAGGGCCTAAGAATTTTCATGTTTGTCCATTTATCAGTTTTTCATGGCCAGGCCAGGCTTATGTGATTGTCACAAATATTGAATGATTAGTTAGCAAATGAGTAAATGACCATCTGGTTAAAGTAACGCGTTGACTGTGTAATCCATTGCCCAGTCACCCAGTGACAGAGGGGGTGTCTCAGACACACTGGGTATAACTAGTAAAAGCTTCTTAGCATGAATTACTTGAGATAAGCAGTTATCTGAGATAACCTAGGGACCTGAGTCCAAGAAGACTGACTGAGTTTGAGGAATGACATTTGCTTTTTCTTTCTCTCACTGTAATTCTGATATTCCATTATATTTTTAGACTGTGGTAATATGAATGATGACTTATCTTGATTCCATTAAGAAACCCCCTTGTGAAGGATTTAAGAATAGAGTGGATGAAGGTACGTGTGTATGTATGTATGTAAATTCATTCAGAGGAACTCAAAATTCATTCTGTTTAAATTGAACTTTATTACCTAAGAATTCTATTTTATATAGTATCTCTTTTGCATACAGAATAGGTGCATTGCTACTGGTAACTTCAACAAGGATTTAATAACAACATGGCCAAATATCTCTAGGGAATACAAGAGAAATATAGTTATCTAAATAACAAACGTATATGAACAGACTTCTATGTACCAAGTGCTATGAAAGACTGGTCTTCAGATTCTAGGAACTTACAAATGTGTTGATAAGGCAAAATATATACATGTGAAACATTAGGGAAGAGTATATATAATCTTGTGTTAGATTATGTGATTCAGATGAAATTCAACAGAATAAGAATGATGTGTGAGAACACCATGGACCAGCACATTATTGGAGGAGCAGTAGACAGTTCTGGGTTTAACTCTACCAGTTAATTTTAACCTTAGGCAGGGCTTAATTCATTTCTAAGCCAAGTTTTTCTTAACTGTAGGAGTAATTCATTTCTTCTACAAACTTGCCTGTTCTGCACCCTCCAGAGTTTTCATCCATGCAGTGTTGGCATCAGTCAGAGTAGGTGAGGCAATATGAATGCATAAGTATTTGACTTGTTTATGATGGTTATGACCAAATCATAGAAAGATGCACATCACCTCTTCCCAAGAGGTGTGTGTACACTCAGACTCAGCTCAACTCCTGTACGAAAAACCCAAAGTCCCCTTCTTTGAGATCTGCTGCTTTGTCATCCAAACTCCTCCAAAATCTGTCTCTCAACCTTCTCCCAATTTTGAAGCAAATATGACTACACATTATTCCCCTTTGATTATTATTTATTTTTCACTTGCAAGTGTAAAATTATGACCACGATGTGGAGCCAATCATGTGAAGATAGGGGAAGTGTTTCTCAGAGGAAGAAGCAGCAAGTTCAAAGCTCTGAGGCAGAAATGAGTGGGGCTTGTTCAAGGTAGAGAAAACAAGCCAGTATATGTGGGATTTGGAGGGTGAGGGAGTCAGTGATGGGGCGTCGGGGTGGGAGAGGCAGGCAGCAGTAGATCAAGCAGACAAGTTAAGACATAGGGATTTCTTCTAGGAGCAATACAAAGCCCTGGGAGATTTAAGCAGTGAGGTGACTTGACTAGTTTCCCAATTCACTCTTACTATTGGGTCTTCCTAAGAGGGGCAAGAGCGAAAGCATGGAACCAGTCAGGAGACTGTTTCCATATTCTCAGCTGAAGATGATGAGTTTAGCCTGAGGTTATGGCAGTGGACTTTAAACAAATGGAAGGACTCGAGATCTATTGAAGAGAGAGATTAAAAGCACATTTCCAACAAGTGTGATGCATTTAAGGAATGGAAAGGCCAGTGTCCCTGGGAACTGAGCCAGGAGAAGAGGGATGGGAGGGTGAGGTCTGAGCAGTAAGCAAAGATCCTGTCAAAGACACCACGTTAGGGAACGGTGTTGTCACGTTTGGCAGAATCTGCTGTCAAATTAAATGTGGGAGGGCAAAGGGAAAGAGATTAACCAAAGATGGCTCATTTCCAGGTCTGCGGCCAGAGCAGCTCAGTAGCTGCTGATAGCACTTACTAAGAAGAGGAAGCCTTGGTGAAGAGTAGATCTGGGGAGGTGGAATCCAGGGTTCTGTTTTAGAGGTGATAAGACAGCAATAGTAAGTGCCTTGTACGGCTGTTGGACCACCTGGACGGCCAGAGGCATATACAGCACTTTACCAATGAGTCTTGTACATGGTTAGAACTCAGAAAGCTTTGTTACTTTCATTGTCAACATTACTATTCATATAACTATCTCCATCAACTAAAAAGCTTACTAAAAGGCAGCCCCATTTTCCCATGACCTCACTATCCGTCATTTACAGGCAACAACAGTGAAAGATGCGTTGTGCAGAAAATGTCAGTTGGTTCCTCTCCCTTCTGCACATGCAGTCATTATTTTGTAAATGGAGAGGACGTGGAGGAGAGGCAAATGAAATTTACAAAGCGCCTCTGGTATGATTTCTTTTTTTTTTTTTTCATGAAGATTAAGGGTTTTCCACAGATGGCTTACATTCTTTCCATCATTAGTTAAGCCCATCTTAGTGGAAGTTCTACTTAGGAAAATATCTGAGAAAGGCAGACCAATTTGACTATGCAGACAGCTTTACTTCATATAAAATCAGAGTATCTGTTTGAAAGGAATTAGAGGTGGAAGAAAAGAACTGGGAATTTCCTGCCTCCTTCCTCATCTGCCCTCACAGCCGCCCCTCCCCCCGCCAGTTGATAAACAGTCACCCTCTTGACACATCTACACGCCGGGAAAGGAGCAGCAGCATAGAAAATAATTGCCACACACAACACATAATTTTCATTTGCCCTCAGGACATAAAATGCACCAGGATGCCTTCTGTGAGTTGGTTGAGGGGAAGCAATGATTTAGATCCTCACTCTTTATCAGCATCCCTGAAGCAGAAAGCAAAATAAATAACCAGTCCAATGGACATTACTTCTGCACAACGTGCCTCTAAACATAAAAGCTGCAAAGGACAAACATCTGTCTTTTTTTTTTTTTTTTTTTTTTTGCGGTACGTGGGCCTCTCACTGTTGTGGCCTCTCCCATTGCGGAGCACAGGCTCCGGACGCGCAGGCTCAGCAGTCATGGCTCACGGGCCTAGCCGCTCTGCGGCATGTGGGATATTCCCAGACCAGGGCATGAACCCATGTCCCCTGCATCGGCAGGCGGGACAAACATCTGTCTTGAATGTGGTGCTGGATTTGTCTGGGCGGTGGGTAGACACATGTGGATGTACTTGGCCATTCTTCCCAGGAGCCAGGAAGGAAGCATAGGCTGCGGGGAAATGTCACTGCAACTTTCTTAACGCCAGTGGCTCGTCAGAATGCCTGGGTGCCGCGTGCGACATCTCCGATGTTCCTCTGGCTGGCGGTCAGTTCCCAGAGTCACCAGATGAATTTTTCAGGCTGATTCTGATTCATCCAAAATCTTGGGTCTTCATATGGTTCACACTGGCTGATTGTTTGTCTGCCCTGCAAGAAGCTTAATTTATCATTTTTAATTGACAAGGAAATGTAAGAAGGGCTGGGAGTCATCGAAAATGCTACTAGGGACAGGTCTGTTCCCCAAAAGGGCATTTGGCTCTTAAGGAAGCACAGATAAGGCAGGCGTATTTGGGAACGTTTGTTGCTTTTTGTGATTGTGCCTCATTTCCCACATCACCTGTACATCATGCAAAGTGACATTTTCTCTGGTAATTACGCATTTTCTTTCAGCAGCAGAGGAAATGGTCTGTGGAAGGCACGTGATTGTCAGCCCATGAGGTAGTGCTTTCCAGGAAGCTTAAACGAGGACTCCCAGAGTCCACGTTTTTCCCCTAAAGGTCATATGTTTTCCTTTTCAGAGGATAATGCATATCCCAAGTACAAGGTTCTGTAAGTCGAATCTTAAAAGCTCCAAAGCAGAAGCACTGAGCGTGTCAAAGTGGCCATCAGCAAAAGAAAGCAGGCTGCAATCCACCCACAGTGCTGTGCACAGCTCGGCAACACTAGGACCATAAGGGGGCAGGGATCTGCATACTTAATATATGATCTGAATACGCACATGAGAACAGACTCCAAGATGTAAGGTTAGGTGCAGGGTGACAAGGTGGACCGTAAGTGCAGGAAGTACATTAAGAAATCATTGTTCCTCTTTTTTTTAATCAGAAAAATGTTATTCATATTAAAGTGTTAACCTGAGTTAAGCCTTTTTTCAGGGAGCCAACTGTGCCAATCCTCTTAATTACAGTCACACCAATCCTGTGTGATGAAATCTCCAGAGTGCCTGCTTATGCACTGTTCAGTTGAGAGGACTGTATTATGTATGCTTCAGTGTCCTGAACTGCAGGTTTACTTGAGGCTGTAAATAGTTTGATGCTCATATCGCTTTTAAGAAAGGAAAGAAAGGGCTTCCCTGGTGGTGCAGTGGTTGAGGGTCGACCTGCCGATGCAGGTTCGTGCCCCGGTCCGGGATGATCCCACATGCTGCGGAGCGGCTGGGCCCGTGAGCCATGGCCACTGAGCCTGCGCGTCCGGAGCCTGTGCTCCACAACGGGAGAGGCCACAGCAGTGAGAGGCCCGTGTACTGCAAAAAAAAAAAGAAAGAAAGGAAAGAAAAAGACCAAATAGGTCTCCTGCCGTGGTCCCTCCCAAAATTTTGTGCACACGACTCTCTTTAAGAGTTCCAGATCTTTATCCCAGGTCCTCCTTTTTGGCAAGGTGGAATCTGTGACAGCAAGTAGCACCAGGGATCAAACAAAAGCGAGATCTCCCTGGCCAATGACGGTCACTCTTCAGGCTGCAATTCATTACCTGGATGCATGAAAGGAAATCACATAATTTCAGAATCTCGCAGGTATTGAATATTGCAAATTTCTCAAAGATCTTTTAGTCCACAGAGCCAGTGCCAAAGTAAACAGAGGCAAAGGGTGTGCCCCCTACGGGAGCATTCGTACCCTCCTGGGCTCTGCTCACTGTAAACTATGGCCCAGTGAGGGTCCTATATTAATTAACCCTATTCTCGAGGGGAATAGGGAGGCAGGACCCTACATCCCTGCCACTGTGCACCAGCACTATTGCCCAGGGATGCAGGGTGACAGGGAGCTGTGTGTTGTTTTATAACCAAAGCCACATGTTTCTCTGCCGTGTCTTTACTCTGAGCTTTTTATGAACCCCACAGATCCTATCAAACGCACTTAGTAGAAGAGGGATTAGCAAACTAGAGCCGACACACTCAGTTCCAGAACCAGAGGGACTTTTACAGATTCCTCCAGTCCATCTATCTCCGTTTAGGAAGGGTATGGAATGCACCTGCATTGTTTTCTTTTTCTTTTTTTTTTTTAACATCTTTATTGGAGTATAACTGCTTTACAACGGTGTGTTAGTTTCTGCTTTATAACAAAGTGAATCAACTATACATATACATATATCCCCATATCTCCTCCCACCCTCCCTATCCCACCACTCTAGGTGGTCACAAAGCACCGAGCTGATCTCCCTGTGCTGTGTGGCTACTTCCCATATTTGGTAGTGTATATATGTCCATGCCACTCTCTCACTTCGTCCCAGCTTACCCTTTCCCCTCCCTGTGTCCTCAAGTCCATTCTCTATGTCTGTGTCTCTATTCCTGTCCTGCTCCTAGGTTCTTCAGAACCATTTTTTTTTATCTCATATATATGTGTTAGCATACGGTATTTGTTTTTCTCTTTCTGACTTACTTCACTCTGTATGACAGACTCTAGGTCCATCTACCTCACTACAGTAACTCCATTTCGTTTCTTTTTATGGCTGAGTAATATTCCATTGTATATATGTGCCACATCTTCTTTATCCATTCATCTGTCACATTGTTTTCTTAAAGAAGGGAGAGTAGTTCTGGGATATGACTGGTGGATTTTAACCCATGCAGTCACTGTTTTCAGTGGGAAGAATTCACAAAGTCCTTCTCTGAGACACTGAAGGTGACCAGTATTAATGTCAGTTTCAAGTGGATGATTTCTGTGATGAGTCCTTTCTGGAATGGATTTGTATCTTGCCACCAAGATGTGGCGTAACCAGTTACAGAGGAGAACATATCCTGAATCAGTTTCTGGACATTTTTGGGGGGTGTTGTAAGAGAACCTAAAGGGAATTGTGTACTGAACTTAGTGCCTTTGACCTTCTCCAACGTCCTAGAATGAGGGAATTTCTCCACTTAAATCATCTGGCATCAGCAAAATGGGGAGTCTTAATGAAACTGGTGGAGATACTGACTTTAAATGACTGAACTAAAGTGTCACTTTCAAAAGTGAATGTTTGAAATCCATATGGCATTTGTAGCTGTTCATGTCTCTGCTGAAAATGAGAGTTAAAACAGGATCACATTTGCAGACCAACAGGGGGCAGACGGGAGCCAGCTGCTGGGGGAGAGACAACCTGTCTGTCAGTTGGAGTGGCGGAAGGAGGCAACCAGCCCAGCCGTAGATTCTATTCTAGGCAAGCTGACAGACCATGCCAGCGAGGTGCCACCACGCCTCACTGCATCGCACAGACCATCAGGGTAAACCTGAAACTCTATCAGGAGAGGGACCGCAGTCTCCCAGGAAGCCTGAAGGAACACACAGGAACACACAGCATCCTTCCTCCCTGGGTCCCTACTGCTATGGCTAAGGAGAAGGGGAAGGCAGAGTGACGTGGGGAGCTTATTTCAGAAGCTACATCTGAAATGGTGTCAGGGGCATTGCTACGAAGCCTTATTGAGGCTGTCGAGTATCCACGTATAGTCTTAGAAGGGTAAGGTCGGGGAGGCTTTTATGTACAAACCAAGCCGCCTGGCTTAGAACCTTCTGTAAGGAGGGCCCTAAACTCTGCAGAACACACCAACAAGCCACGGGCCCCCTTGTGCTAAATTTTCTCCTACTCTTGATTGCACGGCCATGCAAAGACCTAGAAGTCACTACCAAACCATAACAGGAAGGCCCAAGAACATTCAGTATTATTCTTCCTCTTTCCTCTCCAGCCCTAATCCTAGACTGAAGATTATTTTTCTGTTCCTTGAAGGAGTGAAAAGCATTAAACCAGGAAGCCTCTGCCTGCTACACCTTACACATTTCACTCTGGCACAAGTCAACCTTTGAGTGTCTGTAGCTAGTGAGGTAGATCTGGGGTCCTGGACCTTTATTAAAAGATCAGACGTAGGGGTGTGTGTGACAAGCCACGTAGCAATCCTGGAAACTCTGGGTATGGAAGGAACCCCTGAGAAATGAGAGCAGAACAACTTGACCCTTGTGTCCATGTGTGCTCACTGGGACCTTTGGAGCCCCTGTGCCTCCTTGGACAAGATTGCCAGAGAGCAGCCCATGGCCAGGACTGAGGGATGTGAGGAAGTGGCCCAGAAGGCATGTGTGTCCTAGAGCAGCATGGATGCCGGGCAGTGAGGCACCTCGTGGATGGTTTTAACCAAGCAGAGCAGGCTGTGACCTGGAAGGCCTAGGAAGGTTCCTCCTTGAATTGGGTGGGGAAACATGAAACACAGGTGAGCTGTACTCTACAAAGTCAAATGTGGTTTTATTGCACTCACTGATTACCAATGTGATTCATTTGTCTCAGCCACTGGATGTCTGTGTCCACAAAATGGAGGGCATCTGGCCAAGTGTGGGAATGTTCTGATGAAGTTTGGAATTTGTGTGCAACACTTTCCATGCTCGGCTGAATTGCTGGTAGAAAGCAAGATGCTGCCTCTTGAAAAACACCCCAGAAAGAAGCAGGATACATTTTCCTGGGATTGCTAGTGACTAAACAGTTTACCTTGCTTAGTATCATGGCTGGAAAGATAAAGAGATGACATTGCATAAGTTGTATTAGCACCTTGCTTTTGAATTGCTTTTTTATTTTAACTCTTCCAGAGCCTCTTTTTCTACCTTCTTATTGTGTATTTACAATTTCCTAGTGAGAAGGCAAGACTGGTATTACATAACTTCCAATGGAGGAAAATCATACATAAATAGGTTAGAGGTCTTGCTTTAGGATCCCATTACTCCAGTTTACCTGTATATCAGAGAATCCTGGCCAGAAACTGGGATAATTTTAAATAAAGGGAATTATTACAAAGGCATGGACAAGGATTAGGGAAATCCCTGGGAGGTACTGCAAGAGGCTGGGGCTGGCAAAGGCAATTGCTCTTACCATCCCGAGTCATGAAGGGGCAAGTAGAGGTAGAAAAGACCTAAGAGGACCCTGACAGGAGGGTGAACTCAGTCAAGGGATGCAGCCTGCCCAGAGCAAGCCTATATGGCAGAACCCGGGGTAATAAACACTCAACCCGTCTCTTCCCCACACCCCCTCTGGCCCCTGCTTATGTCCTGACCCTCCTCCCCAGCCACTGACCAAACCCACCTGAAAGCCAGACGGCAGGGAAGCCTATTAGTGGAATCCAAAGAGTGGCGCCTCCAGGGAGCAATTCTGGGAAGAGAGGCTCTACAAAAGATGGTCTATAGAGTCAGCCTCAGAGAAAGCCAAGGCTTCTGGTTGCTAGTTCCAGCAACCCTCAATGCCTCATCTTTCACTGTCATTTCCCAGATAAGGACAGGCATATTATCACCAGGGTTATAACCACCCTTGCTGGTGACTGACTGCATTCCTAGGTGTAAACCTGACAAGCGTGGGCTTTTGCTTTCAATTCAATGCAATTCAGAAAGTGTACTTGTGTCCTGTAGTGAGCTACACACCGGGTACCTTCTTATGAGAGATGCATCAATTAATACAACACTGCCCTTTCTTATTGTTCTCCAAAGCCCTTTTTATGTCTGGCCTCATCCCTAACACACACACACACACATACACACACAGGCACACACACTCAACAGTGCACATAGGAAGATGAGAATGAAGCACAGCTTGTGTTTCTGGCTCAGATGCTGCTAAGTTAATTTTAGTTGGAAAACTCCTTGACAGACTTCCAGGAAAATACCACCCTAAACAGCAGAGCTCCTGCTAACATCTGCCTGCTGTTTGCTCAGTGACACCCAATGCCAGTCTCTAAGTCTGGATCCTCAAACTTCCTCTGAAATTCATCACCTTGATGAGACTCATGATGACATAAAAGCAGCTGTTACTGAAAGGAACTGCAACATGCTTGGTGGTGATGGTAGTTGGGGAGCAAGTAAATGGAAGTCTGGATGGATGGCTGGATGGCTGGATGGCTGGATGACTGGCCAGATGGATGGTTGGGTGGGTGAATGGATGGTGTCAGCTGGAAGATGGAAGAATTAATGAGGGGGGGATCTACCTAACTCTCCTCTCACTATTCTTGCTGACAATAAACCTGAGATCCCTCTAAATCCTGAGGCAAAGTAGGCTCTGCCTGAAACCACTGCATTCAGAGCTGGAATATATTGTAGAATATATTTTAGAGAGATAGAGAGAGAGACAGATGATGGATAGATAGATAGATAATAGAGAGATGATAGAAAGATAGATGATAGATTAGGTAGGTAGATAGATAGATAGATAGATAGACAGACAGACAGACAGACAAAGCCTGAATTAAGAACTTTGGAGTCAGAGTCTTGGATTTGAATTGTGAGCCAACCTCTCTCACTAGCTGTGGAACTTCTTGGTGCCTCTGCGAGGAACTGTCCCTCCCTCTGCTCCTCTGCCTATGACACAGGGGTGCAGTGGCAGTGACAATTGCCTTAGGGCATCACAGGGGTGAAGATCACCCCATAACCCTCAAGTCATAGCCCTCTATGAAAATCAACCTTTTCACTGGAAACTGAAACCACTTTTGGCCTAACTTTCTCAGGAAAAAATATTGAAGTAGGAATTGAACTCAAATATCTATGACCAGATTTGTTAGAAGGTAAAATAACATGTAAAATAATTCTGTCATTTACGATAGAAAGATTATGAATGATGCAACCCTGAGGGAGAGGAAAGAGCCTGTGGGCCCTGGAATCCTGAGGAAACAGAACACAGGGCAGAGGAGGGGGAAGACGCGGGAAGGAGAGCGGCCGGGAAGTCGATAACACCTCTTCTCGGTGGTGATCACTGATTTCAGTAGCATTTTGGCCCAAGAGCACTGTCCACTGATAGAAACAGGGCAGAATCATCTGCGCCAAGTGATCTGAGGAATTCTAAGAATGTGCACCTGCTCACACCACCCTGGCCCCAAAGATCTTTGAGCTCAGGGCTGCCTTCCAGGACCCCTGAGGTTAGAGATGTTATGGTCACAGCTCCTACGCCCATCGCCCTCCCTGCCTCGGGCTGGTCCTGCCTCTCCTGGCCCGTAGAGAGCCCCTTCCATTGGTCCGGGTGACTATACCTATTAGGCATCTCTTCTCCTCTTGTCTGGACCGCTTGGAGATGGCCTGGAAGCAGACCCTCCTGACCCAGCCTCCTGCCTGCCCTTGTGAACCATCACCACAGGGTGATTTGTGTGAAGCACATCTGAGGACATGTCGGGTCGCCCTTCTCACTAAAACCTGGCTGCAATTCACTTGCCAGGTTTGCTTCAGGAAATGAACTGGGATGGCAGGGTGGTGAGAAGCGAGAGAAGCTGGGGAGAGGCACCCAGGCTGTACGGGGAGAGGCAGCATAAGGAAAGCCATGGAAAGGGGTGAGAGGAGGCCGCAGGCTGGCCAGGGCCCTGGGAACGCCTCTCCCCTCGAATCCAAGGAGAAAGTGGTCTCATCCAGCTCGGGCAGACTCTGGCTAAGCACCGGAAGCCCCGCCGCCAGTATCTGCTGAATTGACTTGGATTGAACTGACCTGCATCATAATTCCAGGCACCACACCAGAAATTACTTCAGTTTAGTTATGTTTTGTTTTGTAATGTTTTAGGAAACAAGCTATATGCAGCCTGAGAACATACTGGTTTCTTTGCTTTCTGCTCTGAAGCCCAGAGATGTCACCCCAGATCTGGAAGTCTGACATCACAGAACTGGCTGGCTCTCTCTGGTGCTGGAGCAGGTTTTTCTAAAGCAGGGTCATTTGCTGCCAGCTTGGGGTCTGGGCATGGACACCAGGACTTGGGAATGTGACTAATAATCAGCAGACAGTCTGCTTGTCAGGTGATTCTCTACTCATCTTGGGATGAAGCTGAGGAGGGAGGTGTGAGAGCAACCGAGGGATGGGGGTGTGAGCAGGCCTGGGGCTCTTCCACGTGACGCTGCCCGCCTGCCATCTGCTCTCAGAGCCCTGAGCCGCGCCAGCCACAGGGTGCTGGGACCCCGTGCTGGGTCACAGGAGCAGCGCTGTCTAGGTTATTTCCATCCCCCCTCTCACCACCACCACTTATCCTGACCCGCTTTTCTGGACTCAGCTGGGAGGGGTGCAGAGTGTCAGAGAAACTCTGGGCTCACAGCCCCACTGGAACTTCTGGGTGCTTTCAGAGTGCCCTGAGAGGCAGACAGCCCCGGAGCCCCCGCCCCTTCCTCCACCTCAAGCCTTCTTTAGCAAAGTTTTCTAAATTAGTGATGCTCAAACTCTCCTCAGTGGATCAGCAGCCTCAGCGTCACCTGAGAGCTGGAAGGAAATATAGGAGCTCAGACCCCATCCAGATCCACTAAACCAGAATGTGCATTTTACAGGATCCCAAGTGATTCATATGCTTGTTTTGCTGGAGAAGCATCAACTGCAGGCGATCTCCTGAAATAAGCAGGACAAGTCCCGGTCACAGGATTTGAAGGAGACCAGGAATAGAAACCCACCCCAAGCCTTTCTCAAATTTTCTTTCTCACTCATGTTGAAATGTCACAGTTCATCCTTTTAGACCTTCATCTTTTGTCTAAGCTGTGCCATTTTTATTAAAATTCAAACACTGCCTGGAAGAGAATGGCTCCTTTACTTCTTAGACAAAAAATTAAGAAATTTTTAATGGGCTTGCGTTATGTGCCCCACACAGCACAGGATGCTAGGGGTGAACGAGTTTAGTGCAAATGAATTCCTTTTCCTCAGAGACAAGAGAGCTGGGTATTCAGAGGACAGCAGGCTTCTCTCTGGCAGGAAGAATTATTCAAGGGACAGAGAAAGCGCTCTCCTAAGACCAGCCTACCCTTCTGCTCTGTCTTCACGTGACCCAGCTTGCCTCTAGGAGCTCATCAAGTCCTTGAGTTGATGCTTCCATTTCCATTCAGAGCCGTCCTTTGTCATTTCAACTTAATGGAAAAACCCAATGGCATTTTGAAGACAAAATGTCCAGGTGCATATTTATTTTTAGAAGGAAATGGACCACAACGCATCCATCCTGCAAAAAAGAAGCAAGACACAGCTCTGCGTCCTGAAGCAGAGACCGGTACCTCAAGGGTGGAAAGACTGAACTTGCTGATGAATGGGCAGCTCCCCCTCTTACAGATTCTCTCCCAAGAACCGCATGGTATCCACTGAGTGTCCAGGAAGTGCAGAGTCAGTGCCAATACCAAAGGCACTGGAGGGAAGAGTGAAAGCTCTCCTCAAGCTTTCTGACTTGGTTTGGGTAACTGTGGACAATTAGCAACTATTTCAATTTCTAGAACACATGGGATACATGATGATTTGTTTGCATTTTCTTTTTATTTCATCAGTCACTGAACAAGGTCATCTTTTATGAGGTGGAATTGTCTCTTTGCCCTAATAACAGCAATAATCACAGTCACCAAGGGCTTGCTCTGTGCCAGGTGCTATTATAAGTGCTTTACAAGTTGAGAGTCAAGTTTTCCATGGCTCACTCACATTGCTGTGTGTCTTGCCAGCAGAGACACTGACTGCCTTTGTCCCGGATGATCTTTTTCAAGATGTTTGTCTAGAGAAACAGCTTTGGGAGATAAAGAAGATAGATAAGTGTCTCCCTCCAGAGCAAGGAGCAGACTTGCTGTCCAATGTGATAAACCTTACGTCCCTTTTCTGAAGCAAAGGACAAGCATGCTGCTGCCCGTCCTGAAGGGTTCAGGCTCCCTGAGCTCAGAGTTCTGCAACACAGCCACTGTGTGCGTGCAGGTGTCGTCTGGCTCTCTTTGGGTCGCCCTGTGGGAACTGGGGCACAAGAGAATGCGCTACTCTGGCTACTACTTTTGCTGCAAGTCAGAAAGTCCCTTGTCTCTGACGCAGGAGTCTCATGTCTTCTGCCAGCATCCATGAAACTAACTGTGGCAGGGTAACTCATTAGATTGTGAGCAGAGTAGAATCTCAGACTCCTCCCCGTTTTTGACAGAAGTAATATCTCATTTAATCCTCTGAACAACTTTGGGAGGGTACTATTATTTCCACCCTTTTATAAATAAGGAAACTAACTTAGTGTATATTCTCCTAGGTCTTACATAATCACAGTTGTTATCACTAAACTATACTGACATGTTCAGTCCCAAGACTGAAATTCCTGACTGAGAGACTTTACTTTCCAGGAACTGTTGTCTTTCTATACCTTCTTTTTAAATACTGCAAATACTGCTGAGAATTATACCAAGTTAATTTCTACCCCTAACAATGTGTATGAATTAGACATAGTCTAAGAAGTAGAATGCTGAAAGGGGATAGAGGGATACAGAGAAGAGATATGGAAGACATACTTTTGCTTCCCTCCCTACTTTTGACTAGGGCTGGCCCAGTAAATGCTCAGTTCTCTCTAGCACAGAGAATAAGAGCAGCAGAATTCCATACACATGGTTCCCCTGCAGGTTTACAGGGGTCAGTGCATGTCTCAGGAGGGAGAACATCTACTTCTCTCCTAGGGCTGCTCTGCTCTTGGCCATTCCACTGGCATGTTTCATGAATGATGACCTGTCACTCCATCTGTGACACCTAGTGGCCACAATCCCGAGGTGTTGGCATAAATGGGGATCTGCCAAGAAGACATAAAATTGGCCACTACTATTTGTTGTCTGAAGTAGACTGGATAGTTCAGTGCTTGCCTATAAGACTCAGTACAGGGGCACTTCTACACAGATGTAGGTAGGCAGAGCATAATGGGGGGTTTAAATATATACTGTGTCTCATTTTCATAATCATAGGGCTGAAGATGAAGGGGGTGTGAGGCCTATATTCACTTACTCATTTGATGAGCATTTACAAGTTCCTTGGTATGGAGTTCAACAGGGCATCCAGAGATGAATGAAATATAGGCATTTATCCCACCTAAAAGTTTACAATTTAATCCAAAACTAACACAAATAAACAATAAAACATTGCAGACTAGGGAATAGATCGCATAAAAGTAGACAAATCAAGCCCTGTCAGAACCCAGATCAGGGAGTAGTTGCGCCAGGCTGGGGAGCAAGATCTGGGTCTTTCTTAAAGGATGGATAGGGTTTTCATAGACAAGGATGAGGAGGCAGAGAGTTCTATGTTGAGGAGACAATTTAGGCAAGTGATGGGGACCTGATCGTGGAGGGAAAGCAAGTAGCCCAAATTGGCCAGAGCATAAAGTACAGAAAACTAATTAGGGAGAGATGAGGCTGGAAAGAAGGTTGGGGTCAGATGGAGTTCGAGGATTCAAAGCTTTATTCCAGGGGGATCCAGAAACCATTGACCATAGGTTGGCCAGGGATGGAACATAATCAGATGTTACAGAAACGTAAGGTACATATGTAGCAAAGATTCTCGTCTATAAAACCAAATCTTAGGGAGAGACCTCAGGTCAGACATCAACAAAACAAAGAATTATTATTTGCTAAACAGAAGGAAAGGAGTTACTCTTTTGAGGTGAGGGTGACGGTGACTTCGGTTTTGGGGGTCATTCACTTAGAATTTACCCATTCCCTTACTGTTCACTTTCTAACAACACTAACCATAATCTGTTATATTCTTATGTGGGTTTTTGGCTCCTTCACAGAAGAATTAATAGCTCTTCAATTAACTACCATGTAACATTCTGTTGAGCACAAGATAGGTGCTCAATATTTTAATAAATTACATTGGATGAAACATAAAAATGTATCTCCAGTAAGTCAAGACCAGATGCATCTGATATCTGCAACAGGTGTAAAAAGTTAGCAAAAACATTCACTCTGTTTCTGGTTGAATGTCTTTATCCAGAGCTAATTATTTGAATAGTCTGGTAATAAATGCAAATATATTTTTTTCTGGCAAATATATGTGGCTTTTAAAATTACTACATTTAATACCAGAAAACCAAGCTTACTTAACACTTCCATGTGCCTGAGACATCAATGCCAGACATATGACCTATTTAAACAAACAATAATTAACCTAGTCACACAAACTGTAGTAAATAGAACTAAATTTAAACAATCTGATCATTTTTTCTCCCTGCTGTTACACATTTTCGTTTGCATTTTTTCTTTATCAAGAGTACATATCTATACGTGTGTACACAGACCTCCAGAAATAGATATGCAGTATGATTGTACAGAACCCAAGGAAGTTGTTAAGTCATAAACAAGACTGTGAATCTGTAGAATTCATCCTATTGATTAACTCAGAATCATCAAGAGTTGCGTGCCTTTGAATGCTGAAACTTGCGTCAGTAAAATAGTGAAACTGTTCAATCGTTCCAGGCCGGTAGAAAATGTGATTCCTAAAGTAGTGTCTGTTGAAATTTTAAATAGTTTAATGAACTTAAAAGAGAGCAAAGATTCATTCTCATGAGGATTAAAGTTATCCTATCTACTGTGGAGATTTAATTAATGACCTATTTGATTGCCCCAAACTTTGCCGTACGCGGGCCTCTCACCGCTGTGGCCTCTCCCGTTGTGGAGCACAGGCTCCGGACGCGCAGGCTCAGCGGCCATGGCTCACAGGCCCAGCCGCTCCGCGGCATGTGGGATCCTCCCGGACCAGGGCACAAACCCATGTCCCCTGCATCGGCAGGCGGACTCTCAACCACTGCGCCACCAGGGAAGCCCCGCCCCAAACTTTTAAAATTGATGTTTTCACCACTGTTTCCAGTGCCTGCTGACCTTGTCACCTGCAGCAGGCAGACTCCCGAGGGTGCACCACCCAACAGCCTGCCCCAACAAGCCAGGCCCCACCCAAGGGCTCACAGCAAGGCTAGTAAAGACTGGGAAAGGACAGACGTGTCTAAACACCTTGTGGTGTAGTTTGGAGGGTGGCGAAATCTCTGAATAGGCTGTGCTTTACTTTGTGGGTGAACATTCCCAACAGGCGCATAGAGGAAGGGGAAAAGTCAGGCCCCCTAAATAATAATTGGCCAGAATCCTCCTTGTACCAGCAGGGTGAGAGTCAGGATGGTCAGCAGATGGGCTTTTGAGCCAGAAAAATCTGGGTTTGCTTACCAGTGGTGTGCCTGTGAATAAGGAAGCCCACCTCCCTGCATCTCAATTTGCCATCTGTGAAATGGGGAGAATGCAGAAGCATATGGGAAGGGTCTTGTTCTGGGGTACAAACACCTTCAGATCTCGGTGTTAAAGCATTACAGAGAACACAGCTTGGATGTGGATATTTATAGTAGCAGCAAGTCATTGCCATAACCTTAATTATGATGGAAGAATTTCACCTGATTAATGCAGAGGGTCTGAAACTTGGTTTTCTCCATTAACTATTTGCTGCCTTCTGAAAATATTTAACGGAAGGAGACAAAGGGAAGATTGGGAAAGGAGAGGAAACTGGGGGAAGGAAAGGTACAAACTGTAAAAACCTGCTTGTCTTCCTGCATAAGCTTCATTTACTCTTCTTCCAAAGGATGCCGGTACATCAATTATGTAGAGTAGAAATGTCCTAAACGGGCATGTACAGTAATTTGAAAGTTTTATATTAACACGTATTCATGCAGTTCTTTACAGATGAATTGACAGATCCTTTAAAGTCTAGATGAGTAAAGCTTAATGCTTTTTATTGAAGTAGCTATCATTTGGATAGATCTGTGCTTAAGTGAAAAAGGACATTTTCAGTAATGTTCATTCCATCATTTCAATATTTTAATTGTATATTTCTTTTATATTCCCTAGAATAAATGACTTTATCAGTAAAATGTATTCAGTCAAAGAGTATGCTTCACCTGAGCACAACATAAGGATTTTGATAAACCACCATATATTTGGGGTATATTAAATAAAGAGATGCACAAGAGAACTTTTAGAAGTCTGATCTCCTCTATAATTGGGCTTGATAGAACTGCTTTTCTTGAGAAGCTCAATAAACAGAACCACTCCCTGCTGGTGTTCTGTGGCTACTTACAAACACAGAGAGAGAGAGAGAGAGAGAGGGAGAGGGAGAGGGGGAGGGGGAGGGGGAGAGGGAGAGAGAGAGAGTGTGTGTGTGTGTGAGTGTGTGTGTGTGTGTGAGTGTGTGTGTGTGTGTGTGTGTGTGTGTGTTTGTGTGTTTCCCCAGAGCACGACATGAAAAGACATTGCTTTACCAGTCAGCAAAACAACAGAGCCCCAGGCAGCCATGCACTGATCCTTGGCAGTCAGAAGCTGAATGAGGACCAACTTTAAATACCACTTTTAATATCACTGAACTGTACCACTAAAAATGGTTGTCACGGTAAATTTTTTTTTTACAACTTTATTGGAGTGTAATTGCTTCACAATGGTGTGTTAGTTTCTGCTTTATAACAAAGTGAATCAGTTATACATATACATCTGTTCCCATATCCCTTCCCTCTTGCATCTCCCTCCCTCCTACCCTCCCTATCCCACCCCTCCAGGCCATCACAAAGCACCAAGCTGATCTCCCTGTGCTATGCAGCTGCTTCCCACTATCTATCTACCTTACGCTTGGTAGTGTATATATGTCCCTGCCTTTCTCTCGGTTTGTCACAGCTTACCCTTCCCCCTCCCCATATCCTCAAGTCCATTCTCAAGTAGGTCTGTGTCTTTATTCCTGTTTTACCCCTAGGTTCTTCATGGCATTGTTTTTTCTTAAATTCCATATATATGTGTTAGCATACAGCATTTGTCTTTCTCTTTCTGACTTACTTCACTCTGTATGACAGACTCTAGGTCTATCCACCTCATTACAAATAGCTCAATTTCGTTTCTTTTTATGGTTGAGTAATATTCCATTGTATATATGTGCCACATCTTCTTTATCCATTCATCCGATGATGGACACTTAGGTTGTTTCCATCTCTGGGCTATTGTGAATAGAGCTGTAATGAATATTTTGGTACATGACTCTTTTTGAATTATGGTTTTCTTAGGGTATGTGCCCAGTAGTGGGATTGCTGGGTCATATGGTAGTTCTATTAGTAGTTTTTTAAGGAACCTCCATACTGTTCTCCATAGTGGCTGTACCAATTCACATTCCCACCAACAGTGCAAGAGGGTTCCCTTTTCTCCACACCCTCTCCAGCATTTATTGTTTCGAGATTTTTTGATGATGGCCATTCTGACTGGTGTGAGATGATATCTCATTGTAGTTTTGATTTACATTTCTCTAATGATTAATGATGTTGAGCATTCTTTCATGTATTTGTTGGCAGTCTGTATATCTTCTTTGGAGAAATGTCTAGGTCTTCTGCCCATTTTTGGATTGGGTTGTTTGTTTGTTTGTTATTGAGCTGCATGAGCTGCTTATAAATTTTGGAGATTAAACCTTTGTCAGTTGCTTCATTTGCAAATATTTTCTCCCATTCTGAGGGTTGTCTTTTTGTCTTGTTTATGGTTTCCTTTGCTGTGCAAAAGCTTTGAAGTTTCATTAAGGTCCCATTTGTTTATTTTTGTTTTTATTTCCATTTCTCTAGGAGGTGGGTCAAAAAGGATCTTGCTGTGATTTATGTCATAGAGTGTTCTGCCTATGTTTTCCTCTAAGAGTTTGATAGTTTCTGGCCTTACATTTAGGTCTTTAATCCATTTTGAGCTTATTTTTGTGTATGGTGTTAGGGAGTGATCTAATCTCATACTTTTACATGTCCCTGTCCAGTTTTCCCAGCACCACTTATTGAAGAGGATGTCCTTTCTCCACTGTACATTCCTGCCTCCTTTATCAAAGATAAGGTGACCATATGTGTGTGGGTTTATCTCTGGGCTTTCTATCCTGTTCCATTGATCTATCTTTCTGTTTTTGTGCCAGTACCATAGTGTCTTGATTACTGTAGCTTTGTAGTATAGTCTGAAATCAGGGAGCCTGATTCCTCCAGCTCCGTTTTTCGTTCTCAAGATTGCTTTGGCTATTCGGGGTCTTTTGTGTTTCCATACAAATTGTGAAATTTTTTGTTCTAGTTCTGTGAAAAATGCCAGTGGTAGTTTGATAGGGATTGCATTGAATCTGTAGATTGCTTTGGGTAGTAGAGTCATTTTCACAATGTTGATTCTTCCAATCCAAGATCATGGTATATCTCTCCATCTATTTGTATCATCTTTAATTTCTTTCATCAGTGTCTTATAGTTTTCTGCATACAGGTCTTCTGTCTCCTTAGGTAGGTTTATTCCTAGATATTTTATTCTTTTTGTTGCAACAGTAAATGGGAGTGTTTCCTTAATTTCTCTTTCAGATTTTTCATCATTAGTGTATAGGAATGCCAGAGATTTCTGTGCATTAATTTTGTATCCTGCTACTTTACCAAATTCATTGATTAGCTCTAGTAGTTTTCTGGTAGCATCTTTAGGATTCTCTATGTATAGTATCATGACATGGTAAATTTTATGTTACGTATCTTTAACCACAATAAAAAAATTGAAAAGAAAAAGAAAACAGGCCTCACACAGTTATGTGGTTGGAAAAGGGGGAAGTATTTTAATACCTTTTCAGATAACTATGGATATCCAGTCCACTGAACCAAAACTCAACAAGTGGTTTCTTAAAAGTTAGCTGCAAATGTAGAGTCTGAAACCTTGTCAGTAAAGTTTTGGTATCCTGGGCAATCTTAAATTGCTCACAAAGGACAGAATAAAGCTGTGTTCTCCAAGATGGTTCCACTAGCCACATATGTATGGCTTCCGAGCACTTGAAACGTGGCTTAGGGAGACTGAAGAATTTAATTTTAAATTTTATTTTAATTTATTTAAATTTGACTTTAAAAAACTTAAACTTGATTCAGTTATTGGGAAAATGTTCAGTATGTTTGGACCAACTTGGGTATGATCGCCTATTCTTTCAACTGTAACTGTTGTGAAACCTAAATACAGATCAAGGTATTCGTGGTGAAAATGTAGTGCTCCGATTGAGATGTGCTCTAACTATAAAATGCACACTGAATTTTAAAGACTTAGAATTAAAGAATAAAAAAATCTCAATAATTTTTAAAATTGAGTATATTTCATATTGAGTATATGTTAAAATAATAATATTTAGGACACACTGAGTTAAATAAAATATATTATTCAAATTGAAAAAAAAAAATCTCTGTAAAGGAACAGCTGAAGGATACCTGATTCAGGTGATTCTTAACTGAAGTAAGGTATCACCCCAGAGGTCTCTAGTTTGTATTCTGCCCAGAAAAAGAAAGGAATGAGAATTGTTTCCATTGGAAAAATGAATCATTAGAGGATGCATAGATAATTGGGTATAGGTGTCTACATCTCAAGAAATACACTAGCTATGATCACTCCACAGAAGTGTAAGGGGTAGTAATAATAGCACTGAAAGGAAGATGTTCATTTTCAAAGTACTCTGCATATGTTAACACGTTTTGCATTGTTACAATATTATAATACAGAACCACAGTCTGCATTTTATGGATGAGAAATATTAATCAAAGTAATAAAAGAGCCCCTGCCATACATATATATATACACACATATATAATATACATATATATAACATATGTATATACGTGTATGTGTGTATTGACAATATATATATCTATAGATAAGACAGATTGTCAGCACCTCAATGAAATCTCAGAAGTTTCTCCTTCTGGTTTCTTGTTTGTTAAATCTATTTAAGTATGGTTTTGCTAATAATTTGGCAGTTATTAGGTAAATCTGAACAATCTGGATAGTCAAACTGATTTTTTACATCACAACAAACATTCTAGAGCCTGAATGATCTGCATTTCTGCCGACATTTATTTTTTAAAAATTGGGGTTTCTAGATGTTTATTTACTTAATCCAGTGTGGACAGAAATCTTTGTGCATATTTATAAGGCTGTTTTCATCAAAGCTGCTGTTTCCAGTGGAGCCACACGCAGCCAAAACCAAATGATCAAATTACTCACATGGAAATCATAAATGAAATCCATAGATGATTTGCAAACCTCATTTCAGCCAATGGGTTTAGCTCCTTTCCTCGGCAGATCTCTCCTGAAAGCTGCTAACAGGCTGATTGGAATTTCATATCCTCTCCACTCTCTGGTGGAAGCGCTAATTAGCGATGAAAATGGCTAGAGCACAGTGCACAGGGGGAGGAGGAGAAGCAAGGGAAGCAAAGGCACTGAAAACCCTCCAGCTTCAAAATCTCACCCTGAATAATCAGCAATTGACAGAAACTCCTCACACAGTGCTTTCTTCTCCACACTCTCAAGCAAACGGGGCTAAGACTGTGAAACCTTGGTGTCACGCATACACTTGTTCTGAAATTGCTCGACAGACTATATGAGGTTAGATCAAAGCCTGATTTGCCATCACAGCCAGTCAGATTTCCCTGGTAGTATTAGCTATCTTTAAAACATGTTTCCATGGCAACTAGTTTAAAAACATATTTGACTGTAGAGGCTCTTCCGTTATAAGTGCCAGAAAAACTCAAGTGACCTTTTCTTTTCAGAGCTCTTTTCCACCAGGAGAGCGACTCTGAGGCCAGCGAGGGTGAGGGGAAGGGCCCCTTTGGTGGAGCATCCAGGGGCCTGGGTCCACACCCTTGAGGTTGTGGGGACGTTAGCTGGTTGCATTTCCCGGGGTCACTGCTGCTTTTCGTGAGACAAACCTCCCCCTGTGCTTCTCTTCCTGAGCTCCTCTGAACCCAGCTCTGCTGCTGGACGTTCTTCCTCCAGGTCCCCTCTAATTTTTCTCCAGCTCTGCTCTAGATGCTAAGGCTAGTCAGAATATGATGGTTGCAGAAGTGAAAGACAAAACCCTGTTTGTTCTATGAAAAAGAAAAGAGGAATGAATACTCAGGTCTCCTTTATTTCACAACTATCTGGCCTTTCCATCACTGCCATGTCAGCTTGGGTTGAGGCTTAATCCAGGGACCCTGGCATGCCTGATTTCTTAACCTTTTATTAGGAGAAATCATGAATTTTCTGTAGAGTCGGCTGTTAGGACCAGACCCACAGTGACCCTCTCTCAGGGCCAAGGTGAGGCATTAATGGTTCTTAGCTAGTTCTTCACCTCCAAAAAACTCAGTATTTTCCAAGGTATTTTCTGTAATCTCCCCTAGATGTATATCTAAGTATCACTAATTCTTGTTTTCTCATCTTGGGGTGAAAAACAGCCTGTAAACTTTGGAACAGAGCTAGGTCTCTATGTAGGCTGCATTGATAAATGGGGTCTACAATGTGAGGATTTGGCTGCAGCAATAGGGACCACCAATCCAAAGGTATCATCTCCCGTACCCCTGAGATGCTGCAAATTCCCACTCCTTCAATTCGAGACTTTATCTTCTAAATGAGATATATTTCTTCAAGCATCAAATTCTTCTTGAATTAAGGCAAGATAGGTATGAAACAATCAATGGACACAATACTCGAGAGAGTCCAAAAATCAGATTTGGGCCCCAAGGTTTTGGAGCAAGAGTATTTCACTGAAAGGGAAATAGGAGACTTCCCTGGAACAGGTCCAGGTTGAGTCCTTGCACTGCAGGATACCTCAGAAGGGACTCTCCAGGACAGTCTTCTGGAAGGTAGAAATATTATCTTGCAGTCTGCCCAGGACCAGGCTTGTTCTGGGTTCTGAGTGCACTCTTCTCTGATTTAGGCCACATCAATATGTGGCTGGTGTCCATTTCAGGTATCTTCATGAGGCATATTGATCACCATCTCAGATCACTCATTCAGCAATCTTCACTGATCATTAAATGGCTGGAATTAATAGATTAGCCAGTGGAAGGGCTATTCATTTAAGGTGCACAGGCAGAGACAGTGAGTCTTTGAGGACCCTAAGACTTTTATCTACCACTGTGTGGTGCCTCAGGACTCTCAGGGAGTATTTTTATGTGAGAGTGTGTATACTTCAGTGTTCATATACATAAAAACTGAAATGTAGGGTACCCAGGACACTTGCATTAATTTGAACATCAATCTGGAAATTGTGGCTCAGAAGGAGCCCCAGTGAAACCTATTTTTGAATTACCTATGAAGACTTTATTAATTGTATAAGCAACATTTCAGGGAGAATGTGTAAAATGTTTATGAGAGGAGAACAGTTTTAAGTAACTTCAAGATTCCAATTTCAAATGATTGATATACCAATTAAAAAGCATTTCTTTTTTTTTTTTTTTTGGTTTTCCCAAATAAACGATTCTTATCTATTTATCAAAACAAGTCTCCTAAGAACATTTACTAAACACATTTGGTTATCTATATTCTGGTACTATGTGTCCTTGGGTAGTGGGAACCTAAGGGTTCTGCATCTAATTCCAACATGTTTTTTTTTTCCCCATTTAACATACAAATATGCTAATCACAAGTGCAGGTTGTCACCCGTGCTTCTAATCGACTGACTATAGATTCAAGGTTCCAACATCCCCCTCCTTGGGTTCAATTACTTTGCTAGAGCGACTCACAAAACTCAAAGAAACATTTTACTTACTGATTACTGGTTTATTATAAAAGGATATAAGTCAGGAATAGTCAGATGGAAGAGATGGCAGAGGGCCAGGCGTGGGGAAAGCTTCTGTGCCCTCCTCTCCAAGCACACCACGCTTCCCAAATTTCCACGTGTTCACCAATCCAGACCCCATCCTTTGGGTTTTTATGGAGGCTTCATTACATATTCTTGATTGATTAACTTACTGACTATTGGTGACTGATTCAACCTCCAGCATTTCTCCCCTCCCAGGAGGTAGAGGGGAGAGTGGGGTGGGGACAAAAAGTTCTAACCCTCTAATCACAAGGTTGGGTTTCCTGGCAACCAGCCCATCCTTAGGTTAGCTTAGGGGATTTCCAAAAGTCACCTCATTAACAAAAGAACTTTATCACTCTTATCATGGGAAATTCCAAGAGTTTTAGGAGCTCTGTATCAGAAATAGGATGAAGACCAAATGTATATTATATATTATATAATATATAACATATTATATATATTTATATATCATAAATATAATATAAATTTATATTCTTATTATAAATCACAATATCACAGAAACCCAGCTTAAGGCTAACCCAAGTCCACTGCTTGTACGGGGAACTGTGGGCATGTGAGCTAGGCTGATGGGGAGGGCCTACCAGGAGTTCATTTACTTGGGTTGACTCTTTGGGACTCTTCATTGGAAGGGATCCACACTGGAGCAGTGGGTGATGGGAAAGGCAGCGACTTGTGTCTTTTAGAATTTGTTTCTCTGGCAGCCTCTTGGATGTTATCTGAAGACTGAGGAGAGGGGGATGACAGAAGGTGAAGGAGTTACTATTTGCATTGCTGGTATTGGCAGTAATGACTCTATCAGACGTTGGGCTTTTGTCTCATTAGATGACTCATTAGGTGAGAAAATGGGGGAAGGGTAAGGAGAAAAGTCTTTCTTCATGAGGCACTGGTGATTTCACATCACTGGTGGTTCTGGAGGGAAGAACAAGGTGGCGGTAGTCAGGATGTGTTCCCAGTGCACGGGACTCATGTATTTGGGTGTCCCAGATATCATCATGGACAAGGGGCCATATGGGGGCTAGAAGAGGGCTTGGGAGAAGAGAGGAGTGAGGACTAAGGATTCAGCCAAATCCAAATATGGCTTATTACAATTAAAGTGGCATTGTTTATGTCCATAATTGATATTGCCACAGAAAATTTGATCTATCCCTGAAAATAATAAAACTAAATAAAAAAAAATATTTGGAAAGGGTTTAATACAGTGAAAAGAGCATAGGCCTTGGATCAGAACCAAATTCAAGCTCTGACTCTGCCAATTACTACCTGTATGACTTTGGGCAAGTTGCTCAGTGTGGCAGATGGCCGTGCGTTCACTGAAACCTGTGTTCCCTCCCATCTGAGTACACACCTTGACTATGTCTCCCATGCTCTCTGCCAGCCCAGAGTGAACATGTGAGGGAGCTCTGACAAATGCACTGTAGACAGAAGTAAAACATCCCGCTTCCAGGTCCTGTCCATTAGAACTTCTTGTGCCTGGGAAGCTTGCATTAATTTGAGCACCAATCTGAAATTAATATAACTCAGAAGGAGCCAGAATAAAATCTAATGTGGGGTTACCAATAAAGCCTTTATTAACTATATGAACAGTATTTCTAATAGGAACATGCAGAGTATCCTGCAGTATCCCAAAGGGTGGTAGAGGCCAGACCCTGACTGACCACACGGAAGGCCATTCACCAGCCAGAAACGATGGTACTGGACTCTGCAGGGGCAAGAAATTAACCCTTATTGTCTTAAACACTAAAATTGGGATTTATGTGCTACAGCAGCTAGCATCCTTTACAGTAATTAATCTACCTGTGATTCTCACTTCTCACTAAAAGGAAAGAATATTATCTAACAGAGCAGTTAGAATTAACTATAGAATTAACTATAGAGGCACATAGTAAGTGCTAAATAAAGTAGATACTATATAATCTCTTATTCAGGTTTTCCCTTCGTTTTGATCCTTTTCTTATAATTGGTGAGTTAAGTTTATTAGTGGGAAATGAATCATACTAATGAAAGCAAAGCACAGCATCAGGCTTAGGTGGAAGGAAAGAGCAATTTAATGAACCTGTATGGACATTGGTTGTGAGATATGGGACCTTGGTACTATTCTGGGGTTTTTTTCCGCTTTTTTTTTGTTTTTTTTTTAACATCTTTATTGGAGTGTAATTGTTTTACAGTGGTGTGTTAGTTTCTGCTTTAAAACAAAGTGAATCAGCTATACATATACATATATCCCCATAACTCTTTGCTCTTGTGTCTCCCTCCCATCCTCCCTATCCCACCCCTCTAGGTGATCAGAAACCACCAAGCTGATCTCCCTGTGCTATGTGGCTGCTTCCCACTAGCCACCTATTTTGCATTTGGTAGGGTATATATGTCCATGCTACTCTCTCATGTCATCCCAGCTTACCCTTCCCCCTCCCTGTGTCCTCAAGTCCATTATCTACATTTGCGTCTTTATTTCTACCTTGCCCCTAGGTTCTTCAGAACCTTTTTTTTATTTTTATTTTTTTTTAGATTCCATATATGTGTGTTAGCATACAGTATTTGTTTTTCTCTTTCTGACTTCCTCACTCTGTATGACAGACTCTAGGTCCATCCACCTCACTATAAATAACTCAATATCTTTCCTTTTTATGGCTGAGTAATATTCCATTGTATATATGTGCCACATCTTCTTTATCCATTCATCTGTCGATGGACACGTAGGTTGCTTCCATGTCCTGGCCATTGCAAATAGAGCTGCAGTGAACATTGTGGTACATGACTCTTTTTGAATTATGGTTCTCTCAGGGTATATGCCCAGTAGTGGGATTGCTGGGTTGTAAGGTAGTTCTATTTCTAGTTTTTTAAGGAACCTCCATACTGTTCTTCATAGTGGCTGTATCAATTTACATTCCCACCAACAGTGCAAGAGGGTTCCTTTTTCTCCACACCCTCTCCAGCATTTATTGTTTCTAGATTTTTTGATGATGGCCAAAAAACGTGTGAGGTGATACCTCATTGTAGTTTTGATTTGCATTTCTAATGATTGGTGATGTTGAGCATACTTGCATGTGTTTGTTGGCAATCTGTATATCTTCTTTGGAGAAATGTCTATTTAGGTCTTCTGCCCATTTTTGGATTGGGTTGTTTGATTTTTGGATACTGAGCTGCATGAGCTGCTTGTAAATTTTGGAGATTAATCCTTTGTCAGTTGCTTCATTTGCAAATATTTTCTCCCATTCTGAGGGCTGTCTTTTCGTCTTGTTTATGTTTTCCTTTGCAGTGAAAAAGCTTTTAAGTTTCATTAGGTCCCATGTGTTTATTTTTGTTTATTTTTGTTTTTATTTCCATTACTCTAGGAGGTGGATCAAAAAACATCTTGCTGTGATTTATGTCAAAGAGTGTCTTCCTATGTTTTCTTCTAAGAGTTTTATAGTATCTGGTCTTACATTTAGGTCTCTAATCCATTTGGAGTTTATTTTTTTGTGTATGGTGTTAGGGAGTGTTCTAATTTCATTCTTTTACATGTCCCTGTCCAGTTTTCCCAGCACCACTTATTGAAGAGGATGTCCTTTCTCCACTGTACATTCCTGCCTCCTTTATCAAAAATAAGGTGACCATATGTGTGTGAGTTTATCTCTGGGCTTTCTATCCTGTTCCATTGATCTATCTTTCTGTTTTTGTGCCAGTACCATAGTGTCTTGATTACTGTCGCTTTGTAGTATAGTCTGAAGTCCAGGAGCCTGATTCCTCCAGCTCCGTTTTTCTTTCTCAAGACTGCTTTGGCTATTCGGGGTCTTTTGTGTTTCCATACAAATTGTGAAATTTTTTGTTCTAGTTCTGTGAAAAATGCCAGTGGTAGTTTGATAGGGATTGCACTGAATCTGTAGGTTGCTTTGGGTGGTATGGTCATTTTCACAATGTTAATTCTTCCAATCCAAGAACATGGTATATCTCTCCATCTGTTTGTATCATCTTTAATTTCTTTCATCAGTGTCTTATAGTTTTCTGCATACAGGTCTTTTGTCTCCTTAGTGTAGGTTTATTCCTAGATATTTTATTCTTTTTGTTGCAATGGTAAATGGGAGTGTTTCCTTAATTTTTCTTTCAGATTTTTCATTATTAATGTATAGGAATGCCAGAAATTTCTGTGCATTAATTTTGTATCCTGCTACTTTACCAAATTCATTGATTAGCTCTAGTTGTTTTCTGGTAGCATCTTTAGGATTCTCTATGTATAGTATCATGTTATCTGCAAACAGTGACAGCTTTACTTCTTTTCTGATTTGTATTTTTTTTAATTTCTTTTTCTTCTCTGATTGCTGTGGCTAAAACTTGCAAAACTATGTTGAATAATAGTGGTGAGTGGACAACCTTGTCTTGTTCCTGATCTTAGTGGAAATGGTTTCAGTTTTTCACCATTGAGGACGATGTTGGCTGTGGGTTTGTCATACATGGCCTTTATTATGTTGAGGTAAGTTCCCTCTATGCCTATTTTCTGGAAAGTTTTTATCATAAATGAGTGTTGAATTTTGTCAAAAGCTTTTTCTGCATCTGTTGAGATGATCATATGGTTTTTCTCCTTCAATTTGTTAATATGGTGTATCACATTGACTGATTTGCATATATAGAAGAATCCTTGCATTCCAGGGATAAACCCCACTTGATCATGGTGTATAATCCTTTTAATATGCTGTTGGATTCTGTTTGCTAGTATTTTGTTGAGGATTTTTGCATCTATGTTCATTAGTGATACTGGCCTGTAGTTTTCTTTCTTTGTGACATCTTTTTCTGGTTTTGGTATCAGGGTGATGGTAGCCTCATAGAATGAGTTTGGGAGTGTTCCTCCCTCTGCTATATTTTGGAAGAGTTTGAGAAGGATAGGTGTTATCTCTTCTCTAAATGTTTGATAGAATTCGCCTGTGAAGCCATCTGGTCCTGGGCTTTTGTTTGTTGGAAGATTTTTAATCACAATCTCAATTTCAGTGCTTGTGGTTGGTCTGTTTATATTTTCTATTTCTTCCTGAGTCAGTCTCAGAAGACTGTGCTTTTCTAAGGATTTGTCCATTTTTTCCAGGTTGTCCATTTTATTGCATATAGTTGCTTGTAGTAATCTATTATGATCTTTTGTATTTCTGCAGTGTCAGTTGTTGCTTCTCTTTTTCATTGCTAATTCTATTGATTTGAGTCTTCTCCCTTTTTTTCTTGATGAGTCTGGCTAGTGGTTTATCAATTTTGTTTATATTCTCAAAGAACCAGCTTTTAGTTTTATTGATCTTAGCTATTGTTTCCTTCATTTTTTAAAATTTATTTCTGATCTGATCTTTATGATTTGCTTCCTTCTGCTAACTTCGGGGTTTTTTTTTTTTGTTCTTTCTCTAATTGCTTTAGGTGTAAGGTTAGGTTGTTTATTTGAGATGTTTCTTGTTTCTTGAGGTAGGATTGTATTGCTGTAAACTTCCCTCTTAGAACTGCTTTAGTTGCATCCCATAGGTTTTGGGTCGTCGTGTTTTCATTGTCATTTGTTTCTAGGTATTAAGTTTCCTGAGCCTTAGCCTCCTCATTTGTAAAACAGGTATAAGAATCCATGCTTCACAGGAGATATGTGAGAATAAAATGAGGCAACAAATGTAAAAGTATCCCTTACTCTTTGGAGTTCCCTAAAATTGCATCATTTATTATTACAGATTAGCCATTTTAAACTCACAAAACCAAGCAGGTTTTTTGCAAACATTGTCTTCCCAAACAGTATATGAATTTCCACTGGATTAGCAAAGTTGTTGCTTTATATTGTAATGCTTTTAATGTTGGTGGATACATGTGATTAATACTACCTTTCCATTTTCTAAGGTGTTTAATTTGATGAACTAACAGCAGTAATGTATTTGAAATGTCCCATTTTCTTTTTATTTTAAAGGTGGAAAAAAGACATTGCTAGCAATAAATCATGTAGGCCCAAATTGAATCTGATGGGTCAGGAAAAAATAATATCTTCACTTTTCTGCTGTCATTGAAATTTCCTTTGGAGAGAGATGCATTGGGAGCTGGGGCTTCATTAGAATCAAACCAGATCTTGGCATATGTCAGTTAAGCAAGCTCTGCGGTGAACCTGTGATCTACTTTAAACTTCTCAATACATTCTCTTAATTTTATAATTTATAATCTCTGAAAACACCTCATATGAATTTTATTATTATGACTTAAAGGTTACCAAAAAGCCAAGTCTTCCTGGAAGAGTATTTGGTATGTTCCTCACATTCCTCACCACGTCAGCCATGGAGATGCCAATTTTTCTCTAGATAGAAAGTTAAAACTCTGAATATTTAAAATACGTGTGCCTGGACCCTGAAAAAGAAAGTTGCAATACCTAATATCTTTTTTATTTTTTAAGATGTTGGGGGTAGGAGTTTTAGTAATTTATTTATTTATTTTTGCTGTGTTGGGTCTTCATTTCTGTGCGAGGGCTTTCTCTAGTTGTGGCAAGCGGGGGCCACTCTTCATTGCGGTGCACGGGCCTCTCACTATCGCGGCCTCTCTTGTTGAGGAGCACAGGCTCCAGACGCGCAGGCTCAGTAGTTGCGGCTCACAGGCCTAGTTGCTCTGTGGCATGTGGGATCCTCCCAGACCAGGGCTCGAACCCATGTCCCCTGCACTAGCAGGCAGATTCTCAACCACTGCGCCACCAGGGAAGCCCTAATACCTAATATCTTAAAAGAGATCATGGACACTATTGAGTGGATGCTGTTTGTAGCTGTGTGAAGGAGGTTGGGAGGAAAATACTTTCAGTTAATAATTCAGCAAAAATGTATGGAACTTTAACCAAGTAATCAGAGTGAACACTGCTATTAATGTCATATTGATATCATGTACTCCCAGATATGATGTCATGAGAGGAGCACTTCATCTCTGTGTTATTTAAACCATGCCCCTCCCCAAAATAATAACCCCCCCAAAAAAACCCTAATGATGATAAAATCGAGGAACATTCTACAAAAATAAGGAACATGCTACAAAATATCTGACCAGTACTCACAAAACTATAAAGGACTTGAAAAATAAGGAAAGCCTGAGAAACTGTCACAGACCAGAGGAGGCTAAGAAAACATGAAAACTTACTGGGATATGGTATAAGGATCCTGGATAGGATCTTGGAATAGAAAAAAAGTAATTAGTGGGAAAACTAGTGAAATCCAAATAAAGTCTAGAATTTGGTTAAATGTAATGTGCAATGGTGGTTTCTTAGTTTTGGCAAATATACCATGGTAATATAAGATGACAACATTAAGGGAAACTAAAACTGGGTGAGAGGTATACAGGAGCTCTCTGTACTACTTTTGTATTTTTTTCAGTAAATCTAAAGTTATTTAAAATAAAAGTTTATTAAAAGTTTATTAACAAATTAAATATATGAATATAATTTTAATAAAAATACCACTTTAATAAATTTTTAAATATTTCAATGAGTAAATTTTTATTTTAACAACATTACAATAAAATGTTAATAACTAATTGTACATATATTCTTTAATAAATAAATTTATCTATCTAAGGAGAAGACTCTAGCATTCTAGAAAAATGATGGTGACAGTATAATTTTAGATCTCTTGAATTCACCACATAAAAACAGCTGAAACAAAATAATAAATACTATAGATTTATAGTAAAATAGAAAACCCATGACAAAAGTTACCACAAATCTGGTTGGCATGGTGTCTCTATGAATGTCAAAATGCCAAGCAGGTGTGGGTGAGCCACCAATAGCCACCAAAGTGCATAGTTCCAGAATCTGTGCAGAGAGAAGCAGAGGGAGCATCAGATAGATCTCAGGATAGAATCCCCAAATAGTCAACAAGTATTCACTGGAAGGCATGACCAGAGAATGGGAGAAATGCACCTGAAGCTGGGAGAGGTGCCTAGCCTACTAGCGGGTGAGTTCAAGAACCCTTCAGGAAGGTGTGCAGGATCAGGGGCAGTCAGCGTCCTTATGAACATCCCAGACTCCCTACACAGACCTACCAGGACTCCTCCAAGACAAGGCCACCTAATGAAGAAAAACTGCTAGAACTGAAATTATAATTGAGCAAAATAAGGACACAAAGATGAAGAAAGAGAATTTCCCATTAAAAGTAAGAAGAGAGAACAGAGCCAAGAAATCTCAGAGAGAAGGCTGTCCTACTTTTTAATACTATATGACAAAAAAGCATAACAAAACAAAATAGAAGACGGTAGTCCATGAAGTGAACCTTTGTTTCACAAATCCTTCCAACAGTTCAAAAAATTAATTTCTCAAAAGTAGGCAACAGAAAACAATCAAGCAAAACAAAACAGGCAAAGCCATGGTGAGGTCAATAATAGGAGCAAAATATGTGGACATATTCTATGTGGACATCTCAAAAAGTCATGCTGACCAAACAGATAAAATCTGTACCTACTATTTCAAAACAAGGGTAAAAGACCTTTAACAACTGACGTAAGACATGAAAGAACAACATAAACCAAAATTAGAGAAATTACGAAATGAAGTACAGAACTCAGTAAAGAATTAGAAATAAAAGAAAAAAATCATTTCAGACTATTAGACTAAAAGTCATACCAGACTAGTGGAAGAAATACAAGAGAAAATAATGTCCTGAGAGAAACAGAAGATGAAAAAAAGAAAATATTTAAAAATCAAAAAAGGAATGAAGAGATAAAAAGAGTTCAAGAGAAAGTGACAAGTATTGATGATAAACAAAGAAAAAATCCAAAATCCAAACAACAGAAATCCCTGAAGAAGAAAATGAAACCAAGGAAATATAACAGGATGAAAGAATATAAACCATTTATAATCTTGATAGTGATGGCTGAAGTTGGGCTAGGTTGTAGACAGAATAATGGCCCCCAAAGATGTTCACTGCATAATTCCCTGCACCTGTGAATGTGTTATCTTCCTATGGCTAACAGGACTTTGCAGTTGTTATTAAGTCAAGGATATTGAGATAGAGAGATGAGCTACTAGTGGGAGTATGCTGGAAAGGTAGAATGCTATTGTCAGAGATAAAATATCTGAACTTAGGATTATGGAGAATTGCAATCATTGGTGCAGACATTCTCAATCAGAGTTCCTTGAGAGAATTCAGCTTTCATGCCCAACGTATCTAAAATATGTAATGGGGCTTCCCTGGTGGCGCAGTGGTTGAGGGTCCGCCTGCCAATTCAGTGGACGCGGGTTCGTGCCCCGGTCTGGGAGGATCCCACATGCCGCGGAGCGGCTGGGCCCGGGAGCTATGGCTGCTGAGCCTGCGCATTCGGAGCCTGTGCTCCGCAGCGGGAGAGGCCGCGGCGGTGAGAGGCCCGCGTACGCAAAAAAAATTTAAAAAATAAAAAAATAAAATAAAATATGTAATGAATTAACCTCACTCCTATGAATTTAGAGTGGCATTAGTTATGTACCATCTTTGAGAGATCTGAGAAAACATTCATTCAAATTATCTGCATAATTCTGTGGATCAGACGAAGAGCCCCTTTGGACAAAAAATAATTGAGATAGAATTTTTTTTTTTTCTGCACCATGCAGCTTGCAGGATCTTAGTTCCCCAACCAGGGATTGAACCCATGCCCTCAGCAGTGAAAGTGTGGAATCCTAACCACTGGGCCACCAGGGAATTCCCAAAATAGAAATATTTCAATAGAATAGAAATAGAATAGAAAGCAAGATCATTAAAAAAGTTCAAGGAACAGAGAGACCAGGATATTGATAGGATCATCTGTGAGTATACTGAATTCATTAAGGTTAAGATAAGAATAGTATTGGCATTGAAATTCCTGAAAAAAGAGTGACCCAGGAGTGGACAGATGACAGCAACAAGGAAGGGTAGTGGGTAATATAATTTCAAAATGGAACTAGAAAAAGAGGCTTTCAGGGAAAAGGAAGGAGAAATAGACAAATGTCAGCAATGAGGAGAAATGAGGAAGTCTAGCCAATCCTTCCTCCAAGCCCAGAGACATAAAGGCTGTGAAAGGTGCCAAGAGCCACCACTAAGAGGCTACAGTGAAGCAGGGTCCTTAAGAGTGTTGACCCTTTAACCAGAGGGTGGAAAAAACATTCAGAAAATAGAAGGAGGATAGAGCACGTTGCCAATAATGGACCCTCGTTTCCAGAGAGCACAATGGAAGGGACCAAGCCTTGAGGAGGAGTGCTTGAAGGAAACAGAATGAAGCATGTACAGAGCCTGTGGGGCTCCCCATGGGAGATGATGGTTGACCTGTGGTCTAGGGCTGTGGTGGCCGACATACACAGGGATAAATGGCCTAATAAGATTACTTATTATGTAGGTTCAAGGTAAATAGTGCTGGTGAGTGTTGTGGAGGAGGGAAAGGTGGGTTTCAAGGATTCCCTGATTTCGAGAAGGCCTAGATGAGGTATGGTCTTAGATCCAGTGCATGTAGATAACCTGTATGATTAAAGTTTTAAATTTTGGAGGATCACACACCTCTTTGAGAATCTTATGAAAATGGTATTTTGTCTCCTCCAAAAAATGCAGATAAACTCAAAACTGTGAATATAGTTTCAAGGTAGGGTTTTCAGAGCTAAATACACCCACATGTCTGTCTTAGCCACTCCCATTTTAGATCCATGAATTCAAGGTAAGAAGAGATGATTTAGACTGCTTTTTTCTGTGACATATGTTACATTTACAGGGGACTAATTTGTTATCCTTCCAGGGAAATTTATTTGCATTTGCACATAGACATGGTGAAGACAAAACTTAATCCAGATACATTTTGTGACAGGAAAAGAGCTAGACTGACAGATAGGGAGGGGCCCTTAAAATCCACCATCACTCACACCAAGGCAAAGCATCATCATTTAGGAAAAACCTACCTGTGTGTGTAGTGGTGGGGGAGTGCTTTAAAGGAACTGTACAAAGCAGAAACAAATATAGGTTCTGCCCTTGAAAAACAGGAAACTTAAGGCCGTGGTTTCAGCCTGAACATGTACCTTCTCGTCTCACCTCTGCCTCCAACTTTCCGTGATCATCTTGGCTCAGTCATTCAAATTCTCTGCATTTTACTTTTAGCACCTATAAAATAGGAATCATAGTATCTGCCTACAGAGAATTCAGGGAAGTGGTAATCTTGGAGATGTTGGTGTTAATTCCAATCAGGATGGTCTGTAGACCTGTCTTCTTTTCTTTCCCAAAAGTCCTTGGCTGAGAACAAGAGCAGGGAGAGCAAAGGAATGACTTGTGATGGAAAAGGAGTCACAGAAAATCGCTGGTCGCACAACCCACCTTCATCTTGGTGGAGGAGATGAGGAATGAGCTCCTTTCCTCTGGGACTTGCTTTATCTAGACTCGAAACTTCCGAAGATTTACTCTTCTTGGGCAGCTAAGAGTCAGGAAAACCAGTGTCCATATTTTAAAGTCCAGTGTTGCTGTAGCAATTTGTGAAATGAACTGTTACATAACAATAAGAAATGGGATAGTTTCTGGAAAGGGAGGAAACAAGGTAAGATATCTTGGAAAATGCTAACTTCTATTTCATTAAAGTGAACTGGAGTTCTGTTTCTGAGGAGATACTTGCACCCTTAAGAAACCAAGCAAAAGTTTCAAAATGCCTTTCCAAAAGTGCAATCTGCAGTTTATTCAGGCCCTCAATTATTATTTTGGTTATTTGAATTAACAATTATAACATCTACTCTTACTAATTTTGCTCTTTTAATATTAAGTCATATTTTTATCCCATAGACTCCAAATAGCTAAAGATTTCAGACTTCATTGGATATGTCACCTAATTTTTAAATGACATGATTGATAGTTGTTTTCTAATGTGGAAAAATATAATTTGCATTTCTTCTTCGGTGTCAAGGTTGGAGAGCTCTTTTATTTGTCAGAATGATAAACTTGGTATGCAAAAGGTTACAAAGGAAGAAGCAAATTGGTAGAGTGACATTTTCATCTAATTTAACACAAACATAATTACAGGTATAAAAATCTGAGATGGAAATAAATTAGAATTATGCTCCTGCCATTTTGGATTGTGTTTCTGTGAGCTAAAAAAAAAAAAAAAAAAAAAGAATCCATTGACTTGAAAGGGTGGGATATAATTGGGCTTGGAGACCAGTAAATGAAGAGCAAAGCTTTGAGACTTATCTGTATGTATTTTTACTCACCTGAAAGTTACAGACTTTCTGACTCTTGCATTCTTGGGTTGGCCTAATGAACACAACATACCAAACCCTTTGTCTCCCTCCTTCTGGGTGTTCTTCTTAACTGGATTTACTTGTTTTTCAAAAGACCCTTAGCCACATAGATGGAGCTTGTGGGCCTTTAGCTCCGACAATTTGTCATGTAGATTCCAGATCAATTTAGGAAATTTATCATAGGAGGCAGGAGGGGATTGCTGCTGAACCGTTACCTCTACTGTTGACATCTGGGCCTCTCCCTAGGAGAGCAGGATTTTGATTTCAAGGTCAGAGATTCTGAATTTCCTCAACCCAAATTTTCTAAAAGCCAGGAAACTCAGTATCCAGGGGAAAAAAAATTCTAAATTATAAATAGAATACTCTTATGAAGTAGTTGCATTATCCTCATTTTAGAGCTTGACGTTCTTTAAAAAGTTAACAGTGAGCTAGTAAATGGCACAGCTGAGATTCTAACCTTGGTGTATTGGACTTGAGTAACTAGTGAAGACAATCTGTCTACCTATCTGATATCTATTATCCAGCCTAGGTGTCGATCATGTATTTATATATCATTATACAAGCCATCTATATTATATAGACACACCACATGCTTTTTTTTTTACATCATATATATATTTGTATTATGCAAATGCATAACCAAAGTGAACCTTAAGAATTAGCAATAACAACAAAAATGACATGCGCTGCAAATATTCATCATCAGCTCACTAGATTTGAAACGGATGCTGTACAATTTCACCTTAATGCATTTTCCTGAGCACTCTTTTGACTCTAGTTTGTACACGATTTGGGGCTGAACACAGCAGAGAGGCTGGCAGAGCCAAGGCACCATGGGAACCGGAAGAGCAAGGGAGGCAGCCCTGCAGAGCAGCTCTTGGAAGCACTGAGCCCTCCTCCCCCTGCCCTCAGGTTCCGGCTCCCACCAAGGGGTAGGAGTCACGGCTGGAGGGACAAAGCGTGATTAATATCCTAACTTACGCCTTGACACCTCGTTAAACTGAATCAACTCTAGTCAGTTCGGGACTTCACCTGAAGACTGAATCATCTTCCTATGAAATGCCTATGCTGTCTAAGAACTGCTTGACTTCCCAGCACTAATTTGCATACACCAGTCCCTACACACAGTGTGCAAGTAGGAGAGAGCTCTGTAGGCACATCACAGGGCCTCCTCGCTGCCTGACACCGCTGCAGTTGCTGACCTGGGGCAGCAGTGACCTTTGTGGATGGCTGGCCTTGCCCACAGATGCAGACAGAAAACAACCCTCCCCCCTGTAATATCACCCTGTGGATAAGTCTTCAGCCTCTGGAGTCAGGCTGGCTGGACTCAGATCCCAGCTCTGCCGTGTAGCAACTGTGTGACTTGGAGCAGATTATATAAACACTATCTCAGTTTCCTCAACTGTAAAACAGTGGGAAAAATAACAGAGGCTGATTCTTAAGTTGTTATGGGAATTACATAAAATAACACATGGAAAGCTCTTATAAGAGTGCCTAACACATAATAAGCCCTCAAAATATGTCAGTGATTAGTATGTGCAAACTTTAGAGAATGTTCCCTCTAAAAGTCACAATATCCTACACTTTGGTAGCATGGAGAATCTCATATTCTCTCAGTAAATTCCAGATGCTATTTTCCAAAAAATATAAGAAGCTTGGCAAAATCCAAAAATCACTGTCAAGTGAAATATTTGTTACCTCTTTGCTTAAAATATTTATTACCTGTTGGAATTACCATAATGAAGATAAGTAAAAGAAATCGTTCTCTGTATTATGCTGCCATGGTACGGGCAACATAATTATGATTATATAAGCCACATACACAGAGTTTGGGTATACACATTGGCTTTAAAATAGTCATCCTTGCACGTATCATTTCTCACCATACCAACCACATTTCAGTCATCATAATTTTTTTTTTTTTTTGGCCTTGCCGCATTGGCTTGCGGGATCTTAGTTCCCAGACCAGGGATTGAACCCAAGCCCCCTGCAGTGAAAACGCCAAGTCCTAACCACTGGACCACCAGGGAATTCCTTCAGTCATCGTATTTTTAAGTTCGTACAAAGTAGGAGAGCAGTATTCAAAGGGCATGTAATTTAGTTGGGTAGGAAAAGCATGGATGAGTGACAAGCTAAATAATAAAACAACAGTCCAACAGATGCTAGATTCGAAGAAATATTTAGTGAACATCTATCTGCAAGGCATACATTATAGGAACTCTGGGACCCAATACAGAGAATTCAACTAGAAGAATCTGTGGCCAAGAACTCAGTCTGCTGAAGGGTAAAATCATAGTATATGAATACTTCTAATTCAAGAGAGACTCTGGTGAGTGCTAGAATAAAAAACGATTGCTAAATGCAGTGGAAGCAATCAGAATACTAAGACTCTTGTTTGAGGACATGAGAAGCATGTGTGGACGAGAGAGAGGTTTGGGGAACAGGAAAGAATGTTAACAAGGACATGGAAACAGGGATGCCCAGGGTGGGTCTGGACTCCTCAGTGTGAGCAGGGCATGGGGGGTAATGATGATGTAGATAGATTAAGCCGCTGTATAAACAACCTTATACAGAAGGCTGAGAAGGACTGACTTGACTCAAAATGAAGTAGGGAATCACTGACGGTTTTTAAAAAGAACAGTAACATAATAAGAATGTCTGTGGGAGTATAACTTAAGCGCAGGGAGTAGCAAAGACCAAAGTATGATTTAGAATATTTGAGTCCTTCTGGCCTCGGTCTTAACATTCTTAGGACCTGGGCTTCAATCACTCTAAGCTTCAAAATGGGATAATCCCTGCCCCACCTGCATCCCAGGGCTCCTGTGAGCATGAACTCAGAATGAAATAGGGTGTGGTGATTAGGGTCACTTGGTGGTGGGAGAGACTGCAGGTCTTAGGACCCTATTTACTGAGTCCACAGAAGCAGTAAGAACCTGGGCTGGGTAAAGCAGAATCACAGGATGTTAAAGGATCGGGCTACTCTTTTTACCCTGTTCCCAGATACTTTATTCATTCCTTGTGTTCTTTTCTTTACGCAATCTTAGAGAGTTTTCTGCTGGGAGGTGTTAACATTACCTCAAGAATAGCACTTTTGTATCATTTTTCACCACTTCCTGGTATGTTTGGGAGTAGCCGTGATACAACAGCAGACACCACTTAAGCGGTTCCCTCCGGCGTTTCATTAAAAATCAGGCGAAGTGTTTTCACTCTGTTAAAACTGAGGACGAATATAACTAGATCTTATATTGTATAATACTACAGTATTTGAAGTTTTTAACTTCTGAAACTGTAAGACATCCATCTATCATCTCTCTATCTATCTAATCTTTGATATAGTCCACTTTTTTATAGCGAATAAATTGTGGATGCCGTTTCTTTGGATTCCCTTTTTATCAACTGGACATTGTCTTCTTCCTATTAGGAATGCACAGAAGGCTTTCAGCACCTCTATTCTTTTCTCTGTCCTTTTACAAATCCTAGGCCCTGCCACAGCCTTTATTAATGGTCCTTCAGAGGGGAATCCATCTCTAGTGACAAGCTCTGAGGCTCACACACAATGCTGGTTTGTGCTTCTTGCATATGCTAACAAACACGCTCTTTCTTCCCAACGGATGCCACAGATCTCTTAAACGTAAATCGGAAGCTGGCTTTACAAGCCGAGGCTGTAGATTTCTAGGTGTCTGTTTCCTTTATAGTGATCCTATTCTTGTTCCAAAAGGCTAGGCCTTGTCCTGTATCACCTGAATGACTGTAGAACAATTCTACCAGCTCCAATCTCACACAGCCCATCTCAGGGCTTCTGAGTGTCCTGTAAAGAACAGTTAAAGATTTTTTCCACATCTTGGGGGAGGGGAGGGGAAAAAACACTCAGGACTTATTTCTTCTTGAAAATATGCAAAACTAAAAGATTCCTCAGTCTTCTGACAACAAACTCAACAAAGGCATTATGACTTTTTAAATATAGAGTTTGAGAATATTAATAAATGTCATCAGCAGAGATACAGCCCTCATTTTCCATCCTGAATGTTACTTTACTACAAATAATGTAAATTGGCAGCTGACTGTTACTACTTTATTACTTTGATCACTATGCAAGTTGACAGCTGGTTACTGTGTGATATTTTGAGGTGTGGGGAAGAGAAAGTCAAGAATACAAACCTCTATGCAATTTGTATCCCCACCCTTGACCCCGCTCATTCCTATCTGCACAGCAAACCCCATCACACGTAAGGATAGAGGCTTGAGCACATACAGAAGCAAGTCAGCAATGGTGCCTTTCTGGAGATTAAGAAAAATGCTCTGGAGTCCCTCTCCACCCCCAGCTCAGTCACTTCTATCTGCAAGTAATAAAAAATTGAGCCAGAAGGGATAAATAAGTTTTCTAAGTTTCAGTCCAAGATCTTATGCTGGGAAAGTTTCCTGTCTCTCTGAACTATGTCAACCCCAATTGTTTGGTAAAGTGAGTAAGAAGTGAGTATGTACTTGGAATACATTCTGCTACTGAGGACCAGTCAATGCTTTTTCATCAATATCAAATATAAAATTCATCTTTCCTATTTTCAAAAACTGATCATGAAAGAGAAAAATATATTAACACACATACGTGGAATCTAGAAAAATGGTACAGATGAACCGGTTTGCAAGGCAGAAATAGAGACACAGATGTAGAGAACAAATGTATGGACACCAAGGGGGGAAAGCGGGGTCGGGGGTGGTGGTGTGATGAACTGGGAGATTTGGATTGACACATATACACTAATATGTATAAAATAGATAACTAATAAAAAAAACTGATCATGATATTTTCTCATGAAGCCCCTGATGGTCTTCAGTAATTGCTCCTATTCTCTTGATTCAAGTGCAGTATTAACTTTTCCTAGTCACTAAACACTCTACACATTTTGGCACCTATTTTTCATATTTCATTGATATTCTGATATAACCAGAAGAAAAACTTCCTGACTGATGAAGAACAGGTGAAGTCTAGATAGTCCCAGTTTTAGAGAAGCTTCTACAGAAGATTATATTTTCCAGCGGAAACCTCCTGACCATCCCCGTCAGTATGCCCTTTCTACCTGGTTAAAACTCTGCTTGTCCTCTTAAGACTTATTTCAAGCCTCATTTATTCCAAAAAGACTTCAGTAAAAACGCTTCAACCCACAGAGACCATATCATTTTCTGAAAATGTGTTACATACCATTTGGGTCACCATTTGGAGCCTAATTCAATACTGCCTAATAGAGTGACTTAACTTGGCAGATACTTGTCTTTGTACCAAGATGGTAACTTCCCCAGAGGAAGAATTGATTTATTTTTTTAATGTCTCAGAGAATCAAGAACACTTCTCTTCATATACATAGGAGATGGATGGGAAGAGACAGCTAATTGTCCCCATGATATCTGTTCTACCCTTCCTCAGTAATGGAACCCTAGAGTGTTAGCTGGGCACATGGCTCCCTGGTAGACTGTACTTCCCAGCCTTCCTTTCTTCTAGCTATAAAATGTGACTCAATTCTTTCCAATAGATATAAATGATGTGTAGCTGATAACTGCTCCGAAAGATATATCCTCATCCTTATCTCCAGAACCTGTGAATATTACCTTGTTTGGAAAAAGGGTCTTTACAGCTGTGATTAAGTATCTTGTGATGGGGAGACTATCCTGGATTATCTAACCCTAAATCAAGTCATAACTGTCCTTAGAGAAGCAGAGGAAGATTTAACACATATAAAAGGAAGGTAATATGACAGGCTTTTGCTGGACAACCTTTTGCTAGTGCTGAAGACAGCAGAAGCCAGAAATAGAGATAAGATTACCCAGGAAAGATCTGCAGAAGACCATGGTTTAAAAATGTGAATCCAGGTGACATACACAGGAGACCCACAAGGTTTTTGAGAATATACCTGAAGAAACACTGCCATCTTGAAGTAGAAAGGGAAAGTAACAGAATAAAATGTAAGAAGGGTGGGTGATTCCTAAAAATTCTACAGAATGAAAAAAACTATTCATCAACAAACATATGCTACCCTTCAAGAAGAAGGGAGAATGACTCAAAACAGAGGCACAGGTGCAGAGGCAGAGGCCAGAGCTGTGGGCACAGAGGCTAGATCTGCAGAAGCAAAGGAGGAGCCTGAGCTGTGGGTGCAGAGGACAGAACTGTAGGAGCAGAGAACAGAGCCTCAAGCCACAGGAAGTTATTCTGTGAAAACCTAATGGAATTTTCTCTATTAGATTTCAAAAGTGCTTGGAAACAGTAACCATTGGACAATGAAGACCATGTAGTATTCCAATACCAGTTTGTGACATGTATATGTTATCATGCAGTTATAGCCAAAAAGCATTAATTTTTTAGCAAGTCCCATATTTTCTCATTTACATGTGTTTTTTTAGTATTTATATATATTTTTTACCCAAATGTTCATCATAATTGACTTCTCTTGATATCCCTATTCTCACACCCAGATGTCGTTAAGCAACAGCATTTGTATTTCTCAAATGTTTTACATATATGTCACATTTTTTCATATTCCGATGTCCTATTAGAGGTCTTTTTGGCATAGCCTAGATAAAGTAACTTCTAACTTGTGCCAGTATCTCCAAACTTTCCAATCTTACCTAGAGAACAGCAAGACCTATCTTTTTGAAGCACGATTTTGACTGTCACCTTCAATCGTGTCCCACTAGCTAAACAATAAAGAGTCCAAACTTGAATTTATCCTTTAAGTATTTATGAGATGTATATGAAAAATGTAAATAGTGTTATTTCCTGTGGTTATTTAGATGGTTAATTTTTTTCTTCTTTGTGTGTTTCTATAGTTTTCAAATTTTCCTTAATCAGTATGTATTATTTTATAGGCAATTTTCTTAGTCAGTTCAGGCTGCCATAACAAAATACCAAAGACAAGGTAGCTTAACAGAAACTTATTTTCCTGTAGTACTGGAGGCTGGAATTCCCAGATCAAGGTCTGGCAGAGTTCAGTTTCTGGTGAGAGCTCTTCCAGGCTTGCAGATGGCTGCCTTCTCCCTAATGTCTCCACATGGTCTTTCCTGGGTGCATGTACCAAAGAAAGGGGTGTGTGTGGGCGGTCAGAGCTCTCTGGTGTCTATTCTTATAAGGTCAGCAATTTTATTGGATCAGGGCCCAACCCTTCTGACCTCATTTAACCTTAGTTACTTCCCTATAGGACCCCATCTCCGAATATAGTTACACTGGGGATTAGGGCTTCAATATATAAATTGGGGGGGGGGTGGACACAAACATTAAGTCTATAACAGCAATAAAAATAAATTCTATTATAACATACTTTCTCTTCTCTACCTGCTTAGGCTTTATATAGGTATCATGGAACAGGAAAACAACTCAGTGTTATCTCAACCAGTTTATTCAGAACTATGTATTCTTGAATTTGGTTCTGGACACATGAACTTCCAGCAACCAGGGTAACTGACTGCTTACTCAACAGCAGGAATTTGTGGCTTCAACATTTCTGCTTCATCACATGATGAATCAGCAACTCTGTCTCTGCCTCTACTGAAAAGTGTGCTGACACTGTCCCTTCCTGTTTTGATCTCAAACTTCTTGAGAGCATCTGATTGGTTCACCCAACCAGTAAAGGGCAGATCTCTAAACTTAACAACCTATAACCCTTTGGTAAACGAAGGCTTTGGGCTCACTCTCTGTGCCTGATCCGGTAAGCCACGGCCAGGGTAGAAAGACCACAGGGTGATTTGTATGTATGAGATATAACAGCATTTTTCCAGGAAAGGGTAGGGTAACTGGAAGTCCCTCTGCTTGGTCTGGCCCTTAGGCTGTCTTAACATAAATGCTATCTTATTCCACAAACATTTACTATGTGTGTTTATTAAGTTGTAAGGAATGTTGCTAGTTGCTAGGAATACAATGGTAAATATTTCAAGGTCCTTTCCTTATAAGAGCTCTCATTTTTGAGGGGAGAGATACACGTATTAAAATGATAACTTTATCATTCATCATGGAAAATGATTTATCGTGAAATATTAGTTAACAGTTATTGATAAGGTGCTTTGGGGCCCCATAGGTCAGAATGATTAACAGAGATGTCAATGAAACCATCACATGGGCAGCAACAAAATAATCAGCTTTTAAAGAATGAATGGCTTCTAACAGGTGGAAAAGAGCATTTCAGGAGAGGGGAACAGTGTGGGCAAGGACTTACAGATGCAAAAGCATATGGCTATTTGGGAATAGAGACTATATCGGGGAGTACTTATATACAAGTACACAGGGAAATAAGGAGGTGTGGAGTATGAAGAAAAGATAAGGAATCTAAATTTTATCTTGTAGATGCAATCTTCTCCACTAGAAATAATCTTTCTCTTTCTAAATCCCCTTGCAGATTATACGTTACTTGCTATCGTTGGTGTGATGTCATTGCTGGTCTTATCTATTCCAAAGAATATAAGCATATAAAGGGCAAAATCTGTTGATTGTTTACTGTGTCTTCACTGTATTTAGCACAGTGCCATAAATACAGTAGACAGTCGAAAATTAAGCATGTCAAATGGATAGTATTTCTTAGTTCTGGATTATAGAGATAGTGTCTTGATAATTCCCCTAAAATATATGTGACCTCAAATGTTTCTTCTAAAGAAAATAAGAAAGTTTCAACTTATTTTGATTCAATTTGGCACTGCAGGCAAAGCCCAAAGAGGAATGAGAGTCACGTCTTGAAAATGCTGACACAGGGTTAGAGTTAGCCAGCACACCATCTTCTTACTGAACCCTGAAAAAAAATCTGAAGTTTCAAGCAGTTATAAAAATCTATCTCACTGAGAGAAAGGATTCTTTTTTGTAATGCCCTAAAAGGTTTACGGAGAAGAATAAGTTTAAATATAATGATAACTATACCGAAGTGTGGTTTGGCAATGCCCACGCAGAAATAGCACTAAATCAACAATAGAATAATATCACTGCTGACTCATGTAAGGCTGACAAAGGCAGCAGCTGACAGTGAATATTAGAACTGATGTCAGCAGATGCTGAACTTTTAAGCCCTAAGACATCACAGGTAAGATGGACATATGCCGGAAGTGTATACTTTCAGAGGAAACATTTTCTTCAGCCCTTCCAAATCTCAGTTCACCCAGGCAAGGCTATTCAAGGATAATCAAGGTCTTACTTGCCATGAAAGTGAAAAGAAATAGCCAGTTCAGAACAGTGCAGGTGCTTCCTGGGTAACAGGAGAACCAGCACTGAAGGCCATGAGCTCAGGTAAAGCAGTTTGGGGAGGGTCTTAGAAATCAGTTCAACACTCCCATTTTGTGGTTTATCTTCACAAGTAATCTTCAAGGTGCTCATTCTTGTCCCCGTCTTATGAATGAGAAATTCAAGTCTCAGAGAGATTAAGTAACTTGCCCCAAGCAATTATTTAATAAGATGCAGATAAACCTTCAAATCATTGTCTATGTGGTTCAGTCATCTTAGTGACATCCTATTAGAGGTTGTGTTCCTCACCTACTTTCAGCATGTTTTCCAGTTTAGGGCCTGTTATTCTAATGACAAAGAATAGAGACAGCATTTGCACATTTAATTAAAATTTTCCATTTCTAACTTAATATTTAGTACCATTATTTTAATCCAGTTATAACATCTGGTAATAAGAAATTGACCTTTATTCCCTAAATTCTTTCTCTTTTCTTTACATCTTTTCTTCCTTCCTTCTTTCCTTTCTTTCTTTTTTTCTTTCTTTCTTTTTCTTCCTTTCGTTCTTTCTTTCTCTTTCCCCCCTCCTCTCTCTCTCTCTTTTTTTGTAACTTTTTCATTAACAGATGTTCCAACAGACCTTAAAACAACATTTACAGATGAAGCAAGGAGCAAAAAATAATTATTCCTTATCTTTATTCGCAGTTAATATTTAAATTGTGCCAGTAACAAATAGGTTTGAGCACTGTTCTCATAGAGAAAAGCTATGTTGGGTATGGCAACCCTTTATAACAGGCATGCTGTTTCTTGAAACATCAGATCAGCCACCAAGAACTAGTTTTTCCTTCTAAATATCATCAGTGACCAACATCTTCCTTAATTTACTTAACTTCTCCATTTCACCAAAAACTGTTGTCTGTTTGTTTCTTAAAATGCATTTTTCTCTTGACCTCTACCTGGTTCTTTGCTAAATCTACCATTGGGAGCATCCCATCTTTGTCTAAGCTCTAAATGTTGGAGTTTCTGAACTTGGTCCTGACACTTTATATAAAATAGAGGAAGAGGATCTCATTTTACTTCTAAGACTTGAATTATCACTTATAACATATATTACTAAATTTTTATTTCTAAGTTAGCCTTTCATTTAGACACATAAATGCAACTTCTCATTCTAGGTTTCCTCATAGATATCTCACAGATACCCTAATCTAACCTATGTGGATCGAAATTTTTGAGTTTTTGTCCCCAAAATGCTTCAGTTACACAGTTTCTTGCAAATGCTCCTGCAGCAGTCTAGCTGTCACACCCACTCCACTCAGCCTATATCTGATCAAGCACCAAGTTCCCAGTTTATGAAGACTTAGAAAACAGTCAGAGGTTATTTTTCTCACCTAAAATATCTGGCGGTAGGCGCTGTTGTCATTGGATCAATGGCTTAACAATATCAGGACCAGCATCCTTCATTCTTGTTCCCTCATTGCTAAAAAAATGGCTACTTCTACTCCAGGCATTATACACCCGTTAAAAGCAGGAATAAGAGGGAAAGATATCACTACTTTCCCTGTAACTTTTATCAGGAAAGCAAATGCTTTCCCAGAGCTTTCGCAGTTTCCTTCTGCTGATGTTCCCCCCACCCAGAACTTATTGTACCCCTTTTCTCCCTCACAGCTAAAAGGGAGCCACACATAAGCAGCAAAGGAAGGTGAGGTCAGCCAATCTCTACACACAGATGAGGAAGCGGCGGGGCAGGTGCCAGGTTGGCACTGAAAGAAGGTCTGTTTGACTTTCTTTGGCAAAGGTCTGGTTTTCCATATCTTTCAGCTGTGCAGGATATTCTCTGCTTGCCCTCTAAAACAACTCTCTGCGCTGCTCACCCTGCTCTCTGCCCTGGGAGTCTGACCAGGAGGGTTTGCAGGGGTATGGAGAGGGGAGCCAGCAGGATTCCTGAGAGCAGCAAGACAGAGAGGTCTGCCTGGGCCCTCTCTATGCCACACCTGGGGGAACACCACTGCTTTTCTCTGCTCCAGTTTCTGCCAGACAGCCCTGTCCTACAGCTGAGCTCTCTTCTTGTTTTGATAACTGCTCTCTCCCCTTGCCTCTCAGGCCATGGGATGATGATGGCACACCCTGACCCACCCCAGTTTCTGGCTCTGGTGTAAGGAGCATCACGTGTCTGTTTCCCTAACCAGTGCTGCACCTTTGTAAAGAGCCGCTTTACTCAACCTGTTCAATCACCCCTTTTGAGCGAGCCATCTGTTTCCTGCTCAGTATAGTAATCAGTACTCTAACGTCATATTATTCATGTTATTAATAATAACACCACACCCCATACAGAATGAGACGAAAACTCTGGCTGAACGTGGGTGTGGAAGCGGGAACAGCACACGGCCCCCATGTTCACGAGCATGGCGCAAGCAAGGCCGTGAACTGAAAAGAAGGCCTTTGAAGTTCCCTTTCCTCCCACCAAATTCTTCACAGCCACTGAATGGGCAGAAATGCATCCTCCCAGTAATTTGTCTTCAGTTTAAGACATTAACTATCAATTTTTCTTATGAACCAACCCAAACTTGTCAGATGGGCTTGTGCATAGGAGAAGAAGGAAACGAGATTTAGCACAATGTGGGTCATCACAAGGTGCAGCTGGACACACACGTTGAAGGACATCACGCCTGAAGCCCCCCTGTTCCTTGGGCGCAAATAAACTTCTAGAACGTGTGGACCTAGAGGGAAGAACTTTCCTCCCAACTCCTCGGGAGTTATACGGTATTCCTTTGGAAGCCCATGCTTTTCAAAATTTCCTGAAGTCTTTATGACACTCCTTTCTACTCTTCTCTGCAAATTACTTGACCCCTAAATTACTTGACCAGATACGTGTGGGGTTTTGTCTGGGGTCTCTATTCTGTTCTGGGTCTGCTAATGGGTTCGTCTCCACATTTTGGTTTCTTTCTTTTTCACATCCTTTAACAGTCTCTTGGGGTAAAAGGAGGGTTGATCCTTGTGTTCCAGATCTGAATGTGCTAGAAATAGGGGAGACCAGGGATACTGATGCATTTGCATAATGTAACTCTTTTTCCTACACAAACTATTACTGCCAGCTATTATTTAGATCTAGATTTTCTGTTTTCTTTTTTCTCCATACTTTGTATATTATTGTTAATGCCCATATTTAAAAGTAAAAAGTAATAGGTACATATCTGGAACTTCAATGCCTCATCCTCTGGCTACTATGCACCAGCCCCTCCCTATTTGTCATATGCTCCCCCTTCCCCAGCCTTAGTTTTAATGTAAAAGTCTGTGTCTTTGTGATTACCCTAGATATAGCAGTGTCTAGGGTTTTTTTTTGGGGGGGGGTAGGAATAAAATAATTCACTGAGAATCATATAAATGCTGTAATGAGAATTTTCAAAACATAATTAACTGTAAACATATTTTCATAGGTTTCTCTGCCAATGAATAAATAAGTTATATTTCCTTAAGGCATTTGTTAATATGCTGATGAAATTACAGGACACAGTACTGACAGTCACAATAATGAAATACCTGAGACCAATTATACTGTTACACTCCTGCAGTATCTTAGATTTAATTTAAATGATTCACAGACACAAAAGTAGAAAACTTAATGCACTGGTGTGACAAAGTACAGTTTTTTTAAGTGGAAATGACTTTATTAAGGAAGTCTGAGCATTATTTATGAATAAAGCAGGGTTATATTTCAATATCTGTATCCCATAATCAGGGAGGATTTTATTTTTTATCTTATAACTTTTCTCATGATTTATTTGCAATCGAGTATGACAGATCAAGGAATGCTAGAACTTTGTGGAGCTGGAAGAAATAGTCAAGTGCATCTAACCAACCTTCCTGTTTTATGATAAGGAAGAGAGGACCGGGGGGGGGGGGGGGTCAACTGCTTGACTCAGGTCACACACTTTGCTGAGACCAAAGCCTAAGACGGTTTTGCTCAAAGTCTAGTGCAATGATTATTAATATTAGGCATGCTCTGAGTGCTGGATAAAATGTAGATTCCTGAGACCCACTGCCATACCTATTAATAAGAATTTCTAGGCTAGCATCCAGAAATCTGCATTTGTACAAAACTTCCCTAGGATGAATCTTATTCACATTGATGTTTCAGAACCACTTTCTGGAATTGGGTTCTCCTCCTCCAGCTGTGTTTCCCATGTAGCTTAGAGATTGGTCAGGGGGGTGTACAGAGAAGATACCCAGGGGGTTAAGTGGTGGTATGGGGCAAGGGGACAAAAGCCATAGAATAAAACGGAATATCAACCCACAGGGATTACTTCAAGTACATATTACTTGAAGATTTGGGACAAATTTTATTTTTATATTAAAGCAAACATTACATATAAAGTGGTACTGAAAGAAACATCTGCTAATAATGCAAACATTAAGATTAAACCAGAATTTGGGGGGAGGGGCAGAGGATGAGGCTGAAAATTCCAACCCTCTAATCCCATGGTTAGTTTTTCTCTGTCTTCATCCTCAAGCTACCTAGAGCCTCCTCTCATTAGCATAAACTCAGGCGTGGTTGAAAGGAGTTCCTTATGAATAATAAAACACCCCTATGACTTTGGAAATTTCAAGGGGTTTTGAAACTCTATGCCAGGAACCAGAAACAAAGAACAAATATATATATTTTATATATATATATATATTTATATATATATTTTATATATATATATATTTATATATATATATATATACACACACACACAATATATATACACACACATATATACACACACATATATATACACAAATATGCATACATATGTACACACATATATAGTATTTGTATATTTTATATGTTATTGTAAATATATATTACATATATATATTTTATTGTGATGCCACAATGTGGTAATATATGTTTTTCCTAATGTACTTTAAGTATGAAAACATTAAAAATATCAATATGTCTATATCCTCTTTAACTTTTTTGTCCACTATATGTAGACAAATCCTGCTTCATCTCATTTCCATACCAGGGACCATAAATACTCAAAAGAAAAATTTGTAGTTTAATGCTTTTTTTTTTTTTTTTGGTTTTAAGTTCTTATGAGTTAAAGTCCTATGCTAACCAGTATCAGGCTCATCTTCAATTGAAATCTTGTTTGTCTCAGATTGGGCTTAAGAATTGTATTAGTCAGGGTTTGCCAGAGAAACAGAACCACTATGATATATTGGTTGGGAGAAATTGATTGTAAGGTCTTGACTCGCATGGTTATGGAGGCTGAGAAGTCCCATGATTTGCCCTCTATAAGCTGAAGACCCAAGAAAGCCAGTGGTGTAAGTTCAAAGGCCCAAGAACCAGAGAGTAAAGGGTGTAATTTCCAGTCAGATAGAAGGCCTTAAACAAGGGCACTGAGGGTGGAAGATTGAGAGCATCTCCAGTGGTCAGGCAGGAAGAGCAAAGCCTCCCTTCCCCCACCCTATGGTTCTATTCATGCCCGCAGTGAATCACATGATGACTGTCCACATCGGGGAGGGCGATCCACTTTACTTAGTCTACCCATTCAAATCCTAATCTCTTCCGGAAACTCCCTCACAGACAGACCCGAAATCCAGTCAAGTTGGCACATAAAATGAACCATCACGAGAATCAAGCATTATTTTTTATAAGTTAGGATGTCAATACTTTTTGAGAAGGAATGTAACTAATCACTTAGATCTATGCTTACATGTCTGTGTTTTTTTTTTTTTTTTCTTTCCCGGTACGCGGGCCTCTCACTGTTGTGGCCTCTCCCATTGCAGAGCACAGGCTCCGGACGCACAGGCTCAGTGGCCATGGCTCACGGGCCCAGCAGCTCCGCGGCATGTGGGATCTTCCCAGACCGGGGCACGAACCCGTGACCCCTGCATCAGCAGGCGGACTCTCAACCACTGCGCCACCAGGGAAGCCCAACATGTCTGAAATTAAATCTCACTAGACTGTGAGATCTTTGAGAGCAAGGGATATATCTTATTCTTTTTTTTTTTTTTTTTTTGCGGTACACAGGCCTCTCACTGTTGTGGCCTCTCCCGTTGTGGAGCACAGGCACCGGACGCGCAGGCTCAGCGGCCATGGCTCATGGGCCCAGCCGCTCCGTGGCATGTGGGATCTTCCCTGACCGGGGCATGAACCCGTGTCCCCTGCGTCAGCAGGCGGACTCTCAACCACTGCGCCACCAGGGAAGCCCTATCTTATTCTTCTATCTCCAGAATTTGGCTGAGTATCCGGCACATACTGAATGTATAATTACTATATTTTTTGAAAATATATATTTCAGGCTATTAATTTATAAACTCAATACAAACAATTACTTTGCTTTGGTATCCAGACATGTAGCCAAATTCAAACTGCTAAAATAAAATGATAATTGGTCCTCACAGCACTTAGCTCTTCAAAGGTTAATTGAATTAAACTGGAATAACTAAGTGTTGTACTTTAGATTTCAAATAATAATAATAATTATTATTACATCCATATTTGACATCAAATTAACAGGTGTTTTGACATCTTAAATGACAATCACATTTTCAAATGAACTACCCAATAACCCAAACTGCTACAAGTGACCTGAACTATCAGAATGTGTTTTCTCCACTTTCGATTCATTTGTTATATAATATTGTCTTGCTTTAGGTATGTGAAATGATAGACCACACAGTTTGACTATTTTACAACAAATTTGAAACCATCTTGTTGACCATGCAAAGGATCTCCCAGGTTTCAGCTTAAGCGTTTGATTTTTCCAAGTATCTATCTCTCCTAGAATGATTTTTGAAGGAGCTGTTTAACATAAACCGAATTGTTGCAGTATTAGATAGTCTCAAAATATATCTTAAATTGATTTAGTGTTTGGGATGGAAGCTTGAAAGAAACAGCGAGCAACACAATTTTAGATAGAAATAGTTCTGTGTCTTTTTTAGCTTGAGTAATATTAGATACATAAGCGAGAGGCATATAGTTAAATCTAAAATAATAACAACAGTAAAAATGAGATCCACTACAATTTCAGTTACTGTTGACTGAGTGGTTACTAGTTAGCCTCTAAAGACTCTGCCAAATGGGGATAAATTAGTACCTAATTCACGCAGTTGAAAGACTCTGCCAAATGGGGATAAACTAGTACCTAATTCACGCAGTTGACCACAGTCGAGCGGTCAGAATGAGATAATGCACGTACAGGTCCTGGCCACTACCTGACCCACAGTAATCCTCTCATCCGTACATTCTTCATGACCTTGGTGAATGCTATCTCCTCTGGGTCTTTTCACAGAAACAATCCTCTGGTAAATCTTTCAGCCTCACACATCCCCTGAATGTATATATATTCTAGTGTGCCAAGATCCCTGAGCTTTTTAATCCCCTTATCTGTCATCTGCCTCGACACTCAGGCATTTCATCTTTATCAGCAAAGGTCACCAGTCTCTCCAGGCTTCCTAGACCTACCCCAGCACTGAGTCTTTCCTAGCCTTTGGGCTCCCTGCCTGAGTGTTAAATCCGATATCTCTAAAGAATGCCTTCAGGTCAATGAATTCTTGCTTTTACAGTTTTACTCTCCAGTCCTCTTGATCAAGATCCTTAAAATCCAGGCCCAAGGGTATTCCCTAGATCCTGCTAGTACATGCTAGCTGACCCCTGCAACTCTGCCCCTCCCGTGTCCAGCAGGTTACACTGGGATTTAGCCCTACTTCACTGGCTTGGCATCCAAGAAAGGTGGTGGCACAATTCTTGAGGCGGGGGCAGGGGGGGCATCTGTTGCCTTGTTGAGAAGCCTCCACAGTGTCTTCCCACACTGGGAAAGTGCCAGCTCCTAGAAGGGCTGAGGGCCAACCCTATAACTGTGGCAGGCCCAGGGGAGTCTACAGAGACACAGTCTTCAGGGACATCTGTCCAGATGTCCCCAACCATACTTCAGGGTCTCAAGTTTTTTCAGCCAGTAGCCTGGCGTTCATGTCACAAGCTGATTCAGTGCTAGGCTTGCAGCTCAGCTGCGTCTGCTTTGCTCTCTGCTGCAGGACACGAAGGCCTCTTTGTAAGCTGTGGAAGAGTCCTTCAGGTTCTTGCATATCCTGTAACTTTTCATAAACCGCCTTCATCTCCTCATTATCCCTCTGCAGGCCATCAGTATGACTTAGTCATAGCCAGCCAACTCCACCGTCATTATGCACTGTCCCCCCAGTGTCTTTCAAATGTGGGGATCATTGAAGGAGTAAGGGTGTTCCCTTCCACCAGGCTGTCTCCCCAGATTTAGTGAAAGGTTTAGCAGTTAGGCCACCACCCTGTGCCAGGAACTATCTGTGCTCCACATGTAACTTACAGTGGGACTTCCACTGAACTTCTTTCTAACAAGCCAAATGGGGAGTGGTCTGGTCCCCCAAATCCTTCTTACCTTCTGCTTTCCTAGTACCAACTGTGTCAGTTAGGGTCCTCTGGGAAGAAGACACCATGACAGAATTAGAAGTGTGAAAGATTTATTAGGGAAATGCCTGTGGAGGGTGAAGGGGAGAGGGAGCGGGCGTAGGTGCGCGAGCCTCAAACCACAAAGACCGAGCGACACAGAATGAGAATTTGGTCGACTGCAGTGTAGCTCTGAAAAGATCATGGCCAAACCTGTAGGGGCCCGAGAGCAGAGACAGGCCGTTAGAGGAGTCCCTGCATTGGGCAGGAATGGTCTGGGGTTCAAGGCTTTGGCCGTGTGTGGTCCTTGGCTGAGAGCAGCCCAGGGAGACAGTTGCCTTGGCGTCAACCCTGTGGTGGATCGGAAAATGCAGCAGCTGGAGCCTCTCCAGTAACTCCCCGGCTTATAACAGGTGCTTTTGGAGGGGATCTGAATGAATAGGGCATTTGAGTGCGTAGAATGTTCTACATTCTGACCTAGGGGGTGGTCACGTAAGTGTGTGCACTTTATGATAATTAATCTAGCTGTGGACACAGAACGTGAGTTCTTTTTTACATGCATTTTACGCAAGTACATTTGTTATGTAAATAAACTTGCTTTAAAGGTGTCAAGTAAAGAATTGAAGCCACCATTCTGAATAATTCTACCTAGATATTCTAGAAAAGTTACCCCTAGAAACAACCACATAGTGAATTATAAGTAGTTTTGTTTTTATGTGTATTATTCAGAGAATTGCCTCATTTCTCCCACCACACTTTCTAGAATCTCAATATAATGAGTTATCTCTGCATGCTATACAGTAACTGAAGACACAGGCTCTTTTCTTTTTGAACCACAATATTCTTAGAACTTCTACACTTCTTAAATACTATTTTCTTCCTGCATAATTTTAGTCTATATTGAAGCCCCACATTTAATGCATTCTTCCAGAGTTTCTGCCCAGGCCTGTGGTCTGATTGTTGCTGGGATGGAAAGTGAGTAGCTGAGATTTCAAGTTCTCTTGTACAAAATCTGTACTGTTCAAGTGCCTTAGACAGAATTTGGATCAGGAGCCTGGAATAAGGGCCAAGGTACATCCCCAGTCCTGTTGGTGTAGTCCATTGACTGCTTTCTCAGACAGCCACAACTTAAGAGTCTTTATCTCAAAAAAAGTCACAGTAATAAATGGAAACATAAATAGCATAATGTGAATTCAGTACCAGCCAGAAAGCAGTTTACTAAATGTGGAAGTAGGCTGCTTTAGTTCTGACAATTTGGCATTAGGATCTCTGCTTTAGGTCTTAAAAGACACTCTGTTATTCTGGTCATGGCCCTCTCTCCAAAAGCAAGATCAAGACATTCTCACAAAAGTGAGAACATTTTCCCTTTTCAAAAAAGAAGAAGCAGGAAGTACTTTCAGAATTTTCCAACCGTGAAACTCTGTGTGAATGATTTAGAAAAATAAAATGTAGAAAACCTGGTGGAAACAGAATAATTGTCCTTTTTAGTACTCTTGGACATCTTATCAGTCTTTTTTTTCAAATTACACAACTGCCTCTTAATTAATGAGTATTTCATTAATAAAATGTCAAAAGTAAAAAAAGAATTAAATTCATTCTGTCTATCTTGAAAAATGACCCCCAAATCCAGTAAAATGAAGTTATAAGTAAAGAATTGCCCTTCTAAAGTGTGTTTTGATGGAACTACTTTTCAAAATGCAATTACAAAGTTATAGATAACTTCATAGTTGTGACATAAATTCAACACAAGATTTTTAGGATTTTTTCTCTTTCTAACAAAGCCGCGTTAGTTAGGATTAATGTGACAGAAAACGTGCTCTATTTCTGCCCTGCTAGTGTCAGAGAGACATTTTCAAGCTGGCTGTATCAGGTTTCCAGGGCAGATGTCAGACCCATGTTTTTGGGTATTTGTTAAATAAAGATTCACGTCATGATCTGGCCCCAGCAGCAAGAGTGTGACATAAGGGAGCTTTCTTCAGTTGAAAAGGGAAGAAAAATTTGGAAGAAAATTTGTAATATCCTAAAAGAAATTTCATACATCACTGAAAACAAAGGAAAGTCAAGCTAAATAGATTGGGATTGGAGCTCCTTTTTTAATCATGTCAGCCTAAAGCGTTCCTGCCAGTAGTCTGAACACACCACAGATGAGGACAGATTTACCACTTGACTTCACTAAAAATCTCAAAGCTTAAAGGAATCTGTGTAAAAGGGAAATAGTGAAGCTTAATGCATTCTTATTTTTTCTAAAGGCAGCATGTTGCTTAAACATGAATTCTCAGAATGTAAAAAAGATAAAGTAGACTATCTTGAATATACAACAAATTTGGAAACAGAGGAAAAAAACTGAAATAGGGCTCAGAAAAGGCATGGAGTCTTTCTAGAACAAGAATGTAGAATAAAATAAATGCCTAGGGTTTTGGCTTGGAGCTATGTCTATATAACAAGACTGATTCAATTATTCGGTGGCTGTTTCCCTTTTTGTTTAAAATAATCCAATAGCTGCAAAAGCAATCTGAGACCTTCATGGTTCACGGGATCCAGTTTTGAAGACAGGAAAATAAATGATAACCAAATTGCATTTGCTGATAAACCATTTCTATAATGAAAATGACTATGATTAAGGTAAGCAGGGAAATATTTGTTACTGTTCTTGTTTAATCCAAACTCCTTTGCTATCAAATTTACCTAGAGTGCATGCAAATCAAGTTAACAAATCAGTGATGCCCATTTCTGTTTTAAGGCGCTGTGCTGGAGCAACTGGCACCTTAGATGGCAGTTGTAAAACTGACTACCGCCTGGAATTGGTACTTGGCTTTCCATGAACACTGGTAACATAAACTGTATATAAGTAGGATGAAATAATTCAGTTGTACCTCTTCCTTTCAAGGGAATATATACATTTCATATAACCTGGGAGTGTGGAGGAGGGGAAAGGGTGTTTGTGAGACACAGAAGCAACCATAGATGATAGAGCTTCTGAAAAACAGAATAGATATTTCCAGCTCACTCACAACCAGGCTGCTCATCTTTTCTCAAAGGTCGGGAAGGCAAGACCATCTTTCCCCAACATCTGTAGAAACGACTCACAGGTATTTGAGCTGAAAGCACCAGCCCAGCTGTTGAAGGGGAGCCACTCCCCAGTTTTTCCACCACGTAGTCAATCTTGGAAGGTGGCCATTAGAAGCAGGAGCAGTGCAAACAAAATGTAGTTGAGGAGATGCGCATGATCTACTGCAAGACATTCTTTGCACGAGTATATGAACTCCAAGCTTTGACATTAGTCAACATGGAATGGATCATCGTGGTATGTGGATTAACGTGCAAGCAAAAATGACCCAGCAGAACCTGGGGCTACAAAAGGACAAAGGGGGGCTTCCCTGGTGGCACAGTGGTTGAGAGTCCGCCTGCCGATGCAGGGGACACGGGTTCGTGCCCCGGTCTGGGAAGATCCCACATGCCGCGGAGCGGCTGGGCCCGTGAGCCATGGCCTCTGGGCCTGCGCGTCCGGAGCCTGTGCTCCGCAATGGGAGAGGCCACAGCAGTGAGAGGCCTGCGTACCGCACAAAAAAAAAAAAAAAAAGGACAAAGGGATCTGGTGGGAAATGCTAGTCAAGCTGTTGGGAACACAGGGTTCTATCAATATCCAATTAAGAGGCTGCTAGCATGGCTGTCATACCCGCGCGGTATTTGTAATTGTGAAGATGTATAAACTTGAACGTCCACCTGCCACTCTGGTTTGCTGGTCAGATTACAGCCTCAGCAGCAACTGTACTACAATGTAGCCAGTTCAGATTCCCCATCAGCATAATGTGGTATCATCCCAGTCCCTCGTGATGTCCTCAGCTGTTTTTAGGGCTTCCCCAGGACACTCACTCTCTTACTTTCTGGCCTCGTCGTTTAAGTTGCTGCCCACAGATTTTGTGAGGTAGTCACCTCCCCTCCACCACTGCTGCTCTATCCTATAGAAGTGAATTCCAGAGGGCGTGGCCAGCACCTCTCCCTTTGAAAACCTTCCAGAGCCCTGTGATTGCAGTCACTGTGTTCTGCACAGAAACAGAGAATGTTCTTCTCCTGAATTCTGTGCAGTATCGTGTCACCTGGGCCTTCATGCAGCGCTGCAGATGCCGTGAGCAATCGCATGCCTCTTGTCAAATGGCCCCTGTAGCTTCTCAGGCGTCAGAGCGCATCTCTTGGGCCAGCTGAGGAAGGGAAACACTCGGCGCTCATCTCCTCACTCATCCTCTCTTTCTGTTCAACACCCAGCTCTCCCTCGCTCCTCACTGCCACCCTCAAATACCTCTTTCAGCCAAAATGAGCAAACCGGAAAAAGCTGCCATGCACGGGAATGGCCATCCAGGAGAAGGGATGAAGGGCCACCCGCGTGCCACACCCAGTCTCTACACTGCTGTCTATGCTGTGATGTCGTATGAAGAAATTGCCCTCAAAAAGTTGATTCCTGTTGGGATGAGTCTCAGAAAGGCAAGGCACCCACTGTGACAAGGCATGCACCAGTCAGTTGCCGGTAGATGCTTCTATGGCTCTTGCCCCAGGGATAACGGCTTTCAAAGAGCCAGAGGCCAGCACTGCTGCTCATTTTCAAGGATCTGAGTAGGCTTAGGGTAGACCTGGATGGGTTCACCTGCAATCACCTGATTCCATGGTGCCTGGAAGACATCTAACTGGAGGTCTCCGGGAAGCTTGCTCCTTTTCATTTGTCTGAAAAGACACGTATCTGACCAAACCTTGAGATCTTGATGTGAACGAAGCAGACCAGGGAGGAGCAGAAGCTCTGGAGACAGTCTTGCGGGTGAACCCTGGCACTGCCATTTAGTAACTGTGAGCTTGGGCAATTTGCCTAACTATCCTCTCCAAGCCTCAGTTTTCTCATCTATAAAATGGAAAGAAAATAATAGAGTTGTCCGTGAAGACTAAATGAAATAATGCTTATAAAGGGTTGGCCTCCGGTACAGTAGGCAATCAATAACTTGGTGACCATTTACCAGTACCATAGACTTAAACACAGACAAGCCTGGAACTGACTAATGCAAATGTTAATGTCTCCTTCTGAGAACATGTTCTCTAAAAGTCATCTTTAAATAGAAGTAGGAGCAGACACTAAGCACTGTCACCTACAAAGAGGAAAGACAGATGCTGCAGGCATGGCAGCAAGTCTCCCGAGGGCTGAGGGTTCTGATAGAAGCCTGTAGGAGCCGAGCCAGGACTACAGCTAGAGTCGCTGATATGGAAGGCATTAAAGGATGTGATAAAGGCTTGGTTCCATGCTGTCTTATGTAGTTGACTTAATGTGAGAGCAATAGGAAGAGCTCCGGTTACATCTGGAAGGTATAGGCAGGTCTGAGTTTAAGTTAAGAAGCAGATGAAAGTCATGTCAAACACAAGGGGAACTCGAGTGGTGGGTGGCTCTGTGCTGCTGGGGGGCTGAAGGGAAAGCGATTTACTGACACTGCAAGGACCCTCGGAGGTAGAACTGACTGGCTTGGCTGGACCTGCTTCATCTCCTGCCGCTGAGTAGGGAGGTGTGAGCAGGAATGTGGAAGAGACCCAGAGCAGGCCTCACAGACTTGCTGAGTGTCCCGAGGGAGCATCCAGCATCCTGTTCTCTTGAGGGCACTGCGTGCATTGTGCAGCTGCCCAAGAACACAAAGCCAGCCTCGCTGCTCATCAGCTCAACGGAACGTAAGAAACTGACACCCTACAACCTATGGAAAATGGGATGGCCTGTGTGTCTGGAGGGGGACACAAGGAGGAGACTCACAAGGCCCTTTCCAAGGCACTTAGAAGGCTAATGGAATAGTGTCGAATGAAAAGTGTCACTCCTTCCATTTTGCAGATTGCGATCCATGAAGGGTAACCGGTAACAAAACATAATAATAGAGACAGACGTAATGGGGTGAGATTTTGAAACTTATGAGTGTGAAGTTTTCTTTGCGTCTCTGAGTTCATGGCCTTTACCCAACTCGGCCCAAGACAACCACCTGCATGGGAAACTGAGATTTGTTCCAGAATGACCAGGGAAAGATTGAGGTTACACTTGGCTTCTGACACCGCAGGAACGTGTAGCAGTGTAGAACTTTGCTAACGCTCTGAATCCCTTTATTCTTACATTTCTTCTTCCACAGTATAAAGAAAATAACCCTGCTGGCTATGTTGTGACGAGAGGAGCAAGGCAATAAGGCCTATGGTTCTACGTAGACCTTACACAGGAGACGGGGTGAGAGACTAGAGAAAAAGAAAGGGAGGAGGGGAAGGCCGCTGCACTGTGTGACCGGTACATTGTACAGCAGACACTGTCTGTCTTCTCTGAGCTTCAGCCTCGCCTGGGTGTGGATATCAGATACCAGACCACAGACGTTCAGACCCAGGGCAGCTGGGAGCTCCTGGGAGTGCAGAAAGGTCCTACACCAGCCTGTACACAGCCACACCAAAATCAACTTGGTTGTTTGGCAAAGTTAGGCAGAGACAGGCCTAAGATTTAGCTTCCCTGGACCACTCTTGGTTCCAAGCAACATAGACAGGACCCAGGGATACCAGAGAGTCTGGCTGGGGGCCTTGGCAAAGAGTAGCACCTTCCCTGGGACCAGGTGGCCCTGCATTGAGGGCTTTGGAGGATGCGGCCTAGACAGGAGGCAAATTAGAGTCACCCTCAGAACTCAGAAGGCTTCCTAGCACCCCTGGGAGAGGAGTTGGAGGCTAGTGTCCTGCAGAGTGTGACAGACATTGACCAAGACAAAGAGGAAGAAACAACAGCCAGAATGCAGCTACAGAGGTTCACAGGATGTGAGAACTCATTCCAGAGGCCAGGGAGCCAAAGGACACCATGTCTAAAGACCTTGATTTTGCTTCTACCATGAGATCTTGTCAGTCTCACCATTCCTACCATGTACCCAGATGACTTCTTGAAATGAAACTGGGTGCTAAGCAGATGACACAAATCTAAGAGATAAATAGTGTTGGGTTTCTCTTCCTAAAAGACTGAGTTGAAAGTGCTTTAAGATTGCAAATCAGAATCCAAGATATTATAGTGGTCAGTCGTTTTGGTTGGTTTGTCCCCAGGAAACTAGTGGCAAGAAAACCAGATAAGTTACAGGAAAAAAAAAAAAAGAGCTACATATTCTCTGCATATCCTAGCCAAAGTGTGAGTGAGATTTGCAGTCCTACTCCATAGCCGAATCAAATGAGAAGTGGGAAAGGATAGACGAACCTGTAGATGTCCCAGGAACTTGTACCTCATCAAGGTGGATCCATGAATGGGGGGACCCATGAATGGGGGGATCCATGGCAGTAGTGAGGAGTGACAGCGCTAGAGGCTGACAATGTTCTTACGTGCATTTTTTGAAAGAATATGTGAACATGGAATGAATGTGATTAATGAGCTCACCCTAAGAGGCGAGGCTGCTATCATTTAAAAAATAATGCTCGTGTTGAAGTCATGGTCAGCAACTAAGCAAATACATCTACTGCCTGAATTCAGGAAGTGACATCTCACAGTGCTTCTCAGTCATTATTTATGTGCAGGCGCCTACATCAGATATCTGTTGCGGATTAACCAATCCAAAACCGCTAGCTTAAAATAACAAAACACTTATTATCTTACAGTTTCTGATGGTCAGGGATCCCAGAGGTAGTTGGGTGGCTCTGATTCAGGGCCTCCCAGTTAAGCTGTCGGTGTGCAGTCTGTAGTCACCTAAAGGTTGGGCTGGAGGTTCTGCCTGTAAGACGCTCACTCACATGGCTGTTGGCAGAAGGCCTTAGCTCCTCATCACGTGAGCTTCTCCATAGAACAGCCAGAGAGGCTTCGTGATGTGGCAGCTGGCCTCCCCAGAAAGTGATCTGAGAGAAAGAGGCAGAAGTCACACTGACGACTTCACCTCAGAAATGACGTCCCATCATTTCTGCAGTATTTTATCAGTCCTACGGACCAACAGTAATACAATGTGGGAGGTGATTACACAGGGCTTGAGTACCAGGGGCTGGGATTTGCTATGAGTCCTTGTAAAGGAAAAACAAATTCAACACTCCTCCAGTAAATTATCTGTGACTTGAACTTGCACAATAAGTACTTGAACTTGCAAAAACATGAAACTAAATCCAAGCTCTTTGGCATAAATAAGTTGTACAAAAATATACTACTACTTTTTAAAGCTTTGTTTGCTCATTCAGAATAATCAGGCCTCATAAAAATCCAAAATTTTGTCAATCCTGGGATACACATTTTAATAAGGTATCCCTTGATAACTCTACAACCATCTAGTTTGTTCACTGGAAGATAGGTTTCACATTGCAGTGTTATTGAAACCTGCATTAGATATCTAATCCACTTACTGCTAGAATCAACAGAAAATTCTGCACTGCTTTCTTACTGCTGCATTTTTCGCTGATGAATGGCTGCAAGTTTGCCTGTGCAGAAATGGAATCTGCATAATACATCTGCTCCCAACATAAATATGAGACTGGCTGCCACAGCACAAATTCTTTGGATTCCAGCATGCCTGTATTCTGTAGGTCCCAAAATGATTCATTTCCCCTATCCCATTTCTGATCTGAATCACCGTAAAATCTTCCTTTTCAGAATGCTATGATATCATTTGCCTTCACTTGGCATAAAAAAGATCATACGTGAAAGTGCCAAGCAGTCACTGAAGTCACGTGGCAATGCTCAGTTTGAGGGCGAATCTCTAGATGGTACACAACATGCTTAAATTAATTCTAGTCACAGAAATTGAAAAGTGACCACAACTTGTGACTTACTAATACAAATGTTTTCTCAGCATGTTTCCTAAGGTTTTGGTTTATGCTGAGAAGCCCAATCGAATGAAACAGTGTCAGTGTTCATTTATAGACATATCAGGATGTTACCCCAAGAGAGAGGGGCTAAAAGGTGTCACCAGAGATCACAGCTGTGTCTCAATCAGCAGCACATCTCCATTAGCCCTGCAGGCATGGGGGTCATGCTGACACCCAGGGGCTTCTGTTCTGACACCCTCTTTCTCATAGTCTGCCTAGACTGTGAGACACCCCGCTGCCGCCACCCAGGTCCAGCCAGATGACAAGTCATCGTTTCAAAGGCATAACTAAAGGGGCAGAATAACCATGGATATTAGGAAGCTGTTGCCACAGTAAAGTTGGCTCAGTACCAGAAACTAGTATCCATATGTTTGAGGAGATTTTGAACCACTTGGCACTTCACTGCCTCCGACCATCCAGAAAATACACTCTGGGCCTGAAAGCTTCTTAACAAAGGATTTCCTAGCGTTGACACTGAGCGTGTGGCTTTCAAGGATTAGATGGAGCCTCTGACCTCAGACATCGGGATCATCAGCCACAACCTGTTATGTTCTAACAGTGTGTCAGGACCCCTTGGCACTCACCCCACTGGAACCAGGAGAAGGAGCTCTGACACTCGCTCCCCAGCGCCACCTGCTGGTTCGTTGCAGCTGATGTCAACGCCAGCCGTGGAGAGACAGAGCTCATGGGTCCGCCTGCTCACCTCCTCTCTTGCCTGCCGTTAGGAGGTGAATGGCCACTTACTCATTGAAAGAGACAAACGAATAAAATCTCTCACACACAGAGCCAGGCACGCACCCTCTTTAAGCCTCTGTCAAAGCGCGGCTGCAGAAGGAGAAAGGACCCCACCCCCGCTCCCACTTTCTGGCTAATCGGGATGTGGTTTGGGGGCTACTTTTCAGAAGGACTAGAAAGGGCCGTAAAGCATGCATGCAGAGTGCTGATGCCAACTTTGCTCCAGGACCTTCGCTGTTTAAAAACATGCTTTCAAAACACTAAACGTTTTTGGGGGGTGGGTGGGGGAATGGTTGGAGACCAAGAGAAATGGCTTTGTTATGAAATCCCTTGGTATAATTCTCCGACATCCTCAGGATTCAGTTCTGGGAGGGAAGTTCTCAGCAATCCATTTTACTGAGGATCATGTTCCTTCTTTACTGCTGAACTGACGCAGGGGATTCGAACTAAAGCATCCCAGGAGAAAGAGGAAAGCCTCACAGCAGCAGAGCAGACTGGGGGCACCCACAGCAAAAACCGACCTGCCGGCAATAATCTCAGGTCCCCTGGGCAAGCCTCTCCATGTAGCTAGGAGACAGTTCGATTCCCCTTTGCTTGCTCATGCACGTGCATCCTACAGATATCACAAAAGGGATCACTGAAAATGCACTTCCTGCTCTCACTTTAGCTGCCTGCCGCCTGGGCTGGGAGGAGCCAGCAGGGCCTAGAATCTTGTTAGACCTGAAGCCAGGAAGTGGTTTGGAGCATTACATCATGAGGTTGTCAAGGTAACTGGCCAGGCTGCCTCTCTGGCCTCCTGTGGTGGGTGGTGACAGGTTCTCCCAACCAGCTGAGGAGCAGAGGGGTGGCCTGCAGCCTGAAGCACAACAGCTGGCAGCCCGGGCTTGAAGGTGATGGCAGGCTGGGATGTAGCTGCTGCGCTGCGTCATGGGGGTGTGTGGGGGGGGAGCAGCAGTAACCCCGACATCCCCTGGACGAGGGGAAAGACTATCCCTGGTGTCACCGCTGCCCAGAGTTCCGGAAGAGCGCCTCCTGCCCTGTCATCACCCTGACATCTGAACGAGGCTCTGACACTCAGGAAGGGCATCCTTCACTCCCTGAGTGCTCAGGCCCCGCTTTCCTGGCCCTTCTAGAACGGGGCGGGGGACCCTATATTAGTTCCCTCAGGCCTTATAACAAAGGACCACAAACTGTGTGGTCCTAAACAATCGAAATTTACTCTCTCACAGTTCTGGAGCCTAAAAGTCCAAGATTAAGGTGTTGGCAGGGCCATGCTTCCTTCAAAACCTCTAGGGGAGCATCTTTTCTTGCCTCTTCCCAAAGCTCACAGCCCCAGGTGTTCTTGATTTGCAGTAGCCTCCATCTTCACATGGCTGCCTTCCCTCTGTGTGTCTCTGTGTCTTTACATGATGTTCTCCTCTCTGTGTCTGTGTCTAAATTTCCCTCTTCTTATAAGGACACCAGTCATATTAAATTGATCTTAAGCTGATTATATCTTCAAAGGCTTATTTCCAAATAAGCGTACATTTACAAGTACAGGGGTATTTCAACATATTTTTTTGAGGAACACGATTCAACCAATAACAGGCCCATTCTTCACTCTGTACCAAGACGGGTACACACATGACCTTCCCAGGCCCACGGCAGGACAGGCCAAACCCTGCTGCCTGACAAACTCACTGAACACCAGGTGGAAAGTCAACCAAAGTAGAGGCGTTAAAATGGAACCACTGAAGAAATGAAGGGCAACCCTGTGGCCTTGGATGTCAAGGTCACCTGATGACACTGAGCCTGACAACAGCTTCTGTGGGTGCTCCTGTCTCCTTTCCTGAGGCTCCAGGGGAGAAGTTGTAGGGCAAGGAGCTCACCAATAAAGTCAGCTGGGAGGGGCTGCCCTTTCTGCAGTCAGCAGAAAGACGTACCCTGGCTTTCCATTCAGTCGTGTTCTCCAAGACCTCTAGGTCGGGCAAAGCCTCCTCAGCCCTGTGAATCACTCACTCTGTGCAGCTCAGAGAAAACATTCCAGGTGAGATGTGCCTGCCCTTGCTCGCCAAATAGAGGCTGTTATTTAGGGGTAGCACAGAGATTTTGCATTGTCTTTATGTCAGGAGACTGCTAGAAACTACAGGTGGTATTCTTGTGAATCGAAGCCACAGGGTGGAGATTCCACTCTCAGAAACAGAAAAGACCTGGACACTATGCCTTTCCACTCATTTGCTTTTTCCAAGGTGTTCAGAGAGGGAAGTTTCCATGCTTTTCACCAGAAGGTAATACTGTGTTGTTTGAAACATCACCTTTCATAATTGGATTAAGGCCATGGACTCTGAAACAGCAGTTTTCTTTTTGGAAATAAGGATAGGGTTAATATCAGGTGAGAAAAGGTTAATGGGCAAACACAGCAGAGTTTAGGAGAACATACCTCCCGGAGCCAAGGGAATGAGATAGAAACACGGAGGGATTTGGTGTTTATCCCCAAATTCTTTCCCACATTCTGGGATTATTTCTGTCTCACATCCTGAAACCAGCTTGGTCCTCAAACTGTTGTGTCACTTGCTGGGTGCTTTCCATATATGATCTCACAGATCCCTAAAGAGGTGGTATAACATCACGGCAGTAACTCTGGTACCAGGGCCAGACGGTTAGGCTCAAGTCCATACCCCCGCCTTCCACCTCCCCTCTTGACTCTAGGCAAGCCGGTGAGTCTCTGTGCTGTGAAACAGGAGACCTGAACACCGACTCCATAGAGTGATTGTGATGAGTAAAAGAACCTGTAGAAACGCTCAATAAATGTTAGCTCCTATTGTTAGCTATTGTAACTATTCCCACTTTATATAAAAGGAATCTGAGCTTTAGGAAGACTGAATAATACACTCCGGTAGCACAGCTAATTGTGGAAGACAGGATTCAACCCCGGATTTGAAAGCTGTCCAGACCCTCACCATAGCATGACTATTATGCACAACCACTTCCCTGACAATTTGGGCCAACATCGCCTTTGGGGCTCCCTGACCTCCATTTTCAGTTCAGGCTCCTGCCTTTCAGTTTCTTCCTGAAAGCCCAGTACCCTCCTGGCTTCCCTTTTTTGCCCAAAGCCCAGGGCTCCCCTTTGGAACCCATTTTCCCCAGAGAGCACCTCATAGTTCAGACCAAACCTCTCCCCTCAACCAGATGCTTTCCTTGGAATCCCCTTCTGCCAGCACTGCCTTTGAATTTCTAATGCAACAGTGGCCACACATATCTGCTGAAATATCAACAGCTGATGGTGGCTTAATTCCTTGTCCTTCATTCATTCAATAATAGTATAAAGGACAGGCTTTCAAGCCACTATGGGCCAGGCACCATATTTGCACTGCTGACACAATCCAAGCTGATGGCCCCAGTCCTCACAGAGTCTATGGTCTAGAAAGGAAGGAAGACATGTGGACAATTAACTCACATATAAGTGGTTATGAACTGGGGTACTGTTTATGAATAATGAGCTATGGGAGTGCCGAGGTGGGGATGCTTTGGTTGGGTCTAGAAGACTGAATCTGATTTCATAAAGAAGGTCCCAGAATTGCAAAGCCTCCTGGAAAAGAAGAAAGTGCAAAGAGAGATAGAATGGGTATAAACTTGAGTAACCATGGGGGTATGGGCCGGTGTGGCTGGAGCTTACTGAGCCTCAGGGAAGATGGTGGGATATGGCTGGAGATCTAGGTAGAGTCCAGTTGGAGAAGTACTTGAGTAAACGGTTTGGTTTTCCTCCTGATGCTACTGGTTCTGAAACTTTAGCCTGCATCAGAATCACATGAAGCCTTGATAAAAATGCAGATTTCTGGCTCCTTCCCAAAGTTTTTGATTCAGCACATCTGAGATGGGGCTTGGAAATTTATATTTCTAACATTCCCAGGTCCCTGCTCCTACTAGGACCACGCTTTGAAAATTAATGCGGCAGAGAGTGGATTAATGGAAAACTGTCTGGAAACATCTGCGTTGTAAGTTGAGGTGCTGTACAACTCACAGTGCTGTACGTTGTAAGTACAATGCTGGCTGAGGATTGCTGGCCTCCCCTGCAGCCCCACTCCCACCCCAAAGCAGTTGCTAATAGTTCCTCGATGTTTACGGTTGTTGCTGCATTTAAGGAAGAGTGCTGCCGTACAGCTTTTCTTCTCATAGCTGCTGGGATCAAAATCAACTCCACTGCCTCTTTCCAAAGGGAAGAAACCCATATTCCAAAGTGGGTCTAAAAATTCCCTCGTAAATGCAAAGAAAATTTCTTGAAAAAGATATGTCATTGAGAAGTTGGAAATCAAAATATAAAGGTTGCTGCATACCTCTCTGATCTCATGGCTTTCCCTCTCTTTTTTTTTTTTTCCCTAGCCTGGTCACCATGTTATTTGTCTCACATACCAGGCAAGCCTTGGGGCTTTGCACTGGCTACTCCTCCTTCCTGGCATGTCCTTCCCCCATATCCACATGGCTCACTCCCTTCAACCTTTCAGGTCTTTTATCATTTAAATCTTTTCTGGAAAATGGTTTAAAATACCATCCTCCCTCCCCAACACACACACACACACACACACACACACACACACAATCCCCCTAATCCTGCCTCATTTTTCTCCATAGCACCACCCCTCACACTGCATATTTTACTCTTTTATCTGTTCATAGTCCACGTCTCCCCCACGAAAATGTGAGCTTCATGGAGGCAGGGATTCTAGTCTTATTTGTTCACTATGGGGTATCTAACACCTAGAACAGTACTTGAAACACAGAGTAAAAATACTTTACTATTTCCTGAATGAATCAATCAAATTGGTTCTTACACATACTGGTTTTAAGACCTGGGCTTGTTCAGTAATTTTCCTGCCCAGGACGGCCAATAAAACTGCTCTATGTCTCTTATTAATAAAATGGGAATAATAACATCTGCCTCACCCAGATTTCAGAGTTTGGGGAAGCCAGAATGAGATCTAAATTATGAAAGGGTCGTAAAACATTAACTGTAATGCAAATGCAAATTATTTTAAATTATTTTCCAATTTCCACAAAAGAATATAACATACATATGCAAAGAAGCCATTACTATGACCAGTATTTATTTTGCAGGCATACTTGAATAGGCAGATTTCTTTGTTTCACTGTGTGTTCATATATAACTCTTTGTATGTGCTACAGAAATAGGAAAAAGATTACGAAAGCTGCTAGCAGTGAGAAAAATAAATAGAAACAAGTCAAGTGTAAGATTACTCAATTGAGTATATTTAGTTAATGTATAAACAGTAATGAGTGACATTAAGTTACAAGGCAGTTCAGGGACTGTTAACTCAATATCATCTAGTAAAGTAATGGGGGAAAGTAAATGTTCATCAGTTTTATTAATATATATAACTCAAATGTCCCCAGGCCACCCCAAACAATGGGTTCGATTGAGATCACACTGACATGAATTCATAGTCTGCTGGCCTACATGATTACAGACCCCCCTGTACAACAATAGCCCATCTGCACAGACTGCTCCACTTATCCTGAGACTCTCTGGGGTGTTTCACATTTACTTATGATTATTTCTCTCAGGGTTTTCTGAAGCACCCTGCTTCCTGATGTCCAGCACCCATAGCCCTTAGAGAAGGTGCTATAGGAACAGTGCTTTTGAGACTTGAGAACAATTTCTCATCACTCCAAAGTTACATACTCTCCAAAGAGCCTGTGGTTCCAACCCGAACTGGAGCCATGCTGCATCAGCTTCCAGAATGGGGAGGTTGGCCCCTCTCTTTAGGTTTTGCATCTAGACCCTGGGGATGTGCTAGAAAATGACAAATGAAAAGCCAATGGCATTTTCCCTTCCTCCATGTCATTCAGTTTAAGGCAAGTCTTATAGAATGGCTGTTATCGGAAAGCATGTCTTCACTTGACCTTAGAAAACTCCTTACTGTTGTACAAGCCATACACAGACTTGATCTCAAATTTCTTGAAAGCTTTATTGTACTTTTAGTGGTTACTCTGGTGTATTAACTTCTCTAAGAAAGCAGACAGGGTGTTGAAAAACAGGAAAAAAGTAAAATACACTCTCCAGCTTCAACAGAACTAGTCACTAGTTACACTTGGATTATGAGAGTGGTGCAAGGCTGTTTTCTAAAGCACTCCTGGCTTCCCCTTTGCCCACTCTGCATTCCAGGCAAGTTTGGCCCAGATGTGCTTATTTTCTGCTTGCTGGCAAGGGGACGTTTGTGCAATTCTCCATTCAAGCAGTAAAGAGTGATTCTCAATTTTTTCACCTTTGATGGGAAATAAACAATCAGGACACTTTATCTTCTAGAGAAGCACAATGGAGGGAATATCTCAGGGAACAGCCCTCATGATGATACTCCCAACAGGAATGCTGTTCCTGCTCCATTTCTCTACTGTGCAGGCCGCAATGCCTTTACTTCACTCCAAGCACAGGAAGTCAGTGGGCTTTTGCGTTTATTGTTATGGGGTATTCCACATCTAATAGATGGATATTTTCTTCTCAATAACTCATTGGAAGGATCCTGAAATTCAAATTCTATAGAAACTTTCCCTTGAAAACATGTTTTTATTTCATTTTTCTTGATTTTCACCAAAAAAAACACAAAAACCCCACATAAATTCACCTATGAGCTGTGATCTCTGCAATGCTCATAAACTGAATATTTGATGGTGAAAAGCCCATGTGTTATCAGCCCAGCCTGGAGGTCAGTATGAAGTGCAGCCACATGCTGCAGCCATATGAGTTGATAGTCAGGACAGTCACTGCAAGTTAATGGGAGTTTCCTCTTTCTCTCATACATTTAAGGAGGAGACACAATGCCACTAGCATTATTTACCTCCAGATTTAAGTTCAAAATCTCACTACTGTTTTTTGTGAATAACAACTTTACATCTTGTAAATTAAAAAAAAATGATAAGACAAGAAAAGGAAACGACAGAAAATTGAAGTCATCTTCTTTGATTTCTATTTTGTGTGATACTTAAAAGCAAACTGACTGGGCTTAAGGGAGATGCTGGACTGGAGATTAAAAATAACAGCAAACTGAGGAAGACAGAAGTGGGGAGATAGGATGAATAAGGAAACTTTATCACCCACAGCCTTGTCTTTCCCTATAACAAACAGGTTATTTCCAGTAACTTATTTGTTTGCTCAAAGGTCTAGCACTTTTTAAGGAGCCCAAGAATGATTTGAGGGAAACTGTAAGCCATATTTCTGCTGAACTCCAGTCTGAAATTAGAGGTTTGGAAAAAAAAAAAAAAAAAGACACATATAATGGAATCCAACTCATGGAGGACATCAGAAAGGGAATTTTTAAGTCATTTTTTTACAACCTAGCTATTCAAATTAGCATGCAATCATTTCAACATTTCTAAATAAAAGGTTTTTCAACCTTTAAAAACAAAACAAAACAAGAAAAACATGTTTGTGAATAATTTAGAACTTTTCACGGAAGTGTAACCTTGGTGCATTTCCTTGTAATTTGTAAACTTATGGAAATTAATGTAATTCATTAATTTCTTTTATATCTTGAATATTTCCTTTTAATATTCAGTTATTTAATTGCAAAGTAATAAATGATTATTCTTCAAATCCTTCCATTTTTCCTAATTCTTTCAAAAGTAAAAACAAGATGGTGTCAAATGTTAATTTTTTTAATTTTTGTTTATGATATAATAATGTTCACTAAAAGTAATCACAAAGTCAATAGATGTTGGAAAGCACTTCTGAAACGGGGATGAAGCAGTTTAAAATTTGGCAAAAATAAGCATCAGCATCTCAATTCTAATAGATATCATGAGTTCCTAAGTATTCTTGTATCCAGAGGAATAGAACAAATAGGACATACAGGTAGTGAGAGAAAGCGAAGTTTTAAAGAACTGACTCATACAATTGTGGAAGTTGGCAAGTCTAAAACCAGTAGGGCAGGGCAGCAAGCTGCAAACTCAGGTAAGAATTAATCTTACACTCTTGAGGGCAAATCTGTAGGGCAGGCCATTAAACTGGAAACTTAGGCACAATTTCTATGTTGCAGTCTTAAGACAAAATTTCTTCTACCAGAAATCTCAGTCTTTGTTGTTAAGGCCTTCAACTGATTGGATAAGGCCCACCTACATTATGTAGAGAAATCTGCTTTACCTAAAGATTGTATAAGTTAATCATATCCAAAAAATACCTTTACAGCAACATTTAGATTTGTATTTGACACTATAGCTGAGCCAGTTTGACACACAAAATTAACTATCACAGTCCTGAGAGTAGGCAGTGTTCTAGGAGAGAAGGTAAGAGTTGAAGTCCCCTTATCTTACTTTCCCACAAGAAGCGGTATCTATTACTAATTTGGTCCTCATAGAAATAGATTGCTGTCTTCAAGAATAAGAATGTGTCTGTGTATGTGTGTAAAAGGGAGTTAGCAAAATAAAACACATGATTAATAATGACTTTAAGTTATGATTTCTATTTGATTATAAATTTAAAGAGAGTATCTTTTATTCACAAGCCCAGGGATTTGACATATAAATAAATTTATATTACTGTTAGAAATGTAAAAATTACTCTTAAAAACCATAAAAAGTAGTTTTAAAATCAAATGGCAGTCTGATAATGATGGTTTATCTTATAATGAACTAACCTTCACACAGATAATTATTACAAATTCTATTAACAACAATAACCAAAAAATTCAACTATTTCAAGGTACTGAAAGCATCTAAAGCAGACAAAAACTGGGGACAGGGAGAAGGGAGCCTGTGAAGGAAGGGACTACACAGTATGAGATCCACATTTATATAACCTCTCCTGAGGACACTCCCTTCTCTGTGAAGCACAGGATGGTTACAACTCAAGCAGAAAGTAACGTTCTTATATGGTTTGAAGTGTTCTGACATGGTGGTGTTTGAGGCTATCAGAGTACAGTAGCTAGAAATTAAGGGGAAAAATCCTGGAGAGGCTGTAGCTACCAAGATACTCAAAATCTACATATAAAGCACTGGCATACCCTTGGCTGACCTGCAAATGTGCCTGCCCAGGGGAGACTAGAGAGGGTCGGGCAGAAAGCAACAGCTAGAAAGCTAAAAGAACTAGACACATGTTCCAGGGTCTACCCAGCACAGAAGACAAAGAATTGGAATTTGAATCCTGCCAATATGTTGTAGACTAGAAGGAGAAACCTGGGGTTTTAAAAGATTGCAATCTAGTATAGCCATGTGACTTTGTTGTGGCTTTGGTTTTTGTCCAAGAAGAGATCAGTAATAAAGTGGGAAAATGTGGTTTAGACCACTTACGTGTGGGACTGATGCATCATCATGGTGAACCATAGCGACAAATAATTATCAGTGGGTTCCCAGCCATGATCAATCTGTGCCAAAGATGAGAAATATTTTCATCGAGATGCTATCTGATAAAATAGGGAGCAGCATTTTTCATTTGTAGAGTGATCAAAAATGGGGGAAAGAGAAATAGTGAATCTTGACTCATAAAGATCCAGATCCAAATGGCCTTGATAAGTTGAAGAAATGGTTATAATTTAATAAAATACAATTCGGTAGACAAATTCTTAGGAAAGTGAACCGAAACAGAAATAAATATGAAAATAAGGCAGGAGATAGACTAGGAGAATGGTTCTTTAACTTTTTGGTCTCAGGACTCCTTCATTCCCTAAAAAGCTATGGTGAACTTCAAAGTGTTTTACTGGTATAAGTTATATATACTAGAAGTTAAAATTGAGAAAAATTTGAAATATATTTTATTCAGTTTTAACTAACAATAATTCTATTTTTTATTAACATAACTTTTTTATGAAAAATAAAATAGTGGCTGGTAACCATAGCATTATTTTACATTTTTGCAAGTTTCTTTAATGTCTGTCTTACTAGAAGACAGCTGAAGTCTCATATCTGATTTTATGGTCAACATGTTGAATTGTCATATATCTTGTAGACCCCGGAAAATACCACCCTATAATCATGAAAGATTATGAGTGAAAACTGCAAATAACGTCTGAATATTATTATGAAAATAGTTCTGAATTTGTGGACCATCTGAAATGGTCTCAAAGACCCCTGAGAATCCTCTTTGCAGAGAATTCACGTGTAAAATGAATATTCTCTGGGTGACTCTGGGTCACCTCTGAGACTTCATTTGACATACTTCTTTTCTAGGCCTCCGTATCACCAACCCTTCAGTATACTTCCTTACAAATATCAGGCCATCCCACAGAGTTATTAACAGCTTCCCATGAATGTATAGTTCCACACCTCTGCTCATTTCTCTTTCTAAGCAAAGTGGACAAACATATGTATCATTGGAAATTCTGACCACTGGGAGAATTTCCCTTCCTGGTCACACTTGTGGGATATCCCTCAGGTAAGGTATAAACCTGCAGCATCCCACTTCAGACTGGTTCTAGCATATTATACACACATATATCTAAATCAGGCTTGAATATTCTCCTTGGTTCCCATGATGCCTTAGTTGCAGGGTGAGGGAGAGGTAGGCAATGCAGCAAAAGCAGATGCATTAAGACCACGAGCCACCTGACCATGCAACATCCTGGTGCCTTCAATACCTACTCAAACCTAATTTTATAACTGATGATGATCCACTATCCAAATTTATGGCTCAGTGGGTCATATAACACCCTGCTTGTTATAGAAATTCAATTTGCATGGCCACTTGGTATCTCTAAGGCTCAATAGCAAACCAGGCATTATTTCTTTAAAAGACAATAAATATTTCTTGAAAAAAGGTACAGTTCTGCTCTGAAACTCAAGAGACTTTCACTGCAATTCTCCTAATGGGGCTTTCCGTGTATCCCAGTCTATCATAGTGAATACTGAATTAGATTCACTATGACATAAGGTCCAAGCAGTAGAGCTTCTTACGATGCAGCAGGGTTTACTTGCTCCCAAATGTGATAAATTGTTGCCTTCAAAACCCCCAAACCTCCTTTCTTAAGTGATAGGAGTTTTACAAAATATAGAAACTTGTCTTCACTTTAGATGTAATATCTTGACATGTGCTGTATTACAAGAGTACCAGAAATTTCTCTGAGATGACAGGCACATACATTTTCATTGGCTTTATATTCCACCCTGGACAGGTATATATCTTACCAAGTGTTTGGGGTCTATTGTGTAACAAATCACTCCAAAACTTAGTGACTTAAAACAACAACAATCATTTCATTATCTCTCAAGGTTTCTGTGACTGGGAATGTGGGAAGGGCTTGGCCAGGCAGTTCTGGCTCAGAATCTCTCATGTAGTTGCAGTTAGATTGTGTCTGGGACTGGAACAGATGGGGTGCTGAGGCAGTTGGAGAAAGGCCAAGTATCTCTCCCTGAATGTGGTCTCAGGTCCCTGTATGATCTTTCTGTTTCCTTACAGTATAGAGTCTTTCTGCTTATATGGCAAGTGAAGGCTTCAAGCACAAATATTCTACCAAATAAAATGGAAATCATTTTATCCTTTATGACGTAGACCAGTAGGACACATAGCACCACTTCTGATGTGCTCTTCTGGTTGAAGCAGTTAGAAAAGCCCACCCAGTTTCAGGGGAGGGAAGATAGAATCAACTCTACTTTTGAGTGGGAGGAGTGTCAGAATCCCATTGTGCAAAAGAAGTATGTGGGATTGGAGATACTGCTGCAGCCATTTTGGGAAAATACAATCTACCAAATCAGGTATCAAGGGCATCTACTAGTTCTGGGAAAATACAATCTACCAAATCAGGTATCAAGGGCATCTACTAGTTCTTGCTGCAAAGGTGCTATAACACGATATCATTAATCAGAGTGAAATGGAATGATGAGATGATCATGGTTTAGAATATGATGGTGAGGGGCTTCCCCGGTGGCGCAGTGGTTGAGAGTCTGCCTGCCGATGCAGGGGACGCGGGTTTGTGCCCCGGTCCGGGAAGATCCCACATGCCACAGAGCGGCTGGGCCTGTGAGCCATGGCCGCTGAGCCTGCGCGTCCGGAGCCTGTGCTCCGCAACAAGAGAGGCCACAACAGTGAGAGGCCCGCATACCGCAAAAAAAAAAAAAAAAAAAAGAATATGACAGTGAGTAGGAGAGTTGGCTTTGTCCTAGTAGGACACAGCACAGAACACAAGTGTACTGTTGTGCCTTTCAGGTGAAAGTAGATTGCTTCTAGTAGTCTGTTTATTAGAATAGTCTTAAAAAGTGTTTTCCAGAAAAATAGCTACATAGCCTGTGCAGGGCATTGGTGGTTTTAGAAAATAGACTACACCTAGAACAATAAGTATAATTTGAATCACCACCTGCTGGGTTTACAATAGTGCCCCCCTGTCATTCTCCTAGACCCTTTCATCTTCTGCACAGAAAAACATGTGCCTCATTTGAGAATGTGTGTTGCAATTCACCCTGAGGTGCAGAACTGCTTATATATAACTTTTTTAGTTAGAGGTGCAAATTCCAGAGTCTTAGCCCTCCTTCCCATAATAGCCTTCACTCCTCTTATCAGACAGTTATTTTGGGGAATCTGTCAGCAGCCAAATTTGTCTGTTACAACTGTGCCTTCAAGAACCAGAGAAACAACTATGGTAGAGAAAATGTACATGGACACGGGACCCACTGTAGGCAGACAGGGGCCAACTCCACTTGACCCCTGATCTCCAAAAGCACCCACAATGATATTCTGAGTCTTAAGGGTTTATATAATTTGAAGTCGGTAGTCAATAATGCCCACGATTTCTCCTCAACTCGGAGTTTTTCTGATAAATGGCTGTAAATCTCTTTGAGAACACATAGACATTATTCCAATGTCTTAGGGTCTTTCTGCAAAGATTTGTGAACTGGTTCATGTCTGGACATTGAGAGAGTGACCATGACTCTCACCCATGTGACTCAAATCACACCTTCATTTCCAGATTTAGATTTTTTAAAAATTAAGCCTAACTTTACAAGCCTCCCCATTTATTAGAGTTCTAGGGATCCCATGATCAATTAACCACAAAGACCCTTACAGATCAAACTACTGTGATTATCCCACTAGCCTACTGCTTATTTCAGTAACAGATGACAATTTTCTGGTGATTAATTACTGCCTCTGAGACTCTGCCAACTGGAGATCCTATCATACTCTAAGTCAGGGAACTAGTTTCAAAGCCAGGATCTTTTGAAACTTTCATAGTAGGCCTACCAGAGACATCTGTTCCCTAGCATTTTTCAAAAATATTAATCTTTACATAGCTAATACATATTTTAGTCCTTGGCTAAGGGAGTGTCCTTGGGGTCCTTTCTTGGTACATGGTAAAGGTGAAGATGAGAGAGTCATAGCAAAACTCAATTAAAAATTCCTATCTCTCTAAGTCTTTGGATTCCTTCTCTACATTATCTAAGGAATTTCTGGTATCTCAATCTCATTTAGTGGAGGCATCATTGAAACTAGCAGGAAATAGAAAAAAGTAGAGTTTTGGCTCAAGAATCTCTGGCAGAAAAAAGAAAAAGGTAGAATTTTGGCCCAAGACTGTCTCACAGTGGGTTCCCAGTGTCCACAGACTCATCCCATAATTATTTCTCCAGTGTTATTATCATATTATAAAACCTAGTAAACCAATATTTAAATTTTCTAGATTCTTTTGATGAATACGAATTAAATACTTTTGCACTGACTAGAAGAACCTATGCAAGACTTGAAGGGAGAATGAAAGTAGATTATCAACTATATCCAATAAATAGCTAGTTAAAGGCAAATATCAAAATAAAATGAGCTGAGATCCAGACCTTTGAGATACTTTATCAAAAAGTATAAAACCGAGATTTTTTCCAAATTTTCAAATCACACAGGGCAAAACGTGAGAAAGTTTTCCTGCAGTGTTAATAAAATATCCTTTTTAACTTTTAATTTTTTCTGTCTATTTGGTAATATGCATATTAGTGTAGTACAAAGAATTTATAACTGTGGCAGAAAGGATGTTTGCTTTAAAAATTTACTGATGGTGTGTACATTAAAAAAAATTTGAATACCAGTGACCTAGAAGACAGAGTACTAAGCCAAAAGTTATTCTGTCTAGTACTGTAGTTTAAAAAACAAGCAAAACTCACTTTATACATACATATATACATATAGTAGGGAAAACACACCCAGACACACATATATATACAGGCACATACATATTTCTGTAAGTGTTGCATTGTTAGACTATTCTGTGCCAGTGGCCCAACTTTAAAGCCCTCATTATATATAAACATATAATTTGGAAAGCATGTGTTTCCATTCACCAGATCTATGATTTTGGCAACCGCTGCCGTGACAACAATACAAGTTAAGAAAAAATTTACCAATGTTCTCCTTCAAAAGAGATTTGAAAGATGTATGTAATGGATATGATGAACAGTCGAACAGAAAGACCAGGTGAAGCTCATCAGACATATTTTAAATCCTATTTTACGTTTTCAGCCAGATTTCTAAATATGCAAGACCCTCCCTGTTAAACCAAGGGCCTTAATCTCAAAGATGAATGCTTTTAACTTCCATTTTACATCATATGGTCTTGTGATAGAGAGAACAACAGAAGTTCTGCAGATTATTTCTGTAAAAATAATTCTGGGGGCCTCCCTGGTGGCGCAGTGGTTGAGAGTCCGCCTGCCGATGCAGGGGATACGGGTTCGTGCCCCGGTCTGGGAGGATCCCATATGCCGCGGAGCGGCTGGGCCCGTGAGCCATGGCCTCTGGGCCTGCGCGTCCGGAGCCTGTGCTCCGCAACGGGAGAGGCCACAACAGTGAGAGGCCCGCATACCGCAAAAAGAAAAAAAAAAAAAAATAATAATAATAATAATAATTCTGAAGAGCACTTAAAGAAAGAATGCAGATCTTTTATATAAAATCACTTACATCAATGAATATTAGACAAGGCTAGTTAGTTTTCCTAAGAAATATAAATTGCCTAATGCATTAAGACAGTGCACATAGTACCAAAAAATGTAATACTGTGTACAGTGCTTTTCAATAGCCTTTCTTATTTTCTTAAAAATAAATTGAAATTGCTGAAATGCAAGAGCAAATCTATTTTCAACTGAGTCATAATTTCTAAAGTCACAATTTAATAGAGATACTTTACCTTAAATCTCTCTGTGCCTCAAAAGTTATATAATATTTTCTTAGACATTTTCATCACCCTATCAGAGTAGAGATGATGAATCTTGAAACATAAAATCATCAGCCAAAATGACCTCATGTAGAGATACTCAAATCATAATAGGATATGGATATTGAATGATTAGGAATAATGAATATCTAAAATATTTTTAACAGACTCTTCCCAACTTTTCCCAACTAGATTGCTTCTTAAAATGCAATGAACAACTAAAATAAAATGCAGAACTGCTAATCTAAACTAAATCAGATACATTGAATATTTAGACTAGAGGAAGACCACATAAGTGGTACAATTGTCTCCTTAGAGATAACTCACTATATAGAAACCTATGGAAACAAGTTTCTCGAGACTTTTGTTGTTCATAAGCCAATAACCACTTCCACACATCTGAATATTGCTCACTCTGAAATATGCTACTTTGAACGAATCTGCAAGCTGTACATTTCAGTCAGGTTGGCTAACCTCTAGACCAGTCTTATGTTTATTGCTCTAACACTGTCTTTTATTACACAATACAACATCCAGAAGATAGAAGGCCTCAAAGGAAAGAAAAATATTTGTAAATTTTGTCAAGTCTTGATTTCTACTTCAAGTGGTAGAGTATTAAAGATTGTCTGGACTGACATCTATTAGTTACGTGTGCATTACAACCAATTCCAAATATGATTCAGCTTGATCAATCTCTTACTATAATCAGAGGTGGTTTTTTGTTTTGTTTTGTTTTTTTACCATGAGACTTCACTACACCAATTTATATTCAAATAATTTTATCTTCAATGTTTAACTAAATTTACAATAAAATTTACAGTAATTGCAGGTATTTTATCTTCTCTTTAATGAGCATTCAGAGCTTTATGTTGATTGCATAAATTGGTTGAAAATATTGAGCTATGATTGGAATTAATTTGATTTTTCTATTTGGATCATTTGATGGCACTGATATAAAACTCACATTCCTCAATTGTTTGCCAAGTTCTTCTTCCAAAAATATGGCCAATTTACTAAGAGCTATCTTTTACTTTTCATGTATACAAAGGAAACCAAAGAATCTAAAACGGGTCAAAATAAATTTAGAGGAGAAATCATTTGATATAAATGAAAATTCATGTAATAAAAATTAAACACACTTCCTGCCACCGTTCATGTTAAATTACATCCTTGGACATTTTTTAATAACTACCAATGTTTGAAGTATATATTGTTGATTCTTTAGAAAATTTTTATCTTCCGGTTTTCTTATAGTTAGTGATATCACTATGATACCCATAAATGTTCATAAATATTTTGTGCAAGTCACACAGTTATTATCACTTCCTTGGGAAATAGAAAATCAGAACTTCATTTTAACTAAACATGTACTTTCCTTTTTCTTTTAGCACTTGGCTGTCAAAAAAGGTATACTGGGGGAAAAAGTATTATCAAATAATGAGAAGCAGTTATAGAATTATACCTTAAAATTACTGACAAAACCACTGAAGCAAGGGTGTTCAGATTGTTTTTGATATACTCTACTGCAGAACTTCTCAGCCTCTATTTCCCAGACACATTTCATGTACACCTAAATCATAACTTCCCATGTTTTTAACTGACTCCAACTGTCTCTACCAACTGGCAGCCTGGTATTTTCATGCATCGCACAGGGCATCGCACAGGCCACAGCACAGCTTGCTTCCCCCCCCACCATCCAAGTATTTACCAGTGTCCAAGTACACTTCCTTTTATCAGTAAGTGACCTGTTTGCTGTCTGTAAAATGGAGAAGTTAACTGAGTGCGTCTGGAAAGAGCTGGAAAAGAACATGGATCTTATTCCGAATTCAGCCATGTGTTATGTTAAACTGAGAATTCTGTTTACTGTATATACCTCTCACACATTACAAGATAACACCAGCTGGAAAGACAAAGTGAAGGTCTATCAAGCCCAGCCAGCTTTATTCTAATAAAACTATAAATAAGAATACTGTATTTAAAAATAATTAATCCATAATGCATGTGAGACAGGATAATGCAGAGCAGTAGATTTAAACCTGTGATCATAGGCTGTCTGGCTACTCTATGTTTAAGGTTCATGTAATAATTTAGTACTAAAGATACCAAAGAGGCTTAAATTATAACTGAACAAGAAAGCTGCGAATATCACCAACTCTTGGAAGATGAGATAAGTCCCAGCTGCCCTCTTGTTACATTTTATTTTATCACAGGAAAAGTTTCTAAAAAGACATAAGCAGTCATTTAAAAACTACAAACTCAAAAATGGCAAATCTCACAGTACTAATCTTAAAATAAGCTTTTGCACTAAAAGAAATCTTATTTTAGGATAGCAGGTTAATAACAGAAGTATTAACCATCTAGTAATTTTAAGTCATCCAAAATTAAACACATTTCAGATTGGCTATCAGTTTTGTTAAAACTGAGGCTAGAGATTTTCTCTAATTCTTGGAGTTTATACAGGAAAATCTGCAGTACAAAGATCCCTTTTGTCAGTTCCTCTCAAAGGTATTAGAATCGTGGTTACCTGGCACCTTTTATGATCCAAAACATAATTCAGCACTTCAAATTTCTAATTCAATAGAGTAGACAAGCAGGATGAAACATAAGCCATTATTACAACAATAAAATCTGTTTACTAACTAAATGTAAAAGAAAAGAAAACAAAAGTGAGTTTACTGAGATTAATAGTTAACCAGTTTTTAAACTCGGGCCGTTGTGAGGTCATCAAGTTTGTTCCCATATGTCTCTTGTGACATGGGCTTCAGAGGACAGTGCATACCCATAAGTCCCTGAAGCATTTTAAGACTAAAAGATGGTCTTTTGCTGGGACAAGTCTTGACAGAGACAATTAGGCCATGTGAGGCTGAGACTTTTACAGATTCTTAAAATTTTAATTTCTTTTTGGGGAATTTTTGATTTCTTGCTTAGTTTCATGATTAAGAAGTTTCTCTTTAAGTTAAGGTGATGTGGCTTCCAAAGCTATGCAGTATCAATAACAACAACAAAATAGGTAAACTTGGGCCCAGAAATAATGGGTTTCTCCCACTGAAGTTAAGGATTACTCAGAAGATTCTGTTTTCTTATGCAGAAGCCACAGTCCTCATAAAAGCATTAGGTGTTTTCCCTGTATGTTTTAAATAAATTTTGCAAAGTGGTATGTGCCCACTAGGGATCCCACCCTGTGAACCACAAGTTCACCTTGTGAGCTCATAGTCACAGGTGAGGAGAGAAGCAGTGGGGTTGAATGCACGACCTCATCCTTCCAGGTTCCACCTTACCCCCAGCCAGATACATGCAAAATGATGTAAGGAATGAAATTTGCAACTGGGGCCTAGAGGACCTATCTCCTTTTCTCTTCTTTTCTTTTCCCACTATGCCATCTTAATGTTTTTTCCAGAGAAGTCTGTGAAGTCTCCTGCAGCGAGGGCTTGCTTTTGCCCAGAGTAGAGACACAGCAAACCCTGCTGACAGCTATGGAGGCAACATATTTGTAAGAAACTCCTATACTCTCTATTCATGCCGAATCACATCTCAAGAGACTATGAGTGAAAGAGTCTCTTTCCCACTCCAGAGAAGATGGGAACCTCCTCTGAGCTTGCTGCTCCCCGTTAGTGGATTAGAAGAGGGAGAACAGGCACTGGGTGCTCCTTTCCTACATGTAATGAATCTCTCGATGGCTGTGGTGGACCACTGGAAGAGCCTCACAGAGTTTTAGTTCTTTTACAGAGTAGCCAGATGTCCTGCACAAAGAACCAGAGAAACGACAGCCCTCAAAGCATGGCCATGGAATGGTGCTGCCACAGAGAGGCAGGTTTCTGACTTAGTTCTGCCAAGCACTCCAATTCAGTTCACTTGGCGGGCGGAGCAAAACTTCACCCTTTCTTTAAGCACCCAGATAAGGGGTGAGCAGCTCTATGGGGCTTTTAACATTTCTTCCTTCTGTCCAGTTATAAACGTATCCGAGGAGGCTCCCTGGAAGAATGGAAGGGGCATTCGGGAGTGTGTGCAGCCCCGATCCTGCTGAGCCAGGAAGAGGAAAATCAGACTCATCAGGAATAGAAAGCACGTTCGCCTACCTCACGTTTGCTTCCTTTTGTTGTACCCATATGGAAAGTGCCTTGTAAAGCAAAATACTTTACAAATGAAGAGCACGACTTCTCCCCAACGTGATCTTTGCACAGCCAACTCATGGGTGGACACTTTATCCTATTTGACTTTTTGAAAACTCTACTGTCAAACGTCACAGAACATCGAAAGCAGCTATACATACCCCATAGGCCTGGAACAAAATCACGTGGAACTCCAGATCCATTAGCCTTTAAAGGGCAGCCTCCCCAAAAATTGGCGCTGGAAGCCTGACATTAGCGTTCCACCAGTTTAGCCTGAACAGTAAGTTGTGCATTTCCAAAGTCATGGAAATCAAACTTCAACAGGATAGCCCTAGAGCATGGAGAGGAAAGGACTATCCAGGATTGTGAGACAGATTGATGTGCCCAAAGCAGTGGCATAGGAGGCATAAAGGAATTGAAATTTCAAATCACAGCCTTGAATACATAATTAACAAGCTGACTTCCTTGTATAGGAATCACCATTCGGCAAGACACTGTGCTAGAAAGGCTTCTAAAGGAAAGGAAGGGAACCAACTTCTACTGAGCATGAGCCATGTGACAAGACTTCAACATGAACTTCTCCTTTAATCCCCATGAGAACGTTAGGAGGTTCACTGGAAGTACTCCTAACACATCTTCACTTAACAGACTTATTGAAATGACTGATGTTCTTTGTTCTCTCCACATGCCAGCACATGTCTGCAGCCAGTGGGAGGCCGTTCTGTATGTTCACTGGCTTCTACTCTCACCACTTGAGTTGCCTGCCTGCCAAACACCAGTGCCTTTGCTCACAAACCAGCTGCAATTATAATTAGGTAATCTAGTGAAATAGTAATATATAATGAAATAGAGTGAAAAAGAAAGAAAGCTGTTGTTTCTATGAAAACTAAGTTTCATAATCTGAAAGGACTCATTTTAAAGTCAACAAAAAAAATTGTTTTAAAGAATTTAATCAAGTTTGTCACAGGCCAGACAAATGAAAAAAGAAAAAAAAAGGGAGGGGGTTGGAAATAATGAGAGTGAGAAGAAAGATCTAGAATGATTGTGTCTAAACTGGAGATTTCACTCCATTTAAAAACAAAACCAAAAATATGAGATCACTGACAATTCATCACGGGTGCTGCTTTTGCAGGATAAAGGAAGGACTCCAACCTTACTCCAAATAATGTATTAACCCTGAACCAAAATATTGGGTAACAAACATACTTCTCTACATTTAAAAATATCTCAGGTATAATGCATATAACTGCTTAAGGCTGCCCACATGAACTGATTGTTTTTCACCAATCAAATTACTGATTGTGTCAGACATGAGGACTTGCACTGAATTCTGAGCCCCACTTTGCAGATGGGGAAACTAAGGATCCAAAAGAATACTTTGACTTCTCAATAAGCCACAGCTAGTTCACGGCAGAGGTTAAGACGACTTTTTGCTGTTTCTACAATGGAGTTAGAATTCTGCGGTTATGCTTTTTAAATCCCTTTTATTCTTTCCTTATCATCTCATCCTGTGTTTCAGTCCTTCTCTGAATCAGCTCAGAGCCTGGCAGGTTTCTTCTGGCCCATGGGGGGAGGTCAGATGGAACCCAGCCAAGTGCCTGAGGAAGCATCAGCACAAAGGGCCTCATCTAAGGCTCCTCCCCTGGCTTCTGTCTGAGCCCTTGGTCCTGTAGTCTTCCCTTTTGCCGACCCTCTTCAGGCTGACCTCTTTGGACAGGTTTACTTAGCTCTTACTGGACCTCCCCTGCCTCATACTTTGTAACTGGTAGACTAATCCTGCCTCCCCTCCAAATCTGGCCTGGCATCCTGAAAACTCTGCCTGGATCTGGTGCCTCAAACCCCAGCTTGTCTTGGAGGGGAGTTTAGGCTCCCATTGTTTTATCTCATCCAGGAGGTTCCTTGTGATCACTTTCTTTTGTTTCATGGAGGTCATGTTTTCCTATACCTTGATGAGAACCAAAGTAGAAGTTTTCTGATTTTCTTTTAATTTCAAAGCTATGCTTGTATTCTGAGTCTTTAGGATACTGGTCCCATCTCCAAATACTTTCATAGCCTCCATGTTAATTTTGTGCATTATTGCACCCTCAGGAGAGCTCTTCGTACCCCATGAATAGGCAAAGGGATCAGCCACCAACACCTTTCTTCACTCTCTTCTTGACTCCCTGTTCTCACTGGCCCTGGAATCAGGGCAATGTCAGTCAGAACCTAAAAGAAGCCTTAGGGATACTGCTAAGTGACCTCTATTTTGGGCTCTTTGATTAATCTGAATTCACAGCAGAGATGATTGTTCTCTAGGACTCTACATCTACCACACTGAACTCTATTCCACCAATTCATCACTCTGAGGGGGAAAAATAATAATGACTGAGCAAATGGAGCAAACTTCTCAGTTTCTCTAAAGAATGAGGCTGAGTATGATAACAAACCATGGGATGTCAGGGGTTCATTCATACACTGGGCAGGGGGAGGGCATCAATAAGCAGCTAAAACAGGAATTGATAATGGATGGCCCAGCCTAACCCTAATATTCACTGGCTCCATACTGTCATGATGCAGCTGTACATCACAGTGTGAAATCATCAGAAATAATGACTTTCCTGTGAAAATGTTACCGGCTGAAATCCTAAAGAGCTATTTAGGTAGAAAAACTTAAGTATTTCCATTCTTTTAGTGGGAGCTCATGAATTTGTGGACATAACTATAATAAAAAAATAGAAATGGTTAACAGGAATATTAAGTGAAGCCTCCTCTTCCATGCATAGCCCTGACTTGAGTTATCATAACTAGGCCCAAACCCTTGCCCCGTATCCCATGAAAAAGAAATGACTTCAGCCCTTTGCCAAGAGCACTTGCTTTTACTGATTTCACATCAACACTAAGTGATTTCTAGGTTCTCATGAAAATATTCTGGAAGACAGGACATGTTTTCATTTGGGATGAATCTGAGCTTGTCAGAGGGGGTAAGAAAACTTACGTTGAGCTATTATACCTTGAGTCTATGTGTAAGCAGTTTAGCCCACCCTACATAACAGCTATGATTAGAGCACGGTTTGGGATGGGAGCGGCACGGGATGGTGAGCTGACTGAGTTGTGACAGCCTAGGCAGCCCTTCCACCACTGGATACTGTCACCTACCGTGACACCGCTCCTCTACAAAATTTCATACTTTGCTCCTTCCCAGCCCAGCCAAGCTCAGGGAAAACACTTGAAGAGGCCAAAGAAGCCACAAGGTACTCCATCCCTGAGTGAACTGCTAGAAGGCTAGAATCCTAGCCATAAAATGGTAAATTTTATCTTATATATGTAAACACCATAATTTTAACAATGAAAAACAAATTAAAAAAGGATAATGGCACATATTATGAATTCTTTAAAACGTACTTTAGACTTAGTTACATATATACTTTAGGATTAAGGGCTTCGAACATCTGAATTATTCAGAAAATCTGCCTGCACAGAACCAGTCTTTGGGGGAGGTGAATGATCTGCTTGGACATTTTATTCCCATTAAGAAAGACTGAGTACATTTGTTGCGGTCACATTTTGGAGTGTTTTATTCAGGTTGGTACTCTTTAACTGCCTTCTTCATCCGGGATGGTGCCCTTTGTGTCGCCTGACTACTCTGCCCACCTGGCACACCGTCTACACCATGAGTCTTCACTCCCTCTACAGCTCATTGGAACAATAGGCACAGGATCCAAGCTGGGTCAAAAAGAAGCCTTTGCTAACGACTTTGGAATTGGGAGAAAGACAAAGAGAGGGTGTGATAAGCAGTCTCTAAAAGGCTCCAAGTGCTCTCTATATACTGGAATTCCTGCCCTCTTCCCCTTGACTGTGCACTGAACCTAGTGTCTCACTTCTCACAAGTAGAATAGGCAAAAGTCATGGTATGTCACTTGTGAGAAAAAGACAGCAACTTCTTACTCTCCCTCTCTTGCGACTTTCTTTGGATGGAAACCAGGTGCAATATTGTGAGCTGCCCTATGGAGAGGCCATGTTGCAAGGAACTGTGGGAAGTCCATAGCTGGTGTGCCCAACCACCTGCAAGGGACTGAAACTTACCAGCAGCCATGTGCATGAATTGAGGAGCAAATCCTTTCTCAGAAGAATCTTTCGATAAGACTGCAGCTCTAGTTAACACCTTGACTGCAGCCTTGTGTGAGATCTTGAGGAAGAGGCACCCAGCTAAGCCACAGCTGGATTCCTGCTCCCACAAAAACTGTAAGATTGTATATGTTTGTTGCTTTAAGTTGCTAAGTATTGGGCTTATTCTTTATACAGCAATAAACTAATACAGAGGAACAGAAGTGTTGAACTTTTGGGGGGCAAAAATTAAAACATATAAACATGGCAGTTGAGGATGGCCGCATTGTGCCATGTAAATGAAGAAGCAGGAAAATGGTTCTTAAGAGAAAGAAAACAATTAAGGATGGGCATGGAGAGAGGCAGGGACAAGAATCTGAGTGAGCAGGTGTCTAGGTTCCCAGTGGCTTGCCAGTTCTCCATTCGTTCCTGAGGCCTGGCTGCATTCCTGTCTTTATGTTCTATGAGGTCCCTGTACTGTATAATAAATTACCTTTACTTACTTTATCTCAGTTGATTTTTATAATGTGCAATCAGAAACCTAAAATCCTAGGATGCATCACGTTGTATAGCTGTGATTTTTGAAAGCAGTCAGATACTTGACAATGAGTTTGGCAGTTTAAAGAGGCTCTTGACCTGAGAAGCACCCAGATGTTCTGAGCCACTTGACTTTGGGTCATAAGAAGTTGAGCCAGCTTCAAGAGCATGTAGCTCTCAACCTACTGCTCTAATCAGTGATCAACCACGGCAACATCTATTCTGTATTAGGTAGTTTGGTTAATATTTGTACAGAACTTAGAGATCCCAGCTGAAAGCTGTTTGAAATACACAGTATTGCTGTTGATACAGAGCAAATTGTTACCCTTTCTTCAAAGAACACAGTGATATTTCTGGAGCTCTCTTATTATGTTGCATGATGGAAACACATATCCAGAGGAGGCATATTTTAATTGTTAGAAACAGCCTATCTACATAAAATGTACTATTCTTCTCTCTTAATCCAGTTAAGTCTCTTGGCTGTTTTCTGTTTTAAAGTCGTGTCATTGCCTAATCACTCACTATCTTAACGAAATTCAAAGCAGCTTACGTATTACAAGCTTGGCAATAAAACAGAGACTTAAAAGCAATAAACATCTTTGAAACAATTCATCAAGCCCTAAAAAGGTGTCAGAATGAGTTTTGGAATAGTAAGTTTGAATTTAAAAGCCAAAATTTTCTCTCAGGCTGAAACTTAAAATTCACAAATACATTTTTATAGCCAATTTATAAACCTTGAAAAATAGCCTAGACCTCCAAGCAAACAAACACAGATGCACTGCAGTGGTTCTTCAATGGTCAGGATACCCCTTTTGGTTCTATCCAGGTGTGTATCCCCATGTGTGTGCATTATCCGGATTTTTGCCTTATTACTTCTTTCCACAGATTTAACATTCACTCTAATGTTGAGAGATGCAGTTTTCACATGATGCAGAAGTGCCTGTTTATTAATGCTTCCCCAGTTCCACTGGTCCCCAGGGTCCTCAACCACAGCGAGTGTCCCATCCACTCTTCACCTTCCTGAGGACCACGTCTCACAGACTTCCAAGTCGCGGGTGATAGAAATGACTGAAGCATGTGTCAGGGCCAGACGATACATTAAGAGAGGCTGAGTAAGCCGGTTGTAGTCACATTTTGGAGTGTATTACTCAGGTCCACATGAGACTCTTTTAACTGCCTTACGTCACCCACGATGGTGCCTTTTGTCTTGCTGACTATTGCTTCCACCGTGCTGGTATACCATGAATTCACAGCCCACTACCGCTGGCTGCAGTGACACACACATGACCCAAAGGCACACTAACTCAAAAAACTTTTTAAACATTCAACAGTTGATAAATGTTAACTATCCTTAGGCCAAACAAAACATCCTGAAAACAAGTCCTCAGGCCTATAGCTATCAACCACGGATGGGACTTTTCTTCTCTCCCAACTCAACCTTAAACTATACTTGACTGGTGTCCTGTCCCTCTGGGGCCCATCTGGCAGCTACACTTTGCTGTGTGTCACAACCATCCATGGACAAGTCCTTTCTACCTGCCCAGATGATTTTTTGCATAGTTACTATTACTGGGTCATAGAAACCAGGATCTTGACTGCAGTTGCCAGTGGGTTCTGCCATTTTCAGATATCTCTTTTGGATAATAACATAAAGAGTTTCTTCTGTTCAGACACTTATGATAGTAAAATTGAGAATATCTGGATGACAATACTAAATATACACATATCGGTCTCTGCTGGAATGTTGCCTTATCACAGAGGCTTTCTCTGACTGTTCTATAGCAACAGCAACTCCTGCCTCTCCACCACACACACTGTCTCTCTTGTCCTGCTTTATTTCTCTTCACGACACTCACCACCTTCTGACACACCACTGTCTGTCTTCCTGCACTGGAATCTTAGTGCCAAGAGGGCAGAAACTGCTGAGTGGGCAAAGCCTAGAATAGAACCCAGCCTCCAGTAGGCTCTCAATAAATATCTGTTGCATGAGTAAAAACATACATTATATATAGATACTAAAAAATCAATATGACATTTCAGTAACTGGTGGTACTAAGGCCTGCTGAAGCTTAACTGGCTCTAGAACCATCCTTTCTTGCTCTTTGGGATCTTGCTCTGAATCGGTGACTCATCTTCTTTCCTGCGTTCTTGTCCCTGTCACACTCATCTATATCAAGTTGCTCCCTGGTATGATATCTGAAATATTGCTTTACAGAAAGATCTTACTCTCTCTGTCACAACTGCTCAAACTGCTCATTATAGGTCAAGTTGTGATCAACTCCATACCTCTAATTATCTCCATTACTGTCAGCTGCTACACAGCTCTGCAGTGTGAGAACCAAAACCGTCCTCCCTTCTCAGAAGTGCACTCAGCAAACGTGGCAGCAGAAATGATCTAAGGTGACTTCCTCGATGCTGTGTTTTATAGTGTATGGTTTACACATCACCCTAGACCCCCACACACGCCTTGGTGTTGCTTACAGTCACGGGGCCTGCTTGCTGCTGCTACATATTCTACAGACCCAGGGCCCTGGGCTGCATGTCTTTGGTTGTGCGGGTGCCTCGCCTTACACCCAAGCCTTGCAAGTACCCTGGCACTTCCCTGTGGCTGCTCAGTGTGTACAGATGTGTGACTGAGGAAGGAAGTGTGTGAATGTACTACAGAGGTAAGTTTCACCCAATAGGAGATGGAAGTCAGTAAAATAACCCTTCTCCTATTCTCCCTCCAGAGACACTCTTGAGAGATGCAGCAGCAGCGTGCTTCCTCCAGAGCTTTCCGGGGCACCAAGCACTCGGTTCATCTTGAGGTGCAGGCACCTCAGGAACACGCTCCCTTCTGTTGGCTCACTCTCCTTCCCCCCTCACCCCACTTCCTTCTCACTCCTACATTCCTAGGATTCAGTCTTTAATAAAGTGTTGGCACATAATCTTTATTTTAGGCTCTGTTTCCTAGCAAGTTATATATATATATACACACACACATATATATAAACATAGCTTTTAGGGGAAAGAAAATAACTTCAGGCTGAGAGCTACAAAAAAAAAAAAAGCAAAGACAAAACAATAACAAAACTCATTCTATTGCCTGGAAGTTATTATCACTGTTATTTCTCATGTCACACTATAAGAAATGTCCCCTATGTAAGGTGGCTGGATTTTGCTGTTTAATTATTTGCTCCCTACAGATATGTGAGCTTTAAAAATACTTTACAACATACAACCCGTGCTCATATACATCATATACATCATCTCATTTCATCCTAAGTTAGTAGGACAGGCACTGCTGGCCACGTTATACTAAAGAGTAAACTCAGTTTTTCCTCCAGTACCATATAAGAATCCTTTGGCAGTAAAGCACCCGAACCTGCGAATGAAATAATGATGATGTAATTTCCATAGTGTGCTTCGAGAAGGTAGGAGAGACCTGGGCCACTGAAGTTTTGTGGGCTTCTCAAATCAGACCACACTGACAATTAATATTTTAGCTTAAGTGTATTTCTAGCTGTAATGAAAAGTTAATCCGTTCTTTGGTTCTCTATAACCATATTATCTCTATACTAGGTTATTCAGTTTTTTTAAATATAGGTACTTTATGATTTTGGTAAAACAGAGCTTTTCTTAAAAGTCAACTTAGAAATGTCAGTATATACAGTGTATTCAGAACTTGGCACCAAGAAATCAGAAAGAGTGAAAAATTTATTTAATGAAGTCAAGAGTCTAGAATGATCAAAATCACAAACTCTCACAATTGGAAAGCTTAATATTTAGTTACAAGTTCCTTTAAAAGTGAATGTAGGAGTAAGCAACCTGCTACTTTTAAAAGTGGCCTCTTTAAGTCAGTCATTTGGAAGTTGGAATTTATTTCCCATGAGAACAAAATCCCACATGGTGATCAAGCCCCAGACCAATTTTACAATGCCTATTTAACCCATAATGTAGTTGAATCCTATTTCTGGGGGTTATTTGGGTGAAAGGAAGAAAAACAAAAAGAGAAAATCAACTTCCTCTGGTTTTCCTGGCTCAGAGCCATCTCCCAACAACTTTTGAAACAGGACAAATTTGGCTTTAGCCTCATTTAACTTGCCTTTCTTCAGCCCTTTCCTACCTCTCTGTGTTCCTCCTAAAAGACCTCATCAGCAGGGTGCCCACGTATCACTCCACTCAGCACCTGTCTCCCCGCCAGACCTCTCTGGAATCCACAGGATCTGCCCCTGCTCAGAGCTGCTCTTCTCAGATGCTTGGGTTGAACATGATCTGCCCAAATAATCCACGTAAATGTGGGACTGCCCAATCACACACCATCACCCTCCCATAAGTGTAGACCTGCTGAAAATAGTCTAAAAAGACTAATAAAATTGAGAGGAAAGTAACCAGATTGCCCACATACCCCCTGCTCCCACATATGCATAGCTTCCCCCATTATCAACATCAGTCACTGTATTTGTACATTTTTTACCAAGGATGAACCTGCACTGACACATCATAATCACCCAAAGTCCATAGTTTACATTAGAGTTCGCTCTTGGTATTATACATTCTGTGGGTTTGGGCAAATGTATAATCACGTATATTCATCATTAAAACATGATACAGAGTATTTTCACTGCCTTAAAATCTTCTGTGTTCTGTCTAGTCCTCTCTCCTCTTCCCCACCCATGGCAACCACTGATCTTTGGACTGTCTCCATAATTTTGCCTTTTCCAGAATGTCATATAATTGGAAGCATACAGTATGTAGCCTTTTCAGATTGGCTTCTTTCAGTTAGTAGTATGCACTTAAGATTCCTCATCACTTGATAGATCATTTCTTTTCATCACTGAATAATATTCCATTACCTGGATGTACCACAGTTTATCCATTCACCTATTTAAAGGTGTTTTGGTTGCTTCCAAGTTTTGTCGATTATGAATAAAGCCTCTGTAAACATCCATGTGCAGCCTTTTGTGTGGACATACGTTTGTTTTCAACTCCTTTGGGTAAATACCAAGGAGCGCAATTTCTGGATTGAATGGTAAGAGTATGTTTAGTTTTATGAGAAACTGTCAAACTGTCCTCCAAAGTGGCCACACCATTTTGCATTCCCATCAGCAATGAATGAGAGTTCCTGTTGCTCCACATCCGCACCGTCATTTGGTGTTGTCAGTGTTCTGATTTTCATCATTCTAACAGGTATGTAGTGATAGCTCATTGTCGTTTTAATTTGCAATTCCTTGATGACATATGATGTAGGGCATCTTTTCATATTTTATTTGCCATGTATGGCTTCTTTATTTCTGAAATTACAGGTGTCTTAAAAAAAGAAAAGTTTGGATGTGCTTTCCCTGGCTCCCATGGTAATGCCAGGGGCTCTGATGGAAGAGTAGGCCTGGATGATGACTGTCATCTGGACACACAGGTGATTGGTAAAATGGGATTGATTATTCAGGACACATACAGATCTGTACCTCTGAGCGTGACTTCCGTTTAGACAAATATATAAGCTTCTATATTTATGAAAATATTTAACTCATTAAAAAAGTCTGACTTTTCTGCATTAAATTAAAGGATTAATATTCAGTCCTCTTAGCCAGTATGGTGAGCTCAGGAACCAGTGAGGACAGGAATTCCCCAATCCCTGGGGCCCCCACCCCTGCTTCCCCACATTCCAGGGCCTAGAGTACCACTCTGAGGATAAAAGATGTTTAATAAGTGAGTTTTATTAAAATTAAATTTGCTAAAGCTCCTACTTATTCCTCTAAAAGCCACTGAAGAAATCCAAGGGTGGGAAGAAGCAGATGCAGGTACCCATTGGCAAAGCCTTTTTTCCTCCTACCTGGCAACGGAAAGGGAAAGAAACAGAACCAAGCATTATGCCTCCAACTCCTCAGGTGTCCAGCCTGACAGTCCGTGGACCAAAAACGACTGTGAGTTGAAACCCAGCTAGTTTCTAACTCCCACCACAGGGTGAGGTAGAGAATATCAGCTGCGAGCAGGGGTGGGAAGGACGAAGCCTTTCCCGGGAGCCTGGTTAGATTGCCACAGTTCAGCACCTTAGGAGCCTGCAGGGCCCTGGAGAAAGATGAGGAACAAAATATGATAAAAGGGGCCAGATGGAGCCAGGAGCTCGCACCCAGATCAGCAGGTGGATGAGAGCGCATCCTGGCTGCCTGAGGAGCAGGCCTGGCAGTCAGGAAGGGCCCGGAAAAAAGGGCTAAGCTTTGAGGCACAATTCCATCCCAGGAGACAGCAGGCAAGGCCCTGAAGAGGAAGTCATCATGTACCAGGAGCCCCTGGTTTTGAATCAGCAACTAGGTTTTCTTAGAACCCTCCTGGAACTGCCTTCTTTCTAGGATGGGTTGTACCTCCCGCCCACATCCATGCTCTCCCCAGACCTCCAGCCTCTCATTCTTATTGTGTGGGTGATCTAGTTAGTATAAAATAAAAGCACCCTTATTAACCATGTCCTGAGCACACGTGTCTTTTGTTTCTTCATTGTCCTCTTTTCAGTATTTGATAAAGCCTAGAGGAAAGTTCTAACCGTCTTACTCAGAGAAGAACAGTGAGGTAAGAGCTGGGGTACCTCAAAGAGAGCCTGGCCAGCAACAGCTGGAGCAGCAGCGAGATGCTCAAGAGGAAAAGTGAACTCAGGGCTGCAGCCTGGATCAGCAGCACCACCCCACCTGCCGCCTGTGGGTTCTCCTACCAGCCCCAGCCTTGGAGCCACGGGGGGGCGGGGCGCTTCTAACTGTGCAGTCTCCTGCCTGCTTTATTGGTCAACTGTGGATTATTTTTGCTTTCTTGCTTTCTTGTGTCTTTGATACATGATTAAAAGATTGGGAGGAGCAGTGTTTATAAATTTTTTTTTAATTGAAGAGGAAACTCATGCAGAATGAAAATAAACCTTATAAAATCAAGCCAGAATAAGCACTCAATTTGGCATTTGCTTTTAAAAATGGCTTAATGAGGGGCTTCCCTGGTGGCGCAGTGGTTGAGAGTCCACCTGCTGATGCAGGGGACGCGGGTTCATGCCCTGGTCCGGGAAGATCCCACATGCCGCGGAGCGGCTGAGCCCATGAGTCATGGCCGCTAAGCCTGCGCATCTGGAGCCTGTGCTCCGCAACGGGAGAGGCTACAACAGTGAGAGGCCCGCGTACCGCAAAAAAAATAAATAAATAAAATTAAAATGGCTTAATGAAGGAACTTTAAGTGAAACGTAGCTTCATTTAAGAAACCATCTTCTCCAAAGAATATCTGTTGGAGGGACTAGGTATTACTCATCCCAAGAATTTAACACAATGAAGCAACAGAACATCATTGCTACGCACGGGGGCCCAGTGAGCAAAACCAGACCCAGCCTTGCCTCCTGCTTCTAAGGGTGAGCCTCCTAATTGTCAGGAACTTGGAGAGAATTGCATTTCTCTCAGCCCCTGTAAGGAGGTATTATATTCCTAAGACAAGAATTTGTCTTCCCCTTGAGATGCAGCATGACTTGCTCGGGAGAGAAGCTCTTTTGCACTAGAAGAGACACTGTGGGTCCCCAGCAAGCTTGGGGTGACCGTGAAATGAATAATTGCCAGTTGACCTGTGAACAGATCAGTTCTTATTAAAAACTCACCAAGCAAATTCTGGAGCTGACTGACATCTGTCCCTCAATCCTGCCCCCGCAGCATCACCACATTCAACGTGTTGTTACGTCAAAATGCTGCTATGCTGCTTACACTCCATTTCTTCTTCCGGAGGTTTCACTGCAGGCGCATGAAACCAAGGAAGGCCCTTCCTGAAGAAACAAGGGCAGCTGCCCATCTGAGCTAGTCACACCGATGGCCTGGCTGAGCAGTGCAGACTGATGTGGGCAAAGCTGTTGGGACCAATTGTGATGACTAGCCCTTCTGTTGCCTGGCTTATTCACTCACTCCGTCTAGACTCCGAATTCTGGAGCCTTTAGTGACTCATTTCTCAGCAAAATGCAAGTACTTTCACTTTACTTTGCCTTAAGCTCTATATAACCTAATACAGAATGTGCGCTGAGTAATGCTATGAGTAGCTGTCAAAAAGCTGTTTGCAGATATCCTAGAATATCATGGCACTTTGACTTTGATCATAATTATTAACCCTCTTATTGAAAACTTGGTGGAAATGTGCATCCTCGAACCCTATTCAAAGCTCAGTGTTGACCTGAATACCTTCAACAATGTTTTTACATCTCATATTTGGTTTGCAATAGCTTAAAATGCCATAACTTCTCCTTAGGTTGGTTTGGAGTTGTTTAACTCCTGTCCATTCCTCTAAAACCTTAACACATTGTCTTAAGAGACTAGAACAGTCAAATCATAAAGATGATTGTTCAGGGCACCTCAAATGGTCAGACTACAGAGCCAGCTGCAAAACCTTGGGGATTTTTCCAGAAGCAGCCAACTCTAACTGTACAAACAATCATCATGAGACTTAACTATGTCATGCTCTCGAACAAGCATATGTAGGCATAGGGCTGAAAACTTTAAGATTCCACTTCTCTGGGGCTCTAGGGAGAAGAGTCTACCGTTTTTTTGTCTGTAGGGCTGTCAGAGAACCGGAGTCAGAAACAGAAAGCAATCTGGTGCAGTCATGTTGTCTAGCCCAGGGCAGTGTGGCTTTGTTATATATCCCAACAACTTTAACTGTTCTCTCATGAGAATAGCTCCTTACCTTCACTGTGGAACATCACTCAATAGACTAATAAAGTTAATACTGAAACCATTTCCTGAGAATATACAGAAATTTTACTTTCCTTCAAGACCCTTATTTCTGCTAATTCTGTAAGGTCATTTGAAACATCTGTCTGCCCTGCCCTGGAGTTTACCTTTTCAAATACATGTTTCCTATCCCCTAACCAGAATTCTCTTAATTTTCTCATAAACCAATTTCTTTGATACACTGTTTTCTGTCAAGTTTCTCATTTCTATTCATTTATTATTGTCTTTTAAAAATTTTATTTATTTACTTATTTATTTATTTTTGGCTGTGTTGGGTCTTCATTGCTGTGGGTGGGCTTTCTCTAGTTGCAGCGAGCGGGGGCTACTCTTCGTTGAGGTGCACGGGCTTCTCACTGCAGTGGTTTCTCTTGTTGCGGAGTACAGGCTCTAGGCACAGGGGCTTCAGTAGTTGTGGCACGTGGGCTCAGTAGTTGTGGCTTGTGGGCTCTAGAGCACAGGTTCAGTACTTGTGGGGCATGGGCTTAGTTGCTCCACAGCAATGTGGGATCTTCCCGGACCAGGGCTCAAACCCATGTCCCCTGCACTGGCAGGCAGATTTCTAACCACTGCACCACTAGGGAAACCCTATTGTCTTTTTAATTTATTATTTCAATAACTGTTTGTTGTGGGTCCATTATAAGCCAGAAACCATTCTTGGACCAAAGATATTTCAGTGAATAAGTCAGACAAGATCTGGGTTCTCATGGAGTTTATAAACTAGGGGATGATGATAGCTACAAGTATCAAGGGCTAAACACTTTACACCCAGTACCCCCTTTAATTCTCAGATAAGTCCAAGGCAGACATTCTTATCCTTATTTTACAGGTGAGAAGAGTGAAGCTCTGAACAGCATTCTTAGGGCCTCCAAGCAGTAAGGACTGAATCCTGGACAGGTTCCGTATGCAGCCCTTGCTGCCCGTTGTCAGCATCCTTACGGGGAACCCTGTGCTACCTTTCCTCTGCTATTCCAAATTCCTGCACACACGTGGGCCTTTTCCTCTCTCCTTTGACATTGCAGTCACATGCCTCCAGTGCTTTTCTTTACTGTCTCTGAGTCTCCTCAGGAGTTCCTATTTATTCTGAACAACTACAATATTTCTATTCATGATTGCTTTCACCACATGATTATCAAATGGGAAAATATCTGTAACATTACAGGTTTCCTTCCCCTCTTAATTATGGGATTAGCAATCAGAGGAACTTCAATATTTAATATCGAAGCAAAACGCTTAATGATTACAAAGTGATGCTCCATTTTTTATGTAAAACCAGAGTTAAAGTGAACTCTAAGCAAACCAACTCTGCTTGCTGACATACGGAATGGGTGTCTGGAGATACTGTCTAAAGTTGATGGATGAAGAGAGGGTTGAGTACAGTATTTAGAGGTACAGAGGTAACCAAAACAAGATCTGAATTTATTAACATAAATAACAAAACATGGGAAGTGGGAGGAGAAGGAAAGAGAAGCTTAAGGATGCTGAGTTCTTCATCTTTCATAATGGGAAGTTACTGGATACGTTTAATTTTTTTTAAAGTACAGCAAGAAACATTGCTGTAATTACCTGATTTAGACATGTGGGGGTAGCCACTGGAAGAACCAAAACAGACAAGTTTAAAAAACATGCCTTTGAGCAATGAAAGTTGGGTCTGGTGGGATATTTTATTTTATTTCATGTCCTTCTATTCTGTTTGAATATTTTTAATGATGGATAAATAGTTTCTGTTGAAATTAAAAACAGATCATTTGAATTTTATGCAATGCCCAGATAACAAGCATTACTAATTAATTCTTTGTTGACCCCAAGAATTCTTAGGAAAGCTACAAGTATCACAAGTCTGCTATGGATTTCTCTTCCTTCTTATGTTACTGGCCCAGCAACAGCAGATCTTGTTTGTTTCTCTGCCTTATGTGGTTTTCTTCTCTTAGAAATAAAGTGTTTCTTTTCTGCTGTGTGAACCCTACACTTGGACATATGCATGCCTATTTAATAGCAATGTTTAGTTTTACAGTTCCCAGGAACAACTGGGCTCAATACAGAATGACATAAGCTTTAGTTGCACTAGTCTTAGGAACCTAAAGAAGAAAATGACAGGTATTCAGTGTTAAACATGTATTTATACATAAAAATTACTATAGCATATACCTAAAAATAAAAAATATTTAATTTAGACATACCTAATTGCTTCAATTTTCCCTAGCATGCTTGACTATACACTGAAATTTGCAGGAGAGGGCTATGAGCGAAGATTTAAATGAAGTTATTTTCCTAATAAGATTTCAAGTAGGCAGATGTTTGCCCCAAGGAGCTGTTCAAACAAAAGAACTTATAGAAGAACATTGTGAAAACCAGAAAAAAGAGTACATCTTCAGCTCTCAAATTTCTGCATCATTTTAAAGACAGATCATGGTCCATTTGAATTTCCAATGTATAATTTTTAAACTAGTGAAATTAACCTTTGTTCAATGATAAGTTTTCCACTGAGGATACCTGGAAAACTCTAAATGTTTATCCTGAAAATTCTCCTGAGAATATCACAGCTTTAAAAAATGTTAATTTATACAGATAAAAACTACTCAATTAGGCTCATGCTCAGAACAGTCTTTTCTGACAAGAGCCGCCTACCATCTGTTAAGTCAACTATTTCCATTTCCAGTGATCCCAAGTTCACCACTTTAGTTGCTGAGATTGAAATTCTCAGTCAGTCATAAATATCATTTGTTCTATCCCCCTGTCCTCCTCCTGTGTTCACTTAGGTCATGATTTTTTCCCTTCTTTTTCAGTCAACAAGTTTAAAGGTGACATCATAGAAAGGATAGAAAGGATGTGTAAACAATTTCGTTTTCATGGCTGATGACTTTGAAACAACCTCTAGTTCAAGATGGATGGTCCAGAAGGCTGCTATTTTCCTACTCTGTAGAAAGAAACAGGTGACAGGTGGAATAGAAAATGTGCAATCCAGGGAGGTTTACAGGAGGACTTGCAATTCTATACCCTTCTCCAGATCAAGAGCCATTTCACACCTGCATAGAGTCACCTCCTCAATTCTAGAAGCTCTGTCAATGTCAAAGATCCCATAAAAATCAAGTGTGTAGTTACTGCAGCAGCTAACAATTTTATCAGCACTGCCTGGTCTAGGATTTTAAAATCCAGAAAGTCTCCAACAAACCCCTGAAGAGTTGGTCACCTTAGCTAAATCTCTCTAATGGCTCCTCACAGGCCTTCTTTTCTCTTATCTTTGTCAGGGAAGTCTAGCAGTTGAGTTGAAGCCCTCCTTGTCTTGAGATTCATTCACCATGTACAGTGTCACAGAACTCCATGGAAGGACTAAAGAGGTCATTTTGTCCAGTCCCCTGACTTCAAATAGATGAGGTAAAGATTCACTTTGAAGACGATCTCTCTTAGGAAGGCTTCCCTGCACTGCAGAGAATCAGATCAGATGCCTTTCTTTTGCACCCCAAGAACCCAGTGCTTACTTTTGTCATCTCACTTACATCACAGCCCTAGTAACTGCCCTGCTGTCTGACTCTCCAACCAAATTTTAAGTTCTTTGAAGTCAGAAGTTCCAGAGCCTTCTTTGTATCCATGTTGTATACCTGGCACATCGTGGCTTTCAGTAAATATGCTCGTCCTATAATAACAGAAGCCACAGGGGTGCCATCTCTATAGGTGTACGTAGACCAGCACTGCAGGCCCAGAGCACCCAGACCCTGGCGTATGCCTCTCAAAGGACAGATAAGAGGATCCAACCCTTCTCCTGCTTGTGCAAGTTTCCTCTTACCCAATAAAACCTAGTTTTTAATCTATGCTCTGTGCTGCGGCAGAATTCATCATACCCCTAGGGCAAGACAACTGGTAAACCAGGTGTGACCCACCTTTTACACAAAGTTACAAATTTCATATCTCTAACGCTGCACGTTCTTACTGAACAGTACATTTTTAGGCCAACTTGGCCTTTTATTAAGTGTTTAACGACTCCTACTCAATAGGTGTAGCATGGAGGATCCTAAAACGCATATACCTGTTACACTTCAAGGAGGCCAAGTATCATGGTAACTAAACACAAGGGCTCTGGATCAGACAGGCCTGGTCTCCAGTTCCTGATCCACCACTTTCTAGTCATATGAACCTCTGAACCTTCTCTGTAAAATGGGTGTAGTAAGAGTGCTCACTTCACAGGCCACGTGAAAATTAGATGGGCTAAACAGTAGTAATCAACACAGTGCCTGGCATGTGCTGAGCCCTCATTAATATTGGTACTGTAACAACATTAGTGTATCTAGTCACTGTCTATCTTGACCCTATACTCTTTGCCCCTCTCGAGGACACTGCCCCAGGAGGCTGGCTCTCAAGCCTCTGCTTGCTTGCTATTGACGATTACACCAATTCTCTACTGTAATGTTATCTTATGCTCCAGTTCTTCATCGTTCTTCTTTTTAAGGAGAGCTGGCATTTTACTGTTTCCTCAGTGAACACTCCAAACATTTATTTTTTTGCCTTATTTTCAAACATTTTAATAGTATCCATTTGATACATATGAGCAGTCTTTTTTTTTTAATAACAAATTTAATCAGTTATACATATACATATGTTTCCATATCCCCTCCCTTTTGCGTCTCTGAGCAGTCTTTTTTTGAATTAATTTTTATTGGAGTATAGTTGCTCTACAGTGTTATGTTTCTACTGTACAGCAAAATAAATCAGCTACATATACATATATTCCCCGTTTTTGGATTTCCTTCCTATTTAGGTCAGCACAGTGCATTAAGTAGAGTTCCCTGTGCTATACAGTATGTTCTCATTAGCTGTCTACTTTATACATAGTAGTAATAGTGTACATGTGTCAATCCCAATCTCCCAATTCCTCCCACGCCCCACCTTTCCCCCTTGGTATCCATACATTTGTTCTTTATGTCCATACATGTGTCTCTATTTCTGCTTTGCAAATAAGATCACCTATACCATTTTTCTAGATTCCACATATATGCGTTAATATACAATATATTTTTTTTTTTTTCTTTTTGCGGTATGCGGGCCTCTCACCGTTGTGGCCTCTCCCGTTGCGGAGCACAGGCTCCGGACGCGCAGGCCTAGCGGCCATGGCTCACGGGCCCAGCCGCTCCGCGGCATATGGGATCCTCCCAGACCGGGGCACGAACCCGTATCCCCTGCATCGGCAGGCGGACTCTCAACCACTGCGCCACCAGGGAGGCCCAATATACAATATTTGTTTTTCTCTTTCTGACTTACTTCACTCTGTATGACGCTCTCTAGGTCCATCTACATCTCTACAAATGACCCAATTTTGTTCCTTTTAATGGCTGAGTAATATTCTATTGTATATATGTACCACATCTTCTTTATTCATCTGTCAGTGGACATTTAGGTTGCTTCCAAGTCCTGGCTATTGTAAATAGTGCTGCAATGAATACTGGGGTGCATGTGTCCTTTTGAATTATGGTTTTCTCAGGGTATATGCCCAGTAGTGGGATTGCTGGGTCATATGATAGTTCTATTTTTAGTTTTTTAAGGAACCTCCATACTGTTCTCCATAGTGGCTGTATCAATTTACATTCCCACCAACAGTGTAAGAGGGTCCGCTTTTCTCCATATCCTCTCCAGCATTTATTGTTTGTAGATTTTTTGATGATGGCCATTCTGACCGGTGTGGGGTGATACCTCATTGTAGTTTTGATTTGCATTTCTCTAATGATTAGTGATGTTGAGCATCCTTTTATGTGTCTGTTGGCCCATCTATATGTCTTCTTTAGAGAAATGTCTATTTAGGTCTTCCACCCATTTTTTGATTGGGTTGTTTGGTTTTTTGATATTGAGCTGCATGAGCTGCTTGTATATTTTAGAGATTAATCCTTTGTCAGTTGCTTCATTTGCAAATATTTTCTCCCATTCTGAGGGTTGTCTTTTTGTCTTGTTTATGGTTTCTTTTGCTGTGCAAAAGCTTTTAAGTTTCATTAGGTCCCATTTGTTTATTTTTGTTTTTATTTCCATTTCTCTAGGAGGTGGGTCAAAAAGGATCTTGTGATTTATGTCAAAGAGAAACACTCCAAACATTTCTTAACATTTTTCTTGTTTCAGTTTATTTCCTTAGAGCAGGGGCCAAACTTTACCTAGCTCTATGCCAAAGAGCAATAAATAAAAAGTGTTTTATCAGCATTATCATCTTCACCATAAAATCATCACTACATTTAATAAGAGGATTATCTTTTCTTTTTTCTTTTAATGTTTTTATTCCTTTTTTATTATAAAAGTATGAATGTATGAGATAAGAGATACCAGGTGCTGGAGAAGATGTAGAGTAAAAGGCACACTTGTGCACTGTTGTTAATGCACATTGGTGCAGCCACTATGGAAAATAGTATGGAAGGTCCTCAAAAGATTAACAATAGAGCCACTTCCAGCAATGAAAACAGGATCTCCAACAGACATTTGAAACCCCACGTTCTGCAGCATTATTCACAGTAGCCAAGACAGGGAAACAACCTAAATGTCTGTCAACAGATGAATCGATAAAGAGAGAGAGAGAGAGAGAGAGAGAGAGAGAGAGAGAGAGAGAGAGAGAGAGAGAGTGTGTGTGTGTGTGTGTGTGTGTGTGTGTGTGTGTGTGTGTGTGTTGGAATATTATTCAGCCATGAGAAAGAAGGGAATCTTGCCATTTGTGACAATTTGGATGAAACTTGAAGATACTATGCTAAGTGAACTAAGTCAAACAAAGACAAATACTGTATGATATCACTTATATGTGGAAACTTAAAAATAAACCCTAAACTTATAGAAACAGAGTGTAGAGTGGTGGTTACTAGGGGCTGGGGCATGGGGGTAAAGGGGAGACATTGGTCAAAGGGTACAAACTTCCAGTTACAAGAGTAACAAGTTCTGGTGATATACCATGTGGTGAATACAGCTAGTAATACTGTATTATATACATGAAAGTTGCTACGGGAGTAGAACTTAAATGTTCTCACCACAAAAAAGAAGTAATTATGTGATGGGATGAAGGTGTTAGCTAATGCTATTGTGGTGATCATTCTGCAGCATATAATTGAATCAAATCAACACATTTTAAACCTTAAAGTTACTCAATGTTATATGTCTATTATATCTCAATAAAGCTGGAGAAATATGAATGCATTGTTGAAACTAGTCAAATTATTCTGTAATGTATAAAGAAAAATTTACTATTCACTGCCCCCATCCATTCCCACCCCCACTCCTGACCTGAGGTACCCAGTGTTAATAACACATCTTTCCATAGCTTTGTATTGCTCCTACACACACACACACACACACCCATTAATGTAAATATACATTCAGATGGACAAATGTGATGTTGCTTTTCTTTTTGCTCTTGCTTACTCTGTTGCTTTTATCAAAATTGGATTATGTTATACACATTCTTTTACAGCTGTCTTTTCTTACACAATACAGAATAGATATTGTTTTAAATACTAAATAATAATCTATAGAATGGATGTACTATAATGATTCGAAATTCTATTAACACATTAAGATTATTGCCAATTTCTATTCCACTATAAATAATTCTGCAGTAAATAGCCTTGTACATACATCTTTTATGCACTGGGACTCTTATTCCTACAGCATATGTTCCCAGAAATGCGACTGCAGTTCAGAGGGCACGTACCATGGATGAGGATTTGCCAGGAAGCTAAAGAAGCTTCAGCTTCAAAGCCCTGGTTGCACAGAGCTCTTAAATGATCCTAGACTTAATTTTTTAATTGTAATTTTTTTTTAAGAATAATGAAAACAGACTAAAATGAATGAAGCTAATAAAATTTAAGCTTTGGGCCCCGTGAAACCCAGAACCTCACTAGGTATTATGTTGGGTTGGTCAAAAAGTTCATTCAGGTTTTTTCGTTCAGAATGAACAGAAATTTTTAGTCAACCCAATATATTTATTTGTAACAAATACTGACAGACTATTTCCCCAAAATGTAGTAGCAATTCATGAATCCGCCAGCAAGGTAGGGGAGAGCCCAATGGCTCGCATATGTGACAGCACTTGATGTTATTGTATTTCAACCTTCTTGCCAATTTGACGGGTAAACATATGGTATCTTATTCTTTTACCGTATGTTCCCTCTACTTCTATAAGTTTAAGCACTTGCCATATGTTTATTGACCATTTAGATTTCTTCTGTGCATTCTATAGCCATACTTCCACTAGATTTTAACCTCTTCCTCATCGGTTTACAGAATCTCTTCATATGGTGTGATTCCTCCATTCAAACAAGATTGGACATTTACTATATCCAGGGCACTTCTGTGGGCTGGGGATAGAGCAGTGAACAAAGTCCCTGACTTCACAGAATTTACTTCCTAGTCAAGAGACAAACTAAAAACAACTAATCAAGAGTAAGAGGAGTACATCAAAGTGCTATCGGGAAAATAAAGCAGTGAAAATGAAGTCCAAGTGGGAGGAGATCGATCTTTTTTTTGTGTGTAGGGTTTTCAGGGAAGGCCACACTGATAACAGGACACATGAGCAAAGGCCTTCAGATGGAGCCAAGGGAGTATCTGTGGGAAGAGCATCTCAAGAAGGGGGGATCAGCATGGGCGGAGGGCCCTGAGATGGCAGAGGCTTGATGTATCCATGGAACAGCTAGGAGGCCAGTGTGGCTGGGGCCAAGGGAACAAGGGCTGGGCCCGGAGAGGCAGGTGATGAAGGCAGGAAGAAGCTGCCAGACAGTGCTGACCTCCTCCGTCATAGTAGTGACACTGGCTGTTACTCAGCAAAATCGTGAACCAGTGAAGGTTTTCATCAAAAGAATGCCATGATTTATTATAAAGATCTCTCTGCTGCTGGATAGCAAATACACTGGATGCCCTGTTCTCTATCACATGTATACCCATTGCAAATAGTTTCCCCAGTCTATTGTTTGTCCTATGAATTTATGCTAGCTTCAACTGAGTATTAAAACAATGAAAACATTATCTAATTAGATGGTTTTTTTTTCTTCTTGTCTTTCTTAGAAAAGACTCTCCAAAATGAAAATTGTAGAAAATTCTGAATTCTAATATTTTTGAATATCTTTTCCATTATTTAAGGTAAAGATACAAGTGTTAGAGATTCAAAATCTGATCTGACACTGAAAAATATTGTCCCCTTTCTCTGCGTCAGATGGTCTGGAATACACTTAGGTACAAATTTAACTCTTCTCTTTGTTTAATTGTTTGGACCTTCTGGGATGCAAAACTATTTTATTTTAGGAAAGGAAAACAGAAAATAAGAAATCTCTGACTCATTACTAAATGTGTATGAGGCTAAAATCTTGCATAAAAGAATAAGAATTTCTTCTCATTTCAGGACTGTGCATGAATATGTAAATATATCAAAACTCATGCTTTTAAAGAGATTGAATTGTCTATAGGTACTATAAAAAGTGACTTAAAAGCAATACTAACATTTGGAGAAACAGGAAGGAAAAGCTTGTTTATCATATGAACAACAAAAGTAAAAAATTTCTTAACACTGGATTCTGTAGTTACTCTTTCAATTATGTATATAAATTTGACTTTGTATTGACAGTATTAAAATTAATGCTTCAATAATTCAAAGAGTCATGTACCACAATGTTCATTGCAGCTCTATTTACAATAGCTAGGACATGGAAGCAACCTAAGTGTCCATCGACAGATGAATGGCTAAAGAAGATTTCACTTAGCATAATGTCTTCAAGGCCCATCATGTTATAGTATATGCCAGAATTTCCTTCTCTTTTTAAGGTTGAATAATATTTCATTGTACGTACAATGTACATTGTATGTAGATATATATCACATTTTGTTTACCCATTCATCTGTCAAAGGACACTTGGCTTGCTTTCACCTTTTGGGTACTGTCAATAAATGCTGCTGTGAACATGAGTGTACAACAATCCGTTTGTGTCCTTGCTTTTAGTTCTTTGGGGTATATACCCAGAAGTGGAATTGCCGGATTAAATGGCAACTTTTATGCTTAATTTTTTGAGGAACCTCATACTATTTCTGACAGTGGCTAAAACATTTTAAATTCTCACCAGCAATGCACAAGGGTTTCCAATTTCTCCACATCCGCACCAATACTTGATGCTTTCTATTTTTTTATCATAGTGTTCCTCATGAGATAAAGAGGTATCTCATTGTGGTTTGGATTTATATTTCCCTAATAACTGTAATGGTGAGCATCTTTTCATGTGATTATTGCCATCTGTACACCTTCTTCGGAGAAATTTCTATTCAAGTCTTTTGCCCACTCAAAATGATTTTAAATATGGGGTGCTATGATCTGATTTGTGTTTCAGAAAGAGGCCTCTGGTGCAGGAAGAACAGTGACTAGAGAATAGAGAGCGAGAGAGAGGCTGGAGGTCATCCGGGAGTGACGCGATGGCCAGAACCGCACTGGGGTCAGGATGGCTTTGAGAGGATGGACCTGGGATGTGTAAGGAGGATAAGGTTAAGGGGATTTAGCAGTGTGGGGAACGAAGGAGGGAGAGTAAAGGTCTGAGCTGCTCCAGCTGGGCTGCAGGTGGTGGGCCGGGGAACTCTCCTTGCGAGGGCTTTGCCTCGTTCTCTGCAGCGCATCTAGAGTCTTCCCCTTCTCCTACCTCTGGATTCTCTTAGTCCTTTCTCCCTTCTCTCCCTACAAGATCCCCTTCCATTATCCTTCTCTCCTTCTCTTCATGTGGTCATGAACCCATGTCCTCATCTGGTCACAGCCCTGCTGCTTCTCGGCACATCTATCTGTATCACCACCGTGTATTTCTTCAAATCTATGGTCACCTCTTTTATGCTGTTCAGGGGAAATAAGACCCTCATGTACTTTTGGATGGAGGAGTGAAGTAGGCAGAAGAAAACCAAAAGCCCTGAGGCCACAACAGGAGCAAATGAGCAAATGAGCATTTCTGTCTCTTTTGACTTCATAAGTTCCAATTCCCTCTCCTTTAATGAATCAATAACATTTCTCATACTGTTAGGTAATCATTGGCTTACTTATCTATCATCCTCTCAAAAAATTTTAAACTGAAATTTTATAAATGTATATCATACGTATTATGTATAAGTGATAGAATGATATCAAATCCAGTCTAGGCCGTTGAGTGCCAAAATATATGCTGAAGCTACGAGAAAGACAAGATGCTGTATTTCTTCCTAACCCAAGCTTTTTAATTTTTGAAAAAAGAATTTTTAGCAGATATTATAATAAATATAACCAAGGTATCAAAAACATAAAATAAATGGTAAGGAAAATGTAATGAGGAACGCTCAGGTTTTGTGGTAATTAACATTGAGGAAACATGTTATAACCGCATTAATGCTTCTATATATGGTGGAACAGTACTAAATATTATGCTAAAATGACTCTTGCTTTTTAAACTTCTTCAGATTGTTGATTATTAGGTGGGGTCAAGAAAGTAATAAAAGAGACATACTTTATTAGAAAAGGATGCTTTACATATGATATGGGTTATCATTATGAAATTAGCAACCTTTTGTCAGCAATTAAGATTTCATCAGAGGAAAAATAAGCTGAGACTTTTCTGGCTTTTCATAAAAATTTTAACAGAGCAGAGCTTTTTCTTTCTCCCTCTCCTCTTCCCCCTCCTTCTCCTCCTCCTCCTCCTCCTTTTCTTTAGATTGAGATTTCTTTACTACACAGCAATAAAATCCAATGCCAAGTTCACTCACTCAGCCAATAAAAGCAGGTTTTAAAAACTAGAGATTTTGTACACTTGAATTTAGAAGTTGTTTCCCTATCTCTCATCCCCAGGAAATGATCTAACATCAAAATATGAGGAAACAACCTTTTGAGTTAATAATTGACAAGGCATGTTATGCTGTGATTCTGGAAAAAATAATCAACCCTACCCTCAGAAAAGTGTGTGTTCTTTCTAGTAAATAAAGTTGCAAGCTGGTAGATGACAGTTTATGGGAAGAAAGAGTTGTTTCAAACCCTCTAGCAGGATTTTACACTGAATAAATGTGTTAAATAAAAATTGTAACTGTGAGATAAAACGCCTCATAATGAACGGTACCCAAGTTTCCTTTATGCAGTTAAATCAGTAATAATAGGCAACAAGGCCGGAGTTGTATGTTTTAGCTTTAGATGCGAAACTCACCACCTGACCTCCAGTTTTACAAAAAAGAGTCCATCTGGGTTTTTTGTTTTCAGAAACCAATTCAGTTGCTACTTTTAGGAAAGAAAAATCTATTTCATAGTTAGTTTGGAATTAGGGAGCTTGAGAGTCCCAGGACTCTATTTGTGATGCACCAGTGAGTACTAAAACAGCTAACAGTGCAACACTACTCATTACAATTACTGATTTTGAAAAACAAAAGCCTAAAATCAATAAGAAAGAAAAGAACTAAAATGCCAATTAAAAAAATGGAAAAGGAACATGAATAACAACTCACCGAAGAAATGGAAAAGATCGATAGTATATGAAAAAAATATTCAACCTCCCAGTAGTTAAAAAAATTCTAGCATACAATATGAGAGCATTTTTGACTATTAAATGAGTAAATATGAAAAGAAATAATAATGCCTGAGTGTGGCAAGGTTCTTGGCAATATAAATTACTACTTTTGAAAACCATTTGAGATACACACGCACACACACACACACAGAGTCTTTAAAAATGCATCCACTCTAGGCCCATAATGCCCTTGCTAGGAAACCAACCTAAAGAAATAGAAAACTGAACTAAGATATACTTACTAGTAGCATAAACAATCAGGTTTTAGAAAATGAAAAGAGCCTAAATGTCCAAAAATAATGGAAAGCTCAAATTAATTGCGGTTTACATGTGCAGATAGACCTCATTTTACTGCACTTTGCTTTACTGAACTTCACAGATATTGTGTTTCTTACAAATTGAAGGTTTGTGGCCACCCAACGTCGAACAAGTCTGTCAGTGCCATTTTCCCAACAGCATTTGCTCACTCTATGTCTCCAGGTCACATTTTGGTAATTCTCACATATTTCAAACTTTTTGATTATTATTATATGTATTTGTTATGGTGATCTCTGATCAGTGATCTTTGATGCTACTATTGTAATTGTTTTGGGGCACTATGAAGTGTGAGCATACAAGGTGGTGAACTTCCCAGCCCCACCCAGTAGCAATCATGCACCACTGGGCCACAGAGCCAGCCATACAGGGAGCTGCCCAAAAACCAGTGGGCCTCCAGCCAGTGCACAAGGCAGGGCCTCACAGCCAACTGGAACCGGAAACATCCCTGCCTACCAGTGAATCCAGAGCAGTCAACCCTGCCAGAGCAAAGGCCCCACACAGCCCACAAAGGGGCACCCCTAGAGCATATAGCTCTGGTGGCCAGAGGGGAGCATGTTGCTGGGGCACAGAAGATGCCACCTCTACAACGCTACTTCTCCAAGATTGGGAGATGTAAGTGATCTACATGATACACAGAAATAAATACAGAGAATTGGGCAAAATGAGAAGACAGAGGGATATGCTCCAAATGAAGGAACAAGACAAAACCTCAGAAAAAGAACTGACAGAAAAAATTTTTTAGAAGGAATCAATAGTAAATGAGATTATACTGAGGAACTGATCAGCAAACTGGAAGAAAGGACAGTGGAAATCACCCAAGCTGAACAGAAAAAGAAAAAAAATTTTTTCAATAAGGATAGTTTAAGTGACTTCTGGGACAACATCAAGCTTACTAACATTTTCATTATAGGAGTCCCAAAAGGAGAAGAGAGAGAGAAAGGGCAGAAAAATTATTTGAAGAAATAATAGCTGAAAACTTCCCTAACCTCGGGAAGGAAACAGATATCCACTTTCAGAAATCACAGAGAGTCCCAAACAAGAGGTCCACACCAAGACACATTATGATTAAAATGGCAAAAAATAAAGATAAAGAGAGAATCTTAAAATAAACAAGAGAAAAGCAACTAGTTCCATACTGGGAATTTCCATAAGACTATCAGCTGACTTTTAAGGAAAGATGCTATCTCCATAACATAAAAGTGCAAGGTGAAGTAGCACGTGATGATGTAGAAGTTGTAGCAAGTTATCCAGAAGATCTAGCATTAATGAAGGAGGCTACACTAAACAATAGATTTTCAGTGTAGGCGAAACAGCCTTATATTGGAAGAAGATGCCATCTAGGAATTTCATAGGTAGAGAGGAGAAGTCAGTGCCTGGCTTCGAAAGACAGGCTGACTTTCCTGTTAAGGGCTAATGCAACTGGTGACTTTAAGTTGAATCCAATGCTCGTTTACCACTCTGGAAAATCCTAGGGCCCTTAAGAATTAAGCTAAGGGCTTCCCTGGTGGCGCAGTGGTTGAGAGTACGCCTGCTGATGCAGGGGACATGGGTTCGTGCCCCGGTCTGGGAAGATCCCACATGCCGCGGAGCGGCTGGGCCCGTGAGCCATGGCCGCTGGGCCTGCGCGTCCGGAGCCTGTGCTCTGCAACGGGAGAGGCCACAACAGTAAGAGGCCCGCATACCACAAAAAAAAAAAAAAAAAAAAAAAAAAGAATTAAGCTAAATCAACTCTGCCTATGCTGTATAAATGGAGCAACAAAGCCTGGATGACAACACATTTGTTTACAATATATTTTAAGCCCACTGTTGAGACCTACTGCTCAGAAAAAAAAAATTTCCTTTCAAAATGTTACTGCTCATTGACAATGCACCTGGTCACTCAAGAGCTCTGATGGAGCTGGACAATGAGATTAATGTTATTTTTGTGGCTGCTAATACAACCTTCATTCTGTAGTCCATGGATCAAGGAGTCATTTTGACTTTCAAGTCTTATTATTTAAGAAATACATTTCATAAGGCTATGGCTGCCACAAATAGTGATTCCTCTGCTGGACCTAGGCAAAACCAATTGAAAACTTTCTGGAATGGATTTACCATTAAGAACATTTATGACTCATGAGAAGAGGTCAAAATATCAACAATAACAGGACTCTGGAAGAAGCTGATTCCAACCCTCATGGATGACTTTGAGGGATTCAAGACTTCAGTGGAGGAAGTAACTGCAGATGTGGTAGAAATAGCAAGAGATCTAGAATTAGAAATGGAGCCTGAAGATGTGACTGAATTGCTACAATCTCATGATAAAACTTTCATGGTTGAGGAGTTGCTTCTTATGGATGAGCAGAGAAAGTGGATTCTTGAGGTAGAGTCTACTGGTGAAGATGCCGGGAAGGTTATTGAAATGACAACAAAAGATTTAGAATATTACATAAACTTAGTTGATAAAGCAGCAGCAGAGTTGAGAGGATCGACTCCAATTTTGAAAGAAGTTCTACTGTGGGTAAAATGCTATCAAACAATACTGCATGCTATAGAGAAATTGTTTGTGAAAGGAAGAGTCAGTCCATGTGGCAAACATCACTGTTGTCCTCAGCAATCACCACCCTGATCAGTCAGCAGCCATCAACATTGAGGTAAGACCCTCCATCAGCAAAAATTACAACTTGCTATAGGCTCAGTTGATTAACATTTATTAGCAATAAAGTATTTTTAAATTAAGGCATGTACATTGTTTCCTTAGACATAATACTATTACACATATGATAGACTACAGTATAGTGTAAACATAACTTTTATATGCACTAAGAAACCAAAAAATTTATGTGATGCACTTTATTACACTATTCACTTTATTACTGTGGTCTGGAACTAAACCAGCAATATTTGCAAGGTATGCCTGTACCATGGAATATCATTCTACTATTAAAAGTTGTGTTGATGAAATGGGGAAATGATCATGGCACAATGTTAGGTAAAAACAAGGATATAAAATTATTAATTAATCTAATTCTAATTTTGTAAAATATGTATACCCATATGCAGAAACATATATATCCATATATGCAAAAACAATCCTGACTTCATAAACATTAAGATTCTTATGTATATGCAGGGATAATAAAAAGAATGAAAAAACACATCAAAATTGTAATCAAAGATATCTGGTTATATAGATACAAGAAAAAGAATAGGAAATAAATATATCAAAATTGAATCAAAGGTGATTTTATTTCTTTATTATTTTGGTATCTTTCTGTGTTTTCCAATGTTCCTGTAGTAAGAAATGTATCTATTGGGATTTATTTGACTGCAGCTCAACCCAAGTAACTTGAGAAATAAAGGAAATGTACTGGTTTCCATGATACAAAGTTCTGGGATAGGCATTGCCTCAAGGGTGCTAAATACAGGGGCTCAAAGGAGTTTATCAGGATTCCATTTCTCTTCTCCTAAATTATACTTCCTGTGTTGACTCCATCTCAGAAAGACTCTCCCTTGGAGTCCCAGTTCTGGGGCTAAATATTTCCAGCTCAAGTCAACATGCCCAGCAAAACTCCTAAGATCAATTCTGATTGGTCTGCCTTGGATCATGTGCTCAAAATGATCCATTTGCATGTCAGGAGAAGACTAAGCACTTGATCAACTCAGGTCATGTGCTCTGTCCTAGACTCTCTGGGAGCCCTACCCAGACCAAATGGAATGAAAATTAGGAAAAGACAGTCCCAAGTAAAAATCCAAGCTGCTGTCAAGAAAGGGAGTTAAAGGGACTTCCCTGGCAGTCCAATGGTTAAGACCCTGCGCTCCCAGGGCAGGGCATGGGTTTGATCCCCAGTTGGGGAATTAGATCCCACCAACCAAAAACAAGAAAGAAGAAAAAGAAAGGGAGTTAAGCAACAACTGCTTAATACAGACATGTATTCCTTATATAAGAGGAAAATGCAACTCAAATTTTTTTTTTTCAAACACAGTGCCACTTCTCTTTCCCATTAACTCTGAGTCCTTTCTCTTTTCTCAGCAGTAACGTTTGTTAATCTCTTAACATCTTTACAGGATGGAACCGTTCAGTTTGCCAATGGCAAATGTATTGCTCATATACTTTATATGTGATATTTCTCGTGAATATTTAGAATGAGTGCCAAGGTAAAAATCATGTTTCCTGTTAGAACTGAAGGTAAAAGTTTGTTGTTGTCAACACTTGACTCTATGCCTTCTTCTCCAATTGTTACATCAGGCCACTTCTATAAAGTGACTCTATTATGTTGCATTGTTGTTTTGAAGTATCATTAGAGAGACAGGGAGAGACAAGGAGAAGGAGAGGGAGAATGATGCCAGGCTATTAGTTTCATCTCACTTCACAGTACTATGCCTTATTCAGTACCCTTGGCAACGTTTGCCAATTTGGTAACATAACTTCCACTAGATTGACTTTGGACATTATTTTAAATATATTCTTCGGGCCTCCCTGGTGGCGCAGTGGTTGAGAGTCCGCCTGCCGATGCAGGGGATACGGGTTCGTGCCCCGGTCTGGGAGGATCCCACATGCCGCGGAGCGGCTGGGCCCGTGAGCCGTGGCCGCTGGGCCTGCGCGTCTAGAGCCTGTGCTCCGCAACGGGAGAGGCCACAGCAGTGAGAGGCCCACATACCGCAAAAAGAAAAAAAAAAAAAAAAATATATATATATTCTTCTACTCAATTCATTGCTCATTTTTCAGTAACAGTAGTTTTTGAAATGCAAGGCAGACTCTTCTTTGCAAGCCTGTTTTCACTTCCCTAAGTGACTGATGTTGGTGGGCACAGTTGTACTCTGCCTCATGAAGACAACTGACTCTTGAAAAAGCACTTGTTACGTGAATTCTCTTAAGTAGAAAACATAATGACCATTAACTTTTATGAACACCGATTTACGCTAAGACAAGGCCAAAGCCTATTAAAATCAGTTCAATTGCTTCAACAGTCACATTAGTTAAACAACCTAATAAGGCCTTTTTGCTTCATTAATTATACCAAATTATGGCTGTTCACCTGTTCTCATTAAGTTCTTTCAGAGCTATTATGTAATATATCCTTAAGATTATCTTGCAAACAAAACACATTGGATACTCACTATTTAAATAGTTTAGTCTTCATTACAAAAAAAATAACGTGCAAAAAATTACTGAAAATAAGGGCAAATTATTTCACACTTGCCAAATAATTTGACATCCTTGAAGCATGAGATTATCATTGCTGTAAACTACAAAACACTAGGCCTCTGGGAGAACTTAATGCATCACTCCATCAGTGACAGTGAACAAGGTGCTTCTGGTCCGGCAAAGTTCAGCTGCCCACGTGACATCTGAAATCCAAATCTGTGCTTATAAGTGCAAAGAGATGCTCTGTAAGCTAAAGCTTTGAAAACAATAAAAGTCATGCCACTTGACTCCATGTTACCAACCCGATACCTCAGGGCAATTTTATTTTATTTTATTATTTTATTTTTTTTTTTTGCAATACTCGGGCCTCTCACTGTTGTGGCCTCTCCCATTGCGGAGCACAGGCTCCGGACGCGCAGGCTCAGCAGCCATGGCTCACGGTCCCAGCCGCTCCGTGGCATGTGGGATCCTCCCGGACCGGGGCACGAACCCGTGTCCCCTGCATCGGCAGGCGGACTCCCAACCACCGCGCCACCAGGGAAGCCCAGGGCAATTTTAGATTGCTTACATGACAATCACACCAAGCTATGAGCATTATCAATATCTTTTGAAATAGTGGGGGTTTTTTTTAATGTTTCATTTGCCTGAACTAGTGGAAGATATTTGTTTTCAATCACTCAACAAAGAATCTCTATTTCCTGCCCCATTGTTTAATCAGTGAAAACACATTAACAACACATCATCAGAACCATTACTCTGTCTGGGGAAACCTGCTGAATTTGAACGCCTGTGAGGGCAACCGCCACGAGCACCCACCTTCACTATAGCCGTGACAGCAAACAACCTGTTACCTCATCTATACCATCCAGTCCCTTTCTTTGCAACTGCCAATGAGTTGTTACTCCTCTGCCCAGCTTTATTACTAGGGACACTATCCTGAGAAAACACAGCCCAAGGACAAAGAACAGCTCTAAAACTGTAGTATCACCAACAACACTTGGATCTTTTCTCCCTTTTAAAAGAAAGTACAGAATAGGAAATGAGCTTTAGCCTTTACTTTTACCTTGTCTTGAGAGAAGTTCAATAAAGAGCTGAAAATGAAGCATGCTTTAGCTTTTAAAGGTACTGATGAAATGGGAGGGAGGGTGTTCTTCAAACACTGTAGAAGCCTCTTCAGCCATACTAATAATATTTTAAAGAAATGGCCCATAATAGCATTAAGCATTCCATGTTTTGTTCAGCCCATCTACAGCACGTCAACAGGCTTTTTGTAAAATTGTGTGAACAAAATACTTTGAGCTGAGATCTGTAGCCTTAGCCTTCGCAAGATGATATCTACAGGTTGTCATGGTAACTCACAGGGCACCATCTTTAAAAACATTAAATTCTGAGGAAAAATACACACAGAGAAATTTCTGCCCTAAAAGCTATTCCCTCAGACAAATTGTCTATTAGCCTGCATACCTCTGTTCTTTTAAAGCTTTGCTTTGATTTTTATTTTCATTCCGCTGCTCAATGAATACAGAACTCTGAAACAAGTGAAAAAAAAAAGAGTTTGAAGTCTTTTGCTATTGATTTTTCATGATAAGTTCTACATTAGTTTTGAACTGAATAAGCACCGGTCCCACCACCCCACATTTTTTCCTTTCAATTGATTTTTTTATGCGCATTTTCCCCTTTTATCAATAGATAGAATTTTTGGTTTTTTCCTCTTAATATTGTCCTGTAGCCAATATTAAAGTGAGGGATTTCTCCCTTACTTTGAAATTGCAAGTTCGAGATGCCAATCCATTTGTCAATAGTCTGGAGACACGGTGACTTCCCCTCTCTCCTATAGCACTTATTTTTGTGTGCCAGTCATGTAGGATTTAGCAGGTTTGACCTTGAATCTTTAGTTACCTTCACATTAGCATTTGCTAACACTCCAGCTGGATTATAAACTATTAGAAGACAGGGAGGGTACTACAAGCTCTTTGTATCTCTGGAGTTAGAAGCACTACACACAGGGGCACAGTAAATATTCTATGACTCGGAACTCTACTTGAAGAATAACGGCACTAAGAGGACTTCAGGGACCATCAAATCTACCCCCTTCTTTTCATAAATTAGGAGAGTGAAACAGAGAGAGATAAATATTTTAGCCCAGTGTTATGTCTAGTTTGAAGTATTATTTTGAGGTCAGCAAAGGGGGTTCTAATTCCCATACTGCCAGTATGGGGAAAGCAGAAAGGAAGAAAACTAAGATTCTTTATTCACAAAACAGAACAGCTAATAGCCATTCCTGGTTTACATACCTCATTAGGTTGATTGTTTTGACGTTGCCATTCAGTAATCCTTTGTAGCAGAGGGAATGTGTTAAGCATCGTTCAAATATGAAGCATCATCAAGAGAAGGGTAAAGCTCATGAGCTCAGATAAAGCTTACGAGGAAAGATGAATGGAAAAAGTAATGAAAAGAATTGTTGGTAAACTGAGCATTGTCTCATTCTTAATTCACAGGCTATTTCACACCATAAAAGTGACTGCATTTGGAAAGCTAATAGTAGGGAAAATTCTAATCCATGGGCTTAAGAGAGAAATCGGGATGAAAAAATAACCAGCATAAGGGAATGGGCTAATCAGAAATCTAGAATAGACAGACAAAGAAATATAAGGCAGATTCTCCTTCTTCTCTGAATTTCTTTGTAGTTAATCCTTGATGGAAGCTATACTGGGGAGAATCCCATGTGTGTTTATGTGCCAGGAAGATTCTTGTGTTCTATATTAGGTCATTTGTATCTGTTCCAGAAACAATGGAAGGTAATGATTAAAGGGCGGGCCACACAGGTAATTAGGGAAGGACCTAATGAAAACATGTAGAGATTACAATGATACGTGCGTGTGATTTAAATTCCTAGTATATTGATTAAAAGGAAAGTTGACCAGAAACAATTTACAGGTACATAAGGCCCTTACAACTTACATTTCTCAATGAATATCCTCCACAAGTCTCAGAGGTTAGAAGAACAGATGTTCTCCTTCCTACTTATTGATGAGGCTTAGTGTAGTTAAGTGATTTATACAAGGTCACCCACTAGGAAGTTCTGACACCAAATCCAAAGCTTAAATATTTTAGAGAAAGATCATGTTTTGCCTCTCCATTACTTTTGTGGGGCCCCTTCTAGACTGTCAGTGCCTGAAGATTGCTTCATGAAGACTGGGCAGATGTGAAAAACGGAGATAAAATAGCTGTTTCATAATCAGTCAATGGGTGTGGGAAAGAGATCATACCTGACTAGTTAGAACTTGTACAAAGAAGACTGAACTAAAGGAGAAATGACTGTTACATCTAAGCCAAACAGTTTTAGTAGCCATTTTAATACTAATTTTACAAGAGCAATGGCCTCATCTACAAAGAGTGGGGTATTTTAGGTAGTGGGCAGAAAGCTTAGGATTCAGTGGGGTTTCCTGGGTGGGGTTGGCAGGCTCAGAGTTTGAATCTGGAAAAAGGAGTTTTAATCAGGTCTAATCAGTGTAATCAGAAGACAAATCCTCTTCATGTATTCATCCTTTCTCCAGGGCTGACCTTGAAGTTTACAGTGCAGAGAACACTGGGTGCCCGTCCCTTTTGCAGGTTCATCTTTCTCTACTTATGTGAAGTGTCAGATGCTCCCAACTTTGGACTGTCCTTCTTCTCACTCTGTGTTCTCCCTCCTGGAAATCTGACCCATACCCTGTCGGCAGTTACACATCTATAAATAAGTAACTCCCAAATTTATACTTATAGGCTACACCCCTCCTCACAAAGTCAGACGCATGAAACAAACTGCCTACTTGAACTTTCCACGTACATGCCTCAAAGGAATCTCAATCACATTACGTCCAAAATCAGTTGTGTGGTCTTCACCCTAAGGCCTGATCCTCTTCCAGTGTCCCCTGTCTCAATGAATGGCACCCTCCTCCTTCCACAGGTGCAAACCAGAGACCCAGAAGTCACCCTTGATGCCTCGTTTTTCCTCACTCCTATATCTGATTCATCACTGAGACCATTCCTCCTCAATCGGCACCACACCCTTTCTGGTCCAAGGTCCAAGTCGAGCTCTCACCTGGACTCCCAGCTTTTCACAGCTCTACCTACATCGATTCTCAAAGCCAAATCAGGTCATATGATACCACAGCTCAGAGTCCTCCTTTCACTGCCCAGTGCTCTCGGGAAAAGTGTTCACACTGTTAAACATGGCTGAAAGAGCCTGCATATTCCCCAACCTTCACATACACGATACCTTCAGCCTCAGCTGCTCCATGGTCCACCCCTGTTCTCTCCATTTGCCTCTTCTCAAAGGTCCTCCACCTCAGGGACTTTGCACACACTATTTCCTATACCTGGAAACTATTCTCTCCCTTCCTTGTCTACTCAACACCTAGCCATCCTTCAGGTCTCGATGAAGCCCTCCCTGACCCCCCAAGCTAGATCAAACCCATTTATTACAGGCCCTCTTAACATTAGGTAGCTATTTTTCAACTGCAGTTACATATTTATTTGCATTTTCATTACGTCAATATCTGTCTTCCCATCTAGCTGATAAGCTACATGACAGCAGAGCTTATGTCTTTTTAGCTCACCATTCTCTATTTAGCACCAGTGTCTAGCAGTGCTTAATAAATATATTTTTAAACCTAACTGACTGCCTGATCAACCAACCAACTGAATGAATGTATGGAAGAAAAAATGAATGTCATGGATGCATTCGGTTTCTGTAACTTGCTAGATTACTAAAATATTAGAATCTTTATACGGAGGCAAGTCTTGACTCAGGGTTTGCCTTACATCTTACCTTCTCCATGAGACCTACCCAATCATACATAGTATTTAACGCTGTGATCTCTTAGCATGCCACCCGCCAGCACTTCCTAAATCCTACGCCTCGCTCTATTTTTTCTTTTCTCTGTAGCATTTATCACCTTATAACACACTACATAATTTTGCTTATTTATAATTGTTCTGTGTTTTCTTAGATTCTATATTTGTCTATTTGGCATCCATTCACCATAGGGCCAATTATATTAATTATATTTTCTTATTTTCCGTATTCTTGTTGACCTGGCATTTGTGGCCTCACTGACTGGAGAGAGATTGCCAGGTTTAGCTAATTCTTAGAGATAATCAAGTCCTCGCCCAGAAACATGTCTTCCATACGCAAACTAATCAACCCAGGGTTGGGTAAGAGACAATGAGGGAAGGCCCCAAACCCCAAAGCCTGCTGGAATTATTCGAACTAGCCAATTCTAAACTGTTTACCTTGCCCTGCGTTGCCTTTCCCCCAATAAAGGCTCTGTCTGGGCTTTCCCCTCACTCCATTTCTGCCTGTCTCCTGAATGACACTGGGGCTCCCCATGTGGCCCTGTGTGGCATGGTGTGGCCCCTCCGCTCAGGAAATGTGAGTTACCAAAATCTTCTTTCAATGGCATTAGCTTCTCCATGTCATCACTCAGTCACCTCCATAAATTAAAATCACACGGTTACAATGGAACAATTATGTTATTATGTATCATCTGGTACCCACCCTCCCCGATGGAAAGCAGACTTCATAAAGTCATGGACCCATGTATGTTTTGTTCCTGCTTTTGGTGCCTAGAGCAGTGTCTGGCACATGGTAGAACTTCAATAAATATATGTTGAATGAATGAATGAGCGATTGAATGGATGCTTCTGGTCCCACTTATAACACAATATTATTCCAGGCTTTGAGCTTCCCTGGCACACAAACTGCATCTTACTCCCTTTTATATCACTAGGCTCTCTCTCAGTATTTGGTTAGAAGCTCAATGACTGGTGTGATTCATGTAAACCAGCCCACTGCATCGTGCTTAAGTTCTGCTGATCCCCAGAGCTCTCAAGTTCTGAGGCCACCAATGGTTCCTCTTCTCAGTGGCAAGGCATCCTCTTTCTTGCATCTTTTTTTTTTTTTTTTTTTTTTTTTGCGGTACGCGGGCCTCACCCATTGCGGAGCACAGGCTCCGGATGCGCAGGCTCAGCGGCTATGGCTCATGGGCCCAGCCGCTCCGCGGCTTCTGGGATCTTCCCGGACCGGGGCACAAACCCGTGTCCCCTGCATCGGCAAGCAGACTCTCAACCACTGCGCCACCAGGGAAGCCCTCTTGCATCTTTTAAGGGGCTTCCTTCCCAACCACAAAGTGTATGATCTGTGACTGAGAGAGGTGAGGATGTGGGTCCAGCACCCTGCCCTGCCCCTAACCCTGGGTGCCCTTAAACAAGGGAATTAATCATTATGGAAGGCATCCAATACTATCTTTCTGAGTACACACGTGTAGGAAAGGCAAATACAGAATGTAATGCCTTCAACACAGACTACTTTAGTACCCAGCTAGTTGACTGCTCCAGATCTCTGTGAGTTTATGAGTTCACCGTCCCTCTTATGATGGCCAAGCATGACTGCAGTTTTTTCAGTCTCACTGCACTTCCCAGCTCTCCTTCTAAACAATAAGGCACAATTCAGCGCTTAACCTTTTCCTTTGAGGTCTGTTGACATATGTCGAGCTGTGCAACACTTAATGGTTTAGATTTCATTGATTCAAATTCTTTTACAGTTGCTATATTCTTAAAACATGTTTGAAGCCCAACTCTTGTAAGCTCACTGCACAAATGTAGTCTTGGAATTCTGGCATTCTCTCCGTGTCTAGGAAGGTTTCACTCTGATGAAAATAGCTGATATTATTGAGCACTACATGCCTTATCTTATTTAATCCTTATAATAGGCAAGTCTAATTTTACAAATGAGGGAAAAAAAGGTCCAGAGCAGTTAAGTCATTTGTCCTAGGTCACACAGCCAGTAACCCCTTACCCACGTTACCCCTGTGGGTTGACTGAACTCAACTTAATTCTTACTCAAATCCATTCTCTTTCCTAATTGTATATCTCACAAACACATTATGTTTATGATACACACTAAACTCTCTTGAGCCACATATTGTTGGTTAGTGAGTATAATCATCCTTATTAAAGATCAGAAGACAGATGCAGATGGAGGCTACAATGACACTGGGGAAGCTGATGGCAAGAGGAGGGTTAATACTCATGGCCTTAGTATCCTGTTATTTTTATAAGTCCGTTGAGACTTCTTATGTTCTATTTAATTTTTTAATTTCATGGAGGTGTTCAGGGCTGAAGTCAGACTCAGATTTCGCTCCTGGATAAAGGCAGTAGCTTAGATGGCAAATTACTTTATAGACATTTTAGAGCAGGTAGCAGCAGGCATGCTCAAGGATTCTAAATTTTGCCCGTTAGTATGCCGAAATACCATCAGCTGCCTAAGTCATTTTTAATAAACCAGGTCTTCATTACGTCCCAATTGCCCAAAGTGCGTTTGCCTTGTCAGACACCGATTTTTAAAAGCAGTGCAGTCTTGAGCCACTTTAGCTAACATGGATTCCTCCCTCCCTATTCATCTGCAGTCCTACTCTCTGGTGCTCTCTCTCTTTTTTCAATATATTTGAAAAAGCTTCTATTTCCTTTAATCCCTTCAGCTCTTTCTGGCACAGTCAGCAATTTTGCCGACCTTATCTCTTTCCTCTTGGCTCCAACAGTTTTTTGTTTGCACTTACACAGTTTATGGGCAGCATGTTTTTTGACAAGCCATCTTGAAATCGAACTGAATGTTTCTTGTTTTAAAATTTCTTTTTCAGAGGAACACTAGCTGGCTGGATCTCCACCATGGTCCTTTTCATTAACCTTCTACCTGCACTCATACTATAATATAAAATAAACATTCAAAATGTGCAAATTAATATATGTTGAATTAAATTAATTACAAGAAAATATTTTGAGAATATAGTAACATGTGGGGGAAAATGTTCTGCCACCAGAAGGTAATTCCTTAGACGTCAGTTCAAAGAAAGTATCATCACAATTTTCTAATAACTTTCCCGGGGCACACATATTTTACTTTAAGTTCTAGTAAATTTCCTAAGTGTACAGGAATAAAAATATTATCAGAAAGTCAAAAATAAAAGAGAGAAAATGTTTTTATATTCGGATATATCATCCTGATTCAAGCAAAGCAGAAAAGAAATAATTTTCTATTTGAATAGCAAATTGAGTGTAAACGTCAACAATTGATGTTTCCAAAACTGATGGTCATTAATAGTTAAGATAATATTACCTTTAAGAAATGCATTAGAGTTCTATTTTTTCATTCTTTGACTTAATTGTGATGCACCCCAGATTTTAACAACCTTTTAAAAAAATAACTGAACGCAAGCCCCTATGTTTGATACCATAACTATTTATTTAGCTTAAATACGTTTTGTTATCTCCCAGGATAGTCTGACTACATTATAGATAAGAAGTGAAGGACTAAAAAAATGGGAGAATCAAACTTCATTATTTTTGTTTTGGTGTTTACTACTTACTCTATTAATAAATATTTGGAACCATTTTAAATATCAGTGCACTTGTTGCTGGTTAATCCAGAATAAAGGTACATGAAAATGAACCTGGAAAATCAGAATTTCCCTTTATTTTAATGTGTTTAATTAATAAACCTACTATATGGAAAATACGCTTCATCCAGTGGAGATATAAACATTGCTGAGCTATTGCCAGAGGAATCTTTTAGAGCTAAATCGGGTTTTATGACTCTGTTCAAATATCCCTATGGTTTTACATCTCAGAGGGGGAAATCAAAGATGAAGAATCTGAGGCTTGTAGAAACTGACCTTAGACTGAACATGAAAGCTAGAAATGAAAACCTGCAATGGTTCCCTCACACCCAGCTGTTCTTCCCATGCTCTACAAGGCCTGCATGATTCGGCTCCCTCCTGCACTTCCACTTCTGCTCTCCCACCCCTGGTTCTCTTTCAGCCACAGTGGGCCACTCTATCCTTCCTTGAAAACACCAGGCAGGCTCCTGCCTCAGGACTTCTGTAATTCTTTTTGTCTTTGTTGGATGCTCTTTCCCCAGATTCCACATGTTCCACACCACATGGCTCAATCTTCTCTCTCTCTCTCTCTCTCTCTCTCAAATATCAGGAAGATCCTCCCTGAAAATCCAACATAAAATTATGTTCCCCACCCCACTGCTCCCCAGCCACCCTCTCCACTTTAGCTTACTTTATTTTCCCACATAGCATTTATCATCACCTCATATAGTATATCTATCTATCTATCTATCTATGCGTGTGTTGACTTGTTCCCTATCTATAACTTAAAGGTAAGCTCAGAGAGAACTTGACTGCCATGTCTGCCATTGTATCCTCAGAACCTAGAAGGGCCCCAGGCATATAACAGGCACCCAAGAAATACTTCTTGAACTAGTGAATGATGCTGTCCTCCCTGATCTCTGGAGTCAAATAAATTGTGAAGACATAGACATACAAGTAAAACAAGCATTTGACTAAGTGAAGGGGAATGACAGACAAGTGTTGAACTTGTACTCAGCGTGAAATTAGACAACTTTAGAGGCTGAAATTGAAAGGCTGAAAGTGTCAGGAGTGTGGCTTATAGTAGATTCCTGCCTGAAAAATGGGGTCAGGAAAGGAGGCCAGAGGCATGAGCCACCTAAAAACCTCCTGCCATCGAGTGATAAAGATGCTTTCAGCAGCACTCACTGCGTCTGAGACAACCACAATTTCATGCATGTTAGACATCTGCACTGGGAAATCCACAAGGGCCTGAATGGATTTATGCCAATCAGAAGACATCCATCTTTAAGGTATTATAACCGAAGCAGAATTTTCTAGGCATCCTGCTAAGACAGATTTTCAAAGCAGTCTTTACAGACCCCTAAAAAGTCTATGTGTGGGTAGGACTAGGACTTGGCTGTGCCTCTGGTGCCTGGGTTCCCAGGGCTAAAAGGAACAGCGAGAACTGCCACTGGCCCATTCAGCCTCTTTGTGCGGAATTAGAAAAAAGGCATCCCTTCCTCCTGGGGTTGATGAAGGCCTGTGTCCAGGTAATGTGTCCCTTGCCCAGTCCTCCTTACACAGGGGGCCATTGTTTGTGGTGGCTGTGAGAGTAGCAGGATGCTTTGAGACAAGCTGAGTTGCCTGCTGGCACTCAAGATTTTTACCCCAGGAGCCTTCCATGGCCCCCAGGGCTCCAGCTTTCTGAGTTCCCAGCTGAGGTAAAGGACTCTAAAAGCAGCAAGGTCCTTCTCTCTCAGGTCCTTCAACTTCCAGGTGAACATTCTGTCATGGCACCTGGTGTGTGGGATCTTCACTTCCACTTTGTGCTGCCCCTACCTGTCTCCTGGCTCTTCACACATCTATCAGGAGGTCTCTGTGCAAACCAAGGCCACAGAGCATCGTGGCTAAACACACTATCATGCAGTCAGACAGGCACAGATTCGAGTGCCAGGTTGGCTCATATCATTGGGAGAACCTCTTAATTTCCATAAAGCTCCATTTCTTCATCTCTAAAATGGGAGTTAGTAAGAATAACTATCTCAGAGGACTGTTTCAACTTTAAACTGTAAAATGTACTTATACAGTGGCTGGCAGATAATGCTTGTTATTATCATTGTCTGTTGGCTGTTGTTCTTAGCACTATGTATGTTTGACCATAATTCATACTCAGAGTTGAAATCAAAAAAAAGCCTAAGATTTTTGCTCTGAAAAATGTAATTCCTCACCAGTGCAATATATCCTTAAATACCAAATATAACATATAACTCTTATAATTGACTTCATAGCATATTATATACATTTAAGTCTTTGCATTTAAAAAATATGTTAATATAGATATAGCAATTTCCTTTTGATTTAATATTTTCCTGGTACATCTCTTTTCCTTTTTTCTAACTTTTCTGAGCCATTTTGTTATAAGTGCATGTCTTTAAAGAGCATATCCTAGATTTTTGAAATCCTACTCTAAAACTTCTATTTTTTTTAAATCTATTTTTAATTGCAGATTTAAGCATTAGCACTTATTTTATTTAAAACTTGTGATTGGACTTAATTTCTACCATTTTATTTAGTGCTTTCAATTTACCATATTTTTTTCCTTTTCTGTCTTCTATCAATTATTGTTTGCTTTACTTTCGTTTTTTACTCTCTACTAGCTTGAAATTTATATAAACTATTTGTTAAAGGTTACCTTTAAATTTTTAGTTTACATGCTTGACCTAAAAAAGTCTAAATTTGATCATTATCTCTCTTCCTCTAGAAAAGGAGATATCTTTTCCACCATCTCACACGCTATTTGTGTCAATATTTTAATTCACCTTGCCTGTTTGTCCCCCAGATTAATCATCATAGACCAATTTTTTTTTTTTTTTTTTGTGGTACGCGGGCCTCTCACTGCTGTGGCCTCTCCCGTTGCGGAGCACAGGCTCCAGACGTGCAGGCTCAGCGGCCATGGCTCACAGGCCCAGCCGCTCCACGGCATGTGGGATCCTCCTGGACCGGGGCACGAACCCGTGTCCCCTGCATCTGCAGGCGGACTCTCAACCACTGCGGGAAGCCCATAGACCAATATTTTAAATGGTCAGTGCTTATTTACATTTACCCGTCTTTACCAACTTCTTGGCTCACGGTTGTTTCTTATCTAGCAGACATTCCTCTGGATTCAATTTTCTCCTTTACGAAGTTCATTCTTTAGTAGTTCTCTCCTGTGCCTCTTGGCATTAAAGCCTAAATCCCTTGTTGCTGAGACCAGCACCATCACCCAGAGTAGCTGCAGCATCAACTCGAGTTTTTAGCTCTGGTTTCCCAATCCATCTTTAATCTTGGCAACTGAGGAATTTCATTTCTCTCTTTAAAAGAATGTCTGTTATATCACATTCTGTATTTCAAAGTATTTATAGCTGGAGTCCATTTTTATGTGATCAGATGTCACCATTCCTATACTGAGTGTACATTAGGTAGCAGGCTGTATTCTAGTGTCGGAAATGAAACAGTTTTGCCCTCCAGGAGCTTACAGTCTAATGGGGATAGTTATGAAACAAATATGTGTAATAAAGTATTTTAGGTCTTATAGATGATATAATTATCAGATCCCACACTATATTGAGCCACTTAAGAATAAATACATTGTCTTAGTTGTCTTTCCAACCTTAGTATCTAGGGAAGTACTAGCAGATAGAAGTTGCTTAATAAATGCTTGTTGCCTGAATATATGAATGAACTATAGAGATCAACAAATATTTTCACTGTTGCTTATTCCCACTTTTTAATTCATGAAAAGTAAGATGTTTATTCTTTTTTAATTACAAATAGAATTTTTATAAAGATTTAATCTTAAAGATGTTTAATTTTTATTGTACTACTAAAAATAGTTCATAATTAAGTCCTAATTCAGTGTCAGGCATTGTTCTCAGAACTTTCCAAGCATTACCTTATTTGAACCTCAAGATAACCCTAAAAGGTGGGACTTCTGTGGCAAAGCCTGGGTTGCACATTTGAAGCTCTATTAAGGCCTAATTTAAATTAGTCTGACTCTAGCTTCTGTGCTTTGGTACCATGTATGCGTGCATTTGTCAGAGTATGGGTTCAGTAGTAATTTCCAATTAAAGATTATCCTTTGTTTCTACAGCTACAGTCTCTGTTTGCAGAGCTTAGCCCATTTACAACGTGATTACTGTCTTACTGATCGGTTAATTATCACTGGATTAGAAGACCCCCTTCATTTCCAATGACTCCACACCATGCTGGTTTCACTGTTGCTATGTTGCTCTGAAAGTGTACCTATAGGACACACTTTTAATCTGTGACCCGTCTCTCATCCGTAGTTCCTTTCTCCTACCACCTTCTAGCTAGAAGTGGCACAGTTACGACTACCATCAGCAACCCCAAGTACTTACAAATAAACCGCTTAATAATAATCTAGAATTTTAGAATTTAGCCAGGAACCGAAATTTAGTATATTGCTTGGTAGCATTTGCCCTCAAGTATTGGGCCAGTATTAGCCCCAATTTTTTCCTGTCACCTTTGCTATTCTCCATGAGTTCTCAAAAAACTATTGATTGTAGTTGTGGAATTATATCCAAAATTATTTCAGCACCCTAATATATCATTTTACAGTAGTCCCAAATATTGAAATTATTATAAGAGTCTAGATTTTTTTTTACTGTCTTGGCCTTATATGCCCTTTATTGATAATGTTCTACCTTTTCCAGTTTGAATTTTGTCTCACTGGCAGAGAAAATGTAAACAAATGAGAGTAGAACAGTTCCACAAAGGCATGACTTACATTTGCCATCCTTGGACTAACAGTATTTCATAGTCCCTCGACACACATTTACCCAGCACACACTAGTTTCCAGGCACTCTTCTAGGGGCCATGAATAGAGTTGTAGACAAAATGGACAAAAATTCCAGATTTCATAGTACCTGCAATAGGGTGTTATGGGACAAGAATGATCTTTTTCTACTCTGAACTCTCTGGCAGCTGTCTTTAGGGGCCCTAGAAAACCTTTCCAGCCTGTTCCCACCTGCTTCCACCTGCTTCATCACTACCACCAGCAGATGGACATGTGCAGACATATAAGACCCTAAAGACACACCAGATGGGTCAGTATTTCAGGGCCCAATCCTGCATTTTCCTGCCTCTGTGTCTTTGCTTTGGGCATCACCTCTACCAAGAAAGGTCTTCAACCTCCAAATCCTACCAATAATTCAAAACTGCTCGTAATCTTACTGCCAGGCCATCTTTATTCATCCTGATACAAATACAGGTCTCTGTTTCATGCTATCTCAGTATACTTTGGATTACAGTGATAGTACCTTTTATAATCTGTTTTGGATTGGGGTTACTTGCGTATATAGATAGACCCTTCTTACGTTGTGAGAAATAGTCAGAACCTGGAGTTAACAGATTCTTTTCCCTTTTACGTCTTCGAAATTCACACAGTGCCTAAACAGCACTATGCACAGAGTAAGTTTTCAGTAATACTTGTTAACTAGAACAATTATGTCACCTTCTCTGCTGTATAACTTAATTTTTATATATTTATTCAGTTTTTTAATTCATTTACTCAAAAGGTATTTAGTTAGTGCCTACTAGATGCCAATCACTTTAAGAAATTGAGGCTACACAGGTGAGTGAAGCAGACAATAACCTTTTTTACCTAGTTTTGGAATTATTTATGTTAGGGCTCCTGAAAAATCACCTGTCTGTAAGGATTGATAAGACACTGGGGCATATTATTAAAGGAAGCGGCAGAGTTTCTTATGGAGATTGTTAAGTGCAGTCGACTTGATGTCTTGAGGTATCTGAATGAATTCTTCCCTGGAGGCCGGGGATGGAGGCTTTTATCTCAGAATGTTCCCTCCAGGTCTTCAGCTTTATGAATTAATATGCGTGAGAGCAAACAACCAAGTGAGGCCATTCTCCCCCAACCCTTAGTTATTCATTCCAACAGTGAAGCCAGTGAAAGGTTTCTATAAAAATCATTAGCTGTGGGAATTATAGTAGATTTAACAAGTTCATCAGCCCTTTAGACCTCATCTAAAGTAATCTATTTTTCCAGGAGCTGAAAGAGTTTAACAACCTAGAAAGGTCAGTTCTCTGAAAGGGATCTCAACAATATCTGGATTGCTTGCATTTTGTGAGAAGGGAAGATACAAGGCAATTTTGTAAGGAAAAAAAACATTCCTTGAATAGCAGGAAAAAAATTAGCCTTTTATCTCCCACAGAATAGTACTTTGAGAATGTCAGAAGGCTTGACCAAAATGTAAGTGTATGAAACAGACCATAGGAAAGCCTGGGATTATAAAGGGGCCACCCCTAAAAAAGATAGGAAAATATGAAGATATCCTTCATCCATCAGCAGCCAAGTTCATAACCCTCTGTTGTCTCTCCTCTCCTCCCCACCACCTCCGCTCACTTGCCACCTCCAAACCCCATGCAGGGTACCCAGGACACGGCCCCCAGAGAGATTCTTTCTTAAACTGACCTGACCACTTGCAGAAATTTCACCATTCATACTTCTGTACTCTCTCGAGAACCCTAACACTATTTTTCCAACTGGATGACTTCTAATGGCCTTTATTTCAGCTGTGCTGAAGTCAGAGGAATTAGCTGCTTCTGACTTTATGCTAGTGAGATGCCTACGTGAAAGGTTAAAGAAAATTATCTTTCTGTCATTGTTACTCAGAGGCTCCTGGAAGTCAGTCCTGACCGGGAAAAGAGATTCAAGCGTGAGTAATAAAACTGTGTTTATCACTGAGCAGCTGAAGGGTGAACAGCACAACTGGGGATGCTTTGACGTTCCCAGGATTGCAGGAAGACTGGCTTCTCCCCAGAATGCTTCAGGATCTGTCCCCGGTCCATCTCAGACATGCTATCAGATGTAGAAATACCTCTCCGCCTCCGCACCAAGCACAGACTGCCCTCCTCCTGGAAGATGAAGCAGCTGGAAGGTGAACACTATCCTAGAACAAAATATTCCACTCGAGTCTCTGCCTTTATCTGGGCCGTTGGCAGTCAGCCCAGCCATGAAAGAAATGTCACTGGCCTGGGCTGAAGCAAGGAATTCCATCAAAAAGGATTACAGGTGGAAGGAGCTATGGGGGAGAGATTGCACTGAGGGCTTCTGGCTGGAGGAGGGACTAGGCCTTTTCTGAAATGAGAGCGGCTGCCACCCCCAGAAGCCCTCAGGTGTTCTTCTATTTTAATAGGACTTCAGTGGAGGCTTGTCCTGGTGTGGGGTTGGTTTATCATTTATGATAACTCATTCTTCACCATAACTTCAAACATTTCCTTTCAGATTCACTGACATGTGGGGAGCGTGATTTTACACTCCCTTCACTGAACAAACACACATTGAAGGCTTACAGTGTAACAAGCACTAACTACTGCCTGCTTTGAGCATGCTTTGAGCTTCAGCCCTGAAACCAGAAAGACAGGGCCTGTCACATATGGGCTTTGCATTCTGTTGTGTGGGCTTCTGGGGAGGGGGACATATATCAATAGAATAAACAAAGAAATTAATAAGTCATTTCTTATCCTTTTATTGGATAAGAAACTAAGACAGTGCTTTGTGATCAGGTAACTGGAATAAAGATAGATTTTGTTTTTTAGGATGAAGGGTCAGGACTGGTCCTGCTCAAGACATGACCTTTGAACTTGGATGTCAACTATAAGAGCAGCCACCAAAGATATGTGGACAGGAGACTGTAATGGAGGGTACAAGAAGAATATTTAAAATGGAACTAAAACTTGGAGTTTAAATGTGATAAAAAATACAGACTTATGAAAATGGATAGAAAAGAAAAGCTTGACGTTTCATAAAAGTAGCCAGTCAAAGGAGGTAAGATATATGAGAAATAGGATATTACAAATCTAAAATTTTACAGATATTTTCTATATAATATATATATATATATCACATATATAGCTCATATTATATATATCTCAAAGTACAATACATTTTACCAAAAAGTATTTGTATAATTTTTAAAACTAAAATAGACTTTGGTTCCTAGTTCACTTCCTTTAACATTTTCAAATTAAAGATGTCACAACAATGAAGAGAGACTAGTCACCAAATTAAAAGACCTGAGATGATCTTGCCTATGTCAGGATACTGCCTATAAGAGCTAACTCCCAGAAGTCAGCAGATATTTACCAAGTCACAAGAACAAATACCGTTGTCCTTAAGGAGTTCAACTTTTGTTGAAATGTCTGTTATATCATAAAATGATATCATTAAAGGCAAGACATAATGGCTACAAGTGAGGTATAAACAAGTATCCGGAAAGCATCAGGATATAGTGATTTATTCCAAAGGAACTGACAAAGGCAAACAGAACAATATTTAATTTTTAATTCAAAGTCCATGGCAAATGATCTCTGAGAACTGCCAAACTTTTGTTATGGTAAGACATTAGGACAGCTGAAAATAATATCAGTAGGAATGAGCTGAAGTCCAATTCCTCCAGGTTTTACTTGTGGAGAAAAAAATATCTGAACTGAAAGAGATGCTGTTAAATCATGAAGGACACAAGAAAGGTAGGACGGGTGTTTTGAAGACAATTTTCTTGAACTTGACTCTGAGGTGCGGTGCCAATCTGCTTTACACCCAGCTGTGGACAGCAGGCACCCTGGATTTGGGCATCGGGCAGTGCTTATTTAACCTAAGGCACGCCTAGACCAAGACAGACATCTTTAGGGAAAAACGTCGTTTCTTTTGCCCACCTTAAGATACCACAGTCAAAACACTGTGCAGGGAACACCTGATCCTCACATAGAATGAGCAAAAGCAAGAGAGCGAGGGATAGAGAGAGAGAGAGAAGACACGGCACCTCCCAAGGGTGCTCCGCACCCCGTCTGCAGTGAACGTCGCATGAGGGAGAAGGAAACTTTATGGTGAAGCCCCAGAGACGAGAAGTGAACTTTGTTATGAGCCCGCAAAATGGGGAGTTGTTTGTTATTACAAGTATAGCTTAGCTTATCCTGATTAACACAGGCACTAGAAGACTCAGTGAAATAATACATGTTTGAGAAAAATTTATTAAGGAACATAATACGATGTTGAAGACTATTATATGTCCTCAGTGCAAAAATATCTGATTCCATGAAAAATGAACAGAAAATCATAAAGAGAAATACTACATATAACAGGATAAGGAAAATAGGTATATATAATATATATAACAAGGTAAGAAATAAAGGATTCTAATATAATTTAAGTTTGGATGCTAGAAAAACAATCCAAGATGTTCTCCCATAAAGCAAGAGAAAAGGCAAATAAATGAATGGAATGAAAGAGAATATGGTAAATGCAGAAATCAAAGAAGACAGAAAAAATAAACAGTAATCAGAGACATAACTGAAGAAAATGTTTCTCAGTTGAAATTTTAAAAATTAGACGGGCAGATTGAAAGAATTTGCCAATTGATGATGCATTTAGATTTATCTTGTGATGTTCTAAATGAAAGGATAAAAGAAAAATACCACGAGATGTTGACCTGTCTCCAAATCGTGGTTTGGCTACTGATGAGGCATCATGAAGTTTACTACTGAAAGGGCTGAAAATTTACCGGAAAGAGCACTTTTCAGTTAACTCATATGTGGTGCTCCCTCTAGCCTGATAACTAGCAGAACAGCTTCCACCCAAAATCTCTTGCCTCTCAACGGATTTGCCAGAGACTCAATGATGAGGTAGAAAATCTGACATAGGTACCAACAGAAATACAGTTCCTTCTTACCCTACCCCATTTCCACCGCCAACTCCCTCCCTGGAACTTGCCCCTTCTACCTAAATGTCCCTCTCTCCTTTGTTATAAGATATCTCTCCTTAGTTTTATAATTACTTTATTGTGTATCATTATTTCTCATTATGTAACATCTCTTTCTCATTATAATCAATAGGATCATCCAGCAGATTTATCTTGCAAGAACCATTCTAGGTGCTCAGCTTTCTTCTTGGGACACTTGGCTAGTCTGTCATTGTACAACTTAGTATGGGGGCTTCTTCTACCTGGTTATTATGTGTGACCCTCAGTCTCCATCAGGCCTTCCTTCCTTTTCATAGTAGAAGTTTCTACACTTTTCTGTAACCCTGGTTTATTCCCAGTGCCTTATACCCATCCTCTGTTATTTGTGCTAGAAGATAAAATAGTTATCTACACTGTATAGTAACGTTTATACTTAAGAGATAAAACAGAACCACCATACGCATTGACAAAAGTATGCAAACAATAAAGTTAGGTGGGCCTCAGAGGTCTCATCTGCTACATGAAAGGATGGATGAAGACAGAGCAATACATATAAAACCATCGTGAGGATAACGTCAGAAGCCAAGAATCTCGTGCTCAGCCAAATTGTTGTTCGTGTATAAAAACAGTCTCTGTCACATAACTTCCTGAGAAAAACTTCTTAGTGTAATTCATTTGACCAAAAAGCAAACAAAAATTTAAGAATCTCCAAATGGGGAATGTCATGGAACCTATGAACTAGTTAAACAGAGTTAAATCTCAATAACTTTGGAAATGTGGTTACATGTTGTAAAGCAAAATGTAAACATAAAAGATTCTTCCCAAGGAAGAAACATGGTACAAAATGTAATCTCTCGTCCCACACCCCAGATGAGGTTAGCAGAGACTGGGAGTTCCTGGGGTGCAGACGGAACGACACGCCGTAAATTCCCCACTTTTATCCATGGGCAGCCAAGAGACACCATTTCATTCTTGAACTTTCATAATCAGAAAAACTTAGGGGTGCATTCTTGGATCTTGTCTATTTCTTTTGCTGATTAGTAATAAGGTTTGACACACTGACTTGTGTAGCTCAAGTTATTTTACAAGGAATAAAAATGGCATGTAAAGGAATTTCGATTTAAAGCCAAATTCTTCTGACTTCTGGGTATTTTCAGTCTCATCCAAATCTTCTTGGTGACCCCATCCCTGTCTTAGAACTAATTCCCCATCCAGAATCGTCCAGCTTCAAGTATGTGCCCACAGAATCAGCCTCCCTCCGTACTTCTTTTCTTTATTAACCTGAGAAAATAATTTTTCTGCCTACACAGCCCTACCGCTGCCCTAAGCTTCTCAGTTGACAATCTTCCCCATATAGTTTGCATTAACAGGTTGTCTACCAGTCCTTCTAGAATACAAGGCACACAGCACACAGCAAAAGTGCCCATTTCTCCCAGGCGCTTAATCCAGAGCAGTAGTAAGCAATATTCCACTCACCTGTTTTCCATTTCTCCCCAGTAGCTCTGCTAGTTCCCGATGTAACGCATGTTCTTCCAACAGTTCATGCTCCCCACTCGGTCTCCTCGCACTAATAAAAGCAAAGACCAGAATAATGTTAACAGTGAACAACAAACAGCAGCCAGAAGAAACCCAGAGCAGCACAATGGCCACATTCTCTACTTGGATTAGAGTGTCTACTGTGTCTATAGAAACCATTGCTTCTATCAGGCCTAACACCTGAGTTACGTTCTGATCTGCCAAGCTGCCTTAGTATTTACTGAGGAGCCACATCCGACCAGTAATTTTTAATAGCTTGTCCTCTATGGATTTCAACCCACACACTAAAGCGCCTAATGAAAATTTTAAAAGGATAGGTGAAGGGACATGAGGGCAACAGAAAGTTAATAGTCTTGTCCACCTCCATTTGAAGAGACAACGAGGATTGTTTCAATTTATAGGCAGGGTTTGTATAATAAGACAATTGCTGACGGCACCGTCTTTCAGCAATGGTTTTTTTCTTTTGATGAGCTTAAAAATATATAAAATATAATCGCTGGAAAAAAAATCAGCAAGCTCGTATCAGTAATTTCTGATGAGGTGTAGATGGGTGGGTTGGTTTACAAATCTGAAACCCTTGTGGACACAGTAATGAAACTGAAAAAGAAGAAAAAATTCCCAACAAGTTAATGGCACTTCTAATGTTGACACACATCCCTCCCACACTTCGCTACACTGCTGCAACAGGTAGAGCAAAGATGGGGCCTAAAGAAGGAGGCATAAATTGCAGTTCCAAGGTCGGGGGGAGGAATAAATGAGGAGGTTGGGATTAACATGTACACACTACTATTTATAAAACAGATGATCAACAAGGACCTACTGCATAGCACAGGGAACTCTACCAAATATTCTGTAATAACTTATACGGGAAAAAATCTGAAAAAGGATAGATACATGTATATGTATAACTGAATCACTTTGCTGTACACCTGAAACTAACACAACATTGTAAATCAACTATGCTCCAATATAAAATAAAAATTAAAAAAAAAAGAAAGGTCAGAAAGAATTGCAGTTCCAGAACCAGACCAGAGAAACTCCCCTCAGCTTGAGGCTTTATGAAAGACAGCAACTGTGCTTGTCCCTGGATTTGACTTAAGGGAGAAAGGAGGTAGCTGAGGCAGCTGAGATGTATCATTTTAGAAGGAAGGGATTCATTCTAAAGCAGCCCTAAACATAGAAAACAAATACCATCAAAGGAGGCTTACCAAAAAAAAAAAAAAAAAAGGAAATAAATTAAGTCCTCCTTTGGGTTAGAAATTCTTCATAAATTCTCCAATTTAAGCCTGTGCAGTAATTCACTATCTCTTTCCATTCTCACGAGTGTTGAGGTTAGGAGGATACCTAAAGGGTGATTTCTCTTGGGCTGAACACCAGGAGGCTAAGGGGAACAGAACTGTTACAGGCATTTAAACAAGAGGACAGGAAAGGGGCGATACTCAAAGGTACTTCTGTGTCCTTGGTAGCTATGTCAATCAGTAGTGCCCTATTTGTGCTGAAAGATGTTTCTGGAGAGATTAAAAGTGGTGCAGGGAAAGGACTGTTCATAACACTGAAGCAGGATTTAACAGGTTGCCATTTAAACCCGTATGTTCAGAAAAAGAGGCCATCAAGCTTTCCTACTCAGCAAGCAAGCATGCGCTGGTCACCTGTAGGCCAAGCACAGGGCTGGCAGCACAGGGACACGACGCAAAAAAGACATAATTTCTTTCTCAAAGATAATTATAATGTCATTGTAAAAGCCAGATACAGTCCTGAACCAATGCAGGGGAGAAAGCGATGTGACATTTCAGTAGAGCACCATGCTAGGCTTGGAAGACGACACGGAGGAGAGGCCTTGAACTCTGACATCGGGGTTATTTCTAACACAGCTGGGGAGTCACGATAGGAATGTCTCTGGTATATTCAAGGCGGCTGAGGTCTTGAAAATGTCGTGGTAGGAAGAACACCTACCCCATTGGCCAGGGATCAAGGGGTTTCCCGGAATGTGGGATTTTTCAGTCCTACAACTGGGACAGTCCAGGGAAAGCCAGGATGAGCTGGCAACTCTGTGTAGTGGATCAAGCACAAGCGTAAACCAAAGATCTTCTAGTACTGTCTCTGAGACCACAGGCAAGTTATGGAAAACTGCTCTATGTTTTTTTCTTATCTGAAAAATAGATTTAAATGATTATAGATTAAAGATAGTATATTAAAGCCTCTAGCATACAGTAGCCACATTATTATTATGGTGTATTCTATGTGCTAAAGCAGGGCTTTAGTCAGAAAAGTCCCAATGCATTTCAGAGGAGGAAAATAATCACTGTAGTTGGGATAGGAAAGGAAAGATTCATAAGTAGAGTGACCATCTCATTTCTCTTCCAAACTGGTACACTTTTGAATGACAAAGAGGATATTCTTACTAAGTGTGCTGAGGCAATGGCATAAACTATGTATGTTCCAGACCAACCAGAAGGAGTGGTCAGCAAACACTTAAGGTTTGAAGGAAGAATGGAAATTAACTGGCAGAAATGTCATGAGATGCAAAGGCCGGGCACCATGTAGTATTTTTATGAACTGTGGTGAGAGAAGACTGTTAAGTCCTTGTTAAAGGGTTCTTCTGGGGCTTCCCTGGTGGCGCAGTGGTTGGGAGTCCGCATGCCGATGCAGGGGACATGGGTTCGTGCCCTGGTCCGGGAGGATCCCACGTGCCACGGAGCGGCTAGGCCAGTGAGCCATGGCCGCTGAGCCTGTGCGTCCGGAGCCTGTGCTCCGCAACAGGAGAGGCCACGGCAGTGAGAGGCCCGCGTACCGCAAAAATAAAAAAAAAATTTTTTTTAAATAAAGAGTTCTTCTGAATGCACAGTGTGTGATAAGAATAGGGATAGAAAGAAAGGGTTCAGGCTGTAGAATACTTTAAATAAAATTTAACAGGTTTGGTTTTGTCTCTTACACCATAAGGAGCCATTGAAAGTATCTGAGTAGAAAAGCAAAATGCCAAAGTAGTATATTAAGATCAATTTGGCAAATTGGAATGGAGAGAGATAAAAAAATCAAATAGGTAAATACTAAAAGCAATATTCAGATATAAGGCAAGGTGGCAATGGTCAGGGACAGAAGAGAAATGTCTAAAGAAATATTTGGAAGAAAATTTGAGAGGGCTTGGTCAGAACTAATTAGAGAGAAATAAGAGAGAACTGAACATGATTTAATGCACTGACAGCTATTTGTTTAGAAAGAAAAATCTGATACTGGTGACAAAAAGTGATAACATATTACATGTCACATAATTTTCAAAAGTATCTCAACATGAAAAATAAAATACTAGATAGATTTCTTTTTTGTTAGTTTCCTTTCACTGAGAAGCTCTCATCAGGTGATAATATCATCATAGATGAAGATGCTTTGACAAGATGCATCCCTGGGACCTCAACTTTGTAATCTACACTGAATGACAGTTGGAGAAGCGGGCGGGTGCAGTGTCAGGCCTAGGAGTCCGGTTGATCAGGCGTGGTCTGAGACTACACATCAAGCCCAGCAAAGCCAGTTAAGGAAGAGAAAGTCAAGTTTATCTGTGGATACAAGTAGAGTAAGAAGGGTAGGATTCAATGTCAGGAGAATCAGATCACAGAAGTGAGGAACCAAGACAAGGACACTGGGGAAAAGCTATCTGAGCCAAGAATGAAAAGATGTGGGGAGGAGAAGTGAACGGAGCAGTGAAGATGAAGGTTGAATGAGAAGGAATTTGACATCTATTGAAGAGTCACCTACAATTATTCTCATGATAGGGATCGAATATGTCCCCCCCAAAATATGCCACTTTGGCATAAGGATTATTTTGAGCGGAAGGCAACTGAAAATCAACAGATGCAGGAAGTGTTCTCTGCCCTCGTCTCACCTGCCTAAAGGCAGGGCATAATTTCCCTTAGAGGAAAGTACCTCCCACTTCAGGCCCCCTCCCCTCACACCCACCCTCCCCAGTAAGAGCAGAACAAAACCAGTATCGTTGAAGAAGGAGCAGCTGTCATCAACATGAGTTTGCAGAAACACACCTCACTAAAATAAGCCCTGTTTTCCCTTAGCTCCCCCATATATTTCCCAGTCACTTCCCCACAAGTCATCCACCCTTCAAGCCCAAACCCCCTTTCTTTTGTTAAAAGGATATATAAGCCCCTGAGTCTAACCATTTCTTTGAGTTTCACTTTTTTTTTCTGTGAGCTTCTGTGACTGTAAAAATTAATAAAGTTGTGTGCTTCTCCTCCTGTTTATCTGTCTTTTGTTTGTTTAATTTGCAGTCCCCAAGTACCAAACTAAGAGGGTAGTGGAAACATTTTTCCTCCTGGACACTCATTTTGACCACAAGAAAATCAAGGAAATTCCAACTTATCTAACTGAAAATCTCTTGCCCTTTCCAACATAATATACTGGAACTCCCTCCATATCATATTTCCCGGCAGAGGCAGAAAATGGTTTCAGAGAATGGATGCCCTTGAGGTCACAGGAGACAAGCGCTCATCAGACTGGCTGAGACGGAAGGGAGTGGAGACAAGGCAGTTTCTGATTCTGGCAGGACGATTCTAAAGCAATTTGCCACATAATTCCTCCACAGGTAAAATTCCTGAGGGCCAACGAACTGGCTGAGAAACAGCTAAATGACGCTGCTATTCTTTTTTTTTTTTTAATTATCTTAATGATTAATGAGTCCTTTCCTTGAGCTAGTACATTGGAGTGATACACACCCAAAAAGACAGAAATGTCACGTTTTCAACTCTTGTTATCAGCGGGATATAAAGTAATACTGAAGTAAGGATTCATTATAACATATTTTAAAATGTTATCCTGTCCTATTCATCTCCCCTTGAAAATTGCAAAAATAAAAAATTTTTTTAATTAAACTCTGGAGAAATTGATGACCAGTGACAGTCTCTACAGAATAATGTGGAAATCAATTAAACAGAAGCTGAAAAATGCCTCAGGGTATAATTGATAACATGAGGAGACAGGAAAAAAATTACAAGTATGGGGGCTTCCCTGGTGGCGCGGTGGTTGAGAGCCCGCCTGCCGATGCAGGGGACACGGGTTCGTGCCCTGGTCCGGGAAGATCCCACATGCCGCGGAGCAGCTGGGCCCGTGAGCCATGGCCGTTGAGCCTGCGCGTCCGGAGCCTGTGCTCCGCAACGGGAGAAGCCACAGCAGTGAGAGGCCCGCGTACCGCAAAAAAAAAAAAAAAAAATTACAAGTATGAAGTTAAATCCAAAACTTCTTACTTAGAGAAAGTGCAGAGGCTTCTCATATCCCACAGGACCAATCTGCAGAACTATTAGTGTTTGAGGAGATGAGAACCAGAGAATAATTGTTGTTTGTTTATTCTTGACAGTTTTAAAGGACAATTTCTCTTGGGGAGAACTTTCTGTTTTCCTCCTTAGAAGTTCCTTCTAAACCCAAGACTGTCCTAGGAACGTTTTTTGGCTCATTCTTAAACTTCGGAAATGGATTTTGCATAAACTTGCATAATCTGTTTACTTAATTGCTTCAGTAGATTATCATTTCTCAAATTCAGAGGTTTAAAAACATCACTGAACATGAAACACGTTCAGGAAAAGAAAAAAAAAAATCAATGTTACAAAGATTAGATGCCAGACCAGTGAATGAAAGGCCAGGATTTTGTCCATGGTGGTCTCTGAATTGGACAAGTGCCATTTTCAGCATTAAAACCTATTCACTGTTGATGTGATTTTTCATAAAATGTTAAAATGGTCCAAATGCTTTCTTGAATTATAGCCCAGGCAATTTAGGCACTTAGATCTGGTTAAGCCCCGGTTGCCAGACTTTCTTAGTGCATTATCCACTAAGCCACACGCACTGCAAAGAAAACCTTAATTCCTATTAAAACTTTAAAAGTTGATAAAAAGAATTTGGTTTTGCATAAGAACAAAATTATCTGTTGTTTCACTTGCAATACTAAAGGTTTAATAATCTCTAACATGAGAATTAAAATACAAAAGCATTTGGTACCAACGTTGTAAGAACTTTTCTGAATCGTGAGGATATTTCAGGGAAAATAACTCAGGAAGAACAGATACCTGGAATACATTGCTAAAATTAAGGTAAAATTATTGTACCCCACTAAAATTTGTAATCTCCTGTTAACGAAGTTTTAAAAGACAGCTCATTTATCGCAGGGGAGCTTAGGGAAAGGAAGTAGTAATTATCAGAATATATGCCCCAAATTATTATTCTACCTCATTCCTTATGCATTTAAACTGTCTCTCTCTGCTACACAAGTCTTTTGTAATAAAAGCAGAAGATTTTGATAGCCTACTTAATGTAAATCTAGATGCAATCCACAGCATGTATTAAAAGGAGAAAACCTTAAATTTTATTAGCAGAGCCTCCAGATTAACTCATGGCAGAAGGGTTAAAATTCCAAATACATGTTAGTCTTATTAACACATAATTGATTCTGATTCCTCAAAGACAGTTCTTCTTTTTTATGCCAGGCATCTAGGTTGTAAGATTAGGTAATGTTCTTGAGGAATACAGTGTAGCAAGAAGTGTCTATGCAGGTTTCATTTATTTATCCCTTTCTAAAGTTATTTTTAATCATAATAACAACAAACTTTTGTGTGCCTACTATGAACTAAGCACTTTATAAGCACTATCTTGTTTAAGCCTGACCACAATCCTATGTGGTGTAAATTAATATTTTCCTTATTATACAAATGAAAAATCTGGGACTCAAAGAAGTTAAGTAACTTGTTCAAGGTAATTCAGCTGGTAAATTGTGTAGCTTCCATTTGAATCCACGTTCAGTTGACACTTGAGTCTGTGGTTTATTACTGAGCAAAACTGCAGACATCAAATCATCGGATAAATTTCTTCTGCAGTCAGAAAACTTTTCAAATTGAACAAGCTATCTCACTAACATTTTTCTTTCTTCACTGCCTATAAATTATGAACCTGCCAGCAAAAACAGGCATAAGCTTATCAACTGTTCCACTTTTCGCAGAATGATACTCTCAAAACATGTCTATATATTTAGAGTCCTGTATCACTTCTTTAGCGTGCCTGTAACAGTTTTATGATCTATACGAGAAAAAATGTCCCACTCGCCCCTCTGGCTGACTTGTCAATCCACAGGGCCCTCCGCCAGTAACATCCCTATTTGAAAAAATAAAAAGACCCAAAGACATTTCAAATACCACTTCTGTGAAGCTTTCCTTAGCTCTCCCAGACAAAATGAGGCATTTTGGCCTCTACGCTATCTTAACACTTAGTCCTTACCGCCGCCAGAGAACAAACCATAGAGCGTTCTAAATTATTTGCTGGTGAATTGTCTTCTACCCTAGACCATACTCCAGAACTGTCTCAGTTTTCAATGAATCTGTTGGTGAACACAGTAAATCCATTTCTCAATTAATCTTTCATTTTTCTAAAGCATGTTGAAACAGCTGACTACTACTACAATTTTCTCCTCATGAACTTGCCCAAATTATTATTTTAAAAAACAAATAAAAACAATGCTCTTCACTTTATAAATGGGAAAACCAAAGAATAGTTCCAAGTTCTTTAGCACAAAGTCACAAAGTATCTGAAGCTTCTACTTGAGGAAGGACCCTTGAATAATAGAGAATGCATCATACTGTGTTCCATTTCTTGCTACTTTATACCATGAACATTCCAGAGAACTCTAAAAATTGAGAAAGGGAAAAATTAATATTTAGTCTTTTGGAAACTAGTTTTGGAATTAATTTTATGCTAATACCCTAATACAATGGTTTTGAACGAGGACCCCCTTTAGAAATTAATAGTTTTGTTGCTGAAACAAAAATGTGATTAACTCTATATCATCAATTAAAATATATGGTACCACTATATAACTTCCATGCAGAAAAAATAATAAATATCTTGAAATCTGTAAATTATATAAATCTGGTATAATCTAAAATAAAAAGAAAATTAAATACTACTTACCAAAAGCAAACTCAGTGTTCCCTTAAGGGAAAACATAAAAATCTTTTAGAAGATTAAAGATTCATATTTGTGCTTTTTTCTGATAATTCCTATGAATCATTCAGTCTTACTGAAATGCACAATGACATAAATAGAACACTCTCATATAAATGTATGTGTATGTGTTGATTTTTATATTTTTGTGTCATCAGTATAACTAGAACTGTAAAATTTGTTTATATTAAAAAAATATTTGAGATTTTAGCCAGCTTCTGTTCTGCCTAGAGCTGTGAAACAAACAAGTGGAGATAGACAAGATTTAGATATTCCAGGAATGGAAGACTCACTATAATACAATATAGTCAGGAAATTCCAGAAACCCTAACCTAACCAGATAGCGTTCTCAGGGAGATCCCAAGGATGAAAGGCAACTAATTCCAACCTAAACAAGTTCCAAGACTGGAGAACTCCCAAGCTGGATGAGCACTCGGCTACTACACATGCTACCAGCAAAGTGCTTCAGAAGGGAGTTCACTTTTTTTTTTTCAAATGGTGAAGGCAAGTACAGCATTTATTGCAAGCAAGGAAAACAGGCAGGTAATGCTCAAAAGACCCGAACTCCACAAGGGCTTTTAGGGAAGTGTTTTGAAAAGCAATATTTGGGGTGAGGGTTGCAGCTCATGGACTTTCTTCTGATTTGTTGGTGGTGATGTTTTGGAAATCTTAATCATCAACCTTCTGGTTCTAACCAGTCTGGGGTCTACGTACTTGTGGTCAGCATGTACTCACTATCCTCCACCTGGTGGGGGGGGGTCTTTATTTCTGCAGAACAGCTCAAAGACATGCATCAAACCGTTATGTATATAGAAGAGAGTTCACTTTTGCCCCTGTAATGATGTCTTGTAGAGCTTGTGCATTCACAGTGGACATGTGCACAGTATAGTGCTTAATTATTGTTCACAGCTAAGGAAAGAGAGAAAGATAAGCAAGTGCACAAATAAAATGTCAGTATATCATCAGCAGCTGAAGATGTTGGACAACGGGTGACAAGGTGTAGAGCAGGAAGCAGGGTGAAATGACTGAGAGATTTACTAATGATCTTCATTCTGTCTTTTGGGAATGCACAAGGTCATATTTCTTATCTACCCAAATAAAATGTGTATTCAACACCAGAAGCAATAGTATCCACGGTGGATAGAAAAAATGACCCCCTAAAGACATCCATGTCCTAATCCCCAGAACCTATATAAATATGTCACCATATAGTGGCAAAAGGGATTTTGCAGATGTAGTTAAATGAAAGATCTTCAGATAGAGAGATTATTTTGAATTATCTGGGTGAGCCAAATGGAATCACAAGGAAAGCAGGAGGGGTAGAGATAGAGAAGGAGATGTGATGATGATGATGATGATGATGATGATGATGATGATAGAAGTACAGGTCAAAGGGATATAGCCATGAGCCGAGGACTGTGGTCTGCCTCTTGAAGCTAGGAAAGGCAAGGAATGGATTGTCTCATAGAGCCTTCAGAAGGAATGTAGCTCTAGCAATAACTTGAAATAGGACCCATAAGTCCTCTTTAAGAATTCTAATCTTCAGAACTATAAAATAATAAATTTCTGTTGTTTTAAGTCACTAAATTTGTGATAATTTGTTATAGCAGCCATCGGAAACTGATACAATGTCTTTGTTGAATTTTTTTGTTTCCATTGATGTCTTCGATCTAAATATGTATTTTCTTTCTCCAGGGAGTGATCTTTGCTAGGGCCCTATTTTGTACCATAATGTACAAAATATTTATAAGTTAGTGTCAGGATATGCTTTTATACATCAAGGAGTTACCTTCAACTTAAAAGTCTAGAACTATTAAAAAGTCTTGGAAATTCTCATTCAGGAAGCACTATTTGCTAATTTCTGGGTTTTGTAATGCATTCTTCATCCCAGTTCAGCCCTCATCCTCTTCCACGCACAGAGAGTAGGCAAAGAATTTAGACATTGTGACAGACACGATGCGGGGCATTGCAAACAGAGTGGCATGATACCTCTGTAGAGGATTGGGGTTGTGCAGGGTTATGTGGCAGCCTGTGCCAGAGAAACCAAGAGATAGGCAAAGATTTCCATCAGCCTTACAAAGCCAGTCGGGACACTGTCATGAAGTTCTGCTGCCTAAGCAACATAAAATGCAATGATAATGAAATAAAAAACTAAACTAAGAATTTCAGCATGTCCTGTAACAAACTGGCTGAAAAACCATTACACCAATGTGATCTGCAGCCCAATGGATCTAGTTCCAATGAGAAATCAATTGGCTGCTATCTCTTTATCTTGGAATACTTTCACACCATAGTAGACCAGTTGACTGCTCTACCTAGGTGGGTCCACCCAAGCCTTGAAGTATTCCGTCCAAGTGTTCTCAGTAACTCTGGTAAGAGCAGGTAGATCTGGGAATCCTTTAGGGTACCAACAGTTTGTATAACAACTTGTTCCTCAGGATTCTGGTGCTTTTATTCATCTTGGACTCAGCCCCACCAGCCTCTCCACTCATTATCAGATCAGGAGTCCTGACAGCAAAGTCTATACCAGAGAACATTCCCTATTCATGTGCTCTCCCAGCAATGTGTCAGGGATTATTCTGGGCATGGTGGTGATTGGTTATCATCCCAATGGGGAAAGGAGTTTTTTTTTGTTTTGTTTTTTGTTTTTTTTTTGCGGTACGCGGGCCTCTCACTGCTGTGGCCTCTCCCGTTGCGGAGCACAGGCTCCGGACGCGCAGGCTCAGCGGCCATGGCTCACGGGCCCAGCCACTCCGCGGCATGTGGGATCTTCCCGGACCGAGGCACGAACCCGCGTCCCCTGCATCGGCAGGTGGACTCTCAACCACTGCGCCACCAGGGAAGCCCGAAAGGAGATTTAAAAAAAAAGGTAAATGAATGATTTGAAAGGCCAAGTGGAACTCAGGTGCCAGATAAATAGTTGCATTTTCCCCTGCCCCCTTCTCCCAAAGGAGGTCTCTCCATTGAAATTTCCAAATCTAGGGAAAAAGAAGAGAGGGATCCCATTACAGGTTGGAAGGGTGCTTCCTGACAGTCAATAATAGTCCCTATGTATCAGGAGTTAGAACAAGGGAGAGAGGATATTGCTGGATTGTCTGTGTGGGATATAGCTTTAGTCAGACAAGAAGCCGTTTAGTTTACAGTCAATTACATTCCTTGATGTGGATGAGTCTATTACAGTGGCCACTCAATTACCTGGAGAGCTGAAAACTATCTGTTATCAGTTCATTATGGGTTAGGTGCTCTCTCATCAATGGAGATATAGACATGGTTAGGGCAGAGCCCTTCACAGACAGGGATAAGGAGAGTTACGCTGTCCTGAGTTTAAATCCTGGCTCCATCTCTGAGTAGCTATGAGACTTTGAGCAAGTTCTAGTGTTTCCTTCTCATCTATAAAGTGAGGATATTAAAATTCCTATTACCTAATTACGGAAGTTGGATGCTGCTTCCACTGAGTACTTTATAATCCAGTAGGGAGATAAACAGGCACACAGATGCCTAAATGTTGCAAGAGAGGTGTATGCAGGTATGTGGAAGCACAGGATACCTAGCTGGAAAGGGACTTGAGAAAGAATTTGTAGGTGGTGAAAGGGCCTGCAATCGAGACAGAACCCTGATTTATCAGATTTAGGGACTAAGGCTCCTCTGTGCTCATTTAGCCAGTCAGGTTCTAACAGAGCATCCTACCTATACAGCCTAAAAATGCAGGCTGACCTTTCATGGTGCTCTTTCTTCTTTGAGAATAAATTGGTACTCGTAAAACAATGTACACTCATTCATTTATTCATCTATTCATTCAGCTACTGTCTGGACAGAGAAGTAGCAAGCATCAGTGAAGGCTAAGAATTTTACTGAAAAGCTAACTCCTAGGCAGGAATTCAGCTGCCCCTTACGCTTCAGGCATTAATTGAGTCTGATTGAATTGATTAGCATGGATTCCTTTCTCCTTTCTCCACATAAACCTGCTAGTATAGATTCAATGTTAATCAAAATATACTTCAAACAATGAAACTGGGCCAATTTGAATTAAGTAGGGAAACTAGGAATTAATTTCTGTAATTATAATACAATTACAGTCTATTTAAGAAATGTAAATTACATTGGGAGTCCCTAACTGGATGCCCTTTTTTGGCCATTTTATTAAATGGCATAATTCAATCTGTGGTAGTAAGCCTACATATACCAAATGAGAAGCTTACTGGGAGATTATCTGTTTGTATTGTCTTAATGCAGCAGCATTCCATACTAAGTTGTCTTGGTCTTTTATACAATTAGAGTGATATTCAGAACATATGACTTACTGGAATAGAATAATTGTTGTGGTTTTTCAGAATCCTAAATTCTTATTTCCATGTAACAATTACTTTGAGCGTCAGTTTCTCCTCTCTACCCAAGCCTACTTTTCTCACTTTCTAAGACTGTATTCCCCAAAAGTATTCCCCAGTATACATTCTGAAAGCAACTTTTCATCTCAGAAGTCTGTTTCCAGGTAACCCATCCTAACATGGGGTTGTCAATCAAAATGGTCCCTTTGGGAAGATTTACACAAATTTTAATTATCTGCCCTTGCTCAGAACCTACTGAAAATTCCATTTGAGGATCTGTTTTTAGAACCAGAAGCACATTTGAGGGGAGACCTACCCTAAAGTGCCAAATCTTTACCATCTGGGAGGTATGTATGCATATGTTTTGGAAACAGCCAAAAGTTATTCTAGGTTGAGTCTTAAGAATAATGTTTATGATTAAACTAGGGTCTACTATTTAGGGTACAAAATTAGGTACAGCTAAAATGTGTTGGGCATAATTTGCCTAAATGGTGATCATATTGGTTTGGAAACAATAAAAAGATGCTAAAAGTGTTTTTAGCAACAACAACATCAGTGAAATGAATGTGTAGCATCCCAAGAGAATTACTTAGAATGATAAATCTCATGTCCATGTATAGCTTCTACTATTCTTATTAAAGTAGCAGTCTCATCATTTTCTAGTTCTGTTGAAGTTGCAACTACAGGATTCTAGTTAGAGCCTATTGTTCCCCCTCTAATTATACTTTCAGGACTAAAGAGCTTCATGGAAAAATAGGACTTTAAGACCTAGGTTGGAGATTCTGAAGAAATGAGGGGGTTTAAGGAGCATCTGGTATTTTTCCAATACAAGGACTTGAGCATATTTATAGGTTAATGGCAGGAATTGTTTCTTATTCATGTTGTTTTCTTATTCATACCTAGCTCCTAGTCCAGTGCCTGATACATAGTAAACCATTGTGGAAGTAACTAAATTATTCAATTATAAGAGAAATGCTAGAGATGAGCTGGATTTCTGGGCCCCAGCTAGCAAAAAAAAAATACCAGAAATGATAAATAAGATGTTATAAGTATAGTAATTATATCTTGTATTTTGTAGCTTATTTCCTATATCCATGTGCATACCTTTGTATTTTCCCCCAACTTCGTATTTCCTTTAGTTATTAGCTGGATCCTAAAAGTTTAAAGGATCTGTATGCTTGTTTGCACTGATACCAGGGGCTGACTCACTCCTCAGCAAGTAGTAGGAGAACCCAAGACATAAAGTGGGTGGGGGTGATTGCAAAGAGAAGAGAAAGGCTGAGGAATCCCCAGGACCTGAGAGTGGAAGGGGGAACCTAAGGAACCACTCCAGCCTGAGAACAGGCCACAGGATTCTCAAAGCAGGAAATGCTCATGGCTCACCAAACAGGAAGCACTGATGTAGCAATAATCAACAGCATATGGTTATGTCGAAAAAATAGTTGACAATTCGTGCCATGTGACGTAAGGGCAGAGACCATTATACACTGGAAACATCTTCATGAGAAAGAGAAAGAGAGCTGTGGTTTGAAAGAAAGATCATCTGATCATCAAGGACTGTACAGGAAGTACTAGAGGAAGAAAGCACTCCCAGCAGCAAGAGTGTAAGTGAAGGCTCAGAGACAGAGGGCCCTGACTTCGGTGGCTGCCCCGTGGCAGCCACATCCTATTCACAAGCCATTGACAGAAGTTACCATGGGCCTGCTGAGCCAGATCTGGGCCAGACACTGGCACAGCTACAGATGTGCATAGATGAGCATTCCCTCCAGAGTCTTCACAGCAGGGCTGCAGAGGGAAAACCAACACACAGAAAACCATTAACCCTAACCCTTGTACCAATTATCTGGGAACAGAAATTCAGAGATGTGAGAGAGAAATCTGAGAAAGACTCATGGAGGAGAGATCTCAAGCTAAGCCTTGAAAAGGGGTCAGGATTTTGACAGGTTGCTGGGAGTGGAAGAAAGAGTACCACAGGGGTCAACCACAAGCATGATTTGTGTTCTGCAGGACAGAAAGGGCATGCTGGATAGTATGAGGAACTACCATCGAACATGTGCCTATTGGGGCTGAATTCCAGAGGGCTTTGAAAGAACAAGAGGGCTTGGATTTGATGTGGTAGTTGATGAAGAATCGCTTCACGGATGGGCTGCAGTTGGGCGAGACTAAAGCCAGAACCACCCACCGATAGGCAGCTACATTTACCCAGATCAAAACTGAGGAGGGCCTAGACTAGCAGAAATGGCAACAGAAAAGGGGAGATGCTAACAGACATTTCAAAAAGCCCAAAAGAATGATAAATTAACTAAGAGGACAGAAATAGAGACGGATCCAAAGTGATGTTGCTCACAGAAATTAGATTATTGGGAAGACAGCTCCAGCTAGAAAATATACAATAAGCCTGGTTTAAAATATATGAGATATGGCAAGGGCACAGGCTCTGGAGTAGAAAGGTCTGTATGTTTTTTTCAGTCTCAGAGCTCAGTCACCTCACAGCCTCCTGGAGATCAGAGTCTTCAGTATTTTTCCACTGTGACTCGACGAGTCTCTTGTGCCGTTCAGCTGCTCTTCACAAAGCTTATGCATAAATTTTTGTGGTCCAGACGATATATATACTAAACAATCAGGAAATAGTATCAATTGTTGGATTCATTATAGTACATCCGCTATGATCTAAGTACTGACCTAGGCTCCTCTCTCTTATCTTACTTCATTTTTAAACACTAACCCAATGTCAAAGATATTGTTCAGCCACTTTTACAGAAAAGGAAACAAACACAAGCGCAAAGAGGTTGAATTTCAAATTCACAAACTCATAGAAATGGAGCAAGAACTCTAACCCAGCTCTTTTTTGAATCCAAAGCCTATGGTCTTCCACTAAGATGCACACACAGAGAGTGTAGGTGAAAACACAATAGGAATAACTGCATATGGTGTGATTTAAAACATATTCTGAGAACACAGACAAGGGAGAAGTGATAATATGATCAAAATTATCAACAGTTCATGAACTGTTCTACAATTTCATTCCTCAGAATTACAAAGACCTACATGGCTGCTATCCATTTATTATTAAGAATTTATTGACATCTAATTTTGTAGATTCAGAACATCTGTAATATTTATCATTAACTATTTTAAGAGCACTAATCTGTGCTTCAAAAGATATTTAAAAGTTAAACCGGAGCCCGGAGGAAGATGGCGGAAGAGTAAGACGCGGAGATCACCTTCCTCCCCACAGATACATCAGAAATTCATCTACACGTGGAACAACTCCTACAGAACACCTACTGAACGCTGACAGAAGACCTCAGACCCCCCCAAAAGGCAAGAAACTCCCCACATACCTGGGTAGGGCAAAAGAAAAAAAGAATAAACAGAGACAATAGGATAGGGACGGGACCTGCACCAGTGGGAGGGAGCCGTGAAGGAGGGAAGGTTTCTACACACTACAAGCCCCTTCGCGGGCGGAGACTGCAGGTGGCGGAGGGGGAAAGCTTCGGAGTAGCGGAGGAGAGCACAGCAACAGGGGTGCGGAGGGCAAAGCGGAGAGATTCTGGCACAGAGGACCGGTGCCCTCAGGCACACACCAGCCCGAGAGGCTTCTCTGCTCGGCCGCCGGGGCGGGCGGGGCTGGGAGCTGAGGCTCGGGTATCGGCTTTCAGTCGGAGCGCAGGGAGAGGACTGGGGCTGGCGGCAGGAAGAGAGCCTGAAGGGGTTAGTGCACCACGGCTAGCCCGGAGGGAGTCCGGGGAAAGGGTCTGGAGCTGCCGAAGAGGCAAGAGACTTTTTTCCCTTTTGTTTCCTGGTGCGCGAGGAGAGGGCATTAAGAGGGCTGCTTGGGGAAGCGCCAGAGACAGGCGCGAGCCGCGGGTAAGGCGCGGACCTCGGAGACGGGCGTGGGCCGCCGCCGCCGCCGCCGCCGCCGCCGCGGGGCCTGTGTGCGAGCGCGGGTCACTGTCCGCCCCGCCTTCCGGGGGGCCTGTGCACCCCGCCACTGCCGGAGTCCCGAGACCCGGGGACGGCTTTCCCGGGAAAGCGCACGGAGCGCCACGGGCTGCTGCAACGTCACGCCGGCCTCTGCCGCCGCAGGCCCGCACCACACTGCGCGCCCCTCCCTCCCCTCTGCCTGAGTGAGCCAGAGCCCCTGAATCAGCGGCTCCTTTAAACCCGTCCTGTCTAAGCGAAGAACGGACGCCCTCCGGCGACCTACGCGCATAGGCGGGGCCAGGTCCAAGGCTGAGACCCGGGAGCTGTGAGAGCAGAGACAGGGAAATCTCTCTGTGCAGCCTCAGAGGCAGCGGATTAAAGTTCCACAGTCCACTTGATGTGCCCTGCGTCTGTGGAGTGCATGAATGGACAGCGAATCATCCCAAATTGAGGAAGTGGACTTTGAGGACAAGATTTAAGACTTTACTCCCTTTTCCTCTTTTTACAACGAATTATTCCAAATTAAGGAGGTGGACTTAGCAAGATTTCAGACTTCTCGCCCTTTTCCTCTTTTTACAACGAATTATCCCAAATTGAGGAGGTGGACTTGGAGAGCAAGATTTTTGATTTTTCCCCCTGCTCTCTTTTTGTGAATGTGTATGTGTAATCTTCTGTGTAAGATTCTCTCTGTATAGCTTTGCTTCCACCATATGTCCCAGGGTTCTATCGGTCCGTTTCTTTTTCAATAATTACTTTCTAATTTTAATAACACTACTATATTTCATACTTTATTCTATTTAACTTTACCTGCTCTTTCTTATTTTCCTGCCTTCCCTTCCTCCCTCCCTCCCTCCGCTCCTCCTTTCCTTCTTTCTTTTTCTTTCCTCCCTCCCTCCCTCCCACCCTTCTTCTTTCCACTTCCTTTTGCTTTCATTCCTCCCTCCCTCCTTTCTTTCCATCCTTCCTCCCTCCCTCCCTTCTCTTTCTTTCTTCCGTCCTTCCTTCCTTTCTTCCCTTCTTCCTTTCTTTCCCTCTCTCTTTCTTTCTTCTACTAATTCTTTCTTTCTACTTTTTCTCCCTGTTATTCTGAGCCGGGTGGATGAAAGGCTCTTGGTGCTGCAGCCAGGAGTCAGTGCTGTGCCTCTGAAGTGGGAGAGCCAACTTCAGGACACGGGTCCACAAGAGACCTCGCAGCTCCACATAATATCAAGCAGCGAAAATCTCCCAGAGATCTCCATCCCAACACCAGCACCCAGCTTCAGTCAACGACCAGCAAGCTACAGTGCTGGTCACCCTATGCCAAGCAACTAGCAAGGCAGGAACACAACCCCACCCATTAGCAGAGAGACTACCTAAAAACATAATAAGGCCATAGGCACCCCCAAAACACACCACCAGACGTGGACCTGTCCACCAGAAAGACAAGATCGAGCCTCAACCACCAGAACACAGGCATTAGTCCCCCCCCACCAGGAAGCCTACACAACCTACTGAAACAACCTTAGCCACTGGGGTCAGACACCAAAAACAACGAGAACTACGAACCTGCAGCCTTCAAAAAGGAGACCCCAAACACAGTAACATAAGCAAAATGAGAAGACAGAAAAACACACAGCAGGTGAAGGAGCAAGATAAAAACCTACCAGACCTAACAAATGAAGAGGTAATAGGCAGTCTACCTGAAAAAGAATTCAGAATAATGATAGTAAAGCTAATCCAAGATTCTATTTCCAAGATCCATAATCTTGGAAATAGAATAGACAAAATGCAAGAAACAGTTAACAAGGACCTAGAAGAACTAAAGATGAATCAAGCATCGATTAAAAACACAATAAATGAAATGAAAAATACTCTAGATGGGATCAATAGCAGAATAACTGAGGCAGAAGAACGGATAAGTGAGGTGGAAGATAAAATAGTGGAAATAACTGCTGCAGAGTAAAATAAAGAAAAAAGAATGAAAAGAACAGAGGACAGTCTCAGAGACCTCTGGGACAACATTAAACGCACCAACATTCGAATTATAGGGGTTCCAGAAGAAGAAGAGAAAAAGAAAGGGACTGAGAAAATATTTGAAGAGATTATAGTTGAAAACTTCCCCAATATGGGAAAGGAAATAGTTAATCAAGTCCAGGAGGCACAGAGAGTCCCATACAGAATAAATCCAAGGAGAAATACACCAAGACACATATTAATCAAACTGTCAAAAATTAAACACAAAGAAATCATATTAAAAGCAGCAAGGAAAAAACAACAAATAACACACAAGGGAATCCCCATAAGGTTAACAGCTGATCTCTCAGCAGAAACTCTACAAGCCAGAAGGGAGTGGCAGGACATAATTAAAGTGATGAAGGAGAGAAACCTGCAACCAAGATTACTCTACCCAGCAAGGATCTCATTCAGATTTGATGGAGAAATTAAAATGTTTACAGACAAGCAAAAGCTGAGAGACTTCAGCACCACCAAACCAGCTTTACAACAAATGCTAAAGGAACTTCTCTAGGCAAGAAACACAACAGAAGGAATATACCTACAATAACGAACCCAAAGCAATTAAGGAAATGGGAATAGGAACATACATATCAATAATTACCTTAAATGTAAATGGACTAAATGCTCCCACCAAAAGACACAGAGTGGCTGAATGGATACAAAAACAAGACCCATATATATGCTGTCTACAAGAGACCCACTTCAGACCTAGAGACACATACAGATTGAAAGTAAGGGGATGGAAAAAGATATTCCATGCAAATGGAAATCAAAAGAAAGCTGGAGTAGCAATTCTTATATCAGACAAAATAGACTTTAAAATAAAGACTATTAGAAGAGACAAAGAAGGACACTACATAATGATCAAGGGATCGATCCAAGAAGAAGATATAACAATTGTAAATATTTATGCACCCAACATAGGAGCACCTCAATACATAAGGCAAATACTAACAGCCATAAAAGGGGAAATCGACAGTAACACAATCATAGTAGGGGACTTTAACACCCCACTTTCACCAATGGACAGATCATCCAAAATGAAAATAAATAAGGAAACACAAGCTTTAAATGATACATTAAACAAGATGGACTTAATTGATATTTATAGGACATTCCATCCAAAAACAACAGAATACACATTTTTCTCAAGTGCTCATGGAACATTCTCCAGGATAGATCATATCTTGGGTCACAAATCAAGCCTTGGTAAATTTAAGAAAATTGAAATTGTATCAAGTATCTTTTCCGACCACAATGCTATGAGACTAGACATCAATTATAGGAAAAGATCTGTAAAAAATACAAACACATGGAGGCTAAACAATACACTACTCAATAACGAAGTGATCACTGAAGAAATCAAAGAGGAAATTAAAAAATACCTAGAAACAAATGACAATGGAGACACGACGACCCAAAACCTATGGGACGCAGCAAAAGCAGTTCTAAGGGGGAAGTTTATAGCAATACAATCCCACCTTAAGAAACAGGAAACATTTCGAGTAAACAACCTGACCCTGCACCTAAAGCAATTAGAGAAAGAAGAACAAAAAACCCCCAAAGCTAGCAGAAGGAAAGAAATCATAAAGATCAGATCAGAAATAAATGAAAAAGAAATGAAGGAAACGATAGCAAAGATCAACCAAACTAAAAGCTGGTTCTTTGAGAAGATAAACAAAATTGACAAATCATTAGCCAGACTCATCAAGAAAAGAAGGGAGAAGACTCAAATCAATAGAATTAGAAATGAAAAAGGAGAAGTAACAACTGACACTGCAGAAATACAAAAGATCATGAGAGATTACTACAAGAAACTCTATGCCAATAAAATGGACAACCTGGAAGAAATGGACAAATTCTTAGAAATGCACAACCTGCCAAGACTGACTCAGGAAGAAATAGAAAATATGAATAGACCAATCACAAGCACTGAAATTGAAACTGTGATTTAAAATCTTCCATGTAACAAAAGCCCAGGACCAGATGGCTTCACAGGCGAATTCTATCAAACATTTAGAGAAGAGCTAACACCCATCCTTCTCAAACTCTTCCAAACAATATCAGAGGAAGGAACACTCCCAAACTCATTCTACGAGGCCACCATCACCTTGATACCAAAACCAGGCAAGGATGTCACAAAGAAAGAAAACTACAGGCCAATATCACTGATGAACATAGATGCAAAAATCCTCAACAAAATACTAGCAAACAGAATCCAACAGCACATTAAAAGGATCATACACCACGATCAAGTGGGGTTTATTCCAGGAATGCAAGGATTCTTCAATATACGCAAATCAATCAATGTGATACACCATATTAACAAGTTGAAGGAGAAAAACCATATGATCATCTCAATAGATGCAGAGAAAGCTTTCGACAAAAATCAACACCCATTTATGGTAAAAACCCTGCAGAAAGTAGGCATAGAGGGAACTTTCCTCAACATAATAAAGGCCATATATGACAAACCCACAGCCAACATTGTCCTCAATGGTGAAAAACTGAAACCATTTCCACTAAGATCAGGAACAAGACAAGGCTGCCTACTCTCACCACTCTTATTCAACATAGTTTTGGAAGTTTTAGCCACAGCAATCAGAGAAGAAAAGGAAATAAAAGGAATCCAAATTGGAAAAGAAGAAGTAAAGCTGTCACTGTTTGCAGATGACATGATAATATACATAGAGAATCCTAAAGATGCTACCGAAAAACTACTAGAGCTAATCAATGAATTTGGTAAAGTAGCAGGATACAAAATTAATGTACAGAAATCTCTGGCATTCCTGTACACCAATGTTGAAAAATCTGAAAATGAAATCAAGAAAACACTCCCATTTACCATTGCAACAAAAAGAATAAAATATCTAGGAATAAACCTACCTAAGGAGACAAAAGATCTGTATGCAGAAAATTATAAGACACTGATGAAAGAAATTAAAGATGATACAAATAGATGGAGAGATATACCATGCTCCTGGATTGGAAGAATCAATATTGTGAAAATGACTCTACTACCCAAAGCAATCTACAGATTCAATGCAATCCCTATCAAACTACCACTGGCATTTTTCACAGAACTAGAACAAAAAATTTCACTATTTGTTTGGAAAAACAAAAGACCCCGAATAGCCAAAGCAATCTTGAGAACGAAAAACGGAGCTGGAGGAATCAGGCTCCCTGACTTCAGACTATACTACAAAGCTACAGTAATTAAGACAGTGTGGTACTGGCATAAAAACAGAAAGATAGATCAGTGGATCAGGATAGAAAACCCAGAGATAAACCCACGCACATATGGCCAACTTATCTTTGATAAAGGAGGCAGGAATGTACAGTGGAGAAAGGACAGTCTCTTCAATAAGTGGTGCTGGGAAAACTGGACAGGGACATGTAAAAGTTTGAGATTAGATCATTCCCTAACACCATACACAAAAATAAGCTCAAAATGGATTAAAGACTTAAATGTAAGGCCAGAAACTATCAAACTCTTAGAGGAAAACATAGGTAGAACACTCTATGACATAAATCACAGCAAGATCCTTTTGGACCCACCTCCTAGAGAAATGGAAATAAAAACAAAGATAAACAAATGGGACCTAATGAAACTTCAAAGCTTTTGCACAGCAAAGGAAACCATAAACAAGACCAAAAGACAACCCTCAGAATGGGAGAAAATATTTGCAAATGAAGCAACTGACAAAGGATTAATCTCCAAAATTTATAAACAGCTCATGCAGCTCAATAGCAAAAAAGCAAACAACCCAATCCAAAAATGGGCAGAAGACTTAAATAGGCATTTCTCCAAAGAAGATATACAGACTGCCAACAAACACATGAAAGAATGCTCAACATCATTAATCATTAGAGAAATGTAAATCAAAACTACAATGAGATATCATCTCACACCAGTCAGAATGGCCATCATCAAGAAATCTAGAAACAATAAATGCTGGAGAGGGTGTGGAGAAAAGGGAACACTCTTGCACTGCTGGTGGGAATGTGAATTGGTACAGCCACTATGGAGAACGGTATGGAGGTTCCTTAAAAAACTAAAAATAGAACTACCATATGACCCAGCAATCCCACTACTAGGCATATACCCTGAGAAAACCATAATTCAAAAAGAGACATGTACCAAAATGTTCATTGCAGCTCTATTTACAATAGTCCGGAGATGGAAACAACCTAAGTGTCCATCATCGGATGAATGGATAAAGAAGATGTGGCACATATATACAATGGAATATTACTCAGCCATAAAAAGAAACGAAACTGAGCTATTTGTAATGAGGTGGATAGACCTAGAGTCTGTCATACAGAGTGAAGTAAGTCAGAAAGAGAAAGACAAATACCGTATGCTAACACATATGTACGGAATTAAAAAAAAAATGTCATGAAGAACCTAGGGGTAAAACGGGAATAAAGACACAGACCTACTTGAGAATGGACTTGAGGATATGGGGAGGGGGAAGGGTAAGCTGTGACAAAGCGAAAGAGAGGCATGGACATATATACACTACCAAACGTAAGGTAGATAGATAGTGGGAAGCAGCCGCAGAGCACAGGGAGATCAGCTCGGTGCTTTGTGACCGCCTGGAGGGGTGGGATGGGGAGGGTGAGAGGGAGGGAGATGCATGAGGGAAGGGATGTGGGAACAGATGTATATGTATGACTGATTCACTTTGTTATAAAGCAGAAATTAATAAAAAAAATAAAGTTAAACCTCTTTACATCTTCATCAGTAAAATCAAAATATATATCCCAATACAAACGGGCAAAGGACAATTTATAAATAAATAAAGAAAATGGTCAAATTGAGTAAGTTTACATCATTAATAACAAAAACCACTGAAATTAAATGAGATACCATTTTTCATCTTGCAAATAGCACAGAATTTTCTTTTAGAATCCAACTGATGAGAGTAAGTGAAAATTATCATTCTTATATCTTGTTGATTAAAGACAAATTGACATCATCTTTCTAGAGGACAAATTGGTGGTACAAATCAAAATTATCAGAATAAACAAACTCTGACACAGGAATTTCTTATGTATAGGAATATTCATCACTATGTTATTTAAAGTAGTAAAAAATTTTAAACAGCCTAATGTTCAATAATAATTAATGATTAAACAAAGTGAAAGGTAGCATACAATAGAATGCATGCAGTTATTAAAAAATCGAATTGTGTAAGAATATAAAATGACTTGGAGAAATGATTATAGTACGTCATTAAATAAAGAAAAGCATATCTCAAAATAACATCACACTACAATTCAGTTTCCTTGAGTCTGACCGAGAGCTTCACCTTAAATCTTAACAAAGATTCTTTTTGAGAAATGGGATTATATTTCCTTCCCTGTGCTTTTCCATGACCTCCAAATTTTCTACAATGAACATATACAGTTTTTATCATCAGGAAAAATGTCATGTAAAAATCTAATTCTGTTAAATTATCTGTTATATATTAGCAGGGAAGCCAGCAATCAATGTAGCTCCTGCAGAAGGACATTTGTCCCCTCTCTTCTTTCTCCAGAACATCCCAAACCCTCTCTAATTCCTCTCCTTACATTCCAGAAGGGTGCAGCTTTCTGAGATGTGCACAGCTGGTTTCAGCTACTGTCCTGATCACAAATCTTTCTACAAGAATGTCGTGCCTTGTTCCCTTGGGTCAGATGTTCATCTTCTCCAATCTGATCCATTAACTCATTTGTGAATTCAGCAGTTATTGAACATCTAATTTGTGCTAGGCAATATCAAGATGCCCACAAAGTCAAGTAGGACATAGTTTTGACTATTACAGAGTCAGATGTAAATAAATTGTGTATGTACTATGACTGAGTTTAATGGACACACAGAGGAGGAAATTCAAAATCCGATACAGAAGGGGAAGGAAAGCAAGGAAGAATGCTCAGAGGCAGTGACACTCATCCTGGAAAAATAGGAGCTATTTAGATCAGTAACTCAGGGAAAGATACTCCAGGCAAAGGGAAGGCCTGGATAAGGCACATAAGTGAGGAAGAGCATCATATTTTCTGAGACCCTCAAGGATCTCCATTTGGCTAGAGTACAGTGTGCAAGGGCAAGTGTCAGGAAATAAGGTTGGAAGAAGATGTTCCAAAATGTTACATGGACTATCAGAAGTCTGACATTATCCTTGGGAAAAAAAAGATTCCTTAATCAAACAACTTTGAGAAACACTGTATGGTATATCCACCTTTGGCAGACTGATAGGGAACAGGACTCTTCTCTCCCTTTCCCCCAGTATTCCTAGAATCACACTTCAGGAAACATTAAACAGAGAAATGAGAAGAGTCCAGAACATAAAGGCTTGTGTATTAAACTAAGGAATCGGCTCTTTACCCTGAAAGCTCTGGGGAACAGTGACTGCTTTCAAACAAAGGAGTCTCAGGAGCAGCTTTGTGATTTAGAAGGCGCCACTACAGCATCAGTAAAGGGCACTGCAGTGAAGGGATTAAGAGAAGAGACAGACACCAGTTCTCAGGAGGCTGGTACAGTGGTCAAGAGGGAGAGGAATACGGCCTGAAACTAAAGCTAAATGATAAAGAAGAAATTGCGGATTAGAGAGAATGTGACCTAAGACAGGATATAAAACTTAGTAACAGACAGAAACATGGTGGAACCAAGATGAAGTCTGTGACAGGAAAATGTCTAAGGTATTTTAAGCTGTTTCTCAGTTTCTTTCTAGAGTCACTGGGGGAGTCAAAAGCAGGTCTGGAACAAAATGCAATAAAGCTTGGACTTGTCTCACTGTGACAGGGAAATATGAGTCTGGAGGTCAGCAGAAAGATCTAAATAGACAATAGGTATTAGGGGGTCACAGAATATCAGTCAGAGATGAAACCACGGGCTTTGGTGGGCAATACTTACAATGAGGAGAGTGCAGGCTCAAAGACATAACCCTCAGTAACACCAGAGTTTGGCCACCAATAGTAAATCTATAAAAATGGTAAAGAGAGGCGAGAGAGGAAGGACGAAAACCTCAAGAGAGATATGCCAAAGGAGCCAACGCAGGAGAGTTTTAATTGGAGGTCATGGCCACTTGGATCAAATGCCAGAGAGATCTAGTGAGATATGAACTGGGACGTGTCTATCGGCTCTGATGAAATGTAGGGTAATCAGGACCCCATCAGAGTCTTTTCAGAGTACGTAGGATTGGAAGTCAGATCATAGAGTGAGAATGAAATAAAAGAGACAGAGAGCAAGGTGGACCTGTCCTTCACAGAGCTGACAGAGAGGGTATTTCAGGCTCAATAGCGGGAGGGAGACGCAAGAGGGAGGGGATATAGGGATATATGTATACGTAGAGCTGATTCACTTTGTTATACACCAGAAACTAACACAACCATGTAAAGCAATTATACTCCAATAAAGATGTTAAAAATAAATAAATAAATAAATAAAAATAAAAAATACAAAGACAGGATCGCTTGGGAAAAAAAAACGTTGATGTTTTGAGTTTGGATGTTTTTGCTTTCACTTGGGAGATAACTGACTGGATGTTTCTATGTTAAGAGTGAGTGTGAGGCACAGGAGGGGGGATGTCAGTAGAAGAGGGAGGTTAAAGAAAAAGAAGAGGAGTGGTTGCTAGAGGGGTCTCTGGGGGAGGGGAGGGCACGGCACTCGCAGTGCAGATGCTGGAGAACAGGAGAGAGCCCCTAGCTCCTCAGAATTTGGAGGACGGGGGAGCTGATAGGTAGCAGGGAAGGAATTCTTAAAGCATGTGCTCACTTAATGACTTCAATTTACCTAAAGCAAAGTTTTGTGAAAGGTGCTTGGAAGGCATGAAAGGGTTTAATGGAAGAAGGCTGGGTTGCAGAGAAGAAGCAGTTCATCACCCAGAATCACAAGAAAAGAAAGACACCAGGAATGTCAAATCTGCCTTTAAAAAGCTTCTCAAATCAGAATCAACTCCATATTTTTTAAAACGTTGATATTAGTATTAAGATATATGAGCACAACTATCAAGGTAAATTTCTTCAAACATAAAAATGTGCCTATTTATGTCAGGTGTATGCATTTTTCGCACATTTTTTTAACAAGGACTTTTTCTTAGGCATGCAGACTTGGAGAAATGTAATCTGAGCTTAGTGAACTTCCCCTTTACTCCCCCCCACCCCCAAACTGGGATCATTTAAAGTTTAAGAAAACCACAAATCATATAGAGACTATACTTTTCATTTACTACTCTTGTACATTCTACTTGCAAATTCCCATGTAATAAAGTGAAGGGTTAACAGTTATTAGGGTAATAATGTTTCTTCATTTTCACTATCGATTTCCTTTTAAAAGTCTCTCTCTGAGATAATTAAAAAATTAAGCTATCAGCTATGTGGGTGCAGGTACAGGATGCATACCATCTGACATTATAGCAAAATCTAATCAACCAGGTAGATTCTTTTACACAATGGCTTGAAGACAGAAAAAAAAAAAACAAAAAAAACAAAAAATCCACACCTGGAGTAAAAATGCTAAGCCTATTTACAAGTTATTTTTGGTTCTTTGATTACAGTGAAATATCATAAGTACATATGTTTCAAAGAGAAACAAAATGCACATGGTATGAAGGCAAGTCATGTAACGTGGTGCTTCTAAAATTGGCCATAAACACCACTACCACCACTTCCAACCTATCCTTAGATAACTCAATGCTTCTTTCTAAGGGCAAAATGGTCTTGTCAGCTGAATTGGAGAAGTTCAGACCCAGAATGCAAGCATAAGAGGAAAGACCTAAGGAGCAGTCACTCTGGGGAGACCAGCGGCTCCAGAAAAGCTTCAAGGCTCCACAATTCAGATCTTCTCATCCTCCCTACAAACTCAGATTCTGATATAACCCAAAACAGCCATTGCAATCCACATATTTTTTTAACTGAATGTGTCCTCTTGTGGTCTATTTTCATAGCCATATTTACTTAATTTATTATCTATCGCTTACTTTATTCAGAATTCACAGAAGTTAACAATTTATAGAAAACCTTTAAGATAAAAGAAATAATCACCAGTTAATTTATCAGGTCTGTAAACTTATATTTTCATATACGTTATTAGAGTTGTTTCAAGAGAAGCTTATCTGTAATTATAAGTGTGTAGGAGCTTATATTTGATTTGCACTAACACTTTTAGGAAGACTGTCTTCCTCTAGTATCAATGAGAAGGCTATAGAACCAGGTTTGAAAAAGTCATGAAAAACCATGAAAGTCCAGGCAGCCAGAAATACAGCCCAATCATGCCTGATTAGAAGTCTGGCCAGGAAGCCGCTGTCATTGCTGCTGGTCACTGCCCATCATTATCACAGTCATGGACACCATGACCAATACTGAATACGGAATGCTGCTACCACGGAACCCTGCAACATAATCCAGGGTACCATGGCCACCGGCACAGCAAGACACCCCAGTCATTCCCACCTATTTACAATTACAGGCTCTGGATTCAGTACCCTGGTGAGGACATGGGATGGACCAGGCTTATTCATTTGTTCACTTTTTAGCAGCCAAGGAGCTGGGAAAGGGAATATCTGCCTCCCTCCAGCTTGCATGGGATTCTCTCCAAGTAGGAAAGCTATGTGGATGCCAGGTGGCTAATCACAGCAATATCCACTATGGGCTACTACTTTGTATCCTGTGTGTCTAAAAACCATTCTTGGGGATGATGCAGAAATGTCTTTTTACATTTAAAACAATAGGTAGGGATTTTGTTGCAGAAAAGGAGTGAGAAAGAATACTAGGTCTCTTTGCTTTTTAATGCCTCAAATGCAGTTCCAAACAACCTTGCAAAGAGGTGTTGAGTGTATGGAAACTTTTTGGAAGAGAAATAAAGGCCAACTTTCACATTCTAAGCAGTCTTCATAATTTGCACATTAAGGAGAAAATAAAGGCATAGTAACTGCATTAGAATGAAGGCTTAATGAGCTAATGTATAATAAATTAGCCCCTGTGGAGCCTGAAGAGAGAAGATGGAGCAGCTATGACACTCCCAGCTCTACCCCTACTCTTAGGAAGCTTTAAGTCCTGATGCAGACGTCTACAGAGAGGATACTCAGGAGATGTGCTCCATCTGACCTGCCTCAGTAAAGGATAGAAAGGGAAGAATCACGTTCTCACATTCAGTGAGAGAGTCAAATCTTCTCTATGGTCCCTGGATTCATCTGTTCCCTCACTCATTCATTTATTCAATGACACACATTAAATGTGTTCTCCATTTGTGCATCATGCCATGCATTGGTGAGTAAGGGGGAGAGAATCCTCCTTTTCCTTTTGGCTGGCTTCTTTTCCAGTATGCCTGGCCCCCTCCTATGGACACTGATGTATATATTTCTTTGGAAGAGCACACAATGCATTCGTACAGAGTGAGTACAGATGAAGCAGAAGGACTGTACATTGATAGATCTGGATCAAGAGAATGCTCAGTTCACCCGTGAAGAACTATCTCACCTGGCATAGTCTTAAATAGGTCTTCTTTTACCTGGTAAGATGATAACCTCACACATCAGATTAGGAAGATGGAAGCTACTTTTGAAATTCAAGTTGCTGACATGAACTATCCTTTTACCTCTACTAGTTTGCATAGGTTAAGAGGACAAGTAGTCCAATCAAGTCAGAACACTTTTAGTCCCATCTACCAGTAGATACCTTCCTAATAAATTGTCCCTTCTCCAGTCTCCATATGTTGATGACCCTCATTTAAGATGACAATTAAAGTATGTGATGAAGGTGGCATGAGCCATCAATAGTTTCTTTCTTCTTTGGAATCTTTCTTATTAAAGAATTATCATATTTGAATAATATTTTATAAATCTCCCTAAGGGCTTTGTCCTGTGCCAGACACTAATCGAAACATTGGTGACTGAATTGCAGGAATCACATTCAAAAGTAGTCTACCCTGACATGGATTTGCTATAGAAAAGGACAATTAGACAAAGTTGAAAAAACTGATCTGCATATATAACTGATCTGTAATGCAAGAAGGAACTGATCTATAATGCAAAACTAAGCCAATAACAGTAACAATGGCTGCTCATGTTTACTGAGTGCTTCCTACATTCTCACATTTTTCTAAACTATTATGTCATGTCATTCCATCTTCATTGTCACCCTATGAGGTGTAGAGTGAAAGTATTCAGTGCCTTATATTTCATTTAGGGAGAAAGTGGTATTTTAGCCAGTGTTGATGGGCTTAGAGGATGGTATGCCAAATCCAGAGACATGGAAGGTAGGAGAGCCAGAAAATATGACCCATGCATTGCTGTGGCTGAAAAGAAAGAGAAATACTGTGAGATAAGAAAACCTAGGCAATACAGGGAACTCAACTATGCACTGAAATAGAGGTAAGAAAGAAGGGTCCATGGAGAAAGTGATAGGGATTCATCATTTCGACTGAACCAGAAAAGAGACCAGCAAGGCCATAAGCAAAGAGAGAAATGTGGTTGGTGTGGTTCCTGGGGAGGGGTGAGCGCTGGAGATGAGAAGTTTAGGTTTCCATGGGCCAGGTGAGGGGAGTCAGAGCTAAGCATAGATATAACCAAGATCAGAAAAAAAAAGAAAGAATAGACACAGGGATATATAGAGACAGAACCAGCAGGCTAACATGCCAGATTGGATGTGGGTATAGAGAAACAACAAAAGAAGATGGCTCCAAGGCAAAACTGGCAAGAGGCACTTTGGTGTCTGCAGAAATATGTCCACAGAGCTGCCCTTTCTCTGTCCACTACTCTTGTTATCTGGTCCTGTACCAACAGCAACCAACTGAATTTTCAAACTGTCCTACCGAGCACCTTCTTCTATATATACTGATTTTTTATTGCTAGCATTTCTCAGCTGTCAGAGCTGCATCAGCAGCCATTTCCTGCCCAATGTTATTTACTTTGCACCCTAACATCCAAAAGTCGTTCAGCCAGATTCTCCCCTCCACAGAAGGGATGCAGACCTCAAGGAAAAGAGTGTCTCAGATAGCTTCAGAGTTCACCGTAAGAGAAATTTGCAGCCCAAGAGTTCAAACATATCTCAGAAGTGTCTGGGGAATCAAACAATCCATCTGGGAAGGACCAGAGAACCTGGAGGCCATGATGTTTACGGTAGGCTAAATAACTGTGCCTAAGATATCCATGTCCTGATCCTTGGAATCTGTGATTATTAGCTTATATGGCAAAATGGACTTTGCAAATGTGAATAGATTAAGGATCTAGAGTTGGGGAGATTATCCTGGATTATCTTGATCAACTAAATGTAATCACAAGTGTATTTACAAGAGAGCAAGAGGGAGATCTGAGTACAAAAGAGGAGGCAATGTGATGGCAGAGAAGAAACTGAAGTGATGCCACCACAAGCCAAGGAATGCTGGCACCATCAGAAGCTGAAAGAAGCAAGGACTGGATTCCTCCCTGGAGCCTCCAAAAGGCATCAGCCCTGCCACTACCTTGATTTTAGACCCCCTAAGCCTCATTTTAGACTTCTGGCCTCCATATTGCAAGAGAATAAAGTTCTGCTGTTTCAGGAATTTGTTAGTGCAGCCCTAAGAAACTGATAGTAGGCTCTTTCCTCAATTGGCTAAGGGAGAGAGTTAAGCCCAATTATTAAAGAAAACAAGGACTCCTCCAGCCATGCCCGCTTTCCAATACTGATTCAAAGAAAAGACCACGTTTATGTTTTTCTCGAGAACCTAAAGTAGTACATGTGTGGATCTATTTCCTCCACGCTTTCCTTCCCTTCATTCCTATCCAATGAGACTGAGCCTCTTATTTCAACTTTTCTCTAAGTCATTTTAGATCTAGTCTTCTTCACCATCATTCTGATTATTAAGAGCTTATTTGCATCACACTATAAGTAATTCAAAAGTGCCTAATATTTTAGACCTTATCCTCCAGAAATTTAAATTTGGAAAGGTCACAGTGATGGGACAGGCTATCAGACTATTTTACGGGGGTCAGAAAAGCAGGGCTCATTAAAAACTAGAAAATCGATGTGGGTGGACGTAAAAGAGAAAAACCTGAGACAGAACCGAGACTTACTCATGAGCCATTGTCTGCTGCCTTCTGACCCAGCCTCCTGCCTGCTAACAAGGCTGGGCTGGTCCAGGTCCTAGATCTTTCTGATGTAGAATCTGGAGAATGGGTGGAGAGGGGCTGAACAGGAGGTTGAGAAGAAACCTGTAAGAATAAGTGCAAGGCTGCACAATATACATAATAAAGGGCTCAGGCAGGGTAGGGCAGAGGGAAGAAAACCCTCTTAGGCTGAGCAGTGACGGAAGGTTTGGAGTTTGTTATGGGAAAGGCTGGGGGTGGGAGAAAGGAAAAGAAGGAGCCAATGTGGAATTGGATCCCCTTTAAAATTCTTTCAAAAATGCAGGTAAAAATCATTTCTTTTTATTTCTATTTGGACACTAATTGAGCCTCTCCAACTTGACCTCCTTAAGAAAACAGAAGGCCCTGGTTTTATCAGGGTTATACAAGAAAACAGAGAATGCATTAATTAGTACTGTGTGTAAGCTGAGCCATTCAAGGACCCTACAAGGCTCCAACTCTTTGATTCCACAAGTTGAGGCCAGCAACCAGCAAGTGTGGACCCTGGGGAGTTCACCTCTTTCAAGTTCAATGTTCTGACCTGGTCCTCTTAAACAGCATTGAACTTAAGTTCCTGATTTAACCATGCCATTTCAAGTTCTTGGTCCCAGCCTTGAAATTGCAGTCAAGTCTGACTACTGATTTTCAAAACGACCTCTGGCTTCCTTGCCTCTTTGACTGGCTCTCATCCTTCTGGTCTCAGCTGCTCGGGATTGGCCTGGATGTGGCCCCAGAATTCTTCCTCAGATAACCTTTACCCTGGCCCTGAGGATCTCAGATAATGTGGATGTTTTCATTAATCCAGGAAGGCCTCATGGAGGGAAGAGAATCTCATAAACTATTTGAACGAAGGCTTGAAAATTTTAAGGACAGATTAGGACACAACTCAAAATAATTTCTTTAATCTGAGTTTGAACATCCGTGCTTAGAGGTTAGAATGGATTGAGAATGGGGCTCTGTGCAAACCTGCCTTAAAATGAAAGTGAAAGCTAGTGAGGAGGAACACTAAGAAAGAATTCACATTCTGGTCCCGTGGGAACTGGTTCTTTCCCTCGACTGATATGCATTCCACTCCTTTTTGGGAACTTTGCTCCTTGGCTAAGAGAGCAGTAGGCGAGTGAGCCCCATTTTCCTCCACCATCAAAAACAGCAAGTGATTAATTAAGCCAAGAGCTGGGTTGTCTTTGGATCTGGTTGAAAGAGATAGCAGGCTGGAGAAAAATGCAACAGCTGTCTTCCATTTTTCTACAGAACTCTTGCTGGAACAATTTTTTTGCCTTGTTTTTCATTTAAAATTTTTCCCAAAACGCTGCTGCTCTGCTACCCATCCTTTAGCCGGGCGTTCTGTGCGGGAGTGACTGAAGTGGGCAATCAGATCCTCCTCTTAGTCCCTCTTCATTTCCCTTTGGTAGACATTTATTTCTTCACTGTGCAATAAAAAGGATTTTTGAACAGGAGGGAAAAAAAATCTCATTTTATTTTATCCTGTTTGGATTCAGGATAGATCTTGGAAATGTGTGTTTCCTGATACACTGATGATTTTGGAGAGGAGAACAGAAGCAGCATTTTGATTAGGGGGCATGAGAGACAAAATAAGAATATTCCCGGGCTTCCCTGGTGGCGCAGTGGTTGAGGGTCTGCCTGCCGATGCAGGGGACACGGGTTCGTGCCCCGGTCCAGGTAGGGATCCCACATGCCACGGAGCGGCTGGGCCCGTGAGCCATGGCCGCTGAGCCTGTGCGTCCGGAGCCTGTGCTCCGCAGCGGGAGAGGCCACAGCAGTGCGAGGCCCGTTTACCGCAAAAAAAAAAAAAAAAAAAAGAAGATTCCCTTAGTCTTCTGTCCACCTTGTTGGGCTGCCGGCATCCTTAATCGTCCTTCCCCACACACTTTACAAGTGAAAGAGAAAAACGTTCAAAACCGTATGTTTCCAAATATCCTAATTACAGGCGTTCTACACTGAACTCTCAGCTGAATGTAAACAGCACATCAAAGTGTATTCATCCATTCATCCCTAACTCTGTCAATAATTATGCCAAAGTGTAACTACGTCTCTCCCCAACCACAGGTGCACAAGTGCTCAATGTCTTCCCCTCAAACTCCACATTTTATCACTTCCCCTCTTGCTTCGTCCACCGAGAACACACTCCTCTTAATTGCTAGGACATTTAATGAGAAAGGAATGCTCCTGAGTAGCTACTTTCAAATGCTGCCCAGGTTTACTACGGAGAGAACTGGGACTTGGTCATTCCAGCCCCTAAAGCGCGCTGACATCTGAAGCCACACTTCACAGATTTCAAATGCTTTCCTGTTGAGACCAAAACGTATGTTATGAATTTGCTACGGTTTTGTTGCCCTTCATTTCCCTAATCTGCTTGGGGCACCAGCAAATGAGACCTACATTTAAATCCAACAGAGAGAGATTTCCATCTTAAGTTACCAGGGCCAATTTAAAGAAATTGCAGAGGAGACGCATCGCTGCTTATTGGTTGGTGTTCTCTTTGTAGAGTTGGCTGGTCATGCCAGCCTCCATTTCAGAAGAGAATCATGGGAAGAAGGGGGTGATCTGGCCAAGTCTGCATATATCATTTTAGCACCTGATGCTCCCTGTACACTCACACTGTGTACCTGTCTGTTTCCTTGTGCTCAGTACTCTCTCCAGGGCCCACTGGAGGCACCTGACTAAAGGTCATCACTGCAGCCTACAAAAAAGGGCTGTGTTCAGTCACATGGACACGTCCTTCAGGTTCTCTGAGGCTGAAAGGACTGCTCATGAAGAGCTAAAAAATATATATATTAATAAGAAACTTCCTTCCTGGGAAGTCATCATTCTACAGATGAAATTACATACAGACTATTGATGGAGTGAATTTTTTTTAAATTTTATTTATTTAGTTTTATACAGCAGGTTATTATCTATTTTATACATATTAGTGTATATATGTCAATCCCAATCTCCCAATTCATCCCACTACCACCACCACCTCCTCCCCACTTTCCCCCCTTGGTGTCCATACGTTTGTTCTCTACATCTGTGTCTCTATTTCTGCCTTGCAAACCGGTCTATCTGTACCGTTTTTTTAGAGTCCACACATATACGTTAACATACGATATTTGTTTTTCTCTTTCTGACTTACTTCACTCTGTATGACAGTCTCTAGGTCCATCCACATCTCTACAAATGACCCAATTTCGTTCCTTTTTATGGCTGAGTAATATTCCATTGTATATATGTACCACATCTTCTTTATCCATTTGTCTGTCGATGGGCATTTAGGTTGCTTCCATGACCTGGCTGTTGTAAACAGTGCGGCAATGAACACTAGGGTGCGTGTGTCTTTTTGAATTATGGTTTTCTCTGGGTATATGCCCAGTAGTCGGATTGCTGGGCCATATGATGGAGTGAATTTCTAACCTCAGCCTGACTCCCTCCTGTTACCACTCTACCCTAGGCTTCCTCACCTTCTAACATCAGTCACTCTGTGTTTAGGGAATGTAAATCAATTCAAATTTAAGCCCAATCTAAACAATTGCTAGGGTAAAACCGCTGCCAAAATTATTCTGGAACAAACAGCACCCAATGCAATTCTTTGCCTGAAGATTTTTGATAAACATGGGTTGAATCAGCAAACATTTTAAAATAAATGAATATTAACAATTTTTGCATCCATCCGTGGTTTGGGTTATCTGTCATATTATAGATTATTTTCACCATTTATCCCTTCTATTGGTTAGGTAATTGAAAATGTACTATAATCTGAGTTGCCCTAAGAGCACACAAAATGGGAATGAGAATGTGGGGAAGGAAAATGGATTATCTGCTTCACAAAATCTGTGTGTTAGCTTATATGGCTCTCTGCTCTATGTTCATATGCAAGGTTAGATAACTCTAGAGGGCAATCAGAGTGTCCTGTACTATTCAGTGGTTCTAATTTTTTTAAAAAGGAAGGAAAGGAAAGAGCATTATTAAACGCCTACAATGTGCCTTTGCTTTTACATATATCATCTCACTTAATACTCAACACATCCTTGGGAAGTATAATATTATTTTCATTTTAAAAATAAATGAACTGAGACACAGAAAAGTTAAGTAAGTGGAGGAACCAATTTCAAAATAGCCCCCAAACTGGCAAAGCTGGCTACACTCAGCGTTTGTGGAAATTGTTTGTACAGACCACACATGCCTGTGAGAGTTCCCAGTCTTATTGTTTATTGGGGGTTTTGTATGGTGAGACACCATTCTCAGTGGTTTATATGGATTTACTCATGAGGTAGGGACTGTATTGTCCCCACTTTACACGGGAGAAAGTGCAGGGGCAGAGAGGTTATAAACTTGTCCCAAATCTCACAGCTAGTGAGTAGTAGGTCCAGGATTTAAACCCTGGAAACCTAGCTCCAGAGCTTGTGTTCTCTTAAACACTGTGTTATTGAGCTACTCAGAAGGGACACAACAGATAAATGACTCTCTGTACAGGTGGTACTTGCAGCAAACCCACCAGATATAAGGCTGGCCCGGTTTCACTGATTCTGTGCACCAGTTGATATCTTTGGGAACAATGTCCTTTATTTCTCTCTCTCTCTCTCTCTCTCTCTCTCTCTCTCTCTCTCTCTCTCTCTCTCTCTCTCTCTCTCCCTCCCTCCTTTGAGGTACCATCCAATAGAACTTTCTGCAATGATGGAAGTGTTCTATATTTGCTACACTTCCCAGTACGGTTGGCACTGGCTGCACGTCCCTATTGAGCATTTGAAATGTCGCCAGAGCAACTGAGGAGCTGAATTTCTAACTTTATTTAATTTTAGTTAATTTAAATTTAAATAGTCACATGTCCTGCATTGGCTGTATTGATTGCAGAGTGCAATTGGAGAGACTCCACTGAGATGATAATGGCTATGGTAAGACCTAATGTTTGTTGAACATCTATTAGCCCATTCAAGCCTCAAAACAACTCTGTGTGGTATTATAATCATCCCCATTGTACAGATTCAGCAAACTTATTTTACATAGTGTTATTGGCTTGCCCCATCCCATGCAGCATGTAAACCGGTAGGAATAGAAATTAAGGGTTGGAAAAATTGATCTAAGAAAAAAAAGCAAAGACTCTTTGGCTATGAAAGTAATTTTAAAAGGCTAAGGCGCATCTGGTTTTGCTAAACATTTTTTCCCAGAGTCTGGCTCTTAGTTGTAGATGCTCAATAAAAACTTGTTGAATGAAAGAGTGAATAAGTACAGAGTTATAATCTTGGTTTATTATGCAAAGAACTGTAGCCCATTGTCATTTATCTTTGCTAAGAACAGCCTGGAAGTTTTAGATAAGATGAAAAAACTTCCTGACACTGAAATGTGTTTCTGGAGGATCTTAAAATTTATATTCTGAAAGTATGTAAATATAAGATTTCTTCTGTTCAAAATGCAATGAATTTGATATGCTCCCACCTACAGAATAAAGGATTGATTAAGTTCATCCTTCATCCCTCTGAGATAACCATTCATTGTTAAATGTAAGAGACCCTATCCTAGCATATAAAGAAATGACAAGCATTTCCTGAACACAAGCAGTTTCTGAAGAGAAATTCTTGCCAAACATGTTTCACTTGGGGAGTGAGTCACAAAGACGGCACATTTATTCACTAATTACATGTCTGTTGATTAAGAAGGTTATAGCAAATCACTTTTGAGTTATTCAGAACTGTATAAATTTTACACCTCTTTTACTTTCATTTATAAAAGCTCTTTGGACTAAAAACATCCATGGTCTCCATCTAGTTTTTTTTTTTTTTTTTTTTTTTTTTTTTTGCTGTACGCGGGCCTCTCACTGCTGTGGCCTCTCCCGTTGCGGAGCACAGGCTCCGGACACACAGGCTCCGCGGCCATGGCTCACGGGCCCAGCCGCTCCGCGGCATGTGGGATCTTCCGGGATAGGGGCACGAACCCGTGTCCCCTGCATCGGCAGGCGGACTCTCAACCACTGCGCCACCAGGGAAGCCCTCCATCTAGTTTTAATGAGAGCTTTCCACATGCTTTGTGATCCTTAAACGATTACATGGTCATTTACTGATTTGGAAAATGTAATGGATGCTTTGAAGGAAATATAACTATTTAGGCACTGCTGTAGAAATTAGCATCTTCTAAGTGACTATGTTGCAGCTATCTTTCATCCCCCTGGTCTGTGATGCTCTCGAGCAGAGCTCACATCTGTCCTGATCGTGATTATTGTCCTCAGGGCTGGTATGGCACCTCCACGGAGTAGAGTGTCAACCAAATTGGTTATATGAATGAATGAATGAATGAATGAATTCCAACATGGCCAAATACATTACATTTTTCTGATTTTTTTAGGTGAGAAATCTGAGTCTGTGAAGGAAATTAAAGAAAAATTTAAATTTAAAATTTAAAATTAATTAATTTTAAAATTAAAATTCAATTAAAGATTTAAAATTAATTAATTTTAAAATTAAAATTAAATTAAAATTTTTCTTCACAGCCACCAAAAAAGACAATAATAGACTACTAAGTATGAAAGGGAATGAAATCTCTAGAAACAGCCCCATTCCACTAGCTTTTAAATATGCCCTTCTTTGAGAAGCTTCTGAATCAGCCAAGGTTGAGGTGGGAAACAGCACCTGAGGTGCTTCAATGACTTTATTGTTGGGTATGGATTTCACAGGTAATGGAAAAGCCAAGGAGCCTACGGGGGGTTGCGGGGGCGGGGAGGGGTGGCAGCCAAGAGACTAGAAAAGGCAAGAACCTTACAGGAAGAAGTCAGTGTTTCCAGGGCCAAGGAGTAGGCCACCTGGAGGAAGCTGGAACAGTGGGCTTACCCAACAGGACTGACAGCCGTGCAGGAGACCCAGCAGTGACTGCTGCAAACGCTACTCCAAGCAGACAGATGATGGAGAAAGACCATGATTTATCTCCTCATCTGGCCCTTCAGTTTTCCATCTTGTCTCCCCACTGGCCTCTTTGGAAGCCAGGAGACAAAGGAGCCTGGGAAATATTGCTCCCTGAGTTATAGTGCAGGGAAGAGAAGGGCAGAAAATGCATGTAGAGAAAACAGGCAGACAACCCATACGTCTGCACCTCTGACAGAGTTAGCTTCTCCCTCCTGTGTACCCGTACAGCACACTAGGCAGAGAATTATTATAACGCTCATCATATTACATAGTTATGCTTTGCTTACATGTCTGCCCTGACTTATACCTTTTGACTTCTCCAGCACTAGTACTGGGACGCTGCAATTTTTGAATAAAAGATTTTTGAATGAATGGATAAATAAATGATTGATTTCATTCAATTTCAATAAAGGTTTATTGAACATTTACACTGGGCCACAATGTTCTGGTGGATTCCACCTAGGTGATTTCATTCACAGAATGTGCTGAGAGGCCTAAATGCCTGTCACATGTTCCTTGTCCCAAACTGTCAATTCTCACCAACAAACTAATCACTGGCAGTGAGTGTGATGACCCATCAGCACAGACAGTGAGCTTATTTCCATGGTTATGGGTATTAAAATCCAAAATATATTAAGCTGACATTACACATGATGCTCAGTATTGTGTGGTTACAAGGGTGAAAACTCATGCCCTTTCTTCAAGGAATTGGAATTCTGCCAGGGACACAGAAGGACCATCCAGAGATCATTTGGATGCCTTTGCTGAGTTAGAGTTATACTCAGGATGCTGTGGAGTCAGAGATGGCACTTCACCCAGCCTGGGAATTCAGGAAAGTTTCTGGAATCTTGCAAGTGGAGTAAGAGTGAATTAGTAAAGATAGAAAGGGATCAGAGCACAGGCAGAGTTGTAAAATCGATTTCTGCACGTTGTTCGCTCTGACTAGAGATGAGGCTAGAGGGTAGGATGAGTCATGAAAAGTATTGTAAACACTTAGTCTGCAGGCAGTGGGGAGACACTGGAGTCTTGTGGCCCACTCTGGCTGCAGCACGGAAGAGAGATTTAAAGTGAGTAAGACTGGATGCAGTAAAAAGGTAATACAGGTCCTACAGAAACAGGCCAACAAATATCAAAGCCCATATGTAAAAATGTATTCACATCAGCACTGCTTCTAACAATGCTAACCTGAAAACTAACTAAATCGCCACTTTTTAAAGTTTTTGTATGTCAAAAACTGATTTTAACTCCCAAAATCTTATGTCAGAATGGAATTTTGTATTTACATCTGTGTGTGTGTGTGTTTGTGTTCTATACTATTTTTGTAACAGATCCACAATTATAATTATTCAGGAGGCTGGATTCAGGCTCTATAATGTTCCAGGTGCTGGATGCGAAAGCCAATCCCAGGGTTGTGAGGGAGACAGACAACCTGTTGGGCACCTCACCAAGCCCGGGGCATAATGGGATGATTCTGTCAGCACAGAGACGTCTAACATCCTATGGTTCTCTCTGCTCATAGAACTATAATTATTTTCTCCCTGAACTTTATAACATCTGCTTCCTTAAAGTGTGAGGCTGTGTCTGGTTAAACCTAACATTCCTTCTCTCATTAAAAAATCTCTGAATGATGTGGTCACCTTCTTCTAAGTATTCACTAATTTCCCATCTAATCAGAAGTAAGTTCTTTCCTTATTTCCAGGTAATAGGAATAAATTCCAGTCACCGTTGCACTATTCTATGTACTGAGCACCCCCTCTCCTCCAAACAAGAAGAAGTTATTAGATATTCTGGAGATGGTGACCATCTTATCAATTTTGTATCTCTGGCATCTGGCCCATAATCATGGCCAGTAAATGGTTAGTCCAATTTAATAAATTAAGTTGTATTTTAAAAATTCAATTTTTTCACTGAATAGGCAGACCTCCTTCTGTCCAGTCATTTTATTTCTCACCTTTGTGCCAATTTTGTATTTTAAAACAATTTTCAAAATCTATTTTTACTGTCCTCCACCAAGCTGGACATCTGTTCCATATGCCACAATGACTCCAATGTTCTCATGGCCTATTATAGGTTGAATTTTATCACCCAAAAAGAATATTGAAGTCTTAACCCATGAATGGGGCCTTATTTGGAAATAGGTTCTTTGTAAACCATTAAGTAAGGCTGAGGACATTAGAATGGGCCCTAATCCGATATAAGTGGTAACCTTTTAAAATGGTGACATCTGGACACAGACACATTCAACAGGAAGAATGTATATGAAAATGAAGGCAGAGATCAGACTGATGCTTCTATAAGCCAAGGAATGACAAAGATTGCCAACAAACCACCAGAATCTAGGAGAGAGGCATGGAACAGATTCTCCCTCACAGACCCCAGAAAGAACCAACCTGTCCACACACCTTGATCTCAGACTTCCAGCCTCCAGGACTGTGAGACAATAACTTCTGTTGTTTAAGCCACCCAGTGTGTGGTACTTTGTTACAGCAGCTCCAGGAAATGAATACAGAGCCCTTCAGGCATATCATTACAGCTCTTATCACTTCTTACTTTAGTTAAATATTTACATATCCATCTCCACTTGTGATTGTGAACTCTTTGATATCAGATATTAAGTCTTAGACATCTCCATATCTTGATATCCTCTGTACAGACACACTATTGATTTAATTGTGTTCCTGATTTGCCCTGCTGTACCCCCAGTCTGTATCAAATGTATTTTCTTGGAACAGTGTGTAGTCTTCTACTATTTCGGTTCACTGAAGCATAGTGATAGCTATGAGATAATCTCTGCAGCCCCGTATTAACATTTCAAGCTCATTTTGCTTGAACTGCTCATTGTTCTGCACTTACATGTAAACAAGTTCAGCCATAAGTTATTACTCTTGACCAGTTTCCCTGCCATTTTTCTCATGAGAGTAACTGGACACTTCTTGCACTTTAGCTTGTCTTGTTATTTTTTGTTTTTCTTCTAACCTATTATCATTTATAGAATTGTGATTTGTGGTTTCTTTTGCCTAACACTTTCTTCTTTCTACCTCTTTTTTTTTTTTTTTTTTTTTTTTTGGTACGCAGGCCTCTCACTGTTGTGGCCTCTCCCGTTGCGGAGCACAGGCTCCGGATGCTCAGGCTCAGTGGCCATGGCTCACGGGCCCAGCCGCTCCGCGGCCTGTGGGATCTTCCCGGACTGGGGCACGAACCCGTGTCCCCTGCATCGGCAGGCGGACTCTCAACCACTGCGCCACCAGGGAAGCCCTCTTCTTTCTACCTCTTAAAGCCTCAATATTAAGCTCCTGCTATTTGTACAGCACTGTACTAGATGCTAAAGATGAGACACGAATAAAATGTGGCCCTTGTTCTCAAGAGATTCAGTCAGCTCCTTTTCTGAACAATATTTTCTTCTCAGTCTTCATGGAATGCTACCTGCTCCTTATCATTTTGTTATCATAAACCACACACCAGAGGACCAAATTCGTTTATTTTCCCACTTATATCCTACCATCCAATTACTTCCTATAACTTCCTATCTTCTTTTCAAAGTCATGACTTTAGAAGAAGAAGTAATATGCTCTATGGCTCTAAGTTCACCAGCTTCCTATTCAGATCCTCCAAATCACTAGAAATATACCCTAAGTTCATTTTTTTAAATTAATTAATTTATTTTTGTCTGCGTTGGGTCTTCATTGCTGCGCGCAGGCTTTCTCTATACTTCATCGCGGTGAGCGGGGGCTACTCTTCGTCGTGATGCACGGGCTTCTCATTGTGGTGGCTTCTCTTGCTGCGGAGCACAGGCTCTAGGTGGGCAGGCTTCAGTAGTTATGGCACACGGGCTCAGTAGTTGTGGCTCGTGGGCTCTAGAGCGCAGGCTCGGTAGTTGTGGCACATGGGCTTAGTTGCTCTGAGGCATGTGGGATCTTCCCGGGCCAGGGCTCGAACCCATGCCCCCTGCATTGGCAGGCGGATTCTTAACCACCGCACCACCAGGGAAGTCCACCCTAAGTTCATTTTTGCAGAAACATGCATTTGCAAGTGGGTACAGAAAAAGCAAACGCGTCGGGTAGATGAAAATAGGAGGGCCACCACGTTTTGTCAGGGTCCCTTTCATTCTTATATTATGGCTTACATATTTCTCGGTATGGATTTATCCACCATCATCCATCACTGTGTATATATGTTTTGGAGGGGCAGGGGAGGGTCACTTCCTCCTGAGGTTATAGCAGGATGCTGCTCATTCACTAAGAGCACTTAGAAATCCTTCTTATTCCCAGGAAAAAAAAAAAAGCACACTGTTTCCTCTTCAAGCAGACTTTTATGTCACGTTGTACCGGTGATAATGTTTTTCCTTGTCTTTTACCCCAGTGTCACATTCATTCACTCCTGTACTGCTTAACACTGGTATTGATTTTTCCAGTACTCACTCTTACATCTTTAGAATATATTTTCATTTTCAGCATGCTTCCTGAATTACTTTCTTTTCCTCATCTCTAGGGACTTTTCATTCTCCTTAATAAGCTGGCGCACAGAGGTATGCTCTTCACACCCTTTAACCTTTTCTAAAGGAAAGATTAGTATGCTTTTAGAGCACACATGATTGATGACTATCTCAGCAGAGAAGACAAACATAGCATATATTCTACAGGTCACTGGAACAGGACTCTTAGTTCCCATACATCCTGGATTCATAATAATAATCGGAGGAGGCCAACTTTCAAGGCTGTCACATAAAGAGATCTCAGGATGCCCATGTTGAAACAAAACATAAATACATCTGCTTAGCACAATACACCTGGAGAGGAATTTTCAGATAGATACTGTCATGCTGTATCAAGCTGAATGACCCTACCTGAGAAAGATATTTTTAAAATAATGACATCTCAAGGTCAGGATTTGATTAGATAAATGGATTTATAACCCTGAAAGTTTACCTGCAGAACTACAGCATTTTTACCATTGCAACAGTCTTTTCTTGGAAAAAAAGAGATATTTACTGAATGTTTGTAATTCCCTTTGCACTAAAGATAATGTACAGATTCCTTTCCTTGTCTCCAAATTCTCCCTCATTGCCCTAGATTACTTCTTTTGGCCACAGTTGCAGTCTAGCCCTCCTTCAATACTGGCAACCCAGTTCCCACCTCCTCACTCAGACATTGCCCACTTGTATCTCCCCAAACCATCCTCCTGTTGAGAAAGCTCCTGAGGCTCCACTAGTCCACAGTGCTTTCTGTACTGGTCGGCAGGCACACTGCAATTTTACTTCTTGTACCAAGTAATTAGTCAAGGTCGGACTCAAAGTATCTGAGCTTCCTCTACTCTTCACTCTTTACTGACTTTAACGTTGTGAAGCCATTGGTAGACTTATTTCCAATGCTTTTTCTTTGTTTATTTTGTGTCCTTTTACGTTTAGTATGGAAAAGTGCATATTATATTGTAAGTTCTTTAAAAAGAGGGATAATACTCCCCAAGTCCTCTCTACTAATATTTGACATTACCCATATAAAATAAATTGTTGGAAGTAATGGTGCCTCCTGTGTGTAGGAATGAGACGGTCACCCATGGCCATAGTCTTTCTTAAATGGACAACTATATTTTGAAGAACTTTTTTAAAAGGTTGCATTACACTGTCTCCACTGAACAGTTTTAAATCATTCTACATAATTGTGCATCAGGTGAAGCTAAATCTAATCAGTGTACAAATTGTGTATTATTTATTTAGTGTTCATAGGGTCCCCAACAGTATATTTGGAAAATTTTACATGTATATATATACATACACACACACACACACATATATATATACACACGTGTGTATACATGTGTGTGCATATATATTATATATATATATATTATATATATAATATATATAATAATATACATATAATAGTATATATATAATATATATATATATATGAATTGAAGATTAGGCAAGGAGCTAACATTAAAAGACTTTATCTTGAGCGCCAAACCCACTAGGAATCTCCCCTTCCTGTCTCCTGAATGCCTCAAATTGAACACGGTCATGAAGTAATATTCAGACAGCATCTCCTCTGTGAATCTTTTCCTGACATCCCCTCCTTCCTGAACACACAGGAACTGATCCAGCGCTGGTGCACTGTAACTTTTTATGAATTCCTCTGTTGGTTCAGTTCTCTATCCTTTGTCTGTGTTGTTTTCGAATGCAGGGACCTCCTCTACTTGGCCCACCCACACATTCAATCGGTTACTATTTCTTTAGTGTTTAACCATATTCAGACACTACACCCTACAGGAGGAATTCAACAGTGAGCAGGAAAGTGGGTCCTCCTAAAGGAGTGGGAAGGGCAAATAATAAACAAGAAATAATATCAAAGTGTATGATGTCCTCTAGACCTGGCAAATATGGGCTCTCAAAAATGTTATTTTTTCTAAAATAAATAAACACTCAAACTTAGAACAAAAGATAACTACATAGCGTCGATAGACACATAAAGAAAATATTACAGGGCCTGATTGGTATGAAGTTATGAGAAGGTGATTACGGTTTCTTGGCACATCTCCTATTTGGTATCAGGCAGAAAGTAAAATAATCAATTGTCAAAAACTTCATCCATATTTTTTTGCTGTTGCCCAACCAATGGTATTTTCCACATCAAAATTTGGAAATGGGAATAGGTAGCACTGGCTGCACCTGAAGAAGATGGAACTCCAGCCAGAGAAAAAGAAATACTCCTAGCCAAAAACCAAAACACTCTAATTAGTTGTTTCATTTCAAGACATTGAAACAACTCCAACCCAAGGAAACCAAGGCCTTCAGAGTCAGAACAGCTCATAGAAGAGAAAAAAGATGTTTCATTTATTTAGGAGTTTGATCTGAATCCAATTTGGAATGAAAAACCTAAAACCTATTAGAATAATAAACCTGGATAGAATGTTGTTTTTCCTTAATATGAAAAGACCTAGGCTTTGCACGAAATCTATTTTAAGATCTTCAATTTTTTATAATCAGGGCAGGTGTTTAAATGGTTGTATTAAATGGTTTACTTAGTACTCAGCTTTGCTTTCTGTGAAATATTCTGTTTAAGCTGTTTGCATGCTCTTTATTAAAAGCTCAGTTTTAGAAATCTTGTGGACAAATGACTTTCTACTGGCAGATAGTTATGAAGTAGAGAATATATCTGAGATAATTTGGAATCAGGTATAATTTTTAAAAATTGTTAAGAAATATGATGAGGGGAAAACTTTTAATTCTTAGGTCATAAGAATGAATTGACATTAATCTAACTAGATGGAAACTTACAAAGAATGGTTTTGTTTTTTTTTTTTCTTTTAAACATGATCTCTTCCCAGCTGTGGAACCCAAGAGTCTTAACTTTAAAACAAAAAGGTTGGTAAATATTGATCTTTATTATGTTTGAACTTGAAGAAGAAAGGAAAAAAAGAGGAGAAAGAATAAAATAGACCTGCTTACAGAGAATGTTTCAGGCTACTCAAAACTGTGAAAGCAGTTTATCAAGAGATTCAGATCCTTGTAACTATTTCATCTGAATCCCAGCAGGTATAAGATTTCTAAATTAACTATAATAAGTCCAAATGCATTGTACTATTTCTACACTATTCATTACCTATTTAATTTAAATTAAAGGGAATTATATCAAATACTTTATTCACAGCGTCTCTCCTTACACAGCCAACACAATTTTCCATGCCAAAATGCACCCTGGGGAATGAAAAAGTCTTCTGATATGAGATTTTCACCTTTCTCAACTCACTCATAACCATCAACCAAATTCCTGCAATTCTCCAAATATGCTGTATTTTTTAATGCCTGCCTACTTGGGGCACACAGCATTTTATCTGTCTGGTCAACCCCAGCTCTTCCTTCAAACCTTCATTGGCCCTTCCTCTGGAAAACATTCCTGATATTTCTTCTTCTTCTTCTGCGCTGTCATAACAGCTTATGGAAACTTTCCTCAGTAAATAATCAGGTTTGGTTAGTTTCCATGTCCATCTCTTCTAGTAAACGCTACAGATAAAAGACTGTGTTCCTTTCACATTTGTATTTCCAGAACCTTCTGGGGTCCTATAACTGAATTAAGCATTTAATAATTTGACAAGAGAAATAAAAGTGGAGTTGGAAATCTCAGATCTCGAGCAATGTTTTCACCTTGTAAGCCTGTCTATCAAACTTGTCAACCACAAACACTTTCTATACAGATAACCTCTGGATGTTTTTCAACACAAAGGGAAAGGCATATTTAGGCGGTATCTAATTAATTTCTTACATATCAATTCAAGGTACAGAATAGATGGGAAAACAAAATTGCATCAAAATAATGCCAATTTATACTTTTCTGAAGTAGTAATTACCTCAAGTAAGTATAGATCCATTAATTCTCAGATTTTAAAGACTGAATTATTTTTATCCTTTCATCAAACAATTAGGAAAGCACTTTTTAGAGCATCAAATGCCTTTTAAAATTTTTATTGATATGAAGAAAAATATCCAAAAACTAGAATGTAATTTATACCTTATGAACATATCAGAGAGTAATATAAAATGGTGCCATGACATTAAATAAAATATAAAATCAGCATTTTCAGTTTCAATCACATAATGGCCAGTAAATTTTATAAAGATACGTTTTGTTATCTATATTTGTTTTGTAAAATATGGGGGGGGGGAAAGCCATATTAGCACAGCCCTGTATATTTTTTCTAAGCACATTCTCAAAAGCAGAAAAACCACTTTACTCAAAGAAAGCAATTCTAGAGGGGAATTGCATGCAAATGTGGCAGCTGAGCTTTGAAGCTCCACATCTCACATTTATGCACACGTCTCCCAAATCTCCACACATTCAGGGCAGGGGCGCATCACATACTGCCGTCCTTTTATGCACACTCGCATGGCGGGCCTCTGATGGGTCATGGTTAGTCTCTTGCACCTGCTGTCACTCAATATCAGTCAGCCGGCTGGAAGCAGCAGCGACACTGCCTCCTTCACAGTTAATAACACGCCCACTCCTCTGTCTTCCCCACACCGGTGCACCTCACGTCACCGCCGTCTCAGGCACAAACTTCTACGAGAGCCGGCTTCCCGGGCTCCTCATCTTCCCCAATCTGTTCTCTCCTCTGCAGCAAGAGTGATCATTTAAAAACACAGTTCTGGGGCTTTCCTGGTGGCACAGTGGTTAAGAATCCGCCTGCCAATGCAGGGGACACGGGTTCGAGGCCTGGTCCGGGAAGATCCCACATGCCGCAGAGCAACTAAGCCCGTGTGCCACAACGACTGAGCCTGCGTGACACAACTACTGAAGCCTGTGCACCTATAGCCTGTGCTCTGCAACAAGAGAAGCCACCGCAATAAGAAGCCCGTGCACCTCAACGAAGAGTAGCCCCCGCTCGCCGCAACTAGAGAAGGCCCGTGCACAGCAACGAAGACCCAACGCAGCCAAAAATAAAATAAATAAATTTATTTAAAAAAAACAAAACAAAACACAGCTCTGACCATGTCTTTGCTTAAAACCTTTTAATGACTTACACAGGATGTTAAGCTAAAAACCAGCGTCTTCGACAGTCTTGCAAGCTTCCATATGTCTGTTCCCTGCCCACCTCCGAGTCATAGCCTGCTCCAAGCCCTCCTCATTTTCCACGCTCCAGCCACTCAGGTGCTTTCAGCCCCCTGGAGGTGCCACGGGCCTTCCCTCCATGGAGTCTGTGCTGTCTCTTCTGCCTGGGAATCTCGTCCACTCCCGTCCACCACCCTAACTAACTGCTTTGTCTCCCTCAGTCCTCAGCTTGAACTTCACATCCTAAACCTGCCAGGTGATGACAGGTCTCTCTGATACTCACTCTGTTCCCTTCAGGCCCTCCACTTTGCCTTTAGAGCATTATCACATTATGTAATTCTACACTGACCTGTCCATTTATATCCTGTCTTCCCCTCTAGCCTGTGAGACAGGGACTGTGGCTGTTCTCACTCCCCAGTTTTATCATCAATATCCACAGGGCCTGGCATATAGGATGCACGTCGTACAAAATGTGTTGAGTGAAAAACTGGACTTATCTAAGTAAGTATACCAAATCCAGCAGGAAAAGGGCATGACATACCTAAGTGAATATATCAATCAAGAACAGATACAGTTGATTCTTATTATTTGTATTAGTTTTGTTCTATAAAGTCGCTGTAAACACTGAATTAGTGATACTGAACCATTGCTCCTAAGAGAAATATAGATAGGTTTCTAGGAGCCTCTAGTCACACATTTTCATCAACCAATCAACACATAACCTTGTTTTATGTGTGTTTAAGACACCTTGTTTAATATCTATTGTTTATTCATTAATGTTGATCTCACAACACTATAACTCATGCCTGAACGAAGCTTATTTAACACACATCCTTTCTCCATAAGGCACATTCCACCCTTCTTGGGCTTAGGACACTTAGCTCCTTGGTACTACATTTGGGGACCTTTTAGACATTGAAATCACCAATAAAAATTACGTAAGTGCAAAAACAGGACACTGATTAGACAGTGAAAAGGACACTTGTCCACAGTGAACAGAAACCAGCAGAGGGTTGTAGTGTCTGATCTCAGCTGGTAATATGTTCCTCCAGCAACTCAGATTTTTCACTGCTCTGCACATGTCCACAAATGACTGCAAAATGCTGCAAATATTGATTGGGGGGTTACAAATAAATCTTAGTGAGTAGGGGAATTTGCAAATACAGGATCCACAAATGGTGAGAATTAACTATATTTGTTAAAAGGCTTATTGCCTCTGTGCAGTGTATATGTACAGGTGCGTATATACATACATATGTGCTGGACATGGAAAGAAGACTCTGCCGGTTTATTCTGTGCAGTTCACAACCCTCTACAGGAGTGTAACAAATATTTAATTACCATATCCAATTGAAGAGGATTAAGCCTTCTAAGACTCTCTTATTCAACGGACTTAAGCACTTAATAAGATCCTAGCACCTCCAGTTAGGAGAAAACACTACAATATTCGATTCTTAAAAAGAATATATAAGATGTAAAAGTACGCCAACAGATCATTAATTATATACTTATTCTTTGTAAGAACCTCAATGCTTTCTGATCATAAACTGTCTTAGAAATAAATGAATGTGTGATTCTTGGACAGTTTCAAAACAACAAAACCAACTCTGAATTTATTTGGTACGTAAATAACCATGCCAATGGATCATATGCAGATAAATCTCAAGCCCAAAGGACATTTTAATACCCTAGTTACTCTTTAAGTAAATCCACGTGAGAATTTTAGTACCTAAAGTGAAAATGGCGAGTTCTGGGCTTCTCGCCAATTTCATTTTGGGTGTGACATTTCTGACTTGCAAGATGTAATTCTTGGAACCTTATAAGCAAATTTTTTTTTTGCAGTTGAGAATGGTTTTTCCACTCACAAAATTACCTACTTCCCTTTATTTAACAGTTATGGAGGAACAAAATTTACAGGCATGAGGAGGACCTTCTGAGAGTCAGGACCTCAGCCCACCTCCAGCCCCATAACCCTCTCCTCAATGCCGGCTGTTCCTTTGGGGCATGAGCACCCCACAGCCTAAGCAAGGGCACAGTACATAGTAAGGCGGGAAGCCAGTGCCACCAAGTCCCCATCCCAGGTTATTTGAGGCGAAGGAAGGAATGTGTATTGGGAGGAGGTGACGACACCCGCTCCCTCCTCCAGCTTCTCCACGAGTCCTCCCTCTGGGGTCATCCCAGCCCCTGCTTCCAGAAGCTCCCTGACCTCCCTCAAACTTGCTGCCTAAGCAACCTCCGTATGTTGCTTTTATTTCTTACTTAGGATATGTTTACCCATGTTCGTGAGCCACAGAGAAGAAACAGGTAGTAGAAGGAGGGTAATTTCCCATCCTTCTCTTATCAAAGACTCACCTCCCTCCTCAGTGCAGGGAGAGGAAGAGTGTTTCCTCAGGGGCACACAGTTCTCTCTCGCCCTGGAGAGCTTGGCCTGCATCCCCTGAAACTTCACAGTGCAGGAACTGACTTCCCATTCTCATTTGAAGAAGCTGAAGACGACTATTGATGGGGCCCGACTCCTGCACAGGAAATCCAGCAAGGGGGGTGGGCGAGGGCCAACACACTGCCCTGTGACTGGGCCCCACAGCCCGCACTCCTAGGCCAGGCCAGACGTGTGGGCCATGCAGGACACAGGATGCTGGTGTGAGTACTCGGGCCCTGCTCGGGCCAGTAGAGCTGTCTGGAGGGGCAGAGATACCTCTGCAGAAAGAGGCTTTTGGGGGATGGGGTAGGGATCCTACCAATGCCTCAACCCGAGGAAGGAAGCACAAATGACCATACAGAATAGAGACTCATTCTTTCTTAAGGCAACTTCAGGTGAGAGGGCCCAACCTGGAACCTACAGAGGGTATGCCCCCTAAAGAGGACCAGACACAGCTATCTACGAGGCTCAGGGTATGAAGCCACCCAGCACAGTAAGAACTTCCCTAGCCCCTTACCTCTCCCCTTCCCCTCTTCCCAATGTGCAGGAAGCAGAAGCTAGTGGAGAGTGGGGGCCTGCTCCAGACTGACCCAGGTCTTTGCCAGGAAAGGCCTGATGCTTTGACGTTAAACCAAGGGAGACATCTTGAATAATACTCTGCACTGGACATTGAAGGTTGAACTTGAGACTATGTCTGCAACCCAAATCACCATAAGGTTGTGCAAACAGAAAACTCTGCGATCTGCCAGCATCTCCATCCCGCATGTGAGGAGCAGAACCTCCATCAGAGCAAGTTTAAGGGGAGAGTGAAAGGCAGAGTCAAGTCATGCTTGCTCTAAACGCAACTCTGGTTTTGGTACATTCACTCACAGGGTTAGAAACAACAGGAAGGATGAGGTAAGGCAGGAAACCAACTCACGGATTACCAGTCAGAGGTGGAGGAGACAAACTTTAGAGTGGAAGAGCATGTTCAGAAACTCTCAAATCTGTCTCCAGCCAGACTTCTCTGACCTAAAGCCTCGTATCTTCCACGCAAAATGCCCCCCAGTCACCTCTGAAGGAACGTGTTCAAAGGGGGAAGCTCCCCCAACTCAAACCACTCTCCCCACCACGGGTCCGTACTAAGGTTCTTGCAGCAGCTTTTTTGTTCATACTTTCAGTAACAAATAAATGTGAAAAGGCATAGAGAGCGGTTAGTAGTTTACTGAAGACAAAACACAGCTATCATTATTACAAGCTGGTCAAGGAAAAAAGGGAGGGAGGAAGGGAGGGAGGGAGGGAGGAAGGGAGGAAGGAAGGAAGCAAGGAAGGAGGGAAAGAAGAAAGGAAAAAAAAAGAAAGAAAGGGGACTTCCCTGGTGGTCCAGTGGGTAAGACTCCGGTGCTCCCAACGCTCGGGGCCCGGATTTGATCTCTGGCCGGGGAACTAGATCCCGCATGCATGCCACAACTAAGAGTTCGCATGCTGCAACTAAGAAGTCTGCATGCTGCAACTAACAGTCCGTGTGCCGCAACTAAGTCCGCATGCTGCAACTAAAAGATCCCGAGTGCTGCAAGAAAGACCCGGCACAGCCAAAATCAATCAATCAATCAAATGAAAGAAAGAAAGGAAGGAAGGAAGGGAGAAAAGAAGGGAGGAAGGGAGAGAGGAGGGAGGGGGGAAGAACTGAAGAGGAGGCAAGGTGCCCAGCCCATCACACATACAGGTGTGTGCCAGGCCACGCTCATGCTCATGGCCAAAGATCTTCAGGTTGACCACACATGAGGACATGGAGTTTAATCACAGCAGCTCACTCTAAGAGCAGGCAATTCAGCGCTGCAGGTGGAATCTGGCCTTCAACTTAGTAAGGAGGTCGTAGGAGGTAGGTAGATTATGTGATAGATGAAGGAGTGCTGGCAGGACATGGCATCGGAAGACGTGTTTAAGACTTAGAGGCATCATTTGCAATCTTGAGAATTTGAGTAAGCTATTCAATCTTTTTAAGCTTCAGTTTTCTTATCTGTGAGATGGGAAAAACAACCATAACTCTGGTTACCTCACTGGAAGGTGTACAAATAGGCATAGTGGGTGTCCAGATGCCTGCTAGAGGACCAAGCCACTCATTCCCCCAGCTCCCAGAGAGCTGACTGCTGGCATTACTCTCTGAGACTTGCCATTAGCCTTTCCCAAGGTCTGCCTCTGGGGCCTGCCTACTCCAACAATTCCTTGATCCAGGTTCACAATATCTTCAGAATCCAACTCCATCTCTCCACCTTCACTGCTTCCACCATGAGTCATGCCTCCATCGTCTCTCATCTAGATTCTTGCAATAATTTTATAATTTGTCTCCCTCATTCTGCCCTTGACCCCCTACAGCCTGAATGATTCCTTTAAAACATGACTTAAGTCATGTCCTCCATTACCCCTCACTCCCTTACATAAAAGCCAAAGTCCTTGTGGATGGCTACCAAGCCCTACACGATGTCCCACCACTGGCTCACTCGTCCTGGGGAACCTTGTGATCTCATCTTGAAGTTTACTGCTCTCCCTCTTATTCATGTCACCCCAGCCATGCTGGTCTCCTTGCTCTTGTTCAAACGTGCCAGGTGGGCTCCAGGCTCAATCCACACCTTTGAACCTGTGACTCCTGCTGTCTGGAATGCTCTTCCTCTACCTGACTTGCTCCCTCACTTCACTCAAATCTTTGTACAAATGACTCCTGATCCGTGAGGACTTCTCTTGCCACCCTAATTAAAATTGCAACACCCCGTCCTTTTTTTCTGCTTTATTTTCCTCCTTAATACTTATTATTTATCAACACCCTATATATTTTACTTATAATATTTGTTTATATTTGTCTCCTTGCACTAGAATATAAGTTCCGTCATGGTAGGAATTTTTGCCCTGTTTTGTTCACTGCTATATCCTCAGCACCTAATACAGAGCTGGACACATAGTAAGTGCCCAATAAATATTTACTGATAGAACGAATAAATTAATAAAGGGTGAGGAATTTCCCTAACAAATGGTAATTAACAATTTTGTAAGTATCCAACAAAATTCAGATACGCCTGATCTAAATGTATGTGAATACATATCCACACATGTAACATTTTGAACACAGTGACATTATACATCAAAAGGCACAAGAAAAATCTGTAGAGTTGGTTAGGTAGTGACAGCAATGCATTCTGCGAACTGACATTATCAACATCTAACTCCTACTACTCCATCTCATTTCTGTGAGATAGAGCCAAGGAATGACACGTTTTCATTATTGTGACATTGTTTCTTCTTTGTCAAAGAAACTGGTGAGAAAAGTCTGTGAAATTCTAAGGGCAGATGTTAGCATACAGTCTATGTGTTTTTCTTTCCCTACCATTCCTCAAAGCACTAGTGCTCTAAGCATCCAATCACATCATTGTCTTCCATAATGGGTACTAAACCTGGGTGTCCTTTCCAAATGACAAACAGTTCTTGATGGTGGAAACAAATCCTCTGTCTTCTGAAATTTGCCTGGACTCTCTGTCCCCACTCCAGGTCTAGCTTCTCAGAATTTAGAGTAGACTTCTCACCAAGTTGACAAAAGGCTTTGCTGGATCCATTAACAGAGTCATCTCCAGTTTCTGCTATTAGCCAACAATTTGTTGTACTGTACTTGCCAACAACTTCTTCACTCTACCAAACTGCTGGAGTTATCATAGTTGGCAGTGGTTTAAAGGGAATGGGTCCCCAGCAACACCTGACAGGAAAACAAATTTGAAGCAGAAACTCTTTGGTTTCGGTGGCACTCAGCCTTTCCCGCTTTGACAAATCTTTCTGTTTGCTAGCCAGTCACTCTTTGGAAAGGGATGGAGAGCATGAGACACAGAAGGAGTCACGCTCACTACCTTCCAGGCATTGTGAGAAATGTGACTGGTCCATCGCAAGCCCTGCTGAAGCTTTTGCATAAACTCCAAGGATCAATCTCCCTCTCGGCTCGCAAGACAGCTCTGATTCAGACACTGTGAATAGAAGACACCCACTGACTGTCCTCACGGATCCTCTCTCAGACCCCACGAGGCCTTTGTTGCTGTAGGTCACTAGAAAAAGGAACTCAATGATTTGAATAATGAGAAACTTCAGGCCTGAACATTTGGTGGTGAAGAGGGCTAGGAAAAAAGGAAAAATTCTAATGCTGATACAGAAGAAGGCAAAGCAATGGAAAAGCATATTCAGTTGCCCCCAGAGCAGGTACAACACCGCAGAGTAGTACTTTTGAAGTTGTGGGAAGCCCTTTAGAGACTTCTTTCTAGAATAGTAAAGGGTGTGTATGAAAGACGGAGAGCAGAAGCAGAAGTTCTCATGCTGGGAGTCCCTCTGCAATTTCACAGAGCTCGCTAAGAAGCTGGTCATTCTAAACTTGGCAGATCTTCAATGGGAAAGCAGCCCTGCATCTCCTCCAGCCTCTGGACATGCAGATTACTTGGGTGCTATTTATGTTTTGATTGACAAGTGTACACTCTGTCTAGATAAGTAGCGAAGCATCTCTTGCAATGATGCTTCAAAGGAGCAGCTGTGTGGAAAGATGAATCAATGCCAGGATAATTCAAGAGCCGATCCAAACACCAGTAACCACGGTAAACATTAACAAATGAGGCAAACACTTCAAAGAGGTGACTTACTCTGAATCCACAGTGCACTAAAGATAAGACAGAGTGATACACATTTCTTCTCATTTATTTTTCGTTAAGAGGTTCTCCAACCAAGAATTATCATCTTTAAGGGATTATCTTTGTTTCTATTATTTGTGACTGTCATATTGCTTTCAAAACTAGGAAGACACACAGCACCTTATTTCCCATTCTCTTAAATTCTTTAGCGTGGCATTCAATGCCCCTCATGATTTTGTGCCATATGCTTTCACATTCCATCTACTGCCACCATCCATACATTCTGTCTAGTAAAATTTGAGGGCCCATCAGTCCTTAAATGTGCATAAACCTTTGCTTATTCTCTTCCTTCTGTCTGGAATTGCTTCCCCACAACCCCATTGGATCAAACCCTAATCATTGTCCAAAGCCCAACCCAACTGACATCTTCTTTGGGGAAACCCTCCCAAATGTCTTCCTAATTTAATTTGTTCCTGAATGTGTGATCCTCTAGTATAGCAATGACCCTACTACAGCATTTGTCATACTATGTGCGTGTCCATTGGTCATGGGCCTCTTTCTTCTATTCTACAATGAAGTTTTTTGGTGGATTGGTCTGTATCTTACTGATACACCTCCTGCTCCTTCATTAAATGTTTTATGAAAGAATGTATGAAGGAGAAAAAGTCAGAATCGTTTTTGCTCTCTCACTTTTCACTCTTTTGTTTACTGAAGAGAAAACTACAGTAGTCCTGAGAAATTGAGTCATGTCCTAGATAACATTATCAAAGCTGAAAACACAGAATAAAATCTAAAGTTCCTTGTCGGAGCCATGAACATGTTTTAATGTTAGGGCAACTATAGTGTGTTTTTCCCAATAACAGAAGCAAGTATGTAATGGGGAAAGATAATAGGTAATATAAAGAAGAAAGCAATATTTCTTAATAAAGTTCTGAAACTTTAGATTAAAACTCCAGTGTAATCACCTGCATGGTTTGCAACAGGTATCAGTCTCTAGCAAGAAGGAGTGTTCCTTCTGGATCTGACCTCTTCTTTCCCCAAACTGCCAACACACACTGAAACCCACAGATACTACCAAACTCAAATGTTGACCATGCTTGAGTGGTACTGATGTCAACAGAGAGAAGTCAAGGAGTCAGTTTTCAAGAGCTGGGAGCATCATCTCAGTGGAGGTTCCAGGGAGTGGGAGATAGAGGCAGGGATTTTGACTCTACTTTCCTTTATTCCTATATTATAATTCTTTAAGTCCATGTGAGTGATCAACACGCAATCTTTAGCAAGTGGGAATCTTCATCCAAGAGAAAAGGAATTTTCTGATGTCAATAATTTATGTAAATTCACTGAGTGTAAATATCTTGGAGGGTTCTAATAATACTATTCTTATGTTTTTGATTGAATTAGCAGAGTCAAAGATAAAGGCAAAGGTTATCATCTCTTGGGCTTCAATCCCTCCAGCTCCCAGGTTTCCAGACATTGCAGGGACTGGTGGGCAAGGAGCTTTACCCGGAAGCATCCCCATATGAGTGGCTCTCTGGAAGCTACTGAAAGGGAGAAAGTGTAATTTCATCATTTTCACATCAACATGCCCACTGATGTGTTTATAATGTACAGGAGCATTCCTAAAGCATTTGGCCATAATTGCTGGGTCAGTTCACAGGCAGTCAAGATTCTCCAAGAGTGCTATGGAACAGGATGCTAATGGCATGCAGCAGTAACAGAATGTCAAAGTGATGATAGTTTCAGATACATGAGATATCAGTAAGGGTGACAGCAAAAAGAGATGCAGAACCTTATCTATCTCTCTAGGAAAAGAGAATGGCTTAGTTAAGCTAAAATGGCATTTTATTCCATAATCATCATCATTATTCTATCACTAATCATTATCAGTCACTGGGTCAGAGTTAATTCACACACACTCACACATACACACACACAAGCCAATGGATTTAATCTCAGACTCTGATCTGCTCAGCTCCCACTTGGTTTTCAGTAGGTGAATTTAGAAGCAACTGGAAATACATATATATTTAGAATATATATGTATATATTATACATATACTATATATTTAGTATATATATAATACATATAATATATATTTAGTACATATATATATTAATATATATATTTAGTCATGGAATTAGGGATTACAGCAAGAGTGATAAGGGTACTCAAAGGTAAAATGATTTGTGTACACGAGAGTTAAGGGAATCTTGGAAGAACAAGGGTTCTTCACCAAATATAAAGTCTTAGGACCGTCATCTCACTTTCATTTGTGTTTTATATACTCTGGCTTTCACTGTCTTTTCATTCTACTTGCTTTACCTGAGTGTCGCAGCCATTTCTATGACTTCTATATATTGATGATATCCTAATATCTGAGGTCAAGACTCATAATTTTAAATGCTTATTGGTATCGAATATTGGTGTTTTCCAGACACCTCAAATTCAACACATCAAAAAATATATGATCATAGTGGGTCAAAGATGGGTAGTTTTGATTCTTAGCAGGTGGATTATGTGGCTGTGTTCAATGACAAAAAATTTAGGGCAGTGTTTCTCAAATTTTTAGAACCCATGGGTTAACTAATTCATTGGTACACATGGACCAATAATTTTTACATTTTTCAGGGATTCATCACAATTTTAAAAAATTAAAAATTAAACATTTCATAACTGATTCACTTTGCCGTACACCTGAAACTAACACAATATTGTAAATCAACTATACTGATAAAAAATTTTTTTTTAAATTAAAAAAATTAAACATTTCAAATAAATATTAACAATACTTTTATATCTGCAAGAAGGATAATATTTTAAAAATTATAACAGGTTATTGAAAAGGAATTTTCTGTTTGTTTCAACTGAGGCCACAAAACAATAGATGTCAGTACTCTCCCACTTCAAAATGAGGTGTAAACTATTCATAAAGGAGTTTATCAAGGCCAAGAAGGAGATCTGAGATGGAAAAGAAAATATCACTGGAAAACATTGTTGGGGTGTTGTGACATTTTCCTTCTCTACCCACAAGGGGAAATGGAGAGATGTTCCACCTACCTTACCTCAAAGATAAAGAGACAAGTTCAAGAAGGTAACTCCTGGAGCTTGATATGTGACTTTGCTTCTGGGACAAAGTAAACTTGTGTCTGACTCACAACAGAAAATATAAAGAGAAGAAAGCTAAGTGAAGCAGAGTGAAGATTGTCATAACACACTTAAATTTCCATTTATGATGGATCAAATGTATATGTTCCCAGTAGATGAGAATTTTATTTAAAAAAAAAATCCCACGGCATGCAAGAAAATCAAGCAAAAGTCATGAAAAAATAAAAATGAAACTAATGAAACTTAAGTTTTTGCACAGCAAAGGAAACTACAAACAAGATGAAAAGACAACCCTCAGACTGGGAGAAGATATTTGCAAATGAATCAACGGACAAAGGATTAATCTCCAAAATACATAAACAGCTCATGCAGCTCAACATTAAAAAAACAAACAACCCAATCCAAAAATGGGCAGAAGACCTAAATAGACATTTCTCCACAGAAGACATACAGATGGCCAAGAAGGAATCAACAGACAAAGGATTAATCTCCAAAATATATAAACAGCTCATGCAGCTCAACATTAAAAAAAAACAAACAACCCAATCCAAAAATGGGCAGAAGACCTAAATAGACATTTCTCCAAAGAAGACATACAGATGGCCAAGAAGGAATCAACGGACAAAGGATTAATCTCCAAAATATATAAACAGCTCATGCAGCTCAACATTAAAAAAACAAACAACCCAATCCAAAAATGGGCAGAAGACCTACATAGACATTTCTCCAAAGAAGACATACAGATGGCCAAGAAGGAATCAATGGACAAAGGATTAATCTCCAAAATATATAAACAGCTCATGCAGCTCAACATTAAAAAAAACAAACAACCCAGTCCAAAAATGGGCAGAAGACCTAAATAGACATTTCTCCAAAGAAGACATACAGATGGCCAAGAAGCACATGAAAAGCTGCTCAACATCACTAATTATTAGAGAAATGCAAGTCAAAACTACAATGAGGTATCACCTCACACCAGTTAGAATGGGCATCATCAGAAAATCTACAAACAACAAATGCTGGAGAGGGTGTGGAGAAAAGGGAACCCTCTTGCACTGTTGGTAGGAATGTAAATTGATACAGCTACTATGGAGAACAGTATGGAGGTTCCTTAAAAAACTAAAAATAGAACTACCATACGAGCCAGCAATCCCACTACTGGGCATATACCCTGAGAAAACCATAATTCAAAAAGATACGTGCACTCCAATGTTCACTGCAGCATTATTTACAATAGCCAGGTCATGGAAGCAACCTAAATACCCATCGACAGACGAATGGATAAAGAAGATGTTGTACATATATACAATGGAATATTACTCAGCCATAAAAAGGAACGAAATTGGGTCATTTGTAGAGACGTGGATGGACACAGAGACTGTCATACAGAGTGAAGTAAGTCAGAAAGAGAAAAACAAATATCGTATACTAACGCATATATGTGGAACCTAGAAAAATGGTACAGATGAACCGGTTTGTAGGGCAGAAATTGAGACACAGATGTAGAGAACAAACATATGGACACCAAGGGGGGAAAGTGGTGGTGGGGGATGATGGTGTGATGAATTGGGAGATTGGGATTGACATATATACACTAATATGTATAAAATGGATAACTAATAAGAACCTGCTGTATAAAAAAATAAATAAAATAAAATTCAAAAAAAACCAGAAAAATGTCCAAAGATGCACCATCAAATGACTGAATATCAAGAGAAGTTTAAAAAAAAAAAACTGTTAAGTGATCAGAAATTTAGAATATCAATGATTATTATTCAAGTAAATAGGTGGCCAAATGGTGAGTTTCACCAGATAACATAATCTATAAAAAGAATCAAATGGGAATTATGGAAATAAGAAATATAATACCCTAAATTAAAAATGTGATGAATGGGTTAAATGATAAATTAAAAATGGTACAAGGAAGAATTAGCAAACTGGAGATGAACCAACTGAAAGTACATAGACTGAAATCATGAAGAGAAATAAGGAACAGCAAGTACAGAAAAGATCACAAGAAATATATGAGACACTGTAAAAAACAAAAACAAAAAATCTGATGATTATTAACTTCAGAAGAAGAGGGGAGAGACAATGGGTCAGAAGCAATATGTGAAGACAGACTGGCTGTGAATTTTGCAAAACTGACAAATGACATAAAATGATAGAGACATAAAGATTCTAGAGCCTCTACCACTGTCAAACAGTACAAATACAAGGAAAACCATGCCTAGATACCTCACACTAAAACTGCTGAAAACTAAAGTCTGTAAGGCAAGGTTCATTACCCTCAAAGAGCAATAATGAGACTAATAGCTGACTTTTCAACTGAAACTGCATTGTCTAGAAGACAATGAAATGGCATTTTTAAAGGGCTGAAAGAAAAAAACTGCCAACCTACAATCTTGTAACTAGAGAAAAGAGACTTCAAAAATGAAAGTGAAAACATAAATTTATTGTTCCTATTTCATGCTATACATAAAAATCAATCCTAAGTGGATTGCAAACCTAAATGGAAATAAAAAAAAGAAATGAAAGAAGGAAGAATGGAAGGGAAGAAGGAAGGAAACTAACGTCTAGAAGTGAATTTAAGAGAATATCGTCATGACATTAAGGGTGGGCATATTTTCTTACACAGGACATGAAAGTTACTAACCATAAAGAAGAAGACTAAAAAGTAAGATTTCATAGAATTGGGAACTTCTGTTCATCAAAGAACACCATTAAGAAAGTGAAAAGACAAGCCCCAGACAAGAAAATATTTACTATCCACATGTGTGACAAAAGGCTCATATTTATAACCTACAAAGAACTTCTACAAAACAGTGAGAAAAAGACCAAGAGTCCCAATTTTTAAATAATGGTCAGAAGATTTATTCAAGCATTTCACAAAAGATGATATCAAAATGGTCAGTAAGCATTTGAAAAAGTACTCAACAATAACTAGTTATCAACGAAATTATAATTAAAAGAGTAGTAAGGTATAAACACTAGAATAGTAAAAATGAAGAAGATAGAAAATATCAAGTGTCGCTAGGATAGGGAACCACTGGAATTGTCATCAGTGCATTTAAATGGGTACCATGTTGGAAAACTGGCTGGATCTTCTAAAGCTCAATGCACACATACTGCTACCCAGATGTTCTACTTCTAGGTGTAAACTCAACAGAAATATGTAAGAAAAGACATGTAAGGAATTAATATAGCAACATTACTTGTAACAGGGAAAAATAGAAAAGTTCAAATGTAGTGGTTTATGTATCTGTCCCCACCCTGCTCCATCCATACTCCTATTAAACACTGATCTCCAGTTAGTCAGAGACTCTACATTGAACAAGGTCAAAATTAAAAGGTCCTCTAAACACACATATTCTAAGTGACCAGCTATCTGGCTCTGTGGTAATCTAGATGTGGGGATATTCTGGTGAGACTGGAAGAGAGAGAGGGGTTCTACATCTCTAACAAATTGATGTACAGCTATGAAAATTTTGTCCAGAAAACTTGGCTTTCCAATGATAACTACACAGTAAATAGCAGATATATTTACCAAGCATTTCTGCAATAAGCATACAAATTACAGGAGATGCACTGTCCATTACTCAGTTTAAAAAGAGTAATAAAAGTTAATAAAATAATTAAAAAATAAAAATATTATAATATGTAAAGAAGTAGAGTTTTTTCTTTTTACTCCATTTAGGCTATAGCACACCCATAGTCTTTTGGAAATAAGGTTTAAGGCACAGATACATTATTAAGCATTGACACGATTTTCCAAATGTCCTATTTTTTAAATACAACTGAATAACATTCCTCAAATGCAACCTTCTCCTCCCGCCTTACCTTTGCTCAACACCTATTGGGTGCAGAGCCTACAAAAAGGGTGGACTCTGGGGCTTCCCTGGTGGCACAGTGGTTGAGAGTCCACCTGCTGATGCAGGGGATATGGGTTCGTGCCCTGGTCTGGGAGGATCCCACATGCCGCGGAGCGGCTGGGCCCGTGAGCCATGGCCGCTGAGCCTGCACGTCCGGAGCCTGTGCTCCGCAGCGGGAGAGGCCACAACAGTGAGAGGCCCGCTTACTGCAAAAAAAAGAAAAAAAAAAAAAAAAAAAAAAAAAAGGGTGGACTCCACACCTCTTCTCTCCCTACCTATACAAGTCCGCTCAGAAGCATAGAAAGGGTCCCAAATCACAAGGAATTCTAAAGTCCCCAGTGGCTGAAATTAGAATTCAGACAAATTCCTCATATGCTCCCTGGAATTCTCAAAAACATTTTTCAAAGTGCACGTGGACGATCACCCAGGAGGTGATTCCTGATTCTCTTCAAGGAAAAGATGTTGTAAGTTGAGGGTGTCTTTCATCAGTCTCCAAGGGGAAGGACCTTTGCACATAAAGACTGAGGATAAAGCTCCAACAGAGGCTTAAATCAGAGGTCAGGCACACATGCACCAAGGATTTGGTGTAATTACAATGAATTTCACCTCCTTCAATCCCTCCTTCCACTGTTTCCAGTTGTGGAAGCTTAGGCAAGACAACTGACCTTCCTAAATTTCAGAAGTTCTCATCTGTCAAAAGGGACAAAAATGCTTGCCTTGAGAGGCTTCTGTGGAAATGAAATGAGATAACACATAAGAAATACAGTACTTAGCCTGTTATGGCCTGGTACAAAGTAAGCAAGGAATGACTATTAGATTTATTATTTTTATTGTTGTTGTTATTACCACAATAAGAATTATTATCATTCTATTATCTCAGACACCTAAAGGTAATTTCCATATTAAAGCATAGCAGCACTATCATTTGGGAAATTCTACAGCTGTAAATTTGTTTTGTCCCTCTTATTACAATATCCATTGGATCAGAAATCTTCTTAAATGAATAACAACAGCAATAATAATTAATACATACCAAGTGTTTATAGTGAGCCAGACATGCATCTAGGGTTTCACATGCATTATCTCCCAACCACCTGGTGATGCAGGTACTTCTGTTATCCTCACATGATAAATTCACTAAAAGAATACATGTTATTTTTTCCTTCTATTGCCCAGACCAAGGTTTGTTGTTTGGCCTCCAGGAAAAAATCCCGTTTGTATTGCTGTGATGGTGCTGTGTACAAGGTACACAGCTGACATGAAGGAGAGGGAGGCCAGCAAAGGCGTCACACAGAAGAAAAGCGCAAGCCTGGCCTTAAAGGATGATAAAGACTCACCAGGCAGAGCAAAATTAGAAAGGGCCAGAGCATAGAGTCCCTCTGGGGACTGGAAATACTGCAGGGGCTAAAGCTGAGGGAATGACACAGGGCAGAAAGGCAGGCTCGGAGCTAAAGTGACGGCCAGGGTCAGAGTGTGAAAGACCAGCACACCAAATTACAGTGCCTGCACTTAATGCTGTAGGGATTGTGGCAATGGGGAGCTCTGAAAGGATTTAAGCTGGGGTTTTACATGATCCTTTCCCATACAATTCCTCTTACAAAGACCTCTCACTGGCAGCATGGAGGTTTTTAATTCTAGACACCAAGAATTACTGAATACAGAACGTATGAAAATGAGAAGGACCTGCAGGAAGTCAGTGGTAGTAGAGCTGGGAAAGACGGACAGATTCCAGAGAGAGGAAGTAGAATGGGAAGGGTTTGGTGGTGATGGGACACGCCTGGTGAACAGGAAGAGAGAGGCCAACAAGACTCCCAGTCTCAACGACTGAATGGATGGCGGTGACGATAAACAGAACAAGAACATGGGACAGAAAACAGGTTTTTGTTTTTGTTTTTTGGTCTTGTTTTGGGGGTTATTTTTGTTTGTTTATTGAGGAAAATAATGACCAGTATTGAGCATGTTGGAGAGGAGCGATAAGGATTTGCAAAATTTCTAATTACCAGATTGTCAAATATTTAAAGATTAAAAAAAAAAAAAAGATTTTGGAGGGGCTCCCAACAGACTCCCAAAAGACAGGAGTCTTTTAGTGGTTGGAACCTGGCCTTGGGTCAGCTGGCCTTGGGTTTGAGTCCTGCTGCTACAAGCCACACAGGGCTATGTAGAATTGTGGGTAAAATGTTAAATGCCTACACATTTTGACTACAAAGTCCTACTTCTGGGAATTTATCAAAGGGAAATAATCGGGAGGGCTCAGGATGTGTGACCAAGGCAGCTCCCTGTGGCATCGTTTATAGTAGCAGGTAGTGGGATGAAGTTTTCAAAAATAAGAGAAGGAAGTCATGGCACAGCTATAAAGTTGAATCCTATGCAGCCAGTGAAATGACGCATAATCATGTTTCTTACATGAAAAGATGCCCAGCCCTCTAAGGAAAAGGCAGAGCACATGTCCGCATGTCCAGAGCAACCCCATCTCACCCATCCTTCCCCTCCATCACTCTCTCCAAATGCTGCCTCTTTACAAGACTTCTCTGACCCGACCTCCCAAGTCACTATAATTTCACCCAGTTTATATCCTTATGATTCATCAAGCTTCTTAATCATCATGAGTATCTGTTTCTCTATCAAATGGAAACCTTGTGAGAACTATGGTGACATTTAACTAATTTGTGTTAAATGAGTAATAGGTAAATACATAAATATGCCTGGTACAATATAAGTGCTGAATACTTTTCAACTGTAATTATTATTATCCTCTCCCCCTAATAACTGTGCTAAGTATTCGTTTTTATCTTCCCAACATCACTTTGAGATCTCTCAAAAGTCCCTTGTAAATAGTAGGTAAATATGTGGGGTTGAAAATGATGAAATACACACCAATATTTAGGGAACACCAGATTATTTCTTAATGTAACAAGGAAATGGGCTATTAATTCTCTTTCTATGTGAAGATATTATTTATACATACATATATAATAGATTAGAAGTTATTAAAAATAGGATAAGTGATAGAGTTTTTCCCTATTTAAATATTTATAAGTTTGCAAATTCTTAAAGGAGGATTTGGATAATGCTAACGTGTGCTTTAAAATTAATCTTTAAAATACTGCCTGTCAACTACCATATGATCTAGCTAGTGGAATCACTTCTGGGTATATATACAAAAAATATGAAAACAGTAGTTCAAAAAGATATATGCACCCCTATGTTCATTGCAGCATTATTTACAATAGCTAAGATATCAAAACAACTTAAGTATCCATCGATGGATGAATGGATAAAGAAGATGTGGCACATATATACAATGGAATATTACTCAGCCATAAAAAGAAACAAAATTGAGTTATTTGTAGTGAGGTGGATGGACCTAGAGTCTGTCATACAGAGTGAAGTAAGTCAGAAAGAGAAAAATAAATACCATATGCTAACACATATACATGGAATCTAAAAAAAAAAACGGTTCTGAAGAACCTAGGGGCAGGACAGGAATAAAGACACAGACGTAGAGAATGGACTTGAGGACACAGGGAGGGGAAAGGGTAAGCTGAGACGAAGAGAGAGAGTGGCATGGATATATATACACTACCAAATGTAAAACCGATAGCTAGTGGGAAGCAGCTGCATGGCACAGGGAGATCAGCTTGGTGCTTTGTGACCACCTAGAGAGGTGGGATAGGGAGGGTGGGAGGGAGATGCAAGAGGGAGGAAATATGGGGATATATGTATACGTATAGCTGATTCACTTTGTTATAAAGCAGAAACTAACACACCACTGTATGTTAAAAAAAAAGCCAAAAAATTAAAAAATAAATAAATAAATAAAAAGGTAAAATTGAGTAGGCTCTTGAACAATGTTGGTCCAGAAAAGAAAAAGTGATAAGAAATGAAATAATGAGAAGTAAAACAACCATAAAGCAGTATCAATCGATGCCATGAAAGACACACATACACTGTTGTTAACAAAGTGACAAATGCTGCTATCTGACATTCTACCTGCCCCCCTCCAAAAAAAGAGGATTTGCCCTTTGATACTTATTACTCCTTTGCAAATTTCTTTCACAAATTCATTTTGCATTGCCTTCTCTTCTTTTTTTGAAGTGTTAGTTATGTAAAGACTAATACTATTTGAATGTAGTGATTTTGAATAATATAGACACATTCTTTTTCCTGCATTTTCCTCTCTCATCTCCTTTGTGACTCTCATATTTTTGTGTATCTCTTCTGTTGTATAAGATGAATGCCTAATGTTCTCCCATAAAAGAAATGACATGTTAATGAGAGTATGCTAAATATAAAAGTATATGTATGAAAAAATGGTATTTCTATGGAATCTGGGGAGCCAGGAGGGCAGTCCCTGTTAGGTACAGGGGAGAAATTCTGGTTCTGGTTTCAGAAGAGAGAAACTTGCAATTTCAATTCCTTGAAACCTATCAGAAGCCATTTTTCATGGCCATAGGAAGGCCACCTGATAAGGCTGCAATTGCAAATGTACTCCTTGCGCAGAATTTCTGATATGCTATGACAATGGAGTAGTCTGCACACTTAATAGCGTGAAATTTGGGGAAGAACTGGCAGCCAAGTGTGTACCTAAGAAAGTCCATCCTAATTTGAGGACAGGTTTTGTTAATAAACCAGGATATAACGGTTTATCTTCCCCTTCCAAAAAAAATCAATAAATCAATCACTGCAATGGCAGTAAAATGCCTGAGGTTAAGCTCTGCTTGCATTAAAGCACTGCCCACAGCACCGTATCTTTTATGCTGGTGGGCAGCTCTGCCTCAGCTCCTCAAGATCTTAAGCCACATACATGTACCAGTGTGACACGTTAAAGGGAGAGCAAATTTCTTTTCTTCACGCCAGATGGGAAGAAGAAACGTGAGTGTTGTGCAAAATGAAATAATATCTATAAATCTTGCATTTTATCATCCCATTTCAGACTATAAAATTAGAAGATTCATCAGTTACACCTCTATTCATGAAATATAACTGCTGAGGTATGAGATCCCTGTGGGAAGACTGATACAGATAACACATTCCAAGAGTGAAGCCATACATCAGTGAGCATCACGGGATTAGCAAGAGCTGTGACCCTCATATGTAGCTGCATTTGCGTTATGCTGTAGGATGCCAGGAGTGTACCAGGAAACAAAGAATTATTAGGAATCCGCTTATTACCAACTCTGCAACTCTTCTGGAGATCTGACTTCATAGTTTCTCTACATACAAAGATATTCCCAAATGATATGAAGGTAATATTCAAAATTGCCTAAAAGATATTTTCCTATTATTAGGACTCTATTTCCTTAAGGGGAAAAACAGGCAAGTTTTAACCTATTTCTTCTCTCTCTTCATTTTCCCAGTTTCTAATTCTAACCCACATCCACGCTCTGTCCTCATGATTGTGACAATGACACGTGTTATTTGCAAGGTGATGAAAATGTTTAGAGCTCTTCCACCTTCATTATCTCATGTGATCCTCCAGCCACCCAGGGAGGTTGGAGCAGAAATGGCTTAATGACTTGACCAAGAGCTGGGATGAAAACACAGAGATTCTGAATAGTTTTCCAGGGTTTCCTTTTTCTTCCTCTCTCAATATGCTGTGCGATATTTCCTTTCCCAATGTTCCAGTGATACATGTCAGAAATTCTTTGTTTCCTGCATTCTTTTTTTTGTTTTTCTTTTTGAAAGACTAGCTGTAGAACCCAAGGAAAATAACATAGGATTCTTTGGCCATTTCCTCCCTATTTGAGTCATGTTAGATGGGCATTATGCCTACTTCAGGCCTGGAAGGTTCACCCTGACTTACCTTGTTTGGGAACGTACACAAATTAGTTAATCATACATAATAAACTACTCCAAAACCCAGTGGCTTAAAAACAGTAAGTCTTTATCACCTTTGCCATTTTTTCATGGTCAAGAATTTGAGAACAACTTAGCTGGGCAGTTGACCTGGAGGAGTCCTTCATGAAACTGCAGTCAGAGCTGCAATTATCTGAAGACGTGAGGATCAACTTACAAGATGACCACTCATATGACTGTCAAGTTGATGCTGCCTAATGGTAGGAGGCCTCAGCTCCTCTCCACATAATCCTGCATCAGTATCCTCACAACCAGACCAAGCAACCCATGAGAGCAAATGCAAGCTACAGCACTATTTATGACCCAGCCTGGAAAGCCATATGCCATGCACTCACTGTGTTCCGTTTATCACACATGCCAGCCTGGATTCAACATGGGGTAAAACCACATGTGTGAAGAATCACTGGGTCTATTTTGGAGGTTGGTATGATTACTGTGGACTTCCCTGAGGGAGTCACCAAATATGCCATTGCCCCCAAGAAACAAGAATGTCCTGGGGTGTATACATCATGGCAGAGGGTGGATGTCATGTTGGTGGATAGTTGGCACTTTTTTTCACCATCACCCTCACTCTTCCTTCTCCTGGGAACTATCCCTCCAGGGCATGGCCACCATGGGAACCACTCTGGACTTATGTGTCCCTGACTCCTTAACCATAGTTTGTTGGTTCAACATCAGGCAACTTACCCAAGAGGGAGGAGGGGCATTGAAAATAGCATCCTCCAGACTATACAACTGATTGGTCCACGTGGGACACCCAACTCATAAGCTAATACAGTCATTCCCTGGGATTTTGAACTTGAGCTCCAAACAACCTTGAGGGAAGTTTCCCTTCCTCTAATGGTATAGAATATCAAAGTATAGAATATCAAACTTCTCCATGTGGAGGACTTGGTCAGTAGTGAGAAAGTAGGTCAGTAGTGAAGAAAGCAGAGATTAGAAGAAGAGAAAATCTGGGGCTTCCCTGGTGGTGCAGTGGTTAAGAATCCGCCTGCCAATGCAGGGAACACGGGTTTGAGCCCTGGTCCAGGAAGATCCCACATGCCACAGAGCAACTAAGCCCGTGCGCCACAACTACTGAGCCTGTGCTCTGAGAAGGCCGCACACCACAATGAAAGGTAGCCCCTGCTCTCCACAACTAGAGGAGGCCTGTGCACAGCAGTGAAGGCACAACGCAGCCACCAGATAAATCAATAATTAAAAAAGTAAAAACACTTGGAGTTTTTCAAAAAAGAAAAAGAGAAAATCTGAGCTCCTGCCCCCACCCCGGTTAGACTGTACCCTTCTCACAGCTTAGTCTGTGTCCTTTACAACCTTTTGGATTCTGTGAACCAAAAAATTCCCCCTCATGGATAAACTAATCTAAAGAGTTGCAATATTGTTCACAGTTCCACTCAGATGCAGAGAAAATATAAATTTTGTCTGGTCTTCGTGGAGAGAAAATGTACTTGACTTTCTCTAATATGGGATAATTACTCTCTTCTGTATCTGCGAGCGCCCTCCTGATGGTATTGGGTTGAATAAAGGGAACAGAGCTCACACGGCCCTGGGGCTCCGGAGCACAGAGGTTCTTAGAGCTCAGTGGGTCCTCTGGCCTCAGGTCAGGTGTCTCTTGTCCACCTGACCACTGCTTACACCCTGACAACATTCACAGCTGCAACCCCTGGAGTGTGTAACTCACGATCTAGCCTCTCTCTGCTTGCACTCCAGTAGCACCTCCTCCAGTGCCCCTCAGTCCTCACTGGCTACGGAGCACCCTGAGCCTCAGCTGCATTCTCCTCTGAGGCTTCTTGCACCAGGGTGCCTCTCCGGCCCAGCCCCTGAAGCTTCCTGGGGTATCAGACAGAAAACCACTGTCCTCTGTGCTTCCCTCAATTTACCTAGCACACCTGCTCCTCTTGGGCACATGTCCAGCTTGGGCTTTTCTCTCCTTTCCGTTATCAACCTGCAACAGGGAGTGGTTTCTCCATCTGTCATCCACTTGAGGCTTCCCTCATAGAGAACTCTACGATCTCTTCCCCAAGCCTGACTTTCCAGTCTGCTACGCCACTAAAATGGTGATGAGTCGTCTTCCTCTAGCCTGGGGCAATAGAGGCAGACTTTAGGGGATCAAGGACTTGAGAGGAAAGTTTAAACTGAGAAGCTTAATATTTGGGGTTTTTTTGTTTTTTTTAAATACCCTCTTTAAGCAAGTCTGAGTTCTCTAACTTAAACCCAGAGTCCTACCAAATTAGTAAACCAGTCAAGTGGAAATAATTCAGTCAGTCAACCATCTTTTCAGCATCGAGTTTCTGAATCCAGGAACTGTGAGTATAACTCATCAAGTTACTCACAATCTAGAAAAAAAAGACATACACTTGTATAAAAAGAAAAAAAAATGCAGTGAATTCATTGTATGCCCTAAGAGAAGGCTGATCAAAAGGCCCCCCACAGATGGGTGGGTGACTCACTCTATCAGGGAGGAGCGCAGCCGAGAGCAGACGGCTGGGCTCTGCAACCTGAGAGACTATTCCCTCCCCAGGCTGCCGATTCCGTTTATTAAACGTAAATCTTTGAACAAGGTGCTTCGTGAGACTGAATCCTACGTGAGACAGGGATCATAAAAGATTATACCACTCCTTATGTCTGGACTGTACAGATGCACAAATGCACAGCAGCGTTCTGCGCATGATCCTTGTTTCTGTGTACTCCAATATACAACACAAGTGAAATGATATTAGAATATACTGGCCAGGACTCAGGGGCACAGGAGCATCCGCACACGACTGGGAACTCTGTGTGGTTCTGCTTGAAGCCCCCGTAGCCCCAGGGTCTCCCCCATGTGACATCCAACACTGCTGTTTACATATTTAGTGGTTGTCTCTGTGAGGACAGGGTTTATGTTGTTTTGGTCACTGCTTGCATCCCCAGCTCATAGCACAATCCTGACCATAGACTGAGTGCTCAGTTAGTAAACGTGTTCAATGCATGATGAATGCACACAAATCTTTAGGATGGCAATTTGGTTATATGTATCAGAAGTTCTTGATTCTCCTTAGAGACTCATCCCAAGGAAATAATAATGGATGCATGCACGTAATTATCTACGGAAATGTTCAGGACAATGTGGTTTATGCTAAGAGAAATTCAGAAACAACTGAAATGTCAAACAATAGGGTCTTGTCTAAATAAATTATGGTATCATCTTTGAATGGCTATTATGCAACAATTAAAAACAATGGTTATAATAAAATCACATGTTGGTAATTCTACATTTGTAGTGTGTATATGTATAAATGTATGTGCAAAGAAAAGAGATCGGAAAAGTGGGCACTTGTATGTTAATTGTGGTTCTCTTCAGGTGGAAAGTTTCAGTCCATCCTTATTATCTTATTTCTGTTTCTTTTATTTTCTCAGTGTTCCAAAATGACGTATTTTTCTTTCCTTGTAAGAGTAAAACAATAATAACAAAAAACGTATTAACAGTTTCTGAGCATGTGCCCTAGAAAGTTGGCTAACAGAATTCAGACTCATCAGTGTATACCCACTTCCAGCCAGGGTCCCTCCAGTCTCCAAGGGAAAGTTATATCCAAGTGCTTACCCAGGGTACTTATGCAAGGATTTATAGCATCTACTGTCCTTCCAACCTGCTGACCAAAAGATGTGTTGGGTGGCAGTATATTAGGCCAGGTACAAGCAAGTCTTTGCTAAAGCATTCCTCTATTGATGCTCATACTGACCTGGGCTAAGCCAACCCTACTGTCCCTTGTGCACACAACTACCAAAACTCAGATAGCCCTCACTGCTAACAGGAATTCAAAGGAAATAAAAACACCAACACTAGCCCATCCCACCTCTTAACAGTATACCCACTGGCGTGCCACTGTTCGGCAGGTCTGTTGCTCTAGACGTGCAGCCCACTCGTCCTAAGTCATTTCAAGGTGGGTTGGCACGCATAGCCTCTACAAACTCCCCGAAGATTTGTAATGGGTCCAGGCATTTGGTACATGGCTGAGACTACAGTGTGTCTTCTAAAGCCACGAAAATCAACTACCAGACCCTTCTTCCGGACTCTGTAGGGAGATATTTAAGAGGAAGGAGAAGGGGAAGACGATCATATTTCCTCAGCAGAAGGAATAATTGCCTCAGGTACAGTCACAGGTAAGAGAAGTGCCATGTCCAGTGCGAATCTCTCCTAAGACTACCATTGCTGCTTCCTCCCCAGCCTAATTTATCTATGTATTTCACCTTGCCCTGACCTCAAGGAGTGCTAACTTGCTAACTCATTTAAAAAAATTTTAAGTCTGTGCCTTCTTCTGTGAAAGCACTTTTAACTCATCCTATTTTCTAAAGGATTCATTTTCTAAAAATGAAATTAGTGATAAAATTCCTAATGAAATGATTGCTTCTGTAAGTGACAGAAATGAAATGCCCTGACAAATCCTACAGGATAAGTGTTCCTTTGCTAATGTCTACCATCATTACCTATCCTGAATTTCACCCCCAAAACAAAGCAACACAATCTGATTAAGAAGGAACCATTTCTAGTTACAAATTTCCTTCATCTTAGGTTGATCAAAGCACTCCACTGATGATAACTTGTTCTGATTCACTATAATTTTTGTGTAGCTCATTGATATCAAACTGAGTGCTTTAATCCTCATAGTTTTGTTCTTTAAAAACTGAATTACAGGGCTTCCCTGGTGGCGCAGTGGTTGAGAGCCCGCCTGCCGATGCTAGGGGACACGGGTTCGTGCCCCGGTCTGGGAGGATCCCACATGCCGCGGGGCGGCTGGGCCCGTGAGCCATGGCCCTTGAGCCTGCGCGTCCAGAGCCTGTGCTCCGCAACGGGAGAGGCCACAACAGCGCGAGGCCCACATACCACAAAAAAAAAAAAAAAAAAAAAAAAAAACTGAATTACAAGGGACTTCCCTGGTGGTCCAGTGGTTAAGATGCCACACTTCCAATGCGGGGGGTGCGGGTTCAAACCCTGGTCAGGGAACTAAAATCCCGCATGCCACAAGGCCAAAAAAAAAAAAAAAAAAGAAAAAAAAAGTAATCATTTAAGGGAGGGAGATGTAAGAGGGAAGAGATATGGGAACATATGTATATGTATAACTGATTCACTTTGTTGTAAAGGAGAAACTAACACACCACTGTAAAGCAATTATACTCCAAAAGAGATGTTAAAAAAAAAAAAAAAGAATTACAAATTGGGGTATCATGCAGAAGTTGTTGAAGAATCTATTCTTTTCATACTCAGCTTCCAAGCTGATAATCCTTTTTGCCGGGGTTCTCATTACAATTCTCTGGACGGGGTCAGAGCTCATGAAAACTTGCCCAAGGAAAATATAACATGGTTTAGGAAGGTGGAGGAGAGGAGAAGGAAGAGGAGGACACTAAACTAAAACCTGCTCCGAACGCCCTAAATATGGATTCCAAGTATTTTTAATAGAAAATGACTGACTCCTCTATGCAGACTCTAAAAAGATGTCTTCTCAGAATAAAAGACTTAAGTACAGAAAATTTCCCCTAACTTAACGTTACATACATGTTTTCCTTGTAAACTCGATACATGACTGCCTGGCTGCTGTCAGCCTGTGGCACACAAATTATGTTGTATCAACTTCAAAGAAAGGGCTCATGATTTCTGTGTATTCAATCTACCCCACAATGCTCTCAGGGCAGTGCCCAGTACTCCAGGAGCTTGACTAAATAAACATTGAGTTGAAAAGTATAGACTAGAAAAATTACTTCTAGCCAACACAAATAAAAATAAGCATCCGGACTTCAGTGCATTTATTCTGCCCCTTACAAATCACCTGAGGTGATTCCATTTTCCTAAATAATAACCACACTTTCACCCCATGGCTCCAACTCTTTCTTAGAAATTGGCTGCCAACGCAGCTACACTTGGGAATTCTGAGTGATAAGCAGGGAACTAGATTCTCCTTCTGGGCTGAAAGACAGTCGTTAACTAATGTAGGACCACAGAACAACAAAGAGTTTCTTTATTGTCTTTCTGGGTTTCCTGACATAGCCTGGCCAGAGCTAGGAAATGCCTCAATTTCCATCACATTTTGCTATTAAATGAGCCCAGATCAAGAACCACCCTTTGACACACTGATTACTAGTGTTCTAGAGAAATCTCCATAGCTGGGCACTTTGTGAATCTGCCCAATTCCCCAATTCTCAAATTCCTTCAGTCTCAAAAGATTTGGGACAGTAGCTACTAATATTGTTTTACTAATAATTTTATATTTATACAGTGATTTAAATATTTAAAAACCTTTCCAAAGGCACTGCCTAAGTTTGCTGGGTCTGCCATAACAAAGTAACACAGACTAGGCAACTTGAACAACAGAAATTTATTTTCTCAGAATTCTGGCTGGTAGAAGTCCAAGATCGAAGTGTTGGCATGATTGGTTTCTTCTAAGACCTGTCCCCTTGGCTTATAGATGGCCATTCTCATTGGGTACCTTCACAAGGTCTTCCCACTGTGTGCATCTGTGTTCTAATCTCCTTTTCTTATAAGGACAGCAGTCATACTGCATTAGGCCGCACCCATATGACCTCATTTTAAGTTAATTACCTTTTTAAAGACATATTTCCAAATACAGTCACATTCTGAGGGATTGAAGGTTAGAACTTCAAAATATGAATTTGGGGAGGAGGGGACACAATTCAGCCCATGATAGGCATGATTCAATTTACAGGCTATGAACCTAAAATTAAAAAAAAAAAAAACTGTATTACCAAGCTCACCAGACATTAGGTAGTGTAGCTAAAATTGGATCCCTGGGTCTCTGATTCCAAATGCCATACTTTCTCCCTTACAATCTGCTGCCACTATGATGACTAACTTGTGTCTAACTGTTTAACATTTATAGACAACACATTATCTCATTGAATCACCTAAGGAAAGAAAATCAGATATTGCCCAAGGAACCATCTGGCCAAATTTGATACATCTCTACTTTGAAAAACCTGGGGCAGGACAGGAAGTTCTAGAATTCTCAGCAGCTTACTCTCTACCGACAGCCCTTCCCCACTAGCTAGACCTTAACATTGAGGATGCAGGAAGGGGTCACTGGACAAAAGCTTGACTCTCAAAATTTTTTTCTAATTTTGGCTGCAGCTCAGAACCATTTTTTCCAACGGATAAGGATGAAGATACATCACCAATGTTGCTCCCAATTCACCTGAGTCAGACCTCAGGTACTAGCTAAATCTGAGAGTAGATGGACAGATTAAAAGGTGTGCAGGTGTTCCTGAGCCCCCTGTAGAGTCAGCCCAAGAGAAAAGAACCTGTTCCCATCATTCAAAGCACCTAAATAGCTCTTGTGTTTTAAATTCTGAGAGTACTATTTTTTGGAAGGTTAAAAAGTAAACGAGAGTATTTAAATGCCTATTGACAGTTTCTTCTAAAGACAAACAAAGCAAGATTAAAAGTATGTTAGAAGACATACAGATGGCTAACAGGCACATGAGAAGATGCTCAACATTGCTAATTATTAGAGAAATGCAAATCAAAACCACAATGTGATGTTACCTCATACCTGTCAGAATGGACATGATTAAAAAGTCTACACTGATGGCGGGAACGTAAATTGCAGCCACTATAGAAAACAGTACGAAGGTTCCTCAAAAACCTAAAAGTAGAACTACCATATGATCCAGCAGTTCCACTCCTGGGTATATATCTGGAAAAAAACTAAACACTAATTGGAAAAGATACATGCACCCCAATGTTCATAGCAACATTATTTATAATAGCCAAGACATGGAAGCAACCCAAGTGCCCAGCAACAGACAAATGGATAAAGAAGATGTGGCATGTACTACGGACTATTATGTACATGGACTATTATTCAGCCATAAAAAGAATGAAATTCTGCCATTTGCAGCAACACGGATGGACCTGGAGAATATTATGCTTAGTGAAATAAGTCAGACAGAGAAAGACAAATCCTGTATGTGGAACATAAAAGATGTGGAACATAAAAGATAATACAAACAAATATATAGAGAAAAATAAAAACAGACAGATATAGAAAACAAACCAGTGGTTACCAAAGGGGAGAGGGAAGGAGGGAGGGGCAAGTTAGGGGTATGGGATTAAGAGATACAAACTACTATGTATAAAATAAATAAGCAACAAGAATATATTGTATAAAACAGGGAATTATAGCCATTGTCTTGTAATAACTTTTAATGGAGTATAATCTGCAAAAATGCTGAATCACTATACTGTACACCTAAAACTATTATAGTATAGTAAATCAACTCTATTTCAATTTTTTAAAAAAGATTAACAAGCGGGGTGCTAGTGACTCTGTTTGGTACATAGAGAACTTTTTTTCTATGTGTGTCTACATGAAGTCAGGAGACCTGAATTCAAGTACCTTGTACTAGTGTTCGTGAGGAAATCAGGAGATCTCTCCAGGCCTCAATTCTCTCATCTGTAAAATACAGGCTGGACTTTTTGTAGCCCTAACTTTTTATGTACAAACTCAGCTTTTGTCTTGTTTTTCAGCTTTGTCTTCACCAACTCCTCAAAGATGAGGTTGGTGCAAAATGCAAAACCTAAAATGTCTTTCCTTAGTCCTGACTGAGCCAATATTATCCTGCTACTTTACCTGAATCTCCCATGTCACTCACTGGGGCAACGGGGACTGAGCTAGCAATGTGGGAGAAGGGATGAGGTCCTTTGGGAACAAGGACTAAGGCAGAAAGTGCTCATGCAAAATGCTCAGAGAAATCAGAACACTTACAGGGAGGGGATACCCAATTTCTGAAGGACACAAACCCAGGAGGAGCCAGGAGCAACAACTTCCAGGTGTGGATCCACAAATTCATAACAAGGAAAATACAAACAAGCTAAAGCAGGTTGGGATTAAAAGGATAAGGGTAGAAGAGGTGTAGCATGGAGGGCGTGCCCAACTTAGTGGAGAGGGTGTGGCATGCAGAGGGCACACCACTGTTTTCTTTGCTAGAGCATCTCCTGTTCCTAAGCTTTTCTAGAAATGTGACACTCCCTCATCTAGAGGTCAATTTTCCTTCCTCTCTCCTTGAATCGAGGCAGGTTTGTGACTTACTGGTGACCAGTAGAACACAGTAGAAATGACACTGAATGATGTCTGAGACTATGTCATAAACATTGATGCACCTTGCTCGCTGGAGCTCTGGCAGTAGCCTGAGCCTCCAGGTAGGCTGCCCAACTGCCTTGAAACTGCTGTGCGGTGAAGAAGCCCAAACTGGCCCATGTGGAAAGACTGCATGAAGCAGCACTGGAGCTGCATCATGAAGAGAGATTGCCCAGCCACTGCTCAGCCGCTCCTGGCCTCCTGTTACAGCTCCAACCACGGTCTGGATGCAGTAGCATGAGAGCTTCACCCACTTGAGTGACTCCTGAATTCGCAACTCATAAAAGTTATGAGAGATGATAAAAGGATTGTTGTTTAAGGCACTCAGTTTTGGAGCGATTTATTACGTAGCAACGGAAAACCTGTAACATCATTCTTTATCCCCCACCTCCACTCTCCAATTCTGCCTCCAATCTGAGTTCTTAAAGTTAGGTCTACAAATTCAGTTCTTTTCCTTCAATGTAAACATTTATATAAACTCAAGCATCCAGAGAAGCTGATCACAAGGTCTTAATGTTGTTTCTGCTCTCTTCATCAAGAAATAAATAACCCTAGTATGATAATTTTTTCCTCCTATTTATATGCAAATTGTTTAAGAGCTGAACTGCCCCAGTTGTTTACAATTGCTTCCATATTATCCCAAAACAATTCAAAATTCAAAACATGGAAGAAAATCTGTGATTTATTGGTCTCACACTTGTTTCCTCCTAGAATCCATCTAACCAGCCATATTTCTTTGAATTTCTTTGAATTTGGAGGAGGGGATGGCTTGTCCTTTTTTTTTTTTTTTTTAAGTCTCTTCTTTTGTTCTTATCTTGGCTATTAAACAGGATTATTTGCCAATTTGATAACTGACATCTAAAGGCATTCTTCATTCATTAAGAAAATAAAATAATAATGGCTCATCGGTCTAGGAAAAATGCTGAGGAGAAGGGAATCACGTTTTATAACATTAGGGTCAATGTAGGTAGTTGAGCTAAGAGTGTTTATCAAATCTCTGAATACAGAAAGATGCTCTTAGTAGCTAATTTTAAGATGAAGAAGTTGTTGCTTATTCTAATTGCTCTCCAGAAAGTGACTGCATGTGATTAATAAGAAGGGAAGAAACGAAGGTGGGTTTGCAGTGTGACTCCTCCCTATGACACGCCCGATCTCATTTTTAGTAAACTCAACTGAAATTATAAGAAGAAAAAAAAATCACACCATTTAAACCGGTCCACATTAGCTCTTTATAACTCAGAGAAGCATGATCCTTTAAGGCAGTATTTTCAGCGTCAAAAAATCCCCACCTTCCAAAAATGTTCATTTACCCTTGAAATTGTTTTTGCTGTCAACACACGACGAATTCTGAAGCAAGGCTTGAATATACTGTTGAGTCAGTGTTGATTTAAACATAGATTGACCTCCCACATAGCCACCGTCTCTGAGTTGTTGCCCGAACTGAAAGAAACTTGAGGGGAGTGATCAGAATTCCCCTCAAAGAACTAATCTTCCCTCTGCCCAAATTGCCCTAATGGGGAAAAACTCAGTCCCTCCTCCACAGAATGTGAAATAATTTGGTTTACAATGACACATGAAAGGTATTGCTAAGGGAACATTTTCTAATTTTTAGAACTCTTTTTACTTCTATCAAATGCATCTTTCTACAATAAGGAAAGGCCTAAGTTATGTCTTACTCTGCTTGGGATCTTCTCCCTTGGCCTCAGCACTTGGGGCTGGAGATACTATTTGTGGAATGAGGCTGAGGAAATGAGCCAAAATGAATTTCAGGCTTGCCAGAGCTTACAATCGTAATGCAAATTCAACAATTAGCAACGCCTCAGCTGTGAAAGCTGGAAAAAATTCCACATATCAGATGGTGAGAGAGGCTGGTGGGGAGAAGCACTTCCATTTTACTGTTGTCATGCTGTCATCCCCTAATTCAACTCATAACCTTGAAAGCAGACCTGGGCCCTGTGGGTTATAAACTCACTCAGGTAGTTCCAGAAAGGTAACAACCTTACTAATCCAAACTAGAACTGTAAATTTGTAAAAAGGCTAAGTAGGGAAAGAATTTTTAAAAATAAGAAACACTGTGAGCTTCCCTGGTGGCGCAGTGGTTGAGAGTCCACCTGCTGATGCAGGGGACACGGGTTCGTGCCCCGGTCCGGGAAGATCCCACATGCCGCGGAGCGGCTGGGCCCGTGAGCCATGGCCGCTGAGCCTGCCCGTACGGAGCCTGTGCTCTGCAACGGGAGAGGCCACAACAGTGAGAGGCCCGCGTACTGCAAAAAAAAAAAAAAAAAAGAAAAAAAAAAAAGAAACACTGTATCATCAGCTTCAAAAAACCCCTAGGTTAATGGGTATCACTGAAGGCTAAGAGGATCCAACTACATGATGATTCTTAAAAGAATAAACAGCTCTAATGTATCCTTGTCAACCTGAACCATTTAGCAAGTGTCATTCTGTAATAAGGCATCTTTTGTTCCTTTGTTTCTTGAGATGTTTGAGGCAGGCAGAAAAAAACACACACACATTACACACTCTGGGGTCATTTAGAAACCCAAGAACATTGGGTTTCCTTTCCGTCATTTCCTCACATCAGTCTTTTTCTAAAGAGAAGAAAAAATTGGAGCTGTGGATGTGCATGCGAATGTCTCCACCAGTCCCACTGGAAAGGATACAATGACACAGCCAGGTGAAGGAAAAGACCTGAAATTCTAAGGACTTCACACGCTAAACACACAATTAGTCATTCCTTGTGGGGTTTCCCCCCCAACTCTTTTCTTCCTATTTCCACTGCCAATCATTATTGATGATGCAGACTCTGTGACCACGCCCCAAGCTGAGAACCGCATTCCACTGCAACCTGTTCATCAGCTACACTGCAACCACCCTGGGAATAAATCTTGCTATTTCCCTCAAATATTTCCCTTCATGAATTTTCCTAACTCCTATCCATCAACACATGCCCAGCTCCTATTAAACTCTGTTCTTCTGAATGTAAATCAAGCAAGGTCAATATTTTTTAATAAAAATGCCCCCCAATTTTTCTCTATCAAACATCTATTCAGCATGTATCTTAGTTTGGATTCCCTCCAAAGCAAAGCCTGGGAAAAAATCTGAGTTCAAATAGTTTAGTTGGGAAGTGATCCCAGGAAGCAGAGTGTAGCTCAGGGGATGCAAGCCAAGGAAGGGAGGAAAACAAATGAAGGGTGTACCAGTAAATGAGTTACCACCATGGGCAGCTATGCCTCAGTCCTGCTGGAACCTTCTGAAATACTGCATCTCACATCCCAGAATTGTCCCACCAAGGACCATTTAGCCATCAACTCATATCCCTCATTGTTTGAAGGTTACTCTGAGACTTTCCTCAACTCTCCAGAGCTTCTGGCCTGCACGGTGCATAGGCAGGACACACTCTGGTGGTCAGAGAATATCCTCTGGCAGAAAGAACCAGATGCTTGAGGGAGAACGTGGTCAGGAACCACCCACCAAAGATGCAGGTGACCTTCGAGAGGGTGAGAGATGTTGATGGGGCTCCAACTATGATGCCCGCTGCAGCAGGTGCCTGAATTCCACCAAATGCTCAGCTATGCACACAGTAGGGAGTTGTGTTTCCCAAATGAATATTCAAATATTCTCTCCCTTTTATGCTCTAACTTCATTATGATCCTTATTTGTATCCTTTCCCAGATACAACCTTTAACCCAGTCACTCATTTACACATATTTTCATCTGTGCATAAAGCCTCCTATCTCCACTCTGCAAACACTGGTTTTGAACCCAATTATCTCAGTGCTGTTCTCTCTCTTATGCACTGTCAAGGCAAGTTACTTCAAATGAGCAAAGAGCTCCAGCTCATGGCCCTTGCTTTTGAATCTTGAAAAAGAAACTAGGATATCTTTCTCAACCAGAGGGATATATCTAGGGGTGTTTTTCAGGAGTTTAGAAAATGTTTATTTCAGATTCACATTATTTTCTATATCTTCTATTTACATAAGTAAAAATGAAATGTGTCCCTTTGTATATTAGCCTCTTATTCATCAGCTAATCTGAGGGCAAGAAATTTTATCACAGCAAATTCTGTTGGTTTTATATTTTAAACACAGTTGGCACTTTGTGAAAGAGCTTATAGTAAAGGCCACAAAGAATTAGAGAAAAAATTAAGCATTCCCCCAAAATGTGAACTATTATCTTAAAACTCATTTTATCTTCCACATTAGATATTATCTATTGAATTTTCTTTTTTCTACCACATCATCCTCTTCTTATAACCCAGGATGGTTTACTAACCCCAGTTTTTGGCAACATACCACTGCACTGATCCCCAAAAGATTTTTCCACCCAGTGGTGACTTTTTCAGTGTTACTATTACCAAGAATTTTGAGGTGTAGACATGTGTTAGGGATTTGGAAACATCATTTCTCACTTTCTGTCATGCCCAAAGTACCACATATTCTTAAAGGTAGGAGAAATAGCCTTAATTAAGGCTTTTGATGGGAGCATACTGTAGTGTCTCCTGTCTGATTCATGTTTGTAATGAACATGCTTTTGGATTGCTGGCAATAAAAGGCACATAATTCTTAAGTAGGTCTCTCAGAGAAGCTCTACTCATTTATGTGGATGTAAAGGTTTAATGAGAACCTCATGAAGTGTAAGTGTGCCTGGCATGTGTTACAGAAGGTAGCTCAGGAAAAGCAGAGGAAAACCTTATGTGAAGAACCTATATCCAGACTTTTTTAACTGACAAGGAGGTCCCTAATAGGGAATGAAGGAAAAGAGCAACAACAAAAAAGACTAGTGCAGCCAATATTGATCCATTATATACTTCCTGATTATTGTAAGAGCCTCTGAATGTTCCCCAAAAGGAAAGCACGACATGGATAATTTATGTGCCTATTGAAGGTAATCTTCCAAGCATGAATGGCTGAAGGATTATAATTTCTTTCCCCCAATCATCATAGGTCTCCCAGAGGTCACACGAATAACCAGCATCCTTTCATCCTAAACAGTACCAAGCCAAGGTTGAGATACGGGCCTATTAAAATCTGGTTTAAAAAAGAATTTTATTTTGCCCATGATCTCATTCATTAATTGCTGACTGCCTTTTAAAACCTTCTGTGGAAGACAAAGAGACCTTCAAATCCTTTCTCTGAGAATTAAAGCTTTCATTTAAGTATTCCAGATGGGCTGTATTTTAAGTATTAAAGTTCAAATACTTTAACCACCAACAGATGTAAGGAATTTTACCCAGTTATGTTGCACAATTGCCACCCAGTAGTTCTTCAATCCTGGCCAAATTGAGCATCAATTTAAACTAGATTTAATCATGGGACCCTTGACAATCACAACACAAGATACTAGGGAGTTTAGGAAATGGGTCTATTAAATGACAATTAAAGCTGTCAGCCTTTCAGAGCTTATTTTCAGTTCATTTGATCCCTAGTAGACAGTGGCATTTGACTGCTGTAAACAAAGAGGTCTGCTTGAAAGTGCACGCTGAGATAGGGGGGCTGGTGGTCAGAGCCCTGGTGATGGTGTGTGTTCAACTTTCAGGCTAACTCTAGCTGTTCCTCAGACCAAGTGACTTCAAAATCACTTCCTATGTAACTATTTAAGTCCTCCTGAAAGTCCTAAGAGAGCCTGAGGAGTGACTGGCTTTTCTTTTTTGTGTAAAGTCTCATGGAAATTCTTCAGGGTCAGGTGCTCCCAATCTGGCACATATTAAATAGTGCTTTTCACCTAGAATGTGCCTGAAATGGACTATTCAAAGTCTTAGATTATCCACACCCTTTGATACAGTATTTTTACTTTCAGGGATTTATCCTAAAGAAACAGATATCTGCACAAAGATTTATGAACAAGCGTGCTTGCTGCAGAATGATACGCGGGCAAACCATAAAGCAAGTTTGGTTTCTGCGGTTCTTCCCACCGCATTCTCCTTAACCCTCCTCATACGCCACACCACCTTTTTCTACCTTGAAAACCTCTTCAGTGCCACTTGCTCCCAGGCGTTTGCTTAAAGAGCTGTGACCTCCACCAGCCAAAAGTTTCCAAGACCTGGGTCTTTCTCCATCAAAACCCACCTATACGTCTCTCATGCCCTTAGGCTCCTGCTCTCGCAGTCTGCCAGGCTAGAAAATCAGATACATGTTTCCTTCTGAGGTGTTAATGGGTTAACATTACCCTCTACTATGCAGTACTTTCTATTTTAAAATGAGATCCCGAAGATAATGCTACCAACTCAAAATGGGATTATAATGGGAATTTCAGAATCCAAATAAACCCAGTAGTATGATTTAAAATTCTGTTTCAAATATATTTTCAGCACATGTTCATGTGTGTGTACGTGTCTTAGTTTATCCATTTTGTTTTATTATGAAAAGATATTCAGGCTTATTATAGAAAGTGTAGGAAACAAGAAAAAGTAAAAGGAAGACAAAATTCATCCATATTCCCTACCATGCTGAAATGACATTTTTAACATTCTATTGTGTTTCTTCCCAATCATAGTAATATGCACTAATTTATTTTCTGGAGTCATGATAACTGTGTGTGTACAATTTTTGCATGCTTCTTTCACTTTGCTATTTATTTGAAAAATGTCAAAATAGCTTTCCCAAAAAGGCCATCAATGGGGCCATACTTTACAGTTGTTCACACCTTTCTTCACTCATTATTTTTCCTGCTAAGAGTACTTTGAACACTTGGTTAGTCTTCCTGGGTTTCTCACTTACTACAGCCTCTACATTAAAGTGGAAGCCTTTACCATATCTAGCTGGTAAGTAAATTTCCCAAGATGAAAGCACTCAAATTCAGCTCTGGAACAGGGAAAAGGACTGGTATGTATTAAAACAAAGTGAATGCAGCCTTGGCAGGAAGTCAAGGTCACAGTCTGCAGTCAGTCGGGGTGAGAGGCTCCATGGCCACAGCTCCCCTCCTGTGGCTGTTCAGGGGAGTGGGCAGCTGCCCTCACAAGACCCGGCCTCTGCTCCCCAGCCGCTATAAGGCATTTTTGGAAGTACCTATGGTAACATCCAAGAGGGACAAACACTTTTCTCACATGCCCTGAGGAAAGCTCATTCCTACCACCAAAAAATACCTTCCTCTGCTCCCTCCCTCACTCAACTCAGCCACACATACTTCCTTGGCTCACAGACAGAATGTGTGGGGAGACTTGGGGACTCATGGTCGTTTATGATCTGGGTAGCACATTCACGTCACTACTTGGGCTATTTTTGTCTAGTGTTGCCACTCACCAAGTGGCAAATGCTATATAATCCTACTTGGTAAACGACAATCACTCTTATTACAGCTTCAGATTAAATAGGAAAACTACAGCCCAATTTCTTTAAGGAAATAAGGTGGGGAGATCTAACATTGTTAGAGTCAGACCAGTTAGTCATACTTTTTGAATAATGTTCAAAGAGAACATTAAAAGGAGGAAGTGATGAGAAGGGGTGGGGAGAATTATGTAGACCACAGTTGGTTTGAGTATTTCATTTGTAAATAGCATGTCATTTTACTAATGCAGTTGAATTACACTTAACCACTCTATAAATGTTGGTTTATATTCAATTTAAACATGTTATAAAGGGCTTTTAGTTCTTTTTGAGCAAGCAAGACAGCCCTATTAATAAACACTTAGGTGGAGTATCAGATTTCCAGGAACTAACGATATGATTATCTACCCAGAGACTTGGAAGGAACTAAATTCACAATGTCTGATGATTGGCATGTTTGCTGTCTTTGACATGGGATACTGAGCACAGGGCATGGTGGAACACTAGGGGAAAAGGGATCCTTTTCTCCACCAGCAACTGCTAACCTGCTTAGCAGCAAGCAGGGTGCCCTGAGCTGGCTTGTGAAAGAGAACCTGCTTCTCAAAGGGGATGCAGGGAGATGACGGCATGAGATTCACAGGAGGTCAGAGCTTTTTTCTGAAGCCTTGGCAGTGACAGTTATGTGAGTCATTGAACTGGCCACCATTATTCTTACGGATCGCCAAACCAGGTCTATTCAGCCTTCTAATAAAAACCAGATAAAGCGGGAGACCAAATCAGAATAAAAAGGAAGAGGGAGCTGAAATGGTTGAGAATATGCATTATTATCCTCATAAATGAGCTGACAGATATATATTAGCAGAGTAGAGTGAATGGTATATTTCTTTTTCCCATTGTCTTCCATCAGAAAAAGTTCAAAATGGTGTATCACAGACTACAGCATTGATATTGGTGGAACAAAGGCCAACAGTAAAAAATGACAGGGGCCTTTAGACCCTAAATCTCTTTATTCTCACTTCTATATTCTTAATGTTTCTCGGCATATCCTTAAAATAAGATTACACGGTCCCACTTACACTTTTTTTTAAATTAAGACTTTATTTTTTAGAGCTGTTTTATGTTCACAGCAAAATTGAGAGGAAGGTCTAGAGATTTCCCATACCCCTGCCCCTACACATGCACAGCCTCCCCTATTTATCAACATTCCCCACCAGAGTGGTACATTTGTTATAAGTGGTGAACCTACATTGACACATCATAATCATCCAAAGTCCACAGTTTACATTATGACTCACTCTTGCTGTTATATATTCTGTGGCTTTAGACAAAGGTATAATGACATGTATCCATCATTATAGTATCATACAGAGTATTTTCACTGCCCTAAAAATTCTCTGTGCTCCGCCTATTCAGCCCTCTCCATCCCCCATCCCCTGGCAACCAAAGAACTTTTTATTATCTCCATAGCTTTGCCTTTTCCAGAATATTATATAGTTGGAATCATACAGTATGTAACCTTTTGATTGTCTTCTTTCACTTAATAATATGCAATTAAGGTTCCTCCATGTCTTTTCATGGCTTGATAGCTCACTTCTTTTTAGTGCTGAATAATATTCCATTGTCTGGATATACCACAGTTTATCCATTCACCTATTGAAGGACATCTTGGTTGCTTTTAAGTTTTAATAGTTATGAATAAAGCTTCTATAAACAGGTTTTGGTTAGACGTTAAGTTTTCAACTCCTTAGGTAAAAGGAGAACCAATATTGGATCACACGGTAAAGTATGTTTCATTTTCTAAGGAACTGCCAGACTGCCTTCTAATGTGGCTGTACCATTTTGCATTCCCACCAGCAATAAATGAGAGTTCCTGTTGCTCCACATCCTTGTCAGCTTTTGGTCTTATCAGTGTTCTGGATTTTGGCCATTCTAATAGGTGTATAGTGTTATCTCATTTTTGTTAAATTCAAATTTCCCTGATGACACATGGTGTGGAGCATCTTTTTATATCCTTATTTATCAACTACAGATAACAGGCGTCTGCTAAGGTCCTTGGCTCATTTTTTAATTGTTTGCTGCTGTTGTTGTTTTTGTTATTGTTGTTGAGCTTTAAGAGTTCTTTGTATATTCTGGATAAGATCCTTTATCAGATGTGTCTTTTGCAAGTATTTTCTCTCAGTTTGGGCTTGTCTTCCCATTCTCTTGACACTGTCGTTCGCAAAGCAGAAATTTTTAATTTTAATGAAATCTAGTTTATCAATTATTTCTTCAGGGATTGTGCCTTAGTGTTGTATCTAAAAAGTCATTGCCATATTCAGGGTTATTTAGGTTTTCTCCTATCTTCTAGGAGTTTATAGTTTTGGGTTTTACATTTAGGGCTCTCATATATTTGGAGTTAATTTTGGGAATGGGTGTAATGTCTATGTCTAGATCTACTGTTTTGCAAGTGGATGTCCAGTTTTTCCGGCACCATTTATTGAAAAGACTATCTTTGCTCCATTGTATTACTTCTGCTCCTTTGTCAAAGGTCTCCTGACTATATTTATGTGGGTCTATTTCTGGGTTTTCTCTTCTGTTCCATTGATCGATTTGTCAATTCTTTCTCCAAAACCACAGTGTCTTGATTACTTAAGCATTATAGTAAATTTGAAGTCAGGTAGCATAAGTCCTCCAACTTTGTTCTTCTTCAATATCATGTTGGCTATTCTGAGTCTTTTGCCTCTCTACATATCTTTAGAACCAGTTTGTCAATATTCACCAAATAACTTGCTGGGATTACATTGAATCTATAGATCAAATTGAGAAGAACTGACATCATAACAGTATTGAATCTTCCTATCCATGGTCATGGAGTATCACTGCACTTTTTTAGTTCTTCTTTGATTTTATTCTTCCACTAACACTTTTTGGTTGCAAAAACCCAAAGGTGTAAGTAAATATGATGAGAAACAATATGTTTATATAATCTTGAAGTATCTCTCCACAGCATACTTTTTAATTTCAAAGGGCAAAATAGTCCCTTTAAAGTGGCAGACACTATCTTAAGTGATCAAAGTTAGCATCGCCTGTAGTGAGACATATCAACATTGTGATGCACTGAGAAGGACATAGTATCACTATTGTGATAGTCTTACTAAAATGCATAATCTGAATTTGATATGAGGAAAACACAGACAACCACAAATTGAGGGACTTTTTTACAAAATAACTGACTAGTATTCTTCAAAAGTCAGGAAAGATAAAGACTGAGAAATTGTCCCAGATTGGAGGAGACTAAGAAATCAGGACATCTAAATGTAATGTGTGATCCTGGACTGGATCCTAGGTCAGAAAAAGGATACTAGTGGCGCAATTGGAAAAATTTTAGTAAGGTCTGTAGATTAGTTAAGAGTATCCTATGTTACTTTCCTCATTCCAATCATTATACTAAGATTACATAAGATGTTAACATTGGAGGAAGCCAGGTAAAGGGTATATTGAAATTCTTTGTACTGTTTTACTTTTAAGTCTAGAACTCTTTCAAAGGAACAGTTAAATTTTTTAATAAAAAAAATCTGAAAATCTAGATATTGGATATCAGTGAAATCTGTGAGCACTGATGCATTTCAGAGAAAAAGAAAATGGAGATTTCAAAGTTGCCTGCATTTACATAAGATCAGTGGATAACTTGAGCATCTTGGCATTTTAATTAAAGAGAGAATGAGATCCACAGAGGCAGAAAGACAGACAGTGAAAGACATCCCACGTTGGTATGTCTGCACTGACAAAGCATTTCAAAGAGAACCAGGGCTTCCACTTGGAGTCACACCAAGGAGGTGATGACTGTCCTTGTCACAGCCATGTCTGTGCTAGAGAATCAAAGGCAGGCTTTTCTCTGATTGGTTGGGTCAGGCTGCTAATGAGGCAAAGGTCATGGATTGGATCCGCTCTCAGGGCCTGTGAGTGTCACTCTGTCTCTTGACACTTCTCTGATCACAGGGAGCCAGGTGTGACAGCTCGACTGCACCAGCACGAGGCTGGCTCTACTGTGGGGAAATAATGAACACACACACCCTCCCTAAGGTCACCTTTAAACATAATGGACATACTTGAATAGAACCCCTGTTATCTAAATATGCTTCTAAAAATATCTGCACCAGGAAAGGGGTCCCTTATTAGATTCTCTTTCCCACATTAAACCTATAATTAGGAGACCAGCAAGGGTGAAGCTGATTGGCCTCTGACACAATCTGCAGACACACAAATTCTTGTTACCTCTTTAGCAGAAGTATGTGCTGGCTTTAAAGGCATGTACTCTGATTTGATATCACTTAGGCAGCCACCAAAGCACATAAAGAACGAGGCTGCTCACCTCACTCCTCACAGTTAGACAACTTTCGGTTTTCATGTTCCAAAAATTATTGAGATGGGGCTTCTAACAGCATGATTTTTCCTGAGTCTCCTGTGTTTATGAGGAGAGCTTTCCTGATGTACTTAGGATTCCAAACTGGAAGGTAAGCATGAAGGTGGAAAATTCTCAGTTCCAAATATAAGTATGTTTTAGAGATAAAAGCAGATAAGGAATTAGAATAGATTTAAACATGTGATTAAATTTTGAAATCATAAACACAGCAATTTGAAAGTAAATTTACTTGTGTGGTAAAGTTTAAAAAAAGTTTAAGAAAATTGAAGTTAGTGGGCTTCAGTCTCTTCCACCTACAGTTAGAAGAGTTAAAACTATACTATGTGAAAAGTTATCCCTTGAGAGTCTTTAAATGTGAGAGTTTGTAAACATAAAATGGCCTGGTAACAAGGAAGTGCATTTGAATGGCAGTGCTTCCCCACTCTAGCCCTTTCTCTACTGAGCTATGGATCTTCAGGTCCTCCCAGCACTTACTGGACAAGGTGAGGTTTGGAAATAAGCAAACAAACCAAAAAAAAAAAAAAAATCTTTTAAATCCCTTTTGCTTCTCCTAATATCAGTGTACTCAGTAGATGGCAGGAAAATGAGCTGTTTCAGTAGGTTAGACTTGTCCAAAGTGCCTCATGATAAGAGAAATAAAATAAAAACTAGAAACACATTCTCCATCTAAAATTTGTGGAACCACGGTCCACCTGCACTGGGTAGAGCTGAGGACAGCTACAGAAATCAATGTTAAAAAAACCAACAACTGTGGAACGGAAGGAGTAAAATCCCTCAAGACTCTAGAACCACTGGGTTGTAAATATTCTTAAAGCCAGGCTTATAAGACAAAGATGCCAGCCCATACTATGCTAAAATGGTCGTGTCATCTTTAGATGAAGCAATTCCCATTTGCCCACTCCATCGTGATCTATGTTTTCCCACGGGCAGACCTGAATAGACATCCCTGTGTTCCTTTTTATAGACTTTTACTGTCCAAAGAATAGACTAATTTTACATTTCTATTGCCTGGTTCCTTTACCAGTATACCAAACATAAGGAACAAATAGTTCGAACTATAGTCCTCTCTGGAAATATTTATAAAAGTTTATCTCACTATACATATACATTTTGCGAGGAAAGGTGGGAGAAAAAAATTACCTACAACAAATTGGTCCATGAAATAAGATACAACATTACTGCCTCTGAGAAAAGCACAGAATATGTTAAAGAAAAAAATTTTCATGACACTGTTAAAAAAACGGTGAGGTAGATTTTACTTACGACCTTTGCAACAGGTGTAAGGGTCACTGCAGTGGGATTATGCAGTAGGAGAGAGTGATCTGGCTCAAGTCAGAATAGAACAAGGAAAAGTAGGGATTTTACAGCCAAGGAGTGGAGTGTGGGTGAGGGTCAGTAAATGGAGAATTACTAAGAGGGTAGTATGATTATTGCTAAACTGACCTAACAGGATTCTTGCTAAAGGAAGGCCAGGGTGATCAGATATTACCTGGGGGAAGGGGATGGGGAGAGAGGAACCCAATCAGATATAAAGGATGATCAGATAGCGAGGATGGGGGATTCTGGCTAAACCAACTTAGCAGGATTCTTGCTAAAACTGGGCAATGCAAAGGCAAACACAGAAGCCCCAAAGTTGAGGCCTGGCTGGGAGGAAGATTCAGAGGAGCCTGACTAAAGTTTGGTCAAGGAGAGACACTTTGTCGATAATGGGAAGTTACCTCCTAGTGAGGACCTGGGCTCCCGGCACTGCAGGCTGAGCCATGAGGACACATGTGGAGGCCCAACTACTGCTTGAAAGACAGAAAAGCAGTGAGGAGCCTCATTCAGGGACTGCACAAACCCCTCCGAATTACTCATTTGACCTCTTTTTTGTACATGCTTGTACTGGGACATCATGAAGAATTTCTTTTCACAGTTTATTCAGCACATTTGCATACGTTATGTCATTTAAAGTAAAGAGTATGGTTATCATTTTACAAGAGAGAAAGTTGACACTCAGAAGCTGAGGTGGAGACACGGCCCGACCCGCAGAACTGTCCCTCCACTCCCCCTCTGCTGGAGGAGAGTCTGTTTCTGGTCAGCATCCTCCTAACCACAGGCACACACACCATCTGCTCAGTATTTTCGCCTTCTGTGTGTGCAGGCACCTTCGATCTCCTCTCTTTTTCTCTCAAAATCCACAAAACGGACATTTAACCAGAGGGCCCCTATCAACCTTACCAAAATATCACCTCAAACTGAATGCAAAGCATCCACTGCTTCCTAAATGATCATCTTAATAATTATAATGGCCCTGTTGGAGATAGAAGTGATTTTACAACCTTACTTTTAACCATGGGGACCAACCAGCTAAGAGCTCACATACAGACACAAGTACATATATTACATTCAAGCTTTGAGAAAACTCGAGAAGCATCAGGACTCCCTGATCAATTTTCAGTCTGAGTGTAACAACTCCATTATGTTCAAAACTCAGGGAACCACTACAGTCCATCCGAGGTTGGTTAAATCTGTGGATGCAGAACCTGTGGATACAGAGGGATGGCTATACTTCAAAATGAAAACACCTGAACAAACAGCAGCTGAGAAAGAAAATTTCTCTAAACTCCCCTTGTTTTAACGGAGCTTTCTGAGAATTCAGCCTCCAGTGGGAGGGAAACGGAAGACTTACCCTCAGCACCTCGAGAATGTGAGAATTCTGCTGCCACAAATCCCCCCCCAGGGAGCTTCCAGCCAGGAAGGAGAATGCCCATCAGCACCAGCACCTGGATGAGAAATGTGAAAATGTGTAACAAACCTTATCAGAACCTCCCACACTTTAACCAACAACACCCCCTTATTATGCTGGTAGTATATAAACCTTTACCCCTGGCTGTTCAGAGAGCTTCTCCTTAGAGAATGCTGCTGCATGCATGTGTAATAACATTTTCTCCTGTTAATCTGAAGAAAATTCCCGATTGTCAGTTAATTTGCAGGCCCTGACCACTACCACTCAGACTTCAGTTAGTCGAGGAAAAGTTCTCCTGTCAGACCTCCAGCATCACCAAGCCACAGACCTGACCCTGCTTCCCCTCACCTCCAAGATTCCTGTTATGAGAGAAAAATAAACCCCAGCTTGTTTACGCCACTATTGGTTGGGTTTTCTGTACCTTAAAGCAGAAAGGAGAGCTAGTAATTCACCCTGCTCATTCTTCTGAGTTAAGACACAAGGTAACTGCCTACCCCCTGCTCCCCAGTATGATGGGAAAAGTCATAGTTCTGACCTGGGCCCCCAAAGAAGCGCAAAAGAAAGTATAGCAACATCTGATCAGATCTATGTTCCAACTCCTACACATCCCTAACGCAGATCAGCTTCTCATCCTTTTTCTTTGAACAACCCATAGCAACTCTGGATTAATCTGGTAAAATGAACAAGAGATTTTTAAAACACTACCATGGCTTTCAAAAACTCCTTTACCTATTGTTCGGAAAATATTCAGATTCAGGGAAAAATAAAACTATGTGTTTTCATAATTAAATGACACTCTTTTCCCCAGAGTCCTCAGTTTGCTGGGGGATGTTTGAAGCGGTGATAGTAAAGGGTGGATGGAGAAATCAGAGGGAGTCCTTGGGCTGAATGTGTCCACGGGAAAGGAGGTGGCAGAGGTGGGAGAAAGCTGAGTCCTAGGAAAGTGGGCTGAAAGAAGCAGGATGAAAGGATGGGGACAGTGAGCACCACACCCAGACCTGTATCCCAGTAGGAAGGGTTCGTGAACTTTGAGAAATTAAATAGGAACTTGAACTACAAAGCCAAAAACTTTAAATTAACCTGGCAGTTGGCAAGACTCTAATAGAATATTTCCACATTTTAAAAGCTCTGTGAAAACTATTTAAATCTCAGTATCTTCATCCACAAAATAAAAGGATGGGAATAAGTGGGTCCTAAGATTCTCTCGGCTCTGAGATCTTCTAATTCTATCATTTGTCTTCACAAGAGGATTCTGGCCATAGCTTTTTAAGTTAAACCCACACCTCTTTCTTCAGCCTAAAAAAGAAAGCCCATGAGTTTGAAAAAGAAATTCTCATATTATCCCTCAATGGAATAGCTAGTGCATTCACTTCTAGCCCCAAAATTGAGCCTCATAAATCAGCAGGTTCAGTAATTCATTCTGTAAAATTTTTAAACACCCACCATGTGTCAGAGACAGGGGTTGCATTCAGGATTCAAAGAGAGATAAGATACAGCATCTGCTTTCAAGTTACTCAGTTTAGCTTAAGCCAACAATTTTTCCAAAATCTATTCCAAATATTATTGAATACATGAATGAATAATTATTATGACTCTGTAATAATTATTCTAAGGAGAAGATTCTTCCTTCTTCTTAGTACCCTCTGAGGCTGGTAACATAAAAGAGAATATTCTTATTTCTCTGGCTGGGTGTTTGTGTCCTGGCACCCAATAGTCCATAACGAGGGTGTGGACTGAGGTTTAATGAACATCAGAGCAGGGCACCCCTACCCATTCCTAATGCTTTCTTGCACAAACATGACTAAACAATTATGAAGGGTTAAGTATTTCTTTGTTGAAGGGTTCATATAATTCTTCCAAAAGCTGACAGAGTAGGGGAGTGAGGATGATGGATGGAATCAATTACTATGCCAGTGGGCACCTCACTCTCTGGAACCTCAAAAGGAAGAGGTTCTTCTTTCAAAGGCGCCCCACATGGATGATTCGTTTTCTCCTCTCACTCCACTTCTTCTTGCTGTCTTTCCCCTTTAAGTTTCATCCCCAGCTATGACCTAACGTCACCATCCACCCTTGTCCCAGGATATCCCATACCCTCTAACAAATAATTAAGTCCCAGTACTCTGGTCAACTTCTGTTTCTTGAAAATTTCACAACCTCAGGCACCCAGTGGATAGCAAAACTTTCTCCCATACACAATTTCTGCTGGTGTATAAAGTGAAGAGAGGGTTTTCTAGCTCCACTTAGGAAATGGTGAGCTCATGACCTTTGGATTTAGGTTGATGGTGAAGGGAGAGAAATAGCTTTCTCTCTGGGTTGTAGTGACTTTTATCCTAAAGTATCCAAATACAACAGCAACAGCTACCCCCTGACAAGAAATATAAGTGGGTTAACTTCCTTCCACTGGCTGTGTGTCCTTGTCCTAGTAATATTACTTTAAGAGCTAGTGTTTACATTCATCCGCCACACTGAGAATAAGGAGATACGCAAGCAGATACTGATAAACAGCCAGGAAAAGGAGTGACTCCATTTGATGAGAGCAAGAAAGGCTTCACAGACATGTGACCTATTTCACTTGACATCTGAAGGAAGTTCACCGGGAACAGTGGTGGTGTAAGAGCGCAAAATCTGGGGTCATGTTTCAGGCAAGGGGAAAATATGAGCGAGGCACAGAGGCATGAACCTGCCTGGTGTGTTAAAGACATTAATAAAAGTTAGCCATTCTGAAAGTATTTTGGGAATCTTAGACCTCTAGCTTCCTCTCCGGTTGCTGTTCTATGAAAAGACTTCTGAAGGCCAACAGAACTTTTGAGAAATAACAATGGGAGACTCCGAGATGGTCCCCAGCTAACTTTATAAACATCCTCCCAGTGTTAAATGAAGCTGTCTAGAGGATAATAGAGGCAGAGTCAGAAAGGGAAGAACAAAGCCATTTGCAACAGTATTTGTACATTCTACGTCCCAAATAAAAAACAAACCCCAATTCTATCTGTCATTCCATGGCTTCTTAAAGTGAGTAATTCAATCTGATCTTTATTTTCCCCAAACCACATTTAAGCCAAAAAAAACAAAAGTTATCACGGGGCTACTCCATAGGAAGCATGAGATACTGCAAGGATAAAGTAATTACTAAAGTCAAGGAGTCTACAGTACAGCAGGATAGCAGGATGGGAGAGATCACTGAACTAGAAGAAAGACTGGTAAGTGCCATAAGAAAGGTATAATCTAAGAAACGAGAGATGATGTCTAAACAGAGGCATCAGTGAAGGCTTCCTGACGGAAACAGTAAGCAAGGTCATGAAGGCTGGGTAGGAGTCTGGCAGGTAAAAATGTAGAAAGAAGGCAGTTCAAGCAGAAGGAGTAGCATTGAGGTGGGAAAACCACAGACATGTATAGAGTGTCCAATAAAACTTTTGGAGATGATGGAAATGTTCCATGTCTACACTGTCCAGTATAGTAGCTGCAAGCAACATGCAGCTACTGAGCACTTTAAATTAGCTAGTGCAACTGAAGAACTGAGCTTTTTATTTTATATAATTTTAATTAATTTAAATTTAACTAGCCACTGTGGAAATAAATAAAGACCAACCAAATGAAAACAGGCTAAGGCTCTTTACTCAGAGTTTGCTCTAACAAGGGAGTCAGCCACTGTCAATTTGCACTCGGCATTTTGCAGAAACTCAAAGGCAGGTAGAGGAGCAGAAAAGCTTTATAGTGGAAAAAAAGGGAAGGCTTCAGGTGTGCCCTGATTGGAGGCCGTCGGCATGAGGAAGGCATAGCTATTTAGCAGTGGGGCAACCTATGAGGTTGGTTAGGGGTACATCGTTGGCTTTCTCTGATTGGTCCTAAGTTGGAAATAAGGAGAAAAATTAGAGAAACTATCAGTTACGAGTCAAATCCTGGCTCTGGGGGACTGTTGTTGCAGGGGTTATTGTTTCACTTCCTGGAGTGTTGCTAGGGATAGCGTTCTGACTTCCTATAAGTGTGACACATAGATAGCAGGCTGGTTACTGTAGATCATGGGTTGGTGTTCTGGGCTGTCTGCTGCAGACTGTGCATCAGAGTTCTATTTTCATATGAGGTCTCTCATCTGTATATTGATTTGTTCTCTCACCACTAATGGCTAGTGGCTACAGCACTGGACAGTGCAGTCCTGTAGCAACAAGAAATCCACTTCAGTGGAATATAGGATGTGTTTCCAGAAACAGTAGGAAATAAGGCTGAGAAGAGAGATAAGACCAGAATGTGGAAACCAGGGTGCCAGTCTAAAGAATTTGTATTTGTTTGGATACAGAGATAAAGTATCATGGAAAAATTGAGGGCAGGAAGCTACATGATCACAGCTTTGCTTTATAAGGATTAATCTAATTTTAATATGTAAAAAAGGAACTGAGAAAGAAGTTACTGGAAACAGGTCAACATATTATAAGAGTCCAAACAATAGGAGGTGAGCCTGCAGGATGCTGGGAACGTGGATGGAAGGAGGTGAGCAGGGGCAAAGATAATTTGGATGTACTACATGGAGTTCTTGAAATCTGATTGGACATGAGGAATTAAAAGAGGCCTGCCAATGACTTTTGAGCCCAGAGTTGGTGGAAGATTATAGATCTTTTAAGGACTAAGAAAGTTAGGAAATAGCAAGGTTGGAGACTAGGGCAAAGAGGGGGAAAATGATGAGTTTGGGTTTCAGACTATCAGCCTCAACATATTGAAAACAAAAAGTAGGGAAAACAAATTGGAAGAAACCAAAAGAAAATATGCCTTCAAACAAGAGAAAGAACCAAAAAAATAATAATAAATAGATATGCCAATCAGAAATTACATTATTTTATTCAATAAACAATTATGTATTCTATGTCAATCCACAGGTTATGCTTGAGACAGTTTTCAGATGGTCTCAGTTAAGAGTTCTGTTCAACATTAACAGTAATATCAGGAGTCTTTTTTGTTTTTAGAAAAAAGATTTGATTTAGTTCTCTGTTCTGTCTGAGCTTTATAAGTTAATTAAAATAAACAAATATAAACAAGCATTCTTAGTAACATGCTCTGTTACTAATTAAAACAATCTTTATAAGAAGAGGACCCCCACTCTTTTCAAGAGATTTTAATCAAGGAAATATTGGCTTCACAGGAGAGACTGAGTGCTCATCAAGGCTTTGGGGTCAACAAGCATCTCCTCCTCCTGGTTAATCAGTCTGACTTGGTTCACAGAAACTTTCTTTTCCCATCTCATTGTATTATTTTTCCTTGGTGCTTTTGTGTGAAAGGATATTCAAATTCAAATGCACCAGCTCCCGGAATAGGTGACACCTAAGCAAGCAGGACCCTTCCTACTACCCACTCCCCCATAGCTGTCATCCTTCCAGCATCTCACGTGGAAACTGATCAGCGAGGGGTCAGTTAGTTCAAAGACAAGTGACAAGATTGACAAAGAGCCTCCTCCCAAGTGGCCACCACTGTGTGAGACCTCAGAAGCCAGAGACTCTTGTTTGGTTCAATGCCAGCTATGAGGTCCCTCATACAAAGGGGACCCTCAAACCACTTTTGCTGAATGAATCACTAAAACAAAAAAGGGAAAAAAAGGCTAGAAAACAAGGTGAAAAACCTGACATATGCTACATCCTTGAGGATCATTACCTCACTCATTCATCATTCATCACTCATCATTTAAGCATTTGCCTAGTGCAAACTACAGGTCAGATAGTATACTAGCTAGGTGCCTGAAAAACAGAGATAAATACTACACAGGCCCTGTTGTCCAAAAATACATTAAATTAAAATCTTTCTTATCTATGTTTTCATGTAAAGTTGACAACATATCATGCTTAATTCCTATGCTGTTTAATGCACAGCACTGCACTTATACTCAAAAATCTTTATTGGAAAAAAACAGTGTTGAAGGATATCACTGTCATTTCCCAGGAATGTCAGGCCCATTCTGTTTGTCAGCTCTCTCACTTCAGTGGTTTTTAACAAGAAGATTTGATTGAAAAGGTAAAAACACAACTCAGCTCTTTTATACCCAGAAAGTAAAGGCGCCGGTTTAAAGAACATGTCTTCTAGTCTCATATCAAAATCAAAACAAGTTAAAAATCAAATGTAAGTCCTTTATCTCAATAGTTCTCCCCTAAAAGTAAATCTTTAGAGACCACATTATATAAGTTCACTACCATGAAACTTTACAGTGTAATTTCTTCTAATTTCATCTTACCTTAAACCAAGGTCTTCAAAATCAAAACAAAAAACTGGATGTTTAATCAATTGGTATCATAAATACATACTTTAAGGAAAGTAATAAAGATAGGATGAAAACAAATGCAAAATAATAAAATTGGGGTCATTTATCTTCAGTTGCCTTTTCTTTCCACATTCTGAATACTTCACAGATAGCAAAGCATTCATAAACAGGATTTGGTTTGAATCTCTCACTACACATTTTTAGAGCAATTTCAGTTATCACTCTTGTAATATATGCTAATCTGGAGTTGAATATGGCATCAGGTGTTATACATTCTCGTTCCCAGCCTGAAGGAAAGTATTAATGGACTGCAGTTCTGATTCCCAAAGCCAAAGTAAACTATCTCACTGCTGTAGTGATCTAGAAACCAGTAGTTCTATTTGAGCATTTTCAAAATTCCAAAGGAGTCTCTAAACATGGGTATTATTAGGAAGGCAGTGACCCAGTGCCATCCTCAGTGGTAAACTTCTGTCCCTGGGATTTTCGCCAACCTGGCAAAAAGATCACTACAACATTCACATCGATTTATTTCCAACAGACAAATACCTCATGTTTGGGAAAGCCACTTAATGCTATGCTGAGCTCTCAGACTCCTCCTCATCACTCTGCTCCCTCAGCTGCATTTCTTGGAAGCAGAACAGGCCTTAAGGGAAGTCTCCGAAGCCCTTGGACGCCCCTTCTGCGCCCTGCTCTACCCTTCACGGTTCTCTGCTTCCACTCCCTTGCACTCCCATCATATGAATAAATGCTTATCCAGCCTCCTAAGGAATGAGGTGAGCAATTTCAGGAAGTGGCACGCCTGATGAGGCCAAGACAAGTGGACGTTGGGTTCCTTCTCATTTCACAGAGACTATCTTTCTGAAGGTTTTTTGGCAAGTGAAACCACCCAAATCAGGCTAATGTAGTCAGAAAGGAGATTTAATCAAAACACACCACATAGCTCACAGAATCAGGAAGATCATAAAACCAGCCTGGAGGATATACACATGGAAAAGATGCCCTCTTGCATAGGAATGAACCATCATGAAAACAGCAGCAAAGGGATTGGAGAAACAGCCCACCACTCCCACCCCCTTAGACAAAGACTGGCCAGCTAACGTGGACCCTGATTCCTTTTGGCTGCATTCACTGTGACCCCAAGCCAGGGTGGCTCTGATATCCATACCAATCCCAGAAGAGAAGGACAGCAACAGTACATATGTCCAAGATAAGGCCCATGAGGGTTGTTCTACGGATCTAAAATGGAAACTGACATACTGACCAGGCTCAGAAGTGAAGTTGTTCAAGGCACAAGGAAGTCCGAAGCAAAATTAACAAAGGCTGATAATTCATAAACTTGAAGCAAGGGAACCCAGCTCTGCCCTTATTCTTGATTCAGCAGGGGTTCAGGGGTCTAAGTTTTATGCAGTAAAAAGAGCAAATACTGAGAGCATGTCTGATTGGCAAGCATTCTGTTGAGGTGGGATTTTGGGAATTGGGGAGATTTTCTAACTGGTCTTTAGGTCCATGTAACTAACAGTCCCTGGTTGGCTGCAAGGGGGCAAAGTTTCCATTTAGAGGACATTTCCATAGAGAAAGGATTGTTCAATGTCAGAGGCAGAGGGTTTTCTGTTCTGACCATTTTGTGGAACAAGACAGGGTAGAGGAAGTCGAGGGGTGCTTTTTACAGCAATGGCCCTTGTGGCAAGCTGAATCCCAGGACAGGCATTTTCTCAAAGTCTAGGAGAAAAACTGGGTCAGGAACCAAGGGAGGCCCCGTGTGGCACAGATACAAACTAGAGAAAGCAGGTGCAGGGTGGAACTGACAATTGTTTTCCAGCAGCTTTCTGCCATCTCACTTGAGTTTTACTAGTCCAGCGCAGAAAGAGCAGCTATCCACAGAGGAGTCTAGGTTTTCAGATATCCTGAATGCGATATTTCCATCACTGGGATGATGGGCTTCTGGTCATCAGAACTGCAGATTGCCTTTGCATTGTGTTTTCCTCTACAGAATCAGACTTTAAGAACTCCTTGACACGAAAATAAGGATGCTACACAAAACATGTACTATGGACTAAACGTGTGTGTCCCTGCCCAAATTCATATGTTGGAACCCTAACGCCCAATGGGATGGTATTAAAAGGTGGGGCTTCGGGAGGTAATTAGGATTAAATGAGGTCATGTGGGTGAAACCCTCATGAATGGGATTAATGCTCTTAAAAGAGTCATGAGAGAGACTGCTTCCTCTCTCTGCTTTCTGTGACATGAGGACACAGCTAGAAGTCTGCAACCTAGAAGAGGGCTCTGACCAGACCTCGACCATGCTGGCACCCTTATCTTGGACTTCCAGGCTCCAGAACTGTGAGAAATAGCTTTCTATTGTTTAAAAACTACCCAGTCTATGGTACTTCTGTTACAGCAGCCATAACAATGTCATGAATATAACAACATGTTTAGACTAACACATCAGTAAGGCTACCATTAAAAGGATTAAAGACATTGGGCAGCCCCTGAACCTGATCCAACAATGCAGAATTATAGGATTCTTCTCCAAATTGGCCCTACAGCACTACGTCTTTCAAGTTAATAGTTTACCCTCTATCATTTCTTCCTATACCTATACTGCTGTATGTGTGTATATGTGTATTGTGTGTATGGGTGCACACTGGAATTGAGGATCAAGGTTGGAATGAATAGAAAGAAAAGAAAAAGAAGAACTAAGAGCTTTAGAAAATAGCTGGAAAAAAGTCTGTGTTTTCTACATAGCCTGATGTAAATTTTATGTAAATACACATACTTGGCTCCTATTTAGTTTTCAGTAAAAACCAAGTGATGACCATCACCTTTAACATCCCATTAGCTTTCTACCATAGTCCTTACGAAATTACCCAGTCAACGTTCTCATGCAAAACTTATCTTAAATGCTTAGTACCAATCTCTTTAATTGCCTCCTACAAATGCAAAGAAGAGAAAAATAAAAGTTGTTCAATCTGTCCACCTGTTTAAGTTAAAATTCGAACTCTGGAGGAAAGAAGTAACTAAATAAAACACTTATCACACCGAGAGCTTTAACTATTAAATAGCACTGTATATGAAAGGCCCACATCTTTGAGAGAAAGGACCAAAAAAACCCCATATGAATTCATCAGGATTTAATACATAGTTTGAATGGCATTTGTGTATTTTCTCTGATATTTTCTGAAAATGTAGAAGGGAATGTTAATTTTTCCAAATACATTTTCTTTTGCTGCTAAGCAAAAGTTAGTTTAAACAAAGCAGCTCTTCATCTTCTTTATTAAATTCACATCTTTACACAAATTGTCCTTCTCATTTGGAGTTTTGGTGTTCCAGTTATTGCCACTTTTTCCTTGTTTTGCAGTTCCATAATGTGATGGTTGCCCTGGTAATAGAAAACTCGGCTCAAACCTTTCCATGTGATAACCATCTCTATTCTACATTATGTATTGGATTTCATTCAGGTGTATTCTCCTTTCTCTTTTTTCCCTTTGTGAAACTGAAAATTACTCCTTCCTTTGTCATCCAGATTTCCATTTTCTAAATACTTCTCTAACTGCCAGTATGTCTTACGTATTCTATTCAAATGGAAAATTGAGTCCATGATTTTGTATGCAATTGAAAACTACACACTTGCATTTGCTTTTTAACCATTACTGTGACTGGGCACCATACTCCACCTGCACAGACAATCAGTCACACCTACTGTGTCTGGGAACTGCCCTGGTGCAGGGATTCCAGAAGGACTATGGTCTGGGGTGCAGGGCACTCAGGAACCATGGGGTTGGGGAGCACCTGGTGAGGAGACTCCATGGAGCCCTTAGGCAGCTCTATTCCTTAGGCAGGCAAAGAGTTTCTGGAAGCAGGTAGCCTCTGCTTTTAGCTTCTGTGTGGCTGGAAGTAAGGCTGCTGCAGCAGCTGGTCCAATCTCTCCCTTTTCCATAGGTGATTGTGGAAGGAGGCTGTACCTTAAGTGTAAAGCCTCATAAATGTAAAGAGACACCAGGTGCTGATCTGTAGCCCAGGGTTGAGTATTTAGAGTGGATATTGTCCAGAATCAGCCGTATAAATGACTCAGATTATCAGCATACTAGAATGTTGGAGTTATAGAATTTTAATGAAGGAATTTGGGGTAATTTTGCCTAGGAGTTCTTTCTTAATCTAGGAGATCCCTACATTTCCACAGATAAACTGAAGTGGGTTCATTGACCACTCAAATTATATGTAAAATTTAGGGTGCAAGTGTGTGTGTGTTTCTCTAAAAAGAAAATCTAGGGCTTTTTTTTCACATTCTTGTTGAGGCCTACGACAAGCAGAGCCTGTCACAGTTTGCATGGCACAGTAACATTTAGGCCCACGTGCTGGCACAATTACTAATAGTGCCCCATTTCACTCTTAAAAGTTTAGTTTAGGTGATAAATTATACGGTCTCCCTACTTTCAACCAACCAAAGTGTAAGAACCACTGATTTGGTCCAACCCTCTACTTCCACACAAAAACTATTAAGCTATTATTTTATGGAAGAGGAGGTCAAGGCATAAACATTTATGAGACAAATTTATTTGAAAAAGTAAGGTGTGGTTAATAACACAAAGGTCTGAAAACCAAGCAAAATTCTTTCGGTTCCCCTAAGATAAATATTTTAATTATCAGCATCAGCATTGTTGCAAAGTTAAAAGATATTTTTAATCATAAGCAACAACTTGCTTGTGGCAGTATTCTGGGATTAATTCAAAAATGAGGGAAGTCCACTTTGTTAATGCAGTTCAGAAATTTTATTCTTTCAAATGTCTTTTTATTCCTATTCATACAGTTTGAAGAAGTAGTAAATTCTGTGATCAGCAATAAACAGATTTAGTTCAAGTTAACAGATACCTGTTGAGCTTTGACTATATGCCAGACACTGTGCTAGGTCCTTATGAGAAGATAAGAACCCACAGGTAAGTCTGCAAAGACCTTAGGGTCTAGGAAGGAAGAAAAAAGATGTAAATTATGAACAGAATGCAATCATTTAAAATATAATTATTTATAAAGGATTAGGTTCAACTGAAATGGGAAGAAAATCCACAATAACAGTGGCTTAACAAGATTAAATTTTTTTAATTTCTTAAATTTTTGTCTCTTTATAAAAATATAGAATTAGGGGGGCTTCCCTGGTGGTGCAGTGGTTGAGAGTCTGCCTGCCGATGCAGGGGACACGGGTTCGTGCCCCAGTCCGGGAAGATCCCACATACTGTGGAGCGGCTGGGCCCGTAAGCCATGGCCGCTGAGCCTGTGTGTCCAGAGCCTGTGCTCCGCAACGGGAGAGGCCACAACAGTGAGAGGCCCGCACACTGCAAAAAAAAAAAAAAAAATATATATATATATATATATATGTATGTATATATATATATATATATATATATATATATATATATATATATATATATATAGAATTAGGGAGTCCAGGGCTGGAGTGGTTTTCTACAGAGTCAAGGGTCCAGGCTCCTTTTACATTGTTGCTCTCTCATTTATGGCCTCCAATGCCAATGTTATCATAGACTTGGATGGCTGCTCCAGCTCCAGTCATCCCATCTATATTCATGCCAACACACAGAAAGGAAAAGAAGGAGAAACATACACATCCCCCCTTAAGGATTATTCTCAGAAGTTACACATCTCACCTTCTCTTATATCCTATTGGCTAGACCTAGCTCCCATGGCCATACCTAGCTACGAGAAGGTTGGAAATGTAGCCTTTATTCCTGACATGCACATGCCCTGCTAAGACTCATGGATTCTATTACTATAGAAGGAAAAATAAAGCTACTGGAGGACAATTAGTCATCTCTGCAACATCTACAATGAAGCAGTTGAAAAGAAGATGGCAAATCTCTCTATGCCAACAAGAAAGATGTCCAATAAATATTTCCAAGCGAAAAGGCAAGTTATGGAGTCATATGTCTGTTATCACCCATTTAACATTTAGTTTAAAAGATATACATTTATCAATGTCTGGAAAAAGTTCTGGAAGTAACACGTGCTATTGGTTTTCTCTAGGGAATAAATGGGATTGAGGAAGGAAGACAAGAGGAAATATGTTTACTTATTCAATATAATTCTGAATTCTTTAATTGTTAGAATGCCTTGAGAACTGTATTCTGCCATTTAAAACACTGATTCACTTTCCTGTACACCTGAAACTAACACAACATTGTAAATCAACTATATTCCAATAAAAATTTCAAAAAAAAACAAGGGGTTAAAAATACAGGATACAAGGAAGAATGCAATAAGAGTTTTCATATCAAAATAGCAAATAATAGATGAAAACCAACTGGGAATGGCTTTGCGGGGAGAGTGGCTTTGAGTTATCCCTTTAAAATAATAAGCTTTTAACTGGTACACATTTGAGGAGGAGATAATCCTGTCATAGAGTAAAGCATGAGTTAATTCAAATAGTAAGGAGGGATCTTAAGGTGTGTCCACTGCAGCTGAATGCAGTTGCAATGGATTATCATGGACTAGAAGACTGGGAAATGTACTGAGACCAGATTACAGACAGCCTTGAAGGATTTGCCAAGGACTTTGGTTTATACTCTGAAGCTGAGGGACCTTCAAAGATTTCCAAGCAAGGGAGTATCAACAACTATATTTGAAAAGATGATCTAGGTACTAATTGGAAGAATACTATGATCAGGGGAAATACTGGATTTGGAAAGGTCTGTTAGAAGGCCTGACACCTGGGGTCATGGATAGTGAGGTTCCGTATTAGGGTAGAAGCCCTGGGAATTGGAAAGACTGGACAAATTCAAAGTATATTTGGAAGACAGAGCAATAGTCTTGTTAACCAGTTTGTTTTAGGAGGTGAAAGAGGACGGTTGAGAATGACACTGAGTGTCTCAGAAAAATGTTGACATTATTAACACAAAAGAAGAAACAGATTTATTTGAAGGAAAAATTTAATTCCACTTTGCATCTGTTGGGAACACAGGTTTGTGTTCAGCATGGAAGTGAGAACTAGAAATGTAGCATATGGAGACATCGAGAATAGGTGCAGTCACAGGTGAGAACAGTGGGAGGGAAGGGGACCCAGAATCATAAGAAGAAGGAGAAGAGAAGGAAAATGAGAACCTAAGAGCACAAATTTAGTCAGAAAAAGAAAATATCTCATCGTGCTCATGAAAACATTGATTCTACTAATTCTCACCTTTCTATGAACTGGGAAAAGCTATGCTACTTATTTTACAGGGAAGAAAAAAATGTCCAAGCATTCATTCATTTAATAAACATTTATTAAGCTCTTACTAGATATGAGCACTAAGCTAGGCTCTGAGGATTCAGTGTGAGTAAGTGGGTCCAAGACTCTGCTGTCAGAGTGCTTACATTCTTGTGGGGTAAACAGTCAACAAATAAGAAATAATGAGTTAGATAATCACAGTTTGAGTACAATAAAAGAAATAAGCAGAGTGATGCAATAGAGTGCCTGGGGGAAGCTACTTTAGAGAGAGGACTAAGAGAAGTCCTCCCTGCAAAGGTGACCTTTGCCTTGAGATTTGAAAAATAAGAATGAAGAGAAGTGGCAAAAATCATTCCAGCCCCAAGCTGAAAATAAGAGCTCAAAGCACAAAAGGACCTGGTGTGTTTAAGGAACATGAAGAACACAGTGTGCAGTTGCTTAGTGAATACATAGGAGAGTAGAATGAGATGAGGCTGGAAAGATGAGAAGATGAGCAGAACCTTGTAAACCACAGTAAATAGCAAGGGCTTCATTATCTGAAGGCAGAAGGAGCCAAGTGAAGGGTCTTAAGCAGGGAAGGGACATAATCCAATTCACAGAGTAGAAAAGGTTAAGAGTGGAAGATCAAGACGTAAGATATAATGGCAGCCTGATCCAAGGTAGTGGACTAGATATGTAGAGAAAAAAAGAACTTGAGATACATTGAAGATGAAACCCACAGGACTTGCTGTTGAAGAGGAGAAGAGAGGGAAGAGAAAGAATCAAGAATAATTCCTACTTTTGAGGCTTTAGCAACTAAGTGGATGATGGTACCATATACGGAGAAGGGAAAGACTGAGAGGGGGCTATTTTGGCACAGGGATAGTGGGGGTGTAGGAATGAGTTGAGGAGATAGCTATCAAAATTTCCATTTTTCAAATATTCAATATTAATATTGAAAGGAATATTAGACATCCAAACAAAATTGTCAAGTTGGCAATTGACTATATCTACAGCTACAAATTTGAAATCTGTTGTAATTGTTGGATTTAAAGTCTTGGGACTGGATAAGTTTATAGATCAGGAAGAGAGAAATGACAGAAAAGAAAATCTGACCAAGAACTGAGTTCCAAGGCCAGAGGACTCACTTATTCTGGCCCCTTCCAAGAACCAGGGTCGACCTTAGCAAATATTTTACCTAGTCAGGTAGTAATGGGATGGCCAGGGTCATTTCTGGAACTTGGCTAATGGGATGTAGGGTTATGAATATATTTAGTAGGTTCAATAAGCCATATTTCTGTGGTTCACATCCTCTTCCTTGTACAAAGTTACTGCTTGCCACCTCTGTATAGGAACAGCTTGCAGGAACATGCTAACCACCATCTTACTGATAGATTCTACACTGGTTGTGACAAGCACAGGTCAGTTGGCAATTATTGTGCCCTACTTTTATAAGGGAAAAACTCTATGGCAATTTGTAACTTTTTCACCATCAGAAGATACCTGAAACATAAAATGCTTCTAAGAGTCCACAAAGTGAAACAAGTTCTGGGTAGTTGTAACCTGCCATTGAATTACAGTTCATGGATAGTCATATGGCAATGCAACTATACAAAAAGTAAGGACAAAGGGCTGCAAACACACTTTAAGAACTTTAGTAAGTATTTTTAATATGTGCTTTGCACAGCTTCTTCCCTTAATTGCTCTAGAGAAGAAGCTGCTGCCACAGCACCTAAAACTGTTGGCTACTCAGTGGTTGAAACAGTTATGAATACGTCATTTTGATTGCTTTTTAAGAATTTAAGTGTAACAAGATGGTGTCTCCATTACAAAGCTGTTCAAGCCCTACAACCTAGATAAAATGACCTTTTTAGGACCCTAAAATATATTGTCGAAGAGCTGAAAAAGGAACTTGAACATCAAAAAGACACAAAAAAGTTTATTCAAAAAGTTACTAATTTTCCAACACAATTTTAACTACAATTTTGAATGAAAGACATTTGTAACATCTTACTAAAATAAGTGAGAAACTACACATTGAATTGAGCTTAATATGAAGAGTCCCTTCTTTTGTTATCTTTAAATTTATTTATTATAGAATTGAAAGGTAAATCCAGGTAAAATTATTAATGGACTATGAAGCAAAAACAATAACCATGAGCGATGAAATCAGTAGAAATTATTCTAATCTCAAAAAGCAAATGGTAACAAAAATAATTTCATACCATACTAAGAGCAGTTATTCATTAAGAGGAAAAGATAAATTTAGAATAGAAGCAAAGAATAAGCTTTAGATTGTTTGATAATCCTATTAATGACAAGAACTGAATCTTAGAAGCACACTGGAAAGGAATTAAAGCTCTTGCTGATTTGAGACAAAATACTGAGAATGTACAAGATAATAAAAATCTCATACTACCCCACTGCAAGGAGGACACTGATGACAAATGGTTAATGAGTGCTGTTATTCCAGAGTAATTATAATTAATCACTGTACAAGAAGACTTGAAGTGTCATAAAATCTTACAGCTTAAATATGAAAGAAACTTGATAGAAGTTGCCCAAGTTAACCATCCTAAAACTTTATATGGCATTACCAATAATGTTATAAAGATGGGAAAAAAGTCACTAAGCGAAACATAATATAAAACAATTTCTGTTCAACCAAAAGAAATACTGAATTATTTTTCTAGTCTCTCTATAGAAAATATTACAAAATCATTGTCATATAAAGAGGTGACCAAAAAATATCAGACCAAATTGTAGGGGAAAAAAGTACTATGAAGGCATGTCCTATAGTTAATTAATAAAAAATGTTTTTTTTTAATTTCATAACGTTTTTGGTATTTATAAACATTTTTAAATGATTATAATTTCTCTTTCTGAATATTTACTTTCATACTTAATTTTGTATTTATAATTTTATATCCATTTTACTTAAAGAACGCCCCCTACACTGGATAAGTGTTAGACCCGAAAACATGGACCCACTTCTGTCTGAGGCCTCTGAGCATTCAGATATTGGATAGAGAAAGAGGAACCATGAAAGCAGGTTGGCAACTGTGGTAAATTCTCCTGAGAGTCAAGATGAAGGTAGCGACATGTTCTTTGGAATCAGCAACTTGACCATGTTGGTGACCTTGACAAGAGCTGATTCCCAAGCATGGGGTAGATGAAGCCATACTGGAGCCAGTCGAAGAGCAAATTGGCCATGTATAATATTCAATTATACTGTGCTGGTTATTTTCTGGTTTCCTCTTTAGATCAATTTCCCACCCTTCCCTGCCCTGTTTGGCCTTGGGAGGCTGACTTCTACCAACCACTTCACTAGCCCTGCCTGCTGGCTTCCCCTTGGGTTGATCAACTGAAGGCCATGGCAAAAAACTGGGCCATGGTTTGAGGCTGGACTCCTCGGCCTTTGATCACACAATCTGTGGGTGGCCCTTCCCTGGGGTACAGCTCTCACCTGGGTCCACAACACCTTCGCTCTTCAGGCCTAGGGGAAGGAACTGCTTTCTGCTCTGGCTAGAACCTAGGTGCTTCACCAGGCCATACTGTTTCCTGTAACTTTAACCACTCTTCTATACATAATTCCTTGTTAAATGGTCTTCAATTACACCTTTTAATCAACATTAATTTGGTCAACACACCCTGCCAGGGCCTGAGTGATTCACCCAGTGACATTGCTACTAATAAACCCAACTTGTGTAGCACCAGTTGGGGGCAGGCATCGAAGATCTTTACACACTCAGCTCTTGGAACAAGAATAACCAGGTGTGACAGCATAAGAGCTCCATCAGGGACAAGGGTTGGGATGTAGTCCTAGAAGCCTAATACGGCAGAGTGCAAATTTGATATTTCTAGGTGCTGCCATGACTCCTGAGACTTTCTTCTCACCCCTAATCCAAAATGTTGGCTGGACCTCATGGCCAGGGTCTCTGCTGGTTTTGTGAATAAACTCTAGTTCTCGTGCTTGGACCCCTATCCAAGCCAAGCACCTATGCTCCTTGGACCCCTCCTCAAGAGGGTGCACAGTGCACTGCAAACCCCTGGCCAACGGCAGGGGTCCTTCATGTCTGCAGCCAGACCTTCATTTGGAGTCACGAAATTTCCACCAGTGCAGCTATGAGTATAACTCAGATCCAACACAGCTCCCACACAAAGATGAGGCTCTCTTATAGACTGAACTAAACTGGATCAAGTCAGGGTGATTACAATAAAATTTTGATTTTGGCTACTATGAAAAGCCAGACCCACAGTCAGGTTAACCCCCCAGGCCTGGCTTTCTACATTCCCAGGTGACTCCCTTCTCCCCATCAGACTTGCTGGCCCTCACAGGTACCTGATAAAAGTGATCGATTCTTATCTACATGCAAAAGAATGAAACTGAACTCCTATTTTAAACCACACACAAAAATTAACTTGAAATAGATTAAAGACTTAAATGTAAGACCTGAAACTATAAAATTCATGGAAGAAAATATAGAAAGTTCCTTGACAGTGGTCTTGGCAAGGACGTTTTGGATATTAACACCAAAAGCACAAACAATAAAAGCAAAATTAATAGGTGGGGTTACACCAAACTAAAAAGTTTCTGCACAGCAAAAGAGATGGTGAACAAAATGAAAGACAACCTACTGAATGGGAGAAAATATTTGCAAATCATATATCTGATAAGGGTTTAATATCCCAAATATATAAAGAACTCATAAAACTTGAGAGCAAAAAAACAAATACTGGGCAAAGGATCTGAATAGACATTTTTCCAGAAAAGATATATATGAATGGCCAACAGGTACACGAAAAAGGTGCTCAACATCACTAATCATCAAGGAAATACAAATCAAAACCACAATAAGATATTATATCACACCTGTCAAAAAGGCTGTTATCAAAAAGAGAGGACATAACAAGTGTTAAAGAGGATGTGAAAAAAAGAAAAGCCTTGTACACTGTTGGTGGGAATGTAAATTGGTGCAGCCATTATGGAAAACAGTAATAGAGGTTCCTCAAAAAATTAAAAATAGAACTACAATATAATCCAGCATACTTCTGGGTATATATACTTCTGTGTATATATCTAAAGGAAATGAAATCACTATGTCAAAGAGATATCTGTACCCGATGTTCATTAAAGCATTATTCACAATAGCCAAGACATGGAAACAACATGTGTCCATCAACAAATGAATGGGCAGAGAAAATGTGGCATATATATATATATATGTATATACCCCACAATGGAATATTATTTAGCCATAAAAAGAAGGAAATCCTGCCATTTGTGACCAAATGGACAAACCTGAGGGCATTATGCTAAGTGAGATAAGTCAGACAAATACTGTAAGATCTCACTGTATATGGACTCTAAAAGGAAAAAAAAAAAAAACTCATAGAAACAGAGAGTATTTGTGGTTGACAGGGGTACAGGGAGTAGGGGAAATAGGTGAAGGTAGTCAAAGGATACTGAATTCCAGTTATAAAATGAATAAATTCTGGGGATCTAATGAACAGCATGGTGATTATATTTAATGATACTGTATTGTATACCTGAAACTTGTTAAAAGAATAGATCTTAAAGTTCTATCCCCACACACAGGATAATAATGTGAGGTGAAATATGGGTTAACTAACATTATTATGGCAATCATTTTGCATATATCAAATGATTATATTGTATACCTTAAATCTACACAATGTTGTATGTCAATTATATCTCACTAAAGCTGGGCAAAATTGATTAATTCTGAGAAATAATGATTTCCACACAGAGCGTATACTCTGAATGAAATTTCCCTGCTGAGGTCAGGAACTGGCTTTGGTATGGTTATTAATACAGAAAAGGAAAATCTCATTTATACAGCATCTTTGATGTTTCCTAGCACTTTCTCAAGAAGATTATTAGAAAATGGCTATCTGATCATGTCACTCCCATGCTTTAAATCTTCCACTGTTCTCCAGAGTGTTGGGAGTCAAGTTTAAATTTGCTAGTTGAATACACAGGCCTTTTGTTACCTGAACTCAGCCTACCTCTTCAGCTTCACTTCTTGCCATTCCTGACCCAAGCTCTTGGGGGCAGCCATTGCCAACTACCTGTGTATTTCCCGAGCACTGTGTTCTGAACGCCTCTTCTGCTTACACGTGCATGCGTGATATCCCTGCTATTCAGAATCCCCTTCCTCTTCTTCTCCCTTCAAGATTCATCTCAAGCATCCCCTCTTTGGGGGAACTCTTTTTACTCTCCAGTGAATGAAGCAGTACTTCTTTTTGATATTTGTATAGTACCTCTCACATGAAATCATCATGCTTAACATTATAACAATCAGTTACTTGTTTGTCTTAATTATTAGCCTATAAATTTCTGGAGGAATTGTTCACTTTGATAGTCCCAGCATCTAAGACAGTGCCTGACATGTAGTAGCACTTAAATGTGTTCACATTTTGACTAAACAGATTAGAGGAATGAGGGGAAATTGTGCTGAGGAGAAGGGGAAGCCACAAAGCTAGGAGAAAAGACATGGATTTGTGAAAACATGAATATTTGTGCTAAGAAAGACAGGATACAAGATAGCCTATTTCCACATATGTGACACATTATCACAATTATAAGTAGGCATATTTAAAGAAATGTGCTAGAATTGTGTCAAAAGAGTATATTTAAACAAGAAGAAACACTTTTGCCATAACTGGGGCTATATAAATAGACTTCCTTTATAAACTTTTTAAAATGCTATCCCTAGATTGGGATTGACATGTACACACCACTATATTTAAAATAGATAACCAACAAGGACCTACTGTATAGCACAGTGAACTCTGCTCAATATTCTGTAATAACCTAAATGGGAGAAGAATTTGAAAAAGAATAGATAATGCATATGTATAACTGAATCACTTTGCTGTACACCTGAAACTAACAACACTGTCAACCAACTATGCCCCAATATAAAATACGTTTTTAAAAAGATGCTATCCCTAGAAATATTAAAAAATAAGATGAAAAACAATCTTGCTTAATGGTCTGGGTAGGCATTTGTCTGGAGGAAAAATGGAAATATGGTCATATATCATTTTGGAGCTGCAAATATCAGCTAGTCTACCTGAGGCAGGATAGCACAGTGGTGGAATACAGACTTGCGATCTAACAGCTGTTCTCATCCTCGTTTCATGGCTTACTATTAACTTCTTACTTACAACCTTACTACTTTCTAGCTATGTCACTTTTGTTATCACCAACATTATTGTTTCACATATAAGGAAGCTAAGGTACAGGGCAGGTGCAGTGATATATCCCGGGTCCGATAACCAATCTAGGCCTGGAACCAGGTATTCAGATATGCCTCCCACTAGGCTTTCCATGACAGGAGGGCTAGGAACTGAATCAACTGAATGTTGCTTGGCTCTTATACAGTACTGTAGACACAGTGAAAAACTGCATTAGGAATTCAAAACTGGAATCATGTAAGCTATAACCTTTACTTACAAAAAGGATTAAAGCTCCATTTTTATTAGGCTTAATTTTTTAATTACAAAAAGCAAAATACTTTTCTGTTGGTGGGTTATTTGAAGCCTTCCTTTCAAAGCCAAAAGCGTTAACAATTTCCTTCTTTAAAGCTAGAATTGTTTTAAGGTAATTGAAAGTTAAATTGACATTATGACCTCCACAAGAGAACTAAAAAAATTTTGGCCTTCTAAAGTCTGTTACCTACAAGAAGCTTCCTATCTATTATTTAGAAAAAGCTGAGTGGTGGAGTGTTTCAGCTTCCACCTGGATGTTTGAGGTCGAGTAGATCGTAGGAAAACCACGTGACTACAGTTCATACCCTCTGCTTAGATGTGTGTGCTTTGTTAGGCAGCTGGAGGCCCAGAGCTAGGAGGTTTAATGTTTAACATTTTTCTTTTGCTGAATACATTTGGAAATTGGTCCTTAGCCATCTTTTTAAATATCACTTTTACTTTTAAATTTTTTCTTCCAGGACAAAATGTAGCTAGAAGTTAGCTAGATGAAAGCTTAAAAGATTATAAATAAAAATTATAAAGATTCATGAAATCATCAGTCCATTCATATTTATAGAGTTTGTTTGCCTCTCGTAGTTTTAAGATGATTTTTTCACAGTAAGGGTGCTGGTTTCCTCTTATTAATCTCTGCCCTCTAAAATTCAATTCACAGTAATCTTTTTCTTCCTACATTGCATGAATTAAGTCTTCTCCTCCAGTGTGATAGATTTTTTAAAAAACCTAATGACTAGGTGATTGCATATCTTTTTGCTGTTTTTATAAACAACAATGCCTCATTTCTGGCTGAATATTAAGAATTTGCACTGTGCTTGCTGTTTAAAATATCTTTTAAATGTCCACAATTGAATTAAAGCCTTATGTTCAATCATGAACCATGAAATTAGTTGGTATAACCAATGTTCTGCAACTCAGCCCTTGAAAAAAAATAAAATAAAAAGGTTGCAATTCAAAATTACTGAGAGTCTCAACTAAAACTGGGTCTTTGTACTTTCTAAATGTCTTGATTGCATCACTAACTATCAAAGGATACGACAAAAAAAACAAAAGAACCTCACCCGCATACATAATTCTTTATTTTTAAAAAAATTAAGCCAGGTAAAGTAGATTTTAGTGACAGAGAGTATCACAAGCTTGTTTCTTTGTTTCAGTTTTGTAATGAGAGTTAAGATTGTGTTTACACATAAGTGTCTGTTTATACTTTGGGTGAATTTCTGGTCTATTCAATCAAGAACTCATCCATTTCACCCAAACCACAGGATATTATATAGAGATCAATATAACAAATAGTCAAACAGAGTATTCTAAGATCTGATCTGACCTGAAAGCCAGCCCATTCCTGCAGCATCAGGTCCTTACCCAATGTTGACTTAAAACAATAAAACAGCCACTTATTTTATTTTATTGAACAACAAAGACTAGCAATTCAGGAAATGCAATCTATGGCAAATCACAGGCAAGTCTGGAGAAAATAGGGGAGCCTTCTTTTATAGAGGGTAAGTGGAGTTGGGAGGGGCTATTATAAACAAAAAGTCCATTGGAGGAAACTGGGAGTTCAAAGTGTAGTGGCTTTTCATTGGCTGAGTTGTGACAGTCTCTCATTGGCTGGGCTGTTGCTGGGCAAGGAGGAATTTTTCATTCCTCCTGCTGAGTAGTAAAGTGCTGCTGAGTCAACCTCCTTCCTGTTGGAGATGCAAAGGTAGCTCTCTTCCTGTTGGGTCTTCTGTTGACCCCTAGTGGTAGTTCATGAGAGCTTCCCCTTATGGCTTCCTGACTCCGACTCCATTTTAATAGGGTTTCTGTTTATTAATTTTTACACCAAGGACACTATCACTGTGTCACAAAAGCAGTTACTATGATTTGGCTCTTTGCTACTCAACAGAGGTCTGTAGAATGCAGTGTTGACATTGCCTGGGATTGTGTTAGAAATGCAGTATCTCAGGCCCTTCCTCAGACCTCCTGAAGCACAATCTATATTTTAACAAGATCCCAGGTAAATCAAATGCATGCTAAGGTTTGAGAAACACTGGTTTAGTTGATTAGCCTAAAAGTGTAAATTTTCCCTTTAATTGCCTAAAATAATACCTAGGAAGAAAATTGATCAATAGTTTGGGGAGAGAAAATTTTATGGCACCTACCATCTGCAGCTTTAGACTTTACCTCATTTAATCTGCTTTAAAAACCTTGCAAGGTAGGTTTATTTCCATTTCTACAGTGAAGGATCTAAGTACCTTGTCAAAGATTACACAGCTAATAAATGTTGGAGGCAAGATCCAAAACAAGGTTAGTCTAGCTCCAACACACCCCATGTCTTTTCCATTATAAAGCACACTTGCTCATTTTTTAATACTACTTAGAACCATTAAATATTTTCAATATAGGCCTCAGATTGAACTTTATCATCAAAATCCATTTATTCAACTTACTTGGTTTGTCACTTATGTTTCTGCATTCTGTGTCCAGGACAGCCCTGTACTGGTCACATCCTCAATATAGTAAGCTGAGCTGTTCACCATATTGCCTAAGGTCCATTAATGGCACATACTTTCCCCTTGACCTCAGAATTTATCTTTTTTGTAATTTATGGATGCAAATATTTTCAAGGTTTACTGCAGATAAAATGGTCTCCAAATCTTTTTGTCAAACACAGTGGTTAAAAATTACATAGGAATCCTGAAAATGGTGTCTCACTAGCTACATCAGTAAGAATTACCATTTTCATTTCCTTTGGAAGGGAAGTGTATGCCATATAAAATTGTCCACGCTGGTCACCTGTCATGCCATTGCCCATCACCACCTACAGATAAATTGTAATTTTGTCACCCATTGAATTAGTCTCTGGATCTGGTTTTCAGAAATCTGTGACATGTAAGATAAGGATTTCTTTTAGGGAAATCACAGAATATTTCTGGTGACTAGTCTTCATCTTCAATTTAAATCTCTGGGCTCATAATTTTTTTTCTGAAAAAGTGTCAAATTCACTAGTGAGTGAACATAGAATCAACCAGTCAAACCTAGTAAACTCTTTATTCATAATAAAATACTCTACGACAACAAATACATGGTCACTCAAAATTTTACCTTCTTTCTGTAAGCATTTGCTTACAAGAGGGAGTAATTTAAGTAACTGTTTTGCCCTACATGCCATACCTGTGTCCCCTCCCTTTACCAATGGAAATAAGGTCATTATTGCTTTTAAATCTTATCAATTTTAGATAACCCAGAACCATTATAGAGAGCTCCCCACCACACTTTCTAAGGTTCTGTTCCTCTAGAACCACTTCTAGTACTAATTTCTATATAATTTCAGCTTTAACTAGAGAAGGAGAACGGCTCTGAACGATATTAAACTAAAAGATTTATTGTAGGTGAGTTGATTTTCAACAAAGGTGCCAAGAGGGATTAATAATCTTTCCAATAAGTAATGGGATAACTAGATATTTACATTAAAAAAAGAACACCAATGCTTACTCACAACACAAAAATTATTTCCAAAAGGTTCTAAACTTAAACATAAATCCCCAAACTATAAAACTTCTACAAGAAAATACAGGAGAAAATTCATGGAACTTTTGCATCACAAAACTTCTTAGGACACAAAAATATAAAGCACAAAAAATTTTGGTAAATTGGATCTTATCAAAATTAAAAACTTCTGATCTTCAAAAGACATTGTTAATAAAATGACAAGGAGGCCCAAGACCAGGAGAAGATATTCTCAATACATATTTCCAACAGAGGACTTACATTCAGACTATTTAACAAACTTCATGATACAAAGGCCAAAAATCCAGTAAGATAATAGGCAAAAGATCTGCACAATTACTTCACAAAAAAGATACATGAATGGCCGATAAGAACATGAAAAGATATTCAACATCACCGTTATCAGAGTCGCAAATTAAACCATGAAATATCACTAGAATGACTAATATTGAAAATGTCTGACAACTATAAGTGTTGATGAGGATATGGAGCAACTGGAACTCTCATGCATTGCTGATGAGAATATAAAATAGTTTAACAACTTTAGAAAAGATTTTATAGTTCCTTATAAGCCTAAAATTACACTTAACCATACAACTCAAAATTCCACACCAGAAAAATGAAAACATATTGTCAAAATGAAAAATTTTACATGAATGATTACAGTAGTTTTACTCATAACAGCCAAATTGGAAGTAGTTCAAATGTCCATCAAAAGGTGACTGGATAAACAAACTGGAGTGTAGCTTTCAGTGGGGGACTAGGGTGAAGCATAGATGAAACAGGAATAGTAGAAAGTTGATAGTTGTTGATGTTGAATGACAGATACATAGGGGCTCATTATCCAGTTCCATTTACTTTGCATATATTTTCCATAATAAGTATTTTTTAAAGTAACATGGCAACCATTTTCAAAAATTATAAAAATTATCTATTCATTGATCTAGTTACTCCCTTTCTGAAAAAGTTATTCTAGAAAACAACCAGAAGGAGGAAATAAGCTATATGCTTGAAAATAATCATCTAATCTGATTTACAATGTTGGAAAAATTGGGAAGACCCCAAATATACAAAAACAAAGAAATGTTCAAGAAATCATACTTTATAGAATATTGTGCAGAATTATAATTCATTATGATGAATAAATAACATTTATTATGTTCTAGGCCCTATTCTGAGCAATTTAATTGCCTTAACTCATTTATTATGAATAATATGTAGGAACACTAGTTCATTTAACAAATATTATCCACTATAAGAGTCAGGATTGTGCTAGGCCCTACGAAAATAAGTGAGCAAGAAAATGTTATTTTTAGTCTCATGGAGCTTTGAAAGTCTATTGGAGGAAATGGATATGTAAAGAAATAATTACAATAGAATGCAATTAGTTTACTGATAAGGAAAATAAAATGCTTTTCTTTTGATTTAAGGAGCAAAGTGAACACATAACTGTAGTTCCTATATGATATCTACATAAGGGCACCAGGAGTAAAGAAAAAGGCTTGACTTCTTCAGGTGATATAATTATAAAACAATTTAAATTTTTATGTTGAATTCCTTTAATTTTGCTACAATCTTTTAAGTATAATAAAATCAAATCACTTATATATCAGATAATCAATTTAGTAGCAAAAGGGTTTATTACATAACAATTTTATTGGAATTTTAAAAATTCTAATTAGTTTAGCAAATCTTTCTCAGGCTTCTCCTACTAATTAGTGTAACAGGAAATGTATTTATTGGTCCTAATCCTCTGTATACTGAAAGTCTGATCTACTTACTCTGCTAAAGTAGCTCTCAACCTGGCTCTGCATCAGAATCCCCATGGGAGTTTTAGAAACCTAATGATGGCTGACCCTCACCCCAAGCCAATTAAATTCAAATCTCTGAGGGAAGGATCCACTGATCTACTGGAAGAGCTGTGGATCATTTCAGAAATTTTTACTTAGGTCATTACTGAGCTCTTTGCATTCAGGATGTTTGATATCCATAATTACTATATTTGGGGCTGAGATGATAGTTAAATTTACTGATGTAAACACTTCAAAAAGTGATTAAACAAAATATAGGCCTGCCATTCTTCTTCCGTATTCTAAACGTGTTTGCTCTGAGGAGTGTGAATTTCAGATGACCAACCACATACAAGGCAACAACAGGCACCACGCACAACGAAAAAAGCAAAGTTAGTTATTCCCTCTGACCAGTAATTTCATCATTCCTCAATACACAGAAAAGACACCACAAAGAAAGAGAAGAGAGGATGCATGCTACCTGAAATAAACATCAGAGCTCAGACAGGAGCCCAGAGATGACAGGCTGAAATGTGGATGATCTTGCTGCAGATGAAATGACAGTGACAGTGATAATTCTCTCAGTCCACCTCCTCCCAAACAGCTAGTGTACCAACTTATGCTTCCACACAAAGAATTGAGATGACTCAAAGGGGAGATGACTCAAAGAGATGAATAGTGTCAATATTTCCTCAATCTTGTGAGCTACGTTCTCTTCACACCTTGACTCTTCCTCCATAGGCTACATGGAAATGGGTTGTATGGCTACTTACACTCTCCTACGCTTTGGCAGGTTGTCCTGGTAAATTTTCAGATGGGATTGGGTGGAAGGCAGGGATAACAGCTGTTTAACTTGCCTGATACAGTACTTAGCACAGTAACACATACATGTGGATGACTAATAAGCCATGGAGTAAAATTAGCCTAATTCTGCTCAGATTTCTTGTTTCATCAGCCTTTGGGGAAGACAATGATAATTAGCTGAAATAGCTGGAGAATAACACTTAATCATAGAAAACCAATGCAGAAAAATTACCAAAAACAAGTTGTCGTTGCCTAAGGTACATTTCTATCTGAGAAAAAGAGCAAAATTAAGCAACCTTGAAGTCCTCCAAGCCTTACATCCTAAAATGTTGGGATTTTTTTTTTCTTCTCTTTTTAGTATAATCACTCTGGGCAGACATTTGACTCAAATTCTCAGATGGGTCAAGCTTTCCTCAACCTTATCAAATAATTAATGTGAGATCTGTATAGAAATCTTCACAGTTTATTTTACTCATTAATGTAAAATATAATTAAATGCACAGCAATGACTCTCAATTAATTGCTCAATTCCTTCAAGTTTAGAGATAATCACTTTTTCTTATACGCATACAGACCAATACTGTTTTAGATACACTAACTTGCATAATGTTCAACGAGGTAATTAAAAACAAAAGGAAAGAGCAAGCTTTATCTAAAATAAACTGTTTCAGCTGCTTGAGTTCAAATTAAGCACCTTTCTGAAAATGAAAAGTGATTAAATAACGGTATGGTTATAAAGTGTGGGTGGTTAGATAATCCGAATTGCAGAATAGTTACAAGATGTGCTTTCCCCATCCTGGACAGCCCTTTAAGGCTTGTTGAACACTATTAAGGTGTCAAAAGATAATTAATTTCATAGCAAAACTGACACTCAAGATAGGGAAACTTTTCCATGCACTTCAGTAGTATAATACTAAAACAGAAACCCAAAGAACATTAGCTGCAACACATTTTAAATGGTTTTTCTTTTTAATTTCCACGCTATCATTTTGTAACAATGATAACTTCCAAGGGCTGCAGCTCACAATCCCACAGTCTAGGTGTGACACAGGTGTGAGACATCAGGGCTGTTTCTGCCTGCAGGCTCCCTCCATCACCAGGCCTGCTGCTCCCCTCCTAAAGAGAATGAGGTCTGGTGGGTTTGAATTGTTCTCATATTTCCTTTTACTTTTGGAAAATATTTAACCAAGATTCATGACTGCTTTAATACAATGGCTATGCCAAATTATGACTTTGATTCTGCCTCCCTACTGCCTTTTTATATGATATTTAATAAAGTCACATATTGCAAAGACTAAGCCAAGACAGAAAAACAGTTTGGGAGCACCTGTTACTGCACACCTCTAGGGTGAGAAAAGCAGAAGTAGGAGGCACACCCACAGATTGCTAATGCTAGTGCGCAGAGATGTTGAAGGCGAAATATATTCCAGCGAGCCATCTGCCTTCTGACAGAGAATCTGCAACAGTGTCAGCAGTGAAAATCATCTCAGAGACACAGGCTGAAAATCAGCTGTGACCTCTTCAAGAGCAAAGATCAGCACCGCTTCTTCTGCTACAGCTGGTTTAACATACCCTCCTCCTCCTGCCCAGGTAATGTTTTCAGAGCTCTATCCTGTTTTTATTTGGCTTCACACATCCTTTTGCCTTTGACATATGAAATAGGCTGGACTATCTGAAGCCTGACTTTTAAAGGAATGGATCTGAAGCTCTCTCTTGCTCTCTCTCTCTACTGTGACTTGAAATTCAAAAGCACACACACTAGGCTGTTGGGGGATGGCTATGGGATGTTACATTTGGTATATAAGGTATTGATTGTATGAATGAGCAATGCCTTGAACTAGGCTTAATAGATGTTACCCAGCGTGGAGCTAAAATCTAAAACCTAAAACCTGAAATAGTGGGACTGGTTCTGCAGAGCTTGTACAATATCTGACACACAGCAGCTGTGCAAAAAAAGTTTGGCAAGAACCAATGAAGGAGTGAGTCAGTGGATGAACGAATGAATGAACAAATGAATCTACAGGGGCCAACTAGCCAAATAAGGCAATCACCACCACTTACCATTCCTACCTGCCTTCGGATTCAGCTTTTATATACCTGTTTCTGCTCAGCTTTTCTTTTCCCTCTATAACTTCATAATAGACCCCCAGACCCTCCTGTTTTTTAGGCTCATGGTTTCTCCCAGACTTTTCCTAAAAATCTCCTATTCACCCACTCCCCCTTGTACTTCTCCAAGGCCTTGTGCCCCAGTCCACCTCACATGCTGCCTCCAAAGAGACCGTATAAATTGTTGATAAACCCCTGGTTTATCTGACTCAAAATCACCTAAAATTATGAGGCCAAATCATAAATCACAGTCCCTGTCAGTGTCAGTTTTCATCCCAACAATTAATTTCCTCTCATATTACCCCATTTTAAACTATTCTAGGTTGCTTTATGAAATAATTTATTATTTTAGTATTTAAAATACCGTGGCATTTATCTTTGTAATCTATTTCTATGTGGTCACTATTACTCTTTTTAAAATGCTATTGTCCATCTGTGTCCTGTGGGATGATTCTAGCTCAGAGGGTCCTATCGTGCCTACATGTGGCGCTCCACAAAGTGTTCAGAAAACAGAATCGCTGGAGTATTCAGTGGTGGGGACAGACACATGACAAGACAATTCCAAAAAGATGCACCTCAACTGTCTTTTAAGTAATGCATTGAGCAGCACCCTTTACCTTGATTCAACAACCACTTTGAGAAAGATTTTTTTTTTTAATGTCAAGCATCAAACTCTTCAAACAATTCCACACTTCCCTGGTTCTCATTCTAATTTTCATCAGAAATCAAACAGAAGAGTCTACTTCAAGGTAATACCTTTCGCCTCAAACAAATGTGATCAAAAAATGATATCCAACAATGGTATTATTTATGTTTTGGGGCTAGTTATGATTACTCAGAAGTGAGCTAAAGTTGAGAAAAAAAGGAACCAGCCTCCTAGATTGAGAATGTGCATTGCTTGTTCAGTCAACTAAGAATGTTCTATCCTAAGCTTAGCTTTTACCTTGACCTCTGGTTTTCTAGCTGCTTCTGGTGTTGATAGCAGGAAATGTCCCAGCCCAAGCACAAATGTGATTCAGGCATGTACCAGCAAGCCTGGAGTTAGAGGGAAGCCTCCAGGAGACTCGGGCTGGAAATGAGAGTTAACAACAATTAATTTTTAGGGGAAATGGAGAGGAAGTGGGAGGGGCCAAAATTTGACTCAAAGATAAGAGGCCAGTCATTGGACTGAAGGGAAGTATAGTGTCCACCATTCTTATAGTCCACAGGCCCCACTCCCCAAGGACTCAGTCAAAGGACTATGACAGGGTAAAGTAGAAGCAAAAATTCTGGTTTTTTGTTTTTTGAGTTTTTTTAACTACAATTTTAATGGGCATGGAGAGGGCAAGACTGTCCTTCATATTTGTACCAGAAGGTACTATTTGCATTTCTGGGCCAGAAATTGATCCAGAATCTTCTATAAAATAGGAATGACAAGAAAAATATTATTTTTGTTGTGCTTATTTGGCTCTAGGCAGTGTACTGAGTGTTTTATGTACATTGTGTTGTCTAAGAGATATCAGCAATCTCAACATCAGGAATTCTCAGCTTTAGCCCAGGTACCAAGAGCAGCACCTACATACAGCTCTGGTCAATACAGAAAGTCTCAGTGCCAAGACATCTTCAGGGAACACCTGTGGCACAGGTGCTGAATTTGGTATCTGTAATAGTCATCCTCCAAGATACCTCCCACCAAGCTCTCTGCCTCCTGGTATCCGTGCCCATGTACAATCTCCTCCCATGTTGACTGAATACAATTGATATGTGACACCAGTAAAATATTGTGGAAATGTCAGTGTTTGACTTCTCAGGATAGGTCATAAAAGACATTGCAGCTCTAATTTTTTTTCTTCTCTCTTGGATCATTTGCTCTGTAAGAACAAATGAACACTCAAACCATGAACACTCAAACAGCCCTGTGGATAGGATACGTGATGAGGAGCTAAGAGCTCCTGCCAAAAAGCCAGTGACAGATTGAGGCTTCCTGCCAACAACCTTGTAAGTGAGCCATCTTGGAAGCAGATCTTCCAGCCCCAGTCAAGCCCTCAGTTGACTTCATCCCAAGCCAAAAATTTAACTTCAGCCTCATTAGTGATCTCAAGCCAGAATTACCCAGCCTAGCTGCTCTGAATTCCTGACCCACAAAAATGGTGAAATGATGTTTATTAATTTAAGCTACTAAGTTTTGGGGTAATTTATTACATAGCAATAGACAGTATTATTGATTTTGTTACTTTGGTACTTGGAAGTGGAGCATCAGAATAACAAATAACTAAAAGTATGGAACTGGCTTTGGAAAAGGCAGTGTGCAGAAGCGCCAAAGACTCTGGGGAGAGTATTGGAGGGAGCCTCATGTGCAGTGAACAGACTATTAGTAGAAGCCAGAATGCCTTTGAGGAAGGTATGAGTCGGGGCTGAAAGGAGATGTGCGAAAAAGTCACTGGAAATTGGAGGAAAACGGATGCTGCTATATAGCATCAGAGAATTTAGTGACACTACTTCCTGCAGTTATGTGGAAAGCAGAAAAATGTACCATGTAAAATGGGATGACCTAGTTAAGAAGATTTCAACGCAGGTGTTTAAGGTGCTGCTTAGATTCTCCTTGCTGCCTATAGTAAAATGAAAGCAGAGAGAGAGAAGCTAAAGGAAAGACTTAAAAAGGAACAAGGACCTTCTGGTTTTAAAAATCCCCAGCCTCTCCAGATGACTAACAAACATGTTATAATTAAGAAATGGCTTTCAGGCGAAGATGAAGTCCAAGATGTTTCCAGGAATATATGGTCTCATACAGATTTGATATGGTGCCTCAGAGAACTGTTCAGTCACACAATAGGGCTTCTAAGAAACTTTAGGGTGAATTTCCTCAGCAATCTCAGCAGAAGCCCAAGTTAGAGAAGGACTTATCTCAAAAAGATTTGCAGATATGGCTTCTGTCTAATGAGGAGCACACAAAGTTTTTAAGACAATTATTTGGACAGAGACACCACTAGCTTGGACTGAATGAGACAGAAACAGCACAAAATGAAAAAGAAGAAGGTTTTGGTCTCTCAAAATTCAACTTGCAGGGAATAGGCTTGAAAAGCTACACAGCTGCAACCCTGGGTTACCTTTCATGGAAAAGGATGAGTGAGTCAGAGCGTAGAAACTAGAGCCTAAAGGGCAGATCTATGAACCACAGAGAAGTACAACTACATCTTAATCTAGCAGCTTCCAAAATATGCCCAGTTAGATTTCAGACCGCTGGTACTTGTGTGCCTCCTGTTTTCCACATTTTTACATAGGAGTGCTTATAGCAGTTATCATACGCCTATCCCACCACTGTCTGTTGGGTGTGTCAGAGGGAAATAATCTGTCTCTCTAGGTTCACAATTGTTCAGATTAAGTGCAACTGTACTCAAGGAGTTATACTTAACTATACCTGAGGAGGTGCATCTGTATCTGGGCCTGATTTAGATGATGGGATTTTGGACTTCAATCTGAAGTTGTACTGGGTTGAGATTTTGGGAGGTCTTGTGAGGGGTGTGAGTGCATTTTGCATAAGGAAGAGATATGAGTCATCAGTAGCTAAAAGGTAGACTAGTTGGCAGCCTCCAAAGTGGTCCCCAATGTTCCCTGACTCCTGTATTTTATATATATATGTATGCATATTATATATATATATATATAATTTTACCATTATAAAGGATGTGTAGGATACAATTTATACTTTCTAAACAATCAATAATACAATAAATCAAGTTCTGATTTGTAGTGTTTGCTGATATCCATAATATAAATGTTCCCACCATGGCTGATTTCAAGCTACCAACATAATGTCACTGAATTCAGAGACAGAATGAGACTGAGATGTGCAATAGGACACACCTATATAGTATTCTCTCCATACAGATGCAAAAGACATAAAGAACCACGAGAGGGCTTCTCTGGTGGCGCAGTGGTTGGGAGTCCGCCTGCCGATGCAGGGGACACGAGTTCGTGCCACGGTCCAGGAGGATCCCGCATGCCGCGGAGCAGCTGAGCCCATGGGCCGTGGCCGCTGGGCCTGCGCGTCCGGAGCCTGTGCTCCACAGCGGGAGAGGCCGCAGTGGTGAGAGGCCCGCGTACCGCAAAAAAAAAAAAAAAAAAGGAACCACAAGAGTATCAATAAAGGAAAAATGGAGGAAGTGAGGAGTTATGAGGATTTATTACCTTAACTTTTAATATAATTTTTTAAAGAAGGTTTATATAGTTTAATTTTTAATAATGGCTGTTTTACAATTGGCTTGCAAAATTCTTAAATGCTAACCAATAGCTCTCAAAAGTAGGTACGAGGCAGCTTCAGCCGACCCTGAACTGAGCCTCCTAACAACAGCGCTGCACATGAACCGTCTTGGAAGCAGACCCTTCTGTCCCACTCAAGCCCTCAGATGACTGCAGCCCCACCTAACATCTTTTTTTTTTAATTAATTTATTTAATTTATTTATTTTTGGCTGTGTTGGGTCTTGGTTGCTGCATGAGGGCTTTCTATAGTTGCAGCGAGCAGGAGCTACTTTTTCTTACGGTGTGCGGGCTTCTCATTGCGATGGCTTCTCTTCTTGTGGAGCACAGGCTCTAGGCACGTGGGCTTCAGTAGTTGTGGCTTGCAGGCTCTAGAGCACAGGCTTAGTAGTTGTGGCTCTCGGACTCAGTAGTTGTGGCGCATGGGTTCAGTTACTCTTCAGCACGTGGGATCTTCCTGGACCAGGGCTTGAACCCGTGTCCCCTGCACTGGCAGGCAGATTCTTAACCACTGCGCCACCAGAGAAGCCCACCCACCTAACATCTTGACTGAAACCTCATGAAAGACCTTGAGCCAGAAGCATCCAGCTGAGCCACCTCTGAATGCCTGACCCATAGACTCTGTAAGATACTAAATGTTTGTTGTTTAATCCACAAAATGTCGAGGTAGTTTTCACTCAGTAACAGATAATAATATATCAGCAACTGCTGCAGCCATGGGAGACGTTGTCTCCTTAGGCAGAGGAGTGCAGGAGGAAAATGGGGAGTCCTACATAAGTAAGAGCAACGTTTCATGGGGTACCCTTGGCATCTCTGTAAGCACCCCAAAACTATTCGAGAGAAATTTGAGAGGGAATTGGAGTTCTACCAGGGTTGTTTTTTTATTCTCATATTACCAGTGAAGTATCTGAGGCTCGGTGAAGTAGCTGAGGCTCAGAAGAGTTAAGTAGCACATCTAAAATCACATAGCCAATAAGCCAGTAAAAGGTAAAACCAGGGTTTAAACCCAAATCTAAGCCTATGCTCTCCCAGGGAGACCTTCAGAAGGTTATTGGTTTTTAGAACATGTTATTGTTTATGAATAATTTGATGCCCACACAATCTGATGAGGGAAAGGGATTATTATTTCTACTTTAAACTTTTTTAATTGAGATTTGTATAGCTAGTAACCAGAGCTGAAACTAGAAAATCTCCAAACTTCTAATGTTCAAAAAAGACTACAAAATAAGTTTGAGTATAAAATATGATCATGTGTATAATTAAATATTAAATGTTGTAGTATAGGGCTTCCCTGGTGGCGCAGTGGTTAAGAATCTGCCTGCTAATGCAGGGGACACGGGTTCGAGCTCTGGTCTGGGAGGATCCCACATGCTGCGGAGTAACTAGGCCCGTGAGCCACAACTACTGAGCCTGCGCGTCTGGAGCCTGTGCTCTGCAACAAGAGAGGCCGCAATAGTGAGAGGCCCGTGCACCGCGATGAAGAGTGGCCTCCGCTTGCCACAACTACAGAAAGCCCTCGCACAGAAACGAAGACCCAACACAACCATAAATAAATAAATAAATAAATAAATAAATAAATAATCACATTACAGAAGAGTATTTTAAAAAAAAGTTGTAGTATAGAAAAACTTGAATTCAGAATTCAAGTAAAATTCAGAACTCAATAGCCTTGTTATATTTTACTAGTCTTTCTAATTTACAGTTAGAGGCAAGAAAACATGTAACAAAAGTAAGCTTCTATGGTCAATAAATGTAGATATTTTTAAGATTTATTAAAATTTTTACTTGTTCAAAATCAGATTTCTTTTGGGCCTTATCCAGTTTGACCCAGGACCTATGGGCCCCTACTAATTTGCATGATTCCCACATACAGTATTAAAATATTTCCAAGCTCTTCAAATTATTCACCTTAACAGCTTTTCATAAGCACTTCAAATAAATAGTAACACGGCTTTGTTTTCCAGATGACATTTCATGTGTCTAAATAATTCTACCAGACTTCAATGATTACATCAACTCAGGATAGCAAAGAACAAATACCAAATTTAACTTGGAACAATTTTAACAAATTCCACATTTGCTTTTCCTCTTAAGCATTTACTATTTATGACTTGGTACAGTAGGTACAGTGGTGGAAGCTCCATTAAAAAGGCCTAGAACTCTAAAGACTGGGATGCTTTCTGGGACTATGTTTGAGCAAGATAAACCAAATGGCCCACCCCGAGAGGTGGATTGTAAGTGTGATGATTAGAGAAACAGGATGTATCCAAAATCCAATGAGGAATACCAGAATATGGCTGCAGTCCAATCAAACCAACTAGGGTAGAATTTCAGGAAGGCATAAAATGATTGTGGTCAAAGGAAATGACATCTAATCAACTGTACTGTAATTTGTAGAAGAATGTGTCAACAGAACTGGGATGGTCTTCATAAGAATCTGGGGAAAGGGAAGCAAAGATTCAGGGAAGCAGGTAAGTATTCTAGGCAGTTTCTAGCACCAAATACCTCCAGACGTAAGCTAGAGAATGGTCCCATTCCAGAAATAAAATGGTCCCATTCTCCTGGATTAAACATTCTCAAACAGTTTGGTCTCAGGTCCCTCTTACACCTTTAAAAATTATTGAGGACCCCAAAGAGTTTTTTTTATATGAGCTGTATCTATTGATGTTTACCATAATAGAAATTAAAGCTGAGAAAATGTTTAAATGCAAAATACTTAATTGTACATTCCTATTACCTGTCAGAATGAAAACATCATCACAGATTCCACTGTAAACTCATGATGGAGAGTGAAAAAGGCAAATAACCTCTTAATATTATTATAAAAATGTTTTGACTTCAGAGATGCCTAAAAGGGTCTCAAGGACTTGGAGCACACCCTGTGCAGCCCTGTCCTCAATGATTCCAGTTGAACAACTGTCTAAGGGTGGATTGACTTTCCATGTGAAACTTCCTACGGGAGAGAAAGGAATTTACCTTCTCTGCAGTCTACTCGCCTGCCTCTTTCTCAACAGCATTCTGATTTACATGCCAGACTGGGGCGATTGGCTTGCGGGAAGGGGTTTTTCTCTGAGTCTCCTCAACTGCAGTAAAACCATATCTTGGTTTCTCAAAGTTGATGCAGAACATTTCCCTCTGTAAAGCTCAAATTCAATCTCACTCTCAAACCTCACTGATCAGCACTCTCAGAAGTACCATAAGCCACATGTTCATAGTTAGGGAGCCACAGAAAAAGTTAGAGGTATGAGTATATACACTCACTGAGCACTTACATATTCCGAGTTCTACATTCTCTGCTCAGTACTTTCCATAATATGCCATTAATTCCCACCCTGTGAGTTGGGTCTTTATAATTCTCATTTTAGAGAGGGACGAACTGAAGGGTTAAGACATTACACAAGATCATACTGGGATGTGATAAAGCTGGAATGTGAAACTTCCAATAATAACAATTGCAAAAATAAACAGCAATTGATTACATTCTAAGTGTGTAGAAACATTGCTCTGAATACTTTATGTGGGTTTTTCATTTCTCACAGCAATTCCATAAGATAAATACTATGATTAATTTCCCATTTATATTTGAGGAAACTAAGACACAAAGCGATTAAGTGAAATATGCAAGATCACACAGCACATAATTGGTGGAGCTTGAATTTGGCTGAACCCAGGCAGTCTGACTCCAGGATCCACGCTCTTAAACCCTACACTCCGTTCCTCTTAGCAATCTTGTTTAATCCCAAACCTATGCTCTTAGCCTCTTATGCACTGCCTCTCAGGAAGTCTTCCAAAGAGACGCTTCACAAAGAGGCACCATCTCCTGGCTGCAGAGTATGTATTAAGGCTAATCGGTTACAATAAGATCATCTTCGTAACACACATTTGTATACAAATGTATATAAACAGTGCAGCTGTAAACAGCTAGGAGTAAATACACTAAATATCTGTATGTTCTAAGGAACAAACTTGATAGAAAAACCAGTGGTTAACTTTATGGAAGTATTAAAGAATAAAAAATAAATATAGAATGAGAGAATCCTAGAATCTCAGAATTGTAAAGGGTCATAGTTACTATACAAGCAGAAAGGGCAGGTTGACTATGAATGGAGAGAATATTTGAATCTACGTAGAGCTTCAGACTCCACATTACTAAGCATGAATAATCTAAGGACTTTGGAAAATAGGGATAATTTCAGGCACTCTTACCTTACCTGTCTCAGGAGTACAAGTGAGGCCATTGGCCAGTTTTAAACATCCATTTATTTCTTGTGTACTCTAATTCTGAATTAGAGTAATAAGCTGCTTAACATCTTTTTTTTAAAGTATATCACTGTTAAGACAGAATTAAAAACTGGTTCTTCAGTAATTAATTTTATGAATGCAGAATTTTTCTTAAGAGTATGACTGAAATTATTTTTTAAAGATATACCTATCCCACCTTGGTTTCATCTATATGGTTATTTATTATCCCTGTTGGCAACTTTGATGATGATTTAGCACTCTGAAATCTTGCTGACTAAAACTCTGTTTCCACTGGTAATAGTTCCATTTAAGTTCTTTTACAGACATCTGGATATAAAGATGAACTTAGAAGTAATTCCTTTGATATTCTTTGATAACTTCAAAAAGGAAGAAATCTGGAATCTGCTTTTCAACTGAAAAATAAGTGCCAGGCATAACTGGTTCAACCCTTCCTGACCTTCTGTGACATTTAAATACTCTTCTTCCAGCCTAATTCACTTTGTCCTAACCAGACAGACACTGGGCTTCAGAGCTGATAAAGGAGAGTTCATGCTCCCCTGTACGGACTGTAGTGCTGTTCACATGTAGGCACAAAACAATCTCTCTCTCACTACCCTTCCTTCCTTCACTCCTTCCCTCCCTCCCTTGAGATTCTGGACAGCTCAGGTCTTCCGTTCCAATGATCAACTTGCTTACTGGTTATAAAAATGTCTACTCCTATTTAGAGAGAGAAGCTAGGAGTAGAATACTATCTTGGATTCAACCAAGCCTAACTGACTCAAGACTTTTCTTACTATAAGCCACATTATCAAAAATTGTTTAATAATGATTTTAAGCTACTTATACTAAAACACTTAAAAACGTGTATGACCTTCTAGGCCCACATTTTTTAAAATTGGTTCTGTTTTAGGTTGAAACAGGTATGGCCCGGGGTATGGGAAGATTTAAAAAAAAAAAGATTTTAAAAAAGAGAAGGACTACAGTGAAAGGAAAACTCACATGAAGTTTTCAAAACTAATCGACACATTACGTGTTTTTGTGTGGGGGGGTGTGTGTGTCTTAGACAATGAGTGGCATATAAAACACTGGACAGCATGAACAAGAGAATTCAATATGAGGATCATATAGAGAATATACATTTCAAAATTTTTAACTGAATTTGGTTGTGTCATTAATTATCCAGACAGCTGCAGCTGATAGACTCAAGATAGAAGAGTTCAAAAGAACTAGGATAAACATCTAAGAGTTTATAAGTAACATCCGTTATTAGTTATATCTCATAGATGCAGCAAATCAATAGGTGTTCCTCATGTCAGTTACTGTTTGTCCCCAAATATCTCTCTTGCCAAAGCACCTTGGTGCACAGTGATGGAAGATAAAGAGCGAGAGGGAGTACTCTTCAATTTTTAGTTTCCAACATTTCTACAGGATGGTGTGTTTTCTTTTCTTCCTCCTTTTGTAACAGGCTTGATGTATTATCTTTATCTGAGACCATAGTGCCAACACCAAAGAATGAACTGATAGAAGTAATGGGTCAGAGTCAGGCACTGTTCAATCTGTGATGTGATACTGTGGACAGCAACAGGGCTGCAGAACCCAGAGCACTCAGAGGCAGGTTAGTGACAGCAGTGCCTGCAAAAGAACCAGCAGCAGAAGAGGCCATCATGGGACCTCCAGAGACATCAGGGTATGAAAAGATTTGAAAAACACTGATCTCACAGATTCTTTTCTAAATCAGGGCTTCGCCATCAGCTTCTGCTAAGTTTTGGGCCCATGTCAAATGATTATCTTCAATTTGTCCCATTAGTATTGAGACAGGATTAGTGGTGCCGGTCTTCTGCTACCTACCTCATAGAACACTGTTCAGAAGAGTTGGTACCTGTAAAAAAGTTTCAGCAGGTAGATAAAAATACCTTTCTATCTGCCTTTCTATCTTGAACTGAGTAGATTAAGTGTGAGCACCATGAAGAATCAGAAAGCTAGGAATCTTTCTTCAAGGAGCTTATAGCCCAGCTGGGGAGACAAAACACTCTATCTGTCATCTAATGCTACGTAACAAATTACCCCAGAATTAGAAGCTTAACATTTATTATTTCACAGCTGCTGCAGACCAGAGAGCTGAGAGCAGTTTGGCTGGGTGAATCTGTCTCAAAGTATCTGAGAAGGTTACAGGGAAGACATCCACTGGGGCTGCTGCAGATTTATCCACTAAGGTAGGAAGCACTTGCAACCTCAATCACATAGCTGTTGTCAGGCCTCAGTTTTTTCCAGGGTGGTTTACCAGAGACTTCAGTTCTTTACCACACAGTCCTCTCCATAGGTTGTCTGAGTGCTCTCAGGGCCAGGACATGGAAGTTGGCTTCCCTCGGGGAGAATGATCTGAGAGAGAGAATGCACCCAAGGTGGAAGCTACAGTCTTTGTAAAACCTAACATCAGAAGTGACATACCATCACTCCTGCCATAGACTGTGGTCACACAGACCAACCCTGATACAGTGTGGAACGGGACCACACAAGTGTGTGAAAAGCAGGAGGTGGGGATCACTGGGGGCCATCTTGGAAGCTGGCTAACACAGAGACATCCTTACAGAAGCACGTGTGCAAGTTCATGAATGATAATTCTGAGTGAGTGATTCAGAAACTGCATGCTGTACAAAAACATCACAGGAGGGTTAGGCTAATCAGGAAGGGGTCATGGTGCTGACAGGGCTTCCAATAAGCCTAAAGGATCATTTAGCATTTAAACAAGCAGATAGAAGCTGGGAAAACATTCCTGTCACGGGAAGTAGCAGGACGAAAGAGAGGAGACAATTATCTACAAGACATGCTAGAGAAGCTAGGAAGGCCAGCTAGGTGTTGCTCTGAGAGCTTTCCACTCTGGGGGCCAACCAAGTTTTTCAAGAGACGGTAACATTGAGTTTTCCTGCCTAAACTTCTGATTTGTTTCTCTTTGACTCTAGAAACTGTGATACACTGAATCTTTTGAAAAATAACATTAGAGCCAGAAGCGCAGAAGGAACCTCCAAGATCATGGCATCAACACCTGGAGTACCTGTAACACCAAACAGGGAAAACTCTACATAGTCTAATGCTCCCCATGCTTTTTCCGCAGCACAGCGTGTGTTACCAGATGCTGAAAGAGACCATTATTTTTCAAATCAAAAATATCGTGCTGAAAAATGGGATTAATAAAACATTAATGAATTCTGATGAGCTGTTTTCATGGTGTGTATTCTCTAATGATTAATACTCTATCAATGAAATATTTCTAATCTCATTTAGCCTCCTAATTTATGTAGATGTGAAATAAACAAAGGAAAATGATATATCTATGTTGGAATGTTTTTCCTCTTTGAGGTTGATGTTTAATGGTGAGACGAGTGCTCAGAAGCCGCTGCACTGATCCCTCTCTTTTAGGGTGTGTGGGGCACGTCTGTAATTCGCATCTGAGTGCAACAGAGGCTGGAAAATATAAGTCTCCCCTGCAGTCTCATAGCCTGCACTCTGGTGACTGAGGGGAGGTGACTCGTTCCAACTCCTGGGTGTTCAGTACATTCCAAATTTGGTTAGTTTTGCCCTCTGCTGTCTTTTTGTGTGGGGGTAAAATTTACATAACATAAAATTTACCACTTGAACCATTTTTAAGTATACAGCTCAGTGTTGTATAATAATTAACACACCAATTCCAGAACTTTTTCATCAATTGAAAGTGAAAGTCTATTAAACAGTAACTCTCCAGTTGCCCACTTTCAAGCCCCTGGCAAACACTTTTCTACTTTCTGTCTGTATGAATTTGACTATTACAGGTGCTTCATGTAAGCAGAATCATGCAATTGTTGTCTTTTTGTATCTGGCTTAATCACATAGCCAAATGTCTTCAAGGTTTGTCATATGTCTTAAATATACTTTGACCATGAAGAAAGCCAGGTTCCTTCTTAAGCATGTGGAATTTGATTATATCTGTATGTGAGACTCTATGTAGTTTCACCTCCTATTAATATGCAGCATACAAGGATGTCGTAGGAGGGGTAAGGGCTATACACTTTTGCCCCTGAAATAGAAACAGAGAAAGAAAAATAGTTCAGTTGACATTGCCTCTTGAGGATGTAGGCAAGAACCTATTATTGGGATCAGAAGTAGTGAGAAGCAGGAGTTGGAGGTGAGGGGTTATGGGTGTTTCCCCTGACCCATCTGGCTTGTACCTTTTTCACATGCTCCTGAATGATCCATTTTCTGCTGGAGTGTCTGTTATTACAACCATATGGCATGAACCTCTTCTAGTTTTATGCATTTCCCTTCATTGATATGAAGTAAGAGAAAAGATTTAAACCTTCATTACACTTCACTGCTTGTGAAGATCTATGGATTTTGTTGCTATTAAATGGAACCAGAAATTGTTTTAAATCTAAGTGTGTCCCAGGCAGCAATGTTACTGAATCATTTCATGACCTGAATATCACAATATTACAATATCAAATACATACAGATAGATAGATAGATCACATCACACCAAGATCATTAATTAATTCATGTATGTCTGTGTGGGTATGGGTGTATGTGCGTGTATACAGTGACATAAATAAGAACAATGGGGTTTCTAGATGAATATGAAAGACAGCGAGGATAGTAAATGTCTAAGTGAATATCTGATGAGTTACAATTGGCAAATTGACCAGTCTGATACTGTTCCTGTCTTAGACATCAGATGGAAAAGCAGAGAGGTGTGATCTTTACAGTGGATGGCACCTCACGGTCCACAGCTGTGAAATACATAAGAATTTAAGCAGAGAGGAAAGAAGCTTTTCAGACCTGTTTGAAGAGATAACCTGAATTCCTTCAATGTTCTTTAAGACATTCAAGTAACGTATAAAACCTCCTTTTAAAATTATTTTGGCTGTTAGACTATATTTTACATGCCGTTCTACGCAGAGATGAGACCATGTGCAGCCCTATCTTTTACTATGATTACGAGTTACATTTTCACTTTTTTCTCTCCATCAACATTAGAAGCATCACTATATGGTCTTACCTGAGCACATTCTCAGTGCACCTGTGTTTTTGTAATTCTGAGTAACTGATACCAACTGCTATAACACACAATCTCAAAACCTTAGTGACAACATGAATATTTCTCATGTTCAGGAATTCCTATGTGGATTTGCTAAGCTCTCCATTCAGGGATCCAGGAAAGAGGAAGATGGAGGAGGCACACATTTCTTGACTGCCTTGGCCAGGAAGTGATGTCTATCATTTCTGCTCACAGTCCATTGCCCCAAACTACATGTGAAGGAGGATGAAAAATTCAGGGAAGCGCATGGATGTTCACTAAGCACCAAGTATCTCTGTCATAACCACGATATAATCCTTGGGTTATACAAAAAGAACAGAGACTGTACTTATGATCTATACATATAAGGCTCTTGTGCTTGAATACGCACAGGATAACAGCAAAACCATGGAAAATACAAAATACTGTACATGCCTCTAGTCCTTATCTGCAATTCCAAATTCCAAAATGTTCTGGAAACCAAAAGAGTTTCCAGTAACTAGTTTGATGGAAAAAAACTGACCTGAACTGAAGTGAGGCTATTGATAAGGATATCTGGACCTATGGTTCTCATTTAAGGAGCTGAGAACCTGAATAAAATATATATAAATAAGGAGTAAAAACAGGAACGAAATTGGATTTGCAGGTTAGATATATTTGATTTGTCCCTAAGCTTTTAGTCATCTGTCATGTAAACCTATTAGCCAACATTTATTGAGTATTTCCTGTGTAACAGGTATTGTTCTAAGTGCTTTGCTTATTTAATGTTCTCAACAAAACGTTGGTGTAAGTATTATTATCATCTCCACTTAACAGAAACAAAGCCCCAGTAGGTTTAGATAAGGTCTCCCATCTAAAAAGAAGGGAAGTTAGGGAGAAAATTCAGGCAAACTTATTCCAGATGCCCTTCTCTCAACTACTATCTGACACTGCTCCCACATAGTATTTAAAATCACATTAAGGAAATCCTTTCCCAGTGTCGCATCATTAAGGAAATCCTTTCCCAGAGTCGCATCATCAAAGTGGCAGTATAGGAGTACTCCACTCTCTATCCACCCAAAGAACACCAGACTTGACAGTCGTCAACAGACAAGAGTGCCTTTGTGGAAGTCCAGTGGAAAAGTTCCAGCACATCATTGGAGGAAAAAAAAAAATTCCAATATTGGACACACTGAAGAGGGTAAGAGGAACAGTTTCACTTTATTTATGAAAAGGTGCCCCAAGGTGGCAGAACTTCAGTGACAAGGAAGAGCTTCTCTGCCCCAGGATTCTCTTCCATAGGGGAAATTGAGAGTATATGAGTGCCAGGCTTCCTCAGCTGTGCAGGAGGCTGCCGAAGAGGCTCATTTCTTTATGGCCCAATCCAGAACACTGAGTTGTAAACTGCATGACTGGAATGGGGGGTGGGGCCAATGAGCCCCTGTGAGAGGAGCAGCCAAGGCTTGGAATGGAATTTATCAAAGGGACAAAGATCCTACTAACTGCTTCACGGACTCCATCAGGAAGCTCGCCTATGAGCAACTGGGGACATCTCACCTGGGGATCCCTCCAACAGGCTTCTGGGCACCCCCAACACTCTTAGAACCACACCCACATACACACCACACCCCATGGTTGACTCCAGTGAATGTTTCTGAGGGCAAAGGTGGGAAGAGAGAACCTTTGCAGACAGCTAGTGAGCACATGCAGAAAGTTGGCCCAACTCTGCCCTACTGGTAGAAAACACACAAACTTAAGCATTCAGCACTACCCTAGAGAGAAAGAGAAACTTTACAGCACCCAGCCTGGATTTGCAGGATCAAGAGAAGGCACACAATTTTAAGAATTCCCCTTCAAGAAGGAAGAAATATGGAGCAAGTATCTTACTGAAAAAGTCTGATAAAGCCTCAGAAATCCTAACAGGGCTATTGGAAGGTATTTCTCTTCCAAAGCCAGTCAGTAAAGACTGGAAGAAGTGACTGCTTTTACAAATGCAAAAATAGCAACACAAGGCCCCAAGAAGCATGAAAAGTCAAGGAACCATGACACCACCAAAAGAGCATAATAATTTTCTAATAAGCAACCCCAAAGAAATGAAGATCTGCAATTTGCTTGACAAAGAATTCAAAATAGTTCTTTTAAGGAAGCTCAGGATAAATTCCTAGAAACTGACAACCTACCAAGACTGAATCATGAAGCAACAGAAAATCTGAACAGACTAATTACTAGTAAGAAGATTGAATCACTAATCAAAAACCTTCCAAAAAATAAAGTCCAGTACCAGCTGGCTTCACTAGTGAATTCTACCAAACATTTAAAGAAGAACTAATACCAATCCTTCTCACACTCTAAAAAAAAAAAAAAAAAAAGGAGGGAATACTTCCCAACTCACTTTATGAAGCCAGCCATACTCAGATACCAAAGCCAGACAAGGACACTAAAAGAAAAAAAATTGCAGGCCAATATCACAGATGAACCTAGATGCAAAATTCTCAATAAAATATCAGCAAACTGAGTTCAAGAAAGCATTAAGAGGACTGTACCATGATTATGCGAGATTTATTCCAGGGATGCAAGGATGGTTCAACATCCACAAATCAATTAATGTGATATACCACATTAACAAAACAGGATAAAAATTATATGACCATCTCAATAGATGTAGAAAAAGCTCGGCAAAACTCTTCCATGATAAAAACTCTCAAGAGACTGGGTATAGAGGGACCATACCTCAATATAATAAAGGCCATATATGACAAGCCCACAGCTAATGTCACACTCAACAGTGAAACACTGAAAGCTAAAGGAATCATACTCCTTGATTTTAAAATATATTACAAGCTATAGTAATTGAAACAGAATGGTGTTGGTATAAAACAGAAATACAGACCAATGGAACAGAATAAAGAGTCCAGAAATAAACCCATGCATTATGGTCAACTAATTTTTGACAAAGCAGCAAGAATGCACAATGAGAACAGAACAGTCTCATCAAAAAACGGTGCTAGTAAAACTGGGTATCTACATGTAAAAGAATAAAATTGGACTCAATTTACACAATACACAAAAATAACTCAGAATGTGTTAAATACTTAAATATAAAATCTGAAACTGTAAAACTCTTGAGAGAAAACAGAGGGAATAAGCTCCTTGACATTGATCTCAACATTGATTTTTTGGATTTGACACTAAAGCAAAGGTAAAAAAAGCAAAATTCAACAAATGGGACACATCAAACTAAAAGGCTTCTGCATAGCAAAGGAAACAATTAAAATAAAAATGCTACCTACGGAATGGGAGAAAATATTTGTAAATCATATATCTGACAAGGGGTTAATATCCAAAATGTATAAGGAACTCTAACAACTCAACAGCAAAAAATAAAAACCCAACTTAAAAAATGGGAAAAGGACCTGAATAGACATTTTTCCAAATGAGATATACAAATGGTCAAGAGGTATCTGAAAAGATGCTCAACATCACCAATCTTCAACAAAATGCAAAGCAAAACCACAATGAGATACTACCTGAAACCTGGTAGGATGGGTATCATCAAAAAGACAAAAGATAAGAGATGTTGGTGAGGATGGAGAGAAAAGGGAAGACTTGTGCACTGTTGGTGGGAATGTAAATTGGTACAGCTAGTATGAAAAACAGTATAAAAGTTTCCTAAAAAAATTATAAAATAACTGTTATATGATCCAGCAACACACTTCTGGGTATATATCCAAAGGAAATGAAATCAATATCTCAAAGAGATATATGTACTTCCATGTTCATTGCAGCGTTATTTAAAATAGCCAAGATGTGGAACAACCAAGTGTCTATCAATGGATGAATGGATAAAGAAAATGTGGTATAAATATATTCAATGAAATATTATTCACCCTTAAAAAAGAAGGAAATCTTGCCATTTGTGACAACATGGATGAACCTTGAGGGCATTATGCTAATTGAAATAAGCCAAACAGAGAAAGATAAATACCATATGGATACTTATACCTACATCTGAAAAAAAAAAAGTATATATATATATATTCAAACGGATAGAAACAGAGAGTAGAATGATGATTGCCAGGGGTTTGGGGGTGGGGGAAATGGGGAGATGTTAGTCAAAGGGCACAAGCTTTAAGTTATAAGATGCATAAGTTCTGAGGCTCTAATGTACAACATGGTTATTCTAGTTAATGACACTGTATTTTTTACTTGAAATTTGCTGAGAAAGTAGATATTTAAGGTTCTCACCAAAAACAAAGGTAACTATTCGAGGTGACAGATGTGTTAACTTGATTGTGGGAATCATGTCACCATATATATATATATATATATATATATAACCATCACAATGTATACTTTAAATATATTACATTGTATTTGTCAGTTATACCTCAATAAAGCTGGGGTTGGGAGAGACTTCTCTGACCCCATGGCACACTTCCCTTCCCCATCATAACATTTACCTCACAGATACCCTTCATTCAATAAATATCTCCTGAGCACCAATTATACATCAGTCAGTACTGAAAGTATGGAGGTAGAGCATTAAACAAAACAGACTAAATTGTTAAAACTGCCTAATACTTGTTTGCGATTTTCCATAGGACTTGAAGTTCCAGGATTCCAGAAATACAGTCTTTCCTGCCAGCATCTCAATCTCCAATGCTTAGCACTGGATTTGGCACATAATAAGCTCTTAAAATTAGCTTCTGTTTAATGAATATTACTGAATGACAAAAGCATGACACTTTAGCATATAACAAAAACCTCCCGTACTCAACTGAAAATGCTGTCTTTAGTTAGATTCTGCTATTGTTATAAATAAGCCAGTGACCACCAAAAACACCTAAGTGTTCCTTTAAAAGAAAAATTCAAACACCCTTGGTGTTGAATGGACTTGGGTGCTACATCAAAGGGGAAAAAAGAATGAGGAATATCATTAGAGAAAATGTACTTTGTATTGATATCTTCCATTCTTCCTCACTTCTGAGGAATAAGTCCTGCAGCAGCCAGCACACAGATACAAAAGGACACCAAAACAGAACAAAAATAAAGCCCAAAAAACTTTCTTTCCACACAAATTGCATGGTACCACACGGCAATACATTTCCATACCCAAGTCCTCATGACACCAAAGGCAAGTGTTAACATAGAAAACATGTTTTGGGGCTTGGGTGATTCATCCATCAGGTAGATTTTAGGTCCCAATTTTCCCGAAGTTGCTCCTCCCAGGGATGAAGATGGAAACTCCCCAAAGTGACCCAGCCAGAGCCCTGAAATGGAGAGAGCCAGACAGCACCCCTTCCTGGTAACAAGCATTCTACTTAACACTCACCACTTAAGGTCCTTCTTTCTGGGAGCCTAGTTTCAAATGCCACATGACAAAGATAGCACAGAAGTCATGTTACATCCATGTCAGGTGGACACACACAATGGCTTCCCCACACCCTTCTCATTTTTCACTTTAGCTTTCCCTTTCTTTTTTTTACCTACTTCTCTTCTACCATCCTTGTTTAATGGACCCCCTGTGAGCTATTCATGAAAATTCTTTAGGAAGAAAACTGATTACTAAGATTTATGAGATTATAATGATTTATTTACCTCTTAAGGAAAGAGGCAATCTATCACATTTTGAAAGGCTAGACAATCAAGTTCTGCCTGTATTTATATGATACCATAAAGCTGTTTTCTTGAAGAACAGCTAAGCCACCAACTTAAAGATGATGCTGACTCACTGTGGGCAGATAATTTCGACAAGAATATTTTAGAGGCCAGTGTATTTGTTTGCCACTGAGGACATTTTCAATGGAAAATAAACTCAATAGTGTAATTATTTTGACTGAATATTGCATGGCATTTAAATAAATTCATTTGAACAAACATATGCTAAACATCTATCAATACTATGGACTAAGTGCTATGCTAGATGTGATAGGTTTCCTACCAACCAGGGGCTCATGGGAGCTCACAGTATAATAGGGAGACAGATAACTAAATAAAAAATTATAACACAATGCTAATTGCTAAAAACAAAGTCGAAACTTGTCCACATTGGAAAGCTCAAAATCTGTCTGCATGAAACCAAAACCATGAGTCATGTCCATTTTTGACTGTTGGCATTAAAGGATTTTCAATCTTTTACAGAAGAAGAAAGGATGTTATTGGACAAACCAAATATGAATAAAAGATCTTTTTTCAGTACATAAAAAGAAAAAAGAGGGTAAAGATAAGTACAAAATGTGAGGCTACTGGTCAACCTTTTCCCTTATGTTTCTTCTGTTTTTTGTTTTTTTACAGTAGGTCCTTGTTGGTTATCTATTTTAAATATAGCAGTGTGTACATGTCAATCCCAAACTCCCAAATTATCCCTTCCCACGACCCTTCCCCCCCTGCTAACCATAGGTCATTCTCTAAATCTGTTTCTATCTTGTAAATAAGTTCATTTGTGCTCTTTTCAAAACTTTCCAGTTGTATGTACTATTCCATCTCAGACAACTCTTATCTTGGAAAACAACCTGGTAAGTGAATTTTAACTGATATGCTAATGGCTTGTAGTCTAAGACATGATCATACTGGAAAATTTTACACTAACAGGGCACTCTTAGAAATAAAAGCCTTAACTCACTATTATGAATCACTAGAGTATCAAGCATTACATGAGTTTTATCTCCAAATCTGAATGCCCTGCCCTGATTTGTTCAAATCAAAATACTTGGGCATTCATCAACTCCATCCAGGTGAAACACTGGTCTAAGCCACATGTATTCAGAAACAAATTATTTAGTAGACTACAGTTTTAAATCAAAACATCTGTGATATAAAATTCAGTTTTTCACAAAAACACAATGAATTTGTGTTTCACAAAAACACAAATTCACAAAAACAAAATGATAAGTCTATATAAAACTATTACCATCAGAAATTATGGTAATCATGGGAAAATGACTCGAGCTATATTTTTTTAATGGCCTGGGCCATATTTTTGCTTTCTGTTTTTCCCTTTTTTTTTTTTTTTTTTTTGCGATACGCAGGCCTCTCACTGTTGTGGGCTCTCCCGCTGCAGAGCACAGGCTCCAGACGCGCAGGGTCAGCGGCCATGGCTCACAGGCCTAGCCGCTCCGCGGCATGTGGGATCTTCCCGGACCAGGGCACGAACCTGTGTCCCCTGCATTGGCAGGCGGACTCTCAACCACTGTGCCACCAGGGAAGCCCTGTTTTTCCCTTTTACAAGAAAACTCAGGACTATGATAAAGCAACTTTTAAAGAAATAATTTAATATGTTCACATCCTTAACTAGGCATATATTCAAACACCTCAACTGGGTATAACCATTGCATGTGGTAAGATTTCAACCTTGAAGCAGCAACATCCCAGATCATCAGCAAGCAGGTAGTCTGTAATTCATGCAACTGCTGCTAAGAAAAAAAATTAATAAATAAACTCAAGAAGAAACTAATGGAGGAAAAGGAATCTTTTGATTTACAGAGCAGTCTTCCAAGTACCACTCAGATTAGAATTTGTACTAGCAGGGATTTTATAAATCACCCAAGATCAAGGGTTATCTGGAAATCCCATTCTAGAATAAGGCAAAGAGAAGCTCTCTAATTTTACTGCTGGAATATACAAAGCCTGGCCATCATACCTGGGCCAGGATTCTGGGAGGTGAGCCCAAGGGTGAGGTAGGTAGGTCATAGTCGTAGGTCATAGTCCTCAAAACAGCAACTTGTAGACCAAGATAACTTCCTAGCAAAGTCAGAATTTTAAAAGTCTATATCAAGCATCAGATCAAAGGCTTGGTCAAAGAGGTGAAAAACTTGTACAAGGTGGCCCTCCCAGCACCAAAAAGGGAACAGGGAAGCTATGTTGGAGGAAAAACTGAGATTCTCTGACTTGCCTCTTCATAGTGTCCATTACTTCACTGTATGGGGTGAAGAAAGCAAAGACAGAGCAGATTTAAACAGAGAAGCCCTTCCAAACAGAAGTTGTACAGCATGCACTTTAAAAAAAAATGTTTCCGAATTAAGATATGGGGTATGCACTAATGGGTGAAGATTAGGAAGCCCCAAGAGATAGAGTGAATGCTAAATTCCTCTCAACTTTGTTCAACAGATTTCCTTTCCCAAAGTGCCAAATTATTTTGGTTTCACTAAACTTAATCCCAAACACAAAGCTTCAGTTCATTAAAATAGCAACACCTAACGCTCTCTGTGGCTAATTCAGTTGGTTTCAAAACTTCAGCAAAGGGCTTTCCTGGTGGCGCAGTGGTTAAGAATCCACCTGCCAATGCAGGGGACACTGGTTTGAGCCCTGGTCCCAGAAGATCCCACATGCCACGGAGCAACTAAGCCCATGCACCACAACTACAGAGCCTGCGCGCCACAGCTACTGAGCCCACATGCCACAACTACTGAAGCCCACACACCTAGAGCCCGTGCTCCGCAACAAGAGAAGCCACTGCAATGAGAAGCCCGCGCACCGCATCTATGAGTAGCCTCCACTCGAGGCAACTAAAGAAAGCCCGCATGCAGCAACAAAGTCCCAACGCAGCCAAAAATAAATGAATGAGTTAATTTTTTAAAAAAATACACTTCAGCAAAGCCCTTTTAATAGTTTCAAGCAAATTACACATCAAAACTGCTATTGGGGGCTTCCCTGGTGGCGCAGTGGTTGAGAGTCCGCCTGCCAATGCAGGGGACGCCGGTTCGTGCCCTGGTCTGGGAAGATCCCACATGCCGCGGAGCAGCTGGGCCCGTGAGCCATGGCCGCTGGGCCTGCGCGTCTAGAGCCTGTGCTCCACAATGGGAGAGGCCACAACAGTGAGAGGCCCACGTACCGCAAACAAACAAACAAACAAAACTGCTACTGGGGCTGCCTAGCAACAAAGCTAATTGCATAACATAAACTCACTGCAAATTGTTAGTAAAACAGATCTTTACTCAAATATAAACGTTTTTCCCCACAAAAATATTTTCTAAATATGTCATGTGAAAATACCATAGAGAATATTCTACTAGACTATCATATATATGAAAAGCATGAAAAACTCAATATATATGCAAAATCAATTTACCTCTGGAAATTAATGCTTTAATAAATCTCTTGGTTTACTTTCTCCCCCACGTCCTATATATCATAATATGTTCCCTGACTTATGAACTAGAGGTGATTTCTTCTGAAACCATGAATATCTCTTTATGCCATCATCCATGGAAGTAACTGTCCTGCTGGTTAGCACTACCATCCTATTCATGGTGCTGAGTTTAATGGAAAGCCTTTAAATTAGCCATGTGAGAATTCACTCTGTCTGACTTGTTCTTATAGGGATGAAGAACATAGTCTTATTTATTCAAGGAAAATATTTGTTTACATGCTAACAAATCTACAATAAAAATCAAGAAGAGTATGCATAGCCAATGTCACTGGACTATTTTTACACAAGAACTAGATAAATCCTACAATCTCATTAACCTTACAATCACTAGTATTAATAGATTATCCTGTGGTAGTAGTGATAGTGTCTTCATAAAGATCAAATACATTTTAATGGCATGTTCTCCATCACGAAAACACTAAAGTAAAAAACAAAATTTTATTATAGCTTTATATAGGAATAGTTCAGCTGTGACTAGTTCTTGTATGGAAACTTTGAGGATTAGGCAGTTTTTCCTCTAACCTACAAATTTTCCCTCCAGTCTACAAGCTTTTGAAATATGATGATAAATGACTAATGCCCTATCAAGTTACTGTGCTGAGCATTCATTAGCATTCAATAAATACTAACTGATTATAGTTCTTTTCCTCCTCAGTATATATCAACATCTAATATTTTTCATTTATTCCTTATCATTCACCTGAAAAAGAATGATTATAAATCAATTTATTTTGCTCCTCAGAGCTTCAAATATATAAAAACCACTTTAGTAGAAAACCTGATTTCTTTAAAAAAAAAAAAAAAGTAAAGTTTAGAATTTAATGTATTGGTTTTTCTGTATCCTTCATGTTGACCTGTGGAATTGTTCATTCTGCTTATAACATTTAATTATTTGTTTAAGCCAGTATGGAAGCTGCTCACTGTGATGTTTTAATTTATTGCCTCAATCTGTACTAAAGATTTACAAGATAACCTCACCCTCTAAATCTGTCATGACTGATAAAAACTTTAAATAATCTATTAGGGAAAGGCAACACCACACACCTGAGTAGTGCTTCACATTTTAGAGCCAATTTTGATATGCAGAACTCAGAAGACAAGATGTTCATCATCCCTGTGACATTTCAGAAATCCCCAATAACTTGCAATATTTTCTGCCTGGTAAATTGAACAAGGCCCTTCTAAGACAATCGCCAAAAAACTGGCTCGACTGTGAAGGGCCAATCTAACCAAGAATAGCCAGACCACTTCTGGTGAAAACTCTAAGGAACTGTTTTCAACCGTAATAGTGGGGGAAATAACTAGGCTTAGGGAGCAAATTGGAATTGGCTTAATATTTCAGAGTCATACCATTCAGTAGTGCTTAGATGAACACAGCCACAGCATTAAAAAGTTACAGAATTGGAAACTGAAAAGCCAAAAAATTATCTCTACCATTCTCTAAAGTTGTAACTATTGATAAACAAAATCTGAAACAGAAAGTCAAAATAAATATAAGCCTGCACAAACAGAACAAAAAATTGACTTTGTTGATCCCTTGAAGAACAGTGAGAAAGGAGATTTTTGTAATCAAGAGAGAATTATTTTGCTTTTCTTTTGGTCACTGCTGTGTTTCTTCCTGCAAACACTGCTGTGTTTCTTCCTGTTGTGTTTCTTCCTGGATGCATGTGATTTAAGGACAGTAAAGTCAGAGGAAGTAGGGTATTATACTAGTTAATGGAGAGGGCTCTAGAGCAAGATGGTTTGGCTTGAAATCTTGGTTTCATCATTTCTTTCTAAAAGATTTTGGGCAAGTGTATACTCAAGATCCTCTTCTGTAGAATAAGGATAAATAACAAGACTATACCATAAGTTTGTTGTGAAAACTGAGAGAAAGCACATAAAATTTTTGGTATAGTGGCTACTACATGGTTGATGCTCAAAAAAATTGTAGCTATTATTACTGCTAACAGCACTTTGAATATGTAGGTGCTCAACAGATGCTGATTGGATGGGTAGGTAGATGCATTTTTGAAATAAAAGAGTTGGTGACAGTAGGCAAACAGCTCAGTAGGCATAGACGAAAACAACCTGTTCACCATCATTTAACTGTCTGGAAAGGCTATGAATACCAGAAATGTTGAACCAGAAAATCACCGGTCTGGCAGACCAATGCAGGAGAATTGTGTTAACCAAGCAGGTCAATCCTTTCAGTTCTGGGTCTAATTTTCAATTCACACAATGTTTTGAAATGTCATTCCACAGAAATCTCTCCACACCTAGTAGTTTCCTCTTAGCCTCTTAATGTTGGAGATTTTAAATCATCTAAAAATGTATCAGACTGATAATAATGATATATGTCTCATGTTCATCACAAAACATTGACAGGTAGGTATTATTATCTCTATTTCTTAAGAAACTAAGAGTCAGAAACTTCTGATAACTTGTCCCAATCCCACATCTAGCAAATGGTAGAGCCAGGACTCAAACCCAGGTCTTAGAGTGCACTTTTGGTGTGATTTAAACATTACTTCAACAAAAAATTACATTCAACACCTACTGTGTGTGAGGCACTGTTTAGATACTATGGATACAAATGTAAATAATATGCCACAACTCCCCTTAAACAGTTTATGATTTAATATAAGAGACAGAGAACACTCAAAACCATTCTACCATGTTCTAAGCAGCTTATGAAAAATGTGGATTTTGGGTCCCACCCAGATCTCTGATTCAGTAAGTCTGGCATACAGGCCAGGAATCTGTACTTTTAGGTCTTCCTGAGCTAATTCTCTCAGACCACACCTGGAGAAAGGTTATAACAGAGGCAGGTCTAGAAACAGAAAGGGAGACTTCCTGGGAAGATGATTTCTGAATTGAGGGTTGAAAGACCAGTGGAAGTTACCTAAGCAGAGAGAGTAGGAAAGAAGAGAGAAGCATTTAGACAGAAAAACAAAACTGACCAAGGTTTTGAGAGATGAAACTCATTTGGGAAAATATGGCAGTTAGGTATAACTGTATAACTAGACTAAAAGGAGGTAGAGGGAAAGGATTTAGAGGAAATAAACATAAAGGTACATGGGACCTTGATCCCTAGAGGCCATGGGAGCAAGGCCCAGAGTTAGAGAACGTGCAGAAGGCCAGGGCAGACCCAGGTGGACTTTGAGCAAAAAAGCAAGTGACGTGACTGTGGGTTGCTTCCTCCTGAACTCCTCAGAATCTGTTTGTGCTATAGACAGAATTGTGCAAGTTATTCCTGAATAATTAGATCTCCCTTGGAATGGCCTGTTTCAGTTAAAATGTGTCTCTAAGGAGGATTTGAGCCAAGCCAGTAGCAGGCTTCTACATACAAAACACATATTTTAAGATGAAATGGTGAATCTTCGAATTACATTTAAGTCAATACAAGTTACAAAGTTAGTGAAAGCGCAGCAAAGGCAAGACCAATTAGTAGCTCTTAATCTTCTGTGCTTTGCTTTACCAAATCTGAATTTCTTTCCCCTCAGGTATGCTGAGCAGATGTAAAATCATTATGCCAGACCTTGTCCTGCTTATAGGCCTCCTTTATCTAAACCACTATGGATATTCCCTGGGATCTGCGTCCTAAGAGCTGGACTCTTAGACTGAGTCTTCTCCATTTCAGCCACGGGGAATGACAGCTGTGCTCCACAGTCTTTGGTTTGAAGAAAGTGGATACAAGGGGGTGAACATATCCAGATGAATAGGAAACATGACACAAAAACATACAAACTTGTACTGGAGCATAGTTACTGATCACTGGAGGGACAGCAGACCGACCCTGCAAGTCAAGGAGATGGAGTGGCTCAATGCCAGCAATCCGTGAGGCAAAGAAGCAGCACGTTTCACACGTAGCCAAGGTTAGCCTGCTCTGTTAGCCGCAGAGGGGGCTGCCATCATGTCCCGCCCCCACAGGAAAGGGCTAGGATAGGAGATGCCAGGAAGCAAAAGAAATCACCCCTGGCTGGCTCTTCCCGTGTCTCATGGTGTTTCCCAGAGGGACACCACTGGCTTTTACTTGGCTCTGGACAACCCTTTCATTTGCAAGCCTTTCCCATTTTCTCTAACGTATTTGTCTTCCCTAGCCCCTGCATAGTAAATGCCAAAAGTGACCCCAAAACTCCCCCTAATGGGGATGGTATCCCCCTGTGGAGAACCACTAACTAGAACTTTAAACCTATGAAGGGACCTTCAAGGTCATCAAGGTTCCACATTTCTATTTTGTAGATAAAGAAAGTGAACTCCATTCCAGACTTTATTAAGTAGGGACAGTCCCAGAACCTGGTTTTCATGACTCTCAGGCAAACACTTATTCCCTATATCTTGGTGTTGCCAGATTCTAAAAAAGTTCCCTACCTTCCCACTGACATTTCTGATTTATACCATCTAAAACCACTCTCTTGACCACAAGGAAAATACAAATCTCTCTTTGGCAATATGTGCTGGCCTACTTTTTCCTGAACTTAAAGTACTGGCTGGCACTAAAGCCGATAGGCAAAAACTAGGCTTAGAGCTAAGGGGAAAACCCAGGCATCTTCAGATGGAAAGTGTGGGCAATATTAATGGATCTTATCCTCATGGAATTTCAGAGCAAGGATACAAAAAGAATTTAAAAGCTTCCAGAAAGGTGAAAAAACAAATTTCTTCAAAGAAATAATAATCAGGTTGACACTATAATTCTCATCAGAAACAGTGGATTCTAGTACCAACCAACAGTACCAGTAAGCATTGCTATCTAGTAGGTACAGAAACAAAATCTTCAAGTTGGGGGGAGGGGGACCAGGGGGGCAGGGTTTAATTTTTGAAACTAGAATTCTATATCACTCAAATGAGGAGATAAAATGCATATATGTATATGAATATATAGAGGTATTCGTGCATAAATGCAATAAAAAAGTTTATCTGTCATACAAAAAAAAATTACTTCATTTTTTTCCACCAAAAAAGTGAAAAGTCCAAGAAAGACACTGGTTTCTTAATGTAATAGAACTAACCCCATTTAAAATAAGCTAAATACTGGCTTGCCAGCTGCAGTGCACAAGGAATCCACTGGCCATAGTGCATCAAGGCTGTTAGAGGGCTGAGTGCAGGGGAGGCCACACCTGGGTAGAGGAGGAAGGGTGACCTCTGGGTTTGGCCTCTCATTCACAAAGGGCCTCCCATGCCACCTTTAAGACAGGTTATGCGCACGGTCACAGAGATGTAAAGGGTCAGGCTGAATTCTTGAAATTTTTGATGGTTTGAACTTCCTTCACAGAAATCTTAAATAACAGTGACCTAAGTAATACAGGGATTCATGTTTTCCTCATAAAATAAAAAACTCAACATGAATGAACCTTAAGGGCATTGTATTAAGTGAAATAAGTCAGAGAAAGATGAATACTGGATGATCTCACTTACATGTGGAATCTAAAAAAGCCAAACTCATAGACACAGATACTAGAATGGTGGTTGCCAGGGCCTGAGAGTTGGGGGAAATGGGGAGATGTTGGTCAAAGGGTACAAATTTCCAGTTATAAGATGAATAATTTCTGGGGATCTAGTGTGCAGCGTGGTGACTGTAGTTAACAATACTGTTTTAGGGACTTCCCTGGTGGCGCAGTGGTTAAGAGTCCACCTACCAGTGCGGGGGCCATGGGTTCGAGCCCTGGTCCGGGAAGATCCCACATGCCATGGAGCAACTAAGCCCATGAGCCACAACTACTGAGCCTGCGCTCGAGAGACCCTGATCCATAACTACTGAGACTGCATGCCACAACTACTGAAACCTGTGGGCCTAGAGGCCTGCTCCGCAACAAGAGAAGCCGCAGCCATGAGAAGCCCGCGCACCGCAAAGAAGAGTAGGCCCCACTCGCCGCAACTAGAGAAAGCATGCAGCAACGAAGACCCAATGCAGCCAAAAATAAATAAATAAATTTATTTTAAAACATACTCTTGTATATGCTTGAAAGTTGCTAAGAGAGTAGATCTTAAATGTTCTCACTACCAAAAAACAAAAAAGTCATTATGTGATTCGATTGAAGTGTTAACTAATGGTACTGTGGCAACCATTTCACAAGGTATAAATGTATCAAAACAACACACTGTACACCTTAAGCTTACACAATTTTATATGTCCAGCATATCTCAGTAAAGCTGGGGCTGGGGGGAAAGAACATTCAAGCCCAAGGAATGACATAAGCAGCAGGAGGCAGGTAAGCAGTCTCAACAGAGGAAGAGGAGAAAATCAGAACAGCAGTTCTCAGCCTGTGGGCCTGGGACCTGGGGCTAAACAATTTCTGCAAGAGGTCTGTAAATCTAGGTGAGTATCAGGCTCCCGGCAGCCATACAAAATAGTACCCCTACACATAAATAATACTACTGTCTTCCAAATGTGTTAGGTTCCATTGTGATTAGGTAAATTCTTTGAACTATTAAATTAATTTCCAGTATCTTATATTTTCTCAATAAGTATTAAAATACAAATTCTCTGTATCAAGAAGTGCACAGTTTTTTTTGTTTTGTTTTTGTTTTTTAATTGTTAAAGTGAGATTCTCATACTTGAAAAGTTTGGAACTCTTGTGTTAATAAATATCAGAGCTCCATTCTCTGACCACAGAATTTTAAACAAAAGGATGAGAGAGGCAGGGTATATGGAGCAGCCCAGCCACACCACAGAAAGTTGAAAACAGTCTTCTAACTAGTATTTGAATTAAAGAGAAAATCAAATACAACATTTTGTAAAAATGTATAAAAAAAGTTACACATTAAAACCTCTAAACTTATAGGACACCTTGTAGCCTCTTCCAGGAAATACAAATTATCAAAGTTGATTTTAAAAGAAAAAGAAAAACTAAATGGTCTTTAAATGTAGACAATACTGAAAAAGTTGATAAGTAGCTATATTCCAGAGGGACTCTCTCTTCAAAGAATAGATAATCCTTGTCATATTTAAACTGTTGCAGAGAACTGAAAAAGGTTTTTTCAAGACTAGCATAACCCAGATGCCCAAACTGTACAAGAATAAGATAAAGAAAGAAAAGCATACGCTAATATGAAAAGAATACAGAACAAATATACAGTATTTTAAGCATTAACATATTAAATTCAGCCTTCTATTAAATAATAATACACAATGACTAAGTAGGGCTTATTTCAGGATATTTTAGTATTAGAAAAATTTACATGAACAGATTAAAGGAGGAAAACCCATAGATCATTTTGAAGGATGACAAAAAACATTTAGTAAATTTCACCTCACTTTCATGATGGAGGGATTATATCTTAATTCTAATTGACTGGAAAAATACAGGATAAGACACCATAAATGAATTCAATAACTTTCAAATGAATTTGACTTTCCTTAATTATAGCAGCTAATTTGATAATGGATGACTGGCAGAAGCCTTCGGCAAACTACATAGTGAAACATTAGAAAGGTTGCTATTACTTTCTAGAGTAAAATAAGATGTTGTGTGTACCCAAGGCTGTGCTGGAGTAAAAAAGAAAATACCCCCAAAATCCCTACTTACAACAATGTAGGTTTATTTTTCACACTTCATGACAATCCCTTTTCAATTTTGGCTTTCTCCCACATCATATATTTGACCTCAAAACTCCACTTCTTTGTTATTCATCATAGAGATATCCCACAAAGATATTTGTATGAATATGTTCATTGAAAACTTAAAATCTATCACTAGGAGAAGAGTTTTCAAAATTACAGTAAATTCCTACTAAGAATCAAGGAAGCTTATCTTCACAAATTGATGAGATCTATGAATGCATAAGGAAAAGTTCTAGAAGGATACATAGAAAACAGTGGAGGTCATCTCTGGGCAGGTTGCAGAATTGAGGGATTGTGATGGAGATGTTCTCTTTTCTTACTTTATACTTCAATACTGTTTGAATATTGTGTACAATAATCATACATTACATTTTACTTGAAGTTTTTAAAACACTGAAATATTCTACATCCTTGTATTTTCTTTTCTTCGTAATTTCAGGTATACTTCTGTATACTCACTATGATTGCTTTATCAAGTTGTGTTTCCAGGACATTTCATTTTGTGTTTTTTTGTTTTTGTTTGGGTTTTTTTTTTTTTTGCTTTATTATTTGTCACACATAAGTTTAAAATAATGATAACATCTTTGTAGGTTATATTCTTTACCGTTACATTATAACCCTCAAATCCCACTTAATTCTTTGAGATTTGAGTTCCACATTCTAGAAAATTGTAGTATCACTCCTGTTTTCATTTTGTTTGCATTTGCTGAGTGTGCTTTCCCTCGCATTTCCTTTGTACTCTTTTTTTAGTTACTTTGGTGTGTTTTTCTTAGATCTTACAGAACCTTGGTTTTAAAAGTATAACTGAAGCCAAAAATTTCATGGATTTAATGAATCCTTGAAACAATGAAATATGGTTCAAACAAGCTCTTTGAGAAGGTACATGCTTAGCTAGCCATTATGTCTTATTAGACAGATAAGGAAAACTTCAGTAGAATTTTACATACTTGCCCTAAAATTTAAAATAAATGTATACATATTCTTTAACTTGTTATTTTAAAGTTGAATTTCTGTGTCAGCCTGTTTGCTAACAGGGGAAAAGATCTTTCCTAATATGTAAGGGTTTGTTTTAAGAGTTCCAAGAACGGTTGATTTATAACCTTGGCACAAGACTGTTTTCTACAGGAAACTATTTATTTAAACTGTTTATGGTAGAAAATTGTGTGTGTTCTATCATGTGGTAAACCACAGTTCTCATAGGAGATTACTCTTAACTACCAATTTATATCTCACTGTGATCTCACCAACTAGGGCTAATTAACTCTATTTCTTTAAGGGACTGTGCAGGTTTTCTGAACACAAAACATAGTTAAAGATATTTCCTTTGAATATAAATTATTTTAAAATAAAATACAAGTGACTCTAACAGATTGAAAAAACAAGGAAAAATCTCAATTTGCCATGTCAGTAAGACTCGTATGATTAAACAAAAATTTAATAAGTTTATCTTGTGGGTTATTTTCAAAGAAACTGCAAAAAATGAAGGATGCAAGTCAGAAAAAAAAATCCACAGATAGAGCTAAACCCCTTTCACCTTGAGACTCACATCTGCTGCCGGTGTAACTGACTGGAAGAAGTTCAATGACTATCTACCATACTTACCAAAAATCTTTCCTCCCCACCATACTGAGGACTTGTTACCATGTCTGGGTGTGTCTCTAAGAGCATGATAAAATGGTGAACTAATTCTCCCTCATGGTCCAGGCACCATGAAAGACACTGGAATATAGCAGTGACACGTGTAAACCCTGCCCTCCTGAACTTACAGTTTAATGTATGTGCCTGCTATCCAGCTCTGTGCTGTCCAATGTGTTACCATTAGCCACATGTAGCTATTTAAAGTTAAATTTAACAAATTTAGAATTGAGTCTATCAGACATGCTAGCCATATTTCAAGTGCTAAATAGCCAAATGTGGCTAGTGGCTACCTTACTAAACAATGCAGACAGAGAACATCTCCATCATTGTAAAAGTTCTCCTGGGCAACACTGCTCTAGGCATCTGGTACTTACAACTTGGACTGGTTTTGAAAAGGACAGGTTGTTATATATGGTAGCAAAGGAAGTTACATGATGAAAGAAACCTCGCTCCTGAATGATAAGTCTTTATGAAATGGAGTAGCCCATAAACCTGGACATCCACCTTGGACTCTTTATGTGAAAGAGAAATAAACCTCTCTATTCCTTGAGCCACTGTATTTTGTGGTCTCTCTGTTGCAACAAGTTTAAAATTAAGTTTTATCTCAGTTCTCATCAGCCCTCTTCTTCATATGCCTTTTAGTCCTCTTACCTTACTTAAGGCTGTCTGTGCCATCATATCTGTTCATCTACCATCCCAGAGGACAGTCATCTGTGAAAGTAAATCTCACTGTGGTGTTAATGACTGAATTCCAATGGGTAGCATGTACTGTATTAACACAATACCTCTCTTAGAATAATTTGATTATACAAGAGATCCCAGAAGCAGGGGTGGGAAGGAATCTCTGACAGAGAAATTTTAAGCATTTAGCAACACACCAGCGGGAGCGACATGTTGAGATCTGAAACTTTCTTCTCATTTCTCCACACTCACGGATGATTCCACTATATATAAGGGCAGCATCCAAATTCAGGATTTAGAATAAACATTTTTCCAAAGAAGATATACAAATAGCCAACAGGTACATGGAAGCATGCTCAAAATCACTAAGCATAAGGGAAATGAAAATCAAATCCACAATGAGATATCACCTCACACATGTCAGAATGGCTACCATCAAGAAGGCAAGGGGTAACAAATGTTGATGAGGATGTGGAGAAAATGGAACCCAGGTGTACTGCTGGTGGGAATGTAAATTGGTGCAGCCACTATAGAAAACAGCATGGAGGTTCCTCAAAAAATTAAAAACAGAACATACGCACAATCTAGCAATTCCACTTCTGGGAATACATCTGAAGGAAACACAAACACTGTGTTAAAGAGTTATCTGCACTCTCCTGTTCATAGCAGCATTATTTACAATAGGCAAGACACAGAAACAACCTAAGTGTCCATCGATAGATGAACAGATAAAGAAGTTGATAGATAGATAGGTAATGGAATATTATTCAGGCATAAAAAGAAGGAAATTATGCCAATTGCAACAACATGGATGGACCATGAGGGCATTATGCTAAGTGAAATATGTCAGACAGAGAAAGAAAAGTACACTATGATCTTACTTATATATAGACTCTTTAAAAAAAAAGAAAAACTCATAGAAAAAAGAGACCAGATTTGTGGTTACCAGAGGCAGGGGGTGGGGGGAGAGGGAATTGGATGAAGGTGGTACTAACTTCCAGTTATAAGATAAATAAGTACTAAGGATATAATGTACAACATGATGACTATAGTTAACACTGATGTATGGTATATTTGAAAGTTGTTAAGAGAGTAGATCCTAAAAGTTCTCATCACAAGGGCAAGCAATATATTTTTTTCTTTTTTGTTTTCTATTCTTTTTTTGTATCTATACGAGATGACAGATGTTAACTAAACTTATGGTGGTAAATATTTCACAATATATGTAAGTCAATCATTATGATGCATACCTTAAACTTACTCAGTACTGTATGCCAATTACATCTCAATTAAACTGGAGGAAAACAAATTCAGGATTTAATTGCAAAATCTATCTATTAGGTAAAAGAAAGGAAAGGAAAAATCCATTTAGTTGCTGTCTCTTTGTAAATTCTGAGAGATTTAATACTGAAAGGGGTAATCCAACTCCTGTTAAGCATCATCATTCCATGGCTATAGAGGAGGCCACCTTACATTTCTACCCTTGTTACAGCCATGCAGGAATTTGGCTCATGCAGGAATTCAATACTTTAAAAAGCACAATACCTTCTATACAAGAATTGCTTACTAAATATTTGGACAGTACCCAAGAAGTGCATGCATCATGCATCTTTGAATTAGTCCAGACTGCCAGTAATCTCTTTCTTCCTGAGTCAAGGTGTTCTCAGTAACCAGCACTTTTCTCTACAAGCATCTGCCCATCTAAGACCATAGCTGCACTTCATCTTTTATTACCATTACCAAAATGGGGACAAGCCTTCTCTCCTCTGTGTTATACTTAGGTAAGGAGGAGGGATCAACACAGCAGGGTTACTGGGTCCTCTTCCCTTAACCATATGCCTGTCACTGAGTCTGAGTCTGATTATACAGCTAGAACTCATAGGAGAGGTCCCCCAACAGGGACTTTGCCATTGCTTCCTGCAATGTAACTTCTACAGCTCAACTCCCATCATCACACCCCAGGTCCCATTTTTGGACCCACCCAATCTGACTATCTTGGAGGTGGGTCAAGTTTTATTTTTCCCCATGAGGCTCCTCAGCCCCAATGTAAGTCTGACATTGATTGTACCCTGTAATAACTGCTGGCCAGTCGTGATGGAGCTGTGCCTATACAAACTAGGTCAGAACTGTTCATACTGTGGTCTCTCTGGTTAGTGATATGCATCACGCTATAAACACATGAGTTGAATTGCCTTTTAAAATGTCTTCAGGAAGATCATACTATGATTTAGCATTCATATGAAAAGCTACTATATATAAAAAATGAATGGAAACAGCAATGGAACATAAACTTGATCTTAGTAAAGCAAAAATTAGTCATTGGAAGAATGACCGCAATTCCATATTTTCTATTTTTTTGAATTTTATTTTATTTATTTTCTTACACAGCAGGTCCTTATTAGTCATCAATTTTATACATATCAGTGTATACATGTCAATCCCAATCGCCCAATTCATCACACCACCACCACCACCCCCCACCGATTTCCCCCCTTGGTGTCCATACGTTTGTTCTCTACATCTGTGTCTCAATTTCTGCCCTGCAAACCGCTTCATCTGTACCATTTTTCTAGGTCCTACATATATGCGTTAGTATACCATATTTGTTTTTCTCTTTCTGACTTACTTCACTCTGGATGACAGTCTCTAGATCCATCCATGTCTCAACAAATGACCCAATTTTGTTCCTTTTTATGGCTGAGTAATATTCCATTGAATATATGTACAACATCTTCTTTATCCATTCGTCTGTCGATGGGCATTTAGATTGCTTCTATGACCTGGCTATTGTAAACAGTGCTGCAATGAACACTGGGGTGCATGTGTTTTTGAATTATGGTTTTCTCTGGGTATATGCCCAGTAGTGGGACTCCTGGATAATATGGTAATTCTATTTTTAGTTTTTTAAGGAACCTCCATACTGTTCTCCATAGTGGCTATATCAATTTACATTCCCACCAACAGTGCAAGAGGGTCCCCTTTTCTCCAAACCCTCTCCAGCATTTGTTGTTTGTAGATTTTCTGATGATGCCCATTCTAGCTGGTGTGAGGTGATACCTCATGGTAGTTTTGATCTGCATTTCTCTAATAATTAGTAATGCTGAGCAGCTTTTCATGTGCTTCTGGGCCATCTGTATGTTTTCTTTGGAGAAATGTCTATTTAGGTCTTCTGCCCATTTTTGGATTGGGTTGTTTTTATAATATTGAGCTGCATGAGCTGTTTATATATTTTGGAGATTAATCCTTTGTTGATTCGTTTGCAAATATTTTCTCCCATTCTGAGGGTTGTCTTTTTGTCTTGTTTATGGTTTCCTTTGCAGTGCAAAAGCTTTGAAGTTTCATTAGGTCCCATTTGTTTATTTTTGTGTTTATTTCCATTACTCAAGGAGGTGGATTAAAAAAGATTTTGCTGTGATTTATGTCAGAGTGTTCTTCCTATGTTTTCCTGTAAGAGTTTTATAGTGTCCAGTCTTACATTTAGGTCTTCAATCCACTTTGAGTTTATTTTTGTGTATGGTATTAGGGAGTGTTCTAATTTCATTCTTTTACATGTAGCTGTCCAGTTTTCCCAGCACCACTTATTGAAGAGACTGTCTTTTCTCCATTGTATATCCTTGCCTCCTTTGTCATAGATTAGTTGACCATATATGTGTGGGTTTATCTCTGGGCTTTCTATCTTGTTCCATTGATCTATGTTTCTGTTTTTGTGCCAGTACCATATTGTTTTGATTACTGTAGCTTTGTAGTATTGTCTGAGGTCAAGGAGTCTGACTCCTCCAGCTCTGCTTTCTTCCCGCAAGACTACTTTGGCTATTTGGGATCTTTTGTGTCTCCATACAAATTTTAAGATTTTTTCTTCTAGTTCCATAAAAAATGCCATTGGTAATTTGATAGGGATTGCATTGAATCTGCAGATTGCTTTGGGTAGTATAGTCATATTGATTTTTCCAATCCAAGAACATGGTATATCTCTCCATCTGCTGGTATCATCTTTAATTTCTTTCATCAGTGCCTTATAGTTTTCTGCATACAGGTCTTTTGTCTCCCTAGGTAGGTTTATTCCTAGGTATTTTATTCTTTTTGTTGCAATGTTAGATGGGAGTGTTTCCTTAATTTATCTTTCAGATTTTTCATCATTAGTGTATAGGAATGCAAGAAATTTCTGTGCATTAATTTTGTATCCTGCAACTTTACCAGATTCATTGATTATCTCTAGGAGTTTTCTGGTGGCATCTTTAGGATTCTCTATGTATAGTAACATGTCATCTGCAAACAGTGACTCTTTTACTTCTTCTTTTCCAAGTTGGATTCCTTTTATTTCTTTTTCTTCTCTGATTGCCGTGGCTAGGACTTCCAAAACTATGTAGAATAACACTGGTGAGAGTGGACATCCTTGTCTTGTTCCTGATCGGACAGGAAACGCTCTCAGTTTTTCACCATTGAGAATGATGCTTCCTGTGTGTTTGTCGTATATGGTCTTTATTATGTTGAGGTAGGTTCCCTCTATGCCACTTTCTGGAGAGTTTTTATCATAAATGGGTGTTGAATTTTGTCAAAAGCGTTTTCTGCATCTACTGAGATGATCATATAGTTTTTATTCTTCAATTTCTTAATATGGTGTATCACATTGATCGATTTATGTATACTGAAGAATCCTTGCATCCCTGGGAGGAATCCCACTTGATCACAGTGTATGATCCTTTTAATGTATTGTTGGATTCTGTTTGCTAGTATTTTGTTGAGGATTTTTGCATCTATGTTTATCAGTAATATTGGCGTCTTTTTTTGTGTCATCTTTGTCTGGTTTTGGCATCAGGGTGATGGTGGCCTCATAGAATGAGTTTGGGAGTGTTCCTTTCTCTGAAATTTTTTGGAAGAGTTTGAGAAGGATGGGTGTTAGCTCTTCTCTAAATGTTTGATAGAATTCACCTGTGAAGCCGTCTAGTCCTGGACTTTTGTTTGTTGGAAGATTTTTAATCACAGTTTCAATTTCATTACTTGTGATTGGTCTGTTCATATTTTCTATTTCTTCCTGGTTCAGTCTTAAAGGTTATACCTTTCTAAGAATTTGTCCATTTCTTCCAGGTTGTCCATTTTATTGGCATGGAGTTGCCTGTAGTATTCTCTTATGATGGTTTGTATTTCTGCGGTGTCTACTGTAACTTCTCCTTTTTCATTTCTAATTCTATTGATTTGAGTCCTCTCCCTCTTTTTCTTGATGAGTCTGGCTAATGGTTTATCAATTTTATCTTCTCAAAGAACCAGCTTTTAGTTTTATTGATCTTTGCTATTGTTTTCTTTGTTTCTATTTCATTTATTTCTGCTCTGATCTTTATGATTTCTTTCCTTCTGCTGGCTTTGGATTTTGTTTGTTCTTCTTTCTCTAGTTCCTTTAGGTGTAAGGTTAGATTGTTTATTTGAGATTTTTCTTGTTTCTTGAGGTAGGATTGTATAGCTATAAACTTCCCTCTTAGAACTGCTTTTGCTGCATCCCATAGCTTTTGGATCATTGTGTTTTCATTGTCATTTATCTCTATGTATTTTTTGATTTCCTCTTTGATTTCTTCAGTGATCTCTTGGTTATTTAGTAACGTATTGTTTAGCCTCCATGTGTTTGTGTTTTTTATGTTTTCTTCCCTGTAATTCATTTCTAATCTCACAGCGTTGTGGTCAGAAAAGATGCTTGATATGATTTCAATTTTCTTAAATTTACTGAGGCTTGATTTGTGACCCAAGATGTGATCTATCCTGGAGAATGTTCCATGCACACTTGAGAAGAAAGTGTAATCTGCTGTTTCTGGATGGAATGTCCTATAAATATCAATTAAATCTATCTGGTCTACTGTGCCATTTAAAGCTTCTGTTTCCTTATTTATTTTCATTTTGGATGGTCTGTCCACTGGTGTAAGTGAGGTGTTAAAGTCCCCCACTATTACTGTGTTACTGTTGATTTCCTCTTTTATAGCTGTTAGCAGTTGCCTTATGTATTGAGGTGCTCCTGTGTTGGGTGCATATATATTTATAATTGTTATATCTTCTTCTTGGATTGATCCCTTGATCATTATGTAGTGCCCTTCCTTGTCTCTTGTAACATTCTTTATTTTAAAGTCTATTTTATCTGTTATGAGTATTGCTACTTCAGCTTTCTTTTGATTTCCACTTGCATGGAATATCTTTTCCATCCCCTCACTTTCAGTCTGTATGTGTCCCTAGGTCTGAAGTGGGTCTCTTGTAGACAGCATATATATGGGTTTTGTTTTTGTACCCATTCAGCAAGCCTGTGTCTTTTGGTTGGAGCATTTAATCCATTCTTGTTTAAGGTAATTATCAATATGTGTTCCTATGACCATTTCCTTAATTTTTTTGTGTTTGTTTTTGTAGGTCCTTTTCTTCTCCTGTTTCCCACTTAGAGAAGTTCCTTTAGCATTTGTTGTAGAGCTGGTTTGGTGGTGCTGAATTCTCTTAGCTTTTGCTTGTCTGTAAAGCTTTTAATTTCTCCATCGAATCTGAATGAGATCCTTGCCAGGTAGAGTAATCTTGGTTGTAGGTTCTTCCCTTTCATCAGTTTAAGTATATCATGCCACTCCCTTCTGGACTGTAGAGTTTCTGCTGAGAAATTAGCTGTTAACCTTATGGGAGTTCCCTTGTATGTTATCTGTCATTTTTCCCTTGCTGCTTTCAATAATTTTTCTTTGTCTCTAATTTTTGAAAATTTGATTAGTATGTGTCTTCGTGTGTTTCTCCTTGGGTTTATCCTGTATGGGACCCTCTGCACTTCCTGGACTTGGGTGGCTATTTCCTTTCCCACATTAGGGAAGTTTTCGACTATAATCTCTTCAAATATTTTCTCGGGTCTTTTCTCTCTCTCTTCTCCTTCTGGGACCTGTATAATGTGAATATTGTTGAGTTTAATGTTGTCCCAGAGGTCTCTTAGGCTGTCTTCATTTCTTTTCATTCTTTTTTCTTTATTCTGTTCCACAGCAGTGAATTCCACCATTCTGTCTTCCAGGTCACTTATCTGTTCTTCTGCCTCAGTTATTCTGCTATTGATTCCTTCTAGTGTAGTTTTCATTTCAGTTATTGTATTGTTCATCTCTGTTTGTTTGCTCTTTTATTCTTCTAGGTCTTTGTTAAACATTGCTTGCATCTTCTCGAGCTTTGTCTCCATTCGTTTTCTGAGGTCCTGGATCATCTTCACTATCATTATTCTGAATTCTTTTTCTGGAAGGTTGCCTATCTCCATCCACTTCATTTAGTTGTTTTTCTGGGGTTTATCTTGTTCCTTCATCTGGTACATAGCCCTCTGCCTTTTCATCTTGTCTCTCTTTCTGTGAATGTGGTTTTTGTTCCACAGTCTGCAGGATTGTAGTTATTCTTGCTTCTGCTGTCTGCCCTCTGGTGGATAAGGTTATCTAAGAGGCTTGTGCAAGTTTCCTGATGGGAGGGACTGGTGGTGAGTAGAGCTGACTGTTGCTCTGGTGGGCAGAGCTCAGTAAACTTTAATCCGATTGACTGCTGATGGGTGGGGCTGGGTTCCCTCCCTGTTGGTTGTTTGGCCTAAGGCAGCCCAACACTGGAGCCTACCTGGGCTCTTTGGTGGGGCTAATGGAGGACTCTGGGAGGGCTCATGCCAAGGAGTACTTCCCAGAACTTCTGCTGCCAGTGTCCTTGTTCAAACGGTGAGCCACAGCCACCCCCTGCCTCTGCAGGAGACCCTCCAACACTAGCAGGTTCACTGCTCCTTCCTCTGGGTCCTGATGCGCACACAACTTTGTGTGTGCCCTCCAAGAGTGGAGTCTCTGTTTCCCCCAGTTCGGTTGAAGTCCTGCAATCAAATCCCACTAGCTTTCAAAGTCTGATTCTCTAGGAATTCCTCCTCCCATTGACGGACCCCCAGGTTGGGAACCCTGACGTGGGGCTCAGAACCTTCACTCCAGTAGGTGGACTTCTGTGGTATAAGTGTTCTCCAGTTTGTGAGTCACCCACCCACCAGTTATGGGATTTGATTTTACTGTGATTGCGCCCCTCCTACCGCCTCATTGTGGCTTCTCCTTTGTCTTTGGATGTGGGGTATCTTTTTTGGTGAGTTCCAGTGTCTTCCTGTCTATGACTGTCCAGCAGCTAGTCGTGATTCCGGTGTTCTCAGGAGAGGGAGTGAGTGCATGTCCTTCTACTCCGCCATCTTGGTTCCTCATCTCCCATATTTTCTTATAAGAACAATAACCAAGTGCTTTGTAGGAACCAAGAAAGAAAGACACTCACAACTGAATGAAACTGTGTTACATTTTGTTACTGAGGTAATGGAAAAGAATTGACAATCACACCTAAGCAACACATGCGAAAGGAGGATAAACTGCTTAGACCATCAGAATAGATGAAGGAAAATTCTGGTGGTCTGAGAAATGTCTCCTCCCTTCACATGTGTTCATGTATTTAGTGGGACTAGCGTGAAGGCGTCAAACACTATTTTGTCAGACACTACCTTCTGACTTTGAACAAGAACCACTTAATTTCCAATACAAGTGATTGATAAAAACGTGAAACTGGATTTAGACAAATAGAAAACCCTAATGAAACTCCAGCATTCTCTGACATGCTTTGAAATTATATCATCAATGTTATGAAATCAAAAAATCAAAATCATGAGTCTGGGTAACAAAAAGTGGTTTATCACTGTGATACTATGCAAAATTGCCAATGGCTAAGTTTGGTTCCATACTGAGGTGTAAGGCAAAAAAGTCTAAGAATAAGAAATCCACCCCCCCCAACAAATAAACATTGCTTCCCCTGAAAAAACATGACAGCTGAGCGGCTAAATTCCATCAGAGAAGCCCAAAAGCACCCAAGTAACCCACCAAGTATGTTACTTCTTGATGCTTTTGAGATGTGTTTAAACAGTTGTAGCAAGAACAACAAAATGATAGCACTAAACTTATTGGTGGATTGGAGAAAAATTCCAGAGAAAATAGTAGAGCATTCTTTCAAGAAATGTTGCATCACCAAGACTCTGGACAGCATGGAGAATGATACTGTAAAGAAAAACATGGCATTGATGGATGTGAGTCAAAAGTCATTTAGAGGGCTTCCCTGGTGGCACAGTGGTTAAGAATCTGCCTGCCAATGCAGGGGACACGGGTTTGAGCCCTGGTCCAGGAAGATCCCACATGCTGCAGAGCAACTAAGCCCATGTGCCACAACTACTGAGCGTGAGCTCTAGAACCCATGAGCCACAACTACTGAGCCTGCATGCCACAGCTACTGAAGCCCACACACCTAGAGTCTGTGGTCTGCTACAAGAGAAGCCACCACAATGAGAAGCCCGCACACCGCAACGAAGAGTAGCCCCCGCCTGCTGCAACTAGAGAAAGCCCTCGTGCAGCAACAAGACCAAACACAGGCAAAACTTAATTAATTAAAAAAAAAAGTCACTTAGAAGAGTCAGACCATGAATGGAAAGCATTTTAGGAATACTTTAATTAATCCATTTCATTTACGTTTTCCTTCTAAAAGGAACGAGTGATACATGATTTTTTAAACTAAGTTAAATAAGTCTAAAGAGGTCTTTACTATCTTTAGGTACAAAATATTTTTTTTTTACTCAGAAACAAGCATTGTGCCATGGTTTAATTTGGTATATTTTATCTTTCTAAGTAGTATGTAAGAAAATCGTGCATTTTACAATTGGTGGCACCTTCAATTCAATGAAATTCTATATACTTGTTGGCTCATTGCTTTCCTGGTTAGCTGTAACAGTTTAGACATAGGTATGTACAACAAAGATAGCCATTTTCAGTGGTGAAAATTCAACTCCAAACTCTCAATCCTGACTTTGTTGAGACTATCCAGCTTCTCCAGCAATCTCCAGTGCACACTCTAAAGGAGGGTCATTCTCCTTCACATCAAACCATGATGTTTCTATTGAGCTCTCCTTGGGAATCAAGAAGAATTGGAATTTTTGGTGACAAAGTAATGTAACAGCCCTTTACATTTGCCACAAACACACCCAAATGGGTGACGTTTTTCCTACATTCAACAAGCATTTTGGAGGATATTTACTATGTTCTAGATATTACAGTAGCCAGATCTCATTTGAAGGAAACTTACTTTTGGTATGGTCTTGCTGTTTTTGCCCTAATTGACCACTAGTCAAAACATTAAACCCCAAGATGTTTAATTACAGAAGCATGTTTTCATAGTTTCCTAATCTGTGTAAGAAATATAATCATGTGAAGGCGTAACAAAATGTAGTCGTTCTTTCATTGAATGTCATAGTAGTCACAGAAACAGCCTGCTGACAAGCCTGATAAGGCTATTTTTAGCACACCACCTTTTTAGAACATTTGTGATTGTTAATTATGACCATTTGGAGCTCACAGATGGTATATGAAATTGTAGTGTTCTGTTTTAGATAATGAGGGTGGTGGTATAACAAATAAATCACTGTGAAACCAAAGGACAAAGTTGGTGCACAGCATGGTGTACTGGTTATTTATTACACACAGTACCTTGGCTGTTAACAGTGCTTTCTATCTGATTTCTAGTCACTGTTCCATCTGCCATTCTGGTCTCCTGTTTACACAGCTTCTATCATGTTACCTCTCTACTTATAACCTCTGGTGTCTCCTTTTTGCTATCCCATCCACCCTGAGTTCCTCAGCTCCATAATCACACACAACCCTGCCAACTGAAATTATTTTCCACAGCATCCAACAGGCAATTTCCTCCAGTTAGTGCATTCTTTATCCTGGTTCTCTATGTTTCCTGCTCATTGATAGTTATGGTCCCACCAATGATCTCCCACATATAGTGACTATTTTCCTTCCTTCTGCCTATCAAAACTCTGCCAGTCCTTTAAGATACAGCTTAGATCCAAGACTCTCCACACAGCGTGTGTTGACTTCACCAATTGTCATAATATTCTCCCTTGAATTCCAAGTGCAAACACCTAATTTTACATGAATTGTTCCCTGATTATGTCACCATGTAGGTCTTAGCTCAACAAGATGACAAGGTTACAAACAACAGAAAGCCTGGATGCTCCTCAGTGGCTTCCCCCACCACACCAAATGAAGATTCAGTTGAGTGTCTGACTAATACAGAAATAATCTCCAGCTAAATATCCAGAAGATAACACTTGCAGGTCCATATTCTTAAAGTAGAAGAAGCTGAATCTAGCATCTGGTGTAGAATGTTGACTCTGATCTTGTGATAATCTCAGAAATTTATGATTCTATAAACTGTCAAGGACCTCTCCAAGGTGTGTGTCACAGGATCCTGAAGTTCCAGGGCTCAAATGATTAATTTAATAGTTGGAGCTTTACAAGGCTGAGAAGACTGTGCAACAGAAGGAAGGAATCTATCTGGGGGAAATCATTAGCAATTTGTTACAATACTCAGTGCCCTGTTTTGTATTGATTCAGGCATTTGGCATAGTGTTTCAGTTACATATTATTCACTTAGCATTTTGATATTTCTACTACTGAGATAAAAAACCTCAGGAAAATCATATACAAATTTGTATAATGAGATATAAAAAGTTACTTGATAGAAAATTATTAGGAGGTTTGATCAGTACAAAATGATTTGCATTTGGAACACTTAAATTTAGAAAACAAAAGTTTGCTATGAACTAATATAAATTTTAAAGGGAGGGAGAGAGAGAAGATAAAGGATCCAACCTAAAGGAGACAAGAAATCCTATCAGTGAGAAGGAAAGTAACTTACAAATTAACTATTGCATCCAGTCTTGATAGGTTATCTGTCTCAGTGGCCCTGATTTTGTTGCTATAGGGAAGACCTGAAGCCTCATACTCTTCTTTGGGTGTGTGTACCCCTTTTATGACAGTCTTATTTTGAACCTGAAATTTGACTGTGTACAAAATACTATGATGATGAAGGAGATGACACTTCACTGGACAGTTTAAATTTGATAGCCAAAGTGGCAAGTAAAGTCAGCATGGCTTCTGATCTAGCAACTCTACTGTCTTAAAGATTTCTAATACTTCAAATTAGATCAGTACTGCAAGGGACCTGACTTTCTAGACAAGCCATTAGTAAGAGACAGTAAGGCTATCCAAAAGTGCCCTTCTCCACTGTATACTTTCTTTTCCTTCTCTTGTTTTCTACTTTTACCTGTTTTGCTCCTGTTTTTCCAAGTAGTGTGGGTATCTCAAAATAGAAAACTGTGTTTTCTATGTCTGTGGACACGTCCTACCATGTCCACACTGTGCAAGCAAACTGAAAGTGTAAAATGCATACTTGGAGGTTGATTACTTGCGTGAGAGAAGTTAATAAATTACGTGTGTAAGGAAGAGAAGAGAAAATAATCTGACTATTGAAAATCTGATTACTTATAAACAACCCCCACCCAGAAGTCATCCTAAGACACCTATTGGAGAACTTCGAGATTTTTCCACCTCAGGAGCTTCAGATAATGATGGAGATACATTAGATTTTAAGGTTGGTAGAATTTATTTTATTTTACTTTTATTTTATTTTATTTTGTTAATCCCCTGCCTCTTTCTTTTTTTCCTCATGTTAATTCTCTCTCTAACTATTCGTACACATTTTGGTTGACTCCTTTTCAACATTCATACTTTTATTCAGCTTTCAAGAGACATTAGATGAGCACCTACGCTCTGGGCACTCTGCATGGCACGGAGGATACAAACTAACATAAGATTTCTTAGTATATGAAGTAGCACATAAGAGAGTTTTTGTGCAGCTGAATAAGGTTAGAACTGCCGTTACAGGAAACTGACTTTGTGCAGAAGCATTTGATAAGTCAGGCAAACCAGAATGCTACGATTTTCCACTATATTCTGTCTGAATACATATATATATATATATTTTGTTTGTTTGTTTCATTCCAATCAACCTTTAGAGGACAAAGGATTCTATAAATGGAACAGGTGTGTCAGTGTCATGTGTAATTATGTCCTATTAATTATGTCCTATTAATAGAGGTTTCCTTTTCTATAGGATTTCTGATGATTGAGTGCTTGGTATGTGGTTTGTTTTCTAGTTACAATCAATCATTTCTTACTTGAAGTCATTCTGGTAACACGTCTCTGCCACTATTTTCAGACCTATGACAAATCATATATTCTGTACTAACTCAGAAATGCTTTTCATTGACTAGCTCTCATCAAATACTGCTGAGAGAAGACAGAAATGGTCTCGTGTGACCCCAAGGGTTGGCTTCACATCAAACAGAAGGAAAATTAAGCCCATTTTACCAATTAACCCATCGATGAGTACTGTGGGGAGGGCAATCTTATGCCTATGTAAATAAGTCATTTACTGTTGTTTGGAATGGACCCTCATGCCCAAAATGTCTCCCCCATAGAGTCATTTATTCTTGAATTTCCTTCAATAAAAGATGATCTTTTATTTCTGAACTCCTGTTAAAATGTAAACAGTTTTGAGAGATCTAAATTCATACCAAAGTAAAAATAACTAATATCAACTGATATTAACTCTTTCCTGAGAAAAAAATGTTCTGTTATTCAGCTGACTGTAAGAACCTGGAAGAATTCATCCTGAAAGGAGGAAAGGACAAACATTTGGGAGGTGCTGAGAACACATTTCTCTTCATTTGCAATTTGCCAAGGATTGACTTTGCCTAGAAAATTGGCAGAATTTTTCCCCAACGCTTTGTCTTAAACCCAATCCTTCTACCTGCCAATTTCTTGACTTCCAATGAGAAAGGACTGCAGTTGACATCCAAACCACATGTATAAGCAAATCTTTATAGAAACCGTAGTTCGCTCTATGTCTACTTATGTTTAAATTAAGGGTTCAGTGAAGTTTCTAAAGTTCAATCTCTGATGTAAACTCAATTGTTCTCAACCCAGCAATCTTTCTGATAAGCTGGGAAAGAGAAACGAAGCCTCCTCAGATGGTCTTGAATTCCACTAACACAGTCTGGACCCTTCAACCTATGGAAGCACTAGAATATTTATTAATGAATGAATGAATAAGTGAAAGAACAAAGAAACAAAAGAACATAAAATACAGTGGAAGCAACCTGGTAAGCAAACAATCTGTTAAGCGGACAATCTGATTACAGTATAATCATTCTCCGTGACTGATCAACAGCTATAAGCTTTAAATATAACTAAAGATTCTTCCTCTGTCAGGTCCCTTCACTTGGTAGGACATACCATGACACCGGGAATGCCTAGGAGTGATGATGACAGTTGCATTAAAAAGTGGCACTTCTGGGCTTCCCTGGTGGCGCAGTGATTGAGAGTCCGCCTGCCGATGCGGGGGACGCGGGTTTGTGCCCCGGTCCGGGAAGATCCCACATGCTGCGGAGCAGCTGGGCCCATGAGCCATGGCCGCTGAGCCTGCGCTCCACAACGGGAGAGGCCACAACAGTGAGAGAGGCCCGCGTACCACAAAAAAAAAAAAAAAAAAAAAAAAGTGGCACTTCTCACTCTATCTTTGCTAATGGTGTGGGTACAACTGTAGCATATTGCCTGGTGGTTCTTAGCCTTCCTGTTCATCACATTAAGAAGATCTGAGAATGACGGGGAAGGATTCTGTAGTGGTGTAAGACATTATCTGTAAAGCACCTGTGCTTCACTGTGTTTGCTTTTACCAGCCTGTGAAAAGTGAAAGCATTGCCATTATGCGGTACTCTGTGGAAAAACCTCTCATTTCACAGAATACAGATGTGTGGGTTTTGAACAAAGTAGTTTCTGTTGCACAAGTGGTAACTACTCTATATGTCTTACCCTTGGATTTATCACACAAGGAATCAAGGTCACACTCTCTATAAAATACAAAGCAGTTTTTGCCAGCTAAAGTTTATTCTACACAGGCAGAATAAGAGGTAATTTGATAGAATCATAGCCAGAACATTCAAGCAAAACAATTACTCTTGTCTGAATTATTCAGGATAAGGGATTTCCCCCCTTAAATAATGGCTTTTCCAGGGTTATTTAAATAGCCCTACCAGTATCTCTAAGTGAGACCTTATTTTAAGAATAGAGATAAAAGATTTAAGAAAAGAAGTTTAATTTTTAAATTACTAAGGAAACATGTAGTCGACTGAAAATAATTAAATAAGATGTTGAAGTTCACTTGTACAGCAGAAAAAATTACTAACTGAATATATGGCTCTTTCAGTACCAAGCAATACAGAATTCTTTTTGGTCCTAATTTACCTGAAGAATCTTTTTGCCATCACTTAAAAGACTTTGATGTAGTCAGAATCAATCTCTCACACTCCCTTGGACTATTCTGTAGATTTTTGACATCCCATATATGCAAAATCATTTACTCAAAGTGACTAGAGAAGTGGAAAAATTAGAGTTTCATGGTTTATGAATTAGAATTTATACAGATTTTACAGCTTTGCTTTTAAACAGAGGAAAATGTTTTCTGCAGTTAAGAAATCACTCCAACAGATGGGCCTATCTCCTCTATTTTTATTTCTAGTTGGCTTACGGGTGAATTACCCTGGACACAGTTATAAATTTGAAATTATAGGAACTGCTGAGGGGTGATTTTTTTTTTCTGGCTATAAAATACAATGAGGACACAGCTGCAGCATCTAGAAAGTGAGGGAAGCTAAAGCCATAAAAATAATACTGTTTCCTCTTCCTTGTTTCAGATGCAAGAGTAAGCTTATCTGGTTTCCCATTATTTATAATGATTAATCTAAGGCCACATTCCCAGAAGAGTAATTAGCCTGTCAATTACTTCAGTGCGAATCCAGCATTTCTAATTAGGTGTAACTTTACAATTAGAAGTGGCCAAACATTCAATAAAGCATAGTACAGTGTATCTTACTATATTGAGGGGAGGCAGAAATACTACAGGAATAACTGGTCGATGTAACTCTACTGAAAAGAGAACTTGGGACAACTGTGAATCACCTACTGACTACGTCAGCACTGAAATTCTATCTACTACAATTCTTTTTATCTATGTGTTTATAGGGTTTTTACATGTGTTTGGCCTACTACATGCTCCATCTGTAACTATCTACTTCATTCTTTATCATTAGCAAGTTTTTCATTAAGAGCTGACTCTTCTGACATTTGATATATTTCAGGCTACCCACCCTTCCTCTCTGTCTCCCAATCACCTCCCATATATTGGTGTCAGTAGTAATGTTCTGAATAGGCATTTTCAAAACATATTAATCCTCTGATAAAATCCTTTAAGAACAAATTCCCCAGAAACCACAAGATCAAGCTGAAGCTCTTTCATATGAGGCTCTTCTTGGCCTGGATTTTGCCTACCCTTCCAATTTAATCTTGCTCCCTTTTTATGCTGTGTGCTCCAGCAATACTAAGAGAAATGGTAGTAGTAGAATATTTGTAGCAATAATATTTGACCATTTATTGAGCATCAATCACATGAGAGATAAAATATTAAATATTCTATCTCATTTAATGTTCATAATAATACCACAGGGCAGGTATTATTATTCCCATTTTACAGTTAGAAGAAATGGGGCTCTGAGATATTAAGTAGCTTGTTCAAGTATCCACAGTTAATAAGTAGCAGACCTAAGTTTCTTCTCTTAATCTCTTTGTTATACCTTGAATAGGCCATGTTCTTTCATTCCCTTAGGCTTTTTCACATTTTCTTTCATCTTACTTTAGTATCATTCACTGTCTTGCTCACCTTGTTCACTCTAGAAACTCCTGTCCATTCTTTAAGACTTTCTCTATGAAGTCTTTTCTGACCTGCCTCCCAGGAAAAGGTAATTAGTCTTCCTCCCTGTCTTCTACACTTCTGTCCCAGATGCATGCATGCACACCCGCTATTATACTCTTCATTATGCTTTATAATAATTTATCTATACATGAAAATATGTCTCCTTATTAAGCTGTGACAACCCTCCATTAATCTCAAAACAACAAAAATTGTACCCAATAAATGTTCACTAAATTAATAGAGAAACGAATGTATTTCAGAGCAATAGAGGCACAGAATTTGTAGTGGGGCTGTGGTCCCTCAAAAGAGTTTGAAAAGCAGAATACCACTCAAGCAGCTTTGCAGGCACTCTCATGTGATTTCTGGTATCTCTTGCTCTCTCTCTTCACCAGTTCCTACCAAGTTTGATTGCAAATTTTTTCTTAGCCCTCGGTTCTTGCATTTTCTCACGCTTTTATTTAAAACTCCTTTCTATCACCAGATACCTGAAAAGCGTGCAACTGTTCACTTTCCTCTCATTTTACCGTACCTGGTTCAGGTGATCTCAATTCCAAGAATCTTCTTTAATCTCTATCAGTGAACAAATATTTATTCTTCAACTAATATTAGCTAGGGATTTCTGGGATAAAAAGAAAACAAAGCCTGTGGTTTTATGAAACATATGTTCTAGTAATGAAAACAAGAAAAATATAGAAACAAAAAATAAAAACAAATTCCAGGTACACTTTCCTACATCTATACAATACATTCCTTTCTAGGAAGAGATATGACTGTGCTTAGAAAATAACAAAGCAATTTAACTATTGGCGAACTCTACACAAATGTATTTGCACCCATGCTTTATTTTATACCACTATCAGCTTCCTGAAAAAAAGGAAAGAATAGATGGGGAAATAAAAAGCAAACAGTAAGATAACAGATCTAAACCTAACTGTATCAATAATCAAACTAAATGTAAAATGCCTAAACTCCCCCAGTTAAAAGGCAGAGATAATGTATGTTGTCAAAAAGAAATGTACTTTAAACATTAAAATACAAATAGGTGGGAAAAGAAAAAACAGAAAAAGACATAGTGTGCTAATTCTAATCAAAAAGAAAGCTGGAGTGACTATGATAATATCAGTTACTACTCTCTTTTCCAGAGAAGAGCTGTATCAGGGATAAATAAGGTCATTTTACAATGTTAAAGCAATAAATCTACAGGAGGACAGAATAATGCAAACAAAACTTCAAGATACATGTAGAAAAACTGATAAAAATTAAAGGAGAAATTCACAAATTCACAATTATAATCAGAGATTTCAATACCCTTCTGTCAACAACTGGGAATAAGGAGATAGAAAATTATCAACCAACTGGCCTAACTGACACATTTAGAATACATCACTCAAAAACAATAGAATACACATTCTTTTCAAGTGCATATGGAAATTTTACCAAGATAGACCATATTCTGGCTGTCAAAACAAGTCTCAGTAAATGCAAATTGCCCAAGTCACACAAAGTATGTTCTCTGACTAAAATGGAATAAAATTAGAAATCAATAGAAATATCTCTAGAATATCCCAAATATTTGCAAACTAAATAACACATTTCTAAATAACCAAATGGTCAAAGAAGAAATCAAAAGGGAAAACTGAAAAGTATTTTTCTGAACTGAATGGAAAGGAAAACACATGATATGAAAATCTGTGGGTTGCCAATAAAAGAAAAATGCACAGTATTAAAACTGTATATTAGAAATGTAGAAAGATCTTAAATCAATGACCTCAACTTCTACCTTAAGAAACTAAAGGAATAAAGGAGAAACTGAAGCCAAAGTAAGCAGAAGAATGGAAATAATAAAAATCAGAGTGGAAATCAATGAAATAGAAAACAAAGAAAAATCTGTTTTTGAGATCAATAAAATTAATAAACCTCTAGACAGACTAGTTAGGAAAAAAAAGTGAGAAGACAAAAATTACCATTGTCTAGAATAAGAGAGGTGATATCACTATGGATTTCACAATGTTAAAAGGAAAATAAGGAAATATTATAAATTCAACAACTTAGATAAAATGGACAAAGTATTTGAAAGACAAAGAATACCAAAGCACACTCCTGAAGAAATAGACAATCTGAATATTCCTAGGGTTTTTTTCAAATGTTTATTGTGGTAAAATACACATTAATATAAAATTTACTATCTTAATCATTTTTAAATGTACAGCTGAGTGGATTAAACTCTTTCATAACATTGTGCAATCACCACCATTCTTCTCCAGAACACTTTCATCTTGCAAAACTGAACTCTGTACCCATTAAATAATAACTGCCCATTTCTCCCTTTCCTATTCCCTGGCAACCACCATTCTACTTTCCATCTCTATGATTTTGACTAAATGGAATCACACAGTATTTGTCTTTTTGTGACTGGCTTATTTCACCTAGCATAATGTCTCTAAGTTTCATCCATGTTGTAGTAATGTATGTCAGCGTTTTGTTCCTTTTTAAAGCTACATTTGTTGTATATACCACATTTTGTTTATCCATTTATCCATGGATGAACATTTAGGTTGCTTCCATATTTTACCTATTGTGAACAATGTTTCTATGAACATGGGTGTGCAAATATCTCTTCAAGATCCTGCTTTCAATTTTGGGGAGTATATACTCAGAAGTGGAATTACTAGGTCATACGTTAATTCTATTTTTAATTTTTTGAGGAACCACTATACTGTTTTCAACAACAGCCACACCATTTTTGATTCCCATCCATAGTGTGCAAAAGTTTCAATTTCTCCACAGCCTCAACAATACTTGTTATTTTCTGTTTTGTTTTGTTTTTTAACAGTAGCCATACTAATGGGTGTTGAGTTTTAGGAGTTCTATATATATTCTAGATATTAATCCTGTATCAGAAATATAATTTGCAAATATTTTCTCCCTTTATGTAAGGCTTTTTGCTCTGCTGATAGGGTCTTTTGATGTGTGACAGTTTTTAATTTTCACAAAATCTAATTTGTCTTTTGTTGTTTGTGGCTTTGGTGTTATGTCTCAAAAATCACTGCCAAATCCAATGTCATGAAGCTTCTGCCCTGTTTTCTTCCAAGAGTTTTATATTTTTAGGTCTTACATTTAGGTCTCTGATCCATTTTGCACTAATTCTTACAGCTTGTATATGGTATTAGGTAACTATCCAATTTCATTCTTTTGCATGTGGATGTCCAGTTTTCCCAGCACCATTTATTGAAAAGACTCTCCTTTTCTTATTGAACAGTCTTGGCATCCTTGTCAAAAATTATTTGACCATATATGTGAGGGCTTATTTCTGGGCTCTCTCCTCTATTCCATTGGTCTATATGTCTCTCTTTATTCCAGTACCACACTGTTTTGATTATTGTAGCTTTGTAGTACATTTTGAAATCAGGAATTGTGAGTCGTCCAGTTTTGTTCTTCCTTTTTCAAGACTGTTTTGGCTCTTTCACAGGTGCCCCAGACACCTGACAGTTTGCCTTCCTTTTTCCTTCAGAGACTTGCTCAAATGTCACCCACCTCCACTGCCTACCCTATTCTCTGGCTTGTTTTTCAACATAACATTTGACATTATCTGACATGCTATGCATTTTACCTATTTAGAGTACTACATTGATTATACTGATGACCCAAATTATTGGCCTTTAAGTATCTACAAATTTTACAAAGTGACTTAGCAAGCCCTCCCATCAAGAGGAGGGATCTATCTCCTTACCTCTTCAATCTAGGCTTCTCTTGTCTTTTGCTTTGGCCAAAAAAGGAAATGACAGTGAGTCGGTTTCAAGTCTTCAAGAAGCACTGTGCACTTCTGCTCTCTTTTGCTTCTCTCCTCTGCCTTCACAGTAAGTACAAGCTTGGCCCAGATCAGATCCAGACACAGAAGCAAGCCCAGGTGAAATCAGCCAAGCCTAACCCTCCCAACCCTTAGACACATGAGAAATAATGATAAATAGTGGTAGTTTTAAGCTGTTAGGCTTTGGGGGTAATTTGTTATGCAGCATTATTATAGCAACAGACAGCATGTGTTTTTCTATCATCTTTCACCCTCAGTTAGAATATAAACTACACAGGGTACTTCCCTGGTGGCGCGGTGGTTGAGAGTCCGCCTGCCGATGCAGGGGACATGGGTTCGTGTCCCGGTCCGGAAAGATCCCACATGCCGCGGAGCGGCTGGGCCCGTGAGCCGTGGCCGCTGAGCCTGTGCATCCGGAGCCTGTGCTCCGCAATGGGAGAGGCCACAACAGTGAGAGGCCCACGTACCGCAAAAAAAAAAAAAAAAAAAGAATAAACTACACAGAGGCAGTAATATCTCTGTTTTATGTCTCCTGTATCCTTGGGGTCTAGAAGAGTGCCTGGCTCAGAACACTACTTAATAAATATTCACTGAATGAATTAATGAATTCACTACAACTCAATAGTCAAAGCTACTACAGCTGCTCAGATGAGGATAAACCAACTGAAGGATGAATTAATGAGCTTTCTTTATCTGTTTTCCCCCAAATGCTGGGCATGCTCTGTACCAGTTACATGTTGCTGCATAATGAATTAATCCAAAAGTTAGCAGCTAAAAACAATAAATATTTATTATCTCATGGTTTCTGTGAGTCAAGGATCTGGGAATGGCCTAAGTGTGTCGTTCAGACTCAGGTTCTCTTATGAGGCTGCAGCCAAGTTGTTGACCAAATATTCTGCCATCTCAAGGCTCAAAAGGGGGAGGACCCACTCCCAAACTCACTCATGTGGGCCCTTTTACAGGGCTACCTCAAGACATGGTAGCCAGCTGGCTTCCTCCAGAGTGAGTGACGCAAGAAAGAGGTATAGAGAACCCAAGACATAAGCCACAGTCTTTCTGTAAACTAATCTCAGAAGTGTATTTTATTCACAATATATTCTATTTATTAGAAGTGAATCAAAAAGTCCAATCCATATTCAAGGGGAAATGATTACCCAAGTTCATGAATATTAGAAGCTGAGAATCACTGGAGTCTATCTTAGAGGCTGCCTGCCATACACACATAGAGGCCCTCAAATTCCACTTTCAAAAGGTCAAGATTTAAATAATAATTTCTATGCTTGATTTTTTAAATTAAAATCACATCAGATGCCATTATTGCATTTAATACTGTGAATCCCCAAAAATAGTTTTTCAAATTTCTGGGCATCGGAAAGATCTGGACACTAGATTTCCTAGCATGCCCAAGATTTTAGAGCAAGTATTTAATTTAGGGGTGATCAGAGCAAACAATGGGATTTAAAGGCATTGAGTAGATCCTCTTGACAAAAATTTTGTGTCTCTTATGATAACTAAACTTTAAATATTAGACCTTCATTTTATTTGATCTGGAAGCACTGTTTTCAAATCATCTGTTTCATCTATTTGTAATCCTTAAGGATCTAGTAGTAGCTAAGTTTAAAGCATTATGAGAGCTTAAAATGTTATCACATTTGCCTTTAAAAACTTAGAATTTAGTTGTACTAAAACATAAGTAACACCAAGAAGGGAGGAGGGCCTCCTAAATGATCTTAGGCAGAGCAGTCCTTTTCTGCTTAAGAAAGTAAATGACTAGAAGTTATTAAACACATCTTAAATAATTGAAAAGTAACTCTACCATATCTTTACTCCTCCTAGAGTCACACTTAATTGGATCATGAAAACAGAAAAAAAAAATTCTTCTAAAATAGCGTTCCCATTTCCATTGACCCTTTTAGCAGGAGCAGGAGGCTCCCCACCACCAGGTTCATGAGCTCACATGAGTTAACTCATGACTGTTCCTCCACTGAGATGATCAGTTACACAGAATGCCAGGAGAGTCAGCAAAATCACTAGGATAAACAAGCAAAACAAAGTCTAAATTAATGCTTGTCAGTGTAAAAACCAAAAGGGATGCACGTTGCATTTCTTATGGATAAATGTGAGTCTGCTCATACATTGGTATGAAAACTTTTTCTTCTGATCAAATAAGCTAGTCATGATGGAAACATCGTGTGGATATGTGTCAACATCCTCTAAAACACATAGCCAGTACATAGTTGCTCCTAGAAAAGATCCTGCAGCAACTGAGATTTATGATCCCTAATGCAAGTTCCACATCAACGGAATGTAGAGTCCTGGGCTGAAAGGACAAGGGCACAGCAGACAGGAAGAGAGTAAGGCAAGAGAGATGGAAGTTACCAGCACTAAAAGTGACTTGTTTTACACACACACACACACACACACACACACTTCTGAAAATCAAAAAAAGGAAAGAAGAATAATCAAACATATTGCCCTGAAATATAAACGACTTCATTTCTCATAACGTGATAAATTTAAGGGGACCCAGCAATGCCCTCAGAAGGACTACTCTACTTATCCCCATTTATTAAAGGTGGAGAATCATTAAAATCCTGATCGACAAAGCAGATATCGAGAGCTATTCTCACTTTCATACAACTTTCTAATACAAGATTGACCAACCAAGCCCAACTAAGCACCTATTTCATAATACAGTCACACAAGTATGTCCTCTTTAATTGAACATAGCATTCTCACTTCAATAGAGTATAGTATCTGTGAGATTTTCTCCTTACATTTTAAAAAAATTTATCTTACATTTCTAGACAGAATGAACCCTTTTCTTGAGAGACAGTAAAATAGACAAGAAACTTATCTTTGTAATTAAAGCAAAATTAACACAACATTACATCAATTAACTGACCGGGATAATAACCTTCATTCTCTACTTCTCCTCACATGTGTAGTGTGTCTATTTTCCAAGTTGTAAAATTGAAAAATAATAACATATTTAAAATGCCTATCTCATAGGAGTTTATGAAAATTAATGGAATTTAAGATAGAAAGAATGTAATTAGCTTGCCTGGAATTTGGCTAGTGCAGCTAAATTAAACACCATAGCTTTTTCAAAACTGTGCCACGAGACCCATAAGCTTAGGGAACACAATAGCTACCCATGACCTCAAGTACAAATCGCCTCAAGAAAAGGTCCTCTCAAGTCAGATGCAATCCCTTGTCTAATGCACATGATCAGTCACCAGTTAAAGGCCAGTGGAAAGAACAGTCTTTACCTCATTTGCCAAAAATTCCTTCTATAATAAATCAGCAAAAATGTACCAAGTGCTTCATGTGAAGAAACCCTGATAAACTGAGCTGGAGGGTCTGTTCACATGGGATTGTTAAACTCGGTGTTACTACAAATCCTGCTTTTACAGCCTAACCTTAAACAACATGTGCAGAAACTCTGTAACCCTTAATATTTAGATCAATCAGAATTCCTAAAAACCTCTGCTCCCTCCAACAGTTTGTCCTACAAACTAGCGCTTTTTATAAACGTACATGTAACTGCATAAAAGCTAGTAATATTTTTGGAATTATCCTTGGTGGATTAGTAAAAGCATTTCTAAGACTCTCTGAATGCTGTCTTTGGACCTCAAGCTTGGAAATCCTTTCATGCACCTGTAAGTTTAAGGCTGAATTGGGTACTGGCCTCAGTCCTGCATTTGAAAAGTCTGTCTTTGACTCCATAACCAGGGATTTTTTTACCCTGGGGTTTTCCAGGTACCCATTAACCCTTTACATTTTAAGCAAAACCTGGGATGTTTTCTGTGAAGAGGGTTGTTTTACAATAAAGAATTCGTCTGGTCTTTGTTCTGGGTTCCAGGCATGGAGCTTCTAAAACTCAGAATTTCCTGAGTGGTGGCAGTGTCTTTGTTCTTTATGAGCCCCTAGATCACCCCTGAGTTTATACTAATGAGATGGCTCAGGATGGGAGCTGTTCACCAGAAAAATGAGCCATGTGATTGGAGGGTTGGGGCTTTGACCCAGCCTGACCTCTGAAGATGGGAGGAGGGCTAGACAGCAAATTCAGCCTGGTGACCAGTGGTTCAATCAATCAAGCCCACATAATGAAGCACCAGTAAAAACTGGACACTGAGACCTAGGTGAGTTTCCTGGTTGTTGAACACATTGATACACCAACATCCAGGAAGTGATGCATACTGACTTCATGGGGAAAGGACAATGGAAACTGTGTTTAAAACCCTCTCAGACCTTGTCCTATGAGTCTCTTCATTTGGCTGGTCCTCATCTGTATCCTTTATAATAAACTCGTGGTTGTAAGTGTAACACTTCCCTGAATTCTATGAGTTGTTCTAGTAAGTTGTGAAAATCCCTGAATTTGTGGCCAGTTGGTTAGAAAGTACAGGTTGCCTGGGGACCCCAAATTTGCAATGGACATCTGAAGTGAGGACAGCCTTGTCGGGGTGGGGGGTGTCCTTAAACTTGTGGGGTCTGACACTAACTCTGGACAGTTAACATCAGAATTGCCTGGCAGCACACTAGGGGTCCATATCTGTTGCCAAATTCTCAAAGGGCTCTTTGATCCAAATACTAACATTATAAACCACTTCTCTACAGAGTCCTAAGCAAGAAGTTCCCCAAATGAAAGTAATGTTCTTAAAGAGAGAACTAAGAAAGCTACTTTAGCTACGAAGGTCAGATGACTTCCGCAAACTCGCAAAAGATCAAAAATGCTTCAGATACTTAAAAGTCAGAATAAATCTTAAATCCTTCCCACTCTAAACTTTCAAAACCAAAAATTAAATATTAAAAAAATAAAAGTGGAGCTCAAGTCTTCCCAAGACAGAAAGTTCAGTACCTAACGCCTAATCTCTACCAAACCCAACCTTTCCACCCCTATTCCCTCATCACCTCCCCATCACCTGCTCCCTTCCCAGTCTTCCCCATCTCAGCAAATAAGAACACCAGCTATTCAGGCCATCAATCTTGGAGTCATGCATGCCTCCTCTTTTTTTCTCATACCGCACATCTAAAACACCATCAAATCCTCCAAAATGTATTCAAATAACACACTGTAAAGCAATTATACTCCAATAAAGATGTTTTTTAAAAAATGTATTCAAATAGCAGACAATATCTCACCTTCCGCTGCATTCCCCAAGACCCTTACACGGTGTCCACAAGATGATCACTAAAGGGACCGTCCAACAAAATGAGCCTGTCACTTCAGGGGAAAAATTACATGATACTCAAATATTAATTGACTTCTTCACTTCATTGATGTTTGCAGAGATGGTACAAAAACAATGGCCAATAAAACTGGGTCTGAACACAAATCCAAGCAATGGCACCAAATTGCACATTGATCTGTATTTCTCACTGCCACACACTCATGGTGGGAGGGAGTAAGGGAGAGGGAGCTCGTTTTCACTTAAGAATGCCCTTAATGAAACAGTACCAACTTTTAATTTTAATGTTATTAAATATCAGCCTTTGAGTTCATGCTTTTATAATACTCGATGATAAAATAGAAAACATACATAAAGTACTTTGTTACATGTTGAAATACACTTGTGCAATTGTTTGTGTTGTAAGCTCAACTAACCACTTTTTTCATGGAACACCCATTTTTACTTAAAAGAATAACTGATAGACAAACTATCATCATTGACATTGGTTATTTGCAGATATTTTCTTGGAAAATGAACAATGAGCCTGTCACTTTTCAAGGAAAAGGAACCACAGAAAATTGGTGCCAATGATAAAATTGAAAATTTTATAAGGAAATTAGAATTTTTGAAAACTCGTATCTGTCACTGTGGGCTTGAGAGCTTCTCAATATTGAAAACTTTTTTGATTAGATTGGTGGTAATATGAGTGAATGTGATTTTTTTATATTACACAATAAAATGCATCACCATTTGGGAAATCTGCATAACTCAATATTCAATATTTTCCAAATGACCACTTCATGATGTCATCAAATTAGGCATGAGTAAAGATGTATTCACAATATGAGACAGACCAACAATGAAACAGAGTACAAAAAGTTCATTGAGATATTTTTAATGAAACTATATTGCACCTTGCAAATAACCTTGAAGAACTATTACTTATAAATTTTGGTGGAATATCAAAGAAGAATATCCACTATTATCTGAAAACTCCTCTGTTTTCCAAGTACATGTCCCTGTAAAAATAGATTTCCTTCATATACTTGACCAAAATAACATATCACAACAGATTGAATGCAGTTGTAAATATGAGAATCCAACTGTCTTCTATGAAGCCAGGCATTAAGGAGATTTGTAAAACTTTAGCTAAAGCAATGCCAATATTCTCATTAATTTTCTCTTTTGGAGAATATGTTTATTTTTCATAATAATATGTTAATATAGATTTATTATTATCATTTTTAGGTGAATCAATAAATGCATTTTTAAAGGTCTCAGTTTTAATTTCACATGTAGTAAATATTGATAGATATAATTAACATAAACGAAAACTTTTTGAGGTCTTCAATAATTTGTAGAAGTATGAACAGGTTCTAAGACCAAAATGTTTGAGAAATACTGCTTTATTGTTATTACTCTGTTCCAAGCCATTATCATTGCTCTCTGAATTTTTGCATTAACCTCTAATAGATCTCCCTGCTCTCACCTTGTTTCTTTGCATAATATTCCCAAACCACAACTAGAGTGATTTTTTTAAAATGTAAATCAAGTCATGTCATTGCTCTGATCGAAATCCTCCAAAGACTTTCTTCCAAAATCATTTGGGGAAAAAGGTGAAGTTCTTATTGGCCTACTAACATTAGGCATGATCTTTACTGATATCCTGCCATCATCCCCTCATCTCACTCTGTTCCAGCCAGCCTCTTGCTGTTCCCTGAACAAGCTGAGTATGCTGTGAGCCAGCTCTTCCCTCAGCTTAGAGTTCATTTCCCTCATGTATCTACGTGACTGTCTCTTTCTTGTTTTAGGTCTTTGTCCACATTTCTCTTCATTGAAGTCTTCCAGGACCACTGTGCTCACTATTTAAATCCTAAGTATTCCCAGCTCCCTGCCCTGCTCTATTTTTCCCCCACAACATTTATTACCATCTGGTATACTATATACTCTACCAATGTTTTTTCAGTTTATTGTCTGTTTTCCTCTACTAAAGGAGAAGCTCTTTGAAGACAGGAATTTTGCTCACTTTCTGCTGTATCCCCTGGCACGTAGCAGGCCCTCAATGTATACTTGTTGAATGAATGAATGAATGAGATAGCATGAACATAGGGAAAGAAAAATGCCTCCAAAAATTCTGAAGAATTGTAGTCTAATAAAACAGATTCTTTGATGATTAAATTTTAAATTTAATTTTAATTCATTTAAATTTCAATAGCCACATTTGGCTAGTGGCTACTGTACTGGACAGTGTAGCACTAAGAATTATAGACTAGCCTCACTCTTAGGGTCCTTCAGAATTTCTAGTCCAGGACCACCGAGGTCTTCCTCTCTCTGCCTAAGTCACCTAAGGTGTTCATTTAGGCTTAAAATGCAAAAGCCATCTGCATTTTGATAGTGGCCTCTTAAACACATTAACTAATTCAGGAACAAAGGGAACCAGAACCTTACACTGAACAAATAAAAAAAGTGGACTATTTCCAAACACACGTGAATCTAGAATTGTCATTAGGAAATACAAACTTTTACTTCCTCCATGACCTCCTTTCTCTCTGAATTTGTATTTGCATCAGCTTATTGATCACTATTTGAACCAGAAGAAGTATTTGGCTTATTACTTCTTCTAAATCGCTGTTGCCTTTTTTTTTTTTAAACAACTGATCCTTTCTCTCTAATATTGATGTTTAATGAATGAATTATTACCACTCTTCCAAAGTTAAAATTGATCCAAACATTTAAAATGCAAAAATCTATATATACTATCATTGGACTGGAGAGATGAAAACTTCTATAAAAATGAAACAAAAATGAATTTACTAGAGGTCATCTAAACCTTATTTGGATATTCAGAGTAAGACCAAGGACAACTCTTCCTTGGAAATCACATTCCAAAGAATGTAAATCACATTCCAAAAAGTTGTAGTTTGTCCTTATAAGATATGTATATACATATATACATAGGTAAATGGATGAATCTAACAAAGAATTTTTAAAATCCTTCACGTAAATTATATAAATATACATAAAAATCATGAGATGAGGAGACCTGGATATCTTAAAATCAAACAAAAACACACAATACTGAAGCTGGTTATATAAATGGAAACAGTAATGACATTGTAAAATGGCATACTGTCTTAACCCATTGATTGTTGAATCCACCAGTGGTTCAGGCAGTCCAAATAGTGGGTGATCTGTTATCCAGTCAGTACTTTATCCCACTGCTTCCCTGGAGGTTTATTGCTGCTGTGGCTACTACCACCACCACTCCCACTGGGAGCTCTCTTCTGACCCAAACAGACTGTTAACTCTAATCTCCTCTGAATCTACAACTTTGGAGTCACCTTATTAGTCTGCATGCTCTCTGAAGGCAATAGTTGGGGACAAGGGTGCATATTAGGAAGGAATACAAGGCCAAGGAACATTTACAGTTGAGCTGAGGCCGTCTAGGGTATTGCTGGCTATCAGAGGACTCTCCCTAAAGGAAGAATCTTTGAGATGTTTCTCAGCAAGAAAGCCCTCATGCATAGCAACAGGATGTGTGTTCATATTTCTCTATCTTTTGTCCACCAGTCACTATTTTTTCATTGAGCACTCTTATGAGAAAAAAGAGCTTTACCTCCTAATGTCTTTTTTTCTTTTTTTTTTTCTTTTTGTGGTATGCGGGCCTCTCACTGTTGTGGCCTCTCCCGTTGCGGAGCACAGGCTCCGGATGCGCAGGCCCAGCGGCCATGGCTCACGGGCCCAGCCGCTCCGCGGCATATGGGATCCTCCCAGACCGGGGCACGAACCCGTATCCCCTGCATCGGCAGGCGGACTCTCAACCACTGCGCCACCAGGGAGGCCCCTCCTAATGTCTTTTGATCCTCACAAACCCAAGGAGGTAGTAATGGTTATTCCATTTTACAGAAAGATATGGAGTCTAAGAACCATGGCTGAAGCCCTCAAGCTAGTAAATGGTGAAGTTAGGTCACAGAGCAAGTCAGTGACCTGGAAACTTCTTTCCTCATCTATGCAGATTATCTCACCAGGTAGATAATGTGCATAAAAGGTCATTAGAGGTCATCTAAATATTGTGCTTCATTTCCTCCTGTCTCATAGTCTGCCTAAGTGAAGAGAAGGAACAGCTGGGTTAATTCTTGGGCTGCAACACCCAGGAGAGCTTTCAACAGAAGTCTAATTTTATATGAAAATGCTACAAGATCACTTACAGCAGAGACATCTCCCAAATGAATCCATCTTAAAGTGAACAGATCAGCAAATTATATTCATACTTAAGGAAAGAGGTCTTGTAAAGACACGCCCTAAAATATGCCATTGCTTTTCTTTGGAATGTGTTCAGGAGGTGAAAATAACTAAAGAAATCAACCAGCTTTCCTTATCACATAATATTCCCAACCATCTGCTGCATGTGCTTATGAAGACAGAGTTCGGTGCTTAAAATTGTCATCAGAGAAAATGTGAATAACTAGTTTACAACCTGTGAGAAAAAGGGAAAAGAATGACTTCTTCCCATTGCCACAAGTTCAGATTCACAGTTAACACGTGTAGTTGTGGGCAGCTGTGCTTGTTTCTTAAAAGACAGTAACTGCATACACCACCAAACAACAAAACAAAAGGGGAAAATGTGTGTGGGAGGTGGGAGTGAGAGGTTGGAATAATTTAATTACTGTCAGGTGGTTTTCAAGCTGCACTAGGGGAAAAAAGCCTAAACAAGATCTATTACCCAGAAAACAATTTTAGCTACCATCTCTGCTCATTTTTGTCAAATGATCTCAGAAGTTTTTAAGAATTTGAAAAACTTCAGGTTGATATATGAGTCAGTTTGTATTTGTTCTGAGTGCAAAGATAGGTTCAATTAAGGCCTTAAAAGCCAATAACTTTCACTCTATCTACGACTAATAATTGTGTATTACACACTGGTGAACACTGGAATCATTGATAAAAACAAGCCTCTGGTCTCCTCTGAACAGTATGTGCAGCCCAGGGTTCAGATAGAGACTTTGGAAACTCATCAACTATTTGTGTGAGGCCCCAAGCTTTGGGGAGGAGAGCAACTCACCTTATAGGGGTAATAAGGAAAGCGGAAGTGGCCATTACAGAAGGAAAGAGAGGCTTTAAATATATACACTACCAAACGTAAGGTAGATAGCTAGTGGGAAGCAGCCGCAGAGCACAGGGAGATCAGCTTGGTGCTTTGTGACCACATGGAGGGGTGGGATGGGGAGGGTGGGAGGGAGGGAGATGCATGAGGGAAGGGATGTGGGAACAGATGTATATGTATGACTGATTCACTTTGTTATAAAGCAGAAACTAATTAAATAAATAAATAAATAAAAATAAAAATAAAAAAAAAGAGAGAGAGAGAAAAGACATGTCTCCTTGCAGTCTAGCTAGGACCCGTGGCCTTGAGCTGTGAGGATGGCATTGAATTGTACCACGGGTAAAACATGAGGCAGGTGTGGTCTGTTTCCTGCACTGAAGAGGTACAACAGGGAACATGGTACCTGGGGTACCTCATGAGGCCCATCACGCTTCCAAAGCTCAGAGGCCAGAAGAGGAGGAACCCTGGAAAGAGAGGTCCCCATGCGCTGGAGGCACACACAGCTATGAGCCCCTGTAACAACAGTACTCCATGCTCTGGCAGTGGCCTGGAGCAGGTATCAGCGTGGACATGATTGTTCCACGACAGTGACGAAAACTGCAACAATGCTCTGCAGGATTCAGAAACTGAAAGTCCTGGAATAGAAAGGACCTGACATGGAGAGTGGTAACTGGATCATTCAGGACAGGCTTCATGTAAGAAAACATGGTAGGTTGATTCAAATCATCTTTGTAATGACAGCCATACAGGCCAGATGAAAGTCCTGAATCTGGGAGTACTGGCTTGATGGACTGACTACCCATCTCTCCCCTTGCCTCCTCCATTGCCATCTCCAACCCCACACTTCAGCTTTGCCTCTGAACTTGAAACTTGTTGAGGATTAAATAAACAAAAAATACTCTGTGAAACGTAATAAGTACACGTATCACTGACAGCTGTCAACATGATCACAAATGTTGACATTAACCATCAGAGTATTGAAAAGATATAACATAACTGGTTAGAATATTGAGGTCTGTGAGCATCTCTGAATGAACAAAAAATTGCTACTGTCATCTTGACACACTACAGGGTTAATCACACACTAATAAAAGTCAACAATTGTTGTACCATTACAGTTACTGAAATCTAAATGGCATCATTTTGTTTGTGAACCACTGGATTAAAGATATTAGGGCCAGTGAATTTGTCTTTGCATTCTTTCCCTTAGACCTAGCACAGCCAAGTGCTTATTTACTTGGCATGCTCCTTGTTACTCAGAGGGAAGCACCTGGGCTGAACCAAGTCCCTTGGTTACAAGTACGTCACCAGCCGCACTTAAAGCAGGAAATACAGGACTCTCAGGAAGTGCACTTGATAATGAAACACCGTGAACCAAAATTAGCCAATAGTCGGCATTACTCTTCATCCTGAAATGATGCAATTATATTTCACAAGGTGGTCAAGCAGTGGAGATCAGTCTGGTGGGCATATAAGATCCCTTTCCTAGGCTTGTCACCAGTTCATGTGATTTTAAACAACCAGGTTTTAATGACTTCATAGTGTTTCAGCTTCTCTTTTTCAAAATTTCAGAAACAGCCATCAGTAGCAGGATTTATAGTTCACATGGGTGGCAAATTTACTAGACTGTAAGCTCTTTAATGCTGGGGACAATGTTTTATCCTTTCTTATATCTACTGAGAACAGTGCTTGGTGCAGAAGATATTTAATTTTTGCTAAATTACTAACAGTGAGAAAACTAAATGATGAGAAAACTAAATGAGCTCATTTAGAAAACTAAATGAGCCCTATTAGTCACAAGCTGATTGGACAGGTTTTCTTAAGCACTGTTAAGCACAGGGATGGGAAAGACTAGCCCAAGATCGCTTATGGAATCACTGGAAAAGCCTGTATGGCTTCCTAGCTCATGGAGCCATGAGCCTGCCTAAACAGGACTAACTCAGTAACACACATACTCCTTGTACCCACACAGAGAAAAACAGCTTTGTTAGATTCTAGGATTCTAAGGCCCACTTATTCCAGGTTACTTGCTTTCAGCAGGCACTGTGTAAATACCAAAGAAACAGTGCTGAAAGTAAAGAGATTTTTTAAATGTTCATTCCTGGAAAATTCATAATAATTCATAGGAATTATTATGTCTTGTGGTGGATGAACACTGCTGGAATTCTCTTTATCCTGAAAAGCACACAGCAGACAAAAGCATGGAGGCATCATTCCCAGAGAATGACAGAATCCTGTTTTATTCCCCAGTGATTTACAGCGTAACACCTGAGTGACTTTTTAAAGAAAAAGCACCCATGCTTAGCATTAACAAACTGTTAATTAGCGTGCAGGGTTGCACAGGCTCTGGAGTGAAAAGAACTGGGTTTGAGATCTGGCACTTATTAGCTGTGTGACCTAGGGCAAATCACTTGACCTCTCTGAGCCTTGGTTACTGCAACTATTCCCATCTCTCAGCCTTCTTTTAAGACCCAGATGAGGCCAGGTATGTTCCTAGAGGCTCTATAAACCACAAAACAAATTATATATGTTATTCATTATTGTTTTATAGATGCTTCTTTCTGTATATCTAGAAGCTAAAGATCTAAACTGCAGGAAAATGCCCAATATAAAAGCAGTAATTCAGAGAGATATAACTGAAAATTGGGAGTGAATTCCAGTGTGACAGAATGACTAAAAATCAAATCGTGGATTTAGCCAGATGTCCAGGGACATTAGCGCATACCAGGAAGGTAGTAAAGTCTTTCTGCACAAGTCTGTTTAGAAGACAAAAGAATTTGGCTCTCAGTTACGGTGCCTCCAATATCACAGTGATCTTGGTACCCCAAAATTATAAGAAGTAGCGTTCGCTCAATGTCTACCACATTTATTTAATTTTTTTAATTTAAACTTTAATACTATTATCTATCACACAGGCAATTAGAGCTTCTTATTCACGTCTAAAACTCTAATTTTACAACTTTCCAGAGAAATACTTGTGTGAGAAATACTACTGTTGGTAGAAACAAATAAAACAACTAGAATGTCCAAAGTGTAAGACACTGCCCAACAACAGAATTTCAATGATTTTATGCTTTCCTATAAAACTACGTGTGTCCTCTGTAAAATAAGCAATTTTTCTGACTCTTTTTTTTTTTTTTGGCTGTATGCGGGCCTCTCACTGTTGTGGCCTCTCCCGTTGCGGAGCACAGGCTCTGGGCGCGCAGGCTCAGCGGCCATGGCTCACGGGCCCAGCCGCTCCGCGGCATGTGGGATCTTCCCGGACCGGGGCACGAACCTGCGTCCCCTGCATGCGCCACCAGGGAAGCCCTTTCTGACATTTTTAATGGCCCAGTTCCTCTGGTCATCAAGGGACACATTTTTATGGATTTTAGTACTTTTCTATTCGGAACAACTGTGTATTATGGAGGAATATATACACAGTTACCATATTTTTCTCGAGTTTCTAGCTAACCTTTCCCCAGCACAGTTGAATTGCTGATGTAAATTTGTTAGAGAACTCTTAATTTTCTTATCTCTTTTATCTTCTGTCCCTCTCTCTTTCTCCCCTTTGGGTCTTCCCAAAACAATTGTCATGGCTCTCCTAACACTGAAGCAGGGGAAGCAGATGGCGCCCCCGCTCTCCTCTCAGGGTTTCATCGAGCTGCATCTGCAGAACCCACACAGAGGGAGGAATTTAGAGTCCCAGACACATTTATGCTCCTCTAAAGATGAGGTAACTTCTCGCCTCTCTGCGCCGCGATCAAACCGAGGCTGATTCACGGTGGGTCCGGTGAGGTTGAGCGGCTGCATGCTGTGCTGGGCTCCTCCCAGTGGGCAGTCGGTCTCCATGGAGACAGACACTCAACAGAAGAATCGCGACTGGGGCCAGGTGGGGACCAGCAGCAGCAGGGGAGACGCCAAGAGTCAACAGATGGGGAAAAACAAGAAACTAAAATGGGATACTCAGTCGTTTGGGTGGGAGAATTTACCTTCTAGCTGATTTTTAAAATATTTCATCTCAAAAAAATAAATAGAAGACTATTTAGGTGAGTAAAACTAAAATTTTAGTTGTTAATTACACATAATTTTCTCAGGGTCAGAATGTTCTGTAATCATTTCAATGTTTATCATCGTAGATATGCTCGACTTTCATTAAGCAGAATTAGTAAGAAAGTAGTTGACCATGAAAACTGTTGCTTTCACTTGGCAAATATCACATCCCCATTTAAAGCCCTGATCAAGTTGCACACACGATATGATCTATTAGGCTCTTGGCTTTCTCTAGCATCTCATAAATTCCAGAGAATGATTTCTAATGATCATATTTCAGAAACTGTCAGAAACGTTTTTCGAAAACAATCTTGTAATGACACCACATGTTTCAACATGCCTTTTCATAGTAAGTCTTTGGGGGAAATTCAACTTATGAAAACTAAGAAAACAGTCTGCTACTTCCCATAACATCAAAACCATAGGAACACAGTTTTGTATGCATAATACCACACGACTATAATGCCAGCGATGGGGATGGTTGTATTCTACACAGATTATGAGACATCACTGCTAATCAATTTTAAGTGTAGTATTACTTGCACTTGCCAATATACACACTTTCAAGTCACTGATACCATATAATTTGTTACTATTTCTGAGAACTAGGGAATAAAAGAGAAATGTGAGAGGTCAAAACAAGGTCTCAGCTTTGCCTATCAACAGTTATGCCACACATCACAAAAAGCTAATGTCCTCAATATTACAACTTCTAAAAAGCAGGAATATGTTCATTTTGTTACTTTCCACCACCACTCAGGATTAAACTTAGTCATTAGTATTGTTTTCAAAATAAAACGGTGAATAATAATCACTGCAGGAAAAAAAGACTAGTAAATGAGGTGCATTTATCTAAAATCCTAGAGACCAAGAGTGACTCGAGACTTGGGACTTGAAGAGCAGGTGTGACAGCCAATGTCACAGTAGCCAAAAGTGAAGTGAGAGCAATGGTCTCAACCACATTCCCTAGGGGATGCTTTTTAAAGAAATGCTCTTTGAGTTTATGCCAGTAGCACAATACATTTTTATGAGATTTCAATGTTGTTCTGCTACACTGTCAAGAATCCTTAAATATAGAACAAACCTGTGATATTTCAAAGATATTTCAAAAGGCCTAATAATTCATTTTACTTATGAAGTACTTGAACAACCAGGGCAAGAAAATAATTTTTGTGCTCAATGTTATAGCTTAGCTTAATTCATGATGATCAAAGTCAGTTCTTCTGTATGATTTGAGTCAAGTGAAAAAAATCTGCATGCCCCAAATAAAATTCTTTTGCCCAGCTGAAGTCTTATTTGAGTCACCTGTAGATTCTGACATTATTTCCAGAAGAACCCTATTAAACTTAAAATTCTATCATCAAGAATTAAATTATACTAGTAAAAAAATGCTTAGCTGAATGAAGATCCTTGAGGAAACATGATGAGAAGAGATAAAATAGGTTAAGAGATATTGAGATTGAGGTTAAGGGAGAGAGAAATATCAATTTGGCATTTTTTGGAAACATATTATGTTTCCAAAAAGTACTTTCCATGCATTCTATCTTTTAATCCTCACAATAAATTATTATTGCTCCCATATTACACAGTCAATCACACAGCCGATGAGGAACAGAGCCTGAATTCTAATGACACTGATGAGTGAATAGAGATGGTGGGTGGGTGCAGAGGAAAGTCTGGAGAAGATCCACTGCACGAGGAGGTCCTGGGACAGTCAGGACAGTAGTAGGCTAGGTGTCAGAGGACAAAGCTCCAAAGGCAAAGTTCACTGAAGAGATGGCTCAAATGGCCGTAACAGAATCCTAGCATTGGCTCTACTTTATTTCATGATCATGCTTAAAACACCTGAATAACAGTGGGGAGAATGATTCACATAGAGGAAACCATAAGTGCCCTTTAATCTTCACATACTTCAAAAACAGTAAAATGCTGTTGGGGGTTTATTGTAAAAATTAAGTGGGCTAGTGCTTGAGTGTGGTGAGGGTGTATGTATAAGTGTGATATGTGTGAGTGTGTGTATGCATGCACGTGGCATGTAGTATGCATGTGAATAAGTGGTGTGTGTGTGTCTGTGTCTATATATGTGTGGTAAAGCACATTTACCCCATTATTACTTTATGATCCTTTATTCACTCATGTGGGAAAACAGCCAACTCTACTTGAACTATCCACCTCCTGGGAGCCTGCCCTTCAGAAAATGAGCATAGCGTTGCTGACTGGGCTCTTCTTAAAATCAAAACAGGTACCAAAATGTGCCCAGTAAGTCTAATGTGTCCTAGAAGCAAATTTTCCCCATTCTCCAAGAGGCCCCTTTAACACTTTCTCATCTGTTTTCTGACCTCCAATATTCCCTCTAACCCACTCTAATTTTTAACTGTTGACCTTGTCTCATATTTCACTGAGAAGCTAGATACAATCATATAGGAATTCTCCCATCTTCCCAGCATCACCTCTACCTGTGTCTGTACCCAAGTGGTGTACCTTTCTTCCTGTTACAATGGAAGAAGTGTTTCTCCTTCCATCAAAGACTAACATATTTGTGCTCTGGGTCCCATCCTCCCTATGCTTCTCAAGGATTCCTGCAACTCTCTTCTGAATTATTAGTGTCTTTCTCTCTCATTTCCATCAGCATACAAACATGCTCTGGGATCCCCCATCTTTAATAAGTGTTCCTGTATCCTGCATCCCTCCCCAAGAACTGCTCACATTTATCTGCTCTACAACACAGCAAAACTTATTAAAGTAGTCATCTAATATTCACTGTCTCTATGTTTTCACTTCCAATCATCTCTTTGACCCCTTCAGTAGAGCTTCTGTCTCCCCCTCCAACCCACACAACTGTTCATAACCATCAATGACTTCCCTAATACCAAGAAAATCTTCACTTCTATGACCGCATAGAGAAAATCCTAACAAATTCTGTAAAGTACTATTAGAATAAATTATTATAGCAAGGTTGCAGGATACTTGATCAGTATACAAAATATCAATTATTTCTATATAAGAACAGTGAAGAGTATGAAAATGAACTTAAAACATTTACAATACCACAAAAAAGAATAAAATCCTTAGGAATAAATTTAACAAAAGAAATTCAAGACTTCTTCATGGAAAACTGTAAAACATTATTGAAAGAAATTAGAGAAGATCTAAAAAAAATGGAAAGACATCCCATATTCATGGACTGTAAGACTTAATATTGTTAAAATATCAGTAATCCCAAAATTGGTCATCAGATTCATTGCAATCCTGAACAAAATCCCAACTGTCCTCAGAGGCTGTCAAGCTGATCTTAACATTCATATGGAAATCCAAGGGACTCAGAACAAACAATCTTGAAAAAGAGCAACAAAGATGGAAGACTGATACTTCCAAGTTTCAAAACTTACCACTAAACTACAGTAATCAAAACAGTATGGTATAGCATATGACTAGATATCTACATTAACAGCACAGAATTGAGAGTCCATAAACGAACTCATGCTTTCATGGCCAATAGTATTTCAGAAAGGGTGCCAAGATAATTCAAAGGGGAAGGGACAATCTTTCAATGGTGCTAGGACAACTGGATATCCACACACAAATAATGAAGTTGAACTATCTCACCTCATATAAAAAATAACTCAAAATAGATCAAAATTCTAAATGTAAGAGCTAAAACCATAATACTCTTAAAAGAAACATAGGAGTAAATCTTCATGTCCTTAAATTAGGCAATGGTTTCTAAAATACAACACCAGAAACACAGATGAGAAAAGAGTAAAACAGATAAATTGAACTATATCAATATTAAACTCTTTGTACTGCAAGTGACACTGTAAAAAAATAAGTGAAAATACAACCCACAGACTGGGAAGAAATATTGGCAAATCGTATATCTATTAAGATGCTTATATCCAGACTATATAAAGAACTCTTACAACACAACAATAGAAATATAAATAACAATATTTAAATAGGCAAAGGATTTGAATAGACATTTTCCAATGAAAATATAAAAATAGCCAGTAAGCATATAAAAAGATGTTCAAGATTATTAGTCATTAGGAAAATGCAAATCAAAACCACAACGAGATGCCACTTCACACTCACTAGGATGGTGATAATAATTTTTTAAAAAAACAGACAATATCTAGCATTGGTGAGGATATGGAGAAACTGAAACCCTTATTCTTTGCTGGTAGAGCTGTAAAATAGTAGGGTCACTTTGGAAAACAGTTTGGCACTTCTCAAACTGTTACAAAGGAATATTTGACAATTAAAAGGAATGATGTACTGATACGTACTATACAGCATAGATGAAACTTAAAAACATTATACTAAGTGAAAGAAGTCAGTCACATAACATATGTTATGGTTTCCTTTATATTAAATGTCTAGAATCAGCAAATCTATAGACAGAAAGTACATTACTGTTTGCCTACGGCTAGGGAAGGGGCAACGGGTAGTGACTGCTAATGTGTATGAGATTTGGTGGGGAGTGGTGAAGCATTCTGATGTATTATGGTGATAGTTGCACAACTCTGTGAATATACTAAAAACCACTGAATTGTGTATTTTAAATAAGTAGATTTTCTGGTATGTGAATTATATCTTAATAAAGATATTAAAAAATAATCTGAGGGGCTTCCCTGGTGGCGCAGTGGTTGAGAGTCCGCCTGCCGATGCAGGGGACACGGGTTCATGCCCCGGTCCGGGAAGATCCCACATGCCGCGGGGCAGCTGGGCCCGTGAGCCATGGCCGCTGAGCCTGCGCGTCCGGAGCCTGTGCTCCGCAACGGGAGAGGCCACAGCGGTGAGAGGCCCGCGTACCACAAAAAAAAAAAAAAAAAAAAAAATTTCCTCTATTGGCAGCAAGGACTTTAAGAGAATATTAGTCTTAATTTGAATCATACTGGTAATTCTTATATAGAAAATAATTCATAAATTATGTGAGAGAACTATGTATTCAGGGACGCCCTTCTTAAAGGATTTGTAGTTAGAATGAAAATGAATTCAAGTTACGGCAGCACTCAAACTTTTCTCCTAGGGCTATGCATTGCTTCCTCAAGAGGCATAAAGGTAACATCATAATGAAGATGATTATAACAGTTGAGGGAATGTCTGGTTGAGAATTACATCTGACTAGGTTTCCTCAAAACAGTGCTTCCAGCTTCCTGCCAAAAATATCTATGAAGATACAGTACTCCAGGCAAAGTATAGATTTCCTAGTAGGACGTTTTTACTTAAGAGAATTTTGTTTATGTTTTTAAATAGACTTTATTTTTAGAGCAGGTTTAGGTTCACAGCAAAGTTGAGCAAAAGGCATAGAGATTTTCCATATACCGCCTACCCCACATAGGCACAGCCATCCAGCACCACATGGTACGCTTGCTACAATCCATGAATCTACATTAACCCATCATTATTATCCGAGGTTCATAGTTAAACTTTGGGTTCACTCTTGGTGTTGTATACTCTATGCGTTTGGACAAATGTACAATGGCATGTACAGTATCATACAGAATAGGTTCGCTGCCCGAAAACTCCTCTGTGCTCTGCCTGTTCATTCCCTCCCTTCCCCTTAACCCCTGGCAACCACTGATCCTTTTATTATCTTCACAGTTTTGCCTTTCCCAGGATGTCATATAATCGGAATCCTACAGTACGTAGCCTTTTCAGACTAGCTTCTTTCACTGAGTAATATACCTTTAAGGTCCCTCCATGTCTTTTCATGACTTGACAGTTCAGTTCTTTTTAGTACTGAGTAATATCCCACTGCCTGGATGTATCACAGTTCATTTACCATTCACCTAGTGAAGGCCATGTGGGTTGCTTCCAAGTTGCGGCAATTATGAATAAAGTTGCTATAAACATTGGTGTGCAGGCTTTGTGTGGACACAAGTTTTCAGTTCATTTGGATAAATATCAAAGAATGTGATTGCCAGATCATATGCTAAGAGTATGTTTAGTTTTTTAAGAAGCTGCTATAATTGTTTCAATACTAAAAAGAACAACTGTAAGATTCAGACAAAAATAAGGCTGCTTTAGGACACATCAGAAAGGCCTAATATATCAGTTCTAAATCACATTGTCAAATGACCAAGACCCAAATTCTAGAGAGTTTTAAGAGAAGGGGGGGTTGTAACTTTAGACTTTCTACAATGTTGTTGGTCATTTATGAAAGCAGAAGACAAATATCCTTAGAGACGCAAGGGCTCTGAAAATCTGTTGCTCAGGTAACCTTCTTTCAAAACTTACTTGAAATGACCTCCAGGCTGGATAAAGCAAATTAAGAGTTCAAGCACGGAGACATGATTGTGTAAGAGGACTCGTGGCAAACACAATTTTCCCTGCACTCCCTCATCAGAACATAATCCTGCATTGGAGGTTCTCTAGGACTCTGTGCCTTCTAGATGACACTTGTCACAGTTGCTGGTGTACCTGTGATGCTGTAACTTCTCCATCAGCATCTGTCCCCCCATTAGACCATGAGGTCCTCTCGAGCAGGCAGTGTATGCTGCTGCTCACCTTTGCAGGTATCCCTCTCAACAGCATTATGCCTGCGAGGAAAAAGACCTTGACACACTTATCACACCCCCACTCAAATATAATTTATTTGTGCCATGCATCTCTTTTGTTAATTCTTCAAGGTCCAGGACTAAGCCGCATTTATCTCGGCACCCTAAGAGTCCCTTCACAGTGCCCAGGTGAAAGAGCTGCTCAATATTTGCTAAATTACTGAAATTCCCTGCCACGCCCTCTCCCTCACCTTACACCCCTGCCACACCAAACAACCAAAAGGCCATAGTGCACCCCCATGACACTTTTGCCTAGGATTCTTTCCCGACCTTCTCCACTTCCTGAACCCCAAAGCCTCACAGTCAACTCCAACTGTCTCCTCTGTCAACACTCAGGCAGAGCTCGCTGCTTCCACAGCAAATGGCTGTGTCGTCCGGAAATTATTTGTTCATTTGTTTATCTTGCACATTACATGGTGGGTTTCTGAGGGCCATGACTTTGACTTTTCCAACTGTAGGTTCCATGTTACCTAACTCATAGCAAATGTGCATTAAATATTTGCTAGGGCTTTCTGGTGGCACAGTGGTTAAGAGTCCGCCTGCTGATGCAGGGGACACAGGTTCATGCCCCAGTCCGGGAAGATCCCACAGGCCGTGGAGCGGCTAGGCCCATGAGCCATGGCCGCCGAGCCTGCACATCTGGAGCCTGTGCTCCGCAACGGGAGAGGCCACAACAGTGAGAGGCCTGCATACCGCAAAAAAAAAAAAAAATTTTGCTAAATAAATGAACCCACTAAAAAGAGCCACCTGGGCTTGTAAATCGTTGCTTATCTACTCAGAAGTGTTTTTTGTTGGGCCAGCTTGGAAGCAGCAAAATAAAAGTGGATACCATGCATCCAGGGAAGGTGCCCAAATGATGAACAGACATCCCCTAATTTATGTGAGCTTGGTTTCAGCACGCAGGAGAATTTTGTCCTCTCTGTGTCTGAGTATACTGTGCTCCCAGGGTTTGGGAAATGAGCTCAGCTCAAGGGTTAGCTCCATCATACTGAAATTATGTTGTCTTTTGGTTATAGTCATGAAGTTTTGCTGCCTTTAAGTGCTTCTTCAAAATTCTTTTTGGTATATTTTGATCCGTGGGTCTATCAAAATTTCCTTCGGTCTATTGTACTAGACTAATTTTCTCTGTAATGTGAAAGTGCCATAATTTTTGGTACTTAGAGAACTCAAAGTTTTAATGGGAAGATATAATCTTTTAAAATTTGCTTTTTAAAGTATACTTTCTTAGATGCAGACACTATAGTTAGATTTGCTTGCTCTCTATCGTGAACTTATTTTTGCTAAGGGTTTTTTTTTTTCTGTTTTTGAAAGAATAAGATAATCTAACTCCACCTGCCTATTAATGAGGGTTTTCAGGTACAGCAGTTATAAGCAGCACACCTGCTGAGAAACTGTTCACACCTAAGGAAAAGTGGACAGCCTTGCCTGAGAGTACAAGCAATTCTGGATGGACAAAAAGATATGAATAAAACAAGAAGCAATATAACCTGATAGACCCATGGGTCAAAATATACTAAGACAAATTTTTTTTTTTTTTTTTTGCGGTACGCGGGCCTCTCACTGTTGTGGTCTCTCCCGTTGCGGGGCACAGGCTCCGGACGCGCAGGCTCAGCGGCCATGGCTCACGGGCCCAGCCGCTCCGCGGCATGTGGGATCTTCCCAGACGGGGGCACGAACCCGTGTCCCCTGCATCGGCAGGCGGACTCTCAACCACTGGGCCACCAGGGAAGCCCTAAGACAAATTTTAAATCACTATCATAAATTACTCTGGAAAATATTCTACAAAAATCAATACTTTCAATCTCACATAAAGACATCTCACTGAAACAGGAAATGCCCACGTATTACAAGAACAACTGAATCATTCTTTACAGGCTAACATGAATGAGGATGTCGTAGAAAGCAGTCTTCAAATCCTATTTTTCACAATGTCAAATCCATTTTGCAAAATTTAAAAAGTTCTAGAAGCAGTCAAACATTAGAGCAAGGATTGTTCAGGATACCATTACTTTTACATAAAAGATGTTGGTTCTGTAGAAACTTGAGAAATTAAAGTTCTGATATTAATCAGTCTTACCCAATTAATCATAATTATTCCTGATTTTTAAATATTCTTGTAACTTATTGATTTGATCTCAGCAAAAGGAGAGTACTAGAGTAGGAATCAGGGATTCAGAAGTCTAGTTTCACTATCTAGCTGTGTTCCCATGGGTAAGTCCTTTCATCTTTTTGAGTTTCAGTTTCTCTATTTAAAAAATTAAGAGGTTGAATAAAATTATTCCAGTTTTGGTTTTGTGACTAAAATTAGTTATAGAAAAATGAAATATAAAACATGGTCTGGAAATAAAAACAAGATAAAAATTTGACAAAATTTAAGGGACAGAGGAGATTTGACTTACAAGACAGAAAACAACATTCCATTTATATATTGCCACATCATCGTCTATAGATAAGATTGGTGTCAAAGATATGAAAAGAATGGTAAAACTTTAAGAAGAACAAATAAATTGCTGATGGAATGCCATCTCTACCTGATTGGTAGAGGCTGTCTACAGCAGGAAATAGAAGGTCTAACGCCAAGTCTGAGTTCAGTGGGAAAGAATGCTGTGATTTATTAGTAATGTCCATTGTGGACTCAGGAAGAGTACTAGCACATGCAAGATAGTTGCTACATAAATTGTAAAATGATATTTTAACCAGGTGTGTGAAGAAATGCCTGAGGACTTTAGGACAGTCTCTATTCTCAAATAACACAACAGCATGTAATCCGTTACATGAATTACAGTAAAATATAACTTTAAAAAGTAAGTAACTCCTTTCAGGCCCTTAACTGTCCTACAAATACAAGAGTAAAGCAAAAAGCTGGCTGCAGCTACATGTCCCTCATTGCTATTCATCTTTTCTGTAGTAGTAGGAGCTCTGGAAATTTATCTGGGCACATGGCTGCCAGAATAAGTGGTCTATTTCTCAGCCTCTCTTGCAGATAGATGGGGCTATTTGGCTAAGTGCTGACCAATGAGATTTGAGCAGAGGTGATGTGACCAACTTCTGGGTTGTGCCCTTATCCCCTTCCTGCCGGTTCTGAGAGAGATTGGGTGATGGTGAGCCACGAAGGGGATGAAGATGAGGTGACACCTCAAATCACTATATCAACTATACACTTCTTAGGGAAAGTTATGTATGACAGAAATAATCCTCTACCTTGCTTGAGCCACTGTAATTTCAGATCTCTCTTAGAGCAACGAAACCCATAACCTAATAAAGTGGTTACTTTGGGATATAAGAATGTGCACAAGAAATGTGTTTCATTGTGGCAAATGTGATTCAGGAGAAAGTCATTTCCATTACATGGATATTTCCAAGAAGTATCTAAGAAGGTGAAGGTAGCAGTGCAGCTACCCAACAGACTCTTCCACTGGGGTTACATGAGTCAAATCCAGCCAAGCACCTGTTTGTAAATAAAGTTTTATTGGAACACAGCCATGTTCATTTGCATATTGCCTATGGCTGTGCTTTGAGCTACAATAGCAGTTGAGTGGTTCTGACAGACACCATATGGTCCACGAAGCATAAAATACTTACCATCTGGACCTTTACAGAAAAAGTTTGCCGGCCCCTGTCTTGAAAGATGGCAGCCTTCGCACCCACTAGAACTCTAAGTGAACTGATTTCAGATATCACTTTTTCTTATTTCCATATGGCAGTTTTGTCACATCTATGTATTAATATTCAATATCCTACTTTCAGTTTATCCAAATACAGTATTTTCTGTATTAAAGAACTATTTAAAACTTTTTATTGATAATTTGTCCTCATTTCTCTCCCTAGTAATTGTATTTGAGTGCCACTTAACCCCAGGGCCATTTTTCACAAAAAGATGTTATCTCTTCGCAAGAATTCGTGCATCACAAAGGTGAGTAGAGAAAACCAGTGGAATAAGGCACAATCTCCTGGTTGTTAGCTGTACTCACTACCAAATTCGTGACTGATTCCCACATTCTGGTCTCACAACCAGTGGCATTCAAGTTCACTCCCTGACTTCAAAGTCACTTAGAAGCAGTGTCTTTCTTTCACTTTTGTTAAAGCAAATGCATCTAAAATACTTAAAGAAAGCAAGACTGCTTACATTAAATCAAAAATGGCGTGGGTCCATTTTAGCAGAAGTTTTAGGAGATTAGCCAGTGTGAGTCCTCAAAGGTGAATTTGACTTAAAGAGAATTTCAGATGGAAAGAAAAAGGGATGGAAAGAAGAAGTGAAGAATGTGCTGCATTTATCTCAATAGCAGCCGAATAATCAAAAAGAAAAGCAAATGACTGCATTTCTAAATGCAAATTAAAAGCCACTCCTGTCAAAGCAGGCATCCAACCAACAGTGAAGTTTGTAATGTTGGCTCTAAAAATGCTGGGCTCTTGAATTCATTCTTCATATATATATATATATATATATATATATTTTTTTTTTTTTTTTGCGGTACGCGGGCCTCTCACTGTTGTGGCCTCTCCCATTGCAGAGCACAGGCTCCGGACGCCCAGGCCCAGCGGCCATGGCTCACGGGCCGAGCCGCTCCGCGGCATGTGGGATCTTCCCGGACCGGGGCACGAACCCGTGTCCCCTGCACCGGCAGGCGGACTCCCAACCACTGCGCCACCAGGGAAGCCCCATTTCTTTCAATATATTTTTAACAAGAAAAATTAAGAGAAGAATCTTAGGCCATTAAGAAATAATGAAGACCTTGTAAAAAATATATAGCTATAGATAAAAATTAAGAAAAGACAGACAACTCAATTGGTGTATGTGCATAAATCCACTTATGAAAAATAAGTTGTGGCCGTATTTTTTAAATGTATTTTTAAATTAAATTCATTTTATATACCCATCATCTATAACATACCTGTCTTAGTACCTGTGAGATTTCAGAATCTAATTTTTAAAAATTCATGGTAAGAAAACCCAACCTTGTGGAAAATATAAAGTGTTTTAAAATTACAGTTATGTATATATTAGAACATGTACTAATTTTATTACTGTTATTATGTCCTAGAGCTGTGCTGTTTAATATGGTAGCCACTAACCACACATGGTTTCAAGTGTTACTGAGCACTTGAAATGTGGCTAGCTCAAATTCAGATGGTATAAAATACACACTGAATACTGAAGACTTGGTACAATAAAAAATAATGTAAAATATCTATATTTTTAACATTTTATTTACATATTGAAATAATATTCTAGATACACTGGATTAAGTAAAATATACTATAAAATTAATGTATTCTTCTTTAGCTTTTTAAATGTAACCACTAGAAGATGTTAAATTATATATGAGGTTTGCATTGTATCTCTATGGGTCTTGAGTATCTCAGAGTACTTTCTTCCTCATAGACAATTATCAGCTTTGGGTTTCTGAGAAACCTACCAACTTAACACTGGCAATCAGTAAATGTAAACTGTGTACTGGATATTTCAATGAGATTAAAGCATCATTTTGTGTAAACCCCAAATATGGATTTTACAGTAAATAATTTAATATGAAATACATAAATAAAATGTCCAAATTCTATTGTTCTCCTTGTTTTTTTCATTTTAATTTCATTGATTCCAAAAAGAAGACTATATATGTATACATAGCAAGATGTGGTGTTATAGTTACAAGTTGGGAGGGAAATAGATGACTAAAAAATAGCAGAATCAACAAGAGAATGATGCCCAGGTGAGATACAATAACTAAACTTGGGATGAAATTTGACCAAAATAACCTCTTTTAAAGAACAAAAATTTAGCACCTTACATACTTCATCTTTCTAGTGTGGCACTTTCACATTCAGTCTAGGATACTAGCTTGGTATAGATGGAAAAAAAGGCTTCTATAGAAAAACACATCACTTCCTAAGATTCTTCATTGATATGCCCTCCACAGATAATCAAGATTATATCATTTAGGATGTGAATTTTAAAACACCATATTACAAAGTACTTTTTTACTGTAACAGTTCTAAAAGGCTGACTTAATTTCCTGACCATCTAATTTTATCTTAATGAACTATTTTATTCGATGAATCACTGTTCTTGTAAGGTCTTCTGCATAACAGAACAGAATGTAACAGCTAACAACATGTGCGACTGACAGTACCCGCTGCCCCCAGCCCTGTTGTTTTGAATGATTTACTCAGGATAGAGATGCTTGACCCTTTGGATTTTGTTCTAAGGCCCACTTGAAAGCTATCTCCCACTGCTCTTTCGATGTCAAGCCTTGCCAAGAATAAAAGTGCTGTGTCACTCACTTCATCAGTTCTTTGCCCCTAAACAGATGAAAAGTCCTGTTTTCCCTTCTAAGATGTCAGGGAATGAAAAGAGAGAAAAGTAATTTCAGTGCCCCCAAGTAGAAATACCTGTGTGATCATTTCCGAACACCACCACTTGCTACTGAGGTCAACAGGAGAACATGAGATCTGATTGTTCTGTTTTTAATTCACAGGTAAATTAAAATACTTCACGTCCCCCCTCCCCCACAAAAATCCATACTTTATTTTTTAAATTTAATGAGAGAACAAAGGCAAAAAGAAGCTATGTTAAGTGTTCAGAGCTTGCATATTCATTAACAGGGATCACGATCATGGGAGTAACCACCTTGCCTCCTGCCTCTGACTTCACCAACCTGCAGCACAATCTCCCTGCTATGCTTAGCGTACAACTGCATGGGGGCTTTTCATATTTGCACGTTCGGAGGTGAGAAGGGTTTGTGCAGGGGCCCTGGGGAAAATAAAGTTGGAAAAGACACCCAAAAATAATAGAGAGGAGAAGATGGCCTATATCCCAATCAGCCTCTGGCACTAGGTCTAACCTTCTTCAGAAAGGGATGGAAACGCCATTTTGTTAAGGAAACTTAATGAGACTCTGCATGTTATAAACTTGAGAGTCTAAGGGACAGAATATGGCTCCTCCAGAATACAGAGGTATGACTATGTGCTAAGACGTGGTGAAGCCAGCCAGGGGCGGCTGGTGTGGTGCTGGGTCCTATATCAGGGGTAGCTGAGAAAGTGAGCAAACATATGAAAAGTACCACATTTACCTATTTCCTCTATCTGTATTATGGTCTTGTCTTCAATTTCTTCCTCATTTTCCTACCATCACAGTCTTAAGAACTGCAATGTCAACATAATGCCTTTTTTAAAGCTCTTCATAAAAACACTTTTGGTGGGTGTGATGGGTGGGCATCACTGTTTTTGTCACAAACTCTGTGCAGCAGTGCAAGCTATAGGATAAGGATAGACACCAGCCACCCCAGCAGACCAAAGTCTTCACAATGGGTGCCAGGTGCAGCCGCTATAGTCGGCTGCCTCCCTCAGCTGAACTGCTGGGGTAGCTAGAAAGGGAGAAGATTAGAAGTCTCAATCAACGGCAAAAGTGAGACAAAGCGTAGGAGACTTTGAGGAGGGGCTGAGGTCGCCAGCATATTCTTGCGGCCTCCTCATTCATATACAGAGCCTGGAGACGTCTACATTCATTCAGATCACATGCTACTTTTCTCCCAGAGAATGAGACAGGAGTCAACAGAGCATGAAGTCAGAATCCCCAATCCCAGGAGTAATGTTATTACTGAGTATTTGGAACAAGAAGGACAGAGAATAAAACTGGTCCCAAATCTTAGATTGGAATTTTTAATTTGCATATTTGTTTCAATATTTATCTCCTATTATTCAGTAGATATGCTCACGAACATAATAGTAATATTTTGAAAATTGAATTATATTTTAAATTCTCCAGGAAATATCATATTGAAAGAAATCTGCGAATAACACCCCTTGTTAAAACATCACCCACTAAAGGCATCTATATTTTACTTATTTATTTATTTATTTGGTCACACTGGGTCTTAGTTGCAGCAGGCAGGCTCCTTAGTTGCGGCTCACCAGCTCCTATTTGTGGCATGAGAACTCTTGGTTGCGGCATGCATGTGGGATCTAGTTCCCCGACCAGGGATCTAACCAGGGCCCCCTGCATTGGGGGTACAGAGTCTTAACCACTGCGCCACCAGGGAAGTCACAATGCCTCTATTTTGTACAATTGGATTTTTATATCCTGTTTTCTTAAAAAGAAATATAATTTCTATTAAATTCATTTTCTTTTTATTGGACACTTAATATGTGCCATGCTTTGAGCTAGGTCCTAGGAATTCCAAGATGAGTAAAACACAGTCCTTGTCCTCAAAGAGGTTATGGATTGTCAGAGAAGATAGTTATGATGCCATGTGGGAAAAAATCAGCACTAAGAAAGAAGTGATTAATTCAGCAATGGCGGGGAAAAGTCTGGAAAACTTTATGACTTTGAAGCTGAGTATTAAAGGATGATTAAAATTATGTCAAGTAATTAAGGGAGGGAGTGATATTCGAAACATAAAAAGAACATGCACCTGGGGGGAAATGGATGAAGTATACCCAAGACCTCTCCATGTCATTTACACAACTTCCTGTGAATTTATAATTATTTCAAAAAAACTTAAATGTTTAATGTGCTAATACTCATATGAATGGATATGCATGGTATTTAGGAAAAATTGCAAGTAATACTGGGGGAGGAACTGAGATGGGAAGATGCTGGACAGTAAGTCAGAAATCAGCTTGTATTGTAGAAAAATAAAGCTGGCAGCAAGTGGAAGAGTCTTTTGGAACAGTGGAAATGGAGAGAAGATAAAAGACTGAAGAGGTATTTTTGAGGCAAAAGCAAAATTCTTTGGTGATTCTGGTAAAGAGAGGGAAGTGGTAATGAGAATTTTAAGACTGAGGTGGAAATTCATGCCAACAATCATTATAGAATAACCAAGGAAGTGTTTATAGAGAAAGATGATGAGTTCAATTTGGAACTACTGAAATTGAGTCTCAACACCCATGTACAACATGGAATTGAAATTCAAGAACAAACTCTTATAAATGTGCATTTCTTATATTATTTGAGAATATTCAATTCTGCTATAGAAGACAAGAAAAGAAATAGGATGGACTGAATTCATAAGAAGTGTTAAACATAGTTCATATAACATAAGAAATAGGCAAAACTCATAAGATATGTTATGTGTACATAATGAGTAAGCACGTAACTTGTGAGAGATAGGTAGAACTCATGTGATATGTTAATATAGATGGTAAGTTAGCAACCTGTAAGACATGCTAACAACTGATTAACAGAATAAAAAGCATGATAGAATAAACAAGATTGTTTTTTGGAGGTAGAAAGGAATGAAAAGACCATATCATGCCATCTCTAGGATGAATACTACGTCACCCTCAAATTCAATCACCCGTTGGTGACATCCAATATGGTCTCATTCTGGCCCCATCTGTACCCAAGAGGACCCAGGTACTCTATACCATTTGTACTCTATACATAAGACCCATGGCTATTTAGCAGGCTAACTGACAATTCACAGTGATGTCCAAATGTCCTTGGCCCTGAGTATCTCCAATAGAACAAGGATGTATCATTGGCCCAGGACTCCTATCTGTGAACTCTGCCTTAAACTCTGGTCCACACCATTAGCAGGGAGAACAACAGTGGCAAAGAGAGACAAGAGAGGAAAAGAGAGGATACGTGAGCCTTGTGAACCCCAGGTCTTAGGTACTTCTATCTGCTCGTACCCTAATCTAGGAATGTTTATTTACCCTGACTCTTTACCCTTGACTATTGTTGTATGTTTTAAGTTGATTTAATAAACTGCGTGGTCTGTGAGCTTTTCTGCTCTGTGACTTCTAAGACAGCATGCTTCATAGTGTACTTGGAACATTCAAGATAACTCCCCATACGACAGGTCTGAACTAGAGGATTGTAATCATTGAGGTGGTTGAAATAATCCAACTAGACCCCCACTGCCTTGGTGTGACAGAGGTTTTTGATGTATGCAAGCTTTCAATACATGTAAAACCCCATAAGACAAAATCAAGGCTCCACCTTTGAAAAAACAGACATTACTTCTTTTTGTCTACTTCCAAAACCTTAATGTAAGTCCTTTGAGAGCAAAAACCATGCTCTATTTTTCTTTCTATCTCCACACCTAGCCTACCACCAGTAACAGTGCAGATATTTAATGTGTTTTTGCTGAAGAATAAGTTACAGTGCATTTTCATAACTTGAACATTTACTTACTGATATTTATATGCTGACTCTGACAAAGCTCATCAGTACAACCAATAAGCAATTTTATTAAAAACTGTGTGGATTAGATCATTTATCCAGACAGAGACTGTCATGGGAAAATACTGAATTCTTCCTGGGCAGGACTGACGGAATGAAAATGACTCAATGACACAGTGGTTCAAGACTCCTGGACCAATGAACCTCAACGTGGCTTTCAACAGATTATGACAAAGATCCCCAATCCTCTATTCATTGTCAAAGCAAGTTAGCAAACAGAACTTGAGACTGTGGGAATGTGGAAAAGTAAGCACATGTCATACAGATTTATCTGCTGAGGCACAGGAGAGCAGAGGAGTGATGCAAACGGCAGGACAAGCCAAACCTCAACACATGAAAAAATAAGGAAGAGAGAGGAAACAATGAAAGTCTTTTTGTTTATTTATCTGGGGTGATGGTTAAATTGAAGACACGTTAGGTAAGTTATGGTTCATTCGTAGAAGAGAATATTTTGTAGCTGTTTAAAAAGAGGTAAACAATTTATGAGCCAATATGGAACAATCTATCAGATACATGGTTAAGCAAAAGAATCAAGGTGAGGGGCAGTTTGTATAACATGTTAATATTTTGTGTTTAAAAAAAAGATGTGGCCAGACGCTGGTATATGCATAACATTTTGTGGAAGGATACACAGCACGTTGATTAGCGTGGTTGATTCTAGGAAGGGGAACTGGGAATTGTGAGATGTAGCCCAAAGCAGACTTGTTTTTGTTTTTGTGTATTTTTACATTTTTATAATTTTACATGCACTACATTTTCAAAAAAATAAAAATGGAGTAAAATGACTAAAAATAATGTTATTAATTTAATGTCAGATGTTTTTTTTTTTTTTTTTTTTTTTTTTTTTTTTTGCGGTACGCGGGCCTCTCACTGTTGTGGCCTCTCCCATTGCAGAGCACAGGCTCCGGACGCGCAGGCTCAGCGGCCATGGCTCATGGGCCTAGCAGCTCCGCGGCATGTGGGATCTTCCCGGACAGGTGCACGAACCCGTGTCCCCTGCATCGGCAGGCGGACTCTCAACCACTGCGCCACCAGGGAAGCCCCAGATGTTTTTTAAAAATGCTTTTCCATCAAAAATACCTGGAGGGTATTGTGCTTAGTGAAATAAGTAAAACAGAGAAAGACAAATACTCTATGTTATCACTTATATGAGGAATCTAAAAAAATAAAACAAATGAATGAATATAACAAAACAGAAGCAGACTCATAGAGAGAACAAGCTAGCAGTAGGGAATTAAGAGGTATAAACTACTGTGTAAATATAAATAAGCTACAAGGATAAATTGCACAGCACAGGGACTATACCTCACATTTTATAATAGCTATAAGTGGAGTATAATCTTTAAAAATGTTGAATCACTACGTTGTACACCTGAAACTAATATAATATTGTAAATCAACTATACTGCAATTAAATGAATAAAGCCTTAAAATTATGTGAAACTCAATACAGTAAGCAAATATATTTCTACCCATATTTATATCTACAGTGTACAGTGTTCCACTGTGCAGTGGAAGGTTTTTCATTTAGGATTTGCTAAACCTCCCCAAACAGGATAAAAGACTGTAATTTCTAATTATATTGTACATACGGTTATACATTTAGAGTACTTTTCTTTCAAGTTAATGTCACAAGAAGCTATTAACTCACTAAGCCCTATTCAACTCTTGAGGTTCCAGTTTAACTGATTTCATAAATTTCACAGATTTTAATTTATGAATTTAATTCTTTAAAATTAATTTAATTCTTTAGAAAATGTTTCTTCACAGTAGGTGGTAGATAGCCCCATTAAGTCCAAACTGTGAATCTGACTCTTCAGAAGATAGAGAAAAAAATGAATGATATGCACCTTGGTTTCTCCTCTATAAAATGGGAATAAATAAGAGTAACTAGCCTGAAAATACCTATAAAGCCCACAATAAATGGTAGTTGTGACTAACACATTTTAAGGTCAAATGAGGATATGCTGGTTCTGTATAAATATTTATTTATGTCCAGAAAATGTAAGTTTATTGTCTTATTTAAGTAAAACAGTAAATGCGTAATGATGGTTGGTGATGGGTACTATCCTTGTATCACAGCTTGGCAAATGTCCCTCCGAAATATCTAAGATTACCTGTTTCAATCGGAAATGGCTCATCTCCTAGTGTATTCACAGTTAACTGTTTCCAATGGCTTTGGTAAACAAAATAACCAAATTATTGTTCAAATTACTTACATAGTTGTAAAATGTACTTCATTTAAAATGGCTTTTTAAAATGTAGGTTTGTTAAAAAAAGAAAAAGATATATTTACCTTTGAGTGATGAAGAACTGGAATTGGGATTATAAAGATAATAAGAATCTACATTTGGGAGAGGAAAAATTAAATCCATCTTCCTAAGGACTGATATAAAACTAATTTTAAAACAGTTCATCCTGATGTGGTTAAATGGACCAGGTAATCACCTGCAGTTCATTTTTTACTGCCTTTGTAAACACAGGTGGGACATCATTTATTTGGAGCTTTAGTGAAGAATCACGTTGGTGTCTTAAACATTCTAAAAAGGTCTATATTCAAATGACTAGTCCTTGAAAATAAAGACAAACCAACAGATGGCCAAGAGGCACATGAAAAGATGCTCAACATCTATTAGAGAAATTCAAATCAAAACTACCATGAGGTATCACCTCACACCAGTCAGAATGGCCATTACCAAAAAATCTACAAACAACAAATGCTGGAGAGGGTGTGGAGAAAAGGGAACCCTCTTGCACTGCTGGTGGGAATGTAAATTGATACAGCCACTGTGGAGAACAGTATGGCGGTTCCTTAAAAAACTAAAAATAGAACTACCATATGACCCAGCAATCCCACTACTGGGCATATACCCTGAGAAAACCATAATTCAAAAAGGCACATGCACCCCAATGTTCACTGCAGCGCTATTTACAATAGCCAAGATATGGAAGCAACCTAAAGGCCCATCAACAGAAGAATGGATAAAGAAGATGTGGTACATATATACAATGGAATATTACTCAGCCACAGAAAGAACGAAACTGGTCATTTGTAGAAATGTGGATGGACCTAGAGACTGTCATACAGAGTGAAGTAAGTCAGAAACAGAAAAACAAATATCGTATATTAATGCATGTATGTGGAATCCAGAAAAATGGTATAGATGAACCAGTTTGCAAGGCAGAAACAGAGACACAGATGTAGAGAACAAATGTATGGACACCAAGGGGGGAAAGTTGGGGGGTGGGGTGGGATGATTCAAGAGATTGGGATTGACACATATACATTAATATGTATAAAATGGATAACTAATAAGAACCTGCTGTATAAAAAATAAATTAAAAAAAAATTTTTTTTTAAAGCCACCTTGAGGAGCCTGGGTGAAGGGCCACATTTGGCAGGAGACCTTTATTCCATGACTCAGGGGAAGAATCAGGATAATTTTCAAAGGCAATTACTTCTGATGCCTAGCTTATTTTTAGTTGCCTGAAATCCACAGGTAGAGCCAGCCAACAGTGACATCCATTCAGGTTAACAATGAAACAGTATCAAAAACACATGCTTTAAAAAAAAAGAAACATATACACAAAAACAACAACAACAAAACCCAGAAATCTCATCAAGTCCTCTGGAGTCTAAAAGGAATAAGAGAACAGGTATGTTTGGAATGAGGAAAATTATATACAACCATTCTTATTTCAAATATATTCCCCCAAATGGTTATGTTTTATTCCATCTATTTAATCAATCATTCATTTAACTAATGTATGTCATAGAAGGTGTATATTTAACATGATACAAGCATTGTTCCAAGCTGGGGATAGAATAATAAACAAACAGTTAAGGCTGCAAAAGAAGGAGAGAAGGCAGGCCACCATTTTCAGTGAGAGAACGAGATTCAAAACACCAGCTCACAGAGTATAGGGAACTTCACCCCATCTCACTAAGCAGCTTAGTCACGCCTTGCTGTAAGGAGAGTGATAGTTCAAGTTTAAGCTACTTAAACTTGAGAAGGTGGATGTGCTGGTGAAAGTCTCTATTTTACAAACTGAACATAAGGAGAGGAAGAAAAGTGTTTCCCCTCATGAGCCCTAATTCTAATTACTATGGGTTCCTCATGGCTCACATCAACCTCCCACAAACCTGCAGCCCATTCCCTAGAACATGCCAGGCACTTTCACACCTTAGAGTCCACATTCTGTTCCCTCTCCCTGAATTCATTCCCCCCATTCCCATCCATCTTATCTTCCCCAATTGTTGAAATCCTATGCATCTTTGAGGTCATCTAGAATATTCTCTCCTTTTAGAATCTTTCCCCAACTCTCCATCCCCAAAGGAAAGTAAATTCCTGGCACTATTAGTTGTTTTGTGACCTTGGGTAACTGAGACTCATTTTCCTCATCTATAAAGAAGGAATAATACTACCTAATTCCTCAGGGCTAGAGTGAAGATTAAACCATATTACCTGGTTGATGTTTAATAAATGTTATTTTCCTTCTCCACTCTAAGACTGAAATTGAATTAATTTCCTGTCTCTTTGTTAAATAATCCTGGGACCAAGCATATTTTCCTTTGCCTGTGTTTCCTTTCCCTGTGTTTCTGTTTGCCTTTGAGACAAGCAAAAATAACTTAGCTGTTTGCTCCAGGAAATATTTGTTCCTGTAAGATACCACTGCAAGCCAACTAAAGTAGTTTATATAACAAGACAGAGTTTGCTCATCAAGACTCATTCAATACTCTCACTTCACTGTGTGCTTACTAACCTGAAACTACTATGTCAAAAACTCTGCACGCTGGGAGTTTGTTTAATAAACTTAACTTTGCTTAGTCAACAGATCTTTTCAGAGAATTGACCACTGACACTTCTTTGCCTTAACTGTGTTTCAACTGCGCTTTGCTTAAACTTCTACTATAGCACTATGCTATAACTTTGTTGTTGGTTAATTGCCTGATTATCTGCCTTCCTTTATAAAATGGTAAGCTTCAAGAGAGTAAGGTCGTGTCTTTTCATCTTTGTAATTCTAGTGTTCATCGTAGCAGCCTGCCAAAAGCTGAGCTGAAAAAAAAAAAAAAACAGAAAACACACTTTTCCTTGAATGAATCGATGAATGAATGAACAGCTATCCTTGAGGTCACAAATCCACTTTGAATCCACTAACCTAGTGGTTTCACTCCAGGCTTCAATCTGGCTTCTAGTCAGGCTCAGCCAATGGGAAGCACCAGCAAGGGATCAGAGCGTGGTAGGAGAACAGGGACCAGGTACTTACTTCCCCAGCTCCCTGCCTGCCAGGCCACAGTTGGCAGGGGCTGCTCTATCGTGGGTTCCTCTACTAAAGCCACAGCTCCCCAGGGACTTTTGCTACAGCTGTATCTCTCTCCAGGTTCTAACAGTCACTCCCTTCCCTTTGCCCCACAGGCCTTGAAGCGGTAAATGCCCCTCCTATTGCTTGCCTTCACCACTTTTCATTGGTTTCCTAACCCTGCTTGTACCCTGGTAATGAGTCCCTCATTAAACCTCCCTCAATTATCCTATTTGGGTGTGCTGTCAGTATCACAAGGAATCCTGACTGATGCATCTTCTAGGGATAAGCCCCACGTAGAAAGAGGTACCACCATCGAGCTGGTACCTCTCGTGACATAAGGAGGAGCAAGTCTGAGTCTAACTAGGTAGCAATGCCAGGACCCCTTAGAAGGGAGATTCATGCCTCTGAAAAAGCTGTTTTCATTTATATCTTCTGGGAACCAACCTGGCCCCTAACCACTGAAACCAAAGGGTACATTTTAACATTGTTTCTGAGGAAAAAAAAAAAAGCTTCCCTTCTGAGCCTTAGTGAAGTGGTTTTAGGGCAGTAAAGGCCATTATACTTTAGCAAAAACAACTGCATCAAGTTATAACATTTGTGCTGAGTGGTGAAAAACATTCCAGTAGCCTCTATAGCATATCTGAATTACAAAGAGAAAAAGCTAAGAAATAAGATGTTTACTATCCTCCCCTCAATTCAGAAATTACTGAAATTGGTAACCATATGAGGAGAAAATCAACAGAATAAGCAAATTTCTCTCACAGGCAGAAAGAGCCTAAGATTTACTCTGATTTTTAATTTAATTTGATATGTATTGTAGTACTTGTTAAGGCCCTTCTGTAAACTAATATTCAGGAAAAGAGAAGGTATTTGGAATTGGAAAGAATATCATATGTGGTACATGGAACTACAAGTCCAGGTATAAATCTTCTCAGTGCTGTCGGGCCTAGAAAGGGGAAAATTATATAATGGAATATGCAAGAGGAGGGCTGGAGGTCCTTACACAGATGCAAGTTGATTAAAATTAGCACTTCATGAAATTGCTTTCTTTTTTTTTCTATTAGATGAAAAGTGATTCTAAGTGGGACACAGCTATAAAAGTAAAAAGTCCTCATTTTTCCAATCTACACTAAAGGTTCTTTCCATGTGTGACCTTATTTGGTGCTTTAACCTAAGATTATAACATGCGAAGAACTTTAAACATGTTTTTCCTTTTGCTAGTTTTGGTTCTTATGAAAAACTGCCAAGATTATCTGAGGGCAGAATAACTAGCATAGTAGAGAATTCAAACCCCAAGCTTACGACTTACCAAATCCACATAGCTTTGGACAAACTACTTAATTTTCTGAGTCACAGATTTACCTTTAAGGTTTTGTCCTAAAGTTGCTGAGAGGATTAGGTAAGAGCACACCTATGTAGCACCTTTTACAGTGTCTGCCACTGTGCACGTGGCAACTCAGTAGCAGTTACTGTCATGATCAGTGTCCATGAGTGACATTAGATTCAGTGGCAGTGCTGTTATTCAACTCTGCAAATTTTGGTTGTACACCGATGAGACACTAGGTGCCCGCAGGAGTTTCTAATTGTGTAAGTACACAAATACTTGAGTCAATTTGATTTGAAAACAGTAGAGGTTACCGCCAAGCAGGAATTTTAATTGAAATTGAAATTCCCCTTGGATTGCTGATTCAGATCTATTACTACCATAATACTGCAGAGCCTGTGACCTGGTACAGCTGAAAAAATCATCCTGAAAGATGTAAAGGGCCTGTTTTAAGACTACTTTGTTCCATTAGTATTTCCACGATAATATACTCTTCTGAGCACCTTCTTCATATTAAGCTAATTGGTGCACCATCCTACCAACTTTGCCAATTACCCCCAAGTACCTTCTATCATGTGCTTAGGTTGTTTCTAGTTAAGCCATCTCTGTTCTGCTGACTCACCATCATCAGAAGTACATGCTGCCTATCATTGACATTTCTTAGAGACACACAAATTGGACTGAAGCACTGGCAATTAATATTTCTACTCTTCTCTGCATGACATATATACAATATTAAAGTGGTACATTTCTTGTGTAGAAATGAAATTAAAGTACGGGAAAAAAGCAGGATTTTTGAGACCAAAATCAATGACAGGTGCACCTTCCAGATAGGCTTGTAAAGGAGAAGAAAAGATTAAGGCATAATGTAGTACTTTTTTAAAATCACCCTTTTTTTCACTCCCAAAAGAGCTTAAGGCAGGAGGTAGAATAGGATCTGTGACATTATACCACTGTAAAAATCCTTAAAAGAATATAATGATTATTTTATCACTTAAATGTTTTTATCATTTAAAATTAACCAAATATAATTTATGACTGAAAAGTCACGGTACTAGGAGCCCCAAATTCATCAGCCTCAGTAAAACCCAAACCTTAGCAAACCTCTTTAGAACCATACGATAGTCATTATGCATGGTTACTGCATGGCATGTAAGCACACAATGGTTATCACGGCAATATAATACCAAAGTTCCTAAATGGCATCTAAGCTCATACCTGACTGTTAGAAGTTTCCCTCTTCACAACCTTCTCTCCTAAGGAGCACAATACGAACTCCATCCTCTCCCTGTGCCCCACCTTGGCACCCTTCCTCCTCACCTCCTTCAGATCTTTACTCAGGCATCACTTCCATGAGTGTTTCCTTGGTCGCCTTTCCTAAAAAGGCTAACACTCCCCATTCCCCCTTCCTGCTTGATTCTTCTTAGCACTTTCCATCATTTAACACACTATCACACATCTCAACAGCCCCTGTCTCCATCTAATACGTAAACACCTCTTGCTTATAATCTACCTCCTCCTACTAGAATGTAAGGGTAATCAGAGATTTTTATGTTTTGTTCATTGCTATACTTCCAGGCCTAGTGCAGTGCCTGGTACACAATAAATGTCAAATATTTTTGTTGAATGAGTGAAAGAGACCTTCTCTTCCTGAATGTGGAAATCTACATTTCCTTGTAAGTTCCCTGGGGCCAATTACAAGAGAATATTGTACTCAGAAAATTAACAAAAAATTAAGGAAAAAGGAAAGCTGCTCGTCCTGATTCAATGTCATACTGAATCACTGTCTGATAGACCCATGCAGGGATTATTTAATTCTCCATGGGACTGTATCTTTGTCATACCATTTACTGTTGATTAGGGTTCAGATGCTGTGAAGTTACAGTGTAACTGTCAGATTTTTGTCTGATAGGGATTAAATGATTTCTGTGAAGAAAAAGTAACCCCAAAGGTTATACTTTAATTGCACTTTTGGACATAAAACAACTTTGTATCTACCTGGCAATCTTTTTTTTTTCATTGACTTTAAATGCACTGTACCTCAAATGAATTTTGAACCAGCTTTACCACTTCGTTGGTTCCCTCATCAATGAGTTAAGTAAATCTTTAACATGTGTTTATGTTTATTCCATATTTGTATGAGTCATATTTTAACATTTTAAAGATAACATTTTGGCAGTTTGGGGGGCTGTACCACCAACAGCCTCAAATGGACGACGGATATCAGGTGAAAAGCAGAAAATCTGGTTTGTTTGTATTTTTGTTTCTTTTTCGGGTTGTTTGCAAGCTCAAGTCAGTTTTTTAAAGTGCCCACTGTAAAGGGAATAACTCTTTACAATCTGGGCCACTTGCTTTGTGTGATTCTGAGTTTACTTCTGACCTATAGCTGATGTTATAGAACTGAATAGTCAAGCTATTTGTCCAGCTGTTTGTCATTGAAAATACCTTTTCCTCTTGTTGCCAGAGACTGAAATACATAACTACACTGGGCAAGTATTAATAAAATAGATATAAAGCCTCATAAGGGAGCTCTGTTTTCATTGTGTTGTAAGTAATGATAAGCCCTTACATAAATCTAATATTACCAGAATTCCTGAAAAGTAAACTAAACTTCTGATACTTTAAATATGCTATCACCCATACCTCAAATCCACAAACCAACCACTAGCTAGCATAAAAACTGCTAGCTCAGAAGCACTTTTATACAAAAACCCAACTTTATGTAATCAAAGTAAATCTTTGGACATATTAGACTTGTTTGATCACTTTGGTTTAAAAGCAGCTATATGTCTTCTCCCTGAATTTATCTATGTAGAGTATAATGCAAGAAAACATTTCACAATAGATCTCTTTTTTCCTCATGAGTAAACAATTTCATCTGAATTCCTCAAAGCTCATATATGGGTTTACTGATCAGACAAGCCAACACATTTCATAAAAATTTGGGGTTATGAAAAACATAGAATTATTATTGAACAGTGATTGTGTTCTATAGTACATCAGCTTATACATAATTTTCAAGATCTTAAGATAATATTAAGTTAACAAAAAATCTTTGGATATCTGGATAATTTTTTAAAATTTTATTGAAGTATAGTAGATTTACAATGTTGTATTAATTTCTGCTGTACAGCAAAGTGATTCAGTTATACAAAGATAATTTCTAATAAGATAAAATACTGTAACATTGGTCTGAAAACATAGTTTATATATATATATATATTACATGAAAAACCCTGCTTAATATAGCCTCAAGGTAAAGCCACATTGCAACATAAGAGGCAAAGATTATAAAAATATATATATATACCTCGTCTCAAGTTTGAGACATATATATGTATATTTACATATCTATATCTCATATATTATAATATGTTGCAATGTGGCTATACCCTGAGGTTATGTTAAGCAGGGGGTTCTCAACAGAGGTACTATTGGCATTTTGGACAAGATAATTCTTTGCTGTGCAGAACTATCCTGTGCACTGTAGAATATCCACATCCCTGGCCTCTATCCACTAGATGCCATTAGCACTACCCCTCCCCTCCACGTCATAACAATCAAAAATGTCACCAAACATTAACAAACATCTCCTGGAGAAAAAAATTAGAACTACCGTGTTAATGAAGGTGTTTGTTTTTGCCATTTTAACAATGTGATAAAATGATCCACATGACTATTGGAAGTCATATTAGGTTTACTCTTCTGACTTTCTAAAATGCTTAAATTTGAAAGATCGACTCCTCATCCCCCCACCTCGTTCTGTCTGTAAGTAGAAGTTAGCTCCTTCAGCTAAAAGCTGAAACTAATATGGGTGATTAAGAGCCTGGTAGGAAAAGGGTGGCAGAGAAATATCACTGTGTATAAAAGGTAATGGAGTGTTTATTAAGAAAAAAGGAGAGGAATTTGTCCTAAAACTAAGCATATTATTCCAAAATGGGAATGCAGATAGTGAAAGTTCAAACTTGAATGGATATATAAAACTGAAGAAGAAATGCAGAAAATGATTTTGCCACCTTGGTTGGTAATAAACACAAATAAGAAACCTAAAAATAAGAAAGGATACATGTTCAAAATTTGGCAAAGTTGGCTCAGTTTTGATGAAGTAATTCATGTTTTAAATAAAGAAAGAATTCTTTGAATCCTTTATGGCCCAATATTATGTTAATACAAAATTAGAATTTGGTCTTCTTTCCATTAAAATTGATCTTGGAGTATTTGGTCCGCTCTTAACAAGGAGCAGGAAAGGTTATTATTTATCATCTATGTAATCTTCTCTTGATATCAGAGATTCCATATCTCACTAAAATAATTTTCTGTACTTTGGCTGATTTAGTAATGTTCTTTATTATTAAAAAAATTCTCACTGAAAGAGCCAAAGTCATGATATTCAATATATTCCATTGTCACTCTGATTAAAAAGTAGTTCAGCTAAAACTATTCATGTACTCGAGCATCGAGCATCTACGATACTCTCTAAGTAAACGACCAAATTTCCCCAAACTTTCGATTTTTTTCTTTCAGGAGCAGATTCTAAAATTGGGGGAAAAAAATTCAAGGTGTCTTTTATACCTAAACTATATTTGGGGTTTTCCAGAGGGCTCCTGAAAAGCACAAAGATTTGGGGGTTTTTTGGTTTGTTTTTGTTTTTAACTTACATGTCATTTTCCTATTGCCCCTATAAAAAATCACCACAAACTTGGCTTAAAACAACACAAATAAATCCCCTTTCAGTTCCGGAGGTCAGAAGTCCAAAACAAGCTTGAATAGACTAAAATCAGGATGTTGGCAGGAATGGTTCCTGCTGGAGGTTCTGGGGGGAGAATACACTTCCTTGCCTTTTTCAGCTTCTACTGCCCACCCATATCCCTTGGCTTATGGCCCCTTGTTCCATCAGCAAAGCAAACCACTCCAACCTCTGGCTCCAACATCACACCACGTTCTCTTCTCTTTTATGTAACCCTTATGATTATATTGGGCTCACTCAGATAATTCAGAACAATCTTCCTTCTCAAAACCCTTAATTTGTCTTTTAAGGTAACGTATTTTATGTCCTGGGGATTAGGACATGAAGATCTTTGGGAGCCCATTATCCAGCCTACCACACCTTACAAAAAGGAGTACCAGAAATCATTACGTCATCTATTTGTTGACCATGAGCATGTAGCCCCCAGACCTAGTGGAGCCTGAGGACTGATAACGTTAACTGCGGGCCTCTCACTGTTGCGGCCTCTCCCGTTGCGGAGCACAGGCTCCGGACACGCAGGCTCAGTGGCCATGGCTCACGGGCCCAGCCGCTCCGCGGCACGCGGGATCCCCCCAGACCGGGGCACGAACCCGTGTCCCCTGCATCGGCAGGCGGACTCTCAACACTGCGCCACCAGGGAAGCCCCGATAATGTTAACTCTTGGGACACTGCCCCGTTACCTCACCGTCAACCCATCAGAGAATTGTTCACGAGCTGATCACACACCCTGTGACTCGACTCTCTCATCTTTAAAAATGCTTTCCTGAAACCCTTTGGGGAACTCACGTCTTTTGAGCATGAGCCACCCGCTTCTCCATGTGTGGCCCTTGCAATAAACCTTTCTCCACTCCAGACTCTGACTTTTGGTTTGTTTGGCCTCACTGCGAATCGCACATGAACTTGGGTTCACAACACCTGGAAGGACAACCCTTAACTGTCTGCCATATCTCTGCCCTAAGACACTTCCTTTTGTTCTCTGTGAGCTATTTATTTTTTAGGCTCTGAAAGCAAGGCTTTCAGTCAGCTGAAGTCATCTTAGTTAGATCCCTTAAAGCCATCACAGATATATGCAAATATATGCAAATAGGGTACACAACGGAGTAATTAAAATAAAATCTAGTAGCCTTAAATAGACACCAAATAACAGTCCTAGGAGAGGCAATTAATTCTATTGTTTACAACCACTCCCTTTGTTAGCTGATTTTTTTCCCAAGAGACAAATCATTTTTTTTTTGCTTCTCTGATAGAAAGACAAAAAACATTGCATTTATTATCTGCTTCATTTTTGTCTGGAAAAGCATAGCCAAACAACCCCTATTAACAAGAGGAAAAATAAGTCAGAAGTGGGCCACAGCTTGTTAGGCATTCAGAGTCTGGCCACGGCTCACACTTCAGCCTCTTCTCATCCCCCGACCCCCTCTCTCAACTCTCAGCTCCTTCTACATGGAATTCCTGGCAGTTCCACAATCCTACCAGCAACCAGTCCCCCACCAGGGGTAATTCCTACGTCAGAAGACAGTCCTTGCCTTCTGAGGGAGCACAGAACCCAGTCAGGGAAAGAGACAAATACGCAGGTAATTATATGACCCAGGATGCTGAGCGCAATGCTGGAGATGTGAACAGAGCATGGCGTGAACAGGAGCACCTGTGGGAGTAGGTGGGCGGGTGGGCGGTCAGAGAAGAGCCTGAAAGATGTTACACCTGAGCTGAGGACTGAAGGAGGTATAGGAAGCAAGCCCTGGCAGAGCGAAGACCTAAAATACATGATTTTATCATCTCTATTTGGAAGAACTACTGGGGGTTATGGGTGTGAAACATCAAGTGTAAGGCCAGGAGGGACAAGAGAATGAAGCTCCGGAGGCAGAGAGGCCAGAGCCTGGGGCGCTGGGTTTGCCACTGTTAAAAGTTGAACTCAGGTATGCTAAAAGTTTAAGAGTTTAGCTGAGCAAAAATCGGTTCCAATCCGGCAGCACCAAACCAGAAGTGGTTAGGAATGCTCCGCCAACAGGGGCTGGACAGAGAATTTTATAGAGAAAAGGCAGAGTAAGGAAATTGACTGTCTATAGCATGGGATAAACTTTTCTTCTAGGGTGGAGACCAGCTGTCTGCACTTTCACAGATGGAAAGAGGGGCCAAGACTAAAGGAGCAGATCCCCAATTCAGAGGCTGTCTCGGTAATACCTGGGCGGCACTGTGGTGGCTTTAGTGAAGGCAGCAGCAGTGGACAAGAGAGGGGGGACACATTTAAAAGATACTAAGGATGGAGGGAATTAACTGGACTGATGAGTAATGAGAGAAAGTGCTGGGATGAGAAAGGAGTCAAAGTCAATTCCCAGTTGTCACCGGTAAAGCCCATTAACAATTCCGGGAAAATAAAAATAGAACCTGGGTAATAAAATAAAGTCTAACCTTTTTTTTTTCTTCTTCTTCTCCTTTGTGCTTAGTCTAGTTTCACTGGCTCGTAGGGTGCTGCATGCAGAGGCCGCGTTCCCGGGTGGCCTCTTCAGACCCGAGTTCCCAAGTGTGAAACGCCTGCGCCAGCACCCCAACTTAGGCCGTGCGCTGAAGAGCCTAGCACGACCCTCAACCCAAGATGGCGGCGGGGCCGTGCGCAGCGAGGCTGCGCCGGGCACTGCGATCTGAAGCGTGAGCGGCACACCTGGGCCCGCCCAGCGAGAACCCCGCCCCCTGCCCGCTGACGGGATCCCTGTAGAGCAGCCCCGCCCACAGCTTATCGGGGACAGCGTTTCAGCTCACACCTCTCCATTCTTTGATAGAAGAATAAAACTTTCCTTTCCTTCTGAAGCAAACTCGGTCTCGTTCTGTTGGCTCGAGTGACACCCGGCAGGAGGACCCTTGTTGGGGCCTAGCTTGAAAGGGTTGAAAACAGAATTTTCATGCTTGGCAACTCTATAGGTACAGGCGCCTGCACTTGAAGAGGAGCACAGGAGCTTCCCTGGTGGCGCAGTGGTTGAGAGTCCGCCTGCCGATGCAAGGGACACGGGTGCGTGCCCCGGTATGAGAAGATCCCACATGCTGCGGACCGGCTGGGCCCGTGAGCCATGGCCGCTGAGCCTGCGCGTCCGGAGCCTGTACTCCGCAACGGGAGAGGCCACGGCAGTGAGAGGCCCGCGTACCGCAAAAAAAGAGGAGCACAGGAACAGGGTTTGGGGTTGGAAGCTGTTGAGTAGCATATTAAATGTATTTAGAAATATGTGCTTAAGGAGCAGAAGGCAGATGGATAGCTAGGTTCTGGCACTTGGATGGTCACGTGGAATATGAGTGTAAGGAGATAGCAGTAGGGGCAAAGAGACCCCTAAGAGGCTAGTCAGCAGTTCAGGGAAAAAAAAAAAATAGCGATGGCTGAAGGAGGGCAGTGACAGCAGGGATTTAGAAGTGACAGATTCAAGACATATTTAGGAAGTAAGTTGTTTTTTTCCGTCTTCATTCTTTCACAGTTCAAACATTATTCATAAGCCCAAGACAATGTTAATTGCTTTTATGAAATGAGTAATCACAAACTAGAAAAAATTTGGATGGTGAAGTCTTTGGCTTGTGTTGTTAATGTCTTTTTTCCAGTATGATGTCTAGAGCCTTCTTAAAGTTCATGAAAGAAATATGCTAAAGGAGGATTCCGGCTACCTTATTTTCTGGGAGTAACAGGTGTGATTTACCCAAGTCACTTAGCTAATTGGTAGCAGAGCTAGAGCTAAACTCCTTCTGGTTTCTAATATGGTACTGATTTCTCAACTTGGTGTATACTTGTAACTATTTAAAACGGCCTTCTAAAGATTTACAGAACGTCAGAGAAGCTACACTTTAAACAATCCATCCTTATCCCCAAAGGTACATTAGAGCTAAAATCATGAAATTAATGGTGACTTACTTACCCAGAATCAATACATTCCTTGGCTAAGATGAGTAACTGTTTTTGGACGTAACATAAAAGAGATCTGGAGAAGCCAGTGCACCTGAGTGCTGCTGATAGATGGAAAGAGGAGGCCGGGGAGGCTGCGGCCGGACACAAGGGCTGAGGCCAGCTTCAGCCAAGCCCGGTCTTAAAACTGGTGGCGTGGCCAGCCCCAGGCAGGGGTGCAGATACGAAATTAGTAACTGAGCCATGAGCTTAAGAACCTAGAGTTTGGAAACCTTCAGAACACCCAGTTTCCTAGTCTGGGTCCCCATATTCTAGGTGTCCTCTGACTTCGGACCAACCTCTTCATCAAACATTTTAAAATTGATTAGCCATATGTGAATGTCACAAGCTAGGAGTAGAAATCCACCCAAGAACCTATAATCAAAAGGGTGCTATGGCCCTAGTTTGGAAGTAAAAATACGTAATGTATATAGGTTATAAAAATCCCTAAAATAGGTCAGGTTTATTCAAATTATTTTATCATGAAATGAGAAAATCATACAGATGTACTGATATAATGAATCTAAATTGAAATGCCACATTCTTTATGAGCCACTGCCACTTACAAACGATGTCAAGAACAAGTGTTCACTAAATGCTTTCCTTTTAGAAGCTCTCTTAATGTGAAAGTGAAATACCATATACACTCACTGTTCCCATGGTAACTATTTTCTTACTAAATGGAACTGGCATAATCAGCATTTAAGACCTTCTATTTCCTGAAATGTTCATCTTATGTGAATGTCTTTTATATACAAATTACATGTAGTGTCTTCCCCTTTTATTTTCTTCCTTTAATTAAAGCTAATTTTGTTAAATTTGGTGGCTCTCTATAGGAAAAATAATGTGGTGTATTTGTTGCTCTATTGTTTATAAGGTAGATTCCTTTAATATTTTACTGTTTTCTAATAAAAACTGGTATACTTCTTTTCCCATACTGTTGAGAATTCGGAGCTTCTTTAAAAATAATTCAGTTAATATATATCCTAGATGTGCTTGGTAAATACTACAAGAAATGCTTTGTCTGTGTTAAAAGATAAGTTTCAGAAAAAGTAGAACCATGTCTCTCATAAATAAATGAAAATGCATACGTGTTTAAAATTTTTATTTTACTCATTATATGAGAGTCTCTCTCCATGACATCTGAGCCCTATTCTCAACTAGATCTCAACCTCTGGCCCCAGTCCTTGATAGGATGGCACAGCCCAATTTTAGCAAGAATCTTGTCATGTGCATTTAGAGAGAATCTCCATCCTTGATATCTGATAACCCTGGCCTGCCTTCAAGAAGAATCCTGTTAAGTCAGTTTAGCAAGAATCCCTCTACCCTTGATGTCCCTGCTTATTAATTTTTCATCTGCTCACCCACTCACTCAGCTAGTTGGCTATAAATCCCCAGCTGTCTTTGCTGTATTTGGAGTTGAGCTCAGTATCTCTCCCCTATTGCAATAGTCTTGACACCTATCATAATAGTCCTGAATAGAGTTTTCCTTACCATTTTAACGTGTCAGAATATTTTTTTTCTTTAACATAGGCAAATGTTAAAACCAGTTCAAAGGAAAAATCAAAAAGCACAAACTTAAGGGAGTAAAGGAATCAAATTGTAAATGGGGGCAAAACTGATTTTTCTCAAGGGACAGGGAAGTCTACTGGACAAGACAGAGTTTGCATATCTGTCAATTACCTACAGTTTACAAAACCTGCAAAATAGCTCAAAGACGACGATCTAGAATTTGTTGTAGGGCTAGAGGAAGACAACTGGGAAGATGGATAATACTTAGTTTTCCACTGACATATAATTTTTGTTTCTGGAGCTGAGCATAGTGACGATAGAACAAGTCACACTGTAAATTCCTATGAGCAACAGCTCTGCAATCATACTCTCCCAGAACCCAAAGCATGACTTCTCATAATTCAGGCTCAGAAACAATTAACTGTGACAAAGTTGGGAAAAAGTAGATATTTAACTCCAACAGGTCCTCTATGCAGTACAATCTATACACTTTTGAGGAGAGTCCAGTCCCGTGACAATCCTTACTTACAAGGCTGATGTAGTAAAGGCCATATAGGATCACTCAATATGACCAATAAAGATACAAAATAGGTTAATATTCTCATTAGTAAACATATTTTTGAATTTTAAGAAAAACACATTAGAAGGAAAATGGGATCTAGCTAGATAGAAAAAAAAAGTGCTGGGGAGATTAACTTGAGTTCTTAATATTAATTCGCTTAAGTAATTATATCATTGCACTTATTCATACTGTCTTATATAAACTTTAAAAAAATAATATTTTGACCCTACTTCATACAGCACAGAGACTATCTATATCACCATGGTCTCCTCCACAGAGCCTAGTGCTTTGCACATACTATATGTTGGCTGAGTGCCTGAGTTGAATGAAACTCAACGAAGGCTTCTCTGTATGTAAAGTGCCATTTCCCAGACATGTTGCTTTCTATGGCCCTAATTTAATTTAAAAAGTCATTTTTAGATAATATTACTGGCTAGCATTTTTTGAGCACTGATTATGTGCCAGGCTCTGTGCTAAGCGTTTTACATTTATTATTTCATTTAATCTCTATAACAACCCTATGAGGTTATTATTCTCCTTTTATCAGAGATATAATGGGATTAAGTTTTACTATTGTGCAGACCTACTGAATATACACACGCATTTTGTCTTCTGCACTATCATCATTTTTCTGGGATTAAACCCAGTCCCCCCACTCCCATTTCTAACCTCTACGTTTTGGGCCATTAAAGGGGGTCAGTGTCCACTTAAGGCAGTTTGAATGGGGCTCCACAAAGTCTTGGGGTGTACCTTCTGCTAAGTGATCCACAGGCAATTATAGCCATCTGTGGAAGGAGACCCTCACACCCAAGTGAGAGATAGCTCACCTGACCCCTCAGCTCAGACACTGTGAAGTGATTATTCCAAATGCAGGTGGCCTGAAGGTGCTAGCCCATCTTCCTGAGAGTAAAGGTCACTAGGTCCTCCTCCTTTTAGGCCCACTGACCTCCTCTAAGGACAGGCCGCACACCCCACCCAAGCACAAGCCAACATTCTACTGATCTCCCTGGGCCAGGGTAGAATGAGTCTCATCTCTTCTTTTTCTAGTAAATTGTTATGATACCAACATCTCTCTTGATTTTTAAGAAGCATTTTTTTTTCACTCTCAAACAAACTAAGCTCTTGAGAAGGAAAAGCCTTGATTTTAGAAACTACTGTTTCTGATGTGGGCTTCAGGTATTGCTTTAGAATTCAAAAATTGAATATCCTTCTTGTGCCTTCTTAAGAGACGAATCCAAATTCTCCTGAGACCGTTTGGAGGCCTCTGACTGAATTGCAGGGGTGGGTAAACATTTTCTGTTAAAGGCCAGATGGTAATATTTTAAAATTTGTGGGCCACAGAAAGTCTGTGTCACATAATCATCAATTTTTTTACAACATTTTAAAAGTATAAAAACAATTCTTAGCTACAGTGCTTTTGTAATTTCAAGGACTTCACTTTGCTAATCTGAATTGTAAGAAGAGATGTGTTCAAGACATTCGTGTGGCTATTTGTCTATTTTGAGCTCAAGTGAGTTAAGAATGTCATGGCCATTGAGAAGTGAGTATCTGGACTTCTGAGTTTTGTATTTCTGCATGTTTGACCCATGGCTGAAATTTTAAAATTCAAATAATAATAATTCAATAATAAGCTCCTTTTCAAACATATAAATATGTTTATATATCTTTTCTGAATCTTTGTATGTCTATAATTTAGAAGAACCTTTACTTCTTGAGTGAGTGTAATATTCATAAATTACATTATAAAGTCTCTTCAATTAAAGGAGCTCTATTCTGATTGGCTTATAGAGATAAATAGCACTAACATGAGTTCAATATTCCTAAAATTCCCAGAAATTAAGGAAACTGCACTAATAATTTCAGTGTGCTAAAAAAAAGATATTCTTAATGAAACTAACTCAAATATTTTAAGACTTAAAGTTCATATAATTTAGATAAATTTTTGCAAATGAGATTAATTTAATATTGTTTGTTTAGTAAAAACAGTTAAATCTTCTCTGCGATACCAGCATTAAGTATCATACAAGATTACATTTTGATTTTACTTTGGTATGTTCTTCCTAAATTTATATAGGTTTACTTATGGAAAAAGCTAACATTACTTCCACTAAATGTTTAAGATTATGAATAATGCAAACTTGTGTTTAACTAAATTAAATCATTATTCTAAAAACTTTATTTCAATATTAATTATATCTTATAATATGTCAGCTTAATGATAGTTTCCAAGATTTTTAGATCATTTAAAATCTTGGACTGATACTAAATTGAGTAAATTAATGGATATTCATTAAATACCAGATCATTTCTAAATAAGATGGGATACTGAAGCATTAATTACTAAGCATAATTATAAATTTATATTCTTTCTATCTCATTTTTTGAGGGTATGGAGAATCTATATATTTGGGGTGTTTTAATGAATGTGTTCATTTTTCTCCATTTCAAAAACCTGTACTATAAAGAATATGTAGGAAATAGGAAGTTATAGAGGTTCAATAAAAAGGAACTTTATTCACCCTGGTCAGAGCTAGCTATGGTTTGATGGTTTTATTTGTAAGATTTTCACAAAGAGCTTTAGTATCAAATATTATACTGATGTAAAACTAGAATTTAGTTTTCCCTCTGTTAAAATGACAAAATTTTTCTTCGATTATTGGCTACATCTTGGTAAACAGTTAGTTATCAAAGTTTATTCTTGACAGAGGACCTTCAAGATGGCGGAAGAGTAAGACGTGGATATCACCTTCCTCCCCACAGATACATCAGAAATACATGTACACGTGGAACTGCTCCTACAGAACACCTACTGAACGCTGGCAGAAGACCTCAGACTTCCCAAAAGACAAGAAAATCCCCACGTACCTGGGTAGGGAAAAAGACAAAAGAAAAAACAGAGACAAAAGAACAGGGACGGGACCTGCACCAGTGGGAGGGAGCCGTGAAGGAAGAAAGGTTTCCACACACTAGGGGCCCCTTTGTGGGCGGAGACTGCGGGTGGCGGAGGGGGGAAGCTTTGCGGAGGAGAGCGCAGCAACAGCGGTGCAGAGGACAAAGCGGAGAGATTCCCGCACAGAGGATCGGTGCCGACCGGCACTCACCAGGTCGAGACACTTGTCTGCTCACTCGCCGGGGGCGGGCGGGGGCTGGGAGCTGAGGCTCGGGCTTCAATCGGAGCGCAGGGAGAGGACTGGCAGTGTGAATACAGCCTGAAGGGACTAATGCGCCACAGCTAGCCGGGAGGGAGTCCAGGAAAAAGTCTGGACCTGCCTAAGAGGCAAGAGACCATTGTTTCACGGTGCGCGAGGAGAGGGGATGCAGAGCACCGCCTAAACCAGCTCCAGAGACGGGCGCGAGCTGTGGCTGTGGAAATCATATCAAGTATCTTTTCTGACCAGAATGCTATGAGACTAGATATCAATTACAGGAAAAAAATCTGTAAAAAAAATACAAACACATGGAGCCTAAATGATACACTACTTAATAACCAAGAGATCACTGAAGAAATCAAAGAGGAAATCAAAAAAAAATACCTAGAAACAAATGACAATGAAAACACGACGACCCAAAACCTGTGATGCAGCAAAAGCAGTTCTAAGAAAGAAGTTTATAGCAATACAAGCCTACCTGAAGAAACAAGAAACATCTCAAATAAACAATCTAACCTTACACCTAAAGGAACTAGAGAAAGAAGAACCAACAAAACCCAAAGTTAGCAGAAGGAAAGAAGTCATAGACATCAGATCAGAAATAAATGAAAAAGAAGGAAACGCTAGCAAAGATCAATAAAACTAAAAGGTGGTTCTTTGAGAAGATAAACAAAATTGAGAAACCTTTAGCCAGACTCATCAAATGAAAAAGGGAGAAGACTCAGATCAATAGAATTAGAAATGAAAAAGGAGAAGTAACAACTGACACTGCACAAATACAAAGGATCATGAGAGATTACTACAAGCAACTATATGCCAATAAAATGGACAACCTGGAAGAAATGGACAAATTCTTAGAAAAGCACAACCTTCTGAGACTGAACCAGGAAGAAATAGAAAATATAAACAGACCAATCACAAGCACTGAAATTGAGACTGTGATTAAAAATCTTCCAACAAACAAAAGCCCAGGACCAGATGGCTTCACAGGCTAATTCTATCTAGAGAAGAGCTAACACCTATCCTTCTCAAACTCTTCCAAACTATAGCAGAGGGAGGAACACTCCCAAACTCATTCTACGAGGCCACCATCACCCTGATACCAAAAGCAGACAAAGATGCTACAAAAGAAGAAAATTACAGATCAATATCACTGATGAACATAGATGCAAAAATCCTCAACAAAATACTAGCAAACAGAATCCAACAGCACATTAAAATGATCAGGGGGCTTCCCTGGTGGCGCAGTGGTTGGGAGTCCGCCTGCCGATGCAGGGGACGCAGGTTCGTGCCCCGGTCCGGGAGGATCCCACATGCTGCGGAGCGGCTGGGCCCATGAGCCTTGGCCACTGAGCCTGCACGTCCGGAGCCTGTGCTCCACGACGGGAGAGACCACAACAGTGAGAGGCCCTCATACTGCAAAAAAAAAAAAAAAAAAAAGGATCATACACCGTGATCAAGTGGGGTTTATCCCAGGAATGCAAGGATTCTTCAATATAGGCAAATTAATCAATGATACACCATATTAACAAATTGAAGGATAAAAACCATATGATCATCTCAACAGATGCAGAAAAAGCTTTCAACAAAATTCAACACCCATTTATGATAAAAACTCTCCAAAACTAGGCATCAAGGGAACTTACCTCAACATAATAAAGGCCTTATATGACAAACCCACAGCCAAAATCATCGTTCTCAATGATGAAAAACTGAAACCATAGAAAGTTAAATTTGCATGGGTAAAAGGTAATGAATATAACTATTTCACTAACTGTGTGCTGTATGGGGAGTTCCTAAAGAATTGCCAATGCCCCTGCTATCTGTGACATGTCTTTATTTATTAGAATCCTGGTGCTGCTTTGCTTGTTATTAGACAGTAACAGTACAGTGTGATTAGTCATAGTTTCAGTTATTTTTAAAATGTTAACTTAGGCACAATTTCTTTAATTTGAATCTGGCATCTTCTAAGCCAGTGGTTTTCAATTGGAGATTTGCATTATTCACCTATGGTGTTATATTCACATACAGATGTTTAGGACCTACTTCAGCTCACTAAATCTCTTTACTTGATATTCTTGATATATTCTAGGTACACTCTTACTTTATTCTTGGTATATTGCATCAGGATTATTATATATCACAAGATTTTTCTCTGAAATGATTATGTTTATTCATTTTATAAATTAGATTGTCATGTTCACTGTGTTCTTTGAAAATAGGTCTATTAAGTTTATAGATATTTTGTCTAAAGTAGTTTTTGACTGAATTTATGATCTTGTTCTGCAGGCCACAGAAACAACCAAATTTTTTTGTCAGTTTCATTATTTCTAAAGTGGACTCTCATCAGATCTTTCCCCTTGAAACTTACCAGTAATAGGTTAACCACAGCAATTTTAAGTCTCTTGTCTTCTACAGAGAGTTTTCTGTTTTACACTTATGCTTCCCTGAAAGCATATAAGCTACAGGCCTGAGTGCTTCATCTTCAATGCAATAAGCTACAGGCCAGAGTGCTTCATCTTCAATGAAGTAGGAGCATCTCAGAGCCTGTGAAAAGGATTATACCAGGTGCTTCAGGGAACAGGCTTCTGATAGCACCACTTGAACAACTTTGATCACTAATCATCAGGGAAATACTAGTCAAAACCACAATGAGATATCACCTCACACCTGTCAGAATGGCTATCATTAAAAAGACAAGAAATAACAAGTATTAGCAAAGATATAGAGAAAATGGAACCCTTGTGCACTCTTGAGGGGAATGTAAATTGGTACAGCCACTATGGAAAACAGTATGGAGGTTCCTAAAAAAATTAAAAACAGAACTACAATGTAACACAGAAATTCCACTCTTGGGTATTTATCTGAAGAAAACAAAAACACTAATTTGAAAAGATATATGCACCCCTATGTTCATTGCAGCATTATTTACAATAGTCAAGATATGGAAGCAACCTAAGTGACCATCAACAGATAAGTGGATAAAGAAGATGCAGTGTACACACACACACACACACACACACACAATGGAATATTACTCAGCTATAAAAAAGAATGAAATCTTGCCACTTGCTACAACATGGATGGACTTAGACCATATTATGCTAAGTGAAATAATTCAGACAGAGGAAGACAAATACTGCTTGACACTACTTATATGTGGGATCTAAAACATAAAACAAATGAATAAATATATCAAAACAGAAACAGACTCATAGATACAGAGAACAAACTAGTGGTTGCCAGAGGGGAGTGGGTTGGGCAAAATAGGTGAAAGGGATTAAAATGTATGAACTACCAGCTATAAAATGGAATAAGTCATAGGGATGTAATGTATGGCATAGGGAATATAGTCAATAATATAATAACTTTGTATGGTGCATAATCTATAAAAATATCAAATCACTATGTTGTATACCTGAAACAAATATAATACTGTTAAGTCAACTATAGTTTAAAAAAAAAAGAAACCACTTTGAGAACCTACCAGTGTGATGAATCAGGATTCCCAGAACTGTAGTCCAGAAGCAGTTGGAGTCAGAAGTCTGCTAAACGAAGATAAAACAGAACAAGAACTAATGACCCAGGACTGAATGAACTGATGAGAGATAACTGTGATTTTTTGCTGGAATATTGTTGCTGTTTTAATTTCCTATTTTTGTACATACAAGGAAGCACTTTTGCTTTCTTCTTAAGTGATGACTCATAACAATTGAGTAGGCTCTGCCTTTATAAAATGAAATAAAACACTTGTAAATGATATCTTACTCTCCCTGACTAAGCCCTCAAGAATTTGGAATCACATATTGAGAACATTTTTAATGTAGCCAGTCCTATCAATTTTCTTCATAGTCATACTTTGAAAAGCCTTCTCCATGGCGGAGTCAGATAAACATTTACCTAGAGTGATTTCCAGTTCACTTAAAAGTTGATTGGTTTGTTTTTGACTTAACGAGTGTTATGTTTGGGTGAGTTATTTCAGGATGATTATTTAGTTTGTTCAACTTGCAATGTACTAAATTTTTAAGTAGCTAGATACTACATTTTTATATTTATAAATCACGTTCAACTCAAAAAACAGCGCTCCCCACAACATGGAACAATTTCCAGGAACTGTAGAGGCTGAAGAACTTGTGATGCTCTCACCCTTGTTCTGCTCCTACACTCATATGCCAAAGAAAATGCCAAACTAGAGCTAAGTATATAAAGTTACAGTAAGGTTCTAATTTTTCTTGTGATGAATACATTAATTTTTTTTTTAACATGTGAAGTTGCCAAGTAAAGAGTCTTGACAGCCTCAAAGGTCACTTTCAGTTCAAAGAGAAAAACTAAGACCCAGATGTATTATCCTTTATAAGCCTTTATCAGTGGATAGGCAGTTCACAGTTGCCAGAAACAATTCTGACCCTATTTTTTTTAGAAAGAAGTACCAAAAGAATATATAGAGTATACAATTAAATATTTGTTAGATAATGATGTCCCCCCAATAGCCGATAGGGTGTAAAGGAAAATTTTGGTTTTCTCTACTCACAACACCTTTTACATCAAATATGGGAGTTTTTCTCTCACCTTAAGCAATTTCCCAACTCTCTGGATACCATGGGGGTACCCTACAACTCAGTTCTGACACCATCTAGAGTTAATGCAGACCCCACAGGTTAAGGGCTCAGCTCCACAAGATTACCCTCCACTTCAGACGTCAATCCCAAATCCAGATTTCACCTGTACTACTAACCAACTGGCTGTAAATCATAGATTCCTACAGCCTCCTCCTCAAGTTTGCTAATTATCCACAGCTGCTCACAGAACTCAGGAAAACACTTGCTTATGTTTCCCTGTTTGTTATGAAGGATACTGTAAAGGATACAGATGAAGAGCTGTATAGAGATACCTAATTAGGCATCCAAGAGGAGCTTCTGTCCCACAGAGTTTGGGTGCATCACCTTCCTGACACATGGTTGCTTTCACCAACCTGAAGTCTCTATAAACCCCATTGTTTAGAGTTTTTTTGGAAGCTTCCTTTCCTACACAGGCACGATTGATCAAACCATTGACCACTGGTGATTAAGTCAATTTCCAAAAGTCCTTATCTTCTTCTGAGAGGTTGGAAGGTGGGGCTAAAAGATCAAACCATCTAATTACAGGCCCCCATCCTCCAAGAGTCACCTTATTAGCATAAACTCAGGTGTGGTTGAAAAGGGCTTATTGTGAATAACAAAACATGCTCCTTTCAGCCTTATCACTCAGGAAATTGCAAGGGTTTTAGAAGCTCTGTGCCAGGAACCAAGGACAAAATCAAACATATATCTCTTTTATGTAACAATATCACGGGGTGTGAAACAAACATTTAGTTGAAACAATTATAAAAGGTGTAATGAAAACATATGGCAGAGACCACTTCAAGGAAGGACAGCTGATATACTTAATTACTCATACATGAATCAACAGCTTTTCAAATCTTTTCTAGAAGAATAATAAGTAAAAATAACAAGTACTCCTAGGACCAGGAGCAATCTTCAATTAGTCCCTCATTTTTAATGATATAACTGAGGACTATTCAATCATTGGCGATACAGCAAGAAGTATGTTTCACATCCATTTGAAATAATCCAGAGCTATACATTGTTTGGGGAACAAAACTTATGACAAAATATGTCTCTTTGGCTTGATGATTATTTGGGGCTGTTTTTTTTTTTTTTTTTTTGTGGTATTTGGGCCTCTCACCGTGTGGCCTCTCCCGTTGCGGAGCACAGGCTCCGGATGCACAGGCTCAGTGACCATGGCTCACGGGCCCAGCCGCTCCGCGGAACGTGGGATCTTCCCGGACCGGGGCACGAACCCGTGTTCCCCTACATCAGTAGGCAAACTCTCAACCACTGCGCCACCAGGGAAGCCCCGCAGCTGGTTGTTTTTAAGAAACAAAAGGGTCTCCTCCCCTTAACTGCCTAAAAGAATTTATATAAAAGGCCTGTTCCAAGAAGACCTATCACCATAGATTACTAAAGTATAATATGAACTAGGTGTGGTAGACTAGGGGAAATTTAGTAGTCTGATCAAAATGTTTTATGCGCTCCACTGTCTCTGTGTGGCCCGGAAAACATTTGTTTGCCAAACCTTTGCATTTTTTCATTGCCAGCTAAAAAGTGTCACTCGTCATCGGGTTCTACAAGAATGGACTCACTAGCCACTGCAGCCGCTGACCTTCAACACACCCTGAAAGGAGTTCAGGGAGGAGATCAGAATGAAGGACTCTGTGCGCTGGGAACAGCTGGCATTCTGCCAGCCTTCAGATAGCTCTTTTCAGGAGAAGATTGATGAGTCCGATATCTTGGATCGTCTCATATCTAGAAAAGCACTAAAATCATTAATGGAGACCTCTGCTCCTCGTGACTAGCAGCAACCTTCTGCCAAAATGTGTGCTTGATTACATGTATACTCCCTTCTCTAACATCACAGACCTCCACCTATACCTCCTCCTATACCTCTTTGGAGTGGTTCCTCAGAGCCATCTGAGGGGCTGTCTCCCTGGCTATTGCCCTCATTTTGCCCCAAATAAAACTTAGCTCACAACTCTTACATGGTGCATGCTTTTTTCACAATCGACATCATCTTCCTGTAAATTGCCTCCCTTCCCTTTGAAGTCCCAAACCCATACCTGCTTCTCCTTCTCTCCGATGGCATATAAGCTTCAATTGCCTGACTTGTCTTTGGGCTCATATTCTTATGGAGCCTCTGTACATACATAATTAAATTTGATTTTCTCCTGTTATCTCTCTCATTTCAATTTAATTCTTAGACCAGCCAGAAGAACCTAGAAGGGTAGAGGAAAGTTTTTTTCCTCCCCCAAAGCATGCACTTTGAAAATTTGATGGACAGGAAAATAAAGGGGAGGAAACACTAGAACCGTAGAACGGTTTTCCCAAGACTCCTGAAAGGCTTTGGTGCTTATCAGGAAGTACACCTACCATAGAGTAAAAAGGAAATGGGGGTGAATTACTGAAAGGTAATGAGGAGGCACCAATGCTATGACAATGCCCTTCAAAGTCACCAGTTCACTCCTTGAACTAAAACCTAGCTAGCAAGTGAAATAACAGTGAGCAGGAGGACCCCAGGAATTGACAGGCAAATAAGAACTGCAGGCAACCCACAATGAATTCTGCACTGGGAGGAATGTTTGGGGTACTCATTTGCATGCTGGTTACCAGAAAGTTCTTTCAGTTCACAGTCATTTTAAAGCACTCCTTGTCAGAGCCTGGGAATGCGCTGAAGGGTCTGACCAAAGGTGAACTGGCAATGAGTTAGTTCTCTTCTGTAACCCATAGGAGACAATATGCCTTCTATTGGGAACTTGTATATTCTTTTTACATGTTTATCACGCAAACAGAGCAGAGCCTCTGACTACTGGACTACTGACTCTCTTGTTAAAGAAAAGTCCTCTGACCACGTTGACCCCATTTCTGCCTTAATCTCTGGATTCTGATGTTGTAGAGCCTCCAACCGAGCTCCCCACCTCAGAGAGAGTGATATCTCACTCTCTGTTACTGCATCTGCTTCCTATTTATAAAGGGTGAACTTTCAGAAAAGCAACGTTTCTTCCTTTAATCCACAGCAATATTTATTGCTTCAGGGTAATTCCAGTCTTGTCCTCTGGCAAGCTCACTGTTCTCAATTTAAACAGGCAAAGCAAATGCATTTTCTCTCCTTCATGTGAAAAAGGTTTTGGCTAACAGGATCCTGTTGCTGACAAGTGTAGCCATTTTAATTATTTTGAGACAAAAAAAAAAAAGATAATCTTAAAGTCAAGAGCCCCCTCTGGAAATTTCTTTCTCAGGGCATCTTTGCAATCAGCACAATTTAGCTTCCATCATCACTGTTTTTTAAGTGCCTACTAAGTACTAGTTGTGGTTAGAGTGCCCACCTCTGCCCTTTAGTCACCAACACGTTCCAGAATAAAGACACAAAGCAGGTCTGTACAATAATTACATTCAGCACTTTCTAATCTCATAAGTGGATACAGTATTCTCCTTCAGTACAGAGTACCAGGAAGGCTATAGTTTGTATGAGGGAGAATAGAGATGCAATCCAGGATGATGTGCTTATAAATAGGATGGAACAGAGGCAGTGATCTCTTTTCTTTGGACTAAGGGAATGCTTTATAATGATGGCCAGATTTTTGCAATGAATACAAATGAAATAGGAGAGCCCCCAACTATTTGTCTCTTTGGTATATACAAGGCTAGATCTTCCAAAATGTGGTCGTAACAGTGGAATAATTATTTTAGGTATGCTGGTATAATGGACTTCATCAGTCCCATTTCAACATGGATCTATTACCAACTATACCCAGAGGATCCTCTGCAGTTAAATTCTGGCTACTTTTACTAGTGACACTCCAAAGGCAACAATGATGTGGTCTCTCAACCTCACAATCAAGGACTGTGCAGAGAAAATACACAAAAGCAGCTCAGTAGATCACATGATGATTTTTTATGCACAATAAACTGCAAATAGCCACCTCCTTAGGGAGTGCCTAGCTGTGTATCTACTGCTTTTAATCCCACCTAACTCCTTTTAGTATATTAGTTCTGCTTCACACAGGAGAAATGCAAACATATTTTTAGCATGCAAACAACAGTAAATCACATCTTCTTTCACTTTTATAGCTCATTGCAAATATTTAACATTTATCTCATGTTTCTTATTATCAAAGCACCTGCTATCATGTGAGAGACAGATTTTAGTTTTACTCACTATATAGAGGAATAAATAAAAATACAAAGAAAAATAACTTTGTACATACGGTCTACGACACAGTTGAAGTCTGAATTCAGAATTTGTAAGGTACATTCCTCTCATAAATGTAGGTATAGCACACAGAACTCTTAGCCAATGAAAACCATAGAATGAGTACTCACTACTTAGTGAAAAGTGTGAACTTTGTAAATGTCTTATCAGTATCTTTTCCTAGAAATCATTTGCTTCTATATTCTTCACAAAATGGCCTGAACAGAAAAACTACTGACATAATTATTTAAGATCTTTGAAACAGTTGAAGAGAATCTGATGAATGGATTAAAAATTCTGTCCTTTTTACGAGTATCACTACTGTAATTTGGTTATATGTGGAGTGTTTATTGAGCATTATTAATCATTCTTAAATGCTAAGACAGAAGATTCAGATATTTTTAAAAGTTATCTCTTAATGTTTGCCAGGCCACAAAAACTACTAAAATATCAGGGTTTTTAAAATATTGATGGTAATTAGAATGAGTATACATGTAGATCAAAAGAAACAAAATTTCCATAAAGCTAATATCTTTAAATACTTCACTAAATATCAAAATACTGAGTTATTTGAAATCATATTTCTTGGAAGCTAGTTGTTTACTGAGGAGAAAATCTAATCTAAGACACTGACCATTTAATTTTGGTATCAAATCAGCTCCCTTTTTAAGGCAAAGTCCAGTCCAAAGTCACTGTGATTTCAAACTCTAGAGAGAAATCAATCCCAGGTGAAAACTGCAGTGTTTTACACGATCTTATTTTGTAGAAAATACATCTTAAATTTTATAGGTTGATCGGAAAGCAATGTGTTTGCGAAAGACCTGGAATAAATACTAGAGCTGATAGAAACAAAGAAGTGGGGTTTACTATCATACATTGAATAAGGGAGGGGTTTGACTGCCTTTTTTTTTTCTGATTCAAAATTTTAAACACATTTCAGTCCAACTTTGACTAAAATAACATAATCAGTTTCTCTGCTTTTATTTTGGTTCCCTATCATTGCCAGTATTTCTAGGTGTGATGAGAAATAGGAACTTTACAGACAAATTACAAAATGACAGGGTACACAAGAAATAAGATGGTTGTGGATCCCAGAGGAAGGATCCGAGTTGAATAGCATGAAGGGATTGGGTTGGGAGAGAAACAAAGAAAACTGAACAAAGGGACATGTCTTAATCAGAGCACATTTAGAAATGTGAGTTTACTCAAGGTAGCATAAATAAAGAGGGATCTCACAGGTTCCAAGAAAATGAAATCCAAGTTCACGCTGGGCTGGGAGTTGGAATGGAAGATGAGGATCAAGATTGCTCTCCATCTCTCAAAGCCGCATGGCTTCCCTCCATTCTACTTCTCTATTCTGGCCTCTAGTTTTCTAGCTTTGTCTTCAAAACTATTATTTACTCTTTCCCGAATCATTTTTTTTAAATTGTTGAATGCTTCATTCAATGCTTCATTTATTTTTTAATACCTTTATTGCAGTATAATTGCTTTACAATGGTGTGTTAGTTTCTGCTGTACAACAAAGTGAATCAGCTATATGTATACATATATCCCCATATCCCCTCCCTCCTGAGCCTCCCTCCCACCCCGCCATCCCACCTCTCTAGGTGGTCACAAAGCACGGAGCTGATCTCCCTGTGCTATGGAGCAGCTTCCCACTAGCCATCCATTTTACACTTGGTAGTGTATATATGTCAGTGCTACTCTCTCACTTCATGCCAGCTTCCCCTTCCTCACCTGTGTCCTCAAGTCTGTTCTCTACGCCTGCGTCTTTATTCCTGCCCTGCCACTAGGTTCATCAGTACCGTTTTCTTAGATTCCATGTATGTGCATTAGCATACGGTATTTGTTTTTCTCCTTCTGATTTCCTGAATCATTGACAGGCAGGTGGTTCTGGTTCTCCATGGTACAGATTCCTATGCTGGCTCTGCAAGACTAATTATTTCAATACCCAATGTTGCCTCCATTCTGAGTGACCCAATTTCCAAGCCTCCACCCTTTTCAGTTAGCTTGAGTCAGGGGGCAGAATCAAATGGTAATAAGGTTGCCCCTTCTGGACAGTGTGTGAATCAAGATTTATAAATGGGAGTGTAGGAAGGCATGAAATGGACAGCATCTGTATACTACGGAATAGAAAAAAATCCTGGGCTTTTATACAGAAATAGCCACTTCTTTATCAGGCTTAATTGTTGTCTTGGAAGGCTGAATTTGAGACCCAGCGGTGAAGGGTGGAAATGATGAGACTGATGTTACAAAGTAATGAAATAAATTTCTGTACGAAATCAAAATCAGGAGTCTTTGGAGAATGGCCATAGTGATATAGAATAGAACGTTATCCATAGCTTTATTATTTCTACATAATGTAGAAATGGAAAAGAATGCCAGCAATTATGCGATGAAAACTGTAATCCCAATATGCTATATTAAAGAAATTACTATTTACAAAATACCATAACTAAATAATAGTATTTCTATTTGTAAATGATTAAATGTGGGTCAGAAAGAAGGCATTCATGATGAATATTCATAGATCACAAACCAATCTGTGTCAGGTATAAAAAAATAACTTAAAGTCTGAATCTCTAATCTCTCCAGGTGACTATATTTAACATACTTAGGAAAATGAGTCAATCTCTCTCAAATATTTGATACAGAATTCCTTAAATTCTAAATAACAAAATTAGTAAACCTTGAAAGTTTAGAACACCTTTAGTATATGAAATATGTATCTATTTACCAAACCAAGAGTACCTTTACTTCCCTGTTTTACCCAGCATTCATTCAGAGGTAAAATGTATTAATAATTATGCATCCCAGTAGCTTCAATGGTTTTCAATGTGCTTTAAGCAATAAGAAAGTAATTTGGGATAGGTGTATTAATGGAAGATCTGACTGAAGAGGTCTTTATCTAGAACTCTTTTTCCAGATCTATGGCTTTGAAACTTCTTTGATGTTTTATGTATTCACCTAGTATATACACACATAAATAAGTTTACATATATACATATTGCATGTTACATACATATATACAATATAACGTACAACCAGCCCTCCATATCCACGGATTCTGCATCCACAAATACAAAAACCAACTGTGAGGGACTTAAGCATCTGCATATTTTGGTATCCAGAGGGGTCCTGTAGCCAATCCCCTGCAAATACCAAAGGACAACTGTATATAACATATGTAGATACATATGAAATGGAAGTTTTACAAACCATTACTTACTCTGTCTATATGCAATATTCTCTGCTATTTTCACTACTTTTCCAATTCTATTTCCTCTTTTTTAAAAATGCTGGTCACAACACACTAAGCTGATTTCACAAGTCACTAATGAGTTCCAATCTGTAGTTTGGAAAACACTGCTTTAGACCAATTAAACATTGTACTCGATTTCAACTTTCTTCAATTAATTTGATACACCTAGAGACAGACTGTGTCATTTGTGAAGTGATAGCCAAGACCAATATATAACTTATATTGGTCTACCAACCCATACATGTTCTTCCTAGTAAGCATGCAGCCTTCCTCTATAAATTAGTGTGGCTGGTTTCACTGTAAATTGCACAGGCATTTCCTTTATTTGCAGAAAATATCTATTTTCAAATGGAGAAAAGAATCCCCCCCAAAAGGCAAACTAAGTCGCACAGTGAATCAAACAGAAAGTGATTAATGGGATCCATTGTCAGCATAGTCCAGCTTACTTCCCTCAGGAAGGGTGAACAGGACTTCAAATTCATCTTCATTAATATGTTACCACTTAGTGCGGTGCTCTAGAGATACATTTGCTAGTTAATAATCAATCAGAAAAGTTCTCTAGTGATAGTAGCAGAAGAGAGAATGAATGGGTAGATTTGCTCTGCATAGAGAAAGCTTTCCAACAATGACAGCATAGCCTTAAAGACGTAAGAACAACAGACTTTATGAAATCTGGATGGAATGATATATTTTTAAAGATGCAATCCTCTTTGGAAAAACAGGTTTAGTCTCACTACACGGGTAATGCTCACTATTGCACAGCACCTCGCCTGTGGCTCGTATATCCCTAAACCTTCCCTATCACATAATACCCTAGTTTATCCTTCAGAACGCTCCTCCTGACTGTAATTAATTATTCTATCATTATTTGCTCTATGTCTGCCAACCCCCTTAGACTGGCTAACTCAATATGGAATCCACAATGCCTAGCTCGGTGTGTACCACATCGACAGAACTCAACAAATATTTATTGAATGAATGAGTGAGTGGATGGATGGAAAAAAGTGAGTGAATATTTTATAATATTGATTATCACACTTTTTCTCCTTTTGAATAAAGTAGAGACTAACAGCACTAACGGTATACTCTCTGTGCATTTACTGAAAAGCCTGCTCCCTTCCTCTTATTCACCCAAGCCAAGAACTTTTTAGTTCTGTTCAATTTTTCCCCCTTGTATCCCATTCAACTAATGTTTACTGGGTTCCTGCTGAGGGTCGGCAACTACACTATCTCTCTAATCTATCTGTTCCTCTCCTTTCCATGTGTCACAGTCTCACCATTTCTCCCCTACGTTATTGCAGTAGCATCTTAAATCTTCCCTGTATCCTGTCTCTAATAGTGACCGCCCCCCACCCAATCTATTCTACACACGGCTGCCCAAGTAACCTTCCTGAAATATATGCTATCCCCTTGCTCAAAATCCTCAAAGCCAAACTCCTAAGTCCGGCGTACAAGGCCCCACCTTGTTTCCTAGGTTCATCTCCCTGACATCAATTATACACTCTCCTTACATAACAAAATTTCTATAATACTTTGCTGAATGCCCCATGCTGTTTCATCACTCCATAACTTTGAACATCCTGTTCCTTCTTCTTGAAATATCCTTCCCATTTTCTTCACCTGATGTGAAGAAAAATTCATTCTTAAAGATCTAATGATAACTTTTCTATGAAACCTTCCTTGGTCCAATGACCCTTCTCAGCCAATTACTCTTCTAAGCCACTGTCATTTTTTTGTGCTCCTCATTCTGTATTTCAAGCCTACTGCAACATTTATTAAATTTTACTGTTATTTCATCACTAATCATCAAATCAAAACCACATGAGATATCATCTCACACCTGTCAGAATGGCTATCATCAAAAGAACACAAATAACGAATGTTGGTGAGGCTATGGAGAAAAGGGGACGCTGGCACACTGTTGGTGGGGGTGTAAATTGGTGCAGTCTCTGTGGAGAACATGATGGAGGTTCCTCAAAAAACTAAAGATAAAACTACCATATGACCCAGCAATTCCACTCCTGGGTATATATCCAAAAAACACAAAACAAAACACTAATTCAAAAAGATACACACACCCCAATGTTCACAGCAGCATTATTTACAATTGCCGAGATACGGAAGCACCCTAAGTGTCCATTAACAGATGAATGGATAAAGAAGTTTTGGCATATATACATATGTATATATGTATATATGTATACACACACACACACACACACACACACAATGGACTACTACTCAGCCATTAAAAAGAACAAAATTTTGCCATTTGCAGCAACATGGATGGACTTGAAGGGCATTATGCTAAGTGAAGTAAGTCAGACAAAGAAAGAAAATACTGTATGATATCACTTATACGTGGAATCTAAAAAATACAACAAACTAGTGAGTATAACAAAAAAGAAGCAGACTCATAGATGTAGAGAACAAACTAGTGGTTACAGTGGAGAGGGGCAATATAGGGATGGGGGAGTGGGAGGTACAAGCTATTGGGTGTAAGATAGGCTCAAGGATGTATCGTACTACACTGAAAATGTAGCCAATGTTTTGTAATAACTGTAAATAGAAAGTAACTTTTAACATTGCATTTCTAAAAGTTTTTTTAAATAATAAATTAATAAATAAATACATTTTACTGTTATTTACATGCCTATTTTCACCCCCTCCATAAGACTTCAAAGCCCTTCAGGATGAATATCAGTGAGCATGCATGAAGATTTGGGCATAAATCCACTTTTCTATATACAGTACCTATCATAGATGTTGTCTATCAGATTCCATAGTTTCTGGACACATAATCCAATTTAGCTGGTTTATGCAAAAAGGGAGTTATTACGAGGTGTAAGACAGCTAACAAAATTTCTAGGAGAGGCAGGTTGTGCAGCTTGGCTGCTATTCAACCAACTCTCAGGCACTAGAACACTCAGTCCCTGTAAGGGACTCTCCTAGCTGAAATCTCACTCTCACCAATGATATGACCACTAGTCCCTTTATCAAAGCTTCTGCAGGAGAATCAAACATTGTACCACCCTACTTTCCAGAAGATTCTATCTCCCTGCATATTTACACCAACCACTCAGTACTCTTCCTTCCAAGTCTCACTTACAAAAGCATGATACTCTGCACAACTCCAGAAGTCGCCATCACATCACGCAGAGCCTGTAAGCCATATGCTGAGACACTCTTCACACAGGTTATATATGCTTGAGGAAACACAGCTCACATGTGGAATCCTAGCTGCAGAGGGGTCTGGAAAATGTAATTTCAACCTTCCTGCTTCAATAGTTCAGGCAGTCATGCTAAAAGGGAGCTGGAGTGGGCGGTGAGCGAACCACTTTGCAGTTCCTCTTCCATTAATGCCTAATAAATGATGAGGAGGAATGAACAGATAGAAGGAAGAAATGTAAGGATCATAATTATCATCTTAATTCCTCCATATTCTGCTGTTTAAGTAATTCAAATTTAACTTTTAAATTAACAAAATGTACCATTATTTCTTCAAAAGTATTATTTACTTCTTTTCAGGCAGTTATTTTGCTCTGTCTTTAGTATATCGTCTGCTTCTAAATTTTTCTAATGTTCATACTACCTATATGTTTCTTCCAGTTTAGCTTCTGATTTGAAATATACTGCATTCTTTTATTTGTACAGGAACATGAACCCTCTGATTATAACAACACATACTGACTCTAACAACGACAACGATAAAAGTTGATTTCAAATGTGAAACCATAATTCCAAGTTATTTCTGTCAGAATAGATAAATTAAACATAACTTTGATTTCTTTCTGAACTTGGAATCTTTATAGCACATTGATGACAGCAATTAAGCTATCTATTTTAGGCATATTAGCTATAGAACTCTTTTGTAAAAATTCACAAGCCTAAATAAACTATTTTTCAAACTTGTGTTTAAGTTTTTGTTTTCCAAAGATCAAGCCCCAAATTAGCAATCTTCTAGTGAGTTTCCAATGCATGGCTTTTAGATACTCAGACTGAGTTTCTAAAGATAAAATTATGCTTAGTTATAGAACTTACTCTATCCCAATTCAGCCACTGACTTATTGAATGATACACGTGAGCTATGTATGATATAGTACTTTGTTAAACAAAGTACTGTCGGAAGTGTTAGAGGTTAGGAGGATGAAACTCTGGTAGATAAGAGCCAGGTGAAGATTTTATTATAGCGATAATAATGTGAATTCATTTCTAGATAAGACCTTATAATTTTTTACAAGTTTCTCGTATTAAACAATATTCACAACATTTCTGGGAAATAACCAGGCATCTCCATTTTGATGATGAGGAAACTGAATTCAAATCAAAAGTATATATTGAGCACCTACTACATGCCAGATACTGTGTTAGGTACGATAGTTACCATAGTTGCAGTATCTCTAAATAGTGCAGAGATAGTGTAATAAGACTGTAATCAATGCCATGATAGGAAAGTATAGAGTAGAATAGAGTGGTAGAGAGTAGGATAGAGGCATTAAGTTTGAAAAGGTGCACAAAAGCAGCTCTCAGCTCAGACTTACAGAGAAAGTGAGAGTAACATCTAAACCACTGGTTCTCAACCATTGGCAATTTTACCTGGATCCCCAACTTTGGGACACTTCCTAATATCTGGAGACGTATTTGATTTCCATTTTTTGTAGGGTGGGAGGTGCTATAGGCTTCTAGTGGCTAGAAGCCAGAGATGCTGCTAAACCTCTTTCCAAGTCTCACCCACAGGATAGTCCCTGTAAAACAGATTATTCAGTCCAAAATGTCAACAGTGCTGCAGTTGAGAAAACTTGATAGAGGCTGAGCTAATATATAACAAGGAGTTGGTAGGTGGAGACAGAAGGGGAGGATATAGCAGGGGTGGAAGAATGACAGAGGACAGTGTTCCAGGAGTGAGAACCACTTGTGCGAAGGACCTCCATACTGACTGGTTCACTGATATTTTTTAATTGTCGTAAAATACACATAATGTAAAATTTACCATTTTAACCACTTTTAAGTGTACAGTTCAGTGACGTTAAGTACTTTCACATTGTTGTGCAACGATCACTACCATCCATCTCCAGAATCTCTTCATCATTCCAAACTATAACTCTGTACCCATTAAACACTAACTCCCCATTTTCCCTCCCCCCAGTCCGTGGCCACCACCATTCTACCCTCTGTCTCTATGAATTTGACTGCTCTAGGAACCTCACATAAATGGAATCATACAGGATTGGTTCTTTTGTGTCTGGTTTACGTCACTTAGTACAATGTCCTCAAGGTCCATCCATATGGTAGCATGTGTCACATTTTCCTTCCTTTTTAGGGCTGAATAATATTCCTTTGTATGTATAGACCACATTTGGTTTATCCACTCATTGGTTGATAGACACATGGGCTGCTTTCACCTTTTGGCTACTGGGAATAATGCTGCTATGAACATGGGCATACAAGTAACAGTTTGAGTCCCTGCATTACATTCTTCTGGATATATACCTAGAAGTCATTCACTAATTATTTTTATATACCAGTTAATTGTTCCAGTGCTTTGTATATGGTAAAAAATAATACCAAATAGCCCTCATATCATGAAACTTAAATTCTAGTGAAGGAATATAAACACATGAACAAGATCATTTCAGAGAGGCTTATCAAGAAAATAAAAGGAGATGATGTGGAGTTGAATATGACTGGAACTTAGAGTGCTGGAACTTAGGAAGGGAGTGGTAAGAAGGAAAGGTAGTAGAAGCCTTACAATGCAGGTAACCCAGATAAGGATTCTCTACTTCATTTTATGGGCAACGAAAAGTTCAGAGAAGTTAAATGAATTGCCAAAGGTCTTACAGGTAATAAATTCTACAGGCCAGGCTAGAACCAGTATCACTGCCAATCCTTACTATACAGATTTTCTTTGGAGCTGCAAAATTGGATAAGGGTACATGTTTATCAAACACAGCAACCTGTACCCTACCAACCAGACATCTGATCTTTTCCATCTGCTTTCATGATTCTCTCCAGAATCAATGCCATGAATGGTTAGAGGACATTTTAATGCTTTACTTACCCACATTCATTCTGTATCCAGCTTTGCTGCTGGTATTCCTCTTTGCTTTTTAAAAGAGATTTTCTACGAGTACAAGATAAAATAGCATTGATTCTAAAAAGAAATGCCATATTTCCCTATAGCTTAGTTTTAAAATAAACAACCTTTGTTCAGTTCAAAAAAATTTGCATATGACCTGAGTAAGTAACATTGACAAAACAGAGAAGCGTTCTGTTGAACAATAAGAACACTTTCTTCTAACCCTTGCTTTCATTCAAGGTCATGTGCAGCTTACATAAATATTACACGAAACCTGTTTTTCAAGGAATCACTGTCTATGATGATTTATAGAGACATAAGTCCATTGGCAAAGTCTACCTTTTCAAATATCACAAGCTTTTATTTTCCAGCAAGAAGAAGAAAGTGACTCTCATTAGGTAAATGGAGGTATTCTTTCATGCAGGATTAAGATTTTAATGCAGTTTATGTGTGCAATTAAGATTTATCAAAGGTCTTTTTGTGTGTCAGGTGACAAGATGTGTTGCAAGTCAGTTTAAAGTCCAGACCTCACTGGTTGGAAGAGCAAGAATAAGTTATGACACAAAGTTTGCATCAGGAAAAGATAGAGAATATTTTCTTTTTTATTCTCATTTAATCTTTTGTTTCAATGTGAGCTATTATAGAATTAAATAGTGGATAGATATTCTTAGCCTTAAAACTGTTTTATAAAAAGAGGTCAATTTTGCTGAATATATTTGCTCTGTCAACAAACAGGTGCTGAACAACTATTATGTGTAAAGCACTTTAATTGGTGCTATTAAAATTGTCATATGTCATTGTGAAGCAAAACATTTTCCTACATATATTAGCTGATTGGTCTGGTAAAATAAAAAAAAATACGCTGCATGAAAAGATTTAACATGCTTTAGAGAAGTTTTACTTTATTATTAAAAATCCCATAATTACTGTCAGGGGACCTCTTATTTTTATCATTTAGAATTGACCTCAGATAAAGTACTCTGTAAATACATTACTTAATATAATACTACAAGAAGTAAAAAGGACTTTTCATTGCCTTGCTTTTCACAGAATCTCCTTCTACCTCTCTGATAAACTCTTTAGCTTCCTTTTTTGCTTATTCATTATTCAACACATTTTTATTTATTTTTTATTTTATTTTTCTTCATATACATTTTTTTTAAATTAGTTTCTGCTTTATAACAAAGTGAATCAGTCATACATATACATCTGTTCCCACATCCCTTCCCTCATGCATCTCCCTCCCTCCCACCCTCCCCATCCCACCCCTCCAGGCGGTCACAAAGCACCGAGAACACATTTTTATTAAGTGTCAGGCACTATGGTTGACATTGAGGATACGAAGGTGAAGAAGAAAAGAAATAGTTGTTCTTTTGTGAAGCTCACGGTCTGATTGGGGAGACAAAAAAATAACATGACAGGTCAAATAGAGGTTACCATTGGGACACACGGTAGGAGCATCAAGACCAACATACGCAGGAGAGATAGAAAAGGGGAAATGGGGCTTCCCTGGTGGCGCAGTGGTTGAGAATCCACCTGCTGATGCAGGGGACACGGGTTCGTGCCCCGGTCCAGGAAGATCCCACATGCCGCGGAGCGACTGGGCCCGTGAGCCATGGCCGCTGAGCCTGCGCATCCGGGGCCTGTGCTCCGCAACGGGAGAGGCCACAGCAGTGAGAGGCCCGCATACCACCAAAAAAAAGAAAAGCGGAAATGATGGGGAAAACATCCCAGAGGAAGAGACATTTATCTCACCCATAAAGCAATTCTCTACAGTCTTATCACCAACAGAGGAAGAACACAACTTTTCAATGTAGGTTTCCAACCCAGTTTTAGGTGACTCCTTTAAATCATTCAGCTAGGTCCCCATTATCCCCAACTGGTTCATTCTTGAATTGAGCCTGAGGGGGCTCTAGAAATTATGCCTCCCAAGCTGTAATGTTATCTCCACCACTATTCATTTTTTTTGTTGCCTTGGTTTTAGGAGTGAGTTTCATTTTCTAGTGAGACTGAAGCACTCTCCTGAATTCCAAACGGTTTGTCCAGGACCTCGATCCCCTGCTTAGCTCTTGCCAAACTCTCCCGCATTCATTCCCACTCTTCCCAAAGATCAAAGTGCCTGTTTCTACGTTACTTCCCTTACAGGATGGGCCCATCTTCCAACTCAGACAGAATTCATAAAAATTGCATCTAGGTTCACCTCTCAAATTGGACTCCAGAAAACGAACACCATCTGATGAGGAAGGTAGCCAGCCACACCCCCACAAACATTGTGATACAGGAGGCACTGCTAGTTGTCTCCTCACTTGGGGTGAGGACATGTATCAGTAAGTGTTCTTTTGCTGCAAGCAACAGAAATCATTTTGAGCGTCTTTAACAGAAGAAAAAAGAAAACACATTGGAAAGAAGTTGAGGTCACAGAGTTAAAGGAAAATCTAAAGAGCCAAAGTTCAGAAAGACCAGAAACCAGAGCCGTTCTGGGCACTGAGGCAACAGGAATGAAGGGACATGCTCTCCAGGAGGCCATCACTGGAATGAATCTACTTTGAACACATTCTGCAAGACTTCAGTTCCAGAGAAAAGGCATCAGGCTGGCCAAGCTTGGGGCATGTGCCCACCCATTGGCCAGAGGAAGACAGGTACCACTATGGACTACATCCAATGGAAGAGGAGTGATTCTCCAAAGCACAGTTGGGATGCTGTTACCACCAGAAGGGAGAAGAGACACTGAGCTGCAAAAATAAAAATGTCCACTATAGGAGTCAGTCTGGCTACTCGGTGAGCTCTCAGCATTCCAGTCTTGTGGGTTCCTAATCTATATCCTTCTCTGCATTGTATAAAGTTTCAGCATACCTTCTAACTTGTTCCACGTGGGTTCCAATCTTTCAACATATGAGCACCAGGAGTCTTTGAAGATAAAACTTTCAAATAGAAATGAAATATAAATCATGGAAAAGAAACTATCTTTCTCCAGAACAGTCAATTTTTTTAGGATCAACCATGTAAATAACAATAAGAACCCACTAATAAATCTCCTTGCTATATAAAAAATAATTCTGTGTGTTCTTGTCATTTAGAGTAACTCCTTGAAAAGTCATGCCCTATATTTATCCCCTCACTCAATAGTTAATGTCCATATTAACTAATCACCCCTCTTTCTATTGAACTAAGAACTTTTTGAGCTATTTTCCTACTTGCACTTTTGAGATTCCTCCAAATAAGCTGTCATGTGGCAACACTTTCAATTACACATTTTCTGTTTGACTATCCCCATTAACCACCATGTGAGCATAGTCATCTTGTGGTGTCAGCTCATTCTGTCTTCCTATCTTTTTTTACAAAAAGGAAGAAAATATTACGACCCCATTTCTTATCCTCATAATCCTTGAGTGCCTAAATGTTGGTCCTGGTGACAATCTTTGGAATGGAGTTTTTCAAGACTTGAATATGGAAGGCCTGATACTTATCACTATGACAAAGCTCTGTGTGGATGATCTGAAGAGGAAGAAGATGACAGTAATAATAATACTAATAGATGATATGTACTGAGCCTTTGTTGTACAAGACTCTGCCCTGAGTACTTTTCATGCAGTATGCTTCCGTACTGATGGGAATGATCTGGGAGACAGAGATAATCACAGGAGAGAGAAGGGATTGTTACTGGAGCCAAGCCCCTGAGTAGATGGAGAGAGGTGGAAAGATAGGATCTAGAGCTCATGTGGAGAAGCTGTCCTTAGAAACAGGGGAGTCCATCCATTATAACATGGCTAAGAGACTGGTAGATGTGGATTTGGAAAGATGAAGGAGTTGTCTTATGATGGCTTCTACTTTCTCAGAAAAATAAGAAGAAAATGGTAGAAGAGAGAAAGGTGGGTAGTTATTGGAGGTATGAGGAAAATGACAGGCAACAGAGCTGCTACTATTAACTTTAGCATAAATAAAAGACTGTCACAATAATCTGGAGAAGAGGGGAAAACTGTAAATTTCACGTGGGACAGACAGAAGATACCCCTGAGGTTGTGCAGAACTTTCAGGAGATGACTGTGAGTTCTCACAAAGCAGGCTGGGGCAGGGCAAAGAGAAACAATCTTTTGTGAATAGTATAGCCCTACTTCTATATCCACCCCAGTAGATGGACCTTGAGAGAAAGGGATTCCATGTATTTTTCTTCTTCAATCTTACTTAATTCAGTAGTTAAGGAAGCTATACCATATACTTCTTAAGATGGGGTGTGTCTATCTTGTTCATTGCTGTATCTCCAGTGGTAGGCAAAAATGCCTGAAATGGGAGAGGTGCTTGATAAATATTTTATCAATGAATTGATGACTAGATAGATGGATGGATGAATAATAAATTTATGACATTTTATTGATAGTCCACATTCATGGTTTTCCCAAATAAAATTCTGTTGCATGTGTATAGCAGTGTCATACTTGGCTTTTGCCCAAGCTGCTACTCAGAAACCAAAGGAAGTCACAGAAGGATGTTTTTACTAGGACTAAAAATGAAATAAATATTATATATTTTCTGTAGATACTTATAACCACCTAATGTTCCCCAAGGTACTGGAATAAGTGTCCTTCTTTATCACTTGTTGGCTTAGTATGAGAAATATTTTATTTCTTTTTTTGAAGATTTATTTATTTATTATTTATTTATTTATATTTATTTTTTGGCTGTGTCAGGTCTTAGTTGCGGCACGCGAAATCATCGCTGAGGCATGCAGGATCTCTTTGTTGCAGTGAGCGGTCTCTTCATCACGAGGCGCGGGCTTCTCTCTAGTTGTGGCGTGCAGGTTTACTTTTCTCTAGTTGTGGCATGCAGGCTCCAGGGCACGTGGGCTCTGTAGTTTGCTGTGCACAGGCTCTCTAGTTGAGGCGTGCAGGTTCAGTAGTTGCAGAGCATGGGCTTAGTTGCCCCGAGGCATGTGGGATCTTAGTTCCCAGATCAGGGATCGAACCCGCTTCCCCTGAATTGTAAGGCGGATTCTTTACCATTGGACCACCAGGGAAGTCCCAGTATGAGAAATATTTTAAAACTAAGCTCTCCCATGAGCCAGAAGTCTGCTGGAATTGTCACTCCAGGGTATGTTCTGCTCTCTTTTCTCCAAGAAGTTACTCCAGGTGAAGTGTGAATTCAGGTCACTTGACTACTCATGTTGTTCTCTGTTTAACTGATTCATCTTCAGCTTGGAGGTGTTCTCTTTTGGACCATGAGCGTACCTACCATATCCCTTGGATTGGTCAAAAGGGTCTAGATTTCCCTCCTAATTTACCAAAAATCCTATCTATACAAACAGAGGCCACAGGTGTTGCTACAAGATTTCAAATCAGTGATGCCCTCTTTTAATGCACTAACTTCCCCCTTTCCAGCTAATCTTTGCACGCACAGAAACTCATCCTCAGAGGAAGAGCTTGTGTCTTATTTGATATCCTCAGCACTTAGCATGGTGTCTGTTGAAGGAATGAACACATGGTTGACTAATGAATAAATACTGAATTATTCTAACTGAGTAACCCACCCTCGTCACTGGAATTCACTCTCTGCTCCATGCTGCACGAGAGGCACCAACACAATCTTTATCTCAATATCTGCCCTACCTTCAAAATATAGAGTTAAGCATTCTTTCCCTAAAGAATTAGAGAGGCACTGCAATTGTCCTCCTAACCCTATTTATTCCCGCTAAGCAGAAAAATCAAATCACTTAGGGACTCTCAGAGTTTAGCATTGACTGTTTTCAACTGAGAGAGAGCAAATACGTTCACTGCTTCTCCCAAACTCTACACCCTCTAAAAGCCTACTTTCAATTTTCCTGGAGCTATTCCTTACCAGTAACTTTATGGCATCTCCTGTACACAATTCTTCTTTTCAGCGTTTTCTTCTATAGCTTACATTAAGTCTGAAATGCTTTTAACTAAATGCCTGGGGATTGGGTAAGTACAAGCCTTGGAAATTGTGTCTAGCACTACTTCTTCGTAATAGTTTCAGATATTCTTCACTTTCGTTGAATCAAAATCAAAATAAGCATTACCCAGCCCTAAATTATAAAATAATTAAAATTATCTTCTTTGCTATTTAGTTCAAACATGGGCCAAATTCAAGACTTTTCCTATAGAAGTCAAGTCCCAGAGGACCAGATTACAAGTCAGCGAAGACTGGCTCTGTTCTAATATTCAATTTGCTTTGATTTTAAGAAAAGTAAATAACTTCTCTCTCATCTTTTTCCATATTGAAAAATAAGACATTTTCTTCCTAACTGATAAAGAATTGTGGCAATTGGTGAGATGGTGGGTCTTAATCACATTGAGTAGCAGTTTACTTAACCAGTAATAGCTTCTTGGCATCTCTGGCACGTGGTTCTCCTTTCAAACATTTCCTCTGGAGAGACTACATTAAGGATGAAAAGCTTTTAACTAAGTGCACAGAGAAGAGAGGTAGCCTTTTAAATCATTTATAGAAAGGGATTAATAACAAACATTTTTAAAACATCCATAATTAAAACAATTCATGCTCTAGGAAAAAATAATAACACTCTATTACTCTCCTAGGGAGAGAGAGAGAGGCAGTGAGGCAGTTCTGAGCCAATTTCTATGAGTCAAGCCTTCTCCTAGGCTCTGTCCACTGCTTTTTTTCATTCAAAGTCTCACAACAGCCTTTTAATGCAATGTTAGTAGCCTCACCTTATATAGGGTAGAGGCTAAATCTTCAAGACACCTGGCATGCTATTTTAATAAAAACAATAGGTTCAATTAAACATTTAAACCTATTGTTTTCATATGTAACATAGGTAAGATTTTTGGATCTCCTATCATCAGAAATCTCTCCATGAATTCTACCTACTATTATGGCCCAAAGGCAGGTAGCAGGGTAAGTTCACCACAAGAAAGAAGAAGTTATGATATAGAGAAAGCCACTGTCAGAAAGAAAAAGGAGAGGAACCCAAGGGGTGTGTGGAAAGGGGAAGAAAGAGATGGAAAGGGAGGAAAGCAGTCACATGATTGTCAGGAGTTCCCCCTCAGCTTTCCGCTCCTGTCTCCCCACACCCCAGCCTGAGTCAACAAGCCAGTGAGATCCCCAGGGGAAAGCCAAAAGCACAGAGATTATTTTCCCCATACTACGTTTGTAGCCTTAGAAAAGGGACTGCTTCTCTAGTGCCCTCAGCACCCACCTCCTGGAGGCTGCCCCAGGAGCTGGCAGTGGTCGTGAAGCAGAGTTAAGCTGAAAATCTGAGTTAATGCCCCTGGGCTGTGTTTGGCTTCCACGTAGCATGGGAAAGACTAAGTCCCTGCAAAGCAGTGGGAATCAGACCAGGAAACTTCCTAGAGGGAGTTGCTACACCAAGAACAAAGTGATATCATCACCAGAAAGGCCAAGGAGGCTGTGAAACTCAGCTGGGGCCCTTCAGCAGAGAGGGACCACTGAGCCCAGGGAAAAGGTCAACAGCAGATGCCACTAGTGGAAGTGGCAGCTGGTGAAACAAGGGACAGCATCACGGCACAGGTGAGCAGGGATCCAGAGGGTAACACGACGACATGCACAGAGCCACCATGAAGATGGTCACACAGGGGGAAGAAGTCTGAACATTTATCTACAAGCTACAGGCTTTTCAATCACTTACAGAAAGGAATTAATAACAAATATTTTTTAAAAAACTAAAATTAAAATAACTCATGCTCCACACACAGAGCTCCACACACTAACCACAATATTGTGTTAAACCAAAAGACATAGAGAAATCACTCCTGGCAGTTCAAGACTTTCTCTGCAGCCCAGAAGGACTCATGGCAGTGATTAGATCTGTTTCAGGGAGTAAAGTGTTGAGGAACCAAATTACATTTTCTTTGCATAGTTCAGTCATTGTGTGAGTAAATATACAGGCCAACTACAATATGATTACAAAGACACAATGCTGAGGGTGTGACTATTCATAAAACAAAGAGACCCCCTGGAGATTTTCCTTCTATCAGCCAAGATCACTGGCTTCAGACAACTAAGTCAAAGCCACAAAATAAATACATCCTCACTATTTTCCTACAGTGTGGTTTTAAGTTATAAAATTCATTCTCAGTTCTGTGGTCTTAACACTCTTAGAAAATTAGATTTTACCACAGAGAATATTTTCTCCAAGATCACATTCTAGACAGCCAGCCCTTCACTTGTGTGCCACCAAATTTAACCATTATGTAAACGTTATTTTTCTTTCTAGTCAAAGTGCTTTATATAAAATAAAATGTTGAGTTAAAGGGATTATGATGCAACAGACTGGACTTCAAGGGTAAAACTTGCCCTTGAATAAAGAGATAATAGTGGGCTTCCCTGGTAGCGCAGTGGTTGAGAGTCCACCTGCCGATGCAGGGGACACAGGTTTGTGCCCCGGTCCGGGAAGATCCCACATGCCTCGGACCGGCTGGGCCCGTGAGCCACGGCCGCTGAGCCTGCGCGCCCGGAGCCTGTGCTCCGCAACGGGAGAGGCCACAACAGCGAGAGGCCCGGGTACCGCAAAAAAAAAAAAAAAAAGATAATAGTTATCATCTAATCACGACTAGAGGAAGATTGTGTGTTTACTAAAATAGGTGAGAATTTTGTTATGAATATATTTGGGACTGGAAATTGTTCTATTCAAATTGTGACATTGAGCTGAAAGGCAAACCAGTACAAAGAAAGAAAACTGTAGATATTTTTATAAGTCCTAAGGGACATCCTTATCGTTTGATTCAATAAACATTTATTGAACCCCTACTAAGTTCCAGGTAATTCCCTAGGCACTAACAATGCCGCAGTATAGATATAGAAAGCATCTTCCTTCAAGGAATTTATATTCTGGTTGAGGAAACAAGCAATACATAACTGTACCAAAAAAAAAAAAAAAAGAGTCAAAGAGTGGTAAGTACTATGAAAAAAATCAAAATAAGGCAAGTTAAGAGGAAATAGGGAGTGAGCAGGAATTTTACAGAGTGGTCAGGGAAGTGCTCCTCATAAGTTGATTTTTGAGTAGAGGTCTAAATTAAGTGGGGAAGAGATTCACACAAAGATCTGGAATAAAAAGAGCATCCATACACAGGAAATAGTAAGTACAAAGGCTCTGAGGTAGGCATGACTTTGTTATGTTTGAAGAACAGCTAATAGGACAGTATGGCTTGAATGGAACATATGCAAGGATGATAGAAAATGAGGTCAGAAAGTCACCAAGGGTCAGTTCATGTGAGACCTTTTATGCCAAAGTAAGACACTGGATTATATTCTTATGCCAAAGTAAGACATTGGATTATATTTTTATGCCAAATTAAGACACTGGATTATATTCTAAGTGTGATAGGGAGTCATCAGAAAGTTTTGAGCAAGGAAGTATCCCTGTTTGATACCAGATTGTATCCCTGTTTAAAAAAAAATCACTTCAGCTGCTGTATGGAAAATAGACTGTAAGTGGGACAAAGGGGAAACCAGGAGATCAGCTAGGTGGTTACTGCATTAGTTCAGAAAAAAAGATAGTTGCTCAGACCAAGGTAGGGGCAAAGGAAGTGATGAGAAGTGGTCAGACTTATGATATATTTTTAAGACTGAGCCCACAGGACTTGCAAATAAATCAATGTTGGATGTGAGAGAAAAAGAAATCCAAGCTGACTTTTAGGTTTTGGCCCCAGCAACAGATAAATGGTGCTGATATTTACCAAAACGAAGAATCCTTAGGAAGGGTCTTAGTGTGGGGATAGAGGTAAAAGTGTATGTTTTGAATTTGTTGAGTTAGAGATATCTATTAGACTTCCAAGTAAAAATGTTGGGTTGACTACTGGTTAAAAACGTGTAGCATTCAAGAAAGACTGGTGCTGAAGATAGAAGTTTGAGTTATTAGCATGTGGGCTGAATGAGATCGACTGACCAGCAAGTGTAAAGAAAAACGGAAAGAGGTTGAAGGATCCAATACTGGATCATTCCAAATTGACAGATTAGGACATGAGAAGGAACCAGCAAATAAGACCGAGAATACGCAGCAAAGGCTGTAGGAGGAAACCAGGGGATGTTGTCCCCGAAGATAAGTGAAGCAAGTATTTCAGAAAAGGGGGCATAGTCCTAGTTACTGCCACTGAGAGTTTGAGTAAGCTAGGTTTTTTGTTTGTTTGTTTGTTTGTTTTTGCGGTACGCGGGCCTCTCACTGTTGTGGCCTCTCCTGCTGCGGAGCACAGGCTCCGGACGCGCAGGCTCAGCGGTCATAGCTCACGGGCCCAGCCGCTCCGTGGCATGTGGGATCTTCCCAGACCGTGGCACGAACCCGTGTCCCCTGCATCGGCAGGCGGACTCTCAACCACTGTGCCACCAGGGAAGCACTGAGTAAGCTAGGGACTGAGATTCAACCACTGGATTTGGTAACATGAAGGCTATTCATGACTCAGATAAAAAGGTTTCAGTGGCTTGAGGAGAATAAAAGCCTGATTAAACTGAGATTGATACTAGAGGTGTTAACTTGAGTGTAAGGATTAGAAAGAGAGAAATAAAACAGTCTTTACTCACAGATGATATAATTGTCCACCTAGAAAACTAAAAGAATATATAGTCAAAGTATTATAATCAATAAGAGATCATCAATACTGCTAGATATAGGATCAATGTGCAAGAATCAATAGTGTTACTATACAGAAAAACAAATATAAAGTGAAAAAATATTAAGGCCGTTTACAATAGCAACAAAAATATAAGGGTTTTAGGAGTAAAATTGTGAAACTTTATTGAAAGAAATTAAAGACCTGCATAAATCAAGAGATAAACCATGTTCATGTGTAGAAAGAGTCAGTTTTGTCAAGATGCCCATTTTTTCCATATTAATTGGATACTTCAATGCTACTCCAAATTCTCAACAGGGTTTCTCATGGAACACCGCAAGCTGATTTTAAACTTATATGGATATGCAAAAATTAAGAAGAGCCAAGGGAGTTTTGAAGAAGAAAAACAGACGGCAAGACTCATAAAACTGTAATAATTTTTAAAAGGTGTGATAATGGTGCTAGAATGGACAAATAGATCAATAAAACAGAATAAAGAGCTCATAAACAGATCCAAATATATGGATACTTGATATATGGCATCACTGATCAGCAAGGAAAGAATAGACTACTCAACGTACAATGCTGAGTTAACTGTTATTCAAATTAGAAAAAAATGAATTGGATTGTTACCTAACTATATACAAAAATCAATTCCAGATACACTGAAATCCTAAATGTGAAAGGCAGATTTTAAATCCTCTGGAATAAATTGTGAGAATATATTTATAATCTCAAGATAGACCAGAATTCCTGAAACTAGACCCATCAAAAGAAAGGAGGGAGAGAGAGAAAGAGAGAGAGAACCATAAAGGAAAAGATTGAAATATTTGACTACATTAAAATTTTATATTTCTGTGATTCAAAAGTTGCCATAAACAAAGTGAAAAGACATGTCACAGCCTGAAATAATATATTTGCAAGGAATATAACTGAGAAAATATTGATATCCAGAATATATAAAGAATTCCAATGTCGATAAGAAAAACAACCTAGTAGAAAAATGGGCAAAAGTGTTAAATAGATATTCAAAGAAAAGGACATCCATAGTGCCAATAAATATATAATAAGATGCTCTATCTCACTAGTAATCAGGGAAATGTACATTAAAACCATACTAAGATACTTTTCATCCATCATATTAGACAAAACCAAAAAATCTGACATATCAAGAGATGACAAGAATGTAGAGAAGCAAGAACATCTCATTTGCTGCTAGTGGGAGTGAAAATTGAAACAACCCCTTTGAGATCAATTTGACAATATCTTGTCAAGTCAAAGATGCACAAACACTATGACTCAGCATTTAACTCCTGTACATCACAAAGAAAATACAGGAGTATACAATGGAGACAGATAAAAGAGTGTTCACTGCAACATTACAAGGGCAAAAATTTGGAACAGCATAGATGTGCATTAATAGGAGAATGAATGAATAAATTATAGTATATTTAGATAATGTATTAATACAGCAGTAAAAATGAATTATCAGTTACATAATTCAACATAGAAAAATATTAAACAAATTTCATTGTGAAAAAAAGTTACAAAAGGCTATGTACAAAGCTTAATAAACTAAAACAATAATAGATGAGTATATAAAAGACAGAAAGACAGACAGACATGAAAATAATAAACACCAAAATCAGGCTAGTGTCTGTGTTACTTTGGTATTCCATGATAGGATTAGATGGCAAGAAACTTTTAGGGAAAATGGCTGTGAAGGATAAAGGGGAAGAAGCAGAAGTTATCAGGAAAACCCTTCACACCCCACGGCAGGATTGGCACCTGTGAAAGGAGAGAGGGAAAGAAGAAGGATTGGGTGAGAGAGATTCACATTGCAGCAGGGATGTAAGAATGTCAAGGCGAGGCCATTGAGGAGTCCTTCAGCCAGTCACCTTTTATGCAAGTCTTTGCATCAAAGAGAAAGTGGGCCTGAACCTGTATCCCTCCCATGTACAGTCATTACTGGGAGAAACCTGGGGGAACTTATACAGTGGTGAATTCAGAAGAGAATCATCTGGGACCATTATCAACTATATATCCCACAGTAGGAGAACTGAGTATCTCAGTTTTCCCCGTGCCGCATGAGCTACCTCTGGGGTAGGGCATAAAGGAGGGGACTGTGACCCAGGAGAGACAGAAGTAAGCTTTAAGTGTGTTTGTAATATTTTACTTCTGAAGCTGGGTGGAGGGGACATAGATGTTCACTATACTATTCTCTTTAATTTGGTGTGGGGGTGGGCGGTGAGGCAGGAAAAATGGGAGGTTAAGAAGCTGATACACTGAATGCAGCTTCCCTGAAAATTTGCTATGATATGAAGTACAGCAACAGGATTAAGGGATAAAAATATTACAGCCTTCTTCATGCTGATCCAATTTACAGGGAAATTTGACAGATAAAGAAGAGGGAAAGTTGCAGGAACAAAGTCACCGAGTGCTGACTGGGGATGAAAGGAAGGAGTTAGCCCTAGATAGGAGCATAGTAAGTTTATCCACCCTTGAAAAGGGAAGGCTGAATTTATGGTAAAGCTGAAGACAGAATAATAGATTTTGTGGTGGGAAGATGAGGAAGTTCTCTAATGACTGCTTTTATTTTCTCAGTAAAATGAGAAGCAAGCTGATCAGCTGAGAGTAAGGAAGAGGAAAGTGGTTTTGGCGGTTTGAGGAGAGTGAAATTGCCAAGGAGTCCCAAGGGCTCACTTGAGGTTTGTGGTCAGAGGTTCAAAATGATACCAGTCAGCACAGTTGTGTGCTTTCTACCAGCCATAAACAGTTGCTCAGAGACATGCAGTTGGTCCAGAGAATGGAATGTTGGGTTTAACCAAAGCGGGGTTTTGCCAGGCAAGTACAGTGAAGAAAGATAAGGCCCAGGAATTTGAGGCTGCAAGGAAAGTCACTATTATATGATGGACTATGGGGAGTGAGGATACAGTATCATTTAACTTGTTTTCCTTTCCTTTGTATTTTCTGTAAGCTGGAAGTTAGAGCTAAAAGCTTGATTAGTTTCAGTTAAGCATTTTTGGCAAGAATACTTTGTAGGTGATGCTGTGAATTTCATATTGCATCACATCAGGCAGCACATAGTGTCTGGTTGACCCACTATCTTTGATGCTAAGATTGATCTCCATGAGAACAATAAATAACTAAGGTAACACCTTGCAAATATCCCATTTTGAATATGTAAATTTCTTAACTGTGTCCAAGAAAAAAGTCTAGTTATCAAAAGTAGGATGCAAACACAAAAGGTTAGAGACCTGCTGTTTGAGAAGGTTACAGAATTTTTGACATTGAAGGACTCACAAGCCAGAGGGAGTTTTAGAGTCATTGTTAGAAGCGCAAGACCTAAGTGTGGGGAAGATTGTCGAGAATAGGAGGAAGTTATGCATTATTTTATCCCTTCCATTACTGTAAGCCTGAAACTAAATGACAGCTAAACTATAGATGTTTCCCCCAAAAAATATCCCTGGACAGGCTAAGTATAATTTCGTAATACTGCAGCATGCTGGCAAACCAACTAGTTCTTGGATTGCATCTTAAAAATAACATCAAATATTTGTAGGGGCTCCTGCTGCTTTTTGTAAAAAGGCTGAGAGGGCAAAGGGCAAAGAAAAAAACATAATTAAAATGTATTTTATATAGCATGTCAAGGAGCTCATTGAGAAGTAGCAATGGTTCCTTAAATAAAGAAACTGATGTCAGCATTCATTTGGCTAGCATAGATAGCAAAAATTAACTTATAACACATATTTCCTATTTCTAGATTTTTGCCATTGAGCAAGCAAAATTAATTTAATCAACATGGTATAGAGGTGTTCTACCTGCTAACAGTGATTATCTGAAACTGAAGTAGTTTTTCTAACCTTAAGGGCAGCCTGATCCTGTTGGCATAGGTACAATTGTCAACTATCAGGCCAAAGACACCCAGAGTCCCTCACCAGGCCAATGCATGAATGTCTACTGTGTATGCCTAAACCAAAGGGCATATTCTGGGGTTGTCAAGATGACTCATACATAATTCAGGCTGGTGTGTTTCGGTTCTATATTCATGGTATTGTACAACACTAACATAGGCTGCATCTGGGCCAAGAGGAATCATTTCTAAACCCAACGGCATTTCTGAATCACCAGGGAGCTTATGAAAGTTACAAATTCCCAAACCTCATCTGATTGTGATTATATTGAAAAATCTATGAAGGTGGTAGCCCAGGGCAGAGTGTTCTCTATTAGTGGAATCCACTGACAGAGAAGGTCCCCACAAAAATGAGATAGTTTAACTCTGCTTTTCTCACCTGTAGGAGCTCTGGCTAATTATCAGTTCAGGTCTGTACCCTCTGATCAGATTAAATGTTTAGAATTCTCAAGAAAGATTTAGTACCCAGGACTCCTCTCCAAATGAAACTATTGCTGGGGTACCTTGAACTGCTCATGGGAATTCTGTTAAGCACAAACCTTTGGTGCACTGAAAGGGCAAGAAATATTGCAGCTTTTTTTAAAAATGAGAGTTTATATTTGACCTTTCTTTGTCCCTTTGGTTTAGGTAGGTCCTTTAAAAACAACATATAGCTGGATTTACTGTTTTATTCCAACTTATTGCTATCCATCTTTTGGTAGGTTAATTTAGTTTGCTCGCAATGCTCTTGAAAAGTAATATAGTTCATTTTACTTTCCATCCCCTTTATGTTTTTCACTTGTTGTTTTTGTGATTTCCTTTCATCCACTTGGTTACTTTTGTTGTACGGGTCAATTACTTTTATCCCTCCCCCTCTCCCTACCAACATTAATTTGGAAATTCTCCTATGCTTTTCAAATTCGCTGATGACATACAAAAGTAATAATATTACCTCCATCAAGGTATTATATTTGCTAACATCTCCCCAAATCCAGAAATGAAACAAGATTGCCTTTACTTCCCACCTCCAGCCCCCTTTCCTTAGTCCTGCCCTCAACTTCTTCCTGGATTTTGCAAAGATAGTTCAGAATTTCAGCTGGGGGCTGTCATTTAGTCTTCCATTACATGTCTCTTCTGTTTTAAAGTTTACTTAGCACTTGCATTGTTATTTTTCAGTAATATGATCATTATCCTTTGAAGAGGTAGATAGATAGGTAGGTAGATCGATAGATAGATGGATAGGTAGTCAATTGACCTTATTTTATTCTTGTTGAGAGAAGAAATGTTTACATTCTTCACCATAATGACTAATATCTTCCAGTTTTTCTTAATTATATAATCTATTGAGTGGAATCCATTCTATTTTCTTTTTCAGTAATTTTCTTTCCCAAGAATTTTTTTCAGATAGTGTCTATGAGTGGTACACTCTTTGTTTGCTCTGTTAGATGAGCAATAACTTATCAATGTATTTAGAGCTTAGATCACAGTCTGTTTCTCCCAGAAGACTGCCTTTCAGCTCTCATTGTAGCAAATGGAAATCTGATGCTGGTTGTCCTTTCTTTGTTAGTAGCTTTCATTGAATCTAGAATTCTAAAAGATTTTCTCATGATTCTTGAAATTCAGAAATTTAATCAGGATATGTCTAGGTGTGCTTACTATGCATGGACCTTGAAAATCCTTTTGATATATATCATATATCCTTATCATATAATATCATATATATATATATATGATATATCCTATATATCATATATCCTATATATCATATATATACTTTTGATATATGATATCAAGTCTTTTTTTCTTTTTAAACCTAGGGAAATTTTCTTCTAGAAATTATTTGTTTGCTCCCCCTCCCAATCTATATATTTTCCACCATTTGAACTCCTTTATATTCACAAGTTAGGCTTCTTGAAACTATCTTCCAAGTCCCTCCTAATTTATATTTCTTTGTGTTTTTTTCTCTACATAGTAAAATATTTCTTTCTATTATCTTCTGTAACTCTCAGTGATGGATTTTTTTTTTCAGTTTGTTTTTAATTTTGGAAATTACAGAGGTTATTTTTTAATATCTAGAAATGTTCTTCCTATAATCTTATTGCATCTCTGTGAGGGTTCTCATTATGTTTTCGATCAAGTTTTTGTTATTGTTCTATAAGCTCATGTCACCTGGTTACTGAGCTTGGACTTCCTCCATCAGGTCACCGTAGCCTCTTAAGAAGGGTATGATTTTTTCTTTGCCTTCTCTACCTCCAAAACATACTCGAAATACAGTCTCTTCCCACTGTCCCCACTGCTAACACCCTAGTCCCATTCATCATGATGTCTCCCCTGGATTTCAGTGACAGCCTCTTAACTGTCTCCAGCCCTGCCCTCCCCACAGCAGCCAGCATGATCCTTTTATTGTTGTTTTGTTTTTTTGTGTGTGTGTGTGGTACGCGGGCCTCTCACTGCTGCGGCCTCTCCCGTTGCGGAGCACAGGCTCCGGACGCGCAGGCTCAGCGGCCATGGCTCACGGGCCCAGCCGCTCCACGGCATGCGGGATCCTCAGAGACCGGGGCATGAACCCACGTCCCCTGCATCGGCAGGCGGACTCTCAACCACTGCGCCACAAGGGAAGCCCATGATCCTTTTAAATTGGAAGTCAGATCATGTAACTCCTCCGCTCCTTTTCCTGCACGGGCTTCCCATTTCACTCAGAGCAAAAGCCTACAAAGCCTTACAAGGTCTGGGCTGGGTTATTTCCCTCCTCTGCTATTACTCTGCCTCAGTCCTCTGCGGCAAACAGAAGCAATGCGCCTTTGCTTACCTGAAAGATACTAGATGATCTCCTGTGTTACAGTTTTTGCACTGGCTGTTCCCTCCTCCTGGAAAGCTCGTACATCTTGGCTGATTCCCTCACTACCTTCAAGTCTTTGCTCAAATGGCATCTTCTCAATAAGGCCTGCTCTGACTGTTCTATTTAAAACCATAATTCGTTCTGCTCCACACCAATACTTTTATCCCTTTTACACTGTTTTTTTGTGTTCTATTTTCATCTTTACCATCTTACATAAATTGCATATTCTTTTTGTTTATTATTTATCTATTGTCTGTCTCTCCTGCTAGAAGGTAAGCTCCATGAAGCAGAGATCTTTGTTTCATTCACTGATGTGTCCCAAGTGCCTATAACAGTTTCTGGAGCACACTGGATATTTAGGAATCATTTGTTAAATGATTATCAGGTAAATGATTTTTAAAATTATTCGTTGTCCAAGATTTGTCCGTTTCTTTTTAGGCCACTTGTTTTTGCTGCTTCTCCTCTGTGCTATTTATTTCCTCAAATATCTGACAGTTCTGAGCTATTCATTCATATTTATGAATGAAGGCAGCTGGAATGGCATATCTCTGCAAGTGCAAGGGTCTGTTTCCTTCAGTGGGAGGGCTGGCTGCAGGAAAGTCTTTCATGAAGATGCTTGGAGATACAGCAGATGCTTATACTTGGACCACACCCAACCCCCAGACTCTCTGCTCAGGCTAAAATGATAAGGGCTACATCCTTTGTACCTACACCAATCCTACACCTCAACAGAGCAATTAATTTCTTTAACATACAGTTCTCTGAGTTTAGTCTGAGGATAAACACAGAGACCGGGAACTCTGTTTGTATATTGATGATGAAGGAAAGATGGAGGAGGTAAGAGTAGCACATCTGTTCTGAAGATGTCTCTTCAACTTATCATTTCAGTGGGTCCCTCCTGGCACCCACTGTATGATGTCTCCAAGTCTCTCAATGAGGAACCATTCTGCCCTGCAAGGGGTAACTCTCCACTGCAGACTTATGTGCATACGTGCAATGAAATGCCCTCCAGTCTAGGTTGTTCCTCAGTATAATCCCACCATTTTCAACCTTCCAGAAATTCTCTGCTGAATTGCCTGGTATTTTGATGCCCCAGCCTACATGACGTTCTTCACTGCCTATAATGACTCTATTCTGTTTTGTGTATTTTAACTAGCATCTCTGTACAATTTAATTAGAAATGTGAATAAAGGGATGTTTAGTCCTCGTTCTTGAACCAAAGGCCAGATGAATCTCTGAAGAAATAGTACTACTTCTTAGGAAGAAGAGAAAATATTTACCTGAAGCAGAAAAAATTCTTAAGTTCCACTTCAGTTTCTTCTTCCTTTTTTTTTTTTTTTTTTTTGTGGTACGTGGGCCTCTCACTGTTGTGGCCTCTCCCATTGCGGGGCACAGGCTCCGGATGCACAGGCTCAGCGGCCATGGCTCACGGGCCCAGCCACTCCGCGGCATGTGGGATCCTCCCAGACCGGGGCACGAACCCGTGTCCCCTGCATCGGCAGGCGGACTCTCAACCACTGCGCCACCAGGGAAGCCCTCTTTTTCCTTTTTTAAACTTAGGTAAAATTACATTTAGTATACTGAACTTTAAGTTAATGCTTTTAAGTATCCAAAGAGAAACTGCCTGTGTACACACTGGAGAATGCAGTCACTATGATTCCTAAGCCATTCTTGTACAATAAATGATGATCATATTCCATACCACTTTCAAAATGATGGATAGAAAGGTGTGAGAGGTGATTAAAGGCATTAGAATGATCCTACCATCCATCTTCAAACTCCATCATCACATACCTGATGTTTGTCATACAAATTCACGAATCTGGTTTTTCCCAGAGTTCTTCATAAAGATTATATAAATCCTTCACTTTAATATGGTCTTTGTATTTGCAATACCCAAAAGACAATGGCAAAATTGATTTCTATAACAAACTCTGCCATTTAAAATTACAGTGTATTTTATCCTTGGTGATAACTACAAAATGATAAGCTGACAGTTTTTAAATGTATGTCAAATTTCTTTTGTGATCAACAAATTGAAAAATATTTCTAAATGTATTGCCTAGTGATAACTGACAGTTACTTTAGTATTCTTAAATCTTTGATTCAAATATGTCAGAAATCTAAAGAAATGCACTTCAGAATAAATTTCTTGAAGATGAAAAATTTCTTATAGACTTAATTCATTCTACTGGTTCAACTGCTCCTTGTTTCCCCAAGTTAAATGTAAAATAGAATAAACATCAACTGGATTACATTACAACAAAAGTGATACAGGAGACTGTGATGTTATATATGAATAGTTACTGCAGGCAAGTCTCTCTAGAAAAAGCACAGTTGTTACAATGAAGATAGGGGCCGCTCTTAAAAGAGAATAAGAAGCTCTCCAAGTGATAATTTACAGTGTTTCTTCACGGCATTGATCTAAATTATACCTACCTTGAAACCAATGAAACAGCAATGTTCATTAACAAAGTAGGCGGCTGCCTACGTGCCTTAATTTGAAGGTTGCTCCAGCTCTCTCTTTTAATGGAAGGTCACGGTGCTTGGAATCCACATAATCTGACCCACTCTTTGAGCCTTTCAGGAGGATCTTAGGAAATACTGAAAAAGTTTCTTGGGAGAAAAGATGGAGCTTTGAGCTAGGAGGGATCTGAAAGGTCATGTATGCCTGATTTTTGCACCAATTATTAACTAGATAATCTCCAGCAATAAACTTTCTCTTCCATTTAATGCTGTTGTAAATCAAAAATCACTCAATCTCTCTTAAGAAAGAAAGAATTTATTTTAAATTCAGTGAAATATCATAGGAAACCAAGAAAAAACACCCAGGCCAGAGGATGGGTTGAACCCAAGGTAACTTTGCGGGGCAGTCATTTTCTAATCTCCATTTCTCTCACCATTTCTCCACATCTTAGAATGCCTCTGTCATTCTCCTTTGTATTGTTCAGCTTCTCTATTTACCCATCTTAGACATGACCATAAATGGCAGCTCCCTATTTAGGCCTGTAGATCCTTAACCTAGGGACTCTCTGCTGGATTTTTTTGGTTCCCTGTCCAAAGAGAAAATATCAGATGGTCTTAGCTCATCTTTTCAGGCCAGACCATCCACTCCCATCTCCAGTCACTGGCCTGGCAAGCAATGAGTGGACCAACCCTGAGCCAGGGGTTCACCTTGGCCCAAAACCTGCAGCCAGGGGGAGCATGGTCACACAGACAGTAGGTCTATCGCAGCAGCCGGGGGGCAGGAGATGAAAGTCTCTAGCACACATTCTTCATCTCATTTTTTTCTTCTGTAAAATACAGGTAAGCAAACAGTTCCATAAATTTCCCTTAGGATTGAGGTACTTTACTGACTTTTTACTTATATAAACTTAGAATGGCATATTGTCCTTCAGTGTTTTTGGGCAGATGCCACCAACTTAATTCATTAAATATAGTTGACATCTCTGATAGTGACTGTCTTCAAATTTGATCTTCATTGCAATGTTGGCATACGTAAGCGATGGCTCCAGAAGACATAGATATTGCTTGAACTCTGGGAACACCTTCTTGAGACCAATTTATTTGTAGAAGATTTTATAGTTTACAAAGTGCTCTGTCATAGATGCCATCATTTCATGGGGCTTCCCTTTTGAGGCCTGTGTAACTATTGCTGCTGTATCTCCTTTGCCCTGAGGCCACAGCTCTGCTCACCAGCTCCGCTGATGCTACTTCTTTAAGACAAAAGGCTGCCAGAAATGTGATTCATGATTCAATTTTGATTTTTTTAAGTGATAAGAGTAACTCCATAGGCAATACTAGTGTTGCTGGAGGAAAACACTCAGGATGGGGGCACTCTGGGAAGTCGGAGGCTGGAGGGGCAGTGGCCCAATCCTCGAGTAAAGGAGAAAACTGCAGAGATTAATAGAGTTCAGAAACTATCTTGCAGTTTTCTGATGATCCAAAGCTCAAGGGGTTACCTTTTACCCTCCCTTATTTCAAACTTCTCGATTATCTTTCATTATGGATAAAAATCTTAGATAATTATTACCATATTTGCATCACTTCAGAGGTTAAAAAAAAGCCTGATACAATGGGGAAAAGATAGTTTCTTCAGCAAGTGGTGTTGGAAAAGTTGGACAGCCCCATGTAAATCAATGAAGTTAGAACCCACCCTCACAGCATACACAAAAATAAACTCAAAATGTCTTAAAGATTTAAATATAAGACATGACACCCTAAAACTCCTAGAAGAGAACACAGGCAAAACATTCTCCGACATAAATCGTACCAATGTTCTCTTAGGTCAGTCTCTCAAAGCAATAGAAATAAAGGCAAAAATAAACAAATGGGACCTAATCAAACTTACAAGCTGCTGTACAGCAAAAGAAACCATAAACAAAACAAAAAGGCAACCTATGGACTGCGAAAAAATATTTGCAAATGATGCGACCGCCAAGGGCTTAATTTCCAAGATATACAAACAGCTCGTACAACTCAATAACAAAAACAAACAAACAAACAACCCAATTGAAAATTGGGCAGAAGACCTAAATAGACATTTCTCCAAAGAAGACATACAGATGGCCAATATGCATATGAAAAGATGCTCATCATTGCTAATTATTAGAGAAATGCAAATCAAAAGTACAATGAGGTACCACCTCACACCAGTCAGAGTGGCCATCATTAAGAAGTCTACAAATAATAAATGTTGGAAAGGGTGTGGAGAAAAGGGAACCCTCTTACACTGTTGGTGGGAATGTAAATTGGTGCATCCATTATGGAAAACAGTATGGAGGTTCCTCAAAAAAGTAAAAATAGAGTTGCCATATGATCCAGCAATCCCACTCCTGGACATATACCCAGACAAAACTACAATTCAAAAAGATACATGCACCCCTATGTTCATAGCAGTGCTATTTACAATAGCCAAGACATTGAAACAACCCAAATATCCATTGACAGATGAGTGGATAAAGAAGATGTGATACACACACACACACACACACACACACACACAAAATGGGATATTACTCACCCATAAAAAATGAAATAATGCCATTTGCAGCAACATGGATGGACCTAGAGATTATCATACTAAGTGAAGTCAGAAAAAGAAAGACAAATACCATATGATATCACTTATATGTGGAATCTAAAATATGACACAAATGAACATAGCTACAAAACACAAATAGACTCACGGACATAGAGAACAGACTTGTGGTTGCCAAGGGGGAGGGAGGGAGGATGGGGAGGAGGGATTGGGAGTTTGGGATTAGCAAGTGCAAACTAGTATGTATAGGATGGATAAACAACAAGGTCCTACTGTAAAGCACAGGGAACTCTGTTCAATATCCTGTGATAAACCATAGTGGGAAAGAATATGAAAAAGAATATATATATATATATATATATATATATATATATATATATACGGAGTCACTTTGCTGTACAGCAGAAATTAACACAACACTGTAAATCAACTATACTTCAATAAAATCTTTTTAAAAAGAATAAAATAGCCTGTAATCAGTCTTCTTACAGCTCTCTTAAAGAAGCGGGTGCCCTGCAAAAGGTACCTGCTTTAAAGACTCATCCACAAACTATCGCTCTCCTTTTCTGTGGGTCCTTTCTATTCAGAAAAGAACCATCACATATAATTGGACCAGTGAACTGTATCTAGGATTCACCTTTAAGTATGAATTTTAGGGAAGCAGTATAAAAGCAACTAATAACAACTTGTGTTGTATGTGTTTCTTATTAGATTCTCAGTTTCCAGATTCATCAAATATTAAAGCTCTTGGAGCAAAAATCAACCCTCCAGAACCTGAAACATTTACTTGGAACTATACTCAGAATATAAAGAACTACAACAGGAAAGAAAAACAAGTCAATATAACCACAATATTCTGTTTCTCCCAAAATACGTGTTCTGAAAGAGAAATACCAAGAGGCGGTCAGATGGAGTCTGCTTCGCCTGTCTTTTATTATAGCCCCTCGGACTACCCCTGCCTTTGTGCAAATGGTAGCAAGTGTTAAATTACCACCCACTAGGGGAAACCATCCTCCGTGGGATCAGGACTAAAGAGAGCCTGATCAAGTACCGCCTCTGCCCTTAGATCACTGCGTGGCTTGTGTTTCTTATTTAACCTCTTGATCTGCTTGTCTGAAAATGGGATCATGCAGCAGTAGCTGATCTACTTACTTCAATAGGCTGCTTAAGGTACAAAATAGGATCATATAACCAGAACTATTTTGAAGATCTAAGAACTGCTATGCAAAATCGGAAATGCAGTGAAGGTAGGATAGTTTTGCTCAGAACCCAAAGAGTAATATTATTTTTTTGCTCTTATCCACTGAAAAGAAGACTCAATCTAACTAATTTTCTTTTCTTGGATATATGCAGTTTGGGAAAGACCACCAGCCCACCCAGCCCCTTAGACTTCTGCTGACACTTTCCTCAACAGACTTGAGGATTTTACTGACACTTTCCTCAAAGCCCTTTTGGCTTCTGACCACAGCCCAGTCCCAAAGCCAATGCCACATGTTTTAGGGTTTTGTTATAGATAGCCATCTCCTATGGGATCTATTTATAGGGAGTCAAATTATAATATTTGTAATCCATTCTCTGCACACACACACACACACATCTGAACTGGCAGATTATCATAGCACCCCTTTTTAAATAGCTAATGGGGCCACTTACGGTGACAGTCAGTAGCTTCTAATTATTACTGCTGAAAAAAATGTCCTTTAATGTTTTCAATTCTGCTGTCTACCTTTCCTAATACTAAAGGTTCTGAATCCCTGACTGTTCTTCATACCTCAGTAGCCTAGCAGCAAGGCACCAAATTCAAATTTTAAATATATCTGCCAGACTTTTAGTGTGCTTCTGTGGGTGCACGTATGCTGACAGGCAAAAAAAAAAAAAAAATAGTCTTAATCACAAGCAATCACCTTAACCATTTGGCATAGACACTATCAGTGTTTATATTTTGAAAAATCAATACTTCTTTCGATATAAATAGGCAAACAAAAGCTAGACAACAAAATTCAAACCCTGATTCCAGATCTTTATTCATAGACTGACACACAAGCATCCAATACCACTGTAACTTCACTGCAAGCAGATTATGTTTAAATGATTAATAAAATTCCAAACACAGAAATTAATAATTAGAATTAAGGAATTGCAAATACAAGTTCATAGAAAAAAGTCTGTCTATAAATCTTAATGGAATTCTCCAAAGAGGTTATTTTATTTTATTTTATTTTATTTTTTTTGCAGTACGTGGGCCTCTCACTGCTGTGGCCTCCCCCGTTGCGGAGCACAGGCTCCGGACGCGCAGGCTCAGCAGCCATGGCTCATGGGCCCAGCCGCTCCGCGGCACGCGGGATCCTCCCAGACCGGGGCACGAACCCGTGTCCCCTGCATCGGCAGGCAGACTCTCAACCACTAGTGCCACCAGGGAAGCCCCAAAGAGGTTATTTAAATTATAAAATTTAGAGCTGCTGCCCTAAATTTTAAGCAGAATAAACATTAAAGCCTGACTAACTTCATCATCTGCAGAAGTTAGAGCCTCTGCAAACATGTGTCTTCTATCAGGCAGACACTCAATAATTAAACAATCCTAGAGTTGGAACGAAATTGGAAGATCCCTTAAGAGTACTAAATGAGATAGACAGTATAGGTGAAATGTATACACAGAGCCTAATACACAACCTGGCAAATTGTAGGCACTCAATAAATATTTGAATTGAATCTATTTCATTTGTCACTGACTGAAAGTAAATATTTCAGATAAAATACCTGCAACAAGAAACACTTGCCCCATAATTCAGAGGATACAGATTAGTGAACACATACATTAAACACACAGTAATAGTATCATAGAAGTAGACAGCAGCACTGGATTTAGAGTCAGAAAAACTAAGTTCAAGTCCCAGCTCCACCACTTACCAGCCATCTGACACTGGAAACTTCACTTAACTTGTCCAAATATCCAATTGTTTACTTGGAAGAATGGGAATAATAGAATCTCTTCACATATTACATAGTGTTATTATAAGCACAAAATCAAGTGAGATAAATTTTGTAAAGAATAACATAAATCTAAGATACCACTGTCATTTTTGTTACTGTACCAGTGTAGTTTTACCCTCTCAACATTCTGAAGAGCAGGTTTGAAATATGACAGATTCAGCGCAATATTATAGGAAATTTCAACAGAGATATGGAAATTCGTACATGCTTGTAAAATACTTTCCCAAAGGTATACTGTATTGTAAGAATAATAAATCAATATAAATCAGATAGAACAGATAAATTTTACACTTAACACAGTAAATCGTTCAGGGTCCACACAGTTTTCATCAAAAAAGTTAGCTTAGGATTATAGGCAAATAGCTCCATAGTAGCCTAAATAGAGAGAAATATAACAAGGACCTTAAAACCATCCAGTGACTCAGTAGAGAAGTTTATCAATTCTGGAACAGTTTTTCAAATATTTTAAAAATAATAGATAAATTGGCTAAGCTGTAAAATATAAATCAGCTTAAAAGAGGCTGATATAAATAATTTTGAAAAGAAAGTAAATGTCACCCAATTCACCATAGAATAACTTTCTGAAAAACGTGTAGATGTTTTAAAAATAAAAGGCTAAATCACACATAAAGATACCTTTGCAATAACTGGACATTTTATTTTTCACAATAAAATGCTAAACTATGAAGCATGGTTTCCTAGTAACAACAGTAATACTAGATAAATAAAATAGAATTCAGCTTCTAGCAATCAGCAACAATTCAGCTTCCAATGAAAGGCTGAAATCACATAGATGCTTGCTTTTTCATTTCCATTATAGTATTGACTTTCCAATGGTAGAATTATTTTTTCAAAATTTGGAGGAGACATTGAAGTGGTGCTGCCCCAGTGTTCCCTGGACAAGCTTGGTCCTTCCTGGTCAGTGTGTAATTATGCTCAACAAGGTCATCCTTACCCAGTGAATGAAGGAGGAGCCTTCCTACATGGCATAAATTTTGAAGGACCAAGACCAACTTCATCTCTACTCACTGATGTCTGAAATTCCACACTTAGAGGGAGTCTTTATTTTTGTTTGACTGGGGTTCTTTGTTTTGTGGGGGGTTTTTTGTTTGTTTTTTTGCCTTTTATGTAAGGCTTCTGGTCCTAAATTTTAAAAATTGCAAATGTTCCAATATGCACCCTGGTGTCCCAAGTATAAAGTTTGACCAAATTAAATGCTGGACATGTGTAAGAACTGTACTAAGAGAACAGGCAGAAACTGATAGATAAGAGATATGTGTAAATAACTTGGTAGCTGCTACTACTAACATGCTATGAGCCTGTACTGCTCCATAATAAGGAGTTTAACACTCAACTCATGAGAAAATAAGTCTATAGACATAATTTTTCTACTATACTTAAAAAAAATATTTGATACTCATAGCCAGTCATCTATCACCAATCACTAGCAGAGAAAAAAAATGGTACGTAAAGGAATAACACTGGAAAAACCCAGAAATATGATCTCTTAAAAGTTTTATATTTATTCCTTTTGACATGTAGAAACAGGAAGAAATACCATATTTTCTACTAGGAAAATTATTGTTCCTGGGAAGTAATGATATAACCTATGCTATTGTACAAGCTTCATCATGCTATATAGGAGACCCACCATTTGTTCATGTTTGAGAAGCCCTATTAGTTATCTACTCAAAATTCATTTCTCTCCAAACATCTTCCTTCCTGGAAGATCCCTGATTTGGTTTGTTTCATGTGTCCACCCTACTTCCTACGGTCAAGTGCTTAGGAAGGATATTCTAACTCCCAGCTGAGGAGTAAATGCTGAGTACTCTATGCTAATCATGGAAACCCCTTGCCAGACTACCTTAGAAATGGGCATTTGGTACAATTTTGATCAAAGAAACATAAGATAGAAGTCTACTCTGGAAACCTCTTCACTGATTTAAGAAACAAAAAGACACAGAGAAAGATACCCTTTTATAGTAGAGGGTGTTTTGTCCAGGTGTAATTCCTGGAACTTCTGTGGCTGTCTCGTGACCAAGAGGAAAACTATCCTAAAGATGAGCCAGTATAATAAAGATGGCAGGACATAAAGATGAAAAGAACTCAGATCCTTTATGTCAATGAGCTGCTGAATTAACCAACCCTGAAGCCGATTTATGTCTGGGCTTCTTACTATGTAAGGTAATACGTATTTTTACTATTCAAACCAATTGAGTAGCATTCAGTTGCAAATTTTCTATCATTTGCAGAGTCCAAGAGCAAATGCAACTACTACAGAACATACGTTTATCACAGCAAAACTTCTCAGAAGTCTCTTGTAATATCCTTATGGATTTGATGGAGGAATGTGGATTAAAGGATAATTTAATTTAATTTAATTTAATTGGTCGATTTAAAGAAACAGCTTTACTTATTTGAAGCTGAAGGACAAGAATAAAAGAAACAAAATTGAAAAGTTAATGGAAACTATTGAAGACCAGGAGAAAACGTGGGTCCAGACCCAATACGACAAATTATTAAGAAACATTTTAGGAGGATGTTTGCTCTCCTAATTCAGCCTCGCTCTCCTTCATTTATAACTTGTTCATATATGATTGTGCACATGCAAAACGCACAACCTAACATTATACACAACCACAGCATTTCACGCTCTTCAAGACTTTCTTTGCAAGCGCACTAACTAGCTTGAGTTATGCTTTAAACAATAATCACTGTCCATTTGCAATTACTGTAGAAATCACTGATAGCCTGGACAGAGTACTTGGTACTTCAGCCTCTCTGAAAAGTCCTGTGCCATGATGATGGCAATGTAGAATACTTGGAATTAAAATCTAGTCTCTATATAATTTTCTCATCCTTCAACGGACTGTTTAAGATATTTTACTTCCCGATGCCTTCTCCAATGCCACTCCATGTTCCCTTTTACTAGTCATGCATGTAAACATGTTAAAGCATGAGATGCAAGATTTATGCTTATTCTTAACCATACACAACTGAATATCTATTATATGTTTTCTAGAAAACTTAGCAATTCAAAAGAAATCATATGTGTTAAGAATTAAAGCAATATGTTCAGTTCGATTGAGGGGGGAAATAGAGATGCACTGTTTTCAGAGTACAGAAAGGAAGCCAGAGTTATGACCTACCAAGGCTTTGTTCAGACTCAAAGGCCCATTCACTACAAGGCAAAACTGGCTAATAAACACTGATTAAATAATAAAAACCAAAATACTAGAGCTTTACTTTGTTATCACAACAAGCCTCCAGGTTAACTCCTCCACATGGACTGAGCTCTTAGTAAATATTCTTAAACCTCCTCATGTAGATTGGGTTGTAAAATCAAACTGAGACCTGATGTGAAAACTGAAAGCCTGAAAATTCATGTATGAGCCCTAGAGAAGACAAATTTAAATTATTACTTAGGATTTTAGAAAATGTGACTACAGGCACTTGAGTAGTTATTTTCATCTAAGCTTAAATGATCCAGTCAAGAGGTCACCAACCTCTATTCTCCCAGACTGTAGTAATCACTGCCTCATTCGGCTTTAAGAGGACATTATTTATAAGAAATATAGTGTTAGAGGTATCCAGGATAATAGCTTCTCTATGTCATGTCTTCTATGATTTATGGGAGATTTGTGCATTGTTACCGTGTGTTAAATACAGAAAAAGGAAGAATGAACATTATATCAAACTACATGTGCATATGTAATGGAATATAGGAAAGTTTCAAATTCTAAATTTTAAAACTCTATTCGAGACTTCCGGGTAAGATGGCGGAAGAGTAAGACGCGGAGATCACCTTCCTCCCCACGGATACACCAGAAATACAGCTACACGTGGAACAACTCCTACAGAACACCTACTGAATGCTGGCAGAAGACCCCAGACCTCCCAAAAGGCAAGAAACTCCCCACATACCTGGGTAGGGCAAAGCGGAGAGATTCCCGCACAGAGGATCGGTGCCGAGCGGCACTCACCCGCCCGAGAGGCTTGTCTGCTCGCCCGCCAGGGCGGGCGGTGCTGGAAGCTGAGGCTCAGGCTTCGGTCAGAGCGCAGGGAAAGGACTGGGGCTGGCGGCGAGAACTCAGCCTGAAGGGGGCTAATGTGCCACAGCTAGCCGGCAGGGAGTCCGGGAAAACTCTGGAGCTGCCGAAGAGGCAAGAGACTTTTTCTTCCCTCTTGGTTTCCTGGTGCGCGAGGAGAGGGGATTAAGAGCGCTGCTTAAAGGGGCTCCACAGACGGGCGCGAGTCACGACTGAAAGCGCGGAGCCCAGTGACGGGCGTGGGACGCTGGGGCTGCTGCTGCCGCCGCCAAGAAGCCTGTGTGCGAGCGCAGGTCACTGTCCACACCGCCCTTCCGGGAGCCTGTGCAGCCCGCCACTGCCGGGGTCCCGGGATCCAGGGGCGGCTTCCCTGGGAGAACGCACGGCGTGCCTCGGGCTGGTGCAACGTCACGCCGAACTCTGCCGCTGCAGGCTCGCCCCGCACTCCGTGCCCCTCCCTCCCGCCCGGCCTGAGTGAGCCAGAGTCCCCGAAGAGGCTGCTCCTTTAACCCTGTCCTGTCTGAGCGAAGAACAGACGCCCTCCGGCGACCTACACGCAGAGGCGGGGCCAAATCCAAAGCTGAGACCCAGGAGCTGTGAGAACAAAGAGAAAGGGAAACCTCTCCCAGCAGCCTCAGAAGCAGCGGATTAAAGCTCCACAATCAACTTGATGTACCCTGCATCTGTGGAATACATGAATAGACAACAAATCATCCCAAATTGAGGAGCCAGGAGTCAGTGCTGTGCATCTGAGGTGGGAGAGCCAACTTCAGGACACTGGTCCACAAGAGACCTCCCAGCTCCACATAATATCAAACGGCGAAAATCTTCCAGAGATCTCCATCTCAACACCAGCACCCAGCTTCACTCAACGACCAGCAAGCTACAGTGCTGGACACCCTATGCCAAACAACTAGCAAGACAGGAACACAACGCCACCCATTAGCAGAGAGGTGGCCTAAAATCATAAAAAGTCCGCAGATACCCCAAAACACACCACCAGACGTGGACCTGCCCACCAGAAAGACAAGATCCAGCCTCATTCACCAGAACACAGGCACTAGTACCTTCCACCAGGAAGCCTACACAACCCACTAAACCAACCTTAGCCACTGGGGACAGACACCAAAAACAACGGGAACTACGAACCTGCAGCCTGCAAAAAGGAGACCCCAAACACAGTAACATAAGCAAAATGAGAAGACAGAAAAACACACAGCAGGAGAAGGAACAAGATAAAAACCCACCAGACCTAACAAATGAAGACGTAATAGGCAGTCTACCTGAAAAAGAATTCAGAATAATGATGGTAAAGATGATCCAAGATTCTATTTCCCAGATCCAAAATCTTGGAAATAGAATAGACAAAATGCAAGAAACAGTTAACAAGGACCTAGAAGAACTAAAGATGAATCAAGCATCGATTAAAAACACAATACATGAAATAAAAAATACTCTAGATGGGATCAATAGCAGAATAACTGAGGCAGAAGAACGGATAAGTGACATGGAAGATAAAATAGTGGAAATAACTGCTGCAGAGCAAAATAAAGAAAAAAGAATGAAAAGAACAGAGGACAGTCTCAGAGACCTCTGGGACAACATTAAACGCACCAACATTCGAATTATAGGGGTTCCAGAAGAAGAAGAGAAAAAGAAAGGGACTGAGAAAATATTTGAAGAGATTATAGTTGAAAACTTCCCTAATATGGGAAAGGAAATAGTTAATCAAGTCCAGGAGGCACAGAGAGTCCCATACAGAATAAATCCAAGGAGAAATATGCCAAGACACATATTAATCAAACTGTCAAAAATTAAACACAAAGAAATCATATTAAAAGCAGCAAGGCAAAAACAACAAATAACACACAAGGGAATCCCCATCAGGATAACAGCTGATCTCTCAGCAGAAACTCTACAAGCCAGAAGGGAGTGGCAGGACATAATTAAAGTGATGAAGGAGAAAAACCTGCAACCAAGATTACTCTACCCAGCAAGGATCTCATTCAGATTTGATGGAGAAATTAAAACGTTTACAGACAAGCAAAAGCTGAGAGACTTCAGCACCACCAAACCAGCTTTACAACAAATGCTAAAGGAACTTCTCTAGGCAAGAAACACAACAGAAGGAAAAGACCTACAATAACGAACCCAAAACAATTAAGAAAATGGGAATAGGAACATACATATCGATAATTACCTTAAATGTAAATGGACTAAATGCTCCCACCAAAAGACACAGATTGGCTGAATGGATACAAAAACAAGACCCATATATATGCTGTCTACAAGAGACCCACTTGAGACCTAGAGACACATACAGACTGAAAGTAAGGGGATGGAAAAAGATATTCCATGCAAATGGAAACCAAAAGAAAGCTGGAGTAGCAATTCTCATATCAGACAAAATAGACTTTAAAATAAAGACTACTAGAAGAGACAAAGAAGGACACTACATAATGATCAAGGGATCGATCCAAGAAGAAGATATAACAATTTTAAATATTTATGCACCCAACATAGGAGCACCTCAATACATAAGGCAAATACTAACAGCCATAAAAGGAGAAATCGACAGTAACACAATCATAGTAGGGGACTTTAACACCCCACTTTCACCAATGGACAGATCTTCCAAAATGAAAATAAATAAGGAAACACAAGCTTTAAATGATACATTAAACAAGATGGACTTAATTGATATTTATAGGACATTCCATCCAAAAACAACAGAATACACATTTTTCTCAAGTGCTCATGGAACATTCTCCAGGATAGATCATATCTTGGGTCACAAATCAAGCCTTGGTAAATTTAAGAAAATTGAAATTGTATCAAGTGTCTTTTCTGACCACAATGCTATGAGACTAGATATCAATTACAGGAAAAGAGCTGTAAAAAATACAAACACATGGAGGCTAAACAATACACTACTTAATAACGAAGTGATCACTGAAGAAATCAAAGAGGAAATTAAAAAATACCTAGAAACAAATGACAATGGAGACACGACGACCCAAAACCTATGGGATGCAGCAAAAGCAGTTCTAAGAGGGAAGTTTATAGCAATACAATCCCACCTTAAGAAACAGGAAACATCTCGAATAAACAACCTAACCTTGCACCTAAAGCAATTAGAGAAAGAAGAACAAAAACACCCCAAAGTTAGCAGAAGGAAAGAAATCATAAAAATCAGATCAGAAATAAATGAAAAAGAAATGAAGGAAACGATAGCAAAGATCAATAAAACTAAAAGCTGGTTCTTTGAGAAGATAAACAAAATTGATAAACCATTAGCCAGACTCATCAAGAAAAAAAGGGAGAAGACTCAAATCAATAGAATTAGAAATGAAAAAGGAGAAGTAACAACTGACACTGCAGAAATACAAAAGATCATGAGAGATTACTACAAGCAACTCTATGCCCATAAAATGGACAACCTGGAAGAGATGGACAAATTCTTAGAAATGCACAACCTCCCAAGACTGACTCAGGAAGAAGTAGAAAATATGAATAGACCAATCACAAGCACTGAAATTGAAACTGTGATTAAAAATCTTCCATCAAACAAAAGCCCAGGACCAGATGGCTTCACAGGCGAATTCTATCAAACATTTAGAGAAGAGCTAACACCCATCCTTCTCAAACTCTTCCAAACAATATCAGAGGAAGGAACACTCCCAAACTCATTCTACGAGGCCACCATCACCTTGATACCAAAACCAGGCAAGGATGTCACAAAGAAAGAAAACTACAGGCCAATATCACTGATGAACATAGATGCAAAAATCCTCAACAAAATACTAGCAAACAGAATCCAACAGCACATTAAAAGGATCATACACCATGATCAAGTGGGGTTTATTCCAGGAATGCAAGGATTCTTCAATATACGCAAATCAATCAATGTGATACACCATATTAACAAGTTGAAGGAGAAAAACCATATGATCATCTCAATAGATGCAGAGAAAGCTTTCGACAAAATTCAACACCCATTTATGATAAAAACCCTGCAGAAAGTAGGCATAGAGGGAACTTTCCTCAACATCATAAAGGCCATATATGACAAACCCACAGCCAACATTGTCCTCAATGGTGAAAAACTGAAACCATTTCCACTAAGATCAGGAACAAGACAAGGCTGCCCACTCTCACCACTCTTATTCAACATAGTTTTGGAAGTTTTAGCCACAGCAATCAGAGAAGAAAAGGAAATAAAAGGAATCCAAATTGGAAAAGAAGAAGTAAAGCTGTCACTGTTTGCAGATGACATGATACTATACATAGAGAATCCTAAAGATGCTACCGAAAAACTACTAGAACTAATCAATGAATTTGGTAAAGTAGCAGGATACAAAATTAATGTACAGAAATCTCTGGCATTCCTGTACACTAATGATGAAAAATCTGAAAATGAAATCAAGAAAACACTCCCATTTACCATTGCAACAAAAAGAATAAAATATCTAGGAATAAACCTACCTAAGGAGACAAAAGACCTGTATGCAGAAAATTATAAGACACTGATGAAAGAAATTAAAGATGATACAAATAGATGGAGAGATATACCATGCTCCTGGATTGGAAGAATCAATATTGTGAAAATGACTCTACTACCCAAAGCAATCTACAGATTCAATGCAATCCCTATCAAACTACCACTGGCATTTTTCACAGAACTAGAACAAAAAATTTCAAAATTTGTTTGGAAAAACAAAAGACCCCGAATAGCCAAAGCAATCTTGAGAACAAAAAACGGAGCTGGAGGAATCAGGCTCCCTGACTTCAGACTATACTACAAAGCTACAGTAATTAAGACAGTGTGGTACTGGCATAAGAACAGAAAGATAGATCAGTGGATCAGGATAGAAAACCCAGAGATAAACCCACGCACATATGGCCAACTTATCTTTGATAAAGGAGGCAGGAATGTACAGTGGAGAAAGGACAGCCTCTTCAATAAGTGGTGCTGGGAAAACTGGACAGGGACATGTAAAAGTTTGAGATTAGATCATTCCCTAACACCATACACAAAAATAAGCTCAAAATGGATTAAAGACTTAAATGTAAGGCCAGAAACTATCAAACTCTTAGAGGAAAACATAGGTAGAACACTCTATGACATAAATCACAGCAAGATCCTTTTGGACCCACCTCCTAGAGAAATGGAAATAAAAACAAAGATAAACAAATGGGACCTAATGAAACTTCAAAGCTTTTGCACAGCAAAGGAAACCATAAACAAGACCAAAAGACAACCCTCAGAATGGGAGAAAATATTTGCAAATGAAGCAACTGACAAAGGATTAATCTCCAAAATTTATAAACAGCTCATGCAGCTCAATAACAAAAAAACAAACAACCCAATCCAAAAATGGGCAGAAGACTTAAATAGGCATTTCTCCAAAGAAGATATACAGACTGCCAACAAACACATGAAAGAATGCTCAACATCATTAATCATTAGAGAAATGCAAATCAAAACTACAATGAGGTATCATCTCACACCAGTCAGAATGGCCATCATCAAGAAATCTAGAAACAATAAATGCTGGAGAGGGTGTGGAAAAAAGGGAACACTCTTGCACTGCTGGTGGGAATGTGAATTGGTACAGCCACTATGGAGAACAGTATGGAGGTTCCTTAAAAAACTAAAAATAGAACTACCATATGACCCAGCAATCCCACTACTAGGCATATACCCTGAGAAAACCATAATTCCAAAAGAGACATGTACCAAAATGTTCATTGCAGCTCTATTCACAATAGCCCGGAGCTGGAAACAACCTAAGTGTCCATCATCGGATGAATGGATAAAGAAGATGTGGCACATATATACAATGGAATATTACTCAGCCATAAAAAGAAACGAAGCTGAGCTATTTGTAATGAGGTGGATAGACCTAGAGTCTGTCATACAGAGTGAAGTAAGTCAGAAAGAGAAAGACAAATACCGTATGCTAACACATATATACGGAATTTAAAAAAAAAAAAAGTCATGAAGGACCTAGGCACAAAACGGGAATAAAGACACAGACCTACTTGAGAATGGACTTGAGGATATGGGGAGGGGGAAGGGTAAGCTGTGACAAAGCGAAAGAGAGGCATGGACATATATACACTACCAAACGTAAGGTAGATAGATAGTGGGAAGCAGCCACAGAGCACAGGGAGATCAGCTCGGTGCTTTGTGACCGCCTGGAGGGGTGGGATGGGGAGGGTGGGAGGGAGGGAGATGCATGAGGGAAGGGATGTGGGAACAGATGTATATGTATGACTGACTCACTTTGTTATAAAGCAGAAACTAATTTAAAAAATTAAAAACAAACAAAAAAAAATAAATAAAAAAAAACCCTCTATTCAATAATAACTCACTGAGCACACACTCTATGTACTGTTATGTATTTTATGCTGTGTACTGATTTTTTAAATCACATTTATCAGAGTCCTACACTCAAAAAAATCTTATAACATCCTCATAAGGGAAACATAATTGAGTGGCTAAGAGAAGTGGTTGTCAACCTATTTTCAGCCATAAATATTCAACATGAACTAGTCACATCACATATTTATGGACCATGGGCCTGAGCCTAATACCAAAAATGATACGAATTTTGGGGAGCCTGGAAGTGAATGACTGTATTTTGCATATGGCAGTCAGTCCAGAGGGCAGATGGCAGACTCTGGAGATTTAAAAATACTGGCTCCGGGCTTCCCTGGTGGCACAGTGGTTGAGAGTCCGCCTGCCGATGCAGCAGACACAGGTTTGTGCCCCGGTCCAGGAAGATCCCACATGCCGCAGAGCGGCTGGGCCTGTGAGCTATGGCCGCTGAGCCTGCACGTCCGGAGCCTGTGGTCCGCAACGGGAGAGACCACAACAGTGAGAGGCCCGCGTACCGCAAAAAAAAAAAAAAAAAAAAAAAAATATATATATATATATATATGTATGTATGTATATATATATATATATATGCTCCAAATTTTTTGACACATCTCATATCAAGAGATGGGGTCCCCACCCCATGAATCTGGGCAGGCTTGTGACTGATTCAATTAATAGACAGACAGAAAGTGACACTATTTTGGAGGCAAGGTCAGAAAAGGCCACACTATTTCCACCTGGTTCTCTTTTGAATTCTTACTCTTTGGATGTGTCCTTTCAGGATGCTCTCTGGGACCCCAGGTGCTACATTGTGAGAAACCCAAGGTCACGGAGAGCTGGTCTGGTTGACAGCCCCCTGCTGACTCCTGCTTTTGAGTCATCCAGCTGAGATGCATATATGTGAGAGAAGAAACCTCTAGATCAGTGGTTCTCAAATTTTAGCATGCACCAGAGTTACCTAAGGCCTTGTTAAAACATGGAGCCCAACTGCTAAAGCTTCTAATTCTGTAGGTCTAGGATAGGACCAGATAATTTGCATTTCTCTGTTTTGCGATGATTCGGAGACCATACTTGGAGATGCTGTAGAAGATTGGAGCCATCAACTGATGAGACCCCAACACCATGGGACAGAGACAAGCCATCTTTGCTCTGCCCTGTCCTGGCTCCTGGCCCACAGAATTTATGAACAGAATTATTCCACTTTTTTCCATTGGAGAAGGGATGAATGAAAATGAGTAAAATGACATTCATTATAAGAAATTTTAACTCACTTGAATTGATTTGATTTTTTTTAAACATCTTTATTGGAGTAGAATTGCTTTACAATGTTGTGTTAGTTTCTGCTATATAACAAAGTGAATCAGCTATATGTATACATATATCCCCATATCCCCTCCCTTTTGTGTCTCCCTCGCACCCTCCCTATCCCACCCCTCTAGCTGGTCACAAAGCACTGAGCTGATCTCCCTGTGCTCTGCAGCTGCTTCCCACTAGCTATCTAGTTTACATTTGGTTGTGTATATATGTCAGTGCTACTCTCACACTTCGTCCCAGCTTACCCTTCCCCCTCACAAACTTCAATGCCTTAATGACTGGCTTTAATTATTAATGGGATGCAGCACAGTTCACAAGTGATTACAAAACATCACTGCTTACTAACCACATCTGGGAGCCTCCCCTCTTTAAGAGAATGGGCTTTGGAATCAGTAGAGCTGGCATTGAATCTTACCTCTGTCACTTACGTGTTAACAGGACAGCTGGTGAGGGAGGAGGAGGGACCTATGGAGTTTGTGTGCCTGCGTTTAAATCCCAGATCTGCCACCTTCCAGCTCTGCGTGACCTGACACAAGATATTTAACCTTTGTTTCTCCATTCCTAGAATGGCATGAGAATATATCTATGATCATTAAATGCAATACTGCCCTCAAAACAGGCAGACTTCTCAGACGCTGAGAAGTCACTCTGTAAATACCTTTTGAAATGTTACATGTTCTTAGATAGGCTTTTTACCACTCTGAGAATAGAGCTTCAGGATATTAGAACCAGAATAACAATATCTAACTCACTAAGGTGATTGTTAGGATTAAATAACAGACAAACAATGTACTCAATAAATGGCAGTTAACTATTATTGTTATTATTATTATTATTATTGCTATGAAACAGGATACCACCAGGTACAGAAAGCACAAGTAAGCAAGTTCTACTCCAATAAAATACAGTTTGCATGTGGGGGTGAGATGATTGATAGAAATACACAAAGTTCCTTAGCCTGGCACTGATCAAACAGTAAGGGAGTATGTGTTATTTAATGTTCAATGTAGAATCAAAGGGATCCCTGAAAGTCCATTCACATATGCTCTGAAACTGGATGAAATAAGAACTGCACTAAATCATCACAGATTCTGGCCACTGTCCTCTTAGTGTCAGATCCTGGCAAATGTGAATCAAGCAGCATATAGCTTTGTTGTTTCCAAGCAACAGCATCTACTCCTCTTTCTCTCCTTTGTACCCAAAGTACAGGTTCTGGGTACCATTCCCACTAGACCTTGTGTAATGAGTTATTAGATGGGCAGCAAATCCTTTGGAATATTAACCAATAATGAAGATTTTAGCTAATAACTCTGAGATAATACTTTTCATTAGTGAAGAAGGACTTTAAAAAGCAAAGAACCTTCAGGGACTCACAGAATAAATCTATGGTAATGTAATGATGGTTGAGGAGACTGCCATTTTGAAGCAAGATTTTCTCAGTTCAGTTAAATCGTAGAACAAAGGAGGCTACTCTCTCCCAAGGCTGGCCTACTGATTACAAATTTTACAAGGCATAAACATAGCTTTCTTTAAAAAATTATTTCTTAATCAAGATGTGTTTCATTTTTTATATAACTAAAAAAATGCTAGAAGAAAGTTTAGGTAAATATTTTCCTTCTCTCTGGATGGGGAAGAATTTTCTAAGCATAAAGAAATAAAGGAATCACAAAGTAAAAGATACGATGTGACTACATAAAAATGGAAAACTTCCATTTATTAGGAAACACCATAAGCTAAGTTAAAATGAGAAAATCATCCACAAAGCATTTATATCCATAATATACAAATAATTCATATAAATCACTAAATAAAACTTTATCATCCCAATAGAAATATGGTCTAAAATTATACACAGATAATTTTCCTTATTAGTAGAAAAATAATTACAAATTTAAACTATACACCATTTTCCCCTTAGCATAGTAGGAAAGATTTTGAAGTATGTTAATAAATATTTTATGTTGGTGAAGGTTCATTAAGACTGAATTCTTATACCCTCTCATAAAAGTGGTCCAATTTCTCTGGAAAATAGTTGGGCTAAATAAATGAGAATTTATAAAAATGTTTTCAGTCCTTGATCCAGAGAGCCCGCTTTTAAGGAAACTTGGAAAATTTCCCTAGGAAATAATCAGAAATTCAGTGAAAAGATTAGGTATAAAGATAGTTACCACAGCTTTATTTGTAACAGCAAAATGTATAGAAAAACATATACTCAACACTAAGGATTAAATAGAGTATTATATGTTTAGAAATAATATGCAGTCATATAAAAATTTCAAGTAGTCCTTAATGATTTGAGAAAATTCATACCAAAAAATTAGTGGAGAAAAAGTGAAGATACAAAACAGGATTCATCAGGGATAGCTTTTGAAATTTTTTGGTACTGGTGTCTGGAGTGCTGCACTGAAGGGTATTCTGAAATAGCATCTGGGCTGAGCAGGAAAGAAGGCTGTGATCACTAATATCTGCCATGTGCATGAAAGCTGGGGAGTAGCCACACACATGCACTATATCTGCCATCCCTAGTAGTACGTGCACTGTGGTCCCATCATTTATCAGCATATACAGGTGCTGTGTTAGGTGTGTGTATGTGTGTGCAAAATCACTTCATTTTAACCCCATGATGATCTTTAGATTGTGATCCTAGGGTGATTTGGTTTTGTCAAAAAATATTTTGGTATTTATCAAATTTTCTACATTAAGTAGATATTGGTTTTTGCATTAATTTCAAATTGTTTTTTAGATTTTCAAATTGTTCAAGTGATTTCTAGATTTTTTTTTTAGATTTTCAAATTGTTCAAGTGATTTTTTTTAACAGGATGTTACATTTGCTCTGGGGAAAGGGACAGGGGTTGGGGAATAAAAACACAGACCAATAAATTTTAGAGAGGTTTTGTAGGTGCTTTCATTTCTTTTTCCAGGAGTTACATGTATTATTAGAGTTAGGAATATCTTTCCCAGTACAGGTGAGCTCTAACTCTCTTCCAACTTGGTTATGAATAAGAATGTGACCTTTTGTCTCCTATGGAAATCCAAGCACTTGAAAGAAGATTTCTGTGAATGAGTTAAAAAAAAAAAAAGGAATCAATTTTTGTCAGTATAAATAGCCAAGGGCCTGGAAATAATAAGACCACATTTGAAAGTGCCAGTCTTATGGTGAGCTTTTAACATTTTGAAACAGTTAATGACATTTTTCTTTTTTTACTTTGTATACTGCTGAGTCATGCCCACTCTTGAAGTTGGTTTTGATATTTTCAAAGCTCCTGTTTCTTTGCAGGAAGTAATTACCAGGTGAAGAAGCAAGTGAGTGTGGTTTCACGGCTGAATTTCTTCTTCCTCCTGCGGCTGGGTCTCAGAATTGGAAACCATAAGCTTCAGAGAGTCAGGGACAAAGGGCCCAGATGCAGCTCTCTCTTTAATTAGTTCTGTGACATGAGACAAGTCATCTTCTCTGTTCCTTTTAGAATTTCCACATTTGTAATATGAAAATATACTGTTACTGTCCTCCAGGGCATGATACGTGAGGATAAATTGAGTAAACGATGCAAGATGTATAACCCCACAGGAGGCCATCCTTCCTGCTGGGTCTCTCTCCCAGATGACAGTGTACAAATCTCTCCGAAGGTGTTAACGGATAATTAGGATGTTAACCAGCAGCTAGGAAGTCAGTGATGTTTTAGTTTCTAAAAGTGAATTAAGTGGGATTTTCCCAAATTCCAGAGGTGGACAGTGTCAGCAAGATGTCCAGTGCTGACCCCAGGAAGCTGGTGGGGAGGATATCTGGCTATTCTCACAGACTCACCCAATTCTCTCCAAACTAAAATCCATTAAGACAATCACATGTTGCCTTTTATTAATTCGTATTCAACCACAGCTGAGTGAATTTGTCACCTTGCTCACAGCTGATGTTTGCATTTCTCTGCTCCTTTAATATGCATTTGTGTTCCTAGGAACACAGATACATGTTCAGATAATTTAAGTGCCAGTGTCAAGAGTGGAAACAGTCTGTTTAAGAACCAGTTATTGGATAGAGTCTATATAACTAGTGTCTTCTTGGGGAAAACCTAAGTATGCCAGGCATATACCCAGATCTAAATCAGGACCACCATATGTCATAGCACAGCTCCCTTTACCTTTTCTTCCTTACTTATATCTGTATCCCTAGTAGCATTTAATATAATGGTTACGCTGTGCAGGCTCTGAGCTACACCTGCTATTCGTGGATGGACAAACAAGCAAGATGCCAGGAGTTTTCGTGGGCTGCATGACATCACTTTTGGAAGCATCCCTTTTTCCAAATTGTGGACTTTAAAAAAATTATCTAAGCTCAAATACCCTAAAGCACGCAAAGCCTCACTTTGCACTTGTTTAAATTTCTGATGAAGTATATAAGCTAGATAATTTTACTTTACATACAAAATATTGTAATAGCATTAAAACTACTCCTTGTTAGATGGAAAGTTTTTTCTTTGGAGAGATTTAAAATTTTTAATATAAAAACCCACCAAGATATATTCATGTAAGAAACATGTGGTATGGCATGTTATGTAAAATTAAAGATATTGCTGAAACTTGATTCTCTGTACCATGGGTAACTATTTCTTTGTGACTAAAGTTTAATAATGTCATCATGGAGCATTAAAAAGAAAAAAAAAGCTTAGAAAAAAAGTAAAGAACTTTTTAAAAATGTTTAAATGTTATCTTCGTAAGTGTATCTTTAAAAAGAAAAGACATTGCACTAAAATTGTTTTATTAGATTTTTATGTTTTGTTTGGCATAAGTGACATCTATCCAGTTGTGCAGTTTTCTAACCAGTGGACATCATTCTTCATAAATGGAATAATAAAACCTAAATCTTTCCTCTTCTTTTATTTTTTTCTCTTAGCTCCTAGATATTACTATGATTTCTTAGGGGGAAAAAAAGCCAAATCTTAAATCATCTTAACACCACGTCACAGGTGATTCAGAAATTGTTTGATTTACATCGATCACATTGAATTATCTCTGTGATATGATCCTATACTTGAAAGGAGATAAGTGATCCTGTGTAAAGCCAACCAAGCAAGGGATTAAACCCCTAGCCCAGGTTGCCCTGAAACTGATGCTAACAAGGCACCAATTAAGCTCAAGGAACAGGAGGAAGATGAGCATAATTGGCAGCAGGCTTCTGAGTCCCCAGAAGACACAGGCACAAGGGCACAAACTAGCACCAGGAACCATAAATGGGATAAACAGAAGGGGTATGGAAGGTGTAAACAGGTTTGAGGCTGCATCTGGGTTTCATTACATGGATTCTTTTTTTTTTTTTTTTTTTTTTTTCTTTTTTTTTTTTTTTCTTTTTGCGGTATGCGGGCCTCTCACTGTTGTGGCCTCTCCCGTTGCGGAGCACAGGCTCCGGATGCGCAGGCCCAGCGGCCATGGCTCACGGGCCCAGCCGCTCCGCGGCATATGGGATCCTCCCAGACCGGGGCACGAACCCGTATCCCCTGCATCGGCAGGCGGACTCTCAACCACTGCGCCACCAGGGAGGCCCTACATGGATTCTTTATGTGAATGGCTTGATCTGGTGGAAAGTATCCTCCACCTCGGACTGGCAGCTTCTCAGTTGAAGTGGAACAGTGTGCAACACCCGGATATCTGCATAAAGCCTCAGATTTAGGCTTTCTTTTCCCATGTGGGCAAATGGCCACTCTTTATAAGGGGCTTCCTTTGTGGCAGACTTGGGACACCAGAAAGGCAGACTGAGGGAATTCTCCCCACCTCTCCCCTCCTCTCTCTGTTCTATTCCCTATTCTGATCAGACCTAACCTTTTGGAGTGAATATAAAGGCATTATTATAAATACCAGGCTAATGTTAGTTTGACAAATTTGGAGAACATAGTCAATGATTTAGGAAATAGGCTTAAAGGGAGTATGGGACAAATCATACATTATTCCTTCACTTACTATATATGTATGTATGTATGCATACATATATATGTATAATATTTCAAAACAAGCATTTATTTATTTATTTTTTTGCGGAACGCAGGCCTCTCACTGCTGTGGCCTCTCCCATTGCGGAGCACAGGCTCCGGACGCGCAGGCTCAGCAACCATGGCTCATGGGCCCAGCCGCTCCGCGGCATGTGGGAACTTCCCGGACCGGGGCACGAACCCGTGTCCCCTGCATCGGCAGGCGGACTCTCAACCACTGCACCACCAGGGAAGCCCCAAAACAAGCATTTATTGAGCATCTACTATGTACCAGACTCAAAGGGCATTTGATGTGGTAAAAGAGATAGACATGTTAACAAAAATGTATTTCCATAGTGTGTCATGAGTGAAACATTAGAGATAATAACAAGATATAAACAAACACACAAGAATGAAGTGATCAGATCTAACCAGGAGGTTTGGGACAGCTCCTCAGTGTGATCTTTGAGCTAAGTCATTACGGTAAACAGAGCTTGCTTTGAAGATGAGGGTGGAACGGAACTCTAGACAGAGAAAAAGGCAGATGCAAAGGTGCAGATGAATGGAGCAGTGATGAGGTACTCTGGGACTCCAAGTAGTTCAACATGGAGGAGAGACTGCAGTGTGGGTAGAAGAGGTGGTGGAGGATTCTGTCGGCCAATCTAAGCCTTTGTACTTTTTTCTGTAAACAAAGGATAGCTGATGAATTATTAAATAAGGATCCAATCTGCAGATTAAAATGAGTATTCTGGAGGCAGAGAGGGTGATAGATTGAATGGGATGTAGACTGGGAGGCTAGTTAAGCAGGCCATTGTTAAAGTTCCTATGGGGAGTGTGGGTGGCCTGAGATGACTTTAGACTAGAAGGTGATTTCAAGAGGAAAATCATTAGATCTTTAAGCTCCAAAATGTGTGGGTCTAAAGCTGAGTGCTGTATGGGATTCAGAGAAAGACAGTGATGAACTAGAGAGGCTGGGAGGCAACCTTCGTAAGGAGAGAAGAGAGGAGAGGCGGTGAGGGTGGGAACCTATGCAAAGGCATTTATTGCGTTATGTCTAATAGGAAATGATGCCCTTTACCTAGAACTAAAACCTATTACCGTAGCTTGAAACAATGAAGCCTATTACAATGGTTTGAACGGGAAATAATTGTAGCACTATATTATGGTGTTGAAGAAAGAGAAATGGAAAGAAAAGAAAGCAAAACTCATTTTATATAGTTTATCTTCTGTCACTAGGGCTCATGTCCTACTGTTGGGGTACCAGGACTAAATCTCTCTGTTTCCAGATTGCCTCAGCTGCAAAGGCTCACACGTGGCCAGTCTCAGAGGCCAGTCTCAAACCACCTGTTCAGTTTCCCCGTCATTCCTCCAGGGACCAGAATGAGCATCAGATTTTTTTAAGAAACATTCTCACAATCTACCATGGCTTTGTCCTCAGGAATCCTTTGACAACCTTAGGCAACAATTTCTTGAGAAGTCACTGTGTTCTGATCTCCGGCCCTTGGCTCCAGCTTTATATGCCCAAAGGGAAAGAAGCCTTGTGTTAACTTTCTCCATCTGGATCTGAAAGAACAAACTAGGCCCCCACCTGCTTGCTGGTTCCCTCTAGAGCTGAAGTTTAGGAAGCTCATTCTGGATGCTGAATGAAGAATGAATTGGAGAGAAACAAGAGCAGTAAGCAAGCAATGGTTGCCTGGGCTGGCTGGTGGCTATAATGATGAAGAGACAAAAATATATCTGACAACTGTTGATCAGGATCTCAGGGGATGATTGAAAGTGGGCAATGAGGAAGAGTCAAGGAAAACTTCCAAGCTTTTGAGCTGAGCAACTGGGTAGGTAGCGGTTCTGTTTACAGGGGGACATAGGAAGGACATAGGAAGTTTAATTGTAGACCTTGTGAAGTTGAGGCACCCAGGAGGCCATTAAGTAGAGATGTCCAGTAGTTTGGACATTCGTGTTTGGCAGTCAAAAGAAAAGTCTGGACTGGATAAAATGATTCCAGTATCATCAGCATATAGATAGCAATGCTAGGATCTCCCTGGGAGAGTAAGTTGAGCACTGATAACCAGAACCCAGAGGAAGAGCTATATTTAAAAATATTGGAGAAGAAAAGGAGCCTTTGGAGAAGGCAGGGAAATACTACTGGAGAGGGAGGGAGGAGACAAACCAGGAGAGTAGAATTCCTAGAAATGTCCGAGAAAGTTAATGCTATAAAATCGTGCTGAAAAGTGAAGTAAGATAATTACTGAAAAGTGTTCATTAGTTTTAAGGACATGGAGGCTACTGGTGACCTTGTAGAGAGCAGTTTCAATGAAGCAGTAGAAAAGAAATGATGTACAGTGCCCTGTGGAGAAAGAGTGAAAGAAGAAAAGGAGAGACCAGCTACAGAAATGTATTCACTACGTTTGCCTGTGAAGGAGAAGTGGAGAGGGACATGCAATGAAGATAGGGTGTGACTGAGAAGATGAGACATAATAACATCAATCAGAGAGCAGTTCTAAGGCAGCCTTGCATACGAATGTGAACACATGTGCATCAGCCCAGTGACAGTGGGGTACGGAGGAAATCAGAGTAAGGGATCAACTGTCCTGGGCTCGGGTGACTGCAAAACAAGTACCAAGGTGTCATAGGAGTCAGGAGAGAAGAGCTCAAATTCTCACTCTGGCACTGACTAAAGTTTCCTCATCTGTGAAATGGGAATAATCCTTACTTTGGGGGGACAATCTATGCAAAAGTGTACTTGCCATCCAGTAAAAAGTTATCATGCATTAGCTTTTTTCTTCCTTTGCAGGTTAAAACAAAGATGCAAGAAGACTTTAACAGTAGAATGTAGATCTGTAAAATATAGAAACCTCACATAGAAAAAGAATTTTTGCACTTTCCTATTTAAAATGTACTAAGCCAATGTTCTATGATAACGTCAACACTATATATTTCACAGCACTTTAAATTTGTTCTGTTGTTTAATTTTAGTCTCACAATACCTCTATGAGGGAAGGAGGACAAGTATTATTATCCCTTGTTAAAGATAAAGAAACTGGGGCATGTGGAGGTCAGGGAACTGCCCATCCTTGACGGTTAGCAGTGAAGGCTGGACTAGCACCGGTCCCTGGAGTCAGTGCTTTGTTTAGGAGCCCGTAATATACAGATAAAAGCTAATTGCAGTCTCAGTAGTGCATCCAGAATAATACTTAAGTGGGAAATTTATTTGGTACTTACTCCTGAATTTTCAGAAATGAATACATTAAGTTTTATTCCTGTCATCCCTACGACAACTAATTCCCTGGGAATGAATCCTCTTTGCCTCTGAGACTGAATAAGTGTTTGCCTTTAAAGCTAAGGTGACCTAGGAGCAGAGAAGTTTAGTCCTAGTAACACAGCCGCAGGGCAAAGAAAACAATAAACCCGTCCAAGAGTGACACAGCAACCCGGAAGAGGAAGCCTGGTTAAAACATCCAGAAGAGAGAATTTTTAGCAAAATGGAACTCAAAAGAAGACAGATATCAACCCAAACACTACGACTATTACTACTGTTACTGTCACCAGCAGCAGCAGCAGAAGCAGCAGCAACAACAATAGTAGTAACAGTATAGGGGAGAATTCAATTTCACCACATATCGAAAAAAAAGAAGATATTTGGGAATAAAAACCTATGCTTTTCGGGCTTCCCTGGTGGCGCAGTGGTTGAGAGTCCGCCTGCCGATGCAGGGTACACAGGTTCGTGCCCCGGTCCGGGAAGATCCCACATGCCGTGGAGCGGCTGGGCCCGTGAGCCATGGCCGCTGAGCCTGCGCGTCCGGAGCCTGTGCTCCGCAACGGGAGAGGCCACAACAGTGGGAGGCCCGCGTACCACAAAAAACAAAAAAAAACCTATGCTTTTCAAACTTAGGAAAGAAAAAATGAGACCCAAATGAGTAACCTAGAAAATCAAGCAGAACAAAAAACGGAAAAATTACAAAGGGCTAGAAATTATGAGAGAAAACATGAGACTAGATAGATCCAGGAGACATAATTCAAGGAATTCCAGGGGGAAAAGTTGCATATTGAGAAGAGGAGTAATTATGCACATAAAAGAAAAATAATGTCCCTGAGTTGATGGAAGAGAACAGATTTGAAGGGATCACTAAGTTCCAAGCAGGACACACAGTTGGCATATGCAGGGAAAATTCCTGGACTTATGAACAAAGGGAAAAACTCTTACAAGAGTTCTGTGAAAGAAAGTAAGTTCAAAACAAATCATGGGAAAGGTTTGGCTTCTCATCTACACACCACAGAGGGATCCAGAAAATGACAGACCACTATCAGCTGATGGAGAGAGAAAAGGACAGAACTCAAGAATCCTAAAGCCCTCCAAGATGCCATTTACCAACCAGGTTGAAGAAAAATATTTGCCAAAAAGCAGGAATTCCCAGAACTCCCAATGAGAGGCATACTGGAGATAAACCTACAACCAGATGGCGAATTAATAAGAAAGACTGCAGGAAAAGGAAAGATGAAGATGAAAGGAACAGCAGAGAAGGTTTAACCTCGCAACATGCATATTTAAATTTAAGTAGATAATAACTGTGAACAGGCAAAATATATCCTAAATAAAAATTCTTGAAATAAAACAGCTATGCCAAAAGGGAAAAGCTAGTAATAGTATGGAAAGTAAAATATAGTATGCATATGAAAGGAGCTTTAACCTCCAAAGAATTCAGAGAACTACAAATAAAGTAACAATCACTTAATTAACAACTTAAAATGTTGATGATATCTATTGCTGTTAGGGATGCTATAAAAAAGGATTTTCAACCAAATTGGTGAAAATACAAATGCAATAGCATTGGGGGGGGACAATTTGTATGTATATTAATTTTTTATTGTGGTATAATTGACATATAACATTATAGTAACTTCAGGTGTACAACATAATGATTCAGTATTTGTATATATTGTGAAATGATCACTACAGTAAATCCACCACACACAGTTACAATATTTTTTTCTTTTTATGAGAACTTTGAAGATTTACTCTCATAGCAACTTTCAAATATGCAATACAGTATTACTAACTCCAGTCACTACTATAGTAGTATGGACATTTTAACAATATTAAGTCTTCCAATCGATGAGCATAGAATATCTTTCTATTTATTTGTGTCGTCTTCAGTTTCTTTCATTAATGTCTTATTGTTTTCAGTGTACAAATGTTTCACCTCCCTGGTTAGATTTATGCCTATATATTTTATTCATTTTTATGCAATTGTAAATGGCATTGTTTTCTTATTATTCTTTCTGATAGTTCATTATGAGTGTATAGAAATGCGACAGATTTTTGTATACTGATTTTGTATCCTGCAACCTTACTGAATTCATTTATTAGTTCTAACAGTTTTTTTGGTGGAATCTTTAGGGTTTTCTACATCTAATATCATGTCATCTGCAAATGGTGATAGTTTTACTTCTTCCTTTCCAATTTAGATGTTTCTTTATTTCTGTTTCTTGCCTAATCACTCTAGCCAGGGCTTCCAGTACTATACTGAATAAAAGTGGTGAGACTGGAAATCCTTGTCTTAGTCCTGATCTTATAAGAAAAGCTTACAGCTTTTCACTATTGAGTATGATTTTTAATTACACGTGTCTTAAGCCCAGCAACAATGCTCCTAGGAAACAAAAAATTTCCAGTACATATAAGAATATGGTTTTTATACAACATTCTTTTAGTGGCAAAAGATGGAATCAAAGAAAACCCATCCATTTGTGAATAGTTGAATAAATTACAGTATATCTACAACATAGAATAGTACACAGTCATTAAAATGATGAATTTGAATTAGATCTTTACCAATTGATTTGGACTGATTTCCATGATGTACAGTAAATGAGAAAAGCATAACAAAACTATATATAATAGGATATGTTTTTCTTAAGATGAAAGTGACTCTTCTAAAACCTTGATTACTGTAGTGTGTGTGTGTGTGTGTGTGTGTGTGTGTGTGTGTGTGTGTGTGTGTTTTCTTTCAGTTCTTCTAGGTCTCTTCACACGATGTTCCCTGCCTGGAATATTCATCCCTCCAATTCTCTCCTTTTATCAAGTCCTAATCCCACTTCCCATGTCCAACTTCACTCCACTTTTTCAGGAAGACTTCCCCAGTCCCTTAGCTGAAGTTAGGCCCCTTTCTTATTTGCTTCCTTATAGCTTCTCTCCCTTTCACAGTTCTCATGCGTGTTATAAAAATTATTTTTAATTACTTATCTTTCCCACTAAGGTAACCAGGGACTGTGCAACCAGGGATTGTCTATTTCATTCACCCTCACCTTCTTGCATAGCTCCAAACATATACTAGGGGTTCAAAGATCAATTAACATTGATCAAATAAATGAATGATTCCCTTGTAAGGTTCTCAAGGACCCAGTCAATATCATTACTTCATATGTAACTTCTTCCACACCTGGAGAGTGGAGTCTAGACTCTATTGCCTCAGCAAGAACTATTATTGAGTAAATATGTGAATAGATAGGAGTAAGTATCATAGTTATGATACGTGAAAGATCTAACTGCCTCTTATACTAGACTTAAATAAGATTCAAGATACTAGACCACTCATGGATTTTAAGGGAATGGGAGCTAGTAAATAAGACTTTTATGGCTATGTTTTATTTACTAAAGTCTGATTTGAGACAAATTGATTACATCACTTTTCCTCTATAGTTCACTTGAGTGCTGGGGGATGAATATACTTATAACTAGAGCTCTTGCTGAGGAGATGGGTCATGCAGCCCTCCACAGTTTGTGACAACACATCCCCACCCCCACCTGCAGTTGCTTAGATAAGGCATGGACACCAATCCAAATGTGTCTTATTCTCCTTCTTAAATTTGCAGTTGAGAAACTGAGAGTCCCTAGAGCCAAAAGAACATACACAACCGGGCCAAATCGTTGCTATAGCAGGGCAAAGCCAATGACAGGCATACATGAGAGAACAGAGAGACCAATGTATAGCAGAGAGTAGCAGATAAACGGAGCAGACATGCAAGGATGATGGATTATGTAGCACCATGAGAGATGAAGAGAGCAATCTCATTTATCTATCCACCTATTCAAATATTTGCTGAACCTACTAGGATCCCTACATTACCACAGGTGCTAGGGATTCAACAGCAAATGGGACAATAAAAGCTCAAGCCTTCATAGGCTTGAGTCTTATAAAAAGGACTGAGAGGAACTGATTATGATAAGTGTCACAAATGTTATGATAGGGTAAGTTCAGGATGCTATGGGAACATAAAATTGGGGAATCCAATGCCACCTAGCCTTAGGGCAGACTTTCCAGCTCCAATCCCTTTGTGGCCCTGTTGTATCTCATTTCCTGTCTTTTGATACCTATGAGATTCCTCTTTATCCTTTCCAGAATAAGGTCTTTTATTCACTTAAAACAGTGCATTAGATATCAGACACATTTTGTCTGCCCATCACACTTTTTGGTGCTGTTGTTTTAGGAACTGTCCCTTCTCTTCCTCATGGGGAGGGGGGGTTGCACAAAACCCACCCTGGATGATTCAGAAGCCTTTTGTGGAGACTGACAGGAGAATTGAGAGTCTCTGTCCTTCTGAGATCTCAAGCACAAAGGGCCTTACAAGGTTGGAGATTGTTGGGACCATTCTCACCATCATTTGGAGGAGGCTTGCCTGAGCATGAAGATACCACAGAGGACAGCAGAGCCAAGAGATGCTGAAAAAGATGAAGATTCCTGATGACATCTTTTTCAACATCTGTAAGGCTTTCCAGTTATATGAACCAATAAATTCCTCTTTTTTCTTAAGCTTAATTAATTGCTTTTAGTCATAACTAAAAGTCTCCTCATTATTCAATATCAGCTAATCTGGATAAATGTCTGTTCCAGGAACAAATAATCCTTGACCAAGATGGTTTAGTGGGGGGTGGGTAGTGGGGAGGACAAAATTGACTTGCCTTGTTTTTCCCTTACTCCTTCCCAGGTTGTAATAACTCATTTGCATAATATAGTTCCTCACATAGCTTCCTATGGCCCTCCTGCCATTTCTGTGAAGTGGCTATTATTATTCCCATTTTGCAGTGGTGTCCTAAGACTGATCAGCTACAAAGTGATTGATTTGGTAGTTGGAATGTCATTCCGGCACCAATGCACACCTCTGATTCCTGCTCCCCCTGAATGCGGTCCCCCCATGCCAATGCCACTATAATCAGCACTAGTCCCTTGGGATGGCAACTGAAAAATGCCCACTGGGAAATTACAAACCTGTATAATTATTTTTTTGAGGAATTAAGATCATAGCATAAATTTTATTATCCAGCTAGAGTTTAATTTTCATATGCAAATTTTTGATAAGTTAATAGTATAATCAGACTTTTTAAGAACCTTAAATCATGCCAAGTTATTTTTTTAATGCAGCAGATAAATGCCTATTTTTTTGAAACTTGGCAAAAATATCTGGAAACGGTTACAGCAATAACCACACATAGGTATCCATCACACGACAGACAGAAAGATCGTTTTTGTCCAGATTCCTTCGTCTCATAAATATACAGAAGTTCTGAGCTAAAAATAAAATATATAAGACTGCCACCATTTATTTTTTAATGAAAAATTTTCTGTACTGCTATGAGAGTGGTCCTTAAAGCTGTGGGTTTTGGGGGACAGAATTCATTTTTTGCTCCATTACCCTAAAGCAGTACAAAGAAATATTAAGTTTGGATTGAAACATTTAAAATACTATTTATTTTAAAATTTCACTGATGATTAAGTTTATGTTAAAATAAATCGCTGCACTGTATTTTCTCGACAACTTAATAAAACTAAACTCTTTCAAACTCTATTATATTTTTAGTCCCTTAGAATTTCACTTGGATACTACCTTGTTATTTTTGTGTCAATTTTTGAAGAATGACATCAACAATTATATGCTTGCAAGCCCTCCACTAAGTCACCTGCTAAAATAAGTCAGAGGCCATCACCACTCAGTACTTTTACTTTGGTGAACTATTAGGTAGAGCTTTATTTTAAAATCTAAATCTTGCCATTTGCTATACATAACACAGTCTGGGATCACATATTAAAGACATTGAAACACAATGTTTTCATTAAAAGATTACCCTAGTTACTATATGAAGCAAAATTTTAAAAATCTAAAAATTCTTTTCCAAGCCCATTCTGAAACTCTTTTTTTGGTTATTACAAGAGAAATCTAGTTAAGAATTTTCTGAACTTATTTTCACCTCACCTATACAAAGATTAAGCATGAAGTAACACACAGACACAGCAGACTCAATTCTAAGTCACTGACTACACAATATGATTTTGAAGATTCCTCATCTCTCAGAATTGAAGTCACTTAATGCTATCTGAAAGCAGGCACCTTTGTACCTCCTTGCAGTGTCACTGTCAACTGCTCACACCTGTCATAGATTAACAAATCAGATTTCCTATTAGAGTGAAACACTAAAGGAATGGAACAGAGAATCAATGAATTTTGGTAGAAGAGAAGAAGAGAGGGAAGAAGAAATGTAGAGAATGACTGCACGGAGCTTTGAGCAGGCAGGGAGCACCAGAAAAACCTTGGGCCGCTAGACTCCTGGGACTAGGGAAGGGACTCAATAAAAGGTAGGAAGTGTTAAAGGACCTAAAGAGAAACCCACAAGAAATTTCCCTGACTTCACATTTTTGAGGGCACTAATTCTATTTAGTAACATTTTCAAAATGTAACATCAGGATCATGACATTGAAAACAGACTCTGGAAGTAAGGGGAAAAAATTATTCCCTTAATTACGCTCACGGAGATAGTTGGCTGACTTCAGCAATGAAACTTAATTTATTCTTTTTTCCATTCTCTCATATGCACACTCTGCTACACCTTACTGAACAAGCTGAAAATTCAATAAATAAATGCATTCATTAATGATTTAGTATAACCCAAAAGGAAAGGAAAGCTGCCGGAGCCATTCCACAGGCCTCCTACTTTGCCAAAAACAATTACAATGGTGCAGGGCTGATGGTGTGAACCCGACGGTGGGGGACCAGGGATGCTGGGATAGTGCTGCTCTTGCAGCTGCTGCTGTTAGAGCAACACTGAAGTAGCTACCCCCTGGCCTTAGAATTTGCACACCCACCGTGACTGAGAAGAGAGGAATTTAAATATATTCATGTTAAGGGTTCTTCCATCTTTCCCTTCATTATGCACCAAGAGATGTTCTAGTAAAATTCAAGACATCAGCTTAGAATATGTTAATGCTTATAGATTAAATTGTTCACAGAAGGTGATCAATTTTTAATGTTTACACTCAAGATGTTCTTTTTAATTAACACTTAGCTACATCTGTACTCTCTGTTCGCTGCAGAAAATGTCTGAACTTGCAGAGAACTGCAATAAGTTGTAAAACATCAGACTGCAGTAATTTTCAAAGTTGTACCCTTCAACCAAAGAAAAAGGGATTAGCTTCAGAGGGTTGACATCATAAAGAGAACTAACCCACTCTTAGGAAGAAGTGGGAAGCTATGTATTGATAGATAGTTTCAGAAAGTTCCCTACATTCCTCATATGGAGATGGAAGTTACCCATTCATTAATGCCTATGATGTATTCTGAGGCATAAATGTAAAAATGAAAAGTAATTTCCAAATTTAATGAGCAAAAGTTCATTAAATAAGAATCCACTGATTATAATTAATGTTAATGGATCACTTGTTAGCTATATAGGACTATTAAAAAACAGATTGTTTACCAGCTTGTGGCCTTGAGAAATCCACCTACTCATCAGTAAAAATAGGAATAATACCTGTATGATGATTTCTTATGATGATTAAATAACATGTGTGAAGTGCTTATCAAGGCTTTTTATATATTGGATAATAAATAAATACCAGTTTCTCTCTGGAGTTATCACCATACTTTTTTACATTGTGCTTCTTAGTACTTTTTCTCTAAAAATGGGATTAAGAGTGTCAGAAAAAATTTTACATATATATATATATATATATATATATATATATATATATCTCACTGTGGAGAATGTTACTTCTGATACAGTCTGGGGTCCTGCTCCAAGACAGAGAGAATTTAGAGTAGCAGACCCGGGATTCTGAAGTCTTCTGCAAAGAAAAAAGTATGTGTCATTTAAAGAAAAACTAGTCTCAGTAGAAAACAGATATTCTTGACAATAATGAACAGAATGGTTTTCATGGTGGCATTGCCAATTCTATAGAAAGTAAGAGCAGAAGAGTATGAAGAGAGTATAAAAGAATAATTTTAAAAAATATAATGGATTCTTCTCATCCTTATATTCTATCTGAATTGCATTTTTTTAAGGCTCTGTAAGAATATCTCTAGCAAAGAGATTTCCAAGTTTTCCTAGTTTGATGGGAGAGGAAATTTCAGGCTTTGAGAAGATAGTAATGAAGAAGAATTGGCACAAAAAAGGGTGGGTGGGACCAAGACAGATTTTGCAGACTGATGAAAGTGTGATTTTGGCAAAATGGATAGAAATTTTCATCACTGCATATGCTCGAACTAGCTGTTGGGCTGGTAAAATATTAAATTATAAATGTATAATTTTTACTATTGGTGCACTAACCTGCCTAGGAAGTTCTCAAGGTACATCTTTTGGATAAGCATCCTAAAGTGTGAGTTTCTCCATCTATAAATAACTTCTTCCTTTGTGTAATTCCAATAATTCACATAAGTCTTACTTTCAGATGTCTATGGAAAATTTTTGTATATGACTTATTAAAATTATTATTTAAACCCAGAAAAAGTCAATGGTGCACTAAGCAGGACAATGAGTTTATATATCTTTAGAACCAGAACTGTGAGGGAGCTTCCTGATCCACTATTTCTGGGACACCCATCATAATTTGCCACATGTTAAACTAGAAAAAATTGTCTTTACCTAACCAAAATTTAATGTTCTTGTATTCTACCCAACTTTTCAAGTACTTTCTAAGTAGTATTTCAATGTGAACAAAATTTCTAACAGCAGGACAGAAAATAGCTATCTCAGGATTTATTTTCTGAGGTAGATGATTCAAGAGTGTTAAGAAGAAGGTATACACAAAAAATAATTAATTACAAATTAATTTTTTGTTAGCCTGACAATTACTTTTAACTCTGCAGATTTGTGGAGGAAATGATAATACTTTACAAATAAGAAACTTGGATCAGCAAAAATTCTATTGGCTTGGGGACTTTAAAATGGTTCACCCAGGTCTTAATTAGCACCGAACATTCCCTAAAATTTTTATTTTCCATTTTGTTAAGCTATTTCAGATTTACTTTCTATCATATTTGAATCACTATAAATCAAACTAGCTAGGTACACCATCTAACCTCTAGAAGAGCAAACAGCTGAAGTCTAAAATAATAACCCCGATTAATGCTTCGTAACCTTGCTGCACTGTCAGATTCAGCTGAGTAGCTTTCAAAAATATGTAATACCCACATCTCAAACAGGCCATAGCCCAGTATTAGTAGTTTTAACAACTCTACCCAGTTGATTTTAATATGCAGACAGGATTAAAAACCACTGCTTGTGCTACCTTTTTTTTAGGTAGGAAAGAGCCCTTCAAAGGGCTATCTCTGTCCATCCCAGTTCCCTGAATATGGAGAATACTCAATAAGTGTTAGATCCTTAACCATTTCAATTCATCAGGGGTTGGCAAGTTTTTTCTGTAGTAGGTCAGATAGTAAACATCTCAGGTTTTGCAGGCCATAAGGTCTCCATCACAATTACTCAACTCTGCTGGTCCCTATCGCAACGCTAGACGCTGTCATCCTGGTGCAAAAGCAGCCATAGACCGACGGCTGTGTTCCAATAAAACTTTATTTATAAAAACAAGAGGCAGATTGAATTTGGCCCATTGGCCACTGGCCATAGTTGGCTAACTCTGCAATATATCACCTCTCAATTCAACTCTTACAGCCTTTTGCAATTTTATCATTGTAGCTTTATTTTATAGTTTAAAAATATTATTTATTGCAAAAAATATTGCCATGGATTAAATAACTAAGTAACCATTATACATGATTATTAAAGAAATTGCATAAATAAGAATGACCAAAATAATAGCCTCTGCACTTTGGATGAGATTACCATCTCTAATGATGTTGGTTATTAGTGAATTTTATTAAGCTTTATCTAGGCTAGCTAATATAACTTTATAAACTATGCCTACTGGGTACAAAGTGATTAAACAGAAATTCCCTAGTGCTAGTATATCAGAGGAAAGGAGCTATTTAATTGTTTTCAGACAAGTACCATGGTCAATGGTAGGAAATACAATGGTAGGTATACCTAGGCCCTCTTTCCTCTCCAGGAAAAACATTGCCAATCAGTTATAACTGAGGCTGGATGTGGCCTTGCAATATTTCTTAATATTATTCCAGGCAGTCACCACAAATCAGAATTTGCAGACAAGGTGAAATCTATGTGATGTTCTTGGCACAAAAAGAGATGTTTTTCCAGCTCAGACAACAAACAGGAAATTATTCTTCTCTCCAAGAGTATAAATGTCCTTCCCATCACTGCACTGAAGAGTGTGCTGATCTTGCAGAGGGAACACAGAACTACGTGTTCATGTTAGTGAGGCAGAAAACTTCAGCAAGCCACAACTCATGCAAAGCAGGTAGTGAGCAGATCCCCACAGAAATCAATCAATTAAAAATTCTGTAATTAAAGTTTTGTAATTTGAGCTCATGCAAAAGGAAATAGTAAAAACGTCTCTATAATGTATATAAAATAAAGCTTGAAGCAGAGATTTGGGGGCAGCTGGTATGAGGCTAGAGAATGTGGGGCACACAAAAGGTGATCCAGATGGGACCAGAACTTTTCATTTAGCCACAGTGTCATCACTGGTGGTTGGCACTGGCTATCACCTGGGCAACCGTGGTTCTCCTCCACGTGGCCTCTCATCCTCCAGCATATAGACCAGTTTCCTTATGTGGTGGTCTTAGGGAACATTCCAAGACATCAAAGACCAAAGCTGCAAGGCCTTGGAGTCCTAAGATCCAGAAGTTGCACAACATTGTTTTCCACAAATAAAAGCAAGATTCAAGGGGTGGGGAAAAGACTCTACCTCTTGACGGGCAGCTCTACAAAATGTCGGGGCTATCTTTCCCAATCTGCCACTCAAGGTGGAGCCGTAGTCTTATTAACACATTCTTCTGTTTCTTCATAAAATCCTGAGTTAAGTTCTTCCAATTTCTAAGCATGAAGAGCAGGACCAGATGGCCTCTCTGACACTGTCTTAAGATTCTGATGCCCAGAGTGGTCAAAATGGATGAGGTTGGTCTAATAAAATTCTGTCACGATGAAACGTATTTCTATCTATGAATGCTACGTCTTACACATTTACCCTCATTTCATATTTCATTTTGTAAAATCCTATATTAAAAAGAAAAAATGACCTTAAATATTTAATTCCATGGTAAGCAGGATTTCTAATTCAGAAAAAAAATGTAACTTTTACTTCATTAAAATAACAGATTGAAGCCCATGAAGAGAAATTATAATTTTCTACATCTCTGCTACTTTTTTTTGCAATGCAGTCCTTTTTAGTCACTAAAAATTTACTACCTGGCTATAATAAGGGAGAAGCAAAGTTAGGCAGGCAACATGACCAATTCCATGATATCTTAGATGAGAAACAGAAACAGGGAGGCTAAGGGTCTTGCTCAAGGTCCCAGAGGTAGCTAATGGCAAAACTGAAGTCACGAGACAAAACTTTCCATTCCCAAACAGTGTTTTTCCCATTGTTCGATTAGAACAGTTACTTGGATCCAGAAAAATTCTTTGTATCTGTAGGCCTTGCTGCTCTGGCAAGATCAGGGATCAGCAAACTTCTGTAAAGGGGCAGATAATAATTACTTTAGGCTTTTCAGATCATAAAGCCTCTTGTCAGAACTACTCAACTCTGCTGTTGTAGCACAAAAGCAAACAGTACGTTAAATGAACATTACTGTGCTCCAATAAAACTTTATTTATAAAAACAGGCAGCAGGCCAAGTTTGGCCCATGAGCCATAGTTTGCCAACTCCTGTGCTTGATTTAAAGTTAAAACTGTTAAGACCCCCATTCTTCACCCCTTCTAGCCTCCTTATCCTTACCATGTCTTCATTATGGGTACATTTTATAACACCTTTACTTTGAGCTTGAGTGTGTATTATGGATTGAATTGTGTCCCCTCCCCTCACAAAAAATTCATACGCTGAAGTCTTAACACCCCGTACCTCAGACTTTATTTTAAGGTAGGGTCTTTAAAGAGTTAATAGAGTTAAAATGAGGTCATTATGATAGGCCTAATCCAATATGATTTCATATATATATGTGTGTTGTGTGTATATATATACACACAACATACATATATGTGTATATATATACATACATACACACACACACACACACACACACACACATATATATATATGTTTATACATAGAGAGGGGAAATTTGAAGACAGACATGCATACAGGGAGAACACTGTGTGAGTATGAAGATGGCCACTTATAAGCCAAGGAGAGAGGCCTGGAACAGATCCTTTCCTCACATCCTTCAGAAGGAATCAACCCTGACAACACCTTGATTTTGGACTTCTAGCCTCCAGAACAGTGAGAGAATAAATCTCCAAAGTTTGAAGCTACATAGTCTATGGTACTTTTCTACAGAAGTCCTAGCAAACTAACACACCGTGTGACTTGCTTTGCCCAGTGATGCAAGGCTAGAAGTAGCAGTGTGCCAGTCCCCAGCCCAGGCCTTAAGAAACTTCACACTTTTTCACCTGCCCTCTTACACCTCTTCCACTATTACAAGAAGACTATTCTCTAAAGCTATCCTGCTGATCTAAGGAGCCTGGAAGCAGAGCCACTCCAGTCAAGCCTAACCTCCAGCTGACCTGCCAATACAACAATAGAATGTTATTTCTGTTAAGCCACTGAGTTTGGGGATGGATTGTCATATAGCAACAGGTAATTGATTCAAAGGTTAAGTTTAACATTAGATAAATTCCCAAATGGGGCTATAAACAACTAATTCAGGACTCTGACTTTCTTTTTTCTTGCATGTGCTTTGCCTGTCCACTGAAAATTTGTCAACTACTGAAAACACTGTTCACCAGTTCCACCCCCACACCCGTTTCTTTTTTCCTGTAATGAAGACAGTTATGGATGAGCACCTGAATGCATTAAAAATCTACTTGCCTGTTTTAACTCAGGCCAGCAAAACCGCTACGTAGTTCCATTCCTTAATTGCAGTTGCAAAAATCTGCACTGCTTTCAGCAGCCTAACTTTATCAGCTAGGCCATGTCTTTTTTTGCCAGGTTTATTGATATATAATTGACGAACAAAAATTTTACATATTTAAGGTGTACAATATTATGATTTGATAAAGACTATTTCTTTTTTTAAATAAATTTATTTATTTTATTTATGGCTGCGTTGGGTCTTCGTTGCCGCACGCGGGCTTTCTCTAGTTGCGGCGAGCGGGGGCTACTCTTCATTGCGGTGTGCGGGCTTCTTACGGTGGTGGCTTCTCTTGTTGCGGAGCATGGGCTCTAGGCTCACGGGCTCAGTAGCTGTGGCTCACGGGCCCTACAGCGCAGGTTCACCAGTTGTGGTGCATGGGCTTAGTTGCTCCGCGGCATGTGGGAGCTTCCCGGACCAGGGCTCGAACCTGTGTCCCCTGCATTGGCAGGCGGATTCTTAACCACTGTGCCACCAGTGAAGCCCCAAGACCATTTCTTAAGAAATCTTGAGATGTATGTGTAAAAATATATACTGTTGTTGTTGTTGTTAACTAAATAATGCAATCCATTTAAAACACAGAATTATAACATATTTTTTGAACAGATACACAGTAGATTCTTAACCTCTTTGGTATTCTCAGTCTTCAGTAAGCTACCTAACCTCTTCAGTCTTAGTTTTTGATCAGGTGAATGAAATAGACTAGTCAGTGTATTAGTTTTCTAAGGCTGCCATAACGTAGCCCCACAAATTGGGTGGCTTAAAATAACAAAAATTTATTGTCTCACAGTACAGAGGGCTAGAAGTGCAAAATCAAGGTGTCAGCAGGGCCATGCTCCCTCTGAAACTGAGAGAGTCGAATCCTTCCTGGCCTCTTCTGGCTTCTGTTTGCCGGCATTCCTCGGTGTTCCTTGCTTTGCAGCTGCATCTGTCTCTGCCTCCGTCTTCACATGGCTGTCTTCTCCTTGTGCATCTCTCTCCTCTTCTTACAAGGACACCAGTCAGATTGGATTAAGGGCCCACTACATACCGCCCACTGAAGTATGACCTCATCTTAACTTAACTAATTATAACTGCAACAGCCCTATTTCCAAAAAAGGTCACTTTCTGAGGCAATGGAGGTTCAAACTTCCATATAATGTTTTTGAGAGGCACAATTCAACCCATAACAATTGATTTTCAGTTTTGTTGTGCATTTTAAACCCAGCACCTTTTCAGATGTGTTTTTACCCAGAAGTATAAATCAGGAAAATAGTTTGAAACACAGCTGTTCTGGTTAAAGGAACAGTAGGCACTCAAAAGCCTGCCCATTCACCCACCAAACCCCCTTTTCAAACTCACATCTCCAGCGGTGCCTCAGAAACTTTGAATCATAATCTTTAAGACCACTGGTCTATGTCAACTCTGGCTTTGAATGATTTTTCTTACAAATAGAAAATATTCTGAAAGATTACATTTTCTCTCAATTATTGTGTTGAATAACTCTTTCGATTGGAAAATCAAATTTTATACCCCTAGAAATAGTTACTATATAAGTGATTAAAATTTCTCTAAGAAACTACATTATTAGGTGTCCGATTTTGTTTCATCTCATTTCCGCATATACCTGATAGATTTATTTTAACTGTGCAGTAAAGAGTTAACTTAGCAGGTTTGGGATATTCAAACCCTGCACCTTCCAAAGAAATGAATGGCCCTTGACCAGCTACTGGGGGATAACCTCTAAACCCTTGAAATATCCTGCCTGATAAGAGTGTCTGTATACCTGGGGCTTTGGGACTTGCCAGGTAGTTGAACAATGTGATATATAGTGGGGGTCTTGGGCCGTGCTGAATCAGTATGACCTCTGGGGGGAGTTAGAGACGGCATAACTAAGGTCGGTCACGTGGGCGCTCCATGCCTATGTGACCAACCTCCAACAGAAACCCTAGACACCAAGGCTTGAGTGAGCTTCCCTGGTTGGCAATACTCTGTGTGTATCGTCACATGTCATTGCCGGGAGAATTAAGCTCTGTTCATATGACTCCACTGGGAGAGGACAGCTGGAAGTTGATTCTAGTCGCTCCTCTCCGAGCTATGAGCTTTTTGCCTTTGCTGATTTTAATCTGTATCCTTTGGCTATAATAAACCATAATTGTGAGTACAGCAGCTTTTCTGAGTACTGTGAGCCCTTCTAGCAAATCACTGAAACTGAGAGTGGTCTTGAGACCCCCAAACACATAACTACCTGTGCTAATATACCTGAATGGAAAATGCAAGATTGTGATTAACTTCTCCATCGAGTATATATGTAATCACTGTATACTGCTCTGTTGTACATTACAATCATTTATGTGTGATATGTGTGTGGAACGTCCCCAAGCCTATGTGTAAGTAGTCAAGTCATTGCAACCAGTGAGATCCTGAGTCAGGGCCCCCCACTTTGATAAAAGGATATCAACATTACCATGGGCTCATCCAGTCTTTACAGGGCATGGATCTGACCTTAACCAGTCCCACAGAAAACTGCACTCCAGGCTCTTGCAAGACCCAGGGTTCACAATGCCAGCTGAACCATTTAATAGTTGTAAGACTCTGAGCAAATTCTATAAAATCTCTGAAACTTTGTTTTCTGCATGTAAACAGAAAAACAATAAATGTCCCACTGCATTATTGTGAAGTTTAACAAAGATGGTATATGTGTGATTGAATAAAGTTTAATAACAGAGGATGGCTCTTAACCACTAATCTTGCTAAAGAGGATCCTGTCTTTCTATCTCATCTACTTCCCCTTCCTTGCCTTCCAAGGAGGATTCTGCCTTTGCCAGGTTCATTATTTGGAATTTGATGGTGCAGACTCAGAAAAGAGGAAAGGACAGAAAGAGGAGAGGTCCACAGGCTAAGGCCAGGGAACAGGTTTTGCAGGAAGACATTGAGAGACATAGGTCTGACAGACCTGCAGTGAGGGAGAAAGTAGATGGGAGATAAAGAGCAGAATTTTAAGAAGTGTTGAATCCTCTTCATAATATTTGGGGATCACAAGTATAGACCTGAGTAACCTCAAACATTTTGCTGCCCAATATATATCAAAACCCTAGTTGAGAGAACTGAAACAGAATAATGTGTGAAGAATAGTCTATTTTTTCTGTAGATTAGGCCAGATCAGACCACAGAAAACTTCATATGCTTGTATTTATCTTACTCCCCAAAAATTCTTTCACTGAGTTCCACTTGAGTTCTCTGTCCTTAACTTATGTTGAGGGAATTATAGACTCGAAAATATATTGTACTTGGGGACATTTTTTCCATGTGATGTCACACTCCAGAAATGTCACTCAAAACCTAATGTCTGTCACACAAAGTTGTTTCCCTAAAGATCTAATATGTTTCTTCCTCTGTATACTGATAAACGCATAAGTTCTGCTATCATTAAGATCAGTCAAATTTCTAGTCCAACATTTGTAATGATCTAAACCCTAAGTTTTATCTATTTGCATTTGAACTGCCTTCTTCATCCTTTAATGATGAACAAATCAGGCTATTGGGAGTGGAGGAAGATAATACCACCAGAGCATGAAGATTCTGAGGTCGTTGGAAAAGGACAAGGAGGTTAACAGACTTCCTTTATATGTGGGTAGCGGGGAGAGGATATCAGTGGAAGTAGCCTTAAGATAAGCAAAAATAAATCAACACAAATTTAGGAGCTCCAGGAAGCCAACAAGAATAGGGCATTTTGATGGAGCTTTAAGAGTCAAGGCTAAATGAAAAAAGCTTCTTGTAAAACTTGACCCAGCTTAAAACATGAGTGATGAAAACAAGTATGGCATTTTGGTTTTAGGATCTATGCAAAGAATTCAATTCAGGATCAGTAGCTGCAAAGTGTACAGTTTTGATGTTTAAATACCAGGAGATTGAACCCTGGAGCCCCACCAGAAAAGACTCAACATGCTTAAGGATTTAGAGAGGTTTAACCATCTGGGGGTGAAAAAGTTTGCAACAGAACAATCTAGATGGTTATGTTAAGTACTGTGCCACACAGAGAAACCATAATTTATTTCTATGATTATTTTAAAAGAAGAAGATTCTTGAACCATTACTGACTCTAGGATGCAATACAACGAGCCTTCTTTTGAGGGTCTTTTTATTGGTCTCGTGAACAAAATCCAGCAAGTCCATGTCAGTTTTCCTTAACATGGTCATGTTTATTTAAGTTTAGTCAAATGAACTAAAGATAAGACACACAGGATCACACCCAAGAAGAACCTTAGACATCACCTAGCGCTACTCCTTCACTTTATAGATTTAAGACTAAGATTCACAGAGGCCAGAATCAAATGTCTCAGCTAATGGCAAAGAGCTGAGGCCTCTGGATTCCAGGGCAAGCTCCCTGTCCTGTGAGAAGAGCATCAGTCTGCTCTGCCGCAAACACGACCAAGGCTAGTAATACAATTGCGATTGAAGCTATTTCTGGTGCAAAAACAAAGACTCCTATCTCTACCATTCCTCATATCTTACAACCGTTCATATTTGCTTTTTTTTCATATAAATTATTTCAACTTTAACTTTTTTAGTTTTTAAGTTCCACTATAATTTGTATATTCTATGAAATTCCCAGGCGACTTTATTGAGCATATGTGTTGACAGTATAGACAAATTTCATCTTTTGACTTGTTACTACATGTCTTTCTTTATGAATCTCCTCAGTGTTTTTTTATGACTCAAGATTTCCTTTTAAATCTCTTTGGACCAATATTTCTATATTTTCGCTAAGGTTTGCTTAGCACTTTCAAACTCAAAAATATAACCTGTAACTATGAATCTTTTCCTCAGCAGGATAAGCATGCTTTGTAGTTCTTTGGCAACTAACTCTTTCCCTTCAGCTCCTTCCCTCCAGGATATTTGCAGAAAGTTTTATTAGTTCTTATTTTCATACCATAAGTATCTCTTCTACCCATGGAGCATCCTCATTCCAAGTTGAAGGACAGATACAAAACAGAATCAAAGTTGTATTAAAATATAGCAGATACATTTTTAGGATCATTATAAATGCTTGTTTTGTTTAGAAGTTTTGTGCATCATTTATTTATTTATTTTTTTTGCGGTACGCGGGCCTCTCACTGTTGTGGCCTTTCCCGTTGTGGAGCACAGGCTCCGGACGCTCAGGCTCAGCGGCCATGGCTCACGGGCCCAGCCGCTCCACGGCATGTGGGATCTTCCCGGACCGGGACACGAACCCACGTCCCCTGCATTGGTAGGCGGACTCTCAACCACTGTGCCATCAGGGAAGCCCTATTTTTTTAATAACACAATATCTATATCATTTTAAGAACACACTGCCTACGTTTCCTATTGTAATAGAGCCTATTATTTCTTACGTAAAAAAAATTGTACTTTTGCTGTATCCTTAAATTCACAAAGAATGATAAAATTTTTTTAACATCTTTATTGGAGTATAATTGCTTTACAATGTTGTGTTACTTTCTGCTGTATAACAAAGTGAATCAGCTATATGTATACATATATCCCCATATCCCCTCCCTCTTGCACCTCCCTCCCACCCTTCCTATCCCACCCCTCTAGGTGGTCACAAAGCACCGAGCTTATCTCCCTGTGCTATGTGGCTGCTTCCCACTAGCTATCTATTTTACATTTGGTAGTGTATATATGTCAGTGCCACTCTCTCACTTCGTCCCAGCTTACACTTCCCCCTAGCTTACACTTCCCCCTCCCTGTGTCCTCAAGTCCATTCTCTACATCTGCATCTTTACTCCTGTCCTGCCCCTAGGTTCATCAGAACCTTTTTTTTTTTTTTTTTAGATTCCATATATATGTGTATATGGTATTTGTTATTCTCTTTCTGACTTACTTCACTCTGTATGACAGAATCTAGGTCCATCCACCTCGATAAATCTTTTTTGCAATGAGGAGTTAGTCAAAACAGGTAACTAATTTTCTCAAACTCTAAAACTATGGGAAACCTTTTGTAAGAATTAAACTCACAAAGTCTTAGATGAGCTCAAATCTGGAAACTGATAGCAGATATAGTCCAATATATCTGGAAACTGCCAGCAGATATAGGAATTCCTCAGAATGGCTCTTATCTCTTCCATTTTTTATGTCCCTTCCATGAGATTTATTAACATAAATGAAGCTATTAGATTCTATTTTGTGTTTTCAATACTCCTCTCTCCAAATGTGTCACCATTTAGAATTCACCAAAAGCTAAAATTTGGATTACTGCTTTATCACTAAAAAGTTTCTAAATCTTCTACCACCTGTAAGATCCCTTCATGAGCATGTTCTCTTCAAAAAGATCAAATTCGTGATTAGGATGAATTTCAAGGATATGATTTTTAACCATCTCCAGAGTTTTTCCTGGAGCATTTCAGGGACACTTGTCTCAAGGAAGTGTGTCTGGAGTCAAGCCAGGGTGGCCACAGCCCAAACAGTACTGGAGTTATTTTAGTGCCCTGTGATATTTTCATCCCAATCCTTTGTCTTTCTTTTCGGTAGTATCACTTTCCGGATTGTACCTCATACATAAAGAAAGGAATAGGAGAGTGCTAAGGAAAAATAAATATTACTAGAGTAGAATTTAAAATATGGTTAAATGGTTGTTTACTTATTTTTCTAATCAGAAAATATCTCTTTCTCTATGTATGTGTATAGGTATATACATATACACATATACATGTATATACATATGTTTACCTATACACACATATGTATAAACATATACACACATATGAATTTAAAACCTATATGTAATTAAACTACAGTTTCATGTTGCTTCTGAATACCATTGATCTACATACACATAAGCTTTTAAAATCATGAATCTTATTTAACTTATTTTGCTAATTTATATTAAAACTTAATTTACATATTAATAGTTACCAAAGTGTGTGCTTTTAATGATCATTTACTGCTTATTTTTTCTTGTGTGAAAACTAGATATTCTTCATCTTTTTTTTTTGGCTCCACGCCCTTCACAAACACAACTCATTTCCTTCAACATTTTCTCTCACTGCACGCTATGATTTTCAAACTGCAGGAAAGAATGCTTCGTAAATATTTTGAAAAATCTTCTGCTGTAAACTTTCCCTCTCCTCCCATTTTGGGTTTCTGTGTCTTCCTACACACAAAAAGGGAACGTGCCATTACTTTTTGGAAAATTAAGATTCTAAAATCTTTTTCCCCTCTTGACAATTTCTCACATGGACTCTGAGTATTCATATCCTCACATCTAAAATTGGCAGAAAAGTATTTTTAAGTAACAAGCTTGTATCAGTTATCTGAACCACATTTTAAGTTTCTGTTAGTCTTCTCTTAACGTTTATTGTTTTATATTTTAGTTAACATAGCCAAAAACAGTTTTATTGCCTTTGATGATATTTTCAAGAGGTCCAGATACTCTTTTGATGCAATGCTCTTCCAGTTCAAGAAAAAATGTTCAATTATTCCTCAAATGAGTCTTCCAACATCATTGAATTTTTACATTTCTCAGCTACCTATAATATTTGTATTCTAAATTCCCTTAACCTATTTTCTAGGCCTGTCATTTTCTCTTATGTTGTTGTAATTAGTTTATATGTTTTATCCACAGCGGGAGACATTGTTTTGGTTCATTCTTAGTTGCTTTATTGCTGCTCTTCACAGCTTCCAGGAATAAATATGTTTAGCTCATCTGTAGTATGAATTGGTTTAGAAGTTGTCTTTCATTGTCATAGCTAATCTTTTTCTGCAACCTTGTTTTCTCCTTTATTACTTCTCAAGAATAGTGCGTGTCAGCTCATTTACATGTTCAGGTCAGCCTTCTGTAATTATTTCAGGCATCACAGGTTTCTTCTCTAGGTTGTTGAGTCCGTTTTCCCCTTTGGTGTTGCAATACCTGTTCACTGGGCATGGCGTTTTGAATAGGCCTCATTGTTTTTGGAACTTAAATTCTGTTAAATTCTTTGGATTCTGTTGTTTTCCCTTTTTACCAGACACTTTTCTATTGTATATGGAAATAAGAGATGATCTGATGCTATGGTGTTATTTCCCCCACTGTACCATCTTTTTACAATGTCATAGACCGGTACTGCGAATACAGTAATTTTTTTCTATAGTCTTGCTTGATTTTTTCATGTTAACCTCTTATGACGATCACTACACAGTGTATTAAAATAGATGCACGCATCATTTCCAAAGTATTTTTCAGTCCTCCAACAGACTTTGCCTGGTGCTTAAGGTTTGGACACTAAATGATAATGATCTATAATATAAAATAATTCATGTTCACAGATTTCTCCAAGTAGGTTAACGAGTAAATTTAGAGGCAATCTTTTTCAGCCTAGCAACGTTTCTTCGTTAGAGCACAGTACAGCTGCCACCCCTTCCTTGCTGTGATGCCAGGAGCTGCAGTTACTGAGGTTAAGCACATTCTTGAACAAGTTAGTGTTGAGCCGTTAACCTTACCAAGGTGCAGCTTCAAGCCCCAGCTACCTGGCCATGTACACAGAAGGGTTAAAATGTCTTTCGTTTTGTCGCTGACTGGCTTTCCTCGCCGCTAAAACTATAGAGAACAGTTGGAGTAACTAAAATATAGACCCTATTCCAGAGGTTAAAATGGGCCACTCCTATGTTTTGATTTATGTTTTATGTTGTCTCCACAAAAAGACCTCCTGCCTCTGTCTCCTTCAAGCAAAGCGGCAACTCTGCCTTGAACCACTGTCCTTTCATTCTCTTCCCCAAAGCACTAAAAGCTCTAAGCTCCTCTGACCCTTATCTGTATTCAAGAAGATTTTCTTTACATCTGCATAACTTAAAGATGTCTATTTCCATCATAAAGAGACAGTTTGCCTGGAAGCTGTATTGGAGTTTCCATCTCCCACCTAATAAAAACTTCTTGCAGTTTTTAAATAATGAAATTTGAGAGACTGGGGAGATTACACTCTCATCCCTGCTCCAGTTTTCTTTGAAGTTTGTGGCATCTGGGAAACCTGATACAACTTCTCATAATCTGTGAGACCTGCATTACTGCATCCAAGCAGTTTTCATGCCAGTCAACAAATGTTTGTTGAGTGCTTACTGTGCACCTGGCTCTATCTGGGATGCATCAGTGAACAAGGAGGACAAAAGTTTCTCTGCTCATCCAGCTGGTGGAAGGAACACTCACCCTAAATGAAATGAGGAAGCTATGTGTGTGTGTATGTGTATATATATATACATATTAGATTACATATTAGGTATATATATATATATATATATATATATATATGTATTAGATAACTATAAACACTAGGAAAAAAAAGTCAGGAGGAAAGGGAGGTGGGGAGGTCAGAATGGCATGGTGATAGCTTTGAGACTCCATGTAAAGCCCTAAAGGAAGAAAGAGTTGCAGGCAAAGGGAGAAGCCAGACAGGCCTTGAAGAACCCAGAAACTACAGCTCTCAGATCTCTCATGACTAATATTTTCCTCAAATCAAGAAAAATGTGATATAAAATCAAAGTATAAGATTTTTCATTTTCTCAAGCTTTCTTGACCCTTATTGCATCTGAGATCCCTGAGCTGTTTTTAAGAACTCTTTAGGACACAGTGGGTTTTAGAAGCAGCCTTCAACTTTTCCTGAAGCTTAGGCCAGTTTATTCTAAGAGCCACCATTTCATATCTCTTTCTTCTAAACAGACCATAATCAAACACTTTTGGATCTATTTTGGTTTTTTTATCCCCCCTCCCCCGCCCCTCACTGTGTCCCTAATTGCTTACAAGTGACATCTCACTGACAGCTGCAAGGCTGCAGACCTCATGCCAATCTCTCCAAAATGAAATCATCCAGCACCTGAGGGAATCTTGGCCTTCTGGACTCCGGTTCTGGCTGAGAAATCCGTGACCTACTTTGATGGCCTGAACCACAGGGGAAGAAGGTCACTTACAGGAGTTCCTACTGCTCTCATTCCTCACCTCCAAAGCTGCCTTAATACCAAAGAAGGCCTACAGATCCTGCCCCTGTGCTTCCAAGCCTGAAAATTCTGGGAGATCAAACAGAGTGAAGAGCCAAGGGCACTTAAGAGTCACAGTAGAACAAGGAAGGGAACTCAAAGTTTACCATGTAAATGAGCCAAGCTGGATGAATGGGGCCTGCAGCAAAGCTAGGAGCTTGCAATCGTTAGGGGGGGGAGCCAATTCTTATATCCAGTCAGTGGTTGCAACGTGGCAATAAAAGTCCAGTGTGGCCAAATCTGTTTTTTAAAGGAAAGACAGAAATCTGAGTGTTTGTATGAGATTTCCCGATGTGTTAACATTGGCACCTAGTAATTCAAAAAAACAAACGGAACCACTGTTGAATTAGGCCAGATCAAATTTGTCTGCAGCCTGGGTTCTGCCTGAGGGGCCCCATTCTGTGACTTCTGGATTCCTCAGTCATTGTCTATTTCATGGTGTTCATGGGAGACTGAAATTCAAAATCAAGAGATGGAGAAAGGATGGTAGGTAATTTCTAAATTGCATGCCAAGTCTTATTTAGTATAGTGGCTGCTCTGAGCATTATGTTTAGGATTCTGAGGCTATTTCTGGGTCAGCAGAGAAAGTATCGTGTTGAATTATCAACGTCGAATGATGGTACGTAAGATGTGTATTTGCCACTCAGCCAGACTATCCACTTGATGGTTGGGGTGAGGGTGGCAGAATAAATGTTTGCAGCTGCCCCCACTTCCTCAGCTTGTCATTTTAGGTGTGTTTCTCTCACATTCCCCAGAGCCTGGGAAAATAGGTGCTGACTTTCAAAGAACAGGGGGGTCCTGCCAACCATCAGGTGCCTTTGCTTGTAACTCATGACACACAAACCACGTTAACATATTCATCCCTAAAGGAGGAGGGCAACCTCTCTGATCTAACAGTCACACACCTAAGGCATAATTTATTCAGTTTTTGTGACGTAAAAATATCACAGCAAAGTACTACTCTAGACCAATCGGGTTTCAGATCATCAAATATTTTCAACTTTTCGAGCTGATTTTAATATACCAAAATGAATTGCATTTCAGCATTAGAATGCTCTTTAAAACGAAGTCCAAGTATTTTATTTTATAGAGAACAATGAAAACCAACACTGGAAAGCAGCCTAAAAGACAGTTATTTTTAGTATTTTAATTCTTGATCAGGAGACCAAAACCAAGAAAGTAACTGAAAAATGTTATCCTCCACAAGAATATCTTAGAGGTAAGGGTATTTCGGTGCTTAGAAATATATGTTTAAACATACATCCATTTATTTTGAACTCCAGAAGGAATTTCTTTACAGGAAAACAGTAGCAAACCTATCAGATAAGTTCTTATCTGTTAATTCACTCTGTTTTCCATCTAATAAGTCTTCTACCAAAACTCTATGCAAAATAAGGGAAGGTCTGTGTACTCCCAGTTTCCAATGATTGCTAACTCGGTACTACAATAAACTCTTGAGTAAATGGAGAAGATGGTAGAGGGCCTATGCGGGATTTTATACCCTACATGATGAAGGCGTTTGATATGAGAAAGCTTCTTCCCACTACCGCAAAGTCTCTTTCCCATCAACATGATGTTGATGTCTAAAATTTTGATAGAAGACTATGCATTATCTACAGCATGGTCTTCCACTTATTTGATGCTGATTCTATGGGAGAATTTTTTTTTCCAAATCTGTAAGTTGTAGAGTGTTGACAGCATTGCAAAATCTTGTCTGTAGACATACAAGTGAACTGTCTGATGGAGGAAACCACCCTCCCACCTACGAAAAAAACAGTTTTGTCTCCATAGGTACATTCATTTCAATAGTCCTGATCTAGAAATGTATCTGTTCTTTTTGATTCTTCTTTGAATTATTCTTATAGCATCTGCCTGGTTCTCTGACTGATCAATGAGTTAACTAAGATCTTTAACACGTTTGTTTTATATCTGTCTGAGAATCATGAGTTTCCACTCTTTGAAAATTTTCTCTTAACAGTACTTACCTCTTAGATTAATGTAAATGCAATTCTTGATAAGTAATATCAAAATTTATCCACATTTACAAAAAAATTAAAACTTCCAACATTGTAAATCAACTATACTTCAAAAAAAATTTTTTAAGAATTTCCACCCTGATTAATTTTTCGTGTGATTTTATTTTATCCTACCAAAACTTTCACTGAGAAATTTGTTTACAAAGAGTATATTTCACAACTAAGCAGATTCCCACTCTGTGTTTTACTTAAAATCGTATTTCACCCTATGGTTTAGAAAAAGTAACAAAGAATAGGAATAACTTGTGAAAAAATTTTTCAACAAATAATTAGTGAGCATTTGCTCTGTTCTAGTCTTGTTCATTGTTATAGGATGGATTTTGTCCCCTCCCTGCTCCAAATTCATATGTTGAAGTCCCAACCCTCAGTACCTTGGAACGCAACCGTGTTTGGAGTTAAAGTCTTTAAAGAGGTGATTCATTTAAATAAGGCAATTAGGGTGGGGTCCTAATCCAATTTGAAAAAGAACCACCAGGGGCTCACATGCACAGAGGGACAACCTTGTGAAGAAGCAGAAAGACAATGGACACATGCAAGCCAAAGAGAGAGGCCTGGAACAGATTCTTTATTTATGGCCCTCAGAGGAAACTAACCCTAATGGCACCTTTCTCTTGGACCTCCAGCCTCTAGGACTATGAAAAATAAATTTCTATTGTTTTAAGCTATGCAGTCTGTGGTATCCTGTTATGGCATCCCTAGCCAACTAACACACTCATATGTCAGACCAAGGGATCCAGGATGTGTCTCACTTTTGGAGAGACCTTTTAAAGGCTTCTCAAGAACAAATTCACTTCTCCGGCATTCACTACCCCAGGAAAAAGCCAATCAAAGCACATGCCCCAAGTCCTCAAAGAGTTTCTCCAATGTAACATCCACTGTTCACAGGGTGACTGAGCCAATGCCCCAGGCAGCCATGCCCAATGCTTCCTTCAGAAAACCTGTCTTCCAATTCAGCTTAACTGAGGTTGATTTGGTCCCATCAACCTCAACCCTGCTACAAGGACAGGCTCTCACCCAGCCCAGTCCTGCCTTCCAGGGAAAAGGGCAATTCCAGATGATGGAGAGTCCATGGCATGGTGAAGGATGTGGGTTGAAGTAATACAGCAGTAAATTTGGAGGTGAGGACTTTCCATTGACGAGGCACAGGAGAGTTGAAGTCCCCTGGGATAAAGCAGGACTAGAAATGAAGAGGAAGATCTGGAGCCAGGGGTTAGAACATTCCCATGAATATGGAAGAGTAACCTGAAGGTTGATGCAGGAAATGGAAGAGAGTGGAATAGTCTGGAATAAGCAAAAAGATAGCATTACTCTCCTGCCCTAAAGGTATTATAGTCGGGAGAGGGAGACATATCAGCAAACAGGTAATTAAAATACACTCTGATGTGTACATGATCAGGGTATGCTAGGGGAGCCCATGAGAGGTATTTGGACCCCAGGCTGGGTCAGTCAGAGTGTGAAGAAGGGAAGGATTAAGGGAGAACTGGGCAGTGTTTGTCCAGCACGATCCAGGGAGAAACACCAAATGTGCCTAAGATGAACTTTCCAGTTATGGAAAAGCATCTCTGTGAGTCGAGTAGAGATGATTGACTAGGCCCTGCCATAGACTAATGAAACCTTTCCCCATGTCCACTAATCAACACGCTCATTATTAGTTTATCTTACTAAGTACTCTAATTCCAGCAAAGGAACACCACCTGGGATGGAAAATACATGCATTCCAGCCTCTAGAATTGGATATCTCACACTGTAAATTGCTTCGGCTTCGTGTGAGTAGATTGACATGAATCATCTTTCCTGAGGCTTTTCAGCTCTGAGAAGCTGACAAGGGCTGAGGGCCAGACTGGAGGTCTTGCAAAATTCACCACAGGTAATGTCACCTGTAAGGCTTCCTGAGAGACAGAATTTTATTTAGTGTTCTTCTGGCAGCACCCTAACCTGCTCTAGAGCCCCTATGCAACTTTTGACAGTGGGTGTGGTGAGTATGGACTGGATATCACCAATTTGCTTGGTGGAAACATAAAGCCCTTTTATGATAACACCTACTTTCCTTTGACGAGCCTTGTTATTGCTCAGTAGCAGAAAAACTAAATTTGGTCCAATCAGAAAACTTGGTCCAGACCAATAAATTTTCCAATTGCCTCTGACTTAAAATTGAGCATCTCTTGGAAAACATTCAATCCAATGCAGGTATGATTCTTAGTGTTGCATGTCACTGTCCAGCCTCGCTGCCTACAATTCTCCTCCTCTACAATGGACTTAACGTTTGTGTCCCACCAAATTCTTATGTTGATATCCTAACCCCAATGTGATGGTATTAGAAGGTGAGGCCTTTGGTAGGTAATTAGGACATGATGCAGAACCCTTGAATGGAATTAGTGACCTTATAAAAGAGACCCCAGAGAGCCCCCTAAGCCCCTTCTACCACATAAGGACACAGTGAGAAGGTGGTCATCTATGAACTAGGAAGCAGCTTCCAACTCCTCCAGTATCTTTATCTTGGACTTCCCAGCCTCCAAAACTGTGAGAAATACATTTCTGTTGTTTATAAGCCACCCAGTCTATTGTAGTTTGTTATAGCAGCCTGGTTGAGCAGTCCTATAAGGAGAACCCTTAGGGGTAGTCTACCCCATAGACTTAGTATAGAAGGCCTTGTCTCCACTGGAAGCCTCTTGTTGCAGGGTGCCTGGCAACCCAACCAAGACCTCAGCTACCTTCCCTAGTTGACCCAAAGCCCACAGCAGCCTGTGAATTTCCCCAGGCTGAGCTTAGCTCCAGAGGAAGCTGAAGGTGATCTTTGCCTTCTTCTGCTCCACGTTGCCAGCTCATCTGGGCTGTTCATGCTCCAAAGGCAACAGAGGACTCTGCAGTCTGTTCCTTAACAAACTCTAGAAATGGCGTACCTGTTTCTTACTTATTTGCCTATAACTGCAGAACTAAAAATGATGGTTTAGAATATGGTTTCCACGTGTAGACACGTGGTCAGAAAAAATCTGTGCCCTCAGATGCGCTTTTTCTTCTTTTTATCCCCCCTCCCGACCTTCCTTCCCTTCATAGCCGTGCTTCACAACAAGTGTTTCTGTGCTCACTTTCTTTACTTCCTCTCCTCACATTCACTCTTTGTGCAATCTGACTCCATTCCCTGAAACTTCTCTCCGTAAATCGTCATTTATCTTCATATTGTCAAATTCAATGACAGTTTATGTGCTGGTCTCCTTTGACCTCACTGTGGCATTGGACACTTCTGTCCTTTTCCTCCTTAAAACTTGCCTTTAGCATTAGTGGCACCACACTTGCCTAGCTGTCCACCTCCTTCTCTGATCATTTTTCAGTCTCTTGCAAAGCAGCCTCTTCCAGTGATGCTTCCACCACTGCTTCAGGGCCTGATTCTTTGTCCTGTGCTCCTCCATCCACATATGATCTCACTGGTCGCCATGTTTAAGTCTCTGCTCTCTTTCAATGACCACTTATGACCCAGTGCTTCTAACCTCTTATGCCCAGCTCAGACACCACTGCTGGGCTCTGGACCCATAGAGTCTGCTCTGAATTTGACATTTCTAACTAAAAGTTGTCTAATCACTTCCTACGCAACATGAATTAAAACCCTTTACTCCTCCTGTATTCCCCTCATTGAAGGCCCAATCGTTCCCACAATGACCTATTATTCTAGTCATTCTAGACGCTGCCCCTTCTACCCTAAGAGTTGGGTTTTAATTCCTAAATATACGTTAGGACTCTTTTCCCGCTTGCCTGCCTGGAGTGTTGCCCTCTCAGCCTCTAGGCTGTACAAACCCTTTCCTCTACCCAATCTCCAGAGTGATTTTTCTAAAGCTGTGAGTCTGTTCATGTGAGGTCACTTTCCGCCTTCAAACTCTTTAGGCTCCCGTCACGTTCAGGACAGAGGTCAAACTCCTCAGCCTGGCAAACAAGGCCCATCACAATCCAATGGTGAGAGGTTCATACTCTGGCATCACACTTACTAGCAGTGGTAATGTAGAGAAGTTACTTAACCTGTCTATGCCTTGGTTTCCTCCATCTGAAAACAGAGACATGAATAGCACTTATGTGATAAGATTGTTGGGAGGATTGAATAAGGAGGCATGTAAGGCAGCTATGGCAGTGCCTGGCACGTAGCAAGTAACTCATTTCTGATAGTAGCTATCTTTATGACCATCCTTCTAATCCTTCTCTTTCCTTCCCTTTGGTCATACTGGTCTACTTCACATTTCTAAAAATAGCTTGTGATTTCATTCTTTTGGGCTTTCTTACCCTGTTGCTTCTTTTGCTTGTAATGCCTTCCTCCCATTCTTCATCTAGCTAACACATACTTTAAAAACCTCTTCTCATGTCACTTCTTCCAGGAAGTCTTCCTTGACCTATCAACTTCAATCCGATATAGCTTCTCCTATGCTTTCGTAGCTCTTTTTAGAAACATTTATCCCAGCACTCAAAACCCTGCATGAAACCTGGTTATATGTCTGTCTCCTATACAAAACTGTGGGTTCCTTAAAGACAGGATACAACTTTGCATGCTCAGTTCTAAGAGCAAGGCTTGACACTGTTGAAACGGGGGTTCAATAAATGATTATTGGGTCATATAAAAAACTGACCATTTCTTTTCATCAGATGCTCAGAGACTCCAGACCACCTTTGCTTCAGAAAAGCAAAATTAGTACTTACTCCTTACTCCAAAATTATTTTTATCGCTTTCCTTCCTCTACTAAAATTCCCAATTTCTAAGCAGCACTATTAGCTTACTGTCAGTGATGAAACTGAGCTAATCAACTGATAATCAATTACAGTTCAATATACTACTAAAGGGTATTTGTATTTTCAAACAAAGCATTTATTAAGACAACAGAAAGACTTTTCAGTGATGGGATTTAAAGAAGTATAGCAGGAGGAAGGGGGGTAGTATGATATACTGGGGAAGATAAATTTTACCAGGGAATTTCTTAGTACTCTTTAAATAACATCAGGTGGGTGTCCAGCCTCCATAGGTAAGTAAGGCTGACGGTTACTGTATGAGGGGTTTGGCTAGGAAGGCATCAAGAAAGTTTTCATAATTATGCTAATTGCTGAGACACTTGAGTGATACCAGTAACAAAACAGTAGTACGCCCATATAAAGGAATAAAATCTTGGTAGATGCTACAACATACTAAGTGAAAGAAGCCAGATATAAAGCGCCATACATACATTACTTAATTCTGTTTATATAAACGTCCTGAATAGGCAAATCCATAGAGACAGAAAATAGATTAGCAGTTGTCAGGGGTTGGAGCAATGGGGAGTGACTTCTAATGCCTACAGTTTTCTTTTTGGGCTGATATAAATGTTCTGGAATTAGATAGTGGTGATGGGTGTACAACCTTGTGAATATACTAAAAGTTGTATACTTTAGGTGGGTCAATTTTATGGTATGTGAACTATATTTTAATAAAAATATATAAGAAAAAAAGTGACACATCAAAAAAAATTACCAATAGGAAAAACAGCATTAGTTATTTATCATTGCTATTAGAAGGTCCAGAAATACAATCACAGTTTCTAAATATAAAGGATCATGTAGCCAGCCGTTTTAATAGCTTATGTAAAGCATTTTTACATTTCTTTTCACCAGTGTCCCGTAAGTCTTCTGCTGTATTGTAACCACTCGTTCACAGACTCTAAAAACTTATTTCTATTAGTTTATAATGCTCTCAATCTAGCTCATTTAATAAAAATAAGCCCTTTCGGATTAGGGACTCACTCTTATGACCTCATTCAACCTTTATCACCTTCTCACAGGCTCTAAGTCTAAAAAAGTCACATTGCGGGTGAAGACTTCAACATACGAAGTTTTGGAGAACACAGTTCGGTCCAGGGATGGAAGAACAAGAGAGAAAATAGTGTTACATGGACCCAAGGCCCCTGTGGTGCTGAGGCTGCTGGGGTGCTCTTGTGTTGCAGCTGTGCTGCTTCCACCCTACAGGAAGCTGTGCGCCTGCATCCCACGCCTCCACAGGAGCACAGAGGCTGGGAGATGCCACCACTGCTGCCGCTGCTGCTGAAGGTGGAGGTTACAAGTGCTGTGCTGCGAACTCTGTTGCTGAAACCACTGCCTGGGCAGGAACCCAGGAGCCTACATTTGTCTGCTTGCTGCTGCTTCTGTCCAGAAGTGCTGCCACAAGCAGGAGAAAATGGTTTCTTTCCCCCTCCACTTTCCCTAATTTCCCATTTAGTGCTTCCCATGAAGCACAGGCAGGACCTAAGTGTAAACTCTCAGGCAAGAGAATCTGGGAAATATCATTTGCAAACTTTCAACCCCCTGTGATTCAAAGGAGACAGGAGTGGGGAGGAGGGCCAACAGCCATATAACCAGAAGAGCTCCTATGACTACTGTCCTTTTTTCATGTGGTTTGTCCCACATGGGGCATCAGCTCTGTTCTTTTGTTCTCCAAGCCTTCCTAAAAGAGAGCTGTTGGGCTTCCCTGGTGGCGCAGTGGTTGAGAATCTGCCTGCCAATGCAGGGGACACGGGTTCGAGCCCTGGTCTGGGAGGATCCCACGTGCCGCGGAGCAACTAGGACCGTGAGCCACAACTACTGAGCCTGCGCGTCTGGAGCTTGTGCTCCGCAACAAGAGAGGCCGCGACAGTGAGAGGCCCGCGCACCGCGATGAAGAGTGGTCCCCACTTGCCACAACTAGAGAAAGCCCTCGCACAGAAGCAAAGACCCAACACAGCAAAAATAAATAAATTAATTTAAAAAAGAAAGCTGTTGTATGTAGAAAACTTTTTTGAAGGTTTCATATAATTCAAGATGTAATAACATAGGGAGAAAAATCTCAAGATTCGGTACTAATTATGATTGTTTCCACAAACCAAGGGGAAAAATAAATACTTTCCTAGGGGTTTTCTGCTGGTCACACTCTAGGTTCTAGCTTTGCTTGTTTCCCCTGCTCAAGGTCTACCTCTCTCCATCCCCTGCAGCCCCGTATCTCTTTTCCTCCAAGTCACCCCCCACTCTCCCCACCCCAGCCCCATACTTCCCTTACTCTGCCTCCTGGGAGATTGTAAATCAGTCTTTATTGGACAGAGCAGTCTAGTTTTCTCACTCTTACCCATCAAGGTACTTTTTTTTTTTTTTTCTTTTTGTGGTACGTGGGCCTCTCACTGTTGTGGCCTCTCCCGTTGCGGAGCACAGGCTCCGGACGCGCAGGCCCAGAGGCCATGGCTCACGGGCCCAGCCGCTCCGCGGCATATGGGATCCTCCCAGACCGGGGCACGAACCCGTATCCCCTGCATCGGCAGGCGGACTCTCAACCACTGCGCCACCAGGGAGGCCCCATCAAGGTACTTTTAAAAATAAAATATCCATCCACCTCAGGAATGAATTTTGCTACATCACTCTAGATGGAAAAAGCAGTAGCCGTCCATTTTTGTCCTAAATGATCATTCCTTCTTTCAGTTATTCTTATGCTCTTTCTTTGATGCAATTTTGATAATATCAGGCCTCTTCTTATTTGAAGCAAATTATACTTTGCCCTATACTGTATGTTACCATCCACTCAACGCTGTGTTTCATCTGCGGTCATGGCTGTAACAACATGCATCCTTAGTTTTACAGTAAAATAAAATGTATCCATTGTTGAAAAGTTGGTGTACCTGGGAAGGTTTTCAACACACCACTGAGAAGCTCTGAAGTAGGAGGTAATTGCAAGTGTGGCAGCAAATACAATGAATAAGACATTAGTCCTTACTTTCAAGGAGTTTCCGATTCATATAGAGAAAATAAGACCTACATATAAAAGCTATAAAATAAAGCAAAATCCGTCAAGGTGACTAAGGAAAAAAAGCAAAGAACCATGGGATTTTGGAAAGGGCTTTGGGAGAAAGTGGCCCCTGAGCTGAATCTTGGGGGATAGGTTTGGACAGACAGTGAGAAGGAGAGAGAGGAAGGTGTGGGTGGAAGGTTGCTATAGGAGGGAACGTGGGTGCAGAAGAACGTGGACAGGTTCAAGAAATAGTGAGTAGTCAATATAAGAAAGTCTCAAAATTCTAAATGACCTGCGTGGATTTTTCATTCCTACTTTTATATAATTTCTCCATAGGGTTAACCATCACTGCTTTACTGATGAGCCAAAAATCTAGATGCATTGCTTTCTTCTCATCTACCTCCTTCAGATACATGAGGTGGAGGAGAAAACCACAAGTTCATAAGGGATAGAGACTCTTCGCAAAATACCTGGCAATCCTCTAGGGGGCAAATGGGTGCTAAAGCAAACAGGGTTCACCAGAGAATCTGGGTCAGGGTGAAGAAGAAAGTCCAGAGAAATTTAAGACACTTCACTTCTCTTTTGTGTTAGAAATCAGTTCCTCTTACCTTACTCTGTTTGGACCTATGAATCTTCTCTACCTCTCTCTACTGACTTCTGATCCTCTCCAAATTGGTTAATTTGACTCTGCTTTCCTCTGTGCCTGGCCTTTTCTATTTGATAATCTGTTTGATTTCAGATCCTGATATCCATTACTCATCTAAAATGCTGTTTCCAAATGTAACCTAGAAATCTAGAGTAGATTCATGATTGCTTCTCTCCTTTAGAAGTTTTCAGTCCTGGTTGGTACTAACCCTATAGAAGGCAATGGAAATGGGAAGGAAGAGTGGTGTTGGTTGTCACAGTAATTACAGGATGCCACCAGCATTTAGTGGGGAATAGGGGGGCAGGGAAGCTAAAGGTTTTATAATTCTTGGGATAGTCTGACAGAAGAATTTTCTCATCTAAAATGCTAATAGTCCTCCTCACTGAAAAATATTGCTTTTTTTTATGTCTTTTTTTTTGTAAGCTTATTAAACAGGCCCAGGCACTTCAGCAGAATGGACCAAAATTATTTCCCCTGACAGTCTAGCATCATGCCTAGTATATGTAAACGTGCGTGTGCGTGTGTGTGTGTGTGTGTGTGTGTGTATGATGAGGGGCTGAAGGGAGCTTGTGAATGTACTAATGGATTTATTGTCATGGTCCAGGAAGGCAGAAATGCAGGCCTAGATCCCCAGACTAATCACTGCCTGCTCAGCACGTTGCTTTCCCTCATAAAGTCCTCATGGGCATTTTGCAAACTGTCTTTATCCATCATCAACCTGCTTCCTCCCTGCCCCCCACCCCCATCAGGACACAGAAAGAGCCACAGTATAATGGGGACCAAAATACCGCTTCATTAATGGCAGAAATGCCTAACACATCAGGGAGTCTTTATAAAAAGTTTAGATTAGAGGCTAAGGTTTATGTGAGGTGGCCCATGCTGAACTTTCTACTCCTATTCAGACTACACTTCCACCCCCAAACACACAGATACAACTTTGCAAGTGGCTGAATTGGGGAAGAAAGTTAGAGAAGGAAAGATACTGGCTATGGAGCTAGGATAAGCCTTAGTTTAATTCATCAACTCAGTCTCACTTATCAGCCAGAGAAAAGGGTAGAAGGAATCAGAAATGGAAAAAGAAAGAAAGCTGACTATTCCTTCTCAAAGATGTGATCCTATTGAGTCTACATCCTAGAGAGATGCAAGAGACAGAAGGTACAAGAGGATGAACAAGGCTGGGCTTCCTAACTCTAAGTATAGAGGTTCCTAATGCTAGCGTATTCCTACTTGGTAGAAAACCATCATCTGAAGAATCCCTTTGTCCCTGACACTTCATTTCCTTACTTCCTTTGGGGATATGGAGAACCAAAAAGAGGCCTCGGAAGATGAGTGGAAGAACTCTTCTGCCCTACATCTTAAGCCTTTTTGTGCATTTTGATTCACGGTAACCATAAACAGTGTATTAGGATGTCTTGAACTGAAATTTGGCTTGGAGGTATGAGAGGCATTCTAGAAAGAAAAATAAATTCATATGAAAAATTATAAGGGATGGGCATAGTAAAGAAAAGAAAGGTTGACTAGCTATCTCGGGATAGAATTGTCAGTATTTGGTTAAGAATCAGACGTGGAAATTGGGGAGAGGAAGCAATCAAGTTGATTACCAGTCTTCAGAGTGGGATTGTTCATAAAATGCAGAATATTGGATGATGAACATGTTTGGGGAAAGAACATTTCTTTCTGGTACCACGTTAAATCTAGATGAAGTGAGATATGCACGTGAAGATGTCCAGGAGGCCACTGCCACGTGGGTCAGGCACTCAGGGAAGAAGTCTAGACCATTTATTTCCCTGTTTGACAGTAAACTCCTACTTACTCTCCAGGGCCCAACTCAAATGTTTTGCTTTCACTGACCCATTTGGGCAGAATTCCAAGTAACTGTTGTTGCCAGCACACTATATTCTACTTCTGACAAAGAGTTCATCACAGTTTGTTGCTCCTAATTATTTTCAGATCACATGAAGTCCTGGAACATGACGGATTCATCTTTACAGCCCCAGTACCTGGCACAACCTAAATAATGCTTTACTGAAACAGAATTAATCGATATTTTGTTAAACGGTTGGTAGACTGTTCTGGGAAATTTGGTAACAAGGCTGATACTTAAGGCAATTAGTAGGTTAGTAACTAGTCAATACTCTCCAGTCATTGGTCTTCTTCTTTGTTCCTTGAACAAGCCACACTGACGCCCAGTTTTGATCTCGGCACTATCTGTTCCCTCTGCCTGGAGTGTCATTATAACAGTTCTTCCTGTTGTCACTCCTTATTTTCATTTGGTCTCCTCAGAGAGACACTCCAAGCTAAAGGGATGCCATCTCATCCAGAACCCTCTATCTTCTCACCCTGTTTTGTTTTCTTCATCACACGTATCACTACCTGACATATTTATTTGCTTGTTATCTGTAGCCCTAAGACACATCAGTTAGGTCCATGAGAGCAGAGAACTCCTAGGGCTTATGCACTAGGCTAGACCCCTAATGCCTAGAACAAGTAGGCCTTCGATATTTATTGACTGAATAAATGAAGCAGGTCATTGCCAAGGCACAGGGAAGATGTTGCAATGAACATTTGCAAAAACTTTTGGATTTACTCGGATTTGAATTTGCACACTGAGAAATACAGGCTAATGTGGTGACTTACCATGTCTTCATTATTTTTTTTCCTTTCTACCTGCAGTTTTCTCACTTAAGCAAATCCTGAGGCAAAAACTCAAGAACGCTGCTGTCCTTTATTTCCACAGCTGAGTTGCTGTGATTACAACTTCAGTGATGATAGACTGGATTTTATCTAGGATCTCTTTGCTAAAGATTTTATCTTATTTAATGCTGCCCGTGAATATTAACAAAATATAGGCACGCCAATACTGCAGGTTCAAGAATCACCTATACAGTAACAGGAAAACAGAACATATGAAAGAACCATATGCACGACAATTGTTGCTGCCTCCAGAAAGATGTGACCAAGACTCTGTAACACCCTAACTGCACAGTTTGTAAACTGCCTACTTAAGTCTGGACTCAAACTGTGTTACCCACTTTTAAACTGTGTTAAATTTCTTAATACTTTAGAGTTGCTAGGGTGAGCCCATTTACTGTGACAAAAGGATTACCTTTAATTTGGTCTTTTACTTTAAGTAAGTAATATTTCTCCTTTAATGATTCTAACAAAAGAGGGCTATAGTTTACTACCTATGAATGAGAAAAAGCTGATCTGAGGCATATTGGATTCTCAGAGGAGACCATGAGCACATGTATACTGTAGCCCATAGCAAGTATTGGGAGGCTGTATGAACAAATCATTAGGATGATGGGGCCTTAGACACCAATCTCAGATTATGAATACATATTCATAAGTAGATCCAAGCATTTAAGAAAATTAAATTTGATAATTTGAAAATATTTGCTCCTAATTTACATATTAAATGTTTACCTCTTTAAAAAAATAATAATAATTTCAAAATCAGTATTCATCAAAGGCTTGGTAATCAGGGAGTAGTTATTAAAGGCTGATTTTTAAAAATACCAAAAGGATATATATTTTTTCAAATTGCATTCATTTATTTGTTTACCTTTTTTTTTCTTTTTCGGTACGCGGGCCTCTCACTGTTGTGGCCTCTCCCATTGCGGAGCACAGGCTCTGGACGCACAGGCTCAGCGGCCATGGCTCACGGGCCCAGCCACTCCACGGCATGTGGGATCTCCCCGGACTGGGGCACGAACCTGTGTCCCCTACATCGGCAGGCAGACTTTCAACTACTGTGCCACCAGGGAAGCCCTGTTTACCTATTTTGTTTGTTTGTTTGTTTGTTTTGCGGTACGTGGGCCTCTCACTGTTGTGGCCTCTCCCATTGCGGAGCACAGGCTCCGGATGCGCAGGTCCAGAGGCCATGGCTCACGGGCCCAGCTGCTCCGCGGCATGTGGGATCCTCCCAGACCGGGGCATGAACCTGCATCCCCTGCATCGGCAGGCGGACTCTCAACCACTGCGCCACCAGGGAAGCCCCTGTTTACCTATTTTTAAAGGTTCTTCTTCAACCTTTTTTCTTTTTCTTTTTGGCAGTAGAGTGCTAATGTTCTCTTCTGTCTTTTTTGTTTCTTTGTATGATATTCCATTCCCATCTTCTTCAGGAAGTTCAGGTCGATGCCAGCAGCCATTCTCTAAATTTGTCTCCATCTTTCACATTTCATTCTTCAAAGATCTCTTGAGATTTCTGGCATTGATGCTCCACTTAATTTTGCTTTAGAATCTTTAATTGGTGGTCCAGTCCCAAAAGACCCATCAAACTTCACATATCTTTACTGACAAACAGACACTGGATTTCTCATTGATTTCATTGATCTCTTGGGAGGTGTGCTCCCTGAAGGCAGCACTTTACTTTCACTGAAAAAGACACAGTTAGGTGATACTGGAAAGGCATTTCTGAATTATAAGGCAAGTCCTAAAATTGACATTGGATCAGTACTCTTTGTAGAAAAGATCCTCCTTTATTTACAAAGTGAAATTATGTTATTCCTTACAACGACATCAGAGACAGGTTTGCTGTTATTTACATTCAGTCTCCTGCCCTGAGTCAAATAATGCATTCCTTCAGGAAGGCATCTTGGAAACGAACTTATTCTGTACCCTGTGGACAGAGACTAGGATTTCTTTGGAGGTCCTACAAGTACTTCTTTGGAGGCCCTACAATTACTTCTCTGGAGGCCCTTTAGCTATATTTCCCTAAAAACTACCAGGGAATATAATAGGCAACTATAAATTAATCTTGCTTTTTTGGAAACCGCTCCATTCTCCTTTCTCCATACTTCTCTGTGCCTTACTTCTGAATCAAACTTCCTTCTCTCCCAAACTTTTCCACTGTGACTTCTGGAAACATCATAGGATATTCACTTCATTTCTTTGCTTTAATTAAAATTCAATTTTCTCTATGGAGACATTGCTTCCCTTGAAATGTATTCAAGTGGAACCTGGCCATTTTCCTAAAAACTAAGTTATCACAGGATTTAAAAGTGGGTTTGCTTTTAGCTCTACATTGCCTATTCTGAATCACTGCTCCTTACCCTAACATAAAAACTCCTTTTAAGGATCTTTCCATACAGCTATATCACCTTCTAACAACAACCACCACATTAATTTCCAGAATTTCCTCTCCACCCAAGTCCCATCAGTGTCTTATTTGGCTTCCCTTCCATACCCACACATTAACCCATCCAACATCTTAATTTCATAGGTCCTTGATTTCCTCAGCGTTGACAGCCTGTACTCCTTCATCAACTCAACCTCCCACCACCTATATACTAGACATTTTTATGGACGCAACTGTCCCATATCAAAAACTATAAGCTTCAGGATCTTTATTCCCTGATTCTTATTTTGATCCTCAAAAATATCTTATTCCTTACTTCTATTTCACTTGCCTGTGACCTCAGAATGATCTAGACCTTTTATCTATTTTCCAAATTTATCAACTGTTCCTGTCTTAATTTTCTTATTTGACTAAATCATGTGATACATGATAAAACACATGACACATCCACACTCAAGCTTGTATCTTTAACTTCCTTTATCATCTGACATGAATGCCCCAAAAAGCCTAATCCTGCATCAATACTATTGTGGACCTTCTTGTTCCTGTACCCAAGCTGCTGAATACTGCTGGAGAAAAGCCAGCAGCCAAGAAGCTGGTGCTACCACAAATGTGCAAACTTTCATCTCAGCAGTATCCTCAAGATGACAATAATCTTTTTATGTGATGCTATTCTGCTCCCTCTCCCACCCTCTATTCACACTTTTAACACTACTCGGGGTTCCCCCTCCATCAGACGTTCCTCTATTTTCAGCAGACCATCTATCTATCTCATCTTCTTCCACCTTAAAAGTCCTTACATAAATATGCACTCAAACATATGAAACAAAATTTTAGCATCTTTCTACCCACCCCTTCAAAACACTTATCTTCCTGGGCTGTTTTTTACTTCTCACCTATCTCAGTGGAATTTTATCCCACCTCCTGCCTGGGGCTGGTTCTTTTCCTGTGCTTTGGATACCATTTCTGCATGCCACATTTTTTGTTTGTTTCTCCTTTTCTGATACTTAAACTTACTCTTTTTTTCTGTATCCTATTTCTTTTTTATATAAACAGGTCCAAGTCTCTCCCATCTTTTTTTTTTTTTTTTTTTTTTTTTGCGGTACACGGGCCTCTCACTGTTGTGGCCTCTCCCGTTGCAGAGCACAGGCTCCGGACGCGCAGGCTCAGCGGCCATGGCTCACGGGCCCAGCCGCTCCGCGGCACGTGGGATCTTCCCGGACCGGGGCACGAACCCGTGTTCCCTGCATCGGCAGGCGGACTCTCAACCACTGCGCCACCAGGGAAGCCTCTCCCATCTTAAGAACAAATTATTCAAGGGCTTCCCTGGTGGCTCAGTGGTTGAGAGTCCGCCTGCCGATGCAGGGAACACGGGTTCGTGCCCCGGTCCGGGAAGATCCCACGTGCCGCGGAGCCTGTGCATCCAGAGCCTGTGCTCCACAACGGGAGAGGCCACAGCAGTGGGAGGCCCGTGTACCGCAAAAAAAAAAAAAAAAAAAGAACAAATTATTCAACCACATGTCCATCTAACTTTTACCCACCCCTCCATTCTTTCTTTCAAAGTCAAGCTATCTTTAAGATGCTTGCTCTTTCCACTGATGATAACCCATTCGCTCCTGAATCCACTTCTGGTTTTCACACCTTTCATTCTGTGGAAGAGATTCCTGCTCCTCTGCTCAGTTCCACAGGAACAATCCAATGCCTTTTTCTAGGTGACTTTTCTCCAGCCATTACAATGTTGACCACTTCCTCTTAAAACTGTTTTCTTTCTTGACTGGCAACACCAGTCTCTGCTGCATTGTCCTTCCTCTGAGTCTCCTTCCAGGCTGTCCTTACTCTCTCCATCCAGTGAATGTTGCTTTTCCCCAGGATTCCACCCTTAACCAGTTTCTCTCAGTACACAACCCCAAGGGATCTCAACTATTTTCTTGGCTTCAGCCACTTGATGGTATTGATACACTCTGACAACTTCCAGTCTAGTTAATTCTTTGAGCTCCAGATTTGATGTAGATAACTGCCTACCGGCAGCTCCACATGGATATTCCGCAGTCACTTCCAACTTAGCAATATGTGGAAATTATCTAACCTATAAATAAGAATCACATAACCTTTCCAGATTCTATTTCTGGATACGTTATGGCTATGAAAGACACCATTAGTCCAATCAAGTACCCTGTGAGTGACCTTAAATCCTTCCCCCCCCTTATTTCCTCACCACCTCACCCATCCTCATTTAATAAGTCATCAAGTCTTGTTAATTCTATCTCAGTCTATGTAAATTTGCATTTAAGTCTCCATATCACAAGCTCACACAGTCTTTCTACCTTTCCTAATCTCTCATTAGACCTGTTCATAGTCTCCTAACTGATCTGCCTACTTCCAGGCTTGCACCTCCCAATCCAGCTACCTGCTGTTGTCAAACTGATTTTTCTAAAATGCATATCTGAGAATGCTAATTCCCTGGGGGAAAAAGTCAGTGGTTCTCAATCAAAATCAGGAATAAATTCATACTCTTCAACAAGATATAGAGGCTCTTCATAGCCTCAGTTCTTCATCCTTCTCCAGCTTCATCTCTTAAGTACCTCCTCAGGCACCCTGTTCTCAAGTTGTTCTAGCAACTCGTAGGCCATCAAACATGCCTTATTCTCTCAAGACAATGCCTTCACCCAAGTCCTTTCATCACATGGAAAATACCTACTCTTTCTTTAAGACTCAGTTCAGTTATCTTTTTCTTTAAGAAGACTTCCTACCCTTCTCCACCTTGCTCTGACTAGGTCTATTCATTTATGTTCCCTTCAGACTATGCTTGTTTTCATCATATTACTTCTTATCATACATTGTTTTGTAATTATTTATATTCTGTCTCCCCCATTAGACTGTGAGCTCCTAGATGCAAGTTATTCACCTTTGAATCTCTAACCCCTAGCACAGCGTCCTGTATATTTTCGGTGCTCAATAAATATAAAAGAATCAATTTGGAACAATACTCTTCACCACTGCTTACAACCCAGTATTACTATGTAAGAAGTTTAGATAGAATCATGATAAGAAATTAAGAAATGCCAGAAATTGTTTGAAACATTACAATCTTTATCAATTTTACCTCAGAGAGGATAGCCCCTCATATTATAAATCTTGGGGTCATTCCCAGAAAAATACAAAAATAGATGACACAAAAAGGCCATTCATACATTTTGAGTTCCTCATTCCTTAATTTACATGACATTAAGACTGGGATGTTGTCTTTATTTTATCGAGCTCAGTAATATAAAAAATAGATATCCTTTTGAAAGATGTAATTTTTTATCAAGTGAGCTTATAAACTGGGAAGTAAATGATTTTGTGTCCTCAATTTCCTAGTCTTACCTTAAGTCCAGAATAAGACTTCCTCCAAAAAAATAATGGGAAACTTAGTATGAGTGTTCTCTGCTTTGTGATAGGCTTTCCAGTGACTTTTGTTACTTTTAATAGAATGTTTAATTAAACCAGTCATATTAGTTAAGAGATAGCTTTGACTGATGTGTTAAATGTCTAAATTAACAGCAAGTTCATAAAATGGAAGCTTGTTTCTTTTTCACTTAACAGTCCAAGCTGGTATTGTGGTTCTGTTTCATGGAGTCATCAGAGGATGAGGCTTCTTGTTGTTTCTCTCTGTCTAGGGTGTCGCCCTCATCTGCATGTCTTAACATGGCTTGTGACCAGACCCACTAACCACTGGAAAAGGGAGAGGGGGCGTGCTATTAAGGCATGTCTTAGAAGTTGAACGCCTCACTTCTGTTCACTTTTAATTAGCTAATAGTCTCTTGGAATAGTAATTGCAAGGAAGCTAAGAAGTGCAATCTTTATTACAGGAACCCAGGGACCCACCTAAAAATTGGGGTTCTATTAGTAAAAAGAGAGACTGGCCTAATACTAGAATACAAACTCTTTGAGAACTGAGATTATGCATTTTTGTGTTAGTAGATGCTTTGCAATTCTTCTGTTAACTTAATGACCTTTTATATACGTAAAGAGTTAACTTGGGTGCATACTCTCTCATCTTTCATTTTCATCAGGGCATGTATCTGAGAAGGGATAATGGGACTCTGTCAGTAGAAGGGAGCTCAGATTATCAAGTTCAATACTTCACAGCCTGTCTTGGTCCTGAACCCAAATGTTCTAGAACTAAAGATGAGAAATTCTCACTATTTTTAACCTTCTAGGACTGGAGAGCAGGGACCACAAGGAAAAAAAAAAAAAAAAAAGAAAGAAGAGGGTTCTTTAATTTCTTACAAGGTTTTTAACTTCTTACAAGGTTTATAATAGGAATGTAATGGATATTTTCAAAAAACAGAATAGAAGAATCTTACTGAAGAAACCATGACAGGCAGCTTCATAAGAATTTTGCTCCTAAATCCGTGCTTTTACTATATATACTTACAGATCAGGCTATTCTGAGGAACTGCTGTTCATTTCTCAAATAATTCAAATAGTTATGTTTTTCCATAGGTAATTTACATAAAATTATTTTTAGAAATCACGATGAACTTCAATCTGTCACCTGATTATCTATGGTTTAATTCCTCTGGAAGCAATTAAGTCTGTCTGGACTCTAGCGATGATGATCTCTAATTCTGTAGAGCTCTCACTTGTTCACACATTTAGAATTACTTTCTATGTCTTTTCATCTATGACATTTTCTAAGGTTAGATGGTTTGGATTCAAAAGCCCCCAGATACATAGTAATTGAATGTCTATTAAACAGGTGGGGTAAAGGAAGAGTATAAGTTGATGCAAGAAGCATAAACAGTGTTCTCAAACACTCCACCTAAGTTGCCTTGTTTCACTTCTACTTTCATATCTCATGATTCAAAATCCTGGGAACCTGTCCCCGGAACACCACTTCTCCTAATCGTAAATACCTAGACCCAATACATCAGACAATACCAGATGTTTGAAAAAATAAAACAACAAATAGCCTCATAAAAGCAGCAGCTTCAACATATTTGAAGATATATATATACATATATTTTTTTTATTCCAAGAGTATAAGACTATTAACTGCTTTTTTAAAATTACATAATCTTTTAATGTTACACTGGTCTGTGATCAGTATGTGTTTTTTTACATAAAGTTTGAGACATACTCAAAGAGATCACGTAGCTATAACTTTTTAGTCAGAAGGACAAAGTTCTAGATACTATGTGAGGAAAGGAAAAAGTATAGTTGGCATTTCTCTTCTTTGCCAGTTGTTATTTCTTAGTTATACTAATTTGCAGGCCACAAAATGAACAAAAGGATTCATGTAAACATGTCACTAGGCATTAAACGTTCAGTCGTTCATTCACTCATTTCACACATTTCACTAGTGCCTAGCAGAGCCACAGATGAAAGGGGAAGTAGCTTGCAGGCAAGTGAGGAGACAGACAATTACCACCCAGGTTCTGAGGGCTGCAGTGGAAGAGGGTGATAAGTAAACTAATGAACTCTTGTTATGTTCTAGTCATTGTGGGAGCGCATCTCATAAAATTCATAAAATTAACTCAGTTAATCCTTATAGAAACTCCCTGAAAAAAATATTATTAATCCCCAAAGAAACTAACATTCAGAGAGCTGAAGTGACTTTCCTAAAGTCACAAAACCAATATGCAACACAGCCATGAATGCAAACCGGGCCTGTCTCACATCACAGTTGTACTCTGTCCACTAAACGCAGTGGTCTCCTTGAGCTCTGCAAGGCGCCACGGGTGCCAGGACTTTAACCCTGCCTCGGGAGACAGAGGGACGGTCATGAAAAAAGGACAGCTGGAGTCAAGTCTTGTGGAATAAGCATGAGTCCTACAGGCAGACACAGTTGGGAAAGGCTTTCCAGACAATGGCAAGAACATGTGAAAGACACAGAGGCTTGTAAGAAATGTCAAGTTTAGGGAACTACAAGTACTTTAGCAGAAGAAAGCCATTGTAGACTCTAGAGGCAGGCTGCCTAGATTCAAATTCCAGCTGCTACACCTCTTAGATGTATTGATGTATACTGGGTGAGTCTTAAACTTCTCTTTCCTTACCTATAAAGTATGGATAATAATAGGACCTACCTTATAAAGCTCTTGGGGATTAAATGACATAATGTATGTAAAGTACTTTACATAATGGCTGGAACCCAGGGAGGGCTCCATGAATATTACACATTATTATTCTGAAATAGCTGGAATATAATGTACAAGGGAAACAGTGATAGGAGTCAAGTTTGGGTTGAAAGGTCAAGGCTCGATCATAAAATGTCTCCTATTTTATATCATTGGGAACATCACTGAAGGATTTAAAGTGTGTGTTTATGTGTGTATGCATTTTTTTTTTTTTTTTTTTTTTTCCCGTACGCGGGCCTCTCACTGTTGTGGCCTCTTCCGTTGCAGAGCATAGGCTCCGGATGCGCAGGCTCAGCGGCCATGGCCCACGGGCCCAGCCGCTTCGCGGCATGTGGTATCTTCCTGGACCGGGGCACGAACCCGTGTCCCCTGCATCGGCAGGCGGACTCTCAACCACTGCGCCACCAGGGAAGCCCTGTATGCATTTTTTATAAAATTAGTTTTAGTTCATTTAAAAATATCTTTGTGATGTCAGTGTGAAGAACAGATTAGAAGAGAGACTTGAATTAAGGAGACTGACTCTGATTGTTGCAATAATCCAGGGAAGGTACCATAAAGATCTGAACTTAAATTTGAGTCAGTGGTGATGGAGAGGAAGGACAGGCCTAAAAAAAATTACTTAGGAATTAGTATCGTAGGAGCTGCTTAACAGAGAGCAGAGGTAGGTTAGAGGGGTTTGTGGTGCCACTCACAGAGATAAGGAATATAGGAGAAACATGCTTTGAAAAAGCTGCTTATAAAGTAAAGTCATGTCTTCTTAAAACAGTAAAGAGAAATTAACCCATTCAGTCAGAAATTACCGGTACTATTCTGTTTGAAAGAGCAACCCAGAGAATCTTGTTGAAGTTTAAAGTTAAAAATAAAGAAATTTGTTGTCATTAAGAAAGTTAGTCATGGGAAGATAAAAAACACTTAACATTTTAGTGCATAAAACTCATAACTGGTTTATTCACACTCAACTTTTATATATTATTCCCCAACATACACAAACACAATACTTTTGGGTTAGGTATAAATTCACAGAAAGAGAGCACACACAAAGAGGTTAGATTATATTTATGATTTTATTAGTAAAGAAGGCAAAATTGGGGGGCCACATTAAGCAGAGGCAGATGCTGCACATCCCACAACAGAGTCCCTTGGCTCCCAAAGTCCCCAAGTGGGAACATAAATGCAGATGACACTGTCAGAACAAGACAGGGTCTCACTAGATCTATAAGGTTGTTTTCCTGCCGTGCCAACGTATTTACTCTGTGCTTACCTACCTAAGGAGAACTTACACCAACACTTTGCATACTTCTATTTACAGGAACATATAAAAGAATTTTTGTCCCCTGGTTTGTGACCCCTACTCAGGATCAACAAAGCAATTCTCTTGGAGAAAGCCCACTTTACCATAATTCTAAGTCATTTTCAGCATTGAATAAGCACTAACTACCTATAATCAAGTGGGCTGTAATACAGTTAGGGAATTTGATTGCAAGTATTTATTTCCAAAACAAATCCTTTAATTTTGACACATTAAGTCAAATGCTAGTTAACATGAACAGAGTCAGATTTTTGGTGGGTAGTAATATGTTTTGATATCTGGAACATTAACTGACTTCTCAATGTCCTGTGTGCTAACTTCTTCTTGAACTGCTAATTATCCTCTAGAAAAGAAATTTCCAATAATAAAATATAGTAAGAATAAGCAGGATATGAAATATTGATCTGATAATTATTAATCAAGATGTTAATGTATCTGAAATTTAATACTTCCTTCTCGATATGAACATTTATCTAGGTCATAATTTCAATGAAAAGGTATGTCTAAAGAAAACTGTTTCATTCTTCAAAGAACTACACAAAGCAGTTTCAGCACCAGGGATAGTAATCTTCCCTGATAATAGTGAATGCCATAAGACAGATGAGTAAACGCTAGATGTCTAACTTCAAATTAATTCAATAGTATCAAAATACAGAAAGAAAAACAATAAAGTCATGAATTAAAGTTCTTTAATCAAATTAAACTTCACTGCAAAAGTTAAAAAGAAAAAAAGCACAAAATTTTAAAGAAAAATTATCTTTGCAAACATAACCATAAGATTCTTATGTATTATAATTTTCCATAGAAATTTTAACCAGTATATTTTTCCTGCATGCTTTGAAGAATAAAATAATTAGTGGACTGTTGATGACCAACTGTAATATATTATTTGATATTAGGTGTATTTCCAAATCAGGGTGAAAAAAGGACACTAAAATCTCTAGGAAGTTAAACTATATTCAGTAATTTACAGAAATAACCAAAAATTGTTAATGTCCACTCCAAAAATGACTGCAAATCTATGTATTAGAATTTCCTTACATTTCAATTTTTAAAATATAATTGTTCTGAAAATGTTGGCCAATTTGGAAGAAAGACATTCATATGTGAATAGACATATTTGAACTAATATATAATCTTCATTAGAAACCAGGTAATCTGGGTTCTGCACAATTTTGGATATGGACGTTTATTTGTTTATATACAAGCAACAAATATAAAAATTTTGATGTCACCAATACCCAACCTCTTTTTAACGGGTGGGACCATCTCTATGTTACATATATGATTATTAGACCAATTTACATTTTAACAGGCATCTAAGTGGGATGCTGGACTTGGGATACTAGAACTCAAAAAACCCGATGACCAGGAATGCATGGTGGAATGGCCAGAATTCAGGAAACATCCAGGTGTATAAACAAATAGTTCGTTAACCCAACAGACTTAATAGCTCCCATTAACTGAGGACACAAAGTTTGGGGAAGAATAAATGCATAACACCTGCAGAAAAAACAACCTGAGGCTAAGACCTGACCCCTTCCATGTCATGCCTCCATCCTGGAGAGAACCAATGCTCAGTGAGCCTGGCCTGAGGTTCACTGATGATCACTACAGCAGTTAAAAAGTTAAAACAGGTTAAGAAGTCTGTTCTTACTTCTTTAATGGTTGAGCCAACTAAATGTTGAATTTGTATCACATTGTTGAAATTACTGAATTGTTAAAATCTCCACTTTTAATTACTTTCCTCCTTCTTTCCTTTATCCAAACATTTATTGACTGTTACCATGCATCAGTCAACAATCACGTTATATTGTTGAAGGTTTTATTTGTAAGAAAGTCATAGTCCCTGCCTTCAAGTAGCTGCCAATCTAGTGAGGGAAAAAACATATAAGGAATGACTACACCACCATAATTTTTTGTGTAAAAGTAATTACCATCTAAAAGTATCACCTTCTTATTTATTCTTTTTTTTTTTTTTTTTTTGGCGGTATGTGGGCCTCTCACTGCTGTGGCCTCTCCCGTTGCGGAGCACAGGCTCCGGACGCGCAGGCTCAGCGGCCATGGCTCACGGGCCTAGCCACTCCGCGGTATGTGGGATCCTCCCGGACCAGGGCATGAACCCGTGTCCCCTGCATCGGCAGGCGGACTCTCAACCACTGCGCCACCAGGGAAGCCCCAGTATCACCTTCTGAAATCATATTATTTACCTAAATTTTACTAATTTATTGTCTGTGTCCTTTATTAGGATGTGAGCTACATGAAGATGGGAACTTTGTCTTATTCATTGCTCTATTTCCTGTGCCTTGGAACCATCCACACCTTGCAGAACATACTCAATAGTTACATGTAGTAAGGAAGATGTTCATTTTCTTCTAGGCTTTAAAAAAATTATATTGTGTGTCTGTGAATGAAGACTACTTATTATATACATGAATTCAATGTATTTCTCTCAAAGTTTTGGCTAAGTTGAAGTTTTAAAAAAAGTTTTCTACCCTTATCAAATAGGACATATGTGTCAAATAGGACATCTATGTTATATTATTCAACAGACATACCATCTATTAAATATAGAATTCCTTTCATTTATTTAATAACAAATATGTACTGTTAGAAATAGATAATGTCTCTTTAAAGTTGTCCTGTTTCATAGTTTCATTATTTGAGACTCTTCAGTATGCTTTCTGATGAATCTCTAATGAATATTACAGTTGCTACTTGTTTATATAATAATTTTGGAGGAATACGCTGATTAATTTATTAGTCTATATGAAATTTCACTTCTGGTTAATGCTTACTGAATAGTAGATGGTCATAAAGCTTAAAGGATTGATGCTTCAATTATATTGACTATTTCATGTTTATAGTTCCTATGTTCTAAGTTCGACTACATCACTTCTCTCACTCTAATCTGTGTTATACATGATTATATTTCCTTTGGCATTTTCCTTATTTAAACGTCAAATAGATTACATTTTACAGTTCTAGAGTGCTGAGACCATGTCTCTCTAGTTCACTTTCAAAACAATTAACAGTATTGTTTACATGTGAAAAGTTAATATATGTTTTACAGTGATTCAGTATAAGACATTTTCAGTACAGGCATTAGTAGAGGTATTGAGACAATGAAAGACATTATGAATTCTATAAATATTCCAGGTTAGGACAATTCCAAATAACTAGTAGATAGGAAAAGAAAGTAGAGATACAAAAATATCAGTTGTCAACTCACATTTTAAAAACTGGAAGCTATGTGGGTAACCTTAGCAATTGCTAAGAAGTTTATGGCATATGAATGATGCCATTAGTGTTGTGGGTTACTGCCAGTCAATGTCAAAATTAAACACACATAACTAAGAAATAATTTGAAAAAGTTAATCACATGAAATCCCACTGTCTCTTCAAAAAAGATAATCAGGGAAAAAAATCTCTGTCTTGGTATCAACTTAAAATACTAAACTTTATTTACAAAGAAAGCAATAACAAAAAGTTTAGTGAAAATGAAAAGTAGAGAAACAGATATTGAAACAACAGGAAAAAATTTGGGTTTAAATCCTCAGATACATTTTGGTAGACTATTTACTTGTGTGGGTTAGTAAATTATAAAGGATTATCTTATTATTTGCTTATTCTTTTGGCTTTTTTATCTTTATAAAGACTCAGAGAAAAATTCCTAGTTCATAATATGCCTTCTCTCCCTATGCCTAGTGAAAAACAAAGAAAAGATATATTGATAATTAGGTTTTATGTACTTAACAGGGATAAAACATTTAAGTTTGAGAAAGGGAAATTGTTAAAACTCTTGTTAAAACTCTTATAAATACAGAGTATGTATAGCTATTTAACAAAACTAAAGAAGAAAACACTGTTCTGTTTGCTCTCTGAAGAAGGGACAGTCAGGTCAATGTATGAAGATAAAATAAGCAGGTATTAGTGTACTCCATTATATAATTTAAAAACTCACAAAATTCTACTGTCTTTTTGTGTCCATGCACAGTCACAATTTCTACCATCTATTGAGCACCTATTACAGGCACTGTTCTAAATGCTTTATGTGTTTAATCTCATTAAATACTCCAAGTAATTCATGTGAGGTAGCTATATTTTACAGGTATACAATGAGGTTCAAGGTCTGTTTGTCCACATTTGAACCCAATCCATCTGATTTCAAAACCCTTCTTTTAGCCACCATACCCTACTTCAAAGGATTATTTGGGATTAGGATGGGAATGTTAAGACAAAAAAAAATGAAATGTTTGATAGAAATGTCTTATTTTGGTAGAAATGTCTTATTTTATAATGTAACCACGTGAGCTTTCTGTTGTGTGTACTAAGGAAAACACCGTGGTATGAATTATGAGGGCAAATCATGTGGCCATCATCTTTCTATGCTTCACTGAATGCAAACAGCCCTGAAACATGCTCTGTTACGTCTTCTTGCCACTGCAAAAGAAATCAGGCTGAGCTTGTTTTAATAGAAACAAAGAAACCAGTGATAAAACTGTAGCCAACATAGGACATTCTATCTACTTCTCACAAACTTAGATTAGCCAAACAGAAATAAAGTTTTATATACACATTCATGTCTATGTAACAGATATCCAAACACACTGAATGTGATGAAGTATCTTGACCCTTAAGACATCCTTTAACCTTATGATTATCTGTGCTATTTAAGATTCATTTTCACATTAACAACAAAGAGGCTGTATATAACGAGTTTCCCAAAATGTATAAGATTAAACTCTCAGATAGAAGCTACAGTCCAGGTAGTCTGTTCCACTTTTCCTTTCCTTTTCTTTTCTGATCCTGACTCTTGTGTATAAGTGAAGACAGATATACTATAGCCACAGAAAACCAAAACATAAACCTCAGATTGCCTCCATGTACTACCTGTTAACTGAGCAATGAGGTGGTTCCATGTATATAACTAAATAAATCAAGACATTCCTCCACTGGTTCATCTATGGGCTATGGCTGCTGGCACCATTAGAGAAAGGCTCTAATCCAAAGCTTTCTGCACCAGGACTATGCTCAGACTGAATCTATGCACTGCTTCTTAGTTGGGCTAAAGTTGGTAAAGATGCTGTTGGTTTCTTTGCAGAGATTCTATTAAAGAGATAACTATTCTAAAGAACTCTCGGACACTTCCTCACAGCATTCTTTTCCTCCTTCTACTCAGAGTATGTGCTTTTTTATTATAACTATATAGACATACAATGACAATACTTTCAACAGGGACTAGGAGATTAATGGTTAATTAGACACATAACGAAATCTTTGCCAGAAAAGCATAATAAGGAATGATATATTAACGGGACTATGCAATTAAATTTTGGTTAATCTTAATGAACATAATTAAAAACTATTTATTTATTCCAAGTAATTTTTGTCTAGAATTAAAATGAATCCCAGGAAACAAAAAGGCTAATGGAGGTTTTTGAACCTTTATAGGCACAGAGATATAAAACCAGGTTGAGGGCTTCCCTGGTGGTGCAGTGGTTGAGAGTTCGCCTGCCGATGCAGGGGACACGGGTTCGTGCCCTGGTCCGGGAGGATCCCACATGCCACGGAGCGGCTGGTCCCGTGAGCCATGGCCGCTGAGCCTGGGTGTCTGGAGCCTGTGCTCCGCAACGGGAGAGGCCACAACAGTGAGAGGCCCGCGTACCACAAAAAAAAAAACAAAACAAAAAAAAACAGGTTGAGTCTAGAGATCATCTCTTGGTGGGCTTTCACCAAAACATGCAAAAACATGATGACTTTGTTCTTTTTTCCATGAACTTGCCCAGTCTCATTATCTCTCACCTGACAAATTTGGTAAAAATAAAATAATGGCCTTAGTCTAGGTCCCAATGTGGCCATGTAGGATAGTGAACAAACCTGAGGACTTGACCAGCCATAACTGGGATCGAATCCTAATTTTGTCACTTCCTAAAATATGAGTTGCACAACTGACAACCTCTCTTCATACTAGTTTCCTCATTTGAAAAATGGGGACAGTAATATCTTACTTCAAGAACTGAAGTCAGGGTTAGAAATAATACATGTATAAATGCATGGCAGATAGGAGATGAACAGGCTATGACAGCTTTTTTTTTTTTTTTTTTTCGCGGTACGCGGGCCTCTCACTGTTGCGGCTTCTCCCGTTGCGGAGCACAGGCTCCGGACGCGCAGGCTCAGCGGCCATGGCTCACGGGCCCAGCCGCTCCGCGGCATGTGGCATCTTCCCAGACCGGGGCACGAACCCGTGTCCCCTGCATCGGCAGGCGGGCTCTCAACCACTGCGCCACCAGGGAAGCCCCATATGACAGCTTTAATGGTTAAAAATAATCAACTGTAAACCTCATTCTTTAACATACTTGTCTTTCTCTAACATGTGTATACCAAACACAACAATGACAGTGTATTGGCTGTCATTGTGTAAAAGAAAGAGAAATTTACTGGTCATTGTTTGTTAGTATGAAAATAATTATACCTGTACATTTAAAAATTTTTCAGTGAAGGGGGTTTAGGTGACTACATATATTGTCATGTGAATTTCTTAACTCTTGGCAAATGAGGCAAAGAGGATGAAACTATTAATTTATTTAAGTGAAATTATGCCAACTTATATGCTACCTGGGGGAAAACAGAATCATTTTTTTTTAATGCTGGAAATGGGTAGAAAGTTTCAGATCACCTTTCTCTAGGTGGTATCATGAATTTATTCATGAAGGTGGCATTTCAGCTGGTAGGAATTTCAGTAGGGGAGATGAGGAGGACAGTGCTATGGATAGAAGGAAAAACATGAGTAAGCCAACAAAGTATAAAAGCACAATGTATTAACTGGGGACAAAGTAATTCCGGTTGGCTAAAGCATTGTTTCCCAACCTGGGGACCTCAGAATTATTGCAAGTGATCCATGAATACTTATATACTAGGAATTGTTTGTGGACAGAATAAATATCAAACACATTTATGTTGCATGCATGTATGTTAGTTTCCTAGGGTTGCTGTGACAAAGTATCATAAACTAAGTGGCTTAAAACAACAGAAGTACATTCCCTCACAGTTCCAGTGTTTAGAAGTATCAAGGTATCAGAAGAGCCATGCTTTTTCTGAAGGCTTTAAGGATGAATCATTCCTTCTTATAATGAGGTTATAATTCCAGTATAACCTCATCTGAACTTGAATACATTTACAGTGGCCTTATTTCCAAACAATGTCACATTCCCAGGTACTGGGGGTAGGACTGGAACATATCTTTTTGGGGGACACAATTCGACCTACAACTGTGTGTGTGTGTGTGTTTCAAATACATGTAGATGTTGTGGTTTTAAAAAGGTAAAAATATTCAAATAGCATTATTAAATTGTTAATACTTTTTCATTACTGTACTTTTCTCAATCAATGGATATTAAAAGAATAAATCTCTCAGGTAAGAGTCTAGGAGTCTGCAAATTTTTTAGTGATGAAAAGAGCTGTACACACACAAAGAGGTTGCAAACCACTGTTACAGGGTTCCTGTCAGGAATAGAATGAGGTAAAACAAGAAAGCAAGGTAAAGTAAAGTATGAAGGGCCTCTGGTACCAAGTTAAGGACTCTGGGTTTAATTTGTTAGGCAAAGAGAATTACTAGTGACCTTCTGAGTAGGTGGCATGTATGCATGTAGAAGCTAATGTGATAAGTAAATTTACAATTCTGAACCACATCAATCTGTCCATCAAGGTGGAGCTTTAGGAAAATTACTTGTGTACGTGATGGACTAAAGAAGAGTGGAGACAAGGAGACCAGCTATGAAGTGAGCAGGCTCTCACCTGAATGAAGGATGAAATACATGCTAGACAAATTGCCAAGGAAGAATGGACAGAGGTATGGCTAATCTGATGGTGAGTATGCATGTGCGTGGTGCATTTGTATGTAGATTTATGTGGATGTTTGAGGGTATATGTGTACATTGGGATGTTTGTATGATGTCTAGTTCTTTTGAAATTCAAGAGTACTTATTATTTATGTACTATTCATTTGTTTTTTTTTTTTTTTTTGTGGTACGCGGGCCTCTCACTGTTGTGGCCTCTCCCGTTGCAGAGCACAGGCTCCGGATGCACAGGCTCAGCGGCCATGGCTCACGGGCCCAGCCGCTCCGTGGCATGTGGGATCTTCCCGGACCGGGGCAAGAATCCGCGTCCCCTGCATCGGCAGGCGGACTCTCAACCACTGCGCCACCAGGGAAGCCCCATTTGATATTTTTAATGTATTGATTTGCTGATTAACTTTGCATGTGTAAACACAATATTTCTCTAAATGGAAAATTTGAAAACATACATTTCAACTAGTTTACTTTCTTGCACACAGTAGGCACTTAGATATTTGTTGGTTGGTAAGCATCAACCAAATTTGTTAACAAATATTTAATTTCTATTGTGTGTCTGTGTTTCCTGTTTAGGAGAAAAAGTAGTGGAGTGAAAAGGTAGTACTAATAGTACTTGGAAGAAACTGAAGTTTAAGTTTGCTGAAGAAATTGTAAATCGGCACTTAGCTAGTCTAAATGGTTTCAAGTCTGAGGCAGGACAAATTATTTCCATTGATCCTGAAAGAATCTGAAGACTAGATCACTGAGCAACTCTCAATGGTCTTTGAGAACTCATAAAGAAGTAGATGTGCCAGAGGATTAAGGTGCCAAAGGGAGAAAGAGGAGATAAATTCTTGAAAACCCATAGCAAGTAGCTTAATACTACCTCCAGGTGAGATTATAGAATGGCTCATTCATTAGAAAGGGAGCAGTAACTCCTGTTATCAAATCAAACACATTTTCTTATTTGTGAAATAGTTGTCCGAAAAATTGATAACAATTCACATCTATGTACTTTTACTTTAATTTTGCTCAGATACAGAGACAGAGTGTATCCAGACTTTAACTAGCCACCAAACAGGTGCTTAAATCAGTGGTTTTCAAACTTTTGGACAATGACTTGCAGTGAGAAATAGATTTTTCATATTATCTGGCAAGCGTACATGTACATATGTATGTGTGCCTGTGTATGTGCATGTGCGTGCACATAACTAAAAAAATGGATGTGCTGTGATGTTTTCCATTCTATATTTTTCTATTATATTTCATTAAAAAAACAAACTGCTGGTTGTAACCTACTAAATCTATTTCATGACTCACTAATGAGTTGGGACCCACAGTCTGAAAAATGTGAATTGATTTCAATCAGAATGTTTCTAGGAACTACAGAGCTGTTTTTATCCTATTCAGCAAAATATTTGGGGCTTCCCTGGTGGTGCAGTGGTTGAGAGTCCGCCTGCCGATGCAGGGGACACGGGTTCGTGCCCCGGTCTGGGAAAATCCCACATGCCACGGAGCAGCTGGGCCCGTGAGCCATGGCCGCTGAGCCTGCACGTCTGGAGTCTGTGTTCTGCAACGGGAGAGGCCATAGCAGTGAGAGGCCTGCATACCGCAAAAAAAAAAAAAAAAAATTTGGATGAAGATATAGAAGGATTGTTCTCAAATTTGCAGATAATAAGGTAATAATAAGAAGACAAAGTTTTTGCATGATATAATCAGGATTAAGAAACTCCTAGCAGATTAAATTTAAAGAGAAAATTAAATAGAAAATTTAAATAAAATAAAAATTAAATTAAATCTACAATAGATATGTACAATTCTGCACTTTATATCTCCAAATCTACTTGTAAAGCTACAGATTGGATATGTGCTGTTGCCTAGGAGCAGCGTGTCTAGAAACAAAACAAAACAACAACAAAACAGAACCTTGGTGTTTCAGTTCACAATAATTTTTTTTTTTTTTTTCTGGTACACGGGCCTCTCACTGCTGTGGCCTCTCCCGTTGTGGAGCACAGGCTCCAGACGCGCAGGCTCATGGGCCCAGCTGCTCTGTGGCATGTGGGATCCTCCCGGACCGGGCCACGAACCCGTGTCCCCTGCATCGGCAGGCGGACTCCCAACCACTGCGCCACCAGGGAAGCCCCACAATAGTTTAAAGGTGAGAGGGTAATGGAACCAAAATTGTTTGAGAACCTACTACATGCGAAACATGAATCACTGGTGTCATGTTGCTGGAAAACCCAGAACCAAACCAAAGCAAACTAATTTGACTTGGGGATACATTAACAGGAAATCTGTTTCTAAAGATGGAGGTTCAGGTAAGAGTTTCCCTCTATTTTATATTGTCTAAACCTACCTAGGATTTGGAGTACCCTGCTCAGATAAAGGTTAGAGGAAAGCAAGAAACTTGCTCTTTAAGGGACAGGTGAAGGGAATGGGAACATTTAGCCTGGACAACTGCTGTCTTCATTCCTTTTTTTTTTTTTGGTCGCAGGGCTTGCAGGATATTAGTTCCCTGACCAGGGATTGAACCCGGGCCCACGGCAGTGAATGCACCGAGTCCTAACCACTGGGCCAGGGAATTCCCATTCATTCATTCATTTTTAAAACACCTTTATTAAATGTAAGTTATAAGCCAGACATGTTAGGTGCTGAAACCACAAAAATACTTACAGCTTTGTCTTTTCCCACAGCCAATGAAGGAAAACATTAATTATCTACACTTGCTACTATGTTAAGTACCTTAAATGTATTAGGTCCTTTCATCCTTTAATCCTATGAATCTCTACTTTGGGATGGCTAAAATAAGGCTTTGAAGAGAATTCATTTGCCCCAGATCACACAGATAAGTGGGTGGTGGAACTGGAATCCAAACCCAGCTTCCACTGAGTCTGGAGCCTGTGTTCTCAACCATCACCCAATGTTGCCTCTTGAAACTCAGATTCAGGGGCTTCTTATCTTTGAAGGACTATCCTTTGGAAGTATGGGTATGCATCTATTAAAGCAAGAATCTATACAAAACTGACATACGCCACATAAGATATATTTTTTAATCTGGAGATTTAAAAATGAACGTTATAGGTAGCCTCTCATTATATAGCTATCTTTCATTTCAAAATATTGTTAATGCAAATGCTAAGTTACTGGTACATTTGTAAGAAAAGAAGGTTTGTAGACTAAAATGAAACAGACCTGCTTGAATTTTTAAAAGTTTATGCTTTGGGGGGGCAGTATTGAAAACATGTAACTGTGCAATTATAAAGCCTCGTAGGTGGTTATAATTGTTCCTACATGTGTTTACAGGTCATTCAACACAAACTGTTCCTGTATCCTAAGGGTACAAGGACATATTTACTACATACTGGCTGCTGAGTTGAAATTATTTCATTGAATTCTCACTTCCTTATGGGACAGATATTCTAATCCCTGTTAGTGAATCAGAAGACTGAGTTCAATAACTTGAGGAGATTGCACAGGTAGTAAGTTGTGAGTGTGATTCAAAAGACTGTGTACTTTGCACAGTACCAGCAACTTAGAGGAGCTGACAGGGAACTGGAGAACACTTTTTAAAGCCTAAAAGTAGCAAAAGGTAGAACCTGCTGCCATATATATGAACAGTGGGGTGAAAAGAAGCTAGTGTGATGACCTTTCAACCTGGATTTACATATGTAAGACAGATGTATCATTTTAAACTTGCAAATGAAAATAGTGCTCGCAAAAGTAGATGCTATTCACTTGGGACAGATAAAATGCTATAGGTGGATATATGTCACAGGATTTTTCAGTGACAGCATATCTAAGTCACACTATTAAGGCTTAGAGGTGTCATAAATTTCCCATACATTTTTAATCTTTCTAACATTTTATAATTCACTTGGTATTTAATTTAAATGGATACACCAATCACCACTGCTTTCAGAATTTTTTTTTTTTTTTTTTTTTTCGATACGTGAGCCTCTCACTGCTGTGGCCTCTCCCGTTGCGGAGCACAGGCTCCGGACGCACAGGCTCAGCGGCCATGGCTCACGGGCCCAGCCGCTCCGCGGCATGTGGGATCTTCCCGGACCGGGGCACGAACCCGTGTCCCCTGCATCGGCAGGCGGACTCTCAACCACTGCGCCACCAGGGAAGCCCCAGAAAATTTTCCTTAACTATTTTAATAATTCAATTACTTCAGCACAAGGTTAAACAAACACACACAACCAGGAACTAATCCTAAGCACTGGTCTTGAGGAATTTTGTTATACATGACCTGTGGTACTTTAGAATTTTAATGTGTTCCAGTATCCTGGGAGTTAACTTGACTAGCCAATCCAATTAAATATGAGTAATAACAAACCAGATTATGACAGATTTGTATATTGACTGTTTTCATTTGAGATGACAAAATGACTTGAATATACCTCAAGATACCTAACAGTTCTGGTGTCTTCCAACATATCTTTATTGAAAAGGGTATACCTCATGAAATATTAAAGAAAATTACATTCTTCATTTCGAGGAAAACAGCAGTCATGCCTATATAGTTTTAATTCAACACGAGCAGCAAGACTGCTGTATACATTTTAATTTTTTTAACTAAAAGCAATATTTTCATTCTATATATGTGAAGACACAGAAATCTACTTTTACCACAGATCTAGGCTGGCAGAGAATTACCCATATTTTAAGATAATTCCCAAATCCTCTGAACTGTACATGCCTAAGAAAAAGGGGGGCATTATTAACTGGCATCATACCTGAGAATGGTTACTGATTTTTAAAATGTGGCATTCGTGTATCCCACCAAACTACTACCCCACAGTGTGCCACAGCGCAGCCTTTTTAGTCTGGGAGGTGAGTTCGAGAACTGTTTGTTGTTCAGAGCTCCATCCAGAGTGGATCACTGTTTGACAAGTTCTATTTTAAGTCGTGCCTGTGTGTGCAGGTGTCAGCCTCTTTCACGGCTGCAGAAAAAGAGCCCTTATACTCCATCTGTATCCTTCCCCCGACAATGCAGGATCATTCCGCACAGTGCGTTCGCTTCTGCTTTGCCAGCCACTTTTTCACTGGGAAATTCCAGGGGGGCCCGGCGGGCTGGAGTGAGGGAAGGGCGAAGAGGGGCAGAAAGAGGCCGTTTGCCAATCCCCTACCTTACAAGGCACCTGGCACTGGCAGTAGCAGCTGCTGGATGCGACGACGAAGATGATGAACCTCCTCCTAGCAAGAGGATATTGAGGGAATTAAGGAGGTGGCAACGAAGGCGAGACACACACTCTGTGTCCTTCCCCGCAGGGAGAATCCACCTTCCAGGGAAAAACTGTGAGGAAGCCACCACCCGCCCCGCCTCTGCCAGCTCGTCCCAGTGTTTGGCAGCGGTCCCCATGCACCTGCTCACCTGTCTATCCGTTCAGGGTGGTTGGGGGAGGGACGAGGGGTGTCGGGCTGGGTGGGTGGAAGGAGAAGGAGGGCAGGGCAAAAGAGGGGGTGCACGAGGGTTCCGCCCCCCGGAGGCTCTGCGCAGGCGCAGTGGCCGGTACCGCAGGCAGGGGGCGGCAACATGGCGGAGTGAGCGGCGGCGTCGGGGCTTCACAACAACAGTGGCGCCCGTAGCGGTGGCGGCAGCGGCGTTAGGAGCATCGGCCACAGCCTGAGCTTCAGCACCGGCCAGCGCCGCGGCCAGCTGCTCGCGCCTCAGGGCTTTTCGGAGCGGCGGCAGCATCTCCGCGGGGGGCGGGCCGGGCCGGACGGACCGGGAGGGGGAGCGAGAGGAGGCAGCGGCGGCCCCAGCGGCACAGCTGTTGGGCGGGCACTGCCGCTCGCCGGGCAGCGGTTAGCGGCGCCGCCACCGCCGGGAATAAGCCTGAGAATAACCCTCCGCCTCCGCCGGGGAGGGCGCCGGAAAGGGCCGGGCTGAGGCGCACGCGGGGAGCGGGCCCGGCGCCGCGGCGCTGGTGGATGCTGGGGCTCCGAGGCGACGGCCGGGGGGCGGGGGCCGAGGCAGGTATAACGGTACCGGCGGAGGCAGTGCCGCGGCTCTTTCCTTCTCCTCAGGAGGGGGGCAAATGGCGAGCGAGAAGCCGGGCCCGGGCCCGGGGCTCGAGCCTCAACCCGTGGGGCTCATCGCCGTCGGGGCCGGAGGCGGAGGCGGAGGCGGCGGCGGCGGGGGCAGCGGTGGTGGCGGCGGCAGCGGGATGGGGGAGCTGAGAGGGGCGTCCGGCTCCGGCTCCGGCTCGGTGGTGCTTCCCGCGGGGATGATTAACCCTTCGGTGCCGATCCGCAACATCCGGATGAAATTCGCAGTGTTGATTGGACTCATACAGGTCGGAGAGGTCAGCAACAGGGACATCGTGGAGACGGTGCTCAACCTGGTAAGGGAAAAAGGCGTGCTCGCCATCTGCCTCCCAGCCCCCATGGCCTCCCTCTCCAGACGCTGGCTCCCACCCCTCCACCACCCCCCTGGTCACACACGCAGCGCGTCCCTGCGAGCCCAGATCGTCCGGCGGGTATTGCTTAGCGGGTGACCTGCCTGCGCGCTGCCCAAACCACGCCACCTCCCTGCTCTCCTCCGGTCCTCTCCTGCCACCTGAGCGCAGAGCCCAACTTAACACCGCTTATTATCACTTCTCATGACTATGAGTCGTCAATTGTTCCTTGCCGTGCAGGTTTTGGGTTGACTTGAGAGTTTAGTTAGGGGGAGCGGAAGGCCTCCTTTTCTCTGGGGTTCTTTCTCCGACACTCTTAATTGTCCGTGGTGTGGCTCTCTGAGGATGGAAGCCTTGCCCCTGGAGCCTAAATTCCCCGGCGCTGCTGAAATGCGAGAAGCTCATTAAGTCCAACTTGAGCAGCTGGGAGGTGATGTTTTCCATTGAGGAGGAAAAATGATGCAGTTTTGCATCTGCCTTTAAATATATTACGAGGCTATGTTGGAGAATGTTGTGGCTGTATCTCCCCCCCCCCATCTCTTTTTAGGTAGCCTTCCTTTCTTTGTAATATTGCCCTGAATATGCTGACCTCTTAAGTCATTTTTTGTGCACATGAGATGTTAAAATGTGAGGACACCAAATCATACAGGTTGATTTCTATGGTTGCCTTCAGAGAGCATGGCATGTGGATAAAGATTAGAGGAAGGGTGTTAAATTCAACCCTAGGTTTTGGTTTCCTTCGGGATAAGAAAGAGTTACTGCAGAACTGTGTATGACTTAATGTTTTGCGATATCTGTCTACGGAGAGGCTAAGAAGCGTTTGAGATGTCAGGGGAAGACATGGGGAAGAAATAAAGAGGGGAGAATCATAGATTTCGGATAATAGCACTAGTTCATTTAAGATTAATTCATGTTTTAATGCCTTGTAAGTGCAGTTTTTGCTGCAGCAAAGCTTTTTAAACAGTTTTCTCTGCAATACCTAGTCTTTGACAAACTGTAAGGTTGGGTTTTGGAAGGCAAGCTTAAATCAGGAGCAATCAGTTGGCTATTGTATTTGGTGTGGAGTCACAGGAATATAAAAATTTGCTTGCAGGGAGATTTTATCACACCTATGCAGTCAGAATTTTCAGCTAAGCAATTATTTTTATTTGATCTATTGGAAAACTGAAAGAAAGCTGCAGCTACAGCAGTGGTGCCCTGAGACAGGGACAGGGATTAGATAATGTCTTTGGTACCTCTTAAATTCACAGAGGAGTTAAAGCTGTTTTTTGTTTGTTTGTTTGTTTTGCTGGGGTGTCACGTCAAAGATAAGAGAATATTTGACTTTTCTTTGTTATATTTATTCCTGTTTAAATACCAAACACCTCTTTGTACTTCTGTGTACCTATCAAACAAATCACAAAAAGTCAGTGTAAGTTTGGGGGACTGTCACTGCGTTGGTATAACCAAATTCTTTTCGAGACACTAATAGAAATATTGTGTTCTTGGGTGTTTTAATTATAACCAGCTGCAAATAGGAGGTCAGTACTTGCCCTTTTTTTTTTTTTTTAACGAGATGAAATCTCAAAATATGTTAGTAGGTTATCAGGTACTGTATTTATGTAAATTTAAAAGGAAACATTTAAAGTTTTTTTTTTTTTTTACAGTTTTCCAGATTTCCAATACCATTTTTACCTTAGGTGGTGTGATATTAGGTTATTTTTAATAAGTATTTGTATGCTTACTTAATACATTTTAACGTGATAAGAGGCAATAGAGGCTCCTACAAGCTGGAAACTGATTTGAATGTGTAACCAGTTTGGACTCTGCAGCAGTAGCAATGTATGCTGGATCAGTTCTTAACAGATGGGGTTCTATAGATATACAGTAGGTTAAGAAAGGAAGTGAAATATTTCTTTTGAGGTAAAAAAGAAATTTAGTTCTCTTCAGTGCAGTGAAAATCTGGCATGAAGTCTCAATATGCAAACATTATTTTAAAGATTAACTTTACTGTTAAGCTTAATTAGAGTAATCAGAAATAAGGTAATACTGACATGGTATATCCCTACATCCATTTAAGACATTGTAGCTGCGTTACAAAGACATTTTTATTTTTGGCATAAAGAAAGTTAGGTTTAAAATTTCTTTGTAGTATTTAAAGAGTACAATTGATCTTTAAATGGAAACTTTTGGGGAAAAGAATGACAAAAGGAGCTATTTACTATTAAGTTGTTAATTATATTGATTGTGGAATACACATTAGTCATTTGCAATGTAGTTTTTCTTGAATGGTAGGTTTAGTGCTTTATCTTTCCAATATACTCATGATGAAAATGTCATGTGAAAATTTAAGTTGATTGGGAAAATATTTGGAGATCATAGGCATTTAAAAAATAATTATCAAAACTTAATTCTATTTATTTAATGAGTAAATCAGTAAAATCCATTTAAGGCACTCAGTGACTTGCTAAAGGTTGGAAGCCTCTAATATTAATCTCTAAAATGAGTTTTTTCAGTTTTCAGTCTTAATTTAAAACATTAAATTAAAAAGTAGGTGGAATAGTGAAATATTTATCACAGTGATTTCTATGACAGAAAAGAAAGGAAGGAGAACTAATGAAACTTCAAAACAAAACGGTTTCTACCTTAAACAAAACCCTGTCTCAGTCACCTTTGTCAGAATATTTTTTTTCCTTTTTTTCCTGTATGTTATTTTTCTTTATATGATGAGAATACTGATACTTGGTTGTTAGGTTTCTCACATGCCTTGCCCAAAGAATTAAAAGTTTTGCAGAGTAAAGTTGAAGTATGCATTAAAATATAGGACTCCTTTAACACAGCCATGGTTGTAATTTTGGGGCTTTTTTCTTTTGCCAAAGGTAGAGGTCCATTTCCACTATTAGGTGGATTGTGGGAGTTTGTTGAAGAATCACCATGGAATGAGAAATAAAATGAGTAATTTCCATTGTAGATGAACGTATTTGTACAATGATATTATAGTTGACTTGAAACATTCAAATACAAGGTGGACAAGATCAGGAAGATGAGTAAGTTAGTTTGTAAATAGGTTACAGTGAGGGTGTATTGTCAAGGATTTTGCATTGTAGCTTTACCGATGGAAAAAAACTGATCATCAACAAATTTTGGCTTTGGGAGGTATTATTTAATGTGGCAGTATAAGAGCATTTAACTGTAGAAAAGGAACTTTGTTTGTTGTTTCAGTTATAAAACAGGCATAGTACTTAATCCATTGCTTTGTTTGTAAACACACTTCACATATGTTTATATAAAGTTTTTCCTTCCTTGAAGTAAATTCTATGTATACATAATATGTTCTTTGTTTATAACATGAACATGTCTTCTTATCACAGATTTTAATATAAACTTATTTTTAGAAAAGCTAAAATAAAGGATTAATATTTACTTAAAGAATTGACAGTAGGACTTTTTTGAATAGCTCTCTTAGGTAGTATAAATCTATAGCATTTAATTTATAGTTATTTTTTCACAAATTGTGCAATATATTAGTGTATCTTTCGCTGTAGAAAATATTTCCTCTGATAATTTTATTTTTTTATGTTCTAAGTGGCATACTGTATATTGTATTAAAAGCATAACAAGATACTTTGAGGGGACTTTGTGGGCTAAGTGCCTCTCTTCTCTTGACGTATGGATCATGGTATTATTGTTCAAAGGAAATTTGAAAGTTATTCTTCTATACTTGAATGTGACAGTAACTTTTCTTCCTTAGAGTTTTTTTCACTTGCAGCTTGATATAAATATCTTTAAAATTATATTTTCAAGATATTTTTAATTTCACAAACAAAAGATGTGTTTTTGAACTAAATTTACTCTAAAAATATGTGGTTGCATTTTTGAATCATGAAGTCCTTAATATTAATAAAACCACATTTATTTATATTAAAAGAGAATTTTCTACATTTTAATTTAGGTCGACATGTAAGTCTTTTCATATTAATTTGAATTATATTTTATTCTTGTTATCAGGTATTGAAAATTAAATTGAGTGCATATGTAAATATTGGAAGTTTCAATATCTTAAGGAGTTCTGAGGTTTTCCTCAAAAGTATTAATTTAGTCATATAATGACATTAAGCAGCATATATTCTATAACAAGTCTGTTATCAAGTTATATTAATTTTAAATAAGTATTTTTTATATTGCTAGTCAGTTTTTGGCAAATACTATGTGGTTAATTAAATGTATCTCAAGGTTCCCTCATCTTTTGTTATACATTTTTCAGACACAGTGTCAAGAAATTCATTGGTTCCAGCGAAATCAGCTCCCATTCTGGATCACCGATGTAGCAGTATTATACAATTCAATCATCCACATTTTTGACTATTTACTTTAATATTATTTTACATCAGTTAGTTTCATAGATTTTTCATTTATTGCCTATACTTCTGATATTTTGTGCAATGTCAGCATATCTCCTTATACAAAGATATACCTATCATTCTCTAGTATTGTGTATAGTATTTAGTTATTTATACATGTTTCCACTCCTATGCTGTGAACTCTGTGAGAGCAAAAGCCTACATTATGTATATTTATTTTTTGTATTTCTGGCTCCTGGATAAGTTAAGTGCATTTTGAGTGTGCAGGACACCATTATTAGGCAGTAGAGGACAAGTTTCTGAAATTCTGTTCAACAGTAGGGTCCAGACCCAAGATCTTGAAATAAATTAGACTCATGTAAAGTTAATGTATTGCCTATTCTTATAATTAGAAATATTTGTTGAATATGTATGATGTTCTCTATGTAAGCATTACTATATATGTAAATATTTTGAACTGACATCTTGGAATAAGAATCTGGTAATTATTTTTCAATATATGTATGTCAAGTATATATACATGTAACTAAGATCACATTATTTTAAACAAAGAATAATATATATGGCATTGAATAGAAATTAAAAAAAATTGTAGCCAGTTGTCATGTTACTAGGAATAATGGGCATTTCTTGTTTCTGTCTGTCTTGCATACATTTCCCCTTTTTGGTAATAGTATCTCAATTTTCCTTTAATGAACCACTCATCCTCCAATCTTAGTTCAGCTGGTTCAGGTGGGTTCAGGTGGGCTGGTGTATAACCCAGACATGTCCAGAATCACCATGATTGGTTCAGGGATGAGCAGTTAACCTGAGGGGAGCCACAGGGTGAGTCACAGGACTTGGGAACTCTTCTTGTTGGGGATGTTGAGCTGGTAGACTCATCCTATAGCTGTAGGTACCTGTATTAGAATTTGACCGAGTGTGAAACCAAGAGAGATAAATATATTCTTGATTCTGCTTGAGCACTTGGAGTTCTCTGTGTCTGTGGTGATTATCTTCTAACCATTAAATTCTCTCTTTCAGAGTTTATTATTGTTATTAGCTTTAAGTCAGTTTAAATTGGGTTTTTGTCACTTGTAAATAGAAGGAATTCTTACTAGCATAGACATTAGTAACTGGAAGTGGGGTATTGTAGGAGCAGACCTTGAATGTTGAAATGGAGTGCAAGGCAGTGAGGACTGCTTTCCCCTAGCAGTTCCTTAAAAGGAATTATGGAACAGCTGTTTCGATTGTCACCTGGGTTGTCTTTGCCCGTGGAGCTACTAAAGCTGGAACTTTAGGGATCCTCTAGTGTGCTGTCCACTTCTTGCCTTATAAGAAAGGAGTTTGCTTTGGTCCAGCTGGAATGCTTGAGAGCACAGAGGGGAGAAAATATTGTCCTTCCAAGTAAGAGAGGCCTTTTCTGCCTGTAGCTGCCATACAAGAGAATCAGAAAATTAAGAACCTTGAGGATTGGAAAGCCCAATTTTTTGTGTGTGTGTTTTTTGTTTTTTTTTGTTTTGTTTTATTTTTTGTTTTTTACCCTATGCTAAAATTGGTAAAAGGAAAGACAGGAGTTTAAAGCCAGGTAAAGTTCTGTTTTACAAGCTTCTCTCAAGCACCTCATGCTTATACTCCCAACCTCCTGACCAAAGTAACAATCCAGTTACTAAAGAGTTTTAAAAGAGGATGCAACCAGGGAACAAGTGATAGAATAGCTGTGCCTCCTCATCCAGCTTATTATTTCACATTGCTTCAAGGGAAATCATTAAGCAGAGGGTTTTAAGGGATGAGTAATGTGAAGGCCTATTGCTATGAGACTGAATATTGTTATGAAATTTAAAAGGTAGATTGGTATCTTGACAAGATCTCTGACTTTGGTTACTAGTTCAACCAGTTGACTGAAATAAATTGACCAAAAGCTTACTGAGCTTTTAGGGAAACAATTTCCAGGGCAACCTCAAGCCTGGTAAACAAAGACCTGTGTTCTTTTTACTTCTAAGGCAATTCTAAGCCTCAGTAAGAGGAAGTGGGTTGCTAAAGCAGTACAGCTGCTAGAAGGAAAATCTGAGGCCATAGAGGATAACGGACAAGTGAGGTCTTCTGAGATAGTGGTAATAAGTGCATCCAGATTGGTTGACCAAGAGACTCCATTCCCGTAACAGGCAATTCTTGCTACTCTGACCAGTAGTATATGGACAGTGGTTTGAATTAGTGACCATGGTTTGTTTACTGTTGATTTGCAAACTGGTCCCCACGCACAGAAGGCAAGGAGAGACTGAAGAAAAGAGGCAGACCACTCCAGATTGGTAGCTGGCAGGTTTATTAAGCAGGGGAGCTTATGAGGCTTGTCTTGGGCAGCCGCAAGATGAGTGGTCTCTACACCTGCCTGCCAGAATCTTAAAAGTTAAACTACAGAGGCCTTAACTAAGTTCAGTCACATATACCATCCAGATGGTTTCAACAACACCTTGCTCTCAAGGCTATTCCTTGGAAGTGTTCCCACTGTGGGAACAGTAGGCAGAGTCTGTATTCTAAGGACAGGGGAGGGGGTGAGGAGCCTCTGATTGCCCAGATCCAGCTCATGGGTCAGCTGACAGTCATGTCCTCTTGATTATTTCCTCCATATTTATCTTCTCCACTCTTCTAAGTGGGCATTATTATTATTTATTTTTTCTTTTGCCATTGTATATTGATTAACGGGGGATAGTTAAATTTATTACATAGATATATATTGTCAGATTATGAGGTACCACGAAAAAATGCATGTTTAGAACTGACCAAGAATAATACTAATAGCACAAAGATTTCAGACTTGTAGCTGGATCCAGTAACTTGGCATTGTCTTTGTTTTCCTCCCTGCCTCCCAGACCCATGGTGAAGTGATGAGTGCATTTTCTGTTGTGGTTAAGATAGTAACATTGTTAAACATGGATATTTAAGAAGTTATATATATGGAAAGAAGTGAATGTATAAGGTGGCTGGGTATCCCAGGGCTAGAATGTTGTAGATTTCTTTTGGTTTTGGCTGCATAGCATCCATTCCTTCTGCTGTTAACAGTTCTGAATTTTTTGATTGAGGAGTCATCTCTTCTTGATTCTTGGTTTATATGGTTTGGGGTTTCCCTGGACTCCTTTCTGCTTTCCTGGACCAGGAATAGAAACTGTACTTGGCCCATCAGTAACAGATATTGGTTAAATATCTACCTGTACATCTGCAAAAGCTTGATAACTCCTTTCATTCTGCTGGAGAAAGAAAAAGATACTCATCACTGGAGTTGCTAAGATGTTAGCATGTTAAGTCTAGATTTGACTGTCACTCTGCTACCATGAAGGCAGAGTATGCTTGAGGATAGAGCTATCACAGAGGCACCAAGAACCAAGAGATTACTGATGACATCTTTGGAGCCTTTCAAGTCACTTATACTGCCAGGCTTTTCAGTGCATTAAGCTAATACATTTCTTGTTTTGCTTAAGCCAGTTTGAATCAGGTTTCTATTCGTTGCACTCCAGTGATTCCTAACTAATATTTAGAATTAAAATTATAAAAAAAGCTTTAGGTATTAAGTGCCATAGGACAAATCATAAGAAAAATAATTTGGCAAAGGACTTGATGCATTTCAAGAAAGAAGAAAGAGACATTGCTAATTATTATGAAAATTCATCTTCACTAAATAAGAACATAAGGTAATAGTGAGATACCCTGAAAAAGAAATGATTAAAAGGAAAATTACCAGTGTTTTATCAGCACGCTAAAATAATCTTAAATGACGTTGTTGGGCATGTAAAATGGTACAGCTGTTCTGAATGACATTTTCCCAATATGAGTCAAGAAGTTTAAAGAGGTTCTTGTCATTAATCCTTAGTTCTTTAGGCTAAGGAAAAATTACCTGTGGACAAGTATGAGGGTTAAATGTAGTTTAATGATATAAAAAATTAGCAATAACCTATATGTTCACATTAGGAAAAGTTTATGTAATTTTATATCTATGTTATGAAATATTATACAGCCATTCACACTTTATGTGCCTCAGTTTCCTTATGTGTAAAGGAGTTACCTCATAAGGTTGTACAGATTAAATGAATTAATATATGTAAAGTGCTTGGTACAAAGCTAACTTTATATAGTATTTACTATTGTTATTTTTATTCTTATCTTGAGCCTGATGACCATATGATCATAGAAAGAAAATAATGATCTAACTAAAACTGAGTTCTGTTTTAGTTTGGACTACCTGAGCTGGTGAACCTGTCAGAGAAGGAATCTCAGGTGTCCACCTTCTAATGAAACATAGGGGGTCTGTTTTGAATCCCGCATAGTCTTTAACAGTGCCTGGGGTAGTTTTTCCTAATGGGAAATTGGGGAATGAATAGGCATGAGGTGACACAGCTTCCTTTGCCTAGAATTCCTTCTGTCTCTTCCTTCCCTGACGTGGCTGAATTTCACATGTGGATGTATACTAGGCCATGAAGGGTGATCCTGGGTAAATAATACCTCCCTCTTGGAGTATTAGCTTAAATATTTAGAAAACTACTTGAGTTACAAACGTAAGAGGCAAGTTGGACTGAAAACTATTTTGTGATCAGTTGTTTTAGAAAATTATATTAGTGTATATTTTAATAGCTCTTAACTGTTTCCAGTGTACTTGCAAAATTGTGCTGTGTTAACTAATCCTCAGAATAACTCCCTTTTCAGATGCCATTCCTTCTCTACAGATGTGGAAACTAAGACTGCAGGAAATGTGAAGTATTAGACAAAGTTATCCAGGTATTAAGTACCAGAGCTAGGACTCAGGCCTTCAGGTTCAAAGGCTATAATCTTCTCCATTATTGAACAAAATGTAGCTGCTTAGAAATTATCCCAAAGGCTTGCATTATATGAAGAGACGATGCTGGAAAGGGAGGGTCCAGCCAGCATCAGTGAGCTGATTCTGTGGTAGAGAATGCTGCCCATAGAGGACTCAGAACTTGCTGATCACAGGAAATAAAAATGAATGCAGGACAGTTTGATGGATTTGTACACAAAATGATCTAACGGCCTATGTTGTGAAGTATTAATTTTTGAGTTTTGGGGAATGGTGATACAGTATTATAAATGGTAACTAGCTTTCATTTGTATACCTTTTCACTAGGCAAAGTGTGGATATTTTAGATATTACTCTGAACAAGAAAAAAATAGTATGCATTGATATATTTATTTTATATAGAAAAAGTAGATTTGTTATGTTTTAGTGTTAATCAGATGCACCACCACATATACCATGTTTGCTTGGATAGAACAAATGAGTTAACTAGAGTCTAGGTGATATAATTGCCAATAACTGTGATTCTCCTTTCAGTTCACTGAAGTAGAGCAAACATTGTTTAACAGAAAATGTTATGGAAGTGTTAACTGTCTAGATATATTTCTCTTTAGCAACTACTTCCATTTTCAGAAAGAAGTAACTTGCAGCTGATTTAAAGATGGTATATGAGTATTTCCAATGTTTTTAAAAAACTTTTCACACGTGGGGAAGGAATTGGCATTTATAGAATTGGGGTTGATAGCATACCTTATGTTTTTAAGATCCTCTACCAGCCCCTTTGAAATAAATGTGGGTCTACTTTAATATAATAAGTAAACCACGGCTGAAATTAAGGGGCTTGTCCAAGGTTGCAAAGCAGAAAGTAGACTAAAAGCTAGATGTTCTGTTCCTGGGTTTGTTGCTCTTTAATCTTTACATGCCAAGCACTGTGTTAAGCATACACTATGCATTATCTTATCTTATCATCTTGACCTGCAATATAAAATCTTCAATGAAATAAAAATAGTCATTGTCTTTCTAGGTTAAACTAAGTCTGGTATTTTAAAAGAGAAGTATTTTCAGCTCTAATTATATCAGCAATATTTTATTATAAAATGTCATAAAATTATTGTACTTGATTTGTATTTATTTTCTATAACTTGATTACCCTTTAAGAGTCCTCGAATTTAAATTAAGTATTTAAATTAGTTTTAAAGCTTATGAGATATGAGTCATCAGTGGAAGAATTTTCTTTTATTATGCTGTCTTTACTGTTACTTGCTGAATAATCATTGCATTTTTCAAGTTATCATGTCTTCCTTTTTCTGTCTAAAGAACTGTTCATGTTTCAAGAATCAGCTGTTGTCCCCCACTTAAGTGATGCCTTCTCTGATCTCCCCCTAATAGCTCTTCCTCCCATTTCTGTGCTCTCCCATAACACTTTGTACATAGTTCAGATTGCCTTGTCCTATTTTAATTATTTGTTTACTTGTCAGACTACCCGAGAGACTCTGAATCCCTTGAGATCAGAATGTTGTCTTATTCATCTTGGTATCCTGAGTACTTAACATAGAATCTAGAATTTTGTGCTGCTTAGTGAACTTGTTTTGAAAGAGGATTTTTTTTTCACATTTTGTATATTTTGCTTGTTTTTGTCACTTCTGGCTTAGTTACCAATCTTTTCTTCCCAGGTTATTCTGGTTCTTTTAATTTCTGTGTTTGCCTCTTGCTTTAACATTTCAGTTTTTATTTTTTAGAGGAAGGGGGTGGATAGAGATATTTTGATGTGTTTGTATATATGTATATAAGGAGTCATAGGGTCTTCAGATCTGGTGAATAGCCTGACTCTTATCACTTGCAAAGGTGAGGGAAGAACCAGTTGGGTTAAGATCCTTCAGGTTTTCACAGAATTCGAATTATCACCTAGATTCCCTCTTAGTCCAGTGTTTTGTTTTTTTTTTTTTCACTTTATCTTGGTGCCTGGAGTTCCACTTTGCCTCATATGACCCCATTTGGGGTCATAACTCTCATGGAGAAGCATACCTTTTTTTTTTTTCTTTCTTTCTTTTAACTCAGGCACACTCAGAACACTTAAAGTGATGATTAAATAAATTACTGAGTAATCCTAACCTAGTGTTCTATTGCCAGAGTCAAGATACTCATTGGGACTATAAAAAGGAATTACATGGTCCCTACCTTCAGTAACTTGAGGTTCAGTACAGGAAAAAGAAGAAAAATCAGACAAATTCCATTGTCAAAAAGTGATATTACAAAGATTTAAACAAAATGCTATGGAGACATTAATGGTTCCACTACCTTTGCTTGGAGGAGTCTGGGAAGGTATCATTGGTTAAGTGACTTTGGATTGGATCTTGAAGAACAAGTAACTATTTCCCAGCATATAAAGGGCAGGAGTGGAAAACTTTTCCACACAGAGGGACACGGGTCATGAGGGAGTCTTTCCATGGCTGTGTCCACTAACGTTAACTACAAACCACAATCAGGTTAGCTTTATTTCTTCTTGTAGAAATCCCACCCCCATCTTTTTTTTTTTTTTAATTCCATGAGTGTCCATTGGCTTCCTTTTTTTTAAGGTCCTTCAAGCACAGGGGAGGTGATAAAATGTATTCATTGAGTTATTTGAGGATTTCTGTTTGTGTAGGTATTTGTGGTTCATGAATAAGAGTAAAGGTGGAGGAAGAGATGAAAGGAAATGAACTAAGGGTGTTGAAAGTTATTTTTAATTTTTTCAGCCTTATAAAATCAGAATTCTTAACAGTGTAACATTTTATCAAAGTAGACTTAATGGTTTTCTAAAGTCTAGAAGGAAATTCAGGTGGGCCTGATGCAGTTCAGTATCAAGATCACCATTAAGAAGACTTTTTTCTCTTAACTGGTCTAGTATTAGTACTGTTTTGTTCAGCTTCTTCCTCTGTAAGGAAATCCTGTTCCCTCCCACCCGCTAAAGGACAGTGGTTTTTCCTTTCTGCAAATCAAATTATAGTTTTTCAATTAGCAGCATTACAAAATTTCAAAGAATGTTCCAGAAAAAAATGTTAGACGCTAGGTCAAATAATATTATATGTGATAGTGCAGCAACTATTTATAAAATAGTATATTTACTTTCATGATTTTTAAAAGTTGAGATTTAATGATTCATCTTTAAAGTGTGACTTTTCACGCTGTAGTTTCTTTGGAGTATCTGTTCCTATGAATAAAATATGCTAAGGCGTCAATTTTGTGTTTTTTCTTTCTTCTGGGTGTTAATCTGTTCACATGCTTGTTTCATTGCTATTATTGTTGAAGTCATCCCCCTGGCAGACAGCAGGCCCTAACTGGGTGGGATTGTAATTGCAGTCTTTTAGCCATTGACTATACTAAGTTTAGATTCAAATGGAAATGTAACCCATTTTTTTGGTCTCATTAGTACCACACAAGGACTGACTACACTAATTGGTCACAGTTCAGCCAGCTTGCCTGAGTGGTCTTGGAGTTGTTTTGAACCATTAACATTTTTTCATCCTGGGCTTTAGGATAAAAAGCATTAGTTTTTAGGATGACTGACTGACTTATTTTAGGGGTGGGTGGAGTAGCTGTGAAGAAGCATTTTTCTTTGTGAAAATACTCATTTAGGTACTTTTATCGAAAGTATGTTGAACAAATAGATTTTAGTCAGATTTGCTGATTTTTTTCATTAATTATGTTGGGCTATTTTTATTCTAGAAATAACGTTTAACCTGATTAGTGATCTACACTCTGAAAGGTAAACTAATGTATTTTAGTTACTGCATGACAAATTGTCATTCAGAATGATAGCTGCACCCAATTACATTGAAAAATTATGCTGCCAAACTATGAAATAAATTAAAGATGACCTGCTTAGAAAATATGGCATATAGACATTTACAACAGAGATTTCACTTCTAGTGAAAGAGTGCTTGGGGTTTTGGATCAATATGATAATGCATTCTGTATCTTAGAGCCCAAACTTGTTATCTTTGTATGTAAAAGGAATAAAGGTATATATTAATGGAGAGGTAGTTTATGAGAATAACATTTAATAATTAGATGTATCATATTTGTGGCACATGTTATTAGTTGTTAAAGAGGGACTCTATTAAAGTAATTTATTCTTGAAGAAAAACTAGAAAGTTTTGCTTTATATAATGATAGTCAGCTATGAATGTTTAATATGCACTGTTACTGAATTATGTAATTTTACAGTTGACTTAATTGTCACTTTCTAATTGTCTAATTGTCACTATATTTAATTTGCAGGTTTTCTAGTTCTTTTGTTCATGGTTACTTCTTCTTCCTCCTTCCCCTTGCCCCCTCCACTATTTAAATACTGATCTGTTGGGTCTGAATATATATACTTATTTTCATCCTAATGCCACATCTGACCACATAACCATTTTATTCCACAGATATTTTTAGAATCCTCACACCATGTGTGATGCTAAACACTGAGGATACAGTGATCAAGACACAATCCCTGCCCTGGAATTTATAGCACTGCAGGGAGTCAAAAATACAGGCAATGAAATGTGTGAATTCTAAGATAGAAATAAATTAAGGAACAGTGGGCAACATTGAGGGGAGAAATGTACCAAGGGAGTCAAGGGAGGGCTCCATAAAAGTGGTGATATTTGAATTGAGTTTTGGAAGATGGCTAGATCTGTCTAGAGCTGTGCAGTCACAGAATAGCTACTAGCCACATGTGGCTAGTGAGCACTTGAAATGTTCCATAAGCATAAAGTGTGCACTTGATTTTGAAGAGCTGGTATAGAAAACTATCATGTTAGTAATTTAAAAATATTTATTACATGCTGAAATAATATTTTAGATATGTTGGGTTAAATGAAATATAAATTAATTTTACCTATTTTCCTTTATATTTTTCTTTTAATGTGGCTGATAGAAAATTTTAAATTACATAACATGGCTTGCATTATATTTTTATTGGCCAGCACTGATTTTTTTTTTAATAACAAATTTAATCAGTAATACATATACATATGTTTCCATATCCCCTCCCTTTTGCGTCTCCCTCCCACCCTCCCTATCCCACCCCTCCAGGCGGTCACAAAGCACCGAGCTGATCTCCCTGTGCTATGCGGCTGCTTCCCACTAGCTATCTACCTTACGTTTGGTAGTGTATATATGTCCATGCCGCTCTTTCACTTTGTCACAGCTTACCCTTCCCCCTCCCCATATCCTCAAGTCCATTCTCTAGTAGGTCTGTGTCTTTATTCCTGTCTTACCCTTATGTTCTTCATGACATTTTTTTTCTTAAATTCCATATATATGTGTTAGCATACGGTATTTGTCTTTCTCTTTCTGACTTACTTCACTCTGTATGACAGACTCTAGGTCTATCCACCTCATTACAAATAGCTCAATTTCATTTCTTTTTATGGCTGAGTAATATTCCATTGTATATATGTGCCACATCTTCTTTATCCATTCATCCGATGATGGACACTTAGGTTGTTTCCATCTCCGGGCTATTGTAAATAGGGCTGCTATGAACATTTTGGTACATGTCTCTTTTTGAATTATGGTTTTCTCAGGGTATATGCCCAGTAGTGGGATTGCTGGGTCATATGGTAGTTCTATTTGTAGTTTTTTAAGGAACCTCCATACCGTTCTCCATAGCGGCTGTACCAATTCACATTCCCACCAGCAGTGCAAGAGTGTTCCCTTTTTTCCACACCCTCTCCAGCATTTATTGTTTCTAGATTTTTTGATGATGGCCATTCTGACTGGTGTGAGATGATATCTCATTGTAGTTTTGATTTGCATTTCTCTAATGAGTAAAGATGTTGAGCATCCTTTCATGTGTTTGTTGGCAGTCTGTATATCTTCTGTGGAGAAATGTCTATTTAGGTCTTCTGCCCATTTTTGGATTGGGTTGTTTGTTTTTTTGTTATTGAGCTGCATGAGCTGCTTATAAATTTTGGAGATTAATCCTTTGTCAGTTGCTTCATTTGCAAATATTTTCTCCCATTCTGAGGGTTGTCTTTTGGTCTTGTTTATGGTTTCCTTTGCTGTGCAAAAGCTTTTAAGTTTCATTAGGTCCCATGTGTTTATTTTTGTCTTTATTTCCATTTCTCTAGGAGGTGGGTCAAAAAGGATCTTGCTGTGATTTATGTCATAGAGTGTTCTGCCTATGTTTTCCTCTAAGAGTTTGATGGTTTCTGGCCTTACATTTAGGTCTTTAATCCATTTTGAGCTTATTTTTGTGTATGGTGTTAGGGAGTGACCTAATCTCATACTTTTACATGTCCCTATCCAGTTTTCCCAGCACCACTTATTGAAGAGACTGTCCTTTCTCCACTGTACATTCCTGCCTCCTTTATCAAAGATAAGGTGACCATATGTCCGTGGGTTTAACTCTGGGCTTTCTATCCTGTTCCATTGATCTATCTTTCTGTTTTTGTGCCAGTACCACACTGTCTTGATTACTGTAGCTTTGTAGTATAGTCTGAAGTCAGGGAGCCTGATTCCTCCAGCTCCGTTTTTCGTTCTCAAGATTGCTTTGGCTATTCGGGGTCTTTTGTGTTTCCATACAAATTGTGAAATTTTTTGTTCTAGTTCTGTGAAAAATGCCAGTGGTAGTTTGATAGGGATTGCATTGAATCTGTAGATTGCTTTGGGTAGTAGAGTCATTTTCATAATGTTGATTCTTCCAATCCAAGAACATGGTACATCTCTCCATCTATTTGTATCATCTTTAATTTCTTTCATCAGTGTCTTATAATTTTCTGCATACAGGTCTTTTGTCTCCTTAGGTAGGCTTATTCCTAGATATTTTATTCTTTTTGTTGCAGTGGTAAATGGGAGTGTTTCCTTGATTTCACTTTCAGATTTTTCATCATTAGTATATAGGAATGCCAGAGATTTCTGTGCATTAATTTTGTATCCTGCAACTTTACCAAATTCATTGATTAACTCTAGTAGTTTTCTGGTAGCATCTTTAGGATTCTCTATGTATAGTATCATGTCATCTGCAAACAGTGACAGCTTTACTTCTTCTTTTCCAATTTGGATTCCTTTTATTTCCTTTTCTTCTCTGATTGCTGTGGCTAAAACTTCCAAAGCTAGGTTGAATAAGAGTGGTGAGAGTGGGCAACCTTGTCTTGTTCCTGATCTTAGTGGAAATGGTTTCAGTTTTTCACCATTGAGGACGATGCTGGCTGTGGGTTTGTCATATATGGCCTTTATTATGTTGAGGAAAGTTCCCTCTATGCCTACTTTCTGCAGGGTTTTTACCATAAATGGGTGCTGAATTTTGTCGAAAGCTTTCTCTGCATCTATTGAGATGATCATATGGTTTTTCTCCTTCAGTTTGTTAATATGGTGTATCACGTTGATTGATTTGCGTATATTGAAGAATCCTTGCATTCCTGGAATAAACCCCACTTGATCATGGTGTATGATCCTTTTAATGTGCTGTTGGATTCTGTTTGCTAGTATTTTGTTGAGGATTTTTGCATCTATGTTCATCAGTGATATTGGCCTGTAGTTTACTTTCTTTGTGACATCCTTGTCTGGTTTTGGTATCAAGGTGATGGTGGCCTCGTAGAATGAGTTTGGGAGTGTTCCTCCCTCTGCTATATTTTGGAAGAGTTTGAGAAGGATAGGTGTTAGCTTTTCTCTAAATGCTTGATAGAATTCGCCTGTGAAGCCGTCTGGTCCTGGGCTTTTGTTTGTTGGAAGATTTTTTATCACAGTTTCAATTTCAGTGCTTGTGATTGGTCTGTTCATATTTTCTATTTCTTCCTGATTCAGTCTTGGCAGGTTGTGCATTTCTAAGAATTTGTCCATTTCTTCCAGGTTGTCCATTTTATTGGCATAGAGTTGCTTATAGTAATCTCTCATGATCTTTTGTATTTCTGCAGTGTCAGTTGTTACTTCTCCTTTTTCATTTCTAATTCTATTGATTTGAGTCTTCTCCCTTTTTTTCTTGATGAGTCTGGCTAATGGTTTATCAATTTTGTTTATCTTCTCAAAGAACCAGCTTTTAGTTTTATTGATCTTTGCTATCATTTCCTTCATTTCTTTTTCATTTATTTCTGATCTGATTTTTATGATTTCTTTCCTTCTGCTAACTTTGGGATGTTTTTGTTCTTCTTTCTCTAATTGCTTTAGGTGCAAGGTTAGGTTGTTTATTCGTGATGTTTCCTGTTTCTTAAGGTGGGATTGTATTGCTATAAACTTCCCTCTTAGAACTGCTTTTGCTGCATCCCATAGGTTTTGGGTCGTCGTGTCTCCATTGTCATTTGTTTCTAGGTATTTTTTAATTTCCTCTTTGATTTCTTCAGTGATCACTTCGTTATTAAGTAGTGTATTGTTTAGCCTCCATGTGTTTGTATTTTTTACAGCTCTTTTCCTGTAATTGATATCTAGTCTCATAGCATTGTGGTCGGAAAAGATACTTGATACAATTTCAATTTTCTTAAATTTACCAAGGCTTGATTTGTGACCCAAGATATGATCCTGGAGAATGTTCCATGAGCACTTGAGAAAAATGTGTATTCTGTTGTTTTTGGATGGAATGTCCTATAAATATCAATTAAGTCCATCTTGTTTAATGTATCATTTAAAGATTGTGTTTCCTTATTTATTTTCATTTTGGATGATCTGTCCATTGGTGAAAGTGGGGTGTTAAAGTCCCCTACTATGAGTGTGTTACTGTCGATTTCTCCTTTTATGGCTGTTAGTATTTGCCTTATGTATTGAGGTGCTCCTATGTTTGGTGCATAAATATTTACAATTGTTATATCTTCTTCTTGGATCGATCCCTTGATCATTAGGTAGTGTCCCTCTTTGTCTCTTCTAGTAGTCTTTATTTTAAAGTCTATTTTGTCTGATATGAGAATTGCTACTCCAGCTTTCTTTTGGTTTCCATTTGCATGGAATATCTTTTTCCATCCCCTTACTTTCAGTCTGTATGTGTCTCTAGGTCTGAAGTGGGTCTCTTGTAGACAGCATATATATGGGTCTTGTTTTTGTATCCATTCAGCCAATCTGTATCTTTTGGTGGGAGCATTTAGTCCATTTACATTTAAGGTAATTATTGATATGTATGTTCGTGTTCCCATTTCCTTAATTGTTTTGGGTTTGTTATTGTAGGTCTTTTCCTTCTGTTGTGTTTCTTGCCTAGAGAAGTTCCTTTAGCATTTGTTGTAAAGCTGGTTTGGTGGTGCTGAACTCTCTCAGCTTTTGCCTGTCTGTAAAGGTTTTAATTTCTCCATCAAATCTGAATGAGATCCTTGCTGGGTAGAGTAATCTTGGTTGCAGGTTTTTCTCCTTCATCACTTTAATTATGTCCTGCCACTCCCTTCTGGCTTGTAGAGTTTCTGCTGAGAGATCAGCTGTTATCCTGATGGGGATTCCCTTGTGTGTTATTTGTTGTTTTTGCCTTGCTGCTTTTAATATGATTCTTTGTGTTTAATTTTTGACAGTTTGATTAATATGTGTCTTGGCGTATTTCTCCTTGGATTTATTCTGTATGGGACTCTCTGTGCCTCCTGGACTTGATTAACTATTTCCTTTCCCATATTGGGGAAGTTTTCAACTATAATCTCTTCAAATATTTTCTCAGTCCCTTTCTTTTTCTCTTCTTCTTCTGGAACCCCTATAATTCGAATGTTGGTGCGTTTAATGTTGTCCCAGAGGTCTCTGAGACTCTCCTCTGTTCTTTTCAGTCTTTTTTCTTTATTTTGCTCTGCAGCAGTTATTTCCACTATTTTATCTTCCATGTCACTTATCCGTTCTTCTGCCTCAGTTATTCTGCTATTGATCCCATCTAGAGTATTTTTCATTTCATTTATTGTGTTTTTAATCGATGCTTGATTCATCTTTAGTTCTTCTAGGTCCTTGTTAACTGTTTCTTGCATTTTGTCTATTCTATTTCCAAGATTTTGGATCTGGGAAATAGAATCTTGGATCATCTTTACCATCATTATTCTGAATTCTTTTTCAGGTAGACTGCCTATTACCTCTTCATTTGTTAGATCTGGTAGGTTTTTATCTTGCTCCTTCATCTGCTGTGTGTTTTTCTGTCTTCTCATTTTGCTTATGTTACTGTGTTTGGGGTCTCCTTTTTGCAGGCTGCCAGTTCGTAGTTCCCGTTGTTTTTGGTGTCTGTCCCCAGTGGCTAAGGTTGGTTTAGTGGGTTGTGTAGGCTTCCGGGTGGAGGGGACTAGTGCCTGTGTTCTGGTGGATGAGGCTGGATCTTGTCTTTCTGGTGGGCAGGTCCACGTCTGGTGGTGTGTTTTGGGGTATCTGCGGACTTTTTATGATTTTAGGCCACCTCTCTGCTAATGGGTGGCGTTGTGTTCCTGTCTTGCTAGTTGTTTGGCTTAGGGTGTCCAGCACTGTAGCTTGCTGGTCGTTGAGTGAAGCTGGGTGCTGGTGTTGAGATGGAGATCTCTGGAAGATTTTTGCCGTTTGATATTATGTGGAGCTGGGAGGTCTCTTGTGGACCAGTGTCCTGAAGTTGGCTCTCCCACCTCAGAGGCACAGCACTGACTCCGGGATCCTCAATTTGGGATGATGTGTTGTCTATTCATGTATTCCACAGATGCAGGGTACATCAAGTTGATTGTGGAGCTTTAATCTGCTGCTTCTGAGGCTGCTGGGAGAGGTTTCCCTTTCTCTTCTTTGTTCTCACAGCTCCTGGGTCTCAGCTTTGGATTTGGCTCCGCCTCTGCGTGTAGGTCGCCGGAGGGCTTCTGTTCTTCGCTCAGACAGGGCAGGGTTAAAGGAGCAGCCTCTTTGGGGACTCTGGCTCACTCAGGCCGGGCGTGAGGGAGGGGCACGGAGTGCGGGGCGAGCCTGCAGCGGCAGAAGTCGGCGTGACGTTGCACCAGCCCGAGGCGCGCCGTGCGTTCTCCCAGGGAAGCCGCCCCTGGATCCCGGGACCCCGGCAGTGGCGGGCTGCACAGGCTCCCGGAAGGGCGTTGTGGGCAGTGACCTGCACTCGCACACAGGCTTCTTGGCGGCGGCAGCAGCAGCCCCAGCGTCCCACGCCCGTCACTGGGCTCCGCGCTTTTGGTCGCGACTCGCGCCCGTCTGTGGAGCCCCTTGAAGCAGTGCTCTTAATCCCCTCTCCTCGTGCACCAGGAAACCAAGAGGGAAGAAAAAGTCTCTTGCCTCTTCGGCAGCTCCAGAGTTCTCCCGGACTCCCTCCCGGCTAGCTGTGGCACATTAGCCCCCTTCAGGCTGAGTTCTCGCCGCCAGCCCCAGTCCTTTCCCTGCGCTCTGACCGAAGCCCGAGCCTCAGCTTCCAGCGCTGCGCGCCCCGGCGGGCGAGCAGACAAGCCTCTCGGGCCGGTGAGCGCCGCCCGGCACCGATCCTCTGTGTGGGGATCTCTCCACTTTGCCCTACCCAGGTATGTGGGGAGTTTCTTGCCTTTTGGGAGGTCTGGGGTCTTCTGCCAGCGTTCAGTAGGTGTTCTGTAGGAGTTGTTCCACGTGTAGCTGTATTTCTGGTGTATCCGTGGGGAGGAAGGTGATCTCCGCGTCTTACTCTTCCGCCATCTTACCCGGAAGTCGGCCAGCACTGATTTATAGGGGACGTCTCAAAAGTAGATGAACCATTGTAAGTATAGAAAGAAACTAATAGATATTCTAGCATGCTCTCTTTTCTTTTAATATATCTGCTTATACATGTGTATATATGCGTATATATACTGCATATTCATATACTGTATATACTTACACTTACAGACACATATATACATAACCTTTATATTGTTTGAGCCACTCATATTGTGGGTTTTCCTGTTAAGTGTAAGTAAACCTCATCCTAACTAGTGCATTGACTTAATGGCAACAATTTAAAAACCACATATCATTGGGGAAAAACGTGTTCTCCCTGCCCTGGTAAAAGTTGCTTAAATAATTCATGGAAATCAATATTGCAACAAATTAAAATGCATTTTATTGTCAGCAGATACTTTGGAAGGAAAATTGTAAGCATTGCTACAGAGTTAAAGAAATAGAATAAAATGTAGTTGTTTTGTAGGAGTTGGATGAAGTGCTGTTATTTCTAACATGTTTTGCTTATAAAATTTGCTAGATGGTTTCTTAATGGAATAAACAACTGCTTTTTGTGAGTTAACTGTTAAAATTTTTATATGAAAATACACTTTCTGGAAATGCATGTATGCCCTATTTGCCAAAACCAGAAATTGAGGGCCTGAGTGAGCCAGAGTCCCCGAAGCGGCTGCTCCTTTAACCCTGTCCTGTTGGAGCGAAGAACAGAGGCCCTCCAGCGACCTACACGCAGAGGCGGAGCCAAATCCAAAGCTGAGACCCAGGAGCTGTGAGAACAAAGAAGAGAAAGGGAAATCTCTCCCAGCAGCCTCAGAAGCAGCAGATTAAAGCTCCACAATCAACTTGATGTACCCTGCATCTGTGGAATACATGAATAGACAACACATCATCCCAAATTGAGGAGCCAGGAGTCAGTGCTGTGCCTCTGAGGTGGGAGAGCCAACTTCAAGACACTGGTCCACAAGAGACCTCCCAGCTCCACATAATATCAAACGGCGAAAATCTTCCAGAGATCTCCATCTCAACACCAGCACCCAGCTTCACTCAACGACCAGCAAGCTACAGTACTGGACACCCTATGCCAAACAACTAGCAAGACAGGAACACAACACCACCCATTAGCAGAGAGGCTGCCTAAAATCATAAAAAGTCCGCAGACACCCCAAAACACACCACCAGACGTGGACCTGCCCACCAGAAAGACAAGATCGAGCCTCATCCACCAGAACACAGGCACTAGTCCCCTCCACCCGGAAGCCTACACAACCCACTAAACCAACCTTAGCCACTGGGGACAGACACCAAAAACAACGGGAACTACGAACTGGCAGCCTGCAAAAAGGAGACCCCAAACACAGTAACATAAGCAAAATGAGAAGACAGAAAAACACAGCAGATGAAGGAGCAAGATAAAAACCTACCAGATCTAACAAATGAAGAGGTAATAGGCAGTCTACCTGAAAAAGAATTCAGAATAATGATGGTAAAGATGATCCAAGATTCTATTTCCCAGATCCAAAATCTTGGAAATAGAATAGACAAAATGCAAGAAACAGTTAACAAGGACCTAGAAGAACTAAAGATGAATCAAGCATCGATTAAAAACACAATAAATGAAATGAAAAATACTCTAGATGGGATCAATAGCAGAATAACTGAGGCAGAAGAACGGATAAGTGACATGGAAGATAAAATAGTGGAAATAACTGCTGCAGAGCAAAATAAAGAAAAAAGACTGAAAAGAACAGAGGAGAGTCTCAGAGACCTCTGGGACAACATTAAACGCACCAACATTCGAATTATAGGGGTTCCAGAAGAAGAAGAGAAAAAGAAAGGGACTGAGAAAATATTTGAAGAGATTATAGTTGAAAACTTCCCTAATATGGGAAAGGAAATAGTTAATCAAGTCCAGGAGGCACAGAGAGTCCCATACAGAATAAATCCAAGGAGAAATACGCCAAGACACATATTAATCAAACTGTCAAAAATTAAACACAAAGAAATCATATTAAAAGCAGCAAGGCAAAAACAACAAATAACGCACAAGGGAATCCCCATCAGGATAACAGCTGATCTCTCAGCAGAAACTCTACAAGCCAGAAGGGAGTGGCAGGACATAATTAAAGTGATGAAGGAGAAAAACCTGCAACCAAGATTACTCTACCCAGCAAGGATCTCATTCCGATTTGATGGAGAAATTAAAACCTTTACAGACAGGCAAAAGCTGAGAGAGTTCAGCACCACCAAACCAGCTTTACAACAAATGCTAAAGGAACTTCTCTAGGCAAGAAACACAACAGAAGGAAAAGACCTACAATAACGAACCCAAAACAATTAAGGAAATGGGAATAGGAACATACATATCGATAATTACCTTAAATGTAAATGGACTAAATGCTCCCACCAAAAGACACAGACTGGCTGAATGGATACAAAAACAAGACCCATATATATGCTGTCTACAAGAGACCCACTTCAGACCTAGAGACACATACAGACCGAAAGTAAGGGGATGGAAAAAGATATTCCATGCAAATGGAAATCAAAAGAAAGCTGGAGTAGCAATTCTCATATCAGACAAAATAGACTTTAAAATAAAGACTACTAGAAGAGACAAGGACACTACATAATGATCAAGGGATTGATCCAAGAAGAAGATATAACAATTGTAAATATTTATGCACCCAACATAGGAGCACCTCAATACATAAGGCAAATACTAACAGCCATAAAAGGAGAAATCGACAGTAACACACTCATAGTAGGGGACTTTAACACCCCACTTTCACCAATGGACAGATCATCCAAAATGAAAATAAATAAGGAAATACAAGCTTTAAATGATACATTAAACAAGATGGACTTAATTGATATTTATAGGACATTCCATCCAAAAACAACAGAATACACATTTTTCTCAAGTGCTCATGGAACATTCTCCAGGATCATATCTTGGGTCACAAATCAAGCCTTGGTAAATTTAAGAAAATTGAAGTTGTATCAAGTATCTTTTCTGACCACAATGCTATGAGACTAGATATCAATTACAGGAAAAGATCTGTAAAAAATACAAACACATGGAGGCTAAACAATACACTACCTAACGAAGTGATCACTGAAGAAATCAAAGAGGAAATCAAAAAATACCTAGAAACAAATGACAATGGAGACACGACGACCCAAAACCTATGGGATGCAGCAAAAGCAGTTCTAAGAGGGAAGTTTATAGCAATACAATCCCACCTTAAGAAACAGGAAACATCTCGAATAAACAACCTAACCTTGCACCTAAAGCAATTAGAGAAAGAAGAACAAAAACACCCCATAGTTAGCAGAGGGAAAGAAATCATAAAAATCAGATCAGAAATAAATGAAAAAGAAATGAAGGAAACGATAGCAAAGATCAATAAAACTAAAAGCTGGTTCTTTGAGAAGATAAACAAAATTGATAAACCATTAGCCAGACTCATCAAGAAAAAAAGGGAGAAGACTCAAATCAATAGAATTAGAAATGAAAAAGGAGAAGTAACAACTGACACTGCAGAAATACAAAAGATCATGAGAGATTACTACAAGCAACTCTATGCCAATAAAATGGACAACCTGGAAGAAATGGGAAAATTCTTAGAAATGCACAACCTGCCAAGACTGAATCAGGAAGAAATAGAAAATATGAACAGACCAATCACAAGCACTGAAATTGAAACTGTGATAAAAAATCTTCCAACAAACAAAAGCCCAGGACCAGACGGCTTCACAGGCGAATTCTATCAAGCATTTAGAGAAAAGCTAACACCTATCCTTCTCAAACTCTTCCAAAATATAGCAGAGGGAGGAACACTCCCAAACTCATTCTACGAGGCCACCATCACCTTGATACCAAAACCAGACAAGGATGTCACAAAGAAAGTAAACTACAGGCCAATATCACTGATGAACATAGATGCAAAAATCCTCAACAAAATACTAGCAAACAGAATCCAACAGCACATTAAAAGGATCATACACCATGATCAAGTGGGGTTTATTCCAGGAATGCAAGGATTCTTCAATATACGCAAATCAATCAACGTGATACACCATATTAACAAACTGAAGGAGAAAAACCATATGATCATCTCAATAGATGCAGAGAAAGCTTTCGACAAAATTCAGCACCCATTTATGGTAAAAACCCTGCAGAAAGTAGGCATAGAGGGAACTTTCCTCAACATAATAAAGGCCATATATGACAAACCCACAGCCAGCATCGTCCTCAATGGTGAAAAACTGAAACCATTTCCACTAAGATCAGGAACAAGACAAGGTTGCCCACTCTCACCACTCTTATTCAACCTAGCTTTGGAATTTTTAGCCACAGCAATCAGAGAAGAAAAGGAAATAAAAGGAATCCAAATTGGAAAAGAAGAAGTAAAGCTGTCACTGTTTGCAGATGACATGATACTATACATAGAGAATCCTAAAGATGCTACCAGAAAAGTACTAGAGCTAATCAATGAATTTGGTAAAGTAGCAGGATACAAAGTTAATGCACAGAAATCTCTGGCATTCCTATATACTAATGATGAAAAATCTGAAAGTGAAATCAAGGAAACACTCCCATTTACCACTGCAACAAAAAGAATAAAATATCTAGGAATAAACCTACCTAAGGAGACAAAAGACCTGTATGCAGAAAATTATAAGACACTGATGAAAGAAATTAAAGATGATACAAATAGATGGAGAGATATACCATGTTCTTGGATTGGAAGAATCAACATTGTGAAAATGACTCTACTACCCAAAGCAATCTACAGATTCAATGCAATCCCTATCAAACTACCACTGGCATTTTTCACAGAACTAGAACAAAAAATTTCACAATTTGTATGGAAACACAAAACACCCCGAATAGCAAAAGCAATCTTGAGAACAAAAAATGGAGCTGGAGGAATGAGGCTCCCTGACTTCAGACTATACTACAAAGCTACAGTAATCAAGACAGTATGGTACTGGCACAAAACAGAAATATAGATCAATGGAACAGGATAGAAAGCCCAGAGATAAACCCACGCACATATGGTCACCTTATCTTTGATAAAGGAGGCAGGAATGTACAGTGGAGAAAGGACAGTCTCTTCAATAAGTGGTGCTGGGAAAACTGGACAGGGACATGTAAAAGTATGAGATTAGATCACTCCCTAATACCGTACAGAAAAATAAGCTCAAAATGGTTTAAAGGCCTAAATGTAAGGCCAGAAACTATCAAACTCTTAGAGGAAAACATAGGCAGAACACTCTATGACATAAATCACAAGATCCTTTTTGACCCACCTCCTAGAGAAATGGAAATAAAGACAAAAACACATGGGACCTAATGAAACTTAAAAGCTTTTGCACAGCAAAGGAAACCATAAACAAGACCAAAAGACAACCCTCAGAATGGGAGAAAATATTTGCAAATGAAGCAACTGACAAAGGATTAATCTCCAAAATTTAAAAGCAGCTCATGCAGCTCAATAACAAAGAAACAAACAACGCAATCCAAAAATGGGCAGAAGACCTAAATAAACATTTCTCCACGGAAGATATACAGACTGCCAACAAACACATGAAAGATGCTCAACATCTTTACTCATTAGAGAAATGCAAATCAAAACTACAATGAGATATCATCTCACACCAGTCAGAATGGCCATCATCAAAAAATCTAGAAACAATAAATGCTGGAGAGGGTGTGGAAAAAAGGGAACAGTCTTGCACTGGTAGTGGGAATGTGAATTGGTACAGCCACTATGGAGAACGGTATGGAGGTTCCTTAAAAAACTACAAATAGAACTACCATATGACCCAGCAATCCCACTACTGGGCATATACCCTGAGAAAACCATAATTCAAAAAGAGTCCTGTACCTCAATGTTCATAGCAGCCCTATTTACAATAGCCCGGAGATGGAAACAACCTTAGTGTCCATCATTGGATGAATGGATAAAGAAGATGTGGCACATATATACAATGGAATATTACTCAGCCATAAAAAGAAACGAAATTGAGCTATTTGTAATGAGGTGGATGGACCTAGAGTCTGTCATACAGAGTGAAGTAAGTCAGAAAGAGAAAGAGAAATACTGTATGCTGACACATATATATGGAATTTAAGGAAAAAAATGTCATGAAGAACCTAGGGGTAAGACAGGAATAAAGACACAGACCTACTAGAGAATGGACTTGAGGATATGGGGAGGGGGAAGGGTAAGCTGTGACAAAGTGAAAGAGCGGCATGGACATATATACACTACCAAACGTAAGGTAGGTAGATAGTGGGAAGAAGCCGTATAGCACAGGGAGATCAGCTCGGTGCTTTGTGACCGCCTGGAGGGGTGGGATAGGGAGGGTGGGAGGGAGACGCAAAAGGGAGGGGATATGGGAACATATGTATATGTATAACTGATTAAATAAAAGAGGAAAAAAAAAGAAATTGAGAACCTTACCTTTATATAGAGAGCAGAATATATATACTTTGTGAAGATTTACTTGTTTTATCGGAATAAGAGTCCCCTGTTGTATTTAGATTGCTAATTTCAGTATTAATTATCAGGAGTGCCATATTTTAAATAAGAGTCTGAATTGAATACTAGAATACTAGAATTCTGCAATGCTAATGCTTATCTTGGTAAGATTTCAAAGATTATCTTGTTTTCAGATATGGAAGCCTAGGCAGCAGAGAAGTTACTGACTTAATACTTTCCATTATGCAAACTCCTTACTTTCTTACTTTGAAATATTTTATCTTTTTCCTTTCTTCTACTTCTTCCTTCTTGTCTCCCTTGTATTTGTATTCTCATATGCCTTCGTATATGTATTCAAAGGTATTACATGTTTACTGGTGTCACTTTAAGTCCAAGCAGTTTTTACTTTTTTCCTCAGCTAATTACAGTTTTATATCTGCTGCAGTGTTTGTAGAAAATTGAGACCTTCATTCTCCTTTAATAATAGCAATAATAATCATACTTGATGGAGATGAGAGGTAGGTTAATTTAAACATACTTTTATTTCTAGGTAATTGTTAGGAGCTGAAGTGCCCATACCTAGGGATAGTATGATCAAACCTGGGGAGAGACTGAGATTGGAAGGATGATTCTTTTCTTTAAGGATTTCAAATTCTAGAAACAGAGACCACTGTGTAAATTAGAAAAAAAAATACTAAATTATGTGATCAGGCTTCTGTGGAATGACTAATCTGAATTCAGATTCTGGCTCTGCCTTTTTCTTCCTCTTGTGACCATGAGTAAAAGTATGTATTAGAGTACAGTATCACAGAGGAGGAAGTAATGAACTATTTGCAGGAGTCAGGAAAGACTTCGAGGTGGAGGATTCTCTTGAAATTGGCTTCCAAGGGGAGCAGGGATTTGCTGAGTAGACAGGGTGGAGTAAGGGCATTCCAGCTCTGGAACTTTAAGTCAGCACATTATAAAGTAGTAACGTCTTTCTAGGAGTGCACTTTCCTTCTGGCAAATTCCTGCCTGTCCCTTTGGACTTAGCTTAAGCTTCTGTCTCTACTATTGATCCTTTTCTAACACAAAGAGAGTTTTGAGGCAGTTAAGCATTTCCATGTTTGTGCTCTATTAGCACCTTGTAAATACATGAGTTTCCCAACACCCTCAGGAGTCACATTCTTGAAATGTAACGTGGTTGGCAAAACTGCAGTTGGCAAAGTCAAGGTCTCTAGACAACAAAGTGTAGGTAGAGGAGAAATAAAAATAATGCATTAAACAAGTATATATTTGTATATAAGTGTATAAAGAAAAGTTCTATAATGCAGCCGTTTCCAAAACAAACCAGGATTGTCTGGTGCTTGTTTGCACCAAATATAATAAAAAAAATAATAGTGGGCTTCCCTGGTGGCGCAGTGGTTGAGAGTCCGCCTGCCGATGCAGGGGACACGGGTTCGTGCCCCGGTCCGGGAAGATCCCACATGCCGTGGAGCGGCTGGGCCCGTGAGCCATGGCCGCTGAGCCTGTGTGTCCGGAGCCTGTGCTCCGCAATGGGAGAGGCCTCAACAGTGAGAGGCCCGCGTACGGCAAAAAAAAAAAAAAATATATATATATATATAGTAATTGTAAGTTTTTGTTAGCTGTGCTGCTAGGTTGTTGACTGTTTCTGATATAATAACAGCTCTTGGTGGGGGAAGAAGAAACACAACTACATTAAATGTACACATCAGTTACGAGTTATATGTTGATTTCAGAAATGTTAAAATGAAAAATATTCCTTAGAATAAAGGAAATATAGTATTCTCAATTAATACAATAACTCCATGACAGAGGCATTTCTATCCCCATTTAACAGTTGAGAAAAGTGAGAGTTTGTGAATTTGTAGCTAAGGACTTTGGGCAACGTGGAGCAAGACATTTTGGCAAGAAAGAGACATGAGCAAAGCAAAATGTTCATTCCATGTAAGTTGATCTGATTAGATAGACTAGTGTTCTCATATTCTTTCAGTAGTTTTGGTCGTTCTATCCTGAAACAATAGGATTGGTCACAGAGGGCAGCCTGTTCAGTGGTGAAGTGTATTATTAGTGGGTGCTAATTCTTGCTCCATCTTGTACCTGATTCTTTTAGGACTTTTATAACAATGAACTAATGTCTTCAACTCTGTTTTTAGATTTATAAATTAATGTGTAAATGCTATTTCAGTCAAGTCAGTTTTTGTATCCTGGTTTTCTGTAAAGAGCTTGGCTGTTGTGGTACAACTAATTTGAATTCATATCCTGGCTCTGCCTTTTCTTTGGTTTGTGACCTTGAGTATCAAGTATCAATATTTCATCTCTCCAAGCCTCTGCTTCTCTCTCTCTTTCTTTGTATCTATGTGTCTATTTATCTATATCTTTTGTCTATATATCCCTCTATATATACTTCATATGTGTCTATTCATATGTATCTGAGAAAAAGATGTTATTTTCCCTTTATTCCTCTTAAGTGGGAACTGTATATATGAATTACATATATGACAGTTCATTACAGTAGTAAGTTTCTGCTGCTATACAGAATGTTCATTTAGCACATTGCTATTCAAAATGAGGCTGACAGATCAGGTTTGCATGTTTGTGAAGTGTTTGTTGGTCTAAGAGGAGATAAGGAGCTTGTGCCAGAATATAAATAATTTTGTCAATAAACACACTGTTTATTTCAAATAACTTTTTTTCCCCCATAGCAAGACTTTCTTGATGAAGGAAGCAGTGTGTTAATTCATGTTCTGATTCAGTTGCCTTCTCATTGGCTGGTACTCTGAGTAGCTTGAATGGAGGGTACTTTTGGGGTACCCTCAAAGCTTAGTTTTATTTGTGTTATTTTTCATTTGTGGTGTTAGAAAGGTTTGCTATTGTTAGTGAAAAGACTATTGATTTTGGGCTTGGAGTCTAAACATGTCTTTGTTACTAATTAGTTGAGCAAGTCGTTTACGTGTTACAGACCTTACTTTGCCTGACTGAAAATAAGGATTGGGTTAGATGACACGTGTGGTCCTTTCAGGCTTTAACATGCTATTACTTTATGATTTTAAATAGTATTTTTTCCTTTTTTTCCTAAGAACTAGAACATAGACCTGATACTAAAGTTGACGATAAGATACACTGGGATAGAAACATGCTTTAAGAAGCTTGTTTTTGGAATAGATGTTTTTATTAAACTTCAGTCAACCATATGCCAAGAAGTTGGTTCTAAAGATAGAATGATTAATGAAACTTTTTTGTTTATAAGTAGTTATCTTCTAGGGGAGATAGACAAATAAATACAATTGACCCTTGAACAATATGGGGGTTAGGGTTGCCCAGACCCCAAGCACTCAAAAATTGCATGTAACTTTACAGTCAGCCCTCCATATCCACAGTTCCACATCTGAGGATTCAACCAACTGCAGATCATGTAATACTATATAGTATTTATTGAAAAATTCCCATGTATTAGTGGACCTGCACAGTTGTTCAAGGGTCAACTTGAACAACTATATATAAGTAAATATATAAATGGAATAGGTGATGTGTTAGTGATATGGACCAAAAATGTTGAGTGAGGAGACTTTGAGAAACTAATTATCTAGAACAGGAGTAGGCAAACTTTTTCTATAAAGATCCAAGTATTTTAGGCTTTGTGGGCCATATGGTGTCTATCACAACTACTCAATTCTGCAGTTGTAGTAGGAAGGCAGCCATAACCAGTACTTAAAAGAAAATACATAATTTTCCAACACTAATTCTCTGGCACCAGTTAGGTGTCCTAGAATTCAGTGCAGTTCTGACACTAACTATAGAGTTAGCCCAAACCCTAGAAGTTAAGGGTTCAGTCCCACAAGACTGCCTCCATTTCAGATGCCAGCTGCAAGTGGGGCTACGTGAATTTCTGCCTGGGTGACAGCAACCCCTCAGGTTCAATAATTTGCTAGAACGACTCACAGAACTCAGGAAAGCACCATACTGACATTAGTTGTATTGTAAAGGATACAACTGAGGAACAGCCAGATGGAAGAGATTTAGGTCAAGGTATTGGAGTGGGCACACATAGCTTCCATGCCCTTTCTGTGCTCAGAAACACATCAATGCATTCACTAACCCAGAAGCTTCCTGAACCTCATTGTTCAAGAGGTGTTTTTTTTGTTGTTGTTTTTAATTTTTTTTTTTTTTTGCGGTACGCGGGCCTCTCACTGCTGCAACCTCTCCTGTTGCGGAGCACAGGCTCCGGACGCGCAGGCTCAGCGGCCATGGCTCACGGGCCCAGCCGCTCTGCGGCATGTGGGATCCTCCCGGACCAGGGCATGAACCCGTGTCCCCTGCATCGTCAGGTGGACTCCCAACCACTGCGCCACCAGGGAAGCCCTGTTTCTGTTTTATGCTTTGGTTTTTTGGCTGCCAGGCATGTGGGATCTTAGCTCCCAGATCAGGCAGGGATCAAACCCACACCCCCTGCATTGGAAGGCAAAGTCTTAACCACTGGACTGCCAGGGAAGTCCCGTTGATATTATACTTTTTTTTTTTTTTTCCGGTACACGGGCCTCTCACTGTTGTGGCCTCTCCCGTTGCGGAGCACAGGCTCCGGACGAGCAGGCTCAGCGGCCATGGCTCACGGGCCCAGCCGCTCCGCGGCATGTGGGATCTTCCCAGACCGGGGCACGAACCCGCGTCCCCTGCATCGGCAGGCGGACTCTCAACCACTGCGCCACCAGGGAACCCGATATTATACTGTTTTATAGAACTTTAAAATGATATGTTACAACCTTAATGATGTAATTTTAGGGAAAATTTTTATAGATCAATGGCACTACCGCTAGAGAGAATTTTTTTTAAGATGCTTGGTGAGTGAGCAGGGAAATTTTTCGACCCATGTGCCCTGATGACTAATATGTTTTAATATCAATTGAGAAAGTCTTCAGTTCTTCTCAGACATTAATTCCTTTTAGCTCCTGTGAGTAAGAAGGCTTGAATATTACCCACTGGGTAACAACCCATAGGTGTTATTCTCCTGAGTGATCATGATTTTTATTATATTCCTTGATTAGTGATATTTTGTGTAATCTCTTGCTGTTAGAATGCTGTTTTCCTTCTGTCGTTTTTATTTTGAGTTCCACTCTTTTGTTTTTTGGTGAAAGGAACTAGAGCCTTGGGTTTGAGTTTTATCCCTTTGGCTAAGGGAGCCTGTGTAACTTCCACAGTATGAGAGCTGTCCAATGGGACAGTAGAAATCTGGCACTTATTACTGTGTAATGCAGTTCAAGGCATGAACATTTGAAGACTTTTGGTTTCTGCCCTTTTTTCCTTTTTGCCAGAGTATAAACTGTTTCTTCTTCTTGCCTGAAGGTTTCACAGTGGAATGAATAATCATGCTGGTAACAATTTATCAACTTATCTTGTTAATTTTACATCTCAGTATATGTGAAGTTTCAAATTTTCATGAAGATGAACATTTGGATGGCCTCGAAATAAGGAAAATTGCGAGCAGGCCAGAACTGACTATTTTAATAGGGATGGAAAGGTTTGGGTTGGCTTTTATTCATGTGCTTAGGTGATGTGACTATAAGCTTAGGGTAGAGAGTGAAAAGAATTGCCCTAATGAATCCATGCAGTAATGATGATGAAAATGAAGGTAATGGAAAATTATCTAATACTTCAGGGCTAAAATAAAAGCAAAATTCAGAAGAATCAAAGGGAAGCTCATTTGTTTGTTGTCAGTAACCACAGATGAGTTAGTAGTATCATCTTTAAACATAAAAGGGCAGGGACTTCCCTGGTGGCGCAGTGGTTAAGAATCTGCCTGTCAATGCCTGGGACACGGGTTTGAGCCCTGGTCCGGGAAGATCCCACATGCCACGGAGCACCTAAGCCCGTGTGCCACAACTACTGAGCCTGTGCTCTAGAGCCTGTGAGGCACAACTGCTGAGCCCATGTGCTGCAACTACTGAAGCTTGTGCACCTAGAGCCCCTCCTCTACAACAAGAGAAGCCACCGCAATGAGAAGCCCACGCATCATAACGAAGAGTAGCCCCTGCTCACTGCAACTAGAGAAAGCCTGCGTGCAGCAACAAAGACCCAACGCAGCCAAAAATAAATAAATACATAAATAAATACATTTTAAAAACATAAAAGGACAATTACTTAAATGTATATGTGTGGGTCACAGCAATATTCTGTTAATCAGTAACACATGAATAGTTTATTTAGTTGCTCTTTCAACTGCATTATTTTTTAAATTGAATACTTATTAAATGTTGTTGGTACTGAGTTAGGCTTATATGGAGATAATAATAATAATGGTAATTTTTATCCAGTGGTCCATGCAGGAGGCTAAGCATCATAATCTTCACAATAACACTGTGAGACAAAGTCCTGTTATCCACAGTCCACATGTGAGGAAATAAGATTCCGAAGGTAAAGTTGGCTGCCTGATGCTCAAGCCTTTTAACAGTCTGTTTCTTCCTAATGGACACAAATTTCCTAAGTTTTATAAGTGAAATTTAAAAAAATTATATACTTTCTGAGAAGGGATATATAACATCTTGTTTGGGGAGTGGAGCCTCAGGGAAAGTGGTGTAAAGAAGAGACATGCAAGATGATGTGAAAATCTAAGGTGAGGCCTGAGCATGGAAGCGTTGACTATCAGGTCACAACTTGAAGAGTTATCTGAGTCATAAAGCTAATCTTTTTATTCATTGTGGCCTGTTGCAAACTATTCCACACTGCTTTCTTCTCTGGAACATAAAATTCAGGTTTTTGAGGCTTTGTGGTTGTGGTGTTTTCTTCTAGAGGACTTAGCTAGCACTCCGCTGCTTCTCTGCTCCACCTCTACGTGTTTGCACGCCTATGCTTATGGATTTAAGTGTAAACATAAGTGAGTATAGATTGTACAGAATTATCTTAAACAGAGTAGATGCTACGATTAATCTGCTGTAAAGACATCTAATCTACCTTGAAAATTGGAGTCATTTTCCTTTCCAGATGACAGTTCACAAGGTTCAGGATTTCTTGTTTCATATTTCCTGTGCCTGTTGTTTAATCACTGTGGAAGCAGAGAGGGAAGTATAGAGGGATACACAGTTAATTTAAAGTTGGGTGTCCTAGCATTTTGTATAAATGGAATCTGACAATATGAATGAACTCTTTTGAGAAAAGCCTCTTTCACTTAACATAGTGCTTTTGCGATTTGTTCATGTTGTGTCTTTCATCAGTTTATTGCCGAGTAGCAGACCGTCATATGCATATACCGTAGTTTATCCATTCTTCTGTTGATGGAACTCTGAGCTGTTTCCAGTTTTTGGCCATTATGAATAAAGCTTCCTTGAACATTCTTATACAAGTCATTTGGGATATATTTTTCATTTCTTTTAGGTAAATACCTAAGAATGTAATTGCTGGGTCAGAGAGATGGTGTGTGCTTGGTTTAACAAGGACCTGCTAGACATTTTTCCAAATGGTTGAAACACTTTGTATTTCCAACAATGTATGAGAAATCCCACCCTCACCAGCATTTTATGTGGTCAGTCCTTTTAGCCATTCTGTTGGATGTATAATATTTCATTATGGATTTAATTTTAACTTCTCTGATGGCTCATGATATCTAACACGTTTTCATGTCCTTATTGGCTATGTGTAAATCTTTTGCAAAGTACCTGTTCAAATCTTTTGCCAATTGTTAAATTTTTAAAAATTACTTAGGAGTTCTGTATATATCCTAGATAGTGTTCCTTTGTCAGATATATGTTTTTTGAAAACTTTTTCAGTCTTTTAATTTTCTATTTACCCAAAGTTGTCTTTTCATGAACAAATCCTTTTTAATTTGGATTAATTCACCAATTTTCTCTTTTCTGGTATTGTTTTCTGTGTCCTTAAGAAAACATTGTATTCACTGCAGATCATGAACATATTATTTTGTGTTTTCCTCTAGAAGCTTTATAGTTTTAGTTCTTATGTTTAATCTATGATCTATATAAAATTAATTCTTGTGTGTGTTATGAGACAGGGGTTCAAGTTTTGCTTTTCCCCCACATTGATATTCATTTGTTTCATCATCATTTTTGGAAAAGACTTTCTTTTCTCTGTTGGATTAGTGTGGCACCTTTGTAGAAAATTGAATGATGTGCAAGTGTGAGTCTGTCTTGTTCCATTCATCTATTTGTCTGTCTTTATGTCAGTACTATGATATCTTGATTACAGAAACTTGATAAATTTTGAAATTGGGTAGTTTGTAAGAATTTCTGTGTCTGTGTTTTTAAGAGATTTTGGTCTGTAATTTTATTTTCTTGTAATGTCTTTGTCAAGTTTTGCTATCAGGGTTATAAAATGGGGTGGAAGTATTCCTTCCTCCTCTGTTTTATAAATGAGTTTTGTAGAATTCACCAATAAAAACACCTGGGCCGGCATTTTTCTTTGTTGGAGGGTTTTTTGATAATAGATTTAACTTTTTAATAAATATAAGCTATTTGAATTTTTATTTATCTTCTGTCAGTTTGGAAAGTTTTGCAAGGGATTTATTTTATCTAAGTAATAAAATTTGTTGGTGTAATGTTCATAAACATTTCTGTTTTAATGTCTGTAGGATTTGTAGTGATAATCCATTCCAGATATTGATAATTTATATTCTTCCTTTTTTTCTCTCTCATTCAGTTGAGCTAGTGGTTTATCAATTTTATCAATCATTTCAGAGAAACAAATTTGGCTTTGTTAATTTTTTCTGTTGTTTGCTTTTTATTACAGTGATTTCTGTCCTTTGTTTCCTTTCTTCTACTTGCTTTGTTCTTCTGTTGTTAGCTTCATAAAATGAAACCTTAAGGTCAGTGAGAGCTTTTTCATTTCTAGCACTGTATAATTCTCTCCAAGCACTGCTTCAAGCTCATCTCACATAATTTGGTAGGGTTTTAATCATATTAGTTAGATGAGTTGTTTTGGGAGGCATTTCTAAAGATTGTATTGTTACTGATTTTTATTTTAATTCCATTGTAAGAAAACTGAGTCTGTGTGATTTCCATACTTTTTAATTCACTGAGACTAGCTGTATGCCCCCTCATATGGTCTGTTTTGGTGAAAGTACCATGGACTCTTGAAAAGAAGGGTATTCTGCGGTTGTTGGTCATACTGTTTTAAGCTATCAGTTAGGTCAAGTTAGTGATAATATTGTTCAAATACTTTATGGTTTTACTAATTTTTTTGTCTAGTTTTATCAGTTATTGAGAGGGGTGTTAAAATCTCAACTATAATTATGGTATTTTCTGCTTCTCCCTTTAATTCTTTCAGTTTTGCTTTATGTATTTTGAAATTTTTATCAGTTATATATACATGTAACATTGTTATGTGTTCCTGATGAATTGGCCCTTTTATTGTTATGAAATATTCTTTGTTTATGGTAATACTCCTTGTCTTGAAGTCTACTTTATCTAATACTTATATTGTTGCACAATCTTTGTTATTATTTGTGTGTGCATGGTAAATATTCTTCTATTTTACTGAAACAGCATATAGCTGAGTCCTTTTAAAAATTTAAAATTCATTTGATATTCTGCCTTTTAATCGGAACATTTAGTTCCAATACTATCTAATGTAATTATTGATATTGTTGGACTTAAGTTTTCCATTTACAACTGTTTTTTGGCTGTTTGTCCCCTCTGGTTTTTGTTTCTGTGTACCTCCTTTTCTGTCTTCTTTTGGATTAATTGAATATAATTTTGAATTTCATTATTTTGACATTTCTTTTAGGCATACCTCTTTGTATTATTTAAATGGTTGTTCTGAGGTTTGTAATGCGTATCTTTAGCTTTGGCAGTCTACTTAATGTAGTGCTCTGTTGTTTAAAAAATTGTAGTCTTGCAATCATAGAGATCCATTTATCCTCTTCCCCCATTTTTCTACTGTAGCTATCATATGTATTATATCTACATAATGTATCCCCACCATACAGTGCTATAATTTTGACTTGGAGCATTCATCTATATTTTAAATATATGGAAAATAAATGTATTCTTTGATATTTACCCACATGTATACCATTTCTGGTGTTCTTCATTCCTTCTAGAAATTCTCGTTTCCACCTTATATCATTTCTGTACAGCTTGAAGAACCTTTTAAAAGCATTGCTTTTAAATACTATCAACAAATCCTCTTTTTTTTTAATATGAAAATGTTTTTATTTGGTCTTCCTTCTTGAAGAGTATTTTTGCTGGGTATGGAAATCAGGGTTAACAGTTTTTCTTTCATCATTTTAAAGATGTTGTCCCGGTGTCTTATGGCCTGTGTTTTTCTCCAATGAGAACAACGTAGTCATTCAATCATTGTTTTTCTGTATGTTATGTGACTTTTATTCTCTTGCTGCTTTTAAGGTTCTCTTTATTTTGATTTTCATATGTTTGCTGAAACTTGTTTTTTTGTTGACCTTTTTGAATTTGTTAATTTATGTTTTTCACCAAAGTTTGGAAATTTTTAGTCATTGTTTCTATAAATATTTTTACTTTTCTGTTTATTTCCTCTTCTTTTATTGGGGCTGCACTAACAGTTATGTTAGATCTTTGAACTTTGTCTTATAGCTCCCTGTTCGTTTTTTCCCAATCTTTTTTTCCCTCTTTTTTCTTCAGATTAAGTATTTAAATTGATCTGTCTTTAATTTCACTGACTCTTCTTTTCCAATCTGCCGTTTAGTCCATCCTGTGAAAATTTCACTTTAAATACCAGAGCTTTCAGTTCTATATTTTGTATTTGGTTCTTTTTTATAGTTTGTAGTTCTCTGCTGAGATTTCCAATCTTTTCACTCGTTATGACATTTTAAAATAGCTTCCTTGAACATAGTTATAATAGTTGATTTAAAATCTTTTTCTGCTAATTTCAGCATCAAGGTCATCTCATTGTTGGTTTCTATTGATTGTGGTTTTTGTTTCTTTTTTAAGACTTTATTGATGTGGACCATTTTTTAAAGTCTTTTATTGAATTTGTTACAATATTGCTTCTGTTTTATGTTTTGGTTTTTTGGCCACGACGTATGTGAGATCTTAGCTCCCCGACCAGGCAGGGATCGACCTGGGCCCCCTGCATTGGAAGGCAAAGTCTTAACCACTGAACCGCTGGGGGGAAGTCCCGATTGTGTTTTATCTTGAGTATGGACCTCCTTTTCTTTGTTAATTGTATGTTAAGTAATTTTGGATTGTATCCTTCACACTGTGAATAATGCCATGTGGAGATTCTGTATTTTGTTATGCTTTTCTGAATTTTACTGAAAAAAAATTAAGATGTCAGTTTACTTGGCTGAACTCAAACTGCAGAACTCTATCTCTCATACAGTTGGCAGCAGTTGAAATCTCATAAACTTGAGTGGTTCATGATTCAGCCAGACATTTGCGCAGAGTGTATTTGGGGCTTCCTCTCTCTAGTGCTCTTCGCTTCTAGAATTGCTTGTCTCATGTTCAAACTGATGTGATTATTCCTAACATCTGGTTCATGAGGTAGATTGGGGCCTGTTCCTAAACTAAAAGTCATCAGAAACAGAGAATTTTACATAATGCCATTACTTTTTTACACCTGTCAACGCTCTTCCTTTATATGTCTGGCTTTGGTTGTTCTTCAGTGCCTTCAAATAGCTGGGTTTTTTTTTTAATATTTTGTCTAGCATTTATAGTTCTGATATTTGCTGTGTTAAGAATCATTCCACCATTATCAGACCCTACCTCTATCCTAAATTATAAAACAAACAAAACAGTTTACTATGCCATTTGTTCACTCAACAAATATCACAGAGTCCCTTATGTGTGCTTGACAAGTGTTGGAAATACAAATATTAAAAACATAGATCCCTCCTCTCAGGGACCTCACTTGTTTATAGAAGAAACAGAAATATAAACAAGCGTGATGAATATAGATTCTAGTTGGAAAGAAAGTAGCAAAGAAAGTGTGATTGATTCTCACTGGGCTAGGGAATATGGGCATGCTGGTGGGGGGATGTGGGAATTTAAGGAAGGAATGCATTCTGAAGGAATATTACATCTTGCTTGGAGTTTGAAGGATTAATAGGTGTTTTCAGGCAAATGGGGTGGGAGGATAGATGGACTGTGCTTTCAAGTATCATTTTTAATATAAAGACAAAAGAGATGATGTGAAGCATAGAGCCAATTCTGGTTGGAAATTTAAAAATCATCCTTAACTTCTCTTGCCCTCCTTCTTCTATTATGTCTGACTTTGTGATTTCCCCAACTTAAATAATTGGGTGACTGCCCCACTCATTTGCTGATTTATAAAATTCCAGTATGAATTGGCCGGTTTCCTCTGTGTTCTACAAATACTTCAGGTTAGCACTTTAATGGCCCAGAAACTGGGAGGAGTGAGAGCTAGAACATAAGAAGTGCTGGTGCTGGAATTTGTCAGGTTTTCAAACAGCTGAGACAGCAGATGTACAATAGATTGAAACCCATAGATCATAGTGGTAAGCTTCTGGTAAGAATTAACTTTTGTTTGTGAATTGATCAGTCAACAGTGTTAAGGTCTGTGATCAACTAGTTTATTTATTTTTATTTATTTATTTTTTTGCGGTACACGGGCCTCTCACTGTTGTGGCCTCTCCCGTTGCGGGGCACAGGCTCCGGACGCGCAGGCTCAGTGGCCATGGCTCACGGGCCCAGCCGCTCTACGGCATGTGGGATCTTCCCAGACCAGGGCATGAACCCGTGTCCCCTGCATAGCAGGCGGACTCTCAACCACTGCGCCACCAGGGAAGCCCAGCTAGTTTATTTTAATTCAGCTGTTTGTACCAGAGATCCCTCCTTGTTCTATTTGTACATAAATTTCAACAGATACTCATTAGAGGCTTGTTAGTACCTTGTAACTTTTGCTAACAGTTACTGGTTCATCTTAATGGCGAGATTAACTGTCTACATTAGTAGTTGCTGGGCTCCTCAGAAAATTGTCCCTGAGAGCCAAGGAAATCTTAACCTTCCATTTGGGAAAGGTTAGACTCAGTTTTGAAATCCAGGGTCCCTTAATGGGGAGGAAAGGAGCTAGAATGAAATAAATCATCACATGTTAACTTTTTGACTTGGTTAAGAGGTATTTGAGAGAGGAATAGCATCCTTCAGTGGTTACCCATTGTGCTTAAGGTAAAGCTAGAAATTCTTAGTATGACTTTAAGCCCCCCACACGATCCGATACCTGCATAACCACTCAGTCTCATCTCCTGCTACTCTTCCATTTATTATTCCTTCCTCTTTGCCCTTGCTCTGTGAATGCCAGCCACACTGGTTATCTTTTATCATCTTTTATTAGAGGTTCTTCCTATCCTAGGACTTTGATAAGTCCTATTACCTCTGCCTGAAATTCTTTTTCTCGTTTCTTTCATCTTCCCTTCGTTACTTTCTCCTCTCCCAATGATCTCAGCTAAATTTTTAAGTTTTTCAGTTATTTCATAGCCTCTCCAAATAAAGTTTTAGGCACTAATAATCTGCTTCAGTGCTAGAATTTAAGCTCTATGGCACCAAGAGTTTTATGTTCACTGCTGTATTTTGAGCACCTAATATAGGCCCTTGCATATAGCACATGCTCAGTAAACATATGAATGAATAGCAATGAATAAATCCAGATATGAATTGATTATTCGGAATTCCGTTTAGCTAATTTTCAGTGAGAAGTAAATTTTTGAAAATTAGTGTGAAGAATTTATTCCTGCCTGTTCTTAATCAGAGTGAGGAGGTAAATCTCTAGAACTAAATAACCAAGATATATTGCAAGTGCTTTTAGAGATTTATTGTCATATTACTTGAGTATGGTCCCTAGTTACAACATAGTGAGTAGTGCCTAACAAGCCTTGTGCTTATTATGTAGATGGTGCCTGGTACATACCCTGAACTGAAGTACAGTGAATAACATTATGTCTAACTTTCACTCAGTTTATTAAAAAGATGTTCGTAAATAAGAAGTATGGTAATTTTTTCTATACTCTTCATTAGTTAGATTTTTAATTTTTTAGCTGTTTTTATTTATTTATTTAATTAATTTATTTATTTAACTTATTTATTTTTGGCTGCATTGGGTCTTCGTTGCTGCGTGTGGGCTTTCTCTAGTAGTGGCGAGCAGGGGCTACTCTTCATTGCAGTACGTGTGCTTCTCATTGCGGTGGCTTCTCTTGTTGCCGAGCACAGGCTCTAGGCGAGCGGGCTGAGTAATTGTGGCGTGCGGGCTCTGTAGTTGTGGCTTACAGGCTCTAGAGTGCAGGCTCAGTAGTTGTGGTGCATGAACTTAATTGCTCCGTGGCATGTGGGATCTTCTTGGACCAGGGCTCAAACCCATGTCCCCTGCATTGGCAGGCAGATTCTTAACCACTGCACCACCAGGGAAGCCCTGTTAATTGTTTTTAGATGTTTGAACCCAAGTTTGATTATGGTTCTTTTAAAAAGATATGTAGAAACTAATATAAGGTCACATAGTTAAAGTTATGAAAAATAGGTTGAATGAAATTGGATGGCTTATGTGAAATAATTCAAAGGGTACCTAAATTAAATTTCAGTGATGTGAAAGGGGTTTATACCAATTATTTATTATCTACTTTAATGAAGGGATAAGAAAAGAAAAATACAGCTTTCAACAGGAGAAATTTATTTCAGATGAAAAGAAACACATTTTGAGGGTTAAGGGTGAAACAAGCATAGGACTATTCTAGGAAGTGAGGATGTTGACAGTCCATCTTTGAAGACCTTTTAAGTAGAAAATAGGAAAATATTAGTTTAAAATATTTATTTCATTTAATAAAGACAACTGGCTTGGGTAAGACCTCTCAGCTATTTCCAGTTGTGATTATGTAATTGCCTAGTTTTACTTAATGTACTTGCTAGTTTCAATGGGTCATATAGAATTAGTCACTTAATCTTTAAAAAAATTTTATATTTTATATGTAAATAATAACATATTAAAAGTGTCTTATGTATTTATTTATTTGTTTATTTTAAGGTCCCAGAGAGCAAATGTGTGCGTGTGTCTGTGTGCAGTGCATAAGTGTTACACTTTGTCTTTCCCTCTCTTTTTTTAATAGTGCCTTATATAATGGGCTTACTTTTTTAAAATGAGATATACTTTTTAAAAGTGAGAGTTGATCTTACTTGGAATTTGAGATAAAACATTTCATTTTACCGGAACTATTTAAATTCTTCCCCATGATTTATATTCTCTCTAGAAAGTCATAGCAGCAGAGAGGAACCAGTGCCTTTAAGATTTCTGTCCCAAAGGAGAGGCTTTTGCCAGAAGATATTAGTAATTAGGAATGGTTTGGGGTCAGAGACCAATGAAGTCTCAATATTTTTTAATTAAACATTTTTATAATTAAAAAAAATATGTTCCCTTAGTGAAAAATTCAGGGTATTAGGAAGTAATAGTCATCCATAATGCTGTCCTTGAGAGTCAATATTTATAATTTGCAGTAGTTCCTTCTAGGTTTTTTGTTCATTTGTCTATTTTTTGTTTCTGTCTTGGATAGGCATTAGACAGAATAAAAGGCAGCCTCTCCCATGTTGGTACACATTTGGGATGTTGCGACCATGGTGTAGTGTTCCGGGTTGAATTTTACCCACCTCCCCAACCCCACAAAAAAAAGAAAGTATGTGGGGAATCTTAACCTCCAGTAACGTAGCATATGACCTTATTTAGATATAGGGTCTTTACAGAGGTAATCGAGTTAAAATGCAGTCATTAGGGTGGACCCTAATCCTATATATATAACTGATGTCCCTATAAAAAGGGGAAATTTGGAAACAGACAGACACGCATAGAGGGAAGTTGATGTGAAGAGACACAGGGAAGGTAATGTGAAGATGGTCATCTCTATGCTAAGGAAAGAGGCCTGAAACATATCCTTCCTTCACAGACCGCAGAAGGATACAACTCTGCTGACTCCTTGATCTCATACTTCTAGCCTGCAAAACTATGAGACAATAAATTTGTTGTTTAAGCCACCTAGTTTGTGGTACTTGTACAATATGGTATCAGCTTGTGTTATAGCAATTTTATAATTACTTTATGTCTTGATTTTTAAAGTTTTCTTACATTTGTTTTATGCTTATGTTAGATATACTAAATTGTAAATTATAAATTTTCTGAGATCTAGTTTATATTTCCCTATCTTTTCCTTCTCTATAGTATATCAAATAGGATGTAAAAGATGTTTGTATGATACAAGTAGGCATGCTTTTAATGAAAATAATTCATGTTATGTAGAAACAATACTATGTACAGTATAGAATTGGAGAGAAAGTAATCAATTTTAGGTGTTTTTCTTTTAGCTGAATGGTTATTTTATATTCTTGGAGTCTAGTAGTTATACATACATGAAATATGTCATTAGAATTTTTATTTTAAAATTAGTATAGCAGTTTACAAGGAAATTGGGATAAAAAGAAAACAAGAAGACATTGTTCCATCCCTGAAGTACTACAACTGCTAATGTTGTTGTTTTTCTTTTAGATTTTCACCTAATACAGAGAGCATGCTTGTTTGTATAATTATAATTGTGTGTGTTTGTGTATATAAATTTAGATCTTTTTTTAGCTAACATATTACAAATATTTATTTCTTATTATACAGCCCTTGTCAAATTTAGAATGGATATGTAATATCCTATTTAACCGTGTATATAATGTAACTTTTCTATTTTGGGGTGTTTAGGTTGTTTCCAGTTGTTGACTATGACAGACATGCTGCAGAGAACATTTTAGTGCATAAATATGTTTCCATCATTAGGATTATTTTTTTATTTTTTATTTTTTTTTTCGGTACGAGGGCCTCTCACTGTTGTGGCCTCTCCCGTTGCGGAGCACAGGCTCCGGATGCTCAGGGTCAGCGGCCATGGCTCACGGGCCCAGCCGCTCCACGGCATGTGGGGTCCTCCCAGACGGGGGCACGAACCCGTGCCCCCTGCATCGGCAGGCAGACTCTCAACCAGTGCGCCACCAGGGAAGCCCCAGGATTATTTTTTTGAAGCTCGACTTTTAAAAGTGAGACTTCTTAGTTAAAATAACTGAATATTTTTTAAGACTTTAGATACATATTGAAATTTGCTTTACAAAAGGACTATACTGTTTTCAAAGGAATTATTATTTCTTACATATTCTAATTTGGAGCCAAATTTGCAGTATTTATTGATATTTATAGTAAGTTGTAATGGTTATTTATTTTTTTTTTTTTACGGTACGCGGGCCTCTCACTGTTGTGGCCTCTCCCGTTGTGGAGCACAGGCTCCGGACGCGCAGTCTCAGCGGCCATGGCTCACGGGCCCAGCCGCTCCGCGGCATGTGGGATCTTCCCAGACCGGGGCATGAACCCATGTCCCCTGCATCAGCAGGCGGACTCTCAACCACTGGGCCACCAGGGAAGCCCCTGTAATGGTTATTTTTTAGCTACAGTTTCCCATATTTTTGTTCTTAATTCTTTTATCTCTTGATTTTGGAGAAAATCCTTCATTTACTGTTATAGATGAGAAAAAGAGGTTCATTATAATTACTCCTGTAAGTCTTCACCACCGGTTACCACAGAGTTGAGTTGGCATATTGAGGGACCTTGTGCAATGGGGAATTCAGCTGAAGTGTGTGAGGTGATAATTTTGATTCTTGGCACATGCCTAGAAGTTCAGATCACCATATCTGAGATTTTGGTGCATTTAAGTTGGTTTCAGATTGGCGCTGCTACCCAGAGTGTCTGACATGGTGGGTAGTATGGGCAAATGATAATGCTTGTATTTGAGTAGTTGATAGTTTAAGGGTTACAAAAGAGAATTATTATACACTGAAACAGAAGTTCAGTCACTGAATGCACAGATGTGGAGATAGGGACTTTGGAGAGCTTGCTAGGTGTTTGGGACGTCAGCTGTAGGTTTTCTTTGCCCCTGACCTTCTGGCAAGGGGACTGTAGTTAACTCAGGAAACCAATGCTGAATCCCATTTCCTGAACTAGTTATAAACCCAGTGAGGATTAGGAGATAAATGTTTACCTCCCTCCGCCGCTCCAGAATATCTGAATTAGAGCACAAAGCACACTCCAGAATATCTGAATTAGAGCACAAAGCAGAAAGACATTCTTAATCTTACCTGCTAGTGGGACCTGAGTCCTTACTACTCTGCTAGGTTTGACCAGATTTAGCTCCGAGCCTGAGCTTTTGTTACCTGTACTGCTGAAGTTTGGAAAAGCAGGGATTCAACCATAGATAAGTTAAGTGTCTTGCCCAAGATCACATTATTAATTTGAGATGATGTTAGAACTGGCATCTGGATCTTATGTTCACTTCTAATATAGTGCTTTTGGCTGTATAACACTGTCTTGAATGTTAAAATGAAGTGCAGCCTCATAGTTACTTCACGAAGTGTGATTATTGCTGGAAGACCTAAAAAATAACTTGCTACTTAGGGAAACATTCTCGAGTAGTTAGATGAATCTTGACATTATATAAATATAAAATTACATAAGAATTAAAAATAGGTATGGTTTTCATTATTTATTTTACTATGGTTTTCATCCCAGGTAATTAACTTGCCACACTGTATTGAACTTTTAGCAATATTAGAGTTCAATAAATGTTTGTGGAATGAATGCTGATACCTGAAATGATAGTCAGAAGAGTTGGGCCTTTAAAAAAAATTATGTATTTATATAATCTTGATCATGATGGGATCTATACTAAAGTGAAAATTAACTTGGTTTTAGAAGAGATCTGTAGTAGACTTCTTCTGCTGTTGCTTTTTTGAGTTGTCATAGCAATAATTATTGAAACATAAAAGTGAGAACCAACTGTTGTCTTTATTTTATAAATAAGGAAATATACTCAAGAGGTTATGTGAATGGAATATAGGGGCATGTTGGAAAATCATGCTTTTGGACATGATTTGTGTATTTAACAGATTTGATTTTAGGAAAAGTCACTGTTAAGTGTGTGTGTGTGTGTGTGTTTGTGTATTTTCTGATGATAATGGTAAATATTCTCATTGCAGATCATTTTGAAAATATATGTGAAGAAGAAATTAAAAATTACCAGTAATCTCATTGCTCCATAGTAATCACTGTCAACACTTTGGTATTTATTAATGCCATTATTTATGTTCTGTATTCAAAGAGGCCTGGAAGCACGACCACTGGACTGCAAATCAGGAAACCTGGATGTTCTACCTGTCTATTCCTATAGCTGTTGATTCCCATTGTAGGAGTTTCATGATATCAACTTTTTTTTTAATCATGAAGGATTCCTTTTCTTACCTTCCCTCTGTCCCATTTCTAATAAATTATTTTTATTAAATAAATATTACTTCGCTTTCCAGTGAGGTAAATAGTGTAACAGCACTGCATTTATCTATACCCAGTGAAGAACAGAGAAAGATGATGTTTAGGTTAGGTCATACAGTTTTAATTCTGGGGAATATGGTATGTTAGATTTTTTGAAGTATCAAAAGTAGGTTGAGCATTGCCCATTTGACTCTATAAAGGCCTGTGGTCTCCATGAAGGGAGCAGCTGGAGTAGATAGTCTGTAATCGAATACTTTTCAGGTTTAAAATGCTGATACTGATTCCATTGCACATTGGTGTATGAACTCATTCTTATTATTATTCCCCAAATGGTAATTATTTTGCTTTCTAGACCAATAAGCTAATATACCAAAAACTCTTGTCTGTGCGTATAGTTATTTTAATATATTTGTGCTGTATAATGTAAATAATTTATGAGTTACAGACATGATATCCCTCAAACTTATCATTATTTTGCCTAATAATCTGTTTTATGAAAAACTAAAGTTATTCTTTGTAATATTTTTACCAACCTTCTCCCAACCAAATATTAATAAAACTGTTATCAAAAAATCTTTTTACCTTTTAAGGTTCTCACTTTTGAGGCTGAGTACTATAAAGCCGTTATTCAAAGTTGCATTCATTGCTCTAATTTCTGGCAGCATATCCACCTATTGTACTGTCAGATGCTTGTATGTTGTACTGACAGTGGCAGGTACTGACAGAAGGGTTTTCTAGGATCCTGCGAGTTTATATTTTCCTCCTTAGTGCCAATTCCAACTGACCTTATTATAATGAAACCAATGAGATACATCATGGTACCTTTTTTGTTTTTTTTGTTTTTTTGCGGTACGTGGGCCTCTCACCGCTGCGGCCTCTCCCGCCGCGGAGCACAGGCCCCGGACGCGCAGGCTCAGTGGCCATGGCCCACGGGCCCAGCCGCTCCGTGGCATGTGGGACCCTCCCGGACCGGGGCACGAACCCGCGTCCCCTGCATCGGCAGGCGGACTCCCAACCACTGCGCCACCAGGGAAGCCCCATGGTACCTTTTTCAGAGCGCCATTTGCCTTACTTTTACTCCTTTTTTTGTAGACACACTCCAGCTTCATGCTTATCAGATATTTTTCAATGTAGATTTGATGAAGTCATGTAACTTAAAAAAGCACATCTCTTACCTTACTGTAGAATTAGAGCCATATTGTAAATACTTACTCTAACAAAAAACAAAACTCTAATAAAATTTAGTCCTGTATTTATTCTTCAATAATTTCTTTATAAGACTAACATGTTAAAATGTTGTTTGATCATTGAGAGTTATTTCATCCATTTTTGAGTGTTTCCTCCATGGCTCAGAGATGACAAAGCTATATGTAAAGTGGGTATACAAACTAAGTTTGCTATTTTAGTAATTTTAATTAATATTTTGATAATAAAGTAATATTCTAATTAATAGGTTTATTACTTTCATTTTTGTTAAGTGTAACACTTTAAAATGTGAGTATAGATTTGTGAGTACATTCAATAATTGAAATGATTTGTATTCACTTTGACTGAAATGCTATTTTGCTGGTAGCACTACATACCTTGAGATTAATTCTAAGGCATGTTCTCACCTCTTCCAGTTCTGTGTGTCATTCTCCTATGGGCACTGCCCAAGATACAAACCTCTGTGAACAAGTTTCCTCTCCTGTAAACTTGGCGGAGTGCAGTGGTTCAGCATTTGGTCACCATTTATTGAGTGCTTACTTGCCAGGCACTATTATGAGTCAAAGCAATTAAACACATGGTTTTTACTCAGGTCACATTAATCTAGTTGTAGACAGATTATAAAACAATAATAATTACTGATTGATAAATGCTTTCATAAAGATAAGCACAAGGTATATGTGCTTAGGAAATGACACTAAATGGGGGATGTGGGTTAGAAAATGCTCTCCTTTAAGAAACAACTCCTGAGCTGAATCCTGTCAGCCTGATCAAGTGGATTAAAAAGGACCGTTTTTAAGCATGTGCAGAGACTTAGAGATGTGAGAAAACATGGCCTTTTCTTCCTTCGCCCTGTTTCTCCATCACTGGCTCCTTTTCCATAAAAAAGTTTCTTTGTATTCCCACCCTTTTCCTCCAGTATTCTTTTACTTCACCTGAAATCTAAGTGCTTTTTCATTCTTTCAAGTCCAGTGTACCTCCAGATGAGCAAAGAACTTGGCATTCTCTAGATATTTTGCTTCCAGATCACCTTCTTTTTCATCACCTTCTTTCAACAATTCCTTCTCACCTGGAAATCGGTGCTATACCTGCTTTATCACAGTTGCTCCTGTACTTATTGCCATTATCTGTTAACCTATAGGATATCCCTCAAGGACTTTTGTCTCCTGGCTCACCATTTTCCTTTGTAACCTATCTTTTTCCTAAGCATCATGGATAAATTCACCTCACAGGTAAATGTCTCCCGCGGAGCAGGCCTCCATTCCTGTTCCAACAACTTGTATTTTTGTGCTACTTTAACAGCCAGCATATATGGCCAGAAATCGGACTTTGGAATCACCAGAATGGTTGTTTTAAAAATCTTAATGTTATAATTACTTATTCTGATATCAACATACCTTTTCATGTTCCATTCCCAATAACCTGGATTTTGCCTTCATTGAGACATTTGGTGTCTTAAATTTCTTTTCTTCATTCTTCTTTCTACCACATTCAGAGCTGATTGAATACTGTTCCAGTTAGGCACATATGTGAGAATCTTTGGCTTATTTGAACTTGCCACTCTTATTTTTTTGATAATCCCATAAAACATATATATGTATGGTCTCTATACTAGCTATGAGTGTGCCTGGTAGTGCTGGGCAGGGGGAGGGGTGGGGTGGAATCACATATCTTGATTGGGTTATTAGAAATGCATGTTCTTCAATCTTATCTGCCATCTTAATGTCTCTCAATAATTTTTAAATGTTTTTTAATTTTGGTTGTGTGTGCCCTCAGACTTTTTCTAATGTATAAAAAGACTTGTGATCAGATGTGCTGCTATAAAATAAATTTGGATATTATGCATTTGGTAATTATATTCTGTTCCTCATCCAGTCCCCATTCTCAATAATAAAATAATACCCATGAACCCACCCTCCAACTTGTGATCTAGAATAATACCAGTATCATTGAAGTTCCCTGTGTGTTACTTCCCAATCCTATTTTTATCATCTTCCTTGGAGTGATTTTGTGAATATTATATTTATCATTCTGTGCCTCTTTACATGGTTTTAAAAAAATGTGTACCTCAGCCATTTGTTATTTAGTTATGATTTTTTAAAAATATACTTTATAAAAATGGAAGCCAAATATAGTGAATTTTTCTTATTTTTAAAAAATTCTCTATCATCGGCTTGAATTCATTCATTTGACCATTTTCCTTAAACCTCACAATGAAACTATGAGATAGATACTATTATTATCCACACTTTACAGATGTGGAAACTGAGCACGGATGTATGTTTAAGTAATTTGCCTAAGATTATACATCCAGTAAGTGTCAGTGTCTAGATTTTAACCCAGGCAATCTATCTCGATTTCCAAACTCTTAAACATTATACAGTGCTCACATTCACTAGTAATCAGGGCAATGCAAATTGAACTGTGATGCCCGCCATCCATGGATATGTCTGTACCTGTTTTCGTTTTGCCTCTCTCTCTATTTACATATATCTAAAATACCAACAGATTATCTACAGAGGACTGAGAATCAGATGGACAGGACAGCACATTTCTTGTCAGCAACATTGGGATTCCAGAAGACAGTACTCCAGAACTCACTGATAAAAGGGGTAGGGGAAATAACTTTGAATCTAGAAATGTTTTATCCAGACAAATTAACATTTTATAATAGGATAGAAATAAAGACAATTTCCAGCATACAGGGACTTAGAAACTACCCTGTCTGTTGATCATTGCTGAAAGACTTAATGATGTACTCTAGCATGAGACGCAGTGAACCAAGATAAAATAGTGGGATGTAATGATGCACGAAGAAAGCAATAAAACATGTTGTTAAGCCTAAATGTAATTGAAAAAATATTACATGGGGGTTGGAAGAAGAAGTGTAGAGGAGAACAAAATAGTAATCTATGGTTCTGGTCCTGTTTGAGGAAAGGTTAGATATACTTGCTAACACTAGATTTGGCTAGGAAAAAATTACTACTACTACTACTACTGCTACTACCACCTACAATTCACTAACCATTTAGTATGTATTAGATACTTTAATCATTTTACAGGTATTATAAGAGGATATATATGTATACACGCATACACACACATATATATATCTTGAATGTGAGCACGTACTTGTGAAGGTGTGTAAGCAAGCCCTTCATGCCTTTATTTCCTCTGTTTTATACAACCAGTGTGTTTTTTTTTTTACATCTTTATTGGAGTATAATTGCTTTACAATGGTGTGTTAAAGTTTCTGCTTTATAACAAAGTGAATCAGTTATACATATACATATGTTCCCATATCTCTTCCTTCTTGTGTCTCCCTCCCTCCCACCCTCCCTATCCCACCCCTCTAGGTGGTCACAAAACACCGAGCTGATCTCCCTGTGCTATGCGACTGCTTCCCACTAGCTATCTATTTTACGTTTGGCAGTGTATATATATGTCCATGCCACTCTCTCGCTTTGTCACAGCTTACCCTTCCCCCTCCCTGTATCCTCAAGTGCATTCTCTAGTAGGTCTGTGTCTTTATTCCTGTCTTACCCCTAGGTTCTTCATGGTATTTTTTTTCTTAGATTCCATATATATGTGTTAGCATACGGTATTTGTCTTTCTCTTTCTGACTTACTTCACTCTGTATGACAGACTCTAGGTCCATCCACCTCATTACAAATAGCTCAATTTCGTTTCTTTTTATGGCTGAGTAACATTCCATTGTATATATGTGCCACATCTTCTTTATCCATTCATCCGATGATGGACACTTAGGTTGTTTCCATCTCCGGGCTATTGTAAATAGGGCTGCAATGAACATTGTGGTATATGACTCTTTTTGAATTATGGTTTTCTCAGGGTATATGCCCAGTAGTGGGATTGCTGGGTCATATGGTAGTTCTATTTGTAGTTTTTTAAGGAACCTCCATACTGTTCTCCATAGTGGTTGTACCAATTCATATTCCCACCAGCAGTGCAAGAGTGTTCCCTTTTCTCCACACCCTCTCCAGCATTAACTGTTTGTAGATTTTTTGATGATGGCCATTCTGACCGGTGTGAGATGATATCTCATTGTAGTTTTGATTTGCATTTCTCTAATGATTAATGATGTTGAGCATTCTTTCATGTGTGTGTTGGCAGTCTGTATATCTTCTTTGGGGAAATGTCTATTTAGGTCTTCTGCCCATTTTTGGATTGGGTTGTTTGTTTTTTTGTTATTGAGCTGCATGAGCTGCTTGTAAATTTTGGAGATTAATCTTTTGTCAGTTGCTTCATTTGCAAATAAAGGAGGCAGGAATGTACAGTGGAGAAAGGACAGCCTCTTCAATAAGTGGTGCTGGGAAAAATGGACAGGTACATGTAAAAAGTATGAGATTAGACCACTCCCTAACACCATACACAAAAATAATCTCAAAATGGATTAAAGACCTAAATGTAAGGCCAGAAACTATCAAACTCTTAGAGGAAAACATAGGCAGAACACTCTATGACATAAATCACAGCAAGATCCTTTTTGACCCACCTCCTAGAGAAATGGAAATAAAAACAAAAATAAACAAATGGGACCTAATGAAACTTCAAAGCTTTTGCACAGCAAAGGAAACCATAAACAAGACCAAAAGACAACCCTCAGAATGGGAGAAAATACAACCAGTGTTATAACTGCGCATTCAATTCTCCATCAAACTGTCACTCTGAGGAGGATATCGCTCTGCTCATTGTTGGACACTAGGGCTGTAGAGTTTATTCTTTTTTTTTCTTTCTTTTTTTTAGCGGTACGCGGGCCTCCCACCGCTGCGGCCTCTCCCGTTGCGGAGCACAGGCTCCGGACGCGCAGGCTCAGCGGCCATGGCTCACGGGCCCAGCCGCTCCGCGGCATGTGGGATCCTCCCAGACCGGGGCACGAACCCACGTCCCCTGCATCGGCAGGCGGACTCCCAACCACTGCACCACCAGGGAAGCCCTGTAGAGTTTATTCTTTAGTCTGAAGAAATGACTGTAAGCTGTACAAATTGGTGCAGCTCTGATTCTTTTTTAGCACTCTATTTGCATTTAACACAGGTTAAGCAAAGCCCAATCCGGAGTCAGTGTCTATTCCTGTCAAGACCCATTGGCAGCTCCCAGGGCTATTAGCATCAGTCTGATTTGCCAGCTATGATCAACACCTTCCCACTAGGGAATGTGCTACATAACCACCTGCAGTCTCTGTCCCTCTTGTTGGCCAGTAGAACAGATCTTCCTGGCATTTTGTGCCTCAGAGGGGGCAAGAGGAACATGTCTAGATTCATTCCATCTCTGCATTGCTGCAGTGCCCCCATGTCTACTCATTTCATGGGCCCAGCTGAAAAATTTGAGTGAGTACACAGGGATATCTGTCGATTCCAATCACCTTATGAATCTGGAAGAGAGTTCTTCTGATGGGCATCAGCATGTGCTACTGTAATGCACCCCTCAGATTCCCATAATGATTTCTGTAGGGCCATGCCCCGTATGGGCATCCGTCGAATAGGCCAGGTTTCCATTGCCCTCCTCCCTAACCATAGGGCCAGGCCATTGGCTTCTACTGCCCATGAGTCAGTAAAAACACAAACATAGGGGCTTTTTACTACTGTTCATTTTTTCCACCACTGCTAGGAAAACAGTATGCAATTCAGCACACCAGGCTGATCTCTTCTTTGGTCACAGTGGTGGCTTTATGATCAGAGTGGTGGCTGTCCAAACAGTATGTTGTCTGTTCACCTTGGAACTGCCAAGCAGCTCTTCGTTTGTCAGTTAAGAGCTGTTTATAGGGCACTGCCTAACTGACAGTGGAATCCAGCAGCTCCTCATACAGTTCAGGGGTCAATCCTAAGGGAAAAGAAGCCCCCTGCTCCTGAGAATCTCCTCCTTGCATTCCCCAGGCAGCATGGTTTTGTATATACCATATCCATTTTATTATGTTACTCTCCCAGGCATGGCCTTCCCCATTAGAGTGTTTCTGTGACATCATCCTAGACATTACCGTTATTTCAGGTTTCCAGATCATTTTATGTTCTTCAGTCATAGGGGTAGCTTCAATTACTTATGTCCAATAGCAAGGTAGTAAATGCCCTTCAGTTGGAAATTCTCCAGTCTGAAGTCCCAGTAGTCATTGCTGGGAGGTACATTGCTTAGGTACAGTCATTGCTGCCCTAAGCCCCAGTTTGTTGCACATACTGATGTCACACACAGAACTTGCCCCTTCCAGCACTCTGGCTTCTATTCCACACTGCATGGGCTCAGGCAGTCTTATTAGTTCCCATTTAGCATGTCCAATTAATACTGCTTGAAGGCCGGATTTACATGCGTATTTTACAATTCTAGGTAGGGGAAGTGTTTCCCAGTCAGATACAATGTCCATCCCCATAATACAATCAGGTAAAAAGGAGGAGCCATTTCACATAAAGCTTGTTCAAACATAACCAATTCTCCTACAAACCTTTACCTTAATTCCATCAACTCATATTCATAACTGTAGCTTCTGATAGGACTTCATTCTTTGGTTTTGGTTTTACAACACTAGGTAGGGGAAAGTGTTCCCACCCAGACATAACTTGTATTTCCATAAACATTCAGGTGAAGTTGATACAACTTCTTTACATAATACCTGCTTAAACATTCCAACGTTCATATCCCGTCATGCCATGCATTACATTTTTACATACTCTGAATCTAATTGTAGCCCAAGTAAGGACTTCATCCATGCGTTTTGGTAACCACAATTCATGAGACTTGTATAAAAAGCTTATGGAAACTTTTCTATCACTTATCAGTTTACCCACTCTTGTGCAAAAGTCTTTGGTTTTCATTCAGGGATTGAGCCAAGGGACCCTGTCCTTTTGTCAGTCTTTATTTTGTTTAATCTGCATAACCACTGTCCCAAGGTATTGCACATCAGGGTTCTCATTGTAATCTCTGCCTTCCGACTTTAATTTTTTTTTCCAAACTGGAGTAAATGGGGTGGATTTGTTTAGGGCCCTTTAATGTTGGGGGACCAGCAGGGGTCTCTATCTCACCCAGCCTTTGGTAATGCTGTATTAAAACCTCATTTTTAACCTCATCAGTGTTTGTTTTATTTATCCTCTTTCTTTACAACCTCCAAAAGATTTCCATCCTACTGAGATGTCCTGTGATTCTTCCTTTTTTATTTCTTCTTTGTTTCACCCCTATCAATATTTGCTTTATTCACCTTATTTCTTAATAACCACTTAAAAATTTCCATTTATTGGGAAGAGTCCTTAGACTGTCCCCCGGGGCCTCTTCTCATTCTCTTATTAACCTAATGTTTTTATTAGCATCTGATCACTATTTTGATCACTAATACATCAATTTTTTTCTATCATCTTTGTGTTTTCTATTGTTGAAATAAATTTGTAGGCCCAAGATGGAGCAGCTTCTGCCCAGTGTGCCACATCAGCAAACCAAACTTCAGCATTCCTGTAAATGCTCCCCTTGACCACAAACGCAGTATATCCAGTCGGTTGAACTCCAAATACCAAGCCAACTCTGGGAATGAGGGGGCTTCAATAAACAAGGGTAGAGAAATAGGCTAATGGCTGAAGAGTGAAGTAGAGTCAATGTTGTTTTTTTTTTTTTTGAAGAAAAAACGCTTTTAGTGCATTTGCATGCTGATGGGAATAACCCAGTAGAAGGTATGCTATGGTGATGCAGGGACATAGATGGTTGGGAACAATTCACAGAAAAGTGAAATTCAAAGAGCTTATATACCCTTTTCAACAAAGGAAAGAGGGCTTGGACTCTGAGGGACGATACTTTGTGGGGAAGTGACTAGGAAATATGTGGGAGAACAAATGGAAGATAAGGGTTATTTTAGTAAAGTTTGGTGTGTGCAGACTCATCTTGGGGCCAGCTCTCCATCTTCAGTGACAAGGGTTGCTCTTCTCACCCTAGCACCGGAGTGGTGGGATATTTATACCACTTTGACAGTGGTAAATTTATACCCTGCTTTCAGGTAGATAATGGGAAAGCAGAGGACTCTTCCTATATCTGTTGATTCTTAATTGCCTTCAGTTTTAAATAACCCTTATGCCCATGTGGCATATTTTGGGGTGGCATATACTGATCCCCTTCAGTAGGAATAAATGATTGACTACCATACACTGAAACTACATGAATTATTGCTCTTTTTGCTGTGATTTAATTTTCAGACAGTAAAAACAACTGTTTGAATTCTGTGTAAACAAATATATTACATTAGTTGATGTAAATATGACAAAAAAATGCAAACTTTATTTCAAGTAAAAATTGTTTTGATATTGACTTCTGTATATAGTTTAAGCTGTAGCTCAAGGAAAACTGAAGTAATTACCTACCCATAGTTGGGAACTCCTACATGAACTAGATACTGCTCTTAATATTCCTTAGGATTTCTAAGAAATATTTATGGAAGCTGAGTTTAGGTATATATCTTCATTTTAAGGATTATACATTTTAGGCTACATGATGTTTTACTTAGGCTTAATCCTTCACAATTATGGTATTGTATTTATAAGGGAAATTACTAATTTTTATGCCTGTGTATGAAATGTGTATTTGTGTTTTCTTTGTGATAATTTACTGTCTCTAAAAGTTTTTGGTGATTTTGTTTTTTAAATAATATTGCAATTATATTTTTAAATAATATTAATCACTTGTCATTTAGATCTGTTGATCAGCACATGGTACCAATGAAGTTAAAGTCATGAGTGTTGTTCCCATGTAAACCAGTAAGTTTTCCTCATTTTTTTCTTGGTGCCAGTCTCATCCTGGAAAAATAATGAAATTAACATTAATTGGGTGCCTATTCTAAGCTGGTCACTGTTGGGTACTTAAGTGGAATAGCTTCTTTAATCATCTAATGTCCCTGTGAGATAGGTGGTGTTATACTGAGAAGTTACTTGCGAAACCATGAATTTAGTAAGTGGCAGAGTCAGGATTTGTTCCCAAGTTGGCCCAACTCCAAGGGTTTGTATCATGATCAATTGTGGGTCAGTAAAAACCACTTTTTACCTAGCACTTAAAAATAAAACAGCGATTATTTAGCCTTGTGTTAGTGAATTGTTCCTTTTCTTCTTGGTTAAGTGTCATCCTTAATCAGTATCTCCTTGGACTCTATCACTTCCTTTAATTAGCTTTTATTTTATGTTCTGATTAGGAATTTGATAAATTTCCGTGTTATGGGAAGAAGAGAAATTGTATAAGGAAGGGACTGCTTAGGATATTATGGAGTGGAACTAGAGGTACAAAGTTGAATGTCATTAGGTTTGCTCCTGATTCTGTACCTAAGGGATAGGTTATTTTCATGGAAGAATTGGCAGGAATTCTTTGATCAAACAGGCCAAAGGACTATAAAGTTGAAAACTCTAAAAATGTAAATATTATTTTAAACCTCATTTTAAATATGCAATCTCACAAAACTATATTAAATACTTGTTTAATAGATATATAATAGTTTCAAATATTACAGTGTGTCCTGTATAGGTGCTGCTCATGGATTGGTCATTAAGACAAATGTGGGTCCTATCTTCAGTGAGCTTATAGTCTAGTGTTTATATATAACTCCTGATACCAAAAGTTATTATAGTTCCCCCCCCCACTTATTTTTTCCTCTGATTATAAAAATAAATGATTCTCGTTTTAGAAAATTTATAGAATCAAAAAATATGTAAAGATAAAAAGAAAAGATTTTATAAGCCCCACAACTCATAGATACACTTTCAGAAACATTTTAATTTAGTTCCTTTTTTCTTTATGTAAATTTATTAGCACAGATGGAACATATGTCTCATGAGAAAAAAAGTTTACTTATTTGCTGTATCTCATTTTTAATTTTCAGAGTCTTTTCTCTTTTTGTCTGAGGATTGTGTATATTATTCTTTTTTCTTCTGTGAATCACATTATGGCTTTATTTACCAAATCTATAATTTTTCTGTTTTCTAACCCATGAAATTCTGCTTTAACATAATTTTTTTCCTCATAATTTACTCAGACTTGCTTTTTAAAAAATTTTCCCAACCTCTTGAGTTAAATGTTTGATTCATTTATTTTTTGTTTTTGTTGCTTCCTAATGAAAGCCTTTTAAAGGAGAAATTTCTTCTCATTAGGATATAAACAGTCCTTTGGGAAGTCACATTCCTGTCCTGGTGTGTACTGCCATAAACCTTTTTATCTCATGCAGCTTCTCTGAATTGTAGGAATCAAAGGTTAATGTTTTATTGTTCTAGTCACATATGTTTTTATTTCTCTCAAACAGAAGTTCTGAATCAGTGAATCATCTCTTTACCTCATCAGGCAGTCTTTGCAATTTATTCAGTGCCTTACCTGCAGTCTTTTGAAAATGATTTTACCCCCTTTGAATCTTTAGATTCTAAATTCTGTCCTTGCTGTATGATAGACACCACAGCTGTTGCATACATCAGTTATCTTCTCAATAGAGGTTGTAATACACTGTATCCTAGAACCAGAAGATTTTAGAGATTGTATAATTTTGGCCTAGGTGAAAACTGAGGCTCAGAGGAGAAATACCCTGAGGTACCTAGAATACTAAATGAATGTACTTCTGCCCATAGGTTTTAGCAGAGCTTTGATTTAAGAGCAGGGATCTAGGACTTCCCTGGTGGCGCAGTGGTTAAGAATCCGCCTGCCAATGCAGGGGACATGGGTTTGATCTCTGGTCCAGGAATATCCCACATGCCTCTGAGCAACTAAACCCGTGTGTCACAACTACTGAGCCAGCGCTCTAGAGCCTGAGAGCCACAGCTGCTGAAGCCCACGTGCCTAGAGCCCATGCTCCGTAACAAGAGAAACCACCGCAACGAGAAGCCCACGCACCGCAACGAAGAGTGGCCCCCGCTTGCCACAACTAGAGAAAGCCCACGCTCAGCAATGAAGACCCAGTGCAGCCAAAAAAAAAAAAAAAGTAGGGATCTAGCTCTTTTCCATTTTACCAGTTTGGGCCTGATCATTATTTCTGTGAGAAGGATTTCAAATACTAAATTCAGATAACTCAGGTAATTTAGATATTCAAATATTAAATAAATAAAAATTCATTCAGTAAAAAGGTGTAGAGAAACTGTTTATTATGATCTAAGTGCTGTTGTAGAAAGATGAATTTGGCGGTGGTATTTAGTGGTAACTTGAGGTAGGAAGATGCTGTGAGGAGGCAACAAAGCAATGTTGAAACTGCTTGGTGTGGGAGCTAGGAAAAATGAAGGAGGTCTGAGTCTGAGATATGAGTAAGGAAGAAATACTAGGGCTTGACATGAAAGCAGAAGAGTCACCGGTAATGTGAAGGCATCAAGTGTTTATGACTGAGCCAAGAGAGGAATTAATTTATTTTAGGGAGATAGTTTTTAGTTTTTAAATTCATGATGTGTTGCAGAATGGATGATAGTCTTTTTCCAAGAAGTTGAAGTTTTGAGGGGTGTGTTTCATGTTATATATATATGCAATCTGTTGTAGCTGAAAGTCAACTCTTAGGTTTAGTTAAAACTTTGTTTTTCTTGCATTGTTTTAATTTTCCGTACATTATATAGATTCTGTGCCGTTTCCATGGGAAGGAAATTGTAAATGTGCTTTCCAGTTTTGGTAGTTATGAATAGAGCTGCTATGAACATCTGTGCGCAGATTTTTGTGGACAAAATGTGTGTGGACATACGTTTTTTCTCCTTTGAGTATTATATACTAAGGAGCACAGTTGCTGGATTGTATGGCAAAAGTATGTTTAATTTTGTAAGAAACCACCAAACTGTCTTCCAAAGTGGCTGTACCATTTTCATTCCCACCAGCAAACAATGAGAGTTTCTGTTGCTCCATATCCTCAGCAGCACTTGATGTTATCAGTGTTCTAGATTTTGGCCATTCTAATAGATGTGTAGTGGTATCTCATTCTTGCTTTAATTTGCATTTCTCTAGTGACGTAGGATGTGGAGCATCTTCTTATATCCTTCTTTGCCATGTGTATATCTTCTTCAGTAAGGTGTCTGTTAAGATCTTTAGTATTTGTTTCCTTTTCATGTTCAGTGTTTACTCTAGAGTATACAATATGCATTAACTTACTCTCTACCTTCAAATAATATACTACTTCAAGTATAGGTTAAGAATCTTTTAGAAGTATACTTATATTTCTCCTTTCTTGTCCTCTGTGATCTTGCTGTCATTGATTTTACTTTCATAGTGTTATAAATCCCTTAATGCATTGTTCTTTTTGCTTTAGATAGTTATCTTTTAAAGAATTTTCAAAATGAGATAAAACAGTCTTTTGCATTTAACAACAGTCTTGATTTTGGCACTCTTCAATTTTTTTGTGTCATTTCAAATTTCCAGCTGGTATCATTTTCCTTCTGCTGGAAGAACTTACTTTAACATTCCTTATGGTAAAAGTCTGCGGGCAGCAAATTCTCTCAGCTTTCATTTGTCTACAGAAGTCTCTACTTTGTTTTTATTTATGAAATAGATTAGAGTTTTCATTGTTAGTCTAGGAGTTAGAATTTAAAAGCATATAGTGGTTTGGCAATTAACACATTTAGTTTTCCTTCAAATGTCAATTGGCTCCTAGTAGCCAGGTGGATTTGTCATATATGTTTGGTATAGTCATATAAAGCAATTATAAAGATGGTTATACTTGCTTTTGATAAAGTGCAAGTTGTTTAAAATATATTTTAAAGAAGGCACTTATTGTATGATAGTTATTCCCTTTGTTTCCTCCTCCCTTCCCTAGAGTTTTTATGGATGGTATTTACAGCAGCATTTGTTATACTCTTGGGTATAGTTATTCCTATACCACAGAAAGATTGTCAATGTAAGTTACTTGTAGAGAGGACTTGTGTGAAAGAAATAGGAAAAAACCCAGTAATTTTCTATTTTTCTTGCCTTGGTTTGTTGGCTGGGTTTAGGATCATTAACTTTTATTATGTTCATGTCCAAATTATAAAGTTTTCCTGTTATTTACTGAACACTTATCTAAAAGTCATTTATTACATATGCTAATGTTTAACATCAGATTTTGAAGGTTAGATGACTGGTGGCAGTACATATTTATGTCTTGTGGGTGATCTCTCTGGTAATGATATACTTCTTAATTCTTTATGATATTGACAAGACAAATTCTGATGCTGACACTAGCTTAGGGACCTTGGGCAGGTTACTTAACTTATGCTAACCTCAATTTCCTTGTTTGAGATACTCATCTCCCAGAGTTATGAGAATTAAATGAGGCTATATGCATAAATTATGCAACATATAATTAATGTTCACAAAATGGTGGTTCTTAATTATCATGTTTTCACTTTTTTGTTTCTTTGTAAAATTACACACAGTTACAGCTTTATATTGAAGATCTGTTCTTTAGAAATTAATAATTCAAGAGCTTTATAATTAGATTGTATCTGCTTCTATAAGTAATTTGATCGGCCAACAGTAGAAGACATCTGTGAACTAATAGAAAGCAAAACATAAGCTGGAAGACAGAATAGAGGAAGGAGATAAGATAAAAGCAGTTATCAAATTTTGAACACAAAATTAATTTTTTCTTTTGATGGGCCATTCTTTCTTGTTTCTTTGTGTGTCTCATAATTTTTTGTTGAAATTTGGACATTCTGAATATTGTAATGTGGAAACTCTGGAAATTCTGTTCTTTTCCCTACTCTTGAGTTTGTAGTTGCTATTGTGTGTTGTTATCGCTGTTTGCTTAGTAGCTTTTCTAAATTATATTCTGTATTCTGTAAAAGATCTGTATTCTCTGCCACTTTTGGCCATTGAAGGCTTTGTTCTGTTAGTTTGATGGGCAACAGATGTTTTGACAGAGTTACCTTAAATGCCTGGAGCCAAGGAAGGGAAAAAAAGGCAAAGAAAATGCTCTTCCCCATCTTTTGCTCTGTGCTGGAGACTTCTTCAGTGTTTGGTCAGGCTGTTTACATCTCTGCTTTAGCTTTTACTTCCTACTTGTGTAGAGCCTAAAGGTCAGCTACAAATGAAAGCTTAGGGACTTTGTAGACCTTTTCTGAGTGTGTGACCTGCCCTGGGCATACATGTGGCTTTCTGGATTACCCAGTATACATGAAAGCTTTTGAAAGACCTTATACCCACGTTTATCTCCTTTCCCCACGTCTTCCTTCCCAGGCTTCCAGGTCTGTCTGTTGCTTGCCCCAAGTGTTGGCTTGCCCCAGGTGCTGCAGCTAATACATGTGCCTTTAAATGCTTTCAGCAACAGTGTTCTAGCTCTAGGGACCTTCTGAGTTGAGTGAAGCAAAGAAAATTCTTTGTGTCTATCCTTGAAGGAGCTGCCAGTCAGGTTCAGACCTACAACTACAATTCTTTGAGAATAAGGTCCCTATTGCTTCCTTTGGAACTAGCAACCCTCACCACCAGTGCAGGCTGGCGTCCTCATGACTGTTGCTAATCTGAGGGATTGAAGGTGGGACGAGATCCACAAAACAGTAGCTTCTTCCTCACCAAGTCTTCCCTTGGTTGTTGTACATTTTTGACTTGATTCCAGAAATCTTCAGAAGTTTATTCTGCCAGTTTTTGCTAGATCTAATGAGGGAGGACATAGCTGCCCACTCTGGTGTTTTTTGGTGACATCACTCCCATTCTTTTTCAGAGGAAGATATTGTAATTGATTTCACTTGAAAATAGTTAGAAACTGGAAGTGGAAATACATTTAAGCCTGATTTTAACAACTAAAAATTGTGTGTAGTGTACTTAGTCCCTTACTTAGACAATAACATGTCTCCCGAATTTTACCTGTGAAACCTTACATATTTTTTAAGTGGTAATAGAAGAAAAAAAATAATGCAACCAAGGGGTATAAACAAGAATGAGGAAACATTTTCTTTGGCTTTGTGGTCATCTCTGGAACTTTAAAAAAGTTATATGGCATTCAGAGCAATTCATTGCTAAAAGAGAAAAGTAGAGTATGGTAGAAAGTCTTTGGCTTACAACCTGATGATGGACCATGAATTTGTGAAGCCCTCCTGCCAGCCTACTTACCTCCCTTCTGTCCTCTCATCCTGCCGTCTTCCCATTCCGTGTTAAATATTGAATAATTTGCACGGGTTTGCCAGTGTGCTAGTGATGTAGATATGGTTGATAGTTAGAAATGGTCCTTACCCTTACCTTACTGTAAAGTGGGGGCTGGAAAGAAATCTGTAAACATCTAGGGTATCCTGAAATGATTGCTGTGATGTGGATGGGCTGTAATGTGAGTTCAGAGAAAGGCAGTGTTAATAGTTACTAGGAAGACTTTCTGGATTAAGTGGTAATCTAAACTGATATTTGGATGTTTAATGGAAGTTAAAGTTAGGGGTTGGGAGAGAACCCTATTTCGTGCATAAGGAGTAACATTATAAAGAGTTTTAGATGAAGTGAGAGATGGCATTGTGGAAATGTTTTTTATGACAGTAGCTAGGGAATGGAAGGGAGAGGAAGCTGAATGTGGGGTGTTAAACTGGGGCTTTATAAGCAATGTTATCTCGTTTAGAGTTTATCCACAGATTTGCAAAGATTTGCAAAGAAATCCAACTGATTAATAATTATCCAGTTTGATTTAGTCTAATGTACACTGAATTATTTCATATGATCCTAACTAATAATCTAAGATTTCAAAATAAAGATATTTAAAACTCTGTACTTAAAAAATAAAAGATACTTAAATTGCTAGTAATTACAAACCTTAGTACTTTCAGAAGATAATACATTTCCAGGCCAGCATTTTATATTCTAAATTTTTATACAGTAATTTTTATGCTTCTATGTAAATAAAACTTAGTTCATTAAAAAGGCTCACCTATATTTATTTTATTCACTTATGACAGATTCTTGAGTAGGAAGGGCCATTGTGGACCGCTTTTCTTGAATGCCAATACCTTTTAGAATTTTAAGGAGAAGGCCTGGAGGAAAAGAAAACCCTTAACTGTGCAAATAGAGTGTCATATTGACACATTCAGATTTACAGGAAGTCTCAATTGATTTATAAATCTCATTTGTACTATGGTAACAGTGATTTTAGGTTTGTTTGGGTTTTTTTTGGTTTAGCTTTCTAGCCTGTCATGTCACTTTCTTTGCTTTTTGCTTTTTAAAATATTTTCCTGTGAGTTTCCTTTTTTAGTGTTTATTGCTAATTTTCCTGTAATTGAGCCTTCAAAGTCTTAGACATTCTTACTGAAATAATTTATTTAAACAACTTTAAATAAATTGGTTGTTTTTCTTTATTGTGATTTACTACCTCTTGATGTTTCATTTCTTACCCACGGAAATCATTTTGTCTTTCCTCATTATACCCATACACTGTTCTCAAAGCACTAATTTCTTCATAGAGCTACTATGACACGTCCCATCTCTATTTTTTAAGTTTACACTCTTGACTTCATAGCAAGTTGTTTCGGTACATTTTCTAGTCTAGAGTAGAATCCTGGCTCTGCCACTTACTCATGTGTGACTTTGGTTATGTTGCCTAACCTCATTTATCTTCAGTTTCCCTCTCTGAAGACAACTGTGCCTTTTCCTCATAGGGTTGTTAGGGAATTGTTTAAATAATAAAGACTGACTGTTTCTAGTTTTTCTTGTATGCTTTAGTTGATAAATATTGAACTGTTCATTACAAGTGAGGAATAAATATTTCCCTAATCTTGGAATAATAGTTCTGCAAGCAGTTAGCCTCCTTAATACTAATGTATTAAAAATTATAATAGGGGTTAGAAAGACCATCCAAAAACATAGGTCCACTCTGTTATAACATTTATAATAAATTTTTTTACAACTTCTGGCAGTGAAATCAGGGAGCCATAACTGTGCTCTTTTGTAATTAAATGATGTATAGAAAGGGGCATTGTTTTTTTAACTGTGAAAGATAGAGCCTTAGGCTTCACATAATAGCTTGATTGTTAGAATTACACATTATAATTGTTAATTCCTTTAAAAGCAGACTATTTTTTGTTACCACTGAGCCCATTTCTGTTATTTACACATTTGATAATGGTTCTTGGGTAGACCAGATTCTACTTAAGCATTTACAACTCATTAAGGAGATTAGTCTAAAAAATTCTTCAGTGTTCTCCCATTTTAGTGTATACTATTTCTTACAGAGATTTATGCTGAGTCTTATAGACTTAAACTTTGGTATCTACTTCTTTTAGTTCAGTCAGTAAGTTGTCATTGTTTTTCAAACCTGTTTATTTCTCTGTGGTTCACTTCTGGAGAACCTCTTCTAAGTTACTAATCATGGGTTTACAGGTTTCGTAGTAGTGACCCAAGTCAGTTGGATATATGAATATGAAAAAGTAATCAATTCTTGGTGAGACCATGGCACGGTGAAAATGATGCTTGAGTTGGTTTTGCTAGATCTACAAGTAATATCTAAGAGAGTACACGATCTACAATAATTTAGCTTTTCCTGGAAACATAAGGTTTACACTGGCTGTTTCATGGTACTTTATATGTATGTGATCAGATGACTACAATTTTTAGCTCAAAGTTGGGGTAAGAGAACTGGTAATAGCTAACGTTAACTCCTTAACTGAATGCTAACTATATGCCTGACTTTGTTACTAAGTGCTTATAACCCAATTACTTTATTTATTTAATCTTTACAACAACCCTATTAGGTAGGAACTTTTATTCCCATATTGTAGATGAAGTGACAGGCTTAGAGAAGTAGCGTCATTAAAGTGAGTGGTGCAGCTAAAATCAGAATCCAGGAAGTCTGAATTCAGAGCCAATCTCTTAACCATTCTCATAGCTATTTTTGTTAATAAACCAGAAATAGTAGGAGGAGTTGAAGTCGTTTCACACATAGAAGTAAAACCAACCTTTAACCAGAGAGAATATCTAGGTCAGTAAAAGGTTGGAAGTTAGCATAAGGGCTAGTTTCTTATAAAGTTGAATTTTGGAGCTGTTACAGAGAAAATATATATACAGAGTATAATATTGTACAATTTGAGAATATTTTGTTTTTAAATTCTTGAATTCTAGAAGACTTTTAAAATATTCGCTTCTTTGTCATTAGTTGCTGTGAGAATTAAGTTGCTTACTGTATGTAAAGCACTTAGAATAATACTAAATGGCATGTGAGGTTAGGTGGTGGTATTATTATTACCATTATTTTCAAGTTTATATTATACAGTGTGCTCATCCATCCATATTAATGAACACCTTTCATTGATGGAAAATTAATTTGACTTCTTGAATCTAATCTGTAGCCCCTGTCTGAACCTAATTTTATTTTCCTTCACTTCCTCTTTCTCAACTACTCACTATTTATGTCTTCTTTTATACTTTATGTAATTTATAAGCCAAATGTAACCTTTTTTGGAATAAAGTAGAACATATGTAAATACATATATAGATCTTTATTTCTAGAATTTAGCACTGTTAGTGCATGGACTTTTTCTTGTCCACAGATATATTTCTAGTTCTTAGAACAGCAAGTTCTAGTCTTTAATAAATAAAATATTTGTTGAATGAATGACTTCACATTTGTCACGCATTTTGTATATGGCTATTATTTTCTGCCTAAATTTTCCATTCTCTAGATCAAAAAGACATCCAGTTTGTTAATGTTCTTCCTTAAGAATGGTACTTATTACTGAATAAACTAATTCATGTGAGATTTGATCAATAGAGAATAGGAGTATCATTGTATCTTTTATTCCATGTGTATTTGTCTATTGCTGTAGTAAAGTAGCATTGGGGAGGAGGAGTACTACTTTTGACTCACTTGGCATAATGCCACAAGTCAAATTTGCTGCCATTAAATCAGCTTTCTTTCCCAGTTCACGTTTTTTTAAAAAAAATACTACTAGATATTAAGTATTTCTCTTGTAAACATTTTTAACATTAATTCTATTATTTCAACATTTACTGTAAGTTTGCTAATATATTTTCATGTTTCTTCATATTCTATACATGGAGATTAGACCCACCTATTCTTTTTCAGTTACATCTATTTTATTTGTCAGTCTAGTAATATAAAAGAAAATGAATTTTCATGTCTTAAAATTTATCCTTAGTGATCTCTGCATCTTCTAGTAATTTTCACTTTTCAAAGCCAAAACCTTTTTAAGGGAATTTGTCCAGAATCCCACCTCTTAGTCATTTGCTCTATTTTACTCTATTTTTCTAGATTTGAAATCACATTTTCAAATTGAAAAAAAAATTAGACTTCTCTTTGCTAGTTTTAATTCTTACAGCACCTTTCACTTATCTGTAGTGAAATTTTTATCAAAATTAGTTTCAGGCTAGAAGACTTGAAATTTTTTAGAGTAGCTAATACTTTCTTGCTAGCTAAATATTTGTTTTGCTATTATGTGTAACCTCTCACATTATCACTGGTGATTTTTTTTCTGTTTATTTTTAGCTGGTTGGTGGAGAGTTTGACTTGGAGATGAACTTTATTATCCAGGATGCTGAGAGTATAACATGCATGACAGAGCTTTTGGAACACTGTGATGTCACATGTCAAGCAGAAATATGGAGCATGTTTACAGCCATCCTACGAAAAAGTGTTCGGAATTTACAGACTAGTACAGAAGTTGGGCTAATTGAGCAAGTATTGCTGAAAATGAGTGCTGTAGATGACATGATAGCAGGTATGGGATTATCTGACAGGAAAGTATAATTTAAATGTTTATAAAGATTCATATACTTCTCTTTATATTCTATAGGTTATATAGTTTTGTTGAAGCTACCTTGTTTTAAAATAGATAAGTAGAAATGTATGGGAAATTTGCCTTTTATGTTAAGGGGAAACCTGAAGAATGAAAGATGACTTCTGTATTAGACAAAAATAATTACTATTTTGGTTTTCCAGGTTTTAGAAAATCTCAGTAATGTGGAATAAGTGCTATGAAATCTATCAGAAAAATAAACAGTACCTTTCTATGTAGAACTTAATTAAACCTTTAAATAATTAAAATATTACAATACATATTACATTTCTATAAAATTAGCACTTTATTAGAAGTTCTCTGAACTCCATGTTCTCCAATCTGACATATATGGTACTATGACAGGAGGTGCTAAAAGCCTTTGGACAAGCAGGCTGTAGTTTTTGGAAGTGTCGATTTTACTTTGATATTTTTTTGGAGGAACTTTTGTGTTAAAATAAATGCAGATATATTGTTAATTAGAACATACTATTTGCATGAAATTTCAAGATAAAAATAATAATTTGGTGTTTGTTATGTGTTATTTCAAATAATAATTTTCCTATCTGTAATTCTTCACTGTCAATCCTTTACCCACCTGCAAGTCCATTCTCCTCTGTGGTTAGATGCACTTCAGTAGAAATGTTTTGAAAGATGGTCCCAGAGCAACAGTTATTCCCAGAAAATGAGGAGTTTGAAATGTTGATTCTCTTAAGCCATGAATCTTCCGTATAACTTTCTTCTGACATGAAAAGGTTTCATAATTCTAAAAGTGCTAGTATAATTCCTCACAATATCTGATCATATCTGATCCTTAAAAATAGTTCAACACCAGAAAATCCTCTATAATATTTTGATCTATGCATAATTAATTTTAATATCAGTAGAACAAAACATTAAACAAGAAAAAATGGAATGAAGAATAAAGATCAGTGCTTTTTAAATTTAAGCAATATTTTGAAATTTTTGTTTTTCTTAGAGTATATTAAAATCATTTCTAATTGCTTTCAAGGTGGCATCTATCTCTGTTTAGAATGATTTAGTATTCTCTATATTGGTTACTAATGGTTAACTTCATGAAAAATGAGAATCAAAATTAAAACATCTTTTTGATGAAAATATGGTACCATCTGCAAATTTTAGCATTAACAGGAATTTATATGTATAAACTTATATGTACACATGTTGTATAGAACATCATGTGATCTTTGAATCCTCATATCTGGATTTAAGCCCTAAAAATTCTTTTTCTTTTCTTTCTTTCTTTTTTTTTTTGTAAATAAAGTGCACTTTATAGAATGCACTTTAGAAAATGAGCCACAATTACGAACATACTAGCTTACTGTACATAATTCATGAGCCCTGAGAAGTAAGCTGATAGTAAGCATGATAGTACCACAAAACTTTTCACATTTTCTGTTATACAAAGCTTCTTAATTTCTTTATCCTTTATTCTCATTAATGATGATGTGGATAACACAAATTTTTCACTTTTTGTTATTTAAGTGATGAATAAGTGTTAGAAAAATACCTCTACCTTACTTTTCCGTAGAGAAATTAAAATTTAGATGACATACTAATGAAGGACCAGTAACCACCAAAACACTACTAAGTTTTCACTCTGAGTGTTTTGTAGCATGCTAAGTTCAAAGAAGTTCTTTTCATTTAATAATATGGAGATATAGTATTAGAAGGTGGTTAAACATCTATAGTAAATTGATAAGAGAATTTCATAGTCTTAGTATTTTTTCTCCTTTAAAAATCTGGTACAGAAAAGACCTTTTTTATAGACCTTTTAAACTTTTATTATAAAATTAAAAACTGAGGTGCTTGGCTATCTTATCTGTATAATAAATAAGAAATCTTAATAATTATGTAATTAAATACAAATTTAATAGATCACTTTTTGTGACATACATAGGAGATGCGATAAAGGTTTGGAAATAGAATTCTTTTAAAATAGTATTTGTAGGCATACCTTTAAGAAATCTTCTATGAAGGTTTTGTCATTGCAGCTAATTGCTTAAAAATGCTTTATATTAACTTAGGATTTTAAAGTGCTTGGTTTTTATCTAGAATTTTTTCTTAGAAACAGATATTCTGACTAATGTAGTAACTATGAACATTTTTATTACTTGAATGATGAATGGTCTTTAATTAAAAGATATCTCTTTAAAATGGCATATCCACAGTCACAGGTTTATCGTAGAGATTGCTTACTTATAATGGTGTAAAGTAAGTCAATTCTTTATTGATGAAAATAACCATATTAAATTTCTTATTTGAAATACATACATAATAAATATTTTTAAAGTCTCAAAGTTCAGCTAACTAATCTATGATATTGGATAATGTATAGTACATGTCAATAATTATTTCAACTTATCCTAACCTAACCTATTTTATTAATTGATGATAAATTGTTTATAATGTATATGTGTATTATAATAACTTGCATAGTATCTTTAATTCTTAGGACATGCTTTAGAAATTGAGAAAATGAAGTATAAGTATTTAGATGTTTAATTTCTTGCAAAAAATGATTGATAGAGGTACTATTACAATGTCTAGAGATGAGAAAGTAATCAGAGACAAGAGATTAAATGTATAATTTTTTCTTATTATCTGATGAGCTGGTGTGTCTCTTATATGAACATAAACACATTATCATAATGGATATCACTAGTCAGATGTTCAAATGGTACTTCTATTTAGAGACTAGTAAGTAAGAGTGAGGGCTCTGGAGCCATACTGCCTAGGTTTGAATTTTGACTACCGCTTACTAGAGTGCATTCTTGGGCAGTGTGATTAAGTTATCTATGCTTCACTTTCCTAATTTTTAGAAGGGGATAATAATAATACTTACCTCATAGGCTTGTTATAAGGATTTGTGAAGTTAATGCATGTAAACCACTTGGAATAATGCCAGGCAAGGAGTGAGTGCCCCAAATTGTTGTTAATGGGCCAAGGACTATTTCAAGAATGTACTTTATTAAGAGTAGATAATTCTAAAAGAAAATGTGGTTAACCATCACTTTTTCATTTGAAAATAACAAATTTACAATGCTAAATCATTGTACCATTGCATTGTTTTGCCTACTTTTCCCAGCAGATTTGTGTGTGTGTGTGTGCATGTATGTGTGTGTATTCTGGGAATTTATAAAATTCATTTTATATAATTTTTCAAAGAGAACTTAATTGAAATGGTAATTCTGATGGGAAGAAAATCCTAAAATTCAAATATAATTTTTTGCTTATCTGATGAATTAAAAATTGTTAATTAAAACAGCTATTCGTGAGGACATTTAGCTATAATACATATCCATATATATGTAGAAATGACAAGGTAACTCTTGCTCTTTCAAAAAGTATATTTACCTTGACAGATGGCAGCTCATGACTAGAGTTCAGAATAACTTTATTTTCCTTTGAAGATCTTCTAGTTGATATGTTGGGGGTTCTTGCCAGCTACAGCATCACTGTCAAGGAGTTGAAGCTTTTATTCAGCATGCTTCGAGGAGAAAGTGGAATCTGGGTAAGCCGTGGTCAGAGGGAAAAGTATTCAATATCCTGGGTAAGCCGTGGTCAGAGGGAAAAGTATTCAATATCAGTGCATTAATACTTAATGTTCAACAGTTCGTCTCTAGAGAACTATAAACTTGAATTTGTAATGGAAATTGTTCCTCTTAAAGAGTTTATTAAACGATTTAAAATTAATTTTCTTTCAAGTTAGAAAACATTCTGGTGCTTAAGGTGATATATTAGGTATTTTTGTTAAATTTGTACAGTGACATTTCTTTTTCTTGTTTCCTTAGCCAAGACATGCAGTAAAATTATTATCAGTTCTTAATCAGATGCCACAAAGACATGGTCCTGATACTTTTTTCAATTTCCCCGGTTGTAGTGCTGCGGTAAGTTTTAAATACATATGTTTGGTTTTATTTCTTTTAAGTCAACTCTGTGAAGGTATAATTTACATACAGTAAAATTCCCCAATTTAAAAAGTACAGTTTGTTGAGTTTTGAATAGTCCTGTAACCACCATGACAGTCATGATTTAGAACAATTCTGTCACCCACCAAAATTCCCTTGTGTCTCTTTGAAGCCTGTTCCCTCTCCCTAGGCTGTCCCTTGCAACCTTTGATTTATTTTGTGTTTGTATAATTCTATCTTTTCTAGAGTTTCATATAAATAAAATCATATAGTGTGTAGTCTTTTCTGCCAGGCTTCTTTTACTTACCGTAATGCTTTTGAGATTATCCATGTTGTAGTTTATCAGTAATTCCATTCCTTTTTATTCTGAGTAGTATTACATTTTATGGATATACCACAGTTTATCCATTCACTAGTTGATGGACTTTTGGGTTTTCAGTTTTTGGTTATTGTAAATAAATCTGCTAGGTCTTGAATAAAGGTCTTCTGCAGGTATGTATTTTTATCTCTTGAGTAAATATGAAAGAGTGAGATTGCTAGTTTTTATGTTAAGTATGTATTTCATTTCATGATAAATATGCAAATTGCTTTTTCTGTAGTGAAAAATTTTGCATCCCCATCAGCAGTGTATGAAAATCCCAGTTGATCTGCATCCTGGACATTGTGTCTTTTTAATTTGCAGCATGTAAATGGCACCTCATTGTAGTTTTAATTTTGTATTGCCCTTATGACTGATGTTGAACATTTTTCATGTGTTTATTAGCCATTCTTAAATCTTTTGTGATGTTTGTGTTCAAATCTTCTGTTCACTTAAAAAAATGTGATTATTTGTCTTGTTATCTTAAGAGTTCATTATATATTCAGGGTGTAAGTTAATTTGGAAATGTGTTTGTCAAACATTTTCTCCCAGTCTGATGCTTGTCTTTTTATTTTCTTAACAATATTTCTTGAAGTACAAAAGATTTTAATTTTGATGGAGTTCAATTAAAATTTCCTTTCTTTTATGACACATGCTTTTGTAATCTAAGAAATCGGTATAAACCAAGGTCACAGGATTTTTTTCTCTTAGGCATTCTACTGAAAGTTGTGTTGTTTTACCTCTTATGTTTAGGTCTGTGATCCCTTTTGTTTAAATTTTTAAAACATGATGTGAGGGAAGGTTGGAGGTTAAGTTTTGTTTGTTTAACATATGACTATCAAATTGTTTCAAAGCCATTTGTTGAAGAGACAGTTCTTTTCACATTGGATTGTGTTGGCACCTTTCTTGAAAACTATCTGGCCGTGTTTGTGTGGATCTAGCTCTGAGTACTCCAATTTATGGGACACAATATATCTCTCCCTTTATTTCATTTTCTTTGATGTTTCAGTGTTTTACAGTTTTCAGCATGTCTGTCTTAAGCATCTTTTGTTAAATTCATTCACAAATATTCCATATTGCTTTATGCTAGTATATAAAAATGCAAATTTTTTGGTATACTGACCTTATATCCTGAGACTTTGCTAAACTCACTTACTTGTCCTAGCAGTTTTTTTTAGTAGATGCCTCTTTATTTCGTTTTGTACCTTATTGCACTGGCTAGGACCTTCAATTAGTAATCGTAACAGTCTTGACTTATTCTCAGTCTTGGGGAAAGCATTAAGTATTTCAACATTAAGTATACTATTAGCGTTAGGTTTTAAGATATATCCTTTATCAGACTGAGGAAATTCCTTTCTATTCCTATTTACTGGTTTTTTTTTTCATCATCAGTAAGTTAATATCAGTGTTGAATTTTATCAAATGCTTTTTCTGATTTTATTGAAATGATCATATAGTTTTTCTTCTTAATCTTTATTAATGTGATGAATTACAGTGACTGATATTTCAGTGTTAAGTCACCTTTGCATTCCTAGGATAAAAACTGCTTGATCGCAGTGTAATAACCTTTTCATACAACACTGGATTTGATTTGCTAACATATTGCTAAGAAACTTTGCAATTACTTCTATGAGTGATTTGATGATCTGTTTTTCTTTTCCTGTGATATCTTTCTCCAGTTTTGATGTTAGGGTAATTCCTCATAAAATGAGTTGGGAAGTATTTGTTTCTCACTATTGAAGAGTTTGTGTAGAACTGATAATACTTATTCTTGAATGTATGCTGGAATTCACTATTGAAGCCATGTGGGTCTGGAGTTCTGTTTGTGGGAAGGTTTTAAACTACGAACTTAAGTTCTGTAGTAGATATAGGGAAATTTTCTATTTGTTTTGAGTAAGCATTGGTAGTGTGTGTCTTTCAAGTAATTGTCCAGTTAATCTAAGTTGTTGAATATATTGACATAGTTGTTAATCATATTCCCTATTATCCTTTTAATGTCTATAGGATATGTATTGATGCCTCCTCTTTCATTCTTGTTCCAATCAGTCTGGCTGGAAGTTTATCCATTTTGTTGTTCTTTTCAACTAGCTTTCTCAGTAAGCTTGATTTCATCATTTTAATATACATGGTAGCATTGTAGAGCATATGTGTAATTTTTGGCTAGAAGAACCGGTTTTGATTTCTGAATCCTCTAGTTCATTACTGTAGAGGACTAGTCCTTAGTGTTTCCTAGCTTACTTTCATGTAAAATATTAGCATTTTATAATGGAATAGGGTTATTGTGAGCCTGTACTGAAATAATATACTATTTAAGCACTATATAAGTTGTAAAACATAATGTAAATATTTATTGCTCTTTGGTTATTACAGGTACTTAAATGTCCTTTCAATCTCCTATTTCATCAACCATTATCCTAATTTTATATTTTTTCCTGACTATTTTGTTACTAATCTTTTAAGTTACAGTTTCCACCAATTGTGAAACAAAAATAGGAAAGTTAAAATAAAAACAAAACACTTTCAAGATGGAAGCAAATCATTTTACATATCAGTTTGTTAGTGTAGAGCATATATAATATGTATGTATATTGTGGTACTTAGCAGAGAAAACACTGTTGCTGTCCCTAAGGGGATGAGGGTTCTTTTATATGTAATAGTTCTACTTATACACATATGTATTTCTAATACATTTTACAGAGCTGTTGTTGACCTGACATCTGATAGATTTCAGTCTAAGGTATGGGGAAGAAGAGCAAAGTGTTTTGACTGAAACATAAGCAAGTTGCTGTTTTATATATAGAATTAACAAAGTTTAATTAAAATGGAATTAATAACTCTGTTTTAATAAATTGCCTGAATTGCCTCAGTAAGATGGCAGTTAATGCTGTTTTTAGCCATTTCGTCACCAATTACCTATTGGTATGCAATGCATTTTACACACACATACACACACACACAGATAATTTTATTTATATGTTAGTAGTAGTGTATGGTTGAATTGTTTTTGCTCAGGGGATATTGGTGGACTTATACTATCTCTTCCGCCTTTCCTGGTTTTTCCTGCATCACTCATTTCCATAAAGGGTAGTTTGGATCAAGAGTATATTCTTTGTAGAGGAGGAAGCAGGGAAGGAACTAGAACTTTTATAACTATTATTTCATTTGAGTCATACAAACTATATAAGATAAATGATATTATTGTTGTTACATCAGTTGAGAAAACTAAGTAAGCCTCTACAGTATAGCATTGTTCAGAGTCTTAAAGTAGAGTCACAACCTGAACCAAAATTTGTCTGGCCTTAAATCCAGCGTTTCATTTAACAACGGATTGGCTAATTTTCAGACATGTTACTTCTGCTATTGAACTGCTGAGAAATTCAGATAGGAGCTGATTTTAAAACCCTTACCATTACAGTGTGTTTGATAATCTGCTTCTGGATGAGCATGAACCAGTGCCATCTTAGTAACAAGAGGGTACATACTGTTTGGACCACTGCTCATAGCAGTGCCTTTGGATGATTAAAATCATGATACAACTTACTTTCCCTCTAAAATAACCATATATGCTAGGCCTTCTGAATTGTATTCTATATTGTGGAGATGCCTTACTATGAGCCTGCTGCCGCCATATGAGCAGTTTGGTAATACTTACAGGGAGTTAGTTGAATTCTACAGTGATCAGTGTAAAGGTGAATGACAAATGTAAGATGGCATTTTACGTGCTCTGTGACCTTTATGGATATACTATATAGATTTGCTTTTCATGATTATGATCTATTTCTTGAATTTGCTTAATTTAAGAAATAGTACACTTTTCTATTCACTGAAATAGTTAACTGAAAACATCCTATCTGAAATCATTTTTTTTGCAAATTGCAACAGATAAGAATATAAATTTTGGAGTCAGCTAGTCTAGGAGACAGTGAGGGATATAGATTTCAGAGTCCGATGGACTCACTGGGCACAATGAGGGATACCCAATTGTGGATACCAAAGTATTGTAGAAGGAAATACAGAGGAAATGTGAAGGCAGCTTAAATCCAAAATCACGGAGATAGTCCAAAGGTCATGCCGTTATCGCCATGGGATTAGAAGGAAATATAAAGAGTCTAGAAAATGGGTGATCAGGCACAAACGGTTGGGGAGTAAATGGGCCTGGATTCCACGTAAGGCAGTACTCTACAAAGTTAGCTTTTGTGCCTTAAGGGAGAGTGTATGCATCAGTTAAAGAGTTGAAAAAGGCTAGGGATACAATGTGTACTGTAAGAAGGAGCTGGTTGGTAGGTAAGTAGGAGCAGGAAGTTGAGGCATACCCTCTAGAAATGGGAGAGTTCAGATCCCTAAAACATTTTTTCTAGCTGTTACATATTGAAGACTATACTTCAGTAAAAATATAATAAATTTAAAATACATATGTAATAAAAAATAGTTTTAAGACAATGTCCTTGAGTAGAGGTAACTGTCTTGTTGAAGAGATTGGCCATAATAAAGATCCTTATTTATCTATGGAATTTTTAGAAGTCCACAATGAAACTGAGAAAAATGCAGTCCTAGAGCCTCTTAGGTGTTTCATACCAGTTGTAGCAAGGCCAAAGACTATTATTATTTCATTATCACTAAAGCTTATTAGCTTTTCCTTTTGTGAGATTTTTTTCTTTTTTCTGTTGTATTTTGGTTCACTAGTGTTTGCAACTGAATGTGATTTAGAACTCTTTCAGTCCTACTGTGGTGGAAGTGTAGTTCTGGAAAACTTGAAGAACAGCTTGTCTCAAATTCTTTGCTGTATCTCTTAGTTTAATGCAGCGTATAAGTTCCAATGTGGGGCTCAGTAGACCAGATGATGAGACTGATGATATAGAAAGTGCTAGGGCCACTGGTTGGAAGTAAGAGATCTCTTGGGCATGTGGAGTAATGGGGGAAAAGAGAAGGAATGGGCTGCACTCTGCATGCTTATTAACGCCGCTATGATAGTGCTGTCATGGACTGCTGTGGCTGGTATGGAAGGGCACTTGGGTATGCTGGTTGTGGCCAGAGGTTGGAAACCATGAATCTGCCCGTTCCAATCGTGTTCCACAGGCATTATGAGCAAATTAATATATTTGTTAAGCTATTATTATAATTCTATAGAATCACTTTACTTTTCAATGTCCTCAATAAATATTTCTCCTGTTTACCTTGGTACTCTGAAGCAGCTATAGTAAGTGAAGTCTGGATTAGTGAAGCTTATGGAGGTATTAACCAGCAGTAAACTTGGCAAGAATTGCATTTTGCTAGCAAACAAAAAAAACAAAGTAAAATATTTCCCTTTTTAAAAAGTCGAAAAAAGGCTGTATTGACAATTAAAGTGCCTGGACTAATTGCTTAAATATTAAAATCTGAAAGGACATTGTATAGGAAAATTTTTATTCATTGTTAGGGTTTGAGTCTTCATTTGAAATGGTATGTGTGTTTATGTGTTTTTGTGTATGTGTTTTCGTTTTGTTTTTATGCAGCAGGCGCTTTGCCACTTTGAGATTTTTCATTGATCACATATTGATTATTTTCTATGTCTTAAGTCTCAATGCTGGGAGTATAAACTATATTTCTTACTCTTTGGGAACTCATTGGTAGACACAAAAGCAGCTTGTTAGAATAAGCTATTGTAGATTTAGGTACTAAGTGCTATGGGAAAACAATGAAAAGAGAAACTAGGCTGGGGTGAAGTCCAGGAAAGCTTCACAGGAGAAGGAGATATTAGCCTGGTATTGAGGGTAATTGGGCTCTTGTTGGAGGAAGTGTTTTGCACAGAAGTAGCATCATGTACAAAAAGGGGAGCTCTAACAGAACAGGGGAACAGCTGCTATGTTTAGATATACTTTGGAAAGTGGGGTAAGGTACAAGAAGAGAATAAGATTGAAAGGGTTTGTTGGAGCCACAATATGTGTGAACAGCCTTGTATAACCTGAAGAAATTTAAACTTCATTTTATATGCAGAGGATTTTTATATGGAAGCTATATGTTATATTTGAGTAAGGTCATTATCAGCAATATGAAGGATCTGTTTGGAGGAACAGATCAGTTATAAAATCATAAACGGGGGCTTCCCTTGTGGTGCGGTGGTTAAGAATCTGCCCGCCAATGCAGGGGACACGGGTTCAAGCCCTGGTCCGGGAAGATCCCACATGCCGCGGAACAACTAAGTCCGTTCGCCACAACTACTGAGCCTGCGCCCTAGAGCCCATGCTCGGCAACAAGAGAAGCCACCGCAATGAGAAAGAAGCCCGTGCACCACAACGAAGAGTAGCCCCCACTCGCCGCAACTAGAGAAAGCCTGCGCTCAGCAATGAAGACCCAACATCGCCAAAAATAAAATAAATAAATTTTTAAAAAATCATAAAGGGTACTTATCTTTTATGTGAAGGAATTTAGATACCTCATAGAAAGATAAGTAAATCCACTCGTGTTTTTTTGTCTTCAAGTCAAGTTATATATCACTTTCTCATTTTTTCCTTAGAATGTCTAGATTTTTTTTATTACTATTACCAACTGAATATTATTCCTTCCCTACTTGTGAGTGGATTTGAATTGTTTTTGGTCATAAATTTCAATGGTTCAGTTTCTGAATGATAAATCTTTTGCTTTTGTATTAATATTTCTTAATTCTTACATTTCTTCAGTATTTATTCCATTAACTTCTCTATTGCTTTTGGATTTGAAAATTCAGCTTTCTTTAATCAAGTGAAATATTACTGAAAACCTAACATAAACTATAGAAAACTGAAAATTCTGGAGCATATGTATAAGGGACTGTATATTGGTGAACTTGGAGGTGGACTTCTTGGAATACAGTCTGAACCCTACTACGTAACTTAGATATGAAACTTGATTCATTGAATATTTGAAAATAATGCTTCTAGAGTCAAAAAACAATATTAATAGATTATCTTAATATGATAATAGTTTCTATTTTTGTATTTGTCCATGATTCTTTGATATTTATACCTTCATTGTTTTTTAATCTGTGGAAGCCATACTTGACCTTAGTTACTATTACATTTTCTTTAACTGATACTTTTGTATCTTTTTCCATTACCTTGTAGGCAATTGCTTTGCCTCCTATTGCAAAGTGGCCTTATCAGAATGGCTTCACCCTAAACACTTGGTTTCGTATGGATCCATTAAATAACATTAATGTTGATAAGGATAAACCTTATCTTTATTGGTAAGTAATATATTTAATTTTAGTACTTTTGTCTTAAGCATTTCAATCTTGTAAATATGTAATAGTGTCAAGTGTCAAGGCAACATATTAAATAGAATAAGTAAATAAATATATATATGTTAAAACTACAAAGATACAGTTATGTCCGTTTATTTTATTCATTTTTTGCTGTTGATTCTAGGCAACCTGCCTCACTATTTTTTTCCTCAATTACATTTTAAGAGTCAGGGGTTACAGACCTCCTATCTCCAGTCTGCATAGATCAATTGTGTGTTCTTAGTGAAAAAAAAAACCCAAAACAACAACAACAAACTCCTACCAGATTTCATTCACTTTGCTTTTTGACTTAACATGGTTCTGTGAGCGTAATTAAGGTATGCTTTAAAAATATTGGTTTTGATAACCATGTGAGAAGTTATAATTAGATAAGATTAATTATTTGGTAGATAACTAACAGAATGGATTCATCAACCCAACAATGGGTTGACCTGTAAGGACTCGGAACTTGATAATTTTAGTTTACCAATAATGCCAAGTAATAAGAACATCAAAGTTCCGTTTGTTACCTTACTATATGTACTAGGCATTATAAGTGCTTACATGTATTGCCTCATTTCATACTTGCCATGCTCTGAAATAAGATTGCCTGAGTTTAAGTTCTGCCTCTACCATTTACTGTTTATCCTGTGCTTTGGTGTCTTCAACTGTAAAATGAGGATAATAATGGTACCTATCACATAGGATTTAATGGTAGCATAATATTTAAAGTGCTTTTTGTACAATGACTGTTCAGAAATGTGAGTGTAGAAAAATGTGAGCTATTAATAACTTGTAAACTCTATTACAAAAGGTTATATATGGATAGTAATGAGAGAGAGTTTTAACAAGCATCTGAACTTCCAAACATAAATGGGGATGAACTTCAGAAAGGTCATTTTGGGGGCTTCTCTGGTGGTGCAGTGGTTAAGAATCCACCTGCCAATGCAGGGGACATGGGTTTGATCTCTGGTCCAGGAAGATCCCATATGCCGCAGAGCAACTAAGCCTGTGTGCCACAACTACTGAGCCTGTGCTCTAGAGCCCACGAGCCATGACTACTGAAGCCCAGGTGCCTAGAGCCCGTGCTCCGCAACAAGAGAAGCCACTGCAATGAGAAGCCCGCGCACCACAACGAAGAGTAGCCCCTGCTCGCTGCAACTAGAGAAAGCCCACAGGCAGCAACGAAGACCCAGCACAGCCAAAAAAAAAAGTCATCTCTAAATGCTCACTGTGCCATACAAGATGTGATACCATTTACATAAGATCATATGTTGTGTACATTTCAAAAAAAAGAAGAAAGCTCATTTTGGGAGATCATATTTTTATTTCAATAATACTGTCATTTGTCAAAGCATTTACAGGTTTTGTTCTTTTTTTTTTTTTTAGTATATATTGTGATTGAATTCACAGCTGGAGGACTGCTCCTCTAGAAGAAAATAACTATATTTCATAGTCACATCTTTTTTCTTTTTTTGAGTGAAAATGTATTCCTTTGCTTGATTACCTACGTTATTTATCAAAATTGGCTGTGACTTTTTTTTTGGTAAAGTTGTAAGCTATTTTCAAAGATATAGTAGAATTAAAGAGCAAGTTGATTTTGAAAACATTAACTGTGTACATGATTTCTGTATTTGTTAATTCCAGGTGGTCATTGAAGGTATATGAAATCTACTTGGTAGGCTTTTGTTGGCTATTAATTTGTTTTTATGTATTTGTGATGTTTTAAATTGAAATATTAATAGGTTCTATAGTCTTCTGTTTTCCCAATTTAAATGCCTTCTTTTAGCTGTTCTAAACTTTTCATGTTTTAGTCTTTATTTGGTACATGTAATACCCCTTCTACTCTATAGGGATGTAAGTTTTATTTTTATAATTATGTTTTATATTATTTGTATAATACTAATCTTTAGATATATTGTTCTTTGTCACAGAGGATATTATACTATTCTCAGTTTTCTTTGCAGTTTTCGTACTAGCAAAGGAGTTGGTTACTCTGCTCATTTCGTTGGCAATTGCCTGATAGTCACATCACTGAAGTCCAAAGGAAAAGGTTTTCAGCACTGTGTGAAGTATGATTTTCAACCACGCAAGGTAGGTATAAGTAAATTATCTATTGAGAATGACACAATTCACCATTCCCACTCTTAAAACTCACCTATTATGACTTCTGTAATATTCTCTTTTATTGGTTTTCTCGTGACTCCTACTGCTTTCCTCTTATCCTTATCTGCATTTTCTTTCTACTTTTCTATCTAACTTTTTTTTTTTTTTTTTTTTTTTTTTTTTTTTTTGCGGTAGGCGGGCCTCTCACTGTTGTGGCCTCTCCCCTTGCAGAGCACAGGCTCCGGATGCGCAGGCTCAGCAGCCATGGCTCACGGGCCTAGCCGCTCTGCGGCATGTGGGATCCTCCCAGACCGGGTCACGAACCCGCGTCCCCTGCATCGGCAGGCGGACTCCCAACCACTGCGCCACCAGGGAAGCCCTTCTATCTAACTTTTGACATAAAAAGATCAGGCACCTGACCTCTCTCATTCTCTTGCTGTGATCTGTTGTATGGCATTCTTTCAGTGAACATTCAGTATGTATTTACTGAGTGCCAGACACTGTTGTAGGCACAGGAGATACGACAGTGAACAAAACAGACAGCATCCTTGCTTTTGTGGAGCTTATGTTTTTTCGGGAATTTTTATTCAGTTTTATGATAGCTTTCCTCTCTTATTCTTATTTCCAGAGCTTTATTCTTATATTCCCATCTCCCTATGAGATATGGCCAAGTGAATGTCTTTCTGGCCCTGCAGCCTTAGAATGTGTAACATTGAATTTGCCATCCCAGTCCCATATCATTCATGTTCTTAAGTCCTCTGATTTTTTTTTTTCTTTTCTTTTTCTTTTTTTGCGGTATGCGGGCCTCTCACTGTTGTGGCCTCTCCCGTGGCGGAGCACAGGCTCCAGATGCGCAGGCTCAGCGGCCATGGCTCACGGGTCCAGCCGCTCCACGGCACGTGGGATCTTCCCGGACCGGGGCACGAACCCGTGTCCCCTGCATCGTCAGGCGGACTCTCAACCACTGCGCCACCAGGGAAGCCCAAGTCCTCTGTTTTGATTAAGAGGCTACTGTCTTCATAGTAGTGGGGACTTGAGTCAGCTTCAGCCCCTCTTTGATCTTTATATCAGTCAGTTAAATTTCCAAGTCCTATACTTAGTATCGCTGAAATACAGCTTTCACCTTTATAAAATTCTTTACATGTTGCTTAAATTCCTCATATTGCTCTCTTTTTATCTTGGACCCTCTGTCTCCTCCTCTTCCTCCTCCTGATTTATATTCCTGATCATATTATTTCACTGTTCAAACCAATCATTTACTTCTTACTTACTACAGAATAAATTAAAAATTTTAGCCTAGTCTTTCATGATTTGGATTTTATTTTCAGCTCTTTACTTAAACCTTTTATTTTGGCAAAACTGAGCTGATATACATGCTTCACTTTTTTATCTTTTCCTTTTCAAATGTTCGGTCTCTGGCCTGAAATACATTTACTTGTCCCCTTACTCTCAGCTCTAGGTCTTAAATCCCACCCCATTGTTATGTTCCATTTCACATAAGATTTCCATGGAATCCGTCCCTGATTTGCCTTGCTTTGCTCCCCAGATACAGTCTCTCTTTCTGCATATTATTTCAGTATTTCTTATGGCTGTTATTTCTTTTAAACCTTTATTATTCATTTATATGTGCATTATTTAGTAATTATTGAGACTAAGCTAATGTGTTAGATTCAATTTTGTATTTCCTCATATGCCTAACACAGAATATTGAACTTGGTAGACTATCAATGATATATGTTAGATAAATAAGTAAAATATGACTTTAACAACCAAAAACCCTTTTGTTTCCTAAAGGAGTAAGTTACATTTATTTGGACAGCTAATTTATATTGAGCAGTTTATTTCCCCGTATTATGAAATAAATGAGGTATTACTATTGATACAGTGACAAAAAGGGCATGCCTTGTGATCAGTGCTTCTTTGTAGGTAAGTATCCCAAGAACCTTTTCCATGTGGCAGTAAGAAGAAAAGTAGTCATGGCAATAAAGACCAAGTAATTTAGGTTGTTGCTATGTTATACACATTTAAAATCTAAAGCTTACTAGCCTTTTTTGTTGTTGTTCCAGCATAATAATGCATATTGCAAAGCTAAGTTAATTTTTGGAATTGTAGAGAATAGAGCAATATCCATGACCATTAAGAGAGATTTTATGCTTTTTGAAAAAGTGTTTTGCACAGGTTTAATGGAAAACACAGTTAACTTCAAATGCCAACAACTGCCACATTCTTAGATCTTCATTCTGATCCTAAAATTTTGGTATATATTATATATAATTTATTTATAATATATTATTATATATAATTTGTGTATAATATGTAAATGTACTATATAATATACAGAAATTATGCAGTATCTTTTAAATTTTCTTTACATCTATGAAAACAATATTAAAGTATTTCAACAATCATTATTAATTCAAAGATTATTCCAAGGCAAACTTTTATATGAACTTTGTGACTTTAATTGTAGATCTGAGGAATTATGTTACTCTAATTATAATTCTACCTTCTTCTCTCCCTTTCCTCATTTACCTCCTCCTCCGTCTCTCCTCCCTCCTTTACCTCCTTCTCTTTTGCTCATCCTTTTCATCTCCCTTTTCTTTCCCCTTCTTCTCCTCTTCCTCCTCTCTCTTTTCTTATTCTTCTTCCTCCTTCTTCCTCTAACCTTATTTGGTTTAGGTAACAGAACCAGTGTTAGACTAGAGATTCAAACTTCAGAGTAACTGGTTAGTGTATGTGTGTGTATGCTGTCCTCCACTATGGATTTATAGATGATGAACTCCCTTTCTAAGTCTAATGTTAAACTTCCAGGTTTGGTAATACAGAGAGACTTTTCTTAAGGGAGATTCAGCTGATCCTAGCAGCCCTGAATCTTGTTTCCTGAGATTGAAGGTTTCACTAAATTCAGCTTCGTCAGTAATGCTGGCTTCAAGGAGAGGGATGTTGCTCTCCTGTTAATGTTTTGACCCATGAAATATACCTTTGCTTAATATCCGCTAGAATATGGATATTCAGAGACCAAGTTGAAACATACTTTTAAAAGTCTGTTTAAAGGTAAAGAATAACAAGAGGAAATGCAGAGAAATATGCAACTGTATCATTAGATATATAGATATAATTCACTCATTATCAGCTGGGATTTACTAGAAAGATCTTTCTTTTGTTTACCGGACTCCATCTTCTGCCACAGTAACCAAACATTTGAAAGTCCAGAGTCTAAAAAAACAAGGGACAGAAGTATAGTTCTCCATATATACACTAATATGTATAAGATGGATAACTAATAAGAACCTGCTGTATAAAAAAAATAAGAAGTATAGTTCTCCTTCCCACATGTTTAAGGCCTGGTCCCCCTTCCAGGTTCAAGGGTCTTTCTTGGATATAGAGCAGTGGTTTTGTTCACCTTCTTCAGGGCATACTCTACCCCTTATCCACAGGAACAACCATAACAGATTTGATGAGCCCATATAAGGTGGTGAGAAAGAAAAAGAATGATTCTTTTTCTTTCTTTTTTGTTTGTTTTCTTGTTTGCTTATGATCCCATGTGTATTGTGCCACATACTGAAGAAAATATTATTTTGGAGGGGGTTTTCAAATATATAGTTTTATTTTTACATGAGTCTAATAAAAATCTTTCTCTTATGTAAGGGATAGTTTAATAATTATTTCTATTAAAGAACATCAATTTAACAATAATTCATTAATATATACTTAGAAAATAGCTTAAAAGCAATGATTCTAAATAAATTTATACATTAGAATGGGAGTTATTTTTTTCTTGATACAAATCCCACTTTTTTTCATATAAATTTCGTTGCCTCTCCTCTAGAAATTCTGATTTATTAGATTTGGGATGCTACCCAGACAGAGTTTGCCAGATGTGCCAAATTATTTAGAATTTTAGTGGAAGCGTGTTAGAAATACAGATTCGTGGAATTATCATTTTCATGTCAGGAATATGAGTTTTTAACAAATGCTCTAGGTGATTTTTCTCATCGGACAAGTTTAAGAAACAGTGGTTTAAAGAGTATAAATAAGAAAACTTAGCATCAAGTTAAGGATCAAATAAAGTTGCCATTAACTAAAAAAAGCAATTCAACCCCTTTGTTCTCTCCCTCTCTCTCTCTCTCTCTCTCTCTCTCTCTCTCTCTCTCTCTCTCTCTCCCCCGCTCTGTCTTTACATTTTTCCCCTTTGAGAAATGCATTCCCAGTTGTAATAGGTCTCTCTCTATATATCTTGTTAGGAGCAGGATCAGGGAGTTATGTGGGTTTTGAAAGGCCTTCTGTAAAGATTTTTATAAACCTTGAAAATCATTAGTATTTGATTTTACTGTTTCATTATTCGAGATAACTCCATTTTTTATTTTTTTCCCTTTCTTTAGTTTTTCCAGGGTATACCCTAGCTAAGTTGTTATCCTTCCTAATAAGGGGTTTAGCTAGACTATCAAAAAGTGCTTTCCTAGTGGTACCACTTAACCAGATGTTTGACCTTGTGAAAGTGAATGTATACAATTAGCACATTACCTACTATGTAGTAAATTTACTCAATGCGTGTTAGCTACAATTGATATTTGTATAAATATCATATTACATTTTTCTGATGAATTCTTAATATGCATCCTTTTATCTTGTTCCTGTTGTTGTATTTCTTTTATAAACCTATTTTTGAGTTTCAAACTAAATGTAGACCTCAACATACATGTATAATATCAGTATGCATATATAGTCTCCAAGTTTACTCCTGTTTCCTTCAGTCAAAAAAATATCAAGTCAAAACTTGGGCTCTTTTGATTTAAAAAGTCACTTGTCTGTTATCTGTAGAGTATCTTGATTTACTAAGGAAAGAGAATAGAAAGGTTAATTTTCCTATAAATAAGTACTCTTCGTTCTGAGATCAATTCATTCATTAAATTGTGTATTCATTTATTCACCCATTTAACCTTTTATGTTAGTGTTATGACCAAAAGCAAACTCTGTTTATAACTCCAAACTTAATTATCTGGCTAATAACTGGATAACTATATTAGTTATCTTAAGTTGATGGTACCACTACGCATTTAAGTGAAAAATTGGAAACCATCTTAGACTCCCCTTTTCTATATTAGCAGTTCCAGTCAGTTCTGTTAGTTAGTTCCTGTCCCCGCTTTTTAAAATTACCAATGCCTTTGTCTTAGTGTAGGCTCCTATGGTTTTCTTACCTGGACTTCTGCTGTGGTTTTCATTTATCTTCATCCACACTTGCCTAACTGCCCCACTTCCTTACTTTTGCCAGTTATGTTCCTAAACTATGGAGATGATCATTTCACTTTCCTGCTCAAAATTCTTTAGTTATACCACATTATGCAAAAAGTAAAGGCTGATGACAAAAGGGGAACTATGGGTCTCTTTATGATCTGGTCTTTGTCTATTTTGCCTGCCACACCTGAACACTGAGAAAAGTTTTGTCAAACCACTGTGCTCCATGTACTATATTAAGTTTCTTCTGCCTGGAATGTCTCCCCCTTGTTTACTCAGCTGATCTATTCATCCTTCAGGTTTAGTCTTAAGCTTTATTTTACTCTTTTAGTGAACTCTTCTCGGTTAGCCTTCCTTCTCTGTCTTTCCTTTCTACCTACCCTCAGTCATTACATCTTTTGCTCACATATGTGTAATTTAGGTATTATCCATTGTTTTATAGTTGTTTTCATGTTTGTTTCTCTAATGAAACCTCCTTTAGGCTGTATATGTTACATTTCTTTATGTGCCTACAATCTGGGGGACACTTGCCATGAAGTAGGCCCACAGTAAGTTCTTTGAATGAACGACTTTGAGGAGTAAATATCAATTTTATCAGAAAAAATCTCATAATGAAGAAATAGTAGATAAAAAATAAATAGAAATATAGTCCGTGGTGTCTTATTTATGGGTATCAGGTATGTATTAGGAACAGTTTTTCATAATTTTCATATATTATCTTAAAATTGTCTTTGGGCAACAGAAAATACCTTTCTATTAATAGACATTTATTTATATCTATTGTATTTAGACACTTAAAATTTCTAAAAATTTTATCCCAAAATATAAAGATTGTATCTCCTGTTTTACCCAGATAGCATTCTGGTTGAAATTTTTTTAACTCAGTGAGTGTTAGAGAGGTAAATTTTAATTCTTACACATGTAAACTTCAATAAGATTTTTCTTAAATTTATTTTAAGCTCAGTTTCTTGATAATTTTATAATATTTAGAAACATGAGTCACTAAATGACCAACTTTGAAGATTTTCTTCTAATTTTAATCAGGTCCAACATATATGTTACTTTCAGGTCAGGTGAAAGCCTCAGTTTGCAATAAATTAAGGATGATCTAGAATAAAACAGCTTTAAAACAGACGTGTTTTAGGGGTTAAATGGTTTGACCTGACTTTTTTTTTTTTATGTAATTGAGGAAAAGTGTTATTTGTATTACTGTCTTCTGTGAGTTGTTCAGTGCACTATTTTTATTTTCTAAATCAAAATGAATAAAATTAAATTTTGTTCAAAGTATTTCAGATACCTTGAAATGATTAATATTTTAGTGGTTAAGAATTACTCTTATGACTTTATATTATGTAAAATATGTATGAAATAAATTGAATAGTGCTTTTAACTAATCTGAAGAACAAACTTTGTACTTTATATTTTTATGTTTTGGGGGAAAACTAGTCTAAATCTCTCTTAACTGATGAAAGCATAATTGTTTAAATATCTGTAAATCATTTGTATTTTTCTATAGTTTAGAAATAATATTTCTATATTATCTGCATTAGGCTATTAACTCCAAAGAGGCCAAGGATTAGATCCACAAATTGTTATAGAACTTAAATCATCTCATATGAAAATAGACTTTAAAATGCTTTTTGTTGACACTGGTAACTATAAAATGAGAGCTGAGTATAAACTCATTCCTTGATTCTTAATTAATAGTCACACATTATTAAGTTAAATATAATTATTCCTGGATTTAATAATTCTAAATTGTGGAATTGAAATTATCTAAATCTTATTATAAATGTTAAATTTTTTTCCTTGACAGATTTCTCCTGACCGTGCAATCCAAAGTAGAATCCTAGGTTATTCTTAGTTTACACTGTTCTTATTTCCCCATAGTAATCATCATGATTTTTAATTCTGTATTTGTTTACTTGTCTAATGTATGGCTCTTCCACTGCTCCATAAATTCCAGAAGAGCTTGAACCTATGGTCTGTCTGTAAAAACTGGGTATTTGCAGTGCCTGGCACAATGCAAATGTTATTAAATGAATGAGCATAAATATAATTGTATTTCCAAAATTTTTGGATCTTGGTATAGTGGAAGGAGTGTCAGTCCAGAGCTGAAAGGGTTCTCACTCCGTCTCCATCACACATTTATTCTTTATGAGTCATTTTTTTCACTGTAAAATGAGAAATGGGAAAGGGAACTTGAGAAAATGCTAGTGGATGATCATTAATATTCCTTCAAGCAATTTTTTGTAGTGTGGGATAAATGTTATGGTTGCTTTTAAACAGTAATAACTAAACATTACATATTGATATTCTAATTTTTTTTTCATTTAAGTGGTACATGATCAGCATTGTCCACATTTACAATCGATGGAGGAACAGTGAAATTCGGTGTTATGTTAATGGACAGCTGGTGTCCTATGGTGATATGGCTTGGCATGTTAACACAAATGATGTAAGTTTTTATATATCTGTATTTTAATGTATTTGAGTGTTTGATCTATCACTGTTTATAACATGAATTGAATAATAAAATAGTTTGGTAGAAACAATAGTTTTACTTTGAAATTTTTTTCTATTAAGTGAACTCTTGGTTTAATTTAGTATAATTAAATTGCTAAAAGATATGATTAATGATACAAAAAAAAAAGGAAAATTGCTTGGCCAAATTATTATTAGGTCAAAAATATAAATGCAGTATTCTATTCTTTTCAGAATCTCAAGCATTAAAAGTTGTGTCTTATACCTTATTTTGATGGGAAAGCAAGACCTTAAACAGAATGAATAAGTATAACATGTGACTATTAGTTGGGTCACAGTCAATAAATATTTATGAGAATGATTTTTTTCAGAATTAGAATATTCACATGAAATTCTGCTTCATATTTGCCCTCCAAAGGGGACAGTCTTTTCTATTGCAGAGTGATTTTGTTGACTGTCATAACTCTGTAGTCATATTTAAAAAAAGAAAGGGAGAAAAGACTGATTTTTCACTTATTTGCAATAATATTCCAAGAAATGGAGGCCTGGACAATAACACATATACACACATACATTATGCAGTCAGTTCTTAATTTCCTATACTTTTAATTAAAGGTTGGGTATTTTATGAGGAGTCTCTTTCTTTCTACCTCATTCACAATTTTTTGGTTATTTTATTGAGGCACCAAAGGGATTCCATACATATATAATGTCTTGCTTATCATTATTCCAGTGTAGAATAACCTGTGAGGTTGGGAGAACTGAACTGAACAGTGACTGCTTTCACTGGTCTGGATAGGTGGGGCCACATATTAGGTGAGATTTAAGAAGTAGAGGTGGGAAGGGTCTTGTTAAGTGCGGTTTCTTAGGTGCTGAACTCCCCAGATGGAGAGCACTGTACCATGTGCTTTAGTCAGGAGATTTTGGTGATTATTGTTTATCTGATGCTGCATAGTTCCTACTCATGTAAGAGAAGGAAGTGATTTTTCTTTGTGTCCTTAACTTAGTGTAGAGAAATGTATCCATAGTGGAGAAATAAGGTAGAATTTTAAAAATTCAGTCCAATGTGTTTATGGTTAAATTTGGAATAGTCATTATGTTGATTCAAATGACTATCTATGGACAATTACAAATAATTACAGTTTTAAAATTAATTTTACTTTTGTAAATAAATAGTTATAAGCCCTTTTGCTTTTAACTATAGAATTTGGAAAGTTGGTCAGGCGATTATAGAGTAGGTGGTTATTGTTTGTTTGCTTGCCCATAAATATGAAACATTTGACTGATTAACTTTCCCTAAAAAATCTTTAGTTGGTTTTTATTATTTAAATACTCCATAGAGTCTTAATTGTTGCTTTCTTCTGCTATTATTGTTATGCTTTATGGTATTCCTGACAATTGAGGCAGGTATCCTTAAATATTTTGTCATTACAAAATAAAACATTTGATTTTTTTATGACTTTTTAAAAATAGAGCTATGACAAGTGCTTTCTCGGATCTTCAGAAACTGCTGATGCAAATAGGGTATTCTGTGGTCAACTTGGTGCCGTGTATGTGTTCAGTGAAGCCCTCAACCCTGCGCAGATATTTGCAATTCATCAGTTAGGACCTGGATATAAGGTAGTAAAACCATCTTATTATAAATTCTATGGAAAGTTTTAGGTGTGAAATGTGATACAATATAATATATAGTGATAGACTTTCTTCAATGTGGTTTAAAAGTCATCTCTGTATTTTGGAACTGAGTTATTATTATATGTTTCATTTTGTTTCAAAGGTGCTTTTTCAGTTTTTAAGTATTTTCCCTTCATGAACTTCTTTTATTCTTTAGAATGTTTTCTAATGTTGAAGCTGTGGCTTTTCTTGACATAATTCTGAAATAATAAATTTTATAAAACCATATTGCTTAATGTGGTATTTGAAATCTCAAATTTTGAAATATATAAATTATATTATGAACATAACTTAAATAAATAAATAAAATTAAATAAATAAATAAATTCAAAACAACAACAACAACAAAAAACAGTTCAGGGAGGCCCCAGAAGCTTTAGGTTCATAAAAATTAAGTGATTTTTGTTTCTCTTGGTAGGGGAAAAATCTGCTTCCCTCTGTTACCTTTCATGAATTCATCCAACTGAAAAACACTCTTTTTTTTTTTTTTTTTTAAATCAATTGGTACCCTTTAACTGGTTTCTTTTACTTCTGAGGATGACAATTAGAATTCACAAATAATCTTTTAAAACCTACTATCCAGTTTACAAAATTTCTTGCTTAATTAATTCATTTTTAAAACATTCAGCCTGACTTCTGATTTTGTCCATAATGGAATAACTGGTACTAGATGTGCCCTACCACTGTAAATCACTATGAAAATGGGCAAAATACACAAAGCATCCGTTTTTAGACATTTGTCAGTACACATAGCACAGGCCCAAGATCCTTGAGAGGAGGAAAACATTTTGAGATGAGCTTGTTAATCACCTCAGCTCTCTGGCTGGGGCTAATATTTTTATTGAGGCATAAAGGAGGTAGAAGCCAGGCATAGCCGGTTTGGCCTGCTGCTCTGAGGTACTGAAACAGCTGGAACTTGTGGGGCAGGGTATCGAAAAGGAGCAATCTCTTGGGGTAGGGATAGAAGTCTTTGTCAGGGTTCCCGTGTTGAGATGCTGTGAGCCGTGGGAGGAAGAAGATGTTACCAAGAGCAGAAGAGAGATCCCAGAGGTCACACAGTTGTTTGAGACTTTGGAGTATCGACCCAGTTAGAGAAGGTTTATGCCCACGTCCTCGGGTGCTCAGTAATTATTAAACAAATGAATGAGGGACTTCCTTGGTGGTCCAGTGGTTAAGACTCTGCCCTTCCACTGCAGGGGGCATGGGTTTGATCCCTGGTCAGGGAACTAGGATCCCTCATGCCACATGGTGTGACCAAAACCAAAACCAAAACAAACGAATGACACTAGTAGTGTAGACAATTCAGGGGTTTCCTCTACTAGATTGTAATTATTCACACATTTTCCCCATCAAATCATTTCTAAAAAGTGTATCTTTTATCATTCTATGATATTGATTGCTTTTGCAATTTAATTTTTAAAACTTTCAACCTACCAACATATCCATTCTTCTGTGCAACTACATGCATGTTAAAAAAATATTTGGGGAGTTCCCTAGTGGCCTAGTGGTTAGGATTCCAGGCTTTCACTGCCGTGGCCCGGGTTCAGTCCCTGGTCAGGGAACTGAGATCCAGCAAGCTTCGTGGCGCAGCCAAAAAAAAAAACAAAAACAAAAAAATAACTTTTCTTATATTAGAAGAATGAGTTACATAAAATTACTTGATATTTGTAAATGATTGCTTAATTTGGTATAAGTAGTTTATTAACATTATGTTTAATATTTCTCTTAGATATTGGTTTGTATTAGTGATGTGTTTCTCTTGTTCAGTATTTGAAATATTGCAGTAATTATAGTGCTGGTACTTGGCACTTCTGCTAATGTGGTATATGTCATTGTTATAACTTTTTAAGATTTGATTGGTTGAGTCATTTTCAACTATGTTGAAGTCCTGACTTCACTTCTTGCATTGAAATACTCTATGTTAATCTATTTGCCCTTTGTTGGCATGCTTGTGACTGTAATCTTTTTTTTTTTCCTCTACATTCTTTGTTATCAGGATCTGGTAATAATGATTGTAGGGCATGTGATTGAATAAAATTCAATAATGTATTGAATAATTGTTATATTCAAGGAGCTATCCTAAAGCTTTGGGGATTAAAAATGATTAAGCTTATACTTGATGAGAATAATTGTATCTGTAAATGTTGATAATGAAAAGTTGACATGTATACCACAAAAGAAACATAATGCAGATACTATTAACGTTTTGGGGAAGGATGATTAATTCCAGCTGCAGAAGATTTAGGAGCTCTTCATAGAGAAGGAAATTTTTCAGGGTTCTTGAAAAAAATAAATAATTGAGAGGGTGAGCAGGACGTGATGATAGAATGTGAGACAGTGGGCATGATTGAAGGGATAGAAGCAAGGGAGTGCTGGATGTGTGCATGGATTGAGCCATAATCCAGCATGGCTTCATGGGAGAATACAGAGTAGATGGTGTAATGTATGGTAGAATGCGAGGGTGATCATCACAGGTTGAAACCAAGTTATTGAAGGTTTTGAATATCAAAACAATGAATTTGGATTTTCCAGTCATGTGGAATTATCAAAAAATTTGTAGCAAGAGAATGGTTTGATCCTATATATGTATTTTCCTTGAGTAGTTTGGAGATATTAAGAGTTTGAATGATTATTTTTTAATGAATTCAGGTGGATTATTTATTCGTTTTGAGGAGAAAATCATTGTACAATGTACAAGTGGCAACATTCTCTTAATTATACATCAGGAAATACGATTCCTTGAATATTGGAATGTCATTACTATGTTAATATCAGCATCATTTGTCACATAATGATTCTGGGGAAAGCAATAGCTTTTGTCAAATATATATTATTCTAACATAAATTCAGTGAAAAAATGGCTATATTCTTGACATTGGTGAAGTTTTCAGAGATTAGTATTAGAAAAATAACATGCCTCTGCTCATATAACAATTAGATAAACTTAGTTTTTTTGAGTTTAGCAGTGTTGTGGCACATTTTCTCATATTTGTGTTAAGTAATTCTAGTTTGGGTAATTAAAGTTCTGCTCAATGAGACTTTGCCTCATTAGCAACTATGTCAGTAATCTGAATTACACTGTCGTCAGTGCAATATGCCATTACCATAACATTTATGGTAAATGTTTTATGAGTAACATTTAAAAAAAAAGTTAACAAAGAAAATGTATAATATTAAGTAGAAAAGGAAGTAGTGATAATAGCAGCTACCATTTTGCTTTAAAAGTACCAGGTATTGTTCATAGTGCTTTATTTATATTATTTTATGTATTGGGTGTGTAGCAGATGAGAGGCAGATAACTTGTGGGTGGTTATCTGTAGGTGACAGAGTTGGGTTACAAACTCAAGTCTAATTCGTTTTGAAGTTACAGCTTTTAACTATATTGTACTGTACAGACAATACGGTATTTCTGTTTGTTTAAAATTTTTAAAGCTTTTTGTCCAGTTTTATTGAAATACAATTGATACATAACATTTCTTAGTTCAAGGTGTATAACATAATGATTTGATATATGTATATATTGCAAAATGATTTACCACAATAAGGCTAATTAACAAATTCATCACCTCACAAAGTTACAATTTTTGGTGTGTGTTAAGAACTTTTAAAATATGCTTTCCTAGGAACTTTCAAATATAGTATTGTTAACTATAATCAACATGCTGTGTACTATATACCCATCATTTATTCATCTTATAACTAGAAGTGTGTACTTTTTGACCACATTCACCCATTTTTCCCACCCCCTCCCCCCTTGTCTCTGGCAATCACCAGTCTGTTCTCTGTTATCTAGAGCTCGATTTTTAGATTCCACAGATAAGCGATGTTTGTCCTTCTCTGACTTATTTCACTTGGCATAATGCCCTCAAGGTCCATCCATGTTGTTTCAAATTTCAAGATGTCCTTTTTTTATAGCTGAATACTTAATACCATCTTTTCTTTATTCACTCATCCATCAGTGGATACTTAGTTTGCTTCCATGTCTTGGCTATTGTAAATAACTTTGCAGTGAACATGGAGGTGCATATATCTTTTTGAGTTAGTGTTCTCGTTTTCTTCAGATAAATATCCAGAAGTGGAATTGCTGTATCATATAGAAGTTTTGTTTTTAATTTTTTGAGGAACCTCCATACTTGTTTCCATAGTGGATGCAATAACTCACTCATCAACTCTTAATTGAGCTTTCAAAGAAAACAAAGATGGCTATGCAAGTCTTTACCCATGATGGGCTGTTTAACGGGTAGAATAAGTAAACTGTCAGAGGTTTAGCAATATATAACAATAGGTTAGAGCCAATTTGAAATTTGTAAGCTGCTCTTGAAGCTCCACTGGAAATTCTAGGTGGTATAGCGTGGTGAACTGTGAAAATTGTCTAATTGTAGGCATCAATTAAATATGGTTGCCTCCAGCATGAATTCTGGTTACAAGCAGAGACTTTGGTGTATCTAAATCTTTGAAAAGAATTTCAGATTTAAATTCTTCAAAATTTTAGATATAACAGTGTGTGTGGTCTAAAAACAATTTTCATCTACTTTTTTGTAAAGTCTGTTTTACTATGTATGTTATTTACCTGCATTCTTCTCCAAAGGGTTGGATGCTTATATCTCTCTGTTAAAAACAGTAAATACGACAGCTCTTCAGAATTAGGAAGTCGTGTTATTTGATGCCCTCTCACTTTGACATGTTAACAGACAATTTGAGGATTATATAACATATTTAATGTTTTTACATGCTTCCTTTTTAGAGAAATTCTGAAATACATTTATTTATACTTTTAATTTCTATTTCCTAGACATTTTGATACTAATACTAATAATTAGTTTTTGTTCTATAAGCCAGGGGTCCCCAACCCCTGGGCCACAGACCGGTAGCCGTCCGTGGCCTGTTAGGAACGCGGCCGCACAGCAGGAGGTGAGCGGCGGGCTAGTGAGTGAAGCTTTATCTGTATTTACAGCCGCTGCTCATCGCTCACATTACCGCCTGAGCTCCGCCTCCTGTCAGATCAGTGGGGGCATTAGATTCTCATAGGAGCAAGAACCCTACTGTGAACTGCGCGTGCAAGGGATCTAGGTTGCGTGCTCCTTATGGGAATCTAATGCCTGATGATCTGAGGTGGAGCTGAGGCAGTGATGCTAGTGCTGGGGAGCGGCTGCAAATACAGATCATCATTAGCAGAGAGGTTTGACTGCACAGAGACCATAATAAATCAATTGCTTGCAGACTCATATCAAAACCCTATCAGTGAGTGGCAAGTGAAAACAAGCTCAGGGCTCCCACTGATTCTGCATTATGGTGAGTTGTATAATTATTTCATTATATATTACAATGTAGTAATAATAGAAATAAAGTGCACAATAAATGTAATGCAGTTGAATCATCCTGAAACCATTCCCCGACCCCTGTTCCATGGAAAAATTGTCTTCCATGAAACTGGTCCCTAGTGCCAAAAAGGTTGGGGACCGCTGCCATAAGCATAGAATTTTATTTAGGAAAATAAATTCTTAAAATATAGATTTATTTTGAAAGCTCATAAAAAGAGAGTTAACATTACATTTTATGTTTTAAATTAATATGGAAGACTGTAATCTTAGCATATTTTAAGCAAGCAAGAAATCTAATTTGCCATGTTTTTGCTGGTGTCGCTTATATTTTAGGATACATTTTTAAATTTAAAATGCTTCATTATTAGTGAACACTGTAGCATGTTGTTTAGATTCACTATTTCATGCATTTCACTGTTGGGGCAAAAATTTGTGAGTAAACATTATTAATATGAATTCATGTTCAAAGAATGAATATCTGTTGCAGCTGAAAAGAATCAACCTATTAGCAATACCATTTTTAAAGGATTCTTATTACACCAGCATAAAATCATCTAATGGGGGGCCTCCCTGGTGGCGCAGTGGTTGAGAGTCCGCCTGCCGATGCAGGGGATACGGGTTCGTGCCCCGGTCTGGGAGGATCCCATATGCCGCGGAGCGGCTGGGCCCGTGAGCCATGGCCGCTGGGCCTGCGCATCCGGAGCCTGTGCTCCGCAACGGGAGAGGCCACAAGAGTGAGAGGCCCGCATACCGCAAAAAGAAAAAAAAAAAAAAAAAAATCATCTAATGGGGCTATTTATATTTGATTTACTAATTGAAAAATAATTTTTGTATAAATTTGTCAGAAATGCCCATATTTTATTTTTAAAAATTACCAATAAGCAAAGTCTGTAATTAGGAAGCAAAATCTCCTCTAGGAAGCGGTGCTAAAATAAACAAAACAAAACAAAAAAACCTAAAACTGTAGCATCAGAATAATCTGATCGTTGGATACATGCTTCATGAGTAAAATGTTTTATAAGATACTTGGGGATAGTGTTAGGATAGACCTACCTTATATTGACTTATGCTTCATAATGAACAATATTTCTGGTGAAGCCATTAGCTGTTTCCCACTGACCCTAGCTACAACAAAACAATTGGAAAAGCAACAGTTATGGATGATAATCAAGATATCTGAAGTATGCACACCCAGTTCAAACCTTTTTGTGTAATCTTAATTCTTCAACTCATGATCTCATCTTTAGTTTGCTATATAAATTTCTCTACAGAACTTCCTTTTTTCTTTTTACTTTTTTGACTTTTAAAAATTAAGATATAATTGATATGTAACATTATATTAGTCTCAGATGTACAACATGATGACTGGATATTTGAATATATTGCAACATGATCACCACAATAAGTCTAGTTAACATTCATCACCATACATAGTTACAAAATTTTTTTCTTGTAATGAGATCTTTTAAAATCTATTCTTTTAGCAACTTTCAAATATATCATACAGTATTGTTAACTATAATCACCATGCTCTGTATTACATTCTCATGATTTACTCATTTTATAACTGGAAGTTTGTACCTTTTGACCCCCTTCATCCATTTTGCCACCCCCCTCCTCCTTGTCTCTGGCAATCACCTATCTGTTCTCTGTATCTATGAGTTCATTGTTTTATTCTTATTATTTTTAGGTTCCACACACAAGTGGGATCATATGATATTTGTCTTTTTCTGTCTGACTTATTTCACTTTGCATAATGCCCTTAAGGTCCATGCATGTTGTTGTAAATGGCAAGATATCATTCTTTTTTTTAATGGCTGAATAACATTTCAATGTACATATATACCACTTTTTCTTTGTTCATTCATTTATCTGTGGACATCCTTGCCATTCTCTGCATTTCTGTACATCCTCACCAACATTTGTCATCTCTTGTTTTTCTGATGATACCCATTCTAACAGGAGTGGGGTGATACTTCACTGTGGTTTTGATTCGCATTTCTCTGATGGTTAGTGATGTTGAGCACCTTTTCATGTACTTTTGGGCCATCTGTGTCTTATGTCTTTTTCAGAAAAATGTTCACATCTTCTGCACATTTCTTAAATGAATTGTTTCTTTGTTGTTGAGTTGTAGGAGTTCTTTTTATATTTTATATATTAACCCCTTATTAGATACATGATTTGCAAATATTCTCTCCTAGTTGGTAGGTTTCCTTTTCATTTTGTTGATGGTTTCCTTTGTTGCTGTGCAGAGCTTTGTAGTTTGATATAGTCCCACTTGTTAATTTTTGCTTTTGTTGCCTTTGCTTTTGATGTCAAATTAAAAAAAAATCCTTAGTTTAAGGTAGCTCTGCTAAGCTAGAACATACGTTGCTCTTTTTCCAGTTGCTATTCCCATCATTTACACATTGCTTTTCTTAGTAAAATATCATCAACATAAGGAGGCATCACTTCTCTACTTGATTGTACTACAATTTGCTTTTGGGTTATCCACCTCCTGTAGTCTTTCATTATTTGGTCACCTTCCCCTGTGTCTCGATGTTCTGTATACTCTTCCCCCAAATTCCCTCAGCTAAATAATTTTATTTCTATAAATTAACTCATTTGTTTTACTCCTCTAAAATAATTAATTGTGCTTTTGATCATTGGCTCACAAAATAAGTCAAAATTCTAACGTATTTGTGAAATTTTACTTTTAAAAGATTCAGTTAGAAACAAATGTTGGGATTGACATATACACACTACCATATATAAAATAGAGAACTAATAAGGACCTACAGTAGTATAGCTCAGGGAACTCTTCTCATTACTCTGTAGTAAGTCCCATACATACGAATGAGTTCCATTCTGAGAGCTCTTTTGTAAGTCTGATTTGTTCATAAGTCCAACAAAGTTAGCCTAGTTACCCAGCTTACACAGTCGGTTATATAATACTGTACTGGAATAGGTTTATAATACTTTTCACACAAATAATCCATAAAAAAACAAACACAAAAAATAAAGAAAACATTTTTAATCTTACAGTACAATACCTTGAAAAGTATAGTAGTACAGTACAACAGCAGACATACAGGGGCTGGCATCGAGTGAACAGGCAAGAAGAGTTACTGACTGGAGGAGAGAGGTGGTAGAGCTGAAGGATCGTCAACAATAGGAGATGTTTGCTTCCAGACATCCTGGGCTTGAAATAAAGATACTGTACTACTGTACTCTATATGGTACTGTACAGTAAAGTACACAAAAGCACAACCACTTGTAGAGGATGCACCCACGTGACAATGTATGCCAGACATGTGAATTAACTTACGTGATTGGACATGTGAACACAGTTCACATCTTTGAAAGCTCACAACTTGAAGGTTCATATGTAGGGGACTTACTGCAATGACCTGTATGGGTAAAGAATCTACAAAAGAGCGGATGTAGGTATATGTATAACTGATTCACTTTTCTGTACAGCATAAACTAACACAACATTTAAAATCAAGTATACTCCAGTAAAAATTTTAAAAAATTAGCATCCAAAAAAACCCAAATTTTAAACATTTTGAGCATTTATAATTTTACTGAAATACATATTGAAATATTTATTTTACAGTACTAAAGCAACCAGTGATGAAGGCAGTCAGATGGATTTTATATTGCAGTATTATTACCTAATATAGTTAACTCATAATTTCATTAAAATATATATATATATATATATATATATATTTTTTTTTTTTGCGGTACGCTGGCCTCTCACTGTTGTGGCCTCTCCCGTTGCGGAGCACAGGCTCCGGACGCGCAGACTCAGCAGCCATGGCTCACGGGCCCAGCCACTCTGCGGCATGTGGGATCTTCCCAGACTGGGGCACGAACCCGTGTCCCCTGCATCGGCAGGCCGACTCTCAACCACTGTGCCACCAGGGAAGCCCTAAAATATTTTTAAAAAGAATTTTTTGTTTCAATTTTCTATTGTAATTGTCATCTATTCTTTAGGGGTTTAACATGGCCATCGTGATTTTTTTGTGGAGTAGAATTGATATTCACTATCTTGATAAATTTTTTATAGTAAAGACATATTTTTGTGAATAAACATTTTTTTTAGTCTCAAATGATAACCATTATAGCCATTTCTATATTAGTAATTCATGTGCCAGCCATTACTTACTTTTATAAATACATTTGAAACTGTTAACAAGCAAAATTAAATTTATGTTATGAATTATTAAAGTAAAATCCTATTTACATTTAATATCATCTGGCTTTAAAATATTCTAATAAAATTATTTTATAAATAATCAAAAACTTAATAAAGATCAGCTTGTGCTTTGTGACCACCTAGAGGGGTGGAATAGGGAGGAAGGGTGGGAGGGAGACGCAAGAGGGAGAAGATATGGGGATATATGTATACGTATAGCTGATTCACTTTGTTATATAGCAGAAACGAACACCACTGTAAAGCAATTATACTCCAATAAAGATGTTATAAAAAAATAAAATAAGATAAAAACATTCCACACACACACAAAAATACTTAATAAAATGAGAATATGAAGATCTGAGCATGTTTATTAGCATTAACTCATAGAACTGAAGTGAGAATAACAAAATAATATAATGCCACTGACTAGTGCATGACACATGGAAGGGTCACAACAAATTGTTTATTATGTTTCTCTTCTTTAAATGTTTAAAATGTTTCTCTTCTTTAAAACTTGAGAGTTTTATTATGTTGCATTTAAAGAGTGTTTAATTTAGTTTTGTTTTTTCAGAGCACCTTCAAGTTTAAATCTGAGAGTGATATTCATTTGGCAGAACATCATAAACAGGTTCTGTATGATGGGAAACTTGCAAGTAGTATCGCATTTACATATAACGCTAAGGCCACGGATGCTCAGCTGTGCCTGGAATCATCACCAAAGGAAAATGCATCAATTTTTGTGCATTCCCCACATGCTCTAATGCTCCAGGTGGGTGAATAGTAGCTTAGTCTTCATGTTCTCATCAGCACTGTGTCTTTATTTTACATATTAAACATTGCTCATCTAGAAATCTCCAGTTGCTCTTTGTTTTTCTTTTTTGGCTTTCTAGTTCTTTGAATGATGTTTTTGCCTTCTACTTTTTTTTGGTGATATATTTTACCTTGGACTTGTCTCCTTAGTAGAAAATCTTTTTTTTCTGTTATATGTTCTATATCCTTTGAAGTAAAATCAGTGAATTAACTAAATAGATAATTGCAGATATTAAAAAATACTTTGCTTTAAGAATGTATAACTCCCTAACATAAAAATTGCCTGAGTGTCTTTACATCCATGAGTCTCTTATTCTAAAATATATTTTGATTTAGAACTTCATATTTTCTTTGTAAAAATATCTCAACTTAAGATTTCAAATTTAAGTGATTAGCAAAGATATTGCAAACTTTTATTTTACATGTGTATCAAAATTATATAATTTTGATTTTTAAATTTTAAAAATAGATTTTAAAATATCTATTTTATTTAATTTTCTTACAAAGTTGTTTGGAACGAGCAAATAGTGATAACATTATGCTTCAGAAAATGTGATAAACATTTTTGTTTTTGAACATAGGATGTAAAAGCTATAGTTACACATTCAATTCATAGTGCAATTCATTCTATTGGAGGGATTCAAGTGCTTTTCCCACTTTTTGCACAACTGGACAACCGGCAGCTCAATGACAGTCAAGTGGAAACAACTGTCTGGTAAGTTTTCTTTGAATATATAAGTTATGCCATTTTTTCCTCACTTAGATTATGCATGGTGCACTTGGTGCTGTGTAAATGTATTATAATACTGGTTTTTATCCTTGAGGTGCTAATAAAAGTTTCTTTAGGATTAAGGCAGATATATATTTACACAATGTAAAAAAGCCTGACACTTAGATTTTTATAACCACAAAGGAGTGACTTCCTTGATAATAAATGAAGAATTCTTACTAGGTGTAGCATAGTGATTATAATATGAAGTTGAGGAAAAGTGTTAGTCCTGACCTTACCCTTTGCAAATACCCATTGTTTGGATTGTCCGTGAAATCCTGTCAGATTAAATAAAATTACTAGGGTAAAGTTTATTCTCAAGAATAGTATTTAATAACACATAATTTATATCTTAAATATTGGTATTATTCTATAATGCTAGTGTTATAAGACTAGCACAATATTAAGTGATATTAGCTATTTTTATATATAGATCATGTTTGAGAACCTAAATCTAACCAGTGGCATATCCATGTTTTATGTATTCAGAATCTTCTAATTAGATTGATTTCATGTGCAAATTTTTTAGCTTCTCTTTTTTTTAAATTAAAAAATACCTCATGTATCAAACTCTGATTTAATCTTGTATCTTAGAATCATGTATGTCATAAGTTAAATCTGAATTTTAATGGCTATCTGTGTACATTGCTATGTTTGGAGAATTTAAAGGGAAAGTTATATAGGTAAACATTAATTTGGTTTACTAAATAGTAATATAGGAATGCTTCATTAGTATGTACACATATACATGAGATTCTTTATCGATCATCCAATTTTGAATTCGTAGAAAAACTAGTGAATGAAACTAAGATGGGAAAAATTTAAAGTCCATTGAAGTGTAACCTATGATTTTCTCCTATTAATTATTTAAATTAACTATTTACAAAATTCTGTCTTAGTGTTGCTAATAATATTATCCCTGTGTTGGGTCCATCTTTATGTAAAGTATAAATCTAAATATAAATGTGACCTGTACCTTTACAATAGTCAGCTGCCATCCATGGGTCATGCTTCTTTTATATCAAGATAATGTAGAGGTTGGAGTTTTGAAGTGAAAAGGAATCTTGAGGCCACGTCCTGCTGAGATATTACTTTGCTATAAGGTCTTAAATACTTTTATTGGGAGGCAGATCAGCTTAGTGGAAAAGTGAAACATTTAAATTCCAGTCCTAATTTAAATTCAAAATGTTTTGCTCTTTGTCATCTAAGTGAACTAGTATACATTATGATCAGTAATTTTAAACCTAGTAGGTGCTGTGAAAAGAAGTTAGAGATGAAGTAGCAATTAGAGAACTCCATGTGTAATTTAAATATTTCATAGGAATTAAGTCCATAATTATTTTAACCTGAAGTATAATGTTTTGCTTTGTGTAGAAAAATTAGAAAGATTATGCAGTTTGAGATGCTTTAACTAAAATGATTATAATAATTTATATCATCATGAGTAGTTATTATAAAATCTTAGTGATAAAACCATGTTTAACTCGTTATCTGGTCCATTCATCCAAGGCACATGGTTATTTTTCATTGCCTGTCTTTAAAACTCATTTTAGTGTTTATATTATATTTTGATATTTAAATTGTATTTATTTCATCATGGAGATAAAAGGCAGTGGAAGGGATCAGCTTTCTGATTTTGATTTTGATTTGTTTGTTTTTAGTTCTTTTATATCATTCATGTTATTTTTTCCATGTAATAACTAACTTTTTCAGTGATATATGTGTTCTTAGTTTATGGCCAATAGAAAACATATAATAAGAAATGTACCACTTTCCTTTTCAGTAATAATACATACCCAATTTCAGCCCTACCCTGTGATTCACTTATGTGCTTCTTTGAATTCTTATCTAATACTTTTTCATTAATTGTTTCAAAGCCCTTGATGTCTGAGGTTGGCTCTTTAGTGGACAATTGTGTGTATCAGTCATTCAGTCTCTTGTTATATTTAGTTTTGAGGGCCACCATTTTGGTGGTGATACTGTCTCAGTTTTTAAAATGTTAAAGGCAGATTTTTAAACGGGACGTCCCCCTCTACTTGAAGAACACAAATTCTTAGCTTTAGGGCAATGGTTGATAGAATTTCTTATTTTCTGGCTTTATCTTAAATTCATATATATGAATGAGAACTTAAAATAGGATATGTTATCTTATTTTTAGTTAGTTTTAAACTCTTCTAGATGGATGAGAATATTTGAACTTTAAAAATCTTGGACAAAATTTTATGTACCTTTTCTGGAAAATCGTTTGTATAATAAATACATGCCCCAAATTGCAATATTATCTAATTCTTGATTACTTTTTGCAGAAATTTTAGAGCTAAAATCTAAAATAAGTTAATTCTTTGCCTTTGTGTTTCAAGCTAAAGCATCTTAGTTTCCATGCACTTTCCTCCACTCCGTAGTCCCTGTTTATGAAACTTTTTATTGTTTATATAAGCCTCACCTCTGTTGGCATACTTTATTGTTGTTCTAATCATTGATGAGTTTTACTGTATATAGGGGGCGTAATATTAAAATAATTTATTGAAGGAACAGTCTTATTTTCTGGAGCCTTTAAAAATAAGCTTTATTTGTGCAGGAGAAATTTTGTGGCTTTGTTTTATCATGAAAGCTACATGTTATAGTTGTTATATGTGTGGACTTTCAAGTCAGACTTGGCTTCAAATCCTTTGTTTACTATTTATTATTTACACAACTTTGAGTGTTATTAACTATTTTGTGTTTCAGTTTCTACCATTATAATAGAATAATATAGAATATTATATATATAGAATAATAATAGCTCACTGGATTTTTTAAATTAAATGCAATAAAATATGTAGATTGACATACATGCTGGTTTTGTTATTATGATGACAATGGGTTAGGTAATCTAGATTATCTCTAATACTACAGTTTTATATTTTAAAATATATATCATCAATCATAGAGACTGATTGTTATAATAGGGGCCGTGTTACTTTATATTTGAAATGTTCTACCAATAATGTTATTTATAATGGAGAATTACTTATTTAAGTTATGAAGTAGGACTTATATTTTGAATTTCAGTTGTAGTGATGAAAACTGATTGTGAACCATCTATCTATTTTCTAGATATAGTGGTTTAAAACTGAGGAATGTGTTAACTCAACTTTTGAAGTCAGTACCAAGTTAAAAAAAAAAGCTTTCAAGGGTTTAAGATGATTTTTCTTTAGCTGGATTTTGTAGCTACCCCATTAGTATTTAAATCTCCAGGAATAACACTTTTTATTACTTTTTCTTTTAACATGTAGTTTAGCCTTTGTGAAACAAACGAACAAAAAATGAACCACAAAAGGAATAAATGTTATTGAACTGAGTTAAATAGCTTGTGGCAACACATACAGTATTTTTAATGTAATTTTGTTTTGAATAAGTAAATAATGCCAATATGTAGTTGTTATAGTGATTTCAGACTATTCATAATGATTCTCAAGCACCATGATCATCTTGACTAATTCTGCCAAGTGATGAAAGCTGTTTGGAAGTTTTGTCATTCCTCAGGGATTAAAACTATTTTATATTGGACTGGTCGATCGATCCCATTCTGTCCAGCGATCATTGAGAGCAATAATTAAAAAAATTACCTTTCACTAGACATTTAGTAAATATTTATTTAATGTATAAATATGAACAAATGCTTAATAAATGATTTCAAGAAGTATAACTCCAATCTTGAAATAGTCATAGCTTTTGCATTTTGTGTTTAGGAATGACTCATTGAATTAGAAATTTCATTTTCCTTTGATTTGGATGATAATATACATTGACTGTAAATGTCCTGTCTTTCTCTGACTTGGCCCCAAAACCCCTTTTGTTTGAGTGTGTGTTTCTAAATTCTATAGATCATAGAAAACAAAACAAATCTTCCTCATTTGTTTGACTTAGGAAGAATGTGCTTTGAAAAAAATATGTTTTCTGGCACAAGGTATAAATAAGTTTTTATATATCAAAGGATTAAAAATACACTGAGAGTAGTTCTCAAGCCTTCTTTTGGTGTCAGACTGAGGCTCAACCTAGTGTCCTATTATGTACTCTCTGTTCTTAGGTGATGGGGCTATCTGAGTGTATGTAGTAGTAGCACAAGGCATTTACTGAGTACTTACTGTGTGCCAGTAGCTGTTTGTAATCCTATTACCTCATTTTATCCTGTTCTGCTGATGAGAGAGATAAAAACTGAGTACCTTGTTGAAGGTCACAGAGATTTAAGTGGTAGATTAGGACCAGAATTCTAATTCTGAGAGCCTGATTCCAGAGCTCTCACTCTGAACTACCATGATTAACTCTGAGAATCACCTTTGCAAGCTATGGAATGATTTTAATACTGTAATGCCAACTTTATCTGATAGTAGTATGAATTAAAATAAGATAGAATATATAAACTGTGCATCACAGCGAGTGTCTGGTACATAGTAGGCACTTAATGAGTTTTCTTTATTTCCTCAGTAAATATTAGATTGTCCATTGATATGATGCAATTTTGTATTATTAAAATGTGTTTTTAATGCTGTTTTAACTCTGATAAATTTGATAAATTAAAAGTCAACCACAAGTGATCATTTAAATTAATTCTTGTAATTGCATAAATATGTTCCTCAGGAAAGTATTCTTTTTGTTTCTAGTTATAATACAGGCTGTTTGATAGACTGCTTGATGGAATGTAAGCTATAAAAAATTTAGAAAATCCCATAAAGCATTTATGTCAATGATCCTATAATTAAGAATCCTCTTGTAATGTTAATATTATGACTCATTAATTAGTTTTGTGGGCTTAAATCCAGATTTCTTCCTAAAAGCTATCTTGCTAGCCCAAGTTATTCCAGTAACTATCTTGAATTTTATAGCCCTTTTAATAATTAAATTTTCATTATAAAGTCCTGATTAGCACCACTGTCATTTGTAAACCAATACAATTCCCTGGAAATTCCAGCATTTCAGTGTCTAACAGCCCAAATTTCCCCTTACACTTCAGAGTGACATAAAAATCCTTTGTCTGTGTTTTCTGATTTTTAGTTCAGGGAAAAGTGACTATTATACAGCTAGTGTCAAAAATTTCTACATATTTTCACTGAACTGACATAAAAAATGAAATGTGACTGCTTTTTGTAGGCTAAAGAAGTGAAATTAGTACTTGTTTGTAATGATTGTCTCCCTTGTGGAGGTTGTTGTTTGTATATGTAGAATATAATTATTATTAGTTTGGTTCCCAGAAGTATTTAAACATTTAAAAATACATATCTGTAGAATCATGCTCTCCTTATTTTCTTTATGTTTTTCGGGAAAATGTACATCTGTCACTTCTTTACATGCATATTTGCTATTTTGCCCTTTTTTTTAAGTTTACAAAATTAGTAATGAAAGTATTCTTTGACATGAAACAGACACAGAAAGTATATTTGACATATGTATACCACTACTTCTATTAAAGGAGGAAAACCAAATAATAATTTTTTAGTGAGATTTAACTAGAGTAAAATGCAATGTATATTGAATTCACTGTGCAAATAAATCCATAAATAAAAATTAAAATACAGTATTCTGCCTGAAACATAGGGAAATTATAGTATAGTGTTCAAATAGCTTTCTCTTCTTTGTCAGCCAAGTTCTTTTTACTCCATGGATCCTTTACAGAAGATATCTGATAATAAAGTTTATGGTACATCTGACAATTTAATGAGTTTGTTAGCTGTCAACAAAAAAGGACATTTTGTTTCTTGTAGACTTATGACTTCTGATTCATTGACTTTCCAAATAAGCTATTTTTTATAGTCCATTTTAAAGTGTTTTTCATAATAAGTGATTGCTTTTCTACAAAAATTCCTCCATAAAAAGTTTCCTTTAAATTTAGTGAAATCTGTTTTTAATGCTATATTAGTTTGTGCTGTTTCAATTTTCAACACATAATTTTGCTCTGTGCATTTTCCCTGCCATAAAGGAAGGCTTCTGCTTTATCTTTGACCAAAAACAAACAAACAAACAAGGCATTGTTTTGGCAAAAGGGTAACTACAAATTATTAGTTGCAGGAATTTGGGCAACCATGGACACATCTTTACTGAATTTGTTGCCTTAATTTTCCTCTAGTTGGCATATCAACATTCTCTGTCCTTAAATATTTTAATGATACTTTGTAACTGAAGGTGTTGTTATTTTATGCATAGAATAGCATTTATTTCTTTAACTCTTCTATGTCTTTACGTTGCTTTTGAAAATAATAAGGTAAATTGCTTCATTTATTTTGTTTTTATGATATTCATACAGTCTAAATCTGAAATAAGTATTATTTGCATTTATGAGGAACATTGCCATATGCCCGAATATTCACAGTTCATCCTCAGAAGCTCAGAATATTTCTGATGGGAATTGGGTATAAATCCCCCAAGTGTTTATGCTCTCTTCCCTTTCTCTTCCCTGAATGCAGTGAGTGGAATCTTCAATAAAAGAATTAATAAGGCATCGTCAGGAAATTCTAGTTAATTTAGTATGGTAATTTTTTGAAAGTTTTTTTTTTTTTGATGTGGACCATTTAAAAAGTCTTTATTGAATTTGGTACAATATTGCTTCTGTTTTATGTTTTGGTTTTTTGGCCACGAGGCATGTGGGATCTTAGCTCCCCAACCAGGGATCGAACCCACACCCCTGCATTGGAAGGGGAAGTCTTAACTACTGGACTGGCAGGGAAGTCCCTAGTATTATAATTTTATTGGCCTTTATTTATTTTATTTTGTTTCTGGGTTTATGGTCTTACTACCTAGATGGACAACACCCAGAGCATTTTCTGTCGCAGCCTTCTATTTAGGCTCATATACCCAAACTCAAACTCAACCTTCTCCAAATAAAAACTCATAACTTTCTCTTCTGCACATTTTCTATCACTTTTGACATTCTTTTTATTTTTAGATTTTTAAATTAATTTTTATTTTTGTTGAAGACTTTATTTTTTAGAGCAGTTTTAGGTTTGCAATAAAATGGAAAGGAATAAATAGATTTTTCATATACTCCCCCTCTTCACACATACATATCCTCCCCTATTATCAACATCACTCACCAGAATCATATATTTTTTAAACAAGGATGAACATAAATCAGTAGATCATAATCACTTAAAGTCCATAGTTAAGAGTTCACTTTTGGTATCATACTTTTTATAAGTTTGGACAAAAGTATAATGCCATATATCCATCATTATAATATCATAAAAAATATGTTCACATCCCTAAATATATTTTGTGTTCTACCCTTTCACACTGCCCCCAGGCAACCACTGATCTTTTTATTGTCTCCATAATTTTGCCTTTTCAAGAATGTCATAGCTGAAATCATACAGAATGCAGCTGTTTCAGATTGTCTCCTTTCACTCAGTAATACGCAATTAAAGTGCCTCCATGTCTTTTCATGGCTTGATAGCTCATTTCTTTTTAGCGCTGAATAATATATATTCTAATATCTAAATGTACCAGTTTATTTTTCCATTCACCTACTGAAGGACATCTTGGTTGCTTCCAAGTTTTGGCAATTAAGAATAAAGCTTCTGGGCCTCCCTGGTGGCGCAGTGGTTGAGAGTCCGCCTGCCGATGCAGGGGATACGGGTTCGTGCCCCGGTCCGGGAGGATCCCATATGCCGCGGAGCGGCTGGGCCCGTGAGCCGTGGCCGCTGGGCCTGCGCGTCCGGAGCCTGTGCTCCGCGACGGGAGAGGCCACAGCAGTGAGAGGCCCGCATACCGCAAAAAAAAAAAAAAAAAAAAAAAAAAAAAAAAAAAAAAGAATAAAGCTTCTATAAATATCTGTGTGCATGTTTTTGTGTGGATATAAGTTTTCAACTCCTTTGGGTAGATACAGAGTAGCATGATTGCTGGCTGGATTATATGGTAAAAGTATGTTGAGTTCTGTAAGAAACCCCCAAACTGTCTTCCAAAGTGGCTGTACCATTTTCATTCCCAGCAGCAGTGTTTGAACTAATAGATTATTAGTTTCTTGTCAGTTATTTCAGATTTTCTACATAGACAGTCATGCTGTTTGTAACCAAAGACAGTTTTATGTCTTCTTTCCCAATCTGTATGTATTTTATCACACTACCAAGGACTTTCAGTGTCATGTTGAAAAGGAGTGGTGAGAGGGGACATCCTTGCTTTGTATCTGATCTTAGTGAGAAAACTTTGAGTTTTTCATCATTAAGTATGACGTTAGCTGTAGGTTTTTTATAGATAGTCTTTATCAAGTTGAGAAAGTTCCCGTTTGTTCCTAGTTTCCCGAGAGTTTTTTATCATGAGTGGCTGTCGGATTGTGTCAAATGCTTTTTCTTCATCTGTAGATGTGAAAGTGATTTTTCTTTTTTAGCCTATTGCTATCTTGAGCCAGCCTTGCATACTTCGGATAAATCCCATTTGGTTGTGGAGTATAATTCTTTTTGTCTTGTTTGGATTCAATTTGCCCATGTTTTGTTGAGGATTTTCGCATGTCTGTTCATGGGAGTTATTGGTCTGTAGTCTTCTTTACTTATTATGTCTTTGTCTAGTTTTGGTATGAGTGATGCTGTCTTCATAGAATGAATTAGGAAAGTAGTTCCTCTGCTTCTGTCCTCTGAAAGAGATGTAGGGAATTGGTATAATTTCTTCCGTAAGTGTTTGGTAGAATTCACCAGTGAACCCATCTGGGCCTGGTGATTTCTGCTTATTAATTATTGATTCAATTTCTTTAATAGATGTAGGTATATTCAAAATGTCTATTTCTTCTTGTGTGACTTTTGGCAGGCGATGTCTTTCAAGGACTGTTTCTTTTCACCTAGATTTCCAAATCTGTGGGCATAGAATTGCTCACAGTGTCCTTTATTATTCTTTTAATTTCCATGGGATATGTAGTTATGTCTCTTCTTTCAATTCTAATATTAGTATTTCCATCTTCTCCTTTTTTTTCTTTGTTAGTCTGGCCTAGAGGCTTATCAATTTTATTAATCTTTTTAAAGAGCCAGCTTTTGTTTTCATTGACTTTTTCTATTGATTTCCTGTTTTCCGTTTCTTTGATTTATACTCTGGTTCTTATTATTTCTTTTTGCTGCTTACTTTAGATGGCATTTACTCTTCTTTTTCTAGTTTCCTAAGGTGAAAATTTAGATGAATGACTATTAGATTTTATTTTTATATATATATATATATATTTTTTTTTTTTCATTATAGAGGTCTGAGCATCCAATTCCAATATGTGGAGGCATGGCTTTCCCCCCATACCACCAAAGATTCTCTGTGACACCAGCTGGGTATCCTATCATTTAACTCAATTCTGACACTCAAATCTGACGTAGCATCAGATCCCACAGGTTAAGGGCTCAATCTCACAAGACTGGCCCTCTTCACTTTAGATGCCAGTTGTAAGTCCAGGTTATCACCTGTGCTTCTGAACAACTGACTGTAGATGGTAGGTTCCAGTAACCTCCTCCTTGGACTGCAGGTGATAGTTGCAAGTCCAGGTCGTTACTGGTACTTCCTTTTTTTTTTTTTTTTGCCGTACATGGGCCTCTCACTGTTGTGGCCTTTCCCGTTGTGGAGCCCAGGCTCCGGACACGCAGGCTCCGTGGCCATGGCTCACGGGCCCAGCCGCTCCACGGCATGTGGGATCCTCCCGGACCGGGGCACGAACCCGCGTCCCCTGCATCGGCAGGCGGACTCTCAACCACTGCGCCACCAGGGAAGCCCTGTTACTGGTACTTCTGACTGACTGGATATAAACCAGAGGTTCCCGCCACCCCCTTGGGTTCGATTACTTTGCTAGAGTAGCTCACAGAGCTTAGGGAAACATTTTACTTACTGCATTACTAGTTTATTATAAAAGGATGATGAAGGATACAGATGAACATCCAAATAGAAGAGATTCATAGGGCAAGGTATGGGGAGAGGGCTTGGAGCTTCCATTCCCTCTGCAGGTATGCCACCCTTCTAATACCTCCATATATTCACAGACTGGGAAGCTCTCCCAGCCCTGTGTTTTTTTTTTAATGGTGGCGTCATTACATTCACATGACTGATTAAATCAATGACCGTTGGTGATTGAACTCAATCTCCAGCCCTTCTCCCCTCTCTCCCTGGTGGTAGGTGGGCTGGACTGAAAGTTCCAACCCCCTAATTATATGGTTGGCTGTGTTGGCAACTAGCTGTCATCCTTAAGTGAGTTCCAAAAGTCACTTCATTAACATGACAGAAGACACTTTTTATTACTGCCATCCCTTAGGAAATTTCAAGGGAGCTAGCTCTGCAAGACCTCTGTGCCAAAAATGAGGACCAAGAACAAATGCTTATTTCTTATTGTAAATCACAATATCACAACATTCAGTGCTCTAAATTTCCCAGTAATCATTGATTTCATTTTATTCCACAGATTTTGATAAGTTGTATTTTCATTTTCATTTCATTCAAAATATTTTTAATATCTCTTGAGATTTCTTCTTTGATCCATGTGTTATTTAGAAGTGCACCGTTTAATGTTCACATTGTGGGATTTTCCGGTTGTCTTTCTGTTACTGATTTCTAGCTAATTCCATTGTGACCTCAGAGTAGATATTGTGTGATTTCCACTATTTTAAATTTGTTAGATGTGGTTTATGGCCCAGAATGTTGTCTAGCTTAGTGAATGGTCTATGCAAGCTTGAGAAGAACATTTATTCTAATGTGGTTGAGTGAAGTAGTGTATAGATGCCAATTATCTCCAGCTGTTTGTTGGTGTTGTTGAGTTCAACTATGTCCTAACAGATTTTCTAACCCCTGTAGCTGTCCATTTCTGAGAGAGGGATGTTGAAATCTCCAGCTATGATAGTGATTTCATCTATATCTCCTTATTGTTGTAGCAGTTTTTGCTTCACATAATTTTATGTTCTGTTGTTAAGTATATGTGCTTTAGGTATTGGTATCTTCTTGGAAAATTGACTCCTTTATCATTGTGTAATGCTGTTCTTAATCTCTGATACTTTCCTTGCTTTGAAGTCTTCTCTGTCCAAAATTAAAGTAGGTACTCCTACTTTTGTTTGTTTGATTTTTGTCAAAGGTGCAAAAGCTGTGTAAGGGAGGAAGGATAGTTGTATGCTAAAATGAACCTCAACCTCTACCTCATTAAAAATTAACTCAAATATCAGCTGTAGAGGTAAGATATAAAACTACAGAACTTTCAGAAGAAAACATAGGAGAAAATCTCTGCAACCTAGGCTATGCAAAGGCATTTTATACATGACCTTAAAAGTGTGATGCATACAAGGAAAAAATTGATAAATTTGACATTGGCTTCATCAACGTTAAATTTAACCTTTTACTCTGAAAAAGAAACAATGAAAAGACATTTTACAGATTGGAGGAAGATGATAGAAAATCACTTATTTGACAAAGGACTTATATCAAGACTACATTTAAAACTCTCAAACACTAGTAGTAAGAAAGCATGAATTTTTAAAATGTGCAAAAGACTTGAGCAGATACTTCACCAAAGAAGGCATAAGGATGTCAAAATTGCACATGAAAAGATGTTCAACATCATTAACCAATTTATTTAAAACACTATGAGATGTAACTACACAGTTAGTAGAAAGGCCAAAATTAAAAAAAAAAATACTCATGATGCCAAGTGCTGGTAAGGATGAGGAGCAACTGGAGCCTATTACTGGTGGGACTGGCAAATGGCACAGCCATTCTGTCAGTTTGGCAGTTTGTTATGAAGTTAAACATATACTTACCATATTAATTCAGCCTTTCTACTCCTGGATTTGTATTTGTGAGAAATGAATGAAAACTGTTCACACAGAAACCTTTATGGGAATGTTTACAGTAGTCCTATTTATAATTGCTATAAACTAGATACAGCTCACATATACCCATTAGGTAGTCTATTTATTCAAGGGAATACTATTCATCAATTAAAAGAACAGTATTGATTCTTGATGTATGCAACTACTTAGATGAATCTCAAGAGACAGTATGTTGCAGTCAAGAAGAACATATTAAGAAGATTACATACTATATGACTATCTATATGACATTCTTGAAAAGTCAAAACTATATCCATATAAGAGATAAGTAGTTACCCAAGGTTGTTTTGGCTGTTGAGAGAGTGTGACTGCGAGGGTATAAAGGGATAGGATAAATGAGTTTTTTGTGTGTGATGGAACTCATCTTATCTTGATTGTGGTGGGGTTATACAAATCTATATGTCTAACATTCTTAGAATTACATACACATACAAACACACACAAAGAAAAGAAGTAAAAAAGTTGGTTTTACTACATGATCATTTTTAAAATGAAATTAATTATGAAAAGGATAGAAAATTCCTGGATGTATATGAAGCCTAAGTATCAAATAATTATTTCATCTTTTTGTGTAGCTAGCTGTTTTAATATTTATTTCATTTATTTTTTTTTGGTAATTTCAGCACTTCTAAGGTGTATTTTTAATCCTGCTTTTATAGAATAGTCTGAGGCTTGGCTGAAAGTAGACCCAACACCAGGAGAAGGGACTATTTGGCCTCCCTGCTGTGCATGTTTTGATCTTGAAGGGCATTAGAGTATGCATATATAGTTAAGATCACCTATTTGTCATTATAACCTATCTCTGTTTTTCCTTTGAAGCTTTGAACTTCTTAGGTATTAGGGAGTTACATCCTTAAATTTCTAAATCATTCATGTATCCATGGATTATACACGATAGTGGTGCTGCCACTAGAAACATGTCCAGAAAGCTCTCATAAGGGCTTAGAGCATTGTGATTTAGAGCATTTAGAGCATTGTGATTGTTTGTTGGCTGGAATTAAATTAAAAATGGGTAGGCTTTAAGAGTTATCTCTTTTACAGTGGAGCGTTATAATAAATATCTATTGGTTATTGATAGAGAATTATGAATAGAGATGATCAAAAGGCTATTTGGTTGTCAAACTATGTAAATACTGGTAAATGCTATATGCTAACACATAATGATGTCATTAGAGGTTTGGAATTCCTCTACATGTACACATTTTAAAATTTCGTTTCCTTCATAAGACAACTTTTGACACATTACAGTTACAATTTTACAAATGTCTATTTTTTTTGCTATAATATATTTTGTCAGAAATAAAATAGGCTGATGAAACATAAAATTAAACTCTGTTGGCAGACAAAGGAAGGTAAAAAACTGCGATAGCCTAACTTTTAATAGAGCCTTTAAACAATGCTCTTAGATAGCTATGACAGTCATGAGGCTGTCTGCCTCCTTTTGAGGCTGAAAGAAAAGGGAGAAGTTGCTGAGGAGAGATTTCATGGCTAAGGGAGGCTTAGTGATTTCACGTGCTACCCAGTGTATTTCATCTATCCTCACATTTTACTGTACTGCATTTCACTGTTTTCCTTATTTGACTCTGCAGATAAATGTATTTTACTTATTTCGGCATGTATCTCCACTTGATGTTTGAATTGATGAATGTGACAGTTTGTGTGTCAGGGTTTATTGCCTAGGTAGGCAGTTAGGCAGTGGTCTTTTGAGATAGCATCTTCAGGAATACATGGTCTAAAAGTGACTGCTAAATGTACATGGAGTTAGAAGCTCTTGGTTTAGGACTTTCTAATTTTGAACTGCGAAGAAATTTAACTCTTCTAACTTATTGTGGGATTTTTTTGTGTCACTGGAAATTAATCGTGTTGAGTGTGAAATTTTCTTGGGTATGGACTTGAGTTGGTTTCTTTTACAGTTTTATTCCTGCTATGATCACTCTCATCTTGGAAGAGTTTTGTAGTGAAAGAAACAGCATAGAAACTATATTAGATATTTTATATATTTATTCATCTTTTGTAAGATTTCAGTGTTTCTCAATACTAAATTAGGCTACATAAGAGATGAAACCTTATGAAAAAGTCAAAAGAATTTCCCCTGTTACTGGTACCTTAAATCTTATTGGAACTTAATCTACTTCTGAATTTATTCTGACAATTATTTTGCCTGTAGTGTTTCTTAAGAGGTTAAAAACACCCTTATGTAAGTGGATGAGTTGCTGAATTTCAGGGGAAATCTTTCATTTTTACATTATTAATTCTATTCTTCTTAATATATTTAAACAGCCCATGTAGCTGAGGTGCTTTGTTTCTGTACAAAGCAAATTGAAAAGCCAGTTTCCTCTACCCTAAGAACCGCCTTTGAACTGAACTTGCGTTATATATTAAATCTTAATAATTTCAGTTATAAATTAAGTCTATCTTTATGATATATTGCATCTTTAATAAAATTCCTCAAAGATAATACAAGTTTTGGGATCATATTACATGAGTTATCTACATCAGTTATTTTCAAAAAATAAATAAAGAACAAGTTGAAGTGGATAAAGTTATATTAAAATCAAGTCAAAATCTATATTTACATAAATTTTAATGGCTCCTAAAGGTAGTACATATTTTTTCATTAGGAACAAAAATGAGTCATGTTTATATATAGTTGTTAAATATTATCTGGTATTTGTGGGCCAAGACTATTGTGGTAATTCTTTAATAATGTGGACCATAAAGCTCTGGAGAGATTATTAATATGCTAAGTTGTTAGAGGTATTGTATTATTTCCTTCATTTTTCTTAAGGTATAGCCCTTTACTAGTGTGATATTTGAAATAAATTTCTCCTAATTTAATTAAAGCTCATTAAAGAATCGGAAGATGGTAATTATTTTGAAGAAATAACCCTATAGTTTATTAGTGTCATTTTCCTTAAAAGGAGACAGAATTAAAAACCCTTAACCATTCCTGAAGTGGAATTGCTACTTACAGAACATACATTATAGTACTGTCTATTGAAAAGTTTAGCAATTTGACTTTATGAGGTAAAAACCAGTTTACTTTTTGTCTATCAAGTAAAATATTCCTGTGAAAATCTGTTTCTGGGTATTGCTATACTTTTCAAAAGAATGTTCTGTGTTGTGTATACTAGTTTTGGCTGACACAGATTCTTGCTTTTTGGTTTATCCTGTATATTTAGATCCTCTACAGATGAACTGATGTGTCTAGACAGAAAGTGGTATGTAGGAGATATAGGAATGGGCTGAAGTATCCTTTATATTTGCCTTTGTATCTAGGGGAGTTGGAAATAGGCAAGAATGGAGAGAAATTTTGTATGGCAGTACACAGAATTTTGCAAGTTAATTGTGAGCCCTGAAGCAATCCGATGCATTTTAGTTACTGGTAAGTTTGTTAAATTATGTTTGAAAATGTACCTCTTCGAAGATGGCCATCTATTTACTATTAAGTCCACCATGTCAAATATACCTATTTTAAAGATTTTTTGAAAAGATGTAGTATTGCTATTGCATTGGGTTTTAGGTATAAATTAAAAATACTTTTGTTAGTGAATGCATTTGACTTTTCAATTGTTGTCATAGTTAAAATTGAAGTGAAATTAACATATGGGTAGTCTTGTGTTAATATTTTGGAATAATAAAATTAATATTTCTGATTTTGTAATGGAATTCCACTGTGTTTAGAAGTCTGAGTTAATTCATTAGGTGTTTGAGAAAGAGTAGTCCTTTTGACATAAAAGAATAAGAAAATCCATGGCATCTTTGTAATTTTGTATGGTTCTATATAGGAGGGTGATTTATTGTAAGAAATACTTTTTTGCATTTTTTTCATGGACCATAGGAACCATAGTGAGGCATTTCTAGTCTTTCTTTTTGGCAGTGCTGATGTTTAGGAGTCTTAGTCATCTTTCCCCCTAAATCACTAACTCAGGTGTAGGTAAGAATTCCATGAACAGATTAGGAAATTGTTTAATCTCTATGCAGTAGTTTTCTTTATTCTTTTCAAACACTTAGGCAGATGTATTATGTATATCAGTGCTTAAGCAATTATTTGTGAAGTGGCTTTGACTATTGATACAATTCATGTAAATTGGATTAGATTGCTTTAATAGCTGCTCTTTACAGAAACATTAAAAAATATCTCAAGGGATTCTTTGGTAGTTGTGTTTTTCTTGTAAATATCCATCTTTGACTTTAGGACAAAGTAAAAGAATATCATTGATTTGCAACACTAGTTTACTGTTTTCTTTTTTGTGGCTTAAAGATACAGGGCCAGTTAATGTAATTGAATTTTAATTTCTTGTAAGAAAGTAGTTTATTTACATATATACTATATTTTTGTAGCTGATATCATGTAATCCATTAAACTATCAATTTTATAGCGATAATAATGATGTTAGTTTTGCTGTTGGTTCTTTTTATGAGAATATTTCTGATTTGAACAAGAATAGCCGCATTATCAGATAAATGTGTTGTCAATCCTATGGAAACCTGAAGAGCTAGAGTAACTTTAGAAAACAGAATAACTTTAGATTCCTTTTGAGCCTTAACAATTTTCAAGTTTTCCTCATTACCAAATTTTCTTAATTTCATGTAGAAATGAGTATTTGTGCATTTAAGATATATTTAGAAATTTATGTGAATGTAAATAGACAATTTGGGGTACATTATAAAGCAGTGTAAATGGATATTAATGCTTATAAAGTCTGGCTTAGAGTCATTTATTGTTATAAACTACAGTAAGCATATATAATGATGGGTATATATTTTCTTAGGAATGCTATCATGTATCGATGCTGCTGATTGAAAATTGTTCATGTAATTTTGTGAAATAATACATTATCAAAGCTTAATGTAATGCAATCATTTATTTTTCTTTTGTTTCTTCCTTCATTCCACAGACATATCAAGTGCTTTATGTTTGTCTGGCATATATCTTCGTGCTTTTATGTATTTGTGTATACATTGTATAATTGATTGCCACTTTTTATTTCAATATGACATAAATCATCTTATTTTTTTTGCTCTCATAAACTTTCCTGAGGGCATATATGGACATAAGTAACATGTTGCATATTTCTCTGGATATTTAAATACATATATATAAGTTGTTTTTAAAAACAGGTCTAAATGAAAAGTTTATTTTAGAAAATAGGTGTATTCTTCCAAAACAATATTGTGAACGTATTTTAAATTCTCTAAGATAGCATGTTCTTCAAAAGAATATTGTGATAAAGTCTTTATTATGGAGAAGCGCAATATTTGTGGGTGTGTTTCTTATGTTAGATTTACTTCAAGCAGGGAATATATATGTGTAACGATAAACTTTGATATTTTACCTCGGAATACAAAAAACTCCACAGTTATGTGTCTATATAATGTTTAATTTTAAGGAGATAAAACCAGTTTTTTCATTCTTGTGAGAAATATTCTTGCATAATAGTCAGCAAAGTAGAGATGAAATTTGAATATGATTGTTACCTTTCGGAATAATAAAGTACTGAAATGGAACACTGTGTTTATGATCAATATTTGATGATTACGTAATGGAATTATCTGTACTTTACATGCAGTGCTACTCTTTTGGCATTCCTGGTTGAACTACTTAAAAGTTCAGTAGCCATGCAAGAACAGATGCTGGGTGGAAAAGGCTTTTTAGTCATTGGCTACTTACTTGAAAAGGTAAGTGAAATGTATTGATGGTTTTATTGTGTAGCCTTCACAGATGGACCACTGACGATCACTAACTATATTTTTTTTCTATAGTTTCCCTTTCCATTGACTGCAGAGGCCATGTTTTTGGTTAATTCACAAACATTTTTATATTATGTACTTAGATGTATGTGTAGACATTAAACTAAATTGGGTGTTAGAAATCTATATAATTAAGAAATTTTGAATAAAAGTAGAAACTAAAGAAAAATTATTTTATCTACTTTTATTCAAATTAGAAGTATTTTCTCTTAATTATTTTTTCTAATTGTTTCTTTGCTATATTTATATTCAAACTAAGTTTCTTACAGATTTTATCAATTTTAGTTTCAATGGATTTACTTTTTTGCTTTTGCTTTATTTTTCAGTTATAAGGTAAAAAAAATTCTATATTTGATAGCAACAGAAACATTAGTTTTTGCTTTGTCCCTGCTTTTAATATATTTGAATGTTTAAAGTAGTATTTTTTTCTGATCAATACACAGTGTAAACAGTACAAATTGGATGGCTTTGATTTTCCTATCTGTGTCATTTATGCCCTGTTTTTTTAATGACCTTCTTTGCTTTAGTCACAACTGTGCTATTATGGTATTGGGTACTGAGTTTCTGGTTATGGTCTCACAAGAGTTCGGTTATATCATGTGATTTCCTTCAAAAAGTAAAGTGGTACTTCATAAATAAAGTATTATTTTTCTCCTTAAGAAATAGCTATCACCATCACTAGTGCTCCCAAATCTCTCCTTATCAGTTAAACATTAACATTCATATGACATTCAACTGCTCTGTAAATTGAACTATTGGAGAAATAATAGAGGTGAGACCTCTACTAAGAGGAATAAACTTATTTTTCTCTTGGGAAATAAAATTTAGAGGACTTCTGGAAATAATTTTTTAACCTCAGATTGATCTGCATTTTGAAATCCTTCTGTCTTTTATTTGAAAAAGTACTTTTCTTTCTTGAAGTATTGTTGATCGTGGAATGATAGATTAAGTAGATAGATCATAGGCAGCATTTTTTTTCAGTTACACTATAATTTTTTCAGTTACATTATTAAGATTTTCATTAAGGCTATTTGGTTTATATTTTTAATCATGGAAAACTATTTTCCTATATCTAGAGTATTACAAATTTTTTAGAAGATTTATGTTATAGTATATTTTACGTGAATTACATATTATGAAATAATTTGTGACACTGCTGTTAGCAATCTTTGTGACAAGATTGCTGTCAGGAACTACCTCTTGAATATACTTTTCATCGATTTACTGAGGGTTTATTAGCATAATTTTAAAGTGAGAATTCTTTTACACTTAAAACAGTTTAAGATTAGAAATATTGTGAAAAGTCTTCAAATCAAATAAAAAGAACATTAAAATAATAATAAGGTTTCCATCATTTTACATTCCCATCAGCAGTGTATGAAATTTCCAATCTTTTCACAGCCTTGGAAACCACTGTTATTATCTGTTTTTTTTTAAATTCTAGCCATCCCTAGTGGCTGTGAAATGTTTTATCATTTTTGTATTTGCATTTCTGTGATGTCTAATGATGTTGAGCATCTTTTCATATACTTATTGGCTACTTGTATACTTTTTTGAGAAATGTTTATTACAAAGACCATTTTAAAAAACTATGGTATTTCTTTTTATTACTGAGTTGTAGGAGATTTTTAGTCTATATGCTAAACCTTTATTAGATATAAGATTTGCAAAGATAGTCTTCCATTCTGTGGATCACTTTATGTCTTAATTTGCATTTCACTGTTGACAAATTAAGTTGAGCATTTTCATACATTTATCTTCCTTTTGGTTGTGCTCTTTTGCTAAATACCTGTTCAGAGTATTTACCCTTTTTCATTTGGGTTGTCTGTCATTTTCTTATTGATTCATGGGAATTCTGTATATATCCTTGATAGGAGTCCATATTGGATATGTATCACAAATATCTCTTCCTCTGTGACTTGCCTTTTCACACTCTTAATCATCAAATGCTTTTTCTGCATTATTTGAGATAATTATTATGTTTCTACATCTTTTTCTTAGTTTAGTGAGTTACAGTAGCTGATTTTCAAAATAAAATATTCTTTATTTTTGGAATCCTGTGTAGTCTTAGATCCATTCCCATTCTAGTCCTTATGCTTCTCTTAAAATGTCTTATATCGGGCTTCCCTGGTGGCGCAGTGGTTGAGAGTCTGCCTGCCGATGCAGGGGACACGGGTTCGTGCCCCGGTCCGGGAGGATCCCACATGCCGCGGAGCGGCTGGGCCCATGAGCCATGGCCACTGAGCCTGCGTGTCCGGAGCCTGTGCTCCGCAGCGGGAGAGGCCACAACAGTGAGAGGCCCGCGTACCGCAAAAAAAAAAAGACAACAAAAGGCTTATATCAATGTCACTAATAGCCTTCATATTCTTAAATCTTATGATTCTCAAGTCTTCATCTTATTTGACTTAGCAACATTTTAATTTAACATTCTTTCCTTCTTGAAATGCTTTCTTCAATTGTATTTTGTGACAGCATTCTTTCTTTGCTTTCTTCCTACCTCCTTGGCCTCCTTTAATTCTCTCCTAGTAGTTCCTCTTCTTCTTTCTAAAATTCTAAAGACTGTGGTGTCCTGGTGCTTAATCCTGGAAACCTTTTCACTTTTCTGTTTACACTTTAATTGAGCTTACTATTCCCTTAGTTTTCCTTATTCTGCAAATACTCATTATTCTCAAATGTGTATATCCAACTACAACCTCTCCTTTGAATTCAGTTCCACTTGGATGTTTAATAAGCTTCACAGATCTAAATTATCCAAACCGTTACTTTTTACTTTCCTTTCAAATGCTTCGTCCTTTACTCTTCTCTTAGTTACTAGCATTACCATTCAACAAGTAGTTCAGACCAAAAATGTTAATTCTTTTTGACTCTTCTTTTTCATGCACTAAATTCATACTGGCAGCAAATTATGTTGTCTTAGTATCAAAACATATCCAGAATCAATGTCTAGTTCCTACTTAGTACTCTATTCCTTTCTATGCCCATTGATACCATCTTTATTGAAACCATCATCATCTTTCACCACTAGTTACTCACAGTCCATTTTTTGCTTGCAGTCAGACTAGTCCTTTGAAAATGTACCAGATCTTACTAGTCCATCCTTCTCAAAGTACATTTATGTCTCTTAAATCTGACATCATCCCTTACCATTCTCATTCTTTCTTTCTCTGTTGCAGCCACATTGACCATTCTAAGGCCTCTTTGCAGACCTTTCCCTTAAAAACTAAAATAGTAAGCATGTGCTCTTCTCAGTTCTTGTGCATTTTCTTTTCACATTGCTTTGGTAATTCTTTTTGTAGATATCCATATGGGTTGATTCTACACTTCATTCAGGATTTTGCTTATGACACCTTATCAGAGAAGTCTTCCTTGATCACTCTAAGCAGAATAGTACTCCTTTGATAACCATCAGTGACTGTTTCCCTACTCTGCTCATTTTTTATAGCATCAGTCTGACATTTTTTTTTTTACTTATTTTCTGCCTCCTTCCACTAGAATGTAGGCCTCAGCTTCATGAAAGCAGAGACATTTTTTTCTTACCTTATTGCTGTATCTTCTACCTAAAAGTGTGCCTGCTTCAATAAATATTTGTTGAATTGAATTAAATAAATAAAAAGGGCTTACATAGTTATCTGACTACATAAAAGAATTCCTTTTTCATTTTTCTTAGATTAATGTTCACCCGTTTTATTTTTAAATAATCATCTGTCAGGTGAGTAGTATAGATAATAAGGTTCCATTTTTATTTTATCATCAACTAATAACAAGTTAATGGTTACTGTCACTTAGCTTTATCTCCTTGTCTTGGAAGATGTAAATTAGTTATCAAAGAAGGTAGTCTAATGAGAGGCCATCTTATTCATCATGTTTAGACTGTTTCACAAAAAAACTTTTCAGGTATTTTTGTTTTGTTTTATTTTGCCAAAATATAAACTTGAAGAAAACTTAGAGGTAATTTGATGCATTCAATAGTTTTTGTTGTGGTTAATAAAAAATTGATTCAAATAGCTTAAACATTAAGGAAATAGGCTTGCTAATGTAACTGGAAATCTAGTGATAGGTGGCTTATCAGTCATAGTCCTGGTAGGAAACAGATGCCATGCTCAAACTTGGTTACTGAGAGGAGTTTAATGAAAGGCTCTTCACAAGTTGTGAGCATTGTTAAGGGAAGTCAGCAAAGTTTGAAGAGATGAGAGGAATGAGTGTTTAGCATAACTCAAATAGAAAGTTACTGTAACTATAGGAGAAGTATACCTGATTAGAGTGTGGTCTTTGATAAAGGAATATAGAAAGGAATATAGTATACTCACCTGAAGGGGAGAAGCCAAGGAGATGAATGCCCCAAACTTCATTTTCTTTCTATCCTTTAATTTCCTGCTGGAGTCTCTAACTAGTCAAACCCAACTGGGGGCCAATAGACAAGAGAGCATCCCAAGCACAGAAATAGGATAGGGAAGCTTGGAAAGTGGATCACTACAGCCAGCCAAACATATCCAGTAAGTTGGACTTCAGGGTTTGGTTGTCTCAGTCTCAATTATGTCATCAGAGACCCGGGTTTTTTGTATATGCCTGTTCTGCTACCTATAGTCATGCTTTTATGCTATAGCTGTTATTCTTTTTTATTATTATTTTTTTTGCGGTACGCGGGCCTCTTGCTGCCGCGGCCTCTCCCGCTGCGGAGCACAGGCTCCGGACGCGCAGGCTCAGCAGCCACGGCTCACGGGCCCAGCCGCTCCGCGCCACGTGGGATCCTCCTGGACCGGGGCACGAATCCGCGTCCCCTGCATCGGCAGGCAGACTCCCAACCACTGCGCCACCAGGGAAGCCCCTATAGCTGTTATTCTTTGTGGTCATACAAAGTTGCCAGGCAGACTTGGTGCTATAAGCCTTAACATCCGGGTGGAGAGAGAGAGAGCTCCTTTCTCCCAGTTACTGAACAAGCTCCTTCCCTCCAATTTGACTGGTCAGCTTAGGTTTTGGTCTACTTTGAACCTAATATTATCATGAAAATTTTTATGCTCCATATCTGAACTAATCATTGTCTGCCCCTGCCAAACAACAACAACACACACACATAAGTGATTCACATTGGATTAGGCTATTTGGAGCTCAATCTTGGTGTCCTGGGAGGAGCAAAATGGATACTACTTTATGATATACCTCTAATTAATTGCCATAATTTCCCACAATTTGCTTAATATATAATGCATGTTTTATATATATATATATATATACATATATATATATATATACATATACATATATATGTATATATATATATAATGTTTTCTGTAATAAAAATGAACATTTATGGCAATCCATTCTGTTGTAGTCTGCTCTAAGTGTGGGAAAGACCTCTTTTTACTGAGTAGCAATTTCTCTCTGTAACATCCATTGCTCCTATTTGGTTTAATTACTTCAGGAGTAGATGTTATAATATAATTGTTTTTTCTAGCTTCTCAGATTATGCTTCCGAATATGTTTAGTCACCCCTCATATAGTACTTCTTGCAAATTATGTATTCAGTTACCATACAAAAGTAATGTCATATAGTTTAAATTCCAGAGCTTGCATTTTACAGATTTATAACTACAAATTTCCCAAGTATATCTCTTTTTAAAATAGCTTTGCTTGAGAAAATGAAAGCAAATCTCAAATTAAAAAAAATATTTTTGGGGCTTCCCTGGTGGCACAGTGGTTGAGAGTCCGCCTGCCGATGCTGGGGACACGGGTTCGTGCCCCGGTCTGGGAAGATCCCACATGCCACTGAGCGGCTGAGCCCGTGAGCCATGGCCGCTGAGCCTGCGCGTCCGGAGCCTGTGCTCCGCAACGGGAGAGGCCACAACAGTGAGAGGCCCGCGTACGGAAAAAAAAAAAAAAAAATTTCAAGCAATCAATCAAAATAAACACTTAAGACAAAATTGAATGTCCTTCTTCCATCCTCTTCTAATCTGTGTTATATCTTATTTGTTCTGTTCTTAATTTATTCTTGAATTTGACATGAATTCAGTTAAACATTTACTGAGGAATTATGGCAGATACCAGATGGATAAAAGATGAATAAGATAGTATCCTTTTTTATATAAGGAAAGAAAGATGTGTGAATAACAGTTACACAAAGCAGAAGGAATAAGTACTGCGTACTTATAGGTAAAGGTAACATGTTATTGAAGAGAACATTCATTTTATGCCTGGTAGAATTTTGAGTGGGCTAATAAAAAAATACAATTTTAGAAAAATGTTTCCTGAAGATCAATTTTATAATGAAAAACTGCTACACAACAGCATTAATTGCTATGAAAACTAAATTGATATTTTATTTTAGTAATATGGAAGGCCTCATGTGATGCTTCTAGCATATCTTTTAATAACATGGAGAAAGTTAAAACTGGTTTCCAGATTATGAATTAGTTCCTCAAATGATTATGTTCATAGTGGTCTATCTGATTTTATATCACTTTAGTGTTTTTATAAACACATGACAGTTTTTATAGGCCAATATCTGATCACTAAGACTATTTAGGAACAGGTTCTAACTGTTCTATTTCAGGGTTTTAGGCATAAAAGTAGACTGTATCAGATAATATTCTTGAACTCATTATTACTGAATAAAAATAAAATGTATAAGATAAGCTATGTGAAATTATAATCAGTGGAGATGGCTGAAGCTTTAACTAACATTGCTCTTAATTTTATTCCCCTAAACATGAATAAAATAAAATATTTTAGAATTTAAAAGCAGTGTTATTTTTTATTAAAGTTCTTTTAAAATGAGTGACCAATCTGCTTTTTTTTAACTCAAATATTTATTTGTCTTTGTCCTCCTCCCCCCTTGTAATAACAGTTATTTGTTAGGATCATCTCCTCCATCTTATGAAATTTTCATGTAAAGTTATGCTGTAAGGTTTGGTTTGAATTTTGTTGGACTATTGCTGATCTACTCACCGCCGGTGTTTTGTCGAACACATAGCCTACTAATACAAAATTATTGCGAGCCTTATTCAAACTAGTTTAAATGCCACCTTTTCAGTAAAACCTCTTTTAACCTCCCTTCTACAAATTTTCTATGCACTTCATGTTCTTTTCATACACTTGTTATATTTAACATGTTACATATTTTACCTTTTTATTTTATTTATTGTATGTCCTTGTCTTCTCTTAGAATGTAAGTCTATGTGGGCAGGGTTTTTGTTTTTTTTTCAGTTTTCAGTTTTCTTAACTACTCTTTCCACAGTGCCAAGGAGAGTACCTGGCAAACAATAAGTGCTCAACATACATATTTTCTGAATGGCTAACAAAAGCATTGAGCTGTACCTTTAAGGGAAATGCAATGGATGCAAGGGTTTTACAAGTTAAAGGAGCATGATAGAGAAAGCAGGTGAAGCAGTATGGCGTGCGTGAGAAATTGGCCCAAAGAAATACTTTGTTTGACTCAGCGAAAAGTTTTTTAATTTTTAATTTTATTTCGTTTAGGTACCTTAAGCAGTCCATACTACTCTTTATGTCTCCTATCCTAATTCATACATTATTGTTAAATTCCTGCATATTGTAGTCATTTGAGTTTGTTACTCCTTGTGTAGAAGTATGAAAAAATGCATGGCATGTTTAGGTCAAATTTATTGAGTTGCCTTTTTTAAGAGCATGATGAATGTAAGCAAATCATATGGGAAGTAAAATTGGTAAGAGAATTTAGTCCCTTTTAGACCTTAATTATCCTATACTGATATTTGGATTCAATCAGTGGATCACAGAGATAAAGATGTGATGTGACCTGTGCTTTAGGGTTGAGTGTAGGGGATTCTTTACTTTAGGGAGGATGGTGATACTATAAAAAGTATCATAGCCAACAAAAAGAAACGATTTGCATAGGAAGATATATTTTTTGATATTTGAGTTTGAATTACTAGTTTTTATGAAGAGCATTTTCTCTGTAATATTTTCACCTGAGATTATACTCTAGTGTAACATGTCCAATTAAAATATAATGCAAGCCTCATATTGCTATTTAAAATTTTCTGGTAAGAAGCAACAGGTGAAATTAATTTTAATAATATATTTTATTTAAACTAGTATATCCAAAATATTATCACTGCAACATAGATTCAACAACAACAACAAAAATAATAGTTATTTTGCATTGTTTTTTCATTCTAAATCTTCAAAATCCAGTGCATACATACTTAACAGCACCTATCACTTAGGTTTAGCCACATGTCAAAGGCTCAGTAGACACCTATGGCTAGTGGCTACTGTATTGGACAGTGCAGCTTGAAGGTTTGGTTTGAATTTTGGAAGGTTTGTTGTCTATCTAAATACCATGGGTGATAGGTTACATACTGTGATGACACTTAAAACTTCTAGATGAGAGTACTCAGCATAGAGATAGTGTTATATTAAGCAGTGGAAGCATAAAATATCATCTAGGGAGAGTGTATTTATGAAGAGAAGACCAAAGAAATAATCTTCAGCAGTTTCCATCTTTTAAGCAAAAGACACTGAAGAGTAATCTGAGGGTCATGAAAGCCAAAGGAGGACAGTATTTTCAGGGAAGTGAGATCCTCTTTTTCAAGTACTATGGATTTGAAAGGTTGGGAATGTTTTATGTTAAGCAGGATGCATTGCATTTGTCAATGTGCAACTCATTTTTATCTTTTGGAAGAAATGATTCATTGGAATGGTGGGGTCAATTTATTTTCACTTTCGTTTGGAGCTAGTGAAAGCACTTCTCTTTCCCAGTGTCTTTGTATGTGTGTGTGTGTGTGTGTGTATTATCATGATAGTAATTCTACTCCATTTTAATTTTCTAAGATCTTTTCTTGTTAGTCAATTTCTAAACAAATGGAATGAAACCATTCTTATCCATAACTTATTTTATTTCTTTAGCTTGAGTTGAGAGTGGCATTGTTCAACCTGAGCTGTTATTTATCTATAGTTGTCCTAGAGTGGGCCATGAATAACAAACTATCATTTAGATAATTATCTTAAAATCTTAGGTTTCTAAATATAATTAAATTTTGAATAGCAAAGAAAGTATAAAAAGTTATATCTGTATATTTTCAGCTTGAATTTCTGCTTTCTTTTTTTAGTCATCAAGAGTTCATATCACTAGAGCTGTCCTGGAGCAATTTTTATCCTTTGCAAAATACCTTGATGGTTTATCTCATGGAGCACCTTTGCTGAAGCAGCTTTGTGATCACATTTTATTCAACCCAGCCATCTGGATACATACACCTGCAAAGGTATACATTTTAATCTCATTCATTTTATTTTAGTGTAATGTTATAAATTATAAATATAAATTACAGTTATTGGATCTAAACTATCCAGTAGAAAGCGTTTGGATTTTTCAGTTTATTTTACAGTCAGTTTGAAGCAGTTAAATTAGGTAGTATTAGAAATCAAAACAGTAAATATGTAAATAGTAAAATAAATGAAACTGTAGTTAAAAATTTTTTTCTTATGGGGTGATGAGAAATTTCTGAATCTAAATAATAGTAATGGTTACTTAAAAAATGTTGAAGCTGTACTTCTTACCCTATACAAAGGTGAAACCCACTTAGATTTAAGACCTAAATTTGAGAGGTAAACTATAAAGCTAATAGGAGAAATCGCTGAAAGATATCTTTGCAGTTTGGGGATAGCCCAAAAGTTCTTAAGTAAGACCTTCAAAACCTCTCTTTTTAGGGGGAAAATTAGTGCATTTGATGATATCAAAATTAAAGATTTTGTTAAATGATCTTCAGAGACAATGTCAATAAATAGATGATAGATTAGGAGGTCTTTTTACAATGTCAAAAATTATCGAGACAAGAGGAAAACATTGAATATGAACCGAAAATTAGACATTAGTATTGCATAAATGTTAAATTTACTGAGTGGAGGAGTTGTATTACGCTCTATGTAGGAGAATGTCCTTATTCTTAGGAGATTTACTTTGAAGTATTTAGTGATGTAGTGTCTGAGTCAGCAACTTCCTTTCAAACGTTAGTCAAAATATATTTATACATCTATATCTATAATATAATAGAAATAAAACATGTGGAAAAATATGAACAGTTGGTAAATCTATTATGATAGTTACATAACTTTTTTGTTTGAAAATTTTCAAAATAAAAATTTGGAGAAAATAGCAATTAGTAACATTCAGAATGTGCAAGGAACTCTTGAAAATCAACACTAAAAAGATTAAAAAATTAGGCTTGATGTAATGGCTGCATTCTGAAGTCATTAGATGTGATTCCTACCTTTCCAAGAAAGAGAATCTGGTACACTGATTATTAAGACTAGGAAAAGAAAAAATAGCAGGTAACTAACTATATTATGATAATTGTCATCATTGTGACTGGAAAATTCCTTGTATTGTGAGCATAGAGTTTTTATCATGATATGTAAAAATATTTTTTAAAGAAATTTATACATAAAATTTTTTTAGATATAAACATAAAATTTTTATTATTTTGCATACCTAAATTTAGCCTCCTTATATTCTAGTAAAAGTCAATAATGAGAGACATTTTTCTGAATTTGAGCTGCATTTTATAATTTTCAAGTCTCCCACATAACTTTAAAGTTCTAATTTTTATTATGGCTTGTCATTTTAATTATTGTGCTAAAACGCAAACATGAAGTTTGTTCACTCTTTAAACATGGTGTTTAAACTTGTCGTCTGTATATTTACATGCTAGATTCTGATAATGTGGCAATAGGTAAGAAAATTTGAAATTACATGAACTTTTAGGATCTATGACAACAATATATATTTTTTTCCAAATATGATATAGCTGGCTGAGGTTAGGTTCTGTTCCTTTGAACTGCTGCAGTGTACTTTGATTAAAGGCTTTAGTCTAGTTGGCCTTTTAAATAATTTAATCTTCCTATTGGATAATTTCAATGGAATTATTGAATCATTTAAAATTATTTTATTATTAATAATTATTAGATTACCTTTAGTAAAATTTTATTAGAGTGTGTTGATTCCAGATTATTTTCTTTTTATAATATAAATAACACTTAATAAATAGTTATATTTCACCTCATAATAAATGGTTCTTTCTTGGCCTTTAATGATTTCCGTTTAAATTAGAATAGAAATGTATATTTATAATATAAACACTTGAGGCATTTTAAATTTATTTTAATGCTTTGTTAATATTCTGTACTAGGTTCAGCTTTCCCTATACACTTATTTGTCTGCTGAATTTATTGGAACTGCTACCATTTACACCACCATACGCAGAGTAGGAACAGTATTACAGCTAATGCATACACTAAAATATTACTACTGGGTCATTAATCCTGCCGACAGTAGTGGCATTGCACCCAAAGGTTTAGGTAAGTACAGTTCTTCTACGTTGTCTGTACTATGATTGTTCTGTATCCTAAGTACTATTATAGTGAACAGATGTGCATGGTTATGAAATTAACACTGAGCTATTGTCTTTCTTGTGTAGTAGACTGGTATATTGAGAATTTTTTGTGATAAAGAAGAAGCTTATAGCTTTCGTATTAAGTTTTTGGAATAAAGACAGGTGAAAATAAATAATATTGTACCTTTTAACCTATATGGTTGTTGTGATACAATCATAATATTAAAAACAGATGAATGATATTGCTCATGGCCAATGTGTTCTAATACAGTCGTTTAAACATTTTGAGATTGTTACCTTCCTTTGTATTTTTTCCCCAAACTTCATTCTTTGTTCTAAGTAAAGTAGAAACTAATTTAATTATTCAGTGCATTGTGTTGTTTTAAAAATATTGCTGATTTTCCTAATTATATAAAAAATACATGCTCATTATAGAAAATAAAATAATATAGAAGAAAAAAATTGTTCATAACCCAAACCCAGGAGTAATCACTGTTACAAGTTGGGTGTGTGATCTTCCACTATTTCTCATTGCATAAATATGTGAAATATATTAACTCTTTCAGATTTTCTTTTTTCGTGGATCTACATAGTAATTTAAGAGGATACACCACTTACGTGTTTCCAAAGTTTTGATCCTATAAATAATGCAGTGATCTATTTCTTTATATATACTTATTCCCCTCCATCTTTGATTTGTTTACAGTTACTGAGAAAGGGTATCCTGATAAATATTGTGAATTTTTTCAGAAGTATTGTACTAGCTTACAATATCACGAGTGGTATGTTAGTGTGCTTTTTTCTCGGCATACTCATAATAGCAACTACCATTTTATAAAAATCTTTTTGATAGGGTAAAATAACATTTTACTATTCTAATATTCATTTATTAGCTTACATTGTCTTTCATTTTACTGATGGGCTTTTAAAATTGTGTTATTCACACTCGGGTTTATATTCTGTCATTTATGTTTTTTTCCCATTGCTTTTAGACTTAAGAATGCCTAAAATTAACTGAATACTTAACATGAGTTAGAATCTGTGCTAAGCACCCTACATGTTAATTTTGTTTAATCATTTACGTGTAATGTATTTATATATATATATATATATATATATATGTATATATATATAGACATATTTACCCATACACATAGGGCTATATCTATATATAACTACATTGTTAATATCACTCCCATTTTGCATTTTAGAAAGCTGAAAGTTGGTACAAAGTAACAGAACTAAAATTTGAATCATGTCTGCCTGACTCAGAGCCCTAGTTTTTACGATTACACTCCAATAGAGTTTCCTCTACTCTAGACAAATCATACGTTCACACATATTTATTTCTGCTTCAAAAAATTAATTTCTAATTTACAGAAAAGTTGCAAGAATTGTACAAAGAATTCTTATATACCCCCACCATATTTCCCAATATTTTATATCTTACCATTTTTACTTTACCATTTTATTTCTGTGTAAATATAAACATGTATATAAACATATGCATTTTTTTCTGAATAAATTGAGAATAAATTATAGGTATGATGCCCTATTTCTCCTAAATACCTTAATATTTATTTCCTAAAAGGTAAGGGCACTCTCTTGAGTTAATGAAGAGCAACCATTAAAATCAGGTAATTAATATTAATACAATACTATCATCTCATACAAAGCTCCCATTCAAATTTAACCCATTATCCCAATAATATCCATTCTGGAAAAAAAGTCTTTCTTCTTTCCCTGAATCACAGTCGAGGATCATGCATGACATTTAGTTGCCTTGTCACTGTAATATTCTTCGATTAGAATAGTTATTTTAGTATTTCCTTGTCTTCCATGGCCTTGACATTTTTGAAGAATACAGACAATTTTTTAGAATGTCCTTTAATCTGCATTTATTTGATATTTGCTCATGATGATTTAGGTTTTTCATATTTATTTATTTATTTATTTTGCGGTACGTGGGCCTCTCACTGTTTTGGCCTCTCCCATTGCGGAGCACAGGCTCCGGACGTGCAGGCTCAGCGGCCATGGCTCACGGGCCCAGCCGCTCCGCGGCATGTGGGATCTTCCCGGACTGGGGCACGAACCCATGTCCCCTGCATTGGCAGGCGGACTCTCAACCACTGCGCCACCAGGGAAGCCCCTAGGTTTTTCATCTTTAGAAGGAATCACACAGAAGTCATAACAATTCTGTCTCAATGTTATCATTACAAGAGGCACATGATGTTGAGTTGTCTTATTATTTTACTAGTGATGTTAACTTTTGGTGTCTGCCAGGGTTCTTTACTGTAAAATTCCACTTTCTCCTCTGTGATCTTAAGTATTTGGTGGAGAAATACATTGAGACTATGTAAACATCCTGTTCTTCAACAAACTTTTGCCCACTGGTTTTAGTTCATTGACGACCCTTGTCAGAATTGATCTTTACTGTGATGGCTACCAAATGGTGACATTTTCTGAGATATTTATTAGTTTGAATTCTACGGAAACAAAGAAGTTGTTTTTCTCCTCCATTTACTAATTTATTTATTCATTTCTTAGTGTCAGTGTAAATTTCATGGATTCCTGTTTAATTTGGTGTTATATCAACAGTTGGCACACTTTCTCTGCGAAGGGCCAGGCAGTAAATATTTTAGGCTTAGGGAGCCATAGATCTCTACTACAGGTGGTCAGCTCTGCACTGTATTGCAAAAACAGCCACAGACAGTACGTAAGTGAATGGCTGTGGTTTGTTCCAGTGAAACTTAAAGAAAAAACAGTGGATGCATGCATTTAGTGTAGAGGCTATCCCCTGAGTTGTATCCTTATTTATTTTGATGTTCAAGTTGTACCGGATTTGGCCAGCAGGAGCCCCTTCACATGAGTCTTGGGTCTTTATGACAAACGTCCATAAGTTTTTTGTACTTCCTTGCTTTCTGGTGTAGGATATTTTTGGTTCATCTTTTATTTTCCTTATCTCAGAAGCCCTGGTTTGTTTTGTAGATATGGTTTTAAGAAACCAAGATCTGGGTGATAGGTGTGCTTATTGTGTTTATTGCTCTTTGGGTATCATTGCTTCTAGGCATTCTTGTTGGACAGATCTAAGAAATATAAGCTTAAATGCAAATACATATATATGTATATGCATACATCTAAACTGATCTATCTCTATTAATAACCATGAGTTCACACAAGTATCTTCAATCCCAATCCAAAACCACATGGGTCACTCTAGCCTCAAATTGATTATTTTTACAACTTTCTTCCTTCAGTATTGAGAAATCTGCCTCCCATTATCTTTAATATTTTTTAATATATTTACTTATTCTACTTTATGAAACCCACATTCTTACCCACGCACCATCATCTTCTCAGCTTTGACATTGCCAGTTGGCTCTGACCATCTTCGGTTCTGACTTAAAATGGTCCTTTTCACCTCCTTGGCCCCTATTGTTTCTTTACCACTGACCATACTACTGGCCTCTGTTGTCTCCTCACCCTGACCCTGAAGATCCTGCCAGACTTAGTTTCCTCCTTGGCCCTTTCCAGCCCCTTGTGTCTCCTTGGCCTCTGCTGCTTCTGCAGGTCCCTGTGCCCTTGGGTCCCACTGGCTCTGGCTATCTCAAGGAGAGGGGAGGGAAGAAAACAAATAAATATAATTTTTAAAAAAGTGACAAGAAAGTGGAAGAGTATTTCTTTTTCTTTTTCTTTTCATTGAATTGTACACTTTTTTAAAAAGTTAAAAAAATTTTTTATTGAGGTATACTTGATAATTAACATTAGTTTCGGGTGTATAATGTAATGATTTGATATTTGTATACATTGAGAAATGATCACCACAATAATTCAGTCTGTCACTATACAAAGTTAATTTTTTTTCTTGTGATAAGAACTTTTAAAATTTAGTCTCTTAGCAACTTTCAAATATGCAATACAGAATTATTATCTGTAGTAACCATTGTTGTACATTACATCTCCCTGACGTATCATTTCTTTTTCTTTATGGTTTAATTTATTCTTTTTAATCTATCTTTTTATTAATTTGTTCTCCTTAATCTTTTTACTTTAACTTTTCAATCTATCTGAAATGAATTTTGTTATTTAGTGGAATGTGAGGTTTTGAAACACATAGTTTTCTATATTACAATTTTTTCAATATTAATTTGAGCTAAATAATGCTTTCTTCTAAGAACATTCTAAAGATAATATGTACTACACTAGCTTTTCATAGAAGTATTATGCATGTGTGCACTTACCTTGAGAAGTGGAATCTTTTTCCTTTGACTGTGATTTCACACTTTTGTCTCTGAAATTTTTATATGATTCACTGTAAAAACATTTATTTATATTAAAAATCTCATAGTAGTACATGATCTTGGTAGCCTGTGAAATAATGTAAAGATTTGTGATTAAAAAGTTAATGCTTTCCCAAGGAGCCAGTATTACCAGTCTTATATATTTTTTCACCTCTTTTTGTCTGCTCAGACAAACACAAACTTACACATGCATATACATAGGTGATTCATATTATAGGTGTTTCAAAGACTTACTCTGAATATATCACAAACACAAAGTGGTATTATATATGTAAATATAATGAACCTCGTATGAGTATCACCAAGCTTAAGGAATAGAATATTACCATAAGCCTGTATATATCTATTCTTGGTCAGACATTTATCCCATTTCCACGCGTAGAGATAACCCCATCTTCAATTTTATGTTTATTATACCTTTTCTTGAGTCTTTATTATTTTTTTACTGTGCTTTACTCCTTTGTTATTTACATTGTATAATATCAATATATGACAGTAGTAAGTATACTGAGTGCTTACAATTAAAATGGACCAGTTACTATTCTAATTCCTTTACATATGTTGATCCATTTAATCCTCACAAAATATCCTACGACAAAGAGCTTTTGTCCTCATCCTAACAATAAGAAACACTTACGCACAAAGATAGTATAACACTTGTCCAATTTCATTAAGTGGTGGCCAAATTATAAATAAAAGTAAGGAAATTATTACTAAAATAATGGTGCTGTCTCTACGGAGATGGTGTGGGGGATGTGATCAGGAAGGGGAGTGTGGCTCAGAGCTGAGAGCTGGGTAGGGTGAGGCTTTATTGTATGCTGGAGCAGGCTGGTGCCACCACCAATTATTAGATATTTGATGAGCTGGTTGTCAAACCATTGGTGGCGTGAACTTGAAATCAGTCATGGAGGGAGTATTTATTTATACAACAGAAATCAGAAATCTGCATATAATATAAATCAGGACCTCACCCTCCACTCTGCACAGCTCCTTTACCTACACACCAAGGGTTGATAGGTTTCTCTGCCAAGCTGCTGTCAGTGTTCAGTTTCTTGACCTAAGAACTGGTTATACAGGTGTTCATTTTATAATAATTCATTAAGTTGTAAATGTATATCTTCTGTATGTGTACTGTATTTCACAATGAAAATATTAAAAAAACAAAAATAATAGCAAGTTTTGGTAAGGAGGGAAAGAGTACTTTGTACACTATTGGCAGGAGTAGGGCAACAAATGTAGAAATGGGAAAGAGATTTCTTTCCCAAGAGTAGATGAAATGGATTGTTTAAGGGCTAATTTGTTTTGATGTGTAATAATCTACACATAAATATTTGTAGAGTGAATAAACAGATGTTATAAATTATACATAAAAGGATTATAGATTAAAACTTATACAGAAGCTATATAAATCTGGGTTGCTTCAAGTAAGGCTTGATGTTTAAGGACTTCCATGGTTCTAGCTATGTTTCTTAAAGGTATAATTTCATTACTGCATATTCTATATTATATATATATCATGGCATATTCTCATTTTTATTGGTAATTAAATATTTGCACTTAGTTACTTTGAAATTTAGGTGTTCTATTGGAAATGATATGTACACTGTAACTGTTCATGCTTACTTTCATTTATTGACTCATAAGCATTTATTGAGTGTCATCATAATATGTATTTTGTGTATATAAGTGACATGGAAGAAAAAAGCTTCAAAACAAATAATTACATAGAGTGTCACTTTTCTATGGTTTGTTCTATAATGTGCGGATGAAAATGGAGAATGATTTTAAACATAGGTAAGAAGAAGGTGGAAGAAATATTGGGGAAACTTGGATTTGAGGGGGAAAAGGGAACCTATTAAGTTAATAAAAGTAGGGAAATGTATCCATGTAAAGACTTGATATTATTTATTTATCAATGAATAGTAATATAATTTTTAAAAAGTAATTCTTTCCCCCAAATCTGACATTTAGTAAAAAATTGGAAATTGCCAAAAATCTGAAAATATTATTTATATTCTCTATTATTGAAATTGTACAGAATTAATACTAAGAAATATAATTATAATGAATATAACTTAAAGTATTCCATAATATCACAACATAATTGCATTAAGCTTATTATTAAGTAATAATAATGAGGGGTTTTATTGTTTGTTTTTTATTTTTATTTTCTATTTTATTCTAGATGGTCCCCGGCCATCACAAAAAGAAATTGTATCACTACGGGCATTTATGTTACTTTTCCTGAAACAGCTTATATTAAAGGTAAAACAGTTTTATGTAATTCAAAATTGCAGTATATTCGATGAAAAGAATGTTTGGCAGAGTTTAAATCATTATTGTAAAATTAGTTTTACAACCTTTAATTCAGAATTGCTTTCAATATTCTGTAAATTTTAGTATTAACTTTTGTTGAACTTCACTTTGTGTTAATACTCTTTGAGGTCCTCTATCCTAAGGGGTGTAGCAGAAATGGACAAGGAACATATACATAAAAATTGAGCATGAAGATTTCATTTTAGAAAATGATCTGTGTTCCTGTTTGAGAAGACATATATTTTATCACATTAGGATTTTTAAAAGATTAAGATAAATAGAAAAGGTAAAATACACAGCAATTAATATTGTAAAGTTTTATGGTAATTTGCATTATTTTAAGAAAAGAATACATAATTAGAAAATAGTAATAATATATTTAGATGATCAAAATATAATAATTTTTTATAGTGAAGTCAGTCAAATGTTAGCAACTTTAGAAGAATAGGTACAATTTTCTAAATATTTACTTATTTAACTTGAAATAATATAGCCTATGAATTATGAAGTATCTAGATATTTTAATTAAAGCATCACTGCTTTTAAGTTGTCCATATTTTATTTTACAATGATCATGTTGATGGCTGTCTTTAATTAAAGTTTTAATTTTAGATTTAAATTAATTAATTTTTTAAAAAATTAGGATCGAGGGGTCAAGGAAGATGAACTTCAGAGTATATTAAATTACCTGCTTACAATGCATGAGGTAGGACATGGTCTGGGTCTTCTATTTTAATAATTTTATTCAATGCATTAGAAAACATTTATAACTAAATAAATATTGATGATCCTTATTATGCAGGATGAAAATATTCATGATGTGTTACAGTTACTAGTGGCTTTAATGTCAGAACACCCAGCCTCAATGATACCAGCGTTTGATCAAAGAAATGGAATAAGGTATGATTATACTATTAGTATTATTAGTAGGCTTTAATTGAGTACAGTTGTGCTTCCCAGAATAATCCCTATTCAGTTAACTTTTGAGTGTATATAGCAAAATCTTCCATATAAGAAGGGAATAGATGGAGAAAGCTGTTATTAATCTTCTAATACTCAAGGAAACTGATGAAGTGTATAGAAAATGGGTCTCGGGTCTCAAGAAGAGTAATTATATTGTTGTTGCTGTGGTAAAGACATTTTAAGTAGTGGGAAGAGCAAATATTTTGGCAAGAAGATGAGAGAGCATGGTATATTTCGACAAAAGAGAGTTCAAGAAAAGTCTATGAGTTTAGGCTCAAGAGCTAGATAGTGGCCAGGTTTGAAAGATCCATATAATGGTAAGAAGTTCAGATTTTATTTTATTGGTGATGAAAACTAAAGAATTTTGAATACAAAACTGATTTGCTCAGATTTCCATTTTGCTAGATTTACGATTAGCAATGTGGACAATGAGTTGGAGATAGATAAAACTGATGTAGCAAGATCAGTAGAGAGATTATTTTATTCATCAGTGTTAGAGATGACGAGCTAGGACAGTGGCAGTGTGATGGGAATGATGGAGATGAAATATTTTGGAACAAGAAGCCAAAACCAAAAGAATTTGAAAACTAACTTTACTTATGGTGATTGTAAAGGAATTATGTAGATAAGTAAAACATAGTTTCTTGGTTAGTATTCTTATTAACTTAAACCTAAAACCTAGCCCCTTAAGGAGTCTCCCATGTTATTTTTCTGGAGTCTGAGTTATTTGAATAAATAAGAAATCTAGGTTATGCCATGTGTACCTCAGTGAACTTCCACAGGTTATAAAAAGAGTTTGGAAATAATATATTAGTAAATGTCAAGGGACTTTATTAGTGCTTCTTTTACTTGGCCATTTATATCAGCAAATAACAACTTTCTAGTCTTGAAGGACTTTCTTTTCAAATCAGAGAAGCACTCACTTTATTTCTATGTGGATATCTAACTTGTGATACCACTCTTACCTTTGAGTGTACAACCCATTGGGTTGCTAATCTATTTAAATAAGAAGATTGTACATTTAATTATTAACAACTACAAATGTATTTTATTGTGAGGTTAAACTGTATGAAATTGCTGAAACTTAAGTGACTTTACCAAATAAAGGCAATTTTATATGGTTCAACCTAATAATATAATACAAACAATTACACTCATTCTCCTTAAATTATATTTAGATTGAACACTTAGTATCCTTGAACTTAGATCCTAGTACCGGCTTTTTTTTATTATATTAACTGATTAATTAAGAAATCAATTAAAAATATACTCATTACCCTTATGAATGATACCAACCTTCGATTGGTTAATATGGTGAAATGCAAAAATAGAATCCTCCTTTCCTTTGACACACTGGAAATAATGATCTTACAAGGGAGAGTGCTGTTTGGTAAGCTCTTTAGAGGATTGAAATAGTATCTTAACTGTATCACATGAAAAGATTGATTGAGCACAGTAAGTACAAAGGCCTTGTTGCTCATGGTTGACATCAGCCGAACATGTCACGTTGTTACCAGTGTGTTCAAAACAATCACAAACATGGAAAATGTGCTACTTTAATTTTTCCACTTAAAAAGAATGTAGAGGATGTAGGCTCTGGTTTAGAATATGGAAAAAATAGGCTTATTAGATATAAAATTTTAAATTCTGTATCCTAGAAAATAGGTATTAAAGGGTGACAGTTATGTATGGGGAAATTTTTGATTAATTATAATTCAAGCATGCTAAGAAATGAACACAAAGAATGAACTTAATTTAATTCTGGTAATACTTTAAGTGGACTTAAGGAAGACCTTGTGGTGATACTGAACTGAACATTAAAAAATGTAATATTTTTATATCTGAAAATCTTTAGAGAAAAGAATAGACAGTTTCTTTTTTCACATAGTTTAGATCATTTTCTGGCTGAATATAGTAAGCTGGAGCAAATGAATTAGGATTCACCTGTCTTATATTGTAAGTAAACAGTCATTAACTGATTCGTCAGTAAGTTTCCTATTCATACTTTATCTTGGTTTTTGTAAGAAACACTTGTCTGGTTGTGAAAAAAGTCCTGTGTAGCACAGATGTCTGATGGCCTTAGATGATTTCATATTTCAAATATTAAATCATAATTTCTGTTGATCTAAGGTGGACCTTATACCTTTTTACCCCTTTAACTCAGTTATTCCTAGAGAATAGGAATTCTGTGGGAGTTTCTGATTACATATCTGAGTATAGTCATATTTTTATGCTGTGAGGTTTTACTTTGGTTTTCAAGATTATTTTTGCTGTTGAATGTTCTTTGTTATGATTTCCTGAATATTTCTTTTTTTGACATGTATGATTTTTCTATTGTCATATTTGTCTTTTTTTCATTACTGCTGTTGGTCCTTAAAAGTTCTGAAAATGTATTTCAATGTAAATTGATATTCATTTAAGAACTTGAGGGTTTTGCAAAAAACTATCTTCTGAAGGAAATAATCACTGTAGAGTTTACTTCTTCTCATAATGTATTCTTCAGTAGTATAATTTTAAAAAAGTATTACCAACAATGTATTATTTTATTTTTTAAAGTCTAAGTTATTGTTAAACATAAAATAGATGTCATTAACTTTCAGTTATTTGTTCCTCTCTATTAATGTCACTGAAATGACAGGAAAATCATACTGCATCTTCTCTTACCTGTTTTTGTGTTCAGCCTATTATTACTTCACTTCAAAATATAAAATGGCATTTTAAGTTTTACAAAGTTTTTTGTTTTTTTTTTTTTTTTTTGCGGTATGCGGGCCTCTCACTGTTGTGGCCTCTCCCGTTGCGGAGCACAGGCTCCGGACACGCAGGCCCAGCAGCCATGGCCCACGGGCCCAGCCGCTCCGCGGCATGTGGAATCCTCCCAGACCGGGGCACGAACCCGTGTCCCCTGCATTGGCAGGTGGACTTCTCAACCACTGCGCCACCAGGGAAGCCCTTTACAAAGATATTTAATAGAATAAAGCACACCCTAATTTTATAGAGTCACCACTGCCACCCTCAGAGAACCTTCTTAAATTGTAGAATTAGTAGCAAAAGAATGTAGTTATTATTGCCCCCTTCTACCTTGTAGAAAAAATATTTGTTTTTATTTTTTGAAAAAAATGAGATAAAAATTTTGAAGTACATATAAGTATTATAATGAATATATCCCTGCTGTTATATAGGATTTGAAGTGACTGTGTAAGTTAGGTCATGTGTTAGTTTATTGTAGAAACACATTAGGGTAGGAACCAAGAATTGGAAATCTATGAAGAAACAGGTTTGCTTCTTCTGCGACTTCCTCTATAGCTGCTTTATTCCTTCTGTATATAGACTCACCTTTGTGAACGAAACAAGGCTGTCCTATAGTTTCTCTTTTAAATCATTTCCTAATTCAAGAGCCCAACAAAGACTAGATATTGTTTCTCAGAACTCATTCCAAATTCTCAGAAAAGAAAAATAATTCAGCAGGTAGGTATCCATGGTCAGTTTAGCCATAACCAAGAAAAAAGGTCATTAAGTACGAATGACAGGGGAAATTCAAATAGAAGAAGAAATGTGGCTTAACTAAACACGGATCTTAAAATTGAAAGTGTTGTTTAGTGTGCTGGGAGGAAATACTTATGAACAACCAATCATAATGTCCTTTTGAGGATGTATTTGAAGTCCAAATTTAAAGAAAATTAATGTGCTTATTTCCAACTTTTTCAAAGAATTTAAAAACCTGAGAGGTCTTTTATGTTTTATATATTTATAGTTTATTTGTAAAGTATACAGTGCTTATATTTTTAATATTCATAAGTACTCTAAATATCATTTATTTCTATATATTTTAGGGTAATCTACAAATTATTGGCCTCTAAAAGTGAAAGTATTTGGGTTCAAGCTCTGAAGGTTCTGGGATACTTTCTGAAGCATTTAGGTCACAAGTAAGTTGATGTTTTTCACAATGAATTGTAGAAATGTCTACTGAAACTGTATTTCTACTAGGTTTGTAACACATGAATTTGACTGGAATGATCTTACAATGGAAAATAATAACTTCTTGTGGTAAAAGTTGTAAAAATATTTTATGAAAGAATGATTTTTTAATAGTAGTTTATAGAACAAAATCACATTTAAGTAATATGGTTAATTCCTATTGGCCTACTGGAAAGAAAATACTGTTCTTTTAAGGATACAATAAAATATTTCATCAAATAAAATAAAACACATAGGGATATGATTTCAAAGAAAACTTTCTTGACACTGGGAAATTGAGGTCTCCCTGAGAGCTGCTCTTTTGCTCACATGCTAAGTCAGTATTTGTCTGTCTGTATTCTTTTCTAACGTTGAGGCTTATTGTGATTTGAAAATCCTGTAATATCTCTTTTTTCACCCGAAGTCCAGAATTGAGATGCTTTTAAAAATCACCTGCTGATATAATGAGTGTTTTCCATACTGTGTTGTCCTGTGCATGAATAGTCTTGTATAAATCCATTTCCTATACAAATGAGCCCAAGAAAGTAGTACTGCCGTTTAGTAATGATAGGTGGGGTTCCTCTCAGAACTTTAGAATTGCTAAATTTTTTTGGTATTTTGATTTACCAAGAGTTTATCGATAACACTGATGAAAACTGCACAACATTCAGATAAAACATCTCTAACATGCTAAATAGTCTAGAAGAGTAGATATTATTTTCATTTTGGTACCAAATCAGTGGTTAAGTAAGAGATAACAGAGATATCTATATCTATATCTATATCTATCTATCTGTCTATCTATATATATATATATGGAGTATCTATCTATCTATCTATCTATCTATCTATCTATCTATATATTTATATATATGGAGTAGTTCAACAAAACCAGCATTGTAGAAAAGAGTAATGTGCATCTGAGGAACTATAAGTGTACTAGGTGATAGAATACTGGGAGTGAGAGCGTATGCACCATTAACAAGAGATAATGATCACTCATTTAACTTTGGTTATGTAAAGGAAATTGACTGGGAATAATTAATAAAGGATTCTAACCCTATATGCAACTTCTTAAAAGTTGTCAAGAAAACACATTTTAAAATATAGAAATGTGGAAAAGATAAACAAAATTAACCAGTACATGAAGAACAGTCACTGGAAAATACTGCTATGGAGTACACAATAAGTTTGATTAAAAACTTTACCATAAGTTAAAAAAGTAAGAAATAAATGAATTGCTTCTGAGAAAGGGCAGCTACTAAACAGAATTTCAAGAAGTTGAAAGAACTGGTAGAATATCACTGAAATGTTGAATCGTGAGCTAAGAAAATTTTGAAAAAAATTGGTGGAAAAATCTATCACACAAAAATGGAATTGGAAGACACTCAAGGAAGAGAAACTCTGTGGATAGCATAGTAAGATACACAGAAGATAATAATGAAAACAAAGCAAATAATGTGTGTGGATGAATATATGAGAGTTCAGAAGGATTAAAGAGAAAATGATTGATACAGAAGGCGCAGAAATTCCAAAAATGGCATAAATGGAGTTTCCAAATAAGAAAAGCAGACAATGTAATGAAACAAATATTTAAAGCTATAATTCAGTGAGGTCCTAATATAGATTTTGCCATCAGTATTAAAAGGGCACACTGTGTACCAGGAAAAATTTTCCTGAAATGGTTAGTATGAAAGTATACTATTGGATTTAAATATAAGTAAAAAAAAGTTCTTTTTTCAGCAGTGCACAAATTAAAGGAAAAAAATTGTCTGGCCTTAGACTTCTGTATGACAACTTTCAATATAGAAAATGTAGATACTCAAGTGAAGAAAATGGAAGCCAAAATATCCTTTAAATGAAAATGGTGCTGCCAAACAATTTTTAACCGTATAAGGAACTGTTTTTCTGAATAATTCTTGAGAAAATTGCTGGGGGATTAAGTTCAGCCAATTAGGATTGACTGGACAGACTACAGCCAAGTACTACTGGTGAACACTGAATTAATTTAACAGTAAAACTAAGACTAAGACAAGTGTTTGAATTAGAGTAACAGACTGGAATTCCCTTTTTGTATGCCCTAATAAGGTAGAAATGCTACCGTTATAATGAATTGAGAAAGGACTAGGGAAAGGAGGCAAGTAGACAAAGTTCAGAGAGTCAAAGGATATCCATGTAAGCTGACAAATTAGAAATGCAGGCCTATTGAATAAAATTGGATGGCTTAAGAGAGAGGAAAATTTGAGTAAATATGCTGATTTTATCCTTGCTCAGAGTAGGGAAATACACTTCCTAAACACATAGAGGACTTCTTATTCCTTTAGAGTTACAAAGATAAGCAGTTAAAACTGTAATGCTGACAAAATATTGATGAAACTGTATGATTAAAACTGAGAACAATAGATGTAATGGAAGTTTTTAAAAAATCCATAAAATTCAGGAAGCATAACAAAATGTGACATATCTAACACCAAACATATCTGCTATAAAATAAATGTAAAAGTACTGAAAATAAAAGGATGAGTAAAACTATACTACATAAATACAAATAAAAAAAAGCAGTAATCATGATCTTAATATTGGACAAATTAGAATTCAAGCCAAAAAAGCAGTAAACAATATAAACAAAGATACTTTATAACATTAAAAGTTGAAACTTTCATGAAACAGAAATTACAGGAGAAATAATCACTAATAATTTAAAACATTAAAACAAATTTTAATTCACCCCAGTGCATAAAAGGCAAAAGACAGAGTAATCTAAATAATAAGGTAAATCTGATTAATATAGCTTGAAGTTGGTACCATATTGATAAAGAATATAACTTCAAGTGCTCATGGAACATGCATGAAAATTTGACAGGGTGTAGTAGGCATCAAAGAAAAATTCCAAAACATAGGGACAAAACAGGCAAGATTCTCTTGTTAACATGCAATAAAATTAGAAAGTAGGAACAAAATCAGAAACCAAAGTTTCTTCTACCTAGACATTTAAAATGTATTAAACAATTTTTGTGTCATAGAGAAATACACACTAAAATTGCAGAATTTTTAGAAAACAACTTCAGAAAACCTGTGGGAGACAGCTAAAGAAGTGCTTAGAGGATTATCATAGCTGTAGACCAATAGAAAAGAAATAAATAAAGAAAGAATTAAAATGTAAAAGTTAGATAAAGAATAACAGAATAAATGGAAATAATAAATAGGAAAGTAGGAATTAATGATTTAGAAGACAATCATTTAAAAATCTGATTTTTAAAAATCATGATAGAAATGGATACATCACCATTAAGCAACTCAAGAAAGGGCAAAAATATGAATGTACAAAATAAATGATAATTTTCATAATTAATATAGAAACAGGAAATTAAAAGGATTTTACATGATAACTTTCATAGCTTTCCCTAGAAATTGATAAGACAACCCAGTAGAAAAATAGGCAAGGATATAAATGAACAGCTTGTAGAGGGAAATTACACGTGGCACATAAACATATGAAAAGAGCTGATTTCTACTTGTAATAAGGGAAATATAATCTAAAACTAAAGTAAGACATCATTTTTCACACATTAGATGGATAGAAATATCAAAATTCAACATCCATCTCTGTTAGCAAGGTTGTGGAAACAGCAAGCATCTCACACATTGCTAACTGGAACATAAATTAGTGTAACCCCGTGTGTAGTGCAATTTATTAATTTTGATCAATGTCCATCAAAATTACGAATATATATACTTTTTAACCCAGTAGTTCATTGCTTGCACATATGTGAAATGATGGCTATTCAGAGTTATTCATTGTTGCTTTGTTTACAATAGTAAATGTTACAAGAAACCTTAAATTTCTATTAATAGAGGATTTGTTAATAAATAAGTTATAGTTCATTTATTAAATAGAGTACTATGCAGCTATAAACAAAATCAATGAGATAACTCTATATATACAGATATCACAACTATATTGTTAAAAGATTATAAAAATAGTATAGATGGGTATGTATTAGATGCTATTTTTGTATAAAGAAGAGAATATGAGAATATAATACTTATGTTTGCAGTGAGAAAGTCTAGTAGAATTCATAAGAAATAAGAAACCAAGAACAGTGGCTTCTAATGGGGCATTGGTAGAAACGAAGGTGGATATAGATCATGTAAATATTTTAATCATGTGAATGTTACATATCGAAACAGTTTTTCAACAAAAAATTATTTGAAAAACTACAAATATTAAATATAAAAAGCACCTTTAAAATCTTGGAAGAATTTTCAGTATTTATATTATTAATGGAGTTGGATTAAGTAAAATCAATGACCGATTAGTTAAAATGAGGAGTTATTTATTGGAGCAATGATGGAGCAAAAGGGCTAAGGCTAACACTGAAATTAAGTGTTAGTTTAACTACTTACCTACACAGTTCAAATGATTCCTATCAATGTGACTATGAAGTTAAATTTAGTAGTCAAAAAATAACACTTAAAAGAAAGCATGGGGCTCCCCTGGTGGCACAGTGGTTGGGAGTCTGCCTGCTGATGCAGGGGACACGGGTTCGTGCCCCGGTCTGGGAAGATCCCACATGTCGCGGAGTGGCTAGGCCCATGAGCCATGGCCGCTGAGCCTGCGCGTCCGGAGCCTGTGCTCCGCGATGGGAGAGGCCGCAACAGTGAGAGGCCCACATACTGCAAAAAAAAAAAAAAAAAAAAAAAAAAGAAAGCATGTACAGCTTGATGGTTAATACAGATAACTGGTTAATAAAATACAAGTAGTTCATCGGCTTAAGTTGGGCTGCCTAGGTTTGGATCCTAGCTTAGCCACATGTTTTCTGAGTGGTTTAGAAACATCTTTGAGTCTCAGTTTTTAACCCTATAAATGAGTGAAATCATACTGCTTCCCTCATTGAGTTTTAAGGATAAATGATGTAATAGATGTAAAGAGGCCACAGTATATTGCTATACGTTAATTTAAATAGTTAACAAAAATGTAAGAGGTACAATTTAATGTGCAGTTTTGATAAAGGTAGAATATTTCTTCATTATGATAAGGTATCATAAATAGCTGACACCAAATATAAAAATGAAACACTAGCAGTATTCAAATAGCAATCAGATGTTTCTACTATAACCTAATCATTACTAGTAATTATTATTCAAGATTTGAAACAAATAAAACACACAATCAGTAGCAGGAAATAGGTGTCTGTTTATAGGTAGTTTGATTATATACCTAAAAACCTAAGAGAAGGCCACCGCCATGACGTCGTGCCAGGATGGCTGCGAGGAGCCCACTGCTCGTGGCTCACTGGCCCCGGGAGGGGGTTTGGGGGGACATTCCCAGCAGCTGCTCAAACTGTTCGTTTTGGGGATCCTCCCTGTTTCTCCCTGCTTGGCACTGGCTGCCAACATACGCTTTTCCTTGGTGGAACGGAAACATTCATCTGGACGAGCTGACGAGCTCCAAGACTGACTAAAGGCAACATCTGGATGCAGTCGCCAGGAGTTGTGGTTGCTTTGACCACATCTAGCAGAGATGCAGAAAGCCTTACCAAAAGCCCAGTGCATTCACTGTGAAGCTGCCCAACACTTTTAGCACACCTGGGGTCAGTTAGGAGGGCAAAATGCCCATGAGAGCAGGATGAGCTCACCCCGTGCCTTTCAATGATCTCAAACATTTGCCATCTATCCCAGGACATGCAAAGTACCACCTACATGTGTATTGGATTTCTTGGATGTGGCGGGAGAAGGGGAGGAGAAGAACATGTTTCTACCATCTTTATATAGTAAATAAGTAATAAGGAAAGACTACAGTCCATCTACTAGGGTGAAGTACAACTCCACTTACTCTGTGACTAAGCAAGTTATATAATATCGGCCTCACTCTCCTCGTTGGTAAAACAAAAATAATAATAGTACCTGCCTCATGAAGCTTTTGAAGACTGATAAGATGACAAATGTAAAATGGCCACACCAAGTAACTTCTCAAAGAATGTAGGCTAAAAGAATTAAGTTATTTTATCATATTCTCTCTGTGTCTTCTCCAACTTCTATGCAGAAAAGTCTCCTCCATTAAAAAACTTCAAACTTGATCTATGGTTCACCCTCAAAACTAACCACATCTCCACTTCTTTATTTTATTTTATTTTTTTTGATGTGAACTATTTTTAAAGTTTTTATTGAATTTGTTACAACATTGCTTCTGTTTTATGTTTTGGGTTTTTTGGCTGCAAGGCATGTGGGATCTTATCTCCTTGACCAGGGGTTGAACCCGCACCCTGCTGCATTGGAAGGCAAAGTCTTAACCACTGGACCACTGGGGAAGTCCCACCATCTCCACTTCTTTAAATGTCTAGTTCCTTGAAAGAGGAGTCTGCATGTGTGGTCCTGCCCTAGCTCCCATTCATGCTCACCACCTGCTCCCTCCCACACAATAAGTGATGAAGATCATTCATCAGCAGCCCTTGCCACCTGACTTGGAGTGTTTCCCAGGCTCCCCCACTGACATGCTGGACACAGGACTGGAGTGGGTCACTAGAATGTGGACAAACACTATATTTGCCACTTGTGAGCAGAAACTTTGAATGTGCTCACTTCCTTTACTTTCATTCTTCTTCCATGCGAACAGCATGGAAAAGAAAGGCTGCTGTTTTAGCCTGAGTCCTGGAATGAGAGGATGCCTTGAGCCCAGGAAAGCCCTCCAGAATTGCAGCCAAATCACAGGCTTCATTTCATTTCAGAAGACAATAAATGTTTTATTCTGTTGGAAAACAAAAACAAAACCAAAAACCTAAGAGAATCATCTTTAAAACTGTTGAAACATGAGATATCACCCAAAGTCAGCATCTCATTTGTGTTTGGAGGAGTCATTTGATAGTGAATCTGAATTGGGTTCATGGATGAAGCTAATCTGAAGTCTGGGTGGGGTAGTCTCTTCTAACACTGAGTTTATAATTTTTGTAAGTACCTAGGATACAGGTTGGGAGATAATCCATAGACTTTAATTGTCAGCTGAACTGGAGATAGGCTTGACATCTATCACAAATATTGAGAAGTCTGTTCTAAATAATATATGCAGCTATTCCCACCTCCTGAAGATGGAACTTAAATCCCCTCTCCTTGAGTGAGGGATGGACGTACTGGCTAACTTCCAAAGAATAGCAAAACATGACTCTTTTTCACTATTGAATAAGGTTAACATCACCAGTCATATGTCATGTTGATATCATGTATTCCCTGATGTAATATGATGAGAAGGGCACTTCATCTCTGTGATACTCTTCTAAAACATAAATAACCTCAGTCTAATAGTGAGAAAGCATCATACACCCTGAAATTGAAAGACGGTCTACAAAATACTTAACCAATACTCTTCAAAACTGTTAAAAGGCATGAAAAACAAGGGATGGGAAACTGCTACAAACCAGAGAAGTCTAAATGTAAAGTGGTATTCTGGATTGGATCCTGAACAGAAAAAAAGGTCATGGTGAAATCTAAATAAAGTTTGTAGCTTAATTAATAATAATGTACTTATGTTGATTCTTAGTTTTGACATATGTACTATGATAAGGTAAGATGTTAACATATGGGGAAGCTGGGTGAATTATATATGGGAACTCTCTGTACTATCTTTTCAACTTTTCTGTAAATCTTAAAATTTTCCAAAATAAAAAGACATATAAACTTGAGAAACCCTACCTTTGATATATGCTTGAATAGAAAGCCAAACTGTTCCTTAATGGAGGTGGCTTAATTACAGTTATTCGCAGGACAGAATTCTAACAAATGGTTCAAACAGATGATCAAAATGCCCAATGCTATACCATACTAAAGCTATAATAATTTTAGCTTCTAAAAATTTTAAAGCACATACTATTTAATGTTTACTGTGGAAATAAAAATTTCTCAACCAAGTATGTTTGTTTAATGTCTTAACTTCAAACAATGTAACTTCTGGATGAATTCTCCAAGATAATCACACTCTAAAAGGCACTGTTGGGCTTCCCTTGTGGCGCAGTGCTTAAGAATCTGCCTGCCAGTGCAGTGGACACAGGTTTGAGCCCTGGTCTGGGAAGATCCCACATGCAGTGGAGCAACTAAGCCTGTGTGCCACAACTACTGAGCCTGCACTCTAGAATCCATGAGCCACAACTACTGAGCCCACGTGCCACAACTACTGAAGCCCGCACACCTAGAGCCCGTGCTCCTCAACAAGAGAAGCGACCACAGTGAGAAGCCTGCGCACAGCAATGAAGAGTAGCCCCCGCTCGCCACAACTAGAGAAAGGCTGCATGCACCAACGAATACGCAATGCAGCCAAAAATAAATAAATAAATAAATAACTAAATAAATAAATAAATTTAAAAGGCACTGTTGGTAGTTAAATGAATCAACATGCTATTAGTTGTTTGTTACAGGCCTGTTACATGTTGACAGTTGTTTAACCTAATAGCGTCTTTCTTTTTTGGACTAGCTGAAATTAGTCCAGTTTATCTGGCAGAGCCAGTTGTCTGTTAGTAAAAAGTAGTGGTGTGGATTCTGGGGATACAGCAGTTCAAAAAGAAAGCTTCCTCCTCATCTACTCTCTCAACTCCAAGCTATTTGGCTCTCTTCTGCCAAAATGGTGGCTCTTGTGTGTACAAATGAGTCTTGATGTTCTGTTGGGGTAACAGTAGAGAAAAATGGCAACTCGTGAGGGATTTTTTCTCTCCCATGGGAATGACAAACAGCTGAAGAACTATGTTAGCAGCCTAAGGTAAAGACTAAAAAGCAGCAAATTTTAAGAGATGTTTTGATCTCAGATATCTCTGCCTCCCATTCTCTCTCCTCTCCTCTGTCTTCCAAGGAATATTAACATTGGCTTCTATTTAAGTTACCACCAGAATGCCAAGAGGTACCTGAATTGATGGGATGAACTTTCCCTGTCCTTGAACTTGTGGGAGTGTAAGAATATTGGAGTGCTAGAATGCTGGCTTCAGGACTTACAGCATGCTAAGTTTTGTACTACAGATCAGTGCACTTAGAGGGATCTTTGCCTTACAACACCTGCAGGGATCTCATCATTTAAAATTCATAGTAGGGAGATCTAAGTGCAACAGTGTGAAAATGGAAGATAACAACTCAGTTGAAGGGGCATAGCAACCAGAGACAGGAGATAAGAGAGAATCATCAAATTATGTACTCAATGAAATAGAACTAGTGTGGAAGCTATCATGGAACCTTTGAATTTTACCTTTAAAAAGTGCATCTGAGATTCAAGTAGAGCACCAAAGGTGACATTCTGCCTCTTTATATCATTATTTTTCCCTATTCACCCAAATTAGTGAACTGGAAGATCTCAAAGCATGGACCAAAAACATAAAATGAGAAACTATATAAAGGCATAGGAGACTTAACATGTGACTAATAAGAATAATTGGAGAAGAAAAACAATGGGTAAAACAAGATATCCTGAAACACTTTGTACTACTAAGAACTTAGAAATGTTGGGTAAAATATAGCAAAATTCCTTTCAGATGTATAGCTGGGTACACAAAAGTAAGGGAAATTCTCATATGTCAAAAATGAAGATCAGACATAATAGAAGTTATAATTCTTAAGAAACAAGATCATATTGAGCTTTTAAACAAATAATCAGAAGTAACTTCTGGAAATGAAAAGGCACTAACTAAAATTAACAGCTCCATGGGCATGTTAAACAGTTTATACAGAAATTAAGAAAGAATTGGTGAACTAGAAGAAATGAAGAAACTACGTAAAAGCATCATCAAGAGACAAAGATGATAAATAGGAAAGAAGATTAAGGATATAGAGAAAGAATGAAAAATTTCATAGAATAAAATATCAATACCTAGGAATAAATTTAACCAAGGAGGTTGAAAGATCTTTATACTGAAAACTGTAAGACATTGGTGAAAAAAAATGAAGAAGACACAAACAAATGGAAAGATATACCATGCTCATGGATAGGAAGAATCAATATTGTTATGTCCATTCTATCCAAAGTGATCTACATATTTAATGCAATTGCTATCAAAATGCCAATGGTATTTTTCACAGAAATAGAACAAATAATTCTAAAATGTGTATGGAACCACAAAAGACCCTGAATAGCCAAAGCAATCTTGAGAAGGAACAAAGATGGAGACATCACACTTCCTGATTTTAGATTATAATCCAAATTTACAGTATTCAAAACAGTGTGATCTTAGCATAAAAACAGACTCATAAATCGATGGAATAAAATAGCCCAGAAGTACACCCACACATATATGGCCAACACTTTATGACAAAGGAGCCAAGATATACAGTGAGGAAGAATAATCTCTTCAATAAATGATGTTGGGAAAACTGGACAGCCACATGCAAAAGAAGGAAACTGGAACTCTAGCTTACATATTAGATAAAAATTAACTCAAAATGGATTAAAGACTTGAACATAGCACCTGGAAACAGGGGGTAAGCTCCTTGACATCATTCTTGGCAATGAGATTTTGGATTTGACAACAAAAGCAAAAATAAACAAGTGATTATATCAATCTAAAAAGTTTCTGCACAGCAAAGGAAAGTCAACATATGAAAAAGCAACCTACTGAATGGGAGAAAATATTTGCAAATCATTTCTCTGATAAGCTATTAATATATAAAATATATAAAGACTTCATACAATTTAGTAACAAACAAGCAATCCAATTAAAAAATGGGCAGAGGATCTGAATAGACATTTTCCAAGGAAGACATACAACAGGTACATGAAAACATGCTCAGCATAACTAATGCAAGTCTAAGCCACAATGAGATATCACCTCATACCTGTTAGATTGGCTGTTATCAAAAAGAAAAGAGATAACAGTGAGGATATAAAGAAAAGGGAATCCATGTGCACTGTTGGTATGAATATAAATTGGTGCACCCACTATGGAAAACACTATGGAGATCCCTCAAAAAATTAAAAATAGAACTACTATATAATCCAACATTGTCACTTCTGGGACTGTATCCAAAGGAATTGAAATCACTATCTCAAAGAGATTTCTGTACCCCCATGTTCATTACAGCATTATTTACAAATAGCCAGGACATGGAAACAACCTAATTGTTCATTGACAGACGAATGGATAAAGAAAATGTAGATACTTAGATTGTAGTTTTCTCTGTTTCTATATATAAAATGGAATAATATCCAGCCATAACAAAGAAGGCAGTCCTGTCATATGCCACAACTTAGATGGACCTTGAGGGCTCTATACTAAATAAAATAAATCAGACAAAGACAAATATGATATCATCTCACTTATGTGCGGAATCTGTAGAAACCAAACTCATAGAAACAGAGAACAGATGGGGGTTTCCCATAATCTGCAGGGTAGAGACTGGGAGAAATGAGTAGATGTGGTCAAATGGTACAAGCTTCCAGCTGTAAGATAAATGAGGTCTGGAGCTGAAGTGTACAGCATGGTGACTATAGTTAACAATACTGTATTGTGTAGTATTTAAGAGTTGCTAAGAGAATAGATCTTAAACATTTTCATCACAAGAAAGAAAATTTTGCAACTATGTAAGGTGATGGTGTTAACTAAACTTGTGGTAATTATTTTGCAGTATATACATGTATCAAAGCATTATATTGTACACCTTAAACTAATGCTGTGTTGTTATATGTCAATTACATCTCAATAAAACTGGGGAGGAGTGGAGCTGATAGGCAGTTGTAACAAATGTTCCTCTCTGTTGGAGGGTGTTGATAGTGTGGAGAGGCCATACATACATGGCATACATGGGGCCACCCAGGGGAATATGGGTAATCTTTGTACTTTCTGCTCAATTTTGCTGTGCACCTAAAACTACTCTAAAAAATAAAATCTGTTTAAAAGCATGTGTTGGGGGAGAAGCTGATAGGGAAATAAGAAACTAAAACAAAGTTTACTTGTTATTGGGGCAGGGGGCAGTGTGAATGAGGAGGAAAGGGTATGAGTTGGGTTTCAAACCTCTCTGTATCTGTTTATGTCATCATTATTTTTTACCCAGGTAAAAGTATTACGTATTTTAAAAACTGAATAATAAAACCTGGCAGGGCTTCCCTGGTGGCGCAGTGGTTGAGAGTCCACCTGCCAATGCAGGGGACACGGGTTCGTGCCCCAGTCTGGGAGGATCCCGCATGCCGCAGAGCGGCTGGGCCCATGAGCCATGGCCGCTGAGCCTGCGCGTCTGGAGCCTGTGCTCCACAACGGGAGAGGCCACAACAGTGAGAGGCCCGTGTACCGCAAAAAAAAAAAAAAAAAAGCTGGCAGACCAATATTTAAATAGACCAAACTAAACTTTAAGGGAAAAAATTTAATGAAGCTAAAGAGGGGCATCATGTAATGAAAAAAGTATAATTCAACCAGGAAGGTAAAACAATGTCATATTTATATATGCTCAACAGCATAGATGAGGTATCAAAAGCAAAACTGACTAGATTTGAAAGATAAATCAAAATAGTTTAGAGATTTTAACGTATTCTTTTTAAAAGAGCCATCACAAAGTATAATTTTTTTTTTTTTTTTTTTTTTTTTTTTTGTGGTATGTGTGCCTCTCACTGCTGTGGCCTCTCCCGTTGCGGAGCACAGGCTCCGGACGCGCAGGCTCAGCGGCCATGGCTCACGGGCCCAGCTGCTCCGTGGCAAGCGGGATCCTCCCGGACTGGGGCACGAACCCGTGTCCCCTGCATCGGCAGGCGGACTCTCAACCACTGCGCCACCAGGGAAGCCCCAAAGTATAAATTTGAACCAAAAAAATCCATTGGCTTGATTAGGATATACGTTCTCCTCAAGAACAGACAAAACTATTCAAATGAGGCCATAAAAATTGACTCCATAAATTTAAATAAATTATTATCATACAGATGACTTCTCACCCACAGTGTGATTAAACAAGAAACCAGTGATAAAAATCAAACTAAGAAAATGGGGATATACATATTTTAAATAACCATAATATGACATCATTGTGCAGATAATAAAATACTTAGAATCAAAAGATATTAATATGTTTGCATATTTATACTTTTGAGAGTTGGCCTAAGTGGTATTGGAGGCAACTTACAGCTCTAAGTATTACAATAAATGAAGAAACATGTTTTGTCTTTTTTCCCCTAGATTCTAAATGTTATGCTGAATGTAAGAGTACTTTAACATTAGGATATCTTTTAATATGGTCTACTTATTAACAAATTACAGAATAGCTATATAATCATAATGGGTACAAAAAACTTTTTGTAAAATTAATTATGCATTCATCATAAAAATTCTTAGGAAACCACGAATATAAAATGATTTATTTTACCTGATAACATGTATCTACCCAAAACTTAACACAGACCTATTTAGTGGTGAAATGTTAGAAATAATCCTTTGCATAACTAACAATTAATCAAAGCCTGTTTTCACCACTCCTGTTCAACATCATGTTGAATAATATAATGACATTTATAGGACACTGTACCTAAAGACAGCAGAATTGTTTTCAGGCTTCATTTGCAACATTCTCCAGAATATAATATAGGTTGGGCTGTAGTACATAAAACAAGTTTCAGTAAATCTAAAAGAATTGTGGTCAAACAAACTATGTTCTGACTACAACAAAATTAAATTAGAAATCAACAAAAAAGAGATTTGAGAAATTGCTAGATAGAGTAAATAGCACACTTCTAAATAACTCCTCGATTTAAAAGAAATCACAAAGAAAGATAGAAAATAATTTGATTTGAATAAAAGCAAAACCACAGCACATAACAATTTATTGAATCCTAATGCATTGCTGATGAGAATGTAAGATTCTCCAGCTGCGTTCCAAGAGGGTTTTCTAATTTCTTAAAAAATGTAGCACTTATTATACAACCAGATATTTCTATATTTAGGTGTCTGCCCAGGGAAGATGACATCATATGTTCACAGCTAGACTTGTTCATGAATGTTCTTGGTACCGTTATTCATAATAGGCAAAAACTTGAGACTATCCAAAATTCCACCAATTGGTGAATAAATAAATGAAATATCATAGGCCCATATGATGGAATACTATTGCACAATTGAAAGGAAATGAATTACTGATGCATACTATGACATGAATGAGTTCCTAAAAACATTATGCTAAATGAAAGAAGCCAGATGCAAAAGACTATGTATTGTATGATTCCATTTATATGAAATATCCAGAATGCAGGTTGGTGGTCACATGGGGCTAGTGATGGAAGTGGGGATTGCCTACAGATGGGCACAAGGGAACTTTTTAGGGTGATGAAAATGTTCTAAAACTGGATAGTAGTGATGATTGCATGACTCTATAAAGTCTTTAAGAAAGCACTGGCTTGTACACTTATAAAATTTGTGAATTTTATGGTGTGTATATTATACCTCAATAAAGCTAATAAAAACTTGAAAAGCAAAATTTAAAACTCTTAGCAAATGTAGGATAATAGTGTTATTGCCTTGGATTAAGGAAGGGTTTGTAAACTACTAAGTAAACATACATAAATCATCTAGGAAAAATTTGATAAATGTGATCATTAAAATATAACATGTTTTAAAACCATAAGAAGTGAAAAGACGAGCCACAAAGTGAAAGATGATATTTGCAGTTTATTTGTAATGCAGTGGGTTTGTATCCTGACCCTATGAAAAATCATGCAAACTAATGAGAAAAAGAAAAACCATTAGGAGAATGAAGAATATAAACAGTTCACTGAAGAGCAAACTTGATTTGGCTAATAAGCATATGGAAAGATACTCGACTTCGGTAGCAATCAAAAGTACAAAATTTTAAAGTTACCTTTAATACCCACTAGGGTGATAAGCTTTAAAATTTTTGACAGTATCAGGTGTTGGCAAGGATATGCTAAGAGACTTTCAGATCACTGGTGGAGTTGTATAATTGTTACAATCACATTGGGGAACAATTTGACAGTTTTCAAAAAGATGAAGCTACTCTATGACTAATTATTAATTGTCTCCATGACATGGAGACATTCATGTATGTGCACAAATGCTCAATGTAACATCATTGGTAATAATGAAAAGTTGGAAACAACGTAAAAGAATATCAGTAGGATAACAGAAATGAATTTAGGTATGTTCATACAATTGGATATATTCAACTTTGAAAATGAATTAACAAAAGTTAACTTTCATAAACCTAATATGAAGCAATAAAGCAAGTTGTAGAAGGATGTATAGTAGTGATATCATTTATCTAAACTTCAAAAATATGAAAATATAAAATAAATAGTTTAGGAATAGGTACATATCTAATAAAAGTATAAAGACATGCATGGCTATATAAAAGCAAATTCATGATATCATTTACCCCAAAACATAGTGAAAAGGATGGGCTCATGGACAGGTACCCAGAAGTGCTTATTTTAATACTTTATTTCTTAAGTTGTAGTAATGGTGGCTACATGAGTATTTATTATATGATTTCCTTTCTTTTTAAAAAATCAGATCTTAAAAAAATAAATGGGTAAGGAAAGGGATAGCAGAAAAAGAATTCGGAACTTCGTTGGCATTATAGAAATCAGATGTGATCTGAAAGCACAAAATAGAATCAGTTGAACTTGAAGTTAAAAGTTCAAAACAAAAAATTAGAAGACATTATACATTGATGAAAGGCACAGTTTAAGTAGATGATGTTATGGTCATAAGCCTCAAAGCATCAAATATTGCATTCAAATATGTAAGGAAAACCATTAGAGATGCTATAAGTAATTGATAAGATACAATAGTCGAGACAGTATTTCTCCTTCAGAATGAGGCCAATTGAATAACATATAACGATATAGAGAAATTGAGTATATATTCATAAAACTTGACTCAGTAGATATATGTTCAATCTTACATGCTTTGAAAATATACTTTATGGCTATAGGATATTTACTAAAATAAAAAATAATGTCCTTGACCATAAAGTAAACAATGTGGACACAGTAGAGATTTTACTGGCACCATTTTCTGACTGTAAGGTAATAAAATTAGAAATTAAAAAAAAATTGAGCAAAAAAAATTTCAACTATTTAGAAATTAAGAAACGTTCCCAAAAACCTGCTAGTGAAGAGAAGATAATAAAAGGAAAATAAGTTCTTTAAAATTATCTATGCATCATAGCAAAAACGTACTCAGAAGTAAATACTTCCAATATTGAAGAAAAAGATAATGATAGGAATGTATACTCATATTGCAGCATTGATTAAAGGACAGCAGAGTAAGCTAGGAAGTACAAATTAATAAAGGTGAAGACTGGCATCAAGAAAGAAAATAAAACAAAAACTGTTGAAGGGATCACTGGCTACAAGAGTAATTTTATTGAAGGAATCAATAAAATGGATAAAACTTTTTCATATGTCGTTAATATAAAATGGAAAAATTTGGGAATGAAGAAGGGCCTTCAGAATTATAGGCCAGATTATAGTAATTATAAGAAAATATGTTATGACAGCATACAAGATGTTCACTTCTAGTCCTTGGTAATAGCATCATTTTGCTACAACTATTTTTAAATACTTTTTTGGGGGGTTCTCTATACATATACATACTACTTCTTCCATCAGATAAAAGGTGGGAAGAGTAAGATCACTAATAAACAAGGTAAAAGTACAGGTGCACAGAACATAATTCTGTTTTGCTTCACTAGTAATCACTATCTGATATTTCAACAGAACCATGCTATGGTCCTTTAGTTCATAGTTGTGTTTTGATACAATTTCTCATAAACACCGACAGATGCATGTATTATTGAGTTCCTGTAGCTTATCCATTCTTAACCTCAAAGTAAAAGGCTGAAGAAATTTAGGTTAAAACCTCAAAAAATTTTACAATTCTCCTGGTAGATTAAAGGAGTTTGAAAAGTATAATACTGTCCATTATTTGAATAACTAATGATTCTTAACTATAGAATAATATATAGAATAGTAGCCTAAAATGATCTTACTTTCAGTTTATTAGAAAGGAAATTGAAAATGTAAATAATATTTTAATGTAGTTCCTGAAAATCATGAAAAAATTTAGTAGCTGCAGTAAGGAAGAGCTATACCACGTAGCTTAATTGAAAGACTCAATTAGATATAGATAGATTTGTATTGAACTGAACTTATAAACCTAATGCAGTTTTGATAAAAATTCCAAGTTTTCTTTAAAAAATTTCAAAAATTGTTGTAAAGCTAACTCAGGTGAACAAACAAGTAAAAAAAAGTCAGTGAAAGATTAAAAAATAAGTATAATGAGTGTGTATTGTGATAAGTCTAGTAGACCTTATACGAAGGAATGAACTAAAAAAAAGAGGTGAATAGAAACCCCAGGTACACATGCTAATGTATGTATGTTTAGATATGAGGAACATTATTAAAATGTGAATTATTAAATCATTAGCAGCAAAAAACTGTTTAATTTATGAATTGGAGTCTTACCCCAAACCATGTTTCCTCTCTCATCTTTTCTCTCCAAGCCCTAATTTTTGCATTTGACTGTTTTATTATTATTATAATACATAGGATTGGTGAAACTGCTGGTAATTTGTACCTTGATGTTGGAGTATGAATGTACATATTTTTGGAGGTCATAAGCTTCAAAGTCTCATAAAATAAAATTAAACTTAAAAGTTTTAACCTTATAATTTTCATTACAAGAATTTATCCTAAGGAAATGACTATGGATATGCCGAAGGATTTATGTAAAAGGACAAAGTTTTGTTTATGGTAGAAAAAAAATTGAAAATAACATAAATGGCCAACAGTAGTGAATGGATAAATTATGCTACATTCTAGTTATAAACTATATTTAATAACTGACATTTTAAGACATAATATTGTTGTTTTACAGGTGACAAGCTACAAATTATCTTATGTAGAATTATTTCCATTGTATTGATATCATCTATATCTATCTATCATATACTTACGCAACGTAATTAGTCTGAAAAAACATCAACTGATATTTATAATGATTATCTGGGTTATAGAATTATGGGTTTTCTTTTTTTTCTTTGTCCTGTTCCAACATATTCTCTGAATTTGTTACAAGAAGTATTTTTTGGTCATCCCCCCCAAAATACTTGTTTTGTGAAGAAGGAAATTGGGGTGTGTTTTTAATGGAATAGTTAGTAAGCTAATAAATGTGTTATTTGTATGAGATTAAAAGGTTACTCTTTTAAAAAAATAGATTGCACTCAATCCAAGTGGGCAGAAGTCCTATAAAATTTAAAAGGTAAGGCAGCTAGGCACTAAAGTCTGAAGTCTGTTTAGGTCTTAAAGTTAAACAGGTTCAAGTTGTTAGTTTCTCGAATATATACCCTAGTGAAGCCTTTCTGAACTGAATACATAGAGCTGGGTCTTTCATTAGAGGTCCTCTGGGAAACAAAATCATGTGATGTACAGGGCCAGCATGCCCATTTTATGCCTGAAATGATGGATGCTACTTTTGGCTATCTCTTGATTGCTGTGAGACGGCATTTATTGGTGAGCATTGTTTCAAAGAAAACTGCAAGAGAAAGCTGACTCATCTTTTTCCTGGTATATGCAGTATTCTTCAAGTCCCCCTAAGAGGTAGAATTAAGCTGCTCTGTAAACATTTACTTTGGAGGAGATAGTCAAGAGAGCATGAATTTCTTTAGTAGTTGAAATTATGGTGTCCCAGTTAAGAAATTACTCTAAATTCCAGATAGCCTAATTTAAATGACTTTTACCAGCTCCGTGTATCAAAGAGATATATCAAGAGATATACATTGGCATTTGTTTTTCTTGATTGGGAGCAAATGAAAGTGTCAGGCTTCCTTTCCTTAGGTGTGGCTTGAGATGGAAGAGACTAAAGGCTTCCCCTTCATAATCCCGGAATATCCGTCTCGTTATTTATTTATTTTTTTAATGACCATTTGACTTTTCCCAGTCTTAAGTGTTTTACAAACACAGCCATTAGACACTTGCCCTAGCTTCCTTTTGGATTTAGGTAATTGCTGTTTCCTTCTCTGGGCTGAGGAGGATTGGGTGAGGGGAAATAGCTGTGCTGCCTCTTTTGTTGTGCAGTGTGAAGCTTGAAGGCTGATGTTAGAAGAGAGGATTTCCAGGTGAGTGGTGCCCAGATAAATGGTTCATTATTTGATTTGTGCATTAATTAAGGTAGCAATAGCTCCTGTAACAAACAGTGAAGTTTTAGGAACTTACCAAACTAGTAGTTTCTTTCTTATTCACTTAAAATCCAAATGGGTATCCTCAGCAGTTGATTTTCTTCAAGCTGTGCTTTAGAGACCCACACTGCTTCTTTCATCTAGTACCTCTGTGTCTTCATCATAAGGCTCCTGTGTTGCTGCCTTGAGGAAGAGCATGGAAGAGTACATGAATATTTTTTCTGTAGCCCAGGCCTAAAAATGATCCACAACTTTTCTTCTTGGGCTCCATTGACTAGAACTCAGTGGCCACACATAGCTGTAAGAGAGGCTGGAATTATAGTATAGCTGTGGGCTCAGGAAGAAAGGAACAAAAGTTTGGTGATTACCTAGTCAGTTTGTGTTATAGTTGCCAAATCCACACAGGAGACAATAGAAAATCAAGGTAAGAAATGAAATACTGAGCGTTGGGGGCCAAGAAGTTCCAGATCTTGACTTCTAAGAAAGTGACATGAATGAAAGGTATGTAGTAATTCCCTGGGCTGGAGCTAAGTGTTCCAGGAGGACTTTAATAGAGCTTTCTATTCTAAGTATGGATTTGGTAGGGGAGCAGTTAAATGGGCCAACAGTTAAGTGAGCCACAGATACAAGCAGTAATGAGTTCCCTTTACTTCTGTCAAATTATTTTGCTTTCTATTCAGTTTTAACCATACTTATACATTTTTGTTACTAAAGTTTTACATAGATTATTTCATAGACTTTGGACAGAAAGGATTGAAAATTCTGTTGTCTCTGTGTTAAGGGAAACTAATAATTTAACCTAAGAAAATAACTCCTAAATAGCTATTAGAAATTTGAAAATTATAGCTGTTAACATTTATACAATGTTTTATAATTTGTATACTTAACATTTTAGTTTGTGCAGACATTTTGAGAGGTGTTTAAATAGTAGTCTTGGTATTTTAGAAGACAGCTATGCTATAAACTGTCATTTAGTAGATGGAAGTTAGTAAACATTACTTATGTAATTCTGTATCTGCTTATAGATTTTACTGCTTATCCTAACATCTTGTGCTTAGAAAATCCAGTGTGTTTCCTAGTATGATTTTTTTTTTTTGCCCCTGTTTCTCCAGGAGAAAAGTTGAAATTATGCATACCCACAGTCTTTTTACTCTTCTTGGAGAGAGGCTGATGTTGCATACAAACACTGTGACTGTCACCACGTACAACACACTTTATGAGGTAAAAACTTAAAATAAGTGATACTAATTTTAAATGTATGCAGTGGAAACCCTCTGTGATTGGAATAGCAGTTGGTCAGTTAATCTAAAAAGGCAGTAATCCTTAAAAAAAAAAGATGAACACATACTTACGTTTTAAAATTTTTGTTTAAAACATATCCGTGTACATTTATTTGCCAATCTTCTTATGTTGGGCCTAGGCATTTTCTTTGAGTATGGGTTGGCTGATTGCCTTTGCAGAGTTTTTCTCACATAAATCACCTCCGTTATGCATTATTTATTTGTTCTTTCCCTCCCCTTACCCTCCCCACTTTTCCCTCTCTCTGTCTCTGATATGTAGCAACTACTAACATTAACCTAGAGTTGAGACTGGGATAAAATGTAGGTAAGAATTATTTGTAAAAATGGTATCTGGAGAAACTTTAGATCCCATCATCTCAGTTCAGAAATCCTTTTCTTAATTATTTCTAACAGATGGCCATACAAATTGGGTTCATTATTTTCTGTGAAATGTGTGTACTACCTCATTTTAAATACCAGTAAAATATTAGGAATGTTCTCTTATATTAACCTTCATTTTACTTTCCTGCAGCTAATTTTCAGAGGTCCTACTTCTTTTCTCTAGTGCAAAGATTAGCGAACTCTAAGCACCTGTCTTTGTAGGGCCTTGAGCTAAGGATTGTTTTTATGTTTTTAAATGGTTGAAAGTAATCGAAAGAAAAATAATGTATGACATGTAAGCCTTATATGAAATTTAGATTTCAGTGTACATAAATAGTTCTGTAGGAACATAGCCATGCTCATTCCCTTACATATTGCCAATGGCTGCTTTTGCATTATAGTAGCTGAGTTGAGTACTTGCAACAGAGAACGTTTGTCATCTTCACATTGCTGCTCGGTACAATGCGGTAACTGGACACTGTTTCACGTACCACCTGTATTGCCCAACCTCATATATATTTTTAATAACAGTGTATATCCATCATGTCAAAACAAGAGAAAAGTGGATTTCACATCTCACACTTTAACATATAGTGGAGCGTGGGTTATTTTGTTATAGATGTAGATAGCAAAACATTGTGACTGTTATACAAGGAGACTCTAGTTGTGCTAAAAGCCATAGCAAATGTAGGTTTCAACATATGAATTTTGGGGGGCACAACAAACATTCAGTTTATAGTAGCAGGTTATATATGCTCTCTGTTGCAACTACTCAGCTCTGCAGTTGTGGCTCAGAAGTAGCCATAGAAAATATGAATCAGATGAGTGTGGCTGTCTAATAAAACTGTACTTACAAAACAGATGCTAGGCTGGATTTGGCCTACAGGGCATAATTTTTTTACCTCTGGTTTTATATTCTCATCAGTAAATTTAAGAGTTGCTGCCCTTTAAATAAATGAAGAAAGCTCTTTTGGCTACTTTGTCTTTTTCATCTAAGCTTAATATTCCTACTTTGTGTCAGTCATTCCTCAAATTACATGATTTGTAAACTTTACCCTACAGAGTGCTGCTTTTTTAAAATTATAGTAATATTTTAGTATTGCTCCAATATTTTGCCTACAGAACTGAATAAGCACTAATAGAAAGGCCTATCCTATGCAAAGCATCTTTATTCTGATATTATTATATTTCCCTAATAATAGTAACTGCCTTTTTTGAGTACTTACTATGATAACCCCCTTGGTAAGTACGTTACATACATTATCTCAAATCCTTACAATATTGCTATGAAGCTGGTATTTTTATTGTCTTTTTAAACAGACAAACTGAGGCTCACAGGTTAAATAATTTGCTCTATGTCATACCACTAATAAATGGTCATAAAATAGGCATTTCTCATAGTATATGTGCATAAGGCAAAAAATATCAGACTCTACCTTCAGTTGACAGTATTAAAGTCCTCCTCTGAATCAAAACTTTGCTGCAATATCAGATTAGGGTTCTGAATGCTAGTGTCAAATACTGATTAACTTGTATCTTTTTTTTTAACGTTTTTATTGGAGTATAATTGCTTTACAACAGTGTGTTAGTTTATGCTTTATAACAAAGTGAATCAGTTATACATATCAGTTATACATATACATATATCCCCATATCTCTTCCTTCTTGGTTTAACTTGTATCTTTACCTTGGTTTTCTTGCTCTGGTCAATGATGCCTGTATATGTTTTTTAATCATTCTCTTTCCTCCACAAATTTCTGACTCTTGCTTGTTTTGACCTATTAGTGTTAATAGGGTAGAAAGTCTTTGTAGTCAATGAAACCTTACATTAAAATAAAAGTTCCACATAACATTATATGTTGAATTTGAAAGATCATCATGTGCTTGTAACCTTAAAATAAAATGTCCCATGTATATATACATGCATATGTAATTCTACTTGTCTTCCTGAAAAGTGGCTCAACAGCAAGTGCAGCAGCATCTGTACTACCATCTATATTCATAGGCACTCTCTTAGTGTTCGGATTTTATCTCTGATTCCATAACTTAGGTGGAGAAAGTCAGGGAAAGTTTGGATCTTCTGATACTGGATGTTGGATATTGGATGCTGCAGAGATTTGGAAATAATGAAGAAACTAACTTTCAGGGCCTCCATCTGACCAATTTGGCAATAATACAGGCTTTCAAAGTAGAAAAATAATCATGGTTCATTGGAATGAAGGGCCCTGAGTTAAGTATGACACTCTAAAAAGAAAGGTTAAGTGTACAAAAGGTCAGAAAAGAAAGATGGTTACGGTATGATTGTTTAGCACTGTTGATTCCACAAAAAAGTAGAAAAGGACTTCAAAAGACGGTTTACTACTACTAACAAATCAAATTGTAATATCAGTGACAGGATGGTGGATGACTAATTCTAGATCAACAAAGTTTAAAGATTGCATCATTTTGGAGAGTGGCATCTGGTTGTAAAAAAATTAATACTCATTCCCAATGACCCCCCCCCAAAAAAAAGAGAACCCAAGTGATAGGTTCGACCTTAAATTCTCATCAAATAGTAAGTGAAATTTAACTAAAGAAAGAAAATTCAACTAACTTGAGTTTGATTTACTATGTGAACATTAACCAAGGCCTGTACCCCTAGCAAGAATTAGTTGGTTGATAATCTGCAGTTTGAAAGCTCATTTTATCTTCATTTTCTTTTTTGGTTTGAGGAAATTACCTTAACTCCAAACATTGTATCAGAACACATATTACTACAACTGTAGAAAGGTATAAAATCAAGTACAGAAATAATAAAGAACTCTGTCAAACCTACCGTATTGATAATGATATTTTAGAATGTGTAGTTTTCACAAAGTGTTTGGGAGTTCAGTTATTGTAAAGATTATGTCACTGTGATCTTTAAAATTCTAAATCTGATAAGATGCCTATGATAAAATAAACAGTAAATATTAAAGGACAAAGTAATTTAGAGTTTTTAGCAGGATATGTCAGACAACATTGCATAAGCTTTGAAGATCTAAAAATCTATTTAAATTATTCTAAAAACAAAAGAAAATTTAATTGAAAAAACATCCCTATCTCCTAGTTTCCTGAGGTGAATTTATTCTTATAGATCATATAATGAAATGAGTTGGCTTTAATGAATCCTCTTTGAAATTACTCAAGGCTATTCTTTATACAAATATTTTCTTGAGGATTATAATATTTGTAAAATTTGTATCTTACATTTTATTTGCTTTATTTTTACTTTGTTACTCCATCTCTGAATTATGGATTATTATGTTTTCTTAATGATTTGTAGCACTTCCTAATACACTTAAAATTTTTTGTTAGATTGTAGAATATGTCTCCTGAAGACAAAACTAGATTTTTCTATTTAATATACTTGTAGATCTGTCTGAACAACAATATATGTTTATTGAAACAATGCTTTTTTAAAATATTGTGATATTAATTTTACTTTGTAGGTTTGGATTTACTATTTCTCTTTACATACTATTCCTATAATTCAGTTCAACACTTACCGTAGACAGAGGCCGTCAGGTATGGGATCTTGTCATCTGAAGAGCTGTTTCCCATGGAAATAATGAACTGATTTTTTTAATGTGTATTTCACTTTATCTTTTTCAGTAAGGGTATAACATTACTGGACACAGTTTTTTTTACAAAGGGGTAGTAACTTTAAAACCTTTAAGTATCTCATAATAAAACTTTTTTTTCAAAATTATAGAATCTTATGTGTAGGTAGTATGTTAAATATCATCTTATTCAAACATTCTTTTCACAGATAAAGAAACCAAGAGTCAAAAAAGTAATAGAGCTTGTCCAAACTGTATAAATACAGAGGTTTTCTGACCCCCTGAATACCTACAGCAGCAGTTGGATGTAACAGTGGGGTTAATAGTTTGCCATTTTAAGAAATAAACCAGTACTATTCCTGTCTCGTAAGTCGAGCCTACTAATCCAAAATGATTTATGCTTGATAAGTCCGGGAAGTCAGTAGGTCAGAGAGGAAGCTCCAGTTGCTCCTGCTTAAGCCTGAAGTCTTTCTGTGACCCATGAATTACGAGATAATACCATTTATAAAATAATGCTTAAATGTAGAATGCTGGACTCAGATCTGTGTCCATAAATAGCATATTTATCAAGTTACCTCCATGATTTAATTCATTGTTTCCCAGCCTTGTCCAATATGATAGCCACATTTGGCTGTTGAGCTTGTGTGAATTGAGATGTGTTATAAGGGGTAAATACACATTGGATTTCATGTCCGTATCTGGCTCTGAACCCTCCATCCTATTTTGTTATGGTGCGGGGGCAGGGTTAATTTCCTATGCATGTCTCTAACCAAGTCCAATCAAACTTCATGGCCCATCTTGAATCCTATCCTTTCATTAAGTGTTTATATATACATTCATCTCTCCTTGCCTTCTTATTTATTTCCCTCCCCCTCTTTTAAAACTCACATAGGTTCTTTTTTTTTTTAACATCTTTATTGGAGTATAATTGCTTTACAATGGTGTGTTAGTTTCTGCTTTATAATGAAGTGAATCAGTTATACATATACATATGTTCCCATATCTCTTCCCTCTTGCGTCTCCCTCCCTCCCATCCTCCCTATCCCACCCCTCTAGGTGGTCACAAACCACCTAGCTGATCTCCCTGTGCTGTGCGGCTGCTTCCCACTAGCAATCTATTTTATGTTTGGTAGTGTATATATGTCCATGCCACTCTCTCATTTTGTCACAGCTTACCCTTCCCCCTCCCCATATCCTCAAGTCCATGCTCTAGTAGGTCTGTGTCTTTATTCAGATTTGGGCCTGTCTCCTCAATATTGATTAAATGTTTTTTTCTAGAAATATAGTTCTACCTAGCAACTATGTTTCCCATTTCAAATATGTAGCAGAATGTTGGCACCTAACTGGTTCTTATAAATACATGCTGAATTGAATTTCTAAATATATTTTTGTAATTAAACTCATATTTAAATAAACTATGACATATAGTTTTCAAAACACTTTTACATATTTAGCCCTATTTGATCCTCCTACCAGCTTTATTAGATAGGCAAGGCAGTTATTACCCTCATTCTTAGATGATCAAATAGGGGTTTAAAAGGACAACAATATAAAACTGAATGAAGGTTCTTTGAGATAAATTTTGTTTTCTGTACAGTGAGCTTTCTTCTTTTTGGGGTGAAAAAGTTTTGACAGTTCTGTATCATGGAAGAGTATGGCATAATCTTTTCCAAGCTTGTCTGTAGTTAGTTTGAATCTCTGTATTTGTAACCAGAATTCTTGGGATCTTGTTGACTGGGCTGTAGGTCTACACCAGGACTTTTTGGGCAGGTTGGTGTGAAAACTCCTTGTAGGCATATACCAACCACCAATTGTTCTTTGGTGTATGGTTTTCAAAGAAATTTTTATCCCTTTTTTGTCAGGTCCAACTGATGAATAGTGCATGTCTCTAGTGCTCTGTTCAGAAAATTCTGAGGCACTGTTTAAACAACCAAGTGTTTCAATAAAAGTATGGCAGCGAAGAAAGGGGTATTTGTGCCCTATATTTATCATTTTAATAATAGTAGGTTAGTTTTTATTTCAAGTCAATACCTTTTTGATATACATTCTTAATACACCTAAGTAAATGTCCTATCTTCTTTTATTTTTTTTTAAGTCTGAGCAGAAAGGTAAGAAAAATGCCACTGCTGGATGTCATGATCTTTTTCTAATCTGAAAGGATCATACCTGTCTCTTGATTAATTTACTCTCCATCCCCAACTTTCACAAGTAGCTATGTACAACTAAGCTCTCAACTAAGTTTTATAGTTTCCTCAAAGTTTTTATATCTTACTTCGGGTTAAACTATTTAAAAAGTTTCATTCAGAACTTAGCATTTTAACCTACACAGGAAATTAAATCATAATATAAAATGATATCTTTATTAAGTATAATCTCATTGGATTTTTTAATATATGGAAGAATAGAGGTAAACACAGGCTATATAGCCTGAAATACAGTGAAGAGTCATATATCCATATTTTACATATAATTAAGTTATTCATTCTTAAATGTAACAAATGTTTATTGACTGCTGGCAGTGTGTTAGGCACTTTGCTAATTGCTAGGAATGTAGCAGTGAAAAAGATGTATAAGAATCCTGTACTCATAGAGCCTGGGTGTTAGTGGAAAAATTAGTAAATGGTTTAGAGTCTGTCTTTCCTTTATTTGGTCAACTTTTGTCATTTTTTGTTATTTGAAAGAAGTTTAAAAAAAAACTCATTGGTAAGTGACAATGAGCCACATTTTTTATAAAGATTTTTCCCATATCACACTTCACTTGAAGTTAGGACCCAGGCTCAGACATTATTTTCTTACTGATTTTCTAAGTTTTTTTTTATTAATGATGAAATAACAGTCAAATGTTTACAGTTCACGACTTAAAAGTATTAAAGATGTACACTGAAAAGTGATTTCAAACGGAGTTAATTCTTGGAGTTCCTAATTAATCTTTCCTTCTATAGATACTGGTCCTGGTTTTGTCTTTATCTGTAAAAATTTGAAGACTATAGAATTAAAGAGTTTAGAAGTATGTGGAATTCACTAGAAGACCCTTAAAAGAGATGCTTCTTTTGATTTGAACAATTGACATTTTTTTGCAGAGTCTTTGTATATCTATAATTTGTAATTATAAATTTATTTTCTAAATGAAATTCAAATTCTTCATCTTTCAGATTTTGACAGAGCAAGTATGTACTCAAGTTGTACACAAACCACATCCAGAGCCAGATTCTACAGTGAAAATTCAGAATCCAAGTGAGCAAACCAGCAATTCTTTATTGTAATGCAGTAGTAACATGGTAACATGTGAAAATAAATCAAAATTTTTGCTAACCACCTCAGTCAGTATGGCGTTCACATAGTTTCATTTATGACACTTAAAACTCACCTACCATAGTGCTAAGCACTTAGTTGAAAATCAGTAAATATTTTTTGAGCAGAAGATATGATGTAGTTATAAATCTTTACTATAATTTTTTGTTCATTTGCAGTGATTCTTAAGGTGGTGGCAACTTTGTTAAAAAACTCTACACCGAGTGCAGAACTGATGGAAGTTCGTCGTTTGTTTTTATCTGATATGATAAAACTTTTCAGTAACAGCCGGGAGAATAGAAGGTGAGCAGCTTGAATACTATAACAAAACTTTATTTCCTAACTAATCTTATTTTCTCTCCTTTATTTTCAATCTTTCAAAGAAAAAATTTTCAAATCTTTCCTATTTTGCTAAATACTTTCAATCATTAGAAAAGGCATTTGTTTCTTTTATATAATCTGCATACTTTTATTTATTTTTATATGACTTTATTTAACTTTATGGTTATTATATTTTAACTTTATATATAAACATAAATATCCAAAAATCCTTATTTAAAATATACCATCCCTTTTCCTGATAACTGTCTACCACCAACAGTAGTTTAAATGTAATGATGTTGGATTTGCTGAGATCATCTGTGCTTTTCTCAGCTTTGTCTGATAACTGATTATTGTCATGCATTCTAAAGCTGGTTAGCTAGGACATGGGGTACAGTATGAAGCCATGGTTGCTGCATGAGTCTTAAATTTAACAACTACTGATTGAATGTCTGCCATGTATAAAGCACTGTGCTGCACAGGTTGTCTTGGTGTACAGTCTTAGTGCAATTCAGTGGGAAAGATAACAGTGAAGCAATGATTAATTTCTAATATGTTAAGTGCCTTGTGAGTGCTACATGTGATGAGGGAGTAGCGAAACAATAGCTAAATCTCACTGGGAGAGTTGGGAGAGCAATTTTAAATGATAATACAGATTTTTCCAAGTAGAAGAATGGGAAAAGTCATTCCAGGTTAAATATTAAATATGCAGAATGACTGTATACCTTGCTTTATCTAAGTCAGATCATATTTTCACTATTTATCTCAACTTCAAAATAGTGAATTCTAATATAATTTAGCAATTTTTAATGATTTTTTTCCCCCACTAGATGCTTATTGCAGTGTTCAGTGTGGCAGGATTGGATGTTTTCTCTTGGCTATATCAATCCTAAAAATTCTGAGGAACAGAAGATTACGGAGATGGTCTACAATATCTTCCGGATTCTTTTGTATCATGCAATCAAATATGAATGGGGAGGCTGGAGAGTTTGGGTGGATACACTCTCAATAGCCCATTCCAAGGTAACAAGGGATTTAACATTTTACATCATCAGGATTTCAGCTATGGATTAAATGCCTGTAGACACTCATCTGGTGCCATCTTGTGGGCATCTTGCATTATGGCTGATTCCTTTATGCCAATTTTCTTTCTTTTCCGTTCTTGTTTCTGTTTTTGTTTTTTCTCTCTCGGTTCATACACTTTTTTTTTTTTTTGCGGTACGCGGGCCTCTCACCCCTGCGGCCTCCCCCATTGCGGAGCACAGGCCCCGGACACGCAGGCTCAGCGGCCACGGCTCACAGGCCCAGCCGCTCCGCAGCATGTGGGATCCTCCCAGACCGGGGCACGAACCCTCGTCCCCCGCATCGGCAGGCGGACTCTCAACCACTGCGCCACCAGGGAAGCCCGGTTCATACACTTTTAAAGCTTGAAGTATTTTAGGGACCCTATAATTGAAACTTCAGGTTTATAAATTAGGAAGTTTACACTCTCGAGGCACCCCCCACATACTTTTTCTAGCAGATCTGAGAGCTGGCATCTGAGCCTTCTAACCCAGACATCCCTACTGGTTCTTACTCATGAAACGGAGTCTTATATATACTTTTTTTTTTTTTTTTGCGGTATGTGGGCCTCTCACTGTTGTGGCCTCTCCCGTTGCGGAGCACAGGCTCCGGACACGCAGGCTCAACGGCCATGGCTCGTGGGCCAAGCCGCTCCGCGGCATGTGGGATCCTCCCAGACCGGGGCACGAACCCGTGTCCCCTGCATCGGCAGGTGGACTCTCAACCACTGCGCCACCAGGGAAGCCCTATATATACTTTTTAATCCTTTTTAAAGTAATCAGAACTTGTTTTAATTTCCAAATGAATAATAAATACATTTAAAGTATTTAAGTTTAGTATTGTTTTTAATTGCATTATCTTTATTTTTAATGATAAGAATCTATATGTTTATATTTTAAATATGGTCTGGTTTTTGGTAAAAGGAAGTAGTCAATTAAAGTTTAGAGTATGTACACCTTAGATTCTGGAAATTCAGAGTTAATATATCTTATCTTGTGGTGTCATAGGAAAAGGATGGGTGTCAGAAGTTGTTGGCTTTTGATTCAGTCTATGCCACAATTCAGTTTCGTGGCATTAGGAAACTCATTTAATCCTTTTGTGTAGAAAAATGTTTTTAAAGATGCAGATAGTAAATATTTTAGACTTTGTGGGCTGTACAGCCTCTGATGCAACTACTCAACTCTGTCATGCAGTATGAAAATAGCCATAGACAATATGTAAAGAATGAACATGGCTGTGTTCTAATAAAATTTTATTTACCAAAACAGGTGATAAGCAGATTTGACTCATGGACCATAGTTTACCAACCCTGCTTTTGGGACTTGATTTCCTTTTCTGTAAAATAAGGGGGTTTTATATTAAGATAATCTTCCAAGAAAGGTCCCTCAACCTAAAATTCTGTCATAGTATCATTTAAATATCAATTAATATCATATGTGTCTATAGGAAGGATTTTGAACTTTTTTAAATTTTAAAGACCTTTTATTTCTGTTACAAATTTATATTTTATAATATATTGGCACCTTTTTTTGTGTGTGTGTGTGGTATGCGGGCCTCTCGCTGTTGTGGCCTCTCCCGTTGAGGGGCACAGGCTCCGGACGCGCAGGCTCCCCGGCCATGGTTCATGGACCTAGCCGCTCCGCGGCATGTGGGATCTTCCCGGTCTGGGGCACGAACCCGTGTCCCCTGCCTCAGCAGGCGGACTCTCAACCACTGCGCCACCAGGGAAGCCCTGGCAACTCACTTTTATCATTGCACTAATAAGTTTGAAAATAGTATTTTATAGGGAAGCTCATTGCAAATCTTTGTGCAATAAATATATATTGATTATTCCTAACTATATACTGATTATTCCTAAACAAGCCTATGTAAATTAACAAACTAAAGTAGCCTATATAAAGATAAAATTTTAAAGTTTTAACATTTTATAACTATATGTTTATAGGTATGTGTTGTCTTTTTTTTACCTCACTTGTTGCAATAGTCACACATATGAGTCATAGAAAACTGATGTAGTAATAGTACTTTGGGTATTGTATATTATTAGCCAGTTCTCTGTTTTAGCTCAAATAACCCGAATATGTAGGAGTTCAGCTGGCATATTAACTAGGGTAACATTGAAATACTTCACCTAAAAGAAAATATCATTTTATTTAAAAAACTTTAATAATGCTAGTTTACCTAACTGTGTGTTTTTGGACAAGTCATATAATAAGTCATATATGACTATTTTGATGATATTCCAATTACTTGATGAAACTAAGCATTTGTCTTAGGATTAATATGCACTATGTTTGAAATCTTAAAATTATTTACACCATTTTTGCTATTATTATCATAATTTTATTTGTCATTTTTTCTTCTTAATATATACAAAATGCCTTAATGTTTTCTTTATCCATTCCTAAGGTCACTTATGAAGCACATAAGGAATACCTAGCTAAAATGTATGAAGAATATCAGAGACAAGAGGAGGAAAATATTAAAAAGGGAAAGAAAGGGAATGTGAGCACCATCTCTGGCCTCTCATCGCAGACAACAGGAGCAAAAGGTGGAATGGAAATTCGAGAGATAGAAGACCTTTCACAAAGCCAGAGCCCAGAAAGTGAGACAGATTACCCTGTCAGCACAGACAATAGAGACTTGCTCATGTCAACAAAAGTGTCAGATGATATTCTTGGAAATTCAGATAGACCGGGAAGTGCTGTACATGTGGAAGTGCATGATCTTTTAGTTGATATAAAAGCAGAGAAAGTGGAAGCAACAGAAGTGAAGCTTGATGATATGGATTTATCACCAGAAACTTTAGTAGGTGGAGAGAATGGTGCTCTTGTGGAGGTTGAATCTTTGTTGGATAATGTATACAGTGCTGCTGTTGAGAAACTCCAGAACAATGTACATGGAAGTGTTGGTATCATTAAAAAAAATGAGGAAAAGGATAACGGTCCATTGATAACATTAGCAGATGAGAAGGATGAACTTCCCAACAGTAGCACATCATTTCTCTTTGATAAAATACCCAAACAGGAGGAGAAACTCCTTCCTGAACTTTCTAGCAATCACATTATTCCAAATATTCAGGACACGCAAGTACATCTTGGTGTTGGTGATGATCTTGGATTGCTTGCTCACATGACTGGTAGTGTAGACTTAACTTGTACATCAAGCATAATAGAAGAAAAAGAGTTCAAAATCCATACAACTTCAGATGGAATGAGCAGTATTTCTGAAAGAGACTTAGCATCATCATCTAAAGGGTTAGAGTATGCTGAAATGACTGCTACGACTCTGGAAACTGAATCTTCTGGTAGCAGAATTGTACCAAATATTGATGCAGGAAGTGTAATTTCAGACACTGAGAGATCCGATGATGGCAAAGAATCAGGAAAGGAAATCCGTAAAATCCAGACCACTGCTACGACGCAAGTAAGTCATCCTACATGTGTTCTAAAGATGCGTTGAATAGATACAGAGTTGTTAGCACCAAAGCAGAGTAATTTCTTACCAGTCACACCATGTTTATATTTAATTATGATAGCATAATAATTTATGGCATTGAGTTGTGTGGTTCTATATATAAAAGACATTTAAAATACCTGAATCATATATCCAGCTCTGCCACACTCTATCTGTGTAACTTTGCTCAACCTCTCTGGGCCTGAATTTTCTCACGCAGTGCAAGAGATTGTACCAGATTGAAATATGACCTTTAAGGTCTCTACCAGTTTGAACATTTTATGGCTCTGTGACTACATTTACACATTTGTATTCGAGATCTTCATTCTGAATACTTGATTAACTTTAACCTTTTGAGCTTTAGGCCCAACCCTGTTCTGTGGATTATAGAAAAGAGGACTTGGAGCCCAGATTGAACTGATAAATGAAATGAAGGGGAAGGGAAAAGGGAACTGTTTTTATCAAGTGCCTACTATGTTCCAGGCACTGTGCTATATGTTATCAGATTTAATCCTCACAACAACCCTGTGAGGTAGGTAATATGGCTGAGAAAATTTGGAATTATTAACAGTGAGAATTTTCTTTATAGCCACATGGATAGGGATTCATATGGGAAAATTAGAGATTCTCAGGCTTGGTGGTGAGGAAATGTTAGTGCTGCAGTTTGGGCCTCACCATACTAAAGCTAAAAACAGATGATGTTTTCTGATATGAATTTTAATTGTTGAGCACTGAGTTTATACTTACTTATTTTCTAGACTAGATAATACCTTATGGTTAAGAATTGAAGAAAACTTTTACCCTTTAAAACTTGTTTTTTGTTGTTATTGCCTAGGTTTTCCATTCACCTTTTTTTTTTTTTTTTTTTTTTGCGGTACGCGGGCCTCTCACTGTTGTGGCCTCTCCTGTTGTGGAGCACAGGCTCCGGACATGCAGGCCCAGTGGCCATGGCTCATGGGCCCAGCCGCTCCATGGCATGTGGGATCTTCCCAGACCGGGTCACGAACCCGTGTCCCTTGCATCGGCAGGCGGACTCTCAACCACTGCCACCAGGGAAGCCCTCCATTCACCTTTTAATGTCATCAAAGAATCATTTAACATGTGTCCATTAGAGTTAGGTTACAGAGAGTAAACCATACCTCACTAGTGTCTTTGTACTCAGAATCTTCGAAAATACATTCTGTGTGTGGAAAAGATTTTTTTTTTTCTCTACTAAATACTGCCATTTCCATTTTTGTGGCAGTTGTGCTACAGTGATAATTGGCGGGGGATGGAAATACTGAATTAAGTCCAGGTTTAAAATAAAGGAAAGCATGGTGCATTGTTTACTGAGCATAATAATCTCTAGGCTTGCCTGGTTTTCACTCAAAGTTCACAGGCATTTATCTGGTTTTCTAACATAGAAAAGGCATTTATTTTTCTAAATCGAAGTATTTTGAGTGAAATAGACTTTGAAGTTGACTTGAATCTGTACAAGTAATATTTCTTTTAATCTTGTGTTTCTAATTACAATTAGTTGATGACATATACCCAGTATTCTTCATTTTGAGTATAGGCTTACTTTTATAAGGAAGAAATGTGGTCTAATGTAAAGACTCATAAAGAGGGTTAGAGAGGATCTGGTTTTCAATGTGAACTTTGGTGTTAAACTTAAGTTTTAGGTTACCTTGCCTAGTTTCTGAAGCAGCAAAATAAAAAAAATAATAATAGCTTTTTCTTCTCAAAAAGGTTCCTGTGCAGGGAATCACCAGGTGAATAATAAATGTAAAATATACTAACCTACTAAAGTCATATGCAAAAGCTTTACTCACTTAACTGTACTGACTATTTTCATTTTGAAATCAGGTGTTTCTTTTTCACTCTACAAATGTTCCCCTTTTCTGTCTCCAGGCTGTTCAGGGTCGGTCTATCACGCAACAAGACAGAGATCTCAGAGTTGATTTAGGATTTCGAGGAATGCCAATGACTGAGGAACAGCGGCGCCAGTTCAGCCCAGGTCCACGCACTACAATGTTTCGTATTCCTGAGTTTAAATGGTCTCCAATGCACCAGCGACTTCTCACCGATTTGCTATTTGCATTAGAAACAGATGTACATGTTTGGAGGAGGTAGAAATACTTCTTTTCTATAAATAAGACTACTTTCAGTTGAAAAGTGAATATTTTAAATTGGTGGCATCGACTGATTAATAAGCAAATTATATCATTAAAAATCTCACAAATTAAATTTATTAAAAATAATCAAATATTGAACATTTTTATATAAACATAAATATTTTCATAATGATTATAAGTCCTGGGGTGGGTCAAATTAAAGGCTAACCAAGAATTTAGGCTTAAGACAGTTAATTAGCCAATTTTTGAAATCTGGCATTGCCAGGTTATTATAAAAAAGTTTTAACCAAGAAAAGGTTCAGTACTGGTTCAAATAAATTTCTACATTTTTATCTTTCCCTGTTAAAATTAATACCACGTACTACATTTATTCTTGGTGATACGATTTAACACATAGTGCTAAAATAAAATTTAAAATCAGCTTATGACATCTATTTTTAGAGCTTATACCATTTACATGGTAAGTGGATATCATTTCAAATATAATCATTTAAGGAAAACAGTGAAGAAAACAGTTCAGTTGTTTTATTTTTTCAGTTCAAATAAATTGAATAAGTTTAAAGAAAGAAACCAAAGTCTGCATAAATTTTAAAATTACCTGGCCTCAACTTCAATTTAATTTTCTAATGGCAAATATGCAACACATTAATCAGTTATGAGAGTGTCATGTGTTCATGCAGATAAATTAGGTAGTTGATGTCTGTCAGTAACAGTACCCCAGCGTCAGTGACTTGAACAATCAGTGGCACAATGGACTATGAGTGAGTTTCTTAACAGTGGACTTAAATGAGTTTCTCTGCTTCTCCTAGTTATCCTTCTAAGATTCAAGGTGGCTGCTTCAGCTCCCAGAATCAATTCAACACAGGAAACTTACCCCAACTAGAGGGCAGGACTCTTCTTCCTCTTTCACCCCCTTCTTCCTTCCTCCTCTTCCCTGTCTCTCTCTCTCCCTCCTCCTCTCTCTCCTCTTTCTTCTTCTCCTCTTCCTCTTATTCTCTTCTTCTTCTTCTCTTTTTTCTAAAAGAAGCCCCTCAAGAAATTTCCTTCTTCTGTCTCATGTGTCAGTAGGATCATATGCTATTCTCTGAGTCACCAGCAAAAGGGAATGGGATTGTAATGATTGGCCTCCGTGGAGCAATACTGATTACCAACCTAGTAGCTGTGGTGAAGCCAGTCTTTCCTGTACCAGATGTAGCTCAACAATAGAACAAAATCTAGATTGTGTTAGCAGGGAATAAGGAATAACTATCATGCAAGCAATCAGTGTCTGCCATAGAAAGTTTTTAGTTCTGATTTTATTTGGTCAGTTTGTCCTTAGTCTACTTATGTGATAGAAACAATGGTTTTTCCATTGCTAATGTTATATGCTAAGTTACCTAGGGATGGTAAATAAGGAGACTGGAATACCATGAAATAGGTTACTACTAACATGAGTATCAGTGTATGGAGAGATACAGTGTAATTTACTAATTGCAATGTTAGTATCCCCCAAATGAATGATACTCAACTTTCCATCCCTTAATACTGTGTGTGTCTTTCTGTGTTTTCTTTCATGGACTCTCATAAAATTTCCCAGGCAGAATTTTACATAATTTTAAAAAATATAAAAGATAGATAGTACTTTAATTTTTAGGACAAGAGAAAACATCCTGAGATCTAAGATATATTAGATGATATTTTGCAGTTCTTAAAAGGTGAGAATCATTGACTTAAATTTGATCATGGAGTAATCTCTTTTTTTTCTGTTAGAGAATAGTTCATATTCTTGACCGATCCCAAATTAAAGCAGTGTATTTCTCTGAGAATCTATTGTGAATGTTTTGTATGGCAGAGCTGCACTGCTCACCTTTGAGGTCTTTTTTCCTTTTTTTATTCAGTAAGTACTTGAATTTTACTGACTCACTTATACTCCCCTATCGTATCACTTCTGTGGCTAGCAGTATACATTTTCAGTACAGCTGGTCAAAGCTGGAGCTGCAGTCTGGTGATACAACAAATTGTCAGCTAACTATTCATTTGTTCTGCCTTTCAATACCAAACAACCAGCTTTGGCAAAAATAAATTTTTTTAGCCAAATTCATTAACCTAGTCATATGTCTTTGAATCAAGTTAATACACTGTATTTTAAAAGCAGAAACAAAATAATAAATTATTATACTTGGACACACACAAAAAATCCATGCCGAAATGAATGCTAAGTTTTTGGTAATATGACATCTCAATTGTAAATTATTTTCTTTTCTAATAACTCCATTTTAAATTTGTCTAGCTCTTATTTTTCACTTTAAAAATGACATTATAAATAAAATCTAAATTTATTCTTAAGCCAAAGAAATGTTCATTTCTGCTTTGTTTTTCTGCTATTTTAGCCATTCCACAAAGTCTGTAATGGATTTTGTCAATAGCAATGAAAATATTATTTTTGTACATAACACAATTCACCTCATTTCCCAAATGGTAGACAACATCATCATTGCTTGTGGAGGAATTTTACCTTTGCTCTCTGCTGCAACATCACCAACTGTAAGTACTTTGCCTCCATCTAGTGGTTATGTTTTATAATTACATTACTAGAGTGTGTCAGTGGTGTTCTATACTATAAACAAGGAAACTTGTTAACCATATAATTTAAAATTATATATATTTATATTCTCACCTCTTTTAATTGTCAGTCTTGGGTTCCAGCTGTGTGCATTTATGAACATATTTCTCTGGTAATTCTGATGAACATGCCTTAGGAAGAGCAATAACTATGAATGATTTAGCTTTATTTCCTATATTGTTTCTCTCTTCAAATCTACATTATAATAAACTGTTAAAATCTTTGTTCTGTAAATCTTGAAGTTCTAAATACAAGTACATGTTTATTGTATGATAATTAGAGTCGAATCTAAATTTAGAAAAAGTCATCTTTAGACATTCAGTCTCATATGACTTGCTTGAAATATTATCTTTAAACTTAATATTATTTTAAATGATATATAGGAGTATTATACTTCTGATCTCTGAGATTTAATCTTGAAGCCAGTAATTTGCTTCAAAAAGAGAATCAAATGATTGAATTCTTAGAGTGTTTCTTATTTAAAACATAGGTACCTCAGATAGAAAAAGTATAAATGACATTCTTTTCTGTACCTGAAAAATTTCATAAGCCTTAAAAACCTCAAAAAACCTTATGTTAGCCATATGGCATCTTTTAGAATTTTCATGTGATATGATTTACTGGTTCAACATTTATTTTTTAAAAATATAGACTTTCTCTAATAAAACATTGAAATGTATTAATATAAGTTTGAAATAATGTTACTTATGTCATTTAAAATATAGTAGATAAATAAAATAACTATATTTTAACTCTTTTAAAAAAATCTGATTCATATTTTTAGAAAAACAGACTCCATAGCTAATTGCTCAGAAGGGAAAGAATATAGAATTCTGCTTCTCATATTAACTGTGTTCTTGCTACCACATTGGAAACTCATCCATAAGCCCAAAATCTATCGTTTTCCAGAGGGAAACTTGCTGTTTTATTAAGATGTTTTTACTTGATGAGGCAGAGTTTCCAAATTGATTTCTGGCTTTATTTCATCATTAACAAGTTTTCTCTACATGACTCTTTCTCACTGTCCCTTTGCCACCACCCCTGGAGCAGCACTGAAACTTAAATATTGGCAGCAAAAAGAATGTATCCTCAGCACACCTCCCCCTCACAGGCACATATACTTCTATTTCATCCATGAATTTATTCGGGTCTCCAAAGGCAAGAAGGCTAGTTCGGCAGGGAGTGCAGCAGAACAGGTCCTAATTAGGGCCTTCATGATATTAGCAGCTGACCAAGGAAATTGAATCAGGAAGAAAAATAGTTGATGGTGTGTGAAGAGTGCAGGTATCCTGTGAGATTAACATACCATCCTTTCTCTTTAATCTCTGATTTCCTCTCATGATTTATACCAAATTCTGATAAATTGAGAGTTATATGAGATGTTAAAAATACATTCTAATATTGAGGCAGGAAGAGGCTTTGTTTTGTTTTTTCCCTCTTCTATGCATTAAAGACTGACTTAATTTTTCATCCTGGCATTTTTCTTCATCCTATAAATTTTTTTATGTCTTATAAATTAACATTTCTTGTCAGGAAATTTTAAAATGTTATACTGAAATTTACTTTAAATATAATATTGTTTTAAAAATTTCTGTAGAACAAAAATGACCTTTATAAAAAATTAGCAGTAGACATGAAAATTTGTATAGATTTGAAATATTTACATTACTAGTCTTCCAAATTTTAAAACTAGATCTCTATCAAAATAGAGAAAGTAATTAATGAAGTTTCAATAAATAGTATGATTTAAATAATATGTCACTACCCCAATTTGCTTATTTTTTATTTTATAATGAATATACAATAAAGATACTGACATTTTGAGGTTCTACTTACAAAATTATTACCTGTGCAGTTTTGATCTTTGCAGTTTGGAATTTGAAACTATGGTACTTATTTCTTAGACTGTTCTCAACAGACTTTGGAATTCATTCAATTGTAGAAACTTTTCTTCATTGCCTCTGTCTCTGTATTTCTGTTATTTTGGTCCATTAGCTAATTGTACCTATACCTGGTTGTACAACATAGCTAATTTTACGTTCTTTGAATAAATTGCTTCCTAATAGCGAGAACCTTTTCTCCCACTTCCTACTGGGAGAAAACGTGGTTGGTGTCAACTGTTGAGTAATGTCTTCTATTACTTGATTGTATAATATTCTTGCTAAAAATTGTAATGGAGTAGAGGGGAAGAGTTAGGAAGGAGGAGGTTGAATAAAGAAAGAAATGAGAACTGAAGATATGGAGCTTTTTAACTTAGATTTTAAAAAATATTTTTTATTGGAATATAGTTGATTAACAATGTTGTGTTACTTTCTTTAACTTAGATTTAAATTATAAAAAGCCAAAAGAGAATTTTGGATGGAATAAGTGAAAAAGGAAACACTGGCAATATACAGATTACCAAAGGGAAACATCGTCATGTAGATGCCTTTAGAATTTCAATCCTATATGAAGAGAGATAGAAACATTTGAAACTAATGTTTGAGTGATATGTAATTTTGTTTAGGTTTGTGGAGTTCTTCAGAATATTCATACATTATATACAGATACGTATTTAAGGAATAAATATGAGTAATGATGGTATGCAGTGGTTGACAAATTTATTCTGTGTATGGATCATATAGTAAATATTTTCAGTTTTGTGGACTATATGGTATCTAACTATTGAAATTTGCTGTTGTTTGCAAAAAGCAGCCATATATCGTAACACAGAGGAGTAGGTGTGGGTGTGTTTCAATAAATCTTTATTTATATTTGACTTGTAGGTCCTAGTTTGCTGACCACTGACTTACAGCACCATTTTCACATAAAATACAAATGTCATAGCGTAAAACTTCATTACTTACTCCTGATCATTAAAAATTCAATAGTTAGAGCTTAAGATAAATTCATTTTTCCTATTAAATAAGAGCTTGCATTTGACTTAATGAACATTTATTAAAGTTTAATTTTTAACACAGTTTCACTGGTGGTTGTGATCATTATGTTTTATTAGAAGATATGTAACTTTTCCCATGCAGCCATACTAAATATTTTTAGCATTTGACAAGTCTAATGTTGAAATTGTATTTAATTTTGAGTAGGTAAGTAGAATGCTAAGTATTCTTTATAATTTCTATTAAAAACTCAACCCAGGAAAACGTCTTTTCCATTTCTCAGTATAAGTGTGGATCTCAGATAATTTGCTCATTTTCATCGAAAGCAAACTTTTGTTTCCCAATGATCAGTGAGACTCAAACATGATTTTTCTTGAAGTTATGATTTAACTGAAGGCATATGGGTTTTAGCATAGGATAAGTGTGTATTTTAACCTGGGTTCTACCACTTACTAGAAATGATGTCAACCTTAATTTCTTCATTTTAGTGGTGTTAATTTTACTTATCCCACAGGGAGTTTGTGAAAATTAAGTTAGGTAATGTCACTAGATGGAGATGACTCTTACTGAATGTTTCCCTCCTTTACTTCCCTTTGGAACTTTTTATTCAGAATTGTATCATGATGGAATGATCTTCCCATTTATAGAGTAAGCCTGTCACACTCAGAATTCTGAAATTTAAAATAGGATATTTGAATCAAGTTAGTTACTATGGATGATCCATTTTGATGGCAAAAAACTAAAATGGTATAGTCTTGTCTGTTCTCTCCATGGCATTGGCATAGTGGTGGTTTATTTTCTGCCCTGGGACCTTATATGAATACAGTAATCCATACTAAGGATGACATTTGTGTATTGCTGTTGCAGTACCATCACATGAGAAAATTTGAGCTATTTTATCTTACTTGTACGGAAATATTTCAGTGGAAACTTTAAGGAAAAAGAGTATAGATATACAAATATTTGTGTTATAATGCCACCTCAAACTTAATATTCATTGAAGAAGCAGGACTTTATTGGAGTTTCAGTTTTACCTAGATTATTTAAAATCTTATGTATCATAGAAAATAAATTACATAGTTTCAAGTCTCTAAATTAGACCGATAGTTTTAACTTAAGTAGTCAGGGGAAAGAAATAGAACTCTTCGTATGTAGGTTGACCAGTCTTTGATTTGGGGAAGGAGCATTATTTTTGTTACTGTTGTTGAGGTTTTGAAGTTAATGTTTCTATGACTAGTCAGTTGCATCCTCTCATTTATTTTCTATACATTGTTCAAGTTGGTCATGAATGGAAGCAAGGAATTGTAGGAAAAAATGAAGATAAACAAAGAACATGGATCAACTACAAATTGCATAACCACTTAATGATTTTAAGTTGACCATTTTGGTCAACCATCCAGAACACTGAATGTTTAGAATTTCATTCAGTGTCACGTATGGTTTCATTTTCTCTGTTGATAGAAAAATAATAGAGACTGATATTTCTGGCTTTCCTAATAGTTTCATAATCCTGAGAAAGAAGAGGAACTTTTTATGTCAAAAAATGATGACAAGGACTTAATTTTAATTTATATTTTCTTACCATTATTAGAAAATGTAGCTAATAGATTTAGAAAAACTACTAATTTTCTTTGTGTTTTGTTTATATCATAACACTGATTATATTTTAGTATTCTCAGGGTGCTTTTATATGTTCTCCTATACTACTTGAAAATAGTTTATTTTGAAATTTATGCTCACGTATAATGTCAGAAATCAAAGAATAAGAATAGTTGTTGACTTTTATTATAAAGCTTAATTCTATCCAAAAAATTTTAATATACTGAATATAATTCTTAATAATACTCTGAAACTTAGTACAAAATCTATGCATTAGTTCATATGCGACCTCATTTAGTGTATCAGTAAGTTCTTTTCTAGCAAGGGAAAGTGGTTTTTAAGTTAGAATCACTCAAATATTTTATTATGTTATTAATTATTGGGGATTTTGTTCTATAGGAAGGGCTCCAAATATTTTAGGAAACAAAATAGCATGATTCCTTAATGAAAATTCTAGGAGGTTGGTACAATTTATTTTCCTAAGTCATTTCTGCTTAAACTGGTAGTGAGCTAGGGCTTTTACAGAGACTTTATGTTAGTTTAGTTATTAAAATGTTTCCTTGGTCATCTTCTAGGAAAAGATAACTTATTTTGAAAAATAGAGTATGCATCATTTCTAATATATGAACTATATTTACATATATATTATTTGGGCAGTTACTCTAATGAAAAAATTAGAAGTCTATTTGATATTTAATCTTAATTATATGTAATTTATAAAATGAATATCTCTTCTGAGAAGTTTTGCTTTTAATAAAATAATCAAATATAATTTTTAATATATTATTTTGTGTCTCAATTTTACATTGTATTTTCATTTAATTTTAATAATTTGCTTTTCTTGTACTTTTTTGATCTGTTGTCTGTTTTGTCTAATGCATGTCCAGGGTTCTAAGGTTAGTATTACTTCAGTAATTTTCAGGTTTTCAGTTTTAAATTTTATTTTTGCTTATTTATGAAATTTTTGACTTGGTTATATTTTGAGTTTCCATACCATCTAACATTAGGCATATCTTTGGTATATTTAAAAGATTCATTAGAAGGATTATTTTCTCAGTGCACTGATGAATTACTATTTTATTATTCACACTAATCTTTAGACTAAACTATCAGAATATAATGAAGACAATAATATTTCAGTCATATGTACAGTCAGATTTTAACTGGTTCCAAAGAAAGGAAATTGGTTGGAATATATGTTAAGATTTAATAATAATCATATGTGGGTGATCTTTATTTTTAAACCTATGCTATGATGTTTATATAACATTTCATCATATTTATAAATTACTATTATATAGAATTAGTAAGAACTCCCTTTTAGGTTATTGGTTAAGAATGCTTTTTTTTTTCTTTTGCGGTATGTGGGCCTTTCACTGTTGTGGCCTCTCCCGTTATGGAGCACAGGCTCCGGACGCGCAGGCTCAGCGGCCATGGCTCACGGGCCCGCTCTGCGGCATGTGGGATCTTCCCGGACCGGGTCACGAACCCGTGTCCCCTGCATCGGCAGGCGGACTCTCAACCACTGCGCCACCAGGGAAGCCCAAGAATGCTTTTTAGTTTAAAATTTTGTTTTGTTTAGTCAAAAATAACAGTTTGACAAATTTCATGGATGATTAATAATTCTGTTTATAATTTCTGTTTATAATTTACTCATTTAAAAATGAAAACACTTTGAAGCTTAAGCCTTGTACACCGCAAAATACTTCAAAATAAGATCATTAACTAATAAAATGAGTTAGAGTTCCCGTAATTTTAGTAATTCAAAATGATGAATTTCTTTGAGAATACATCTATAGATATCCTAAAATTCTAATACTTTGAAAAGTTTTCAGAATGCTTAATGGACCTAAGCAATGGCCAAATCTTCCATTCCATTATAAAACACTTATATTGATAACTGATATTTTAAAAGGAGGTTTTATATAAAATTAATTTTTAAACTTTTATTATAAACAATTGTGTTGTGGTCACCGATTTTTAATTCATGCTATGAAATGATGCTGTATATCAGTGAAGTGCTAGCAAATGAGGAATCTTTATTTAAAAATTCCAAGTAATGAATTAATCATTTCTTTAGGTCATGGATACTGAATTGGCATAATGTTGTAAATCAACAATTGAAAAAAAAATTTTTGTCTATTTCCAAGCTCCTCTTAGAGACAATGATTTTAACTCTATTTTGATGTTAAATAGAAGGGAGAAAGGTTGTTACATTTTATACTCCATTTATAATCGTTTAGTTATATAAAAGTGCTTGCAGTAGCCAACTCTCTTTTCTTACCCATGTTGTACACAAGAAGTGTTTAAGAGGTCGTTTTTTAATCAGTGTTTCCTGCTGACATTTCCATGTTAATGTGAGTAGGGATATGTCTAGGTAGAATGATGGGTATAAATAATGTCAAATGGAGCATTAAATAGGAGCAGGTACCTATGATATATGCATAACTTGTAGTTGAATTTTTCATTTGGTGCAGAAGTAAGGTTAATCCATATGGCTAGTGTGCCCATTTTCAGAAAATTTAAACAGTAGTACTTTTTGTTTATAAAGCATTCCTTACTTTCCCTGATTTTGAGGCACTGAGAAAATGAGGTCTAGTCATAATGAAGCAAAATACTTAAAATGTTATGTAATGCACAATAAAAATAAAATAAGAGATGTTGCTATTGCTTACAAAATAGAGTTATACATCTTACGAAACACAATGCTTTGTACCATTCCCTTTCAAAGCAGGAAATTATATTTTATCATAGACAATAGTGTAGTGAAAGTACAGCTTCACCAGTATAGAATGCTACTGATTCTTCTTATTGCTAGTGTCACAATTAATATCAGTAGAGGAATTAATGATCTTGAGTATTTTTACCCTAGATTTTTATTGTTCATACAAGATACCTAGTGGTTTCACTTTATTCCAAAATGGATAAGAAAGTGTCATAATTTGACAGTTGTCTCCCTTTGATGTCAAATGAAAGCGCCACATATCTTTCCTATTGCTCATCATACATTTATAGGAAAGAAAAATTAGCACATATATTTTTATAAATGAGAATGAGGATTTTAGGAAAGAAATATGAGTTTTATGTCTTTGTTAACTAACAAAATAGAACAAAACTAGTATAAATATATACATGTGATTACTTCTAAATATCTTTATGAAATGATCTTTAGTTTGGAATGTAGTGTTTATAAGTAATGATATTGAAATCTAACATTGATTTTAAAAATAGATTTTTCCTTTATTTAAAGATAATTCATAGGTAAGCTAATTAAATTTGATAACTAGCTCTTGTGATATATGGAATTAGTTTATGCTTTATAACTTGTTTTGTTTACAGAATAACTAAACTGCTGTTAACCTGCAGTATTGTATGTACATGTATTATATTTCCAAATTTTAAGCAAGATTTAAATCTTCTACTTTTTTAAAGACGGAATTGGAAAATATTGAAGTGACACAAGGCATGTCAGCTGAGACAGCAGTAACTTTCCTCAGTCGATTGATGGCTATGGTTGATGTACTTGTATTTGCCAGCTCTCTAAATTTTAGTGAGATTGAAGCTGAAAAAAACATGTCTTCTGGTGGTTTAATGCGACAGTGCCTAAGGCTAGGTAAGTCTGTTAAGAATAATGGTGCATGTTAAATAATTACAGATAACTTTTTGATAGTCTGTGATACGTAAAGTATTAATGATACAATTTGATGATTATGTAATGTAGAGATTATTTTGTAATTCTTCAGAATTACTAAATTAAAAAATTATAGTATCTTCACATTGGAGATTTCATGGAATTGATCTTTAATGGATTCTAATTTGAAATAAAGTCAAATATATTTTGAGTTGTTTCAGAATCAGTTGGACAATAACCTTTTTCACTGAAGTGATTTTAATGTAAATCTATTTATGAATCCTTATTTTTGGTAAACTAATACAGAGGGTAGTTGTCCTGGGCCCACAAATGTATCAGAAAACCAACGACTAGTTTTATATACATAATGCTAAAGGATAAAGTTGACCATGCCAATCTCACTGTTTCTCAGAATGCACAGTTAACATTAATAAACATTAGTGTACCTAATAACACTAATAAACATTAACACTAATAAACATTACTATACCTATGATTTTTTTTGCCGCAATCTTGTGTTACAAATAAAATTTAGAGATAATCTCATCCACCAGAGGGCAGACAGCAAGAGTGAGAATAAGTGCTACAATCCTGCAGCCTGTGCAACGAAAACCACATTCACAAAAAGATAGACAAAATGAAAAGGCAGAGGACTATGTACCAGATGAAGGAACAAGATAAAACCCCAGAAAAACAACTAAATGAAGTGGAGATAAGCAACCTTCCAGAAAAAGAATTCAGAATAATGATAATGAAGATGATCCAGGACCTCAGAAAAAGAATGGAGGCAAACATCGAGAAGATGCAAGAAATGTTTAACAAAGACCTAGAAGAATTAAAGAACAAACACCTAGAAGAATTAAGGAACAAGCAAACGGAGACAAACAATACAATAACTGAAATGAAAAATACACTAGAAGGAATCAATAGCAGAATAACTGAGGCAGAAGAACGGATAAATGACCTGGAAGACCGAATGGTGGAATTCATTGCCATGGAACAGAATAAAGAAAAAAGAATGAAAAGAAATGAAGACAGCCTAAGAGACCTCTGGGACAACATTAAACACACCAACATTCACATTATAGGGGCCCCAGAAGGAGAAGACAGCGAAAAAGGACCTGAGAAAATATTTGAAGAGATTATAGTTGAAAACTTCCCTAACATGGGAAAGGAAATAGCCACCCAAGTCCAGGAAGCGCAGAGAGTCCCAGGCAGGATAAACCCAAGGAGAAACATGCCAAGACAAATAGTAATCAAACTGACAAAAATTAAAGACAAAGAAAAATTATTAAAAGCAACAAGGGAAAAATGACAACATACAAGGGAACTCCCATAAGGTTAACTGCTGATTTCTCAGCAGAAACTCTACAAGCCAGAAGGGAGTGGCATGATATATTTAAAGTGATGAAAGGGAAGAAGCAACAACCAAGATTACTCTACATGGCAAGGATCTCATTCAGATTTGATGGAGAAATCAAAAGCTTTACAGACAAGCAAAAGCTAAGAGAATTCAGCACCACCAAACCAGCTCTACAACAAATGCTAAAGGAACTTCTCTAGGTGGGAAACACAAGAGAAGAAAAGGACCTACAAAAACAAACCCAAAACAAGAAAATGGTAATAGGAACATACATATCGATAATTACCTTAAATGTGAATGGATTAAATGCTCCAACCAAAAGACACAGGCTTGCTGAATGGATACAAAAACAAGACCCATATATATGCTGTCTATAAGACACCCACTTCAGACCTAGGGACACATTCAGACTGAAAGTGAGGGGAATGAAAAAGGTATTCCATGCAAATGGAAATCACAAGCTGGAGTAGCAAAACTCATATTAGATAAAATAGACTTTAAAATAAAGAATGTTACATTAGACAAGGAAGTCAGAAAGAGAAAAACGAATATATTAACGCATATATGTGGAATCTAGAAAAATTGTACAGATGAACCGGTTTACAAGGCAGAAACAGAGACACAGATGTAGAGAACAAAAGTATGGACACAAAGTGGGGAAAGCTGGGTGGGAGTGGTGATGGTGGGATGAATTGGGAGAATGGGGTTGACATATATACACTAATGTGTATCAAATAGATAACTAGTAAGAACCTGCTGTATAAAAAAAAATAAAATAAAATAAAATAAATAAAATAAAATAAAATAAAATAAAATTTAGTCCTGAAAACTCTTAGTAAATTTAGACCAGCTCCTTAGGCAGGAATCATTCTTACATCTCTCACCTTTTTTAAAGGGAAAAATTATTTATATTATTTAGTTTTTACAGGGGACCAGACAACTACTGTTTTCAGACCAAAATGGCTACTATTTTCACACTTGCCTTAAAGTGTGAACAGGGAGGACATGAGAAAGTACGGTATTTGATAGGGAGGACGTTCTTGATATGTATTCTTTTTATCCATAATTTTAAAAGTTATGTAAAAATCCATATATATATATAGTTGCAGGGGAGAAGTTGTTTCTAATCCAAGGACGGAATAAGAACTTGATTTAAGAATGGTGGAATAAATGTACTTTTTAATGTTGTTTTGTATTTTTGTATTTTCCTGAGAGGAGTCATTTCATCTCCATTATAAGGGAAAGAGTGACCACATGGAAATCTCTCTGTCAGCCAAGAGGTGTGGAATAATTACTGTGGGCCATCATGGACATTTCCATTGATGTTTAACAATAGCTTACAGATTGAACTTTGTTAGAAAGAGAAATTTTTTTTAAATGCCTGGATATCTTGAAAACTGCATTTATTTGGTTATTCTGAACTTTTATTTCTGAATATATTCCAAAGCTTTACTGCTGATTTCATTTTTATCCTGATAATTCTTAGCAGATTTGTTTTTTAATCATCCACAGGAAAGTTTTATAAGTGAATAATAATGAAGCAAACAATTATATGTATGTGCTGTTTACTGTTCTAAGCACTTTTCATATATTGATTCAGTTAATCCTCATAACAGTCCTCTAAGGAAGTTACTGTGTTTATACTCATTTTACCATGAGGAGACTGAGGCACAGATAGTTTAAGCAGCTGGCCCAAGATCACACAGCCCATAAGTGTCAGAGCCAGGATTCAAACTTAGGTGGCCTGATTCCAAAATCTGTACTGTTTATTACTATGCTTTACTGCTTCTTAAAATAAGTAAGTGAATAGACAGAATGTACTTATTGAATGCTTGTTGACAAAGGTGATGTTTGCACCATGAAAATAGGTAGATATTGGGACTTGTGAGGCTTGACTATATGGATATACCCTGTTATTGCCTGAAATGGGGAGCTGTGCTCTGTATAGTCACCAAGATAGTCAACTTAAGGGCAGAAGAATTATTATTTAAAAAATCATAAAATATGAATACATTTTTAAAAATTTTCTATTGATCCATAAATTTAAGAATTTTGAAGGTTGGAAGGGGATAGAATAAGGAAGGGTATATTGGGAGCTTCAAAGACCCTGTAGTATTCTGTTTCTTCAGCTGTTTGGAAGTTTATGGGTAATTTGTTTTTTATTTTTTAACTACATGAATGTTTTATGTATACTTTTTATTACTGTGTTTCCTAATTTAAAACAATATTTATTGATCTGGTTGATTTTAAGAATAATAATGGGATGGAGAAACTGGAAAGAAAGAAAGAAAAAATAGAACCAAGCAGTTTTTTAAAACACGTCCAAGTCAGCAATTTACATCAATAATATGCTTTCATTTTTTAAAATAGTTTGCTGTGTTGCTGTGAGAAACTGTTTAGAATGTCGGCAGAGACAGAGAGACAGGGGGAACAAACCTCCACATGCAAGCAGTAAACCTCAAGAAGCTCCCCAAGGTGTGACTGCCACAGCAGCTTCCAAGGTAATTAAACATTTTCTATGTTAAATACAATGTACCTTAAAATTTTTTTTTTTAAGTTCATGAGAACAAAGTGACATGGTATTGCTTGATAATCAGGCAGATGGAGGCTCTGGTCCTGGCTTCTCTTCTTCAGAATTGTATTATCAAGATGACTTAACCTCTCTGAGACTGGTAATTTTTGGTTACTCAATGAAGATACTAATAATTTCTACCTCCTAGGGTTCTTATAAGGATTATATCAGTTCATAGCACTGAAAAGCTCTTAATTATTACTATTTTTAATAGTTACATATATTTTCACAGAGTTCAGCATATGAATAATGTGCTTTTTAAATGGATATGCTTTTGGTAATAGAATTCCCATGATAGTCAACAAAAATATATTGAATGCCCATGAAGTGACTGAATGGTGTACAGTATTTTTTTTGGAATGCAGCAGTGATTCTCATTCTAAATTAGCTCTGTTTATTGTATGTTCAACTGACCATTTGCATCACTTCAGACTTTGAGTAACGTGACTTTTAGGTCCTGCATGCTTGACTGTTGCTTACTTCAGCTACAACTTGGAATCCCTTACCCTTGCTTTTACTATTTTATCTTTTTTATTTATTACTATTTTATTTTAGTCACACTGTAGACTTCATGCAGTTCATCAGAATTTGTTTTAATGTTTAGACTTCCACATAGCTTCCCCTTTCTTGAAATGTCCATCCTCATTTTTCACCCCAGTGACTCTGTTCCACTCTTGGCTTTAGCTTAAGTTCAACTCTCTGAGGAAAATGTTTTCTAATACCTTCACTGCCAACCCAGTCTAGGGGAAGTTCTTCTGTTTGATATTTTCATAAAACCTGGCATGTCTCTTGTCACTCACGGTACTTGTAATTAGATGTTTGATACTGAAACAATGAAGGCTCAATAAATGAAGGCATGAAGTAAAAGTTTAATTCATTTAAAAAGTTCTGTGGCTTCAAACTTCTGCAGTTTTCAGGCAGAACAGCCACACATTTAGTCTATCTGTAGTGTAGCATCTTTCTTTTTCACTACTGTTAGAGACACATTCCTAAAATAATTAGACCATATATTATTTTATTGCTGACAAGTCTCCACAAAGCTCTTCATTGCTTAGAAAATTAAATAGAAACACATCAGCAGTCATGCTTCATGTTATTTGTGTAGGCACAGGAGACTGTATGTTACTTGAGGGCATGTTTGTATCTTATACATCTTTGTAATTACCTTATGTATATCGCACAGCACAAACTCTAGAATCAAACAGTTCTGAGTTTGTATCCTGGGTCTACCACTTACTGGTTTTATGAACCAAGACACATTCCTTAGTCTCTTGTGCCTCAGTTTTTCATTTTAAAGACTGGAAGACAGTTTTCCAGTCTTTAAAATGAATATGTATATATGTATATATCTATCTATCTATCTATCTATCTATCTTAATGTATAAGGTGTTTGTATGAATTAAATAAAATGCAATAATGCGTTAAAGTACTTAGTAATTCCAGAAATGCAGTAAACATTCAATTAATACTAATTTCCTTACTCTCTCTAGGAGTTAGCCATTCAATATATATATCATGAAATGAATAAATAAGTTAGTATTTTTGAGAGCTTAGATCTTAAAAGTGTCTGTACTTAATTCAGAAGATAATAGGGAACATTTCAAGCCTGTCAAGCCAAGTAGTACACTGATGGTAGAATATGGACAAAAAAGCTCAATGAGAGGGAAATCCATAGTAATTTAGTTGAGCTAGTCAGTGTCTCTCTAGCAAGAACCTTGGCAATGAAAGATGGATTATAAATGTTGGATATAGAAATATTAGGGAAAAGTTGACTTGGTAAGAAAACACGTTTCAGAATAGAGAATCAATGGAGAGAGTTGGGTTTTTTTCCCCTATTTTTATTCATTTTTAATGTGGCACTTGAGTAAGTAAACCTTAGTTAATTTTGGTGTGTTACTAACCTGAGTGAACTTGTATTAGCCACATGGTTTCTTTGCACTTCATTTTTTATTCTTTCTAAAAAGGAGCAGTAATACAAGCTTTTCCTATAAAACTGTCTCGAATTAGATTATGGACATAGAAGTACTTTGTAAACTGTAAAATAGTATATAAATTAAAATATATACGAAGTTTTCATCTATGCTATGAATAGTATATTATTTCTTTCATCATTCTCTGATAAAGATTATTAGCCTATTTTTACATATTAAAGCTGAGGTTCTGAGAGGTTAAGTATCTCACCTAAGGTTATATGGCTGGTTAGTCTTGGAATTCTAATGGAAGCTGAATAATTATCAACCTTCAAATACCATACATTTTCACTATTCTGTGCTGCAAAGGAGTCAGTCGTCTTAAGAGTGAAATAGAATAATTGAGGTTTACAGAGAAACAGAAGGAGACTTATTTGTTATTAATTAGTTAGAGTAACAGGTTACTTTATATGCAGGAATTGTATTTGGTACTTTACATATATTATCTAATTTAATCCACACAATTCTTAACATATTTTGTAAGTGAAGAAGTACTAGATTGAGTTTCAGGGATCTTTGCTGTCTTGCAAGTTTGCTATGTGACATGTTACCTAAAATGTGTGGCTTTTTGTGTCTTCAGCTATAAAAAGGATTTTGGTGGTAATGACCTTTAATGTCTTTCAGCTTTAATATTAACGCCCGACTAAAGTGTTTTTTTTGCTCACCTTTCTAACATTTTGTAGATCATGAAATGCTTTCACATATGAAATCTCATGTAATAATGTAACGTAATAATTTCATACATTATAAAAGCATGACGGATAAATGAACATGATGACTTAAAGAGACTTACTAACTAGAGGTAGGGAATGTGAGGCTCAGAAAAATTTACTAACAAGCTTGAGGTCACACAGCAGAGATTTGATCCCAGAGTATAAGATTAATATTTTTATGCCATAATCTTCTAGCCTTTCTTTGTCTATAGCGGTAGCTATGCTGATAAAGAATAAGAACACTAGTAAGCGAAACCATGACAAGAGTAGAAGAGAACAGAAAAAGTGCCTTGTAATAGCATATTGTTGTCAATAAATGTTGTTCAATGAAGAGAGGAGGCAAAGAATGTGGCCAGTTTAATGACTAAATTAAAGACATTAGAAATTATACTGCTATATAAGTTTCTGTATTATACTATTTTTTCACAATTCTCTCTCTTTTTTTTTTAAGACTCCACTAGAGAATGTTCCAGGTAACCTCTCTCCGATTAAGGATCCCGATAGACTTCTTCAGGATGTTGATATCAATCGCCTTCGTGCAGTTGTCTTTCGGGATGTGGTAAGTTATGCCTACTTGATTTCCCAGGAAAAAACTTTCCACTGTCATTCATGTAAAATAATTTAAATTTTATAAGAAAGCTGCATATTAAAACTAAATGTTCTAGTGTCAGGGATTGTAGGTATATAACATGCTTCTGTTTGTAAAATGGACGAGCTTAGCTTTATCTGAAAGCTTATTGATATGTTATTTTTTTAACGATGTTAAATTTTTATTTAATTTTTGTGTGGATACTAAGAATAGGGATAACTTTGAAAATTATAGTTGACTTTATCTTGAATCACCTACTCCTGTCTTTTAGTATTCCTTGCTCCATCTCTAGGTACTGAATATTTTGCTAATATCAATGTTCCTTGTATTATGGATAAAAGGGATTAATTCATTAAGGTGTTATTGGCAGTTACATTTGGGGGGCAATTACTTTTGAGATAAGAATCTGCATTTTAAAATATAGATATCAATGGGAATATGAGTTAGAAAGTTTGCTTAATAAAGCTTATTGAAAAGATAGCTTAAGGAAACGGTTTCATGGAACCCTCCAATTATATGATCACTTATTCAAAGTAAGGATAGATAAGATTGGCCTTTCCACAAATTGTGTAGAAACATACACAGCATTTCACAGCAGACACAATATTGGCAGTACTCCTTAGTTGCTATTTATCAGCCATTTTGGATTCTATTTTTCTTATTTTAATTGATGATTTATGAAACATAGAAGGAAGTTTATGTTTTAAATTTACATTTAATAATAAATTGGATAAAGTACTTTGTACTTGAGAAAGTGGTTAAAATATATTTAAGTGGGGCTTCCCTGGTGGCGCAGTGGTTGAGAGTCCACCTGCTGATGCAGGGGACATAGGTTCGTGCCCCGGTCCGGGAGGATCCCACATGCCGCGGAGCAACTAGGCCCGTGAGCCACAACTACTGAACCTGCGCGTCTGGAGCTTGTGCTCCGCAACAAGAGAGGCCGTGATAATGAGAGGCCCGCGCACCGCGATGACGACTGGCCCCCACTTGCCGCAACTGGAGAAAGCCCTCGCACAGAAACGAAGAGCCAACACAGCCATAAATAAATAAATAAATAAATAAAATTATATATATATATATATATATATAGATATATATTTAAGTCATACAGCATAATACTGCATGGTAGGAATATATGATAGAAAAATTCTCACTCTTTAATATATATCAGTGCTTATAAATCACTAAGAAAATTACAACCATACCAACAGAAAAATAGGCAATGGATATAAAATATGAAAATAAGGTAACAAACGTATGATTTAAAAGTCAGTATAACCAGTAGTCAAAGAAATGCAAATTTAAAACAAGAGTGAGATAAATATTTTACCATTAAATAAACTAAAAAATTTAAATAATAGTACTTGTCATTACAAGGATGCATTGAAACATGCTCTATGACTTATCACTGGTAGGAATAGAAGTTGAATAAACTTTTTGGAAAGCTCTTTACCAACATGTGTTAAAACTCTTATAAATATTGATGCTATTACCCAGTGGTTCTCCTCAAGCTATTTAAGCCCATGTGCTCATCAGAGTTGCCTTCAGGAAAATTGACATTATAAATATCCAATACAGAGCTTAATAAATCATAGTATATTCATTTAACAAGAAACTGTGCAGCTATTAACATCATATTTTTGAGGGAAACTTAGTGACATGTAAAATGCTCATGATATATTTTAAGGGAAAGCAGCAGTATGCAAAATACTTATACTATGCAAATATTACATTTGTATGCCAAGTGTACATACATGCACATGTTCACCTTTTTTTAAAAAGTCTGGAAAAAAGTACCCAAGTGCTACCAGTGATTATCTCTAGGTAAACAGTTTTTATTTTGTACTTTTTTGTATTTTCATATTTTCTGTAGTAAATCTGTATTGCTTTTGTAGTTAATAAAAAATAAAGGAATTTTTAAAAATAGGAGATAAAACATATAATAGTATAAAAATCATGCTGTGAGAAACTCTATAACCTGGACTTGAATTTGGACTTGGGAAAAAAATTACTCACTGACAGTTTAACCATTTAGAAATGCGAATTATTCATCCTGAAAAAAAACATGTTGTGGAAAGAATTTTTTTTTTAATGACAGATGATTTAAACATGGAATATGTCTTCATCTCCAAGAGACCCATTCGAACCTAACATAGAAGGGGTTTATGTTAAGTGTGACATTGCATTTAGATTGTTAGTAAATTCTGAATCAGGTTATTGTGGTGGATTATCATAATTTTTCTAGTATCTATAGATGTTTTGTAACTATACTGGATAACACAACAGTGGTGCTTATTAGCTTTCTTCCTGAAGGAAGGGAATTAGTGTTCCCAGGTGTACCTTCCAAACATCATGGAGGTAACATAATTTGTGTTCATTGAGTTTATACTGTGTATCAGACACTTAGTATACATTACCTCAGCTTTCAGTAAAAGGTTAAGAGAAAGCTAAGACTCAAAAACATTAAGATTACACAGCTAGTGTGAGGTAGCGTCAGAATCCCAAGGTAGATCTTTGCAAAGCACTCTCTTTTTTACCACCATATTTTGTAAATTCTAAGGTACACTTTTATTTTCATTTTAAATAATCTGCAAAATTTGGAAGTGTTTTACAATTGCTATATTTTACAGTCAATTGTAGAAATTATAGTAATATTTCTACTTAACTTTTGAAATTTTTACGAATCAATAGTCATTTTTAGTTGCCTTAATTTCAAAACCACATGAGATAAAAAATTAGGTCTTTAAGGAAAAATTATATATATAAAAGCTGTCTGTTACCCACAGAGTATGAAATACTATATTTATAATATTTCAGAACAAATTTAATCTAGTTTGGTCATTTTCTGCATTACCTGCACTAATTCTGTTTCATAGTATTAAATCATCAATAAATATTTCTCATTGTCTTTTTTTCCTAACAAATGCACATAAATTTTGAATCTTGCTCACATTGTGCCTAAATGAAGTAGTAATGTAAAGTGCCTGTTTATGGAGTTACTAGACTTTAAAGCATGTTTGTTTTCGTTATTTCTCTGTTATCTATGGGCCAAGGTAATTACTTGCAATTTTGGCTTGAGTATCACTTTTAACCTAGCTTAGAAAAAAGGCTTAATAACCATCTATATATGATTACTTAGATATAGTCTAATCTGGAAATAGTATTAGAGGTCATTTAGATTTGCCCATTAACAATTTTTCCGTATACGATGATTATCTCGGCTTTTTGGATAGAGTTCTCAAGGTTATGTGGCTCTTTATATTTTTGCAAAGCATACTTATTTTAAAGTTATCTTCTCTACTAGACAGCAATCTGCTTTTTTAAAACTATTATCTCTTTATCCTAACTTGGTCAGTCCTTTTCAGACCTTTTACCACGTTGCTACTCTCCTCTGGAAAAATTTCATTTTGTCATTGAGCTTTTGAAATTGGGAGCCTCAAATATTGGCTCCCAATTCTACACTGGAAAAATGACCTCATTTTTCCAGAGGAGAATAGTGGTGCTGTTACTTCTTTTTATCTGTTTATGTGTCAAACATTGTGTTAACTTTTTCTTAAGCTGCCATATCACACTTTTAGCTCATATTGAACTTGTAAAAAATTCATGCTTTATGCTCCCCCACTTTTATACCTCCCCTATTTTACTCATATTGTTTCCTGCTCAGGTAGTGGTATGTTAAAATTGCATATGTATTCTAATTGTAATTTTATTCTGTTAATTTTTTTTCAGTTACTTGAAAGTATATTTGAAACTCTTGTCTTTTTTTATTCAGATGTTAAATTATTCTTTTCAAGCTTGTGCTATCTGCATATCTTATAAATATGCATTCTCCGTTGTTATGGAAGTAGTAGATACTAGTAGTGGAGAGGACAAAGAATAAAATTTTGTGGCATATTCAGCAAAATCTTAACATTCTCATTTTTTGAAATTACGTTCCAACCTGTAAATCAGATGATATATTTATGGAATTTTTAATCTGTACTTAGATGATACTTATTAAATAACAGTATATACTTAGCAAGTTTTAGTAAAAGTTAAATGTCATATTTTGCCTCCATAAAGAAGATGAAACAACAATAGTTTCTTGTACTCTAAGAACTTATACTTTAAAAGTTTGAGTGTCAACACTGCCTTTTCATTTTATGCAGGATGATAGCAAGCAGGCACAGTTCTTAGCTCTAGCTGTTGTTTACTTCATTTCGGTTCTGATGGTTTCCAAGTATCGTGACATTTTAGAACCCCAGCGAGAGACTGCAAGAACTGGAAGCCAACCAGGTAGAAACATCAGACAAGAAATAAATTCACCAACAAGCACAGGTACTTAATATTTGTCTACTTATTTGAATTTTCATCATCATTTATCTCCTCTTTATTTCATTTTACATCTAGATTTAAACTGGTTCTATTCATAATCACCTCAAGTATTTATAAGTAGGTGGTATATAAATGCCAATTTAATATTCTTTAATTACACAAAAATGTAGAATATTTCCTATATTCTCATTTTATCAGGGAGTTTTGGTTTTAATTTTTCTATTTATTAATACAAATCATTTGTACTCCTGTTTAATATGCAAATAACTCATATATTTTAAATGTATAATTTTAAACTTTATAAACATATGAAAGTAGGAGGTCCTTATATAGTAGTTCAATATCAACAATAAGCCAAAATGTAAATCTTTATACCCAAGTTCAAAGATAGCATCCCTTTCTTTCTTTCTTTCTTTTTCTTTCTTTCTTTCTTTCTTTCATTGTGTATAGTTATTTCAGTATCTAAATATTCTGTCAGAGATTTATAATAAACAAACATACATTCTAAACTTTATACCAAAGTTGCTTCAACTAAAATCAAAGAATTCTAGACATCAGTGAACCATTTTGGATCATGTTGTCTTTCTCATCTATAGAAGATGCTCATGTTGTAGGAGTTCGTGCATTATCAGCTTTATCTACTCTGCTTGGAAATGATAAACACATTTTCTGGCAACTAATATTTTAATATCATGGGGAGCCTTTTATCAATTGCATTTCTTGCTGGGTGTTTACATCAAGGTTGTTTCTCTGTTGTTTGCAGTGTGACCTTAGTAACCTGGTGGTTATTTCATGTACCACTGGATTAATTTGTAATAGAAATTATCTTTCCTAAATAAATGCATATGATGTACAAATTAAATGAATATTTTTTAAAGTGAGTAGAAATTAGTGGTCAAATCTCTGCATTTTGTTTTCCATATTCATATCATATCTCATTTACTTTTTATCGCTGTTGTGGAAATACAGATTATATTTAACTGTAATTCTTTGCTGTTGCATGCTGTATTTATTTCTAGTATGTAAACGTGATATTTCTTTGTAGTATACTTTTAACTTTATTCTTCAAATTAAATGTTATCCTACCATTGCAGTTTATGTCTTTTGACCATTTAAAACCCTGAGACTCTATATGTTAATCAACTCTTTCTTCATTTTTAATACATGCATAACAGTCATATATGTATAAAGCAAGCAATATTTTAATGAACCTTCCAGTTCTGATTTTCTTCTGTTTGTATGTCTCTGTGTATGTTGCTAAAATTACTCTACTTAACGAGTATATTATTTCCTTTCTCTTAATACATAACTTCTTTCCTTCCTCCAGAGACGTGGTCTTTATTACTAGTACTGTTTGCATGTTGTAGTGATATAGAACTGTCTTGGATCTTCAGTGGACCATGTTGCAGGTTGTTACATGCTGGCTCAAATTTGATTCCATAATTTTCTCCACAGTTGTGGTCATACCATCTATCCCTCATCCAAGTTTGAACCATGGATTCCTTGCCAAGTTAATTCCTGAGCAGAGCTTTGCCCACTCATTTTACAAAGGTAATATTAACCTCATCTCCTGACCTATTTGGATATTCTTAAATTTCATCAATTGTTATACAATAACCATCCATAATCTAATTGTTTATAAACAATCATACACCTCAGGTTTCAAGAAGATATAATACGTTGTATTTATACCTGGCTATTGAGAGCAAAATATAGTTTTTATATTTATATTCCATTATATTTCTTTAAGTATCATCTGCAAATTAAGGCTGCCTAATTATATGTACAATAATATGCACAGTGGTGGCATTCACTGGAGATTGCAGAAGAGTCATGTCTTATTAGTGGGACTAAATTAGCCCTAAAATGAAGGCTACTGTGTAATGACAACAAAAAAGTTGAAAAAAAACAAGCCTCGGGCTTCCCTGGTGGTGCAGTGGTTGAGAGTCCGCCTGCCGATGCAGGGGACACGGGTTCGTGCCCCGGTCCAGGAAGATCCCACATGCCGCGGAGCGGCTGGGCCTGTGAGCCATGGCTGCTGAGCCTGCGTGTCCGGAGCCTGTGCTCCGCAACGGGAGAGGCCACAACAGTGAGAGGCCCACGTACCGCAAAAAAAAAAAAAAAAAAAAAAAAAAACAAGCCTCGAAAGCATCAAACTGATAAGTTATTTAATTTTCTGTCAGAACAAAATTCCAACTCTTTTTAAAGGAATACAAAAAATATCTTCACCAAATAATGTAAAATTCAACATTAAGCATCTAATAAAAAATCATTAAATGTGCAAAGAAGCAAGAAAATGTGATGCATAAGCAGAAGAAAAAAATCAGTCGATAGAAACAGATTCAGAAAGGATAGAAAGGATAGATATAGCAGAATCGTCAGATAAGGGCATTCCAACATCTATTATACATATGTTCAAGATGTTTTTCAATTTAAAGGAAAAAGTGAACATAATGTGAAGAAAAATGGAAGATTTTCATAAAAAAACCAATTTGCAGTCTTAGAGATGAAAAATAAAATAGTCAAAATGATGTCTCTGGGTAAGATTAACATGAGATTAGTCTGTGCAGAACAAAGGTGAGCCAAACTATGCCCCCCACCCAGGATTTTCCCATGTACACAACCTGCATAATTCCTGGGACAGTGAATATGATAGATTTTACTCTTGTGACAGGGTTACGTTATATATGTTAGCACAGTTGCTTTTTTTTTTTTTTTGCTTAAAACAGAAATGTATTCTCTCATAGTTTTTGAGGCTAGAAGTCCAAAATCAAAGTGTCAGCAGGGCCATGCTCTCCCTGAGGGCTCTACGGGAGGATCCTTCCTTGTTTCTTCCTAGCTTATGGTGGGTGCTGGCAATCCTCAGCTGTCCTTGGCTTGTGTGAGCATCAACTCCAGTCTCTGTCTCCATCTTCACATGACCATCTTCTCTCTGTGCCTGTGTCCAGATTTCCTTCTTTTTGTAAGAATATGAGTCATATTGGACATGGGCCCCACTCTAATCCAGTTTGACCTTATTTTCACTTGATTATATCTGCAAAGACCCTATTTCCAAATAAGGTCATATTCACAGGTTTTGGGGGACATGAATTTGGGGGGAACATTATTCAATCCATTGTAACTACTCAACGGTTGGTTCATTGCTTTGTGTGTCTTTTAGTCTTGTCTTTTTTCTTTTTCTCCTTTGATACTTGATTCACATTTTTTTAGCACAGTTGCTTTTAAGAAAAGGTGATTTATACAGGTAGCTCTGACCTAAACACATGAACCCTGTAAAGGCAGAGAGTTTTCTCTGGCTGATTTGGAAGAGGAAATGAGAGAGCCTCAAAGTGTAAGAGGGATCCGAAATAAAGGAAGTTTTTCATTGCTGAGATGGAGGTGACCATGCAACAAAGACCTGAGGTCACCTTGTAGGAGCTGAGAGCACTTCCCAGCAAGGGACTGAATTCTGCCAATAACTGGAGTAATTTTAGAGAGGGCCTTGAGCTCCAGATGATACCACCGTTCCGTGTACTTCATACATTGGCTAATGATATGGAAGAACAACTTATAGAACAAATAAAGCAGCAAAGTATTTCTTATTACAACTTGATGAATGGACAGATATTTTTCATAAACGTGCAAACTTTGGACATAATGATGAAATAAAGGAAAAATTCTTTTCAGCTTTATTGCTTACAAAGGCATCTAACTCTGAGTTGTATAAACTAAGAAGGATTAGACTAAATTAGATTAGATTAGATTGGAGTGTCATCTGGAATTTGTTTTGTGTAGAAGTGTGTTCCAAAAGGTTAACTGCAGTGACTAGAATATACTCTGGAGTAGTTAACCTGATTAAGGAGCCTGCATCAGAATATCTATGCACTGCTTTCTTTATCAAGAAAAGTTTACTATGAAACAATTTTAGCTGAACTGCATAATGGTCTTAGTGGTATAATAAAATTTTGAATTACTTTAAGGCCGATGTGGTAAATTTTCTATTCTTTTAATTATATGATAATATGGTACGTGATAGTAAGTAACTGTTACTGCGTGCTGTCATGCAGTGGTTATTGAGAGGAAAAGTTCTGTTGATGATGTTGGAAATACAAAGTCAATTCTTAGTGTTTTTACAGGATAAGAAACCAGTTTCATCCCACTCTTTAAAAATTAGTAGAACTGGCCTCTTTGTCAGACATATAAACTGTGTTAAATGAACTTAGTACTTCCAAGCAGGAAAGGATTGCAACATGTATTTTTAGTGTCAGAAAAGATGAAAGAACAAAAATAAAAGTTAGAATGTTGTAAGTACAGTTTCTATGACATCTTGCATAATTTAATAAAAGTTATTTTAATAATATTATTTATTATATAATAGTTATTATCAATGAAATATCTGTCTTAAGAATGATCTTGATTTTGCTCATCTTGAAAAGTTATCTCCTATCATTTTATGTATTTGATAGAATGTCTTGTATTTTATTTTACATTAAAAGGACATTCGTATATACAAAATTTATGGATCTGGAATCTATTTCTTTCATTGAAATATAATTTATGTTTGATTATAACTGTATGGGATAAATTATTGGAAATGAGTATTGATGAACATTGCGGGTATATTTTGAAGATACAGCATTTCTAGTTTCATTTTGGGTAAAAGTATAAAATGAATACATGTTCTGAGCTCTCTGAGTTCTCATTCTATCAACATAACTCTGTGACACGGCTTTCTCCACTCTGCGTGTTATTAAAATAAAACAAAAATAGGCTAGCTGTATGTTATTCCCATGAGTAGTAGTATTGCCAGTTCTACTTGGATTAGATAAGTTAACAAGCAAAAGTTCATCACATTATAAACTTTAAATATTTATATTCCCAGTATTTGTTCAAAATGTTTATATAGGCATTTCTTTTGGGGAATCGCTCTTAAAACTTTTTGTTTATTTATGATGTATACTGAAAAAAGTTACAAGTACAGTAATATTTGTCTAGATTGATCACCTATACCCACACTTTCAGTCAACAACATGGATAGTTTTTGTATTTTTTTTCCCAATTTACCTTTGTTCTGATTATATTCATTGAAATTTAATTTTATGTCTATGGAGTCAAATAATACAAGCTTTTATGCTTTTATTTTCTGTTTTGAGAAGACTGATCTGTACTACTCTTGAACTCCTTCACACTTTACTGCCTTTTTTCACCTCATTATTGAGCCTTTTAAAAAACTCTGAATTAGCTCTTGGTTGGGGACCGCTGATTTAGTCTGTTACTGATGACAAGTTTTAAAATAACATTATTATATAAAATAATAAAGTAATGAAATGTAATTTATATTTAATATAATACATTCATATAATATTCCATAATATAACAAATATAATAATTTTTCTTTCTAAAAATTTCTAAGGGATTCCTATAGTTTTCAAAACAGTTAAAATGTCTTAACTTATAGTGGCAAGACTACTCTAGTTCTAACTTATCTGGATTACTACAGTCGTCTCCAAAGTGGTTTCCTCGCCTCTTGTCTTGCTGGTCTTTATTTGATTTTTTTATAGTTGCTGCAGTTTATTTTAAAATATAAATGAGATTATGTCTCTTTTTGACATAAAAATTTCTCATAACATTTAGAGTAAAATATCGCTACCTTCCTAACTTAATCTCATGTGGTTCTTGCATTTGCTCACTACAATGAAACTACCTTTTAGTTCTTTAATCATGCCAAGCACTTTCCTGCCTCGTGATCTTTGTATTTTGTTCCTAGTTTTTGGCTCTCTCTTCTCCCTATTTTTTGTATGACTGGAGAGTACTTATCCTTCAGGTGTCTGGTTAAAGGTCACCTCCTCACAGAGGCTTTCCCTGACTACTATAGCTAAGGAGCTTCCACCCCACAACCACCTTATTTTCTTATCATGGCATCCTCTTTATTTCCCTTCTTGCACTTATACAATTTATTTATTTGTTTGTCTATTAGAATGTGTGCTTGAAGAAGGTAATTCTTAATATCTAGCATGGCACTTGGAAGTACATACAGTAAATATTTGTTAAGTAAATGGATAAGTTATTGAGAAAGCTAAATAATTTTTAAAAAGCTGAATATTGATGGTAGCCATAAAATGTATTTCATTAATAAACATACTTAAAACAGAGAAAAGAAATTTTTATTCATAGCTTGTGCTAGAAGCTATAGAAGCTTTATGTTAATTTTCCACATTAGGTTTCAAAAGAAGAATGTTAATATTTAGGTGAACTTACAAATAAATATGTTGTATTAGTTTTCCTCTAACAATTTATTGTCAGGGAAAAGAATTATGTTCACAGAAAATAAAATAATTAAGATATTGTGCCACTTATACGAGAATAGACATATGGCATAAACAGTCTACAAATAGGTAGGAATTTGTATAAGTATTTCATATATAATAAATATAACTTCTAATCAAACGGAAGAGGAAGTATTATTTGGCAAATGGTATTACCAAATGGGGTAGCCAATTGAAAAAAATAAATTTATATCCTTATTTCATATAACATGCTAAATAAATTCCACATGTATTAAAATTTAAAGCGAAAAAGGAAACTGAACATAATTCAAGAAAATTAAAATTAATATTTATATAATATAAGAAAAGATGTTTTAAATCATAACATCAAAGACTGAAGTTGTAAAGATATGACTAAGTTTTATTTATCTGCATGTCTGAAAATGTTAACAAAATTACAAGAAAAAATGCAAACAGGAAAAAATTTACATTTATGTGATAAAAGTTAATCCTTAATAAATAAAGAACTCTTACAGATCAATTAAAAGAATATATCACAGTAATGGAAAAATGTAAAAAACAGCTGAACAAGTTAATAAGAGATAGGCAATGTAAGTACAAATAAGGGAAATTTATTTAAATCTACTCATAATCAAATACATTTATATTGAAACAAAACTGTACCATAATTTTCAAATTTGGCAAAATTTTGAAGGGTGAGAATATAAATATGTGCATTTTACATAGAATAAAAATATCCGTGATCCTTGTTCTACTAATTTTACTCTTAGAAATATATATTAAGGGAGCACTGAAAGATATGCCAATAATTTTTTTACCACTCAGTTTTTATTTATTGCATACTTAGAAATAAAGCTAACATTTATTAAATAAATTGCTACATTCATATAATCAAACACTATGATTTTCAGCTTGCACATTTGTTATTTTATCTTGCTTTTGGAGTCATTTTTAATGGACTCGTAATTCATTATATGGGTGCATTATAATTTATTTTACAAGTACTCTACACTGTCATTAGTATATATAGAATTCTTATTGAATACTGATGTCAAATATCCTATATATTTTATCTTATTTATAGCTGAAAATCATGCTCAGTTATCCCTAACAAATATTTTTTTAAAACTTCGACTCTTTAAAATAAATGTCTGTTTTCAGTATTAGTAAGGGTACCAACAAAAGCCTCCCTCCTCTCTTTTTTCTTTCATCTTCTAATTTGATCTTTTTTCCAACTTACCTTATGATTCATTCATTATGTATTTGCTGAATAAATGAATGGTTTCCTATTACATACTAGGTACTGGAGATACATAATAGTGATCACAAAGTCCCTATGTTTATGAAGCTAACATTCTAGTGAGGAAGATAGACTTTTAGAAACCACACACTTAAATATATAATTGCAAGCTATGTTGCATTCTAAGAAATAAAATTACAGATTATTATGAGAAAGTACAAAAGAAGAAAGCTAATTTAATTTGGGGGTTGGGAAAGGCCTTATAGAAGTGATATTTAAGCTTTGAACCAAACAATGAAGTCAGTTAGTTTGGGAAAAAGAATGGGGATAGTGGAAGCACATTTCTGAAAAGGTAGCCACATATTCAGAGAAATTCCTTGGCATATTTTGGGAACATATGTGGGTGGAACATAAGAATTGAGTGAAAGGGAAGCATTCCATGAATTTAGACAGGTAAGCAGGAACCAAATCATGTAGGGCTTGTAAACTATGCTAAGGATCTGGTTTTTAAACTAAGCAGAGGAGTGTTATATTAGTGTTCCATTGCTGCCATAACAAATTACCACAGACTTACTGGCCTAAAACAACACAAATATATTATTTTATAGTTCTGTAGATCAGAAGTCTTACATGGATTTCACCAGGCTAAAATCAAAACATCCTCAAGGCTGCATGCCTTTTTGGAGGCTCTTGAGGAGAATCCATTTTCCTTGCCTTTTCCAGCTTCCAGAGGCCACTCATATTCTTGGCTTATGGCTTTGTTTCTTATTCCTCCTTTTTTTTTTTTTTTTTTTTTTTTGCGGTACCCGGGCCTCTCGCTGCTGTGGCCTTTCCCATTGCGGAGCATAGGCTCCGGACGCGCAGGTCAGTGGCCATGGCTCACGGGCCCAGCCGCTCTGCGGCATGTGGGATCTTCCCGGACCGGGGCACGAACCTGTGTCCCCTGCATCGGCAGGCGGACTCTCAACCACTGCGCCACCAGGGAAGCCCTTATTCCTCCATTTTTAAAACCAAGAACTGTGCATCTTTCGGACTATTCTTCTGTGGTCATATCTTCCTCTGAGCACAGCTAGGAAAGGATTTCTGCTTTGAAGTTTGATTGAGCCGACCTGGATAATCCAGGTTAGTCTCTTCTCAGAGCCCTTCCATTTAATGTCCTTTTTGCCATGTAAGGTAATATTCACAGGTTATGGAGATTAGGACGTGGACGTCGTTGGGAGGGAGGGGGCATAATTCTGCCCGCTACAAGTATCATACAATTTTACAAGAGTATTCTGGTTTATAATTTTACAAGAGTATTCTGAGTACAGTGAGGGAATAGATTAGAGGGGCATTGAGGGTAACTGAATAAACCATTGGAGGCTATTGCTTTCTAGGTAAGAACTGCTATGGTTTAGGACTAAGGTGCGGTGGCAGTAGAGATTAAACAGGAAGATAAATTAGACATACTTTGGAAGTAAAATTGACAGGATATGGTAATAGATTGGATGTGGGGCATGAAGGTATGAGAAGTTTTCAAAGATAATACCTAGCTGTCTGGTCTGAAGTACCGAGATGATAAGTATCATTTGTCAAAGCAAGCAAGAACGGAGGTAGATTATTTGAAGAAAATGACCAAGACTTCCATTTTTAGATGTATTAATTTTGAGATGTCTGTGGAAATCTTCTAAGCCTTTGGGAAGCTAAATCAAGCACGCACATTACAGGTGATAGCCTGATACATTTCTTAATCCTCATAGCACACATAAGATCTACATTTTTCAAGTGTGGTCCTTGCAGCTTTCAAAGCGTAACTAACTTGTTCAAGATAACATGGAAAACTAGTAAGTTGTGGAGCCAGAATTGAAACCTTTATCAATTTGACTACATTCCCATTATCTTTCTTATGACATATTATTTTCAGAAAGGAAGGAGAAATACCCAAAGTACCTGAAGAGAGGCGGGAGTAAGAGGTTGTTCTTTTAGGGTGGGAGATACTGATCTGCAGATAAAGGGACCAGAGCTAGGGATGAGAGGTAGAAATTGAAGATAAGTAGAGAGAATAGCCGATAGAGTGGTTGGGCTCTGTATTTTCTTTTCTCTTTGGAGTTTTGGTTAATTTTTATGCAATTTAACTAATTTGCATTTAATATAAACAAGATATACAAGTTATATACAGATCTTTATGTTTATTTTAAATTACTCTAATGTGAATAGTTTGCTTAATATTACTATTTGAAGAGCAAATAAGTAATCTTGATGTAATTTTTAGTGCTATACTAACAAGAAGCTATATGTTCCTTTCATGTTATTCCTTATTAAGGTAGTTTGGAAAATAGCAATTTGAGTAACTTAATAGGTAAGAAATATTGAAACACTTCATAAGTTATCATAAAACAAGATTTTTGGTGGAAGGAATGTGTTAAATGAGGTCACCATGTAGAAATCATGTCATTTGCTGAACTTAACCCCATATTTTTCCAAACATGCATTAGATGAACTCATTAGGTTCAATGAAAAACAGTAAGAAAAAGAGGCATCTGGCACCCAACTGCCTGTTCTGACAAGGTTAAGATCACTCAGGCTAGTAATATTTCTCCTTTGTGTACTGACATGGCCTGTTGCTACAGAAACTGTCGAGAACTACGGAAAACTTGGAAGTCTCCTGTCAGTAATATAACCTGCACAGGTGCAATCATTTATACTTTCTATGCTGCTCATGCTTAGCTTCTATTGAAGTCACTTGGGTTAAATCCTCAAAGTACTTTAGTGTTACAAAGAAGCATTCTGGAAACATGTAATTCATCTAAGCTGCAGTTTATGCTATCATCTGAGAGTGTGTTCTGTAAATGCATAATGGGAAATTAAGGTAGGTTTTTTGAGTATTGACCTGTTTTCTATTTGTAATTACTGTTATAAAATTTTTCATTGGTGTTTATTTTTATTTCTAGGTGAATAAGATCATAAACTTTACAAAACTTATGTATTTGAATAGAATTCTTATTGAAATATCAAAATTACTGCTCTCTTGAAATAATTCTTTTATCATTCACAGTAAAAAAATTAAGATTTTTATTACTGTATAAATATTTTGATGAGTCATTTGAAAATATTTTAATATTCAAATTTAATAAACTTTTAATTGTGTTTTATAATCAAGAGGTCAACATTTATATTGAAGTTCCATGTATCTAGCTACTGAGTTATAGATTTTAGTTGTCTACTGAGTCAGTTGAATAGAAAAGCAAAAAATTTTATAGTTGGTAGAAAAAATCTTTTTATATGACACCTTGTGGACACAAACCAAAGATTTTAATTTCTTAGATATTTTGTTTGCTAGCAAAATGCTTATATTTCAGACAAATACAACTTGAAAAGTTTACATTTTTGTGTAGCTCTTAATGTAAAACACATCATAAATAAAGATTCTGAGACATCATGTTAGGGTAAAGCCAAACCTGTAGACAAGAGCTATAAATTAGCTAAATTTAGACTAAGTGCTAGACTTGACTATATGCCTTTTGAGAATTAAACTCTGTAAGAAAAGTTAGCCCATGCTAGTAACTATTCCACTGTGATATTTTGTTGATGTTAGAGTTCTTATTTTGTTTCTGTGTTTACATTCTCTGTCCTGTTGCCATAGAAATGTCACTACCGCTGTTTAATTCTCTCCTGATTTTTCTGCTGTAATTGTTTTCTCTCCAAGAATATGTAATCTGTAGGTTAAACATGCATTAAGTAAACTCAGTAGTATCTCTAAGAGTGGAAATAACTGGCTTAGCCATCTTCCCATCCTATATTCCTAGGTAATTTCATCAATTTCCAAAATTTGATTATCACCTCTGTTTGAATATTCCCTAAATATATGGCCATAGTTTCTTTGACTTACAGATATAAATGTCCCAGAGATTCTGCATACTCAATTAATTCATTATTTTCCTGAACAAACTTGCTTCTTTTTTGCTTTCTTCTTCAGTTAGTGACATATCACCATTCTTTTTTTTTCTTTAAGCTAGATATTTCAGAAGCATCTTGATTCTTTCTCTTCCATCTTATTCCTAATGCTATTATTCTAAATTGTCTTAATCTGCTCTCACAAGGTTTTATTTAAAAAATGCCAAATTGTTATCTTTACCTCTTACCTTTTTCCTTCTCTAGTGTTTTGCCAGTAATAATTTTCTGTCTTCTCAAAAAAACTTTATGCAGTTATTTTAAGTTTTAGCCTTGAGTTTTATTTTAAGTTTTAGCCTTGAGAACAACTAAGAAAAACCTATTTTTCATGTTGTTCATCTAGTATTTGAATATTATTATCATGTTCTACAGAGTAATCTTTTGTTCTTTCAATTCTAACATCCTTGCCCAAACAAGCAAAACTAAAACCTATTTAATAAATATGAGGAAAACTGCCACATTACATGGACTTGTGAGAGATGTATATCTTTAGTTTCCTGTTCTAATAACCTTTCAAATAAAAGAAACAAAGAAATAAACAACAACAACAAAAACACCTAAGGGCAGTTTTGGTACTTCCCTGGTGGTACAGTGGTTAAGAATCCATCTGCCAGTGCAGGGGAGATGGCTTCGATCCCTGGTCTGGGAGGATCCCACATGCCGTGGAGCAACTAAGCCTGAGAGCCACAACTACTGAGCCCATGTGCCACAACTACTGAAGCCTGCGCGCCTAGAGCCCGTGCTCCGCAACAAGAGAAGCCACCACAATGAGAAGCCCACGCACCACAACGAAGACCCAATGAGCCAAGAATGAATGAATGAATAAATAAATAAACAAACAAACCTAAGGGCAGTTTTATAGAACTTACAGATGTTAATTTCGAAGAGATCATAGACATAATTTAGTTTGCCCTTCTTGTATTACAAAGAATAACTATTAGTTATTAAAGTAATACAAATAGCTGCCATTTACTAAGTATCTACTTCATGCAGGAACTGCACGTAAATAAGTGTATATCTTATTTTCTTCTTCAACATGACTTTATTAAGTTACAAGCTATTATTATTCCCATTATCTTAGATTAGATAAAATTTTCAAGGTCATCATTTAGAATTTGATAACATTTTATTATATGAAAAACTTTATTATAGTGACCTTTGTATAATGAGATTTGATAGGAATTTAACATTCTAAAGATGGTTTTCTTTTTATCTATTTTAATTAGTAATATTATATACGTTTTTATACATATTTGTGATTCAATTTTCACAAATTGAAATTTATATTTATTCACAAAGAATCATCATGAGTATTCCAAAATAATTGTTCTTAAAGACACATGTAGGTTAAATTCGTAAGGCTCACTATTCTATTATCAAAGCACTTATCCTTTTGAACTAATCATTTGACATGCTTTTTGCAATTAACTCTTTAGAATTTTATGTATTATGTGTAATTTAAAATATATCTTTAACTAGTTTAAATATTTCAATCAGGCATTTCATTATTGGTTACTGAAATACCAAAAAATATATAAAAGTAACTTAATATTTTTAAGGAGATATTAGAGAAGTATAATAATTTATCTTGCATGGTTGGTAGCTAACAATAAAAGTATAAAATGTGAGCTTTATATAATAATTATTTACAATCTGCTATAAGCAATTGTGGTAGGAACTATTTCTCCATGCTTATATATTAATTTTGAAATGCCAGATGATTTATAAAAGAAACAGGGTTCTGTTGATGCTTGCCAAACAAAATGACAGGTGTATGTGGTTGATATATTTTAATCAAGTTGTGTTGTTACGCACATCTATTTAGCAGATTTTTTGTTCCTTACAGGTTTTCTTTTGTTTATCCTAATATGTGAGTATATTTTATTAATGATACTGGGTTTTTACTTGTGAAGCTTTTTGTTTAAATCAGTTTCTTTCATTACAGAAACACCTGCTGCATTTCCAGACACGGTAAAGGAAAAAGAAACACCAACCCCTGGTGAAGATATTCATGTAGAAAGTTCCATTCCTCATACTGATTCAGGAATCGGAGAGGAACAAGTGGCTAGCATCCTGAATGGTGCAGAATTAGAGACTAGCACAGGCCCTGATGCCATGAGTGAACTGTTATCTACTTTGTCATCCGAAGTGAAAAAGTCACAGGAAAGCCTAACTGAGAACCCCAGTGAAATGTTGAAGCCTGCGCCATCTATATCTAGCATTAGTCAAACCAAAGGCATCAATGTCAAGGAAATATTGAAAAGTCTTGTGGCTGCCCCAGTTGAAATTGCAGAATGTGGCCCTGAACCTATCCCATACCCAGATCCAGCACTGAAGAGAGAAGCGCAAGCTATTCTTCCTATGCAGTTTCATTCCTTTGACAGGTAGGTACTGAACTTATTATTTACAGTGCTCTATGCATAGAAGGAAAATTAGAGTCTGTTAATTTAAAAATATTAGGAGGGTCTTGAAAACATTATATTTTTTACTGTAGATTCTTACTACAAAGACTATCAAAGGGACAGGCCAACTGGATTGATCTCATAGGCATTTTAATAATATGTTTCAAAAAGGGGGTTCAATATGAAATGGTGGATAGCACATTGAATTGGAAATAGGGAAACACAGATTCTGATTATAATCTATCAAGTGACTACAGTAGATTGGAGAAGTTATTTTATATATATATATATATGTGTGTTTTATATATTATATACATTTATATACTTATATGTGAGGAAACTGGAAGGTAATTGTTTTTTGTTTTAGGGAGAAAAGATCAAGTTAGGAAATCAAATGTTTCTTAAATGTCAAAATAAATATATAATCAAAATGTAATATATATTCCATAATGTTTTCTCTAAAATAGCCAAACTGCTTTGTCCCAATTAGAGACAGTAATTTTTTAGAGTTTAGGGGTTGAGGTGTGGCAGTAAAGCCATTTTCAGTTAGGATGAATTATCTTTTTCATACATAAATATGATTTAAAATTTGCCTATAAGCATTTCAAACAGCATCCTACAGATATTTCTTGAAAATTTATTGTGAAAATATGAATGGCATTAGTCATCATGTCAAATATAAAGAGATAGAATCAGGTTTGTTTTCTGTGAACTTAAAGTAGTAAAAGGAGATAAAATGTTTGCAGATAGTTGTCTATAAGATAAAATGTGTTAAGTGTCAGAAGTTTTTTAAAAACTAAAAAAAGGAGGGGTATAAAAGGTAGGAAATTGTTTCTTTTTTTTTAATAGTTTGGAGGTTCATTCATATAGTTCCTTGGATGTTCCTTATGCCAATTCATATTTGGTTTGTGTTCCCAGAATATATGTATATGTGTGTTTATGAGTTTATATAAGCATAAGCATGTAAGTATTTGTATATATCTATAAATCTTTATCTATACATAAACGGTGTAATAATTTAACTTGGGGTCATAAGTTTTATGTTCCATTTAATTTTTAAGTTCTATACCTAAATTTTGTTAAAATATAAAACAGTAAATACAGAGAATCATTGTAATTTGCATAAGAGAATCCAGTGAAATAAACATTAAGTAAAATATTTCTGTTCTAATTTGGATTATCATTAGAACAGTTTTTTTCATTAAAACTTAATGAAGCAGTCATCTGAGTGCCAATATTCTTAGCTACTCAAAATTTATTACATTTTTGAGGATATTGCTTTACAAAAAATAGAACTTTCCACTTGTTCCTGGTAGCATTTGTGCAAAATGCAATGAGAGTGGAATCATTCTTCTAAATTGCATAAGTAGAAATGAAATCGAGGAGCACAAAGCATATTTCAGTTCTTTTTAGGAGAAGGGTCTCCAGTGTAGTTAATATATGCAGTAGCTCAAGTACTATCAAATGTAAATGATGAGGTGATATTGATGAAAGGAGGGGATTGAGGTCTCAGGGGGCGCTGATGACGGATTGAACAGAAGCGGCCTTGCACTGCACGTAACTCAAGTCTGTCGTCTTCAGTGCTCAAAGCCATAATGGGAGGTGGCAGTCTGAAATGAGTTGCCACGGCAAAGAGTATTATTTTTGAAATGCTTTCACACAAATCACTAGGCCCTGCATACAACTTAGTTTCATGCTTTAATGTCATCAGGAGGCACAAATTGGTGTGTCTAATTGTTTGCCACCTGCCAGGAAAATGAGCTGCCAGCCAGCCAGACGGGTTTGATTGTCTGTCAGCCATTCAATAGATTGAGAGTGACAACATCAAAAATTTAACTTCAAACTCTGGAGCTTTGAGCAGCTTTTCTGAGACATCATCCCCACAAGTGCTTCTGGACAACTGCATTTTTCAATTATATTACCAATATATTGCTACCATTTGCCTTATCTGTCTTAAGGTAGCTATAATTACATTATGAAGTATATAAACATATTTCTGAAGCAGTAAAGTCTGAAATTCAAGTTATGACATGTCTTTTAACATCAGATTGAATTCCTTGAAAATAGGATCCAAGAAGACAGGCTTTAGAGGCAAATCTTGAATACTTACAGTTTCAAACACAGAATTAGCATGGGTCTTACTCTACCAATAATGTATTTTTCATTTATATCTTTAGTTGAAAAATAGCTGTAAACTCAGTTGCTCATTTCTTTGTAACTAAATCATACATAATAATATTGTACAATCGCAGTAGAAATCACCTAGGATTTTCCTTTTGTTAGCCAATAGTTTATTTGTTCTATTGAAAACTTGCTAACAATGTATTCTTTATACTTATTCTAGATTGTAAGTTTGGGAATAACTTCCTAAAACAACTGATGTCAATTGAGTTATGTTAACTTATGCTTTACATGTGGAGTTTCTCCTCACTTAGGATGGCACATTGATGAATTTCAGTGTTTTGAAGTTTGTAATATCGTTTTCATTCGGTAAATTGCAACATCAAATTTTAGAGACATTTAGACTTCACTAAAATAAACCTTTTTCTTTTAGTATTAAATCTTTCATCAGGTTGTATTATGAAATATTATATAAGTTTTCTTATCTACATATATGAGAAATGCTGATTCTTTTTCTTTCATTTCCTCCAGTCATCATCTATGCAGATTTAAGTATATGTCTTTTATTACAATGAGTGGCCCTAACAAATAAATGTTTATGCATTGTAAAACACTGAAAATCCTAGACATCCGCTACTATCATTCTATAGATGGAACACACTGTATGTGTAGAGGAAATATGATTACGAAACTACAAGAGTTTTTCTGCTGTTTTGTTACTATGAAGCGAAGAGGAATATTTATCATGGTTTTATTCCTAAGAGAAGAGTTTAATAATCTCATAATAGAACTTATAAATCTATTTGCAAAGTTCCCCAACAGTACTGTCTCTTGTGGTAGGTAGATTTCTGTGTAGATCTATGGTTTATAAAATAGTCTAGCTGAACTGTATTTTTTTCAGGCATCAGTAACTCTGTAACTTTTAGATTGAGAGAATGCTTTTCTCTAAAACCACAAATTAAGCTTTACCATATCCTTTAAACTAAAATTTAACCCTGTATATCCAAATGCTTTTAATCTTTTGAGAATTTTGTATATATCTGTGATTTAGCTCAGTCTTAATTCTCCAGGGATTCCTGAGACGCCCCCTTAGTTTGGACAAAAGACAATAAAAAAAGGCAGAGGACAATATGTTTCTCCATACATTTTAACTGTCGTTATATTTCAGAAAATTATCTTAAGTCTGGGATATCACAAAAAGCTAGTAATTGTGTTGCTTCTCTGGCTAGCATACAATGATCTTATGATTTATATTTCATCCCTTTTGATTTTACATACCTGCTTGTGTTTCAGTTACTGGGTTTGATATGTTCGGGCAAATTAGTTTGCATTTTTTCCCTCAAACTTCTAATATCCTTGCTTCCAAGTGTTTCATTCTCTGAAAAAGAAAATCTCTGAAATAAAAAATATTTTGTAAATATTATGGGACTAAAAAGCAATATATATAGCCTTCATATTACTGAACCTAAAGTATAAGCTTAGTCTAGGTATTCTCTCTCTAGTTTTTTAATATTAATGTTTTAAATATTAGTGCTAAGAATGATAATTTAGGATAAATAAAAAAGAAATGTTTAGTAGAGATGATGGAATCCTCCTACATTGATTTCTTTAAGCTTAGAATTAAGTCAGAATATGAAAACTTACAATTACTGCTGAGTACTTCACTTTCTGTTCTTACAGTTTTCTAATTTTTTTTAAAAAATGTTTTGATTATATCACTTAAAGGATGAGCAAGTAAATGTAAGCTACATTGATTAAAACTCTGCCAGCCTTTACAATTGAAAGTTTCTATGGTACCTAGCCATTGAAATCCCAGCTTTTATTATGCTCCAAGTACCCTGGGTATAGTATTTTAAGACCAGAAGATGCAGTTGCCAGAAGATGCAGTTTTGACCCAGCATGGTTGTATCCTAATTTCCCCAATGTTTTTGCCTTTTTCTCTCCTGGCATTTCCACAGACAGTTCAGTGAACTGAAAAAAGCATCTCTCTTTAAAGGGTAGACGAATGAAATACTCAGTTATTTTTCATACATCCTATTTCTCTACTGGTATTCTAAATACTTTACAAAATAGCAGTGAATAAATCATGAAAACATCATAAATAAACTTGTGATTTCTAATGAGCTGCAGTAAATTGTAATGTCAAAAACAGAAGTAAAATTTTTTTCTTCATAGTTTCAATTTTTTCTTTCAAGATAAATATTTAACAACATTTTAAGCCTTGTTAGATAAAGAGTAATAATCTAGAAATTAGAAGAAATGGCTATCAGTAATGGGTCTCTGTAATTAGTTGTGTGACCCTCATCTATTCTCTTTGGTTCTCTGGGACTCAGTTTCTCAACATATAGAATAATGCATTATTTCCAAAAAGTCCCATAAAGTTCCAAATTCCTAGAATAAATGAGATGGCCTTACAGTTTGTCTCAAAAAGTGGCAGGTAGTTATGAACTTGGTTAAAAGACCTGAAATCCAGAAAAGATTTGACATGCCCAGTTTCAAAGCTATCACCTGTTTCCAGGTGTTCCCCCACCAAATGCATCTTCCACATTTATGTCAGAGATGTTTTTCTTAAATGCAATACTGATGAAGATTTTGAAACAATTTCTTATTATACAGTAAATGATGAACTTCTTAGTTTGGAATATAAAGTCCTCATCTTTCACCAGCCATAAGGATCTATTTGCAGTCCTTCAATCTTTTATGATTTTTCATACCTCTTTGCCTAATGAAGTTTCTAATACTGAACTTTCCTCTTCTTGGCTGATTCCCATTCGTCCTTTTCAGTTCAGCTTACTCTTCCCTGATAAAGCTCATCCTTTATGTTTCTGAAAGTTCTTGTGCATAACTCTAATCAGAGCTGTTATCAAAATACATTGCAGTTGATTTATTTGTCTCTTGTATTTCATTCAAGTATCTCTGACACAGGTTATGTCTTACTTGTCTTGGTATCCCCTAACTTGTCAGTGTATTCCCTTAACCTGTCAGTGCCCAGTAAGTGTTACAGAAAAGAGGGAGCAAGTGGAAAGAAGAAAGGAATTATTATAGGATCCATGAGTGAGATATAAAACTCACTTGTCTTAATAAGTCACTATTTAAAAGCCATTTCTTATCTTCAGTATCTCGCTTTACACTTAGGACAGTTCTTGAGGTGTACAGATCAAATAGTATCCTTTTTACAAAACTCACATAACTAGTTAATGGAGATCCCCAAGACTCTGTCTTTGGACCACTTCTTCCATCTATTTGCATTGACTTCTTTGGTGATTTCATCCATGTTCCTGGCATTAAATAACATATAGTCTGATTACTACCAATTTTATGTCTCAGCCCAAACCTGTCTCCTAAACTGAAGACTCAGCTATCTGATTGCTTATTCAACATTACTACTTGGATGATTAATAACAGTTATAAAACAAACAAACAAACAAGCAAAAAAACCTGTTCCAACCATAGCAGTCCCTGTCTTAGTTAATGGCAGTTCTGCCCTTCCAGTTGCTTAAGGCAAAACTCTTTACATCATCTTTGACTTTTCTCTCATACCCACATCCAGTCTTCTGCAAGTCGTGTTTGTTCTGCCTTCTTAATACAGTCAAAATTTGACCCATTGTTCACCAGTTTCACTTTGCAATTCTGATCCAAACTACTCTCATTTCTTACTTAGATTATTGTAGTATTCTCCTAACCAGTCTCCCCGCCATTTGCCTTTTCCCCCTCTTCTATCCTTAACATAGCAGCCAGTGTGATCCTGTTATAACCTAATGTTATATTGCTCCCCTATTCCTAAGCTTTTAATGGCTGCTGACCCCACTCTGAGGAAAAGACAGCATCTTTACAGTGGACTATAAGGACCTATGATCTGAGACCCTGTTACTTCTTTCATCTCATCTCTTATATCTCTGCATATCACTCAGTCTTCTCAAGTCACACTAGCCTTCTTCCTGTTCGCTATCCCATGACACTCTTCCCTAGATACCCTCCTGACTTGTTCATTCACCCTGTCAATGTTTCCTCAAATACCACCTTTTGAATAAGTCTTCTCTTAGCCACTGTTCCAATAATACTCCTTATTCCTGTCCATGCTTATTTCTCTCACAACACTTACCACTGGTGTACTATATTTAATCATTTATGTTATTGTATTTTCTGTATCTCCCTATTGAAATGTAAGTTCCATGAGGGCAGAGATTTTGTCTGTTCTATACATGGCTATGTCTCAGAACTCAGAATGGTCCCTCACATGTCAGAGTTAAATGAATGAGCAAATCTTAGATCACACCCCAAATCTATGACTTTGAGATAGGATGAATTCAATGATGGAAAATTTTACACTTACATGTATTTTGTATCACTCAATGTATTACAAAACATATAATTAATCACTCAGTGAAACATTTTGTTGCAGTGAATTAGAATAATTTTCTGGCTTGTGCTACTTTGATGATAACCTTTACAGCCTTGGCACATGTATAGATTATATGTAGTATAAAGGAATTTTCCACTTCTTTATAGTTTTCAGTCTTAAAGTTGTGGGACAGAAATGTTAAATTGTGTGGGAAAATATGGAAAGAATAGTCATAAGATAGAGTAATGCATTTTTAAAAATGTGTTTAGTGTAGAGTATTCTAGATATCTATCAGTATGACTGGCAGATCAAGTAGAAAAACGGATATGTTAATAGTCTAGATCGGTGGCTCAACTTTTGTGGCTATATTTTTGAAATCCAGATAAAAATTATATGCTCACCCTAGAAAAATGTATATACTCTAAAAATTTGTGTGTTTTTATGCACCCTAACTGGGTACCCACAATGGGTACATAGACTCCTAGGTAAGCCTTTTGATGTAGGGGGGGATAAGTAACCAAGTGGAAAATGTTGACTAAGATTTTGTAAGAGCTGAAAATTTTTACTTTCATATATAAGTAGTTGCAAATACATAATAACATTCCAGAAAATAACTAATATGTTATCAACACATACTGGCAAGTATAAACATTCAAATAATTTGTAAAATATGTTGCTTAGGAGAGAGGATGGTCTGAGGTGTTAGGGAATGGGTAGTGTTGGTGAAGAAATGATATTAAGGACCAAAATGGACAGTCCTCTGATTCTAGATAAACAATTTCAGCATAATAATCAAAGGGGAAATAGTAGTTCTAACAAATGCATAAAATTATGGATTGAGAAAGAATCGGAGAAATCAGTCAAATCCAGCTTCCCACCTCTCTCACCACCACTCTGTGACATGGTCGTCCTAGCCCTTTGAACACATCAGTGTTTGGAAACTGGTGCTCATAAAAATTACTAGAGAGTTTTTTCCCCTGTTGGTCCTAATCTGGTATTTGGAGATATGTGGAAATTTCATCTTGTTTCCTTGTCAAATACCTTCAGATTTTAAAAAATTGGTGTAATTTTTTCTCACGTCTTTACTACAATTTTCTAGACTCTCAGTCTTTCCTGACATGACTTGTGTTCTAGATCTACTGTCATCCTAACTGTTCTTTTATGGACATGATGCTTTTTGTCATTATTCTTGCAATATGGTGCCTAAAACTATACATAGGACTTTATGAGGTCTGACAGTCACAAAATATATCAGGATTATTGCTTCTTTGACTCTGGATACTGTTGCTGAGGTAGACCCAGATCGCATCAGCACTTTTGGGAGCCATAGCAATACTAATGATACCTAAAATGTTTGGACCACTTATAATATTCCAGGTAAAGTGCTAAGCATTTTATATGCAGTATAGCCTTTTATCTTTGTAACAATCTTATGAGGTACAAACTATTATGAGTCTCATTTTAAAGGTAAGGAGAATGGAGCTTAGATTTATTTGCTTACTACCTTAGACATATATACACTACCAAACGTAAAATAGATGGAGGTAGAATTCTAACTCAGGTCTGTTTGACATTAAAAACTGGGCTTCTAGACATTGTACTCTATTTATATCCCATGTTGTACTAACTACCAGACTGCTGAGTTTGCTGTCAGTGAAGTGTCTGGAGGCTTTCATGTCAATTGCTATTAAATCAGATGTTTTCAGAAGTTTATTAGTAGAAAGGCATTTAATGTTGTTTGCATTTATTTACAAGCCATCATTACAGGTTGTTGAGATGAACCTTTTTTTCCCTCATTCATATAACTAATTTTTCATAGTACATATCTCATACCCTCAGTACTTGACAAGATGCCTGTAGTAGCCTGTTACAGAGAGCTTTTGTACAAAGTTGGTAATGATCGGTTAATCAGGAATCTTTGGTAATATTTTTTCCTACCATCTACAAATTTGTCTCACAGCACTGTCAATCAGCCTGTGTTTCTGTATTTTATCCATAAGGATTTTAATGAGAGATTTAGGGAAAAAAATATTGTAGTTTTACTAATGACTTCTTTTCAAATCAAGAATTGATCATTTTCTTTTCTTTCTAGATAGGCAATGAAATAGTTTAGAAGTTTAGGGAAGAGTTTTGATGATAAATCCAAAATATTAGTTTGGTTTCTTTTCTGTTGATCTTTATGTAGATCATTGTAACTAAATACCTTATCTTGGAAGCAGAGAATTATTTCACTTTAGAAAATGGTAACAGTTATTAACATTTATAAGGCATCTCATAATTGACAAAGTTCTTTTAAATACAGTCTCATTTAATTTCTCCAGTCATATGTGAAGTGGCATTTGTCTTGCCATTTTTACTGAAAAACTGAAATTTAATATCACATAGCTTGAGAGTGATTTAGTTCTCAAGCCTTAATCTTCTAACTCCACATCCTGTATTCTCCATAATGTCACACCACCTCTCAGTGAAATAAATGAAGGTATTCGATGAGGAATGATCAATGAAGGGATTGAAAGCATAGTGTGTGCTTTTGGAAATTTAATAAGATAGTTGAAAGTTCAAGGTTGAGTCTGATGAATTTGACATTATCCATTAAGGAAAAAAAAAAGTATCCAGAAAGAGATAATGAAGAATTTTTTTGGTACAAGTAAAATTATTTAAGATTATAATTACTTTGGTCATAAAAAAGTTTTAAATACCCCTAAAATTGAAAATAATAATTCTTATAAATTTAGATTTTTTACATTGACAAGGTCATTTTTCTTTGAAAATCATTGGTATTAAGGAAGTTTAAGCCATAGACTTATTTGACAATGAGCCATTGATATAGTTTCCTTTAAGCAGAGCTTTTTAATGAGAAAATTATAAAATATAGATTTAAAAGACCTAGTTTAGATTGGATATTTTTTACTGTCAGTCATTAGTTTTCAAGCATTATATTTGAATTTAAAATATCTCATACATCTACTTTCTAGATAAATAAGTTCAATGAGTAATGCTTGAAAGTATTTATTAGATGGAGTTGGAATGCTGTAAACTTTGAGAAACATGAACATTCACTGAAAGGAAGTAAAGATATTTATTATGTTAAAGAAATAGTTTCTTTATCTTTAAATTGACTACTATTCACATCCATTTATTATTTAAGGTTAACACAGATGTTAAGTTCAGAAATGTTTTTTTTTTATGAAATTCATTTAAATATGCTAACGAAACATGAGGAAATTTTCAACTTCTAAGTTCACAAAGTCAAGGTTTAGAAGCTAAATAGATCTTTTACCAAATGTCTATTGTATCCTCTCAGTTCTCTTTCATTATAATAGCATTCCTACTATGAAAAACAACTCAATTTTTTTCAGGAAAATAAAGTTTAATTTTATTATGCCATTAGTTGTTATTCCATATTTCTGTCTTAATATTTAGCTTTACTATGAGGAAGCTTCAGAATTTGGCTTTCAAATGTTTTTATGACTATTTTCCACATTTAGAATATGTTAGAGATAGGATGAACATTATGTGTATGTATATTTTCACACAAAAAATTCCCTATATACATATGAAAAATATCTAACTTGAGCATGCATTTTTCCAGTTTTCCCAGATTCATGATTATAGACCACATGTCATCTTAAAAAAGATTTGCAAATTCTAGATTCTATATAAATGTTTGCCAAATGAATTATAATAGTTAACACACTTTACAATATATCCTTAATGTTTATATCCTTTTCACCAATTAAGTTGGGATCAGGAATTTAAAAAAAAAAAAGGAAAAAGAAAGAAAAGAAAATTTGATGTTGATTACGTGTATCTGCCATAGCAGGATTAGAATTCATCTTAGACCTTGTGTTATTTTTCATCATTTCTTGGCAGGAGTGTCGTGGTCCCTGTTAAGAAGCCCCCTCCAGGTAGTTTAGCTGTAACCACTGTAGGAGCCGCTGCTGCTGGAAGTGGGCTGCCAACAGGCAGTACCTCTAATATATTTGCTGCTACTGGAGCTACACCAAAAAGTATGATTAATACAACAGGTATTGTCTTTATCTATTTTTGTGATACCTCATCTTTTTCTTTCTGTTTTCTGTATCTTCATTTCTTCTGCTTATTTGATCTTAAAAATTAAAATACCCTGATCATTTAAGATTACCTTAACCTTTAAGAAGGTTATTCTTCATGTTATCTTTCAGAATTTATGGTTCTAGGGTGTACTTTTTAGTTTGAGAACACTGTGGGTTTTGTTTTGAGTCTTCTCAAAACATGATGCTATTTACTTTCAGAGTGAACTCAGTTTGCTGAAAGATATTTGGGGAGCAAAACCAAAACATAATTTGAACACTGACATTTGATACGTAAAAATTAGTAAATTGTACCAAGAATATCAAGGTATATTAAATATATTAGTGACAGAAAATAGATTTAGTGACATTTACTGGTTGAAACCTAATATGTATTTTTTACCAAGCTCCCCTGAGAACCTTGACGATATGCAAGAGCCTCAACTTGACAAAAAGTGCATGTGAATAAGAACCATTGTTTGACATTGAATTAATCTATATACTTAGATTACAATTATATTCAATTCATTGTCCAACATTTTCCTAATAATTCTAGAAACAGAAAATTCCAAATCACTACAAATTTTAAAAGTCTGCCTAAAATAAACTTTTTTTTTTTTGTAAATTTCCAGAAATGTTCCTGTTGATTATTAGCTAAATAAATCCTTACTCAAATCTTTGTGATTCCATTTTAGGTATTTATACAACGCAAGATGATCCCTGACTTTTCTTCCCTGACTATAGTAGCCTTCTCTTCTCCAAACTGTATAGCCTTGAACTTTTACATCTATTATCGTTACCTAGATTATTCCCATTTTTATTAATTTCATAGCTCTTCTTTGTGCTTTCTGTATTTATCTTGTTTATCATACCACCTGAGTCTGACATATCATGAACAGCACATTTATGGGGTTGTAGTAAGTAGAATGTACTCTATCAAGCATATTTATGTTAGCAAATAAAAATCATTAATGGAATTGTGTTAAAGAACAAAACATCTTTGATTTATGTATATATATATAAATATTTATATCTGACTTGTCTGAAGACTTTATATAGTTTTTTCTATCCAGTTTACAGTCTTACTCCTTATACTCATTCTGCTTTCTAGAAAAAGGAATAAAAATGTTTTCCTTTTACCAAAATGTATACTCAGAAAAGTGTTAAGATTTTTAAAATATACCAATGTAGTAGAAAGAAAAAAATCTACATTTGGTGTTTATTGACTAAATCCTTACTCTTTAAGAGATAAGGAAATGAAAAAGCAAGTCATCTCTTTTTTATCTTTATTTGAAACAGGGTATGATATTTTCCTTTAATTCCTATTCTATGAATTAATAATAGATATGGGAAATGATGGTAGCCAGAAGTCCAGTGATAGTATAAAGCATATACTACAATAAAAAAATGTAAGTAATGAACATTCTCCTTAGAAATACATATATACAGATACACAAACACACACACACAGACACACACACAAAGAAATTGAGGGCCAACATCTAAACTGGACCCAAGACTAGTTTAGATTTTGACATATACATGCTGTGTAAGTGTTGTGAAAATCCCAGTTTTATGGGAATTAGTGTTAGATAAGATAAAGATAATATTTAGGAACACTAGATGTCCCTCAACTCCACTGCTATTTAATATACTTACTTGGTGTTAATATAGGAGGATCTGTTCTAAAATGGCGTCTTCATATCGTTGAGGAGAACTCATTATTTTAAAATTGGGTACAAATCTTATACTCATTATAGCCCTTCTTAAGCAATCATTTTATCAAAATAAGCACTGATGCTGCAGTGCCACAAATTTATATTGAGACAGTTTATTGCAAATTATATCTTATATGATGAAAACTGAAAATATAACAACATAGCAATAAAAACATAAATTTTTCACATCTAAATTTGCATTGTTTTATCAGCCTCATTTTATCTAAAATTATTTTCATTTGTTGATGTCTTTTATTTATATCCCATTTGTAATATGTAGTTTTGTTTAGAGTAATATAAGTAAATAAACTGGATTTTAATGCAATAGCTATTTTTAATAATTATAAAGTTATTAGTGTACCGATAGCCAAATGATTTTTTAATGGCCAAATTCTATTTTGAAATACAGATGAATATTTTTTTCAAACTCAGATAGTAATGATGTAATGAAAATTATTTTGTTAAATAAATTTATACTTAAGGCTAAAAATTATTATTTTGGGAACAGGTGCCGTGGATTCGGGGTCCTCTTCTTCTTCCTCCTCTTCTAGTTTTGTGAATGGTGCTACCAGCAAAAACCTTCCAGCTGTACAAACTGTTGCTCCAATGCCAGAAGATTCAGCTGAAAATATGAGGTATACATAACTATTTGTTTTTTTTACTCCTTTTACTCCCTTCCTCTCACCTCAAAAATAGTGAAACAGTATACATTAAATACAAAGATATAGTTAAGAATTCTTAAAAATGTTTAATTATGTATTTTGTGATTATATCTCATAATTGCAATGTTTTGATATTTTTAGATAGTTATTCATTATATAAAAATCATTTATTATATTTCAGTCTAAACTGAGAGATCTTGAATGGTTTTCATGATCTGACTTTCCTGAATTTATAATCCATTGTCATATAGCACATTACTGTTTCCTGTAAGGTAGAAACATGCAGACGTGGCACCATGATAAAATTGGACATCTTTGGGGTGGTGAGTTTAAAATACAGACTTTCAAAATAAATCTGCAGAGTTACATATAACATATATAATTGGAAGTTGAATCACCAAACATTATCTTTTCTATCGCGATTAATAGATAAAAATGATTTGCAGTAGCATGTCAGAGAGAATTCCTAGAAGAGTTTGACCAAAACGCTTGGAGTTAAATTGCACATATCCATACACACAGTATGTGTGTGTATTCACATTTTTAACTGAAATGTAAAAGCTCAATGAAAGAACAATGTTATGTTACTATCACTCAAGGCAAGAAATAGAATGTTACAGGTACCACAAAGCCCCCACCTTTTGCTCCTTTTTTTTGCCACTATTCTTGCTCCTCTTCAAATTCATCACTCTGACTTAATACTAGATTAGTTTTGTCTTTTTTGAATTTTATATGAGTGGAGTTGCACAGTATTTATTCTTTTTGTCTCTGGCTACTTTTTCTCAACATTATGTTTATGAGATTTATCTGTATTGCCTGTAGCAATAGTTTTGTTCATGTTCATTCCTTAGTGGTTGTATACTATAATTTATTAATCTATTTTATTGATGATGGGCATTTGGAATTTTCCAGTTTGGGACTATTGCAAATAATGCTGCTTTTTTACATAACAGTGCTGCTTGTACATTACTTTTGGGTATACTACACATTTGTATGCATATCTGTTGGGTAAATAACTGAATGGAATTGCTGATTCATAGTGTTTGTGTATGTTCAATTTTACTAGATAATGCCAAATGTTTTCCAAAGTGGTTAATGCAAGTTTACTAACTCATTAGCAGTGTATGAGAGTGCCTAATTTTTTATATCTTTAACAATACTTAGTATTGTCACTTTTACATTTTAGGCATTTTGGTAGAAGTATAGTGGTATTTTATTGTATTTTCCTGATAGTTAACAAGGTCGAGCACCTTCTTATATATTTATCGGTCTTTTGGTTTTCCTCTTTTGTGATTTCCCTGTTGGAATCTCTTACTCATTTTAAAACGTTGAGTTGTTTGTCTTCTTAATTTGTAAAGGCTCTTCTCTTTATGCATTTGAAAATGAGCCCTTTGATGATTATATGTTGTATATATATCTTCTCCCATTCTGTGGCTTTTCTTATTATCTATGTGATATGTTTTGATCAACAGAAGTTGTAAATTTTAGTGAAACTCAATTTATCAAGTTTTTGTTTTTTAGTGCTTTTTGTGTTATAGATGAAATCTTTGCCTTCATTTTCCCCATCTCATCCTCTGGCTGCTTTATTTGTGCTTTTTATATTTAGATACATAGTTCATCTGGAATTGAGTTTTGTGAATTTGATGAGGTAGGAGTACTATGGATGTCAAGATGACCCAGTGCCATTTATTTGAGAAACTCTCCTATCTCCCATGCTCTGCCACTTTTGTCACAAATCAAGTGTTCTTGTATACTGGATTCTGCTTTGGCACTCGATTCTACCCAATTTGTCTGTTTGTCTATCCTTGTGACATACTGTCATAATTAGCTTTAGGTTTAATAAGGATCAGTATCTGGATAAGTAATGTCTTCCCATCCTGTCCTTTTTTTTTTTTCCAAGGAAGCCTAAGCTATTCTTGATGCTTTGCATTTCCATTTAAATTTTAGAATCAGTTTATCAGTATCCATATTGAAAACAACTTGCTGGGATTTTAGCAAGGAATGGAATTTATAGCTCTGTTGCAACTGGAGTTATATTTCTTCTATAGATCTCTTTCAATATTGTGACTTCCAAACTATGAACAGCTTCTATTCCTTCCATTTCTTTAGTTTTAAAAAATTTTTTTTCCAGTAATGATTTTTAGATTTTTATGTAGAAGTCTTATATGTTTCTTATATGATATATTCTTATAATTTAAATATTTTGTGTTTGTATCTTCGTTTCTCTAGTTTCCAAAATAAATTTATTGAGATCATTTGTTTATGTTGTTTAAACTCAATTTAAATATTCAATTTGAGTGTACATTTTAACGAGTTTTGAACAGTTTATATGCCCATACAACCACTACCACAATGAAGATGTGGAACATATTTATCACTCCATATAGTTCCCTCTGCCCCATTTATAATTTACCCCATCCTTCCCCAGGCAAACATTTATATGCTTTTTAATATCATAATTTAAATTTGTATTTTCTAGGATTTCACATAGATGGAATCATATAGAATACACTTTCTTGTGCCTACCTTCTTTCACTCAGATTTTGAGATTCATTCATGTCTTTTTGTTTATGAGTAGTCCATTCCTTTTTTTTTTTTTTGTGGTACGCGGGCCTCTCACTGTTGTGGCCTCTCCCGTTGCGGAGCACATGCTCCGGACGTGCAGGCCCGGCGGCCATGGCTTACGGGCCCAGCCGCTCCGCGGCATGTGGGATCCTCCCGGACCGGGGCATGAACTCGTGTCCCCTGTATCGGCAGGCGGACTCTCAACCACTGCGCCACCAGGGAAGCCCAGTCCATCCCTTTTTATTCTTGAGTATTATTCTGTTATATGGCTATCCCACTATTTATTTATCTCTTCACTTATTGATAGACATCTGGGTTTTTTCCACATTGGGGCTATTATAAATAAAATTCTATGGAAATTTGAATACAACTGTATTGTAGACATATGATCTTGGGTAAATAGGAGTAAAATAACTGGTTGAATAGGAAGTACGTACAGGCTTATCTTTATAAGAAACTACTGAGTTGTTTTGCAAAGCAGTTGTATCATTTTATATTCCTTTCAGCAATGTGTAAAAGTTCCATTTGTTCCATATTTTTGTCAACACTTGGCATTCTCAGTCTTTTTAAGACTTTATAATTTAAGACTTTTCTGGGTAATCATATCTCATTTGGATTTATTTTCCATTTTCCTAATGATTAAAGGTGATGAAGTTTATTTTTTTTCCGATATGTTAATGGGCCATTGAAATCTTTTGCTATTTTTTTTAAAAAGTAGGATTGTTTTCTTGCGAAATATCACCATTCTTTATGTATTCAGATTATATGTCCTGTGTCAGATATTCCATTCTGTGGCTTATATTTTCATTTTGTTAAAATTATTTACAACAGGAAGTTTCTAATTTTGACCAAGTCCATCATTTCAAAAAATCTTTTCTTTTATGGTTTGTGCCTTTGTATCTTAAGAAATCTTTACCTAGCCGAAAGTCATGAAGATATTCTCGTATATTTTCTTCTAAAAGTTTTGTAGTTTTAGCTTTTATAATTAGGTCTGTGATCCATTTTCACCCTAATTTTTGTGTGTGTGTGGTGAAGTAAAGTTTCAGTTTTGTTTTTATCCATATGTATATCAATGTTTCAGCACCACTGAATTACCTTGGCACATTGGTATAAAATCAATTGGCTGTCTATGTATGAACCTATTGCTGAACTCCATACTACTTCATGATCTATATGGCTGTCCTTATGCCAGTACCCCACTTTATTACTATAGCTTATAGAATATCCTGAAATCAGGTAGTATAAGTCCTCTAACTCTGTTCTTTTTACAGTTGCTTTGACTTTTCTAGATTGTTTGCATTTTCTTATATGTTTTAGAATGGGTTTGCCAATTTCTAAAAAAAAAATTCCTGTTGAAATGTTAATTAGGGTTGTGTTGAATATTTATTTAAATTTAGGGAGAATTGATATCTTAATAATATTGAGCCTTCTAATCTACAAACATTGTCTATAACTCCATTCATTGAGGATTTTAATTTCTCTGAGCAACTTATTATAGCTTTCATTGTAAAGGTCTTGTACTTAGTTTTGTCTTTTTTTATTAGTTTTTTATGTCTTTGATGATATTCTAAATTAAAATTTTTACTTTAAGTTTCCAATTTTGAGTTAGAAGCCAAACAAAAAAGGATAAATACTATATGTTTCCATTTATATAAAATGATAGAAAATGCAAGTAAATTTTCTTAACAGCAAATTGATGATTGTCTTGTTAATTATATCTCAATAGGACTGAAAACAAAAAAGAAATATTTTGTGTGTTGTTAGTATATAGAAAGACAACTGACTTTTGTACACTGATTTTACGTCTTGCAATTTTGCTTAATCTACTTAAATTTAGTTGTCTTTGTTAGATTGTTTAGACTCAACTCTATTATCTGTACTTTCCTTATTATTTTCTATGTGAAAGATAATGTCACTTGTAGCTTTAGTGTTATTTATTCTTGTAGCTTTGAGATTTCACCAGTGGAGCCATCTCTGCCTGAATTTTTTTTTTACTGGGGAGGTTTTACAAATTAAATTCTTTCATTGGATAAGTGACTATTCAGATTTTCTGTTTTCTTTTTGCATCAGTGTTGGTCATTTGTGACTTCTAGTAGTCATTTTATCTAAGTTATTGGATTATTGCCATAAAGTTTTTCATAATTTTATTATTATATTATTATTTTAAAACACTTGTAGGATCTCTAATGATGTTTTCTCTTTCATTCCTGATTTTGTAATTTATGCCTTTTCTCATTTAGCATTATTAGAGTACCTATTGACTTTTCAATATTATAATTTTCCTCCCAGAAATTAGACATTAAATTCATTAATTTTTTTTCTGTCTCTATTACATCAAATTCCACTCTTTTTATTTCCTTTTAGTTATTTCAGGTTTACTTACTTTTCTCTTTCTAGATTTTTAGGGTGGAGACTTAGATCAGGAGTCTATAAACTACAGCCCAGGGACCAAATCTGCCTGCCATCATAAACTTTATATATAAACTTTGTGTAAATAAACTTTTATTGGAATACAGTCACATCGTTTGTTTACATGTTGCCTGTGACTGCTTTCACATTACAATGGCAGAGTTAAGTAGTTGCAACAGAGATAGTATGCCCTAAAATCTTAAAATATTTAGTATCTTACCCTTTACAGAAAACATTTGCCAATCCCTTGCTTAGATCTTTGATTTTAGATTTCTTCTTTTCTATTACGAGCATTTAAAGCCATAACTTTTCCACTAAGCACTGTTTTAGCTGTATTTCAGAAATTTAATGTTGTTTTAATTTTCATACAATATTTTTTCTAAGTTTCTCTATGATTTCTTCTTTGACTTCTAAGTGTTTCCAAGGTGACTTTGGAGATTGACCTTTCTCAGTATAATGCCATGAGATCCATCCAAGTGTTGTGTGTATTAATGGGTCCTTTTGTATTTCTGAGTATTATTTCATGGTATGGATGTATGACAGTTTGTTTAACCATTCACCCACTAAAAGACATTCGGGTTTTTTCCATTTTTGGCTAGTACCAAAAAAGCTACAATAAACATTTGTTTTTATGTGAACATACATTTTCATTTCTCTGGGATAAGTGCCCAGAGTGAGATAACTGGGCTAGTATGGTAAGTACCTATTTAGTGTTATAAAAAACTCCCACCAGCAATGTATGAATAGTCCAGTTTCTCTTCATTTTTACCAGCATTCAGCGTTTTTTTTTTTTTTTTTTTAAGGCCATTCTGGTATGTATGTAGTGATATCTCATTGTGGTCTTAATTTGTATTTTCCTAATGGATGATTCTGAACATCTTTTTGTGTGCTTATTTTCCATTAGTATGTTCTCTTCAGCGAAATGTCTGTTTATATCTTCTGCCCATTTTATAATTGGATTGCTTTTTCACTTTTGAGCCTTAAGAATTCAGTATTCTAAGTACAAGTCCTTTTTCAAAAATGTTGTTTCCAAGTATTTGCTCGCAGACTGTAGCTCGTGTGTTTCGTCCTCTTAATGTAAGTCTTTGGCAGAGGAAACTTTGCATTTTTATTGTAGTCTAGCTTATGATGTCATGTCTAAGAACTCTTCACCTCACCTTAAATACTGAAGATTTTCTCCTATGTCTTCTATAAAGTTCTATGGTTTTAAGTAGTAGTTTTAGTTTTAAGTCGGGGTCCCATTTTGAGCTAATTTTTATGTAAGGTGTGAGGTTTATGTCCAGGTTTATATTTTTTCCTGTGAATGTCCATTTGTTGCAGCACCATTTGTTCGAAAGACCATTCTTCCTCATGAAGCATTTTTAAGATCTTTTAAGGCAGATCTAGGGCGGCCTTTATTCTTGGGCTAATTTTGCCACTTAAAAATGTGCTGGATTTCTCCTGAACACTCAGTGTATCTAAGGTTCCTCCTTTTTGGCCAGAGGGAACGCAGACAATCCTAGACCTGTGCGAGATGTAGAAGATGCCTGTTATGACTCCTCCATAATTGTACTTTCCTCAGAAGTTGTTCTACTCTAACCTTGGGAGCTTTCAGGCATCACATACCTAGACTGTTATTCAGCCAAAGATTACTGTGCTCTCCATACACCTTCCTCTTGGGTACTATGCCCTCCAAATTCTATTCACCTTTGCCTCCTTGAACTACAGTTTTAATCTTGTCAACTGAGAAAGGTTGCTGGATTCTGTATCTGCCCTAATATGGGAAATACCTCCATGTAGGAAATCTGGGTGATGGTGGGACTCACCTCATTTGTTTCTCTTTCCTCAGGATTTTATACCCCACATTTTGTATGAAAATAGTTGTTCTCCGCATTTTGTAAAATTTTCTAGTTGTTAGTATGGGAGGCAATTGTAGACCATCTTAACCCCTTCAAGGTGAAAAGTGGAATTTGATACTTATGTTTCCTAATTTATCTATAATTCTTTCTAACTAAGCATGTATGGACAGTCATTTGATCTGTGAATGTTGGCAGTTTTATCCCCCATTACACAAATACTTACACCTTTTTATTTCTTTTTCCTGACTTATAGTATCACCTAGTACCTCCAATACAGTTTTCTATAGAAGTGGTTAGAAAAGGCATTCTTTTCTTCATCTCAAAAGAAAAGCTTTGAACATTTCATCATTAATTATGATGTCTCCTGTCTGTTTAATAAAGATACTTTTTATCAAATTCAAGAATTCTCTTGTGTTTATAATTAACCAAGTTACCATCATTATGGGTATAGAATTTTATCTCTAAAGAGAGGGTAAGTCATGGAGATGACCATGTGGTTTTCCTCCTTTTTCTGCTAACATGGTCTATGATATTGACTTTTAATTTTAAAAATGCTAAACAAACCTTTAATTCCTGAAAGAAATCCAATTTCTTTGTGATGTAAAATCTGTTTTACCTTTTGAAGAGCTTATGTAAGATTGGTATGTTTTTATTTGTTTTTTCTTTGTTTTCTAAAATATTTGGTAGAGTTCACAAGCAAAGACATCTGATCCTAGATTTCCTTTTTGGGGAAAGTTTTTAAGTTAAAATGTTACAAGTATCCCCAGATTTTCAATTTTTGTCCTGTGTAAGTTTTGATAGATTCTGTTGGCATAATGCAGTTCATAATATTATCTTATTATTTTAACATTCATATAATCTATAAGGAAGTCTCTCCTTTTTATTCTTTTTTTAAAATAAATTTATTTTATTTATTTATTTTTGGCTGCATTGGGTCTTCATTGCTACACGTGGCCTTTCTCTAGTTGCAGCGAGCGGGGGCTACTCTTCGTTGCAGTGCACGTGCTTCTCATTGCGGTGATTTTTCTTGTTGAGGAGCATGGGCTCTAGGCACACGGGCTCCAGTAGTTGCGGCTTGCAGGCTCAGTAGTTGTGGCTCGCGGGCTCCAAAGCACAGGCTTAGTAGCTGTGGCGCACGGGATTAGTTTCTCCGCAGCATGTGGGATCTTCCCGGACCAGGGTTTGAGCCCGTGTCCCCTGCATTGGCAGGCAGATTCTTAACCACTGTGCCACCAGGGAAGCCCCCTCCTTTTTATTCTTGGTGCTTATTATGAGCTTGTTTCTGCTTTCCTTCCTTGCTTCCAAGTCTTGGCAGTGATTAATCAATTTTATTCATATTGCCATTAAGAAACATTCACTAGAGAGAAGTAACAAGAAACTGTTAGGTTGAAGTTTATACCTTATTATCTTTTCCTTAGTGCAGTGGATCTTAAACATCAGTATGCAACAGAGTTACATGGGAGGGCTGGTAAAACACATTGCTGAGCCAGTAGGTAGTTCTAGTTCAAGACTGAAGGCCTGAGAATCAGGAAAGTTGATGGTATAAGTTCCAGTCTGGAAGCTGGGAGGCTCAAGACCCCAGAAGAGCTGATGTTTCAGTTGAGTCTGAAGGCCAGCAAAGACCAACTATCAGGTAGAAGGGGTTTTCTCTTATCTAGTCTTTTGTTCTATTCATGTCTTCAGTTGAATGGATGAACACACACACATTAGGGAGGACAGTCTGCTTTATTCAGTCTACCCATTCAAATTTTAATCTCATCCAGAAACACCCTAACAGACACACCCAGAATAATATTTAGTCAAATGTCGGGGCACCCTGTGGTCCAGTCAAGTTGACACATAAAATTAACCATTACATGAAGTGATCTTGGTGTGCTGGCTCTAAGAATACACTTTGAGAAATGGTGTTTTAAGTGATCATCTTCTAGATTGCAACATTAATTCTTGATTTATATAAGTCCTCTTCCCAGACAATGTATGGATCTCAGTGTAGCTTAACTTCATTTACTCCAAATTTTGCAAACACATTTATACATATGTGTACACATGTGTGTGTGTGTGCACATAAAAAATTGTAAATGCAAGGGCTTCCCTGGTGGCGCAGCGGTTAAGCGTCTGCCTGCCAATGCAGGGGACATGGGTTCGTGCCTCGGTCCAGGAAGATCCCACATGCCATGGAGCGGCTGGGCCCGTGAGCCATGGCCGCTGAGCCTGCATGTCTGCAGCCTGTGCTCCACAATGGGAGAGGCCACAACAGTGAGAGGCCCATGTACTGCAAAAAAAAAAAAAAAAAAAAAAAAATTATAAATGCAACAAGAGAATATAATTACTATTTTATTGGTCAACATATTTAGATTTATCCAAATTTTTATCATTTAGTTTTCTCATCATTCCTTTTTGAATATCTGACTTCCATGTGCTATCATTTTCTTTCTTCTTAAAGAACACCCCCTTTAATATTTCATTTAGTGCAGGCCTGACACTCCTGAATTCCTTCACTTCTTATTTAACTAAAAATATTTGAAATTCACCTCTATTTTTGAGGGATATTTTGAACCAAAGTAGAGTCTAGGTTGGAAGCTATTTCCTTTTAATTATCTTTCATTTCTTTCTGTGCTTTCTTTCCCTTTTAGCCTTTTTTTTTTAAAGAAATGTAATTTCCTGTCTTACTGCTATCTCTCTGCTCCTTCCCAGCCTTTTCCATTCCTGCTACCTGTTTTTAAGATTTTTCTCTATCTTTGGTGTTTAGCAGTTTTACTGTGATATACTCAGGCTCTTTGATTTTTCTTTATATTTATCCAGCTTGGGATTTGTAGAGCTTCTGAAATTTGATGACTTTCATCAGTGGCTGGGAAATTCTTAGCCATTACCTCTTCTAATATTGCTTCAGAATCATTCTTTCCTTTCTCTGGGATTTGAATTACACATATATTAGATATTTTCTGTATTTCTCATCTCTCTCTCTCTCCATTATTCTAGTATTTCTTTTTAACCTTAGTCTACTTTACTAATTCTCTTTTTAACTGTTTCTAATCTTCTGCATTCTTAATTTTAATTTTTGTGTAAGTACTAGAATTTCCATTTGATTTTTTTATAGGTTAATATTCTCTTCCAGTTTCCTATAGTGTTTTTAATTTTCATGTATGTGTATATATATGATAATAGTGCAGCCATGGATTTTTATGTATTTTTTCTCTAATGGATTATTTATAGTTTTATTCCTACAAATTACTTAGAATCTGTAAACCCCTCTAAATGAGAGTTCCTTAATATAGGTAAAAACCAATATATGATTGTGTTTTTTAAACTAAACTCCTGTGTTTTAAGTCATATTGTTTTAATCCAGGCACTGGAGCTGTAGAAATTCATCTAAAGCATTATTATGTCCTTTGAATGTTTAGTTTTCCTATCATTGGTCATTTTGTTAGAGTGGTTGATAAATTTCCCAAGTCACAACTATAATTGTATTCATGGAAATCAGTAATTCTCTTCCTTAAAAAAATTTGTACTTACTATCAAGAAAAATAGCCAAAGTCAAAATAGCATCATAAGCATAGTTAGTGTGACTGAAGAGAATGAAAAAGAATAAAGTGGGGAGAGAGGAATGAGTAGCTTAAGAGAATGCATTTCAGCCTAGAGTTGACAAACTCTATATTTAGGTCCCAAGAATGTTCTAAAATATTAAGAAGTTATAAACAGATTATTAAGATTATAACCCTCACACTAGACTATGTAGGGCAAATTCCCCATCAAGTCTACATTTGTATTATTTCTCTGCACAAAATGTCTTGACTAAGTGAGTGTTTTTTGAATAAATGAAAACTTCCAAATGAAAAATTAGTACTTGGTGTTTTCCCTAAATTAAGTGAAATATATTAGTTGTTTTAGAAAATAATTTGCCAAAGGACCTTGTTTTATTTCTGGTAGCTATAGGTTCCTTCCACTTTTAAATTGAAAATTACATTCAAAAGAAAGAATAATTTATTTATTTTTATAAGCTATAAGGTCAAAGAGTTCTCCCTTATTAAGATTTAAAAAAATTTTTAACATGTTAACAGATACATTTTTCATGTGCCTTGGGATTGGGAAAAAATAGTTTTACACTGTATTTATCTGAGATGAGAATTGAAATAACAATATAGGCCCAATATATCTTTAAAAAAAATTTTTTTAGTAATTGGTGGTTATCTGCCAGGTGATAGAGGGAGGGTATAAAGCTAAAATTTATGTTTATGTCATTTCCTTTGAGAATTTAAATTGTGTAAGAATGAAGATAACATACTTTACACAATGTTCACTTTAAAACACATTATGATGAATCTATATGTCCATTTTCTTCACTATGAAAAAGTGATGATGCAACTTTTCCACTTAGAATATTTTGTTGTTGCTTGATAGAGAAGTCTGGCAGTATTATTTGATAATAATTTCCTGTATTTTAAACCTTTGATCTCTTGCTGGGTAAAATGTTACATTTTTTTGCCCTTTATTAGAATATTTAAATTATGGTTGCAGAATGATTTATAAGAGCATCATTTAATGTTCTGTTAACATTTTGTAAGAAAATAGCTGCAAAAAGTCTTATTATAGGGATTCACTCACTGAGGAATATGTTTTTGTCCATTACCCTTAAGTAAAGGTAATTAATACACATTTATATACACACATGTAATTAGTTGTGTAGATTAATCAGTTTCTATTTGATGTTTAATTTAATCACCAAGAACAGTACTTTTGCAATTCTGAAGCCTCTAAATTATTATACAGAAACCTGTAAAATATGCAAAAAAAAAATCTTAAACTAGGGAAAATGTTTCTGACTTCAATTAGATAATAGTATATTATGATCCAATAGTATAACTATGATGTGAACCTCTATAAATCTAGAATTTTTCTAAAGTAATTTTACTCAGTTAATCTTAAGTAAAAATAAATATTCATGCTTCACTCAGAATTCAGGTGCAAAAACAGTAGTAATTATATCTAGATTTTTCTCCTCTTCATAGGTTCTCTTTTACCATTCTTACCTTTCCTTGGTAGAGAGGATTACTTTAGCTGAGAAGCTTCATCAAACATGATCCTGGAGATTAGAAAGAATGAATGAAATAATGGATCTAAAAAAGTTCTGTCTATATTCTCTAAAATTCAGAGCTAACTCATTATTATGATGATTATTCTGTGACTTCAGGTAGTCCTTCCTTTCCTAGCTGTTTTATTACAACTTAATAATAGTAAGTAGTTTCATTAAAACAGTTTTTCTCAAAACGTGTTTCCTGGATAAGCAGTATCAGACCACCTGAGAACCTTTCAGAAGTGCAAACTGTGTCGGTACACCCAAACCTGCGGAACCTCTAAGGCTGGGGCCCTAGCAGTTTGGGTTTAAACAGGCCTTGCAGGTGATTCCAATCTACACCAAAGATTGAGAATCACTGCCTTAATGTAGGTGTTTGCTCCAGGAGTAACAGAGTAGGGGAGAATATTGAAAACTCTTTGTCTTCAGCAAGTCTGCAAAGTCCCACCCAGGTCCTTTTTTCTTGCTTAACGTTGTTCCTCCGGAATATTCTCTATAAGTGTTTGTGGAAATTACTAAACCTGAGTTTCCTCTTTGAGTTCTTCTTTTTCTAAAGCTGTTGACCCAAATAAGAGGAAGCAAACTTAAATTGAAGTGTTAATGATGAGGCTTTGTGTACACAAAGGATTCAGATCATGCTCTTTCCAAGTTAGGAAAGAGCATGCTAGATTATTCCCTAATCCCTCACTATTCACTTAAAAAAAGATGGAATAGTTCAGTTTTAAATATTAATAATATATTGCAAATTATTCTGTGATTAATTACTTTTTTGTCATTTATGTTTTCCTCATACGTAACAAAAATGTTGCTTAGCATTGTGGCAGAACTTTTATTACTGTGAAGTATTGTTTAATTCCTTACTGTACATGTCTTCTGTGTAGAAGAATGTGTGCTCATCTAAGATTATTATATTGATTTTGTTTTGGTTTAAATATATCAGAGTCACATTTTGTAAAATTAAATATAGGTGTGTTCTATTCAAAATAGCAGTTACAAGAGCTGTCATTGTTGACCTCTCACTATGTGCCAAGCACTTTTCTATGCACTTTACATGCCTTAACTCATTAACCTTCACCTGGTAGGTACTGTTACCATCTTCATTTTGCAGACATAGGAAGTCTAATGTCCCAAGGTCACCTAGGTACCATATGATGGAACCAGCATTCCAGTTCAAGCAGTCTTACTCTAAAGCATTTACTTGTAAGAGAGACAGTTGGATGTTACCAAATTATTTATTTGAGCAGAATTACTTTCTTTATCTGGGTTTTTACTTTTACATATCTTGCTCAAGGTACTTTCAAGAATGTCAGATAGTGCTTATATAAAGTTATATAACTTGAAATTTAATAGTCAGCAATATAAATAATGAATGACACAATGATTGGTAAATAAAAAGTAAGTGGGCTTATGAAATAGAAAATGCCTACTTTGGCAAAGCAATTCACCTGTATCATACTGAATTCAGTTATCGCCTTATTTGTCCTGCTTTTCAGGGAACTCTTGAGAACAAGAGCTCATTCTTTGTAACTTTCACAGTGACCCGTGTAGTAGGTATTCGAAACAGCTTTCTTTGGTGGAAAGAAGGATAGACAAGCCATACAGGAGCTTCTTTTCTTGAAGCTCCTGGAGTTATGGACAGAATCTGTGGCCCTTGTGGGTGACAGGATCCTGATTCCTTTTCACAGTGTAATCATTCTGATTTAGCAACAGTCTTTTGAGTAGCCTTATGACTGATGTGAAACTCTACAGTGTCCCTTCTACATGAAGCTGTTATTATTCAGTGGGTTAAAATTGGACTTTTATAATCTTAAAGGTTTTAATTTAGAAGTAAAGTTTATTTGACTTTTTATATTGAACCATATTTACTAGTCTTTATGTCTTGATTTCAACAGCATCACTGCAAAACTTGAAAGAGCTTTAGAAAAAGTTGCTCCTCTTCTTCGTGAAATTTTTGTAGACTTTGCCCCATTCCTATCTCGTACACTTCTTGGCAGTCATGGACAAGAGCTATTGATAGAAGGTATGATTTCTCTCTCTCTTCTAATTATTTTAGTTTCCTATAATGTATCTATTAATCATGGCATAACTTGTGCTACTAGAGGAATATTTATTGACAGAAGAATATAAAGACATTGCTTCCACAAATTCTAGTAAGATATTCATGTATGCTTTCTCCTTATTCATTAAAAAAAAAAAGTAGCATGTTGCACAGTCAATGCTAATAACAGAATGAAGAACTTTGAAAAAGTGTTGGAATGGGAGGCTCTGGCCCTTATAATCCCAATCTATTAGGGCTGCTGTATATCCTTCATTAGGGTGGCATGTTTACTAAGCAATGATCTCTAAAATCCCCTTCTAACTCTTAAAGTGATGCTTCAAGTGACTTTTCTTATTCACACATACCATGTGTAATATGAGAATCCTTAACTGAGAAAATGTAAAGAAATACTTAACTGGGAATTGATGAAGCTGTTATCTACTCATCAGCAGCTTAAATAGAGTGAGAAGGCAAAGAAGATAAATTAACTGTTGGGAAGATTTAATATAAGCATCTGTATTAGGAGCTTTGAAAAATATGGTTGTCTAAAGCCTTACTTCTTTAAACAGAAGTTTTGCTTTATAAATATTCATGAGCTTCAGAAAGGGGTAATCAGTATCTAGATGATCCTGTACGTGAATAATGGCTTTAGGTGCTATTCCTTGAATTTAGCAGGTATATATATTTATATATATGTGTTTATGTTTATATATTTGCAAACATACATACACTCACACACACACACACACACACATTTGCTTTTTACTTCCTATTTACTGTGGAAGTTTTCCTTACCTGTTCTCTCATTGTCTCAACTGCTTTTACACAATCTGTTTCTATTAGGGGAAACAAGAATAGTTAATAACCTGAATTTAAACCCTTGTTTCACTGCTTTCTTAGCTGTATGACCTTTGTGAGTTACTTAGCCATTTTGTAGCTTAGTTGCTTTCTATAAGATGTAGTCAATGATAACACCTCCCTCCCAGGGTTCTTGTAAGGATTAAATTATATAATGCATATAAAGTTCTTAGAATAGTGACACATGGAGGGCTATTCATTTTTTTCTTAATACAGTGTTCTTGCTCTAGGCCAAGTGCTATTAGATACTTGGAATATATTAGTAAATAACAAAGATTCCTGTCTTGGGCACCTTATATTCTATCAAAGAGAGAACATAAATAAATACTGAGCAAAATAAGTAATTAAATTATATAGCATATGAGGTGGTAAGTGTTATGTAAAAGGATAAGTACAACACAGGGGATTGGGATTATAGAAGTGTCAGGGTTAGGTTGCAGTTTTAAAGAGATGATTAATTTTAAATAAGCCAGTAGTAGTAAAAGTTACATCTCAGCAAAGACTTAAAGGAGGTGAGCCATACAGCTTACTAGAAGAGTGTCCTAGGTCAAGAGAATAGTGTAATGACCCTATAACATGTGTTACCTTTATAATAAGAAAAAAAATTCAATAAACATCATTAAAAAATTAAATCTCAAATGTTTCCTCATTCCCTAAAGTCTTTTAATTTTTTCAGTATTTATGTATATCTTTTCCAGAAATTAATTGACAAATTTACCGAAGAAATTCATAAATAGTGAACAAATACATGTAAAAATAAACATGGAATAAAGTTAGTAATATAGTAGTGTTAGTAATGGATCCTGTACTGTTATTAGAATTGGGATGCAAATTCAGCACTGTTTTCCAGCAGCCAAAGCAAAGAAGGAATTATTTGAAGTTATAAAACTTACATTATTGGTTCCTAAATGAGTTTGTGACAATTTTGAGTTCTAAGGAATTACTGTCAGATGACTTTTTAACTGCTCTATGTTGGTCAGTCAGAACCCCATATATGTAGCCCCCTTTCCAGAATTTTCCATGGCCAGACATCTGGACTGTTTCTTATTTCTTCCCAGCACTACAGAGAGAAGGTAGGAGAAATAGCCTGTAATTGAGAGCTATTTTTCTTGGGCTTCCCTAAGTTTACCTCAAATACTCTGAATTGAGTTGAAGCAACATTAAGAATAATCCTCTTGGAGTTTTATAAAGGTGACTGTGCTAAAAAGGAAACGTTAGACCAAGTTATATATTAAGAATTCACTTTGTGTTCCCTTGGTAGAATACAATTTTATTTTTTCACTTTTCTGAATCCAAAGAATTTAATTAAATATCCTATTTTTAAAACTATGTTGGTGTAATGTTCATACTCTTCTTTTGTGTTAAAATGATTTTTCTTAATAAAATGATGATAGCAAATGGTAGATTTTTAAGTTTTGAGTTTCATTTTGTAAATGCCATTACTTGGCACAATAGAAAGGTGACAACCTTAAGATATGGTCCTCCAAATTTCTGCTAGGCCATACAATCAAAAAATCTAGAATCCTCTGCTGTATTCCAGAACAACATTAGGTATCCTCACCATTTAGTCATAACCTTCCTTTTCAGACTCAGCTAGTCTCTGTCCTCTTACTGTAGAGAACATTCCTTTAACATTCAATAAATTACACATTGTCACATTGCTTTGTTTTTGTACAACCCTTCCTTCTGCATTGAATCTTTTTCCTTTTTCCTTTTTTCTTTCCCCCAAATTATTCTCATCCTTTGAGTTCTGCTTCAGGTTCCTTATGCCAAATTAATGCCTTCTCTTCTGTGCTCCTGTGCCATTTTATTTATACAATATTAATAAAATTATTTTTCACTTGTAAATAGGGAGTATTTTATTGGTTTTATTAACATTGCCTAACTTAGATTCTGGTACATAATATTGAGTATTTTTTTCCTTGTACTTGAATACAACATTATTTGTGTTACTGATAATGTTTGGTAGAGGTAAGTTTTGAAAAAAAGGGAAGGTGGATAAAACTTTTGTGTTCTGTGGTGAGAATTCCTAATATTGATCAATCATCCACACCCATGCCTTGGATCCTATACTCACCCAAGGTCCATTCTTGCTTTCTGCCCCAGACTATGGAAATATATATCCTGTCATGTTCTCATCCTTGAACATGTACTATTGGTCATTCTTTCTTTTTCCCTCTCCTCCATTTCCCTTCTTTCCATAATTTGATACACTATTCCTCTCCTCTGAGAAGAAAAACTGTCAAACTATTGTGAAGAACTCAGGAGAGTAACATGATAAAAATATCTTTAGTTATTGAATATTTCTCTTCAAAAATAGTGCTTCTGATGAATAAATCTCAATGCTTTTGATTTCATCATATGTATAGGTATGGTAGGAACAAAACTTGATTTAGGTAACTGAAGATATTTTAATGTCTTATGAAAAGAGAAGACAATTACTCCTAATTTCAAGTAATCATAAAATATGTTTGAATTGAATCTTTATTTGTTGTTTTATATTCAGTTTTTCTTAATTCACGTATCCATTTAACTCTTTTCTTATAGAATAATTAATTATTGGTAGTTTATACTGTCTGTGTCCTTTAAAACACATGCTAAAATAATGTCCTTTCCTTTTCTTAATTTGTCTATCACTTTTATTAGTCAACCTGTGTTAAATTTATTATTGTATGATTCTATAGTAATCAGTGTTCATACCTTTTAAGTTCACTCATTAACAGTAGCTATTTTTGCATAGCTTTTGGGGTGTGTGTGTGTGTGTGTGTGTGTGTGTCTTCCCCTTGGCAATAAGTAATATTTTTTAAGATGATAGTTTTGGGGAGCTTAGTGAACTTTCTCTAAGAGAGTTCTAGCTTTTCAATGTGCAAACTAATGTGTACAAATTAGAGTATATAATGCAAGTATCAAAATCTACCAGCTTAAGATGGCAAAACAGGGGCTTCCCTGGTGGCGCAGTGGTTGAGAGTCCGCCTGCCAATGCAGGGAACACGGGTTCGTGCCCCGGTCCGGGAGGATCCCATATGCCGCGGAGCGGCTGGGCCCGTGAGCCATGGCCGCTGAGCCTGCGCGTCCGGAGCCTGTGCTCCGCAACGGGAGAGGCCACAGCAGTGAGAGGCCCGCGTACCGCAAAAAGAAAAAAAAAAAAAAAAAGATGTCAAAACAACCTTTGGTCCAAAATTGTTATAGTTATACTAATGGGTTGGTTACCGAACTTTTAAATCTGTTTCACTGCTCTATTATTGCATGAGTACGCCATTGTTTTAATCCTTGTCAATTTATAGAGGTTGTATGTAATCATCACCCACCAGTGCCTCTCATCTTTTTGAATAAATGATCATTATCATTAATTTAAAACAAAACAAAATTGCTTTATTTATTTGGCTTAAGCAGCAATGGAGGATGCACTTCAGAGGAACCATTGGGCTTCTCTTAAAGAGTTGAGAGGAGCCTATTTTAGAGTTCAGATTTAAGGAAGAAGGTCCCGTTGTAGATCGAGTGCTGACATTAGATCTTGATAATTGTTATTCAGGAGGTCTTGGAAATACCATGGGCCTAGAATTGCCATAGTAATAAAGAAGCAGACCCAAGTTAATTAGAAGAGAAGATGTTTGTGTGTGTGTGTGTCTTAGCCTTAGTGCCCTTTACCTTGTTCCACCACCGCACAGAGTGGCCCTGAATATCACTGCTATGTTCCATGAGCATTACTTGTGTTTGGTTGAGAACTCACAAGAACATTAGAGATAACTTAATTATCATGAGGATACAGCAGATAGTCTCAAAGTCAGGAAATGAAATACAGATAGACATGAGGCAGCCTGGAAATGGGAAAGGAGAGTCAGTAACAAGGGATGCTCCTTAAGCAGTTTAACATACATGGAATTGGAGTCCAAGATGAAGGAGGTTGAGATGATATGTGTGTATGTGTATATATTTTTGAAGAAATGATAGCCAAATAATTTGAAAACTATTAATCCTAAGATCCAAGAAATTCAACTAACCTCAAGTGGGATGGACACAAAGAAAATAATTCCATGGAACATCATAATTAAACTGTTCAAAACCAGGTTTCAAGAGAAAATTTCAAAAAGTAGTCATCAACATTAAGCAAACGAACAACTCATTTAAAAATGTTTTGGGGCTTCCCTGGTGGCGCAGTGGTTGAGAGTCCGCCTGCCGATGCAGGGGACACGGGTTCGTGCCCCGGTCTGGGAAGATCCCACATGCTGCGGAGCGGCTGGGCCCGTGACCCATGGCCACTGAGCCTGCACGTCCGGAGCCTGTGCTCCGCAATGGGAGAGGCCACAACAATGAGAGGCCCGCGTACCGCAAAAAAAAAAAAAAAAAATGTTTTGAACAGATACTTCACAAAAGATCACATTAGGATGCCAAATAAGTTCATAAAAAGATAGTCGACATTATCAGAAGGTAAATGCAAATTAAAACCAGGATGACACAACACTACAAACATATGAGAATGACTAAAGTAAAAATTACTGATAATATTGCACGGGCCAAAAGGTTCGTTCGTTTTCTTCCGTAAGATGGCTCTAGTAGCACTTAGTTGTCTTTAATTCATTCGAAACAATTTTGTTAGATTGTATGTGGCAGCTGTCATATCAGTGTGCATTTAAAAAGAGACCTATCAAAATTGGTGAATGTTTGGGTAGCCATTTTAATATTGAAGATGGAAGAAAAAAAGCAGTATATTTGGTATATTATGCTTTATTATTTCAAGAAAGGTAAAAACACAACTGAAATGCACAAAAAGATTTGTGCAGTGTATAGAGAAGGTGCTGTGACTGATCGAACATGTCAGAAGTGGTTTGCAAAGTTTCCTGCTAGAGACTTCTCGCTGGATGGTGCTCCATGGTCGGGTAGACCAGTTGAAGTTGATAGCTATCAAATCGAAACAGTAATTGAGAACAATCAACGTTATACCACGCGGGAGATAGCCGACATACTCAAAATATCCAAATCAAGCGTTGAAAATCATTTGCACCAGCTTGGTTATGTGAATTGCTTTGATGTTTGGGTTCCACGTAAGTTAAGCGAAAAAAACCTTCTTGACCACATTTCCGCATGCGATTCTCTACTGAAACGTAATGATAACGTTCCATTTTTAAAATAATTTGTGAAGGGCGATGAAAAGTGGATACTGTACAATAATGTGGAACAGAAGAGATCATGCAGCAAGTGAAATGAACCACCACCAGCCACACCAAAGGCTGGTCCTCATCCAAAGAATGTGATGTTGTGTATATGGTGGGATTGGAAGGGAGTCCTCTATTACGAGCTCCTTCCGAAAACCCAAACGATTAATTCCAAGTCCTGCTCCCGATTCGACTAACTGAAAGTGGCACTCAATGAAAAGCGTCCAGGAGTAGTCAACAGAAAACGTATAATCTTCCAACAGGATAATGCAAGACCATGTGTTTCTCTGATGACCAGGCAAAAACTGTTACAGCTTGGCTGGGAAGTTCTGATTCATCCACCGCATTCACCAGACATTGCACCTTCGGAATTCTATTTATCTCGGTCTTTACAAAATTCTCTTAATGGAAAAAATTTCAATTCCCTGAAAGACTGTAAAAGGCACATGGAACAGTTCTTTGCTCAAAAAGATAAAAAGTTTTGGGAAGATGGAATTATGAAGTTGCCTGAAAAATGGCAGAAGGTAGTGGAACAAAAGGGTGAATATGTTATTCAATAAAGTTCTTGGTGAAAATGAAACATGTGTCTTTTTACTTAAAAAACTGAAGGCAGTTTTTGGCCCACCCAATACCAAGTGCTGGGGAGAATTTGGAGCAACTGGCACTCTCGTCCATGGCTTTGAGAATGCAAAATGGCAGTCACTGAGGAAAATGGTTTGGAAGTTTCTTATTAAGTTAAACAGTCACTTATCATATGACCTAGTAATCCCATTCTTTGAAATTTTCCCTAGAGAAAATGAAAACTTAACCTTCACATAGAAACCTATACATGAATGTTCATAGCAGCTTTATTTGTGATAGCCAGAAGCTGGAGAAATTCAAATGTTTTTCAGTGAGTAAAAGAATAAAGGGACTATGGTGCATTCAAACAGAAGAAAAAAGGAACAAACTACTGATAAACCTTACTGCTTGGATGAATCTCATCAAAATTATTGTGTGGAAGAAAAACTCATCCCAAGGGTTGTGTACATTATGTTTCCTTTTTATTTTTATTTTTTGAACATTCTCAAAACAGATCAGTGGTGGTCAGGGTTTATGTGTGGGAAAGGGTATCACTGTAAAAGAATATTTCAAAGGATTTCTTGGGATGATGGTGATACATGGATCAATACATGTATTAAATCTCATAGAAATTTACACGCAAAGTAAAAAAGTCAATTTCAACCTATAATAATTTAAAATTAAAATGTTGAAATCACTGTCAGGAAAAAAAAACATGAGTTACAAAAATAGAATTATCATCAACATTTAGTCAGAAATTATTGCAAATCAGAAAATAATGGAACATCTTTCAAGTGTTGATAGAAAAGACTTCCAACCTGAAATTCTTTGTCCAGTGAAAATGTTCCTCAAAAATGAAGGGAGAAATAAAGACTTTTTCACACAACAAAAGATGTTAAAATTCATTGCCAACACAGCAATGAGTAAATTTTTTCAAGCAGAGGGTTAATGATACCAGTTGGAAACTTAGATACACACAAAGGAGAATGTAAGAAATAGTTAATATAGGGGTATATATGAAATATTTTTTTCATTTTTAATTGATGCAGGAAAAGCATATATTAAAATTCAATACCCATTCATGATAAAATCTCTGAGAAAAATAGGTCCCAAAGGGAACAAACCTAACCTAAAATTGGTATTTATGAAAAACTGAAACTAATGTTATACTTAGTGAAACACCAAGTGAAATTGGGAATAAGGGAAGGATTTTGCCTTTCACCACTTTAACTCAACATTTTACTGTATGATCTTAAGTAGTACAGTAAGGCAAGGAGTAAAAATAATAGACATACAGATTGGAGAGGTAGAAGTAAAACTTTTAAATTGCAGTTGAAATTTTCACGTATGTAGAAAATCCTAAGGATCTCATGCATTGCTGGTTCAGAATATAAAAGGGTACAACTTTGAAAAACAGTTTGGCAACGTTTTATCAACAGTCACGTAAAATTTGATCCAGGAATTCCACTACAGTTATTATTCAAGTAAAACACACATATGTCCACATAAAGATACAAATTTTCATACAAAAATTCATAATAAATAGAAATAGAAGAACTATATTCATTAAAAACGGATAAACAAATGCTTATATGTCCATATGATAGATTACTGCTCAGAAATTTAAAAAAAAAGTAAAACTACTGAAACTCATAGCAAAATACATGAATTTCAGAAACATCATGCAAGAGAAGCCTGGCTTAAACGAGTTCATATCGTATGATTTCATTTTTACAAAACACTGGCGCAGAAGAAATCTTTTGTGTAGAATGTGATGGTTGTCTGGGGTTAGGGATGCAGAGAAGACTGAGTAGGAATAGGCACAAAGGAGCTTTTGCGGGGAGCAGATTGTACTGGTGGCTAAATAGATGTATAAATTTGTCTTTACTCAAAGAAGTGTACATTCAAAATTGTCAAATTGTATTTTATGTAAACTGTCTTTCTATAAAGTTGAATTAAAATAGAAAAATAACTTAGGTGGTAAAAATGAGGGCTGAAAATTTATTCTTACTATATGAAAGTGGAAAATATTAAGCAAAAGTCAAGAGGAGGAAGACTAAAACCAGACCACTTGATTTCATGAAACGTATCCTTTGGTTACCTTGGAGACATTTCATAAGAATAGTGGAAATAGATACTGGATTGCCAAAGGCGAACATTTTTGGGGAAAAAATGACTAAACATAGACCACTTGTTGGAAAAATTTGACAGTGAAACAAGAGAGTAAAATTGATAGATGTTCAAGTGAGTATTGACAATTTTATTCATGGAGGAGAAATCTATGCCTGTTAGGAGACAGAGGGGAAAAAAAAACCCCAAAACGTTGGAGATGTAAAAATAAAGATGCTTGATAGGTATAAGAGAAATAGTGCAGAAAGGACATCATGAATCAAGAAGGGCTCAGACCAAATATAGAAATTCACTTTGGAAGGGAACAGGGACACTTTTGAACTTAGAAGAATAATTTATAGAATAGGAATTGATGTGAGTTGAGGGAAATGTAAATGGAATTTTCTGCATCTGTTAAATTTACAATTTATCTTCAAGGATGTTCTCATTCAGTTTTAGTTGATTCTGTGTTCAAAAGCATAGCTCTTTTTGTATTGCCCTAATCACTGAGCATCTTTTCCAGATTACTTTTTGCTTACAAATTAGTAGAATTTAAGTTGTCCAAAAAATAACACAAATGCTTACTAAATGTAGATGTTAGCAAAGGTTTTTCCGTCATAGGTAACTTCTAACATGAAAACAATACCCTCTAAAAAGAGAAATCATACTCTTTCATCATAAATAAAACATTTCAAACTGTCCAGTTTAGTATTTCAATATGGAAATCTCCTTTTAGCCAATAAAGATGATTAAAGCAAAGAAGACATGATTCATCAAAGAGAATGGTTTTACTAAAGTCCTCAAACCAATATTAGTTTTTCATTCACTAAAATTATTATGACTCTTATCATATACTCTTGACTAGCTGAGCTGGAACTATATTCCAACAACCTAATATAAAATCAAGGAATGATGAAAAGTCAGAGAAACCTTACTTACCAAAAAAATTTCCTGAATATAGTATATCAAGTATATTGGTATATATAATATACTACATTAAGTGTTGTGTAGTATACTATAGAAATATAGTCAGAGGTAAAACACATCATCTCCTAGGCTCCCAAGAGAGAAATTAGAAGTAAAGCATACAGGAATGAATCTTCTTCACAGAGATAAGAGATATGAGTAACAGCATATAAATCAAGAATAGACCATGAAATGGAATATTATTGGCCAAAATGTGTAGCCCGAATTTAAACATGGGGAAACTTTTTTAAATTTGGGAGGAGAAAAGCAATCCGGATACCAAAATTAGGAAGTTCTGAGGTACAAGAAAGCTGTGAACTGTTGTAGATGAAAGGATACTAATAAGCTATGACAGCTAAATGTAGTGCATGATCTTTGTATCTTGGATTAAAAGAGAAGCTTTAAAAAAAAGTAGACCATGTGTGGCTATCTAAAAGTGGTATATCCGAACTACTTACTACAGGAATAACTGAATATGAAGAATTTGTCATCAGTAGCAGATAAATTTATCCCTAAGAAATGGATTATCTACCTTGATATGGTGTTTGGGAAATATTTTTGTTTCATGAAATAATAGATTGTAGTTACCTGTATCATATATTTCATAACATAATTTTAGAAGGGAACAGTTTTCTCTTTTGTTCTAATAAATTTAAAGTATTCATATAAATTTTCATGCAAACCAGAACATTTTCAGAAGAGAAAATGCCCATATTTAGAATTATACTCAGGCTGGTATCAGCTTGCATTATCTGGGCAAATCAGTACATATGGATGTTCTAGATCAATTAATAACATGAAGAAAAGGTCTATATATTCCATGGAATATATAATATTGAATAACAAGTCTGTTTTTGGAGGCTACACATGTAGTTTCTATTGAGGCAGAAAATAACTTATTTTTATATTGTGAAAATTGCCTGCATACTGATTTAGATATAATGTCTATACCTATGCTAAACTACATGGGACCTTCCAGAAACTAAGCTTGAAGTCACTATAGGCGTTTATTATTTCACCCTCTCAGATGCTTATGCACATTCAAGAAATAAACAATTGGGAAAGAAAAACTAAATTGGAAAATTTTAAAGAGAAAATAGACTGCTGAGTACTTACAGTGGTTATATTTTCCAGCCATTTTATATTCTTATGGACATTATATCGTTATAATATGTAATTAGTTTACGTGTTTATACTGAGTTCATTTAGTAGCTGATGGGCCTCTGTGTCCTTAAGTTGCTCTAAAGCAAATCCACCTTTTTTTAAGCTGAATTCTAATTGTTTTAGATTATGAAATATGTTATAACTATTCTTTTAATTTTATAATATTAAATTACATACTTTAAAAACTTGAGAATATTATTATTTTTTCCTTCTGTTTTAATAGATTCATGGAAAGCATGCACTCCACAGGGGCTCTAGGACCTGCCAGAGTACCTAGCATTAACTGGACCTGCCAGAGTACCTAGCATTAACTGTGTACGCAAAACACACTTGTGGATGGATAAGTGGATGGCAGAACAAATGAAATTGTTTTCTGTAGTCAAGTAGATTCCAGTAATTGGTCTGAATGATAAAAGAGAGGGGCTTAATTTATTTAATTTGAAACAAGCAAAAAGCAAAAATCCCTTGGTTACCTTATTCCAACGTTGTCTGAGGACTTCACGAGTGATGGTTATAGTAACTAATCTTTAATATTGACCATGAAATAATATATTTCAGTACAATACTCCCAAGTTTTGTTTATATCCCAGAAAGCTGATATTTATCCTTATATTGCTTTGTTCCCAACTATATTCCTAAAACAAAATTTTGTAAAATAACAGTACAGAATACACAGAAACACAATTTGGGTGCATGTTAGTCAGGTTTAAGCCTGGCAGGGAAACCAGGTATGTAAGGGAAGTGAAGATACCAGGGCCAGAAGAATGCATATCTGTTCATGACCACTGTTGAAGACTGTGGAAAGGCAGAGACCCTGACTTTGCCAAATACATATATTCTAGAGAAAAAGAAACTGGATCCTAGTCATCTACAGAAGAATTTTGAAAAGGGAGAGAGAAAATCAAAATATGATTAAGATACCATCTGTCAGTTGTATACAGCAAGGTTTAAATAGGAGAGTCTGGAGGCAGAAAGAGCAAATAAGATTTTATTGAATAAATCTAGTGTTTCAATAAAGGTCTAATGCGAACAAAAAAAAAGATTTTAAAAAGACAGTTGAAAGACAATTTCAACTCAGATAAAGTATATAAAAGTGAGGAGAAGCCACTGGCTTTTTTTTTCTCCCCTTAGTGCCTGTTTTATCATTGCGAATTTGACGTGTACATAGCAAAGCGGTGCAACATAATCGTCCATTTTATGTTCAAAAGTAATCCCTGTGAAACAACTACCATCCTTTATTGGGACCACTATAAAAAGGAAATACTTAAAGGCTACAATACTTAAAGCCCTATGAACTCACAGGGCAGATGCTGTAAATGATTTTAATCTGTGTACTACCACAACATACTGCCTGTTGGATTACTACTTCTTATTCTTGTTTTCAAGTACAGAATGAAATAGAAATCTGATGCCTGTATAACTTACCAAGAACCCACACTTTTCCGTATCATTTTTCTCACCATCATGCAACTACTCCGTTAGTCCCAATTTAGCCCAGTAAGACATAAAGGAAGTACTTAGAAAGAATCATGGATATTCAAGCCAGAAAGAAATACAGGTGTCCTTTAGTGTAGGAATCAGCATACTTTTTCCATATGGAGCCCAAAAGCAAATACTTTAGGCTTTGCAGTCATACAGTTTCTGTCATAACTTCTCAACTCCACCATTTTAGTGAGGAAGTAGCTGCAGACAATATGTAAAGGAATGAGCTTGGCTATGAAATTTGAATATTGAATATTCAACATTTGAATATTTTATGTTTCAAGTGTCATGAAATATTCTTCTTTCTTTTTTTTTCCCAACCATTTCAAAATGTAAAAACTATCCTTAGCTTTCAGGCCATGTAAATACAGGAGGCAGGCGAGCTTTAGTGATATTCAGACTGCAGCTTGTGATCCATTGATGATATGGCATAATCAGTAAAGCATGCCCTGACAATATTTTTAATGGCATGCCATGACATAGCATAGCAGAGATCAGAGTATCTGCACACAGTGAGAGGAAGTGATATTCCGTGAAACATTTGTTTCAATTATATATAGTAGATCTGGATGTAAAATGTATTGCTTTAGATTGTAGTTTAAAAAAAAAAAGTTTCAAAATCATTAATCTGTTGTTTACCAGCGAAGGTTTTTAGTGTCAAGAAAGGCAAATGTCTTAGCTTAAGTTTACACAGCTATTTAGTTTATATTCTGAAACCATGTCTTCAGATTTTCAGTTTAGATCTTCTTTGAGTTAATTAAAAACTTGATGGAGATTAAAGAATTCTGTAATGCTAATAAAATTGCCTAGTTCTGAGAGCTCAGGATAAGCCCTAATATTTGAGAACGAAGTGTGAGAACCAACCAATTTGTTACTAAAATTCAGATATTTAAAAATACCTGCATTGTACTTTAAACACCACCACAAGTATAGAGAATATACACAGGCAGACTTTTTCCTGATCCATGATCTCTGCTGTCCAGATATGTTGTTCCTTGTCTCTAGTTTCAAGGATTGAGGTCAGGCCCAGGGCATGTCACCCTTGACCATCAGTCTCCAGTCTGTCCTTCTCAGGTATCAAAACACAGTTTTCCACATTACAGATGCCCTTTAATTAGGTAGAGTTGCTACAATTTAGGTGGACCCCAGATCACAAGAGAAATAAGCCCTTCCTGCAGTAACTCTTTCCCCAGAAATCTTCGCATTTGCCAAGTGAGCATCTTTGGTTTCATGTAACTATTTCCTAGAACCCACCTTGTACCATCCTGATATTTTTCCTACAAATAGACTCTATTTCATTATGTCCCTCAGAAATTGTAGTACTAATATAAACTTATTATTTCTTGTCCCATTATTGCAAAGGGCAGTGGGATAATGATTCCATCTTTAATTTTTCTACTGTATAATAATGCAAACCAAGATTGTGTAATTTTTTATACATGGTGAGATTCTGATCAAGTAATAATATTTTTCTATTTTAGCTATTCTTAAGCCAGTTCATAAAATGGTTACCTTTGTGGACTTTCACCAGAGGTCTAAGCTTTTCCCCCTATGTCTCCTTTAACGTTTATTTTCCCAGGTAACTTCTTTGTCTCCACTACTTTCTTTTGTATCTACATTGCCCCTCCATGTAGAATCAGTGCTTTCAATTTATTTTTGCTTCATATCCAGTAACAGAATTTACTGGATTGCATATAAAATAAACTCTACTGTACATAATAGAATCCATGAAAGATACAATTTGGACTTGCGATTCCAGTTTTAACTGCTAAAGGATTATCTTCTCCTCCTTCTCCCTCTGGAAATACGACCTGTGACTCATGATATACATGTTACTATCTCAAAAATGTTGTTCTCTCTACTCAGTAGGATTTTTCTAGTTATACTAAACCCAACCAAAGATAATCTTTCTTATTAAGGATATTATTTTAACTTTGAAACTAGTTACTTTAAAAGATTATACAGATTATTTCAATAGCTGTACTTTGCAACATTTAAACTCGAAAATATTCTCATGTTAGCTGTGCTTTCTATTAATGTATTTGTTTTGATATATAGAGAAATCTTACAGTTTTATATTCTGTCAACAGAGGTAGTTTTTTATATCAAATTAAACAGATTCTGTTTTACAAGTTGAAATATCATTCGTGATTGCTGATCTTGGAGTGATCTCTAAGTCAGTTTTTCCCAAGAAATTAATAACTGTTCATTATTTTAGGTCACATGTTTCCTTTTGTTATTAATTTCACCATTTTCCTATAATCACAATAAGAATTACTTTAATTACATAATTTATCTTGTTTACGAAGTCAATATCTTGTAATAGTTCTGAGATAACACTTCTTTTCTTCACATTATACTGATCAGTTTATCTGTTGTGGCCTCCATTAGAATGCAGGATTCTCTAGCACATGGAACACATCTGTTTCATATCTGTGCCTTGTGTACAGTAAGTATACAGTGCTGCTTTTAGAACTGAATCATTAAATGTCTTTAATTCTTGGGAATGACTAACTTCTTACTTTTTGTCAGACATTTTTTATTACCATATATTTGATTCCACTTTGTAGATGTCCCAGTTCATACTGTTTCAAAAAATGACTGTTTGCTGGAAAAACTGTACAGCTACATGTAAAAGAATGAAATTAGAACACTCCCCGACACCATACACAAAAATAAACTCAAAATGGATTAAAGACCTAAATGTAAGGCCAGACGCTCTAAAACTCTTAGAGGAAAACATAGGCTGAACACTCTATGACATAAATCACAGCAAGATCCTTTTTGACCCTCCTCCTAGAGAAATGGAAATAAAAACAAAAATAAACAAATGGGACCTAATGAAACTTCAAAGCTTTTGCACAGCAAAGGAAACCATAAACAAGACCAAAAGACAACCCTCAGAATGGGAGAAAATATTTGCAAATGAAGCAACTGACAAAGGATTAATCTCCAAAATTTACAAGCAGCTCATGCAGCTCAATATCAAAAAAACAAACAACCCAGTCCAAAAATGGGCAGAAGACCTAAATAGACATTTCTCCAAAGAAGATATACAGGTTGCCAACAAACACATGAAAGGATGCTCAACATCACTAATCATTAGAGAAATGCAAATCAAAACTACAATGAGGTATCGCCTCATACCGGTCAGAATGGCCATCATCAAACAATCTAGAAACAATAAATGCTGGAGAGGGTATGGAGAAAAGGGAACCCTCTTGCACTGCTGGTGGGAATGTAAATTGATACAGCCACTATGGAGAACAGTATGGAGGTTCCTTAAAAAACTACAAATAGAACTACCATATGATCCAGCAATCCCTCTCCTGGGCATATACCCTGAGAAAACCATAATTCAAAAAGAGTCATGTACCACAATGTTCATTGCATCTCTATTTACAATAGCCAGGACATGGAAGCAACCTAAGTGTCCATCGACAGATGAATGCATAAAGAAGATGTGGCACATATATACAATGGAATACTACTCAGCCATAAAAAGAAACAAAATTAAGTTATTTGTAGTGAGGTGGATAGACCTTGAGTCTGTCATACAGAGTGAAGTAAGTCAGAAAGAGAAAAACAAGTACCGTATGCTAACACATATATATGGAATCTAAAAAAAAAAAAAAAGAAAATGTTTCTGAAGAACCTAGGGGCAGGACAGGAATAAAGACGCAGATGTAGAGAATGGACTTGAGGACACAGGGAGTGGAAAGGGTAAGCTGGGACGAAGTGAGAGAGTGGCGTGGACATATATACACTACCAAACGTGAAATAGATAGCTAGTGGGAAGCTGCTGCATACATAGCACAGGGAGATGAGCTTTGTGACCACCTCGAGGGGTGGGATAGGGAGGGTGGGAGGGAGACGCAAGAGGGAGGAGATATGGGGATATATGTATACGTATAGCTGATTCACTTTGTTATAAAGCAGAAACTAACACACCATTGTAAAGCAATTATACTCCAATAAAGATGTTAAAACAAAAAATAAGTGTTATTTGTAGTAGATCTGTTATTGCAAAAAGAATTAGAAGAAATAAAAGCACCATTTACTTTAATAAGTGGGTCTAATATTTTATGCTGAAGTGTTATTTTTTTTAATTGCAAAGCAAATCACATACTAACTTCTCTACAGTATCGTTATCAAATGGTATTCTGGTACGTACATAACCATATAATTTGACTCTGAATTGTGGATGGGTGTGAGTTGGATATAGAGTTTTCTGGTATAGGCAAAATAATCTTATTAATTTAGTGATCTATACTTTTTTGCTTATATAATCCTTGGCAAATAATCACAATAAACTACTGCTTAGATGGAGTATATACTTACAATAATTTCTGTGACTTTTGGAAGTATCTTAAATGTTGTTAAAATGAAGGAATTTCTGAGTTCGTTCAAGTTCCAAAAACGTTTTATTTCATTCTTAAGAGTGAATAAAACTGGACTGCTTATTCATCCCTATTTAAATTTTTTTTTTTTTTTTTTTTTTTGCGGTATGCAGGCCTCTCACTGCTGTGGCCTCTCCCGTTGCGGAGCACAGGCTCCCGACGCGCAGGCTCAGCAGCCATGGCTCACGGGCCCAGCCGCTCCGCGGCATGTGGGATCTTCCCTGACCGGGGCACGAAACCCCGTCCCCTGCATCGGCAGGCGGACCCTCAACCACTGCGCCACCAGGGAAGCCCAATATTTTGTTTTAAATGGAGGATTCAGTAAAGAAAATTCAGCTTGGGTCAAACTGGAGAATTTATTGCTTTGAGCACAGATAAGGAGTTCTCTGACAGTCTAGCTTGTTTTCTCTGAGTGCTTCAACAACTTAAGCCTTAATAAAGCTTAAACTTTATTTAAGTTTATAGGCTTAAATAACAATAAGCTGTTAGCAACTTTATTGGATAAAGTTAATGTACTCTTGAAAATAAGTGAGGTTCAGCTGACTGACCTCTACTTGAGCTTACTTTAACCTGTAGCCTTTTTTTCCCTTTTTTGCCTTAATCACAATATTTATCAAATAATTTCCTTTTACTAATTATTTTCTTAGTTTTTATCTTTGACTTTATGAATGTATTAAGTGATGCATAGTATTTCCGTTGTGCATTATATAAGTATTTAAAAGAAAAAGAGCCAGTGTTTTTCTGAATACAAAAATAACTTAAAGGTGTGTATTACTAAAAAGCAATTTTAAATTTAAATTTAGTTACGTTTGAGAACCTAAAATTATTAAATGTACTTATTTGAGAATGTAAATAAATGAAAGTCAGAATTTCAGTAGTTTGGAACTATAATTACACAGATCATTCATTTATACATACTATGTCTAAAAGGAGGATCCCATATCTTATGGAATATAAATTATTTTATTTTTAATAAGTAGGCATTAGTATAGCCATTTTATTCAACTCTATGTGATTTAATTGTATAACTATCTTGCTTTTTTTGATTATTAATATTTCTTGAAATGAAATACATGTTTAAGACATATATAGTATTCTTAATAATAATTCAGGATCAGAGTCCTTCTTGGGTAATGTCAAAATTTGAACCAGACATAGTTTAGTAGTTTTAGAATTTAATAGAGACTTTTGGAATTTGAAGCAGCACAGGGAGAATAGAAGAAAGTTGATGCAGAGGAGTGATATAGGAATAGCAATTCATTCTATAATTAAATTTAACCCAAAGAGAATTGAGGGATCCAGATGATTTATGATAGTGAAAATGTCTCTTATTTCCTTTATTTCATCCTTATTCATTGCTGTTGTGATTAAATCAGGAAGTTAAGGAAAGGGCAAGACACTCAGGTTAATCACTTTTGTAGTGGAAACTTGAGTCTAATACTGTGGATAAAAGTTTTTAATAAAAACCTCAACAATAGTTTTAAGTTATTTAGAGGCATAGTGCCTTATTATAATTTCTTCAGTATAATACTCTCCCTGGACACCTTCATATGTTTATTTATGTGCCTTATTTTTATAACTGGGCTTTCACTCCTTGAGATCAAAGACAGTGTCATATCTGTGACACAGCAGTGGCTTACTTATAGTCCCTAAAATAAATTATTTAAATGAAAATACCTCAAGAGACAGCCAGCCCAAAACGTAATCAGTCCCAAGTGATTGTGAAATTATAATCTATTGTTTAGTATGTGTAAATGTAAAATGGTATTTCCATGGAATGTGCAAAGAGAAGTGAAAGTCACATGGAGACCAAAAAAAGTGATATTGAATACCAAGAATTTGCCAGAACATTTTCCTTGATATGACATTTTTGATGGGCTAGCACAAACATGGTTTCTAAAGCATAATTTAAAAAAGAGTAAATTTACAACAGTTTCACATTTTACAGGTGTTGATAATAATGCCAGGAGAATATTCTCTTCAGCTCAGCTCATTCACAGTCAGAGCATGAGCAAATGTCTATGCAGGAACTATCACTGTAACTTCAGTTGTTTATTGTAATCTATCATTCTGTGGAGGAATAATCTATAAAAGAGTGTTAGGAACTTAAGTTCTACCACTATGCAAAAATTCTTAGCAGAAGCAAAACTATAAAAAAGAAAAAATCTCCACAGCCAATAAGATTCCTAGGCTATATCAACACAATGGCCAAAAACAAACAAGCAAACAAAAATTTAGAGTTTATTTCAATAAATGAATCAAAATGATGGTATTATGTAACTACAGTTACAGTTAATCTTGTTTCTGAGCAATCTGAACATTCTAGATTTACAATTTAAAAGCACTTAGCCAACCATTCTCATATGGAAGTAGATTTTTAGTTTGAACATATGGAATTTCCATGGGAAAAGGCACAATATCAAATTACTTTGAGGTTGCAGTTAATATATTAGTGTTAATATCTTTGTTAATCTTTCAAAATATTTCATGTAAGAGATTACCACTAATTTCTGAATCTTAAAAAGCAAAGTCACATTTATTTTAATAAATGCCTAAAATCCATATTCAAAACCTTAGAGCTTGGGACTTCCCTGGTGGCACAGTGGTTAAGAATCCGCCTGCCAATGCAGGGGACACGAGTTCGAGCCCTGGTCCGGGAAGATCCCACATGCCGTGGAGCAACTAAGCCCGTGCACCACAACTATTAAGCCTGTTCTTTAGAGCCCGCGAGCCACAACTACTGAGCCCACGTGCCTCAACTACTGAAGCCCGCGCGCCTAGAGCCCTTGCTCCACAGCAAGAGAAGCCACCGCAATGAGAAGCCCGCGCACTGCAACGAAGAGCCCGCTTGCCGCAACTAGAGAAAAGCCTGCGCACAGCAATGAAGACCCAATGCAGCCAAAAAATAAAATAAATAAATTTATATAAAAAATAATAACCAGCCCATATTTAAAAAAAAAAAAACCTTAGAGCTCGATGTGTTTCGTAATTCAGATATTTGGGGATTTAAGAAAAGTAATAGGTGCTTATATGTGTATTTCATAGCATCTTCATGGGGGTCTGAGGTAGCTCGTTACTTAAACACATTAATATATCTCCAGTAATACATAGGGATAGTCATGCTAAGTAGAATAAAGAATAAAGTTTGTAAATAGCATCATATTATTTAGGTGGAATTTTGCTGATGATTGACGTTATGACAATCTTACGAGAAAGCTTTTTTCAGAGCTTTTTGGATTTTGGAATTATAAAGTATCATAGGCATACATCTAAAATAATTTCCCCTGAAGTCTTAAAAATCTGTAGGATATATGTACGAGTATGTGTGCCCATGTATGTGTTCTCTCCCTCTCTCACATTCACACACACACACACACACACACACACACACACACACATACACACACCCCTATGGATGAGGAAATAGTTTTATTGGAAGACGGCCAAGCTCATTTGATTATGTGTTGTCTCTGGCTGCTTTTGCCCTACAATGGCAAGAGTGGAGTAGTTGTGACAGAAATTTATTATTGTCCCCTGGCCCCCATCCCCAAAGCCTATGTATTTTATCTGAGCCTTTACAAAAATGTATGCTGACCCCTAATGTATATGATACATCCAGAGATTTCAGTTTTATTCCTATTCTGAAGACAGTAAGACTGCCATAATTTTGTGATAACCTAGTTTTTAAGTGAACTAAAGTAAATCAATGAATGAATGAACTCTCACTGTTTCTGCAGTATTTTGAAGGTGTTTTTTTTAAATTTTTCAATTAAAAATTTTAATCTAAATACAAAAATAAGCTGTAATGGTTTAATTACATTTTAAAAAGCTTTTTTTTAGTAAATGAGCTTAATGTTATTTTAGTTTCTTGAAGATAACATTACAGTTGTTTTCATTTGTAGTGCAGTTTTAAATCAAATTCTCTGAAACATATAGGCAAATCTTAAAATGTCCAATCAAAATAGTATGTAATACTACTGTTACACAGAGTGAAATAAGTCAGAAAGAGAAAAACAAATACCGTATGCTAACACATACTAAAAAAAAAAAAAAAAAAAAAAAGGTCAGAAGAACCTAGGAGCAAGACGGGAATAAAGATGTAGACCTACTAGAGAATGGACTTGAGGACACGGGGATGGGGAAGGGTAAGCAGGGACAAAGTGAGAGAGTGGCATGGACATATATATACACTACCAAACGTAAAATAGAGAGCTAGTGGGAAGCAGCCGCATATCACAGGGAGATCAGCTCGGTGCTTTGTGACCACCTAGAGGGGTTAGGATAGGGAGGGTGGGAGGGAGGGAGATGCAAGAGGGAAGAGATACAGGGACTTGTGTATAACTGATTCACTCTGTTATAAAGCAGAAACTAACACACCATTGTAAAGCAATTATACTCCAATAAAGATGTTAAAAATAAAAACAATAGTAATACTACCTAGTCACATTAATATTAGTTGTAGCAGTAACAGTGAAAATTCAAACCATTATTATTTCAAAGGATGTTTATTTAATATTGGTTTTTTGGTTTGGTTTTGGTTTTTCAGTTTTAAGTTAGAAAGCCACAGTTTGCTAATTGTTACGTTTTTGACCTTAATAAGTTTAGATGACTTAAATGGTAACACTGAAAGTAATTTTTTTTTTTTGCGGTACGTGGGCCTCTCACTGCTGTGGCCTCTCCTGTCGTGGAGCACAGGCTCCAGACCCGCAGGCCCAGCAGCCATGGCTCACAGTCCCAGCTGCTCCGCGGCATGTGGGATCCTCCCGGACCGGGGCACGAACCCGTGTCCCCCTGCATCGGCAGGCAGACTCTCAACCACTGCACCACCAGGGAAGCCCTGAAAGTAATTTTTTACTGTCAGGAGAATATCACAGTGATGAAACAGAAAAATAAATTTCATGTTTCAGGTTAAAAAGTAAAAGAAAGGTAAAAAACATAGGAAATTGATATTATGTGGATAAAGATGTGTAAGCATTGCAGAAGTCACAAGAGATATACACTTTATAGTTATACACTGTATCTCAGAATGCCGCATAACACAATGTGAAAGCTATACAGAGCAGAGAATTTCAAAAAAACTGCCACCTGCACACCACTGAAACTAAAGCAAGTGAAGGGTAATGAGCATGCAAACTTTCTTTCAAGGTCTGTAGTTCTTATTCAACATTTATTATTAAAATGAAGCTATTTCAACTATTTCAGTGCCATTAATGTGTACTAATTTTGGAATTTAAAAAAGTTAAAATCCTTAGAAAGTTATTTAAAAACTAAATTGTCCTGGGCATACTTGATATTTAAAATTCAAATTATCAGAATAGTCATGTCTATTGATGGAAATTAAATTAGCATATTTTATTGTGAGGAGAAATAGAAAAACTAGATCTTAAAACTGTACTGGTGCTTGCTTCGGCAGCACATATACTAAAATTGGAACCATACAGAGAAGATTAGCATGGCCCCTGTGCAAGGATGATATGCAAATTCGTGAAGTGTTCCATATTTTTTTGTTATAAAGCAGAAACCAACACACCATTGTAAAGCAATTATACTCCAATAAAGATGTTAAAAAAAACAAAACTGTACTGGTAAGATTACTACCGGTAGTTTGCTAGTGGGACTCATACTAACTCCACAGTTTTTTCCAGTGCCATGTGATCTGTGTGATTTATTTATATCATGTTTGTCAGGGTTATAGCATCCATACCTAAAAAACAAATAACCTTAAATATCAAAATTATTATTTTTTGCCTATATTCTTAATTTTGTCTGGGATGAAACTCACTTTCTTTCTGCAAACCTGCTCCTTCATTTATGTTCCTTTCTCACTTAAAGGTTTTATCATTCACACTTTGCTCCTTTACCCTGTCCTTTAATGTCATATTCAGTTATCCAGAGTATTTTATTGTCTTCTCCAAAATGTCTTTCAAACTGTCTCTGCTTGCATTGCTGCCGCCTTCAGCTCAGGTTTTCATCATCTTGACTAGACAGTTCCTATTCCACTGACAGAAAGCGATCTTCTCAAAATAGATCGAATTCTGTCTGCCCCTGCTTAAAATCCTTCAGTGGCTTCCTGTTGCCAGTAGGAATAGGATGCCATAGATGGCTCTCTTTCCTCTCTTCCTCCATCTTCATTTCACCTCCTTCCATCCTCTGCACTCCACAGTGTAGCATCCCAATTCCATTTTACTAGCAATGTCATGCTTCTTTATACCTCTGATGTTTCTCTGTCACCTCGGATGACTTTCCTTTTTTCCTTTTTTTGCCTAGATAGGGTTAGCATCATCCAACTTAGATTGTCATACTCCCTATAAATTCTCCTCAGCAGAGCTGCTCACTACCCTTTCTGTGTGTCTAACAGTCTGTACTCTCTGTGCCCTTCCTAGGATTCTGTGTCAGGATTATTTGTTTATATAAACTCCCACTTTCCTCACTTCTTTTTAAACTTAGCACCTGGCATGGTATCTGGCACATAAGACACAAGTTCAATAAATGCTTTTTATTACTCAGCCATAAAAAGAAATGAAATTGAGTTATTTGTAGTGAGGTGGATGGACCTGGAGTCTGTCATACAGAGTGAAGTAAGTCAGAAAGAGAAAAACAAATACCGTATGCTAACACATATATATGGAATCTAAGAAAAAAAAATGTCATGAAGAGCCTAGGGGTAGGACGGGAATAAAGACACAGACCTACTAGAGAATGGACTTGAGGATATGGGGAGGGGGAAGGGTAAGCTGTGACGAAGTGAGAGAGTGGCATGGACATATATACACTACCAAACGTAGGGTGGATAGCTAGTGGGAAGTAGCCGCATGGCACAGGGAGATCAGCTAGATGGTTTGTGACCACCTCAAGGGGTGGGATAGGGAGGGTGGGAGGGAGGGAGACACAAGAGGGAAGAGATACGGGAACATATGTAAATGTATAACTGATTCACTTTGTTGTAAAGCAGAAACTAACACACCATTGTAAAGCAATTATACTCCAATATAGATGTTAAAAAAATAAATAAATAAAAGAAAATGCTTTTTGAATGAATTACGCTCTTGTTCTTAAAAAAATACTCTTATTTTTCCTTAAAATCTTTTTTCTTCATCAACATATTTATTTGTATAAATATATATCAACTATATACTTCCTCAGTTAGTGATGGTTTTTAATTCATTTAATTAAAGTTTATTGAGAATATACTCAGCACTGCCCTAGTCATAGATGGGTATGCTCTCCTCTTTTGGAAGAGGGCCCTTTGCTGAAAGAAAACTTGATGTTCCTTAGAAGATGCATCCCACCTGTAAGTATGATTCCTCGCTTGTAACTGTAACGCTTCATACGCTTCACCTCCCACCATAAGGGGCATCCTGCTAGAGATGGAGTTTTTCTACACTATTTTTAAGTGTCTTAATTTGATCTTCTAATTCTACAGATGCATGAAGCCAGACCCACACATTGAATCAAATGTTTCTGGCGGCTGTGTATTAAAACAGCATCACAATACCTTTCAGTATTTCTTTTATTAAAGAAAGATAGTTTTATCCCAAAGGTCAAACTTTTAACTTAACGTTCATTTTACAATTTAGTGGGATTTGCTGAGGTTTTATTGTTGTTGGTTGGTTTGTTTTATTGGCAAAGGACTGTAGTTCTGAAAGTAGAAACTGACTTTTTTACCCTTAGTAAGTGTAAACCCCAAAAAACTGCCAGTGATTTATTTGGATGGCGGTTTACTCATCTGTACCCAGTATGTGTTTGCTGCCTGGATCTGGACCACCTCAAATTTGTCTACCTAATTCAGCTTATCATAATACTTGTATCTTGGCCAGTCAGACAACGTTGAACAACGTTTCAGCGTAGTTCATGGTATATTCAAAAGCTTGTACTAGACAGTTTCCTCACCACTGGAGCACCTCCTATATATTCAAGCTTCTTCCTCTCACATGTTGACTATCTACACTCCATGGGTTCAGTTTATACTGGTAAGGTAGTATGGTCCACAGTATTGGACTAGTATTTCTAGTCAGAATATTTATTCTGGTGAATATATATTTCCTGGTGAAAGTGTTCTGTTAATTGGCCAACACTTCTAGCTAGATTTTTGCTGGAGGGGCACATTTGTATAGCTTCTGTAGGGGATACTTCTTAATTGAAAAGGTAAAAAAAGTCATCATGGGGGCTTCTCTGGTGGCGCAGTGGTTGAGAGTCCGCCTGCCGATGCGGGGGATATGGGTTCGTGCCCCGGTCCGGGAGGGTCCCACGTGCCGTGGGGCGGCTGGGCCCGTGGGCCATGGCTGCTGGACCTGCGCGTCCGGAGCCTGTGCTTCGCAACGGGAGAGGCCACAACAGTGAGAGGCCCACCTACCGCAAAAAAAAAAAGTCATCATGGAATAGGGATGCCATAACTGATCCTAGTGTCATTTGTCCCATTGTATAACTTACTCTATATTCTTCCTCTTAACTTTCAAAAACGTGTAATTTTCTTTCTTTCCATCTTTATCTATCTTTGAATATTACAGTAGCACTCCAGTCCCACTTTCACACACACCCTATATTCTAGTCAACCAGTTGCCCAAGCTACAAAGGTCTTTTCAGGGTTTTTTCGTCCCCTGCTCCCTCTGTACTTTCTGCTTAAGCTTTTGGTCCCCACGTCTGACCAACATATGCTACCTTCTCCAAGAAAACTGTCAAAATCACCCAAGTTGGAATTAACCATTATGACCTTTCTCATCGTCACATGCTGCCATCCTGTTAGTGTCAAGTTATTTAAGTAGTGCTGCAGCAAACACGAAATGGCCGTTCAAGTTAAATGACTTGAATTCAGGTCCCAGTTCCACCACTTACTGTATGAAACATCTTGGGCTAGTCACTGAATCCCTTCATTTTTTTCTCTCTCACATGAGGTGAAAATAACTAGTTCAAAGAGTTGTTAAGAGAATCCAATGAGACAGCATATATAAAAGTGATTTGTGGGCTTCCCTGGTGGCGCAGTGGTTGAGAGTCCGCCTGCCGATGCAGGGGACATGGGTTCGTGCCCCGGTCCGGGAAGATCCCACATGCCGTGGAGCGGCTGGGCCCATGAGCCATGGCCACTGAGCCTGCGCGTCTGGAGCCTGTGCTCCGCAACGGGAGAGGCCACAGTGGTGAGAGGCCCGCGTATGGCAAAAAAAAAAAAAAAAAAAAGTGATTTGTAAATGATAAAGCTCTATGTAGGTCTTCCCTGGTGGCACAGTGGTTAAGAATCTGCCTGCCAGTGCAGGGGATACAGGTCCGAGCCCTGGTCCGGGAAGATCCCACGTGCCGCAGAGTAACAAAGCCCATGTGCCACAACTGCTGAGCCTGCGCTCTAGAGCCCATGAGCCACAACTACCGAGCCCTCATGCCACAACTACAGAAGCCCGCAAGCCGCAACTACTAAAGCCCACATGCCTAGAGCCCGTGCTCCGCAACAAGAGAAGCCACCGCAATGAGAAGCCCGCACACTGCAATGAAGAGTAGCCCCTGCTCACCGCAACTAGAGAAAGCCCGCGCGCAGCAACGAAGACCAGCACAGCCAAAGCTCTATGTAAATGTTAGATAATCTTAGATTGGAATTAAAAGATGGAGCCCTTGGGAAGGTGTAGATAATGTCTTATTGATCTCCTGAGTGCTAACACTATCCTTTACCCTTATGAGGAGATATCAAATGAGTTGGTTTGATTATGAATTTCTTGCCAGATGCAAAAAGGAAAAACACTCAACCTGTTTGAGACATACAATTTTAAATATTTGCCTTATGCATGTATAGCCTGAGTATTTATAGCATCGCTAGATAAACTTGGCTTTCTTGAGCTTATGGTTAAAGTTATACCAAACGACGTTTATTACTTGCACCTTAAATTTTCAAATATAGGTGCTTTTTTATTTAGAGAATGTGCAAGGATAGTGTCATCAGACAATGCTTGTATTTTCAGTAGCTCTATTAAATGTCTCAATATCTCTAGATATCTTCAGTATCTCTTATATCTCTAATAAAAAATCTATTTGTTTTAGTAATACTTTTGTTAACACTTAGAAATAGTGCCAACCAAAATGATTATATAATTTTTGAAGGGTGTTAAGTCTTCCAAAATTGCCTCTGCTTGTGTTCTCATTGTCAAATTTAGGTTTTGCTTTTTTGTTTTGTTTCGTATTGTTATTTTGAGTAGTATCCATTATCATTCTGTTCATTCTAATTACATCACATTAGTAAAGGTGCAAGGGTCTATTGAGTTGAAATCACAATGGCCTTTTTCAAAGTACCTAGTGCTGTTTGCAAACTGCAGTTTTGCTATCCTGTCATTTTGTTCTCATTTCCTTTGAACAAAGCATTGATGGAGCATTTGTTTATGTTTTTCTTATAATGGAATGATAGTATGTGTTTGGAAAAAGCATGAATATTCTTGTTATACAGCAGTTTTTTAGAAGTTCATTTAAAATTAGTCTGTGAGAAATGAATGTAATTGCATGTTTTCCCTAATTTGTACAAGTTATGTATTTCAAAACTCTAGTACACAGAATATGTGGTGAAAAATTCTTTATATAATCATTCATCATATAGCCTTGTAGTCTAATCATTCTTTATACAGCCTTACAGTCTAAAATCTAAATTGATATGGAGTACAAATTTTATTTATGATCCTTTTGCTATACATAGTCCTTTGGCCTTTTACTTAGTTTTTCTTTGTCAGAATTACAAGTGGTTGAGTAGCCAACAGGTGATAAATGTCCCATTAATCTTTCTGACTCTCTAGCTCCTGAGCATGAGAATTGCTGATCAGTTGCAACAATTGTCTCTTAACTGAGCTTTTCACATCTGCCTCTTATTTCATTAGTTAACTGTCTGCCCAAAGATCTGATAAAATGGAATCCTAGTGCCTTTTTACAACTTGTTCTGTAGGTCTGTAGTTAAGGATAGAGTTGTTAGCAGAATGGGCACAAAAGGGTATTTATCCACTACCTACAATAAATATACATGCTAGTGTCTGGAAGACATTTGAGACTCTTTATTGAAATCACCTTAAGAAGAAAAAAATAACTGGTTTCGCTTTAGTTTGCCATTTAGCAACAACTAATGTAAGATCATGGCATTTCTTACTATACAGTGCTTTTACTGATTATATTTGTCTTCATATAAAAAGAAAAAAATTAGTCTATTAATTTAATTTAAAAAACAGTTAGTTAAAAACTTTAAAAAATATATTTTAAATTAGCAGACATCATGATGAATATACTCTCCTCCTACCAGAGATTGTTATTAATCCTTGGTTACATCTTTCTCTGTATGTTGGCACTTTAAAAATACTAACAATCATGATCTGCCTTCTTATTATGTTATACAGAAGTCATCTTTTTAATTGAAAAAAGTCTTGATGAATAATCAACATTTAAACTGTTTTTAAGAAGAATATTTTCTTACCTGTAGAATTGTAATAATAATAGTACGTCACAGAATATAAATGAGAATTAAATGAGTTCTTGTACATTAACACAATACCCAGCACATAATAAGTGATCAATGCGTAGTAGCCATTATTACATATGTATTAATACACTTAATTCTTTTTTCTTCTGATGTCTATTCAGAGACTTTGGAAGTAGAACAATGGAATATTTTACAAGTATTGCATAATATGTTAATTGTATGTGAAATTCATTTTTCAATATTTTAAAATTCATTTAACAGTTGACAAGCTGTGGGTAATTACCTGTTTGTAAATTATTTTAGTTTTGTTTTTTGGAAGAAAATTTAGGCAGGTCTTCAATGATTACTGTTCTGCGCTCCAGGAGACAATCACATAGCAAATGTCATTGGAATAAAAAGAGTTCTAACTAGCTTATCAGTTTTGATAGCTACCCCACCTTGTTTAAATATAAGAAATGCCTTGACCAAATAAATAACCCAAGCCTGAGGTCAATTTCTTCAGTATTTTTCACATCTTCTTGAATATCTGAATATTTTGAAATTACTGCTATAAAAATATGTTAATGAATGTTTCCATTCATTTCATTTTAGGAATTTTATTTTAAAGAAAGATTTTATAAGTTAAACCTATATAATGAATTAACTTAGAATGATGATTTCTACCATTGTAATTTCATTTTGTTTTAACCTTTCTTTCTTGTAGGCCTTGTTTGTATGAAGTCCAGCACATCTGTGGTTGAGCTTGTTATGCTGCTTTGTTCTCAGGTACGAAATCTCAATCACTTGATTACATTAAACTACATGAGGATTGTTTTATGTCACAAAAGAATGTATGTGAATATATATGTATATGTTTATATATTTTAAAAATTTCTATTATTTCATAGATGAAGGAAATAAATTACATAGAGATGTATATTTATGTAGATGATCTTACCATGCAAATATTGATTTAGTCTCCGTTTCCCTTCCCTCCCTTTAGCTGTCTTATTATTTCCCACCTACCTAGCCTTCTGTTGTTCCCTGTTTTTTAATCTCTGCAAATATATGTATATATAATTTGTTATAGATTTTTTGATATCCATCTTTACACCCCATCCTTTAAAAATGATACAGTATTATTTATAATTTTGATGTTCATTGTTAATTACATGGTTTCTTTTTCACTGTTGTAGATAATGAAAACTAGAGGTTTTTTTGTTGCAGTAGCCAAAGTATAAAATATAGCTTATTAGTGAGGGGCTTTTGATACGATACCTTGCTGCTTTCCCTTTTTTAATGTAATTTGTATATTTAAATGTAAATTCTAACAATCTACTTATACTATTTATCTTTAATAATCAGAATTAAAAATAGAATTATAATTGTTGGGTGTTTTTTTTAAGCAATTATGAGAAAATTATACGTAACATTTTTCTGATAACTAAAATAGGGACCTAATGGTCTTTCTTCTTGCCAGCTCTCCCAAGTCTCCTAGTGATCCCGATTTTCACATAAGTATTAAATATTTTGTAATATGAGAATAAAAAGACCTTATGTGTGTTTGTAATAAGTAGTTATTACATTATCTCTAATTTCCTCAGTAGCAAGGAAAATACATCTATACTGTTTCTAGTTACTGACCTGAGGTCTGGCTAAAACCACAACTAACTTCCAAATAAACAACAATATGGCTTCAATTGATCCTTTAAAGCATCAGCAAAAACAAAAGAACCAAAAACTTACCTAGTAATTTTCAGTCTCCAGGTTTACTTTCTTCAAGAATATATTCATAGGGACATCATTAGGTCCATTTTCCCCTTTTCATCCAGAAAGAATATTAATAAGGAAGAAGTTAAAGAAAACAGCATCCCTGGCAAGAGTACATCTGCAGGGCATTTGAAAATTGTTACCTAATGCCAGAGTCCTGAGTTCAAGAGACATTCTGTGAGATCTGTCTGGACCTTGTAGGTTCTTGACAATGCGCATTTAAAAAAACATGGTTTTATGGGGAAAATACAGTGTAAAATTTCTTCTTCCTTAGCTCTTGGTTTCACTGCAGTTCAGAGAAATAAAGAAGAATGTAGCATTAGGGTCTAGTGTCTTTGATGGCCTCATCATCTAATCATAGGTTTAACATTACTCATTTGCTGGCTCCAGGAATTCCTGCCATTAAGGGCCCTAGAGATGAAACTTTGCCTCAGATATTGATTGAAAGGAAGAGTGAGAAATTTAAGCTCTCTATGCAGTGCACTTTCAGTGTTTCAGCAAAGCAATATTATAAACATGTCTCTCAATTTGATCTTTACGTTGAATGTTTAAAATAATTCAGTGTGCTTTAAATATTTAAGTGGTTAATTGATTAAATATACCTCATTTAAGTGACTTAAAAATGTACTTGTTTACTGAAAAAAGCTCCAGTTGTTTTATTTTCTATTAAACTGAAACTGCTTTCCACAAAAATGTTTTTAAAAAATAAACAAATGAGTAATCCTCCTTCCATGCAATTCAGGTGGGAGGAGTTTACTATTCTAGTTTACAATTAGCTTATACAGCATCTTTTGAAGATCATTCATTGTTCAACAGATGTATAAAACCTTGGTCTTTGAGGACACACACAAAATGGACATGTCAAAGTTTCTTAAAATAATCTGCTATTTTCTCTACTACTCAACTTCATGATGATTTATACTGTAACCCATTAGCCAGGCCACACAGCAGCAGCAGGCTTCTGACAAAGAGTAATAATACAGTTGCTGACGCTGCGGATGTTGCTTGGTGCAGCGGCACTGCCAGTGCCGAGTTCTCTTCTACAGGCCTAACATATCCTTTTGACAGTGGAGTTGGATCCCTGTAGAATTAGCATAGTTCTGTAAGCTATCTTTGTGCCAAGGCACAGGAAATCCTGAGGAATCTTTAAAGCTGCAGAGTTTTGAGTTTTCTTTTGTTTTACAGTCAGCCCTTTGCAGGTATTGATAGCTCAATGTTATGATGATGAGCAGTTACTAGGACTCATAAAAGAGCTGAAAATCTGAATGAGTTACTATCTTGATGAACTGCATGTATATGTTTTTCCCACAGTGGGAAATACAGCTAAGATATTATCCACACTGTGATTTAATTATTGGTTAAAATAAGTTTTCAATGCAAATGAAATTTCCTGGTTTATTTATTTGCTTAGAATATGCTTTTTTCCCCCTAAATTTGGATAGAATATGAAAGGATAACATTTTATTTGGATAAAAAGGTAGCTAAAGGCTGAAAATGGAAAGGAAAATGCAACATTTCTCGCAGCATTAGTTTTTCTTTCATTAGATGCTTTTATTTTTATGCTTTTGATTTCGGAAATTTCATGTTAACTACTACATATTATTAAGGATATCAGCTTCTCTTTCCTTTTTATCTGAGCTCCTGAATAAACTTACTATTGCCAGTGGTTTGTGTGCAAAATATGGTCTAAATTTACATGAGATCATATTACAAGTGTCTGAAGGTACTTGTCAAGGATAATTCAGTTCATATGGACAGTCTTTTAAACTCTAAGGGACATGCCATCCAGTCTACCCCCCAGTGGAATTTTAGGTCTCTGTGGAAAACACATTTTAAGTTTTAAGATGCTATTAGCATTATCATTATATTACATTAATTGTTCCATAGATACACAAAACATTTTTTACCATATATGGATATTTGTCTTTTTCCTGTAGATCTTAGGACATAAAGAATTAACTATTCTTCTTTCCTTTCAATTTGTATTTAAAGTGCACTTAGTAATATCTTTTTAAAAAATTGGGAGTAAAATGAACTGGAGTAAAATAGTTAATATGTAGTGCTTTGAAAAATCAGTGCTTAATCAGTGAATAGTTTCCTCGAGTTCTTCAGTATCTCACAGGTCTGCTATTGTCCTCTATCAACTTTTTTTTTTTTTTTAAGTTTTACAATCAGATGTGGTTGAGGTGCTTTTCATTAGTCTATATGTGCACCTAATTTTTCCATTACATTATTCTGAGTGTATTGTGTTCTTTGATGAAGAGCAGATTTAGTTTTCAAGTAAACTTTTTAAGGTACTATAATAGTTTCTAATTATTTCCAGATTTTTTTTAGGAAGTCTCCATCAGAGGTACTCCAGGAAAAATTGAGTGATGTTATCCCATAGGATTTCTTTACGTTTTCATAAGTAAAGCTTAGCAGATGTCACTTGCATTTTTCTGTGCCTTATCTGTCAATAAAAAATGTCTTATAAATTGAGAAACTTTTATGTAAAAAAAATAATGTCTCTCAGTATTTAAGTACTTTCTGACTTAAAGCACTGATTAAGCAAATGTATGCTTAATGTATCATTTTTATTCTCAATAAAAACCCAAAAATGTATAAGTAACATAAAGTAGAAGTCAGCCTTGCAAGTCTCTTTAGGATCTGTGTATGAAGTTACTAACATGAATTATTTTGTGGTTTTGTTTGCCTTTATTCTTTTTTAAATACTTCATATACTTAAATAAAAAGGGTTCTAGTGACTTCACTGATGTGATCAAGACCATATAACCCAGGACCTCTAAACACAGCACTTACAAAAGTACCACAACTGAAGAACAATCTTCCTTTTTTAAAATGATTTAGCCTTTGAACTTCTAAATTTTTCATTTTTTCTCCAATTTGATACAGTTTAGTCAGATGTTGCAAAGATAAAGGCATACTTTTCTTTTAATTATATTAAACCTAAGATTGAGGTACAAAGACATAGATAAGATGAATATAGAGGCCTACTAAAGAATATTTATTCATAAGTACTCAATATTTAAAGAATTTTTGGTGCTTAAAATAGGAAGATTATAAATTTAAGAAAACTACAGATGAACTACACTTTTCAAGCATCTTTGGAAATATGAAATCCTAATTATCATGGTGAAATTATGTCACATTTAATTATTTAGTGACTACCTTTTTACTTTAGCATTGTAATCTTTACTAAAAATTTATTGATTTATTCTTCTATTTCTTAGAGTCTAGTGTTATCCATGAAACTTTCCTGTTTATGTAGCTGAATTTGAAATCAAGGAAGAATAAAAAGTTGTGGCATGATATTTTAAATTGAATATAATCAAGTGCTAACTATATGTGGTTCAGAAAATTGATCCTGTGAACTAAAAATAAGATTTTTATGGAAGGCTTTAATAAGATGGACTAAAGATGGACCCCTTGAAGTTAATAGACCTTCTACACGGCCTAAGCAGAGAAGGAGCTTCAGTCTAAGCAAAGATCTGGCGAGAAATGAACCTGTTACATACTCAGACCAGTGGCCAGCCTCATTTGGAGTGCATCAGAAATTAAGTAGCTAGACAGTATGTGTATCTGGGTTTATTTGTGGTATAGGGAATTACCCATTTCCAGGCAGTATACCTCGAGAATATTTTCTCATATAAAATATTATAGTATGTTGATAGCCTAGAATTGAGATTGATAAGAAATTTCTAACTTGCAAATAGTGTTCAGTAGTTCATGATACCCATACGAGATATAACACTTTCATCCTTGTATAACGATTAGTTCATATCCAACCTGAATTATAAACAGAGAAGGAAAATGATGGATGAACGAAAGTTCTGAGTTCACCTGTGTGAAAATAGTAAAATATAAGAGAAACGACAGTCCTTTTCTCATGTTTGAATTCTCATAATGGTACCAAAATTGGGACAAAAAGAAATTGGTAAGATAATTACCAATTTCTGCAGGTTAATCTTTAAGAGTGTTATAGTTTCTGTGGTACAGGAGAAGGAATGTAGTATATTCTGAGGAAAACAGATTTCTCTGAATACTGACAGACCACCTCCCTAGACTAAAGCCCCTTTCCACATTTGGCTGCAATGTCCAGCCCTTTCCTGTCTTCCCAGTTATTTTGATTTTTTGTTTTCCCTCTATTTTTATTTTTCTATGTTCACATAATATAAATTCTTCAGGCACATTACAACAACTTTGAAAAATAGTGAAAACAACGGTATATATTTCATTGTCCTACCACTTGTATATTCCCTCGCTTTTTGGTGGATTTTTTCTCTTTAATCCTACATATTTCAACATTCTTTATTTTATAGTAAGTTATATATAATATCTTATAATTGGTAATTTTCTTTGTCCTCTTTTTCTTCCCTTGCACATTTCCTCATGATAATTTTTTTCTGTGGTTTTGTTGTTGTTGTTTAAACAATTATAGACTCACAGGAAGTTGCAGAAATAGTACACAGAGTCCCATGTACCCTTTCCCCAGCCTTCTCCAATAGCACCATCTTATATAAATGTAATACAGTATCAAGAGTAAGAAATTGATATTGGTACAATACTTTTAACTAGAGTACAGACATTATTCAGCTTTCCCTATTCTTTGTGTGCATTCATTTGTGTGTATATAGATCAATGCTATTTCAATCCTTATATTGATATAACCACTACCACTATCAAAATACAATATACAGAATTATTACTATTACTTCATATCTTCCCAATTATTTCAAACTCTTTTCTTTCATGAAGCTTTTCTGGTGTATTATTATATGATTTTAATCACTCCATCCTTTCCTTCAGCATTTGAAGTGCATGTATCTAGATAGTAAATATAGGTACCTGTTTACATGTTTTAATTGGATGTTCTCATAGGTGATAAAGTATGATTTTCTTTATCCATTACATTGGAGTTTCTTTCAGAGTAAGCATCATGCCAAGTATTTCCTCCTTATCTGAAGCATTTCATTCAACCAATGGAGAAAATAAGTATTGTATAGTCTCATCAGTATATTTATTTAACGATAATTGAGATATTTTTGAATTGTATAATTTTTTAAAGTTATCCGAAAAGAAAGGCTACTTAAGGATGACAAGGCTTTAGAGTCATTCAGGGTCACATTATGAATGTTATTCATTTCAATTATGCTACAGACTTACACCATAACAAGATTTTATGTTTCTGTTGCCTGTGAAGTCTTCCGTTTCGCTCCTCCCTGTGTCCTCCACATCTTGCAGTGTCCAGCACTTAGTATAGATATTTATTAATTACTTACTGAGTTAATTCATGAATAAAAGAAGAACACAGTCCCCAAGATGATTTTATTTATTTATTTTTGTTGTGGCAAACCATATATAACATAAAATGTGCCATTTTAGTCACTTTTAAATGTACAATTCAGTGACATTAATTACACTCACAATGTTGTATAACCATCATCATTATTTATTTCCCAGAATTCCAAACCAAAACTCTGCCCCCCTAGGCAGTAATTCTCCCGATCTCCATTCCCAGACTCTGGTACCTCTAATCCACTTTTTCGTCTCTATGTTTTGTCTGTTCTCTATATAGCATATAAAGGGAGTCAAACAATATTTGTCCTTTTCTGTCTGGTTTGTTTTGCTTAACATAATGTTTTCAAGGCTCTTCCATGTTGTAACATGTATCGGAACTGAATACTTTTTTGTGGTTCACCAGTATTTCATTTTATGTACAGTAGCACATTTGGTTTATTCGTTAATCTTTTGATGGACACTGGGTTGTTTCGACCTTCTGAATATTGCGAATAATGCTGCTATTAACATTGGACAACAAATATCTATTTTCAATTCTTTTAGGCTTATACTATCAGGTATAATGTATATAATTGAGTAGAATTGCTGAGTCATTTGGTAATTCTGTGTTTAATTTTTTGAGGAACTGCCAGTTTTCCATAATGTCTGTATCATTTTACATTTCTATGAGGAATGAACAAGGGTTCCGATTTCTCCATATCCTTTCCAACATTTGTTATTTTCTCTCTCCCTCTATTTTTTTTTTGTTGGTTTTAAATTATAGCCATTCCTAGTGAGCATGCATTGTGGTTTTGATTTGCATTTTCTTAATGACTAATGATGTTGCGCATCTTTTCATATAACTATTCAAGTCCTGTCTCATTTTTCATTGTTTTTTTGTTGTTGTGCTTGAGTTGAAGGTGTTTTCTATTTATTCTGGATATTAAATCCTTATCAAAAATATGATTTGCAAAGATTTTCTTTGATTCTGTGGGTTATTTTCATTTGTTGATAGTGTCTTTTGATGCACAAAAGTTTTAAATTTTAGCAATGTCCAGTTTATCTATTTTTGTTATTGTTACCTATGCTTTTGGTATCATGTTTTTGAACCCGTGGCCAAATTCAAGCTCATGGAGATTTCCCCTATGTTTTCTTCTAATAGTTTTATGATTTTAGGCCCTAAATTTAGGCCTTTGATCCATTTTGAGTTAATTTTTATGTATGGTATGAGATAGGAAACCAACTTCATCCTTTTACAAATGGTTATCTGGTTTTCCCAACACCATTTGTTGAAGAGACTATTCTTTTCCCATCAAATGGTCTGGGCACTCTTGTTGAAAATCAGTTGAGCATAGATGCCTACGATGATTTTTAATATAAAAGTAGTCCCCGCAAATTAAAAGAAAAGCAATTTTAGAATAAGTATTGCAAGTTTAAATAAAATTTCCTGTTACCTCCTAACTTCACTACCCAGGAGTAATAACAATTAGTCATTTAATGTGTATCCTTTAGAATTATATTTCTACACGTAAGTGCAAAATTATTTTTCTTGTTATTAGTATAAGCAAAAATTGCTGTTATAACAACAATAGTTTACAAATTATGTTTTCCAGTTGATAGTGTAGAGCAGTGCTGTCCAACCAAAATATAATGTGAGCCACATACAACTTTAAATTTTCTAATAACCACATTTTAGAAGGTAAAAAAGAAATAGGTAAGATTAATTTTAATAGGCCGCTGAGCCTGCGTGTCCGGAGCCTGTGCTCCACAACGGGAGAGGCCATAACAGCGAGAGGCCCGTGTACCGCAAAAAAAAAAAAAAAAAAAAAAGAATAGTAGAGCTAAAATAAAATCCAATCCCTATTATTTTTTTTAACATGAGTCCATATAAAAGGCTTAACTGCAGATATAATCAGATACCACTCAGAGCTCAGGGTCAACGAGAGACTGACACACAGTATATGCTTGATTAAATATTTCTTGCATGAATAAATTAAATAATAAGTTATATTTTTTAAAAAAAGATTAATTTTAATAATGTATTTTATTTAACCTAAATATAATTTCAACATGTATATAATGAATATAAAAATATTTAGTGGAATATTTTACATTCCTTTTTTGGTTCTAAGCCTTTCAAATCAGGCATATATTTTATACTTAGAACACATATCAGGTCACACTAGCCACATGTCAAGTGCTTGTAATAGCTGCACATGACTAGTAGATGCTGTATTGGTCAGCACAGCTCTTTCTTCCATAGATGAACATCTGTGCTTTTCTTTTTTTAATGTTAATATGGTCTAAAAGTAGAACAGGGTATTCCAGAAGCCCTGAATATTATAGGTCTTCAAGCAAAGATCAGCTAATCGTGTGTCAAAGATTCTTGCACTGGGTTAAAAAGAACAATTCCTAAGTTTCTCTACAACACTAAAATTCTCATGCTGGCTTATATGCCTATAGCTGCATGATTATTCATGAATAAATGTAAAGTATTTTAATATAACTGCACATAGCTCTGCTTCATGATAATGTTGCACACAAGGTCTTAACATTCAAGATTTAAACTGGAAGTTCCTGCTGTTCTTAAATGGTAGCATAGATAAGTGGCATAGAGTAATTTATTATTTTGCCAAGGCGTGAATTGAGATCATGTGTGCTACGAGTTTGGTATATGAGAGTGTATAAGCCAAGCAAACAATAAAGCATCAACAGCTCAATGCAACATGGTTGCTCCCTATTTATTCTTGAAAATAAGGCAGTTTTCATAATGATTTCTTGCTTCTGTGTAAGCATGGGTGGTAGCCACAAAATATCGGTACTTAATAGGTCTCACAAAATACATCTTGAGAAATATTAAATGTCTATTTTATCTTTAGGTTATCTACGAACGTTTTTTGACAAGCTAAACTTGCATAGTAGTTTAGTAATACCCAGCACTTTTATGATAGTTGTATACAGTTTAGAGCTCTCGATGCTAATGGTATAATTTCCCTTATATTCATATCTTACTGTATCTTATTCTTAAGTTATAAAGTTTTGAGGATCACTCTCTGATACACCTATTCTTAGCTCTAGAAAAATGACATTCAAAGACCATCATCAAGAGTGATACCAACAGTACTATAAACTTAAGATATAATGGTTGTACATCAGTCATGACTCAAAGACATAGTAAGCTCTTAAGAAATGTATTCTGTTATATAAATGTAAATTATATTTTTCATGATAAATCATATCAGTTAGAGAAAGACAGCCATTGTTATTTCATTGATTATAGACAAGTACAGGATTTTGTTTTATTGGTTTCATTTTTGTTGTTGTTGTTTTGTTTTTTCTGGCTGCACTGCAAGGCTTGCGGGACCTTAGTTCCCTAACCAGGAATTGAACCCGGGCCCCGGAAGTGAAAGAGCGGAGTCCTAACCACTGGACTGCCTGGGAATTCCCGGTTTTAAGTTTTAAAAGTTCTTTTTCTTCAAAACTACATTCTAAAAACCCTATTTTAGCTTTTACTGTTTTCCTACCTATGTAGATCTTAAAATATGAAACATTTCCTCTATTTTCTTATTTAATAAAGTTATCATTTCCTTGATTTCTTCTGATCATTTCTAGTAGCAGGTAATAAGGAAGGAGTATCCTCTAGAACACAGTATACATGTGTTTGTATGTTGTATATATTCATAGTTATAGAAAATGCTCTGTTTAAAACATATATATTGTGAAACAATCTGAATTATTTTTAATCATAAGTACAAACATAAATATATGTGTATGTGTATATATGTTCATAAGAATATTTGTAATAAAAAAAGTTGTGTTAAATTTATTTATACAATTTAGCCACATACTGAGATCCTGGGAAACCTCACTGTATTTATCTTTATATGATACACCAACTCTTCTTTTAGTAATCAACTTGGTATATTTTCATGTTGTGTAATGATTTTTCTATGGCTGACCTTCATATCGATAATCTCTTTATACTGATCATTGATTATTCATTTCTTATATTCAGTTTTTCCTACAATGCTTTTAGTAAGATGTTCATAAAAATAAGCAATGGAAATGAAAAAAATCATACTTTGAATACTTGCATATTTTTTTCATTAGTTTTATTTTTTGCATACATTGAAAACACTCATTTCTGTTTTTCTCTCTGCATAGTATTTTTACTTCAGTCCTTGTACTTATTAATTTCTCTAACATTGCACAGAATTTATAAGCATGCCAGTTATAATGAGCATTTGTTATAAAATTTTTTGAGGAATATACTTCTTTTAGTGGCAATTAATGATAAGTAGACATGAAGGATATAGAAAGTAAAAAATAATTCTGGAGTTCCAGAAGACTTAATATCTCAATTTAACCTCCCATTTTTACCTTGAAATATTTTCCATATTTTCAAAGAATCTGAGATGGATTAAGTCTCTAAGGACATTAAGTTGGTTTACTTAATTATACACAAAACAAAAGGGAATGAGAAGTGTGCACTGAACTGACAGAGAGGAGGAAAAACCAGTGGGGGAAAAAAATTATGTGCTGGGTCTGATATTTCTACTGGGTTATCTAACTGCCATAAAGTGATTGTGAAGAGAACATAGGGATTTCATTGTCATCCTTCTGGAACCTATTTGTCTTCAAAGTGTTTAGTTTCAAAGGATCTTTAACTTGATATCCAATTCTTTGAAAAAGTCCTTCATCTTGAGGCAATGTTATACATCCATGTAGAAGAGTTAAAAAATTGTGACAAAACTGTCTAAAGACTTGGCAGCTGTCTGCAGGCATCCAAACCCAGTTTAGTATGTTTCCCCATGAAGATAAAAATTTGATGCCCACATTTAATTTACACCTTTTCTTATGGCTGTTCATTTTCTTCAGTAGCGGAGCCAGTGAGTGTGTGTGTGTGTGTGTGTGTGTGTGTGTTTTCTCAAATGGCAGAAGACTTTGGAATGATTTGTAGATAAGATTTTTAAAGATACTTTTTTCCTGTCATTGCCAAGAAATTGACTTTGTTGAAATGACGATAAGTTATATTATTATCCTTTTGTATACATTCTCATGTATCCATTTGCCTTGTTTTAAGTAATTTCTCTAATTCTACATGTCAGAATTGTTAGGGAGCTAGGACAGTGATTAAAGTTTCCTTTCCCTGTCCATCTATATCCCATTTCTTAACTCTCAATGTAGTTTATGCCTCAGCAACTACAGCAGACATTCAGTTCCTCCTGTGTGCTGTGTACTTTTCTTGTCACAAAGCTTTGCGTATCTCCCCTTTCAATATTATACCTAATTATTCTTTTGAAACTTCTAGAATCAGTTACATAGTAATATGCATTTAAGAAATAGTTTTTGAAACGTGCATCAGTGTAAAGGAATATAATAACTGCATAACCTAATTCGTTGCTCATATTTTTTACATGTTCATTTTAAGGTAACACTTTCAGTCTTACAAAAATATCATTTATGGTTATAAAATACCATGTCAGAGCTGGAAAGGACTATAGTAATGGCCTTAGTTTAGAGATGTAGACACTTCAGTAATTATGATGTAATTATGATGCAATAGTATACTATTTTACAAATGATTAGAAGGAATTTAAATAATTGAACAATTTGAAGAGAAAAGTACACATCACTTCATAATAACTAAATTGCTCCATGCTGGCAAGTTAGGCATGCTGAGGTTTGTGTGTGTGTGCAGTCTTGTTGAGAGGGCGAAGTGACCACAGTCAGTGGTTCTTAGCACTGACTTCACGTCACAATCACTTGGGAAACTTTATAATAATACTGATGTCTGGGCCCTACCTAGCCTTAGAGACTACTCCGATATGACTGGTGCTTTCTAACAACATTCCTGTTGATTTTTTTGTTCGGTCAGAATTGAGAACTCACAGATTTAAGTGATACCATAGATTTTGGAGAAATAAATTCAATTCAACAACAAAGATACATTGAGTACGTACAGTATGCCAGACACTTGCTACTTACTAGATGTGCATAGTTAGATAAAACAAGATCCTTTCTTTTATTAACAAGTTTATGATCTAGTGGGGAGAAATCACTACAAATTATAAATAATTATATTTCAGAAGGAATGTTCCATGAGAAATAAAAGTTACGTTAAGTGCTGAGAAAATAATGATGTAGGCTTGATCCCATTTTCCATTTCCAAAGTTTTAAAATTGTTTTCTCTTTACATACTTTAAGATTTATTGCTTTGCCAGCATAAATTCTTGTTATAATATTGCCCTTTTTCATAGGAGTAAGATCTAAAAATTCATCTACAGAATAGCATACCCGAAGGGGAATATGCCGTTTGTTATTCTTTGGTTACTTTTTCCTTCACATTTCATTTTTTTCTTTACACTTATGCATTCTTATTTACTACCCAATACTGTATGCCATATTTTGCCAAGAGTGTAAAGAGATTAGACTTTTCAACTAAAGATGCCCTCAAAATTGATTATTTGCGCTACTTGTACAACTGTCATTCAGAAATCATTAAACACGCTTTAAAACCCTCATTCAATCCTAAGATTTTCTTTTTTTTTTTTTTTTTTTGTGCTGTACGCGGGCCTCTCACTGTTGTGGCCTCTCCCGTTGCGAAGCACAGGCTCAGGACGCGCAGGCTCAGCGGCCATGGCTCACGGGCCCAGCCGCTCTGCGGCATGTGGGATCCTCCCAGACCGGGGCACGAACCCGCGTCCCCTGCATCGGCAGGCGGACTCTCAACCACTGCGCCACCAGGGAAGCCCCAATCCTAAGATTTTCTGAGAGGAAAAATATACTTTATCTTGTGAGGAACGTTTTGTTGTTTTCCCTTTTTCTCTTTCTCATTTAGCATTTTTTAAAGTAGCTGAAAGAAATACACTGTGTTTTCCTCATTGCCTTATGAGATATATTTAAAATTCACCATAACAATTAGAGATTAAAATAAATAAGTCTCATGCAAAATTCCAGAAAACAGCTGATGAAAATGTATGTTTAAAATTTCTAGCTTTACTGCTACTTTTATGTCTTAAGTCATTCCTTCTCTAACTCTTCTATTGAAGCAGCCCCCTGGGATGCAGTGGATGAAAGGGTGATACAGGCTGTAACCCATGCAATCCACCATAACAGGAACATTCTATGCTGTTATGTTTAAAAATTTGTATTTTACTATATTATTCTTATATTACTTATAATTTTAAATTAAATTACATGGCTTTTTTTTTTTTCCTCCCAGAATCCAGGGAGATGAATATGTATGTCCTGGGACTTAGTATGTCTCCTACCTGGGACTTTTATCTCCTACCACAGTTTGAAAAATAAAAATTTTAAACTCGCTTTCTTAAGGAAAGACAACCGGTAACATTTTTTGGACCTCACAAATTGTTAGTATTAGTTAATGTAGTTAACAGAAATTGAGTTGATAAATTGAAATTGTCCAAATTGATTGTTGTAGTTGATGAAGAATTTTGAAAATCTTCAAAAACTGAATTATACTCTTTTAATGTTAGGTGAAATCTACTTTGGTCCTTACTTAGGTCAAGGCCTGCAAAATTACGCTTGTACTCCCAGCCATATCATCTTAAAACATAACCAGTAGGCTTCTGTGGTAGAGAAGAAAGTATTCATGTTTGGCAAGCAAATAACTAGTAGAACCTAGAAAAAAGATACCAGGAAATATAATATTTTATACACATAATAATATAAATTTTATAAATAAGGATTTTTTCTGTGTTTTCCATCTAATGTCACTAAACTTCTAGAATTGAACTCTTTTTGCCTTAATGCTGTAGTATAGTCACTGTGTAATTTACATCATCTATTTCTTCTGGTTCTGTGGTTACCACAGACAAATAAAATATGGCTCTTCCTTCAAAGATACAATATCTAAAATCTAATTATATAACGTGCATATAAAACATAAAAAAATGAAGTTGCAGAGACATGGAAAATACTATTAAGTTACCAAGTTTTAAACTCTTATATTAGAAAATTGGCATTTCGGCTTTTGTTGTCTTAAAATCCTGTATCACATAAGTGTTTGATATCTACTTATGTCTGAGGAAATAACAGGACAGTTAGAGGTGACAGAAGAGCAAGATAGACAGAGCCTGTAAAATTTTTTGCTTGGGCTCAGAGGAGGACAGGAAATATCTTCCCTCCCTATGGATGGAGGATGGAAGAAAAGAGAGATAGATCCTTTCTTCTTTTCGTGATTAATAATGCTCTTTCATGTCTCCACAGAAAAAGAGCCCAGTTAGATTATGCTTCTGTGGGAGTAGAGAAACACTTATGTTCAATTAGTTATGAGCATTCTTAATAGGAACATTTTAAGAGGTTTTATTACCTGTCATATGGCCTCACATCTCTGATAATACCAAGAGGTGAATTGCATGTGAATTGCAGCTTACCCAATAAATCACCAATAATAGTATTTATTGAGTATTACTTATGTGTCTCATACTGTAGCTGGTGCTAAAAATTAAATATTAAGATTTAAAACCACATTTCATTTCACAAGACCAAGGCAAATAAGACCAGGGAGTTTACACTCTTCTGGAAAAGAATTACACTACAGTTTACAATTGGGTTACTTAAGTCAGGGTCCCTTCCTGAATACCGTGGACTATTTTATATGTGAACAAGAAAAGAAAAACTTCTTCTACCCCTAGTTTTACTCTTTTTCTGAAGAAAGAAGTATCCTTATTCCTTTACTCTTTTTCTGAAGAAAGAAGTATCCTTATTCCTTTCCAGGACACCCCATTCTTTAATGCCTTCTTCAAGATTTCCCTGTCACCATTTCTCTCTTGTAATCAGTGTTTCTCTGACTCTTTCATTCTCTATGGTCTACAACTGTATTTAAGTCTCTTCGCCCTTAAAACTATGAACCGATTTTTCTCTCAGCTTCCTATCCTATTTTTTCTTAGCTTTCACCACAGAGTTCTTTGAAAGCATATTCTCCGGTTACTACCTTCTCTTCCTCAATTCCCTTTCATTCGTCAGCCCAGCGCAATCAGGCTTTCACCCACTGCATTCTAATCGCCAGATCCAGGGAACTCTCTTGTGTGTTCATCATACCTGACTTTTCTGACATGTGAAATTGACAATGTAATAATAGACAAACGGTGTGATAGGTTTCTAATGCTTAAATTAAAAAAAGAAAAATCTGAAAAACTTGGGAGAATAAAGTGAGAAAGTCTCACCATCACAAAAAGTTTCAAGAAAATTCTCTTGGATGAGACTCCAATCCTCCTCTCCAATGTGAGCTCTTCTTTGGTAAGAAACTTTGAGAAAGAGCAATTCTGTAACTTGAGGAAGGAGTTGAACTCTTTCTGAAGAAAGAGTTCTGAAGAAAGAGTTGAACTCAAATACAAAGCCTTTCAATTGCATTATATTGTCATTAAAGAAATTTAGGAATTATGTTGCCTGCTTCACAAAAACAATTCTGGAAGAAAAAATATATACATTGCAATGCTAAATTTTCATTCAAAATACATCTTCCTTATTCAAAACCTCTCTATAATCTGATGAAATTATTTCCTTCTTGACAGTCTGTTAGGCTGCATACAAGTCTCTCCTGATTCTTCACAGAAACTGTGTTAGCTTTACAATAGTTCTGTAAACTGTTTCTTAGATCTGTATCCACCTTTTATCTGATTTCTTCCCTTAGAGTCATGTTTTGGGTTGTTCACGTTTGGTTCTTTCCCGCATTTTGAGCACTTGGTGGGTTTGCACTCCTTTGCTCCATTGAACTGAAGCTTGGTCATGTGACTGACCAGAAATGTGAGAAGAAGTGACATGTGTTACTTCTGGGCAGAAACTGTAAGAGCCAGTGATACTTAAACTTCTTTTCTTTTCCCTCCACCTTGGTTGCCTGTAGTGTTCCAGACACTGGTTACATTGTCAGTCTAGCTCCCAAAGTGAGGGTGGTGATGAAGCAGAGCAGAACACAGACAGTGGACTTGGAAATTGAACAAGAAATAAACCTTTGTTTTTTAAGCCCCTGAGATTTTGGGGCTGTCACAACATTATCTTGTTTCTCCTGTTTGATCTACTCCTCATTTTGGCAGAACACATCGTCAGTAGGTTCTTTTTCTCTCTTCTTGAAAAAGAGTGGATGAAAAATAAATGTTTATGTATGTCTGAAAATGTAACTCTTCTGTCCTCATATTTTATGGATAGTTTAGCTGGGTATAATGTTCTGAGTATTATGTTCCTTGTGCTGTTGAAGGTGTTGTTTTCTTTTCTCCTATCTTCCTGTTTTGCTCTAGAGAAGTCTAGTGTAAGTCTGATTCTTGATTCCTTGTATAAAGATATTTTTTTCCTGTAAGCCGTTTCTTTAACCCTTTAACCCTTTCTTTAACCCTGTTCTAAAATTTTATGATGATGTTCTTTGCTGGGGATGTTATGGCATGTACTTAATTCCTAGGAAATAATTTAAATTACTTTGATAACTTCCTCTCTTCCATGTTCCCTATTCACTCTTTCTACAATTCCTACTCAATGGATATTGGTCTTTCATCAGAAGATTCTCCACTTTCCTTATTTCTTTATCTCTCTTCTTATTGTTGCAACTCTTTTATCTTTGTGTTCTATTTTCTGGGAGATGTTTTCAACTTTGTTTTTTAAGCTGTCTCTTTTTATGTTCTCTTTTTAAATTTTCAGGTTTCTTTTTTTGTTGTTTTTGTCCCTAGTATCCCTTCTGTACTATTGTCTTGGTCTTTGTCTTTCATGTCAGGATGTCAACTCTATGTAATGATTTCAGAAGTATATTAGTAGCTCAGGCACCAGCTCATATGTCAGCTCTAGCACCTGCTCTAGCACCTGTAGAGCTAGAGCCAGTTCTAGCATAAATTCTAGAGCTACATACAGCTCTGGGACCTGCTCCAGCTCCAGAGCTGAAGCCAGTAGCAATACTAGAACTAGAGTAAGCTTTAGAACCAGCTATATAACTAGAGCCAGCTTCAGAGATAGAGGTAGTTCCATTATTAACTGTACCACCAGCTCTAGCAGCAGCTCCAGAGCTAGAGCAAATTCCAGAACGAGTCCTGGCAGCACCTCTGAGCTAGAGCCAGCACCTGCACTAACTCTTGGATAAAGGTAGATCCAGCTGTAGAGCTAGAGCCAACTCCAGCACTAGCTCTTGTACCAGCTGCTTCTTAGTGCCGGCTCTGGCTTCAGCTCTAGAGCTGGTATCAGCTCCAGATCTAGAGTCATCCTTATCTCCAATTCTCACACCAGGCCTGGCACCAGTGCCAGAATTAAAGTCAGTCCCAGAACTGGAGCCAATTCACAACCAGTTCTAGCACTACTGTCTGAGCTAGGGCCAGCAATACACCTAGTGCCAACTTCAGCAACATATCCAGCAGTAGCACCAGAGATAGAGTCTCTCCACAGCTAGAGCCAGCTCAGGCATCGCTCCTGGGCCAGTTCTGCAGCTTGGGCCAGCACCAGCTCTAGTGCCAGCCCCTGGTTCTGGTGCCGACTCTACCACCAGAGCTTTCCTTACCCTCCTCTGGAATGACATCTTTTTTGATTTTTGTACTTTTGTTTTTGTGTTTCATATATTTTGTGGTTTACCATATTTTAATTTTGCAGTTTACATACAGTAGAATTTTAACTTCCTAATCATTAAAAAAATGATATTAGTGATTAAAGTTTCTTGTATTTTTTTTTCTTGAGCCAATATATTATACATGGATTATTTTCTTTTGAATAATGCTATAATATTTTGCATCTGTTCTTTAATTTTTCTAGATCCTTTCTTGTCCCTTTCAACTGCTGCCTTTTCTAAAACTTAAGTTTTCTTAAACTTGTGAATGGTTCCCAAGAATCAGCCTAGGTCTTTCTATCCTCTTTTTGTTTATTCTTCTTTGGAGACTTTCGCCTAATGCTGTGCCTCAATTAATGCAAAATATATGAGGAGAGTAGTAAATCATTTTGTTAAAATGTGGGAAAAAGTGTTGCCAACAATTGTTTTTGACAAAAATGATTTGAAAGTTTTAATGAGTTCAGTAAAATGCAACAAAGATCTTGTCATTTGGATAAAAGTTATGGCAGCTAAAACACAATGGCTTTGCTAAAAACAGAGTCATTTAGGCTTTTATTAGATCATTACTGTCCCCAGACTATCATGTCCCTTTTTCCAAGTTGTTGATTCTCTCTCCTGGGGAAATATAGATTCATGATTTTTTCTTCTAATTCTTCACAAATTTACTTAGAACAGAGAATGTTTACATACTAAGTACCTACTTTTGGGGACCACATTTATTCCCAGCATGTGTGCAAAGCTTTAAAAGGGAAAGTGATCAGGAACAGAGTGAAGGGTTGACATGGAGACTGTGTTTCCTCAAGGTGAATTTGTAGCCAGCACTTAATTAGTGGAAAATCATGGAGGAAAAGTCTATAGATGAGTGGCATGACTGATCAATAAGGATTTTTAATAAAAATATATTAGGCAAGTATTATTTATAGTACCATTGAAAGGGATATAATTTTTAATCCAAAAAATTCAATTTGCCAGCTATATTAAAAAGACCAAAAAAATGAAATCACTAGAATAAATTAATAACCAAAAAGTTATCTAAAGCATATTCTAAATATGCCATAGGAAGAGTGTAAAATAAGCAATATTTTACAGTCACAGTGAGTTTTGTCCCTGTGATCTCACTTTCTATCTTAGTCGGCATCACTAGGAATTCAAAAGCACCTTTTTAACTAAGTAATACAGGACTGCTTTTAAAGTTTTGATTTCTTGCAAAATAACATTTGTTAAAAATCTTTTAGAAAGGTTTAGAAGTAATATCACGTGGAAGTTATTAGGATCAACATGATCCTTAAACCAGATGTTACTTTTGTTTACATGCTCATTTTTCTTACAGTTGGTTTGCTTTCTCCTTTTAGGAATGGCAAAATTCTATTCAGAAGAATGCAGGACTTGCATTTATTGAACTCATCAATGAAGGAAGGTAATTAATTTTACAACTTTTAGACAACTAATCAGTGTACATTTTATTCCACTGGGTGGCTGCTCTTGCCTACCATCTGTTCCAAAAATGTGTAAGAAAATATATTTTAGTTAAATGATTCATCACAGGTACTTATACTTTAAAGGAGCAAAGTTTAAAATGTTAAACATTTTTATTTGGCGGAGGGGAAGCAGGTATGAAATAAAGGGACAAACTTTATATGATTTTTGTGAGATCTGAGCTACGTCTTACCAAGTAGTAAAGTTGTTTTACATAGATCAAGTGAACCCAATCTGCAGTCCCATCTGCCACTCCATCTGTTTTCAGAGCCGTGTTCAGTGTTTACTCCCTCACTCAGCCCATCTCAGTTCATGTGAAATAGTTTTATTCGACCATGTCATGCTATCTAGTATCCAGCTAAAAATGTGAGAGAAGTTTAATATAGGAACTATAAAGGTCTGGTTAGGAATCTGTTTATACCATTGTTAAAATGATGCTGTGGTAAGATTTTTCACTATGATTTTTCCAATACTTTATTGGCAATGGATACACGAAGACAGATGTAACTGTCACCATTTTGACATGTTCAGCTTCTATCAGCTGAAGACCTGCGTTATTTACAACTTCTTCTATGATATAGTGCATTCTTTGGAAAATAATGACTGAAGATTTGGGGTAATCTATTTCTTATTTGAAACCAGATTTAATTAAATTGATAAGGTAATAATGTTACTGTATGTAAAATTTATCTTTATCAAGGGAGGTGTCATGAAAGAATATGTTATGAGCTATTCTTTGAAACTTAGTTTGTATATGCTATAAAAACCCATTTTGAAAAATATTAACTTAAATGCAATTTAGTATTTTTGTTCATCAGTGTATTATATTCTGAGAAATAGCCTTTGTTTTTATAACAATTCATCTTATTGTGTATTTCTAGCTTAGATATTTTATGATTGAATTATTTGTAGTCATAATACTACAACTCTAAATATTAAAATAAATTTTTCATTTGCTGCCAAGCAAAAGATGCAGGAAACTATTAGTTTTCTTTTATAGCATAAATAATAATTTTAAACATAATAATACACTCTACTTCTTATAAAATTTTATGGTGAAAAGAATTGATAACAGTTATTATCCATCTTCAGGCAATGAAAAAATAGAAAAAAAAAAAACTTTTACCCAGGCGGCTCACTGTCATATCAGTTGTAGAAATCTCTCACTTCACATACACCCTAGTTTGGCTAATTTGTTTCAACTGTGAAGTAAAAACAAAAATTATGCTGTTATCAGTAACTCTGAAGAGTTAACAAATTGAAGCTCCAGCATTTAAGGTTAAGGTTATAGGGGCTTCCCTGGTGGTGCAGTGGTTGAGAGTCCACCTGCTGATGCAGGGGACACGGGTTCGTACCCCGGTCCGGGAAGACCCCACATGCCGCGGAGCGGCTGGGCCCGTGAGCCATGGCCGCTGAGCCTGCGCATCCGGAGCCTGTGCTCCGCGACGGGAGAGGCCACAGCAGTGAAAGGCCCGCGTACTGCAAAAAAAAAAAAAAAGATTAAGATTATAGTTATTGTCTCAGAAAAGGAGGAGAGTTAAAATTTTGCTAATAGAGGTTTTTAGCTTTTGAAACTCTTTTGTTGTTCATTGGTAGTGTTTGGAGTTTATTTTGTTTGGTTTTAGGAAAGGAGTTGGAATTATAGAAAGTAGTTATAATATTTAAAATATTATAATCCATGAAAACCTCAAAATACTCATAATGTTCTTTGTGCCATTCTAGATTTGTGTTTCCATTTTTTATACTAATAGTTCCTCCAATAAAGATGATTTTGGAACAAATATTGAAACATTATGGCTAGCTCTAAATATACAAGAACATCTCATGTATACATTAATACAGCACATGTCTATTCAGCACCTACTATATACCAAACACTATTATAGGCTCTGGGAATAGAGAAGTGAATGAGACAAACATGGTACTAAATTTTGGAGGAAAGGCAAGCATTAGACTAGCACATACAATAACACAAGGGTGCTGTGATAGGGGTGTTACAGATACTAATGCAAGCATAAGGCAGAGCACCTTACCTAGTCTGGAGGGGTGCATTCTCCAGTTGGTGAGGCTATCAGGGTTTTCAAAAAGTGTATCCAAGCAAAACCAATACCATGAAACAAAAATAATCTTTCCAACAAATGGTGCTGGAACAACTGGACATCCACGTGCACAAGAATAAATCCAGACACAGACCTTACACTCTTCACAAGACTTAACTCAGTGTGGATCACAAACCTAAATGTAAACCGAAAAACTATGAAACTCATAGAAGATAACAAAGGAGAAAATCTAGATGACTTTTTAGTTATAATACCAAAGGCATGATCCTGAAAGAAAAAATTGATGAGCTGGACTTCATTAAAGTGAAAAACTTCTGCTCTACAAAAGACAATATCAAGAGAATGAGAAGACAGCCACAGACTGGGAGAAAATATTTGCAAAAGGCACATCTAATAAAGGACTGTTGTCTAAAATATACAAAGAACTCTTAAAACTTAGCGATAAGAAAACAAACAACCTGGTTAGAAAATGAGCCAAAGACCTTAACGAACTCCTAACCAAAAATAGTATACAGATGGAAAATAAGCATAGGAAAAGATGTTCCAAAGCATATGTCATCAGGAAAATGTAAATTAAAACGACAAAGAGATACCACTACATACGTATTAGAATGGCCAAAATCCAGAATGCAGACTACAGCAAATGCTGGTGAAGAGGTGGAGCTACAGGAGCTCTCACTCACTGCTGGTGGGAATGGAGGATGGTGCAGCCACTTTGGAGGACAGGTTGGCGTTTTTTATAAAGCGAAACATATTCTTACCATGGAATACAGTAGTCGTGCTCCTTGGTATCTCCCCAAAGGAGTTAGAAGCTTATGTCCACACAAAAACCTGTATACATGGATGTTTATAATCATTTTATTCATAATTTTCAAAACTTGCAAACAACCAGGATGCACTTTAGTAGGTGAATGGATAAATAAATACCCACTTATTTATATGATGCATCCAGACAATGGAATATTTACTAATTAGTGCTAAAAAGAAGTGAGCTATGAAGCCATGAAAAGACATGGAGGAACTTTAATTGTGTATTATGAGATGAAAGAATCCAATATGAAAAGGCTACTGTATGATTCTAACTATATGACATTATGGAAAAGGCAAAACTATGGACACCGGAAAAAGATCTGTGGTTGCCAGGGATTAGGGGGAGGGAGGGATGAATAAGCAGAGCAGAGAGGATTTTTATGGCAATGAATCTACTCTGTATGATACTGTAATAGTGGATACATGTCACTTTACATTTGTCCAAATCCTTAGAATATTCAACACGAAGAGTGAATCCTAGTGTAAACTATGGACTTTGGGTGATAATGCTATGTATTAATGTAGGTTCATCATTTGTATCAAATGTAACCACTCTGATGGTGGATGGTGATATGGGGAAGAGGATGGGTTGGGGGAGGGGGTATCTGGGTCATCTCTGTATCTTCTGTTCATGTTTGCTGTGAACGTAAAACTGCTCTTAAAAATCGCCTATAAAAAGAATGAAAGGAGGAGGTCCCCTCACCACAAAAAAGTATATCTAAACAGAATGCCATCTTAGTTGAGAACGGAGAGATGATTAGGACGTAGCAAGGTGGAAGAAAATGAAAAATAGAGGAATAAAATTCTGGGCTGAGGGAATAGTGTACCGCAAAAGCCTGGAGGCAAGAGATAGCAAGACATGTTTCCGGAGAGCTCTTTTCACTCAGCCAACAGCTATTTCAGTGCATGTTGTGTGCCAGCCACATAGAGGCAGGCAAGGGCCATCCCTTCATGGCAAGGGTCATGCCACGGAGGGGGTTGTAAGCTGTGCTAAGGGTACAGGGCTGTAGTTGAAGGGTTTGGCATAATCTGCAGAGTGGCAGATGGGTACCTGGGGCTGCAGACTGGAAGCGAGATACCGGTCTGACATTCCAGAATCCTTTTGAAGAGAATGGTGTCGTAGAGCAACCAATAGTGGCTGTAAGGATGGAAGAAGTGTACAAATTTGAGGTATCTTTTGGAAATTAAATCTGTAGAATTGCTGATAGATTGGATGGTAAGAGGAGAAAGAAGGTACTTTGATTTCTGGCTTTAATAGCTGGATGATTTATAGTGTAAGCATATTTTACTTAGAACAATACAGAAGGAAGGGCACGAATTTGGTGAGAGATATTTTTACTTTCGGTTACACTGAATTTGTAGCACCTATGAAAGTTCCAAGTGGAAATGTTAAATTGACATCTTAGAATTTGGAATTTGGGTGTCCAGCTCCAAAGAGAGAGCTAATATGGAGATTTAAATTCAAGAGTTCTCAGTTTGCATGCGGTAAATGGGGGATAAGGATACAGGTGTGGGGCTTCCCTGGTGGCGCAGTGGTTGGGAGTCCGCCTGCCAGTGCAGGGTACGCGGGTTCGTCTGGGAAGATCCCACATGCCGTGGAGCGGCTGGGCCTGTGAGCCATGGCCGCTGAGCCTGCGCGTCCGGAGCCTGTGCTCCGTAACGGGAGAGGCCACAGCAGTGAGAGGCCCGCGTACAGCAAAAAAAAAAAAAGGATACAGGTGTGATGCTCAGGGAGAGTGTGTGGAGTGAGTGGAAACAAGCGGCCAGGCTCTCGCTGCTGTTTCTGCTGGGAATCCTCTTTCCCCACATCTTCACATGATTGGCTCTTCCCATCATTGAGGAATCAGCTTAAATGTCACACTCTTAGAGAGGCTCCCCTGACCATCTTACTGTGTTATCAGACTTCCATTACATGACTCTGTTTTAACATTCAGTAACATTGTCTCAAAATCTTTTCTTGGTTTACATGTCTTCCCGCTAAAATGTACTTCCCTTCAGAACTCGTGTCTTATTCTCTGTCTTTATTTGCTGATATATCCCTGGTTTCTGGAATAATAATGTCTAGTACCTATTTTTCAATCACAAATATTTGTTGAAGGAATGAAGAAAAGAATGTTGAGTAGAATGTTTGAGAAGGAATGAATAGTCAACAAGAGGATTTTAAGTCAGGATTAAAGGCACCACTGGAGTCAGTGACAAGAGGGACATGTTGATTTCATTCAAATGTATACTGGTGAATGAATACCTGCCTGCTAAAGATGCTGGGTATAGACCCAGGCACTGCAGTACTAGAGCTTTCAGTCCGGTGGAAACAACAGTGTTAGGTTAAGTAATTACTGATGTAATAAATGTGCCAAAAGGCAGGTAGAGGATGGGAGCAGATAACTGAGGGAAGTAGGGAGAGTAGCTTGGATGTTTTCAGGTGAGAAGTGAGCGGGAGGTGAGTATAGACAGTAAGTACTTAAAACTATAAGAAAGTTGGCCAAGAAGGGGAAAGGGTGGTTGCTGGTGGTGGATAGGGTTTTAATTTGAGGGGGAGGAGGGGAGTAGAAGGAAGGATTTGAGGACTTTACAATGCTGATGGAAAGAAGCCAATACAGTGGGAAAGAAAGAAGAAAAGTTTCTACTCAGTTAAAAGAGTACAGTCTCTGAGAGGGGTGAGGCAGAGGGACAGGGGGTAGCCTTTTGTGGATGAGTATTGAGAAAGGACGCAGGCAATTCAATTGGTGGCGGGATTCAGAGAGTTTCTGTAATGATGCCTTCTATTTTCTCTATAAAGTGGCCGTTAGGGCCATTTTCTGAGAATGAAGGAAATTTGGGGAGGTGAGTGTTATACTTGAGGAGAGTAGAAAATATTGAAAATAGCCAGTGTAGAGAAACTGGGGAGCAAAATGACTGAGGAAACACAGGAGACTTGCCAGTGTTTGGGGGACCTGATGGAGGATGCTGTCTTTGCTATTGTAGTGTTTTCCCCAGTAGTCCACAGGACAAAGACAATGGGCATTGCTTTAAGACATTCATTTCTCTAACTTTAGTGAAAATAATGTCTTCTCTGAGCACCAACCCCTCCACATCCCTAATCCAGATTAGGTGCCTTCCCATGTTCTCAAACCACCTTCCATTTTCCCCTGGTTTATACTTACCATACCATAGTGATAGTGCCTGTTTATTTGTGGTGTATTTTTTATGGCTATTTCCACAGTGCCTATTATAATATGGAGCATGTGTGTATTATTTGTAACAAGTTCAAATACCAGTTCTCCTAATGATAAACTATTAGATTCTAGGCATGTAACATAATCTCCCTCTGACATTGTTTCACATCTTGCCTAGTTTCTCTGAAGGTTGGATGTGATATATGACATTTATTACAACTACAGTAATATAGACACTTAAAAAATGGAAGCTTATTTTGTTAGTTTTTGTTACTACATACAGTATATATTCAGAATTTTGCAGACTCCTATCTTTAGTTTGGTCCATTTCCTTTCAATTTAGACCTTTCTCTTTCATAAATTTGAACTGGGAGTTCCAGATTTTTTTAAAAAATCATATTTAGTTAGTTCAGATGTAGTTACAGTAAAGACACATTACTCAGTTTATCTGGCTTCTATTTGTTGATGCCGACTCTATACTAGGCACAAATTAGATTCTTTACATACACTTTTATCCCATTTGCATGGACATACAACATTTTTCTTAACTTTTTCTAATAGTGTAAAATGAAACATACAAAATATTTTCTCTTGGTTGTTAGAATATGTCTTTAATTTTCCTTGTGGGAATGAAGATAAAAATCTTTAGGTGGAAATTGTTATAAATGTTTATCCTACTTAACAGCTACATTCGTGAATATAATTCATCAATCATAGCTGGAGAAAGCAATTGTGCAGTTGTCTACAATTAACGACAAAAACAGTTGATGAATGTGCAGCTGAATTAAAGTACTCCCTAGGACAGGCTGAAATTATAAACTGGATCATTTAAAGGAATCTAACAAAGGATCTTTATAATTAAAACAAAGCAAGGTTAATGGGATGTAAAATTGCCTATAATATCTTGGCAATAATAATTGGATTTTAAATTATTAAAATATGAATTGAACTATAAAGCAAATAAGAAAGACTTTCAAATTATAGAACTTGAGTGATCTTTTGAAATAAATTAATCATTTGCCTAAAATAAACCTCTTTCACTCTTTTGGAAGCCTATAGGATATAATTAATGAATATTCATAACAAGCTGGAATGTATTCTTGTTTAGCACTGAATTTGACCTATGATTCACAAGATTCCAATTTTTTGTTTTGTTCTTTAAAATAAGGAAAAATGTATAACCTTGCATTTCTTACGTTTTGAGGAAGAGAAGCATATCGTATTCAAGTTTAATTATTTAGTGATTATATCGCCCAAATTTGAATATCCTCGTTAATTTAACAAATGCTATTCAATAATTAAACCAATAAGCTTTGGTTTGCTTGAGTTTGTTTCATGTCCTTGATTTGGCAAAAACTGTTTAAAAAAAAAAAACCAGCACCTTCTAACACTATAAGAAACTTTTTTCTTAGAGTTGAGAATCTGATTTAAATTTGAACCAAGAAACCCTGGAAACTCCTGGAAAACAGAAGTTCCCTCTATATTTTTTCATGTAATACCTAATTTATTCTTTTTTCGTACTACTATGTTATTCATTTTACACATGTAATAAGTTATTAAACATATTGAGGTTTGCAAACGAGGTAAAAAAAATCTGTGCATTTACAAAATTAATTGTATAGATCTTAAACAGTATTGCTAATTTATAGACTTAACTTTAGACATTGGTGGTAAATAATATATTTACCTGAAACTAAGATAAACAAATCCCATTTAATAATGGCTAGATTTCAAGTAAAAAATTTCAAAATTAGTAATCATATATTTTATTTGAATTGCATTTTTAACCATGTTTAAGATATATCTGCATATGTATCTATATATATTGAGATTTTTTTTCCTTCTGAGAACAACTTTAAATATACTTTCCTTCCAGGCACTATTATTTTAGCTTTGGTGAGAGTTAAGTAATATTTCATAAAACACTAATGGTTCTTTGTATTTAAAAAAAAAAAAAGGGAAAGGTGCCCTGTTTTTGGCATAGTCATTTCTGTGCCATACTTCTTCCTGTTTCTTATTTCTTAGAGATATAAAGTTTTGTTTTTGTTGTTGTCCTTAGCTTGCATATTGCAAGCAAATGCCAGCCTAGATTCAAATGATACGTCTTTATTAGAAAACTTTGATTTAGTTTCTGTGCCCATTCTAACACAACCAGGATCAGTTGATAACAGAGGAGACTAGAGTTGGCCTTTGCATTTGTGGCTAGTATGTTGTTTAAAGAACAGACACAGGGAGAAGTGAACTACCTGGTTACAGGAGAGTCAACGCTGCCATGAAGATATAGTGTGTGTGGTCAGTCCAAGGATAAACTAAAGGTGAAAGGTAAAAGAATAGAATGAGCAAGCCAGAGTACGGTCATGGTCTGGAGCCATTAGTTTTAGTCTAGGAACTCCTCCCAAGGTGCCCAGGGAATTGAAGCATTGATTATAGGTGGATTAGTTTCCATGTTTGTAAAATGAGAACACACAGACAATTTATCTCTCTCAGTTGCTGTGTACAGACCAACATGTGAAAAAACAGAATATTTATTTTATAACATGGCTGTTATGAAGAGTCACAGTCCAAGCTGGACAAGGATTAAGAAAAAGTTGTTATTTTCTAATTACCAAAAGTAATTTAATACCTGTACAGGTATTCCTGAAGTTCTTAACACCTATGTTAATAATTATACTACATACAGAAAAACAAAACAAAACTGAATACTTATAAAATATTCATTATATAGTTTTAGCAATGATACAAATACATTTTACATCTGGTCTTCATCTCAAAGTAATTTGTAATTGAGAAGTTAGGTTTTACATGCACAAAAAATTAAACAGTTCAAAGTGTCATAGACAGTATATAACTAAGTGCAAAAAATTGATATAAAAATTGCATTGACTTAAGAAGAAGGACCTATTTCAGTGGACAGTAATGATTGGGGAAGGCTTCTTTTAGGAGACAGAACCAAAACAAGTATAGGCACACTGCGTGGGATCAAAAGAAAAAAAAAAAAATCAACCTTAGCTTTTTTTGTGAAAATTAAGATTTAAAACAACAGAAAATACCTTTATGTTCTATATTATCTAATAAAGCAAATATGGGCACAGTTCTATGTTAAAAGTTATAATCTGTCTTTGAGCTCTCTATATTACTCTTTTTCTGAGCTCTATATTATTTAAATTAAAAAAATTATAAATGTTTCCAGATTTTTTAATAGTCTATTAAACAACTCTAGCACAGGAAGAAATTGAAATTTTCTGATACAGCCAGCCTCTTCCTTGCAGTGTCACTAGAAACTCTATGCCTAATTCTTTTAAGGTTTTGGGGCCAGAGGAAGTGACACTGAGGTATTACATCTGCTCCTACACTGTGTGGCCACCTTACTTCCAATCAGAGTCTGTTTTCTTGACTAAATAAATCAGGATCTAAAATTTAAGCTGTAATCTTACAGCTTGGGCATGCACTGTTTCTTCCAGTTTATAGGATATCTGAGACAGTGCACACCCATTTTCTAATCAGAAAACGAAAACTCAGACACAAGGAAAATTTATTTGTCCAAGTTTATAACACTAATAAAAGACAGAACTTAAATATAAACTGGTTCTGCCTCCTGTCCCCTCACTCATCTAGAGATGATGAAAGACTAATTTGTCCGACCTCTCATATTGCCTTTCCAATTGATATTTTTTTTTCTTTCAGTCAAATTACAGGAATTATTTATATTTAAAATTCAGGATCTCAGGGTTTCAGGTCAATGACAAGCAATTTAAATTATAACAAACTGCATACAATTAGAAACTTCCTAGAAAATCAGAACTTGCTGCAATGATATCTGTTCCATTTGGAAGAGAATACTTTGTTTTGTCTCCTGACTTCTTTCCTGTATCCATGACAACTCTGTTTTAGGACAGGAATGAATAGAATTGAACAAATTGTTTTCTTTTTCTATTTCCTTTGAAAAATAAACTTACAGTAGAAGATGAAGACCACTTCATTTACTTCCTATCTTGTACAGATACTCTGAGGAAGAAAATGTTCTGTAATTCCCAAGTTATCTGATATTTTTATTTACCTCTTTTTTATGTGCTAAATGTATCATAAAATTTTATAGTGTTAAACTGCCTTAATCATTAAAGTCCTGTTTCTTCTTTGCCCCTCCTTCCCACATAACCTGCTCATGTATTCATTCAGTCATATTTCCATTTAGTCATATGTTATTGGTGAGTCCATATTTCATGACATGTACATGCAGATCATGTTGGATACAGAGAAGAATAATGATTGTACCTCATTTAACAAACTTCACATTCTAAGAGAGAGAGACTTATTAAAAGGAAAAGAGAGGGAAAAAAATCCATAAGACAGTGTGATAAATATTATAATGCCCAGAACATTTGAGAAATTGGGAGAAGATCTCTTAGTTGTATTGAGAGGAGGGAATGACAAGAATTACAGGAAGAAGAAATGGCACATATAGAAATCCTGAAATAACATGAGTCATTAAAAGAACTAGGAAGGTTTTTCTAGAACATAGAAAAAGTATGCTAAAAAGGCAGTAGATACGGTTACAGAAGTAGACTGTTATCTATATATAATGTTTGGCTATTATCCTGTCTATTAAAAGTAGCCATTGAAGAAATTTAAGTGTAAATAACAGTCATGGCAAAGCAAAAAATGTATCAGAAGGATGGAAGATTTGAGGGAGGCAGAGAAATTAGGGGGCTATTGTAATTGAATGAGAGATGATTAAGGCTTGAATTAAAACAATGTTAAAGTAATGAACAAACAGATGAAAAATATATTATGGAGGTAAAATTGACAAGACTGGTGATTAATTTAATGTAGGATGATCTTAAAGTCACATTTCAGCAGATTGAAAAGTGAATAAAGCTGTATGGGTAACTCAGTGATCTGAGGTTTTCTTCTGCTACAGAACATTCACATCCTACTTAGGATATACTCTTTGAGGCAACATGCATCTTATAAATGGTTTAGGCATGGTTTAGCCTTCTCCAGGGCCACATCTCCCCCCTATAAATTGGTGTCTCAAGGAATAGGAATGCCTTGGGGACATATGCCTAAAACAGCAATGCTGTTAGGATTTTAAGTCTTTAGCCAGGAATTAAGTATAGAACCTCGCCTGAAACTTTCATGCTAAGCCAAGATCCTTAAGAGAGGCTGACATGGTTCTAGTGGGCTCTCCTTGGTATCAAAAGAAATAAAAGCAAATACTTATCCAAGTTAGGTCTGTTGGACTCCTGATTAAGACCAGAAATGAGTTAACAGTCAAAGAGTACTAAATATATGAGAATGAAAGCCACTATGTATGAGAATCAACAAGGAAAAAAACAAAAAATTTAGACCCCCAGGGACTACCAAGATTAGAATTGTGAAATACAGGAAATAAAATAGCACAAAATTTAATGAATAAGAAGAGACCATCAAAATGAAGAGGAAGATTTGAAAAATCAAAAATTATAGAATTTAAAAATACAATTTGGAAAAAACTCCATGTATTAATGATTCATCAGATTAGACAAAGATAAAGGGAACCAGTGACTTGGAACATACATTTTGAAATTTTTCCCAGAATGCAGAAAGAGAAAGAAATGAAAAATGAAGTGATGTTAGAGATATCGAGGTAAACTAAGAAAGTTTAGTTTACAAATCATCAGAATTGAAAAAGGAAAAAAATACAGAGTAGGGGAGGTGAAATATTTTAAAAGATGATTGTTATGAATTTTTAAGAACTGATTGAAAATAAGAATACAGTGACACAGAAGTCACAATGTACCTCAAGTAGGCTTAATAAAAAGAAACCCATACTAGATACATGGTACTGAAACTGGACAATGCCCAAAATAAAGAGACAAAAGCACCCAGAAAGAAAGAACTGATCATCTACCAAAAGGGAAAATTAGAATAACAGCAACAGGGACTTCCCTGGTGGCACAGTGATTAAGAATCCGCCTGCCAATGCAGGGGACATGGGTTCTAGCCCTGGTCCGGGAGGGTCTCACATACCGTGGAGCAGCTAAGCCCGTGTGCCACAACTACTGAACCTACGCTCTAGAGCCCGTGAGCCACAACTACTGAGCCCGTGTGCTGCAACTACTGAAGCTTGTACGCCTTGAGCCTGTGCTCTGCAGCAAGAGAAGCCACAGCAATGAGAAGCCAGCCCACTGCAGTGAAGAGTAGCCCCTGCTCGCCACAACTAGAGAAAGCCCGTGCACAGCAACAAAGACCCAATGCAGCCAAAAACAAATAAATAAATAAAATTTAAAAAAAAGAATAACAGGGCCTCCCTGGTGGCGCAGTGGTTGAGAGTCCGCCTGCCGATGCAGGGGATACGGGTTCGTGCCCCGGTCCGGGAGGATCCCATATGCCGCGGAGCGGCTGGGCCCGTGAGCCATGGCCGCTGAGCCTGCGCATCCGGAGCCTGTGCTCCGCAACGGGAGAGGCCACAACAGTGAGAGGCCCGCATACCGCAAAAAAAAAAAAAAAAAAAAAAAAAAGAATAACAGCAACAAAGAAAGCTAGAAGAAAGTAACATAACACTTTCAACGTTTGAAAAAAAATAATTCTCAATAACTGTATATGCAACAAAAATATTTTCAAAAATTATTGGTGGGGGCTTCCCTGGTGGTGCAGTGGTTGGGAGTCCGCCTGCCGATGCAGGGGACACAGGTTCGTGCCCCAGTCTGGGAGGGTCCCACATTCCGCAGAGCGGCTGGGCCCGTGAGCCATGGCCGCTGAGCCTGCGCGTCCGGAGCCTGTGCTCCGCAGCGGGAGAGACCACAACAGTGAGAGGCCCGCATACCGCAAAAAAAAAAAAAAAAAATTATTGGTGGGTGTGACGATAGAGTAATTTTGTGACATTTTAACTTACTCTGGTCCCAACCTTTGCTCCCCAGTTCAAAGGAAGCCATAAAAATGCAGCACACATTATAAGCACTGTACCAGAGGGAGCATAATAGACCTCATTAGCAAAGAATTTTAAATCAATTACTTGTTCTGATCTGTCTGGTGACTCCCTGGAAGAATGGCTTAAAAGATTTGTTTTATTTTGCCTAACCTGGAAGTGGCCTGGAGTGAAAAAGAAAAAGAAAAAAAAAAAAGCTGATTTCCTGAGGGCATTTGTTGAAGACATTTATAAGCTAATATCTTAGACCTCCCTGCCTCAGGTGATAGACACCTCAGCTGCCTGAGGTAATAGATTAACAGTTGAGGCAAATGCTAGGCACACCAAAAAGCTTGGGAGGAGCAGCTGGGGAGTGAAATGTACACAAGGGCTTTGAAAAGCTCTGACATATTCCTGGAAATGTAAAGGGTCCTGCACACGCTTAGCGTTGTGTTCATGCTCTGGAAAGACCTGAGAAGGCCCCAAACTCTCATCTTTTGCTGACGCTGGGATTCTATGGAAGCAGGAAGGAAATGCAAAGGTAGAGTTGAAACCTGCCTGGCTGAGTGTTCAAGGGCTGTCCAAACACACACACAGCTGCTTGAGAAATTCTGGGAGATATTTTTGGATTCAGGCATTTAAAGAAATCTCTGTCTAATCATCAGCTGACACTAACATAATGAAACAGAGACTTCAGTGACCACACATGACAAGGAATACACACTTAACAAAATTATTTTAGAAAAGTCAACTCAAGTTTCCTCAGAGGTCCAGATGTAGGAATGAGGAGGGAGACCCACGTCTTCACCTAGGATTACGTATTTCCTGAGCAATTACAGCAGGCAGATCAGGAATTGAGTGAAGGTGCTGGAAAGAGAATGGTTAAAGTGTGGACTGGGGGGGATCCATGCTTGGGGGGAAAGGAGATAAATCTGAGCAGTGGTTGATCAAAGAAGGATCAAAGAAGTAGAAGTTGGAAGTGAGCTTATTTTTGCCTGGGGCCAGAGAGGGACGAGTGAAGGGGAGAGAACGCACTTAGGATAGGAGATTGTGACCAGAGGGTAGATTGTTGGCATAAAGATTTACGATGTGAAGCTGATTATGGCCAGTGAGGTGATTTCCTCAAGTGAGGTAGAATTGAAGATTCTAAAGGAATCTTAGATTAAGGGATTTTTGGTCCCCCTTTAAGAGGTCAGAGAATTGTGAGGTACTGTGGTGAATGGTTTCCCACGTGGCTGATGAGGTCACCCAGAATGACAATGAGTCAGATAAGAAGATGCATGGAAATAAAACATCATATATGAGTTGCTATATGACTCATAAGGGTCAGAGGTAGGAGGACAGACTTTCGGACAATTGATGCAATTTCTCTGGTGTGTCTGAGGCATGAGTCTCCCCCACCCCACCCCCCTCCTCTGCCACCATGCCTCTTGGCTTTGCCCATCCACTTGTTCTGTTCCTGAGAATAGTACTTATTAACCAGCCAGACACTGAGCCTCTCCTTTCCAGCTGTCTTCTGTTAATCTATTTAAATGTAATCTGTACTAATTTGCACATATTAGATTTTTTCCTGGCTTTCTTCAGCCTTCATGTACTAGACAAAGCCATTGAATGAAATACTCTAATCTCTCACATCCCTTTTCTCTTTTGAAGACTGTCTATAAAGTATAGACCAATGATGTCATCAAAAGTTAATATTTGGAATTTAGTCTTCCTTTAACTTCTTTTATTTTTCCAGCTGCCTCAGTGATTAAATTTAAGACTATCCATATGATTGTTTGCCCTCTAACATTATTTACATAGGAGTTTCAGCCCTTTTTCCCCAAGTATTGTGGTTTCTAGCAGATTCCCCTAACCGTTGTGTCTTTGAATAATTTATGTTGTCGTTAACTTTCATGCTGAAGACTAGACCATATTCCCATTGGAATGTGCCTGTGTCCCTCTTATGTGATTGAAGAGAATACTGCTGCATGTTTCCAAGTGATCTCTCTACGTGTCCTGCTGCTATGCAGGATTTTAGTGGTGCTTCCGTCATACTGCCAGGAAGTTCCCGCTGGTCCTAGAGTGACAGTCATAATTTAACCGAAATCTCATCATGGAGTAACAAAATCTGTGTCAGAACAGACATGGATTTTGGAAAGATTTCTACTGAGAACTATCTTGAATTGGGTGCTACTTGGAACTCATTTCAAGGTAGTTCCATCTTAGAATTAAGAATTCAGCATTTAAGTGAATTTTAGGTGTCAGTCCTATTGTCTGTATTAATTAAAGAAAGAATCCAGTCTATAGATTTCCTAACCTATGGTCATCCAGTTTTGTGTGAAAATTTACTTCCATGGCAGTGAATTTTGTTGTTCTAGCCATTTTAAAAAGTGTCAAGGGCTTCCCTGGTGGCGCAGTGGTTGAGAGTCCGCCTGCCGATGCAGGGGACACGGGTTCGTGCCCCGGTTCGGGAAGATCCCACATGCTGTGGAGCGGCTGGGCCCGTGAGCCATGGCCGCTGAGCCTGGCGTCCGGAGCCTGTGCTCCACAAGGGGAGAGGCCACAACAGTGAGAGGCCCACATACAGCCAAAAAAAAAAAAAAAAAAAAGTGTCAAAAATCCTTGGTTTTTAGCGCATTAAATAACTTTATTGAATTAACGGAATCATTTGTTCACAAGGCACACTATATTTAAGAGGCATTGCTGTAATATAATGGCATATTTCTTAATTATATGATTTAGCTTTATCTAAAATTTATGCATAGTTAATACTTGCAATACTGAAGTTTGATTTTTGAAAAAAATTGGATTAAACAAAGGTATTAAGAATAATAATTCCAAAGGTATTTTTCTTTTCAGATTGCTATGCCATGCTATGAAGGACCATATAGTTCGTGTTGCAAATGAAGCTGAGTTTATTTTGAATAGACAGAGAGCTGAGGATGTACATAAACATGCAGAGTTCGAGGTAAGGTTTTGGGATTGAGTTAAATTCTGCTTTTCTGTTATAAGTCGGTTGTCACCAATGGTAACCTTACATAAGGTTTTTTTTTTAAGAGAAAAATTTCACTGAAGTCATTTCAGTAGTTTTTAAAAGCTTTAGTAAATGTCAAATACAGGGCACTTATTTCTTTTTACCTCATTTACAACACGAAGAGACCCATCCTGCCCTGTTCCTAACCAGTTGGTGGACTGAAGTTATTCTGACATATTCTTAAAGGCAAATACAGTTTTATAATGCAATTCCTTTAGTAATTTTTAGGCATAGTTTACACACCATTAGTTATGGGTGTAACAGTGATTATATGGAGAAACAGTTTTACCATTCAGTAATTTATTATTTAATAATGTATCTATCTTTATTTAGAGTGGCCAAAGATTATTTTAGTTCATATTTTATATTTATAATTATATTTTAATGACAAATGAAGCAATGCCATTATATATGATATAAATGTAGATCTGTATGTATCACTCTATATATGGAAATGTAATAGTTGAAAAATCCTCATAAGTACAATTAACTATCATTTGAGTAAAGAACGAATAGCAGTCATTTCTATTTTATATGCAAAAACTAAAGGATGTTCAAGCACTATATATTACATACTAATAGTTTTTTAAGTTAAGAACATTATTCTTATATTTCTAGCATGTCAATAATTATTTGACATTATTTGTATTGTCCTAATTCAATAAAATTGGTTTCAGAAATATTGAGGTGACCTGGTGTTTGGCTTAGGTTGGACTTCAGTGGCCTTGAAAATAATATATAACTCCACCAATTTATTCTCTTGATACGGCATGCGAACAAGTGTGGTGTGGCTGGAAGCCAGAGCCCACGGTTTCAGTTTTGATGAGGTTTTTATCTCAGTAAAGCAGCTCTCTTAGCCATGCAAGTTGATGTCCTAGGCCTAGTGATCTCTGACCTACCTAGGTAAAAAGCATGAGGCAGGGGGCTTCCCTGGTGGCGCAGTGGTTGAGAGTCCACCTGCCGATGCAGGGGACACGGATTTGTGCCCCGGTCCGGGAAGATCCCACATGCCGCGGAGCGGCTGGGCCCGTGAGCCATGGCCGCTGAGCCTGCGCGTCCGGAGCCTGTGCTCCGCAACGGGAGTGGCCACAGCAGTGAGAGGCCCGCGTACCGCAAAAAAAAAAAAAAAGCATGAGGCAGAAAAATAGCTGTTGTCACTTTAAAACCCATAACCTCTGCTTCATTTGTCAGATGAGACAGCACACACTTGTCATATGGGATTACACAACCTTATTTTGCAAAAAACAAACAAACATTTTAAACTCTGGTAAAAGTCCATTGACAATTAAGTGTTTGTCAAAATGAAGTTTTGTATCGCTTCAACTATAAATAGCATAGGATATTTATAACATTGGGTATCATGCTGTAACTTGGATGACAAGAAAAGATTGAGTTCTTTGAATATAGTGTGTTTAGGTATAAGATATGTCAGAACTCTAGACAAAATAAGAATATTCAATTAACTTTTGACTTCTGTTAGTAAATAAGGCTTAGATTATTAACGGAATTCCCTGCAGAATCAGTTTTGAGTTGATCATATATCTACTAAGAAAATCAGGATATTTTGTGGGAATATAAGCAGATCAATATTTGTCATGTGAAAGGCTTTAAAATAGATTTTCAAGCAGCTAGATATTAGTTACAAGCTCTAACATATATTTAACCAAGGTGATGTTAAGCTAAGGGCACTGTTTCTCAACCTTTTTTCTTTGTTGCTCCCCGCAAGGAAAATTTTTAAATAGTTGTCATCCTAATCAGCCCCCACCTTGATTTATTGTATTATCATCAATATGCTGCATATCTATTTGTGTGCCGTATATGCATCTGTGCTTTATACATTAAAAGAGTAAGGTTTTTTTCACACAACCCTAATACCAGTTTTTACTCCCTCGGGGATGAATGAGATCACTCCTGTTGATGATGCATGGCTAAGGGAGGTATAGAGGCTATGAAGGGGATATGAAGACTCAAGGTTTTTAGATTGTGTACACATAAAATAAACTACTAATGTAAACCTAATTTGGAGAGTACTGTCATTGTTACTTAACGAATGTGCATTGTTTTTTAACCCAGATGTTTCTATTTGTTCTTTTTAGGTTAAAGCTGTATTAGTAAATGCATTGATTGTGTGTATGTTTGTGCGTGTGTAGTTTACCAAACTTATATCACTTTTAAATTGTAAAAGATTTTGTAAAAGTCATAACATTTTATACTAGGACTTTTTGAGGAATTTCTATATCTCTTATATAGGCCTGTAATTAAGAGAAAAAATGTATTTAATTTGAGATGGGTACTTCACAGTTAATTTTTTTTGGTTAACCACTATGATTGTTAAGGAAGAAAAATGAAAATTTAATTTTACTCTCCAAAGAGCTAATGAAATATTAACCTCATTATGGAGGCAGATCATTGTACTAATTGGTGACTCCCTGTACAAAAAGATAAATTGGAAAATGAATTAATCCTTCTTAGGTTACTGTAGGGTTATTTCTCTGGAAGAGATGACTTGTGGTAGTAGTCTGTATAGATAGTTGAAAGGAATATGTTCAGATACCTTACATGAAAGATTTTTACTTTGTAATGATGAATGTGAACTCATTATATGTATATTTTTAGACGTACAAAACTTTTTTGTAGTTATATGACTTGTATTACATACATGATAACATTAAAATCTGCAGTCACTCTACCCTATACAAAAATTATTATACAAAACAAATCAAACTTATGGTTAAAGAGACGTTCATCTTCATATTCATGTTTGTATTGAGCCTTTTTGATACACAATGAGATTGATTACCTGTGTTGCTAATACCAATGAACTTGAATACAGATAGCTGACAGGACAACTGATTATTAGGGAACATAAGATTAAGGTAGTAGTTATCATGAGAAACTTTGAATACATTAGATTCTAGAGCTAGGAGACACTGTAGAGAAAACCTTGTTTTAGCCCTTCATTTTACAAATGTAAAACCGAATACAGTGAAAAAAACAGAATTCGCATGAAGTATGAAATTAAATCCAGGTCTAAATTCCTAAACTACTGCTTTCTCTTCTACACCACATTGCCATTTACAAAATGGAACACTATATATTAAGTGGCAAGTTTTTGATCTATATATAATTATCAGGAACATAACTCTTATTTTAAGTGAGATATGTACTATATAGGTTAAAATAATAAGTAGGTTTACATTTTTAATAAATCATTTTGTTTTTAAAATGCTTATTTTTGGAATATGTTAAAATCAGAATTTCAGAATTGGAAGGAACCTTAAAAGTCATTAATTACTTGATTATATTACTTAATAATATTCAAATTACTTTACATATACTTTAGGTATAAACACAAAGAAAACATATTTTTACCAGTTTGAAAGGTGATTATATATGTGTGTGTGTGTATATATATATATTTTAGAATAAACTTTCAAAAGACTACATTATCTGCGTTTTAAAAATTGAATTGATAATTATTACCCTTTAACTCGAGGTTAAATATCATTTCTTTCTTACAAACGGTAGAGGTTTATTATCATGAACTGTTTGTATTTCTTTGTAGTCGCAGTGTGCCCAATATGCTGCTGATAGAAGAGAGGAAGAAAAGATGTGTGACCATCTCATTAGTGCTGCGAAACATAGGGACCATGTGACTGCAAATCAGCTGAAACAGAAGATCCTTAACATTCTCACAAATAAGCATGGTGCTTGGGGAGCAGTTTCTCATAGGTGAGTTATAAAAAACTAGAAGTAAATAGTAACTCATAGGTTAATTATAGTAGTTATAAGTAAAAGAAAACTATAAACTTAAAAATTCCTTACAAAATATGATTTTAAAGTGTAAAAAATGACTTAATTTTTCTCCTGAAATCTTTAGTAATGACCCTTGAGAATGGTTTAAAAGAAAATCTAAACTTTTAAAAGTAATCTAATGGAAATTTTTTCTAACTCATAATAATATGTAACATAATACAAAATTTGTTTAGGCAAGTATTTTAGACTACCATCTCTCATATATAACATGGGTGTTAGTTATAAGAAGTGACTTGTTTTTAATCTTCAGAGTCAACTCTTCAAATTGTTAAATTTATATCATTCTTAATTTTTTTATGCTCAAGTAATAATAATATAAGCATTCACTATGGAGAAGTAATACATTCTTTTAAAATTTTTTCTTCTATATTTCTCTATGCAGTCTTTCTTAGGAAAGGTTCCATCTCAAATTAGGGTATTTATGATACTATAATAGAAACAAAACCAAAATTGGTTGTTTTTGCATTACAAGTGTTTTTCTTCCTAAAGTTTTGTGAGCATAAAATTGTTTTGTTTTGTTTTGTTGTCCTCTACACAATGCCTTCTAGAAAAATAGTAGTGAAGCAGGTCACTATATTTTGATTGCTAATGTTCTTCATTTATATGTCTTCATTTTATCTTATCTCATTGACTGTTTTTATTAAGTCTCTGTCTGGCAGAGTTTAGGGATTGGGTAAATGTGGACGAGACACTAAGAAAAATTCTGGTAGAAGTGATTCTGTTAGTTACAGAAGAACATCTAGAATATGGCCAGGATTTTATTTGACAGACTGTCCTGGTGTCTCAAGTATAAGATAGATTTAAGAAAACTTTATTATTTGAATTTAAAGTAAAATTATAACATAATGTCTTTAAAAATAGTTAACACTCTCCTTAAAAATCTAAAAATAGAACTACCCTATGACCCAGCAATCCCACTACTGGGCATATACCCAGAGAAAAGCATAATTCAAAAAGAGTCATGTACCACAATGTTCATTGCAGCACTACTGACAATAGCCAGGACATGGAAGCAACCTATGTGTCCAACGACAGATGAAGAAACGAAATTGAGTTATTTGTAGTGAGGTGGATGGACCTAGAGTCTGTCATACAGAGTGAAGTAAGTCAGAAAGAGAAAAACAAATACCGTGTGCTAACACATACATATGGAATCTTAAAAAAAAAAAAGGTTCTCAAGAACCTAGGGACAGGACAGGAATAAAGATGCAGACGTAGAGAATGGACTTCAGGACATGGAGAGAGGGAATGGTAAGCTGGGACAAAGTGAGAGAGTGACATGGACATATATACACTACCAAATGTAAAATAGATAGCTGTTGGGAAGCTACTGCATAGCACAGGGAGATCAGCTCCGTGCTTTGTGATCACCTAGAGGGGTGGGCTAGGGAGGGTGGGAGGGAGGGAGACTCAAGCGGGAGGAGATATGAGGATATATGTATATGTATAGCTGATTCACTTTGTGATACAGCAGAAACTAACACACCATTGTAAAGCAATTATACTCCAATAAAGATATTAAAAAAAATAGTGAACACTCAATATTTGTTTCTTATAATAATAGCAATACCACCACATCTAACATTTATTAAATATTTATTGTGTGCTAGGCACCATACTAAGAACATTACATGGGTTATTTTGTTTAACATTCAGAACATCTCTATTAAGGTTGATACTGAAATTTTTTTTCATATTACAATGAAGAAATTGAAGATTTCAGAGGTTAAGTGAAACTTAGATAGTATCACACAGCTTGTACAAATAGAAGCAGAGTGTGTCAATCAGGGTTCTCCAGAGAAACAGAAAAGAACCAATAGGATATATGTAAGACATAGATACAGATAAGATATAGCTATGGATATGAATATGGATATGGTTATAGATATATATAGATTTATTTTAAAGAATTGGCTCACATGCTTATGGAACCTGGCAAGTCTGAAATCTGTAGGGTGGGCTGGCAGGCTGGAAGCGTAGGCAGGATTTCTGTCTTGGGGCAGAAATCCTTCTCCAAGAAGCCTCAGTCTTTTCTCTGAAGACCTTCAACTGATTAGATGAGCCACACCCACATTATTGAGAATAATATCCTTTACTTAAAGTCAACTGATTATAGATGTTAATCACATCTACAAAATACCTTCACAGCAACATCTAGACTAATATTTGATGAAACAGCTGAGCACATAGCCTAGCCAAGTTGACGCAGAATTTAACCTTAAGACAGTAAAATAGCACAAGCATTTTGCCCTAGCTATAGACCTTGTCTCTCTTTTTGTGTCATCCGAATTGGATTTATCTACTCAGTTATATATAGTGAGGACTATAACATTATATTGCTAATAATTCAACTGGTATAATGCAGGATATTGCCTTAAATGTATAAAGCTGTACATGGTTTGGTTTTAATATTTCACCAGATAATTAAAATACAGCTAAAGGACAGAGACTTCCGTAGTGACAGTCATGTGGTAACGTGTCGAATGCATCCTCTGCTCAGCTTTCCCTTTATGGTAGCTCATTAGGTAGACGGGAAGACTGGCAACAGGACCCCTCAGAAGAACAGGTATCCTTTGTCCTTTTCTGCACATTAACTCCCAGTGCTGATTAACTGAAAAACACACAATCTGTCTATTATCATCCTTTACTAAGTGGGACACTGAACTCTAATCTTTCTTAGTATTTGATTAATTAATAAGGCTCAGTTGTTGGACTGCTTCTCCTTTTTGTCTTATTCACTCTCTAGGCAATTTTATCTAGTCTCATGGCTTAAAAAAATACCAATATGTCAGTAACTCCCAAATTCTCCAGATCTCTCTCCCTTATCTCCAGACATGTATATCTTCCTACTTGGTATCTTCCACTCGGATATCTAGTTATCATCTCACACTAACGATGATAGAACTGAGCTCCTGAGATTTTCTCCCAAACCAGTTCCTCTTGCAGTCATCTCCTTCTTAGACATGGGGAACCCCAGCCTTGCAGTTGCCCAGGCCATAATTGTTGCTCTTATCCTTAACTACTCTTCACACATCCCATATTGAGCCCTTCAGCAAATCTTATTGATTCTGCCATTAAAAAAATCCAGCATTTGACGGCTTTTCACCATTATCTTTGATATTGACTTGATCCACGACACCGTCATTTCTCACTTGACTTACTGCAGCATTACTTTCTCCTGCTTCTCCCCTTGTCCTCCTAAAGTCCATTCTCAGCATAGCGGTGTGGGTGACCCTTACTGAAATGTAGAACCCTTTGCTCCTCTGCTCAGGAACCTCCAGAATTATACTGTGCAAGAAGGTAACCACTAGTCAGATGTGGCTATACAAATTTAATTAATTAAAAAATTAACTTAATTAAAAATTTAGTGCCATAGCTGCACTAACCACATCCAAGTACTCAACAGCTGCATGTGTCTCGTGGGTCCCATATTAGACACCACAGAACATTTCTATCATTGCACAAAATTCTATTGGACAGTGCTGCTCCAGAGACTTCCCATGTCGCTGAAAGAAAAAACCTACAAGGACAAAGAAATGTAGAATGGTCAGAGAAGCCCATTCTGATGAGGAACCATTTGAACAAAGAGCTGTCTGAGCATTTCAAGCAGAGAGAACAGCATACAAAAGAAGGAAGTGCTTGGCCTGTTCATAAAATAGTCAGAGGCCAGTATGGCTGCAATGGAGCGAGCCATGGGGAGGGAAGGTACTGTCATCTGGCCTCCGTTAGCTCTTTGACCTGCTTCTCCTATTACTCTCCCCTTGTACTTTTTGTTCCAGTCACTGTAGCTTCCTGCTGTTCTTCAAGTTTGCAGGATATGCTTGCTCTGTTTGGAATGCTTTCTTACAAAAAACCCATGTGGCTAGCTCTCCCGCTTTGTTCCAGCTTTAATTCAAATGTACTTTCTCAAAAAAGTCTTCTGTAGCCACCCTGTCTAAAATTCTACTTCTTCCTCCAAATATTTAGTACTACATTCCTCTGCTTTATTTTTCCTTTTTCAAAATTTTATTACTAACATGCCGTATATTTTACTTATTTAGTAGTTGCATTGTTTTTGTTTACCACTAGAATGCAAGCTCTGTAATGGAAGGGATTTTTATCTCTTCTGTCCACAGTGTTATCCCTAGCACCTAGAATAATGCCTGATGCACAGCAGGTGCTAAATAAATGTTTGTTGAATAAATTAATAAATGAATGCTTGGTATATATCCTTTGATACAGTGATGCTACTCTAATGGAATGGAAAAACAACTTAGTCTATTGTCTATGACACTTTTATATTTTAACTGAAATAATTTGATTAAATGACAAAAAGTACTTACCCTTGCATGAAATGACAGCTCAAGCTCATCTAGAAAACAGGATGAACAGTTTCTACTTCATTGGGTTATTTTAATGGTAAAATGAAATGTTATGTGCAAAATGCTTAGCACAATGTATGGCACATAGTAGATGTCTCATATTTGTTAGTCACATTTTTTTTTTCTTTTTGTGGTACGCGGGCCTCTCACTGTTGTGGCCTCTCCCATTGCAGAGCACAGGCTCCGGACGCGCAGGCTCAGCGGCCATGGCTCACAGGCCTGGCCGCTCCGCGGCACGTGGGATCTTCCCGGTCCGGGGCACGAACCCGTGTCCCCTGCCTCAGCAGGCAGACTCTCAACCACTGCGCCACCAGGGAAGCCCTGTTAGTCACTTTTTATGTTAGGCAGCTGTTTACAAAGAGCCTTTTCTTAAAAGACTTAATTTTTTAAGAGTAGTTTTAGGATTAAAACAAAATTGAGTGAAAGGTACAGAGATTTCCCATATACTCCCTCCCCCACACATGCGGAGTTTCCCCCCATCAATGTCTCCCACCGGAATGGTTCGCTAGGGATGAATCATAATCACCCAAAAGTGTAATCACCCAAAGTTCATAGTCTATCTTAAGGTTCACTCTTGGTTTTGTATATTCTATGGGTTTAGACAAATGTGTGATGACATATATCCATCATTATAACATCATACAGGGTAGTTTCACTGCCCTAAAAATCCTCTTTGCTCTGCTCTTTCCTCTGACCCCATCCCTGGCAATCACTGATCTTTTTATTGTCTCCATAATTTTGCCTTTGCCAGAATGTCATATAGTTGGAATCATATAGTATGTATCCTCTTCAATTAGTTTCTTTCATGTAGTCATGTGCAAGTTTTTTCATGGCTTGATAGCTCATTTCTTTTAGTGCTGCATAATATGCTAGTGTCTGGATGTATCACCGTTTATTTATCCATTCACCTACTGAGGGGCTTCTTGGTTGCTTCCACATTTTGGCAGTAATGAACAAAGCTGCTGTAAACATCCATATGCAGGTTTCTTTGTGGACATAAGTTTTCAACTCCTTTGGGTAGATACCAAGGAGCGCAACTGCTGGCTTATATGGTAAGAGTATGTTTATTTTATGAGAAACCACCGAACTGTCTTCAAGGTGGCTGCAAGGTTTTGCATTCCCACCAGCAATGAATGAGAGTTCCTGTTGTTCCACATCCTCATCAGCATTTGCTGTTATTGGGGTTCCAGATTTTGGGCGTTCTCATAGGTGTGTTGGGGTATCTAGTTGTTTTAATTTACCTTTCCCATAATGTGGAATATATTTCCTATGCTTATATCATCTGTATATCTTCTTTGGTAAGGTGTCTGTTAAGGTCTTTGGTCCATTTTTTAACCCGGTTGGTTGTTTTCTTATTGTTGAGTTTTAAGTTTTCTTTAATAGTCCTTTATGTCAGCAGTCCCCAACCTTTGTGGCACCAGGGACCAGTGTCGTGAAAGACAATTTTTCCATGGAACCGGGGGAGGGGGGAGGATGGTTCAGGCGGTAATGCGAGCGACAGGGAGCTGCAGATGAAGCTTTCTCGATTGCCCACCGCTCACCTCCTGCTGTGTGGCCCCATTCCTAACAGGCCACGGACCAATACTGGTCCACAGCCTGGGGGTTGGGGACCCCTGCTTTATGTCATGCGTCTTTTGCACATATTTTCTCCCAAACTGTGACTTGTCTCTTCATTCTCTTTACAGTGTCTTTTGTAGAGCAGAAGCTTTTAATTTTAATGCAGTCCAGCTTATCTGTTATTTCTTTCATGGATTATATCTTCAGTGTTCTAGATTTTCTCCTATGTTATCTCTAGGAGTTGCATTTTACATTTAGCTCAGTGATTCATTTTGAGTTAAGTTTTGTGAAGGGTGTAACATCTGTGTCTCGATTTATTTTTTTGCACGTGGATGTCCAGTCGTTCCAAAACCATTTGTTTAAAAGACTGTCTTTGCTCCGTTGTATTGCCTTTGCTCCTTTGTCAAAGATCAGTTAACTATATTTATAGGAGTCTATTTCTGGGCTCTCTGTTCTGTTCCATTGACCTATTTGTCTGTTCTTTCACCCATACCGCATTGTCCTGGTTACTGTAGCTTTATAGTAGTTCTTGAAGTCAAGCAGCATTAGTCCTACAGCTTTGTTCTTCTCCTTACAAAGAGTCTTTTAAAGTAGTTTCCCATGCCACTTAGTCACCCTCTAACTTGAAATATACAGTTATAATTTATTTATTTTATTCATTTAATGAGCAGATAACTCTTCAGCTCCTATTTGTGCTAGCATAGTGGTGAGCAAAACTGACTTGTTCCCTGCCCTAACATAACTAAATTATAGGCTAGTAGAAGTGGCTGATGCTAAACAAATAATTATAGAAATAAAAGATGTTAATAACAAACTTTGGCAAATGCTAGGAAAGAAAATATAGGGTACTGTGAAAGAGAGAGTATAGCAGAGGATCTTTATTTTAGATTAGGGATTCAGGGAAGACTTTCGAAGAAGGTCGGTTTAAGCTAAGTGCTGAAGGGATGAGAAGGGGATCGTCAGCAAAGGGTAGGGTGTAGAACGTTAAGGAGAGAAATATTACAAAGACTCAGAGTGTAGAAATAATAAAATGAACAGAAAGGGGGCTACTATGCCTAGAGCTTAGTGAGCGATGGGGATAGTGGCTTGAGATGAGGCTGGAGAGGAACATATGAGCCAGGTGATTTAAAGCCTTGTAGATCATGTTAAGGATTTGTGACTTTATCCTAAGTGGCATGGAACACAGTGAAGGGTTTTGAGTGGAAGAGTAACATGATCTGATTTATGTTTAAAAAGATTAGTCTGGCTGCTTTATGAAGACATATGCTGGAAGAAATAGGAAAGTATGGTCACCCAGTTTATAGCTGAGTTCACATGTCACCCTTGCTATGGCATTTCCTGGGTTCTCTAACTTTCCTAAGCCTGCCTCCTCACATTTTGTTGTTATTATCTATATTGCAATTATCTATATCACTTAATATTTTATAGCAATGTGAATGTGCCTGTCTCTTCCAATAGACTTGTAGCTTCCTAAGTGGATGGATTGAATAGTACTTATATTTACAGCCTTGTTCTTAAATATATGTTAAATCTGAAGGAATTTCATCTCTGTCATGTTCTACTTCCTGTTTTACAAAAAAATGCTTAATTTTAAAATATAATTCTTTTTAATTTTATCTTTTGACTCAGTGATGCTGCTGGCTCTAACATATTTTAGCTTTTGAATTAATATAATGTTATTGATCTATATTTCTTCTCTGAGGAAAAACTAGAGTTGGATAGCTTTTTAAAAATGCATATTCAAGAATTAATTCTGTTACATAATACTTAGTATTTACAAACAGTTTTCCCTTATCTATTTTATGTTTTTGGATCATACTTCCTATGTCTTAAACTACATAATGCAAATTTTAAAATGGGCAAAGGACCTGAATAGACATTTTTCCAAAGAAGATATACAAATGGTTAACAGGTATATGAAAATGTGCTCAGCATCACTAATCATTAGGGAAATGCAAATCAAAGCCACAATGATGTATCACCTCACATCTGTCTGAATGGACATCATCAGAATGATAAGAGATAACAAATGCTGGAGAGGACAGGTAGAAAAGAGAAACCTTGTGCAATGCTAGTGGCAATGTAAATTGGTGCAGTCACTATGGAAAATGCTATGGAGGTTGCTAAAAAAATTAAAAATAGAACTATCGTATGATCCAGCAATTCCACTTCTGGGAATATATCTGGAGGAAACAAAAATACTATGTTGAAGAGATATTTGTACCACCATGTTCATAGCAGTACTATTTACAATTGTCAAGACGTGGAAACAACCTAAGTGTCCATCAATGGATGAATGGACAAAGAAGTTGTGGTATACACATATACAATGGACTATTATTCAGACATTAAAAAACAAGGAAATCCTGCCATTTGCAATAATGTGGATGGACCTAATATTATGCTGAGTGAAATAAGTCAGACAGCGAAACACAAATACTGTTTGATCTCATTTGTATGTGGACCCAGGAAAAAAAAGAAAAAAACAAATTCATAGAGAAAGAGATCAGACTTGTGGTTACCAGAAACAGGGTTTGAGGGCAGAGGGAATTGGATGGAGGCAGTCAAAAAGTACAAACTTCCAGTTATAAGATAAATAAGTACTAGGAATGTAATGTACAATATGATGACTATGTTAACACTGCTGCATGGTATATGGGACAGTTACAAGAGGAGATCCTAGGAGCTCTTGTCACAAGGAAAAGAAAAACATTTTTTTCCATTTTCTTTTCTTTGCTTTTTGTATCTAAGATGATGGATGTTAACTCATTGTGGTACCATTTCATAATATATGTAAGTCAAATAATTATGCCGTACACCTTGAACTTACACAGCGCTGTTTGTCAGTTATTGATATATCTCAATAAAACTGGGGGGGAAAACTTCATAAGCCATAACAACTTAAATTAAAATCAGGAGATTGTCAGGACTTCCCTGTTGGTCCAGTGGTTAAGATTCTGCGCTTCCATCGCAGGGGGCATGGGTTCGATCCCTGGTTGGGGACTAAGATCCCACACACCTTGCGACTCAGCCAAAAAGATTAAAAAAAAAAAAAAAACGAGGATGTACTAGGCCCTTGATTAAAGTAATACCCACACAACACACGCGCACATACACACGGTCGCAATTTTTAGTGTGCATTTTCATATAAGTATTACTATTGAGATTTTGTTTTCGTTAGGATGTTGGTAGAAACTCACATTTATTTAGTGCAGCTACGTATCGGCAGTAACTTTGCTGATACTTCGCATCTAATGCGTTATTTTCATTCTAACAACAGTGTAAGGTAAATATTATTTTTCCCATTTTGCAGCTAAGAAATGTGAGTCTCAAAGAGAAGTTGAATAGCTTTCCCAGTGTTACATAGCTAAATAGTAGGGACAGGATTTGAATCTAGATCTGTCTAACCCTAAAGCCCATGGTCATTCCAATGATGAAATTAATTACTAGTTATTTTATTCGTTATAAATATTATCAATTGGAATAATGAAATAAAGAGAACTAATACAACTGATACATATAAGTGAATTAAGTTTTACTAGATGTATTTTTTTTAATTATACAGTTTTAAAAATCCTTATGTATATGTACTAAATGTACTGTTCTCTAATAAAGATTATGAACTACTCAGAAGGGAAAAAAAGAAAAAATTTCCAACAATTTTCAAGTAGTTTAAAGTGTCAAGATTTAAATTAGGAATGTGCTCTATAGTCAATGAAAGTTGTTGTTACAAGTTGTGTTGCCAAGATATTAGTAGGTACTGGGTTAGACTAAACAGTCTACTAATTGTGAGCTCGTTAACACTGTGAGATCTTAGACATGGCCAAAATATATATTTCCAATCCCCAACAAATTTCATCTCTCCTATGTCAGCAGTACACCTATATGCTTTCTTCTTCCAAGCACTGAAAATGGTTAGAATATGGATTCTTCCAGGGTTGTATATTGCTGGGTAGTTTCATCAAGGCAAAGGAGCAAGAATATTAAGATGCAAAAGTAAGAAAATAGTTGAAGTGATAGAGTGGTAAGTGATAGACAATCTAGGATAATTAAGGAAGAGAAGTAACGAAAGAAGGGGATTGAAACACAGAAAATAATGGAGTCAAGAAAACAAGAGTTGATGAACTGAAAGGATGGGAAGCTCTAGGGTGTTTGAATTTAAGATTTATGAAATAACATCAATACAAGGTTAACAAATCTAGAATGTGGTCATGAAAATAGTCAAGTGGAGTCAAGTTGAAAATTATAGTAATGAGGAGACCAGTAAACTGAAAGGTTGTAATCTTGCATGTGACACTTATGTTGAATTACCCAAGATAATTCCAGTATTTGGGATGGAAAGGAAGATTGTGAGCATCTTCTAAGTCTTCAGTAAATAAAAGGAAAAGCCTGGGAGGCTGATAGAGTACTCCAAATGGGGAAAGGACCAAGGTGCTTAAAGGAGTCTCAAAGTTCATCTTCCCTTAAATAAAATATATATATATATATGTGTGTGTGTGTGTGTGTGTGTGTGTATATATATATATATATATATATATATATATATATATATAGAGAGAGAGAGAGAGAGAGAGAGAGATGATGGCAACACTTTAACAGCCTGTCAGATCATTTTCCCTGATAGAATTCTAATGCAGATCATAAATGTAAGTACAATGAATTGAAAAGACTAGATGATTTTAGATCAGTAGGGATTGTATGGGTCAGGACCAGAAATGCCTGTTATTTGGATGCGAAGGTGATCAAGCTGAAACCTATATGACCCAATTGATTACCAATATCATTCTGCTGCTGTTTTTCCTAAAATATATAGATTTTTAAAAAAATTAGTATGATTATTTTAGTAAGTCTCTTCAAAGTTAAGACACTGTAAAATGCTTAATATAGCAGTAGAATGACATAAAATACACAAATGATAATAATGAAGAAAATCAATAAGCAAATATAAAGTAACAAATCTCACAAAAATTTGACTACTTTCTCAGGCATGGAAGTCATTATTTTTAAAATAAAAATTAGTGTTTTGAATCTCCACAGTAACAAAACTTCTCCTTGGCTAATAAATGGCATAAAGTTTAAAATTTTTGACCATTTGCAGCAAGTGCCTAGAGTTAAAGTGAGATTATCACAGCCTCTCAGTCCTTTATTTGGCTGCTAATTAAAATATCCATATACCAAACTGTAGAAGATATTTTTCAAGCAGTAACGTCTGGTATCTTGGCAGATGGCAATTTTGTTGGAATCATTGGAGATAGTACATTATTAGGCCATTGAGAAAACTTTCTGGACTCCTTTGATGTGATTGTTTTTATAAGCTTGCTTTTTGGTTTAGACATTTTTACTTAAATATCATTACATTCCCTAAAATAATATGTTCAACTCATTGACTTTTTAAAATGCATAAAAAGGCATAAAAACATTTTTACAAACATTAGGAATTTGAATTCCAATAGTATTTTTCTCAACAAATATCCCCTTTTTATAACTGCATTTTTTTGTTGTTACAAATGAAATGAATAGTTTATAGTGATATTGCTCTATATTGTATGCACACTAAAATTTTATGCATTAGAATGTGAAGTATTTTTTATATTTGTGTTTATAAGTAGTTTAGTGTCTTTTGTCAATTATAAGGGTTGCCTGTTTAGTTGGAAAGTGCCATTGCCCTAGAGTGCTGTATTTTGAAGTCATCTGTCATGGATACAATGTAGAGAGAGAAGACTATTTATGTTTATGGCATTTTAAGTAACTGAGTTAAACCCTTTGGAATATAGAGAAATGGCTTATTTACTGTCATCACTGTTCACTTAATCTTGTGACCCTGACATGATAGCATTCCCATAAATCTCCCTGTGGGTAGTTCAATAAAACAGATGAACATCACAGTGTCATGATTGTCTCAGCTTTAGGAATTAACTGTGTAATGGAATAAATATGGCCCAGATAGTGATACTACAGAAGCATTTTACCACTCCCTTTCTCTAACAAGTAATGCTAGAAAATAATTATTTATTATAATTTATATTCTATTTTCAGATAGTATTTGCAGTATCTAATAGTCATGAGAGAAAAAGAAAATAGATCCAAATAATATGTATATTGTTACTTTTTTAAAAGCAGTTTAAATTTTTTAGCGTATTTAAGATTATTAATATAATAAAATTGGTTTTTACAATGATGTTTTAATATAGCTTGATTTTATATTGTGTTTTCATTGCATTACACCCCTGTGTTAATTTTTTTCTGTATGCACTTCTTAAATATTTGAAATTATATAACTCCTCAAACATAGTCTCAACGTCAGTAGTTTTTTTATCCCACCCTTTTTATAAGCAACTAGTGTCACATTCCAGGAAAAAGGAAACTGAGGACATTGAGGCATTCAAGAAAAAAATTAACATGCCACACTACAATAAATTAATGGAAGAAACTAAAAGAACCTAACACTTCTCACTGTACTATATATCAGAGACCATCTCCACAAACCAGAAGAAAATCCACCTTTTCTTCAACATTTTGAAAAAGTAAATGCTATTAACGCTCTCACTGCTTAGATAATAGATCTATAGAATAAAATGATCTTAAAGAAGTTACATTTGTCTCCCAACAACTTCCATATATAAAAAACTTTCTGTCAGTTTTGTTTGGTGTGGTAAAACCTTTAATCCTCTTTTCAAATAGGATTTTATACTTTGGCTACTATTAATCCAATTTGCATGGTAATGATAAATTCTAAACACCAAAAGTGTGCTATATAATGTAAAATCTATGGGGAAAAGTAATAATATTTATGTTTTTATACAAAGATTATTTTAGAAATATAACAAATCTCTGAAACAAACCCTCATAAGCATTTTAGTAGCAATCCAAGAAGGAAACAAAGAAAATGAAACTCTGAAGCTTGTCAGAAAAGACCAATTACTAATATGATACAAGTCCCCAGAAAAATAAGATGAATCATATATCTTTACTAATTGAATCTTAGACCACTAGCATCAGGTTGAAAACAATCTTCCATGAAGAGAAGGCGGATGTGTATCATTAAAGAAATGGTCAGCTCCTTTACTTTAGGTGTAGACAACTGAGCCCTAAGGAGACTCTTCTGTTTTAATAGCCTTTCAAGCTAATATAAGCCCTAAAATCTTGGTTCATATGTTTTGTTTTTGTTTTGTTTTTGTTTTTTTGTTTTTTGTTTTTAATTTGGCTGCGTTGGGTCTTCGTTGCTGCGCGCAGGCTTTCTCTAGTCACGGTGAGCAGGGGCTACCCCTCGTTGTGGTGCTTGGGCTTCTCATTGCGGTGGCTTCTCTCGTTGCGGAGCTTGGGCTCTAGGCACGTGGGCTTCAGTAGTTGTGGCTCCTGGGCTCTAGAGCGCAGCCTCAGTAGTTGTGGTGCATGGGCTTAGTTGCTCCGTGGCATGTGGGATCTTCCTGGACTCGGGATCGAACCCATGGCCCCTTCATTGACAGGCGGATTCTTAACCACTGCGCCACCAGGGGAGTCCCCAGTTCGTATGATTTTTCTAGAAGCTACAAATGGTAATGTCTCTTTGTAAACAGTCTTTAAGACAGAAACTTTCTTTCAGGTGAGGTTCTTTTCTGTTATCATTATTCAGTAAATAGTTACCAAATTGCAGTCAAACACTCTATATATGAAGATACTGTTCAGAGCCAGGGAATGAGGTGTTCCATAAAGAGGATTTTTATGCCTTTTGAGTCTTAACATAAATCTTAAAATTGCCTATGACTGGCTTTTGTATGAAGGAAGACATTTGAGGGCTATGCAATAAAATATGCCAAATATAAACCATCAAATAGGCATTTTTAAAGCTTATAAACTAGATTTATCCAACTGAAGAGCTGAGCATGTTTTAGTGCACTTTAAGATACATTATTAAGCAGTAAGTTAACAAACATACGAAAAAGACAAGCAGCAAAATACCTTGTTAACTTCTTTAGGAGCAGTCATTACGAATATGATAATTAAATAGATAACTACAATTTTCACCTTTCAGTAGATTTGATGGTGTCATGGTCAGAGTTATGTGAGCATTAGTTGCAAGTATTACTAGTTCAAGGGCACTTAACTGATGAGGACCTTGTAATTGTTCCCTTGAGGAAGAGATGATACTTAGTTAAAATAAAATTGATAAAATCAGTTGGTTTTTATGTAAATCTGTGTCACATATAGGTCTTTTTAATCCATATCAGAAGTGAGATTTTTCTTCTCTGGTTTAACCTAGTAACTTCTTATTTACCATCTCCCAGATCACTTTCATGAAACTTCAACTTTGGTCCAATCGGATTTGATCTGTAAAATAGTAGTCATCTCACAACCTTACACACTCTCCTGACCCAAACTCTGTGACTACTCTCTGCTCTTCTAATTTTGGTATATAATCCAGGACCTAGAGAAATAAATTACCTCAGATTTGTCACTTTGTATTTCTTGAATTTCTTCAATATCTATTCTGTCCAACTTGAAACCATGCCATTAAAATGGTTTTCACTTTGGAATTACAGTTTCATCCATCTTCCTGCAACCCAAGATCACTTGTTTTTATTCTGGATATGTATCATTGGGTTGGCCAAAACATACATTCAGTGTTTTCCGTAAGATGGCTCTAGTAGTGCTTAGGTGTCTTTAACTTCATTGAAAACAATTTTCTTAGATTGTATTGTGACAGCTGTCATATCAATGTACATTTTAAAAAGGAAACATCAAAATTGGTGAATTTTTATGTAGTCATTTTAATATTGAAGATGGAGGAAAACGACATTTTCAGCATATTATGTTTTATTATTTCAAGAAAGGTAAAAATGCAACTGAAACGCAAAAAAATCATTTGTTCAGTGTACAGAGAAGATGGTGTGACTGTTCAAACATGTCAGAAGTGGTTTGCAAGGTTTCGTACTGGAGATTTCTCACTGGACGACGCTCAGCGGTCGGGTGGACTAGTTGAAGTTGACAGTGATCAGATTGAGACATTAACTGAGAACAATCAATGTTATGCCATGTGGGAGATAGCTGACATACTCAAAATACCCAAATCAAACGTTGAAAATCATTTGCACCATCTTGGTTATGTGAATTGCTTTGATGTTTGGGTTCCACATAAGTTAAGCGAAAAAAAATTTTCTTGACCGTATTTCCACATGCGATTCTCTACTTAAATGGAGGGAAAATGTTCTGTTTTTAAAACAAATTGTGAAGGGCGATGAAAAGTGGATACTGTACAATAATGTGGAATGGAAGAGATCATGCGGCAAGCGAAATGAACCACCAACAACCACACCAAAGGCTGGTCTTCATCCAAAGAAAGTGATGTTGTGTATATGGGTGGATTGGAAGGGAGTCCTCTATTATGAGCTCCTTCTGGAAAACCAAATGATTTATTCCAACAAGTACTGCTCCTAATTAGACCAACTGAAAGCAGCACTCGACGAAGAGCATCCAGAAGTAGTCAACAGAAAACACTTAATCTTCCATGAAGATAACGCAAGACCACATGTTTCTGTGATAACCAGGCAAAAACTGTTACAGCTTGGCTGGGAAGTTCTGATTCATCTGCCGTATTCACCAGACATTGCACCTTCAGATTTACATTTATTTTGGTCTTTACAAAATTCTCTTAATGGAAAAAATTTAATTTCATTTCCCTGGAAGACTGTAAAAGGCACCTGGAAGAGTTCTTTGCTCAAAAAGATAAAACATTTTGGGAAGATGGAATTATGAAGTTGCCTGAAAAATAGCAGAAGGTAGTAGAACAAAAGGGTGAATATGTTATTCAATAAAGTTCTTGGTGAAAATGAAAAGTATGTCTTTCATTTTTACTTAAAAACTGAAGGAACTTCTTGGCCAATCCAATATAAATCCCTTTACACCGGTATTCTTTCTTTCATTTTTTGAAACAATCTGCACTCCAGATTTTTTTTTTTTTTCCTGCGGTATGCGGGCCTCTCACTGTTGTGGCCTGTCCCGTTGCGGAGCACAGGCTCCGGACATGCAGGCTCAGCGGCCTTGGCTCGTGGGACCAGCCGCTCTGAGGCATGTGAGATCTTCCCGGACTGGGGCACGAACCCGTGTCCCCTGCATTGGCAGGTGTACTCTCAACCACTGCGCCACCAGGGAAGCCCAAAATTTACATTATTATTAATGCACAGTACATTCCTCTTAAGTAGGTTGTGGAGATTAAAAACATAGTAAGTGCAAATGTTACTTATTATAATTCTTATGATTATTTCACTCCTTGCTCCATATTTCTCAAGAGGTAACTTCTTAACTATATAAAAATCCAAAAATATTTAAATTACACGTAAAACATAGTATATCAACTCATTTCAGTGTGTTTTGGGTTTCAGTTGCTGGCTCTAGAAAGTATTGTTAAGAAGAGCCTACTATTCCAGCCTTTGCCAAGAAACAAACACTTACACCATCCAAGGCACGTATTTGTTGTCCACTGAATGACCTTTGTTGAAACCTCACGTGGTCAGATCAGAATTTCCAACTGTTCACTTGACATCTTTAACTAGGTATCCTATGACATCTTAAAGTGAAGAAAACGGAACTTAGGTGTTAACACTTTCGGTTTAGTTCCTTCCCTGTCTCTGCTTCTTTAACACATTCTTACTTGCTTTATATCCCTGCCATATTGTGTGTGTGTGTGTGTGTGTATGTATATATATTTTTTTCTTTTTACTTTATTGCCAAAACCCTGTGTTCCTTGGGAGTTCAAGTTCTTGGTGTGTATCGGAGTCCCTGACATGTAAGAGGTGGTCTGTAAATAAGTATTGCTGAGTAAGTAAGGAAGTGAATGAATGAAAGAATGAATGAATGCAGGAGTTCAAAGTACCTATAACTGGTCCCAAAGAATTCTGAAATATTACCAAATGTACCCAAAAAGAAACTTTTACTGTTTTATTTTTCTAATTTATATATGTACAGTATAATAATTGATTATTGGAATATTCATCAGCATATTTTAAGCCGACAACATTTACAGAAGCTTAAAAGTATCTTTACTGTTCTGATTTCTAATAATTTACCTTATGGCTTTCTTTTATACATCTCACTGTCGTCTAGGCTAAAGCATTTATTAATTGGTGTTGCATTTTTACAAATATATAGAAATACATGGCTAGAATATTTAGTAGAAATAACCTTCCTGAATAAAACTGTGGCGGAGTACTGTTCACTAGTAAAATTTTTCCAAGAGAAACAACATCAACTACAACGCTGTAAAGTCAGAAATTCAGCCTTTGGTTTTAAAACTTTAAGGCAGCATTTTAAAAATTACTAAAGTTAAAATGTGTTTAGTTTTTTTTTTTTTCTGGGTAATTAGCTATTATTAATCACCTTGGCATTACTTTCCTGGCCTTTCAAAAAAGTACATATACAACTTCTGGGTACTTCTACTAGATTGTGTTTGTTTACCTAATTTAAATCTGATTTAAAACTCATGGTGTACATTCATTTCTTTTGATTTTTTTAATTAGCATCTAAAATATCTCTTTTGATTCAAAAGTTTTCAGTCATGCCATTTTCAACTTTAGGTCATTTCATATCTTATATTCATGTGCTCTTTTACTTTTCAGCAGGTTTTTATTCAATGAAATTTAAGATGGTTATGCTATTTTTGTGTAATTGTTTTAAAAAAGGAAATCTTAGGAAATCCTCTCCTATTCAAAGAATAAGATTATATCAAGCTTGATCCTCTGACTTTGACTTTTTGTTTTTCCTCCCTCCACCTTAAATGAATCATAGTTAAACATACACATTTTCATGTTTCATTCTTTACTTCCACTACATAAAAGACATGAGCAACAAAGTTTTTATGTAATATAAACAAGGGATACACACCTTACTATGTCTCTGTTTTGCAAATACCTAGAAAGGTGGCAAGTTAACTTATGTTCCAGAAACTACATGAAATTATAGCATTTAGGAGGTTGAAATTTATAATAAATGAGAGAACTTCGGCTTTGTAATAATAAATTATCTAGAATATACGAATTCATAAAAGTTAAGGAATTTTAGGAGAAACGTTAGACATATTTCTTAAATTTTTTTAGTTTACAGTTTAATATGAGTGATAATGTTTGTTGTTTCTAGTTATGTTACTTAATAAATTATTGATTCTTGAATATTTGAAAGGCAGTGCTTCTTTGTTAAATATTTTTACCTTAGAAGTCTTTTGAGGGGAAACTGTCTAACTGGGATAGGATTTGTCAGGGACTTATTGGATAGTATAACCATAAATCTTTGTTGTTGTTAACTTTTTAAAAAATTCCTTTTGTTTTTTAAGTTTTGTTTTTGGTCAAGAATAGGGAAAGAAAAATGACCCATTATTTCCATCATCTAAAGGTTTTACTGCAGCAGCTGAGCAGCTCACTTTTATTCAATGCTACATTAACTTTTCCATTAAGGGTACTGCTGTAAAGCACAGAGCCCTTAAACATTATGAAGTTGCTGTCTGACATTTGTTCATTGATATGGCTGCTGTATTTGAATGTTGCAGTCCTTCCAGAGTGAAAGCCTTCATCACTTTTTAAGAATGTTGCTTCTCTCATTTTAAATTTAGTTAAATTTCATTTCACTGCTGTGGTTTAAGAGTCTGTAAACATTCTTATAAGCCTGAATTTTTTCCTTGTTTAGAACTTCTGTCACTTTAATGACAGTATAATTATAGAGTTACTATTATTCATAAAATTCAGATTTGCAAGAGACAAGTGTTATTTTAGAAGAAAGGCAAATACTTTGCTGTCATGCATGTCCTTTAGTTCATTTTTCTTTTTTTTTTCCTTCTTTTCATTCATTCTATAAATTATCCCACTTGTCTAGCATTACACAGGACCTGAGGAATGGTCTCTAGGAGGCTGAAGTCTTAGGGGGGAGACTGATGACGGAAGGAATAGGCTGTCCACTCTTCTGGATGGTTAGACTGCTGAAGGAGAGGGAGATTTAGAGTAGTGGAGAGGTTAGGAAAAAGGGTTGTGAAGTTGTGGGCACGTGCTCCAATAAAGGGAGAGAAGTTGTGATAGGCCTTCTTAGGGTTAATGGTGTGGTTCCCCACTGAGCAGCGTGTCTCCTGTATTGAGGGACCCTGTCCAGCATTTCTTCCTAGCAAATGTTTAGGCCTTCTTGCTTCCTGGTGAGAGGATAAATTCTATGGTAATTTAAAAGGTTATGACAATCAGTTACCCTTTGTTTCATATTTAGTGCAAGAGTTAAGCAATAGGGAAAGAGCTGATAAGAACCAGGTTTATGCTGTGTGATGTTTTGTTTGTTGACAGGTTGGGGTCGAGTTGTTTTATTTTGGTTTTGGGTTTTTTTGGGGGGTGGGGAAGGGTTGAATTTTAAGAGAAGAGATGGACTTCCTACCAACTGTGGGAGTGAGCTACAGTGGTGGCAGGATTGTTGATGTCGATCAAAAGGAGTATCAGGCTAATGAGCCGCAAGGACCAGCAGCAGAGATGATGAAACGCTAGGTAGAGGAAGAAGCTAATTTAAATACTGATCTGTGATTACGGAGGAAGACATAGGGCAAAACCCAATCCCCTGCCAATGAAGGACTAAAAGGTCCATTTAGGTTGAACTGATAAGGCTGGCAGTGAGAAGGAACTATCCTGTGGGGATTAGGGTTTGACAGGATATAGGAACTATCCTGTGGGGATTAGGGTGGCAGTGAGAAGGAACTATCCTGTGGGGATTAGGGTTTGACAGGATATCCCTTTCTTGTACAGTAGTAATCTCTATTCTCTATAATTTTGATGGTTAATTTCCCCCAATACAGATACTTCCAAGCTTTTACATCTGAAGCGTGTAACTGTCATGAAGTAGCGAAGTGTCGTTTCTCATTCCATAACTTTGTTAAAATTTACTTCTTCCAGTGAATAAGCCTCTAGCTCAGATCCCAGCGGTTGTTACTTATCCCTCCCAGATATTTAGTCTTCCAGTTGTCCTGAACTGATTTTTTTCTTTTTTTTTTTTTCGCGGTACGCGGGCCTCTCACTGTTGTGACCTCTCCCGTTGCGGAGCACAGGCTCCGGGAGCACAGGCTCCGGAAGCGCAGGCTCAGCGGCCATGGCTCACGGGCCCAGCCGTTCCGCGGCATGTGGGATCTTCCCGAACCGGGGCACGAGCCCGTGTCCCCTGCATCGGCAGGCAGACTCTCAACAACTGCGCCACCAGGGAAGCCCGTGAACCGATTTTAAATTGGTTTTTTGGCCCAGTGCTTGGAAGCCATTTGACTTCTGTCTTCACAGCAACTTCACTTAAATTCTTATACTTTCCACCAGTACAGTTCTGCCTTTATGACCTCTGTTATACCTGTCTTTCATTTACCCAGTTAAAACAACAAGAAAAAAACCCCAAAAAACCCACAAACATACACACAAGTACACAATTTCACTCCCTGCCATAAACAAAAACACTCATTTGGATCTTTTCATTGAAATCTTTTATTCTTACTCTGGTTATTTCAAGCTCTTTACTAATCACTTTAAGATAGCAGCTTAGAGGAGATAGTGCCCTGTTATAGTATCTTTCCAAAGAACCATCATAGTTATTCTGATTACAGTGAAGCTTTAGGATTAGAAAAACAAAATTGAATTGATATGATATATTGATATCATGTCAATCATAATGATAATTTTGATAATGTTATATCACAATTGAATTGATATATCATTGAATCTTACTGTCTTGGGAAAAAAGGAATTTAGATGTACAGAATGAGGAATGTGCCTGTGTATATGTATGTGTGTGTATCTAGGAATAGGCCTATGCAAACTAAAGTAAATCTATTTTTATTTCATCCCACCTTGTATTTCAGAGGTCCCTGCTTCCAGAAGTCTCTTTGGCCCAGGTGACTGGCATGGCCTCTGAAAAACAAACCTTAATAAAACCTCTTTCTTTCCTTCATAGGCATAAGTCTTGTTATGCTAGTGGAAACTAAAAGAGGTTCATAACTAATAAGAATGAATGTCTGTGGTCAAATTCCAGGAAATACAGTTGGTCATTCTAAATATATATTTTGGAGATTTCCTGCTATGTTTAAACTATATCATGACATTGGCTGGCCATTTAACATCCTCTGCTTTGTATTTAGCTTTGTAATTTTCGCTTGTGTATTGGTAAAGAATGCAAGTGAGGTCAGGGTTTTGTGTCAAAGGTAGATTTTATTTTATAGGTAAATCAAATTGTTAGATTTGAATTTCAGTAAACAGTGAAATGGACCACAGATTACTACAGTGTGAAAGAAGAAGGCAAACAAAAGGCATTAGAGGAATTAGCACTTTAAAGTATGACACATATGAAAAGTGCATATATCATGATGAAAAAGATCAATGAATTTTCAAAAACTAAAAACGTCTGTACATCTAAAATGGATAACCAACAAGGACCTACTGTATAACATAGGGAACTCTGTTCAATATTATGTAACAACCTAAATGGAAAAAGAATTTGAAAAAAGAATAGATACACTTTCACTTTGCTGTACACCTGAAACTATCTCAACATTGAGATAGTTTACTATAATCAACTATACTCCAATATAAAATAAAAAGTTAAAAAAAAAAAGCAGTTGTCTGATAGCCAGGTCAGTTAGATATAAGAAGTTTCTTACTACAAACCAGTCATTTGGTTCTTTTGAAAACTAGAAGCTTGGTGGAATAAATACAGAATTGACATTCAAAAAAATAAATAATCTTTTAATAAAAAGGTCTATGCAGTTACCATTCTTGATAAAGAAACAGAACATTACCAACACCTTAGAAGCCCCACTTGTACTCTCCCCATCCCTCCAAGGTAACCACTGTCCTAAATTTAAGAGCATATATTACTTTTCACTTTTTATTTACATAACTAAAAGTTATGTAAATACTTTTTATTTACATAACTAAAAGCATATAATATGAACTCTCTTGTCTGATTTCTTTTACTCAATATAACATTAGTGAGATTCATCCATATTGTTGCATATAATTTTAGATTGTTTATTCTCATAGCTATATAGTAGTCCATTTGTGAATATACTCGAACTTAGTTATGAATTACACAGAATTTGACTATTATGAATAGTGTTGCTATGAACATTTTAGTACATTTGTTTCTGATTCCATTATTTTTTGATAAACAAATAAATATATTTCTGTTAGGCATATACCTGGAATTGCAATTGCTGTGTCATGGTATAGGCTTATGTTTAGCTATACTGGTTAACAGTTTGCCAAAACTTTCAGTTGTTCTGCATTCTCTCCAACACTTGGCGTTTTCTGTCTTTTTCATTTTGGCCATTCAGGTGGAAGTAAAATATACTGCATTATAGTCTTAATCTGCATTTTCCTGGATGCCTACCTTTTTGTTTGTTTTACTTTACTGTAATGAATAGGAGTTCTAGTACAATGTTGAATTGAAATGTGATAGCGGACATACTTGCCTTGTTCCTAATGGCAAGGAGAAAGCTTTAAATATTTTGCCATAATTGTGATATTTGCCATAGGGTTGTTTGTTTGTTTTTTGGTAGATATTCTTTATCAAGTAAAAGGAAGTTCCATTCCCTTCCCTTCCCTTCCCATACTAATTTGCCAAAAAGTTTTTATCCTCAATAGGTGTATAATTTTGTCCATGCTTCTTCTTCATTTATCATAATGGCCATGTGATTTTTCTCCTTTTTTCTACTAATGTAGTGATTCAGTTGATTGGTGTCATAATATGAAGCTGTTATATCAAAGGGTGATTATTAAACTGGATAATGTCTTTTCAAAATAAAAATTTCTCAAGAGTTTAAGTGCCTGACCTTTAGCAATGTGTTAGTACATAAATTGTTACTTTTGTTAGCTAACTAGTAGTTCAATTAGTATGTCATTTGGGAGAATATATACCTTCTTCCATCCAAATTAATACAGTGCTAAACAACTATTCTATGATATAAAACACAGCAGGCCACTGTGCTATGCACTGTGTAGAATCCAAAGATATATAAGAATCAGTCTCAGCTCCAAGGAGCTACAGTCTAGTTTGTGAAATCATACCAATTCTTAGGTAATTATAATATTAACATAAAGCAATATTTAATAACAATTAAGTGAAACATTAACTAGATTGTATACTTTATAAAGAAATAGATGAATGTTCAGACTTTCCAGCCCCAAGGAATAGCACAGGATTGAAACAGCCAGGCTTCTTTCATTACATTAAATGAACCAGAATAAAGTATGAGAATGTTAGTAGTTAAAGATAAGACTACAAAAGAGAGTTCAAATTCAATCAAGGAAGATCTCAAATGCCCAGTAAGGATTAGACCTGGTTGTGTAGGCAACTCAATTTTACAGATAAGAAAATAAGTCTTTCAAGGTCATGACCTGTCTGTGGCGATACAACATCAGAACTGGAGTTCTTAAGGAAAAAAATGTAATCTTCTTGATCCTTAATGAAATTTTCCACCCCTTCCAAACTAGTTTATCTGACTAATTATTACAATGGTGTTACTTTGTATTCATAAAAATAGTTTGTTTCTTGTCTTTTTTAATTGTATTCTTCTATGTCTAATTATATTTAATATTCCATTGTAAAACCAAATTGATGAGAAGTGGGGGAAAAAAAAATTATTCTTTAGCCATGACAGATATAATAGGCATTCATGTCATATGATACTGAATGTTAAAACGAGGTCACAGGGCACTAGAGAAAAAGGAAACAAGCAATATAGTACCTCTGGGTGATGAATGTGAGGGGAAACATCTTATATAGGGTACTAGCCAGGATATTTATCATTTAGTGCTGAAACTCTGGCGACATGGTAACTAGGTTTTTCTATAGCAGTCATGATACCAGAAACCCATAGAATCCCTTCATGATGACTTCTTTATCCCATTAGCTCAATGCTTTCTTAAACAAGAGGCAAAGGGACACAAGTTTCACTGGGAATGATGAAAATGCCGTTACCTATTCCCTTTTTTGTACTGTCCTTTTTATTTTAGTATTCAAAGCAAATCATGTAATTCTATTTTCTTTAACACGTATTTAAGCACCACAAGGGTTAGCCCTTATTTATAGTCAGAAGTACAGGAAACATAAAAGGAGAAAGTACTAAGTGGATTTTGGAGTTAATAATTTTGTTGTTATTTTTATATAGCATAATGTCTTTTGGGTAGTAAAATATATATTTCAGAAAATATTAATACATATAAAAATGGTCAATAGATAGCTGTAAATGAATGAATTAATGAAGAAAATAACTGAGTTGTTATTATCATTCCTTCATAAGCCTGGAAGTAAGGCATTATTCCTTTCTCATTCACTCTCTTTTTATCTCAACTTTGTAATAGGCTTACATTTTCAAAAAGTGTTGTAGTTATTTATAACATTATCCACTTTAATAATAAATCTTAATTTTGTAACATGAATGAATTTTGTAAAAATTCATAAGTTAAACTGAAAATGAAAATGCTTAACTTTGGCAACAAAGGAAACTTTAGTTCAGTTTAGCCCCTAGTTTAGACTTTTATGAGCTTTATTTCAAGTTTGAACTTGTACTAGAAACAAATGAGTAATCAGTTTGGTATGAACAATGCCGCTTTAGCACATGATTCTCTCGTGCCATCTGTCTTTATGTAATCTGGGGACCAGCAGTTACTGATGCGTAATGTAGCTGCTTTGCCCTCTGTCCTTAAACACATTAATACCGGCAGGATGTACACCTCATTATAAGTGACCATACATACCAGTACCTTACAAGTTTGGGAAGATTTGAATTCTAAGAGAATTCAGTAGAAGAGAAATTTAGACATAGCCTATAGAAGTGATAAGTAAAGCATTCATCAGAATTGCCCACCTAGGAAGACTGAATTAGGTGAATCAGGTGATGTTAAAACGAGGGAGGTTAGATGACTGGTAGAATTTTTAAGAGCAGTCACAGTTGAGAATCAAAGAAACTATATTGTCTAAAGTCAGAAATTAAAATAATGTCAGTCGGAAACAAGTTATGTCTAATCAGAATATAAACTATAAATAGCATTACTTAGGGGGGATGAGGAAATAGAACAGAGGTCATTCCTTAAAGCGGAAGTAAGAAGGTGAATCTATTTCAGAGAATTACAGGGCTCCACATGTTCAAGGGAACCATCAAAGTGTGTAGTACGAGAGAACGCCTTTAAGTGAACTTCTGGGCTGACTGGAAAAGACAGAGAAGAAGAGCAGTGAGAGACCATCGCCGGTGAGCAGGTCAGGGATGGCCAGGGTATGTGATTTGTCCTAGTGCAGTCAGTCTCCTAGCTCATGGACAATTGGCAGTAAGCAGGACATATTTTACATGGCTCTGTTACTGGGAAAGACATGGAAAGAAATAGTAAATATATAAAAGTTGGGAACATGGAAAATTACTAAAATTATTCATAAAATTTGACCTTAATGACAAAAATAATGTTGATAAAATTTCTATTAGTGTTTCAAAAGATAAATAGGGAAAATAATTTCAGGAAAAGGTACAAATTTGTGCATGTGCATGTTTAAACATAATCTTTTATGTTGGAGATAAATGGATATTTTCTTCTGTGTTAGGGACAGTGGTGAAACAGCGAGGCAGATAGGTACTGGACTGTGATATGATGGGCTGGCCATATGAGAGTCCCATCTGGAAGGGTAAATCTAGCACAGAGGCCCAAGTGGTTTCTAGGGGTAACTAAGATAAAGACTGAGAAGAAAGGAAATTCTAATACCCAGGCCCAGTCACAAACATACTGATTGGGAGAGCATGCAGTAGCTTACTGACTAACACAGCAAGCAAAGGCCAGAAAACAGAAAAACCATGAACGTGATGAGTATCGATTTTAAATGTTAATGTTATATTAGCACCTTATTATTGAGTCATTTGTCATGTTCTAAAGAGTATTTACATATCCCAAACTTCCATACCTAAATAGATTCTTCCTAACTTTAGTAAAAATTACTAAGTGGTACATTACATCTCTAAGGCATTAAGTAGTACCCTTGAGATATGTAAGAGTAATATGTCTCCAGAAGTGCTTGATATATAATCAAAGGAGTAATAATTTAGTCACTCAGCATGTTACAGCCTATTTTTGTCAATGCTCTCTTATTTATGCTTTTTAAAATCAAATCAGAGTATTCTAGCACCTACAATCTAGAATTGTAAAATATTTTTAAATTATTTATTCATTTTCAACCATGTCCATTTTGCAAATGGACTACCTTCCCTAGAGAGATAAGAATATAATATTGTACCATTTCCAAAGTTAATTATGAGGCTCACTTAAGGATTGCCAAACAGAATTCAGTATGAAGATTTTGTCCACTTTTTTTACCTTTCCCTTTCAAAAGTATATTCCTGACACTGTTGGCTCAGATACCCTAGGTTTGAAACCCTGCATTGATTGAATTACATTTTTTTCGTCTTCAAGCATTATTTTTGTTCTTCAGGTAAACCTTTTTGAGTCTTTGCTGTATTAAAATTTTTAGTAAGGTCTATGGGAGCTCAGTTTATTTATGTATGATTTACAGAGTACTTTTTGATTATCTATGGTATAAATTTTAAATATTTTTGTTTTAACTTCACAGTTCTTTTATAGTAACTGATTTTTTTTGTCTTGCTTTTGTTTTAACCATTTTACTTCTACCTGGTTAAAAAATACGAATCATATGTTTCTGTGTTTACAACTTTAAGAAATTAATATTTTCTTTGACTCATGTTAGTTGGAAATGTTTTATCTACGGTATGTGTCTACTACAGTAAAATCTCTTTTGATGTTATCAGTTTCATACCGAATAGGCAGGGACTGAATTCATTTATCTGACTTTGTATAAGACTCACCACAATGATATGCACATGTGGAAAGGGAATCTTAATAAATAACAGTTAACATGTATGATTTACATCATTTCCCGCTCCTTTCCATTTTCTCATTATGTTTTATATAGTTTTCTGTAGAGATCCACAGTAAATGCAGTGGTATTTCATGAACGCATAATAATTATATAAATGTGATAAGTTTTTAATATATTTTCTAAATATAAACTGGAACGTATATATTTCTGAGTATAAAATCTAAATATGTTTATAAAATATATGCTATAACTTGAACTTGAATGTTTTTATTTTGGAAAAATTTTAAAGGCAGGATTATTCCATAATAACATATATCCTTCTGCTCATTTCCTCTAGATACTTAATAGCATTTATAATAAAATGCTAATAGTGTGACAACAAATACTGACCCTTTGTTTGTAAAACATATTGATTTTTACTTTATCTACTTTGAATCTTCTAGAACACAATGGATGACTGAGCAAAATTCCCATTTTACTAGCAGAATTTTCATTCACAGTTGTGAATTAAGAAATATTTAAGTCTTCTGTGCCCCCATAATATTTCTACTACACAGTCTGAAATTCTTTCAAGATGTTTTTGTCACTCTGCTGTCACTTTCAGCTATTGATTAACAAGTAAAAGTATTTTTTACATAAAATAATAATTCACAGAGATAATTTTTATCTGTTTAATTGTAAATATTTAGAATAACTTAGGATAGAATAACTCTGGGATAAATTGAACTAGGACTAAATAACTGAGAAACCTAGGAGATAATACTGCACTAGTTAAAATTGAGAACAAAGTGAAAGTAACAATTATTTCCTAAAATATAAAAAAAAATTAACTCAATATCTTGATTAAACAATTTTTGGTAACAGTGATTAACCAACAAGGCAAGTAAACCTGAATTTCATTTGATCATTTTATTTTCTGAACCTTTGTTTAAAACTATATTGAGTTTTTTTATGATTGTTGATAAATGTGGCTGCCCTAAGCTTGTAGCAGAAGATCAATGTTTTAAAAATTGAAACAGTATAGGTTTGTATTGATTAATGTGGCTAAATCAAAATGAGAGGTTTTGTAACAGCTTTCTTAGACAGGCTACTCCCCAGTAATGGCAACCTATCAATTTTAGCTTTCCACTGATAAATCAGCTTGAAAATTGGATGTCAAAATTTTTTTCACTGAAGGAGTGATTTTTCCATGCCCTTTAACCTTTTCTGATATATTAGATTGGTTTATAAGACTAAGCTCTATATTACAGAAAGCAGTTGTCAAATTGACATTCGGATAGATTTTCAAGTGATTGTAACTCCTATTTTTATCCATGTATATAAAATAAGCATATGTATAATCATCTGTGATCTGACTCCCTAATTGTAAGGATTGTTTATCTTGAGAAAAATTCAGTCACACATTATGAAATTATAGATTGTTCTCCTTATGGCTCTCAGAAGTTCAAAGAAGGTCAACCTCAACTGCAAGATTAGGAGACATGCTTCCAGGGAGGTACTTTAGTTTTCACTGAGTAGGGACATTGATTGTTTTTTCCTCATGAATTGATTTTTTTCTTCTTTTTTTTAAAAAAAAGTTCCTTGAAAAATACTAATGGGTTAATTAATGGCAACTCTCCTATGTTGTTATGTGGTCAGTAGTAACTTGGTATGCTTTAGTAACAAAAAACAAAAACAAAACCTGACAATACTTTATTTCTAAGGAACCAGTATTGAGGACTTGAAATAACACTAGGAAAGATTTGATTAACAGCACAGAAACAGGCTTAATTTGGATTTAATGGGGTAGACTTCAGTGACAGCTGACACTGCCATACCTTCATGCCTATATAACCGACTTTAAGTTAGCCTGAGAAGGTATTGATTGTGAAGTTTCTGTTGTATAATTACTTTTTGCTAGGGGAAAAAAAAAAAAGCATGGCATATTGATCTTGATGGGAGCTTTTGAGTAACAGTTTCCCTTGGCTAACAGTGAGTGTCATCTTTCAGCAGTGATAAATGGTAACGTTCCAGCTCAGCATAATTGCTTTGTGGTGAAATGAACCTCCTATACCCTTCTCTTTTTCCCATCAAGGAGATATAGCAATCATCTTTATCTCAAAGCCATGATTTACTGAACTAATCATCCTCTTAATAGAGGAAATTCTCCCCCCACCCCCGAGTATGTCCAGGTTTTGCTAACTGGAACAGAAATGCATTATGAAACAATGGAATTTTTTTCATATTTTAGGATCTCAAAATATACACGTTTCTAACCAACTGTCAGTTATTTCTTACCTATTCTTTTACTCATCCCTCCATTCCTAGTCTACTAGGTAGCCTTTGATCTTCCTCTGAATGTAAATTAAAAAAGAAAGGATAGAAATGGTCAAATCTTATACACTTATTTTGACAATAGGAGGAATCATTAAATAAATAAATCTGTTAGTTTTCTGAAATTTACTACATTTGGCAAGTATAAAAATTTAATTAATTTAGTTAAAACATGTTTTGGAGAACCTTCTCCGGGTATATCGCTTATTTTTTTTTACAATTTTAAGTATTATTAATCTATTTTTTAGATTCTTTTTCTATGATTGTTATCTTCATTAAGACGCAAATAAGATGCTTTGAATGTGAAAAACGTATATTCTCTACCAATTCTGAAAAACTGAGATAATTTGTATTATTTTGTTAGCTTTTTGACAAAGATGTTTAATGTATTATCAATTTTTCATTAAGCCTATGTTATATTTTGCTGAAAATAGATCTGTATTTACTTGCCAGTACTTTAATATTGCCCCTGGGTAATGACTTTTAGTTAAGTAATGTTATTTAAAGAATATCTGGCAGTCATTTTAGATCATTTTAAGACCGCTGTGAAGGGTTTGGATAAAGGTCATTTTCAATGATTGTGCTTAGTTAAATAAATGTGAAAGGTTTCACAAAGGGAATCTTGCTTTTCAGTGTGCTGTCATAAATTTCCTCCTAGCACATCTGGGAATACCAAGTAAAATGTAGTTGTTTCTGCCTTGAAGGCAGTCTATTTTATATTTTCCTTCTCTTTGTTTATTTTCTCCTCATAATTCTGTTTATTCCCACAACTGAGCACAAAGGTTTCATTTTGTCGTAAATTAGATTTACCACTTTTGACAGTTTGCGGAAACCCCTATATATATTCCTCCAAATGTTTAAAATGAGTAGATTTTTTTGCCTAAGACTTATTAAAAAGTATTACTTTTTATTTTTTTAAACAGTCTCCCCTCTAGTGTAACCCTGGTTCACAGTTTGCTCCCACTCTGGGCACAGCTGGCCTCTTGCTGTTCACAGCTGAAAAGTGAAATCAATGCTTGGTCTAACAAAATGCAGATGAAAGCCATTCTGATCATATATAGTCATTTCCCGTAACTTTATCAGCCATCAGTTACTTCTGTGCTCTCTGGAAATCATTGTTTATTCAAGTAAATACAGCCCCAACTTCTGTGTTGAGATGTGCTGTCTTCCAGGAAAATAATACTTCCTTAAAGCCATAAGCATTGTGAATAGCTCATCATTCTAGTTTTCTAAAGTAACTATTGCTTTTGTTCCCCCGAAGGAAACAAATCTAATCAAATCATTTATCATTTAAATGCTAGAAATTTATACTCTAAGCAGAGATGCCCCTTTATTCTTAATGTTAACACAATTTAAAATTTGGAAACAAAAAATGCTGAAATACCTCAGTCCAAATTATCATTGATCTAGTATTTTCTTAAATATTTATTTGAACAGGATTGGAGAGAAAGCTGTATTGTAGCTGAATGCTTCAAAGGTCACAGAACTACAACGAGTTTGATGGAAAACAGCCTTTCTCCTTCCTATTTTAAATGGTTCCTTCTTTGATTACAAGCATTTATTATAATTATCAAGAGATTAGTCTGTTGTATAGAATCCTTATAATGGAACCATTTAGAAGGAATATAATGGCAGTTTATTGGATTCTGCAAAAGAAAAGAGCACAGATAAAGTGGTCCTTTTTGATAAATGGTTCAACTGCTAGCTAAGTATACTAATTTTATTATTCTATCTCAGTTCATTTGCCTTAGTACGTTTTGTGACTCAGGGTACAATTTTTTCTAATAAATAACCCGTCCTCTGGTCTTTTCTATGGTTTATATCTTTTGTAGGGTTTCTGTATGAATGTGTGTGTGTGTGAGTGTGTTCTGAAAGAGGGAAGTTTCAGAAATAAGTAGCATTCAATACTGTTGACATGTAGTCTTCATTTTAGAACTTATATTTGTACAATATCTTTCCTTAGATGGCTTTTTATTATTAATTTATATTTTATTTTTTAAATTATTGGTGTATAAGATGAGTCTATTAACTTATCACTTCTAGTTCATGTGTGCTTATTCTTCCAATTGCAGTAAAAACAGTCCCAATGAAATAAATACCTGAGGGGTTGTCAGATTTAAGACCTATTTAGTGCTAATATCTTTTCTATAAGAATCAATACAGTTAGCGCTCAGGGTAGATGTATTTTTGGATTTTTCCTAATTCCTCAGAGGCAAAGATACAGGCCTTAAAAACACTCTTTTGAGACTTTTGTCCATTTGAAGCCAGATACAAGAAAATCCAAGATACAATATTTTGAAAAATGCTAAAATTCAGTAAAGTGTATTTTCCTGTCCTTTTCCAGGCTATCAACTAATAGAACTGCAATGTTTGCTAAAATACTACAGTAAACAAACAATTAGGGAATCCATGCCTACAGAGAAAAGGAGCTAAGGTACTAAATGAAGTGCCAGGGTAGGTAGAAGGCTGAATTTTAGAAAAACTGGTTCTTGTGAAGTCAGAGACTAGGGTGAGGGATGGTAATGTTATTTTAGAGATTTTAAACTTCCAGAAAGCAAAGATCACCACATAGCAAGTACCTTGCACTGATAGGTATCTTAAGCATAATAAGTCTTCAAGAATATTTTTTAGAAAAAAAGTTTTTTTTATCAAAGTACCAAAGGAAGCACCACTTTTAATATATATATAAATTTATTTATTTATCTATTTATTTTTGGCTGTGTTGGGTCTTCGTTGCTGCACATGGGCTTTCTTTGCAGTGAGCAGGGACTACTCTTCGTTGCCGTGCACGGGCTTCTCATTGTGGTGGCTTCTCTTGTTGTGGAGCACGGGCTCTAGGCGCACGGGCTTTCAGTATTTGTGGCGTGCAGGCTCAGCAGCCATGGCTCACGGGCCCAGCCGCTCCGCGGCATGAGGGATCCTCCTGGACCGGGGCACGAACCCGTGTCCCCTGCATCGGCAGGTGGACTCTTAACCACCGCGCCACCAGGGAAGCCCTCCATATCATTTTTGATGTGACTTTCATTAATCTGACTCTAGTCATTGCTGGTGCTAGAATCTGTATGTAGGAAAGACAGCAGAACAACAGCAGTCTGTTTGGAAGGAGGCATCACAAGCACATATTGCTCTTGGACGTTATATACCGATCAGTAAAAATAAACTTATCTGCAAATACCATTATTCATATTTTATATCCAGTATTTTTATTAATTTTATTTTGAGGAACTCTAGTGGGCTAATAAGATTATGATTTCATCGTTTGTGAAATAAAGCACACAAAATATAAGGTTTGTGTTTACTTGCTAGGACTATAACATGGCAACTGAGTAATACTATTGAAAAGTAAAATAAAGATACTCTGCATTTGCTTAGTATTTGGAACAAATGGGAATAGGAGTTTCACTTCTAGGATTTATTACAGGTCTAATCCTTTTAAAGCCATTGAAAACCATAATTTTTTTCATATGCTTGTGGAAAACATATTGGCTGACAAAACTTAATTTAAACTAATATGTGGCTATTTGTTGTCTTTATCCAATTTAGTGTAAATATTTATACATTTCTTTGCAGAAATACTAATTTATTTGATTATGGAGTACTAACCAAATGCTACCAGGAGTGATACATAATACAAAGTAGCTGCGCCATACCACTTTTCTGATATCCAGAAAATTATGGTTTGCAAAACATATTCATTCAATCCTAAGGGGGTGGATAAGAACCATACGAACAATAAAAATAGTAAATTAAAGTTGCCATGAGACCTAGAGAGATGAGAAGGGAAATACTAAAGTCAGGTGTTTGGATAAATGGAACTTTCTTTTCCCTAGATAATTTCAAATTAAGAATGGTAACCTGGCCCAGAACCAAAGATGTTGAGGCACAGAAGTTAAAGACTCGGTAGAGTCAGCAGTATTCAAAAGGAAGGTCCAAATAGGGTGCAGTGTGACTGTTAATGACCTTCCAGGTCACTGTTGAACGTTCCATTGGGAATTATTTCTTGTTACAGTTGTATTGGTTGATTCTCCAGAGCCAGGACTTCTAGCTGAATCCAATTCATAATTATAATCCACATTCTTTCTGAGAAGCTACTTCTTTACAGCCTCACTGGACTAGCCCTACCACTACGACTAATTGGATTCAAATTGTGTTTAATCAGAACAGTTTGTCCAGTTAACCTAAAGTTGAAGGCTAGCAGTTGCAGTCAATAACTGAGCCCCGCACAGCACCTTAGAGCATTAACCTGGAGCAGTGGTGGATACTTCCTCTCAAAACACATGTTTAGCACATAAGAAAGATTTTGAACATTCTCCGGGTAGCCTACTAAACTTAAAATTGAAGAGTTTGGGGCTTCCCTGCAGACGCAGTGGTTAAGAATCTGCCTGCCAATGCATGGGGCACGGGTTTGAACCCTGGTCTGGGAAGACCCCACATGCCGCGGAGCAGCTGAGCCCGTGCGCCCTAACTACTGAGCCTGCACTCTAGAGCCCACGAGCCACGACTACTGAAGCCCGCGTGTCTAGAGCCCGTGCTCCGCAACAAGAGAAGCCACCACAATGAGAAGCCCGCACACTGCAACAAAGAGTAACCCCCTCTCACCGCAACTAGAGAAAGTCCGCACACAGCAATGAAGACCCAACACAGCCAAAACAAAAAAATAAGTAAAATAAATAAATTAAAAAAAATTTTTTTTAATTGAAGAGTTCCCACTAGAGTTTACTTTCATCCTAACTGAAGCGAACTGTAAATGCAATGCTACAGAAATTAGGATAATTATGTCAGAGTTTAAGTAATAAATGATAACAGGCTTCATTACCAAACTTAATATGCAAACTTGGTATGCTTTTTTCTTTGACATTTTTGTTTGGTAAAAAGTTGGAATCCAAGGCATCATCAAAACAATCATTTATTTCAGAAAATTTTCTGATTATTATAGTTAGATAATTGAAATGTAGAGGCCCTTTTGTTTATTCAGATTCAAACATTTATGGAAAATTCTAAAAATCTTTTTCCTTATTGGAAATTTTTGTATATAAATTCTACCAGCGTATACTGATTTGCAGCTTTGAAGTACCTAAAACACTGAGACAACTGGAAATACACTTTTAATTTCACTATTTCCAAGTTGAAGGAAACAGGTATGAAAATACCTTGTCTATCCTCAAATTCAGCTTCCCTTCCATTTAGATTTGTTTTTGATTACACAAAGCAAACCTAGACTCAAGTATGCACCTTTAGGAGAAGTCTCTCTAATTGGCTCATAGTCCTGCTGGATATTTGTTGAACAGTACACTTACCAGGGGTTTTATCTTCAACACCAGGAGCCCATTGTAGATATTCTATTGTAAGATACAGCCTTTCACAGTTACTAAGCCTTACCTTTCTATTTGAACTATTTTGTATCATCATACCTAGACAGATGTACTAACTGTAGGGAAATAGCATATCTTGCCCTTCTGAAAAGGAAAGATTGTTTATTTAACTTATTTATATGTCGTTGTATAGCCAAGGACCAAAGAGTTAATTCCAGAAAATGTCTTACCTAATTATTTTCTATCTTGCTCCTCATCAATGAGGGACTGATCTGTCTCCACCATACATTGGAACACTTAAGCGGCACTCTATACAGATCAGAAAACACTGCCTCTAGGAACAGAAACTTACGTATCTCTTTTTTTTTTTTTTTTTTTGGCTGCATTGGGTCTTCATTCCTGCATGCAGGCTTTCTCTAGTTGCGGGGAGCAGGGGCTACTCTTCGTTGCGGCGTGCAGGCTTCTCATTGCAGTGGCTTCTCTTTTTGCAGAGCACAGACTCTAGGTGCACGGGCTTCAGTAGTTGTGGCTCACGGCCTGTAGAGAGCAGGCTCAGTAGTTGTGGCGCATGGGCTTAGTTGCTCTGTGGCATGTGAGATCTTCCTGGACCAGGGCTCGAACCCATGTCCCCTGCATTGGCAGGCAAATTCTTACCCACTGCACCACCAGGGAAGTCCCAGAAACTTATGTATTTCTTTACCAATGAAGAAAAGAATTGTCACCTCGGGACACAAGGGAGGATGTAATTCTGTTGTCTCCTTTCTTCCTTCCCCTCCTTCCTTCCTCTTTCTTTCCTTATTTATGGTCTTACAGTAGAGCTTAAATTATGTATATAATAATTGATAAAAATTTATGCATCACAGTAAAGCTGTAACATTTTAAAACTTTAGTTTTTTCAAGTTGTCATTGTAAAGATTTTCCAAATTAAATGAAAATGGTCCGATTCTAATTTACCAGTAAATTCAAAGAATTGATACAAATTTATTCTTCTTGCTATACGAGCAAGAGCTCCTATTAACCAAACTCGTTGTAAAAATGGGCATTAGTGGCTCTAGATCCTGCTGTCCCCTCTGCATAACATGTGCATACATATAAACACAGAACACAGACTCAGTCTTGGGAGATTTCCAAACCTATGCTAGCTAGATTAACAAATTCTCTGCCAGATCATAATTGTGTTTTCTCTGCTCTGACCTTTATTATTGTTTTTCTACTTATATTAGGTTTACTTTCCTCTTCATTTACTAGTTTTTTGAGATGCAAGCTTAGGTTATTGGTTTTAGACTTTCTTCTTTTCTAATATAAGTATTTAAAGCTATAAATTTATTCCTATTCACTGCATTAGCTGCATCTCACATTTGTTATACTTTCATTATCATCAAGTTTGAAACATTTCCTACTTTTTATTTCTTTAAGAACCTATGTATTATTTATGTGTGTTGTTTAATTTGCACATATTCGGGGTGTTTATAGATACCTTGTTGTTATTTATTCCATTGTAGTCAAAGAATATACTCCTTATAATTTCAATTATTTTAAATGTAAAGGTTGCTTTATGACCTAGTATATATGGCATATCTTGGGGAACATACTATGTGCACTTGAAAGTGGTGTGCATTCTTTAGTCATTGAGCATACCCATCTATAAATTTAAATTAGGTCAAAGTGGTTGATAATATGGCTCATATGTTCTATGTCTTTACTGATTTCTTGTTTACTCGTTTTGTCTATTGAAGAGGGGTGTTAGAATCCCCTGGTATCATTGTGAGATTATCTATTTCTTCCTTTAATTCTATCAGTTTTGTTTCACGTAATTTGAGGCTCTGATATTAGCTAAATACCAGGAATATTATATCTTCTTGAAGAATTGACTCCTTTATCAAGATTAAATATCCCTCTTTATTTCAGGTAATACTCCCTGTTTTAAAATATACTTTGCCTGTTAATGACATAGCCACTCTAACTTTTTTTTTTAACATCTTTGTTGGCGTATAATTGCTTTACAGTGGTGCGTTAGTTTCTACTGTATAACAAAGTGAATCAGCTATATGTATAAATATATCCCCACATCCCCTCCCTCTTGAGGCTCCCTCCCACCCTCCCTATCCCACCCCTCTAGGTGATCACAAAGCACTGAGCTGATCTCCCCGTGCTATGCAGCAGCTTCCCACTAGCTATCTATTTTACATTTGGTAGTATATATATGTCCATGCCACTCTCTCACTTCGTCCCAGTTTACCCTTCCCCCTCCCCATGTCCTCAGGTCCATTCTCTATGTCTGCATCTTTATTCCTGTCAGGCCCCTAGGTTCATGAGAACCATTTTTTTTTTAGATTCCATATATCTACATATGCTTTAGCATACAGTATTTGTTTTTCTCTTTCTGACTTAACCTCCCTCTGTATGAGAGACTCTAGGTCCATCCACCTCACTACAAATAACTCAATTTTGTTTCTTTTTATGGCTGAGTAATATTCCATTGTATATATGTGCCACATCTTCTTTATCCAGTCATTTGTTGATCGACACTTAGGTTGCTTCCATGTCCTGGCTATTGTAAACAGTGCTGCAATGAACACTGTGGTGCATGTCTCTTTTTGAATTATGGTTTTCTCAGGGTATATGCCCAGTAGTGGGATTGCTGAGTCATATGGTAGTTCTATTTTTAGTTTTTTAAGGAACTTCCATACTGTTCTCCATAGTGGCTGTATCAATTTACATTCCCACCAACAGTGCAGGAGGGTTCCCTTTTCTCCACACCTGCTCCAGCATGTATTGTCTGTAGATTTTTTGATGAGCCACTGTAACTTCGTATGCTTATTGTATATATCCTTTTCCATCCATTTGCTTTCAACCTATCTGTGTCTTTGTATTTTCAGTGCATCTCTTGTACACAGCATCTAGTTGGGTATCGCTCTTTAATTAATTTTGATATCTCTTTTTCAATTGGAATATTTAGTCTATTAGCATTTAATAATTAGTAATTGTTATATGGTTAGATTTAGCTCTATAATTTTAATATTTGTTTTCTGTGTGTCTCCTCTGGTTTTTTTGTTTGTTTCTTTGTTCCCCTCCTTTTGCCTTTCTTTTGGATTATTTGACTATATTTTAGAATTTCATTTTAATTTATGTATTGGCTTTTTAGCTCTATTTTTCAAGTGGTTTATCTAGGGATTATTTTATACACCTTAGTTTTCAATCTACATAGATTTAATAGTGTACCACTTCATGTAAAATTTAAAAACCCTGTAACCATATGAATCCATTTACCTGCCACATACCCCGCCGAGAATCCTTTGTGCTCTATTTCTTGTATAATATATTATTACACCTGCCTACCTTAGGAATCCCACAAGAGCATATCATAATTTTTGCTTTGGCATCATATATATGTTTTAAAAATTAGGAGGGAAAATATTTATATTACCCATACATTTACCATTTCTAGTGCTCTTTGGTCGTTTCAGAAGATTCAAGTTTCCATCTGGTATTTTCCTTCAGACTGAGAATTTCCTTTATCATATCTGATAGTGCAGATCTATTGTCAGTGAACTCATACTTTTTCTTTTGCTGCAAAGGTGATTATTTTGTCTTCTTGAAGGATATTTTCACTAGATGTGGAATTCTGGGTTGATAGTATATTAGTTTTCTTTCAGAACTTTAAAGATGTTTTCTTACTATTTTCTGTGCTCCATTTTTTCCCCCTATATGTAATGTGTCTTTTTCTCTGGCTGCTTTCAAAATTTTGTCTTTATCTTTGGTTTTCAACGGTTTGACTATGATGTTCCCTAGGTGTGGTTTTCTTTACCTTTATCCTCTAGGGAATCACTCAAATTCTTAAATCTGTCAATTTATATCATTCCAAATGTGGGAAATTTGGTGCCACTTTTTATTTAAATAGTTTTCTGCTGCACTCTTCTGTTTTGGGGACTCCAGTTGCATGTACAATAGACCTTCTGATATTTTACTACAAATACCTAAGTCTCTGTTAGTGTTTTCAATCATTTTTCTCTTTCTCCTTCAGGCTGGATAATTTCTACTGATAAATCTTGAGTTTAACTGACTTTCCCTGTATTTCCCTTCAGCTATTAAACCTATCCAATGAATTATTATTTCTGACATTTTACTTTTGCATTTTAAAATTTTGATTTGCTTCTCTTTCAAAATTTTTTATTTGCTGAGATTTCCTATTTTTCATTCATTATGATTGTGTTTTCCTTTACTTCATTATAAGAGTTACTTTGAAGCCCATGTCTAATAATTTCAACACTGGAATCATTTTTTGGTTGACATCCACTGATTATCTGTTTTCTTGAAAATGGGTCATAGTTTCCAGCTTTTTGTAGCTTTCTATTGTATCCCAGAAATTGTAAATGTTATGTGGTAGAAACTGGATTCTGTTATATTCCTCTAAGGGGTATCGATATTATCCTTTTAGCAGGCAGTTAACTGGGTTAGACTCAGTTGTGTAAAGTCTGTCACATCTGCAGTGGGTTGTGGCTCAGATCTTAGTTCAGACTGCTTTTGTCTTACTCATGCATAGTTCACAATCCAGCAAGAGACTTGAAAAGGATTTAAACACAGAATTTGGCATTCCCCTTCTCAGGCACTCTGTTTTTCATGGTTCCCACCTCACTCTCCAGCATTCCTATCTACCTCAAGCTCCTTCCCTTTGTTCCTATATCCAGAAGCAGGCTTTCTCTCAGAGTTTCAGTCACCTGCATCATTGCCATGATTGTAGCTGCCTTGGAGACAAACCCTCAAAAATGAAGAACTCACCCTGTATTGATCACTTCCTTCAATTTTAACACCCCTGCAGAATCACACTGATTTTGTTTACTCTGTGCAGCTCTCAGGTGGTTGTTGTTTCTAGTTTGCTCAGATTTTATGGTTGTTATTTGTGGAAGATTCAGTTTATTAGGAGCTTATTGCCTCCAACTAGGAGTGATTTTTCATTCCTCTCTTTTCCTCACCACTCTTCCAATACCCCTTTCCTCTGCCTCTGTATTATGTCAGCTGTGCCTATTGTCTCTGTCTATAAAATATATCCAAAATCTGATGTCTTCTCTCCAGCTCCAGTGCTATCTACCACAACCGTTTCCATCTCAACTTCTCCAGCATCCTCCTACCTAACCTACCGTTCAGCTTCCACACTAACCCTGTACTGTTTTTTTCCTCACACAGCAGCCAAAGTGAGATAAAGGATAAATCAGATCTTATTACTACTCCTTTCTTAAACTCTTCCAAAGACTCCTTCAAAATCCTAAATGATCCTGCACCTGCCTAATTGCAGAGCACATTTGATCCTCTTATTTTCTAAGCTTAAGCCACACTAACATCCTTTCTGTACTCAGACATACCAAGCTCATATCCAGTGTAATGCCTTCTCAGCTAGCTCTCTCTACTGTCTAGAATGCCTTTACCTTTTGTCTTTGGGTGACAGGATTCTTCTCATCACTGAGATATCTGCTCATATGTTACCGTCTCATAGAGGCTTTCCCTAAATACAGTGTATGTAATACAGTCACTCTATATCCCGTAACTAAGCTTTATTTTCATCATAACTCTTATTATCCTTTTTAAAACTTCTTTATATATACTTATTGTCTGTTTCCTACATGAAACTGTAAATTCCATGAGGGCAGAGATCTTTTCAGTCTTGATCATTACTGTATCCCTAGCTCCTAGAAATAGTGCCTGTTCTAGTAGAGCCATTAAATAAGTATGTGTTTATTGAATACTGAACCTGCTGGTTGGGCTTGGTGTGTGAGTTCTTGACCATCCTCTCCTTATCTGTGGAATTTGGGGTTAAAATACATCTCATACAACTGTTATAAGGATTAAATGATATGTTTATAGAATATAATATGGTGCCTAATTCATATTTGTTACTCAGGAAACATTAGCTCAAAGAGTGTCACAAAAAAAGAAAACAGAGACATCTAGCATGCCCTGATTTTTTCAGAGCATGAGAAATGGTAAAATTTTTAAAACATCGTAACAAAACCTTGAGAAGGACAAAGAGGGAAAATAACTTTAGAGTTCAGAATATCAAAGATGATCAAAAACCTTCACACGGGCCTGGATGCTGTCTGTAGTCTGTCTCAACCATTCCTCCTCCTACTGCCCCAGTCCACAATAACCTTCCTTTTTCTGTATTTTACCATTTCTAGTCTGGAATTTGTAGACTGGGGATTTCCCTGGGAATGTTTGGCTGGGATTCAAACTATGGAATGCTTGGTATAATCACAAATCTCACTGAAACAAAATTCATTTATCCATTCATTTATTTATGGAGCACTCCAATGTTAGAAGAAAAGGAGAAAATCACTATAAAATCAATGTTATTAGAGTTAGAAACTTCAGGGGTATAGTTTTTCAGTGTGGCTGTAGCGCAGGGTCCATACCTCTTCTTCCCTCCTTCACCTGGTGCATCCTTCTTTATTCTTTAAAGGCTTATTTCTAGCATCATCTCTTCCTGACCTCTCCAGGCGAATTCATAAGTCTTTCTCGTTTGCCCTCAAAGCACTTTATTCAAACATCACTCACCACATTTTATTGTAATTGTTTATATCTTGTCCTCATTTTCTCAAGTAGAAAATACTCCTTACTAATCTTTATTGGCCTAACTCCTAACACAGGTACTAGCGGATAGTAGTCACTGAAAACAGGTCCTGTAATAGAGGTTATTTCTAAGGACTGGGGTACAGCAATGATCAAGACAGAAAAGGTCTCTGCCCTCATGAGCAAGTGGGAGGTTGCATGAGTGAGCTAACATACTGATCAGCCCCTGGCTTATAGTACCTAATGGTTTGGGTTTTTTGTTTTTTTTTTCTTTATCTTTTTCTTCTTTTTTTTTTTTTTTGGGCTGTGTTGGGTCTTCATTGCTACATGCAGGTTTTCTCTAGTTGTGACGAGCGGGGGCTGCTCTTCATTGTGGTGGCTTCTCTTGTTGTGGAGCACGGGCTCTAGGCATGCAGGCTCAGTAGTTGTGGCTCACAGGCTCTAGAGTGCAGGCTCAGTAGTTGTGGCTCACGGGCTTAGTTGCTCCGTGGCATGTGGGATCTTCCCGGACCAGGGATTGAACCCATGTCCCCTGTGTTGGCAGGCGGATTCTTAACCACTGTGCCACCAGGGAAGTCCTACCTAATAGTTTTAAATGAAAAAATTACCACATCACTGACAACATATTCCAAAGTATGATCCAAGGGCTGTCGATAAGTGTTACTTGAGTAAAGTATTACATGGTCAAATGAGTTTGAGATGTTGAGTTGGGATGCTGAATTAAAGAAAATTAAACAGTTTTGTTTAATGTAGATTTCCACTTGCATAGAAGACTCTTCACTAGAGCCCTGTTTAGGGGCTTTGTTAATTGAGTTTTTCTATATGGGACAGTATTCTAAAACATTTTTTAATAGTCTTTACCTCTGTCTTGAGGCAATTGTAAGAGAAAAGTTTTTTGGTATTTTGTAAAGGGTTATTGCCATCTTTAAATAGTTCATTAATCAATCATATCTGTCTATTGCTTTAGAAAGAATATGGTTTTAGGGAAGACAGAGGTCAGTTATTATCAGCTAAACTGTATGTCACTTTATCCTCATTATTTAGATTCAAAAAAACTTCCATTGAAGGTCAAATCAATATATATGGATTGGTGAATTTTGAGCTGTGTGCTGAGTTTTCTAGTCATGTCTTTATGTCATTGTTTTAAGCATATAAGCTGTCTTTATGTAAAAAAGGAAATATGAAATTGATTAAATACTGAGTAACAACTGTCCATCTGTGACAAAAGGATGTGTATATGTGCAGAACAAATCTTCTTTTATTGGTATGTCCTAATTAGTATCAGATTTACATGAACTATTTAAATTTTGAAAGTTGAGTCAAAATAAAAGTAAAAGTTTATGCAAGAAACTTGTCTAAATTGGGAAAATAGTTTAAAGCCTCTCAAAAAGTGAATAAGAAAAATTTTTTAATATTCATTTTAATAGTAAACTTAATTTAAATGTAACTAATGAATGAGGCATGAATATTGAGGTGAATATTTAAATATACTTAAATTATATAAGCATATGGTGTTATGCTACCCTTTGGAAAAACACTTTATACCTGAACACTAAAAATGAATTCAAAATTAAATGTTATTTTTAAATACCAGTTTTTAAATAATGACAGAATTATTCCTCTATTGTGGATACAGGTTTTTAAAACATTTATGTACATTAATGAGAATTAGGGGTAAATATATCATGAAAGGTTTGCTGTATTCATGCTCAAGTAGTGGATGTTTTCCTTTTTTGTCTGTTAGTGTAACAATATAAATCAGGGAAGGAAGTTTACTTTGAAAAATGGTTTTATATTTTTGACATATTTATCAGCAAAAAAAAATTAGAGGGTGTGTAGGATTTGGTCATTTTCTGAATGGACAAAATTGAGTGTCAACAGAGTTAAGAGCTTTTGTAAATAGAAAGTTAATTGTGAAACAAGTAAACATACTTTTTCAATTAATTTAAAATAAATGTGTTAGATAACTTGTTTTGGACGAAACATTTTTCTTTGGCATGCCTCACAAATAACAGAAAGAATCAAATACAAATGGACCAGCTTGCATTTGATCACTGAAATGATCGTGTAGCCTAAAGCACACTTCACAAAGGCTGACGAAATTGTCACCATGTTCCTAATTTGCTGTTGTATTTTCCTATTTGGGTTAAATATGATACTGGCAAATCATTCCTTCTACAAAGGCATGATAAGCTACTAAGAACGTGATACTTTTAGTTCCATTGTCAGTAGTTTGATAACTACTTCCACCCCACTTAGTGTGTATTAGTGTAAAAGCTGAAAAGGCCATATATGGTTTTGTTAAAATTCATTAGCGTGTTTAGTAATTAGTAGCGTTGCTCTGCCTTTCAAGACTTGTCTCTGTCATAATTTTGTTTTAAAAGTTAAATCTAATTTTATTACATGAAAATACCATGAGAGAGCAATTAAATTAACAAATATTATTGCATACCTGTTTGCAAACTGTTCTAAGTACTGTGGGGTTGCAAAGCTGCATAAGACAAATACCCTGATCATTAGTTTATAATCTAGTAAGAGAGTCAAAGTGTAAATGCATGATTAAATGAACAGTTGAGATCTACCAGAATATAAACAAATGTTTAGTTGCCAAATTTATAAGCAAGGAGGGAAGACTGGCATGTGATACAGAACAAACATAGAAACGTCTCAAAGAGTAATACACAATTAATTGCTAATTGGATAAACATGAACATTTTAATGAGAGGAATAGCACATAACTAGGAATGAACAGCGCAAGTTTGGGGGACAATCTGAGGGGAATAGAGGTTCTAAATAATGCAATAAGGGTGATGATATTGGAAAGAGGGGCACTCCATGGACCCTGCAGAGCAGGCTAAAAGATTTACTTCTGTGTATCTGTCACTGCAGTTAAATGTTGCATTAAAAAATGTTAGACCTTTCAAAAATATATCTGAATTTCTGGAAAACTTCTTGTTTTAGTTTGATAGAAATGCAAAACTGTATACACTTAAATTTTTATAGCAGCTGATATAATTACTGTTTATTGGTGGACTTGTAGCAAGCACTGAATGAAGAGCATTAATGAGAACTATTACTCCCGTGTAAATAAAAAAACTAATACTCAGGTTATCATTTACATAGTGTCAGGGCTGGGATTTGAACCTTTTTCTAACTATGCTGCCCCCTGCTGCTGCTGCTGACTTCTGTGTACCATGCATTGGGCTGAACGCTCTAAATACATTCCTTACAACAATTCTATAAAGTAGGCATTATTTATCCCCATTTTCTAAATGAAGTAACTGAGGTTTAGAGAATGCAACAGTGAAAATCATAAACTTTTTTTTTTTTTTTTTTTTTTTGCGGTACGTGGGCCTGTCACCGTTGTGGCCTCTTCCGTTGCGGAGCACAGGCTCCGGACGTGCAGGCTCAACGGCCATGGCTCACGGGCCCAACCGCCCCGCAGCATGTGGGATCTTCCCGGACCAGGGCACGAACCCACATCCCCTGCATCGGCAGGCGGACTCTCAACCACTGCGCCACCAGGGAAGCCCCATAAACTTAATTTTAAATAATACCAGGCAGGCATGTATCAGTAAATGTTATATAACTAATAAGATACATTTTATATGAAATATTTTACGCTATTGAAAAAACACTTACTTTGCAGTAATAGATATAATTTTAAAGATAATTGAAAATTGTACTATGTAGCATAAGGATATTCCTCAAAGTTAAGCAAATCCTTTCCTGTGATTTCTTATAGTGATCAATTTCTGAAGTCTTATGGGGAAGAATTTTTAATTATAATTTCTAAAAATAATTAAGCCTATTCACCACAGCAGTAATTATTAGGATGAAAGAATATCTACTTTCATCAAGTGGGATAGAATTACTCTATAGAATTAAGTGTTTCACAAGGAATTTTACAATTTTCCTAATTAAGATAAAAGTAATTATTGCTGCCCTAAGACTGCTTAAATTGAGACTAGCTCTACTGGAAAAGAAAATGTTTAAAAAGGAGGGTAGCTATTCACTAAAAAGCTTCGTATGTTGCTGCCCAAAAGTAAATAAATAAATAAAGCCTGAGCCAGAAGAGTAGTTGGTTAAAGATGCAAAGACAAAGAGTGAAAATGCAATTCAACATTTGCTAATCAGGTGGGTCATAGAGAGCTCATTGAATAAAGTTATTATTATTTTTTTCTTTTTGGAAACTATTTCTCTTCTCTACTTTCCAGCCCTGCCTCCTTATTTAATTGTTCATGATGTTGGAGCCACTACTTCTTTTCAAATGTTAATAAAGTGAAAGAGTTTAAGCAGTGAAAGTTATAAAAATGAAGATGTCCTGTAAACTGTTTATCATAAAATCTTTCCATTTGCTGGAACCAAACCTTTTCTGATCCTACCAGGCAACCTCGTCGTTGGTAAATGTAACTGTTACAAGAAAGGAGTTAGTGGAATTCTTGTTGGGAGGCTCTTCCTCTTCAGCTCTAGATTAAGGAAAGTTCAAGAATCAACTCTACTGCTCTGTCTGGATACTCAACTCCTAAATTTGTTCTTCCTCCTTTAGCGGAGATTCAGAATTTACAAACGTGGTAAATAAGTATTTTGTAAGAATTGAGCCCAATTTCCTGCACAACACACAATAGCTGCTCTGGTATCTTGCAGTAGCATATAGAACCTGACCAGATGCTTAGGGGATTATTTTTCTCATCTATCATTTTCACATGGAAAACTATCCCTTAAATACTATAAAGCCACTGTATTCCTTACAATACCAGAAAACCAGGCTCATAGGGAGTGGTGGTGCATCCAAAAAGCAAAAGGAGTCACCTAAATATTTTTTGTCCCCAGAAAACTGCTTTCTGTAAGAAAAGAGAAGAAAAGAAAGAGCAAATTGAAGAATCAAACAAAACATCCAGTACTCTATTAGGAGAGTTTTCATTCTGCAACAATAAATAAACAAGAAATATAAGCCCTCAGATATGATTATTTTAAGGACGCAATGATTCTTTTCTTGAATGATTTGCTCTGCCCTTTATCAAATAGGCGTTTGTCTGCCTTCAAACTTACAGTATAAATATATCTCTCTTTAAAATTACTGGACAACATCAACATGGCTTTTCAAAGGCCACCTTAAATAAACTAAGAATTTTCTTTTGTAGTATATTTTATTCTGAAAGGCTTTATTTTTCATGCACTGTGACTAAGATTATACTATCATACTTTAACCAAATGATATTACCTTTTCCTTTTTTTGATAAAAAAGGAAATTAGGAGCAAATGTGATGCAAAGAAGTACAATGGATTGCTGCTGCAGTAAACAATACAAGGCGAAAGGAAGGGAAAAGGTAGCATAAGCTACACATGGGACCATCCAGAGAGAACAGAAACATTAACAGAAAGTTAGATCACAACTTGGGTCAAAATAAGAAACCTGTAATGGAAACAAAATTTTAGACAAAAAAGTTTACTTTCCTACCCACTTTCTTTTTCATGCCTTTAAGATGTTTGATTTGGCTGCTAACAAAACTTTTCTCACTATTAAGTATGGCTTGTGCAATCTAACACACACTTTAATAATATTCACAATTTTTTCATCTAAAGCTTCATTATAGTTAATTGGAAACCTAGTTTAATTCACATATGTTCATCAATCACCATCTCCTCTCTGTGAATCCAAAATGTTTCATAGAGTTTCTCAAGAATCATCATTCACAGTAACTACTCCCCACTGATATGCACGGGAACAAATGATATAGACAGACAGCTGTAACGCGTCCCCAGTGGTGTGTTTGGAATCCTGTCTTTCCTTCCAGGTTCAGTAATACAGGGAGAGAGAACAAACTAGCCTGACTTGGAAAGACTGGACTGAAGCCTAGGATTTGGCTTTGTGAACTATGACTTTACAGTGTCAGGATGTGAGTGTACACTTTTCAAAGACAGGAAGAATGCATTTTTCAGGAGCTTCACAATCAATTTGTAATTAAATTATCAGATATAATACACGACCTCAGGTCAGAGAGGATGTAAGTGTGTCAGAGAAAGGAGACTGGAAGAAGTGCTTAGTAATACATAAGAGAGTCAGAACAGTATTAATGGCTTAAGACATATATCAAATGTATATGTGTAGATATATCCTTTAGATGAGAGTGCATGTACATACACACACACACACACACACTTACAGCATTGAGGTAATATATGTTACTAGGAATTGACTAAATAGCCCACGAGACATGTTAAAAAAGGCTGATGATTTTTCTTATGAAGGAGAACTAAGAGTGCCAATAAATACAGTTTGTTTTGCCAACATACTTTGTAATCATGTTTCATTAGCATACTCACACTTGTTTACTTGTACATTCACTTATGCAGTAAGTTGGTTCCCCGTTTTTATTAAAGAGAGTATCTCATCTGTTTCCTTCTTAACACTTACAAAAAATTATAAGTTTATTTAAATTATGAAATAGACCGAAAGCTTCACAAAGGCACGAATCATGTCAGTTTATTCATCTATGGAAGTCTAGTACTTAGCCTATCCCTGGCTCTTAGGTGTTCAATAAATATTTGTTGACTAAAGGAATGAACATATGCAATATACACAGAGCATTCTGTCTACTTCACAAGTATCATTTTTCATTCAGAATAATTAGTTCTGGTTATAAAGAAGCAGGAATCAGCTGTGCTGGTGCTTTAAGTGTAATATCCTCAAGACATTTTGTTTCCTTGGTTGCTCTCTTTACAGTTAGAGGCAGTGTGGCATGAGCTAGAAAGTCAGCCAGCCTGAGGACAGATACTTCTTCTGCCACCTACTGGTTGCTTAATCTTGGGCACATCACTTAGCCTTCCTGTGTCTCCATTTCTTAATTTGTGAAATGAGTTCACTTAAAGGGAATTTCTGAAGAGTAAATGACTTAATACATGTGCAATGCTTAGAAAAGTACCTGGAATACAATAATCTCTCAGTAAATACTGGTCCTTCTGTAAGTATTATTATTCTAGGAACTTACTCAATTCTGGGGTTATTTACTACAGTGCCATGGGACCTTCAAATCTCAGAAGTTCAATGCAAGAAAAGTTTATTTCTCACTGATACTACATGTTCCGCGTGGAACCACGGGGAAGCTCTGCCCCTCGAAGTCACTCAGGGATGCAAAATGATGGGGACTCCACATCCATGCTTATTTTCTTCATTCCTACAGCGGAGGGAAGGGAATGTGGCAAATTTTTATTGGCTCTTAAAACTTTACTCTGGAAGTGACTCACCTTTCACATTTTATCAGCTGAGGAAAGTCACATGGGCATGACTTATTTCAAAACAGATGGAGGAGTGTAATCTACAGTGTGTCCAGAGGGGGAGAGGATAACAATTTTGAACTATTAGTCTCTCAGTTAGCATTCGTGTTTTTGGTCGTTCTTGGTAGGATTAGAAGTCATGCACAGAAGTCTTGACCTCAGTGATCACCACCAGTTCTTTAGCCAAGCAGAGATTCGAGTTCTTACTGAATTTTGTGTGTATGTTTAGCAAGATATTCCTTTGTTCCTTTCACTCTTTTCTCTATTCCACTGGGTAGTTTTTGTTATCAAATATCAAGTAACCAATTAGCAGTTCAGTTATGCTTTACCAGGTAAATTCAGTTTTCCCTCCAGCTTATGAAGGTGATTGATTCCTGGAAGGGGAGGAGGGACCCCTTTTGAGAAAACTAAGTGCATTCTCGTAAGTCTAAAATACAACTATCAAACATTTCATGGAGGAAAATTATGACTTCCTGAGCCCTATGTATGCTAAATAACACCAAATTCTAATTAATGAACACCATTACATCAATAGTAACATTAATTATCATAATACAACCTAACTGGGAATCTTCCCTTCATTAGTTACTGGCTCTTTACCTCCTCTTTTCTAGCAGTTATGTGCTGTACTTGTAAAATCACACTCCTGAACAAAACATATATATGATACTCAGTGTTTCTGTAATTCAGTCATGAAAGGCAAAAACATAGCTGTAAGGACCAAAATAAATAAATAGTGGGAAATAGTACATATGATATCACATTCATCTTCCCAGGTGACATCATTAGAGGTATCACATATGAGATTATCACTGCTAAAAACTTGCAAATCCAAGCAGAATTTCAGTGCAGCATGACTACCTGCACAACCATGGAGATGATGGCACAGTGGCTTCTGTATGTGTCCACCTGAATGCTCTCCAAGTGCAGGAAATCTAAATTAGCCCTCCTTCCAGAAGAGAAGTGCTTGTCAACCTAACTTAGGGAATTAAAAGAACCTCTTAGAGTACTCAAAATATACTGACCAAAATAGGCATATCACAGAGTAAAAATTTTTTATTGTGCTTACAAATGATTAATAACCATCACATCTAGAGTTAAAACTTACTAGAGTAGTCTCTATTATTATCTTTTTTCCTGGAATGCCTCACATATTACAGAAGAATATGGCAAAGTGTATCTTATTATGTTGAAACGTTAAATAGGTGGATTGGTAGAGGAGCGATTTAGTTAAAGGGTCAATAGTATATATTAAATTTCAGTGGGAAAGCAGAGTGAAGAATGTGTGAGTGAGAATAAAAGGAAAGGAATATATCTTATTATACATATTATGCTGTTATATCCTCAGCACCAAGAGCATTGCCTAACACAAGATAGGTACTCAGTAAATATCTTTTTGAATGGAAACGTTAAAGGAAGGAGAGAAGGAAATGACTGAGAATCCATTTTAATGAATGATACTGTTTAATGTTATTGAGAGTTGAAAGCACAAATCTCAGTACCTATCGTTATTTTATCTATACTCAGTTCCACTATCTTTAAACTATAAATAGAAAAACAAGCGTGGTTTGAAAGAAACAAAGTTTTTTTTTTGTCTTTTTTTTTATTAGTTTCTGCTTTATAACAAAGTGAATCAGTCATACATATACATCTGTTCCCACATCCCTTCCCTCTTGCGTCTCTCTCCCTCCCACCCTCCCTATCCCACCCCTCCAGGCGGTCACAAAGCACCAAGCTGATCTCCCTGTGTTATGCGGCTGCTTCCCACTATCTGTCTACCTTACGTTTGGTAGTGTATATATGTCCATGCCTCTCTTTCGCTTTGTCACAGCTTACCCTTCCCCCTCCCCATATCCACAAGTCCATTCACAAGTAGGTCTGTGTCTTTATTCCCGTTTTACCCCTAGGTTCTTCATGACATTTTTTTTTTAAATTCCGTATATATGTGTTAGCATACGGTATTTGTCTTTCTCTTTCTGACTTACTTCACTCTGTATGACAGACTCTAGGTCTATCCACCTCATTACAAATAGCTCAGTTTCGTTTCTTTTTATGGCTGAGTAATATTCCATTGTATATATGTGCCACATCTTCTTTATCCATTCATCCAATGATGGACACTTAGGTTGTTTCCATCTCCGGGCTATTGTGAAGAGAGCTGCAATGAACATTTTGGTACATGTCTCTTTTTGAATTATGGTTTTCTCAGGATATATGCCTAGTAGTGGGATTGCTGGGTCATATGGTAGTTCTATTTGTAGTTTTTTAAGGAACCTCCATACTGTTCTCCATAGCGGCTGTACCAATTCACATTCCCACCAGCAGTGCAAGAGTGTTCCCTTTTCTCCACACCCTCTCCAGCATTTACTGTTTCTAGATTTCTTGATAATGGCCATTCTGACTGGTGTGAGATGATATCTCATTGTAGTTTTGATTTGCATTTCTCTAATGATTAATGATGTTGAGCATTCTTTCATGTGTTTGTTGGCAGTCTGTATATCTTCTTTGGAGAAATGCCTATTTAAGTCTTCTGCCCATTTTTTTTTTTTTCTTTTTTTTTTTTTTTTCTTTTTGCGGTATGCGGGCCTCTCACTGTCGTGGCCTCTCCCGTTGCGGAGCACAGGCTCCGGACGCGCAGGCCCAGCGGCCATGGCTCACGGGCCCAGCCGCTCCGCGGCATATGGGATCCTCCCAGACCGGGGCACGAACCCGTATCCCCTGCATCCGCAGGCGGACTCTCAACCACTGCGCCACCAGGGAGGCCCTCTTCTGCCCATTTTTGGATTGGGTTGTTTGTTTTTTTGCTATTGAGCTGCATGAGCTGCTTATAAATTTTGGAGATTAATCCTTTGTCAGTTGCTTCATTTGCAAATATTTTCTCCCATTCTGAGGGTTGTCTTTTGGTCTTGTTTATGGTTTCCTTTCCTGTGCAAAAGCTTTGAAGTTTCATTAGGTCCCATTTGTTTATCTTTGTTTTTATTTCCATTTCTCTAGGAGGTGGGTCCAAAAGGATCTTGCTGTGATTTATGTCATAGAGTGTTCTGCCTATGTTTTCCTCTAAGAGTTTGATAGTTTCTGGCCTTACATTTAGGTCTTTAATCCATTTTGAGCTTATTTTTGTGTATGGTGTTAGGGAATGATCTAATCTCATACTTTTACATGTCCCTGTCCAGTTTTCCGAGCACCACTTATTGAAGAGGCTGTCCTTTCTCCACTGTACATTCCTGCCTCCTTTATCAAAGATAAGGTGACCATATGTGCGTGGGTTTATCTCTGGGCTTGCTATCCTGTTCCATTGATCTATCTTTCTGTTTTTGTGCCAGTACCACACTGTCTTAATTACTGTAGCTTTGTAGTATAGTCTGAAGTCAGGGAGCCTGATTCCTCCAGCTCCGTTTTTCGTTCTCAAGATTGCTTTGGCTATTCGGGGTCTTTTGTGTTTCCAAACAAATTGTGAAATTTTTTGTTCTAGTTCTGTGAAAAATGCCAGTGGTAGTTTGATAGGGATTGCATTGAATCTGTAGATTGCTTTGGGTAGTAGAGTCATTTTCACAATGTTGATTCTTCCAATCCAAGAACATGGTACATCTCTCCATCTATTTGTATCATCTTTAATTTCTTTCATCAGTGTCTTATAATTTTCTGCATACAGGTCTTTTGTCTCCTTAGGTAGGCTTATTCCTAGATATTTTATTCTTTTTGTTGCAGTGGTAAATGGGAGTGTTTCCTTGATTTCACTTTCAGATTTTTCATCATTAGTATATAGGAATGCCAGAGATTTCTGTGCATTAATTTTGTATCCTGCAACTTTACCAAATTCATTGATTAGCTCTAGTAGTTTTCTGGTAGCATCTTTAGGATTCTCTATGTATAGTATCATGTCATCTGCAAACAGTGACAGCTTTACTTCTTCTTTTCCAATTTGGATTCCTTTTATTTCCTTTTCTTCTCTGATTGCTGTGGCTAAAACTTCCAAAACTAGGTTGAATAAGAGTGGTGAGAGTGGGCAACCTTGTCTTGTTCCTGATCTTAGTGGAAATGGTTTCAGTTTTTCACCATTGAGGACGATGCTGGCTGTGGGTTTGTCATATATGGCCTTTATTATGTTGAGGAAAGTTCCCTCTATGCCTACTTTCTGCAGGGTTTTTATCATAAATGGGTGTTGAATTTTGTCAAAAGCTTTCTCTGCATCTATTGAGATGGTCATATGGTTTTTCTCCTTCAATTTGTTAATATGGTGTATCACATTGATTGATTTGCGTATTTTGAAGAATCCTTGCATTCCTGGAATAAACCCCACTTGATCATGGTGTATGATCCTTTTAATGTGCTGTTGGATTCTGTTTGCTAGTATTTTGTTGAGGATTTTTGCATCTATGTTCATCAGTGATATTGGCCTGTAGTTTTCTTTCTTTGTGACATCCTTGCCTGGTTTTGGTATCAAGGTGATGGTGGCCTCGTAGAATGAGTTTGGGAGTGTTCCTTCCTCTGAAATTGTTTGGAATAGTTTGAGAAGGATGGGTGTTAGCTCTTCTCTAAATGTTTGATAGAATTCGCCTGTGAAGCCATCTGGTCCTGGGCTTTTGTTTGTTGGAAGATTTTTAATCACAGTTTCAATTTCAGTGCTTGTGATTGGTCTATTCATATTTTCTATTTCTTCCTGATTCAGTCTTGGCAGGTTGTGCATTTCTAGGAATTTGTCCATTTCTTCCAGGTTGTCCATTTTATTGGCATAGAGTTTCTCGTAGTAATCTCTCATGATCTTTTTTATTTCTGCAGTGTCAGTTGTTACTTCTTTTTCATTTCTAATTCTATTGATTTGAGTCTTCTCCCTTTTTTTCTTGATGAGTCTGGCTAATGGTTTATCAATTTTGTTTATCTTCTCACAGAACCAGCTTTTAGTTTTATTGATCTTTGCTATCATTTCCTTCATTTCTTTTTCATTTATTTCTGATCTGATTTTTATGATTTCTTTCCTTCTGCTAACTTTGGGGTTTTTTGTTCTTCTTTCTCTAATTGCTTTAGGTGCAGGGTCAGGTTGTTTACTCGAGATGTTTCCTGTTTCTTAAGGTGGGATTGTATTGCTATAAACTTCTCCCTTAGAACTGCTTTTGCTGCGTCCCATAGGTTTTGGATCGTCGTGTCTCCATTGTCATTTGTTTCTAGGTTTTTTTAAATTTCCTCTTTGATTTCTTCAGTGATCACTTCGTTATTGACTAGTGTATTGTTTAGCCTCCATGTGTTTGTATTTTTTACAGATCTTTTCCTGTAATTGATGTCTAGTCTCATAGCATTGTGGTCGGAAAAGATACTTGATACAATTTCAATTTTCTTAAATTTACCAAGGCTTGATTTGTGACCCAAGATATGATCTATCCTGGAGAATGTTCCATGAGCACTTGAGAAAAATGTGTATTCTCTTCTTTTTGGATGGAATGTCCTATAAATATCAATTAAGTCCATCTTGTTTAATGTATCATTTAAAGCTTGTGTTTCCTTATTTATTTTCATTTTGGATGATCTGTCCATTGGTGAAAGTGGGGTGTTAAAGTCCCCTACTATGAGTGTGTTACTGTCGATTTCCCCTTTTATGGCTGTTAGTATTTGCCTTATGTATTGAGGTGCTCCTATGTTGGCTGCATAAATATTTACAATTGTTATATCTTCTTCTTGGATCGATCCCTTGATCATTATGTAGTGTCCTTCTTTGTCTCTTCTAATAGTCTTTATTTTAAAGTCTATTTTGTCTGATATAAGAATTGCTACTCCAGCTTTCTTTTGATTTCCATTTGCATGGAATATCTTTTTCCATCCCCTTACTTTCAGTCTGTATGTGTCTCTAGCTCTGAAGTGGGTCTCTTGTAGACAGCATATATATGGGTCTTGTTTTTGTATCCATTCAGCCACTCTGTGCCTTTTGGTGGGAGCATTTAGTCCATTTACATTTAAGGTAATTATTGATATGTATGTTCCTATTCCCATTTCCTTAATTGTTTTGGGTTCGTTATTGTAGGTCTTTTCCTTCTGTTGTGTTTCTTGCCTAGAGAAGTTCCTTTAGCATTTGTTGTAAAGCTGGTTTGGTGGTGTTGAACTCTCTCAGCTTTTGCTTGTCTGTAAAGGTTTTAATTTCTCCATCAAATCTGAATGAGATCCTTGCTGGGTAGAGTAATCTTGGTTGCAGGTTTTTCTCCTTCATCACTTTAATTATGTCCTGCCACTCCCTTCTGGCTTGTAGAGTTTCTGCTGAGAGATCAGCTGTTAACCTGATGGGGATTCCCTTGTGTGTTATTTGTTGCTTTTCCCTTGCTGCTTTTAATATGATTTCTTTGTGTTTAATTTTTGACAGTTTGATTAATATGTGTCTTGGCATATTTCTCCTTGGATTTATTCTGTATGGGACTCTCTGTGCCTCCTGGACTTGATTAACTATTTCCTTTCCCATATTAGGGAAGTTTTCAACTATAATCTCTTCAAATATTTTCTCAGTCCCTTTCTTTTTCTCTTCTTCTTCTGGAACCCCTATAATTCGAATGTTGGTGTGTTTAATGTTGTCCCAGAGGTCTCTGAGACTGTCCTCTGTTCTTTTCATTCTTTTTTCTTTATTTTGCTCTGCATCAGTTATTTCCACTATTTTATCTTCCACGTCACTTATCTGTTCTTCTGCCTCAGTTATTCTGCTATTGATCCCATCTAGAGTATTTTTCATTTCAGTTATTGTGTTTTTAATCGATGCTTGATTCATCTTTAGTTCTTCTAGGTCCTTGTTAACTGTTTCTTGCATTTTGTCTATTCTATTTCCAAGATTATGGATCTTGGAAATAGAATCTTGGATCATCTTTACTATCATTATTCTGAATTCTTTTTCAGATAGACTGCCTATTACCTCTTCATTTGTTAGGTCTGGTGGGTTTTTATCTTGCTCCTTCACCTGCTGTGTTTTTTTCTGTCTTCTCATTTTGCTTATGTTACTGTGTTTGGGGTCTCCTTTTTGCAGGCTGCAGATTCATAGTTCCCGTTGTTTTTGGTGTCTGTCCCCAGTGGCTAAGGTTGTTTCAGTAGGTTGTGTAGGCTTCCTGGTGGGGGGGACTATTGCCTGTGTTCTGGTGGTTGAGGCTCGACCTTGTCTTTCTGGTGGACAGGTGCCCGTCTGGTGGTGTGTTTTGGGGTGCCTGTGGCCTTATTATGTTTTTAGGCAGCCTCTCTGCTAATGGGTGGGGTTGTGTTCCTGTCTTGCTAGTTGCTTGGCATAGGGTGACCAGCACTGTAGCTTGCTGGTCGTTGACTGAAGCTGGGTGCTGGTGTTGAGATGGAGATCTCTGGGAGATTTTTGCCGCTTGATATTATGTGGAGCTGGGAGGTCTCTTGTGGACCCGTGTCCTGAAGTTGGCTCTCCCACTTCAGAGGCACAGCACTGACTCCTGGCTGCAGCACCAAGAGCCTTTCATCTACCCGGCTCAGAATAAAAGGGAGAAAAAGTAGAAAGAAAGAATTAGTAGAAGAAAGAAAGAGAGAGAGAAAGAACGGAAGAAGGAAAGAAAGGAAGGAAGGAAGGAAGGAAGGAAGGAAGGAAGAAAGAAAGAAAGAAAGAAAGAAAGAAAGAAAGAAAGAAAGAAAGAAAGAAAGGAGGGAGGGAGGGAGGAAGGAAAGAAAAAGAAAGAGTGAAAGGAAGAAGGGAGGGAGGGACGAAGGAAAGAAAGAAAGAAAGACAGGAGGGAGGGAGGGAGGAAGGAAAGAAAGAGAGAAAGAAAGAAAGGGGCGGAGGGAGGGAGGGAGGAAGGGAAGGTAGAAAAAAAGAAAGAGAAGATAAAGTAAAATAGAATAAAGTATAAAATTTAGTAGGGTTATTAAAAATAAAAAAGTAATTATTGAGAAAAAAAAAAAACGGACGGATAGAACCCTGGGACCTATGGTGGAAGCAAAGCTATACAGAGAAAATCTCACACAGAAGCATACACATACACATTCACAAAAAGAGAACAGGGGGAAAAAAATAGAAAATCTTGCTCTCAAAGTCCACCTCCTCAATTTGGTATAATTCGTTGTAAAAAGAGGAAAAGGGGAAAAAATCTTAAGTCTTGTCCTCAAAGTCCACCTCCTCAATTTGGGATGATTCGCTGTCCATTCATGCACTCCACAGACGCAGGGCACATCAAGTGGACCGTGGAGCTTTAATCCGCTGCCTCCAAGGCTGCACAGAGAGATTTCCCTGTCTCTTCTCTGCTCTCACAGCTCCCGGGTCTCAGCCTTGGACCTGGCCCCGCCTGTGCGCGTATGTCGCCGGAGGGCGTCCGTTCTTCGCTCAGACAGGACGGGTTTAAAGGAGCCGCTAATTCGGGGGCTCTGGCTCACTCAGGCCTAGGGGAGGGAGGGGCATGCAGTGGAGGGCGGGCCTGCGGCGGCAGAGATCGGCATGACGTTGCACCAGCCCGAGGCGCTCCGTGCGCTTTCCCGGGGAAGCCATCCCTGGGTCCCGGGACCCCGGCAGGGGCGGGCTGCACAGGCTCCCCGGAAGGGGGGGTGGACAGTGACCTGTGCTCGCACACAGGCCTTGTGGCAGCGGCAGCAGCAGCCCCGGCGTCCCACGCCCGTCTCCGGGGTCCGCGCCTTCAACCGCGGCTTGCGCCCATCTCTGGAGCTTCTTTAAGCAGCGCTCTTAATGCCCTCTCCTCGTACACCAGGATACAAAAGGGAAGAAAAAGTCTTTTGCCTCTTCGGCAGCTCCAGACTTTTTCCCCGGACTCCCTCCGGGCTAGCCGCAGCGCACCAACCCCTTCAGGCTCTCTTCCTGCCGCCAGCCCCAGTCCTCTCCCTGCGCTCTGACCGGAACCCGATACCCGAGCCTCAGCTCCCAGCCCCCGCCCGCCCTGGCGGGTGAGCAGACAAGCCTCTCTGACTGGTGAGTGCTGGTCGGCACCGATCCTCTGTGCGGGAATCTCTCCGCTTTGCCCTCCGCACCCCTGTGGCTGTGCTCTCCTCCGCTACTCCAAAGCTTTCCCCCTCCGCCACCCACAGTCTCCGCCCGCGAAGGGGCTTCTAGTGTGTGGAAACCTTTCCTCCTTCACGGCTCCCTCCCACTGGTGCAGGTCCCATCCCTATCCTTTTGTCTCTGTTTATTCTTTTTTCTTTTGCCCTACCCAGGTATGTGGGGATTTTCTTGCCTTTTGGGGGGGTCTGAGGTCTTCTGTCAGCGTTCAGTAGGTGTTCTGTAGGAGTTGCTCCACGTGTAGATGAATTTCTGATGTATCTGTGGGGAGGAAGGTGATCTCCGCGTCTTACTCTTCCGCCATCTTCCTCCGGACCGAAACAAAGTTTTTTTTTAAGAGTTTATGTCTCTTCAAATATTGAAAACCCCAAATATTATCAAAGACTGGACTCTCAGTAATATTAGGTTAATTTCCACATAGAAAATGGGGGAAATACTAGAAGAACAAATCAGAGAACAAATATCTAAATTTTCCCAATCCTTGCTTCCCTCAAAAAAAAAAAAAAAAAAAAGAGAGAGAGGATAATGGATTTTAGATTTTAGAAACTACAGATGAAAATTTTTCATTGTTGTGGTCTATTCAGATCCTCTGCCCACTTTTTAATCAGGTTGTTTGGTGTTTTTGTTGTTGTTTTTGAGTTTTATGAGTTCTTTATACATTTTGGATATTATATTGTTTATCAGATATATTGTTTGCTAATATTTTTTTCTCATTTGGTAGGTTGTCTTTTCATTTTACTGTTTTTTTTCTCTGCAGAAGCTTTTTAGTTTGATATAGTCCCACTTGTTTATTTTATTTTTGTTGCCTTTGCTTTTGGTGTCAAATCCAAAAAAAAATCATTGCCAAGACAGATGTCAAGGAGCTACTGCCTGTGTTTCCTTCTAAGAGTTTTGTGGTTTCAGGTCTTATGTTTTAAAGTCTTTGACCCATTTTTAGTTGAGTTTTATGTATGGTGTAAGACTGATCTAGTTTTATCCTTTTTCATGTGACTGTTCAGTTTCCCCGACACCATTTTTTGAAGAGACTCTCCTTTCCCCATTGTATATTCTTGGCTCCTTTGCCGTAAATATCATAAATATGTGGGTTTATTTCTGGGCTCTCTATTCTGTTTCATTAAGTTGTGTGTCTGTTTTTATGTCAATATCATACTGTCTTGATTACTATAGCCTTGTAATATAGTTTGAAATCAGGGAGCGTGATGCCACAGCTTTGCTCTTCTCTCCCCAAATTGCTTTGTCTATTTGGGCCTTTTGTGGTTCCATACAAAGTTTAGGATTCTTCGTTCTATTCCTGTGAAAAATGCCATTGGAGTTTTGATGGAGATTGTATTGAATCTGTAGATTGCTTTGGGTAGCATGTACATTTTAACAATATCAATTCTTTCAATCCATGAGCAAGGACTATATTTCCACTTTTTTATATCTTCAATTTCTTTCTTCAGTGTCTTAGTTTTCATTATACAGGCCTTTTGCCTCTTTACTCCTAGGTATTCTTTTTGATACAGTTGTAAATGTATCAGATTTCTCTTTCTGATAGTTAATTAGCTATAGTGACTTTTGGCACATGTCTTTGTATAGCTTTTGTAGTGGTTGCTCTAATTATTACATCATATCTACATACCTCATCACAGTCTACCACTCCAAGTGAAGTATAGAAACTTTACCTCCCTTTACATTCCTTTACCCTCCCTCATTTATATTTGTCTTGACTATTACCTCTACCCACAATTAGAACCACATCAGACAGTGTTATAATTTTTGCTTCAACAGCAAAACATAATTAACAAAACTCAAGAGGAAAAGGAAATCCTATTATATTTACTTATACTTTGCTTATGTCCTTTCTTCCTTCCTGATGTTCCAATGTTCCTTCTTTTATTGCTTCCCTTATGTTTACATGATTGCTATTAGCCATTTTTTTAGACTAGCTCTGAGGCTGACAAATCTTTTTCATCATCTGAAAATATTTTCATTTCTCCTTTATTCCTAAAGGATATTTTAATTCATTATAGGATTCTAGGTTTTAGCACATAACAAAACTTTTACACTTCCTCTGGCCACCATAGCTTTGAATGTGAAATATGCTGTCATGGTTCATGGTATGACAAGTAATTTGAGATCGAAACCTGGATTTTTAAAAAAATTTCTGAGATATTTTTATCTCATTCAAATCTTCTATTTTAGTTGACTTTCTTTAGTTGACATTACTCCACCAGGACAAGTGGGGCACACTGCCTCTTCACTGCCAGGTGGAGACAGAAATCTAGGTTCCCTGCTTCCCTTCCGCTGACATCCAGGGAGTGGGGTAGCTCCTCATGATGGCTTGGCAGGGGTGGGAGTTCCAGCTCCCCACGTGGTATCCACTGATGGGGGTGGCCTCATTGCTGCTGGTTAGTAGGAAAAGTCCTGACTCTCTACTATGTCTCCTCCCGACCCACCCCAGTGGGAAGAGAGAAGGATGCCTCATTACTGACCACAGGGCATGGGACTCCAGGCTCTCCATGTGGTCTCAAGTGACTCCTTGAGGGTGAGGTACCTTGTCATCAGCCAGCAGGGATGAAAGTCCTGGATCCCTATATGACCTTCTCTGATGCCACCCCAGTTTGGATGTTAGGGCGCCGCATTACACCATCATGAGGCTTCAGATCTAGGCTCCCCACTCATCCTCTGCTAGTGTGTGTGGGGGGAATGAGAGGCATAGTTTTTCTGTGGTGTTTGGCTGGAGCAAGTAATTGTCTAAAAGTTTCCTGTCTTCCTAGGATGCCCTTTTCCTGGACTTTCGGCTAGAGAAACATGCTTTTGTTGGGGCTTTTATTTTTGTCTGTACCCGTTGGCCTATCTGGGTTGCTAGCTTCTTTGCCTCCAAATCTAGGGTATATGAGACAAAAAGATAACCCAGGGAACTCACCACTTTGTTGTTCCTTGGGCCCTGTGGTCCTTAGCCAGTCTGCCTTCTGCTCCCCACATTTCAGAGTTTTGTTACGTTTGTTTTATATGTAACATATAAATTTTTTTTAGTTGTTCTTAATGAGAGGAATAAAGGAAAGTATGTCTGTGGTCAGGAATTTGAGAAAACATTAGATCTCAGGTCTCTCCTAGTGAATTCACATTTTAATTTTAACATACTTTTGAGGAAAATCATTATAGCATTTTCTTCTTTAAACTACTAGGATTAATCGGTATTTGTAGGGATAGAAATTTTCCTATTTTAAATTAATGACAGAGGTACACTACTCATAATAATTAATCACCAGGTAATCGTTATTTTGACAGAAAACTAAAATTATAATGTTTAGAAAAACAAGTATATTAAATTATACTTTAAATGATTATAATTTTAATGTTCTTTTTATATATCCCTTATATTGATATATTCTTTTACAATTAAGTTATAGAAAACAAAATTAAATAGCCACAAAATCTAAAATTTTTTCAAAAGTAAATTATTGTTCTCAATGACTATACTTCTCTGTAGATTTTCAAAGTAAAAAAGATTGTTTTAATTAATTCATTGAATATTTATTAAAAACATAGTATGTGCCAGACGTTGTGCTGGAGAGAGAATGATGAGCAAAATATATAGTTTCCATCTTAATCAAACACAGTGTTCTCCTACAGTAAAATATCAAAATAAAAACTGAAATCAAATCTTCTATGAAAGCATTTTATATGTTTTTATGAATAGTGCTGCTCAAGAAAATTAGAATTTTATCTTTTGAGTATATTATTCCAGATACTATACGGAAAAAAACAGACTTCTCAAGCAGTAGCATTTATCACCAGTGTTTATTAAAATTAAATTGAAAGCAAAAATGATACCATGAAATGTTCCATTGATATACAACGAACACATTTCAGTAGTTTCTGAAATACCTTGTAGATTTTTAATATTGTTTAAAGCATAACATAGTTTAGACAGTGTTACCAACGATGGCCATGGCTGTTAATGGTTTATATTAACTGAAAGCAGTAAAATCATCCAAGGACTCTGTTAGTGTTAGAATAATAATTTACCAAGACAGTTACCACATACTGGCATTTTTTTTCAGCTCTAATTCAGTATTATTAATAATGGACAAAATTGCACTTTTCTCATGTTGCTGTGGGCAGTAGGGAATTATTTCAATGAATATTTCAGCACATTATTTTAATCATTCTTCCACCAAATCCAAGTGGGCAATATTTTATAGTTCTTAATTCAGTGTACTAAGAAACCATGGTCATTAAATTGCGAACTATTTGTAGTAAGGTCTATCCTGTGATTTACAAGCCTTGTTAAAAACAGTGTAAAAGAATGCAAACTGTGCCATTAATACTTGTAATTTGATGCTGCATTTGTTACTAAACTCCCAGTGATGAATGTTTTCAGTAGAAGGAAGAACATTGTAAAGAAAGCAGAGCTGAATGTTATAATGCCTAAAATATGAGAATGTTACTATTTTAAGTTTTGTTCAGTTGTAGAGGAAACATATGTATATAAACACAGTTGTAAAACATAAATATCTCAAAAGTTATCTTAATTTTCCAATGAGACCACAGAAATAAAGATTTAATTGTATTAGTTATTAATTTAAAAGAGTTAAATTTATCATACTTTATAATATGTAATGCCATTCATGTTCCTGATGAATTGAATAGAGAAAATATTTAATCCTTATAAAAAGAAAATGTTCAAAGCTTTTAAAATTTATTGGGTAAGTAGTCTATGAATTTATATAACTTGAAAAAATGTATTTCCAGTTATACATCATTATTAATAGTTATTATTATTTTTTATCTTCCCATTCTTAGCCAATTGCACGATTTCTGGCGTTTGGATTACTGGGAAGATGATCTTCGTCGAAGGAGACGGTTTGTCCGTAACGCATTTGGATCCACTCATGCTGAAGCATTGCTCAAAGCTGCAATAGAGTATGGTGAGTACCAGTGCCTCTTACACAAAAATACTCCTGGATGTGAGGTGACTCTTTGTGGTTGATAATTCTTTTTCTTTCACTAGCGTTTAAAATTCTCCATGTCATAAGCCAAAAATGTTATGTTCTACTTTATCCTTCAGCATCATTTAAGTTACGCTTAATCAACCCAATATTTCTCCCACTTGATGTATGTTAGACTCTTCAGCTTCTTTGTAATAGATTAGAAACCTCTACATAGTTGGTTATTACCCAGCATCCTTCTCATAGAGCCTAAAACAAGATTAAAATCATTTTCCTTTTCAGCGTCTTTCAAACTTTGATCTTTCAAACTTTTTCACCCAAAGTGGAAAAAAAAAATGTACTACTGTAAGTGTGTATTCAGATTTATATATTTTTTGTATAATTTGTGTGTGTATGTGTGTATATATACATATGTATACTGTGTGAATATAAATATATACATGAAATACGTAGACAAATATGTGTACTGTTATGTATATACATATACACATGCACATACTTGTGTATTTAACTGAAACAAATGTCTTATTGATAATCTCATTACATGGCATTCTCTATTTTAACCCTATTCTATTCTGTTATTTTCAGTTTAATAAATAAATCATGCCTCAGTATGCCCATTAGGTTCCCAGCCCTCCAATGGATTGCAAATAAAGTTTGAAAAAGACCATCCAACATTAAAGATATCATCCACTATCACACTACAGTAGAACTGCACCCTAAGTTGTCCTTTATAAAATGTACAATAAATAGTAAATATCAAAATATTTTTTGTAATTAAATAAAAACACTGCTACTTTAGATTGCTGTCCACCAAGAAGTATGCATAGGGCTATTCTCTCTGTTCACCTACTTTTTAAAAATTAATTTATTTAATTTATTTAGTTTTGGCTGCATTGGGTCTTTGTTGCTGCGTGCGGGCTTCCTCTAGTGGCGGTGAGCGGGGGCTAGTCTTCTCATTGCAGTGGGCTTCTCATTGCGGTGGCTTCTCTTGCTACAGAGCACAGGCTTTAGGTGTCCAGGCTTCAGGAGTTGTGGCTTGCGGGCTCCAGAGCACAGGCTCAGTAGTTGTGGCGCACGGGCTTAGTTGCTCCACGGCATGTGGGATCTTCCTGGACCAGGGCTTGAACCCATGTGCCCTGAATTGGCAGGCAGATTCTTTTTTTTTTTTTTTTTTAACATCTTTATTGGAGTATAATTGCTTTACAATGGTGTGTTAGTTTCCGCTTTATAACAAAGTGAATCAGTTATACATATACATATGTTCCCATATCTCTTCCCTCTTGCGTCTCCCTCCCTCCCACCCACCCTATCCCGCCCCTCTAGGTGGTCACAAACCACCTAGCTGATCTCCCTGTGCTATGCGGCTGCTTCCCACTAGCTATCTATTTTATGTTTGGTAGTGTATATGTCCATGCCACTCTCTCATTTTGTCACAGCTTACCCTTCCCCCTCCCCATATCCTCAAGTCCATTCTCTAGTAGGTCTATGTCTTTATTCCTGTCTTACCCCTAGGTTCTTCATGACATTTTTTTTTCTTAGATTCCATATATATGTGTTAGCATACGGTATTTGTTTTTATCTTTCTGACTTACTTCACTCTGTATGACAGACTCTAGGTCCATCCACCTCACTACAGATATCTCAATTTCCTTCCTTTTATGGCTGAGTAATATTCCATTGTATATATGTGCCACATCTTCTTTATCCATTCATCGGATGATGGACACTTAGGTTGTTTCCATCTCCTCGCTATTGTAAATAGAGCTGCAATGAACATTTTGGTACATGTCTCTTTTTGAATTATGGTTTTCTCAGGGTATATGCCCAGTAGTGGGATTGCTGGGTCATATGGTAGTTCTATTTGTAGTTTTTTAAGGAACCTCCATACTGTTCTCCATAGCGGCTGTACCAATTCACATTCCCACCAGCAGTGCAAGAGTGTTCCCTTTTCTCCACACCCTCTCCAGCATTTACTGTTTCTAGATTTTTTGATGATGGCCATTCTGACCGGTGTGAGATGATATCCCATTGTAGTTTTGATTTGCATTTCTCTAATGATTAATGATGTTGAGCATTCTTTCATGTGTTTGTTGGCAATCTGTATATCTTCTTTGGAGAAATGTCTATTTAGGTCTTCTGCCCATTTTTGGATTGAGTTGTTTATTTTTTTGTTATTGAGCTGCATGAGCTGCTTATAAATTTTGGAGATTAATCCTTTGTCAGTTGCTTCATTTGCAAATATTTTCTCCCATTCTGAGGGTTGTCTTTTGGTCTTGTTTATGGTTTCCTTTGCTGTGCAAAAGCGTTGAAGTTTCATTAGGTCCCATTTGTTTATCTTTGTTTTTATTTCCATTTCTCTAGGAGGTGGGTCCAAAAGGATCTTGCTGTGATTTATGTCATAGAGTGTTCTGCCTATGTTTTCCTCTAAGAGTTTGATAGTTTCTGGCCTTACATTTAGGTCTTTAATCCATTTTGAGCTTATTTTTGTGTATGGTGTTAGGGAGTGTTCTAATCTCATACTTTTACATGTACCTGTCCAGTTTTCCCAGCACCACTTATTGAAGAGGCTGTCCTTTCTCCACTGTACATTCCAGCAAGCAGATTCTTAACCACTGCACCACCAGGGAAGCCCTGTTCACCTATTTTTAAATGCTCTAAAAAGTTTAAGTTTGATTGATCATATAATTTTATAAACCATATGCACTCAGAAAATAACGTTATTGAACACTGTCATATATTTTTGTTATTGACTACTTTTGTTCTCACAATCACTTGGGTTTTTATTATTTTAATTTTTATTTATTTGAGAATAATACATGAGCCATATGTTTTAAAATTTACCATAATAGGGGGCTTCCCTGGTGGCGCAGTGGTTGAGAGTCCGCCTGCCGATGCAGGGGACACAGGTTCGTGCCCCGGTCCAGGAAGATCCCACATGCCACGGAGCGGCTAGGCCCGTGAGCCATGGCCGCTGAGCCTGCGCGTCCGGAGCCTGTGCTCCTCAACAGGAGAGGCCACAACAGTGAGAGGCCTGCGTACAGCAAAAAAAAAAAAAAAAAAAAATTTACTGTAATATATAACACAGATTGCCATTCATGTTCCTGATGGATTGAACAGGTAAAATATTTAATCCCAATAGAAAGAAAATGTGCACAACTTTTAAAATTTATTTTGTAACTAGTCTGTGAATTGGTATTACTTACTAAGGCTGGAAACACAAATAAATATGTGAGGATTTCATATGAAACATACCTAAGATAAAGTTAAAAAGTAACTTTATAAAAGTAAAAGTAACTTTATAAAAGTAAAAGTAACTACAGGAGAGAATATGCTTTAAAAAAATTATAGTTGACTTGTATTGTAGGGGATTTCTTTAATCAACTCAAAAAAAAATCACCTAAGGATTCTAGCACCTAAGGATTTAGCACCAACTTAAAATGAGTTATTATCTTTATGTTCTACAGAAGAGATTCTTAGAAACATCTACTTAAAGTGGCATGCTTTATAATATGAACTTAAAATTTTTAAACTTCATTTCATATTCCCAACCATTTAGAATTTTTCATCAATTCATCTTGAATTCATCTCATTTGAAATTAGAAATATCTAAAGACAACTTGTAACAGGGGTTAGGCTAGAGTGATATTATTAGTGACACTGTGTTACCAATACCTTAATTATATAGGATTCACATTATACTACATTCAGTGTTCTACAGGTTGCTTTTAGAAAGGGTCTGTTAGAAAAATATTTCTTTTGGTTCTCTATAAAAATGGATCCCTTATTTTGTATGTTCAATTTGTAAAATGTCTTTATTATTAAACCAGTGTCAAAGCTTATAAGAAACAAATTTAAATTTTTTTTATATTGACCTTTTTTTTAAGACTGTCATGTCATGTTTTAGTAACATAGTAACCACTGTTAATGAACCTAAATTAAAAAATAATATTCTGATTTTGAAACAGATGAAAGATGTAGGTGATAGTAAACATTCTCTGTGTGTAGTATGGACATATTTTAAAATATGTAGTGGTTTATGAATTTGAAATAGTGGATCATCAGCAGTATTCCAAACCTGTTATCCTTCCTGAGTTGGGTTCTTTGATAAAAGGAAAGTAGGGTATGTTTTTATTTTATACATATCTAGAACAAAGACCACACGTATGCCATAAAATATTCAGGACATCTACATGGTACCCGTGCCAGATTTACTTCGTGGTCATTCTCGGGGTTAAGGTCGGGTAGTGGAAGACAAAAGAGAACAGAAACAATTCTACCTCCAAAAACAACTCTAGAGCACACCTCTTTGACTTCACATTTGTGAACTTCTAGAAGTGGGTAGAGAGTAGGGAGTAAAATATGGAGGATGTGAAGAGGTGAGTGGAAAGTACTCCCTGGAGTGATCTGTACATAGAGGTAGAAGGAGGAATTACAAACTGCCAAGAGAAAAGCATAATATTGCATCTTCTTCCAAACTCTTAATGTGCCGTCTAACCTACGTTTAAAGTATTTCTTCAGAAGAATAGGAAGTAAATGTCAGTAATTATTACAAAGCACTTTATCCAATGAAAATAGATGTTGAAAGACTTAATGGAAAACATATTTTGTATATTTTAGAGAAAGGCTTTTATATGCACATATTGCCAGAACATTCATATAAAACTAACAGAACTCAGCCCATCATCTGGTCACTCTGCCTGCCATTAAACATTTAAATGTGGTTTAAGTACCTTAAAGTCTGGCAGTGTATAGACTAACATCCGAATGATTTAATGTTTTGGTTTGTGTAGGCATAGATAAAGGGTATATTTATAGCACAAACCTACTAATTTTGAGAGAGCTTCTAGAACAAATTGAAATTCAACTTATTCCTTCCTCTTTATTAAATAATTAAAGTATTTCAAATTCTATCTTGAAAGTTAAATGCACAGAAACTCTGCAGTAATCTATGGTCAAAATATTTTTTCTATTCATCTACATTGTGGCAACAAAATTGTTTTAGGAACAAAAGATTTTATGAATGGAACTTTCAGTATGGCTAGAAGTATTTGAATCAGTGATCAAAGTTTTCAGAATTTTAACCAAGTTGTACAAGCTGAGGGAATAACCTAAAATTACTTAAATAGGGAATATTTACATGACCATCAAAGCAATCCCTGAGATTTGATCACTGGTCATGTCTCTCTGTTCCTGTAGTACACTATGTTTCAAGAATGTGAGCCTATATTAATATATTGTAATAGAAGTGAAACTGAATTTGCAAACTTAATGTTTTAACAAAAATGTTTTGAATCACTTGACTTTTCCTTTAATTCAAACAGTTTAGCTTAAATTATAGTTAAACTTTCATGTGATGGGCAGAAACATTTAGCTGTAATTTAAATTTCATGACATTCTATTTAGGCAATTTATTTGGAGCCACAAAACAAATATATTAACAATCCTTTCTTTTAAATGAGCAAATAATCAGAATTGGATATATTTCCAAGGAGACAAAATGGACCATTATTGTATATCATATTTGCTTTGAAAAGCTTTCTCTTTCATTTCATTATTAAAACTTTTGGTTGACCTTTTTCAGTTGGAAAACATCCTTAACACTGATGGAGTTTTTCATGCTTCTTAGTAATACTAATGAGTTGAATAATTTATGAGGTTGTCATGTGCAAAAGATTTGGTGTGATTTGATATACTTTCAGCCTCTGGTGTTGGAATGTGATTAATAAAAACCTAGAGGCATGTAATTTTTTTTGCTGGTGTTTAATGCTCTAATTTCGTATGTATTGAATGTGTTTTTGGGGTGTTTCCTGATAGTAAAATCTCATACAAATGCAAATTTAATTGATTACCGGGAATTTAACAGACCATAGCAGTGGAAGAATATAAGGAAAATATTTTAATCTGTAAATTCATCTTCTGATCTGCTGGGCTTTCTTCTTCAGGGCAAATTAGCTAATAAGGAAATGATTGAAAAAGGAGGGTTTTGTATATTGTTTGTATGTTTAAATAAAACCTAAACTAGACATTTTGGTCCATTTCTGGTGCTGAAAGATTATGCTGTCAAAGAATAGTTAAAATCTTAATAAGTTTGGTTGTCTTTGTTGATTGTCAATTACCATGTAGGACTCTGTTTCCTTTCCATGAAATTATAGTGGAGCAATGTTTCATCAAAGCCTAAGATCTCAAGCTCCATGTCTGCGATCAAAGCCATCATCCTAAATAGGTCTGATCAGGCGTCGCAGAGGAGGGCAGGCCACTTTAGCCAGAGGAAAAAAAAACATGGAGCAAAGATGACAAAATTAATCATTCATTTCTTTGGCAATAAATAATAAGATATGCTGAGAACTGCAAATGAGAACATCCTTAGGTTCCTTAGAGATGTATCTGCTTAACACCCGATTTATCTAAGCTTGTGAAGCCATCAAGATATGACCTTGATGAATAAAAAGCAGCTCTGTAATGAATCTGGAATTAAATTAGTTTTGATGGTATATGCATGGCTACTGTAAGGTGCTACTTGCAGTCATCAAGAAATAAGAAAACACCGAGAATAAAATATACTATAAAATATACTAGTGCACCTATATACAGTTGTTGAGACAGGAGCTTCAAATTATCTGACTTCATTTTTTTCTGACTTCAGTTTTGTGAAGAGTTTACATTTATAATAGTTGGAAAAGATGATTTGATTTTTTTACCTAGTGGTCTATTGTTTGTACCATGTAGTCTCTAGCAAACGTCTTCTTACTGTTCATTGATACGTCTATTTTAGTTGGTGTATTATTAATTAAATCTTCATATCTGGAATGAAATAGATGATCTGATTATTGTTAAAATAATTTATTGAAAAGTTAATGATGTAAATTTTTTACAAGTGAGAGGAAGACATACATGGAGTCATCTTTCAACTCTTTTTTGATGCCAGTGTCATATTTTAATACAGTCTTATCTTCACCCTATGGTTTTATAGTCTCTTAAAATAATTTAAATGGATTATATAAATGCTGACTTATAAAATATGCTTATAAAACATATTTTAAAGTTTTTGTGTAACAGCATTTTCATATCAACAAAGGTTTTAACAACTCCCCTGTTTTTATGTGAAGCTTCAGATGGACGGCTTTAAACTGATTCAGAGGAATCAAGTGGCTTCATTAATTTAAAAGCATTTATTGAATATCTTGTACATGCCATGCATGCACTAAATGTTGAATACAGAGCCTGAGGCACAGTTTCCGCCTTCTCACAGCACATAGTTTAGTGCAGTGCGTCTCAACAGGGGTGGAAGTCAGCGTGTGCTACTGGCATCTAAAGGGTAGAGACCAAGAATTCTGCTAAAATACCTGACCATTCACTGGGCAGCTCCCCAGAATGACAACCAAAATCCAGCCCAAAACATCAGTAGTACCTAGGTTGAAAAATCCTGGTCTAGTGGAAAGAAATAAGCAGTTCTCGTAGAGGGAGATGGTACTTCATAAAGGAACACAGGGAAGGTGACTAACGCTGGACCTATCGGTTTGGAGTCAGCTTCACAGAAATAATTACTTATGAACTGACTTGAGAGAAGATTAGGAATTTACCAGGTGAGCAGGGAAGAGCAGAGTTAATAACAGAAGTTTCCAAGACATGGAGGCATAAAAGACCCTAACTTACTTCTTTGAATGACCTCAATATTTTGCACTTGGTAATAGGTCACCCTGTAAGTTATCAGAAAGTATTTTGATTTTAAGTATTTTATATTCTGAGATAAAAGAAAAAACACTTGAGGACAGGAATCATATCTTTCACCTATTCCATTTAAGGCATCCACGTTAATACAATTTTTTGTGCTTAGTTGCTATCTTTTATTTAATTGATAATTCATTCATTTCAAGGTACATACACAGTATTTTAACCACATTCATTCATCCTTTTCAATAACAGCATTGAAGTATGATAGTCTATGGAATAGGTCTGTAAGTACGGTATTTTCAAATTCTGAAATACGTTTTTTATGTCTGTACTTTATTTCCAGTTAGAGCATCAAAAGCCACTAAAGATAAGGAGCTGACAAAATTATATTAATAGATCTATTGCTGAGTGGCATGGAACTGCTCATCATCTTGCTTATATTTTTAGACTAATTTTTATAAAGTGTACATAAAATTACATTTATAAATAATTAAAATACAGTATGATAGATATTTTCATCAAGGTGTATTAAAAATGCTATGCAAACTCAATGGAGAGGGCTGGCTAACTGAAGAAATAAATTTTAGCTAAACTTGAAAGGATAAATGGATATCTACCCAAGACAGTAAGTGAGGTGGTGGTAACATGGAGGAAGGGACCACACAACATGATGTGTCCAGGGAATGAAAATGGGGCTGCTTGATGGAACACAAGATAGTGTGGGGAGATCATACAAAGATAAGCTGAAAAGGCTGCTTGGAACTATACTGTGAAGGGATCTGTCAATAGAGCTATTAAAGGATTTTTATTTGGGAAAATGACAGACTATAGAAATTAAGTGGCATGCTAACTAATAAATGGTAGATAGAGCAAAATCTCAGTCTAAATACCGTGGTTTTCCTATACAGTGTGTTGCTGTAGATAAATTTGGAATTTTCCCAAGTGCATGAGCATTATTGAACTTCCCCTCTCTAAAAGTTTACCTGCTAAATTTTGGCCCACTCATACAGCCTGTCATCCACAGAGATTTATCAGTACAGGTGAACTTAGAGTCGTTCACAGACTGTGCATTCAGTGTCATTTATAAAAACATAATTTAAAATGTCTTTAGTGTTTTTAAAAGTGCTTTCATAACCTATACCAGCACCATCTCTTAGCTATCCCATTTTTAATAATTAAAGAGAAATTCCTGTTAATTACATCTTCCTTCCATGTCTCTGAACCAGTTGCTTATCTATCCAAAACATATCCTACCCCCCATTTCTCAGAGTTTTAAAGTAAATTTTCCACACTGCATTTTGTGGCAGGCTTAGAAAAGAAACACCAAGCATCATTCCCCAGGTTAATGCCATCCACTGCCAGGGGAAGTCTCCCCACCCTTTCAGCCCTCATTCAAGCTGTCCAGTTCATCTTTTCTTTCACTCCAAGAGTATCCAAAACTTTCTTCCTTCCATTCTGCTACTCACTGGCCATCTACCCCTCTTGACTCACGATGAAAAGTTTCTTTCCTTTGTTCGTTTTCCCCTCCCTCCGCTTCTTTCCTTCCTTCCCTCCTTCCTTCCTTCCACCTTCCCTCCTGAAAAGATACAGTCATTGTGGAAAATCCAGAAAACGCAAAAAAAATTTGAAGAAGGGGGAAAAAGTCACTCATAGACAGCCATCAAGATAGCTGCCTTTACCATTTTAATGTATTTATTCCTGCTGGTCTTTTTCTAAGCATACTTTAACATAGGGACCAAACACTATGCTATGTACTCAAACAGTCACGAAGATGAATAATGCATTATCTCTGCTCTTTATATTTAGAGGGTTCCAAACTAGTCCAAGTTTTCTATATGTTTTAGCACTTTTTTCCACAAGTAAAGTGTGCCATGTGATTTTCAATGTAATGAAATCCTATTTAAAATATTTTAAAATCACCCTAACTTAATGGCTAATCAAAATCCTACCACATAATATTCTCCTACCACAGAGATTCTACATTTATCATCATGTATATTTTTAAAATATGGCATATCAAATTTCCTTTAAAAAGCATAGAATGCAGTTTTCTACATTCACTCCATTAAGATTATTAAGTTAGCATTTCATACTTACATAATGCTGTACTTAAATTCAATAATATTTTCTTGTACCTTTTAAAATTGCATTTTTACTGTTTAAAAATGCTATTTATGAATATCCCCCTTGTTAGTCTGCTCTAAGAAATATTGCTTATATATGAATATTTTGAATTAGGAATAAATGAAATTCCGTTTTTGCTGTCAGAACCAAATTGTAAAAATGCATTGCATGTCTTTGAAAATCAGTATACTCTATTAGCAGGCCTGTCAATATAAAAAGTGCATTCCCTTTCCACCTCTTGCTCTAATAACCTTTTCTGTGTTACTCTGAGGCAGTTCACATAATCAGAGTATATTGTCAGCTTACTGGAGTTGGGGAAGCATGAAATGAAAATCACGTTAATATTGATCCAATTCTTTTACTTGCAAGTGTCCTTGATGTCCTTTTCCACAGAGCAATAACTGTTGATGTTAGGTAGCCATTTTCTTTTATTTCTTATAGTCCAGTAAATCATTTATAAGCATAACTAATGTGAATAAGAACTTACCACTTAGAATAATAATCTGTGAACATTCCATCTTAATTAATGTCCGTATTGCTACTTCTGGGTATTTACTCTGCCATTGAAATAAGTTCTTCAAGCTTTTCAGAGAACAGCCTACCTGCAGATGTAATGTTTATGTCTAGTTTAAAACAATCAAAAGTCTGTACAAGTTACTCATGCTGTACTCTAATTTTATGTGATATAACCATGTATTAAAATGGACCATAAATAGTAATATCAATTATTGATTCAAGTAAGCATTACCATTTCTGAATCAAATTCATTATAACTTTGAAGCTGGTATCTTGGTAGTTTTATGGTGATATAGATAATATCTATTTTGAATTAACAAATATATTCTCTGTCAACAGAAATGAATTGAAGTGAGAACCATGGTTAAATCCAATGCATTCAGACTAAAATACCCACAACTAAGAAAGGAAGAATTTGATGTGTAAACTGTCCAGATTTTTTATCTGTATTAATTAAATTTAGTCAATAACTATTCAGATTTTTACTTAAAGTGTGTTTGAAACAACAAATAGAAATTGTTTATTTGAATAGAAACAGTCTATTTCATTTATAGAAATACTTGCTTTCATAAAAAGATTTTGTATTGATAAAGTGAGGCTCCTGATTCAACATCAAATATAAAAGAGAAAAAAGATACCTGAGTTTTCCAATCATTCTTTCCAATAGTGTTTTTATTCAGTATCACTAACAGTCCTTACCATTAGGATTTTTCTATTGCAAAGACTGTTTTTTCTTTAATCCTGTTCTATACAGAAGATGATTTTTTTTTTCAGTTCTTGGCCTTCAGCAGGTCTTTCCTTTTATGTCATCATCATTTACGTTACTTAAGAAAGGAAATACTATGTCTGTGCTATAACGTCAAAGGCAAAATTTAATTTTGAATTTAAATTATTTACAAAGAAAAATACTTACTTTTCAGTAAATGATTGTTACAGTGAAGTTTGTTCTATGTATGTACTACTGCTTTTATCTCACGTTAAGATTGACATAAAACATTTTTGAGTGTTAGGTTTCTCAATACAACAAAAACCATTCTTTCATCTTATTTAAAATGTTCAAAATTGTAAAATTCTCAGTAATAGATTGATTCATACATATTATTGCACACGGTCATATTACCATATCTAATGTAATTAGTTGGGAGTATTTATCTTAAAATCTTTTCCTTTTAGTGGAAATCAAATAATATCATTGGAGTTACTAAAAGCGCTGTTCTGTAAAGATATTTGTTGCTCTGATTTCAGCTTTAATGAGAAAAAGTAATGTCTATTTAAAATTTCCCAAAGTATTTATGTGTCATTAATACTCCTAAAAGAAGTATTTAGGTTTGGAAATGAATTGCAGCATTTTCTCTTACGTAAGGGGAGATTTTTGTCAAAACACATTTCCCAAGCTAAAAATGTTGTGAAATGGTGTATATTGAAAAGAATTTCTCCTCCAAAAAAGACTGCCATCTTAAACTGATTTCAAGATGTTTAGAAACATTAGAATTTCCTGATATTACATTTAGATAAAATTAAAATGAGACTAAATTTCCATTCTTCCCGTTTCCTTCCAATGATGGAAGAAAAGTATGTATTAAATGCCTCATCAATATAATTCTCTAAAACAAATTGCGATATCAACTTTGTTGAGAAAGCAGTTTTTTTTCCTTATCCAAGATATTAAGAACACTTATATTCTTAAGATGCCTATATACAAAATCAAAAATGCATGTCAAATATATTGATGCTTATGTAATTTTATTTAATAATATCTTTAAATGAATAATATGGTTATTGAGGGAAAATCAGTTTTTAATGTAAGCTATTTACACTCCATTCAGCTTTACAAACACTTCATGGTACCTGCCTACACGCTATCCTTGCTGTCTTCAGGAATTATCCTATCTAGGGGAGGTGTTGAAGGCTCATATTGCCTTGTAATGAATATAAACAGTGTTACAACAGCATGGTGGAGGGAAGAAGATTAATCCCAGTTGAAGGAAAGGAAACCATTATTTGTTGAATACTCATTATTGACTAGGTATTGTGCTAATAAGACCTTAGACGCATCCATTATCTTATTTGAGTTTTTAAATCCTCACATCAGCCTGCTTTTTTCCCCCTTTATATAAATCTTAGGCAGCATTATTGTAAGCAATAAAACATTGGTTGTATTCTTGTTCATTTTTAAATTATGTACTTAGTAAACTTTTAATACTCTTGTTTATCAACATTTTAACAAACATTTTGAGAGCTTATTATATAAATAATATTCACACATTTCACAGTATTTCAGCATCCATTGTCTCATTTCAACATTGCAATAATCCTGTGAGAGTTCAGTTAAAAAATACTTGGTTCTCTTTCAATGGGCTAGGAAACTGAGGTTAAGAGATTGGTCTGGATATATTTTTAAAATACGTTTTTAATGGATGTTTGCAGGGAAAATAAAGTAAGAATTGCAAATCACACAGTCCACCTTACTCATTTATGAGGAGACTGTAAAGGACATAAGAGAAAAGTAACTTTTCTTAAGTAGTGTACATATAAAATGATTAATATGCAAATTATGTTTGTATTTTCATGTGCTCACTCAACAAATATTTATTGATTGCCACTTTTTTTGACACTCGATACACTGGGAATTAAAATCTAATACGAGAATACCTAAATAAAAGACTTCAGAAAAATATCAAAAAATAATATATTTTGACTTATAAGATACAAAATTTATACAGTGAAGAGAATAATCAACTAAACTGAATTCTGAACGACAGAGCAGGTAAGAGAATTCCATGTAAAAAAAATTACACATGTCAGACCTAAAGGTTTGAAACAGTGTGGCATGTTTGGGAACAAAAGCATTCAGCTCTTGGGGAATATAAAGTGTGAAGAGGTCAAATCGGTAAATTAGTGAGATATTAAATAAGCAGGGGCCAGCTCATGAGTCTTACACCATGTACTTAAATTGTACAGATCAAATAACATGGAAAATGTGTTCTTACAGAGTAGATATACATAATATAGGTAGATAGTAGGTAGGTAGATACACATGTATGTTCATGTATCATTTTAATAAATGAAAATTAAAGCCATATTTCTATACTCAATGGAAAATAAATGATAACTATAATATAAAACTGGTAAGAAGCCCCTGCTACACTAAAATTGGCTTTTTATGGGTTTATATCTTTTCTCTTTGTGCATTAACCACACAGACATGATTTATTGTTTCCCTATTATTATAAATTACTTTTTTCCTTATTGGTATAGATGTTTTAGAGTTGTCTATAGAATAATTCCTTAAACAGAAATAAACTACTTTATAGTATTTTTCTTTACATCAACTGTTTATGTGTATCAATAGAAAAAGACATGATGGGCAAACGAAATTTCTTTGCCTTAATTGCCCAGACTTTCCAGTTAGACATATTCTCTGAATATTATCAAGATAAGTTAGTCTCCAATTTATCACTTCTATACTTTAACTTACCCTTGTTTAAAATAACAATATAATTTTTAAATGATAATTAATAATAATTATTATTATAATAGTAATAATGCTAGAGTATAATAACAGTACTAAAAACAGAAACATAGTTTTCTTGTTACTTCACTTTTAAAATATACTTTGTTTCACGTGGATCCTTATTATTAAGAGAAATATTACAAAAGAGGAGCTTCATTTAGGTTCATGTAATGCAGTATTCTATATTAGATGATATTTTCACATACAGAGCTTTAAGCATATTTACTTACTAAGAAATCTAATGTGTATAGGATGTTTACCTGTATTTGCTATTTGTAACATGATGTGGAAAATAAGTGTAATTTTTGGATTTGGCTTCATTAATCTATAATTTGGTGGAATTTTTTATTCTGAAACCTTTCAAATTTTATGGGATTTTAATGTTTCCTTAAAAAATAAGGGTATAGGTCTAGCCTATCCAGCTTAACACATAATTCACATTTTCAAAGCTAAGGCATTCTGGTGGTTTGTGGTACTCGCTTGTTAATTTCCTGATGAATGGCTAAAGAGGCCAAGAAGTGCACTCAGTCCAACATGTCTTCTGAAGATAGATGATCTCAAATAAATTCTCTTCCCAATCAGATTTTGATTTGCTGAGTGTTAAACCAATTCTTTCTAAGGACAGTGTTTATAAGCCTTGTAATGAGACAGCCCTTTGAGACCTTACCTCTTTTTGCCTGTAATTTTGATAAATGAAAGTCTAATTCATAAAGGATATTGTGATTGAAAAGCACCTTTGGATCTCATACCCTTTCATTTAGATAAATGTTTGGTGCAGTATCATAAAAATCAGGAAGTTTACTGAGCTGCAAACTGATAACACTTCAACAGGGATGATAAGTTTGGTGTGTTGGTAGGGATTAGTTTACTACATATCTTTTGAAGACATAATTGTTTTACTGCTTTAAAGCTAGAGGGGGTAAAATTGAATATACATTTCTCAAATATAATATACATTTGAGAGCTCACAGTCCTTTGACTAAATTTTCTTTATTGGAAAATTTTATTTTATATTTTTAATAACACAAGAGTAATGTAAAGCCTTTTTTAAAAAAGACAAAGCAGAATGCACACAGTTGTGATACAAGGAAAAACTTGCTTTATTAAGCTGACTCATGCATAAAGGGCTTTATTGACTATTTCATGTAAAGAACCAAGTTCCCTTTCATGTGAATTCATAGATTCTTCAATAAGCGCTCAAACTGAAGGCAATTCACCAAGAATCTCTGAGATATCCTGGAATCTTCAGGTTAAGATATATCCAGAGGTAACTTCTATGTCTCAGGTTATTCATTTATTCAGTATTTATGAGAACTTGCTGTATCCCAGGCAGCGTGCTAATAACTGGGATTACAAAGACAGAAGGATGTTTCTAGTCCTCAAGGAAGGAGCTTCCAGGCTGTATGGAGATAACAAGCACACAAACGATTATAATACATATAACTACTAGAGTAGCAGCATTTATGAAGTATAAGGGATGGGACTTCCCTGGCAGTTCAGTGGTTAAGACTCCGCACTTCCAACGCAGGGGGCACAGGTTCGATCCCTGGTTGGGGTCTAATATCCCACATGCCGTGCTGCATGGCCAGAAAAAACAGCATGTGGGAGAGTGCACACAAACCTGCCTTAAGAAATCAGAGTGGGGAACTCTGGGTGGGTCGACTTGGACTTCTGTTCAGCAAGTGTTCATGGCACACCTGCTGAGTACCAGGCACTGAGGCTGCAGAATGAGCTATAGCCCAGTGGAGAAGACATACACATAACAGATAGCACCCACTCAGTGTGGTTGAGTTCTGTGTTGACTGTGAAAGTATGGCTTGGTTAGGAAAGGAGGTGAGTTTTGAAGGTTAAGTGAGAATTAGCCAAACAAAGGAGGAAGGAAGGGACATACCATATTGAGGGAATACTTTTAGCACAGGTAAAGAGGTCTGAGAAAACATGACGTATTTTGGAAGCTGTAAATGGTCCAGTATTGCTCATGGGGGAGTAAGAAAAACTAAGACAAAATTGGTAAGGAGAGGGTAAAAGGCCTTAATCAGTCATGCTAAGGGGTTTAGATTTGTATCCTAGAGTAGAACCTTGCACTGAGTGTTGTTTATTGGGAGGAGTTAACACACACGATATTAAGCAGGAAAATATTCTCAACTTATTAGTGTCTAATAATAATACTCTGACAAAAGTATGGAGGGTGGTGTGAATAAGGGAGCTATTAAGGCCTTCTAAACCAGAATGATGATGGCTTGAGATGGGTCGAGTCCGTCACCTTACAGGATGAATCCTGTGTCTGTGGCTTAATTAAGTGGGTAGATCAAAACAGGAGGAGGTGAAGAAGCAAAAGATAATTCGTTCAGTTAGGGAAACGTGGAACTAGGAATATCCAGCTGATGATGTCTAGTAGAAATATGGCTATAAAGACCTCAGGAGAGATTTCTGGGTTATTAATCACTGGATTTGCCTCTTTGTTCTCAGATGATGCAAGCTCCGAGTTTCTCAAATTAAGTTACTACCCAAGAAGCAAACAACGTATAAAGATAGCTGTCCCCAGAAGGTTACTGTTGTGCTGGCTTTATATCACCAAGAATCCAAATGAAATTAAGATAAGGTTCTGGAGCATTCAGTAATCAATCCTCAAGCTTTTATTCCAGAAATAAGAATCATCTGTGGGCCAGTGAAAGAAGACTACACATATAAGCCATTTAATTCCCCTCACCTTCCATGTAGCATTGATCTGTATGTCTCTGAAGTATTTACTGAAAGATATATTTAACAATCTGTTACTTTATATTGTTAAGCTATATTTAAACCATGCTCTCTAGATGCTCTTGTCCAGTAAGAGCTAGGATGACAGATGGTACCTCTCAGCCAGTGACACTCTACAGTGCTGTCATGACATGCTGTGTTCCTCAACATGTGTTTTTTACTCCTCTCTGGGCTACCTTTGCGTCAATTTGTTAATGTTTTAGCAAACAGAATTGGTTCTGAGTCACTAACAAAAAGAAATGTGAAAGCTGCAAAGAAAGAAGCTAAGAGTCTGGTTTACAATGCAAGTTTTACCACAGCGAGATGCACGTCCAAAAAAATGGTTGAGCAAATATCCACAGGCAGTAAGGGACTCTTGGAAGTCCTGTACTGGGCCTAGGAGAATTGACCAGAAGTATTCATTGTTCACTGGAGAGGATTTTGGCCAAAGGCATGACAAGATTTGCAGAGTAATTGCATGTGTACACAATACCATAACATCCCCTAAAACTATGATACAAAAATGTGTAGCAGTGATTTATTAGGCTCCCATATTCAGGAATATATCCACTATACCAAATGAAATGTGACGGTGTTTTTCTAGTTATTGCTGCTCCTTGAAGCCTATATCCTAATACTAAAGCTAGAACACAGTAAATTACACCATTTTCTTCCACATTGAATTCCAACTTCAAGTGACATGAAATAAAGGTATTTCTTAGCTGTATACATATAATTTACTTGTAGCTCAGATAATTTCAGATTCAATGGCACCTGCCAAAGCAGATATTTGAATGCAAATATTGAAATATTTGTTAAGCAGTCAAATCCATGAGAGATTTAAATGTGTTGTAATTTCTAACCTGCGCGTTGATTAATAAGTTAATGCTAGGTCAACTCTTGCTATATTTCAATTTTTCTGAGTTATTTTTTGTGTGTTTGAATTTTGGCCTTTTGTACTATTTTTTATATCAAAATAAGGATATCACTTTAGAAAGCCATTATTTATTTCATCCATTGCTAAGGAAATAGCTGTTTTGATGTACATTATATGTCTACATCATTCCTTACTCTGCCTTTCTGTAGCTTCCCAGTAACAACCATTTCTCCCTTCAGATGTGAATGCTTTCTTGCTTTCTTCATACTTATCTACTTTAAAAAATTACCTGATCAGTTGATTATATAATTCACACTGAAGTATAATTGTGTAAAAGTGTTTAATTTTATGGATCAGAAAACCAAGTTTGTGGTGAAGTACAGATTTTTGGTAGAAAGTACAGTGATCTTAGAGTCGCAAGTCCTAGGTTCCCCAACAAGGCATGTAGCTTTCTCAGCCTGTTCCTCATCTGCAACATAAGAGTAGGTGATTACACCCCTTGCCTTTCTCATGGAGTTATTTAGACCAAACAAGATAAAGAAGGTAAAAATCTTCTATAATTGAAAGTAGTATGTAAATGCAGCATATATTTGTAAGAAAGTAATGGATTTATAAGAAAGTAAATCACAATGACCTAAATTATTATGTTTTGGTTGTGATTAGGCACTGAAGAAGATGTAGTCAAGTCTAAGAAAACATTCCGAAGTCAAGCAATAGTGAATCAGAATGCAGAGACAGAGCTTATGCTGGAAGGAGACGACGATGCAGTCAGTCTGCTCCAAGAGAAGGAAATCGACAATCTTGCAGGTAAATTTTAAAATATTTTTGTATTTGTTGTAAGTAATAAATGCACACAAAGTTATTGAATTTAAAAATCTATCTCCTGATGAATAAGCTAGTGCCAGTGGTTGGAGCAATGCTCAATCACGTGAACATTAATAATTTATCTCATTTCTAGTATTGAAAAGAGGAAACTACATATCAAACTAACGATAAATGACTAGCACCTACTTTCTGTGTAGTGAAGAGCAACTTTTAATAGAGGAGAAATAATGTATAGCATAAACTGTCCCCATCTAACTGCCTAAATAATTGGGGGGCTGGCGGGGGGAACAAGATGGTAGACTTCACATATGACTAACGTGCTAACAGCTGTGAAAAATAGCCACTTCGGGCAGGTGACCATTGAAATAGCCACTTCCTTCCTGCTGTCCCTCTTGGGGATGTCCCTCCCCATCCCTGATTTTTTTCTCTCTCCCCACACTGCTAATCCCCACTACTAGGAGACATACTTCACTTGTCCACCCTCAGTTTTCACTTGGTCCTGGTGCTCGTCTAAGGTCAATTCGGAGCAGCATCTACAATGGCCCAATGGGCTATATATACCTTAGTGTTGGCTAACCATTTTTGGTTTTTAAACCACTTTTGAGAATCTGATGAAAGCAGATTGTTTCATGAAGGTACACAGACAATGTTGTACACAGTATCAGAGGGTTCACTGACCCCTGGAAACCAGTCTGTGGAATCATATCCTAGATCTCAGGCTAAAAACTCCTGCTTTAGAGTCTCAAAAGTGGTTGAATCTTACCTCTATTCTATATTTTCACCCCATACAACATTAGAGCGGCAGATGACAATAGAGAAGTGGACTTACGTTCATTATTATGTTTACAAAATAGCACTCCTGTTTCCAGAACTGAGCTGAAAATTACCTGGCATGCTTTAGGAAAGTCTCCAACAATATTTCTGCCAGTTAGAAATCTCTCATTTTACCAAAGAGAAGATGTTATTGTTAATTGTAAGCTGGAGAGGAATGTTATTCTTCCTCGTCTAGAAAACGTTTAATAAGATTATTCTAACACCAGCTCCTGGATAGGCCTATGTTATTAGCAATTCTGTATCATGAAAACAATTTTTCCTGTTTAAAACTAATCTTAAGTCCATGAACAAATGTTTGCCTTGAATTCCTGAGGAAATGTTCAAGTTTTAGTATTGTTGTTTTTGTGGGGTTTTTTAGTAGTTCAGAGATTTTTATCTGAGGCCACTTGGCAATTTAAACAAATGAAGTCCATTATTTCTTTTTGCCACAGATCGTTTTCTCGTTTTCTGGTCTTATTCTTGATCCTAAAGAACTAGAGAAAATTCACAAATGCGATTTCTGACCTTTTGAGATAATGTGTTGCCTTTCCTCATTCACATATCCTCACAGATATGTTCAATAATTATATACAGTTTAGTTTAGCATCTCTGGTCTTTAGTTCCCACTAAAGATAATTAGTTGATACAAATTTGGCTAGTACCTTGAAGTTTATTATGGTAAGATATGCCCACTAATACCAGAAGCAAAATCTGGTAATGATTAATGACTCCTTTATATTTCTCTCTTTTAATGGTAGCTTGAGTAATTATTAATATTAATTTATGCTTATAAACAAAATTCTCAAAATAACATTAAGTTAAAATATGTAAAGAGCAATGAAAGCAGGCTTGAAATAAACTGTTTAAAAGTCGAATCTTAACCAACTGTCTCTATCAATACTCCTACAACTACTGTCTTTTAAACAGATTTTTCTTTGAGCAGATTTGTGCTTTTCCCTATCCACCAAGTCCTAACTCATACTCTTTCTGTGGAATCCTCGTATCTGAAAAACCTTATAAACTGTCCTAAAATATTGATCTTCTACTTAGTCTACAGTGTTCATTTTTAAATCAGCAGTGCACAAATGTGACCCTGAACTTTGAATGCAGTAGGAAAGAAGTAGGGGATGGATATTTTGTGAAGGGAGAAGTAACAGTCACAGAAATAGTCTGCATAATATATAGGTGTCTAACAGATTCATTCAGTAAATGCTGAAGCCTACTTACTAATCTGGACTGCCATGATAGTGACAATGTCACATAAAAATAATTTTGGAAGTTAATTATAAACCAGTATTTTTAGGTTTTAAAAAAATCAGCTGTAAGTTTTAAACCACATAAATACATAACTTTTTTGTTGATTTAACAAATTCTTATCCAAATAATTGTTATCTCTGTCTCAGAAGTCAAAATTTGCTAAATAATAATGTCTTTCTTGGGATCAGTTTCTGTTTATAAAAAGAAAAAAAAAGAGGAAGAAGTATAGCCAGCATGTCTTGCTAGGAACCGGGCAGTGTTTGAAGGGTTTCATGTGCAGTAACCTATTTAATAGTCACAACAATCCTGAGTGGTAGATACAATTATTATTACCTTAATTTTATAAATGAGGATATAGAGGTCAAGACAAATTTAAGTAGCTTGCATAAGGTTAACAAGTATATAAAATAATGTATTTCCTTAAAAATATGTAGTATATGGCACAAACTAAAATTCACCAAACACTGTCTTTAAATAAATATGTGTATATACTTAATGACTCTTAAAATGATGTAAAAAACAAGATCCTCAGTTTATAACTCAATTTTTACACTGGCTCCAGTATACTAAGAAGTTTATGAATAAGCATAATAATTCATTTTAGTTTTATATATGTGTTCCCCAAAATCATCTAGTAAGTTAAAAAAATCTGACAGGGTATTTTCAGCACAACTGTATTTAAACATTGACCCTTTCTCATGTTTTCTCCATTTTCTTTGGAATTTTCTAGTTTTAGTAAAGATACAATGTCCACAAAGTTCTACAGTTTTAAATGTCATACAATTTTCTGTTTCACTTTTAGTTCCCTTTCTTCCCAAGCTGTTCATCTCAAGAGGCAAGTTAAATATGTATGACTAGTAATTACTCAATTTATTATGTATTGTTGCAAATGGCTAATATGATTATAATATAGAACTATGCCAATCAATTATTACATTAATAGCACCTAACTTAATTTATTTTAATTGCTTTTTTAGTTTGTAGAGATTGACCAAAGTGAATTAGCACCTAAGATTTCATATGTAATTAAAAATTTCAACTTACTAATTATATTGTTACTTAAAACATTGAAATTAATTTGTGTAATTCAACTGATTTTAATCTAAAATCTCAATTATTTATTTTAATTTGAAATTTAGCTTGGCAGGTTATTTCTTCAAGTAATTACTGAGTAACTAAAATTTTTTTTTTTTTTTGTGGTACGCGGGCCTCTCACTGCTGTGGCCTCTCCCGTTGCGGAGCACAGGCTCCGGACGCGCAGGCTCAGCAGCCATGGCTCACGGGCCCAGCAGCTCCGCAGCATGTGGGATCTTCCCAGACCGGGGCACGAACCCGTGTCCCCTGCATCGGCAGGCGGACTCTCAACCACTACGCCACCAGGGAAGCCCGAGTAACTAAAATTTAAAATTAACTCAAATTTGTGTGAATTGACAAGTGAATGATTTAATTTGATAGAAAAGCTTGTCTCCCACTAATAGAATGTATTTCATTTCTTTTAGAGTAGTAGTTCTGTCACATATGCGGGTAACAATAGAAATATTTTACATAATAGAATTAGAATTCATACGGATTCCTTTATTGTTACTTCCAAATGTTAGTAATTTTGCTAATTTAGAGAATTCTGAGTTAATGTTAATGATGATGGTCCTTCATGCTTTCTGTAAGTTGTTAAAAATGTTTTGTTTATGTATATGTAAGCTGTTATTACCAACAATCCACCATTGTATTTAATGTCAAATAACTTAAACGAGGGCTTCCCTGGTGGCGCAGTGGTTGGGGGTCCGTCTGCCGATGCAGGGGACGCAGGTTCGTGCCCTGGTCCGGGAGGACCCCGCATGCCGCGGAGCGGCTGGGCCCAAGAGCCATGGCCGCTGGGCCTGCGCGTCTGGAGCCTGTGCTCCACGGCGGGAGAGGCCACGGTAGTGAGAGGCCCGCGTACCGCAAAAAAATAAATAAATAAATAAATAAATAAATAAATAAATAACTTAAACGATTTTCTACAGGTCCACACCACCTATGTCCAAGGATATTTTACCTGAAATATCCTTCACACATCTCTAATCTACACCCTCCCTTATCTCCTCCTGTCAAAAGCTCTACCCTTTTTTATACCTATTTAAATAAAATACTTTGTGAAATATTCACTAGCCAGTCTTATCACCCCATAACATTTTTTGACAACAACTTTATTGAGATACAATTCACATACCATACAATTGACCCATTTAAAGTGCACAATGATTTTAATGATTTTTGTATATTCACAGTTATGCAACCATTGCCACAATTTTAGCACATTTCATCACCTCAAAAAGAAATCTCATATTCTTTGGCTATTCCCCCCAACTTCCCCATCCTTCCTCCACAGCCCTAGAGGACCACTAATCTACTTTCTGTCTCCATAGATTTGCCTATTCTGCACATTTCACATCAGTGGAATCATGTAATATGCAGTCTTTTGTGACTGGCTTCTTTTAGTTAGCATGATGTTTTCAAGGTTCATCCATGTTGTAACATGTATATCTTTTTTATGGCGAATAATATTCCATTGTGTGAATGTACCACATTTTGTTTATCCATTCTTTGTCATTTATCCATTCAAATGTTTGATGGACATTTGGTTCGTTTCCACTTTTTGGCTGTTATAACTAACAATGCTACTATGAACTTTTATTTACAACATTTTATATGAACATAACTTTTTATTTCTCTTGAGTATGTGCCTAGGCATGGAATTGCTGGGTCAAATAATTACTCTATTTTTAACTTTTTGAGGAACTGCTAGGCTGTTTTCCAAAGTGGCTTCATTATTTTCATTCCCATCAGCAGTGTGGGAGGGTCCAATTTCTCCACATTCTTCCCAATGCTGGTTATTATCTATCTTTTTTATTATAACTGCCCCCCAAATTTTGATTATGTTAATCTTAAGACACTTATTACATAAAGCCTTGTTTTGTAGATGCTGTTCTATATGTTTTCTCCCTCCTTTTAGACTGTAAATTCCTTAAGGCTATCAACCATATCCCATGTGAACCATGAAGAAATCTAACATTACTTGCCCTTAAAATGTTCCCATTGAAAAAGTTCATTATAGGTAAACTGCAGAGCTGAGATAATTATCTAGTTAATTTATACCAAAACAAAGAGACAAAATAAAACTTTTGAGCTCTTGAAATTAAGTATTTGGGGGCTTGAATTATCAGATCATATGTTCATACTAATTAAATCATTCAAATAATGACTCAACTCATTACTTGTCTTTTCCAGTGTATGAACATCTAAAGTTAAGCTAATCTTGGTTCCATCCCAATTTCTACTAATTATGTCATTTTAACTAAATGTCTCTTAAGGTCCCCATTTTTAACATTATCAAAAAAATAATAACTCTCTATCACATGGAAAAGATGTCCTATAACCAATGGACTATAATGTTACTTTGAATATTTTAAAAAGAATAATTAGTATAGGGAACTAGCAATATGGGGAAGAAGTGTTAGAGTGTAAGGGTTGGATTTTTTGTGGGGGGGGTTCAAAATGGTAGACTTACAATCCTTTACACATACACACACGCACACACACACACACACACACACGCATACATACTCTAACCAAAGTCAAGAATCTGAAACTTAGAAGAAATGCATTATGTGAATTTAAGAATGAGAAAAATATAGAAATAAGGGAGGTTTACTAAGAGAAATAGAATGTAGTCAATGGGAGGTTCTCCTAAATGACAATCACTTTCCCCACGTGACTCACCTTTGAAGCTCATCACAGTTCCCATGCACTTTCACTGATGTTTAGAGGGCAGTAGCTGTTCAGACTGTTTTTCTTATTGTTAACAGTCAAATTCTTTGCATTTTGTACAATCTCTGTTCTACCAATTCAAACTAAAAGCAGGTATCAAATGATAGGGATGGAGGAGGAAACTGTTGCTTAGAATTTTTTTAAATTATGAAAGTTTCAGGCATACAACGTTATAATTCAACATCTGTATAAATACAAAGTGATCACCTTCACAATTCTAATTACCATCCATCACTGTAAAGTTGGACCCCGCGCTTATTTACTTAGAATTTTTTTAAGGTTGACCATTCCTACCTCCCTAAATCTCTATTTGACTGCATTTCACGTATTCATTTACTTACTCAGTAACAGTTTTTGAATACTTGGTGACTATGTAGAACTCCGGGGTTCGGAGACTGATAGGAAAAAGAAAGTCAGCAGGAGAATCAGCTCTGCTACCCCTACTCAGCAACTCAAATAACCAGGAATTATGGTATAGAGTATGCCTACCCTAAAAAGTGAAAGTAGACAATTAAGATGATCAGATAGATAATTTAGGCCTTTAAATGTTCTAACTTGAAATGTTCTTCTACCAGAGGCAAAGTTGTTTATTTATAGGGCATACAAGAAGGAAGAACTCAAGAGTCTAGAAAATTATAATAATAAAATGAAAGGAACAACAAAATTCTAAAAACTAAGAGTTTTTCAGGGAAATGTGTTATTTAAAGAAGAAAAAGGAATATAAGCCGAAAGCACAGAAAAAATTTACTATAATTGTTTAATGGAATAAGAATATAAATACTATAGATGAGAACAAGATCAGTTGTTTCCTAGATGGAGATAAACTCTGACTCAGATCATGTCTGCTTGAGTCAGGCCTAACTATTCTACACAGTCCAATTCTAATATGATTAATGAAGATTCTTTTCCTGACAAAACTAGTATTTTTTTGAATTCCTTAACAGTTATACTTAAGATGTTTTAATTACAAAGTCCAACTAGACTGGAATCAACCTAATATTTGTATTTAGGGGAAAATATCTTTTAAACATTCTGGATTCTCTGAAATGCATTTTGCTCAGGATTTCCCCCTTAATTTTTAAACCCAAATGTGTTTTAAGGGAAATTTAATCCATATGTCCCTGACTCACTCACACTTAACTCATCAAAATGTTGTTTAGTAAAAGCTATTTGATGTTGAAAAAGCCTTATGAGTCTTTATAAGTCTTTTTTCTCTCTTTGAATTAGGAAGTTGCTTTGCAGTCATAAATAGTATACCCAAAGGGTTCGTGTTCAGCTTCAAACAGAGAATTCGCAAAGCTCTTAGAGACAACATTAACACATGCCCATTTCTTACAAAAGCTAAAATACTTAAACTTCTAAGTTAATTTAATTTTTTAATTCAGCTGAAAAGTTGTGAAAATCAATAAAAGCTTCACCTTGAATATCTAGCCTTCTTAGCCTTTCTTCATTATTTTTACAATGTCTACAAGGCCATTTTAGTGTCTGCAAATATTTTACTGTATCCATCTTTCTGCATCTCCAAAACTGTACGTCCTCTCCAACCATGGATTCTATAGTCTATAAAAACACTTTTAAGGTACTTTTAACTGTAACAACATCCCACTAACCAAACTTTGTAAGTTTAAAATATAATAAAAGGACATAATTCAACTATGTTTGTTAGACGTCAACCATGATTCAGCTCATATATAATGTTCTTACATCTTTTTTTTATTTTAAGAATAAGCCATTCTTTGTTATGCTGCAAATCTTTCACAGACCACAGTGATGAGGTCTATTCTTTCTAATACAGTGTTCTAGTTGAAACCCATTTTTATTTTTTACTGTTTTCTCTGTATGGAGAGTTTCCCACAAAGTAATCCCTTTACAGATTTATAGTTATACTTACTACCAACCTGAAAAGTAGTGGCAGTGAACAACTCAACTCACTTATCAATAGACCATCTCTCTCCTATATGTAGGCAGCTAATATTTCAAATGTCGTGTTTTTTAAAAAGGATATGATGATGATATTATTCACCTGTTGAAAAGATATGGGTCACCACATTTGTCACACTTGGAGGAAAAAAAGTGTGAGATAACAAAACTGTTTTCCTAATGCCGAACTCTGGACGTTAGCAACTTGGAGGAGAGGAAGAGGTGAGGTTTCATCACTGCCTCACCTCTGAGTGCCCTGCCCTCCCTCTGATTTGGCACTAATTCACAAATAGGTAAAAAACTGATTTTGCCGCTACATTTAGAGCAGTGCCATACAAAAGGACAAAGTAGTCGTTCTGCATACTGAAGATATTTTATTTATTTAATTATTTTGTTTCGATGACTTAGTGCTATGGAGCCAGAGCAACAGCCTGCAAAGGTACCTCAACATAAACAGTCAGCACTAAGGACAAGTTTTACATGGAAATCCATTTATAAGAAGTTATTCCAGTAGAATATGCTCCATCAGATCAATCATCAGTCCAACAAATATAAATCTAGAGCAACTTTTTATCAGCAAAAATGAAGAGAAAGTCAGCCTCAGTTTGCTGGCTAAATATTGTTAAATATCTTCTTTCCAGATAAAATGTTTAGGCAGTTTTATTGATCAGAAGATGGCAGATAGTAATGTTTTATGTGTTTTTTCCTCAAAGTTCTGTTGAATTTTTCCTTCATTTTAAGTCACTAACAGATGAAACAGCTAAATACAGTTGTAGTGCTATTTCAGTTCAATTTGTATCTAAAACAGGAATGTTAAGAACCAAATACCACAGAAAACTTTCTTTAAAAATAAATCTTGCATCTAAGATTGGGTTGTGTGGATAAGTCTTCATTCACCAGCAAGTTTTTGGGGTGGGGGCGTGGAATGAGCTAGTTAAAGTAGTAAAGAGTAAGTGTGGATGGGCAAATGATGCTGGCAGATAACTTTACAACTCTATGAATTAGGTATTATACTTCATTCTAAGATGTGGAAACTTAGGGTCAGACATTGTGGTATTTATTTATGGTCATATAACAAATATCAATACATGAGCCAAGAAGTGAGCCCACTTTTCTTTCTCCGAAAGCCCTTGTGCATTCTACTACATCAGTGCTTTATTTGGGTTTTTTTTTTTTAAATCCTGAATTATAACCCATTGGTGTGTTAGTACATCAATTACTTGGACTATTGCCAGCATTATTTGTAAATGAAATAAAATGAAAAGATTCAAATAGAAAAATGTCAAAATTCATCACACACGATAAAGATAAGAGCTGGAAGGACCTGTTGGGTCCTTATTCTCTGTTGCCAGATCCCAACTTGACTCAGGTTGGATGTGGTTATCCAAACAAAACAAATATAAAATATTGAATATCTACTGTGTGCAAGACATTATGCTGGGTGCTTGGAGCAAAAAGACACATGATTAAAGTTCCTGCTTTCAAGGAGTTTACAGTGTAGAGGGAGGACAGATAATGAAAAGAAAAAAAAAATCCTACATCTACAAAGGAAGCCATGATAACACAAAACAGGGCCCTTGACCGCCATGTGGATTCTGGATGGGTGTTCCTTTTAGTTAATAAGTAAAAGATTTAGAAAGATTTGGAGTTGTTACAGACGACATGTAAACATAGTATGCTAAACTACCCCCTTCTCTGTGAAACTACAGTAGGTCTGAATTATTCAGGTAAAAGTATGAGGCAGAAATCTCTGAAGGTTACTGGGGTGGGGGGCATTTTGTGCCATGAGGTACCTGTATTTTATCCTAAAGGCTACAGTGAGACAATGAACGACTTTTAAGCATGAAAAGATCTAATTTATGTTTTTTTAAAAATTACTCAGGCCACTGTACAGATTATGGTTTTAGGATGTCCAGACTTGAGGTAGGAGGCTGTTGTCCAGATCAGAGGTGATGAGAACAAATTGGTGGTGGAGGAAAGAGGAGAGGAGGGCAGCTTGTAGCAACTCTTAGGAGGTAAGATGTGAAGGACCATGACAGTTGACCAGTTGTGAGGAGTAAGAATGAGGGGAACCTGTCCCGGGAGAAGAAATGATGCGGAAGCTGTTAAATGTGTTTGGGAATGTAAAGACGCAGGGTTTCAGGGGAGAGAAGAATGATGGTGACTGGTCAGATTGGTCTGTTGGGTATCCACATTTTTCAAATGTATAGAATGGTTTGAAATTTGAGAACCAAGTTGGGCATGGAGCTCATAATTTAAACCTCTGAGATCACCCAAGGAAAGTGAGAATATAAAAAGAGAAGAGTAGTAGCCCAAAGTCAGATCCCCTGTGGAACAACAAGGTTTAATTGGCCAACAAAGGACAGCTCCTCAGGGATACCAAGAAGGGAGTCAGGCGTAAAGAGAACAGGAGAGAAGACAGGCTTACCTTGGAGATATTGCAGGTTCAGTTCCAGACCACCACAAAGCAAGTATTGCAATGAATCGAGGCACATGAATTTTTTGTTTTCCCAGTGCATAGACAAGTTATGTTTAATGTTTATATCATATTGTAGTCTATTAAGCATGCAATAGCATTGTGTTTTAAAAAATGTACATACCTTAATGTAAAAATACTTCATTGTTAAAAAAATGCTAACTGTCATCTGAGCCTCCAGGAGATCATAATCTTTTTGCTTGTGGAGGGTCTTGCCTGGATGTTGATGGCTGCTGACTGATCAGGGTGGTGGGTGCTGAAGGTGGGGTGGCCGTGACAGTTTCTTGAAATAAGACCACAGTGAAGTTTGCCACAGGGATTGACGCTGCCTTTCATGAATGATTTCTCTGTAGCATGCAGTGCTGTTTGATAACATTTGCCCACAATAGAGCAGCTTTCAAAATTAGGCTCAGTCCTCTCAAACCCCACCACGGCTTTATCAACTAAGTTTATGTACTATTCTTAATCCTTTGTTGTCATTTCAGCAGTCTTCTCAGCATCTTCACCAGTAGATTCCATCTCAAGAAACCAGTTTCTTTGCTCATCTATGTGAGGCAACTCCTCAACTCTTCAAGTTTTATCATGAGATGGCAGCAATTCAGTCACCTCTTCCGGCTCCACTTCTAATTCTAGATCTCTTTCTATTTCCACCACATCTGCAGTTACTTCCTCCAATGAAGTCTTGAACCCCTCAAAGTCATCCATAAGGGTTGAGATCAACTTCAGCCAAACACCTGTTAATGTTGACATTTTTACCTCTTCCCATGAATCACGAATCTTCTTAATGGCATCTAGAATGGTGAATCCTTTCCAGAAGGTTTTCCATTTACTTTGCCCAAATCCATGAAAGGAATCACTATTTATGGCAGCTATAGCCTTTTGAAATGTATTTCTTAAATAATGAGACTTGAAAGTCAAAATGACTCCTTGATCCATGGGCTGCAGAATGGAAATTATGTTAGCAGGCATGAAAACAACATTAATCTCCTTGTACATCTCCATCAGAGCTCTTGGGTGACCAGGTGCGTTGTCAATGAGCAGTAATCATTTGAAAGGAACCTTTTTTTCTGAGCAGTAGGTCTTAACAGTGGGCTTAAAATATTCAGTAAACCATGTTGTCAACAGATGTGCTGTCATCCAGGCTTTGTTAGTGCATTTTATAGAGCACAGGCAGAGTAGATTCAGCATAATTCTTAAGGGCCCTAGGATTTTCAGAATGGTAAATGAGCTTTGGCTTCAACCTAAAGTCACCAACTGCATTAGCCTCTAACAAAAGAGTCAGCCTGTCCTTTAAAGCTTTGAAGCCAGGCACTGACTTCTCTCTGGCTCTGAAAGTCCTGGATGACATCTTCTTCCAATAGAAGACCATTTCATCTATGTTGAAAATCTGTTGTTTAGTGTAGCCTCCTTCATAAATTATCTTGGCTAGATCTTCTGGATAAGTTGCTGCAGCTTCTACATCAGCACTTGCTGCTTCACCTTTCACCTTTATATTATGGAGATGGCTTCTTTCCTTAAATCTCATGGACCAACCTCTACTAGCTTCCGACTTATCTTCTGCAGGTTCCTCACCTCTCTCAGTCTTCATAGAATTGAAGAGAGTCAGAGCCTTGCTCTGGATTAGGTTTTGGATTAAGGGAATGCTGTGGCTGGTTTGATCTTCTATCCAGACCACTAAAACTTTCTCCAGTCAGCAATAAGGCTGTTTCCCTTTCTTATCATTCATGCGTTCACTGGAGTAGCACTTTTAATTTCCTTCAAGAACTTTTCCTTTGCATTCACAACTTGGCGAACTCTTTGGCACAAGAGGCCTAGCTTTTGGCCTGTCTCTGCTTTCGACATGCCTTCCTCACTAAGCTTACTCATTTCTAGCTTTTGATTTTAAGTGAGACCTGTGACTCTTCCTTTCACTTGAATACTTACAGGCCAATGTAGGGTTATTAATTGGCCTAATTTCAATATTGTTGTGTCTCAGGGAATAGGGAGAGAGAGAGAGACAAGAGAATAGAATGGTCAGTGGAGTAGTCAGAACAAACACAACATTTACCAATTAAGTTTAGTCTTATATGGGTAGGGTACATGGTGCCCCAAAACAATTACAGTATTAATGTCAATGATCACTGATCACACATCACCATAGCAAATATAATAATAATGAAAAAGTTTGAAATATTATGAGAATTACCAAAATGTGACACAGAGACTTGGAGTGTGCAAGTGCTGTTGGAAAAATGGTGCCAATAGAGCTTCTGGATGCAGGGTTGCCACAAACCTTCAATTTGTAAAAACACAGTCTCTGCCAAGTACAATAAAATGAGTTATGTCTATAGCATGCTTTAGAAGCCAAGGAACTCTGGCTCAGTCATTTTCAAACTGGTATTCCTTGGAACACAGTTATTTTGAAATATGCTAATGAGAAAAAGAGTATAGTTAAAGGTATTTGGAAAATTCTGGGTTTAAAAATAAAATGTTACACATATTGTGGGGTTTTTTTTAAATTGATGGAAGGACTTTTCCAAACTTTTAGCATATTAATTAATATGTATGTTCCTAACACCTTGGCCTAAGTAGAGGATGAGGGTGAAGCCAAAAGGAGTGAATAGGAATGAGGAACGAAGAGGTGAAAACTGGAGTCCAGAAGCTTAACAGAGGAGAGGAGACCGAGACAAAAGAGCAGCTGAAGTGGAGGAGGGTAGGACCAAAGGCCAGGTGGAGAGAGTAACTGACTTGAACAGGAGGAAAGTTACATGTTCTGGAGAAAAAGAAATAACAATAAATGCAGAGGCAGAAAAATCTTTAGATAGAGGAAGACATTAAGATAAATAACCAAATTTCATTTTCTCCAAAATTTGAATACTTCATTTATTATGCGGTCAGGATGGATGAATGTTCATATGTGAATTTTTCTAGGAAGGGGCCGTATATTTAGTCATCTTCTCTAAGAGATGTGTGAGCCCGAAAAAGGACAGACAGCACTGCTCCACACTGTAATACCTGAGCTTTAAGCTTTGGTTCCTTGACCTAAACAAATCTGACATTTGAGGCCACGTGTGTTTTTTCAGTCCCACCTCGCACTGTTCCCCTTTACACCTCCTAATCGCCGGCCCAGCTTATCTCCTGCTGTCCATATCCTGCATCAGTTTGTTCAAACTCTTCTCCTGCTTCACAACACTCTTCCCCGCATGTGCACCAGTCTGACTCCTACCCATCCATCACAGCTCACTTCAGTTCACTGCCTCACCCTGACCCCCCACAAAGGCTGGAAAGCATCACAGTTCTGTGAATGCCTATAGAATTTTTTTTTCCGTCCTTCTCTCGGTGGGAGGCAGTATACGTAACAGCAAATACCCTGGAGTCAGATCACCAGGTTTGAATCCTGTCTCTACCATCTCCTAGTTGTGTGACCTTCCCTAAGTTACTTCAGCTCCCAGTCTCATTTTCTCTCTGTAAAATGGAGATCATAGCAGTACCTATCTCCTAGGTACAGTATGAGGAACAAATGAGAGTCATACCCGTCAAGTGCTCTAATAATGCTTAGCTAGACCCTTTCTCCCTTATGCTATGCTTATTCCTGTATATTGTTTATCTTTCCTATGTACTTTAAGCTCTTTGTGGGTAAAATCCGTGTCTTATACATTATTGCATTCTCTCTCAGTGCACAAAACAGTGTATAATTTTTGTTGACTACGTGAATGAGTGAATGAATGAATGCTGAGTTAAATGTCTCTCTCAGAATTTAATTTACAAAGAGGAAACAACTTACACACTGGGAAAAATATGGCAGTTATAAAATTATGTCATTTAAAAAAATAATAGTATGCGCGTGATATAGCTGGACTGACCAATTACATTATAACTCTTACTGGTTTTCAGCATATTTTAAATTGATCTCTTCTATAAAATGTAATGTTTTTCATATTTTTAAAGAACGATTTGAAATCAATTCCAGAAAAATATAAAAGATGTAATCTATTATTTTAATTGACCTTTTTACTATGACATAAAAATGCAACAATGGTGTATATCGTTTTCTATATTCTATATTCAATTCCACAAACACAGATGCTTGCTGTGTGACAGAGCCTGTGTTAGATGCAGAAGATAATGCCCCAGTCTTCAAGTAGCTTATGCCAAATGGGAGAAACAGCCTTCTAAACACATAATATTTGATAAAAGTGCTGCAATAAAGATGTGCCCAGGAAACCATGGGAATGTAAAGACAAGGCACTAGTCCAACCAAGAGGTGCAAAGACCTAGTCCTCCTGGTTCAGTAGATTTAAGTCATCTCCCCTGGTTTATTCACTCATCCAGTCTAGTAGGAACTTACTCTTCTTGATCATTAAATGATATCCTAGTGCTATAAAAGAGTCAATACTCTTCCAGAGAGTGAAAAATGGATTCCATATGTTGAACTGAATGTGATATAACTAGAAACACAAATCTCAGCTGGCTCACTTAGTGCATCAAAAGGCAGAGCAAATTATCACAATGAACATAAAAACTATCACCGTTTTTAGTATATTTTTGTGCTGGTAAATAAGTCAGTAATATTTTACTTACAGTATATATGCTTTATAAGCTTTTTCTTCTATAAAGTTTGTCTTTGTAGAAAATGCACTAGTTTCTGTTGGTTTCTTTTTAACATAAAGTATTATCTGTCCTACAAGGGAATCAAAAAACATAAATGGTATGTTAAAGTTAGAGCCTATCAGATTCTCTCTCAGGACTTTTAAAAATTATTTATTGTAAACATATTAAATGAGATTTTAGATAAATGTTCTACCATGGTGAACAGATATTTTGTTAAAATGCAGCCTTCAATTGCTCTTATATAGAGGGCTCCATTCTTTCTGTTTCTGTTTCAGACTCTGGTAAGCTGAGTTTTACCAGAGGTAGGTTTGCTCAGATCTGAAAAGATTCATGTGCATTCTCAAGCACCTGTCTCATTTTGCACAGTAATAATCTAAGGAAACCACTGCACTGTGGGGATGATTGATTATTGTTCATCTCAATCTAAGGATAGGTTGTGTTCAGAAAGTCACCAGAGAGCGCAAAGAGGCCACTTCTTGGGCACAGTGAGCTTGGTATAAAATTTGGATTTATACAGTGTTTATATAATCAGTAGTGTGGTGTGTGTATGCTAGGGAAGGAGATAATAATGCTGGAAGTTAAATTTATAACTCTTGGGTTATGTATTTTATCAGTTGTTCAAGTTATATTTTCCTGATTTAAGCAAAAATATTCTGTAACTCTTTTCATCGCAAGAAAAGTTTTTGAAAATTTCAGAGCATCATTATTCTGATAATATATTTGGACCACTAACAATAGTCTCTGTAAATAAAGGAAAGCGTCACTGGTAGAGATTTTGTTACTATACTTTCTTTTTTTCTGAGGCATTTCAAATGCTTGAAACCCAGGGAAGTAAGTACTGAGGAATTCAGATCTTCTGCAGCATTTTCCTCCTAACTTCCCTCTCCCTCAGGCTCATACACTGACATCTCCATTTTCTTAATGCCTAAAGTTTTCCTAGGATTCCAAAACAAAGTTCCAACTTTCTCATATTCTCGTATTCTTCAATTGCTTTGAAATTCAAACATTTTATTCTTTTAATTCTGTGGGGGAAACATTTTCTTTAAATTGATAGTGCCCTACTTAAAAATAAGTCCAAAGCAGTGATAAATATTTTAGATATGTTCAGTCACTCATGCTGTTAGTTATTTTCCTACAAATTTTATCACATTATAGAGTTGTAAGTTTTTACCTATTATATTTTCATCTTAAAATTTTTTTGGAATGATATCCTTTTTCAGTAAACATAAAGGATCTCAGATTAGTTTTATTTCTTCTAAATAATGCAGGATTTTAAGTTTAGTAATTTTACAAAGATTAGTCAACGCTTATTATCTCAAAATAATGGTCTTTTACATGTTCCAAAAGCAAATTGAACATGTGGTTTCAAAGTAAGTGAGTTTGGAGTAAATCCATACAGCTGATAAAATTGTATTAATATTAAACTAAGGTTAGAAAATATTCAAGTGACTCTAAAATACATCATAATTTCATGTACACTAAGTATAGTTTTTGCCAACTGAAAGTCATCAAATAATTGTAACGATGCCAGTTTTAATTAAACTTCAGCTCCTTGTCCCTGTGTATATATTCTTTGTCGTGCTTTATATTGAAACTTGTAAAGAATTTTAGCATCATTTGAGAATTTAATCACCATAATTGACTTTTAATAGCCAGAATGCTGTTGACCCCCCTTAAAAAATGATTAATTCCTGGATCTGAGGAAGAGAAAAGCAGTCCCTGACCTCAGGAAACAAATGGACCTGACCCTTACAAGGAGGCCTCGGTATCACTGGGAGCTGGCCTGGGGCTCACAGCTCCGCCATGGTGCTCTCCTGTTGGACATAAACAGCCTCACAGAATACCTGCATCAGACGAGGCCACGTGATGATGTGAGGCAAAAAACAACTTTGTAATTTTGTCTAAGCACAGACAAAAACAGGGTCACTCTGCACAACGCCTCAACATTAACATCCCCCCTCCGTCCTTATAGGAGTGACTGCTACTTCTTTGTCAATTACAGTTTTTAGCCTAGGTCTAGTCCTAGATAAGATTTATTAAGATCTCCAATCACAGAATTATTGCCACTCCCTGACAGAGCCCAACCCGGAGCAAAGCCCTGCTTCCTTGAACCCTCCCCCAAATCACTTAACAAAAGCCCAGATCCTACAATACAATAAGTCCTTTCTGACACCCTCTTACTTAGTCACCTCATGGTTCCTTCCCATGTCTCCCTCACTGCAAGTGAGCAATCAACCCAACTTTCTACACTGCAGTTATGTTCCTGGTGGTCTTTGGCAGGAAGGTATTGACACATCCGTAGCCCCAAAATTGTGAACACTGAACTAGTAGTTAAATAAAAATGTAAAAGAACTGTGTAAACTGTAAAGTTCTGTTTAAAAGTTGATGTATTAAGACTTATAGGCTTAGAATTATGTTTTCAGTAGAATCCTCCAAACCCACAAGTGGTTTTTAACATTCTAACTTTAAATTATATTTGATGAATAGTTCCCTTCCTAAATATAAAACATATGTATTTTCTACTCTAGGTTTACCCTCTCAACTGATTAAAGATCCCATGGCTCTAAAGAGAAGTTTATTCTTCTAAAGAATCTTTCCATTATGCTTGGGTGATCTTTGTTCTAGTTCAGATTTTAAATTAGCATTTAAATTAATGGCAAGTAATATCCCTATCCTTTCAAAAATAGTAATGGATCAATATTTCTTAAACATTATAGTGCCAGTTCTAAAAGGTAAATAAAATTATTTTTCCTTTAGTTACCACTTCAGATGGTGGAATTTTAAACTATTGTATGCAGCAATACAAGGGGAGGAGGTTTTGTCCCATCCATTTGTTTCACTGTTTTTTAATATCTGTCACCTTACCTCTGTGTGTGCTTGAGGACGTTGATATAATTTATCCTTCTATTGCCATAGTATTGATTAGAAGGAATATATCTATACTCAGTCCCCAACTCACTACACCAAACAGTTATGAGATTAAATTTGTACCTAGTTATCATCTAGAACAGAATCTCCCAGATCACCATCTCTCTGACCTCTAGACACGCTGCCCTTTCTAAACTATTTTTATTTGGAAAGGGATCCAAGGTTTTCAAATAACGAGATCTTCCATATGGAAGATCTGCTGGTTTGTGATTGTGCCTTATGTAAACATTTTAATATCGGATCCAGAGGCTCCCCCAAAGGGGATTAAAACATAATCCCTCTCTGTATTGCTGTAGTGGATTAACTCTGTTCTCTCTGCGGCTGGTTTGCTCCCTGAAGGCTACAACAAAAAGACCCAGCGCTCCTTAAACATGCTATGGAATTGGAAGTTGTAATTGGAGATTTCCAAAGGACAAGGGTAAAAATGACACACTATTAAGGCTGAATATTTCATGAGTGTCTTTCTTAAAGAAGGACCAGTTCGAGGCCCTTTTATAAACCCCCAGAAAATCTCAATTCAATAGAATGAGATTGGAGTAAAATCAAAAGGAAAACGCGGTCGCCTTTCAGAAACGCAAACAGGTAGCGAAAATGTGCTCCCTGTTAAAAGTTCATGGAATTGTGAACTTAAAATTAGTAATACTGTATATCTCGATAAATTAGTTTGTTTGGTTTTGACAATGTGTATCATGATTTTTTTAATTTTTTTCCAATTTGATTGGGTATGTTAAATTATATTTTAAGAGAACGAAGCAGTTCGCCATTTTTAATGTTTTTGACCACTCATCGTCTCCAAATGCCAGAAATCTCTGTTAAACCAGAAATCACTAGCTTTCTGTGTTTAGAATGACGACTTTTCTGAGGTTTTATCAAGGCCCAACGATGTGTAAGAAGACACTTTGTTTCCAATGTGAATCAGGTCACCTTCTTCCTCACCTCACTCCAATCAAGAGTACACCTCCTGGATTTCTCCTGAAGTGGCGTCCAGAGGAGCGTCCCGGTGGCTTAAGGGTTAAGGGAGCGGTTCGAACCGGCCCGAGCGTTGGGGGCTTCGGAGGGGGCGCGGAGGCAGGAGGCGCCGCCGAGCGCGCGCACAGACCCTCCAATAAACACAAAGGAGGGCCTGGGGAATAGAAACCCAAATCCACTTGTAATCGTACAAGAGATTCGGGCATAATTACTTGAGCAACCTAGATTAAGATTGATGAGCCTTTAAAGTGGCGCTTTAGATCGACCGCCTCGCCCTTTGGAAAGAAAAACCTTATGGAGCCGAGGTGGACCCCGACTCCGCTCGGCTCAGGCGGAAGCTACCCGCCCGAGACCCAGGCCGGGAGTCCGCGCGTCCGGGGGCCGGGCCCCCCGGTGCGGGCTCGTCGGGGATAGAAAGCCGTAAAGTCAAAGCAGGGGCTTGGCGTTAGCCTGACCCGGGCAGGCGGTCACGGTCGGCGGTGCGGGCTGACACTGACACAGTTTGCTCCATAGCCACCCGTTTAAGCGCGACAGCAGCCGACCGATTCCTCTCTGGTCCTCCCGCGGCAGAAACGCCCGGCTTTGTGCAGGACGGTCGTGGATTCGGTGTGTGCTGCTCCCTGGAAGCGCGAACTCCGCTGCCGTCCCCGCGCGGCCGGGCCGGGCCTGCTCGCTGCGGCCGGGGCGGTGGCGGTGCGAGCCGATCTCCCCGCGAGGAGCCACCGCCGGGCGCGGGGTGGGGGGGGCGGGGGGGCGGGCCTGGGCAACCGCAGGGGGCCTGCCTTTTCATTGCTTTCCTTCTGCTGTTACTGTGACTCATTTGTCTGCATTTGGGGGGGGGCGGGGGTGGAAGGGAATATGATGCACCCTTGCTACAGAAAAACAAATACATTTTTTTCTGATTTCTAAGTCTTTATTTTAAGTCGAGGGTAGAGAAGAATGTCCCCCCTTCGGGGAACCTTAAAGGAGCAGTTAAGTAATGCCAGTTTGAATTAATATTCTACTACGTGAAATTTGTAATTTTCGACTTTAACTCAGATGGAGGGAATTCGAAGTCAGCGCCTTAGTGGACACACTTTCTAAAACATTTCTTTTTCTGAAGCTTAGGCTCTCTCGTCCCACAAGTTGAGAAACAACACTTTTCAAATGCTTTTCTGAGAATCGTTTTGTTCAAGCTTCTTACAATTTCATCATTTTTGACCTATGCTCGGTGAGAAAAATCACTGCTACAGTTTTTCTTTTCTGCATAAAAATGTATTTCATGTCCGTGTTTGCGCGTATATCGGTGTGCGGTGCGCCTTAGGATGTCGATATTAATCTGCCTGCAAGATGCAAACCCGTCAGCGGAGTGGAATTTATATGTTAGACCCTATACCCCTTCACGTCCTCCCGCCCATCCTGGGGGGACGCTGCTGCCCAGGGGACGGGGTTTTCACGGTGGCTGGTCTTTGGGGACGGCGCTGACTGCCCAGCGCGTCTCTCGGAACGCCGTTGATGCTCGGTGGAGAATCGGGGCCTTAAGACAGTCCGTTCTGCACTTTTAAGCTGGTTAAGGTCAGCGCCTCACTAACCATGTAGGATTTCTAAGCAGAGGTTGCAGACTCGCTTACTGAAAGTCACTTATTCGATATTCTGATCTCTTGAGTTTTTATAGAATTATTTGTCTCTAGTCTCGTTATAAGATAATGTGTGAAAGCTAAGCAGACTTATCTCACGTGAAAGGAGCTTGCTGCATAAAATAGACACTATTTTTTCAGTGCATATCTAAAACTAAAAGCCTGTGGTACCCTTCCGGGAGGGAGCGGGAGAGGGGCGCAGGGGCGCAGCCTGACTCCCGTGCCCTCTCTTTCAGGCCCAGTGGTTCTCAGCACTCCCGCCCAGCTCATTGCTCCTGTGGTGGTGGCCAAGGGGACGCTTTCCATCACCACGACAGAAATCTACTTCGAGGTGGATGAGGATGATCCTGCCTTCAAGAAGATCGACACGAAAGTGAGTTCGAGTGATTCTGTGTACAGCACTGGTGGCTTTGTGGCAGGAAGTGGTTTTCAATTTTGCTTGGTTTTGAATGACAGTGGGGGAGGGGAGCACATTCTCATCCTTATAGAAAATAAAATGAATGAAGTAACACACGCTCTATTTTATGGGATTGAAGAATATATTAACAACTTTAAATCCTGTATACCAGAGCATGCACATTTTAACGGTCTCTCTATGAGTGCCTTTGTGTGCACTTGGGCAGATTTGGTAGTGAAGGCAATTGCTCCCAGGTCCCTGGGGTACAGCATCTCAGGCTCTCTGGGAAGACTGGGAAAGGTCTCATGACATTTCTTACTAAGATCACTTTTAATTTCCAAAAGTGTACATTGCAATATGAATAATAATTCATTAAAAGGTTGTACGAAAACTACGGAGCACATTTAGCTATAAATTCATCTCCGTTATTACATCCAGTTTTCATCTCCTGAAATAAGAATAGGTTTTATATGTGATTTTAAGGGGAAGAGAAATCAATTATCTGAGAAGCTTTCATTTAAAATGTGTATACATAGTACATACTGGAGCTCAGATGTTTAAAGTTTGTATTCTTCTGTGGGTGTGGTGCCAGACAATATATATTCAGATGATTTGAAATGCATAAATATTTGTTTATGATATCTTATTTTGTAAATTTTAAAACCTGAGTATTCAACAGCTCTATACCTCTACAGTTTCTTCTGAAATCAATTTTATTGTTGTTTTAACTTTTATATTATTGTGCAATTTGTAAACTTTTTTCCTGAGGCTAAGAATTCAAGAACATAAGTGTCATGCTAGATAATCAAGCATCATTTTACAAAGATCTTCCTTTGAAGTATTTTTCAGAGGCAATTGTTCTAAAATAGCGAAAGACAAATGCTCCCATAGATCCAGAACCTTATTATTTATATTTAATTTATATATAGAAGTAAAGCATTCTAAAACACTATTTGTAGAGTAGCAATTGAAAGTCGAAAATGTACCCCCACCTGAGTTAATTAACGACCCTAAGGCCCACAGGTGATTAGCCCCTCCCGCACTTGTTGACTCTTAAAATACTCTGAGGGATAATCACAGGACTTCTTTAACTTCTAGCTCCAGAAGAGTGGCATTTTGAAAATGAGTTTGAATGTAGTGCATATGATTTTAAATAATTTAAAATTTGTCTTTATGCTTTTATCATTGGCTTGCCCTATGAAGTAAAAAGTAACTTTGGATTTCTGATTCATTTATTCTGCCAGTGGAACCCTTACTGCATAAAATAAGGCTTGGCATAAGATAGGTCAGAAATTATCTTCATTTCATTAGCGTAGTTAGTTTTCATATACGAATTTTAAAAGTTTTATTAGGATTTTGTTAAGTTCATTTCCTCTGAGTTAGTCTGATTTTTAACTCAGCAACCTTGACTGTCATGGCATATTTCATCCTTATATTATCAAAAATTCTACAAAAATATTAACCCAGAAGAGCAAGCTTTCAAAGGTAGGTTTAAATTGCATCTGTTGTAGGATGGACTAGTCTTATAAGTAAGTCAGAAACTGACAGTAGATCACTGTATTCTGTAGCTATACAAAAAGAGCTTTTCTCCAATATTTTAAGGTTTTATTTTTAATTATTTCATTAGCTTATTTCTCAAAAGGTTTAAAATATTCAAGTGGGTTCAATTTTCAAAGTGAAGCATTACATCTTTTGACAGGAAAACAATTTAAAGTGAGACACAACAACTTTTATTTTACTTCATTTATTAGCTTCTAATTAAATAAAAACCAGCAACAGAAATTAAAATCTAAATCACAAAAGTAATTATCCAGTGTATTTCAAGTGCATTTTTCAAATATATAATTCAGATATTCAAGCGTTATTATATAAGCTGAATTCAAATTTCTTTGAATATATTTAAATAACATTTCAAGTATATTTATGGAATGTTAGAAATAGAACAAGCAATATATTTGAAACAAAATGTAAACTTTTTAAAGTTCAGACACTTTCAAAGACAGATAAAAGTACCAGGAGGAAATCTACCTTTAAATTATATCTTTGTTAGTGGAAAATGTCTGGAAGTATCCAAAATGGCAATTTAACTTCTGTTCACCAAATCACAAAACACCAACATCCACACTTTCAAAGACAATGTGAGATCACAATATTTGTTACAAATTAAAATATACATTACACTTTCCTTCAGATGGCATATCCAAATCGTGTTTACTCACAGCCAGATGCACCTAAATCGCCAGGATTGCTATAATCCTTTGATAGTTAAGCAGTGTTCACTGTGGTCTTGCATTACAGCCAGGCTGTTTTCCGGGTGTTACTGTGTACTTTTCAAGGGAGATACGAAATCCTTTGTAAAGAAGTCTTCTAATACTTGTGAGTTTGGGGTGTTCTCCATCCGCTTTCCCTACTTCTTTTTCTCCCCTTGGAGGGGTGGGTGAGATGATGCCTAAACGTTGTGTTAGTACTCCTTTTTAAGGAAGAGATTGTTTTCACTGTCCAGTGGAATATTAGATAGGAATCGAACAGGAAGTTTACACTTAATGAGAACTTTAAGAATAGTATAATCACATTTCGGCTCTCGATTAAATTGTCCTCTAAAGTTTTTCCAAACTTTTCGGGTTGGTCAGGATCTCTCTAGCCAGTCGCCACGTTTGTTTGGCAGCGTTCTCGAGAGCCGAGTGAGGTTTGCCTTGAAACAGATCTAAGTTCGGTAGGAAGTAGTGAGGACACCGCCGGCACTGCAGGCAGGAGATAAGTTGCAGCAAAATCCCGTTAAGCCGGTCACCCAGGCAAGACTCGTCCCAGTCCGACTCCCGGGGATGCTTTTCACACTCATAGGAAACCAGAGTCTTCATGTGGTAATTGTTCAGGGGCTGGCCTGGCAGTTCAAGGTGACGGTCCCGTAAGGTTTTGAGGATGGAGAGGCATTTCTTCCTGCAGCCCCCCATCTGCAGTCTGTTCTCTGCCTCCGCGAACTGCAGCACCCAGGCGTCGCTCTCGGCCGAGCTCTGCTTGCCGGCCAGGGAGTGGCACTCCTTGGATAGGAGATTGAACCCTTCCGCCTTGACCTCCGCCACCCGGTTGGGTCCCGGCCAGGGGATGTGGGGAAGTGGCCAGTGGGCAGCACTCCTGGGCCAGATCCCGGTGCATTTAAAAGCCGGGGTGATCTGCACCACGTACCTATCTCGGATTCTCAGTTTCACTTCGCTGGTGTCTGCCACCATCTTTACCACATCCCTGTAGCTACATTTGTCTACCGCTTGAGCCACCAGCGTCTGAAACCTGGACCGGATTTTGCGCGCCGAGAGGTAGCCGGAGGCGGTAATGAATTCCACCCAGAGGGACATGCTTCTCTTGCGCCCGTCGCTCAACTTCAACACCGCGCAGCCGGGCAGCGAGCCGTCGTCCACAAAGTTGAACACCCCCATTTGGTTAAGGTAAAGCACCACTTCAAATTCGGTGGGGGAGATGACCTCGAGGCCCTCGTAGCGATTGTCCATCTCGTTGAGAGAGCTGATGAACCGGGGCTCCTGCACTTCCACCTCCTTCAGGACGTCGGAAACTACTTTGCAGACTTCCCGGATAGTTTTGGCAATGGCAGCTTTCCTGGCTTGGCATTTTTCGTTGTAGTATTTATTCAGATGGTAGACCAGCTTGGCCTGGGCCGCGATCATGTTGGGGCAGAGATCCGGATTGTACACCGGAGTCTCGCAATAAGCTGTGGGATCCAATGCGGCTGCTAGAGCTGGAGCCAACTTCGGTGGAGAAACGGGCCGCCGCGCTCAGAAATGTATCAGAAACGTCTTTCCGAAGTGCTGCAGCGGTGGATTCCTAGCGCCGCTTTCCCCCTCCTTTTATCTTTGAGCCCAGCCGGTCTTAAAGTGAAAGGTTGTTCTCCCCCCTCTCTCTCTCTCTTCCTCTTTTAAAGAATCCTTGTGTGAGAGAAACGCATGGAGAGATCACCTTCTCAGTCATAAAAACAAAAGTTGCGCTGAGACCCAGCAAGGCTCTTCCAGTAGTCAAAATAATCAACCCTTTCCGTATTTATTTACGCTTTCCCGTAATCATGGTGTGTGCAGGACTGTTAGTCAGATGGAGGAAAAGTGTGCTGAGTGTGTGTCGGGGGTGAGTGTGCGTGTGTATATGTCAGAAGAAGCTGCGGTTGGTTTGTCTAAGAGCCCAGATGCACTCGTGTGGAAATTATAAAGGCAGGGCCAGGCAGGCTGGCGGCCAATCGCCACTGGGCTCGTCACCACAGCCTCTGTCAGCTCCAGCCCGGCTAATTAATCCCCCCTCGTGGATAGAGGCACACAAACTAAAGGTGGGAGGCTGCTGCTGGGCAGAAAACCACCCAAGCCACCTAGACAGTTTTGGAAATCAAGAGGAATCTCTCAGCTTTGGTATTAATTGAAGCATACTGACGTTTTGAAAAGACTTGGCAAAGTGGTTCTCTTCTGTGCTTGAAAACCCTGCTTGTCTTTTTACTGAGGAAATGCAAATACAGGTGTACTAATGGTCATCCATCAATTGGTGAACTAGATGGGGTTTTCTAAAACAAAAGTCACTAACTTGCATTTAGAGGAAGATAATTAATGCCTGTTAATCCTCGAGGTCTTTTTGAATGCAGGGTGGGAGTTTGCTCTTTCATGTATATGCAAGTTGGCTTTAGATGGACTAATACCTGTATAATTTTCTGGATGTTCTATGTTAGAATGATTTTTTTTAATGTTATGAGGTGTTTTACCTATGTTTTTTCTCATTTGCAGTTGTTGAAAGGAATCTGAAAATTATTGCTGTTAGATATTGTCTACCTCAGTTTAAGTTAGGATGTTTCAAAAACGTTTAGTACACCCCTCCCCCCATCTGCAGTCCTCTTTGTACTTTGCCCAACATTATAACCAGGACACTAAGTTTTGTACGCATTGGCAGAAATATTTGTGAAATAAACTATCTCTGTGATTCAGAGGTTATTTTAATGTGAGTTCCTAATGAGCTGTATTTTAATACGTGAAAATTCAGGAGAGATCATCTAACCTACTGGCAGATACCTATCCTGAAAATTTGTAGGTTTGGGGTTTCTGTCTTGTTTACAGATGCATAATTAAGGGTATATCTCCTCTCCTAAGGGTCCTTAGTTGTCACCTGACAGTAGACTTCTAATTTTATACTATGTCATGTGACTTGATTAAGGGAAATGGTTAAGATTTTTAAAGAAAATTAATTTGCAGTCATCGGGGTTTTAAATTTAAATATCATTTTTGAAAACTTTGAGAGAAATCAACATTTCTAAATTTGGGAACCTTGAAAAAGGAGGGGGAAATGGATTTATGTAGAACATTTTTTTTTTTCCTGGTGGTACCAACTGTGTCCTTAATGTACGGGAAATGGAAGAAATACTACTTAGGGGTTCTGTAGTTGTTTTTAAACCTAGGCAGATTTTTAATTCCCTACCTTTAATTTAGATGCCATCTCTTTCAAATTAAGAACATTTCCAGCAAAATCCTATAATTCCTGGAACAGGTTTGTAGGCACTTTCTTTCAAGATTTTGTTCAGGGCTCCCTCTTTTTACTCAAGCTTTTGATTTTCTTTTTCTTCTTTGCACAGGTACAGCATTATACTTTCTTGTTATCCAAGAGTGGGAGATTTCGATTTAGCTTAAAATAGTACATTAGATTCGGGGCTCACGGCATCCACCTACTCTGTTCCCCCAGAGCCTTCCATTCCCTTAGGAGCAGGGATTGGGCGCACCCGCCAGCCCCTCCCCACTTTGCCGGCGATGCGGGTGAACGCGTTGCTACCTTTTGGCAGTTGGAAGAGGAGGAAGAGGAGGCAAATCAGAGCCGGAGAACCTGCAGCCAAGAAGGCGAAGATGTGCCCTGGTCTCTGGGGAAAAGCCACCTCTGTCCCCACCCAGTGCAGGTCCTGCGTGCTTCCCGCTGGTCCCCTCTCTCCCGCTGCTCGACACTCCCGGCCCATCCTTCCTTCCTCTCTCTGCTCCATGTCCCATAGGCAGGCTTTGGTGTGTGTGCGTGCGTATGGGTTATTTTAAAACCCTACTTAGTGTCCCAGGTTTCTCCACGTCCGCTCCAGGCCAAGGTTCTCTGCCCTCGCTCCTCTCTGCCCGGCCGCCGCCCGGGCCCACGTGTGGTCGCGGCCGAGCCCGCGCTTTCTGGTCGCCGGCCGCGGGCCCCTGCGCCCCGCGCGCTCTTCCTTGGGTTCAGGTCAGAGTGGCTCGGTAGAGACCTGGCCCCTCGATTTCTTGGGCCACCTGCAGGTGCCCCCAATTGTCGAGGAGGGGAGGCAGCCTGGGACGCAGAGGCCCCAGGGCCGTTCGGGGGACCGTGGCGCGGCCGTCCGGGTGGGTCTAACTGGAAGGACGCGAGGGGCGCCGGGCAGCCGCGCTGGAGCCAGGCGCGCAGGTGGCGCATCTTCGAGGCTCACTGTGCGGCTTAATTGGGTTAAAGCAAAGCTAAACGCCAGAGCACTTCGTGCAAACTAATTGGTGTAACCAGGGCCTTTTCACTAACAATTTGCACTTTGAAGAAGAAAATGGATAGTGAGAAAAGGACTAAGAAACTCGTTAGTCCTAGAGTGTTCCCGGGAAGTGAAGTCATTCGGTTTCAAGGACTCTGGGACTGTGTTTTCTGAGCTGCTTCCTTCAGCACCCTTTATGCAGGGAGCTGACAGTGATTTACATAACATAGGATTCAGGCACCCGTCCTTATCACTGTGGGGGAACTGGGCGCCCTAGAATAATACTTCAGCGCAAGTAGCGCTTGTTGCTGCAACACAGTGATTTTCTATTACACTGAACACGTGAAACGAATTGCCTTCTGTAGCTGATCCTTTCAGCGATGTCAGGCACCTCTCATTGTTGAAGGGAAAATTAAACTATTCTGAGTGTGCTTTCTATCCCTTAATTTTTTGTTGTTGTTGAGATGACCTACGGAGAACATACAGTACATTTTTGTGTAGTTCTGCTGATTTTCTTCTAGGCTTTGGAGATAGACTTGTTTTGTGGGAGCAACTTATTTAACTATTTTATAGTAATTTTTAAAAAATATCATTTGACCTATTGAACTAGTTATTTTATATGATTGTGTAATACATGGAGATAGCTTAAAATCGCTTTATTTACTTCTGTGAAGAGTTCATAAAACAACTCTAATGACACCAGTCTTACTTATATTATTTTTTTTACTATAAATATAATCATAGTGGTTAGTCCTGGAATGAAAGCTTGCGTGTGTCCCATGCTTTAGGATATAAATGCTTAATTGTTTTCATTGGTATGCTGTTCAGACGTCTTTGACATGAGCTAATAATAGAATGATAATTGAAGAAAACTGACCTAATTGAAGGAAAAAAACCCAAGAATCTCAGGATTTAATGACAGTATGAGATGCTTACATTTGAATGGTATTTGGGCGTTTAAGGTCTAACCGACTTGACTTTTCCATTCCATTTACTTAGTTTATTAGGCAGCCTCGATTTATTTTTTTTAATATATCTTTACTGGAGTATAACTGCTTCACAATACTGCCCTAGCCTCTATCACACAACAAAGTGAATCAGTCATATGCATACATACATCCCCATATCATACATCCCCACATCCCCTCCCTCTTGAGGCTCCCTCCCGCCCTCCCCATCCCACCCCTCTAGGTGGTCACAAAGCACCGAGCTGATCTCCCTGTGCTATGTGGCTGCTTCCCACTAGCTATCTATTTTACATTTGGTAGTGTATATATGTCCATGCCACTCTCTCATGTTGTCCCAGCTTACCTTTCCCCCTCCCCGTGTCCTCAAGTCCATTCTCTATATCTGCGTCTTTATTCCTGTCCTGCCCCTAGGTTCTTCAGTACCATTTTTTTTTTAGATTCCATGTATATGCGTTAACATATGGTATTTGTTTTTCTCTTTCTGACTTCACTCTGTATGGCAGACTCTAGGTTCATCCACCTCACTACAAATAACTCAATTTTGTTTCTTTTTATGGCTGAGTAATATTCCATTGTATATATGTGCCACATCTTCTTTATCCATTCATCTGTCAGTGGACATTTAGGTTGCTTCCATGTCCTGACTATTGTAAATAGTGCTGCAATGAAAATTGTGGTACATGTCTCTTTTTGAATTATGGTTTCCTCAGGGTATATGCCCATTAGTGGGATTGGGCAGCCTTGATTTAAAATGTGCAATTATGAAAAAAATTGTAGAAAGTCACAAGCATACCATTATCATAAATTTTAGGACTATTAATGCATATAAAGTAATTAAGTATTGTGATCCTTAACACTTTCAAGCATTCAAAATAACAATGGCAAAATAATTTTTCCTGAAGTGCTAATTGCTAGGTAACTTATCCCTTCCTTCTGTAAACCTACATAATTTATATGGGACACACAAAGTAATGTGCACATAGGCACCTCATTAGGTTAAAGAAAAACTCTATTATGTTGAGAAATGTAGGAATGCAAGGTTTCTGTGTTTTAAAAAACCTAATTTAAATGTGAATTGCCTGTTCATAAATTTAAGCAATTGTGACCTTTCATCTGGAAAGGTCTGTTAGTTAAAGGACATGTATGCACACACATGTTAAATGCTCACATAGATATTGTTTTATGTTTTTTCATTATCTGCTGGCTGCTATTCTATTCACAGGTATTCATGAATTTAAAGTTTTATTTTTTTAATATGTGCTTATTACACTGGGGAGATAAAAAGAATATGAAGTTGAGTTTATTAAATTATTTATCCCTACTGCTGGAGTGGCTTTGAAGGCTCATTGTACACATCTGATTTCTGCCCCCGTCTTCTTTTTTGTAAATGCACCCGGGCTATTTCATCTGTTTCATTCTGCCAGACACAATATATTTCTTCTTTTACACTAGAGAAATTAAAGACAGATATTTGTGCAGGGTTTTCTTTATGTGTCACATTAAATAAAGTAAAATAGAGGGAGTTTTTCTGGTAATCTAACTTGATGGCATCTATACCTTTCTTCCTGTTGTGACTCCTGTATAAGACCGCTTAAAACAAAATAGCTTGAAAGCTTCAAAAGTTTCAACGAGTTCTTAAAAGAATTATTTCATATTTTAATATCAGGTTTCTGACAAAGTAGAGCAGAGAATTGAGGTCACCGTTTGCACAATTTAAACCCTATTTTCTTTAACCAGAGCACCCTGATAATTGTGGTTACGTTTTAAAAATTATTTTCTTAATTCTTCACTTGAATGTTCAAGACTGTTGCCTCAGTTTTCCTCACCCCCTAGTACATGATAATATAGTCACATTGGTAGTAGGGAGTACTTTTTTTTTTTTCCTACAGTGTTGCTTAGTAAATTTATTATTGGTATTAATAAATGTTGAAAAGAAAGTAACTTTGAGATTAAAAATGGAAGTTGGAAGGGTACTTTACAAGAATTATCACCACTGCTAGATTTGCAGATTTGAGGTGATTCTGGATAACTCTGGCCAAAACCTTTCTTTTGGTAGAAGAAAGAAATTTAAAGCCTGGGTTATTTAGATAATTGTCTCTCTTTCCTCACTTCCTTTGAATGTATACACAGCGGTGCAGGATATTTTAAGTTGCATCTGTAAACTAACAAATTTGAGGGGCAAGGTTGTCAACCAAAACATTTTCTCATTGTTCACAATCATTCGTGATCTCTAACCCTTTCCAAACATTTAAGGATATTGGGGTCAATCAATCATTTGTTGAGTATTATGGAGGAAGTATTGATTCCAGTATTCCAATTCCCCACTGACCCTTTAGAAAGTCACTGTTATCTTTATAATCTGTAAAATTTAAATTCATTTTACTAGATTTCAGCTTATGTTTTTAATTTGGATATTATAGACATATTGTGACAGGATAAATGGGCTCATGTGATTCTTTTCTGTATGAATATATGAAAACTAGGTATTCCTTAACCCATTATTAACATGGATTTATAGACTTTTGCATATATGACTACATCTTTAGTACTCTTAGTACAGTACAGTTTTATTGCACTTAGAGAAAACAATGGAATCAGATGTGATTAGTGTCTGTTAATCTGTACGTCCGTAGTGGGTCATCCAGGACTGCATAGCTCTCATTACTATCCCAGACTGTGTGTGATTAAGCCACTGAAAATATTCGACGTAACCTTGAGACTAAAGTACAGAATGTAGATAATCAGCTTCCAGTGACTACATGTCTAAAATAACATTTCCTATTCCTAATTTACAGTTTCAGAGCTTATTTTTTAATGAGCAAAGCAGTTCCTCTAAGCTAGGATTTATTTTTTTAATGATCAGTAACTGGAGTAAGTAATAATTTAAAAGGATAATTACACTAATAAAAACCTATTACCTTTATCACATATGCAATAAAATAAATACTTTATAGAAAAAGATGGAAATCTGTTTATGAATAGGAATTTCCTTTATAACTTTACATATAGTTACAGATTATAAACATTTTCTGAGAATAGATCACCTAAATAATATTTAATTTCCACTTACGTATGATTATTTTCACGATTCTAATAATATACATTTCAGTGTACCTATGTGTACTATTTCTTGAAAGCGCAATTTTCCCATATGATTTGTCACAAGTGTCAAGTCAAAAGTACTAATAAGTTAATACTTTTTAATCTAGATATGTTTGTTTATTTTATCTTAACATCTAGATCAAATTAAAAGCATGAAGAGCGTAAAGAGTTTGTAAGACATAGTGTCTCTGAAAAAACCTTGTGAACTCAGTGAAAAAAAAAGGTATAGCTTTATTATTTTATTTTTATGTGAAATCTATTTATTATTAAAGTCAGGTTCATTATGTATGTTTTGCATACAGTACTGATCTGGTCTATGATTTTTCAATGTGAATGTTCCAGTCTATGAATCTGACAAATGTGTACAGTCATGTAACATCTGGGACATAGAACATTTCCATGGACACAAAAAAAGTTTCCTCATGCCCCTATTTTATTTTTTAATTTGTAAATGTTATGATTCATTTATAAGTGGGTGTTTTAGTTTTATATCCAAAAAACTTTAGACTATAAGCACCTTTAGTTATTCCCTTAGAACTTACTATTTTATCATGCTTCTAATTTAAGACCAGTTTTAATCAGAGAGCACCAAAGTAGAGGCAAAATGTAAAATGCTACTTCAGATGTACAAGCAATAGGTTCACAGTTTTTATTTTACATGAAAGTTGTTTCATTTCAATATGTGACATTAAATGCTTGGTAAAGGATTCATTTTCAAAGGAACTGGTAATATTTGTTATGCTCGCATGAATATATGTATTAGATTTAGGAATAATAGTTTACAGTTTGCACATCAAAATACGTATTAAGAAACGGGGGTTCCTCATGTAAGTTAGCAATATTTGTAATGTTACTAGCTTTATGTCATTAGAGAAATAAATCTCCTCTCAGTATTTAAGTTACATTTTACTTTACATTTTCAGTAAATTAATCCTCCCTTTGAATGGTGGGGGGGGACAAGGCCAAGGAGTTTATTAGAGCTAATATTAATTAATATATACACATTCTTGGAACATATGCTTCGAATCCTAATTTTGTATAAATATACATTGTCATTTAAATTTAGATGGTTATAAATACTCCAAACGAAGAATTCTTAAATTGTAGTAGTGCAAACATATTCATTGATAATGAAGCCCTTTCAAGTATTTTGCCCTTTTACAACTTGGAATAGTACAACTAGTCTTCTCTTTTCTTCCTCCAAGATATAAAAATACAAAATTATTTAAATGCTTTCTGTTTTATATTTTTATTTGGCAATTATAATAGGAATTTTAATGTTATGCATGCTTTACAGGCCTATTAAGAGAAGTTATTGTTTTCTTAATAATCTTAAACCATTTTTAGGAAGTACACTCTTTTTATGGTTTGCAAAATAGCCTGTGCATGCAGGCTGTATGCACACACACACACAGTGTTTCAGATAGTAAAAGATTGAATTGGCCTCTATACATTTTTTGTTAACCTGTTAAAAGGAAACCTCCACTAAATATAGGATTCTTGTCGCCACCAGGATTTAATATCACATCTGCCAGATTCTTCTGTAATAACCCTTACAGTTTTCAATAATACCTTAAGAGATTGCAGCTAAATGGATTTTTAAAGTAGTAATAACTGGAAGTTCCAACAGTATTTATCCAGTCATATACACTATGGCAGTTTCGAATGTCATGAGCTTTTAATTGCAAAATTGGGAAGTTTAAACATTACTTGTCATTCTGTCCGTATAAGTAAACATATATTGCTCAGTCACTCACATACATCATACGCATGTGTATACATAAAAACGCCTTCACTTACTGAAAACTGTTTTCACTTCTTTTGCAACAGGCCAAGGTTAAATTTTTTGCAATGTGAACCTGTATTTGATAAGCAAATTGCATAACTCACCGGTTGGGGGGGAAGTGTAGGGTTTTTTTGGTTTGGGTTTTTTCTTGTTGTTGTTGTTGTTGTTGTTGTTTTTTCCCCTTTTACTAGCAAATTCAGTTCTTCATTTGTTTTGCTCTCCACGCTGCATTAGCACAGTTTTCCCCTGTGTGCATCTGCCAGTGTACAATTTAGCCACGGGCATCTGTAGACCTTGTGGTGATCAGTATTGCAGGCAAAAGCCATATGTGTTTAAATTAAAAAAAAAATCTCTTTATTTCATTTGCTGTTTTAACTGGATGGATAACTTTTGTGCCTCAAGACAGAAGAAGAAAAAATACAGAAATAATTAATTGCCTCTATTCTTGAGGCAGTTTCATTTCCCCCTCCAATATGGAATGCTTGTCAGCTTTCCTGATAAATGACTGCATGTATTTGCATAGATTTTACATTAACACAAAAATTAGTTTTATTTGTGGAAAACTAGTTTACATAATAATATAAAACCTAGTGTTATTGATTATGTTTCCAAGCATTGATGATTTTTTAAAGGGATTGTAGTCTTCTTATTTTTCAAAGATCTGATCAACCTATTTCTTAATTTAAACTTTCTTTTGCTTTATATAGTTTTGCACTATACGTAAAAATGTTAAAATTTGAAAAATTATTTTCTAGATATATTAACCACCGCTGTTTCAGATCCATGGTGGGTAGCACTCATTTGGTAAAAAGATTCTGATTTTAAACTTTTGCCAAGGAATATTTTTAAATACATATTATCAACTACATACACCTCCAACAGTTGGCAGATTGCATCTGTGCAAATGATTTTAATTTTCATATTCATGTTATCAAAAGGATGTGTACTATATTGAGTGTGTGTACTTGAGTTCACTCCTGAGACATTATGCATTGTTTACAACCAAATTTAAAATATATCTGAGAACTATCCTTATCTTCAATCTGTTTCCTTAAATGTACTTAATCAATTGATCACCCTAATGCAGCCTTGAAAAAAAAAAAACACTCTGCTGGAGCTATTTGGGTGCTGAAAACAATTCTCCTTCTCTAAGTGGCAGGCAGTAGATATTTATTCATACTGTAATCTGGCATCTTGTTGTCTAGAGGCAACCTGCTAATTATGTGCTATCATTGTGTTATCCATGTTATGGAAAATCCAAATATGTTCACTGTTGTTAGTTAGATCACAAAGCTTTTCATAAAATATACTTGATCCTCAAGAAACCTACTACACTTGATGGCAGCCTAAACCAGGAGTGTCTCTGCTACTCCTTGATTCTGGGACACCCTGGGTGCCAGCTGTCACAGCTCAGCTAATGATGACAAATGCCCCTCTCTATGCAGATTGCGGAGCTTGCAGGCTGCCGTGAAAGGCAACCAGATTACCTTTCTTCAGATAGTAACTTAACCTTTTAAACTCATGTCAGAATAAAATTATCAGCTGTGATAGTTTCAATATCTGTATCTTTAAAAACAAAAAATCAGAACAATATCAAATTACACTGACTTTTAAAAAAAAGTTTCCAATTTTTATATAATTTATATTGCTTTACCATTGAATGCTATAATCTTCTGAAATCAGAAGGTCTAGGAAAGATATATTTCACAACTGCACTAGAGTGTGTATTTGAATGCTGAATATAACTCAAGTAGCGTGAATTATTGAGAAAATTATCCAGATTGTTTGGGTGAGAAAATAGGCTGGTGAAATTTTGAGGGAAATTTTTTTTTTTTCCCTTCTCTTCAGCTGTATGGTAAAGCTTCTGTTCTCCTGCTATGTGTATAGGCCCAGCCTGTTCCAAATAAATGGTAAATTATTTCTTTAAAATTCTATGGATTATTCCAAAATGATTTAGGGGGTAGTTGTTTACTGATGATAGTTTTCTCTGTTTTCAAACTTGAGCTTTTGTTTTAAGTTGTTAATTAGTGCTGTAGAAATTTGTTATTATATTATGATCCATATACTACACAGATTATCATATACTACACAGATTATTCAAAACATTAATGAACGCCATTAGCCATAATGTAATACAGGGAGATAAGTTGCCTTAATTATTAAATGAGGTAATACTTTACAATTGCAACATTCTTTTTGATTTACAAAAGAGTTTTATATGCATTTATTCATTTGATACTTAAAATTCTGTGAGTTGAGAGATGGGTGATAAGGAATGGGGACCAATACTTAATGAGTATTTAATTTCCTTCAATCTTCACAAGAAGTATTAGTTCACATTTACAAATAAAGAGACTGACGTTTAGAAAGGTTAAATGTCTTACCAAGGGTCACAAAAGTAATTGCAAAACTAGGTCTGTCTGACTGTGACTCCTATTGGCACTATAGAATCTAGACTGTATATTGCAGAGCTGTATGTATATGTGTAAGTATGTATGCATGAGTGCACACATGCGTGTCCTGTCTATACCCAGAAATAATTTTAGCAACTGCTACTAGGATGTAAGTGTTATTCTGAAAAGAAACTACGGGCTTACATTTACATTAAGAGTATGATTGATGAGTTCTAAAGATTGCGTTCTTTATAGGAGGTTTTTAATTAAGTAAATATTGAGACACTGTTTATGTTATCAATTTTTATTTTATAATAATATATCGATCTATCTCATAGGGAGAAACTACTTAGGAAATATACATATACTATTTAATAAATATCAAATTGGACTAATTCACCTACAGAACCACTTCATTGCAAAACCTAAGTTTAATGGGATATACCTCTATAAAAATGATGAGAAATAATTCTTCCACAATTACTTGAAGTATCTGTATACTTTTTTTATACATACAGTTTTACTCTGTGACATTAATGAGTTATATAAGCCATAATGCTATACATCTTAGCTCAAGACACATCGAAAACTCCCTTTTATCATGAATTTAAATACAGTCATTTCCAAGAAAGCTATCTGAACACCAACTGTTTTTATGCCTCGCTAAACTTTTCTTTGGTACAGATACTACAGTATAAGGATTTTTATCAGTGATACATCTGATTATGTTATAAATGCTTTACCTTTGTGTATTTTAGTTATAGAATTATTTATAATTACTAATCAGTACTAATGCTTAATACGTTGTAAGTATTCCACTGTATATAAAAACTATAAAGAATTTATAGTGAACATTTTATTAAACTGTACCAAGCAGTTAGTACTAGGAATTACAAACTAATTCTACCTCATATGAAGACATTTTATGTCAGAGCAGGAGAAGACTTTAGAGGAGAATGTAATGCAAGCCTCCTCATTAACTGTCTGGATCTTCTCTTTGACATTCCTAAGGAATGCTCATCCAGCCTCTGTTTTTATCCCTGTTGATGAGAAATTCATTATCTACTCAGATGGATACTTGCGCGTACAGACAGTTCTAATTGTTAGAAAAGCTCTTCCTAATATTGAAACAAAAGTCTCTTTTTGCCACTTTCACCTTTTGGTGCCGTCTGTATAGATTTGCCCCTTTAACAGAAATAAGCCCATTAAATTCAGAATTTAAGATACCAAATTGAGGGAATTCCCTGGCGGTCCAGGACTCCGTGCTTCCAATGCGGGGGGCATGGGTTCAATCCCTGGTTGGGGAACTAAGATCCTACATGCTGAGCGGTGTGGCCAAAATAAATAAATAATTGAATAAATAAATCTTTCTATAAAAAAAAATAAAAGACCTTAAAGTGATCTTGCCAGTCTTTAAAAAAAATGATACCAAATTGAATACGCTCTGGCCTTTCAGACATCACACCTACAGCACCTCATCATTCAGGATCCATTCTTGTACATCACTTCCTTCAAGTGTGGTGCCTAGAATTCATAACTCCCAAAGTGGACTGGAGAGTACAGAATAGAGAAAGGCCTCTGTTAAGTGAAACAAGGCCGTTATTCCCTTTTTGGGGGAACCTCCGTAACCCTGTTGACAGTTGCTAAGCTGCGTGCAACAAATATCTCATCTGTTTAAACATATGTTACTGGGGTCCTAAGTACATGACTTCTTTTAATTTATCCAGCTCATTTCACCTTACTATTTTTAGCTATTTTTTCCATGGTTTGACTTACAATAAGTTATGTGTTATTGTTTTGAATATGAATTAACAAGCATAACAATTCTTTCTTAAAATTTGTCCTAGGCCACACATAGAACATCCATAGCCAAACAGAATTTAGTTACAATGAACTTACTGTTTTTGCTCAGCCTAAGTATACTAAGAGGTTGATCTACTTAATAAGATCTGTGGATAGATTAAATCAATAGATTACATAGTCCACAGCCTTTGGATAGTTGGTTTTTTTTTGTTTTGTTTTTTTTTTTGCCAAACACTTGAAATTCTAATAGTAGTTTTTCATGCCTTATCAAAATATATATCTAATAACCCCTATTTTATATTAAGTTCATACTTTACATATTTTGACATATTTATCAATTTTGCTTTGTCAACAAAATTTTTGTCTACAGATGGAATCTATAAGTTTCCTAAATGTGTTTTACTATGAGTTGTAAAAATATATATATCTATTAATTTTTTTGGTGAGTGTGTTATTTTAAAGCCTTAAATTTCTCTAAGTATAGGCACAGGTTTTTGTTTGCCAACTTTTTTTTTCCCAAATGAGGATATTTTATTAATACTCTACTTACTATTGCTGTGACATCTAGGCAATAAAACACAAAGACAGCCTGCCTCAGATTTAGCTTTCTTGCAGTTTGTGTCTTGAATGGAGAATAAGGAAGTCCGGTGCTTTTACAAAAGAAACGTTCTCAAGTGCAGAGCTGCCCCATCTGTTTCATCTGGTGGCTTATGCAATAAGAGGTGTTATCACATGAATCTAAATGCACAAGCAGTTGTTTTATGAACTCTTTCTGTGCTTTGAGGAGTTTATAAGTTGCCTGCTCTATTGTGTGTCGGTCCCAGCTGACCCAAGTGCATTCTGCTGAGCATATTTGGGGGATAATTAGAACTAATGAAGCCCAGAACACAGCTAATTCTCTAAATGATTTATTCTCATGCTCTTGTCTGATTCCAAAAAATTCTCTAAATCATAATCTATGCCACTTATTTTTTCCTAGCGTCGTATTGATACAGCTACTCTATTTTTGTTTTCTTGATGGACATTAAAAATAAATCGGGTATTTGAAATTCTGAGAAACATGTTTCAGAGTAGAAGTTTATATTATTTGTTAGTCCCCAGCATTGAGTGGAATGCCATTTCTTGGCCGTCTTTTGTTTTGTTTATATCTCAGTATATTTATGGTGCCTGTGAGTAGATAATAGGATTGAAAACATCAAGTGATAACAGCCTCTTAAAAAAATGCACCACTGGGAAATAAAACCCACAGGTAAAATAATGGAAAATCATTAATGGAAGATTCCTGTGTTTGAATTAGATTTCCCAAGGAAATCAGAAGATTTAAAAAAATCCTTATGAATAGCCTTCATGTTTCAAAACTGTTTCATTAATATGGCTTCACTGTACCAGCGTTGTTGAGAATGACATTTCTCTACATGCCCTCACCAGGTAGTTAGTGATTCAGTGGCCTGCAACACTTTAAATCCCATCAACTTGCTTGCCTTTCCTGTTATAACTGTTTCAGTGAGTAGCACTTTTCTCGTGCAGGTTAAGATCTGGTAGCTTACTGAGGGCATACTAGAATGAGGACAGACACAGTTGCCAACACAAGAAGGCTACAACTTTATCAAAGCCTTATACTCAGTATATACAATACTGAAGTCTCTTCAGGTAGGTAGTTTTTGTAGCCTATGTCCTATGCATTCTTCTGTTTTCTAGAAACGATAGAAGAATTTGTTGTTAAGAATTATTACTTTTGTCTATTGATCTCAGTATTTAATATTCACCATACTCTAGAGCCCAGGTAATAAATACCTTAAGGGCAAGTACCACTTGATTAGATGCACCAAGATACCAAAAATACCAGCTCTATTGCCTCAGTATTGACCTAGGAACCAGTTGGAGATTCCCTGAATCTCATTACAAGATATTTAGTGCTGCTTCTTATAAATACTAGTCTTAACTGTATGCCTTGACCATGGGCATTACTGTTCCTCATCTCTAACCCTCTGCCTGAAAGCCAGTTAAACATGCAAGCAACATGTTTGAGAACCTTGAAGGGAAAAGTTGCAGGTCATTGTTATTGCTTGGGATTCAAGAATACATTTTTTATTTTTAATTTTTCAAGTATTTAAAAGAGAGGGAATTCCCAGGCGGTCCAGTGGTTAGGACTCGGGGCTTGGGCCTGGGTTCGATCCCTGGTCGGGGAACTAAGATCCCACAAGCCATGTGGTGCAGCCAAAAAAAAAAAAAAGACAATGAGTTGATAAAATTAGTTAATATTGAGTTTTTATTATATATTAAGACTGTGCTAGGTTCTCGATCTGTGTTACTGCACCGTCATCCTCTCTACAGCGCTATGCAGTGGCCATTGCTACTATCATTTCATTGCTCGGAAACTGAGCCACCGAGAAGTCAAGTAACTCCTCCAGGTTTACAGCACTAGGAGTTTTCAGAGTTGAGATTTCTCAGCCAGCCCTCCTGAATTCAGACCCTAGACCCCACTTTCTTAGTCGTCCTTTTAAACTTATCCTAAGTTTGTTCTCTCATTGGTAAAATCGGGATAATAATATCTATGTCATAGATTTGGTGTACAGATTAACAAGCTTAGAATATTTCTAACCTTATTACCCAAGTCCAAATAGTAACTGCAGAGCTAGGGTTCAAACCCAGCTCTTTTTGTCTCTAGATCCCTGAGCTTATTAAGCACAATGCTTAGGTGAATATTTGTTGAATGAATAATTAAATGAGTATCATCTGTCCTGTACTTCCCAGTGGAAGAATTTGTTACGTTAACTGGTTCTTTTGATAGCATACAGCAGACACTCAATGGTGGCTGAATGAGTGGATGATTACGCATGCTGTATTCCCCTGTAAAATACACTGATCACTCCCAAATGTATAGCTTCAGCCAAGACCTCTCCCCTCAACTCCAAAGCCATGCATCCAGCTGCCTCCCCACATCTTCTCACACACGCAGGCTGCATATCAAACATAACATAGCCAGACTGAGCCCCTGTTCATCAACCCCATCCGCCCTTCCTGCTGTCATCTGTGCCCCAGTAAGTGGCAACTCCTTTTACCCAGTTGCTTAGGCCAACAACTTAACTGCCATCCTCGACTCCTCCCTTTGCTTTTGTCTCCACACCCAGCAGGATCAGCAAATCCTTCAGAATCAGACTACCTCTCCCCAGCTTCCTACCTCAGTCCTGCTCAAGTCACCATCATCTCTGTGCTGTTAGTTATCTGAAAGGTGTCCTGGCTTTCTTCCTTTTCCCATTCCTGCCGTCCCCTTACATTCTTCTCTCTAAAGATCCATGAAAAAGAAAAGGAAGTCAGATCATGGCATCCTTAAGTTCAGAATTCCCTAATGGCTTCCCATATCAGAGTAAAAGGTGAAATCCTTAAAATGACCTACCAGCCCTCCAGTCAGCACCTTTCCATCCTGTTTCTCCCACTTACCTTTCTGACATCATTGCTGACTAATGTCACCATTACAGTGTCTTCACCAAGCACACTGGCAGCCACTCACATTGGGGCCACAGCATGTGCTGGCTCGTCTGTGGAGCTCAGCTCCCAGGACTGGCATGACTTTCTCCCTCCCTAAAATGGCAACACACCCCAACGCGGACTCTCTGTTCCTCTTCTCTGCCTTCTCTTTTCCTACCACTTACCACTACCTAACATACGTTTTCACTTATTTGTCATGATTAATGTCTCTCTCCCCCAACTTAAATCTAAACTCTAATGAGGGCAAGGATTTCGTCTCTTCGTTGCTACCATAGCCATAATCTAAAACAGTGCCTGGCTTACAATAAGTGCTCAGTAAATACCTGTTTAAATTAAGGAAGGGAGGAAGGAAAGAAGGGATGGATCGAGGGGAAAAAAAAACAGGAAAGAGGGAAGGAATCATCAGAGATAATCATTTAATTCTGCTGAATAGTATGTTTATAATAATTCTATGGGGAAAAAAGCTATCACAACCTCTTAATTCACAAATCTTATTGGCCTCTTGACATCTTTTTGGAAATTTTCTTCTCTTGACAAAAGAAATAATATCAGCTATTGAACGCTTGTTCTGTGCTAGTCCCTATGCTAAAAACTGGATGTGTGCAGCACGTGGTTGAGTAGGATTTCTCCCGTGGCCCCAGAATTGGCATCTGGGGCCCAGAGTGGAGAGCAAAGAAGCATCCAGTGTCTCATCTTCTAAAGAGCTGAAAACAATTGAGACTAGACAATGGAGCTTGCATTCTAGTGGGGAGACACCAAGTTAACAAACATATAAGCAAGGAAACAAATCTGTAACATGTCAGGTGGTGATAAGTGCTCTGAGAGGTAGGTATTACTGTCTTATTTTTGGAGATAAGAAAAGTGAAGCTTAGAAAAGTTAGTTAAGGTCCTCTGGCTGGACCTTAGATAACATGAGCATGAAACCATTCCTTGTGACTTCAGCATCCATGCACGTGACTATTATGTCCTGCTCGCTACTTCCATTCATTATCCTGTTTTGGCTCTTATCCCACTAACTGACTTTTTCACCATTAACTTGACTCCCTTCTCTCCTTCTTCTCTAACTTCCTAAATATGAGTATACTGTTTGGCCTCTTCTCCTCTCAAGGTTATACTGCCAAATATGAGTACAGTTGACCCTCGGACAGGACAGGTTTGAAGTGTATGGGTCCAATTATACATGTATCTTTTTGGAAAATACATTTATGTACGGTAAATGTATTTTCTCTTCCTTATGATTTTCTTAATAACAGTTTCTTTTCTGTTTCTTACTTTATTGTGAGAATACAACATATAATATATATAACATACAAAATGTGTATTATTTGGCTGTTTACATTATTGGTAAGGCTTCTGGACAACAGTAGACTATTAGTTGTTAAGTTTTGGGGGAGTCCAAAGTTATACATGGATTTTTGACTGTGCCAGGTGTCAGCCTCCCTAACCTCCACGTTGTTCAAGGATCAGCTGTATACTGTTTAACCTCATCTCGCCTGATGGTTATACAGCTTGACACATCTGTGTACGTGTGTCACAAGTCTATACCTCCAATCCTGACCTCTCTATTAATTCATCATCATCATTTTCTGTGTCCTGGTGGACATTTTCCAAATTGATGCCCCTGTCCTCCCCATTTTATTATACCTTCTTCCTCTCAAGTTGAAGTCAAAAGCTTTTCTTGAGGATTACTAGCTCTCATTTCTTCCTTTGTTTCTGTCATTGTCTTGAGTCATTGTTATAATTTCAAAGACTTGACATCCTAGTCATATTGACTCCTCTCTTGCCCTTTGCTCCTTCTCTGCCACCTCTGTGCTCTATCAATCTCCAAGTCTTATGGATTCTACTTCTTACCTAGTATCTTTCACATGTATTCTTGTCATGCCCACCACCATCATCCTAGTTCAGGGTCTTTATCACTTTGTTATTGGACTGTGGGTCCCTGCTTCTGTCTTTCCCTTCTCTAGTCCATCATGAAGAATGCTGCTGGGTTGACTTTCTCACAGACCAATTTCTGTCATGTTACACCCCTTTTTAAAAACCTTAGATTGACTCCCAGTTCTCATGAGAGGAAGAGAGGGAGGAAGTGAGGGAGGGAAGGAAAATAGCCTCTCTGATAATCAAAGTACTTCACTATCTGGCCACAGCAGCATTCTGGTATTAATTTCTTGACAAGCATCCTTGCATTCTCTACTATAGATTTATTATTTTCTAAACACAGTTCTTCCATTTCTTTCTCTGCCTTTTACCTCTTACTCTTCATCTATCAGACTTGCATTCCTTCTTTAAAATCAAATGTATCCTTTCTATGATTATCCTAATTAAAAATGGTCTTTTCCTTCTCAGTAATCTTATATCAATTGACTTTTCTACCGTTGGTGTAGTGTAGATGAGTGCTGTAAAAACAATTTAAAAAAAAATAATTTGAATTTGTAAATGTCTTTTGGTCCCAAAAGGGATTCAGAATTCCTGGATGACAAGCAAAAATTTACCCTTCTCTTTACGCTTACCCCAAAATGCCTAGCATAAGACTATATGCATAGATGATCAATACATATTGTCAAGTGATAAAACTTAATCTTAAGGCATAAAAAGTATAGAAGGAAGAAGATTAGGGCAGCTTTAGTGATTACAAGAAAAACTGATGACAGAAAAAATGATCATAGTAGCCATTTCATCTATAGACTGATTACAAATAAACTGGACAAACTTTCATACATTATATTTCACCCATGATTATTATATGAATATAATAATATAACATATTTGGTGAATTGGACATACAGGCTGGCTTCTATTTTCTTTCCTGATAATTATTAAAAACCAACATTTGATTAAGTAGGTTGATATTGTGCACAGCCATCTCAAGCTGCCACTGTTATCTTTGCGTCAAAAGACTATACAAAGAAATAATTCCTGGTTTTCTTTCCTACCTTATATTGCCACACGTGGCAGTTCTGAACCTCCTTTTATCATCAAGTAGTCTTTCCTGAAGACACTCATTCTGCAACACAATTCAACTAAGTGTCTTCTTTCAGGAGAATTTAGAAAGCCTTGAAATGAATATCATCAATACTCATGAATTATGATATCTCTAGTATTAAATATATATGTAAGCAGTTTTTGAAAATTATAAAATTATGATCATCAGGCTGTTGAACGCAAGGGAGAAAAATGCAGTTGTAATGCTTTCTAAACATTAGGTCAGGAATGTGGAAAACATTCCTTTAAAATTTCTTGCAGAGGGCTCAAGCAAAGAGCTTAAGTCATTCAGCTATCAGGCATTTATTGAGTATCTCCCGAGCTCTGGTGATACCAAAGCTAGCTCTATGAAGGCTAGCTTTCAAGCTAGTAGGAAATTATAAACAACTGAGCACACAATTACAATTCAGAGGGCGAAGTACTAAGTGATCAGAAAAGAGGACATTATTAGGGATCATAAAGACGGGGCATGCAAACACAGTCCAAGAAAGCTTTCTGAAAGAGAAAAGTGAAGGGCGAAATTGGTCCTATCGGCAAACATTTATTGAGCATAATTTTTTTCTCTTTCAATCCTGTTCTCAAGCACTGTGCTAACTAATACAATGGATATCTAGCTCATACCTCCACTGTGAAAACCACTTGCATGAGAAGGGTAGAAAAATCATAAGAGAGTATTTGGGTACATTGAAGTTTCTGCCTTGAGTGACTGGAGTACAGAAGCCCTACCAACTGAAATACAGAAATATTGGAGCAAGAACAGGTTTTTCAGGGAGCTTATGAGTTCATTTTTAACCATGGAACTGCAGGTTATCCAGGTGGAAAAGTCAAAAAGGCAGATTTATGTACACATGCACACACACAGACACACACACAGACACACACACATATATAAGCTTTCTCTAAAGCTTAAGAGAAAGCTCTGGGATTCACCATAATATTTTCTGTAGTTAGAGCATAATATTTTTGTAGTTAGAAGCATGAGTGCTTGAAAGTGGCCAGGAGACAGTATAGAGTACAGGCACAAGGACATTATCCTAGGGATCACCAACAGAGGAAGATGACCCAGGAGATATAAATGAGAAGTAATGTTCAGAGAAGTAAGGAGGAAAACAAAGAGATAGGACTGTCCTAAAAGCCCAAAAACAAGAGAGTTTTAATAAAAAGATAGTGGACAACAGTTCAACTACCACAAAGAGGCCAAGTAAAATGAAAAGTTTCTTTTCTTTCCACATCAGTTTCAGCAGAATCACAGAGACAGAAGGCAGATTACACTGGGGTTGAAGAGTAAGCAGGAGTAAGTGAGGTGTCAAATACACTTTCAAGAAAACTGGGTATATTGATAAATGAAATGTAAGAGATAAGTTGGCAGTTATGGAGTGATGCAGGATAAATTTTAAGAGAGATTTGCACATATTTAGGGCTTTGAGAGAGGAGCAATAGAAGAGAGGTTAAAACTGAGAGAGAGAGAACTAATCCATGGAGGCCTATCTCCAAGACTAACAGAAGGAAATGGTATCCTTCTCTTGAGGTCACAGTTGAGAGATGGCTCAGTTTGCCCTGAAGGTAAACTCTGCACAGTTGTTAGCATTACATTTCATTTCCCGTATTCCATATGTAATAGTAACAATAGAGAATGAGGGTCTTGGTTTGAGACAGACTGGTAAGGTCTAGAATATTTGAGGAGGAGCCTGCTGCATTGTGGAAGGTAGCTGTGGGTAGAGATAAGTTTATAGATGGTGGTTTAAACAGTAGGTGGATATATAAATGAGGCCTCAATTTTCTCTTGGCAGTAGAAAGCACTGGGCCTTAGGTAAGGGTTAAGGAGGAACTTGTATGTTTAAATCATCACTAAAAGGAATGGAGCGAATACACTGACCAAAAACAAGTAAAAGATTGAGGAGGAAGAGTAAAGATCCACCATGAGAGAAACCATAAATTTGTAATGGTGTCAATTTACGTAAAGTCAAAATGATCCCTATCACTCAGCCATCTAGATGTGGAAGAGGAGAGAAACTAAATTGCAGAATATATCTGAGATAAGGATTTGGGGAGAGCTTATGGCTGAAGGATATGGATGTGAAAGAATTTAAGGTACTTATGTGATTAGACTTATGGACTACTCATTTTAGACTGGAGGGAAAAAATGTAGTTAGATTGATAAATTGGAAGAAAATGGGATGATGAAGAAACTGGAAGTCTTGTGGGGTTTAACATGTGGAAATACAGGACTCCCAGTTAGCTCAGGAAAAGGTTCTTCTTTCCATCTCCACCCAAAATCTTAGCATATGAAAATACAGCATTTCCACTAGAGAAAGAAGAAAAAACAAAACCCAAAGTTAGTAGAAGGAAAGAAATCATAAAGATCTGAGCAGAAATAAATGAAAAAGAAATGAAGGAAACAATAGCAAAGATCAGTAAAACTAAAAGCTGGTTCTTTGAGAAGATAAACAAAATTGATAAACCATGAGCCAGACTCATCAAGAAAAAGAGGGAGAGGACCCAAAACAATAAAATTAGAAATGAAAAAGGAGAACTTACAATGGGCACCGCAGGAACACAAAGCATCCTAAGAGACTACTGCAAGCAACTCTATGCCAATAAAATGGACAACCTGGAAGAAATGGACGAATTCTTAGAAAGGTAGAATCTTCCAAGAATGAACCAGGAAGAAATAGAAAATATGAACAGACCAATCACAAGTAATGAAATTGAAACTGTGATTAAAAATCTTCCAACAAACAAAAGTCCAGGACCAGATGGCTTCACAGGTGAATTCTATCAAACATTTAGAGAAGAGCTAACACCCATCCTTCTCAAGCTCTTCCAAAAAGTTGCAGATGAAGGAACACTCCCAAACTCATTCTACGAGGCCACCATCACCCTGATACCAAAAGCAGGCAAAGATACTACAAAAAAAGAAAATTACAGACCAATATCACTGATGAATAAAGATGCAAAAATCCTCAACAAAATACCAGCAAACAGAATCCAACAGCACATTAAAAGGATCATACACCATGATCAAGTGGGATTTATCCCAGGGATGCAAGGATTCTTCAATATATGCAAATCAATCAATGTGATACACCGCATTAACAAACTAGAGAATAAAAACCATATGATCATCTCAATAGATGCAGAAAGAGCCTTTGACAAAATTCAACACCCATTATGATAAAAACTCTCCAGAAAGTGGGCATAGAGGGAACATACCTCAACATAATAAAGGCCATATATGACAAACCCACAGCAAACATCATTCTCAATGGTGAAAAACTGAAAGCACTTCCTCTAAGATAAGGAACAAGACAAGGATGTCCACTCTCACTGCTATTATTCAGCATAGTTTTGGAAGTCCTAGCCACGGCAATCAGAGAAGAAAAAGAAATAACAGGAATACAAATTGGAAAAGAAGAAGTAAAACTGTCACTGTTTGCAGATGACATGATACTATACATAGAGAATCCTAAAGATGCCGCCAGAAAACTATAGAGCTAATCAACGAATTTGGTAAAGTTGCAGGATACAAAATTAATGCACAGAAATCTCTTGCATTCCTATACACTAACAATGAAAGTTCAGAAAGAGAAATTAAGGAAACAATCCCATTCACCATTGCAACAAAAAGAATAAAATACCAAGGAATAAACTTACCTAAGGAGGTAAAAGACCTGTACTCAGAAAACTATAAGACACTGATGAAAGAAATCAAAGATGACACAAACAGGTTGAGAGATATATCATGTTCTTGGGCTGGAAGAATCAATATTGTGAAAATGACTCTATTACCAATGCAATCTACAATTTCAGTGCAATCCCTATCAATTTACCAGTGGCATTTTTTGCAGAACTAGAACAAAAATTTTTTAAATTTGTACGGAGACACGAAAGACCCTGAATAGCCAAAGCAACCTTGAGGGGAAAAAACGGAGCTGGAGGAATCCGACTCCCTGACTTCAGACTATGCTACAAAGCTACAGTAATCTAGGCAATATGGTACTGGCACAAAAACAGAAATATGGATCAAAGGACAGGATAGAAAGCCCAGAGATCAGCCCACACACCTATAGTCAACTGATCTATGACAAAGGAGGCAAGGGTATACAATGGAGAAAAGGCAGTCTCTTCAATAAGTGGTGCTGGGAAAACTGGACAGCTACGTGTAAAAGAATGAAATTAGAACACTCCCTAACACCATACACAAAAATAAACTCAAAACAGATTAAAGACCTAAAGGTAAGACCAGACACTATAAAACTCTCAGAGGAAAACGCAGGAAGAACACTCTTTGACCTAAATCACAGCAAGATCTTTTTTGACCCACCTCCTAGAGTAATGGAAAGAAAAACAAAAATAAACAAATGGGACCTAATGAAATTTAAAAACTTTTGCACAGCAAAGGAAACTATAAACAAGACAAGAAGACAACCCTCAGAATGGGAGGAAATATTTGCAAACGCATCAACAGACAAAGGATTAATCTCCAAAATATATAAACAGCTCATGCAGCTCAATATCAAAAAAACAAACAACCTAATCAAAAAATGGGCAGAAAACCTAAACAGACATTTCTCCAAAGAAGACATACAGATGGCCAAGAAGCACATGAAAAGCTGCTCAACATCACTAATTATTAGAGAAATGCAAATCAAAACTACAATAAGGTATCACCTCATACCAGTTAGAATGGGCATTATCAGAAATTCTACAAACAACAAATGCTGGAAAGGGTGTGGAGAAAAGGGAACCCTCTTGCAGTGTTGGTGGGAATGTAAATTGATACAGCCACTATGGAGAACAGTATGGAGGTTCCTTAAAAGTCTAAAAATAGAATTACCATAGGACCCAACAATCCCACTACTGGGCATATACCCAGAGAAAACCATAGTTCAAAAAGACACATGCACCCCAGTGTTCATTGCAGCACTATTTGCAATAGCCAGGTCATGGAAACAACCTAAAGGCCCATCGACAGACGAATGGATAAAGAAGATGTGGTACATATATACAATGGAATATTACTCAACCGTAAAACAGAACGAAATTGGGTAATTTGTAGAGACATGGATGGACCTAGAGACTGTCATACAGAGTGAAGTAAGTCAGAAAGAGAAAAACAGATATCATATATTAATGCATATATGTAGAGTCTAGAAAAATGGTACAGATGAACCGGTTTGCAAGGCAGAAATAGAGACACAGATGTAGAGAACAATTGTGTGGACACCAATGGGGGAAAGCTGGGTGGTGAGGGGGTGAGGGGGAGGATGAATTGGGATATTGGGATTGACATGTATACACTAATATGTATAAAATAAATAACTAATAAGACTCTGCTGTATAAAAGAAATAAAATTCAAAAAAAAGAGAAAATACAGCATTTCCAGCTAAATGTATATTTCATTGTATAAATGTATAAACATTTCATTGTTTGTCTGAACAAACATCCTGTACTTCTTCAGGCAACCCTAGATCTGAGTGAGGAGTAGATGAAATAAGATTCCTAAGTAGATGAGTTAATAAGATAGTTTAAAGTAGGAGGCAGAGTAAATCAAACAGAATATGGCCATAGACAGGAACAGGCTGTTGGGATTCAAAGAAATCAAATAATTTTAAGATTAAACTTGGAACAGATTGAATATTGAATATAATGAATCTTGAATTCTCTAAAAGTGATGACAAGATTTTGGATGGAGAAGGAAAGAAGAACCTTTGGGAAAGAAAGCCCACAAGGAATAAACTGAGTGAATGGAGAGGAAAACAGGCTGAGTCACCATAACCTGCACAGATGGAAACAAATTCCAGGGGTTGCTGGAATATTGGAAGCCAAAGACCACCTCACAAAATCATTTCTAGTTTGATGCTTTGAATTTTTTTTTTTTTTTTTTTTTTTTTTTTTTGCGGTACGCGGGCCTCTCACTGTTGTGGCCTCTCCCGTTGCGGAGCACAGGCTCCAGATGCTCAGGCTCAGCGGCCATGGCTCACAGGCCCAGCCGCTCCACGGCATGTGGGATCTTCCCAGACCGGGGCACGAACCCGTGTCCCCTGCATCGGCAGGCGGACTCTCAACCACTGCGCCACCAGGGAAGCCCGCTTTGAATATTTTTAAGATACTTAATTTAAAAAAATTTGTCATCGACAGCTGATGGTATTTAAATGTATTCCTGTAGCCAGGGCAATCGTAAGCTTTTAAAAGACCTTGATATATATGCAAGTCTATTTAGGGGTCAACCCAAGTCTTAGTCCACAAGCATATCTGTTTCCAATACTACCAAAGTGTGTCTCAGGATATTTTTATAGGAGTCACTCATACCTGGTTCATTTTAGGTTTGTAAAACTGCCCAAAATACTTTTCCTTTAAGTCTTTGTTTGTCACGTAGCTTCCTTAGTTTCACATAGTTTCACAGTAGAGTGAGTAAAGCCCTTGACTAGGAATAAGAACCCTCGGGTTCTAGGGGTTGATCTTTTTCAAATGAACTATCTGACCTTTATTAATGGGTTTAGTTAATCTCTCTGTCCAGTTTCTTGCCCTGTACAGTGAGAGCATTGGAATAGATGATCTCTAAAGTTTCTTATACCCATCCACTTCTAAAATCATTCAGTTCTCTATATTTTGTTTAATTTTGAGGTCAGCACAAAACATCAGCAGATTTATCTTTGAAGGTATACTTTATCACATGCAACAGATATATATATTCCTGAAGAGTTAGCAGTAAATCATAGTTTTATGATTTAATTTTAGTCAAATCTATTTGAGTTTATTCTTCCAAGGACCCTTATAACAATTCTTTTATAAACAAATTGTTTTATACTTTTAATGATTTCTTTATGACATATCATTTTAAAATTAAACCTTTAGTTATGAAGTATTTTTAAAACATAACTCTATGTATTTTTCTTTATATCTTGAGGAAGAATATAATGAATACAATTAAGAGTAAAAACAAAATTGATGCTAAGTAAGAAAATGATAAGAAAGTAATTAATCACTTGAAATGAATTCATGACTTCAGGGTACTGAAAAAACTTGTAAGTTTGATTGAAGAACCAATCATTGTTGAGAAATTACAGAGAATGTGACGTGTCAGAAGAGCAGATACGAGCAAAATATTAGGAAATTTTGAACTTGGCACCTTGTTATTCAACATTGTTAACAAAGATGTGTTGAAGACTTAGGGAGAAAACTTAAAAGTGCCTCAAATCTTTTTGGTAAGCAAGTAGGATCTAAATTAAAAAAAAAATAAATTTGTATTCTGATAAGTTAAAATGTATATTGTAAGGCCTGAAGCAACCTCTAAAATATATATAGTTTTAAAAATCATTAAAGGAATTACCGTGTTGTACTAAAAACTATTCACTTAATACAAGTGAAGGCAGTAAAGGAGAAATAGATGAAGAAAAAAAAGACATGAGACATACAGAAGGCAGATGTAAATCCAGTTTTATCAATCATAGCATTAAATGTGAATGGGTTAAACCATCCAATCAGAAAGTAGACCATCAGACTGAGTTTTTCTTTTTTCTAAAGCAACAGGATCCAACTATGTGCTGTCTACATACAACTCTATGCTGTCAACTATATGCTTTGTCCCGGTTTAGACTCAAAGATACAGATAGGTTGAAAATAAAAAGATGCAAAAATGATATTCCATGCAAACAGCAATCATAAAAGAGTTGGAGTGGCTATGCTAATATCAGAATGAGGGGTAATGAGATTTCCCTTTAGAGAAATCTAAAGTCTTAGGTATATCTAGGAAACTTCAGATGATTTATAATCTTCTCTAGTATTATATAATTAAAAATATTTATGCTTTTCCATTAATTTTCTTTTTTTTGGTTTCTATTGATACTTTTTTTAATACATCTTTATTGGAGTGTAATTGCTTCACAATACCGTGTTAGTTTCTGTTGCACAACAAAGCGAATCAGCCATATGCAAACACATGTCCCCATATCCCCTCCCTTTTGAGCCTCCCTCCCATCCTCCCTATCCCACCCCTCTAGGTCATCGCAAAGCACCGAGCCGATCTCCCTGTGATCCATTAATTTTCTACCAAATATTTAAAGAGAAGTCTCTTTAAAATAAAATCCACTTGAAATGAATATTTATGTTTATGGCTTACTAAACCTTCTTTGTAAGATTGGCTCTTATTCTTACCTTGAATATGTTGTTTTATTTATTTGTACTCTTTTTCCTGCACACAATTGTTATTTTAGGAGCAAAATTATTTAACAATAGATTTGTAACATTGTAGATCTCAGCATATTTTGATTTGTACAAAAGCTCTATTCTTTAAGGGTCATATAAATAAAATTTCATGAAGGAAATGCATTGGAGGTGCTAAGCAGACTTTTTCCTGGGTGTTAAGAATTACTTGCTTATGTGAATATTTACTATTATGTATGAGTTAGATACGTGTAACACGCAGCCCTCCCTGGGTTGAAAACTTTTCATTGCTAATCTTATCTTTTATGTGTCCAAGAAGAATTACCAAAATATCTTCCGTGAGGTGTGGCAAATACTTGCTAATTACTATTCAGTTTTTTCTTCCCTCAGGCAAGTTGGCTCCTATCTGGTACCCAGAGCAATGGGCCCAAAGCAGGAGTCTCTGGTGTTGATGCCTGGTGAAATAAGCCACAGTCACACATCACTGCTCTACCACGTGAAGACATCATGGTTCATTTATTTTAGAGATGGCTGTAGCAATGTTAGATGATGAAATACTTTTCTTAAAGCACTAGGAGAGCAGGGATTACACTTAGCAGTTTTAAAAAATGTCCTTCCAGATAATTTGAAGAAAAGAAGTTGAAAAACAAAGTGCTCCCATCTCTTTAATAAATAATACTTTCTCCTTGACTATTTAACTTATCCAAATGCACACTGAAAATATTTTTGCTTCAAATCTGAATCTTCATAAGAATATTTATATTTAAAAATAGTAAAAATATATTTGTCGGGCTTCCCTGGTGGCGCAGTGGTTGAGAGTCCGCCTGCCGATGCAGGGGACACGGGTTCGTGCCCCGGACCAGGAAGATCCCACATGCCGCGGAGCGGCTGAGCCCGTGAGCCATGGCTGCTGAGCCTGCGCGTCTGGAGCCTGTGCTCTGCAACGGGAGAGGCCACAACAGTGAGAGGCCCGCGTACCACAAAAAAAAAAAAAATATATATATATATATATATATATTTGTCAACTAGCTGTACTAAATGTTTAATTCCTGTTATAGTTTAATTAAATGATATCTGTCTTCACTAATAGAAACACAGCATGCCAAACGCTCCATTAATTTTTTTCCTTAATATCTTATGGTCAGCCATGCCTGGTACAAGAGACATACAGACATATACTTTTCTGATATTATTAATGAGTTGTTTGTGACTTTTTGGTTGAGATTTGTGTGTTGTTCTGTTGTTTAAACAGATAGGCTTGGTGGAATTTATGTGACCACACCAGGCAGTTTAGGAGTAGGTATTACTCCTTGTTTGGATCTGTAGCCCAAGTTAATCATACTGACTTGTAGAAAAAAAAAAAAAGTCTTGCCACAAGCAAGCAGTTTTATTTTGGTTTTGTTTTTCCCAAACAAGAGAAAACTGACGTAATGCTCTTTACATTGCTCTTTACCGAAAAAGCATAACATCTGTTTACCTGGTTGAAATTCAAATTATTTTATTATGGTGTCAATTCTTGGGTTTTGGCAGCACTTCTAAAGTGTCTGTTCACAAAAAGACTACCGTAGTGAATGAATGCTAGTGTTGACACCACCTAACAAGCAGGGATTATGTGTTTACAGAAGAAGTAATATGATAGGTCAAGTCTAAGAGGCACTTCTCAAGAGCACTTCAGCACATAATGAGTGACTGACTAGAAAGCGCAGAGCTGCCACTCTTTGGTTTGAGGTCCGTGGTGATGCCTGCCTCTCTCCTCCAGAGCTCTCTTGATCATGTTCAGCTGCTCTGTTCTCATGTGGGGAATAATAGTAGAGTAAAGCTGCTTTTCTGTCTCATTTTTCTTGCTAATTTACACATTCAAGTCATTTTTTGTTTGCTACCCTTATTTGCTATTCTCTTTTGTCAAGGCACTGTTCTCTTTTTTGCCTCCGGCCTAAGAACTAATTTGAGCTTCTATAATTACTTCATGTTTTACACCTGTCTGCATATCCTGCGCCCCCTTGTCTCTGTACTTAAGCTGTATATTTCCTCGCAGAAAAGCGAGTTTTCACATACAAGGACTCCTAAGTTTCTCCACTCAGACCTCTTACAGAAGAAACACAATTAAACTGTTGAGATGTCCTCAGCAATGCGGCTGACCTCGGGGGTTCATGGGGGACAAGTGAACGCTGTCTGCTCAGACAGTTTGTGTTAAGACATTGTGAGCAGAGAGCCCGAGCTTTGTTCCCCTTGAATGAAGCAATGGTTGTAGTCATTTTAAAATCATTAAGACTGAATGCACAGTATCACTGGACAGTGTTTGCGCTACAGCTCCTCTTCTACTTTAATAGCAGCTTATTAAATTTGGGTCAAGCGTCCTCTAAAGAGTATCACAATGAAGAAACTGTTCTAAAAGTTACCTGTTTAAAAAAAGGCAATTGATTAGATTTTTAACTTAAGTGACAGCTGCAATTCATTGCCTAGTCTTTGTGATGTCCTGCAGCCAGAGCAGCCTTTTGTAATTTGGGCTTCATTTTGTAAGAGCTTTCCCGAATAATCCAGGGTTGCTTTCCACTCAGAGCCTGCTTCAATCCAATTAGGAGTTTAACAAGGGTCAAATTAAGGAGACTTTACACTTCACGTCTGCATCATTAGCCGTAAGGCTGTTATGTGAGGGCATGACTGTGTGTCAGGGTGGAGGGGGAAAGGCTGCAGATGGGAGAGACGCAGAGCTGTCACCCACCCTGGGCCGTGGCCCTTCACTGCTGGAGGCTCAGCAGGCGAGCAGCGACATTTCCAGTTGTCCTTTTGGGTTGTTGCCTTGTCAGATCTGCTGTGTATAGTTGTTTGGAGGTTACAGGTGCTAGCTGAGGCTGATGGAGAAGAGTGTTTCCTCACCTCCTCTTTTCTCTTCAGTAGCCTGTTGTGATTGGACCAATGGCCGGGAGACAGGAAGTTGAAGCCTCTTGAGCGTTCATTATTTTTGATGAGATGACAACTATCTAGGTTCGTGTTCTCACTCCTCGAAGCTGTTTCCTGCTTCTTCTTTCTTTTGAAAACATTGTTGTTCATTCTGTAAAATATTATCAAAGAGAGTGGAAACTCATTTTTTAGGGGACTAGTTTGTTAGAGGCCTTGCAAAGATCAGTTCCCTCCTATTCAAGAAAACAAAGAGCCCATGATAGTCTTCTCAGGATGGCAATACTTAGAATAACGTTTTGTTTGGGTTTGTCTATACCATCGAGTTACATTTATATTAGTGAAAGTGCTCGACCTATAATACGCCACTGTAAAGAAAACGACCTATTTCTAAAAAGAGAAGACAACAGAATTCTGCTCATCAGCGCCTCCATGCGTGGGATATTGCTAGAGAACTACTGCTGTGCCCTTCAGCAAAGCTTTGTGCTGCTGCACAAAAAGTAAAGACTTATCTAAAAATAACACTTTCATTGTTCCTTTCTTACCTCCTCAACCCACTAATAGGCACTTCAGTATCATGAGAGTTTTCATAGTTTAATCCCCTTTCAAAAGCTTTTCAGAATAAAAGCTCTAAATGGTCCTCAGTATTAATTTGATGTGACTTCTGTACAATATGGTTTAAAACTCTCAGAAGCACATTTTTACTGCTTACCCTTTTTCATTGGAGCAATGTGTGGAAAATACCAGCTAAATGTTTAGTGGAAGGTCTAATGTGAACCATTTTGCTGCTTTCTAATAATATAGTTTTCCAACTTAAAAAAAAATTTGTTAGGATGATGTAATTCTTAATCCTCAAGAATTTTATTTTGGGTTCTCCATTAATTTTTTACTTGTAAATGTCTTCTTAATGTTGATAGTTTTCAAAGCTGTATTTTCGTCTCTGACTTGCTAAGAATTAAAAGCCAGCCTGGTAAATAGCAATCAGGGTAGATTATATGCAGTCGGTTACATCTTTGTTTATGTTTGGACCACAGTGGGCTCAAACACAGAGCTTCCAGCACTAATAACCCACTTTACCCTTTGTGTGTGTTTTGTGGCTTTTGAATACACATCTCTCTTTCTTAAAAAGTGGTAGATGGTGAATGCAATTCTTGCTGTCCACAAATCATTTAATACTGGACCCATGTACTCCACGTCAAGTTCCATTTCCTCAACTTCTCGTTCATCACCAGAGCCTCCAATATGAGAAAGAAAACCTATTAATTCCTTTAAATTCCAAATTCCTTCACTGAGTTTTAATGTTGACATTTTCCAAAGGGCTGAGTGTATTCATGTGTGTATGCTCACGCATATGAATGTATACCTGTAATCATCTTCCCACAGTAAAAGAGTTATTTATGTATTTAATTAAAAATGTTTTGAATCCCCTGCTAGTGCAGAGGCTGTGCTGGTGAACAGTGGAGAGAGCTAAAACAATACCACCCTGCCCTTTGGAGCTTTAGTGTAGTGGGGAGACAGGAAGAAATCAAATAAGCACCCAAATATATGTAAATTTATGACCATTGAATGAACTCTTGTTGGGGAATTTGATCCGGTCAGCAAGTTCAAGGAAGATTTTCCTGAGAAAGTGACTTTGAGTTGATTTGTTGAAGACACCTTGCTATAAAAAAAATTTGTATTTATTCATTTTCATTCCAAAGACCTGAAAACATTTGCACATACACTTCTGATTCAACATTTACAACCATAATGAAACATTCTACTGATAATACATTAAGTGAGAGAACATGTAGAAAAAAGCATCTGAAAAGAGTTATAAATAATTATAATATCAAAAGGAAGTGTTAGGCTAGTTTTAGGCTATGTTCACAGACAGGAAAAAGCAAGTGAAGGGACTTCTCTAGAAGTGTGTCTTTCTTGGTTGCATTTTCTCTGGTATTTTGTTTGTTCTTTCCACGAGGTTTATTACACGGGTTTATCTGCTAACCATGTAGAAACAGAGTGGAAATCTGCAGTGTGGAAGCAGTGGTGCGCTGGAGCTGGCTGGCTCCTAGAGGGTTCTGAGAGTCGCATGTGCTCATTTATTCCCAGCTGCATAGCCGGTGACCGCACCTCGGGGGCTTGAAACCCACAGTGGCAACGGTATTTATACAACAGGAATGGGCAAGCCCTGCAGATGAGCCTGGCCACCCCGCTGACCTATCAGCGCACTCTTGGTTATATCTGATACCCTACGTGGGGTCTCGGCCTACAGATAGACTTGGGAAGAGTCCATAAATTCTCACAGCTTCCCTCCCTTCCTCTATAGGAGCTGGAAACGTAAATTAGAAAACATAAAGTCAAGTTGTGGGTTGCTTTTCTAGTTACTTTAAGTTTTATGAGCATATAAAACTTAGTTAACAAAATTCAGTTTTTTAGTGTATAAACATATAACTAATGATATCATTTAACTTTTGAGGTAACAGTCAATAACAACTTTTCCCCATGGATTCAATGACGATTCCCTTTTTAAAATAATTCTCTTTTGCATGTAAATATTTACTAGCTTCCAGTGTAATCGCAGACAATATAAATTTAAAAGTATATTGTTAGCCTACAGACTAATGACCTTTATCAGTCTTTATCTTTAACCTATTTTAAATCAAATTTCTGTTTTGCTTTCAAAACTAATGCATTTATTGCTTTTAATGCATACAATGTTAATACTTGCTGAATGTTAAAATGTAGGTAATTTAGAATAGTATAAAAAATAAAATTAAGATTACCTATAATCTAACAGCCCTGAGATAAAAATTGGCATTTATAATCCCTTAAGTTTTCAGTGTGTGTAACCAAATAGAGGAAGATTTTTTGTGTGTGTTTTTTGTTTTTCTTTTTTTTGCGGTATGCGGGCCTCTCACTGTTGTGGCCTCTTCCATTGCGGAGCACAGGCTCCAGACGCACAGGCTCAGCGGCCATAGCTCATGGTCCCAGCCGCTCCGCGGCATGTGGGATCCTCCCGGACTGGGGCACGAACCCGCATCCCCTGAATCGACAGGTGGACTCTCAACCACTCGCCACCAGGGAAGCCCAGGAAGATGTATTTTTACAGGTGATGGTATACAAATAATTTTGTGACTTGTTCATGCAACAATGTAATATGGGCACATTTCAGTAAGTATAAATCTTCATCATTCTTTTTAGCAGCTACATAATTAATATTCATTGTATAAATGTAGTAGAATAACCAATCCTCTATAAAAGAACGTTTAATGTTTCTGTATTTTAAGCCATGAATAACTTTGCAAATACCTCTTTGTACATTTGTTCACTTATTTCTTTAGGATAAGTTCCTAGAAGTAGATGTGCTGGTATTGAAAATTTGTCTTGTCTTTGCTTTTGAAGCTTTCGTATGTATTGCTTTCAAAACTTGGTTCCAGAAAGTTTATACAAATACATAGAGTAGCATATACAACTATACATGTTATTGCTCCCCTGTCAACATCAGATATTATCATTCTTACTAATTTTTGTTAACCTGATTGATTGTCAAAATGGTTTTAATAATATAACTTTAAAATCTTTAAAATTTCTCCTTAATTTATAGATTTAACCTTGAAATTGTCCAGTAAGATATTAATGCATTGTCTAATTATAGTTACTCCCTCAGAGAAAGGAACAAGAACCAATTTGGAATGTGCAAATTTGAAATTAAAAAAATGAGACTGCTTTCAGTTAAAGAGCAGGAAAGATGTATATTATAACTACACTATGTAGGAAGAAGGCAACGAATATGAATATTCAATTGGATATTGGGATATGTCACATTCTTTAAATGTAATACAATCCTGAGTGAGTATTCATTTTAGAGGAAATATTTTGGATGACAAAATCAGAATGTGGAACATCTCAGCTATAGAATGTTACCAGCTAATTGAAGTTAAAAACAACAAGACAACCAAAAGTACTGTGCAAGACAAGAAAAACATATCTGTAGCAAAATATGGCCAAAAGCCTGCCAATTTATAAACTCTGCCAAAGGTTTTGTGGCCCTCTTCCCTGTAAAATGGTATACATGCCAATTCTTAACGAAAACTGTTTTCTCATTCCTTTACCAGAGATTTTATAAAGTTTCAGATACACACGCACACACGCACACATACACATACACAGTTTTCTCCCAAAATACAACCATTAACTCTCTCATGATGCTGGAGCTGAATAGCACCTACATCCTGTATACTGAGCTTGCCCGACATGGAGGCTGCCGCAGTTCAGACCCCTCCCTAGGGTGTCACATCCATCGCACCTCACTCGTTGACTTGCAGTTTCTAGTTTTAAGTATGTAAAAATATAATATAAAAATTCTTTTATTGATATATGTTTTTTATTTCTAAATGGAATCTTGCTTATTTTTCAGTAGTAAGTACAAGTATTACTATTCAGAACATCATTTTTATCTCAGTAAATTACTGGCTTGTATTAATTGACTTTTAAAAGTAAATGTATATCAGTATATACATATTATTGTAAAGAAAGTAAATGGGCAAAAATCAGAATTCAAAATAACATTTCTAAAAGTTACTTTTGTAATGAGACTGTGTTCCGCTACCATACATACCAAAATATACATCTAAATAAAATATACATAGTCTTATTTGGAACCATGATAAATTCGTATTGAATCCAAACATTTAGGTGAAAACTGAATTTTTATAAGATTTAGTTTATAAAAGATAAATAGGATTTGACTTTAGAGTTAGAAATAGCAAACTGTTATTTCATGAGTAGATATTTGGCCTTTGGCCTTTGACCTTTGTTGCTTTAAGACTACCTCACTGTGCTCTGTGGTTACTCTGAAATTTTAGTTACACCAAAACAATTTATTCTGGAATTTGAGGATTGGGAGTGAAAAAAATGGAAGTAAGAATTCTGAACTGGAAGTATAATCACTTAATTTTCATTGCTTAAATACTCCATTTTTACCTATTAACTTTTCGTCTCCTCATCTTTTTCATATAGTGTACATAAAAACAAACTTCTTGTTTTCTTATGTCAGGAATACATCTAAGCCTAAACTGGAGTTGAAGCTATATTCTGAATTTGTGATTGCATCTTAGAAGGGATACCCAAAGTACAATGTTGAAGAAACAGGTTAAAGATATATGGCTGTAAAAAGAAACGAAATTGAGCTATTTGTAATGAGGTGGATGGACCTAGAGTCTGTCATACAGAGTGAAGTAAGTCAGAAAGAGAAAGACAAATACTGTATGCTGACACATATATATGGAATTTAAGAAAAAAAATGTCATGAAGAACATAGGGGTATGATAGGAATAAAGACACAGATCTACTAGAGAATGGACTTGAGGATATGGGGAGGGGGAAGGGTAAGCTGTGACAAAGCGAAAGAGCGGCATGGACATATATACACTACCAAATGTAAGGTAGATAGCTAGTGGGAAGCAGCCGCATAGCACAGGGAGATCAGCTCCGTGCTTTGTGACCGCCTGGAGGGGTGGGATAGGGAGGGCGGGAGGGAGACGCAAAAGGGAGGGGATATGGGAACATATGTATATGTATAACTGATTAAATTTGTTAAATTAAAAAAAAAAAAAAAGATATATGGCTGGGGCTTCCCTGGTGGCGCAGTGGTTGAGAGTCCGCCTGCTGATGCAGGGGACACGGGTTCATGCCCCGGTCCAGGAAGATCCCACATGCCACGGAGCGGCTGGGCCCGTGAGCTATGGCCGCTGAGCCTGCGCGTCCGGAGCCTGTGCTCTGCAACGGGAGAGGCCGCAACAGTGAGAGGCCCACGTACCGCAAAAGAAAAAAAAAAAAAATATGGCTGTCAACTTCCTTGTCTCTTGGAAAAATTTCCTTAATAAATATATTTTCTTCATCCAAAAGGTTAATGAAATAAAATAAATAATCTCAGAGATACTGGTGAGTTTTAGCATCTGGGAAATCTTTTACGATGGGAGAAATTTAAAAAAATTATTCATGTTTTAATTAATATTCAATTAATTAATTGATTTTAAATTAATTAGCTTTCAAGGTAGAAAACCTTCTACTTTAGTCTTTAAGTTCGCCTTACAGGTTTTATTTTATTTATAAATGTTTTAACATAACATTTACTTTCAGTTGATCTTTAATTCAAATTTAAATAACTGGTAAGTTGAAAAATCAAATTCCTATAATCATTTAACACCAGATTCGTATTAATTCTTCAGACTATTTTAGATATTTCCAATTTTATTAAACTTATGTCTGATTTATTATTATTTACAGCAGTTATTAAATGATTAGAAAGGTGTATAAGTCTGCCTTATTAGGTTTTGCAAGCATTTGAGAAATCATATATATTAATTTCACTATCATAATTTGAAATTCTTACACAGAATTGTGACATCAGGATGATATGGTTACACAGCTCAGTCTGTACAGTTAACCAAACTTGGATATAAAGCCACTTAACTTTTCAGATCTCTAGTTTCCTCATCCAGAAATTAGAACCATTGAGACCTACCTCATAGGATCTTTGGAAGATTTAAATATTGAGGACTAGCAATGCCTAGCGCCCAAAAATTATTAGTGTTCTGCTACTCCATCACTCATTCCCTGCAGCATAGTCAAAAGATAAATCCTTAGTAAATCACCTAAGTGTTTAGTGTTAGAATTTGCAATAAATTATTTCTTTCCAATTTTTCAGTACAAAGAAAGCCCCCAAGTAGCTTGTTGATGATCATACATCTAGTTAGAAGAACTAGAACAGGCCACTCTTTTGATTCCTAGCTCAAAGTTCTTAACTCCATTTCTTAAATTATAGAACTATTGCCATAGAGTTAGAAAGAACTTTGTAAGTCACCTGGTCTAATTTCACATCGCAGGACACCTTCTTACTAACCACCCAGACATTTTGGGTATGTATAGCAATAAGGATCTCCTGTTAATTTTTCTTCTTCTAGCTGCTGTACACTTTTCCCCCCTTAAAACTGTCTCCGGTGATTGTTCCTTTCTCGCTTAAATCCACCCAAAATAGGCTTTTGCTTTCTCCACTTTACTGAAAATGCTTTTGTCATGGTCACCAATGGCCTCCATTTTACCAAATCTGGAGACCAACCTCAGTTCTATTCAACATAATTTATCACATCCTCATCCTTGACTCACTTTCTTACTTCGACTTCCAGAGCACCCTACTCTGGTTCTCCTCCTTCCTCACTCATTTCTCCTTTACAGTGTCCTTTGTTGAATCTTCTTTTCTCCTCAACCACCTGCGCTTAGAAAGCTCCAATGCTTAGTTCTTGGACTTCTCTTTCTTTTTACAATTACCTCCTTGGTAATCTCATTCAGTCATATGGCCTTAAATATCATCAATATGCTGAAAAATCCACAAGGTATATTTGTGTCCTGGATCTCTGTGTGGAACTCCAGGCTCTTACATTCAACTGCCTAGTAAGCATTTCTACCTGAGTGTCTGGTAGATAAATCAAACTTACCTTATCCAATTTTGAGCTCCTGTTTTCCTTTCCTTTCTGCCCCTGATCCAAAAAAAAATTGTTCTACCCACAGTCTTTCTTATCTAACTTTCTTGTAACCTCAGCAATCCAACTGTTCAAGCCAAAGCCTTGGAGTTATCCTTGACTCTTCTCTCGCTCTCATATCTCACATATATAGTCTCTTAGCAAATCGTTGTCTCTACCTGAAACTATTTTACCACTTCTCACTGCCTGCACAGCTACCACATGGGCCAGGCTCTTCTGGGCATTTTTTAATTTTAAGTGTACTTCTTATAGTATAATGCTCAGAAATGGCCTGATTGAACATGTTACAGTCATGTCCCTTTTCATCATAATAATTTTTCCCAGGTTTGCAAGGACAATTTTAGTAGTTATATTAAAGTGTTGACTGTAATATAACCAAAACTCCCTGATGTTTGACCAAAACTCCCTGGTGTTTGTTAATATTAATTGCTGATAGATTGGTGCCCCATCTAAAGTAATTATAGTGACTATAATTTGTTGAGCACCTACTTACACAACTTTATCACCACAACCTCTTAAAGATAGATATTATGATCCAGACTGGTAGATGAGGAAACAGAGGTTTCAGAAAAGTTACGCAATTTTCTCAAAATCACTGACCTAAAAATTAGTAGAACTAGAACAGGCAATAGTATTGAAGTCTGTGTGACTTCAGCGCTCATCCTTGGACTGCTACATATGAAGGCCTGGAGATGTGAGAGAACATGATACATTCAGGGATTTGAAAGTATATTGGGAGAGTATGAGGGATAAGATGCTGGCAAGAATCAGACTAGAAAGGGTAGTGTCAAATTTTGAGGGAGATTATAGACCATACTGAGAAACTTACACTTTACTGTCAAGTGTTAGGAGGAGGAAGCTGTTAAAATACTTTAACCAGATTTCTTTTCTCAATAATAATTACTCTGACTTATATCTTATGAGAATGAATTAAAGACAACAGTGCCGAAAGAGTTTTCGATGGCCTAACCTGGAATAGTGGCAGTGAAAAGGAGTTACCTAAAGGGTAGTGTTTGCAAATAACTACTCTAGTAGGGTGACTAAAAAGCGATCATGTTTGAAATTGCACCAACTGTGGAGACCTTTGCAGCAAGTGATCTTAATGCCCAACAGAGACATTTTGATGCCTCTAGTTTGTTATTGGTTTGTTTTAAACAAAGAATTTTATGACTATTAACTATGGAGTAAAAATCTGAAGGTGAGATTTTTGTCGGTCTGTGCCTTAGAGGCAACTCAGAGTTATTTTCCCAAATCTATCTTAGCCCTCTCCTGGTTCCCCATAGCAGAAATGGGCAGTCTTCCATTCAGGCAGGCATTAAACACCCTAGATTTCCAAAAGAGCTTGCCACACTCACCCCAGTCTTGAACTGTCAGTTGAAAGCATATGGTCCTGCTTTCAGTTTCTAACACAACTATAGGTACATGACAGGAAGCAAAATCTTCACATACTGCCCAATATCAATTAAAATTTTGACTGAGTGAAGCAGTATTTATAGAAGATTGCCTGAATGTTAAGGAAACTATTCATTCCTAAATATTCTGTTCTCCTGGTTGAAACCTGATTAGCAGAAACTGTGAACCTGGCCTGTCATGTTGACCTGGTCAGATTCTTGGGTTGCATGGAATAGACTTTATTCAACTTACCTCAAGAAATAGGGACTTTATTGTAAAGATATATGTATTTATGGTCTGGAATATTAAAAGTCAGGAAGTAAGTCAGCTCTAGGGACTGGTCTGTCTATCCTTCTTTCATAAACCACTTGGTCTGCTAATCTCTGGACATTCTTTTCTTCTCCCTCAACACATAAGCTTCCTGTACTTGGTCATAGCTTTGGTCCACTTGAATTTTAGGCTTGCCCGTGTCCCATCTTGTTTCCCCTGGCCTCTCACTGCATCATGAGACATTTCAGCTTCAGTTCCTACTACCAGTTATACAGTTCATTCTGCATTTCCTATTTCCAGTTCTCTACAGGAATCTGATTCGCTGAGCTCATATTTATGAGCCAGGCCAAACCACAGAGTATTGGCAAACCTGTGGATTAGCTGCCATTGATTCTGCCGGGGGGAGGCACCTCCTGGTCCTTGTAAGTCGGCCTCTTGCACGGAAACTCTGGATGAGCCCATTTCTCTCAGAAGACAAGAGTAGGATCTCTCGTACTAGCTCTCTTGTAGGATTCATTTTTCTAAGTTGTGCTTTGGGAGATACTAGAAACCTTGAAATTCAGTGTGAGGATATTGTTGAAACATTATTTATTACACTATACAGTGCCCTTTTTGTGAAAACCCTTGGAGTAAATTTATTTCTAGCTTTAGGATTAGAAATAATTGTGCAGTTATTCCTAAATTGGTATGATTTTGTGTTATTAACTTTATGGTGAATTTACTACTTCTTTTGTTTTACATTGGTGGTTGGAAGTTCACGAATTTGTGGCCTAAACAATGGAAGTTTAAATTACTCTGGTGTGCTTTTTCATTTTTATTATTAATCTTATATCTAGATTCATGTTCTACTTTTGACCTTGTCTTTCACGTATTTCCAATTCAAATAATACTTTATATATTCCTGTAAGTCACTTTATATCTTTTCAGAACCAAAATTTATATACATAAATTATATAAATTTTAACACACTCAGGGACATGTTAAAATTCCTAGGTAGTTTTGAGTTAAATGTGACCTAATTTTAAAGAAATGGACAAATAATTTGAAAATATCAATATCTTATATTCTTCTATATTTATATAATTTTAAAATCATCCAGCCACTTTTTCAAAACATAAAAATCCCTTTGGAATGGAAATATCTTTCAAATAAAGTTAGGGATAGAAAAGATTTTATTACACATTCATCTTTTTTTTGGCATTCATTATTATTTGTAACATATTCTTGTTATGGAGAAGGTAGATGTGTAATAAAATTAATATGCGTTTTAAACTGTTTTCTTTCACATAAACCCTGTTTCAAAACAGCAGCCTCTACGCCTCCAGCAATAACATACTCTTAATATTATTTCTTTTTTCTCCCAGATTTTACTTCTCGGCTACTCCTTTTTCAAAAAAAGAAAACTGACATCAAATTTATATAAAAGAAGCCCTTGAGGTGGAAAGTTAGGGAAGGCTGCCGGAGTTTAGAGCAGACAAATGTCGCTTACATTTTGCTGCTCCGTCGTTTGATATACTCATTTGCTGATGTGAAATGACGAGGGCTTACAAAACAGGGTTTTGTTTTTTAGCTGCCTGTAGACCTAGTGGGGCCTAACAGAACCCAGTCAGCAGGTCATTAACTCTGGAGAAAACAGCTTGCATTAATATGCTCTAATCCGGTATAATTAGTCAAATTACTGCACGCCGACCAGCTTGTCATGTGTTGTCAGACTTGGCACGCACACTGGATTGCCTGGGTCCCTCTGGAATGCCACCCTCAATCAGGGAAAACTGCTCATTTGTAGTGGTCTTGAACTCTTGATAGAAAAGCTAACTAAAACAGCAGTCGTGGAGGAACTTTTACTAATTCTTTAGGCTAAAATATATTTTTCATCAAAAATAACTTAGTACTAGAGATTGAAATGGAATCTTCATTTCTGCTGTTTTCCATAGCATGTCTATATAATATTCCAAGTGAAATTAACATTTGTATGAGAAAAAGATTGAAAATAAACAATTACCCATTGATCAGCTATCTTTCTGGTATATGGGAGTGTGAGTTCATATGTGTTTGTGTATGTGTGGGTCTTTTTCTAGTAGGACAAGAGGTTATTAAACTCTAAAAGGGCCATATTAGCATAAATTTACAAGAGCCCTTGTTCTGGCTGCAGGATAAAAACCTGTGTTACCTTTGCATTAACACTGAATTGCTTGTTGTGCTTTTGGCAATGACAGATAAGTCAGTGTAATTCCCCATTGCAACGGAAATGATGCTCCAGATTCCAAACGCATCCTGAAGATGTCACTGACAATAATCTTCAAAGAACGGCCAGTGAAAGTGGGCTGTATGTTTGTAGGATGATATACTGCAAATGACAGGAAGAATTATGTGAGTGAAGACGAATCTGTAACATATTATTAAGCAATTTCACGAGAATAACAGGGATAAAAGGATAATGGATGAGGGTGTCATTATTACCTTCATGTAGAGGGAAAGCAAAAGCAAAGGTAGAGAGACAAGATTAATTGAGGAAGGGTGAAGCATTCATTGCTCATCAGCTCTTTTGTACTCTTTGCTCCTGAAATTCCAGACTGAGGGAAAAAAAGGTGCTCGGAGCTGCATTTTAATGCAACTGGCAAGGAGTGGAAAACTGACAAGGCACTTTTTAGTCACCTCCCTTCTTATCAAAAACCACATAATCACTATTACCTTTTGAATGTTCTGAAGCCACAACAAAATCCTGCAGAATATTTATTCTTGTATTTTGTACAGCTTTCATTATTAGTTATACCTTTAAAAAGCAAACATTTTTAAAATTTCAAAATGCTTTTTTCCATGCATTGCCCCCAAAATTGCTCTTTTAAATTTAGAGATTCACATTCAGTGATGAAACATTTCGAAATCCATTGATTATTATTTTAATCATGCTGAGATCATTAGGTTGAGGGAACAATACATTTTATAATCAGTTTTAACTGTTAACTTCCATTTTGTAAGCACATTTCCCATTCATGTAATACCTGTCTTTCTTAAATAATAGTAAATATATTTCCTTCTATCAAATGAAGGTGTGAGTAACTGAAACTTTAAAATACTAAAGTCTTTGTTTGTGTTTTCCTCTATTAACTTATTTCTTATAACTTCTCATTTGGCCAGTTATTCCAAAGTACACATTACATCATGCACAGTAAGACGCAATTATAATACAGCAACCACCATCCTGTTTGCAAAATAGTAACAGAGGTGTTTTGCTAGAATCTAAGAAACCTTTAGGGACATGAAATTCCCTTCTGATTGTAATTTACTCCTGCTATGGAGTTAATCTTAAATGTTGCAGGAACATTAAAAATATATTTCTATGTACGTAAAGCTACATAGGAAGTAGGAGAGTCGGATGATCAAATTACAAGCTTAAATATATACTCAGTGGAGATACTCACAGTTGAAGATTAATTTGGGAACCTGAACCTAAAACCTAAGCTTCATCCTTGTCTACATAGTGGGTTCATATATTCAGGAAAGGTAACAAATGATTAGGATTCAGGTGTCAGTGAGAACTGAGAATCATTCAAGGTTAATATCCAGCTAACAACCAACAGTTTAATGTGTACATAAGTATGCAGACAAGTATAACAGTAATGTTATCAAAATGCTAGATGTATATACCATCCAGTAATACTATCTTTTTACTGTGTAATGGTTTGTAAACTGTCTTCTTATACACCTTATCATATTTGATCCTTAAAATAGTCATTTTTTGATGAGCAGAACTGGAGTTCCTATTTCAGTTCTATAAATGGGAAAACTGAGGAGTAGAAAATTAAATTAGTTTATCCAAGTAATTCCATAGTGAATGATGTTTCTAGGGATAAAACCAACATCTTCAGACACATGGTCCAAGGTTCTTCCTATTCACTATTTGAATTTTAAATGTATTATTCATGCCACACTCTGATTTTTGATATTTTACTACTTTTCATGTGTGTCTTTCTGATTATCTTAAATGTTTGTTCACTGAAGGAGCATCTGCTGCCTTATGTTTTCCATGGAGCAAGGGAAAAGAAACTAACATTCGTCAAGCACATAATATATACCAGACACTGTACTAGGCACTTTGCATACATTATCTAATTTAATATTCACATCAGCTAAGTGAGTTAGACATCATTATCACCACTTTGCAAAAGAGGAAAGTAAAATTCAAAGATGTCAAGTCATTTGCCCGAGCTCACACTGAGGAATGTCAGGGATTCAAATCCAAGTTTTCCTGGCTCCAATGCTCATGTTCGTTCAAACACTGTATAACCTGTTCCTTTTGTCTATACTGTACCTGTACCTTATATATTCAGTCAAAATTCTACTGTCTTTTTACATCTATTCTATATTTTAGATCTCTGAAGGTCTAAATTCAATGGCTTTTCCATCTTAGTATTCTCCAATTTCTACATAGCATTTTACACTGAGCTTCCAGAATCCTCAAAGCACTTCTTTACTCACTGGCCTTGAAGTCTTTTTCACTGGCCCCTATTCTTTGTGCCATGCCCTCATTATAGATTCTCCCATCCCCAAAGGTGTGTCCTTCCAGCCCCCTTGATTCTTTAGCATAGAGATCTAATCCCTTTCCATGCTTTAAACTCTCTTTGTATAAAAAAATGGCAAATATCTCCTAGTCTTTCCTCTCTGTTGTTCCATATTCTTAACTGCCTGCTCTGCCCAAGAGCCCTCTCAGGATGCTTTGCTTACCCCAAACCAAACTCATCATTTTCCTTTTCTTCCTACATTTTTTCTTAACTTCCTGATCTTAAAAGAAACCATTCTTCTTCTAATCACCAAGGCCTTGTTGCCAATTTGAATTAGTCTGACTTTTTTTTGACCTGACATTAAAAGCCTCTCCTGCCTTTTTAGGCTGTTGAATTCCATCCCCCATCCCTTTTCCACCTTTTACAGACCAGACATCCTTCAAAGCCCATATCAAATATCATCTTTAATAGGAAGTTTTCCTCAAACCCGTCAAATGTATCTGTTTCTCTCTTCGTTGAATCTCCAGACATTTAATTTGTACCCAAGTTTTCCTGGCTCCAAAACTGATGAAACCTAACAAGAAGCTAAATTAATATTTGTTGAATTGAATTAAGTCAAATTCTCTAACAGTCTCAATCAAGTACATTTATTTATTTAGTTAGTGAGTTAGTTAGTTAGTTAGTTAGTTTTGGCCATGCTGCATGGCTTGCAGGATCTTAGTTTCCCAACCAGGGATCGAATCCAACCCACAGCAGTGAAAGCGCAGAGTCCTAACCACTGGACGGCCAGGGAATTCCCCAAGTACTTTTAATTTATACCATTCTTCCTTATACGTGGCTGAGCTTTGACTTTCCCATGTCAAAATTTAATATTAACCTTTTGATTATTTATTTAACATTTCAGTGTATTTTTTTTTCTTGCTGATTTGTACATCCCAATTTATTATCAAAGAGTTACCATTTGTGGACATGCACTTACTGTGTGCGTTTCATGGACCAGGCCCTTTGTTCAGTCCTGGGGATAAAGAACCTGCCTTTATGAAGTTGCCTGCGTGGTTGGGAAGATAGTGCTCTTTTCATATGATGTTTGAATCAAATTTATTAAATACACCAACATTCTCTTACAGTTATATTTATGGTAATAGGGAGATAAGGAAAGAGAGAAACAAAGAGCACTTTATTATATTTATGTATTCCTCATAACAACCCTAAAATACCGGTATTTTTTATCCCCATTTTACAAATGTGGAAACAGACGCTGAGAGTCCAAATTACTTTCTCCAAAGCACAAAAGCAGTGAAGTGACAGGACCAGAAGTGGAACTGAAGTTTATTTAATGCCCAAGTCCATGCTTTTCCACTGTGCCACGAGGCTGTACATGTCCTTGTCTTATAAGGTGAGAGAGATGTTACACGACAGGCATTCTTAACTCTGATTCCTGTGTTTATCCAGTTGCCTCAATTTAGGGAAGGCAGGAAGCATTAGTCATAATTATGCCAGGTGATGGGTAGAATGGTATTACTTATTAAACTTACAGAAAGCACACCCCTGCAGTTTTAGGAGAGGAATGAAAACAACATACTATTTTCGCGCACAAATGCCCAGTCAGGGTGAGTGCACATGGTTTCCCTGCTCATTAGCACTAGTCACATGATTGCAATTATTGATATAATTTGGGTCAGGGGGAATGCCTGCTGTATCCTACATTTTGGGGAGGAATGTTGTGGGCTAGCTCATAGAGCCTGACCCTTTCCACTGCACATGTTGCCCCTCGCATGACTGTAAGAGAGCAATTCTTCAGCAGCCGTCGGCCCAAATCAAGCATAGAAGATGACAAACGAAACAGAATTAGCTCCTCTCTCACCTTTACATTTAGCAGGTTTCGATACTCGATTGTGGAGATGAGAAGTAAACATCAACAGATTGACCAGGACAACTTAGCCTTTCAAACTGCCTGTTAACCTGTTATACCTAGATTTCTTTTTCTTTCTTTCTTTTAAAATTCAAACTTCCCTTAATCTATTAAGGTTTCTTTTTGTCTTCTCTTCTTATAAACTGTTTTTCAATCCAATCTTTTCTGGGGGGAAATATAGACATTTTCTCAGTTTCACATTACACAAATTTCAAAATTTTAGCCTACTTCCTAGTGCACAAAATGACACTCCTTAGTATCAGATAAGCTAGGATTTTAGTCAACTGTGTGCACCTGTGAGTTTATTCTAATGTCATATTTCAATTTATAGTTTTTTAAAGGTAGGATCATTCACGTGTCTTTAATCGGCTTTATATAGTGCTTATCACATTGACATCCCCAAATATTTATATAGTAATGCTTTTGATAAGGATATTATCTCATTTAACTTTTTATTTCCTAGGTATTCTTGAATGAAATATTAGGTTCATTTATTTATTTATTTATTTATTTATTTATTTATTTATTTTTGGCTGTGTTGGGTCCTCATGGCTGCACGTGGGCCCCCTCCAGCCGTGGTGTGCAGGGTTGGGTGGGGGGCTACTCTTCATTGCGGTGCCCGGGCCTCTCACCGCCACGGCCTCTCCCGCTACAGGGCACCGGCTCCAGACACACGGGCCCCAGCAGTTGCGGCTCGCGGGCTCCAGAGCGCAGGCCCAGTAGCCGTGGCGCACGGGCTCAGCCGCCCCACGGCACGTGGGATCCCCCCAGACCAGGGATGGAACCCGTGTCCCCCGCATTGGCAGGCGGACTCCCAGCCACTGCTCCACCAGGGAAGACCAGGTTCATTCATTTTTAAAAATAACTTCAGCAAAAGGCTGAAAATAGCATTCAGTATAACGTAGACAAGAGTCAGTATGCTTTAGGGGGCCTAACATAATCTAATGATTTGTTTAGATGGAAGGCAAGCCTAAGGTGCCTCGTAGTGATACAGTTGCCATGCAGAACAGTGCTTCAGTGATAAAATCACTGTGGACAACACTCCAGTGGTGAAAATGCATCAGGCACCATGTCTATCCTGTGCCGGACAGATTGGAATAGTTCTTCCTCCTGGCTCTGGTGGCACTGAAGACAGGGACATGTAATAGAATAAGGGCCTGAGAGAGGTCGGGAGGGAAGATGTGCCAGTGGTGACAGTAATGAGGAGTAGGTAAGAGTATCCGGGCTTATAAGAGCACAGATGCCAGTAAACCTGGGGCATCCTGACAACAAGACTCTCAGGGACACCAGCCAAATGACCAGCTGCCTCTTTTTTCCTGACAGCTCCAGGTTATCCAGGAATTGGTTCCACCTTTTCCAGTACTATTATACGTTGCTTTTGCCCTGATTTTCTTTCCTTCCTGACCCCACATGGGAGAAGAACACGGTCTTCTCGCTTCTTACGACTTTCCTTTAAACCAGAATAAAGCCCATTGGAGGTTTCTAAGTGTTTTTATTGCTTCAGTTGGAGACATTGCTCCTGAAACTCATGATTTATTTAAGACACACCATAAACCCAACTTTTTCTTTCTGGATAATTTTTACTGATGAGACTTCTGTTGAGGAGAAATCCTTTTGTTTATTTCCTCACAACTCTGCTTTGTCCATAGAGAAGAAACTACTGCTGCTTGCTCTTCTCATGGGAAAGGAATTTCTACTCTGATTTTCCAGAATCTGCAGTGTATTCGTTGGCGCATAAAAATTCACTATTGGTAGGGTCAGTATACTGTTAAATTGTCACTGTTCCCATGAGGTAAACACATCTGGACAGAACTGATCCCTCAAGGTAGACTAGGCAGCCTGTTTTCTTCTATCTTGTTCAGTAGAATCATCGAGTTGAGTTAGGTCCCTTGTGAAGCCCAGCCATTTCCCCCCCGCCCCCCACCCTGGAGTTATCCAGGTATTTATACCCCAGCTGGGTGGTGGAAGCCTTGCTTTGGCTTCAGATCCACTTAAATTCTTCAGTCCAACTCTTGCCAGAATAGCCTTGCAGTAAGAGAGGATAGTATCGGCCATTAATTATTTTAAAGTTCTTAATTTTGCATCTGATCATTATTATTTGTTGTGTATTTTTTAGTCAAGAATCCTATAGAATATGATAGGATTTAAGCAGCCAAGTGCCTCCCGCAAGTTCTAATCTTGATTCCACTATTATCACAAGTAAGAAGTTTCAGGAATCACTTGGCTGCAAGAAATAGAACTCAAACTAGCTTAATCTAAAAGATCATTTATTTTAAGTAGTTGGGGTGGTTCATACAATCCAAATGGCAAGTACAACTGGAACTGAGCATTGGAAAACCTAAATTTCTAGAATTGGAGAGTCTAGAATTCTCCCTTTCTTGGCCATATGGTCTCTGCTTCTGCTTCACTGTTGTTTCTCTCCACAGATTAGATTTCCCTGAATCTCCCTGCTCAAAACCCAGGAGTAGCCATTCTGGGTCCCTACAATTTATCGCTGCTCCAATACCAACTAAAATTCCAGTTTCAAATTTCAAGGAGAGGGAATCTGATTGGCTAGCACCTGCAACAGGTGTTCACCCTGGTCTTACTCAGCTGTGATCGGGGAAAAGTGGGTGCAAACCTACACATAATGTGCAGGGTACACCCCTGAGAATATGGAGAAGTTTCTCAGAGAAGCGGGGGACGTTTGGGACATAACACTCCAGAAAGTCTCCCCTTTTTAACCATTTTGTTGCTTCCTTCCCTCAGTAATCCTATACAGGAGGAAAGAAGGAACACCCAGCTAAATTCTGAGGATAGCAGGAGGATTCTCAGATGGGAGCCAGTGGACAGGAGGTCAGACAGAGGGAACAGGACACTCCATACAGATCGAAGGAGCAGAGTGCAGAAGCATGGGGAGTGGGGCGCGAAATACACAGGCGGAGTGTGGGGGACAGTGGCCTGGGGGGAGCCTGGAGATGGAAGCTGACATCCAGCAGCAGTGGAGCTCTCAGGTGCTGGGGGCTGGGAGCCAGGAGAGTCTGGAGGCTAGGGCATCGTTAAGGCTGGATAAGAGCCCATTAGAGACCCAGTTGAGAGACTTGCGGTAGGCCAAGTGAGGACTTTAGCGCTGGCAATGGAGAGAAAAGGGCAGATTTGAGAAATATTTTGGAGCTAGAATCAACAAGATTTAGTCATCAGTTGGAGATAGGAACTGAAGTAACAAAAATGTTTATAGATAAGTCCCAGATTTTCAGCTTTACTTCATGAATAATGGTGCCATTCATTAAGATGATAATAGGAACTTTACCACTGTGATAGTTACCACATTTTCTGAATAATTATGTTACACAAAAGCACTGTGCTGGAGGTCTTCCTAGTCATTGTTTATTTAATCATCATAATGTCTCTATGAATTTTATCTTGTTTTCACTATCTTATAGACGAGAAGCACACACCTTCAAGAATTTAGGTACTTTGCATGTAATCACATAACTCATAAAGTGCAAAGTTAATTATCACACTCATTTCTGTCTGACCTCAGAATGACTGAGCACTTAAGTCTACTTTCCTTAAGAAAGAAGAGCAAGTTTTAAGGAAAACATAAGTTTCATTTTGGACATATTGCATTGAGTTTCCTGTGAGACATTCAGCTGAAGAGGTCTAGGGGACAGGGGGCAATGCGTCTGTGACTCGTGGGAGGGGAGGTCTGGGCTGGACCCTCAGATTTGAGAGACAGTAGCTTGAAGTGGGAACTCTGTGGTGGAAGAGATCTCTCCAGGACCCCCAATTAGTTACTATCTAAGCAATGTCTCTCCTGGGAGCTGCTTAACATTGTAAAATAGAAATTATTTTAAAATACATACAGTTTTTCAGAGTATTCATTTCTAATTTTAAGCGTCTTTCTATATCCATTGTTACAGCCCTACTCTTTAGATTTGTATACTCTTTTTTTCCTCTATTTTAAAGATACTTACCAAGTGATTTTTTTTACTTGTCTTTTCAAAGGGCCATTTTTTAGACTTTCAAAATTTTTACTTTTTAACTTTCCAAAGACTTTATTTTTATTTTAACTATGTTTCCTTCTTTCTGCTTTTTTCCTTTGATATGTTCTTTTTTAAGATTAAAATGAATGCTTGATTCATGCATTTTCTTTTTCTTTTTTGATAGATGAAAACACTTAAAACTAAGAACTTAATAAAGCAACTATACCCCAATAAAAAAAAAAAAAAAAACTAAGAACTTAAAATTGCCAGTCTGTTTTCATCACATTCCATGGTAATGTTTTAATATTCATTGTTTCATTTTTTCCTGAACGCTCTGTTGCTGTGCTCATTCCTAAAGAAGTGATAATAACCCAAATGAACCTTGGTAGGGTGTCTCTGGTGAAACACTCTTTCCTTGGGGCATTGCAGAGAGGAGACTGCAGAGCCTCACTTGCTCCCTCCCAGTCTACACCACAGTTGCAGCCAACTCAGAATCCATAAGGAAGAACTGTGCTAGAGGTTAAAAAAGAAAGAAAGAGCCTTCTCTTTTTGACTGTGCTCCAAAGGAACAAGTCAAATCCTTTGGCTATGGTCCAAACAACTAGTCAGCAATGAGCAATGTAATGAGAGTGAGGAAAAGGGTACAGGGAGTGCCCCCAGATCCCTTCCCTTATCCCATCTCCTGTGACTCTCTTTCTTCTACTCCCCCAAGTGCCTAGCAGTGTTTCCTATAAACTCCATTTATGGGACCATCCTCAACATATTAAATTCATAGATTATTTATTCCAGTTAGAGTCAATTCTGTATCAACTTCTATGTCATTGAACAATATTGTCATTTTAAAATTCCTTTCTTGGGCTTCCCTGGTGGCGCACTGGTTGAGAGTCCGCCTGCCAAAGCAGGGGACACGGGTTCGTGTCCCAGTCTGGGAAGATCCCACATGTCGCAGAGCGGCTGGGCCCGTGAGCCATGGCCGCTGAACCTGCTCATCCGGAGCCTGTGCTCCACAACAGGAGAGGCCACAACAGTGAGAGGCCCGCGTACCGCAAAAAAAAAAAAAAAAAAAAATTCCTTTCTTTTTTAAAAAAATATTTTGTTTATATATATATATATATATATATATATATATATATATATGTGGCTGTGCCGGGTCTTAGTGGCAGTACGTGGGATCTTCGTTGCGGTGTGCGGGATCTTTTAGTTGCGGCATGTGGGCTCTTAGTTGCATCAGGTGGGATCCAGTTCCCCGACCAGGGATCGAACCTGGGCCCCCTGCATTGGGAGCGTGGAGTCTTAGCCACTGGACCACCAAGGAAATCCCTAAATTCCTTTATTTCAACATTGAGTTTGTCATTCTTAGCCAGCAAACCCAATAAAGCTAACTATTTTCCAAGGAAAACACAAATGCCATAATACATCACTTGGATTTTATTTTTATATTATTAAAAATAACATTAATTAGTGCATGTAAATGTGAATTTTATAATTAAACTTATTGATTTCGATATCACAGAAAAGTATAAAACAACTCTCTTCCCAGTAAAGGTTTGTTTACACAGTGTTGAAGGGTTGAAACTGCAGGCACTTATCTGGATGTTCCTAATCAGCAGGCAAGGTACTATTATGAGAACAGACTGCCTGGATGAATGATTAGGAGGCTTTTATCTAGACAGCATTATAAAGGTAGGGCACAGTGTATTCTGATCCTTGATGTGGACCCTTTTTTTTTTTTACATAGAGAACTAAAATTGATGTCATTTATTTAGAATTATGCTGAATCACCAAATGTATTTATTTATTTATGTTTTTACGTATTTATTTATTTAGTTATTTATTGGCTGTGTTGGGTCTTCGGTGCTGCACGCGGGCTTTCTCTAGCTGTAGCAAGTGGGGGCTACTCTTCGTTGCGGTACACAGGCTTCTCATTGTGGTGGCTTCTCTTGTTGCGGAGCACGGGCTCTAGGCATGAGGGCTTCAGTAGTTGCAGCATGCGGGCTCAGTAGTTGTGGCTCTGGGGCTCTAGAGCACAGGCTCAGTAGTTGTGGCGCACGGGCTTGGTTGCTCTGCGGCATGTGGGATCTTCCCTTCCCAGGGCTCAAACCCATGTCCCCTGCTTTGGCAGGCGGATTCTTAACCACTGCGCCACGAGGAAAGTCCCTGAATCACAAAATGTATTAATTACTCTTTACTTTTTGGTATCCTACTGTGTTTCAGAAAACATTTAAGGCAAATTAATGCTTATCAGAAATGAGTTACTATCCAAGCCTACTAAATGTTATTGCCTAATATAGTTGCTTTGCTTTAGTGCCTTATATATCAAATCATTGAATGTTTACCAAGATATGTATTAAATGATTATAGAAATCATTGCAAATATTACTGTATTAATGAAATAAATTTGAGAAAACTGGCCCATATTTATGGGAAAGTGTACACTATATGGAAACTCTGAGGCTCTAGTCTCAGCTCCACCAGCGTTCAGGTTTTTTTTTACCTTGATGGAAATACACTAACATCATTAACGTCTTTTCCATCTCGCTGGTAAAATGGGAATAAAAATTCTGCCCCTACCCATCACACACCGATTTTGTGATGATCAAATAAAGTTGAACATGTGAAAATGTTTGGTAAACCTATAGAGAGATAGATATGAAAGCATGTATTCAGTACTTTTCATGTTGTTTTGTTAATATTTTAAATTATCTTATTATGAAATACATCAACAGAAAAAATCAGAGTAATATAACCATTGCCATGTAGCCAGTGCCTAACCTTAACATACTGTAAAATTCTGCCATACTTGCTTCTGATGATTTTTATGAAAGAAAACGTTACAGATACAAGTTGTACTCTACCATGGTTCCGTTTTCTTCCCTCTTTCCCTAGGAATTCCACGTTATTTTTATGGATGCATTATAGTAATTCGATCATGTTCAATTTAGACTTCCTGCCGAACTTTTAGTCTTTCATATATCCAACAATTTTACTCCAAGAATAAGTACATCCATTATGATGGCTTTTAATCTAAGGGCAGGCCATAGATTTCCAGAAATAGTGTATCTAGTTATCATCAAGAGAACCTATAATCAGACTCTATTTGCTTTGTTTTGTTCTCTTTCCAGATGTTAGTTGATGCCAAACAGAAATAAAGAAGATGTTTTTAAGTGCATTTACAGAGTAGCAAAGATAATTCATTGAAAATATTTATTTTTCATCTTTTCTTTGAGATAGGTAAACTAAGGACAGAAGCAATTTCATAACTTGATTAAAGTTGCAATTGTAATCAAATCTGGATGACCAATATGAATATTTACTGTAATGGGAATAAGGTTAATATTTTAAAACAAGGTTGACAGGAGAAAAATTGTCTTAGTTTGCAAAAAAGAAATTTGTTTCTTTAAGTGAAAATTGAGGTCAGTAGGCCATAGCTCTCCTTACTCTCCTACATGACTGAAAGGAATTAAATAATGCAGCAGGAAAGCAGTACTGAGCAAACTAATGACAAAATTATACATGAAAGCTTGAGTAAAATCATTATATGTTAGAAACTTGTATTTTGTGTAAGAAAATATGAAATTTTAAATGCATGTCCACTTCACCTCAATTATCAGGACAGAGAAGCTATCAGTAAGTCCTATTCTCTTGTATTCATTGAGGTTGTTATGGTCCTTTTCGGGAGAGTAAGGGTGATAACCATAGTTTGGACATATTCCCATCTTGGGTACTGCATTCTGTTTACTTACTGTGGTTTCAGTGTGATTGGGTTATTATGAAAAACTTGTCCTTTATACAGTAGAAGCAATATCCAGCCCCATATGCTCTCCAGAGGGAGTATTATTTTTAGGGGGTAAAACCCAATTTTGAATGGTTTGTGCTTTGGATTCTCTTAAGTAAAATATGGTAGTAACTTTGTTAATCATGTGTTTTAGGCATTGTGCTAGATACCCTATGCCCACTATCTAATCCACAACAATCCTGTGAAGCAGACATCATTTTCACCATTTTATAGATGAGGAAACTGGCTCAGAGAGGTTGCTTAAGTTAACTGAGTTGGCCAGACTAGTGAATGGCCGTTCATAGATGCCAACTCCATATTTTCAGTAGTGACATTTTCAGTAATATATTTCAAATATATTAATATTTAGTGTAATTTTACTACCATTAAATTGAATCTTGTGACTCATGACTTTAAAAATAAGTGGCAGTGGGAGCCTACTTTTAGAAATCAGAATGAATAACACTTTCAACCTGTTCTGTGCATTTTTATACGCACAAACACACACAGAGCCTTGTATTTGACTTTTTTGTTTTGGTGCCAATGCTTGCAGTTACCCTATGGAAAATGTGACTGAAAAGCACTACTGAGTGTAGGTATATTTTGTATATGATCATTTATTTATATGTGGTCATGTCATGAACAAAGTGTTGACCTACACATATTACATGTAACTTTAGTTACATGTAAACTGAGCACACTTATATGATGATCTACCTGATGCTGAAACGATGATCTGATTCACAGAAATTAATCAGATTGTGATTTTTATCACAATGCTTCACTTTTGAGTCCCTTGTGTCAAGTTGTATAATATAAACACAATCCAAGTCGTAATGTCTTCACTGGATTGTGTTTGTTCATAATGACACTTTTTCCCGACATCACAAATGCAGTAAATATGCCATGTGAAAATACTAGTTTTATCCTATTACTCTCTTCATACATACTGGTTTTCAAAACACAAGAAATAAAATCAGTACTACTGTTACCTGGTGATCTTTACAAGAAAATTCTTTGAAGATAACCAGTTATCATAGCAATAAAGTGAACTGATTAACAATGTTAAATTTCCAATATGATATAGCATATGTATGGAAAGAGACAGAGGTGGTCTTACTTCCCTTTTCTGTGTCCATATTATCAAAGTAACCTTTATATCTGTTTCTAAGAATGACTTTTACATTTTGTTGCATGAATATGAAGTAACATGGATTGTGTGTGTCAGTAGATTCCTTTTAATTACTGTGTAAAAATGATATGTAATTGAAACAAAAAGCATTGTTTCCAACCCTAATTTTTTTTCCTCGAGTCCATCCTGTCAAGCTGAAAGCGTGAAAGTTATTTTCTGGTGGTGTGATTAGATTGGGGCTGAACTCTCCAGCTGGCAGGCCTGTCTGTGACTGGCGGCGGCCTGTCCCCAGTGCTTGTCATTTCCTGACATGCCTGACAGGATGGGGACAGCCGCCCCAGACAGGTTCATTAGATGGTGTTTTCTACAGCTGGGCTAAAAATAAATAAATAAATAAATAAATAAATAAATAAATAAATAGTCTGTGCTTTGTCAAGTCCCAAGCTTTAGGGGCCTTTTCTTGTTGGTTTAAACCAGGGCCTTGTTTTGACAAATTTTGATCTGTGCAGTTTTTAGATTTTCTGACACATTTTTGTTTCCTTCCCTCTTGGCCTGCAGTTTGTGCACTCTGCCTTGTTGCCACTTCAAAATCCTAACAGAGTCTTCCCAAGAGAAAAAGAACCCCAGGTATTGAGCTCTTAAAAGCAAAAACAGCACAGTACTCTATAAAAGAGCAATAGTTCGTTTATTTCCACAGTGATCTGCACAATGGTTGGAAAAACAACCTTAGGACTTGCGATAAGCCAATTACAAGAAAGGTTAAGAGTTTTCCCAGTGCCAGAGACATGCCATCTACATGAGAACATAGTATCATTAGTAGCAGCTCACACTCTCAAATACATTGCTCTTCAGAACTGCCAGAAATTTAAGCTGTCTTCAGTCTTGGGCTTTTAGGTAGCTGACAGAGTTTTCCACCCATGTTGTTAGGCTTTGATGTCAGGAAAAGAAATTATAGAAGATTATAGAATACCTGCTAATTAGAACCAGAAATAAATTCCAAAATCAAATTTAGAAATCCTTTTTTTGTTTGTTTTAATGTCAACGATAGGGCCCCTTTTAAAGTTAACCGGATTTACCAAAAATTGGTGTGCATTGGAAACATACATACATACAGGTCATAATTTATCGTTTCAACCCCAAATTTAAACTTTTAAAACTGTGTTGTTGGAAAGGAAAAAAAAAAACCTTTAGCCAAGAAATTATTCTTTCTGGGTTTACCTGCAATGAAAAAGTAGATAGTGACATCTTTACTTTATAGACTCGTTGGCCACAGGCAGTCTCTTTACTCTCATAGTGTCTGATAGCTGCTTTCCATTGGGAGAAACAATTGATTTTCATTTTTAGTAAGCAGAACACACCCAAATAGGAAACATTTGGCTGTATATCGTGACATAATCGTAATGCTACCATTAGCTATCGTTGCATTCACATGCAAGACACAAAATGTAATACTGTTTGTGTCTCTTGTACTTTGTCATTGGTGTAATAAACCGTGTTGCTGAAAAAAAGCAAGCTCCTCATTCACAGAAATCTTAGCCCTTACCTTTCCTTTGTATTGTTAGTTTCTGCTGCTTTAGTTCCCCGTCTCTATGACAACTGTTTAAATCGGGATGGGCAACTGTCATCTGGAATATTACTGAGAGAAAAGTGTTAGTGAGCACACAGTTCCCATAGATAGAGCATTTCAATATAATCCAATTTTAATTGAGCTCCTGAGACTTTGATGTGCTGCAGAAGGTTGGGAGAGAGCTATTCCAGGGAGAAATTAAAGCAGCCCAGCAAGGCTTCACCACTCCAGACTGTCACCATTTTAAGTAAGCATTAGCATCAGACTTAACCTGCCCCTATGGAACATCTCACTTCTTTTGCAGCTTTTCGCTGATTTATTTTGCCATATGTAAAAGCAAAGCACTTTCATCTTTTTATGTATGTTTTTACACCCACTTGATTAGGCTTGAAAAGCTTGTACTGGACCTGAGATTCATCTTCTGCTGTCTATTGGACTTTGCTTTGGTGGTTCAGAAAAGAAAGAGAAAGTAGAGTAGGGATTAGTTTGAAATTGTCAGCCATCGTATATTAAACTTTCTTTTTAATATTACTTTGTAAAACCCTATCTTGGAGCTAAAAAGTTGAAGGAAATGTAATTTTTGTTTAGCTTTGATTTACTGTTGAATTTCATTTTAATGCTTAGATGCTTAGGTATTTATTAGAGGTTAGAACTTTTATTTGAAAATGCATTAAAATATCTTTTTCCTCATCACATGAAAAATACCTTTCAGGCAAAGCTAGTTTAAAGCAGCTGAACACAGGCACATCAGTCCTTAAGCAAGAAAGCATTAATCCTTTCTTTTTTTTTTTTTTAATGGGGAGGAAAATAGGTATTTTTCCATGTATATCCAAAGATCTTTTAAATACTTTGAAATATAACGTTGAACATACATTAGGTATTTTACTACTAATAAAAATGACATAATTAATATTATATTATTTTAATGTTAATTTAAATGAATTAAAATTAATATTATGCTTAATATTAAATATATGCTTAATATTAATACTAAATATAATGCTTGTGATGTCAAAGAGCTTTGTTATAGGTATGGTAAACTTAAGGAAGTTATTATCTCTTTAAAACATACCTGACATTTCTGATCTATATTGGCACATTTATAAAAAGAAATTTTAAATGTATATTGAGAAATTAAATTAAAAATGGCAATAATTAGAAATTAGTTTGAGCATATGCATCATCATTGATGCACCTAGATTTACTTGTAGTTTTACTGTAATCTACAAGCTAATGAAGCTTCAGCGTCAGGGCCCCTTACTCCACAGGGCCTTGTGAGAGCTAAGAGTTTCCAAGGATTGTGTCGTGATCTCGCTTTACGCAGTGGCCTTAAGAGACCTCAGGAGAAAAACAACCTACATTTCTAAGCCTCCAGTATTTGTTGTAATTATTTTCTTTCTCATTCTAAATATTCACTTACATAGCTAGTTTTTATTTGTAACTCTGTATTCTCTTTTTAAAGCCACCTCGAGTAATGTAAGCTTAGTTCATACTTAAATTATTTTTTAAATTTTTTATTTAATAATTTTTTTTGATTTAGCGCCTTCCCCCTCCCTCCCGTTGATGGGCATTTCCTTCCATTCCTTTTTTTTTATATATATATAAACAATTCTTCAGTGAAGAATCTGGTACATACTTCATCTTGCTTTCTTGGGCGTATATCCACAGGATAAATTCCTAGAAATGAAATTGCTGTGTCAAGGGGAATATGTATTTGAAGTTTTCGATAGGTAATGACAAAATTTTCTCCATATAAGTTATATTAACCTGCACTTCCACCAGCAGTATAGTGATTGCCTGTTTTCCTTACAAGCTCAATATTATTAAACTTTTAGATTTTTGCCAATCTTGTGGCTAAAAATAGTATCCCCATATAGTTTCAGTTCTACTCTGGGTGAGGTTAATCATGTTTTTAATCAAGAAAGAGCCCTTTTGGGCTTCCCTGGTGGCACAGTGGTTGAGAGTCCACCTGCCGCTGCAGGGGACACGGGTTCGTGCCCCGGTCTGGGAAGATCCCACATGCCGCGGAGCGGCTGGGCCCGTGAGCCATGGCCGCTGAGCCTGCGCGTCCGGAGCCTGTGCTCCGTCCGCAGCGGGAGAGGCCACAGCAGTGAGAGGCCCGTGTACCACAAAAAAAAAAAAGAAAGAAAGAAAGAGCCATTTGTACAGTTTGTGACTTATCTGTTTTACTTTTTTTAAAAAATAAATTTACTTATTTATTTGTTTATTTTTGGCTGCATTGGGTCTTTGTTGCTGTGCGTGGGCTTTCTCTAGTTGCGGCAAGCAGGGACTACTCTTCATTGCGGTGCACCACCAGGGAAGTCCAGTTTGACTTTTTTTTAAGCAAAATTTTAATGTCTATAGGAGGAAATTGTTGATAAATAGTACAGTTAATCTCAGGTATCTATTTTTGTGTATTAGACATCATATAGACATATATTATGGAAATTATATACATATAGGTATACCTCCTTTTCTCCCTACTTCCCATCTAGATTATTCCTCTATGGAATGGCCCCTGCCCAAGTCATAGGGGCATTAGTTATAAGGATAAGAATCACTTTAATTTACCTACCTACCCAACAAGAATCTTTCTGCTCTGGCATAAAAAAAAAAATTGTTAACTGTATGACATAACGTATAATTAGCTAAATATAGTTACACTTCATAGTACATCTCCCATGTAGAATTTTATAACACAAGGGCTACCTTCTTTATAAATTAGTTTGTTATGTGGATGTCTCTAGTATACATTTTTATTTATTTACTAAAACATGAACATTGGAGAAACAAGCAGTGGAGCTCCATGGAGCTGCCCTCACTGCTGTGTGCCAGACACTATGGTGAGCACCAGGGGAAAAACACTCAGCATTAAGATGGGGTTAAGACTGAGACCTATAAATAACCTCCATATCTGGAGAAAATAATATTATTAGGTTTATTTTTTTTTTTATTTTTTTTATTTTTTAAAGGACTCTAAGTTTTGTTGGGTTTTTTTTTTTTTTTTGCGGTACGCAGGCCTCTCACTGCTGTGGCCTCTCCCGCCGCGGGGCACAGGCTCCGGACGCGCAGGCCCAGCGGCCACGGCCCACGGGCCCAGCCACTCCACGGCATGCGGGATCCTCCCGGACCGGGGCACGAACCCGCGCCCCCCGCATCGGCAGGCGGACTCCCAACCACTGCGCCACCAGGGAAGCCCTAGGTTTATTTTTTAAATAAATTTATTTATTTATTTTTGGCTGCGTTGGGTCTTCATTGCTGCGCATGGGCTTTCTCTAGTGGCGGCGAGCGGGGGCTACTCTTCATCGTGGTGCGCAGGCTTCTCATTGCAGTGGCTTCTCTTGTTGTGGAGCACGGGCTCTAGGCATGCAGGCTTCAGTAGTTGTGGTGCGTGGGCTCAATAGTTGTGGCTCCCGGGCTCTAGAGCGCAGGCTCAGTAGTTGTGGCACATGGGCTTTGTTGCTCCGCGGGATGTGGGATCTTCCCAGACCAGGGCTCGAACCCGTATCCCTTGCATTGGCAGGTGGATTCTTAACCACTGCGCCACCAGGGAAGTCCCATTAGGTTTATTTATGTTATTAGTGGAGAGCAAAACTTTAATAACAAATTAGATATGTAAGTTATTAATATTTTATTTACTTGTTATCATCTCTTTAACGTAGCCAAGTGTCGATAGGTTAACTGTTTTTGTGGACAACACATTTTCTTTGCGCAAGTTCATGCTTCTGCAAAGCGTGACCATCACTCACAAGTGGAGCGATGGTCATATCTGACGTGTGGACTGAACCTCTTATCTTTTTCACAACACTCGTCATCTGCCAGTAACCCTAATCCCAGAATGTGGCGGAGAGTACCACTCACGTAGTCACTGGAACCAGAGATCTTACAACAGTTTTAATTCCTTTCATTTCTTTACCTCAACATAAAACAAAACGAAAACATTCAAGTCCTATTCATTCTGTCTCATAAATATCTTTATACTCTTTCCCTTTCTCTTCCTACCTACGGCAGCTGTCTTAGTTTAGACTTCCTTCATTTCCTACTGGCACAATGCAGATTTCCAGTCTAGCATCCTTCCAAGTCCTCCCCCTCACTGCTTCCAAAGTGGCCTTTCTAAAATGCAGATTTAATCTTATAACTGGGCTCCTTTCCATGGTCTCAGTGGCATCACAGTAATCAGTAGAGCTACCATTCATTGAGAGCTAAGTTTGAAATCAGTGTTTCAGTTAATCCTTTCTTCAGGGAATGCTCTGGACAGCCTCTTGCCTATAGAAAGGGGACCTCTGGTACTTATAGTGGAGACACTTGTTAAATACAGTAACCAATTTAATTTTTGTCAACATCCCAGTAAAATAGAATTATTATATCAATCAATTATAAAGACATTAATAGACAGTACAAGCTTCGTAAAAGGAGGGACCATCCTTGTCTTATTCACTAATGTTTTCCCATCACCTAGCACAATATCTGGAACCTAGTAGGTGCTAAATTTTTGTTTGGTGAACAAATGATATGCGCTGCTAACAGCCTTTGCCTGGGGAGAGGTATTTGACCATGATACTCTGATAAAGCAGATAAATGGCAAGTTCTCAGCAAAGCAGTATTTTGCTGCAAATCGCCAGGTTTACGACCAAGGAATATAAAGTAAACGGAAGAAAGAAAAGTAGTTTTAGGACATTACAGTGGTGTAGAAGAGTCCTTTGGGGATGCCTAACCCTGGAAATACTATTTTCATTGCCAACAAAAGTTGGGAGATCTCTAAATCTCCTTTTGCCTCCAATTACAGATATTTGTGGAAGATGTTCGTGTAAAAGCAAGGGGTGTTGACCGAGCTGTTTACATTTAAACTGAGTTGCATTTTTTGAAGAGCTGTTAATTATCCTCTAATATAGAAATTTGAGAGTGGAAATAAAAATAACACAGAGAATTCAGTAGCTGAATTGTCTCTAGCTGAAGCAGTGAGATTTTTTTTTTTAAAGATTAAACTTCAAACACAGCAGACAGAACACTCAAAGTCATCTAGGAAGTAGAATATAAGAACAAATTCTTGCAAATAACCAGACAGTTGAACCAGTGTGAACTGCAGAAGCAGAGTGTGGATCAGAGAACAATGCACACTGGAAAAGGATCTGGGCTGAGACCACAGCAGGGGGTGCTCTTGTCACTCCTGACTGCGGGTTTCACTTAAGGTCCTGGTGGGGAGGTTGTGAGTTCATTTGTTCAACACACTTATGTAGCACTACCTTTGTGCCAACCTCTCCACTCGACACTTTATATGTTTTTTTCATTTAATACCACAGTGGATGTGATCATTCTCATTTCATGTAAGTGGAAACTGTGTCCCAGTTATGTTAGGGAATGGTCCCAAGTTACACAGCTCGGAAGTGGTTGAGTCAGACTTCAGTCCGTATATCATCCTCTAATGTCCAATATGTAAAAAATAATCCTAGTCCACCAAACTAAGTGCCAATAAAGTGCATGCTTATTGGTACATACCGGTAGTATGAAGAAATGTGTCAAGGGTAACCCTCATCCTGTGGTGAGCAGATGCACATTAAAATAAGACCCAATCTAAAGGACTTTCCAAATGCAAATTCCCTGCATGAAGATTGGGTTTCATTCTATGGCTGCTCTTTGGGAGATAGTAATTCAAGAAGAGCTCTCGCTTTGAGAGAAAGAAAAACAGATTCTTATGAACCCCAAGGATGCCCCTGTGAGTGCCCAGGAATACTCAGGTTTTCAAGTAAAAACACACTTTGAAAACTTTGAACTGGTATTGTAGGAAAGTAGTCTTCAATTACTAATTTTCACTGAAAACGAAAAGTCTTTAAAACTTGAAAAACTATTCACATTCATACTGTCTTCCTGGTTCCTGATGAGCCTGGCACCCACCTGGCAGATACTTGATAAATGGTAAATATTTTTTGAGGAAATGTTTTTTGAGCAGTAAGCTTTTATTACATGGTAGGGCTTTATCAGGCAGACAAGGAGGGGAAGCTATTCAAGAGTACATACAGGGGCCTCCCTGGTGGCGCAGTGGTTGAGAGTCCGCCTGCCGATGCAGGGGATACGGGTTCGTGCCCCGGTCTGGGAGGATCCCATATGCCGTGGAGCGGCTGGGCCCGTGAGTCATGGCCGCTGGGCCTGCGCATCCGGAGCCTGTGCTCCGCAACGGGAGAGGCCACAACAGTGAGAGGCCCGCGTACCGCAAAAAAAAAAGAAAAAAAAAAAAAAAAAAAGAGTACATACAAAGTATGGAAATGTTTAATGCATGCATATATTTTGAAAATTTATTTATTTTATTTTTGGCTGTGTTGGGTCTTCGTTGCGGTGCACGGGCTTCTCATTGCAGTGGCTTCTCTTGTTGCAGAGCACGGGCTCTAGGTGCACAGGCTTCAGTAGTTGTGGCTCGTGGGTTCTAGAGCATAGGCTCAGTAGTTGTGGCGCACGGGCTTAGTTGCTCCGCGGCATGTGAGATCTTCCCGGATCAGGGCTCGAACCCGTGTCGCCTGCATTGGCAGGCGAATTCTCAGCCACTCCGCCACCAGGGAAACCCCAATGTCTGCATATTTTTAGAAATTTTAATAGACTTTATTTTTTAGTTTAGTTTTAGTTTAGGGTCACAGGAACATGGGCAGATAGCACAGAAAGCTCCTATTTTGTGGGGTGTGTGGGTGTTTGTGTATTAGTCAGGCTTTTTCTTTCTTCAAATAACAGAGGCATGAAAGTTGCATCAGGTAATAAGAGTTTGCATCAGAAAACTTTCAGCGGCAAGTAATAGATACCCTAACTCTAATGGCTTTATACGTATATATGTATGTATGTGTGTATATGTGTATTTATCATAAAATAGTAAGTCCTGAATTATATTAGTCTCTTGGGTTGATTGATCCAGCTGCTTCTGGATGTTTTCAGGAACCCAGGTTCATTCCCCATCTCCACTCTGTCATCTTTGGTTTGTCCTCATTCTCACACCAATAGCAATGTGGCTTCAACACTCCTCCAAATCACCCAAAGCACAGGAATGTCTAGAGGAAAGAGGGAGCATCTCTTTCATCGGTGCCCTCTTAAGAATGGGGACACTTTTCAAAGCCTGATCACCTCTGGGACTGTCCATGAGGTTGGTGTGCCCTGGCTCAGAAGTGCATGGAAGAGGTCACTAACTGAACACCATCAGGTTAGTCAGGAAGGTGGAGGGGAGGGGAAGCCAGAATAGATCCTGAGTGGGCGAGCAGTAGTGTCTACGACAGAGTTTATGGTAGGAAAGCATAGTAAAGTACGAATGGGAAAGTCTCATCAGGCCTTCTTCAAAACTGGGATTCTATCTGAGTTCCAATGATTGAGTCTTTTAAATGTCCCTTCAACCTCAGCCACCCATTAACATTATAGTGCTGGTTACTCTCTGTCTTTGTTTATATTTTTGCTACTACAGACCAACTGACATTAAATATACCTTAAATGTATTCATTCAACACAATGTTTATTGAGTTTCTGCGATGTGCCAGGCACTGTGCCAAGCCATACAGTAGTGAGCAGAAACAAATGGCCACAGAGTGAGGGAGATTACATTAATAAATTACATAATAAATGTGCAAAATTGTGTTTGTGGTAAGTGCTGTGAAGAGACCTTCTCTCATGTGGTGCTATGAGCGTGTGTGTTAGGGCGATCTTACCTAGCAGGAGAGGTCAGTTGCGAAAATAAGAACTCAGGAGAGCTCAAGGATGAGTAGAAGTGAAGTAGGCAGATAGGGGAGGGGAACTGTTTCCAGAGAGGGAAGAATATGTGCATTGGCCCTGTGACAGAAAACAACATGGTATGGACAGAGGACTGGAAGAAGACCAGTGGGACTGGAGCCAAGAGAGCAAAGTGGTCCCAGATGTGTTTGGAGCAGGAGATGGTTGCATCTACCATTAGGCTCATCTCTTTATGTCTTGGCTTCTGCTTCCTCAGAATTCCTGCTGCCTTATGATTTCTGGTGACTGCCTTCTCCATCTTCTGGCTTCTTCCCACCCTCCTGCTTAAAATTTTCCCTGAATATCTCACATTGAAATCATTAAGAAAGATTATCTGATGGGGTCAGCCTGCCAGCATTCATAACAGCATGGCTGTGATGGACAGGATTCTCATGGCCACTAGTTGTGGCTACTCTATTGATACTTAGATAACTACTTTATATGAGCTGTCCATCCCGGTTCTGTCCACCAAGGCCAGAGTGGTGGGTTCAAGTAATCAACATGGTAAAAAGGAATTTACCAGGAGGGGACACTTTCCATGTCCTGTCCAGTACATAATAAATTGGGAATCAACTCTGGACTGTCTTAATAGGATGGCTTTTAATTAATATAAACCTTGAAAATTGATAACTTTTCTGTACATGAGTATTACTAAATGTAGATCAATAAAAGCATTCATAATTAATCAGTACTATTAAATGACTGCTCTGTGCTGGGCTTTGTGCTACGTATGAAAACCGCAGAGATGCATTGAAAATTCTGGCTATCAGTGGGTTCACAGGTTCACAAGTAAACCAACCGTGGTAATAATGGTTTGGTGAGCGTCAGAGTTGGGTAGAGGGTTCTCAGAGGGAGCAGCAGGCTCTTCTTGCTTAGTCATTAATAGGAGTTAATCGGAAGAACAGTACAGGGAGGGACCTGCCAGGCAGAAGAAACACCATGTGCAAGGGCACAGAAGCGTGACAGAGTAGAACATGGCACATTTGGGAGCTGAAAGTGCTCAGGTGGTTAGAACATAAGAGCTGGGTGTAATGCACCTTGTGGTTTAAGATGGGATTTTATGCCACTACGAATACTAGTAGTGACCACTTCTTAAATACTTATATACCATACATATATATGCTTTTTTGAACTGTATTAGGATTTTCGTTGATGTGCTGGGATCCAAAATTTTTTTAAGTGTTTGAAGCTGTAATGGGTATGAATTAAAAAGTGCACTAGTATTTGTATTGCATGCCATTTTTTTTTTCAGGAAGATATAAATAAATGTTAACTAGAGAAAAAAGTTTCACCCTTAAATATTAAAAAATTCTCTCTTCATTATGCATTTCTCACTACTTTAAAATTTTTTGTTCTACATTTTCTAAAATAAAAATTGGAAAGTAAAAACAAATTTAATATTCTAAAAGATTTCTCTCCATACCATAACTAGATCTCTAGTGAACAGCAATTCTCCACTATGTCTGCTCTGTTAAGACTGATTTCACTATTGCAACAATAATTACTGCAACTCCCCCCTCTAATCTTGTATCATTTCTTACTATATCTAAAACTTTAGTAAGAAATATTTCCAAAAACAGAAAACAATTTGTGCTGGCAATTTATAATATCTACACAATCATACCCTATTACCAAATTGATTCAAAGAAAAACCTCTAACCCAGAAACCCAAATAACCTGATAGGATTATTTGGAGATATATAACAATTTGTCATTTTTTGTTTTAAATATATTTGTCATATTAAATATATATGTCATATTTGTTTTAAATATATATTAAAATTTGTCACTATGCAGAATAATACGAGGGAAAGTGTGGAAGTGAAAGTGAGTGTTAGAAACTAGAAAATAGTTTCCTTCCAATAGTGTAGCGTTCTGCCTCCCCCATCCCTTCCCTTTGTAAAATTACAGCAGAGGGACAAATACAAGATTTCAGAGTTTGCCAAATTTGAGAAAATGAGGAAACACAGCCAAATACATAATATTTACACATGGGAACATTCACGAGCAGGACAAAAATGAAGCAATCCTTGCCAATATCATTTTTTAATTTTGAGAGTTTTACTGTAATTTTGAGAGTTACATGCCTTTGAAGATGAAGTAGGCACAGAGGACTCCAGCTGCAAATCAAAGTTTGTAAGTTAAATTTTAAAATATTTTATTCCACAAAATTGATTGAGTTCCTTTCATGTGCTGATTCTATAAGGAATACAAAATGGAATCAACCTAGTCTCTACCCTCATGAACTCTACAGTTGGGAGGAAGTAGGTAATAAAATCGATCATTTTTAAAGTACTTCCCACAGTGTGAGAGATACTATTGGAGTGGTACAAATAATACTTTTTTTTTTTGAAAAAGTTCATGGTTTTCTACTAATGACTATAAAATAGCATTTGCATAGATTATTGAAACAGTATTGCCCTTCTCCAGTCAAAACAGCCTCTACACTGTAGCCACAGCAGTGATTTCTAAAGTGTGACTTTAATCATCTCACGTCTTTGTTTAACACAGGGGCTCATCATTGCTCTCAGACCAAAAGTCCGAACTCTTTAACTTGAATTACATGATCTAGCCCCACATCCTGGCTCGCTATCCACTTTTAATGTTATTTTTCACCTCTCTCCTCTTTATAATCTATGTTCCAGACTTCCTGGACCCATTCCCCAAAGCGCCATATTTACATAAATGTTCCTTCTGCTTGAGACCTTCTTCCTTCCCTGCTTTCCCCTACCTTCCCCACTGTTGGTGAGTCTCCAAGAGACTGAACTCTTTGAAGTCAGGGACTCTGCCTCTCATTCGCCAGCGGCTCATGGTGGTAATTCAATAAATACTTGTTAAGTGAGCATCACTAAAAAATTAATTGATAAATCATGAGGACAAGCTTGGTAGCAAGAGCTGGCCTGGGGCTTCCCTGGTGGCGCAGTGGTTGAGAGTCTGCCTGCCGATGCAGGGGACACGGGTCCGTGCCCTGGTCTGGGAAGATCCCACGTGCTGCGGAGCAGCTGGGCCCGTGAGCCATGGCCGCTGAGCCTGCGCGTCCGGAGCCTGTGCTCCGCAACAGGAGAGGCCACAACAGTGAGAGGCCTGCATACCAAAAAAAAAAAAAAAAAAAAGAGCTGGCCTGATTCTAGGCTGTTTCTTAGATAGGAAGAAACCTTCCTAAAGTTATCACTACTAACAATGGGAGTGGTAGCTGATGTTTCAGATAGTTGGGCTTTCTAGTTAGAGGTTAGTAATGTGATTTTGGAAAACTTCTAGAATGCAAACTGCCACCAAGGAAGCAAGAGCTGTGGCTGTTGGTTTTAAAGGTCCTATGCTGTGGCCCAGGTTTTCTACTCCCTTGCTGGCAGTGTCATTAATGAAAGTTAAAACTGGAGACGCGCTGAGTGTGTGTTCGTGTGTGTGTCTGTACAAATACACCCAAGAAAGTAGACATTAATTAGAGTAGGAGGCTAACGTTTGTTAAGCACTTCCTGTGCGCCAGGCACTGTACTAAGCATTTTTTTAAAGAATTATTTCATTCAATTCTCACAACTACCCTGTGAGGTTAGGTACTGTCATTTCCCCCATCTTATGATATGGAAACTTAAGAATTAAAAATGAACTAACTTGCCTGAGGTCTCACAGCTAGTAAGAGAGGCAGACCCTAGGGAGGCTTTAAATCTAGGAGAGGCAGGTACATAAATTCATAAATTAGAGCAAAATGCAAGGTTGTTAAATAAAAAGCTCTCTGTAGGTGGGCTGCCTAAATTTTTCCCAATTATACGATATTTTGACCCTGCAATTTTAACCCATATAGTTATAGTGGCTGTGTTTATGAATATTTAACCTCAGAAGTATAGCAATATAGTATATATTGTTCAGTTTTCATTGAAAATGTATTTCCTGAAAACCATCATTTTGCCAGCTTAATTTCTTTTCTTTTTTCTTTTTAGATTTATTTATTTATTTTTGGCTGCTTTGGGTCTTGTTGCTGCGCATGGGCATTCTCTAGTTGTGGCGAGCGGAGGCTACTCTTCGTTGTGGTGCGCGGGCTCCTCATTACAGTGGCTTCTCTTGTTGCAGACCGTGGGCTCTAGGCGCGCAGGCTTCAGTAGTTGTGGCTCGTGGGCTCCCTACTTGTGGTGCCCAGGCTTAGTTGCTCCGCGGCATGTGGAATCTTCCCGGACCAGGGCTCAAACCCGTGTCCCCTGCATTGGCAGGCGGATTCTTAACCACTGTGCCACAAGGGAAGTCCCTAGCTTAATTTCTTGATCATTTTCATTTACTTCACAGTTAAGCCATTTTCAGTTTTTTCCATTTCAATTCTATATTACATGAATTATTTATTTTCATCAGGATTGATTATTTTCCATCTAAGTTTTAGTGAAAAGCTTTGATTCAATGATCATTTTTTGGTCCATTTTAGATTTTACTGATTATAGTGCCTACCCCTGACAGTTTTATTTTGATGACTGTATTCATTATTGATTGGATAAGAGGCTAAAGTAAGACTCTTCCATCAGTTATTTGAGGTTTTCTTTATTGTACAGGTGGGTCCATTGTAATTGTCCCCTTTTTTTCACCCACCCTGTAAAGTATTTTATACCATATTACACATGTTTAAGTTAACATTTAAATTTTTTTGTAAGTTTAACACATTTTTAAAGATGTGGTATCCAACACATTCCTACACATTGATATTTTAAAATAAAATTCTTATTCACTTTTCAGATATGCCCAATAGAATCAAATATATCCAAAAGAATAATGATTTGGTTACCATCATCATGCGTTTTAAAGTGTACAAATAATCTCTTTTTTCAAATGGACATTTTATATAATTCCTCTTTCTCACTCAACAAATATTTCCATTTGATTCCCTCCCCAAAATGTATCTATTCTAAAAATATTTTATGCTTGAAAGTCTTATATTGATCATTATATTCTACTAATATGCAGAAAGCATATACTAGTGAATTAAAATTTTAATATTTTTCATTCCTAAAGCCATAAAATTCGACGTGCTTAACATTTTTATTCTGGAACAAATTATTATTACAAATATTATCAGCTTACAATCATACAACATAAATATATTGTGAGCTTTGAAAAATAATTATTAAACATGAAAAGTAAAATGCTACTGGAAATTCATCTCTTAATGAGATGAATGGTTAGTATATCCACATATGAATATCATTTATTGCTAGAACAATACAGGAATCAATATTAAAGCTACTCCTAATTTTCTTTTTTTTAAATCGACATACAGTTGATGTACAATGTTATGGTAGTTTCAGGTATACAACAAAGTGATTCAGTTTCATATATATATATATATATATATATATATATATATATATATATATATATATATATATATATATATATTCTTTTGCAGATTCTTTTCCCTTATAGGTTATTATAAGATATTGAGTATTATTCCCTATGCTATACAGTAGGTCCTTGTTGGTTATCTATTTTATATATAGTAGTGTGTAAATGTTAATCCCAAACTCCTAATTTATCCCTTCCCCCTTTGGTAACCATAAATTTGTTTTCCATGTCTGAGTCTATTTCTGTTTTGAAAATAAATTCATTTGTATATATTTTTTTTAGATTCCACATATAAGCCATATCATCTGATACTTGTTTTTCTCTGTCCGGCTTACTTCACTTAGTATGATAATCTCTAGGTCCATCTGTGTTGCTGTAAATGGCATTATTTCATTCTTTTTTATGGCTGAGTAATATTCCGTTGTGTATATATACCACATCCTCTTTCTCCATTCATCTGTTGATGGACATTTAGGTTGCTTTCATGTCTTGGCTATTATAAATAGTGCTGCAGTGAATGTTGGGATGCATGTATCTTTTCAAGTTATAGTTCTCTCTGGATATATGCCCAGGAGTGGGATTGCTAGATCATATGGTAACTCTATTTTCAGTTTTTTAAGGAACCACCATACTGCTTTCCATAGTGGCTGCACCAATTTATATTCCCGCCAACAGTGTAGGAGGGTTCATTTTTCTCCACACCCTCTCCAGCATTTATTATTTGTAAGCTTTTTGATGATGGCCATTATGACCAGTGTGTGGTGATACCTCTTTGTAGTTTCCAACTTTATTTTTTGTAGATATGTTGAAAAATCGTGTTCACAGTTGTAAATTGTAAATAAATAGAAGGATGTTGAAGTTTTATTACAGCTTATTCATACAGCTTTTTGTACCACTTCTAAGTTGTATGCTAGAAATCACCTAGAGATCTATCGTGAAAAATTATTTTTAATTATCTCCCAACTGACATCCCGATTAGATCCAACTTCAACTCTTTGAAAGTAAAGAATTAGGAAACCATTTAACTTGCAAAAAGATTTTTTTAAATCCAGTCATTAAGGGCATACAGTTTTCCAGCACTTCCATCAGAATTTTGAATTGTCCGTTATTTGAGGCTCCTAGCCCCTCAACAGATTTTATACCCCAGATACTACACCATAGAGAGCCCCCCACCCTTTTTTTTTAATTGGAGAAAGGCAGTGGGAAAAGAGTGATGGGAAGGAGAACCTGTATTTCCCTCACGGGTTCATTTTCAGGCAGATAGATTTTAAGAAGTTAAGGATCTGGAAACTTGCTCTTAAGTTATGCGTACCTAACTTACTTCTTGGAGAGTTATTCATTGCCCAGTTAGAAGAGGCTAGTCCATTGTGTTGCTATTTCCTTTTTTCCATACACTTCTAAATAATTATTTCTTATATCTTATGCTCTCCGTGCCTTTGGTGAGGAAATAGTATCACCGAGACAGGTGGTGAGAACTGGAAGCAAGGAGTTCCAAATGTCTCACTGTTTTTGCTGCTTCCCACTTCCTCACCCCGTGTACCATGACAGCAACTGCCAGTCAGAGATGATCTTCCACATGGTCATTTTAGAACCCAAACTTCTTCCAGTTTGTGGTTCTGCTTTCCTTCTGGGCATCAGACTCCTCTTCATTCATCTGGCAAAAGGGAAAAGACCAGGGATGATCATGTATGAATGCAAACCTCCAATTACTCTTGAACTATTGCATGCTGAATATATTTGTCCCATCCAGAATCATTGATAATTTGTACAGAATTATAAAAGTAATGGGGGTTACAGCTTTCCGTTGCACTAACAGCCCTTTAATTAAACTGTTCAAGCTGCAAATGTCTGTTGGATATGATGGCCTCATGAACACTGAACAGGGCATGTCTCTCCACCCCTTCACATCATTTTCATCAATTCTTAACAGAAAATATAACTTGAAGCAAAATTTAGTTTTTTCATATCCAAATACTTGTTCTAATATATGCATCAGATGATTTGAGATCAGCAAAGCTCTCACTAAACAAGTACTTTTTAGGTCACACAATATTAGCTGCCTTTAAAAGAAAAAAAGATGAAACTGATTTGACAGCCATACCCATGTTTCTGACAAATGTGCATGTCTGATACACATGAGTGCACAACAACCCTATTTTTCTTCAACACAATCATCAAATAATATGTGTTAAGCACACATTTGGGCGAAGTGCTTTACAAGGGGTCTCTATTACATTTGTTTTATATTATGTCCTGTGTGCTTCAGTTCATAAGTGAGTGGGACAGACCTCAGGGTATAAAGCCAGCATGATCTCTGTCTCCCTTCACTTCTTTTGGATATTAAGCCCTTAGCTCAAAACAGTTCAGTGGTTGCTTAAGAAAATCACAAAAGTTGCAAAAAATTTGTGATCAAGATGCTTTAATTTTCTTATTTATGACCTATATGATGTAATAAAAGTTATCTTTATTCAATTTTCATAAAATGAAACTGAATAGGCTAGTTAGCATTTGTTGATTGATTTCATAGTATATTAAATAATTTGGAGAGGCCAGCAAGCTCAAACCAGATAATATGGGAAGGTCGACTTAAGAAAACAAAACAAAACCACAAACCTCAAGTATAAATGAAAGTACTTATATGGTTTAGAAAAATATCTTGGACTATAATGAAAAAGTAACTTAAAGAGTTATTATAGAAGGTCCTGAAACTTACAGAACACTATGTAACTAGTAGAGGTATAAATAAAATACAGGCAATTTTATAGTATCAGGTCATATTTCAGATCTAGGCTTGATGCCCAGATTTTTATATAAACATGCCATAAACTCAGTATTTAATCAACTATAAATGATATTCCTTTGCACTTCTGAAGCATATACAAACTGATTAAACTCCTCATCACTTGCCCGAAGCAGTGTCCTAACCGATCACTCTGCCTCCAGTCTAACAGCTTTCTACTCTAGCCTCCACGAGCCGCCAAGTGTGTGTAGGTGAGCTCTCTCTTGGTTACCCTCTCGTTGCATACGAGGAGAGGAGAGGAAAGGGGACTTGGGGTATAGTCCCAGGTGGTCATGGCAATCACAAAATTTATTTGAATGCTAGTGGTTCATCTCAACCATTCATCATTTTTTTTACTTTTTATTTTCCATCCTATCTATATTAATTTCACTACAAAAAAAGTCTAATTACTTATCAGAAATAAAATTGTTGCTCAGGAGAGGTGTCAGATGATATTCTGTGACACACCTCAGTATACATTTTTCTTAAATGTGAGGCGTAAGTCTATGAACTAAAACACCTTAGCCCAACCCTCTAGAGTGAAGGAATCCTTTTTATGGGGACAGAGTCTTCCAAGATGGGGTATAACCCAGTCTAGAGTTCCTTGTGGGTGCAGATTAAACTACTAGAAAAGAGAAACCAGTTATTCTATTTAGATCCCTTCGTTTAGATCTTGATTAAATCTAAAGACAGAAGTGACCTCTGATGGGCTCCACCAGTAGGATAATAAACACAAGAAGTCTGAGGCGAAACTGGAAAGCTTTTTCCAGTTCAGCAAAGGAGTCAGAGATGCACGTACTTTGTAAGATCTCTTTGTAACCTTCCCCATATGTATTATCTCTGTCCTTTTCTCTTGCTGATTTATTCAACAAACAAATGTATATGGAGCACATCTGTGCCAGGCACTGCTTTAAGCTCTGTGTATTGAGCAGTAAATAAGATAGATGGGGGCCTTGTTCTCATGGAACTTTCACGTCACAGGGAGGGGACTGACAAAAACAAGCAAAAAAATAAATAAGTGCCAGGCGCAGAATTCAAACAAAGTGATGTCATAGAAGAGATATTGGATGTTAGTACATGATAACTCTAAGCTGGATGCCAGCCAAAAATTTTTTAATAAAAAATTTTAGGAGAGTTTCATTCCATAATCAATCTTGAAGGAAACAAGAAGAGAAAGTAGGAGGTGGCTTGCTATAAAAAAAACAAAAGGACTCTAGGCTCTGTTGGGGTTCCTGGCAGGGAATTATGAACATCTCAGAGCATTGTCTTTTATCAGCCTCTTTAAAGGATTTCAAAAGCTTAACTATAACATGGGTGACTGTAAAGTAAAATTTTCTTTCCCTTGGCCCCTCTGGTAAGGACTGTGCCACTCGTTCAGACGCTGCTGCCCTTGTTCAAAATAGCATGGACCTTTGGGTCTATCTTTTGGAATTTGCCTCCTGAGCTGTTTATTAGCTGCTAGCAAAATAATTTAATTTTATTCTGTCTCCTTTTACTCTTTGCCTCCAGGCTTTACTGAGTTCCTCTGATTATCTCAGTTTCCTTTTTTCTTGCTCCTGAGGGTCCCTGAGGACTGTTGTGGTCCCAACCTGGAGCTGTGAAAGCGGTGGTAGGAGAACTGATTGAGTTCCTGTATCAGTTTGGATCCAGTCAAGAGAAAGATGCCACATAGCAGTTTAAACAGGGAAAGTGTTGTAATTTATAAAAACAGAAATAATTATAAATTATAACAGGATATTGGAGAAACAGGGAATGGTTAGTAAGAAATAAAAAGAACTCTAAAAAATATAGGAAACAGCATACATGAGGAGCAGCCACTGTCTCTTGAGCTGACATTGAACCCAAGAAGAGGCTTCCTGGCCTTGTTAGGGAGGACATGGCTATAGTTCCCTTCGTGGTACAGAAGTCACTCTGGTGCCCTGCTGAGGGAGCTCGCTGGAGCTCTGCCTTTTGGAACTTTCCCAAAAACCACCCTCTAGGGAGTTGGTGAATCTGTTTATGGGAGGGTTCTCACCAGAGCACTCTGTTACAAAACTGTCTGGGGCAGGGGGCTACTGGAGAAAACTGCTAGTCACTGGGTGCTGTCAGCCATCACACACTGCAGGAGCCGGGCACTGGAGAAGCCCACGCTCTGCAGGGGCCTGCTAGGTGAGCACGCAGAACCAGGAAGAAAACCCCCTTTCTTCTGCATCATCTCTTCAGAGTCCTTTCCTGATAGACCTCGACATGGTGTAGGCTAGCAAAGGAAGAATAAAGGGCACAGATTCACTTTCACAAGATAAACAATTAAGGGTGAATTTGGAGCTGGGAAGCAATAATTTGATAACTGGCGCAGTTGGTAAGACAGTTTTGCATGGGGCACTTAAGGAGTCAAACCAACTTCTATGTGTTTGAGAGCCACCTGCCTGCTAGAAGTAAAATAAACTGATAACATGCTTAATGGAAGGGAATACTTGGTCAGATGTTCACTACATCATTGCTCCCAAAGAGAAAGATAACAATATTAGTGTGTGTTTATATATATACCCACACACTAGTATCTCTCTCTCTATATATATTATATACAGCCTAATATGCATATTGTATATAAATATTATACATATTTTATATATAATATAATATATAAAATATTATATATAATATACATTATATATATATATTATATACATTATATATATATATAATCTCCATCCATCCTCCTGGCATGCCAGGTTTACTATAAGGGTGCCAACACAGCTTTCATGGGAAAATCTCTCCTTTTTTCTGAGATTATACTCATTTTACTCTTTGGGTTTTCAAGTGGCCTTTATATATATATATATATATATATATTATATATATAAATATATATAAAATATATATATATATATTAGTGAAATAATGGTCATAGTGAAAGATAGTTTTTGTTGTTGTGGCTGTTCTGTCTTAAAATTATTCCTTCCTGACAAAATAAGAGTTATCAACCCTGTAGTAGTACTCTTTCCATTTAAAGAAAATTATGCTAGTCTATGAAATTCAAATCTGGAAACTGTTGCACCCGGGTAAGAATGTATTAATATAAATTGTGGCAAGTCACTGTAATCCTTTTGTGAAATGTATAAAGAGAAGTTTTACATGTAGAAACTGAAAAACAGTTGTCACTTTATGCTCAACAGAAAGGACATATAAACAGAACTTAAACAATAGCTAGGCCATGCACTTTACGTTCATTGTCTCCACTTAAATTAACCAGTAATGAGTATTATTATCACTGTTTTTCAGGTGACAAAAATCAGATAGAGTTAAATAATTTTTCCAAGTTCCTATAGCTAGTAAGTAGCAGAGCCAAGTTTTAAAAAGGACTGTGACTGGCTCCAAAATGTTTCATGATTTAAACAGATGTCTGACTGCCTCCAAAAACCTTCCAGTGTGTAGAGAAAGACAAAAACTGAATTAAGGAGCTAGAAAATGGAATTTTCAAAAAATAAAAAGATGAATAGATAATATAATATAATTATAATATAATTATATAATATACACACAGAGATATATAATTCCTAGAGAAAGGAAATGTGAAAAAGGACTTCATAACTTGTTCTCAAACCTTAAGGAATATCATGTATGTAAAACTCAGTAACTAGTTTCTGCTTTCACTAAAGCAAATATAAGTGTAGTAGATTATACAGGGTACACCAGTGCAAGTAGAGAATGTGTTTATGTATTGTTAAAATCCATTGGTGTATCAGGAAGGAAAGTGTTGCAGGTTTGATTGCAGTGGGTTAATCAAATATGGATTTATCTGTATCATGGAAGAAGAAGTCCAGATATGGATAGTTGCTGAGACTGTTTCAGTAACTTAATATTAACTCCAACCTTGCTGGGATTCCCTTGGCCTTCCCCTAATGGCTACACAATTGCTGCTATAGTTTCTGCCATTATATCTCCATTCAAGCAAGGAAGAGAAAGGAATGTGCCAGCTACATATGACTCATTTTATCAGCTTTTCTGAAACATCCCCAAATGACTGGTTTTGTTCGCATTAGCCAGTTCTGGGTCAAATGTCCTTGCCCTTAGATGCAAGGGAATTTGGAAAAAGCAAAGAATAACTTTATCATGATTGGCTTAGACCATGGATCAGACAAACTCTGACCTCAGAAACAAATTCAGGCCATTGTTATAAATAAAGTCATGCCCATTTATTTGCACATTGGCTGTGACTGCTTTCACACCGCAGTGGCAAAGCTGAACAGTTGTGAGAAGGACAGATGGTCTGCAAGGCCTAAAATTTTTTACTATTTGTCCTTTTACCAAAAATGTTCATTGACCCCTGGCTTAGATCAGGCATGGCCCTTTGCCTGGGGTTGACCACATGGACACTTTGGGGCTAAGTGGACTTTCGTTAAGCAAGGAAGAGGGAGGAAAAGTGACATTAGAAAAGAACCAAAAGTGTATGTCAGGCCACGTGGTCCAACCAATCATATACAAGACCACAAAAGCATAACACGTTTTCTATTTTAAGTCACAGGGTCACCTTGAACATATAACTTTTCTGTTCCTTCATTTCTTCATGAGCCAACTGAAAATTTAGAAAGGTAGAAATTTTGCAAATATACAGAATCAAATGATTGGCAATATTGTGATATATCATGAATTCAGGAAGATAATCCCTAATTTACTGAGTTTTATACAGCACTAAGATATTGTCACACTGAGTCTTAGACACGTATTTAACTGACTGACACTTCCCTTTAAACTATTTATTTTAGGTTCTTGCATACACTGAGGGGCTTCATGGAAAATGGATGTTCAGCGAGATACGAGCTGTATTTTCAAGACGTTATCTTCTACAAAACACTGCTTTGGAAGTATTTATGGCAAACCGAAGTAAGTCCCCTTAATATTTTGAAAGAAAATGTGCTCGTATTTGGATGTTATTCATTTACATGGTGTGATACTGACTTGATATTTTTTTGTTTTATTTCTTCCTTTGATATGCCCTCGCTAAAATAAAAATACAGAAGGAATTAATTTGCTTGAAAACATTAATCCTAGATTTCTCATGGATAAAGTTACACAGAAATCTGATTTTCCATGAAGATTCATTACCTTTACCAATAAATCATGAAGGGCACTTGAAAATGATTTCTGAAATTGACGATTAGCTCTCCTGTGGTTTTCTAAATCATGTTTTTTCTTCTTACCACAGCCTCAGTTATGTTTAATTTCCCTGATCAAGCAACAGTAAAAAAAGTCGTCTATAGCTTGCCTCGGGTTGGAGTAGGGACCAGCTATGGTTTGCCGCAAGCCAGGTAATTTTATCATAGTACACATTATCTACGATTTGTTAACATATTTCAATCTCAGTATGACGGAAATCTAAATAAGTTTATATCATTATAACTATTTTGAAAATCAAGGAATTGTCTTCCTCTGCAGGTCATTTGTAGGGAAAGAGGTTATGAAAACAGCTATTTTAAGAATGACAGAATAGGGCATAATTTTATTTAACACATATATAAATGAGGAAGTAAAAAAGTTGATTGCATATCATAGCTGGCACATAATTAAGACATTTTTGCTGAAGATCTTACAAAAGACACACCAAAAGCCTCATGATGTTTGTGATTAATTGTTGTGTAATAGCATATAAATTGTTTTTATAAATGCTATGTATAAATGCTTCTTCATTAAAGTAGTAAAACACTCAGCGTTTATTGAGATTAATAGTCATTAATTATGATGTGATTTTAATCATTTCTTAAATCTCTCATCTTGGTATTTTAAAAGCATTATTTTGAAATTTTATTTTATTGAAAACTACTATTCTAAGTAGAAAACATAGTCAGTAATTATGTTTATCACTAATATCAGTTAGTTGGTTTTTGGCTCCAAGTAACTGAATACCTAACTAAAAGTGGCTTAAGCAATAAGGGTTTTGCTTCAGGGGGTTTGCTTTATGAAAGATGTGGAGTTAAGAAGGAGTTGCTAGTATTGGCTCAGAAGTTCGGTGATGTCAGGACTCTCAGTTGGCCTCATATTCACAAAATAACCACCACTGCTCCAGACACCACATCTTCACACAACTGCATTCAAGCAGGAAAAAGACACAAAGGATTTCTCCTTGAACTTCTGTGTTTTAGGACGGAGTATACTTAGAAGCCTTTAGCAGTTTTTATCTCAGGTCCCTTTGGCCAGAATGGGGTCACCTTCCTGCCCCTAAAACAATCACTGAATGCTGAACACAAAGCCAAACCATCCCCTAGAATTCAAGGAAAAATATATCTCAACTCCCTGCCACTTCCTACCTGAAAAAAATACATTTTCTGTGTCGGCTTTGGACAGACAAGCAACAGTGTCTTCCCCATAGATCCTTAAGTCCCTGGGAATTGTTGCAGAGTGCTGCATGCATGGAAAGGAAAACGAATCTCTGTCTCTCTTCTCTTAAACAGGCTACAGACATGTAAAAGCCAGGGACTGTGTCTTATTTATCTTTTAATCTACAATACTTAGCACACTGCCTAATTGCAAAGGTGCTTTTTAAGTGCTACTCAACTGGAGTTACCCTGCATTACAAAGTATCTATTCTCGTATTAAGTTTACAGTGTAAGACCAATTCACTGGCATGTATGCACATGCCTAGGATATTTGCTAGTTGAATAACAATATTAAATTAAGACATAAGTAGATAATGAAGTACTTATATAAAATACAGGTCAAAAGAAAAATGCATTCAATCTGTCAAAAAAAGAAAATGAAGTTAGTTTTGCAAGACTTGTTATTGAATCTAAGCTGACTCATAGTAATCACTACTTCCTTTCCCAAGTACTTACAAATGTTTAATCATCAGTTCAAGGATTTTTCCAGGAATTGACATTAGGAACTCACAAATAGACCTAACTTTTTCCTTTTAAAAAATAATCATCTGGGCTTCCCTGGTGGCGCGGTGGTTGAGAGTCCGCCTGCCGATGCAGGGGACACAGGTTCGTGCCCCGGTCCAGGAAGATCCCACATGCCGCGGAGCGGCTAGGCCGGTGAGCCATGGCCGCTGAGCCTGCGCGTCTGGAGCCTGTGCTCCGCAATGGGAGAGGCCACAACAGTGAGACGCCCACGTACCGCAAAAAAAAAAAAAAAAAAAAAAATCATCTGCCTCCTGGCATATTTCTCAATGATCATGATTCTTCAAAGATTATCAATAGAATTTTCTGATTTCCTTTAGTACTCTTAGACTTGTCCAGACCTGAATTCATTAAAAACAACCAGAAGCTCTTGTACTATATTCCTTACCTTCTATGAGCATTATTTTCCTTTTAACCACATTTGGTCTCTCTTTGATTTTTGGAAGATCATTCTTCTTGATAGAAAAACTGGAAGCAAAATAGATGTTTAGGAAGTTTAGAAATTCTATCTTAAAGCACTCTTTTGTTGTCCCCTTGGCTTTCCCCCCAAAGGCTCAACTCATTATTAATTTCCTAATAAAATACTTGTAAATTCAGCTTTGTATACTTCCTGTGATATATAGACTTAGAAGGAGCAGATGGGGGTAAGAGGAACACTGAACCTAGGCTTAGACCTGATACTACGGGCAGTGATAGAGCCTGAGACTTAGTAGGAACTCAATACATATATGTTGAAAGAATGAATAACATGAGGCAAGGGGAATGACGCTTTCATCTGCTATAAAATGGGGACAGTATCTTTGCAAAGAGATGTTTTACGAATGTCTTGAGATCATAAAATGAAGACACTTTGTGAACAGAGAACACACATATACACTATACGCATACATGCATGCCTACACAGATACAGATAGGTAGGTAGGTGAGGAAGTAGGTAGGTAGGTGGGTAGGTAAATAGACATAGACACATACTTGTATAAATATATGTGTGTGTGATATGTAAGATCCTGTTACACTTAGAGAATTGTCAAAGGAAAGGGATGATGTCTGGCTCCTACAAGCAGAAGCCTTCCAGCTGAGAGTATCTTGGTAAAATCACCAAGGGATCCATTCTTTGCTTTGTTTTTTTGACATTGGGTTTTGTCAGTTTAAAGCAGAATTTATCAAACTCTAGGGAACTTCCTCTAAGCTAAGCCCATAGGAGACTGCTTTAGAAACAAACAAAAATGATCAAACTCAAAAGCAGGTAAACTGCCAGAAAATTGACTTCACATATCATTTAGGCCGCTTTTTGGGCAAGCCCACCGAAGAGATCACATTCCAAAAACTTAGAACAGAAGGAATATTTCCACTAAGCTAGCATAGCCTAATGAATGCCTTTTTAATTTGTATCCATGGGTCTCATTTGCTGAGCACTCTCCATGTGCCAGGGACTATACTTTGTGTTTTAGTTTATAAGCATTATTTCCTTTAATTCTTGTTTGTTTGTTTGTTTGGGGCTTATAAACAACAGATATTTATTTCTGGCAATTCTGGAGGCTAGGAAGTCCAAGATCAAGGCACCAGTAGATTTGGTGTCTGGTGAGATCCCAACTCCAGGTTCATAGATGGTTATCTTCTCGATGTGTCCTCACGTGGCAGAGGGGCTCTCAGCCCTTAATTCTTAAAACAACCATGTTCTTAATGTGGATTCTTAATGGTATTCTTATCCCACTTTACAGATAGGAAATTTTTGGTTTAGGTAAGTTACTTATCTTGCCCAAGATCATAGCCCACTCTCTTTTTTTTTTTTTTTTTTTTTTTTTTTTTTTTTTGTTACGTGGGCCTCTCACTGTTGTGGCCTCTCCCCTTGCGGAGCACAGGCTCCGGACGCACAGGCTCAGCGGCCATGGCTCACGGGCCTAGCCGCTCCGCGGCATGTGGGATCTTCCCAGACCGGGGCACGAACCCGTGTCCCCTGCATCGGCAGGCGGACTCTCAACCACTGCGCCACCAGGGAAGCCCCCACTCTCTTAATTTCTATTTTGTGTCTTCTATCAAAGTGATCCACATTGGTCAAAAGAACAATACCTTTACCTCTGCGTAACAAAAGAAAAATACTGACAAAAAACTTGCCCATTTTCTAGACTCCATACTGATTGCCATTATTTGGTTAATGTATCTGCTATTCAGACAGTCATTACAATCAATAAATTTTGGATTTAGTTAGATTCTTTACTTACTAAGAATATACCTGGTTGCATACATAGAGTTAATGATTTTAAATGGTCACCATTTGTTATGGTACTTAATATTTTTTTCCACAGGGCAATTTTATCTTCCTCTTATCCCCCAATTCTAAAAGCATTTTACTGTAGCCCAAATATATACCAGCTATCCTCATTCTAATATATAAATTTTTATAGGATATCTTGAATAGCCCTATTGATTTACTGTTTCCCATTTTGCTTCTCCTTATGATTGAATTCTTTAAATTTTTTTTGAATTTCATCCCTCTTTAGCCATTTTTTAATTTTAGGATAGATGTCCAATAATTCAAGTCATTTGGTATACACTTATTGAGACCCTACTATAGGTCAAGCATTGCTAAATACTAAGGACATAACAGTATGTAAAACAGTTCCTGCTCTCAGTGAGTTTATAGTAGAAAAGAGAGAGCAGTAAACAGGAAAAGCTGATCCTTTCCCTGAACTTGCTAATAGTCATCTGATTTTCTAAATTCATTTCGTTTGCCCATATTTTTCTTCACCACTGCATGCTCTAAGAAAGACATGATAACTTTCTCCCATGATTCCTTTTATTTCCCCTTATCGGGATTTGTTTGGTCTTGGTTTTTGAGTGTTTTTGGTGCTCAGAATTATTTCCAGATCAGCAATTTTCTTCTTAAATTGTCTAGGTTTAAAATGTCAACAAATAAATGTACAGCTTTATTATATACATTGCTTTTAGCAGACTAAGCATGCTGCAGGTAAGAATTTTAGTCAGATTAGCAAGAATATGATTATGATAGTAATCCAACAAAAGCTGGACTAAGCACATAATTATAATAGTAGCAAATACAAATTGGGTAAACATAGTTTATTAATTCTTTGATAATTCAGAAAATATTTTAGCATGTTGCCATGACGAAGTCAGAATCAAGGCAAAAGTTTATAACATAAATAGTTGTATGAATGAGAGTGTATCTGGAAAATTTTGAAAAGTGGTGCCAGTATGTATCAAAATCTGGAAGCCCTTTAAGTAGCCCTGTGAAAATCATATTACCAATTAAATGAAAAGTACACTGAATTATAGAATTGAAGTATGAAATATATATACCCTTTACTATTGCAGTGAAGTGAATCATTAGACTTACATAGTTCTTTTGGAGTCAGTAGGATCTATTATCTCAAATATATGTAACTAGGAAAGTTCTTCAAAAATGTTAATATGTGACCAGGCTGCTACAACATATTACGTTAATATTTTAAACATTGAGTTACACATAATTATTTTTAAAATTCTTAATTCAGATTTGAATTTGAGATAACAAGTTTCTTCCCATTCTTCTTTCCTCCCTCCTTTACCTCAACTAACATATATCTTAGCTCCTGCCATGCCTATTAAGATCCCATGTGAACAGAAACATATGATAATAATACATGGGTGGCAAAAATAGTCTTAGGTCCGCAGTTCCCAAAATAAGCACCACGGAGCCCTGAGATGTCACAGTGCACTCTCAGGGCTACGGCAGGGCATTTTATATTTTTTAGGGAAACACAACAACATCTATTCGACGCTGCACAAACTCTTAGCTTGAGTTAGTTCTAAGTTTCAACATTTGATAGGACTGCACTCTTGCATTCTTTTTGATGCCATCTTAGCTTTGTGAAACTAGTTTATGGGGGTTGCTCTGGTAATTAAAAAAAAGTGCTGCATGAAAATTCATGTGGAACAGGCATTGAAGGTGGTGGTGTCAGATATGATTCCAAGGTTTAAGTTGCGCAGTGACCAACAGGTGTGCAATACATTCCTTTAGTTAAGTAATTGTGGTTAGTTAAGAATGAAATAAAATATTATTTTTCTTTCAATTTTTGAGTATTATATTCTCAAACAGCTACTAAGTTAAGGCTCAAGTATTCAGTTATTTAGACCTAACTACGTAATAAACAGAACCGTTAGGTGTCTCTCTTGGGCTAGGGGCACCATGAAAAAATTCCTGAGACCCTAAAGGTGGCATAAATACAAAAAGTTTGGGAACTTTTTTTTTTTTTTTTTTTTTTTTTCTGGCGGTACGCGGGCATCTCACTGCTGTGGCCTCTCCCGTTGTGGAGCACAGGCTCCGGACGCGCAGGCTCAGTGGCCATGGCTCACGGGCCCAGCCGCTCCGTGGCACGTGGGAGCTTTCCGGACTGGGGCACAAACCCGTGTCCCCTGCATCGGCAGGCGGACTCTCAACCACTGCGCCACCAGGGAAGCCCTGGGAACTTCTATTTTACATGGTGAATGTTTTAGAAACTCAGTTAGCCTTGTCATACTTCTACAAATACAGCCAGCTTTCATTATTTTTTATAGGAACACCTTGTACCTTCAAAGGTTCATAATTTACACAAATTATCCTGATTTACTCCCTTACGATATTCCTATGTCCCTTATGAATTCGTACATTTTCAGAGTTCCCAGTTGTTTGTTTCTGACCTCATAGGGGGATGAGTGTCATGTGGTTAGAGGCTGTGCACGTGTGTACACACTGCTCAGAGGCAGGCGTGGAAAGTTCAGTGGCAGCATTAGTATATTAGGGTTAAGTCAAATGCCTTTAAGCTGTTGACTGTCTACCTAGCTTTGTAGTATGGAGTAGGTTTGCTGTAGTGTTCAAAAGCTACTTTGACTTATTTTGAGCATAGTTTCACCTTTTTTTGTTATTGACTTATAAAATACCCACTTGGAGCCATATTATACAAGTAGGTGCTTTCATATTGGTTTATCCTTAAGTAAATAAATATATCTTCTCTATAACAGACTTTTTCAAATATTGCTAATATCTACAGCTAAAATATATTTTGTAATTTATCTCAGAAAGATAAACCATAAATTGAATAATATCAAATCAATACATTAGTTATTATTGGACTTTTTAAAGTCATGAGTTAAAAGAGACTGTTTGTTATGGTTTGCTTAATTGCTAGGAGGATATCACTAGCCACTCCTCGACAGCTTTATAAATCTTCCAACATGACTCAGCGTTGGCAAAGAAGGGAAATTTCAAACTTCGAATATTTGATGTTTCTTAATACTATAGCAGGTAAGACATCTTGTTCTTTAATCTCATAATATGTTTATGTTCAACAAAAATCTTTGGTAATGTGGCTTGATGGAATGCATTGTTCTCCTTAGAATTCAAATACAGCATTAGAATAAATATTGAAGCACTCACATTAAATTGCTATCAGAAACTATACAAGCTAGTACCAAGGTTTAGGTGCATTTATTGTTGAAGAGGCTTTTTCTTGCTCTCCTTCTGCCACTTCCTTTGCTGACAGCTTTGTCTGACGGTTTATTAGAGTCAACAAACCATTGCCAGAGAGTGTCTGGAAATAATAATGGGAAAATGTAATTTCACTACTTTGTCATTCTCAGCAGTAGCAGCTTAGACAGGAGAATAACAACAGGATTCTGCCTAGTACAGATGTCACCTGGATTATGGCATGATTGGGTTACAGCATTTTTTTTCTTAAAATCTTGAAATGAAAATATAAAATCAGATTACATTTCTAAATGATGAGTAACTGCCATCAACCTCGGCAGTACCATGCTTGTAAATTAAGAGAAGGTAGTGGCTTTGTTTTTCTGCTAAATCAGTGGTTGTCAGTGGCTGAACCTGTCTATGAGATTTAAGTACCTCTTTCTTTTTTACTAAATTAAGCTCCAAAGCCCTTATTCATGTTGAATTGCAAAGAGTTTACTTCTGTAAATCAGGCTCTACAAAAACTTTTTACAATCAGATGAATTTAAAACTACATAAATGCATATGCTTACCTATGATCATTGTTCTTTTATGAATGAATGCTCAGAACTATGAATTGAGAGCCCTGTTCTCTGAATCATTGCTTAAAAGGATAACTGTCATATTCCTCTTTTTAATCTATCATATATGTGTGAATATGGATACTATGGCATATATTAAATATGGATGATATAGATGTGTATTACATAGACAAGAGAACTTGATTTGTCAACAAAAAGGGGTAAAAAAGTTGTTTGAAATGGTTTTGCATTTTAATCATTTAATACATACTGTAATGTTAATTCCTTTGCTAATAGGATGCTAGAGCTACAACCAAAGAACTGTTTTATTACATATATTAATTTTATTATATATTTTATACACACATCTCCATTATATACATATGTCTTCATGACATATTTCATATATATTCACATATCAGTGTATACAATGTATATATCTTAAAGAAACCTATTTACTTCCTCAAAGATAAAGGAAATGTGTTATACTATTTAATTAACACATTTACATATAGAGATAGAATGAACTTAAACATCTGAAATATAAAGAACCTTTTCATTAGCATATTTAGGTGAACAGCATGATGTAGCGTAAGCTTCATTACCAAAGTGAAGGGGATAGAATCTCAGATCTGCTAACTCTGTGTCCTAGAGCATAGGTGGAATTTCAAGTTTTAACTCTATCTTGGACTTTAAATCTCTCAGTAGCCATGTTTGATATCTGTTTCCATCTGTCTTTTAAAAAAAATATTTAATTAATTAATTTGTTTGTTTGTTTGTTTGTTTATTTATTTTATTTTGGCTGTGTTGGGTCTTCGTTGCTGCGCGGGCTTTCTCTGGTTGCGGCAAACGGGGGCTACTATTCGTTGCAGTGTGCGGGCTTCTCATTGCAGTGCCTTCTCTTTGTTGTGGAGCACGGGCTGTACGCACGCAGGCTTCAGTTACTGTGGCACGCGGGCTCAGTAGTTGTGGCGCATAGGCTTAGTTGCTCTGCAGCATGTGGGATCGTCCTGGACCAGGGCTCAAACCCATGTCCCCTGCATTGGCAGGCGGATTCTTAACCACTGCGCCACCAGGGAAGTCTCTCCATCTGTTTTAATAACTGATATGTTTGGTCTTATATCATCTTGTATTATACAATTGCTTTCAATATTTTCTTGCCTTTCACATTGTTTTGTTTTTCTTTGGCCATATAAATAAATTTTGCCTAGTTTTTTAGTGATTTAGAACATAGGCTTTTTGCTATTAATTCTCCTAAAGAATTAATATTGATATGTTTAAATTTTTAAAAAATCCTCTAAAATACATTTCTCTTCCTTTTGAACTCAAAAATGAATCAACACTTTAAACCACTCCTACGCAAAATAAGAACTTTAACTCAATTTACTTCTCATTCATTGCTTATCTTTGTCAATACAATTTGATACCAGAATCCCTATTATTATGAAACACTTATTTTTTGGAGTCCATATACTTTTGCATATTAGGAAGGATTTCAACTCTATTAAAATTTTCTTCTCTTTAATACAGTATATTGTTTTCAGCTACATGGATCTTTACCTGATTTTTCAGGATAATGTTCTCTTTTCATTCTTCTGTAATATTCTTCCACATTCCCTCTGTTAGGTTTTTCTATTATCTATCTTGAAAAATCTATCAAGACTCATTGTCTACCATATGTCATAGAAAAGCACATGATTTTTTTTTCCTTGACTGTGCTACCCCTTTGGAGCTTTTGGAATTAACACTGGAAGACAGGGTGATGTACCTCATTTGTAGTTCAGTTTCCAGTGGAGCTGGTATTCTTACTAAAAGGTTCTGCTACTCTAAGATGGGATTCTCTCTGTCTCTCCTCTGGATGGAGTGTTACCTAGTTCACTGTGTTAAAGGATTCTTCTAGTCTCCATCCCTTCTCACTGCCTTTTACTCATGTCAGCCACATTTCCCACAATGTGGTATACTTCCACCTATAACCACCACCCACTTCATGCCTGCTGCTTTCTGGGAGTTTGTTTCTCTGTCTATCTCTAGAAAGATTGCAGTCTGATAGAGATAACATCATGATGCCTTCTAAAAGCTGCCCCTGAGCAGTATAGACATGGCTTTTTTTCTGTTTGAGACAGTTTTTGGGTTTCTGAGCCAGAACATGTAGATTGTAAGGGGAATTTGACTGTCTTCCTATCTTCTTTTGAGTACTTGGGGTCTGTTTTATTTCGTGACATAAAAAATTTATAGACCACTGGTTTTTTTCTTTTAAGAATTTACTGGGTATTTTCTTTACAATGATTATAACTAAACATTAAAGTCTGTCTGTTGTAGACAATGCGATAAAAAGAAGTATAAGGTAGGAACTAGGAACTCAGAGCGCTTATAACTAGATGGGTGAATGAAATATACATAAGAGAGCATTTTAAGACAGCTGATGGTGAGTGCTGAATAAGTGCTATAAATAGTGAATGCTGCAAGAGCTAAGCAGAGTACAGAAATTTTATGAATGTGTTTGGGGAGAAGAAAAAGAGCAGAGCTTTACAAATTTCTCCCAGTTGAATGTGTGTTATGTGTTCAGTGGACGTGAGTATCATATCTTGGCTGCAGCAGAGAATAATAGGAGATACGATTGGAGCTATAGATAAGAGCCAGACCGTAAAGAGCCTGAATCCAGGAGTCTGTATAGTTCTGTAGTAGAAGGCAATGCAGTATGGAATTTCAGGACAATTAAACTGCTCGTTATATATGGCATGAATCAGAAATAAAATACCTTAAAGTTAGGGAGAGCTGTTAGGAGAGCCTTACAGGACTCTAGATATGAAATCAATTTGTTCATCATTTTAATAAATAGTTACTGAACACTTTACTATGTGCCACACACTCTATTTTGCACTGACACTTCAGAAGAAAGCAAAGTATGGTTTTTGCCTTTGAAGGGGTCATAGTACAGTCAGGAAGACGGACATGTACACCAGCAATTCCAGCAAAAAGTTGTAATTATTATAATGAGAAAATATACAAAGCTATTTGAAGTCTTAAGTCCAGAAGGCATTACATTTACAGGAAAAGCTTCTCATAGTCTTTTCATAGGCTTCTCACAGGCAACATATAAGTTGAAAATTGAAATATGAGTAAAAATTCACTAGAAAGTAAGCAGAAGACACTCCAAGGGAAAAAAAAAATGTGGAGTCAAAAATTGGATTAGAGGGGTTTCCCTGGTGGCGCAGTGGTTGAGAGTCCGCCTGCCGATGCAGGGGACACGGGTTCGTGCCCCGATCCGGGAAGATCCCACATGCCACGGAGCTGCTGGGCCCGTGAGCCATGGCCTCTGAGCCTGCGCGTCCGGAGCCTGTGCTCCGCAACGGGAGAGGCCACAACTGTGAGAGGCCCACGTACTGCAAAAAAAAAAAAAAAATTGGATTAGAGTAGTGACAACAGGTATGGCAAAGAAAAAAAGTAAATAAATGATCTAATGCACGATGTCATTATATAAAAAGTAGAAGTCACTGTAATATGCTCTAGTTTAGTGGTTGACAAAGTGTGGTCCCCTGACTGGCAGTATTAGTATTGCCTGCGGACTTGGAGATGCAAATTCTCAGACCCCTCAAACCTGCTGAATCAGAAACTCTGAGTGGGGCCCAGCTCTGCGTTTTAGCGAGCCTTCTAGGTGGTTCTCATGCACAGTTTGAGTATCACTGCTCTAGCCATTTAAGATCTAATTATCAGAACAAGATTTGCATATGAAAACATCTAGAACATACAAGAAAGCATGTGATTAAGTGTCATTAACTGTAGTGAAAGCTTAGAGAAGTGAAAGGTTAGTATGAGATAGTCTAATCAAGGGAGGCCTCATAGAAAAGATGGGCTTTAAATGAACTCTAAGAATTTTGTCATATGTAGATGATTATTCAGACAAAATGAACCTTCATACAGAAGTAGAATGACAAATTGGAAAAAGTTATGAATATCAATACCCTGAGGTACTCTCCCTGAATATATATATCCCTGCTAATTCTTCCTTTGCCATCATCCTGAAGTTCTAAGTAGGGGTGCCAGTTTATACTGAGCACCAGCATTAAAGATATGAGTGATGGTATTATAGAGAAGCTTCACCAAAGCCATGATTGAGTACTTATTTAGGAAGCAGTTAGAATTGTCTATTTTCCTGATTTGTGGAGAATATTATATATCCATTCATATCCATTCATCTCCTCTTAATGGAACACTTTTCAGAGTTCTCGAAAGAAAGGACTCTGAAGGTTCCTAGAATAAAGGGAACTATAAAGATGGTAAATTGTACCAATACCACTTTTACTAACCTGGGTTCCACTAAATGATCATGTTGTTTCATAGCACAGTTTTAGGGATACAGTTATTGTTCAATAAATACTTATAAGTCAGTTGATTGAAACTTTAGATTTATCATTTCTTGAGAGAATGTTAGTGTTCTTATTGACAAATTATATTTAATTTCCTGGGTAATCCAAAGGCAAGAAATGGGTGGCTTATATCTTATCATAGTCTTCTTTAAACATTTCTTTAATTATTATTATTATTATTTTATTTATTTTTTATTTTTTTGTGGTACGCGGGCCTCTCACTGTTGTGGCCTCTCCCGTTGCGGAGCACAGGCTCCGGATACGCAGGCTCAGCGGCCATGGCTCAAGGGCCCAGCCGCTCCACGGCATGTGGGATCTTCCCAGACTGGGGCATGAACCCGTGTCCCCTGCCTCGGCAGGCGGACTCTCAACCACTGCACCACCAGGGAAGCCCTCTTTAATTATTCTTAATATCAAGATTCAGGAAAAAAGTTTTATTATTTGTTTAGTTTTATCATTTCTTTTTGATACAGTTCTTTAATATTAATATCAACATTCAGGAAAAAATGGCAAATAATGGTTAATGTTTACTGAGCAGTTTACAGTGTTGCAAATATGGTTCTAAGTGTTTTATGTGTATTTACTCATTTAATCCTAACAGTAACCCCAGAGTTCTTATCCCCATTTCACCAATGAGGAAATGAGGTGCAGAGAAGTAAATAACTCGCCCAAGTCACAGAGCTAATAAGTGAAGAAGTCAGGATTCTAATGTAGGTGGTTTGGTTGTAGAGCTTCACTCACTTACTATACCATACTGCCTCAGGGTATCATGGCACCATTCAATTTCACCTCCAATCATTGGCCTTAATCTGTAACTACTTTTAAGACTGAAACAATTAACGATTTTTAGACATTTTTAATTTATATTTCATCAGAAGAACTTTTGAAGTTTATTTACCATCATGACTTTTGTCCACAGGCATATTCTAGTACTAGATCTGGGCCTGGAGTTATCATCTCTAATGTAGACCCTAGTACTGTGTTCAGCTAGGTCTCAGATCCAGAGAAGGAGTCTGAGACAGAGATTTGCTTGCAGGAAGTTTATTGGAGAGTGTCCTTGGGATCAACATCTGTGAGGGGAGTGAAGAAAGTAGAAGCAGGCAGAAGGAGAAATTGAACCCCAGAGTAATTGCAGCAACGGCCTCAGCAGATCCCACAGGGAACCAGGAGCTAGGCTAACCCTTCAGAGGTGTCTTGCCCTGAGGCAAGGCGGCCAGGCCTTCATTACCTCCACTTTGCAGTCATTGGATGCAGACTCCTGGAAAGGAGACACGACCTTGCGTGAAAGAGCTTTCTTCTGATCATGGCAACTCCTGGATAATCCTGGAGAAGGCCACCAGTCACGACACGGGTGACACAACCACCATCCCCCCATCCAGGATAGAGTGGTTCTCAGAATCACCTGGAGGGCTTGCCAAAACCAACAGGTTCTGATTCAGTAGGTTTAGGGTGGGCCTCAAGAATTTGTATTTCTAACAAGTACCTATGTGATGCTGATGCCACTGGTCCAAGGTTTGCACTTGGAGAACCACCTCCTCACACATATATTCTTAAAAGATCTACCTTACAGTAATTGTCTTAACCTCCTGTAGCATTCACATCTTCTATAGCGCTGTCTATGCCACCCATGTTGGCACTTAGGATAATGCAGCCTTGGATTTTATGTCTGTATCTCTTCTTTCCAGTAGGATTATGAGGTCAAAGTTTTGCTCGACAAATACTCATCAAACGGAACTGACTTAATATTTATGCTCTGTGTTTGCATGATTTTATGATCTATTATGTGAATTCACTAGAATTGCTGGGTGAGGGATTCTTTAAATTTCCTGGATTAAAGAGAAGAGTTATAGAATAGAATCTGATTGAGAAGATGAAGCAACCCTTTCTGGCTTCTGGCTTCTGGTTTTTAAAAATATAGGTCAATGTGACTTAATAAATTCACATTTTCAATAAAAATATTCTAGTAACTCTCTTACCCTCTCAGATTTACCTTTTTTCTCCAAAATATTCTTTTAACATGAAGTGTGAAATATATTTTATGACCCATTTCTTGTTCTCCATTTCTTGAGGTCTCTCCTACTTGGCCAATTTGTCTTTTCTCCTTTTTAAATGCTTTTAAAAATAAGACTCTCTATAAAGCATACAGCAGCAGTCTCCTAGTATTAATACAATACAGTATGTAGATTTTTAGACCCTCCTGTGACATACATAATTGCATATAAATAAACACATTTTCCTATATGTATGTAAGTTTTGTAAAGATACTTTACATAGTAAAAGAAGCTTGTCAAATATTCAGAAAATGTACAGTTTTGAAATGACACCTAAAGGCCCATAAATGTTTTCATGGCCTTTCTTTTGTTATATTTATATATTTAATAAATACTCAATATAGAAAATTGGAAATATAGAAAAGTGTAATTTAAAAATTTAATTACTTGAAGACTAGCCATAAATATAATTAACATTTTGGTTATTTTTCTGTTTTTTTCTTTTTCTGTGTGTGGTAATCTTTGGGAATCTGCTACACATACAGGTTCATTCTTCTTTTTCCATCTCATTAAATAGAATTTGAAATCATGATCTTAAAAACTGCATGAAAGTCTAGCTTAGTACTGTGGTATAATTTAACTATTTTGAAACAGTTGGGTTTTGTTTTCTTAATTTTTGAAGAACATTAAGTTTTGGAAGATTTTTAGTGATGCATAGAGTTTAACTAAAAATGTGGGTTCAGCCTCTAATTCCCAGAGTTGACCTAATTTCTGTTTATTGTGTTCCAAAAGATACAGCCTATGCCTTATTAGATAATACTATGAACATGAGTTAAAATCTGGCATTCTTACATTAAAAAAAAAAAAAAAGCACATGGACTGCTAACATAGCTTCGTGTAAATGATCCCGTTAGGTTTGGGAGGTTTTTAAAAGGTTTTTGAGTTGTTTTTCATATGATCGGTTAATGAATTCAGCACAGCTTCCTCAACTCCAACCTTTTTCTCCTGTTTAGCATTTTCTACTTTTTTACTCTGTGATGTACAAGCCCTCCCTGGTTAATTATGTATATATTTAGCTACTGCATGTGTTGGGCTTATTATTGTCATCTAATTAAATGTAACTTGAACTGCTTGCTTCTAGAAAAATCATTAAAAATTCTTTCCTAATGACCTAGAGATGACAAAATGTCTGTAAAGTGCGAAGAAGCAGACAAGCACAGGAACATCGCTCTTAAAGAGTGCTAATCCAGATGCTGCAATCATCTAATTAAACAATATTTTGCTGTCATTAACATTTTCACCAAGGAATTGCAGTTATAATTTCTTTGTCAGCTGTCTCTAGATCACTTTACCTTCAAAACTAAAGTGCCATATAAAAACATTAAATTGGATGGTTTAATTAAAAGTTGTTTTTTTAAATGAAGAAACATATCTAGTGTTTCTGAAATCTCATTTACTGTGCTTCACTTTTATTGTTTGAGTAGATTAGTGTCATAGGCTTGTGATAATTAATATTCATCTTCCAAGGTAAGTCCTTAGAAGCATAGTTAGTAAAAAAAATGCTGCACTTATTACTGCTGGAAAAGGAAATAACAGCACAAGGTTATTTACTAAATTTCAATTATCCTAAAAAAATTAATAAATAAGTACCTAGATGTGCCAGAACTTAACAGATATTATTTGGGAAATATTTTGCTTTTTTGGTTAATTCGGTACACAGCAGGGTTTTTTTTTTTTTTTCATTTCACAAAGGTATTCAGTAAAATAATTAAAGTAATAATGCTAATTCATGGCTAAAACTTATAAATGCAAAATCCCAGAGTACCAACTTCATCCATGTGAGTTTTAAATACATTGTGAATTTTTAATTCAAATCAAAAATAATATATTAACTGTCCGTGTTGCAAAGCTTTTATGTGGAAAGTTTTATATAAAAAGGTTTTAATGTAACTGTCAGAACATCTGTTTATATATATTGATTGTATTTGTTAGATTTAAAATGTGCTATAAAGCTTTAGTAATTTAAAACTTACTAAATTTTTCTAAGCATTTATTTTTAAAGAATCTTCCAAAGATTATTAAAAGTGAATTAACAAAAAATGCAGGATAGATTAATTACCATGAGCTGTGACTGTAGACAGCAATCAATTTGTGTGTGTGTGTGTGTGTGTGTGTTAAAGATACCTTCCTTTCTTTGTATTTTTTCCAAAAACAGCATTATATCTCTTCTTTAATTAGAAAATCATTTCTAGTGAAAGGCTAGTGTCTTCAAGTATAGTCTCTATTTTTAAGCTGTTTCTACTTATATGATACATTTAAGTACCGAGTTAATGTAAATTGGCTTTTTATTTATTTTAGTTTGGCAGTTTTTCCTTAAGTTAAGAAACTTCATCAGAAAATTTAAAAATAGTTATTATGTCTAATTTTCAGCTGTTGATTTACATAAGTAATGGAAAATATGTTACATAAATAACATCAAATTATTCTCTTAAAATACACATATATTGGAAGACCTCTTTTTCATTAAAAGCTATAGATTTTTAAGTAGAATGGTAACCCAGAAAATGGCAGAGTGCTAAATATGCCACAGTCCTACTTACAATCCCAGAAATAGCTCTGCCCAGCCAGTCTAGACTCTCTGTATATATACATGCATAGAAAAAACACTGAGAGTAATCAGGTGTCCTAGGTTAACATAAACATGAACTCTCAGTAATAAATGTAAAATTTTAGAATTTTACACTGTGCATTTTACAGTGGTACTGCTTTAGCAGTCTATTTTCATATACGAAAGACTGTAGTTAAAAGGTTCCAAATTCTTGTTTATTCTTATCACTACTTTTCATCACAGTAGACTTATAAACATAAAGCAGGTGCATTCATCAGCCACAGATATTTCCGTCTGGTGGTTTAACATGCACATTCACAAGACCGCTTTCTCTCATGCGTACTTCTGTGTCTTTGCATAGTCCTCTTCCTCCAACAAGACTATCCTGCAATTTTCCTTTTTTATTTGGCTTATGGTTTGTTCATCTTTTAAGATTTGGCTCTCATTTTATCGCATTTTTATCACATATGTATTTGTTCTTTCAACAAATATCTATCGGACAAACAAAAGATGCCAATATACAGAGGCTTTTTTTTTTTTAACTCAAACCCTACATTCTGGAGTTTATGGACTAGTGGAGAGGCAGACAAGTATTAGCTATAACACATCTGCAACAGTGCTGTGGCAGAGAACAAAGAGGAAGCGCTAACCTTACTCTCACCTTGCTCCAGGAAATGCAGAGTGGAAGCAACACTCTGCTTTCTATCAATTGCCTACATTTATAATATACACCCACATTAGTTTACATATTTAAAACAATAAGAATTGTGTTGTAAAATGCAGAGATTCATATAAGAAACAGATAAAATAGTCACCGAATAAAATGTTTACTGAGTGAATTAATTAATTTGATTTCATGCTTATAATAGTAGCAGATTTAGTTCTTCCTCAGATTATGGGGGGTTTTTTGTTTTTTCTTTTTTATTTCACAGTCACAGTTACCAGTTGCTACAAGAGGTAGGTATCATTTAATTTCAGTTCTTGATGACGAATAAGATAATGTATGCATACCTGTGCTACTGTTATGCTAACACAGTGTGCAACAAGGAGCCCAAGATGAAATCATACACTAATACCAGGGAAATTGCTATTTTGTATGGATTTGAATGGAAATTTAGAAAGTCCTGTGATCAGTTCATAATGCATTTTTACAAAAAACAGTCTTGTCCAACGGAAGTTTTCTTTGGACCCTGTTTCTTTAATACTGCTCCTCTTAATTTCACCTGATCATATGTTATTCAGTGTCAGTTTATCAGGGTAAGCCAGCCCTGTGCTCTCCCTAAGCTTTGCCACGGTCCCACGGGCTTCAGTGTCCTACCTAAAATGCTTAAGTCATCCTGTCAAAAACTAACGAAAACCAACAAACAAAATTCAGCCTAACATTCAGCAGCTCTCCACTAAAGTGAAACAACATAATGTGAAAAGAAAATTCATGAACTTAAGGGAGTGAAAAAAATGTGCATAACATCTGCCTCAGTGCTTTTTCATACTGGCTTCAGGGTACTTCTGTTAACTTGCAAATTCTCTACATTGATTCTTAATAGAAGCACAATGTAGTATGCTGTATACTGGCAATAGAATTCTGGATATGTACTCGTTATAGTAGAACACCGTCACATAATCTGCAAGTGTGCAGACCAGCAGGTGACCTCCTCCATGATCACTTTCAGGAACCCCAGCTTATGAGGCTCTGCTTCGAGGGTGGCGATAGCATCTTCATCATAGTCAGCAGAAGAGAGATGGAGCATGGAGCACCCATGCAACAAGTTGCAGAGAACCAAGCCCGAAAGTAGCAGATACCATCTCTGCTCACATTCTGTAGGTTAGAACTAAGTCTCACAGCCGTAGCTACTAATAAGGGAGCCTGAGAAATGTAGTCTAGCCCAGGAAGGAGAGAAATTGATTATGACGAACAGCTAGCAATCACTACCACAAGTTACATTATAAAAAAGTAATTCTAGTTACTCACTTCTTAATTATTATTGAGTGAGTTCACTTGAAACACATTGTTATAAGTGCTTTTGATTGAATAAAGGCATAGTTCAGTAAACAAAAGAGTTACTTTTCTTCTGCAATGCAATAGTTGCCTCATCTATTAGAAGGACAGGAACACTTTCATAAGCAATTAGTGTATACAGATTTTCATTTATCTTTTTCTTTACTAGGACGGACATATAATGATCTGAACCAATACCCCGTGTTTCCATGGGTATTAACAAACTATGAATCAGAAGAATTGGATTTGACTCTTCCAGGAAACTTCAGGGATCTATCAAAGGTAACTTTTAAATATATAGAAGTCAATTTTCTTCGTAAGGCTATATTCTAAAAGCATTTCTACCAGAGTATATATGTTCAATTAATGTTTGTAAGAAAGTAAACCTGGATGTCTTCTCTTTTTGTAGTTAGCATCTAAATTTCATCAACGCTTAGCATAGGAATTAAGCTACAAGAAGATACATCAGTACCAGTATGGCAAAATGAAATGGATATTTGAGAAAGAGCATATGTAAGGAGAGGTTGTTCTGATATCCTAGGTTTTAAAGGTCAAGGCGAGAAACTTGAAATTAGTACAAAATTTGGCCAGTAATTTCTGTGGTATATTTCTTAGGTGATAAGACATCTTATCTTGACCATAATACATACACACATACTGTAGGGGAGCTTGATACTGAAAAGAAAGTAGGGCACAATGATTTATCAAGGGTCTGTTAAGATAAAAGAGCGAAGATTTGGCCCAAAAATGGCAAGAAAAAAATACACAATGGATGATAAGGATAGAAGTAAATTTTTGGTTGGTTCGCTTCATTTGTTGAGAAGAAACTTAAGTGGGATACTAAACTCTTTGAAATTCAGTGAAGAGCTAGATACTAAGGCCCAAAAGCTTTTCTCTAGCCTCAGCTAATATCAGAGCCAAGCCCTAAAGTTTATATCAATACTTCACTTCAGCCATATTAAGCCTCAGGCCATTCACTCTGAATTTCCTTCCCTTTTCTATTCTCCCTAGTTGTCTGGTTTAGCATGCCACAGCAGCACGAAAGGCATATAGGCACACGCGTATACATTTGCTTTTGGCTGGGGGAGAGTTGAGGAGCTCCTGAACAAGGGCGGCAGAAGTTCTGCAAGGCAGGGAAGCATGAAATGCAAGCAATTTAAAATGAATTCCACAAATAGTTTTTAACTCAGCACACCTCCTCTTGCCTTTTTTCTTGCCTCTGAAAACTAGACCCACCTAAGTTGAAGTTCTCTATGCCACTGCTTACTAGCCGTGTGACCAGAAGCTGCTCTCTTTTAGCCTCAATCTCCCCATCTGTAATATGAGAATAATACTGTCCTACCTCATACAGCTGTGAAGGTCAAATGACATGTGCATTTAAAGAATGTAACATAGTACTTGGAACATAGAAGCACTTCATGAATATGAGCTATTATTACACGTGGAATATTTCTTAGCCTGTTTTTGAAGCCTGTATACTAATTTTTGCATGTTCTTCTCTGTCATTCACTCTCTATTTCTTATATTTTATGTGACTGCCTTATCAAACTTGCTAGCTCATTGCTAATTTTAGCTATGCTGTTATAGATACTCAAGGGACCTAAGGAATCAATTAGCCAACATCTTACTGAGAGTCACACAGCTGGTTAAAAAAAAAAAAATGCTAGCAATTGAATTTCAATATGGTTGCAAATATAGTAATTGTTCCAGTGAACAATTATTTGAAATGAACAAAAATCTTTAACCATTTACTATGTGCAAGTAAGTATTCAGGCTTAGGTAGATATAAGCACTGTAATTCATAAGGCTTGCCCTCTGGAAGCAAAATTAAATAAGATAAAAATTATTCTTATTTTATATAATAATATAATTATTAAAATTAAAAATTAAATAAGATAAAATCATTTTCTGCAAAAATTAAATAAGAATATACTATATTTATAGAGAACTACATGAAAGGCAATAAATAGCAGTTAGGAACAAGAACTCTGGAACTAGACTGCCTGGGTTTAGATCCTAATTCTGCCACTTACTCGCTTTGGGGCCTTAGACAACTATTTCACTTCTCTTTACCTTAGTTTCCTCACCTGTATAATGGGGACAATAATAGTAGGGTTGTTGTGAGGATTTGATGAGTTAATAAGTATAAAAAACTTAGAAGAGTACCTAGCATATCAACATTAGCTATGAATATAAATATAATGCAGTAAATCATCTATATGTGCTATATACTTTGAACTGTGTTTCAAATTTTAAATAATGATCATAAATATATGCTGCTATATCTGTAATGGAATTAGAATGGTATGAATTTTTTACATCAATTGCTAAGGTTGAGGTGTAATCTTTGGGTGTAGAAAAAACCAAACTAACTTATCAATATGAAGGTGAAAACTGTTAAACTAGTTCTTTAACAAAATCTACACGTGTTTTATTTAACATTAATTCAATAGGCACTATGTATTAGGCACTACTATATATATATATATACACACAATAACATGTATAGTGTAGATTCTCAGGTAGCATGATACGTAGTCTTAAAACCTCATAAGCTAACTGCCACTGTAGCTATTTTAGATTATTTGTAGAACAGGGAAAAAGGTCCTTTTTCTTTGAAATCAACCGGGACATCATGGTGAAAGGAAGCTTACAGACCAAAGTTCCCTTCTTCCTCCATTTGTGTGTTCATTCTTTCAGTCGTTCATTCAGTCAACAAATATTTATCACACACTTGCTGTTGTATGTCAAGCACTGTACTAGGTGGAAGAGTGTACAGGAGTTAATAAAACAAACATATCTGAGCCATCTTGGAAAAAGTCCAGTCCAGAGCTGAGACAAAAACTCAGATAGTTACCAGAAATCTGGGAGGCCTACATTATGACAGTAGGTGTAGAGGGGACTGTAGCAGATTGGAAAATGCAAGCTCAAGTACACTAAGACATTTGGACTCCAATGTTCTTGAAACACTAACCCAACCAAAGAAAATATGGCCTTCATTATGATTAATATAGATTATATAAGGCATATGGTAAAATATTTGCTAGTAATTATAGATTTTTAGTTTATTCATGTAGAAAAAATGAGATAAATTAAATGAGGAAGTCACTGTTTCTAAAGTAACTAGAATATGTAAACATTCTTCAGGTTTTTAAAGTTGATCTATTTAATCTGTATGCCTTTTGGCAGAACTTTTCCCTTTCTGACCCACATGTGCTCTCCTGATTTTATTTAGTGTTAGATAAATAGAAGACGTAAACAGACAGCCTAAATAAGTTAGGCAACGTGAATACTAACTGTGCTTTTGAAAACATAGAGTCCTTCATGTTGTGAACATTTGAACCCATGGTTCTCTAAAGATAGATAGCTTTTCTTCCAATTCTACTATGTTCCATGCTTTAGCAATTTGTTCTTTATTTTCTGTCAGAATAACATTATAGGAAAATGGTAGCAAATTAAAGCCTCTTGATGTGTTAATAAATTACTCTTGCATTGTTCCCATGCTTCATTGAATTTCTTAATAGGAACTTCTTACAAATGGGCTAGAAACCCAAGACTGTACTGATAAAAATCATTAATAAACAAGTTTTTAATGTATGAAAATATATCATATTATATGCCTAATGGGAAAAATGACATTTGAAATATAATAACTGGAGGGAAAAACTGCTAATAATGCAATATTATTATAGAGAAGAGATGACCATTGAGAAGCACATGAAATTCTTGTAGTTACAACCAGTACTACAAATGAAATTTTTAATGGAGAGTTTGGTAATCTTCAGAAACTCAAGGAAGATTTGGAATATTTTAATGATGTTATTAACCAGAAACATTCTAAAAGATCTCCAATAACAAAATAAGTTTTTCCTAAACAGAGATTAGGACCCAAGTAATAATTCCTATCAGTGAGTAATTCTAGATTTTGTCTTAGTAAATTACATTTGGAGCCCCAAATAATTTTTATATTCTTTACTGCATAAAAGTTAAGAAGTTAAGAAATGTACAATCCTAAACAAATTGAAAATTTCTTCTCTTTCTTTATAGCTCTGCATTAAATTGGCTTTATGAATTCTAGTTATATCAGGACTTTTGAATGAATATTTCAGACAACCCAGCTTGAGCAATTGGCTGGAACAATAAATCAATATCATTGGTTCTCACAACTAAAAAATTCAGAGGAAGGTTTAGTTTTCAGTCAGATTTATTTCCGGTGATGCAGATAATGCCACCAAGCAGAGTTCTTTCCATTGTTCTTCTCTGCCTTCCCATCTGTGGACTTCATACTCACCCTCTGCTGGATGGCCTCCAGTAGCTCCAAGCAATCCCCCTTTAGGAGCAAAATGCCTGCAACAGTTCCAGACCTCACATCATACTATCCAAAGAAAGAGAGAGCATCTCACCAAGTAGCTCACATAGAAGACAAAAGAAACTTTCCTTTCCCAGAAATCCCAAAAAATGTCTCCTCATGCACTAGGCTAAGAGTTGACCGGAGGAAATTTGGATTCCTGTTTCCGAAAGAAACGGGGGTTACTTGGTGAGCAAAAAACAACTCACTATTATGAAGTGTCAAATATACTGTATCTGAAAGTTTCTTCTTTATAGTTTCTATAATCTAAATAATAGCAAATAAATTTCAGGTTTGTATACACATAGCTACCATGTAAAAGGAGCTTTGCAAGGTGCTAAGAGGACTTTAGAGTCCTGACTATCAAGGAATGTTCATTGGTTATAAAGGGAAAAAAATAATAGGCAGTAGGTTGTTTGTTACAGATATATAATTATAATATATGACATTCAATGGAGTCAGAGATAAATTTACCATAATAAATTAAGCTAATCAGGCTTAAACTTCAAAGCCCCTCAAGTTTCAGGGGCTTCTTTTTATCCCTTGCCCCTTATTTTATGGTCATAGTTTTATGCTCATTTTCTTAAAGAACCCCTCTCCTACGAATTGCTTGTCTCATAAAACCCAGATCCACCCTCAGTGCAAAGGAAGGAGCTGTCTCTTCAGGAACCCTGGATGCTTCACTGAAGCAAATGAGAGGGGTACATAAGGGTTTTAAACATCTAGCTACTCCTGGATCTATTTCTTCCCATATCTGATCTAGGTCCGTAATTCAACTGTTACATGCATTTCTTATGTACTTCCCCAAAACGTTCTGACAATACTGACAAAGCAATGGCTTTCTATTTCATTTTAAGCAGCATCTAATACTTAACAAAAGCATGTTGGAAAAATTAGTAGCAATATTTTTATAGTATTACGCTGATAAGAACCAAAAATGAGAAACGAAGTAAATAAAGATAATGTCTCTGCCCCAGACATACTTTCACTAGGACTTTGATGCCATGGACAGGATTGTGATATGAGCTGGAGATGGCTTTCTTGCTCTTCACAAAGTCCCTGCTACAGTCAGGGCTACAGCAAGCATTCAGCTCTCAGTTACAGAGGAAGGTGAATCCTGGAGGTTTCTGTTCTCTGTATTGGATGCTGGGAAAGGTTAATCCTAGAATTATCAAACCTTTTCAGTTTTCCTCTATGTGTATCAGTATTAAAATTGAGAGGAAAAAAAGGAGAGGTAGTAAACAGAGCATGAAAAGAATGTCAGCTGTGTTCAAATGTAGCTCTCTCACCTGCTGTACAGACTTAGGCATGTTTCCTAAGCTCTCTGAACTTCTGTTTCCTCTTCTTTAAATGGAACACAATAGTATTTACAAAATAGGGTTGTTGTGCCTAATGGAGGTAAGGCACCTAGTATAATGTCCAACACACAGTGGCATTCAGTGACTGGGGGCTACAAAACAAAGTTCCGTAATTGTCAGTTGACAGTTCACCATCTTTGGTGTGATTGAAAAAAATCTAGTGAAAAAGATCAATTGAACTTTCTTTTAATAAAATTAAAAGCAACAACTTTTAATAAAATATAAAATATTTTTCATGCAATAAATAATTGCTTTTTCATCTCTTTAAATTACCAAGTTACCAAAATCTTAAACATCAAATTATTGAAGTTAAATTAAACATTTATTGAAACTGGAGATGAAATATTTATTTAGATGAAATATTTATTTAGATGAAATTTATTTAGATGAAATTTATTTAGATGAAATATTTTATTATATTTATAACATTCTTACTCCTTCCTTCACCCATTTAACTGAACAGTTGAAGAGCACAGGAGCAATGAAATTTCCTTATCAGTAAAATTTATTAGACCCCTCATTTGATTAGACATCACAAGTTCAAGTTTTATTCATTACATGTACAGGTTAGAGGTCATATGTATTGTTTGACATGCTGGACAGCTAATGAAACAATCTGTCATTGACTTATCTTTTCAGTACTCAACCACCAGTGGGTGTAGAGATTTTTCCCCCAATTTATGTAGGTTTTCCTCATGGAGATATGATTTTGTGGTAAAATCTATCTTAAAACATGATATATGCTACTGCTTCAGTTATTTACATACGCTCATATGAACTTTACTCTGAAATTACAGTGGTTACGTGACTTTGACATGAAGCACAGCCCCTTGCTCATTAAAGTGTAAATGGAATTTTCCTATTTCCCAGTCATGCCCTCTGATAAGTGAAATAGTTTCATCACAAAGCCAAGTCTTACTAATATTGACATGAGCGTAGGACATCACACACACACACCCATTCACTGAGTGGAAAAAACATGTTTTGTTAACACAGGAGTTGTTTGACTGACAGATGATGATAAGCATAACCATTTTCCCAAATTATTATGCCACTTAAAAAAAGGAAGTGATAATGCCTTGAGGCTTGGAAATGTGATAATGCAAATGGATGCACTGAAGTGTGAATACTCTCAACCGTCCACCCTTGATACAGCCAAACACCTGCATACCACGTAGAAAAGGGTTTACCTCAACTCGGCAATGTGATGCAAGTTTCTACAGTCATTTTACCTTTCTTTCTCATCATAAATTAACAATATCTAAAATGAAATTAGTTTTATTTGCTTTAATATATAATTTACCTAATGCTTTAGTTTTAACAACAAAACGTGAAGAACGGGCAAAACTACTAAGTGAATTGGTAGCTGACTCTGATGATATAAAACTTATTAGAAGACAAAAATGTGGATGTATAAATTTAATCATATACCATCTACCAAAAAACCTACTGCCAAATATGAAATTTTTTCTAACTATATGTTTAAGGTCGCCTTAATGTAGAACCCAACTTGAAAATCGTTTTTGTTAGGCTGGCTTCTATTGCAATGCTGAAGGATAAGTGCTATTTTAAGGCAAGGTATAACTTGGCAAAATCTGGATACTGTTTTAAACTCATGGAATAATCCAAGCTGAGGGCATAATTTGCAAGGGGGGATATGCAAAAGGGCACCAATTTCAAAATTGGATTTATTTAAATTAATAATTTTATTCATTCACTTATTCTTTCATTACACAAGCATTTATTGCACAGCTACTCTGTGCCAGTCACTGGAGACAAAAAGACAGTAAGAACTGGCCCATACCCTGAAGAGTTTACAGTCATTTTTAGTTTACTATAGAAAGGAAAAGGGAGCCTGCCCTGTGCGCTTTTGTTTTACCCACCACATGTCACATCTAAAATATAGCATCATTGTGGCAAAATTAGACCAAAGTCAGTTTCCTTTAACCTTGCTTCCCAGCTGAAGCGGAATATTCAGCAGTGATGATCTTGAAACTAATTTATAGGCTTATCATTATCCTACTACTTAACACTTAGAAAGCTTTTAGAACTGACAAATGAAGATTTAAGATACTTTATTTTATTTATACCTCCACTGTTTTTTTGTAAATATGCTTTATTTTATTTACATTGTTTTTATGTAAAAATGGTTACTTTTCACTAAGATATTTAAAGCTAATTTTCTTAGGAATTTTTCTGGGATAATGATAACAATAATAGCCAACATTTGACATGTATTATTACATGCAAGGCATCGTGTTAAGCATTGTACATAGATTTTCTCATTTTATCCCCACAACCCTATGATGAATTGCACTAGTTACATAGGTTCTATTTCTTTTCATTTCTTACCTATTATTTCTCTACAATCGTTAGGTAGAATATACTTTTTTTTTTAAAAAGCCTAGTGATTAAGTTATCTCCTAGATGCCCTCCACCTTTCCTAAATGCCCTACACTAAGGACAGTCATGTCAGATATGAGCAGAGGCAACAGAAATGCCTGGAGTGAGCCACTCTACCTCTCCAGAGATTTTGGTTCTATGTGGAACTGACATACCTACTAACGTGCTCATAAATTTTGCTAATCAAAATGCAGCCTTGGCTCAAAGTTTATCTTTCTTCATAGTATAATTAATTGTGTTTATTCATCCTATGAAAAAGTATTAAAAGAAATACACTCAGGGCCTCCCTGGTGGCGCAGTGGTTGAGAGTCTGCCTGCCAATGCAGGGGATACGGGTTCGTGCCCCGGTCTGGGAGGATCCCATATGCCGCGGAGCGGCTGGGCCCGTGAGCCATGGCCGCTGGGCCTGCGCGTCCGGAGCCTGTGCTCCGCAGCAGGAGAGGCCACAGCAGTGAGAGGCCCGCGTACCGCAAAAAAAAAAAAGAAAAAGAAAAGAAATACACTCAATTATAGCCAACAAAATATAATTCCTACAGTTCCTTTTATTAATGCTTCATTACTTCAGGCTCCATTTCTTAAGAATGTATGTGGAAACTGTGTTGTGATTAGCTGAAGTTCACCTGATGATGAAAGGCCATGTTAAGCAAATTAATAGTGTGCATAAAATTGCAAAGGGGAGATTTAATCTATTTAAGAGAACAAAATTTTCACACATTTTACAAACATAAATTTCCAAATTAAAAGGATTCTTATCAATAAGAACAACCTAAAACATAAGCACCATATGTTTTAAAATTTGAATTTGAAAGATTTGTCTTTGTTTTTATATTCAATTTTTATCTTATTTTGACTTTTTATTATAAAATTTTTCAAAAGAAAAGTACCAACAATAATTAATACCCACTTACCCAGTGCCTATATGTTACAATTATTAACATTTTAGCTTTTTTGTTGTTGTTTTACTGAAGTGCTTTAAGGTGAATTAAAGATATCATACTTTATCCTTAAATCCTTTAGTATGAAAAATACATTTTCCTACATTACCAGAATACCATCATCACACCTAATAAAACTTACGGTAATTCCCTAATATTGTGTAACACTGTGCCCATAATCAGGTTTTCCCAGTTGCCTACCATATGTCTTTAAAAAATTGGTTTGTTCAAGCCAGGATTCAGTCAAGGACCACACAGTACATTTTTTTTGAAATAAGCAATTTATTTTTTCTTGTCCTTTTTAAAATTGAAGTATAGTTGATATACAATATTGTATTAGTTGCAGATGTACAAATCGTGATTCAAAATTTTTATAGCTTAATTCCATTTAAAGTTATAAAATACTGCTATATTCTCTGTGCTGTACAACATATCCTTGTAGTTTATTTACTTTATACCTCTTCATCTCCTACTCCTATTTTGTTCCTCCCCCCTTCCCTCTCCTTACTGGTAACCACTAATTTGTTCTTTATGTCTATAAGTCTGCTTCTGTTGTGTTTTATTCGTTTGTTTTATTTTTTAGATTCCACATATAAGTGATATTATACAGTATTTGTCTTTTTCTGTCTGACTTATTTCACTAAGCATAATACCATCCAGGTTCATCCATGTTGTTGCAAATGATGAAATTTTCATTCTTTTTATGGCTGAGTAGTATTTTATTGCGTGTGTGTGTGTGTGTGTGTATGTGATATATATGTATATATGTGTATGTATATATGTGTGTATATACATATATGTGATATATATGTATATGTGTGTGTGTATATATATGCGATATATATGTATATATGTGTGTGAGTGTATATATATATATATATATATATATATATATATATATATATATATATATATATCTCACATCCTGTTTATCCATTCATCTCTTGATGGACCACTTAGGTTGCTTTTATATCTTGGCTATTATAAATAGTGCTCCTATGAACATTGGGGTACATGTATCTTTTTGAATTAGTGTTTTTGTTTTCTTCAAATTCTACCCAGAAGTAGAATTGCTAGATCATATGTTAGTTCTATTTTTAGTTTTTTGAGAAACCTCCATACTGCTCTCCACAGTGGCTGTATCAATTTACATTCCCGCCAACAGTGCACGAGGGTTCCCTTTTCTCCACATCCTCACCAACAATTATTATGTGTGTGGTCTTTTTGGTGATAGCCATTCTGGTAGCTGTGAGGTAATATCTCACTGTGGTTTTTACTTTTTTAAAATTAATTAATTATTTATTTATATATTTTTGGCTACTTTGGGTCTTTGTTGCTGCCTGCAGGCTTTCTCTAGCTGCGGTAAGCAGGGGCTTAGTTGCAGTGTGCGGGCTTCTCATTGTGGTGGCTTCTCTTGTTGTGGAACACGGGCTCTAGGTGTGCGGGCTTCAGTAGTTGTGGCACGTGGGCTTCAGTAGTTGTGGCACGTGGGCTTCAGTAGTTGTGGCTCGTGGGCTTCAGTAGTTGCAGCTTGCAGGCTCTGGAGCGCAGACTCAGTAGTTGTGGTGCACGGGCTTATGTGCTCCGTGGCGTGTGGGATCATCCTAGACCAGGGCTCGAACCCATGTCCCCTACATTGGCAGGCGTATTCTTAACCACTGCGCCACTGGGGAAGTCCCTCATTTTGGTTTTGATTCATATTTCTCTGATAATTAACGACATTGAGTGTCTTTTCATGTGCCTGTTGGCCATGTGTATGTGTTTTTTGGAAAAAATCTCTATTCAGGTCTTTTGCCTGTTTTAATTGGGTTATTTGTTTTAATATTGAATTGTATGAGCTTTTTGTATACATTGGGTATTAACCCCTCGGTCATATCAGTTGCAAATATTTTCTCCCATTCCGTAGGTTATCTTTTCAATTTGTCAATGGTTTCCTTTGCTGTATAAGTCCCATGACCACATAGTATGTTTGATTCTTATGTCTCTTAAATGTCTTTTAGGTTAGAATAGTTTCTAACCACAACCCTTTTTTTTCACGATAGTGACTTATTAAAGAAACCATGCCAGCTCTCCTGTAGAATATCTCATCTTCTGCATTTGTCTTTTTTACCTCATGTTGTCATTTAACTTATTTAAATGCTTGATATGTGGCAATTCAAATATCAATGAAGATTGATAACAGGAATTTATATTTGGAAATATATGATATTTATTGTTTGCTAGCTAAAATATAAAGTTACCATACTTATTAAACTTTATGAAAGTTAAAATGTTCACATTTGAAGGATATTCCTGGGTCATATAATTTAAAAAGCCATCTAAAATTCTATACACGGGATAAACCAAATAGTAAAAAAAGGTGATGGAAAACTAAAGATTTCCACTATTCTCACTCCCCAGAGACAACTATTATTATAGTTTCACGTATATTCTGCAAAAATTTTTCTCTGAATATTTAAGCAAAAGTATATTACATATACACTATATAAGATTTTTAGAGAAACATTGATAATGCTAAATGATGCTGGTTTTGCAACTGGCTTTTTTCAATCCTAGTACTAGTCATGATAATTTAATATTACTCTAATGCATTCTCCACAGAACTGTTGGAGGTACCTTTGTAAAGCCTAACTCAAATCTTGTTTCTTTCCCGCTTAAAACCATTTAGTGACTTTCCACTGCACTTACCATAAAATACATTTCATCACCCTGGTCTACAAAGCCGTATGATATGCCTCTACCACTTTCTCACCTCATCTCATAAACTCTTCCTGTTGTCTATTATGCTTTAGTCACACTGCTTTTCTTTCTGTTTCTTGAACATACTATCATGCCCCCCTTTGAGCCTTTGCACTAGCTCTTCCTCCGTTTTGAATTCTCTCACCCCAAAATTTCTTATGACTGGCTTCTTCTGGTCATTCATGTCCCTGCTCAGAGGTTCTTGAGAGATGCCTTCCCTTTCCACACAGTCGCTGCTATCCTATTACTCTGTTTTAATTGTCAACAGAGCATTTATCGCTGATAGTTTCTCATTTACCAAATCGCTTATTTATATTTTGTCTGTCTCTGTCTCTACAGACAGACAGAAACACACACACACCCATACACACACATTATCTTAAATGCACAGATACACACCTACATTTAAACGCAAACTTCATGAGAACAGTGACCTTGTTTATCTTATTTTAGGGGATAATTATAGGCATAATTTCTGACACATAGTAGGCACTCAATATTTATTGAATTAATGTATCTTGGAATTTTTTTCTAATCAGCCTTTTTGATTAGCTGCATAATATACAGCAGTGTGGGTGTGTCATCATGTAACTAATCCTTTATTGGAAATTTAGACTACTTCCAGTTTTAGTTTGCTTGGTTTTTTGCCATTTCAAGCAATTCTGTGAAAAATATCCTGCATCTTATTCTTTCCATATTATAAATTCCCCAGAGTGGAATTACTAGATCCAGACAAAGCATGTGCATATTTTTAAAAATATTACCAGTTTTCCCCACAAGAAATTTATACCAATTATATTCCTACCAACTGTATTATGAGATATCATGTTTGTTACACCCTGGCCAACGAGTATTACGAAACAATAATTTTTGACAACCTGATGAATAAAAATAATCTTTGCTTGACATTTTAAGAATTTCCAGTGTACTTCTGATCTTTGGTTCCAAGTAATAGAAAATCAACTTAAACTGACTTTAAAATATAAAGTTGTTTTGGCTTATATCACTGAGAAATACAGAGATGGGTCAGTTCAGGTAAACTGGATCCAAGGGCTCCCCAGTGTTGTGGGATGCAACATATCGGTTACTTTTCTGCATTGGCATCATTCTCAGTCCGGCTTCTCTATGTTATAGCAGTGATGCCTTTGTAACCCCACCAGAAACAGAAAATCCTTCTTTCCCAGGTAGTTTCAGCAAAGTTTCATCGGAATAACTTGAATCATGTGCTCATTTCTGTACCAATCTTACTGGCCATATAGATAGAATATGCCGATTGACATGTCTGGATCACATGACTACCCAAAAGGTCTGGTAATAGAGTCAGCCCATCTGAACCAGGTAGACCAAGAATAGGGAAGGAGTGGTTCACAGAGGAAGAAGGAATAATGGATGCTGAACAGAAAAAGAAGAGATACCATTACATTGTATGAGCCGGTGATATTTTTCCTACATACTACATACATTTCATTCATTTTTCTGCGAATTGCCTGTTCATCTCATTTGCTTATTTAATTGGATCATTCCTTGGTTTTTACTGATTTTTAAGAGTTCTTTTTTTTAAAGGAAACTAGCTTTTTATCATGTGCTATAAATATTTTCACTATATGTTGTCTTTTGATTATGCCTAAAAATTTTGTCTAAAATTTCTATATGGAAATCTAAAGTATTGTACAATCAGATCAATTTGTCTTCATTCATTCAGGATATATGACGCATCTAAAAAGAGCCAGGGTACTGTATTAGGAACTGAGGGTGCAGGGATGAATAAAACATAGGGCATTCCCTTGAAGAGCTTATCTTCTGGGTAAAAGAAGTTATAAACTTGCCTAACTGTTACCAGATGGTAACATGTAGGGCTTCACAGATGAAATTTGAGCTGCTTCCGGAAGAATGATTTGGAACTCCCCGGTCAGATAAGAGAGGCAGGGAATTCACTTGAGCACAGAAGGGTCTATAGGTATGATTTCTATTTTGTCGTAACAGAGAATTTTAAGAATATTATGTAGCTCATGACTGACAAAACAAGAAAGGCAAGAATTCTTGAAGCTTCTTCTAAGGATTTCCAAGCCCTCAGTTATTATAATGAAAGATAACAAGATAACCTAGATATGTTAGAAGCTCGGATGTGTTGAGTGTTGAGCTAATAATTAAAGCAATACTCAGAAGCCAAACAAATCCATCAGCTGTACCCAGCTTCAAGCTGTCTAGCACAAAGCTTCAGCTGGTTCTGTAAAATGTACAGCAATCAGCCACCAATGTGACCTTGATTTGACTTTTCTTCATTGTCTTCATCTATAATGTAAGGGAGTTGGATTACTAGGCCTGTAAGGTTTGTTCCATTTCTGAGGATCCGTGATGGATGAGGAATCTCATAGGCAGCTATAGAAGAAATAAAAATGACATCAGGATCAGAATTTCATATTTAACAATGAAAAAGCAATGCAGTGTTGTGGAAAGAGTAGAGACCCAGGCACCCGTTTCCTTGTCATGAAATCAGGTTCATAATGAATGCTGTGTCCACCTCAGAGACTTTTGAAAATCAATCCAGAAAATGGATGTGAAGACATTATCTTATACATAGTATTATTAGCAGTTGTAGCAACAATAGTGACCTCTTGAACATTTTTTAATGTATAAATAGAATCCTAATGCCATGAATATCATAAGCATTTTCAAGTTTTTTTGATATACTAGAATTCAGTTTTATTAATATTGATTTATTTGGACCTCTGATTTTCCCTTGAAAACCCTTTTTATTCTTATAATTTCTAATCTATTTTAATGGCATTGACCATACCTCAGGTGAATCCACATTTATGTTTTATTTATTTACTGAAATCAACTCTATGCTCAGATTTTATATTCTCTAGAGTCCTTTTAGTGTCTCATATAGTACCATTTACCCAATATGTATTTTTTATTTAAATAATTTTTGTTGTTCATTTTTACCTATTTTATTTAATATACATATATATATATATATCTGTTCCATATGAAAGAACTGATAAAACTTGTAAGGTTTCATGAAATAGAAAAACATTGATGGATAAAGGCTAAGAGAACAGAAAGGGAAAGAAAATAGGAAAATGAAACCAAAGAAAAAGTTGGCACTCAAAAATATATACTATAATGATTCTAACCAGAATTTTTCAAAGTACCGTTTAATGGACACTAGTTCAATAGCATGTTAACAAGGAAACAAAAGGAAGAGTGAGGTTCTAATAAAAATAGATAGATAGATAGATAGATAGATAGATAGATAGATAGGTAGATAGATAATTATATCTATTTGGATCCCATAAGAAAATATGTCATCTGTGATGAAACTCTCTTTTCCCAAAAAGATATTTTGAAGTATTTTTTCCTTTGAATGATTTATTTCCTCTTGATTGAAGCAAAATAATAGAAAAATAATAAGTACAAACCAAACTATTTACATTTGTTTTATAAAATTTATGTCTAAATGCATCAGATGAAAATTCAAAATTAGACATGTATTTTAGGAAGTTACTCATGGAGGCTTCTATAGGCTTTAACGCAGGACAGCTGTTTCCTACAAAGTATTATTCTGTAAAACACTCCAATAAAATGACTTTGATGAAACTTGAGTAAAATAAAAAGTGTAAATATTTATTTTATCCCTTTTCCAGTAGTTGAGGAGAAGCCTGGAAAAGATTAGAGGAAGGGCCATGAGGCCCTTTGTGGGGTTTTGTTTTTGTGGGGTGTTGCGGAACAAACAGTATCAGGTAAGGTCAATCCTGAGGGATTGTGCAGACATTTTATGCATGTGAAAGATCTATGAGCATATTCAAGACAGAATAAAGTACTCAGCATTTTAAATGCTTTGAAAAAATATATACTTATAATACTGAATTAGAAAAACACATTTTCACATCTAGAAAAGTATAAAATATATAGGCCATTTTAAATGAAAAACTTACTGTATCAATTCAGTAACAGAACTCACATTCATTTCATTGTAGTAATTATCCTTTTATCAAAAAAGTAATTATATTTGTTTGAAATATTATTGATATTTTATGTGACATTTAATGAAATTACATTGCCTTTTTATATCCAAGTAAAACACATTTGAGAGATAGCCAGTGATATTTAACACAGAATAAAGTTTAAGCCTTGCAATATTTAAAAAATATGTTTAAACCAGAGTTTTAAAAAATTAAATAATTAAATTATTTAGTCTGTTAAGTTATAATTAAGTTTAAGGAAAAAGAACATAATTTATAAATAATTTTAATATTCAGGATAAGGATCCTTGCAAATAAGAGTTTATTACGGAAATTCTAAGAGACTTTTAACTGCTGACATCATTGTATTGTTTGAATTAGTCCCCTGAGACCAAAAGAAAAAGCTTACAAGCAATTTATAGATGAATTTTTCTCTCTTGTGTAACATTATTTGTCTCCCATTGAAACACATTTTTCTTTTTTAATTAATAGATCTTTATTGGAATATAATTGCTTCAGAATACTGTGTTAGTTTCTGTTGTACAACAAAGTGAATCAGCCATCTGTATACACATGTCCCCATATCCCCTTCCTCTTGAGCCTCCCTCCCATCCTCCCTATCCCACCCCTCTACGTCATTGCAAAGCACCGATCTGATCTCCCTGTGCTATGCTGCTGCTTCCCACTAGTTATCTATTTTACATTCAGTGTGTATATAAGTCGATGCCACTCTCACTTCGCCCCAGCTTCCCCCTCCCACCCCGTGTCCTCAAGTCCATTCTCTGTGTCTACATCTTTATTCCTGGCCTGCCACTAGGTTCATCACTACCTTTTTTTTTTTTTTTTTAGATTCCATATATATGCATTAGCATACGGTAATTGTTTTTCTGACTTACTTCACTCTGTATGACAGACTCTAGGTCCATCCACCTCACTACAAATAACTCAATTTCGTTTCTTTTTATGGCTGAATAATATTCCATTGTATATATGAGCCACATCTTCTTTATCCGTTCATCTGTCGATGGACATTTAGGTTGGTTCCATGTCCTGGCTATTGTAAATAGTGCTGCAGTGAACTGGGCATTGTGGTACATGTCTCTTTTTGAATTATGGTTTTCTCAGGGTATATGCTCAGTATTGGGATAGCTGGATCATATGTTAGTTCTATTTTTAGTTTTTTAAGGAACCTCCATACTGTTTTCCATACTGGTTGTTTCAATTTACATTCCCACCAACAGTGCAGGAGGGCTCCCTTTTCACCACACCCTTTCCAGCATTTATTGTTTCTAGATTTTTTGATAATGTCCATTCTTACCAGTGTGAGGTGATACCGCATTGAAGTTTTGGTTTGAATTTCTCTAGTAATTAGTGATGTTGAGCATCTTTTCATGTGCCTCTTAGCCATCTGTATGTCTTCCTTGATGAAATGTCTATTTAGGTCTTCTGCCCACTTTTTAACTGGATTGTTTGTTTTTTTTTGATATTGAGCTGCATGAGCTGCTTATATATTTTGGAGATTAATCCTTTGTCTGTTGTTTCACTTGCAAATATTTTCTCCTGTTCTGAGGGTTGTCTTTTTGTCTTGTTTATGGTTTCCTTTGCTGTGGAAAAGCTTTTGAGTTTAATTGAGTCCCATTTGTTTATTTTTGTTTTTATTTCCGTTACTCTAGGAGGTGGGTCAAAAAAGATCTTGCTGTGGTTTATGTCAAAGAATGTTTTTCCTATGTTTTCCTCTAAGAGTTTTATAGTGTCTTGTCTTATATTTAAGTCTTTAATCCATTTTGAGTTTATTTTTGTGTATGGTGTTAGGGAGTGTTCTAATTTCATTCTTTTACATGTAGCTGTCCAGTTTTCCCAGCACCACTTATTAAAGAGGCTGTCTTTTCTCCATTGTATGTTTTTGCCTCCTTTGTCGTAAATTAGGTGCCCATATGTGCATGGGTTTATCTCTGGGCTTTCTATCCTGTACCATTGATCTATAGTTCTGTTTTTGTACCAGTATCATACTGTCTTGATTACTGTTGCTCTGTGGTATAGCTTGAAGTTGGGGAGCCTGATTCCTCCAACTCCGTTTTTCTTTCTCAAGATTGCTTTGGCTATTCGGGGTCTTTTGTGTTTCCATATGAATTGTAAAAATTTTTGTTCTAATTCTATGAAGAATGCCATTGGTGATTTGATAGGGATTGCATTGTATCTGTAGATTGCTTTGGGTAATATAGTCCTTTTCACAATATTGATTCTTCCAATCCAAGAACATGGCATATTTCTCCATCTGTTTTTGTCATTTTTGATTTCTTTCATCAGTGTTTTATAGTTTTCTGAGTACAAGTCTTTTGCCTCCTTAGGCAGGTTTATTCCTAGGTGTTTCATTCTTTTTGTTGCAGTGGTAAATGGGAGTGTTTCCTTAATTTCTTTTTCTGATTTTTCGTTGTTGGTGTATAGGAATGCCAGAGATTTGTGTGCATTAATTTTGTATCCTGCAACCTTACCAAATTCATTGATTGGCTCTAGTAGTTTTCTGGTGGTATCATTAGGATTTTCTGTGTGTAGTATCATGTCATCTGCAAACAGTGACAGCTTTATTTCTTCTTTTCCAATTTGTATTCCTTTTATTTCTTTTTCTTCTCTGATTGCCATGGCTAGGACTTCCAAAACTATATTGAATAAGAGTGATGAGAGTGGCATCCTTGTTCCTGATCTTAGTGAAAATGCTTTCAGTTTTTCACCATTGAATATGATGCTTGCTGTGGGTTTGTCATATATGGCCTTTATTATGCTGAGGTAGGTTCCCTCTATGCCCATTTTCTGGAGATTTTTTTATCATAAATGGGTGTTGAATTTTGTCAAAAGCTTCTTCTGCATCTATTGAGATGATCATATGGTTTTTACTCCTTCATTTGTTAATGTGGCGTATCACATTGATTGATTTGCATAGATTGAAGAACTCTTGCATCCCTGGGATACATCCCACTTGATCATGGTGTATGATCCTTTTAATGTGCTGTTGGATTCTGTTTGCTAGTATTTTGTTCAGGATATTTGTATCGGTGTTCATCAGTGATATTGGTCTATAATTTTCTTTTTTTGTGATAATCTTTTTGTGGTTTTGGTATCAGTGATGGTGGCTTTGTAGAATGAATTTGGGAGTGTTTCTCCCTCTACAATTTTTTGGAAGAGTTTGAGAAGGATCAGTGTTAGCTCTTCTCTAAATGTTTGGTAGAATTCGCCTATGGAGCCATCTGGTTCTGGACTTTTGTTTCTTGGAAGATTTTTATTACTGTTTCAATTTCATTACTTGTGATAGGTCTGTTTATATTTTCTAATTCTTCCTGGTTCCGTCTTGGAAAATTGTACCTTTTAAAGAATTTGTCCATTTCTTCATGGTTGTCCATTTTATTGGCATATAGTTGTCTGTAGTAGTCTCCTATAATCCTTTGTATTTCTGCAGTGTCAGTTGTGATTTCTCCTTTTTCATTTCTAATTTTATTGATTTGCATCCTCCCCCCTTTTTCTTGATGAGTCTGGCTAAGGGTTTATCAATTTTGTTTGTCTTCTCAAAGAACCAGATTTTAGTTTTATTGATCTTTGCTATTGTTTTCTTTGTTTCTATTTCATTTATTTCTGCTCTGATCTTTATGATTTCTTTCCTTCTACAGACTGTGGGTTTTCTTTGTTCTTCTTTCTCTGGTTAAGTGTAGGGTTAGATTGTTTATTTGAGATTTTTTTTGTTTCTTGAGGTGAGATTGAATTCCTATAAACTTCCCTCTTAGAACTGCTTTTGCTGCATCCCATAGGTTTTGGGTCATTGTGTTTTCATTGTCATTTTCTATGTATTTTTTTTATTTCTTCTTTGATTTCTTCAGTGGTCTCTTGGTTATTAATAGTGCACTTTTAGCCTCCATGTATTTGTGTTTTTTACAGTTTTTTTCCTGTACTTGATTTCCAGTCTCATAGCACTGTGGTCAGAAGAGATGCTTGATACCATTTCAGTTTTCTTAAATTTTCCGAGGCTTGATTTGTGACCCAAGATGTGATCTATCCTGAAGCGTGTTCTGTGTGCACTTGAGAAGAAAGTGTTTTCTGCCACTTTTGGGTGCAATGTTCTATAAATATCAATTAAATCTATCTGGTCCATTGTGTCATTTAAAGCTTGTGTTGCCTTATTTATTTTCTGTTTGGATGATCTGTCCATTGGTGTAAGTGGGGTGTTAAAGTCCCCTACTATTATTGTGTTATTGTGTTGATTTCTCCTTTCATAGTTGCTAGCATTTGCCTTATGTATTGAGGTGCTCCTATGTTGGGTGCATAAACATTTATAATTGTTATATCTTCTTCTTAGATTGATCCTTTGATCATTATGTAGTGTCCCTCCTTATCTCTTATAACAGTCTTTATTTTAAAGTCTATTTTTTCTGATATGAGTACTACTACTCCAGCTTTCTTTTGATTTCCATTTGCGTGAAATATCTTTTTCCATCCCTTCACTTTCAGTCCTTATGTGTCCCTAGGACTGAAGTGGGTCTCTTGTAGACAGCATATATATGGGTCTTGTTTTTGTATCCATTCAGACAGTCTGTGTCTTTTGGTTGGGGCATTTAATCCATTTACATTCAAGGTTATTATTGATATGTATGTTCCTATTACCATTTTCTTGTTTGTTTTTGTGAGTTTTTTCTTGTGTTTCCTGCCTAGAGAAGTTTCTTTAGCATTTGTTGTAAAGCTGGTTTGGTGGTGGTGATTTCTCTTAGCTTTTGCTTGTCTGAAAAGCTTTTGATTTCTCTGTTGAATCTGAATGAGATCCTTGCTGGGTAGAGTAATCTTGGTTGTAGGTTTTTCTGTTTTATCACCTCAAGTATATACTGCCACTCCCTTCTGGCCTACAGAGTTTCTGCTGAAAAATCAGCTGATAACCTTATGGGGATTCCTTTGTATATTATTTTTTGGTTTTTCCTTGCTGCTTTTAATATTTTTTCTCTGAATTCAATTTTTGTTAGTTTGATTAGTTAGATTAATATGTGTCTTGGTGTGTTTTTCCTAGGGTTTATCCTGTATGGGACTTTCTCTGCTTCCTGGACTTGGGTGACTGTTTCCTTTCCCATGTTAAGGAAGTTTTCAACTATAATCTCTTCATCTGTTTTCTCAGACCCTTTCTTCTTCTTCTTCTGAGACCCCTGTAGTTCGAATGTTGGTGCATTTAGTGTTGTCCCAGAGGTCTCTGAGATTGTCTTTAATTCTTTTCATTCTTTTTTCTTTATTCTGCTTCTCAGCAGTTATTTCCACCATTTTGTCTTCCAACTCGCTTATTTGTTCTTCTGCCTCAGTTGTTCTGTTATTGATTCCTTTTAGTATATTTTTCATTTCAGTTATTGTGTTGTTCATCTCTGTTTGTTCTTAGTTCTTCTAGATCTTTGTTAAACATTTCTTGTATTTTCTCAATACGTGCCTCCATTCTGTTTCTGAGATTCTGGATCATCTTTACTATCATTACTCTGAATTCTTTTTCAGGAAGATTGCCTATTTCCTCTTCATTTATTTTGTCTTGTAGCTTTTTGCCTTGCTCCTTCATCTGTGCTATGTGTTTTTGCTGTCTCTCTCTCCCTTTTATTTTTTACTTTTTTTTTTTATGAGTTGGATTGTGTTCCTGTCTTACTGGTTGTTTGGCCTGAGGCTTCCAACACTGGAGTTTGTAGGCTGTTGGGTAGAGCTGGGTCTTGGTGCTGAAATGAGGATCTCTGTGAGACCTCACTCTGATGAATATTCCCTGGAGTCTGAGGTTCTCTGTTAGTCCAGTGGTTTGGACTCAGAGCTCCCACCGCAGGAGCTTTGGCCTGACCCCCGGCTCGTGAACCAAGATCCTGCAAGCTGCATGGGGTGACAAAAAAAAAAAAAGAGAACAATAACAAAGTAAAAAATAAAATTAGACTAGGAAACTAACAAATATGTTAGAAAGAATATAAAAATTAAAATATAGATGAATCAACAAATGGAAAGTACATCAGTACCAGAATGGTAAAAAAGAGGAGGACAGAAAAGGAAAAAAAAGAAAAGAGAAAAAAAAAGGGGGGGAAAGACCTTGGCTGTGGAGGGCAGGGCCTAAGCAAGGGTGATGTTTGGGTGGTGGGCAGGGCCTATGTTTAGGACCCACAGGGCTGGAAAAGGTCCTGGGGGCTGTGTTGGGTGGGGCTTAGGCTCAAGGAACAGAAGGGTCCCAGTCGTGCCCCCTACCCCTGGTCTCAGAGGGCCGGGGCACCTCACCTGGGAGCCCAGCAGGCTTCCTGGTCTCGAGTGGGTGGGGCTGATGCCCTCCTCTCCTCTCCTGCTCCTCCCAGAGGGCCCCTCCTGCCTGCTTCTTCTGATCTCTCTCACCTCCGTCCTATGCCCCCAGGACCCACGCAGCCTCAAGGGGGCTTTGGTGGGGGGGGGTACCAGCCTGGGAACTCAGCAGGCTCCCCGGCCCAAGTGGGCCAGGCAGTCACCCTCTGCTCCTCTGCCGCTCCTCCCGGAGGGTCCCTCCCACTTGCCTCTCCTGATCTCCCCAGCCTCAGGGGTGCCAATCCTGTCTGGCCTCCACTTCTCCTCCCCCTCTCAGTCCCCCCACATCCTACTGGTTCACTGGGGGGTTCCTCCTGTCTCCTTGGCCATCAGGGTCCCCCACCAGTGGCCAGCGGGCACCCTAGCTGTGAGGAGACGCTAACTTGGTGTCTTCCCACACCGCCATCAAAACACTAATTTTCTACTACTTCCTTGTTAAAATTAAGCCTTGGGGGGAACTTCATAGTTAACTAGTAATATTAAGTTTTGAAATAGAGGAATTATATATTTATTTTACTTAGTATTCATCTTTTGTTTTCTAAGAAACATTTATTTTTTATAGTATGCAATCTAAAACAAAATAATGTAGCTATTAGGTATTATATTAATGGATTCCATATTCCATTAAACCAAAATCAGGCAAAAACTTAAGCTAAGCCAGTTTGCTATTTGAAATTGTGAGGACTATATGCTGGAAAATCTTAATGATTAGGTGTGCTAGGAAGTTTGAGACAATGATCAAACTAACACATGCTTTGTTGAAAAAAATACATATAGTATCTTGAGCATTTTACCATGTGCTCCACTGTAGGGATTAACATTATAATTGGTAGTGTGGTGGTATAGATAAGACAAGTGTTAGTGGCCTTAACAAAATGCTTTCCAGGGAATCTGAATTGTCTGGATTATTTCCATCAGCCTTAGATTTGCAGTTGAACTTAATAGAAAGGATACTTGCCCCATCTGTATAATAACAGAATGGGACTAACATTCCAACAGGGTTTCCATATAAGTGACTATTGTGCTTCACACTCTGGGTGACAGCCTATTAAGACAAGGTTTCTCTAATATGGTTGTCACATGGTCAACTGCTACACTTTCTCCTCACTGGATTTCCTATGATCAAGCTAAATGTTCATTATGGTTGTGGTTAAGTAGGCAAAATAACATCAAAATACTGGCTTTGCCTTAACAATTTAAACTGAATCATCTCTGGTAATCTAGTTTATGGAAACTTTTAATAAAACCTAGAAACCAGGGCTTCCCTGGTGACGCAGTGGTTGAGAGTCCGCCTGCCGATGCAGCGGATACGGGTTCGTGCCCCGGTCCAGGAAGATCCCACATGCCGCGGAGCGGCTAGGCTCGTGAGCCATGGCTGCTGAGCCTGCGCGTCCAGAGCCTGTGCTCCGCAACAGGAGAGGCCACAACAGTGAGAGGCCCGCGTACCACAAAAGAAAATAAAAACCAAAAACCTAGAAACCTTGCATACATAAATCATCTTCTTGAGTGAATTTTAGCAAGTGTGGTGATTATCAAAATCAAATATCAATATCAAAATCAAATTTGGTAAAAATAGATACAAAATAATTTATTTATATCCTATGGTTAAAATGAATTCATAGTAAATACTTTCAGGTAAAGAGTTATAGTATTGAATATCTAGTATGACTGTATTAAACACAATGCTTCTTTTTCTCTTTTTATAGCCGATTGGTGCTTTGAACCCAAAGAGAGCTGTGTTTTACGCAGAGCGTTACGAGACGTGGGAAGATGATCAAAGTCCTCCCTACCATTATAACACACATTATTCAACGGCAACATCCACCTTATCCTGGCTTGTTCGAATTGTGAGTGCCTTCATTAAGTTACAGTTTGCTTTTAATATCTCGAAGTACTTAACGTAAGGAAATTAAATAAAAATCAAATATATGTATTTGTTTTAAACAAAGATTAGAGACCAGTGAAGTAGAGATTCCAAACTCTAGCAAAACCTGAATCCTTTCTGTTAATGAGTTGCCTTATTTGCAAAAGTGGGTTAGAAAGATAGATTATTGTGAGTTTCTTAAATGTAAACCATTTATAAAAGGTACCAAACTCCTGAGTGCATCCTTAACACCCACTGTTTCCTTTCTCACTGATTGTTACAGGCTGGCACTCTCCCCAGCCTTCCCAATCTTGCTTCTGGGGTAGCATATTTTAAAAACAGTTTTCTAAATGTTATGAAGACTACTTTCTCTTTCTCCTAAGATATAAATATATTCAAGTCTCTGCAATTTTTAAAATACATACCTACATATATACGTACATACTTCCTTCCAGCCCCTACCCACCCTGCAGTGACTTTCCACGTCTACCCCTGTGTAGTCAAATGTACTAGAAAAACAACCTCCACTGTCTTGTTCTGCACTGTGCTTGTCTCCACTTTATCACCTGCCATTCAATCTTTAGCCTGCTTGATTTAGGTTCCACACCCATCACTTTACTGAATTGTCCCTGTGGAGGTCAGGGGTTATGTGGCAGAGCTTCATGGTATAGCTGAAGCATTTGGCACCATTGCTCACTTCCTCCTACCTGAAATTCCTTCCTCTCATGGCTCCTCTGACAATATGTTCTCCTGGTTTCCCTCCTGTCATCCTAACTGTCCTGCCCAGTCTCATGCTCAGCTTTCTTTTTCTCCATATTTCTATTCCCCAGGATATTTCTACGTTCTTTAGCTGGACTACATCATTCATTTATAAGCTAATGACTTCCAGCTTCTGTCTTCATTGCAGACATTTCTCCTGGGCTCCTGACCTATATTTCTAATATATAAATATATTTACTTATTTCTATATACTACTAGATTTTTCTACCTGAACACCTCACAATACAATAAACACCATTTCCAAAAATGAACTCCTCATAAACCTGCAGGGGTGCCTACTGATTTCTTATCTAAACAATCGGCATGATCTTGCACCCAGTTACCCAATCTAGATATTTTCTCTATTTTATCAGCCCTTACATCCAATCTGACATCACATCTGATAAGTTCTACCAACTGCAGTCTATCTCCTTTTCTCTATTGAGTCTGGCACTTCTTAGTTCAGGTTCCCATTATTTCTCATCTAGGTCATTGCAAAAGCTCTTAGCAAATCTCTCTGCCTTTAGTCTTGTGTTCTCCAATCTAGTCTAGCTAAGACCAATTACTGGAGTCAGGTGGTCTGACTTTTTTTAAAAACTATAAGCGACTGGGGAGTATTACAGAATGCTAAGTCAAACCTCTAAGTCAGTGCAATCAATAAAGTTTTCTTCTCTTACCAAAACATACTTCAGACCATTCTGTTGCATGAGGCTGATTTGCCTCAGAAACACATTGATAAAGCAGCACATGAAAATGTGCATACACAGGAATGCATCTCCTATTTTCAAAGGTATTTTTTCCCACTGCCTGAATGACAATTTGGTTTGGAGATCTTTCTCAAGCATTCTCTCCATAATGGGGAGAAATTGAACTTATTATAAATATATAGTATGCATATGTTTTAAGTAACTTGTAAATCACTGATAGAGGATATACTACAAATAATTACTGTTATCAAAAAAAAAGTTTGTCAGAATTAGGATTCAGTTTAACTGAACACATATTTTATATTTTTCATAATCCTAAACCAGCATAAGAAATAAAGAAGTTTAGATTAACTATTCTGTAAGAAAACAAACTCAAATCTTATTTTAAAAATACACTATGTGGGCCTCCCTGGTGGCGCAGTGGTTGAGAGTCCGCCTGCCGATGCAGGGGATACGGGTTCGTGCCCCGGTCTGGGAGGATCCCATATGCCGCGGAGCGGCTGGGCCCGTGAGCCATGGCCGGTGGGCCTGCGCATCCGGAGCCTGTGCTCCGCAACGGGAGAGGCCACAACAGTGAGAGGCCCGCACACCGCAAAAAGAAAAAAAAAAAAAAAAATACACTATGTAATTATAAACTAAAGGAAAAGACATAAAACTTCCTTTTTTAGACCAAAATTGTTAGTCTAATTTGTTGAAAAATTCACCTTAACTATGTGAACTTGTATCCTTTTATAAAAATGTTTCTGAGCTAGCAGTTTCTTAAGAAATACGTTTTAACTCTAACACTTTTTGAGTATAAGATCTATTTCTTTATTTTCTGTTAATTTGGGGGAGATATTAGATTTATACAAGTGCCTGTTTACCACTATAAACCAATCAGAACACCTTTAGTTTATGGGTTGTAATAATTTATTAATACTCTCCAGGTGTAAGAAAATACTTCACACTCATGCAAGAAGTAAAGGCTTTTCTGAATTACAGAACATGTATATAGAGAGAACTTTGTAGCTTCTATCCTGCAGTTTCAGCCACAAGTCAAAACTAAATACAGAAACACAAAAATTTACCAGTCAATATCTCAAACAGTTGATGTCCTTTACAGTGGATGTAAAATATGTTCATATTCTATGTGGGCTCACAAATAAGCAAACAAGGAAATGAAAAGCAAGAAACAACCATTACTATAGTGAACCTCCACCATGGGAGGAGTAAGACACTTTTCTTGGGCATTTTGGGGATTAAAAAAAGCATTATCAAGTGGGTTGTTTTGAGAATTATATGAGTATATTATACATACATATATAAAATAGTATTTTGAAATATATAAAATGGTATTCAATGGCTGTTATATAATCAAATTAGTCTGAAGTCAGACTTATAAGAATTTAAGTGTGAGTTCATAAAAATACTTATTATCACCAGCCTGATTTAACACTCTTCTATCCCTGATAAACTAAACATTTTATCAAATAATAAATCATAATTCATCCCTAAATTGATTTCTTATTCCAGTGAAATGGAATACAAATTTGAATCTCTGCAAGGGTACGGCAGACATGCTATCCCTATTTATGCTACACATGCCCTTTTAGTATTGTCTATAGCTGTGCTGCATGGTAGAAATGTAATGCAAGCCACTTATGTAAGTAATTTAAAATTTCTAGTAGCCATATTTAAGAGTAAAAAGAAACAGGTGAGATTAATTTAATAAATACACTTGTTAGCCCAGTATATCCAAAATGTTATAATTTCAACATGTAACCAATGTAAAAATTATTAATGAGATATTTTACATTGTTTTGGTATTCTTTGAAATCCAGAATGTATTTTATATTTATAGCACATTCAGCTTGAACTAGCCATATTTTAAGTACTCAGTAGTCACATGTGGCCTGTGGCTACTGCATTGGCAGAAGAAATATATAAGATTGCTTTTATGGGGACTCATTTAACCAACACATCTTAAGTTGTGCTGTTATAAATAGAAGTATCACGGTCTAATAGTTTACTAAGTGTTTAACCTAATGGCCCAGGGAATTGTGATTTCCTCACTCCCATCCCAAGGAGTTTATAAAGTAGAAAATGCATTAAAATTTGTGTCACTAAGAATTTGTTCATAAAAACAAAATACAGATTAAAATAAGTATCTGCCCTTTACCTTTCAAGCCTTTTAGACCCAGTCATTAAACTCATTATTAGTTTCAGTCAATATGTTTAGTATGACAATGATAATAATTGCTTTAAAATGCTAATTAACTACATACCTCATTACTTTATTTTTTATTTTATATATATATATATTTATATTTTATTTATTTATTTATTTATTTATTTTTGGCTGGATTGGGTTTTTGTTGCTGCATGCGGGCTTTGTCTAGTTGCAGAGAGCAGGGGCTACTCTGTTGCGGTGCATGGGCTTCTCATGGTGGTGGCTTCTCTTGTTGCGCAGCACGGGCTCTAGGCGCACAGGCTTCAGCAGTTGCAGTGCGTGGGCTCAGTAGTTGTGGCTCACGGGCCCTAGAGCACAGGCTCAGTAGTTATGGCACACAGGCTTAGTTGCTCTGTGGCATGTGGGATCTTCCCTGCCCAGGGCTCGAACCCATGTCCCCTGCATTGGCAGGCGAATTCTTAACCACTGCACCACCAGGGAAGTCCCTACCTCATTACTTTAAAAATATCATTTTAGACACACAACCAGTGAAGTCACTTGTCTAAACTACAAGATTCTGAAAAAGCTGTTTCTTTGCTAGCTGCTGTTGGACAAATGATGAATAAACTATTATAGAAGTTTGGAGTTTGTTCAGATATTAACTAGTATAATAGGACACATTTTACTTGGAATGTTTTTACTTTAAATCTTACCCTGAATATATAGCATATACACAGAAGTAATTCTGAATTACGTCGGAATTCACCTTCTAAATTCAGTATATTCAACCTACCTATTCAAAAGTCACTTGTCAAACATTTAATTATAACTCTTAGGAAGTTGAATAGGTTGTACAACAAAAGTTAATTTATAAATCAGTTGTTTAGAATTTGGGATTTACTTATGGGTTGCTTTGAAAGCCTACCCAAGAGCCTGTTTAAACCATAATATATATTTAACAGTATATATTTGTAGTGAAAGAATAGTAGAAACACTTACGCAAGTACCAAAAGATAATGCTACTGAATAAAATATTGTCATCGTGTTTCTCTTGATACTTATAGACAGTGCATATATACTTAGAGGAAGATGAGGGATTCTTAACGAAGAGACTGGTGTATGGTAGGCGCATAAGTTTCTGAAGATTCTAAAAGATATTTCTGGTTTCTTTTGAAAGCAATGGGAGAAATAAACTTGTGAAGTTAGCCAAAGTACAGTAGAAATAATGGTTCTTCCATTTCCTAGAATGTGATTACATCTACTTGAAGGACCATAGTGAGAACTGCGTTAGTTAACTGAGATACCACAGTTCCAAGCACAGAAAGGTGCTCAGTAACTTCAGTTTGCTTCCCTTTGGTCTTTATTATGCTTTATGTAACTTCAAAGTATACATCTTTTCTTTGATAGAGTTATGTCACAAGCACTGACTATTACCCAGGGATGGAGTTTGTTTCAAATGAAATGAAGAGAAGGAAAAGAAGAAAACTAAAAGGGGAGGGGGATGTAAGAAAAGATCCTCATGGGATGACTGAGCAAAAGTCATATAAGACAGAAGAATAAAGGAGTTGTCTAAAGAGAAGAGGGACAGAGGCACAGGGTTCTGTTGCCCAGGAAGGGTGAATTGTCTGCGATCATTGGAAGGCAGGACAGGTTGTTAGTGTCCTTGCAGGGACTAAAGTTTATGACAGAATTCAGGAGGACAGGTACTTCCCATGCAGGACAGGTTAGTTTGATGTTCTAGCCCTGAGAAAGGGTTGGAAGGTTGGGGTAGATGTAATCAGGAGAAGGAAGTCTGCCATCAGCCACTTATATTGCATTACTGGACCAAACCTGAAGTTGTTTTTTTTTTTTTTTAAACCTGACGTTTTTAAAGCCCAAGTATTTTAATTTTTGAAATTTCTGTTTAACATTTATTTATTTGTTCATCTTATCTCCCAAGCCAAAAGCTTTTCTAGTAGAATGATAAAATATCTAATATGGTGATGTACATGTAGAGCATGGTTTGATCAACATGTGTCAGGTGAATAAATACAGAAGTTTCTTAAACTTAATACAGCTCTTGATCCTCTGTGTTAGTCAGGCATGAGTCAAATGAAAAAGAAAGTCCTTGTACTGTGCCTTGAAGGTAATAGAGAAACACATGGTAAAAGGTAATCTCCACAGTGATCAGAGCTTGAAGATCAATACCCACTTATAAACAAATAGGTTATCCATTTCTGTTGGTACTCTACCACTGTAGCAACTGGAGGCCTTCAGGAATAATGAGAATAAATGTCAGTAGAGAAGTATGTGACCCTCAAACAGTTGTTAATCAGATCTTTATAAAGGCTACGTAGGACAGTGAAATGTGGAATTCTTCAATATTCTCCACTTTTAGGTGCCACCAGACTCATAAACTTCACGACCAGAGATAATAATTCTTCAATTTCAGATTTATTTTCACTGTGCCCATCTGCGCTATTCTTGGCATGCCTTCGTTAAGGGTTGAAAACTAAGGAAGGATTTTATCATTTAGGCTGGGGTAGAGATCAGCTTTTCGTGGTCGATGATAAGAAGTAAGACTTTGCATGTATAAACGGATCTTCACTCACATGTATTTAGTAGGTTAAAAATCATGAAGACAAGTCTGGTCCCTCTAAATTATTCTCTGCCTACTACCTACAAAGAAAAAATAAATGCCTTACATCAGCGTCCTAGCATAATGAAGAAGTGGATTCTGAAGATGCAACTTTATGGTCCAACTAGTGGTTAAGAACTGACAAGAAAAACTACATCTTACTCTTATCCAGCCATACCCCCCCTTCTCCCAACCATACCTTGTATGTTTAGATGAGTTTGAAAAACATTGATTAAACACTATCTATGAACCAAGCACTTGCTTGGTTCTAATAGAGGGATGAATTAGGCCTAAGGAACTAAGAGTCTGGTCAGTGTCTAGGGAACTGGCAGTCAGGGTGGAGCCCAGCAGTGAGTACTTGACACAGTGCATGAAGCTGGTAGTCATCTTCATCACTCTGTGTCAGCTAAGATACTTCAAGCTTTCTCACTATTATTTAATCTTAATTACCCACAAGGTATTGTCATTCCCACCTAACATAGGTGAAAGAACTGAGATACAGTTACTTCACACCACTACTTACTTGGGTGGGGTTAAGTAAGGTGCCTAAGAGAAGTAAATGGTTCCACCAAGACTCAAACTTAGATCTGTCATATTTCATTCGATTTACTGTTGCTACTTCTAGAATTTTTATATCCCTACTTTAATTTAGTGATAAGATATACGGCATTGACTACCTTCAGTTTAATAGGGAGTTAAATTTTTTTTCCTAACTTAATTTTGGTGACATCTATTTGTCTCTCAAGTCACTTAAAATCTTAAACAGCAATATGGACTTACTGGGTGCATATTTGATTTTCAGGTAAATCAGTAATACCCTACTTACCTATATAGTGTTATATCATTCTTCATCTTATCTCTTTCACCATAGTTTTCTGTCATTCAGTACTAAACATGAGACTTGGTGATACATTATAAACTTATAAAATTGACGTCATCTAGCCACACTAAATTTCAGGAACGTACTGAGGAATATGAATATTTATAGCTGTTGCCTGACAACTGGACCTTATGACTAGTGGCAAAAAGAGGAGTTTAAAGAAACAAAGTCATGTTTTATGGATATAAAAGAATGAACAGAAGTTATATATTAAAGAAAATAAACAATATTTAGGAAATATTTCTTAGCATTATTGAACCTAGGAGTGACATATCATTTATCCTAGACTTAAGAGAAAAGGATTGAACCATAAGAAAGTAAATATATACTCATCTTTGTTATATTTGAAATTTCCTAAGAAATCCTTAGTAAGAATGAATGTTATTTAATCCTTTTAAATTTGGAAGCAAGTTTAATGACATCAGAAATAATGCTTCTCTCCTATCATAAAAACTATAGAAAAAGCATTAAAATTAAATACATTAGGACCTTGTGATAAAGTTATTCCTAGGTTTCCTGCTATGGGAACATGTTCTTGATGACAGACACCAAGTTTTGATAAGGTAATAGTTACAGAATACTATTGAATAGAAGGACTAGAGTTTATCTAGTCTGATTTGTATTAACTTCATTTCATTCTTTCCTTCAACAAATTATACATTGAGCAACTTGGGTGTAACAGGAGTTCTTCTAAGTGTTGGAGATAATCAGTGAATATGGTAGATATGGAACCTATTCATGTAGTGGGGAAGATAGAGAAGTTAAAAATCAGTTACAAAACAATGTGACAAATGCTTCAGGGATGTGTTTTGAGAAAATATCTGTTGCTATTTAAACACATTGGAGAACTTGGCAAATCAAGGAAAGTCTTTCAGGAGAAAATGATGTCTTGGCTGAGACTTAAAGGATAAGAAGAACTTAGCCAAGTCAGGATGGTGAGGTAGAGGGATAAGTTTATACTAGGCAGAGGAAACAGCACATACAAGGGACGAGAAGTGAGACCAGTGTGGCAAGACCTTAGAATGTGAAGTTGGGGATGGCGAGAGATAAGAGTTAAGCAGGTTCCAGATCACTCAGACTCTCTTAAGACAAATCAAGTAGTTTAGACTTTTCCCAGAGAACTCTGAAGAGCTATGGAAGGATTTTAATCAAGGATTTGCATTTTAAAAAGATCATCAGACCATAATATGGTAACTTTAGGAGACTTTCACAGGTAGCCTAAGATGGATATTCCCTACCTAATTTCACACTACGGTGAACAGTGTTGGAGAGAGTTTCTTATGAGTGTTACTATGTGTGGCCTTAGTTATGAGAAAGAAGATCTGAGTTATATATTGACAGTAATGCGAAATCATTCATCATAAAATCCCAGGGCACTAGAACTCTATCCTTTTATAAATCAGAAGACTGAAGACCAAGAAGCAAAATGACCTGCCGAGGTTGAAGAGTGACAGGTGACTCAGTGGTCCAGACTGGCTCAGACCAGCACCTCCTGACTCCTGGGTGTGGGTGTCCTTCCAGGAACCTGCACCATTTCCACCTCAGAAGAGTTTCAAAAAATGAAATATTTTACAAAGGGAGAGGACAGTTGTGTTCAGAAGGGTCAAATTCTTCACTTTTTTTTTCCTTTAGGAACCTTTCACAACCTTCTTCCTCAATGCAAATGACGGAAAATTTGACCATCCTAATCGAACCTTCTCGTCCGTTGCAAGGTCTTGGAGAACGAGTCAGAGAGATACTTCTGATGTAAAGGTAGGCCCTTTTATTTGTTAATATTAATTTCAAAATATGTTGAAGTTTTGATTTATTTTTTTAAGTGGGTGTATAAGATATTTTATTCCACAGCTTTATTTCATCATATTTTAAAATTATGTGGCATATCTAACCTAAGAGGAAACTAAAGTAAATAATTTTGAGCACCACAGAAAATGATTAGGATTCTTTTATATTATTCAGTTAAGGTGTTTTTGTTATTTCAAAAAATTCCTATCTAATTTAGATTGAACAATCAGGAGCTAGAAAGAAATTGCCTTTCCTGCTGTTAACTCAATATTTGGCCCATTCTATAAAACACAGCAGGAATTGGATTTGACCTTAATGTGTCATATTGTTATAGCTTGCCCAGCTTTGGGTTTACATAGCCTGGGGCAATTAATAAAGCATTAATGACAAGACCCATTTAAAATGTAGGCTTTCTGTACAACCTTAGCTTTTACTTGGCTGTGCCTGGGGATACTACGCAACAATACACATTAGATTAAACCAGCACACACACAATATCCAGGAACAGCCAGAGAGCAGAGTCATTTTACAGTTGGTACTACTCAACTATTGTTAAATATAAAGATTTATTTTTCATTTATATGGGCTTTTGTTTTTTTAAAAATGGTTGTATTCAAAACATTAAAATATATTTGCTCTCTCATTTTTCTCATTTTTTCCTGATGATAAGATTATATGATCAGGTTATTACATAAGTATATGTGTTTCTTATTTTAATCCTCTTTTCTTCAAACTTTTTCCAATCACTGCCACTCATGCTATTGAATATACAAATATTATAGTATCATTCCATTTAGTGTCTTAATCCAACAAAAGACAGTGAATTAAAGTCAAAATTGTCATTTACATATTTATGCTTATCTATTGCAAATATTTTTAAAAGACAATTACAGTGTTACTGAACTGTAAGAAATTGGATGAATACAACTTTTATTTAGTTTTTTTCAAAGCAGAAAACAAAGGGAATGAATCCAAGTAATGTGTAGCATACCTGTGTGTCTTATTCATTGCCATCAAAGTTTGCATATAATTTATACATACAACGTATTCACATTTGGAAGTAAGATAATGTAACATGCATTCTTGCTATATTAAACTCTTAAGGCCCATATATTTCTCCGAACAGACTTATAATTTCACTGAGAAATTCCGCTCTAAAAGATCCATAAACCACCATTTAAACTGATTTACAACCAATGAAATCAAGAAGGGAGTCCATTTCTTACTTAATAACACTTTGAACATAAAATGGGGAGTCTATAGGCTTCTAGAATTAGCACAGTGTCTTTAAAAGGCATTCAGTAAATATTTTGTATGTAAATTAAATATTCTTATCTATATTTTAAGATTTCCCATCATATGTAAGATTATTTATATCTCAATTCAGTATCCATATTATATCAAACTCTTTCAAGTGAAAATGCCTGTTCACTCTTGACATCATCACAAAACAGAAACTCGGTTTTTCTACTTAATTCAAAGGTTCATCCTCACAAGTCCACACACATGAGCCAGTCATCCTAATTTATGTAGCATTTTAGGCTCTACCTTCTATCCTGAGAGCTTTATTGATGCTTCCGATCACCAGATATCTCCCCCTAGTTACATGTCAGTCTCTGAGGACCAGTGCCCGTAAAGCCGAATTCAGGCTTTTCCCAGAATTCTCCCAGCAGTTTTCCTGTTCTGAAACTTTTCAGAAACATTTATATTTTGTTACCCTTTGTGTTCCTTTGGCTCCTGGGGGCACATCATCAAGGACAAGGACCAATGTGGCTATCACTAATTCAGGACATTTTAAGTTTTTTATCCCAGGTAGCTGTACTTAATACAAACAGATACCGTCCTCCAACCCCCCAACTTAATTAGTTCATAAGATGCTCACTTCCTCAGTCTGACATTGCATGGATTGCTCTCATTTTCAGTTCTCTCCCACCACCACCCTGAACCTTTTATATTCTATGATAATATACTTTGAGTACTTTTCCACGTAGACCCCTTCTTTCTGAAGCCTGCACATTGCCTACATATACAATAATTTATACACACAATCTTCTATTGATGGATAGTTTGTCTTTCTCTCTGATCGTTATTGTTAAACACAGGCTGCCATAAATCCTTGCACAGATATCTTGATGAACTTTGTGTGTATATGTGAAGGTAATTCCTGTTAATGGGACTGGTGGCTCAAAAGCTATATACATCTTTAATTTTGAAAGATACTGCCAAACCTTCATTCCCAAAGATGATCATTCACTCCCTTCACAGCATCATGTGAGGATGCCACCTTCCCCATGCCCCCTGCCCCGACCATCACTCTTATAATAAACAGTGTAACTTGTGCTAATCTGAGTGAAAAACAGAGTCAGCTTTGTTTTGGCTTGCACTTCATTAGTTATGAGTGAAGTTGAGCATTTTTCATATAATTATTGACCTGTAAACTTGTTCATATCTTTTGCCCATTTTTCAGTTGGGTCATATGTCTTTTTCCTATTGATTTGAAAAAGATCTGAAATTGACTGCAGAAAGTTGCATTGCAAGTATGGTTTCTCAGTCTTTCACCTTTGCTATATCTCAATTATATTTTTGTGGTTGTGTGTGTGTGTGTCCAAATGTATCACTCTTTCCCTTTGTAACATCAGAATGTGGGGGTCCTCATTGAGGGAATGTTGGAGATAAGTTTTTTGGTAATAATGATGGTTGTACGCTTGAGATTTTCTAAATTCATGTTTAAATGTATTGATTAACATGTACGGTATTTTTCCCTCTACAATAATACCTGATTTAGCAGGGAAGAATGTGTTACCAAGAGTAATATAGTTTTAAAGCCTAAACTCTTGACTTCTTATCACTGAGCTGTTAAAACATTTTATATATAATTTTAAAGAAATGTTTTTATATTTCTGAAGAAAAGTACATCTGCAACATCTCCTAACTTAGGTAAGGTCTCATATAAGGGAGAACCAGGACAGAGTAGATGGTTTCATTCTGTCTGTCTTTGTTACCGTCGGTCTCTTCCTGTGGTAATGAGTACAAGCTGGGCAGAGAAGACTTGGTGATCTCTCAGGAGAGAGGCCTCCCGAGCTAAGTCAGACCAGTTCGTTTTTACTTTATTTTATTTTCTTAATTTCTCTCCTTCAGCATAGTCTTGGTAACAATGACATTCAACTTACTGAAGTTCTTATACTAATTTTCCTTAATGCCTTCAAAAGTTGTTCTGTTACTTTTGAATAGCTATGTAGATGTCAGAAAAGGGAACTGTGACAAAATGTCATTAAGGTGACATAGTGTAAATTAATACAGTTAATGGAGGTGCTCACCACTGACTCATTGACCCATTATGAGCTCTTGTGGAATCAACGAATGCCAGGGCATCAATCTTTTGAAAAAAGGAAGAAAAGAGATGGCAGCTTTAAAACCTTGCAGTGAATTATATTAGAAAAGTGAAAACGTCTGGGTTGGATTTGATTTCACTAGGCAGCCATAAAATGGTACGTTCTCTCAGCAAACTATATTAAACTGAAATGTCAAATTTGATGCAGTTGGTATACAATTATGATAGTGTTAATAGTGGTCTTCTATCATTCTAAGACATACTTTCAAGTCCAATTTCTCAGCAACTTGAACTTGTCATAAGCTTGTAAATTAGAAATTGTGTTAGAGGATATTTTCTTATTATTGACGGGACGCATATAATACTATTAACTGTACCATGGGGTTTTAGTATAGCTGTTAAAATAAACTAGAAATCACATTTACAGACACAAAATGCCTGTTTTAATATTCATCTCGCCATTTCTTTAATAGTATTTGGTGCCTTCTGCACTATTTTTCATTTAGGAAATTTTAAACTACTTGGACTCTTTCCTTAAAGAGAAGCTGGTTAACAGAAATCTATCAATGGGAAGAGAGTAAACAGAAGAGCTGTTATTTTAAGTGGGCAAGCTAGTGCCTGAGCTACCTCTATAGAAGCACACTTACAAGTTATAATAGAAGAGTTCATTCTTCTTGAATAATTCTCAATAGTTTTCAAGCATGCTTTTTTCTTGGTCATTTGATGCAGTCCTCAAAACAGTCCCATGAGATAGAGATCATTATCCCCGTTCCGTAAAGGAAGTTCACAGATATTAAGTGGCTTGCCTAAATTCACACAGCAGGTCAAGAGGGAGCCAGAACTAGCACTGAGGGCTATTCAGTTATTTCCAGTGCTTTATTCATTGGATGGTTTGCTGCTTTAATTCTTCTGCATGATCTCACAATTATATCCAGCCATGTTGACTAGTTTGGAGTAACTGACAGACCAAGTCATACTCTAATAATTTATTGCTATGTACAAACCACCCTCCAAAATTAGTGGCTTAAAAAAACACAGCCATTTATTTTCTCAGAGTTCTGAAATCAGAATGGGGTTCATCAGGTACTTGTCTCTGATCCATGTCAGGTCCAAGCGGGTGGCCTCTCTGGGTCTGAAAGATTCAAGATGGCTCCATTCACATGTCTGGTCCCTTAGCAAGAACGGCTGGAACATCTGGGGACTGGCTGGTCCTCTCTCTCTTTGTGTAGTCTGTCTGGGAAGATCATCACAATTTTTTTCAGGTGTCTGCCTACCAAAAGGATAAAAAAATGGGAACTGCGAAGCTACTTAGTGCCTAAGCTTGGAAGTCACATAGTGTTACCTGCCTCCACAGCATTCTTTTGGTCAAGGCAAGTCACAGTGCCAGCCCAAGTTAAGGGGGAGGAGAAATGGACTCCACTTCCCCATGAGATGAGCAGCAAAATCACATTTCAAATGGACATGGAGCTCAGGGGGATTGTTCTGGCTATCTTTGAAAACAATCTACTGAAGTCCTCTCCCCAGTCACAATTCACATTCCTCGTACAAGCAAAATATATTCAACTTGTTCCCCACAGTCTCATCCCACTATTGTATCAGGCTCAAAATCTAGTAGCTCATGATCTATATCAAGTCCACATACAGATGAGGTACAGAAATTCCTAATTTGGAGACCTGGAAGCTAAAAAGATAAGTTATCTGTCCCACGTATATTCAGCTCCCAGTGGTAAGATAGGAGCAGGTAAACATCAACAGACATTCTGTTCAAAAATGGGGAAGTGTGGAAGGTACATAGTAGTCATTGAGTAGCTTTCTCCACATGCTTCCTGATCATAGAAAGTTGGGGCCAAGGCGTCCTTTGCCCAAGTTGGTGCAGCAACTTAAACAATTTGTGGATTTTCTATGTATCAAAGTATAGTTCACTGTCAGAAAAAACTCTTTCTCACAAGTTCTTTCAAGACAGGATCCTCCCTACTTCAGGCTGTGATTAGGATGCCCTTTATAATGCTCATAAGATTCTTGGAAGCCCTTTGTGTGGCCGAGTGAGTCTGCAAACCTCTATCTTAAATTTTTCTGAGCACTTATAAAAGGTTTTACAGGCACCGTTTTCCCTATGGCCATATTTTACTTACAGCACCTTAGAATTGATCTTTGTCTGAACCTTTTTTAATTTTGAGAATCTGACAAGATTGTCCTAGGCCCCTATGTCTCTCTAAATACTGCTTTAAATCTGAGCAGTTTCTTCCTTAGCTCATAATACCTTATCCATATACCATTGAAAGAAACCAGTGGTCACTTGCAGCATTCTGCCTGGAAATATCTTTAACCAGAAGCACAGGTTCATTCGGTACTTTTTCTGTCTTTGAAAAGATTGCAGGAACTAGTCTTGTTAGTTTATCCCACACGACGTATCACGCATTGATTTCCTCCTGCTTCTAACAGCAACGTCCTTCCTGATCTTCCACCAGCAGTGTCCTCACCATCCTTCCAGCCTCTGCCTACTGCCCTGTCCCAAGGCCAATGCCACGTGTTTTAAGTTTTTATTACTTCAGGACTCCACTCCCAGGCATTAATTTCTGTTTCAGTTATCTATCACTGTGTAACAAATCACCCAAACCTCATCTTAAAACAGCATCAATTATTATTTGTTGACAATCATGCAATGGGAGTTAAGGCTCAGAGGGGACCACTCACCTCTGTGCTACAGTGACAGCTGGAGAGGCTTGGCTGGGTCAGAGAAACAAGATGGCTTCACTCCCATGTTTTGCGCCTCATCTGATGGAGCTGATGGAGCGGTCGGGGACTGTCCAGGCCTGTCTGTCTGTCCACACGATCTTTCCAGTAAGGCAGCCACACAGTTTCATGTGATGGTGACTTCTAAGGGAACAACCATGGAGGCTGCCAAGCCTCTTAAGACTTAGGCATCTCTGCAAGCCCTGAAATGTCGTTTTGTCACATTCTGTGTGTTGAAATAAGCCAGCCCATATTCAGAGAGAAGGGAAATAGACTCCACCTCTTTATGGGAGGAACAGTAAAGTGGAAATGCCAGACAGCATGCAGGATGAGAGGGATTATTATGGGGATCGTTGAGAAAACTATGTAAGTTACTAATTTTAAAAAAATTGTAAGTTTCAGTTTGATTTATACAACCAGTTCATTCTGACTGTGCATTTGGAAAAACCAAAATCTGAAGTGCGAAAAACTTATAAAAATATATCTGATTAGCCTAGGTAGCATGTAAGCTAATCCATATATTTGATAAAAAACACTTGAATTGTCTGAAGTGTCTACATAGGTGTTCATTCAAACACAAATATCCAAAGTGACAGAGCTTTTTTTTTTTTTTAACTGATTATGGGATATACTTTGATACTGAGTAAACTCTGTTGATAGAGTAAATAATAGCTTCAAAAAGTATTTTGCATAAAGCTATGAAATGCATTGTTTCACACACATTACCCCCATTTAATCCTCACATCCACACTGTGATTTAGTTGCTGTCATCATCACAATTTTGCATATCAAGAAACTGTTTTTTTCTTAAAGTTTAAGAAACTTGCCCAAGCTGGTGAGAAGTCTGTATTTCAACTCAGAACCATATGATTCCAATGCACTTCCCTGGTAGAAGGGACGGTCCCAAAACTGCCAGCCTGACAGCCTCCCCCATCACTACGACTAACTGGTAGCCCTGTGGTAACTCTGCTTTAACTAATACTGTTTGAAAACCTTTTACCACTATTTCATGCCTGAAGTTCAGGATATGATAAATATATAGTAATGACCTGTTCATTTTTCATTCCACAAATATGTATTGAGTACCTTTTTTATATGTCAGGCACCATTGTTACCACTGAGTGGTGAGCAAGTGAGATCCCTTATTGATGGGATTTCTGTTACAGTGGGACACGGGAGCATAAATAAATTTAAAAAGAAAAGAAGAATTCCTGTGCAGAAAATTAAAACAGAATGAAGTCATACAGAGTGGGTTGCTGTTTTAAAAGGAAAAATAGAGAATGTAAGAGCAGGGACCCTGAATCTAAAGTGTTTGGGTTTGATTTCTGACTTTACCACCTATGTGCAGTGTAGTTATTAGCAACTTACTTACCCTTAGTGTTCATGTCCATAAGTGGGAAGAATGAGGATACATACCTTAGGAAGCTTTTGTGAAGATTAAGAAAAAGATGTAAAGTACTTAGAACAGTGTCATGACACAGTAAGACACAAATAAGTAATTCCTGCTGTTTTAAGATTGAATGGCCAGATGTGACATTTCAGCTGTTTCCTTGTCTTGGAGCCCAGATACAATAATTGTCATCTTCTTGTACATAACCTTTGAATCTCAGAGGTGAAACTCTCTTAACTCATTAAATTTTTTAGAATAAGCAAATCCTTTAAATAATATAAATGTGAATATTCATTATATATGGATGCCCTGTATTTACATACTAACTTTAAATTTAAAATGCCATTTGAAACAAGATTTTAAAGCAATAAAATTGAGGCATAAAAACTTGCACCCTCTCTGCTGTTTCAGCAACTTCTCCCTAGACTTTCTGTGATTTTACTCTCTTCCTTCCCCTTCAAGGAAAAACGAAACAAAAAAACCAAAACTTAAACTTCCCCAGCTCAAGACTTCAGGGTTCAGACTGCTTTAGTCACTTACAGCTCTGGTCTTTTGAAGCATCGAGGGACTTTGCAAATATGCTGTACTTCAGGAATTTCTTCATATTGCTTTAAAATGTGTCTTTTTTTAAAATCTGCATCCTAAAAAACCAAAAAATATTGTTAGAGTGAGTCTGGGAGAGTTTCTTCTTCCCGTCAAACGTCAGGCCTCCAGCGGCTTACACCAACATCTTAGCTAACACCCTAATTTATGACCACATTCTGGTCGGCCAGATGAGGACCAGAGTGGAGAAAATGTCTCACTTAGGATCATCCTGAAGGCCCTGGTAATCCTACTTTTTCATGATTGGCTGCGATTCAAGCCTTCAAAGTCCCCACCCCACTCCCGCTGTTCTAAATAACCCTCAGAGGAGAGGTTCCTCAGCCTTGCTTTGTTCTCCTTGGTGGTAGCTGGCTTTCAGCCCCTTCTTTCTGGAGAGCTTAAGTTAAAATGAAAAAGACTTGCTTCCTTCACTTCTTCAGTTTGGGTACAATTTTACTGGCAACGTTAAAACCAACTTTTTCTAAATTTAAATTGAACTCTTTTACACCTTTGAACCTTCTAACAAAACTAGAATAAGCAAGATAACATTTTTTAAGCTGCAAAAGTTTCCTCTCGAAAGGTACAAATTTTATTTCTGGGTGCATCCTTTTTCTTTTATTTAATAAAGTACTTTATTGGCTCTTTTCCTATCTCGAAGCATTCTTGCAACCATCTCCATAGTCCCCAGAAGATTTCTAGTGATGTTAAAATGATTTTATCTCATATCTTCAATAGTTTAATATTTAATGAGTACCTGCTGCATACAAAGTATAGCACCAAGAGCTGTGGGGGATTTAGCAAAATATAAACCTACAAAATTAGCCTCAAAGTCTGCTTTGCCCAAACTGTTATTAATATAAAATCCTAGGCTTCTTATGCCTTTGCGAGTCTAATTTAATGACATTCAGTGAATGTCACATTCAGTGGCAAGTAGGTTAATAATAACCACGTATTTTATTGCCCCTCTACCACGGGACAGAATGGGAAACAATATATATGAAAAACATTAGAGCACCAGGACACTTGAAGATAAACTGAAACTCTTTGGGCTGTCTAAATAAAAAATAAATCCATGTTGCTATATCCATGTGGATGTATATCCCTCTCGGTCCTCAAGGAAGCTTACATAGGCTAGTTCTAGAGGTAGAAGATGGACACAAATAACTGACGAAAGACAGTTGGGAAATCCCTGACTTATGTGAGCTTATTACACATAAATCACCCTCTCCATGGAGCAACTGCATGAGCTTACATTCCTCTCCCCATTTTGGACCATTTGGGATGCTATGGATACTCATTGTCATATATAAAATGGGTAATGTGCAAATAGCAATGTTCTTTATCTTCTCTACATCTTATACTAATTTCCCACGTTTTCCCAAGCAATGAGAGCAAGATCAAAAGAAAATTTTGCAGTTATTGTCTTGGTCAGTTCAGGCTGCTGTGTTTTACCATAAACTAGGTAGCTTATAAACAACAGAAATGGGTTCCTCACAGTTCTGGAGGCTGGAAGTCCAAGATCAAGGTGCCCACATAGATTCTGTGTCTTGTGAGAGCCTGCCTCCTGGCTCACGGAAGGACATGTTCTTGTATGTCCTCACGTGGCAAAGAGAGGAAGCAAGCTCTCTCGGGACTCTCACCAGGACACTAATCCCGTTCACTAGGGCTCCACCCTCATGACCTCATCTAATCCTAATTACCTTCCAAACACCCTACCTCCTAATATCATCACATTAGAGGATAGGGTTTCAACATTTGAATTTTGGAGGAATAGAATATTCAGTCTGTAACAGTTACACATTTCTGATTGAGTACAAAAAAATGAGAATAGCAATGATACTTTACTTCTACCTTCTAATCAGTGACCACACACCTTTACCAAATTGGCCCCTCAGTGCAACATGGTATATACTCTGTCATGCTTACCCAGCCCAGAAGTCAAACTCATGATAGTCATTGCTGATAGATGTTGCTGAAGCACCCTTTAGCCCCTGGTTTATCCACCACCTAAGCTGTATCATTATCTGCAAATAAGAATGTTTGTTTACCTATTAGCTTTTCTTTTAGCCCCTTCTTAATTGCCCCCTCACATTCAAGTCACTGAAAATTTACATTAACATATTAATATCACTGTAGTTCTCCTTTCCCACAGTTCCTTGTGCCCTTGATGTCTTGTACGTAGTTTATTATTAATATATATTTGCCTCTCCGTATGAGCAATCTAATTCCCTCTCCTTTTTGCATCCCCGGGTCCACATCTTTGTTTACTCATCCTCACGTGTGTTGCAGATGGCCCTCCCTGGTACAGTCCCACAATATGTCCCCTTACTCAACACAGCCGCAGTTTCCCTTCCCTCTTCCCTCCCGTTCTCCTTGTTGCTGCTGGTTCCCCCTTTCCCCCTCCCCACCCACACATATACCTAGTCTCTCCCCTCTCCAGTTCATTCTTTACTTTGACACCCAATGTCTTGCTTTAAAATAAATGTAATCATGTCAATAGCTCTTTTTTTTTTAATTATTGCCAATAAGACAAAATCCAAAGAGCTTAGATTGGCATAAAACTTCCTTCGTCATCTGACTCCATACACCTCCCACCATCTCATTCCACCCCATCTTGATCTGTCCCCCAATATATCCTACACTCCACCCATACTCGGTTCGTACCACTCCTTGATAATACTCTCTGCCAGTCCCCCTGCCCCTTTCCCCACCTTTATCTTAGCCATGGTTGAACTCAATGTCTGATCTCCAGTGAAATCTTTTCTGACTTGCCCAGAGTTCCCTGCTCTGTCCTCTCTGCTCCCTTGTGCTTTGTTTATACTTTCACAGCTATTATTGTTGTGCATTATAACCATCTGTTTATACATTTGCCCCCATAGACCAGACTATGAATTACTCAAAGGTAAGGCCATGATTGTTCATTATTTGTTTTCTTAGTACCCATCACAATGCCTGGTACTCAAACTTTAGTACATGAATAAATAAATATCAGGGAATTATATAATGGGTTTTAGAGAGATTTCTATTTAAATGGTTTAAATAGAAGAAAAATTATGATTCTTAAAAAGTTAAGCTCTGCTTATCCAGAAAATTCATTTACACAAATCTGTTCAAACTTTCATAATGCTGGAGAAAATAAACATGGTTATATTTTTCTATGGTTCACATTTGTTATCATAAGAACGGTTAATGATCAAATTCTCACAGAGGATTGCTAAGATAAACACTTATGCTATAGCAGATAAATGTTGGTTTTAGCAGGAGAACCCATAAAGAGAACACTTTTTTTTTTTTTTTTTTTTTTTTGCGGTATGTGGGCCTCTCACTGTTGTGGCCTCTCCCGTTGCGGAGCACAGGCTCCGGACACGCAGGCTCAATGGCCATGGCTCACGGGCCCAGCCGCTCCGCGGCATGTGGTATCTTCCCAGACTGGGGCATGAACCCGTGTCCCCTGCATCGGCAGGCGGACTCTCATCCACTGAGCCACCAGGGAAGCCCAAGAACACTTTTTTTAAAATTAATTTTTATTGGAGTATAGTTGCTTTACAATGTTGTGTTTGTTTCTACTGTACAGCAAAATGAATCAGCTATACATATACATACATCCCCTCTTTTTTGGACTTCCTTCCCATTTAGGTCACCACAGTGCATTAAGTAGAGTTCCCCATTTGTTCTCTATTTTATACATAATATCAATAGTGTATATATGTCAATCCCAGTCTCCCAATTCCTCCCACCCCCCGCCCTTTCCCCCTAGGTATCCATACGTTGGTTCTCTACGTCTTTGTCTCTTTTTCTGCTTTGCAAATAAGATCATCTATACCGTTTTTCTAGATTCCACATATATGTGTTAATATACGATATTTGTTTTTCTCTTTCTGACTTACTTCATTCTGTATGACACTCTCTAGGTCCATCCACGTCTCTACCAATTACTCAGTTTCACTCCTTTTTATGGCTGAGTAATATTCCATTGTACATGTGCCACATCATCTTTATCCATTCATCTGTTGATGGACATTTAGGTTGCTTTCATGTCCTGGCTATTGTAAATAGTGCTGCAGTGAACATTGGGGTGCATGTGTCTTTTTGTTTTACAGTTTTCTCTGGGTATATGCCCAGTAGTGGGATTGCTGGGTCATATGGTATTTTTAGTTTTTTAAGCACCCTCCATACTGTTCTCCATAGTGGCTGTATCAATTTACATTCCCACCAACAGTTCAAGAGGGTTCCCTTTTCTCCACCCTCTCCAGCATTCATTGTTTGTAGATTTTTTGATGATAGCCATTCTGACCTGTGTGAAGTGATACCTCATTGTAGTTTTGATTTGCATTTCTCTAATGATTAGTGATGTTGAGCAGCTTTTCATGTGTTTGTTGGCCATCTGTATGTCTTCTTCGGAAAAATGTCTGTTTAGGCCTTCTGCCCATTTTTGGATTGGGTTGTTTGTTTTTTTGATATTGAGCTGCATGAGGTGTTTGTATTATTTTGGAGATTAATCCTTTGTCAGTTGCTTCATATGCAAATATTTTCTCCCATTCTAAGGGTTGTCTTTTCATCTTGTTTATGGTTCCCTTTGCTGTGCAAAGGCTTTTAAGTTTAATTAGGTCCCATTTGTTTTTTGGGTTTTTTTCATTACTCTAGGAGGTGGGTCAAAAAAGATCTTGCTGCAATTTATGTCAAAGAGTGTTCTACCTATGCTTTCCTCTTAAGAGTTTTATAGTGTCTGGCCTTACATTTAGGTCTTTAATCCATTTTGAGTTTATTTTTGTATATGGTGTTAAGGAGTGTTCTAATTTCATTCTTTTACATGTAGCTGTCCAGTTTTCCCAGCACCACTTATTGAAGAGGCTGTCTTTTCTCCATTATATATTCTTGCCTCCTTTTCATAGATTAGTTGACCATAGGTGCATGGGTTTATCTCTGGGCTTTCCCTCCTGTTCCATTGATCTATATTTCTGTTTTTGTGCCAGTACCATACTGCCTTGATTACTGTAGCTTTGTAGTATATTCTGAAGTCAGGGAGCCTGATTCCTCCAGCTCTGTTTTTCTTTCTCCAGATTGCTTTGGTTATTCATGGTCTTTTGTGTTTCCATACAAATTGTAAAATTTTTTGTTCTAGTTTTGTGAAAAATGCCATTGGTAATTTGATAAAGGGAACATTTTTGTGTATGCTTTTCTTGGGTTGAAGAATCCAGTTTATTTGAAGACCTCAGTGTCTGGTGTGTTTTTTTTTTTTGGTGGGGGTGTTTGTTTATTTTTTAGCTTTTCTATTTATCACTGTGTATTCCAAAGTGAGATTCAAATTTCGGGTACTATGCCATCCATGTCAGACATGTTACACAAATAAATGTTCTTATGCTTTTCACAGATAAAGTTAATTTAACCCTCATCTTGATATTTGAAAAGATCAGTATTTTTTCATAATATTGATGGTAAACATAAAACTACTGTGTTTTTTGTTTTCATTTCCTCAAGTTGTTTTTTTTTAAAAAAGGAGAACAAATTAAAACTTTTAAGGTCATAAAATCAGTTCACTTCTGTATCATATTTCTTCTAAAGTTACATAAACCACATATTAGACATGCATCAAACGCAAGTTTGCCTTGAACCCAGTTGTTAATGCCATACTTACATACAAGTAACACAAGTTATCTTTGCATTCAAGTTAAGAACTTAGTATTCAAGTGGCATGCATTGAATATTTAAACTTATTATGTTGCATATCATCTCTTATTGTATTTAGTGGTAGGTATAAAAACAATTTATTTTGCCAAACTATAAAATAAAACAATGAGTCTCTTCATAAAAATCATGTATTGTAATTGCCAGTGGAGTCAAAAAGAAAAGTAGAAGACATTACATGATTTTTAACCAATACTGGCAACACCTTTTTTTGAATTTGGATATTTTATTAATAGAATTTGGAAAAGTTTGTTGAACAGCAGAGACTTGTAGGTATAACCTTATATATTTGTTCACTGATACTATTGGGAATATTGTTGATTCTGTAACCCATTTCTCTTAACTAATTTGTGGCAAGATAAGATTGAAAATCTTATAAACATAAATTATCAAGCATATTGTTCAAGAAAAATGTTTGCCTTCTTTTCCTAGACTCCTATCTAAAGAAAACTTTAAAAAGAATGGAACTAAGTAATAAAATATTGAATTTAAGTAAAGAAATTAATTCTGTTTACAGTTGTTATAAATTAATACTTTCATTCAACTGATTTTTAAAGTGGTTTAATATGCTACATTTTTATTCCTGGCAGGAACTAATTCCAGAGTTCTATTACCTACCGGAGATGTTTGTCAACAGTAATGGATATAATCTTGGAGTCAGAGAAGATGAAGTGGTGGTAAATGATGTTGATCTTCCCCCTTGGGCAAAAAAACCTGAAGACTTTGTACGGATCAACAGGATGGTAAGAGCGATTTTGTTTTTGCTTGAGCAGTCACAAGGAAGTAAAAAATATTCTGTAGTTTAGTTTTCAGCTACTAAAAAATTGTCTTTTAACATCTATAAATGCAAGGCTAAATTTTTGAGAAAAAAAAAAGAAAGCATTTTACTGTTGTCTTTTGACAGCAGTTCTTTATTGTAGAGTGGATTTTCCTTTCATGAGGACTAATAAAGGAATGGTAATTCAGTTATATTTGCTCCCTTAGGAGAAGACAATCAGATGAGCATCTGTTGACTAATGTATTCTAAAATGGTCGAAATTGATGCCCATTCCTTATTTTTGTCTATTGGCTAAATCTGCACTGTTTTTTCACTCATAAAGTACTCAAAACAATATACATTTAGAACATATTTGTATGTAGGAAATTATAAGCTGTAAAACATACCTTAAAATGTAATATACTTGACTAAGAGAACACCCATCTTGTAAACATTCTTAGATAGAAAATGTCATTACTTTTTGAATCTGTATGACAGATGTCTGGGTGTTCAAATAGAAAATGTGTAAATAGAATGTTTGCATGTGGTTATTTTATAGATCTTAATATATTTTATCCATATTTAAGGAGATTTTAATCTCAATGGGGTTACGGTATATGGAAATGAACCACTTTACCAAACAATGTCTCTAGTGTACTATTGTTCTTGGCCAATTGAGGAATTATATCAATACAGCCTATGACCCCAAATATGTTTTTAACCCTGTTTCACTCCCAGTTTTTCCAGCTGTCCCATAAATATGTTTTATTTCATTTTGACAGCTTATTTATTTGAATTAGAATCCAAATAAGGTCCACATATTGCAGTGGACCTCACATATCTCTCAGTCTCTTCTCTAGTAAGAGCTGTATAATTCACATATATCACACAGATACAATTCCCATACCATACAAGTCAACCATTTAAAGTAAAGAAAAAAAAAATCAGTGGGTTTTAGTCTATTCACAGAGTTGTGCAACCATCACCACGGTCAATTATGAACATTTTCATTACCCCATTAAGAAACCCAATCCCCTTTAGCATCTCCCCCCACCATTTTCCCCATTCCCCCAACCAGCCCTAGGCAACCACTAATCTACTTTCTGTCTCTAAAGATTTGCCTATCCTGTTTATTTCGCATAAACAGGATCATACAATATGTGGTTCCTTCTTCTACCCCTGATTTTATGTCTCTTTTTGTCACTGTCAGTCACATGCTCCCTTCAATTTTAGAGCTATTTTTCTGTCTCCAAGAAATAGTTTACTTTTAATACACTTTATTTTAGAAAGCTGGTACTGAGACAGTAGACCTATGTTTAAAGTTACTGTATAGATAATCTGTAATCTAGCCTCCCCCTGAGGTAATGTCATGTAGTACATAAATTTTATATAGGATTTCTCTCACTTCTCAATCTGGAAATTGGCACTTTCAGGTATATGGCATAATCTCACACCATCTCCTTGAACAATAGATTATCTCTTCAATTTATCTTTTTAATGTGAAGGATTTATATTTTAGTGATGCATACTTCTAAAGTCTATACTTATTTTTAGAACTGGTTGTTTATTATTACCACAATACCCTTACATACTTGAATACTGGCTATGATATCAGTGTAAGGATACCAGATCCACAAACTCAACTCTGGAACCCACTACATACTGAGTTGTGTCTGAGATGTGTCTCTCAGTCACATCATTTCACTGTATATTTCTAGAGCCAAGAACTGTGCCTGCAAGAGTAGTTAGTCACCAGATATTTGCTGTTATGAATGATTGAATGAATCACATGGGGTAATAATCTTAATGATTTTAGCATGTTGTCTAGTTAGGTCCAAACTAGTGAAACGAAATGAATCCTTCACTCAGGCAGGCAAAGTAGCAAAAATTGTTGGACCAAATTTTCTCTTGCTCTGATTAAACACAGGTTTTTATGTGGCTGCTAACAATTAATAAATGCCAGGTGGTTATATTGGAAAGAATACTTGGGGTTTAAAAGTTTCCTGGCTCTTGAATCTGAGCTTTGCCATTTACTAGCTTCATTGCCCTGAGTAAACTATGGAGCATCTCTGGTTCTCATATTTCTCATCTGTGAAGTGGGACTACCTTATGAGTGTTTTTTAAAAAATCATTATTTGTGATAAAATTCACTTGTACAATTTTAATGATTTTTAGCAAATTTACAGAGTTGTGTGACCATCACCAAAATCTAATTTTAGAGCATTTCTTTTGCCCCAGAATTATCCTGTGCCCACCTCCAGCTCCAGACAATCATTAGTCTGCCTTCTCTCTCCATAGGTTTGCCTCTTCAGGACATTTTTCTTAAATAGACCCATACAATATGTGTTCTTTTGTGTTTGACGTCTTTCACTTAGCATAGTTTTTGAGATTCATCCATGTTGTAGTGTATATCGGTTTTTGTTCCTCTTTTTGCGTAACGATAGTCCACTGTATGGATATACCACATTTTGTTTATCCATTCATCAGTTGATGAACTTTTGAGTTGTTTCCACTTTTTGGCTGTTATGAATAATTCTACTATGAATGTTCACATAGAAGTCTCTATATGGGCATGTGTTTTCCTTGCTTTGGGGTATATACCTAGTGGTAGAATTTCTGAGTCACATAGTAAATTTATATCTAGCTTTTTAAGAAATTTACTCTTTTGCAAAGTGACTGTGTATCTTACATTCCCAATAGCAATGTATGACTGTTCCAGTTCCTCCACATCTTCACCAACACTTGTTACTGTCTGTTTTTTTTATTATAGCCATTATTGTAGATGTGAAGTAATATCTCATTACAATTTTAATTTGCATCTCCCTGGTGACTGATGATGTTGAGAATCTCTTCATGTGTTTATTGGTTGCTAAAACATTTTTAGATATATTTTAATAAACATCAGGTAATGATTCATTATAGATACAACTTCTGTGTTCCTCATTAGTGAAAAAGTTGAAACGCCCCAGAATTAGTAATTTTATTAATGATATGCCTAATTGAAAAAGAAAAAGCAGTTGTGTTTCTAAACACAAATCCCCAGGGCAGCATCATGCACAGAATGTTTTTAATGTAGGGAAAGATGATTATTATGCATGAGAAATTATCAGATAGTTATTACTGATATAAACTGAACAAGCAGGACCGTACAGTCTTGACTAAACCTGCAGAAAAATCACAGTGCTTCATTCATCTAGTATGTTGGGTACTAATGCAGTCCAGCTAAATAAACTTACCAAATAAATGAAGTTTCTAGATTTTTATAGCTAAGTGAGAACTTTTTTGAACCCTGTTGTGGTTGTTGTTCTAAAATGTATTACTATTTGGTTTTCTACCCTCTTATACAAAGGATGAAACTCCTCTTTATTATCATAAGTACCCATTATTCTGTGAAGTGATATAATTCCATATCTATTCTTTTTCTATTTTCTTCTTTAGATTGTTAGCTATCATCACACTTTCCTTTAATGGCCATAGTGATTCAAATTTTTCTTATAATCTCTAGTCTACAAAATCAGGCAATCAAACTTATCAAGGCCTTACGATAAACAAGAGTCAGTCGAGTGCTAACAGAGGCCCTAGGGGAAGTGTCAACTTTATAGCTTTGGAGGAGAGTGACTGTCTTCTACCTCAGGTTTCACTGGTAATTGTTAGATCAATTCCAGATCTGGGAGTTGGTACTCAAACGTGAAGTGACAAAACCCTCCCTTAGTAAGTGGAATGTTACTCTAGGCAGCACCCAGTTTATACCTCTTTTTATGTATAAAGAGCTACATGATGGGGCTAGGACAGTCTCCTTTCTTCCAGGGTGTAGTTGCTTACAATTTTTTTCTCTGCTTTCCTCATTCCAAGACTTACAGCTGACAACTGCTGCACAGGAGGTTGGATACCCTAATCTTAGTCACCATACCCCGTATCTCAGTGGTGGTCCTGAGTCATCCCAATATGACGGCTGACCAAGATAAAATAATGGCAGTAGTGCTTGTAACCTATGCCATCTATTGATTGTTTATTATTTGTCAAATACTGTGCTAGATAGAGCTTCAGGTGCAATATTCATTTAATCCTCAAAAAGTCTTCTGAAATGAGAATTATACTGAAACTCAGTGAGGTAAGTTACTTTGTCAAAGATCACCTACTTATCAGAGTGGCAGTGTTCCTACCCACGGACTCCAGGCTCGAGTGAGTAGTGACTTGAGGAGCTGTGGAGAGGGAGAGGGAAAGAAGGAGGGAAGGAAACATGTCTTCTAACTAGAAGCCAGTACCTTGGGGCCAGCAGAAGAAGAGACAGAGATAAGAGGGAATTGACCCCAAACCAGCAGCATGTTCCAGCCTCAACAGCTCAGCAGACCTGACTTTCTGTGATCCTATTTCTAACTCTTTATCCCCAAAGTTCTCACCCCATAAGACTTCCTTTCCCAGCCAGTAAAAGCTCGGTTTACAGCTGAGGAAGTCCCAAGTCCCACCACCCAGCGGGTGTTGGAAGAAGGCTATCTTCCAGCTCTACAAAATGGAGGAAATGGCATTATTTTACATTAGTTTACATGTTAAACTTTATAGTCACACACAGGATTTGAGACCCGGAGCAGACCTTTATTTGAATAAGACTGAGACACAGAAAGGCAAAGTGACTGACCCCAGGTCTGGACCCAAGTGCCTTTTCTTACTTATTGTGCCTGGCATCACAGGTTGGCACTCTGAATGTTATGTCCCCTATATCCATTTACAGACTTTAAAAGTTCACCTATATTTTAAACAAAATATGGCTTTATAGATCGACTTGAGAATCAATCCAGATTAGACTAATACTGTTTCTACTGCAATATATGTTCCAAACACCAAATTATAAAGCACTTTGAAATACAACCTGTGTGTTATTTGCAAACTATCTGTATCTAAGCATGGATGACCTCCAAACGCCTAATTTGACTCAGACTTATGATTCAGATTTAATCAGTGACACTCTGGCCTATCTTATTATTCATGCGATCACCACATAAGAGTTTTTAGAAATCCCTTTTCCTTAGAAATACCTGATTCTCACAAAATGGTCTCATATCATTTGGGTTTTAAGAGACTTAGCAGATTATTCATTGAAAGATACAGGCTGAGAAAGGATAATAACACTGTAAAAACAATTTAAACTCTAAAATAGATTTTTCCCTCTTAAGAGAGAATAAAATACACAAAGGCAAATTTTGAGTAATAAATTATTTTTTATATATTTATAGTTGCTCAGTGTACTTCTATTGCACATAAATATAATAAATAATTTACTCCTGGTCCTAACATTACCAGTTTAAGAACTGACTTCTGTTTACACACCTCTTATCTCTTACATTTTGTCTTTCTAAGAGCTGAAGCACTGCTGAGCAAACTTTAAGTCAGAATACAGTGCTTCTTCAAAATAAATCTCACTATTTAGTATCACTGTAAACACATGTTTGTCGACCTTCGTGTTCAGTGTACTAGGAACTATAAGGATTGCATGATATGGTGAAGTAACTGTTCCTCAAAGGTTTGCTTTCATCTGTTCAAAAGAACAAGTTTTTATAACTAAAGTATGAGAGATAAATACTTGTGCATTTCTGAAAATGTCATAAAACATTTTCAGAAATGAATGGTACATTTTTATTGTAAGTAATAAGTTCCAACTTGGCTTCATGAAGAAATGAAAGAAGCAAGGCCCTTTTTTTCTCTATTCAAAACCAAATTCTTGGTATCTTATAGGCGTTATGAATTTGGTAAGACTTGTGAACTGAACCTTTACTCCACGGAGTGAAAGGTTTTACACAAAATTCTGCTGATTTGGGAAAATCAAACTGCCCCAGTCTTGGTTCCCTGGGACACCAGGAGGCAATGACAGGTTAAATTGATCCTATGTAGCAAGTGCCTAGCCAGCACGTAATAGGTGGCTTGAGAAGTGGTTAGTCTTTGTCTTCTTTCCCTGGGTTTTCCTTGAAGGGACTCTACGGAATAGAAAGGGAAAGCTACCATGTGTATCAAAAGATTCTATGTCTATAGCTGCCATTCTTGGTGCATCAGAATTGAGCTAAAGGGCAGACCCAAGCTGTTGCCTCTGGGAAGAGTGTTAAAGCATCAGAGCTATCAAAAGTCACGTTACAGAATGTAGCCGTGTGTGTCTACAGCTGCTCTCCTTTCTCAGTGTCTCCTGTACTTTCCTTTAACCTGAAGTTTTCCTTCACAGCACCCTATGTATGGTTTCCTTTGCTCCAACCTCTGGTCCATTTTCCCATCATACTGATGGGAAATGATCATACTGATGTTATGAAGAAATAAGGTCAGCCATCTGTGTTAAAACTGGAAAATGTAACCAATTATCTACCTATCTTCTTTTTTTGCTGAAGAAATATTTACTTGATGAATATTTCTATAATTACCTGGGTGATAATATAAAATATAAAAGTCTTTAACTTTTCATAAGTTTTCCATAAATTCCATGAATACAACATCCACCTTTTATTATTATTTTGTAGCTTTGAAAGTTTCTAACTTTATACTGGCTGGGTAGCTAGCTCATACAGGATTTAGTGCTTATGAAATGGAATGGGTTTAGAGAAAATGCGCTCTAGTATATTTATAATTTGGACTGGGATTATCTTCAGTTATTTGATGGAGTTCTTTGTAATGAGACTAAAGTATAAAATGAAGATGTCATAGAGCCCAAAGAAATGACATTCACAGTGGTAAAAAAGCCTTCGGCTCTTGTGTGGATTAGTATTCTGTATCCGTACAAAGGAGCATTCCCTCCTTCTTCTCTCAAGCTGTCATTAAGAAATTCAAGGCAAAGAAGACAAAAATAATGTTATAAAAAGGGATGATATCATTGATTATAAATGATCAGCTTCATTATCCCATGCCAGCAATTAAAAAGGCATTTGATGCATTTGTAGATGCCTTTACGTGCTGACAACCTCATTAACTTTTCTTATTTTTTAAAATGAAACAATACTTTGAATTTTTAATGATGTACTTCTTTTAATCCGTTGTTTTTTTATTTATAGACAACAATATATATAATTGGTTAAAGTTGTTTGTATTTTGTAAAAATGGTGACAAGGTTTGTGTTTCACTGAAGAACTGTGAAATTCAAAATTTGGTTTCATTAGCAAACCTGGAAAGGTGATAGAGACACTTTTAGTAGACATTTCAATAAACTCTCAATGCATTGAGTTCATACATCAAGAACTGGTTTAATTTATCCACACGAAGCTAGGCTGATTGCGACCGACTCAGTCATGAAACATTAATAAAGCACTGTGTTCAGTTCTATCGTGATTATAATCTGACCTCCTCACGAAGGGTAGAAATAGAAAGTACGTCTGATAGCATTACCTTAATGCCGGGTTCATCAATCATAATCTGCCCTTTTAAAAAATTTGTTTTAGAAAAAGGCCTGTCTTGGATGTGCACTACTAATCTCTCCAGCCCTCCGCCCGGCATGTTCCTGGTGCCGTGGGACCAGGCGCAGACCGTTCTGTCTGCAGGGCGGGATGCAGCGCGCTGAGGCAGAGAGCACAGTGGGGTGTGGTTTTGCTTTGACTGTATTACATCCTTTATTAGATTCTCACTTTTTAAGGAAAAAGTCTCTTTTGTGGTAGGTAAAAACGTGCATTTAGGGTATATTGTACTGAAAAAATACCTTGCTCAGAAATGAAGTTTAAGCAAATAACATAAGAATTGTTGGAAGTCTTTGGCAGCATCTTAAAATATTGAGATGGAAAAAGTATATATATTGCAATAGATATCTTGTATGTGGGTGCCTGCCCTGCCACCTGTTAGCTGGGACACTCTGGACGGATAAGGCATCCTTATCTCTTGGAGCTTCACAGTCTTCCTTATCTCTGAAACTGGGGATTTGCTCATTACATAAACCTTTATTGAGAGCCAGTTCTGAGTAAGGTACTATGGAAAACACAAAGAAGAGTTGTCCATGAATCCTACTCTAAATAAGGCTAGAGTAAAGCAGAGAAATCCCTTCATTTACCCCCATCATTGAGGGCCTGTTACTGTCTTCATACCGCTCTAGGCTCTGGAGACACAAGCGTGAGCCACGCAGCCAGTGGCCTTCAGGAGCTCGCACTTTAGTTAGGAACCCGCATGAATAAACATACAGCCTCAGTCAACACTCAGTCAACAGATCATTGCTGAGCGTTGCAGGCGCTATTTTATGTGTTTCGAGTATACCGGTGAACCAACAGACAAAGATCTCGGCCCTCATGGAGCTTACTTTTGATCAAAGAGAGACAGACAATAAACAGAAATTAATAATTAAAATATCTAGAATGTTAGCAGGTGATCAATACTGTGGGAAAAAGAAGTGCAAAGCAAGGGGATCAGAAATACAGGGGTGGATGGTCAGGATCCCCTCACTGTGATAGTGAGACTTGAACTAAGGCCTGAAAGACGTGAGAGAGTGACCCAGAGACTCTTCCTCTCCTGGGAAAAGAGCAGTGAAGGCAGAAGGAACATCGGAGCCAAGACCCTGTGGCAGGGGTGGGCTTGGCAAGGAAGCCAGTGGGCTGGGGTAGGAGAAACACGGAGCACACAGTAGGAGGAGAGGACTGAGTGGTAACAGATGCAAATCACATATGGCCTTGAAGGCCATTGCAACACTTTGCATTTTTACTCTGAGTGAAATCAAGAGTTGTTGCAGTGCTTTAAGCAGACGAGTTCTACGATTTTGCTGTGCTGTGAAAGGATCACCCGGGCTGCGGTGATGGGAATGAACTGCTGAGGCACAGGGTAGCATCAGGCACGTCTGTTAGGAGGTATTGTGAGAGATGATGGTGGCTTGGACCAGCGTGGTAGCAGTGAAGGTAGTAAGAAATTAATCAATTCTGGATGTATTTTAAAGTTAGAGACAACAGTTTCCCTCTGCAACTTCCTAGTAGTGACCTTTTTCCCTTAGATTTCTCTAGTCCTACAGAGCCAGGTAAAGGAAGGGTGGGGGCCAAGTGTGCTGAGTGGTGATGGCTAGAGCAGCAGAGATGGATTACTTTCTAGAAGAAGTCATTCTTCTGGAAAAAGAATGGGGTGGGGAATAACTCTAATATCATCGTATTAGAGTTCTAGCAGATATTCGAGCAGCACGAAAAGCCCAAGTCAACATGTTTATCTTCCACCAAACTGTGATCTTTTTGAGGATGTGGCATACTTACTCATCTGTATATCCTCCAGGGCTAGCATCTGACATGTGGTAGGCGGTCAGTAATTTGGGGCTGGAGAGAGTTGAGGCTGTATTCACCTTGCTTATTTGCATTTCAGTGGGATGTGTTCCTGGAGATCAGAGGGTTTGTCTTGTTTCTCACAGTGTCCCTGGGGCCTAGAGTAATTCCTGGCACATAAGAGGGGCTTCATATTGAATGAATGAATGATGAACGAATGAACAAACGCGTGACTGATCCCTCTGTTTGAAATCATCTTCCCTCAGATGTCCTTACAGTTCACTTCCTCATTGTAGTCCTTAATTGTCACAAACTCAAGGAAGCCTTCTCTGACTTCCTCCTCTAAATTAGCAATCCCCTCTCCATCCATTCACACCTCTTAGCTTTCTTTCCTGTCTTTCTGCTTTCCTTAGCATTTACCACCTTCAGACAGACTCTCTTACTAATTACTAATTAGTAGTTTCTCCCCACTACAACGTACACTTTCCGACAGGGATTTTGGTTTCACGTAGTCACTGCTGTGATCCTCGGGTCTAGAATAGTGTTTGGCACATAGCAGATGGTCAGTCAATATTTGTTGAATGAATGAATGAATGAATGAATGAATCTCCCACCCCCACCCTCACTTCCTGACATTTCTTTTCTTCCTTCTTGTGACCAACACATCTTTCCCATTGCTTAAATAATCAGCCAATAAATATTTATTAAATATTTATCATTTAATACTGAGTTAGGAACTATAGGGAATGTAAAAGAAGCATTAGGTATAGTCCCTAAGTTCCAAATGCTTGGATTCTAATTGAGAATATAGTATGGCATGTTTGAAACAATTAAGTGTTAATTGGTAATAACCCCATTCCCTTTGTCTAGCACTTTACAATTTATATGCAAATTGATTTTCACAAGTAAATCTGTATACATTATTTACTACATTAAACAGGAGGGTACTGATGGTAAGTGTCATAGAAATTCATAGAAGACTTTGTAGACTCTGAGCTGGAGAACTCAGGAAACAGACATTGGACTTGAGTGAGGATGGCTGGGACATGAAGAGGAAGCAGGAGGATGAAATGCTTTCATGTTAAGGTGAAAGGAGCAACAAAGGTTCAGAGGTCATACCAGCTACTAATGGTCCGGGGGCTGTAAACTGTGCTGCTGGAGCCAAGAATTTGTATCTAGAAGCCCAAAGAAATCACGGGGGAGGGTCGGATCAGGGTTTGAAAGTCCTTGGGGGTCAGGTAAAGTTTACACTGAATGTGTTAGGCTAGAAGGAACCTAGGAAGATTTGAAATTGAGGATGACAGTAAGAGCATGATGGTTTCAGAAGTCTGTTCCACCAGTAGGGTGCAAGCCCCCGAGTAGAGGAGGAGGTCAAAGTCTATTGCAGTAGCCCACGTGGAGAGCAATGGGAGCTAAGACTAGGATGGTGCTAGTGGGAATGGAAAATAATCCACTATATTATACACCCAGGAAGCAATCAAGTAAGAGAATAATTTAAGCCCCCCAAAATAAACATTTAAAACAACTATGTTACCTTTATTTAAAATAATTAAATTTTTTACTGGGTAATAGCTATAATTTCAATTTAATCATGAAGAGAAGCCAGTACAGACACTACAGAAGAAGTAGCAATGTGATTTTCTAATTGTCCACTGGAATATATGCAACTCTATTTGGAGAATTTTTTCAATATCAGAAGCAGATTTTTGAGGCCACAAGAGAAAGGGCTTGGAAATGTTCTTGGTCTGGTCTAGAAGGAGAGAGAGAAATGCAGTATTCTTAAATAGAAGAATTCTGGAGAAAACAAAATTCTCTCCTCACAGTTCATTCCACTAGCCTAGTTTCCTTTTTCATAAGTTTCTGAGCTGCTTTGTCCTAAACCCCTTAGAGAAAGACTTCTCTACATTCTAATACCCATGGGACAATATTGAAATTAGATACTAGGTAACTATTATTCATCTAAGAGATATCCTCTCTGGTTTAAATCTCACTGTTTATTTCCTTCCTCCCAGATCCCCAGGGTAGAATTATGGATTGGGAATTGGTTTATCTAGGCTTAAAGCAATTGCTTCTGCTTTTAGGTATGCAAGGAGAGGGTAAAGCAAGCTATTAAGACCATTATAACCCTAATAGCTTAGTAATCAAGTATTTCTTTCTATTTTTCAGTTGTGAGTGTTTGCAGTAAAATCTTGTTTCAAAGTCCAAAATAGGATTGTGCATGAAAACATAGTTCTAGAAAGAACAAATAAGCAGATAGCATGCATTTACTAATACATTAATAATGTTTAGAATACAGTTAAGTCTCAGTGTCAGGTTTCAGCTTTAGATAGGTCTTTATGCTTTAATTATGTGAAATCTAAAATTCAATTCTTAGATATGCATTTGATTTAGAACCAGATTTAGCTTTTAAATGTTATAACTGGATTTTCTTTGTTTTCTGCAGTGACTAGCAAGACAGTCTCTGTAAGACTATCTGTTTAATCTACTACTTTATTGTTCCTTTGTCATTTAATTTTATAACCCCCCCAAAAAAAACCTGAGGTGAAATTATTTTTTGATTGTTTGTTTGTTTGTTGATTCACTCTGCTACCTAACATATAGAATAGAATAGGATAACTGTAGACATAGAAATTTTTTAAATTTAATTAAAGATTATTATAGATAGTCATGAACTAATAAGTTTTAAAACTGAGATGAAGTGGATAAATATCTAGAAAAATATAAAACATCAAAATTGACACCGGAAGACTTATAAGCCTTAAAGAAATTTAAGTAGTAAGTCTTCCCAGCCCTCCAAATATCCAAGGCCATATTATTTTACAGGTGAATTCTACCAAATTTTCAAGAGATAAGGAATTCATTTCTTTTGCAAGTTATCCAGAAAACATAATAACCATCCAGCTCATTTTAGGCGGCTACTGTGATCTTGATTCCAGAGTAGAGGGAAGTAAAGGAAAAAAGAAATAAAGCCATTTCAAGTATGGATATAAATACAAAAACTGTAAATAAAATGCTATCTAACAACCCAACCATTTGTTAAATACATGGTGTGTGTGTGTGTGTGTGTGTGTGTGTGTGTGTCTTGACCCTTTTAAGATCAGGAAAAAGACAGTGATGTTCCATGTCACCACTGTTGTTTAATATAGTTCTCAAGGTTGAGAACAATTATATAAGAAAAATAAAGAAGTTAACTAGTAAGAGTTGACAGGAACACAATCAACTTATAAAAATCAATAGCATTTTTCTACATCATTAATAATGGGGTTTAAAATATAATTTTTTAAATATTATAGTTGCATCAAAGCTTATGAACTACCTGGGAATTAACTTAAGCAAGAATACCCATGTCCTTTATGGTGAAAATATTAATTTTTAAATCTAATATGGTACATAGAAAATGATCTGTATAAATAAAGAGACATTCTGAGACCTTAGATGGGAAAACCTAATATCAATTTCCCCAAATTAATCTATAAATTTATTGGAATCCCAATCAAAATTATTTTGATGTATCTATACACTTATTATAAAAGTTATAGGGAAGAATAAAGGTCCACAAATAGCTGAGTTGACTCTCAAACGAATAAATCTGCCAGATACTAAGATATATAAGAAATAAAGATAACAATACAAATAAAAGGTGCAAAGATCTGGAGACACACACACATATCTAGATAGATGATAGATAAGGAGGTAGGTAGGTAGGTAGATAGATAGCAGAGAAAGAAAGCAGAAAGAAGGGAGGAAGGGAAAGGGGAGGAGGGAAGGAAGGAATGAATGAATGAATGAAAGAAGGGAGGAAGGATTGTATTGCTTTTTCTAGGTAGATTATTATATTATCTGTAAACAATACCAGTTTTATATCTTTGTTTCAAGCATATATTCACACACTTAAGATGACAGCACACATCACTCAGGAAAGGTGTGTTTGTTTAATAGACGGTATTAGATAAACTGACTTACTATATTAACAAAAATTATACTGGATCTCTATCTAATACCACATATGAGTGAAAGTGGATTCTAGATAAGGACCAGTATATGAAAAGTAAAACCATAAATATAAAGCTGACACATCAAAATACAGAAAGTTATCTTTGTTATTTTAAACCAAAATCCCAAAAACGTAACAAAACTTTTTTTGATTATCTCAAAATTAAGAATTTCTCTTCAACCAAGAGTGACATGGATAAATTTAACAGACATGTGACATTTGGGAGAATGCATTTGCAATGTTTAAAACCAACAAACAACTATCTAAAATATATAAAGAACTTCTGCAAAGTAACAACGTAAAAGACAGGAACCTCCAGAAAAGAATGGACAAAGAACATGAACAGGAAGTACACTGAAGAGGAAACCCACATGGCCAACAAGCATATTAAAAGGCTGTCAAATTCCTCAGTAATCAGAGGAAAACATATTAGAACAACAATGGGATATTGTTTTGTATCTGTTACACAGGCTAATATTAAAGGCTGGGATAATACCAGTTGTCAATGGAGATGTGGCCATGTAGAAACTTTCAGGCACTGCTGGAGGGAGGGGGACAGGGGCAGCCAGTCTGCACTGATGACTCAGACTCAGTTTACGTGCATCTAGTGCAGGGACATATCAGTCCTACTCCAGATTATATGCCCCAAAGAAATTCTCACAAAGAGCCAAACAGGGATGCAAAAGTGGACATTCATCTCAGCATGGTGTCATGGCGAGTTAGAGGCAGTCTAGCGCTCATTACTGCGGGAGTTCTGAGCAGCCACTGGAAGCAGTAGACTACGTACCTATACACAGGTAGATCCTAAAAAGCAAGGCTAAGTGAAGAAAGTAAGAAACAAAATGAAATCTGTAACCCTAGTCCATTTTTATACATCAAAAATACATACACACAGAAATACATTACATGAGTAGTGTTTTATAAAAACACGTGTAAACAAAAGGAGAAACATTAAACAAATTATAGGCATTGCCCATGGCAGAGGAAAATGAAAGTTGGTGGTTGGAGATAATAAATAAATGTTTTAAAACTCAAATTAGTGAAAGATGATCATTCCTTCCAACCCTCATCATTGCATTAGGCATTTAGTTCAGTAACTGTTTTATTCGAATGGAATAAATTTCATTGACCCTTTCTTTCCAAATATGTCTAGTGGTATCTATAAGATTGATTTGAAATGGTTGCTGCTGAGCTGATTATGTGATTATGTTGGTAAGATCTTCCTTTAAATAATATTTCTGATTTCACTACTATTTTGAATTCCAGTGAACAGACTTGGGCAATAGCGACTCTGTAATGAACTGCCATTTATTCATTTTTTTCATCCTTTCGTTTATTGTACCATGCACTGAAAGCATTACTAAATAATTACCAACTTCTCATTTATACAAATTGACCAAACCAATATGATAGATTTAATCAGTATAGAATTTTAACCAACATCTCTTTTGTATTTTAGTCCCTTTTCCTGTGTTCTAGTCCAAACTATTATGTCAAGACCAGTGAGATACAGAGTATAGGAATTCTGTTTAGTTTTAGTATGAAAACTATCCTTTTATAAAATCTAACTATTTATATTTCTGGATGAGAAACATCCACAATAACTGGTGTAAATAAAATACCAAAAATTTTGAAAGGAATAGATAAAAAGGGAGTTCGAGGGGAGTAAGTTACTAGTTAAATGTCATCACAGGAAAAGTTTAAAATTATCATTCAGATATTTTGTAGATTAAAAAAATGAAATATTGATATAATTATCAGAGGGTTAATTTGAGACCATTTATTGATTAAGTGAATCCAAGCTGGTTTCAGCACCTTAGAAATCAAGGTCATGCAGCCAAAGAATGACTTCATTCACATATTTAGTTACAGCTGTAATTTCAAAAATTGTTTTCTACAGCTTTGCATAGTTGAAATTTAAGAAGCTAGCTCTACAGCTTTTTCCTCATGCTGCTGAAATCAGTGTGTCCTTAAAATCAATAAGAAATTGATGATGAATGAGTGCAGGAGGTGAGAGGCACAGTGAGCTACACTGTCACTGTCACTGCTCATACCACAGGTGTGACCAGAACTCCTTGCCTACCTGCCAGGGCCCCTCTAGGAGGTTTATGATGGCTTCTTAGGAACTGAAAAGGTCTCTTTTCTTCTGACTCTTTATGGAGGTTTCGTATGGTCACTGACTCTCAGTAATTTCCATTCATTTCCCACTGGCTAGCAAACACCTAAAATTATCCATTGGTTCCTAAACAGTGTAATAGCGGAGTTCATTCATAACAGAAGGAAGGCATTCCCTTTTAGTAGTGTTAGAGGTAAATTTGAAGACTTCAGGCAGGAAAATAAGTACGTATCAAAGTTTCTAATAAAATTGTTTAGCTTCAAACTAATATTTAAAAATTAAAAATGAAATTGTTGTAAATGGCATTAAAACAGGCATTTCAAATTACTTTTAAACATGAATGTGTCTTTTTAAGAAATCTATTTAACATTAAAATTCACATCACGTATACAGTTAAGCCAAGAGAACATTAAGTATTTTAGAAAGAAAATTTTCTTTTAGGTCTATGTTTTATTAGAGGTTGTATTTTGTCACTCCTCAGAATAGGTCTTAATATGTACAGATAAAATACAGGAATGCAAAGAATGTGTTCTACTTATTTATATAGAATATTTCAAAGTAAGAAAAAGGGAAATTTGCATGGTGTCTTATTTCTGTCTTGACTGATTTCAGGCCCTGGAAAGTGAATTTGTTTCTTGCCAACTCCATCAGTGGATTGACCTTATATTTGGCTACAAGCAGCGAGGACCAGAAGCAGTCCGGGCTCTAAATGTTTTTCACTACTTAACCTATGAAGGCTCTGTGAACCTGGACAGTATCACTGACCCTGTACTGAGGGAGGTAGGTAATAAGTTGAATATTGTTATGAAAATTTCTGTCATCCCTTCAGCACAAACGTGGCTTTGCATCTCTTTCTGTATAAATTTCCTTTCAATGAAATTTTTAGAAAACATACATTTCAGGTTCTTGACAAATGTGGAAAAGTGAGTGTTATATGTCAAAAACAAGTAATGAGACCACCATGTAGTTCCTTTTTTTTTTTTTTTGTGGTACACGGGCCTCTCACTGTTGTGGCCTCTCCCGTTGTGGAGCACAGGCTCCGGACGCGCAGGCTCAGCGGCCACGGCTCACAGGCCCAGCCGCTCCACAGCATGTGGGATCCCCCCGGACCGGGGCATGAACCCGCGTCCCCTGCATCGGCAGGCGGACCCTCAACCACTGCGCCACCAGGGAAGCCGTAGTTCCTTTTTGAAATGCAGATATGTACAATGCACTTCAATATTCCTATTTTGTTTGTTTTACTTCAGCATCTTCATTAAAATGCTTAATGCCTTATGTGTATTATTAATTAATGAAACCTAGTTGAGTATTTAAATATGAATAGTTCACATTAAAATAATCTACCAGTATCTATTTTTTAATAAAAGCAGAATTACAGCCTTCTAGACAGAATACTTAAAAAATGCATCAATAAAAAATAGATAAGGTTACAGTATTTTATTCCTGTATGTTCTCAAAAATGCATCCGTAAAATAGATGAGGTTATAGTATTTTATCCCTGTGTGTTCTCAAAAATGCATCAATAAAATAGATGAGGTTATAGTATCTTATTCCTGTGTGTTCTCACCCTGAAATTTTATAGCTAACATTTGGGAATTATATACTATAGTATGTGTATAATTATTTTTTATGAAAATATTCATAAAATATATTATTTAAATCATTTCCACGTTGCACAAAATTATTTCAGATAGGTGAAAAAAGTGAAGATGCAACAGCTGCTAGATGAGTCTTGCTTCAAGGAAGCTGTATCCCATTCTTCCATTCTACCAGATATCTGCCATCTGCTTTATACAAAACAAGTAATCACTTCTCCATTTCCAGTCAGTGGAATGCTTTTTTATTTTTTTAGTTTTAATTTTAGAGGTGGAAAACTCATAGATTTGGGAAATAAAGCTCTAAAAGAAAAATTTGCATCCATAAAGTTATTTCCTATAGACGTCTATAAAAACAAAATGACTCCATTTGTATGGCTTCAAGCAGAGAAGAGGAAAGGGAAGAGAAGAGCCTCATGATCATTGATCATTGGACCCTTAGGGCTAAATATTTGGAGAACACATTGCAAGCATATTATTAGGTGCATTGTTATACCATGTTGTGTGCACAAGGAAATGGGATTATTGCCTGAAGCTGGAAGAAAGAGACAGGGACAGAGGATGAATGAATGAGAGAGGAGCCAGATATTATAAAATTAGTTGGTGAAATAAGGGATTTTCTCTACAAAATCATGTGATTAGTTTGTACACAACTTGGGATTCTAATTCTGAGCTTAATTATTCTCTTAACAATACACCTTTGTTTAACACATGGCCCAGTTTTATAAACGTCTTACCAACTATATTCTCCTTTCAAAACCAATACCTTTAGAATCAGATAAAAAAGAAAATAATTGGAATAGCTTATCCTTTTATTCCAAGACCAACTCCAAATGGTTTTTGGACTTTTAAATATCATAGACACTTTTGCTCCTGAATATTTTAGCATACATTTTTGTCCATTATAACATGCTGTCCTTATAAAGAAAGTTACAAGTTAATCCTCTTGGGCAAAATAAAAATATTTTAAGCATATTGTACATAATGAAAGTGCAAGGCAGCATTAAAGTTGACTGAAAATAGCAGATCTTTCATATCTAAATGACAGTAAATAAAGAGATAAGTGAGAGAATAGAAAGAAAATGGAATTAGGATTGAGACTTTCTTTACTCGGATATAGTGTTTATTACTCGAATCTTATAAAAATACCTGCTTCTACAAAATAGCACACCATTGCTTTGGACAGTGATAAAAACTATGTATAATTGCCAAACTCTAGAAATTCCTAATGAAACATTACATGAAAATGCATAATTAAAAAATTTTCTGTTGGAGAGGAGCGGTTCAACCACAGTGTTTGTCATTATGTAGGCAATGTGAACAATAATACATTACAGCTCCTGATTACCTCACAGTGATGCAGACTGGGAGTGCCTTGCTCCAGGACTCTCCTTCCAGAATTGCCTTCCAGTATTGCTGAATACTGAGGTTCCATTAGAGAAACTCCCAGAGTCATTCTGTGGCATGTATGTCCTCCCTCCCCAAGCCCCTCACCCATCTCTCTCACCCAGAAACGCTTCTGTCAGTTCTCAGAATACTAGGTGAGGGAGCGCATACCTGGAACGCTGTTACCTTCCTTCCGCCAGGCAGCATGGGCTCAAGCACGTACCAGCAGAGGCATTCACACTGACCCAGTGGCCCTATGTCAATTCAAGATTCCTTAGGAAGATACTTAAGTGGTCCTTAAGACCACTAGGTAACCACTTAGTACATTGTAGACATAACAGATTAAATGACTTTCCAAGGAATATGAGTTAACTGTCCCTCTCCCCACTCCCCACCCTTACCTCCTCTACCCCAAGACTAACATATTTCCATACAAAAAAGTTCTGCATTAACATGTAAGAACCTGCAACGGGTGAGAACCCACTTAAATCCTGTGAGCTTTCTAATGTGGCCAAGTCATTTAATGTCCCTCTTCCTCCATTGCTTTCTCTGCAAAGGAGGAATAGTACAGAACATACGTTTGCCAGCATAGAAGCATCTAGCATCTGTTGTCACAAGAAAGAGCCCTGTGGATAAGGGGAATGAAGTATAACGTAGTCATTATTTGCTGGTCATTTATTCCCCTTTGCATTTACACTCCCCTGTGAGGAGATGCTGTGCAAGGCACAACCGCCTTCCATCAGAACATCAGCGTTGAGCTCCCAGAGGTCTGCTTTGCGGCGCTGTGACTTGAGAGAGTTGCTGTCCACCTAAATGGTCGGACAGAGGCTCTTGGAAAAAATAGTGTTCAAAATGTTAAGCGTTTTATTGAGCTCAGTGCATTCCTTTTATTTGATAATGTTTATCTTAGTATTTTTTAAATGTGAAGAACACTGTAACTCACAAAGATACAAAGGAAGGCTACAGTTATACTAAACTCCAGCTAGCCTAAGGAAGATGATTTTTTAATGCCTTAATCAAACACTGATTTAAAGGAGAAACATTTAATATACAAAAATCTACATATGTCCCTTTTGTAAAAAAACAAACAAACAAACACGCACACACACACACACACACACACACAAATATATATATATATATCCCATAATCTGCGTAGAACTTTGAGCTTTGAAGTTAGTGCTGAAATTTGAGAAATGGCTTGAGGTTATTGATTCATTCTTCCTTGACAGGTGAAATCATGAAGCAGCACTAACCACAGCAATTATGGCATTAAAATGTCAAGAAATTAGAGGTCAGAATAACAGATAATTTTCTTCGCTATGTCAGATTTAAAATTGACATTCTTTGACAGTTTAGGATCTCTGGCTGAGAAAAATATGACAGCTTAACTTATTTTATACTTGTACAGCAGTAATTGATAATAAACTTTATCATGACAGCCTCTGGGCAGAAACATGACAGAACCGTTCTGGTACAAAGCTCTTCGTAATATGTAAACACTAGATCTGTTGGATATTAGATATTATTTAAATTGTCTTAAGTCTTAGCTTTTATCATAATCTTCTAGACACTTTTTTCATAGATGAGCTCATCTGACTATTTGAGCAGTATTTTTTAAGCATGATACTGAATATCTTTCTTATCCATTCTTACATATTAATAAAAATTATGTGATTTGCTTTATATTTCTACTTACCAAATGATGGCCAAGAACTTCATCCAATGACCTGCTTGGGGAATAAGCTATTCTGGTTTGTTAAGTGTCTGGTCCCATGGTTTTCTACCTCCTTGCTACTCAAATATGGTCCATAGACCAACAGTATCAGCATCACCTGGGAACTTGTTAGAACTTCAGACTCTACTCTCAGGCCTCCCTGACCTAGTAAATCAGCACATGCATTTAAGGAAATCCTTGGGTGACTTGTTTGAGACATTACAGTGTAAGAAGCACTGCTCTACTAAAGGTGTGTTAGAATCATCTGGAAAGCTTTTTTCTTTCTTTTTTTTTTTTTTTCTACAAAAGTAGAGAGAATGATACAATGAATCCTCTGGGTGTTCTTATCACCCAGTTTCAAAATTTTTAACTCTTATTTCACCTATATCCTCATCGCCGCCCCCTTTACTATTTTCAAATACACATGCCATATCCATCTAGCCCCATCCACTCTCCTTCCCCCCCTCCTCCATCTAGAGTGTATCTCAGAATATCCAGGGAGAGGGTTCAAACAGGTTTATTTTGAAAAAAATTCTCTAGGAATTTTAAAACAACAGAACACTTACTTAGCTTTAGAGATGATATTCTTCTTCTAAAATAATTTTTTTAATGTAGGGGACTTTTAATGTGCATTTCCATTTTACTAATTTAAACTGTAAGGTTGTCTTTCTATTTCGTTTATGCTTTTGAATTTGTTAAAACTTTCAACTCAGTAAAACTTCCAGTAATTATAGGGAAAATTTTAAGGTAGCTTTAAGAAATCTTTATCAGTCATTTTTTTGGATCATATGTTCTAATCACTTTCCAGAAAACATAAATTTTATCAATTTCTGAGAGTTCCAAAGGCACTAGGAGATTATGCCATAGTTAATAGTTGGTTAGTAGAGATTACAAATTAAATGCCACAACAATTATTTACTGTACTCTTATGATGAGTGAAAAATATTTTATTCTAAAATTGTTTTTAAAAATTACCACTCTTACCGTCATGGATATAATTACTTAGCCTGTCTGCCTCAGAGTATGATTCTGTGGTACCTAGCAATCAATAAAAGATGGTGGAAAGATGGAAATCAGATAATAGGTTATATCACAGCTCCAACATTATTATTTGAATGACATAAATAAGTTACCTTAATGTACCTTTGTTTAACCACCTAAAATATGATAACAGAAATGATATCTACCTCATAGGACTGTATTTGAGGATCATATGAGAAAAGATATGTAAAAATACTTTGTAAAGTATAAAGCACTACCATGGACATTGATTATTACTACCCCAAAACATAATTAAATGAAGTATCTTGAAAGAACTTTTGTTTTAATAATTTATTTCTCTATATCGTCATATCTATAGTCGACACTGCCAAGCTGAAAAATGATTTAAATGACTTCTCTTTGACAGTGAAAGGTATACACATAAGCCTACCATAAAAGGGTGTTTTGCTGGCAAATTATTAGAACATATGGGCAATGCAACATTTATTTATTTATACATATATACTCATTTATCTATTTATGCTGGGAATATCAAAATATTAAATACATTTTAATGTTAACAGTAGTCATAAAAATGTGGTATTTTTAGTCTGATTTTCTGTTACTAATATTTCTTAACCTTAGGCTATATTTTCTTCGTTTATCTCTTTCTTTGATCTGACAGGGATAACAAAGTAGTCCTTTGGATCTGCTATGGTGAAAATATGCCCATAGGAAGTAGAATAGATCACTTCAGTTTTCACTTTATTTTCTTGCTGAAACATTCCTTGCTACTACAGAGAACTGACATGATAGGGCTGTCAAGAACCAACAAGACAGATGTGTCTTTAACCAAAACATCTGCAATGCTGGCTTTCCTAGAAGATGAACTCATAAAATTCCCAAGGAAAAAAATTAACCCACTTTTCATCTTGATGGTGTAAATGAAGGTATTTATAGTGACAACACTGATGGCCTCTACAATCACTGCTTATTCTTTCTGTGAATTTGTTATCCCTCTTTCCTTCCCCCATTTCTGACTTCTTTCTTTGATCTGACAACGGATAACAACACCCCCTCCTGCATCGCTTGAGTGGGTTGTGGCACAATATTGTCTATTTACTGGTGCCATGATGCCTAATTGTCTTCAGATGAGGGAAGTTCGGGGTTCTTCTCCTAGGCAATTATTCTGAGACGTGATGGCAACAAATGATCAACAAAAGGGCTGATAAAGATTTCTTAAACCATATTAATTTTCCCCCCTATAATTACTAGAAATTTTGCTGATTCTTAAACCATCGTAATTTTCCCCCCTATAATTACTAGAAATTTTGCTGAGCTAAAAATGTTAACAAATTCCAAAGCCAAATTAAAATAGAAAGAAAAACCCTACATTTTAAATTATCAGAATGAAAATACACATTAGGTATTATTTACATTTAAAGAATCATTTTGGAAACAACAAGAATATTATGATCCCTAAAACTAGTAAGAGTATAAGTTCAAATATATCTATTAATGTGCTTCTCATCCACAGCAATATGGCATGCACTGAGATGATTCAATGAATAAAGTTTCTATATAGAAATTAGTATCAAGGAAATTAATGACACATTTAATTTTGATAAGTGAATGAATCTTTAATTTAGGTTTATCTTTTCTCCTAATTACTGCAATCCTTAGCTAGTCCATGGTCATCAATCATCCATAGAGAAGCATAAATAATTCAGTTAGTCAAAGAGGGATGTGTGTCATTTATGTGAGATATGCTTTTTCCCCTTGTTTTGTTATTTTTATTGTGTGGTACTGAGAATGCTAATTATTGATTTTCAGAAATTAACAGCAAATGCTTTTACAAGCATCTAAAGTCATATTTTACACAAGGAAGAAGGGTGAAAATTGCAGCCTGCTGTTTGTAATAGAAATAGCTAGAAGGGCTTTCCTTATCTTCTATTAACATAGATTTCAGTTATATTACACAGTTGTTACCTTAGCATAAATTAACAATTATTCAAAACATATTGCATGCTTCAGTTTGTTGAAGTGGATATTATTCAAGCTAAGTACATAAACATTTCAGTTAGATGTTTAGGACTCATTTTTAAGTGTTTTAAACATATTGATAATGAGCCTATTTAAAGCCATTTGATCTCAATATAGTATATCTAAATTACTGTTTCCCATTTATGTCAAAATCAAAGAAGAGCATTTTGTTCTGCCAAATACATGCAATACTATTTTTAATTTGAATTTAGTTTAATAAAAGTGTATGATTTCATTTTGTAATGTTTATACCAGCACCTGGTGAACCTTTGTCTTGATATCTTCCCGCATACCAACTAAATCTATTTCAGCTTTATTATTTTCTTTCCATAATCAGACACTCCAAGTGAACTTATTTCATGTAGTGAAGAAAGGTCACCACCTGTACTACTGCTTCTCTCCCTCCCTCTCCCTCCACCACCACCCTCTCCTCAACCTCCTTCCCTCCTCCATTTCCTGAATCAGCCAGCATAGAGTTTGCTTTATATAAATTTATTCATCGAGGGAGAATTTGGCAGGGATATTGTACTGTTTCCTCTCACATATCATTAAGCATTTCTGGGCTGAGTCTTCTACTATGTACTATTGAATGATCAACCCAAAAGTGGGCAAAGAACCAAAAACCTGGAAACATCCTTAAGATATCATCTGCTAAAACCCTTGCTTCCAGGTAGATCAGTCTCTAAATCATCCAGAACAGAGTGTTTTAGTTTCGTTTTTCTTTTTTTGAGGATTAACAAGTATAGACTTTAAAAAAGACTCCATGGCCTCCCCCAAGAAGCTTATGACAGTGTTTATCCCCCAGATATTCTAAATTCTCTACGAAAATGTCTCTTGCTTGGATGTAATCACCTTTTGGTCAGTCCTACCTGGAAATGAAGGAAAAACTAACCAGCATTTTTCTTATATATTATACCTAATACCAATCCTAGTTGTATCAGTCAGGATCTCAGCATATTACCCTTTCAAAGGGATAATGAAGACCCCAAAAAAGATATCCAAATGGTCAAGAAGAACAGGGAAAGATTCTCAACATCACTAATCATTAGGGAAATGCAAATCAAAACCCCAGTGAGGGCTTCCCTGGTGGCGCAGTGGTTGAGAGTCCACCTGCCGATGCAGGGGACATGGGTTCATGCCCCGGTCTGGAAAGATCCCACATGTCGCGGAGCGGCTGGGCCCGTGGGCCATGGCCGCTGGGCCTGCGCATCCGGAGCCTGTGCTCCGCAGTGGGAGGGGCCACAACAGTGAGAGGCCCGCGAACCGCAAAAAAAAAAAAAAAAAAAACCCAGTGAGGTACCACCTCACACCCATTAGGTTGGATACTGTCAAACAAACAAACAAACAGACAATAGCAAGTGTTGGCAAGGATGTGGAGAAATTGGAACCCTTGTACACTACTGTAAGAATGTAAAATGGTGCAGCCTCTCTGGAAAACCAGTATGGAGGTTCCTCAAAAAATTAAAAAGAGACCTACCAAACGATCTAGCAATTTCACTCCTGGTTGTATATGCAGAAGAATTGAAAGCAAGATTTCAAAGAAATATTTGTACACCCATGTTCACAGCAGTATTATTCACAATAGCCAAAGGGTAGAAGCAACCCAAGGTCCATCAGCAGATGAATGGATAAAAAAATATGGCATAAATAGATAGTGGAATATTATTTCACCTTAAAAAGGAAGGAAATTCTGTCACATGCTGTAACAGGGATGAACCTTGAGGATGTTATGCTAAGTGAAATAAGCCTGTCACAACAAGATAAATTACTGTATGATTCCAGGTACCTAGAATAGTCAAAATCATAGAGACAGAAAGTAGAAGGGTGATTTCTGGGGGCTGGGGGAATGTGAAATGAGCAGTTGTCTAATGGGTACAGAGTTTCAGTTTTTCAAGATAAAGGGAGTTCTAGAGATTGGTTGCACAATAATATGAATGTATTTAACACTACTGAACTGTACACTTAAAAATGGTTAAGATGGTAAATTTTATGTTGTAAAATTTTATGTGATAAATGTTACCAAAATTTTAACAAATTTTAAAGGGATAATGAAGAGTTTAATAATAGTCCTATTTACAAAAATATGGGGCAGGATAAAGTGGATGACCAAGGGAAGGTGAAGCCTCCAGGGGTTAACATCTGGGTACCGCACTGAGGCCTGAGGGTATAAGGGCAGGGGGCTATTGCCAGAGCCTGGCAGGAGAAGTAGCCCTAGGTGGGTGGTCACCCATCAGGATCTGTGGCTTTGGGTAGAGAAATGCAACCCAGCCACTGCCAAACTATGACTTGGCAATGAGGGAACATACAATAAATACTTTGCCTTCCTATCTTTTGTCCTGACTTCTCAGTGGCTAAACCCAGTGGGAAGCCAGAGAGCAAGGGAGTACCAGTGATGCAGTCCCTGGAGACCATCTACCAGGAGCAAGGATGCTGATCCAGCTCACTTCTCTGTTCCCCTGAGTTCGTCACCACTCTAGGAGGAGCAGACTTATTTAAGGCATCCAAGGAAGGAAAACCACTACCTGCTACATTAAAATACATGTACTTTTTCTACCTGACTTGACTTATTTTTAAGTAGAAAAATTGAGTGAGCTTGTCACCACTGGCACTGACCTAATATATTTTTTTAAATGTTCTGGACAGAGCTTTTTCTATCTAGAGGATATGGTGCTTGTTTTTTCACATTCATTTGTTAAGTCAATTATGTAATATCCTTATAATTCATCATTCCAAGAAGGAGGAAATAGGAATCAGCAGGAGGATGTCTCCTCTCTCTCTTTTTTTTTTTTTTTTTTTTTTTTAGTTTTATACCAAAAGAATAAAACCAAGCACTGAGGCAGATAAATGAGCAAACTAGAAACCCCCTTCCTCAAATATCATCTAACATAGTCTGATAGTTAAAGCAAATGTGGTTCTTTTTCACTTGAGTCACCAAATATTTGTTTAAATATTCTCATAATTTTGCTAGTATAGGCTTAGCCTTAATGCAGTCGATTGTTAAAACAAAGGAAACATCTTGGTTCTTTTATTTTGTAGTTTCTATGAAAAACTAGAAGCAGTTGAATATAAAATAGCATTTTAATTTTTTATATAGTTAAATGTTTATAAGGCAAGAAATAATAAAGTTCAGGTAGCATTTGCTTGATTTATTTTGCTCCTGCTTTTCCAGCATTAAAAAGTAATGCTTTATATGATCTTGTTTTATTACAATAATAAACCAGAAGCAAAAGCTTATCACTTAAAATACATTCTGCCATTAAGCAATCTTTCTTTTTATTATTTCAGACTTCTCAAGATTCCATATATTTTTCTATTTGATATAAAATTGGTAGAATTGAGGGTAGAACAGAAGTGATAAAAATCACATATATATATATATTTTGTGTGTGTGTGTGTGTGTGTGTGTGTGTGTGTTACGCGGGCCTCTCACTGTTGTGGCCTCTCCCGTTGTGGAGCACAGGCTCCGGACGCGCAGGCCCAGCGGCCATGGCTCACGGGCCCAGCCGCTCCGCGGCACGTGGGATCCTCCCGGACCGGGGCACGAACCCGTGTCCCCTGCATCGGCAGGCGGACTCTCAACCACTGCGCCACCAGGGAAGCCCAAAAATCACATATATTTTTAACTGTATGTTAAAGTTGTATTTTCTGGTCAAACAAAAAAAAAAGAATATCCACTCTCAAGCATTAAAGTAAAATGATTCTAAGTAAGAGCTGTACACTGAGATACACACAGTACTAAAGAAATTTTTTGAAAATCTTTCTGTGTGTTCCCAAGCTTTTACTATTTTTTTCTTCAATTTTCTGAAACTTGTCGATAATTGACTGGTAATTTGGACATAGTCTGATATTTTGCATTGTGGATAGCATAGCCTATAGTACTTTATAAAATGCCTATTTTTTGGAAAACTGTTTAAAAGATTGTACAGACCAAGGGAATTGGATGAAATAGGTCATTTGACAGCCTACCTTATTAGCTTCCTTACACTGTCTCTCTCATGGCACTTAGACCTGATGGCATTTCATCTGAAAAGCAATACTAAATTACATTTGCAAAAAAAGACTAGAAGTTGTAAAGATTCTATGGGAGAAAAATGTATCTGGGCTAAATTCACCTGCATTGAGGAAAAGAGGACCTTAATCAAGTTTTTAGCTGGTGCATACCAGGGAAGATGTAAATAGATAACTAGTCTAACACAAAGGGAAGGAGAAAGCACACTTGTTCACCTAATTTCTGTCTTTTAGAATATTTTGAATTTATCATTACTTTGAACATCGTTCTAAACTATGACTTAGCTGTCACCACATTTACTTTTACCTTGGCTGTGAAGTCTTTTGTATTAATAGGCATACATATAACACACATACACCACAGCATGTTCACTTCCTTTTCTGAGAATTTAATCCCAAACTTGTATCTTTGTTCATAGAGGAGGTAGAACTTTCTTGGGAGGGAAGGTAAGACGGGGGGAAGAAAAAAGCAATTAAGCAAGAGGTGCAGCAGGTCAAAGGAATAAGGCGTATGTCATAGCCATTGCGAACACATATGGCCCGTTAGTGCAAATTTAAAAAGCCACCCTCTTTAGAAGGATAATTACAAAAGGTGCTCCTTCCTCTGGCAATTAGGGTTGATTCTATCACTCATTTGTCCCCCAACTGGGCACCTTTGTACGTGGCATCAATGACACAGCCATACACAGTGCCCCTGACGTGTGGGGAAGATGAAAAACTAGAGAGAGCTCCTTGAGAATAAGTGAGAAAAAGGAGAATTGAATGAAAGCGTGGGTAATTTTGTAACTTGGCAGGTGGATCCTGGAGGATTTTTCAAAGCGAACCTAACAAGGCTAAGGAAGGGGACACTCAGAAGGTAGGGAAGGGACAAGAGGGAAACTGTCCCTAATGGGAACTTTCCCTAGTAGGAGCTTTATATTACATATAAGCAGGTGAAACTGAGTTGTGTGTCGTATATGTGTATGAAATCTGAAAATCACGTGTACTGTTCAAATGTGCTTGTATTGTTCTCCTAAGCATAATTCAGTTCACATTTTCTTCACTTCTCTGCCTTCCCCTGCAGAATTCTGTGTTTTGGAACTTCCTCCAAGGTGTTAAAAAAAAGTCTTTTTTTCCCTCGAATTTTATAACCTACCCATTTCTTTTCCTTTTTTTTTAATTGAAGTATAGTTGATTTATAATGTATTAGTTTCAGGTGTATAGCAAAGTGATCCAGTTATATATACATGTATATATTTTTTCAGATTCTTTTCCATTATAGGTTATTATAAGATACTGAATATAGTTCCCTGTGCTATACAGTAGGGCCTGTTGTTTGTCTCTTTTATATGTAGTCGTGTGTATCTGTTCATCCCAAACTCCTAATTTATCCCTCCCTCCCTTCACCTACCTATTTCTTGACAGATTTTAGCTGGGAAGAAAAATAAATGCTAAATACATGATGACGGCTTTAATTAAATATTCACAGTATAATTTTTATAAGAATAAGCAAGAATCGATACAACAATTAAAATTTAAATCTCTTGACTAACTTTCTCTCTGAAAACTTCCTGGTGAAGAAGTAAAGTGGTATTCTTTATATAATTATCAGACACAAATAAGTTTGACATGTAAGAGTTTCAGCATATCAGTGCCCTAAAAGTCCACATAGTCTAAATCATTGCTCTGTTTACAACCTGACCTTTGCATTCTGCTTCACAAATGCTTACAAATACTCAAAATCAGCACAACCACTTTGGAGAACAATTTAGCAGTAAAACTAAACATTCCTACCCTATGACTCAGCAACCCCATACCTAGGTATACACCCAGCAGAAATAACTACTCACCTCCCTCGAAAGACATGTACAAGTATTTTCTAAGCAATTTTATCCATAATAACCTGGAACTGTTAACAACCCAAATGTCCGTCAACAGGAGAATTGATGTATTGTGGAAGATTAATACAACGGAATACTAAATAGCAAAAAAAAAACTATTGACACACAACAACAAGGAAGTATGTCACAGACTTTGTGTTAATCCCCAAAAAAAAGGGTTAGCACAAAAATATATATTTTACGATTCCATTCATCAGAAGTTCAAGAACAGAAAAAATAGTCAGTGATGATAAATATCAAAATAGTGTTTAGCTTGGCAGATGGTGAGGCGTGGGAATAATTGGCTGGGAGGGGAAAGAGGGAATCTATACACTCCCAGGTAGCTGCTACCCAGATCAAGATATGGAGCCTGCCCATTTCATTCCAAAGCCCTCTGTCCTGATCTGGGTGGTGGTTATAAGGGGGAGGAAATACACACACACACACACACACTCACATTCATCAACCTGTACACCTAAGAGTAGTGTACTTTATGAACTTGTCTTCCTTGAACCTCAAAAAAATATAAATAGATAGATAGCAAGTTCAGCAATCGCAAAGGCCCAATGTTATTATTTACGTATAAACAGATCCGTATTTTCATGTTATCCCACCAGAGTTGTCCACCAATGAATACATAGTCTTTCCTTTTGTAAATCAGCAAAGGTTTTGTCAGTCACATGTTTTAAAATCTAGTGTTTAAAGCCTATTACTTATGTTAGATTTGTATGAAATATGTAAGACTTATAATATTGGTGACTATTATACGTAAAAAGTTACTGTAACTTGTTGATTCTAAGATGTACATCATTGTTGTATCTCAAAATCCAAATCACAGTGTGTCTTACCTTCAACGGTGCATCATTGTTTAATTGGTATCATTTTGTACTTCTTCATCATATATAAAATAATGATGCTTCAATAATGGGTAACATCTTAGATTCAATGAAGCGAGTTAGGTTTACAGACTTATTTCCCAAGGTTTACAACTCATGAGCTCCCACATACAATGTCAGTTCATCCTTTCTTCCCTGGAAAGTGCAATAGATGCATAAAGCAATAGATTTCTTGTAACTCAAACTAAAGTTTTGGTATTAGATTTTAAAAGGATTCACAAATGCTGATGTCTATAGAGGTCAGACAGGGAATAAACTAGTGAAGCTGGCCAGATGGCAGTGCATGCGTGGGTCACATGAGTGGTGGGTGTTAAAAAAGAGTCTGTGCCCCTGACGAGTGTTGCCATGAAGGAATGCTAATGAGGTAATGTCAGATCTGATTTTTTCTGAGAGAAGCCAGAAAATCCAAATTACTGTATGAAATTTCCCGACCTATAAATGTTGGCTCAAATAGAAACCATGTCTGTGAGCTGCATCTAGCCCATGGGATGCCATTGTGTGACGTCTGGCTGAATGTAAGCCCCTATGGCATCCTGGCTAGAATGTAACCTCTACGAGAGCGGGAATCTCTATCTGTTTTGTTTGATGAGTATCAGAGATCTGTAGAAGGGTACCAGGTACTAGTAGGTACTCAATAAATATATGTTTTATGAATAACATTAAGTCTCTCTGACCCATGCAAACCATATAGAGAGAAATAGAAATACGTAGAATTTTCTAAGATACCATTTCTGATAATATAGAAAGAATCCACCTTATAATTAACTGTAAGTAGTTGTTTGGGTTTTTTTACTTGATATATTTGGAAAAATTCCACTATATGACAAAACATTCCATATAGCAAAAACTCATTTTATGGTGCTCTCCTGCTAATTTCTACTTAACCATCAAACCTTAGCTCATGTTCTTGTTCCGGAAGCCCCTTTCCTGACAGCCCCGCTCTGCCTCCCCCATTCTCCACCTGAGCTTCTGTCCATGACTCCTCCGGGCTCCCTGGTCCTCTGGGCTGGCCTCCCCCATGGTCCTACCTACCATGTGCCCTGATGTCCTCATCTCATGTCCTTATGGGCTGAAAACTTCTGGAGGGCAGTCTGCTGTCTGATTTTATATCCCTTGGTGTGAAGTCAATATTCAACAAATGTTTGTTAACTGAATTGTTTTTGTGGTATTGAATTGTAAGAGTAAAGAACTCTGAAGTTTTCTCTGCTACTGTGCTTTTCTCTTTTCAGGCTACCTTTCAGTTTTGCCCAAATGCCCTACCATTTCCCCACTTCTGTATTCAAACATTTTTTGACTCTGTAGGACGAAATCACAGCCCTGACCTGCAGAGATTCACAGTCTGAGCAAACAGACACACGTAAGGAATTATGCGTTGAATTCCATGATAAAGGGGAAAATATGCTGTGAGAATACGGAGGACATTGATTATGATTTAGGAAGGATTTCTGGGAAGGATTTAGAATGCTGCCCAAGGTTAGCATGAAGGGAGGCATTTTCTCCTCCATCATAACAACTACTCAGTTGCTGTGCGTCATACGTTGCAGAATGGGTTGTGTACATCTCCAGGCACGCGCCCATACAAAGTACCTCCTTTTTTTTTTTAATTTCTAAAAGGATTTAATATGTTTAAAGGAATGAAATAGGCAATCAAAAATATGAGCTGGTAACAGAGAGATGAAGCCATAAAAATTTATCAGTTTTTTTGTCCTTTTCTGCTCTACAGTAGTTTTATTTGTATCTCTGTTCAAAGCCCAACCTCACCATGGAAAACAATATTTTTCTCCTTGTCAGCATCACTTTTTTAAAAAATCAAAGTCTTCAAACATATACAAAAGTAGAGAGAATAATATAACAATAATAATATAACAAATATCCATTTGCCCAATAACAATAGTCAGCAGTAGCACCTCCCTTCTGGATGAAAAAGAAGACATTGATGACTTCCTAAAAGTGGGGGAGCACAGAAAGCATATGACAGGGGGACTAGTCAGGAAAGTCAGTAGGTGCTCACTTCCCATTCAAACATTTTAATAGACTTAGGGGAGACAGCATGCTTTTCCAGGATCCGAAAGACCTGTGCAATTTAAAATCAGAGGGCAAGGAATTATTAGAAAGCAGGACTGCACAATAGCTAAAAGATAAATACTGGAATAAGAACCTTTAGGTAGATCACAGGAAGAAGGATTCAGTTGAGGCTTAAAATAAATAAATGTTGAATGTTGGGAATCGATTGTCTTAATGCAAGGGTGAGATTGAGCACAACTTGAAATTTACCCTGATGCCATTTGAGAGCCATTTAAGATATGTATGTGTGTGTGTATTGTGCCTCAATCCAAAAAGATCAGAGGCAGGGACCTACTGAAGAGAACCGTACAGAAGATTTCTGGAAATTAAATCTGTTTCAGAACATTTTTTAATGTAATTTTGATATTTCCCTTCCAGAAAAAAAAGTCAAGCAAAACATGTTTGTTGCTTCATTCTTTCTGTGAACATTTAAAGGCTACCTACTAAATGCAAGGCACTGATCTAGAGATTTAAATGTGTTTGATTTCACTTCTGTCTCCCTACCCCCAACCTGGTCCTCTCTCTGGAGGAGGAAAAACACAAGCAATGGTATCTATTGCTAGAGAGATTTAGTTCATGATACATTAAGCTAGGTATTGGACATTTTCTAACTAGGGCAGCTTTAACAATACAATGAGTACTTTTTTTGATTTTCAAATAATTCTCAAGAGTTTATTGTTCAGAATGTGAACCTAACCAGAAATGGTGTCTCCCCCCTTTCTAATCATAAATCTTGCATTGGGGAGATAAAGTATGATGGTATCTGTGTGAGTACAATTTAGTGAAATAGTCACACTTTGCATATGAGTGGACACATGCAGATAAATGTATACATTAAAACTGGACAGCATGTAAAGAGATTAATAACTCGTCCTGTGCCTCTGTAAGTAAAAGAACCAAAACTCCATTTATGCAATTGCTAAAATATGGCAGATAATGATGCATTCATGTTTAATATTGCTAATAAATTTGAAAGTTCACATTTTTATTGATAAACGTTTTCTTGAAATGCAGTCTAGGAGGACAGATTATTAAATTTAAAGACTTTATAAATGAGAATTGTAGATAGTGACGGGATTAGTAGCAGTGCTGTGTCGAGAGCCACCTACCACCTTACCTGACTCCCACGCACTCAGCAATGACTTTCGAATTTTACTTTTATGTGCAACCACAGTGCACACAATTTTAGGGGAAAAATTAGCATGGTAACAGAGTAATAATCATAGTCAATATTGTGCTTCTCCTTGTTGACTTAAATTACATACTTACAATATTTCAGAAAAATATTTCTGTTAGTCTAGCTTAATATATTGAAATTTTTCCCTGTAGAATTTATGTATAGAAGAAATACTTATATCTGTTATAAGAGTATCTCTAACATACACACAAAAAAGGCATATTTTACACTCCAGACAGTCTGAGATCTAGAATTATTTTTATCTATTGGAAATCACAAAATCTCATTAATATTTCCATCTGCATAGGTTTTAATGACATATTGCGTAGGTCAGGATGCCCCAAGAATTATTTCCTCTTTGGGTTAGTTCTTTCTAAATTTTCAGGAAATTTTTGAGAGAAATGAATTCATACCTTATAAATAATATTCCAGGATTCATCTTAGAATAGCATAGCACACTAAAATGTATTTTTTGTAGTGAAAGTCTTACCATATTTGATTATTATACGAAAGTCTTAATGTTCTTTCTACTGATCGCCCTCTGAATTGATTAGAACACATGATTATTTGATTTTATTTTGTATCCTTAGTGGACTTTATGTCTCATTCTTTTTTTTCCCATTAAGATTCCAGAAGCTTATTTCATTAGAGATCCCCATACGTTCCTTCTTACAAAGGACTTTATTAAGGTATATGTGTTGTATTTAGTGTTCAGAGTGTTCTTTGGTCTCTAGCTGCATGCATGCCCTCACAGGATAACATTTCCACATTTAACCCCTGCTTCTAAATAAGAATAGTGACTTGGTTAACGGAAGCATGTTTGGAAGGAGAAGCAAAGCTTGTCTACAAAATACTAACACTTGGATGATTTTGCACCCGGTGAATATTCTGGACTTTTTCCATGGCTGACTTGGGATACACTTGCATTGTCAAAAGAGTGTGTTGACCTCTCTCGTTGATGCATATTGATTATGACAATTACTCTCCTTCCCCTGCAGGCCATGGAGGCACAGATACAGAACTTTGGACAAACGCCATCTCAGTTGCTTATTGAGCCACATCCGCCTCGGAGCTCTGCCATGCACCTGGTAAGACACAGCAGCTTGCAGAACATTTTGGACCTGAGTATAGATCAAATCAAATAGTGATTTTTAGCAGCATTTTAAAAGGCTCCTCACTTTACTGGCTAACTCTTCAGCCTCAGTATATACTAATTACCCGAGGGAGAAACAGAGAAAAGAGTAGAGTTCTTACCTTTAAGTTTGGCTTCAACTAGCCCAATTTTGGATTCACAGAAATAGCCATCCTCTCTGACTATATACGCGTCTACATAAACTCCTTCGTACACATACAGGCTTACAGACGCACACCAGCACCAAAATTAGATTACATTTACAAATTAGAATGTAAATATAATATAAACACAATATGATGCCCAATTTAATCTTTTTGGGCAAGGTTGGGTAGGGGAAATAGTTCATCTTAAGAAAAGGAAAGAAATTTAATTTACAGCCACTTCAGGGAGGCTGTAGAGAAGAGGGGTTAAGAATAAGGGCCTCAGAGCCAGACTTGTGTCAAACACCGTCTCTTGCCAAGAACTAATGAATGAATTGGACAAGGTATTTAAGCTCTCTGTTTACATTTCAGCATCTGTAACTGGGGGTAAAAATAGTACCAACCCTGAAAATGTAATGACTCAATACTGAATATTGCACTTAGACCAGCCCCTGGCATACAAGTGCTCAGTAAATGGTAGCTAGTGTCAGCAGCCACAGCAGCTACTTACATTAAAAGGTTTATTCTCATTTTTCAAAGGAAAAGGTAATATTCTTTTCATTTTAATCTGAGTTTTAAAAATCAGTTTTCATAACAAAACAGTCCTTTTTTCAGTTTTTAGCAAATGGTGAACATTTCCCTCTTTATCTAATTTGAAGAAGGTAAAATTTTTTCCAAGAAACTACTTTAGAATTCACTTTTTAACTGTGATTTTCCACTAAGTTTTTACTGGAAAAAAAAAGTTTGAAGGTAAAAACGTGTTTGCAAAATGAATTACAGTTCATCAGTGTTTCTAGACAGTTATCAAGGCACCAGACACCCTAGTATTGGAATAAAATGCTCCTGAACATTGCCCATAATATACGTGTAAACAAATGTATCAGTTGTTATTTCATGACGGAAGTATTGTTCACACCTTTCATTTATTCTATCAGTTACTTACCAAGTTAGTACTGAGCCCCTTCTGTGTGCCAGGCACGGCCTTAAGCTCTGGCGACACAGAGGTAATACATCCTCTATGCCTTCAAGGAATTGAAAGTCGAACACCTACTGAAACACATAAATGAATGTGTGTGTTTGAAAACATTTCTTTTCCTCTGCAATAACTCATTTCAGCCCCCTTGATTAGTCACTAATGAACTCTGCTGCTTGAAGTGGGTCCTCGCGTGCGGCCAAGCAAAGAGGCTTTCACCATGTGCGCAGACACAGTGTAGACGTGGAGCCTCCAGACCTGAGATGAAGCGTTTTTAATAAACTGTCCAAGAGAATATCTCTCACACTTTATTTTATGAAATGCTTTGGCAGAAGAGTTGTATTCCCCTGTTAGTTTTCTCTGTTTAATAATGATAATAAAAATATTTATCCTGGAGAAATGCCCAGTCAGAACTCATTACTTTCCTAGGGGAAATGGTTAGAGACTAAATTGGCATGGAACTGTTTATAAAGAAAATAAGCTTTTTAAGTTTGTGTAGCAGAGGATTCATATATATGTGTATATATCACAGTGAACAATTACAAAACATGCATGAAAGCTAAATAATGGTTATTCCCAGCATCCCTATTTTGGGTCTTTTATGTAATAATGTTTATAGTATTTTATAGTACTAAATAGTAGTTCTTATAGTGTCTACTTTCTATCAAGTCATATGCTAGATGATTGAGAAACAAAGATTCAAAAAGAAAAGAGAGTGTTATCCCTCAGGAAGCTCACCATCCAGCAGGGGAAGGAGACCATAGTCATCAGAGCCGCAGCAGAAATGCACACACAGCGCTGACAAGGGAGGCTGTGATATTTTAATTATTTAGACTGTAGCCATGACCCCAGATCAACCAGGTAAAAAAGGAAAAAATCCGTTCACTGCATATTTCATGTAAACAGTGTCAGTAACTGACTTGACTGATTTTTCCACCAAACCGATGTTGTAACTGCACTGAACAATTACGCTCCATCACGTGGACGTATCTCCAACTCCTCATATCGTCCGGCGGTACCTAAATTGCGGCTGGTCTTTAATTAATCGGGTGTCCTCTCGGCGACTTCGCGGAGTCCCTGCTCGCTTCTCTGTGCCACCCTCTCAGACCAGAGTGCCGACTGCTCGGCTCTTGGTTTGTGCTCTTGCTAGCCTGTTTTAATTTCATTCTCCCCCGAGCTTTCACTAACTGTGTCATTCCTTTTGTTTTCTTTGCTCTCTTCCCTTTCTATTCAACAGTGTTTCCTTCCACAGAGTCCACTCATGTTTAAAGATCAGATGCAGCAGGATGTGATCATGGTGCTGAAGTTTCCATCAAATTCTCCAGTAACGCATGTGGCAGCCAACACGCTCCCCCACCTGACCATCCCTGCGGTGGTGACCGTGACCTGCAGCAGACTGTTTGCAGTGAACCGATGGCACAACACAGTGGGTATGTGTACCTAAGGGAGCCCCTTACTAACGGGTTCTTAGAAGCTGCGCTTCAGGTAGGGTAGGGTAGGCGTGCTGCGGGCTAGCAAGGGCGCCAGATGAGCTGCAGAAAGCGGCAGAGGACATAATTGCCGAACCTAACTGATTAACTCTTGCCTGTCTTATTCACTGCTGCTGTCTTTTAGTGCTGCACAGAATGCTTGGCTAATGGTTAAGTATCCAATAAGTATGTGACAAATTGAAGCAGTCCTGCAGATAATTCAGGTCCTCCCACCCTGCCCCCCCAGGAGAAAAAAAACAAACAAAACACTTTGATCCCATATTAAACAAAAGTGATTTTGAATCTAGATTTTCTAGATGATGGTTTCAAATCCTCTTTCTTCCACTTCATTAATTCATTTAAGAAATATCTGAATGACCACTTTGTGTCAGTGGTCCTGGGCACTGGGAGTACAACAGTGGACAAGACGGACAGCACGGCTCTCTCTCTGGAGCTTAGAGTCTTTGAGAAAAGACAAAATCTAAATCGTTCAGTGATTCCACGTATGTTTTCTCCAAACTCATTCCTGAAGTTTCCAGCCAGTATATCTTGAAGTGATATAATTCTGTCATAAAAATTAGACATATTGATACTTATCTAGCCAGGACAGGAATGGATGTGGCTAATTGATTTAGCTGGCCGGGTTCATCACTTAAGATCTCCCTGGAAGCCCAAGGATTCCCATGTCTCTAAGACTGAATGATGAGACACGCCGAATTCACCTGAATCTTTCTATTCTACTGACTTCTGCATCACTCTGAAAAACCAAACGACTTTTAGCTTCATCTCCTAAGAGTTTCTAAATACCCCTATTTTATAGTTATTGGTGATATTTTCAATATGAGGTAGAACGACTTCCATTCAATCAGAAATAAGCAGCAGACATCTTTTAAAAATAGGACTTTATTCACAGGAGTCTTAGCCTCTAGAAATGTTTTGCATTGAAAGAAAGCTATAAAGAATTGATCTTTCTTTAGAATTGTTTAAAAGTTTTATATGTTATATAACCACATGTAAAAAATTATGACTAATGAATTCAGTCAAGCTCCAAATATTAATCCTCTGAAAGTAGCTTTTAGGTTAAGATTTTAGGTGTGGCTCAATTTTGTACCTTCAGTTGACTTGTCATCTGTTGAAAGAAGGCCCACTTAGATGGGATCCCCATCTTCCTCTCTGCTTTGAGCCAGGTGGACCTGTACCCATACCCATCCCTACTTGTAGGCATGGCCTTTTCTTAGATTTCAGCTCTCTGATGGGTTCAAGAAATTTTGTAATCTTCTACTTTATCCAGCTTTTTCTTCTTGCTAGGATAACACTCTTCCCAGCTTTCTCCATCTTAAGTGGAGACTAGCAGTCCCCGTTGTGATGATTTTTTTAAGACTGTCTACAAAAACATGTAGTGTGACTGAATCATTCTTGCAGTAATTTACCAAATAATTTTTAAGCAAATATATTTATTGTATAATCATTATAAAACACTGCTTATTAGGAAATTCCTTTCTGAGAATTTTATGGCCGTTTTCTCTTTTAATTAATCTTTAGGCCTCAGAGGAGCTCCAGGTTACTCCTTGGATCAAGCCCATCATCTTCCCATTGAAATGGATCCACTCATTGGTATGTTAGCAGCAAAAACACGTTTTCATGGATGCAGCCTCTCCATAGATATCTATGTGGTTATTTATCACCAATGACAGTTGAATAATAGTTTTTTCTGCCACAAATTAATGTGCAGATAACATCAAATTAGCATCAAGGAGCTGTGTGCAAATCATAACATGCCATCTAAGAATGTGTTGGTATTAAAATAATTATTTGTGGCATTTTCTTGGTATTTTAGGAGGTCACTTAGGTTGGTTCTAAACAACGCAAATGATTCCAAACTGTTCTTTCTTTCAGCCTCAACTCTTCCTTAACAACTTTATATTATTGAAATATATAAGGACTCAAAGCTATTACGAAAGAAAACTAATACTAAAGAATTTCTTATCTCCATTCACTAGAGCTAAACATTTTTTTAATTAAAGATTTCATATGAATTGCAAACTCGGGAGCTATAACTATTTGCAGCAGATATTCCAAGTGTTCTAAAATAATCACATACACATTTATTAGCTGTGTGATCCAGAGCAAGTGCCTTAATCTCTCTGGGCCTCAGTTTCATGTCTGCAAGATGGTTCCTAATCATGTTTGTTCTGCCTGTCCTCATGGGATCTTATGAGAACTAAATTAGAAAAAAATTGAACATGATATGAAAAATTATAAAGCCATACACAAGGTATGGTATTTTTTTCTTAGATTAATCCACCCTACATCTTTGAACCCAGAAATAGGATGAGGGACAGCCATTTGGGTTAGTTCCTTATACTCAAAAATAGTACTTAACATTTCTTTAGGAGAATATACGCTTAGGACAAGAAATATTTTTAGAGTTGAGGTCTAGCTGTTCCTCTGCTGAAAAGACATCGACAGTGTCACGTACAGCTGGAGTGTAACTGTGGAAAAATTAATAGCTGTATTCTAATTAATCAAGGACCAATTACATAGTTTTCAAGTGACTTGGGATGTTTGCTTTTCTTTTCCTTTGCTGTTTTTAAAATTATTTTTTATTTTTTACCTTCTCTAGTAATTACTATTATAGTGTTAGTAGATATCCACAAATGGTAGCACTTAGATTTAATTGGTGTTAGAAAGTGATGTTGATCTTCTACATCTGCATTTTCTGTTTAAGAATTCAGCCCAGGGATTTAGCCTGAAAGGACGGCGTGGAGTAAGGGACAGGCTGGCATACAGACAGGCACCAGGGAAATCAGATGGTGTGTCTGAGTTCCTGACTTTATTCAGATTCAATCCCAGTGCTACCCACTGATTCTCTGCCTGTCTCTTTCCTCCCCAGTCCCTCTCCCATCTTTCTTATTCCTCTCCTCCCCTGCCAGACCACTCTGGAAAGGTTTCTGTTTGTTGACAATCCAGGTCTTTAAAGCCGCTGACCTAAAGTTCCCTGAGGGGCTACGTACATAACAACACCCCTCCCACAAACCCCTACTTTCTTCTTTTCACATGAATTGTAAATGCCATCAGAAAATGACAGATGGAGGCAAATATTAAGACATTTTTTTCCTTATGTAACATACTTCATACAATATTTATTCCTCGTTATTATTGAACTTGTTGGACACTAATGAACTTGTGCAGGGTGAACATCTATTGAATTTAGTGCATTTAAATATTTTTATTATGTTGTAAATTCACATCTTGAAGTCCTCATATCGCTGGAGAACTTAAATTTCCAACAAGTTTTTAATATATAATATGGTTCATAAATAATCACTGCTACTATAGAGTTTATATTTCTCATGGGGAAATGTTACAATCTCAATAATCTTACAGCCTTAAGAACCCATTTCTAGGTAAATGAAGCATAAAAGTATTCCTTCTATAAGTGGTTGGTGAAACTCTTGTGGAATCTTTCTTTAAAGTTCTTTTTCTATTTACGTTTAGCCAATAACTCTGGTGTGAACAAACGGCAGATCACAGACCTTGTTGACCAGAGCATACAAATCAACGCCCATTGTTTTGTGGTCACAGCAGACAATCGCTATATTCTTATCTGTGGATTCTGGGATAAGAGCTTCAGAGTTTATTCTACAGAAACAGGTAAACTGAGCTATGAAGCACCTTATCCTCTTCAAAATGCCAATTGTTACACCTAAAGCTTCATATGAAATCATACTTAATGACGTAGGCATTTTCATTTTGAGTGCCGAGATTCAAATTAAATGCTCACATTGTAAGCAAATGACTACTTATAATTTTATCCATTCTGAACTTCAGTGTGAGCTGAGCCCTGAGTTCATAGGACAACTGGCACTACAGTCCCCTTCTCACAAATCAGGTCCAATAAAAGACCTTAAACCTCCCCTTATTCTGGCCCAACCCTGAAAAAAAATCATGATTGTGTTATTTTATGTTCTTTTCTTAAGAAGTCCCAAGTGACATTCTTGTATCACTTTTTCAGAAGCAACTCAAGAAACCAAATCTGTAGCTAGATTTTGTTACAAAATTACCTTGTAAGTTTGCGGGTCTATAGATTCACTTTTCACAAATCTAGTAAAGTTAAGCTTATTACCATTTAAAGAAAAATAGCAAATGAATTTGACCTACCATTTCTGTGTTTCAGGGAAGCTAACTCAGATTGTATTTGGCCATTGGGATGTAGTGACGTGCTTGGCCAGGTCTGAGTCATACATAGGTGGGGACTGCTACATCGTGTCTGGGTCTCGAGATGCTACCCTGCTTCTCTGGTACTGGAGTGGGCGACACCATATCATAGGAGACAACCCGAACAGCAGTAAGTATTTGTCTAGAGTTGTCCTACCAGACTAAGAACTCATTTAAACATGTTTTACTCTTTTAATTTGCCTAATAGTTTTTGCTGGTGTTGTAAGGGTTTTAAAATACGAAAGCTTAAGCAGCAAACATCTACGTTGGAATGTGGCTATATTCAAAGTGTACATAAGAGCGACCACTATAACCTTCAACCTGAGGAAACTCCCAGATCCCCTCACATTGACCCTGTGCTCAGCAGCCCTTCCCCAGTCTCCAAATGTCCCCATCCTGCCGAAATTTCCTTCAGTGTCATCGGGTCCATTCAACTTCGTATGATTTCTCTCAGCTAAGTGTAGTCTCTCCCTTCTCTGAATTTCCGTATGTTTTATTTGTTCCTCAAGAGGACACTTACTGCTTTCTACCATGGGGTGTAGTAAATATCTGTTTATTTATTTGACAATGACTGAATACCCCCTTCAGATTAGGCCCTGGTGAGGCAAAGCTGAATAAGATGATTTCTTTGCTTGGTATGATTCCTGAGTGTTTTTTATTCAAAAGTGCTCCCAAAAATATCCTGTAGGAAAAAAATGGGACTCCAGAGTAAAACAATTCTAGAAAACACCGCATATACTCTTACTTTCTATGTGAGCTCTGAAAGCCTTACACAAATAAAGCTGTTGATAACCCACAGTTTCTCAAACATGTTTTCCATGGAACGTTTCATTCATGGAAGAGCAGTTATTATTCCTTGGAGCTGCTATTCTGAGGAAACACTGAAGTGGACCATGAGTCCCTCTCTCTGCATCTTAAGTCTCTGGTTCCTGGCATAGTTGCACAAATAATAGGTTTTCAATAAATATTGTTGAATGACTGAAGAACTGGATAAGACATTTCCTAGAAATAATTACTGTCTTTAATTACCAGGTTTTCAATGTTTCACATACACATGTTTCCTGTAAGATAGAGAATATTTTCTGTAAAGGGTTGATAATGGCAAGTACCTAAACCCGGATTATTCTAATTATGATTTGTACATTGGGCACAGCTTTAACAGTTCTCTAAAATAAACTGAAACATGAGTTTGGGAATATTTGTGATGAAACAGAGATAGGAATTTTCCAGGAATGCTGTGCACCTGCCACTGAAATACTATAAAAGTAGAGAAGAAAAGACATGTACAGGATGCGGTGTTGTAACTACATGGCTGGCCCCCTTCCAGCCTGTGAGAGAGCTAGGCATGGAAAGCTTCATATATATATATGTGTGTATATACATACATACGCACACACACACACACATATATATATGTATATGTATATACATATACATATATATATAAAGGTTGTAGGAGAATGAACTAGATGACCAGGTGACTTATTCTTGTTGCCCATAGCTAGAGGTGAAGAACAGTAAATGAAGAAACTAAAAGTGTATTATGAAGTAGTGTCACTTAGTGTAGATACTGAATAAGAGAAAGTGCATCTGCTCTAAGTTGTGAACTAAGATGTGATATTGGTTTGAGGAAAACGCATATTCAGTGTTGCTTGATTTCCAACCAGCTCAACTAATTAGCTACCAATTGTACATTATACCGAATATCATACTCTAAATACTAGTAAGTTTACCTCCTTATTTACTCTCCTTTTTAAAACCATATTCTTAAAAAAGGAAACTTCATTTTTAGCAGGATATTTGTGTGTGTGTGTGTAAAAAATGTTTGATTTACTTTATTATTATTATATTTTATTATTTTTAAGCATGGTACATTATCACATGTATTTTATCTAATTGTATTTTTACGTATTTCCCAGTTTCCTTTTTTCCTTTTAGATGAGTGTAGTGTTCATAAGAAGAAAAGTTGAACTGAGCAGCAGGGCTGTGTGGTATCTTCCATCCATTACTGACACAAATTAGAAGTTTTTAGACAGAAAAACATTTTAAAGAAGCAGAATAGGGTTTTAAATCCAATTAATTAACATCTTCAAAGTGAAGCTCAAAAATGATGAAAATGATATTTCCAAAAAAGAGAATTCATTTCTTAAAAACTACCATTTGGGGCTTCCCTGGTGGCGCAGTGGTTGAGACTCCGCCTGCCGATGCAGGGGACGTGGGTTCGTGCCCTGGTCCGGGAAGATCCCACATGCCGCGGAGCGGCTGGGCCCGTGAGCCGTGGCCGCTGAGCCTGCGCGTCCGGAGCCTGTGCTCCGCAACGGGAGAGGCCACAACAGTGAGAGGCCCACGTACAGCCAAAAAAAAAAAAAAACTACCATTTGGTAGCAGAGAAGATAATATAATGTCCTGCTATGAGGTATACGTATAGCTGACTCACTTTGTTGTACAGCAGAAACCACTGTAAAGCAATTATACTCCAATAAAGATGTAAAGCAATTATACTCCAATAAAGATGTCTTAAAAAAAGGAATTTTAGGGCTTCCCTGGTGGCACAGTGGTTGAGAGTCCACCTGCCGATGCAGGGGACACGGGTTCATGCCCCGGTCTGGGAAGATCCCACATGCCGCAGAGCGGCTGGGCCCGTGAGCCATGGCCGCTGACCCTGCACGTCTGGAGCCTGTGCTCCGCAACAGGAGAGGCCACAACAGTGAGAGGCCCGTGTACCGCAAAAAAAAAAAAAAAAAAAGGAATTTTAAAGAAAAATGTTAAATTATAGTAATTATCTGTTAACTACTTTATTTTCTAATGACCTTTTAAACCAAATGATGATTAACAGTTGATTGTGTCTTCCATCACTTAGCAAGAAAAGTTAAATGTAATAATATTTAGAGTGTTTAAAGTTCCTTTCAACAGGAACTATGTAAATAGAAATGTTTATGTTAATCCTTAAGAACAAAACTGTGAATACTGGATTTGTTAAAATGTAGAATTTTAAGTTTTAAATAAAGACAAGATTATCCCTAAGACATTATTGCATAATATTATCCATACAGTATTGCCTCCATTTAGGGGGATTTATTTTTTGATTAAAAACTGTTGTCATCATTATGAAACTTAAGGACTTCCATAAAACCCACCCCGCCAGGACTTTCCCAGGCATTTAATGTGGGCATATGTAATGTGGTTCTTCCATCTGATCCATTATCCTTAACATAAAGGGAGAAGTATGCTCTTTTAGATTAAACAGGATGAGTAGCTCAAGTATTAGTCAAGCAGCAAGCATGTATTAAATGCCTGCTGTGTGCTGGTACTACCTTAGCAGCTGGGAGTGCTGGGTAGTCCAATTCTGACTTTCTGGGGTTTACAAAAGCCTATATTATGACCATGAAACTGCCTGTCCTGCTTGGAAGTAGTGAATATACTGAGTATTACATGAGTCTTGAATTGCTATCAGATAATATTTAGTGTCATAAGTACTTGTATCTACAAAATGCTTAACATTACATCTTGGGCACACATTGATGATTATGTAAAAACTGGTTTCAGCTTTTTGCCATACGGATAGTAAAAATCATAATAGTAAAACACAGTAAAAAATCATAATTAGTCACATTTAGTATTTGATTAACTTGACTGATTTGTGACTCAGTCTGTGAAAACAGCCAACCTAGCAGCTCATGTAGGCATGCCTAGAGAGACCATCTATTTTGGTCAGTTCACCTTTTGCAAAGGCAGTCGGAGCACACGCTGAATTGACTGCCACGTCAGGGATTGGCCGTGGGTGTTGACACAGATGTATCCTTGCTGTCAGAAAACTCACAAAATGAAGGGAAAGGGTTTTGGGTTTGTTTGTTTTTTTTCCTGTTTTATTTTATTCTAGCTACCAATTCACAGGTCAGAGAATCAGGCTATATGTTCTTTCTGTCTCATAATGCATTGCTACACAAGACCAAAAAGCTAGTTATGTCTAAATTCATATTAAAGTGTGTGACACAACGCCCTTAGGTTTCGAGGGCTGTATGTATTAACCTCGACTTGAAGGGGGAAGTCCTAGCGTGAAACGTAATATCCCAGTAGCTGTTAGAATTCAGGACTTGGTCTTGGTGTGGACACTGAATTTGCTTTGTGTGTCAGAGGCTGAATCATATTTATCCAGCACGACACCATAACGTAATAGCATTCATTTACTCACCCTATGTGCACATCACTAAAACTTCCTCAGGATAAACTTAGGTGCTTTAATATATGTATGTTTCTTTTGCATTGTCATCCTTATTTTTTAATGGCTAGCTCTGTTAGTGCCACAGAGAAAAAATAAGTAATGTTTGTGAATTTTTTTAGGTAGGTTTGGAAGAGTTAACGGTTTCATTGTGTGTCAAATATATTGTTGTGACTAACTTGGACATCTCATAAATATATCTTTTTCTAACTATTTTTATAGTTTTAATGAATTTGCCACAAAGACAATGAAAATGTGTAAGCAGATTATTATAGAGTTTTAGACCATAAAAGAAACAAGCAGAGGCTACCTGGCAGAGGTTCCAGTTGAATTATAGTAGTTTTATTAATATATTTAATGCTAATATTCATTGTTACTCTTTCAAACTTGTGACTTTGAACATAGACAGTTTTCTTGTAGATGTAAAATAGGCCCCTGACTAGATAACAGACTTGCAGAGATGTGAGGGACAGATGCTTTCATCTGAAACAGACTTTTACACAAATTCTGAAACTAATTTGGAAGTGATAAAAATTAATTTGCGCACTTTAATTGGAAGCAGGCTATCGCATGAAAGGAAGGAGAACAGAGCAGGCAATTTGTGTAAAAGCTGATTGAATTGTTTGTCAGGTAGGTATTGCGGACTTGGCTGCCTATCCTCCTGAGCCCTTCTTTGCAATATATTACAGCCCATCTCTGACTGGTGTTCTTTAAAAGGATCAATGCTATTCCTGTTGAGTCCCTAGAGCCCCAAATTTCATTGATCTTGGGACTTGACATTTCTCATTACGTGCTGTAGCTTCCAACGAGATAGTCACAAGAGGGGCAAGGCAACATTGTCTCTTCAGCAGACACTTATAATACATTGGGAGCTCGGCTCCAAATCCAGTCGGCTTGTAAAGTGTTCATGTTTATACCAGATATAACGTGCCTGATAGAGAGTTTGTTGACATTTTTAAAATCATAGCCACAGGAAACTTTGAAAGAGAATTTACTGTTCATCTTTTCAAATCCAATCTACAAATATGCATTGAGTAATATGTATGACATTGTTATCATGCTTTTTCTGTTTCACTTTTGAAAAACAAGTCTTCAGCTCACGTTTGAGAATTATACAAACTATGAAACAAGAAGCCCATTGAAAAGGAGACTCCAGCTGTGCACACATCCCTTCCCTCGGCTCCCATTGTGTTAGCTTCAACTCTGGACACTGACCCTCCCGCCAGCCCCAACCTGTCACTAAACATCTGCCAAATCACATCCCTCGCTTTGTCTGCATCCAGCCTTCTTTTAAAACAACCATCCTGGTGCCCAGCTCCACAGCCACCACTAACCAGTGGTGTTATAGGGAATGAAGAAAGCGTGGACAAAGAATAGCCTGAAGATATTTTATATATATAATATGATATATATATATATAATATGATATATATATATATATAATATGATATATATATTATATATATATATGATGAGTTTGTCTCACTTCTCAGAGCAAGGAATCCTAACTAGGGTTTAGTAAATGTTAAACCTCTTCTCATTAACTTTGAGAGGAACCATAGTTACATGTGTAATAATTCTTACCTCGTAGAGCTTTCTGAGAGCCAAAAGATAATGTCTATAATGTAGCATCCCTAATACAGGCCCATTCTGCAGGAGACCTCTCAGCCCTCCCATTCCCTCAGCCCAACGTTAGGAGACATAAGGGTTCCTGACTAAGAAGGGGGCTGCTTGCCACTCAGTTTCTGCTTTTCCTTCCCCTTTATGGAACTGAGGCTGCAAGGGTCTTTGTCCTGGGTCAGAAGCAATATAAAAAACAAGAGTGACTAATAATATGTTCTCGTGATCAGGGAGCCTCGGATCTATACCAGCGGGCTCTCTGGGCATCATGCAGAAAGCTCTCTCTACCTCCTTGGGAAAGGCGGGTGGATTATACTATTGATTGGGGAAGGAGATGGTAGGACAGTAAGGTACTGTGGCCTAGATCCAGGTTCAGGACCTCAAGGGAAGAGATCTGCCCCGAAACAGCAGGGCTCAGGGGAAAGTGTGGTCAGTGTCCTTTCTGAAGAAGAAAAAGAACAACTTAGAGTCAGTGAATAAATAGGCTTATATCGATCTTCTATTTTTCATCAAGTACTCTGTGATTGTGTAATGAAATGAAACCACATCATGGGACGTTTTCCAACCCATGGAATGTTTTTATGTGGATTACCTTGTGACCTGTGGAAAATGCAGGCCCAGGTGTTTCTGGTGCTTGGGCCAGAAACCTCTGCAGCAGCCCTCAGGTCGCTGAAGACACAGTACCTCAATAGGAAATCCTCACAAACTAAGTTTATCTGAGCTACCCCAGCAAATGTCTAACATAATTTTTTCAGAATAAATCTAGAAATCAGAGTAGTGATGAAACTGCTGCACCCTTTGAAATCTTTTGTTCCGGGATTTCAAGTCAAAAGTCCATCATTTTTATATAGTATAAACGTGAATGAAAATACCTTCTGCAGTGATTCTTCAGTGACTCAGCAAAGGTCGCAGATAAAACCTGAATGTCGTACATCATCAAGAGGTTCATTTTCCGACTCCCCCAGAACTGCACTGAGGTTCGCAGAAACACTCTGCTGTTTTTGTTTAGCTGCAATTCAGAAGGACCAAAGCTTCCCCTGCGTATTAGTGGTCCCATAAATGAGGTTGAAAATAATAAGAGCCGTGAGCAATCTTTACTTTGATCATCTCTCTGAAAGCCACAGACTGTCACACTGACAATGCTCTCCTTGTCAGCTCTCTGTGGGTAGCAGCATCTAACACCTTTGCACTTTTTTTTTATCATCCGTCTTGAGGATATTGAAATATCTTTTGATAAAAATGAGGTGGAATCTGTTTACTATAAGACTTTTATATTTGGAGTTTCCAAATGCTTGCCTATAAGGAATCTCAAATTTGGACGTGTTTGTTCATCATTCGTCGTAATTCCATCACCCAGAAAGCTCTTCTCCTGAGAAAGTGACGAGGGAAAGAGGGCAGTGGTGCTGTGGTCCTTAGAGGAGAGGTCTCACCTGCACCTCCCTCTGCGCAGGGCCCTTTAACCCGTAGCCACATCCATCAGCTGTGATGTGAGAGTGACAGAATATTCCTAGAATTTTGAGTGATTGTTGGGGTGTGTGACATCTGTCCCTGACAATGAAATGAACTATAGGAAATACGCTTTCCCCCTGCTGCAGCTTCTCCAACTCAAAACCCCTGAATAACACTTTAATTACTTTTCTGTAGTTGAAAGAGGGAAACAGTGCTTTCAGGGGCCCTACAAAATCCCCTAATAGTTAAGTTTCACAGTTTATTCAAATGATATGGGGGAATTGTAATGAAAAATAGAACATTTTAAGCTCTCTAAATCAGAGGTAAGCCTTTGAAAAACTTTATTTTCTAATATAAAATATATTACATACATAAGGAAGATTTTTAATATTTTTAAACATTTTTTTAATTCCCTGCAATAGAACTAGATTGCTTTTTACTTTTTCTGTAGCATATAAGGGCAAGGTTTAGAAAACTCTCTATAAATTGTATTAAACATATAATTGCAGGATTTTTAATTCATCAGTCTCTCCAAGGTAAAATAATCACTTAGAAAAATTAAGGATGATATTACACATAAAATCTTATCAATAATTAATCTTCATTTTGTCAGGAAGCTCAGGGCATCTGCGAAGCGTAAGTTTATAAATTATATAACTGTGTTTCGGACAAATCTAGGACTGCTGACAAATCTAAGAGGATATTCTGCCAATACCCAAACACATTATAGCAAGATACATAAATTTAGAATAAAATGACAAACTAACGTGGGCTTTCAGCTCTCCCTCCCATACTCCATCTAAGAAAGAAATGCCTCAAAAGCAAAATGGAGGCTCACATGATGGATCTGAGGAAACTCACAGAAAACTGCGAGCAGTTCCTGGAGAGACAGAAGACCGGTGGGTCTGAAGGAGGAGATATTGGCAGAGGGGAAGAGTGTTGGGTGCCTTGCTGGGTAGGGCGTTTTAGTTATGCTCTGTCTTCCCAGAATTTTCCACAGTCTATTGATGCCTTCCCTCCTGCCACTGTGGGGCAGGGAATCGGAGCACCAGTCGAGCTGCTCAGGGCTGTGGCATCACATCAGAGTCAAGGGAGGGGCTGCCCAGGAGGTGGGCACAAGTGCCATCCCTTTGACATTCACTTCCCCCACTGCCCCCTCTACAGTGGGGGCCGGGGGATTGCAACCCGGGGGGTAGCTCTCAGAAAGAGCAGCGTCGCCCAGACCAAAGCATAGGATGTTTTTCTGAGAGACAAGATGAGGGAGCGGTGGTTCAACCCCGTCCAGAACATGAGCGCACAGAGGAAAACAGGCCAGCATGCAGGGTCTCAGGCACCGTAAGGGAAAGATCACAGACTCAACAACCAGGTGAAGCAGAATGAACAGAAGAGAAAAACACGGAACTCATTAAAAAGGCACAATATTCTCTAAGATATAAGAAAGGGGGTCAGAGAGGTTAAGTAACTGGCTCATGGTCACACAGCTAATAAATGCCCTTACTAAACAATGATTGCTATTTTTAACGTTCAATTTAATGGCATAGCTCTTCATTCCCGCCATCGGTCTGTAGTGACTCTCCGCTGCTGTTCCCTTGCAGGTGACTATCCTGCACCAAGAGCTGTCCTCACGGGCCATGACCATGAAGTTGTCTGTGTTTCTGTCTGTGCCGAACTTGGACTTGTTATCAGTGGTGCTAAAGGTCAGAAGACATTTCTTTCATTTTCGGTCTTTAAACACTATACGATTTTCACAAGTTAACCATGATTTATGATTTATTTCCTTTAGGAGGCTCTCCATAGACAAATGTAATCCCTAGGTTTTTTGTAGCTGTTTAGTTTTATTATTAATACTTGCTAGTACTAATATAAAATACATATAAAATATTATGTAGTATTTTGTGTTCACCAGCATTCTAGCCAGAACACTGGTAAATTAAACTGCAGCACACCCATATGATGCAGTCATTACAGATAACATTTAAAAGACAAGGGGAGGGGACTTCCCTGGTGGCGCCGTGGTTAAGAATCCACCTGCCAATGCAGGGGACACAGGTTCGATCCCTGGTCCAGGAAGATCCCACATGCCACGGAGCAACTAAGCCCGTGTGTCACAACTACTGAGCCTGCACTCTAGAGCCCACAAACCACAACAGCTGAGCCCGTGTGCCACAACTACTGAAGCCCGTGCGCCTAGAGCCCATGCTCCACAACAAGAGAAGCCACCGCAATGAGAAGCCCACACATGGCAACAGAGTAGCCCCTGCTTGCCACAACTAGAGAAAGCCCGCATGCAGCAATGAAGACCCAACGCAGCCAAAAACAAAAATATAGTAAAAAAATTAAAAATGAAAGACAAGGGGAAGATATCCATGATGGTGGGGTCCATGGGGGCCTCAGGCTGCTCATCAGACACAGCCTTGGATCCAACCCCCTCCACAAGTCATTTTCTTCTCAAGGCTGGGGACTGTGTAGTGGTAGATGGGAAAGGAAATATGATGACTTAGTTCTTTTGACTTTTTGTGGAAAAAGTACCGTTTCGGGAAAAGTCAGGAAACTTGAATTCTTATTCTGGCTGAGATACCAATTCTCCATGGGAGGCTCCGGGGCAATAAGGAGCCTAATGCTTAGGAGAAACTGAAAGAAAACCAAAGGGGCCGAGTGCGGTGAGGACACCGCGGACGTAAGGAGACAAAGGCTGAAGAGGTGAGGGGCCCCCGCGGCACAAGTATTTGCAATTTGTATTTTATTTTGAGTATAGTGGGAAGCCATTGAAGTCTTTTAGCAAGGTGATGAGGTGATCAGATTTGGTTTTTAAGAGCTTATTCTGGCTGCTTTATAGATAATGGGTATAATGTCTGAAGGTAGGGACACTGTGTTTTTGTGTTTAAGAATAAATAGCCCAGAGAGGGACACATAGGATATTTTCAATAAATGTCTTTTAATGTCTGTTTTAGAAATAACATGTAATAGCATTCTGTTCTGTAAAGCAAAAAAAAAGAAAAAAAGGAGAGGGAAGGAAAACGAGACACAATATGCATAGGGAAAAACATTAATTTTCTATAGATGATGGTTGATACTAGAAGTGATTGCTATTTTTTTTTCTCTAACTCTTTGTATTTTCTGGAATGCACATCTATTACTTTAGTAATCAGGAAAACATTTAGGTATAGCCTTATAATGTCACTTGTTTTGTAAAATATGTATCTACTGAAATCAATTGTTTGAAAAATAAGAATGTAATCCATGCATGGTTTTATGCAGTTTTTCTGGGGGATGTGGGGGACAGGTAATACCAAACTACATTAACCAATTATTTGTATGAACTTGACTACTGAATGTTTTATCTTAAAATTTCTACCCGAGAAAAAATAAGTCACTCCCCATACTACTTTTACATTCTCGCCTCACTCTTCATTTATTTAAAAAAGAAAAAGTGTTCCTACAGTCTGAATTACTGGATTCCTTTTCTTAATTTTGCCTTTTACATTTTATGTATAGACTATAGAAAGGTAAAACTTATTATTTGATAGTATTGTATCTATGTGGTACAATTAAAATTTTGATGCCACTAAAGAAAATTAGTGATTGTTTTGATAATTCTCCTGAACTTTCTAAAGAAAAATTTCTAAACACAAATTAAGAGAAAACTTCGACATACAGTCTTTTATTCTCATGTAACGTATGAACTGTATCCTTTTTTAATGAATATCATCTCATGAAGGAAAAGAGCAACTACTGACCTAGATAAAAAGTTTGGAAGACACGTGTGTGTTATGTAACAGTTCTCTGTACTTGTTCTGTTGAAATCCAACATCAGTGCTTGGCTCTTGCCACCATAGTTCTTTTCTTTTCTACCTTCTTTCAACAAATCTGAGTGTATTATTCAGGTACGGTTTGCAGGTGTGTGGGAGCTAATACGTGACTGGTCGTCACCAATGACTCTGGCCTTGCTGTTCCCCGCTCTGCAGAGGGCCCTTGCCTTGTCCACACAATCACTGGAGATTTGCTAAGAGCCCTCGAAGGACCAGAAAACTGCTTGTTCCCACGCTTGATTTCTGTCTCCAGTGAAGGCCACTGTATCATCTACTATGAACGAGGGCGATTCAGCAATTTCAGCATCAATGGGAAACTTTTGGCTCAAATGGAGATCAACGATTCAACACGGGTAAATCTGCATGTTCCGTGCTAACTGGGGACCTAGCCAAGAGGTTAAAGATTCACTATTTTACATTAAATGACTCATAATAGAATTTCTCTGGTATCCAGGTAAATGTGTGTTGGTTTGTAAAAGCATATAAATTCATGTTGATTGATGCTTTGAACAAACCCAAAGTTCATTTAATCCCAAGTAGCTAACTCAGTGAATTAGACTTTGGAGGTGATGGCTGTAGTTTGATTAGAGGTTAGACCCTTAAGGAGATTTTTCCTAATCTCCTCTTACAAACATTTGTTCCTGCGTTGCACTCCCCTGACATTAAAAATGAGTTTATTGTCAAAGAATCTTATCTTCTGAACCCTAGACCAAAATTACATACCAAATTGCCCATCACTCGCAAATGAATTATAATTGCTGGTTTATCATTATTAAAAACAGCTTTTAAATATGCTTCTGCCATTTGTTCTAAAAGTCTTGACATAGCTAGTATTCAGAACTTAACAAAACATCATGTTACTTAATTCTCAAGTTCTTTCTGGGTTAGACTGATAATATTCTCTTTGGGACTTCTGTTATTTTGTAACCTAAATTGGTTTTAATAAGATCCTTTGTTTATGTAAGAACTTTGATGAATTCCACATTGGAAAGGCTATAGATTGGAGTTTAGAAAATTTGGACAAGTGGCTAAAAGTAGAAAATAATGACAAGGGACCTGTATTAAGTGCCTTTCAGTAGTACCCACTGATCTTTTGGGAAACACTGAGAGAAATGGTTGCTTTTCTGCCTTGTCCAAAGGCCATTCTCCTGAGTAGCGATGGCCAGAACCTGGTGACCGGAGGGGACAATGGTGTGGTGGAGGTTTGGCAGGCCTGTGACTTCAAGCAGCTGTACATTTACCCCGGATGTGATGCTGGCATTAGAGCAATGGACTTATCCCATGACCAGAGGTGAGCCATGTTGGGGAGAAATGTAATCACTCAAGAACTGTCATTGAAAGTCCTTAACATTTTACCAAGGGTGAACCCTGCTGTGAAGGAGATTCCAGCATCCAGATGGAAGAAAGACTAGTGCAGAAAAGGGTAAATTGAGGAGAGGAGTAAGTACTGTAAGAAAGGCTTCTGGTAAGAAGGAAACAGAGGAAGAGAATAAGGGGGAGAAGAGAAAGAAATGGGTCTGAAGAAAAACAGGCGCATCTAGACACTGCCCAAAATGTAGAATTATCCCCACCAACTTCTCTGTTCTCACATCCTTACCTGGTCTCAGACAGGCCTGCCTGGCTTACGTTATGTGAAAGAAACACATATTTTTTAGCAGAGTCTCGGCTTGAGGCATACATCTAGCTGAATGCAGCCAAATGCAAAGTACAGACTACAGCTGGCCTCTGTTTTAAAAATACAAGGCACTCATTACTTGAAACAATCTCCAGCACTGCTCCCCCCATTTTCTTATTCACATATCTGCCATTTATGTTATTCTGTGGTATTTTATGTATTTCCCTAAGACACTATAATCTTTTCTTGGAAAGAATTGACAGGAATGTTAAAGTAATATGATTTTCTACTGTTCCTCAATTTGCAACAAGATTTTGTTATTTCCTAAAGTTTGCCTTTGGGTTTATTATAAAGTGAAAAGAATAATTGGAATATAAAGTCTAAATTTCTAAATTTAAAAAATAAATTAAAACTCTATAATCTTAATACAGTAATTTCTCATTTTTTGCTATATATTTAACAGAAATAAGAAAAGCTTATTAACTGAATTATTTCAACTATGTGTATATTCTTTATAAGAGTATTGGTTTTAAAACAGTATGAATGTTAAGGCTTCTATGATAAATTTAACAAAGCATCTTCACACTATAGTAAAATGGTACTGAAGTCATCAAGAAAAGCAATGGAATTTAAGTTAGTTTGGGGAAGGGGTATTTGATCTGCAGCCCAACCTGTTTTAAAGAAAATTTAAGCAGATTATTATTAGAGTGTTCCAAACGTGTTCCAAAATGCCGTGGTCCGTTTTCATAAACGGGAATGGTTTACCATGTAATTATTTTATATACATGGGTGTTTCTAAAGTATTTGAAATGATTCGTGTTCTTAAGTAGTTTAAATATTCTCCTGGATAGTTTTATTCATTCATGTATTCATGTTGCAAACATTTGCTGCCACCATCGTAGATTAAGCACTGTGCACAGTCATGAGGATACAAAACAAGATCACTGACCGCAAAGAGCTCAAATAATCATAATAAATGTATATGAGGGAAGCAGGAGCAGAGAAACAGAAGAAGGAAGTGATTAGGTCTTCTCAAGGGGTGCAGAGGGCAGGAAAGGTTTTGTAAGATCTTTATCCTTCACTCAGTATGGGGGAGAGGGTAGATGAGAGAGAGAGCATAGGCAAGGCTGTAGTCATCTTAGTGGTCTCCCAGGAGGAGCAAGGGAAGATACTAACCAAGTTTCTGTTTCTTTTTCAACCTCATCCTTAATTTCAATTATTATTGTTGTTTTATGATGTCCTTGATATGTTGGAGCAGTAGCATATGCACGTAAGTTACAAATTGACAGATAAACATGCAGTGAGGATGCCTACTCAGAAAGTGTTTATCTGATGAGTTGTCTGATCAGAAGTTAATCAACACTTGGTCTGGCAGTCGAGGTGTTTTCGGAATTGATTCAGCTTCTCCGAAGAGAACCAAGAATAAATTTTAATCCTATCTGAGGGCACCCAAAAGTAAAACCTGGTGAACTTCGAGATCGTGCTATTGTTTAGTGTAAAGTAGAACCACATCAGTGATTTTGTGTCTCTCTTAACTACCGCCTCTGCTTTTCCAGGACTCTGATCACTGGCATGGCTTCTGGTAGCATTGTAGCTTTTAATATAGATTTTAATCGGTGGCATTATGAGCATCAGAACAGATACTGAAGACAAATGGAGAACCAAAAGCCAAGTTAAAGCTGAGAGCACAAGTGCTGCATGGAAAGGCAATATCTCTGGTGGAAAAAAACTCGTCTACATCGACCTCCGTTTGTACATTCCATCACACCCAGCAATAGCTGTACATTGTAGTCAGCAGCCATTTTACTTTGTGTGTTTTTTCACTACTGAACACCAGCTGCTACCAAGCAAGCTTATATCATGTAAATTATATGAATTAAGAGATGTTTTGGTAATTATTTCATATCCTGTCGTTTATTGAGAAAAGGTAGTAGGACGTGTCACAAGAGACTTTTGACAGTTCTGAGGAACCTTGTGTCCAGTTGTTACAAAGTTTAAGCTTTGAACCTTACCTGCATCCCATTTCCAGCCTCTTTTCAAGCTGAGAAAAAAAAAAACAAACACGTTTGATACTTTGTACATCAGATGCATCTTATTTAAAGGGATACTTTTGTAAAAGTAAAACCTTGTATAAAGAACAAAACATTTCTTAATTTTATTGTGGAGTTACAACTTGCATGTTCTTTAATCCTGAAGTCTTGATGGAACAGGTGCATTGACACTAGGAAATAGTAAGATCTGTCCAAGGACACAGCTTGTATGAAAGGATTGAATTTGGGCTCAATCAGTAATTTTTGACATTTTCACCAAAATACATAGTTTTGCACTTTTAAATCTAAATTCATCCCTTCTAAGTGAAATTTGCTCATAAAGCATTTGAATACTAAGCCGTTATTTGCCATTTTGGTACTTGATACAAAGAAAATTCAGCCCTAACCTTCATAATTTGAAGACACAGCAGAAAGGGGGCTTAGGGATGAGGTCTTGGTTTTATTGTATAAATAGGAGTCCCGATCATTAGTTCCATAGTAATGACTTCCCAACTCCTGGACAACTCTTCCAGAATCATCTTGCTGGCTTAGCGTGTGTACATTAGGGGAGGAGAATCTGATGCTAACTTTTTTGCTGTTTTTTTTTTTTTCCTCTCTCTCTCTCTCTCTCTTTGGTTCTTGAATAGCTTAGTTTCTTTAATAATAAGTCAGACTTTATTATAACAATAACTGACGTTATTCTTTTAGGTTCTTGTGAAATTTTCACCTAAAGCCACATTCTTAGCCTAAGGCACTTCATCTTTTATGATATAAAATGATGGCTATCAAATGATTTTCCATACATTGTACTGATCAAGTTATACACCCAGGGGTATATACACTTTATTCATGTTTCTTCTTTGTATATTTGGTGACTGTATCGTCATAGATATGTACATATTGTGTCGGTAGGGCTATGAGGCATGTTACAGGAATGTAATTTTCTCAGAATTTACACTCACTTGCAGTCATTTATTTAAAAAGATAAAACAAGATAATGGGTTCTTTGTATTGGCACTTTGCACCAGAAACATATCATTATTTATTGATGTGATTACTTATTTGTTATCCACCTTGTACTAGTAAGTTTTAGCACTGAATTCCTTCTTCATTGTTGTTTGTATTTATGAGATTCTGAAATTCTGGGGAATTGGCGTAATGATTAATTTATTCATCACCAGGCTGTAAGCAATATCTTGAGTTTGTAGCTTAGAATTGGGAGGATAATGAACATCTGGAAGACAAGTTCATTTCATCTTGAGATCATGGTGAAATATTTTGGATATATAAATTCCTTAAGCTATTGTAACCATGTTTTATTGCAAAGATGTAAAATATGCCAGATGTGTGTGAGTTGGAAATCAAAAAAAGAAAAATAAAATATGCAAAGAATTCACCGATTTTTTCACATTTCATTGGACACTTCACTTATGTGCATTCATTATGTTGTCATACAAGTTTAAGAAATCAACGTCACCTCATATAAAGGCCTAGAGCATCTAAGAACATGAAATAGAGTCCTAATGAGGTTCTGTAATTTGCTGAAACATGAGCTTCTCTGCTTGACCATCTGGCAGGGATTTGGGGCACCAGTGACCAGAGGGAAACAGCTCTTGTTATTTCTTCTGCATAGTCCACTTTTGGGGTTATTTTTGTTTCATTTAAAAGAAACTAAATGCAGGTGAAGGGTGTAACAGCCCATTACATGAAAGTTAGCAAATCGTGCTATTTTCATTTGAACCGTGCCTTCTAGAATTTACCGTTGACCAGGCACGACGCAGGAGGGAGTGGAGGTGCCGCTGACCAGAGCAGGCAGGTAACAGGAGCCGGACTGAGGGGGCTCCGGACAGGCCCAGGGAGCAACAGAACCACAGGTAAGCGTCCATCTGCATTCTCGGGACAAAAAGGTCACAGCCTCCATCCTGGCCCCACCAGACGTCTGTCGGTCATCCCCAGCCCGGCTGGCTCCCTCAACCCAGCCCTTCTCACAGCCCATCCATCACTCCTCAGGCTGGTCATTACCTCAAGGCCTCTTTAAACCGACTGCCCCACTTCCAGAACCATTGCCTGGACTGTCACCAAGACCTCTTGACCAGAATCTGGGCCTCACATCAGAACCCTCCCACCGTACTCCATGAGACTGCTGCCTGAGGGTCTGACTACACCACCAGCCCAGTCATCCCACTGCCCAGCACCCTGCCATGGCTTCCTTGTGTTCCTCAACTCTGGTGGGTGAAAAATCACCTGGGGAGCTTACTTCTATGAGCAGAATCTAGGGCCCCATCCACCCAGGTGATTCTGATGTGGGTCACCCCTGGGCACATTGTTGACACATTAGTGTAAGGGATGAAGCCCAGACTCAGGAGAGCACAGAAATCCTCCAGGAGGGAAACAGTCTCACCTACCCCTCCCTTTGACACCCTGCACCTCAGGCAAACCCACCTACTACCAGTGGCTGAGATCTACCCTGCGCCTTGGTTCTTAGTGTGTTCCCAGAGAACTCCTCTTTATCTGCACCACCTGGTGGCACTCCTTGCTGCAAATTGACCTAAACCAATTTGCTCATTCACAGGCTTTTTGGCAGGTAAAGGTAGTCCCCAACCCCCACATCTTCACTATGTTATAATGAAAACAGTTTTCAGGATCAATTTCTGCCACATTGTAGAAATACATCTTCAGCAAACACGTTTTAGCAAGCAAGCAAGCAAGCATGAGACCATTCACAGAAGTCTTCTGTGAGCTTGGGAAGTCCAGCGCCTTTTTTGGTGATCTGACAATCATTGTACATGGAAGATACACTGGAAGCAGGTGCACTGGTCATCTGGAAGCAGGATCCCATTAGTCTTGTAATGCCATTAGCAACCAGACTCCTCCGACCCAATCATTTAGGAATCAAGCCTTGGGTACCACCCCAAGAGTACAGGCTAAAGACCTCAGTCAATTCTTATACCCTGGCTATGGAGCAGTAGGAAAAGTCTCTAAAATACTGTAGCCAGTGTAGATTGAATTCACATGTATGAAATACCATTACTTTCATCAGTGATGCTAATTAAGAAGTCAGTAATTTCCCCACTGAAAAGTCAGTCTTAACATTCACTCTCCTAACTAATAAAGCTTCTGGTCTCCTTTGGGATAAGGAGGCTGGAGCTCTGGCCCTTGACTTTACAATGAGACTCTACTATTTAAATGATCTGGAGTGTAAATTTCTGATCAGGGAAACTGGCCCCTAGCGTGCAGAGAACATTAATACATACTATCACATTGCCTATACTGGGTATTTTAAAGTAAATTACAACATCATCACACTTCTACTTATTGTCACAGTCACAGCTCAAGTGTCCCCTCCTCGATGAGGCCTTCCCTGACCCCTGGGTTAGCTTCCTCACACCTGGCATGTCCCTGTCACTGCAGAGCAGTGTATTGTCATAGCTTACTAGCCTCTCCTCCCCTGTGACTGTGAACTTCTTGGCAATGGAACTCTTTTATCTTGGATCCTTAGGGCAGTGTTGGATTCAGAGTAGATTGTCAGTAAATGTAGCTTTGCCAGATGTATAGATAAATAGATGAAGCCCGGACCCCTGGGCAAATTTGACAGGAATATTCAGGGGCCCTCCCTCTTCCCACTGCCCTGACACCCAAAGCTGCGGGTAGCCTCTCCCGCCCTGCACTGTGGCCCTTCCAGAGAGCTCCATTCTCCAGTTACTGTCACAGCCAGTTCTAGGTTTTTTTGCCGTAAGTTTCTTTGCTGTAAGCATCTTTTCCCCAAACATTTTTGCCACATAACTAATTGGCCATAAGGCAATTTTGCTGTAAAAGACAAAATAACTAAAAGTATAAGAGGGACATTAAAAAGGACATCATGAAACATGGACAATGAGTAACAAAAGAGGACTTTATTGCAAAATACAAATAGTTGAATACATTTAAAATGTGCATAGATTCATGGCAATACTGCTCAAATAACTGATTTTACTTTGGAGGTTTTACCTAAACACTTGTCTCCCAAGTCTTACATTCATAGTATTTTACACTTTTTTTTTTTTTTTTTTTGCTTTTTGATTTATCTCCTCCTTCAGCATTGCACTTTTTCCATAAAGTGTCTTTTTTTATATATAAATTTATTTTATTTATTTATTTTTGGCTGCATTGGATCTTCGTTGCTGCACGCAGACCTTCTCTAGTTGCCACGAGTGGGGGCCACTCTTAGCCGCGGTGTGCGGGCCTCTCACTGCAGTGGGCCCCACCCCCACCCCCGCTCCGCTGTGGTGCACGGACTCTAGGCGCACAGGCTTCAGTAATTGTGGTGAGTGGGCTCAGCAGCTGTGGCTCACGGGCTTTAGAACGCAGGATCAGTAGATGTGGTGCACGGGCTTAGTTGCTCCATGGCATGTGGGATCTTCCCGGACCAGGTCTCGAACCCGTGTCCCTGCATCAGCAGGCGGATTCTCAACCACTGTGCCACCAGGGAAGTCCCCATAAAGTGTCTTCCTTCATTAAAAGATGTATCAGCCATCAGTTTCTAAATACTAGGATGCTATTTGTCACTGAGCTTTGTCCTGGGTAGTGAAAGCCTTCTACACTGCTGTGTGCGCTGCCGTATTGTCACGTGTCGCATGTCCACTGATAGAAGTTCCAGAGTTCTATGGGAGACGTGGGTCCAACTCTGCACCTTCCAGGCACTGAGAGATGGGCACCAACTACACAGGGAGGGGGGCTTTGTGGAGGAGGCGGCATGGAGCCAAGACAGAAAAAAAAAAAGAGTGCTCATCAAGACAGGGCAGCCAAGATGGAAGACCTAAAAACCACAGGAGAAAGGGGCAGGTGGAGGTTATTATATGTGTCAAACCAAAGGGTCAGTTAGTTTATCTTTTACGACAAAATTGCCTTACGGCTAATTAATTATGCAGCAAAAATGTTTGCGGCAGAGAGGTTTACGGCCAAATTACGGGACCCAGTCACAGCCGTGGGCCTTTCCCGTCAAGGTTCAGGGACTCACCGATGATAGCAACGCCCAAGGCTACAAAAGAAGGAATATTTAAGTGTTTAAATTTCTGCTCCCTACCCACCTTCATCCCGTCGGGAGAAGCGGAGCCGACATGATTTGAGGTAAGAGCTTCTCCTCATATTCTGGGCGTTTCAGGCCGCTGAAGGCCAGGGTCCCGTTACTGGGCGCCTCTGGAAGTGACTTTTTAGTCCTCTCGTCAGTTAAAATGGGGATAATAGTATCTGCATTGTGTTGTTTACAGCATAAGTCAAGCTTCAGTAGCTCTCGCGCGGCGGGTGGCCGTCACCTTCCACCGTCTAGGGCGTGTTTCGTTTCCGTCTGTTTGGCGTCCCTTTCCCTGTTTATCTGCTGTGGATCTTCTGGGGGTAACTTTTCCTCCTCTACCTGTCATGTGACCTTTTTTTTTTTTTTTTTTTTTACTGGGACTCGACCCCTGGGGACCTCCTGGACCCATCCCGGTCCCACCATGTCACCTCCTTTCTGATGACCCCAGTGATTGGTCAAGGGTAGATCTACCAGTGACCTCCCGTGAAATTTTTATATTATGAAGGGAGGGAGAGAGAAGTCTTCTAGGGAGAGAGAAGTCTTCTCGTTCTTCTGGTGTCACTAATCTGTCACTGAGAAACTGGGGACTGCCAGCAACCAGTTCTCCATTGTGTAGAGAAAGCCCCTTTGCAATGGTAGAGAATAAACCCGGGAGAGATGCCAGAACAGGGGTACTTGTCTGCCACCCACGAGTCCCTGGGCACCCAAATTGCCCTCATTCTTAGAGGTGTCCCACTTCTGGACCCCTGCTTTAGTCAATGGCCAATGAATACTCTCCCCACCCCAAGTTGATCAAAGCTGTATTTTTTGGTGCCGTTCCCTGCCTCTAGCTCCCTATCTCTGCTTAGAAAAATGTGACAAATTCAAATTTGGTAGTAAAGCTAAGAATATTCCTTGCCTGTGTATGACCCCACAGTCTCATGTTTCGATAAAGATCCAAGGGAAACCCCTGCTTCCATCCATCAGCAAGACATGGAAAAGAATGCTCTTGGCAGCTTTGTACCCAGTAATCAAACATAGATGTTGATTTAAAAATACCAGCACAAGAGAGTGCGTGTTCCATGTTATATAAAGTACAAAGACTGGTGAAACTGATATGTGCTGTCAGAAATCAGAATTGTGGTTACTCGATGGGAGGTCATGACTGGTGAGGGCCACGCCGGGGCTCCTGGGCGCTGGAGGTCTGTTCTGCCATGTTGGGCTCCTTCTCAGGAGTTGCGTGTGTTATCCAGGTCCGTTCACCTTGTGAACATTCACTGAGCGGTCCAGTGAAGATTTGTGTCCTTTTCTGTGTGTATGTTATACTTAAGTTAAAAAATGTTCTTTTAAAACTTAAAAATATGCCCGGCCTCACACTGGCTCCTACAACCACTCTGAATTTGTCCGCCCTGAGCCAGTCCTGTCCTCAGAGCCGGTGACCACCATCTCCACCTGCCCCTTTCTCCTGTGGTTTTTAGGTCTTCCATCTTGGCTGCCCTGTCTTGATGAGCACTCTTTTTTTTTTTTCTTGGCTCCATGCCGCCTCCTCCATGAAGCCCCCTTCTCTGTGCAGTTGGTGCCCATCTCTCAGTGCACACACCTCTCCTTTTGCACCATCTCCCTGTATTCTCACAGCTCACTGACACACATCTCCCTTCCACTACATGACAACAAAACTGCCAGGATTTTTCCTTTTGGTGTTGCAGGCATTTAGCACAAAACTGCATTGTCACTGTCATTTATGTGTCTGTCTTTTCCACTGGACTGTGAACCGACATGCTAAGCCCTTGAAAATGTTGATTGAATGAATGAATAAACCAACGAGTAGGGAAAAAAACCAGTAAGCATGAGACTGGAAGACTTGGGTCTGAGCCCTAGCTCCCCTGCTTGGTGACCGTGGGCAGGTTATGGAAACTTTGTAAGGTTTGGCTCTTCAGGTGTACAGTAGAGAAAGCCCTGTGCAGGCTGCATTTTTTCCACATCACAAAGCGCTACCTCTCTGTGAGGTATTCCCCCGAACAGAGAAGTCCTCAGGTGCCAGGCTGAGTGTTTTGATGACGTGGCCAAAACTCACAGGAACGGCTGCGCCTGTTTTTGGATGGAAGCTATGCTCCCTGTGGGAGAGGCAGAACCAGCAGCCTCCCGCCACCACCTGCAGACAGAAACCTGGATCTCAGTTCTGGTTAGCACCTAGGAAGACAGAAAGATTTGGTTCGTTTGAGTTCTGTCCTTCTGTGGTGCCCCTTCCCTACCACACAGAAACAAAACGGGAAGCCACTCAACACCGCTGGGAGAGCCTGCTTCTCAGAGTGTTCTTTCTTTTGGATGATGAGCTGTTTTCCCTGTTGGTGATTAGAGCCAAAACCCTGGTAGGGAAACCTGTGGTTAGAAGCTCGGAGGCCTCTGTACAGACTTTCCTCCCCTCTGTGTGGCAAGAGGTTCCCATGGGGATTATTCTGAAGGCAGAATGGCCCTGGGCTTCACGGTCTGAGCCAGCGCCCCTCAGGCTGGTGACCTCAGGAAGAGTCAAGCTCTCCATGCCCAGAGCAGGGGGTAGGGCTGGGGGTGCCAGGCCACGGGCCCAGGGGAGGATCCCTTAAGGGTGTTGTTGAGGGGCTGCAGAGGTCATCTGGTCCTCTCAACTCCTCCGTCCTACTAGGTTGCTGATGGCCAGAGAGGCCATGACCTCTGCCTTGGTTGGCCACACAGGCAGTAAGTAAGGAAGTGAGAACAGGACTTGCCGATGGGGCCGGGATTTGGGGCACTTGTACCCCCGCTGCCCGGGCTCTGCAAGCCCTTTCCCTGCCTCTCAGGACTGGATGGAGGGAGTGTGAGCAGGGGGCTCTCCCAGGAGCAGCAGGGGGTTTTGAGGGAACCTGTGTTCTCTGTGGGTGGGGCTGAGCCGGCAGCTTCCCCAGCCTCTGGTAGAGACATATGTTTGGATCTAGTGCTGTTTAACCACCTGGTCCTCCTCCCCTGCCCTCCACCCAGCACCCAGGGGTGGAGAGTCTGGGATGAGGGAGGCCCTGGGCACGCACTGCCAGTATCATCAGCTGCAGGCAACCAGGGTCTGTCCCCGCCATAGGGCAGGGGAGGGGTGGGCCCCGTGCCCTCCCACGTAATGAGTCCGGCACTTCGAAAGCCTGATCTGAAGGCCCAGGATGAAGATGTCATTGGTCTAAAGTGAAATCAAAGGCCAGAGATCGAGCTTGTCCTAAAGCTAACATTGCTCAATTATTCTTATTCTGAGATGATGTCTTTTATGTGGGCTACACATTTCCTTTCAAATGAAATTATGGAAACTGTAGATAATCGTTTTTCATGTCTTTCTTGATCAAGTAAAGTTACCGCCTGAAATGTTTTTGAAATGTTGTTTTCTGAAATCCTAGCAGAGGCCGGGTAGAGGGGGTATAAGTACCCCAAATCCTGGCCCCATGGGCAAATCCTGCCCCCACCTCCTTCCCAGGGTCACCAGAAGGAGAGGGAACCCCCAAGAGTCTTGGAGAAGGGCCTCCCCTCCATCAGCCAGGTTTCTTACTTACAAGCAGAGAAAACCAGTTCTGGGCAATTGAAACAGAAGAGTGATTTGTGGGAGAGGTACCGGAAAGCCGTCTCCATTTCAGGCTGGATGGTAGACCAGGCTCCCTGAAGCCCTTCCCAAATAGAACAACTACGATGTTGGATCAAATACTAAAACCCTGTTTTAAATGCATTGCTGAGCTGGCACAAAAGGAAAGACCCCCACCCCCCACCCCAGAGGCTAAGCACCGAGGGAAAGTGGAAGCCCAGGTCACCTGCAAAGGGCTGTTTCGGGAAGAAAGGAGATGGGGCAGCACTGCCCCTGGCCTAGGGGTGGCCCAGAGACCCCCGAGCACTCAGCAAGTGCAGGTTCTCACCGAGAACATCGTGGGTGTTGAGGGTTTTGTTTGTGTGCTGGTTTGTCATTCTTGCTTTGTGTTTTATGTGAGGTAATGGGAGACCTTTGACATCCTCACGGAGATGGAGTAGTTGAAATGACTGGCCGAGGGTGAGAATGATAACATTCACAGAACACATGTCCATACGCAGGGATTTAAAAATAGAGAACAGTAGGAAGTAGGGAGAAAAGCAACTGTGCTAACCAACATGATGATCACAGCTGCTGTGATTGAGCTTCGGATTCCTCTGGAGTTTCAGGCAGCGCCAGCCACAAACAAAAGAGGGAAGCCGAGCACCTCCAGTGACTGACGGCTGCCGGCCCCGTTGAGTGCCCACGGGGTGCCCACTGGGTGCCCATGTTGTTTTGACTGAAACGCACTGTTTCTTATCCTCAGAACAGCCACATAAGGTGGACATCATCATTCCTGTTGTTCACAGAAGGGGCCTGAGAGGCCAGCGATCTTGTCGAAGGCCACACACAAAGCTTTCCTCACAATAAACTTGGACTTAATTCCTCTTTATATGTGAGACACCGAGGAATCAAAGGGGCAGTGGTTTTATAGCACACGCAAATGCAGTTTTTAATTTGACTTTTTCTATAGTAGCCAAGTTCTGTGCAAGGCCCTGGGTTCAGAGCAGGGGTGACCGTGCGGTGGGGAGACTCAGGGGCCACTCACCCCTGCAGTCCCAAATATGACAGTTGTGAGGAATGCGGGAGAATGGCAATCCAGGTCTCCTAATTCCATGGTGCTGTAGCATGGGATCCTGAAAAAGCTGTGTTGATGCTCATATTTTATTTTTAAGTAAGCTATATCCAAACGATTGCACCTGTAGTTAAATAACTATATTCCAAACTATTCCCCAGTCTCTCTTCTTGCTAAGAGCGGTATAGGGCCCAGCTGAGGCTCCTCAGTGCTTTCAGCTGCTTTCTTCACGTAGGAGGATCAAGAAAGAAGGTCCAGGCTGAAATCAATTGTCCCGGGCAGGAGAGGTCAGGCCCGAAGGAACTGGTTTCAGTTCAGAAGGAAAACAGGCGTGGAGGAGAGAGGGGAGGGGGGAGAAGGGACCCCCTCCGGGAGAAGGGCTGGGCACTGGGTCCGGGAACCTCCCCCTCTTTGCGCCCCTTCCTCTTCTTCCCCGCCCCCTTTCCCCCGTCTCTTTCCCTTCCCCCCACCACCCTCTCTCTCCTGATCCCCTCACCACATCCTTCTCCTGTTTGCTTAACTGTGTCTTTCCACCCCACCCTGATTTGAGATGATTCTCTAGCCTATTGAAGTAGATTGGAGCCCAAAACTGCTTTGAGGAGACATGAAAAAACTAAAAGGACAGGAATTAAAGGGAGATCTTCTGGGAAGGGTTTGAAACCAAGGAGGGAGGTGATCAGAGCACTTTCTAAACCTAAACACCTGCACTTTTGTTCAACTTGAGACCTAAAGACAGTATGTCTCTATTTTACGTAAGTGCATATCAAGGTATAAATGAATATGACTTCAGATTGAATTCTGAAAAGTCAGTATTATACCCACAGAAAGACCGCAACCCTGTTCTTCAGTAGCACATGGGAAGCCAGAATCCCGAAGCCAGCCGGTCTTGTGATCACCACTTCAGTACAGTTGCGGGCACAGTGCAAGGAGCAGCGGGGGACCCCTGTCCAGGGCTGGCACTTGGGTAGGCTGCCTGCAAGAGGTGGTGACAGGAAGCCAAGACCTGAAAGATGGGGGTTTTAGCTGAGAAGAGGATGTGAGGAAGGAGAGGCAGTGACCTCCCACTCTTGGGGAATTGCTACCCCTTGGGTGTCATGGTCTCACCCAGGGCGTGTGCAGGCAAAGCCAGGGGCTCCCCAGGAAGCACGTGGCTCTTAGCAGGTGCACAGACAGTCAGAAGAGGTGGCTCAGTTGGGCAGTTCTGAAAGCGGGTATCACACAGTGCCCAACTCAGCCCTCATAACTTCAGGAGCATCCCAGGGCACATCGGATTCAGGCAGCAGAGTCTCTGCTGTGTCCCCCAAATCTGAACATATGGGTTTCCTTTAGGGACTCAGAAATGAATATTGGAGCCTGCAGGTACCTGTGTTGGGTGGTGAGTTGTTGGTTTCCTCTTAAGTTTCACTAATAGGTTGTAATGAAGGTGGAAACAAGCCTTGTCTTTCCGGTTATGAAAGTGCATTTTCCTCCTCGTCACTAGCATGGACTTCATGGGCCTCCCAACAGGAACCTCCTACCTGGTCCTGTGGGGGGATGGCAAGCACAGAGCTTCCCGAGGGAGCTTGCCCCGTGGTTGGACAGATCTGAAATGTTTCGCTCTTCTTCTTACAAAAAAAAAAATCTACTTCGTTGAAACCTACAACCATACCCCTGGCTCTGACCCTGGAAGCAAAACAAACTAGTACTGGATAAAATGAACAATTCCACTGGTACCAGGAGCCCCAGTTTTCCTTGGAGAGTATCTGTTTCTTACGGGAGGGACCTCAACATCAAAACCGTCACAATTCATTAATTAATAGGAGAATACCATCTTCCTACTTAATTTGACAAAGGGGCCTCCAGCCAGTTCATCTAAATGTGAGACCAGATCATCTATTTATGAACTGAAAATGAGGGACATAGAAAAAAAAATCCCTATTTCACAGAACGTCAAATATCTATCTACAAAGTCAGAGGTTCATGAGTGTTTACATTGATTTTTGTAAGTAGAATGCAGATTTTATAAGAGCATTAGTGTTTGATCCATAGACAGGCCAAGGAGAAATGCAAAGTTGTTGCATTATCCTCCTCAGATTTTCTACATAAGATAAAAGGCAGTGTAGAACTTCTCCATGTCTGGGAATGAGATCCAGTTGTTCCTTATATACTATGATGAGAAATCCAGACCTGAAGTTCTAAGGAGAAAACTGGCACAGGTTTAGAGTGGGAGCTATTGAAGTAAATGAAAAGGCATGTGACATATTGGCATATGGATATTGGGGTAACCCTTTGAGAAAATTGAGTAAAAGATTGTACTTTGAGCTTATAAGGAAAGGCACATAATTGAAGGAGTAAACAGAAGTAAAAATTTGGGCAAAAATCAGAGCAAACCATTTCGACTCTTTTTTGGCAATATGGAGGTTTTAACTATTCAAAAACCATCCCGCTACAAAACATCTAAAAATGTTGGAGTCGACAAAAACCTAAGGGAGGTCATTACAGGCCCAAAACAAAACTGAGTCAGGAATCCAGAGAGCTATATTTTATGAAAAATGCTACTACTCTAAGGTCATTTGCCAATCCCCAGTTTCCAAAAAAAATAAAAAGAAAAAGAAAGCGAGCCAGTAAACAGTTTAAATACAAAATTTCTTTTCTTGGGACTTTGTTCAGTTTTAGGCGGTTGATCAGATGGGGAAAGTGACCAGGTCCCAGACTGGACAGTTGTCCTGGATCAGTCAGCCTTCAGGATTGTCAGCAGGGAGTCTCTCCTTCCACAACATCCATTACTAAAACTGTACCACAGCACAGCCCACTATACCCCTAATGCCATCTTGTTTATTAGCTGAAGAAACTCAAATTCTAGGTTTCCCTTTGCCATCTGTTGTACATTGTAACTTATGCTTAGGCAAAAAAAAAAAAAAAAAAAAAAAAAAATTAGATGTAGTAAACTCAGGAGAAGCTTCTTGGGTGTTGTATTTGATGTTACCTCCAACCTGCTCAGACTTGTTTTTGTTTCTGGTTGTTACCAAACCAAGAACTGGGGGACTGAGACTCATGTACACAGAGGGAAGTCCTTGTAGGACCAGGGAAAGGAAAGTGCTCGAAGACTAAGTATCAGTAGCCTTCACTTCGATTTTCCACAGCTGTTTAGAAAGCAGGATTAAGAACGAGCAGGGGGGCTTCCCTGGTGGCGCAGTGGTTGAGAGTCCGCCTGCCGGTGCAGGGGACGCTGGTTCGTGCCCCGGCCCAGGAGGATCCCACATGCCGCGGAGCAGCTGGGCCCGTGAGCCGTGGCTGCTGAGCCTGCGCGTCCGGAGTCTGTGCTCCGCAACGGGAGAGGCCACAGCAGTGAGAGGCCCGCGTACCGCAAAAAAAAAGAAAGAAAGAAAGAAAGAAAGAACGAGCAGTGATCATTCTGGACTTCGTCGGGGGCAGCGCATATAAGAACGGACATGGCTTATAAAAGCACCCCTGAATGCCTGCAGTTGAAGGAATGTGAAATGACATCACACAGGGAGGGTTTTGGCTCAAATAAGGGATCTGTTTTCCGATGGACCCCAATCAGGAACTGCTCTCATGCCTAAGAGCTAGTAAGGTAGAGCAGACTATCAACAAGCCAGAACAGAGAATCGTCCAGCTGACTGAGAAGGAAACAATGACCAGCCAATTTTAAATGTTCAGCAGAAAATACAGCAAGGAGGAAATCTCCTTAGAAATCATGTTTATAAGATCGCATTCTGAAAATGAACCCTAACAATTACACAACTATGGACTGAATTCTCCTGCATGAAAAAACATCCTGACGTACAAACCTGCCATTGCAATATGGGCTGGACTGGGACAAAAGCAGGGGGACTTACACGAGGGTGAAGGTGGCAGAACTTATGTCTCATCAGAGTAACACCCTAAGTCACATCTGGTGACGGGTTTTGACCCATTTTTTAAGTCAAGCAAGAAATAGAGGCTAATTTTATAATTCCACTGCTTTATTAGTAGTATTTTTTATGTTATGTGATTATGGTTTTCATTTCCAAGTGTGGGTCCAGCCATCTAATCTTTCATTTCTTACCTAAAGTCTTAAGTTCAAGAAATTCTCCACGTTTTGTCATAGAGGCCTCTGTACAGAGAGGAATTTATGGCACCATTAAGGACAAGCATCCGGTTCCCTAGATGGGGTAAAACTAGGGAAGTATCCCCCAGCCAGGAGTCTCCAACAGAACTGTATTAATCGGCTCAGGCTGCCATAACAGAATACCCCAGACTGAGGGGCTTAAACAACAGAAATTAATTTTTTCACAGTTCTGGAAGCTAGGAGTCTCCAACAGAACTGTATTAATCGGCTCAGGCTGCCATAACAGAATACCCCAGACTGAGGGGCTTAAACAACAGAAATTAATTTTTTCACAGTTCTGGAAGCTAGAAGTCTAACATCAGGGTTAGGGTTGTTTTCTTTCTTCCTGTCTTGTAGACAACCGCCCTCTTGCTGTGTCCTCACATGGCCTTTTCTCTCTGCGTGCTGGGGGGAGGGAGTGGGGGATGGATTTCTGGCATCTCTTCTTATTCCTATAAGGACACCAGTCCTACTGGATTAGGGCCCACCCTTATGACCTCATGTATCCTTAAATGCCTCCTTAAAGTCCCCGTATCCAAATACAGTCACATTGGGGTTAGGGCTTCAACATATGAATTGGGGGAAGATACAGTTCAGTCCAAAACAAGACTATTGCTGTATGGAAGGTCATTTGTGACATTCGAGCATATGACAAAACCCCAGACTTGTATATACCTCCCAGTTGAGAGGAAAAAGCATTGCCTTCACCTTCACAAGACATGGCTTTGAATCGTCTGCAACTTATCTGCTGTAGTGGTCTTGGGCAAGTTCCTTAACAGGGTTTTTGTGAGGGTCACATAAGATATTATGTGAAAATGTATAGTCCTAAGCCCTACAAATGGAAGAAAACTAATACATTATAGTTCAATAGGACTTTTTGATCATTCTGTATGCTCACAGTCAAAATAATGTGACTGGGTAGGGTCAAATAAGGAACTTAGATGGCTACAGTATGGGTCATTTTAGGAAAAAGCAACTTGAGTCGATTTCCAGAGTTTTTCAGGGTTAATTTTCTCATGTTGGTTCCCTTGTACCAAAATATGAACAGCTCTACTGCCAAAAATTATGTCCTTTGCCCTATTTTCCAAAGCTGTCCTCCTTCTCCTTCCAAAAGTGAAAAAGGATTAGGATTAACAGTTAGACAAACTAGTATGTATGTGTCTTTCATGGAGAAAAAGCAGAATTCACTTACTCGGTTAGTCATTTTTCTAACAATCAAACACTCTGTCCTGAAGCCCTTTAAACTGGATATTGTGTTGAATGATGTCACTAATGTTAATTGACAGTTTGCTGGAAACTGTCTCTTAAAAACTCTCAATTTCTGTTCAAGACCTGTTTATTTTGTTACAGAATTAGAAATCAAGGAGAAACTTCCAGAAAGAAAAAGTGTGTATGTGTGTGTGCGTGCCTGTGTTTTGGCTTTTATACTAGGAAGGTCATTTGCAAGAGAGAGACAAAAAAAAAGAAGAAGAAACAAGTAGAAATGAAATTAGACCTGTGTTTATACAGTTCTCCACATTGGCCCAGGACTTATTTTTGAAAGTTTGTAAACTAGCCTTCCAGTTTAAATTGAATAAGTAGGTGCAGCTGAGTAAATGGGGAGATGCCGGTTTGCGACCATGTGTTTTCACTTTAAAATTACATTGAAGAGGAACAGAGGGGGTTAGAAACAAAAATAAGAAAGGGAGATATAAGACAGGCTGTGTTTAAAGGGAAAATGTGAGAAAACGAAGAGTCAAAACAGAAGTACTCTTTGCTTGGCCCAAGGGGCCCGAGGCTGCTCCACCCTGATAGCAGAGAAAGAACAGCTTTCTCAGAGCCCTCCCTCCAGACCTGGCAACGGATGCAGGAACCTGCCAGGCAGGGAACGCCACACACTGAAAGGTGGGGTGCTGGCACGGGACTGTAAGAGGTCAGGAGACATTCTGGATGGTCTGGATTAAAGACACGGCCATCCAGGAGGGAGTCTCCCCCTAGTGTCCCCGGGGCAGAACCAACCCCCAGTATCTGAGGATGTAACCATATTTGGAGATACGTCTTTAAAAGTGATTGAGTTAAAACGAGGCTGTTAGGGTGGGTCCTAACCTGATCGGATGGCGTCCTTATAAGAATAGAGCCAGGGGTGTGTGCTCACAGCCGAAAGACCATGTGAGGACACGGAGGGAAGAGAGCCATCTGCAAGCTGAGAGGTGTCAGGAGAAACCAGCCCTGCTGGCACCTTGATCTTGGACTTCCAGCCTCCAGAACTGTGAGAAATAAGTTTCTGTTGTTTAAGTCCCGCAGTCTGTGATACTTTGTTAGGACATCCCCAGCAAACTAACTGGGTGCTGAAGAAAACCACAGCCACAGCACCCATTAAAGGGGGGTTGTTTTCTTGCCAGTACCAACATGGAAAGAATCATGTGGCTTCTCACTTTAACACCAGGGGAATTGCTTAGTTTCTGCCTCCTTAACTGCCCAGGGCACATTGTAAAAGCCATCTGGACACTGTAATCACTTCTGGGAGATTCTAAAAGACTTCCTTCAACTTATCCCAGTAATCTGCAACATCCCTGTTAAGGATTAAATTATGCCCCCCCCAATATGTTGGAGTCCTAACCCCTGTACCTCAGCAAGTGACTTTATTTGGAAATAGGGTCTTTTTTTGTTTTTGTTTTAATGGTAATTTATTTGTCATTGTAATTTATGACAAACCAAAGTACAATTTATTCTGAATGTTTTCCAGAAGTCTTTCTTCCAAAAAGAAAAAAAAAGAGCATTTAGTATTATAAAGAATTGTATTTAAAGGCAACCAATGTGGAATCCATTGACCTCTTGAGGGTACCTGAAATATAATTAAACTACAATCATCAAGGCTTTTACAATTCATAATTCTAAACAAGAGTATTATTTATAAAGAAGTGCAAATTGACTTCTACTTTCAACTTTAGTTAAATGAAGACACTCAGTATTCTTCCTGAATAATAGTTTTTCACATTTCATGCTTTCATCTATTAACAATCATTTTGTAATGAAACAGTCTTCATCTACTCTTATCCCAGCTCTTGTGATGATTTCTAAATGTAGGAAGGCCTGTGAAACATAAGGTGCTACACTTAACCTGGTTGGCCTCAGTACCATGAATTTTTCTTCTGCTAAAGTTTTAAGTGAATATATGTTACAAGCAAGTTCTTTTGAGATAAAGCTTGAGCTGCTGTCAGGAACCATAAACGTTACTCTGGAACAGTTACTCTTCTGTTTGAACTTCATTACTACAGAGGAAAAATGTTCCACCATGGTTTTGATGTTTTGGAATGTCTTAACTTCTGGGTCTCAAAGCTGGACGGGGTCTACATTTTAGAGAATTGGCACCCATAATGCCACAAGTGAGCTGGTCATCTACTTCCACCTCAATAGTCACTGTGACTTTGAGCTCCTTTGTAGTGATATACATCAGTGTCTTCATAAATAGCTTCTGTGGTGACAGCAGGAGCTAATGGATCAAACTCCATTACCTCATAGTAATTGGATGGCTGGGAATCATTCTTTGTCATCGCTGGTTGATTGCTGGGCAAGGATGGTGGTCTCTGCTTTGTTGGTGTCGCTGGAATGGTCTGTAGACTAACCAGCTGTAGTAATGCTGAATTTGAATATTCCAGAAAACTCTCATATGTATGACCTGAGGCAAGGTTTTGGCTGGTCCTTTGGGCAAACAGGGATGTTTCTGTATTTTCCGAGGCTAGCAAATCCACCTGTGGATGAAGGCTGGGTTTTGGAGAGCTGAAATTTAAGTCTGAAAGCTGAGCATTCAGGGTGTTGTATTCTCCCAGAGTGGCCCTATGCGTCGGAGGGCTGGGACTTAGGTCAAGGAGATCAGAGGATGGGGCTGAAAGTTCACTGCTAGTATTGGCATCTCCCCCTGGTTCTTATTTTGCTCCAAGATCCTTTGTTGGTTTCGAGTAAACCTCTCATATCCAAGGGTGGTGTTACTAAAGTCCTCATTCACTTGAATTAGCTCAACAGTGACATCTTCATTCTCCACCACCACGAGCAGGTCCATGATCGTCTCTTGCATCTCCCGACCCGTCTTATAAAGTTTCTGCAGAAGCTCTTTGTCTTCACGGTTTTCAGACCCAGCAATATTCTCCATCAGTATGGCAGACATCACTCTCACATTCATTTACACCATATCCAATTCACTGTGCAGTTTTCCAGTCTGTTCTGGAACCAATGTAATACTGGAGTCCTTGGGAACTACAGAAGAAAGAGCTGGTGCAGTAGGAACAGACGGTGGTGGGTTCGGTGAGATCTGAGCAGTCTCTCGTCTGGCTGTTTCAGCATCTGATGGAGGAGACTGAACATCTTCCTTACACTTCTTGCACTTCACTTACATCCATACCTCCTGGGAAACCCTGCAACCACGTCGTAATGAAATTCAAAATTCTCTTCTGAATGTCTGTTGGCAAGGTATATCTGGGATTCAGCAGCTTAACTAGACTGTCTTTAACAAATTCCTTCTTCACAATCAGAGACTGGAAACTTGGACCACAGTTCTGTATGCACATGTCAATAAGTGACAAGGTAAGTTGGGTTTCTTTATGATTGTAGTTTTTGGAAATCCTTTTCTTCAAAGCTTTTACTGCATCTTTTGGCCCATCGTGAGCAATGTTAATTATGTCACAGATGTGCATAAACTGGCCCCAGCGTTCAGTCTGAACTCCAGCAAATGTAGCCTTTTCTATGTGCTGGCCCACGGAGGTTGCCAACGGGTCCCGGTGACTCTTCCCGAGCGCCGTGGTAGCGCAGGGAGCCAGCCTGGGCCTCCGCCACCGTTCCCAACCGGAAATAGGGTCTTTACAGAGGTAATCAAGTTAAGATGAGGTCATTGGGGTGGGTCCTAGTCCAACATGACTGGTGTTCTTATAAAAAGGGGAAGTTCGGACATAGACACACACAGGTAGAACACCATGTGAAGATGCAGGCAGAGATCTGGGTGATGTTTCTATAAGCCAAGGAAGGACAACAATTACAGGCCAACCACCGGAAGCTGGGAGAGAGGCATGCACAGGTTCTCCCTCACATCTCTCAGAAGGAACCAGCCCTGCTGTTGTTGCTTTGATCTCAGACTCCTGGCCTCCAGAACTATGAGACAATACATTTTCATTGTTTACGCCATGCAGTGCGGGGTACTTTGTTATGGCAGCCGCAGGAAACAAATACAGTCCCAGTTCAAAGTGTTTCTCTTCTCGGCTCCTGGAAACGTGTGTGGGGATTGAAAAATTGTCATATTTGGTCTACGGGGGTCTGGCTGCCCAAGACAGAGCCTAAGATGGCAGCCGCAGTGTTTTGGGTTTTTAGCTTTTGGGTGGTATAAATGACGAATTAAAATTGTACATATCTAAGGTACACAACCTGATGTTTTGATACACGTATACACTGTGAAATGATCACCACAATCAAGTTAATGGACACCACCTCACATAGTCATCTTTTGTATGTGTGTGGAGAGAACACTTAAGATCTACCCTCGTAGCAAATTTCAACTGTACAATATAGTATTGTCAACTGTAGTCGCCGTGCTGTACATAGCTCTCCAGAATTCGTTCATCTCGCCAGACTGAATTTTTGTACCCTTTGATAAACACCTCCCCTTTCCCCCACCCCCTGGCAACCCTCATTCTGTTCTGAGCCACAGAGGCTTATAACCTCATCTTGGAAGTGATATAAAGTCACTTCTTTGTATCTATGGATAACAGTGTGTGAGGGGATTACTCAGGGTGTGAATCCCAGGCAGGGGGATCATAGGGGCTGTCTTGGGAGCTGCCTACCTCTGACCTTTGTGGGCCTTCCACTGACTGACTCTGGGCAAGGCTGTGACGTTTGTGGGTCTCCCTAGTTGGCTTTTATCTGCATAATGACAAATAATGATTGCAAGGTGTTGGACTATTCAAGTGGTTACATATGTTGTCCCGTTTAATTGGTGCATCAATTTCCCAAGGCAGGGATTCTGTTTCCATCTTCATGAATGGGGAACCGCCGGCTAATATTCAGGAGGTCTTGAACTCAGGGCGGCCTCGTCCTCTGAGCTGCCATGTTTTTAATGAATGAACAGAGAGGGTTGGACTCCGGAGCCCCTTCCAGCTCTAGTCTCCGGGAAGCCTGGGGCTCTGAGGAAAGGCTCTCACCCTGATGCTGGGGGGCCTGGGTTCTGGAGCCCCTGCTCTTCCTGCAGCTGGGAGCAGCTCCACCTCCCTGGGCCTGGGGTGCCTCAGGCACACACTGCTATCCTTTGGGGAGATTCTGTTTCTGAACAGAGGTGGGCTGTCGTGTCTGTTTCTTTGGCTAGGCCGCAGGGATCACCCCTGACCCGACCGCGGGGGCCCCCGGTGCTGCTGGGCCAGCTGGCTGTGACACATGCGAAGCCAGGTCACGAGCTGTCATTCATTTCACCTTTCTTTCCAAACATTTATTTCTGCTATTTTGAGGAGAAGGTTCTAGACCAAACAAGGCCATAGCTTGTGGCCATTTGTTGCAGGTCTGGGACACCTCCTGACCACAGCGGGCTGGTCAGCAGAGGTCTCCTTCCTCCAGAGGCCCTGGGCGCCCGCACCGAGGGTCTCATTTCCTCTGTCCCTCGGTGGTTACATTTTGGGATTCTCTTGATTTCTTTTCAAGATCCACCCCGTCCACTCCTTGGTGACCAGAGCGGGCAGGGGCTGGAGCTGGCCTGCAGGGCACGTCTGCTCCCATGACCAGGCCTCCAGCCTCCCCTTACTCCCACCGGCAACCATGGAGCCACGTCAGCGTCCCTTCCGAGCAGAGTTTGGATGGTTTTCTGTTTTGACACAACTGCTGTCTGCCCTCCCTCCTCTCCCTCTTCTGTCTTTCTCCCTCCTGGCCCTGCTTATTATTATCAGGAGAAAACAGGTCCACATTTAAACTTCAAAGGCAAGTGGGAAACCCATGTTTCGAGACACTGCCGAGGCCTAGGCTTCAAGAGAGCTGTCACCCCCCTTCCCACAGCCATGGGGAGCCCGTGCTCAAGGTCAAGGTGAAGCCCAGTCTGTGACCCACCTGAGGAATTCTGGAATGTCATGGGGCCGACAGGACTCTCACGAGCACCCCTGGCTTGGCGGGAGGCCCGAGGAAGGGGTTTTGGAGGCCATGGGGCTGAGTTCCTTGTAGGAGGGTACTGCACCCATGATAAGGGGACAGGGCCAGACAGGCAGGTTGAAAAGCTTCAGGGCCTGGGGCTTTTCGCTCCACAGGTGTGTTCAAATGTTGGCAAAACAACTGATCATCAGCCAGTGTTAAGTGTTATGGTGCAGCCAGGCCAACCAGTGGGGCCTCCCTGAGCTAATCACCAGCAGGCACTGAATCACTGTCCTCCTGTCTTTTATCCAGTGAATTAGGGAGCCCCTAGGACTGGTCCTGTTCTGCCTTACCCCACAGTAAGTGGAAGGCAAACTTCCTATTCCCCAAATGAGTCCTAATGTATTGTTTTTACTCCTGCCCTTTGAGTACATTCACTCAGTCTATTGCTTTCCCTTGTTTAATAGGGTGTGAGCTGTGGAGGGAAATTGTTGTGGTCTTTATCCTGTGATGCTAAATGGTCCTTCCAGCCTCCACCTCACGTATGAAGGCCACCTGGCGGGAAGGCAGTGCAGCAAAACCAAAAAGAGCTTGAGTCTGGTCGCAGACAGGCCCACTCCACCACCAGCTGTAGCACTTTGAGCAAGGCCCACAAAAATATTTGAAACTTTTTGCTTACCTCTAAAATTGGGACAGTAATCTCTGTTTTGCAGACTTATGGTGAGGGAGACCATGCACGTAAAATGCCTAGCATGTAGTAAATGTTCAATTGAACAATTTTCTCTTTCTTGCTTCCCCTTGAACCCGTCCACCCAGGTGGGGCGAGGAAGGCTCATAGCCCAGAGATCACATGAGAGATGACAAGTGTAGAGAGATGACAAGTGTAGACAGATATCCGTGCAACTCCTGTTCTCGTGATCCTGCTGTGATCGAATTCCACAGTCCCAGCCCACACCCTGGGAGGCTCGGGACACCCGAGAGGGAGCTTCTCTGAAAAATAAAGTTGCCACTTGCCTGCTACCCCAGGTTACACTGGATCACCACATAATGAAATGATTTTCCTTCCCCCTTTTATTTCCTCTCTTTCTTTCTTTCTGAGACAAATGGAAAAATAATTTGATCCCCTTGAATCTTTTCACCCTGGGTATTTCCCCCTTCACACCCGAGTGCCGCCCCTGGATAAACGGGAACACATGTGCTGAAAGGCCAGCCTTCACCCTCCTGACTCAGGGCCCTCCTTCTCTTGGGACGCGGGTTTCCTTTCAAACCTCAGAATAAATTCATCACAGCAGGAAGAACATTGTTTTTCTTCAAAACTTGAAGGAAAAAAAAAAAGCAAATCCCATATCACAATTATTCCATTTCAGAGGGAAAATGTTGCCCTTTAATCTCAAAATTTCTTCTCTCCTGAAGGCTGTGGTCGAGGTGACTCGCAGACTCAGTACAGCTGCTTTTTTTGCAGAGTCTGCACTGATTCACTGCTTTGGGGATCCAAAGGGTGACACATACATATTTTGAATATTACCCTGGGTGTAGATCTGCATCGTGGCTTGACTTAAAACGCTTCTGCTTCTTGAAATGTTCACACGTGGACGCTTTCAGTGGAGTTTTTACTTAAATAATCCTCAGTACAGTTCTTCCATTTGAAAGTTGAACTTTCTGAAAAATATGCTGTGAACCTTAGTATGTTTTTTTGTTTGTTTGTCCTTTTGTTTGTTTGTTTGTTTGTTTTTTACTGTGGCTCCTCTGACATCCTAGCCCATCAGAGAAAAACCCTTTTTTCTTTAATGAAAACACACAATGACAAATGCCCAGTGCCGTGGACATTAAGCTCTTCGGTTTGACCATCTTCTGTAGCACACATCAGAGAAGCAGGATGTCTTCTTGAACTGAAACGTTGGCTCAAGAATTCCTGTAAACTTCCTTACACTTCATTTTAAGAAAAACTCCCTGACCCTGAGCATACTTCTCCTTTGCTGCCAGGCGTCTTTCTGTTTATGTAGACTTTGTTTACATGTGCCCCCTGTTAATAAAAATCTGTATTTAACAGATGCACTCAGGCACCTTGGAAACTAATTTTCTTTCAAACTCAAGCACTTTCTGGGAAGGAATAAAAGGAGCGGAGAGTTGGGTTGGCAGCTCTCCATCGCGTGACCATTTATCGTCAAGGAATGTAGCAGAAGACGGCTCCCGCTATTTCCTTTTGATTTTGGTGTGTAAATCTGCTCTCACCTAAAGCTTGACCATATGATGGTGCAGACACACATTAAACTGATTATTTCTGTCTGAGCTGTGCGTAGAATGTGCACTCTAAATTGCACATAAAAATGTTCCCCCAAATAGTACCACCTGCCTGCAGAAGTATCATTTTCTTTCACAAAGACAGACCCAAATGTGTTTCTGGCATTCTGCTGCCTCTGGCTGATGAGGTTGTCGCCCTGTCCGTGCTGGGCGCAAGCCTGGCCTGGGGCTTCCTTCCCGATGAAGGCAGGGACTCCAGGGGTCTCCTCAGAAGTGTCTTGGACTCTTGCTCAGAAGACTGTCTCAGGTATTTAGGGAGCAGCTCCTCGCTATCAAAGGGGTAAGAGAGGAAAGTGAGTGGGGGTGGGGTGGGAGGGGCTGGAATAAAGAGAGCAGAGAACAAAGGAGCAGAAGGGGGTGAAAGTACAACGCCAACCGTCACAACCCAAGACAAAGCTCGCCCAGAACAGGAGAGAGAAACAAACCCAGGGAAGAGGAAGGAGAAAGGAACGTAAAACTAAAAAACGAGAATTGTTTCCGTTTTCAAAAGGCACAATGAAAACTAGGCCCAGAAAGGCAAGATCAGATTATTGTGATTTCTCCTGATTAACGAGAGAAGTTGAATATCCTATTATCTTTCAAACATCTGCCATGCCCTCCCGAATTCAAAGAAGGGAAGGGCGTTTGGAAGGAGAAAGAAAGGTGTTTTGCCCATATAGGGGCACACTGAGAGCTTTTGTTCTCCAAAGAGCTCTTCCCTGACTTACTCTACTAACTTCTTTGCCCGGAGAAAAGGGAGTTTTCATCCTTTTGAGGTGAAACCTCATCCCGTCTTTGGGGGCCACGCTTTCAAATGCTCCATTTCCTAATTATCCGGGGCTGTGCAGAGGGTACCACACAAAGACCTGAAAATCCTCAGAATTTTCATGGTCATTTTATGCTCTGGTTACAGACCTTTTGAATCTAAACATGGAAGATAGTAGAATGTCTTAGCAGTAAGGGTAGACGTTTTCAGGACCATAACTTGTCCATCAGTGTCTTTGGCAGCTTGGAAGGCTGAAGGCTGGGCTGCCTCCTCACAGGCTTTGGGGTTGTCTCCATCCCTAACAGCCTAGGGCCCTTCATCCTTATCCTGTCTGTGCTTTGTGCTCCTATGTTCGTGTTAGCCAAGTTCCTCAAAAATAATCTCTGTCCCTGTCTCCACATCCTCACCTCATGTTGCCACATGGGCCTCTGTAAATGAACTTCCCTGCGCTACACCCTGCTATTCACCCTGCCCTGGCAGTTTATCCATGACCACTGACCACCGAAGGCAGTGGGTTCTTTTCAGTCCATCTCTTGTCCTCTCTGTGGTGCCTGGTGATGTTGACTCTTCCTTCTAGAATCTCCTTGCATGCTGAGCTTCACCACACACCCTTTCCTACTCCCTTCTGCCTGTTGTGACTGCTGATTCTCCCCCTCCCATGCAGACTCCTGACCCTTAGTCCATCCTCAGGGTGTGGTATCTCCCTCAAGATGAGCCATCCAGACTGGGCCCCAGCCACATGTTAGCCCTCTGCATTCTGCTGCGACACCCCCAGCTCCTGCGGGGAAGTATTCTTGCCAAGGTCTCTGCAGTAGGCTGAGTGTTAGCCCCCAAAGATATCCACATCCTAATCCCTGGAACCCGTGGATGTCACCTCACATGGCAAAAGGGACTTTGCAGATGTGATTAAGTTATGGATCTTGGGATGGGGAGCTTATCCTGGATTATCTAGGTGGACCCTAGATGTCATCGCATGTGTCCTTGTAAGAGCAAGGCAGAGGAAAATTTGACACAGAAGAAGAAAAAGCAATGTGAAGGTGGAAGCCGAGATGGGAGTGATCAATTTCACCACCAGCCAAGGAACATCAGCAGCCTCTAGAAACTGGAGGAAGCAGTTCCTCACCCCCAGCCCCAGAGATTTTCCCCTTAGAGCCTCCAGAGGACGCAGCCCGCTGATACCCTGACTTGACCCCAGTGAGACTCATTTCAGACCTCTGGCCTCCAGAACTTTAAGAAAATAAATGTGTATTGTTTTAAGGCACCAAGTTCGTGGCAATTTGTTACAGCAGCTCCAGGAAACTAAAACAGTCTCCAAGAGCCCCTCACTGACAGATCCGTTGGACATCTTTCAGTCTCCATGTCTCCTGGCAGAAGTATTTGGTAACACAGGTCTTTCGCTCTGGAACCTCCTCTTCCTTTGACTCCCATTTACCCAGCTTTCAACAGCCAATCAAGAGCCAGGTTCTGGGGATTCCACCCACCAAACAGATTCAGCCTCAGTTCAGGCTCTCACCATCTCTTGCCTGCATCCCTCTGTGTCCTACCTGGACCATTTCTAGTCTTATATTAACATCCAGTTGCCCCAACAACTCGCTGCAGCTGACTTGTCAGTTTCATATGGTTCAACCCAATAGATATGGTTGAAACGATACCGGTGGGGAAAAAAATTATTGGACGTAAATATTTTAAAATACTGCTAAATGCATGTAAGCTTGTTTCAACCTTTTCTCCAGGGTCTCTGAAACTCCAGGGACCTGGCTGTGTGGGAGACACCCCCTTGCTCCTTCTCTTTCTCCCTGCCCAGTCCTTCCCGTTACAGGCTCTGATTCCCTTTGGCTCCTTAGCTCGCTAGTCAAATTGTTTTCCTCGAAGTTGCCGCAGCCCAGACTCAGTTTACCTCAGTTCTTCTTTGACAGAAATTTTCTCAAGTCTCTCCTGGAGGCCAGCGTGAGACTCCTCCATCCTCAATAGAAGGACTTTCAGCTCCTAAAAACTGGATCTTCAGACCCTTCAGTTCGATCTCATTAGCATGGTGAAGAAACTCCCCATCTTAGCCCTCCCTGTGGTAATGCATTTAAAGCCCACATTTCTTTTTTTTTGGTCTTTTTGTCTTTTATTTTTTCACTTTTAAATTTTATATTAATTTTTATTGGAGTATAGCTTCTTTACAATGTTATGTTAGTTTCTGCTGTACAACGAAGTGAATCAGTTATATGTATACATATATCCACTCTTTTTAGATCTCCTTCCCATTTAGGTCACCACAGATCATTGAATAGAGTTCCCTGTGCTAAACAGTAGGTTCTCACTAGTTATCTATTTATTGACATATATACACATTTCATTTTAACTCTTTCCCCTAGAGCAAACCCCTCAATTCTCTGAGGTTGAATTGGGGGCTGAGCATTGCTATTGTTCTAGATGCAAAACATGGCCTTTTAATTTTCCTTTCCAATATTAGATTTTTTAAAAATCTACAAAAAAACTAAGGAGACTATAACATCCCTGGGCAAAATTTCTCTTTGCAAGTTCACGGCAAATCTTTGTAACTCTTCCCATTTATAGCACTTTCTCTCCCTAGTGTCCCCCCGTCTCCCAGTGCCCAGTCCTCCCACAACTCCCCACAGCCTTCAGGATGTCCTCACTGCTATTGGTCCCATCCCCTTCCCCACACGTTGTGTTCCAGAAACACTCAGCCACATGTAGTTGCCAGAAATAGTAAACTCCAGGCCTTGATTTTCATGCTTCCCTGGTTCTCAAACACATTCTTTCTCTCATTGAACCAAGGACACCACAGACACATATGCTTAAATTTTTTTTTTGATAATTTTTGACTCTTCATTTTGTAATAATTTCACACATAAAAAGTTGGGAAAATGGCACAAAGAAGTCCCCAAATGTTAACATCTTCCATAAACTCTGCAATTATCAAAATCAGAAAAATAACACTGATTCCATGTTATTATCTAATCGACATACCTACTTCAGATTTCAGTGATTATTCCACTGATGTCATTTTTGGGTTAGTTTCCAATCTACTATTGTACGTTGCATTTAGTTATTATGTCAATTTACTGTCAATTCCATGTTATTATCTAATCTGCAGACCTACTTCAGATTTCAATAATTGTCCCACTGATGGCATTTCTGGGTTACAGTTTCCAATCTACTATTATACGTTGCATTTAGTTGCTATGTCAGTTTACTGTGGACCACTTTTTTCTGGCTTCCTTTATCATTCATGGCCTTCACACTTTTGAAGTGCACTGGCAAGTTGTTTTATGTAGTCATTCTCAATTTAGGTATGTCTGATGTTACTTCATCTTAAGTTAGTTATGCATTTTTGGCAAGACTGCCACAGAATTACTCCAGTACCAAAACCAACCAAAGGTATCACAAGTTGAAAAAAAAAAAAAAAACCAACACAGACTAATATTACTTATGAATAAAGGTGCAAAAATCCTAACAAGGTATTAGTAAACCAAATCCAGAAACATATATAATTATACACCGTGACTAAGTGGGATTTTTTCTAAGAATGCAAGGTTGGCTCAACATATAAAAATCAGTTTATGTAATAAACCATAGAATAAAGAACAGAAAACACATAATCATTTCGACAGACACACACAAAACATTTGACAAAATCCAACACTCTTTCATCATAAAAATACTCAGTATACAAAAACCAGCTGCATTTCTATACACCAGTGGTGGACAATCTGAAAATGAAGTTAAGAAAACAATTTCACGGGCCTCCCTGGTGGCGCAGTGGTTGAGAGTCCGCCTGCCGATGCAGGGGATACGGGTTCGTGCCCCGGTCTGGGAGGATCCCATATGCCGCGGAGCGGCTGGGCCCGTGAGCCGTGGCCGCTGGGCCTGCGCATCCGGAGCCTGTGCTCCGCAACGGGAGAGGCCACAAGAGTGAGAGGCCCGCATACCGCAAAAAGAAAAAAAAAAAAAAAAAAAAAAAAAAAGAAAACAATTTCACTTACAATAGCATACTTAGGTATACATTTAATGAGATGGTACAATACATATACACTGAAAACTGCAAAACATTGTTGAAAAAATTAAAGAATACTTAAATAAGTGGAAGGACATGTTTATGGATTAGAAGGCTTGACATTATTAAGATGGTAATATTCTCTAAATTGATGTACAGTTTCAATGCAATATCTACTGAATCCTCATGGTTTATTTATTTATTTTTTTAAGACTTTATTTTTCAGAGAACCTTTAGATTCACAGCAAAATCGAGGTGAAGGTACAGAAATTTTCTATATATTCTCTGACCTTCCCACCCCCCATCTATAGCCTCTTACATTGTCAACATTCCTCACCAGAGCAGTGCCTTTGTTATAACTGATGACCCTACATGGACGCATCATAATCACTTAGTCTGCAGTTTACATTATAATGTAGGCTTGGTGTTGTACATTCTGTGGATTTGGACAAATGTATAACGACATGTATCCACCATTATACTATCATACAAAGTATTTCCACTGCCCTAAAAATCCTCTGTGCTCTATCCATGTCTTCCCACCCCTACTCCTCCAACCCCTGGCAATCACTGATCTTTTTACTGTCTGCATAGTTTTGCCTTTTCCATAATGTCATATAGTATGAAGACTTTTCAGATTGGCTTCTTTCCCTTAGTAATACACATTTAAGGTCCCTCTGAGTCTTTTTATGGCTTGACAGCTCATTTCTTTTTAACACTGAATAATATTGCATTGTCTGAATATATGACAGCTTATTTATTCATTCATCTGCTGAAGGATACTTTGGTTCTTCCAGGTTTTGGCCATTCTTAATAACATTGCTATAAACATACTTATGCAGGTTTTTGTGTAGATACAGGTTTTCATCTCCTGTGTGTACATATCAAGGAATACAATTGCTGGATCATATGGTAAGAGTATGTATAGTTTTGTAAGAAACTGACTGTCCTCCAAAGTGGCTGTACCATTTTGCATTCACACCAGCAATGAATGAGAGTTCCTGTTGCTCCACCTCCTTGCCAGCATTTGGTGTTGTCAGCATTTGGTGGTGTTCTGGATTATGGTCATTCTAACAGATGCATAGTAGTATCTTACTGTTTAAATTTGCATTTTCCTGATGACAATAGGAAGTGAAGCATCTTTTCCTATGCTTTTTTGCCATCTGTATACCTTCTTTGGTGAGGTGTATGTTTAGGTCTGTGGCTCATTTTTCAGTCGGGTTATTTGCTCTTTTATTGTTGAGTTTTAAGAGTTCTTCAGATATTTTGGATAAAAGTCGTTTATTAGATGTGTCTTTTGCAAATATTTTCTCCCAGTCTGTGCTTGTCTTCTCATTCTCTTGACATTTGTTTTTAGCAAATCAGAAGTGTTTAATTTTTTTTTTAATGTTGTGGGTAGGAGTTTATTTATTAATTAATTAATTTATTTATTTTTGCTGTGTTGGGTCTTCGTTTCTGTGCGAGGGCTTTCTCTAGTTGTGGCAAGCGGGGGCCACCCTTCACCGTGGTGCGCAGGCCTCTCACTATCACGGCCTCTCTTGTTGCAGAGCACAGGCTCCAGACGCGCAGGCTCAGTAGTTGTGGCTCATGGGCTTAGTTGCTCCACAGCATGTGGGATCCTCCTAGACCAGGGCTCGAACCCGTGTCGCCTGCATTAGCAGGCAGATTCTCAACCACTGCGCCACCAGGGAAGCCCAGAAGTGTTTAATTTTAATGAAGTCTAGCTTATTGGTTATTTATTTCATGGATCATGCCTTTGGTATTGTATCTAGAAAGTCATTAAAATATTCAAGGTTGGGCTTCCCTGGTGGCGCAGTGGTTGAGAGTCCACCTGCCGATGCAGGGGACATGCATTCAAGCCCCGGTCTGGGAAGATCCCACATGCCGCAGAGCGGCTGGGCCCGTGAGCCATGGCCGCTGGGCCTGCGCGTCCGGAGCCTGTGCTCCGCAACGGGAGAGGCCACAACAGTGAGAGACCTGCGTACCGCAACAAAAAAAAAAAAAAAAAAAAAAATTCAAGGTTATGTAGGTTTTTTCCAATATTATCTCCTAGGGCCTGCTAGCTACTTTGCTGAAAGTGACAAGCTAATCCTAGAATTCATATGAAAATTCAAGCTACCCAGAACAGTCAAAACAACCTTGAAAAATAAGAAAAACATTTTAGGATTCATGCTTCCCAACTTTAAAACTCACTACAAAGATAAAGTAGTCAAGACTGAGTAATCAAGATCAATGGAATATAATAGTCCAGATATAAACCCATACGCTTATAGTCAATTAATTTTCAACAAAGGTGCTGAGACAGTTCAAATGGGGAAAAGAATGAAGTTGGACCCCTACCTTGTACAGTAAAGAAAATCATGGACCTAAATGTAAAAGCAACTGAAACTACAAAACATTTAAAAGAAAATACAGAAGTAAATCTTCATGACCTTGAATTAGGCAATGGTTTCTTAGATAGGACATCAAAAGCACAAGTGACAATAATAAATAAATAACTTACTTAGCAATACTCAAAATTTTTGTGCTGCAAATGATACAATCAAGAGAATAAAAATACAGCCCACAGAATGGGAGACAGTATTTATAAATTGTATATCTGACAAGGAACTTGTATTCAGAAAATAAAAATAACCCTTACAACTCAAAAATAAAAAGACAAGTAAGCCAATTAAATAATTGACAGAGTATTTTTTAAATAAATTTATTTATTCATTTATTTATTCATTTATTTATTTATTTGGGGGCTTCTTTGCTGTGTGCGGGCTTTCTCTAGTTGTGGCGAGCGGGGGCTACTCTTTGTTGTGGTATGCAGGCTTCTCATTGCAGTGGCTTCTCTTGTTGTGTAGCACGGGCTCTAGGCGTGTGGGTTTCAGTAGTTGTGGCATATGGTCTCAGTAGTTGTGGCTTGAGGACTTAGTTGCTCCATGGCATGTGGGATCTTCCCAGAACAGGGCTCAAACCCGTGTCCCCTGCATTGGCAAGTGGATTCTTAACCACCACGCCACTAGCGAAGTCCCGAGAGAGGATTTTAATAGACCTTTCTCTAAAGAAAATATACAAATGGCTAATAAACTCATAAAAAGGTGCTTAACCTCATTGGTCAATGTCACTTCACACCCATTAGGATGGCTAAAATAAAATATAAAAGACAGTAACAAGTGTTAACAAGGGTATGGAGAAATCACAACCCTCATTCATTGCTGATGGAATGTGAAATGGTGCAGCTGCTTTAGAAAAATATTAAACATAAAGTTATAAATACCATATGATCCAGCGATTCCACTCCTAGGGGGGTGTGTGTATGTGTTTGTTATCTATATCTATATCCATAATCTCTTCAATATTAATTAGAACATATGTCTACATAAAAATAAGTATGTGAATATGTAGAGATGCATTATTCGTAATAGCCAATAATTCACTTGCATGTGTGAATTATACCTCAATAAGGCTGTTAAAAAATTTTAAATTAAAAGTAATGCCATGGAAGAGATGTACCTTTTGAGAGCATCATATCCTCAGGAGATACATAGTGGTAATATGTCCCATTATTGGTAGTACTAACTTCGATCACTTGGATAAAATTATGTCTGCTGGGTTTCTTAACTGTAAAGTTATTATTTTGTCATTTGTAATTAAAGTGCCTTGTGGGGAGATACACGGAGAATACGTCAATATCCTGTATCTCATCAAATTTCATCCATAAATTTTAGCCTTCATTGCTGATTCCTGCCTGGAACAGTTGTTACTTTGGGGTGCCGCTGAATGATGATTTCCTATTTCCAGCATTCCATCTACCTGTAGTAGTTGGAATTCTACAATAAGGAAGAGCTGTCCTTTTCCCCTATTTATTTTTTTATCCAATTATTTCTTTATGTCAGTATGAACTCCTGGATTCTTATTTAATTCTATGGATTATAATGTGCATATACACACACATGCTTTTTTTTTTTACTCACCGGCTCATCAGATATTTAAGGAGCACCTACCACATACATGCCAGACACTTTCTAGACTCTTGGACCTCAGTGTTGAACAAGACATCTTGGCCGGGAGAGTTTCCACTCTGCTTTGAGAAGCACCCTCACTCCCCGAGTCTGTAAGGGCATCATCCGTGGTGCTTCTCCCTTGTCTGCATCCGTTGAGCACCCTTGAGCTTGTCCACACAGGCAGTTATCTCATTTCCAGGTCTCTCTGCCCCTGGCAGGGAGGACCATGAAAGCACCAGCCCGTGCTGAGCACAGTACCAGCCATGGAAGACATTCAGCTCTGGTTTGTGGCTGGATGAACAAGTGAGGGAAGGAATGGAGGAATGAGCGAACACTACAGTGAATGCTCAGATGCAAGTCATAGGATAAAAATATTGCTTAAGAAGCTCAAAGTGCCATCTTGTTTGCCCTCACGTGGTGGCCAGCCATCTGGTGTGTTAGTTTTCTGTACAGATGGGATACAGAAGGAGAAAGAGGGAGGAATCAAATATACTCCTGAGGTTTCTGGTTATGAGCCATTGGTAGAAGGTGTTGCATATACTGAGCCAGGGGACCTGCCTGGAGAAGATCTGTGGGTTAAAGCTGTGCTGGTTTGAGGAACCGCCCTCCATCTGGGCTGCTCAGGTGGCGAGTCTAGGAAGCAGCTGCGTGTCTGGGCTGGAGCTCCCAGGAGAGGGCAGGCTGGATGACACTTTGGGAGTCATGGGCCTGCTGGGAAAGGATTAAGCCCCGGGAGAATGAGCATGAGCAGAAAGAGGAGGGAAGAGGATGGAGCTGACCCTTGACAACGCTGAGGGTCAGTCACTCGTGGAGGAACCTGAGAAGGAGTCTCAAGGGAGCAGTCAACAGAACCAAGAACTGGAGCGACACCAGTAACGTGGAGATGGAAATGGGCCAGGATTTAGACATCGCTGGGAATGGTGGCAGCAGGAGGTGTGTTTCTGAGACTTGAGTTGTAGTTGGAAGACGTGAAAGTGGACGCTCCAAGTGTCACTTATTCTCTTCGGGAATGTGAATGCCAACAAGACAGAGACCTGGTGGCACTTCTTGGAAGTTTAGGGTCCATTGATCATTTCTTCTAAAGCCATAGAGGGTCTTGAATATGCTTGTACATCAGAAAAGACAGGGCCAGCAGAAAGGAAGTGATTTGGTGGGACAGGAAATCATTAGCAGGAGACTAAAGGTGTGGAGGAGAGAGCATTGGAATCCAGATGGAAGGTGGGATCTCACACAGGGAGGGCCCTGTCTTCCTCCAAGACCAGAGGGAAGAGGCGAGGATGGCCGAGGTGTGGGTGAGCTTGAGAGAGCCTGGCAGGAGGCTGAGGTGTCTCCTTTGAGGGCCTCCACATTTTCTCTGAAGCAGCAGGCGAGGTCGCCTGGCAGGTGGAGGTGTGGCGGGCAGCAAGGATTGGATAGGTTCTTGCAGGAGTGAGTGTCTCAGGAGGAAGAGGTCTGCTGAGGGGCTTTGAGAGAGCAGCCGACCATGGGGGCTCTGACTCTGCCGTGAGACCTGGCGGGCTTTCCTCCCGCAGCCCCCAGCAGGCCCGGGAGAGGGGAGGAGGCAGGTGGGGGGGTGGAAGGAAGAGGGGTGTGGAGGCTGAGGCGAGACCGTGGCTGCAGTGATGAGCTGTGGTCTAGCGAGGGACCCGGGCCGCAGGCTGAGGGAACAGGCCCGCGGGAGGAAGGGAGGGAGAGAATGGAAAATCAGGGCTTGCGGCCAGCGAGGGGGAGGAGGGAGTGTGGGGTGTCTTTGAGGAGCAGCTTGGTGATGACAAGACCGGGGTGTGGCGGGGGGGCGTGAGTGGCGGACCCAGCAGGGGTGTAGGAAGCAAAGCAGGGCATTCCAGGACGCCAGAGGAGGAGGCGCCCCCTCGGAGACCTTAGCCAAAGCCAAGCCAAAATCATGTCCAGTGTGTCAGAGGACAGGTCCTGCCCAGGGCGTGGGAGCCAGTGAGCCGCAAGGAAGTGAGTGGGCGGTGGGGCTGACACAGGAGGAGGGAGCAGAAAGGGGACAGGGTGAAGGCGCGGGGATGGGGACAGACTGGTGCTGGCAGAGGGGTGGGGGCCACGCTTCCAGAGAGAAGCAGTACCCGGCACAGCCCACTGTGGTTTCCAGCCTTGCTTCCGGATTGGACCGTGAGCTCGGCACGCACCTCTGTTAGAGGGAGAGGACTCTGCTGGAGCCCGAACTCCGTACAAAGCTTTAGCCTTACAGTTTTTAACTAGCGTAAAGCAAAGTCCTCGTGCACAATTTATTCCCATGATACGACTGATAAGGGTGTTGTGCTGAAGCAAAATCATTGTTTCTGTCACAAATATAGTCCAGTCTGCTGCAGTGCCGTTTCTTTTCACTCTGGCTCTTGCCCTTTGTCTTCATGAGGATTCCAATTCTTCTGCCACTAGTTGCTGTTTGATCTAGGGGAACCCTTTGTGCAGTTCCAAAGGCACCTGATTTCCACTTGATGGAGGTGAAATTTACATATCCCAGCTCCCAGCTGAGCCTCCCAGGTATAGATTTTCTCCTGCGGAAGAGCCCAGCCTTGCCCAAGGTCAGCCCACAGCCAGTGACTGGTCAGTTTGGGAGAATAAAGCCCCAGCCACCTCTCCTACATGTGGGGCAATTCTGAAGGATCATCCCAGCTCCAGAGCTCCCTGGAGGGTTGGCTGAAGTCTTTGTTGTGACTGCCTCGCAGCTGAACTTTTTTCTCTGTTCTCTGCCCAGTTCTGCTGGCTTCAGTCCCCCACAGTGTCGATCCTGAGAACAACCCCACCCACCCCCGCAAACTTCCTTCTCCATCTCAGTTTACTTCTTAGTACAGTAGCCAGATTTAGCAGATAAAACTGTAGGATGCCCAGGTAAATTTGAATTTCAGGTAAACAGTGCATAATTTTTTAGTATGTCTCCAATATTGCATGGGGCATACTTATGCTGAAAAACGATTCATTGTTTTTATGAAATTTTCAAATTTACCCAGGCATCCTATACTTTATCTGGCAACCCTGCTTCTTTGGAAGCCCAACCTGGATTACAAAATGAAGTTCATGGCCGTCATAGGTTGTGGAAGAGGAGCCCAGTGGTTTCCATGCTATGAAGGAGCACAGAGGTTATTGGAGGCACAAGAGCCAGGGGCATTTCAAAGTCAATGGGACGCCCCATCTGGAGAATGTGTGGGGATCAGGTATTGCTGATGAGGCTGAATGATTCTCAGAGATGCAGGTGAAACTGAACAGTTCTCCAGGAAGAACCCCTGCACTGCCTACCTGGAGGTAACCACCTTAGGTGAGGCCGCCTGCAGCGCAGACAGGACCAGACAGAGCTACGTGAGGCCAGGGGCACAGCCCCATGACAGTCACCAGGAGAGACCCTGCCTCCCTCCTGCTCTGGTTGCGGAGGGGAGCCAGCTCTTACCGGAGAGGAGGGGTTTCAGATCCAGATCATATCCCCTCCTCCACTTAAAGCAGTGATAGCCCCAGTTCAAAAATGAAGACATTTTAAATGATAAAGGCTGAATCTTAAATGCCAATGTTAAACTATTTCAGTAACCGAGAATGATGGAAACTTATGCAATCTGGTCAAAATGGTGTGAGGAAGGGACCTGGCCCTTAGTGAGAAAGGAGGATCCAACATGGACCTTATCAAGGGGAAGTTACTAGGAAGAATAAGACCATTTCATGCTTATATCCAATGAGTTATTCCTCTAATAAATCAGATAATTATTATTATCACACCATAGGGCTTTTAAGCCTGAGCAACAAAGCCTCCTAATATTCTGAGCAAAGATGTCTGTTATTAACTCTTACCAGAGAATGAGGAGGAAGGGTTGTAGTTGGGAAGAGACCCCCAGCCCTACTCCTTATCCAGCCCACCCCATTCTCCTGGCTCTTGGCCTCTTCCCATTGCACTCACTCTGGTGAGGCTGTTTGTTCCCAGAAATACATTCAGGTCTTCCTAAAGAGCTGCACTCATTCCCACTACTTCTAAGAGCTCTTCTTCCTTCTCCTGTGACCCCACAACTCTGCAAGTCATGGTGGTGTGGTGCAGCCAGTTGGGCTGTCTTGGGGGACATTGATGACTTGGTTGGTTCATGCCCTTGTTTACTGGTCTGGATCCTCACTGACCTCTTGACGGCACCTGAAGCAGCAGTCTGAGGATTTTTCCTTCAGAGTCCCTCCTCTTCTGGAGTATAAAGGATCTCCTACCTCTGAATATTCCCTATTTCTGTTGGTAACCCCACTTCTTTCTGCCTTGGGGAAGGTACTCAGTTCCCAGAAGTTCCATTCTCAGTGTCTCAACATCCTTGTCAACACTTGTTATTGTCTGTCTTTTTTCTTTTAGCCACCCTAGTGTATATGAAATAGTATCTCGTGGTTTTGATTTGCATTTCCTAATGACTAATGATGTTGGTCATCTTTTTACGTGTTCCTTGTTACTTGCATATCTTCTTTAGAGAAATGTCTATTTAGAGTTATTTGTCCACTTTTTCACTAGGTCACATGTCTTTATTTTTGAGTTGTAAGAATTATATAAATATTCTGGATACAAATTTCTTATCAGATATATGATTTGTAAATATGTGGCCTTTTGTGACTGACTTCTTTCACTTAGCTTTTGAATGATTTTGAGATTCATCCATGTTGTTTTGTGAATAGTTGTTCCTTTTTATTGCTCAGTAATACTGCATATACAGAGGTACCTGGTCCATATATCTGTTCTCTACCTGATGGACAATTGAGTTGTTTCTAATTCTTAGCTACTGTGAGAAAAGCTGCTACAAATATTAGCATAGAAGTCCTTCTATGGCTATATGTTCTTATTTCTCTTGGGTCAATACTTACTTTTTGAATTTTGAACCTCTGGCTGGCTATGAGCCTAACTAAAAATCAGGAATTCTAGTATAAAGAGAGAAAAGAATAGACGCATGGGACAACTAGCAGAGTCTGCAGTAATAACCCAAACACAAAACCCTGTCTTTTGTTGTACGAGTCAGGGTTCAACCAGGCAAGCAGAAACAATAGGGGACACACACACACACACACCCCTTTAGAGATTTATCATGAGGAATTGGCTGGCTAAGCTCATACAGCAGCCTTTAGGAAGGGAAATCAGAAGCAGGCTGGACCTACAGGCACAGGTGGAAGCTGTTGTCCAGGGGAGTTTTGAGTTTTCTTTTAGGGCCTTCCAACTGATTAGGTTAGTTAGGCTAACCCAGGACAATCCTGAAAACCACAGGATTCGTATCTACATCTTGGATATCCCATAGGACTGAGCATCGTGCCTGCCGCTTAGAAGGCACTCATAGGCACAGCTGAAATCCTAAGGACCCGAGTTGGACACACAGGGAATATGAACTCTACAGTTTGTCCAATCACTGCCTTTGGCTGGACCTGGCTGAGACCCAAGAGAAGGGCAAGTCTGTCAGGCCCTGTGACTCCCACAGAGATCCTGGCTCCTGCACATGGAGATTGGCTTCTCAGCATGTTAGTACCTTTCCAATTTTCTGAAACAGTTGTTATTTTCCAAGACATATTACATATCTGCACAGCAGCACTGCTGCTTGTTCACACAGTTTCCTCTGAAAGTCTCTGGCAAACACCATCCGGCTTCAGGGAGGGGACGGATCATGGGTCTTGTGTTGCTCCACGGCCTCCTCCTCCAGGGGCTTTAACCTCTCCATAGGGACCCCAAGGAGAATGCCCTCCATGTATGTGGGTCCCATTCAGCCAAAACAGCATGTTGGTGCTGTTAGTCTGTGTGTGGCATCATCCCATTGATAAATCTAGGCCAGCAGAAATGGTGCTTAGCTGCCTGTCTCGTGGATTCATCAAAGTTTCATGATGATCCTTTCCATCAGAGCAGTTCCAGCAGGAAGTGGAGCTGTCGCTGTATATTCATCCCGGTCTCAACCCCTACGAGATTGTAAACCCCCTGGCAGGAGAAGTAATGTCTGATTCCTGTCTGTGTATGTCCTGGGTACCTGATTCTAAAGGGCGTTAGGCAAATGTTTGCTGATGATTAATGAATGAAGGAGGGAAGGCATGAAGGAGATCAGGAGGGGCTGGTCTCCGTTTCCTCTTATGCAAGGTCAGTAACTGAGCGGAATTAGAAGCTATAAAGGGCTGTCCCAGCGCAAGGCAGGGCTGGTAGGGCACACTCAGCCCCTGTCCTTTTCTTTCGTTGAGCTCATTAGAGTTTGTACTCACATGTAACACACACCTTTCTTTCTGCCTGCCTCTCCTTCTAGACTGTAAGCTCCGTAAGAACAGGGACTGGGCCTGTTTCCCTCACCTGGCACTCAACAGGTACTCTATGAATATGAGTTAAATGGATAAATGTATTTGTCTTGTCATCTGGTGAGCATATTTGATTCAAAATATCAGAGCTTTCTAGGAAGACAAATATCTCTGCTATAATCTCTTTCAGTTTAAATTCTAGTTCTGATTTCCCCCAGACTTTAAATAGTCAGTGTTTATTGAGTACCTGCTATGCACCAGGTATTTTCCTACACTCTTACATGTATACTTTTTAAAATGCTCCCAGCTTCTCTATGTAGGCTGATGCTCATTTTATAGCAGAGGAAAGAAAAGCATAGTGAGTTTAAGTACTTGCCCATTGATAAGTGGTGGCACCACCAGGTAATGGGAGTTATCTGTCCTGTCCTTTGTGTCTAGACAGATAAGGCAGTAAATCCACTGATCTCAAGAATTTGGAAGGCGGGATGGAGCCCAGAGCTGAACTGACTCGCCTTAAAATTCATCATCTTGATACTTTACTCCGTGTATAAAATGCCCAACAACATTCTTAAACTCCCCTTATTCAAAAATGTTTCTACATGTACTTGACAATGCCTGGCAGTCCTACTCTTAGGTATTTACCCTAAATAAATGAAAACATGATTTCACAAAGACCTGTAAACAAATATTCATAGCAGCTTGATTCTCAATAGCTAAGAACTGGAAACAGCGTAAATATTCATCTACTGGGGAATGGATATACAAACTGCAGTGCATCCACATAAGGGAATACTACTCAGCAGTAAAAAGGAATGAACAGCTGGTACCTGCAGGAACATGGATGAATCTGAAAGGCATTGTGCTAGATGGAATAAAACAGGCACAAAAGACTATATACAGTATATGAGTCCACTTACACGACATTCTAGAAAAGGTAAAACTATAAGGACAAAAAACAGATCAGTGATTGGGGTGGTGGTGCTGGAGGTGTAGAGGGGGAAGAGTTCACTGCAAGGGGACACAGGAAACTTTTTGGGGGAGAAGGAGTAGAAACTTGATTGTGGTGATTACACAACTGTATATATTTGTCATCCAACTGTACACTAAAGAGGATGAATTTTATTGTATGTAAATTATACCTCCATAAACCTGATTTCTTTTAAAAGCAACATTTTCCTTCTATTGCAGTGCAATAAAACTTTTTTCCTATTCATTTTTAAAAAATTCAAACGATAGCATCATTCTTAAAATACACGTAATTAAAAAATAACAATAGGAAAACCCAACTTGAAATGTGGGTACTAAACACATCCCACTGGGCGAGCTAAGCAAAGCTGCTTCTTCTACACCAGCTAGAATAGCTCCTCTGCCCAAGGGGCAGGGGTGGCTTGGGAAAGCATCTAATCCAGGGGTGTGTTTCTGCGGCTTGATGTTAATCAGATTCTGAATGACTGCACTGACCTTTGTTCTCCTTCTGGTGGAGCTGCCAATGCTCAGGGAAAACGTGTTTATGTTTAGCCAGTGCTGCAGGGTGCACGGTAGACGGTGTTCACCCCAGGATTCAGATGCTCCTGAGAAAACCAGAGGGAAGGATATAGGATTGACGCAAGAACGGCGGGTCAGTGTCAGGAGCTGAGCAACCGGACAGAAAGCGTGATGTCCCCGCTGAGCCCCGGCCTCCCCTCTCAGGGACTGGTGTCATGGCCCCGGGCCTTAGAGGCAGCAACACAAATAAACAGAAGAGCTGTTTCATTAAAATCTCTGTAAGACGTGGTGAGCTCTGGGCGCAGTCTTCTGTGACCCCTGGAACAGACGAGGCCACGTGTTAAAGACAAGATTGCCCCTGAGGCCAGTTTCTGGAGCAGGGCAGCTGAGGGTCAATCAGGGCAGCCACCAGCTGCAGGGTGATGTCAGGCCTCAGCAGCATCAGCAGCTTTGCAGGTTCGGAGACTCGATCTGGGCTGGGAGAGCCGGGGCAGCAGGAAGCTGGTGCGAACTGAGGTGGGAAGTCTGCTGGGGCCCCGGGGCCTGATGATTAGTGAGGTGGGGTTGGGGGGAGGACCGGCAGGCTGGGGTTCCTGCAAAGAGGGTAGGTCCTGAGTTAAAGAACATTTTCTCTCTCACTATTATAATTACTCCCTGCATCCCTCCCCGAGTCCTCCAGCTGGCAGGTGGCTGGGGATAGCACCGCCCATGGACACGACTTTTAAGTAGCTGGATTCTGTGCTAACATGGTTGTGCAATCACATTCCTTCTCTTCAAAAATTCCCACCTGCATTATCTATAAATCTCCTTAAAGGTTCTGCCTCTGCGTGCATTTCCCAGGAGCTCCGGTGCATAGCAACTGAATTAGCATCCAGGCCTGCTTAATTAATAAAACGAGCCTGTGTACATCTGCAATCCTTCCACGCAGTTATGGCATTGCTCCCATTCCTACATGGAATTCAGCCTGTTAGCATGAAAAAACCACGGTGCATCAGACGATTATTTTGTCCTTAAAAACATTTTAAAAAATTCATCTTGCTTTGTCTGAGACCTTTTGGTCATTTTTGTTGTTGTTGCTGTTCTGAATTGTGCTTGCTCTGGTTGGTAGCTGAGAAGTCCCTGGCTTGGCACAAAACAAGACCTAATATTTGTTGAACTAATTGTGACCTCAGGTCTGTTGTGTGATCTCTCTCCCTGAGCCTTAATTTTGCCATCTTTAAATGAAGATAATAATACCACTTCTGCAGGATCGAGGTGAGGATTAGATATACTACATGTAAAACATGCAAATATTATAGCTATAAAGGAGATTTAGCATTTTATACCTCACAAATGCTGGGAAGGAATAAAGACCTGTCTTTTAATCCCAGATATGCCACTAAATTGTTGACTGTCAAGAAAATCCTTTAACCTCTCTCTCTTTTCGTAGAGATACTAAATCTGGTGCCCACAGGATTTTTGCAAACATTAAATAAGATGATATAGACAAAGGCATGTTAAAAAGTAGGAATGGTTATTCCATTTCTGTAGCTTTGGAATCATTGTGCTTCCTTCAGAGTTAATCAAACTTTCACTGCCCTGAGAACTAACCCCTCCTTGGCTATAGAATCAATGCGTATTTCTATAAGAGCTCACCTGTACAGTCCATAGATGAGTATATCCTATCTATGCACGTTTCAAGTATGGCTCATCTATGTACATTTCAAGTATAGCTCATATGTACACTCATCTCAACTCAGCCTGAGTTCAGTGGGAGCATTCCCAAGCCCAGTTGGGGGTCTCATGTCACTTCTGAGAAAAAGAAACATGCCCGTGTCCATAAATAAACATTGTTGTCCTTTCTTTCTTTTTCTTTCTTTTTTCTTTTTCTTTCCCTAGGAATTGCTGCACAAGTTCCCTCTTCTGCACCTCCATCTATTGGGAACTGTGCATATTTATTTATTTATTTTGCTCGTCCATGCTCATTGGAGGCGGTCTTCCCCTCTCCCTATCTTTTGGAGCTGTCGCTCTTTGTAGATCATTCTTATTAAGCATTAACTTGGTGAATGGATGAGCGTCACTTGGGAACAGCTCTGGAATATTGCAAAACATAAAGCAGTCAGTGCAAACATCTGCAAAATTTGGCAATTACTGTTGGTTTCAATGAGCTCAGGGCCAAGTTCTTGACAGGCCTTGAGGTCCTCAGAGAATGCTGCCTGGGGAAGATTTATTTGGGGAAAGGGCGAGAAATGTCACTTTGCCCTTCAGGTACGAGGTAGACTCGGTCAGCATTTGCAAGCATGAGTCATCGTCTGATCTTAACCCTCATGGTATTATCTAAACTGCCCTCACCCTCATTCCAAGTCCTTGTTGTGGCTTTGAAAGAAGCTTAAAACCCAGGGCCAGGGGCTTCCCTGGTGGCGCAGTGGTTAAGAATCCGCCTGCCAATGCAGGGGACACAGGTTCGAGCTCTGGTCCGGGAAGATCCCACATGCCGCGGAGCAACTAAGCCCTTGTGCCACAGCTACTGAGCCTGCGCTCTAGAGCCTGCAAACCACAACTACTGAAGCCTGTGTGCCTAGAGCCCACGCACTGCAATGAAGAGTAGCCCCCGCTCGCTGCAACTAGAGAAAGTCTGCATGCAGCAATGCAGACACAGTGCAGCCAAAAATAAATAAATAAAATAAATAAATTTATCAAAAAAAAAAAAAAAACCCCAGGGCCATCCCTTGAGGGTTGGGGGAGCTGCTTGGGGGAGCAGGGGCTGGGCCCTAGGTCTCTGGGTTCCACTGACTGCACTGTCCTGTCCTCCTACCACCTCTGGGACCAGCGGCCTGCTGAGGCTTACATCCCACTCTCCATCCCTCTGGAGAGCTCTAGGGTCCAGCTTTCGCACCTCCTCTGAGACCCCCAAGCCTTCTCATGGAGGCCCTGGCTGGTAACAAGAGTCTGTCTCCCCAGCTGGCAGCTCTGGTGGGCGGGGGGCGTGCCTACTGTCCCCACCGACACACAGTGAGATTTCAGCAGGTGGGATGGTGTGGTCCCTTCCTGAGTCTCCAGCAGCGTGCTCGGATTACTTACTTATTTTCAGAGAGTGGCTTTTGCTCTTGATGTTTTGCACACTCATTAGGCAGGAAGGGAGATCAGGCCCCTTTCTTAGCAACTGATTCTTACTAATTCCAGGAATCGAGACCCAAAGTGATGCTATTTGGGGTCCATGAAGGGATGCTTGTATTTATTTATTTATTTTATTCAATTAATTAATTTATTTATTTTTTCTGCGGTACGCGGGCCTCTCACTGCTGTGGCCTCCCCCGCTGCGCCTCCCCCGCTGCGGAGCACAGGCTCCGGACACGCAGGCCCAGCGGCCATGGCTCACGGGCCCAGCCGCTCCGCGGCGTGTGGGATCCTCCCGGACCGGGGCACGAACCCGCGTCCCCCGCATCGGCAGGCGGACTCTCAACCACTGCGCCACCAGGGAAGCCTGGGATGCTTGTATCTAGATCTTCTTTCCCTGGTCTTATGAAGGCCAAGTTTCATGGTTCTAAAATCGTTTTCCTCTCACATTTGGACCTTGAGATGTTGAATCCCTGTTTGAGATCTTTGATAAAACATTATCACAAGTTTCAGAGTACTCACTTAAAAGCCGAGCACAGTTCTCTGTAGCTTATAAAATCCAGTGTGCATAGAATGGCTAGGATTTGGCCATCGTGGCAGAACCACGTTAGGACTTTCGTGGGTCCCAGGCACTTTTGCTTTCCTGGACTCCTACCTCTATAAAAATAAGTAAATACATAATATTATTTATGCCTTTGTTGGTATAAGACAACTATAATCCAAGCTGGGTTCATTATTATTACCTTTTTTTTTTCTTTTTCTGATTTTAAAAGAAAAGTAAGAATAGTTTCAGGGCCCTGGAATGTACCACGGGTCCCAGGTACTCTTCCTGCTGTGCTCAGTGCAGAAGTCAGCCCTGTACCAAGCCTAACAGAGGCTCCCTATGGGTCTTGGTGGCTTTGCAACCTTGCCTGGAACCCAGTAGATTCTCACTCCCTGCACCGTGGCACAGAGCTGGGTTTGCTTGTTTCTCTATTCCTCTCTCCCTCCTCCCCACAGACAGATCAGAACTATCCCAAGGCAAGAGATCACGTCTTACTTATCTTTGAATCCCACTCTCACGCCTACCTTCTTTAGATATTCAACAGCATTTTGTGGAATTAAATTGAAGTTCTAAGGTAAAATTTCACGGCTGCATGGTGAAGATGGGGGGTTAGTCAGTCAGCCAGTTAATAACACTGACAAGAGGCCACGTGTGCACCGTGCTCTGAGATGTTCCAAGAGAAAAGGGATGGTGCCCGTTCCCCGAACTGTTCACAACAGAATAGAAGGGGACACATAAGGAACAAAATGGTCACGTGGTCAAGCCTTGTGGCACCCTGGTTAGGAGCACGGACTCAGAGCCCTTCGGCCTGACCGTGACCCCTAGCCTTCCTGCCTATCAGCTCCGAGGCCCTGGAGAAGTTCTTGAAACTTCGTAAGGTTTTCTCACTTTTGATTAGGAGTAATAATAATAACTGTAGCCTCATTCAAAGAGGTAATGCATGTGAAGATATTAGGGCATCACATGGCCTGGGACATAAAGAGCGTTAGATACGTGAGTTCTTCTTACTAGTGGTGGTCTTGACCCATATTCGTGTTGAATTATCACCTGTCTCTGACTGGCGGCATCCACAGCCCCAGACCTTTCTGCCAATCAGCTCAAACAGTGCATGTTCAAAACCGAGCTCCTCCTCTTCCATTGACACTCATGTTCTGTGTCCTTGTCTCCTGTACTGGAAGCTCCTTGAGGGCAGGCCCGTCTATGCCTTTCATCTTTGGTGTCCCGGAGCCTAGTAAACCCCCTTCACGGGAGGTGTGAAATGGTTACCCAGTGATGTTCCCAGGTGGCGGCAGCCTAGGAGGTATGTGGAGATCGACCCAGAGCTGTGTGGCAGAGTTGGGGCTCATGGGGGATCAGCTGAGCACAGATTTCTGTGCTTTTTCCAACAAGCTACATCATATCCTCCTCTTTGCTGCCTCACAGAGGGGCTGAGATTCCCCATTAGAGAGAGAGGCATGGGGTTGGGGAGCAGAAGTCAATCTGGGAGCAAACTTTCTGCAGAGCACATGGTGGAGCCACACTGGGGCAGCAGGTGACAACAGAAGACGAAAGACTGTGTTTAAAGCGGACTTGGGACTTCGTTTAGGGATGCAAACTTCAAGGTGGCTGAATAACATCTGTGAGATAGTAACTGATTTTAAAAATCTCTCTCCTGGTAATCCTACTCCTTCCCTTGTCCCCCACATTCCGCATGGCCTGGCGTGGGGGTGGGTGGATGACACAACTGCAGAAGTGTAGATGGCACCTCGCCTTGCTACCCAGAGAGGAAGCCATACAGCATTGTTCTGGGTTCCCATGGTAACTTAAGGGAAACTTTCACCATATCAGGAGCCCTGGATGTCCTGCAAATGAAGGAGAAAGATGTCCTCAAATTTCTCACAGCAGGAATGCACTAAAGTGGCACCCACCTTGACTTCTTAGTATGTATGTATGTATGTATGTATGTATTTATTTTTGGCTGCATTGGGTCTTTGTTGCTGCTCACGGGCTTTCTCTAGTTGTGGCAAGCGAGGGCTACTCTTCGTTGTGGTGCGCAGGCTTCCCATTGCGGTGGCTTCTCTTGTTGCAGAGCACAGGCTCTAGGCGCACGGGTTTCAGTAGTTGTGGCACGCGGGCTCAGTAGTTGTGGTGCATGGGCTCAGCTGCTCCGAGGCATGTGGGATCTTCCCGGGACACCAGGGATTGAACCCGTGTCCCTGCGTTGGCAGGCGGATCCTTAACCACTGTGCCACCAGGGAAGTCCCCCACCTTGACTTCTAAATGGAACGGTACATCTACAGGAGAAGTGATGGCTTCTACATCATAAATCTGAAGAGAACCTGGGAGTAGCTTCTGCTGGCAGCTTGTGCCACTGTTGCCATTGCAAACCTGGCTGATGTCAGTGTCACATCTTCCAGGAAGACCGACTAGCGAGTGAGCTGTGCTGGTATCTGATCTGATCTGGGCAGCTTTCCGGGAGCCAAGACTTCTGCTGGTTCCTGATCCCAGGCTGCCCACCAGCCTCTCCCAGAGGCTCTTACGTTAACCAGCCCCATTGCCCCACAAAACACAGCCTCACCTTTGTGCCATGTGGACATTGCCATCCGTGCAACAACAAGGGAGCGCCTCGGCACGTCTGATGTGGTGGATACTGGCTGGGGAAGTTAAGCACATGCGTGGCACCATCCCATGTCAACACCCATGGAGGTGATGCCTGATCTCTACTTCTGCAGAGCTCCTAAAGAGACCAGGCAGGCAGGGCAGGTCACTGCTGGAAGGGCTGTGACCTTGGAGGAATGTCAGGGTGAATGGAGTGCTCCAGCTCCCCACCTTACTGCTACTCGATCCGAGGTCGCAGGTGGATGCACAGGCGAGGTGCCCTCTGTGCCTGCTCAGTGGTTCGCTAGCGAGGCCTAGAGCGGTCAGTGGTTCGCTAGCGAGGCCTAGAGCGCTCAGCCGGCCGCTGAAGATGGGTCTGCAGCTCCCGCTGCTCAGGCCACTGAATGGGGAGGAACCACCACGGTTCCTCTGTTCTTCCCCAGACTCTTAAACAAAAAATGGAAATAAGGTTGATGAAAATAAACACTTTCTTTTAAAAAAAACTGTAGAAGGTGGAAGGAAGAGCTTCCTCCTTCACGGTTTCCCAAAGCCCAAACCCATTAAGGATATCTTCTGTGCCTCCAAAGCTAACCTGAAGGTACAAGGAATTCCTTTAAGGAAAAAACCTCAAGGGTGGAAAATGTATTCCCCCACTAGTGTCTTTAAAAAATGCTCCACAGGACTTGGAGTGGAGTCCCAGGGTGGCTGCCCTGACCATTTTCCTGGACAGAGTCAGTCCTGGAAGCTGAGACCCTGGAGAGGGTTTGCAGGCCAGGCTGGGTCCCACGGGAGCAGCACAGGGAACTCACTGCTATGTCTCTGCTTGGCAAAGGCAGCCTTGAACCTGAGCTGCTATGTGGACAGGCTCAGTAGACACCACAGATGGGACCTTCATTGACAGATGCCTCAAGGACCGGATCCCCTCCAACCTCCCTCAGCACTAGTCAAATTCATGGAGCTTCAGTACCACCCTGGGGAAAATGGGGAGAGGAAACCCAGAATAAATGGAAAATATGTTTCTGACCATCAGGTCAAAATTAAAATAGAAATAAAGTTATAGAAAAAATTTAAAAATTTATGTTTCTTAGACCAGCATGTTCACAGATGAGACTCAGTCTGGTGACAGTAGCTGGGACCCATGTCAAAGATGCCAGCCCAACAGAGACAGTCCCCCAGGACGGTGAATGGCCTGGACCCAGAGAGGACGAATAGGAGAGTCGAGCAAGGGCAGGAGGAAAAACATCTCTGCTGGTGACAGAGTCATTTTGATCACACTGGCTGAGGCTCCTTTGTGAGGAGGGATGAGGACGTGGAAAAACGATAGTAAATGTACTATCTTTGCTTCTCTTTCCAAAGTGTGGGTCAGTTGTTTCAAGCAAATCTTCTTGGCAGCTTAATATAGATCTGAGTTAAACAAAGAAGTCTTCCAAGGATGCTTGTCTCTCACAGCGAGGACCAGGTGGATTCTGCTTGACTGTTGGTGTCAAGATCTTGGTGACCACCATGGGCACCACCAGGGGAGAAGCCTCCCTGTGTGGTCAGGAATGCCTCCCCAGCCTGGTTCATTGTGACTCGTTTTGTTGCCTGGCATGTAGTGGGTGCTTGGTCAGTGTTGAATGACTGAATGAAGGTCTGACCTTCTCTGGAACCTGCCTGCTCCTGGTCGCTCCAGGGGAGTAGAATTGCCCCTCTGCAGCCAGGCCCTCAGGCACCAGAGCTGCTAGTGATGTTTCTGGCCCAGAGCTACCTAGATACCTAGGGACTGTCCAGGTGACTCATCCTCCAGGACTGAGTCAGACAGTGCCTTATTTTGAAAGCCTTTCACCCCCAGCTCTTGCCCAAGCACCCTGTTTTATAGGCCCATTGACTTTCTTCCCTTACTAGTCTGTGATCACTAAACCATGACAAATATATCCCCAGCACAATGCCTGGCAAATGTTTGCAGAATTAAATGATAATGTGCTAAGATCATGCCAGATGAGCCCAGCCAATGAAGGCCAGGCAGTGCTTCCCAGACCTAGCTCAGCATCATCAAGTGGCAGTAGATTCATCATCTCTGATCTGTGCTACTTTTCACAAGGTGCTTTACACTGCTAATAACCTCCATTTCTGAAGTCTTTGAATTTCTGGTAGGAAACATCTATGTCAAGCGAGCCAACCTGGCTGGTGTTCCCATATGCTCAGGCCAGAGCAGCAGGCTCTACCATGCACTATGGTGCCCTAAGTGGAAAGGAAAAGAGAGGGGAGGGGAGGAGTTTCTGATTATCTTCAAGGGATGCCTGAAGCTAAGAGAAAAACCATGGGGCTCAGCAAACAAACTGCAGCAGAGCAGATGCTACAGGCCTAGTTAGCTGCCTCTTCAACTCACTGGGGGCCTGTGACAGGGATCTTTCTGGTCCCTGGGCCAGTCCCTGGGGAATGAGATGATGCTCAGGTGCCCCCTGGTGGTGGTCCTACAAACTGCAAGGCTCCAAAAGCAGGATGGTCTCCTGCAGAGAATGGCGTGTCTACCCAGAGGAGCGGCATCACCTGTTAGAGAAAGAAAAGAATCAATCGGGACAGTGGAGCCAGAGTGCCTTAATTAAGTGCCTGACATAGTGGGATGTCTTCTCAGTAAGTCTATGCCCAGTTAGTCTATGTGGATTGATTTTGTGATTACATCTTGAAGTCCGGCCACTAGGAGCCTTGATAAAATCTTTACATCTCCATTAATCGGGGAATCCAGGTAAGCAGCACAGAACGCTTGCCAGATGCGTCCAGGAGGTGAAGGCCTCCGCTGAGGAGCTCAGTGTTCCCAGGGTCAACATTAATTGTCAGGTTCAGTAGCCAAAAAGGACTGAACAGTGAGATTAGGGCTGGGGAGTCGGATGGGGCTAGCGTGGACATGCCTAGAGAACTTGCGGAGAAACCATCAAAGCCAGGGGCTGGGGGAGAGCCGTGGCCTCCATTCCTGAGCTCTCAGCAACAGGAAGAACCCCCAAATGCAGGAGTGCAGAGATGGGGTCCAGACCAGGCCACTGCCAGTTGGCTCTAAAAGAGCATCAGGACTTTCCCAAAGAAGCAGGAATTATTTCACAAATTAGGACCTATCCTAATGGGGAAACCCAAGGCTCTTTTCATTTGCATACACAGATGAATCATCCTGTTAAGTAATAAATCTTTTTACAGTTAATGCACCAGGAAGTTAAGTGTTAATGTGATGCATTTAACCAAAGGGATATTAGAAAGCAAGGCATTGCATAGTTCATAGGTAGACAAGACATGTGGGCAGACTTTTCTTACCATGAAACAAATGGATTGAAAATAATAATGATTTCATACCTCGAGCCCTGTTCAAGAATCTGGAGGACCAAACTCTTAACCTAGAGTCCAAATGATCATGTAGTTTGAACTGTTTCATCATAAAATTACAGCTTGTACGTCCACAGTTTTTTTGCTTATGCCTCTAAAAGTTACCAAAGTAGTTGTTTACATAGTGTAGCTAAGAGTTTGCTACACAAGAGTGGAAAAGCACACCCTTGTTAACCAAATCAAAATTTTTAAAACATGAGCTAAATGTGGTCTGTGTATTATAATAGTCACACACCCATTTAATGGATGATTCCAATGAGGCTTTTAGGCTCTTGCTAGATGGTTCATGAAATGGGGAGAGAGCACAGGGAACCTGGCTTTCCTCCATCCGTTCCCATGGAGGATGCACGTTTCACCATGTGTGTGCCTTACACAGTGCCCTTGAAGTCAGGGCTGCAGCAAACGTACTTTCTTCTGGCTTCTTGGAAAAGACAGGCCTCGAGAAGTGATTTCTGAGAAAAGCAATACCCCTCAATGAAAAACTGGTCATAAAACATAAAAGAGAACCTCCCCTCCTCTCACCAACAGTAATGCGTCTTCTACTGTATCCTGCCTTCTGAAGGCTTCAAACGGTGAAAGAACCGAATCTGAAACATTTGCCGCATTAAGGCACAATTGAGCTTAGCCAGGATCTTTATGGGTCTTATAAATATTTATATTTAATAACATCTGGAGTGAGCCTTAGTTTGGAAGCTCATGTTTGCTGAACGAGTCTCTTTTTGTTGTTGCTGTTTTTTTAATGAGAAATGAGGTTCGGGAGGACACCTTTACTTTGGTATTTTACAGTTTTCATATTTGTTTCTCTTAGCATAGCTCATGAGAGCCAAGCTAGGGTCTGTTTGATTTATTCACTTCATTACTAATCAAGAGGCAGAAAGTGAAGCCGGGTGGGAGAAAAGGGGCGAATGGAAGGTGGGCGCTCTCTTAGGGCTGGCTCACACAGCTGAGGGTTGCACAATTATCTGCAAACATCAGGGCCCTACATCCACTTTTGCCCAAATTATATGACTGGCTGTCCCAAAGGTCCGGAATTTCCTCTTAAATACTTGCACAATATTCTTACTTCGTTTTAGCTGAGGAGGCTTAGTCATGGGAGTCGAAAAATTTTGTTGATCTCTTCAGGTTCTCCAAAAGCTTTTCAAGAAGTGATTTATCATTTTTGGACAGGTCAGCATCAGCCACGTTTGCATAGAGCAAGTAGAGCTTTCGAATTCAAAGGACAAAAATGTGTGGATGCAGATGAAGTCCGCCCTCAATTTTTTGCACCCAGAGAAGGCGATTCAAAACTCACTGGTATTTGGACTGGAAATGGGTTTGTGCTTTTCATCAAATCCAATGCTTGAAAATTTTGTGGATGTTCACTTCCAGCAAAGCAAGGAATCTTGCTTTGAAGACTGACTTAGAAGGAGCTAGAAAGAGATTTCCTTTCCTATCTCTGCTCTTGTTTATACCTCAGTAAAACCTGGTTGAGGGGTGGGGAGACGCGGGCAGGGCTTTCTTGCCGGCCCTGAAGTGTTTTAGGAGAAGCCATACTGCCCTTTCAAACGTCCCAGGAGCAAAAATGGCAGTGTGATTTATGTTGCAGGGGGCTCCCCAGCAGGGATGGATGCTGCAGAAAAAAACAAGTGAAAACTACAAAGGATCAACATGTCAGTAAAATAAGGAATTAAAATGTTAGTGTTTCTTGCAGAACAGGGGAGCTGTCAACTTGGAAAATAATTAAATGCTAAGTGCTGTCCATGAATTCGAAAGATTTGCCTCAGGTAAACCAAAGTGCAGATAATTGATACATACACACATACAGCAGGTATGCAAGGAAGGATATTTTGATAGAGAAGTGAAGTGACTTACTCAAGGTCACTAAGGAATTCCGTTCTCCAGATTGTGTTCCAAAAAGCGTCTCTGTGACTACGGTCCTCTGATCATCAGTACGGACACTGTGTTGCCTTGAATTAGTTCCACAGGCATTTTTTCTTGTTTTCTGCTCAGATATGAGTACAAGTGCAAAACTTGAACAATTCCATTCTGGGTGCTGGCCTTTTCTAATGTTCAGCTCCCTCTGGGTGTCACATCATCTCCTTTGAAAGAAGAGATAAGCCTCTACTCTGTTATTAGAAGCAAATGTTTGAGCAAGTGATTTGTTTCCCACCTTCAGCTTGTCATCCAAAATGTGATGGAAAGTGAGAGTGAAACAAGATAAATGTCCCACTCCTTGACCTGGAAGTTGGTTTTTGTCCAAAGGTAGAAGATGCCTTCGGCACGAGATAGCAGGTAGAATTACACCTCATTTTCCTAATGATACAGGCACTATAATAACCTTGGAAAAGTAATCCTCAATATGATACCCATAGGAATATTTCTAATAAGTAACTTGAAATCATATAATATTCCTGCTGTGGTGCAGCGCAAGGGAACCGTGAGGAGATTAGATTTATTTTCTCGTGTTTTTCTAAATGAGGCCGAGAGGCAGGAAGAGGGGCATTGCCTACTTAATACTAATACTCTGACGTTGTGTGACTATGTTCTTAGGCCCACATCCAAATGGTCCTCGAGCTGAGAGAAACCAAAGCTGAAAGCTGAGAACCATCAATCTCTGACGCTGAGCTTTTTCAGATGCTTTCTGAAAACTGAATATGCACATGCTGACCGGTGCATCCCGTGATTTCTAAAGTCTGGGGACTCCGGAGCCCAGGGGGAACCCACAACATCTAACCTTTGAAACAGAGACTCAAGTTTCGGAGATAAGACAGATGATTTTGCATAGAACAGTTAGAAGAAAGCAAATGCTACTTTAATTTTGGGGTTTCACAAAATTCATTATGCAACAGAGAAAAAAGGATATTAAAGACTTCAGCCAAGAATTTTCAATATAACAAAAAATATTAGTAAAATATTAACACACAGCATCTGGTTGAGGAAAGAGTGACATTAATATTTTTCACTAAATGGAATAGGAACCCTTTTAAGTCTTGACTGTTCTGTTGGACACACTCTTTTAGGAGAGCCACCATCTATTGGGTACTTACTAGGTAGCAGGCACCAAATTAGGTACTTACAAGCATTATCTTGGCTAATCCACATGAAGTAAGAATTATTATTCCCATTTTCTGAATAGGAAAGTTGAGGTACAGAGAGGCCCCAAATCATACAGTTGATGTGTGGAGTAGCCAAGATCCAAACCCAGGCTTGTGATCTTATCAAAATGCCCCAATTTAATAATTCAAGTCACCTCCCGCACCGAAAACAGAATCAGCGCCTAACCCAGGTCCAGAGGAAAGCTCAAGTTCTCTGGGGAAACCTCAGGTGACCAGCCACCTGGGAGCCCTGTTCTGATCTAGGCTAATGAAGAGCTGGCCTCAGTAAGTTTACCAAGTATTTCCAGGGTATTGTCAGAATTTGATAAGAAGAAATGACAAAGCATGCAATCATTATGAATATCGCCCAGAACATGAACCCAAAAGGCCAAGGAAAAGATGTTCACACCAGATTGAACTCAGGCTGAAAAAGCAACAGAAGAGAGGTCTGTAATTAGGAGCAGCTAGTTCATTCAGGGAAAGCAGAGGGGAGTGTTTCTGACAAGCCCGGGTGCCAAGACCAATATTATATTAAAAAATTATTGAAGCTGATGCAAGGCTTTTTGCGGATCCAAATTCACCGTGACCAGGAGAAGAATGGAGGTGGGGCAAGCAGTTGATGATAGCAACGCATTTTCAGTAGCCTGGGGAAGGAGGAGACAGAAGCGAGTGAAATTCAATATCCCAGAAGTTAAAGCCCGGTGCTTGTCAAAAACAAAAGAAAACACGCCTAATGGAGTAGAATAACAAAGAGAGCGCTCTGCATTCAGAGGGTATTGGGTCCTTCAAAGGTCTTTGCAAATAGTACTGGGAATCCATGGCTGTACACCTGTGAGGCATTGTTTGTGCTGGTGCTCTCTGGAGTGGACCTAGTCCTGACAATGGTAAGAAAGCACCAACACAATGATTGCATCCCTGGCCTCAAAGGGATTAGGCTCCAAAGCCACCTGGGAAGAGAACAACGCACCGTGATGGGGGTCCCACAGCCTGCGTGCTCTTTTTTGCCAGTAGGTGGGGATTTTCCGTGTGGTGGTCTCCCAGCTTCCCTGTCTCTACACTCACTGGTTGCAGAGCAGCTACAGGTAAGGTGCATATGGTTATAACAGACAGTCAGATATTTTTTTTTACAGAGGATCGGTTTTCAGAGAATGAGAATATACTAAAGCAGTGATCCATGAACTTTTTGGCTTACATACCTTCTAAAATAATTTGGAAAAACTTTGTAACCCCACCCATATTGTGCAGTTGACCTCTGAGTTTTTCATCATAAGTTTTTCATCATAAGTAATTGCTAAGTAATTGCAAAGAATGTAACTTCTGGCATATTGTACAATTTGACAATTCAAAATATAACTCTTATTAACTCTCTTAAATGTGTCCAGTTGAATGATTTAATACCCACCAACATCCATTTTTAAATACAAGTACAAATGCTTCTCTTTAACATTGTATTGCCATTCTACTTCTCATTAAGAACCATCCAGTTTAATTGTATTTTTGTGTTTGTATTTTATGATAACTCTTTCACATATTTCTGTGATAAATACATATGTGTGTGTATGTATATTTTAAATTTTATAAGTTTAAACTTTTTCTTCTGAATTGAGGTATTATTATAATTATTAATAAACAATTGACCACAATATAAAGATTTTACAAATTTTGAAATATAATTATAAGCATACAGTTTAAAAATTTTACTGGACATACGTATTAATGGGATGGAAGGGGATTTATATGTCTTGAATTGTTTCTCTGTTTGGTGCCCTGGAGGTTTTTACACCTGGGAAAATACAGCATAGTAAGTTTTGGTGGTGGTTGTTTGTTTTTTATTTTATTTATTTTTTTTTTTGTAAAATAGAAGAAGGAATGTTGTGGCAGTGGAGATGGCAAAGGGCAAAAGCAAAGACTTGTTCTCAGGCCAGTCAGTTTTTAGGAGAGAACTCATGGAAGTTGAGGAGTTAGAAATTGATTTCCTTGGAATGATCCACATGCAGGTACCAGAAGGAAAGACTGGGTGTGGAGGGTCAGATTGGGACCTATACTGCAGTTTGAAGATGACTGTCTTAAACGGCGCTGTGTGGACTGTCATTTCCTCTCTCTGGGGGGAGTCAGGGAGGCCGTCCCAAAGCTTGGGATCCCAGGTGGAGTGGAGACGTTGGGCAAGCTCCAGCTTTGCGGCTTGTTAGCTCTGTGACTCTGGTAAGGAAGAAACCTCTCTGACCCTCAGCTCCCTCTTCTTTACAATTGGTGCACGGAAGCTGCGTGTCCCACAGGGCTACTGAAAGGATCACGTGGCTAACACAGGCATGAGTAGATGTTGAAAGTGGCTGCTCAGGGCTTATTGGTTTCCTTTCCTATGAGAGAAATAGTGATTCTTTGGATTTAGCTGTGCGGACATGTATTATATTCTCTATAGTTCTGAGGGACAAAGCACTTCCAAACAGTCCTCGGCCATCATGGACTCAGAGTCAGTACTACCAAGAAAGAGAAGCTTCACTTTGTGTGTCTTCGTCCCTCTGTCTTACTATCTTGGACGTGTCGGGGAGCCAGCCCAGACCTCACCCCCTTCTCTCTGGGGTTTGCCTTCCTCTCCTCCCCGTTCCTTCTTTTTTCTTGGAGAGAACCTACCCTGGGCCGCAGAGTGCCCATGTTGGGTATATACAGCACAGTATTGTCAAACTTGCAGTACCGTCTTCATGGCAACCCAAATATGTGGATCAGAGGTTCAGCTGGAAAGGCGCTTGGAGCCCTGCAGCCCTGTCTCCAGTTGAAGGGTTGGAGGAGCTCCTTGGTGGCTTAGAGGAAGCTTAGGTTTGGCAGTCTGGTGAGTATAACTTAAGACCATGTCTGTGGAATCAGACAGTTACAGGTTCAAATCCCAGTTCCCTCACTTACTACCTGGGTAACCTCAGTAGACCATTTAACCCTTCTCAGGCCAAGTGAACTTGTCCATAAACTGTGGTTGATAGTGACACTTACTAATAGGGTTGTTTGGAGAATTTAATGAGATGATGCACATAAAACACAAGCACAGTGCCTGCATAAGTAAGTGTTCAGTAGGTACTAGAGGTTCTAGCTGGGAAAATTAGACAGGAAAATGAACTAAAAGGCACCCACAATGGAAAGGAATAAGTAAAACTATATTTGCAGATGTCATGATCACCTTAGAACATTCCCATGATTTATATTGGTTAACTTTACCTTTGAATTAATAATCCTTTCAGATAAATTCTAGAGTGGGATTGGCACAATGCTTAAACCGTAAGGACTCTATCCTTCCTTTTTTTTTTTCTTTTTCATGTAACTAGTAAGCAAATCAAGTGGGCAAACCACTTTGTCCTCAGTCTTTACTGACTGAGATGGAGGTGGGCCCCACAGAGTTTACGAGGTGACACCAAGTGAGTCTTCTCTGCTCCCCGGCACCCAGCCAGGCAGCAGGAAACAGGAGGGAAGTCTGGACCAGTTACTGACATCTTGCCTAGGATTGGTCCTAGGGCTGTTAATGGGGAATGGACGTTTAGTGAGGTGAGGGTCCCTACTGAGGGGTGTCCCCTGGGCTTCCTGAGTTTGAGGATTTGGGACCTCAAGGCATCAGGTACTGAGAAACTGTCCCACAGTCGAGGCCCTGTCAGGTGCATCATGTACCCCATGGGGACGTCTTCCCCACCACTCCCCATTGCCCTGCCTGAGGGGAAAGTGCTAGGATGTGAGGCCTCTGAGAGCAAGGACTTCTTTTGTTCATCACTGTATTACCAGTGCCTGGAACAGCACTGTCCAAGAGAAATATAATTGGAGTCACGCATGTAATTTAAAATATTCTAGTGGCTACATTTAAAAAGTGAAGAGAAACAAGTGGCATTAACTTTAATTTATATGAGCAAATATATCCAAACTATTGTCATTAACCAATATTTCCAAAATATTATTTCAACATGTGATCAATATGAAAATTATTAATAAGATATTTTTCTTTTTACTTTTTGTACTCAGTCTTTGAAATCCATGACATTTTGTACTCATAGCTCATCTCAGTTCACACCAGCCACATGTCAAGTACTCAGTGGCCTAATGTGGCTGCATTGTAGCCCTCACAGACCTAGAACAATTGCTGGCACGTGGCAAGCACCCTCACAGAGTTCATGAATACAGTTAAATCAGAGACTCTGGGCTTCCTAGGGCTGTGGTAACAAATCACCAGAAATTTGGTGGCTTAAAGCAATAGGAATATATCCTCTCCCAGTTCTGGAGGCTGGAAGTTCAAGATCAAGGTGTCCACAGGATTGGTCCCTTTTGGAGGCTCACAGGGATAATTCCTCCCATGCCTTTCTCCCAGCTTTCCCCCGGCTCCTTGGGATTTCTTGGCTTGTAGACACATCCCTCCAATCTCTGCTTCTGTCTTCCTGTGTCTCTCTGGGTCTTTTTCTGCTTCTTATAAGGACACTCTCATTGGATTTGGGGTCTACTCTACTCTGGGATGATCTCATTTTGATCCTTACCATATTTATATCTGCAGAGACCCTTCTCCAAATAAGTTCACATTCTGAGTTTCCAAGTGGACATAAGTTTTAGAGGGATATTATTCAATCCACTATAGGAAACTAGGCATTTATATTTTTAACAGCTCCCAGCTGATTGCTCTATGCAGTGTGAGCTAAGGAAACCCACACACGTCACTTCATTAAATTCTCAACAGCCTTGCAGGGTGAAATTATTATTTCACTTTTACTGAAGAGAAATCTAAAGTTGGGAATTTAAGTAATTTGCCCAAGTTCTCAAAGCTGGTAAATAGCAGAGCCCAGACTCAATCCCAGGTCTATATGACTCCAAAGTCCATAGTCTTATAACCTGTATTCAATCCAATCTCATGTGTTCAACGTCTGTGGATTCTTATTAGCTGCCCTACATGAAAGTCCCTTGTGAAAATATTTCCTGTTTCATATTTCTAGTCTTTGAGTCAGTGGCTTGACGTCATTGTGCATTTTTCACATTTGGTCAGAATAATGTATTCTGTATAAGAACCATCTTTACAATTGTACAAAGATGTTACGATTGTGCAAAGATGTTACCATTGTTGAAAAAGGCTGAGAAAAGAATTAGTTTTCATTTTAAAGTTGAGGAGACTATGAAGGAAGGAGAGACTAAATTCAGTAATGCATGTGGCATCCCACTGTTTGAAAACCATCATCAGATCTGGGAACAAAATCCAGAGTGTGTGTGTCCAGAGGTGGAAACAGCTCCTGAGAAGGAGCTTATGAAAAAATGTTTGGTAAATGCATGTAGCACTCTGAGGAAGGAACTCAGGATTACTCCACCCAAGGAAACATTTGTTAACACAGGGAGTGATCCTTCCCTCCAAAGTGTGTGTTCACTGTTTAACAGCAGAGACTCAGAGGACAACTAGGAAAGTGATCCAGATACTTCTGGTTGTGGGAGGGTGACCTGGCAAAAAGCAGTCAGTGGGGAGATGGGAATACTCTGTTGCGTTTTTCACATATATGTGAGAGTAAACACAGCTCTCTTCATCTTTTCCTGGTATTTCTTCCAGGTTTTTATTTACCAAAATAAGTGGAACCATCCAAGCTTCCTGTAATGGCACCAGGATTCCCCACCGCAGTGGGAAGGATTAGAAGGACAGGGCCAAGGTCAGGTCAGGGTTGTCTCTTGGTGAACTGGAAGCCCACCGCCAGCCCTCTGCCAAGTGGCTTTAGCTGAGTGCAATGGCACCTCAGTGTCCATTGTCTCTGGCCCCTCATGAGCCTGACCAGTGGGGCCCAGGTGTCATTGACCTGGAAGAACAGTTACCAGCTGTGCAGAAGTCCCTTTGCTCAAATCAGCAGCTGCCCTTAGCAGACTAGGGAGATCTGTCTCACTGAGACATTTCCAGGTCTGGGCTTGGCGTCTAGAGGCTTGACATTTGGCTTCAAATTTGGTGGAAGGGGCCTTAAGAAGATGTTGATGTGGCCTCTGCCACATCAGTACAGAAGGCATTGGGCTCACCTATTGTGTGTATGCTGTGGTAAAGAAACAAAAGCAAAAGCAAAAAAAAAACCCGAACCAAATCCAAACAAAACCCAGTTTCTTGAGCTACTGCCTGGATAAACCAAAACTACAGGACTGTGGCTACACTGGAAACTGTTCATTTTGTGGTCTAAAATGTGGATTTTTATTTGCTTTCTAAAAGAACATGTGCTCTGAGCCACAGAAGCTCTACATGCTTGTGTCATAGACTGCATGTGTGTTTCCTCCAAAATTTCTATGTTGAAAGCTTAACCCCAGTGTGGCTGAATTTGGAGATGGGATAGCTTCTAAAGAAGTAAGTGGATGGAATGAGGTCATAGGGTGGGGCCCTGATCCAATAGGATTAGTGTCCTTATAACAAGAGACACCAGACAGCTTGTGTGCTCTCTCACTCTCTCTTTCTCTCATTCTCTCTCTCCATGCACATAAAATGAGGAAAGGTCATGGTCACGTGAGCACACAGTGAGGAGGTGGCCATTTGCAATCCAAGGGGAAAGCCCTCACCAGACATAGACCCTGCTGGCAACTTAATCTTGGACTTTCCAGAAAGTCCAAGAAAGTAAATTTCTGAAAAATAAATATATTTATATATTTTTATCTTAAGAAGATAAATTTCTGTTGTTAAGCTACTCAGTCCATGGAATTGTTATAACAGCCCAAGCAGAGGAATCCCCTCTGAGAAACATGGCAGGTAGGAGGGTGGGGCACAAGCAGCCTCAGGCTCTCGCTTGGTCCTCCATCCCTGACCTGCCTCAGCCTCAGACTCAGTTTCCTCATGAGTGAAACAGCATTTGCAAGGTTGCTGATATAACCCCCCCCCAAACAAGTGAGAGTACTCGCAGGTGGAGACCTTTTGGATGAAGTTTTCTTCCTGAGGGGTTGCCCTTGGCAACCTGATGGCTGTAACTCTCTGCTCAGTGGGGAGGGAGACGTGGATTTTGATTTTCCAGGAGAGTTCTGCGAACCTGAGCAGATGGCCTCTCTTCTCCAGGTGGCATTATTTTACTTCTCTATAGACTCACGTGTAAGTTAAGGGTATAAAATGTTCTCTCAGGTCATTTTTAGATCTAAAACCAGTTTTTCCCCAACAGCGTTTCTTTCTTTTTTTTTTTTTTTTGTGGTACGCGGGCCTCTCACTGCTGTGGCCTCTCCCATTGCGGAGCACAGGCTCCGGATGCGCAGACTCGGTGGCCATGGCTCACGGGCCCCGCCGCTCCACGGCATGTGGGATCTTCCTGGACCGGGGCACGAACCCACGTCCCCTGCATCGGCAGGCGGACTCTCAACCACTGCGCCACCAGGGAAGCCCCCGACAGCGTTTCTTATTACTCATCTTTATGAGAGACATCATTTTTTAAGGTGAAAAAACCCAAAACCAAACCCAAAACCAACCATAGGGGAATAGAGCTTTCCTGAAATATGGAGGAAATACAGTGCATACTGGTGTGTAGGTATGACTTTACCTAACAGGGTGAACACGTATGCTGGATATGGGGGTACAAAGACAGTGAGAGGGTCCCTACTTTCACGGGTGGTCTTCCTTTTTATTTTAAGCTTAAAAAGCAAAAAGAACGAAATATTGTGATGGTTTGTTCTCCTACCATTCCCTACCTCATTTATAGAGCATGGTTCATGTTTTAAACATCTGAGAAATAATAGCAACAAATGCCAAGGGTGTTTTAACAGAGCTGAGCCGGGCTCACATTCTAAGCATAGGTATGGGGCACTTGTATTAAGTTAACGTGCGTTAATATGTAAATTCATCTGATGCATGTGGTGAGGGTTCAAGATAGCAAACAGCTCTTAAACAGCTACTAAACTCAGCAAAAGCTAATTGCCCTTTGGAACTGGACAGGAGTGGTGGTTGCAGAACACTGTGAATGTACTAAATGCCACCAAACTGTACGCTTGAAAGTGGTTAATTTTGTATTATGTGAATGCCACTTCAGTTAAAAAAAAACCCCAAAACAGCTGATTGCCACTTGGGCCAGATGCTGGGCTAAGATGCACTTCAATACCCGAGATTCAAGGCCCGAGGATAACCGTGAATCAGTGCAGTAGGGCCTCATGTCCAGTGAGAACACACAGTAGACATGAAGGTCATAGGCCTGAGCAGACGGTTAGACTGAGAGCCCCTATTCTTTCCCAGTCGGACCCTGACCTGTGCCGCTCACCAACAGGTCTGACGCAGTGAAGCGGATTCCATAACTTTCTTTTCTGTGGCTGCCTCTCTCAGAGTTACTCTTTTTTTTCACTTTTACCATATAATAGCGTATTTCACTCTTGCTTCATCACCCCTCCACCTAACTTCTAATGTTTTCTACGTCTGAAATGCCTGGCAATATGCAGCGTAACACTGCTCCTATCATGTTGTGGTTGTCATTGGCCCTTTGAAGGCCTCCTGAAAATGTCTGTAAGTGCAATGCTTTATTTTCACACATAGGGACACACCTCCTTCCTCCTCTTGGATTCCTCCCAGCTGGGGGATTCAACCCTCGTAATTTAATCACCCAGCTTTCTTGGCCTGGTTTCCATGGCCTTGGTTACATCATAATTTCCTTTCACCACATAGTATGTATTTTCTGGCCAACTGTCTTGTTTCTCCTCTTCTGTACAATTGTGGGTCGACAATGGAACCGACGTGCATTTAAGCTCTTGTTTCTTTTCTTTGAGGGAATATTCAGGCTGTCTTCTCAGCTCCCCAAACTGCTAATTTCTTTCTGGTTCAACAACACTTACTTGTCAGTGCTCACAGAATGAGCCCTTCTCCTCTGTCTTCATTCTCACCATATTATTCACACTCTGATGTTTTGCATGTCGGTTTGCCTCCACCTTCAGGAGTAATGGGGCTGTTGTTGGATTTTTTTCATGTTTGTTTCTTTAATCTTTGTTCTTGTCGGCCCCTGCCCCCCAAGGGTGCCCCGTGACACTCAGTGGGTCCAAATGCATTGAGGTTGTGGCTACCCTTCAGGACACAAGCCATTGGACTTAGGGATCATATCCTGACATTGTCACTTGCTGGCCTTTGGATTCTGGGCTCACTTCTTAGTAATTATTTAGCACAGTTTCAAAAATTCAATAAAGTTATGCCTGGGGCAAGGCATACAGAACATACATCTGGGGGATAGTAGGTGTTCCATAAAGGTTTGTTGGATTTAGAGTAAAATTATTTTCATCTCATGAAATATTTTCTATAATCTGAATCTCTGACTATAAAGATGCACTTAAACAAGAGTGCAAGAAAATATTCATCATTGTGGGAACATAAATTGATACAACTTTTCTGGAGGGTGATTTGACCACATGTGTCAAACATATTAAAAATAGATAAACTCTCTGTCCCAGCAATTCCAGTTTGAGGAATTTATACTAAGGAAATAGTTGATCTATACAAAGATTTTACTATGAGGGTATTCACTGAAACCATGTTTGTAGTCATAAAATATTGAAAATATCTAAATGTTCATCAGTAGGGGGTGATTAAAAAGATCATGGTATATCCATAAAAGGAATAGTATACAGCTGTTTTTAAAAGGTATTGTAGAAGAATACTGAATAATGAGCATGATATGCATGACATTTTAATTGAGATAAAGCAACTATACTCCAATTTAAAAAAATAATAATCTGTTTAAAAAAAGGTTAAAACACGCTTGGATATGTAATAGATAAAAATCAGTCTTATCGATTTAAAAAATATGAAGTCCCGATCTCCCCACTTGTCAAGTATGCTCTACCCATAGCCACTACCACAGTGAATAGCAACTCCATCCTTCCAGTTGCTCAGGACAAAACTTTGGAGTCATTTTTTATCATCACAGCCACATCCAGCTTATCATGAAATCCTTTGACCCCTTACCTTCAAGGTCTACCCAGAATCTCAGCCTCACTGGAGTCATTACTGTCATCCTAGTGCAAGCCACTCTTGTCTCTCAAATGAATTAGTGCAACATCTTTCTGCTCATCTTCTTGCTGTTAGGCCTCACAGGTTATTTCAACACAGCAGCAGAGGGACCCAGTTAAGGCATTAAAACTCATCACAGAGAGCCTCTGCTCACAGCTTCCTGTCTCACTCAGAGTCAGAGACATGGGAAATGGCCTACAAAGTCCTCCCCACCCTCCCCATTGGCTCTCAGATTGCATCTTGTGCTCCTTTCCCCCTTACTCTCCCCACCCCGACCATACTTCCCATTTCTTGATCACACCAGGCAAACTCTTACTTCAGGGCTTTCCTACTGGCTGTTCACATATACCTGCATACCTCCTCCCCGACCTGCTTCCAGTTTTTGCTCAGACCTTCTCTGCGAAGTCTCCCTTAACTGCCTTATTTCAGAGTCCATCACGACTCCCTACCGCCAGCACTCTTGATCACCTTTCCTAGTTTTATATTCTTCCCCATAGTCTTAGGACTTTCTAACTAGCATCTTTCATTGATTTGTGATGCGTATTTTTCCTACAGTTAAACATCTCTGATACTGAGATGAGACTGACAATCACGTATGTCTTCCAATGACTTGGCAGCTGTTTTCTTTCATAGCAGTGCATGGAATGATGGTGCATCTTACATCGATGGTGTGATGCATTGTTTGCAAAAATGATTGCGATTAGTCCCTTCCTTGTGCCCACGCTTCTTTTCAATGTGACTTTGTAGCTCCTCTATTTTCCTATCCTCTAAAAGTTGCCCAGTACTGTGGATTGATCAATACATTGTGGCAGGAATGAGAGGCCAGTTCTGAGCCTTGTCCTCAAGAGGTCTGTGTCTATCCAATCTCTCCTTTGGAAATCTGGCTCTGGCCGTACAAACAACCCCAAGCTGGCCTGCTGGATGCCGAGAAACAACTGGCCTGGTTGCCTCCCCTGCCCCAACTGACAGTAGAAAACTCCAAGAAGCAGAGCTGTCTAGTGATAGGCAGCTAATAATGAATACATGAGTCATCTCAAAAGAGACCAGAAGAACCACCAGTTGAACCCAGACAAAATTACTGACCTACGGAACAGTGACCTAAAGAATGGCTTTCCTTTTGATATGTTTTATTATGCAAGAAGAGATAATTGATATTGATGGTGTCTGAGATTCAATGAAAAACAATGAATACTTTTCATATTATGTTTATATTTATGTGTATATTTCCCTCTAAGTAAAATACAAGCGTTACGAGAGAGGGATTTTTGCCTCTTTTGTTTTATGTGATGTGAGCATCTTCCCCACCTCAATGGCTCAATCAATATTAGTTGAATGTCTTGTATGTACGTAAGTGCGGGATAATCCTGTTTTTGTGAAAGACTCAAAGGACATATGCTGAGGTCTTCATCGTGGTGGAATTTTTTTCTACCTTCTTTGCTTTACCCATGATATCCAACTTGCAACAATAAACATGCATTCCTTGCATTTAAAAAATCATTTTTGATGTACTTAATCTTTGCAGCAATACTAGCTTTGTACTAGCTTTGCAGCTAATAATTCAACTAGCCCAAACCCTAAGGGGGTGATACTTCTTCACTGGCTTGGCATGGTCTTATTTTTATGTTTGTGGCAACTGGGATTTCTAGTGTTAAGGATATGGCTGTTTTAATTGCTAAGAGAAAAATATCAGCTCTAAACACCTTCCTAGTTTAGGGCTTGGGTCTATTGCAATTGTTATCCAAAAGGTTTTCCTAATCTACTGTTTCAGTTACACATATGGTAACATTTAGTTAACACCTCACTGCAGTTATTATTTGCAGCTATTAGCACATCAAAATGGTGTCTGTTAGTTGGAGAATCAAGACACTGCCTGTGTTGTGTTTTCTTTACTCAGGGTTAACATTTGTTTGCTGAAGCTCTTTTCTACAAAACTATTAAAAGCCAGATTTATGCTAACTAAATAAAAAAACCCTTAAGTTGAAGAGGGTGGTGGGGCTAACACACCCACTATCTATTCATTACTGATAAATGCTCATCATTGGTGAACTTTATCCAGTGTATAGATACAATAATTATTTCTTTAAGTATTTTAATTTAGGGACTAGAGCACTTTATAACATTTGAAAGCTTTCTCTTCTTCACTGACAACCCAGTTGCTTACCAAGGCAATCTTCCTTTCTCTATCCGTTCACCCTTTTGCCCTAAAATATTTGTTAGCATCTCTTCTCTTTAGGCACAATGCTAAGTGCTACAGAGAAAAACATGGTGAGAGGTCAGTTCTCCCAAGAAGCTCCAGTGTGGTGAGACAGACCTGTAAACACATAATTGCCCTCTAGCGCGATGAGTTTTAATGGTAAATAGTACTAAATAGTACAGTGGTGCACAAAGCAGAGGTGACTCCGTTTACTCACTGGGGTGGAGGTGGGCGAGGTTAGTCTAGTCTTCACCAAGACAGAGATGTGCTCGTGAGGTCTTACAGGATGAGTAGAACTTGACTGAATGGAGGAGACGCTGTCGAGGAAAGGGAGGGGCACCGGCAGCAGGTGTGGCAGGAGAGAGAGAAGAGTCATAAAAAGTCTTAATTTGAAAAAATATCGGCTTTACTAAGATACAGTTGTTTTAGCTGAGTGCAGTGGTGTTTTGGTGTCCATTGTCTCTGGCGCTTCCTAGGGCTGACCAACGGGACCCAGGTGTCATGCATCTGGAGGAACAGTTAGCAGCCATGCAAAAGCCCCCTTGTTCAAATCAGCGGCCGACTTAGCAGGACTAGGGAGATCTATCTCCCTTCACGTATCATGGAATTCACCCTTGTGAAGTGCTCAAGTCGGGAGTTTTAGTATATTCACAGAGTTGTGCCACAGTCACCTCTTTTATAACTTTAGAACATAGTCATCATTTCCAGAAGAAACCCCGTATCCATTAGCACTCACTCCCTACCACCAACCTACTTTCTGGCTCTGTGATTTGCCTATTTTGGACATTTCATATAAATGGGATCATACAATATGTGGCCTTTGGTAACTAACTTCTTTCACTCAGTGTAATGTTTCCAAGGTTCGTCCGTGCTGCAGCATGAATCAGTACTTCACGTCCTATTATGGCAGAATACTCTCTGATTGTATGGATAAACTGCATTGTATTTATTCATTCAGAAGTTGATCACGTTTGGACAGTTTCCACTTTTTGTCTATTATGAATAATGAACATTTGTGTACAGGTTTTTGTGTGCACATGTTTTCACTTCTCCTGGGTATATACCTAGTAGAATTGCTGGGTCCTATAGTAACTCTTTGTTTAACGATTTGAGGAACTGCCAAACCATTTTTCAAAGTGGGTGCACCATTTTAAAATCCCACCGGCAATGTAGGAGGGTTCTAACTTCTCTCCATCCTTGTCAACCCTTGTCTGCCTTTTTCATTTTAGCCATCCTAGTGTGTGTGGAAATATCATCTCACTGAGGTTTCCATTTGCCGTTACTCTAAGTAATGATGTTGAGTCTTCATGGACTTTCATATTCATTCTGTTCTCTCAATATATCTGTCTTTTTAATACATAAGTAATTAGCTTTTTAATACACAAATGCTTCTCTGGATTTTAAGAGAGATAACACAAGTCACTCATTCCCTTCCATCCAGTCTTATCTCTAGCTTTCCAGTCTCAACCAAAGCTCTCTGAAGAGTTAACAATATTGGTCTGGCCTGCCCCCATGTTGCACAGCTCCAGGTGGCACCATTCACTTCAAATACAACGGGGTTGGCTCCTTAGAGTGAGGCAGTGGTACCTGCTCTGCTCCTCTCTCCCCGTTCCCTTGGTAATCTAGCGTCCAGGATCCATCACTGTTTGGAAACTGTACTTCCCCTACAAAGCAGAGCTTCCCCACTGCTCACTGGTATGCTGAGAATAAGCCAGAGGTGGGCCCGGCTAATAATCCCTTACACTTCAGGGCAGTCAGTTGCATGCTGGGGAGCTAGAGCTTCTGGGCTGGTTGCATCTGACCCAGGGCAGCCTTGCCTGGTTCCCTTGGTATCATGCAGATATCCTTTTCCATTCTTCCATGACAAAGGCTTGAGAAGTGCTGCTAAGGTAGCTAATAACCTCCATATTGCTAAATTCTACCGACTCTTTTTTTTTTTTTTTAAGTCTTCTATGCACTCTCTACCCTTGGCTTTCACAATACAGCCTTCTCCTGGGTTCTGCCTGCTTCTCCAGCTGCTTCTCCAGCTGCATCTCCAGCCTGCTTCTCTGTCTCTTGTGCATTTTCTCCTCTATCCAATCACTATTGGTTGAAGTTCTTCAGGGCTCAGCCCAAGACCACTCCTCTTAGCTCACACTCGTCTCAGGCATTCTCATCCATCAGTGAGTTCCTATTTATAGAGACGACTAAAGACATATGTCTCCTGGGTTCCAGACTAGTACACCCTAATGCACGCTCTAGGTCTTTTGGATGTGTCAAAGTCACCTCAAAAAGAACACGTCTAAAATTAAGTTCAGCATCTTCCGCTACTCCTTCAGCTGGCTCTCTTCCAGACTTCCCTAACTCAGGGACTGGGAGGGACCGTTATCCCTCTGTAAGCGAGAAAGCTAAAATCATCCCTGACAACTCTGGCTCAGACCCCTCATGTTCAAGTCCTGTTAAGAATAGCTCCTGGGGCTTCCCTGGTGGCGCAGTGGTTGAGAGTCCGCCTGCCGATGCAGGGGACACGGGTTCGTGCCCCGGTCTGGGAAGATCCCACATGCCGCGGAGCGGCTGGGCCCGTGAGCCATGGCCGTTGAGCCTGCGCGTCCGGAGCCTGTGCTCCGCAATGGGAGAGGCCACAACAGTGAGAGGCCCACATACCGCAAAAAAAAAAAAAGAATAGCTCCTGAATATCCATAATCCCCATCTCCACTATCACTACCAGAGTGTATCTACTGTCAGCTTTTATCTGTACTGCTTTCTACCTCTGTCTTCTCAGCCGCACCCCCTTAAAGCTCCTACTACTGCCAGAGTAACCATTTGAAATGAAAATCTGATCCCATCACCGCCCCCCCAACTCTTACTTAAAACCCATCAATTCCTCTGAGGGATAAAGATGAACCACTGTTCTCCCTGTAAGACCTGCCTGTCTATCTCTCAGGTGTCTCACACCTTTCTTCCTCCACACTGGCCAGATTTCAGTCCCTTGGGGTAGCATGCTTCCTTCCACCACGGAGGCTTTGCACAAACTGTTCCCCACAATGCTCTTTACCCTCTTCTTTGCTAGTTAACTCTTACTCAGGCTTCTAATCTCAGCTCAGGAAGCCTTCCCTGACCTCTCTATTTCCATCAAATTCCTCTATCCGATACTCTTATTGTACCCTGCATCTCCCTTTTATAATACTCATCACAGTTGAAATGCTCTTTGTGCAATTATTTGATTAATGTTTACCCACCACTAGACCACAAACTTCAGGAACCAGGGGATAGATTTATTGATTTTCTATTGTATACTCAGTACCCAAGAGAATGCCTGGTACATTGTAGATGCTTAAGAACTGTTTGTGGAATGAATGAATGAGTGCCATAATAAGAAGTTGGCAGTTTATCCTGTGGGCTTCATTGAAAGAATGCAAACAGAAAAGTAAGATGATTTGCATTTTAAAAAGAAAGCTGAGTCAGCAGTTTTGAGACAGGACAGACGGGTTGAAAGGACCAGTTTGAAACCTGTCAAAATAGTCCAACTGAAAAATAATGAGAACGTAAACCAAGGAAGTACCAGTGGTATTGAAGAGCAGGGGATGGGCATGACGATGGTAGAAATCGATAGAATTTAGTGACTCAGTGATGTAGCGGCCTGGTTGGAGGGGAGTGACCAACTAACTCAGGGTGGACAGGGCATGGAACTAATTTGCAGCAAGAGAGAGTGGGCTCAGTTTTGGACCTGGTGAAATTCGAGGTCCGTATGAGTCATGCTTGGGGAGATATCTACTAGACAGTCTGATATTTTCAGCCCTTTTCATGGGATGTTAATAGTTTTTCTCAGACAGTGAACGAAGTTCAAGTTCATCCTTTTAAAAACAGAACACTTCTTGGTGGCTTATCACCCTTTAATTACTCCTTCTCTTAACAAAATCTTCTTGAAAGAGCAAGGGACACATGCTCTGTCTACGTGTGCTTACCTCTTGTTCACCTTTCTACTCTCTGCTCTCTTGGCATCTCTGAAACTGCTTTCAGGAAGGCTCCCAGAAGCCAAGTCTGTACCCTGAGAGACCTGAATATGCAAATGGATGCCAGACTATATATAAAAAGAGAACTTTGACCCACAACCTGCAGCAATAAGCCTAGGAAACCAGTCCTTTCATATACAATGGGCAACCCAGGAAGCCAGCCTGTTATAAGTCAGGACGCTTGTAGGAAGCTCTAGATGGCTATCGCTGGTGACAGTTCAGGAAGCTAAACAGTAACTTCTATAACAATCAGCCCCAAATGGCCAGGACTTGATTAATAACTGGAAATTTCCCTATTTTCATCCCCGCTTCCGATTTAGGACCAACCAGAGAAAACCAAATATGCACCCCTAACCAGTCCCATAGTATGCCCCATTTCTAGTTGGTCCACCTGCAGCCGCCCCAGGCCAGTGGCCAGCAGTCAGGGCGCAGCTGAAGCTTCCCGTTCCTGCCCTAAAGCGTTCCCACTCCTCCACCCGCCTTTGGGTCTCTGCCCAGCACAAGTGATGGCGGCTGACTCCCTTGCTACAGCAAGTCCAGAATAAATAGCCTTGCTTTTCTTTTGTTTTTTTTTTAAATCTTTATTGGAGTATAATTGCTTAACAATGGTGTGTTAGTTTCTGCTTTATAACAAAGTGAATCAGTTATACATATACATATGTTCCCATATTCCCTCCCTCTTGCGTGTCCTTCCCACCCTCCCTATCCCACCCCTCCAGGCGGTCGCAAAGCACCGAGCTGATCTCCCTGTGCTATGCGGCTGCTTCCCACTAGCTATCTACCTTACGTTTGGCAGTGTATATATGTCCATGCCTCTCTTTCGCTTTGTCACAGCTTACCCTTCCCCCTCCCCATATCCTCAAGTCCATTCTCTAGTAGGTCTGTGTCTTTATTCCTGTCTTACCCCTAGGTTCTTCATGACATTTTTTTCTTCTTAAATTCCATATATATGTGTTAGCATACGGTATTTGTCTTTCTCTTTCTGACTTACTTCACTCTGTATGACAGACTCTAGGTCTATCCACCTCATTACAAATAGCTCAATTTCGTTTCTTTTTATGGCTGAGTAATATTCCATTGTATATATGTGCCACATCTTCTTTATCCATTCATCCGATGATGGACACTTAGGTTGTTTCCATCTCCGGGCTATTGTAAATAGGGCTGCAATGAATATTTTGGTACATGACTCTTTTTGAATTATGATTTTCTCAGGGTATATGCCCAGTAGTGGGATTGCTGGGTCATATGGTAGTTCTATTTTTAGTTTTTTAAGGAAACTCCATACTGTTCTCCATAGTGGCTGTACCAATTCACATTCCCACCAGCAGTGCAAGAGTGTTCCCTTTTTTCCACACCCTCTCCAGCATTTATTGTTTCTAGATTTTTTGATGATGGCCATTCTGACTGGTGTGAGATATCTCATTGTAGTTTTGATTTGCATTTCTCTAATGATTAAAGATGTTGAGCATTCTTTCATGTGTTTGTTGGCAGTCTGTATATCTTCTGTGGAGAAATGTCTATTCAGTTCTTCTGCCCATTTTTGGATTTGGTTGGTTGTTTTTTTTTGTTATTGAGCTGCATGAGCTGCTTATAAATTTTGGAGATTAATCCTTTGTCAGTTGCTTCATTTGCAAATATTTTCTCCCATACTGAGGGTTGTCTTTTCATCTTGTTTATGGTTTCCTTTGCTGTGCAAAAGCTTTTAAGTTTCATTAGGTCCCATGTGTTTATTTTTGTCTTTATTTCCATTTCTCTAGGTGGTGGGTCAAAAAGGATCTTGCTGTGATTTATGTCATAGAGTGTTCTGCCTATGTTTTCCTCTAAGAGTTTGATAGCTTCTGGCCTTACATTTAGGTCTTTAATCCATTTTGAGCTTATTTTTGTGTATGGTGTTAGCAAGTGATCTAATCTCATAATTTTACACGTCCCTGTCCAGTTTTCCCAGCACCACTTATTGAAGAGGCTGTCCTTTCTCCACTGTACATTCCTGCCTCCTTTATCAAAGATAAGGTGACCATATGTGTGTGGGTTTATCTCTGGGCTTTCTATCCTGTTCCATTGATCTGTCTTTCTGTTTTTGTGCCAGTACCATACTGTCTTGATTACTGTAGATTTGTAGTATAGTCTGAAGTCAGGGAGCCTGATTCCTCCAGCTCCATTTTTCGTTCTCAAGATTGCTTTGGCTATTCGGGGTCTTTTGTGTTTCCATACAAATTGTGAAATTTTTTGTTCTAGTTCTGTGAAAAATGCCAGTGGTAGTTTGATAGGGATTGCATTGAGATTGTAGATTGCTTTGGGTAGTAGAGTCATTTTCACAATGTTGATTCTTCTAATCCAGGAGCATGGTATATCTCTCCATCTATTTGTATCATCTTTAATGTCTTTCATCAGTGTCCTATAATTTTCTGCATACAGGTCTTTTGTCTCCTTAGGTAGGTTTTTTCCTAGATATTTTATTCTTTTTGTTGCAGTGGTAAATGGGAATGTTTTCTTGATTTCAGATTTTTCATCATTAGTATATAGGAATGCCAGAGATTTCGGTGCATTAATTTTGTATCCTGCTACTTTACCAGATTCATTGGTTAGCTCTAGTAGTTTTCTGGTAGCATCTTTAGGATTCTCTATGTATAGTATCATGTCATCTGCAAACAGTGACAGATTTACTTCTTTTCTGATTTGGATTCCTTTTATTTCCTTTTCTTCTCTGATTGCTGTGGCTAAAACTTCCAAAACTATGTTGAATAAGAGTGGTGAGAGTGGGCAACCTTGTCTTGTTCCTGATCTTAGTGGAAATGCTTTCAGTTTTTCACCATTGAGGACGATGTTGGCTGTGGGTTTGTCATATATGGCCTTTATGATGTTGAGGAAAGTTCCCTCTATGCCTACTTTCTGCAGGGTTTTTATCATAAATGGGTGTTGAATTTTGTCAAAAGCTTTCCCTGCATCTATTGAGATGATCATATGGTTTTTCTCCTTCAATTTGTTAATATGGTGTATCACGTTGATTGATTTGCATATATTGAAGAATCCTTGCATTCCTGGAATAAACCCCACTTGATCATGGTGTATGATCCTTTTAATGTGCTGTTGGATTCTGTTTGCCAGTATTTTGTTGAGGATTTTTGCATCTATGTTCATCAGTGATATTGGCCTGTAGTTTTCTTTCTTTGTGACATCTTTGTCTGGTTTTGGTATCAAGGTGATGGTGGCCTCGTAGAATGAGTTTGGGAGTGTTCCTCTCTCTGCTATATTTTGGAAGAGTTTGAGAAGGATAGATGTTAGCTCTTCTCTAAATGTTTGATAGAATTTGCCTGTGAAGCCATCTGGTCCTGGGCTTTTGTTTGTTGGAAGATTTTTTTATCACAGTTTCAATTTCAGTGCTTGTGATTGGTCTGTTCATATTTTCTATTTCTTCCTGATTCAGTCTTGGCAGGTTATGCATTTCTAAGAATTTGTCCATTTCTTCCAGGTTGTCCATTTTATTGGCATAGAGTTGCTTGTAGTAATCTCTCATGATCTTTTGTATTTCTGCAGTGTCAGTTGTTACTTCTCCTTTTTCATTTCTAGTTCTATTGATTTGAGTCTTCTCCCTTTTTTTCTTGATGAGTCTGGCTAACGGTTTATCAATTTTGTTTATCTTCTCAAAGAACCAGCTTTTAGTTTTATTGATCTTTGCTATCGTTTCCTTCATTTCTTTTTCATTTATTTCTGATCTGATTTTTATGATTTCCATCCTTCTGCTAACTTTGGGGTGTTTTTGTTCTTCTTTCTCTAATTGCTTTAGGTGCAAGGTTAGGTTGTTTATTCGAGATGTTTCCCGTTTCTTAAGGTGGGATTGTATTGCTATAAACTTCCCCCTTAGAACTGCTTTTGCTGCATCCCATAGGTTTTGGGTCGTCGTGTCTCCATTGTCATTTGTTTCTAGGTATTTTTTTATTTCCTCTTTGATTTCTTCAGTGATCACTTCCTTATTAAGTAGTGTATTGTTTACCCTCCATGTGTTTGTATTTTTTACAGATCTTTTTCTGTAATTGATATCTAGTCTCATAGCGTTGTGGTCGGAAAAGATACTTGATACAATTTCAATTTTCTTAAATTTACCAAGGCTTGATTTGTGACCCAAGATATGATCTATCCTGGAGAATGTTCCATGAGCACTTGAGAAAAATGTGTATTCTCTTCTTTTTGGATGGAATGTCCTATAAATATCAATTAAGTCCATCTTGTTTAATGTATCATTTAAAGCTTGTGTTTCCTTATTTATTTTCATTTTGGATGATCTGTCCATTGGTGAAAGTGGGGTGTTAAAGTCCCCAACTATGAATGTGTTACTGTCGATTTCCCCTTTTATGGCTGTTAGTATTTGCCTTATGTATCGAGGTGCTCCTATGTTTGGTGCATAAATATTTACAATTGTTATATCTTCTTGGATCGATCCCTTGATCATTATGTAGTGTCCTTCTTTGTCTCTTCTAGTAGTCTTTATTTTAAAGTCTATTTTGTCTGATATGAGAATTGCCACTCCAGCTTTCTTTTGGTTTCCATTTGCATGGAATATCTTTTTCCATCCCCTTACTTTCAGTCTGTATGTGTCTCTAGGTCTGAAGTGAGTCTCTTGTAGACAGCATATATATGGGTCTTGTTTCTGTATCCATTCAGCCAATCTGTGTCTTTTGGTGGGAGCATTTAGTCCATTTACATTTAAGGTAATTATTGATATGTATGTTCCTATTCCCATTTTCTTAATTGTTTTGGGTTATTGTAGGTCTTTTCCTTCTGTTGTGTTTCTTGCCTAGAGAAGTTCCTTTAGCATTTGTTGTAAAGCTGGTTTGGTGGTGCTGAACTCTCTCAGCTTTTGCTTGTCTGTAAAGGTTTTAATTTCTCCATCAAATCTGAATGAGATCCTTGCTGGGTAGAGTAATCTTGGTTGCAGGGTTTTCTCCTTCATCACTTTAAATATGTCCTGCCAGTCCCTTCTGGCTTGCAGAGTTTCTGCTGAAAGATCAGCTGTTAACCTTATGGGGATTCCCTTGTGTGCTATTTGTTGTTTTTCCCTTGCTGCTTTTAATGTTTTCTTTGTATTTAATTTTTGACAGTTTGATTAATATGTGTCTTGGTGTATTTCTCCTTGGATTTATCCTGTATGGGACTCTCTGCCTCCTGGACTTGATTAACTATTTCCTTTCCCATATTAGGGAAGTTTTCAACTATAATCTCTTCAAATATTTTCTCAGTCCCTTTCTTTTTCTCTTCTTCTTCTGGAACCCCTATAATTCGAATGTTGGTGCATTTAATGTTGTCCCAGAGGTCTCTGAGACTGTCCTCAGTACTTTTCATTCTTTTTTCTTTCTTCTGCTCTGCAGTAGTTATTTCCACTATTTTATCTTCCACCTCACTTATCCGTTCTTCTGCCTCAGTTATTCTGCTATTGACCCCATCTAGAGTATTTTTAGTTTAATTTATTGTGTTGTTCATTGTTGCTTGTTTCATCTTTAGTTCTTCTAGGTCCTTGTTAACTGTTTCTTGCATTTTGTGTATTCTATTTCCAAGATTTTGGATCATCTTTACTATCATTATTCTGAATTCTTATTCAGGTAGACTGCCTATTTCCTCTTCATTTGTTAGGTCTTGCTCCTTCACCTGCTGTGTGTTTTTCTGCCTTCTCATTTTGCTTCTCTTACTGTGTTTGGGGTCTCCTTTTTGCAGGCTGCAGGTTCGTAGTTCCCGTTGTTTTTGGTGTCTGTCCCCAGTGGCTAAGGTTGGTTCAGTGGGTTGTGTAGGCTTCCTGGTGGAGGGGACTAGTGCCTGTGTTCTGGTGGATGAGGCTGGATCTTGTCTTTCTGGTGGGCAGGCCCACATCTGGTGGTGTGTTTTGGGGTGTCTGTGGCCTTTTTATGATTTTAGGCAGCCTCTCTGCTAATGGGTGGCATTGTGTTCCTGTCTTGCTAGTTGTTTGGCATAGGGTGTCCAGCACTGTTGCTTGCTGGTCGTTGAGTGAAGCTGGGTGCTGGTGTTGAGATGGAGATCTCTGGGAGATTTTCGCCGTTTGATATTACGTGGAGCTGGGAGGTCTCTTGTGGACCAGTTTCCTGAATTTGGCTCTCCCACCTTATAGGCACAGCCCGGACTCCTGGCTGCAGCACCAAGAACCTTTCATCCACACGGCTTCTCAATTTGGGATGATTCGTTGTCTATGCAGGTATTCCACCAGTGCAGGGTACATCAAGTTGATTGTGGAGCTTTAATCCGCTGCTCCTGAGGCTGCTGGGAGAGATTTCCCTTTCTCTTCTTTGTTCTCACAGCTCCCGGGTCTCAGTTTTGGATTTGGCCCCGCCTCTGTGTGTAGGTCGCTGGAGGGCGTCTTTTCTTCGCTCCGACAGGACAGGGTTAAAGGAGCAGCCGCTTCAGGGGCTCTGGCTTACTCAGGCTGGGGGGAAGGGAGGGGCACGGAGTGCGGGGCGATCCTGCGTGGCAGAGGCCGGTGTGACGTTGCACCAGCCCGAGGCGTGCCGTGTGGTCTCCCGGGGAAGCCGTTCCTGGATCCCGGGACCCCGGCAGTGGCGGGCTGCACAGGCTCCCAGAAGGGAGGTGTGGAGAGTGACCTGTGCTCGCACACAGGCTTCTTGGTGGCGGCAGCAGCAGCCTTAGCGTCTCATGCCCGTCTCTGGGGTCCGCGCTATTAACCGCGGCTGGCGCCCGTCTCTGGAGCTCCTTTAAGCAGCGCTCTTAATCCCCTCTCCTCGCGCACCAGGAAACACAGAGGGAAGAAAAAGTCTCTTGCCTCTTCGGCAGGTCCAGACTTTTTCCCGGACTCCCTCCCGGCTAGCTGTGGCGCACTAACCCCCTGCAGGCTGTGTTCACGCCGCCAGCCCCAGTCCTCTCCCTGTGCTCCGACAGAAGCCGGAGCCTGAGCTCCGAGCCCCGCCCGCCCCGCGGGCGAGCAGACAAAGGCCTCTCGGGCTGGTGAGTGCTGGTCGGCACCGATCCTCTGTGCGGGAATCTCTCCTCTTTGTCCTCCGCACCCCTGTTGCTGTGCTCTCCTCCGCGACTCGGAAGCTTTCCCCCTCCGCCACCCACAGTCTCCGCCCGCGAAGGGGCTTCCTAGTGTGTGCTTTTCTTATTTGCTTGGTCTTTATTTCCATAACCCTTCCCTTTTTATCCTAGGAACTCATTCAGGCGGGGCTTCCTAGTGTCTGCTTTTCTTATTTGCTTGATCTTTATTTCCATAACCCTTCCCTTTTTATCCTAGGAACTCATTCACCTGCATTTAACACACCTCATCACTCCCTCCTGGAAATCACCTCTTTCCTTGGCTCCAAGCCCCTCTTCTGATGCCCAGTCCCTCATGTCTATGATGTCTTTGCTTCCTTCAGGGTCTCCTGCGCTAGAGAGGCCCAGGGTGCCTTCCTTACCCCTCCTCTCTACTTAGGTTCGTATCTCTCCTTGGTGGTGGTATTCACCCTTAAGAGTTTCAAATATCGATTTTTGCTCCATTCCCACAACCCCCGTGTGCAGCGCAGCCTTGTTCCTGTGGGTTCTCCCCTCCCAGGCACTCCACAGTCCACTAAACTCTGTATGTTCAAAACCAAGCTGGTCCACCGCCCCAGCACGCTCACCCTGTCCTCTTCCCTCCTCTGCTGGTCACACGGCGCTCACCAAGTCACCCATGAGAAGCAGGTTCTGCTGATTGACTTGGCCTCCTAAACATGTCCTTAGAGCCTTTCCTCCTCTCCATTCCTATCACCACTGCCCACTTCAGGACTTCACTATCTCGTCCTAAAATATTACCAGTCCCCTAATGGGTTTTCCAGTTGCCAGGCTTGTCCCCTTTCAAACAAGCCCCTACTCGTGACAGTCATCTTTTACAAGCATACATCTCAGCATGCCACACCCTACCTAAAACCCTTCAATGCCTCTTCACTGTTTCATAAGGCACATAGGTCCCCATGATGTCCTCACCAGCCACATTTCCTGCCACACAAGGTTTGGAACTTGATGTCCTAAGCAGACATGTTGCGCCGTTGAGATCCCTGAGCCTGTGCAGTGATGTATGTCCCCAGGTGGTGGCAAAGCTCTGATGATGCTCTCACTTGCCTCCTCGTAGGTGACCTACGGTCTTAGCTTGGAGTCCTTAGAGAACGTTTATAGCAAGTGGTTTGACGCCTGTGAAGGGACCTCTGCTCAGGGAGCTGCTGGCCGGAGGGCCACATTGGACTGAATTAGCTGTGGTTCATGAACTTGAGAATTCTCTTTTTTGGAAACCCTGGCTTATACTTGGCTTTTAGGTATGGCTGAAACCAAATAGAGGAAAATAGATGCTTTCCCAGGAAAGGGGGAGTTTCAAACTCTCACCCTCAGAAGTTTTCATCCACTGCACAAAATGAGTCCCCGCTTATACTTACAAATGTGGCCCTTTCCCTCCTGTCACCCCATCACCAGATAAGGGTCCCTCCCGTGACCCTCACTTTCCAGAGACATGGCCAGTGTCCCAGCAGGCATCCTACTGTCAGCCAAACCAACAGGAAGAAAGGAAGTCAATATCGGAGGGCAACCGGCTGAGTGTTAGAGCTGGGCCCGGGTGGAAGAAAGATAATGGTCTGGTGATTTCACACGTAAACATTTTTAAGACGCCAGTAGCCAGCAGGCAGCCTTTCACATCAGATATCTGTGAAGAGCAGCAGGGTTGGGGGAAAGTGGGGAGACAGGACACTCCTGCCTGGAACTGAAAGTATAGGAGCTCGGATTGGAGACAAGGGCACCTCATGTTCCAAGCGCCAGGTTGTGCCTCCCTGATTTACGGCAAGACTTTTGAGGCTGACCACTCAAATCTAAAGTCATGGCAGCTGTCTCCCACCCTGGTGGCAAATGGTGACATGGATGACAGTGTAGGAGAGTAAACAGAGCCCTAGGAGGCCGGCTGGGGCCAGGAGCTGGTCCCATGTTACAGAAGACTACTAAGCCTGACACTGGGGGGGGGATCATCTTTCTGGGGGATGATAAGATGGCAGACACTTGGGACGGTTAAGCTGCCTGCAGCGGGAAGCTTGGTGCACTGTGTGATGTGGACTCACATTTTTTAATCACCACGCCCCCCAACATATACATACATACATACACACACACAGCACATACACACCACACATACATGCACACACACATATACACATACACAAATACACATACACACACAGTACATATTCACACCATACACATAGGCACATACACACATACACACCACATAGCACATACATACATGCATACACACATACGCACACATCACGTACCACTCACACATACACACTTTTTGGATAACTAGGTAGTGATACCGCTAGGAACTCCAGTACTGGCACCCACGTCCGCCAGATGCTGCGGAGCGGGGGAAGGAGCCTGCTAACTGCAGCAGCACAGAAGCAGCGGTGGTTCTGGGTCTGAGCTTTTAGAGCTAAATGTTGATGCAACAGACATAGAATGGAGAAGCTCTGTCTCTGCGTCACATGTTCCCCGGCTAGCGAGGCTTTCAGGATGAGTTACAGTATCGGGGATATTTCTCAGGACGTGTTCATGACCCGCAGGGCAGGAAACAGCAAACAGCCTACCCAGCCACTGTACTTGGACTTCCTCCAAATGGTGTCTGTTCCTCGAATAGGGGCACATGGTCTCTCTTGTGAAAGCTATCTTTCTTGGAAATGAGGCCCAAATCTCCAGACTTCAAGAGGCATGATGGAGGCCGGGGCCAGAGTTTGCCCAGAGGCCAGTCTGGACTTAGGGCCACATTAAGGAGAAGCGAAACCTTGGGCATTTATGGTGGAGCGGCCACGTGGTTTTCAGGCAGCAGACGTGCCTCTTGGGAGGGGACTGAGCATGGCCGCGGTGGGGTGTATGGGGCTGTTTCTGTTAAAACGCTGATGAGTGGAGCTGGGCATGGGGAGGAGGCCTGACTTGGCCCCAGGAGCCCCTGGCCGCTCTCTCACCTAGAAAGTTCCTCCTCTTTAGCACAAACCCTGCTGACAAGCTGGGGACAGAGCTGAACTGGGTAATCTTGATCATGACAGATAGAAGTGACCCTTTAGGTCCAAGGGCATCCTCTGCTACTGTAAATCCTGGGCTCTGGTTAACAGGGGCTCACGGAAGCTCTGGTCAGCTGACACTAAAGAGATCCAAGGCTCAGCAGTGGTCAGACCTCCTCCCGGCACCTGGTCACCCAGGCTGGTGGGTCTCCACGCTCTGTTATTCCAGATACCCGATCGCCCAGGTGATAGTCGCCTCCCTCCTTTCTGCACCAGGGCTGCTCTTGGTGTGTTTTCATCAGACCTTTTTGGTACAAACATGTTCAGAGAGGAAGGCCCTGTTGTGAGAGGCCCTGAGAGGCAGCGGAATCGAGGCACACGTACGCGCCGGCAACATTTTTACAGAAAAGCACACCAAGGTGCGGGCAATTCAGGAGAACCCACAAAACCACTGGGCAGAAGTCCCGTGAGAGAATCAGCAGGTGCAAGTGTTGGAATGAGGCCTCCCTCCCATCCCGAGCAGAAAGTGTTCAGCTTTCCAATTTAAGAAGCCAGTGTGAACCTTCCTCTACAGAGAAATTAGAAACAATAGAAGCTATTGATGAAGCCCAAACAGTTTGCTCAGCACAAGAGCAGAGAACTTAGCTATGTTGAAAAATGAAACATCCACAACAGTGAGAACAGAGGGGACCATGTCGAGAGAGGGAATTAAACGTGTCTAGGTTGGTTTGGGCTTTGATTTACCTGTTGAAAGTGAAAGGATATTTCACATTCTGAACAATGTTCCCATCATGACAAGTTCACCGCTTCATCGGAAGAATCCAGCAAATTAATAGGTAATTCTGATGGAATAATGAAACCTCTCTCGGGTGGCACGTTAATTACCACCCTGCTGGAGGGAAAGGTGATAATGTGGATTTGTCCCAGAAGGAGGAGAGAGAGAGCTATTTTCAGGGTCAGTGGATTTCTCTTTTCCTTTTTTTATCAGCAGTGAAGCAACATAGGCGAGAAGGAAGTGATTGTTTCCCCCTGTGAGCTGAGAAGCTTTGTGAGTTGGAGACCCTGCTCCTTGTAGGAAAGGATATACACATGACTAGCCCTTCCGTTTGCACAGGGAGGCTGCCCTCTGCAATTGCTGTAAGGGGTCCATCAGGATCCGTGTTATTTCGGGAAGTGTCTCTAATGTCCCCCCAGGAGTCATGCACCCATCTCCTCTTCCTCCTTAACCAGCGCCGGTGACCCAGAACCTGGGGCTGTTTCATTTTTAAGTTTACCCACCACATTCTGAGCACACACAGCGAGGAGATGGGCTGATCTCCATGCCTGTTCTCCTGCATGATAGCTGAGGGTCTGAGGGTCCCAGCTCCCTGGGCTGTACCCTGGCCTCCTTAGGACCACCCTAAACCTCCCTCTTACTCATTCTGAGCTCCACCATGTTCTCTAAGTATGTTCCCATGGCTTACAATATGTTCCTCCTTCTCTTGGCTGATTCCTACTTATCCTTCAGACGCTCTCTCAGGGGCACCTGCTCCAGGAAGCCTCCTCTGAATCCCCTCGCCCCTCAGTCTCAGTTAGGTGAACCTCCAAAGTGCCTGCAAAGTACCCCGTGCTCTCCTCTCACGGCCCCGCTCATGCTGGTGGATGTCTATTTACTTGCTTCCCGCACGGGACCTCAGTCGTCGGGGAGGCAGTGGTTAGCTCTTCTATCTCGTGCTGCCAGGATGGATCCCAGGATCCAGCAGTGGGACTGGCACCTGACAGGAGCTTGCTGGAGATGGGAGTAGACGATGTGCCCTGACGGCAGATGGCGGAGGGGGCCCCCCAGGTTGAAATTCCTGTTCCCAGGAATTCCCAGGTTCAAGGGAATAGGTCCTCCAAGAGGATCTCGGAAGTCAAGGAGAGAATGGACAGTGACGTGTGAGAATTAGAACATTTTTGGGAAACACCCCACCCCCTGCCTCCTAAAGAAATGCATTGATGGTTCTATCAGTGGGGTCTTATTATTCATCCTGTCACAGGGGGTGGGGGGCTCTCCCCTGGATGAAGAGTGTGGAAGAGACCATGTTAAACCTACACTGAGGTATGTTCTATGATTCCCACAGAGCACGTCCTCGGACTGGGCCTGAGGAGCGAGCAGTCTGTGAGACATTAATACTCTTCCTTCCCTTTAAACTCCAAAATAACATACTAGGTCTCAAGACTGGGGCAGCTTTGGTGTCAGCAGCCTTCATTTCTTCCTTCCCTCCCTCTCTCCGTCTCCTATTTCCTTCCCATCCTTGCCTCCTTCCAGGGGCTTTCTAAGGGTGACACATGGATATATGAATTGTTGTAACAGAGCAGGCCACAGATGTATTTGCATGTGACTGCTGGTTGGCCTGCTCACAGCACAGTCTACACATGCTGAGGGGGCCAGTCTCGGGCTGGTAGGGATGCCTCTCCCCCGACAAACTGTTGTTCCGCCATCTGTGAGTGATAAATCAGGTGCCCCAACCCATGGACATCCAGAGGAGAAGAGTTCTCACTAGATCTGAGATTCTTAAGAACAGGAATGGTGTCTCGTTCATCTTAGCGTCCATGTGGTGCGTCACTCGCAGTAGGTCCTGGAGAATGCTTGTTGAATAGATGTGCTGGTTACGACAGTTGTAAATCGCATGCTAATTACAAAGGGCAGAGAAGACTCTGGGAGCCTTCTACCCCAGAGGCCAGGAGCGGAGCCAGGAGCAGCACAGGGTGTGTGCCCCACTGAACAGGCAGATGGTAAACACATCCTCAAGTGAGAGAATCCAAGTTGCCATAACCACAAAGCCTGATTGGATGTGATGTCCAGGTTATCTGAACCCTGGACCAGGAGTCTGAGATAAATAGCAAACCTTGCAGCTAGAAACACATTTTCTCATCTTTAAGGTCTTCTAATCCATAGCAAAAAAGAAAAAAAAATGGACAATGGAGTTTCTCTTTTCTTTTCTAAGCCCAAATGGGGTGCCCTCTATGGTGCTGGCACTTACTCAAGAAACATTTGAATGAATGATTTGGATGTGCAGGCAAGCTGGCAAGGACATCTGTCACAGAGCTGGCGGCCAGCACGGATTTGGCTGGTCCAGCTGGCTGGGCGGGGCTCCCCCCTTCCCTTGGTGCCCCTTCTGGAGCTGGGGACGCTGGCTGCCTTCTGAGATAGAGCAAAACCTTTCTTCTGTGTAAGGAGGTAGTGTACAGAATTTCCTAGGACGCTTCTTCTCCTGTTTTACTTTACCCATTTACCACGATTTGCAGAACTGCCTTATCTGAACGTTAAGTCCCACCTTTCAAAGTCCTGGAAGGCCTTTCTCCCAGTTTCCTGATATAGTTTTATCATCCTCAATCCCAGAGTTGCCGGTGTTTGATGTTTCTGTGTCAGGGCACGTTTTTTTCTGATGGCAGGTTTTTGGCAAAGTTGCCAGCCTCATAAAACAAGGTAATGGTCCTTAGGAAGCAATCAGTTTAGCTATTGTTTCACAGCAGTTGCCCCGAAATCCTAGAAAGGACCCAGCAATTTCACTGCAGAGGAGCAAAAGGCAAAACAACAGCAACAGCGGTAGCAGCAGCAGCATGTAGATGGCCAGGAAGGTGACTGCTAATTTTACAAGTGCTCGGAGATATTCTGGCACCTTCATAGGACACCAGGGGACCTGCAGTCACTTTTGCTGGCTGACTTTTCAATCTCCTAGCATTGAACAACTCACGTAAGAAAGAACTTTATTCCCTTGTACAGCTTGGTGATTTTCTCTAAGGTCAGTATTGCACATGGGATGCCTAATGGGACATCGCTATAAAAATGGCAGCTAATTACAGGTTAGCAGATAAAACAACCCTCTTCTCTGGAGATCTTGGTAGGTGGAAGGATAAAATAGGCCTGAATGGTATTTGATTTCTTTGTGTTTATCCAAGTCACTGGCCCAGACAGGAAGGTAATATATGAAAAGGGACATTTTTAGAATAGCTGTTTTTGAATTATGCTCATGAAATATACACTCTGCTAGGAAGGACATGTGGGAAAGCTACACTCTGACCGCATGACTAATTTTTAAAGCCTTGCATAGAGAGAATTCCCCTCAAGAACACAGCTGGGTTATTCCTTCATGGACTGAATGTGTCAATTATGAATTGAACTAAAATGAAATTTTACTCTGTTATGGCAAAGTGAACTGAGGAGTGGACACTGGAGCTCGGGTATTACGTAGCAGTTCATACACCAAGTACTATTATTTTATTAACTTTTAAGAACATGTTTTACATAAAAACAGGCAACATCAAAAAAGCTCAGTTGATAAATGAACATAATGTATCACAGATGATTTCATCCACATTAACCTACATTTATTAGCTTAAACTGAGAGATTAGGGAAAAAATCGGATCTCATTCCAGCTTTAATCATGGATACAAATCGTTTGAAAGTTATCATTAAGATTCTGAAAATCAAAGATTAACCTGTGCCATCTGATCCATGCAGCAATTGATAAATTTAGTATTTTCGAAGGAAACACTTTTTTTTTCTTGCACCAAATTGAAACCTTTCAGAAACTTGTTTAAATGCATCAGGTTCCTAGCCCACCTTTTCAGTATGCATGAGCAAAATACTATTTAATTTCACACTCAGCTAATTCTTTAATAACTTTCAGCCAGATTGAAAAAGACCATTATTAATTTCCTAATAAAATTAAAAAAAATAGTTATCGAGGATGTGACTCTAACCTTGGACCAGTTTCAATCTCTTTTTATTTTTTCTGAGAATATATCAAAGATTAATGTCAATGGTCAGTGAGAAATTGTCCCTAGAGAACTATTCAAGGTCTTTTTCTTACCACATTTGATTGGACTGGAATGAACTGACATTATAGCATCTTTATCATCACTTTTAAAATCCAACTTTCTCTTAATACCGACAGTGAAGGCTTTTAGAACTATTATTTACTTTAAGTTAATAAAGTATATCACAGACAAAAATATACAATTTTACATTGAAGCAACATTAAGGGTCTCACATCAGTTAACCAAAAAAGAATGTTGAGGACATTTACAGGTAGGGTTTAATTGTAGAGATTGCTCTTCCTTTATGAAAAAGTATGAAACTAGAGCTCTCACTCGTCTCCAAGGGCAAGAGATTGCAAACCTCATGATCAAAACACCTGCCGGTTAGAGGCTCACTCACTGAAAAATGAGCACATAGCTTCAGCGTTGAAGCCCAAGAATGACAACAACAACAAAAAAAACCAAAGGAAAAATAAAAACCACCCCACGCAAAGGCATTCTCAGCTTCTACATTGAATTTCCTGTTTCCCACCAGTTTACGACCCTTAATGTTACTGGATGGATGGTTGCATATTTGAGATGATTAAAAAATAAAAGACTGCCTTAAAAGCACCACCTCCTCAAGTATGTAACTACATACAAATGAAAGATTCCTTCTGACAGACAGTCCTAGGGGCCCCATTTGTTACTGTTTCATGTATAAGCACCATTGAGCCAATTTTTAAAGCACATCTGCAGTGATCAAATGTGTCCTCAAGTTTCGCTGATTTTTTTGTCTTTAAACCAAGAAAGTGTGAAGTGTGTTAATTTACGTGCTTATATCCGAATTGACAAAAATGTTCATTTGGAAGTGCTTTTAATCACTATTTTCCTCAACAGACCAGAATGGCTTCATGAAACTTGATTAAATAAAGAAATCCGTATCTCCCAAAGAAGCATATATCTGACCCTCTATCACTGCATGCAAAATAAGGGTCTGAGAGCATTTTTCCCAAACTCTTAATGGAAATGGCAGACAACACGCAGGAAAGGCTAACCCTTGAACTGACCAACTTCAAATTTAAAAAAATCTTTGATTGGATTCCCCCCGCCCCACCCCCAAATCATATAGCAGTTTAAAAAATTAACGATTTACAAATTATAGAAAAGATACGTTATCTACAATATATGCCAGGTGACTCATTAATTTTTTTTAAACCCACATCCAAATGAATGATTACATTAAACTACCATCTTGGATCTTGGTGCTTTCTAAAATTCTGAATTCACAATGAGGGGACATACCTGATTTTTTGGTGTTTTTTTTCTCCGGAGAATTGGGCAGAGAAAAGAAGGCAGCGAACCTTCACTCTTTGGAACAGGTCCTCTATAGCAAACTTCAGCCTGGGGCACCTTTTTATGGTCAAATTAAAAACCTTTGAAATTAGAAGTTTATCATGGAAATGCTGACAGATCCTGACCCAGAGACAGGCTAGCAGGCAACACAATAATATTAAGAAAGCTCTCCCTCAAGCACAATTGCCTTTCAGCACAGGGGATAGAGTCGTCTAATGGGCACTGCTGGCCAGCAAACAACCATGATTTAATGTACATAAGCCTTGGTCATACGATAGCTCCATGACCCTCTAAGCTAAGCCAATTTTTCTTTTTTTTTTTTCAACTGAAATATACCTCAAAGGGTAAAGGATTGCAATTTTAGCCTTCATTCATGGATATATTGCTTTTTTTCAACAATATCTGATGGGCCTGTTAACCACCACCCGTGCGGGTCCTGAGCAGGTTCTAGGAAGGGCTCACTGAACACAAAACACCAAGCGTTTTCAGTAGTTTATTTGCAATTTTTTCTCTGCTTATTTTAGTATGCACCACGTGTAAGTTAGATAAGGGCTACAGTAAAAACATTTTCAATGACTGAAATCTTACTTTTCCTTCTAATGATCTGGAGCAAATCACGTATTCATTGATTATGACGAATAAAATGATTTCTGCTACAATGTTGAGAAAAAAACGTGTTCATCAACATGAACAGTTCTCATCTACAGAGATGGTTTACACGATGCAAGTAATGAAAGTTTTTTCCTTAACAAGTCTACTACCAAACTGAAAATGAATCTTAAAATTCCCTTGAAAATACCATATGGTTGTCATGTATCAATAAAGGAAAGACAGTCCCCATCACCAGGCCACCACCATAAGAGCTATATTAAATACTTAGGAAAAAAAATATGGAGACACTTGTGGCAATGATTAAATTGTTAATTATAGAGATAGATACACTGCCATAATGGTACATGTTTATTCTATAATAAAGTGAAATAAAAAATAAGATCATTTGGTTATAGAAATTCCTTAAAGAACACCACCACTTAATTATCTCAAACTTGAACTATCCCAAGAATGTTGTGAAAAAAAATAGAAAGTACTGGCTAAAAGCAAAAGCAGTCTGGGTACACCCACGTAATCAGCATGCCTTGTGCTTGTCTGTTAACCCTCTGAGTACATCTCTGACATTCAGGATCTCAATAGCTTAGTGCTGAAAAGATTGCATTCCATCTGATTACTCAATATTTCTACTTGACAGGTCACATTCCGCTGTTTATTCAGCATAGATCACTCAAATTCTACAGCGATGCACTGGGATCCCCATGCTGAATGGCCCTGCATTCTTCCGAGCTACCCCTCTGCAGCGTTCTGGGAAACACGCCACAGCTTCACACGTTCCACAGTCCTTCAAGACTTGGATGGAAAAAGGCCTGAGCCATGCACTGTAAGGTAGGTACACTAGATATTGGAGCAATACATGTAATGCCCACGGGAAAAGCAGTAATTCAGAGAAAAGGAAAATCACAATCTACTGTAGGTAGGTCTCTGCCCATAGGATTTTTTCATATTCCCACATTTAGAGTTGAGGCCAAGCTATTTACCTACTCCTTAGTCTTACTTAGAATAGTTCTTTGCTTTAGAGTTCTAGAGAAAGCAGTAGTTTCTGACCAGCTCGGGGAACTCTACTAATATGGAATCTACCTACACGCCGCACCCTTCCTCGTGTTCTGCCCTCCTCCTCCTCCCCAGAAAACCCAGCTGATTTGTGCTACTTTGTGATGTTGTGTATTAAGCTTTCAGGACCCTCTAAAAGGGAGTGGGGGGTCGGGGGGAATCTCAATAAATGATCTAATATATACATGGCAAGACAACACAGACCGAAGAGATAAACCTAAATGTGAAAGAGCAAAAAACTGGGGGAACAATTTTGCAAAAGTCATGACATGCTGTGATTTTAAAATCTAGAGTAATATAGACCATACCTTCATCAGTTGAAGAGTAAAAAGCAGCCATCGAAGATCCATCTGTATTTGAAAGTAAGAACTGACTGTGGAAGTGCTGCACACAAATTTCAAGACTTTCAGGTACTGAAGTATATTTCAAAGCCGAGACAGTGAGTGCTGTTCAGCCATCTAGATGCAAATTTCATGAGCCATCACACTCACTGGTTGTCTCCCGGGCCACAGAGTCAAGCAAACCTTAGGAGGACATTCGAGTCGGGCCCCTGCCTCCCAACACCATGGCTAGCCTCCCCGCTAAGCATCGCAGTGACTACAGGCTGCCTCAGGCCCCCATTCTGAACGTGACACACTGCAGTAGAAGCTCACCGGGGGAGACCAGGGCTAGGGAGAAAGATTTGGTAACAGGAGTAAAATACAGGTGTCGGACAGGACTTGGCCCAAAGAGAGAAAACAGCATCTCCCTCTGGACGGCTAAAGACAGTGCTATAAAAAGGTCATCTTAGGGAGTGGAAGTGTTATCCTCAGGAATACCCTCTAGGTCTCCCATTCCTGTTCTCCCTGAGAGACTATTATGTAGGTAACCCAGAGAGGCACATGGAATTATCTTCCCAATGGTTTAGTTCTTTAAAAACCATTTTGAGACTATTCTAGATTGTTTGCCCACTCTGCTTTCTCCTCGGCCATCTTGCAGAACACCTGCCTCTGGGCCCCTATGCCCCGGTGCTCCTTCTTTTTATGGATTCCATACTCTATGTGGATTGCACACTGAAGACTGAAATGCATGAAAAAGCAGGTGAGAAAAAGAACAGGATCTTGTTGCCTCTTTCTGTTTGACATTCCAGCCCTATAGAGCACCTGGCAATTTATTGCTCTTTTCCACCAGTTGTGTGTTTTGTTTGTGTTTTCCTGTAGAGGTCTCATACTGAGCAGGCAGACCCTCACTCACCAAACACAGGACAAGGTATGGTGCGTTCCTGAGGGTCTGCGCTGGCAGTAGCAGCAGCTGAAGTGGAAGCAGCATTTCTGGGGCGTCATCAGCACATCTTCATATGGAGGCAGTTTGGGGGTGAGGGCGCCATCTATACTCTGGGTCAGGCTGTTGGTCACAGGCCCAGGCCCCTCCACTCGGGATGCAGGACTCAGGGCAGCTGACAGACCTCCAAAGCAAAAAAAGCCCCTTTCTTAATAGGATTGTGAAGGGGAAAGAGGGGGTGCTGATGCTTAAGTTATAAACCTGCCATGTTCTAAACCCACAAAAAAAGGACACGCGAGATATCATTCTAGACGCTCTTCTTGTCTGGACATCTCAGCATCTAATAACAACCCCTTGATCTGCAGCAAAGCCAAGAAACATGTGTGTATAAATCCAAAGGCCTGAAAATTCCCCCAAGCGTTCCCCATAAAATCCTATGCACTCAGAGGGTTAACAAGTGCTATGTTACACACTGCAGATCCTAGATTGACTGATGAAAACATTCATTGCTTCTATGTTTAAAAAAGTTGCAAAATAGCCTTAACCCTTTGAGGACCCGATTAGCAGCAAGTTGCCATCTCCACCAACTGACAAGTCACAGTCTCATTCAGCAAAGGGAAATTGCTACAAGGATACCAGAAAACACACTGTTCTGCTCGGCCATTCAAGCATTGAGTGCTAGGTAGATCAGATGAAACTGTTTTACATAAATTTGGAAAAACAAATCTCAGAGTCTCAAAGGGTTAAGCTAGGACTTCGAGTAAAAGGGTCTTGTTAAAAGGGTGAGTTTGGGGAGCGAACAGTCTCGGAGGAGCTCGGGGAGTAGTCTTCCGATTCCGAGTTGAGTTCGGGCGGAGCTGGCTGGGCCTTGTACCGGCTCCTCACATCCGGGTGGCGTCTTCGTCGGAAAACCTGCCTCTCCTTATCAAGAGCGGTGGTCTAGCAGGGGCATAAAATGAGAAAGAGGACAATTAGGCTGAAGGAAATGGCAAAAGGAACGATTTCTGGAACTTTCTGAGGTCAGAAAAATATGCTGGCTAAGATAACCTGTCCACGATGGCTCACTTTTGGTGACCACAGTCACCACTGCTGGGGTGCCCTCTGCTCCCCCAGAAGCGGCTCCTAAGGGCACCTGGTCATGACATCGCAGGCACAGGCAGGATGGATGATGTCGTGGGTTCAACAGCTCCCTGGCCCTCCCCAGACCTCCACTAGCGCCACATCTAATACCCTCGGTCGCTCCCAGCCTAGCCAGAGACCCCCTGGTAAGTGGGAGCCTCGGGCCTGTGTGTCTGACACGTGAGGACACCAGGCATGTCTCGTTCATCAACATTCAGCTCCAGGCAGCTGTCTAATAAAGATGAGAGGTGATGAAGCTGTCACACATGGAAACAGAGCCACAAGCTCGTCCTGTTATTTTAGCACCTCCTCATTCTAAATGATCTTATTATCTGTTGATGAGGGAGTATGGTGCAATCTCTGGCAAGGATGGGTTTAATTTCAATGAACCCAATGCCTGAAATTGAAAACTGCTTTGAATGCAATTAAACCTGATGGAAACCTTCCCATGGATTTTCCTTTACAAAGTTCATTTTCATTGTAGTGTGCGGTAATTTACAAAACTGAGGTTCGATGTTGTAGGTATTCCAACTCTTGGGCCCTGTGCCTCCTTTTCCTGAGGAAACCTCATATGATCTCCAGGATGTGCTCTCCAGCCATAGCTCTGGAAGTTATTATGACATCAGGATTGGAAAGGGCATGACTTCATTACAGATTTAATGGGTGTGAGGAGGAATGGATCATTACAGAGAAACCTTACACAGAGGGCAGAAGAGCAGGTACAAAGCCTGAAGAAAAATACAGAACACATATAAAAGTTGAAGGCATCCCTGTTTGAAAGTCCCTCTTTAAAAGGATGTAGCCTGGAGGTTATTCTGCTTTTAAGAGATTACTTTTCCTCTACAGGGATATATACCGCCATTTTTCCTCTTGGAAATTTACTGTTAGCTTCTTCAAAGAACAGAGATAAATTTATAGCCAGCCGGGTTCTGAGAACAAAGTGAAAACTAAGCCCCTCATACAATTGCAGTGTAGCATTAGAGCAATCTCAGATCTAAAATAGGGCAATCAAAGTTCCAGAATGAAGTAATAAAGAAAGAGAGGCAGTGTGTAGAAACCAGTACAGTAAATGGCTTCGTGAGGCTGAACTGTTCTGCTTTAAAAACTATCCACACACTGAATAAGTGTTACAAATCAATGAGGAAGATAAACTTTAATAATTCACCTCTCGTTTCACTAGATTGTTAATGATTCAATAACTGGTGTGTTGAAATGTCTACCTTTGATTCTTCGAAGTGTCGAATTTTTAAGGACCCTCAACTCACATACATAGTTCTTGGTCTTACACCCACCGATTTTATGATATTTTTCAGCATCATAAATCCAAATTCCTAACTTTATTTAAAACATTGTAAAGTTACAACACATGGTATTTTGCTTTCAAAGCAAACTGAAAATGCTCTGTTTGTGTAGAGTTTGATGTAAAAAACAGGCGTCTATTTAGTCTGACACATAAAAACCACTCTGTAGTTAATCCAAGAGTAATATAAACGCTTCTCTTGGTCATAAAAATATTTTTATTTCTACCTTCTTGAGAAAGAAAACAGTCACTGGCATGGGACTAATACTGACTAGTGGACTGAAGTTCTCTAGCGTCGGGGAGAAAATTGCACAGCGGGTTTGTAGTCAGAAATTTTGAGTCCTGTTCCGTCCACTGCTGACCGTGGGAACCGTTCACTCAGTTCTCAGTTAAATAAGGAGCAGGGATAACGCCCTCCCACCCTCCAGAGTTGCTATATGTAAAAATGGATGTGCAAATGTTTTCAAAAGGGTGAAGACTCCCAGAAATGGAAGGTGGTGTTTTGTTTTTCTTTACAATGTAAGATATTGTTTTGAAATGAAGGAACTGCAGGTCAGAGGAAAACAATGCAAAACAAAGCTCTCATTAGAACTTCTCTCAGAGTACTTTCCCTCCCTGCCTCCTCTCACTGGCGCCTTCTCCATATTTACCTCATCTCCCCATAACTGACTCAATTATTCCAAGTCACGCTCTTGGCTGTCAGCACTGAAATAAGCCATTTCTCCACCAATGCTGTAACGCGGTTTATGCAGACACCGGTGGCACTCGTGGGCTTGGATGGTCCCATCCCCCTTACTTTCAGGTTCCTTTCTCCAGATGCTCATAAGGCCAGTCATAGTCTCTTCCTTACTTGTCCCTCTGCCTGGACAGCCCTTGCTCTGTCCCATTTGAGCAGCCAGTTCCGGCCACTCCTGCCAGTCTCTCTACTGAGCAGCTTTTAGATGCTGGCCTTCGTTGACGGGCCTTCATGCTCAAGTGCTCCTGAGCTTTCAGTTGTGCTGATTCACCAGTAACTTCACAGCAGCTATGTTTGGAAACATAGCATGTCATAATCACAGGTCATGGAAAAGGATGTATAGACTCTTAGAATTGAAAGAGCATTTATAAAGCATTCTTCGCCCAGGGCTTTGCCTTTACAGGCAGGGAAACTGAGGCCCAGGTATATGGAGAGACTTGCCCGTATCGCATCACTGACTAGGAAAAGAACTCAGTTCTCCTCCCACATGAGGCCCAGGCAATTTCTTCCCATTTAAAGTCTATTGAAACAGAACTCAAAGGAGCCACCGCACTCCAGTGGTTCCCTCCTCCGGTCCCAGCCAGGGTGAGCCAGGGAGGAGATAGATAGAGAGCACGAGCAGCATCAGAGGCCAAAAGCCCAGGGCTTTCCTGTGCTGATGGCCCGAGAGCTCTCTCAGGGACAGCAAGCCAGCGTCCACCACGTGTACAATCCCATTCTGGGCCTGTAAACACCTAGGGAGACCTGGGTCTGCTGATTGATAGGCAGTTCCTGACTCACCCAGGTCCTCGAAACATTCTCAAATGCTACACGAGCAATGCTTAGTGCTCCCAACAGACCTGCTCCCAAAGATGACTGAGAGGGCATCACTGTCCCCAGGCCTCTCCTCCCAGGGCTCCTGCTTACTCTGCTTCTGGCTCTATGGACTGTGGTTCTTTTTAAGAACTTCTCTGTGTTCCCGTGAAGCCCAGTACAGCTATCACTGCACATCCTGCCTGCAACGCAAATGACTCTGATGCACTGTCTTCCCTGCCACATTGTAGACTCTGTGGCGGGCAAGATCAAGTCTGGGCATCCTGTCTGTGTTCCCCGCAGCTCATAGCACACAGGAGATACTCTCCAAGTGCTGAGGCTTTAGAAATATGAGAAAGCACAACTGAGGTCACATTATTTCCCTCTAGAGCACCCAACCCCCAGCCCATCCTGCACACAGCTGACGGGTCAATTACCCCCAGGTCCGATTTGTTTACAGTTCCTCATGAAGTTGAACTCCTTGTCCTAACAGTCACAATGTGCTTACAATAAAAATTTCCACGGTCTAGTTCCTGTTATTACTCAGAGTGATCCTGTGATATCAGCAGACCTCATGTCCCCGTTAGTGGACACAGCATCCACTTAACTTACGGTTAACCACGCCTCGGTTTCCCTTTGGAAATCCCCCGCTCACGTAATCTGTGGCTGCAGTGAAGGGGACCCTACCTCCATCTCTGAGGGTGGGGTGCAGATGGGTTTGTGACCCAGAAGCAAGCCTGTGCTGACTGTGTTCGCCAATACCCGTGATTGGTTCAGGATGGGCACCCGACCCAGTTCACGGGACATGAGGAGACTTTCACCAAGACTTCACGTTCACAGTGAATCCCAACTGAGAGGACAGCAAGCCTGGAGCTGCTTCCCACATCCTGGTACCACGTGAAGTTCCAGACTAAAGCCATCACGGGGAGGCAGAGTGGAGGGACGGAAAGAAACCAAGCCCTACCGAGTGATGAATCCACACATCACTGAAGCCAGACCCAACCTTTGGACCTTTCAGATTATATAAAATCATACTTCTTCTTTTTGCTGAAAGCCAGTTTGGTTTGGGTTTTCCTCCCTTGCAATCCAAACAGTCCTAACTGATATCTCTCTGAAGGTACTTTAATCATGCTCACCTCTGCATCCTGGCTTACCGTGTTCACCAACCTGACATCACCTCTCCCACTTCCTGCCCACTCACATTTCTCTATTTTCCAAGACTTGATCAAATTTTACCTTCTGCATCACACTTTTTCTTTCTAAATTCCTCAGGCAAGTATTGTCTTGACCAAACTTTTGACACTTACTGCACACAGGCCTATTACCTTTCCTTTGCATATTTCCCAAATCCCATGCAAGCTGCTCGAGGGTAGGATCTGAAACTTCTTTGCATTTCCCAGAATGCCTAGCCAACTGTGACACACATCTAAGGGACATATTAAATATTTCTTAGTTAATACAGAATTAGAATATTTCAGGTGATTATGTACTTTCCGAATAGCAATGACAAAAGAAAACAGAACCCCGAACAACTCTATAATACAAAAGAGTAAGAAGTTAAAGGTATTATGAGTCCAATATTTAAGAGTGAAATTTGTTTTAGATATGATCAAATGCTTACATTAGATAACATTAATATAACCTATAACATTAGATAACCTCATATATTTATCTACTCAACAACTACATATTGTGGTCCAATTCCTTATCACAGTAAGCACCATTATATATGATATCTTTAGAATTTTAAGTGTAGCTGTAAAATTAATTGCCTCTAAAATCTGTACAGTTAAAATTTTACAGTTGAATTCTGTGGCCCGACATGTAGTTCAAGACAGATGAATTCAGCAAAGAAATAGAACAATAGGCCAACACATATTTTTTTAAAGTATTGCTATAAAAATATATATTATCCAACTGATAATTTTCTCCCCAGAAAACATTCAAAACATAACTTTCCCTCTGAAGTGCTGTATCATAGATTTAAATTCAGGGCCCTTTCAACCATGTCTGAAAGACTGCTTTCCTCTTTCTCAATCACAAAAACTTCCCAGATATCAAGGAAATTGGGTCTCTCCTCCCTAATGCCTAGCTTTATAAGGTAAGGTGGTCCTAAGTCTTGTTCCATTAAAACTTAAAGACTTCCTAACGGATTTATTATTTTATTGGTATTTTGCTCACGGTTTGCAGCTTCATGGAACAGACATGAATGGACTTGCAGTAGAATTCCCAAGTGTTTCCACAGTAAGTTATCACTTCATTAAAAGCTCGTAAGAGAATCTGAAGCCTGCATTATCACATTTTGGTGCTAAGTATCACAGGTTAGAGGTGAGCAAGAAATCTCTTGAGATTCTGGAGTTGACCAGTAGTACCCAAATAGGAAGCTCTAATCTAGTTATTTAAAATATGTACCCAGTAACAACGGCTATGTCGTGTGCGGGGCTATAGCCAGCTAACAGTGGACTGGGGGATCCTGACAGACCAAATAACTGACCAAATAAAATGATATGGAGAAACTAATATAAACCTGCTCTACATGAAAGAAACACTGCATATCCCTACCTCAGATTGCAAGCTCTTGGTGATCAGAGTGTCCTTAGGAGAGGCTAGATGAAGTGTGAAAACCGAGGAATGGTAAGGTCATGCCAGTTACCTCAGCAAATCTGGGGGCGACACACACAGCAGTTGGCGCTCTTAGAGAAATTCACATCCATCACATTTTGGTGCCTGCCCTAACACCAAGCATGCACGAATCAGAGACAGTGCTTGCCTAATACCCAGAAAATGTATTCCAACAATAGATACATCTTTGGCCTTTTCTGTTACAATAAAACAACACTATCCTCCACACAGTACTCAGATATTTTAAATCTTCTTTCTGACATTAAATTTGGAAATCAGCATAAATACCTAGGAGGTACCCATCTGGCCTATCTTTGCAATGTTATAGGAAAAATACAGCATGGAGGCAGAAGGTTAGGAATGAAGTGAGGATATGAATTGGAGCATTACTTTGTTTTTGCAAGTCTGAGTCACCCACATCTGTGTAATGCTTGCCCTGTCTGGTAGCTTTAGCTTAATCCCCTTGGTAGCAGCAGCAGGGGGAAGTCAGGAGAACCAGCTTTTTGTCCTAGCTCAGCTGATTATGTGACCTTGGACACGTTTTCTAACCACATCAAGCCATTTCCCAGTCCACAGCCTGAGCTGAGGTACCGTGCCTCACTCCTAGGGAAACATCCACCTATGAAATACCTGGATATGCTTAATATCACCATCAATCTACTAAAATGGGTTATGTTTTTCTCTTAGTAAACAACAGGCCTTCCCGTCTAAGGATCAGAAATATTTCTATTCTGCACTATGTGCAAGACCCACAAGAGAAGCACCTCATTTAAGTTCGGAGGCGACGTTTCCTGTCGTGGCAGTAATTACTGGATTTAAGTAACTGCATTTTTCAGAGGCAAATGGTGACTGTTTTTCCTTTTTCACTTTTCTTAATTTATTGCCAGCCATCCCAAACAGTCTTCATTTCATTAATAAAAGAACATTATCGTATATGTTGCCTTTGAGCCCATCCATTATTCATACTACCTAGGAGACTGAGCCAGGGATGCAGCTGTTGGGGCATTAATCTCAGGAACGCTTTCTCCTTTGCTCGCCCTTACTCTGTAGGGACTGAGTTACGATTTGCTTGCCACTTTGGAAATGTTTTGCTTGGTAGTAAAATTAAACTGACACCTAGATTGATATATCCACCCTTCTCATTTTTTTTTTTTTTTTGGCTTGCTGTCATGCTTATTATGGTTCTGTTTCGTTTTGCTTTAATATCCTTTTGGGGTCTCGCCAGGCAGGAACTGCACAGTATCTGGGTCTAAAGACACGGTATTTCCCTAAAGTGAAGGTGACCACTTAAATGGCAAAAGCAAGCTTCATGAAACCAGCGGCCTTCAAAGCTCCTTTCTAGGTACCCGTCTCTTAAATGTGATTCCGCATTTCCTGGGGCAGGGCGGTCCCACGCTTCCCCACCACATCATAAATATAGGCTCCTCCCCCTGATCTGGTTCTTAATAGAATCTCACATTGGTCCAACTCTGCAGAGGGCTGCTGATGGCCTCCCGTCAGGGGGTTAAAATGATAGCCACTTGCTGAGGTCAGGTTTCTAGAGGGCAAAATTCATGTGTTTCCTCTGCCCTACGGCCCCTGATTTTCTCACAGCAGAAGCTAAGCTGAGCTGCCATGTTGTTTTTCCTTCATCAAGCTAGTAAACTAAAGGACAGCTGTAGGCATAGTTTATCTTAAGAAAATCTACGAAAACTTAGAACTTACTAAGCAGGTAGATTAAGGGGTAACTCCTTTTATTACAAAAACAATTTTTTTAGCTTTGCCAAAGAATTACTCTTGGGTTGCTATAGTGGGATGCTACTGTAGAGCATCTCATATGTGATTTGATTGTCCAGACTCTTAAAAAACCACATTTATCTTCACAATCAAGGTTTCTCTATATTAATGGTCCCTTCATGGGAAAATTCAATCATTCATTAATTTAACAAATACTTATTGAAGTGCCTTCTATACGCCGTGCATTCCACTAGCTGGTGGTGATACAGTTTTTAACAAGCCCGCCAGGTAGTGCTTTTTTTCTTTTTCTTTTTCTTTTTTTTTTTTAATTTGGCCACGACACACAGCTTGCGGGATCTTAGTTCCCTGACCAGGGATCGAACCAGGGCCACAGCAGTGAAAGCGCCAAGTTGTAACCACCGGACCACCAGGGAACTCCCTGCCTTTTAATTTAGAAACATTTTTCTCCTACAACAGGAACTGAGAAACTTTCTGGGAAGGCCAAGAGTTAATACTTTAGACTTTGTAGGCTATATGATTCTCTGACACAACTACTCAATTCTGCCCTTGTAGAGTAGAAGCAACCATAGGTAATTTATAAATGAATGGGTGTGGCTGTGTGCCAATAAAACTTTATTTAAAAACCAGGCAGTGAGCTAGATTTGGCCCATTGGCTGGCTGTAATTTGCCAATCCCTGCCCTAGAGGATAACTTTTTAAACTTATACTTCATCAGGATTTGGGGCTATAGACTAAGTAAAATTTAATGCCCCCAATTCATGAATAATCTAACATATAAGTATTCAACAGTTTATCCCAATCAGAACATCAAAAAAGGTCACGGTTCTACTTTAATAACAAATGCTTGGATCTGGAGAGAGATCAGTTTTCCCAGGGAAATCTGTCTCTCGTGTGGTGTGGAGTGATTTTCTCCTCGAACAGTCTTTTCTGGGCTCCTCATTTGGGCTGGGTCCATGAAGGCGCTTTTGCACAGGCCACTCATGTCATCTTCACCACAGATTTGGAAGGTTGATAATTAATACTCGTCTCATTTTTATAGATGGGGAAGCTAAGAATCAGAGGAGGAACACGTACCTTGCCCAAGGTCACAACACAGTAAGTAGGACAGGCTGGATCCAAAACCAGGGCTTCCTGACACCAAAGCCACAAACTCTCCATGCACCTCTCCATGCACAGAGCTGCCAATCTTTAATCAAGTTAGTTTCATTTCAATTTTCAAGACTTTTTAGTTTCTACAAGTGTCATGTGTTTGACATGTATTTGAGAATTGTTTGACTTCAGCGTATGGATATTTACACTCTTTCTTAATAGAATAGCAGTGTGTCAATACTTATGATTAAGTTCTTTATGATTATTCTTTCCTACACGTTTATACCTGATAAAACCTACATCCTATCTGGGAACATCACTGAGGAACATACGGAGGCAAAGTATGGCAAGAAAGAATACATAGAATAGAGTGTAGGCATCTTTTTAAATCATAAAGAGGGAAAGAGGGAAAGAGGTTCTGAAGCAAGATGAAAATAAATATGATACCACAAAATTGTCCATCAATACCGAATCTCCAGGAATCTATACAGTTTACACCCAATCAGTAAGTCTTGGAATGCCACGGAAATTTCTCATTTCTAATAGCAAGTACGTTAAGTTTTAAAAAGACAAATATATATATTGTTGGGACCTGCTCTTAAGGGGGCTCTGAAGGTAAAACGAAACAAAATAAAATCTCAAACAGCGAGCAACCTGTTGTTTGACTTGGTAACATAACACAGATGTCTCCCTAGCCCCGTGTCTCTCTCTGTGACCATTTGTGGAACTATAATACAAAGTACTGTGGCCCAGCTTTTGAGCCTCCTGGCCAATAACTCACTTTTTAGCATCACGGTACAGCTGCCCTACCAAGCCTTATACCTCCCCTGTACTTTTCTCTGCAATCACAGTTTGGATGGTTCTGAAGTTTAAATCTATGCCTCTTCTATGTGTTACGTGCTGGGGTACGGAGGGTGGTTAATCCCTTACTAGAACAGAGGCCCCTGCCTTTCCTTCCTGCAGCACTTTTTACACTCATGGAGGATGGGGGGACTTCTCTCGACGGCAGAGCAAGGCCAAGGCCACCGTCCCTAAAGTAACCTGTGCCCTGCAACTTGCTGTGTGCGCCTTTGGAACCCTCTTCACACCACGCGGGGGGTTCCTCTCTGGCTTTTGTGGGAACGGGTCTTCCAAACCTGCGCCGAGCAAGATGCATTTAACTGACCCCACTCCTTTGCACACCCGAGCACAACAGCATTTAATAGCCTTGCCAGGGCTGCGTACGGCTGCTGCCGTTCTGCCTCGTTACTCACTGTTTCAGGACAGTGCTTGAATCTAGTATGCACACGAGTCACGTCAGGCCTGACCTCAACCCCTCTCCTGTCCTAGCTCACCTCTGCGTTTTCTCTTATTTGGCGTTCTTAGCGTATGTCTTGTTTTGGTATTTGTTTCATTTAATCAGGTTCTGGCTGTTGCCTTGTTCTGCGTGCAGAAGATGCAGGCATTCTTCTCCACGTGTTGCTGGCACAGCACCTGCTACAGGGACAACTTCACTTGAGAGTGGCAGGAATGTGTATGAGAGGGTGGAATGGCCCAGGCAGCTCATTCCTGGGAGAGGCTCACCTCCAGACTCTGGGGCACAGGAGCAAGGTCTCCCGGAAAAAGAAGCCATGCAGGATGCTGCTCCCCTGGCTACCGCTTGGAAGCATCCCTCTGTTCGAGGCAGGAGAATGAATGCGAGGAGGAGGCATGGCCCCCACCATTTCTCCAATCCCCAAAAAGCCTACTAAGAGGGACATGCCAATTCTGGGCACCCCGAAGAGCCGTTTCCCCAGCCTCTGCCCTGATGTGAGCTGCTTTACAAAACACAAGCTCATCTCCCAGGCATTCCGCTCAGAGCAGTGAAAACAGCCAGGAGCACTTGTAAACACAACAATTGGGAGTGGGGATGTTTCACCTGCAATGATTGTTTATGTTAGAAAGTTGGCTGCCACCAGGGTTAGACAAATGCTCCCACTTCCACGGAGATAAAAGGCGAGCATCTGCAATCAGGGAGGAGAGTGTTCGTTCTGGGCTAAATGGCATAATAAAACTTCCTAATTAAGCATATACGCCGATGAGTTTTTAGCATCGTTTCTCCAATTTAGCTTTACATACTGGGTGTGCTGTTTAGTACAGCATCAACTATAAACGTTGTTGTTACTGCCCCCAGCTGGAAAGCAGAGCAGTTTATGTGGGAAAGAAAAAAGAGATTATCTTCCATCTGCTCCTGCCCATTATTCAGGGATGTGTCATTTTGTCTGCTGATGGGAACCATCGCTGGGATTTTAGTCAAATGACCTTTTTATACTTGGCTACGTTTATTAATTACTGTGTTTATTTGGTGTTTTGCACCCACCCCTAAGCCCACAAATTGAGTAATATAATTTTCTAGCGTTTTTTTTGAAATTTATATGTGTAATTTGTGTTATACAAATATGCACAACTGTAATTAGACATATTTGATGCCTATTTTTAATTGTATATCAACTGTACTCATAAATGTTTGGTTAATATGCCTGAGGTTAGGAGACATACAATTAAAAAAGGATGGAGCATGATTCGATTTATAGAAAGAACAAAACCAGGCAAAGCTAATTAATGCGGACAGACTCCAGGTCAGCGTTTACCCTTAGGGCTACGTGACCCTCCTGGAAGGGCCCTGGGGGCTGGGGGTCCTCTGGGGGTGCTAGAAATGTTCTGTGCCTGATCTGGGTGCTGCTTACAGTGGTGTGCTCACTTTGTGAAAATTCGTTGAGATGTGCACTCCTCAAAATGTATATTATCTTTCAGGAAAAAGTAAAAGATGGATGGATCATCTTCCATGTAAAAAGAGTCTGCACAAAGGCAAATCATGATTGATTCACCCCCCCCAAAAAAAGGTTAAAAATAAAAAAGTTCTTTCTGTACCTATAAAGCTATTTATTTAGGTAACAAAAAGGTGGGTGTGCAACTCCTGTATGCAGATCTGTCTAGAAGATACAAAGAGCCTTCTATGTAAAACTGACTTTGATATTTATTGAAGTTTGGGTATTTTCTTGCTTTCAGCAGGCTTAGAAATTATCATGATCTTAGATATTTGGATAGTTTGTCAAAGGGTGGCCTTTTCTGCATCTCTAATGCCTTTGATTCTAATGTCTAATTATACTAAAAAAGAGTAATAATTGGGGGTTAAATTGTATATTATATATGTTATTCTTTCTTTTCTTTCCTTTTTTTTTAACAACTTGGTCTATTCCATGAACAGCATAAGGCACCATCATTTGGGGGAAATGCCAAACCCAGTGGAATTTTTTCTTAGCAAACGCTAAGATGTGGAGCTTTACCTGGAGATCATTTCAGAAACATTAAGATGGAGGAGAGAAGTTGCCTAGGACTTCTCAGAGTTCATTCCTCATATCATCAAAACTCATCCTGCCTGTGGATAACTTAAAGAGACACAAACAATGCCCCTTGAAGGAAATGCCAGTGCAGTTGACTGGAATAGAAAACGATTGGATAGAATTCTTAACCCAGTTAAAAAAAAATCGATACCTCCCATAGTCCCTTTTGCTTGAGCAGATAAGCCAGCTAAGTAATCTGACCGTTACAAAATATCGAAAAATAAATTCATGCAATAGCTAGTACATAAAGGGATTTCCAAGGGGAGAGAGGTAACAATAAAACAAAAACAAAATGGAACAAAAAGGTGGAGAATTTGAAAACACAAGCTTACCAACACACACAATGCATTCTATAGCTCACTGTGCTCGGAGGAGCTTCTATGACTAAGGTGTAAATGCATTGTTTCATCCATCTACTAAGGTTAAGGTCAGGCTTGATGATTTTAAAATGACAGTATATACTTCTATAGAACATATACTAAGGTACTATTGTTCTTCCATTTGTTAAGGGACAAAACACTAGAAATCATTGTTTTAATTAGCAACATCAGGCAAATGCTTTGACATTAACACTAAATATACTGTCCTTTTAACTGTAAGGAAAATTGATACTGAGCATGTGCAATGGAAAGAAAGCTGGCAAATGTCAGTGTGAATAATGGGGTGAAAAAAAAAGAATGAGGGGGTGTGGCATCTCAATCAAGATTAAAATGAAACTGATAAAGCAGCATATGGACTGGATAACAAATCAAAAGCATGTTTATCCACTGAAGGAACTGGTTAATGGAGACTGCCAGCACGTTGCCATGGAAACACTGACTTGAGCTGCACCATCTCATACCTTATCCAATACATTCCTGGTTGTTGGTAGTAGTCCAAAGACCCTGATCTCTTGATGGTAAACCCGTGGTCCAGCTGAGCAGAGAGAAATGGGGGCAACTCAGTGGATCGACATTGTGCTAAAGTATTAAGACTCCAGACCAAGCTGTTCTTCATTGACTATATATGTATATAGAGTTACGATGCCTCTTCTGCAGGGTGACTAGCTAATATCCTAAATCTGCACATTGAAAATAAAAAGGCGAGAAAAGACACTAATCCCCCATGAATATCTCGGAGGCCAATTTGTTAGAAAAGATCTAATTTGTCAGACAAGGTTTTGAATGCACATTTAATAATATCCTCTCAATTTCAAAAGATATAAACACGTCTTCATATTCTAGAGCAATGGAAAATGCTTTACAATAAAGTGCTGAAATCAGCTTTAGCCACCTAAGAGAAAGCAGATTGGACGCCCCTCCCCCCTAAATCTTACCCCATGAAGCTTAAGTTTGAGGCCTTCATAAATATGAAATAAAAGATGAAAAGAATCAAGTTTTGAATCCCCATAAATCACAGCAATTTGGATTTCTTTAAGAGTTAATCTTCAAAAGCAGAGCTGCTCTTAAAGGTGAATCAATTACATTTCTGAACTAAAAAGATATGGTATAAAACAGTAATTTTCTCCAAGAAAATATAGAAAATAAAATGAAAAATAATTTTCGCTGTATATTAAAAATGCATATGTACAGTTAAGTCCTTATGATTAACAAAAGGTACAATAAATAGAAGACAGGATAAGTTCTCAAAGTTGTTCCTCCTGGAATAAGTTGTTAGCCTTTGGCTACCTAGGAATAAAAGATTCAATCCCCAGATTTGAGAAACAGTAATCATGCCGTATGCCCACTCCCCCATTCTGCCCATAAGAGGATGCAAGCTGACCACCTTTCTTTCTGGAGAGGCTCATGAGTGCTTTCAAGTGTGGTACTGGCATGATGCTGATGACAGTTTCTACTACAAAATTCACAAAGGCATTTCAAAAACATGCCGGGGCACTTGTTCAAACTAAAAACTGCTCAGAAGATTTGGTATTCTGATTATAAACTAGGCTATCCCAGTGTTCACGGAACAGCAATGTGAGATTTTAATCTTTTTAAAAATGTACAGTTCGTTTTATTTAGAAAAAAAAAATTGAAGTACACTTGCTGTTAGGAAGGTGAAGGCCTGCATTTCTGTTTCAGCCCAGGGATGGCTACTCAGTAACTGGCTCTTTATTGCCATCTGCAGGCAAAGTGCCCCATAACTCCGCATGTGGGAATGCCCCAGTGCAAAGGTCTCTCGCTTTAGAAGGAAGCTTCCCACTATCACAATTATTTGCACATTGATTAGTATGGATTTGTTCAATTAGACTGAAATGCTCTATTTGCATGACCAAAATGCAAAAGAAGAACTCGAAAGCATTAGGAAAATTGTTGGTTAAAATAATAAACAGCATTAAATGAGGAAAAATAAATTGGAAGTGACATCTGAGTCATCGGTTCTTCATCAAGCTGAGCAAATCTAATAATGCCTCCCTCCCATCCCTCGGCTCTCAAGAAGTCCGCCGTTAAAATGTCATCTCTAATTCCATTTTATGTCTATAAATTGCATTTTAATAACCTTTTGTTTCCCTTTCTCTGTTCTGTTCTGGGTTTCTTTGGTTTGGTTTGGTTTGGTTTTAATCCCCCGACCACTGGGAAAGGCAGTGGAGGAACAATGGACGCAGATTGTTGTAGTTATAAGGACAGCAATGGGTTTCCACCTAATCATGTCACCTGACCTAAATGTCAGATACCTTTTCTCCTTCGAGAAGGGCTCTATGATGCCCGTGAGCCTCCAGCTGGTAATTACTCTCCCAGCCAACTCGAGGACCTTAATATAAAGTTATCATTTGTCCTCTCTTTGGTCTTAATAATGTAGGGGGTGGGAGGAAGAGAAGAAAAAAAATGACAACACGAACAGAAAACATTAAGGTTCAGAACCATGAATGCATGTTAAACTACACTCATGTCATAAATTACACCTGTGATTAGAGTCCGTTTGTTATGACAGTATGCTCTTTTCTCCTTTGTCATTCCGAGAAAGAAAAAGTGTCATGAATTCCTTTATGAGCAGATAGTGAGGCTTCTTTCTAACTAAGGAAAGAGAACTACCGGTTAAAGACCAATGATTTAATTGCTGATTTTCTGAAAAAACAAGCTGATACTCTGTTCTAAACAGTATATATATTTTAATTTTAAAGGGTGTATATAATTTACAAAAAAGCACTCCTATAATAGAGGCAGTTTAAAATAAAATACATCATTTGATAGCCTCTGGGGAAAGCATTCATGCCCATGGGAAAAAATTCTGTCTGCATGAAATCTATGCTGAAATCAGGTTTTTTTCCTGTGTCTATCAAATAGAAGTCATAATAGTATTATATTAATTACAGAAATTTCTATCATGTGGGTAAATCAATAATTATATTCCATTATTAAATTGTCAAATGATCTTTATAGAACGCACCATTTATGAAAGCTATTCCTTCAACCTCTCACTTACATTCTGTCTCACAGCAGAATATTGTTCGTTTGCAATTATACTTTAGCTTGAGTTGGGGATATTATTTAATGCCAGGGCTCCTTTATCTTGTGATGGTCCCCTGAGTCTAATTCTGTGCACTTCAAGAATGGGAACGTGGCTATGGAGTATACATTGACTTATCCGGTGCTATTTTGAAAGTTAATAACAAAGGCAGCCAACCTGGCTCGTTTCTAATTCCCAGCCCTGCCCTGCACCTAGTGACCTACCCCAGGTTCTTATGGAGGGTGTGGACATTTATGAGGGAAAAGCATTCTGGAGAAGATGAATAAATGCATATATTATGGCCGGCCAGCTTCTCCTGAAATACCCCCTGAAATGTACAGCCATATTCTCTTTCATGTTTGAAATATTAATAATAGTGGTCAACATGTGAATTGTGCAACATTAGAATTGACAAGGCACTTTTTCAGATATTTCTCCAAAAAGTCAATTATTTTGAGCCTGAGTTAAGTTGATGATTTTTTTCACAACTTTGTAGTGGATAAAGAGATTAAGTAAGCTTGCAACTAATGCACAACTCAGCATCACACAGCCCATTTTACAACTTATATTAACCAGTTGGTACAGTCTCCATGGAAACATATCAGTGATGAACTGAGAAACTGATACTAAATTGCATTCAAAATGGTCCAGTCATAGAAAAAAAAAAATATCAGTTGGACCTTTAATCTTCAAATACTAACTGAAGTTCTTTTTGGAGATCTACTTAGCTGATGTTTTAATAAACTCACATGGATTAGGTTTCAAAATTTATCCAGGTTTGATTAAAGTAGCATTTCCCCTCCCATCTGTGTTGTCTGTCCATTGGAGAATTGCCCTGAAGTTCCTGCTCTCAGTCATTACAAGACTCCCACACTACCGTGAACAAAGCATTCTCGAGCAACCAAGGCAAACTAACCAAAGACTAGTTAAACTAAAAGACCAGGAAAAACGAAACAAAACCCAAAATGACAGAGGTGGAAAAAGCACCCTCTCTAGCAGTTGTAAGCCCTCAGCAGGAGCAGAAAAGCAGTTCTTTTCATGGACAAGTGTGCTGGCAGTCCATTCCAAAAGAAAATTGTGGAAACAAACATTTTGGAATATACTTGTGTCTTACATGAATGATGAAGACAGAGGATAGGATGTCTGGTTTCCCTGAGAAGCACCATGAGATTGTTACTTTCAAAAATTACTGATTGAACATTAGCTGATAACAAAGAATGCTGACGATCGATGAAGACAGGAAGGACACTGTGCTTCTACACTGAGTTTCCTTAGAAAGAACTAAAGAGAGAGAGGGCCAGAAGAACAACTTGCAATGTTAAATCCCCAGGAGCGCCAAGAAGCATGGGGAAAGAGTATGCATTCTATTTAGCGCTGTCAGTGTACTCCTGAACCAGTAACTCATACTCGTGTAACTCCCTGCTGAAAGGGTTCAATCAAAAAACAGGAAGTGCAACTAGTCCAGGAAAGTATACGCATGCATTCGTGCCACCTGCAAATTCTGGAAACTCCTATTAAATATTTAGTAACCCAGATCTGGGATTGGTTGTATCAAATAGGTCACCTAGTTATCTTTTGCTTTACCTGGAGTTCTAGCACCACCAAAAAAGAAAAAGAGAAGGAAAAGAAAAACACCCATAGAAGTAGTTAAATATTCAGTATTGCTGACGAGCATGATGGATGTCTAGTAGCATAAATACTTTTAAAAATTTGAGATCATAGTGTCTAAGTTCTTTGTTTTAAAAAAGAAAAACAGCTCAAGTGATTTCACATTGAATATGCTGTTAAAATGTATGTACTCTGAAAAAAAGAGGAAATTATTTAAAACTCAAGTAATCTGGGACTTGAATATATTTACTCTAGAATAGGACACTGGGAAGTATGGGGTTTCATTATTTCTCTGCCCAATTTAATCTTTGCCTAGAGCTGCTATCAAATTGCATGTAGTGTATGTCTGCATGTATGGAACAGAAAAAAAAAAAAATCCTCCTGCAGCCACATCAACAAAATGGTAAACGTTAAAAGACTGTCCACTTTGAAAACAGAAATTTCTAAGGAGCAAGAAATCCTGATTTCTTTGGGTGTTCACAGCAATTCAGTTTCACTGAAAATCTCACTGGGTAAGCGTCCTGCCACGTTTCTGGCTTTCGTTTACGTCTCGTACAAAGATCTATAGTGTTCCGGTCTCTCTCTGCCGTGTCCTCCCTTTCAGCCCCCACCCCCGCCAGGTCCTGGCAAAAGGACACTAGGAACTCTTTTTCTCAGAGCCCAGAAGTTTGCACTGGCACAGAGTCCAATGTGGGGGAGGTTTTCTGCTTTAACAAATAAATCATGAAATTAATATATACTGCAAGGCACCCTGGAGGTGTTGGATAATGATGTGACTCCCAGGGAAATGATCAGCAAAAACACATCATATATATAAGCCCCAGACCTCCCCCAGTGCTTTAAATGGTCGAGCTGTCTAAAGAAATGACCCATTCTGCTGCCTCTGGGTGGAATCTCCTGAGTAATGCCCATCTCTTAGGGGGAGTGCTTTGAAAAAGTTATAGGTAGATATTTCAGATGCTTACTGCTATGACAGAAACTCCAGCTGCTGTGCTGTTCGGTTTCGGGCCTGTGTTGAAATGCTTCTTTATCTTTCCTGCTACTGACAGCTGATGTTCATTTTCTGGGAGGCCGTCATCCTGGAAAAAAAAAATAAAAAATTTAAAAAAAGGAGAAGAAGAAAAAAAATGAGATAAATAGAAAATGAGGCCAAGATATTCCAGTAACAGGCAGTAATCTTAAAATTCATAACATCTCAGGAAGAAACCAACCAAAGTCCTCTCATTAAACACTGTCGTAGCAAGTACTGCTTCAAGGGCTCCTTCATTTCCACATTTGCTCTAAAATTAATTTGCTGTGTCTTCTTACCCTCTGACTTTGTCCCTAAATAAAAAGTTTTATTTGTTTTTGGTTTCTAATAAAATTGATTTCAGCCATCGCTCTGAAGACATATGTCAAAGAGCAAGTTAATCTGGACAACCAAAAAAAATCAATCTAAACATTTTTTTTTCCTAACCCAAGAGTTTTATCCTCTTAGCCCATCATACCGACCCAAAGCCAAGGGAAACTGACGGACCTGGGCTCAGGCAGGAGCCCGTAAATAAACTCAAGCCGGTGCCACAGCTACTCGATCATCCATTCTATAATCCCAGACAACCTTCCAGGTGGAAAGTTCTTCCTTAAGTTTTAAATCCTCCTTGCTGCCTTCATATCATGTTATTATGACATACTCTGCATTGGAGCTCATTTTAACTAAGGCTTCTGCTCTCTGCCTGAGCCATCTATGATGGAGACTGGACAGATTTCTCTCCTTTGCTAAATACTGTTAGAATAACAAGAATCAGAGTCCTAAGTATGTAACACCACTTACTAGTGTGTGATGAAGAGACTGCGTGATCCTTGAAGCTAGAGAGTGTGTTTTGTTCACTACAGAATCCCCGGGTCTTAGCATGTACTTTAGCACATAGTAGATGCTTAATAAATATTTGTGGAATAAGTGAATGAATGAATAATTAAGTGTTTGTTACTATCTATTTAAACCAAAATTCCTGGCAAGAATTCAATGCCATTCATCATTTTCTTTCTCTCCTTCCTCTCCATGATTTTGCATGGAATTTCTTGGCTCCACCCAAGAAAATAAATTTGCTGCTTTCCAAGCACAGCATGCTTGCTCTTTTACATAACCTGGTCTCTCCATATGGGATTTACTCTTTCTTTCAGCATTTGGCTGGACCAGGCGCTACAGTAACTGATGGGGAAATAATAGTGGCCAAAAATACTCATGGGCTTTGCTCTTATGGACCCTGTGGTCCCTCTTTTTCTTCAAAACTTGGGTCCAAATCACCTGTTCCAAAACATTTTCCGCCTATTAAGCACAATCCATTAAAATTGTCCTTCCATAAACTCCAAATGCTTTTTTCATTATATTTATTTGCACTATTTACATTCTTTCTGGTGTTAGGTGATTGTGTGTGTGTGTGTGTATATATATATATATAAAACTTATACACGTTTCTATATATATATGTGTGTATATAAATGAACTCTTGCCCTTTTGTACCACATCTTCCACATTTTCTGTAATCTTTAATATAAGCACTTGGCTCAGTGCCCTGCACACAGTGGATGCTCAATTTATGATATTCTTGGGCTGATTTATTAATGGCTAGAAGAAGGAACAATTATTATGCTTATTTAGTCACATGTGAAACCAAATCTAGAAAGAGGAGGCTTTCCAATGATGCAGAGTGTATTCAAAATTTAAAAAAAAATTCTATATTGTGGAAACAGAAAATGAAGGTCAATGAGGGTACCAGTGGAATGATACTTGGAATGGAAACAGGGTCAACTGAAGTACCTACTACATGCAGGGCTGCCTTGGGGATGGCAGGGTGGGGAGAAGAAATGATCGCTGTCTGCCTGACCCTCGCAGGCTAACTGGGAGACAAAGTTTGCACACCCCATGTCAAACAGTAAAACAGACCAATAAGATAAGAAAGACCTGTTATAGCAGGCAGTGTGTCACATGGCTCAGCTAGAAACACAGGAGTTCAGAGGAGAGAGGACGTGTTTTCAGTTAGCGCAAACTTCACGAGGAATACGGGAATCCAGCAGGTCCTTGATGGTGGGAGTGCACTGACAGGTAGAGAGCGGGGAGGTGATGTTGGTGCACAGATGTGCCTGAGTGGGAAGCCACAAGGCATGTTTGCCAAACAGTGAGTCAACCATTCCACCTCTAGTTAAGAGTTTCCATGGGAGAGTGATGGCGAGAAAGCTAGAAGAGCAGGAGAGAACTGGCCACAGATGAGTCCCCAGAACATCTGGAGCTGGAAGCCTTGGTCTCAATTAGGAATAAAGCAGTGCTCTTTAATAAGAGGGGTGTAGGGCTTCCCTGGTGGCGCGGTGGTTAAGAACCCGCCTGCCAGTGCAGGGGACACAGGTTCATTCCCTGGTCCAGGAAGATCCCACATGCCGTGGAACAACTAAGCCATGCGCCACAACTACTGAGCCCACGAGCCACAACTACTGAAGCCCACGCACCTAGAGCCCGTGCTCCGCAACAAGAGAAGCCACTGCCACGAGAAGCCTGCGCACCGCAACGAAGACCCAACACAGCCAAAAATAAATAAATAAATATTTAAAACATTAAAAAAAATAAGAGGGGTGTAAGTGCAGGAAGTGTGAAGGACCACCCTCCCTTTATTCACTTCCCGACTCTACAAGTGAAAGAGAAGTTGCAGGACAACCACAGAGAATTAGGATCATACAGTCTAGAGTTTTAAACACAAGGGTGAATTCAATGGCGTATGTAAAACACTTTTTTTTTTTTTTTAATGCTGTATGAAACAATAGCCCTTGGAATCTAAATTAGACTTTGGGGAGGAGTTAAACATTTGACAAGGGATGAACTGATGTGCCTTTACTGAAAGTCTTACAAGTGTCATATCTCGGGCATAATTTGGGGTCCTGCCTGAAGGAAAGGGGGCAGCCGGATACAGTGGTGCCCCATTGGGCCTCACTCCCCAAATTATACAGGTACTTCTAGTCACCTCTTAATAGAGCTCCAGGCTACGTAAGGCAAAGCAATTTGTATGAGCTTTAGATTATAAAACAGTAAGGAGAGAAAAGGGTAAGGAGAGAAGCAGAGTTAAAAGACAGGCACGGAGAGGAAGGTGACATGAGATAACCATTATGTGGCTAACAAGTTACATATACGATCTCCTTAGTCCTCAGATTACCTTCTGCAACATGCACTGTTAGTCCCATTTTGAAGATGAGCAAACTGAGGCTCTGCAAGGTTAAAAAATTTGCTTAAGGTCACAGGGCTAGAAACTGGCTGAGTCAGGCCTGAAACAGGTTGGAACTCTGTGGTCTTCCCACCACACTGCATTGCATTGTCAAGGGCATCAGGGGCATTGGTTACTAAAAGAGGTCCAGAATTGAGAAATGGAAGGACGCAATGAGTCATCTTTTCCACGATGAAAGTCACACGATGGTAAAGAGAATTGAATTAGGGGCTGAAAAAAACAGAGGATATTTGGACAGGGCTTTAATGGAGCCTGGGAAGCATTTGGACAGAGGTCAGTAAAAGGGGTGCCAAGCACTTCAGGGGGCCCACAGGAATGTAGTTAGAAATTAGAAACTTCTCTGCCCAGGAGATGCTGGGCATCCACTCATCTGGGATACGGGAATGTGGCCCATGAGGGCCGGGGCTCTGGAATCCTCTGCGGAGCAGGCAGTGCCAGAAGGCCTGGCTGACACAGGGTGACAGGAAGGTGCCCTGGGTCACAGTGTGGGCCTGTGACTGAATGAGGGCAAATATGGAGGAAACAAACAGTAGGGACCCCATCGGAGCAGCCTCTACTTAACGTCCTGAGGGAGAATCGGCCCTTACTGCAGTCCCATCTCACATCCCCACCACTGCCATCTTTGCCAGAAATCTCCCTTTACCTGGCTCGCTTTTTTTTCCTGCCAGGTTTCCAGCTAAATGCTGGCTCTCTCACCAACCTCACAATGGACTTTGTTACCATTTCCCAGCTCTTTCCTGGTCCTAATCTCCTGTCACCTCGACTCCTAGCAACTCTTTCAGATGCTGGGGCCTGGGGGTTCAGGCCTCCAGCTTTAAATTCTAGTGAAGGTTTTAGCTTCCCATGGGTTATTAGTTCATGTTGAAGCAATGAAAGTAGTGAAACAATCCTTACAAGTTGCCAGGGATGCTTTTGATTTCATAAATCTTAAAACATTTCAGGATTTTTTTTCCCAATGAATTAAGGTGCCTCCGCCAGAGAAGGTAAAACACATATACACGAGTGCGCACACACACAGACACATAGACACACACACACACACACAGACACACACACACACACACCCCATCAACTAAAAAATCTGCAGTCTCTAACGATTTTGAAGGCTTTGAGCATAATTGGATTAAAAGACAAGCAACTGGCTTAGCAGGGCCCTAATCTGTACCTGAGGCATCCAGATTGATGATGGAGATTTAGCTAACTTACTATCTTGCATCAATAAAATAAATAGGGCCATTAAAAACGTACATTTTTATATATACATCTTCATCGCCACTATTGTGAATAGATTATGTGCCAAAAATGTGCTACGAATTTTCCAAACGTGACAAACCTGGCAGTATGCTACAAGTAGCTCTAGTATTATTACCATACATTCTGGTGTGTAGTCTCCGGGAGTAGTTTCTGAAGTTTGACGCGGGCTGGTTGTGGTTTGTTAGCGGTTTTTGATTTAGAAATCCCCATCCACTCCTTGGCAGAGCGTTGCAACTGACAAGAACAAAACTAGTTTGCAAAATGGAAAATGAACCCTCCCAGCTGTCTGGAGGAGACCTAGCCTCCCGGTCCCCGCTCCTCTGGCGGATGTCGGGGAGGAGCCGTCAGGAGGGCTGGGGGGCTCGGTTGTGAAGTCATTCAGCGGAGTGAATTCCTCTCTTTCATCCAGGAAACCATTCCAGGGGTCACGCTTTAGAAAACCCTCCTCCCTTCATGGAGTTTTGTTTTTCAATCATGGATCTGGTTTTCAGTCTACTCATTGCTAGACTCTAGTAGTAATAATAGCTGTACATTTATGGGAAGCATGGCAGTCTTGAGCAGTTCACTACCAGAATATCCCGACTTCGTTTTAAACAATCCCAGGTACATTAGCATACTCTCCAGCAGCGGGTCCATTTCACAGGCCAGAGTGTGCCCCCTCGACTCTTGTGAACCTTCCCCAGCTGGGCAACATCCCAGGATTTCTGAATCTCTTAGCTTGGCCCTGTGTATCCTTGATGTCTACAATTCACTCTGCTCTCAGGGAGAAAATGTGAAGTAAATTAAGATCCACCTTAGAGAAAGGAGAGGGTACGATGCCCAAATGGAAAGTGGAATCCCATGTCATCATTTACAACTTTATTTATAAGTTGTACATACAGATAAGTGGTTTTATTTATTATTACAGTATCATTGGGGGTTCTCTTAATTTCTAACAAGTTAGAGGAATGCTTATATATTTTTGTATGGGTAGCACTGATTTTTACGAGCATAGAATAAAAAACTTATTATCTAGGCTCTTGTTTTTTCTCCTTCCTCGGGTTCTTTTTTTCTTGTTGAATATCTTGGCTTAGCAGTATCTTTTCAAAAGAGTAGGTACGTGAGAAAAAGGAGGTAAAATAAAATTTAAAGACCAGGAAGATGATAGCCAAGTCTTGCACTAGCTAAGTAACTACACTTGACTTATTTAAACCAGTCCTTTCCAGTAGGACAGAGGTTCTCTATATTGGTCTCACATTATAGTCACCTGGGAGCTTTTAAAATTCCCCATGCCTAGATGCCAGTGCAGATCAGGATCAGAATCTCTAGAGGCAAAACCCAGGCATTGGACCTCATGCCAGAGACCCCACTGAGCTTCGTGCTAGAGACTTCTTTGAGCCTCAGTTTCCTCATCAGGAAAAAAATTGAAGGTAAAACACAGATGGTATGAGAGTAACAATGGGATAAGGTAGGTCAAAACTTTGAAAATAAAAATCCAATAACAGTAATCTATTTGAAATAGACTGCTGATAATTTAATCCTAATTACACATCAAGAAAAACCACTTTGGAACTGTCATTTAAGCTTATGAACTTAATCACTAACCTGCATTTTCTACCAACAAAATATCATCTGGGGAGAAAGTGACTCAACCTTCTCCCTAATCCCTGGAATGATCCAGATGTATTATTACTGCCTATTCCACTCTCATATGATATGTGCCCAAATCATATGGTTCTCCACTATATGAGTAATAAGCTAGGGCAATTCCTGCTGGTACTTTGCAGCTACCTTAGGAGATGGCTGTGACACTGGAGAACGCAACAAGCTGATAATCACATTATCAGATACGTGGAGTTCGGAGCACAAAAACAGGATCATTTTTTTGGATGAGGGGTTTCCACCTTAATCAAGTTTCTCACACGCCAGCGTTGATCACAGTTTCCATTTCATCAGCTCGTAGCCACAGATGATGGAGTTTCGGCCTTCCTCAGACTCAGATTCACCAAATATTCACCAAGTACCTACAGCGTATGAGCACTTAATACTGTCTGCTCAGGACTTTCAGATATAAAATCCTCTCTCCATCCTCATAACCTGAGAAGCTGATTCTATTATCTCCCATTTCACAGACAGAAAAACAGGTTCAAAGGCATGAAATGACTGTCCCAAGGTTACCCAAGGTAAGCTGGCGCTCTTTCCGGGGGTCTACATCCCTCTCCCAGACACCTGGCTGCACGCGGATGCTGCCTTTGTCCTCTGGCTGGTTAGAACCATCCACTGAGAGGCCTCACTCATGGCTCTTCCGATAACAGAGCAGAGGTCCAGGACACCAAAGAGCACTCAGACTGTATAAAAAATAAATGGGGGCCTAGAGGAAGCACCTGGAGTAAGGTTAAAGCAAGTGACTTTTGCTGACTAGATTTTTCTATTCTGTTGCCCTTGTACTCTGCTCTCTGTTTCATGAGACTGCCTTTCCAATTCCAAGTGCGCCAGGTGAAAAGGGCATCGTTCATGCGATAGAGGAAATTAGGACAAATGGGAACGTGGGAAGAGCTTTCTGATGACTTCCTTAGGGCTCATACACTTATTATGACTTTTCCCCCCTTAGGTAGCACCCTCTGCAGTGATCAGATACAAGTTGATTGCCAAATGCAACGTCTTGTTAAATGGGCTTCCTTTTACATTCCTAATTTATTTATTTTGATTGCTGGGTTGTTCATTTATTGCACTCGGAGACCTCAACAAACACTAAATGCTGGTTGTGAATGCTTATATACATATTTTTTTCATTTGTTATTTTGAGATAAAGAAAATAATCAAATTTCTAACTTAGTTATTTACTGTGTAATTTCAAAAGTTAAGCAATCACTTTATATGTTAAGTTTTTTGCTAAAATTGCTATCTTTTTTCCCCTTAGAATCTAAGGTCTGTTAGAATTATATTAAAGGGTATTTAAAATTTTTAGATCTCCTAGACAATGCCTTAAATGTTATCCTTGCTTTTAGAAAATGTTTTTAGGGAATCTGAGAGGGAAAACTAAAATGACAGCAGAAGTCCAAGGTCCAGAGGGAGCTGTGGAACCTGTCAGCAAAGTGGGACCATGTGCACAATGCAGGTGGAGAAGGAAGAAAGTTAACCGCTGAGCCATGTATACGCTGCCCTAGGAAAACGAACAACCTAATTTTTCAAAGGCAACAGCCAGAAGTCGTCTTAATTTTGTTTCTCTACCCAACTGAGTTGGAATATATTGATATAGGGGCATTTGGTCTGGAATCAGGGTAAGGTATTATTTTGTTTCCAATAACACCCCAGGCCCCTCACATGTATAGACAAATGTGCTCACATTCACAAAGTTATCTTATAGCAAATATCCATATCCTGCCTGAGCCGGCTCTGCGGGACATCTCTTCCCAGCCTCCTCCAGGAAGAAGCTCTGGCATCTCCTCCTCTGGGAAGCCTTCCAGGGCACCCTCCCCACACAGGCCAGCTGGGGTGGCTCTTCTCTCACTGCCATGTGACTGTCTGTTGTATCAGACAGAGCTCCTGGACAGCAGGCCCGACAGGGGGTGTCCTCTGATGAAAATGTATTTCAAACTCTAAAATGGCTATTTGTAATCTCTCTCCTCCCCTGCTCTTTGTGAGTCTTCAAAGGCCGTGTTTCAAATTCAGATTTTCCACTGTATTCTGTGTGGTCACACTCTCGGTGTTTCCAGCACTAACATGCAATTTGACAGTTTGTGGACCATGGACTTTCAATCAGCATGCAGATCAGTCCAAACCAGCTGCTGCCACTAGGAGAGCCTGCAGCTGGCCTGTGCCTCTTCCACCCTGCACGTCTTAAGGGAGAGGCACCACGACCCAGGTAAGTTACTTTGGAAAGACTGCAACCTTGTATGAACAATCATTATAATGATGCTGGTGTACATACAGTGCACGCTTCTGCAGTAGTCACAGTGCTTTCATGTATAACAGAGAGAGGGTGATGCAGTGTGGTGCACAGAACTTTAAAGGAAATGGGCTTGAAGTGAGGATACCTGCCTGCAAATTCTGGCTCAACCATGAGCACAGCTACTTTGGAAGAGTCGTCCATCACAGCCTCGGTCTTTCCATTTGTAAAATGGGTACAATAATACCCACCCTGCCTCTCTTGTAGGCTTAGTATTAGGCTTACATGGGATGCTTCCTAACCTTTCCAACTCCATAGAAAAGGACAACTTTTGTTCAGCACCGTAGGGTAAATGCAAAGGTTGTAAGGCTGGAGGTGACAGCTCCTGGACTCTGGCAGCCCTGCCTGACTATCCCAAGGGCTGAGGGGATTAATATCTTCACACACCTGTACACCAGTTGGGAAGCTCTGCTGTGTACAAATATTTAGCAAACCTTATCTGTATACCTATACACGCTCGCATTCCTGTATATTCTCCTGTCACATATATATATATATATATATATATACACACATACACATACACATACATAAAACCTCCCAGTGGGGTGGGAGGAACCAGGTTCAGGCGTGTAAAGTGCTGGAACCTAGGCCCATGGGCATCAAGTGGCAGGACATGAACAAGACTCCAAGCTCTTGTCACTCAGATGCAGTCTGTCTCAACACTGTGCTTTTAATCACACTTCATCCTCAGTCATTAGTTATCTTGGGAAAATACACTTGACTAATCACCGAAGTGATAATTCAGAGAAGTGGAACATTTTGTTGCCTTCATCTTACAGCCAGATCCCTCGAAGCAGCTGGCAAAATTCATATCAATGAGCTAACGATTTTATACCTGTCCCATGTCTGTACCTATATCCAAATCTATGTCTGTCTCCTATTCTGGTAGCAAGAACCATTAGACCCAGGTATGGAACTTCCACTCATGTCAGCAGGGGTTCCAACAGCCCCTGGGTTATCAGTTAATGTATGTGAGCTACTTAAATGGTCCTGGGCAGACACTATAAGCTAAGCACTCTAAGTATTTGTTATTATTGTTATTCAAAACAAATCTTTTCAATCAGTTATAGAGAGAGAGAGTCAAAAAATAATGACTCTGCTCTGGAGAATCCTTTCATAGCTAAAGAAATTCCGTCAGACCTTGTACTCAGATAGCAGCAGCAGCATCTGGGAGCTTTCAGAAATTCAGAGCCTCACATCTACTACATTACAATTTGCATTTTAATATGCCTCCCCCCACCCCAACCCCAGTGACTTGTGAGCACAGGCAAGTCTGAGAAGTGCTGCACTGGAGAAACTCCAACGCTGAGGCGGGGACCCCTGGGTCACTGGTATATTTGGTAGAAATGATGCAAAAGCAGCACTGGCTCAGAAAATCTGCTCTGTATTATTGATGGATGCAGCCCTAATCTGGACCATAGGATGCAGTTCCCCGGTAGAAGGCAGTCCCATCTGAATCAAATGAAATGCTCTGTGCAAGGGACCGTGAGAACACATGTCAGCACAGATACATCAGAGGCCCTTGTGGAACAAGGCTGAGATCCTGTAACTGTTCTGGCATGTTTGAGAGGGAGGAACAGACACAAACACAACACTTTAAAAAGGAGGCAACATCATTAGGAAAGCTGCAATTTGAGAAAGGAATGTTTGGAGTAAATACAGGGAAGGGAGGAAGTTACTTACATTAACCCAGGGATGTTCGAGGACCTGCACGGCTGAAAATCGCTGATCTACATCCACCAACAGCATCATGGTAATGAGCTCCTGTGAAAGGAAACATTCAGTGCCATTTGTGTCTAACATTGAAGGTAAAAATCCGGGCGTTTTCAAGAGCAGAGGTTCTCTTTTCGTTTGGAAAACATCTGTAAAAGCTTTAAACCTTGAATGTATCAACTCAGCTTACCTATAGCTACCTAACACCTTTTAAAGGAAAGGTGAATTTTTGGAATTATAAATATATAGCTTGTAGTTGAGAGAAAAAAATATAAATTAATATTAAAATCAATTTCATAAAAATATTTTTAGTAGAAAGGAAATAAAGTATTTTGTACTTTAAAGACAGATTCCAAATTATTTAATATAGAAATCACATTTTAAAAACACTTTAAAATTTCACTTTGGCAGCTGAAAGGAAAAATGGATTTAAAAAAAAAAAGGATTTTTTTCCTTCTAACTGCAAGAGGGCATATTTTGGTTTGAAAGAAAGGAATGAGGAAAAACATACGGAATTGCCAACAGCTAGTTGGTAAAATAGAAACTATTCTTTAGTAGCCAAAGAATACAGAGGAAATCTGTTAAAAATGCTTCAAAAATTTCCAGATCAATCAATAAAAGTAAAATAGAGCCATTATGAAGCAAATGATTAAATGGTTCTGAAATTAATGAATCTCCCCCATGAGCTCAAATTTATTTGCACCAGAAAAGCACGGCTTTGGCTTTAATGATGAGTCTGTCAGACATCTGTCTACTCTGGATTAGAAGGTCCCGTGTAACAAAATGGTTAGGTGCGTGTTACCTGGTCCCTCATATGCATAGGCTCTGAGTACCGCTCCGTGACAGGGATGATTTATTTCCAATGATGTAGAGATTCTACCTTCACTTTCTAACTTGGGCCAGGACTCAATTAAAGCAACTACTCTGTGTGATGCTCTCTGCAGGCGCCATGGGAGTGCAGGAGATAGTCCTATCTGTCAGTGACTTCGAGCCCTTGAGTTATGAAGGACAGGTTCCTGAACTGTCTGCTCACCGGTGAAAACACCTCCAGCCCCACCTCTGTGGCTATATCATCCCACCTCCTGTTACTTTTGTGGCTTTTCTTTGACACTTCTCTCAACTCCCCACATTTTCCTATGGGTAGAGGTAGATTCCTGGACAGTTGAAGAAAATGAGAGATTTGGGCCCAGTATGCATCATTTTCCATGGAAAGTGCCAGGCCTAAGGAGTCAGATTTTAAATTAAACTCATACTCAGGACACAGCAAAAGGAAAGGCATGTTATTGAATAATCAAAAGATAATTAGTTCTCAACATCAGTTTTCCAAAAATTTAAGTCAATGCTTGGAGACATAATCTTAAGGGATCAACTTAAAAGTTTTCATTTTTTATTTCAGGGTCTACTAATGTCTCTGTGTGAGATTTTTACAGTTTTCTTAGAGATTGATCTTTTAGTTTAATGGGACAAAAACCATACGCTTTGTTCCCCTCTGCCTCTAAATCCTGGCTGTCTTTCAAGGTTCAAGTTACATCATAGCTTCCCCATGATGTCTTTCTTGAGCATCTTAACCCATGTTGTGCTTTCTCCACTTTAATTGATTAACTATTTAATTCACTCATTCATTTATTCATTCATTCATTCATGCAATATACATTGAGCATCCGTTAGTTGCTGGTCACTATTTAGGCACTGATGATACAGCAATGAATACAATAGACAAAAATCCTTGTCTTGACAGAAATTACACCCTAGTGAGGAGAGTTAGAAAATAAACTACATAAATACAATATATCCACCTATCTGTATCTATCTAGATAAGTAGACAGCTACAGAGAGGTAGTCAGATGGTATACCAGATGGACATAGAGTGTAAGTGTTACAGAGAAAAATAAAGCAAAGGACGATAAGGTCAGCCAGATAGGGGTTAAGAGCTGCAACTGGAAACAGGGTCTGGAAAAGCTTCACTGAGAAGATGACATTAAGTCAAGACCCGAGAAAAGGTGAAGCAATAAGCTATACAGAAGTCTGAGGTGGGCTCAAGTCAGGTGTGGGCAGGGCATAACTAGAGGCTACAGCAATACAGCTGGAGTGAGCACAGGAAGGGATGAGCCAGGGGAGCAGAAGCAGTTGATGAGTTGGGATGGCTACGGACAGACGACTTTTTGACTGTGAGCTCTTGGGAAAGTGAGTAATTATGACTAAAATGCATACAGAAATCATATTTACGATATCATTTGTTTCTTTGATTCAGAATCAATAATTCCATTGAGACACAGGCTATAAGGAAGAGGAAGGCACTGGAAACCTACCTTTGCAGAATCAGAAACGTTATCCCAGTATGGAGAAGGGAAGTCCACTTGCCCCGTCAAAATCTGATCAAATAGCACCTCCTGGTCATCACCGCTTCTGTTTAGATGAAGGACAACAACGAGGAATAAACAGCAGGAAGATGCCAACTCAGGGTGTATCTTTTCATTCTTATGCATTGAAGCCCTTCCTTCCCCGCAAATGTGTAAAACGTGTGTTTTTAAGCAATCCAAAATGTCAGTATGGAACTGTTTTGGCAAATTAAGAAAGAATGAGTTTTTAAATTATATGAGGAAGATTTATGGAAGGCATGTAAATTAGCGTGCACAACATGGAAAAAATAACAAGTTCTTATGTTCTTTTCCAGCTGTAGGCTCCTTTGTGTGGGGAGGCCGAATGGATCATTCAGAGAAGGGAGAAATGCTTTGTTGGTGCTGAATAAAAGATCGCTGCCCATACCCACGGAATGGAGGGAAACCACACAGCAGGATGTAAGTGATTACACCAGCTGCCCAGATGTCCACCTTGAGGCCATATCTGAAAAAGTAAGTGATGTCAGAGTTAGCAAAGTCAGGCCAGGACACATTATGGGGCATGGTAAAATAAATGATTCTTCTATCATAAACCAAAACCCAAACCAAACAAAATTTTAAAAACCCACAACAAACACTAAACTACAACCCACTGGCTTAACAGAATTCAAGAAAAGAATAATAAAAAAAAAAAGACTGGGCTTCCCTGGTGGCGCAGTGGTTGAGAGTCCGCCTGCCGATGCAGGGGATGCGGGTTCAAGCCCTGGTCTGGGAGGATCCCACATGCCGCGGGGCGGCTGGCCCCATGAGCCACAATTGCTGAGCCTGCGCGTCTGGAGCCTGTGCTCCGCAACAAGAGAGGCCGTGATAGTGGTAGGCCCGCGCACCTCGATGAGGAGTGGCCCCCGCTTGCCGCAACTAGAGAGAGCCCTCTCGCAGAAACGAGGAGCCAGCACAGCCAGAAATAAATAAATAAATATTAAAAAAAAAAAAAAAAAAAGACTGGGCTCCCCTGGTGGCGCAGTGGTTGAGAGTCCGCCTGCCAATGCAGGGGACGCGGGTTCGTGCCCTGGTCTGGGAAGATCCCACATGCCGCGGAGCGGCTGGGCCCGTGAGCCATGGCCGCTGAGTCTGCGCGTCTGGAGCCTGTGCTCCGCAACGGGAGAGTCCACAGCAGTGAGAGGCCCGCGTACCGCAAAAAAAAAAAAAAAAAAAAGACTATCTAAGGTACATGACTAAAAATAAAAATGCCTACCTGCATATCTAAATATCAGTTAAGTGAAGGGTTTCAGCAAAAATGTTTATTATAGTCATATCAATTTTCAGATAGAGATGGACCCCTGAGACTATTTCACTCCTGAATTTTAGAAATAATAATTACACACAAGACATTTTCCAATTTATAAAGCACTGACATACATTATCTGATTTTGTTTTCCCAACAACCCTGTAATTTGTACAGGATAAATATTACTGCCTATTTTAAAGAAGAGAAACCCGAGGTTCAGAGGGTAAATAATTTTGCTCAAGATCTCACAGTTAGTGGCGCAGCTGAGTTCCAGCCAAGGTTTTCAAGAGCCGAACCAAATCCTCCTTCAACCCCACACCACTCCTTCGCAGCAGGCCGTCAGGGCACCCACCAGAGATAATGGCACTGCCTCGAGGGAGGTCAGCCATGGCCGTAGATTGTGGGCTCGCAGTTGACTCAAATTTGATGAATAAAAAAGTGCTCATTACCTCACATCTCACTCTGGGGATTTCTCCTCTCATCTGTTCTGTATTTCTGCCTTTCTGGTCTACGGTACAAGCAGAAAAACTATCTCCACCTGTCACAGTGGAAGATACTACCTAGATTGTTAGGTTTGGGTTGGTGCCACTAATGGGAAGAAATAGTCAGGCTGTCTCTCCTTGCTGGCCCACCCTTCTGTTTAAGGACAGTGCTTCAGAACCCTGCTGATGATCCTTGGCAAGAAATGGGGCTCTTCACTGAAAGAGCCTTTTACTCGCCTAGACCTGAGTTCAAATGCTGACTCAGCTACTGTCTAGCCATGAGCTTATAAGTCAATCATCAGAGACTGAGTTTATTCAGATGCAAAATGGGAATCATATCATCTATTGGAAGAGTAAGAATTAAGTAAAGGAGCCTGGCATATAGTAGTAGGTCCTTAGTAAGCATTAGGCCACCCCACAATCTCCCCCCATTCTACAGATTTTCATTCATCTGTGTCGGCTGCACTCAGAAACCAGTCAATTCCCAGTGGCCCTCAGATGCCTGAGGGTATCTGCACTCCACAGATAAGCCATGGACTGCCAAGAGGGCCAAAATGGGGCCGGAAGTGGAGAATAAGGACAGCTGCGAGAAGTAACCACAGTAGACTGTACTCACTGCACACAGCGATGTCTGCTGCTTTCTTCTCCAATAGCTAGTTAATTACCCTCACTGTATGTTTCTCTGTTAGTCCAAACATTTTTTACTAAGGGGTTAATAATGGCCATTCTACCTTTAACAAAGGCCAAAAGGAAATCTTAAACAAGATTGTAGTAACTGGCAACTTGATGGGGAAAACAGAGAAAATGGCTCCCACTTTCAAGTCAAAAAAAAAAAAAAGTGAAAAATATCTGATAACTAGTTCTATCTAAATGGGTCAGAAAACTCCTATTTCTTCTATCCTTGAAGCCAACTAGCTATTTCACAAGCACAATACTGTAGTAAATACACAAGAAGTGTTTACCCGGTCTCTGCAATGATTTCAGGGGCCACATATGTCGGGGTGCCACACACGGTGTACAGGGGGCCGTCTACAATGGTGGCCAGTCCAAAGTCGCCCAGCTTCAGCGATTTGCTGCCGTCTTGGTGTTCGTACACCTAAAGTAAAAGTAAAAAGTGAAATTGCCTTAAAACCAAGAGCTCCAAAGTTCTTTCCTCAAGAAATGAAGGACACTGTGGTTTAAATTTAATATATGTTGATCTAAAACAAACAGACTGCCAGATGTTTCTCTAGCAGAGACAGGTTTATTCGAGATCGGCACAGCATTGCAATTCGGGGTCTGCACCCACGGCAAGCCATGTCCAAGTCCCCACACGGCAAGGGAGGGAGATGCATTTACAAAGAGGAAAAGGAAGTTGGGAGGGTTGCAGAAAACAAGGAGTCCATGGCTTTTCATGGGTGGAGTCCTTGCCAGGAAAAAAGAGGAGTCTTTCTTCTTCCTGTTGGGCTCTGCTATGATCACAGGGAGTGTGAACGCCGCTTCTGGTCTCCTGACTCTATTTAATTGAGGTTTTGGTATTTTAATTTTTTACCTGTATTTATTATAAAATAAAAAATCAGGCAATTCTGCAAGGATATACATACAAGAACATGTTTATATTACTGCAGAATTGAAAACTTGGTGAAGAACCCGCAAATGGAAATTGGTTAAATAAATTACGGTATGTTCACACAATGGGAGGCTACGTGACCGTTACAATGGTGATGTGGGTTTACATTTATTGAAATGAATCAAGTTTGGGAAGTGCGGACAGACTTCAGACTGTTTTTTTGCATAAAATGTCAAAGAAAAAAATATGTACAAAGGAAAATGTCTGGAAGAACATCATATTGGTGTGTCTGCCTCTGGGTAGGAAGATTATAGGAGGTTTTTCTTCCTTTTGCTTATCTGTGTTCGATGCTTGCTACAAGTCAAACTGATTTGCAGAATACAATGAAATACAGCAACTTTCTAGTGTAAAATCTCCAATTTATGAAAATAATTACCTCTGCATTTTAATATATCAGAAGCTTTAAAAATGCAATTCTTTAGTAAACTGAACAAAAAATCCACACGTCTATTAAAATATACCTTATTTTCAGCACCCCACTTTTCCAACAAGATCTATTTACATTTTTTTGTTAATAATCGAAAGGGATATTAACATTTCATTTCACCTGTGGCAATTTGGGAAGATTTATCAGGTGCAGAGTCAGCATTCTGTCCAGGTTTCCTTATTAAGGCAGTAAAAATCTCTAGTCTTTCACCCAACAAATCAAGAAAAAGGATGCATGTGACCATAGGCAAGTATTTAAACTGCTTTAATTCTAGCCCACGATCAAACCAAATGGATCTGTTCTAAAAAGTATTCCAAACAACGTCTATTATTTCAAAGAAAAGATCAAAGGGCATTCAGAATTCTAATTCAGAGCCCTCCACTGGAATCAAGAGATACAGAAAAGAGAGCCACAGTAGTAAAAGGCAGTCGCCAGGAGATGCCTCAAGGAAATGGCGAAATTCTCCACGTACATCAAAATAATTCACCCAGCCCGTCGAGGCCTGCATTTTCTCCTGTTATCGCTCTATGATCATTTCTACTTGCTACAGCAGTTTGAACCTCATGCACAGCAAGGCACATCTCCACACATTAGGAGCACCGCTACCGTTCACACACCATGTCTGCCTTCCTTTGGAAAAAGTAGATTTCACTTTTCAGTTCACTGCAGCATCAAGTGCAGATGTTTGGCCAGCTAGCTGCAGTATCAGCAATGATCATTTGGATCTAACTGTTTTGGCAGAAAAAAGGCAGTCAGATCCTCCTCTCTGGAGAGCCTGTGTCATTTCTGGGCAGAAAATATTTGTTTACATTTTCTCCACATTCAGAACATGGAGTCCTCTCCCTGAGGGCTCAACCATGATCAAGTCTGGGCTGCCCTCGGGCAGGTATCCAGAGGCTTTCAGGACCACCTGCACTTGGGTTGTTAGGGCAAGGACAGCTGTATGTCCCCCACAGATGTGGCTTTGCCCAGTTGTGCTCTGCGATGGACACTGTCCTCCCTAGTTTAATGAAGCAGCCATCCAGCCCTGGTCAGCATAAACAAGTTTGAGTCGTGGACTTTGAGGCCTCAGAGCTACAAAACACAATATCCTCCCCAGTCTAAATGCTCTCAGGCAAAAGAAATCCCCAAATTGTAGTCTTAGCATGTCAGCCATTCAGGTCATTCAAAAGACAAGCAAATGTTTTTCATGAAAAGAAATCTGAGCTGGAAATACCTAGTAGATCATCTAGTTTATTTCCCAGACAGAGCAGAATTGTTTACTTCCCTAATTCCATTTTGTTACCAATAACCTTTCTAAAATGCAGAATAACCTCTTGCTTTGATGTTCTGTTAGGTCCAAATGTTCATGGTGTGTGTTTTGTGAGGTGGTGCAGATTTCAAATTACACAGCTCCATTTATACAGAGATTCTGTGGCTTTTTTTCTAAACATACTATCCATAATCACCCAACTCTATTCCGAAGTTGGACAAAAGCAGATATTGGCAGATGCAGTCATAAGTCACATTTTAGTTCAGAATATTACCACGTAATTCTCCCCCATGCACCAAAGGCTTTCTTTTTAAGCATCTACATCTTAATAGGAATTCCATCTTACATACAGCCATATGCCAGTTATATTTAATATAGCTGAGCAATAAAGTTCAAAGTTTCAATAACTAAGAAAAAAAGCACTAAAAACTTACCTAAAGTAAAAGAAAATGAAGATTATTTAACAGTAATAATTCTCTTAAAATAAACCAGCATCACTTAAATGAAATATGTAGAATCTATCATTTTAATGTTCTTTTCATCTCTCTTTAATCACTTCTACATATCCCCCCCTTTTTTTTTTTGCTTTGAAAACCATATAGTAGAATTTTCATGAACATATAAAGAGGTTAAAGTGATGCTTATGAGAGACAGTAAGAGCTAAGACACAAAGGTCTAATCCACATAATTGAAAACATTTCTAGACCCAAGTACATTTGAAATGCTTCAGCAAAATGTTTTTGCAGGTGAATAAATGCCCAGGCCTCTCATTTGGAATTCTGTTTAACTTACTTACCGTCAGGCAGGGCAGGAAACAAGGTTGCTTTGGGTTTTTCTCTGTCAACACTTGGGGAGAAGGATACAGAAGAATATATTGTAGTGTTTCCTCTCCTCCCCTGGGATAGCGCCTTTCCTAAGTGCTGCCATGGGCCCACCTCACAATTGGACTCCCCAGGGCGCCTGCTGCCCCCTGAAGAGTGCTCACTTTTATTTCTTACCAAGCCATTTACAAAGGGGCAGGACGGAGGCCACTTAAAAATGTAATTAAAACTTTGTTAAAAATCACAGGTTGCTGAATACATGTGTTTCAAACGTGCGCGTCCACGCACACACACATCCTCACAAAACCATCACCAGAAAGTATTTTCCCAAATGGCAGCTATAAATTCACTTTGAACTAAGTTTTTAATTAAACGTTAGGAGTCGGAAAAGCTTCTAACACATTCGCATCCAAAACACAGAGTCCTTGGCTTCTCCCACTCTCTGAATCCACTTCCTTAGCTTGTCTCCTCATCCTGACCTTCTTTCAGAAAGAACCTTAACAGGCTGCAAGTATAAGCTTGGACAGGCTGACCCAGCAAGTGGGGTTCTGGTGTAAGAAGAAGTTTTTTTGCTGTGATCGTATTTTAAAGCCTCTGTAACATATGCGCCACACGTGAGGTGGGGTACGTTAATTGCCAGTCAAAGAGTATTCACAACATGAGATATAATTTTATGTTCATCCCACGCCCTTTAAATACTGTAGATGCCCCCCCCCACGTTTTAAACAACGAGGGGCTATTAAAGAGACGGGGATTAGTGCAAATTACCCAGTATGTAGTGCTTTCACTGTTTTAACTAAGCAATAAAACTGTGTAATTGTACAACACTAATTGAATGCAGCTACACATAATTGTGGGCTGCCATATGTATCCTATTACCATAAAGACTGTCAGTATTTTGTAAGCTACTCTTGTGATCACTGCAGATGGCTACAGTCAGAAAAGTTGTTCTCTAGGGTTTATTATATGGCTATAAAGACATCCCATGATTTGACAGACTAAATGTGTTAAATGGCAACAATTATGAAAAAGGTTCCAATTAAAAGCTGAAGGCATGTCCTACCAAGAATAGATCTAGTGAAAGGTCAGGTACGTAGGTTTTTGGCATACTGGTATTTCACACAGGAATTTTCTTTTTTAAAGAAGAGTTTTATTTTTGTTTCTTTTTCGTTTATTTGGGGTTTCGCAGTGGCTGTAACTTGCTGAACAGTAGATGTTTGGGCATATGCCTGATTTCCCTTGGATCAGAAACTGAGACCATCTGAAAAAGTTATTTGAAAAAATAAAAGATTTAATATAGTCATAAAATGCAGCCGGTGGCCATAAAATAATGTGAAAATTCACAGATAACGTGAACCCAGTCAAATGGTTTCTGAGATTCCCATAATAGAGAACTAAGAGCTGACTAATATAACAGATGTGTTGGAACAAACACAATTCTCAATGATAGTATGAATTCAAGGAAAACTCTGTTGAAATGCTGGCTAATGAATTGTTAGTAACCATTGAAATAGTTTTCACAGAGGAGCTCAGGAGGTGCTAAAAATTATTTCACCAAATAGAATTTAACAAAACTGGCATGAAATTGACAAAGCCATGAAAAAAAGTGAATTTACTTTTCAACAAATATGGTATCTTTTAAAAAAAGACATTGATTTTCTTCTAGCCAAGGTATTTGGCCTTTATGATATCTCCTAAAAACAGTGGATTAAATTTAACCTTTAATTTTTAAGAAGTGAAGTGTAACAACATTTATGCAGGGAATTATTTTGCAAAATGCACTTTATAGTCTCCATACTTTGAATTAAACCTCCTGGAAAAATAATTAACTCTTAAAAGAACCAAATTAAAAAAAAAAAGAACCAAATTCATTGTATACCCACATGTAAAAGCTTTATGAAACAAAAAATTAAATGAAATAATAAAAATAATAGAAGTTGTACAGAAGTCAGAAGAGGGGCAACAACATTAGAAGAAAAAATAAAATAGCTTTTCAAAGTGTTACCCTAGAGATATGTGGGAAGATGGAGAAGTGAATAGAAACTCCAGGAAACCTGATTCTCATCCCTCCTTTAAAACAGTCTTGAAACTATCTAGAAAGGAGTTCTATGCAGCTGCAGTGAGATGCACAAAACACGCACATTCTGGATTCTGTAGTAATTGTACATCCCAGGATTTTGTTAAAATTGTGGGAACTCAATATCACTGCAGTTCTTAAAAACTGTTACATTTTTGTCACACAAGTAATATCCAATATGTCATTGTAGGAAAATTAGAAAAGACAGATAATTATAGAAAGAAAGGAATTAAACTCACCCATAATCCTGACACCTAAAAATAACCATTATTAACCTTTGGGGTATAAACTTCCAAGAGCTTTCTTTCTCTCTCTTTCCTGTTTTTCTTTTTTCACTGGACAGTATATCCTGAATGTTTGCCCAAGTGAATAAGCATATATTTACATCATGTTTTTCAGTGGCTGCTGGATACTCCATTGTATGGATGCACTGTAATAATAATAATCCCCCAAACTACTACCACTGCTGTTGACTGAGCCCCTGCCAGGCCTCCTGTTTAGGACTTCATGCTCAATATCCCATTTGATCTTCACAACAATACCATTAAGTAATATTACTGCTATTTTGCAGATTAAAAAATTGAGGATCAGAGATGTTACGTAACTTGACAAATGTTACAAAGCTAATGAGTGGCAGAGCCGGAACTTAAGCTCGGGCATGTCCAAGTCCATGATTCTAACCAGGATGTCCGCCTGCCTGCATATCATGTCATTATTTAAAAAATCAGTGCCCTGACGTAACTGTTTCTATATATATATATACTTTTTCTTTCCATATCAAAAAACACTGAGATGACCATCCCTATGTATGTATACATATCTGATATTTTTTCTTTAGGTTACATTTTTAGAAGTAGAATTACTTGGTCACAGGGTGCACATTATTTAAGGCTTCAGTTACATATTACCAAACTTCCTTTCAGAAAGGTTCCATCAAGTTAATCTTGCACTGATTCATATGAGATGATTGGTATCCTCATAAATTTGCCAACCCAGTATATCATTATTATTCATCTTTGCTAGTCCAGTAAGGCCATGTCATTTTTAAATGAAGTGAATGAACACACCATTGTAAAGCAATTATACTCCAATAAAGACGTTAAAAAAAAAATGAAGTGAATGATACTACTCAAGTCCTAAATGACAGAAGAAATGGCTAGTGGAGCAGACAGATGCTGATCAATCCTGGGGACACACTACACTTTTACTTCCTGTCTTCTTCCCCTGATGGAATCACAGATCCTTGGAGAAGGGCCCTCAGTGAATGTTTAGTACAGTAACTGGCACATTATTCTATTAAATCATGTTTGGGGAAAATGTTCTTTTTCTTCTATTTTCCCTCAACTTTTAACCAAATTCAGAGAGAAGGAATTTTTTTCTAAACACCTATGAAAAACGATCATTCCGTTTCTGTTTGGACAGTTTCAATGACTACAAGTGACCTGTAATAAAAGCCACTGACTTTTCAAACAGGTGTAATTGTTAGAAAGTTTTTCCTTATGTCAACCTCAGATCTGTCATTAATGTCTTCTCTTTAGTTTGAGTTTAGTGCTCACACACACAGCACAAAAACGTTCTCCCGTCTTACATCTGGCGGCCTTTGATGAGAGCCACTCTGTTCCACTTTCACCATCCCTTCTCTGGCCTGAACCCAGGCCCCTGACGTGATGTGTTCGGGTCCCTCCCACCTGGTGTCATGTGGTATAAGCAGGGCAGGGACTCTCTTGATGGCGACACTCTTTCAGTGAAAGGAGTCTAAGGGCACGTTGGTATTTGTGGCAGTCATGTTACACTAAGACTCACAGTGAACTTACGGTCAGTGAATAGCCTTTAAACTGGGCCAAATTTTCCCATCACTGTTTTTCTGCAATGGTCCTTAAAACAACTATACCAAAACCAACTTAGTCTATAGAGATTTATGTTTATCTCTTGTTAAATTTCATCTTACTGATTTGGGGCCTTTATGGAGCCAAAGATAGTTTTGGATCTCAAGTCTGTCACTTGATATATAGAATACATCTTCATCTGAGCTCAGGCAATGCTGATTAGGGCGGGGCTAGTGACAGACTCCTGTGAGACCCACAGCTCCCTCCTCAGGGTGATCCCCGATCCATTCATCAACACTCTAGTGGCTCAAGTTCATCATGCAGTGGACTGACTACAAATCCACTCAACTGTGTTTCTGTTTACAACCTCTAGTGCTCCATCTGTGGCACTGGCCTTATCTACCAGTGTAGTTAGTGATCCTATCACAAAATGGGTTTATTTGGGGATTAAGTGTCCTGGGATTAAGGCAGAAGGAAATCCATTATCTGGTGAGCTCAGTGTTGGCTTGAAGTGGAAACTAAGAAGAGCTGGAGCATAACCTATGGTCATCACTTGGGGGAAAACAAGATAATTTATTACTAGATTCAACCCATTTCATGAAAATGAGGGTCATTAGCTGCACATGCCATTTTGATGGGCAGCGAGGAACAGGCACGAACATCTCGACAGACAGTTGCTGAAAGAAAATTTCTGACCAAGAGAAGCAGTAACCCTGAGAAACTGCTTTCTCCCAGACAGTATTAAAGAATTTAGAAGCAAAAAGTTTTTTGAACAGAAATTTTTATATCTCAAGAAAATTACTGTGTTATTTCTGGAATCTAATAAAAACTAGTGATGTAAGTTATTTTTTGCCATAAAGACTTTAATTTTCCTAAGAAGGAGGCATCTGCATATACATTTTAAAAAGACCCTCCCAGCTCCCTGCAAAAAACCAGGCTGCTGCTGCTGCTTTCTGCTGCCAAGGGTGCAAGCTTGCCATCTAGTGGTGACTCATGTAAACTGAAAGCAGTTGATCTCAGACAATTTATGGGCTGTTGTTTTTTTTTAAAGCAAAAGGTTCCTTTTTGTCATAAACTATCATGGCACTCGCACCCCCCACACACACACAAAATGGTTCCATGCATAAGTGCAGCTGGGGAAGCACTGTAATCTCTCCCCCTACTCAGAGAGTTTTAGTCTGTGGCCAACATAAGTCCTCAACGTAATAGATGAATTGAGAAATGACAAGGGCTTGCCACGGTGGGTCTGTCCTCTATTACGTGAAGTATCACCATTCACTCACTCTCTTATCTAATCCACCCTCTCATTAACCTGTCACTCATCCATACGATCACTAAGCACCAGGCCTGACGATTAAAGCAGAAAGAATCACGTAAAATCACTGGCATGATTAACTTATTTAAGAAAAAAACCCTTAGTAACAATGCAATAATAAAATTATAAGAGCTATTCCTATTGGGTCAGTTCCCAGTTTTTGCCTAAAATGTAGCTGGAAACATCACTGTAAGTCAAATTTTCTCATTAAAATGCTTTGACTTGATCAAATACTTAGACTTGAATAAATCATCCATATGATTAATATAGATCCTTAAGGCCAAGCTATGATATTTGTATATTGTTCTCTAAGAATTAAAAATAAAAAATTCTAGAAGTTCTGCATATGCAATGATGCTATATAAAATGAAATCTATAGCTGAAATGCCTACATTTATAAATAATTCTTTGCTACTTATAACAAACAATAAACACTTAATTAGCAAAAATTTATCAGCAGCCTAACAATTTAGGGGTTTTTTGAGGTCTCTTAATAGAACAGTAATGCAAAGTGTGCAGTGAGGCCTTTTTTATTTCTTTCAGTTTCCCGGTAGTTAGAAAATGGATTGAAACTCTCTGCATTAAATTTATTATAGCATTTTCCCAAAAATAGTCTCTAGCTCTACATTCTGCCACGAGATGGCAAATCCATGCCTGGGAAGATAGTAACATTTTAAAAGAAATGTCAAAAAAGATGAAAAATGATTGTTACAATGTAACATTGTACTGTTAAACAGTTTTATTTTTAGGGATAATTTAATTTTTATTACAAATAAAAGGGGAATAAAAAAGGGAACTAATAGTCCCAAGGTATCTCTTTATCTTCATACAGTCCCCTTAAAGGAGGCTCAAAGAAGTTAAGTATCTTGTTCAAGGTCAGAAGACTAGACAGTAGAAGAGTGAAGCCCTTGGTTTTGAACTTTTGTCCATCTGACTATAAATCCTGAGTATGTGATTTCGTGCTTCCCATGACAATTCTCTATTATTTCCACATAAAGGTCAACAGAATATGACGTTAATAGAAGCCTCAAGTGCAATTAGTGATGTCATTCTAATTTTGTTAAAATTCTATTCTTCTACCTATTTTATCCTACAGTAGATTTATCCCTGCAAACCTCACCAATCCTTACCACTCTCCTACAGAAAGAAATTACTATACTGGAGAAGCAGAATTACTTTGGTTTTTCATATATATATTTTAAACCTGCATTATGAATGACTGCAATGGTGTGTGTGTTTGTGTTTGTCTATATATATATGTGTACACACATATATATATGTGCATATATACATTTTTCATATTCTTAGATTAGAAAAGAAAGGAAAAAGGGAGAGAACTTTTTTTCTCTTTGGGTAATTTAAAGTAAAATATGTTCAAATGAGCACAGTACCTAAAAAGTACCCTGCAAATTGTCATTTTAGTAAAAGCCCACTGCTATGTAACCATTTATGGCATTTATAGAAACAGTGCTCTGGTGAAAAGCAGGTTGAACAATGGGTACACAAAACTGAACTGCAAAAGCGGGAAGGAAAATGAAACTTTAATTTTCAATCACTGAATTTTCGGAGCTTAGAGAAATTTTTAAACAAAGGCTCAGTTGTGAGTCCGTTCCCATGAGACAGTCCTACATAAGTCGGGACACAGGAAGAAAGAATGCAGACAAGGCAGAAGCGAATGTTTAGGCGACTGTGGAGATGTGGAATTTGAGGGGCAATTAAGTCAGAGCTCCATCATTGGACCTCAACCGCCTCCATCAGCCAGTAGCTACAAGATTACCAACTTAATTGCAATTAACTAATTGCTTGTGTATTTATTTCTTGAATGCCTACTCTTCCTACCTGAATGCCCCTCCCTGAAGGCATATGCCTCTCTGTTCCCTGACACAGTCCATGGCACAGAGGAAGCACATAGAAAACCTCTCTCCCTAATTCACGGCTTTATGTAGTCTAGTGGTTAAAAGTTTGGGCCTTGGAGTAGGACATAGGTTGTGACCTTGGCCCTTCCACTTAAGAGCTGTGATTACCTCGAGGGGGTCTTTCAACTTCTAGGCACCCCGTTTCCTCACCTGTGAAATGGGACAGTGATAGACCTTGCCCCGTATGGCTGTTGTGAGGATGGAATGAAATACCGAGATTGAAGCCCTTAGCATGGGGTGAGTACAGGTGGCCTCCACAGCAGCAGGTCTTAACAGCCTTTATGGGTGGTGGGAGTTGGGCTGTTCATCTGCCGTTGAACTTGAGTGTTCATTCAGCTGGGGAGCTGGCTTTGGTGGGGCTACAGGGAAGCTCAGAAATTTACATTTTTAACAGGCATCTGGGAGTCATTCTGATGCAGGGGGTCTTTGGACCACCGTTGGAGAAACACTGCTTCAGAAAGAGAATCCTCATTTCCCAGATTTCTGAAGAGATGGACAAACTAACAGTCATATAATACATGACTCTTGGGGTTGGATAATGAAAGTAGAAGAAGAACTAGCATCTCGGGTGGGGGTGAGAAACTGAATATATTTCATTAACATTCCACCCTGAATAGCCAACAAAATTTATGATACTCCCACATTCACTAGTTACAGCTCCCCGATGCCCAGCCTCTGTCTCCTGAATTCTCTCAATACTGTCCCCTTAACAATGGGATTAGGAGAACATCCTCCTTTGCTTGCATGGAGAACTCTCAGTGTTTCCCCAGAGACACGAAGTTCATGAAAAGCAAACCAAATGGGCCTAAAGGGAGGATGGAATGTCTCTGATCTTTAAATCTGTCGTCATCATGGTTATTTTTATGCTGAGGGGCTGGTGTCTTGAAAACTCACAATGATTTATTCTCTCAGCTCTGAGATCATATCATTAGGACGTAAAATGGGAGACTAAGACAAAGTCTACAAAGGCTTCCATTTTTTTTCCCCCCAGGTAGAAGCTTTCTAACACAAAAGTGCTGTTGATAAATAATGTCACTGTAAATACTCCTCGTGACTGGCCTGGCCCATGGTCTTAACCATCGCCCTAGACTTCTTGAGCTCTATTCCTGTCCCCCTGCCTCGGGTTTTTATTTGCTAATAAATTAAGTGCTCCTAACGGTACGCCAACCCTGACAGATCAACTTAAAAGACTAGTTTCCAGCTAGTTACTGAAGGCCAGCTGGAAAACAGCCTTTACGGTCATTTTTTTTTTTTTTTTTTTTAAGAAAATGGAAAAGCAAAAAAAAGAGAGAAACGTTCATATTCACTCATGAATGCTTGGAACTCAAGACGTCCTGCAGTTGGAATCCCTCTTACCAGCAGATTCTCTGGCTTGATGTCACGGTGGACGATGTTGACGCTGTGCAGGTATTTGATGGCGCTGGCCAGGTTGTAAAGCATCCCACTGGCGTCTCGCTCAGTGTATTTGTTAGTGGAAGTGATGGCGTCGAAGAGGTCGCCTCCCTGAGACAGAACAGCAGGAGGAGAAGCACGTTAACAGATGGTCCATGGGGCTGCCTGGAGAGGCGCCTGACACGCTATAAAGGGAGTGAAGGATGCGTTCAGGGTCTCTGGGTTCCGAGGGCTTTTCCTGTCACCTCTCTCTCCAAGGCCCGGAGACCTTAGAGTGATTTCTCTCCCCACTGTGAGAGCCAGTGACATTTCCTCCAGAGCTCAAAGGAAAGAGAGAGGATTCTCTGCCTTTAAACTCCCAGCCAGGGAGGGGAAGCGGAGCCAGGTTTCCAGGGCAGAGGCCTTGTGACACCTGGGAATCCTGGTGGCATGTGCTACCTGCCTCATGCCAACTGCCAGCAGAAGGTCAAACTCATAATCCCAAATCTCCCAAAATGAGAAACAGGTAACACTGCAAACTGCACCGTTAACAAAATGCTCTGCTGCCTTGTGAAATTAACACACCACACACACACACAGACACACACACACACACACAGTTCTCTTCAGTTCTCTAGATTTAGGTCTCTTGGCGTGGGCGTAGTGTTTTCTTTTTCAATAATGTGCTTCTTTGTAAGAACAGAGAAAAGGACCAGAAACTGTCACTCCAAAGATGAAAGAGAAAAGAGAGGGAGGAGGGTGGAGAAATTTCAAAGAAAGTTTTCTAGTACCATTATCCATCTGAACTTTTGTTTCCACTGTTCCTGGCTAATTTATCGTTATTTGGTGAAACAAAGATTTTAGGCTCCAATTTTAGATCCATTTATTTGAAACGCTTTCAGCCAAGTTGGGTCTGATTTACAGACAATGTGTGCATCCTTCTTGCACATGAGGTCCCAGAGAGCCGAGCCCAGTGGCTGACTGTGTTCATCTGTTACCTAATGGGCTAAGAGATTTAATTTTTCTTTTAAAATAGCAAACGCAAAATAGAGCACATGTAGGCTGACGATGTTCAAACCCTGACCTGGCCTTCTGTGACTGTATAATCTCTGTTCAGGGGCGGGGAGTGTCTCCCACTGACCCTCCAGCCGCAGCCGTTCCCAAGCTAAGCACATACATTTTTTCCCAAATGAACACTTTCCCTCTCAACATTGTCTCTTGCAAAGGCAAGGCTGCTCTGTGTGGGTTTGCAGGTGTTTCCACGCCACCTCGGGAGGTGGGGTTTTCACCGTGGTTTGCGTGAACAGCACGCCGGACCCTGTGTGGGGCCGTATGGGGTGACCCTGCCAAGCCTCCACCATCGTCCTGGTTATCTAGGCTCCAGGCAGCCTGTAATCTCATTTCTTCTTCACCCTCAGCAGATCAGTCAACAGATCTCACCAGTCCTCCCTTTAAGGCCTGCCTCTGACACAGCCTGGGCCGTCCCCCGGCTCTTTACCCAAAGCACTGTGTGCACGGACCGTCGCCTTCCCACTCGACGTCTCCTGCTCTCGTCGTGAACTCAGCGCTCCCTTCCCACGGCTCTCCCCGCTCTGCTCCCAACCCTCGTTCCAACCGCTCAACCTCGTTTCCTGCCTCCACCTAGACCAGCTACGTCTACGCTCCAGGTAGGGTATGTCTCCCCTGGTCAGCCGCACGGGCCACACCCCCTCCTCACTCCACACCGGCCTCAGCAGAGCCGCTTCCTGGAGTGTCCCCTCCACTCCCGTTGTCTTCCTCCCTCGTGATGACCCCTTAGCAACGGGCCCCAGGGCCACCCCGTCCACAGGCCTCCCTTCCTCCGAGCACACAAGCAGTGTGCATGTGTTTACGTCTGCAGCCAGAAGTCTAAAGTCCCGTTCTTGGTAATTATGGAATTTCACTCCTAAGAACGGTCACTTCACTGTTTTCTGGAACACAGGCCTCATTTATCCTACAGCTTCAGGCTCCCCTGGGCATCCTGCTGGCCTCTCAGGGTTTGACAAGCACAGGCCAAGCAAAATTCCTCAGGGGGGATGTCCTGGGAGACTTTCAGGTCAAGCCTGGGGTTGGCCTTCACTTCTCGGGATGCTTTCAGACCTGGCCTCATGGTGGTTCTCGGTCAGACTAAATGTAAGGGTACAATATTATAGTGGCTCAACTGAGGAGTCCCAGTGCTGGACTATGCAGACACAATCCGGCCTTGTTAGGCTATCCTGGTCACCCAGAGAGAATTCACAAAGGCTGTTAATGGACAATGTTGGTAATTACCAAACTATATGTGGTCATTAAGTGCCAACATGAAATCTTCTGAATAAATGAAATTGACCTTTCTTCGTTGGAATAAACGGTTAGCATTTTTATCTCCCTTATTCTCAAACGTGACAGTAACCTGTGTTACTACAAACAAAAAAGCCCTCGCCCTCAGAGAAACAAATCTTAACTTGAAGTAGAAAAAGAACAGGCTTCATCTATAAACATAAATAACCACTACGTTAAAAAAGGCCAACAGACGTAAAGCAAGAAAAGTCTGAATAATGAAAGTTTACAGGCCCTAGAACGAACATTCTTCTATATAGTAACAGATTCGTTGATTAAATGCTTGCCTGGTCTTAAATCTTTACAGAAGGAAACCCCACATTCCAGGGTGCTGATTCCCACCACCAGCTCAGGTGAGCAATTCTAAACAGGCTCCTGGAGCCCCCGCTGCTGGAGAAAGTGACGTGACTAACTTATATCACTTTACAACTAATGTAGAAACTACTTACGCCTTCAGTTAGAGTAACATAATAGAAAAGGCTTGAGAAAACTACGACTTCATGAACAGGAAACATTCAATTCTTAAAAACTTCTAATTAAGAAAATTTCAAGCATGGAAGTAGAGGGAACAAGGGGGTTACCTTTCACCTAGACTCAACCATCGTCAACATTTGGCCATTCCCATATTCTATGATTGAGCAGAATACAAACTTAATTTTATGCGACAGGATGAGATTGTAACCTTCAGCAAAAGGTGGTAGACGATTCACATAATTATTAAGATCGGGCTCTTTTTCTATTCTGGTGGTGTCTCAAAGTTTAAAGCTTGTTCTTATAATAATGATACTTCTGGATGTAGTTCCTGGAAAAGTGAACAGCTTCTACTACAACAATAACAACAACTGTATTGGCATCTGATACTTTCTGTGTCACAGAAGCTGGTGAAAGACATCCCTCTTACCCTCACAATAACACCCCTAGCCATTTTTATTCCTAGCGATTATTATTCTCATTTTACACAGGAGAGAACCGAGGTACAGACAGGTATGCCTAAGATCAGGGAGCTATTTATGTCAAGGCTGGGACTTGAACTTCTGAGTATAATTCTAGGGCTAATACTCTTAACCATTATGCCAATGCACAGAAATAAGAGACTGGATGTGGGTGGGAGGAAATAAAGGAGAGAGCTCTATTACATAGAAGAGTGGGGTGGGGCTTCCCTGATGGCGCAGTGGTTGAAAATACGCCTGCTGATGCAGGGGACGCGGGTTTGTGCCCCGGTCCAGGAAGATCCCACATGCCGCGAAGAGGCTGGGCCCGTGAGCCATGGCCGCTGAGCCTGTGCGTCCGGAGCCTGCGCTCCACAACGGGAGAGGCCGCAACAGTGAGAGGCCCGCGTACCGCAAAAAAAAAAAAAAAAAAAAAAAAGAGTGGGGTGCCTTGTACAGGTTTATCTCTTTCTCCAAAATACACACCTTTACTAATTCCATGACAAGATACAGCTCCGTTGGTACATCCATCTCTTCAATCAGAAGAACGATATTGGGATGCTTCACTCTTCTTAAAATAGACACCTCGTTCTGGATCATGTGCTCCTGTTCAAGGCAAAAGTTACCTTAATCAATATACACATCAAAATATATGAGGAGCTAACTCGAATGAACAAAACTATACTATTTGAAGATCAAGGGAGATGTATTTTGGGTAAAATACAAGGAGTCTATCTTAAATTCTGATATTCACATAGCCTAGAATTGCCAAGAGATGTTGAAGGTCCTTAGAAGATGCTTGTAATTTCAGAACCTACCCTGGTAAGTATAACTGCATATAGAAGGATGAAATGAAACTCAGATCACAAAAGTAACAGAAGAAGTAAGCAAACAGGCAAACACAGAGAAGGAACAGAAATAACATCCAATCATTCCCACTAACTTTTATTCCAGGAATATTTATAGAATAAAGTTATATCCTAATACGTCTATAACATTCTGTTCCACCAAAAGACAGCTCCTGGCGTAAACTTATGTTTATTCGGGAGCTCATCTTTGTGTTTCGTCCTGCCTCCAAAACACTGTATTTTCATAAGAATAAACCTTATACATACTTTGCCTCGACACTTGCTTTTCTTGATAATTTTCAGAGCATACTCCCTGGCAGTCGACCTGCAAAGAGAAAGTTTAAAAAATAAATAAATGAAAACAACTTAATTTCAGATCTTTTGAATCATCCGGTTAAGGATTCATTTCTTACCGCATTGATCTTGCACTGTGGTGTAACCATTTTGTAAAACATTCCCTTTTCCTTTTTTAAAAGAAATAAGTGAACTTTAAGGGGCTGACCAAGTGTGAGGACAACGGACATGCCAGCATAGAAACGTTCACAAGCTGCTAACACTGTCATACTTGTAGTAAAACTGCTGCTATTGCCAGTCCCAGGCCTAAGTCCCCCTGCAAGGTGGCTGCGCTCTGACCCTCCCTCTGAAGTGGTGTGGGCAGGATGTGAGTTTCTGCCCGTCCTCTTCCAGTCTCTCTCTTGAAGTTCTCTCTCCACGAAGTGAAGTGTAGCTGTCACAGTTTTCTGAATGGCTCTCACGGCCACACTGACAACTCTCAAGAAGCAGTTCACACTCTTCAGACTTGGGTTGTCTGCACCCCTGGGTGTTCTGCTGGAGAACCAGCGGATGAGGTGCTCGAGGAATACAGAAAGGGATACAGCCATTAACTGAGCATCCCGTGACCTCTTGGGCCTTTCATCGCTGTCTCCTTTGATAGAAGTGAAATGGAGGTGACAATGAAAATGAACTCGCTTTGCCAGAGCCTCATGGCCGCACTAAGATCAGAACTTGGAGCTCCCGGGGTCTCTGCTTCGCATGCAGCCCAGCCAACACTGCCCCTCCGCCGTGGTGGGTGTGTGAAGGAGGGCTTAGTCACACTGCAGCTTTAAACAGCTTCCTCATTTGTGTTACCACTTCCAAGACACTGTAGTGCCAACCACGACAGGTCTCCCGTCAAAGGACACAACGCATACTTAATAATCATCAGAAACCACTACTTCACAAGCGCTGCCATTTCATATCTGCTGGGGAAACCAAGAGAGTCTAGCTTTTCACCTACAGATAAAGGCCAATTTTAGGGGTCCAAATGAATACAATGGGAGTGAAGGTGATCAAGAACAAATTTTTAAAATAGGGTTTTAAAATGTTCAGTATGGAGAATTTCCCAGTTGTACATTATGGCAAGAGCAAGAGAGTGATGAGTCTCCAAACACATCGTGAGGCCAGATATTTACAGTGTGGTTCAAGGGCATCTTAGAAACCATTCATGTCATTTACTTCTAAAAAATACTTCTTCCACTATACCTCCAGGACCTTCAGGGTACTAGCCTGCGGAAAACCATAAACATTGACCAAGTTGTTATAACTGTACCTGATGAATGAAACTAGATTGAAACAATCATTTTGAAGCTGATTTTCTCCACTAGAGAGCGCTGTGGTTTGGATGTGAGGAGGTGAAACCCCTCTGCCTCAGGGCGGCTCCCCTGCCCGGGTGCAGGGTACCCCGAGCAACCCGAATTGCCTCAGCCTCGTGAAGAAATGGACTGAGAGCCCCAAGTATGCCTCTGTTGATTCTTCAGGCCCCCGTGTGGGCAGAGAACATGATGGAGGAAGGCTGAGTCAGCCCTGGCTAAATGCAGGGCTTGGGGTGCTAGATAACCCCACATAAACACTAGACCTTCAGCAAGGCTGTGTGTGTACTATGGGATGGGGGTGGAGAAAAAGCACTTCAGTTAGAGGGCCAACAAAATACTTCCCGTTAGAAATTTTAAATGTATGCGCAAACAGATAAACGAGAACATGAAATTACTCATCTACGAGGGGAATCCTCGTATCACAGAAGGAGCACAGGGTCCCTTTCAGTAACTCTTCTTAAGAGGCTTCTGAAGAGTATGTTTGCAAATTTGAAAACATTTAATCAAGAGGAAAACTAAAAGCTGAAGTGTTTCTGGATTCTGCTTTTCGTGAATCACTAAAAATTATGACAAAGCAAATCTAAGACTGGAATACGTGAGCAATTTCCTATCTAGTTTAAGATGTTTCATTTGATGGCAGGGCATCTGGACTCTTGGTCTGACAGCTTTGATAAAAGCCAGCAGTCCCAGGCAGGAACAGAGAGCTAGAATGGAGCCGACACTTGGATTCAGTGCCTCCACAAAGGGGATGGATGTGGGATGGTGCTGGTCAGAAGATCAAGGAATTTCTTGGCTTTGTCCTCCCCGTGGCTACCAATTGATCCTCTGTTTCCCTAGAATGAGTAACACTTCAGCCTTGCTACACTCAAAGCAGAGAGCTGGTGTGGGACCCAGGAAGGCTGAAAATCCTCCTCTACAGCCGGATAGACAAGGAGCAGAATTCCCAGGGAACGAGAGGGTGTAGTGGCTTCCAGGACACCAAACAATCAGGTTAGATGCTAAGCCTACAGCTGAGGGGAAAATGCAAGCAAACCTGGGCTGCAGTGGCCCTAGAGCTTACTAGGAAAAAGGACCTTGTGGGTTGACTACCCAGAACCTCACAAAATAGGATTAAACACTCAATTAGATTTACCCGTATTTTATATCAGACAGCAAGCCCTGTGGAGGACCACCAAAATGAATACTGAAAGGTTTCTTTCTGGATTCCTTGAGGACAGAACTATAAAGTCACAATAAAATCCTTAATTACTAGAAGTGCATGTTTATAGGAAAGTAGCTGAATCTGGAAAATGAGACTAAAAACAGGTGCTAGGACTAAATGTACACCATAAGAATAAAAACTTCACTGCTTGCTTTAAGTTGGTAAATGAAAACATTTGGCAAGAAATAAAACCTCAAATAAAATATCTGCCTTGCTCCGTACCCTAAACTCTGAGGACCACTGCCCCCAGGTCATCATTCAGCAAGCAGTAATGAGCATGGTTCTTTGGTGGCTACAGAGGTGATAGAGACCTGGTCTTTGACCTCAAGGAGTCTACAGTTCCGTGTGTCAAGAAGGAGAGAAGACACCTGGATTGCTGTGGAACATCCAGGCCATTTGCTTGTATGCTCCTGAAATTATATTCTTGACCTTTTATGAAATTACAGAAACCTCAAATGCCACAGCCAAAGCGGCAACAGCAGAACAAGCTTTGCTTTCCTCCTTGTCTACAGGAACTCAATTTGTAAAGTCACTTTCCTATTAAGTTTGACCCAAGGCTAGAGCTCGAACTACTAGGGAGAAATGTCTGAATTTTACAAAGTTGAACTAAATCTACTTTTTCAGGTTTGTACTAAAAATGGTTTGGAGAAAGCTGTCTTGTTTAACTGAATGATTCTCAGCCCTGGGGCAGTCTTCTTCTCACCCTTTCCCTCAGCCCTGGAGAGCTGCAGAATGTTTATGAAAAGGGTGCTCTGGACCAACGCGCTTTTGTTGTTTGCTCTGTTTTGAAGATTTTTACAAAGATCGTGTGGAAGAGGAAATGTGGCTTCCCAGGCGTTCCTCTGACATAGCATTTACTGAATTTCAAGGCAATCCTTTGCTTATGCGTCAGGTTCTCAAGCAAAGGGGCCCTGTCTTGACTCTCTTTGTAGCCCTGGAAATGGCCCAGCATAGGCCTGAACTAGCAGGGGCTCCAAACATGTTGGTGGAGTTGTGAAAACTCCAGAGGCTGGTGGCAGTTAGGACAGTGACAGAAAGACCCCCTCCCCCAGGAAAGAGGGGTTGGTAAACAGCACCCTTTGTTTACCAAGTAATCATAATAAAGCTAAATCTCAGCCTCCTCTGTAAAGCAGAAAACTGAGGCATCCCAGAGTGTCTTGTCAAACATCTTCAGAGTAGAGTTTTATTTTGAATTTGAACTTGGGCCCTATGGCTAGAGGTGCCAGAGCATCTTTAGGAAGGAAAGAGGAAAGAACACTGTCAGGTAGCTGAGAGATACTTAAAGTTCTTCATGTTGATTCATCCTCCAAATCCCACTTCAGAAGGAAATGCTTTCCAACTATAGGTACCCGGCTCTTGAAAATTCTGAAGATTTTCTAGGTGGATGCAACCCATGTTGCTGACACTAAAGTCTTAGGTCATTCGGGTGGGTTTGGGCCTGCCTACCTTCATTGCCAGCGCCTTCGTTGTGTAGTTCTTTGGGTTTACAGGTGGAGGAGAGAAAGAGGGAATCACGAGCAGCTAGAATTTTAAGCCAGTTCTGATGCCTACGGTGCCAAAACGTGCAAGCAGTGCAGGTGGGGAGGAGGACCAGGAGCCACCTGGGACACTGTCCCTGCTCACGACCGCATCACTGGTACCCGAGGCTTGAGCGGTAATTAGTCCACACAGAGCCAGGAAGCCAGGGATGAAGGGCATCTCATCGTGAGCCCTCTACCCGTGCTCGGACCTCTCCCTAGTGCTTTTGAGTTTTCTTTGGGGCTTCGAAAGGCTCCGCCAAACAACTTCAAAAGTCCACCAACGTCCTTTAGCATGTCCTCAGGGCTCCTGAGGCCACTCGAGACTGCCATGGGGAGATAGGCAGAAATCGAAACAGCCCTGGCAGCCCCTAGGACGGGATGTGCTGACACGGGACCAGGGGAGGGCCGGCCTCTGCAGCAATGTTACTGCGTCCATTACTGCAGGAAAACCTTCCCTGTGACACCATGTTATTAACGGAGGAGAGGCGTACTTGCTCTTTTTAATACATATTCGTCCTTTAAAATAGGACAGAATGCACTCCCGCAAGCAGCGTGCGCCATTCAAAACATTCTTAGTCCCCTTTTATTTTCCTGGACCTCTGGAAAATATTAAAAGATTGTTTCGTGATACCTCTGGGGAGAGAGGGCAGATGCCATATGTCCCTGTTCTGCGGGAGCCGAATACTAACTTTTGGGGAGCGATCTGGTGTTTAGACTCTGACGATTCGTATGAGACCCACGAGGTGAACTCATGCAAAACGAACACAATCCAAACCAGAAAGAAAGAAATTAATTCAGGATGGAGAAATGATAAATTTCTATCATGGGAAGACCGGGACTGTGGGACTGAGATGCTATCGTGTTCCGAGGACGAGCACATGGCCACCACTCCAGACGCAACAGATGACGCACCCTGGCAAGGAACCAGGCGCCGCGGGGGAAGGGCACGGGGATCTGCCAGACACGGGGTTTTCTGCTGGCTGCAGAGGAAATTAAGTGTAAAAGGGCCGGGTCTGCTATCAGTAAAAGGTATCAATGAAATATAAAATTATATAAATGCACACACACTTCCACCCATTACTTTGGGGATGGCTTTCCCGACTTAACTTCTGTCTTCTTTGTACAGGGACAAATGTGTTGTGTGTGACTTTGGCTCAGCGAAGCCACGTTCTTACGGAAGACCCCTGGTCCGAGGCAGGAGGCACTGGTGCAGAGTGGTCCGAAGGCGTGGGTTTTGGAGCTGAACTTGCACCCATGCCTTGCTAAGTACTTCCTAGCTGAGTACTTAACTTACTTGGGCATCTAGCTTCTCCGGGCATTATTTATATGAGATGGAAACACTTAGGGATTATATATAAGAATCCCATAACTATGGGATTATTATGATAATTAAATGAAGTATCGTAAGTTAAGGGCCTTGTATATAGTTTATGCTCAGTAAACAGTGGCTGCTCCTGTTTGAGGAGGTGTGAGGCCCAGGAAAGTCATGGGAAAATTTCTATATTTCTCAGTCATGCAACAGATGGTCAAGCTTCCCGGTGGGAGTGGGGGACTGAGGGGGAGAGGGGAAAAGCGGGGTAGCAGGATCCGCAAAGGGGTTTTTCAAGCTGCCTGTCACTCATGCCCGTCCCCGACCCAGAGCGGCTGCTCTAGGGGCCGCTGTCACCGTCCTCAGGAATGGCTTGGCCCACCTGCTATGTTGAGTGGGGCAAAGTCTGAGACCCACTGCCCCCAGGGGAGCCTAAGGAGGGCTCCACTACCTTAGTCGGGCAAAGGGTGAAGGGACGCAAATCAGTGGTCACTGGCCAAACTCAGGACCCTCACGGTGTCTGAGGCCCTGGGCAGACGTCCAGCTCTAAGGTGGCATGGATCTTCATTTCTAAGTCAAAGGACCTGGAGAAAAATAAGTTCTGGGCCTTGCAGACAGAGCCTCTAGTCTGAGACGTCCTCTCTGAGCGGAGGTGGAGATAAAAGCATTCTTTCCACACAGTGTTGAGAACTCGGCAGCGCACAGGGCCCCCTCCCAGGGAGTAGGCGAAAGGGGAGCAGAGAAAAGCAGTGGGGAAGGTGCTCAGCCCAGACCAGCCCCCAGGAAGCCAGCGGACACGCTCCCTGAAGGAACCAGGTGGGTGTCCCCGGCTACCCAGTACTCTGCTCAGCAGCCCTGAGGGGAAGTTGCTGGCTGACCGGGTCCCCCTTAAGAAACGAACTCCAAATCTCACGCTGGGCTTAGGGTTTGAGGCGGTCTTGATCTGGGCTATGACTATTACTTGTCACTTCTCCAACCAGTAGCCCCAGCTACTGTCCTTGATTAGGTATCAAGGTCCCAGGGATAAACCTTTCACTCTAAGTCCTTCCCTTTGGCCCACAAGAGTGCCTAGCTCATTCATTTTAAAACATTTTAATGTACTAAATGCTGTTTTCGTCAGGATCAGAACAGATACATTTTGAAGTCTTTTGAAGTTACTGTATTTAATTTTATGAAAGTTATATGTTAGAGATATACACCCCATATAAGAATGTTCTGACCTTTACAAAATGTCTCCAAAAAGTGCCGAAAAAACTATTCAATAGTTCTGTTTGTTTGTTTGTTTGTTTAACAAAATAAGAGGACTTACCTGAAAGCTCTGGCAAAGTTTTGCTGAGTACATTAAAAAGAAAAATCAAAGTCCTTAATTTATAGATTGTCCCCAGGAATCACTACATTTTTCAAATCTGTTGTTAGATGGGCTTTCCTTTCTTTTAAGTATTTTTTACATCTGGAGTTGAGACATTAACCTATTCCATATGTGCCACAGACCGCAAATAAAGACGCTGTCTCGGAAAACATAACGCCAAGTGCTTCCTTTAAAGCTCAATGCAAATGATATCCTTCTCACCTTTCTACACATTCCTTGACAACAGCAAAATTTCCATCTCCTATTGTCCTTCCGACTTTATATCGTTCTGTTATTGTGGCTGGAATCTGGAAGCCTTCCTCCAGCACTTCTGAAAGAATCATTAGTATGTTTTTATTGGTAGAAAAGGGAACACAGATGTTGCACAAAAGAGACGTTTAGAAGTATCATCTAATAGACTGGAACTGATTCAGCGTCAATATGTCATTTTCTGTATAGGGAGGCCAGTCCCCGACTCCCACCTCCTCGCCGACATTGCATCATCATCCGTTATTACTAAGACAAATGATAAACTAAAAGGAAACGTAAAATGTATGGGGTCCACTGCCACCTAGGTAAGAGCAACTTATGCTTTCGGCCGCAGTGGGGATTCTGAGGAGGAAGGTTCACTTTTCATTTCGTGCCAATTTGATCAATAGCGTTTACTGCATACCCATGGTGTCCAGAAAAATGACCTTCCTAGGTAGGGAGGAAAATGCAGTTCGTAAGGGACTATGGGCCGCCTGACATTGTACAAGTATGAAAAATGCCTGCTGTTTGGACACTTAGCTTTACGACATCCTGAAATAGAGATCTCCATAAAATTCCTTATGAACTAAAGCAATGATTGCCACCCCTCCCCAGTATCAATGAGCAGATTTTAGACAAATTTCTCACCAGCAACCTGAGCAGCAGATGTTGAGTTAAAACTGCAATATCTATTATGTCTGTGAACAGAACAGTTTTGTAGTTTCAATTATGTTAGTGCCACTAACATAACGCATTTTCCCCCTTAAAATGCATTTTGAAATATTTTACAAATGCCTGATAATGCTTTAAATATCTAAGGCCATAAAACTAAATAAGCCACACTTAGGTCACATAAATACAATGGATAACCCTTAACATCTTAGGGGTATAAAAAGGCTTTTATAGCTGGGCTCTAAAATTTACATGCTTTAAAGTTATAAATCCTGGCTTTCCCTCAGGCAACCTGAATACAAAATGTGATGGAAGCCTAGTGTGCTTTCTAAATGTGCTCCTTTTCTGACCTTTAATCATAAACTGAGACTAAACATTTCTTCTCAAAATAAAATTAAAACCGTAGGTGGCAAATGGGCTTTCTTGGTGATTTCCGTGTTCTCCTTGAGTTTAGTCTGCAGGGTTGGGGAACGGGAAATGGAAACTCACAATCAGCAGATAGCTGCTTTAGGACCCTTACTTATTCTGGTTTTGTGATCATTTCCAGTCTGCACCACTCTGGATTCTAGAGTGGAGGAAATTTCTGGAAAGCGTGTTCAAATGTAGGACATTTGCTGCTGCTGCTTTTGTCCTCGGCATTTGTGCAACCTCTGCACCTCTTTGCAGGTGACATTTTACGTTTAACCCACTAGAAGCTATCTCAGTGGTCTCCGGAATAGAGCGAGACCTGGGGACTTACCTCCACTCCCCCCACCCCACCATCCATCTCACCCCAAAGAAGCCACAATTTTGCCTCCGTTTGAAGGATTCAGCCTGGGGATTTTTGTCTCGCCCATGGTTATTACAGAAAATGGTTGGAGAAGTTTCAAATCCACTGCAAAGCACCCGAATTTACAAAATATCTCTCGGATGACGCGGTCTTAAGGCTCTTTACTACACGGATAGTAAAAGTAACCATCCTTAGCTGTCAGAGGCAACCCTGGCTTCCGACGGGAAACGCAGGGAGGTACTTCCACCCGTCCTTCCGCTGGGCACCCATCTGGAGCACATGGCTTGGGACTTTTTTCCTGACTATTGAAAAAAAAATGTATCTTTTAAGGCTTCTGGCTAAGAAGACTTAGCCAAAAAGGCTCCGTCAAGGACCATTTCATTTCATTAGGTAAATAAAACGCATTGGAACAAAAGAGGCTTCTGGATGGCTGAATTCCATACTTCTGGAAATACCAAAAACAGTCTGATATTACATGGTAGTCAGGAAATAATCCTTGGGTAAGTCAGGTATCTCACGTAACATAATAAAAGCGTTTCCCCCAAATGGTACTTTATCGGAAAATTAAATCATATTATTTAAAACAAATAAGGGGTGCCGATTCTGTAACAGTGGCTTGATCATATCAGTTTTATACTTTAGTTTCTAAATACTTTCTCATAATTGATTTGAGCCTGATAATAACCCCCAGGGAGGAAATAGGCATATATTACAATCTCCATTTCATAGAAGAAAAACTGAGCTGTGGAGAGCAGAAGAGGCTTATCTAAAACAACCCAGGAGTTAGCAAAAAAGTCTATTCTGGAATCCACGTCATCTCACCACTTTCTGAAGTGAATTCACTTAAGGTCCAAAGAATATTTTTGCAATTGCCATCAATTCATTCTTTCTGTAAAGCCAGATTTTCACATGTTGACTTCACTTAAGTTAGAGTGTGTGCTTCTCTCCTAACACAATCTCTTTCAATATCATCTAGTAGAGAGACAGAGGGACTGCAGGGCTATCACAGTCAAGCAAAAGAGTAAAGATGTAGGGGCTTCCCTGGTGGCGCAGTGGTTGAGAGTCCGCCTGCCGATGCAGGGGACGCGGGTTCGTGCCCCGGTCCGGGAGGATCCCACATGCCGCGGAGCAGCTGGGCCCGTGAGCCACGGCTGCTGAGCCTGCGCGTCCGGAGCCTGTGCTCCGCAACGGGAGAGGCCACGAGTAGAGATGTCTTTCTTGTTCCAAAAGTGAACAGAATTTGGAACCACAAAGGCAACAATTACCCCCTTTTATTTGCAAAGTGGGCAACAGCTGGCCTTGTTAGGTTGCTCATACCTTCAGAGGATGGGAAACGTCTCCACATTAGGCTAGCTCCCTCTTCCTGGCCCCCGAGAGTAGATACCATCCCTGGTGGGAGCCACGTTCAATCCTACCCCCTTGCTGTGAGCCTCTGAAGCTGCTTCGGGCTCATCCTGCTGGAGAAGTGACAGTTTCCTGGTGGGTGTAAATTAAGCCGGCGCATCCCCTGCCCAAGTACAAGCTGAGCCTTCTCCTCGGACACCAAGTCCAAAACTCACCACCTTCTCCAGGTCCGTCGTTCTCATCCATCGAGCTGCAGACTTTGGTGGATGCAAGCGAAGTGGAGGAGCCGCCATGCTGAGAGCTCTGGGGGGGGAACAGAAACAGAGGATAAACATCCTCGGTCCCACTACCCGAGTCTCCAGGTGCTGTGCCCAGCCCAGAATCTCGGGAGGTAACCGTACCCACCACCAGGGAGAAATTGGTCTTAACACTAGGAAAGGGAGGTTCTTAGACTATTCAGTTAGGACTACCTCTCCCCCGACCCTATTACCCAATAAGAGATGGCATTAACTAAGTCAGGCTCATCATTGTCCATTTGGATGTTCCATGACTTTTTATTTCTTTTTCTCAAAATTCGCATTCTTTTGCTCACTGTTTAGGTTTGGCAGATTTGAGGTACCTCACCTCACTCTTCCACACTCTCATCTGCAAACAGGCTTCAGATAAGGGGTCATTCTGATCTCTCTCTCTCTTTTTTTTTTTTCTATTAGTACCATAGAAAAAATTTTTCTTCAGTTTGTTTTTTATGGAATATCCTTTAAAAAATATTCAGCTTTGCCACCTCCTTGGAGAAAGGTTAAAGAGTGGGTTTCTTAATTCCACTTTGACATAAAGGCATAAGCACTAAGCAAGTTATTGACACATTAAATGTTACATAGCAAGAAACATTTACTTATTATTACTTGTACTCCTGAGGCAAAGATAGAACTGAAAGCCTAAGCCTGTGATTCCTTTGTAAATTTTGGGTGTATCTGGACCCAAGACCCATGAGAGCAAACAGGGTAACGACTATATTACAAAGCTCAGAGGATGAAACAATACCAAATATTTAATACTGTCATCAGCCACGAGGCAGTTCTTTAACAATGAATCTTTCCATTCCTCTATCTATCCCTTGAGAAACCAATTTGCACATTTCAATGCTATTTCTAAATAGTGAACACAGCTTGTCCTAAAAGATCCTCCTTCTGTTTCCCTGGGTTTATCCACTTGGCTGGCCTGATGGGAGCCTGGAGGCGGTGAGGGGCGGCACTGGCGCATGGTGCCGGCTGTCTGTGGAGCAGAGAGAAGGGAGAGAGCGTCTGTAGTTGAATTAATAATGAAGAGGTGGTGAGAAGCAAAGGTGACCTACTTCTGCTCTGCTTACCTGTCTCCCTTCAACCTCCTCCCCATTCCATCCAGCCTTAACTGCGCACAAAGTAAGTAGGAAGAGAAGGTTTACGTACTGTCATTACGCCCAACAATATCAGGAAATTCAGAGATTTTAGTTTTCACCCAAAGGATGAAAATAATCGGGCAAACGCTACTTCAGTCACTGCAACGCCACTTGAGTCAACTGCCATAGCACATTCTCCTGGGTGCGCTAAGATGGCCACGTTCCATGGGATGAGTTCATTCATCAAAGCTGACAGGTGACACGATGGGAATACAAGTTAAATTCATGACATTGATGCATCTGCTTCCTCATAGGACTTTCTAGAAGTTTTGTGGTTACTCTAGTACACCACATGCCTGAAGGTCACCTAGTCTGTGTGATGTGCCTTTTATTTTCCAGTACTGTAATAATCCCCCAATCCATCAGCCTGGTGACTTGAGCTGTTTCCATCCTCTCTCATTCAAACTCCCTTTGTGACCAGAAGCACGCATTTGTCCTGTGGCAGGCCAGAAAGGATTCAGATTGTGACCCTGAAACAGAGTTTTTCTTGCTGGGACACTAACTGTGTTGTCATAACCAACTCTGTCGAAGGCACTATAAATGTATGAGCCTATAAGTGTGCTCTTCTGACTTTTACGGATGTTTGTTTGTGAAAACCTGATATTTATAATATTGGGATACATGGCTGAGACAAGGCATATTTATGATGTCGAGGTCTGGAGAAAAGAAACATTAATGCTACCGCATTTGAGGGGAAGGTGTGTGTTTTCCAGAACAGGGAGATCTTTTATCCCTTGTGTCGTTGCTCGTGCTGTAGACAAACGGTGTTCCAAGCAGAAAAGCAGTAAGGAAATGTCTAAAATGTAGACTTTGTCTTCTGGGCCTTCTGATCCTTGAATTTCTTCCAGCAGCATCACAAATGGTGTTTAATCATGCAGACACACTGCGGTTTGGGATGGCAGGAGCTGTCCTGTCATATGGCGTTTTAGATTTTAGAATACAAAGACACATCTTTCAGAATCAAGCATTCAAGTTAATAGACTAGTAGCGTATTTCCTAGCAAAGATGTCCACGACTTATGGACTCAATTCCAAAATCTTGTTTTAATAAGAACGTCAGATCCTCAATACAGAATTCTGACCCCAATAATACGAAAACATCTTTTAAACTGTAATGTTTAATAAACTCGCTGGATATTATTCACTAAACTGCCTTATCAACTAATGAATTGCATTTTCAATAGTGCCACCAAATATCTGATGCCCTGAAAGCTGGCCATAGTGCCAGCTGTGTTTTTCTCCACCTTATGAACAAAAAAACCCCTCAAGCTTTTAAGGCTCTGGTTAAAAAAAAAAAAAAAAAAAAAGTAGGGTTAACACAAGTCTGCTTATGTTTAAAATTGCTTATTTTCAACTTTAGGTTTGAAAACATACTCCAAGTCATTTCAAATTTCATACTGTCTGAAGGTAACAGACAATTGTAAGAGAAAAACATTTAATTACAAACACGGTACCCTGAAAATGGAAAGTTCTCATTTTATTTACTATGCTCAAATGACATAGAATAAATGTATTAAATTTCTAACGGTGTTATCTCTTCTTTTCCCCAAAGAAGTAAGATAGTTAACATTATGCACTTTTCCAAGACAATGACCATTCATGGATTCAACGAATTTCAGGGACTGAAATGGACCTTAAATATTACCTGTTCTACCCTACTTCCACTGAGAGACCAAATGCCCACTACAAAAATCCCAGGCATGTGGTCAAATGGCCTCTGTCCAAACACCTCCAATACTGAACACATTACTTCCTAAGGCAGCCCCCTAATTGTCAATGAGGGAAAGAAAGTTCTTCCTTAAGTTTCGTTCAAATGATGCCCCTCTACGCTTCCTATTTGTGGTTCTTAGCTCTCACCTCTGGAGCCACCCAGTACAGTGCATTTCCCAATAGGACAATGTTTCCGATATTTGGAAAGAGATACTTGGCCCCTTCTGTGTCTTTTCTTTCTCAATTTCAATAATCCCAGTTTTCTGGGTTGTCAGTCAGCAGACAGGGCCCCGTGACCCCTTGACCCTCCAGTTGTTGATTTCTCTGGTTAATGCTGGTGCTCAAAACAAATGCAATATTCTAGGTGTACCCTGACCAGCACAGAGAGAGAAGGGTAGAGCTTTCTTCCTTGTGAATAGAATATTAATGCACTTGAAGATCATACTGGCTTAACAGTAACAACATAACTTTTAAGCCTACACTGAGCTCACAGTGTGTTAGATATCCTTGTTCTGTATTTGAGAGGTTGGTGTTTTGGATCAAGTCTAAGACTTCTCATTTACTCATGTTAATGTCATATTTATTACATTCATATCCTTCCAGCCCGTTATATTTGGATTCTGATTTCGTCACTTAACAGTTTTGCTGTCTCTCCCAGTTGAAGTCATTCAGTAACCACCACAGCCCTTTGAGTACCCTGGTAACTACTCCTAAATATACTACCTTAGACGGCGTGGGAACATTTTGATTATTGCCCATAAGTCTGATTGAAGGATTTTTAAAATACTAAAGGGAAAATGTGTAGGTTCTTGTTCTTTAGAATTAACCCAATGAGATGAATCAGCCTTTATCTATGACCTACAGAAGCTAAAAGACCCACTTATATTTTTGCATGCTTATAAATGAAATCAATTTACTTATTTGGTTTTTCTGAGAAGGTAAACCATTTTATAGGATACATGATGATAAGATTTTGTGTTTGCTTCAGTCAGTATGCGAATTCCAAGGCATATGGGTGTACAGTGCAAAACATAGTTATTTTAGAATTTAATGCAATTAGCTGCTCTAAGAGATATTCTGACATTTGAAATGTCATCGCTTCCAGGCAGATTTAATGGGAACCAGGTGGACAGGTTGCTGGCACCTGGATGCTTTTATGGCACACCTTCATAAAAGCACTGGCCTAAGTAAGAACACATCCTAAGTGTAGCTCTTTAGCTTTGGATCATGTAACAGATGGAGAACATATCACACTTTTTTGAAGTAAGTGAGAAAGCTGACATAACAGTTCTAACCACATTTTACCAAGATGTATCTGACGACTATGTAGTAAAAAACAGTTCATTTCAAACATAAAATGGTACGAGTTCCTCCTGCCATTTGTATTAATGGCACTCAGCTGGGGTCCACACCAAATAATGACTACAAAAATATCCAATTGATCCAACTGATGTAATCAAGGTAGAAAAATCTCAACAGATAACTTTAGCTTTGTCTGGACAATTACATTGTTTCCACTTCACATTCTGTCTTGGCATGCAGTTATTACTTTAACATTTTTTTTTTTTTTGGAAAATGGCAGTAAAAGAATTTAGAAATCAACTGGATCAATTTTATAAAGGAAACACAACCAACAAATATTTAACAAACTCAAATAATTGTCTTGGTGATCCTGACTTGAGGACTACAGAATGTCTAAAGATGATCTCATATAACAAAATTAAACCATAACCTTTGTGTAGAGAGCTTGAAATCCAAGGGACTCTGTGTATATAGAAAAAAACATATATTCATTTACTTTCCAAGTGGGTAGAGAACAATAAGTTGATGACATCAATCTACAATAACTAACAAGGCTCCATTACTTGAAACAAGGCACAAAAGTAATTCCTTTTTCCAAACTCCCTTGTCTGCTTTCTCCATAGTACGCATAACTTAAAGTTTACGGCATAGCAAACACATGCATAACTCAGAATGAATACTGAAACGCGTAAGAAGTTATAAACATTTGGTCAAAGTTTTCAAAGGACTGTAGAACTGTCATTCATAAAATAGGTTTACTTAGAGGAAGAGAAAATGAAAATGGGAATACTGGCATTAAATCTATGTTAGTGAAACCACGGAGCCAAGATATCAAAAATAAACACGTTTAGTTATGACTCTGTTGTACGGGGCAGTCTGCTTTGTTGCTACCGTCTAGTCACTATGCTCACTTAAAGCCAGGATCTGTACATTTAGAATCTCAACTATTTGTCTTGGTGGGCACCAGGTGTCCTCTTAGGACTTTCTCGCTGTGAAATCATAGTTTGGAAGGGGAATCTCCTCTCAATAAAATAATGCCCTCCATGATTTACTCCTCAGTTTGCATTCCCAGCACTACTCTTTCAGGCACCTGCTCCATTTCACTTTGAAGTCTATTATATTCAGAAAGTAGAAGCACAATCTGGAATTTTATAAATTTGTAAACATTCCTTCCAGCTGTACCATTATTGCTTTGAGTACTGACTATATGTAGGTTATCATGGAAATAATAAAGAGAACCAATTAAAGCAAACTATAATTTTAAGGTTAAAATGAACCTAGTAAAAATGTTAGATTTAAAACCAGAATTTTAGACTTCTATAATAATGTTAATGTAAAAAATTTTTTTCTAACTAGGCCAGTAAACTTTCTATTCTCCCTTATATACCATATTAAGAATGAAACAGATTATGGATTTTTGTTCTATATTAAAGTTGGGTAATCAAGTTTGTTATTATAGTTATTTTATGATATATTTATTTAGCGCTTTTAAAATACCTTTCATACACACACATGCACCTATATACACATGCACATTTTTTCCCCCTGCAAATTAGATGACCTTGGGAAAAATGCCTTCATGCCCAGGAGGAAGTTACTACGGTTAAAATTTCTTTTTTTCAACCAGTTGCCAATTTGTTTGACATATTCACCATTAATGCAACCCTGAGAGGAAAGTGTATTAATGATTTTAATATAACCAACTAAAACAGAATTCTTCCACAAATAGTCTTATTTCATTGTTATTGTCAGTGTTTTATACTTTGGATGTCATGCGATGTCATTCTGCAGTATCTCAGGTATCATCTGCTGATGCTAATTACATCATAAAACACCATAAATATGATTCTGAATGTAACCCTTACCCCACACAGTCATTTCAATTTCAATGTCTACTTATCAAGTTTTCTGAAAGAAACTCACTGAACAACGTAGGTGGTTTTTCCTGTTTATTATAGTTATTTTTAAGGTGGTTAAGTGTCACAACATTAACTCTGAGGGGAATAACATGGTCCAGTGTGAAATGCAAGGTACAACATTTTACAGTGAAGCCACAGTACAAAGTGATGGAACTTTCAAAATTGGGTAGGTCAATGAAACATTTCATCATTTCGCTCTGTAAAACTCTGCTGATGGCCTCAACTAATGGACTTTTAAAACATGTTGCTGTTTAAAACATTTTAACAGCAAATGCTTTTTTTAAGAGAATACACATCCGAGCAACTCAAACTGTAAGCAGGAAATATGTCAACCTCTCTACAAAAATTTTATCCAAATTTACAACATTCATAGTGTATTTCAAAGTAAAATGTCCTTAGAACAAATAAACTCAATTCCTTGCTTGTTGATGAATATAAACTCAAAGAAACACATCACAAGAAAATTAACTTTCATAGTTCTTTGCCTATGACCTTTCAGATACCTACTACCCTGGCTTCAAAACCATTTTGTGGCCATATATAATACAAACACCCATGTATTGCATGCATCATTTATACTATCTTGGAATTTATCCATCATCTTTACTAAAATGAACCACATTTTAAAGACACTATATATCATGCACCCTGAAAAATTACAGCTAGGGCCTCAGATTTCCTATCTTTTCCACATGCATTACAGGCACAAAGTTACAAATATTTTTCAGCTGACAGTATAACAAACTGCATCAGGCAATTGGTATTTCGAATTCAATATATCTCTAATTTTCACACTATAATTCTGTGGGATATCGTTGTCACTGACATGCACATTTAGAGATGCTAGCCAGGCTAATGCAAATACGCATAAATAGGAAATATATGTATATATAGCATTGGGTTGCCCAAAAAGTTCATTCCCAATATATTCATCCAATTAACATTTTCAGGAGTGTGTATATTTGCTATACACACATACAGGAAGTATAGTAGGGTTACTACTGAAAATATGTCGATACTTTAGAATTATTGTGTTTTGAAAGAACATACAAAACTGCCTTACAGGTTATCTGGCTTTGCAATTCAACTTACTTCAAATCAAACACAGTTTGGATTCTCTTCGATTTATGTTTCAATATAATTACTCACCTACTCACAACCCTATAAATCAATACTTCCTTTTTTTAGTGAATACTGACTGACAATCACCACATGTCATACACATTAGAGAAACACCAGTGATAGTATATAATCATTTTAATAATAGAATATCAGGACATAACAATATAAGCATTAATGTATGCTTATATTTAATAGTTAACACAATATTGGATTTATCTGAATTTGAAATTTTTGTTTAACTGGATTCCAAATTGTTTCAAATAAATCAGTACATCTGCCAATTATTTGGAACCATTTTGCCATACTAGTTTAGCAAGCTACTTTTGAAGTTAAATATGCCTCAATTAATATGTCATCGGTGATGATTTATGACATGAAAGGTTTTACATACAATTCCACAAAAGCCAGTAACTTATAAGGCTGTGTCACAAATACCATACTCTACTATTTATGGTCTATAAACATACACAAATACTTACATAAGCACACCCATGTACACACTGAGCCCTGCAAATTTACGTAAACACCTACACACCTGGGTAGATATATGGCCACATTTGAAAAATTTAGTGGTCCAATAGCTAAAATATATGGAATTATTTTTAAGGATATTATTCTATATATTCATTCATTTGTATTAAGAAATGTGGCTTTTAGATTTCATTATTTTAAATGAAAAAAAAAAAAATCATGTACAGATCTGCAGTGGATGCAACCAAAATACCCCTGCTGGTTAACACAGGGAACACATGTGGCACATGAATTCTGGTTCAAATGTTTTTAGAAGATAGTATTTGATATTTTCAATATTTACATGAGCCAATATAAGAACACAGGGATATGTATAGATGGGTGTGGACCTGCCACGTCTCACAAGTCTATGACAGTATGAAAACATTGGGAACTCCTGCCCCACCCCACATAATTAAGCAAGACAAAGAAGAAACAAACCATGTGGCTTTCAGAACCAGTCTTTTGAGTTCACACTGAAGTTTACACTTGATTTATAATTAGGTTTTGCATTTCTAAAATGCGGAAAGCAGGGATACATTTATTGTATCGTTCTCTATGATGTCTAAAGGTGAAAATGTAAGTGCCAAAGATCAAATTTTTCCTAGAGTGCAATGTCTTCACAGAACATTTAAGGTCTACCATAAGGACAAAAATGCATTGCTTTTGCTGGAGGTCTCTTCTGCCCAGTAGAACAATTTAAAAATTCAGTGTCTAATTTTTTTTAAAAAGAATTCTATAAGTAAGTAAATCTTAAGTGCCTATAAATCATCAATTTGGCTCCACCAATAAACTGAAAACTTCTGGTTTGTTGCTAAGGATTTTTTTTTTTAATTTCTGCTTTAGTATAATGGAATTATGCTCTGCACAGGAAGAGATCTCAAAGTCTATAAATGGTGTGCTGTTTCAATCTCTGAGGGATTTTAGTTTCAAAAGTAAATGATATATATTGCCCCTGAACAGTCGTTTAATAAAAGTCACATGTTCAAAAGATTAAATGCTGTGGAATAGCATTTCCCTCGGAACTGCTTGAATGGAAAGTTGGCCATGATATCTATCGGCAATTAGTACAAGTCCAGTTTCTTTTTGCCATGTCTAAACAAAGTCCTGGGCTTCATATCAATTGGCAATATCTGCCACTTATCCAGAACAAATAGCGTTTATTGGACCTTTCTAAGCAGTAGTTGTCCATAAGATTGACAGTTCAGGGAAGTTAAAATTATTGGAATTTATTTTTTGTTCTGGACCATCTGACCCCACCAGATTTAGGTTAACTGTTCCACTGCTTTCTTTGCATTTTTGACAGTTCAGTCAAATACATACTAATCTTTTATGGACTCAACTGTATTAAGTAATGCATCTTACAAAGACATAACTAGAACAGACACCAGCATAGGCAACCTCACAGATGTTTACTGTTTCAGCTAAAACAAAGCAGCCTTTTGATCTCAGCAGGAGTCTCTGTTCATTTCTATTGGAAACAGTTTTAAAATCTGAAGTCTGGAACAGGTATTATGAACTGTTCTTTCAAGATGGAATGGTTCAGTTTGCAGTTCTCAAATAACCTGCCAGAGAAGTGTCTTTCTCTGCAACAGACAGGATAATGAGGCACTAATTTTTATAAGGCTAAGTTTTCAAATGCTGTTAGGTTGCCTGTACTGTTTTTTTTCTTCTTCTCCTTCTTATGGTTGGAATATTTTATTCACTTGGAAAGTGAGATAGTAACATATGTAACTATAAACCAGATGGTAAAATTTGATAGTTGAGCAATTTATCAAGGAGATAAATGGATAACATTTAAAACAGTATATGACAACTGAAATTCTCTCCATTTTGAACCAAACATTTTGTTTTTAAATTCAATCTTCAAGTAAAATTTGAAAAAAAAAACCCAAGTAAAAGCCTCCAAGTGGCATCATACATTTTTAATTTATCACCTACTGAGATATGTCAAGCCTGTAAAATATCAAAACCATGCTACACAAGTCTTAAATTGTTAGTGTTTGAACTAGTAAAACTAAATGATCACTAGGGTATGGCTTAAATACAACAGACCATACACATTAAATTAGTTCTTAACATTCAGATTAAAAATAATTGTTTTATGTTTAAGCAAAGCTGACTATAATTTTTAAACAGAGGACTAGGAAAGCAGAATTAGTAGGTTAATGTTTAACAATAGGTTATAATCATAGATTTACTTAGTTTAACACAAAGGAGTTTTGCATATGAAAATTTCCAAAATACCAGTAAGATCCAGGATTTATCAGAGTAGAGATGTGGATATTTGGGACCTGATTTATGCAGCACCATTTAAAAGGATTTTGCTTTTCAAATTGGTTTTTTGGAATAAGTCCAGACACAATTTTTTAGGTCTGTATGTTTTTAAAAAAAGCTTCCTAGCTTCAGCATTTACATATTTGAAAAATTATATATATGGTTGTAGGGAAGAATTATATAATTTATAGCAATGCCATTGAACAAATTCTTCATGTTTAAGCTATACTTATGCTGTTTTCAATGAAAGATAAGTTTAAAGAGTAAAATTTACTTTTTACAACAAAAATAAGGAAAGTTCCTATGCTTAACAAGAGAGTCTTCAAGAGATATGTCTTTGACATGGGTGTTTTTCCTCACCTATACTAACCCACAAAATGACAAGTAGCTCTGAATAGTGTCTAGGAAGAAGAACCCTACTTGAATATTTTGATTATTTTGCAATAAAAGTACTTTAAAACCAGCAATGTAAAGTTTAAGAAGAATATAACTTTAAGAAAAAATGTCTGCTAGTGGCATTTCAATCTGCTTAGCCAGAAAATCTGTACAGAACTGTACAGAAAATTTGTATCTACATGTTTACTTATGATCAAAATGAAAACCCCATCTACAGAAATTATGACTGTCTTGCTACACCATTAGCATGTTCTGAAACTAAGATCAGGCCCATAAATGAAATTCACCTAGAGCCAGGCCTGGCACAAAAAACCTCACCAATTGAGCCAGTTTGTGTTCAAGCTCCCTCGGTCAAATCAACGTAGGAGATATAAAAAAAATATCTCTTTCAAGGATTAATATAAAATGCCTGGGTATCTCCTTCTATATGATTTAGGCTTCATAATTTCAAGGTATGCAAAACTCTTTTGTGTATTTTGCTGTTAGACTTTTGCTTAGGAAACGTGAAACCTTCACCCAACCACAAACCATATACACTGCTCCATTGTCTCTTTTACACTGAGTCTCCTACTGAATCCAAATCATCCGAAGAGAGGGGGCGATACAGGTCCTGTAAGATGAAGGGCGGTATAGATTTGTTTACTTGGCTTGCTTAGGCGCCCTGTGGCTCTCTTAGGAGTGGAACAACACTGAATGGGCATCCTTGGTTTCTGACGTCATTGAACCCATTAGAGTCGTCAAATTTGGATAAGAGGAAAGATCATGAAACCATCTAAATAGATGAAAAGGGTGCTTATTCTGCCTTATTGGCTTGATCCGCTCATGAGCTTTTGCCTTCCTTTGTGTCCAGTTGGGTTCTACAGCCCTTGAGGTCTGTCAACACCAACTCTGCTACTGTGTATCTAGGCAATTCTTCCTTGAACGTTTCCTTCCCATTCTGGGTAGAAGAGGAACGTGCGTACCTCAGGCAATAATTTATTAGGAGCCCCAGCTGGCATTCAGGAAATTCTGGTCCCAGAGCAGCAACTCAAGGGTTGCATTTGCACCCCGCATACACCCAATAAACATTGCCTTTTCCAAATGGTATGTTTGGAAGACAGAAAGAATGCGAACTTGACCTCCCTGCTCCCTTCCCAGTGTTTATCCCGGTTCCCCAACCGCTCACCCATCACCTTCCCTCTTCTTCCCTTCGCCCTTTTCTGCTATGAGATCCCTCTGTCGGTCACCAGGCAACGAGCTCAGATCTGCAGAGTGTCTGGAATCCTGGCTTCTTTTCTATTTTGAACCACCCACTCTTCACATCATTTGACTGATCAGATAATCTACAAAAGTCAGCCATGTGGGAGTATCATGGGGAGCTTCATTCCACCTACACAATACAACACTTTTCTTCCTGATGTATTAAGAAATGGGACCCCAGAAAGTTCATGGATGGAAAAGATCCTCCCGGATCTGCATCTGTGACCAAACGCTTCTAGACAGCAATTTAAATAACAGTGTTTTGGAAAAATAGGGCAGTTGCTTGGTACACTGCCATCAGCGCTTTCAAGAAGAAAAATATCTGGCATGCAGACTCCTATTGTATAGGACTATTCTAAAATACCAAAAGAGGTAACAAAAATATAATATTAAGGGAAGGAAAAAAGCTGATTAAACCATAATTAACATAAATAAAAATATAGATTTTCTTGTTTGTGAAGAAGCGGTCAAATGTCTCAATATTCCTTTAAAAAAAAAAGCAGCTTATATTCTTGTGTTTCAAAATGAGGTAGGAAGTGTGAGTGTGTGTTGCAGGGAGAGGCAGCCCACTCATTTTCCTGGCCCTGTTGCTAGGCAACACAGAAAGAAAAAGAGAAGTAGCTACTGTTTCCCAATTTGCAATAAAAAGAGTTAATTTATTCTTTGAAGTGTCTTCTTTTAGCACTTGCCATCTTTCACTTATTTCAGTATTTCCTGCATAGGAGTATAGCCATTTGAGAAGAATATTAACCAAATGTGAAACAGGATCAGTTTTTAGGGATATTCTAGGCTCAGTTTAACTGGGAGGGATTATTTGATGCAGTCGCCTCCACACCAAGATGAAAGCTCCTCTCACTAAAGCAGCTGGGAATGTTTCTACTCATTGACATGGTACATGGCTGGAGGATGTTCATTTACGGCCTCAATTCAAAAGCCTGGAAATGGAACCACCTCTAACCTCTCCGCTGCTCTGCTCACAACATGTGTTTAATAAATGTTTTCAGATGATGATAAACCTTTTGTCTCCTTAAAACAAACGAGATTGTTTCTCCCTGTCAAGTACGGAGCGTGCACTGGTAGTTTAAATGACAAAATGAAGAACCTACGAGAGAACCAACCCTTATGATCATTTCCCAAGCGCTGGCAGTGTTAATTACATAAGCCATTGGCCACACAGCTGCTAGGAGCCGGATGGAAATGTTCTGCCTCAGTTGGACAAAGTCATAGTGACGTAGGGAGTGCAGAGGGCAGCAGAAGCAAATTCTACCCTCATTTTGCCAACAAAGGGACAGCTGAGGGGCTTCCCTGGTGGCGCAGCGGTTGAGAGTCCGCCTGCCGATGCAGGGGAAACGGGTTCGTGCCCTGGTCTGGGAAGATCCCACATGCCGCGGAGCGGCTGGGCCCGTGAGCCATGGCCGCTGAGCCTGCGTGTCCGGAGCCTGTGCTCCACAAAGGGAGGGGCCACAACGGTGAGAGGCCCGCGTACCGCAAAAAAAAATAATAATAATAAAGGGACAGCTGAGCCAAGTGCTTTACATCCCCAAGATGGAAGTCTCCACCATAAGCCAGCAGGAGGGAAGCTCAGACCTGTAGCAGGGAGTCTCACTCATTCTAATCTAATCTCAACAACGAAGCATGAGCTAAATCCTGAATCTAATTTAATTAGCCCAAAGGATGAAGACAGATTTCTATGCCAGGTGTCGTCTCCAAAGTATACACCTCAAAAGAGAGACTATTCTATGTGAGAGGGCCCTATCTGTCCTATCTCTTTTTCTTTGTTATTTTTTTAAGTCTTTATTGAATTTGTTACAATATGGCCTCTTTTATGTTTTGGTTTTTTGGCCACGAGGCATGTGGGACCTTCATTCCCCAACCAGGGATCGAACCCATACCCCCTGCACTGGAAAGCAAAGTCTTAACCACTGCACCACCAGGGAAGTCCCCAGTCTGCCCTATTTCTAATGGCTGCCTCTATAGATGGGGGCCTCACTGGGTAACATTTATAAGAAAAGCATCACTCACTCCACTAGCCCTTCCTCTACTCAACCATAGACAAGTAGGAGATTAAATGAACTTGGTCCATTCTTCTAGTAGTTCACTAATGATTCCTGTACTTTAAAATGCCAGATTAGACTGCGGCCATGAAGAAACCATAGTGAAAACACTCCGCTGGAACTGGAGTCGCATTATTGGGTTTTCTATCTGGAAAGAGCCTTTTATTTTGTTTTGTTTCGACTGAAGCCGGGAGAGGATAACATACTTTTCAAAGATAACACAGCCATTTAGTGGAGGAGCTGGTGCCCAGCTCCAGGCCTCATCCAATGATCAAAACCAGCTGGACCTGATGCCAGGGGGTTCAGTGGAGTGAGCAGGACAGTACGACCTGCTAAGTGGGGGCCAGGCTGCAAAGGGGACTGGGGGCTGACTCAGTCACCTCCCCCCGCAGAGGGTGTGTGGACACAACCTCAGCAGGAGGCTTGCAAAGAGGAGCTTCCCTCTTGGAGGCAGTTTAAATGTATGGAACATAAAGTCTCTCTCTCTTTTTTTTTGCAGTACGTGGGCCTCTCACTGTTGTGGCCTCTCCCGTTGCAGAGCACAGGCTCCGGACACGCAGGCTCAGCGGCCATGGCTCACGGGCCCAGCCGCTCCGCGGCATGTGGGATCTTCCCGGACCGGGGCACGAACCCGTGTCCCCTGCATCGGCAGGCGGACACTCAACCACTGCGCCACCAGGGAAGCCCTAAAGTCTCACTTTAAAGCACATAGTACAAGAAATGAAATTCATGAATCCAATCTTTGAGTTCAAAGGCTGCCAAAGAGCCCTAGCTGCTTAAAATGTCCAGGGAGCAGCATCCTGAAACCTCCCTCCGCACCTTGCCTGTGAAATCAGGGCAATGAAAGGCCTCCTGTTGCCTCCACTGTGCCATGCCCCTCCTCCCCGTCCCACTCCTTTGATTCTTGCCTTGGTCTTACTGGAAAAGACAAACCGCAGAGGCTGTGAGGCGTTCCGAACAGTAGTTCTTCCATCCTGAAAGAAAAGCTAATCCCACCCCCTTCCTTAGCACAAAGAAACGAACACTGTTTCCAGTAACTTTTTTGACTTTGGTCTCCAAGCTCAATCAACTTCTCCGTTATTACACAAGAAGCTCAAAGATAAATGCAGGTCATGATGAAAGAGAAGGTGCTCGGTGTGGGTTTCATTCACAAAAACACAGGCCAAATGCAACCATCTCTGCAGCACAAACCCTCAGGGGCTCTGGACCACCATCCTTTGCCCTAAAGCAACTCCCACCAGGGCCCGCCCACCTCCAATCCAGGCACTTTTCCTTTTCCTTCTTAAGGAAGTCTGGTGACCAGTGATGATGTCTCTAATGAAACTCATTTCAGCTAAGGAAGCTTACAAGTCCAGTGCCATTAACGTCTTTGTGCACTCGAGACAAAAAGAGTGAGGTATTTCAAAGTGAAGCAGCAACTGTCTATTCTTCCTGGAATTAAGATCAGGACAAGTTTACAGGGAAATTTAAAGCCCCGAGTCCTAGCTAAGAGAAACCACAGCCATAATAAGTGACCCAAGGTCGGTCACCTCCTGCCCTCGCCTGGTTCTTCCTTAGAGACAAGCAGCGCCCTCATGAGAGGGCTATTTGCTGGCACCTGTGCCATCGGCACCGAGATGTGGACAGGTCTTAAACAAGGAGCTTGCTCATTTCCTTACCCTCTGCTTCCGCAGGCTTCCAGGGCTGGTGGGTGATGGGCTTGGAGACTTGCCCGAGCGCGGAGTAGACAGCTGACTCCCAGGGGTTCCATTAACTAGAAACACAGAGAATCACAGAGGGAAAAAGCAGCTTATTAAAGAATTCTCACGACAAACCATCTTCTCAGAGCAACAAACAATTAAAGAGGGACGTTTGCTAAAATTCCAGATACCCTTTTATCTATAGTCCTGAAAAACAGCTTCTGGGAGAAACCTTCTTTAGAAATTCACTGCTTTGTTACTCCAGTGTTGAATATAGCAGTAAAAAGAATAATAACATACTCTGCACAACTTTCCTGATGAGTTTATGAATGATGCTCTTAGCTGTGCCCACGGAGGTTTTAGGCGTGCGGTTCTGAGACATTTTCAATGGACTTTATGCTTCCTTCTTTAGTTTAGCTTCCCAGTACAAGCCAGTGAAAGTAAATATGAGCACAGCTCACAAGTGATAGTCCCAGTGTCTTGTGAAAACAGATCACTGTCTTTTTAGAGTTAAGAACTCACTTCTAGAAGTTCCCACATCCACTTGCGCCCCGTGCATCCCCCAGCCTAACTCAGAAGGACCTGCCTCCAGCAAGACAAAGTAACTGGCACAGACACTCAGGAACTCACCGTGAGTCTGTACTGCTGTCGAGAATAAAAGCTGCTTTTTAACAGGTTTACATCACGAGAACCAACCTGACTCTCAAGACTTTTAAACATTATCCCTAAAAGGAATCAAAGCCCCAGAACTCACGTAAGCCAATCTTTGCTCTGAGTAACAACACCTCTAAAAACTGATAAAACACTTAAAGACATGACTCTCTAAAGCTGTATCAGATCGCCACTATTTTGCCTGTAAAAATGTCAACATTTTTACATGTTTTACATCCACAGCAACGGAAGTAGCATTAGCAATGAGACACAAATGTCCTCCAGGGCGCAAAATAAACATCTTTCCGTGAGGGAGAGGGATCATGCATTTAACTTACCTTCTATGAGTTCTAACATGGACACAGTCTCAGTGCCTAACCTGACAAGAGCAAGAGGCGAAATCCCTTCTTAGCACTAAGCCCAGCACCGCAGGGGAGGAGGGAAGCGGTTGGATTAGTTAACGATGGCTAAGGCTGCTCCCAGAGCAGGCTGAATGAGAAGCAGGATTCCTCAGCAGATGCCTTTTCTGCGTAAGGCTGACGTCTTCCGAGCAGCAGTGGGAGGTGCGGGTTCTGTCTTAGGCTACATCAAAGGTGTCAATTCAGCCTCATGCCAACGCGGAACCACTGCAGCCCTCATCCCACCCCTAACTCCCGGAAGCCGAGTCCTTTCAGGGCTTTACACTGAATCATAACGAAGTGCCTCTGGGGGCAACAAGCCCAGTGATTCATCTAAAAAATCAAAATGACAAGAACTCTTCTAAAGCCTGGAGACTACCAGGTAACAGGGGTAATAAGTCGACCCTCACAAAATTCAGTGGTGAGGTACACGTTTGGTGATTTTTCACACACAGTGTTTGCACCAAACCTTAGGGGCCGTGGAACTGGGAAGCTCCTTGTTTTGTCATCTTCTCCAAAGACCTTTACCAAATGTCACAGAACTCATGCTGCACTAATTTGTGTGTTGCCTTTGACATGTATTTGGTGACTCCATCTAAAACACGCACATGCACACACACGCACACACCTATTTTTTGTTTTTTGGTTTTTGGGGGCAGATTGAAGTAGGAAGCACTGAGAATGCTTTAATTTGCTTGCATTCTATGGCCCTGTCTTTGTTGAATGAGCCTGATGCCTGGGCCTCCTGGCACTGCACTGCCCCGCCAGTGCCTCTGATAGGAAGGGCTCTGAAACAGGCAAGGACTAAAGAACTGTGGGCAGAGGCAGAATCCACAACTAACAAGGCATGGGATCCCCTAGGAGTTGACTGGAAAACAGGCTTTGTGAACATACTATTTTCTTTGCCCACTTTCTACATCACTTTACATCTTTACATCCCTCCTACAGGCTACGCAGATCGGGAAGAAATGAGCAAATGGGAAAGCAAACACAGTACTCACAGTTTTACTTTTGGGACTCTAATCTTACCAAGCCAATGGAACATAAAGAAAAAGAGAAAGTGCACTCCCAGGAAAACAGCCGTAGCAATACTCTGCTTAAAAAAAACAAAACCAAGCAACAACAAAAAGCTTGCATTTACTAAGTATTCATTATGCGTGCATCTCAGTTTACTGAAGACTTATTTTCTATGGACTAGTTAACGCACTTAAACCTTTTATATTGATATACTGGGTTGGCCAAAAAGTTCATTTGAGTTTTCCGTAACATCTTACAGGAAAACCCGAATGAACTTTTCGGCCAAGCCAATATATACACATATATGCATATATACACACACATACACACACACGTATTATCTCACTTAACTATCAGGAGAACTCTGTGAGGCAAGCAGTATTATTTTATAGATGAGGAGGCATCAAGATGATAAGCAACTTGACCAGAGAATACAGGGCGGAGGCCGAAATCTCTGCACTCTTTACCACCACTTTCTCTGCTGCACCCACCTCCTAACCTGCAGGGAAATCACACAACTCAACTAGTAATCACAACAGAGTATTCTGAGAGGGGAAGTACTGCATGTTGCTGTTGGAATCCTAACAACCTATGGGGTCAAGACTGGCCTACACCCTACAGAGAGGGTAAGAGGTAGTGAAGCCAGATCCTCAGGATTAGTAGGAGTTTGCCAGGGGAAGGAGGGTAGGGCACAGTGAGGGAAAGTGTTCCAAGGCAAGAGGACCACGTGTTTCATGGCTGGGCACGGAGGAGGGAGCAAGTATGGTGCTCTGAAGGGACCTAAACAAGTCAGCATAGCAGCCAAGTGGAGTTGGAGGGAAGGACCTTATGAATGAGGATGGAGGAAGCGGCAGGGGTCACATAACGCGGGGTTTTGAAACTCAAGTTAAGGAGTTTGGGTTTTATCCAAAGCACAGTGAGAAGCCATTGGATGATTTTAAGCTGGAACCCAGGGGATCAGATCTGCATTTTAAAAAGCTCTGAAGAGCTTTTACCCTGTCAAGAATGGTTGAGAGGGGAACAGTAATGGCAGCAGGGACACCCCTTAGCCGAATGTCCAGGTAGGAGAGACAGGGGCACATTTCAAAGGTCCTGTGGTCAGAGAGATGGTGTGGCTCCATCTAGGGTAGTGCAGTGGAGGTGGAGGGAAATGGAAACATTCCAGAGAGATTTAAGAGGTAAAAACTATCAGATGTGGTTAATTGATTGACTGAAGAGGATTAAGGCTAGAGGTGCATTGCATGTACCTTAAGAAAGAAAGAGAGAAATAGAGAGAAAGAGAGAGAGAGAGGGAGGGAGGGGGAGAGAGAGAGAGAGAGAGAAAGAAAGAAAGAAAGAAAGAAAGAAAAAGAGAGAGAGAGAGAGGGAGGGAGGGAGAGAGGGAGAGAGAGGGGAGTTGTGTTTTAATCCTGTAATTCCAGAAGTCCCTGAGTGCCAGTATAAAAGGGCTTTGTCACTTATTTAATAGAACTCATTAAAATTCAACTAACAAACGGTGTTATTTTACAGAGGCCTGTATTAAATAATTCTTTATTTTGAATGGGAAAAATTCAACTTCATATGGTTGTTTTTAAATGGCCAAGCAGGTCTAGCAATTAGTTATCTCAATCGAAGTCACTAACATCTGAATTACTAAAGTACCCATCAGATCCACTGCCTTATATCCAGTTCTGGTTTCCTTTGCTCAGATCTGTCTGGGCACATTTTAAACCCTGTATCCTTTGCTCTGCTTGTTACCTCCCGAATGAGAAGCGCTAAACTTTAGGCTGGCTTATTCTCATATCCCGTGATGATCAATCGTATAACCAGCCACCAAAGAGCTGTGGAAGAAATCTGTGGGGCCGACTTCTACCATCTTTAGTCCGTGTCCCTCTCAGGGGCACCTAAGCCTATCAGGGACACTATAGCTTGAACCTGTCACAGCACATCACTCCCCATGAAAGATCCGACCTCACCTCATCCTTCATCATTTCAGATGGATGATCCTACTCTATTCATTGGAGCCATGAATTCAGGATTCTGTAATCAACCAGTCAGCACACACAGCGTGAACTTACCAGGTGCCTGACTCTGTGTAGTGTTCCCCGTCTCCCGAAACTTACAATTGAATATGAAAGTTACTAAAAAAAAACCTCTAGAATTGGGAAATACTTGGCTTCCTTGTTAGAATTCATTGCTTCTTTTAAATGACTCTAAGCTCATGTGTATGTTAGCAAACCCTTTGTGAATTTAAAGGGTTTCTTCCCTTTACAGTTTCGTTGGTAACAGGCTCTCAGACAGCAAGTGAAAACTAAATGTTTAAATGCCTCAAACTGGTCCCAAAGTTAGAACAATCTCTACGCAAGACTATCTCATTACAAGGTGACTAACCTTTTGGACTTCAAAACCGATCTTGCTGTTTCCCTGTCTGCTTTTTGCACTTAAGATGGCTCATTTATTTATGCCACTGCACTTGCAGGCAGGGGAGGAGGGATCGTGTTTGCATGTCTATGGGTCTATGTAGCCGTCTGTGTGCTCAGGGGGCGGTGATTCAGGCATACTGCCCAGATCTGGCTGCTTGCCCTAGACTTTCCCTCTCTCCCTGATCGTGGAGGAGGCTGTAGATACTCTAAAATATGTTTTCCCAGCCCTTGTCCATTGCCTGCCACATTACTGAGAAGAAAACAAAAAAGAAAAAAAGCAGATGGAGTCAACTGAGGCAAAGAGAAAATAGACAAGCGTCTAATGGGTGGGGGAACTCTTGAGAATAAATGCTTTTTTCCTAATTTTATCTTCATAGGTGCTCACCCATAGGTGAGGTGGAGCCCTAATTTTCTCCATTTGTCTGCATTCTCTTAAACTGAGACAATGGGTCCAATTCAAAGGGACTATCTTATCTGTTGAGAACAATGGTAAGCGGGGAGGTCAATAGAAAGCAGTGGGGATGGAGAACAGTACATGGCTCTATGAATTAATTATTTAATAAATACTTACAAAAAGGCCCTTGAACCTCAGGAAGTCTAAGCAACTTGAAAAGATCCTACTGTTCCTCAATTCACTCATCTGGTCAACATTTACTTAGTAGTGACCATGAACTTGAAGGCGCTGTAGGATGTGTAAAGAACACATGCCCTCAGAAACCTTAAGACTTGGCAGGGTCATACAGCCTGTCACCTGTAGCCCAGGGGCCAAATCAACTGTCACAGGTCTGGGGAGGTGGGAAAGACCCTCACAGAGGTCGGCGGGGCCAACCTGGTGGTGTGCGCTTTTGACCAGAAGTAACAGGGGAAGGCTTCTAGAAAGTGATAGGAATAAAGGTACGAGGTGGAAAAGTCCAAGGAGTATCTGGTGGAAATTTAAGCTGATTTATAGGCTGGAGCACAAGTCCAGAGAAGACATGGGAGATACAGCTGGAAAGGAAGACTGGGGCCAAATCAAGACAGTTCTTCATCCGAGAATAGAGTTCAGACTTTATTTAGCAGACGGTAAGTAACGGCAACAAGTCCGACATCAGTGCGCAGGGCAGATGTAAAGGGCAGAGGACAAAGGCAGGGAGGAGGCCAGCTAGCAAGTGGTTTCTGCAGCTGTGAGAAAGCGGAGTCCTAGGAGAGCAGAGGAAGAGCCACGAAGGCTGGTGACCAACGAAATGTGGAAGAGGAGGAGGAGGAGTCAAAGACGATTTCAGGGTAAAAGGAAAGAGATCTCTAATCCAACAAGAACAGAGAATCATCTGGAGCTCTCTGCTTTAAAACTACGAAAATGTGTTAGCTGGGATCCCAGGATACGCCGTGGTTATTAGGAGGGAATTAGGCACGTAAGCAGCCAAGGATCAGGGTGGACGAGGGTCCTGGGACTGATGGGCTCGGGGTACTCTGCCCACAACCTGCCAGGTACTGACTGCAGGGCAGCCTCCCCTTGGAGTTTAGCCTGGGAGCCAGCCCCGGGGCAGTCCCATAATGACCCCCTGGGAAAACACGCCCCCTGAAATGGACCTTGCACAGGTCACCAGTGGTGTCCTCGCTGCCAAATCCTATGACCTAGCCCCAGTTCTCATGACCTCCCTTCAGTTTTCATGCTACTTGTCCTCTTAACATTTCTGGCCTCTTCCTCCATCTCAAAACTGTCTGCCCCTTGGACTTCCGTTACTGCATTCTCATTGGCCCCTTGTCTCTGCTGATGTGCTTTTATTTTTTTTTTGCAAGATAAACAAATGAGTTTTTTTTTTTTTTACATCTTTATTGGAGTAAAATTGCTTTACGATGTTGTCTTATTTTCTGACGTATAACAAAGTAAATCAGCTATATGTATACATATATCCCCGTATCCCCTCCCTCTTGCGTCTCCCTACCTCCCACCCTCCCTATCCCAACCCTCTAGGTCATCACAAAGCACTGAGCTGATCTCCCTGTGCTATGCAGCTGCTTTCCACTAGCTATCTATTTTACCTTTGGTAGTGTATATATGTCCATGCCACTCTCTCACTTTGTCACAGCTTACCCTTCCCCCTCCCCATGTCCTCAAGTACATTCTCTACATCTTTATTCCTGTCCTGCCCTTAGGTTCTTCAGAACCTTTATTTTTATTTTTTAGATTCCATATATATGTGTTAGCATGCGGTATTTGTTTTTCTCTTTCTGACTGACTTCACTCTGTATGACAGACTCTACATCCATCCACCTCACTACAAATGACTCAGTTTCATTCCTTTATATGGCTGAGTAATATTCCACTGTATGTATGTGCCACATCTTCTTTATCCATTCATCTGTCGATGGACGCTTAGGTTGCTTCCATGTCCTGGCTATTGTAAATAGTGCTGCAATGAACACTGTGGTACATGACTCTTTTTGAATTATGGTTTTCTCAGGATATATGCCCAGTAGTGGGATTGCTGGGTCATATGGTAGTTCTATTTGTAGTTTTTTAAGGACCCTCCATACTGTTTTCCATAGTGGCTGTAACAATTTACATTCCCACCAACAGGGCAAGAGGCTTCCCTTTTCTCCACACCCTCTCCAGCATTTACTGTTTCTAGATTTTTTGATGATGGCCATTCTGACCGATGTGAGGTGACACCTCATTGTAGTTTTGATTTGCATTTCTCTAATGATTAGTGATGTTGAGCATCCTTTCATGTGTTTGTTGGCAATCTGTATATCTTCTTTGGAGAAATGTCTATTTAGGTCTTCTGCCCATTTTTGGATTGGGTTGTTTGTTTTTTTAATCTTGAGCTGCCTGAACTGCTTGTATATTTTGGAGATTAACCTTAGTCAGTTGCTTCGTTGGCAAATATTTTCTCCCATTCTGAGACTTGTCTTTTCGTTGTGTTTATGGTTTCCTTTGCTGTGCAAAAGCTTTTAAGTTTCACTAGGTCCCATTTGTTTATTTTTGTTTTTATTTCCATTTCTCTAGGAGGTGGGTCAAAAAGGATCTTGCTTTATCTTGATTTATGTCACAGAGTGTTCAGCCTATGTTTTCCTCTAAGAGTTTTATACTGTCTGGCCTTACATTTAGGTCTTGAAGCCATTGTGAGTTTATTTTTGTATACAGTGTTAGGGAATGTTCTAATTTCATTCTTTTACATGTAGCTGTACAGTTTTCCCAGCACCACTTATTGAAGAGGCTGTCTTTTCTCCATTGTATATTTTTGCCTCCTTTATCAAAGATAAGGTGACCATATGTGTGTGGGTTTATCTCTGGGCTTTCTATCCTGTTCCATTGATCTATATTTCTGTTTTTGTGCCAGTACCATAGTGTTATCATTACTGTAGCTTTGAGGTATAGTCTGAAGTCCGGGAGCCTGATTCCTCCAGCTCCGTTTTTCTTTCTCAAGATTGCTTTGGCTATTCTGGGTCTTTTGTGTTTCCTTACAAATTGTGAAATTTTTTGTTCTATTTCTGCAAAAAATGCCATTGGTAGTTTGACAGGGATTGCAACTGAATCTGTAGATTACTTTGGGTAGTTGACTCATTTTCACAATGTTGATTCTTCCAACCCAAGGATATGGTATATCTTTCCATCTATTTGTGTTGTCTTTAATTTCTTTCATCAGTGTCTTATAGTTTTATGCATACAGATCTGTTGTCCCCTTAGGTAGGTTTATTCCTAGGTATTTTATTCTTTTTGTTGTGTTGGTAAATGGGAGTGTTTCCTTAATTTCTCTTTCAGATTTTTCATCATTAGTGTATAGGAATGCAAGAGATTTCTGTGCATTAATTTTGTATTCTGCTACTTGAGCAAATTCATTGATTAGCTCCAGTAGTTTTCTGGTAGCATCTTAGGATTCTCTATGTATGGTATCATGTCAACTGCAAACAGTGACAGCTTTACTGCTTCTTTTCCGATTTGGATTCCTTTTATTTATTTATTTTATTCCTTTGTTCCTTTGTTCTTTTCTGATTGCTGTGGGTAAAACTTCCAAAACTACGTTGAATATTAGTGGTGAGAGTGGACAACCTTGTCTTGTTCCTGATCTTAGAGGAAATGGTTTCAGTTTTTCACCATTGAGAATGATGTTGGTTGTGGGTTTGTCATATATGGCCTTCATTATGTTGAGGTAAGTTCCCTCTATTCCTACTTTCTGGAGGGTTTTTATCATAAATGGGTGTTGAATTTTGTCAAAAGCTTTTTCTGCATCTATTGAGATGATCATACGATTTTTCTCCTTCAGTTTGTTAAGATGGTTTACCACATTGATTGATTTGCATATATTGAAGAATCCTTGCATTCCTGGGAAAAACCCCACTTGGTCATGGTGTATAATCCTTTTAATGTGCTGTTGGATTCTGTTTGCTAGTATTTTGCTGAGGATTTTTGCATCTATGTTCATCAGTGATACTGGCCTGCAGTTTTTTTTTTCTTTGTGACATCTTTGTCTGGTTTTGGTATCAGGGTGATGGCCGCCTCCTAGAATGAGTTTGGGAGTGTTCCTCCCTCTGTTATATTTTGGAAGAGTTTGAGAAGGATAGGTGTTAGCTCTTCTCTAAATGCTTGATAGAATTCACCTGTGAAGCCATCTGGTCCTGGGCTTTTGTTTGTTGGAAGATTTTTTTTATCACAGTTTCAATTTCAGTGCTTGTGATTTGGTCTGTTCATATTTTCTATTTCTTCCTGAGTCAGTCTTGGCAGGTTGTGCATTTCTAAGAATTTGTCCATTTCTTCCAGGTTGTCCATTTTACTGGCATATAGTTACTTGTAGTAATCGCTCATGATCCTTTGTATTTCTGCAGTGTTACTTCTACTTTTTCATTTCTAATTCTGTTGATCTGAATCTTCTCCCTTTTTTTCTTGATGAGCCTGGCTAATGGTTTATCAATTTTGTTTATCTTCTCAAAGAACCAGCTTTTAGTTTTATTGGCCTTTGCTACTGTTCCCTTCATTTCTTTTTCATTTATTTCTAATCTGATCTTTATGATTTCTTTCCTTCTGCTAACTCTGGTTTTTTTCTGTTCTTCTTTCTCTAATTGCTTTAGGTATAAGGTTAGGTTGTTTCTTTGAAATTTTTCTTGTTTCTTGAGGTAGGACTGTATTGCTATAAACTTCCCTCTTAGAACTGCTTTTGCTGCATCCTATAGATTTTGGGTCATCATGTTTTCATTGTCATTTGTTTCTAATGACAAATGTCCTCTTTGATTTCTTCAGTGATCTCTTGGTTATTTAGTAGCGTATTGTTTAGCCTCCATGTGTTTGTGTTTTTTATGTTTTCCCTGTAACTGATTTCTAATCTCATAGCGTTGTGGTCAAAAAGATGCCTGATACGATTTCAATTTTCTTAAATTTACCAAGGCTTGATTTGTGCCCCAAGATATGATCTATCCTGGAGAATGTTCCATGAGCACTTGAGAAGAATGTGTATTCTGTTGGTTTTGGATGGAATGTCCTATAAATATCAATTAAGTCCATCTTGTTTAATGTATCATTTAAAGCTTGTGTTTCCTTATTTATTTTCATTTTCAATGATCTGTCCATTGGTGAAAGTGGGGTGTTAAAGTCCCCTACTATGAGTGTGTTACTGTTGATTTCCCCTTTTATGGCTGTTAGTATTTGCCTTATGTATCGAGGTGCTCCTATGTTGGGTGCATAAATATTTACAATTGTAGTATCTTCTTCTTGGATTGATCCCTTGATCATTATGTAGTGTCCTTCTTTGTCTCTTATAATAGTCTTTATTTTAAAGTCTATTTTGTCTGATATGAGAATTGCTACTCCAGCTTTCTTCTGATTTCCATTTGCATGGAAAGCTTGTTCCATCCCCTCACTTTCAGTCTGTATGTGTCCCTAGGTCTGAAGTGGGTCTCTTGTAGACAGCATATATATGGGTCTTGTTTTTGTAACCATTCAGTAAGCCTGTGTCTTTTGGTTGGAGCATTTAATCCATTCACATTTAAGGTTATTATCGATATGTATGCTCCTATTACCATTTTCTTAATTGTTTTGGGTTTGTTTTTGTAGGTCCTTTTCTTCTCTTGTGTTTCCTGCCCAGAGAAATTCCTTTAGCATTTGTTGTAAAGCTGGCTTGGTGTTGCTGAATTTTCTTAACTTTTGCTTGTCTGTAAAGGTTTTAATTTCTCCATCGAATCTGAATGAGATCCTTGCTGGGTAGAGTGATCTTGGTTGGAGGTTTTTCCCCTTCATCACTTTAAATATGTCCTGCCACTCCCTTCTGGCTTGCAGAGTTTCTACTGAAAGATCAGCTGTTAACCTTACGGGGATTCCCTTGTATGTGATTTGTTACTTTTCCCTTGCTGCTTTTAATATTTTTTCTTTGCATTTAATTTTTGGTTGTATTTGTATTTACTTTAGCTTGATTAATATGTGTCTTGGCCTGTTTCTCCTTGGATTTATCCTGTATGGGACTCTCTGTGTTTCCTGGACTTGATTGACTATTTCCTTTCCCATGTTAGGGAAGATTTCAACTATAATCTCTTCAAATATTTTCTCAGACCCTTTCTTTTCCTCTTCTTCTTCTGGGACCCCTATAATTCGAATGTTGGTGCATTTACTGTTGTCCCCAAGGTCTCTGAGACTGTCCTCAATTCTTTTGATTCTTTTTTCTTTATTCAGCTCTGTAGTAGTTATTTCCACTATTTTATCTTCCAGGTCACTTTTCCATTCTTCTGCCTCAGTTATTCTGTAATTGGTTCCTTCTAGAGAACTTTTAATTTCATTTATTGTGTTATTCATCATTGTTTGTTTGCTCTTATTTCTTTTAGGTCCTTGTTAAACGTTTCTTGTACTTTCTCCATTCTATTTCCACGATTTTGGATAATCTTTACTACCATTACTCTGAATTCTTTGTCAGGTAGACTGCCTATTTCCTCTTCATTTGTTTGGTCTGCTGGGTTTTTACCTTGCTTCTTCATCTACTGCATATTTCTCTGTCTTATAATTTTGTTTAAGTTACTGTGTTTGGGGTCTCCTTTTTACAGGATGCAGGTGCGTAGTTCCCATTGTTTTTGGTGTCTGCCCCCAGTGGGTGAGGTTGGTTCAGTGGCTTGTGTAGGCTTCCTGGTGGAGGGGACTGGTGCCTGTGTTCCGGTGGGTGGGGCTGGATCTTGTCTTTCTAGTGGGCAGGGCTGTGTCTGGTGGTGTATTTTGGGGTGTCTGTAAACATAGTATGATTTTAGGCAGTCTCTCTGCTAATGGGTGGGGTTGTATTCCTGTCTTGCTAGTTGACTGGCATGGGGCATCCAGCACTGGACCTTGCTGGCCATTGGGTGGAGCTGGGTCTTAGCACTGAGATGGAGATCTCTGGGAGAGCTCTCACCAACTGATATTATGTGGGGCTGGGAGGTCTCTGGTGGTCCTATGTCCTGAACTCAGCTCTCTCACCTCAGAGGGTCAGGCCTGACACCAGACCAGAGCATCAAGACCCTGTCAGCCACATGGCTCAGAAGAAAAGGGAGAAAAAAAGAAAGAAAATAATAATAATAATAAATTTTAAAAAATAAAATAATAATAATAAAAAAGAAGATAGCAACCAAACCAATAAACAAAGCCACCAAGGATAACAAGTGCTAAAAACTATACTAAGATAAACATAAAAATCAGAAACAAATCAGTCATGGACAGCAAACCCCAAGTCTACAGTTGCTCCCAAAGTCCACCTCCTCAGTTTTAGGATGATTCGTTGTCTATTCAGGTATTCCAGAGATGCAGGGTACATCAAGCTCATTGTGGAGATTTAATCCGCTGCTCCTGAGGCTGCTGGGAGAGATTTCCCTTTCTCTTCTTTGTTTGCACAGCTCCCGGGGCTCAGCTTTGGATTTGGCCCCGCCTCTGCGTGTAGGTGGCCTGAGGGCGTCTGTTCTTCACTCAGGCAGGACGGGGTTAAAGCAGCGGCTGATTAGGGGGCTCTGGCTCACTCATGCCGGGGGAGGGAGGGGTACAGTAGTTATCATTGGAATGCTGGGTGAGCCTGTGGTGGCAGAGGTCAGTGTGTGTTCAGCCAGAGGTGTGCCGTGTGTTCTCCCAGGGAACTTGTCCTTGGATTATGGGACCCTGGCAGTGGCGTGTTGCACAGGCTCCCCGGAGGGTGTGGAGAGTGACCTGTGCTTGCACACGGTTTTCTTGATGGCTGCAGCAGCAGCGTTAGCAGTTCATGCCCATCTCTGGGTTCCAAGCTGATAGCTTCGACTCACGCCCGTCTCTGGAGCTCATTTAGGCGGTGCTCTGCCTTCTGCAGGCAGACAGGGGAAGAATCCCCTCTCCTCGCGCACCCCGCAACAATGGTGTCTTGCCTCTTAGGCAGGTCCAGACTTTTTCCCGGACTCCCTCCTGGCTAGCTGTGCAGCACTAGCCCCCTTAAGGCTGTGTTCACACAGCCAACCCCAGTCCTCTCCCTGGGACCTGACCTCTGATGCTGGAGCCTCAGCTCCCAGTCCCAACCTGCCCTGGTGGGTGAGTGGCCAAGCCTCTCGGGCTGGTGAGTGCTGGTCGGCACCGATCCTCTGTGCGGGAATCTCTCCGCTTTGCCCTCCGCACCCCTGTTGCTGCGCTCTCCTCAGTGGTTCCAAAGCTTCCCTCTGCCCACCCGCAGTCTCCGCCCGCGAAGGGGCTTCCTAGTGTGTGGAAACCTTTCCTCCTTCACGGCTCCCTCCCAGAGGTGCAGGTCCCGTCCCTATTCTTTTGTCTCTGTTTTTTTTCTTTTTTCTTTTTGCCCTCCCCAGGTACGTGGGGAGTTTCTTGCCTTTTGGGAGGTCTGAGGTCTTCTGCCAGCGTTCAGTGGGTGTTGTGTAGGAGTTGCTCCACGTGTAGATGAATTTCTGCTGTACTTGTGGGGAGGAAGGTGATCTCCGCGTCCCACTCCTCCGCCATCTTGAAGGTCCTCCTGATGTGCTCTTATCACTGCAGATGTGCCCTGTGGTTCCATTTTCATCCTTACCCTTGCCAGTCTCTCCTTGGGTTGAGGGGGGGTATTTTACATTTCTACTGTTTACCTCACTACTGTTTGCCAGGGTCTCTCAAAGACACACTGTCAGCTCACACCTGACTTACACACCGTTCCTTACCACTCGCCCACTGATGCTTCCCAAGCCTCTCACATGGGACAGGTCCAAAATGGGACCCATTCCCTACCTCTCCTCCTCGACTGGCAAACCTGCCCCTCATGTCTGATGCCTCGCTCTTCCTCTGGCCTCCTATCCAGTGAGATTCCTGGTTTCATTTCCCTTTTGAAGTCTCCCCCGTTTTAAGCATTGTTGTTTAAATTCTGTCCTAACAATTCTCTCCAGGATGACATCCTGGAGCCTTCCTGGCTCTTGGCTCTTCACATGTAGCCATCCTCTCTACCACTGTACCACTGTTTCCAAAATTCAGATAAAAATCAAATCATGGCCTTATTAAAAATCCCTTTTCACCCCCTAATACCCACAACAAAATTATGCCTTCATGGCCCTGTGCAATCTCAGCGCAACCAACTAGGCTACCACCATCTTCTCCCTTTCCTGTAATTCTACCATTCGTTTTTATTGGATTAGCCACTGCTCCTTAAACATGCCATATACTTCCATGCCTTTGTGTCTTAACTCTCATTATTTTCTCAGGTGGTGATGTCCTCCTGGCCCTTCTCCTGGCAAGATCCTTCATGTCCCAATTTATAAGTCTTTTTTCTCTGACCCTATTAATGAGATTTAGCCCCTTCTTTCTCTGGGCTGTCATAACCCTTACTACACTATCATAGTGTTAAGTGTGTTTGTTTCCCAACTTGAAGACAAGAACTGCGGTTTAATCATCTTTGTATCCTTACAAACTAATACAAGCCTGGCACACAGTAGATGCTCAGGAAATATTTATTTAATTAACATGGAGCATTGGCAGTGAGGACTTTACAACAGGAGTTGACATAGAGTGCCGCCCTCACAAAGACAGTGGGTCAAGATAACGGTTCAAAGTTTGAAGGAGTATCTTTGGAAATACTCATCTGCTGAGAGTGAGTGCTAGGGGCAGTTGATGGGTACAGGGAAAGAGACTGGAAGGAGGATTCAGCAATATATGCAGCAAAAATTCTAAAAACACAGGGAATGAATCATCAGCCCTCTTGACTTTCTTGGTGCATTTTGTTTTCAACAATTCTCTTGGAATGCCAAAGCAGAAAAGATCCTCTATAGAAAAGACATGGCAGAAATCTCTACACTAAAGGAAAAAGACTGAGCTAAAAAATTAATAGCTAGCAATCTGCCTTTGAAGGTGTTTGATATAAATTTTAACAAGGGACAAATTGGATCAGTAAGCTGATTAAAATTCTCTTTGCTTTCCCAGCTTTGATTCTTATCTGCATATGGTGCATCAAATATTTTTATAGAACTGTAAAAAAGTAAAATTTGACTAGCATAACTAAAAAGACCTCAGGATTTCAAGAGTCACATACAAGTAAGTTGTAAGCCTGGGGAATATGGAAGGATGCTTCTGTCCTGGTAGAAGGCCATTAACTAAGGCATCCAGATCTCCCTCTTTCAAATGTTCACTCTCGCAGCTCTCACCTCACTAGTCCATGGTGGGTTCTCAATGCATTTCACTGAACGAATGAATGGTTGTTGCCATGAGTGTTTCTATCTTAGACTATAAGCTTCTGGAGGGCAAGAAAGTGCATCAGCTCATGCTTGGGCTGATGAACCTAAGGTACCACGGGGCACTCAGTTATGTTTGTCATATGGCTCGTATAGATAGAGACTCTAAACAGAAGGAGTCACTCTACAAAAAAAAAAAAAAAAAAAAAAAAAACAAACTGACCGTCCATCTAAATGGGAACAAAACTAAAACAAACAAACCAACCCATGTTTTTCTAAGGAATCCAAGAAGAGGTCAAAATTTTGAAATCTCTAAGTTCTTAAGGAGGACTACAGTAATGAAAATTCAAGATAGGTAAATGCGGTTTTCTTACACTTTTAATATTAAGAAAACAATATAAAGTAAAACGGAACCTTATCCATTCTTACTGAAATTGAATGAGTGCACAGAATACTCTTATTTGGGGAGATACTCTGTTATAACTTCCCTATGCAGATAAAGGAATTTGTTGAAAAGAAATTCACTTTTAAATTACACATTTTATGAGATGTCTGTGTTCCAAAGACAGACACATGAATAAAGATTCAACCCATATGAAACTCTCTTTATGATGCTCTTATGTATTCTTGTTCCTTTAAGAAGCTAAAACCCGTTTTTCCCATTTCTTAGTGATACCTCATTCAATGTCTCCGCACACAATTGTCTGGGGGCTCCTTATTCTTCTTTTGTTATTAAGACTTCTGGTTTCTTTCCTTCTAGCTCCAATTTGCCTTCTTTGGACCCTTTCTGTTACAGAGACTAATAATAATTCAACAGCTATGCGAATTATGTTATCTATAAATTATATAGGGGCTTGAACTGTGTGCTTCTTGAGTGGAAGGGCTGTTTCTTTCATCTCTGCATTATTAGCGCCTAGCAAGTGCCTGACACTAGCAGGCCTGAACTGGATATTTCTGAATGTCTAAATGAATACCTTACATTAATAAAACACCTCTAACTTCTTCTAGTCCCAAGAAGAGAAATGAGTAAGGAGCAAAGACAAGATTTACCAAGCATTCCCATTCTTATTCTAAGGCTGACTTACAAAGGAAAGTTTCTGTCTACCACTGACACACATCCTGAAGTCAAGGTGAATCACTTCACACCCCAGAATGCTGGTGTCTGGGACTAACGCTTAGGCTTCTGTTGCAAAGGGTTATGGTGTTGTAAATTTCAACCTTAAACTAGGTACTGCATCAGTTATTTCCTTAAGATCAAAATTTTAATAAGCAGACGTAAAGAAGCAGGTATCAAGAATGGCCAGCCTGCTGTATCCAGAGCACTGGAAGCCCCACGTGCCAGCTCTGAGTTGCCACTATTAACTCTGTGATTCTGGGCCAAGCAGTTCCCCCAGCTCTATGCCTGCTTCCTCATTTAAAAAATAGGGTATATGATTATATAACAAAGAATGATGTCTTGTCTTGTTTGTTGTTGGGAGGATCAAAATAGATCAAAGAGATAAAAGTTCTATGTAAACTCTGACGTTTCATTTAAATGTAAGCCAACAATATGACCACAAACAACATGGGGACCTACAAAGCTTAACTCTATACGATGCTCCAACCTCCATATCATGCAGGAAGATGAATATTGGAAGTAGAAATTTTAAAACTGAAGGAGAAATCATTTCAAACCTTAGGGTCTTGTGTAAGGGGGAAAAACAAAGATTACTTAATGTTAAGTCAGGTTCATGGTGGAATGGGGCTTGGGACAACATCAATGTTTAAGGAATATTAAAGGAAAATTGTTCACATTCCAGTCCTACGATTTATGGAAAACAATGAATAGGCTATTTTCAGAAAATTCGGATACATTCAATATAGAGATAATTCACTGTTCCTTTCCACGGTTTCAAGAGACAAACCTGAGTAGAGACAGGAATCTTAGGCTAGTTCAGTGGAGGGGGCCAAGGCAGGTGATCCCCTGACACCCAGCACCTGCACTTGCCCCGAAAAGATATGTAAACACCACTGGACTTCCTAAACCCTGAGTTTAGGTCCCGGGGAAAGGGAGTGATCTTGGGGTCCCTGGCATAATCCACTCATTTGCAACCGGGTATTGCTGCTCTATAAACCCTCTCTAAATTAGAATCATCCAGAGGAAGGTGGGAAGATTTGATAGCAAGTCAGAATCAAGAGACAGTCATCACATATTATACGCTCTTATATAACCAGGAAACGATTGTATGATATCTTCTAAATCAAAATGCAAGAAGTTGAAAACTTGATATGCGTAAAAGGCTTATATTAAAGAAAACATGATCAGTGCTTTTTAATTAATCTTGGCCTAAAAGTTAAAGATACCTTGACTGAAGTGCTAATTTTTCAAGAACATACTGATTTTAGAATGGATCTGGATTCTGCTTTCTGTATGGAAATGATAACTCCCTGGCATGGCATACCTATCACACATTACAAGTGACTGCTGGTCAAACCAACCAGGTTCTAACTATAATGGAAAAGAGATTCAGGGAAACAACAGAAAATAGAAATGACTGTTTGAATCAATCTATCAATTTTGAACTAATGTATCCTATGCATTTTAAACTTCTAAAGGGAATGGTTCCAAACGTTGGCGGTGACAAATACAAATACATTTAATACATTTGCCTATCTCCTCTTTTGAGTTTCCAAAGTTACTTTTGGTAAATGATATATTCATCTTTATTTATAAGATTATAATTAAATACATTTATAAGATTTATATAATCTTAAGAGATGCTGAATACTAACTATGTGACCAATTAATTCCAAAGTGAAACCATTTCCTATATTCATTATTATCTTTTTAAGATCAGATTTGATTCTTTTTTTCTTAACTGAAATTTTAGCTTCCTTTTTGAAATAAAATAGGCTCTTCATTATTTACAAGGTTATTTATTTCTGAGCTGCAAAAATTCTCTATTACCATCTTTTCCACCTGTAGGCCTCCACTCAATCTTGGCTGCCATGATTAGACAGCCAGAAAGGGACAGTGGCAGCTCATCGGTGCCAACACAGAGTGAGGAGAAGGTCTTTGCAGACCTGTCTAGGGAACAGCAGGGATTAGCAACGCCCCCAGGGGAAGGCAACTCTTAGAGAACTAACATGGGCCCGGTGGTCTAGCTCTCCAGCCAACTAAGAGTCCCTTCCTCCAAGACTGACTTTGGAGGTTTCAATTTTAGTTTTTACGAGGAAAAATAGTTTATAGCACCGGCAATTTTAAATAGGGAGGTTATAACTCACACTGGGCAGTAGTGCCAGAGGTAGGCCCTGTAGCCCCAGCCTAGAGATCTTTTTACACCCCTCTGGGACCACACTGCTGAGTACAAGAAGGCTTCAATATAGACCCTATAGGTCTTGGTCCCTATTTATAAGAGCTTCCCTGCCTTCATAAAATCAGGTGACAATCACTTCGATGTATGTATCATTTAATAATTCACATTCAACAGTTTATAGCATTTAATAAATAATTCCCTTCCATCGTGAAAGAGACCTTATACCTAAGACCCAAACAAAACCAACTGATTCATGTCAGTTTTGTTTTAAGATTTTTTTTTTTTTGACGTGGACCATTTTTAAAGTCTTTATTGAATTTGTTACACTATTGCTTCTGTTTTATGTTTCAGTTTTTTGGCTGCGAGGCATGTGGGATCTTAGCTCCCCGACCAGGGGTCGAACCCGCACCCCTTACACTGGAAGGCGAAGTCTTAACCACTGGACCACCAGGGAAGTCCCAATTGATGTCAGATTTAAGACCAAAGAAGGAAAAGGTAGGTCTGAGGTGGTCATCCTATAAGTATACATCCTGCTCCAACACCAGCACTAGAGCCCAAGGACAGACAGGTCACAGGCCCAGAGTCACTGCAGCTACCCCAGCACCAGTCTCTCCTCACGGCTTTTAGCCCCAGAGCCATGCTGGGGCCAGAGTAAAAAATGTGTTAAACAAAGGCTCAGCAAATACAAACTGTAAACTCCTCACCAGCCAGTCCCAAGATGAACAAATGCTTTAACAGAGATTTCTGGAGCTGGGGGCCTTTAGCCTGAAAACTAATTTTTGCAGCAGAAATGATGCAAGTCAGGAGCATACTTCTATCTGTGGGCAAGTCTGGGTTTTTTGAATCTTTACTAAGTTTTCCCGAACCTGATGCTTTTTCTTACAGCCAACATGCTAGACTCTGGCAAATCTGTTCCACCACTTTAACATGTTCTAAAATTATAAACCGGAATCTACACTCTCTTGGAATCTCACGCTCTGGGCTTCACCCACCCTCTGCTCATCGTGCGTCAGAAACAAGGCAGTCGCTGCAGGCTCCTCTGCAGCTTTACCTGAGCTGGTTGATGCCGGGGATTTGCTGCGCCGGGAAGGTCCTGGGCTCTTGGTGGTGCTCCTGCGGGATGATGACGCTATTTTGGTGTAAGAAGTGGACTTCACCACTCGGCATTCTGGGGAAAGAAGAAAGGCCACACATCATTACAGGGTCACGCACATACCATTCTAAATGTACAATAAACCTGGAAGGAGAAATACACAGCCATCCTCGGTCACACGTGCTTCCTGCTGGTCCAGTATGTGCCTATGACGACAGAACCAAAAAAAAAAAAAAAAAAAAAAAACAACCAGAAAGGGCACAGTGGGCATCTTAGACAGCACAGTAAATACGGTTGTCCCTCTGTATCCATGGGGATTTGGTTCCGGGACCACACGCCCCCAGCCACCACCACCATTGGCTGCTTGGGTCCTGCCCAGGTGGACCTGCAGGAGATGCCAATTTCTTTAAAAAAAAAAAAAAAAAAAGAACAAAAACAAACTACACGTATCAGCACAAATTAAAAGGTGGAAGTAAGCAAGAAGCATAACATAATGGTATCAGAAGACACGATCAGAACCACCATGTGAATAGTGCCTGAGAGGGTGTCTACAGAGGTTTTAATTCCCAAAACAGAGCTTTGGACCATGTGAGGAGGACATCCACTTGGCTCAAGGCTCTGTCCACACAATGGACAACACATCCTGGAGTTTGTCCCAGCCTTTGGACATTGGTCTGGCCTTTCAGAAGTACATTAGCAACCAAATCGGACTGCTGTAATGCTGCCTGCCCACTGGCGTGCTTCCAGTTACATTTTTTTTTTTTTTTTTTTTTTTTTTTTGCAGTACGCGGGCCTCTCACTGTTGTGGCCTCTCCCGTTGCGGAGCACAGGCTCCGGACGCACAGGCTCAGCGGCCATGGCTCATGGGCCCAGCCGCTCCGCGGCATGTGGGATCTTCCCAGACAGGGGCATGAACCCACATCCCTTGCATCAGCAGGCGGACTCTCAACCACTGCACCACCAGGGAAGCCCCCCAGTTACACTTTTACCACGTGTCTGCTCCATGCCAGGTGCTGAGCTCTGCAGGCACGACAGGGAACACACACGGTTTGGGAACTAGAAACACAGTCCACCTGGTAGTCCAGCATGGAACCTTTTAACCAGTGAGGGTTCTTTTCTGCTAATTTTTATTTTGCGGACCTCATGTTTGAAACATGTTGGCTTATGAAACAAATTGCATAAAGTAACAACACATTTCTCAGTTTAAACGAAAACCAGGACTATAACGAGGGCAAGATGACCAAGACTTTTGGTCCTAGGTCCTGAATGTTTAGAGGTCACATAACTTTAAGATAATAATTTAAAAAGCTCGGTATCTAGTTAGCAGGGATGAATGGGTAAAAGAGAAAGCTACCAGATGGTGCACACTGGTAATAACACCCATCTGTGAGCTGCAACGTGAGTTAAAAAGTTGACTTTAGGGCTTGTCACAGGCTGTTTGCCACAGGAGCCAGAGCTGCTAGTGATGGGCCCCACCTACCAGCCAGGGCTTGGGGTCAGCAGAATAGAACCAATCTCACCACCCCAAGCTGACATTTTTCCAGCTCCCAGAAAGAAAGTCGGTATTTTCGCCAGGTGGCTAAGTCTTACCAGAGCGAATGTAGGCGTTTTATTTGATTTTCAGAGTATTGAAAAAAACCCCGTGGACTCATGCCATGCTTCTACAGCTTCCACAGCTTCTCTTGAGCTTAGTTCTCACCATACTATTAATCTATCAAAAGTCTTCATTTACTCCTCTGCCTCCCCACCCCCTACTCCCTTGGGTACCACCCAGGCCTGGCATATGTAAAAGGACGGAATAGCTGCTCAGTAAGTATGGGCCCACACTGTTATTGATCTTGTTACTACTACTATTCATTAGAGTAATCCAACCTCCCACTTTACAGATAAGGAAACTGAGTCTCCGAGAGGCTAAGTGACTTGCATCAGAATCGAAGTCTCTTGGTTTAGTGGCTTCTTCACCACCCCAGGATCTGATGTGGTGGCCTAAGCAGGCTGCTTCATTGTGAATCAAGGCTGGAAAATTGTTACTGTGCCCATGGTCGGAGACAGACAAGTGGGTGATGTCGGACAATGGGAAGGACGGCAAACAACCAGTTCTCGTATCAACATTAAATTAAAATTTAAATACTAAAGCTGCAATTCAATCAACATGCTTATTGCATCCCCCCAAAAAAGAAACAACGAACTCCCTTTCAGAAGTGGGAGCATAGTGAAGCGAGATAGCTTGGGGGATCATGGAGTCTGAAAGATAACTACAGGTATTACAAATCTCATACCACTTGCCTTCAGTATAAGAGCGAAGCTTCATGAGTCATACAGGGGATTAGGATAATTCTGAAAGGCTAGGGCTGAATACAGGAAAACAGAAACAAAACAATGATAGTAACTGCTTTTTTTCCCAAGGTCAAAATAAAACCAATCGAAGAAAATTGCACTGCCAAGCCATAAATTTTAAAAAAGCAACAACAACAACAACAAAAAGACTTCAACCATCTTTCCCATTAAAGTTTAGATTTTAAGTATTTTAATTAATTTAAATGGGAATGGTATTTTATGGTGGTAAAAGATGCCATGAAGGACAAATGTTTCATTCCTTTGGAGAGAATGCCCAAATCTTTGTCAGCTTAAAACCACAATTTAGAAACACTGTGCGTAACATGACGTACATGGCCAGTAAAGTAGAAAACCTTATTTGTTCTCACGAAGGACATTTCAGAGAGTCTGGCAAGGAAGCAGACAGCACCCCGCACCCTCCCCTCTCTTCTGGGGTCATTTGCCTTTGAGGGCAATCCCTTCATTCTGGTATTTTTGGCACTCTCACATTAAGCAGGCTGCGCTTCCTTTGGCTGTGGGGATACTGGACAACACGGACACTTCTTAAGGAGGATGAGATTGAAGGAAGCTTCAGGTGGGTAATTTATCTTGCTACTGAAGATCGCAGCCTACGCAAGTACAGAAAATCAGATGAAGCACATTAACTGGGTCTCTGATGACTGAACCCCCCCATAGCAAGCAAGTAAGCAAGCAAGCTCTGATTAAATCTCTGCTTCAGAAAGTCCCTGTAAGCATAGTTCTATGAGGGGGAAGGTACCATTCTCCATATGGTCTGTACTAATGTTAGCTTTACAGACGTTCTCAGAATTTGGTAAGACAGAAGTTACAACATCTCCCACCTTCACCCTGGACCCCAACTCAAGAAACAGGCCTTCTGTGATGGCCAGATTTAGAGACAACCCAGATGCAGACGTAGAGGCAGGAAACTGAAGAAGGAATATATTCTTTGGCCATGTTCCCAGTGGCATGAGAACCTCCACGTACGCAGATTCTCCCGACTCAGAAACAGGTGGTAGGTGGGCTGATGTATAACGAAAGGTGCTAAAGAATAGAAATGATTATAGAACTCTACCGGCGGCACCAGCAGTTCACCTGAGCTCACACAGCAGAGATGTTCATGCATTCAAAGGAGCTCACTAGTATCTTTTGGAGAATCTTGAAAGACAAAGGTGATGTCCCCTAAATGCCTAGGCAGCTTTAGTGACATTTTGCATGCTGGCTAGAGGATATCCTTTAAACAAGGAATTTTTTACTCCTGTAATATCTTTTTTATATAAATTTATTTTATTCATTTATTTTTGGCTGCGTTGGGTCTTCATTGCTGCATGCGGGCTTTCTCTACTTGTGACGAGTGGGGGCTACTCTTCATTATGGGCTTTGCACTGTGGTGGCTTCTCTTGTTGCGGAGCACGGGCTCTAGGTGCGCGGGCTTCAGTAGTTGTGGCATGCGGGCTGTAGAGCGCAGGCTCAGTAGTTGTGGTGCATGGGCTTAGTTGCTCTGCAGCATGTGGGATCTTCCTGGACCAGGGATCGAACCCGTGTCCCCTGCATTGGCAGGCGGATTCTCAACCACTGCGCCGCCAGGGAAGCCCTGTAATCTCTTTTCAAAACCAGCAGAATAAAATCACTGTCAGGCAGAGACCTCTCAGTGATCACAACTCTAAATTCAGTTGTTCTGAGCTATTCAGAAGATGGGCAAGTTCATCTAGAAGCATCCATTATCAGCAGTAGATGCTTTGTGCTTTCTTCCCCATCCTGATTACAAAGACAAGCTTCCTCTTTAACTTGGCAAAGGTAAGAAGCTTCCAAATGGAACAATATTCCTCTCTGTGGCTATGTGCAGAAGACAGTCAGGGAGAGCATTTAGTTCTAGAGACTTTTTATAAATATGGCGCAAGCTTGGTCACCAAAAGAGAGAATCTGCAATTCTGGCTCTCTAACCGTCCAGCGAGTAGCTCTCACACGTTCGTACGCTCTGGGTTGGAAGGAACCCTCCAAGAATATCAGGGTTGTCAATGGTTACCCAATCAACTCTCTCCTCAATTCATGAATATCCTCTCCTACTGTCTCGGTAAGGGGCTGGCCAGCTTCTTCTCGATCACCTCCAGTGCCTGGGGGATTCACCACCTTCTGCCTCAAGGTTTCTGAAGCTCTGACCACCCTGCTTAGCCTCCAGTTTGTCAGCATGGGTGAGCTGAGAGACCAATCCTGGTATGGCCTAGGCCAAAGTTTACTTCCTATAGAAACATGATGATTCTTGAACTTCAGGGCAGTATTACAGGAAAATTCAAATGCTGGAAGGGTTGATCTGCATCTCCCCGGTACAATGCTCTGATAAGGGCTGAGGTCCATCTTCTTGTTTCTGCACCACCTAGATTCGGAGCCAATCCTGACACTACAGTGAAACTCCCTTCCCTACTGGCAATGGGGTTTGGAACCAGTGTTACTTTCCTAAGCTCCAATATTTTTATTTTTAAAAATAAAGCCTGTAGCAGATTGAGCTGGAAGCAAGGACATCAGCTGGAGTGGCTTAGCTGGAGAATAAAGTCCCAGAAACTGAGATTTTTAAAGTACCTTCTAAAAATATAGCCACGCGTGTCTAAACCCAGCACCTAGACTGGCCCACCACTTTCAGAACCCCCAGCACAGGACTCCAGATGGCACACACGTGTTCCCACGTGGCACGGCTGCTGGCTGTGAAACTAACACGAATCAGCTCTGGAGGCACTTGCTGGCTGAGCGCTGACCCTTTCTATAACCCCTGCAGAAGCTTTTCTGGTGCTGGGATGTTCCGTCCTGACATCTCAAGAGTCACCACTCAGATCTACTGTTTTAATAGCACGAGTGATTCTCTTCCCCAAATACTTTCTTTTCTCCTGATAGGCAAATAAAAGCTAATTTTCCCTAAGTAAGAGCTGAATGTTACATGGGAGCTGGTGTGCTCTAGGAGATTGCCTGGTAACCCAGGTTCCTGCTGTCTTAGGTCTGTCACCCCTCACTGTCTTCCTCTACATGGTCCCAGCCCGCTCATCGTGCAGTCTCCAAGTTTTAGCCCTCGGGGAAAAGAGGGAGGCTTCCAAACATTAGACAGGAAAAGCTGCTTTGTGCCTGTTCCACCGGATCTTCATTTCTTGACACTGATCGCATTCTTTCCTTTTCCCACAACAACTGCACCATTCGGTGCCAGTCGCTAGTTGAATCCCTGGTCTCTACCCACTGGATGCCAGTAGCACCTCCCTAGTTGTAAAGACCAAAAAACGGCTCCACACGTTGACAAATGTCCCCTGGGGGGAAGAGCCCTTGGTTAAGAACCACTTTTGCATCTCTCCATTAGCGATCTTTCCAATGGTCTTCAATAAATTCTTCAATTCTTCCTTGAGGGCGTTAATGAAGCCATCACCAACCACCTGCCTGGGGCCCTAAACAATGCATTCTGCACATTATTTCTGTAGATTTGGCCAACATGAATTGATACTTTCGGGCACCTGTGCACCCACTGCAGTGCAGATGATGTGATCGGCAGTGTTGAAAGCCTTCCAATTGTCTGTTAAAATCGGATCCGCATCCATTGTTTTTGCCATCTCTCAGAACATGGTGACAGGGGGTCTTGAAACGCTGGTGGTTTCCTAGTTGAGAGTTTGGAAAATGGAGGAGGTCATGGGGGCACAGTGTAGAGAAAGAGGACTTGCATGTTGTGCTGAGCAAATCCGAGGGTTGCAGAAGGGCCAGGAGCATTGCCCCTAATCCACTGCACTCTCAGTCCAGTCCTCTCCCTTCCAGGTACCACTTAACCTCTGCCATGACACGTTTGGAACCAATCCCAAAATAGTGCTATCCAAGCCATTTTAGTTGAGTGCAAATACCCAGGCAGGAGATTTCGGTTCTTACCTATTGAGACTGGAAATTTGCAACCCTATTCATTAAGCCAGATAGCACTGCCTCAAAACAATGGAGTTAATCCCTCTTCCGGCTTCCCCAGGCCAGCCATCAGGGCACACCTGAAGCCTTCCCCTTTTCCAAGATAAAGTGTTCCCACTCCTCTGCCTGTCTTTGGGTCTCTGCCAAAATGCACATGAGGGCGGCTGACTCCTTTGCTTTAACCAGCTCACAGTAAATAGCCTTCCCTGGTTCTCACTGGTTGCTCTTTATTTCCACAACATGCACGGCTCTCCCTCTTAAGCTGGCCATAAAATGAAGTAACTAACTTGACTTGAGCATCAGGTTGTATGAAACAGGCTTACCTTTCTCCATTAGAGTTACGACAACATCCACGGGAGAAAAGAGCACATGAACATCTCTCATCTCACACTTGACCTATGCTCACTGATGCATGACAGTGCACATCATCGGATGTCTTTTTTCTAAAGTGCATGTATTGATTCCCTGTTGCTGCCACAACAAATTACCAAAAATCTGTTGGCTTACAATGACCAAAATATATTCGCACATAGTTCTAGAGGCCAGAAATCTGAAATCAAGGTGTTGCAGGGCCACAGTCCCTTTGAAGGCTCTGGAGAATCTCTTTCTTGCCTCTTCCACCTTCTGGTGGTTCCAGGCATTCCTTGGCTTGTGGCCCCATCATGGAGATCTCTGTCTCCATCTTCACATGGACTTCCCCTAGGTGTGTCTGTGTTACCTTCTTTTGCCTCCTTCTTAGGTGGATATTTGCGATGGCATTTCAGGCTCAACTGGATGATCTAAGGTAATCTCATCTCAAGATCCTTCAATTAATTATATCTGCAGGGGCTTCCCTGGTGGCGCAGTGGTTGAGAATCTGCCTGCTAATGCAGGGGACACGGGTTCGAGCCCTGGTCTGGGAGGATCCCACATGCCGCGGAGCGGCTAGGCCCGTGAGCCACAACTACTGAGCCTGCGCGTCTGGAGGCTGTGCTCTGCAACAAGAGAGGCCGTGACAGTGAGAGGCCCGCGCACCGTGATGAAGAGTGGCCCCCGCTTGCCACAACTAGAGAAAGCCCTCGCACAGAAACGAAGACCCAACACAGCCAAAATAAATAAATTAATTAATTATATCTGCAAAGAAGCTTTTTCCAAGTAGGGTAACATTTACAAGTTGACATCTCGTGGCCTTTCAACCTATCACAGTGTGTGTGACGCAACTTTAGGACAAGCCTTTCTTGAAAACTCTTGTCAGGATTCTGCTGTTACTCCCCCGCTTAAAACCCTCTATGACTCCTTGCTGTTCTTTGTGAACAGCCTTAGTGCAGCCTTTAAGGCCCCTGCCCACCTCAGCTCCTCTCTCTTCCTTCCTCTGGACACATGATTTTAGTTTCTGACAAACACTAAGTATCTTCCTGCCTCTTGGGCTTTAGGACATTAATTTCCCTGCACAAGGAACAATTCTGCCCTTGTGCTGGCTCACTTCAGCTCATGCTTCCCGGCTCAGCTTAAATTCATCCATTTTGCAAATATTTACCAAGTCCGTGCTGTTTAAGTGCCGATGCAGCAGTAAATCAGAAGACCGGGTCCCTGCTCTGATGGAGTTTATACAGTAGAAGTTGAAATGGGCCTTAGAAACAAAAAGAAGAACAAGAGCTGATTTTCTAAGTGCTTTGCCAAGCGGTGAAAGGAGGTTGTGACAGTGCCTGGGTGAGTGGTTTCTCGATGGTGGTGGTCAGAGAAGGTCTCTGGGTGTAGAGAACATCAAAGGTGAGCTCTGAACATGGGAAGGAACCAGCCACGGGTAGATTACAGGAAAGAGGGAGGCAGGGGCCAGATCAACTCAGGGTTGGGGAGACCAAATGAGCGGTTTGGATTTTACTCTAAGCAAGATGGGAAGTTATAGAAGGGCTTTAAGCAAAGGCATTGTTGTGCTCTGATCTGTGAGTCTAAAAGATCACTCTGGGGCGGATCTAGGAGAGGAAGGGTGGTGGCTTGGGCCAGGATGCAGGTAATAGAAATGGATGGACGAGAATGACTTGAGATATGATGTGGAGGTCCAGTCCACAAAACTTGAGGGTGGACTTGGAGGGGGGGAGGGCTGGGCAGGACAGTCCCAGCTAACACGATCTTTGTCAGGTACACTTCTGAGACCTACTGACTGGTCTACACAACGTAGTGGCTTCAGGTGCCAAAGGCAGGAGAGACCAAGAGTTTACCAAGGCCCATGGTCTTCCTTCAGGGTAAAGGACAGACTTTCCCACTGTTTAAAAATGCAGAATCTTTGTTCTTCTTTTGACCAACAGAATTAGAATCACTGGAGGTAGAACCTGAAGTGTTAAGAAAAATCCCCAGGTGACCCCGATGGTGTGAGTCCACAGACCAGAAACTTTTTGCCATTCTCTGGTATATAGATAAAATTACTGAAGAAAATCCAGAGGCTCAGCATTTGAAGTAATCGTGCAATGTGGCATTTGGAACAAAGGATTAAGCTAACAGCCTGAGGAGACAGATTAGCAAGATAAATCAGTCTTGAAAAAACAACAAATATCCATCCTATTGAGATTTGGTCCCAACTCAAATTTTCAAAAACAACCAACTGTCATCCTGAGACTTAGCCTAAAGCAGACTTTGGAAGAAGAACAAGAGTTCACAGTTATTAACAACTCATGACCACCTGGTTTTCATTAGCTACAAGATGGAAATGATCTGAAAGATAGATAAGAGATAGGTAAATTACCCAAGAACCAAAAGGAAAAAAATGGGTACAAATTTCTCCTAGAGAAAGGAAAAAGAAACAAAAGAAACCAAAAAAAAAAATAAAAAATCATAGAAGTATGAACTGAAAAAAATCTGAGAGCTTTCTCCCTGAGTAAGGCTACTTTTATGCCTGACTTTATCCTGCTCCTGCAGAAACAAAGATAAGTGTACATCCTTGGTCCAGTGGGTCCAGCCCAGGCCCAAGTGGTTCAGGAGTCGGGAGGTCTGGAAGGGTCTCACTGGGAAAGGGAAATGTGTGGAGTTACAGGGCAGCCCACGTGATGAATACTGAGAATGCCAGGTGTGTCATTCACAATGGGTAAGGCTCTGTTCTGAATTATCCTGTGCCCCCTTAATGAAATTAGGACTAGTCATAGCTTAGATGGGGTCCACCCTTCTCCCATCAAAACAGAGCCACAGGCTCTGTGCTGTCCAATAGTTTGGGGCATTTTGCTTAGAGAAGTTCTCTAGCATCTTGTGCTAACGTGGTCCATGGGCGAGCAGCCTCAACATCGCCTGAGAGCTTGCAGACTCTCCGGTTCCACCCCAGACCTACTGAATCAGAATGTGCACTTTACCAATGTTCCTAGTAATTTGTATTCATATTAAAGCTTGAAAAGAACTGCTCTAGAACTATGGATGGACACCCTTACATCAGTGGCTCTGATCTAGGGGAGCATGTGAAAAACAACAGGTCCCTCAGTCCAGTCCCCAGAGATTCTGACCTCAAAGGCCAGGCATCTGCATCTTGGACAAGCACCTCAGCTGATTATGATTCTGACATTATGACGATTTCTTACATTATGATTTCTAATTTAAGAAACAGGGCCATAGATGGTAATAAGTAGGAATTAGTAACTCTAGGAAGGCATTAAATAACAGACATAGGGCTTCTCTGGTGGCGCAGTGGTTGAGAGTCCGCCTGCTGATGCAGGGGACGCGGGTTCACGTCCCGGTCTGGGAGGATCCCACATGCCGCGGAGCGGCTGGGCCCGTGACCCATGGCCGCTGAGCCTGCGCGTCCGGAGCCTGTGCTCCGCAATGGGAGAGGCCACAAAAGTGAGAGGCCCGTGTACCGCAAAACAAACAAACAAACAAAAAGAAACAACAAAAAAAAAGAGAATAATGATGCAAATCTACTTCTAAGCAAAGTCTAACTGGGAAAGAATTTAATTTAGAGGTTTTGCCTTCAAGGGATAGGGACAATCACAGGGGTTGACAAAACTCAGCTGCTTCAGGGAAGAAACTGGTAACACAAACGTGTGCATTTGGCAGAGCAGAAAAAAATCAGGATATAAAGGAAAGCTGCTAGATAATAAAGGTTGACTAGGTTCTTTTTTTTTTTTTTTTTTGCGGTATGCGGGCCTCTCACTGTCGCGGCCTCTCCCGTTGCGGAGCACAGGCTCCGGACGCGCAGGCCCAGCGGCCATGGCTCACGGGCCCAGCCGCTCCGCGGCATGTGGGATTTTCCCAGACCGGGGCACGAACCCGTGTCCCCTGCATCGGCAGGCGGACTCTCAACCACTGCGCCACCAGGGAAACCCTGACTAGGTTCTTAAGAAAGGTTTCATTTCCTTCCAAGGAAATACTTAAAAGTACAGCAGCCATTCGTTTTCCCACAAGCAGTTAGATATTGTTCTAAATATCAGCAGGTTTTAGAATGAATGACTTCTTGGGATATTACGGAAGTACCTACCCTGAAGAAACAAAATATTAGTAAAAGTCCCCCATTGGTACCACACAAGCAATGCTTCTAAGAATGTTTTAAGAGTGCCACCAGGGAGATCCACTGGAGAAATTAAATTAAGTGCTGCATATAGATTAGTTTTCTGGGAATCAGTTCTGCCTGTGGATTTCTAGGGTACTCTTTGAAGATAGCAGCGTGAGAGAACCCAGGACACAGGGATGAAATACATTCTTTCCTTCTTTTCACAATCAGTACAGAAAACAGACAATGCCCACAATAGGACAGCTTTTACAGTCTGTCAATAGCTTTCCTGACCATTATACGGCTTCAGGGAAAACAGAAAGTCAAGTTATTTCATTTAGAGATTAAACAGGATAAAAAAAAAATTTAAATTGATACAGCCACTATGGAGAACAGTAGGGAGTTTCCTTAAAAAACTAAAAATAGAACTACCATATGATCCAGCAATCCCACTACTGGGCATATACCCTGAGAAAACCATAATTCAAAAAGAGTCATGTACCAAAATGTTCACTGCAGCTCTATTTACAATAGCCAGGACATGGAAGCAACCTAAGTGTCCATCAACAGATGAATGTATAAAGAAGATGTGGCACATATATACAGTGGAATATTACTCAGCCATAAAAAGAAACGAAATTGAGTTATTTGTAGTGAGGTGGATGGACCTAGAGTCTGTCATACAGAGTGAAGTAAGTCAGAAAGAGAAAAACAAATACCGTATGCTAACACATATATATGGAATCTAAGGGGGAAAAAAAGGTCATGAAGAACCTAGGGGCAAGATGGGAATAAAGACACAGACCTACTAGAGAATGGACTTGAGGACACGGGGAGGGGGAAGGGTAAGCAGGGACAAAGTGAGAGAGTGGCATGGACATATATACACTACCAAATGTAAAATAGCTAGCTAGTGGGAAGCAGCCGCATAGCACAGGGAGATCAGCTCAGTGTTTTGTGACCACCTAGAGGGGTGGGATAGGGAGGGTGGGAGACGCAAGAGGGATGGGATATGGGAACATATGTATATGTATAACTGATTCACTCTGTTATAAAGCAGAAACTAACACACCATTGTAAAGCAATTAAAGATGTTTAAAAAAATTTTTTTAAGCCCAGAGACAAAACTGCACAGGTTTAATAGAAATAAGAGATACATTTCTAGGTGCTACACTTTCTAGGATCATTAATATAATCTAAGCTTCTCCAGAGCCACTCCCTCTTCAGTCCTGCAATCCTTGCTGAGAAGGCAACTGTGTTTTCAGCCGGATGGCAATGCAAATTGAAAGAAGAAATGTTCTGAGTTGCTTCTATTTTTGACAAACTGAAGAGTTCACCTCAGTAGATATATCCTGCTCTTCCACAGCTGGCAATCACTTAGGTGACACACTTGTCAAATATAGCTAATAAGGCTGCATGTTAAAAGCTTGGGGGAAATGACAGGTTGTCTAAGTTCCACAAGTGACCTGTTTGAGTGGGCAAGGAAGTGATGGGGACACCTGAAAACGGCGGAACCAGTGTGAAATGGGCATTCCTGGTGAATTTCCTAGCTGTTGCTGGCACTGCCTTTTTAAGCAGTTCAGATGGGTCTTTCAGTTCAGGATGAAAGTTAAAAAAACAGTGCACAATCAGACAAGGTATTTGCCATCATTTCTGTGACCCATTGGATTTCTGGCTGCGTGATCTGGGTTGCTCACAGACCACAAAGGATGCTGTATTCGTTTCTCAACCCTTCCCTTTCACCTTGTTTCACATGAGTCATTTTTCCATGAGGGAGAAAGTCTATGAGAAAGAATGATAAGGAAATGGAATCTGGGAAGAGCAGATATTCATATCAGTTTTAAACAAAAATTCCCTGTTCCTAACTCTGTGAAAACCTGAGGAAGACCATTATCTAGGGCCTGATCTCAATGAGCACAACTTAACCCCTTATGTCTGGAAGCCAGGTTATTTGTTAAGGGCAGAGTTATAGCAATATGAATAGGATAGGAACGGATTTTCAAAGGGAAGTATGTCCACACATATATAGGGAACGTAAAGTTATGAATGACAGAGTTTTCCTGGACTAGACATATGTCTGAACAATTTCTTCTTTCTAAATTCTTTCACATTCATGCAACATGAGGGAGATATTTTAAGAGTGAGTTAATTCTTGTGGGTAAGTCTCTGTATCCTATTCTGAAAACTTAAGATTTCCTTTCCTCACTTTTGCCAAAAACTGTCATATTTATTATCCTGTTTCTCATGTTTCCTTGTTACTTGACTTTCCTTTTAATGAGAAGTATCCTTCACATTAACTGCCTAGTAAAATCCTTGGTTGTATAGTTTAATTTTCAAGTACCCTCTTCATGAGCCATTTATCTATTTTCCCTTCTATTCCAAATGACAGACATTAAATTACATCTCTGGGTAGATGTGATTAATCTTCTATTCCAAAGTGAAGAAAAGAAGAAAAAGGTTAGAAACATTTAAAGCCTCTTTTCTTTTTTACTAGGAGAAGGCAGACTATGGGTTGAAAACTTGATTTATTCCCCTTAAACCTATTTGAAGATCACCTTTAAAACAAGGGGTCAGATGTGGCTTGAAATGAATTCCCTGTGCAGTACTTATGTTAAGTCCCTGGGCTACAGTATTTCAAGGCTAATAAATATTGTAGTCACATGAAGGCAGCCATCTAATATGACAGTATATAGCATTTTGGAGGGTTTGCGGTCTTTCAAGTAAAAGGGCCTGGTTAGAAGGGAGGCATTAGAGTTGACTTGCTGGAAAGCTGCCCGAAATCAGATGATAATTCTATCTGCATTTGGCCCTTAGCCAACAAACGAATAAGTCATTATTGCAATCTAGTAGATAGTTATCTCTGGCCAAGGAGGTCACTGAATCACTTCAGCAGATATGGCTACACTTAGCATTTTCAAATATTTACCCAATAAATTGCAATGTCGAGCTAAGGTAAACTTGTATTTTGACGGCAAATTTGGCTCTCTATTTCCAAAATAAAGAGCAAAGTGTCAAGCCATATTTAAAGACATTTGATTTCACATGGAGAGGATTTTGCTTTCCTTCCCAAAAGTATTAGCAGAAATGTATTTAAATAATTTTTAAAAGTCTGAGTTAGAAAACAGATGAGTAATCTTGTTCTCCCCATTCTTCCTGGCACATCAGGTACCTGAGTATTTTTATTTATTTATTTATTTATTCATTCATTTATTTATTCATTCATTTACTGGCTGCGTTGGGTCTTCGTTGCTGCGCACGGGCTTTCTCTAGTTGTGGTGAGCAGGGGCTCCTCTTCGTTGCAGTGCGTGGGCTTCTCGTTGTGGTAGCTTCTCTTGTTGCGGAGCACAGGCTCTAGGTGCACAGGCTTCAGTAGTTGTGACGCATGGGCTTAGTCGCTCCGCGGCGTGTGGCATCTTCCCGGACCAGGGCTTGAACCCGTGTCCCCTGCATTGGCAGGCGGATCCTTAACCACTGTGCCATCAAGGAAGTCCCAATATTTATTTTTATTTTTTTTAATGTTTTAAAATTTTATTTATTAATATTTGGCTGTGTTGGGTCTTCGTTTCTGTGCAAGGGCTTTCTCTAGTTGCGGCGAGCGGGGGCCACTCTTCATCGCGGTGTGCGGGCCTCTCACTGTCGCGGCCTCTCTTGTTGCAGAGCACAAGCTCCAGACGCGCAGGCTCAGTAGTTGTGGCTCACGGGCCTAGTTGCTCCACAGCATGTGGGATCCTCCCAGACCAGGGCTCGAACCCGTGTCCCCTGCATTGGCAGGCAGACTCTCAACCACTGCGCCACCAGGGAAGCCCCCAATTTTTATTTTTAAAGAAACTTAAAACATCATTTAGCCTAAAAGAGACGATATCTAACACAATGGTCTCTCAACAACCACAGGATTCTAGACAGGTCTACCGGGCCCCACTTAATGGAGAAAATATGATTATACATAAAAGTTTCAACATTTAAAGGATAATTTCATAATTTTTCTCTGAAAATAATCTACCAAAAATATTTTGTAATAGATTTATTATTTGTATAAAGATGACCTGTAACCATTATAAAAATTCCAACAGTGCAAAAAAGTTAAAAGAAAGCAATAAATCATCCCAAACTAGGAGTCAGAAGCTATGCCATGCTCTGCCATGCTAGAATTTTCTGTGTCTTTCCTTGGCAACCACTTTTTTTTTTTTTTTTTTTTATACAGCAGGTAGTGTACATATGTCAATCCCAATCTCCCAATTCATCCCACCACCACCACTTTCCCCCCCTGGTGTCCATACGTTTGTTCTCTACATCTGTGTCTCAATTTCTGCCCTGTACCAGTTCATCGGTACCATTTTTCTAGGCTCCATATATATGCGTTAATATACGATATTTTTTTTCTCTTTCTGACTGACTTCACTCTGTATGACAGTCTCTAGATCCATCCACGTCTCCACAAATGACCCAATTTTGTTCCTTTTTATGGCTGAGTAATATTCCATTGTACATATGTACCACGTCTTCTTTATCCATTCATCTGTCAATGGGCATTTAGGTTGCTTCCGTGACCTGGCTATTGTAAATAGTGCTGCAATGAACATTGGGGCGCATGTGTCTTTTTGAATTATGGTTTTCTCTGGGTATATGTCCAATAGTGGGATTGCTGGGTCATATGGTAATTCTATTTTTAGTTTTTTAAGGAACCTCCCTACTGTTCTCCATAGTGGCTGTATCAATTTACATTCCCACCAACAGTGCAAAAGGGTTCCCTTTTCTCCACACCCTCTCCAGCATCTGCTGTTTGTAGATTTTCTGATGATGCCCATTCTAACTGCTGTGAGGTGATACCTCATTGTAGTTTTGATCTGCATTTCTCTAATAATTAGTGATGTTAAGCAACTTTTCATGTGCTTCTTGGCCACCTGTATGTCTTCTTTGGAGAAATGTCTTTAATTTTTTCTTTATATTTTTCTGCATTTCCTATTTTCTGTACTATACAGTGTTGCTTTTTAAGTGTGAAGATGTTCTGAAGCTTTACAAAATGTGAATTTTGATAAGTGAATCCAAACAGTAAAGAAGGGCATGAAATAAAACTGTCTCTCTCCCTCTTCTTCTCTCAGTTCAGCACTCAGAGGTAATCACTGATAACAATTTCTTGGGAGTCTGTCATAAAAATCAGTGCATATACAAGTGTGCACATATATACGCATTTGTGTACATATATGTACGTATGTGTTCTTTTGTACTACAATAGAAAATAATACATAATACTGATACTCTGATGTTTTTCCCCCACTTAACAATACATATTGGACAAGTTACCATATTGGCCCATTTAGGTTGGCCTAATTCTTATTAGTGACAGCACAATATCCCAATAAATGAATATATCATAATTTTTTTAGCGAGACCTCTGTTGATAGCATTTACCTTTTTCTCTAGAATTTTGTGGTTACAAATAAACTGCAGTAAACTTTATACATATACTTTTGTACACTTGTGCACAAAGTTTTCTAGAGACACAGTGTTAGATCAATGATCAAAGACAGATGTGCCTTTAAATTTTTTACAGATTGGTGCCATTTGGCACTCTCCACTCTCTTATCAACTCTCTTTTTTATGAGAGTGTGTTTCTTCATATTTTCACAACACTTTCTTTACCTGTTAAGTAAAAATGGGATTTCACTGTTGTGTTCATTTACAGTTCGTTACTACTTAGTAAATTGAAAGCTTACTTCCCATATATTTGTTAAGTCATTTGGATTTTCTCTCTTGTGAACTGCCTGTCCATATCCTTCATCCATTTTTCTGTTGTTTGTCCTTTTCTTTACTGCTTGATAAATACTCTTTGTGTGTTGCAAAATTTAGTCCCTTATAGGGTATGTTTTACAAACGTAGTGTTTTTTAATTTGTCTCCTGACTTTAAATTTTCATAGTGTTTTGCCATACAGAATTAATTGTTTTGCATTATAATTGGAGAACCTTTTCTTTTATAGGTTCTGGGAATTAATTATTGTAAAGAACCCATCCAATATGATATTTAAACAAAGGTCACAAAGTGTTTTCAAGGAACGTTTTCATTAGGTGGGTGGCATTATAGGTTCTGGAAATGACCACAAATGTACATAAACATAGATAGACTATACAGTGGAGTTCTGTCTCAAGGAAATAGCACAAAATGTTGAAGTTTATAATATTTTTTAAAAATCATTAAAATGTTTATAAAAAACCAATCTGGAAAAACTTCCAACCTTTTGAGTTACCATTTCCTTGTAAGAGCTATAACAATCACAGTTGCTTTATCCCCAATTATAACATTACTTTTGTACAAAAAGGACTATATTATAAACCTAGGTTTATAAATACAGGATTCTTCTCTTTCTGTTTGAATAAAAATGAACTGTGGGACTGTTCAGGGGTAGGGGGTTTACTTCTGGGGTGAAGAAAATGTTCTAATCTTGATCATGGTCATGGTTAGAATTGTTTACACAATTCTGCAAACACACTAAAAGCCACTGAATCATACACTCTAAGTGGGTAAATTGTATGGTATGTAAATCCTGTCTCAGTGATGCTTCTAAGAAATATTAAATGTGGTGAGTTTTGAGTGGAGCTGTGTGCAAAATATATTACTGTGTTTTGTCCCCTTACTGCCCACAGCATCTTCTGTACCAGCTAGGACACAACTTCATTTGGAAACTGGTTTTCGGTGGGCTCACCTTTGGAGATCCTTTCCCTCATTGTTTATTCTCATCTGCCCTCTTTGCCTTTTCAAATTCTCATGACTGGGGTAGGAGCCAGAGCAGATGGAGGGGGATTTTCTGACCTTCTCTCCATGTTTTTGTTCTTCCTCTGACCACTGGGATTATCATTCTTCCTCAGTGTAGATGCTCTAGAACTTGACATGCCACAGTGTGGGTTAGCAGGAGATGAGTAACCCTGGATGATTCAAGGAAATTCAGCTTGGTTGGTACCATCTGGGGAACATCATAAGGGACTTTCATTCTCTAATGTTATTCAGTGGTAGACTTTTTCTGCTTTTTGCATTTTTACTCCTTAAGACCTTTCATTAAAACACAATACAGAGAATAAAACTATAAGCATTATTACATTATTTCCAGTAGCTTTGGATGACTGTTACCTTCATCATTAAATTCTGAACCTCCAGAGTATGAGTCAAAATCAAGGTAAACGGCCTTTCTCTCTTGCACAAATCTGCAATGAGTCAGTGATGAGCAAAAATCTCTAAAACTAATTTAATTCCGTGGAATCATCCTCAACACACATAATTGGGAAACGCTGTCAAGTTTTTTGATCCCATTTACTAACATATTTGTGAGGTTTCTAGTGCCTTCGACTTAGGAAAATGTTAATCAGATAGATGTCGGTATCTAACAGAAAGTGACCAATTAAACAAATTTTATCAAGTATTCTGGAAACCCCACAAAGGGTCCCAGATACATTTTGTGTCCTTAAGGAGTACATCATCCATGATCGTGGCTTTAGTCTACCTTGTCATATAAAGGTGTTCTATGGTAAAGGAACAGTCAACTATTTTACTAACACAGGGAGCTGCTGCTTCAACCACATCTTAGTTCCCTGTTCCACACACAGGACACTGTCTGGTAGCCCCTTCTGCCAAACACCTCAGGAGCTCTGCCTGTTCATCTGGAGATTTTAGCATAGGGTAAATAGCCTTGGATGATTCAAGGAAATTTTTCGTGGCTGAAAAAATAAATGGAAAGCCCCTGATATCGTAGAAGAAGAAAGAGGCATAACTAAAATATGCTAAAACAGGAAAGTGCACGGACTCAGCTACGTACATAAAAACACAATCCATTTTCAGCAGCGGAAAAGTGGAATTTTGTTTTCAGATGGGAAGTTGTTGTCTGGACACGTAGCAGGAGCCCAGTAGTACTTGCTTAATGAATACTGAATGAATAAATGAGACTCCAAACAAGGACATCAACCCTATTCTGGTAGTTTCTTTCAAGGGGTCTGAACTGGGGGGCATCAGGATTCCAGCAGGCAAAGAAAAAGGTGAAAGGGGAAGGCAGCTTGTCCAGAAGAATATGAAATATTCCTGCTGTTCACTCACAACTCCCGCTCCAAACTTATTCATTAATTAATCCACGTGGCAAATATTTCTTGAGCATCTACTATGTGCCAGACACTGTAGCTATTCAAAGATTAAAACTCCATCTCTATCCTTAAAGAAGAAAGACCAACACATTAACAACTCTGACAAAGTCATTAATAGTTACGATTCACAGAGCACTTCTTGAATGCCAGGCAGGATGCTAATTCCTTTACATGTGCTATCTTATTCAAGGCTACATGCTAGGTCCAAGTGCGACCGTTTATACAGATGAAATCAAGGCTTATCAAGACAAGGGACTTACCAAGGGTCATACAGCCACACAGTGGCAGAGCCAGGACTTGAACTTGGTGCAGTCTGAGGCCAAAGCCCCAGTGTAACTGTCAACCTACCCTGGAAAGGGCTCTCACAGCAGAAAGGGGAGGCCTGGCAGCAAGGGGAGAAGAAAGCCATTGTGCACAGAGCACCTACCTCTGCTCTACGTTCTCATCTTTGAGCTGGGCCTATGAGTAGGAGTAAGAGTTTCCTCCAGAAAAAGAGGAAGCAACAAGAGGGAAGACACAAAGGCACAAAAGTGCACAGGTCACTGACCGCACCAGAACGTAAGTGTTTAGGGGAGATGGGAGAGCTTGAGAAGAATGCTGTGTAAACGCTGTGTGCCACGTTACTCATACGCTCAGATTCCTCCTCTGTGATTCTTCTTGCCTCCTAAGCCTGCCATGGATATGCAAGCAAGAGGAGTACGGGGCAGAGAAGATGGCCAAGAACTCAGACTTCAGCAGCGTTTCATCTCCAAACACTCCCAGACAACCACCCTCATCTTCAAACATTTCAACACTGCAGTGATGATGAACAAAAAGAGTGATTCCAAAAGTCAATATTATTCAAGATTAAAGATATGCATATTTTTTTCATAGGAAGGAAAACTTCAGATGAAAATCCTTTGGAAGGGTTTTTAAATATGCTTTGATCATTCAGAATTATCCTTTATAAATAATAACAGTAGAAGACCAATTATGATTAGACGGTTCATGGTTCTTTGGGACGGCATTTAGTTTTAGATGAGCCCCATTTAAGTCACCGTAGAGGGGTATTTTTTCTAAGCTGTATCTATTTTAAAGCACAGTGGGTCCTTAACGTACATCCTACCCTTATTCCCACTTTCCTTGAGTAAATTGTCTTCCTTAAATGGTATCAGAGATGGTTAGTCACATCTTCACGTTCATAGCTTTAGGTTAGCTAACTCTATGAATTATTTTATGTCAAGGTTGTGGAGAACACAAATAAAGCATCTATTTTATGAGAACATGTAACCATCTTACAGTAATCTTTATAGCTCAGTATCTATATAGTACAGCAAAGAATCAGGGATGAATGAACCCATGTGCAAGATGAATAGGACAACATTGCTCCAGCTGTGGTAAGCAGTCTCCATAATGCATATTCTAGGAGAACTTTTTTCCTATCAAAGGCTATTAAACCAGAGAGGGGAAAATGAGAACTAGACACATTTTTAAAGTAGTGCATCAACTAACTTTTATCATTAGTTAGGTGGGGAATTTTATTGGTGGTGATGGTAGGCAGTGGGCTAAGTCTTGCCTTCCCATGTAACTGAAACATAAAAATTCCAAATCACCCACTTAAAAATAAAACAAAACTGAGAACAACAATCAACTTTATCTCAGGAAATACTATAAAAACATACGCTTCTGACAAAGGAGAGTGTGACTGATAAAACTGCATTTGATGTTCAAGAACCTAGAGAATTTGTTTACTATATTCTAAACACTTTAATTTTTCTCTTATTCTTTGTGTTTGTATTAATTAAATTTCATTCCAAATTGAGAGATCATCTCCAAAAGCAATAGGCGAGAGTATTAATTTGGTAGAGGCCTTCAAATATATATACATAAACATTAAATTACTGGATCGAAAATATATGCTCTGTAACAAGACAAGTCACCAAGGCAGGCCAGATGTGGCTGGTTAACTCTCTTCTTTTAGCTTGTTTTTCTTTGTTTCCCTTCCATTATTGCTTCTAAAGGTCAATTCTGAACATACACTTAAAGCCTATGAAAGCTTAAGTAAATTACAATTACAGGTACAAGATTATTTCCTGGAACTACAAAATGCCTATAAATGTCTTATCCTATAAGAGTTGGCTACAGTAAGATATCTCTTCAACTGTCAGCTGAATAGTGGTCCCTGACTAGTTTTCCGGGAAAAGTTTTGCAAAAGACATGAGTCATATTTCTCAGTACCCCAAGTTCTTGAGAAGTCTTGTGAGTATACATGTACATAGAAATGTCTGGAAAACTTGCTCTTATTAATGAGTGAGAGGAAGCATTAGCAGGAAGCATTTCCTATACTACGAAGATTTCATTTGTAAATAATGAGAATCAAAAATTGGCTGTAGTCTTATTATTGTAGTATATTTGCAAGAAGAGTGAAGGAGAAAAAACTCGTACAGCCTGGATGGTTTAAAAGAAACTGTGGGGGGCTTCCCTGGTGGCGCAGTGGTTGAGAGTCCGCCTGCCGATGCAGGGGACACGGGTTCGGGCCCCGGTCTGGGAAGATCCCACATGCCGCGGAGCAGCTGGGCCCATGAGCCATGGCCGCTGAGTCTGCACGTCCGGAGCCTGTGCTCTGCAACGGGAAAGGCCACAACAGTGAGAGGCCCGCGTACCGCAAAAAAAAAAAAAAAAAAAAAGAAACTGTGAATTATAATTTTAAAATGTGTCCAAGTGTGAAAGGGTGAAATAAGCACAAGGCAGTCCTTGGTTGGTATGACCCTTGGTGCCATTTTGTTTGTGTGCTGCAGCCTAGTTACAGTTACAGTTCTTGTGCTTTAAAACATGTTTTACTTCCTAAATTACAGGCATAAAATGATGCCCTGCTTATGGGGACACACACACATACAACGACTGACACTGAGGTGTACCTTAGGTCCCAGTTCATGGCCTCCTTTTTCCTAAACAAGAACAATGATTTCAACCATATTCTCAAAACGATGATCAAAAGAAGAGATACTAGTGCCATCTCCCAATCATTTCCTTATTCCTAACGTTCCCAAGCCCCCGGATAATAATACAAGAGAGGGAGCAGCTTAAGTATGCTAGTGTTTCCTGTAATTTTGTGTGAATGAGAAAAAGAGGCATGTAGGGGTGTGTGTGTGTGTGTGTGTGTGTGTGTGTGTGTATGAAAGAGAAAAGACAATTAAAGTGTACATAGCACTACACGAGAGAGAATGTCAACCAACACTGATTACAGACACTGGCAAACTAAGCAAGTGGGGAAAAAACCCCAAAAAACAACCTTATAAAAATGTGGTTTGGCTGTGTAGAAGGAATATTAATTACAGTAATCTCTCTGAACTGCTTACCACATGCCTAATTACCAGGCAGTGCAGTGATGAATATGTAAATCGTGAACTAGATGTCTGATTAACTTGTGCTCATTTTAACTGCAAGCTTGAACTTTGTTAATGTGCAGTCAATTTTCATAACTTCTTCATAATTTATCACTCCTCTAGGATGGTCACTGGCCCATAACTTAAAATCGTGGAAGCTTTTAAGAAATGACAAAGTGAGGAAGGAATCAAATGAATAGTTAAATAATAATTTTGAAAAAATGGCATATATAAATAAGAACCAGAAGGAGGCTACTGGTAAAAGACACACTTACTGTTCTATATCACAGGCTATTTCTACGTGAAATTTATTTTAGATGTATTGATAGTTTGGGGAAAATGGACCCATTGGAATAAAGATCTAGCAAATTTTATAATCAAATTCCTAAAAAACATTTGTCAGGTATTATTTTAAATATAAATTTAAAAACCATTAAAAATACCCTCAGCTTTCTCTAAAATCACACCTATTCTATAATAAATAGTAATAAACACATTTACTAAGTATTTTTCTTCATTAATCAGAATGCAACATTGTGGAAAAATATGTCACAAGAATTAAAATGAAGTAATATTAATATAAGACAGAAAGAATCACTGAATACTATCAATGGAAATATCTAGAAAACTGGGGTAACATAATATGGTTAAAGAAATGCGGTTACAGGGGACAGCATAAGCCAATTCCTTTAGCTTTAAGAGACCTGAGGCTCAACTAAAAAAACATTTTACAGAAATTATTCACCAAGTTTTCTATATGGGCATTGTACAGATTTACCCTAATTTATAGCAGGTTTTCTTAACCTTGGCACTATGGATATTTTGGGCCAGGCAAGTCTTTATCATGGAGGTTGCCCTGTGCATTGTAGGATGTTTAACAACATCCCTGGCCTCTCTCCACTAGATGCCAGTAGCACTACCTCCCACCCCTGGAAGTGACAAGCAAAAATGTCTCCACATATTGCAAAACTGACCCCCTGATGGGAACTACTGCTTTATAAATGTGGAAAGATGTGCAGAAATTAAAAGTTCTGTTAATGCAGTCATAGTTTAAATGCACCAGCCGAGTTCCCTATTTTAAATGAGAATTCCCTTTTTCTTTGATAAGAATTATCAAGCCACATCAAAAAATTAACTCAGCACAATGTGTTTTATTTTATTTTCTTAAGGCAGGTGTTGAGAGAGTGAGAAAGAAACAAGAAATAAGGACATGTTCTCTCTTGCTTGTAAAATTAAGAACAGAGGGCATAAAATTAATTCAGTAGACCCAGCAGACTATAAAAATATACTTCAGTTCTGTATTATGGTTGAAATAGGGAGATGAAAACTGAAAGATAAACCAGAGGAGACATAAGTAGGAAAAGACAGAATATATAAGATGGCGGAGGTGGGGTGGCAGTGGGGGTGGAAGCGGGGTAGAACGTTTAGAAGAAAGAGAGACAGGCCAGTTGGTAGTTAAAAGTGGAGCTTCTCCTGGCCCTCCCTCCTCTCGGCTTTCTCTCAAGTCTCTCTCCTCTTAGACCCTGAGCCCAGCATCCCTCAACCCGGGCTGCCAACATCCTCCTCCCAAGGCTGGACCCGCTGCCCTGTGCCTGTGAAGGAGGATGTTGGGATAGAGACTAGAGAGCAGGAGAGAATCACTACCAGGAGGGGAGCCATGACCCCCAGAAGGCTGGGAACTGGTGAAATGCCAGGATCAACAACCAGCTGTATCACACGGAACAATTTTTTGTGAGGAAGCATTTGTGGGTGGAAAACAGTAAAGAAGCTAACTGTTCAAGAGAAAGGTAATGAGAGCCTATGTTAGGTTAGGGCGCCGGCAGACGAAATTGAACATAATGGCACCAATTACATCGTGTATAATATTCTGAAGGGTAATACCTGTTATTTGTTCCTTATAACAATCAACAACAAATTTAAAGTTGCTTTATGCACAGGAAATATTTAATAAATACTAGTTCAGTTTAATTCGATTCAATTCATGTTAAGTTAACCTACGATATCTATTTCAGTCATAAGGAAACTAAAGCCCAGTGAAGATAAATGACTTGCCTATGATGAAATGGTCAGTTATGGAACCAAGGGTGAAACTGGTCCCCTTAATTCCAAAATCCAAAATCCACTACACTAACTGCAACAAATCTGTGGCCTGTGCGTTCATCCTCTCCATTTCTTCACCACTGCAGGCACTGCTCATCGATTCCCTACCAAGAGCTTGGACATGGTCTCAGGATCCTTCTGAAGAAAGGGCTCCAGAGAGCTACCCTGAATCAATGTTCCTGTATCTGCAATGCACCAAGGTACCCATCCAACAGAAAGGAAGAAGATAGGGTAGAGATGCTTTGCTGGCAGAACCATTACCACTCGGTAGCTGTGGGAGTAGACCCAGGGATGCGGGGGGAAGGATACATGTACATTAAGAATGACTAAGCAGCTAAGTCTGGGTGACTAGGGGGACGATGACACTGCAACAGAAGTAATGGAGCTGGGCGCAGCAGCAGAGCTGAAAGTAATATTGTGAATGAGATTTCAGACGTGTGAAATTCATAGCGAGGGAGGAGGGCCATCACAATCACACTTGAAGGAGGCTGTTCAGAGGGAAAAAGTAGGGCCTCCTAACGGGTCTGGTGGTCTCAGCCTCACAAACAATGGAAACTGTGGATCCCAAAGCTACATGTCCAAAAGATACTGGCCTAACAGTTTTAGGAGGGATGAAATAAGGACATTCCAAAGTCTTGATTCAGAGGACAATGCTGTGAATCATTTTGGAAGGCGAGAAGATTCTCCTATAATTCAAATAATCACCAAATAATAAAAATCTGAATTCCTATGTGCCAGGTTCATTTAAATGGGAGGAGGGGAAAAGAAAATGACTCTTCAGCAACTTGTAATTCTCCATGAGAATGATAAACAAGCTCTGTAAAACTTCACAAACTAAATTAAGTATTAAACCCTACATGCTTAACCAAAACAAGATGTTTTTATTTAGAGGGAGTCTGGATGAACTGCTTCTATAACTTGTCTTTCAGCATAAGATTAAAAATGCAAGGGTTTCTATCAGCTCTATGATGTGCCTTAAATTTTATTATGTCAGGCACACTTGGCAAATTAAACAGAGCACCATGGAAAATGTCTGGTTATAACTAAGAGGCAGGAATACTGCTTATGGAAACCTCAATAGGTAACTTGTTGAACCATTTCCTAACCTCAAAACAGATGTGTTTTCTATTATTTAGCATTTAATGTTTCATATTGGTTTTCCTTTTTTTTTAATCTTCAGCTAGTTTCTTCCCATTTCATTGCCATCCACTTTATGAATATCTTGCTTAAGTTATAAAATCAAGCTATAATGATCCTATTTGGCACCATACGGCTAATGTCATCCAAACAGTCTTTAATATTTTCTAAGTAAGAGGATATTGTAGTTAATGCTCTCAGAACTAATTTCAATCTAAAAAATGTTGAAGGCTATCCACACACACACAAATGTTTTAGAATGGAGACTGTCCACCCCCTCCAAAGCCAAGCTTTCATTAATAGCCTAATAAAATAATACCAACAATCCGAATATGCTCTTGAAACAGACTACTAAAACCACAGACAACATCATTTCTATTCAAAAGCATAAAATCACTCGTGTTCCATTTGCCAAAAACAAAAACAACAAAACATCCCTCAGGTTCATCAATGGACCTACCAATATCAATTTTTCTCTGTACTTTAGTGAATTTTATACAAATAATATATATATATATACACACACACACACATATATATATATACATATATATATGTGTGTGTGTATATGTGTGTGTGTATATATATATATATAAGAATATTTTGATCTTAAGAATTCATCATACGGTTAGTTTCATTTCCAGTAAAGCAAAGATCAAACAGGGTCTCATATACTTATTGCTAGGTATAAATCCACAAAAGGGATCTCAATCATACATTTTTTGGAAAAGTTTAAAGTTATGTGTATATGTGCTGAGTGTACAAAAAGCATCACAAAGCTATGGATATTCTAAACCAAACACTATTAAAACAGCCTTTCAAGCAGCTCAAAACATCATGCAACATTTCCAGTCATATGGAAGTTTCAATAAGCAGTACCTTTAGCAGGGAAATCTTCTAAAAGCTCTGTTCAGCAAGGATCTCTACTGAGCACTGCACGTGCCCCTCTGACAAGAAAAAAGGGCAATGGGGAGGTGCTGGCTGGACGAGGGATTATGGTTGCAGCTCTTTTTCTACTTCTTCTTCCTTCATTTCTGTGCTTCCAAAAGAAGGGCTGGACCAAGAATGGGAGACACTGGGAAGCTCAGGAAGGCTGATCTGGGTTAGCAGGGACTTTGAAGACCCGGCAGAATTGGGGGAAGCTCCCTTTGTGGCTTTCCAGATTGGTCTGGACACCTCAGCTCAGGCACTGACAACCCCCTCTGGGTGGCACGTCAGCCAATGCCCTCAGCAAAACTGCAAAGGGGCAAAGTTTGGGTTTTTGCCCTCCTCTTTTACTTTCTGAAATCTTGTCATCTTTTCTCAAGTATCCTCCTCCCATCTCTGCAAGTCATTGCCACTTCCTTCCTAACTCTTGTCACCATCTGAAATTATCTTGTTCACTGAATTTTTTGTTTGCTTGTCATTTCCTTCCTCAACTGACTCTAAGTTTCATGAGGGCAGGGACCTGGTCTGTGTTGCTCACCTCACAACCTAGCACCTGGACTAATGCCTGGCACACAGCAGTAACCAGTAAGAGGTTGATGAAAGATAAATGAACCCCTTGCCTGCTCCCTGCCTCTTCTCCCCAACTCACAGGTACCATGACCTTGTGTTGTCCTCTGGTTGGTCAGAGTCTTCCCATCAGCCCTACCCTCCATCCTAGCCTGGGGTGGACACTGTTTGCCATGCCAATATCTGTACTGTCTGGGTGGGACCAATATCACCCCCAGCTCCAGAGGCAGGACTTGATTGGACGAAGCCAGTCACAGTTTTCTCCTGGCACAGTGTAGAGGCAGACGTGTTATAATTTGGGGCAATCAGAGAGAAGCTCAGGAACTTTGTTCAATGGTTGGGGCAAGAGAAGGTTCCCACCTCCCCTTCCTCCACAGGAGCCAGGAAATATGGAGCCCTGGGAGCCCCCAGTGGCCATCTCACTCCCATGAGGTCAAGGCTGGCGCACACACAGCATGACAAAGTCAAGAGCATTTCAAAGAAATCAAGCCATATCCCTGAGACCCCGTTAATCTCTGGCTCAAATCCACCTGAGGGCCACCTCTGGATTTTCCACTTTGCTAAACTCATTCAGACTCTTGCTTTGAAGTCTGCCAGAGGTGGGACTCCTAACCGCCAACTAGCCCCGTCAGAAGTCCCATTTCCCATGATAAATCCCAGCAAAGTATCATTTGATTAACTGGAAAAAAGCACAATGTAAATTAGGTTAAACTCTCCCAAAGAGTATTTTTACTTAAAAATGGAAACAAACTGATACAAACGATTCATTGTCTTTTCCTCCCGTTTCATCGTTAGTTTCCAGGACCACACTATCCATCCCAATTACCTGATAATCCAGAGAGGGAAACAGAACCGGCAACCACACAGCAGTCATCCCTCCTTCGTCATCTTTCTAATGGGATTTGTAAGAAATGACATCACTAATAAATTTAGGAAGTAGGTGTTTTCTAATTTGCACTTTATCAGTCGGTCAAAAATCCCACTTTTTGAAATCAAGGAACAAGAGAACTATAGCAACATCTCATGCTGTTAGTTCAATGAGTACAAAACTGAATGAAAACAATGCGTAAGAGATATATTTAAAGGTTGGTGACGTTTCTGAGAAGAGAATGATTACCTCCGACTTGAAGGTTTTCCAAGACTTCACAGAGGTTGCATTTGAGCTGGATTCTGAAAGGATGGAAATGAGCAGCAGGTAGAGAGATGAAGGGAAAGAACGCAACCGTGAATTGCACCTGATGAACTGGGGGTGGCCCACAGCTGGGTATGAACGCAGGGAGGAAACGACTATGAAGTCTAGAAAAGTGAGTTGGGAGCAGGCTGTGTAGGACTCGGAAGACCTCTCCCAGTTCAACTGTCTCTGGGAACTCAGCAAAGACTTTTTAGCAACACAGTGACATAACCAGGGTCGGGTGGTAGGAAAGACCAACTTGGCATTTGGTGGTAGCCTGAAGAATGGTCAAGGAAGAGGTCACAGAGACCTAAACCAGGATGGGTGGGGAGGTTCTGTGGACACTAGCGAGGCGTTTGACTCCCCTCTACTCCCACCCCCCAACCAGGCCAGGGCTCAGAGGAGACTGGGACTCGGGTTCAGTGTAGGTTAAACAGTCTTCTGTGAGCCTCGGACCCTAACCATCACCTCTACTGGCCTTTCTATGGAAAAACGTTTTTTCCCCCAAAGGAGCAGCCTAAAATCAAAATTGTAGGGGCTATCGGAATTAATAATTGGCATTATTATATAAATTATCTCTAAGTTTAAAAATGACGTTTCTAAGAACATAATATTCTTTTCCCTATATTCTAGGACTGCTTTGAAATTTTAGTCTAGACACATTCACACCCTTAAAAATATGCTGTTGAGCTTAGGATCTTAAAATAGGACTGTGCTGACATTATAATACAACTCAGGGAGGAATAATGGTTGGGGTAAGCTTTGTTTCTCCTTTCCTGATGAGGTTTGAATTCATAGGAGACGGATAACACAGAACAGATAAATTATGGAAGGAAATAAAATGTTTTATAGGTATTAGTATAAAAGATCTAAGACATTTTGAATAAGGCATAGAAATTAGGAAATTTTAGCCAATACTATCTATCATTTCTCAATAGAAGATGAGAAAATTCTTATCATCCAAACAGGCCATTTTGTTATTCAAATCAAGTAGGAGAAAATGCTGGGTTGAGGACAAAGAAAAAGAAGGTGGATTATACTAATTCTAAACTAGGTTAGACAATAGAGGCTCCTCAATTCATCCCTTCTGGTGGTGCAATTTGTGGGGTCATGATGTACATAATCAACTCCTATTGTTGATTTAGCACACAAAAAAACCCACTTCTTTTCCTTACAATTTTGTGCTAAGAGATAGTATTCAGACGCACAGATTTTCTTGCACAAGAAACCATAAAGCTTTTGCAATAAAAATACATATCTCTACAAAGTATTAAGAAATAGAAAACCTGTTCCCAGAAGTTTGTGTGACTCTAAGCAGAGGCAGGCTCCTAAGCCGTCAGGAGCGATTGTCTTAAGGAAGTTCCTATTGTGTCGGCACGGGACAGCCGACGTCCTTATCATACAGAAGCAGCTATTCAGGCTGCAGAAAAAGAAATAAGGCTGCAGGATGGACAACATAACTGTTGGCGTCTCCTCAGCCTGGCCCTCTCCAGCTCTCATTCCAAGACTGGCCTCCTGGACAGGGTTCCGGACCAAATATTCATGAACATGAGCGGGCCTATTTAAATACCTACAACTTCAAGTCAGAAAGAAAAAAGCAAATAGCGTATAATATCACTTATATGTGGAATCTGGAAAAATGAAACAGATGAACTTATTTGCAAAGCAGAAATAGAGACACAGACGTAGAGAATAAACGTATGGATACCAAGGTGGGAAGAAGGGGTGGGATGAGTTGGGAGATTGGGGTTGACATGCATACATGACTACGTATAAAACAGAGAATGAGAACCCACTGGTATAACACAGGGAACTCTACTCAACGCTCTGTGGGGACCTAAATGGGAAGTAAATCCGAAAAAGAGGGGATATATGTATATGTATAGCAGATTCATTTTGCTGTACAGTAGAAACTAACACAACATTGTAAAGCAACTATACTCCAATAAAAAATTATTTAAAAAAATACCTACAACTTCTTCCTCTCAACCTTATCTCTCCCCAGAGAGGGTGTCAGAAATCAATATTTGAGATAAAACTGAAGACGGTATATATGTGTGAAAATCAACCTCCCCACCTGTACCACCCCCCTACACACACACAAGTTAAAAGCATGGGTCCTGGAGCCAGGCAGGCCTGCTGGGAATCCTGGCTCCCCACTCTGTGGCCCAAAGCAGCAACATATATGCCGTTCCACGTTCCTCATTTGTGAAGCAGGATAACACCTACGTTGCAGCATTTGGGTGGGATTTACGAGATAATGTATGTAACGAGGCAATGCCTGGCACACTCTAAACCCTCATGAAACTCTGGCTATTAACTGCTATTGTTATTTTTTTCACAAAGAAAAAAGATACTCAAGGCTTCCTAGAAAGGCACCTGGCAGGGACCTTAAAATCAAGGGTGAAGGAGCACAAGGAAGCATTTTGGGTAAGAACTAGTCTATTCCTTAATTCTGGGAAAAGTGAAATGACACAAACCGCCCTAGACTTTATTACTCCTAAAAAGAAAACAAAATCTCCTCTGGGAATAAGGCCATGTCACTCCTGCCAGAAACAAGCTTGCTCTACTGCTCCACCGGGAGAAGCTTCCAGCGACCAGCCCAGCACTCCCTCTGCCCTCACTAATAAACGGGAATGCACTGAGACCTGACACAATGATAACAGGTTATTCAGCAGAGACTGAGGAGACACTTTTACATCTTTAAAATCTATCTGGGGGACCTCCCTGGTGGGCCAGTGGTTAAGACTCTGCGCTTCCACTGCAGGGGGCGTGGGTTCGATCCCTGGTCAGGGGAACTAAGGTCCAGCATGCTATGTAACTCGGCCAAAAACTTAAAAATAAAAGTAAAAATTAAATAAATCTGGGATCTGCCTCTTTATAGGAGATGCATGAAAGAGAAGACAAAAGAATTTGATAAAAAACAGAGATAACACTCAGCCTGAGGATATACAACTTTTTTGTCCTGACAGTGACTGTTTCAAAGGGAATTATCAATTTTGTGCCGAATAGAAATGAGAGAGTATCCCCAAAATAATTTTTTCTCCTTCTTTTTCCTTCCATGCTGGAAATAGGAGAGGTTGACAAGCCTTCCTTAATACACAGATTTCCTTAAAACAGACCATTTCTTGAAGGAACAAATTCCTTTCCAATCTCGCAGGTCACTCTTGGACAGATTATAAAGAAAACTAAGGCTGTGCTGGCCTGCTGGGGGCCACCATGGTAGCACCCTCCTGGCACAGAAGGAGCACGGAAGACCCTAAAGTGGCAAAGAGTAGACCTCTAGGGAATAGGCCAGAAACTGTTGGATTGGGGGGGGCGGGGTGTTGATTAGGGGAGGAGGCAAAAAAGAAGAGTATAGTTCACACAAAAATGCTATCTCTGTTCCTTGTGCAATTAATCATTTTTAGAAATTAACACAAGAAGACACTGATTCATAATCTAGTAATAGAGGGATGTGAGAAGAGATGAAATTTTTCAAATCAAACTTCTCGAAACATCCCCAGTGGTTTCAAACCTTAGACCACAGATCTATAGAGATTGCTCAATTTTGCCAGCAATAGCCACCTTTTCCAAGGTAAACTCCTGTACCTGGGAGAAAGGGAAGGTGTGTCACTCAACAGCCCTGACTTCCCAGGGCTAACGCAGAAATGTCTGTTTTTGTGATTAGCAGTAATCTTTTTTTTTTTTTTGCGGTACGCGGGCCTCTCACTGTTGTGGCCTCTCCCGTTGCGGAGCACAGGCTCCGGACGCACAGGCTCAGTGGCCATGGCTCACGGGCCCAGCCGCTCCGCGGCATGTGGGATCTTCCCGGACTGGGGCACGAACCCGTATCCCCTGCATCAGCAGGCGGACTCTCAACCACTGCGCCACCAGGGAAGCCCAGCAGTAATCTTTTGATGTTTGACTACGCGTTTGCTTTTTTTTTCTCCAGCAGAAAACTCCTATACATCCTGGTTCCTCCCTTACCTCTTTACAGCAGTCCCTCAGAGCTCTCTGAGAGGCTGTCTCCTGGGCTATCTATAGTCCTCAGTAAGGTCCCCGAATAAAAGATAACATGCAACTTTTAGGTTGTGTGTTTTTCTTCAGTCGACAACTGTATATTCTTTCACCAGAGCCTATGTAAAATATATTTTTCCCTTAGGATACAGTATTCATGTGCTAAATTATTTCCTCTTGACTTCACATCTTCATGAATACTTTCCTGAAACTGTCCAACCACAAATGCTGTAGCACTTTATCACTTGGCACCATCTATTATATGCCTTTGTTTGGTAAAGAATTTTAAAATATTTGTTTCGTTTTTTTTTCTTCCTACCCCTCTTCTCAAATAAATTATTTTTAATGGAGATACACGGAAAAAGGTTAGATGCACAGCCTCTTGCCTATCACTGTTTAAATTTGCCCACTCAGTCACTTTTTACTTCTTATCTTAAAACTATAGCAGCCCAGACTCCCTTCACAATATGAAGCAGAAACAGGATAAAGATAATTCTTGTTATAAATTGTTGCTAAGTGGTTTTACCTAGCTAACCCTGTGTGTGAGAATTTTGGAAATGTTGAAAAAGTTAAGGCTCATGCTTCTAGAAAAATAAAGTCACAGAAAGATAGCACAATATAAGAATATGTTGGCAAGAACTTTGTAGCATTGAACTCAACTTGCAGTTGACAGGTGACCAGAGGCTACACAGTTGATCATGGCATTGACCAGAAAAGAGCATTAATTTTCCTTCAGTTCTAGGCTGGATCATTTTTATTCCAAGTTGGTGTTGTCAGTATAGGAAAGAGGAAGGAATACTGAGAGACCAGAAAGACACATTAGCAAAATGACTGTTAATGAAAGTATTCGCCTATTATTTTCTGAGGTTGCCAAATTCTGAGCTGATTATGAGTTATCTCACCAAAAAAAAAACAAGAATTCTTTGAGGGCAAGAATCACAGCTTATTCATCGTTACATGCCCAGCGTCTAGCTTTGTGACTGGCAAACAGTAAAATCTCTTAATTCAATCAAATAAACAGGAAGGAGATTACTTGAAAGATGAGCAGAAGATAACGGGACACAGCCAATGATTTTAGGAATTGTTTTATGAGGCACTAAGTAGCAAATAAATATTGAAAAGAAACATTTATTGTTGCATTATGCTTTGGAATCTCTACTGATTGTACCCCAAATTTCCCATGAGGAAGTTAGGTGCTCTATACAGTGACTGAGAAAACATAAAAATAAGTTAAGCCTAAGTATAAACAGTATCATACTAAGCACTTAAAACAATTAATTTGTTAATCCTTGGAACGTATCACTTTTTTGCAGATTGAAGAAATAGGAGGATTTTTTTTCAAAGTCACAGAAATCCAATAGTTCTAGGTCAACAATAAAACCATGCTGAAGGGAATAACTTGTAAGTACTCTTCCACTGAGCCTCCTTTAACCCCAGCATCCTTAATGTCATCGATCACACAGGCTGCAGATCCCCAATCAATATTTACTATTTTTGACTCCTGGGCTTAGCCATTCAAAGCTAAATTCTGAAAGTTTGATTTGAAAAAAAGGCTAAAGAGCTATTCAAAGGAAAGTAAGCTATGTGTTCATGCAAACGTTATTGTCTTACTTATGTTTTAATTTCTCACTAACCTAGGGAGCCTACAACCAAATAAACAGTGAGCGCAGCTTTTATTTAAAGCTAATTCAAACCCTCAGGCATATGTGTGGCATACACATTGCAAGGAAGAATAAGAATAAGTGTTTTAAAACACTTAAGTAACCAAGCGAGCAAATCAAGGGAATTTGATTTTAATGACAGGAGTCCCTGGGGAGTTGCAGGTCAAAGGGCTTTTTACTCTAAATCTAACCTTCAGGCTCTGGGAGGTGAGGTGCCCATCACCTGCCAAAAAGACTTCAGGTCCCAGTTTGTAAATTAACTGACATCTATAGAGAAGCCCGCACTAAATTTCCAGAACACCAGGGAGCAAAGCCCTAAGAATCCCATGAGCAAAGAAAAATAAAACATCCATAACAAACACACACCATGAACAACCTTTGCATCTGAACACAGAAATTGATCAGCTTGTTTCCAGCACAGAAAGCGCCAAGGAGCACTTCAAAGGGCCCTCCTGAAATCCAGAGCCCTGACACACAACAGATAGAAAGCGTGGATTATACCACTTGGAAATTCCAGGCACAACCTCTGCTTCTCCAGGCAGCTCTCTACCCCTCTCAGACTCTCCCTTCTCCCCAATGGCCCAGTTTATCTCCCTTAGTCCTGGTTTCCTTCCTCCTCCGTGTAAGATGCTCAGACTCACCTTTAACAAAGGCACAGAGCAGATGCTCCTTAAATTTTATCTTTCATCCTCTCATCCTACCCTTCTCCTTGTTCTTTTATCTTTTTCATCTCTTCTTCAGCAATGCCTCCCTCTTTCTATCCCTCTATGTCCCTCTAGACATCCTTTCCTTAACTGGTCAAAATTTAAAACTAAAATTAAATTATATGTACAGTTGACCCTTAAACAACGCGAGGATTAGGGGCACTGACCCCGCTCAGTAGAAAATCCACATACAACTTTCGACTCTCCCAAAACTTAACTACTAATAGTCTACTGTTGACTGGAAGCCTTATTGAGAACATACACAGTCGATTAACACATATTTTGCATGTTATACATATAGCTACATATATTTTATGCATTCAAGACATACCGTTTTATTTTTTGATGTTTCTAGGCTATGCAGTTTGTGAGTTTTTTTCAAATTGTTGAAAATCTCCAAAAAACTTTTCCTATATTTATTGAAAAAAAGCCACATAAGTGGATCTGGGCAATTGAACCCATGCTGTTGAAGGGTCAACTGTCATATATATAAATGATGGTGAACATCTGTCCGTCCCTACCTTTAAAACAAGATCAGTGGATCGCATATAACTAAACAGCGATGCTGGATCGAGGCAAGGTTTTTGTTGGGTTTCTTTGTTTGTCTTGGTTGTGGCCCTTGGTTCCCTGTTCATGTGCCCACACCCCACGTGGAAGCTTTCAAACGATCCCGTCCCACCTCTTAACAAAACGCAAAACACACCAGCAGGAATTTAGGGGGTGGAGGGCAATGCTGCAAAGACAAAGAAAAGCCAAAAAGGAAGCCAGCTGAGACAGGTGTGATTGTTTTCTCGTTGTGTTTCAAATTAAACACAAACTGAAAACAAAAAGAAAATGGAAGCTTATAACAACCCGGAGACATACATAGTCTGAATCCCAACTGCATGACCCTCCACCTACATGTTTCAAGCACCATGGTAACGTGGCATTTTTAAAGTCATTAGTTATCCTGAGAGTATTTTCAGCAGAGATTAGCACAGCATTTCCTGTGGGCAGCCACCAGCTGGGAGGCATCCTCTAGCTGGCTGGAGACTGCACAGTTGGCCTGACACGCATTTCAAAATTCGATGGATTTCCAGAGGGTGAGGCAGCCCAGAGACCCTGCCCGCTCACACCCCTTAAAGCCAGACAGATGAGAAAACAAATACAGACCACATCCAAAACCCTGCCACTGACCTTTATTCTCTTCTCTAAACATTCTTACAAACACTATGCTTATTCTTAATAGGCATACAAAGATGTGATCATTTCGAGCGACAAAAAGGCAAAAAGAATGAATCTATTCTATAGCCTCACATAACTCACATAGAACTATACATGTTTTTATATTTCTTCCTCAAATGCATCAAATAATAGACTTGGAATAATCAAGATAACAACTCACTCTATAACTTGTATCGAGGTTTATAATGAAAAGAACATATGACCGTTATAGGTGGCTGCAGTGACAGCTAACACCTGGCAATCCACTGTCAAGGAGACGGCATAGCTTCAAACCTGAGATGTGGAGGAGTGAACTGTGTGAGGAGAGATCCTTCAAGCTTATGCAACAGAAGAGAGCATTCCAAACATTAAACTGATAGATGAAACACAAAAGGTCAATTTGATTTCCAATGTTGTAGTTATACCTCCTTGCAGTGGTGGTTTCCCGCGGACTGGATTCTTGCCATATTTTAGGGAGACAGGGATAATAAAACTAGACCCGATTTTTAAGAGCTTGATTCCAACTGTATCACTTACTAGCTACATTCAATCATTCAATGTATTCAACAAACATTAGTTGAGCAACTACTATGTTCTGGGCACTGCAGACAGAGCAGTGAACAAGACAGGCAGCAACCCTGAGCAAATTGCCTAGACTTTCTGCATCTATTAACTGGCACAGTGAAATGGACACTAATGGTGACTGACCTTACCTACCTCACAGGCAGTTGTAAGGCTCAAATAAGTACATTCATGAAAGCATTCTGAAAGTGGAAAAGGTCGATGATAATACAAGTTCTCCTATTTAATTAGTTGACATATAATTTGTCAAAAGGACCAAAAGAAACTTTCCTCCCCGAGTTTCAAAACAAGTAAACAAATTTTGTCACTAATTTAAGTTTAAAAAATGTTTTCTTTGTGTTTTCAATCTGCAGCTAGCAGACTCATTTCTTTGGGGATAATAAATATCCCTTCCTTTGTCTCGGGAGGACTTCTCTAGGCTTGTAGCATCTAAGCAGTGCCTGGGACTAGCTCTACAGTACCTTCAACAAGGCAAACAACTGAAATCCTTGGACCCCGTGATTTCAGAGTTTGTTTGTTTTTTTTTAACAGAGGATCCTTTCTTCAAATCTTACGTAGAGCCCAAATGTACAGACGGATGCCAGAGAGGCTGCTCTGGCTGTGGGAAGGGCTTGTCCTCTTGGCTGCGGGCTCTCAGGCTCTTCCTGGAACCCGAGGGATCCCTGCATCAGTTTGAAAATCACTCTCCAGTCCTAGCACTCACCTGGACTCCTCTTCTTCCAGAAGACACTACAGCATAATGGTTAAGAGGGTGAGCTCTCCTGTTAGGCAGGCTGGACCTGCACCTTGGTTCCACCTATAAATAGTTTGCCTTCTCTAACCTCGCAATCCTGCTCTGCAAAACGTGGAGGCTGACTCTCCCAGGGTGTTTGTGAGAATCACAGAAATTCATCCATGTAAAGCGCTTAGCACAAAGCCCCGAAGATAAGATGAACTCATTATTCATTAACAATTGTTTTCCTCTTCTGATCCGTGTGGCACAGCCAGATTAATTTTTATAAATGACTGCATTCCATGTGTCATCTCCCTGTTTTAAACTTTACAAGGCTTCCTCCTCAGCTATTATACACCAAATAAATAACCCCCTTATCCTAGTATGTATGTGTGTGCGTATGCACAGATATGTATCAATCAACAGCTATAAGTATATCCACATCTGCAGATCTCCTATCAAACTCTCCAACCTCACCAGCCTCATTTTCATTCCACAGACTTGCCTTTCACATGTCCATGCCTTGACAGCTTTGAAACATAACCACGCACAGAGCACTGTGGAAGGGTCTAGCCAATGAAGTACCTGATTTGGACTTCCTAAGTAAATACCTGATTTGGATGTCCTAAGTAAATCAGAGAAGCGGAATACATAAAAGGAGAAAATCACAAGAGGGTCGGGTGCTGTGTTCCAAGTGCTAAGTGAATAGCAAGAACACAAACCTGAAGTAAACAGGCTGGGACAGTTGGTGAGAGTATTTCTGAGGAGGCCGAAACTAGATTGGAAAGAACATGAGCAACGGTGAGGGAAACACATGGGCTTGTGGAGGAACCCAATGAACTTTATGCGGGAGGCTGAGGAGAGAAGGCTGAGACCACGGAGGGCAAGGATGACCATGGCTGCACACACGGTGGTTCATTGAAAGCATCCTAAAAGGGGGAGGATGTGGTCCAAATGGAATTTGAGGACCACTGATCCGCAGGCTAGATGTAGAAGGAACTGGGGTGGGAGAGATAGGAGGAAGGACACCTGCTCTGAGGACATCTCTCCCCGGTGTCTCGCATCTCTCCCTGGTGTCTCTGCATCTCTCCCCGATGTCTCTGTCCCCACACAAAGCTCAGTGTATTTCCTTCCACGTGCCGCCCCCACGCAGCCGGCAGCAGTGACCAGCACACACCCGAGAAGGGACCCAAGCAACGGGACTGCCCGTCGTCCCTCACCCCTTCTCTCCCTCGCCCCCCACATTCCATAAGTCACCATGACCTCTCACCTCTGCTTTTACACATTTCTTAATTCTGTTCACTGCTGTCCATCCCCACTGCCAGCTACCAAAGCCAGGTCACCGTCTCTGCAATGACCGCTTACCTGCCACTTAACTTATCCTACATCCACACTCTTGGGTCTGTCTCTCCATCCATTCCCATCTCTACTTCCAGAGAGATTTTATTTTATTTTATTTTATTTTATTTATTTATTTTTTTGCGGTACGCGGGCCTCTCACCGCTGCGGCCTCTCCCGTTGCGGAGCACAGGCTCCGGACGCGCAGGCTCAGCGGCCATGGCTCACGGGCCCAGCCGCTCCGCGGCATGTGGGATCTTCCCGGACCGGGGCACGAACCCGCGTCCCCTGCATCGGCAGGCAGACTCTCAACCACTGTGCCACCCGGGAAGCCCCCCGAGAGATTTAAAAAATGTAGGTTGGCGACTTCCCTGCTGGTCCAGTGGGTCAGACTCTGTGCTCCCAAGGCAGGGGGCCTGGGTTCGATCCCTGGTCAGGGAACTAGATCCCGCACACCACACGGTGCAGTCCAAAAAACAAAAGTAAATTGGATCATGCCACACCCTGGTTCCCATTGTTCCCAAAATGTCGCAAAGCCTTAAAATGGTTTCAGAAGATTCACCACAGCCTGACTCCAAGCTCATTTGCTGCCACTCTTCCTCTCCGTCCCTCCACTCCAGTCTTTCTGGATTTCCTTCAGTTCCTCAGCTGTGACACTGAACCACGCTTTCTCTCTCTATGAAATCACCCTGCTGTCAGCCCACCCCTGGCAGCCGCCAACGACACACGGCACCCACACACTCACTTATCCAAGCCCACCTCGGTGGCCTGGCTGACACCTCCTAACCCTTTGGGTTTCAGCTTAAACCCCACACCCTCAGAGAAGCTCCTTCCTAAACCTAAACACGTGGTCCACAAGGCACGGTCTCACAGCCCCCATACTTCTTCTTCACAATACACGTCCTTCCTTCAATTATTCATTCACTCTGTACCTCACACTAGACTTTAAGTTCCATGAGGCAAGGACCATGTCTGTTTCCTGTAATATGGTGGGAACACCTAGAACAGTGCCTGGCCAAAGTGAAATATGTGTTGAATGAATGAAGAGAAGAAGCAGCTCACTTAAGGGGTGCCTGCAGTGACTCAGAGAATGAAAGAAGGATTTGGAGACACTTGGGAAGATACACGGATGGGGCTGATGGCTGTGGGAAGGGGCTAGGGAAGCAGAGGGAAGACTGGAGGACAAAGCAGGAATGAAGATGCCACCTCAGGAGCTGGGAGAAAATGGTATCAATGACAGAGCCAGATATCTGGTTTTTGGAATTTAACATGTTGGGTCAGAGGTAAAAATGAAGAGAGGAATATTGTGCCTGCCGTTCCGAGTGTCCCACATGACCTTGTTCATGAAGACGAACTCTATCCAACAGAAAGTGTATCAAGGCTAGAAGCCCTGCCCTGCCGCTGAAACACACAGCTGAGGGCTTGTTTCTGTTTTTGTAAACTATGACATGAGCTGAATCAAGCACCACTTTCAAACTCTGTTTCTCTTAAGCTCATTCTGAAAACGTGACTGAACCACTGGACTGCGTTTTTAAAAGTAAATAATAGGCACTATAATTTCACAATCATGCACAGTTGGTGTCTAATAAATATTTCTCGGGGTGATGGCATCTTGTTTTAGGTATGTTCTGCCTATCACCTCCCCCAGCCCCATCACCCATGATTCCCCTGGGGAGAGGGACCATATCCTCCAAACCCTCTGTGCAGCACCCAGCTTGGAGTTGAACACATACCAGATGAACAATAAATATTCATTGACTGGCTGTTAGATACAGAATGGAGCATTAACAGAAAGGCAGATCCGGGTTCTGAATCAGTGTCTTCAGCTGTACCACGTTACTCAGAGCCTCTGTGTCTATACAAGGTGATTGTGAGGACTGGAGGAAACAGCACACACAAAAGCACTTTGCAAGCTGTACAGAACACAGAACTGGATGCTTTCCATCATTATGAAGACAGTTTGGAATTTCGGCACTGGAAGGGGGATGGAAGGAAACTGACATATACCAGGCATCAGCCCAGGTCAAGGAGTGAGCCAAACCCCTGGCACGTGTTATCTTTTTTCGTCCTCACGAAAACCCTATGAAGAAACAGGCTCTGGGCTGTGAGACACTCCCCCAAAGTCACCCAGCTTCAAGTGGCCCCATTGGTGCCAAAATGGATGTCTGACCTCAAAGCCCAGTGTCATCCCCTTGGGGCGCCGCATAGCTCCGGTCAGGGCACCATTTGCTCTAGACCTAGAGAAGCAGAGGCCCACAGAGCTGCTTCCTGGGACCAACGCACAGACACAGAGCTTGAAAACCACACCTCTTGAAATGGAAAGCCTGGTCCTCTTTCCTCTGTTCCAGACAATGACTGGGCTTCCACGCTGGCACCTTAAAGAACTGGAATAACTGCTGTGAATCAGGAACTGAAGGAATGGTCGATGAGCCAGTAACTTAACCAGTGAAAGAATGAAAAAGAGCCTAAGAAAGGAAGGCAGCTTGAAAGATCTCCCCAGATTCTGCCTTCAGATAAGGAAGACATGAGAACAGATGAGGACAGCCGAAAAGGACCTTAGAAACCAGGGTCTTGGGACTCTCGGGAGAGGCACTAGATGCCCTGCCTGAGGTCACACTCTCCTCTGGCTCAGAAGAGAACCCAGACTCCTCCCGCAACTCTGGAGCTGCCTCCCAGACGGCCCCAAGCTTCACTATCTCACCACCTTTCCCCTGAGCTGTGCGAAGGGTATCTTGAGTCACCGGGAAGACGGCCAGGACTTGGTGGGCTGCCCTGGGCCTAAGAAACACTGTGAAAGAGGACACGATCGATCCTGTGGGTGTTGGGAGGCTTATGGGGGAGCAGTGGGGGGCAGAGAGGCTACAAGACAAATGATAAAGCTGGTGGTACTAAACATAAAGGACACGGGCTGGCTCAGCCTCCCTGATCCACCAGTGAGTCAGTCTGTGAGCAGGAAGCACAGCCTCGAATGGTGTTTTGGAAAAGGCCAGGGAGCTGTACTTTCAGAAGGTCTCTGTGTTCTGTTTTATCGTCAGAGCAGAAAGAGCAACCACCGCCAATGACCATTAAATAGAGGCCAGACTTTTACATTAATTAAAAGCCACGCTATATATATATATATATATATATGCCAATTTTTAAATCACTGAGAGCTGTACTGGCCCCAACAAGAGGTGACCTCAAGGCAAAGATTAAAGTCTCGGTGGGTAGGGGGTGACAGCAGGCAGTTCTGCTCTGTCCTAACTCTGTGATCTCGGGGGGGCTGTCTTGCCTCTCTGACCCTCACTTCCTTATTCCTATTCTTCTTGAGAAAATTAGAGATACTGTAAATAAATGAATACACACTGGCTACACAACATTCAGTCAATACAGGACAACAGCAATTTGATGATTAGTCGTAGAGGAAGCAATGATATTTCCGTGCTGTATATTTTTATATGTTGCAATTGCTGGGTTACAAGGCATCAGTGTATTAGACAGAAGTCTCCCATACCCGTCCCAGAAGGGCATTCTTCCGTTCTAGGAAGGATACCCTTGAGGGAGAAAAGAGACCCAGGAGTCTACTACTGCTCCAGGTCCATGAAGGTTCCAGTGTGTCTGGGGTTCGCCTCCTTCTAGAGTAAGCAGCCAGGCAGTTAGAGCTGGAGTACGCTGTTAGCAGTACGCCCCTGCCCTCTCCATCTGTGATGATGGAGTTCTGCTAAGAAACAGAACTCCAGACGCACCAGATGCAAATTTACATAGGACTAATAATAACAAGGAAGCATCCACTGAGTCATACTTTGACTTGACACTACTCTTTATACAGTCTATTTAAGTCTCACAGTAAACCTATGAGATACAGACTATCGTTAGCCACAGCTTAGAGAGGGGAAACAGAGGCACGGAGCTAGTAAGTCTCAGAGCTAGGAGGGGTCAGAGCTGGGACTGAAACCAGGCAACCCCAAGCCCATGTGCTTAGCTGCTGCACTATTCTACTAGCTCCTGACCAGGGAGAAAAGCCTGTAGTATGAAGATACGCACGCAAGCCTACCTGTTTGTCACAGACACTGGGTGACAGAGGGGCAATAAGCTCTCGAGACTCTGTGTCCATCTGATCCTGGTGGCACTCAGGTCACCTGGATGCTAGAACAGCCTCTGAGCGGCTTTCCATTCCTTTGAGGTCAAGCAGACTCAAGCAGGGAACCCCACCACAGCCAACCGGGCCCTCATGCTGCCACTGCTTGGGCTACCTGCCACAGGACGTGCACACGGTCACCACCCCACAGCCGTTCCATCTGGAATACGGACTCCCAGATCTCACCTCCTGTCTCCCTCAGGGAGCTGCACCACTTTGTCTTACAGAGGAGAGCATCACCAGGTGGCCACGACACAGGGGTCCTCGTGTGGGGAGATACTGTCCCAGACACCTATTCAATAGGGTAGCACAGCCTCACTGCATGCACCTCAGTTCAGCACATTTCTCCTTATAACCCCCCAGGAATGGAAATGCCCACCACTTGTCTGTCCAGCCATTTGCTCTACTAACAGTGCCTGGGCTGTGTGGCTGCTGGTGGCCTCCTAAAGGGGACCCACAGCGATGAGAACAATCCAATCCAATGTGATCAGATCACACCCTTGGAGCAGAGAGTGCCACAGTAACACGAGAAACAGCCATGCACTCTACCTCAGGGTTGGAGTGGGGTGGTCCCAGGAGATTGCTCAGAGGTGGCGACAGCGCCCTGGCTCTCAAAGGATGGCCAAGAGTCCCCCAGGTGGAGGCGGAAAGGGGAGCCAAGTGAGCTGCACGGGTGAGGGTACGGGATCCCCTGCAGAACGAGGGTCAGGTGTGTCTGGGAAGTTGGGGGCAGAGGGGAGCCTCGGGAAGGGGAAGCGAGGCGCAGAATAGTAGTGTCGGGCACTGGGGAGTGGAGAGAGTGTATAAAATACTAACCGCTGTCTTCAACAATATCACAATAAACTCAGGAACTCCTGACACTAATATCCATGAGACAATGAGAGAAAGATAGAAAGCAGAACACATGTAGATGTGATTCTAGACCCCATTCTAGCAAAAAGAGAGGGCGCTGTGGGCCAGGATAGTCTAAGAGGGGTCTTAAGGAGGCGGGACTGCAGCCGTGTTCAAAATTATAGGCCTGTACCCAAGTCACCCACTGTTACTTAAGTGTCACAAGCAACCTGCCACCGACCACCATCTCTTCCCAAAGCCTGCTTCGCTGCCTTTACAACGTGTCCGTGACTGTTTCCTTTTAAAGCCCCCTGACGTCCCCTCTAGTGCAAGCCTTCTGTATCTCCATATAAACTGCAGAGTCTGAGTCTGTAATTTCTGATGTGAACTAAGTAGGACCAAAATCATCTTTTTTTCTTTTTCTTCTTTTTAAAGAATGGCTGTCCCAGGGTACCCAGCACATCACTACAAAAGCTCTCTGTCAGGAAAACACCACCCAAACCAACAGTTCTTAACCTGGATCCATGGATGAGTTTTGAGGATATATAACTTCTTGAAACTGAAGGCTCGTGTGTGTGGGGGGGTGCGCATGTGCACGCACACACACACGCACATGCATGCAGGTGTATACATACCTGTGCATGAAAATGTTTATTTTTCTGGGGTAGCGTCCATACCTCTCATTAAGTTCTCATGAAGGAGCATATTCCCCAGAAGATTAAAAATCAATGATTCACACCAGGGCTCAGCAAACTGGAGCCTGCAAGCCACACCTGGCCACAGCCTGATCTGACAAATAAAGTTTTATTAGAACACAGCCCCACTTGTGTATTTCCGTATTGTCTGTGGCTGCTTCCACGCAACAACAGTAGACCTGAGGGGTTGCAACAAAGACCACATGCCTTGTTAAACCTAAGATATTTACCATCTGCCTCTTAATAGAAAAAGGTGCCGATCCCCCATTTAGACAATATTTTTAGAATCATCCACTACACTTGGGCAGTTGCTTGAGAATAATTTACCATCCAAATCCAAAGGTGAGCAAACAGAATCAAAGTTCCCCTGCCCTGATTAGCAAGTTCATAGACTAGTTGATGTGCTCTAGCCGGGCCCTCCTGTCCCCCTTAGAGGCCTACTAGGCAGAGTAGTGGCCAAGAGCAAGACGAGTGAGAATTCTTCCAAGGGGACCCTGCCACAGACGGCCTGGGCCAAGCTTCCTTTGCAAACTGCTAGAGAAGAGACAGTTAAGCAACAGAATAATCATCACTCTAAATAATTCAAAGACAGAGTCCTGCTGCTGGCTACAAACCAAAAATGAGAAATTGTATAATTACCCGCAGTGCATTTAAAGGACTATATAAAATACGCTAATGCTCTCACCATGTTAAGGCCGAACTGCAGAAACGATGCCATCTATTAACTGGCCTATGAGGTCAGTCCAAATAAAGAGAAACATCCTAAGGGTATTTTCTAATATAATCCTATCAGTGAGTCTGGCAGAAAACTTTTCTTGGGCCTCAGATTAAGAAAAAGTCTTCCTCCGTTCTAACGTGTCTTAAGTTGCACGTTTCCGTTTTCAATGCATTTTTATCTTCCTTTTATTACCTTTAAGTCAAGACTCTTTCTTGTGTATTTCTGGTTGTTGTTCTGGTTTAGCTCTCATCACGCTGACCTATTTGCTGGCAGATCGCATTATGTAGACGGACTTTAACACGTGCACTGAGCACAAAGCAAGCAGATGCCACATAAACGTGACCACGCGTGAACCTCAAGTTATGCAGCCTTATTCGGTTAGTGTCCTCCATGCTTGAAGCCCCAAGAACTATATGCCTTACCTAAACGTGCAGTTTGCCTGGGAAGCCAGATGTGTGGAGTTAGGAGAGACAGCTACACAAAGTCAGAGGCTCTTTCTTGCCCAGAGGGGGAGAAATATTTGCAAATCCAATGTTTTTTTTTTCTTTTTTTAATAGATCTTTATTGGAGTATAATGGCTTCACAATACCGTGTCAGTTTCTGTTGCACAGCAAAGCGAATCAGCCATGTGCATACACATCCCCACACCCCCTCCCTCTTGAGCCTCCCTCCCACCTTCCCTATCCCACCCTCTAGGTCATCGCAGAGCACCGAGCCGACCTCCCTGTGCTGTGAGGCTGCTTTCATGTCAGGGACCCTCAGGAGCCTTAGTCTCCTCAGCAGGACACCATAACACGCTGGAACTTCTGAGCCTTCCTCTTTGGGTTGCCATGTGGCCCTCATACCATTTTCCAATCTGAGTTGATTAAGCACTGCTGCCTACCATGGATGGCCTCTTTCTGTGAGTTGCCGGTGGCAAAATTTTTCATCGTAAATTAGTATCTCCTATACTCATTCACATATTGTTCAGATAAATGTCTGTGAAACAGCTCAAGATGAAGATCTAAAACCTGTTCCACTTTAATCAAGAGGTGAGGGTTTCCACGTACCTGAATAAAAATAATAGTATCAAATCGTAATATTTGTCTATTACGTTACAACTCTGCAACATGATGTTCACCCACATCATCTCATTTAATCCTCATGGCAATGTTTCGTGATTGGTACCACTTCTGTCTCCATCTGACCAGTGGACAGTGACTCAGAGAGGGTGAGTACTTTGTGCAAGGTCACATAGGTGATGAGGGCAGGAGCTGGTGGGAACCAGGACCCTCCTTCTCCAGGGCTGGTGCTCTTCTGAGGGTGACTCTGAGGCTGATGCTGATGCACTGCCAGACTGACTGCAAGCTCACATAACGGAACAAGCCCCAGACTGGACGTCAGCAACCCGGCTTCAAGCCTCATCTCTAACACTAGCCTGCTGATTGACTTCGGGCAGTTAACTTAATTCCCCTGGGCTTTGGCTTCCTCACATACAAAATCAAAGAACTGAGCAAGACATTCCCTAAGTTCTTCCAACTCCAACAATTAGGAATTTTACTGAGCGAATGTAGTCTCGTTCCCAAATGATGTATCTGATGGGAATGTACGTGGTGTGAAATACGAAGTACACTCAACAAGCAGACGGAAGGGATTTTGCACATTACGTGTTGTTAAATGATTCATGCCACAGGTCCCTCTCAGTTCACTAAGAGCTGACTGTCCACACAATTGTTGAAACATTTCTACGACCCCTGTGCAGAAACCAAATTTCAAGATGGGAGCGTGAAATGACAGGAGCCAGCCTGCCTCTCCTGAGCTGGGGGCTAGTCAATTTGCCTTTCTCTGCTTGCAAAGAACCAAAGTCTTTGATAAACTCTTTTTTTTCTTCTTCTGCTTGTTTTCTCCTCATTATAAGTGGTTGGTATTGTTACTGTTACAGAATTAACATGGATCTTTTCCCAGGATCTGGACAGAGCTCACGTTGTATAATAATAAAAAAAAAAATGTATCTGGTCTTCTTCCTGGGCTCCTGGGAGGGCGTCTCTAAACCCCAAGAATTTCCCAAGTGATAGGAGTGTCCCTGTCACTCTTGTCCCTTCGAACCACACTTGAGTTTATGCTAATGAGATGACTCAAGATGGGGGCTGGTCACACCAAGAAAACCAGCCATGTGATTTGAGGGTGGGGACTTTGAGTCATGTGATATCTTCCCGATCTCCTGGGAGTGGGGAAGCTACACACTGAGTTCAATCATGTGGCCAGTGATGCAACCAACCAGGTCTGTGTAATGAAACCCCAGTAAAAACTCTGTATTATCAAGCTCAGTGGAGCTTCCTGGTTGGTGAACACACAAAAGTGCCGGGAAGGTTACATGTCCTGATTCCACAGGGAGAGGGTGTGGGAGCTCTACCTGTGGGACCCTCCCAGACCTCACCCTACGTGCCTCTTCATTTGTCTGTTCTTGATTTATGTCCTTTGTAATAAAACTGTAATCATAAGTATAGCACTTCCCTGAGCTCTGTGTGTTCCACCAAACTACTGAACCTGTGGGCAATTTAAGAACCCTTCAACTGGTAGTCAGTTAGTCGGAAGTGTGGGTGGCCTGGGGACTCCTGAATTGGCAGCTGGCATCTGAAATTAGGGTGACCTTTCTGGGGACTGTGCCCTTGACCTGTGAATTCTGTGCTAACTCCAGGTAGTAAGGTCAGAAGTGCAGTGCAGTCCTGCAGCCCCCCAGCCACTACAGAGCTCTGCAGGGCATCCATCATGCGCACACCCACCCCAGGCCCTTTGCACTAACTGCCCCCTTAGTGTGGAGCATCCTTCCTCTCAGATCTTCATGCCTGGCTCTATCACCTCCTCCAAGTCTGCTCAAATGTCACCTTCCTACGGAAGTATTCTCAAACTGCAGTGGACCCTTGAACAACACGGATTTGAACTGCACGGGTTCACTTATACATGGATTTTTTTCAATAAACACAGTACCTATATTTTCACTTTACAGATCTTTAAATTAACTAAGTGTGGGGAAAAGTTTCTGTTTGATTAGAGATCACAATACGCGGAATCAAAAGAACTAGAGTTTGAGTCCTGATTCTAACCAAACTGTTTTGGTGTCCTGCCCTTGGGTGAGTCAAATTTCAACTGCTTTGATTTTGAGGCAGAGAAAGCAGTACACATATTTTCAACCATGCAGGGGTTGGCGCCCTTGAGCCCCGTGTTGTTCAAGGTCAACTGTACATTATTTACAGATGCGCCCCCATCCACATCCTCCCACACACCCCACACACTTCCTTTCCTTCCCTTCTCTACTTCATTCTTCTTCACAGCACTTATCTTCTGATATTCTATGCAATTCGCTTATGATTTTGCTTATTATCAATAAATACCTTCCTCTCCCAGAATATAAACTCCATGTGGGTAAAAGGTTTTCCCTCTTTAGTTCACTGCTATATATCTACTGCTCAGGATGGGGCCTGGCACATAGTAGATATTCCCTCAATATTAGTAGAACCTATACCTATATGCATACACACATATATTATAAAGATCAAGATCCTTGACATAGTAAATTGAATTCATATTAATTGTCTCTAAACCCTCCTACATTTAGTTTATTCATCTATCCTACATTTTATATTTGGAAAACCCATTGTATATAGAAAAATTTTACATCTTGCTTGAGGAAGAAGAAACAACAGGACTCATTTTTCCATAGGTTTTTAAAGCTAATCATAATGTAAACTAATCTTCTGACTTCTAACGGGATGCTCAGAATAATTCTGTTGAAAGGCAATCAAGCATGAATGAACAACAAAAAAGTTATAAAAACAAAGATTCAGCTAAGGTTGAGGGGCAAACCTACAAAAGAAGACATTTTGTATTTTCCAGAGATAATCACCTCAAAAGCTTTACAACCTGAGTTCTCAGTAGTTGGGCAGGGAGTTCTGTGGTCCTACCAGAGAAATGACTCAGCTGTCACACTGGTGGGAAGCTCCACAAGTGAACAAGAGACAATCACTGAACCAGCTGGCCCTGGTGTAAATTAATAACTAAACTAAAGGTAGAGACTGATGTTGTCTTAGATCAAAAGGATGCTAGTTTTCCCCCAACCGTCTGACAATGAATGGTTTTCCTTCACGTACTCTCCCCTACCCTGCACTTAGAGGTGTGGATTCTTTTGGCTCCATTGCTGGCATTTCTCAGCAAGGTTGCTGAGGTTTTTTTGGCTTTGTTCTGATGATCTGACAAGATTCTTATGAATTTAGCGAAACTCTTCTTCAGATCTGTTTGAGGTCTCCGAGAAAAGAGGGATTCCTGATTTCGCAATGACTTTGTCTATTGAAACATGAAGATAGGTCACTCACACAATCATTTTTTTGACTAAGAGCTTTATCCATTTGCTTATTTTCCAGATCCATCGAGACAGAATATCTAGCTTTAGGCAGCAAAGAATCATATAATATCAGGATCTTATTATATTTCAGTTATTCCAAACACTGACAATAGTGGAAATCTGTAAAGACAACGTATACCCACACACAAATCAAATTATTAGCCTATCTTGAAACTTGATTTTAGCATTACCTTCAGATCAAGTATTTTTCCACAGCAATTTTCACTTCATCTGCTTTCTGGTGAGTAGATATTTAACTTCCCAGAACTTTCTGTGGTGAAAGCCCAAGAATGCTTGACCCACAGAAGGCTCTTAATACACTCTTGGTGTGGGAATTGAATTGGCAGATTTCAAACAGGAACAAAAGCCTGAGTGCATACGCCCTGTGGACCCATGTTAAGAGGAAAGTCCTAACTACACCCTCCTGTACTCAGGGGTATGTGTGGGTCCAGGGCAGGGGACAAAAGAACCTGCTGTCCTTCTCTGCGGGACTGTTACCCGGCTGCAGGGAGAGAGAGACCCTGCCAAAGCTGGACACTGGATCTGAGGCTGGCCTGCCATTGCCACCCCTGAGGAAACATGTGAAGGTTACTGTAGCTTTTCATTTCTTTTTCTTTTTTGTCTGAGAGTTTGCAGGCAGCTATGCTACTGGTGGTCTATAGCTAGAAAAGCCCCTAGCAGCATGACTTAGTTGGGAAGAGCAGGGGCCTGGAAACCAGGAAGACCTTATTTCAACTCTGTCCTCTGCCATTTATCCGCAGGCAGAATTTGGATGTTGAAGGCCCTTAAATGGCCAGAATTAATGACTAACATTAATAAGATGTTGGCTGGCATGAGTACAATTAAAGTACTGGATGGAGGTTCAAGTATGCAATTAGCGAAGGAGCACGTGGCTTGACATCACATCAGAAGCCCCAGAGAATTCAGCAGAGAGCCACAAGACAGCCATGAGCCTGCACTGTCGGGCAACTACTTAAAGAAACCATCATCATTCTTAGGCTGCATCTGAACAAGTCTGATGCCTCTATTAAGTAAGTTTATATTCTCGACACGATTTGAAGCCCCCAAGGACTACTGCTTTCAGTTCTGGGTTTATTTCAAGGAGGATATTGCTGACCATGAAGTATCCAGAGAAATGTAACTAGGATGGCAGCATGGTCTTAAGAGAGCTTTGCCTAAGAAACCTGGAAAAAACATCTTTCGGGAAGTATCGGGTCTCAGTCCTCAAGTATCTGAAGGGTTGACAGGTGGAGCAGATTCCTACACCAGATTCAAGCAACATTTCCTGGGCACTTACTATATTCAGGACACTGTGATAGGTGCTGTGTTATAGAAATTAATGACACACAGGACCAGTCTGCAGGCATTTGCAATTAAGTAAGATGAAATGCAAAGAGTCTGGGATCCCCGGTTTTCATACCAATTCTGTTCCCCACTAAGTATGTGACTTTGAGCAGTTTCTTATCTTCCTTAACTCGGCATTTTTTATTCATAAAGCAACACCACAGAGTTTTTCTGACAATTAAATGAGATAAATATCGATAAAAAGAATGAGAAATCAGTAACCGACTGGAACTGAGTAGATGGGGGAAGGCTTTACAAAAAGAGGCAACTTTTAAAGTGAACCTCAAAGGACAAGAGGGAGTTAATTCTGGGTGATAAGGGAGAAAAGGAAGATTAGCATTGCAGGTGGATGGGCCAGTATGAGCAAAGGCAGAGATACTGAGAATAAACAATTCTTTGGGGAGACCAGAAAGTAATACTGTGGCTGGAGTACAGAGGAAGAGTAAAGTGATGGTAACAGCTGGAAAGATACAACCCAGCTGACTTATGAAGGCCCTAGAACGACATGCCAAGGGGACCTGGGCCTGCGCGTCCGGAGCCTGTGCTCCACAGCGGGAGAGGCCACAACAGTGAGAGGCCCACGTACCACGAAAAAAAAAAAAAAAAAGTTAAAACTTGGGTTTTAACTCTTGACAGAAGAGTAAAGGAGATTTGGTGAACTTAGCCTTTCACACTAACTAGCTGTGTGGCCTCGGACAAAATTATTTATCACCAGAGCCATAATTTCCTTAATTGTAAAATTGGGAAAATTATACATACTTCAAAGGCTTTGCTTATTGCATACCATCTGGTTGCCATTTGTCACTGTCACTGTTTACCATAACCACCACTGCTGAAACCATTCAGGTAGATGAACTTGGCTAGGAATAGAGAATAATTAAGCAGGAAAAAAAAAGTTGAGGAGTGAATCTTAGGGAACAATTATTAAGGGATATACGGCAGAAGAACAGACTTGAAAGAAGCTCAGGAATAGTCACGGAGGTGGGCAGAAGACCAGGACAGACCATGAAGGACAAGGGGGGAATCATCGAAAATATCAAATCCTTCAAAAAAATAGGGGAGGGAAAAAATAAAGGAGAACATGGGATTTAGTGACGTGAAGGTTACCCTTGTTTAGTGAACTATTACGTAAGTGGAGTGGAGGCAGTTACGAATGTAACAGGATTCCGAATGGAATTTTCATCCAGACTCCAAAGGGATGTGTATCAGATACCCAAGTGAACTGTGAGATGGATCAGCTTCTGGAAATGTCAAAGTAGATGTAAGCAAACAACTACAGGCCTTGGTCTTCTTACCCACTTTCAAAGGTATAAAAGGCTTAAGTTAGTGGAGAGAAAGGGAATTTGTGAGACGGATTTCTTTAGAGAGAGCTGTGCTGTGAACACCCTCATTCCAAAAGAGGGGAAATGCTCCCTTCACCTCAGCTGGGGCTTCACTGGGAGGACTGAAGAGCTCGGTCAGCATCATCTGTGGATGGAGGGAAACAGTAGACTGGTGTTTGAGTGTCTGGCTTTCCCCCGAGAACCTCCGACAGAAGAGTAAAGGAGATTTGGTTGCAATGAATGGCTGGCTTATCATTGGAGCAAAAGATATATGAGTGCTGCAATGGATCTGAGGGAGTGGGCTGGCATGAAGATAATTTAAATTCTTCCCTAGAGGATCATCTGAGGCCAACAGGGAGAGCTTTGAAATCCGGGACTGAGGGAGAAATATCCCAAGCTGGAAGAGACTGAACGGACCACATCAAAGAAGAGTTGAATGTTCCCAGTGAGAGTCCCTGAAGAACCCATGAAAACACCCATAAGAGAAGGTGGCTTTGTAGAGCATCTGCTGGCCCAGAGAGTCCAAGCCATCACGGCACAGCACAGTCATGTAGGAGTCTCCACCCCTTTCTCATCACTCTGCTCCTGTGCCCCCTTCCCTACTCCGACCCTGGAAGGAGCAATAACAACACAGGGGAGGACAGTAAAGAGAAAGAAGGTTAGCAACTCCAACTGTTTTCCTTCAGAGAAAGAACTCACTACATTGGGCCCCAGATAGGTAAGGACAAGGAACTCCAATTTGGAGTGACTACTGTGTGGGACTAGATATTTCCACTTGTGCATTGAGATGGTGACTTGTAGCTAGGAGGGTCCATAACACCTGTTACTATCTTAGGAGGAAGCAGAAAAGTCTTCAGAGACTTGCCCAAGTGTCATTCAGTGGCAAGAGAAGAACTTTCACCACCATATACATGTAAAAGATAGTAAATTAAAAAATGAAAACATGATTCTTGAGTTTTCACTGTACCATTTACCCAAAGGTGTAAAAAGTGAGTCAGGATGAGTCGATGGAGGCTTCAAGGACAGTGATACCTTTTAAGCTGTTTGGCAGAGACAGAAAGAGTACTGTGATTGGATGAGATGATGGACAGCTCTCTTAGGATCGGGGAAATGTAGGCATGGCCATGAGTTGAGGAGAAAGAGACTGTAAAGCCAGGGTAAAACAACAAACCTTCAAGAACAACAGGAAGGAAATGTTGATAAGGCGAAGTCATCAGTAAGAGAAAAGACAAAGTCAAGGACACTATCATCGCCATTAGAAAGGAAGACTCTTCTTCCTTTGAAAGATGGGAGAAGGAGCGGAGAAGATGAGTGAAGATTTAGGGACATTTTGGTCTGGAAGGAAAGGAAAATAAAATAGTTTACTGTGAATGACTTTGAACATCCTGATGGTCTAGGAGGAAAGCTCATCTTCTAAGAATGAAGGCAGTGGGTGGTTTTTATCGCTCTGGAGGGCAAAATTAGGACCACTGTTGCACAAGCTAGAGTGAGATTTATTTGGGCTCAATATAAGAAAGGACTTATTAAAAATCAGCACTCCTGGACAGTGGAACTGGCCTTCTTATAAAGGTGTAAGTTGCCAGAACAGAGGGTTCTAGTTGGAGCTGGATGAACCAGTGTAAGAAGGGAGGGTGAACTTACAGGTCTCCAAGACTCTTCATGTACAGGATTCATTCTCAGTGTTATATTTTGTAGGTTTTTCCATGTGAACAAGTCAGGGATCATTGTTACTGAATACAATAAAGAGAAGCCCATGAGGACTGGAAGAGAAAGTGTAAAGAAAAGACTGCATATGTTATACAATGTCTTGCTTTCCTAAGGAGAAAATTATCTATTTGTAGCAAAGGAACTATCTTGTACTTGAGTTAGATTCTGTCTCCAAGGTATAATATGTCTCTATATGTCTCCAAAGTATCTATATGTCTCCACAGCTTGGCAGTGGGTTAAATTAGAAAACATCACTATGTTCCAAGAGACTTTATATTTATGCATGAGCTAAAATGTAGCCATGGTGGAGGAAGTCTCCAGAACCCCTTTAGTTTTCCCACAGCTAAGAGGCAAATGGGAACTTGCTGACAAGAGTAAAGCACGTTAGCCAATGGGCTCTCTGTTTGGAACTCACAAAAAACACACTCGATTTTCTATTCGAAAACGAAATGTCACAGAAACTTGGCAATTATTCCACAAGACAGTTATAATTTTTGTTAAATAAGAACTTTACATCCCTAATGTCAACATCTACTGAAACAATAAAGTATTCCAGCATCAGGTGTCAGCATCTCAAAGAAATCTGCCCACAGATTCAACTTAAAGTAGCCACATTGTGCAATTAAAATTCAAATCTATAAAGAACTGTCAGTCTGCTGTGACCCATCAGATATCTCACCGCAATATTTCTCCAAAGAGATAAAATACACAAGAACAACAAGCAACAATTAATATTGAGTCAAAGTTCAGCACCTATGATCCTTTGACATCTTTAGACATAAGCAATATTAAAAGTCATAAGAGGGACCTATTTCACGGAAGTGTTACTGTCTACAATTATTGGTGCCTAGAGCACTGCCTGCCACATGGTAAGTTAGTTTAGGTTACTGAATAAGTGAATGGATGCATGCAAGACTGAATGAATTTTGTTAGCAGTACCTCAAAAGCCACTTTGTGAGGAGGTCTCGTCAATCCAGACACTGAGCATCTTCCCGGTGTTCCCAACGACCTTGTGGTTCAGCATCACCAGCCCCAGGACAGAGCAGCCGGGCCATTAAAACCCCTTTGACCCAAATCAATGTGGACCTAAGGCCTGGGCCTCCTAAACATTGTCAGTTTCAGAAGTCTGACTGGTTCTAAATGTGGTTTGGTTTAATCTTCCAGAGATTCCCTCCAGAAAAGAGTGGGTATCTTCAAAGGTCTCTTAAGTTCCCCTTACCTCCATCACAGGAATAAAAGTTGAGAGTGGGAAAAAGCAACAGAAAACCACTTTTCTTGCTCTAAAGAGCACCAAAAGCAAATCTTGGTGACATCTGCCTCCAATTAAGCCCAGTCAATGCATCTACGTGGCTGAGTCCAGCTGCAGTCCACCAGGAGGTATATTTCAGCTGAGGTGTCATTCACTAACATTATTCACTAAGTAATAAGGACCACAGTTCTGAACGTGCTTTGACATTTATTATCTCATTTGAGGTCCATTACAACCCAGGGGGGAAAAAAAAGGTGTTTTACAGAATAGGAAGCAGGCTTGGAGATGTAGAGACCACACAGCAAGTAGGACATGGAGCTTGGACTAGACCTTTGTCTTCTAATCCAGGGGTCCCCAACCGCCGGGCCGTGGACCGGTAGCAGTCCGCGGCCTGTTAGGAAACGGGTCGCCCAGCAGGAGGTGAGCGGCGGGCAAGCAATGGAAGCTCCATCTGCCGCTCCCCACTGCTCCCCACTGCTCCCCACCGCTCCCCACTGCTCACATTACCACCTGAACCATCCCCCCCACCCCCTGTCCGTGGAAAAATTTTCTTCCACGAAACCAGTCCCTGGGGCCAGAAAGGTTGGGGACCACTGTTCTAACCTTGTCCCAATACTGTTTCTACTACACTAGGTTCTAACCCTATTTTCCCATCACCCAGAGTTGGGGAAAGCAATCAGTGGTGCAGGGCGCTTCTGCTTCATCTCATTCAGGACATGAGTCCTTGGAAAGTGGGCAAGATGGAATATTTCTAGAAACATTTATCAAGTGGATTCTGGGTACCTGACACCATGGGGGTCCATAAGAGAGGAAACATCCCTTCTAGAATCACATACCCAGAAAGAACACTATACTCCAGGTGGGTCTTCCTATTGCAGGAAAAAGCTGGACTGGCATTCCCCAGAGACAGGACCTGGTGTCCGTGTGGACACACACACTCAGTCTCCCCAAAGTCTTAGTGCAGTTTGAAACTTTCATAACTTCAAAAGTATAAATGCTACAAACTTAACAAAAGCATCATGTGGAAGCTTAGTTATTTACCTTTCTTCTGTACTTTTATGCTAGACTTACTATATTTCTATACTAATTTTTGTGAATTTTGAGTAACACTTTTAATTTTTGTTTCAGTCAACATTTGCCATCTTCAGTCAGAGGGGCTCTATGGTTTAATAATACATGATACGCCTACAATAATACAGCAAATGAGCCACATCTCACAAGAAGGCTGCAGCCCACTAAAAGCAATCCTCACATGTGCTACTGTTAAAATACATTGCTCCTAACCAAGCTTGTAGCACTGGCTTTTTTTAAATAAAAAAAAAAATCCCAAGAGCTCTACTTCCTGTCTATGCCAATTCAACTTTATCTTCCTAGATACAATCCATCCTGTTAAAATTCTGTGGATCCTCATCTGTCTCCTACCATATTAATTCCCCTCCCAGATGATTTCACCCACACGCCATCAACTTTCTCAAATGGGCATCTCTAACGATGCTAAACTATACAGAATCCAAGGAAGAACCCTGGGGTGTGACTCTCAGCCGACAAACAGCCCCTCCCTTCAGGGACCTTATGGGGCCAATTCTAACAGAGATCTCTCCCAGCATATTCCACCTATAAATCAGCATTGACACTTCTGGAGGAGGCAGTTCAATCAGTTACAAACACAACCACCTCTATCCTTCAGACCATACATTTTCATCTTAGTCGAAGGGATTTCAAGAGGGGCTCTGTCAAGTGCATTGCTGAAATTCTCAGCCCATCCCTCTGGTCCCCCTGGTGAGTGATCCTACCTATGAAACGTAAGGGGAGAGGCAGTCTTATCACAGCTCTGTTGTTTATGTATTCTAATTACGATAAAGCTATAACTGGGCAAATCGAAAGACAGGACAAAACAAACAAGGGAAAATGAGTTTACTTGTAACTCAAGTTCAAAGAAAATCTGGACAACTCCAAACAATATTTGTCCCCCCCCAAAAAAGATATGTCAGACACCTAACCCTGGTACCTGTGAATGTGACCTTACTCGAAACAGAATCTCTGCAGATGTAATCGTGTCAAGGTGAAGTCGTACTGGATTAGGGTGAACCCTAATCCAATAACTGGTGTCCCGATAAGAAGAGGGACATTTGGACACACAGAGAAGCCCAAGTGAGGATGGAGGCAAAGGCGGGAGTGATGCTACAACAAGCCAGGGATACCAAGGATTAATGGCAACCATCCGCAACTAGGAAGAGGCACAGAAGGATTCTTCCCTAGAACCTTCCGGAAGGAGCACAGCCCTCCCAATACTTTGATCTTGGACTTTTGGCCTCCAGAACTGTTAGAGAATCAATTTTTGTTGTTTTAAGCCACTGTGGTTCTTTGTTACAGCAGCCCTAGAAAGCAAATACAACACCTAAGCAAAAATATGTTAAGTTTGAAGTCATGCTTATTAACACTGGAGTCAAGGACACTCGGGAATTGGTAAACAGAGAGGATGAACAGAAAGGACAAATACCATATGATATCACTTATATGTGGAATCTAAAATATGACACAAATGAACTGATCTACGAAACGGAAACAGACTCACAGACATAGAGAACAGACTTGTGGTTGCCAAGGGGAAGGAGGGGGTGGGGGAGGGATGGAGTGGGAGTCTGGGATCAGCAGATGCAAGCTAGTATATAGAGAACGGATAAATACCAAGGTCCTACTGCAGAGCACAGGGAACTATATTTAATATCCTGTGATAAACCATCATGAAAAAGAATATGAAAAAGAATGTATATACACACACACACACACACACATATATAACTGAATTTGCTGTACAGCAGAAATTAATACAACACTGTAAATCAACTAGACTTCAATTAAAAAAATTAAATTAAAAATTTAAATAAAGGACGGGTGAGGTTTAGACGCCTGAGCAGGTGTCAGGCCTGGCAGGGGTGAAGTAAGTTTGTGAAGAAACTGGTCAGGTGAGTTTGAGGGTGTTGGCTTGGAGGCTGGGGGGTGAACAGAAGGTGACAGCCTGTGACAGGCAGCTCACCAAGGAGTTACTTATCCCTCCCAGGTAAGAGGTAGGCACTTCTCAACAAAATCCGCTCACTTTTTAATGGCAGCAAATCATAAATTCATCAGTTTATCATCAATATACAAGCAAAACCATGTGAAGCTTCCTGTCTCCAATTTGGCATTTCCCTTGACTATGTTTCATCATTTCTAAATTAGACCACAAGCCACGCAGGGGAAGGATCTGTTGGCCTGTCTTGTCTCTATATATAGTGCTGCATCCACCATGGTAGAAGGTGCTAAGAATCCAGTGATTGATGACGATATTGCTAAAATGGTTACATTTGGAGCTGGAAGAAGGAAGGCATTTTTTTTTTCCATGTGAAAACAGGGGAGGGAGGAGGCTCCCTTGCAGTTTCTAATATTGATCTGGCTCTACTGTAGCCCCATGAAATAAACGTCTGTAATGGCAGAACGCCTCACTGCAAAGACCTTAAGAGCCATCTCCAGAAGCTTTCCCAGCAGTAATTAGGGGGATGTATTATTGCTAATCCTGAACACACTGGGAGCTGGGTTAATTTTGAGAGATAAAATAAAAGTGCTGCCTTGTGGCAAAGGACCACTTCTTGGCGCCATTAAATCAAGCACAGCCCTACGCCAGTATTAATGCAGTAGATTCCTGGGCCCCCCGCTGACGCTCCTTTTAGGAAGCGACTATGGAAGAGGCCAAATGAAGCCTCAACGTGCAAATACCATTTAGCAAGTACAAATAAGCTGGGCTAAATCATGCTCAGAGCATGCAAGGAAAGATTCAAATGTTAATACATTAGCACCAGAACATGCTGTACAAGCAACAGGGAAATTGCAGTTGTCAACGTGTGAATTTAGTCTCAGGGCAGGTTCATCCAAGGAAGTAAAAATCTCCATTTAGACTTCTTTCTACCCCCTCCCCCAATCCACGTGTTTCTCTGAGGATGGGGGAGGACACTGTTACTCAGAAATGTAGTTCACACCAAGAAATGCTTAGGGTATATTCATCCAGGGAAAGGATGTGAAGTTCTCACTTTCTCACTAAAACAGTTTGGGGCTTCCCTGGTGGCGCAGTGGTTGAGAGTCCGCCTGCTGATGCAGGGGACATGGGTTCGTGTCCCGGTCCGGGAAGATCCCACATGCCGCGGAGCAGCTGGGCCCGTGAGCCATGGCCACTGAGCCTGCGCATCCGGAGCCTGTGCTCCGTAACGGGAGAGGCCACAGCAGTGAGAGGCCCGCATACCGCAAAAAAAAAAATAAAATAAAATAAAAATTAAAAAAATAAAATAAAATAAAATAAAATAAATAAATAAAAAAATAAAAATAAAATAGTTTGAAGTGGTCCTTCAAATGGCCAAGCCATATGTGCCGGTCAATATCCCTTGACGCGTGTGTGTGCGTGCACACGTGTGCATGTGTGTATATATATGCATTCCTACTAATAAGAAAGGTTTCTAAAGGGAGAGTACAAGGGATTTTTCTGTTGTACTTTTCAGAAAGCCTGCCTGCCCACCATCGCAGATGAACACGAATAGGCTGCGGCGTTGTGAGTTGAGAGAACGTTGTCAAGAGGGAAAGCCCAGCCCCAAGGCCACACCAAGCAAGGCGGGGTCGGGGGGAGAAGCCCCAAGTCTACCTGGGGGCTGGGTAGAGATGGAGGGCTAGGGAACCCCAGGCCAGCTCTGCTGATCTGCAACTGAGCTGTATTGCTGTTCGAGTCTGACAGGCTGTTTTCCGTATCAAAGCAACAAATGAAATTCTCACTTCAGAACGCATCTGGCCTCTCAGACCATTCTATCAGAAACAGCTATTTCCTTTAAATCGAAAGTCAAGGCTGCCGGCTCTTCTGCCTGACTCCTAACATTCGGTTGTTTTGCACAATGGCAAAGCTGTCTCATCCTGAAGAAGGCCCTCCCAGAGGACAGTATATGTGTGATAGGTGTACATAAATCTGTGCCCCCAAGGATAGTCTATCAGAGATAAAGATGGAAGGCATTTAGAGAAAACTTATTTAGAGGGAAAGAGACACCACACCACTCTTCCAGTTAAGCCCTTCCAACCAAAATGGCTTAAATCTCTTCAAGGGATATATCGATATAAACTTTTATTGGGCATTTAAAGTTTTCATGATAAAGGGACAATCTCTCTTAGTCTCATCCCTCCCTATATACCCTAAGTCATATTAAAATGACGAAATAATTGTAGTGTGTTTAAATACATGTAACTCTACGTGATACGTAGATACGCCATGTGAATGTACATCAGCTGTATTGGAGCTCCAGTATTTCCCAGCCACTCACTCAAAAACTCACTGATTTACATGCATTCATCTAAGCAAGAAATTCACTATCACGTCAAGAAGTATTTCCAACTAGCAACAGTTTGAATTGTCAATAAATATATACTATGTCCCTAATTAAACCAGAAGTAGTATGATCAAGGAAAGGTCTCTGTTCAGGACAATAATCTTCCCTGTGATGCTGTTAAGATTCTGAGATGATTTATGGTATCAAAAAACATCATCCTTGAAATTACAACCTTTCACATTCATTTGCTAAGAGGCACCTTTCCCTCTTTATCAACTGTTCCTCCTCGAACAAATGTAAAAAAAAAAACCACATTCCATTTTCAATGGAAGGAAGCTTCCCTCCTCTCTTTTGATCCTTCATAGATTCTAATGACATACAAATTCTGAAGCATTTAAAGGAAAAGGACACACAACCATCTTTCTCGGTTAGGACCTGAAGGATAACGGAGGCCATGCGAAAGCTGAGTCTAGACATATACTCAATAATTTTATGTTACACATCTTTCAACTATGCATTTTGACAAAAATATATAATTAAAAATGTAGGAATATGCACCGTGATTTTTCTATAGAACATCAATGTAGTTATGAAATGGTTATAAATTAGCCACTGGTAATTTACCCTTTAAATGATTTAACCTTTCCAATGATCATTTCATCTGTTTTCTATATTAAAAAAAAAATCAAAGAAATTCAAGATATGGAAAAGCCATGTTGGTTGAGGATCTGAAACTGATTTGGTAGCTTTTGAGTTGACATAATCTTGGCCTGGTGCAGCTCATTTTGGAAAGCTGCCTCAAATTTCCCCTGGTTTTGAACTTTTTTTTTTTTTCCTTACCACTTTCATCTAGCAAGAAATCATCCTGGTAACGGAACTTCTCCGGTCCACATGCAATAAAAATGTCATCGTCACCAAAGAAGTCCTGAAGGCACATCACCTACAAGAGAAAAGCATGACACTCAGCAAGGGGTCAGCAGAACAGCAATTACAACAATGCATCCCTGCAAGTGGACATCTGCATAAAGCCACTTCCCATCTAATGGAATCAACAGGGCAGCGTCTCCAGAGGAATTTCAAAAGAAGGTTTCAAGCATCTGTTACTAGTAAGAAACTTGTTCCGTTTCAGTGGTGCAGGAAGACGGGATAAGGAAAACAGAACCGGTAACTGTCACATTTATTACTTGATATATCAATAGGATATGAGGTAAGAACCCTTTATTTTCATAACAGAGAGGATGCAGCAACATGTGGAAAAGGAGCGCTCCTTCACTCTTCTGAATGTAACAGTCCTTGATAGCAATAAAAGTCAGCATCTGATTTTAGCAACAAATACATTTTCTAGTAACTGATGCCACAGTTGCCATACACACGATGATCCTTGGGGTAACAAATGGAGAAGAATAGTTATATCCTAACAAGAATAGAACAATCTACTTGAGACCCATTCTACCTCTGGCTAAAACAAAAATGGTACCCTTCATACAAGGAATAATAGAAAAAGTCAGTTATTTCTGAGATTTAGATACGGAGGAACTGTATGCCCTGCACTCAAGCTAAGCTAAACTTTAACACTCCTGTGGGCTCCCCAGCTTGTAGTCACACAAAGGGAAAGTTTTTAAACAACTTTTTGATATTTATTCAATTTCTTCTCCAATACGAACTTTGAGAGCTAAATGCCGCTTTCCAAAGTAAACGTGGTCCAGATGAATAATTTCAAGCTTATTGCTCTCTGTCTGTGGATACGTGGACGTGCAGTGTAATACTTTTTTTGCTCACAGTATGTATAATGCCAGCAGAAGGCACCGGAAACACTGCTGATTTCTATCTATTTTCAATTTTCTTTGCTTGGAGCAGATTGTAAAGCGGTCAGTTGAAGGCACCATTCAGAGCTGCATGAAATAGACTTTATTTATCTATTGCACTTTCCCTTGGATATTTAAGGACCAGAGACAAGCTTCCCCGTGTCTGGTATGTGAGATATTTTTGGTCTGTGTTTCCTACGAGCCCCTCCCTTATCTGTTGGTAGCTTCATCCACAGAGAACCTGTGGGGTTCTGTTCCTTGTCAGTTCCTGTAGCATGACCCTGACAAGTCAAAGATGCTGTAGGACTTCCAGAAATAAGATGGGAGAACACTTTAGAGTCCCAAATGCAATGCTGTGGAGGCTTTAGATAGTTTTTCTCAAATAATCTCTCATTTCCAAATAATCGCTTGGCTGAGGTTTTAGGAATGATATTCCTCTAACAGTTTGATAGTAAGCATTAAGTATGAGTGAAGGACAGTCATGGTTGTCAGTGCTTATTCTGTCTGCAAAAGCTTTGAAAACACAGGTGTCTTAAGGGGGACTTTGAAATCATCGAGGAAGACGGACCCAAGGTCTTAAGACTCGTGTTAGAAGCTCTGTCTACTTGGGTTAAAAACAGGCTCGTTGAATTCAGAACCCACTCTCCGTTTTACTCCTCTCATGACCTTGTTCATTTTTACCTTTATGACACAGCACTCCTCACCCCAGCTTTCTTTATCAGCATGGGTATCATCCCAACCAACCCTACATAGGCCGTTGTCATTTTACGTGCAGAAGTCCACATTGTGCCGACTGTATGTCCATTAGCATACAGCACACACGCATACAAAAATGAGTAAGAATGGGAAACCGTGTCTTTTTCGGGCACAATGTGAATTAACCCTAAAAAAGCAGTATTTCCTAAAGTGAGAATGATTAATAGCATTTATGCCCAAAATGGTCCTATGGTCAAAGAGATTTGGGAAATATTTAACCAGTATAAACAGGTTTCTTTATTTCTGGTCTTCTCAAAACCCTTAGTGTGCTAACGTACACTGCAACTCCAAGGAGGAGATGATAGAAGAACATAGTGTTTCCCAGACTTATTTGATTCTGGAACCCTTCTCACCCGCACTGGTATGAACTCCTGTTTGACAGGGTCCCTTTGGTACCATGCTGACAGCCATAAGTGACAAGAACACACAGAGGAAATAAGAGTCACTTACCTACTCCTGAGCAGCCATGTTTCTCTAGCTGATAAATATTTATTGGCTAATTTTTAAATCATACAAACGTTTATGCTGGGCCTACTCTGTGCCAGGCTTTGCGCCAAATTTTATCATGACAAAGCTCTGATGGATGAAAAGTACTGTTTTCCAAAAGAAACTGTCCTTTCTTTCCTCACAGTCCCATCATTTGCATTTTAGAGCATCAGATGGCCAACGAGAAGACATTCATCTACTGGTGCCTATTTTATGCCACTGCTAAGCAGACAAATAACTATCAAAACTACAGCGTGTTATAAGCAGGTTGCCAGCCAACTCCCGTCCATCATAATCCCATGACCAGCCTCCCAGACTCAGACTCAGAGAACAGAACAGACAATGATGCAGCCTGGACGGTTTAGGTATAATTCTGTTGGCAAGTGGGAACTGAAAAAGGATGAACTTTTGATGTTGTTTCCAGCTCCAGGATTCCAAGAACGTAAAAGGAACGCAGTGATGATTAAGGAAAACGAACTGTCATCGCTCAGCACAAAAAAAAAGGGAAAAGTCCTTTCAATGCCAAGCAACATGGATTCACTTACGTCTCAATTTTCAGTGACTAAAATCAAGAATTTGTTCAACTGTCAGAAACTGTGATGTTTTCTATGCTTTCTGCTCTGGCACCATTTAGCCATTTCCCTGCTCACAACCTCCCACCAGACAAGGTGGGTACGGTCAGTAGATCAAATTCAAATTTACAAAACTGCTCCCTGTTAGAAGCCTCGGTAAAACAGTTGATAGCAGAGGCTTAGACACAAGGTTGCAATAAATATGGATTCAGGATCATCTATGCCCTTCAATTCTCCGTGCTCCCACTCTTTCTCACTGATATTGAGGTTAGCTGTAAATGTATTCCATCTAACAATAAAGAATAACAGAGGAAGATTTATATCCCTTGTCTCTAGGCCAATATACTTTGAGAACTTTCCTTTAGGCATTACCATACATTCTGACATCAAAAGATTAGAAAAGATAGAGAAATGTAAAACCAATGTTGTGCAAAATGATCTGACTTTATATATTTACACATTGCTATTCCTTTTTAAGTTTGAGGTTCTCAAAAGTCAGCCTGGTAACCAGCTTGGAGAAATAAGTTCCATTTATGGATTTAAAAAAAAACATGCTCCTTGCTACAACAAGATAGTGAGAGTTGACCTATTCTTTCATGAACTCTCTGGTTGGTAGGTATCAGCTGTTGGAATCATCCATCAGGATTAGATCCAGGGAAGATGCAAAGGCAGAGATAAGAAGTTTGAGAAAAGAAAGTCCAACCTGTTCCTGTTTAACCATCATTCTCTTGCCCCCAGAAGAGTCCGTACTGTCAGCATACACCCACCTTCACTGCCTCCATGGCCACAGATGCTGCCTCTGTACCGTCTCCCAAGCCCAGGCCTTTCCTGCCCCTCCTCTTCACCCCCATCACCACATCAGTCCAGAGCTTAGCCTCTCACCTGTGGACCTTAGCATTTCCCTCTCATGGTTTTTCTCACTCCCATCTGCTTTCTCTCCCACCGGTCCTATTTAATTCTCTTAATCTCCTTCTCCTCAGAAAACTTTCACCATCTCCCTCCATGGCTCAGAAAAGCATCAATGGCTTATCACCAAATTAAAGTTCATCTTTGAGCTTGGCATTCCAGACTCTTCAAAATGAGGTTCCAACCTATCTTTCAAGTCTATGGTAGGTTTACCCATGACATGGTGCCTGATACTTCATAAGCACTGGATGAGTGGATGGGTGGGTGGGTGGATGGATGGATGGGTGGATGGATGGATGGGTGGGTGGGTGGATGGTTGGATGGAGAGATAAATCTAAGTACTATGCTCCAACCTGGAACAACCAACTATGTTCCAGTTTATCTGCTTTACTTATTCTCCTTGGAAAAGGGCTTTTTCTTTCCTATGCGTGTGTGGCTTTGGTATGATTTTTTTCCCCATTAGGCATCCCCTCCTACTAACTCTCTGCCTATTCAAATCCCTCCTATGAGTCAAAGCTCAGTTGAAGATCCAAGCCTTACCTTCTCTATCCACTCCAATCCAGAGTGACTCGCCCCTGCTCTGAACACCTAATCTTCACTCAGTAACTGTTCACTGGGCACCTATTATTGGCCAGCCACCGTGCTAGGCCTTGAGAACATGACGGCCCTCATCCTTCCCCTATTCATTCCCAGCACATGTGTGCATAGACCGACACTCCTAACACACTGTGGTGAATTAGTAATTCAGCAGAGAGTAACCTGCAATACCTTCCAGTGGTTTGTCATGGGTCTGGAGGCAGGCGGCTGGGGTGCAGCTCGGGCTCTGCCATTACCACTGACTTGAGCAAGTCAGGAAACCCTGCTTCTAAAGATCCTAAACTTTGGGCAGAGGCAGTGCCTCCCTGAGTGCGATTCTGTGCCACAATGCAGAACATCTGCTCTGGCACCACTTCCCAGGAGCACAGCCCTGTCGTCAAAGCCCGGGTTCTGCATTAACCCAGCCCTGCCCCGCAGATGCTATTCTCTATGCCTCCTTATCATATTGGTGGTTGTAAGAATTCGACTGTGAATCTGAAGAGAATAAATCCTCAATACATGTTAGCTATTTTTATTAGCTCAAATATAGTTTTCCTTCAAAATAAGTATAAATCAAATATATACCTAATATAAACAAATAAAACATTTTTTTAAAAACTTAGTATGCAACTCCTGGGCACAACGAACAGCCTTCTTCTCTAAGTAGATTTGGGTCAAATGTAGCATATGGGTGCCCCTTCTCACTTTGAGAATAGGGGTTCTACTGGTATAATTATCTTGGTGCAAAGCACACTTTGAATTAGTATCGGAATTGGTGCAAAGCTGGTAGAAGTTGCTAACAAGAAGTTGGGGGGCTTCCCTGGTGGCACACTGGTTGAGAGTCCGCCTGCCGATGCAGGGGACACGGGTTCGTGCCCCGGTCCGGGAAGATCCCACATGCCGCGGAGCAGCTGGGCCCGTGAGCCATGGCCGCTGGGCTTGCGCGTCCGGAGCCTGTGCTCCGCGGCGGGAGAGGCCACAGCAGTGAGAGGTCCGCGCACCGCAAAAAAAAAAAAAAAAAAAAAAAAAAAAGAAGTTGGGTTCATGCCTCTGATTTCCATCCAGTTTCCACTGAAATGATGCTGTGACACTCATCTGCAAATATGTTTGCCTGCTTCCACACTTATATATATAGTTCTATGAACCATTATCTTAATCAGGGCCTATCGGCGTCTGTCACCAACTTTTAGTTTTGTGGAAACCGGAGATTTGTGTTCCTCTGTGAAAAGCGTCCTTTGTTGAAATGTCCCTACACTAGGAAAGAAATTATAGATGTACTGTATACAATTCATAAAAGACGTAGTCAGTTTTATGGCACACAAGGCTTAATATTCCATCAATTAATTTTCAGTTCTTATCTAACACTTTGGTTACTATGTGAAAATCTAATCCCAAATATAAACATTCCATGTATAGCATCCGACTTTATCCCTGGTGGTGGTTAGCATGATACCATAACCACCGTATCTGAAAAAGCATGGATGATTATAATTGCCAGATGTGCTGGAAAAAGCCTTTGAATGAGGATCAGGATACAGAGGTTCTGAGCACAGATTTGCCATAGTCATTGATACACTTGGACCAGTTACTTAAATTCTCTTGCTTATCAGTTTCTGTAATGGTTCTGTTTTACCACAGTAATTATGTGACGAAGATATAAAGAAAAGATGAAAATTCTCTTTGGGGTGTGATACAGCAACAAGAATATTTCTATATATATTACTATGCTTAATCTTCAATATACATTATTACATTTAAGCCCCTCTACTATGAAGGAGACAGACTATTAAACAATAGTTAGATGCTACTATTTTCCCTACCTTAAGATTTAAAAAAACTTAGCCAGATTAAACAGAAGATCAATAGGAATTTGAAACCAGGTCAGTTAGAATTCAAATGCAGGCTCTTAACTACCAAGTTTCAGGAAAACAAGTCTATTCAAATTCACAGAAACATGTACCCTTCCATTTTGTATTATAAATTTCAGTTGATAAAACCATTTAGTTATCCCATATATTGTACATTAATAGCTTATAATAAAAAGTGTCTAATAAAAATTATTAAAGCAAGTTTGAATTATTTCTTTGACTCAAGGAAAACATTATTCAGTTTTCTGACATTCTTTATGTGAAATCTGAATGCATATCTTTCCCATTAACTTGTCTTTATGCACTCTCGTCCCAGGGGACCAAGCTGCTTACATGGAGGGCGGGGGGGAAATCACAGCAGACAAATATGGACTTCCTCTGCTCTGAGCTTCCGGTATGAGTTGCTCTGCAAGGGCAGAGATTCAAACAAAGGCAATAAAAGCATCTGCTATTTACACATTTCCAAAGCAGGACTGTGGAATCCATTCCCCCTCACTGGAATGAGATCTCCATGGTGACGCTGACATCAAGGAACAGGGCGAGCGTCTCAGCAGCGCCTGTATGATGAGATTTTCTTTACAAGAGTGACCTCTACCAACGAAATTAGGGATATCTCTGCAGGCATGGCCTCATAGGTTTGAAGCCACACCAGCCACTGGGTCTTTATCAGGTGTCTCCTGGTATGTTAGAGACGCTAAAATATTTCACTGTCACCTATTTAATGTATTTTAAGTGAAATTACAAACCACCACAAAAAATAAAAGCCAAGAAATTCAGTCCATTTATTGGAATCATTGAGTATCCCTATCCTTTCTGTTTCAATTTTCTTTTTTAAAAAAAGGATATAATACTAATTATAATAATTTCTTCTTGATACCAGTTAAAGAGGGTAGCTTTAAAGGTTCTGTTGTCTACATTTTGATGAGATAATCTTTACCAAAAAGGAATACTTAGACCTTTGAAAAAATGTCCAGTCACCTGTGTATCTAAGGCACCAGAATCAACAAACTCCTTTCTACACAACTCGTAATATGACCATTATAATTAGCTCTCAGTTAAAACCTGGCACACATAGGCCCCCTCCTCCTGTCAAAACTTAGTTTTGAGAAGATTTCTCTTCCAATTTCATTCCATACTTGGCTTCATTTCTTAACTCTTAGCATTGAACGTTGTTATGACACATGATATTATAAGTCAACCAGTGTGAATTTTCCTCTTCTATAATCATGTAATTCCATACATTTCTGGTTCTAAAATATGTCTACAATTAGTTTATAGCCAAATGTTAGGAATACGTTATGTTATTGTCACAAAAATACATTCTCCACTGTTCCTTTATCACTTTTTCATTTCTTTGATGACAAACCTATGCAAATGGTAGTTTATCTTACAATTGCTCTTCTAGCTAGAAATTCTAGTGGGAAGCTGCTGCATAGCACAGGGAGATCAGCTCGATGCTTTGTGACGACCTAGAGGGGTGGGATAGGGAGGATGGGAGAGAGACGCAGGAGGGAGGGGATATGGGGATATATGTATACGTAGAGCTGATTCACTTTGTTATAAAGCAGAAACTAACACAACATTGTAAAGAAAGTATGCTCCAGTAAAGACGAAAAAGAAGAAATTTCTAATAAAGAAAAATATTTTCAAGAAACTCTGGTTCTTCCCCAGAAAAAGATATAACCAGTAAGAAAAGCAATACATTATTCTAATAATAGTAAAATAATAGTAACAGAGAGAAGAAAAGAAAGATCCTCAAACTGCTTTTTACAAGTTTGAAGCTCTAGGATCTTTTTTTGCAAAAGTGGATAATATTGTTGAAATTCAGAACTGGCTAGGAGCTAACAATGGAATAACATGCTGATGCTTAAAAGAAATGGAAAAAAGAAACGTTCTCTTTTGAAATGCAAGCAATTTAATTTGCTGGGTCAACCAGAAAAAAAAAATCCAAACAATTATGGAATAGAAGTACATCTATTCCTTGAGTGTGTTCTCAGCCGCTGGCTCACACGGACATCAGCTAGGGAAGACCGCCGTGGAGCATCCTCTCTGATGGAGCAATGCGCTCTTCATACGGGGTCACCATCCTTCATGGGACAGCAACCTATTCTAAATGATTTATCTTTCATTACTTATCATATTTTTAAAATGCTAACATCTCTTTTTCTTCTTCTTCTTTTTTTTTTTTTGGAGTAAAGTGACCCTCTAGTACCAAATACTGACAGGGGGCATTGGCTCTGCCACCTAATAGGTATGTGACCTTGGGCAGCTATTAAACGTCCTCAGCCTCAGTTTCTGCATCTGTAAAATGGGACTTATTGTGCAGAGTTCCTTGAGAATTCAACGAATGAAGGTAGTTAAAGCCCTCAGTAACTACTGGCCCACAGGGAAGCCACAGGGGGATGGGCAGCTGCTACTATTAGTGCTGGCACTGGTCAGGCATGGTAGATCTCTGAGCCAGGCATCATGCTGGGGAATCTGGGGCTACCATTTGAGAATGGAATACTAAATACTACCATTTGAGAATGGAATACTAAAACCTTTGAACATCTGGAAAAGAGGAGTGTAGAGAACAGAGCTGACCTCAGAGGCCTCCAATTCTGCCCTCTTGACAAGTTAATGTAACCCCAATCCCACTGCTGTGTTTGCTTTCTCCTGAGACTTCCCTCCTGTTGGCTACGACATCCTTAAAATAGCTTACTTTAAGGGCTTCCCTGGTGGCACGGTGGTTAAGAATCCGCCTGCCAATGCAGGGGACACGGGCTGGAGCCCTAGTCTGGGAAGATCCCACATGCCGTGGAGCAACTAAGCCTGTGTGCCACAACTACTGAGCCTGCGAGCCACAACTACTGAGCTTGTGCTCTAGAGCCCTCGAGCCACAACTACTGAGGCTGCATGCCACAACTACCGAAGCCTGCGTGCCTAGAGCCCATGCTCTGCAACAAGAGAAGCCACCGCAATGAGAAGCTCGCGCACCACAATGAAGAGTAGCCCCTGCTCGCCACAACTAGAGAAAGCCCACGCACAGCAGTGAAGACCCGACGCAGCAATCCATCAATCAATCAATTAATCAATAAAATCTATTAAAAAGAAATAGCTTACTCTACCTGCCACTCTTCATTTAAGGAGTTAAACCATAGTGCAAGAACATGGCAACTGTCACACAGTCCTCTCTTTAAAGAGGGCACAAATAATCTCTGATCTGAGCTCAGAAGCAAATACACACCACTTACCTCAAAGATGGATGCTACGGTCTGAATGTGTCCCCCCAAATCTATATGCTGAAATCCTAGCCTCCAATGTGATGGTATTGGAAAGTAGGGCCTCTGGGAGGTGATTAGGTCATGGGATTAGGGTCCTTATAAAAGAAGCCTGAGGGGGTTCCTTTGCCCCTTCTGCCAGGTGAGTTTACAGCAAAAAGACAGCCATCTAGGAAGCAGGCTCTTACCAGACACTCAATCTTGGATTTCTCAGCCTCTAGGACTGTGAGAAATAAATTTCTGTTGTCTACGACCCACCCAGACTACAGTACTTCTTTTGTTTGTATTTTATTTATTTATTTATATATTTATTTTATTTATTTGGCTGTGTTGGGTCTTCGTTGCTGCGTGTGGGCTTTCTCTAGTTGTGGTGAGCGGGGCCTACTCTTGGTTGCGGTGGCTTCTCTGGTTGTGGAGCACGGGCTCTAGGCACGCGGGCTTGAATAGTTGTGGCTCGAGGACTCTAGAGCGCACGGGCTTAGTTGCTCCGCGGCATGTGGGATCTTCCTGGACCAGGGCTCGAACCCGTGTCCCCTGCATTGGCAGGTGGACTCTTAACCACTGTACCACCAGGGTTCTACAGTATTGTGTTACAGCAGCCCTAACGGACTAAGGCAATGGATGTTCAAGCTGAGGGCTGCCACGCCCAAGAACTGGGTTATTTGACAAGCCTAATTCAAGTCATTCTTTTCAGGGCTAGAAAAAGAGTTAAACTTACATGCTGTTGTGGAGAGGATCTTCTAAAAGATCCATGTAAATAGGTAGTGGAGATTGTGGCTCAGTTTCTAACTAGGCAGAAACATTATACTATGATCACTGGAAAAAAAGACATAAAACTATTACAAGACACATGAAGCCAACGAATACAGAGCTTTTCCGAGCAGATAAGGAAAAGCAATCCCCAAGGGGAAAATGTGGCACCCAGAGTTAATACTGGGCTGTCTGCTTAACATTTGAACAGAGGTACGGGGCATAACGGTAGCTTCAAACAAGTCGGAGAAATACTTCAAGCTCTCACTGCCAATGCCGAGAGGTGATCCGGCCGCCCTCGGTGAAAGTCACAACACAGCCTGGGCCTGGCAGAGAACACAGATGAGGGAGGCGGACCAGGCACACATCAGTGGTGACTGTAGCAAAAAGGATAATAAATGCCACATCTAACGCCAGCAGCGCCAAGCGCTGTGTCACCCTGCAGTACTTTATGACTTCATATTTAAATAAGAATTGTTGTCAAATTTAATATCCCCCAACTTAAAAATATATATATATATCTGCAACACCACATAAACAAATCCATACAAAAGGTTCTTCTGGGCTGCATTCAGTCCATGCAACTTTTGATCTAGAAACATCCATATAAAGCTCCTTGAAAATAATTACACCTTCCAGAAAGATTTATGCAAGTGTATTCTTTCATGCGTGTTTATTCCATTTGCTTGTGTTTGTGGCAGAGCAGGGTCACCGTTTGTCAATGTCAAGAGGAAGGACAAAAAAGTGATGCTCTGAGATGCTTCCACTAAATGTTCGTCAGCCTGGGAAACACCCTGAACAGGATAGGTGTGGGGTCAATTAAACTTAGGACACTGAAAAGCTGGCTTAAGGTGCTCTGTGACGGGGTTCCTGGAGTGCAGGTGAATTAGGAAGCGTGGATCACAAAGGGTGGGCTTCAAATGCAGCCCACAAAACCTGTGCAAGGCAGCACTCTCAGATATGGTTTCCCTGATCAGGAGTTAAAGATGTACTTAAAGCATTTAGCTCTCTTGCAATTTTATTGACTCTTATCTCTACATGCACATGACCAGTGAATCAGTGCATGACTTATTTCCCCCTTGATGTTTCAGGAGCCCAAGACCAGTGCAAAGGCCTATGATGCGCCAGGCCCCAAAGAGAGACTTAACTAACATTACGTTGATTCCTCACAAATGCCCTTTGGTAAAACCCAATTTTTAAAAAAGGTTTACAAGAAAATCACAATCCAAAGAACTGGTATCTATTTGAGGGATAAAAATATAAAGACAAACACTCTGCTTTTCATGTTCTTGTGCACTGGCTTGTCCCTTGAGGTTACAGGCAAAAAATGATATTCCCAAACCCATGGAAGCATGCTTCTTCCAGGAAAATTTGTAAATTGCTTGACATTAAAGTATGGAGTTGGTTGTTTTCAATCTTTCTATTTCTATTTCTAATCTACTTGTCTGACTTTACAGCTTGACATTAAAAGGGATTTTTTTTTAATAAAGCAGAAGCTAACACACCACTGTAAAGCAATTATACTCCAATAAAGATGTTTTAAAAAAAGGGATTTTTTAATACAATTCAAATTAGTCTTCTCAAGTAAATGATGTTTTTCAAATGATGACATTCCCATAAATCTGAGATCTCCAAAATGATTGTTACCACCATCACCACTGCCCCCATGACCATCAACACCATGGCCACCATCACCACTGGTATCACCATCATCACCATCAACACCTCCGCAATGGGAGTGCTCCTAAAACATTGGATTTTTTAAATGAGCTGAGGATACAGCCTTTTGTCTCCTGTGTGTTATATGTAACATACTGGTCAGTGTTCTGGATGGTGGATGCTTAACCACTTCTAGTTGAGCATAATGATTCCAGTAGTATTCAGTCCAAATGCAACCAAAAATTACATTCTAAAATTATTATATGAAAAAATTACTTTTATTGTACCCCAACTCAAACGTTTGCAGCTAAGACAAACATTTATATAGCATCAAAAATATTATTGGAGAAAAAAATACTTATTCTTCCAAAAATGTATTTGAGAATAGGTTTTTTAAATTGCTAATGAAAACATTCTCTAGAATTGTTTGGAGTTGTTTGAATGATAATACTGTTTTGCATAATTGTATTGAGATCTAAGCAAAACTGACAAAAGGCTAAAAGACATGGCAATAGTAAGATAAAAAATTTTATGAAGTCCAAAATGAAGGCTTGGTTTCAAAACATTGTTTTTGTTTTTGTTTTTTTTGCGGTACGTGGGCCTCTCACCACTGTGGCCCCTCCCGTTGCGGAGCACAGGCTCCGGACACGCAGGCTCAGCGGCCATGGCTCACGGGCCCAGCCACTCTGCGGCATGTGGGATCATCCTGGACCGGGGCACGAACCCGTGTCCCCTGCATCGGCAGGCGGACTCTCAACCACTGCACCACCAGGGAAGCCCCCAAAACATCGTTTTTATAAATAAATGCTGATATGGGTATACAATGATGAACATATACTTGCAGATGTTCCTTATTCAATGGCCTTTTAAAAAATTATATATGGTGACCAAAACACTCTAGGCCAATATTTCTTCTTTGTCTTCATCCTATAGTATGTATATTAGAGTTTCTATAATCCTTTTTATCTACATACAGAGTTCGGTAAATAACATGGGGCTGGTTGCCACTTCCCCACAATGCGTGAGCTGTAGGTGTAAAGCATCACGACTTCAAATGCTTACAGAGGCCTGGAGGGTAACACAAACAGTGAAGTGGGCCAAGCATCATAAAACCCAGCGCAAATGGGGTGGAAAATGGCAGTTAACACAGGCAGACAACAGGAAGTTGGTGGGGCTCTAATAAACCGAAACCCTCCCCTCACCTAAAAGGGTCACCTCCTCAACACCTGTCCCGCAGGAAGGTTAGCCCAGTGTTGCTAGATTCACTGATTTCCTAAGAGAAAGTGAAATCAGGTTTTTATTTGAAAGTCCGCTATTCTTAGAAGTTGGCGATTCATTTTTTTTTAATAAAAAAAACATTGTGCATTCCAAATAAAACACACCGGTATCCTGAATTCAACCCATGGGCAGGCAGTTTCCAATCTCTGGGGGAGAATTCCATACTAAGTGGTCATTAGCCATGGTTCATGTGCATAAGGCCAGTCCCCGTGGCTGTACCTAAGGTCCAAAGGAGGCCCCCAGGCCTCCTGATACACTCCAACTCTAGCAATCTCCAAAGGCAGGGTAGCCTGCAGTCAAGACCCACCGCTTCTGGAAATGGGAGTCCGTGAACAATCAATACAGTTGATGCTGTATGTGTCTGTGTGTGTGGGCGTGAGCGTCCTCCTGTGCTTACTCTGGTGCGCTGGGAAAAGGGTGGATTCCTCAACTGAGATTATTTTTTGAGTCCTTCTTCTCTTGCCCATCCCTGACCATGACTCTCTTTTCTCCCTTCCTGGGAGAAAAGAGGGGAGAAACCGATGACATGGAGAATCTATAACAGGAAATTTCAGACCAAATATTACCAGCTCAGTAGAGATGGAACAAAATTAAACCCCTTTGATAAAGGCCAGAAGCACACTCTGCCTCTCTTTCCCGCCCCTTAAGTCATCCCCTGGTTATAAGGGCTAATCATGGTTTGAAAAGCTGCCAGTTTCACCTTCCAAGGGAAAGGTCTCTCTTGAAAAATAAAAATCAATCATACACAGTATTTTTTTCTGGTCACATCTGCTCTGCCCAAATGTGAAAATCACCAGGGCCATTAAAAACTATTACAAATGTTAGCTCTAGTTGGAAGGAAACAGAGTAAATAAAACTCAGCCATCTGGGGAAATAGATTTGGGGCCTAAGACATCAAAGTGAGAGGATAAAAATCAAAGCTTTTCATAAATCATTTCTAATGGTTGATTTTTATTTATTAGGTATTTCACTAGTGAGAAGTTGACATGATTCTTCTTTCTTTCAGAAACTAGTCTTATGGTATTGATGGCCTTCTGTCGTGATTAGCTCTGAAGGTCCCTAATGGCACATAAAGGGTCAGTGCATTTATCTAGGGAACATCTAGCAAGCACCGGGAGATACTCTCAATGTTTGGATGAGGACACGTTTATGTTTCCACATGTTTATGGTCTAATTTTCATTTCATGAAACACCAATACAGGACAGCATATAACTGTAGCTTTGGATGGCTGTCGTAGCTTTGAAAAGCAGCTCTGGAGTCTGAGCACATCTGATTTAAAACTCAATTCCATTCATTACTAGCTGGGTGACTTGGGCCGATTACTCAACATTTAGAAATCTCCTTTTCTTCATAGAGAGAATGAAAATACTATTGCATCCACCTCCCAAGACGGTAGAAAGAATTTGATAAGATAATGTATGGACATGTGTCAGGCACAGAACAAGTGTTTAGCAAAAGGCAAATAATTGTATGCAGCCCTGGTAAAGCATAAACTTCCAAGATTACTCTCAGAAAAGATCATGCCAACGATCATGGCATAGAAGGCAAAATAAATCAGCAGTTTCCAGTTTGTCTTTCCCTTGTACTGTTTTCATACTGAAAATTATTCCATCTAATGGCGGTCAGGCTTCAGGCAACTGTAAGGCATTAGAACTGCAATCAACGCTAACCAAAGTACATGAAAATAACATTTACTTTCTGTCTGTATATTATCCAGTTTTCTTTCACATGTGAAGAATACAGTGCAGTAACTATATAAGCTATCTCCTTACAGCCCCTGAAAATCACATTCTTTTGAAATACCTGACAAGTAGACGAGTGAACATTCTCCCCATGCTGAAACATTTGTCCATGCCAGTCATAACTTCCTTGATGTTAAAAGAAATGAAATGGAAGCATGAACTGCCACAGTGAGCAGCCATTTAAAGCTTTAAAACCATAGAAAAGGCATAACCATTCACCGTAAATCTCAACATTGAGGTTCTCTCCTTGTCTGTCATTTAGACAACCTCAAGTTTCAATATTCAGTCTCTGCCTCTAACATTCAGTCTCATCAGATATAAATACGGTTAGAACTACCAGACACAACAGCTATGCTTATAAAACGTATTTAAATAAAACCACTATGATAATTCAATTTCTAAAGTAATTGAGCCACAAACTTCTTTCTGCATTATTTGTAGTGTTATACTGCCTTTCAGTGTTCAAACACGTGAACGGTTAACCACACCTTTTAAACTCAAGAAGTGTCTTTGTATAGACATTTACAGGGAACAAAATAGTTATTTTTTGCAGTCTCTCAGTGAAGGCTGTGACTATGGCTTCAACTTTGCCCCACAAAATTCATACACTGAAATACTAATTCCCAGAGTATGACCTTGCTTGGAAACAGGGTGACTGCAGATGCAATTAGTTAAGATGAGGTCATGTTAGAGTAGAATGGGCCCCTAATGCAGTACGATGGTTGGCCTTATAAGAAGGGGAAGTGTGGACACAGACACGCACAGGAAGAACAGCATGTGAAGATGATGGCGAAGGTCAGGGTGATCTGCTGTAAGATAAGGAAGGCCAAAAATTGCCGGCAAACCACCAGAAGCGTAGGAGAGAGACATGGGACAGATTCTCCTTCACAGACCCCAGAAAGAACCAACCCTGCTGACACCTTCAACTGAGACTTCTGGCCTCCAGAACTGTGAAGCAACACACTTCTGCTGTTTACACTCCCCAGTCATGATACTTTGTTACTGCAGCTCTGGCAAACCAGTACAGGTGTATATCTTTCATGCATACAAAAATAGAGAATAACATACAAATATTCCACAGAACACAGTAATCTCACTTTAAAAGTAGAAGGAGGAAGGCTTGAAATATACCAGATTACTGCTAAACTTAAACCTGGAGGGTTTTTTTTTTCATAGCATCAGCTGTTAGTGGCTTCATTTTTCCATTAACTTTGAGTTCTAGAGGGATTTTTAATAAATTTATTTATTTATTTTTGGCTGCGTTGGGCCTTCGTTGTTGCGTGCGGGATTTCTCTAGTTGCGGTGAGCGGGGGCTACTCTTCGTCATGGTGTGCGGGCTTCTCATTGCGGTGGCTTCTCTTGCTGTGGAGCACAGGCTCTAGGTGCGAGGGCTTCGGTATTTGTGGCACGTGGGCTCACTAGTTGTGGCGCACGGGCTATAGGGCATGTGGGCTTCAGTAGTTGTGGCTTGTGGGCTCTAGAGCACAGGCTCAGTAGTTGTGGCACACGGGCTTAGTTGCTCCACAGCATGTGGGATCTCCTTGGAACAGGGCTCAAACCCCTGTCCCTCGCATTGTCAGGTGGATTCTTAACCACTGCGCCACCAGGGAAGTCCCTCTAGAGGGTTTTAGACAGAAACTCTGAAGTCTAGGACGTTCTATTTCAACATTATAGATGTTGTGCTAATCTGATAAAGGGCAACACGTGATTTTTACTCATTTCTCATTTATGCCAGTCATCACCTATGCCACAATGACCAATTCTTGATTGTATGACAGTTGTTTGTACAGATCCTGGATTAGCCAGGCTCTCTTATTTTCTCCTTGTCCTTGCAGCTTTGTCTGTTATTACTCAGTTGTATTACATTATATATGCAGGATAGAGTATTAAGAACAGGAAACCCTTTCTGGGACACCTCCTTGACTTCTTAGATAGAAACCGGGAGAGATGAGTCAAGACAAGGCCTCGGGAACAAGTGGGTTCTGGACAGAACCCCGGCCATGATGAATCAGTAAAACTGGATTCTTCTAATGTTGACTGGAAATCGCTCTCAATGGGATCCTAACATCTCTGAGTGCCAACTGTGTCTTCTCTAAAATGAGCAGTTATACTAAATGAGCCGAGGCAGTGCCTCTTGTGGCTCTTTTGCTCCATGATTTACAAAGGAACACGTGCAACAGACAAACTAAGGAGGCAAATGTTTCCTGCAAGCCTCCTAGGCCTGAGGTCGTAAAATAAGAGGCACCTTTATCACCATAGCGAGGGGCTTCCATAGTCAGAAGAGTGGGGAACAGATATAATTAATTCTACAAATTATTAGATGCTCTTATTGGATGTTTGGTAGGATAGGACACCATGTTTTTGCCATGTTTTGTCAATGTGAAGACTGAGATGGTTAAGAATTGATTTTATGCTGACAGGATAGAGGTTATTACTAAATTTTTGGTATGTGCTAATCAATGATAACATTAAAACTGTTTCTAGAACCATGAAATAGTTCAGTTATTACTGCAGTATTATAACAAGTTGGGAAAAACCATTTATTTTAAGACAGAAAAAGACTTCTAGGGGCTTCCCTGGTGGCGCAGTGGTTGAGAGTCCGCCTGCCGATGCAGGGGACACGGGTTCGTGCCCCGGTCCGGGAAGATCCCACATGCCGCGGAGCGGCTGGATCCGTGAGCCATGGCCGCTGGGCCTGCGTGTCCAGAGCCTGTGCTCCGCAACGGGAGAGGCCACAACAGTGAGAGGCCCGCGTACCGCAAAAAAAAAAAAAAAAAAAAGACTTCTAGAACCAGGACATAGTAGTTAAATGTTTCCTGTTGTATTATAAAGTTAAACTTGGGGAAAACCATCTTTTTTGAGATTAAAAATACTTCTTAAAATGTAGTAAAATCCTCTTGTATTAAATGATAACAAGATAATTGGGAATAATCAGGAATTATTATGGCTCCTTTTCTATGCAGAACTTCTGGAAACGAATTAAATTTAGAAGATAAGAAGGTGTATAAAATTGCAGAATTAAAGCCATTCAAAAGTAATGTGGCATGAAGTGCCAGGTTTTGAGAATTTATAATATAGGGTTGTGAGAGGAAACAAAAAAAAAAAAAAAAAAAGAAAAGAAAACTTTCACCGACAATGAATCTATAAGAATTCCAGGAGCAAACATTTTGTAGGGACTTCCCTGGTGGTGCAGTGGTTAAAAATCCGCCCGCCAATGCAGGGGACACAGGTTTAAGCCCTGGTCCAGGAAGATCCCACATGCTGCGGAGCAACTAAGCCCATGTGCCACAACTACTGAGTCTGCGCTCTAGAGCCCATGAGCCACAACTACTGAGCCCGCACACCTAGATCCCGCGCTCCGCAACAAGAGAAGCCACAGCAATAAGAAGCCCGTGTGCCGCAACGAAGAGTAGCCCCCACTCGCTGCAACTAGAGAAAGCCCGCGAGAAGCAACAAAGACCCAGTGCAGCCAAAAATAAATAAATAAATAAAATAAAAAGATGAGTAACCTCTATTAAGAAAAAAACAACACATTTTGTAAGAGGAAATGAATGTGTAAACTGTACGAATGCATGACTTAAGAATTCATAGACAGTGCCAGGGTTTTAAAGCCCTCCATCATCCTCTCCTATTTGGCAGGCTCACTTTGCTCCCTAAATCTCTGCCTTCTTGAAGCCATTAAATGTAACCAGCCAAATTACTCTAAGGCAGGTGGCCAGAAATACTTACTTTCATCCTTCACATTCAAATCTTCATGAGTAACTTGATAGAACATACTTTTAAATTTGCTTGCATCTGAGTTTTTCTACACATATGAAAACCTCAGCATCAAAATAAACATTCCTGGGGACTTCCCTGGTGGTCCAGTGGTTAAGACTCTGCCTTTCCAATGCAGGAGGCATGGGTTCAATCCCTGGTTGGGGAACTAAGATCCCACATGCTGCATGGCGTGGCCAAAAAATAAATTAATTAAAAATGAGTTTAAAAAACCAGCTGGATATTAAAAACACTGAAAAAAATAATAAACATTCCTGGAAGCTCTGACTTCCGCGAGGTTCATAAACTGAGACTCATGGGTCAAATCTGGCCCTGCTGCCTGGTTTTGCACAGCCTGTGAGCTAAGAATGGCTTTTCTATTTGAAAATGATTCTAGAAAAATCAGGAGCATAACATTCTGTGTCAGGTGAAACTGATATGAAATTCAAATTTCAGTGTCCATGAATGAAGTTTCATTGGAACACAGCCATGCTCACACGTTTCGGGCACCGTCTATGGTGTCATTAGCGCTACAGTGGCAGAGGCAGTACGGTCCACAATGCCTAAAGTACTTTCTCTCTCTGACCCTTTTCAGAAAAAGCTTGCCCATCTCTGATTTACGTCCTAACTTAAGTTGCTTTGACATGAAATCAGTACGTTCCTTTACATCACGCAGTAGAAGACGCAGTTCCTAGGTCACCAGTGCAGTGGGTTAACCCTTCAAAACCTACTAGAGTCTCCTGAACACAGGACAGGGACTTCACAAATGTGTTGTTAATGATGCTAATAATTTTTCAAAATAAATACACACAACTGTCTCTCCACAAGCATTATAGGAATATTCCTGTGCATGCCAATAGCTCACTACTCTGTTCAGACCAATGGTCCAGACTAGGTAAGCAATGACCAACTGTATCCATATGACCAGTCCATCCAAAGGCCCAGCGCCACCCATTCTATGCTCTGACTCCAACTCAACTGAATTCACACCAGCGTCAGGAGCTTCTGTACTGGGTACCCAGAGCCCTCATTCCATGTGATACTGATACGCTCTTTTTTAGCCAAATTTCACTCATTTGGTTGTAAGTGATGTTTCCACATTTAAAAATATTTTTAAAGGGATCTCACTTTGCCTTCCAATGCAGGGGGTGAATGTTCGAGCCCTGGTCAGGGAGCTAAGATCCCACATGCCTCGCGGCCACAAAACCCAAACATTAAAAAAAAAAAACCAGAAGCACTATTGTAACTAATTCAATAAAGACTTGAAAAATGGTCCACATCAAAAAAAATCTTAAAAAATAAAATAAAGGGATCTCAGTTTACCCACTGCTGTGCAAAGCACAGAAAGAGAGAAATTCTGCTCAGTAAAACCTAGAAACGTCCTACCATGAAGGAAAGTTCATTTGAAAGCAACTAAGGGCTAGTTAAGAAACCAACTGCTCTCTCTCTTTTTCCAAGACTGACTAGAAGCCACTGAGAATCAACCCACACTTAGTCCTCAAAGTAAGGGGACAGTTTAAAAATGAGTATCAGAACTTTCTGAAAATACAATTCATTACAAAACTGAAATTGGTTCATACTCACTAGGGTGGCTATTATTTAAAGAAACGACAACAGAAAATAACAAGCGTCGGTAAAGATGTAGGGAGGTTGGACGCCTTCTGCATCACTGGTGGAATATAAAATAGTGCAGTCATTGTGGGAAACAGTTTGGTGGTTCCTCAAAAAATTAAACATAGAATTACCATATGATCCAGCAATTCCACTTCTGGGTATACACTCAAAAGAAGTGAAAGTGAGGGTTTGAAAAGGTATTTGCACACCCATGTTCACAGCAGCATTCACAGTAGCCAAAGGGTAGACTCGACCCAAGTGTCAGTCAAAGAATGGATGAACGAACGTGGTCAAGACATACAATGGAATAGTATTCAGCCTTAAGGAAGGAAATTCTGACGTGTGCTACAGCATGGATGAACCATGAAGACATTATGCTAAGTGAAAGAAGCCAGTTACGAAAGAACAAATATTGCATGATTCCACTTTTATGAGGTACTTAGAAGAGTCAAATTTTTAGACATGGAAAATAGAATGGTGTTGCCAGGGGATCGGGGAGGGGGAAAAAGAGAGCTATTGTTTAATGGGTACAGAGTTTCAGCTGGAAAAGACAAAAAAGTTCTGAAGTTGGATGCACAAGAATGTGAAAGTATTTAATGCCACTGAACGGTAAACTTAAAAATGGTTAAGATAGGGGCTTCCCTGGTGGCGCAGTGGTTGAGAGTCCGCCTGCCGATGCAGGGGACACGGGTTCGTGCCCCGGTCTGGGAAGATCCCACATGCCGCAGAGCGGCTGGGCCCGTGAGCCATGGCTGCTGAGCCTGCGCATCCGGAGCCTGTGCTCTGCAAGGGGAGAGGCCACAACAGTGAGAGGCCCGCCTACCGCAAAAAAAAAAAAAAAAAAAAAAAAAAAAAAAAAATGGTTAAGATAGTAAATTTTATGTTATTTATATTTTACAATTAAAAAAAAAACTAAAATTGGCCTCCAGGAAAGCACTGGTACACCCACCTGTCAGATGAAATAGTGGTTGAGTCCAGCGGCAATATATACATAAGGAAAAAGTTTCATTGATTCATTTATGCATTGAGAAAAAAAAATTGGAAAATTACGTTTGTTCAGATGGCGTATGTCCTAGAGTGACCTACTTGCCCCGGTTTGCCCTGGAAAGCAGCAGGTTACAGGTCTAAGCACTGAAAGTCCCCTACCCCAGGAAACCCTCAAGACCCAGGCAAACCTAGATGGTCCGTCACCAGCAAGTGAATTTTAAAATAAGCATAATTAATAAAATGCTTATAACAACTGTTGGGCTTTCCTCCCCTGAAGGTCTTGAGAAAAGGAAGGAAAGGAAGCATCGCCAGGTGGGCATCAGTGGGATTTCCTTTAATTGCCGCAACCTCTAAGGCAGGTGTCAGCATCTGCTCGTTAGAGAAAGAGACACTGGGAGTGTCTGCTGAGTCACACACTGATAAAGGGCAGAGCTGGGACCCAGGGGAGAGTGGGGACGAGGCTGGGAAGAGATGAAGAAGGGGGAGAGGTGGGGAGAGAGAGGAAAGACTGAGCAGGAGTGGAGGGGGGGAGGGGAGGGGGGAGAGAGACCCCGGGGTGGGAGGGGCAAGTGCAGAGAGAAAACACGGAGTGTGATCTCTGTGACTACTTCCCACACCAGTCCCGGGATGCCTACACCCCACCACAGCCAGGTTCTGAGGGACTTCTCTGTGGCTTTATCTGCTCCCTGTGGCTTGAGCTGGTGTGTGCAGGTTCCTGCTCAGGACACCCCGAGATACTGGACAAGTTGGTGGGTCCCAGGCGTGCCGTGGTGACCTTCAGCAGAGGTGCAGCCCTGCTCACCTCGGATGTTCATGCAGGCGTCAGGGTCACCTCAAAGCCCCTTGGACTCCAGGTCTGTGAGTACATCACAAGCACCGATCCTGCTCTTGGGACAGGAAGTAGTCCTGGATGACCGGAGGGCAGAGGCCCAAAGAATCTCCCACGTTTCCTGGAACTGGGAGGGGGGCTGGTTAGAGATGTTTGACCTTTGCACCTGATACAGCAAGTCCTTTGTAGGCTTCTGCCAGCCCCTGGATGTCCCTTCCTCACCTCCAGGGCCTGTCCGCCCAGCACCCCTCCCACTGATGGCCTGGCCATGTGATGTCCCCAGGGCTCCCCTTGGGCATGGCTCAGTCACGAAAGGAGGGAGGAAAGGTGACTGGGGGCATCCATCCTCAACCTGATGCTCCTGCCCCCCAGGCCCCTCAGGTGTTAGCACTTTGGGGAGAGGAAGGTTACTAAGCTAAGTACATATTTCACTGTGAAAGTTTCCCAGGCCACAAGGTGACGTGGGGAGCTCTGGCTGTCCTCCAGTCCACTCCAGACCAGCTCCCCGGGGCCACGAAACTGGACTGCTTCTTCCTGCCACAGATTCTCTAAAATGCATATCACGTTTTCTGGACCCCTGGACAATGTCCACTTCCTGTGCCCTGTGCTACTAAGTCACCTGTTGGGTGGGGCCCGGGAATGGGCGGGTCGACCAGGTGTGTGTGTGCTGGGGGCGTGTCTTAGGCATAAGGGACACCAACCACTGCTCTGAGGTCGGGTCCTTTTTTTTACACGCAGGTCACAGAAGAGACTCCAGAAGGGAAAGCCACCGGCCCTGGGGTGGGCTCGGGGTCTTCTTCTCAGCATGATGTATAAAGTGGAGGCCGGCCGGAAACTGCTAGAATACTGGACGTAGGTTTTGGACCCACTTGGAGACAACTCCTTCGTGCCTCCACACGCTCCCTCTCTCTGCACTCACTACTCACTATTTTCGCTCTCTCTCTCTCACACACCCCCCATATATAAGTGTTTTGTGTTTTTTTGCCTGTTTGTTTGTTTTTGGCTGCACTGCATGGCTTGCGGGATCTTAGTTCCCTGGACTAGGGATCGAACCCGTGCGCCCTACAGTGGAAGCACAGAGTCCTAACCACTGGACCGCCAGGGAATTCCCTAATTGTTCTGTTTCATTTTTAGCCAGGCTGTATTCCAGTCCTGTCATCAGAGACACATACAACATAAAATTCAGTGTACACAATCTTGAATCTGTAATCTATACTTTTACTTCAAAATCATTAACATATATGAATAATAGTCTGAGTAGTTTTCTCAATTATGATCTCTAATAAACAGAACTAGAAGTCTATGTACCCACAGAGCCTGTGTCTTGGAAACCACACACCCTCTGGTCCAGGCCTGGGGCTAAGTGGCAACTTGGTTTACACCTCTCCATGTTCTCATGAGAAACAGTTGTCTTACATGAAAAAATAAGTATGAAAAATACAGAAAACAGATGCTTACACGGATTTGAATAATATAACTGGAACAAATACTAAACCACATGAAATGTGGATGATAACAGAACATGTAAGGTCTGGGCAATAAAACTCCAAGGTAAAAACTCAATAATGTAAAATCTTGACCTCAAAAGCAACCAGAACAAGAGTCAAAGCTAAGCAGTGAGTCCAAAAAAAAGAAAAGAAAAGAAAAGAAAAGTGTTGTTAAGGTTTTGTGTGTTTTTCAAAAAATACAGTTGTGGGGAATGAAACATTTTCATTTAAATCTCAAAATTAAGAGCATCCTTTCTTTTCAGCCATCAGGCAAGACATTTGATGAACACCTCTCACAGTTCCCATAGTGGTGCCTCTGCTGGTCTGGAAGGGGTCAGTTTCAAGGGCAAGAAGTGGAGACACAGCTCGATGGAGCAGAAGCCCAGGAGTCCGGGGGGGGGACCTGGGGCCCCGAGCCTGCCGCAAGAGTTCCTTCATCCACCACCTCCTCCAGCAGAATCTCCCTTTGCTTCCCTTTCCTGAACCAGATGAGGATGCTCCTGATGGCAACGACTAGTTTCTACAGTGCTCAGGGATATTTTACTTCTCCTGTTTCTATAAGGATTATAGTTTTGGAGCCAATAGTCAGGACACATAATCTGAGTGTCTGAAGTCATGAGTCCATTGGTGTGTGTAGTGGGTTGAATGGTGGCCCCCAAAGAGGTATGTCCAAAACCTAACCCCAGGTACTGTGAATGTGACACTGTTTTTAAAAAGTTAAGGGTCTTAAGATCATCCTGGATTAACTGGGATTATCCACCCTAAATCCAGTGACAGGTGTCCTTACAGGAGACAGAAGAGGAAAAGAGAGGAGAAGTCCACATGAAGACAGAGGTAGAGATTGGAGTGATGAGGGCACAAGCCAAGGAATGCCTGGAGGCATCAGAAGCTGGAAGGGGCAAGAAAACTCTCTTCTAGAGCCTTTGGAGAACATGGCTCTACCAACACCTTGATTTCTGACTTCTGGCCTCCAGAAACTGTAGAAGAATAAATTCATGCTGTTTTAAGCCAAGTTTGTGGCACTTTATTGCAGCAGCCCTAGGTAACCAATACATCATGCTCACCAGACACTGCACGTCTCCTCACCTGCTCCCTCTTTGCTGCAAAAGTGCTTGTCTCCACCGAACACACACTCACTCCATTGTGAAATGAGCAAAACTGATAGTGACTTAGCTGTTTAATTCTCTCACCATCTAAAGCCCCCTTCCTCCTTTCCTGCAGGAGACCAATCCCCCCCCCCTTTTTTTTTTAAAGATGCTTATTAGTGTTCCTAGGTTTTACTAACCTTCTAGGCATTAAAAAAATTTCACCCATGGCCCCAGCCAGAAACTAGTTGTTGAGGACAATATCAGATTAAAATAACCCACTCTCCCACATTTGACACCATTCACTTTGCTCTGATGAACCAGGCCTCTAATAGTATCTGCATTTTATTTTTAAAGGTAAGATTTTCCTAGACAATCCTACTTCTAATATTCTGCCAAAAAAAAAAGTTAATTTCATAGATATTTTGGCCAGGGGAGAATTAGCAGAGTAGGAAAGCAGGAAGAGTAGCCTCATTTCAGTGCCCTAAATGTCACTGTCAGGGCTCAGTCTACACACAGGGCAGCGAAAGAAGAGAACTGAGACTGGGCAGCACGGACACCTCCGAGGCCACGGAAATGATACCACAAGGAAAGGGCCCTCCGAGGAACAGGGAAACAAGCCACCTCCTTATGAAGGTTACATCCTTGATAAAGAAGAGCAAACACCCCAGGAACACACCCAGTTCAGTTCAAAAGAAAACTGGGTCAAATCCAGCTGTGCAGCATCACGAAGCTCAAAGGACTGAAGTTAGGAGATTTCTGCTCCTCCACAGTGCGATGGGCTGTATCCACAGTCCACTGTGTTTAAAAAAAAATTTTTTTATTGATGTATAGTAGATTTACAGTGTTGTGTTAATTTCTGCTGTACAGCAAAGTGACTCCGTTATACATACACATATATTCTTTTTCATGTGGTTCATTCCATATTCATTTCTATTACGGTTTATCACGGGATATTGAATATCCCTGTGCTATACAGGAGGGCCTTGTTGTTTAATCATCCCGTGTATAATTGTTTGCATCTGCTGATCTCAGACTCCAGTCCTTCCCTCCCCCACCCCCCTTCCCCTTGGTAACCACAAGTCTGTTCTCTACATCTGTGAGTCTGTTTCTGTTTCACAGATAAGTTTACCTGTGTCATATTTTAGATTCTATACATAAGTGAAACCATACAGTATTTGCCTTTCTCTTTCTGATGTACTTTGCTTAGTATGATAATCTCTAGGTCCCATTATCTCTTGAATATTTCTTGGCGGTGAGGTGGGCAGAGAAAGATAGATTGACAGCCACGTAACTGGAGCAAAGGCTCAGAGCTGACGTAGCTCGAGGCAGGAGACGGTGCTTGGACAGAGTCCGTGACAAAGGCCCCCTCCCGGGGCCCGGCGCTACGCTCTGGAGCCGATGAGATGACTCTGGGATGAAATCCCATCCCTGTATTTTGTTTTCATTTGGCAGCAAGACAGGGATGAAGGTACACCGACTCCTACCTTCTATCAACTAATAATCATCCCCCCGTGGACTTGCTTTCTACGTCTAGACTAAACCCTTCCAGGCCTTCACTGACGGCACTCGCAGAAGCGTCTCCTTTTGTGACCACAGAATTAAAGTTCTCGTCCATAAACTGCTGACGGCAGACCTGGACGCCCATCCCTTTCCCACATCTCAGTTACTTCTTCAGCCTTTGCCCTCCATTCAGTTCAACAGCCATGCACCCTAGCCCGATCCTGCCCACATCCTGGGACACATTCTTCCCTGCTTTCTTTCGCTTAGGATCTTTATGTGCTTCCCAAACGACTTGTAGTGAATTCTTGCCACCTGTAGATTCCCCATCATGCAAATCTATTAACCATGAGATACCGACTGCCTACTAAGTGCTCAGCCCACATGTGTGCAGTGAGACAGGGAGGGAGGGAGACCAACTCCTTACCCTCAGAGCTACACACGTCGTGCTCAATACATATTCCCTAATGAATTTACAAATCAATCATTAGGATGGGGCCAGGTTAGGAAGGATCTCGAAAGCCCAGGAGAGGCATTCTGCCTCCATACGGTGCAGACTGTGAACTCACTGCAGGTGGCCAAACACAAAGAAGTGATCAGTGTGGGTGGCATTTTAGAAAGGCTGGGGCTGGGGGACACCTCAGACACAGATTGGGAAGGAAGTGCTGTCGGCCCTCCCCATCGGCACGTCCCGCATCCAAGGTTTCAACCAACCGTGGATATGGACCCCACGGATACAGAGGGCAGACTGTGATGATAAATAATGCAGTTACGACGGACACGAGAAGGCAGATCCAAAAGATGGCCGGAGCGTAAAAACTACCGAACTTGGTGCTTGAGTAGGTGTGAGGGACAAAGGAAAGAGAGCTGATAACCTCCACCTTCCGGTGCAGCCCTGCCCTGTCCCTCTTCTCTCTTCTGTCCACTGAGCATCACCAGTCATGAAACTAACAGTCCCCACGCTGAACAAATGCATCATGGTTCCCACCTTCCAAAGCCTGCTCTTCCTCCCGTCTTTCCATGACATCACTACTAACCCAGCTGCCCAAGTCAGCTCCCAGAACATTCTGGGGGCTGCAGCAGAGGGGCTTCCGTGAAGAAGACAGAGAAAGAAAGTTGGGGAAGGGATGAGGACCACCGGATGAGGGTGGGAGCGAGGGAGAAGAAGTGCCGGAGGAGAGCTGGTCAAGTAAGACAAAAACGCAACCAACCCTCTGGGACCCCATGAAAATCCTTTCAGTGGAGCGGCACCCGCTGAGGCTAGCAAGCTGAGCAGTAAATGGGAGCAAAGAAACTGTTCACCAGAGGAACCCAGGTCCTCTCACTTACAAGGAAGACCTCCCCACATGCGCGTGGCCCACCTAATCCCTCAGGACTCATGGGCTTCTCTTTCTGGAAAGCTCTCCCCAACGCCTCTGGCCACTCCCTGATGGGCTGGATGTGCCCACATCCCCCCATGGGCTCACCGGGCTTTCCTCTCCCAGGGCACGTACCTCAGGATACTGTGATGATCTGTTTCCTTCTCGGTCTTGGGACTCTGGATGGGCATCTTTGTATCCCCGAAACCCAGCCCAGTGTCTGACAAAGGGAAGATGCCCCATGAACAAATAAATGAATGAAGAAAAGGAGAAAGTGGGATGCAGACTCTCCTTCCAAAGCTTGGATGAGAAGCAGAGGAGAGAGAGGAGGAGGCGGGGTCAGGGGAGCATGTCTACGTCAGGAGGAACCCATTCAAGGGCTGCAGTGAAGGGGAAGCCGTCATGAGGGGAAGATACAAGAGAAGAACAGGGCTTCCCTGGTGGCGCAGTGGTTGAGAATCTGCCTGCCAATGCAGGGGACACAGGTTCAAGCCCTGGTCTGGGAGGATCCCACACGCCGCAGAGCAACTAGGCCCGTGAGCCACAACTACTGAGCCTGTGCGTCTGGAGCTTGTGCTCCGCAACAAGAGAGGCCGTGATAGTGAGAGGCCCGTGCACCACGATGAAGAGTGGCCCCCGCTTGCCACAACTAGAGAAACTAGAGAAAGCCCTCGCACAGAAACGAAGACCCAACACAGCAAAAATAAATAAATTAATTAATAAACTCCTACCCCCAACATCCTCTAAAAAAAAAAAGAGAAAAACAATTGCCGGCTGGGGGTCCAGGAGGAGAGGGGTCCAAGAGGGCCTAAGTGTAGGAATAAGCTTGTGGAGGGAGAGAGAAAACTCACCTTCTGAGACTGGAAGGAAAGGAGGAGATGTAGGCAAGGTTTTGGGGGGTTGGAGAATGGGGAACAGTCTGGAAGTTGAATGAGTTTATGCCCTGGTACATCATTTTTCTAAACAGCAGGAAAGGCCACATATCAAATAGCAAAGTATTTGGAGACAGAGATTTACAGAGGTAACTAAGTGAAAAAGAGGTCATTATAGTGGGCCCTACTCCACACTGAGTGATGTCCTCCTAAGAAGAAGAGATCTGGACAGACGCATAGAGACAGACCATGTGAAAACACAGGGAGAAGACGGCCATCCACCAGCCAAGAGGCGAGGCCTCAGAAAGAACCAACCCTGCCGACACCTTGATCTGGGATTCTCCCCTCCTGACTTATGAGACAAAAAATCTCTGCTGTTTAAGCCTCCAAGTCTCTGGTACTTTGTTACAGCTGCCCAAGCTCATTCATACACCAGGCAAGGTGCTAAGAACTTTAGCCCAATTATCTCATTTAAATCAACAGCCCTTTGAGGCAGATGCCATGGCTGTCCTCAGTCTACAGGGACCAAGTGATGTCTCCAAGGACACAGCATCAGCGTATGAGCACATCAGGCTGACCTCAGAGGCACAAATCCTACGTACTCCACGTTCAAAGACTGGGTAAGGGCTTATCTCAATCCAACTGTGATTGAAAACCACAGCTTTGAAAGGCATCGGTCCCCACCATTAACTGTTTCTCCGGCACCACCGAGCTGCCAGGGACAAGAGCAGAGAAGGCAGGTGGGGCTCTTGGCGTGGACCAGGCAGAGGACGAAGGTGTAAGGGCTCCGAGTGTGCAGGTAGGAACACATGAGCCACGGTGGAGAGTCAGAGGGGACGGAGAGGAGAGAGGGGCTCTGACCTGCATGGGGCTGGAGACCCCACGGCACTGTGCCGGCCCACTCGTCACGGCACCAGCCTGCCACACCAGAAACACAGAGGTGCGGGCAGATGACATCAAGAGGCTTCTCACCCTTTCTGGACTAATCCAGGCAGTAAACAAAGGAGTACCAGGATGCCTCCTTATCCACGTGTTGCCAGGGACACCTCCTGAGCTGGATGTCACTCCCACCGTGACCCCGATTTCTACCAGAATTTTGACACTGTCCCTTTGTATAAAATGGTTCTGAAACTGAAACAAAAAAACAAAGCAAAACAAGGGAGGTCTGTAACCCCGAAGCAAGAGGATGAGTTAGCTTTTCAAAATCTTGAAATCCCATACAGGATAAATCCAAGGAGAAACACGCCAAGACACATATTAATCAAACTGTCAAAAATTAAACACAAAGAAATCATATTAAAAGCAGCAAGGCAAAAGCAACAAATAACACACAAGGGAATCCCCATCAGGATAACAGCTGATGTCTCAGCAGAAACTCTACAAGCCAGAAGGGAGTGGCAGGACATAATTAAAGTGATGAAGGAGAAAAACCTGCAACCAAGATTACTCTACCCAGCAAGGATCTCATTCAGATTTGATGGAGAAATTAAAACCTTTACAGACAAGCAAAAGCTGAGAGAGTTCAGCACCACCAAACCAGCTTTACAACAAATGCTAAAGGAACTTCTCTAGGCAAGAAACACAACAGAAGGAAAAGACCTACAATAACGAACCCAAAACAATTAAGAAAATGGGAATAGGAACATACATATCAATAATTACCTTAAATGTAAATGGACTAAATGCTCCCACCAAAAGATACAGATTGGCTGAATGGATACAAAAACAAGACCCATATATATGCTGTCTACAAGAGACCCACTTCAGACCTAGAGACACATACAGACTGAAAGTAAGGGGATGGAAAAAGATATTCCATGCAAATGGAAACCAAAAGAAAGCTGGAGTAGCAATTCTCATATCAGACAAAATAGACTTTAAAATAAAGACTACTAGAAGAGACAAAGAAGGACACTACATAATGATCAAGGGATCGATCCAAGAAGAAGATATAACAATTGTAAATATTTATGCACCAAACATAGGAGCACCTCAATACATAAGGCAAATACTAACAGCCATAAAAGGAGAAATCGACAGTAACACACTCATAGTAGGGGACTTTAACACCCCACTTTCACCAATGGACAGATCATCCAAAAGGAAAATAAATAAGGAAACACAAGCTTTAAATGATACATTAAACAAGATGGACTTAATTGATATTTATAGGACATTCCATCCAAAAACAACAGAATACACATTTTTCTCAAGTGCTCACGGAACATTCTCCAGGATAGATCATATCTTGGGCCACAAATCAAGCCTTGGTAAATTTAAGAAAATTGAAATTGTATCAAGTATCTTTTCCGACCACAGTGCTATGAGACTAGATATCAATTACAGGAAAAGAGCTGTAAAAAATACAAACACATGGAGGCTAAACAATACACTACTTAATAAGGAAGTGATCACTGAAGAAATCAAAGAGGAAATTAAAAAATACCTAGAGGGCCTCCCTGGTGGCGCAGTGGTTGAGAGTCCGCCTGCCGATGCAGGGGATACGGGTTCGTGCCCCGGTCTGGGAGGATCCCATATGCCGCGGAGCGGCTGGGCCCGTGAGCCATGGCCGCTGGGCCTGCGCGTCCGGAGCCTGTGCTCCGCAACGGGAGAGGCCACAGCAGTGAGAGGCCCGCATACCACAAAAAGAAAAAAAAAAAAAAAAAAAAAAAAAAAATACCTAGAAACAAATGACAATGGAGACACGACGACCCAAAACCTATGGGATGCAGCAAAAGCAGTTCTAAGAGGGAAGTTTATAGCAATACAATCCCACCTTAAGAAACAGGAAACATCTCGAATAAACAACCTAACCTTGCACCTAAAGCAATTAGAGAAAGAAGAACAAAAACATCCCAAAGTTAGCAGAAGGAAAGAAATCATAAAAATCAGATCAGAAATAAATGAAAAAGAAATGAAGGAAACGATAGCAAAGATCAATAAAACTAAAAGCTGGTTCTTTGAGAAGATAAACAAAATTGATAAACCATTAGCCAGACTCATCCAGAAAAAAAGGGAGAAGACTCAAATCAATAGAATTAGAAATGAAAAAGGAGAAGTAACTACTGACACTGCAGAAATACAAAAGATCATGAGAGATTACTATAAGCAACTCTATGCCAATAAAATGGACAACCTGGAAGAAATGGACAAATTCTTAGAAATGCACAACCTGCCAAGACTGAATCAGGAAGAAATAGAAAATATGAACAGACCAATCACAAGCACTGAAATTGAAACTGTGATAAAAAATCTTCCAACAAACAAAAGCTCAGGACCAGATGGCTTCACAGGCGAATTCTATCAAGCATTTAGAGAAGAGCTAACACCTATCCTTCTGAAACTCTTCCAAAATATAGCAGAGGGAGGATCACTCCCAAACTCATTCTACGAGGCCACCATCACCTTGATACCAAAACCAGACAAGGATGTCACAAAGAAAGAAAACTACAGGCCAATATCACTGATGAACATAGATGCAAAAATCCTCAACAAAATACTAGCAAACAGAATCCAACAGCACATTAAAAGGATCATACACCATGATCAAGTGGGGTTTATTCCAGGAATGCAAGGATTCTTCAATATACGCAAATCAATCAACATGATACACCATATTAACAAATTGAAGGAGAAAAACCATATGATCATCTCAATAGATGCAGAGAAAGCTTTCGACAAAATTCAACACCCATTTATGATAAAAACCCTGCAGAAAGTAGGCACAGAGGGAACTTTCCTCAACATAATAAAGGCCATATATGACAAACCCACAGCCAGCATCGTCCTCAATGGTGAAAAACTGAAACCATTTCCACTAAGATCAGGAACAAGACAAGGTTGCCCACTCTCACCACTCTTATTCAACCTAGTTTTGGAAGTTTTAGCCACAGCAATCAGAGAAGAAAAGGAAATAAAAGGAATCCAAATTGGAAAAGAAGAAGTAAAGCTGTCACTGTTTGCAGATGACATGATACTATACATAGAGAATCCTAAAGATGCTACCAGAAAACTACTAGAGTTAATCAATGAATTTGGTAAAGTAGCAGGATACAAAATTAATGCACAGAAATCTCTGGCATTCCTATATACTAATGATGAAAAATCTGAAAGTGAAATCAAGGAAACACTCCCATTTACCACTGCAACAAAAAGAATAAAATATCTAGGAATAAACCTACCTAAGGAGACAAAAGACCTGTATGCAGAAAATTATAAGACACTGATGAAAGAAATTAAAGATGATACAAATAGATGGAGAGATGTACCATGTTCTTGGATTGGAAGAATCAACATTGTGAAAATGACTCTACTACCCAAAGCAATCTACAGATTAAATGCAATCCCTATCAAACTACCACTGGCATTTTTCACAGAACTAGAACAAAAAATTTCACAATTTGTATGGAAACACAAAAGACCCCGAATAGCCAAAGCAATCTTGAGAACGAAAAATGGAGCTGGAGGAATCAGGCTCCCTGACTTCAGACTATACTACAAAGGTACAGTAATCAAGACAGTATGGTACTGGCACAAAAACAGAAAGATAGATCAATGGAACAGGATAGAAAGCCCAGAGTTAAAGCCACGGACATATGGTCACCTTATCTTTGATAAAGGAGGCAGGAATGTACAGTGGAGAAAGGACAGTCTCTTCAATAAGTGGTGCTGGGAAAACTGGATAGGGACATGTAAAAGTATGAGATTAGATCACTCCCTAACACCATACACAAAAATAAGCTCAAAATGGATTAAAGACCTAAATGTAAGGCCAGACACTATCAAACTCTTAGAGGAAAACATAGGCAGAACACTCTATGACATAAATCACAGCAAGATCCTTTTGGACCCACCTCCTAGAGAAATGGAAATAAAGACAAAAATAAACACATGGGACCTAATGAAACTTAAAAGCTTTTGCACAGCAAAGGAAACCATAAACAAGACCAAAAGACAACCCTCAGAATGGGAGAAAATATTTGCAAATGAAGCAACTGACAAAGGATTAATCTCCAAAATTTATAAGCAGCTCATGCAGCTCAATAACAAAAAAACAAACAACCCAATCCAAAAATGGGCAGAAGACCTAAATAGACATTTCTCCACAGAAGATATACAGACTGCCAACAAACACATGAAAGGATGCTCAACATCTTTACTCATTAGAGAAATGCAAATCAAAACTACAATGAGATATCATCTCACACCAGTCAGAATGGCCATCATCAAAAAATCTAGAAACAATAAATGCTGGAGAGGGTGTGGAAAAAAGGGAACACTCTTGCACTGCTGGTGGGAATGTGAATTGGTACAGCCGCTATGGAGAACGGTATGGAGGTTCCTTAAAAAACTACAAATAGAACTACCATATGACCCAGCAATCCCACTACTGGGCATATACCCTGAGAAAACCATAATTCAAAAAGAGACATGGGGCCTCCCTGGTGGCGCAGTGGTTGAGAGTCCACCTGCCGATGCAGGGGATACGGGTTCGTGCCCCGGTCTGGGAGGATCCCATATGCCGCGGAGCGGCTGGGCCCGTGAGCCATGGCCGCTGGGCCTGCGCATCCGGAGCCTGTGCTCCGCAACGGGAGAGGCCACAAGAGTGAGAGGCCCGCATACCGCAAAAAGAAAAAAAAAAAAAAAAAAAAAAAAAAAAGAGACATGTACCAAAATGTTCATAGCAGCCCTATTTACAATAGCCCGGAGATGGAAACAACCTAAGTGTCCATCATCGGATGAATGGATAAAGAAGATGTGGCACATATATACAATGGAATATTACTCAGCCATAAAAAGAAATGAAATTGAGCTATTTGTAATGAGGTGGATAGACCTAGAGTCTGTCATACAGAGTGAAGTAAGTCAGAAAGAGAAAGACAAATACTGTATGCTAACACATATATATGGAATTTAAGAAAAAAAATGTCATGAAGAACACAGGGGTAAGACAGGAATAAAGACACAGACGTACTAGAGAATGGACTTGAGGATATGGGGAGGGGGAAGGGTAAGCTGTGACAAAGTGAAAGAGTGGCATGGACATATATACACTACCAAACGTAAGGTAGATAGCTAGTGGGAAGCAGCCGCATAGCACAGGGAGATCAGCTCGGTGCTTTGTGACCGCCTGGAGGGGTGGGATAGGGAGGGTGGGAGGGAGACGCAAAAGGGAGGGGATGTGGAAACATATGTATATGTATAACTGATTAAATTTGTTATAAAGCAAAATAAATAAATAAATAAATAAATAAAATAAAAAAATAAAAATAAGAGATTTTACCAGCTTCAAAAAAAAAAAAAAAATCTTGAGTTCCAGCATCATACAGAACTGCTTATGTTTTTTTCTCTTGATTTCTTCAAGGCTCTGTCCTAACTCACCTGAAATCACCTTGAGGATTCCTACAAGAACTTGGTGCAAACTTGGTATTGAATGTCGTTTGGGCCAATCTTTCTCAGCCCTTCTTGTGTCAACCCACTAGGGTAGGGAGCCCCGCCCCCGCTCAAAGTCAGGGGCCATTTCCTTAGCATGATTTGGAAACTTCACAGAGGACCACCAGCCTCCAATCCAAAGCCAACACCTCCCCACAGTGTGTGAGGGGACACACCTGAGTTTCCCATCAGAGGAGCATATTGTTCTAAGTTGTCCCAATATTAAATTTTGCTGATTAAGGTATAGAAATGTGTGCATTTAATACTGATCACCAGGTGTGTTTTGATGATCTATGTCTCTTCCACTCCCCCAGGACACCTTGAATAACAAGACTGAGGACACACCTATGAGGTCAGAACACAGCCAGAGATGGGTGTTGCCATGACACGGGGAAGGAGGTTGAGGAGGAAAAATTACTGAGTTTAGAAAATCCCAGCTCACCAATACCAGCCCACTCTTCAGCAGCTAAAGTAATAATAAACCCATGCATACAATTCATGCCCAAGGACTAACCACACCCAGATGTCATCCCAGCAGTGCAGAAAATGATGGAGAGGCATTCTTTCCTCCATGAGGAAAGCCAAGGTGGCAAGAAAGTTCAGAAACAATTTTGGGAACAGGTCTAACCTACTCTACACTGCGGACCAATTACACTGGTAGCAGTTCTGTGAATGTTCAAATGCCAGCCCCATTGACAGACTAGGGTAGGTAATATGAAGCAAAATGGCACTGGCCCTTAATGAAATCTTAGTATCTTGTTGCTAATGATTCATTATAAATCGGTATCAATTTCAAATGCATCACTGTATTGACGTGATATACATAATACATGAATAAAACACTTGCCCATTCAAGAAGAATTGACCTTCTGCTTTGTGTAATTCAGTGTTCCCTTTATTCAATAAGTCTACGTGCACTACTTTTATAATCAGTTTTCCATTATTTAACCTTACTCCTTGAAACAAGAGTCATAATTATAATTAAGTGGGAAAACAGAGAAATGGTACACAGAATAATTTGCCATTTTAACAACGCAATAGAATGCGAAAACTCAAAATAGCCAAGATGTAATAACATAGTTGCCCACTTGGTGGCACTAGAACTCCAGGAAAGTCCCACACTCAGCCTGAGCCATTACATCAGACTTCTATACCTGTTTTTTTTTTTTCCTCTCAATGCCCCCATTTCACGCAAAAATATTCCAAAATAAGAATGGCATGAATTAGAAGAATAATGGGATTGTTTTCTAAAAGGGTGATAAACTCAGGTTAACTCCCAAACACTACATACCTATGACACAAACTCCTAGTAAGAGGAATAACCAGCATTTACTGAAGGCAAGGCATGGTGCTAAATGTTTTACACATATTGTCTCATCTAAGCCTTATACACTACCTTACTTGGATGGCAGTTATACCCGGTTGTTTGTCTGTTAAAGCACATTTTTTTTTTTTTGGTTGTGCCGGGTCTTAGTTGTGGCAGGTGGCTTGCCTGCTCTTTAGCTGCGGCATGTGTGCTCCTTCGTTGCAGCTCTCCGTCTCCTTAGTTGTGGCATGCGCAGTCTTAGTTGAGGCATGTGGGATCTAGTTCCCTGACCAGGGATCGAACCCGGGCCCCCTGCACTGGGAGCGTGGAGTCTCAACCACTGCACCACCAGGGAAGTCCCTACCTGTTTGTTTTTAAAGTGAGGGATCTGGGTCCTCCAGAGTTTAGTAACATCCCAAGCTGTCGCCAGTGACTTAGGCTCCAAAGAGAGTGGAGGGGGTGCCACATAGCTGCCTGGAGGACTAATGTCCAGCTGGGAGATGGGCCTCACCCATGAAAAGGCAGCAGCCCAGAGGCTGTAAGCTAAGTGCCAACTGGCTGTCCAACGACTATTAAAGATCACATAATACAGCCTGTGAACCAGGAGACCTGAGGCTCATCTGAGGCTTCCTGGAAGACAGGGGACACCAGCCGGTCCTCACAGGGCGTTCAGAGCTAAGACAACCAGAAAGAGAACCTACACACAGGTGAGGGGCGGAAAGCTTGTGAAGAGCCACTGCCCTTGCTTTGCAGATGTATCACAGCCAACCCACAAGCGACACTGTTCTCAGAGCTCTCCTTCCCGCTAGATCCCTAAAGGCCCCCCGATTTCTCACTGCTTTCCACTCCCCCTGCCAAGGCTCTGACTCACAGCATTTGGGGCTAAAAGGGAACCGACTGGATTTTTTTTTTCTTCTTCTTTTCAAAAGATGCTGAGTTGGCTTCTCGGTCAAATGATGATGATTCACCGGGAACAAATCCCGGTGGTGAAAGGCCAATCATGGTCATTTACCTCATTCAAATCTTAACAGCTGGAGAGCAGAGTGTTTCTGCAGTGTGTTAGCCTGCCGGAGGGCTGAAAACGACCTTTGTCTCTATACAGACAACCGTATGCAGGCGGCTGGTCCCCCTTCTCCGAGACGTGGAGGATTCTCTGAGCAATTCTGGCATCAAGTCAGCTGGATCGGAGCACACTGGTCCTTCTGTCATGCTAGCTAAACCCCGTCAAAACTGAAGTTTGCAATTGGAAATACAATGAAATTTCATATACTTGAACAGTTGGACTAACTGGAGAAACCCCTTCATGCATTTTTTTGAAACCCTGGTAAAATACACTAACATAAAATTCACCATCTTAATTAATGTTTTTCAAGCAAACAGCTGGGCAGTGTTAAGTACATATTATTATGCATCCATCTCCAAAACTCTTTGTCTTGCAAAACTGAAACCCTGGACCCATTAAATAATAACTCCCTGTTCTCCCCTCCCCCTGGAAACCATCCTTCTACTCTCTGGCTCCAGGAATTTTAATATTCTATCAGTAGATACTTCATACAAGTGGGGAAAAAAAGTATTTGTCTTTTTGTGACTGGCTTGTTTCACTTAGCATAATGTCTTCAAGGTTCATCCATATTGCAGCATATGTCAGAATTTCCTTCCTTTACAAGGCTGAAGAGTATTCCATTGTATGTATACGCCCCATTTTGTTTATCTATTCTTCTGCTGATTGATACTTGGGTTGCTTCCACCTTTTGGCTACTGTGAGTAAGCTGCCATGAACATGCGTGTACAAATATTTCTTTGAAAGCCTGCTTTTGGGCATACCTTCAGAAGTGGAACTGCTGACTCACAAGGTAAATCTATTTTTAATTTTTTGAATAATTACCGTACTGTTTTCCATAACAGCTGCACCATTTTACATCCCCACCAACAGTGCACAAGGGTTCCAATTTCTCCACATTCTTGCCAACCCTTGTTATTTTCTGTTGTTGGGTTTTGTGTGTGTATGCATGTTTTTTTTTTTTTATAGTAGCTATCCTAGTGGATGTGAGGTGAACCTTTTAAAACTCTTTCCAAGGTTGAAACTGTATGAAAAAGCCCTAACTGTATAACACTGCAGTAGTACTTAGGGTTAAAGGAATGTCTCACAAATTTAAGATTTAAATCGCTTCCTGCCTCTGGATTCCACCACACCACCTGGGAGGATGCTGGGTCAGAATGGAAGAGCATCGGTATGGGGTCCCAGCCCCTCCTCTGGTCAGCTCCTTTCTCAAGGGAAAGAAGGAACCAGGAATCTGACTGCCTACGTGAGGGCAAGCAATTTAAATGAATTCCAACTTAGTGAAGTCAGAATTCAAAATTCCACTAATTGTTAAACCCACAATGAGAGCCCAAATGTGAAGATCAACAAAACAAAAATGACTATAAATAACTCAACACAAGTGAATGCTTTTCTGTCAGTCTTCAGATTTGGAATACGATTTTTCAAAAACCTAAAAGCATTTTGCTTAAATCACATTCTTGGAGGGAGATACAAATGATTCCAGAGTGTCCGGTTTCCCAAATCTATTCATTAGGGTGAATGGCTTTTTCATCTGCTTTATCTACCAAGCTTCCTGTAGGGTCCAGAACTCTTAAAAAGTCAAGAGATACACAGGAACATCTCCAAGACTTTCTTTTCCAAGGTTGGTTGAGAGTTAATCTCTGGAAAGCACTTCTGCCAAGGAGCCAACCATGGTCAAACTCATGCTGGGCCTGGTTACCGCCTCTTAGTCCTTCCACTACCCCTTGACCTTTCATGAACAAGCCCATGAGTGGAGCCAAGTTCAATAGAGATTCCTCAGCCCTGAATCCTTCCATCAGGAAATTAAGGGTTTGCATACAAGAGGAACTGGCCAATACAGGAAACCAGTGAATTGCAATCTGGAAATCTGGTTTTGCCTTGACCTCCTTGACTGTGGGCAAATGGCTCAACCTCTTTGAGCCTCCACATTCTCAACTGTAAAATGGGGTGGATACCACCTACCCATAGTGGTGCAGATCTTGGCACCACTTCTGGCATACTGTTGGTTGTTAATACATGCTCAAAAATCGTCAGTTTTTACAACCAGAGACTAGCAGAATAATCCCCCCAAAGTTCCCTTTTGGTCGCTGACCCCAAGGGTGGGTGTCTGTCTTTTAGCTGAGGGTTCAGTCAGTGTCCACAAAATAAATGCTAGTATTACAGATTCTCTGGATACCCCCTCGAGGTCTCTGATAGAGGGTTGTGCCCTCGTGAGACCCGGATGAAGCCATCCTTTGCCTCGCATCCCTCACTCCGACTAGGATGAGGCGGCTCTGGGTGCTCTCCACCTGGGCGGCTGTTTCTGCCACAGTGTTGGGGAGACCAAGTCATGGCTTCACAGGTCCCCCAATCCTGCAGGGGTGAGAGAGAGCATTTCCCTCCTCTTCCTGGCGCACTGAGGCTGGGGACAGCAAACCCTTGACCCTGGAGTTACAGGAACCCTGACACTCAAACCACCTGCACCGTCTGCCTCTGCTTGCTAAATTCGATTTCTCCCTTTCCCCTCTATGTGGGATGATCCTGCCACCATAAACCTTTCAAGGGAAAGAGAGAAATTCTCCATGTGCCCCTTCCTCTTCCCACCTGTATTCACTTTCCTCTATGATTTTCTAGAATCTCCCCGATCCAAGTATGACCTTTCTGGTCTCCCCCAGGCCTCTCTCCCAGTTAACGCCCTGCCCACCTATCTTACCTCCCAGCCCCTCCCTCCCGTGGCTCTTGACAGCCCCCACTCCCGCCCCAACACACACACACACATACACACACACACACACACGCACGCACACACACACTCAAGAAGCCTCCTGTGTGTCGGTGCCCTGGTCCCAGCGGCACCATAACCGTGTCCCTGCAGTGCTTCCCATCACCATGGAAACGAGTGTTTGCAGGCACTACAGACAGACACAGCCATTACTATGGCTAGTGCCTGTCAATCCACACGTGAGTGTGTGCGCTTAAAATAGAAGTTTTGCAAATAAAAACAGCAATTAGGGAAATCGGGCACCTTTCCGACTACAGATTCATTTAGCCCTGCTGCCAGCTGACTTCCCTGTCACCCCATCTTTCGCTACCGTAGTTCCTAATCAAGGTGTGGAAAGCCAATAAGCCAGTTCTCCCTGGAAACAATGGCTCCCGCGAGGGGGATAAGCCATCCTTGGGGACTTTTAGGTTAGGAGGATCCAAACTAGCAGGTGTGGCACTGGCAGTCCTTTTAGAAAATCTGACACTGACCCCTGTTCTCTGCTTCAAAAAAAAAATTAGGACACATAAAATACAAAGTGGGAGAAGAAGGAGTATTTAGAAACCAATACGTGAAATGTAATTCAAAAGGAGCTAAAACATAAATACCAGGAAAGTAAAGGAAGTTGGGAAAAACAGCAGGCTGCAGAGTCTGCTTCGTTTGCAATTAGCAGAGTGGGTAAGTGGCTAAAAGGTAATTGACAGCTCTCCAGGCACTGGTTACTGCAAGGAAAAGGCAGCTGGCCCCTGGGAGAGAGGGGCTTGGGGGCCTGTAGGCCGAGGATAGGCTGATGATGGACCGCCGTGCCCATGTTGCCTTCTCCAGGGCCTCTAATCTTCCCCTTCCAGAACCTTCCTCCCCTCTAGCCAGGTGGTAATGCCACTTAGCAGAACATTAAGGGCTCATTCTAAAATGTATACCTGCCCCAAATAAAAATGTATTCTCATGGAAGAAATAGACATTTTACTGGGAAGAAATTCACATCCTCAGTACAGCAGTATCCCTATTCCTGGTTATCCCCAGATTTAAGAAGAAGTAAAGAAATCCAAATAACCATAATCAGAGAAGATACCAAGAGTTCATAAGGTCTAGCTGCACTTACAAAATGGATAAAGTACATTATCCCCAGATTTAAGAAGAAGTAAAGAAATCCAAATAACCATAATCAGAGAAGATATCAAGAGTTCATAAGGTCTAGCTGCACTTACAAAATGGATAAAGTACATTATCCCCATTTTATAAGAGGAAAGCGAGGGCCAAGAAGTTGGGGATTTAGTCCTGAACTCAGCCTAGCAAGTGACCCCTTAAATCCTAGTGTGGTTTATTCCCATCACACCTTCTTATAGCTATATGCTGGGTGTTCACTGTTGAATTTTGGCCTTCACACACACTTTTAATCAGATCTGAGTAGCCAGCTAAAGTCAAAAGCACATACTGAGGAGAGATGCAGGATTGATCACCACTTTCACAAAAACTGCAATTTTCATCATTCGGTGGAGACTGCTTCTTGGGATGGTTTCTTGTGTGACTCACGGGCAGCTTTCTGCACCTACCACCCTCCTGGAAGTAAATGACTTGGGAGGGGTGGGTGGAGAAATGCAGACACTGCTGGGACCCTCCTGATCTTAAGAGGGAGAGCAAGATCCTCCTGTAAGCAGCAGGCTACACTGGTAAGTAACCTACCCCTTGGTTTTCCAGTATGTAAACAAGGCAGTGACGGCTTGTTTGATGTGTCCAAGCACAGGACACGTGGAGGGGGGCACCTACAGAAGACAGGGAAACACGGCAGGAAGGCAGGGTCTGTTGCCTCAAGGAAGTCTGGATGACCATTTTTAAAAAGGCACTGATGTTTGCACAGAGAAGGTTTAATGTTTTTGTGAAAGCTCCACTTTCCTAATGATATTTTGCATAGAAAAATCTCAAAATGATTTGCCTTCCCTGTGCTCTCACTAACTGAGCAGAGGAAGGGGTGGAAAATGAGGCAAGTCAGAGCTGGAGGCTGGCTCGGGATCAAATACTGACGGTGGCTTCTCCATAAGGCGGGACGTGCCCACAGACGGCCAACCAATGGCCTCTCACGCGACCACAGGAGACACACATCTCCAGGTGCCTGCGCCCCTAGGCAGCTGGGCCAAGACGCCCAGAAGGACTCGGTCGGGTCATCCAGAGACTACGGCCAACCCAGCTGTGCAGCCACCAAAGCGCCATGACCATCCCTTCCTCCGCAAATGCGTTCCTGCAGGATCTGTTAGGTCCAGCCACCTCCTTCAGCAAACACGTTTCATCCCTTGCCCCCCCTTCTCTAGGGAGGGGGAGACTTAGGAGACAGTCTTAGCAAAGAGAAATGCTTTCCTTTTTTATTCATAGCAGTGAGATGCCAGGCACTGGGCTTAATCTTTTTAATGCACGTTGTCTCATTTCATATTAAAAATGACCCTGAGGAGGATCACTGCCCCTCCTTAGAGATGAGGTGGAAAGAGGCTGACAGGAGACGTCTCACCGGCCCTGAGGTGATGAGGCCATAAGCGGGGGAGCCAAGTTGGAATCCAAGTCTATAAAGCTTGCTTATTCTCCCTCAGATTTTAGGTAACCCAATACTATATGCTTCCCAGGCCAAAAGCTGACTGTGTGGAGAGTTACTTTTCTAATTTATTTCCCATGTCTGAATATTCCTAGAGCTTTTATGGTATGGTCTCCTCAATGTTTCCCACTTCTCCTCCACTAGGGCCAAGAGCATCCTCCATCCTCAGGGGTCCCCAGGCTGGCCCGGCTGACTGCAGGCTGTGCTAATGATGCGAGGTCCAGCCTCTGCTGGACCGACTTCCAGGCCACACTTCTGGGCATTCCTTGCCTCTTCTCATCACTTCTCTTTCTCCTGGCGCCTCCCAGCTCAGCCAGCCCCTGTATTTCTCCCTCTATCTATCAGTGACTGGGGCACCCCTGTCCTCAGGGCTCAGGCAGACCAGCCTGCCCTACATGCTGGCTGAGTGGCAGCAGAGGACCAGTCCCTGAGTGTGAGAGCCACAGGCTGACATCAGCGCCAGCAGTGGGGACAAGGCACCCAGGCAGCAGGTGAGGCGTGTCACTCGTGCATGAGGCTGGGGAGCCCGTTTGGTGCCAGTGCTGTGTAGCCAGCTGCTCTTACAGTTCCTACGACCAGTGCCAGCCCTCCCACTGCATCCCGGGAAAGCCACCTGGAAGATTCCTGAGCACTCCTTCACCACGCCGCCCACCCAGACGCCAAGTCAGAGTTTCGGGGGGAGAAAGTATTAACTCAGTTTTTGATTCACATCTCACAGCTTACTGTTTATTTTACCATCTATGAAAATCCCAAAGAATGGCCTAACAGAGCTTCTCCACCACACGCAGATGGCCTTCTCTTTACTCATTTTATCTCAATCTGTGGATTTCTCAACAGCTGACCCAAAGTTACAGAAACCGGTTACTCGTCACTGTCTTCTGACGTACTAGGATGTCTTGATATGGAGGTGACAAAGGAACATTACCCATGTTGCAGTGAGCTTCTGACTGTATCCCGAACCATTAGCTTTCACACCCACAGTTCATTCATTATTCATCTGCAGTGAGGAAATGGCTGCAGCCCAGAACATCTCAGAAGACCTGCATCAGCGCAGCCACCCAGAACCACACATCACCAGGGCACGGCCGGGAGGGATGCCAACTCCAGGATTAAGAGCCATCGGAAATTCCATACTAGCCCTCTCTTGTCTGGGAGCACATCTTCCACAATGAAAATCTGAATTTTCAAAGTATGGTAAGTTAGGAATTTTACAAATTATCCCATGATTTAGAGGATAATAGGGTACAGCATCCATGCCATCTTCACTCCCTCCAATGCCCACTAAGTGCTATTCTTCTCTGAGGTGATGTCCCCCATCCCTCCCAGTAACAACTCCCTTATGAATTTAATTTTTGTAAAAGATACACACTTGGGGGCTTCCCTGGTGGCGCAGTGGTTGGGAGTCCGCCTGCCGATGCAGGGGACGTGGGTTTGTGACCTGGTCCGGGAGGATCCCACGTGCCGCGGAGCGGCTGGGCCCGTGAGCCATGGCCGCTGGGCCTGCCCGTCCGGAGCCTGTGCTCCGCAACGGGAGAGGCCACAACAGTGAGAGGCCCGCGTACGGCAAAAAAAAAAAAAAAAAAAAAGACACATACTTGGGAATTTCAAAACGTGACCTTTATAAGGACTTTTTCCCATTTTTCACCTTTGAAAGAAATAATCTTTAATCTTAAAAAAACAGCTGATATATGATAAACTGAGAGTTAATAAAGGCCAGATATAATCATTGCAATAGGAAAGGGGAGTGCCTAAGTCATAAATTACAGTTTTTTTTTAAAGAAAGCACAACTCTGGGGTAGCTCATCTTAATTATGTCCTTTTATATATGTCTAATAAAAATATGAAAATTCTATCTGAAGGCAGCACTGTTGTAAAAAGAGACTGTAATAAGCGTAGAAAATACATTTATGGTCCTAGGTCCTAACAATGTCTCCCTTTTACAACCATGTGTTAATTGTCTCCAAGGATATAAAAATAGATTTAATATCAGAATACAATCTGTACTAATACTAAACACCAAAATACAAGTTTTTTAAGAACTAGTATTTGTGTGTAACGTATTTTCTGATACTAAAACGTTATGGCATGTATTCATTACCCATATTTTGAAACATCAGAGCCCCACAGGCCCTACTCTTTATATTTTGAAACAATCTTTTCCACATCCTGCCCTGGAGAGTACTAAAGGCTGCACAGCTTTTAAAGGCAGGCTAAGATTTTCCAGAGCTCAGCAGTTTTGTCAGTAAATCAAGGCTAGGGACCATTTCTGGGTAGTAAAGGGGTTTAGACTTCAGCAACATACTTTAAAAGTACTGAAAGAAAAATATTTGGCAACAGGTAGGAAAGGAAATGGGCCTCTTGTCCTACTGAGAGAGAAAGCACCTTTCACACCTGGCCAAGGTGGGAACGCTGCCAGCATCCTCATGAAGCCTCCATATTTCCTAGAACTCTGGAAAACATCACCTGCCACAGACAGGACACTCTTCAGTGCCCTTGAACATCAATCGAAATTGGCTCCTTGGCCCCTGCTCGCCGCTCTGCCTGGAGGGCCTCTCGCTGTCCATCTTTCCACCTGCCTCAAGGCCCCCAGGTTCCGTCTCCACCCCAAGCCCTTCCTGGCCATTCCCCACCACGTGTTTCTGCCCTTGTTGGAACTGGTCTTATACTCCGAGGCAGCGGCTCTCACTGTAATAGACACCTTCCCTCCTCCCACCTAGTTCCTAGACACAGAATCTATAGCCTCAGGTAAACATGTTTTACTTTAAGCCGGGCTTGGAAATCTCTGGATTCCTCCCAGCTCCTGGGTGGAGCTGTCTGCACTCACTGACCACCCCTGATTAAGTCAGGGCAGATGGTTTCCAAGCTCATTTTGAATTCCAAGTAAGACTTCACATGTTACTGGTTTTTGCTGATTTTTAAACAAATAACCAATGCTGGGAAACTTTTCTAGGGAGATATTTCTGAATATGGCAACCAAGTTATTTAGAATCTGATGGCTTCTCTTTTACATCATGTCTACCAAGGAGGCCTGGAGAGTAAAAGGCTGACTATGGAGAATGACATTTTCAAATTCCTGTGAAGGGCACTGACTGCCTCTGTTCTCCTCATGAACTAGGTTCCTGAGGGGGTGAGAGGATTGCCTTCTCCTTGGCAAATCCAGGTCTGGTTCAAGAACCTTCCGTGAGCTTGAAATTGCCTGCCCCCTTCTAACTTCATGTAACAGGCTATTTCATCTATTTGGAATGAAATCTAGGAAGATCTTAAACATAACACGGATAAAACTTTTATAAATGCCCGCAAAGTGCCACACAGATCACCCAAAAAAAACAAAATGACATCTCTAATCATGAAAATTATGTTTTAGGATTTCACTAGCTTGAGTTTATTTTGGTTAAATTGCCACTCGGAGAATCCTCAAGGCCACCAATAACAAATGGCTAAATTCTTTCTAATTCACAGCGAAATCACAGATAATCATTTGGTTCCCACACTCATACTTTTCTAGTCCACACTTCTTCCTCCTAAAAACCTCAGTGGTTAACAGGTGACAGCCAACATGCAATTCTGCTTTTCTGAAAGTCAAAGCAGTCTGAATCCACTTAGGAGACAAAGAATTCCCTTTGATGCGGGGAAAATGTGCACAGCCGTGCTTCCGCAAGCCAAAGACACATTGATGATGAGTTCCTGGCAGCCCATCCAGGCTCAAGTTTCTAAAACGCAGAATTTCAGGGCAACAGGTCAGCAACACCAGGAAGAAGGCACATTTCTTACTCTCTTGCTTTCTTTAAGAGAAAATGCTCTTAAAGCATTTTCAAGGAGGAATGAAAGGTGAAATCAGAAGCATTTACAGACAACTTCTGTGCATTTGTCACTTTCCACTGGAAGTTTAAGCCTAACATCACACTGTCATCTCAAAGCTTAAGAGCCAAGGTCATGATCCTTTCCCCAAACTAAGTTTCCTTGCTGGCAATCCTTCTCTTGCCAGTGACACCATGACTGTCCCAGTCTCAAGACCTCAGCATCTTCTTTCTCAACTAGTATGATCATAGGTCCAGTTGGCCAGGGACGGTCCCAGTTTTTGCCTGTTTTGTCAGCATCCTGACCAGTTCAGCGTTTTTCCTGGGAAGAGCTCCTGGTTGGACAATAAATTACATGATCACTATTTTCATCCCCCCACCCAAACCTTGTTGCTTTTTCCTTTGTGATACTTGGTCATTCACTCCTTCATCTCAATTCCCCCATCTTTATCAACTGCCCTGATAGGATACCACACACCCCCGTCTGTGATCTCCAATGTCTAATCAATTATACATATGAATCTGCCGCTCTAAAACCCTCAATGTCTTTGCACTGTGCAATGGATAAAGTGCAAATTTAGGCATTCAAGATCTTCCACATTCTGGCCCTTATGCTGTTTCAAACCTTGTTTCCAATTACTTCCTTACATGGCACGTGAGTCTCACAGAACTGCTCACTCAGCTTTGCACCCGTCCTGGGCACCTGGTTTTGTGATCCCTTCTCTCAGGCAGCTCCTGCTCTCTCTTATATAAGACCTATTCTCTTTTCAAGACCCAGCTCAAGTCCCACTCCCTCCTTAAAGCTTCCTCTGCTGTCCCCTGCCTTCAGTCACCTCTCCTACAGGATATCCCTGCTGCAGGCATCCTCTGAACCACTCACTTAGCACCTCGCATGGTCCACCTGACAGTCTTCTTTGTCATTTCATGTCTCTACTCAGTCTCTCCAAGGTGACCTTCTGTTCACCAAGAGCAGGGACCTTATCTTACAATTCTCTCTCTCCTCAACAGCCACCGAAGTCTGCTCACAGCAGGCAGGAGGCAACATGAAATATAGGAAAAGCACGGGACCTAGCACGGTTTGTCTCAGATTTGTTGCTTACTCACTGTGAAACCTCAGGAAAGGAGTGGAGCCTGCCATCCTCAGTTTCCAAATCTGTACAATGGGGATGATGGTGATGACGGGGATGATGATAATGACACCCACCTTGTCTTCATGACCAGGTTGTTGTGAGGAGCAGGTAAATGAACCTGTTATAAATTACAAAGTCCTACACACAAGAAGAATTAACCCACACTTTTGATAATGGTAATAATAATGGTATCTAGCCACAATCTAATCAGAACTACAACACATCACATGATGCTTCAGAGACACAGCAAGAGGACCTGAGCTGACTGCATCCTGGGCAGGTATCACAGGACTCAAATTCAGTTGCCTTCTCTGAATACTCACGAAACAGGAGCCAGGCAATGTGAGAGACTTCAGGTCACCATATTTTTCATACCCCCTTTTCAATGCTGACGTGTTTTAACAGCTGACTGTGGCGTATGAAAGGTAGGAAGCAGGTGGCGGGGGACCAGCTAATGTGTCTAGTTCTTACAGCATTTCAGTCTACTTTCAAGTCCTTTTCTCTCATCTGCAAAACATCCTTTTGAGATATTGGAACCGGTACTATGAGCCCTTTGAAAAGAAGAAAGAGGAGGAGGGTAGCATGTCACCTCCAAAAGAAAAAAACAAACAAAACCAAAACAAAACCTAAGCCATTCAGTGGGGATAGATTGAGGGTATGGTGATTTTGGAATGAACCACATTTCACAATTTCACCTCCATGCTTGATTAAGGTATTTCAGCTCCATAGCTGTTCTAGAACTTTCCATGTAGCAGAAATCTGTGCATAGATAAGATAGATGTTTGCGGCAGGAATCAAGCAAATTAGATAAAATACAAGCATGAAAGCAGGGAAGTCGTTCTTCTGAAGCTGCTTTTCTCTCTGTCAGCTTCCCACACTGCAGGATCATCAATCACATTATAGCCCACAGGAAAAATCTTGAAAGAACAGTGCTCAACTGACCTCAAGCCACATACTCTTAACTAATAAAACACCCTTGCGTCATCTCACAAGGATAAAGATTCTCAGCTAATATAAGGTACCAATATTGCAAGACAGCTTGCCCCTGGTAATTATACTAAAAATAAAAGAAGGCAGCCAACTGGTGGAGTTGTCTGTTTCTTTAGAAAGAAGTATTTCACGTTTCTTCGAGCTTCATTATCAATGATTGGCTTAGATGAATAAGAGCCTTCCAGCAGCTTCTGCCCAAGTCCAGGCCTGACAAATGTGACATCATTTTGGCAGGGCTCAAGCTCTGAATCAGTCTTCAAATGCCTGGCACTGTACCTGAACTTCTGAACCTGACCTGAAGCTAAAATATTCAAGCAGTTGCATCATTAAGCAACCACGTGTGACGGAACTGCTATCTCATTCACTGCCCCCAAACACAGCGCAGTTAGAGAGGTGGGATAGGGAGGGTGGGAGGGAGCCGCAAGAGGGAGGAGACACGGGGATATATGTATGTGTACGGCTGATTCACTTTGGTATAAAGCAGAAGCTAACACACCACTGTAAAGCAATTATACTCCAATAGAGATGTTAAAAAAAAGGCAATTAACATAAATCAGCAAAGAAAGACAAAGAGGATGGCAGTAAGAAATGGCTCATCTTTAAGATCCGTTCAAAAGCATACAGGTTATACCTGTAGCACATTCAATTTGAAAAGGTAGATAAGCCACAAATTCAGAAAGCTACGAAGAGCAGTTTGTGATTTTCTATCAAAGAGCATATGATGTGAGCAATTTTTTCCCCAAGTGTTTTTAGAGGTAGCTTGGAAGAGATAGGATTTCTTCCTTAAACCTCTGCCCCAGAAGAATAAGACCAAGAAAACAGAGCTTCTACATTTAATTATAACTATACGGATTGCCTTTTTCACATCAAATTGCCAATACTCCCTTCATTTTTTCCAATATCATACTGAAAAGATAAAATCTAGGTGCCTTGTTTAAAAGGAATCAAAGCGGGAAACAACTCAGTGTTCAACTGAACGAAGTTCATTTTGTTACTAAATCTAATGCTATACATTTTGAATGTCCTGGTTAATATGTGATGATTATTTTAATGAGACAGACACACACCAAAATATAATAAAACAATGAAAAGAATTCAGGGAATGAAGAGGGGGAAACCAATTCTGGTAACTTTATTAGCAAAACCAGAATGAATAAGAACTTTTTTTTTTTTTTAAAGAAAGCTCGTATTTTAATGTTTACTGTAGACAGGCATCCACTTTTATTTATTTATGGCTGTGTTGGGTCTTCATTTCTGTGCGAGGGCTTTCTCTAGTTGTGGCAAGTGGGGGCCACTCTTCATCGCGGTGGCGGGCCTCTCACTATCACGGCCTCTCTTGTTGCGGAGCACAGGCTCCAGGTGCGCAGGCTCAGCAACTGTGGCGCACGGGCTCAGCCGCTCCGCGGCACGTGGGATCTTCCCAGACCAGGGCTCGAACCCGTGTCCCCTGCACTGGCAGGCAGATTCTCAACCACTGCACCACCAGGGAAGCCCAAGAACATTTTAACTTGTATATAAGTGTTCCTTTATCTTCCTTTATTTTTACTGAGACCAATTCAAACATTGAGGAACAGTCTGAAAGGCTCTTCAAGTTCATCAACGATTAACAGGAAATTATCATTCAGAATGAAAATTTTTCCTCTTCCTAAATCATTAGACAGAATATACCGGCTTTTCTGACTAAATCCTAGGTGGGCAAATAATAGAAGATTGCTTATTTTTAGTGGCAGGCTATGATGGACAACCTGGAAGAATACCAATTAACCTAGGTATATGAGATCATACATATTTTCCATAAATCTTTGTTTCCTCACTAGTATTGTAAATGCAAACCTAGCAGAAATATTTCAAACACGAGCAACCAGATTAAAAGTTTGCCCAAAATATCTTTAAATTAGACTTTTCTGAATTTAAGGCTAATAGTATTTTTGATCTACTCTGATTTTAAGAAAAGTTGTCAATGCTCTAAGTAGAAGAAACAGATGAAGACTTCCTTTCCTTGGCATTCACTTCATTGTGCCAGTATTGCAAACAGCACCTTGGGCAATGCCATCTAGTTCCAACTGCTATGGTTAATTTTTTTTTTTTTTTTTTTTTTTTTCTTTTTGCGGTATGTGGGCCTCTCACTGCTGTGGCCTCTCCCGTTGCGGAGCACAGGCTCCGGACGCGCAGGCCCAGCGGCCATGGCTCACGGGCCCAGCCGCTCCGCGGCATATGGGATCCTCCCAGACCGGGGCACGAACCCGTATCCCCTGCATCGGCAGGCGGACTCTCAACCACTGCGCCACCAGGGAGGCCCGTATGGTTAATTTTTTGAGTCAACTTGGCTGGGCCATGGCATCCAGATATGTGGTCAAATACTCTTCTGGATGTTTCTGTGAGGATGTTTTTGGATGAATTAACATTTAAATCAGTAACTTAGAATAAAACAGATTGCCCTGCATAATGCAAGTGGGCTTCATCCAATCAGAGGAAGGCATGAATAGAACAGAAGACTGACTTTCCCTGAGCAAGAGAGAATCCTGCCAGCATATGGCTTTTAGACTTGAACTGCAGCATTGGCTCTTCCCTGGGCTTCCAACCTGCTGGCCCATCCTGAAGATGTTAGACTTACCAGCCTCCATAATCCTGTGAGCCAATTCCTTAAAATAAATCTCTTTCTCTTTACACATACACATCCTACTGGTTCTGTTCCTCTGGGGAACCCTGAATAATACACTGATTATCTGTAGGGTTATTATCCATGCTGCATCATCCTCTGTACCCATCTTGCTTTCATCTATATGGATAGAAGAACTTTATTTCTGCACATTTAATATTGAGAGTAAGCATTTAATCTCTTGGCCACAATAGGCATTTACTATGAGCTTTTTTTTTTTTTTAAACACTGATTCCTGTGCTATATATTTTGCATGCATTTAAGTCCTTTAAAGCACTGTAACCACTTTTCTCTGCATTTGCACAAGGAAAATGGTCTCCCCCTTGCTAGGAAAGGAGTTTAATGAAGCTTTGAGTAAAAGGTGGGATGGAAAATGCCAGTCAGTTTCTAGAGTGGCTTCTCTCTCCTGGGGCTTTTAAATTTAAAATCTGTGAATTTAAATAAATTCTGAGATCAGACTCATCCATATACAAATGCAAAGCCAAGGACAGTCCATTTTCAATGATCTCATGATCCTCTCTATGAGCACATATTATCTGGATCAAGTTCCTTTCCACGATGAGGAAATATGAGACATTGTTGATTAAGACAGGCCCCAGTCCAACCAAAACCTAGACAGATATGATCACCTCCAATCTCTTCTCTCATCTCCCATTTCAAAGGCAAGGGGTGGGTGGAGGGTGGAAAATCACAGGAGAACAGAAGGTTGAAAATTTACTTTGGGGCCAAAGGACATTTTCACTGTCCTGGCTCTCTCCAGTGTGAATAGAACACACGTGGCTCTAATTTCAAGGGCTGATTTCATTCTGACAAAGGAAAACAGTTCAACAGCCAATCACATGTTTACATCTATCAGTAGTTTTTAATACCAATGGTCACAAGGTGGTGTTGGCCTGATTAGGTTCTTTGAATAGATTGAAAACGAGTGGTTTGGAGTCAAAACATCCCTTCTCATCCAGAAAGTTCCATAAGGTTATATAAATCAGGAGGCGAAACAAACAAACCATAAAACAAAATTTGCTTCTCATGGACTAATTACTACAAATCACTTTGTTCCATTATACAGAAACACCTCAACTAATCAAATGCACAGGTTTGAGGTGTTTTGGTTAGTTTGGTCTAAAGTTTACCATTTTTGCATTGAGAGCTTTATTACTGAAAATGTATCTGAAATACAACCAGTCTATTTTCCTGCTAAGTATGGTCAACAGTTTCTCTTGTTCCAATCACGGTTTCAGACCTTTGTTCTGGTAGCATCACTCAATAAATTCTTCTTTTGACATCCTGTTCTCTCACCCTTACCTTCCTCGGTAATTTTAGTTACTGACCCCCTTTTTGATATTTTTTAAATCCATTCAAGTGCCTTAAAGTTATAAAAATAAAATAAAATAAAATTTGAATAAAATTAAAAATTGTATGAAATTGTAGGAGTCTTAGAAAAAAAGTTGGCAAAAATGTCCTTAAGATGAAGAAAAATACGACACAACATACTCCTACCATCATAAAATACTAAAAACTTTGATAAATATTCATTAAAGTGAAAGTGCTTTGAACAGAATGATTGATAACATCCTTAACAAAGGGGTCCTTTAGTAAGTGGCTGGCCCTCCTCCCCACTCATCACCTGACATGACTGTGGTCCAGCATCACCCCCACATGGATGGCTCTCCTACCTTCTCAGGTCCTAGTTCTCCAGCCCCCTCAACTCTACCACTCTTCCTTTCACTCCACTTCCACCACTCCGAATCATCACACTTATGAGATACCGAAACTCTGAGATCCTCTCTGACCACAGGCTTCCATATTTCCTCCTCCTTCAGCACTGCCCACTGGTCCTTCATCCTTATCATGGCTTCATCACAGCTTCCATCTGCCCCATGATTGGCCATTTTAATCATATGTTCCATAGCAACCAGAGAATCCCTCATCTACTTAATTTTTTCATAACCTCTAGCTCTAAGTAAATGGCATCATCTTGAAATTTTGGTTGGGAACATTTTTCCTGGAAGAAGCCAAAATTGGATCTGCTCTCCCGTTGCACATCTGGGAACCAAACTGCATCTCAGCTGGGCCCCCGTAGGCTTTGTCCCTGGGTGACAACAAATCACTGTTCAGCAGCTATTACCTACCTATGACACCACTGCAAATATTCAGCCGAATCTTTTGCCTTCCCTCCCTCTAGAATTTCCTAGAGTTGCTGTTTATTTCCTGGAATTGTTCTCCTTCCTTCTGATTTTGGAAAACAGCACATCCTTCACCTTCCCAAGGTGAAATCCTCAATCTGCATCCTAGCTGTCCCTTTGTCTACCCATCAGGAGTCCTCTTGCTCTTTTCTTTCTCCCTTGGACAGTGAGCTCACTTACATCTCCCTTATCTCAAAAAAAAAGAACTCTCCCTTCAACCTGCCTTGCCCCTCACGCTCCCTTCCATTTCCCCACCAAACCTGCAGAGCACCCAGTCCATTCCACTCATCCACATCCCACCTCTCAACCTCTGAAAATATGCTTCCTCTGCACCACTTTTTCTGCACCTTTGTTAGCTGGGAACCTCATATCCAAGGAGCTAGTTGCACTGGGGCTGAAACCAGTTCCCTACCATGTGACAAAGGAAAGCGTCTCCCTGACCCATTTCTTCCCACACCTTCCTGGTACCTGCAGGGGATGTACCTGCTCCTTGACTTGCTTCTCACCAGCATTCTGTGATAATCAGAGATTTTACTGATAATCTGGGGGGTCAAGGAAGGGGCACCTCAACACTCCTCATCCTCCTTTCTCTTCCTTGATCTTCCACAACCACAAACAATTCTTCCTTCTTTCTTTATCCTTTAGGCTATCGTTTTCCCCAACAGAAACCAACCATACACACGGCAGACAGTCAATAAATATCTGCTGAACTAAAGTGGTAACAAGTGTATTTTTAGGATGTGGATTAAGGATCCTGTGGGGCTTACATCAAACTATGAACATTAAAAATGATGATACTACCAATGGCATTCTTCACAGATTAGAACAAAAAATTTTACAATTTGTATGGAAACACAAAAGACCCTGAATAGCAAAAGCAATTTTGAGAAAGAAAAATGGAGCTGGAGAAATCAGGCTCCCCAACTTCAAACTATACTACAAAGCTACAGTAATCAAGACAGTATGGTACTGGCACAAAAACAGAAATATAGATCAATGGAACAGGATAGAAAGCCCAGAGATAAACCCACGCACCTATGGTCAACTAATCTATGACAAAGGAGGAAAGAACATACAATGGAGAAAAGACAGCCTCTTCAATAAGTGGTGCTGGGAAAACTGGACAACTTCATGTAAAAGAAAGAAATTGAACACTCCCTAACACCATATACAAAAATAAACTTCAAATGGATTAAAGACCTAAATGTAAGACCGGACACTATAAAACTCTTAGAGGAAAACACAGGAAAAACACTCTTTGACATAAACTACAGCAAGATCTTTTTTGACCCACTTCCTAGAGTAATGAAAATGAAAACAAAAATAAACAAATGGGACCTAATGAAACTTAAAAGCTTTTGCACAGCAAAGGAAACCATAAACAAAACGAAAAGACAACGCTCAGAACATGAGAAAATATTTGCAAATGAAACAACAGACAAAGGATTAATCTCCAAAATATACAAACAACTCATATAGCTCAATATCAAAAAAACAAACAACCCAACTAAAAACTGGGTGGAAGACCTAAATAGACATTTCACCAAAGAAGACATACAGATGGCCAAGAGGCACATGAAAAGATGCTCAACATCACTAATTATTAGAAAAATGCAAATCAAAGCTACAATGAGGTATCATCTCACACCAGTTAGAACAGCCATTATTAAAAAATCTAGAAACAATAAATGCTGGAGAGGGTGTGGCAAAAAGGGAACCTTCCTGCACTGTTGGTGGGAATTTAAATTGGTGCAGCCACTATGGAGAAAGAATAGTATGGAGGTTCCTTAAAAAACTAAAAAATAGAACTACCATATATCCCAGCAATCCCACTACTGGGCATATACCCCGAGAAAACCGTAATTCAAAAATACACATGCACCCCAATGTTCACTGCAGCACTATTTACAATAGCCAGCACATGGAAGCAACCTAAATGTCCATCGACAGATGAGTGGATAAAGAAGATGTGGCACACATGATACAATGGAATATTACTCAGCCATAAAACGAAACGAAATTGAGTTATTTGTAGTGAGGTGGATGGACCTAGAGTCTGTCATACAGAGTAAAGTCAGAAAGAGACAAACAAATACCATATGCTAACACATATATATGCAATCTAAGAAAAAAAAGGTTCTGATGAACCTAGTCGCAGGGCAGGAATAAAGATGCAGACATAGAGAATGGACTTGAGAACACAGGGTGGGAGGGGGAAGCTGGGGTGAGTGAGAGTAGCATGGACTTATATACACAACCGAATGTAAAACAGATAGCTAGTGGGAAGCAGCCACATAGCACAGGGAGATCAGCTCGGTGCTGTGTGACCACCTAGAGGGGTGGGATAGGGAGGACGGGAGAGACGCAAGAGGGAGGGGATATGGGGATATATGTATACATATGGCTGATTCACTTTATTGTACAACAGAATCTAGCACAGCATTGTGAAGCATCTATATTAATAGATGTATTAAAAATGATGATAGAATATTATCATAGAGGGTTTAAGAAATTCACTGTGCTTCAACACAACTCAGTGATTACACTGTGAGGGGCTTCTCACCTGTACCAGTCATACAGAACAGAACCTGAACAAATGAATGAATGAATGATACGTTATCAAACTAGCTTTATAAGAAAATCTCTCATAAGGTTTTTTCTTACATCATTAATATTTTTATTAAAGGTGCAGTACCCAAACTGAGAGATTACTATTAAATTTTTACATAAGATAATGGTATAGTGGTTATGCTTTAAAAGAAAAAGTGTCCTTATCTTTTAGAGGTACACTACAAAATATTTCCAGATGAAATGAAAATGTGTCCTGCAGAAAGAGGTGCAGTCAATGAAGCTGCAATCACTCAAGGTTTTACTGAACACTCACTACTTTCTAGGCAGCAAATCCAAAAGTAGATGGGAATGAGATAAGTAGTCATTTTAATGGTGATACAAGATTTTGATTTCCAGGTATGATTTTTAAATCCCCACAACAGATCTCAGCTACCAACACTAGCCTTGTTGGTAGAAACCACATTCACTGAGCACGACTGAGGGCCTAGTGCCCACAGTTGTCACCATGGAGTCACCACGGCTTGACCAGAGAGGTGCACCCAGGCCTCCCAGGTCTCCCACATGTCACCAATGATGGTTCTTGAAGTAAAAGTCATTGGTGGTATCGGTGGCGTCAGCCTTTTGCCCTTCTCTTCTTTTGCATCTCTCCTTTCAAGGACATTTTGAAATAGAAAAACACCACCCTTTCATCTCAGGCCCAGCATGAAACTGCCTTCTTCCACCTGACCAAGTGAGGCCTCCCTCATGCTGTCAGGGAGATGGAGGCTTTATTCTGATGCCTTGGACTTCCACTCTTTCTGGCTTTATTTTTCTTGTCATAAACAGAAAGTCAAAATGAGGCTGGAATGTAAAAAATAGTAGTATGAAAATAAACTACATTCCTTTCTCCTTGTTACGGATACCTGGTGTGTTATTACGCGCAGGTACCAAACTCTTCTGTGAGGCAATTGGTAAAAGAAGACCCCTCCTCTCGGGAGGTGGCCTAGAATGATAATGCTTGGGGAGCCGGGGCCTCCAGTCAGCTAGTCCTGGACTGTTGTTTACAGAACAACAGTCTTTTACAGACTTCTGTACAAAAATAACAAACAATAACTGCTGAAATCTCCCAAAATGTCTTAAACTACAGGGAGCAAAACTTTTGCATCTGGGACAGTGATGCTCGGAAAAGAGTCACCTGAAGTGGCTGGAAAAGGAAGGAAACTAGGTACCTGTTAGTCTCATGTGGAACAAGGTCTGTTCCCACTTCACTCCTAACCTTGACTACCACCCCTGCATTCGAACCATCTGGCCAGCCTCAGTTCTTCCATTTAATCCACAAGGTGAACCTTAAACCACACACACTCCAAACGGCCTAATTAAGGATCCCAGTCCCCACCTCAGGAGGATGCCCTCCTCCTAGAGCCCTCCTTGGGCACTCTCTACAATCACTTTTCTTTTTGCCAGGGAGTCCTAAAGTTTCATAACTTAAGGGCAGAAATAACTCAGCTTTCTTTGGATCCCAAGCTCCTAGCACAGACTCTGGCACATTCCAGTTTATGGTGGTCCAAGGGATGGAGATGAAGAAATCCAGGCTTCTGGTCTGGCTTGATCTGACTGAACCAGACATTGGCAGCTACCAGCATTGCAGGTTCCATAACCTGATGGCTGTTTGACTTGTAAGACCTCTCACTTGCAAAGCTGCATTGAGACAAAGATGCCCTAGTTTGATATCTAAAAAGAACTCATCTTTAAATATCATTATACTCCATTTATACGCCATTATATACCATTACTGAAATTACTGAAAGTAATCTAACATCAAAGTCTTTAAAAGGTCATCTGAAATATGTTATTGAGGAATTTAGACATCAAAAATAAAATGAAGCCATCTAGAATAATTACATCATGTTAATCAAATTATGTTTTTCATAGAAAACAAACGAAAGCAAAACAAAAAATCCTGAATATCTTTTCCTACATATAAATGTAGGGAATCATACATTATTTGATTTGATATTACCAGCAGTCAGTACAAAGCTGACATTCAGTACATGTTAGTTAACTGAATGAGTGAATATGAATTTTATTCACATAACCCATATTTTCAATACGTTAAGTATGTATTCTACACATTGCTATAAAAGTATAGATATACATGAGTGATGCTTCAGTAGGAGAACAAAACACAATGTTAAAAGAAACATCTGATAGCAAAGAATGAACTCTTCCAGCATCAGCAAAGCAACAGAATTTAATGGAAAGAACTAGCTGTAATAGGAATCAGATCAGGTCCCAGTACCTTGTCGGTTTATGTGATCCTGTGCTGGTCATTTCACTTCCCTGGGCCTCACTCTCCTCATGTGGTCCCCTCCATCTCTGACATTCTAGGTTATATGGCTCCTGTAGCAAACATCCTTTGCTTGCTAGAAGACATCTCATTGACTTTGGGTTTTAAATGGAAAAGATGTGGGGCATGAAAAATTCTGTGTACTCTACAAATGCCCAAGTTATGAGACAGAGAAGAACGGTTTTAAGAAAAACAAAAAATAGAAGACTCATCACCCTGGAAGATCTCTAAACAAAGCTTTCCTTTTAGTTTGTTTTGATTTGGTGCGGTAATTTTTTTTTTTTTCTTGGAAGATGAAAGGTCAGAACCCATGGTCTGGATCTTATTGAAACCCTCTTAATTAACTGGGAAAGAAAGCACATCATTGTATAAACCAAGCTACTTGGAAGCTTTGCTTGGTTTCTTTTCAGTGTCAGCTAGATGAAGCTTGGGTGCACTCTTGCCTTTTTGTTGTTGTACAAATAACCAGTTTAGCTTTGATTATCTACCTTATCTCCTTTTAGAAAGAAGTATGATGAGGTTGGAGGGGAAAAAAATCTCTTTAAAGACAATAGCTGTACTCACAAGGCAAAGTGTAATGTGTGAAAAAAAAAAATATCCAATTTTCATTCTGGCAATGGCCAGCTCAAAGCTTAGTTTAGGCAAGAACCAAAATATATAAACATAGGCTTTTTGATCTTTTCAAGATGTGTCATTTCTTTAGCAAGTGAGGTGACAAATATGTATATTCCAAAACAAGTACAACGTTAAGTCAATTAAATGTACTGACAAATTTTAAATGTTCTAAATACTTTTGAGTTCAATTTGGTACCATCCAATTTAAGTCAAAGGACTTCTTTAGTAAAACCTAGAAAAAAATATTTCCTAGAATAATATGTGCTAGAAACTTAAGTGAGTTTGAAACGCATTCTAAAATAATCGGTAGAGCTAAGCTTGTTCTTCAAAGTACCAACATACTCTTTCAAAGAGATTGCAAATTATTTTTTTCAAGATCTGAGAAGTTATTGAAGTGCTAATGCCACATTAAATTTTTGTTTCTTCCAATGCAGGATTTTAAGCAATAAACAGATACGGAAAATTTCTGTGTAGTTCTCTATTGGGGCACACAAGGAAACTTATCTTTCCCTAGAGGATCAAGAATTACAAAATAAATATTGAGGTCAGTAGGAAAATGCCTTATTTTGGCTCATTTGCAAATGTGTGTGTGTGTGTGTGCAGGCATGTGTATGTTTGTGCGCATGTGTGTGTGTGCATGCATATGTGTTCTTTCAGGATTACTGCTCCTCTCAACAATCCAACATCCTTGCAGCAACTAACTGCATGATTTAATCCTCCACTGTTCTAAATCCTATGGAAAATGAACTGAATAAATTATACATTCTAAACGATCCACAGTTCTTAAGAAATCAAAAAGGGAACAATTCCAAGTCTAAGGAAAGCCCTAGCTGCATCCTGAGGGGCAAAGGAAGCTGCACCAGGACGGACCGCCGCTCTGACCCTCTCCTCCCTCACCCTCTCCTGGCCACGTGACCACGTGGCCAGAGCAGGTGGGTGTGGTCCAGGGAACCAGTGCAGGCTAGCACTGTGTCCTCAGCTATCTGCCCAGATTGTCTAAACAATCTGATCTCATCTGATACTGGAAAGCCACTTGTATAAACTATCAAATGAGCATTCTGATACCAAACTGATTCCAGTCAATCCCATGTGACTTTGGTGACTATGAGCTCAATTTTCCAAGCTCTGAAAGGTCCTGGAGCTAAACCCTGGAGACCAGGGAGGAGAAACTGACCTTGAAGACTTTCGCTCTGTCACACACAGCCGTGAAGAAAGGATCCCAGGACTGGGAAAGGGATGATGAGAACTGCGTTCTCTGTGTGTATATGTATTTGCCATTGCTCCAATTATTAAGGGTTTGGAGAAACATATTCTCATACATTTCTGGAGAAATGTAAATTTTTAAAATCTCTATAGAGAGCAATTTTATGATACATAACAAGAACCACAAAAGCTTATCCGATTTAACTTCTAATAGTTTGTCAGAAGGAAATATTTGAGGATATACAAAACATTTGCGAGACTAGAATTCATGGCAAGATTGCTGATAAGAATGAAAAAGTGGAAATATAGAGGTAATAATAAGGTACTGACAAACAAATCAGATGTATATAAAAAATATAAAGCCTGTAAAAATTACATTAAGCATATTGATTGATGGCATGAAGAACTGCACAGTACACAGATAAGTGAAAGAGTTACAAAACCAGATGAACACTATTCCATTTTTTAAAATAAAGATATATGGGTGCATTGAAAAGTTTGAAAGAATATAAGAGATTCTATGTAAGTAGTTATGATTTTTAAGATTTTATTATCTGCAGTTTCCAATGTTTCTAATTTTTTTCTAGTAGAGTACAATTGCTTTTGCAATTAAAAATTAAAGTTCTCTCATTAAAAAGCAATGAGTAATCAAATTTTATGTCTTTGTGTTAACTTTATCATAAAGTGTTTTGTTTGTGTGAAAAAACAGTAGTTCTCAATTATTCCTCAATAAAGTTTTTAAAAATGATATTAATGGTTCTGAAAAGAAGCAAAAAAAACCCCCAAGGTTTAACTATGAAAAACATGTAACTGACAATAACAACAAAATAATATGTTTCCTGGATGCTTTGCCTTAATAACGAGCCCTTCCTCGATTACTGCAAGAGAGTCAGCATCACATGATCTTTTTTTTTTTTTTTTTTAATTTATTTTTTGGCCGTGCCCTGTGGCATGTGGGATCTTAGTTCCTGGACCAGAGATGGAACCCACGCCCTCTGCAGTGGAAGCGTGGCGTCTTAACCACTGGACAGCCAGGGAAGTCCCAGCATCAGCTAATCTTTTAAAAAGTAAAATCACTATCTGAACTGTTTCTAATAATTCAGCACACAGTCACAAAACTATTCCATTATCTTTGGGCTTCCACAGACTACCTAACAATATAGCCCCTAGCATGTTATACAAAAACTTTTAAAAATTACAAAGATGAAAAAGTTACACGCACTGGTTCTAAAATATTAGCTCTATGAAAGCAGGGGCTTTATTATTCACTGGCGAATCTCCATATCCTAAAACAGGATTTGGAACATAGTAGGGGCTCAATAAATATTTGTTGAACAAAAGAAGGGATAAAGGGTAATGTGGTAAAAAGAGGAGATGAAGGTAAGATATACCAAGAAAACCAAAAATTTTCCTGTTCTCTTAAAGAGAACATAAAATACAGTCAGAGAGGAACAAAATTGTTCATAAACTTTAAATAGTAATAATGCTACCGTTTATTGTCTACTGTATGCAAGATGCTGTGTTTATTTTATCTAATATAATGGTCACAAAAACTCCTTTAAGTATTAATATCTTTATAGACAATGAAAACTGTGGCACTGAAATACTGAAAACCAGCATAAAACTAGTACAAAGAAACTGTTAAACCCAACCCAACTTAAGTGAAATACCACCATATATGATCCTTCCAATAGAACAACAGAATATACATTTCAAAAGCTACATTTATTTAGAAACTCTAAATAAGATAATTTTCCTATGTGTCACAAAACACAGAGAAGAAGTCTGAATGCTTGCTAACTTTAATAGATGATCATTTAAAAGCACTTGCTAAGAGTAAGTATGGGAAAGGGTAACAATATTATGATAAAGGAAATCTGTTCTGAATGTAAAGAATAACACATACAAATTCATGTGCAAAAAGAAAAGAATTCCCAAAGGCAGGAATCACATCTTATCCCTCCCATTTCAAGAGGCCAGGAGAAAATGACATAGTGATGATCACATACAAGAAACTCAATACATAACCATGCGTCACAAGAAGCATATGTCAAACTATTATTAACTTCTTTTTAAAGGTCAAAGATCAAAGCCTCTTTTAAAAATGATGTCAAAGTGCTAACAAACATGTAGGTACCGAGAACAGAGTAGTGGTTACCGGAGGGGCAGGTGCAGGGGTAAGATGGGTAAGGGGGGTCAACTGTATGGTGATGGATGGAAATTAAAGTTTGGGTGGTGAGCACACTGCAGTACATACAAAAGTCAAAATGTAATGCTTACACATGAAACTTATATAATGTCATAAACCAATGTTCCCTCAATTTAAAAAAGGATGGCCAGGGGCTGTTATAAAGATATCCACTAACACTTTGTAAGTACCTTTGGAAAACGTTATAAAACGATGCAGGAAAATACGCGATTCAAGAACAAAAGGTATAACCGCTACAGGCTGCGTTATAGCAAAGAGCGGAAGTAACCCAGGGCACAGCAGCATTCCTGTGTTGCTGGAGGAGGGGAAGGAAGTGTGGATTATCCAGAAACGTTTAGAGAAATCATGGGTTAAAGAAAAAGGAAGAAAGCCCAAACGTAAGCACATTCTCCCAGAAGCTGTGACAAGGGGTGGGGAGCCCAGTAAAGGCAGGGGTGGGGGTGATGAGGGGGGCCAGACTGACGGACACTCGGTTTAGAGAAATCCTACGGGAGCACCGGTTTAAACTGAGAAATGAAACAAGGAAGGATCACAAAAGCCACATCTATGCATGCATATAGCTGATACACTTTGTTGTGCAGCAGAAACTAACACAACAGTGTAAAGCAATCATACTCCAATAAAGAGGTTTAAAAAAAAAGCCACATCTACATGTGAGACTATATCAAATAAAGCAAGAAACACTATACCACGACATTAGCATATCTGCACCGACATTTACATTTATGTTTTAAACAATTCATGGCCCTCTAGTGAAACCGTTTTTGCCTGCTGTGCAAAAACCACTTTGCAGCTTCCCATGAAGAAAAAGGCACTGGAGGTCAGGGCTTCCCAGGAGAGGGCAAAGGAAAGGTCAGAGCCCTGAAAGCAGATGCCTTAGAAGAGAAAAAAATTACTTCACTTTGTTGTCTCAGAAATTGACTTTCAACCTCTTGGGCAAAGAACCTTCTATCTGAAATGACCTGGATCCAGGAGGAATTACGGAAGAAAAGAGTAGAAATTTTAAAGCCAGGGGGCCCCAGTCAAATAATTTACAGTCTCTGAGCTTACGTTTCTCCCCACCTGTGACATGGAATAATGGTAATACTTTGAGAATCAGATAAGATTGTGTATATTTGAAAGAATATATTTCAGTACCTTTTGAATTTAAATATTTGTGAATATGGAAATGTCTGAATTGCTGTTCCCTGTGCTTAGATTCATAACAATTCTTTTCAACTTCCACAGTGGCATTTATTTGATTTGACGAAAAGTTAACACAAAGAAATCAAGTTTTTTACCGCTTAGGGAAAGTAAGGATGCCTGAGAATTGAGAAGACAGTGATGCCTGGTATCCTGCAAGGGTCATGTGTCATCCCTGTGGCATGTCACTGCCCAGTAAAATCACGATTGACTGCCCACCTTTCCAGTTGGGCCTCAAAGAAATTTCACATTACTATATATCACAAACCTTTGGGAACAGGTCCAAACACTAAAATCATGAATATCAAATCCATAAATGCCAAGAGTGCCTTCTTATCAATAAAGCTTAATGGAGACTTTGTATTATTTTACAGGCAGAAGCTTCAGCCAGCAAATGTAATTGCAATGTTCTAGAGTATGATTCCTGGGCTATGTGGCTGTATTAACACACATTTGAAGGTAGAATCATCTGGTCTTCAATGTGCAAAATCTCTATCCAAGCCATCTATGTTCCCAGCACAATCCCAGCCATATTGCTTCTGTGAATCCTCATAACATAATAGGGTCGTGAGTAGAGATTACCACATTGATACTGGGAGGGTCTAAATAGTCTTAAGAGCAGCAGTGAAGGCCGATGAGCTACCCAAAGGGAACTGGAATATATTCCATACTGGAAGAGTACTGAATATATTCTACTCTCTAAAATAAAGTTTCCTTTAGAATATTTTCCAAATCCACACTATTCATGGGTAAAGAAACCCTTGAAAAGAGAAAGAGCAACAACAAAAAACCCAATGAAACTTAAAACTATAAGCAATTACTACCTTCAAATAACTAATGAAACAGATTTGTTCTGAATATCATGTGCATACAAACACTTTTCGCATAAGAGAAAATCTAATACAATACTTAACTGTGTCATATTCAGTGTATTTTTGTCTGTCTTTGACTTCCAAGAAATCAGGAATAATTATTCTGAGTGTCATTTATAAACCCTGAATCTTCTACACTGTAAAGGCAATCCTTCATGAGTAATTAATAAAATCATTATTTTGTAAAAATACATGTACATATTCAGGTTCCTTCTGACAACTAAAATATTTCCAATTATACTTAATTGCAATTTTGATCAATTCCAATCACCTAATAACAGGATACTATTTATTTTTAATTAACATCTTTATTGGAGTATAATTGCTTTACAATGCTGTGTTAGTTTCTGTATAACAAACTGAATCAGCTATACATATACATATGTCCCCATATCTCCTCCCTCTTGCGTCTCCCTCCCACCCTCCCTACCCCACCCCTCTAGGTGGACACAAAGCACCGAGCTGATCTCCCTGTGCTATGCAGCTGCTTCCCACTAGCTATCTATTTTACCTTTGGTAGTGTATATATGTCCATGCTACTCTCTCACTTCGTTCCAGCTTCCCCTTCACCCTCACCGTGTCCTCAAATTCATTCTCTACGTCTGCGTCTTTATTCCTGTCCTGCCCCTAGGTTCTTCAGAACCATTTTTGTTTTGTTTTGTTTTTTAGATTCCATATATATACGTTAGCATACGGTATTGGGTTTTCTCTTTCTGACTTACTTCACTCTGTATAACAGTCTCTAGGTCCATCCACCTCACTACAAATAACTCAGTTCCGTTCCTTTTTATGGCTGAGTAATATTCCATTGTATATATGTACCACATCTTCTTTATCCATTCATCTGTCAATGGACACTTAGGTTGCTTCCATGTCCTGGCTATTGTAAATAGAGTTGCAACACTGTGGTACATGACTCCTTTTGAATTATGGTTTTCTCAGGGTATATGCCCAGTAGTGGGATTGCTGGGTCATATGGTAGTTCTACTTGTAGTTTTTTAAGGAACCTCCATACTGTTTTCCATAGTGGCTGTATCAATTTACATTCCCACCAACAGTGCAAGAGGGTTCCCTTTTCTCCACACCCTCTCCAGCATTTACTGTTTGTAGACTTTTTGATTATGGCCATTCTGACTGGTGTGAGGTGATACCTCATTGTAGTTTTGATTTGCATTTCTTTAATGATTAGTGATGTTGGGCATCCTTTCATGTGTTTGTTGGCAATCTGTATATCTTCTTTGGAGAAATGTCTATTTAGGTCTTCTGCCCATTCTTGAATTGGGTTGTTTGTTTTTTGATATTGAGCTGCATGAGCTGCTTGTATATTTTGGAGATTAACCCTTTGTCAGTTGCTTCATTTGCAAATATTTTCTCCCATTCTGAGGGTTGTCTTTTGGTCTTGTTTATGGTTTCCTTTGCTGTGCAAAAGCTCTTAAGTTCCATTAGGTCCCATTTGTTTATTTTTGGTTTTATTTCCCTTTCTGTAGAAGCTGGGTCAAAAATGATCTTGCTGTGATTTATGTCATAGAGTATTCTGCCTATGTTTTCCTCTAAGAGTTTTATACTGTCTGGCCTTACATTAAGGTCTTCAATCCATTTTGAGTTTATTTTTGTGTATGGTGTTAGGGAGTGTTCTAATTTCATTCTTTTACATGTAGTTGTCCAGTTTTCCCAGCACCACTTATTGAAGAGGCTGTCTTTTCTCCATTGTACATTCTGCTTCCTCTATCAAAGATAAGTTGAACATATGTGCATGGGTTTTTCTCTGGGCTTTCTATCCTGTTCCATTGATCTATATTTTGGTTTTTATGCCAGTACCATACTGTCTTGATTACTGTACCTTTGTAGTATAGTCTGAAGTCAGGGAGCCTGATTCCTCCGGCTCCCTTTTTCTTTCTCAAGATAGCTTTGGCTATTCGGGGTCTTTTGTGTTTCCATACAAATTGTGAATTTTTTTGTTCTAGTTCTGTGAAAAATGCCATTGGTAGTTTGATAGGGATTGCATTCAATCTGTAGATTGCTTTGGGTAGTAGAGTCATTTTCACAATGTTGATTCTTCCAATCTAAGAACATGGTATATCTCTCCATCTGTTTGTATCATCTTTAGGTTCTTTCATCAGTGTCTTACAGTTTTTTACATACAGGTCTTTTGACTCCTTAGGTAGGTTTATTCCTAAGTATTTTATTCTTTTTGTTGCAATGGTAAATGGGAGTGTTTCCTTAATTTCTTTTTCAGATTTTTCATCATTAGTGTATAGGAATGCAAGAGATTTCTGTGCATTAATTTTATATCCTGCTACTTTACCAAATTCATTGATTAGCTCTAGTAGTTTTCTGGTAGCATCTTTAGGATTCTCTATGTATAATATCATGTCATCTGCAAACAGTGACAGTTTTACTTCTTCTTTTCTGATTTGGATTCTTTTATTTCTTTTTCTTCTCTGATTGGTGTGGCTAAAACTTCCAAAACTATGGTGAATAATAATGGTGAGAGTGGGCAACCTTGTCAGATTCCTGATCTTAGTGGCAATGGTTTCAGTTTTTCACCACTGAGAATGATGTTGGCTGTGGATCTGTCATATATGGCCTGAATTATGTTGAGGTAAGTTCCCTCTATGTCTACTTTCTGCAGGGTTTTTATCATAAACTGCTGTTGAATTTTTTTGAAAGCTTTTTCTGCATCTATTGGGATGATCATATCGTTTTTCTCCTTCAATTTGTTAATAAGGTCTATCACATTGATTGATTTGCGTATATTGAAGAATCCTTGCATTCCTAGGACAAATCCCACTTGATCATAGTGTATGATCGTTTTAATGTGCTGTTGGATTCTGTTTGCTAGTATTTTGTTGAGGATTTTTGCATCTATGTTCATCAGTGATATGGTTTTCTTTCTGTAGTTTTCTTTCTCTGTGACATCTTTGTCTGGTTTGGTATCAGGGTGATGGTGGCCTCGTAGAATGAGTTTGGGAGTGTTCCTCCCTCTGCTATATTTTGGAAGAGTTTGAGAAGGATGGGTGTTAGTTCTTCTCTAAATGTTTGATTGAATTCACCTGTGAAGCCATCTGACCTTGGGCTTTTGTCTGTTGGAAGATTTTTAATCACAGTTTCAATTTTAGTGCTTGTGATTGGTCTGTTTATATTTTTTATTTCTTCCTGGTTCAGTCTCAGAAGGTTGTGCTTTTCTAAAAATTTGTCCATTTCTTCCAGGTTGTCCATTTTATTGGCATATGGTTGCCTGTAGTACTCTCTCACGATCCTTCGTACTTCTTCAGTGTCAGTTGCCACATCTTTTTCATTTCTAATTCTATTGATTTGAGTCTTCTCCATTTTTTTCTTGATGAGTCTGGCTAATGGTTTATCAATTTTGTTTATCTTCTCAAAGATCTAGCTTTTAGTTTTATTGATGTTTGCTATCGTTTCCTTCATTTATTTCTGATCTGATCTTTACGATTTCTTTCCTTCTGCTAACTTTGGGGGGTTTTGTTCTTCTTTCTCTAACTGCTTTAGGTGTAAGGTTAGGTTGTTTATTTGAGTTGTTTCTTGTTTCCTGAGGTAGGATGGTATTGTTATAAACTTCCCTCTTAGAACTGCTTTTGCTGCATCCCATAGGTTTTGGGTTGTTGTGTTTTCATTGTCATTTGTTTCTAGGTATTTTCTGATTTCCTCTTTGATTTCTTCAGTGATCTCTTGGTTATTTAGTAGTGTACTGTTTAGCCCACATGTGTTTGTATTTTTTTAATATTTTTTTCCTGTAACTGATATCTAGCTTCATAGCATTCTGGTCAGAAAAGATACTTGATATGATTTCAACTTTCTTAAATTTACCAAGGCTTGATTTGTGGCCCAAGATATGATCTATCCTGGAGAATGTTCCATGAGCACTTGAGAAGAAAATATATTCTGTTGTTTTTGGTTGGAATGTCCTATAAGTATCAATTAAGTCCATCTTGTTTAATGTATCATTTAAAGCTTGTGTTTCCTTATTTATTTTCATTTTGATCTGTCCATTGGTGAAAGTGGGGTGTTAAAGTCCCCTCCTATGATTGTGTTACTGTCGAATTCCCTTTTATAGCTGTTAGCATTTGCTTTATGTATTGAGATGCTCCTATGTAGGGTGCATAAATATCTACAATTGTTATATCTTCGTTTTGGATTGATACCTTGATTATTAAGTAGTGTCCTTGTCTCTTGTAATAGTCTTTATTTTTATTTATTTTTATTTTATTTTTTTCTGCAGCGCGCGGGCCTCTCACTGTTGTGGCCTCTCCCGCTGCGGAGCACAGGCTCCGGACGCGCAGGCTCAGCGGCCATGGCTCACAGGCCCAGCCACTCCGCGGCATGTGGGATCCTCCTGGACCGGGGCACGAACCCACGTCCCCTGCATCGGCAGACAGACTCTCAACCACTGCGCCACCAGGGAAGCCCAATAGTCTTTATTTTAAACTCTCTTTTGTCTGATATGAGAATTGCTACTCCAGCTTTCTTTCAATTTCCATTTGCATGGAATATCTTTTTCCATCCCCTCACTTTCAGCCTGTATGTGTCCACAGGTCTGAAGTGGGTCTCTTGTAGACAGCATATATACGGGTCTTGTTTTTGTATCCATTCAGCCAGTCTTGTCTTTTGGTTGGAGCATTTAATCCATTTACATTTAAGGTAATTATTGATATGTATATTCCTATTACCATTTTCTTAATTGTTTTGGGTTTGTTATTGTAGGTCTTTTCCTTCTCTTGTGTTTCCTGCCTAGAGAAGTTCCTTTAGCATTTGTTGTAAAGCTGGTTTGGTGGTGCTGAATTCTCTTAGCTTCTGCTTGTCTGTAAAGGTTTTAATTTCTCCATCGAATCTGAATGAGATTCTTGCTGGGTAGAGTAATCTTGGTTGTAGGTTTTTGCTTTTCATCACTTTAAATATGTCCTGACAGTCCCTTCTGGCTTACAGATTTTCTGCTGAAAGATAAGCTGTTAAGCTTATGGGGGTGCCCTTGTATGTTATTTGTTGTTTTTCTCTTGCTGCTTTTAATATTTTTTCTTTGTATTTAGTTTTTGATAGTTTGATTAATATGTGTCTTGGCGTGTTTCTCCTTGGACTTATCTTGTATGGGACTCTCTGTGCTTCCTGGACTTGACTATTTCCTTTCCCATATTAGGGAAGTTTTCAGCTATAATCTCTTCAAATATTTTCTCAGTCCCTTTTTCTTTCTCTTCCTCTTCGGGGACCCCTATAATTCGAATGTTGGTGCGTTTAATGTTGTCCCAGAGGTCCCTGAGACTGTCCTCAATTCTTTTCATTCTTTTTTTCTTTATTCTGCTGTGCGGTAGTTATTTCCACTATTTTATCTTCCAGGTCACTTATCCGTTCTTCTGCCTCAGTCATTCTGCTATTGATTCCATCTAGAGAATTTTAAATTTCATTTATTGTGTTGTTCATCATTGTTTGTTTGCTCTTTAGTTCTTCTACATCCTTGATAAACGTTTCTTGTATTTTCTCCATTCTATTTCCAAAATTTTGGATCATCTTTACTATCATCACTCTGAATTCTTTTTCCAGTAGACTGACTATTTCTTCTTCATTTGTTTGGTCTGATGGGTTTTTACCTTGCTCATCATCTGCTGTGTATTTCTCTGTCTTCTTATTTTGCTTAACTTACTGTGTTTGGGGTCTGCTTTTCACAGGCTGCAGGCTCATAGTTCCCGTCGTTTTTGCTGTCTGCCCCCAGTGGGCAAGGTTCATTCAGTGGGTTGTGTAGGCTTCTTGGTGGAGCAGACTGGTGCCTGTGTTCTGGTAGATGAGGCTGGATCTTGTCTTTCTGGTGGGTAGGACCATGTCCGGTGGTGTGTTTTGGGGTGTCTGTGAACTTAGATTTTAGGCAGCCTATCTGCTAATAGGTGGGGTTGTGTTCCTGTCTTGCTAGTTGTTTGGCATTGGGTGTCCAGCACTGTAGCTTGCTGTCATTGAGTAGAGCTGGGTCTTAGTGTTGAGACGGAGATCTCTGGGAGACCTCTCGCTGATTGATATTACGTGGGGCTGGGAGGTCTCTGATGGACCAATGTCCTGAACTCAGCTCTCCAACCTCAGAGGCACAGGCCTGACACCCAGCCAGAGCACCAAGACCCTGTCAGCCACACAGCCAGGTACATGGGCAGTTTCTTGCCTTTTGGGAAGTCTGAGGTCTTCTGCCAGCGTTCAGTAGGTGTTCTGTAGGAGTTGCTCCACATGTAAATGTATTTTTGACGTATTTGTAGGGAGGAAGACGATCTCCATGTTTTACTCCTCCACCACCTTGAAGGCCCCCCTCCGCAGGATACTATTTTTAACATCAATCATCTCCACAATATTTATAGAGAGCTGAAGATCATATAAACAAAAATACATGTTTGCAAGAACGAACAACTTTAATATTTGCTATTTGCAAGACCTCCCCATTCAAATAAAGCTTATTTTGCACTCTTCTTCAGAATAATATTTCAGAAAACAACTATTTTGCTGCATTTATAATTTTAAATTACAGCTATAATAGTAAATAAGCTGTTTACCTTAATTTTGTCACACCTGAAATGCTTGTAACCTAGGACTGTAAGCTAACAATCTGTGAATGGCAAATGAATTTAATATAAATGAAGGCCCAATCCTGATAAACTGTTTTCAGAAAATTTATCTGTAGGAGAAATGTTATTAAAGCACTTGCAATCCTCTTGGAGTTGCTCAAAGAAAAATAAAAGCAGCAGGTAAGTCAGGTAATAAACTGATCATAATTCTCAATCTTTTTACTATCCTGCAATAAAAAATTAGTCTTCCAGAAAGAACAAATATTATTGAGAAAAAAGAATCAAATTATTCAATATAATAGCGTGTTTAGATTATTGATAATTTAAAAAGAAAATGGATGTTTATTTTTTTATTTTTTAAAATAAAGTTATTTATTTTATTTATTTATTTTTGGCTGAATTGGGTCTTCATTGCTGCGAGCAGGCTTTCTCTAGTTGCAGCGAGGGGGCTTACTCTTCCTTGCAGTGCACGGGCTTCTCACTGCAGTGGCTTCTCTTGTTGCAGAGCATGGGCTCTAGGCGCATGGGCTTCAGGAGTTGTGGCTCACGGGCTCTAGAGTGCAGGCTTGGTAGTTGTGGCGCATGGGCTTAGTTGCTCCATGGCATGTGGGATCTTCCTGGACCAGAGGTTGAACGTGTGTCCCCTGCACTGGCAGGCAGATTCTTAACCACTGCGCCACCAGGAAAGCCCAAAAATGGATGTTTAAATTTAAACTGCAGACTCATCAGGATGCTTCTTTCAAGTAAAACTCACAGGTTTTCAACCTTGTCCTTTTTCAATAACTCACAGAAGAATATCACATGGTTTTGTGAGCAGCTTCTCATCCTTCAGATCCTAGCTCAAACATCACTTCTTCCCACAACATTCTAATGTCCAGCTATTCTCCCTCCCTCCCTCCCTCCCTCCCTCCCTCTCTCTCTCTCTCTCTCTCCTCTCTCTCACACACACACACACACACTTCTTTATTTGATTGTATCTGATCCATGGGCCAGTGATGTCTGTTTCATTCAGCAATATACTCCCAGCCATTGGCATATAACAGAGACTCAATACATTAATGAAGATTAAAAACCACAATGCATACCTTTAGGATAGAGCTAAATCAGTACTTAAGGGAAATAAAATCATAGCTGTAAAAAGTGTATACTTAAAAAGAATAAAGATTTCAAATCAATAACCTAACACTCCACTTAAAGAAAATGGGGAAAAAAGAGCAAATTAAACCCAAAGCAAGCAGAAGGGATGCAACAGTAAATCAGAGTGGACATAAATAAAATAGAGAATTTAAACAAAGGGAGAAAAACAGTAAAACCAAGTTGATTCTTTGAAAAGATCAATACAACTGACAAACTTCTAGCTCAACATATCAAGAAAAAAAAAAGAGAAGTCTCAAATTTCTAAAATTCAGAAATGAAAGAGAGGTCATCACTTCCAACTTTGGAGAAATAAAAGCACTATAACAGAATACTGAGAACAGTTATATGCCAATAAATTAGATAAGCTAAATAAAGTGCACAAATTCCTTGAAAACATGAACTACCAAAGAAATAGAAAATCAGATTAGACCTATAATAAGTAAAGATCATGGGTTAGTAATCAAAAATTTTCCACAAGGAAATCTTAGGACCAGATGGTGTGACTAGTGAATTCTACCTAACATTTAAAGTATTAACATCAATACTTCACAAGCTCATTCAAAAAAACAGAAAAGGAGTGGGCACTTCCCAACTCATTCTATGAAGTCGGTATTACCCTGATATCAAAGCAAGACACAGACATCACAAGAAAAGAAAACTACAGGCTACTATCCCTTGTGAATACAGAGATAATAATACTCAAGAAAATACTAGCAAACTAAATCCGGCAACATATAAAAAAGATTATACACCATGACCCACGGGGATTATGCCAAGGAATGCAAGACTGACTTAATGCCCAAATATCAATAAATACCATATTATACCATAAATAATAATACCATATTAGTAGGATAAAGGAAAAAAAAACTACCTAGCCATCTCAAAATACATGTGGAAAAAAGCATTTGACAAAATCCAACACTCTTTCATGATAAATACAGTAAAAAGGACTAGAGGTTTTTTTTCCACAACCTGATAAAAAAGCATCTACCAAAAACCCAGTGAGAACATCATACTTATCAGTGAAAGGCTGAAAGCCTTCTCACTAAGATCAGGAACATGACAACGGTATCTATCTGACCGTGCCATTTCTATTTACTGTTGGACTAGAGGTTCTAACCAGCCAATTAGGCAACAAAAACATACGATGGGCATCCAGATTGGAAAGGAAGAAATAAAACAATCTCTATTTGTAGATGACACAATTTTATATATTCTGTATAAAATTGTAAATCGGAAACCAGCTGTCTTTCTCTAGACTAGCAATAAACAATCCAAAAATGAATTTAGGGAAACAATTCCATTTACAGTAACATGAAAAAGAATAAAATACTTAGGTATAAATTTAACCACAGAAGTGCAAGACTCGTACAATGAAAACTACTACAAAACATTATTGAACAAAATTGAAGGAGACCTAAATAAGTGGAAAGACATCTTGTGTTCATGGATTTGAAGACTTAATATTGTTAGGATGGCTATACTCCCTCAAACCGATCTACAGACTCAATGCAATATCCATAAAGTTAACTTTCATTTTGCAGAAACTTCAAACTAATTCTAAAATTCTTACGGCAATGCAAGGAACCTAGAATAAGCCGAAACAATCTTGAAAAATGAGAATAAAAGTAAAGACTCAAACTTCTCAATTTCAAAACTTACTACAAAGCTGCATCAATCAAGACAGTATAATACAGGCAGAGGAGAGACATGCTGAACGATGGAATAGAATTGAGAGTAAAGAAATAAACACATACATTTATGGTCAGTTGATTTTCAAAAGGTTGCTGAGACAATTCAATGGAGGAAAGAACAATCTTTTCAACAAATGGTTCTGGGACAACTGGACACCCACATGCAAAGAATGAAGGTATATTCCCAACAGAACTAAAACCTACGGCCATGCAAAACCATATACATGAATGTTCACGGTAGCACAATTCCTAATAGCCGAAAGGTGGAACCAACCCAAATGTCCATCAAGTGATTAATGGATAAACAAAATGATATAAATTGATTCAAAGGAGGCTTATTTAGCCTTAAAAAGGAATTAAGTACAGATACACAACATGAACAAACTGTGAAAATATTATACGAAGTGTAAGAACCCAGAAGGCCACTTATGGCATGGTTTCATCTATATGAAATGCTCAGAAGAGGCAAAAGTTTGGCATGTTTGGTCAAGGTTAAGGCTAGAGCAGGCCATGCCTAGGATGGTAAAGAGAATGGTATGGGAAAGACAGGTGGGAACAAGCTTTAAACACCATGATTAAGGATTTTCTATGTTACTCTGAAGAATTTAAAAGTTTTTAAAATGTTTTTAAAAAGTCGAAACTAATGTGACCTAATCTCTGTTTCCAAAATATCATTCTGGCAGCAACATGGAGGAGAACAGAGAAAATTGTAAAAATTTAGAAGTCTAGGGGCTCCCCTGACGGCGCAGTGGTTAAGGATCTACCTGCCAATGCAGGGGACACGGGTTCGAGCCGTGATCCGGGAAGATCCCACATGCTGCAGAGCAGCTAAGCTTGTGAGCCACAACTACTGAGCCCACAAGCCACAACTACTGAGCCTGCGTGCCACAACTACTGAAGCCCGCGTGCCTAGAGCCCATGTTCCACAGCAAAAGAAGCCACCGCAATGAGAAGCCCGCGCACCGCAACGAAGAGTAGCTCCCGCTCGCCACATCTAGAGAAAGTCCACGTGCAGCAACAAAGACCCAATGCAGACAAAAATAAATAAATAATACATAATTTTTTTTAAAAAAATGTCTAAGTTGGAGAATATTTGGGCCTGAATCTGCTAGGGTGGCAGCAGAGGAGAGAGTGAAGGAAATGAATTGGAATATGAAGCTTTCCTTTTGTCAACTCCCACCAATTCTATTTGATTGGTAAGTTTGCCTCTCTCTCTCTCTCTCTCTCTATATATATATATATACACATATACTTTTTTTTTTTTTTTTTTGCGGTACGCAGGCCTCTCACTGCTGTGGCCTCTCCCGCCACGGAGCACAGGCTCCGGACGCACAGGCCCAGCGGCCACAGCCCACGGGCCCAGCCGCTCCACAGCATGTGGGATCTTCCCGGACCGGGGCATGAACCTGTGTCCCCTGCATCGGCAGGCCGACTCTCAACCACTGCGCCACCAGGGAAGCCCTCTAAACAACTTTTGAGCACAAACATTCCATGCTCTATACAAAATACTCAGCACCACACTTTCCTCAAGGCCACCATGAATGCTCAAACCTCATCTCTGGAGTCTTAGGACTTCACAACCCAGGATAATTTCCTCAAGATCCTAAATAGTGGTGAGTCATCATCATCTGAATCTGGATTTGACTTTGGAAATTAGCCACAATCGAATTAGCAAATAATATGTGTGACTGAACTGGATAATTCCATTTAGGCTAAAAGAATAAAAACATAGAAGAGTAATTTTCTTGGGAGGCTCAGGGACTGGCTCCAATATCAACCACCAAAAAAGGAGGAGCTTCAGAAAGAGTTTGTTTCCCTACAATGTGGCTGCAAGAAGCTTGAACTCTGCAGTGCTGACAGTTACAAAGGGATCAGGGCTCACTTAAATATATATGTAGTTTCCACCTGTTAGCGTGGCAGATGCAGTAGTTTTAAGACCAGTTCCCTGCACCTGAAAATAATATAACTGTGATGGGAGGCAAGACTAACTTTGTTTTTGATTTGATGTCTTTTTTTCCACTTCTGTTAAGGTATAATTGATATATAATATTGTACAAGTTTAAGGTGTACAACATAATGATTTAATTTATGTGTATACTGCAAAATAATTAGCACACTAAATTCAGTTAACAGATATCACCTCTCTTCACAAGAAGCAAGACTAACTTTGAGAAAAACTTAATATATGATTGTTTGCTTATTTAATAAGACGAATCCATCTTTGCATAAGAGTTTGAAAATTAGAGACCCACAAACCCAGATTGTTATAAAGATGTTTTTATTTGGCAAATGCTATGCCTTTGTTGTTGTTAAAATTAGGCCAACATTTCTGAATTGGGTAATAACAATTAAATGAAAATATTCATCTTTTCTGAAAAGTTAGAGTATCTGTAAGTATTTGTACTACATTTCTGCATGACAACAGTAATCTGGAGCTAAACAGCAGCTGCCCTTGTACACAGGGCCCTGGGCCCTTCACCTCCCTAACACTCTACTTGCATGCCTTTCTCATTTCCTTATCTGTCTGGCTCTGATGCCTTTTGATTTGATGATCTTTACTCTAAATGTTCTAAGAGACTCTGAAGAAGATAAATGTCAATAAAGACCTAAATCTTTTAGCTTTCCTAGCTTTTCTATCTGGCCATCTATTGTTACTTCACGAGTCGCCATTAGTTTATTTTTTAAAAATTACATTTTATGAAGATAATAAAATAATACAATTGCCAAGAAAAAATATATATGTAGGTGTATATGTACACATATATATGAATTGCATGTATACAAAATATTTATTTTATATATATATATATATATCACCAAATCTGTTTTTCCTTAAGAGATCAGTCCTATGATTGGATTGCTACTAGGCCCTAAATTATTTCTTGGTAATAAATCTGATAATATAAAGAGGCTCTTTACTCTTATTAGACAGTTAAGAGTGTCAATTTGGTAAGTTGTACAGATGATTTTTGTCACCAAGGCCTCATTTATAGCAACACGAATAGATGATCATTTAATGGGGAGGTGCTGGTTACTGCATGCTGTGAAACTGCAGAGCATGAACTGCTGGTTCCCTGGCAATCTTTTGTTGTTGTCCAAATATGTGCCTGTCACCTCGATGGGGGTGATGAACGGCTTTGCATACAGCTTCTGCGTAGCCTGGATGTGCTTCCCTGCTGACAGAACCAACCCACGGCTCCCTGCTGGGCCCACCTGTTAGACTTGAAGGGTCAGAAGCTGAGGATCAGGAGGCTGGATGTACAGCTCAGCAGGAGAGGCACACGCAGAAGAGAACAAAAGACAGGGGACAAGCCTGTGGGGGCAGACCCCTTCTACAACACTAATTAAACTTTCTCCTGCTGCTCTGGGTGGCTCAGAAGCCCACAGTGGGTCGTCAACCGGAAACAAGGTGCTATGTTTCTAAAACTCAGCTTTTCTTTTAAGCCCAAGCATTCACTGCTACTTTCATAATCAGAAAAAGAATCTGAAGACTCATAGCATGACATTCAGTTGTAACTCCCATAACTGCTCATACAAACCCTTCCATCAGCTGGGCAGTTCTGAAGGATAAAGGCCAAATGGACTCCAACTTGGCCTTGTCATGCTCCCAGGGAGGGACAGTCCCCTCTTCCAGTGATCCCTTGAAGCACACCAGGCAAGGGAACTGGGGCGAGGGGCTCCTTGCAATTCAGCTCCACTGGGCGGGACACCCTCTCCCCAGACACTCTTTCAGTGCCTTTTGCATTTTGTCCCTTTTCCACTTTCCTACTTTCTTTCATTGCAAATGCAAGGTGTAAACTTGGGTGACTAAAAGTTCCTTGGGTGGCAGAGAATTCTTTTTAAGTCGCTAAAAGTAATTCCTTGTAATAAAAACAAATGAACCAACAAAAATGAATTGTCACCCTTTTCCTGAGGCTGGGTGGGGCCCAGGAATAGGAGGGTGGATGGCTGAGATCTGGGTATTCCCCAGAAACAGGACTGATGAACAGAACACACGCTGTGCCAAACACATTCTGACTGAAGCAGGCAAACAGCAACTGAAGATTTTTCTCTTGGCCTACACTCTTGCTTCTGAAATATGAACCACTTAAAAACATTTATACGCAGTTTGTATTCAACCCAGAAGAAGCTTTTTATAAGCTTGAAATAATGTCCCATTAAAGTTTCACATTGGGCTTCCCTGGTGGCGCAGTGGTTGAGGGTCCGCCTGCCAATGCAGGGGACACGGGTTCGTGCCCCGGTCTGGGAGGATCCCACGTGCCGCGGAGTGGCTGGGCCCATGAGCCATGGCCGCTGGGCCTGTGCGTCCGGAGCCTGTGCTCCGCAACGGGAGAGGCCACAGCAGTGAGAGGCCCACGTACCGCAAGAAAAAAAAAAAAAAAAAGTTTCACATTAAGTCAGATATGATGACCTCATTTTAATTTGGTTATTGAACTTATGATTTTGGCCATCTGGGGAGAAGCACTGGAAGAGGAGTCAGAAGACCTTCCTAGCTATCTGATTTTAAGTCACTTGTGGCCCCTAAGTCCTTTATAAAACATAACCTGTAAAGCAGTGATAATACCTGCTTTGCATTCTTCACAAGGTAATAAGAATGTTAAAATCACATAATGTATGGTAGGCAACCTGGTGTAGTGTAAAGAACTTAAGCTTTGGAATCAAACAGTTCAGACCACTTATACTTACTACTGGTGTAACCTGAGCAAGTAACTTAACTTTTCAGGGACTGGGAGAGGGCATAAATAATACCTACCATATGGGACTGCTGTGAAGATTTAGAAAAACAAAGTATATAAAGTGTAGGCCAGAGCTTGTTAGAGTTGGCACTCAATTACTGTAAGTTCTATTTTAAAATATAAGCATCGGGGGCTTCCCTGGTGGTGCAGTGGTTGGGGGTCCGCCTGCCGATGCAGGGGACATGGGTTCGCATCCCGGCCCGGGGGGATCCCGCATGCTGCGGAGCGGCTGGGCCCGTGAGCCATGGCCGCTGAGCCTGCGCGTCTGCAGCCTGTGCTCCGCGACGGGAGAGGCCACAACAGTGAGAGAGGTCTGCGTACCGGAAAAAAAATAAATAAATAAAATAAAATAAAATAAAATAAAATATAAGCATCTATCAAATACAAAGTATTTTGAACATTTCCTGAAAATAATATAAGCTTAATAAAATGGACAACTGGCTATCTTTTAAATCACTGTGAGATATGAGAGAAAAAGCAGAGAGCCAGGAGGTGAAGGTACTGGTCCAGACACGGCCACTAGTGAACGAGACATTTTAAAACTAACTCAAAATTTCATGATGAAGTCATGAATACAAACACTTAAAACTAATCAAAACTACCACTGGCATTTTTCACAGAACTAGAACAAAAAATTTCAAAATTTGTTTGGAAAAACAAAAGACCCCGAATAGCCAAAGCAATCTTGAGAACGAAAAACGGAGCTGGAGGAATCAGGCTCCCTGACTTCAGACTATACTACAAAGCTACAGTAATCAAGACAGTGTGGTACTGGCATAAAAACAGAAAGATAGATCAGTGGATCAGGATAGAAAGCCCAGAGATAAACCCACGCACATATGGCCAACTTATCTTTGATAAAGGAGGCAGGAATGTACAGTGGAGAAAGGACAGCCTCTTCAATAAGTGGTGCTGGGAAAACTGGACAGGGACATGTAAAAGTTTGAGATTAGATCATTCCCTAACACCATACACAAAAATAAGCTCAAAATGGATTAAAGACTTAAATGTAAGGCCAGAAACTATCAAACTCTTAGAGGAAAACATAGGTAGAACACTCTATGACATAAATCACAGCAAGATCCTTTTGGACCCACCTCCTAGAGAAATGGAAATAAAAACAAAGATAAACAAATGGGACCTAATGAAACTTCAAAGCTTTTGCACAGCAAAGGAAACCATAAACAAGACCAAAAGACAACCCTCAGAATGGGAGAAAATATTTGCAAATGAAGCAACTGACAAAGGATTAATCTCCAAAATTTATAAACAGCTCATGCAGCTCAATAGCAAAAAAACAAACAACCCAATCCAAAAATGGGCAGAAGACTTAAATAGGCATTTCTCCAAAGAAGATATACAGACTGCCAACAAACACATGAAAGAATGCTCAACATCATTAATCATTAGAGAAATGCAAATCAAAACTACAATGAGGTATCATCTCACACCAGTCAGAATGGCCATCATCAAGAAATCTAGAAACAATAAATGCTGGAGAGGGTGTGGAAAAAAGGGAACACTCTTGCACTGCTGGTGGGAATGTGAATTGGTACAGCCACTATGGAGAACAGTATGGAGGTTCCTTAAAAAACTAAAAATAGAACTACCATATGACCCAGCAATCCCACTACTAGGCATATACCCTGAGAAAACCATAATTCCAAAAGAGACATGTACCAAAATGTTCATTGCAGCTCTATTCACAATAGCCCGGAGCTGGAAACAACCTAAGTGTCCATCATCGGATGAATGGATAAAGAAGATGTGGCACATATATACAATGGAATATTACTCAGCCATAAAAAGAAACGAAACTGAGCTATTTGTAATGAGGTGGATAGACCTAGAGTCTGTCATACAGAGTGAAGTAAGTCAGAAAGAGAAAGACAAATACCGTATGCTAACACATATATACGGAATTTAAAAAAAAAAAAAGTCATGAAGGACCTAGGGGCAAAACGGGAATAAAGACACAGACCTACTTGAGAATGGACTTGAGGATATGGGGAGGGGGAAGGGTAAGCTGTGACAAAGCGAAAGAGCGGCATGGACATATATACACTACCAAACGTAAGGTAGATAGATAGTGGGAAGCAGCCACAGAGCACAGGGAGATCAGCTCGGTGCTTTGTGACCGCCTGGAGGGGTGGGATGGGGAGGGTGGGAGGGAGGGAGATGCATGAGGGAAGGGATGTGGGAACAGATGTATATGTATGACTGATTCACTTTGTAAAAAAAAAAAAAAAAAAAACTAATCAAACTCCAGTCTACAAAGAAGCGTCATGTATATTAATGCAATTGTAAGAATGAAAACAAACAAATGAAGAATAATAGAAAATTCTCGGTTGTTTTTACCCAAAGTTGCACCGACAGTAAATCAATCAGAATTTTTAGGTTACTGTCTATTAAAGTTTGCACTGCGAGTTTGATGTAAATATGAATAACGCCTTTTGTTGCTTTGAGGTATACCTGATATACAAAAAATTGCACACAGTTAACATATACATCTTGATCAGTTTGAATATATGCGTACACCTGTGATACCATCGCCACAACCAAGATACTAAACATACCTGCACATCCAAATACCTATGAATAACTCTCATACAATGTACTTTTCTTGTACCTTAGTTTTTATCTCTCAAGTAACAGAAGTCAGTTTTCCCCGAGGTGATCTCCTAGAAGTGACAGTAAGTACCCCTTTAAGGTTAAATACTAACTGCGGATGTTTGGGTCTTGGATTTACACACTGTTTTAAATTGTACAACTGGCCCAATGATCAATTCTATTCCCTAAATTTTGAAGGATCTAAGTCATGACATCAATTACACATATAAATGAGTAGGCAAACAAAATGAATTTTACGCAAATTTTATCCAGCCAAGCCCTGTCCAGGAGAAAAAGAAAAGCTCTCATTTGCCAATTTCCAAGGTGTAAATATTCCCATTATAGCTGATTTCAAGCTACCAACAGTTTAATGATCAGCTTGCAAAATTTCTGCATATTTACCATGAGTCAGGGAGAGGGAATCCCAGCATAGCACTGCCACTTACCATTTGAACTGAAAGGTGTTGGTAAGATACATGGGCAGGAGAAGGGACACAGGGAAGGAGCTAGTTGTAAAAGCAAAAAAAAAGACACATGAGGAACATCCCACCTGCAGCATAGTTTGAGCTGGGCCTCAAATCACTGGGGCTTCATCTTTTGCTGAAGCCCCCTCTCTTTTTTGACCATGAAAATATCAGCCAAATGTCAAGGGGCAGTGAAAAACCCTGCCACCTTCAGCCACGTCTGCCCACCACTTCTCTGCCTCTTTTTCCATCACTGTAGCTCTTCCCTGTGTGAATCGAGCTCCTTCCCTGTCTTCTGCTCTTTCCCCATCCATCTGTCCATATTCACTCCTTTCTCTCTCCGTCCACCTTTGGCTCTCTCTTCTCTCCCCTTCTACCTCTCTCCGTCTCTTGGTCTCTGTCTCTGTTTCTCTGTCCCTGTCTCTCTCAGCGTCTGTCCTTTCTTTCCTGTCTTTCTACCCACATACCCCCATATCTCTGCCCCTCACTTCTTTTCTAATAACATCTCCTTGACAATGTTTTTAGAGTCGTATTTTGAGTAATCTTCTTGGGTCTCTCCTGACCTCCCAAGAATGAGAATTTAACTTAGAACAGAAACCTTAGTCTTATTACCCACACCGTAACCATACATGAAACTCTTGATAACCAGCTTCTTCTTAATTATCCTGCTCTTTTTCTCCCAGTGTTTTCCATTGATATGGCTATTAAGTAGTATTGGGATCCAAATAATTTCAAGATTGAATCTAATTGTTTATCAAATATTCAATCTGTGCTTTTATAATTTGGTTGCTAAAGGAAATTAGGTACCTATGCCGCTATTTTTTTTTTTTGGATGACCACAACAAAAGCAACAATGATTGCAATTACCAAACACAAAACACTGACTATTTTTATGCATCCTTTTAATTCCTAGAAAAGCAGTGGTTGATTATACTCAACATGGATTTCAGGGAAATCTGAGTTAGGTACCACATAAAAGTGGTATAGAAAAAAATATGGATCACCTCTCTCCTTGGCCACATGCTGACACTTATGAAGATAATAACATTATCCAAATAGATACTATTTCCCTGGGTATGATATATTGTTTCTTAGAATTCCTGAATGGCAAATCTAATAATTTCTTGACTTTCTCCATAACATTACCCCACCCTCTGCTACCAATTATAATAATGACTCCTGATATTTTATGTGCTTTTGAACCAAAAAGGTTGTGTGTGTTTATATATATGTGTATAAAATCATATTTCATTTACATGTTAAGCTACCAGATTTCATAGATGTTAAACATTACATACTACAGAATGATAATTTTAGTGAACTGTAAGTTTATTTTGAATGTAATTTTTGGTAAGGTTTCTTAGGGAGGTAAAAAAGAGTATTACCCACACTCTTAAAGAACATCCAATGTTGATGAGAAACTATGACTTACACTCATGAGACAACTAGAGAACTGAAATATACACTGAAAGCACAGAATTGTGTATCACAGATACACTAAGAGTTATAAGATAGAGTGACCTATAGCCTGAGGTAGCAGAGAAAGGAAGGTTTCATGGAGAAAAAAAGTCTTGAAGGGAGTTGACCTTTATTTTTACTTAAAGTAAGTCCAATAATTAACTGAGTCTGAGAGCATGATGGAGAAGGAAGAGACCATCATATCCTCTCTTGCAGCTTTCTCACCTTACAAAGGAGGAAGCCCTGTGCCAGAAAAGCTCAGTGCTTGCCCGAGGTTACCTTGCTTGCTGAGCTGGGGGCCCTTAGTGACAGGTGTGGAGAGGCAGAGGAGGGCTTCTGTGTGCGGAAGGGCAAGACCCCAAGGAGGCAGGCAGCATGCCATGGCTTCACCCCTGCTCCCTGAGGCTGGTTCCAGGGCCACGGGATGGCTGAGTCTCCCAAACTGCATGCTAAGTGCTCAAAGGAATGAGGCAGAGAATCGCAAGATCCAAATCCAGTGACAAGAGCTCTAGAGCCGAGCTCTGGTCAGGAAATACTGAGGGCCTATGGGACAGAACTTTCTTGTAAGTCATGATCCAAAGAAGCACTGGCATTTCTTGGCACACACATTTTTTTCTTTTAATCAAATAGATACTCTCGGAGGCTTTTCTCATATGCGTTCCTAAGCAACTGATGCACAGTTGATTGTTTAGAAGTCATATACTTGGTGGCACTATTCAAGTAGTTCCTGGCATGTTTTCTATAAATGTCATGATAGTGAACATAGCTGACATTTACTTAATGTTTACTATGTGCTATGACCAACACTGTACAAAGTTACCTTGCTTAATACTAAAAACAACTCTATGCATTGGTTGCTATTTTTTTCTTTTCGCTCTGCAGTTAAGGAAACTGAGGTGGAGGAAGTTAAGGGGAAGATGCCCAAGTTCACATAGCCAGGATGTGGCACGTTTGAGGCTTGAATGAAGTGTCCCTGGCTCCAGAGCCAAAAATCTCGGTCATCTGTTTTACGAAGTAACCCCCCAGGGGCAGAATTTATGTCTAACATCTTATGATTTGCAGCACCATAGTCTATGAAGGAAGAAGGTAGTTTACATGACTGAGCAGTCATTAGTCAAGATGCCCAGAACAGAGAACTTTTTCAGATGTTCTAGAAAATGCAGCTTTCAACTTTAAAAGTGACTTCATTAAAAAAGATATAAATTTCTCACTTCGGGTAAGGAATGACTAGGGAATTGATTTAGGAACACAGAGAATCTCAAAAACATATACGGCTTTAAAAGAAAACCCCAGAAATAACTCCTGGCCAACCGTGTATTTCTGAAGTGTGAAAATGAAACCATTGCCAGATCTTCTGAAGAAAATCTGTGAAAATCAAAGGACATAATCTGGTAGGATTTCTTCTGGCATTATAGCTATACTGAGCTGCAGACAATTCTGGTGGAAATGTTTCACTCTTCCAAAAGGCAGCAGCTGGGCTCTGGTATAAAAAGCAAACTGGTGAATAAAATTCACACTCTTCAAAATGTGTGAACATTGGTGATTTTTTTTTTTTAGCACTGCTTTCTTCTAAAGCTAAACCAGGGAGGGAAACACTGTCTTTTAAAAATTCCTTTTTAATTTAAAGTTCTGTCAATTTTCTTGGTGAAATGTTTTGTTTACAGTGTTGTATAGTCAAGCTTAGCATGTATGTGTATACACACATATGTACACACACAAATACACTGCCCTTCTAGCTTCAAAACAAGCTACAAAGCCAAAAAATGATCTTTTGACTGAGTTAAACAAAGAACTAATTTTATCACAAAATCCTGAAGGTATGACTAAGAGCCATAAATATACTGCTGCATGGACGGAATCATGTACTCAATGTCTTCTGAACCAGTGTCTAATAATGCATACATTACTTGCTCTAAATTTAAAATTGAAATGGTCCCACTAAGTAGCAGACATTTATATAACACAAATAACTTCTAAGTTTATCGTATCAATTAGATATCTAGAATGGATTTCCATCTGTTGGAATCTATGGGATTTTCTATGTGGGATTTTCCCAATATTCTTGTTTATTATTGTTATCTTGAATATTCCCCAATATTCACAGCTTTTCTAGTTTTAAAGGAGAGTCTTAGATGTAAACTAAATGTGTATACCCATTATTGATTGGTTTGATTTTTGCTATGAATATCGAAACACCTATCTTTTTCAAAAAATAAACTTCATTTTTAGAACAGTTTTAGATTTACAGAAAATAATGCAAAGACAGGACACAGCGTTCCTATACACTCCACTGCCAGCTTGCCCTGGTATTAATATCTTACATTAGTATTAGTATTATGCCTTGAATCATATTACAATGAATGAGCCAATATTTTTAACTCAAGTTCATACTTTATTCAGATTTCTTTAACTTTTTTTTTAAAGTTTAACTAACTGTTTCTCTTCCAAGACCTCATCCATGATACCACATTAGATTTAATCTTTGTGTCTCCTTAGGATTCTCTTGGCTATGGTAGCTCCTTAGACTTTCCTTGTTTTTGATGACCTTGACAGTTTTGATGAATACTGGCCAGATATTTGTAGGATGTCCCTCAATTGGGATTTGTCTGATGTTTCAGTAGACTGGGACTCTGGGTTTTGGGGAGGAAGACCACAGAGGTAAAGTGCCATTCTCATCACATCATATCAAGAGTGCATACTATCAATGTGACTTATCACTGTTGATGTTGACCTTGATCATCTGGATGAGCTGGCATTTGTCAGGTTTCTCAACCATAAAATTAAGCTTTTATTCTCCTTCCCATGCTGTCCCCTGTGGAAGGAAGTCACAGATGCAGCTCACTCTGAAGGACTGGGGACTTATGCTCCATCTCTTTGGGGGCAGAATACCTACATAAATTTTTCAGAATTCTTTTTCATGGAAGATTTGTCTCTTCTCCCCCATTATTTATCTATTCAGTGAATTATGTGTATCACTGTGGACTCATTCATTTTGTACCCTGGATTATAATCCAACACCACTTTGTTTAATGCGTTGCTCAAATTGATCTAACTAGGCCATTGGGAGTTCTTTCAGTTGGCTCCTGTGTTCCTCTGACATACCTCCATCATTGTGGGTTTGTTTTGTTTTGTTTTTTGAGCACTTCCTTACTGTCTGGCACTACAAGGTGCTCCAGGCTCATCATATATACTTCCTGCCCTAGTCTTAGAATCAGCCAGTTCTCCAAGGATCCTTGTTTCCTTTTATCAGAGGATGGTATTTAAAGACAAGATCTGAGCACTAGATGTATCATTGCTTCTGGGTTGTTGTTGCTTCTAGCCTTCTCCGCTGATAGAGTAAGGAAATATGTATGTGTATGCTAACCCATGTATATATACATATCTGTAAATAGATCTATATGTAACCATCTGCATCTATACTAAACTCACCATGAGTTATACTGATGTCTCCAACTCTAATCTATAACCATCTGGGTCATTTTAGCCTTCTCCCCTTGTTTATCTGTAAAATTCTAGTCCAACAGTGAGGAACCCGGCTCCCATCATTTGCCATCCATTCGCCTAAGTGTTCAGGTCTGCTATATATGTATCAGATTTGTTAACCCATACCACCATGGGACACAACTTTATCAACCACAGGACAGTGCTTATTGTAGTTTCCTTTGCCTTCAATCTTACAGACTCCACTAATTTCCAAAGTCACTTAGGGCAGCACTGTTTCCCCCCATCTCCTTTAGTGAGGTGGTTTTATGTGTAACATAGTTAGACCGTTTTGTCACATCCATTGTACTTTAAAAAGAAAAGGAAATTAAATGTATTAAGCTGTGTTATCTTATTCTAAATTCCAGAATACTTAAAATAGAATTATATTTTATTCTAGGTGCCCAAGTATTTTGAACACTATGTTAATCCATATGGCCACTGAGTTTTTTCATGGTGCTTATCCTGCTCTCCCCCTGCACACACCCATACTTAAATCCATTCACTATAAGGAACTTTTATATAAATCCACCTGTGGAAACATTTCATAGTTTAGCTTCTAGTAGGATAAAGTGCAGCTTTAAGTATTATGCATTAGAAAGAATATAAGAATATAAAGGTACTCTCTCAGGGATGACTCCACTATAAGAATTTTAATTACTGTCTCTCCTCTTGTTTCCTCACTCCTTAAAATAGAAGCAAGGGAAATATCGCCTTGGCTTCTCTGCTTCTTCCATTACTGGGACAATTCAAATTGAGCACTGGACAGACGGGCTGTGAACAAAGTGTAAAGCCAGAGCTTTGTTTCAGTGGCTCAGGTCTTCAGTTCTCAAAGGGATGGTGACATACAAAAGAAGCATGGGCCACACATGGTGGGACATTTGGCATCCTGTCCCAGTTGTATACACTTATTGAAGACAGATTGTGTGACAGTGTCACAAGCTATTTCCAAGCATATCCAAAATTTCTCAAGCACAGATGTTAAATTATGTCTGTCTATCCAGGTATGCCCTGTTTTTCAAAAGTTCACTGTATGCCACTTTGCTTTTATGAAAGATCAACATCAGTACCTGTTTTCACTAACAGAAAGAAAGCCAAAGAGGAGTTTCGCTTTTATGAAGAAAGGCTAAAAGCAAAAGTAGCCTTTGGCATTTGTTTTGCAGCGAACCCTTACAGACGCAGCGCACTCCCTGAGTAGTGATAGTGGCACTGCCAAGCTCCTTCCCTGGGACCTACACTCAGCATCTCAGCATCAAGCTGCCATAGCTTTGAACTGTATCTGTGAGCATCTGTGTTTTATCTTGATTTATTTTGTGCACCCATTAGCAGACGTGTCCTAAGGCAATTTCTTCTTCACTTTACTCCATTTTGGCTTACAAAAGGTTTCACAGGAACCCTCTACTTCCAGATAGCAGGGGAAACTTGTATATGTCTCAGAAAATAAAGAATGGATAAAATAATTTTCATGTTTCCTCTTTTTTTTTTTTTTTTTTTTTTTTTTTTTTTTTTTTTTTTTTTTGCGGTACGCGGGCCTCTCACTGTTGTGGCCTCTCCCGCTGTGGAGCACAGGCTCCGGACGCGCAGGCTCAACAGCCATGGCTCACGGGCCCGGCCGCTCCACGGCATGTGGGATCTTCCCAGACCGGGGCACGAACCCGTGTCCCCTGCATCGGCAGGCGGACTCCCAACCACTGCGCCACCAGGGAAGCCCCATGTTTCCTCTTTTTATTGCAACCTGATTTAAAGAAAGGGTACCTGCTTATTAACTTGGCTTAGAAACCAGTGGCCAGATCTGTAACCACTACTCAGCCTTAGAAAATCAAAATCACCTAGCCTCAATGACCTCTCTCTACCTCCCAACCAAGTACTATCCATTGTTCTTCTGTGCATGAACTTACCTTTGACAAGAAATGCCAGTTAGGGTGACTCTAAAGCACTGAGGAGAGAGAATGTTCAAATAACAATGTTGTGATCAGGGTTTATCAAAGGGCGTAAACAGCCACAAATCCATAAAACACAACTAAATGTTAAGGACTACACTGCCAAGCCAGAGGCTCCCCTCATGAAAGAGGCCTCAAGTAGGCATCTAAAGAAGCCTCTAATATAAGTTGTGCTTCATGTGTTCTGCACCTTGAAGAAGCCATAATGAAACTAAGAGACATTCACTTGAAATAAAGTCAAAGCATGAAGTCAAAAAAGATGTTGTGTTTATACTATTCCATTTTCATTAGCTTTTTCTGTAAATGAGGTAAATCAGTTCTGGTGAGAAAACATTCAAAAACATTTAATATACATCTAATATTCAATTACTAAGATTAGTTATTATTCACTTTCGTCTGTAAAAGCATATTTTGGTAATTCAGATTAAATTGCGGTCAATGTAAAATCAGATGGAGTAACATCCCACACGTAATATTTAGGTAAGTTTGTTTTACTCCACAGCATGTGGTATCTTCCTGGACCAGGGCTTGAACCCGTGTCCCCTGCATTGGCAAGCGGATTCTTAACCACTGCGCCACCAGGGAAGTCCTGATATTCTACTTCTTAAGCTGAGTAGGGGTATTAATGATTTTTCCAAAATTGTATTTTGGAAAATTTCAAATACACAGTAAAGTTGAAAGAATTTTTACAGTGAACAGCCATCTACTCAACACTGAGATTCTGCCATTGACATTTCACCATACTGGTCTCATGAATATCTATCTACCTATCCATTGTTCTATCTACCCAAGATCCATCTTCGTTTCTGATGCATTTCAAAGTAGACTGCAGATACCAGTATAAGTACTTTAGTGCACACATACAAATTTTTAGAAAAAAATTTTTAAAGAAATAAAAAAATCACGCAAATTAATGAATAAAATACAAGTTAACAAGATTTCCATAAAGTACAAATCTTCTCAGTCAAAATTTGACTTTGCATATTTCAGTTTTAAAACTTTTCTCATCAAATAAATGCTCCTCAGAGTCGAGTTCAGTGCTCAATAAAGGAGGCTAGTAAATGCATATTAAAGTAAATGGAAAGTTCTACTTTCTTAGCACAGTTTAGGTTAATTTATGGCCCAATTCTAAAAGAGATGACTAGCTTCCATTTTGCAGTGTGGTCTTTTTAAATAAACCCTAAGTTTATAATTAAATAATAAGATTCCTCAAGCATTATGACAAAAACCTAAAGGTTGGTTTGATAAAAGCAGTTATCAGAACCGATTGGCATGAACATTTACTTTCTTTTCCAACAATTTTCCCTCCTTGCCTGGTAAGCTTGCAGAAGCAAATGCATACTTTTTTGTGGCCTAACATTTAGCTAGAAACATGTGACTAACTTGAATGTCACAATGCTAATTGCTAAGTAATTTTAATGGCACTTTATGGTTCTTTAATCGTTCAACAGCATCTAAATTAATGCAAATTATAACATACGCAGCCAGAGTGCCTGAACAGTGATAATTTTATGACTGTGGTTTAACAGACAATGCTAAATCTAGCACATTTCTTAAAATACTTCCATGACTTTGTGGCAATGCCCAGATCCATAAATCACATCCTCAAAGAAGCCACAAAGTAAATCAGTAGTCTGAAACTTCATTAACCCTTTGCTTCGAAATCTGATGGCCGTGCCAGCATAGAGCACATGAGGAACAGGTGATGGCAAAGAAAATTAAGTGGGACATTCCTACAAAGTGGCTGCATCAACTTTTCTTAACAGAGAAATTCAAGGCTCAGATCCCGTGGGGGAATGTGTGATAACCCCATTCCTTCCAAATTAATGATTTTTCATGTCCTATTTTTAGTAACTCCTGACTTAAAATATATGAAATAACTAGCTTCAGGGAGAAGGACTGGGACTAATGAGACCAGACCATCAGAATGAAGTTGAAACTGGAAACTCCAAACCCATAAATATGAGACCAAAAGGCCAGCAATAGTGGTAAAGTGAGTAAAGCACAAAGTTCACATGCATGGAAATCAGCTGTCAGAACGAAAAGACAGCTGCATCTACCCGCGAAGGGGACTGCCAGAACCACAGACATTTCTGCACAGACAGCTAAACCCCACGCTCCACTGCTAAACTCATGGTTTTCTCTGGCTAACTATTCTGTGGTAGCCGAGATGGAGCCAACTGATATATTCAGCACTGGATATGGGCTAAAACCGGGAATGATTAACCAGGGAGGAAGCCTTTACTGATAAAGTTCTTGAGACCCTTTTACATTTTAGTCCAAGAAAGAAACAACTAAAAAATTATAAAGTATTCTTTTCATATTGCTTGGGGAGCCAACAACTATTACACATCTTAATATGTACTTGAAGACAATATTATTTTACTTTACATGGAGTAATTTTTTTTTAATTTTTATTGGTGTAGAGTTGATTTACAATGTTTTGTTAGTTTCAGGTGTACAGCAAAGTGAATCAGTTATACATATACATATATTCACTCTTTTTTAGATTCTTTCCCCATATAGGCCATTACAGAGTATGGAGTTCCCTGTGCTATACAGTAGGTCTTTATTAGTTATCTATTTTCTATATAGTAATGTGGAGTAATTCTGCTTATATTTCCCTTTGCATATTTATGGAATATAGATCACATTTCGACTATCTGATCTTAGAATATTCCCCTGCTGATAAACACTGTATGTTCTCAGTCTTGCGTCTCCCTCACAGGAGTGGGGTTCTGAGCCCATAACAGCCATTTGGCAGAATGTCTTACTCAACTCAATAATAATTTCCAGGGCATTTGTAGACTTAAAACAAATGAGGCTGTACATTCAATTCAGTGATGTACAAACACAAGACACTATAAGTAGCACTAAGTTGGGAAATAAGAGACTTTCGTTTCAGCTTTACTAGGAATGAGCTGTATGCTCTTGGGAAAATCAACTCTCTTTCCTTGTCTGTGATGGTCAAAAGCCCTCACAGAGTTCGAGTTTACGACTGTATCATTCTTGAACATTTGTAAGCCAGGGGTCACAGTACCAGGGGGCAATCACTTCAAAGTTCTCAGGACTCAGTTCTCTGCCTCCTTCTGCTGGGGAAATAGCCCTGGCTTCACAAATCTATTCAGTAGGATCATCAGGCTGGAAGTAGAGGGGGGGTGGGAGCAGTTTCGTGTATTGTTTCCTACCCCAAGTTATTTACGCTATCTCCTCTTACCCCGTTCTGTTTCTTCCCTCTCCCTTTCAACTCTATCTCATAACTTCCATGCACTTTCCATCTTATCCTCCTGCACACTACTTTCCAAAGACAAGAGCAAGCCCGAGAAAATGTAACAAAACACTGCAGAAAAAGGGAGCCATTGTTGTCTGGACTGGCTGATTACAAGATGCTGGCTTGAAGAGGCTGCATATTATTTTCAATTGTTTTGTACTGCACCTGACCGTTTCAGGCAAGTACGGCTGCTTAAGAAACATGAGCATATTATGATTATTTTCTAAGAATTTGCCAATCCATCTCCAAACCCTAATGACCTGACCGAGTAGATGCTTATCTGAAAGCATCTAGCAAACTTTCAGGAGACATCTCACATTCCCACTGTGAGAATCTAGATGTTGCTAGACCCCTTCCATTAAAGTATTACTTTCTAAAATAAACTTTCCAATTCTTTGTCCATTCTACTTTTTCATGCTCCAAGTCCTTTAACACAGCTCCCTGGCTGTCCCATGTGGTCTAACAGAACTCTGTGCCAGTTACTATTTTAGAAATTAAAAGAAAATTCATGTTTTCCTATCTTAATCATCTATTAACCTTTTATATTATTTTTGTGTATAACAGTTTTCATTTCATGAAAACTTTATCTAAAGTTAAAGATAGCAAAAAAATCTGCTAAATTATTCAGTTCTACAATTTATTTAATTTTCCTTAAAATCTTATTTGTGGTTTTTAAAAAGTATTTTTCAAAACTTGTGTAAGTCTTGACCCTTAAGAAACCGGTTATGGAAAGACAGCGAAAGTGGCAATAATCATAAATTTGTCATGATGAAAATAAAAAACAACCACTCTAACATACTTGATTTAAAAATCATTTCATAAAAATAGGACTTACTGTCATTGGAGAGCTGGTAAATGTTTAACAACTGGCTTTCAGGGTGGGGATTGTGTGGAAGTCTTGATTTGTAGCAACTGCTAATTTCTGTGGTGTAAATACTCCCACCATGATATCCATGACCAATGTCAAGCTACCAACTGTTTAACAACTGGCTCAGAAAATTCTTGAAATTTTAACAATCAGCTCTAACAAGCTGGTTCAAGCCAGCTCCAGCACATAATTGGTACTTACTATGTTTAAAATATTGTTAAGCTTTGGTTGTATAATTGAATATAAATTTACTACATCTCTGGTGTCATCATTAGACTCATTAATAGTTGATTCTTTAATAATCTCTTTAAAATAATTAAATCTATGGAGTAGAGAAAAATAAGATTTCTTAGTCAACCTCAAATATCTTGATTTACTACAAAGCTATCTGAGAGCAGACGTGAGTTAAATAAGCACATCCAGGAACAGAAGAGTGTCCCAAGTCTGATGTTCACTGGTGGATAGCACATTTTTGGTGGACTTAGATACCAACAATGACGTAGCAGAAATTAAACTCAACAGTGAAAATCAAGAAAAATTGATTTTAATTTTAACACTGCTTCTAACCCACTGAGTACTGACTGACCAACCTCAGAAGATGACAAAATAATAACCTGGTTCACAACCTTTAAAAATCCCAGTGCCAATTCCTTTATCTGCCAAGAAATCTACCCATTGAGGCAGTATTGACATGTGAGGATTAGACCCAGTTATTTCATTTGTTTTTTAAATGTGCTTTCCCTTTCCATCCAAGGATTAAGTTAATCCCTTCCTCCATTATGCATGAGGTTTGCGTTTTCCTTCAAATTATGGGATTTGCACTGGTGCACACCATCTTGACCATTGTCCCTTGTGATTAAACCGATTCAGCTCATTTCCACATTTACTGAGTGTCTTCTGCCTGTCAGGAACTATGTGAATCCCTGAAGATTCAAAGGTGACTGGGGACAGATACCCCCCTCTCTCTGGAAGTCTAGTGGATCAGGTAAGAGCCCAGCCCGTTAGAAAGAGGAGTGCCAGTAGGATCATGTAAAAAACAAAATGTTAGAACTCCAGACTCGGCACAGTGACACTCCACAGGCGTCCACAACCACGATACTTCAGTCAACTCGGGATGATGCTCTAGCAGCAGAAACACATTTCACTCCACCAAAAAGCTCAATGTGCTTAATGAGACAGTCAAGCTATTTCCTTCCATATTCTTTACTATAAAATAAATAAATAGCTATTTAAGGAATTGAGAAAATGGTGAAAAGATAATAGCATTTCCTTATCTACTAATCCCTCCAGCTCATGTTTGCATAATCTTTGAGCAAAGACTTCGTTTTTGACCTATCTGGTCATCAGCGTCTCTGGAGAATCCTCAGTTCTTCAACACACCAGAAAGAAAAGCACCAATGAATCCTCAATTGCCAAACTCACCAATCATCCCAAATGAATAACTAGCCTCAGATCACCTTACTGCTCAACCATATTCACACCTTCAAGTAGCAAAGGATTATTTCCCTTCAAGGACAAGTTAATGTTTTTTCTTTCACGACATTTGTCTCACTTGATTCCTGCCAGTTTAGATCATAAAAGCCTTTGACAGTCTATTCATCTCCATCCCTAGCCCCATGTGCACTCTCATTTGTTAGGAATCATGACAATTTCCTGAATTCACTGTTCTTTTAATTCTGTTCATTCACTCACTAAATCTCATCCAGCACATGACACTGGTTTTTCCTCTGAAATTGCTCAGATCCAAGCAGAAGAAAAGCAGCTTGCTTTAGAGAACGTGAAAAATCAAGTTTCGTTGCGAATGAACAACACTAAGGTACTGTTCACCTTCATGTTTCTTGAGACTAAAAGCACAATGTCCCCTTTTTTCTCAAAAGCAGCTTTCTGAATTTCAATACTTTCCTTATTATAGTGATAGCCATCTAAAGAGCTATGCTTACTGATTAATAAAAAAAAAAAAGAACCTTAGAAGGGAATTAATCTGTTCCAAAAGAGACTCCATCCTACATAAGAGGGAAAAGACCTTTAATGAAAGTTCCATTATCTCCACAGAATTAAAGGTTGCCATTCTCAGGAAGCCTGAGCCTCCCGGTGATTTAAAATACAATTCTACCTGGTATTCCATTCCTATCACTTTAGAGATAGTCAGTGTAACTGCTACTGAATTTTTAAAATATCCCCCCACCATCCATAGACTTTTTGAATGTCCGTGCTTGTTCTGAGAACAGAGCTGTCCTTCTCTTAGAAAGGTGTTACTATTAGCAACAGCAAAACATCATCATCATCCTATAGGGATTCAAGGATGAATTTGTTTTAGAAGGAGCAAAATAGCGGCGATAACATTGGGGAAAGAAAGGCAATATTTCTGGGTCACCCAGAAGGGTACAGATAGTAAAAAAAAAAAAAAAAAAAAAAGAGCCAAACAACTTGAGTATCAATAATATAGAGAAGACCAACCTCAGATTGATTATTCATTCATTCTATAAAAATCCAATGAACTTCAACTAAGACTCTAGGTCAGCTACTGGGAATAGGAATCTAAATAAGACATGGTTTTTATTCTTAATGGGTACACAGTTTCCTAGAAAGACAGACATGTAAGCCAATACTGAAATAAAAGGAGAGAAGTGTAAGAGATATTTTCAAAATGTTGTAGGATTCAAAAAACAAAAGAATTGAAGCCCTACCCTAAAGGATGGAAAGGAAACCGTACCTTTAGGCTCAGCATATGCTGCTCCAGATCATTATGTGATGTACATAAAATTATATGTACATAATTATTATAATTATAAATATTATAATTATTATATGTACATAAAAGTCACAGAACCTATACTGTAGAAGGGACTTCCCTGAACCCCTAGTCAAACCATCCCACACTCCCACATCCCATCTGTACTCGAATCTGCTGCTTACCTTCTGCTAAGTAATCACCCAGCCTAAGTTCTGTGAGCGAGCTTATTCAGGGATATGGTGCTTACTATCTTTGAGGCAGTCAATGCCTTTGTAAAATTCCATTTGTTCGCCCTTATATTTAGCCAAAATCACTTTTCCCTCAGTTTCTACCAATTGGCACTGGTTATTTCCTCCAAATTCTGATGGAGAGTACATTCCAATTACCCAAGATGCAGAGCTAAGTAAAGCAGTATCAAAAGGAGTGCAATAGGGGCTTCCCTGGTGGTGCAGTGGTTGAGAGTCCGCCTGCCGATGCAGAGGACGCGGGTTCATGCCCCAGTCTGGGAAGATCCCACATGCCGTGGAGCGGCTGGGCCCATGAGCCATGGCTGCTGAGCCTGCGCGTCCGGAGCCTGTGCTCCGCAACGGGAGAGGCCACAACAGTGAGAGGCCTGCGTACCGCAAAAAAAAAAAAAAAGTAGTGCTATATTTCAGGCTACTTGGTCTCTTCACTTACCGTGAAATACCGTGCGTGTATATTAAGTGTCTACTACACTAAAGCAAGTGTGTGAGGTACTAAAAAGCTATTAGAATAAGAGAAAGCCTCTGTCCTCAACAAACTAACAGTGTAATGAAGAATAAACACCTATAATAAGAGGCAGAACAGGATCACCATCACAGAGAAGGACAAGTGAAGTAGAATTAAGGTTTGGCAGATGTGGCGATCACATCCCTCTTAGCAAACCTGGAAAGAGCTATGGAGAAAGTGAAATACAAAACTAACTCACAAAATCAACCAATAGTTATTTACCATCTACTATGTGCCAGGTACTGTTTGGGGGACTGAGGCTGTAGCAGAATATCAAACATTCAAAGCCTTTACTTCCAAGGAGCTTAGATTCTAGAAGGGGAAGAGAGACCACAAACAAGTAAATATATGTCATAGAGTGATAATGATAAAGAGAGTGGCATTGCTGGGCGGGGCCAGACTTCTATTTTAGATCAGAGAAAGACCTCACTAATAAGGGAGCACAGACCCCAAGGAAGCAAATGGGGAGACTATGCAGATATCTAGAGGAAAAGATGGATCTTAAAGATGAGATTAGGTTTTACCTGGGAGAGCTTAGAAGGAAAAGCAGCTGTGAGGCATAAAGCAAGGAAATTACATGATACAGAGGAAACTGGCATGTGCTGCAGTTTGGCCTAATACAGGATACATGTAAGAGTCACGAAAGATAAGTATAGAAAAACAGAATTAGGGTGCAATTCTCCATGACGTTTCTACTTGCCTGGTGACAGCATGTGTCCTAAACTATCCTTGCAAAGATGAGTGTATAGCAAAATAGCCTTGGACAATAAAGGTGATGTCTCCAATGAGGTAGAGGGCAGACTTGCTTCAGGATCCAGATAATAAATGGAATCTCTCTCTCTGAGACAAGGATTTGGTAACAGCCCTCTTATAAGATTGGCGGTAAGTACAGTAAAATCTCAGAATCCCACAGCATAGCTGGGTCCTTATCATAGCGAGAGCTGGACACTGAGCTGAGAAACTTTCATCCAACTTGAGAGGGGCAACAGGAAGTCAGTGGTCTGTTTTAAGCAGAGCAATGTCTGGTAAGATAAAATTATCGGGGTGGCTTAGGATCAACTAGAGGAGAAAATGGTGATGGAGACCGTGAAAGCTCACACTTTCTGGGCAGGCACTTTGATACATGATCTCATTTAATTCTCACAGGAGACTGTATTTTTATTTATTCATTCATTCAACATGTAATTATGGAGCACCAACTATCTTCCAAGAATTCTTTAGGCACTGAGATACAACCACGAACAAAATCACAGGCAAGGTTCCTGTGTCCATGGAACTCACATTCTAGGCGGGGGGTGGGAGGGGGGAAATACAGACAACCAACCAAACAGTTGATAGAATGTCAGGTGGTCATAAATGTTTTAAAGAAAAATAAAGCAAGGTAAAAGGACAGAGTGATATGGATGCCATTTTAGACAGGGTAGTCAGGGAAAACCTCTCTGAGGAGGTGAATGTAAGCGAGACCTGAAAAAACAATGAGGTGACTGCTATTACTATGTCTATTTAAGAGCTGAGGACACTGAAGCTAGAGAGACTCTATCTTACTGAGATCTTCGTCCTCGCTAACGAGTGGCGGGGTAGAGATACGGACACAGGAATCCAATTGCAGCCCCAGCATTCCTACTGCCACACTATACTACCTGGTGTGGTGACCAGGTGAGAGGCTACCCATGTCTGTGAGAGGTAATAAGGGCCAGAACCACGGGGAATGCAGGTGGAGTTAAGAGGTGGGGCAGAAACCAAAGATAATGAGAGACAGGTTTCACAAAACTGGCCACTGGGTTCACTGGAAAGACAGAGAAAGAGGTTAGAAAGAAACTGAAGCCTTGGATGGCCAGGAGAACAACTGCTACCAGAAACAGGGGATCAAGGAAGAGGGCCAGGCTGGAGGGAGGACAGGTAAAGGGAGAAATAAGGATTCGGCTTCTGTACAGCAAGCTTGATGCATTAGCAGAAGTGGCTTTGAAATTTCATGTCAGGTTTGAGGTATCATGGACTTGGCTCCTCTGCCCTCTGATGCTACTTTTATCTTCTTCAAACTCTAACTGTACCCCAGCCACTGGACCCTATTAGAAAACCAGCAGAAGAGAATTAACCATCCCATGCTGGTTGATCCTAATCAGCCAGCATCCTTTCTCTTAATGACCTAAGGAGTGAACTCAGCGTCTATTTTTTTCTTAATAGATTTCACATGTTTCTTTCTTTTTTGAACTAAATAATAAGGGGAAAAGCCCATCATTTTCCCAGTGCTTCTTTCCCAGTGGCTTTCTAAAGAATACCAACGCATTGGTATTCAATTTATCTTGTCTACTTATATTAGGTATAATAAATTCAGACACCATACTGTCATAAATCCATGTCACATTTTATCCCTTGGTGTGAACTCTAGGACCACCTAACTTCATTCTAATTTCTTTAGAGCTTGCCAGATCACAATGGGGTTTTAAGGTCAGGTAAGAGGTCTTTTATTTCTATTTTAAAACAGTTCTAGTTTCTTGCAGAATTTTTTAAATAGGGAATATTAAAAACAAAGTATGAACTTTAAAAAATTAACTGTAGAATAGGTAATAAAGTTATATCATTCAAACACCAGAATGTACTCAAAAGTATGTAATAAAAGTGTATGTATATATGCTTACATACATATATATGTACATATGCATAACTGTGTGCATATGTTCTCCTTTTCTACATAAATGGAAGCATATTATCCTGGAGGCATATTATCCTTTGATACCTGAGGATCAAAACATGCTACTTTAGAACGACTTCCATGGACTCGCTCTTTCTAGGTAGAAACATGTACTCACATGTGCACAAACACATACACAAAAACACACACACTCAAATACATGTGAAATTTGGTCGATATTTAAATTTTTAATACTGTTTAAAGTAGTTCTCTCGTTATATTTTATCATCATCATCACGATCCCTCTGTAAACCACAATCAGTGGTGTGTTTGCCAAACAAATCTGTCTTTTCTTGCAGCAACATAAATCAGAACCATGGACAGCAACATGACTTTTCCCGCCCCTTTTCCTTCACTTCAAAAGGATTTAATCTTCCAAACAAATAACTTCACTCCCATCTCTGCTTTCCTAAAAAACAAAACCCAGCAGGCATGGGCACAGGTAAAATTTTAAAAGCTCCAAAGGGCTGAATCCTGACAAATCCTGAAATATCAGCAATTGCTTACTCAAATGTGTGTATACCACACATTTATGTACGTACACTATAACACTGGGAATGGGCAATATATAAGGCAGCCATCAATGATTAAATCAGGTTGGCAAGTAAGGAACAGAAATTCCACTGTAAAGTCTGTGAGACAGGGAAAATGTGCTGCAATATTTTCTGCTTTAAAGAGATCTAAATCTTTGTTCAAGCCTTGTTTTATGTGATGCACCCAGGAAAAAATTATTTGTACTTTTAGCCCATGCAGAGTTCAGATGAGGACAAGGTTCAGGATACTGAATTCATGTGATGGGTTAGAGTCATGCTCTTCGGCCAGCATGGGCTTTTAGTTGGCCGAATAAAGCTGGTATGGGTGAGGAGGACGAGGGGAGGGATTTCAAAGCTCTGTATTCAGGGTGAGTTTACCTTTCTTCCTATGACCACTTGGCTTTGAGAGGATTTAGAAAGCCAGCCAGTCATGAATACCTCTCTGTTAAATGTACAGCCCTGTGATAAAACGCATAATATGGTTTCTGTCCTTCAGATGATTATAGATTTTGGGGGAAGGGGTAAGACAAGCTATATATAATAGTAATTTGTGCTTAGACATACCCTAAACAATAACAGTAAATATGAAGAGAATAAGACAGTTCATAAGTGCTCTAGAAAGTATTCAGAAGAGAGAGGAAATCTGTGGGCTGGTGGTACCGAGAAACTTAATGGAGCAGGTGGGATTTGAACTAGGTTTAAAAGAAAGATGGAATTTAGACAAGCACACATGGGGTGGCAGCATCTCTGTGGAGGAGAAGAGAGTCCAGTTCCCTTCACTGGACAGAGCCAAACTCCTTGTAATACTGGTTACAAGTGTCTGAGCCAGGACAAGGTTCTGGGAGCCTGATGGACCGAGAAAGGGAACTTTTCCCAAAGTAACCAAGGGCAGGGCTGTGTGAGGAGCAAGAATGAATTTCAGCAGGAGATGAAACCAGAGACAAGGGCCAAAGGCAGTATCAAAACTGAAGGCTGGGGCTTCCCTGGTGGCGCAGTGGTTGAGAGTCCGCCTGCTGATGCAGGGGACACGGGTTCGTGCCCCGGTCCGGGAAGATCCCACATGCGGCGGAGCGGCTGGGCCTGTGAGCCATGGCCACTGAGCCTGCGCGTCCAGAGCCTGTGCTCCGCAACGGGAGAGGCCACAACAGTGAAAGGCCCACGTACCACAAAAAAAAAAAAAAAAAAAACTGAAGGCTGATGGGGCTTCCGTGGTGGCGCAGTGGTTGAGAGTCCGCCTGCCGATGCAGGGGGCATGGGTTTGTGACCCGGTCCAGGAAGATCCCACATGCCGCGGAGCGGCTGGGCCCGTGAGCCATGGCTGCTGAGCCTGCGTGTCTGGAGCCTGTGCTCCGCAACAGGAGAGGCCATAGCAGGGAGAGGCCCGCATACCGCAAAAAAAACAAAACATAAAACAAAAAAAAATGAAGGCTGAGAGGGAGATACAACCAGAAGGCAAATTAAGAAATGTGAAGCTATAAGAAATGTGAAGCTAACATCCAAGATTAGTCTGGGGTGAAGCACTAATGAGGAAGGGCAAAGCAATTCTAGACATAAGCGGAGAACAAGGTGAGAATGTCAGAGGTCCGCGGGTATAAGATCATGGCAGCCAGGAGTGGCTTCTTAAGAGCATAAAATTAGACAGAGATTTTAGTATTTGAGTGACTATCTGGAGAAAAAGAAGAAGCAAGAATCATTTCAAGGACTTGAGGCTTAGAAGAACGAGAGCCCCACCGACAGGGAAGGCCACTGAGAGAACCTGATTGATGACTGAGGCTTTGATTTTGTTTATGTTGAACTTGACCTTCAGGCCAACATTTAATTCAGTCAATCAAAGGTACAGGGCTATAACTCTCTGGGGAGATCAGGAATAAGGTCCAGTCTCCCTTATTATTCTCAGAAATAGGTTATTCATGATTGGGAAATCTAGATTTCTCAATTAGCACCCAGGGCCAAAGCGGGTAATAAGGTAATATTCGATTCCACTACTTTTCTAAAAAAATTCCCACCCCTAAATCTCTGCCTTCATAGGACAACCACCCTGTGGATTTAGAATGGTTGGCCTGACCTCTCCAAATGAGACGGCAAATCACGTTTTGCAAACCCATCATCAAACTCCATCAGTATGGCCATTCAGCTTTGTTTGCTGATGAGAAACCAAATAAAATTAGCGGCTATGCCCATAGACCATACCATTGTATGCTTGAGCTCATCTGCACAGAAATATTCTTTAGGTCAGACGAAGATGAAAGCTAGGAACCCTCTCTCCTTCCAATTCCCAATAGCATTGCACCCCTTTCTCATTCACTCTGCCTTCACACAATAATACAAACACACCCTTTATTCCTGCACAGAGAAATCTTAATGTTAGAAACTTGGCATTTAAATAATACCTTTCTCCCAAGAAGTCAACAGCAGTTTATAAGCCAGCATTCTGTGAAATCATCTCAGTGGGCCTGGAAATAAAATCAAGGTCTTTGTTCCTCCAGGCAACTGTTTTCTCCACTAGACCCCAGTGGCCAGCTGCCAGCTTCAGGGGAAAGAAATCGAAACACAAAAAACAGCCACTCATCTAGAATACAGAGAGCTTGAATAACAGCAAATGGGGAGGAAGAACCATAGGTGGGTTCTGACAGGTTAACCAGTGAAATCCTTAACTACACTCACCATAGGTCGCAGTTAATAGTCGGACTGCAAGTTAGAATAAGGGGGAAACTATCCTACTTCCATTGTTCTAGACCAGCTGCTCCCTTCTGAATTTTAGAACACCACACAACCTGAAGAAGTACTCCACATGAGCCCATAACGTTTTCCATAATAAAGATGCCTTAAAAACTGGGAGTAGGGGATTAAAAGGTACAAACTACTATGTATAAAACAAGCTACAAGGATAGATTATGCAGCACAGGGAATAGACCCAATATTTATTGTAACTATAAATGGAGTATAACCTTTAGAAATTGTGAATCACGATGTTGTACACCTGAAATCTGTATAGTATTATAAATCAACTACTCCTTAATAAAATTTTTTTTCAATATTCTCTCTAAAGGTAGAATACCAATATTCAATTCACATGAGGAATCTGTACATAACATGTGTTTCAGGTGAATTCTATTTTTAATATAATAAAATGCCTGTTAATCAACAATTCATTCAACCATTTCCTATTTACTCTGTATCAGATCACTCTGCCTACAACTGACTGTACCGAATTCCCACTTTCAGTGGTACAATGACCAGAAAGTATGCTTTTTCCTGTCCTATCATCTTCATAATCAGAACAGTTCATCACTGTGCCCTCCTTGAGTATGAAAATAAAGACTTCTAGATGTTCATCACAGACACTCCACGTTTTACTTGGCGGGTATACATGTAATCATTAATTGTGAATTACATACTACTACGGGTGTGTGTGTGTGTGTGTGTGTGTGTTGACTGGCACAGATTTCTAAAAATCCTGTTATTTCATACTGAAGTTTACACTCAGCAAGTGCATGGAGCAACAAAATCACCAAAAAATAGTTAATAGTGAGAGAATTTAAAAGATGTCTGGTTTAAAACTAGACGGCAACACATTCCTTTCCCCCAAAGTTAGTAACATCAACTGGTAAACATAGGACTTTAATCAAAGAACTATGCATCTGTAGCCACAGCTCAGGCAGTCAAGAATGCAGGAAGGAAGGTGCACAGAGTGCTTATGCTGTGCCCCCAAAACACCAGGATGCAGTGGCTTCAGGAAACGGCAGAAATGGTCCATAGGCTAGATAAGGAAGCCATCATTATGCCAGTGGCGATGAATGCAGCATCTGCTTAGGAATGACGTGTATAAGACTGCACAAGGCCACATAAGGGAGGAAGCATGTTGGATTGATTATAACACAATCAACATTTCAGATAAGAAATCTTTCAGAAGACCAAGAGAAAGCCTGTGAGGGTGGTAATCGTGGTGGTGGTGACAGAGGGGATGTGAGGCAACAAGGCGGACAGAACTCTTACACTGAGGTCACCAGCGCAGCAACAGCAAATGCAGAGCAGCGGAGAACCAACTAATCCCACCCTGACTTTCTTAAACTGAGAACCAAAATTTCCTCTCATCTATGGCCAGTTGCAAGATACAATCTTGAAATAAGCCCTTGCACATTAAAAAACAAGTACCCTGGGCTTCCCTGGTGGCGCAGTGGTTGAGAGTCCGCCTGCCGATGCAGGGGACACGGGTTCGTGCCCCGGTCCGGGAGGATCCCACATGCCGCGGAGCGGCTGGGCCCGTGAGCCACGGCCGCTGAGCCTGCACGTCCGGAGCCTGTGCTCCACAACGGGAGAGGCCACAGCAGTGAGAGGCCCGCGTACCGCAAAAAAAAAAAAAAAAAACAAGTACCCTGTTATACATGTCTTTTGTTATAATAAGTCAAGAGACATCTAAAGACAAATGCTTACTCCCTTCTGTGACATTAGGAGAGTAGATAGGTGGTTGTTCATACCACATACATCTTCACTTCTGGTAACTAACAGAGCACTAAAACTATAACCAAAACATTCATTTCTCCACAAATCTCCACTTTGGTTTTTTTTTTTATTATTATTTTAACTACTGTCTCTCCTTCCACATAGAGTGACTCAAAAATATTTCTAGCAGGGTACACCAGTCCACAGGACGCTTAATAAGAACAATATTATATCTAGAAAAACTGGCAGAAATGGTTTCTTGCTAAAATGCCACAACCCAGACAGAAGTGAAGTGACGAAGTGTGAATGTATGCTGGCTCAGTTCACTGCTTGACGGAGATCCTAATACATCAATATTCCAAACAACCAAACATTTAAAAGAGTTACTTGCATCTACCCAAAACTAAGCAACAGCCAGACATTTTTCTGGCGCTGAATCCTACCGTAGTAAATTTCGATATCCTCCACAAATGTGTCACATTTCATAAAATACCATTTAAGTCAGCACCTTGGAAGCCCCAGAGTCCTATTTTTCAGACGTTTCATCTAGGAAGCAGCTGAGAACTGTGTAAATTTGGAACGCTTCTGTCAGGTACAGTTCTGTTGGCGTTCTGGTTGTGACTCACACTTCAGCTGAGCTCCCTATCATTATAAAATGTCATCCTTGTCTGGGAACACCCCGGTTCTTTCACCCCTCATTATTTATATAGTGACTCTGATGTTTAAGAAACACTGTACTTAATTCTGAGAAGCCCAAGGACTACAGAATTGTTTTTGGATTTCACTCATCAATGATTTGTTTAGAAAGACTGAGACAACCCTAAATCACATCCCCTTCCCCGAGCCTGCCAAAGGCTCACCAGATGTTGCCTGGAATCCACTGGAATGTGCATAACCATAATGGGGTCAGGGACTTTCTGTCTTGGTTATGGTTCTCTTGCCAGTGCTGAGAACAAGGCCCAGGTAATCGCTGCTAAATGAATAAATAAATGAATCACCGCTACCTCCCTGACGAGCGGCCAGGGTTCACAACCAACCAAGTGGAGAGAAATACAGGGAGGCGTGAGGGAGCCCTGTCTGTGCTAGAGCGACGGGGGCATGGGTGCTGAGTCCACACATTTTGAGTTTCAGCTTTACTTAATACGCAAGTTAAAACTATTGGTTGATTCTTAAAATGGAAATAATAAGACGGGACAGCAGAGCTTCTGGAAGAATTAGAGATAATTATATAAAGTGCCTGTCTGACATACAAATATCCCCAAAGAACAGTTATGAGGATGCGGACGTTGATAGTGATGAATGGTGAGTGCAAACTCTGGTGACACAGATTAAAAAAATAGTAACAACAGAGGGCTTCCCTGGTGGCGCAGTGCTTAAAAATCCGCCTGCCAAGGCAGGGGACACGGGTTCGAGCCCTGGTCCAGGAAGACCCCACATGCCGCGGAGCAACTAAGCCCGTGTGCCACAACTACTGAGCCTGTGCTCTACAGCCCACAAGCCACAACTACTGAAGCCTGTGTGCCTAGAGCCTGTGCTCAGCAACAAGAGAAGCCACCGCAATGAGAAGCCTGCGCACCGCAACTTAAGAGTAGCCCCCGCTCGCCGCAACTAGAGAAGGCCCACGCACAGCAACAAAGACCCAACGCAGCCAAAAATAAATTAGTTAATAAATTAATTAATTTTAAAAAAAGAACAGAGGAGAGAACTGACAACAGGTAGGAGTCAACAGGTAAACTTCTTTGAGACTAGTCTTGATCTATCTTAAATAAAAGTTGAGGATATAAACTGTCATTCAGATTTGATATTCCAATTTCATATGTTCAGGTCACACTGACATCTAATATCAAAAGGTCAGTGACCTTGACCCAGCTGTCATTTGCAAACTTAATGAGGATATTTCCTCCAATGACCACAAATAATGCAAGGCCTTCAATGCACTTGTTGGCTGATGTTTGCATCTGATGTCCTTCAGTTGCCTGTCTGGAACAATGCTACCCGAGGCCTCATGAGAACAGGGCCCACGTCTGTTTAATCTGACTTGCCTGGAGCTAATACATTACCACGTGCACATGGAAACAAAACGATTTTGATATTGATCGTGATTTCCATCATCTCAGCTATGATAAAAATTATTAACTTTTAACAGAAAGGTCCTCCAAGTGTCATTAGGATACTGTGAAGTGCCTTTGGATTTGACTCTTAGATATGCTGGAAGGTTCTAGATGTCACCTTCTCAAGCTAGAGACCCAATGCCCCCAGATGTCCCAGGGACATTCCAAAGGATAGAAGAGGAAGGAGAAACCAGAGGGGATTCAGTATCTGCTGTCCTTCAAATGGTTTCTCTGCCTCATTACAAAGTTAGGTCATTAGATCATGGCTTCAGTTAGACTCTGACCATTTTCAAAATATATGAAGAAAAAATATGCACAGTTACTTTGCTTCCCAGAAACTTCAATGCCCTCAGATTCTTATTTATGGAGAAACTGTGGCATCAGTGACTTGGGAAAGGGGCAAGGAGGTCTAAGAAGAGTACAGGCATGCCCGGCATTTCAGAAGTTATTACGCCAGCCACAGCACCCACCACCTGCTAGACGGAGATTAGGGCAACGGTGTCAATGTAAGGGAATTTGTTGCTTTTCCCCTTAAGAGGAAAGGTCATGGGTACCCCTTCTGAGAAAAGAGGAACAGAACCTCGTAGAACCGTTCTCTCATTGAACTGTGGAAAGAGCCAAATGGAACTGTTCTCTTATTAAACGATAATATATAGTGGATTCTTCAGCATATCTACTTAGGAATTCAACCTTTTAAAAAGGCTTTCAAATCACAGACTTGCTTATTAACATGTACCCAGTTCCCAGCACTCAGCTTGGCACATAAAATACAGGCAGTAAATAGTTACTGCATGAATAAGTGAAATGATGAGTTGATGTTGAGACAAGCAATTCCCACAAAGAGTTTCATAAATCCATTAAACAAATGATTACATTTTTTTTTTTGCGGTACGCAGGCCTCTCACTGCTGTGGCCTCTCCCATTGCGGAGCACAGGCTCCGGACGCACAAGCCCAGTGGCCATGGCTCACGGGCCCAGCCGCTCTGCGGCATGTGGGATCTTCCCGGACCGGGGCACGAACCCGTTTCCCCTGCATCTGCAGGCGGACTCTCAACCACTGCGCCACCAGGGAAGCCCAAATGATTACATTTTTAAAGCATGACTTGCAGGGTAGGTTTGGGTACATTGACAGCTATAATCAAGTAAATAATCAAGTAAAATGAAAAGTCATAAATGTATTCCGACAGCTCTCACAAAAAAAAGTAAGAGGACACTGGGAAGAGTCCCGTCAAATTTGATGAATACCATTCATACATCACGTTCCTGCCACATGAACAAGACTCAGACTAGAGGCAGTCACTGGGTTTAACAAATAAGATAGAAAGACGCATCCACTAATCTGAAAACTCACAAAGTATCATGGAGTATATTGCAGCAGAGCAAGTGGCTAGGAGGAAATATGTATAGGAAATTGTTAATTATGTGCTCTTCTTCAACCCTGATGCCACTTAGCTGTAGATAAGACGAAGCTCCATTGGACTTAAGTTTATAAGAATGTAGAAGACTAAGAAGGAAAGGAGTAACTTCATCTTTACTCTTTAACAGGGAATATCAGGGTCTATTATATCAGAAAAAAATGACAGAAATGAAATGTGACAATTCCATATAACATCTTCATATTTATCGCATAATAATGGTATCAGTCTCCTTTCATCAGACTTTTATTCTCAAGTAGAAACAGGATTGCAGTGCCATTACTCTGAGTTCATTCTCTTCTCCCACACATGATTACATAAGGAAAGGCATTAGTGCGCTAATGATACATGAGATTCCTAAATAACGCTGGAAACATTCTCCAAACACTTCCTCTTCTCTAAAAAGTCATTCTCTGGAATTCTTGACTTTAGACAGAGTGTAAATATGTATTGATAATAGCTGGACAAAATATACAGATCATGACAGGCTAATGAATGGTTTCTCAGCTACCTGTGTCATGTAATGCCTAGGGCTTCCTGAGAAATTAGCCAGGTGTAAACCCCAGCTTCCCCACTCACTATGTGATCTTAACTAAGTTACTTAACCTCTGTGTGCCTGTTTACTCACTTATATAATGGGAATAATAACAGCACTTATCTTAGGTTACAATTACAATCTGACAATTACAGATATTAGATGTTGAACACGTACTGAGCACAGAATAAGCTCTCAATAAATGTTAGCTAGTATTCCCACAATCTGAAATTTGGCTTGTTCTTCCTATATAAGAATGAAAAACAGGAAGGGAAGAATGGTTTGGAAAGACAACTTTTCAGTGACTGATGTGGAAACTCAAGGCCCCTCAGCTTCTAAGAACCTATCTGTAAGATTTAAGACAATTAGGCAGAGCAAAGACTCAGCTAAATAATTTGATACATCCTTTAAAAATTCTGCAAAATCTAAACTGCCAACAATTAAATAACCACTGAAATTACATTGTAAAATGGAAAAATACATATACCATTATATTATGGAAAAGGAAGAGAGGATGCCAGATTGAATATATAGAAGAATATCCATGTGCATTCTTAATCATTTGTATATGAATGTATCAAAATGCTAACAGCAGTAGTAAAGATCTGAGATGTGCAATTATGGATGATTTTTTAATTTTCCTCTTTGCAGCAAATGCTGCATTTGCACAGGGAAAAAAACCACAATATAAAAGGTAAGTCCCAGATATCAGAATAACAACAGATTCATCACCTCTAATTTGAACAGCATTTTACAATTTGCCAAGGGTTATAATATACATGGCGTCATCTGCACCTCAAATAACTTCATGAAACGTGTTGAACACAAGACATTCCTGTCAGACCAAGCACCTGAAGTTTGGAAAGGTCAAGTTCTTTTCCACAAAATGTGGGGGGCGGGTAATGGGAGGCACCTGAGGTCAACCCAGGGCTTTCCCACCCGGGGCACAGTTCTTCCCAGGAGGGCCTTCCAGACCAGACAGGATGTGGAATTGGAGGATCCAAGGCAGTAGCTGTCTTGTTAATCACTGGGAATAACACTGTTTTCCTGGGCCGTAAAATGAGTCTAAATGACACTACTTTCCCAAACAGATCTTGTCCAAATAAGAAACAAGATACCATGCTAGCCTTTGAAGTAACAGCTAGTACATTCCTCCGGGAAGTTTTCATTTTGCTTAGAGGTGCTGTAATGAACTGAGCATGGCCCAAATAAATCAGGCAGCTACATCCTCTTCCATCATAAACTCAGGGATCTAGAAAGAATCTGTGCCAATAATAGAGAAATCTGTTATTATTTTCTGTCTTCCTTCCTTCCTTCCTTTCCTTCTCCTTCTTCTTTCATTCTTTTTCAAAATTTTCCTTCCTTCCATCCTCTCTTTCTTTTGTTCCTCCCTTCCTTCTTTTTTTCCTCCCCTTCTCTCTCCCTCCTCTCTTCCTTTTTTCTTTTTTTTTCTTTGGCATCATATTTCAGAAATTAACGCACTCAACAGCTTTGAGGAAAGTGGTTCTTGGTACCACACCACATCCTTCAGGATAGTCACGGGGCAACTAAAATGCCAAGACCCTGTCCTTCCACGAGGCTTCCTATCTGTTTCTCTAATGCCATCCCTTTGCCCTCGGAGATGACAGGACATGGAGTGTTCCCTGCCACTGCCTCCAAAACCACTATATTAATGGAAAGCACTCCTTCCCACCAAAGAAAACAAATCAGTTGTGTTCTTTAGCCAGATGTTTGGCCAGGGTGCTGGACATCTGCTTTAGGTAGAAAACAAAAAGTTTTCCAGTCTAGACATTAAGGAGCCAAAAAGAACTGCATATATATACATATATATATACATATGTATATATATATGTATATATATGTATTCATATTTTTAAAGTATAGGAAGAAAAAAATTAAGTACTCAGAACACAATTAGGAAATATGACCAAACTGATTAACAGTTTTAAAGTTCACACTACCAACTCTGAATTCCAGCATTTTATATTGTGAGTCTTGAAAATTTACGGTTACAAAAAAACAAAGCCAAATGTGCTAAGCCTGTAAAGCATGCTGTTCCTATTATCTTGGCAGTAGATGACCTGGCTAGTCTCATGCTGGGCAACAAAGATTAATTTCTCTGTGTTTAGTTAAAATGCTTTTGACACTGTACATCGTTTTGGCTGGCTACACTGTCTTCGTCTCAGGTTATAAATAAGAGGCCATGCAAATCAATCCTAAACTCTTTAAACAAAACCACAATAAAAAGAGCTGCTTGATATTCAGTGACTATAAGCCTCTCTAAATAAATCTTAAAGTCAGCTTTGAATGACTTCTATGTAAAACCCATATAATACAGTTTTTACAGGCCAAAAATTAAATCCTCAGATTTTTAAAATTTTACTTTTATTATTTATTTTACTCTTATTATTTCTCTTTTTATTTGTCTGCATCTTGGTAGAGCACAGTCTCTCATACAAATTTTCATAATTCTTTTACAAAGAAATCTCCAATATTTAATAATTAGTTTACTTGATCAACAAAGAAAGCTTTGAAAGAAACTTCTTGTGACAGGTCCTAAGACACAGTAATTCAAATTAAATAACATAACAACCTTCTAAAATGCTTTTAAAAGACGCAGGGAAAAAATCCATAATTTATTTCACTAGTTTCAAAATAGGGCATTTCAAATCTTCTTTCCAAGAGCATGAGTGATGAATGCTATAAAGTACCTGGTTTTTCCAAACACACTAAACTAATCTGGATGAACTGAAAACTCCAGGATATTGTAAAGATAAGCCAAGACAAAAGGAAAACTTAATAATAAAATGCATGTTACAATGTCCAAATATAGTAATCATATAAAAGCTATGCCTTCAGTCAAATATAAGTTATAGAGTCTTATATTTAAGAGTATAATATCACGTTGGGGTAGTCTAAAGCATCTTTCAGTGTACACAGTGTTCACATTACATCACAGTAATTAAATCTTCATAGTAAAACCACATGAGATACTTAGTTTTTAATTTCCATTTGCCAGAAGAGGAAACTGAGGATACGGTAGGAATTGAGCTGAGGAGAAAGAAACCACGCACAAGGTTTTGTTGGAAAAGTGGAGTCCAGAAAATAATGCTTGGGAAATATTACTTTGGACTAAATTTTAAATGGAGGAAAAAGCTTCAAGAGATCTTGATTCTTTTAAGAGGATCTGATTCCTCTTCCTGAATCCAAATATTAGATTAAGTTCAAATTAAGCTAACTAGCTTTGCCAACGTGCAACAGAAATAAAGATAAGAAATGAAGAAATCAAGAATACTACTGGACTTCCCTGGTGGCACAGTTAAAAAGCCTTAGAATACTCAGGAACAAAAATATATAAAAGACATAATATCTGTACAGTGCTCACTCAAAATACTGCAGTGATAAACTAAAGAAAAACTAAATCATGCATCATATATAATTATGAATTAAAAGATTTATATTGTTAATATGTCAGTTCTTGGGACTTCCCTGGTGGGGCAGTGGTTAAGAATCTGCCTGCCAATGCAGGGGACACAGGTGGGAGCCCTGGTCTGGGAAGATCCCACATGCCGCGGAACAACTAAGCCCGTACGCCACAACTACTGAGCCTGTGCTCTAGAGCCCACGAGCCACAACTACTGAAGCCCACGCTCCACGTGAGAAGCTACTGCAATGAGAAGCCCGCACACCGCAATGAAGAGTAGCCCCGACTCGCTGCAACTAGAGAAAGCCCATGCGCAGCAATGAAGACCCAATGCAGCCAAAAATAAATAAATTAAAAATAAATAAATTGTAAAAAAAAAAAAAAAAAAGAATACTACTAGTTATCACTCTTCCTTCAATGAGAACATGACTTAATTTGTTAAAATATATCATGGTTTTTACCCCAGGGCTCTAAGAATTAGGCCACATGAAAGCAACAAAGCTTGCTCTAAAGTAACATTCGGTCACTGACAGGAAATGACTGCTGCATAACATCCACCAGGTTGGCATCACTTCCCCTTGCCAGTTCCACCAGCCCCACTGCCCTCCTGTTCCCTTCCCCTGAAATGCCCTTCCCCCTCCTCTCCACCCATCAACCTCGACTCCCCCTCCCAGAGATGGGTCCAGCCTCGGTCCCTAAATCAGCCTCCTTTACCCACCATGATCTTTCATTCACTCGGGCTGTCACAACCTCAATGCTTATTTTTATGTTGCTGTGGGATTACCCCCTAGCTGTCTCTTGGACATCCCCATCACTCTCAGAGCAGAGTTATGTGTGTTCCATAGTGACCTGCCATGCACACGATCTAAAAATTTTAAATGTCAGAATTTGGTCTTATTCCTTTAAAAAACTGCTGAGCATTCTATCCAGCAGCAGCAATGAATTACAATGATCACGAGCTGCAACAGAACACTGTAGTCGGCTAGTCAACAGAGGGTTCTTGACGACCAACTATGTCTGGTGCAAAGAATGAGTTTAGATGTACTTTTGATTCAAGACGCTTGTGTTATTAAAAAAAATAAAATCCTCAGGTATCCAAAGAAGCTCAGAACCTTACAATTCAGAGTTGTTGCATAGTGCCTGAAAAGGTGAAAAAAAAAAAACAAAAACACCTTTCGTCCAACAACTTTGGGTCAGTCCCAGCTTTGATCCAAAGGTAATAATATAACCATAGAAACCAGTTTGTTTCTTCTTTTTATTTTTTAATTAAAAAAATTTTTTTTAAATTAATTTTTACTTTTGGCTGCGTTGGGTCTTTGTTGCTGCGTGCAGGCTTTCTCTAGTTGCTGCGAGCTGGGGCTACTCTTCGTTGCCATGCACAGGCTCTCACTGCAGTGGCTTCTCTTGTTGCGGAGCACAGGCTCTAGGCGCGCGGGCTTCGGTAGTTGTGGCTCGCGGGCTCTAGAGTGCAGGCTCGGTGACTGTGGCGCACGGGCTTAGTTGCTCCACGGCATGTGGGATCTTCCAAGACCAGGGCTCAAACCCGTGTCCCCTGAATTGGCAGGCGGATTCTTAACGACTGTGCCACCAGGGAAGCCCTCGTTTCTTCTTAAAATGGACATGACCCTAGTTCCAAAACTGATCTCATGGGATTGTTCTGAGAATTACAGGCAACAAAGCCCAAGAAAGAGTGTTTGAAAAGATCTGAGTACTACATGAATATAAACTAGTAGTAACAGCACTAGTATTCGCTGTTCCACATCCTTAAAGGATGACCAAGTGGACTCAAAAGGGATTTGAGTCACTTCAGTTATGGGTCAGGGAATTTGTACAAGGTCAGGTTAGATTTTTATCAAACAAGGCCTAAGCTCATTTTTTTCCCATTAGGTTATTCTTACTTGGAGGGTTTCTTAGATGATTGGCTGACCTCATGCCCCTTCATCTTTGTTTTTTACCAGCTATTATGTATCACTTCTCTCCACTTTTATAAAGAGACCTGAGGGATGCGGTGTTCTGGCAGAAAGATAAAAAGACACCTGGCTTGGCACCAAGTAAGCTAGTTCACTTGAGCCAGTCCATATGGGAAAAAATTTTTAATAATTGCATATATATATGATAGGGTCACATTTCTGTTCTTCTATTTTGTAGCATCTTTAACACTTCAAAAAATTTTACCAAAAATAATAATGTTAACAGATCTTCTCACATTGCCATTGGATAGCTTCATTCTCCTTGGAACCCAAACTTCCCATGAAATTAAACAGTTAAAACTGCAAAGGTGCACTAAGATTTCTTGTTTCTTAGTACATAAATCTAATGGAAGAGATCAAATATATTTAAAAGAAAATCTCACTTTAAACAAATGAAATGAATATTTGTATGGCACTTTATAAGACACAGTGTGATTTTATAAATACATCATTTAATCCTCTCTGTGTTAAGAATTACTACTATCGGGCTTCCCTGGTGGCACAGTGGTTGAGAGTTCGCCTGCCGATGCAGGGGACACGGGTTCGTGCACTGGTCCGGGAAGATCCCACATGCCGCGGAGCGGCTGGGCCCGTGAGCCATGGCCGCTGAGCCTGTGCATCCGGAGCCTGTGCTCCGCAACGGGAGAGACCACAACAGTAAGAGGCCTGCGTACCGCAAAAAAAAAAAAAAGAAGATAGTAGTAATTGACTACTATCTTCATTTGAGATATAAGGAAACAAATTCAGCAGTGTTAAGATGTATAGATAGTGAGTGATGAAATGGAGTAGAAACCCAAGTAAGGCCAATTCCCAATCCCATATTCTTTCTACTACACTATGTTACTTCGTGTCAAAATATAAATTAATAGCTACAATAACAGCTAAACTTTACTGGGAGTTTGCACAGGTCTTAGCGCTGGCCTCAAAGTTTAAACTGTATTATTTCATTTAAGACTCACAACAACTTATGAAGTGAGAATTGCTACCACCCCTATTTTCTAGATGAGGAAACCAAGGCTCAGGAAAACTAAAAAATTGTCCCAGCTCACACGGCTAAGAAGGAGCAGAACTGAGACTGGGATCTCATCTGAATGACGTAAAGTGCATGGTCTTAACCACTAGACTATACTGCTTTGGGGTTGCAGGGGAAATATTTATGTTAATTAATCCATATACAACACAACTTAATTTTGTTACAGAAACTGACAACCTGCAAATCAAAACTCAAAAAATACTAATGATTATGGGCTATCAAGATAGGCACAACAAAGAAACTAAAATCTAAATCTATCCGTATAGACCAAATGCTCAATGTTTAGTAGATTCAAATATCTGATTAAAGCTATCCTTATTATCCTACTTCCTTCACCAGCTTCCTCCCCATTTCCTCCCGAAAGAGTTGTCTATGTTTGTTCCAATTTCTCCCCTCTCATATTTTCCTAAAGCCCTCACCTACATCAGGCTTTGGCGCCACTTTTCCACCATGCTGCTCCTGTCAAGATTGTCTATGGCCTCTAGGTTATTCCCTTCCATCAGTTCTCAGGGCACGTCTTACCTCAGCCATTAGCAGAGGCCCCCTCTGTTCTCCTGGCTCTGCCTTCTCCTGGCTTCCAGGGTGCCCCACGCTGCTGACTTTCCCCCACGTAGCCAGTCATTCTTTCTCAGTCCTCTACACACTAACTTTTCTTTTCCTTGATCTGTTCTTTTTGGAGCACCCCAAAATTGAGGTCGGTCCAGGGAACTCTTCTCTTCTCTACTGACACGCATTTCCTTGCTGAGTTTATCCCGTTTCATGGCTTTAAATACTATCTATCTATGCAAATGTCCTAATTTATATCTTCAGCCCAGATTTCTCAACTGAATTCCAGACTTGAATCAACTGCCTTGTCAGCATTTCCACCTGTATGACTAACAGAGACCTTACGCTTAGCACGCCTAAAACTAACTCCTATATTCTTCACACATCTACCCCCAACATCCAGAAAAGTCACTAACACATATTAGGTGCTCAATAAAATGGTTGAGTTGAATAAACAGATACAGCCCAGTCAGATGAACATGAGTCTCCAAAGCAGAATCACAGTGATATCTGCTCCAAGTACCAGCTTTAACTTCTTTAAAAGGATTTGGTCTGAGTCAGGTATAAAACCACAAATGATTTTGCTACCCTCACAGTCATGAACATTCAAGGTTGCTATAGAACTGGAAGTCATATAATATCAGATAATCACAAAGAGTAATTATATTCGGTTGTATCATAATATATACACACACAATAGGATCTCATTATAATTCACGCTCGTCATTACATGGATTCCGGGATATCCTGGCTTGAACAACATGCTCTAAGATATTACTAGTACATCAAAGATAGCCTATGAGAAGCAAGGTTTAATTTTCAATTATGGCTCCGTGAAGAAATTCCACTGTGAGAGAATATCGTTCACACAGACACACCTACTTATCCATTCACACCATGACATATTTTGCCCTATCGAGGTGACTTATTTTAAAGGTTAATAAACATTAGCTCAACTTGAAATACTTCAATTGTTCCCGCTACAGGATTAACGTATTTGGAGAAATACAAACATACTCAAATTCACTGTTATAGGTGCACATTAAAATTCATTCAGAAATTAATGTACATACCATCTCCACTTAAATTACAATAAAACAATTTCAAATTAAGCAACAAATAACTTGATGAGAAAAGGAAAGGGAAAACACAGACCTGCTGCTACTTATAGCTACTACTTTTAAAAACAGCTTTATTGAGGTATAATTTACACGACAAAGTTCACCCATTTTAAGTGTACAATGATTTTTAGTAAATATATACAGAGTGTGCAACCATCAGCCCAATCCAGTTTTAGAACACATTCATCACCCAGAAAGATTTCTCATGCCAGTTATTCTCCAGCCCCACCTCTAGCCCCAGGCAACCACTAATCTATATCTATCTTTATAGATTTGCTTTGTCTAGAAAACAGATTCTATTTCTAAGTGCCTCTTAGGGCTTAGATACCTAACTAAATATTTCACATACGTTATCTCACTTAGTCCTACAACAACCATATGAAGTCTTATTACTTGCCCACTTTATAGACAATGCACATGAGGCTCAGAGAGAGTAAACAACCTGCCCAAGGAGGAACACCAGCCTACTTAGTTACGTAGGCTTCCAAAAATAAACTGTCTGTATCTGATGATCTCCAAAGGATAATTAATACACGATGATGAACCTGTAGAACGCCACCATCCAAAACCAAGCAAGGAGGAGGAATGGTACTCCACCATTCCATCAACACCCTCCATAACCCAAAGCAGCCCTCCAGGCTCGACGGCTGCAGAGGATGACTGACGAGCCCACACCTGAGCTACGGAAGTGGAGCTTACACATGTCCTTAGCACCTATTTTGAAAACAAGGACCTTCTACCTCTTACCTCAAAGACTCATGTATCACTGACGTCCTCATGCAATATGCCCCCAAAACAAGCACATGGAACACAACAAACAGATCTGTACCCAAATTACTATGCTTATCACAGCTTATAAAGTCACATTCAAAGATATGCACAAACCAAATTAAGAATGTATTTCTAGGGCTTCCCCGGTGGCGCAGTGGTTGAGAGTCCGCCTGCCGATGCAGGGGACATGGGTTCGTGCCCCGGTCCGGGAAGATCCCACATGCCACGGAGCGGCTGGGCCCGTGAGCCATGGCCGCTGAGCCGGTGTGTCTGGAGCCTGTGCTCCACAACGGGAGAGGCCACAACAGTGAAAGGCCCGCCTACCACCACCAAAAAAAAAGAATGTATTTCTATATGAACTGCAATATCTGTTACCTGTCAATACATAAAAGATTGGTTACAACTTGGGGGTTATTTTTTAATTGGACTGACCATTTGGTTGTGGTACAAGTTCATGAAAATCTCTACTTTCTCTAACTGGAATCCAACATCAGTGTCCTGCTCACACACTGATTTGCAAAGATGAATAGCTGGCTTCCTTTCTTGAGTGTCCCCTGCTACATTTAAGAAAAAAAGATAGGACAGCTTATGTGGTATCTTGTAACTATAGCAATAGATTCTCTTTTGTTGAATAGGTCACTGACATCAGGTGATTGATGAAACAGATGCTTTGAAATGCTACACAATTGTCAGTTCCCATCAGCGCCTATACCTCAGCCTAACTGTCAGGATAATACAAGTCAGAAAAATCCATCAGAATCCTTCAGGCTTAAAATCAAGATGGAGGCATCACTTGAACAAGTACTAAGATCCCCACCGCCTGTCACTGCCAGGAATGAAGTCACCGGGTAGCAGACTCAGCTCCTGCTTTGTGTAGCTGAGGCTGCTCCTTAGCAACCAATGTCGACAATTGGGTTGCCAAGGAAACCAGAAAGCCCAATTTATAAAACTATGAAGCAAAGCAACTGTAAAGGCAACGTTAGACACAGAAGGTGACTCTATTCTTATCATTGCTACTGAATTCCTGACAGCGAAGTGGTGCAAATATTTTATTTTAAATGTTCAAGGAAAAAATCTAATTTTTAAAGTATACCGCATTACCCCGTCCTTTGCGTCTTTCTGCAAAAGGGTGGCAAGTGCATTTTTTCAGGTTCAAATAAGGAATGGCATCAAAAACTTACATCTTTTAAAAAAAATAGATGGTTCTTGAAGGTGAAGAATATTTTTAAAATCACCTGCAAAGTGTAAATTCCTTCCAATTCACAAGGAGAATTCTATTGACTTTATCCTGTATAAAACAAGTAGATGTATTTGCCAGGTTCATTTCCATTAGCTCTTATATACTATTACTATGGCTTCCTGAATATCACATTTTTCTCATGTAGGGGGTAACTGATAGGAGCCCAAATTGAATGGAAAATACGAATGAGGATAGAATCAATAAAACAGAGGGATTACTTATAAGCTACATCTGATTGACTTTATTGGGAAATCAAGCATATGTCATATGCCACCAACTGCCTTATAATTTAGAGCTCCCAAACACTTTTATAGAGGAGAGTGAATGAACCATTTCTACAAAAAATTTCTCTGTATCGTCTGCCTTTTAAGATAGATCATTTCCTTACTGCAGAGCCTTGGGTGAGTTATTTAACCTGTGAAATTCAAGTCCTTTTAAGATAGATCATTTCCTTACTGCAGAGCCTTGGGTGTTATTTAACCTGTGAACTTCAAGTCCTTTTACATAAAATGTGGATGAAATTAATAGCAATTAAATGAGACTGCATGAATAGTAGTCGAAGCACAACTCAGGCACTAAGTAAATGCGAGGGCTGTCTTACCGACCCCTCCCTTCAACATGTCTTGTATTTCTTATCCTCATCACACTTTTATTTTAACCCGTAAGACTACTTTCTTTTTCTTAAGAGTAAATAGAATAAATAAAAATTGTTGTATAGGAAAACAAAACCTTTAACAAAGAGAAAATTATGGTTCAAAATTTACACAAAGAAGTGCTGAATGAGGTAAGTATACCAATTCAGAAAGTTAAGAATGTAAAAGACGTCGTATTTTTCTTGTCTTCCTGAAATAGGCAGAACTTACACTAGCAATCATGGGCACGTGCACAACTGTCACAAACCTTAACTGCAAATACCATCTTTACCTCCCTAGTCTGCACTACTGGATGAAACCAGTTCCTGAAAACTGCTGACTGCCCAATTCTCAAACACAGTCTGCACGTTAACGCAAACCGTCATCTGCTGAATCCTGAAAAAGCTCTGATTGCATCTGAGTTCTCCTTCCATCTCTCCACTCGGGCACCATTTTGATTATGTCATCCTGACATAACGCCTCTTCTATGTATTCCGGCGGAAGAACGACTTTTCAAGCCTGGTTCTCCCTGGCCGGATATAAAGACTCCTGTTCTTGTAATCCCAGTAGTGAAATGATAATAATTCAGTGATTTGCTGGCTCCTTGGGATCTGCATAGTGCCCTTCCAAATGCCAAGGAAGGAGAGAGACACGAGAATAGCATACTTTTAAATTTGGAAGGGACTTAGAGACATCTCGTACAATTGTCTCTCCCAGTGGGGAAATCCCTTCACTCCGACCCCATTGGCTGCTATTCTCCTGACCCAGCTTCTGCAGGAACACGTATGGGAAATTCCTGACTCCAGCAGCAGCTCCAGCGTTACAAGTTCAGATCGCACCTGCCGCCTCTATGTCTACCCATCGGCCCTAGTTTTGCACCGTGAGGCAACACTCTTAAGTCACCTCCCCCTTCTACATGACACCCTCTCGGATGTCTGAAGATGGTTATCCTGTCCAAGGAAGAATAATGGACTGACATCCAGTTTATAGTTCCTTCTTTCACGTCTTGCTAAGAAATCTCAAAACAAATCACTTAACCCTCTAAACTTATCTTCCTTGGCTATAAGATAGATAAAATAATCCTCCTATGGAGGGCAGGAGGCAAGGGGGGTGGAGAGAGAGGAAGGAGGAAAGGTAGCCCGAGGAGTAGAGAAAGTGGTGCTGCTTCCTGAACACTTAGTAGCAGCACTTCTCCAAGTGCTAACTGCTTCTCAGCTAGCCAATGAGGGACGCACCCTGCTCTAATTTACGAATAGATACTCTCCAAAATTAGTTTAGTGAGAGCCTGGTATGCAAAAGAAAATTTTTTTTAATCATCAAAAGCTACTGATTTGTGATGTTCCACACAAAAGTAACACAGGCATACCTTATCCAATACATGGGGAGCCAAATGTGTTTGGGAATTCTGAATTTTTCAGATCTTAGAAAAATAGTCTAGTATATATATCACGCATTACTTGTCCCTGCAGAGGTATCTGAAGCAGTTTCCGTGATCAGCACATTAATAATTCTGTAGTGACATGCATATCTATTCACATTAGGTGAGATAACTGTGATTATAAAGTAGGTGTGCATCAGTAGGGTCAGGTTTTGCTAACTAATGAGTAATGAAAAAGTTTGTTTCTATAGCTTTTGGGGATTGGGAATAGCAGAAAAAGGACTGTGGGGCTGTACTGAAGGTGACTGAGAGTTAATGAAGAAGGAATAAAGAAGAGTAGGACCAGGACTAAAGAGCCCATGGGAGAGAACCAGTGCTAGGGTGAAGAGGCCTAAGAGAGGAAAACAAAAAGATCAAAGCAACAGCACAAAAACCAAGAGAAAATGACATCATGGAAGATCCAAGTACAAGGAAAATCAAGATGAAAAAATATCTGTTAATGTAAAAAACAGAAATACAGGAATTGGATAGGAACTAAATAAGAAGCTTTGGTCTATCTGGATTCTCTTATGTAGCTCTGGGACACTATAAACACTCAGGAAATAGTCTTCAAGGTCAGTAGCATTTCGAATCTGATATGTCAGTTTCCTTTAATCGCCTAGAATTCAACCAGCTTTTCCAGATGGTACTCCATATAGTACTTTAGTTTATATCGATCTAGGTCTAGAAATACTCTATAAAGAAATAAAAAGTTTATTGATTCTTGTATTATTTGAATATTTAGCTTGACTTTTGATTTTTACTTAACCTCAGACATTGGTCTATAATATCATGTCCAGTGAGATTTCCACAGATACTTTTGCCCACACACTGATTTTACTTTCATTCTCTTTTTCTAAGATAAGGAGTCCCTTTCTATTACTGGGAAGAAAGGATGCAGGCTTTAAATCAGTGGCCCTCAACCAGGGATGATTTGATAATGTCTGGAGAAATTGTGGATTGCCATAACTGGGGCACTGAGTGGGGTAGTGGTGGTTCTACTGGTATCTAGCAGGTAGAGGTTATGAATGCTGTCAATCATCCTACAATGCACAGGAATCCTCCCTTCAACAAAGACTTATCTGGCCCCAAATGTCAATAGTGCAACGTTGAGAAACAGTGCTTTAAATAATTACAGACTTTTGATAGAAGTTTTACCTCACTCATCACAAAATAACCATTTCAATGCATATGGAAATTTACTGCAACATTAATTAAAAGGTTAAAATGAAAGCAACTTTTAAGAGAAAGAATGTTAGAATTAAATAATTATTAATATAATGAAGCTAAGAACTCAATTTGATGTAAGTATATTTTCCCCCAAATTATTCCGAACACCTCATTAGTATCGTCTAATATCATAAAGCTTTACAGGGCTTCCCTGGTGGCGCAGTGGTTGAGAGTCCGCCTGCCGATGCAGGGGACACGGGTTCGTGCCCCGGTCCGGGAAGATCCCACATGCGGTGGAGCGGCTGGGCCCGTGAGCCATGGCCACTGGGCCTGCGCGTCCGGAGCCTGTGCTACACAACGGGAGAGGCCACAGCAGTGAGAGGCCCGCATACCACAAAAAAAAAATAAATAAAAATAAGAAAAATAAAGCTTTACAAAAATAATGTGAATTTTGAAGACACAATCGCATTACTTGGTGCATTATTAAATAACATGTTGGTCAGATTATAAAAAGATCTAATGAAGCAGAAAAAAAATTCAAAGTCACATATGAAAAAAAAATTTAGTATGCTTAAATATAACTTAAGACGACCATCCACAGTTCAAAAGAATAGAGGGCGGTTAATGGTGGCTTTCAAATGCAGACTGTCGTAGTTCCAATTTAAAAGTCATGCAGAAAATGGGGTCTTAAAAAGCAGGTACTTGGGGCTTCCCTGGTGGCGCAGTGGTTAAGAATCTGCCTGCCAATGCAGGGGACACGGGTTTGAGCCCTGGTCCAGGAATATCCCATATGCTGCGGAGCAACTAAGTCCATGAGCCACAACTACTGAGCCTGCGCTCTAGAGCCCGTGAGCCACAACTACTGAAGCCCGTGTGCCACAACTACTGAAGCCCGTGCACCTAGAGCCTGTGCTCCTCACCAAGAGAAGCCACTGCAATGAGAAGCCTGCACACCACAATGAAGAGTGGCCCCGCTCGCCACAACTACAGAAAGCCCGCGTGCAGCAACAAACACCCAACACAGCCAAAATTAAAAAACAAATAAAATAAATTAAAAAAAAAAGCAGGTACTCACTTCACAGCAGTGGCATTCTTGGAAAGTTTCATTGTTTTTTTTTTTTTTCTAGTTCATTCAATTTTATTGCTTGACAGTTTTCCCACTGTACGAATACACATAATTTATTTAATTTTTGACTCTTTTTTTAACATCTTTATTGGAGTATAATTGCTTTACAATGGTGTGTTACTTTCTGTTTTGTAACCAAGTGAATCAGTTATACATATGTTCCCACATCTCTTCCCTCTTGCATCTCTCTCCCTCCCAACCTCCCTATCCCACACCTCCAGGCGGTCACAAAGCACCGAGCTGATCTCCCTGTGCTATGCGGCTGCTTCCCACTAGCTAGCTATTTTACATTTGGTAGTGTATACATGTCCATGCCACTCTCTCACTTCGTCCCAGCTTACCCTTCCCCCTCCCCATAGCCTCAAGTCCATTCTCTAGTACGTCTGTGTCTTTATTCCCGTCTTACCCCTAGGTTCTTCATGACTTTTTTTTCTTAGGTTCCATATACATGTGTTACCATATGGTGTTTGTTTTTCTGTTTCTGACTTATTTCACTCTGTATGACAGACTCTAGGTCCATCCACCTCACTACAAATAACTGAATTTCGTTTCTTTTTATGGCTGAGTAATATTCCATTGTATACATGTGCCACATCTTCTTTATCCATTCATCCGATGATGGACACTTAGGTTGTTTCCATCTCCGGGCTATTGTAAAGAGTGCTGCTATGAACATTTTGGTACATGACTCTTTTTGAATTATGGTTTTCTCAGGGTATATGCCCAGTAGTGGGATTGCTGGATCATATGGTAATTCTATTTTATTTTTTTAAGGAACCTCCATACTGTTCTCCATAGCGGCTGTACCAATTCACATTCCCACCAGCAGTGCTTGAATTGTATCCTGTGTGCCTGGGTAAAAAGCACTGGAAAGCAACCACCATCTCTAACTCCTGAGTCCACCCCAACCTCGCAGGCACACAAAGCCTCACCATTAACAGAGGGCTGCATCGAGCCACTGCTGGAATATGCTCTCTCACTTCTTCCAGGAAAAATCACAGCATGTATTCAACTTAAGTAGAAAGGTTGTGGAAAGGCTGACTTGCGTAGGCAGTCTTCAGTGCAAACGTTGTTTCCCTGTAACGTTCCATTTGCTCTAGTCGACTGGAGTAAGGAACAGCAGTGCTTTCGGATAAACATGAGTTGGAGAACTGGCAGCGTCCCACCAGCAGCAGCACTAGCTGAGCACTAACTAAGGAGGATGGGGAGTGTGCAACCCGTCCTCCTGAGATCTCCAGCACTGCTATGGTAGCAGTCACTTGGGCATGTCATTTGTCACTCAGACGCTAGAAAAAAAATGTGTACAAAGGAGCCATTTTCCCAGACGCACTGCATCAAGAAGGCCTGATGGACTCTCCAAGCGCCTCCTCTCCTGAAACGCCAGTGGAAGAGTTACAGTCCTTGGTTAGACCACCCTGTGAGAGCATGGTTTCCAAACCTCACTGAAATGGAAGTTGGAAGAAAGCACTAAAGTCGCTTAAACATTTTCATGTAAAAAAAGAGCCAAGGGGCTTCCCTGGTGGCGCAGTGGTTGAGAGTCCACCTGCCGATGCAGGGGACACAGGTTCAGGCCCTGGTCCAGGAAGATCCCACGTGCCGCGGAGCGGCTGGGCCCGTGAGCCATGGCCGCTGAGCCTGCGCGTCCGGAGCCTGTGCTGCACAACGGGAGAGGCCACAACAGTGAGAGGCCCGTGTACCGCAAAAAAAAAAAAAAAAAAAAGAGCCAAACCCATGCACTGGATTAGACAACCACCTGAGCCAGATGAACCCAGTTACCCATCTAGCATTTTCTCTGCTGCATCCCTCACTTTGCTTCCTTGCTCCCCTGTAGATAGGGAATATAAGCAAATGGCCACCATCAGAAAAAGGCAAGAGTTGCCTCAGAAACTCAGTGTCTGATGAGTCAGTTATGGTAACAAGGAATCGGCTCTGACCACAAAATTTTCTTTAAAAACCCTTTGAGCACAAGAATCTCTAAAATCTCAGTTGAATTCCCCAACCACCCATTCAGTGTTAAACAATGGACTTACACATTCCAAACTGATATTTTAAAGGTCCTTGTGGAAGGTCAGTTCGAAGAGTAAAGAATCTATTCTTCATTAGGCCGTAAGAAGAAAGCATCTTATTTAAGGAGGAAAAGGCTAGGTTATCTTAACAGATCAAGATGGTGGCCTCAAGCCCTAAATGGTCTCTGTCAGAGCCTTTCAGCCCTAAATCAGTGATGTCACAGGTCTTCCTAGTTCTCTAAAATATACTGGAAATTTCTAGTTTGTTTTTAACTGACCCCGGGGTTCGAGTCTCTGTAACTTCTCTTCCACTTTATGATTAATTACTCTCTGGGGTCCCTCGTCAGCTCAACTCCAGTCCCTCGTCTGGCAGATCAACCTGTGGTGGTGGCATTCACCATCCAGATGATGATAATGAAAATGTAAATGGTAATAAAATATCCACTGCCTATGCTGTCAATTAATGCCCATGCAATCATCAAAACATGGATGCTATAACCATCATGAATGTGGCTCACCAAGATTAGACATGGAATAGATTCTAAGAAACATATAATTTTATTGTTCACATCCCAACCAATCTGAAAGATCACCATATAACAAATAAATGATATACAGAACTCCTCCAGAAACAACATTTTCCCTTGAGTTTCCTTGTTCATTTTTTTTTAATTCAACAAATATTTATTAAGAACCCACTGTGTGCCATCTCCTGTGGTGCTTCTTATCCCTTCCCTTGATCCTCTAAGGTGGGGTTAGGAAACTTGTTTTTATAAGATACTCTGGTCATTCTATTAAAGCACAAGATTAGTGAATATATATATTTTATATATATAATATATATATATATAAGTGAGTATATATATGTAATATACATATATACATGTCTCCAAGTCAACAGGTTCATTTCCTCTTGGGTATTTCTAAATTTCTTTGTTCTTATTTTTGTAACATAATTAGAATGTGCCAGAAAAGCATAGAGATGGGTCCAACTGAGACTTCCCTTTCTCAAACAACTGTTTTTATCAAAAGGAAGAAAACAAAATTTATTTGTCTCTTGTCATTAAAAATAGACCAGGGCAGATGGATACCTAGGGTTACACTATCATGAAGGAAAACTCAATTCCTGAGGCATAAAAACATATGCAGAAATGTCAGTAAGCATCCATGAATGTTTTTTCTCTGGCAGAATGAAAACAGTGAGGAAAAAGACAGGATTGCAAGGGTCACCAGACAGTCGCTAGATTCGCCTTCTTCCATTGCCTTTCTCCCCAGACAGTTAATGATTCTTGGTTTAGAAACTGGACCACAAGGGACAGCAGCTGGATACCTGATTTTTCTAATGACTGATATGCATCAGTGGGCACAGGGGTCAAATCCTGCAGAAATCTTTCAAAAATTCTTATGCATAGTCTGCTGAAAGTTATGGCTAAGAAGGAGAGACACGAAACAACCTTGAAGTTTTTGAAGTCTTCTACAAGAATCACTAAGCTGACAGCATAGAAGTGGAAGGAACTTATAAAGGCGGCGCATAAAAGCCCAGATCTGGAAATAGTTATTCTATTAGTTATTCTGTTCTATTCTAGGTTAGTTACTCTATTTCCAGATCTGTCCTGCAGAACTGTATTTTATAAGAAGTTAATTACACTTGTGAAAGCTACCATCGTTCTGCTATCATCTATGTTCCCGTTAGATCCCTATTAGAAAGCCTACCTACAAGCGTCAGTACGTTACATTGAGAACAGTGAAAACCCAACAAGGTGTAAAACCTGATGGGAGAGTAACAACAAGCCAGTGCGGTACGGTCTTCACTACTACTGGTACACGGCATCTCTGCTTTCAAAATCTACTCCTGGGATACACTCACATAAACAGCTTTCCCATCAAAAATTAAACTATCATTCCATTTTCAAAAATATCACCTGACTATATAAATCAAGATGAGCCTTTGTGGGGCTTCCCTGGTGGTCCAGTGGCTAAGGCTCTGTGCTCCCAAGGCAGGGATTGACCGGGTTCAATCCCTGGTCAGGGAACTAGATCCCACATGCCGCAACTAAGACCCGACACAGCCAAATAACTAAATAAATATTTACAAAGAAACAAAAAAGCCCACAGACTTAGAGAATGAACTTATGGTTACCAGTGGGGGGAGGGGGGAGGGAAGGGATATTTAGGGGGTTTGGGATTGACATGTACACACTGCTATATTTAAAAAGGATTACCAACAAGGACCAACCACATAGCACAGGGACCTCTGCTCCATGTTATGTGGCAGCCTGGATGGGAGGGGAGTCTGGGGGAGAATGGATGCATATATATGAGTCGCTTTGCTGTGCACCTGAAACTCTCACAACATTGGTAATCGGCTGTACTCCAATATAAAATAAAAAGTTAAAAAAAAAAGATGTCTTTGAAAACAAAACAAACCTACAGATAGGTATCATCTGTGGAGGAAAACTAAAGTTTGTCTTGTATTACCTTATTGCCAAAGCTAAATTCTTGATAACTGATGTTTTCTTTAAGCATCCACTTTGAGATAAACTTAGATACTAAAAATATGCCTGACGACTCCCCAAGTAATATTTTTATCAATATTTTAAAATAATGCTTTGATCTCAAAATTATATAAATAAATTATACTGATACCCACCCCCAGGAGGAGCTTGAAACAGAAGCCTACACTCTCTAAAAGCTGTCTTTGGATACTTTAACCTTTTATCTTTATACTTAAAATAGACTTATACTGTGAACAAATCAAATGATACAAAGGAAATGAACCCTTTACAGAGTCCAATCCTGCCGTCTTTCTCAGATGTAACATCTCATCAGTTTGTTGTGGTGTTTTCTAAAACTTTTTCCTTAATATACATAATCCATAGGTTGTTTTTGTTTCATTTTGTTTTTTACTATGAAGGAAACCCTACTGCACATATTTTGCAAATTGCTTTAGTAAAGGAAAAAATTACTAAGGGTAAACGAAGGCCAGGAGCCAGCTCTGTACTAGTGCCCCAAAGAGACAAGAGTCCATCTATAATTATCTTTAAAGCTTCAACCATAAAGTTCCCATGACTGCTTACATTTGCTATAATTCACCCTAACACTGTTTATCAGAAATCAACCCCCTAAATTACTACACATTATCCTTTAAAACTGAGGAAACAACCACCAATATCCTGATGTTATCAAGTGAAATTACAGTCGGGATAAACCAAGAAAGCTACAACCTGCCATTAAGCACAGTAAGCCTGCCAGCTGCTAGAGAATATCTGAAAAGGGCAAAGCCAAAGAGAGACAGACACGATGGTCACCTCAAGGGCACCACGGCACCAACTCCCGAAGCTGTCCTTCCCTTCATTCTTTCTTTGGACTCCTATTAACCTGGTGTCTGTGCAGCTTTGAGTAGACAGATAGGAACCCAAAATAGAATATTTCATTTTCATATTGTGTATTTTCAATTAGCTTTCCAGTAATAAAATACATTACTTGTGTGAAGAAATACTTCAAGAACAAATCTCTACCCAAACCAAATCCTGTGGCACTCGGCACAAGGTTGGATGCTTTTATTTATTTATTTATAATTTATTTATTTTTGGCTGCGTTGGGTCTTTGTTGCTGCCCGTGGGCTTCCTCTAGTTGCGGCGAGCAGGGGCTACTCTTCGTTGTGGTGCATGGGCTTCTCATTGCAGTGGCTTCTCTTGTTGCAGAGCACGGGCTCTAGGCGTGCGGGCTTCAGTAGTTGTGGCTCTCAGACTCAGTAGTCGTGGCGCACGGGCCTAGTTGCTCCGCAGCATGTGGGATCTCCCCAGACCAGGAATCCAACCCGTGTCCCCTGCATTGGCAGGTGGATTCTTAATCACTGTGCCACCAGGGAAGTCCCAGGTGGGATGCTTTTAATAAACTATTCTACTGTTGCTCTATATATTCAACGCTCACCCTTCATCAGCTACAAGTAGATCCTCTTCCCCATTCAACTCAGCAGCCAGTGTCACTGTTTATCCATCTGACATCACTGTTTGCCAGTTATCAGCATTACTTAATTAGTTCCTTGAACAGACCAAGTCAATGTCAGGAAATGCTTCTCTGCCTTAAAACACTCCCTGCACTAGCCCTCTGGAGTGCACTTCTGTACAACCTAGAATCTCCTGGGCTCCAGAACACCTCACCTGAACTCAGGTGTCTGGACAAAGTACACGGGGAGAGAGGATCAGTCCCCAGAGACGTCTGCATAGGATGACGTGAATGCCTCCCACTTCAGCTTCTGAAACACCCACAGTGACAGAGAGTGTTTGCACGTCTTTGCAAGTGGGATGCAAAGTTTGCAACAAAAGACGGCATTGATCTTCGGCATGGGTGTTGCTACTAGGAAATAAACCTTTGTAAAGGGACCTGTGATCTCTTCACCCACGGTGCAATTAACAGAGTTAGGAGGTGTTACATATTAGGTTGCTAATCAATTCTAAGCATCTCATAGAGGCAAGCATTGGTGGGCACAGAAACATGATAAGACCCATCCTCGGATTATAAGAAAACTTGTAGCTTAATGGCACATACAGACATGTAAAGATGGGGCTGGAAGACAAAGCCATGTGGACGTGGGCACACGGTGGGTGTCCAAGGATACTGATGCCTTTTTCCCATTAAGGAGCCCCCTGGACATTTGCCCCTGTCTCCTCCTTACTCCCTTCTAACAGGGAAGGGCTGGGTTGGGGGAGGCGAGGGTAAATTGGACCCTTAATACTAGGGACACCCGTCCTGCTGTGGACACACCTCCTCCCACGGCTCTGTCAGGGCTGATGACCAAGTTCCCCCAGGAAACAAGGAGAGGAAAACGAAGGTGGTCAGAGACCAGGGAGCAAGAGGCACAAAACCTGTGTTTTCCGTTTTTAGCACAAAACTTAGGGTAGCCTTTGGGCAGTACCGGAGTGCCCATGTATAAAGGATGCTTTGGCTCGGTCCAAACAACAAGTTTAAAAACATGATGTGGGAAAATGGTAAAGTTCCAGTGGTTTTCCTGTTTCTTCCTAACTGAAGACTCGAATTCACCTTTGCAGACTGATCCTTTCTACTTAGAGAGTTGGCTCTGGGGGCTGAGGCCTGAGCCCAGGAGGGAACAAGCAGACAAGAAGATGAGCACCCCACTGTGGGGAGGTGAGCTGGCCACTGCCACAGTGCCAGAGAGGAACTTGACCCTGGCCTTCAAGAGCAGTGCAGGCTGAAGGCTTCCTGCAGCTTTTTTTTTAATGTAAAAAGCTTCTGGAAAGTTTTGTTAAATATCACCTTTGGCCTTAGCTCTGCTGTGGGGAAAGAAAGGCCAGCCCTCTTCCACGTTGAGGGAGAAGTGGTGCAAGGCAGGGAGCCACAGCCTGGGAAACAGGTGGTAACATGGTGAAGCATGCCCTGCAGAGGGGCCAGGCAGCCTTGGCTGCAGCAGCCCAGCTGAGGGGGGACAGTCAGCCAGGTGGGGCTACCAGACAGGCAGGGCCTCCCAGAGGCACCTGGGGATTCTGAGGGAGCAGAATCTTAACGTCACTGCTAGGAAAGTATCTGCACCTCTTGACAAAGTGAAATACTTTATTCGACTGTTTAGAAGCCCCATGACAACCACATTTCCATTTATGTCTTAGCTCATAATAGCTCGAGACGGCTCACTATTCTTAGCCTCGCTGTCTTCTAGTGCAACCATTTTCTCAGCCTGTTACACTCCTCTCCCACTGCTACTCTCTATTTCAAGGTTCTTATGGATTGTAATGTTTATGAATACTTTTAAAAATAGATGAAATATCAAAAACCAGTAAAAAATTGATGAAATATCAATAACCAGGGGCTTCCCTGGTGGCGCAGTGGTTAAGAATCCGCCTGCCAATGCAGGGGACACAGGATCGAGCCCTGGTCGGGGAAGATCCCACATGCCGCGGAGCAACTAAGCCCGTGTGCCACAACTACTGAGCCTGCACTCTAGAGCCCGCGTGCCTAGAGCCCGCGCTCTGCAACAAGAGAAGCCACCACAGTGAGAAGCCTGTGCACCACAATAAAGAGTAGCCCCCGCTCGCTGCAACTAGAGAAAGCCGGCGCACAGCAACGAAGACACAACGCAGCCAAAAATAAATAAATAAAATAAAGTTTTTTTAAAAAAATCAATAACCAGTAAAAGAAATACATTTTTACTCTATATTTTTAAAGAACACTCTCAATCTGCTTACCATGATTGGTGCTGTTTATGTAAGCAAGTTTGAGGGAGAAAAGTCTGAAATCATCTTAAAATGGCTTTTTACCAGAATCATTCCTCTGCTTTCAGGAGCAGGTTTTAATTTTCCTGTTTAGTATCTTCAATAGGCCTGATTTCTGGCCCACTTCAAATCGCTCCTCTTTTGTGTAATCTCCTACATTTATGAATAATGTGTAATCTCTTCCCTGCTTGACAAGAACAACTCACATCATAAACAGCTAGGTGACCCAGCAGGACAGGCCCAATGCCTGGGGACCCAGGGGGCCTGCGAGCCCTAGTAGAAACACAGGCCTTTCCCCAGTGTGCTCTGTGCAATTCATGGAAGTCTAACTACTTTTGGAAAGAATCTTGTTCCAAGTCAGTCGGTGTATGTCTCTTCCCAGTAAATCTCAATGCGTCCCCGCCCTCGTGACCTTCTCCACAGGACTGTTTTCCAACAGGAAGCCCGGACTGCCCATTTGTGAAAGGTTCCTATTTGCTCCAAGTTTCCCATCTCCCTCCTCCTCTTTCTACCTCAACTCTCTGGCAAAGACATCTTTTTTCTTTTTCTTTTCCTTTTCCTAAATTTTATTTTATTTTATTTTTTTGTTCTCTGTACAAAGAAACCTACAACAGGTAGTTCTGGTCACTGAATTTCCCCAACTCCCTTCTTTGTCTCAGAGGCACTGACTCTTGCCTCACACCAATAACGTTCAGCCCAGTTTGATTTCTTCTCTTCACATTTCAAATAGGAAACAAGACAAAATCTTGTTTCCTCTGGTATGAGAGTGACTCCAGCAATGCCTCCCGGGAAAGGCTGACGACACTTTGTTCCCCACTTGGCGGCATGAGAGAACCAAAGCTTTTTACTCTGCTGGTGACGAATCACTACCGAGGTCCACTGGGGAGGATTAGCAAATGTTAGAAATCCAGATTGTGTGCGTGTTTGACTACCAGAGTCCCCAAGTGTGCCACATACTTGGTAGGAATAAGCACTGGGTTGACAATCTATTACTATTTTTAAAATTTATTGCACTTTATCTTTGTAAAGTGTGAGATGCCCTACAACACACTATAAAGCAGGCTTTATTTCAGAATGGGGTGACATAACAGTTGTAGGTTTGTGGTAAGGAAAATTATTCAACGTTTCTTGGTCTGGTGAAGGATAAAGACAAAAAGGAAAATACTTATCTTGGGGTCTGGATATTCAGGGCTTTCTGGATGAAAATTCTCACAGCATTGAGATGCTGAACCTATGGCCGGATGGGGCTGCTCATTCTCCATTAACAGGGAAGATGTCTAAATGCTCCAGAGAAGGTGTCTTAGAAAGGAGCTCCCAGGAAGACCAGACGGAGGGCATTTCATGCAGAGGGGATGGGACTACAACGACACTGGAGGTTAAAAAAAGCAATCTGGGGGCTTCCCTGGTGGTGCAGCAGTTGAGAGTCTGCCTGCCGATGCAGGGGACACGGGTTCGTGCCCCAGACTGGGAAGATCCCATATGCCGCAGAGCAGCTGGGCCCATAATCCATGGCCGCTGAGCCTGTGCGTCCGGAGCCTATGCTCCACAATGGGAGAGGCCACAGCAGTGAGAGGCCCGCGCACCACAAAAAACAAAACAAACAAACAAACAAAAAAACAGCTAGCTGTCTGGAGAACTGGGACTGAGGGTGTGCCTGGGGAAATGGCAAGAAATGAGGGTGGACAGGGAGCAGGGGCGCATACCTTGAAGGCTGTGCCATGCTGGGACAAAATCAGCTCTGTCTTAGCGAGCACCCTCTGGAGGCAGCATGGAGGCCCGGGTGGCGGGGACACAGGCAGGAGGCCGAGACCAGCTAGGGAAATTCTGCGGCAGTCCAGGCCAAGAGTGAGAGCACAGAGAACGGGAACTGGATTCCCAAAGCATCCCTGGGGCACACTGGGTGACTCACTGAGGGACCCACTGGATATGGGGACAGTGCAGGGAAAGGAAGGATGTCCAGATGATGCTCAGGTTTCTAGTGAGGCCAGTGGAAACTCAGAAACAGAAGAGGAGGGCAGTAATGATCTTGTGATCATACCTGCCTCGCGCCCCAGCCTCCTCACCACCCCATGCCAATGGCCGGTCCCCTCTTCTGCTCTCACAGGGCTCAGCACTTAGCACATGGCATTGCAACCCTTTCTTGAAATGCCTGTCTCCTGCCCTGTACTGCGAGTGTCTCGGAGCAGTTGCAGGACCTGACCCATCTCTGTATCTTCAATGGCTGGCACATGATGTCTTGTTATGTGACAACGCCTGACCTTCAACTTTTAATCTACATTTGGCCACAAACGGAAAATGACAACCCAAACTTCAGAGAAGCATCCTCTGTTTGCTTCTCTATATGTTTACAAAGTTAGTCCACACAATTTCTTTTAGTTATAACACCCCGGAGGTATAAATATATATGAGTCAAGGCAGATAAAGAAAATAGTGTGACGTGATTAGTAGCATCTGACACTGTTGACTCCACACAACTCCAAATCTGCTTCATTTTTCCCACTGGAAGACAACAGTGTATAAGTGTTCTGGCCTATTAATTATTTTCAAGCTGTGATATTTTGAACATATTATACAATCCCTCTACATCTCAGTTTCCTCATCTGTAAAAGAGAAAAAATAGAACTTACCTCAAAGGGTCGGCGTGAAGAATAAATTTTAAAATGCATATAAAGTGGTTAATATATAACAATTGCTGAGTACGCGTCTGCAGTCATTACGCATATTGATTGTTTAACATTTAACGTCACCACTTCCCAGCTTACTGCCCAAACACATCCCTCATTCATCTGAGATGCCTTTTCTTTGTTTTTCATTTTCTTCACTTTTCCCTCTCCTTCCCACGTCCAATCAGACACTAAATTCTATACATTCTACCGTCTAAATATCCCATGCACACTGGTCGAGAGTTCAGACGACACAAAACAGTCTGAACTAAATAAAAGAGACTCTGAAAATAAGACAAGTCAAGGAAAAAAGTGGCTTCAGAGAGGAAGGCACTGTTCCCGTCATTGATAATCGGGCCTCAATAAGAGACAGGGGCAATAACGGTACTTCAAACTAGTAACATAATGGGTCATTGAGATGTTCTTGAAATTCTCTTTTATATCAGACCTTAAATATGTAATTGGTTTATGGGGGGGAGAGAGATTACAAAATAATTGGATCTCACTCAAGAAACAGACAAAGCACATGGAAAGCATATTTTAGTTAAGAAAAAGCAAAAAGATACACTGCTTGAAATATGTTAATATAATTTGAAATCTAATCAGCCTATAAGTGGTATTTTTGTACTACAACAAAGAAAGTATCTCCAAATGGAGCACAGAGAAGGCAGGAGTAAAGAATATACGTCTGGGGAGCCCCCCCGGGGCATGAGAGGACAGTAATTGTTATTCCATCCTGCCATGAACGTTAAACGTTTTTCCTCTTAGTTGTCTAGGTTTGGAATTAATTCAGAAATACCATATGTGCAAAGAGTGCAAAGACCACAAGTGGTTCACTGCACTGAAATGCTGCATCACCTTCTCCGCTCCAACTTACTTATAAAACCCAAGTGAGCCCCAGTGCTGTTCAGCTGGAGAGGACGAAGATCACAGTAACGATTAAAGAAGGGTATACTTAGTAAACCCACGTTATACAAATGACTTCAAAGATAGAAAGAAGTCTTTCCTATAAATGCATATAGAAGGATGGGGTGGGCATTTAAAAATTGATGCAATTAAAAAGCAGATCAGTGGGACTTCCCTGGTGGTGCAGTGGTTAAGAATCCACCTGCCAATGCAGGTGATATGGGTTCGAGCCCTGCTCTGGGAAGATCCCACATGCCGCGGAGCAACTAAGCCTGTGCACCACAACTACTGAAGCCCGCACGCCTAGAGCCTGGGCTCCGCAACAAGAGAAGCTACCGCGATGAGAAGCCCGCGCACCGCAATGAAGAGCAGACCCCGCTCACCCCAACTAGAGAAAGCTGGCACACAGCAACAAAGACCCAATGCAGCCAAAAATAAATAAATTAATTAACAACAAAAAAGGGAGATCAGTGATTGCCGGTCTCGGGGCAAGAGTGGGGAACTTTCTGTGGTGCAAGTGTCCTAACACTGGATTGTGGCGATGGCTGCACAGCTCTATAAATGTATGAAATCACTGACTAGTACACTTAAAACAGGGAAAATTTGTGTATGTAAATTATGCCTTAATAAAGCTACAAAGCTTTTTTTAAGTTGACACGTTTTAAAATTCAACAATATTCCCTTTCTATAAGATGGCTGCATTTCTGGGCAATGGGTTCCATTAAGAATGTTATTTTTCCACTGTTAGGGATGGAAATCTTTATGACAATTTTTTAAAAAGATTCTTAGGTGCTTTTTTTTTTTTTTTTTTTTTTTTTTTTCTTTTTGCGGTATGCGGGCCTCTCACTGTTGTGGCCTCTCCCGTTGCGGAGCACAGGCTCCGGACGCGCAGGCCCAGCGGCCATGGCTCACGGGCCCAGCCGCTCCGCGGCATATGGGATCCTCCCAGACCGGGGCACGAACCCGTATCCCCTGCATCGGCAGGCGGACTCTCAACCACTGCGCCACCAGGGAGGCCCCTTAGGTGCTTTTTAAAATTACTCAAAGTAAATTAATTTCATAACTAACAATCAAAATAGCAAGAAAAAGTTAGAAGAAATCAAAGCAAGACATTTCAGTAGTAACCTTCTCAACAGTTACTATTCTTCTGGCAACCCACTCAAACTATAATATTGACAGATCCCCAGAATTTGATAAATTCGGAAGAAAAGTATTTTTAAACTCCAGTGGGTAAAGTAGATAAAACACAGCAATGAATCATGAACATTCTTACAAAAAAAAAAAAAGATGCATGTAAATTTTATATACTCAAAACGTCAAAACACCATATAAAGCCAAGTATGGCACTGTGGTTAAGAATGTCAGTCTGCCTCGATCATATACTAATCAATTGGGTCAACCAGTTATTTCCCTTGTTTCTGCATCTGTGAAATGGAGATAACAATAATATCTACCACATAACACTGCTGATGTGGTAAAAAAAACTCTTTAGTTAGTGCCTGGCATGTGGTAAACATTCAAGAAATGCTAGCTGCTGCTGCTGTTTCTTACTGATGTTACTATTCCTGAGTTGGGTTCCATATACAGATGATTTTATTCTCTTTTCTACGAAGCCTCACACCCAGGGACAGCTCCAGGTCTTTACCTTCCTGAAAACTCAATTACTCAGCAATGCTCATGCCAACCCTTTCCAGCTATTGCAATAGAAAATATCTTCCAGGGCTTCCCTGGTGGCGCAGTGGTTGAGAGTCCGCCGCCGATGCAGGGGACACGGGTCCGTGCCCCAGTCCGGGAGGATCCCACATGCCACGGAGCGGCTGGGCCCGTGAGCCATGGCCGCTGAGCCTGCGCGTCCGGAGCCTGTGCTCCGCAAAGGGAGAGGCCACAGCAGTGAGAGGCCCGCGTACCGCAAAAAAAAAAAAAAAAAAGAAAATATCTTCTAACTTTTGATTCATTACACAGTGTGTTATCATTCATACACTGGCACAGAGCTGGCCAAACTGGTCTGACACACTTTCTTCAGACTGTGTTAAACCAAATTATTAGGCAAATAGGAAAAAGAAAAAGTCAAATGAGCAGAATCCATTTACAGTGGAGTCACTTATAGTAAGGTCCTTCCAGAGGAACAAAGCATCCAAAATAGAGACATGCAATAATTTAAACACACAGGGTAAGGCTTCATTTCTCCCTTTGAAAAAAGTAATTTTAAAACCTTGAAAATAAAACATTTATTACTGTTGCTGACCCTCAAAACCGTATCAACATTTCCTCTAGTCCTTCCCCTCATTCTCTTGTGCCCAAAAATGTACGTATGGGGGGTAAAAATTGCCAAAATCAGTTCTCATATATTTTGATATTCTTGTAAAACCTCGAAAATAACTTCCCTCTCACTTCAACTGATGCAAGGAAAGGAATGGTGATTTTACAGGATCTGATTGCCAACATACCTCCCTGGGAAAGTGCAGGCTAGTGAAACTGAGGGCTAGTTCATTTACTATTTATTTTCAAGCCTTCTACAATATGCCACGAGCTTTGAGGACAGGGACTAATTTAAATGTAAAGTTATTTACTAGCATGCTGGTACCCAGAAGTAGGCTTTCAATGCTATTCATGTTCTGAATGTGCCAGAAGTGTTTATTAATTAAACTATAAAGTAGAACGTATTTTTTAGCTATTTCAAATGTAAAGGTATTGTTAAGAGTGTCCTGACGGTCACATTTCCAAACAGTGTAAGGATATCCTCAAGCAAGGTTACCTATACTAATCACCTCCTATGTTTTGAACATACAAATATGAGAATGCAGATTTCCCTAGCAGTGAATCTACAGGGTCCTAAAGGGACTCCTCTGCTTAGCTTAGGATTCCATTGTGAGGAATTCTTCCAAGTCCTCCCCCTACCCAATGGAGGAATACTGAGATATTCCCAACTCCTGGCACAAGCCCATGCTCCACAGATGTCTACTGATCTAACAAATCTATGAGAACATGCATATTCTCAATAGTAGAGGGCATGTGAATTAAACAGCTAAAGCAGGACCATCTCAATAGAACCCATGTGAAATGCTTGATCCAATTTGGCAAAATCAAAGGTGAATCTGTGGATAGCCTGCTCAGCTGACAGACACTGGCACAGGTCTTTGTTTCTATGACAACGATCAACAATGGGCACCACACAATTAAATAATGGAATTAGGTTCAATTTCGTCCACCTGAAAGTATACCAGAGGCATCAATACACGATATTCTTAGGTCCTTTCTTTTCCTATACAGTTTAATAACTGTTGCCAAATGCAAAAAAAAAAGTTTAATAAATAGACATACTTTTTAAATACACAGTGGCTAAGTCTACCAATTTGCCATGAAATTTAAACAAAGGAGAAAACGAATTTTTGCTATAAAAGAAAATGATGTTCCCAACCAAAAAATGGCCAACATGCCCTTTATTCCTTTCCCAGCACACCAATCCCAGAAAAGGCCTGAGAGATACATAATTTTATTTTTTCCCAGGGCTATATCATCAACCAGTGACAAAAATGAACATTCTATTGCTTCTCCGTATGCTACTTATTTCGAGAGCTTATTACTTTCTTTCCCAATTTGGAGCTATGATCCCAGAGATTAAAAAAGCCCCTGATGATGAGCTCCCGGGCACTGTGTGGCTGTTTGCAAAGTCACATCTGCCTTATGTGGTGTGCAGTCACGGGCAGCCGACAGATGAATTAAGCAGGCTACATCTCCCCAGTCTCTTAGCCTCCCAGGCTGCACTGTAAGAGAACCACTCCAATTCTGATTACTAGGTGATCACTGCACACCAGTTTACCCCTCCACTGTAGTTCTCAACAGCTGAGTCTGTGATACATAAGACTCTTGGCCACTAAATTCCTAGATATACTAACTAGAAATTATTTTCAAAAGTTGCCCCTCCATTTCCTGCACACACTAAAAATTTCCCCGTGTTTTTCTGGACATCTTCCATGTTGAGAATTTTCTCATGCATAGGGGCTCTACCTGACAACAGTTGGAGATCTAAAACCAACTCTTGCTTAGTGGCTTTCAATCCTCCCCATGGAAGATATCCAGAAGGACCATGAGGAAAATATTAAATTTGTATGGCCTATCAATGGGAGCATGCAGATGACTTCCAACAGCATGCATATGGACTCTGCAGCAACCATGTACATTAAGCCCTTCATCAGGATCAGCATTTCCATGGTTATCGTTCAGCCTTCCCTGCATCTCTTAACTTTCATTTATTCTCCAAACAGGAAGTCATCCATCGTTACAGGAAGTCATCCATCGTCCACACACAGGCGGCCCACTGAGGCCAGATCGCAGGGGGCACACTCTTCATACTATTGGACTGGCTGCTATCCAGACCTTTGTTGATGGCAATCATAGCTTGCCGTCTGATATTAATACTGACATTGAGAAGATGCAAATAAAACTGCTAGGTCAGCTAAAATTAATGTTTAAGTCCATCTACTGAGCAACAGCATGGGTTTATCGTCTGTAGGTCTTTGGATTCCGATGCTCCATTCACACTGTCCAGTATGATCTGTGCTTGATCTGTGCTTCCCCAACTCTAATATGAATGTGGATCGTGTCAGGATCTTGCTAAAATGCAGGTTCTGATTCAGTAGTAGGTCTAGGGTGAGGCCTGAGCGTCTGCATTTCCACAAGCTCTCTAGTGGCATTACTGCTGCTGTCTTCCGACTCCTCTTGGTAACAAGGTTTTAAAGAACATGGGTGGAAATATATACCTGAGCATACAGGACTTTCTACAACTTATTTTGTTGTATAACTAGTTACCAGTTCCCATAGTATTACTATGAAAAAGCATCAGGGGTAAAATGTCTCTCCCTTTTTTTTTTTTTTTTTTTTCAAGATAATGCTTACCTTGAATTGTTTTCTTCCTAGGAGATTTTTTTTAAAGAAAATATTGATTTTATCTTACTACCTGCCAAGATAAGTTTAGTTTATGGTTTTCCAAGTAGAGAAAAAGAAAGAGTAGAAAGATCTCTCAAAGAGACCCTCCTAGTCCTACATTTATGTGATTCTACTTATCAGAATCTAAGCCACAAGTTAAAATCAAGAAACATCATTTAATAAATATTAAGCATCTAATAAGGGTAGCCAAGAATACAGAAGTCCATATAGTACTGTCTTCTTTCTCCAGGACGTTCTGGTCTTACACAAGTTCACAAACAGTTATAACACAAGCAGACGTGATTAGGCACAGAAAGAGAATTGCCTGGTGTTTCTCCCTCAGGGAGAGACTTGTAAAGTATCATGGTGATTGAGCTCCAACTGACCTAAAAAGCCTAAATTATCTGGTATTTAGGAAACAATACTAGACTTATTTAATCAGACAGGTTTTGAAATGCGATAATAATTTTTTTCCATGAAGATTCCCAGCAGAGCGAATGAATTCTGAGACACTTTTAACCTCCAATAACCGACTACATTGAATAACATCTCAAGAGTCACTACTCCACATGATGTCTGCCTCTCAATCTGCCTTTAGAACTCTATAACTCAGCCATAAGTCAGAACTCAGCCAGCAGATGGTCCACTGATGAGTTACTAGAGAAGAAAGCATGCTGGACAACTTGCCTTCCAAGGATCTTACACTGGTAGAGAAGGAATGACAATAATTTCAAGACATTTCCCACATGAATGTACACAATAGCATGTGAGATTACAAGCAAGAGACCAAATTGGATTCAGAGTAGGATCTGATTTTTTTTTAAAGAAAAAAGCAAAAAGTAGGCCAAAATATTAACAAGAGCCATCTTGTCAATGAGACTGTAGGTCATTTTATCTTAATATTTTCTCATTTGCTCCGAAATTCTTTACAACAATTATACATTAATCTTACCATGGAAAAAGCCAATTAGAACATAAATCTCCCGTCTGTCCTTCTGTTTCTATGGCATGTTGTTTACAACATAGTTCAGGTTTAAAATTGGATTTTTAAATTTCCATTTAATTTCTGAAACTGCCTTCTTTCATTTAATTTAGTTTCAAGGATTTAAACTAATCAGAAAAATTTGCTGCAACATACTGTACTCAGCATCACAAACGCCCTTGAACACTGCAGGTTTGTGTCTGCAACAGTTGGGCCAGATGCTCTTCACACCAATCTCTTATTGGCCTATCACCAATTTTTAAATCCATAAAATGTATTAATTAGCTCTCCTCTTTATGCACTGGATGGCAGAGGCAATGTCAGGAAGATTTTGAGCAATTCTCCTGACTCAGATGGTGAAAATTCTCTAGCAGAATATCTATTGTTTCCCCCTGGGATAAAAGTTCTTTCAGTTGAGGAACTGCTCTAAAATTAGCAGATGAGTTTTTGTTTAATTATCCTAGAGCCTTTAATGAAGCAGGTGTCTGAGCTAGAAAACAAGCGCCATAATGAGCCACTTACAATCTGCGGTTTCAGGGCAGAGAGCACCACTAGCATCGAGGGCTACACACAAGCGCAGCCCAGGGTGACCAATCAGCTCCTAAATGGCCTTGACCTGTGCTTTGCAGAACACTGGAAGCAATGTGTTAATACCAAAGGTGTAGGTCATGCAAACCGGTCAAAGGTCCAGTCATTTAGTCATTCAATCATTTCTTGAACAAGCATTTACCAGGTCAGGCCCTAGAGATTCAGAAGCCAATAGGACACCTTCCCTAGCCTCATCCTATGAATTCTGACGGGGGAGGCAGGCACATCATCTGTCAATAGGCCAGCATAATCAAGAATTGTGGGGTCATCTACAAAGGACTGAACAGAGCCCCAGGAGAGGGGAATGTCAGTTCTACACGGGGAAGTCAGGAAAGGTTTCACAGAGAGGCCACCTTTGAATTAATCTTGAGAAAGAATCAGCTTCTTGCTTTGCAGAGCTGTGGTGATGATTCAACGAGATGGAGAGACATGTGGCAACTAGCCCATGGCACCGGCCACAGAGCAGGTGTTCAACCAATCATAGTAATAATAAGGTTAATATTACTATATTAGTGTAGTGGTTTGTGAAAAAGTTACCCGTAAGAAATGACTGGTATAATTAAAGAAGAAAGTGAAGAAAATAGTATCTAGGCTACATTCACAACTGATTGACAATACATGGAATGACAAAAATATAATCATAAGTCGTTTAGCTACAATACAGACAATGGAAACAATGCAAAATGACCAATTCTACATTGACAGCATTCTACAACTACGTGTCCTGTACTTTTAGGAAAGCCTGGAACTTGAAGACAGCAGGGAGAAGGATTAATAGTTATTGAGGACCTACCGTATATCAAGCCAGGGCCCTTATGTACGTATCTTCTCAATTAATCATCCCACCAACACTATGAGGTATGCTTTTTTATTGCCATTTTAAAGAGAAAACTGAGATTCAGAGAGTCTGACTTGCCAAAGGCCACACAGCGAATGTGAGATAGTCAGGATTTGATCTTATAATCATCTCATTTCAATTTCCACACTCTTTTCATTATACCATGGAGCATGTTCATGTGAAAAGACACATTTACAAAGGTAGATATGATTAGTAATTATTAAAGGGTAATTTTAAACAGTGAGTTCCCTCAACACATTTAAAATATGATTGTTTTTCAAAAACAAAAAACAGGGCCTCCCTGGTGGCGCAGTGGTTGAGAGTCCGCCTGCTGATGCAGGGGATACGGGTTCGTGCCCCGGTCTGGGAGGATCCCATATGCCGTGGAGCGGCTGGGCCCGTGAGCCATGGCCGCTGGGCCTGCGCATCCGGAGCCTGTGCTCCGCAACGGGAGAGGCCACAACAGTGAGAGGCCAGCGTACCGCAAAAAGAAAAAAAAAAAAAAAAAAAAAGAAAAAAACAAAAAACAATTTACCCTTAGCTTTTCAGGTATAAGAACTACCATTAGTTAAGTGCCTACCACAGTGCTAAAGTTGTCACACAGATTGTTTCATTTAATCCTCAGGACAACGTATAAAGCAAGCATTATTATCAGTCCCATTACACATATGAGAAAACGAAGGAGTATCAGAGAATTAAACTTCCCAGTGGGAGGGCAGATTTCACTGTGACCGGGAGGGGGAGGACAGACTTGACCCCAAGTCTATCAGTTTAAAACCATGTGTCTGAAACTCATGTATAAAAACTAGTGTTTCTCGGGCTTCCCTGGTGGTGCAGTGGTTGAGAGTCCGCCTGCCGATGCAGGGGACACGGGTTCATGCCCCGGTCCGGGAAGATCCCACATACCGCGGAGCGGCTGGGCCCGTGAGCCGTGGCCGCTGAGCCTGCGCGTCCAGAGCCTGTGCTCCGCAACGGGAGAGGCCACAACAGTGAGAGGCCCGCGTACCGCAAAAAAAAAAAAAAAAAAAAAAAAAACAACTAGTGTTTCTCTTCTGTACTATATCACTGCATATATCAATACCTATGCTTACATTACAACAGATGTAAGCAAATTTCCTCATTACAAGTAAATTCAATATATAGGATTTTTAAACTTCATCACTTAAGTGGGGAACTAAGGTTTCCAGGCCTGAATGAGAAACTGGATCAAGCTAGATTTTTCAGACTGAAATCTGAGCTCAGGCCCAGCTGACGTGGAAGTGCAAGTTTGTTCCTCATTCCGAGGTGCTCCCTCAGGGCAGAGGAAGCTCACAGGCCAAATCAGGCTCCCAGCCTTTGTAAAAGCAGAAGTCATCACTAGGAGATGATCCCAAAGCCCCCGACTGGGCAAAGTGCCCCAGCACCCTCAGCCCAGCAGAGGGAGGGTTTCAGCACATCTTCAGTTCAACAGGGGGCCACTGGGGAACTCAGAACTCATTTGACAGCAAATCAGAATTCAATTTCCAGAAAACTGACTTTTGCTGAGACCAATCAAAGCCTTAAAATATACGCCACTGCAGGCACCCATAATTAATTACATTGTCAGAGGGGCTAAGACTGGAAGACAAGGACTTAACTTTTCCCGATTTGGGGGAATTAAAAGCTACATAAGGACAGGTGTCGCTGATAAATCCTGAGTATCAACCGAAGCTATATAATGTAAAATAGCACACTCCATTCTGGGCACTTTAATTCCCGAAGTGAAGTATCATAATGATTCTTAAGCTCCTTTTTCTCTGAAAACAGCTAAGATTTTCCAGCAATTCTGAGCTTTGGCAAATCGTGAGAATGGCTGAACATGTGCTCTGAGCGTCTGCAGGAAATTTTAATTTGACCTTTTAAAGTGAAAGCTAAATTATTTGTAACAACTGTTTTTTACATCAGTTGCAAACAAAACTAAAAGGTGTTACACGCACTTTCACAACATAGATATATACCAAATCATAATAGTAAAAATCTGTATACCAAGAATAAAGGTTTTAAATATGCTTAAAGAACTTAGAGCTATCACAGAAGTTTTAATTTAAACACACACACACACACACACACACACACAAATCAGTTACCAACAGCTACAGAAAAATTCTTTTCCAGTCCAACCAAACCCTTTCACATCCTACATTCCTTCTTTTTCACTCAGAAGCCTTTGATTTTCATTTTCTTACTCATTAACTGCTACAGCCAAGGTCAGATGTGGTAGTAATATGTACCACTTCTTTAACTTGCATGGAGAACTATTCTACGCTCTCTAAACTCAAGCGTGAACCAAATTATTTTTACTTCAGATTAGAATTAGGTATTAAAAACCAAAAGGAAAAAAACCAAAGGCCATTTTGTGACCTCTGATTGATAAATTCCTATGGATGGTATCACCATTTCCTGCATTCCAATAAACTCATAAACTAACTACCTAAAATAAATGGCTGCAATTATTATGACTCATTTATAAGCATCTTTTGAGCTTTATATTTGTAACAGGTGAGGGCACCAATGATCAAAAGATACTGAGAAGACATATTAACTGACTAATACATTGACAGCAACTGGGATTTCCTTTACAAAGCAGCTGCTTTAGTCAGAATGTTTGTGTCCCTTAAAACTTCATATGTTGAAACCTAACCCCCAAGGTGACCATATTAGGAGGGAGGGTGCTTTGGGAGGTGATTAGGTCTTGTGGGTGAAGCTCTCATGAATGGGATTAGTGCCCTTATAAAAGAGACCCCACAAACCTCCCTAGCCCCTTCTGCCATGTGAGAACACTGCAAAAACAGAAAGTAGGCTCTCATCAGACCAAATATGCTGGCACCTTGATACTGGACTTCCAGCCTGCAGGACTGGAAGAAATAAATTTATTTTGTATGTAAGCCACCCAGTCTGTGGTATTTTGTTATTACAGCCCTAATGGACTAAGAGAGCAGCTATGATGCCTGTTCTCAGTTTACCATCTAAATCAGTTTATGAGTACCTTTACTTTAGCTGAGTTAGTCCAGTATTTTTCCATATTACAAAGACAATAAGTTGTTTGTTCATGCTAGCTTGCAGCAGTGGTGGATTTTACAAAGTGCATGACCTATGTGAAACGTCTATAAGATAAAAATACAATATCCCTGAGTGAGTTTTTCCTCTGATACTAAAGTATATTGCTATTTTATATAGATCTTCAACGTCAAAGAGTAGATAAGATGGGATGTGAATACATTTTCTATTTAAAGAGCAATCTGGTTTGTCATGACTTATACTTCAGTTGGGAAATGGGGGATCGTTGGGAAGTGCCTTATCTATGATCTGCACAGTATAAATTGCCTGCTTAGGCACTAAGTGTTCTAAGACTTGCTGTTGTTTATGTTTCTAAGCAAGGATCCAGTAATCACAGATGCTGAAGACTAAGCAGTTCAAGACAGCCTGATTAGCTGTTCCAAAAAAGGTATCAGGAGATACGCAAGTGTATCTTTTCAGCAAATCTTGTACCTTTTGGGCTTATTTTAATCATTTAAAAATGAGTCACACTCCAAATGACCTCTGGGAGTAGCTTCCTAGTAGGGTGAGTGAATAACCCACAGAAAAATTCCAACACCCAGAGCCTGGACTGGGATAAGAGGAAAAGACTCTCACACCCTGCAGAGCCACCCCTGAACATGGAGAAAGGGGATATGATTTTAACCTTCAACTAGAAAATGCCCTCTGTCCGTCTTTGGGGGCCCTTAATCAGTGCCCAGATAAATAATGCATCACTGAAAATAAGACGCAAGAGCCTTGACCTCCTAAGCATGCCAGCAAAAGTGCCTGATCACCTGGTGAGCAGAGGCCCCCGACAGGTGTGAGCGGGGGCAGCAAGGCTGCGGGAACCTTTAACCGAAGCTTCAATGCCACTGGATAAAGAATGGAGTTGAAATAATTAGAAAAGGTTCACTCACAAACAGACTGCTCATGAACCACAACGGCCATCCAGGCCTGCAAAGTGTCTCCTATATGGTGCAGCACTTCCAATATGTTGATTTCCTCATCTCAGTCGAAACACCTCAAAAAAGCGCTGTATAATGACCTCATAGGTTAGGGCTTAAAGCAAAGCCAAGAGGCTGATGAGCAAGGAGGACAAGTGATAAAGGCATGTGGTCCACGTCCTCCAGCCCCCACCTCTGGGTACCACATGTAACAGCTGGCACGGGCTTGCACTGTTCCACTGTCAGAAATCCCAGAGTCACCAGTTTCCTTCCCATGGATACATGTGCAGGCTGCCCAAAGGCAATCTGAAAAGCCATTCCTGCTTGTATAGCTTCCTCTCTACCCATTCATCCAAAGCACTCAAACTATTAATTATTTAAACAATTCTATTTCTTCAATACAAAAAATTACCTTTAAAAGCTTTATTGGACTTTGGATTTTAATACAAGGGCTCAGTTATACTATTAAAAAAAAAAGAGGCAGGCACGGGATCTTAAGGGTGATGTCCTGTGGACAGCACGTGGACCCTGATGCCACAATGGGCTGGGTAAGATGGTGGCAGCACAGGGTGCCACCCTCCTATGGCAGAGCGTCACGTAACAGGAGGGCTTGGAGGGAAGTGATTTTTTCTCAGAGGCTTAGCAAGCCTTGGTCACAGCCCAAGCTGTCAAAGAATCCCTCTCACAAATGGCTTATGGGGGCAGATTTCTCTTTTGAACAGAAATGATTCTAAAGACTCCCGGGGTCCATGAGGAAGGAATCAAGCAGAAAGTCTCTATATTCTTTCTACTTTACCATCCAGTTCCTCTGCAGCTTTTCACCACTCCTGCTATGAAGAGAATATGCCACAATCGAGGCAATGCCACGAAGGCAACCTGAATCAGCTCCACGAGAAAACAGCTGAATACAATAGTTAGCGGGATGACTGCAGGGGAAAAACTCATGGCAGAAAACCTTCAGATAATATTCCTTGTACAAATTACTGACTCGAAAATTCTTTTTCCATACATTTGCATCTCTTTGGTGTTTTACTATAATCTGCTGTATACAGTGGTCATGACCACAAGCTCTAGAGAGAGACTGGTTCCAATTCCAACTCTGCCGTTTATATCTGTGTGGCCTTGGACATGTTTTTTTGTTAACAAGTTCTGTGTCTTAATACCCTCATCTGTTAAGTGGGGATAATAACTGAGCTGTTAGGATTAAACAAGCTACTACATGCAAAACATTCAGAATAATGCTCAATAAAGCTACGGTCGTTATTACTATAGCTCCAAATTGCTTTCACTTATTTATCAGAATTGCTCCCACAGGCACCCTGTGAAATAGTGGTGATCATTTCATCCATGTTTTTCTTATGAGTAGAGTGAGACTCAGTTAAGTGATTTGCTAAAAATGTAAAAAACCTGTGGCTGAGCCAAGATTTGAATCCTGGCCGTTTGACATTAAACCTCGGATTCTTTTCCATTACTTTGCATTATTTACATGTAAACCACAACAAACATGAAACCAAGAAGGACCCTGCAGGGCCTTTTGGGGACAGACCCCTGTGTCCCCTGACTCTTGTTTTTAGAACAGCTTTAGCCTCCTAGGCCTTCTGCAAGTTCCAAAGGGAATTTAATCAGAGAAATGAGAAAACACAAAGGAAGAAAATCAAGCAAGACAAAATAACAACAAAATAACAATAATTTAGCCATAAAACAACGTCACGGACCTTTAGTCCCTCCTCAAGGGCTACAGGTAATGACCTGAGCCATATCCTTGAGTTGTTTTGCAGATACTAAAACCCCCGTCAGGTTGAAGAAGTTAACTGCATGCTGACCACCAGCACACAGACCCCAGACCAGTGGGAACCAGAAGGTTGTTGATGTTAGTTCCCAAAATACAGCCCTGTTACCTCACCACCAACCAGTCAGAGGCAGGTACATGAGCTGATCATGCACCCTGAGACCTGCTCCCTCACCTTGCCTTTAAAAACACTTCCCTAAAAGCCATGGGGGAGTTCAGGTCTTTCGAGCACGAGCTGCCCGTTCTCCTTGCTTGGCCCTGCAATAAGTGCTACACCTTCCTTCATCACAACCTAATGTCAGTAGATTGGCTTTGCTTCACATCAGGTGACTGGACCTAAATTTGGTTCATAAACAAAAACAGCCATTATAAAATACAGACACTAGATAAATTCCTAAAAAGACGAAAACCATTGACAACATCATAATATCTATTCTAGGAATTCATTCTTGGAATAAACAAATGATCAGTTGATGGCAATTTAGCTTACATAATTAAAGCCAATTTTTTTATTCAGTGTGTAGCAATTTGGAACCCCAAAATTCTGAAGCAAGGTGGGAGGAGGAACATTTATCAATGCATATTCTTTGTTGTAAATTTTACTTTTTATGAAAACACGTGAAATCCCATCTTGAGAAAAATCACAAAAATGTAGAACTACAAGATGGCTGAGTAGTTCATTACAAAGGGAACCACTGAAGGGCTTAAGTGTTTAAATGTGAACCTTGCCATCTTATTGCTGCTGTAATTCACAAGGCAGCCATGGACTTTTTCATCACTGATATATTGGTGACATTCAGGCTACACACTCTTAGATCTAGAAGACTGGAAATTTCCTAAGAATCCTTATCCACATGACACTTAGGGGAAGTTTTATGAGACAAGCAGAAGGTAGGTGAATATAAATGAACTGGCAGACCTTCCTTTTTCTCCTAATGAATTTTATAATTTAGAGCATTTGAATGGATTCCCAGGGGAGGAATTCATCCCTATTGTTTCCATTACTAACACTCTCTAGTATTTGCATCTATTTCTAATTCATAAAGTTTGCATGTGTTAGCCTTCAAGCACCTGGATGAGTCTTCTATATAATAAGATCAATCTTTTAATTTATGAATCTAGTTTTGATTTTTAATATGTACACTATATACAAATCATTCAAATTATCCTTCAAAATAATTTCTAAAAAGTGGACAGATCCATGTTAAAAACAAAATTTCAAACAAAGATAGTGTACTAAAAACTATAATCTGAAACAAAAAGACACTAGTGAACTCTGAATGACCAGCAAATTTCTCTGTCCATATATCAGTGTTCTTTTATTCAGCTCACCATCAGGGTTCTGTCAAATCTTTGCAAAAGTCCACACAAGACTTCCTTTAAGTTCATCTGAGCAATGCACATTAAAAGGTCCACTCACCCAAATTGACTGATGTGCATTCCACAGCAAAGGAAAACCTTTTCATTGTAATTCTGAAATTATGTTTTCGACACAAGATGTATAATATTCTAGAAATATGCCTCTTAAAAGCCACCCAGATGGAAATATTTCATTCCTTAGATATGTACATAAAAATCTATAAAATGTAAATGAATCTCACTAGTGAACATTACTGAGACATAAAACTATGAAATATTATTTAGGTCAAAGAAAGGACTCAGATTTTTCTCTACTGGTCAGAGTCTACCTCTACACCTCGGTCCTGCTGGTGATGAGACATTACTATAAGGTGATGAGACTACTAAGGTGATAAGACATTACTATATAAACAAATTTAAAATAGATGTCTGAAAAAGGCACCATTATGTTAAGCAATTAATGACTGGAAAAGCAGAAATCTCTGAGTAATCATTTAAGCTTCATAGGTCTATATTTGTACTTGATTTCAGTGGTTAATCCTGTGCTAACTCTATCCTTGAACTGGTTTAAGGGCAACAGCTATGTATGCATTGACTAAACGACCCAAGTCCCTCAACATCAGTAAAATGTATGTTTCAGGTCCCCACCATATGCTGCATAAATCCCCCAACTCCCTGGTTCTTGCCCGTAAAGTTAAGGTCACAGCAGGTAAGCTCCCTTACCTGCTTCCCATCCAGGGTGTAGAGGCGTTTCACCACTCCCGAGTCCAGCTTGATGGCATCGGTGATGTCAGTGAGAACCTGTTCAAAGGAGTGAGCCGTCTTCTTGTTCAGCAGAATCCTGACAGCTTTCCGCGGCTTCACTCCACTTCTGATGATGGTGACCAGCTTGGGTCGAATGAAATCCTTATTCTCCCGCACCTCCGAAGGGCTCCCTTTGGCGGTGGCCAGCGAGGACACCGCCCGTGAGGCAGAGGTGGTCTTGACGTTCACGGACCAGTTGGGGTTCACGTTCTTGGTGTACTCCAGCTTCTTGAAGGGCTCTATTGAGCCACACACATAACTCTCTCCTAAGGAGGAAAGAAGCATATTTAAATTTACACTCGGGTAAATTCAATTCCTTTCTCTTACTCTCTGAATTTTCCTTTTCTACTTAGAAGCAAGCACTACTTGTGACTTTTTAAACAATGGGGGTATGATTAATAATTAATGAAAAAGAATTCTGCCTTCTTTTTTTAAAAATTTCTATTGGAGTACAGTTGATTTCCAGATTTTTGACTTCTAATCTGGCTCTGTCAGCAACAGATTGGTATTCTGGGGGAAAAAAAAATCATCATTCTTCCCTTTCTTCATCTTCGGTTTGGTGATAGGAATCCCGATATTGAATAGCCCTCAGAGAGATATGAAATTGAATTCAAAATAGAAACTATTTGGGAGGATTTAGTTATATTTATATTTGCAGAAAACTTCAAAATCGGAGGCACCTACATTTGCCACCTGAGATAATTTAAAAACTGAAAATGGATCAGAAAACAGCTTCTAAAAATAGCTGTGTAATTTTTTTTTTGATGGGAGTGTTTGTTTAACATTTTGTAAAGTCAAGTAAAATTCCAAAAATAAGCAGAATAACTCCTTTCCTTTTCTTCCTTCTTCACAGGGCCAAGCACAGTGATCCACACACATGTCACACTTGTTTATAGACAAAAAGTTTTGAGAGTCGTCAACTTACAAACTTCATAAACTGACTTTAAAATAAATATAACTATATAAGATGAAAAAGAGCTGAGGATCTAATGTACAGCATGGTGACTACAGTTGATAACACTGTATATTTGATATATATTTCAACATAGTATAATTGAAATTCGCTAGGAGAATAGAACTTGAATGTTCTCACTAAAGAAAAAAAGGAAAAAAAATAAAAATATTTGAGTTGACGAATGTGTCAGCTAGATAAGAGGAATCCTTCATATATATATATATATATATATATATATGTAAAATCATCATGAGGTACACTTTATCTTACAATTTTATTTGTCAATTATAATCCAATAAAGCTGAAAAAAAGAAAATATACAAAATTATATTTTTTATTAAAAATGATTCCTTAACAGAGAATCATTTAATGAAGATACTCAAACTATTTTTTTTTTGCAGGGTCTTCTACTGCCTTGTTCTCTGATATATGCCCAGCACACAGGACAGACCAGTGCCTGGCACCTCGGGGTACCCAATGTTTGTCGAATGAATAAAAGAATTATGGATATTCAGACTATTAAATAGATATGTATCACATAAAAAAGAAGGTAACACATGTACCATTAGTCATTATAAAATGATTAATCCTGCATACACATTTCATAAACTTGGGTCAAAGCATTTTGAAATTAAAGATCTCATAATGGCTTTTTTCTGTGTTAGTAAGTCTTTATAACTGGGAATAGGTAAAAATGCTAAAAAGCCTTCATAATTGCAGGTAAAGTATCCTAGGACTAATCCTACACAGCCCATTTACTTTTCTCTAAATCCTTGTCCTATTTTTAAATTAATAGTGCAAATATCCAAGGCCATGGAATAGGTATTCACATAAAAATAACTGAACCAGGGTTTCAAAAATAGAAAAGCACAATTATACATGTTATCAAACATTTACTTTGCCATATGTTTTTAAAACATATTCCAATGTGTGTTTATGCATTATGTCTCACTAGAAGTGGTACAAATAGTAAGACTAGGGGACGTTTACCAGTTTAGGAAACCCCCTTTTTAGTCATTTAGCAGTTACTACTGGTCCCAACTATGCTTTTCTCAAGATCTATGTGGATATCAACACATCCATGGGGGCTGCAACAAGAGCGGTGTTTCTGAAGGCTTGGTGGAGAGACAGTGTGAATGTCATGGTGGGAAGGGAACTGGAACTCTGGGCTCAAGACCTGGCCTCTCAGCATGTGACTTGGGCACGTCCCTTACTCTTCTCAGTGGTAGTTTATTCACCTGTCAGATGAAGGCTATGCCAGTGGCCACTTTCATCTCACCAGTTTTTTGTGACCATCAAATTAGATAGAAAAGGTCAAAGTGATCTCAAATGCAAAACTGCTACACAAGTGAAAATCACCAGAGGATGCATTGCACTAATTGTGCAGTAAACAGGTATTAACGCTGTAAAGTGTTCACTGTTTCTATGGTTACCAGTAGACCACAGATCCACTCAACTTGGGATCCATCACAATGTGAGGATGCCCCAAGCTTCCCCCAACAAGACACATAGGCCTTAGCTGACAAAACCAGACTTTGTCAGAATTCTGTGCTCATTGGAGATATGCCATTGTCTCATTATTTGGAAGATTATATACTAAGATAATAACTTAAATCAAAACAAAAACATGGAGTGGTTTACACTTCAAAAAGGAAAATTTTTAACTTTAGGAATAAAAAATAATTTTAAAAGGGAGGAATTTTCAAGTATTCACATAACAGTATGGAATGGGTTTGTTGAAAGAGAAGATAAACACTTTTTTTTTTTTTTTTTTACATCTTCTTAGACAAAGCACACTGAAAATTTCTGAAAGCATGAGAACTTTGAGAAGATAATGCGGGCTTGGTTCAAGCAACAGCAGTGAGAGGAAACTTGTGTTTTATCAGTGCTATCACTTTGAAACTTCTCTGCCTCGTTTATCGAATTCAAAGACTGGAATAAAATCTTGGGGAAGGGTGTGAGACTCCCATCAAAGATGATATTGTGTTAACAGGAAAGTGACACTAAAGTGAGAGAAAGGAGTGGCCACCAAATCCAAGATCACACACCATCCAGTGCTGTCATTTAGAATCTATTACACTATTCAGGAATTCAGGAAAAGCCAAGATGGGTTTCCATATGTTAATAAGCTTCTATTAAGTTGTAAAAATATATTTGCATTAAATCTACTTGACCCTCATTTTGACTACTTTTATTTTAATCATAATTCCGAACTTCTTCCCATCACAAGAGACGCAGCCTCTGTCATAACGCAGTTAAAGTTGATTGTGTTTTCTGATCTTGTAAAAATTAGCTTTTTGGTTAATGTGTTAATATCATTGATAATTGTAAATTAACAAATGTAATTGTTCTGAATGGGAAAAGTACATAGCCTCGATTTGGTCAAATGGCTCTGGATAGCCAGGGTTTAATCTCTTCCTTAACTGGGCAGAGAGTTAAGAGATTGGTTATATTCTTGACTAGGGAATCATCAATAGGTTTTGTTCAAGACCTGACATGAGGTATGTGTGTTAAAGGCCATTCAAAAATAGCAAGATATTGGGGTGTATGCATCTTTTTGAATTATGGTTTTCCCCGAATATATGCCCAGGAGGGGGATGCATACACCCCAATGTGCATTGCAGCACTATTTAGAATAGCCAAGACAGGGAAGCAACCTAAATGTCCAACAACAGAGGAATGGATAAAGAAGATGTGGTATATTTATGTAATGGAATATTACTCAGCCATAAAAAAGAATGATAAAGTCATTTGTAGCAACATGGATGGGCCTAGAGATTATCATAGCAAGTAAGCCAGACAAAGACAAATATGCTATCACTTACATGTGGAATCTAAAAAAAAATGGTACAAATGAACTTATATACAAAACAGAAATAAACCCACAGACACACAAAAAAAGCCTGCTGTTACCAAAGGGGAAAGGGGTTGGGAGGGATAAATTAGGACCTTGAGATTAACATATAAACACTGCTATACATAAAACAGATAACCAACAAGGACCTATACTGTATAGCACAGAGAACTATACTCAATATTCTGTAATAGGCTATAAGGGAAAAGAATCTGAAAAAGAATAGATATATATGTATGTATAACTGAATCACTTTGCTGTACACCTGAAACTAACACAAAATTACAAATCAACTATACTTCAATTAAAAAAATAAATTAATTTAATTTAATTAAATAGCAAGGTAAAGTAAAACTTCTCATTACCATAACATGCTTCCTCTACACACTAAGCCATCCCAGAGTTTCTCGGTATAATTTCTACTACTACAGTGAAATAAAAGTTAATCTATCTAAATCAAAGTGTATTTGAGCAAAATAGCCCAAAATGTGCTTTGAAACTTTTGGATTATTTACTATAGGTGAAATTAGACAAGGATGGCAAGATGGCAAAGATCATAGATGGTTTAAAGGAAATGGCATAAAAATCTACTTGGAGGTGGAGCTGGAAATTACTAAACATAATGACTTGCTCATTGGTTATCATACTGTCAGTTTTGTTCTAGTTTATTAGAGCCAAAAATTTTTACGTTAAGACTGACCCTTAATGTGAAATGTAATACTCTAGGTACCTAGGACGCCCCAACAAATAGCAGGAACTGCAGAAGCAGCATCTGTCTGAATTGCTGTGGCATTTACAAAAGCCAAAAAACTAATACTTGCGTGAAGCAAAGAGAGAAAGAAAACAACAGTTAAAACGAAACAAAAACAAAAAACAAAAAAAGAAGGTAAGAAAATGAAGCATGAAATTATGTCTGGATCCAATCAATACCTCCCAAAATATCAGAATATACTAACTTTTCCCTGCAAGGCTTAAGTATTTGGGGGACTTTTGAAAATAGAATAATTTCGGTGTAAGCATATTAGATTATTTTAGAGCTACCGAAGAGTCCTTGTTTTTTTTCCAAAAAATCACAAATGCATTTTTAAATTATTAGATTTTCTGTTATTCTTTAAAGTATGGGAATAAATTTTCTCTAACAAAGTTTATTAGTAAAAAAAAATCTGCAAAGTTAATGTCACTTGGCCACGGGCTCCCATTAAGAAATTAGAGAATTTGCACGTAAAAGAAATTCTCTTAGTCACTCTGGACAACTTCCAGTAATATGGTACCAGCTCCCTGGGTGACCAGGCCTGTGGAGTCAGCTAGGAAGGCATTCCTCCACGAGATCTCATATTAGGAGATACTAGAAGTCTGCCCTGTTTTTCCTCATTGCTAGAGGTTTTTCATTGGCTAAGGGTGGAGACATGTATATTCCAGCTGTGACATCACTTGACCTCGGTCTGAAAATGACCTAATCTCCATTCTTCACATTATTAAAGCTGCTTGCCCACCACCTATAGGATTCCTTTAAGTTCCAAATGTGGCATATTCAAAAGTGTCTTAAGTGAGGGCTTTGTGTAATATATCTCATTTTTCCAGAGTAAAGACTTTCTTATTGAAAACTCTGGAAATTAAAATTCACTATTGTGAGTTACAGTAAAAGCTGGGAAAGATTCAAATATATATTTAAATCTCTGAAACTGAACTGAGTTAAATTACATGAAAGATATTATTTATGGAATAAAATGTCATAAACTGCCTTCTGGATATTATATTTTATGAGCCTATCTCAGTATACACAGCAACATTTCATAATCTACCTGGAAGGTGCTGGTTTAAGAAGACGATCTTGATAGTGCTATCAAAGGCAAGAAAAAGGATTCCCAAAGGCAATTATGGATCATTTTTCCATAGAAGTCTTTCATTATATAATAGTACATAAAAATAAGCTTACTGAAAATAAAATGTGAATGTGTATTTTAGGTCTATGGAAAATGTCAACTTCTCAAATTTAAAGCAACAGAAAAATAACATAAAAAATTGAAGGATTCAATTTTTTTTAACTCAAAACTGATATAACTGAAAACTAGAGAAACTAAAATAAGAAGGGGAAAACAGACTGACGACCTATAATACAACAGTGGGTTAATATAATGTACAAAGCCTATTATAATTTACAAAAATACAAGGGACTAAAATATGTGACAAAGGATAAAAACAAAATAAAATAGAAATAGAAAGTGCCACTAGGGATACTATAAATTGCTATCAACCCTTTTGGAAAGCAACATGGCAAACTGTATTTGGAGCCAGGAAAATATTTATTCTCATTGCTAAAAATGTTTCCTAAGTAAATAACAGAGCAATAAATAACATTGCAACAAGTACAAACATAATTAGCCATGAAATCTAAAAATTTTAAGCAACCTCTTAAATTCTCAGTAACGGGTATAACACCTGAAAAGAATCCTAATCCTAATCCTTTGACCTTGTCTTCAAAGAATTTAGAAAGAAAGATGTGTTTATGAAAAGATTCCACCACAAGATAAGTGATAATTGGTAAATAAGTGGTCCCAGCAATCCTAATTCAGAAGAGAAAAAAAAAGTCATTTCCCACTTCCCACTGCGTGATCAATGAAGAAAAAATGGAATTCATCCTGGCCCTGGAAGTGAGGGTCAGATTTTCATTAGCAGAAAAGAGGACAGCATTTCAGATAAAAATAAAACACTAATATGCTCTACTGAACAGTACAGTAAAGGGATAGTCTGATTGATAGTAATATGTCTTTCTCAAAAAATAAAAACGGTTCCAGGGACAAACAAGTTAAGAGTAAGACTGCAGTAGGCAACAAGGTCAAAGTGCTTATGCAAGACCAGACCCAGGTTTTAGAAAGACCACACTGGCTGTAGTGTGAAGGCAGGGCTGAAGGCAGGACACGGGGAGACAGAAGTCAGGAAGCTACTTAGAAAGCTATTCTAACAGACCAGGAGAGGAGCTGAAGAACAGAAGTTCACACCTCCACATTAGGAACAGAGAGAAACGGCTGCTCTGAGGAGTACTTAACAGAATCAACTGACTGGATTGAAGAACTGGCAATTGATTGGATGCAGGGCTCATGGCAATAGAGTCAATGACAACACTGAAATGATGGCACTGAAACCTGTTTTGGCCAACTTCCCATATACCACAACAGAACAAATGAGAAGGGAAACATGTTTGGATTAGATGGTAAGGAGGAAAATGAATTTGGTTGTGCACATAATGAATTTCAAGTTCCTAGGAGCCAACCAGTTGGGAGATTTTCCAGCAAGCAGTTAGAAAATATGGGTCTGGGGTATGGGAAGGAGAGGCATGGGCTAGCTGCAGCTACGCGAACTGAAGAAAATGCTCAGAGAGACCCCACCCAGCTGGACAGGATGAAATCCAGGGCAACAGCAGTACGGAGGGTGCCCAGAGATGGAGGTGCCACTGAAGGGAACTGAGAGAAACCAGGTGCCTGGAGCCATGGAAACCGAGGGGTGGTGAGTACATGGCTGGGAAAGACCCAGACATCACCATCCGAGGCGCCAGGAACAGCAGCAAAGATAAGGTTTCCTAAGAAATCAGAGGCCTGGCCATTAGGAGGCCACATGTGGCCTCGTAACAGCCACTTCAGTTGGATAATGATGTCAGACTGCTTTCGTTCATTCATTTATCCATTCATTCTCTCTTTCCTCTTTCTTCCAGTGATATTTATTGAGTCCTTGCTCCCACCATGATAGACAGTGAGGACATCAATGGCTCCCGACTTCCAGAGACACTGATATAAAATAAGCAAGTATATTACAGTGTAATGATGCTAATCAAGGGGCTGATGTATGATTGGAAGTTGAGGAAGTAGAGACAGCAAATGCAGATATTTCTCATGGTAGAAGAGCCCTGGGTTGAGAGGTAAGGAAGACAAAGGCGAGAACTGTTTAGATTGTGGGAGACTTGTTCAGTAGGTTGAAGGGACGAGACTGGAGATGCTATTGGCAGAAGAGGTTAACTTAATGTTTGCATCAGTAGATCTTGTTGTAACCCATGCCATGCTACCTGTAATCCTCACCGCGATACTGTGAGCTAAGAACTAACAGACCTCTCCCCCCAGAGCACACTGACCCACGAGGAGCTAGGGAGCTTGCTCAGCGCCACCCAGCCAGGCGAGGTGGAAGCAGCATTCAGTTGCGGCGGGTCGGCCTGCGGAGCCAGGACTGCAGCATGATGCCATGGTGCACCCTCAGGAGAACACCCATCTTACCCTCCTCCCAGAAACAAGGAGGCCCCGAGGTGGGGGGTAACGGGAGACAAGCCAGAACAGAAGGAAGGGGCGGGACCACCGAGAGAAACACGATAAAGACTGGGGGCTGCGTCCTCTATGCTCGCGGGAGAGCCGCGGTGAAGCACAAGTGCCGTATGTGATGCTTGGTCGGTGGCCTGGTCCCTGTGCAGGAAAACTGGTTTGAAGCCCACTGTACAGGACAGGTGTCCTAAAGGACCTCATCTAAGAGAGGCTGTAATAGGAATGGAAAGCAGGGGCAAATACAGGTTCTATAAAAAGAAAAGAGAAAACAAGCTGAAAAAGGAAAACGAAGGTATAGTTTCAGCTTAGGAGACTACTACAACAGTACAGGGAAGAGATGAGAACAGTCAAGGGGCAGGGATATGAGGGGTCATGATTTAATTTTTTTAAACATTTTGCATCTTTCAAAATTTTCTATAATGCTCACTGTATAAAAATGTGCCACTCTTTCAGCTAAAAAAAAAAAATGGATAAAGATGATGTGGTACATATAAACAATGGAATATATATACTCAGCCATAAAAAAGAGTGAAATAATGCCAGCTGCAGCAACATGGATGGACCTAGAGATTATCATATTAAGTGAAGTCAGACAGAGAGAGACAAATATCATATAATATCTCTTATATGTGGAATCTAAAAAAATGACACAAGGGGCTTCCCTGGTGGCGCAGTGGTTGAGAGTCCGCCTGCCGATGCAGGGGACACGGGTTCGTGCCCCTATCCCGGAAGATCCCACATGCCGCGGAGCGGCTGGGCCCGCGAGCCATGGCCGCGGAGCCTGTGTGTCCGGAGCCTGTGCTCCGCAACGGGAGAGGCCACAGCAGTGAGAGGCCCGCGTACAGCAAAAAAAAAAAAAAAAAAAATGACACAAAGGAACTTATCTGCAAAACAGAAATCGACCCACAGACATAGAAAATAAACTTATGGTTACCAAAAGGGACAGCGGGAGTTGGGGGGGGTGAGATAAACCAGGAGTTTGGAATTAACATATACACACTAGTATATATTAAATAGATATAAATAACAAGGACCTGCTGTATAGCACGGGGAACTATATTCAATTTCTCACAGTAACCTATAATGGAAAAAAATCTGAAAAAGAATAGATATGTATGTGTGTATAACTGAATCACTTTGCTGTGCCTGAAAGTAATACAACACTGTAAATTAATATACTTCCATTAATAAATGGTTAATAAAAAAGTAATACTTTTAAAACAGTACTGAGGACTTGAAAAGTATAATAATGGTGGTGAAAAGGAGCAAACAAACTGAAGAAATGTCTTAAGCAGAATCAACAGTAAGTTGTGACAGCTTGGATTTGCGGGATGAAGAGAAGGAGAAGCCAAAGGTGATGTTGAATTCGATGGTGACACCGTTTAACAAGACGCAGAAGATGAGAAGAGGATTACATTCGGGATAGCCTAAGAGAATGGGTTCACATCTACACACGCTGAGATGAAATGACTCAGGATTAGAGTACAGGGTGAATATATCCAGGTGGCTGGAGCGCTGAAGAAAGGGCTGATCTGGGACTAACTGGCCTTAAAAGAGTGGTTAAAATAATGGAGTTGATGACGTCACAGTAGATGATCCAAAGACAGGAAAGTGAAGGGACCTGTGTATACAGGTGAGGCAAGTAACGAGGAAAACAGAAAATCACCCTTTGAACACCTTCCTAATCACTGGTACAGGCAAAATCCAGCAAGAAATGCCAAAATTCATGGGTGAAAGTTACTTACATAGGCACAAAGTTCCTCCTTAAAATATGTATTAATTACAGAGGGGGAAAGAGTAACTTTAGGGTGAAGATAACTGGCAGACACCTCCTTGGTTAAATGGGTCACAGTTAACCTCATCAGCAATCAGACGTGGCAACAGCATACACTCCTGAAACGATGCCCTGAGAAGGATGCAACCTCGCTTCTGTGGAATCCTTGCCACCAATGCATAACTTCGACCTAATCAACGGGTTAAACCAAGCTGGGGGACAGGCTACAAAATAACTGAGCAGCACTCTTCCGACAGTCAAGTCATTAAAGACAAAGGGAGATTCAAGAACTCTCACAGCTTGGAGGAGATGAAGGAGACAGGACAGCTAAATGCAATGTGTGATTCTGGAACAGAAAAAAAGGCCACTGGTGGAGAAACTGGTGAAAGCAAAATAAAGCCCACAGTTTAGTTGCTGGTATTGTTCTCAAGTTAGTTTTTACTTTTGATAATTAATACCATGGCTGTGTAAGTCATTCCCTCATGAGAATCTGGGTCAAGAGTATATGGGAACTTTCTTTGTGACACTTCTATTAAGTACAAATTAACTTCAAAATAAAAACCTTTAAAAATGAGGCAGGGGCTTCCCTGGTGGCGCAGTGGTTGAGAGTCCACGTGCCAATTCAGGGGACACGGGTTCGTGCCCTGGTCCGGGAAGATCCCACATGCCGCGGAGCGGCTAGGCCCGTGAGCCATGGCCGTTGAGCCTGCGGTCTGGAGCCTGTGCTCCGCAACGGGAGAGGCCACAACAGTGAGAGGCCCGCGTACTGCAAAAAAAAAAAAAAAAAAAAAAAGAGGCAGGTAGCCTGGAAAAAATAGAACTGAATCTTTTCCTCAAATATTATACTAATATGACTTTCATTAGAATATTTTTTAATGAAAACATAAAAACACTAGAAGAAAATAAGAGCAACAATTTTATAATCTCAGAGTACAGAGGACCCAAGAGGCATGAAAATCAAGCCATAAATGAAAAGACTGATTCATTTGATTATATACTTTTGTTAAATCTGGCAAAAAATACCCCACAATAAACAAAATCACTAAGGACAATCTGGAAAAAAATACTTGAAATTAGCATCACAAAGGGCTAATATATTTAAAAGAAAAAAAAATCCTAGAAGTCAACCAAAAAAAGACCCCAACCTGGTAGAAAAATGGCCAAAAGCTATGAAGAGACAATACATATGGGAACATGAAAATTAAAACTATAAGAGGATAAATGTTTTTCTTTCCTTAACAGATCAGCAAATGATAAAACATTTGGTAAAACATTGTCTTGTAGTAAAACAGCCACTCTCATATATTACTAATGGGGAGTACAAACTGGTACCACTTCTATGGAGGGAAATTTTGCAATGGCTCTTAAAAATTCAATGCTTGTACCTCTCTATCCAGCAATATTACTTCTAGGAATTGATCCTAGGCATATTCTCCTACATGAGTGGAAAACGTAACATTCAAGGATATTCCCTGCAAAACTGTTTCTAATAACAAAGGATTGGACACAATCTAAAGGCCCATCAATAAAAGACTGGTTAAATAAAAAATGGTACATTTGTAAAAAGGGTTACTCTGAAGTCAGGAAAAAGATCACAGTGGTTCTAGACTTGTGTTATGCTATATCGTTACGTGTGCAAAGCAAGGTGCCAAACTGTGAGCACAGTATGTTAACTTACAGGCAAATGATATGTATCTTCTTAACAAGCACTGGTATCTCTGAGGAGATGGAGACTCAAAAAACTACTAGTAGACTGTTGGCCACAGGGGAATGTTAGAGAGGCATGTTTTATAGCTTTTCAAACCTTAATTAAAAAAAAAAACTCAATGCAGCAGAGAGAGGCACAGAGTAAACTAGCGAATTAGAGAAAAAAACTAGATGACACCATGTCAAGGGAAAGGAAAATTGCCAAGAGAGCTGGGGGCCCTGGAAATCATGGTTGGAGAGAGATTCCCTGACTGTAGGGTGAAGTCTGGGTTTATTCCTGAGAGGTTAATTCTGATGGGGACTTGGGAAAAGCCCTTACGCTGGGGCTTGGGAGTCAGGCAGTGTCCATGGTGGGGCGGGGGTGCGCCGGGGGGGCGGGGTCACAGCATGTGTGGGAGCCGAGGAAGAGAGGGCCTTGTTTCTAATACATGCAGAGCTCATGTACCAATTAACTTACATATATCCGGAAGATAGCATCCTTGCATCGTTTTTATCCTAATGCTTAAAGGGAACGCTCTGGCCCTTTCAGACCTACATTCACACAAGATGTTAAAAGATGTTACTAAGACAGTAAAAGGATCAGTGGACGCCAGGGGTTAGGGGCGGGGTGGGATGAAGAAGCAGAACACAGGGTTTTCAGGGCAGGGAAACTGTTCTGTGTGACACCACAGGCTTGGATACATGTCATCAGAACTCCGTCCACACCCACAGAAGGTACGACACCAAGGATGAGCCCCCGTGTAAACTACCGACTTGCGGTGATAAACGACGTGTCGGTGCCGGCTCACTGACTGTAACAAGCGTACCCCTCTGGTGACAGTGGGAGACGGTGTTCACATGTGGGAGCAGGGGGATATGGGAAACCTCTGCTCAATTTTTCTGCCAACCTAAAACTGCACTAAAAAGAAAAGCCTGTTTAAAAGTGTGGGGAAGGGGAATGCCGAGTCCTCCACACACATCACTAACACCTGAGCAACCCACAGAGAAAAACCAATCAATCAGTTGCTGCTTGGTATGTACATTACATCTTTCTCCTAATGGTTCAAAGGTTTTAAGTGTTACTCCTTCATTTATCCTCACAACATCTGCATAGCTACGGTGGAATACAAACGGTGTAAAACTGGGTAAAAAGAGGCAATATTGGGAAAATGAGGCCACGTCTCAAGGTGAATCACCTGCAGAAATAGGCCTGTAATTCAACTTTCCTTGTTGAGCATCACGGCTTTTTTAAACATATAAAGGCCATTTTAAAAGCAAACAATTAGGAGTGTCATCCATGGTCTACTCTGAAGTGCATGCATGTACATGTGTGTGTATGTAAACATACATGCACAGATAGACACACAATGAAGCATATACCCACACTCATACACACACACACACACACACCCCACTCATACAGTTATACTCCAGGCCAAGAGCTAGCTTTATCAACATTTTTAAGCCAAATTTAGGCATAATAATAATACAACAGTGAAAGTGACCAGCAGACCGTTATAAATAAAGAAACTCACATACATCATTGTCAGAATTTCTAGTCTGAGATAAGTGAGAATGAACAAACTCACAAAAAGCCATTATAAGTCAGATATACTTGTCACAGCACTCACTAAAAGGATTTAACTTAAAATGCAAACATCATCATATTGGAAGGGGAAAAGAGAAGCTAATAACATGCACTGACGTTTACATAAAATTAGTATGTAAAGTGGGAGCTACGAACCTAATGATGAATATGAAGCAACGGTTTGCATTTTATCAGACTAAGCAAAAAACATAATTGACAAAGAGGCAAATCTAAATGAATTTCCAGCTATTTCAACACTAAGTGCAGCTGCATGCGAATTGTCAGTGTTATAAATGAAAAAAAAAATCTGTTTAAACTGAAAAAAATTTTTAAATGCAGCCAATAAGTGAACCTACCTACTTTACTGAAGTTACCATTTATTTAATCAGAAAAAGGTATTTTTTTTCAAAAAGGAATTTTTTAACATCAGAATATTCAATCTGCAGTTAACTTCTTATTGATCAAGGAGAAAGGTGTTTGGAGGCAAGTGAAAATAGTACAGTGTTTCTGGGAGCAGTATCTGTCATTCCTGGAATTAAGTCAAGGTTAAAAACATTTGTTTTCAAGAAGAAGCTAATACAATAAGATTTCATTTAAAAGCCACTAAGAATATATATATCTATCTCTTAATCACTTTGCTGTACACCAGAAATTAACACAGTATTGTAAATCAACTATACTTCAATTTTAAAAAGCCACTAAGAATACCCCACTCAGTATCTTATTAGTGGCAGTTATGAGCTCAAGTGCTGGTACCAGCCCTCCTGGGTTCAAATCCTAACTCTACTATTTCTTGCTGTGCGACTCTGGCAGATCACTTAACCACACTGGGCCTCACTTTTCTCATCTTACTATGAGATCATTGTGTACCTACCTCCTAGGATCACTGTGAGAATGAAAAACGTTCATACATGCAAGACGCATGCTCAGTATCTGTGAGCTATCACTATCATCATCACTCCGGACAGTAGTCTCTCTCTCAGGGCAGGTGTTCTTTGGTGCTAAAAAAACTGACAAAGAAGATGGTGGCGAGCATGCCATGATTTTGCTGGTCCCTGGATATAAAGTACTGTCATTTTCCCACCTCTCACACCTTCTCCTTGGCGGATGGGAATCATGGGAATATCTCTGCCACTTCTGACTGAAGATCGATCCTGGGTGAGAAACTGATTGAAGTAACCCTCCCCGCTCACAGATGTTGCACAAGTGACTCTAGACCAGAGAATGCCAAGCCCAGGATGTCTTAGAAGGTGCTTTGAGATCCTGGCATATTTTCCCTACAACACCATCAGCCCTCAAAGGGATGGCTTGGTGACTGCTCATACACCTGACTCTGTACTTGATCTTTACCCAGATCCTTTGGAATATCTCACCAAATTATTTATCCTGCATTTTCCAAGGTCATGAAAAGACAAGGCACAAAAATCAAAGCTGATACACAAAGATTTTATGTTCATTCTTCCCCTTTAATTTACTGGAAGTTCCAGCATCTGAGAAGGAAAAAGGCCAAGTCTACAGGCATCTTGGCAGGGTGATGAGTCATCGAAAAGAGATGTGAATTCCCACAAAATAAACATAACCAAACCCCTCCACACCCTCTCAAGTGCAGTCACACTGTGAGTGGACAGGCATCCCTGCCAAGGGATCAAGGGAAGAGAAATGGGAGAAAGACAGAGAAGCCCTCAGCCTTGAATCACATACAAACTCTGATTCCAAAGGAAGACCAGAGTGCTTGCCTGTGTGCAGTCAGGGCATGGCATTCATCCAGGGATCCAGACAGACTACAGGGCCTGGGCAAATACATCTGGAGTAAAGATGAACTCGGGGTGAAATCAAGCTCTCCCCACATTCCCAACTTCCTTTCCCGTGTTGCTTTGCACTAATATTTCATGAGGACCTTGAGACCTCAACTTAGAAAAATCTACTCTCCAAAGAGGATCGGCTACCCTCATTTACATCTCAGCATGAATTTAATCCCGGTTATTTTTCTCCCAAGTTACTTTACTTCAATTATGATTTCTAAGGTGATTAGAGACCTCATGCCCTGTTCAAACAGGGTCAGTCCTGAGACACATATATTCCAGAGGAGGCAACCTACTCTGCTTGCACAAGACACCAGGCCTCATCCGTGGACCCAAATAGTCCTATTTCCACATGAAATGTCTAAAATAGGTAATCACTGTTAACCTACGTTAAACTTAACAAAAATAAACTGAGCAGATTAACTCCTCAAATACCACAGAAAGACAACAATCCTTTTAAACTTAAAATCAGTCAAACCTTAAAACAATTTTAAAATTTAAATGTATCATATTGGAAAGAATAGCCAGCAAATCTAATTTTTGGTCCAGCAACAGCACTATCTTACCATGTAGGCACAGACATACGTCACCTGAATTTTGGGGCCTCAGTCTCCAGTGATAAAAATTAATAGGTTTGATACCTATCTAAGATTCCTTAAAACTCAAAAATTTCATGATCTATTAGTTATTTTCAGTTCAAGTACTTTCAGACATGTGGTAGCAAAAGTTCAATTTGCAGCTAGAAATAAGAACTATGTGATTAAAGATATAAAAGTGGACTTTTAAAATTAACGTAGCATGGGTGTGAGAAAAAAGAGAGAGGATGCTGTAGAATTAAGACACTTTTTCCCTCAGCCCATTATTATAAGCTACCTGATCGAATACCATTAGGTTTGTTGGGTTTTTTTCTGTTTACACTACTGTACAGACAAGTGAACTCTCCACCATGTGGAATAGTAAGGATCACAGCCACAAGGCTGAATGCTGCCTTCTTAGAGATCAAGCAGAAGATGGTGAGAATAATATGGACCTGTGGGAACCGAGGCCATATGCCCTAGGGTCACTTGGGAGGTATCTCCCAGCTCTCACCTTCCAGCAGCTGGTCCAGGCTGGAAATCTTCTTGAGCCCATCAATGGTGTAGATTGTTCTCACCCCCTGGGGCAAATTCACGTTATCCGACAGAGTTCGGGTCAAATCAGCCAGCAGGGCCTCAAAAGATCGGAACCGGTCTGGGGAGATGGCATACACAATCCCTTTGAAGTATCGATCTCCGTTTCGATAGAAACGAACTTTCTTGGCCTTCTTCTCGGAGCTGAGGGTCTGCAGCGTGCGGGTTCGGTAGAAGCTGCAGTGGGCGCTGTGCGTAGGGCTGGGCAGCCCATTCACCCGCGACCCTCGGCTGTATCTCTGCGCCTTATCCCTTTCATCGAAGTGCTCCAGCTCCATGTCTCTGCCGAAGGACATGACGGAGTTAAAGTTGAACCTGGGAGGCACAGAAACACAAACAGCCACACAATGATGTTATTTTAGCACCCTGATTTGAAAGGCTCAGCTTGAGAGCAGCTGATGGAGATACTGCTAAAATCAATGATATGTTTAATATGAATTGTCAAGCTGGGAGAGAAAAGACAAAGAAATAGAAGAGGCAGGCAGACCCAGTGGAAACAGCTCATTAATCAACCCCAGCTTTGTCAGAATACGGCTGTACGCATTGACCACCTAGCACGTCAGGCTTTGAACGGCTATTATTTCCAACAGTCACAACAAACCTTCCAAAGTATTATTAACCCGATTTACAGATGAAGAAATTGAGGCACAGAAAAATTTCTCCAAGTAATTCAGTTGAGAAATGCCTGAATCAAGAACTCTGCCCCAGGTGTGCCTGACTTCAAGGGTAGGTAGGGAATGAGCTTTCATTTCACTACAGGGCTAAAGATACAAGATATAGTGGTGGTGGTGGACCAGGAATCAAAAGAGGGCAGGTAGCATTTAAGAGTCAGATTGTGAACATTTTACCTAGTGTTTGTCCTCTCCATGGCTAGACCAAGAGCAAAAAATCTGTAGATTCTACCAACTTAAAAGAGCTTTTCCAGCATATTCACATATTGAATTGAAATTTACTTAAAAAGTGGACTCACCATAACTCATTTACTTATATTTAATGCTCAGATAAGGTGGATTAAAAAAAAAAAAGAAGAAAAAGGAAGGTGGGGGAGGGAGGAGAAAGGGAAGGAGGCAGGGGCAGAAAAGAAGAAGGAAGAAGAGAACCAGCACAGCAACAAGAACAAGAAGGAGTGGAAGTTACTTCTCTGGGGCACTTGGCCTTTCCTCCCACTAAGGCTCTCTCTGTCTTTGTGGTTGAGAAAATCGAGATTTGAAGATGCTGACCGAGACTTGACCCCGTATGAGCTGCGTAACCTTGAGAAATCTACTTGTTCAACATCTTTAAGCCTCGATTGCCTGAATCACAGGTGGAAAAGATAAAGGTACCTACCTCATAATTAACATCAGCTATTAAATAAGTTAAAACACATACAGCACTTAGGGTAATGTCTACCCTGTGATAATATTAATATTTTTATTAATAAAATCTGCCTTTCTGTTCCTGACTTTGTCACAAAAAGAACTAGTAGGAACAGAATCTCTCCCTCCGGTAAGGGAGGCTCCAGGTGAGCTTCCCCCACCCCCACCCCCCCGCCACGGAGTTCCATCTCATGACCTTCTAAAAGGTACACCTGTGCCCCTACGGGCCCCATCTGAATTTCCATGGAGGCTTGTCATCAGCAGCTGCCTGTGGGATCAATTCATCCTTGCTCAGGGGTTAGCTGATTAGGGCTCATGCTGTTGCCCCTCACGGGGGGTCCGTGTTTTAAACAGGGCAATCTAGGAAGTGGGAAAACCTCAACATTCAAAGGAAAGAAGTTTTAACGACAAAGTTTCAGGCAATATTGAAATAAGAGTTTAAGGGAAATGGAAAATTGGGGGCAAGAACCTTACACGTGCTCCCCAAATCCCACCACACAGACGATGTCACCTTTCCGAAGGTCAGTCCAAACCAGCCCAAAGTACTGCCAAGCCTCCCTGACCTTTCCTTCCCCCTCAGTAAACTGACCTCTGATCCATTCAGAATGGCTACAAATTCATGCTCAAAAGCTTCATGCACTGCTAGAGACTGTGCACTCCTGAAATGAGTGGAGTGGAAAAAGCTCACATTTATCGAATGTCTATGACGTGCCTGACACTGTTACGTGGCGATCAACTGCTGTGTCATATGCTAAAAGCTCCCTCTAAACCTCCTGCCAGTCCAATGAGGGAGGGGATATTCTTGTGACTGAGGATGAGTGCAGGATGTATCCAGGGTCCCAAAGACAGAACTGAGGGCCTTGGGACTTGAACCCAGATTCACTCCAACTGCCTCTGAGCTGGCACTCCCTCCTTTCCAACCTGTGCACTCTGTCCTAGAGGCCTAAACCCCCTGGGATTGGCCCATCATCACATGTAAAGTAAGGTGTTTAAAGCCCTCACTCCTCACTAGCTCTGTGACCTTGGGCAGGCCACTTAACTGCCAAAGACATTGTGTGCACAGAGATCAGGCAGTGGTTGCCAGGCCATCAGCGTTTTCACCTGTTCATGATTCTAGCGCTGACCCTGCTGGGGGGAGGGGGCAGTGGACTGGGATTCAATCCGGAGCAATTATTAGTTCTGTGGGGTTTTTTCCTCCAAATATGAAAACTGCCTCATGCCACTCAATAACTTCACTTTTAACAGTCTAAATTTGCATTTTCCAGAAAAAATATACCATATATAGGTAGGTATGAACTGGTTGCATTGATTTTGAAGTTAGATAACTTCAAAACAATTATTAGTTGATATCCAATCCTTCAGACAGCTATTAATTAACAGAGCCAATATTTTGCCCATGATATCATAACTGCTCCTACCCTTTTTAATTATTTGTTTTTAAAAGGAGTTATTTGGTCTTCCAAAAGGGATGTGTGTGTTGGGGGGATGATGCTGCCAGTACTCAAAAACCCATGCCACCTCACTAGACTCTTCAAACTTCGTAAAGTGTAAAGGTCAGATTGGCTGTTGAAGGTTTTGTTTTATTTTTTAAATGCAGTGATCATTCTTCCAACCCTAGGCATTTCCTCCCAAATCCAAATAAACCAAAAGAAATCACGCCGGACATGCAGAAAGGATGGCACAATTGTGTCACCAGAGTGCAAATCTAATTCCAAGGGGCTCTTGTTGATTTGCAATCTGCAAAGGTCAAATAATTTAGCAATTGTTGGAATTCCCTTGAGGGAACGGGCTTCTAGAACCAAGAATTCCACACCAAATGGAAAAAAAAAAAGGTCAATTTAAAATAGAGAAAAGTTAATTTTATTTGTATGTTTCTCCCAACTGGATCATGTGTTCAACCACAGCAGGGCCCACATCTTTTACTTCCCTTCACTGAGTCTGTCCCAGAGTAGGCAACGATGTTGGTGACAAAGAAAAACCACACTCCAAGTGAAATCATTCTCAAGGCTACAGCTACCACTAAATGAATGTCGAAAACCACGCTAGACATCCTCGTGTTCCAGATATGTGCGGCTTCAAAATAGGTATTCTTTCCCTTGCTTGGCTGGCTCAGCAATTCCATTGGCTTAGTCATACATTCGAATCAAGAGCTCCTGAAGAAGATTCACTGGGCTTCCACAGGTCCCCACTTTCTGCAAGGAAGCTGGCTAAAGGATACAGCCACCCGTTCACAGACCATAGATGGCTAAGGGCCTGGGCACACATGTGTCCTGGGACCGAGAAGGTAACCGCACCACCTAAGCCACAGAGGTCCCAGAGGCTTGCGTGGGGAAGACCCGGCCTGGATCTTATCAGAGATTTTCCTATAAACACTACCAGGCCAAGAAATCAGCTTCTTCGACTGCTCTCTATGGGATTTCTCACCATTTTGAAGAAACTGTGTGTTCATCCTTCTCTAGATGAGCACACGAGTTCCTGTTTTGGCGATTACACACACCCCAAGAAATAATTTGGCATAAACGCTACCACATCTAAATAGATGCTAGACCTGGAGGTCCCAAGGCACATTTTGCTAGTGGGATTAGGATGTAGGTGGACGAAGGCACGCACGAAGAGGCAAACACACCTTCAGTGTGCATGCACCGCCCTGGACACACATATCACAGGATGTGTGCATACCTTTTACACGGTTCCTACATATAACCTCTCTTAAAATCCTTCTGACCCGCATTCATGTGACATTTCATACTTAAAAGGTTGTCCTACTTTCCCGGCGAAAAGAGGTATATTTAGGAACATTCATAAAACGTATTCATGGAACACCCTGCCGTGTGGCCGCTGAACGCGTGTGCACCAGAATCTGGACACACATTCATAGAGGCGGGGAGAGCAAGCCGGCCTGAATAAAACCTTTCAACCACTCCATCTCCTGCAAGCATCTCCTGGCCCAATGCAGCAGCGATTCCGAGCAGACCCGGTTTTCAGCAGCGGCCTCTTTTGTGGGGGGCCGTGCGGGGCTGGGCGTGCGTTTCCCGCTAGGAGGGAAATGCCATTTCCTCTCCGCAGGCTGTTAGCACTGCAGGTACTAATTTGTACACGGGGCAGCCACGCTGTCCCCGAGGGAACTCGAGGCCCCGCAAACGTGCTTGCAGCACCCACACTGCAGTCACCCCCCGCGCACGGATCGCCCCGTCCTCAAGCACACACCACCCTCCCGGGCCCACGGGGAAGCACGCGCACAATAAGAGGCCCGGCCCGACCACTCCTTCTGGGCGCACACTTGGTCCTCGCTCCGCGGCTAGTTCTGACAATGACAAACACCTGGCCCAGCTCCTCCGCCCTAGCTCTCCATCTCCGCTAACAAGGCGGCCGAAAGAATGGGGGCCCCGCTCGCCCGACTCCCCGTTTTCAGTCCGGTGGCACCAGACAAAAGAGGCAGGTGCCAGCAGCCCCAGGGCCGCCTGCACACACCGCCCCCGGCCGCGGCCGGGCAGCTCCTTTCGAGGAACGGCGGGAAGGGCGGCGGCGGCCGAGGGGGCGCCCGCCTGCCCTCCGCGCCCGCGCTCCCCCGGACCCCGCGGTTGCGGGAGGAGTCGGCGCTGCCGGGCCCCCGGAGGGGCCCCCCGGCCGGCCCGCCCCTCGGCTCCCTTCCCCGGCGAAGGCAAACCACGCACCGGTCCGCTGAGAGACGCCGCCGGGGGTCTTTGTGGCCGCGCTCGGGGCCGCCTCCTGGTGCTGTCTTCGCGGGGCTGGGTGCGGCCTGGCCGCGGGGCTGCGGGGCGGCGGCGGGGCCGGGGCTGGGCGGCGGCCGCTGCTGGACCGCGGGCGTCTGGGCTGCAGCCGCTAGCGGAGGGACGCGCCTCGGCCGCTCCTCATCGAAATGCGGCGCTTCGCACAGCCTCACTCCTGCCTCTCTCCGGAGGAGGGCGGCGGCGGCGGCGGGCGCGCTCCCTGCTTTAGCGGCGCACTCGCTCCCCCGCCCACCACGCTCCCTCCTCCTCCTCCGCGTGCGCGCCCGGTGCCCCCGCCCCTCCGGGCAGAGCGAGCCCACCACGGCTGCGCCCGGGGCCTCCTCCTCCCCTCGCCCTCTCCCGCCGCCGCGACCTCAGTGCATCTGGCTGGAGCAAACCCCCTAACCTCCCCAGGCCCCGGGAATGATTGTCTGAAGATTGGGACCGGTCGGTGGTGGACCTGGGGACAGGCGGAGAGAACGTGGACCGGGTCTGAACCAGGAAACGTGCAAGGCGGAGTCGTGAGGTGTGGCCGTGAGACCCCCTCCCTCAGGGGAGGCAAGGGAAACAGTTCCTCCCCCCCACACACACTGTACACACACTTCGATGTGACCTCATGGTTTGACACCTTTCCCAGAATCATGAAAGCCAACGTGATGGCCCTGTCATCACTTCTCACCCAGGACACATCCATGCAGCACCTCCTGGGAGGACCATCCCCAGACCCTTCCAACCTACCCGCACTAGTGTCACCCTCAGGCCCCCTAACTGGGAAGGGCCAGATCTGCGCATAGATCCCACCCATCATCTCCACTTGACCTCCAGACTTGAGTCACCCTTGAAACAGTGATCTCTGCTTGGAGCTGAATATGTGTCACAACAGGCCCTTGATAACTTAAAGGCCAAGTTTCGCTACTGGACCCCTCGTGCCTGCCAAGGCTGGCGGTCAGCTCTGGAAAGCCCCATGAGATCACATAAGCCTCGCCACACACACACACCCCAGGGGGCAGGAGTGTTCTCAAAGCTCAGGCTGCTCACAGCTTCCTCCAGTTTTTGCAGGGAAGTCCAAGAATCAGGTCGCAGACTTCTGGCAAACCTTAGCCTGGTTCATTGGGCAGCCTGAATTTTGGTCCAGTTAACCTCCTGACTGTCCCTTGAGACATGTATTTGTCCCAAATACTGTATTTACACAAATAAACGTGCATCCCTCTCTTCCTGAGCTTACAGTTTTCAATAGAAAATCAAAATTTTTTCTCTTGTCAGCTGAGCCATTATGTATTTGACTAGTTATTATTAATAAGAGCTATTCTGAAGTACTTTCAAAGTATTATGTAAATACTAACTACCCTTTGTTATAAAAGGCAGCTCAAAAGAGATGCATGTTACATATTCAACAAGTGCTGCAATATTTATTTTTGAACTACTGAATAGCCCAGGGATGAGAGTACAGTGAACTCACCAAATTAACTAAATGCAAAGTACTGAGCCTGTTCCTTCAAATTCTAATCAGAATGAGGGCCAAGGGGTAAGTGCAGAGAAAGAAGCCAAGTGTATTTTGAGAAGGGAATCAAAGCTTCTGTTTATCTTTCCTGTGACAGATGCCAACTGATTTCTGCCAAAATGCTAAACCAAGAAATATATTCCATCTCCTTGCCCCTATGGATATTCTGTCAGGGTCATTTCTTAAGCACTTTAAGTAGCTCAACTGTATCTTACCTCTTTCCTAGGTCTTCTCTCTGGGATATGCAGATACTGTCCAAAGAAACACCTTTGAGTTTGATTCTCTCAGTTGCAATGTGCTCTCACTAGAAATAGTTGGGCATCATTAACCCTTTCAGGACACCAAAGGGCAACTGATAACTAGGTGGGCACACTGAATAGTACCCACCAGCCAATATATCATGGTCATATCATTTAGCCAGGACAGAAGGATGGTCACAAATGGCACCCAGTGACCTAACAGAAGTAACTACAGAAGGGCCTAAATTATTCCAGGGTAGTCTTCGGCAAATCTAACTGCTATTCAATAATAATTCCTAATTGAAGTGAAATTTAATCAGGAAACTCCTAGTTCAAATAATTTTCAAAAACCGACATTTCTTCCAATACATCACAAGGATACTGACCAGAGAAGTGACTGACCCTTTTCTCCATGAAAATCTGAAGGCAACAGAGGTCTCACTCTAACTCCCCAAAGCTAACTCTTTTTAAGCTGTGTACCCCAATTGCTGCTCGAAGCAGCCGCAGCTCTGCATCCTGCAAGATGACAGTGGCTTGGACACCATTCTGTCGGTGGATCCTGTTAACTGAGCGCTTGCTTTTTGCTGTGCTGGGGGCTTTTGTACATTTTCTCATTTCATCCTTATAAGAACCATTCAGGGTAGGCATTACTATCCTCACCTAACAGATGAAGGAATTTAGGCAGAGGGAGGTTACCTCATTTGCCCATAGTCATGTAGCTAATAAATCTCGAGCCCAACTCCATTTTTTTTAATTCCTAGGTTTTAAAATTCAAGTCACTTTTCCAATTGCTATGCCCATATGCTTATAAAGCAATACCAAATGCTAATGTGAAGTGTAATCACTTTTGAAAAAATGCAGCCTTTTAACCAATGGATTTATTATTTCATAACAGAGTGAGAACAACTCTTGCTGTTGTGCACGCTGCTTCGGGTAGTGATGGGTACCATCAGGTGTGTCTGCTCTGAGCTAAACTTTTTCATGAGAACATTTGCACTTCATGCTCATTCACAAAGTTGATGGACAATCTTATCTAAAGGTTTTTTTTTCCTGAAATTAAGTTTTCAGATAAAGCCAGGGAAGATAAAGAAAATTAAAGAGTAATAATTTTTAGGGACTTCTCTGGTGGTCCAGTGGTTAAGACTCTGCACTTCCAACCAGGGGGTGCATGTTTGATCCCTGGTCGGGAAACTAAGATCCCACATGCCGTGCAGACAAAAATTTAAAAAAAATTTTTTTAATTCTTAAAGAAAAAAGAATAATAATTTTTAGTTGACCACATACCTCTTTTCAGGTACCTTTATTGGCTTCTTCATAGAAAATATACTCAATTATGCAGATTCAAAGAGAATTACAGAATAAGGGATGTTAGCAGTAAGAGATGCACTTCCTGTTTTTCCCTCTAGGAGGGGGAATTTACTGTGTCCCGTTCATCATCTCTTCAGTCCTCCTCTGGGACCAAGGGCATGCAGTGCTCCTGGGCTGGAGTACCAAGCATATTTAGTGCCCACCACAACTGTGAGAAACAGTTTTATAGAATATGATCGTCATTTTAATTTTCCTTTGTATTTCTTCCCGTATGGTAAAAGCTTCTTATGGCATTTCCCACAGCATTTCCTAATTGCCTCTAATTACAGAACACTTCGGCCTCCTTCCAGATGAAAGAAACTCCCTGATGAGGGCCCATGCAGCAGCCTGTCCAGTTTTCACCCCGTGTGTGAATCCCCGCCACCACAAGTGGCCTTTCAGCCTCCACTTTGCTGCTTCTGAAGGTGGCACATGTGACACAGTGAAGAGAAATGAGATTATCCTCTGAGAGTTAGGCTAGATCAGGGGATTCTAGAAATAGTGAACGATATCTCTAAATTTTTAACTGGCCATTTCTCTCTGGCTTGGCGCTCCAGACATGATGAGCGTCCAAACTACAAAGGCTATGGACCTACACAAAGGAGCAAGGGACTCTACCACCCCGAGAGACCCCCCCTAAGCTGACAGAGAGCTTCCCAAAGCTCATTTCTCCTTTTCCTAAGTGTGATTTCCTTTAGTAGAGAGGGACTCAGCACAGCCCAGTCCCCTGCCAGGCAGCGCTGCAAATTAAACCCAGAGCGCCACTTCCCTCAAACTTGCCTGGTGGTTCTGGCTCTTCTGTTTGGATCTACAGGGGACAAATCGAATGGCCCTGCCATCTCCTTGACAGCCCTATTGTATTCTACCAAATTCTACTCCGCACTTCCTAGGAACCCCCAGCCCTTCAGCTGCTTCTCACATGACACGGCTTGGAAATGTCAGTGGTGCGCAGCTGTCAAAACCGCCCTCAATATCTGCCTCTCGGAACTGGACCCGGATGGCAACGGTGGTCTCACTGGGGAAGCTCCACGACTTCAATTGTCCTCAACACACTGCTTCTGTTAAAGGAACCGAACATCACATCAGCATCCCTGGCAGGCATGCGGCACTATTGACTCATCCAGTCAATTAAAATCTCCATGCCTTTCACATGTTTGGCTCTTAAGGCCCCTTATTCTGTATTTGTTCAATTAGATGTGGGGGGCCTAAGTTCAGTGCTCCGTAGTTTCCTTCTTAAATTGTGTGTTGTTATTTGACCCACCTTTCTAACCTGCTGAGTGGGATCCTTTCAGACACGTTATGTCACCTCTGCACGAGAGCCATCCCTCCAGCCTCCTGTCAGTCTGATTAACACCACACCCTCATCCTCATCTTGATTGTGGAGAAAAGCTTTCAACAGAACGTGGTCACAGCAGGCCACGTTAGCTACAGCAAATAAAAAACATGTTCTCTAACGGCAAATAAATATCTAGAGATCCAGTGATCGCTGAAATTCACCTTTTTACATCTAGAATTATATCCTTGACTTTGTTGCTATTTCGAGGTCATAGGTATATTTATACTGATAGATCACTTTCAAGTTTTCATTCCTTCATCCATTCATCCAATAAATAATTTTCGAGTGTCTCCAGTGTGCCAGGCGCTGTGCTAGGCGGGAACAATACAACCATGAGGTAGAATTGCAAATATCCTCTGCCCATGGCATTGACAGTCTGTAGGGAGTAGGATGGTAAATGAAATTTACACAAATAATTACTTAATCCCAGTATCACTAAGTACCGTGAAGGAAAAGAAGAAAGAGCTTCAGAGAGAGCTTGCCTTCTGTAAGGAAATAACATTTAAGAAGAGACCTGAAGCTACCCCACAGCAGGGTGGAAGAGTATGATTCCAAGCAGAAGAAATAGCCTTATGAAGACTGAGTGGGAAGCAGCTTGTTCAAGGAGCAAGAGATGGGCCGAGGACAGGGGAGGAAATTATTCTCTAAGAATTTAGATACACAAGCTAGGCCTCATGTAGGTTTGCAGCCCAAAGTCATACTTCCTGGGGGCCCCAAAAGCCTTCAAGTTCTCGATTCTCTTAAAAATGGTCCCCAGGAACTTAGGAGAAGTAAACTAAATCCTCATTGAAGAAACCCATCTTTAACTTAGGCCTCAAAAAATCACCACTGATAAACTTCCAAAGAATATAGGCTAATGGTTAAAAAAAAAAAATCAAAATATATCAGTAAAGAAGGCATCATGAGTATGAACTGGAAAAAGAAGAAGAAAATAGAATCAGAATCAAAATGATTTCTAACAGTGGAGTTATCTAACATGGGCTATAAAAAATATATATGTATGGAAGAAAGGATACAGGTTGCAAACAAAGAGTAGGGTATTATTTTAAAAGAACCAAGAATATTTCAAAGAAAAGTAACAAGAATAAGTTATGAAAATTATAAGTAAAATAACTGAAATTAAAATCTGAGTAGGGACTTCCCTGGTGGACCAGCGGGTAAGACTCTGTGCTCCCACTGCAGGTGGTCCAGGTTCGATCCCCGGTCAGGGAACTAGATCCCACATGCAAGCTACAACTAAGAGTCCACATGCCGCAACTAAAGAGCCCGCATGCCACAACGACGATCCCATGTGCCACAACTAAGACCGAGCACAGCCTAAATAAATAAATATTTTTAAAAACCCAGAGCAATGGCTTGTTCAGCAAATTTGTACAACTACAGAAATATTTAACAAACTGGAAATTAGATCCAAAGAATTAACCCACAATGCAACAGAGAGAAATGAAGAGATGAAAGATACTAAGTAATAGTTGAGTTATAAATAATAATTTAGTAAAAAGTTTTAAAAAATACATCTAAATAGAGTCTCAGAAAGAGAATGGGAAAGGGAATATTCGAAGAAGATATGGCTTAGCTTTCTAAAGAACTGATTAGAGGTATTAAGCCCAGATTTATGAAGCCAAAGGTGTCAAAAACATAAATAAATGAAATCCACACATAAACTACTACAGTGAAACTTCAGAGCACCAAAACTGAAGAATAAGACTTTAAAAGAAAAAAAGACCAATTACAGTTGATGTTCAAGAATTCGTATTTTCAAATTCACCTACTTGCTAAAATTTGTTTCTAACCCAAAATCAATATTTGCAGCACTTTCATGGTCATTTGTGGACATGCACAGAGTGGCAAAATATTTGAGTTTCTGCACACATGTTCCCAGCTGAAGTCAAGTAGAGTGACCCTCTGTCTAATTTCAGCTCTCATAGTGTAAACATGTGTCCTTTTCACAGTCTATTTATTGATAGTACCACATTTTCCTCATTTCTGTGCTTTTTGTGAGTGATTTTCCTGTTGAAAATGTCCCCAGAGCATAGTGCTTAAGTGCTGTCTAGTGTCCCTAAGTGCAAGAAGGCTATGACGTGCCTTTGGATAAGAACCATGTGTTAAGTAGGCTTCATTCAGTCACGGATTACAGTGCTGTTAGCTTGAATTCAATGTTAATGCTTCAACAGTATGTATTAAATAAGGTATATTTTAACAGAAACACATATAAAATAAGGTTATATATTGATCACCGATGGAAATGTTTTAGCTAAAAACTTCTAGTGATGAAGAGGTCTTACATAGTGATAGAAGATTTAATTGACCAAGAACATACATTCGTTCCGAGTTGGTATAAACAAAATAACATGATCTCAATAATATAAGGCAAGAATTGACAGAATTATAATAAGAAAATGGAAAAAAAATTCACTAATTGCCAAGTATTGATATCATACAGTCAATAGTCTCTCCTACAATGCATTTAAGAAAGAAATGAGTAATTAAAGGGAAATTAATTTAAAAACCCATACTTTTTAAATTTTTCAAATATACTTTCAATAATACATTGTCCAAAGAAGAAATTATAATGGATTTTAGAAAATACGTTAGAAAACCAATGAGCTAAACATCTAATACCAGAAGTTAAAAAGAAAACAACAAAATAAAACCAACATAAGTTTTTTAAAAGGTAAATACAAGAACTTCTCGGGAACTTCCCTGGTGGCGCAGTGGTTAAGAATCTGCCTGCCAATGCAGGGGACACAGGTTCAGCCTTGGTCCGGGAAGATCCCACATGACGCAGAGCAACTAAACATGTGCGCCACAACTACTGAGCCTGCGCTCTAGAGCCTGCGGGCCACAACTACTGAGCCCGTGTACCACGACTACTGAAGCCCACGCACCTAGAGCCCATGCTCTGCAACAAGAGAAGCCACCGCAATGAGAAGCCCGTGCACCGCAACGAAGAATAGCCCCCACCAGCTGCAACTAGAGAAAGTCCACGTGCAGCAACAAAGACCCAACACAGCTAAAAATAAATAAAATAAAAAATAAATAATTTTTTTTAAAAAAAGAACTTCTGGGGCTTCCCTGGTGGCGCAGTGGTTGAGAGTCCGCCTGCTGATGCAGGGGACACGGGTTCGTGCCCCGGTCTGGGAAGATCCCACATGCCGCAGAGCGGCTAGGCCCGTGAGCCATGGCCGCTGAGCCTGTGCGTCCGGAGCCTGTGCTCCGCAAGGGGAGAGGCCACAACAGTGAGAGGCCCGCCTACCGCAAAAAAAAAAAATAAAATAAAATAAAATAAAAAAAGAACTTCTGGTAGGAAAAATTCTAAGATGGCTCTCAAGATTTCTGCCTCTTTGTGTGCACATGCAATATAATCCCCACTTGTTGAGTGTGAGTTGGCTTGACCTAATCAGATTAGCCCCTTTAAAAGAGTATGTAGGGGTCGTAGACAGAAGTCAAAGAGATCCAGAGCTTCAGCAGGGCTCTCCTACTGGGCTGGAACAAAGCAAATAGCCATGTTGTGAACTGCCTATGGATCTACATGGCAAAGAACTGTGTTTGGCTTTTAAAGGCTGAGAGTGGCTCCCAGTCACCAGCTAGCAAGAAAATATGGACTTCATGTAACCACAGGAAATGTTCTGCCAAAACAAGTGAGCTTGTAACTGACTGTCAACAAAATAGCTACAATAAGAGATGGTAAATAGAAGATTTCTAGTGGCCTGGGTGTCCAATTCAGATGTTCAATAAATGATGGATGAAGACACCTGGAATGATGCAATCATCTTGAATTTAGATTTAAAGTTATTGGGGAAGTGATCCCAGGAAGCAGGAGTGAAGGACTGGCAAAAGAATATGTTCTATTTCCACCCCACCTCCCAATTATGGAACGTATAATACAAAAGTAAATGTCATGTTTCCCCTTTATGTTTTTTCATATTCAATATAATTGTACAAATACAATTAGGAAGGCATAATTCACCAACAGAGTGAAATGTGTTGGCTCCAAATCAGTCTACTTATACATTAAAGTCTATATTTATGGGGCTCCCCTGGTGGCACAGTGGTTGAGAGTCTGCCTGCCAATGCAGGGGACACAGGTTCGAGCCCTGGTCTGGGAAGATCCCACATGCCGCGGAGCGGCTGGGCCCGTGAGCCATGGCCGCTGAGCCTGCGCATCCGGAGCCTGTGCTCCGCAACGGGAGAGGCCACAGCAGTGAGAAGCCCGTGTACCACAAACAAAAAAAAAAAAAAAAAAAATCTGATGCTAGCCTAATTTTCTTACTTTTATACACGTAATGTGGTCTATTTGCTTGGAGGCCCTGAGGATTTTTCTTTGATTTACTAGGGTATGTATCACAGCTAATCCTTTCAGGTCAAGTTCCAGGTACTTGGTCAGCCCTTTCAATAAGCAGACAAGTTTTATTTGCAGAAAGATTTCTTATATTATAGCTTTAAATATTAGTTCTGTTTCATTATTTTCTTTTTCTTTTTTAGAGACTCTATTATTTATGTATTGGATCTTCTTTGCCTGTTGTTCACTCCTATCTCTTTTCCTCTAACAGTTTTTAATTCTTTCTGTCTCATTTTCATATTCTTTGTTGTTTTCCTGCCTAATGTCCATTATTACATTACTGTTTAACTTTGCTCTTTCTTGGCCTCTAATAATTTATTCTCAAATTCTTTGAGTTTAATCACATTTTATTGCATTTTTTCCTATTGTTTGTTTGTTTTGTCCAGTTTTAGTTTTAGAATTTTTTATTGCAAATATTTTTAATATCTCAGAATGCTTATTAAAGAATATTTAGTTCAGTTTGGAGTGTTGTGTTACAGTTTTCTTCTGCTTGGTTGTCAGTTTTTGAGGAAGAATACTCATTAGCTGAAATGTTTTATCTTGAATTTTTAATTTTCTTTTTACAGAAGTTTTGTATGGAGTTGATTTGATGTTTTCCTATTCCTAGGCACTTTTTGGATAAGGTTTCTAGTTCTTCTCTGTCTGTAGAGTGAAGTGCAGTTTCTTTAATGTTGGTAGAGGTAAGCTGTTGATGTGTCTTGTTTCTCATACATTTATTATCTCATTCTTGGCCTGGCTGAGTACCTCACACTCACCCCTAACTTCCTACATGTGGCTGGTGGGACATGTGTTCTCTCTGGCAGGCTAATAAGAGTCCTTCAGAGGAGACCTTGACATAATGTGGCCTGATTTTATTACTAGAGTCCTAATCATTGAGCGGAGATCAGGTCGCTATGTTATGCCTCAGTCTCCAACTGGGTTCCAAGAATAGACTATATGATCCATCATGAAGCTGACTTTTTGAAACAGGCCTTTGGTTCTGTTAAATAATATTCAAACTGAGACGTGAATAAAAGTCCAAAGATTGACTAAGTATTGATCAGCAGCAGCATTCAAATTTCAGATAACAAATTCTGATCTTGAATGAGAATTAAACCTGTCCAGTGTCAATTACACGTATAACGTGTTCAAATCCCAGACTTATTGGTAGTAAAAAATTTAAGCAACTTCTAGGAATCTTGTTTTTTCTGATTTGTAAAATGACAATGATAATATTTCTCACACAGCTGTTGTATGCATTACATGAGAATATGCATGGAAAATATTTAACAGAAAAATAAAGATGGTAAAAATTTTACTGAAATAGATACCTGACAAATTGATCACAGTTAATTTTCCCTGACATTGAACAGGACATTGCCATGTGGAAATGGCAGATGGAATAGCTACTGATCTCAGTCTGAGATACTTCCTCAATTTTTAGAGTCTGGTGGATGTTCAGAAAGGGACTCAAATTTAAACTCATTTAAATGCTTTATTTACAGTTGAGGAAGTTGAGGATTACTGGTCCAGGGCATTCAGACTGTTAGTAGTAACTAGTGTGGCTGTCTCCCCAATATGGCTGTAATCGGCCACTACAGCCGTATTTCTGTCATTGTCTACTTGGTCAGGAAAACAATAAGAACAGAGAGAACGACACTACAGCCCAGGTGGCACGGAAAGAAATAAGTCTTGCCTGGAGCAGTGGTTTGCTGAGCTATAACACTCGACCCAGGCCCAGGGGCAGGAATTGAACACATGACTTTAATAACTGTTGGTTTCTAGATGCACAAGTAGACTGTGAAGGGAATCTCCAGTCGACTCATAGCCTGCTTTTAGAGCTGGGTTGTGTGCCTCCCATGTGGACGACGAACCCAATTGCTAATCACTGGCCACCTATCCATGACAGCAGAGGTTGGAGAGAGGAGGGCTGGGAGCCGGGCTGTCAGGCCCAAGGGCAGAGGTCATGACAGGGTCTCCCTGGAGCAGGAGGGAGCTTTCAGTGTCAGCAGCGGTGCAGCCTGGTCGAGACACTCCTCCCCACCCCCGCCCAGCACTGAGCTCTGCCAGCCGGGCTGCCCCGGGGAGCAACACCCTGGCTGGTGGGAGGCACTGTAATGACCACGTGCTGCGCTTTCCCCCAGGCTCCCCACATAGAAATGGCCTCTGTGCCCTCCCTCCATCCCCACCAGGGCCTCTTCCAGGCCCCTTCTCACTCAGAACTGGGCTCATCAGACTCCACAACAGCTGCTCATCCCCCTTGAGATGCAAAAGGTCAGTGTGAGCACAGAAGGGGATGCATATTCCATGCAGGAATTCACACCCGAGCATAATTTTCACCACGTGATTAAATTAGGTGAATACAAAATGCCCAAAGCCTCATAAATAAATAGCTCTGGGAGTTTACGCTGTCAAAATAAGCTATGACTTTCCCAACTCCACATAACATTGCACCTACCTATGTTTCCAAAAAGCGGGGAGGGACTCAGAAGAAATACAGGGCACCCTCCCTGTCTCTGCACCGCTTAAAATGTTATTAAAGACTCCAAATATAAAGAGACAAAGGCCAATCTGATACTAGCATTTCCTACGTCGTGGGGTGCTGGGTTTTACAGACCTGCCCTTACTTTTTCAGTGATGACCCCCCCGGTTTACAGCCTCCTTCCCCTGCTTCATCGCACACACAGGAGCAGCAGAGATCACCAAAGTTATTGATTGGTGCCCCGAGCAGGCAAGGAATCACAAAGCAGCCTGAGAAAGAAGCAGTGGCAGCGGCTTATCTAGTAGGATTTGTGGGGAGGGGTCTATTGGCACAGATCTCATTTGCCCCCACTGGCCTCAGATGGGAACAGCAATAGCATCCTGACCACCAATAATAATAATACAGCTAACACATAATGCATGGTTCCTGTGTGCCAGGCCCAGCCTCTCATTTAATTTTACCACAACCTTGAGAGGTAGCTTCTATGAACTCCTCATTTACACAGATGAGGGAACCAAAGCATAGAGTGGGTAGGGTAAATCTGTTCATAGTCACCCATTGGTAAATGATGGAGGTTGGACTTCATGTGCAACCTGGCTTCAGGCTCTTTGGAATCACTGTTTTCTGTCAGAAGATACAGGCAAAGGAACTCTCTTCAGTAGGATGGCAGAAAAAAATAAACATTCTGAGCAGTTGGTGTAGAGACGCCACCACCCAGGCTTTTGGTTACCTTGATAAGAACATACCAGGGGCAAAAGCTTGTAGAAGTGGGTTTAAGAGAGAATTAAAGAGAGGAATTTGAGAGAAAAAAACCTTTCTGAAGAGTTTTGCCCCAAAGGGGAGCATTTCCTCACAGGTGGTAGAAGCTGAGAGTAAAGTAAGCAAAAACAAAATGCCCAGATATATGCATTAGCAGGAAGTCTTTAACTGGTAGATAAGTGAGAAGGTTATATTTGATACAACTCTAATCTTTAATGTTGATAATATATGAGGCAGGCATCCAGGCTTCCCCACAAAAATATGCATCAGTGCCACTACCCTAGGCAAATTACCAAATTGGACAGAGAAATGGTCTAGTATTATCTGTTATGTTCCTAGATTTACTTATTTTCACATATTTACCTTTTTTGATAACTTTTAAGTTCTCTCTTAGCAAATTTAAATTATGCAATATGGTGATTATATATACCTATATCTGTATCTATCTATCTATCTATCTATATATATATATATATCACAGATAAAGCCAAGGTATGGAAACATACCTAGGTTGTTCAGATCATAGTTGTTAGATATAGAGATAGATATCTCACATTTTCTTTACCCATTCATCGTTGACAGACACTTAGACACTTAGGCTGTTTCCACACCTTGGCCATTGTAAATAATGCTGAAAGGAACATGGGAATACAGATATATCTTTCAGATAATGATTTCCTTTGGATATATACCTAGAAGTCGTATTGCTGGATCATATGGTAGTTCTATTTTTATGTTTTTGAGGAACCCCTGTACTGTTTTCCATAGTGGCTGCACCAGTTTCCATTCCCACCAGCAGTGCACATGGATTCCCTTTTCTCCACATCCTTGCCAACATTTGTTAGCTCCTGTCTTTTGATGGTAGGTCTCCTAGCAGGTGTAAGTATATATCTCATTGTGGTTTGGTTTGCATCTCCCTGATGATTAGTGATGTGGAGCACCTATTCATGGACCCTTTGGCCATTTGTATATATTCTTTGGGAAAAGGTCTATCCAGATACTTTGCCCATCTTTTAATTGGGGTATTAGTTTATTTGCTATTGAGTTATATGAGTTCCTTGTATATTTTGGACATTACTCCTGATCAGACTTGGTTTGCAAATATTTTCTCCCATTCTATAGGTTGCCTCTTCATTTTGTTGATCGTTTCCTTTGCTGTGCAGAGCTTTTTAGTTTGATGTAGTCCTGCATGTTTATTTTTGCTTTTGTTGCCTTTGCTTTTGGGTCAAATCCAAACACTCGTTGCAAAGACCACTGTTGAGGCACTTACCCCCTAAGTATTCTTCTAGCACTTTTACAGTTTCAGGTTTTAGGTTCAAGTCACTAATGCATTTTGGGTAGATTTTGGTGCATAGTTTAAGATAGGGGTCTGTCATGTTCCTAGATTTAAAATCGACCAAGACCAGCCCCATTTTCTGCCCAGAGTGCTGTGAAAACCAACATAGAACCAAATATTTGGATATAAGTAAAAATGTTAAAACTTCCATTTCAGAAGCTGAGGATTCTCAGGACCAAGAAAAAATGTGCAGTTATAGCTGAAAATCCAATCAGAGGTAATCCTTGGTTTCAACTAAGTCATTTAAAAACATCTGTCACCTAGAAAGCAAATCTTTGTGATACCATAAGTACTAAGAATAGCAAGAATAAATATATTGGGTTGGCCAAAAAGTTCGTTTGGGGTTTTTCGTAACATTTTATGGGAAAACCCGAACAAACTTTTGGGCCAACCCTATAAATAATACACAAAACCTTACAGATGGATAGTGTTTTACTATATCTCCAATTATGTATGTCCAGGCAATCCATAACTTTAATACTGCCTATCAATCAGCTTTTGATGAGTCATTACTATCCTGTCCTTCCCCCTTGGAGCTGAATTACATTGATTTTCTGGCCTTGAGTTTGCTTTCTATGTTTGATGAAATATTACTTTTAAGACCCACAGTTTCAAAATATTGACACTTCTATTTATTCTCAGCCATAAATTACCCTATTTTAATTTTGAAAATTACAGTTGCTTCCAAAGGCTATTTGTTGTTGTGAAGGTGTTAATTATTTTCTGGGCCTAAATTGTGGTAGCTGGCCTAATTATTGAAGTACCAACACTGAACTCGGTTTATTATTGCTTTGAGTTAGGTCCACTGAGGGACTGACCTAAAATGCCTTTTATTTTTAAAGCTGAAAAATTTAATAGCGTTGGTTGGATTGTTGCAATAGCTTCCTAACCAGTCTCTCTGGTTTCATGTTCACCCTCCAGCCCACAGTCTGTTCTCAAGGTAGCAGCCAAGTGAACCTGTTAGTGCAAAAATCATGTCATGTCACTCCTCTGTTAAAACCTTCCAAGGGCTTCACTTCACTCAGAAAAAAATCCTTACCTGGACTTCTTAGGCCCTATGTAATCTAACCTCTGCTCCATACCACAACTTGAGTGAATCTCACAAATATCATGTTGGGCAAAAGGAAACACAACAAAGAAATACATATGGCATTATTCCAAAACACTTTTTAAAAACAGGCAAAATAATGTGTTAAAAGTAATAATAGTCGTTATCTTGGAGGAGGAGGGAATGGTAGCAAGTAGAGAAAGGAACAAGATTTCTGGGATATGGACAGTGCTCTCTGTCTCTTGATCTGGGTGTTGGTTCACAGTTTTTTCACTTTATGATAATTCACTGAGCTGTATACCTCCTATTTGTGCACCTCCCAGTAGGTTCATTATACTTCAGTAAAAACACTTGCCAGAGAGAGAGCAGGAGGTCAGGAAGTAAACATGGAAAGCACGAAACGGTTCTTTTAAGACACTTTACTCTAACAGAGAACAGAGAAATGGAGCAGAAACTGAAAGTGAGGTCAGGTCAAAAGAAGGTTTTTATTTGGTTTGTTTTTTTTTTAAAAATGAGAGACATTAAAGCATGTTTACTTTGCTATGGGACCTTTCCTGTGTAAAGGACTATCCAGGGTTCAAGAGGGAGAGGGGCAACTGCTAGAGGAACTTCCTGGAGTCGTCGAGAGGGGATGAGACTCCAGACTGGAGTAAAGGGTGGGCCTGGAAAGTAGCAGGGTACAAAGGATCCTGCTCATGATGGCTGAATTCTATAAGAAGAGCTTGGGTTCAGGGTTGGGGAGTGGCTGGGTCCAAATAGGAGATGTCAAAGAGCTATAATGGTGGGAAAGTAACACGAGAAGCTTAGACTTCTGGTAGCGACTGTATAAAAGGCGTGGAAAGGCGTGATGGGATTATTAGTCTCTGTGGCCTTTTAGGGGAAGATGGGCAATCACGTCTAATTATAACCTCTTTTGAGGGTTGGTTTCAATTTATAGAGGAGGGGCATTTTGTGGTAAGAGGAAGAAAACACAGTGCCCCTCTTATGGCCCGTATGGCCCCTCTGGAGGAGGAGAAAGTCTTGAACTTACAATAAATTCCTAGATATAGAATTGTGGAATTAAAGCTATGTACATTTGACATTTTGATGGATACTGCCAAAGAAGTAATGCAAATTCAAACTCCTTTCCACATATATGAGTTTTCCCCCACCCCCTTGCCAGCACTGTGTTAACGTTTATAATCTTTGCCAAATCCAGTAGGTGAAAAATAGCTCATTGTTTTATCAATGATTATTGAAAACATCTTTCCATATATTCACTTCCCTTATATTTCTTCTTTATGAAATGCTGTTCATGACCTTTGCCCATTTTTCTCTCTATTTGTCTTTTTCTTACTGATTTAAAGAGTTCTTTGCATATTAAGGAAACAAGCCATTTGCCAGTCACAATTGAAAATACAGTGTGTGTGTGTGTGTGTGTGTGTGTGTGTGTGTGTGTTTAATCACATGTGTCTGGACCTCACTGTCACTCTTTAAAAGAAGCCATCACTTCAAGTTTATAGAAATATTTATCTGTTTTCTTTAATGAGTTTTTGGTTTTGTTTTTTAATTCCTAAATCTTTAATATATCAGTAATTAATTTTGTTGACTGAAGTAGGAATGCAGCTTAACTGCTGTTTTTCCTCCCAAATAGCTAGCAGTGGTCCCATCATTGTTTCTGGGATAATCTGCGTTCCCTTAACATACTTGAAATGCCAACTTTATCCTCCCCAGTTTCCAAAGCACTCACCACTTAGCTCTAGAGGAGGCTCATCTGGATCCAGTCACAGGCTATCAATCCAAGGACTTCCCTTCCTCCTTCTCGGCACATGGAATACTTGGCACTGACTCCACGGCTCTGAACTCTGAATCTGGGGTTACATTAATCTGAGTCTCTTACTGTGTTTCTGTGCCTTTCAGACATTAATTTCTGCTTATTGTTATTGACTGGAAATAAACAAGATTAGCAAATAATTGAGTCTCCTTCCTACATTTGTTATTAAAATAGAAATTTATTACCTTAGGAAGACTTTGTTAACTCTCTGGAAATGGCTGATCTTTGAAAATATTGGCTGATGATAACTTCTTCCTTAAAGTGCTCACACATTCTTTTTCTCATGGTCACCCTCTGCGCATGTATTCTATTCAAGTACAATCTCCCTCAGCAACATGATTGAAGCTACTCAGCTAATTGGCCATTAGAAAAAATCCTATCAAAATTATTAAAATAAAATGTATGCCTTACGTATTCATTTTCTGGAAGGTTCATATGAATGGGATTCTCAATTGCTGACAAAGCTGGATAACTGAGGCCTTGCTGTAGTTACTGGTGTATGTATTCTCTCTATAACCTTGTATGACCACACTTCACTTTTCCACAAACGAGAAAGCACTTTCATCATTACACCAATAACAGCACCCGCTCCAATCTGGTGCTTGGATGCCAGTGACTTCTGAACCACACAGGACCAAGACCTCGATCCACAGATCCCCGTTACAGTGCCCTCCTCGCCCTCCTTTGCAGCCAAGATTCTCTGGTTCTCTGGTTCTTTGTCGTAGTGACTCTTGCACGTTCATTCCCTTGACTCCCCAGCCCCTACTTCCCTGCTGAAAGTGCTCAGTGAAACTCTAGTTAAATCTCTGCTACTCAAGTCAGCCTCCAGGCAGGTTCAGAAAAAACACACAAACACATGCTGACTGCACTCACTTCAGATTCACAACTGTGCCCTTCAAGCGAGCTCTCGTGTGCACAGCAGCCCCACACTGCAGGGTTTATTCCCGCTCCTGCTCTCCTAGCAAATCATTTCAAACGCCCTCCTCTTCTCCAACCTTCCGTAACTCCCACCATCACCTGTCACCACTCCTGCCCCTGAGCCCCACGTGCTGCCTCTCCCCCGTTACCCACCACGGGCTGCACCCCTCTCATCTGAACGACCCTCTGGCTACTCAGGAACATTTGCTCCAGCAGTTACCCGTTCTCTCTTTGCAGTGTAAACCTTTCCTCCTTTACAGGATCATTGTTATCAGCATACAGTCATGCAGAAGTTTCCCCCGTCTTAAAAACATCCTATTCTAACTCCACATGCCCCCACAACTGCTCCAGCCCTCAACCCACCCTGTGGAGCACAACTCCAACAAGAGCTGTCTGTTCTTGCTGTCGCTCCATCTTCTCCCATCTTCTGCTCTTGTTCCCAGTCTCCGCTCTGCCCAACGGCACTCAGGCTGGTCCTTTCAAAATCCACATCAGGTCCCGTACCTCCTCTGCTCTCTCTTCCATGGGGAAGAAACCGAAGTCCTAACAGTGGCTTTTGAGGATCAACATCGTGTTGCTCCCCATCCTCTCCTCCTCCAATCCATGCCAGCCTCACTGACCTCCTTGTGCTCTTCACATACACCAAGCTCATTCCCACCCAGAGCCTTTGCAGTCCTTGTGCTTTTTACCTGGAACAGTCTCTTCCCAGATCACCAAATGGCTTGCTCTCATTTTAGTTAAGTTTCTTCCAAATGCCAACTTCTCAGAGAAACTCCCCTGACCTCCCTGCCTAAAATAGCATCCTAACTCTACCCTGCCCCTGCTTCCTTCCTTCCTTCAGGTATTTATCACAGCTCATGGCTAGCTGACATAGCATTTTATATTTATTTATTTTACGTAGTTCCGCCCCCGCACCCCTAGAACCTAAGCTCCTTGAAGTTAGGGAGTTTGCTAGAACACTGTCTGTCACATAGAGGGTACTCAATAAATATTTGTTGGCTGAATGTATCATGCAGATATATTTCATAATTCTGCAGACACAATTGACATTTACTGTAATATTGTTTATAAAAACAAAAAAATAAACATGGAGGAAAAAAACCCTAAATCCCTGTCATTGGGAAATTAGTCAAATATATTTTGAGACAGTCTTAAAATAGAACACAATATCAGTTATTAAAAAAAAAAAAAAGGATGAAAAACTGAAACCATTTCCACCAAGATCAGGAACAAGACAAGTTTGCCCACTCTCATCACTATTATTCAATATAGTTTTGGAAGTTTTAGCCACAGCAATCAGAGAAGAAAAAGAAATAAAAGGAATCCAAATCAGAAAAGAAGAAGAAGTAAAGCTGTCACTGTCTGCAGATGACACGATACTATACATAGAGAATCCTAAAGATGCTACCAGAAAACTACTAGAGCTAATCAATGAATTTGGTAAAGTAGCAGGATACAAAATTAATGCACAGAAATCTCTTGCATTCCTATACACTAATGACGAAAAATCTGAAAGCGAGATTAAGAAAACACTCCCGGGCTCCCCTGGTGGCCGCAGTGGTTGAGAGTCCGCCTGCCGATGCAGGGGACACGGGTTCATGCCCCGGTCTGGGAAGATCCCACATGCCGCTGAGCGGCTGGGCCCATGAGCCATGGCCGCTGAGCCTGCGCGTCCAGAGCCTGTGCTCCGCAACGGGAGAGGACACAACAGTGAGAGGCCCGCGTACCACACACAAAAAAAGAAAACACTCCCATTTACCATTGCAACAAAAAGAATAAAATACCTAGGAATAAACCTACCTAAGGAGACAAAAGACCTGTATGCAGAAAATTATAAGACACTGATGAAAGAAATTAAAGATGATACAAATAGATGGAGAGATATACCATGTTCTTGGATTGGAAGAATTAACATTGTGAAAATGACTCTACTACCCAAAGCAATCTATAGATTCAATGCAATCCCTATCAAACTACCACTGGCATTTTTCACCGAACTAGAACAAGAAGTTTCACAATTTGTATGGAAACAAAAAGTCCCCGAATAGCCAAAGCAATCTTGAGAAAGAAAAACGGAGCTGGAGGAATCAGGCTCCCTGACCTCAGGCTATACTACAAAGCTACAGTAATCAAGACAGTATGGTAAAAAAAAAAAAAAAAAAAGACAGTATGGTACTGGCAAAAAAACAGAAATATAGATCAATGGAACAGGATAGAAAGTCCAGAGAGATAAACCCATGCACATATGGTCACCTTAACTTTGATAAAGGATGCAAGAATATACAATGGAGAAAAGACAGCCTCTTCAATAAGTGGTGCTGGGAAAACTGGACAGCTACATGTAAAAGAATGAAATTAGAACACTCCCTAACACCATACACAAAAATAAACTGAAAATGGATAAAAGACCTAAATGTAAGGCCAGACACTATCAAACTCTTAGAGGAAAACATAGGCAGAACACTCTATGACATAAATCACAGCAAGATCCTTTTTGGCCCACCTCCTAGAGAAATGGAAATAAAAACAAAAATAAACAAATGGGACCTAATGAAACTTCAAAGGAAAGGAAACCATAAACAAGACGAAAAGACAACACTCAGAACGGGAGAAAATATTTGCAAATGAAGCAACTAACAAAGGATTAATCTCCAAAATTTACAAGCAGCTCATGCAGCTCAATGTCAAAAAAACAAACAACCCAATCCAAAAATGGGCAGAAGATCTACACAGGCATTTCTCCAAAGAAGATATACAGATTGCCAACAAACACATGAAAGAATGCTCAACATCATTAATCATTAATCATTAGAGAAATGCAAATCAAAACTACAGTGAGATATCATCTCACATTGGTCAGAATGCCCATCATCAAAAAATCTACAAACAATAAATGCTGGAGAGGGTGTGGAGAAAAGGGAACCCTCTTGCACTGTTGGTGGGAATGTAAATTGATACAGCCACTATGGAGAACAGTATGGAGGGTACTTAAAAAACTAAAAATAGAACTACCATACGACCCAGCAATCCCACTCCTGGGCATATACCCTGAGAAAACCATAATTCAAAAAGAGTCATGTACCACAATGTTCACTGCAGCTCTATTTACAATAGCCAGGACGTGGAAGCAACCTAAGTGTCCATCGACAGATGAATGGATAAAAAAGATGTGGCACCTATATACAATGGAACATTACTCAGGCATAAAAAGAAATGAGGGCTTCCCTGGTGGCGCAGTGGTTGAGAGTCCGCCTGCTGATGCAGGGGACATGGGTTCGTACCCCGGTCTGGGAAGATCCCACGTGCCACGGAGCGGCTGGGCCTGTGAGCCATGGCCGCTGAGCCTGCACGTCCAGAGCCTGTGCTCTGCAACGGGAGAGGCCACAACTGTGAGAGGCCCGTGTACCACAAAAAAAAAAAAGAAAAAAAAAAGAAAGAAATGAAATTGAGTTGTTTGTAGTGAGGTAGATGGACCTAGAGTCTGTCATAGAGTGAAGTAAGTCAGAAAAACAAATACCTTATGCTAACACATATATATGGAATCTAAAAAAAAAGGTCACGAAGAACCTGGGGCAAGACAGGAATAAAGACGCAGACCTACTAGAGAATGGACTTGAGGACACAGGCAAGGGGAAGGGGAAGCTGGGACGAAGTGAAAGAGCGGCATGGACATATATACACTACCAAACGTAAAATAGTTAGCTAGTGGGAAGAGGCCGCATAGCACAGGGAGATCAGCTTGGTGCTTTGTGACCACCTAGAGGGGTAGGATAGGGAGGGTGGGAGGGAGACGCAAGAGGGAGGAGATATGGGGACATATGTATATGTATAGCTGATTCACTTTGTTGTAAAGCAGAAACTAACACACCATTGTAAAGCAATTATACTCCAATAAAGATGTTAAAAAATAAATTAATAAATTAATAAATTAATTAAAAAGGATGAAAGTCTTGACATCCAGATATAGAAAATATCCACAAATGAGTTAAGGGCCGGGGGGGCGGGAAATGAGTGCAGAACAAGAGAATACGATCCCCATCTTGTAAGAAATCTAAATGTCTCTCCATGTGCATAGCTTATGTTCTTATATGCATAAACCTAGAAGGAAACTCACTCAATTTGTTAAGAGTGGTTACCACAAAACAGCAGGATTTCAAGGGAAGGGAGCGAGATTTTTACTCTATTTTATACAGGTTTTGTTTAAATTTTATAAGGCCATATTACTTTTATATTCCAAATTAAAATATCTTTCAAAAGATACCAATGATTAATGTTTGTTGGTGGTGTCTGTGGAAGAGTCGGGAAAGCAAAAATTAGGGGGGAAAGATGAACAGTGGGACGCTGCGTGCTTTCAGCAAAGCCGGGACAGAGTAAAGCTTGTGCACAGAGAATAAGCAAGGATGATGAGCAATATGTTTCACGTACTCCTACCATAGGAAAGGTGCTCTCCTTAATGACAGGTCGTGTGCATTTTCTTGAATCCTCAGAACAAATTTGCTAGTTAGGTATTAGCTCCTTACACGAGAAAAATGAGGCTCAGAGAAACTGGTTTTATTTCTCAAGAGCCCCGAGTAAAGCCCAGAAGCATCGGTGCGGGGTTCAAATCGACTGCTGCCTTTCACACAGCTGAGCCCCTCCAGCCGGGGTGTGGTGGCAGAAGGGATGGATACCCGGGTCTGGAGGTCACCAACCGGGGAGTAGGCCCCTAAGCGACCCTGGCAGCATGTGGAGAAGCCACACAAACTCTTATTCCCTCCCTGCTCCAAAAAAGCTTCGCCTGAGGCTGGTGGGAAGAGGAGGCTCACGGTCCTGCCACGTGGAGTGCCAGGACTTCACGTCACCGTCAGGGGCTAAAGAATCCCAGCAGCTCACCGGCAGCCCAGCACCCTCACTGTTTGGGATCCTCCACAGCTGGGAGGAGTGCCCTGAGATGACAAGGAGAACGGAGGTTCTCTCTCCTCCTGTGCGTGGCATCCTGGTGAGCGGAGGCTACAGCGAGGGCCAGCGGCAAGGTAACAGCAGCTACCTTTGGGGAGCTCTACAGTGGGCCAGGACCCTTGTAAACATTACCTTCAAGCCTCAGAACCTCAGTAAGTACAGGAATATTGTTACCTCCATTATAGGGAAGAGGAGACAGGTGTAAGGAGATAAATAACTTATGTAAACACGTGCAGCTAATGAGAGGCGGAACTGAGCTAAGACCGCGCCATCCGGACTAACCTCATGCTCTCTCCAAGACACCGGGCTGCCTCTCTGGGTGGCTTAGGGGCCCACGTGCAAGGTACTCAGTGCCCCGAGCATCAGGCATGGAGGAAGAGGAGGTAAGGGCCAGGGAGATGGCAGAGAGCGAGCAGCGTTAGGGCCGTGTTGCAGGAGGCCTGAATGGGCCACAGGAAGACTGCAATCACCCAGGGCTCTGCCTTGCCTTTGTTTAAGTGGGACCAGAATATCCATGTGTAGACAGTGAAAAATAATTTTCAGCTGGAAGCCTGCTGTGCCTGGCTTGGCCTGGCCAATGGGATCTGATTAGTATTCTTGAACTTTCATTAGCATTTGACGGAAATACCCAAATGACACAAAGCCAATCCTAGTAGCTGATAGTTAACATTTTAACCCAATCTCTCTAAGGCAGTTAAGCATCTCCTTTTTGCAAACTATTTTGTGCAATAAGCAAACCATTTATGCAATCACCCTCGCATTCACCTCCCCGAAACCAGTCCAGAGGATGTGGCTCCTTGTAGAGTTAATTTACATCATTGGCTGCTGGGCTGGAGAAGTGGGAGTCTTTTCCCAGCCTTGGCTGGACCAGGGCCAAGGGTGTAAGCGCAAATCCCTTCACATGATTTCCCTGGAACTGCCTCTTGGGCTGACACGATCACGCCCCTGAAAGCAGCATTTTACTGCATCCTTTGTTGTACGTTTTCCATTTTAGGGAGAATTGATAGCGAGACTAAGAATAAACACATTCTCTGCCAGTCAGATTCTGTGGCTAGGTTTTTAAAAAGGACCTGGCCAGCAATAACATTTATATTGAAACTCAGCTCTTGCTTCACAGGGTGAGGGCACTGATGGTCAAGAAAGGAATTCCCCTCCCCATATACAATTCTTCTCACATGTCTGGAGAAAGCAGGGGAGTATCAGGAGCTCAGAGTAAATCCTGCAGTAGTTTCTCGGTTGCCTAAGATTAGGATTAACCCTTTAAAGTCTTTTTATGCCTAGACAATACATTCATATTCAAGTTTTTCAAAACTCTATTTTTTGCTTCTAAAGAAAAAAGATTACTTAATTGATATCTCACCTCTTTACCTTTCCCTTAACTCCATCAAAGGCTTAGAGGCATTTTCATCCAGGTCCTGACTCACTAACCCAATTGAAGAGTTTAACTTCTTGTTACACTGGAAAAAAAGTCTGGAGTGTCTCCTTTAGCAAGATATTTTAAATCATTATTTTACTAGTTAAATGTCATAAAGGGTAGTCCAATAATAGTGCTCCAATAGGAGACAAAAATCAATGCTTCAACCACCATGGCCTCCTTTTTTATGATAGTAAATAAAATCTAAAGATACTAAAGAAAACAAGTAATCCCAAAGGGAAGTGAATCTGATGGGTTTCTCCACACTCTTAACTGAATGCTTTAAAAACAGCAGATTCAGGGGTATTAGAACACCACAACATGAGAGAACTAGTATTAGTCCACAGCAGTAGGGGAAAAAACGAGTTTACACTTGTTTCTGTGCACCTATCCTAACATACACATGAGCATGAGAGAGATTTTCCACTTCCCAATAGTTTGCAGTTCAACACTGAGATGCACTTTAGGTCTATGGGGAAAATAACCTGGAAGGAGTTTTCACAGTGTTTGCAAAGTTGACACCTGTTATCGGGGGTTTAAAAATGGCGTGGAGTCTTGTAAGTCCTAAGTCACAGAACTTTTTAAAATTTGGCTATTATTTTGAAGAACACGAGAAAATAGCCTGAGACAGGATACAGGAGGAGGAATTCAGTGTTTTAGAAAATACACCACTCCCAGCACCCTCACATAGCCGATCTGGGGAAGAAAGAAGTGGAAAGGAATATCTGTCTGCAAAGACGGTTTAGCAGACTCCGTTTCAGACCAAGTTTGTGCACTTTAGAAGCCTATTTCCTGGCCGTACTCAAGCCCACCTAGTTTACAATCTGACTTCTAGAAATGTGTGCTTTGAGCAAAAATGAAAACTACTTTTTTCTAGGGTCAGATGAGTAAAATTCAGCAGCATCCAGCATACTATGCAATGTAATTGTGTGCGTGTGTTTGCATCTTCCTGTTTTCTTGTTTTCAGAAAGGATGTTATTCTGGGATGTTAAATCCACCTGGAAAACTAGAGAGATGAGGGGTTTCTCTGTCTTCCATAGGGGTGTCATGTTTCCATGGTGATGAAAGCAGCTCTTGATACCTGATTAACCAAGGTGATCCCTGGGCTTCCTGCTTCCTCATTCCATGTAATGGGGAGACAGGCAAAGGGAAAGAGGCAACCGACAGCAGGCCAGAAAGTCAGAAAGAAACGTGTGGGAGGCTTAGGTTTGGTCTCAGGAATTTTGTGATGATAGGTCAATGCCAAGTATTCAGAGAAATGACATGTTTTCTGTAGTTTGTTATATTGCAAAAGTGGCTTTCTGCTTTTAACAACCCCTGTAATTTTACAAACATGAAAATTTAATAAACGTGAGAAAGCAACTCCCTTCATACAAGTTTTTACTGCCATCTAGACAAAAGAGAGTGAGTGAGACAGACCTCATTTTCACGGTTTTCACTCTTTCCAGTTATTCCTGCTGAAAACTCCCTGGGTCCTTTCCCACCTTTGAATTTCCCCACAGCCATACTCTGGGTGTGCAGTGTTTTTACCCAATCATCTAACTTACCAAAGCAGTTTCTGAAACTCACCTCCTCAGCAAAACCTTTCTCCGTCGCCCAGTGGGGCAGCAATGATCCTGTCCTGTGACCTGCGGAGATTTGGGAGCATATGCTCCCCCTGCTTCATCTCCTGACATCCGCTCTCAACACACACGGGATTAGCATGTTACGAAACTAACAGTGGCTCCAAAACCTGGCTGCACATCAGAATCACCCTATGCAGATTACTGGGACCCATTCTAGAATTATAGAATCAGAATCTCTGAGACAGGAGCTCCCAAATGCATGGTTTTCATAAATCTACAAGGGCTTCAGGTTTGGAAGTCAATGACATACGGTTTTAGTTTGCATCTATTCTGTTTTCGTGTCTCCTCTGGATATCTGCATCCATTTATGTGCACTGGGGGTTTTTAAGGAGGATAATCAGATGCCTGCAACACCTCGGGCAGTGTTTGTTAAAACGTGGATCCCCAGGTACCAGCTCAGCCAAACCTACCCATCTGACCCTGTGGGCCACGGCCTGGGAATGTGCATTTTAACGTGCTGCCACTCTCCAGCCCCCAAGCGATTCTCTTTGCAGGGGACAAACTGGAATACCTATAGGGACCAGGCAAGTCATTGCAATGAAGGAGGCAAGCTGGGTGGGATGTGACCAGAGGGAACCTGACACCCCATACACAGGGCTAGGTACTACTTACCTGAGCAATGTGTTGCTATTTCGCCAAAGTAGAAATAGAGCCAGTATTGCTGATGTTTTGAATTTTTCAGAAGCTAGAAATTCAGAGAAATTTAATTTCTCACAAGCGTTGGGGAGAGGGGGAATTAGATGAAGGTGGTTTCCAAAAGTACAAACTTCTGGTTATAATACTAGGGATATAATGCACAGCATGATTAATATAATTAACCCTGGTGTACGTTATGTATGAAAGTTGTTAAAAGAGCAAATCCTAAGAGTTGTCATCACAAGGAAGGATATTTTTTCTTTGATTTTGTATCTATATGAGTTGATGAGCATTCACTAAACTTCCTGTGGTCATCGTTCCATGATGTACGTAAGTCAAGCCATGATGCTGCACACCTTAAACCTATACAGTGCTGTATGTCAATTATACCTCAATAAAACTGGAAGGAAAAATAAATTTTAAAAAAACCACAGTAAACAAACACAGCTGCCATGGGCAAGTTGTACCCTCTGCCTTAGAGGGCTCTACCCACGTGTCTCAAATCTCTGGTAACTTACAGTATCATGTGACATTGGGGGCCTGACCCAGTGACTTCTTATGATGAATGACAATAGAATTGCAGGGTCAGAAGGCCCTTGTGGATCGTCCCAGCACTTAATGACTGAATCCCCCACTTCAACATTCCCCCACCCCTGGCTGACGGCGCCCTAAACTGCGTCCTCTCTCACCCAGAGCCCCCGCCTGTGCTGCACGGATCCGCGTGTGTTCTAGCTGCTTCCACTAGGCTACCCCCCACGCACCCTATGCAGCATGTTCCCAGGTGACACTGTCATCATCCAGCGCCATCCCTCCAAACGCTCTTTTCCTTGTGCTCCCCCAGCGAGCGTCTATGTGATCTGTCCAGCAACCGAAGCCAGAAACCCGGGTGTTGTCCTTACCACTTTGCCCTTATTCACCACCCCTGTATGGGATCAGCTACCTACTCTTGCTAACTCTGCCTCCTTAATATCAACCAGATTTGCCTCTTCTCTTCATCCCCACAGCCAACGACGTATTGCGGGCCATCTCTTGTCTGAATTACTGGAATGGCCACTCCTTCCCCCGAGGTGCTTTAAGCCCCCTTCGATTCGTTCTGCCTTTAACTCACCAAAGCCAGAGTGCTCACCCTAAAACGCGTATCTGATGATGTCAATACCATGTCAGCAACGAAAGAACTGTTCAAAGTTCCAAGAGGGCAGTGTCATGTGGCCCTTGCCTGTCTCTCTCCGCTCCCGCCTGTCTCCCTGCTCCATCCCTCCTCCATCCCACACCTGAGCTCTCTGCACAGCCACGTGGAATTACCTTCACTTCAAACGTGTCATGCTGCCCTTTCGTTCGTTCCTTTGCAAATACAGTTCTCTCTGCCTGAAAACTTATCTCCCTAACCAGTCCCCAAATCTCCACCTCTTGGCTTAGTTTATGCCTTCCGGTCCTTAAAATCTCAGCTTAATCATTGTTATAATTGTGGTGGCGATGATAATGATAATGACGTGTATTAAATGCTTCCTATGCGCCAGACGCTGTTCTAAGAGCTTTCACATATATTATTATCTCTTTTAATCTTCACAACAACCTGAAGAGGCAGGTACTGTTACCACCAGTTTCAGAAATGAGGATAGCGCAGACGTCACTACCCCTAAAACCTCCCGTGAATCCCCAGAATGGTGTGGGTGTTGCTTTTGAGTATTTCATAGTCTCCCCCCGCATAGCACTCACCAAACTCTACTGCAGTTCCAGCCTACCTGTCTCTCCCAGTAAACTTTAAGCTCCTAGACAAAAAAAGTAAAAAAGACGATGTCATATATATAGTTGTTTTCCCAGCATTTAAGACAATGCCTGCCAAATAGTTACTGAACAAGTTAATAAATAACTGAATGATTTTTGAGGTGTTCAACATTTGCATGTTCTCCACTGGACACACAACAGTTTGTTTATAAACACGACCAATGACTGCCATTTCTGCTACGCTGGGAGACCATACAACTCACATATTAGAAAAGTATGGTGAGGGGTAGGAAATAAGTGTAAACAGACTAGTGATACACTCTCAATAAAAACCACCGTGACGAATAGCCAAATATCCACTTCCACTCCTCCTTCCCTCTTGACCTCAAACGGGTCCCTAAGGGCTTGACCACGTCCCCCTCTTTCCCTTCTCATAATCATCACCCAGGTCCAGACGCCTCCCTCCTTTTGGGTCCTCATTCCCCCAGGTACCCATCCAAGCACGTGTACATCCAGCCAGCCAGCCAGCAAGACGGCTGACAATGAGGGTCTAGAAACAAGTAAGGCCAAGTCCCTCTCCCTCAAGGCTATGTCTCATAATTTGCCTAAAACCACAGAACGGGCTCAATAAATATCTGCTTCTGCCCCTACTCCCTGTCTGGATAGGGACAGGAACTGCTATAACCACCAATGTGAAACCTGCGAGCTGCCAACTTTTCAAGACAGACTCTTTGCACCTTTTCATTGTGAAAACAACACTGCAACTGTCTCGTGACCGGTCAACCTGATTTTACAAAGGAAAAGTGTGTTCTTCTTTACAGGCTGAGGCCCAACTAACCTTTCCTCCCCGGCTGAGAGTTGAACTTACTTGGAAGAGCATAATTTATTAAAACTAAAATTCTGGTATTAAAAATGAATTTGGACATTTGCATGAAGTTCAGGATCATGGGAACCAGCATTGAAAAAAAAGACGGATCTGGTCGTCTCCTCTTCATGTTGAAAGGAAAAAGGGGATTGATACCAGCAGGTAGACAGGATCTGTGGGTCACCTCTCTAGGTAGAATTCCCAGCCACAGGCTGTGTCTCATGGTCCACGTGTGAATTTAGGAAAACGCTGACGCAAAGAAAAAGTCCCAGTAGAAATTAAGACCAGCTGCGAACATATGAAGTCATCCCAAAATACTCAAAAATACCTCAACAGGTTCTCCTACAATGTCAAAGCCGTTACTACCCCCAAAGGCAAGAGTCGAGCACACATTTATAATAATAAGCATAGAACCTTAGTTGGAAACTTCTAGTTCCTTTATCAAGTTTGTCAAACATCTACAAATTCCATCGCCATGCCATCCTCAAAGAAAAGTTATACAATTTAACATGAAAATTTGGCTATGCTGAAAGTAATTTTCCAACTCCTCAAAAATCTAGTAAAATTAAAGTCCCTACACAGTACTACTAAAAGAGGGAACACATATTTATTAAACAGAACAAAAATGGGTTACCATTTTGAGGGTCAGAACTGAATATTTTGTTTAACAATAATACTTATATTATGCATAAGAACACTTTAGTGAAATATAAAACAAACATTTTTCTCCCCTTATTTTCAACAATCTTTTCTGATACCCATAGGGAGAAGGAGATGAAAAACAAAGAAAGACCTGGAGGTCTGTAACTAAGGAGCCAGAAAGAAAAATTTACCTATTAGCTATCATTTCACTCAAGGGATGGTGAAATGCAAAAACAAACATGTCAATTTATTCATTAGTAGTCAAGTGAGGAGGTAAACGCCTCTCTCGAACTATGGTATCTGAGTTTGAATAGTGAATAACGAAGGAAGCTCTCTAAAATGTCAAATGTGGAAACGATACCACCTAGAAATAAGTGACAGTAATTCACAGTGATACTAAAAATAAGAATCAAGTTGCAATACCTGTACTTAGTGACACCAATGCACTTTACCGAGTCTACGTGGATCTTCTTTATCATGTACCTTTTGCATAAATTGTGGAATATTTTTTGAGGAAAAAAAAAAAAAAAAGAGTCTAGGTCACCTAGGCCATTTGTTCTTGTAGCACCTGGGTTGGGGGAGATCCAAGTATGTGTGAAGATAAGTAAAAACCTATGGCTAGCACTTTTGCTGCCTGTCTTTCTGACTGCAGAAGCTTTTAGCACATTTATCAGAAGCCATACAATGTAAACCTTTTTGATATTAGGTCTCTGGGTGTAGCTTTCAAGATCACTCTTTGTTCCATTCTTCCCGTATTGTCAAACGGCACCCAATAGGTGGTCTAGAGTGTGAATTTCAAACATGTGCTATTAATACGCCCAAAACTGTTGCTGCAAAGGTGAAAAAAAAAAAACACATTAATTGAATCCTAGCCTGTTCTTACTCATAATGCCACAAATACATTTTCTATGTCCTCAAGCAATAGGAAATGATTTGTAAAACCATGAACTCTTCGGGTGAATACACTACAGGGTTTAAAATAGGTATTATTCATAGTTACTAAAAGTAATTATATATGGTTGTAACAATTCTCCAAAAAAACTATATAGAGTAAGGGTAGGTCACAATTAAAAAAATAATATTGCAATCTTTTTTTTTTTTTCATTTACTCTGGTTTTCCTGCTGGTATACTAATGACCATTAGTAACAGTATTGTATCTGTAGATACTTCATATTTTAAAATTTCTTTCTAATGCTCTTTCAAACATTTTTCTCATAAATGTTTTTTGGGAAAGTCACTATTATTCCCACTTTATAGATGTCATATGGAAATAACGGTCCCTACCTCAATGACTGTGTCAAAGATTCATTAGATCACCCACATTAAGTACATAGGGTATCTGGCACATTACTTATTGAGTGCTCAAAACATGGTAACTATTATTAATATGCAAAAGTATCAATAATTATATTAAGGCTATCAGAGTCCATTTTAAGCAGGCCAGTCAAGTTCAGGTCTTCCTCTAGAATTTGACAATTCTTCCCAAAAATGAAGATACCACTGTTTCTATATGCTGATCCATCCGCCTGGAATGCTTTTCCTTTCCTCACTCCCAACTCCTAACCTCTCCACTGAGCTAATTCTTACTCTTTGGATCTCAGCTTACACAGTACTTCCTCCAGGGGTAAGCAGTCCCAATCCTTGCCCACACCCGTATTACCCTATAGACATGAGGGTCTCCTCCTGTGCGCTCTAATGCGCAGCACGACTGCTTGCTTCTATGCCCGCTCCCCTGTGAGACTCAGACTTCATGAGGGCAGGGATTGTGGTCTATCTTTAGATACTACGTTCCCGGTGGTTAGCACAATGCTAGAACACAGTGGGTGCTCAGTAAGTATCTGTGCTATGAGGACACCTGGGATCTGAAATCGGCCTGGTTGGTGTTACAAGAACAGGCTGTCATAGAGTGTGAGTGACTGGTGCCGGCCTAAGAGATAAATCAGCAGCGAGCCACGGGGCCAGTGGAGGGTGCGGCTGGTGGAATGGGAGGTGGCATCGTAGAAAGCGGGGTCGGGCTGGGGGAGCGAGGAGGGGCTCTAGAGGAGATTAGGTTCCGCCTGGTCACTTCCAGTCATAGCAGAGGAGCCACGTCCAGATTCACCAACTCTGGACATGGAGAGAGCAGTGGGGCGGCACGGGGAGCCAGAGCCTGGGCTGACTCCCCTGGGTGCCAGGCGATGAGGTTTCTAACCAGAGCATGAACAACAAAACGCAGGCCAGGGGCCCCTGCTGGCTGGGATGAAGGAGCCCGGCCTGACCCACAGACCCCAGAAGACTTACCAGACAGTTGGGGTGTGCTGTGCACGCCTGGCCCAACACAGAATTGCAGTGCTGAGGAAGAAACTTCGAGACTTTGGGCACAGCTGTTGGAAAATGTACCGAAATGTTCTGATTTGTTACGGCAGCGGCATCATAGGAAGGGACGACTTTAGAATAGTATCTGACAGCATGGAAGGAATTAAGAGAGAGAGCTGTGCTGGGGATTCGGGTTTTATACACGGCACCAATAGTGTTCTCTGACGCAGAGCTCGACTGACCTTTAATAAAAAGAAAGCAAATATCCATCAGTAGATGCAAATCAGTAACCCTGAACTACTATATTTGAAATACATTGCCGTCTATTTCATTTCCTCATGGTACAAACTTAGACTACTGCTATAGTCAAATGCTGATGTAAAAACAAAGTGAACTTTCTGGTAGTGGCATTTAGTGCGATACACACACTATAAATTAGGGTTCACATGTCATTAAAAGACAGATTTTAGAGAAGCATCATACCTCTATGCCACTGTGTGTGCGTGCGCATGTCTCGCCATTATGAAAACTGTGACCATCCCTATGAAGCAAGGGAGAATGCTGGAAAGAAGAACTCCATTCAGCCACAAATAAAGTTTGGTCACTGATTTTCTATCAGTGAAGTGGGTTATATTGTTATATAGCTATATTCTGTGCAGTAACTAGAAGGCAGAAAAAAGTTTTTAATATATAATGAATGTTAACAATGTAATCTCAATATTGGGAATAGCTTTTTTTGTTTTTAAATTTTCTGGCCGCACTGTGTGGCTTGAGGGATCTCCCTGACCAGGGATCAAGCTCATGCCCCCTGCAGTAGAAGCATGGAGTCCAAACCACTGGACTGCCAGCAAATTCCCTGAACACCTATTTATTTTCTTCTGGATACTGATAGTAATAAAGGTAAAGGAACATAACTTTATGTCTACTTTAAATACAAATGTATCTGGAATATTTGTGAAAAATCATTTCGGCAAAACTGTACAGAGACCTGTGAAAAAGGACAAGTAAAGGCAGCCTGATGAAGTCTAATGTTGACCGATATCAGCACTTCTGGGTTACAGGTCAGATTTAGCACAGAAACCAGGGGACTTCAGGTGGCCACTTAACTTCTCCAGCCTTCAATTTACTGGTCTAGGTGGTGAAAGTGAAATCTGAAAGACTTAACTGATTTCAACTATTCCAGTCCTCTTTCAAAAACCATTTGGCAACATGCATGACCAACTGTGCATGTGCTCACGTTCCCTAACTCACTCGTCACTCACTTCCAGGTATCCAGGCCAAGGAAAAGTCCAAAATATAGAAAAATGTATAGGGAAATATTTACTATCATATTATGCATAAAATCACTCTCTCCACAAAACTGCAAACACTAAATGTAGCCACAGGAGGCCGACTACGAAAACTATTCTATAAATCGTTTGATAAATTACTAAAACCATTACAATGGTGCTGAGGGCTGCATAATACAAAATTCAAGTGTACAGGACACAATGTTAAGTAAAAAAGCCAGAGACAAAATTGGAGATCCAATATGATTACTACTGTAGTGTTACCATAGAAAAAAATATATAGAAAAAGACTTGAAGGGAATATGTTTAAAAATGAATACAGTTATTATCTCAGCTGGGTTTTAGTAAAGGACTAATACTGCTTTTCAAATGGAAAAATGTATATAAATAAAATCGAAGTAGGGGTTTTGACTCAGTGACCTTCAAGGTCTTGTCCAGTCTGAACCTGACATAAGCCTATGGTCCTAGTGGATTTGTTTCTTCCCAAGAACAGTCATTTTAGGTGATGCAAAACCAAGAGATCCTGGGGCACAGAAAGGCCTGAAATTACTACCATCACAAGAGTGTTTCAGAGTTTCTGCAGGATATGAATAGTGAAAATGCAGAAGTACTGTGTGTACAAGTAACACTGACAGGCATACACCTGTGGCCCAACCCCTATCTGATTTAATCTGGGTTGATTTAATCACTTTGTGACATTCAGCCATAGCTACTTTAAGTAGATTAACCATGGCTCATGGCTACTTTTTTTCTATTCTCCTTCCCTCTCCCCTAAGTCAGGAAAAAAGTCTAAATTGACGAATAAATACCCTGAGGTTGATTACATGAACAAGGAGGGCAATGTCCTATTTGGAGACCCTTTCTCTCTCTCTTTTTTTTTTTTTTTTTGCGGTACGCGGGCCTCTCACTGTTGTGGCCTCTCCCGTTGCGGAAGACAGCCTCCGGACGCACAGGCTCAGCGACCATGGCTCACGGGCCCAGCCGCTCTGCGGCATGTGGGATCTTCCCGGACCGGGGCACGAACCCGTGTCCCCTGCATCGGCAGGCGGGCTCTCAACCACTGCGCCACCAGGGAAGCCCAACCCTTTCTCTTCTGACTTTAGACACCATCCCCTGTAACCTCGTTTGTTCCCGTTGTTTCCACTGTGTCCTCATAATGTGCATGGTACCTCGACGACAGCACTTAAAAGTAACACACGAATCATATTTTGCTTTATGACCCTGTCTGCTGCTAATTTGCAAGCTCCCTAAGAACAAGAACTGCACCTTGTCTGTCCTCGTGTCCCCATCTTTGAGGCAGAAACATTTAAGCTGAGAACTAAGCGATGACTGGGGGTGAGCCACGCAGAGCGTGGGAAAGGGCATTCCCAGCACAGGGAGGTGCTGACATGAGGCAGTGGAATCCCTTCGAGGAAACCAGTAGAAAGGTGACCTCAGACTCAGGCAGGGGGAGGAGATGGGAGGGCCTCTGGTCATCAGCACCTAACACGCAGGTTACATGCTCCATAACTTACTGGCTTCTCAGTGAAGAATAACCTTTGGGAATATGTACTAAAAGTCACAAACTGGCAGCTGTGTTCTTTTACTCTGGCTCTGCTTTTTTTCCATCTTCTTATTTGTACAAGCACATGGGCATGCCTAGACTTTATAATACAAATAACAAAAATGCCTCCCAGTGGGTAAACACTGAATATTCACAATGGAATATTCACATAATGAATGTTTCTTGATCACCTACTGTGAGCTGGTCATTGTTCTAGGTACTAGAAATACAGCAATGAACAAAAGAGGCCAAAAAAAAAAAAAAAATCCCTGTCCTCGTGGAGTTGATATTCTAGTGGCAGAAGACAGGCAATAAAAAAATAGGCAAGAAAAGAATATTAGAAGGAGAACAGTGCTATGAAGAAAAATATAGCAGAGAGAGTGGATAAGGAGTCCCACGTATTATGTGATGCTGGGAAGGAGCGTGCGGTTTTAACTGGGTGGTTGAGAAAGACTCACTGAGAAGGTGACAATTAAGCAAAGACACAAAGGAGGTAAATCAATTAATACGTTAAATGCTCAGTACAGGCAGACCTTGTTTTATTGCACTTTGCAGACACTCTGTTTTTTACAAGTTGAAGGTGTGTGGCAACCCTACATCAAGTAAGTCTATTGGTGCCGTTTTTCCAACAGCATTTGCTCCCTTAATGTCTCTGTGTCACATGTTGCTAATTCCCACAACATCTTAAACCTTTTCATTATCAGCGTATTTGTTACGGTGATCTGTGATCAGTGATCTTTGATGTCACAACTACTACTTGCTGGAGGCTCAGATGACGGCTAGCATTTTAAAGCAATAACATATTTTAAAATCAAGGCATGGACATTAATATTTGAGACATATGTATTGCACACTTAGTAGACTACGATAGAGTGTAAACATAACTTTTATATGCACTGAGAAACCAAAATATGTGTGACTCTATTGCGATATTCGCTTTATTGCAGTGGTCTGGAACAGGACTCACAATATTTCTGAGGTCTGCCTGTACACTGTTAGCACTGAATTAATATGAATACTTCCCTCCCTTTAGATTCTGTTCAATAATACACAGTCATCAGTGTGCTCATCATCTATCATTAAGATGAGATTTCTGGTAATGAGAGTCCAATTTCAGCCCACTTTCTGGGGTAACACTATTTAACTGCCAGTGGCCAGCCGTGTCTTTCAAGCAGACAGCACCAAAGGATTCAGGGTGTGATCTTCCAGCTATGCCCCATCCCCTGGTTACGGCAGTGCCTGCACAGAAGGCCCAGGGTGAGCAGGACACACAGGCAGGCCCTTGCACACTACAGCCGGCGCACAGGGCGGTGGGCGGAGCTCACCTCTCACAGCTTCATCCAAGGGAGCCCCGGAGGCAGGAACAGAGTACATGTTCAAGCGCTTATTAGCCAGGAATCTGATCCCTCTCACAGGTGAATAAGTGCTTGTCAACACACTGTTTTCTCTTAAAGAAACAAAACATTCTTTAGGCATTTCTCAGGGAAGATGATATGAACATTGCTGAGTTGAACTGCTCTTCTTACATTCAAGTTCTAAAAAGCACAGACAGAGCCTATGCTCTGGATTAAATGTAAGAACAAACTGTAGAAGAGGACTCACGATGGTTCTTTAGGATATGGAGGAATGGTTTACTTTTCCTTTAGAGTTTTTCTTGGTGTACACATTCTAATCAATTTAAATAAGGAAGCATTCATTTGGCACGTCACCTGTTATACTAGAAATGTCTTTAAGGACTCCCACCTGAAAATGGGGCTGGACTGCCCTGGTGACAGAGGAATGCTAGAATCTATTGCATCCTGACTGCATTGTCAGTCACCACAGGCACTACTCGTAAAGCCCCATTTTAGGAAACAACAAAAGAAGAAAGAGTGGGTCAAACGATGAAAGGATCATGGGCCTGAGAATATTACATATTTTATCACTGTAATTAAATGATACACATCAGCAATGGGAAAAGTTTACTGATTCTTTTTTTTTAATAGATCTTTATTGGAATATAATTGCTTCACAATACCGTGTTAGTTTCTGTTGCACAACAAAGTGAATCAGCCATGTGCATACACATGTCCCCATAACCCCTCCCTCTTGAGCCTCCCTCCCACCCTCCCTATCCCACCCCTCTAGGTCATCACAAAGCACCGAGCTGATCTCCCTGTGCTATGCAGCTGCTTCCCACCAGCCAACTATTTTACATTCAGTGTGTATATACGTCGATGCTACTCTCACTTTGCCCCAGCTTCGCCCTCCCAGCCCACGTCATCAAGTCCATTCTCTATGTCTACCTCTTTATTCCTGCCCTGCAACTAGGTTCATCAGTACCATTTAGTTCTCATTATGGGTGGGTTCAGTGCCTGTCTCATTTCTAGCATTAGTACCAGTGGAAAATAACAAGGCCACCTCAGATTCACAAGATTCAGATGATCATACCTTTCTGCCATAATCGTGCCTGGGGCGGATAGCTGGATGGGCATTTGTTGTATCTTACAAAACCTGCTATTGCTCTGAAGTAATTCTGTAATCTAAGAAATGAAGAGAGAAAGAGATTGAGATCCACTTAGATAGCTCTAGCTATAGATTTTTTTCGTATATACACACACACACACATTTCTAACTATAAAAAATAAAAGAAATAAAACTGTAGCATTAAAGCACTGTCTGCGAGAATAAAATTCAAGGACTTGAGAGTCGACTACCTGGCCCATGACGGCTAGAGGGATTCTGTCCCGGACATACTTCATGTAGTCAACTGTTGCCTCGAGAATGGAAGCTGCATCATTCTTTCTCCCCTTCACATACGGCAACAGGGTACGCAGCTGCTCACAGCAATACTTGATTCGTTCTCTGAGCAGAGAAGTGTAATAAATAAGGAAAAATTAGTCTGTTTTCTTCCTTGTGCACAAGGACAACCAATCCCTCCTCTCGGTTTGTTTATAAAGGAACCGGCCCCTGCCTTTCTAGTCTCCGTTTTAGAGGAGGCCCAAGTCCCCACAAGCCAGCAGTCTCCACAGCCCCTGGAATCACAGCTTTCTGGGGCACGGCTCACACTGCTGTCGAGTACAGTGTCTGTGCTGATGGCAGCCCAGCTCACTCTTCCCCGTGAGTGTGCAGGAGGCCCAGACAGACACTGAGGACGCCAGAGAACACCCCTGCTGCCTATGGAAACCTACAGGCACGCATCCCTCAGAGGAGAGGATCACACACCATACACATAAATCCTTTTGTGATTCACACTAGAAGCTTGGAAGGCAAACAGTCCTCAGGATATTCATGTCACTCTGACCTGGACCACATTTCCAATAATACACAATTAGCAACTTAGAATACATGGGCTTCACCTGTGTTCTGAGCCAAAGGAAAAGCAGAAGGCTGCTTCCTTTACATGAGGTAGGTAGATGGACAGAACAAATAAACCAATATGCAAATGAGAACGTCATCCAGGCTCATATCAGAAAGAAACTAACCTAAGTCTTTCACAGTTCTGAAGGGAAATACATAGGAAATGTAACTCTAAATTCATCTCAGCCTTTGTGACCTTCAGTTATCCGTGTGTTCAGTTAATAAGCATTCTTAAGCATGTTTTGCTCTGAATACTGCCTTTACATGTATGGGCTCAAAGGGTGGCTCTGCCCATTACTAGCTGGGACCTCTGGCAAGTTACTAAACCTCTCTGAACCTTAGAATGACAAAAATAAATGGATTTTTAAAAATCCACTTTGTCACATAGCCAGTGAATAACTCAAATACTCCAGATCAGTGGGTGGTATTTTAATTGGGCTTTGAGGAGCTTTGGGGATTCTGTGGAGATGTCTCAGGCATCACTCTGTAAAAGGGATAGAAGAGTCAACAATTTGACATGTGTATGATGGGCTCTGAAACTTCATATACCCTTCCACATGGTACTTTCACTTACAAGGATCTCAAACACAGAACAAACTTCCTGTAAAATGACATCCATTAGTCTATCAGTAAAACAGGAAAAACAATTTAAACACACAAAATAAGTGGATGCTTAAGTAAGCTCAGTAGAATACTATCTGGCAGTGGAAATATGTTATAAAGCTTACTGGGGAAAAAATAGGATATTTCTATAGGAGACAAGTATAAGATATAGGACAGCATGTAAAATATGATCATAGCCATTAAGGAAAAAATAAGGCAAAAAAAAAAAAGACAAAGCAAAAGCGTGAAGTAATCTGGATAGTTGGGCTATAGAAAATATTATTTCTTCCTTTAATTTTCTACATTTTCCAAATATCTTTGTGGGGCATATATCATTTTTATAATGAAAGATCATATTAAACAGTTTTCCAACATTCATTAGGAAAATGTTCAAACATACAGGAAGATCGACAGAATTAAGATTTCATAATTCTGAAAAGTTGAAAGAATTAAGAATTTGTACAGGGAACACTTATATACCCACTACCTAGAGTCTATGGTGAACACTTACTGTCTATGCTTTGTCATATATGAATCATCCCACTGGCCATATACATCAACCTATTTTATTGCACTGAAGCATTTCAAAGTAAGTTGTAGACTTCAGTACACTAAACCCCTAAATATATAGCTACAGTTCAAATTATTTTATTTTCGGGTAAAAGTTACAAAAAATAAAATGCACCAATCTTAAGGGTACCATTCTATGAGTTTTGACAAACGTACGAAACTATGTGACATAAACTACCTAATCAACATTCTCATAACCCCAGAAAGTTCCTTATGTTCCATCTTGGTCAGTCTCATCCCCCATAAGAGGCAACCACATTTCTGATATTTTTCTATCTCACATTACTCGTCTCTCCTTAAACTACGTATAAATCAAATCTCACAGCACGTGTCCTTTTATGTAAGGTTTCTTTCACTTGCATAATGTTTTTGAGATTTATCCATGGGGCTGCTTTTTTCCTTTTTATTGAGTAATAGTATTCCGTAGTATAAATATGCCACAGCTTATTTATCTATTCTCTTATCGATCTGCACTTCGGCTGTTTCTTATTTTTATCATTATGAATAAAACTGCAAGATCTTCTGTACATCTTTTTGTGAACGTATGTTTTTATTTCTCTTAGGTAAATGTCTAGGAATAGAATTGAAGGGTTATTTTACAAATTTAGAAGAAACTAGCAGAACTTTCCCCCAAAGAGTACCAATTTACCCTCCCACCATCAATGTATGAGAATTCCTGTTGTTCCACATCTTGGATAGCATTTAATACTGTCAGTTTTAATTTTAAAATATTGGCCTTTCAGCGGTATATGTGGTAGTATCTCATGCTTTAATTTGCATTTCCATGACAACAAAGTATGTTGAGCATTTTTTCTGCTGCTTATTGGGCTTGTGTATTACTTTCCTTTGTGAAGTGTCTGTTTGAATACTTTACCTCCATTTTAATTGGACTGTAGTTCTCTCTATTATTGAACTTTAAGAGTTCTTTGTATATCCTAATATCAGTATTTTGTCAATATATTTGTTTTGCAAATATTTTCTCCCAGTCTGTAGTTTGCCTATTTATTTTCTTAGTGGTGTCTTATGAAAGAAAAAGCTGTAAATTTTGATGAGTCTAATTCATCTACTCTTTCTGTTATAGTTATTGCTTTCTGAGTCATAAGGTACAGCCGCCTACCCTCAGCTAGCGAAAACATTCTCCTATGCTTTCTTCTAGAACTGTAGTGTTCAGTACAGTAGCCATAAGCCATGAGTCTATTTAAATATGAATTAAAAATTAAACAAAAATTTCAATTCATTTCCTAAGTCGCAATACCCACATTTCAAATACTCAATAATATGACTAGCAGCTACCTTACTGGACAGCAGATATAGGCCATTTCTAACACTGCAGAAAGTTCTACTGAACAGTCCTATTCTAGAAGCTTTATAGTTTTAGCTTTATATGATAGCCCTGTCTATACTTCATGTTGAATTAATTTTTATATGGTATGAGGAAGGGGTCAAGTTTCATTTTTTCATATGGGTATCCTGTTGTTCCAGCACCATTTATAGAAAAGACTTTTGTTTCCCAAGTTGTTTGCCCTGGTGATTTGTTGAAAATCAAGTGACTGTAATGTGTGGGCTATTGTGTTTTATTATCTACTGGTCAACCTTCATGTTAGTAAAATGCTGATTAATGTAGCTGTATGCTAAATCCTGAAGTCAGATAGCTTAAGTGCTCCAACTTTGTTGTACTTTTTCAGGATTGCTTTATTCTAAGTCCTTTTATATTCACAGTCCTTTCCACAGTTTTGAATTAGACTGTCAATTTTTAGCCAAAGAAGTCTATTTGAATTATTGTTTAGATTTAAATAAAGTTATATTTCAATTTAGCGAGAGCTGACATCTTTTTTCTTTTTTTTCAGTAAATTTAATTATTTTATTTATTTTTTGGCTGCATTGGGCCTTTGCTGCACACAGGCTTTCTCTAGTTTCGGCAAACAGGGGCTAATCTTTGTTGCCATGCACGTGCTTCTCATTGTGGTGGCTTCCCTTGCTGTGGAGCATGGGCTCTAGGCCTGCAGGCTCAGTAGCTGTGGCTCGCGGGCTCTACAGCACAGGCTCAGTAGTTGTGGCTCGCGGCCTCTACAGCACAGGCTCAGTAGTTGTGGTGCACGGGCTTAGTTGCTCCACGGCATGCAGGATCTCCCTGGACCAGAGATCAGACCTGTCCCATGCATTGTCAGGCAGATTCTTAACCACTGCGCCACCAGGGAATTCCCAAGAACTGACATCTTAATAATATAAATCTTTTAATTCATAATTATGTATAATGCATGATTTAGTTTTTCTTTAGTTTATCACTGCAATATTTTGAGTGACCACTGTACAGATATTATGTCTTTTATATATTTTTGTTCCTAAGTATTCTAAGGCTTTTTAACTCTATTTTCAATATAATTATTATTTTTCATTTTCCAATTGTTCACTGCTAATATAGAAAAATACAATTGATTTTTGTACACTGACCTTACATCCTATGACCTTGCTATATTCATCTTTTGGTTCTAGTAGTTATTTTGTAGGTATCTTAGGACTTTATACATAAACAATCATGCCATCTATAAATAAGAGAGTTTTGTTTCTTTCTTTCTAAGAATAGGCAACCTTACTTTGTTCCAGATCTTTTTAAGGAACAAATGGTCAAAATCTCATCATTAAGTACAATGTTAGCTATAGGTTTTTCATAGATGCCCTTTAACAGATTCAGGAAATTCTCTTCCATACCTGTTTTGCTGGAAGGTTGGTTTTTTATTTGTCTTTTAATCTTATGTTGTCAAATAAGTTTTCAGAATCTGTTAATCTATTGTTTTCTCCTTCATTGTGTTTAATGTGGTGAATTATATCGATTGATTTTTGAATTTACATCAGCTTTGCTTTTCTAGGATAAACCCAGTGTGGTCACGACACATTATATCTTTATCTATTACTTCATTCAATTTGTTAAAATTATGTTAAGTATTTTTATGTCTCTGTTCATGAGAGATACTGGTCTGTAATTTTCTTTTTTTATAATATCTTTATCAGGTTTAGGGTTATGTTGGCATCATGAAATGGGTTAGGAACTGTTCTCCCTCCATTTTCTGTAAAATTAAAACTGGTATTACCTCTTCTTTAGATTTTTCACAGAATTCATCAGTAAAACCATCTGAGTTTGGCGTCTTCTCTTTGGTACTTTTCTGTTTTTTAGTTAAGTTCAAGTTCTTTAACATAGAGGGCTATTCAGGTCTTCTGCTTCATCTAGTATCAATTTTGGTAAATTGTGTTTTTCAAAAATTTGTCCATTTCACCTAAGTTGTTGAACTTATTGGCATAAAATTATTTAAAATATACCCTTTTATATTATATGTTTATTGGATATGTAGAGGTAATTCCTCTTTCATTCATGATATTGGTAAACTGTTTCCTCTCTCTCCTCACCTGCCCGCCTCCCTCCCCTTTCTGTTTACTTTGGATTTACTTCATTTTACTTTTTCTAGCCCCTTAAAATGGACCCTTAGGTCATTGATTTTTAGATCTTTTGCCTTTCCTAATATAAGCATTTAAAGCCCTAGTGTTGGGACATCCCTGGCAGTCCAGTGGTTAAGACTTTGACTCCCAAAGCAGGGGTGCGGGTTCAATCCCTGGTCGGGGAACTAAGACCCCACATGCCTTACAGCCGAAAAACCAAACATAAGACAGAAGCAATATTGTAACAAAATCAATAAAGACTTTAAAAAAATAAAGCCATTAATGTTTGCCATAAGCTTTGCTTTAACTGCATCTCACAGATTTTGAAATATTCTATTATCATAATCATTCAATTTGCAATATTTTCTAATTTTTCTTGTGATTATTTTCTTTTACCCATGGATTATTTAGGACTGTGTTCTTAAATTTCCAGATATTTGAGGGTTTTCTTTATATCAAATTCTTATTGGCTTCTAATTTAACTTAATTGTAGTCAAGGAACATACTCCTTGTGAATTCAACTTTTTTAAACGTATTGAAATGTACTATACCCCCCGACATACAGTTTATCTAAGTGAATGTACCATAGGCCTTTGAAAAGAATGGGTATTCCGCTGCCCTGCTGGGTATGGTGTGTTACAAACATCTACCAGATCAAGCTGGTTAACAGGGCTCACACCTTCTATATCTGACGGATTTTTGGTGTCCAGCTGTTGTATCAATTGCTGAGAGAGGGATGTGAAATCTCCAACAATGCTTGTCAATATGTCCCTTTAATTTTGTGAATATTTGCTTCAAATACAATATCTGTCCCTTTAATTTTGTGAATTTTTGCTTCAAATACATAATCACTCGCTACTTGTGATTATTATATCATTCTGATAAGTTGAACATTTTAAATACCAAAAGTATGTATTTATCTGACAGGCCTGGAATGATTATGTCTGCTGCTAAGGTTTTCACTACAGGTGCAAAAGCAAAGTGTTCTTGTACTTTCTGTCTGACTGTGGCAGTCAAGATGAATGGAAGAGTACAGGAGAAAAACATGGTAATACAGAGAAAAACATAGAGAATTTTTGCAACTCATAAATAACTTTGTAGACAGTGAAGAGCCTGTTTTACTCCACCTCCAAAAAAAAACCCTAAAATTTGAGTTAAAAGAACCAACAGTTACAGATATTTTAATCTGATATTATCATCTAATTTTAGACTAAAAGAAGACACAGTTCGTTAATCCCAAACTCCTAAGTTATCTCTCCCCCTCTCCACTATCCCCTTTGGTAACCATAAGTTTGTTTTCTAAGCCTGTGAGTCTATTTCTGATTTGTAAATAAGTTCATTTGTATCATTATTTTAGATTCCACATATAAGTAATATCATATCTGTCTTTATCTGATTTACTTCACTTTATATGATAATCTCTAGGACCATCCATGCTGCTGCAAATGGCATTATTTCACTCTTTTTTATAGCTGAGTAATATTCCACCATACACACACACATACACACACACACACCCCCACACACACCACATCTTCTTTATCCATTCATCTTTATTGTGTTTAATGTGGTGAATTATATTATGGAAATTTAGGTTGCTTGTATGTCTTGGCTATTGTATATAGTGCTGCTACGAACACTGGTGTGCATGTATATTTTCAGAGTAGAGTTTTCTCCAGATATATGCCCAGGAATGGGATTGCTGGAACCTCCACACTGTTCTCCATAGTGGCTGCACCAACTTACATTCTCACCGACAGTGTAAGAGGGTTTCTTTTTTCACCACGCCCTCTCCAGCATTTATTGTTTATAAACTTTTTAATGACGGCCACTCTGACTGGTGTGAGGTGATACCTCATTGTAGTTTTGATCTGCGTTTCTCTAATAATTAGGGATGTTGAGCATCTTTTCATGTGCCCGCTGGCCATCTGTTATGTCTTCTTTGGAGAAATGTCTATTTAGATCTTCTGTCCAGTTTTTGATTGGGTTGTTTGTTTTTTTGATATTAAGCTGTATGAGCTGTTTGTATATTTTGGAAACCCCTTGTCAGTAGCATCATTTGCAAATATTTTCTCTCAGTCCATAGGTGGTCTATTCATTTTGTATATGGTTTCCTTTGCTGTGCAAAAGCTTTTAAGTTTAATTAGGTCCCATTTGTTTATTTTTGTTTTTATTTCCATTACTCTAGGAGACGGATCCCAAAAAACTAATGCTGTGATTTATGTGATTTACTAAAAACTAATGCTGTGATTTATGTGATTTACAAAGAGTGTTCGGCCTATGTTCTCCTCTAGGAGTTTTGTAATATCCAGTCTTACATTTAGGCCTTTAAACCGTTTTGAGTTTATTTTTGTATACGGTGTTAGAGAACCTTTTTGAAGGATGTTAATGTTGGCTCAGAAAAGTAGGATACCCAGCTCAGGGGCCCCACAGGGTCCTGCTGTTTTCTTTTTCCTTTGTGTATGGAAGCAGCAATAGGCAACAACAGGCAAAAATGTGTTTTGTTTTTGTCATCTACCATAGAAGCCAGCTTGGTTATGACCCAGTCCAAATAAATCAGGGAAAGAACCAGCTAAAAGTGATTCTAAGAGGCTGAATGGCATTTAAAGCCAAAGGTCTTGGTCCAAACTACATCCTTGGTCTCTCCTCTGTACAAATGTGTCTCAAGCAATCAAGAACTCACAGAGAGAGGTCTCTTGGCCACATATGACTTAAGACCCTCTGAGAACTTCCTATTCTACCTTCCTTAAATTTCTAAGACTTGACCAGCTCTGGAAAAGCCTTCATTTGTGAGAAACTACAGCAAAACTCACTTTCACTTCAAGTGAGTGACATCCTGAAAATGATTAAACCACCACGATTTTGGACTCACAGATACACAAACAAAATGAGGGTATCTCACTGCAAAGTATACACCTTACCAAGATAAAGACATATTTATATATTTAAAACATGTGTAATGAAAGGGATTTCATCAAGAATATTAGAATTAGCCAATTTTTATTAATCTGTTCTAATAAAAAAAACAGAGATGGTAGAGTTGTTTTAAAAAGAAATTCCCAAATGCAAATATTCAAAACTATCAGCTGGGATCATTATTTCCTCAACATTAGCAAATATGTTACCTATGCTGCTTAAAAACAAAAAAGAGCAAAACAAAGCAAAAAAGGCAAAACCATAAGTAAAGCAGCTGATTGGGAGGAGGAGGAGAAAAAGGAAGAGAAGTAGACTAGAAGCATCTATTTTATGATTCACAGGCATAATCAGAAGGGTTAAGAAGAGGAAATGGTATAAAGTAATAAGGGACGGATTGTTACTTTCTGGTATCTCCCAAGCAAATCTCTAAGTGGAGGGATCAGTTCCTGGTTACAGCTTTTCTTTCTGGGAAACAAAGATTTCTAGCCCTTTAAATAATGCAACAGGGGAGGACACCCCCCGAACCATCTTTGTAGTCCTCTAGACTAGTGGTTGTCAGATTTTAGTTTTCATCAACCACTAAAATTAAAAAAGAAAAACAACACAGAACTTTGGGGGACCAATAAAGGATTGCCAACATTCGATTCAGACGTGAAAAATAATGAAAGAAAGGTACCATCTCCCAATAACATTTTGTTGTAACCATTTACTAATATCACCATGATTTTAACATCAAATAAAGTATGGAAAACACAATCTTAGAATATGTTATATAAAATATAGCTTTAAAAATACTCATTGCACTGTATTTTTCTCACTTCACTGCAGATTAGTGAACTCTATAGGATAGCCTGGCCAGCAGGCCCTAAGTCTCCTCTTGGCTAAAGCAGCAGACATGAGTGAAGGCCTTTTGGACCAGACTAGCCCATCTACCAGCCCATCTCATCAAGCCCAAAACCACACCACTTTCCCACTAATCTGCAGCAGACGATGGAGGCCATTTGGCAGAACTTGATCAACTTCCTCCTCCTTTCTGGCCCCATCAAAAGACTCATCTTTTCCCTCTTGCATCATATATGTATAGGTATGGCTGATTCACTTTGTTATAAAGCAGAAACTAACACACCATTGTAAAGCAATTATACTCCAATAAAGATGTTAAAAAAAAAAAACAAAAAAAACGTCCAGGCCAGGCACCAGCTGGGAGAACACAAACACTCCAGAAGGGGGCGGCTGGGGAAGGCAGAGAACACAGGGCACGAGAAAAACAAACAAACAAAAAGACTCATCTCTGTCCACACTTAGCTTTAACCCCATCTCTCCAGTTTCAGTAGAAGAGGTGCTCTCCCACCTGGTTCTGGATGCCAAAGCCTTCTGCCTCCTCAGGGATGTAAATCCATCGCCAGGGCCCCTCACTGCCTGAAGGGAACTAAAATTCTTTGACGTTCCTCCCATTGAGAGGTGGGGTCTATATACCCTTCCCTTAGGCCCGGGTAGGCTCTGTGACTGCTCTGACCAAGAGCACATGGTAGAAGTGGCACTGGGCCAGTTTCTGGTCCCAGGCCGTGTGAGAGCGCAGCTTCTTCTTCCTGCCCCCTGGAATACTCTCTCTAGGAGCCCTGGGCTGCCATGGAAGAAGTCTGACAACCCTGAGACTAGCAGGCTGGGGAGCCCCGGCTGCGTTCGGCCTTCCAGCCATCCCTGCAAAGGTCCCCGACCCTCCTGACTAGACCATCCTCCAGCTGAATGCTACCAAGTAACCCCAGTTAATGTCACATAGGCAGAAGAATTGCCTAGCTGAGTCCTGCTCAAAGTGCTAACCCATAAAACCATGTATCAAGCCAATAAACTTCAGTTTCATTTTTTAAGCAGCCACAGATAACCAAAACATGAGTATCTTTAAGACCCCTGTCTGTCTTCCAGCTGTCTTCTTTTGGAAGATACATATGAACATATTCAAGTCTGGCCCAGCCTTATCAGAATTTCTCATTTTCCCCTAAATTCCCTTTTATAGACCACACACCCTCCTTTTCTCCTTCCTTTCATCTGCATTCCCACCTGTCACTCTCCATCTTTCTGCGATGGCACTTCTTCCCTAACCATGCCCAGGGAATTAAGGTCAGTGACATGTAGGTTTTGCTAAACACAGTCAACTGTCTGTTCTTCCCTTACTTAATCTTTGTGTCATGCGATATTCCTGAACACTCACTCCTTTAGGAAACTCTCTCCTCCCCTATGCTCCTCAATACCACTCCCTCCTGGTCTTCTTCTTATCCTCCTAGAAACTCTTTTTCCCCTGATCTCTTCTCGGCTGCCTGGACCTTAAATATTGAGGTTTTCCCCAAGGTCCTCTTCCCCACTCGTCTCTTCCCTACACGCTTTTCAAAGTCATTATATCCATCCTGCATCCACCGCTTCAAATAGATGCTGTATCCTGATAGCTCTCAAATCCCTGTTTCTAGCCTGGACCTTCTCTAGAACCTAAGGGCCAATCCCTTACTGGGAAGCTCCACATAAACTCAGCAAGAGCAAAACTCACCTCCCACTCCCAGCCTGCATTCCACTGTACCTCCCAGTCAGTCGATGGCTCCACCACCAACTTGGAAGTTACACCTGACTTCTCCTTCAGCCACATTCACGCTGATTCTACCTCTTTCATATACTTAGAATTGGCTCACTTCTCACTATCCCATTTCTAACACCACAGTTCAGGATTTCATCATTTCTTATTACAGACTCCCCTGGCCTCCAGATTCAATTCACCCCCTAACATCCTGCTCAAGTGTTCATTCTAAGGTACAGATCTTATCATATCACACCTTTGCTAAAATCCTTTAGTGCAGGATGAACAGGTCAGGATGAAATTCAAATTCCTTAACAGGACACACCCAGCCCTTACCTACTACCCCTCATCTCTTGCCCCTTCCCACTCGCACCCTTATGGCCAACTCTATGAAAATACCTGCAGTTCCACAAACTCACTGTACTTTCTTACACTGCCGGCCTCTGTACCTGCTACTCCTGCCATATGAAACATCCTTCACTGATTTCTAAACCAAACTAAACCAATTTTTGTTTAAAGCTCAATTTAGCTATCGTCTTCTCAAGAAAGCCTTTCTGCCTCCTCATTCTGTCTTAGGTAACTTTCCTAGTGTCCTACTGTGTGTTCTTTTCTATCATGATATTTATTAAAACATTATTTCCTATTTAAGAGCCTATTTAGAAGTCTGTCTAAGCACTAGACTAAGACCTCCTTGAAGGCAACCATTTATTTTTTACCTCAGTTCTCGAATCATATTCTGGCATATTAGACACTCACAGCTACTTGCTGAATGACTAAATGAATGATGAGTAGCGTGTATCACAGGGACCAGTTCCAGATCTTCCCCAGCTGCCAGATTTACTAGTTTCACACCGACTTTTGACAGTATTATAAAAAATTATGAAATTCATGGAAGCAATTTCTTCCTACAAAGGAACGATGCTAAAAAGGGGGCTGTATCAAAATTCACCTTCTCAGTTTTTCCTTGCTTGAGTGAGGAAGATAAATCTTTCTGTTTTTCTCAAAATTTGACAACGGAGCCTTTAATTCAAGCCCAATGTCATTTCTTAGAGATTCGGAGCTAGAAACAAGAGAAAATCATACCATATATTTAAGAGGAAAATTGTCAGGCAATCGTAAACAATAAGCACCAATACACTAATCAAAGGATGCTTCTCTAAGTCCCTAGCTTTATACAAAGGTGCAGTAAATATCAAAGCATTTTACCTTATGTATTTGGCACAGAATAGTTTATTTCAAAAGAATTTATTGTCAAGGTCATCATAAATTCAATGACTGGTCAAGATTCTAAAATATACTGATAAAGAATAACAGATACAAGCAGGACTAAAATATTCTAACCTCACTGAGTATGAGTATTCCAAATTACATGACTGTATCTAAAGGTACATTACAGGAAAAGCACGAAGGATTAGAGGGCCAAGATACACTACTGCAGCTTGATCAGCAACCGGCAGGTTCCCTCCATGTAAAAAAATTGTCATTTAATGGACATTTTCTGGCTCTACCATTTTTCTAGAACTTCTCCAGGCATTTTCACTGATTTGATTTAAAAAAAAAATTTTCCCTAAAAAACTTACAAACCAATATTATCTCCTTTATCACAAGGGATATAACTTGATTTGAAAATTGACTTTTATTTATAGTAGTAGGATTCTGAGGAAGAGCAAAGATACAAGATGAGTAGGGCTCAAAAAGCAGTTGTAAGTAATACAAGAAAATCACAAGGCCTTCCAAAACCCTTCCCAACCCCATATCCCAGAAAAAAGTTTAATACAGTAAATTTCTTTGAGGTTGAAATGCTAAATAAGATAAAGAAAGCTGTTGCTATCTCTGTACTACTTAAGTAAGTACATCTTTGGTTTAACCATGCTTATTGGTTGCCAAGTCTCTTCCCTGTTCAAAATAGTTGACGGTCACATTCTACAAATTCTGGAAGTGACTAACTCAAAATTCTCACCATCATCATCCATGTTCTCAACACTTCTGTGCATTCTTTATAGCCCTATGCTCTATTTAAAATCTCCTTGGAAATCAGCTTCAAGTGAAACAAAGAAATTCACTAAAATAGAATCTTTATAAGCATACAGTGTTAGAATTGAAAGGGTTTGAATGACCCCCAGTTCAATGCAGGTTTAAATGCTAGTTCTAATAACTCAAAGAGACAGAGACAGAGAGACCATCTTTAAGGGTTATTTTCAGTAATTGGTGGGGTAGGTTCATGAGTTCAAAAAAGACATTAGGGAGAAGCTTATTGGCAGATGGATAACAGCTAAGGATTCCATTGTTTTAAAAGTTTGAACATCACTGCTTTTATTTAACCCAGTCTCTACTTTAACATGCCCAGTGATGGGTAACTTACTACCTTACAATTCAACCTGCTCCCCTGTGGTTATGAAGTGCTTCCTTATATTTAGTTGGATACTTCTCTAACGTGTCCCCACAGTGCCAGCTCAGGATTCTGAAATATAGTACAGGTTGCATCCCTCTTCCACAAAATAGCTACTTTCTTTTGCATCACCCCCAGCACTTAAGCTGCTGTGGCACAATCAATAAGTCCTCCAGAAATGTTTTTTAATGAAATGTACACAGTAAAAATTGCTACTAAGAAAAAGTGAAAAAAACTAACCAAGCAAATAGATCAGTAGAAAAACATCTCAGGTGTTCACTGCAGGACTTCTGCAGGGGCAATTCAGGTTCTTCAGGCTTCACAGAAATTTCATTCTTAACTGCAAGTTTTAAAAGAGGAGCCATTTCAATTATAAAATCACTGGTGGGGATGATGTTTATCACACATATAAACCCTAATAAAAAATAGCTGTCATGTTTCACTCAATACATTTTACAAAGCAGTATTTTTAAAATAAAAAGCAATTTTTATAGATTTCAATCTGTGAAGCATGAAACTACCCAGGTGAGAAAGCAAAATTGAAACACTACATACAGGTTACTCCACGGCATCCTCTTTCAACCAGATTCTACTAACTTTGTGCTAGGTGTGCTTAAAAATGCATTCAACTGAGTTTACTTATTATTTACAGGTAAATGTCAGAGACAGAAAATGCGTATGAGTCTTCAGTAAGTAGCTGCATTGTCAAAGCATCTGATGGTTGTGTTGTTTTTTGGTTTGGGGTTTTTTCGGGGTTTTTTTGCTTTTTGTTGTTGTTGTTGTTTTTGTTTGTTTGTTTTGCAGCTGCTCATCCTAAAAGCAGAGCTGAGATGACTGGATGAGACATGGTTAGGCCCAATAAGAAGGGTGCTAGACAGGTGGTGATGAGCGGCTGCTCTATTTCCACTGAGAAACAAAATGAGAAGAGGCTGCAAAAGGACTCTGGTCCCGGACAGTTACACATTTCATTTCCAGGAAGAACTCTGACACCTGCAGGGGATGGGAGCCATTGGAATGTTACAAAACAGACTCACTCATCTTGCTTAGACACTGAAGAAGAACATTCAAAAAAAAGGAGGGGTGTACTGATCTTGTATCATCTGGAGTATGAGCTTATCCATGATAATCCTGAAAGCGTCTTTCAGGTCCATTTTAAGAAAAATACGTTCATTTTAAAAGATTTCCTACTAGTAACCCGGGTCTAGAAAAATCATAAATAGTCACTGACAAACAATGATTCCAGTAGAATTTAATTTCAGAAATTGGAGTCTGTCCTTTTACAAACCAAACTGAAGCAATTTAATTATCTTAAGTGTTTAGATGCTGGCAATACACATAATACAATACAGGTGAAGAGTTTAGAAATGCGAGGTCTCACTGAAGCACTAACACTAATTATCTGTGTCTAAAAATCTAAAATAGAAAGGATAACCACTCTGTTAACTTAAAGAAGTGAAATAATTTATACGCAAGTGTTTTGCAAAGCACGAAGACTCAAGGTTAATGGCTCTGGCTCTTAGACAATCACACAGCACAAAGCATGAATAATTCCATTCAAATGACTAAGAAGCTAGGCTACCAAAAAAAAAACCCCAAAAAACAAAAAAAACCTGTGCTTAACCACAACACTGCATTTGTCCCTTGTGCACATTTTAAACCTTTGAGAACAAGCTTTTTCTTCACAGGTATAGAACGTATGTTTCCCTTTATTTTATTCACACTTGTTTTCTTCAGACTATGTTTAACAAGGATTACGTTTCTTATATTATACAGCATACAGTTAATCCTTAACAAATAAAAGGCATAAGTGGAAAACCAACTTAAAAATGTATAAATACAATTTTTGTAGAATCTTAGTTAGAATTTTTCTAACCCTTGGAAACCTGCTTTTTACTCACCAGTATTTGAGAAACATGTTTTCCAGTATTTTATCACAACACTCATTTTTTCCACTGTCAGTGGTTCAGTTAAAGTAATATCAGCTCCGTGACCTGAAATACAACCTAAGAATCTTTGTATTAAATATTGACCTCATGATTTCTATTTGGGGAAAAAGCAGATAATATATCCAACATGCACATACCTTTCAAGTTCTCAGGGATTATGAAAACAAAGAGCAAATGTGTATTTTTTTTCTTGCCAGATCTGAAAGGGAAAAAAAAAGTTTAAAATGAAGCAAAATCATCGTTCAAAAAATTGGGATTCAAACATTTATTTTAGCTCATTAGGAACGAACTACACTAGAGTGACTTTCTTTATTTCATTAGAATTTAAAATGGTGGCATTAATATGGAAGTTTAGTGACAGTACCATCTCAAATCAGTGAGGGAAAAGACGGACTTTTTTTTTTTTTTTTTTTTTTTTTTTACAGTTCATAAAAGAAGAGATCGTGTTTTTATTTCTTGCAGTTGCACGAAGAGGCTTCTGATGTGCGTGGCTGGGGTGGACAGTACAATTACAGATGATTTGAAAAATACGAGGGAGGGGAACATTCTCCAGAAACTGACGCTTGCCCTGTTTGAAGCTTTATTTATAATAGATGCTTTAGCTTCTCTATTTCCTTTTAATGGGCAAGAAAATCCAAAATTTGAGTCTTCAGTCAAACATACCCCTGGCTTCTCTGAGCAGGAGTGCAGTCTGTTAATAAGAACAGTCTTTTTATGGTTCATTTCTATGGCAACCACAAATGCCTGGCTCTCCACAACTGGGGAAGGGGTAAGTGAGAGAATAAGTGATTTTTTAAAAATAAACTTTAACTTTAGAATAATTTTGTATCTACAGGAAAAATATGAACATAGTAGAGTTCCCATATATCCCAAACACAATTTCCCGTACTGCTAACATCTTACATTAGTTTGGAATACTTCCAAATATTCCAAATTAATGAGCCAATATTGATACATTATTATTAATTTAAGTTCATTCTTTATTCTGATTTCCTTAGTTTTTCTTAATGTACTTTATTTTTCTATGCCAGGATCCAATCCAGGATCCTACATTACATTCAGTCATTATATCTCCCTTAGGCTACTCTACATTGTGACACTTTTGCTGACTTTGTTTCTGATGATCTTGACAGTTTTGAGAATACTGCTCAGGTATTACGTAGAATGTAAGACGGACCACTTTTGTTCTTGCTTTAAATGAGCCAAAATCTTATCCAGATTCTTGATCTAACCACCAGTTTCAAGAAATTTAAGGAAAAGATAAATATTTTTTTTAAATGCTATGGGGATGAAATCAGAATGTGGGAAATTTTATAAAACAAATGACCCGGGCTTCCCTGGTGGCACAGTGGTTAAGAATCCACCCGCCAATGAAGGGGACACGGGTTCGAGCCCTGGTCTGGGAAGATCCCACATGCCGCGGAGCAACCAAGACCGTGTGTCACAACTACTGAGCCTGCGCTCTAGAGCCCGCGAGCCACGACTACTGAGCCCATGTACCACAACTACTTAAGCCCTCACGCCTAGAGCCCGTGCTCTGCATCATGAGAAGCCTCTGCAATGAGAAGCCCGCGCACTGCAACGAAGAGTAGCCCCCGCTGGCCGCAACTAGAGAAAGCCCGTGCGCAGCAATGAAGACCCAATGGAGCCATAAATAAATAAACAAACAAACAAATAAATAAATTTATTTATTTAAAAATATATATATATAACTCAGAATATTTCCTAAGTTAATTATGTCAAACAAGTATCAATAGGATATTGCTAAAATGGGACAATCACCCAACTGAGCTCTCTTCAGGCTTGTGTTCTATGAATTCTGAAAGAGAATTTGGGCTAGAAGAGAAGAGAGGAAAGAACACGGTCTCTATGAGGAAATGAGAAGCTCAGGCAGAAACACTGCCGTCAAAACAGGCACGAGCAGGAGGCGGGATGGGATCCGACAGGCAGACTGAAGTGGCAGTAAGGAAGGCCCCTTAGCACACGGTGGGGTGTGGACCGTGCAAGTGCGGAGGAGAGAATGCCGCCTGTGTGCCACAGTGTCCACAGTGTGAACCTTTCCCATCTATTTTGTAAAGGATGAAAAAGCGTGGGGTATAACAGGGGTATGAATAATGGGATGAGGTGGGAGGGACAAACAGACTGAACAGATAGAAACATATTGGGTAGTTCAGTCCAGCTTTTGAAATAAAAAATACTTTGTGGATTCACAAAAACAACAAGTTATCGTAAGTTAAAATATTCTAGAATTAGAGAATGTTTTAAAAAAAACAGATTCTTTGCTTTTGGAAATAATCCTGTGTCTATTTTTTTTTAATTGATCTTACTGACAGGAAAATAGGTTAGATTTGGATATATAGATTTTTATACCCCGATGACTTTCAAATTTCAAGCTTCACATCAGACAGAGTTGGAATTCCTGGACTTTTGTCATTAGCACAGAATCGATTACCAACCCAAACACTTCCTCTGTCAGTGAAGCCCTAATTGTGCAGGAACCCCAGCAATCAATAGAGTTCCCAGAATCCAACACTCTGGTCCAGAGCTCAGCTTCTCATTCACCTTCTGTACAAATTAATAAGCTAACAGAGTTTCCAGTTTCCAGGATGACCAAAAAAGGTCCTCTTTCCAATGAATGAATGTTCCTTAAAACTAAGCAACACCAAAACACAACAAAAATCTCCTTTCTCCACCCCAACTAATACCACTTCTTTCATATACCAAAACTAAATTGCAGGTTCTGAGGCCTTAGAAGCACCTTCTCAATTGAGGTCTCCAGAGTTTTAAAAATCTGCAGTTTGCTGGGGGGCAATTTATTTATCCTCCTGTTTCACGGCATACACTGTTTAAATGACATGATGGTGGACATATATACACTACCAAACGTAAGGTAGATAGCTAGCGGGAAGCAGCGGCATAGCACAGGGAGATCAGCTCGGTGCTTTGTGACCATCTGGGGGTGTGGGATAGGGAGGGTGGGAGGGAGGGAGACGCAAGAGGGAAGAGATATGGGGATATGTATATGTATAACTGATTCACTTTGTTATAAAGCAGAAACTAACACACCATTGTAAAGCAATTATACTCCAATAAAGATGTTTAAAAATAAATAAATAAATGACATGACATGACATGATGGATCCTGAGACTACACTCCACATACAAGATTGGATATTGATGTTCTAGTGTCCACTCCTAGCCTATGCCCAGTACTCTCTGGAACTGGAGGCTGCCATAAGCTCAAACTGCAGCAGTGGCCATTCCCAGCCTTGTCCCCATCCCTAAGTCCGGTAGCTGGGAAAAAAAATCATATAAAAGTGTTTTAAACTGAATTGTACACTCTGATGATCAAAGAACCTCAGGAAAGATCTGGCTGGCCGCTGAGATCTGTCATCTAATAGGAGGACAAAAATATTCTTATAAGTCCCTATGAAGCCGGGGGAAATCTCTAAAGGCACTTCCTTTATAGCCACAGGGACGTCAAAGGACAAAAGCCAGTGTCATTTTTGGGTTGCATCCTTCTTGAGTACGGTTATCCATTGTGCAACCTGTGGGCCCAAAGCAGCCAGATTAACTTGGTGTGGTCTATTTGGGACTTGTAACAAATAATATCCTTTATTAATTACTTAATGAATTAAAACAACCATTTTCTGTGAGAAAATTAAGAGTTTTACTGTAAATATGAAAACACCAAGTTCACTTGCTACTAACAGGGCACCTGTGATAAAATGCAGTGAAGTTCTGAGTTGATTCTGGTCAATAGTGAAGGTTGGTGTCCCCCATCCCCCCTATGCTTTTTGTCAGGAGAGTTTCTGCTGTGACCCTTCTAAGTCAGGTTCACCACATGACATGATGCTAGAAACAATAAACATCTAGACTATTCCTCGGTTCCTATTTATAGAATAATGTTCTTAGTAAAACTACTTAGATGTTCTGTTGTTACAGTGTTTATGTCAAGTATTCAGGTCATGCAAACTGGCTGATCAGCTTTACTGAGTAGCACTGTCAAGTCAAGGATGTTCTGGATTTGGGGACACAGCAGGACAACTTGTTAGACCCTTGCGGCTCACAAGATTGGGTTTTCTTGGTGACGTAATAAGTTAACTGATCAGACAACCGAATCTACGTGGGAAAAAATAAAGTCAGATTCAAACTTGATTTGCCGACTGAGCAGATGGAACCACGTTCTGCGTTCCTTTCCTATCACTGCACTGCTCTGAGCTCACGAGAATCACAGGGTTTGAGGAACTGCAGAGACAGTTCATGGACCAGAAAATCGCAATGGCAAACAGGATCCATACACTGTGGATGAGTTTGAAACATACGCTAATGTTCTGTACTGGCCTTTGTAAGGTAGTGCCAGGATGCATCTGAATTACCAAGTATCTACACTTTGAATGTGGTTCAGTTTTGAGAACTGGCCCGAAAGAAGGGTCAAATACTCCTGAAATTCTGGAACCAAGCACATGAATCCTGAGACCATCTTAAAATATTTTACCACTGGGTGGTGTCTGAGTTCATCTGGCTCAATAAAAATGTGTTCATGAAATGAAATCAAATTAGGGAGTACTACCAGGAATGTCAACCTATAAGTGAGATGTGCCGTTAATTCTTGAGGATGTCAGGCTATAAAGTACCATTATTTTTACAAATGATTAAAAGTGATTAATGATTAGCTCCAGGCTAAAACCACAGTTCTTCTATAAGAACAAATCTTAAAATCTTTTTAAGGAGCCTGCTTGCATTTTATCCTAAAAGAAGCTTAGTATGATAGCTGACACACTATACTTCATTCTTAGTTTCAGTAAAAATCCGTATGTCTTACAGATATACATATAGATTTGTGATCATGTGCTCTGATACTGAAAATCAACGTGGACCACTCTTATTCTATAGTGAGTTCTTCACTCACTGGCAGGGCATAAAAAGGGCCCAGAGAGGATTAAGGTAAATGCTTGTATATTTTCCTGAACCTATCCAGATTCTGAGATATAACAAAACAACAACAAAGCTCTAAGGGGGAAAAAAATCTAAAATACAGCATTAAAAAGCTAAGCCAAAACTCTTCATATTGGCTTAGTCATTAAATATTAGCCAAAACTCAAAAGATAGAGTGCTGTAGGAAAGATAAAGGTTTAAATGCCTTATAAATAGGGCAAGATGTTCATGAGACTCATTATCCTAAGAAAAACTATAGCCTCAAAATATAAATATGCTCCATAGGGGTTTAAATAATTCATAAGTCATCAACTCATAACAATTCTGAGGGCAAGAAAGGGAATTTCAGAGACACTTCTAGGCTCTAAGTCCAGTATCAGGAAAGGCAAAGCTTCCACAAAGAAAGCTCTGTCCCTTTTTCAGAGAGGAACGCAAAAGCTAGAACTCATGGTCTGCCCTAGAACAGCATGGTTGCCCACCCACACCTAGAGCAAAGCACTGAATACCTGCTATTAGTCAAGACGTATACCGGATATTGGGACTAGCATAATGAGACCAAAAAAGAAAACCAGGTGTATTCCACAAATTATTCTCTTTTTCTTTTCAAAGAAATGCTTTTACAGCAAAACAACAGAATTACCATATGCCTGTCTGTACATTTATTTCCTTCATCTACCTTCTTCTCTCTGCTAACGCATCTTAAGCTATGTTATTCAGACAAAGAAAGCAGCCGTGGGGAGAATCCACAGAGGGGAGTATCAGACAGAGGTTCTCTCCTCTACCCTCCCAGCTGCTAACAACTGTGACTAGACATTAAGCTTGTTCTTAAACAGAACTTTAATCTTATCCTGTTCAAAATGTAGTCTCAATCATGAGCAAACACAAAGCCTTTACCACATCTGGGGAGGCACAGCTGGACTCCTGCGGCTAGAATGGAGAGAGGTCAGCCACAGCAGCTTGTCCACTGCTCCTCCAAAATGATACGCTTAGGTTAAAGTAAGTGTGGCATTTATGGCATGTCCGAATTGTAAAAGGGGCTTCAATACAGAAGCCAAATAATTACAGACTTTTAGAAAGAACATGAAGGGAAGAGTGAAGAGTTCCTGTCTGACTTTTGTGAAAACAAGCCATGTGGTCTCAGGCAAGTCACTTCAGCCTCAGGTTTCTAATCTGCCAAGTAGGAATGATGAAGCCCTGCCTTACCTCCCTCATAAAGGTGTTGTAAATTTTTTAAAAATATTAATACTATACAAATGAGATATTACTATAGGCCTCCAATCAGAGGTACTCTATCAATAGATTTTTTTAAAAGGTGTATTAATAAAATAGGCGTATCTTCAGAAGGAAGATCGTTCACAACAACATGTTTGGAAGTGAAATCCTCTTTGAGGTAATTTGCCTGGTTTGTCTAGAGCTCATATTCCCAGTAGAAGGCCAAAGAAATGCAGAAGACCAACCGTTCTAAGAAACCCCAGGAGCAGTGTCTTTCTGTCTGTCTTTAACAAGTAACCCAGTGTCTCTGGCTTCTTCCCAGTCCCACCTGTCTTTTCCCCTAACATAATATGCTTGGTCCTTTTTATTCTGGAATCACAATATTTCTCTGAACTTTCTCCTTTGGTCTAGAAAGTCCTCTCCTCTAATTATGAGAAGTCCTTATGTATTCCAATAGTATCTACAATTACACTTCATCAAGTCTCACAGAAGGGAAACACATTCAATCTCAGCTAACCCTGTTTAAAAACATCCTAAATGGCTCAAAATCCTATGTAAACAGGCACGGAAGACCCAAAATCTTTCACCTCTAGACTCCAGATCTCCAGAGTTGAGTGGGTCAAACAGCAGCATAACTTCTATGGAACTACCAGGTGAAACAAGAATAATGCATGTGGGCTTCCCTGGTGGTGCAGTGGTTAAGAATCCGCCTGCCAATGCAGGGGACATGGGTTCGAGCCCTAGTCTGGGAAGATCCCACATGCCACGGAGCAACTAAGCCCGTGTGCCACAACTACTGAGTCTGCGCACTACAGCCCGTGAGCCACAACTGCTGAGCCCGTGAGCCACAACCACTGAAGCCTATGCGCCTAGAGCCCGTGCTCTGCAACAAGAGAAGCCCCTGCTCACTGCAATTACAGAAAGCCTGTGCGTGGCAATGAAGACCCAATGCAGCCAAAAATAAATAAATTAATTTAATTAAATTAAAAAAAAAAAGAAAAGAAAAGGATAATGGACGTGGTATTGACCTGGACTCAGCGGATCCAGAGAGCTTCGTGGCTCTTTCACATGAGGACATCCCTTGAAAGAGACACCTTCAGCCCAGAGCTATCAGGACCCAGAGATACAAGTGCTCACCTGCTCTAGTGTCTACTATAAGAATTAATGAACTCTGAAACAATATGCCATGTTAATGACATAGTTATTAAAAAGGAGTACCTACTGAATTAAGGGAGGCATTATACCCCAAATAAATGTCTATGACCAATTAATTCTTATACCTCACCCACACCTATTACTTTTAATTTAAAATGTTAATTCTTATCATAGTAGGTCAAACTGGCAGTTAAGAACAAAAACATTTATAGAGATTCTGCCCTTGAAAATATCCCTCATCTTACAAATTAAAGTAGAATTGTATCACCTTTTCAGAATTTTTATAGAAGCAGGTTTTAATAAAAACTACTCCAGGGACTTCCCTGGCGGTCCAGTGGTTAAGACTTCGCCCTCCAATGAAGAGGGTGCAGGTGCAGGCCCTGGTTGGGGAGCTAGGGTCCCCTATGCCTCACGGCCAAAAAACCAAAACAGAAAACAGAAGCAATATTGTAACAAAGACTTAAAAATGATCCACATCAAAAAAAATCTTAAAAAGAAAAAAACTATTCTAAAGATAATAGAGTCAAGATTTTGGAGTTTACCTAATTAATCTGACAGCTTCCAGCTCCTCGGCAGTTGGTAAAGAAGTGAACTTCAGGAAAACCATGTTGAACATGCAATAATCCACAAGTGCTGCTGCCTTCTTCACATCACTAATGGTGACGGTGACTTTTGCTAAATTTGAAAAGAATTTCTGTACAATATCATCCAGGTACTGAACAGTGACATCGCCAACTAATAAGAGGTCTATTTTTGCCTGAAAGAGAAGGAAAAAAGCAGAAGCATCACACAATTAATGTCTGGGCATAGAGAACATGCCGTCATGTATGAGAAGATAAATAAAGGCTACAACTAGCCAATGTCTGACTACTCAGCTATACTGAATGGTCAACTATAAGCATACCTCAAGGGCAGGAACTATTCATTTCATGTCCTTAGAACCTAGGGTAGTGAATGGATCTGAAAGTCATACTATTTTTTAAAGTTTTGCCTACAAATACTATTCTACTGTGGTTTTCCTACAAGTTTCTTTCTCATCCTATTAACGATAGATAGGATTCTTTCTACAGGCCCAGTTTCCCAATCGCCCATCCTGCTGGAAAACCTGTTTACTAATGAGAGAACCAAGCTGGTGACTCTCCCACATGATTTATTTTGATGAAACACATTCCGGAGAACAGAGAAAGATTTAAATTCCCTGAACTTAAGAAATACTCAAATCAAGTCCTTTCTTTGAATGGAATATACATGCTATTCAAATCTGAACATTAGGAACCGAAGAGGCTCTTTATTTCCATTTTGGGGATATTTTCAAGCACGTTCGATTAGAAAAAATATAATTTCTATCTTCATCTTTTATTTCTCCATGTTTTATTCTGTACAGATATTAAACACAATCCACTTAAAATGACAAAGAACAGCATTACTGAATATGCCAAACTTCTCTTAGTAGTTTCAAATGTCATATATATGTATATATGTATGTATGTATATAAGTTTTGGGGAGCTTCATTCTGATCCATTGATTTATTTGTCTATTCGTGGTTAACAGCACACAGTCTAATTGCTAGCTCTTTATGTTTTATATTTGCTAGAGCATATGGTTCCCTCCTTGTTATTTTTCAGTTTGGTTCTTAGATATTTTCCCACAATGTCTCTTCCCACAGAATTTTATCAACAGCTTGTCAGGTTCCATAAGGAACCCTGTTAAAATTTTGATTACAGTTGCATTTATTTTAAAAATTAGGGAATATCATTATGTATTACGTCTCCCTATTTAGGAAGTATGACTCAGAGAAATCAGATCTTATCTCCTTCAGTTGTTTTTTGTGTGTGTGTGTGTGGTACGCGGGCCTCTCACTGCTGTGGCCTCTCCCGTTGCGGAGCACAGGCTCCGGACGACCAGGCCCAGCGGCCATGGCTCATGGGCCCAGCCGCTCAGCGGCATGTGGGATCCTCCCGGACTGGGGCACGAACCCGCGCCCCCTGCATCAGCAGGCGGACCCTCAACCACTGCGCCACCAGGGAAGCCTTCTCCTTCAGTTTTATAGTTACTTGCACATAGATTTTGCAAGTGTCTTCACACATTGATTCCTAGATTTTTCAAGATTTCAGAGTCATTGTGAAGGGGATATAGTTTCTCACTACATTTTCTGATTGATTATAGCTGACATAGAGAAAATGTACTGATTTCTGTATAAGGAATTTGCTGAAAGTACTTTTTGGTACTCTCCATTTAGTTCCAGTACTTTTTAGTTGATTCTTCTGAGTTTCCTAGATAGGTAATCATATGGTTTTCAAAAATGACATTTTTGTCCCTGTCTCCAGAATTTATTTATGCCTTTTACTTATTAACCTTAAAGCACTGGCTAGGACATTCAAAACAATGGTAAACAGCAGGAGTGAAGTGGGCATTCTTGCCTTGTTCCTGACTTTAGTGGGAATATTTCAAATGTTTTTACTACTACATGATAATGAAGTTCAATACCCTTTATCAAGTTAAAGAAGTTTCTTTCTATTTGGAGGCTAAGAATTTTAAATCAGAAATGGGTGTTAAAATTTACCAAATGCTTTTTCTGTATCAACATGATCACATTTTTTTTTCTCCTTTCATCCGTTAGGTAGTGAATTACATTAATAGATTTCCTAATGTCAAGCCATCATTGCATTACTGGGATAAACCCATACTTATTGCAAATAGATTCAGTTCATTCATATTATTTTAGATTTTTGCATCTATGTTCATAAGTAAAACTGGATAAAATTTTGTTTTATTGTACTGACTTATCTGGTTTAGGCGTCAAGGTCATGCCAGCCTTGAAGCAATAGAAAGCTTCAAAATTATTCTACAGTCTTGAATATTTTATAAAACATATAAATTATTGGCTTCTTGAAGTTTAGGTAAAACTTGTCTGTGAAATCTGAGCCTGAAGTCATTTATAAAGGTAGGTTTTAGACTACCTTCTACAGTTCCTTAATGCTTACTAGTAAAATAAGTGTTCTGCCTTTCTTAAGTGAATTTTATTCACATATATTTTTAAAAATCCATTTCATTTCTTTTCAAATGTATTAATTTTTAAATTTATACAACATTTATTACTTGCGTTGAGTTCATCTTGCTTGCTTTCCAACTAGAAATTATATTTATTTATATTATTTATTTATTTTTAGCTGCATTGGGTCTTTGTTGCTCCGTGCGGGGGGCCTTCTCTAGTTGCAGTGAGCGGGGTCTACTCTTTGTTGCCGTGCACGGGCTTCTCATTGCGGCGGCTTCTCTTGTTGCGGAGCACGGGCTCTAGGCACGTGGGCTTCAGTAGTGTGGCCTGCAGGCTCTAGAGCGCAAGCTCAGTAGTTGTGGCACATGGGCTTAGTTGCTCCGTGGCATGTGGGATCTTCCCGGACCAGGGCTCGAACCTGTGTCCCCTGCATTGGCAGACAGATCCTTAACCACTGCACCACCAGGGAAGCTCCAACTAGAGATTAATATATAATTAAATTTTTTCTATCTTCTTTTTCTGGTAATGCTTTATTAGAGACTAGAACTATGTGGTTCAATATGTGGTTATTTTATGTTAATTACAATTAAAGTGTGAAATCAGTTCAGTTACACTAGCCACATTTCAAGTGCTCAGTATCCACATATGGCAAGTGACTACCATTTCAGCATAGTTATAGAATAGTTTCATCATTGCAGAAAGTTCTATTGAATGACGCCGTCATTCAAGTGGCACTTTGTTGTACCCTACAAATTCTGATATATTGTGGTCATGTTCATTCATTGCTAGTTTATATAATTTCAGTTTATATTCCCATTTTAACCTAAGAGTTATCTTAAACTCCTATATAAAGATGTTAATTTTCAAGTGGATAGTGTTTTGGTTTTTAAAAATTTATTTGGCTACTGACTCATTTCTTATTTCAGTGCATTGTCAACAGTGGATGCACACTATATGACTTCTACTTTTTAGAATTGGTTGATATTTTCTCTGTGACTTAATACACAATTTTTAATGTTCCATGGATACTTGAAAACAATGTGTATTTTCTGTTAGGCATGCAGCCTCTACATAGCTTTCAGACTGAACTTGCTCGTTGCTTTCTTATTTTAGTTCTACTTGGTCTTTCAGTTTATGAGGTAGATGTATAAAACCTGCCCTTGCTAATTACGGTTTGTCAATTTATCAATTTCTCTAACTATAGACTCTATAAATAAACTATGCATTAGGTACATAAAGGTTCATAACAATTTTATATATTCATATAAATATATAATAATACTTTATACTATATAATGATCTACAATGTTTATGTAGTATGTATTAACATATAAATATCATATAATTATAGAGAAAAAACTATATATAAAATATATCTTTGTCCTTTTTAATGCTTTTCACCTGAAATTTTATTTTTTTGTGATATACAGCACTTAGTTTTTTATACCTTTATTTTGAGGTTTTCTGTATCATTTTGATTTTGTATGAATTTTTAAAATAAAATATATTTGACTTTTTTAGGTTTTTTCCAATCTGAGATTTCAGTTTTTAAGTAATTAATAAGTTTTAAATAAGTAATTACTTACATTAATGACACTAGCTAATGAACGTTAACTAAGGTAATCAATGTAATGTAATTAATTGTGAAACATTCATAACTTAACATGAAATGGTCTTATTCCCTTCATTTGTTATTTCAAGTTTCCCACTTACTGTAATTTTTTTTTCCCATGCTTCCTGTTAGGCTGATCAGATTGTCCTTTTTCCCTCCTGCTGCTCCTACAATACTTTGGGAGTTAAACTCCTTATTTATGTTCTTTAAGTGGCATTAGGGCTCACAATTCAGTGCTAGCTTTATAGTCAAAATACTCCTACAAGTCAAAATCTGTTTGTCTCTGACCTTTGAAGATACTGGGACATTTTCTTCTCACAACCAGAGTTGGTGATGAAAAGAAAAAGCTGCCTTGTTTTTCTTTCAGTGCTTTTCTCTTATGCTGTGGATTCTGATCATTTCCTAGGATGTGTCTGGGGACGGACCTTACTCACCCTCAGCCCACTTGGCATTCAGTGGATCTTTGGCTCTGGAAATTTCCTTCTATTATTTCTTTGATTATTTCCTCCTCCGTTGCCTTTGTCTATCCTTGGAAACCTTCTATTAGATGCTGGACATCCTAAATTGATCCTTCAAGTCTCAACTTCTGCAAGACTTTCTTAAGTTTATTGTTCATATCACCAGCTCAGGCTTTAGTCCTTCTAAAGACTTTTACAATTTCAGTTAATTTAACATGAATTGCTCATTTCTAAGACTTTTTTCTCTCTTTTGATAATTTATCATAACCTGCTATTTTTAGGACATGATATCCCCTGTGAACATACAAATTAGAAATTTTAAGTTTTTTCTATCCCCTTTATAATCTGCCTCTGGAATAGTTGTCTGGTGATCCTTGGTTATCCAAACGTAAATATGACTCAAGGACTCAGCTGACATGTATGAGCAGTTTCCCCTGCAGCTGGGGTGGTCTGCTTCCCCAGTCACTGTTTCTTCTAAACTGTGGGTTTGGTGTGAATGGTAGGGATGATGGAAGAAAGGCTGGAGAGCAAAGTGGCTGGGACCAGCTATTTGTCAAAATATAGGCAGGCTTTACTCTGAAAACCAACGACTTTGGCTTATTTCTCTCCTGGGCAGAGCTGCCTTTCCTTTCACCCTTGTCAGTTGTAGAGGTCTGGAAACGACCAATACCAGGAGCCCGTGTCCCACGTAGAGTTCATTTTCTTTAGAAGGAGCAGTGCCTGGGTTTGATTCTCTGGTTAAAAGTCCCGTTGCTCTGGCTGTAGCAGGAGTGAAGGGGTACAGCCCAGGGGTGAAGAAATCCAGGGCCCCAGCCGGCCCAGGGGTTCTGCCCACAGCTAATCCTTTACCAGGGAAGCACCCTCAGGCCCATTTCATCTTTGCTTCTGCTAACATTCTGCCTGCACTATCACTAGAATTGTTTTACTGGGGCATTTCTTCTCTATGTCTTTTATGCTGTGTTTTGTTTTTCTTTTTCCACTTTTGTTTTGGTAGCAATTTGATCCCATCTGCTTTCTAAATTTCAAGCTTTCCTGTGGATTTTTTTTTTTTTTTTTTTAATGTTCAGAGAGAGCTATTTTGCTCAAACCAAGATCCCATTAAGGACTATGAGTTGCACATGGTTGCTATGTCTCCTGGGACTTTTTTTTTTTTTTTTTTTTGCGGTATGCGGGCCTCTCACTGCTGTGGCCTCTCCCGTTGCGGAGCATAGGCTCCGGACGCGCAGGCTCAGCGGCCATGGCTCACGGGCCCAGCCGCTCTGCGGCATATGGGATCTTCCCAGACCGGGGCACGAACCCATGTCCCCTATATCAGCAGGCGGACTCTCAACCACTGCGCCACCAGGGAAGCCCTCCTGGGACTTTTTTTTTTTTTTTTTTTTGCGGTACACGGGTCTCTCACTGTTGTGGCCTCTCCCGCTGCGGAGCACAGGCTCCGGACGCACAGGCTCCACAGCCATGGTTCACAGGCCCAGCCGCTCCGCGGCATGTGGGATCCTCCCGGACCAGGGCACGAACCCGTGTCCCCTGCATCGGCAGGCGGACTCCCAACCACTGCGTCACCAGGGAAGCCCCCTCCTGGGACTTTTAATTTAGAATGCCCCTCACTTTTTTTTTTCCTTTCAATGATATTTACTTGCTGAAGGTATGGACATACTGTTAAGTATCTCCTGCCAGGGAGACTGGGGTGGCTGGAACGTTGATAGGTGTACTCAATTCATCGTTGCCTGCCAATCCCACTCACCCACCCAACCCTATTTTAAACAGAACAAAAATTCAAACTCCTTAGCGTGGCCTTTCATAGCCTAACATCAATCCATGTCACCAGCCTCATGTCCTTCTACATTCTAAGAAGACAGCATAACACTTTCAAATGACCTTTGAAATTTGGAATTTCTGCATTAGAGAGTATCAGGAACCTTCTAGAGTGTTTCCTTTTCATTTTATAAACATTCCTCATTCCCAGTGGCACTTGGAGAAAGGGGGGACTCTAAGCTGCTGTGACGCTTTTGAGTGAAGAGTGTTTGTGAATCTCTGCTATGGCACAGGATTTCTTCTAGACAATTACACTGCCTTTGAAGCAAATGCCAAGCATTGAAACAGTCATTAATGAGTGGTCATAAAGGGAGTGATTATCTTTTTGTTTTTTACTTAACCAGGTTAACTGAAGCAACCTATGCATGTCCGAAAATAACCTCCTTCTACAGATGGGGTGACCATTTAATTTACCTTCCAAACTGAGACACTTGAGAAAGGGGGTGCTATTAATAATTACACTAAAAAAAAAAACCCATATAAACCAGGATATCCCAGGCTATGAATCACTTGTAAACCTTTCTATTAGAAAAGTTTATTTTCTTTTTCCTTTAGAACCTCCTGCCACTTTTATGCATCTGCATAAATACGTTTGATGTCTATGTAGTCTTGCCACAGATATTTATTAAGCCCCTACAACAGGGCAGATGCTGTGCTGGGAATTCAAGGTGAACAGACAAGCTCTCTGCCCTCATGGGGCTTACATTCCAGGAGGCTTTTTTTTTTTTTTTTCCGATGATAAGAAAGTCTGGCTTTCAGTCCTTTTCCACAGGGAAAACAGTGGATGTGCCCAGTTCTACCAAAGCTATTACTGATCCTTTTTTAACAGTCTGATGCAGTGGGAAGAAGGCAAAGGCTTTCGAGGTGTGCAGAACGGCGTCTGCCGCCTGTCCAGCCACTAACTAGCGGCGCTGAGTAAGATACTAATGTGATCCTCATCTGGGGGGCAATAATACTTACATCACAAGACTGTTACAAGGAGTAATGTTTGTACAATGCCCTGTAGGTGGTAGTTATTGCCATGTGTTCTCAGGTAATACCAAACCCCAGCACAAAACCCATCAAATCAACCTGATGGGGAAGGGGAGATGGCGAGATAGAAGTAAAAGGAAAATGTATCTGTGTCAGGCAGTGAAAACAGCCCTAAAACCAAACTGCTCTCTGCATTACCTGAGCCACAGGGCTCGGGACACAGGGCCAACTGAGAAGCAAAGGTAAGTTTTGAACAACAGGCATCAGTTGCTCACTTGAGCCCTTTCCTGGATAGCATGTAGCGCTTCTGACCACATTCCCCTCAGAGGCCCAGTTCCCAAATTCTCCAGAATCACTCAGCCAGTCTTGTGGAGAGAAGTCTAGAGCGAGCTTTGAAGGGCAGAACCCAGGTACTGGGGAGAAACTGAGGAGAGGGGGAAAGAGATCCGGAAAGGGATGAGAAAGCCAAGTATCACTCACCGGTCCTTCTGTGCCGGAATCAAAGGTTTGGCAGTGCCTGGCAGCAGGACACAGAGGGGCAGGGAATAAAGCAGCTCTGGAAAGAACTGATGTGCTCTCCTGCCCCAGGCTTCCGTCCCCGCCCCACAAAACCGTCACACTAGGAATGTTCCTAATCAGACAATTCAGAACACGGCCCTGGTCCACTATCCCCAGGTAATTCAAATTAACTGAATAGCTTCTAATCAACTTCAATTGGAATATTTATATTAAATATAAATATTAAAAATATCTTGTTGATGGTGTAATATGAGCACAGGTGATGAGAAGGATCCACAGATAAGAATAAAAGGAAAATGAATAAAACGTTCTAGTACATTAGGCTCAGGAAAACTGCTTTTAGTACTCTTAAGATTTTCACCTGTGAGCATCGTGATTTGAACCAATGCTAGCCCTCCTTTGGTGGAATTTTTTTTCCTATTTGAATTGCTTACTGCCCTCTTTTAACAAAAGCAATACATATTCATTGTGGAAGGTTGGAAAATTCAAAACAGTCTAAAGAGAAAATAAAAAGCATCGAAGTCCAGCACTCAGGGATAAACACGACTACATCTTGTTGTAGATCTGTTAAGTGTGGGCAGTTTTTACAATGCGACATCATTGTCACCAGTGCTCTTCATCCACTCTGATTTCTGAGATCAGGGGAAGACGCCGGGCACTCCAGTCTCTGCCATTTTTAAAACAATGAATTTCCATTTGCAATCTGTGGCAGGCTAAACCCTTAATTAGTAACAGCAGGTGCTGAAGTGCTTAAAGCAAATCACTCCTACATTTTAGTGAGCTGTTATTTATGTCACTCTTATCACTGGGTGCAGCACTGACAACTAGCAGCAGCTGCAGGGCTGATGCCCTCACGGGGCAATTGTTGGCCTCCAGTTTCCCCAGGAGTCAAGGGATTTAAGCAGCTCTATCTGGAGAAACTGAGTGAGCTCTCCCAAACAAAAGGTTCAGTTGGGGCTTCAGACTCTTAAGGGTGGGAAGCCACAGTTATTTATGTACTACTCGATAATATTTTATTCAGATTTCCATTTTGTGCAGCTTTGCCTAATCCTGCAGCCCCAAAATACTGTTTTTCCTCTGAGTTTAAATAGGTGCCTCCATTTTTAAATAATTAAGAAAAAACCTCTCAAGCTCGGCCCACTCGAAGTGGTAGGGATTCGGTTCAGAACGCTTGTTCTTAAGGAGGAGATTTAAGTATGCAGAACATTCTCAGGGGTAACGAAACTTAAGCAGCGCAAAAGGTTTCCCTCTCACATTTATCAAGACGTGAAATACTCAGAAGAAAGCCAACACCAGGTCACCTTGCTTTCTGGGGTCGGTGGGGTTTTGTTTATGCTTCCTTTCTAGTGGGCTGCTTTCATTTTTATCGAAAACAGTCACCAAAATGATTCTGTGCGTCTGCCGAGGGGATGATAAATAAGGTGCGTCCAAAAGAGGCCAAGGGGCCTTTTGACTTCCAGGGAGGGTGGGCGAATGTGTGAAGAGGGCAGACGCGTCTTCCCGCCAACGGCACGGTCTCTACACACGTCTGCCTGTTTGAGGGTCAGCGCGGAGAGGGCAGTACAAGGACACTCTGGACGCCACGGCAGTGAGCACAGCGAAAAAAGGCACTTAGAGCTGTGCATACAAGATAGCTGAAGATCAACTTTTCCATATTCAATATGTTGAATAAACTTTCCTACACTCAAACTGAAAAGTGTGAAATCAATTTTCCTATATTCAGGCTGAAACCAAAGTTGTCACTCCCGTTTTTATCCGGCCACCAGCCCGAATATCTACTCTACGACGTCTTGCTCCCGCGTCGCCCCACCAACGGTCTGGGACCGGAAGACGGGTTTGGGTTGGCGAGAGTCAAGAGCTCGAGGGGGTGACTCTGTGACACAGTCCTGTCGCCCTCCCTCCTCGGGCCTCCGCTCCGTCCTCGAGGTGGGCAGGCGCCCGCCGTCGGGCCCCAGGAGCGAGACGGGACGCCCGGGGAAGCGGCCGGGAATGGCTCGCGCCCCGCAGCGGCCCCCGGGCCGTCCCCAGACGTATTGGCCTGCGCCCGGCGTGGCTGTGCCGCCCCACTGGGTCGCCGCGCCGGCCCGCGCGCGGTTTTAAACGCAGCTGCCTCCCCTTCCTCCTCCTCCGCCTCCTACCTGCTCACAGGTTTGGCCGAGCTCCGGGCGGATAATTGAGTCCGCCATGGCCCGTTGCCCACGTGCGGGTCCTGGGGCAGCCTCGCCACGGTAGGAGCTCGCAGCCAGCCCGTCGCGTCCGCCGCCAGCCGCGCACCAATGGCTTCGTGCCCGAAGCTGCGGGACGCCCGCCCCCGGCCCGCCCTTAAAGTGGCCCTGCCTCCCGCCGCTGCTCCGAGGGTCACGGCCGGACCGGGGCCGGGGGAGTGCTTCCGGGGGTGGGGTACCCGGGATATGGGGATGGGCGGCCCCAAGGTGCCCTGCAGGTCCTAAGGAGACCCCGTCACTGGAGCGCTGCCCACCCAAAGTTCCATTCCACGTGCCCCCGGGACGTCACACAGCTCAGGCCTCAGGAGGAACTGCCACTCCCCGCCTTGGGGCGGGTGGAGGGGCGCAAGGGCTTGTCTAAAAGTCTTCAGAGTGTCTTATGGGAACGCTTTCAAGTTTAAATATTAGGAATTAGCAAACTGGATTTTTTTCTTTTTCCAAGACAAACATATGAGAGGACAGGGAAGGTTGAGGACTGTTAATGGTGCTTTCTTTCCAAACTACTAAGAACCTAAAAATTTTAGAAGCATTTCATGTTGTCCTGTGAGTCAACAAATATTGTCCTCATTTTCTCAAGTGAGAAATCTCCAGGTGGCGGCTGCTATGTAATCCGCTTTGTTCGGCCTTGCTAGACATTTTACTGAGATCCATGGAGTGCCAGGACCTGTAGGGGATCCTTCCTCTTGTCTTTACTACTGTTCCCATTGCTAAAAGTCGGTGGGGGTGAGGGGGTGATGGTATCTTACGGTGTTTGTCACTCTGGATTTGCCTAGACTCTTGACCTTACTTGAACATGTAATATGCACAGGCTCTACCTGAACCACCATCTCTGATCTCTGGGTAAGCCTCCTGTTTCCTGAGCAGGTGGCGGTGTGTTCTGATTTAGATCATGACAGCATGCAAAAATATAGTGGTTGTCTACGATTTTCATGGGAAGAAAAGTGCAGATACATTTCTGCTGGGATCATTCTGCACTGTTTTTGGAAGTAAATGTACACATTTTAATAGATACGAATTTTGGTTCTTGATTGCTTTTCCACCTAATCAGGAACTGAGAGTGTCTAGCTAAACATCTGTGAAGCAGTTAGTTTGCCCAACAATATCAGCAGAGGTGAAATCATGCCCAGGCATTGGTGTAGGGGTGAACTGAGGCAGCTCTGAGCACTTCCCCCAGTCTGGCAATCAGTTTTGCCTTGACCTAAAGGTCTAGCTTAGCAAGTCTGATGCTAAAAGTGACAAAGACATTGTGGAAACTGACACAGACTCATTGCTTTTAAATTTGAGTGGACGATGCCCCTAAGCTTATGTGAGAGGAAGTAATCATTCCTGTGTTGGAGGAAGCAAAAAGATAATATCAAGTATAATATTCAGTATCAAGAATATAAGATCCAAGCTCCATAAGAACCAGATTAGAGATTTGAATAGTTTCCAATCTCTTAAAAGAAAGAAAAAGAAGCTTACTTTGTAAATGAGCAGGCATCTACATCATAAAACAATGACTCTCACTGGGGGCGATTTTTGTCTCCCAAGGGACATTTTTTCATTGTCACAACAGGCATCTAGTGGGTAGAGGCCAAGGATGCTGCTAAACATCACACAATGCACAGGACAGCCTCCCAGAACAGAGAATTAATTATCTGGCCCCAAATGTCATTAGCACTGAGGTTGAGAGACTCTACTATAAACCTTCTGAATTACAGCATAGAATTATAAACCATTTAATTTCTTTATCACATTTAACATTCTTGAATCATACTCATTTTTATTATTGGAGACAAATGGGTAGATGGACTCTTTCTGTGCTTCCCTAGAGTAACAATATGCTACTTATAGTCTTGATGGAAAACTGAATACCAAGAATCATAAAATATAACAATAATAATTCTACATAGAGAAATATATTTAAAAATTTGCATTCAAAATTAACAATTCAAACTGCCTCTTAGAAAATGGTTTTCCAATCACTTAAAATTATTAGCATTCATAGCATATGCATTACATTATTTCCCCCAAAACTAAATTATAATTGTATATTTTTCACAATATGCAAATTACAAATAGATTTGTAAGTAATACAGTACACATGGTCTCTTCAGATGAACTCATGAAGAACCTATGCTTAAAATGTTTGGAAATTTTCCATCCAGCTATTTTATAGGAACTGTTCTATATAAGCTATGTTCAGTATTGTTGTTTACCTGGCTTGTTCTCAGAATCACAGAAATTTAGAACTCAATAAGAACCTAGAGATTTCTTAATTGTCCTTTCCTTGCAAAGATGCTGAGGCCCAAATAATGTTCTCATAAGTAGGTAGGACTGTAACTACGGACGTTGAAAGCCAGAGAATTAACTAAATTCAACCATTTTTACTAATAATTTATTACATTTACTAATGCACTGAACTCACTTTAAAATGCATATACTTTCAAACACTATGCTTGCAATATTTTTGGAGTATTAAATCCAAGAGTCTACCATAACTTGACTAACCATTAAGTTCCATTATACAATTATAAACAAAGATATTTTCATAAAGTTAACTGAGGAAGGTGATTTTTGCTTCCACTTTTGCCATCTTCCCCAATCTCTTTTCAGGCAATTCATCATAGAATAACCAGAATAATCTTTTAAAATATGTCAGACTATTAACTTTCTCAAAACCCTCCTGTCAGAAAAAAATCCAAATTCTTTTCCATGTCTAACAAGGCTTTATACCATCTGACTTCATCAACTTTACCTCTCGCCATTGTTATGACCTTTTGTGACCTCTCGTCACACTGCCTCTTCTTCCTAAAATACCAGGTAAGTACAAAGCTAGAATACTTTGCCCTTGTTCCTCCTTCTGCTTGGAATGCTCTTCCCCAGATTTCTCCATTTCATGTAGATTTGTTATGTCACTTCCTTGGATACTCCTATCAGAATCTAACCCCTCACTCTCTTTTTCTTTACATCATTTTTCTAATGTTATACAGCATATGTATTTGTTTTTATTTGTCTTTCTCCCCTCTCTAGAAGAGAAAATTTGTCTGTATTATCCACTACTACCACCTTGGCCTAGAAAAGTGCCTGGCTCGTAGCAGGCACTAAAATATTTGAATGAATGAGTGAAAGTCATTTCAGTAGCTGATTGCTGTATGCAGATTTGGGATTCTGGTCTTTCTGCCTCCAAGTCTACATTCTGTCCTTTATTTCATAATGCCATCATTTCACCATGGAAAGAAAAAGAGGTTTGGAGGAAAGGAAAAAATATTGCAGGCACCAAAATGACAAGCTTGGTATCTCACAGTTGTAATAGTGTCCACTATGTTGGGGGGGGGGACACAGGAAAGATGGAAAGGACGGTTTTAATCTCATCCCTTCCCCATTTAACACGTGCAAGGCTCCTCTGCTTATCAAATTAGGTTCTCAGTCCTCAGTGTGGCGGTAGGGCCCACATTATCTTGCCCTTATCTGGCTTTCTAGGTTCAGCTTTTAATCAAGTCAACTAGATTGAACTACATCAAGTCAACAAGATTCCCGGATAGTGTCCTGGCATTCTCCCCAGTGTAAGATCCCCCCAACCAGACAGAGTAACCTCTTTCTTGAGACCACAGTGCTGAAGGGATGAATCACCTGAACCCAGGAGAAGCCCTGAACTACCTGCAAAGGATAAGACAGCATTGGCCAGCTGCCCCCTGTGAGCACAGTTCACTGATTTGGGAACTGCCCCAGATATTTCCTCTGCTCCTCCCCAGCTGCTAACTCATTTATCCCTTGGTCTTCTTTGGATCCGATTTCAACCTAAAAACTTTCCCTGTTATCCCTGTATCAAAGAGGCTAGGACCCCTCCTGTTCGCATGCCTCCTTTCTGACTCTGGGTCAGTTCTCCTAAGCTGAACGTTCAGCTCTGGTGACTGCGTGGTGTAAGGTTTAGCACACTCACCCCTGAACACTCTCCTTCATCCTGGCTTGGGGTCTCTCCCACACTACCCTCTGCCATGCACTTTCCTTTTGTGGTTAATTTGAGAAGACAACAGGAAAATTCCCAAGGCATTCCCAACTCCATCTCACATCTCTGCTTCAACAATCAGAATTCATTTTAAGTAGCGTGATAAGGCAGGGATTATTTTACTACACCTTGTATCCTAGTGGCCAGGACATAGAGGGTGATCAGTAAATATATGTTTTCCCAGTGAGTTAGGAACCATTGCCCTTAGGCAGTGATGAAGGTCAAAGAATAGCACCAACTCCTAATGATGCCCTGCAGCCGATTACACTAAGGTGGGACAGTTTTCTCATCATCCAATATACCAATTCACTTTCAACAGGGTTTAGTTCTACTGAATTAAGATGAGGCAGATCTGCCTCATTTTAACCAAAAGTCTTTACTAGGAAATGTGGAGCTAAACCAAAGTGACATTATAACTATGGATGAGGGAGGCTGTGTCACTCAAGGTCCAGAGTGAGGCTAGGCACTGCCACGTTGATTAATCTTCTAGACATCCTCCCAGGTAACCACACAACAGAACCATTAGAAGCAGCTCCCCTGAAGTCATTGGTTACTACGGCTCTATTGCCTGAGGAGATCAGTAGTTACAAAGTCAGTCATTCTCCTTTAGCCACAGAGACTGCTGACTTGAAGTCCTGTGGAATTTCTACATCACAAACAAGCCAGACAATCTTAAAGGAGAGAAGTCTGTGGTATGTGAAGGTGGGGATGAGGTGAAGGAAAAAAAATGATGTTCACACTTTCCTTGTAAATACTTACATGTATACTAACATGATTTAAAGTCAGCTGGAGGAATTTTTATTTTTTTATTATGAAAGATTTCATACATATCCAAGAGTACATATATGAAACATGTACACTATGAAGTATGAGTGTATATATACCTATCACCCAGCCTAAGACACTATCAATCATTTTGAAATCTTTTCCTCTCCCATTCCCAGTCTCCTTTCTCTTTCAAGGTATAAAGATTATTTATCCTTTTCTTTTAACTGCTGAAACCTGAATGGATTGTATTGTGAGAGAGAATAAACCTCTGTGTGAAGCCTCTGAGGTCTGTTGTTTCTTATAGTTGTTTCTTGTTTTGTTTTGTTTTGTTTTTTGTGGTATGCGGGCCTCTCACTGTTGTGGCCTCTCCCGTTGCGGAGCACAGGCTCCGGACGCGCAGGCCCAGCGGCCATGGCTCACGGGCCCAGCCGCTCCGCGGCACGCGGGATCCCCCCAGACTGGGGCACGAACCCGTGTCCCCTGCATCGGCAGGCGGACTCTCAACCACTGCGCCACCAGGGAAGCCCTATAGTTGTTTCTTATAGTCATAATGCAGATATTGATAACTTGAATTTAGGTGCTGCATTAACAAAATACTAAAACAAGTGGCATGGTGTTAACTTAGCAGGTCTGCAGTGGGAGGCAGGGACACAATGTGACGATGGAAGCCTGGAAGTCCCTATTATGTCACAGCAGAACAAGTGCTTAATAATAATGATGATGATGATGAAGATGATGTGTGCTTGATGTTACTGGCTGCCTTTGACAAGGCAGAAGAAAAAAATGAGCTTGGGATATAATCAGCCACTTTGCAAGGAAAAGGGAATAGAGAGAGTCTCAGGGAGAATCTAGAAATTTGGGGCATCAAAGGGCATAAGGGGCTGGAAAGGCCAAAACTCTGAGAGCCAAAAAGCACGAGATAAGACCGAGAAGGGTTTTGAGCAACAAGAGGCCACTAAGACAGCCTGTGGCAAAGATCAGATTACGGGTGTTAACTTTATATCCTAACCTATTATTTCAAATAGCTGCAAGGTAGCTGCCATTACGTAGAGAGAGAGGCCAAAGAAACAAATCATGCTCTAAAATTATCATTATTATACATGGAATTGACTACTATTTTGATGGAGCTATATTATCCAAGAAACCATAAACTTAGACTGAAAAGCTTTTGACTACTTGAACTATGATGCCACCACCCATGGGAATCCAAGTTTGTTCTAACAGAAAATGAGCTCTAAAAGCTGTGCATCTCTAAATGAGGGTCTAACCTCCACTGCCTACTTCAAATATGAACAAGAAGACTGAAATGAAAGAAACCCCCAAGGAGTAGAGTTAGAGGTCATTAAGAAAAATGGAGAAGAACATTCCTACCAGGAAGCAGAATCAGAGCCTGATCAAGGAAGCCACCCCATTCCCAGGGAAGAGGGCTTTCACCATGTCTGCCCAGGATTCCATAAACGCTATGGATCAGTGATGCTGTGCATTCTTCCTTTTCTGAGTGAAAGTGATTAAGGGTATCTTCCCCTCAGACATGGATTGGTACATTACACGGTTGTTTGGGCCCAGCCTCTATTTGGCTTAGACTGTGCAGCATTTGTACAAGGCTTTAAAGAGCAGTATCCTAGAAACAAATTGATGAAAGAGCAAGAGATTCTATTTAGTAAAAAAAAAAAAAAAAAAAAAAAAATTATTCTGGTTATGTTCAGCAGACTGGAAAATACACTGAGTTAGAATCACTTTAAAAATATCAATTGAAATTCTAGATTCTGACTCAATGATGCAGGCAGGCCAGGGGCCATCGCTATCAATGAATGGCTGAATTTATCTCTATGTAGTTGCAAAGAAAGATACCATTATCTACTGAAAACAATATCCAAAGACTTGTAAGCTTTACTAAAAATATTGTTTAATACTATATTAGTGAGCATAGGCTGCTTCAACAAGTAAAGTCCAGATCTCAGTAACTTAACACACACACACACACACACACACTCACAAAAAGGATTTACTTTTCACATACACCACGATCAAATGAGGGTTAGCAAGGTAAGAGAAATGGATTTGCTATATGTGATTTTAGTACTTATTTTTGTCACATTAAGATATCAGAATTGAAAACAAACATGGTTACCAGGGGGTAAGGGCGGAGAGGGATAAACTGGGAGTAGATTAGGATTGACATATACACACTGCTGTATATAAAATAGATAACTAATAAGGACCTACTGTATAGCACAGGGAACTCTACTCAATACTCTGTAATGACCTATGTGGGAAAAGAATCTAAAAAAGAGTGTATATATGTGTATATATAACTGATTCACTTTGCTGTACACCTGAAACTAACACAACATTGTAAATCAACTGTACTCCAGTAAAAATTTTTTTTAAAAAGCAAATAAACGTTTTTTTAAAAAAAGATATCAGAATTGTTTCAAATAAAAGGGTTTTCCAGCCCCCTCCCCTTCCCCATCACCTACACATAAAGGTACCTTTGAAATCAACTAGTTCTATCTTCATTCTACAGAGTAGAAACTTAAGACAGGAAAGTTAAGTAAACACCCCTAAATTATTAGCTTGTTAAAACATGTTCCCTTCTAGTACTCCACAAGTTTCCTCCCTCCCTCTCCACCTATCTGTGAATCATCACTTGGAGCCTACCTCAGCTTCCCCTGTAGAGCTGGACAGGAAATTTGTGTAACAGAACACATTTTTGGCACTATCAGTAGACTAAAGCCCTCTTTTTGTAGCCTCTCCTATATTTTTAAATCGTTAAAATCATATTTTATGTGTGACATTGTACATTGTGTTAACGTTCTAACATTAAGTCCTCCCACGATCCTATAAACTCTTTTGCAAACATCCATTTAAGTTAAACAAAATGTATTAAGTGCCTGTCTTATACTAGGTACTAAACTAGCTGGTGACAAATGATGAATAAGAGTGTTCATTACATTAAACTGCTGGAGATAAATTACACTGAAGTACTTCAGAATGCAAGAAATACATGAGAAGAAAGAATTTTAGTATAAGATAGCAGATGTTAACTGCTGCATAATGTTTAACCATGTGGATGAGTTACAGTCCACTTAAGCATCTCCCTATAATTGTGCATCGAGAGAGTATCCATTTTTGGGTATTATAAATAATACTGATAAAGTGATTGTCCTTGTATGTTTTCTATATGCAGGATTTTTCATTAGAATAGATTACTAGAAGTACAAATATTAAGTCAACATATTAACATTAAGGCTATTCAAGAATAAAATTGTCTTCCAAAAGAATTATATGAATTTGTACTCCCACATGCAGTATATTAGAACTTCTTAACTTCAGATCTATTAGCACTGAAAATTATCTTTTTGAAGACCACTGTTTATTTTATAGGTGAAAAATGGTATCTAATTTCAGTTTACATTTAACAAATGGACATTAATACTATTACACCTGATTTTGTTAGTTTTGGCTAGTGGTAAAGCAGCCCAGTTTTGAAAGTTCATATTTACAGTCTACACATACACAGCCTATATGATGCAACCAACATATATTTTAGGGAGTTATTTTTGGCTCTAGTTTCCCTATCTGATAAACGGGCAGGGAATCACAGTATCTTAGCATCAGAAGGGATATTGGCAGTCATTGAATCCAACTTCCACCCACTGCAGGAGTCCTTTCTATAACATCCCTGACAAAGGGACACCTAGCCACTGCTTGAACAATGCCGATGATGATAATCTCACTGTTGGGTAGTTCTCTGGATGATAATACTCTCTCTGTAACTGAGATAGAAATATGAAATTGCTTTATAAAGTTAAAAGGATGCTCTATAAATTCAAGATTTTTCTAATTCATAGGTCAGATTAATCCGATGTTCACTTGTTTTGAAAATAGTGCCCTACTGTCAAAATATGATCTTGCATTTAAATAGTGCTTTATTGTTTTAAAGATACTTTCATACTTCAATCACATTTAGTGATTTTAATAGCAGTTTTTAGTATTCTGGTATGCTTACCTCTCTTTAAATGCCAAAAATCCTAGCATCACTGTTGTCATAATTCTGTTATTCTGGTATTAAAAAAATAAAAAATCTAAATTATTTACACTTGAAATAACCATAATTCAATTACTCAATTTACTTTAAAAAATCACATATAATATGTGGTCTAGACAGGCTCTCACTTGGGCACACAGCAAAAAGAAACCAATTATTGCAAGAAATAATTCTTAGTCCAAAATAAAGTTTCTGGTCCAGTAGAATATGATTTTCAAAGTACTAAAATTGATATAAGTAACTCTGCACTGTGATCTCCAGCTATACATGATAAAACTAATGAAGATGATGAAAACTAGAAAAAATTTTTGAAACAAAAACTATATAGCTCTCTATAAATTAGGAAAAAAACCCTAATCCTAGTCAAAGGTCAAAAGGTGCTTTATAAATATCTCTACAAGGTTATTAAACAAGAGATGGGATTATTCAAAAGAAGTCAAGGAAATACTGGGAAGTAGCAAATAAGCATCATTGTTCTTTTGACTAGCGTAGTATCTGAAACAGCTTCTTAGGTGGAAAATTATGCTAATAATATACTCTTGACTCAACAATGGCACTAATGACAATGCATTTTGATGTTTAAGATCATATTTTCTAAGATCAAATAATATTCCATTAAAATTTATCTGCTAGTTTATATTAAAAGGTTAACATATGTTTAACATTTTTTTATAACAGCTTTATTGAGGTATAAATCATACAACATGCAATTAACCCATGTTAAGGTGCTTTCCATGTTTTTTGGTTCATTCATGAAGTTGTACAACTATCACCATGATTAATTTTAGAACATTTTCATCACCCCCCCAAGAAACCCTATACACGTTAGCAGTCATTCTCCATCACCCACCCTTCCCCCAGCCCTGCCAGCCTTCGGCTACTACTATTAACCTATTTTCTGTCCATATGGATTTGTCTATTCTCGACATTTCATATAAATGGAATCATACAATATGTGATCTCTTGTGACTGGCTTCTTTCACTCAGGATAATGTTTTCAAGGTCCATCCATGTTGTAGCATATGTCATCAGTCCTTCATTCCTTTTTACTGCTGAATAATATTCCATTGTTTGGATATACCACAATTGTTTACCCATTCATCAGTTGATGGACATTTGGGTTGTTTCCACTTTTTAGCTATTATGAATAATGTTGCCCTAAACATTTGTACACACATTTTTATGTGCACATAGGTTTTCATTTCTTAGGGCTGTACACAGAGGAATGGAATTGCTGGGTCACAACCTTTTGAGGAACCAACAGACTGTTTTCAGAGTGATGGTGCTATTTTACAACCCCACCAGCAGTGTAAGAGGGCTCCAATTTCTCCACATCATCATTATTATTCATTAATATCTGTCTTTTTTATTATCACAACATCTGTTTTTATAAATGGTACTTTTTAATATGTTGTAATATATTTAGACATTAAAATTGTTTTAATATATTAAATACTGTTTATTGATATTTTGCTTTATGAATTCTGAACTCTTCAAAAAAGCCAAATACTGATATTGATACATATTTCAGTATTAAAACAGAGACCCCAAACTATCATTTTTGCACTGATTATTTCAATAAATAATTGCAAGTCCTCATAAAGCTTTACATGACAAATTACCTTCAGAGCTTAGTATTAGGTACAGCTTTTTATCCACTTGTATATTTCCTTATACAAAAAAATGAGAGCTGTGTAACTCACTCTTTCTTTGTGCTGATTACTAGAAAGCTTAAAGATAGAGCTTTTTCTTAGTTGGGAATCTTGCAAAACTTTAACTTTTATTTTTATCTTTTACCTTATGAGTCTTGTTTTTATATCTATATTTAGTAAAAGGTAAAACAATCCTTTTTAGAGAGAAAATAGGGTATAAAAAAGTAAACAAATACATATGTAGTATCTAGTAATTATTTAATAAAATGAGTCACGGTACCTGGTATCTATAGTTAGCTTAAGAATGGGGGAGGGCTTCTCTGGTGGTGCAGTGGCTGAGAGTCCACCTGCCGATGCAGGGGACACGGGTTCCTGCCCCGGACCAGGAAGATCCCACATGCCGCGGGGCCCGTGAGCCATGGCCGCTGAGCCTGCGCGTCCGGAGCCTGTGCTACACAACGGGAGAGGCCACAACAGTGAGAGGCCCGCGTACCACCAAAAAAAAAAAAAAGAATGGGGGAGAGGGGGCTTCCCTGGTGGCGCCGTGGTTGAGAGTCTGCCTGCCGATGCAGGGGGCACAGGTTCGTGCCCCGGTCCGCGAAGATCCCACGTGCCGCGGAGCGGCTGGGCCCGTGAGCCATGGCCGCTGGGCCTGCGCGTCTGGAGCCAGTGCTCCGCAACGGGAGAGGCCACAACAGGGAGAGGCCCGCTTGCCGCAAAAAAAAAAAGAATGGAGGAGAGGGACTTCCCTGGCGGTGCAGTGGGTAAGACTCCACGCTCCCAATGCAGGAGGCCTGGGGGGTTCAATCCCTGGTTAGGGAACTAGATCCTGCATGCATGCTGCAACCAGGAAGTCCATATGCTGCAACTAAAGATCCTGCACACGGCAACGAAGGTCCTGCATGCTGCAACTAAGACCTGGCGCAGCCAAAATAAATAAATAAATAAATATTAAAAAAAAAAAAAAAAGAACAGGGGAAAATATTTCCAGTTTCCATTTGGAATAATTTATAGAAAGTTACTTTATATTTCTCTGCATTACTTTTTAAAGTCACATAAAAGAATTATTTGTCTGTATGAAATGCATGCATTCTTCCTTAAAGAAAAAAAGTGAGTATCTATAAGTAGTTATAGAAATACATTTGGCATCCATTACTGGTGATACTGAATAGAATTTAGGTTTTGGTGCCAGAAACTATACTTACCTCTGAGTGATTTCTGTAAAGTTAAGGTCTAATAATTTCACTTATTAAGTTAGGGCAAAAAATCATATGTATCTTCCAGACCTAGGTGACAACAAAACAATCTAAACACAAATAGGAGAATTGAATAAAATTTTTTTTTTTTTTTTTTTTTTTTTTTTTTTTGCGGTATGCGGGCCTCTCACTGTTGTGGCCTCTCCCGTTGCGGAGCACAGGCTCCGGATGCGCAGGCCCAGCGGCCCTGGCTCACGGGCCCAGCCGCTCCGCGGCATATGGGATCCTCCCAGACCGGGGCACGAACCCGTATCCCCTGCATCGGCAGGCGGACTCTCAACCACTGCGCCACCAGGGAGGCCCTGAATAAAATTTTTAATACCTTAAAAGAACACTTCTTGTACCCTCATTCTATTTCCACTCTAGACTTAAGTATCATGAACACTTGGCAAAGTTTGGTCCAAAGGGCCATCACTATAAATTAATTAACATAAATTAAAGTTTGGTCCAAAGGGCCATTGCTATAAATTAATAAACATCACTAGGCCATCACTATAAATTAATAAACATCATAAAATGACTTAAATTACCATGTGCTAAGTGGCAGGACCTTGCAGTTGAGTAAGTATTGGTTTTCTAGAATAGTAGGAAACCTTAGCAATTGTATAGTTTGCCTCAGTCATTTTACAGATGTGGGAAATGAAGATGAGGTGAAAGAACTTGCCCCAAATGTCCTAAGTTCACAGCAGGGTGGGAACTATACCCAAGCTGATTCCTGTTTCCACAATACCATGATAGTTCAAATCAAAGTTTAAAATGCATCTGATTTGCAGCTTTGTTTAAACCTTGAGTTTTAAAGAGCTGAGCACGATATAGCGTAAAATAGCAAAAAGTTTTGATGAACGCACATTTTTAGCTAACAGCCAACTAGAATCCAAATGAAATAGCAATGTTACTATCAGAGCAGATCATGGGTATATTATTAAAAGCAAGTGTAATGATGTCAACCTTAAGGCCTTCTAGGATATTTTTAAAATCATAAGAATGCTATTAGATGGTATAGGGTCACTTGAGAAAGTTGCTTTCATACAGGCAAAGGAAGAAACTTCTGGAAGAAGAGCTAAAGAGAAGTTCGATAGCTCTTTCTTATCTATTCCAATCCCTGAAGTGTGTGGAACATTAACTTCACAAGTTGAAGATTACAGATGAAAAAAGGGAAGAAATAGTAAACCACACAGTTCTGGAATCACAGATTGCGTTTTGGAAGATGGTTTGATCTTGAAATCTTTTTTACTGGTCCTCTCATGGCATTCATTGTCTTCTGATTAACTGAATTACATATTCCCCTGAAATAAAATAAGTGTTAATCGTGACTTTTCAGTCGCCGTGTGTACAACAAAAACATTGTATGTCACGTGGGGAGGACTGTATATTTCACCTAGTTGACCCAGCTCACAGTCCTTCATAAAGAAATTTCCCTATGCAGATTTTCTGCTTACTGTATAATCCTAAACAGCTACATGTTACACCATATCATCTCGTCAAGCTAGAGAGGCAACTAGCTCAAGAGCAGATAATCCAAAGGCTTGGAAGCAGCCCATGAGGTGGCCTAATGTGGAGAGCTTTGTCCAAAGAGGGATGAGATGGACCATTCTGATACTTGCCTCCGGAAATGTAAATTAAAGCTAGGAAAATACATAGAGAGAGGCCATGAAGTACAGCAGGGACAAGATGGAAATAAGGATCCATGAGTAAACCAAAGATATGTGACCTAAAATTACAATAAAATTGAAACTATGATATATACCAAGGTCTATGATATAAAAGTGATATAGAAAGTGAAGATAGCAGTTGGTAATGAGAAGAAAAATGAAGTAGAGAATAAACTAGGGGTCTACTATACTACAAATAGTAATAACACCATTTTTATAGCACATAATCTATGTCAGGGACTGTTCTACATTTTATTTATTTATTTATTTATTTACTCCTATCAACTTCACAAAATCCCTATGGTGTAGACACTATCATTAGCCCTGTTAGATAGAAGAAAGAAACAAAGCTATATAGTTAGTAAGTAGATCTGTAATTTGAATTCAGGAAGTCAGAGTTCAAAGTCTGTGCCTTTAATTTCCATTCTATATGGCAAATCACTAAGGTGATGATCCATGAACATCTGCTAAGGTCTTTAAAGCTCCCCTGAATTCTAATTCTAATATCTGTGGGCCCAGTTATATTGTAATTCCTGTTCTTAGATTTCCATGGCATCATCTTTCCCTTACTGACTTATATATCTTTATAAAGCCAACTTCCCCGTATGCTCACTTGATGTAGTAAGAGCCAGCTTCAATTCCCTGCAAGGTGCTTTAAAAAATATTTTTCTCAGGGAGTGATGTCAGCAAAAATGACAGAATAGAGACCTCCAAAAATTATTTCCTCCATAAAAGCAATGAGAAAATTGGCAAAAGTGGTCAGAAGCAACTTTTTCAGAAGTCTAAAAATTAACCAAAGGCTTGCAGCAATCCTGGAGAACTTAATAAACATACACACACACACACACACACACACACACACACACACACAACTGAAACTCTGCAAGAACACTGAGCATTGTAATATGTTAACTTGCCCTACCCTGCTTTCCTCAGCTCTGTGGTATTGCTGTGAAGAAATTGACAAACTAATCCTAAAATTCATATGGAAAATAAAGGGACTCCGAACAACCAAAACAATCTTGAAAAAGAAGAATAAATTTGAAGGACTCAGACTCACTGATTTCAAAACTTTCTGAAAAGCTAGAGTCATCAAGACAGCATGGTACTGGCGTAAGGACAGACTTATAGATCAATGGAATAGAACTGAGAGTCTATAAATAAACATATGTTTATGGTTAATTTTTTAAAAGGGTGCCAGGGCAATTCAACTGAAGAAGAATAGTCTTTTCAGCAAATGGTGCTAGGACAACTGAATAGACACATGCAAAAGACTGAAATTGGACCCTTGTTTCACACCATATATAAAAATTAACTCAAAGTGGATCAAAAAGGAGCTAAAACTATCAAACTCTTGGAAGGAAACCTGTATAAATCCTTATGTTCTTGAATTAGGCAATGATTTCTTAGATATGATACCTAAAGCACAAGCAACCACTAAACTGATCCTAGGAAGCCAGTATCAATTGGACTTCATCATCATCAAAACTTTGTCTTCAAAGAACATCATCAAGAAAGAAAAAAAAACCCAAAATTGGAGAAATTATTTGCAAATCATATATCTGATAAGGTCTAGTAACCAGAAAATATAAAGAACTCTTACAACACGACAAAATTAAGACAAACAACTTATCAGTAACTGAAAAATGGGCAAAGGACTTGAACAGATATTTCTCCAAAGATAATATACAAATGGCCAGCAAATGCATGGGCACTAAGTTTCTAACGAGGGTCTCTGGAATACAAAACTTGACATGTTGTCACAACTCATTGCTGGAGGAACTTAAGTCTGTTCCTATATGACTCCACTGGGGGACTTTTACACGCTTGTGCCTGGTTTCCTCCAAACTTCACCTCATACACCCTTTTCCTTTGATGATTTTGCTTTGTATCCTTTTGCTATAATAAATCTTAGTTGCGTGGGCACATAGATGCTGAGTCCTGTGAGTTGTTCTAGAAAATCATGCACAGGAGTGGTCTTGGGGCCCTCCCAACAGAGAAGTATAGTAGTTTCCAGAGGAACGTCCTTTCCCAGAATTTACTTTAATGTTTTAACTACACTGTATTTCCACTGATGAAAATGTACAAAGATAATGAATTATAATTTAAAGTATTTATGACTACGCAAGGAAGAATACTTATCTAGCCAAATATAGAACAAAATGTTGCTTTCCCATGAATTTTCACCAAAGGAACTTGCTATATTGCATGCATCTTGAATGCCTGTATTTGAAAAGGATTCTGATCTATAGCTAATTTATATCTTCATTTACAATTTTTATATTGTTAAGTTATATATGAATATCTTCCCTATGTGAGGTAAAGTTATAAAAGACAAGGATTGCCTGAGTAATTCTTCTGTACTTAGTACAGGACCAGGAAAAATCATGTGTAGATATAACCTCCTAAACTCATAAAATATTCCTCTGTTCTTTATTCATTCTTAATTGTTTTTGTTCACATAGAGAAACATAGTTTAAACTGCACTGGCATCTACATTTATTTCAGTGTCCATATTTCCTCACTAAAAAGGTTAAGGCTGATAATTTAATTGGATTTATATCATTGTTAATGGTGTAGTTGTATGCTCTACTTGGGAACAGTATTATTCTAGCTTGCAAAACAAGATCTTATCATGTTTGAGGATGAAAAGTATTCCTGGAACCTACAAAATATATATAAATAGTGAATGGAGGGAACAAACTTCTTTAAGTTCTCTTATCATCTGCTATTTTACATCGTTGCTATAAAATCTGGACGTTCAACTTCCAAAATACAATGGACACCTGTTTTGTGAGTACCATTCACACGTGAATATAATTAATTAGAAAGGAAAGATATAGTTAGACTTAAGTTTTCACTAGATTCTCTTTCATTTTAGGCAGTTGATACATCTGTTGCCTTTTATTTATTTTTTAAGGGATTAAAAAGAATTTAATTGAAGTATAGTCTACAAACACAAACGTACACATATAATAAATGTACAGCTTGTTAAATTTTCATAAACTCAACACTTCCATGTAAGTAGCATCCAGATTAAGAAGTAGTACATTATCAATACCCCAGGAACGCCTTATTTTTTTTTAACATCTTTATTGGAGTATAATTGCTTTACAATGGTGTGTTAGTTTCTGCTGTATAACAAAGTGAATCAGCTATACATATACATCTATCCCCGTATCTCCTCCCTCTTGCGTCTCATCTGTTGCCTTTTAGAAACGTGGTATGAGCCAGAGACCTGAAATACAAATAGTTGAGCATTTATCCTCTTATTTCATGACTGCTTTCAGAGATAAGAGGAATGGTCAATTCCCAATTAACTCTTTCCTAGCCAGGTCCTTTTGTAGCATGACTAAGAGAAGCTGAAGAATAATGAGAAATTCTGGCCTTCTCCAGTATTATCAGGCTTCTAAAGATTCTGGAAACCCCTCTATCTCAACCCCATAGTCCATGCAATTTTAAAAATAAATATAGAGTAAATTATGAAAATCATACCATCCATTTGGTAAAGACCATTAAAAGTTTTTACAGACACTAAATATAAATAATACATGTACTCTGCCGTTAGGGTTGATAAGACAATAGGAGCTGTAGGTAGCTTGAAATGGAAAGACAAGATCAGATTTTCATTTATTGTCTATTTTTAAATTCCTCCAAGATACAAAAGTGGACACACCTTGTGGGCAGTTGTAAATATAATCTGCAATTCAGGAAAAATTGAGGCTGATGACCTTAGAGATGGTAACTGAAGCCATGAGTAAATGAGATCGTTTGTTAAGAGCACACAGAGAGGTAAGAGAGTTGGTGATATACACTTGGAAAAGCAACTTTTAAGGGACAGGAGAAACACTAAAGATAGGGACATCATTTAAACAACCGGAAAACCCAGGAAAATATACTGGCATGGAAGTCAAGGGGGGTGGGTGATAGTTTTAAAAAGTGAGCACAGTTAGCAGTATGAAATGCGTCAGACATGTCTGCTACCTGGAGGCTTGAAAAGGAGTCATTGTATTGTATTTGGCTATTGAGAGATAAACTGTGTCAGAACCCAGTGGTGGGGGCAGAAGGCAGCTGAAAGAGGCCGAGGAGTTAACAGCAAAGGCAGTGAGTGTATCCACTCTTTCATGAAGTTTAGCTGAGAAAAAGAAAGCTGAGGTAGTCGTTTTATGAGGATAGGGCAAAACAGAAGTTTGTTTTTGTTGTATTTTGGTGGAAGAGATGAGCATGCTGCAGACAAAGGACACACCACAGTCAGTGGAAGAGAGATTGGTAATATGAGAAAATAATTATGAAATGAGTCCTAGAGGCAGCAGATAACTTGGGAAGAAGTATGGGATCCTTTTTCTTTAAGGCAGAAGGAGGAACAGGAAAGATGGATAAAGATGTGAATACATTTGAAGGCAAAAGGGAAGACAGTTGGATTTCACATCTGATGAACTCTTTGCTTTGTGAAGCAAAATGTTAACTAATTTTCTAAAAGTGACAACTTTGGACCAGAAGATGGAATTCGTTCATTTATTCACTCAGCAGATGTTATTGAGCACCTTCTATGTGCCACCACTACATTAGGCACTGGGGTACAAGGACAAATTGTGGTTCTTACAATCTATTGGGGAAACAGCAAAATAAATAGATTGTACAATTTGCTGTCTTAGCAGAGGTTTGCATAGGTGCTTTGTAAGCATACAACAGACGCAACTAGTTCTGGCTTTAGGGGGATCCACATGGAATAGCAGCCAGTTAAGAACTAGGGAAAGGACATTCCAGACAGAGGAAGCAGCACAGGCGTCAAGGTATAAAGCAGATGATAGACACAGGAATCACATATATCATTGGTCTGGCTGCAGTACAGGGCGTAAGTAAGGACATAGCTGGAGAGGCAGGCACTGCGTGTCATACAGGACCTTGTAAAACACACTGAGCAGCTTTGCTGAGATCCTTTGGACAATGAAAAGTCACTGAAGTTTTATACCAGGAACAACACTTCACCTGTATTTTAGAATGATTGCTCAGAGAGCAGAGAAGAAAAATGAGTATGGTGAGGACAAGACTAACAGCTATGCTGTTGAGATTATACCTCAAGTCTACATTTAAATCTGGGAGCTCTATTTTCAAATGAACAATAACAAGACAGAGTTGTCCAAAAAGGCAACGAAACAGCTGGTTAGTCTAGAACCTATGTCATGAGGAATGGCTAATGTAACTTAATATTTTAGCTCAGGGGGTTAAAAAAGCTATGAGAAGATGGAGAGCTGTTTTCAAATCTTTGAAAAGAAAAAAAAAATCTTTGAAAAGCTGTCATATAGAAAGAGTGTAGACTTCCTCTTCAGAGGATGGAACTAAAAGCAATGGGTTTTAAGGAAGTCTCAAAGAAAAAGAAGAAGGAACAGAAGTTTCAAGGAAGAAAAATAAGGAGTTGATGCTTTAACAAGCCTAAAAATTAGAATTGCCTTACAATCAAACAGAGCTGTGTCAGGTGCCTTATCTGGAAACCAAAGCATTATATTCAACAAGTCACAGATGCATTGCTAGAATTCTCTGTTTGTGGGAATAGAAGTTAAGTTTATAGGCATACCTCGCTTTACTGCACCTTGCTTTATCGCACTTCGCAAATAAATCTGTAGAAATTTTTCTACAAATTCGAGGTTTTGTGGCAACCCAGCACTGAGCAAGTCTATCTGCACCATTTTTCCAATAGCACTTGCTCACTTCATGTCTCTGTGTCGCATTTTGGTAATTCTTGAAAAATGTTTCAAACTTTTTCATTATTATTACTATATAATCTGAGAAAAGATTCCCTTCAAAATATTACTGCTCATTGACAATGCACCTGGTCACCCCAGAGCTCCCATGGAGGTAGACAACGATTGGTTTTCATGTCTACTAACAAAACCTCCATTCTGCAGCCCATGGGTCAAGGAGTTATTTTGACTTTCAACTCTTACTACTTAAGAAATGCATTTTGTAAGGCTATGGGCTGCCATAGATAGTGATTCCTTTCGTGGATTTAGGTAAAGTAAATGGAAAACCTTCCGGAAAGGATTCACCATTTAGATACCATTAAGAACATTCATGATTCATGGGAAAAGGTCAAAATATCAACATTAAGAGGAGTTTGGAAGAAGCTAATTCCAATCCTCGTGCATGACTTTGACAGGTTCGAGACTTCAGTAAAGGAAGTAACTTCCATCTGATGGAAGTAATGAGAGAACTAGAATTAGAAGTGGAGCCTGAACATGTGACTGAATTGCTACAATCTCATAATAAAACTTTCACAGATAAGGAGTTGCTTCATGTAGATGAGCAAAGAAAAGTGGTTTCTTGAGATAGCATCTACTCCTGGTGAAGACACTGGGAAGACTGCTGAAATGACAACAAAGGATTTAGAATAGTACATAGATTTAGTTGATAACAGTGTCAGGGACTGAGAGGATTGAGTCCGATTTTGAAAGAGGTTCTACTGTGGGTAAAATGCTATCAAACAGGACTTCCCTTGTGGCGCAGTGGTAGAGAGTCCGCCTGCCGATGCAGGGGACATGGGTTCGTGCCTTGGTCCGGGAAGATCCCACATGCCGGGGAGCAGCTGGGCCCGTGAGCCATGGCCACTGAGCCTGCGCGTCCGGAGCCTGTGCTCCGCAATGGGAGAGGCCACAACAGTGAGAGGCCCACGTACCGCAAAAAAAAAAAAAAAAAAAAAAAAAAAAATGCTATCAAACACCGTTGCATTCCACAGAGAAATTGTTCGTGAAAGGCAGTGTCAATCCCTGTGACAAACTTCACTGTGGTCGTATTTCAAGAAACTGTCACAGCCACCCCACCTTCAGCACCCACCACCCTGATCGGTCAGCAGCCATCAACATCGAGGCAAGACCCTCCACCAGCAAAAAGAGTCTGACCTGCTGGAGGCTCAGATGACAGTTAGCATTTTTTTAGCAATAAAGTATTTTAAAATTAAGGTACGGATATTGTTTTTTAGACATAATGCTCTTGCACTACAGTATAGTGTAAACATAAATTTAATATGCACTGGAAACCAAAAAATTCCCGTGACTTGCTTTACTGTAATATTTATTTTATAGTGGTGGTCTGGAATCAAACCTGCAATATCTCTGAGGTATGTCTGTATATACTGTTTTTAATCTTTCATTTTTAAAAACTGAAATATAATTGATGTACAATATTCTGTAAGTTACAGGCATATAATATAGAGATTGACAATTTTTAAAGGTTATACTCCATTTATAGTTATTATAAAATATTGGCTATATTGCTTGTATATTCTTAAAAAGCAATGTCTTATACACGGTGTAACTTAGAAGAATCCTGAGATGTGGAAACTCAGTTTCAGTCAAAACAGTGAAGCCAGCAGAAATATAAACAGCAGACTCAGCAAAAAGCTCTAGTTATCTACTAAAGAATCAATTATTTATGTATTCAGCATGGGAAGAGCTGCAAATCATGCATTGACCTTTCCAGTCACCATAGTATCCACACGGTCAGAACCATTTTGACTATAAAGATTAACAATTCACTCTAGAGTGAAAATCCTTATTAACATTTATACAGGGAAACAGGATTAACATCTTCCTGGGAAGCTGTTAAAATAGGCTTTGATTGTATGTTCAGTGATCCTGTACAATCAAACTAGGAACTATTCCACCCAAATGATTTTTTCAGATAAACAAAGCTAAAGGAGGATGGCTGAGGCAAGTAGGAATTCTGATGCCCCCGTCGCAGGGAGAGGGGCTGGGGAGATCGGGAAAGAACACAGGAAAATAGTGTTCACCACTTACTGGAATGTAGAACCAATTATGTGCCAAGCATTTCACTCAGCACTTTACTTACATTATATCTCTAAACCCTCACAAATCCCCTGCAAGATAACTACAGTACCACTGCTTCCCTTCTACAGAGGAAGAAAGAAATTGAGGTCCCAAAAGATTGAACCACAGTTAGGTACAAATCTGATATTCAAATCCAAACTTGCAGTGACTCCAGAGTCCGTGGTCTTTCATCATATCACAACCTCATACGGGAGGTGGCATTTTGCTACACCTCGAAGGAGGCAGAACTGGAGTGTAAGAGAAACAACGTACTCCAAGTAGAGAACATGGTCTGAGGAAAGGAATGTGGGTGCCAGTGCTGCAGGGCCTCCAGCCAAGCATCCAGAACCATAAAGTCTGAAGTGATTGTCCATTTTATGGATAAGAGACTACTGTGAGTGATGCTATTTTGTCTCAATTTCCTGCTTACCTTCATTGGCACTAGAAGTCCAAGCCTCCCTTTATCCCCTATTGCCCTGACTCTCATTCTCAAGTTGTTCTATGCATCCCCTTGTCAGCTCCAATCCCCAGTGATAATTCCCTTCCTCTCAGTCCTTTCATTGACCTCTGGAGACTCCACATCAGTGATTAGCCAATTACCTTTAAGGCAAAACCAGCCCTCAAGGTCCTCTACCTCCTTGCCTCATGTAGCTATGTCCTGACGACTCCAGCCCTCTTTCTGGCTCTTCTTCCCTTGACTATCGCTGTTGAAACTCTTCAGAGTTATATCTTAGACTATCTCTTCTTTTCACCCTGTGTATTCTCCCTGATGCATTTCATTCATTCACATGGTGTCATTTACCATCTCTGTGCTAATAAGTTCTAAATCCATATCTTCAATCCTGATTTTTTTTTTCTGAGCTTCATATATCCAGTTGCGCTTTGGACACTTCCATTTGGACAATGCACACTGAAAACTGAATTCATATCCTAAACTTAAAACATATACCAAAATAAAGTTAATAAACATTAAATATTTAAACGTCAAATATTAAGCCATATAAGTACTAAAGAGATGTGATGAATGTTATGAAACACTGAGGTGAAGACAGTCTTTTAAACTATGGCATAAGAAGCCATAAATAAAAGATAGGTCTGACAACATCAAAACAAACTCTATATACCAACAACATCATAAATAAAATGAAAAACCAAATGAAAAACTGGAAATTATGTGCAATGTCTTTCATAATTCACTGATCACTTTCCTGTCCTATCATTTATAAGTACACACTTTCTAGCAATAGCAATGCTGGGTCTATCTTAGACTTCACCATGCATAACTATGAGGTAAAATGCCTTAAGTTTCATGACAGCAGAGGGATAACCACTTATTTGTTTGAATTCTAGCAATTACAAATCAAACTAAAAGAACAACTAAGGAAGCAAATATGCAAAATACACTCTTAATATGGGGAACATATCTCATTTTTACCTTTTTATAAAAGTTATATATTTTCCTTTTCACCCTCCATATACAGAAACTTGGTAACTTTGTTTCCCATAATTCCAACAGCTGTTTCCCTACCAAGCCAAACCAATCAAAAACCTAGAATAGTGAAAAACATAATTTACAGTAAGAGGAAACTCTTAGAACTTGGAAGTAAAAAAAACAAAAGTTACCTGAGACCTTTCGGCAAAGTATGTACAGCGCTCACGGCTGGTCTTGTGGTAACCCTAGATGAAAGATACAGAAGTAAAGAATCCAGCAACAGAGAAGATTTACAATACTAGCGAGATGACTGCTAAGCTAAGTTTATGTCGCTATGCTTTTTTAAAGTAGTGTACAAAATAGTTTTGTAAGTATATTGTGAGAATTATATAGTAGGTTTGTAGATAACATACTAAAAATCATGGCAGTTCCAAAGGGATGTCTTAATATAGAATAAAAACAAACCTTTGACTCTTGTTCCAGTCTCAGTGCAGAGTCTTTCACTTGATTTTCAAGACTCCTTTTTCCTTTCTCTAGTTGTTTAAGCAATGTATTTAAGGCTTCCTGAAAGTATAAACAGTAAATTTTTACATGTGCTCAATTTCTAAATAACAATAAATACGACCACCAATTTCTTCATTGGCAAATTCCCTCTACTCTGTATCAGTCTGTGGTTTCAGAAGTCTTTAATATGTACCTTTTTAGTAACAGTGATAGTAATAATTACAATATTCATTGAACCCTAGCAATATGCCATGTGCTAAGTGCTTTCCATAGATTATTTCATTTAATTCTTATTATAGCCATGGAGATGGCTAATATATTTATTTCCATTTTATTGTTGAGAAAACTGCTAGAGGTTAAATAGCTTGCCCAAAGGCACAGAGCTAATAAATGGTAGAGCTGGAATTAGAATCCAGGTAATCTGACTCCAAAGACAACACACACTAACAATTATTGTATGTGTATTCATAAGATTGTTACCAGGGTAACAAAAGCAGAGTGTTAGAACAGGCGATACGGTTGATAATGAGGGGAACTGTGAAAATATTGTAGAGTAGGACAGTTCTGGAATCTAAGACATCAATCCATCACAAATACCCCTCATCACAAATAGCTGAAGCCAAGTAGAGAAGAAGGTTAGCCAAGTGCCAGAGGAATAATGCACTACACTGATTTGGTTTAAAATTTTAATTCCTAAACTAATAACTGATCTTTTCCAGTAACTCCAATTATTTCCCATATTCTTACATATTAGATTTTAACATCGCCAAGTCAAATTCTACACAACTCTCGTTGGTCATGATCTAGGTCACCGAATTTATTAAAAGAAACATTCAAATAAAAATGGAAGCTGCCGATTTAAATCTCCACAGAGCAAACTGCAAGCTATTTTAGAGCGCATACCCTTCTCCTGAAACACAGCTCATTCTTGAAAAAATTTGCTTATTCTCTCTTAGATACTTGTTAATAACTATTAGAAGTGTAAAAATTGTATTAATAGGAATAATTAGGTCAGCTGAAACAGGGCAATTTCTAGTCTCTAAAAATAACAGCAGTGATCAAACAAATCCTTTGGAAGTGACAATTCTCCACTATGCCTATGTGCTTAACATCCCTGTTAAAACGTGATCAGTGATATTTCTCAGGCAGGCATTGTTTGTCTTCAAAAATTATGCACTGGCATCCTGAATGGTTTTCAATCCCCCTCCCTTAAACACAAACTTGCTCCAGAAGAAAATCAATGAAAGCCCTGTAAATACAAGAGGATAAACCGACTGAGTTCGCTATAGAAAATCAAACCCTTATGAAATAAACCAATGCTCGAGGATGACAGTTTTTGAAGGGACAATCAGGGAGTGGTGGATATAGTTCAAAATTTTGCTGCAGAGACCCTTTCTCCAAGGATTCCAAGCTTAGCCTTCCATAGTAATATGCTTCACTTACATCATTTGTTAAATACATTTTTAGAGATGTAAAATAGGATCTAATCATTTTTAATATTGAGTCAATGGGAAAATGCACTCCAAATTCTAAAAGGAATTAATTTACAAATAAACAACTGGAATAAAATTATTTTTATATTAATGAAATATGGTCCAAAACTGAATGAGATATGGTCCAAAACTCTAGAAGCTCATACAAGAAATGTAGATAGGAAAGACACAAATTCAAGAGCTGAAGCAAAGTATTTGAACAATAAATAAGAGGCAAGGTAAGATAACTAGGGAAGGCCTTGGTTAGCGAAGGCTTGGTGTGTATTAGTTTCAGGAGTCTACACACTGGGAGCTATTGAAAGTTATTAAAGAGGTGACCATGATGAAAGCAGAGGTTTAGGAATATTAATCGAGTGGCAGTTTCTATGACAAATTTCTGTTACTTGTTGGTGTGGATTTGCAGTTTTAACCTTTGAGGTTTAAGCATTTTTAATATGCTTTCTCTGTGTTAGAATATATCTTGCTGCTATTCCCATGCAGACTGGATTCCTTGTCTTGTCTCCTAATTTTACAATTCATTTATTTATTAAAAAATATTCATCAAGCACCTCCTATGTGTCAGGCATCGTGGTAGGGATACCACAGTGAGAATTACAAACCCAGGCCCCATCCGCATGAAGCTCAGAGTCTAATAGGGTGCCTATTAAACCACCAATGTGGTTTACATTGGTGAATGTTACATGTAAGCTTGAGAAGAATCTGTATTCTGCTGTTGTTGGACGGAATGTTCTATAACTGTCAACAGATTGAGTTGATTGATAGTGATGTTCAGGTCAGCTATATCTTCATTGATTTTTCTGCCTTCTTAATCTATCAGTTGCTGACAGGAGGTGTTACGTCTCCAACTTTAATAATGGATTTGCCTATTCTTCCTCCAGTAATTCATCACATTTACCATATAAGTGTTCCTATCAGTTTGTGTTTGCAGCAGCTTCTGTTCCAGGTTAAGCAGATCTCGGTGACTGTCTGGATTTGTCTATTCATACAGATTTTGGGGTGGGAATTTTTCCTGCAAATTCAGATTTCTAAGGAGTCAAGAAGAGTCACTGATTTTCAGGTTATCCACCTTTTTCTGTTGTTATGACAAGATTGATGACTCCCAAGCACTATACATATTGGAGCTGAAACCAGAAGTCACAAACTTCTTGATCCTCTTTTCTAATTGGAATGGAAAGAGTGCATTCTCCACATCAGCGGCTGCATACCCTTATATTGAAGACTTGTTAGTCTGCTCTAGCAGTGATACCACATCTGGTAAAACAGTTGGTGCTACTAATTGGTTAAGTCTGCAGTAGCCTACAGTCTTTCTCCAAGATATACCTAGTTTTTACAGGGGTCAGACTGGCAAATTAAACAGAGCTATGTTAGGCCCTCTTCCTTGGGATAACAAATTGTTCTTGTTTTACAATTTTGGCCCTGGGTGGGGAAGCCACAATTTCTCACATTTCCATTAGGTTTTCTGCACCATGATAGCTTTTACTTCAGAGATGAGGGCCCCATGGGGGGTTAACTTCAACTGCCAAGTATATCTACTTCAATTACTCAGGGACTGGAAAAATTATCACTGTGGGAGTAGGGGAGTCCGTGGGCACATTGGGTCCAGTGTGATTTGGACTTCAAGCACAGATTGCCATTCTGAGGATCAGTGTCAACTCAGACCTCGAAATGTCTGGCTATTTCCTTTCCCACAGTGTACAGTCACCTGTAAAAGTGGTCAGAGGTCTCTTCAGGGGAAGACTGGAGATATTGTCATGATATGTACTTGGACTGATGTTGTGGGGTCCTTCCTTTTAGGAACCCAGCCACTTCTTTGGTCAGTGATTTCTGGATCTGAAAATTGGTTCAGGTCTGGGAAATGAGCAAACAACTATGTTTTCTATTGGGATAACTGTCCTCAGCCTCTGCTCCTCCATTCTTAATTTTTTTAAATTATAGCTGTTGAACAGCACCATCATGACTTGGCTTGGCAGCCAGGATTGGAGGTGGGGCAGCTCCTGAGGCGGGGGTGGGGTGGGGTGGGGACTGGTTGCCTTGCTGGAGAGACGCCTGTGAGCAGCTTCCAGGACAGGGAGTGCTCTCTAGCCCTCACTAGAGCTAGAGGTGGGCCACCTCTGCCCATCCAGAGGGTCCAGGTGGAGCTGTAGAGTTGACATCATCACGAGCACCCATCTAGCTGTCCTGTCACAGTTTTAGGACCCCTGGTGACCCCCATCAGGGCCCCGCCCTGCACATAACAGGCCTGCTTGGACTGGGCATTCAAATGCCTCTGGAGCTCTGCAACCCTCACAATGGGGTCTTCAGCCTCGCTGTTCTATTGTGGCTGCCCTTTCACTCCTGGTATAGACGGCCTCTTTAGAGGCTACCACCAAGGCTCTCTGCTTTTCACTCTTAGGTATTAAGTGCTTGATAACTATTCTCAGCCTCTCATTATCCTTATGAAGGATGACAATACAATTTGGCAATAATCCCATATTTTCCAAATGCCTGCATCATGGCTTCTTCCACAGTATTTCCCTCCATGAGAACATTTTCCAAGGTCACCATCAGTGAAATCTTTAGCAACTGAACGGCCACACTGAGCCAGGATCTACTGGTGCCACATCTGCTAATCAGGACAGCCCCTACTGCCTGCTACATAGGGAGCCAGTGCCAAATCCCATCTAACCTCCTGTTTTCTCACATCACTCCCAGTGCCTCTAGCTGTAGATGTGGTCTTCTGAGAAGCAGATAACAAGATGGGGTTAAATGTGAAAAGATTCTATTATTAGAGATGTCTGTGTGAAAGGAAACAGGCAAGGAACAGGAGAGGGCTGGGAAAGTAGTCAACTGTAATGCAAGTATGACCCCCAGTGAAGGGGAGAGGGAGAGAAGGTCCTGGAAGTGGAAGCATCCCAGGCTGGCATGCAGCCTAAGGAAAGTCTGGCAAAGCCAGCAGGGAATCCTTAAGCCAAAGTCACTGACAGTGGGGTCCCATGTTTCCTAGGAATAGGTCTGCCTTGGTATCCCCACTGCACCTGATCATGGACCTGGAACAGCCTGTGGGAGGTGTGGTCTTGATGAAAAGCAGTGATGGATTTCGAGCTCAACACCAAGGGTCCTCAGTCAGTTAAACTTCCTGTCCTGGGAAGTCTGTGAGGTGCATTCTCTGGGTGGACAGACTGACTGCTTTCCTTAAGGGCATTTCAGTTTTTCAAATGAAGAATCCTCCAATCTCCTACTCTTTGAGGGTTAATCCTAGCTGCTGGTTTTCTGGGAGTAGGGCAAGGTGGGGAGAGCTGAGAGTTCCATTATCCAGATCACGTATTTTCGTTTAATTCCATCATTTTAGACCTGTATCTCACTCTCACCCTCATCTGTGCCTGAAGGCCCAAAGTCCAAAGCTACTGCAGCTTAATTTTTTTCCAGAAAATAGATGATTGACTGAAGGAGAGTATCCTGGCACATGGGGTGGCAGAGGGATCCCAGTAACTAACTGCTCCATGTACGTATATATGTTCAATTAATCTCTCAGTTTCCAGCTCCATCCTCACCTCCACCTTCTTCAGCACCTGCTGCTGCCAAGTTCTAAGGCACCAAGTGGGTCTGAAGAGTGACTGCTCTAATTTCACTGATATTCCTCTCGGCAGGCACTTTGCTGTTGCTTCCAACTCTAAGTCAATGACTATTCCTCCAACTGAGGGTCTTCCAAAATTTGTTAATACATTTGTCCAAACGCATAGAATGTACAACACCAAAAGTAAACCCTAGGGTAAACTATGGACTGCGGGTGATTATGATGGGTCAATTTAGCTTCATTTTGATGAGTGATGTTGATAAGGGGAACGACCATGCATGTGTGGGGTAAAGGGTATACGGGAAATCTCCATACCTTCCTCCCAATTTTGTTGTGAACCTAAAACTGCTCTAAAAAATAAAGTGTTATGTAAGTAAATAATTTTAAAAATTGCCTAGAGAGAAAATGAGAACACATTTTGGATTTTGCAGAACTACATTAGTCATTAAGTACCTTGAATCATTAAAAGCAATACATTTGTGATTCCAATTATAAAATTATTATACACATCAGAAATCCTTTAAAAATTTTAAAATCATACTATAATAACCTTAAGGTTCATTCTAGATTTTGATTCTTTATTTTACTTACTTCAAAATAAACTAGTATTTAAAAACGATTTTATCATAGGCACATAGTCTCTCATCCCATCACTTCCAGTTCATTAGAAGACCCACAACTTAAAGTTCTTTATCTGATTATATAATGAGTCATCATGTACTAGAAAACTGCAGCCTAAAAAGACATCCTAAAGCTACAGCTAAATTGAAGACACAACTAGAAACTACCCACCCCACCCCAAATCACGCACACACAAAATTAATTATTCTACTATCATGGAAAAGCTGTTCTGTTTTGTTTTTGAAACTAAACAGATCTTAGCACTCCGAACAGTATCATACTTCACCTATATTCATGTCTTAATTTGCTTGTAAAAAGTCACCTTCCAACAGGAGGTTGAAACAACAGGGAAAGAATAAGAAATTTCAAGATACTATTCACATACCTGAAATCAAATATACTTAGATTTTTTTAAAGTCCCTTTCATCTATACCAAGTGGAAAAAAAGCTCTATTAGCCACTTATTTTTTTTAAAACAATTGCAATTACTATAATGAGGAACACATAAAAACTACAAGTTTAAAAAATCACTCTATTGAATGCTTACAAGAGAAAAACCTGAGGATACAATTAATCACAACTCCTAGATAGCTGTACCTCTTAGTGAAAGCAATTGCAACAAAGAATGAGCACGGCGTTCTGCATGCTTAAATGACAGGCGTCCCCTGGTGGACAACATTGTTATTAGATTTATATATAAAATCTGTAACTTTTCTCTGATTTGAGGCTACACTTGTCTCCAAATTAACCACTCTGACCTTTGGGGAGAACACGAATCTGGTGATGCCTATAACATAATACCTCATATTGACTCTACAGACTTAGTTTTTAGCTAATTGAACCTTTCTTTAAATGCCTTAAGATTATAAGGACGTGGTAAGGATTTGAATTTCGGCAAATTGGCTTTCTAGCAATTGATTTTCTACAAATTGACCAAGAGTCCTGCAGAGAACATTTGAGGTGAGACTAAATATCTTCCCTCCCTTGTGCCTCCCCCCACCAGGCCATTTTGTTGGCTTTAGGAGCGGGATCTCCTGTGCTCTAACCATCTGATTGACAGAGCATGTGTGCTGGTAAGAGGTTTCCTTGAAGGGTCCAAGTTGTCTGGATGTAGTGGAAAACAAAGGAGAGTACACTGATGGAAAAATTAGAAGCAGAGAGAAATAGGGTGCTATGGTCTGAATGTTTGTGCCCCCCACACACCAAATTCACATACTAAAATCCCAACGCCTGATGTGGTGGTATCATGGGAGATGCTTAGGTTATGAGGTTTAAGCCCTCATGAATAGGATTCATGCTCTTATAAAATAGATCCCCCAGAGCTCCCTTACCCCTTCCACCATGTGAAGACACAGCAAGAAGGCGTTGTCTATGAACCAGAAAGCGAGCCCTTACCAAGCACTGAATCCGCTGGTGTCTTAATCCTGGACTTCTCAGCCTCCAGAACTGTGACTAATAAATTTCTGTTGCTTATAAACCACCCAGTCTGTGGTATTTTTTTTTAGCAGCCCAAACAGACTGAGATAAGGTGTCATTGATTTTGATTCCAGATGAGTCAAGGACCAAGACTTCCGCTGTCATAGAGGTGACCACAGGGAAATGGTGGAAGTTGGTGAGAAAGACTTTATAGTAACTCTTGTCGCAAGACATGCTGTCTTGCACATCTTTCTCTGAGGGATATAAATTCCTTAAATTGGTTTGTTTCTTTTTCCCAAATTGTGCTCTGTAATAGAACCTATTGAAATGCCTGCTAAAAAGACCAGTGTTCAGGGCTTACCCTAGACCTATGAAATGAGGATCTCTGGGAGTAATGCCCAGAATGTATACTTTTAATAAATTACCCATGTGATTCTTATAGAGTTTGAAAATTAAAGAACCACTACTCGAAAGGCTGACCAGCAGCTAAGGATGCAGCAGTGCTGGGCAGTAAAGGGAAGCTGGGCAGTAGAGGAGCCAACTCTCCTTCCTGTTTGTGGCACAGTATCAGAGGTACTAAGCTTGACTTGGCCTGAACAAGCTAATCTAGGAAACAAGACATGCACTGCCAAATGTTAGTAGTGACAGTAAAGCACTGAAAGATTACTCAATTTATTGCTGGGGAACCCTCTGCGGGGCTGCATGGTGTGAGCCATCAAGCTCTGATAAAGAGTGCAGTGCATCCTTAGCTCTGTAACCTAACTACCTAACTAGAGATTAATGAAGAGGCCTGGAGGGCCAGGTCAGAAGCTGAGAAATAGCTATTGCTCATCAGAGGTGAAACAGCCGGATTAGCCTTAACTTTTAGTTATTTGGTATGCTTAAAACAGATTCTAGCCTTCCAGAAAGGCTACAGATCTTTGCAGGACACACCTGGAAATTCCTGAAACATTAGGGAGGCTCTACATTCTTTTTCTGGTAGACACAAACAGAAGGGGCTAGAAAATGTACACCCAGCTACCCCAAGGGAAGTAAAGGTTCTGTGCTTTTTATTAGAGGCTTTAACTCCCTGCAGAAGCCCCTGCTTTCTGGGCAGGTACAAAGAACCACAAAATTCTGCGAGGGCTTTAAGAAGGTACCAGAAGATTCACAACTGTGTAACAGCAGAGCTGAATAAGTCAAACAGATTGCACATCTCTGGGCCTTACCCTTGCCCTTATACCTTCCAAATAGATTAAGGTTAATCTCACAACAGACTTGTTTTAATGCAATTTTACTTCTCCTTCATCAAGGGAAGGAAGGAAGAGGGCTAACATGCTGCTCACTCTGTCAGCCTCTATGCTTTTGGCTTTACGTATCTCTAGTAGTCTGCATGACAACCTTGCAAGAGAGTTTAATTAACTCTATTTTACAGATGAGGAAATTAAGCCTCAGAGAGATGAAATAACTTCCTTAGTGTCCCATAGTTTGAATTTGAACCAGAACAGTTTAATTCCAGAAGCCATGTTTCCATGGCTTACACTCGCTCCATTTTCTCACCGCTACTTTCCTCTATACCACTTTTTTCCCCCCAATATCCTCTCTTCTGGTTAGCACTTGCTTACATCCTTCGCCTCTGAATAGTTTGCCCAAACTGTGGCCCATGCGCTTTATCCTACCCTGCACCAGAAGTTTTCTGGAGAACATCCTTCTGCTGATTGTTCATAAACCTTCTCCTCCCTTGGCTTCTGGGATGCCACTCTTGCCCACTTCTCCCCCTCATCCTTTTTCAATATTTTTCCTTCTCATTGATCTTCACTTAAATGCTAGTATTTCCCAGGGTTCAATCCTCAATCCTATTTGTCAGACTACATATTTTTGCCTGAGCAATCTCTTAAACTTTCATGACTTCAGGTGACACTGATGACTCCACGGCCTCTATTTTCAGAGAGACAACGTTCTGCAGTCTAAAACTATTTCCAGTTGCTGACTGACCACTGGTATCTGTGTAATACACACAAACCTAAGTCATTTCCTATTATCTCCCTAGTTCTGATTTCTAGAGCCCTGCTCATTTTAATCCACGAAGTTATTCAAGCTTAACCATCCTCACATCCTCTCCCACTCTCACCCCAGCATCCAGATACTTATAAAGTCCACATTCCTCAACATCTCTTCAATCTGCCACCTCTGCTCCATCCCCATATACTACTGTCCAAGCTGAAAAACACCTTCCCTTACTTAGATTATTACAAGAGCATCCTAACTAGTTTTCCTGCTTTCAAGTCTCACCCATCCCTGGGGAATCCTGGGGGGGTGGGGTAGGAGATGACTTTAAAACTGTATACAGGGCTTCCCTGGTGGCGCAGTGGTTGAGAATCTGCCTGCTAATGCAGGGGACACGGGTTCGAGCCCTGGTCTGGGAGGATCCCACATGCCGCGGAGCAACTAGGCCCGTGAGCCACAACTACTGAGCCTGTGCGTCTGGAGCCTGTGCTCCTGCAACAAGAGAGGCCGCAATAGTGAGAGGCCTGCGCACCGCGATGAAGAGTGGCCCCCACTTGCCACAACTAGAGAAAGCCCTCGCACAGAAACGAAGACCCAACACAGCAAAAATAAATTAATTAATTAATAAACTCCTACCAACAACATTTAAAAAAAAAAAAAAAAAAGATAGCCTCAAGAATTTGCAAGGGCAGATACTAGGGTGTTCCACTAATGTTTCCCAGAAGAAAAGCCAGAGAACACAGTGTATTAAGAATAAAAAAACAAAAACAAACAAACAAAAAACTGTATACAAAATACTTCAGTAGCTTCCCATCACATATAAAAAGTTCACACTCCCTAACATGGATACAAAATCCTTTATTATGTAGTCCTTGCATGTATTTCCAAGCTCATCTCCCATCACCTCTCTTATTTATTCCTGACATACTGAGCTAACTGTAGACCTGGGGTGTCTTTAGATAGATCGATCCAGAGAGACGTTACCTTTATTTGAAAATTTGAATATGTGCATATCTCGTGATCTAAAAACTCCGCTATAAGTGTGCTAGAGCAGCGGTTCTCAAACTTTGGTGTGTATTTGAGTTAGATGGAGAACTATTAAAGACTGCAGAGGTAGCAAGCTGGATAAAGAATGGGGCTGAACTTTATATTTTTATGAAGTTCTCCAGGTGATTCTGTTACTATGGAAGTTTGAGGACCACTACCCTAAAGCAAGGGCCAGCAAATTACAGCCTGGACACCAAATCTGGCTGCGGCCTGTTTTTGTAAAGGAAGATGTGTTAGAACACAGCAGTGGAAATGTGTAGTTGCAAGGGAGATGGGGTGACCTATAAAGCTGAAAATATTTACGCTCTAGCCTTTGCAGAAAAGTTAGCAAAGTCCAGAGGAACACTCTGTACTCGGAGACATTTATAAGGATGTTCACCTTGGCAATGTTTGTCATAGTGAGATTTTGAAAAGTCTTCAATGTACTGAAATAGATGAATACATAAATCAGGATATATACATCTAATGGAATACTATACAGCAGATAAAATTTACTAGATCTTTATGTATTAACATGGATAGAATGAAAAAAAAACAAATAGAAGAATGCCACATACAGCATGATATTTTTTTATATGATTGTTTAGACACAATATATGTAGAAAGGTATTTTAAAATAAACTGGAATGGCATATACCAAATCCAAGATCATCTTGCCTCGACTCTATAAAGTATTTTCATTAAAAAAGCTGAGGTCAAAAAGTGACAAAAATCCAAAGATTTGCAAATACTACAATATATTTTTTGCCATACTGTCCTCTGTGGGTTTTGTTGTATTTAAAATTGAAGCCAGAAATACCCTAAACTATTGAACTATAGGGGAAAGTAATTGAACATTAATAATCCAATGCAATGGAATATAATGTAGCCCTTAAAAATGTACATGAAGAAAACATAAGAAATAATTGATTTAATTGTCCATGGTGAACATAGCAAAAGAATACAAAATTGTCCATGAAGTAAGGTTACAATTACATATTTTTTTTAAAGTGCAGTCCTTTTTTTTATTCCTTTTTCCCCCTTTTGGTTGTCTTATCTATTGAGTTGTTCCTTTTAATCTATATATTAACATACCAAAAATTACTAAGAAGACAACAGTAGATGTGTTTAACTTAATACTTTTCTTCTCTTTTATTTTCCAAATAATATTAAATAAATACATATTCCTTAAAATGAAATGTGGTGATAGAGCTTGTACATGGCAGATGGAACTGACTGCACACCCAATGTCCATCTTCCCCTTTGTCCTACTATGCTCAGTTAAAACACTACAAATCTCAGCCTTCCTTGCAAACATGGGTGGCCAGGTGGTAAAGTTCCATCACCAACTCCCTGGTTAGATTCCTAATCCCTGCTCTTCAGAGAAACGCCCCCTGGATTCCACTGTGTAAGAAAACCCAGGTACTCAGGGCATCTGCCCAGAGAATAGAGAGGACCAGCTCCTTAAGAGCCTGAACTTTCATCCTCTCTCCTTTCTGCTTAGTATGTGGCCCCACTCTTGGTTCTTCTAACATTTCTTTTGTTCTTTACTGAAGAGAAATGTAATTCTCTGCCTCCAGATCTAAACCTCTTAGAGAAAGACATTTTCTTCAAGAATAACACAAATTCATCAAGGGAAATAAGTGTATTTTTGTGAACATGAATAAATTACAGAGTCTGAGGTAGCAATGAGAAAACTGATTAAATGCTTCTTAGATATGCTACAGAGTCTTCTCCCATGTCATACCAGCACTTGTTGCTACCCTCCAGGAGGCTAGATACCCCGTTTCTTGAGCTATGACTGGGGGTAGGCTGTCAAGAAGCAGGAAGCCAGAATATATTATATTCTGTAGGTAGAACTTGGTATTTTATATTCTGTAGGTAGTAATAAAATTCTACCTACAGTTAAGAAACACTAAGCTTAAAACAGCCCTTGCAGCAATTTCTAAATACCACAAGATGGAGATATGACTCCATGGCAGAGGAAAAAACTTCACCGCTTTTCCAACAACAAAAAAACACACGTTATTTTCCTGACTTTCCAACACACAGACGTAAGGGTATTTCTGGGTTGTAAATAACAGAGAGGTCTGCAAAACAGTTAATTTCTCCCTCCATTCATTAACAAGAATACAAGATTTTTCTAGGTCTTTCACTAAAGGTTTGCAGTTATTCGAAATGCGCTCTCCATCAACGCCCAGGACTCCTGTGGATACAGCAGGCAGCTCAGTGCTCTACCTGCAGCGACTAAGAAACACGTTATTTCTGACCAGCAGTATCGAAGGGCTGTTGGTACAGCAGAGGTAAATGGCAGAGGTTTAAGAGGGAGAGACTCTGACGCCACATTTCCAGACTGTGTGAAACTGAGTAAGTCATTCAATCTCTTTAAGCTTAGAATCACATGTATTAAAATAACAATATAAAATTTTATGTCATGGGGTTTGTTGCAAGACTGAAATAATGTACGTAAGTTAATTTGCATAGTACGTATGTTTAATTTAGGACAAGTTATTATAATTATTAGTGTAATATTAAGTCCTGCCAATTTAGCTGAGTATTGTAGTTTCATTTTCATGCAAAGTACCCTTGATTTATTTACAAGATTTCCATGTTTTTCTGAGTATTCTTGAAATAAAAATTCACCAAGAGTTCAACGTAAGTCATGCTTTGGGCCTCCTCTACATTAAAAAGAAATATTAACAAATATTTGAATGAATGAAAAACAAACGAATACTCTTTGTAAAGTAGAAAACATAAATTCATTTATCGGAGATTAAAATTACCTCTCAAAAGAAGAAAGATGTTACTAGGGCAACCAAAAGAAAAAGTAGGTGAATCAGCCCAGTGAGGTTATAGGGTAATTTATGGGTTCTCAGTTGTTAGATTTTATACATAGAGTGTGTGTGTGTGTGTGTGTGTGTGTGTGTGTGTGTGTGTTCCAGAGGAACTAGAATGGAACTGTTTTAGATGGGTATGAGAGAGGTATTTCTGAGTTAAACAGGCTCTTTCAGGTTGTAAGGAATAGACACACTCAGGTTTCCCCCCAGCCTGACCACTGAGATCCTTTCACTTCCATTTTGTTTGTACCTGCAACAGGATCCCTGCCCAGCTTTTTACGGGAGAGACCAAGCTGAAGGCCTTGTTTATAGGATTCTTTACATCACAGGAAAGCTCCACTGAACAAAATATTTTATTTGGACCTTGTCACAGTCTTTAAACTTTTGTTTGAAATCTGTCTGGGGAAAAATACACATAATTTCCTTCAATTATTCCTTTTGTTTAAACATCTTTTACTCACCACTGGCATCCATTCATAGACACGAATAGAAGACAGTCTGTCTACAATAAAGCAAATATGAGCAACTGATGTTTTATCAATTTTAACTCAACTTATAAAACATATATATAGGTGCTTCTGTACCTGAAGGATTTCCACAGATTTTTTCCATTTTCTCTTTGAGAGAAACAATCTGCTTTTCTAGTTGGTCATTCAATTCAAGTTGTGTCTCATAACAAGTTTTCCATTCACCACCTGAGTGAAGAGGTGGGGATGGTCAAGATCACCTCACCACCTCTCATTTATTCATTAAAACAACATTAATTAGCTCAGTCCTACTCCATTACTATACTGGACTTTATTAGTAACACAGATGCACTGGAGGGAACTCATGTCTAAGCGTGCGTTCTCCATTACACAGGATCTGTGCAGACACCAGACTCACCTATTCTCACCCAGCCGGCCTCACTGTCACTATTGTGATTCCTGGTCTTCTTACTCTCCACCCCCTTTTGTCTTTAGTTCCCTGTGTATCCTTATAAGGAATTCTATTAGAGGAAGTATAAGGAACATGTTTCTTTCCTTGGAACTTGAAATATCCATAATTACAGCCTAAGGAGTACTAGCCTCCTGTCCAATGTCATAATCATTTTTTTCCTTTGCAAAAGAATTCTGAAGTCCGTTCAACAACTACCAATTATGTGCTTGCTATGTTAAAAGCACACAATACCTTACATATATAAACTAATTTAATCCTCATTTACAAAAACTTAGTTACCCGTTTTACAGATGAGGAAAACAAGGTTCAAAGATGTCAAATAACAGTATTAAGATGACAAAGTAATAAATGGGGAACTGGGGTTTCAACCAGTTAGTTCTGACTTGAAAGTGTGTCCTCTTAACCGCTGTGCTATGGTAACACTGTTTATCTTCGGCTACCTATTCAGGTATCTTCTCTTATCCGTAAGCAGTTTTCTTTCACTAAATCCCTTTGGCTACTGAGGCCAAAACATTTGTCTTCTCACTCTGGGAGGAGGAGGAGGATGCAGCCTAGAATTAAAACCTCCTTTTCGGCTCCAAGGCCCAAAGCTAATTTTTTTTTTTTTTTTTTTGAGTCTTGAAAGTCACACTTTGTAGAGAGAAAAAATGGCGTTTCTAAACTTTAAATGCTCTTTGCATATATGGGGCAACTTCTGCTACATAATGGCTGATGGAGGAGTCTAAGCAGAAACACTTACTAGCTCACACCACTGCCAACCTCTGCAACCTCAACACAACCCTGCCCTCACTCTCATTTCTAATCAGATGTGGTCTACCAAAGAGAGGGGCAGGAACGCCCTTCCAAACCGAAGTCCAAAGTCATGAATCCAAATGCTTAACAAGTGGATGGAGACCCACAAAACTGGAGATTGATAAAATTTTTGCTTCCTTTTCACATACCAGCATTGCCCCCGCCCCCAAATTTGGTCAGCTTCCTGCTGTCAACTGTTTTCTTTTTCTGAAAAAGGACCACACTGAGTTTGACTTTCCCTGCCACACTTTGTTCTGTGATAAGCCAGAAGTACTGATTTCATACTGAGGTTTGTAATTTTTACAAAATTTTTGAAAAATAGTTTTTCATCTGTCTTTAAAATGCAATAATGTTTAAATTATGCTTTCAACTGGGAATAAAGTTAGCAATTCAAAATAGCAAGTTTCTGGAATAATCTTGATACTAAGGAATGTTCAGAGCCATCTAAAACCAGCCCAGGTAAGAGATGTGGTGCTCTCATTAGATGGTCACAATAAATGTGACCCTAAAAAAGATGATCCTTGACCCTGAGCACCACAGCAGCCAACCTATCAAGGCCTAAGATGTACTTAATTATCAAAATACAGATTGTGAGGATAAAAATTTAGCAGAAACATTTGTGTCTCTTGGGAGAAAAAATACCCTGAGCGGTAACTCCATAAAACCACTGCTTTTGCAGTAATTCTAAAAACAAAAAACAAGCACTGTACCTTTGAAGGGAAAAATTAAATTGCTTTGCAGTCTCAAAGAGGGATCTTGGCTAGAATCACTACAGTGAAAAGCAAAATCAAACCAAAAATTGAAAAATTCTAGAAATTTGATTCATGGTCAAAATTAACCTTAAAAGAGGAAGTTCATAAAGCAAGAGAATATTAGGTGGAGGCTTATCTTTCAGATATGGACATTTTTTTCCCAAAGAGAGATAGCACGTTAACAAAAACAAAACAAAACAAAGCCCAACTAAACAACAATGCCAAATAATAATTTTTAAATTGTTAAGAACAACACAGATGAACTGATTGAAACTTGACCCTACATGGACATTCATGTTTGTGTTGTTCACTATATTTATGATTACAGTGATGGAGTTATACTAACTTGAAAAGACTTTGTAAAATAAGAAAATGTTAACAAGGAAAGGAAAGAGCCTACTGTGTGGCACTGTACGAGGCACTAGGGATTCAAAAATAAAATAGACACAATCCCTGCGGTCAATCAGCAGTAGGAGAAGTTGGGAGGGGTGGGGAGTACAGAAACATATAGCCAGAACATTTAAGAAACTTTTGGTTAATTGGTTGTAATGGTACACAAAGAAAGATATCCAATCTGGAAGGTGGCAGAAGGGAATCAGAAATGGGAAGGTCAAGATTGAAGAGGGACAGGAAATGCTTCTTGGGGGGAATGACACCTGTTCTAAGCCAGAGAGGGTGAGAAAGAATATTCAAACAGCAAGAACTGCATGAACAAAAATACCAACATGTACAAAAAGGGGGCACGGTGCAAAGACTATCTCTTTGAGTAAAGTTGCTCCCCAGCAAATTTTCAGAAGACTCCATGAGGAAAAACATCCCCAAAGTAGGACTCGTGGGTTTGAGCTATGTCTCCACCAGTTTATTTCTGTGATCCTGAGCAAGTTACATTTCCTGTGCCTCAATTTCTCAATTGTAAAATAAGGATAATTAAAGTTCCTACACTATAGGATATTGACAGGATTAATTAAAACATGTGAAGTGCTTAAAGCAGTGCAGGGCACACAGAAATTGCCATAAAAGTTAGTTGTTTTTGTTGTTATTATCATTTTTATCATCACAGGAAATTTACTGCAAAATTGTTTCTCCAAAGGGTAGTACTACACTGCTATCAGTAATGTATAAAGTTCCTATTTCACTTATAAAAAAAATCTCTACTTCTTTTATAGCCAACAAATTTCTTTGACTTAAAAACAAGTTGGATATTTTCCCATATTCACGAGTTGTCTCTATGTCCTACTCATATTTATCTACTGGGAACTTAGTGTTTTCTAACTGAATTGCAGAGGACATAGATGTGGTGAAAATATAGACCTTTTGTCCATCATTTTGGCTACCAGTGTCTTTCCCAGATTACTGTTTGACTTCTCATATTGGTCTTTTTTCCTTTAAATCAAGGGAAGCTATTTTCTCTGAAGTCTAACCTAAACATGTTTTCCTCAGTGATTTATTGCTCTTTAAGAAAGGCCTTCTTTATCCATAAACAAATATACATTCATCTATATTTTCGTTTCATTTTAAAATATTTAAATCTTTAAATTTTAAATATTTAATAATTTTAAATATTTAAAGATTAAATCCATCTGGAAGGTTTTATTTTATTTGAGAGTAATTTTTATTTATTTGGCTGCCCTGGGTCATAGTTGTGGCATGCGAACTCTTAGCTGCAGCACGTGGGCTCTGGTGCCCTGACCAGGGATGGAACCCAGGCGCCCTGCATTAGGAGCACGGAGTCTTAGCCACTGGACCGCCAGGGAAGTCCCCCCAGAAGTTTTGAGAATTAAGTATACAGTGAAGATCTAAAGGGATTATTTTCCTAAATATTATATCAATTTTCCAAGTGGAATTTATGAATAATTCGTCACTTTAAAAGAAGCTCTTTTTTTTTTTTTTTCTTTTTTTTGGCAGTGCCATGCAGCATGCGGAATCCTAGTTCCCTGACCAGGGATCAAACCCGTGCCCCCTGCATTGGAAGCATGGAGTCTCAACCACTGGACGGCCAGGGAAGTCCCTCTTTTAGCTCTTTTAAAGCTCTGTGTGGTGACACAAATTCCAATAAAACATTACTGGTAATTGGCTCTTTGGTTCCAGTTCTCTGCCCAGAAGCCCTTTCCCAAACTTGGGCAGGCAGGCTAAAGTTGTTCTTTCTTGACGGTGGGAAGGGGAAGACAGCAATTAGAAAGTGATAGCTTCATGATTTTTACGGAATGTTTGTGTCCCTCTAAAATTCGTATGTTGAAGCCCTAACCCCATGTGACTTTAGTTGGAGGTGGGGTCTGTGAGAAAGTGATAAAAATTAAATGAGATCATAAGGGTGGGGCCATAATCCAATAGGGCTGCTGCTCTTTTTTTTTTTTTTTTTTTTTTTTTTGCTGTACGTGGGCCTCTCACTGTTGTGGCCTCTCCCGTTGCGGAGCACAGGCTCCGGACGCACAGGCTCAGCAGCCATGGCTCACGGGCCCAGCCGCTCCGCGGCATGTGGGATCTTCCCGGACCAGGACACGAACTCATGTCCCCTGCATCGGCAGGCGGACTCTCAACCACTGCGCCACCAGGGAAGCCCAGGGCTGCTGCTCTTATAAAAAAAGGAAGAGGCACCACAGCTTGTTCTGTCTGCCATGTGAGAACACAATGAGAAGGTGGTCATCTGCAAGGCAGGAAGTGGGTCCGCACTAGAAACCAAATCGGCTGGCACCTTGATCTTGGACTTCCAGGATCTAGAACTATAAGAAAATAAATTTCTGTGGTACTTTGTTATGACAACCCGAGCAGACTAAAACAATGATCATTTGGTACTTTCCTATTTCAATGTCTGGTGCAGTTTTTGTAATAATCTATTTCCCACAAATCTCATAAATGAAAATGGTTTTCTCCTTTTTTTCATAGATAACTGAAAACAATTTTTTAATTAACTTAGTAACCTGGCCCTGAATTTCACAGTAGTACAATGTTTTAATAAATTAGAATCTTTCTGTTATAGGCTGAATTGTGTCTGCTTCCTCCCCCCAAATTCGTATGTTGAAGTCCTACGCTCCCAGTACTCAGATGTGACTGTATTTAGAGAAAGGACATTTAAAGAGCTCATTAAGGTTAAATGAGGTCATATGGTTAGCCCTAATCCAATATGACTGATTTCATTATAAGAAGAAGAGATAAGGACACAAACAGGTACAGAGGGAAGACCATGTGAAGACACAGAAAGCAAGCCCTCAGAAGAAACCAACCCTGCGAACATCACGCTCTTGGACTTGTAGTCTCCAGAATTGTGAGAAACTAAGTTCCTGTGGTTCAACTCAGCCTGTCTGTGGTACACTGCTATGGAAGCTCTAGCAAACTAATATACTATCTATTGTTTTATTGATTTGTTTTCTGTTTTAATGATTATAGCTTTATTATATATTGTAGGAGTTGTGTCAACCCCCCAAAATTTCTTATCAGTTATCCCTGTCTACTTATTCATCTAGTTAACTTTAGAGTCAGTTATTGAAGTTAAGAAAAAACAGCTCTGTGTTTTAACAAGAATTACGTATCAATAAATTAATTTGAAAAGAATGAGCATATTTATAACACCCAATTCTCCTATACAGGAAAAGTCTATGTCCCCCTTATAAAACCTTAATAATAAATTTCCCAATTTCATTTCACTTTAGGGTTTCTCTCCAGTATGAAATCCCTTATGTTGAACGAGGTGAGAATTCTTTTTTTTAAACATCTTTATTGGAGTATAATTGCTTTACACTGGTATGTTAGTTTCTGTTTTATAACAAAGTGAATCAGTATATATACACATATATCCCCATATCGCTTCCCCCTTGCGTCTCCCTCCCTCCCACCCTCCCTATCCCACCGCTCTAGGTGGTCACAAAGCACCGAGCTGATCTCTCCCTGTGCTATGTGGCTGCTTCCCACTAGCTATCCATTTTACATTTGGTAGTGTATATATGTCCATGCCACTCTCTCACTTCGTCCCACCTTACCCTTCCCCCTCCCCATATCCTCAAGTCCATTCTCTTGTAGGTCTGCGTCTTTATTCCCATCTTGCTCCTAGGTTATTCATGACCTTTTTTTTTTTTTTTTACATTCCATATATATGTGTTAGCATACGGTATTTCTTTTTCTCTTTCTGACTTACTTCACTCTGTATGACAGACTCTAGGTCCATCCACCTCACTACAAATAACTCAATTTCATTTCTTTTTATGACTGAGAAATATTCCATTGCATATATGTGCTACATCTTCTTTATCCATTCATCTGTTGATGGACACTTAGGTTGCTTCCACGTCCTGGCTATTGTAAATAGAGCTGCAATGAACATTGTGGTACATGACTCTTTTTGAATTATGGTTTTCTCAGGGTATATGCCCAGGAGTGGGATTGCTGGGTCGTATGGTAGTTCTATTTTTAGTATTTTAAGGAACCTCCATACTGTTCTCCATAGTGGCTGTATCAATTTACATTCCCACCAACAGTGCAAGAGGGTTCCCTTTTCTCCACACCCTCTCCAGCATTTATTGTTTGTAGATTTTTTGATGATGGGCATTCTGACCGGTGTGAGATGATATCTCATTGTAGTTTTGATTTGCATTTCTCTAATGATTAATGATGTTGAGCATTCTTTAATGTGTTTGTTGGCAATCTGTGTATCTTCTTGGGAGAAATGCCTGTGTAGATCTTCTGCCCATTTTTGGATTGGGTTGTTTGTTTTTTTTGATATAGAGCTGCATGAGCTGCTTGTAAATTTTGGAGATTAATCCTTTGTTAGTTGCTTCATTTGCAAATATTTTCTCCCATTCTGAGGGTTGTCTTTTCATCTTGGTTATGGTTTCCTTTGCTGTGCAAAAGCTTTGAAGTTTCATTAGGTCCCATTTGTTTATTTTTGTTTTTATTTCTATTTCTCTAGGAGGTGGGTCAAAAAGGATCTTGCTGTGATTTATGTCATAGAGTGTTCTGCCTATGTTTTCCTCGAAGAGTTTGATAGTGTTTGGCCTTACATTTAGGTCTTTAATCCATTTTCAGTTTATTTTTGTGTATGGTGTTAGGGAGTGTTCTAATTTCATTCTTTTACATGTAGTTGTCCAGTTTTCCCAGCACCACTTATTGAAGAGGCTGTCTTCTCTCCACTGTATATTCTTGCCTCCTTTATCAAAGATAATGTGACCATATGTGCATGGGTTTATCTCTGGGCTTTCTATCCTGTTCCATTGATCTATATTTCTGTTTTTGTGCCAGTACCATACTGTCTTGATTACTGTACCTTTGTAGTATAGCCTGAAGTCAGGGAGCCTGATTATTCCAGCTCCGTTTTTCTTTCTCAAGATTGCTTTGGGTATTCGGGGTCTTTGGTGTTTCCATACATATTGTGAAATTTTTTGTTCTAGTTCTGTGAAGAATGCCAGTGGTAGTTTGATAGGGATTGCACTGAGTCTGTAGATTGTTTTGGGTAGTATAGTCATTTTCACAGTGCTGATGCTTCCAATCCAAGAACATTGTATATCTCTCCATCTATTTGTATCATCTTTAATTTCTTTCATCAGTGTCTTATAATTTCCTGCATACAGGTCTTTTGTCTCCTTAGGTAGGTTTATTCCTAGGTATTTTATTTTTTTGATGCAATGGTAAATGGGAGTGTTTCCTTAATTTCTCTTCCAGATTTTTCATCATTAGTGTATAAGAATGCAAAAGATTTCTGTGCATTAATTTTGTATACTGCTACTTTACCAAATTCATTGATTAGCTCTAGTAGTTTTCTGGTAGCATCTTTAGGATTCTTTATGTATAGTACCAGGTCATCTGCAAACAGTGACAGTTTACTTCTCCTTTTCCAATTTGGATTCCTTTTACTTCTTTTTCTTCTCTGATTGCTGTGGCTAAAACTTCCAAAACTATGTTGAACAATAGTGGTGAGAGTGGGAAACATTGTCTTGTTCCTGATCTTAGTGGAAATGGTTTCAGTTTTTCACCATTGAGGACAATGTTGGCTGTGGGTTTGTCATATATGGCCTTTACTATGTTGAGGTAAGTTCCCTCTATGCCTACTCTCTGGATAGTTTTTATCATAAATGTGTGTTGAATTTTGTCGAAAGCTTTCTCTGCATCTATTGAGATGATCATAAGGTTTTGATTCTTCAATTTGTTAATATGGGGTATTCTGTTGATTGATTTGCGTATATTGAAGAATCCTTGCATTCCTGGGATAAACCCCACTTGATCATGGTGTATGATCCTTTTAATGTGCTGTTGGATTCTGTTTGCTATTATTTTGTTGAGGATTTTTGCATCTATGTTCATCAGTGATATTGACCTGTAGTTTTCTTTGTCACATCTTCGTCTGGTTTTGGTATCAGGGTGATGGCGGCCTCATAGGATGAGTTCGGGAGTGTTCCTCCCTCTCCTATATTTTGGAAGAGTTTGAGAAGGATAGCTGTTAGCTCCTCTCTAAATGTTTGATAGAATTCGCCTGTGAAGCACCATCTGGTCCTGGACTTTTGCTTGTTGGAAGGTTTTTAATCACAGTTTCCATTTCAGTGCTTGTGATTGGTCTGCTCATATTTTCTATTTCTTCCTGATTCAGTCTTGGCAGGTTGTGCATTTCTAAGAATTTGTCCATTTCTTCCAGGTTGTCCATTTTATTGGCATATAATTGCTTGTAGTAATCTCTCATGATCCTTTGTATTTCTGCAGTGTCAGTTGTTACTTCTCCTTTTTCATTTTTTATTCTACTGATTTGAGTCTTCTCCCTTTTTTTCTTGATGAGTCTGGCTAATGGTTTATCAATTTTGTTTATCTTCTCAAAGAACCAGCTTTTAGTTTTATTGATCTTTGCTATCATTTCCTTCATTTCTTTTTCATTTATTTCTAATCTGATCTTTATGATTTCTTCCCTTCTGCTAACTTTGGGGGGTTTTTGCTCTTTCTCTAATTGCTTTAGGTGTAAGGTTAGGTTGTTTATTTGAGATGTTTCTTCTTTCTTAAGGTAGGATTGTATTGCTATAAACTTCCCTCTTAGAACTGCTTTTGCTGCATCCCATAGGTTTTGGGTTGTTGTGTTTTCATTGTCATTTGTTTCTAGGTATTTTTTGATTTCCTCTTTGATTTCTTCAGTGATCTCTTGGTTATTAAGTAGTGTATTGTTTAGCCTCCATGTGTTTGTATTTTTTACAGATTTTTTCCTGTAATTGATTCCTAGTCTCATAGCGCTGTGGTCAGAAAAGATACTTGATATGATTTCAATTTTCTTAAATTTACCAAGGCTTGATTTGTGACCCAAGATATCATCTATCCTGGAGAATGTTCCATGAGCACTTGAGAAGAATGTGTATTCTGTTGTTTTTGGATGGAATGTCCTATAAATATCAATTAAGTCCATCTTGTTTAATGTATCATTTAAAACTTGTTTCCTTATTTTCATTTTCCATGATCTGTCCATTGGTGAAAGTGGGGTGTTAAAGTCCCCTACTATGATTGTGTTACTGTCGATTTACCCTTTTATGGCTGTTAGTATTTGCCTTATGTATTGAGGTGCTATGTTGGGTGCATAAATATTTACAATTGTTATATCTTCTTGCATTGATGCCTTGATCATTCTGTAGTGTCCTTCTTTGTCTCTGTTTTAAAGTCTATTTTGTCTGATATGAGAATTGCTACTCCAGCTTTCTTTTGATTTCCATTTGCATGGAATATCTTTTTCCAACCCCTCACTTTCAGTCTGTATGTGTCCATAGGTCTGAAGTGGGTCTCTTGTAGACAGCATATATACTGGTCTTTTTTTTTTGTATCCATTCAGCCAGTGTATGTCTTTTGGTTGGAGCATTTAATCCATTTACATTTAAGGTAATTATCGATATGTATTTTCCTATTACCATTTTCTTAACTGTTTTGGGTTTGTTATTGTAGGTCTTTTCCTTCTCTTGTGTTTCCTGCCTAGAGAAGTTCCTTTAGCATTTGTTGTAAAGCTGGTTTGGTGGTGCTGAATTCTCTTAGCTTTTGCTTTTCTATAAAGGTTTTAATTTCTCCATGAAATCTGAATGAGATCCTTGCTGGGTAATCTTGGTTGTAGGTTTTTCCCCTTCATCACTTTAAATATGTCCTGCCACTCCCTTCCGGCTTGCAGAGTTTCTGCTGAAAGATCAGCTGTTCACCTTATGGCGATTCCCTTGTGTGTTGTCATTTTTCCCTTGTTGTTTTTAATTTTTTTTTTTTTTTTTTGTGGTACGCGGGCCTCTCACTGCTGTGGCCTCTCCCGTTGCGGAGCACAGGCTCCGGACGCGCAGGCCCAGTGGCCATGGCTCACGGGCCCACCTGCTCCGCGGCATGTGGGATTCTCCCAGACCGGGGCACGAACCCACGTCCCCTGCATCGGCAGGCGGACTCTCAACCACTGTGCCAGCAGGGAAGCCGTGGTTTTTTTTTTTAATAAAAATTTCTTCCACTTCTGCATCCAACCATTTTCTAATTTTTTCGTATATTATATATATATTATATATATAAACTAATATATAATATATATATAATATATATATTATATATATATAAACTAATCTACTAGTTTTTCAGTTGATCCTCTGGAAAGTTCTGGATATCAAATTGTAAAAGTTAAAAAATATAATAATTTTATCTCTTCCTAATAGCTATAATGCTTATTTCTGTTTCATATTTTATTGCTTGACTTGAACCTTCAAAACAGTATTAAATTTTAATGGTGGCTGGAGGCATCTTTGCTTTTTTCCAGGAATGGGAATGCCTCTAATGTTTCATCATTAAGTGTTATGCCAGTTCAAGATAAATAGAAATATAATTTTTTAATAAGAAAAATTGAATTTTATCAAAACTTTTTAGAATTTACTGAGATGAGTTTTAAAAAACTATTTGATCTAGTAATACATTACTTAATAGCCAAAGAGTTTTAAACTAGAAGCCAGCCTATAAATGAAGACTCAAAGGGAGCTGAAAGGAGAGGTCTGGGATGGAGATGTAAATCTGTATGTTGTCAGTATACAGATGGCATTTCATACCATATGAACAGAGGGGATCTCCTAAGTAGTGGGTGCATGTATCAAAGAAAAGTCAGAGGACTTAGCCCTGAGGCACTCCAAGTTTTTAGAACTCATGAAGATGAAGAGAAGTGAGGAGTGGCCAGTAGGTATGAAAAAAAACAAGACAGCATGGTGTCCCAGAAGCCAAGTGAGCAACAGGTTTCAATGATGAAGGTGATCAGTTCTGGCAGTGCTGCTAATGTCAAGATGAGTACTGAGAGATGACACTGGATTTTGCAAATTGAAAGTCACTGGTGACCTTGATAAGAGCAGTTTCAGTTGATCAGAGGAGAAACTTGTGATTAGAGTGAGTCCAAGAGAGAATAAGACAATCGTGTTTGTGCTGGGCAAATCCAGCCCATTTCTATGCCTAGATGAGCAATGTCCCAGAGCCTCAGTAAATCAAGGCTCTCTTCTCCAGATGAAAAAACTTCAGAAGCAAACTTAAGAAACTTAAGTGGAAAGAAATAGAGGCTGAGTTTGGGATCTGATGGCAAAATACCTGGATCCCAATTCCAGATCTATCCCTCCCCACCTCTATAGCCTTGAGAAAGACATTTAGAATTCCTGAATCTCAGTTTTTCATCTATAAAATTAGGTGATACTGTTTTCAAAGGGTAGTGGTGAGGTTTCAATTTTTTGAAATGCACTTAAACCCCTACACCAATACTGACTTCTCACTTTTTTAAGTCTCCCGGACATTTTCTTTCCTGTTCTTTGTCTTGTGGCCAAGCTTTAAGATGGTGAAATTCAGATTTACTTAACACATAAACCACTCTTTTTGAATATAGTTTCCTACGAATCCTAAAGGGCTTCAAAAGGCCACTATGCAAATGTGAAGCCCTTTGAAGTTTGTTCTGCTTGCTGCTTTGCCTAAAAATTAATCCTGTTACAAAACAGGTAGATTAAATACGAATAAACAGGTAAGAGTGCAAATAAAAAAAATGATTCTATTGAAATGTTTTGCTGTACACAGAGCAGTGAAAGGTGAAAGGGGATAATGGTAGAAGGGGAAATACGGGGCCAAAGAAGGGTTGCTATCTGTTTTTTAGATAAAATAAACTCGGCATGTTTGTGTGCTGTTGGGGATAATTCAGTGGAGCAGGGAAGACGGTGCAGAAAAGAGAGAGGACAATCAATAGCTGGAATGATATCCTGGAGGAGGTGAGAGTAATGGCATCTGTTGTACAAGTGGAGGGATTGACATTAAGTAAGAGTAACAAAGAACATGCAGAGGAACAAGAGGGAAGTAAGAGGATGTGCAAAGATGCACGTATGTAGGTGGGTAGCTTTCTTGGTAGAAACGTGGAAATCCTCTTCTGATTGCTTCTTGGTTCTCCTTGAAAGAGGAAGGTAAGCTCATTCGCTGAGAGTGAGAATGGAGAGAGGGGTAGCGAGATTTAAGTAGAGAGTGGAAAGTGTGAAAGAATTACCTAAACAGATGTATCCATGGTTATCACTTGTGCATTTATCTCTTTTATAATGTTAAACAATAATAAATTTATTTTAAAAACTCCTTTAATATTACCCCATTGCCTTCAGGATAAATACAAGCTCATCAGCATCATATTAAAGACTATTCTTTGTCTTCTTCATAAACTTTTATCTCATCTCCTGTCACATTCTCGTTACAATCTATGTTCCACCCTTATCAGTTACTTAAGAGTTCTCCTCAAGAGGCATTATGTTTAATACTCCCTGTGGCAGACTATTTGCCAAAGATGACTGCAAGAATCCATCCCATTCCACATGTTCTTCTGCATTGTGACCTTGACAAGTAGATTTTCTCCATTCCTTCAAATCTGTGACTGTTTTGACCAATAGAATATAATGGAAATGACGCTGCCAGTTCTGGGAGTAGCCCTTAACTGGACTGGCAGTTTCTGTCACGGTGCCTTTTGGAATGCTTGCTCTTGGGATACAGCCTCTTGGAACCCAAGCACCATGTTGTGAGAAGCAAAAGCTACAAAGCCATGTGTAGGTACTTCTGATGGGTGGTCCCAGCTGGGCTCCCAGCCAACACCCAGGATGAGTTACCAGCCACGTTGGTGAGTCATCTTGAAATGTCCAGCCCAGTTGAACCTTCAGATGACTGAGTGCCAGACTACATCTGACTGCAATCACATGAGAGACCCCAATGAGCAACTTCCCAGATGAACCCAGTCAATCCACAGACTTGTGAGAGACATGTTATTTAGAACCCTAAACGATAGGCTGGTTGGCTATGCAGCAGTAGATAAGCAGAACTACTGAGTGCCGATGTGGGGAGACTGCTGCTGTGTGCAGCAGTTGTCATGGTAGTAGTGGTGGTGGTAGACAGGTGATTTAGGCTAAAATCATGGCTCTGCCACCCCCGGCTCTGTGATCTTAGCAAGTTACTTAAATTCATGAACTTCATTTTTCCATAAATGGGAATAATAATAACCACCTCACCTGACACAGTTCCTGGAGTTAGTTGATTTTGAAGAAGGGATAAAGGTTTCTGCTCTTCACCTTAGGTTTGAGCTTGGCCCACTGAGGAAAAACTTTCTCGCCTACCATTTTACCTTATCTCTTTATACCCATATTCCAGCTCCTCCCTGTGAGAAGAGCTGTTGATAATATGACTTGCTGGGCTTACATTTTACTTGTGGGCATAGTTACTGCATTGTGTGTTTACCTATGAGCATGACGTGTTTCGTCTGTAGTTAGATGGATGAGGAAATTCCAGCCAGCCTTGCCAATGCAACTACTTGGTAAGTGTTCTCACAGTCTACCTCCACAGAACCAGTTTATTAAGGATATAGACATGGAGATGTAGGAAGCTACTTCGGCCTTGGGACAAAGCAGTGTTCTCCAAGCAAGCTTTAATATAGCATTGGGTATTATGAAAAGTAGCATTATATTTGTCATATGGCTACTAATCCATTTTGTTCATGGCTTCCCCAATAGAAGAAAAGTATGAATGGGTTTAAGAAGCAAAGCCCACCCCCATAACCCTAATAAACTCCTACTGTTCTTTAGTAGTCAGTTCAACACTGCCTCCTCTGCCCTCATGCAAGGTGTGATGGGTTCCCCTTACCTGAGTTGCCATTTCTCCTCATGCAGAACTTATATTACTTCTGCTCATATTTTAGTTTGACACTTCCTCCCAATAGTCAGTGAAACTCTTTAGAAAAGGGAAAAGAAAGGTCTTCCATTCAAAGTGTTGACATATGACAGGATCTCAATCAATATTTGTGTAACAAATTAACATCTTACAGACATTATAAATTTTAAGGATATATGAGTATGTTCCTGTGTGTAGGTGTGTGTGATGAGTGTGTGTGCAACACTCGCCTGCCCCTCCCCCATTCTTTCAACACAAACAAATAGCCAAAACCTAGATAAGGATTTTAAGGTTATATCCCAAATCTAGCAGTTAAGATATAAAGGTTATTACTTGAGTTATACAGAAAACGTGTGATATTTTATTACTAAGGAAATAATGTATTTATCTCACATAACAAAGGTTTTGCTAATTGAAGAATGAACATTTTGAACTCGTAAGTAGACAAATAATTATAAAGTAACAGGTTTGACACTCTGAAATATGTTTTTAAAGCCTCTATATTAAATTACTATTAATGCTGCCAAAAAGCAATATGGAAATCTTGACATTATTATTCCAAATATGTAATTTAATGTACTATAGGTATCTTGGTAAAATGAACAATAGCTATACAGGAGTCATAAATAAAAATATTTACTTATATACCTTCATCGTCAGTATTGAGTTTGGCTTCCAGTTCCGCTATCTTGTGTCTTATTTCAAGCACTGAGAGTTGCACTATATCCCTATTATTAAACACATTGCGTTAATTATGATTTAATTAAAAATAACATGAGAAAAATAATACACAGTAACCTACCACTACTTCAGGAACAACCTATTATGAAACATCACTTATTGAAGGCCTGGTTGAGAATTAGTAAGCAGGCAAATGCAGGCTTCGGATTACCTGGGTCCAGAAGGACAATAAAATGCACTAAAGCTCAAAGCTCCCCATGTAACCACTTAAAACCCTTTTTTCTTAAAGTTGGCCTCAAGAAGTCTGACAATTTTGGTTACCTGGTTTCTCAAAGTCCAGCAAAGGAGCTGCAAATTACTATAGAAAGGAACAGCTAGGGCAACAGGTAACAACTGACAACATGAAATAAAAAGGAAAAAAAAGAAACACTAATAAAAAAAAATACACACACACACACATAGCATTCCAGAGATTATCTATTTAGGACATCAGCAAGTGGCATAGTAGTTATCAAAATACGATGACAGAATCATTTATATTTCTGAATGCCTATTATGTTAAAGGCATTGTGCTAAGTGCTGAAGATACTACGGTAAGTGAACAGAACAGCAACTGCAGCAGCTAACTTCCACTGAATGTTTATTACAAGCCAACGCTAAGTGCTTTACATACATTTCATTCAGTCCTGGTACCAACCACATGATGTGTGAGATATGGATTTCTACGCCAGTCTTAGACTTGAGAAAACTGAGGCTTCAGAGGTTCATTAACTTGCCCAGGATCATGTACTTGCTGAGTAAGTGATGAGCTGGGATTTGAATTTGTGCAGGATTCCTCTAAAGGACTGGCTCCTCCACTCTACTGCTTCAGGAAATACAGAACCTGTCCTCAGAGTGCTTACAGCTTAGTACCAGACCAAGAAATAACTGAGCAATTAAAAGAGTGTGGTTGGAGCTACGACAGAGGAAAGCACAGGAAGCTACAGGGACACCCAGGAGAGTCTAGCCCTCCTGTGGCCTGCGGGTGGGGGTGGGGGCAGTGTATCTAAAAAGATAATTAAAATGTTCCAAAGACTTAGTAACAAGTACTGATATTAAGTACTTTAAGAAGTATATATAGTAGGGGTTTCATTTTTACCAGTGTCACCAATTCTTAAGCTCTTCTAAAGGGATGAAAGAGAAGCATAACTAAACGAAACCTTTGGAATTTGAAACAGAAACCCTGAGCTTAGTGGAACATCACAAGCAAACACGTTTCAGCATTATAGTCTGTGCACACAGTACACTCCACCGGACTCGCTCCTGAAGGCAGAACCTCAAAACCTGCCTATTTATAATACCAAACGCAAGAGCTAAATGAATCTCTCCTAGAAAACACTGTTTTCAGATGTCACCAGTTCTGCCCGGGGATTAATGACACTGCAGGAGTCACCTCGGCCTCAGGGGCTTCGGCTTTCAGCCGCGGGGCTCCCACAGGCGCAGGCCCTCGGCGTGGCGGCGCCGACGTGAACCCCACACCCGGCGGGGCGCGCGCCGCCCTCCGACTCACTTCAGGTGCCTTTTTCCAGTAACTCCAGTTTAAGGCGGTCGGTGCTCAGACCGTCGAAGGTGTCGCCTCTTCCTTCCTCCACCGTGTCAGATCAGAGGGCACCCACGCCCTTCCCTCACACGGCTTAGAACACGAGACCTGAGGGGACTACCAGCAGCCGGGAGTGGGTAGGCACCGTCAACCATAGTCGGGGCTAACTGCCTTACGGTCGCGGCCTGGCGCCTTCCGGTGACGCCACAGGGCGGCGCCCGGGGTCGGGGCCAGGCTGGGCCGCCCAGGGCCGCTCACACAGGAAGAGGGCTCTGTGCTAGGAAGTTTGGAATTGAATTAACTAGAAAGTAATGTAGTATCACGTTACACCGACAGACTAATGTCCAAAAGAACCAGCCAAATTTGTGGGCAAGAGATGATGTGAAGCATTTTAAGGAATAAGTTCAATTAATAGCAATCGAGGGTACAGAGTGATGTGTAAGAGATGCTAAGTATGTTCACTGCTTTCAAAGAACCTACGGTTTAACTGAAAAGTGAAGGAGATCTCTTGTCAGTACGTCAGTAGTCACGTGGTGTGGCAAATCTTGTACTCCCAACTTTTGTGCCCAGCCTGAGGCAAGCTGTGGGGAGCAAGGTGCTGGTCTCCCCTTAGACACTCACCGGTGTCTATTCTGTCTTGGTGGCTCCCTTCCTTCGTCCTCAGCCAGCGTTCCTAATTCTCTGACTGGGGAGGTGGGGATGAGAGGGACCTGCATGGCAGAGAGATAGTCATGCATTTCATATTCTCCCAAATCTTTCTGGTTCACACCTAAACCATAGCTTTTGAAATATCAAAAGCTAACAACTGATGGTTTTGTTCTCTAGTTTCTCTGTAGAACCCCTGCTCCTTTGGGTCAGGAGGGTCAGGAATCCTCTCCACCTCTAATGCTGCTTCCAGGATCTCTACTCTTACGTCCTCCAGTAAATACTCACTCCTTATGCCATCTGGGTGTGACACCATCTACTTCTCCTTGCTTCACCCAGAGACTTAATAGTCACAACCTGTCTACTGACTTGGACAAAAAAAGTAGTTTTTCCACCATAGGTCTTGTCTACAACCTCGCCCTTCAGTTTGCACCTCTCATCACTTTATTTCCACTCCACGTCCAGAGCGATATGCTGAACCCTGTCATCAGTGTGGCTTTAGTTCAAAAGCCTTAAAATTTAAAACTGCTGTATATACCAAAGCGTCTTTTTCTGCTCCCAGCTGTTACTCCCTAAATAGCAATGTTTTAACTAGAGACGTTATCTGTGGGGCTTTTTTTTTTTTTTTTTTTTTTTTGCGGTACGCGGGCCTCTCACTGTTGTGGCCTCTCCCGTCGCGGAGCACAGGCTCCAGACGTGCAGGCTCAGCGGCCATGGCTCACGGGCCCAGCCGCTCCACGGCATGTGGGATCTTCCCGGACTGGGGCACGAACCGCTTCCCCTGCATCGGCAGGTGGACTCTCAACCATTGCGCCACCAGAGAAGCCCCTGTGGGGCTTCTTGAACATGCAAATGCTGGGATCCTATCCCTTATCTCAGTAATCTTGCTTCTTGGTAGCACTCTAGCAAGTTGCTTTTCAGCTGGCTAAGTAAATTTGAACAGAACAGATTGGGTGGGATGTGGGTTGGAGAGAGAACACTTTCCCCCACTAGTCATTTTTTCCTCCAATGAACAGCCTCCAGGTTGATCAAACTGTTTCTTCACATATGACAACTTTTTGCATAGAATACATTTAAAGACATTATTTCGGGTTTCTATTTTTCATCTGACCTGTGTTCTTAAAAAAATGTTTTATTCATCTTCCTGGATCTTTAAAATATACTGTAAATAGAAAAAATGTTTTTGAAGAAAAGCTATTCAGAAATCAACAAAATATTCATTCTCTTTTAAGCAATTCTGTTGCTAAAGTAAACACAAAATAGCAAAATCCATTAGGAAGTCTGTTTAAAAACACCTAGTCTTGATTCTGGCAAGAACAGACCAGAGAACCAATTTCTGTTTGAGCACAGCATTATAGACTTAACTGGTAAGTCTGGTTTTTCTTAGCTTACCCTAAAATACCTATGAAGACAGAGAAAAAAGACAAAACTCACACTATCAGCTAGGTAGTGATGATCTATTTTGCTAATCTAGGGCTGATGATCTATTTTGCTAGTATCTCAAGAAATTTTCTACCAACTATTAAGCCAATGGAATTATAATAAAAAAATTAATTTGATAAGCAGCTGGAATCAGAGGAAATAAGACCATTTGTCTTTCCCCATCTACCTCTGTTTAAGAAAGACAAGATGCCTGGCCTAACAGGCCCTCCTTTTTGAAGCATGTGTGTGACCTCTTCTTTCATACTGTTCCCTTACATCTTGGGAAGGTTACTTCACCTCTCTATACCTCAGTGTCCTATTCTGTAAAATGAAGGTTGTAATGGTATACACCTCATAAGAATATTGTGAGGTTAAAATGAGTTAGTCTCTGTAACAGCACTTACAACATTTTAACACTACCTAAACATTAGCTATCATTATTTTTATAGCTAGTAGATTCCTAGAGGCAATGCCAGAAAACTACCCAGTACAGCATGGGGGAATGAGTCTGTAGAGGCAAAGTGAGGAAGAACCCTGGTAGCAGTAGATACTGAGAACTGTTTGTCAGACACTAGATCTGTTGCATCTCAAAAAGCCAAGAAAACCTAGGAGAAAGACCTCTAGAAAATGAAAACCAGGCTAAGAAGCTGTGATGGTTAATTTTATTGTCAGCTTAACTGGGCAACGGGGTGTCCAGACATTTGGCCAAATATCATTCGGGGTGTGTCTGTGAGGGTGTTTCTGGGTGAGATTAACATTTCAATCGGTAGACTGAGTAAAGCAGATTGCCCTCCTTAAAAGATGGGTGGACATCACCCAATCAGTTGAAGACCTGAATAGAACAAAAGGGCTGAAAAAGAGGCAACTCTTCCTGTTTGACTGCTTTCATTAGTATATTGGTCTTTTCTGGCCTTCAGACTCAGACTAAAACATGAGCACTTTAGGGTCTCAGGCCTGCCTACCAGCTTTCAGACTGGAATATACACCATTGGTGCTCCCGATTCTCAGGATTTCAGACTTGGACTGATACAGCACATCAACTCTCCTGGGTACCCAGCTCACTGACTGCAGATCTGGGGCTTCTCAGCCTCCATAGTTGCACGAGCCAATTCCTTATAATACATATTGGTTCTGTTTCTCTGGAGAACTGGAATACAGAAGCAATACTTACCAAAATTTTGTCTAGCTATTGATCTGAAAAAGCAACCCACAAACAAGTGAACAGAGTAGAGTGAAGTGAAATGGACAACTAGGTTCCCGCTGACAAGTCCAATTTTTTTTTTTTTTTGCAGTACACGGGCCTCTCACTGTTGTGGCCTCTCCCATTGCAGAGCACAGGCTCCGAATGCGCAGGCTCAGTGGCCATGGCTCACGGGCCCAGCCGCTCCACGGCATGTGGGATCTTCCCGGACCAGGGCACGAACCCATGTCCCCTACATCGGCAGGCAGACTCTCAACCACTGCGCCACCAGGGAAGCCGGACAAGTCCAATTTTGCTGACCTCTGCTCTAAGGTAATTTTTAAACTTTAGGCTCCACTATGTGCCATTCCATTTCTTAAACTTAAATAAGGCAGAGACTGACTGGAAGCTATTTACCAATTCAATTTTATTTCCATTTTAACGAGTACATTATCCTTGGCCCTAGGGAAAGGCTCCACCAATTCTGTGTCCCTGAAATACAAACCCATGAATAAGGCCAAGTAAATCAAAGACAGTTTATTCACAAAGTGCATTCTTTATATAGTTTCAAATAAAGCCTAATAAACTAAATAGCAATTGGAGTTTCAGAAATGCTAAAATGGACTATACTAAGAAAACCAATACCAATCTTTTAAAATTATTAAATAAAATAAAATGCCATTAGCTATTTTACTTACATATTTGTAGCTTATAGGTCTGTGAATATCCTGTCTTCTGCCAAAGTGGACACTGTTATGCCTAGCCACCATGGATTAAAACCTAAAGTCTTCACATTCTTTACCTTAATTATGAGTAAAACCTTTCTAATAATTTATTGGCTTTTTAATAGATAAAATTCCAATGACTGAATCCCAAAATAAAAATTATTTATCATACATAAACTCAACTGTTTATATTTTAGTTTTTACTAAATTTCAGCCTTTTGGCAAAACTTACAGAAGTAGACACGGTAAAAGTGATTACATTTCTGTCCAATTAAGCTGATAATAATCACTTCGAATTTTGATACAATACCAACCATACCCCCAAATTTCCTAGGCTCCTAACAAATCAATAACAGTCTAAATCTCGAAGACTTAAAAATCTATTTGTGGGCTTCCCTGGTGGCGCAGTGGTTGGGAGTTCGCCTGCCGATGCAGGGGACACAGGTTCGTGCCCTGGTCCGGGAGGATCCCACGTGCTGTGGAGCGGCTGGGCCCGTGAGCCGTGGCCGCTGAGCCTGCGCGTCCGGAGCCTGTGCTCCACAACGGGAGAGGCCACAGCAGTGAGAGGCCCGCGTAATGCAAAAAAAAAAAAAAATCTATTTGTATTCATTTAAAATCAAAAAGACCATTCCATTTCCTAACAAAGAGATAAGCTACCAAAGGATTTTATAGAACCTCATTTTATTTTTCATGATTAGTCTACTCCTTGTTTTGAAAAAAATCTTTTAAATGTTATACAAGAATTCTTTTCATTTAGGGTTACAGTTTTTGTTTAGCTTACACACTGAAAATTCTCACAAGCACCTAAAAAAAAAATCCACAATTAGTGCAAAAAGAGGAAACAATGTTTAAAGCATTCCTTCCCAGTACAAACATAACTAAGGTTACTAAATGCCAAATTTTACATAAATATATAATTTCCTACTTTGCTTTCTGAAAGACAGCAAATACAAAAATAGTTTAACGTTAGGTTTAATGAGATTTATAGCACATCTATTATTAGTCTTATTTTAACTGCAAAAATATTTTAGCCACATTTAGAAAAAAATCAACTCACAGAGAATGTAACTGTATTTCTAAAGGCCAGATGCAAGAATACTGATTCTTTTCCTTAGAAGTAGAATACATGCCATAAAGCTTATGGAACAGTCACTCTGTAGGAATGAATACATTTAAAAAATCCTGGTTAATCTGTGGGGAACTCCACATTTGCCATTTAACAAAATTGCATCCATCTGTAAGGCTTTGGTATAGACAATTCACAGCACTTCTATCATTTATCTTTCTTCTTTGCCCTATCCTTCTCTAGTGCCTCTCCCTGTTCATCTTTCTCCCCTCTCATGTTTACACTTGCTCCTCCTCCTTGATTTTCCCCCTTAGAATCATCAACAATTTTATAGTCCTCAAGCAGCGTGTGTCCCGTTTGTTTTGCAGTTTTCTTCACCATTGCTTTGATGCCAACGTTGTCAATATTATAGGCAGTTACACCAACGTTGATGGCAGAATCTACTGCATTGTGTGTAGCTTCTCCTGCGGTATGCCCATATCTTTAAAAGAAAGATTAGAGAAATACAATGAAATTACAAATATAAATTAAGATCTTCTGAATTAGTATTAAATAGGTGACATGATTAGCATGTTATCCAAAAGCAAAATCAAAAGTTAGGTTTCAATTTAATTAATAACTTAAAACACAGTAAAGAATAAAATCACACTGTGCCAAGGCTGTTATTTTCTCCTTTAGCAAAAACACTGTGAAAATAAAGTGAGGCTGAGATTAATGTAATAAAGACTGTTTATGCTGAAGAATAAAATGTAAATTATAATAAAGGTTGTTAATCAGTCAATATTTCCTTTTTTATCTTCTTCTGGAAATATAAGAGAATTCTAACTGAAACAACTGTAGGTCACTATAAATGGTTTTGAGTTCTACCTTAACTAGACTTTGGTTAAGTCTTTCAAACTACTGGAATCTGAGTTTGTCTCTAAGCAGCGATTCTACAACACTCTTCCGCACTCCACTCCACCCCACTGCAGACTCACTGGCCTTCTTGCTGTTCTTTGAATCCACCAAGCACACATGCGCCGCCTTATGAACTTCGTACTGGCTGGTATCTGCCTAGACTACTCTCACCCCAGATATGCATGTGGCTAACTGCTTCACCTTCTTCAAGTCAGCTATTATCCTCTCAGCATTTAACCTATTTTAATTGCCTTATCTCACATGCCCTACACCACTGCCAATCAATCTCCCCCTTAAACTTCTCTTTCTTCTATAACTTAGTCTGCTACATACTATAGAATTTTTTTACACCCATTGTTTTTGTTTTGCTTACTGTTCGTCTCACTAGAATATTTTTTGTTTGCCTTACTGTAGGTTATAAACCCCATTAGAGAAAGATCTCTTTACTTTGTTCATTAATGTATATTAAGTACTTAGAACAGTGCCCGACATCTAATATTTGTTGAATGAATTAAATGAGGAAGTCCTGCCCTATCCATCTAAGAGTTTCTTGAGTTCATATGTATAGCAAAGGGCTTGGGAAATTACAAAGCATTACACAAAAGCAGCTATTCCTGACCATAATCAATACCACTGATGGTGTTTAATACCATTTCCATAAGAAAATAATACAACTTGAGGTCTTATACAAGGACACTAAAACTTATCCTATTTCTTGTTTTACTCTTTACCTTTTTTTAAGTACCAGGCTTTTATTTATTTATTTATTTATTTATTATTTTTTGCGGTATGCGGGCCTCTCACTGTTGTGGCCTCTCCCGTTGCGGAGCACAGGCTCCGGATGCGCAGGCTCAGTGGCCATGGCTCACGGGCCCAGCCGCTCCGCAGCATCTGGGATCCTCCCAGACCGGGGCACGAACCCGTCTCCCCTGCATCGGCAGGCGGACTCTCAACCACTGCGCCACCAGGGAAGCCCAAGTACCAGGCTTTTAAAGCTTTTCTTGTCCATACATTTCCCCAAGTAGAGGATTGATTAAGCAATGTATACAAGAACAAAGAGGCAAAATTTTACAATTTTCTCCAGGACACATTGAAGTTTCCTAGATGCACTGAGACCCAATATCTGGACATCTTTTCTAACACTGGATCTGTCCTCTGAATTAACAAGTACTCTATTACTATTAGCCTGGCCTAAAACAGTGGCTTGTGATTCTATTGGCTTATTCATGCTTGTCCTTTTTTTCAACTTCAGTGTAGAAATATGAAATCATCTTATTATGCTTCTGAATGATATCTCATTCTGTCCTTTGCCTAATGTTAATCAGAGCCAGGGCACAGCAGAGCCTACAATCTGTCAAACCTTATGTTTCTCAGCAGTTGTGTTTATTTTTTTAAGTATATCCTCACTTATTACCTCTGCTTCCCAATATGCCCTAAAACCAGGATTCCTGGCAGGTACCTACTCTCTTCTCCTGCTTGATAAATAACTGTTCAGTTCCTTTCTTTATTCAAACTACACAGTTAAAGACTCCTAGAAAGCCTATCTCTAGCAAAAATTTAAAAAAATAAAGCTTATTTTTTATTCTTATTTTTTCAAAAGTTAACTATAATTACAGCTTATTAAATTAAATTTTATATACTGAGTAACACTACCAATTTAAGGATAAAAAACGAATATAAAGAATGCTCTAAATAAGTCAATGGAATTCAATTTTCAATTTGAATGAGACTTTTCTGAAATTTCTCCAGTGCATTCAGTAATGTATAGCAAAACAGCATACTGGCAGTGATTCCAGATTTCACTAATTATAGCAAAATTTCAATCACAACTTTCTAATAAATCTGCCTAAAATTCAATTTACATGCAACCTTCAAAACTATTCTTAGAAATATTAACCTTAAATATTTAAAATAGACATAGCTTCTTATTAGTCTATCCATCAAAGGCAGATGGGTTATGAAGGACCTTGTAGGTGAAGCTGAGGAGTTTAAACTTTATCTTGAAATCAATGGGAATGGCATGACCAAATTTATGTTTTAGAAAGATCTAATACAGGTTGCACTGTGAACTGGATGAAAAACGATGAAAATCTATTCTAAGGTAGTGCTAATGAGGCTGAAGCGAAAGGGATGAATATAAAAAACAACAAGACTCAGGGACTGAATGGCTATAGTGGTATGTAGTTGGGATGTATGAGCCTGAAGATTAAAAGTTAAGAGGAAACATAGATTTGAGAGTTGCTGAAATACAGGTGGTAATTGTAGCCACAGATATAGATGAAATCCACAAAGAGCAGAAAAGGGAGGACAGAGTAAAACCTTAGACAGAAGCAATATTTAATGAATGGGGGTGGAAGACAACCACGTTAAGAAGTATCTAATAAGACAAAACTGAAAGATGAGAAATGACAATACTGTTAGGAGATTTGTAGACAGCTGACCCACCAATCTCACTAAGCATTAGGTCTTGGAGAAAGATGAGTCAGGAGGAAAGGCTACAGTAAGCATGTGAACAGATTTTATCCACAAAAAATTGTGGAAAATATCTAAGATGTAAAGAAGACATGTCTTTCAAATCTACAGGTAACACAAAATGGAAAGCTAATATGACACACATCAAAATCTGAAGCCAAGGGCTTCCCTGGTGGCGCAGTGGTTGAGAGTCCGCCTGCCGATGCAGGGGACACGGGTTCGCGCCCCGGTCTGGGAGGATCCCACATGCCGCGGAGCGGCTGGGCCCGTGAGCCATGGCCGCTGAGCCTGCGCGTCTGGAGCCTGTGCTCCGCAACGGGAGAGGCCACAACAGTGAGAGGCCCGTGTACCACAAAAAAAAAAAAAAAAAAAAAATCTGAAGCCAAAATTATAATGATGGGTCAAAATCAACAAAGTGCAATTAAGAATAAATGTAAACTTTTTATTTAGGTACAAATATCAATTGTCCAAAAATAAGACAAAGGTCCAGATTTTAAATAAAAGGTTCATTTTAAAAAAATCCAAGTTTGGACAGAGGTCCTGAACCAAGATGGTGGAATAGAAGGACATGCTCTCACTCCCTCTCGTAAGAACACCAGAATCACAACTAGCTGCTGGACAATCAGCAACAGGAAGACACTGGAACTCACCAAAAAAGATACCCCACATCCAAAGACAAAGGAGAAGCCACAGTGAGATGGTAGGAGAAGCGCAATCACAGTAAAATCAAATCCCATAACTGCTGGGTGGGTGACTCACAGACTGGAGAACAATTATACCACAGAAGTCCACCCACTGGAGTGAAGGTTCTGAGCCTCACATCAGGCTTCCCAACCTGGGAGTCCAGCAAAGGGAGGAGGAATTCCTAGAGAATCAGACTTCAAAGGCTAGTGGGATTTGATTGCAGGGCTTCCACCGGACTGGGGGAAACAGAGACTCCACTCTTGGAGGGCACACACAAAGTACTGTGCACATCGGGACCCAGGGGAAGGAACAGTGACCCCAGGGGAGACTGAACCAGACCCACCTGCTAGTGTTGGAGGGTCTCCTGCAGAGGCGGGGGCTGGCTCTGTTTCACCGTGGGGACAAGGATACTGGCAGCAGAAGTTCTGGGAAGTATTCCTTGGCATGAACCCTCCCAGAGTCTGCCATTAGCCTCACCAAAGAGCCCAGGTAGGTTCCAGCGCTGGGTTGCCTCAGGCCAAACAACCAACAGGGAGGGAACCCAGCCCCACCCATCAGCAGTCAATCGGATTAAAGTTTTACTGAGCTCTGCCCACCAGAGAAACTGTCAGCTCTACCCACCACCAGTCCCTCCCATCAGGAAACTTGCACAAGCCTCTAAGATAGCCTCATCCACCAGAGGGCAGACAGCAGAAGCAAGAAGAACTACAATCCTGCAGCCTGTGGAACAAAAAACACATTCACAGAAAGATACACAAGATGAAACGGCAGAGGGCTATGTACCAGATGAAGGAACATGATAAAACCCCAGAAAAACAACTAAATGAAGTGGAGATAGGCAACCTTCCAGAAAAATAATTCAGAATAATGATAGTGAAGATGATCCAGGACCTCGGAAAAAGAATGGAGGCAAAGATTGAGAAGATGTAAGAAATGTTTAACAAAGACCTAGAAGAATTAAAGAACAAACAAACAGAGATGAACAATACAATAACTGAAACGAAAACTAGACTAGAAGGAATCAATAGCAGAATAACTGAGGCAGAAGAACGGATAAGTGACCTGGAAGACAGAATGGTGGATTCACTGCCGTGGAACAGAATAAAGAAAAAAAAATGAAAAGAAATGAAAACAGCCTAAGAGACCTCTGGGTCAACATTAAACACAACAACATTCGCATTATAGGGGTCCCAGAAGAAGAGAGAAAGGACCTGAGAAAATATTTGAAGAGATTATGGTCAAAAACTTCCCTAACATGGGAAAGGAAAGTCTAGGAAGCACAGAGAGTCCCATACAGGATAAACCTAAGGAGAAACACGCCGAGACACATAGTAATCAAATTGGCAAAAATTAAAAAAAAAATTATTGAAAGCAGCAAGAGAAAAATGACAAATAATATACAAGGGAACTCCCATAAGGTTAACAGCTGATTTCTCAGCAGAAACTGTACAAGCTGTACAAGCCAGAAGGGAGTGGCATGATATACTTAAAGTGATGAAAGGGAAGAAGCTACAACCAAGATTACTCTACTCGGCAAGGATCTCATTCAGATTTGATGGAGAAATCAAAAGCTTTACAGAAAAGAAAAGCTAAGAGAATTCAGCACCACCAAACCAGCTCTACAACAAATGCTAAAGGAACTTCTCTAAGTGGGAAACACAAGAGAAGAAAAGGACCTACAAAAACAAACCCCAAACAATTAAGAAACTGGTCATAGGAACATACATATCGATAATTACCTTAAACATGAATGGATTAAACGCGCCAACCAAAAGACACAGGCTTGCTGAATGAATACAAAAACAAGACCCATATATATGCTGTCTACAAGAGACCCACTTCAGACATAGGGACACATACAGACTGAAAGTGAGGAGATGGAAAAAGATACTCCATGCAAATGGAAATCAAAAGAAAGCTGGAGCAGCAATACTCATATCAGATGAAATAGACTTTAAAATAAAGAATGTTACAAAAGACAAGGAGGGACACTACATAATGATCAAGGGATCAATCCAAGAAGATATAACAATTATAAATATATATGCACCCAACACAGAGCACCTCAATACATAAGGCAACTGTTAACAGCTATAAAAGAGGAAATTGACAGTGACACAATAATAGCGGGGGACTTTAACACCTCACTTACACCAATGGACAGATAATCCAAAATGAAAATAAATAAGGAAACAGAAGCTTTAAATGACACAATAGACCAGATAGATTTAATTGGCATTTACAGGACATTCCATACAAAAACAGCAGATTACACTTTCTTCTCAAGTGCGCACGGTGAATATTCTCCAGGATAGATCACATCTCGGGTCACAAATCAAGTCTCAGTAAATTTAAGAAAATTGAAATTATATCAAGCATCGTTTCTGACCACAACGCTATGAGATTAGAAATGAATTACAGGGAAAAAACCATAAAAAACACAAACACATGGAGGCTAAACAATACGTTACTAAATAACCAAGAGATCATTTAAGAAATCAAAGAGGAAGTCAAAAAATACCTAGAGACAAATGACAATGAAAACACGATGACCCAAAACCTACAGGATGCAGCAAAAGCACTTCTAAGAGAGAAGTTTATAGCTATACAAGCCTACCTCAAGAAACAAGAAAAATCTCAAATAAACAACCTAAAGGAACTAGAGGAAGAATAACAAACAAAACCCAATGATAGCAGAAGGAAAGAAATCATAAAGATCAGAGCAGAAATAAATGAAATAGAAACAAAGAAAACAATAGCAAAGATCAAATAAACTAAAAGCTGGTTCTTTGAGAAGATAAACAAAACTGACAAACCATTAGCCAGACTCATCAAGAGAGGACTCAAATCAATAAAATTAGAAATGAAAAAGGAGAGGATACAACAGACACCACAGAAATACAAAGCATCCTAAGAGACTACTACAAGCAACTCTATGCCAATAAAATGGACAACCTGGAAGAATGGACAAATTCTTAGGAAGGTATAACCTTCTAAAACTGAACCAGGAAGAAATAGAAAATATGAACAGACCAATCACAAGTAATGAAATGGAAACTGTGATTAAAAATCTTCCAACAAACAAAAGTCCAGGACCAGATGGCTTCACAGGTGAATTCTATCAAACATTTAGAGAAGAGCTAACACCTATCCTTCTCAAACTCTTCCAAAAAATTGCAGAGGAAGGAACACTCCCAAACTCATTCTATGAGGCCACCATCACCCTGATACAAAAACCAGACAAAGATACTACAAAAAAAGAAAATTACAGACCAATATCACTGATGAATATAGATGCAAAAATCCTCAACAAAATACTAGCAAACAGAATCCAACAACACATTAAAAGGATCATACACCATGATCAAGTGGGATGTATCCCAGGGATGCAAGGATTCTTCAATATATGCACATCAATCAATGTGATACACCATATTAACAAATTGAAGAATAAAAACCATATCATCTTCTCAATAGATGCAGAAAAAACTTCTGACAAAATTCAACACCCATTTATGATAAAAACTCTGCAGAAAGTGGGCATAGAGGGAACCTACCTCACCATAACAAGGGCCATATACGACAAACCCACAGCAAACATCATTCTCAATGGTGAAAAACTGAAAGCATTTCTTCTAAGATCAGGAACAAGACAAGGATGCCTACTCTCACCACTATTATTCAACATAGTTTTGGAAGACCTAGCCACAGCAATCAGAGAAGAAAAAGAAATAAAAGGAATACAGATTGGAAAAGAAGAAGTAAAACTGTCACTGTTTGCAAATGACATGATACTATACATAGAGAATCCTAAAGATGCCACCAGAAAACTACTAGAGCTAATCAATGAATCTGGTAAAGTTGCAGGATACAAAATTAATGCACAGAAATCTCTTGCATTCCTATGCACTAATGATGAAAAATCTGAAAGAGAAATTAAGGAAACACTCCCATTTACCACTGCAACAAAAAGAATAAAATACCTAGGAATAAACCTACCTAAGGAGACAAAAGACCTGTATGCAGAAAACTGTAAGACACTGATGAATGAAATTAAAGATGGTAAAAACAGAGGGAGAGACATACCATGTTCTTGGATTCGAAGAATCAATATTGTGAAAATGACTGGACTACCCAAAGCAATCTACAGATTCAATGCAATCCCTATCAAATTACCACTGGCATTTTTCACAAAACTAGAACAAAAAATCTTTAAATTTGCATGGAGACACAAAAGACCCCGAATACACAAAGCAGTTTTGAGGGAAAAAAACGGAGCTGGAGGAATCAGACTACCTGACTTCAGACTATACTACAAAGCTACAGAAATCAAGACAATATGGTACTGGCACAAAAACAGAAATACAGATCAATGGAATAGGATAGAAAGCCCAGAGATAAACCCATGCACCTATGGTCAACTAATCTATGACAAAGGAGGCAAGGATATAAAATGGAGAAAAGACAGTCTCTTCACTAAGTGGTGCTGGGAAAACTGGATAGCTACATGTAAAAGAATGAAATTAGAACACTCCCTAACACCATACACAAAAATAAACTCAAAATGGATTAAAGGACTAAATATAAGACCAGACACTATAAAACTCTTAGAGGAAAACATAGGAAGAACACTCTTTGACATAAATCACAGCAAGATCTTTTTTGATCCACCTCCTAGAGTAATGGAATAAAACCAAAAATAAACAAATGGGACCTAATGAAACTTCAAAGCCTTTTCACAGCAAAGGAAACCATAAACAACACGAAAAGACAACCCTCAGAATGGGAGAAAATATTTGCAAACGAATCAATGGACAAAGGATTAATCTCCAAAATATATAAACAGCTCATGCAGCTCAACAGTAAAAAACAAACAAACAACCCAATCCAAAAATGGGCAGAAGACCTAAATAGACATTTCTGCAAAGAAGACATACAGATGGCCAAGAAGCACATGAAAAGCTGCTCAACATCACTAATTATTAGAGAAATGCAAATCAAAACTACAATGAGGTATCACCTCACACAAGTCAGAATGGGCATCATCAGAAAATCTACAAACAACAAATGTTGGAGAGGGTGTGGAGAAAAGGGAACCCTCTTGCACTGTTGGTGGGAATGTAAATTGATACAGCCACTATGGAGAACAGTATGGAGGTTCCTTAGAAAACTAAAAATAGAATTACCATATGACCCAGAAATCCCACTACTGGGAATATACCCAGAGAAAACCATAATTCAAAAAGACACATGTACCCCAATGTTCACTGCAGCACTATTTACAATAGCCAGGTCATGGAAGCAACCTAAATGCCCATAGACAGATGAATGGATAAAGAAGATGTGGTACATATATACAATGGAATATTACTCAGCCACAAAAAGGAACGAAATAGGGTCATTCTTTGAGACATGGATGGATCTAGAGACTGTCATACAGAGTGAAGTAAGCCAGAAAGAGAAAAACAAATATCATATATTAACGCATATATGTGGAACCTAGAAAAATGGTACAGGTGAACCGGTTTGCAGGACAGAAATTGAGATACAGATGTAGAGAACAAACATATGGACACCAAGGGGGGCAAGCCACGGGTGGTGGTGGTGGTGGTGTGATGAATTAGGCGATTGGGATTGACATGTATATACTAATATGTATAAAATGGATAACTAATAAGAACCTGCTGTATAAAAATAAATAAAAGTAAAAAAAAAAAAAAGAAAAAAAAAACCCAAGTTTGATATGGGCCAATAAAGTAACAGCTACTATAAAGATATACTCTTTGTCTTCGTGCCACGTTTATCATATGCTAAATATGACCAAAACAAGAGAGGCAACCCTACTGTATTTAATCTGGTCACAAGACCTTTGGAATATTAGATTCAATTCTGGGTTCCATATTTTGAGAACAACACTGATGAAGGAAGGATCTGGAATTCAAACTATATATGGAATTGTTAAACTGGGAGTATTTAGTAGAGAAGAAAAAATAAGCGAAGATATAATGATTGTGTTCAAGTATTTGTATAGTTACCATATTGAAAAGAGAAGACTGATCCTATATAACTCCTGAGTAGATGTTATATAGAATTCATTTTGGGTAACGTGACATCTGCCAAAGGAGATACCCTCAAATGGATTTGAATTTGCCGCTTCACCCAGTGCAAATTTAAGGGGAATTTTAATTAAAATTCATTAAATAAACCAATAAAATACTATACCTTATAAGAGTAAATTCTTATAGGAAAATATTTTTACTAAGCTTATTCTTCACAAATGTGTTCTAAGATAAAATATTACTGAGGGGAAAAGAAAAACGCACCTAACTTACTGACATTATATTATTTTCCTCTAAACAATTTAAAGTGGAAAAAAAGGAGCTTAAAGGTGAACTTTAGAAGCTATGTAGAAGAGTGATGAATTATTTAATAGATACTATACTGCAATTAAATATAGCAGGTTTAAAGTTACTTAATTGCTTTTCATTGTTCCTGTAGGTCTTCATGTTCCTGAATCTAAAATAGGACAAAAGTATTAATGTAACAAAAAAATTAAAGTCTTAATAAATATTTCTTATACATTTACCTTAAAAATTTAGGAGAGTAATTAATTATATAGATCTTTAGGTAAATCATTCATAATCAATGAACACAGTCCTGAATCATAATCAAAACCATAAAAGGCATGGAGAATATACTTCTCTAATACAAACTGCCTTTAAATAGCCTAGATTAAAAAAATAATCCTCTGTATTGGCTTATACTACCAGAAATCAGATAAAGAAGTTTATATAATATTGGGTTGGCCAAAAAGTTCGTTTGAGTTTTTCCATAAAATGTTACATGACTACTTGGGGGAATAATTTCTCACAGACAATAAGAATACACATTTTCCAAAAATAATGTTTTCTTTACTATACAACCATCAGTTGGATGAGAGCAGAAAAACACAAATGCTCACTCTATCAAGTAATTTTCACAGTGTAAATAAATGTAAATTCATAAATGTAAATAAATATAAATTTATGTAAATTATTTAGAACTAAATTAAATGAAAGAACAACTAGCTTTTCCAATTCTTGAGTAATAAATATCACTGATTATTACTGGTTTAATACTTGCAGTTTCTTCCCCTAAAAAAGCAATTTCTACTTCTGAGCCAGATTATTCATAAGTGAGAAAACAGTATTACTTGGACAAAACCTGTTATTCCCCACTGTCCCTCCCATCTTTCCAAGTTTTCTAATTAAGTTACTGATAAGACTAAAGTACCCTTATAACTGGAAATACAAACCTACTTAACTAAATTCTCACCTGCTTTTTTTCACTCCATGAATCTTTGGAGGAAAGGATAAAACTAGCAATGTACACCATAACAGAAATCAATTAGCTCAGAACCACTGTTAAAATACCCTATTTATCATATTAAGTTCTCCTCACTAAGGACAAGAAATACAAAATCTGCACCAAAACCTGTACTTCCTCATTATGTGAAACTCAAACCTTTTAACAGGGCTCCACTTAACTGTACTTAGGTAAGCATTTTTTCTTTTCATTAAAGTAGGAAATGGACAAACCCAATAAAGCCCTTCCTACTTAATCATATGACTGCCTATTTATCTGTGCTAACATATGATAATCTGCAAATAACCCACTTTTGGTCTAAAAGACACTTCTGACTTTCTCCTGCAACAAAAGAAGAAACTATTTTCCTAATTAGGACTCATCCATCAATGTAACCTGAAAGGCATAACAAAAAGAGTGTTAGAGGTCAATGCCACAAGTAGCAGGAAGTGAGCTGGGAGACTTGAGTTTTACATCTCCACCAAAATTTCAGATCTACTCTGCATTTTCTTTTCCAAATCCTTTGGTAAAATCGGCACTCCAAGATGATATGGCTGTGTTGCTTTGATTCTAAGGTATGCATGCCCCAGACTGAGCAGATAAAATCAACTCAGGCTGGAAATTAAGTTAGTATTTCCTAAACCAAAGGTAATTTATTGTGGTGGGAGGGAGTCTAAACACATGCTAGGTAGTGTTAGAAAATAACTCTAGATACTAAACTTGCACAGATATCCCATTAAGGGCAGTGTTGGCCCAGCACTGTTCTCTGACACTGCATGACAGAGGGACCTGGCTTACATCCCAGCTCTACCACTTACTAGGGGTACAATTCTTAACAAGTATTTAAGGCTCTATGCTTTTGGTTTCTTCATCTGTAAAATGGAGATAATAGTGTTAAAGATTAAATAATACACATGGAAAGCACTGAACACAGTGTCTTATATAAGTATGAACTCAAATGCTGTCAGTGAGTAAATAATTAATACAAATAACCAAGAGTTGAGAACACCATTATTTTTTTTCTTCTAAATAAAATTAAATATTAAGATCTAAACTAATTCAAAGCTAAGAAAGCAACTCAGGTCCTTCATACTAAATTTAAGTTTAGCCCTCTAGTACTTATAAAGACAGAATAAAGAGCTAAAATCAGAAAATCCTGTTCTCAAGTCTTATCTTTAATACCACTTATCAGATAAGCTTGAATAAATCATTCATTTCTATGTTTGTCTATTTCTTAATGGTATGTCTTCTCATACCATCTGTCTATTCCAATACAGATGCACAGTGGTAGATTCATAAGGTGTGAAAATTTAACATTCTTTGTATATAGAAGGGGCTAGTATTAACAAAGTACAATAGTTTAATTATAATTCAAGTTTTCCCCGTCAAACTATAGGCAAACATCACCCATCAAGAACATGCAGTTAATAAGGCATACAGAAATTCCAGGCATTAAAAAAAAAAACTTAAACCTATTCTTTCCATTAATGATGAACAAGTATTTATAACAGTAATATAAGGCAAAGTCACAGTAATACTATTAATTTGCTAAAACTTTATTCTTCTCCCTACTCAAAAACAGCAAGTGAAAAAAACTTTTATCAGATACTTAATAAAAATAACTACACAATCATTTTAACTGTCCTAGAGTTTTACAAATGCTACAAGAGATTTCATCATTAAAATGATAAAATTCAACTTACTTGTATCTGACAGTTTGTACAGTTTCTACTGAAACATTATTAACAATGCATTTAGCTGCACATTCCAATCCTTGCCAGACAGTTGAAAATCCTGCAAATACATTTAAAAGTAAGTAAAACCAGCCCTCAGCAAAAAGATCTTCCTAAAGTTTTAGACCTTTATGTTACCTTGAACACTGCTTGCTGCTACAACCATAGCACCATCCAGGGGAGACTTCCCATTTTTGTCTTTTTTAAGAGATTCTGGAACAAGTTTGCTTCCATGCTTCTTGACATGTGGAGCTAATTCCTTTCCAACACAATTTGCTACAGTACAAACTCCGTCAACTAATATAACCATAAAAAAACAAAAACAAAAACACTTAGCAAAAAATGTATTTTTCCCTTAATTTTACCACTCTCACTTAGCAAAATTCTTCCATGAGCATCTAAAGTTGTTTTACTGTATAATGTTACCATTCCTATTTAAAAAAGAATGAAAACAGGGCTGTTTACTTTTTTTTTTTTTTTTTTTTTTTTTTTTGCGGTACGCGGGCCTCTCACTGTTGTGGCCTCTCCCGTTGCTGAGCACAGGCTCCAGACGCGCAGGCTCAGCGGCCATGGCTCACGGACCCAGCCACTCCGCGGCATGTGGGATCTTCCCAGACGGGGGCACGAACCCGTGTCCCCTGCATCGGCAGGCGGACTCTCAACCACTGCGCCACCAGGGAAGCCCGGGCTGGTTACTTTTTAAACAAAGGTCATTGCTTAGTTTAAGGATGTGTTTGCAGAGATTATTGACTCTTAAATATAATGTTCTTTTTGGCAATTTGCTTAGAAGAGAACCATCCACCTTTTCTATCTGCAATGCAAGACCGGTAGGTCCAACTATCATGTTTTCCAGCTAACCGTATTCATACTTTTTCTCCCTATCAGCAAATACTCACTGAAATAGTAATAAAGTATTTACGTCTATGTAAAAGTAAACAAACCAAAAATCGGACTCCAAAGAATATCAAATACCAAAAAGATAGTCTTACTAAATTTTATGACAATCCTCTAAGGAGCTATCTATCCATCTTAAAATACCAAACTTTAGAGCTGTTATCCTCAAAGGAGAGGGGTTTAGAGGCATATTACTAGGGAAGGCTGACACCAGAATCACTAAGTCAGCTTTATTCAAGACAATACATCCCTCACTCTTGACTCTCAACTGCTTATGCAGTGAGTTGTCCTTAAAACAATGTGTCATATTCAAGGATAGCAAATACATTCCTTTTCAAATGCACAGACACTCCCCTCTCCAACACAACAAAACAACCCTTAACCAGTGTTTCTCAGACTTTAATATGCAAATAAGAATCACCTAGAGATCTTATAAAAATGGAGATATTGAATCAGTAGGTGTGTCAAGTGCCTGAAATATTTCTAAGGCTCTCAGGTTGATGTTGCTGGATTACTGATTCTACCATGAGTAGAAAGGCAAAACTGCTTTGTCCTAATTCTTTACTCTTAAATTTAAAACATTTAAATGAGATTTAGATTAACCTGGACTAAGAGATTATTTTTATTTAACTGAAAAAAAGTAAAGGAATCTAAAGTTACTTTACCCAGGAACTGACTGACTTTCGCTGCTCCTCCGGTAGCCTGCTTTGCTATATGAAGTCCCTTGGTCACAGCTGGACTAACTTCTACTGGTTTTTCTTCTGGTTGAATCCGTTCTCGCAGTTTAGAAGCGCCTTTCTGGATGGCTTTGCCAGTAAACTCAGCACCTTTAACCAAACCCCAACTCACCCAGGAAGCACCTTTTTAAAGGAAAATTTTGAATTGCACAAAATTAGGACTGATTGTACCTTTAAGCCCTTTAACAAATAACTGATCAACAGGAAAAAAAAAACCCAAGGAGTTCAATATTCAAATCCCAAACATGCCATAAATTTTCAAGCCAACTTTGTACTTGTAGTGTTCTGCCTGTAATACGTACCTTTTCTAAGTAAATTTGTCTTTCAATACTTAGGTCATATATCACTCAACAACAGTTCTGTATTACTCTATGCTGTCACTACAACTTGTAGGCATCTCTATATATTACTTACCACAGTATACTACCGTTAGGGACTAATTTTGGGTTTTGGTGCCATTACGATGGTATTTGGCTAGAAGACCCAGTATCCTTGTTCTTTCTGCCTTAGTCCAGGCACCACTTTTCCCCCACAAAGCCTTGAAGCTGACAGATACACCAACAACCTGTATCTCAAACACCAAGGCAGAACTTTTGCTTGTTTCCTTGGGGCTAAAGACATAAGGCAGGGGGTTCTGCTCCTTCCTCAATCCCAAATCCCTTGATCTCAGCACCTTTTAATTTGCACTTTAAACCTGAACATGAGAACTCCCAAAAAGTTCAGGAGAAGAAAAACTCTAAAAGAAAAGAAGATTGAGAGCTATTTCTAGCTATTTCTCATGAGACTAGGCCCTAGCTTTTTGCTTTGCTCATGCTTCTTGCACCAAGAATGAAAGAAGCAGAGATTGTCAGAGAGAAAGCAGGGTGACAGAGACCTCTCTAGTGAAAAGAAAAGGCCTTGAGCCAGAGACAGCATGTGGGAAAAGGAGAAGTGGGAAGGAGATGGGAGAACCAAGAAAACAAACACAAGGAGAACAGTTTTCCCTAAGAGGGGGAGGAAAGTGTTACCCTCTCCTGGGGAGAGTTACAATTTTAAATATCTCCTCCTTTTTGGCTATACCCTGAAACAATGAGCTTTTAAAAATACTTAAGTATGTTTTCCAAGATCTGTGCCATGGTTTTTCTATAATTACTTCAGCCCATTAGTAAGCAGGCATCCAGTGATGTGAAAACCATACCCATTTATTTAAAAATGCGAATGAAAAGTACCTAGTAGTAACTGATTGGAAAAATTGATGTGTTTCTCTTCCTGTTTCAGACAACATGTCCACTTCCGGCTCCAACCCTATCCCCACTGTCCTACCCTTGGCGGAGGATCAGGGCTCAAACCCAGGCAAACAGGTTCCAGCCAGGAGTTCACATAACAATAAAGGGACTGAAGATGTCTAGTCAAGAAAAAAATTATGTGTTTTTAGAGTTAACTGATAGATTGAAAAGTGTTAGGTGAAAAACAGCTGAACTTGAAGTTAAGGAAAACTAATCATAAAATAAATGACAATGAACAAAGGAGAGCTCAAGTAGACTATAATCTTACAAAGAAACTATATCAAACAAGGGGGATGGAGTCCATCGATGACTTTCAGAAAAATAAGTGGAAGTGAGATAAATGAAAAGTCACAGGACTAATAAAGAGAAAAACTAGATGTTAATTAAAAACAAGATATCACCATGGAAGAGATAATTAAAACTGTAGAGGCTGTAATAGAAGATATGGAAATACAGTATTTCATTGGTAGCTATTAAGATCTTTTAAACGGCATGTGTAATGCCAGATATAGATTTATTCTATCCATGTCTGCGTCCTACACATCCAGTTAATGCTGAGATACAGCAGGCAGTGAATGAATGCTGAATAAATACGAGGTTGGCAGATGACATAAAATGACCTAATTCAAACCTAACCCAGTGGGGGCGCTATTCAGTCCACTGCCACCAATCTTGTACCTCCTCCCAAATTAGCTCATTAGACTCCACTCCATCTACAATGTGTGGCAGCTGCCTTCTTTTTTTTTTTTTTTTTCTTTTTGCGGTATGCGGGCCTCTCACTGTTGTGGCCTCTCCCGTTGCGGAGCACAGGCTCCGGATGCGCAGGCCCAGCGGCCATGGCTCACGGGCCCAGCTGCTCCGCGGCATATGGGATCCTCCCAGACCGGGGCACGAACCCGCGTCCCCTGCATCGGCGGGCGGACTCTCAACCACTGCGCCACCAGGGAGGCCCTACAGCTGCCTTCTTAAAAGTGTAAGTCTAAGCTTCTCAAACCAATTTTCTACATGTGTAAATTTTAAGCAGTTTTTTTTTTCACCTCTTACATTCATAAAGTATAAGACTATAGCTTTTACTGATCTTTACTCATCATTGGGCTAAGGTGAATGAGCTCAATTTAGATCCCTGGTTACTCATCTTTGTACAGAACCTACATGAGTCAGGTAGAAATAGTTTCTTGACAGATCAGATAATTTTTTCTGCAGTACATCTTGGATATTTCTTACACCTTTCTCTACATAGCTTGTACCTTAAGTATGCAGTGAGCTAGTTGTTTTTCATGCTACCTATTAAAAAGCATATAAGGAGACAGGTATTCTGATTGGCAGTTAAATAGTTTTAATGTTACTATTAGGGCTATTGCTAGAACTCTAGCCCTGAGGATACAGGATGAAAAGGAAGAGAGTTGCAAGCCTGAAGACACTAAGGTCCCAGTAGTAAAGAAGGTCTCTAAGTGTTACCAGAAGGTAGTTTTGGCTCATTTTCAAATGATGCACTGCTAACAGTTCTTTTGAGATCTCTGAAGAGATCTCTCCTCAGCGTTAGCTGGCTCTCCGGATGATCTACTTCTTCAAATAGAACCAGTGTGTGGAATCTGTATGGTATCTAGGAGTCCTAAGATTTTGTGGCCCGTGGTATTTTCCAAAGATGGTCAAAAACAGTATCTCCTATTCCACATATTCTTTCAACATGACCTTGACATTCTTCCCATTGAGAAGTGGGGTCTATGTCGCATTCCCTTGAATCTGGGCAGGCTTGTTACTTGCTTATAACTAATGATGCTGGAAATTTCCAAGAGTATGTCAAAAATGGTAGTGCAGCTTCTGCCTGTTTGGTGGACCATTCACACTTGAACCCTGAGCTACTATGCAGATGCCAGATGAGCTTAAGGCTGCTATGCTGTGAGGAAGTCAAGAGGCATGGAGAGGTCATGTGTAGGCAGTCCTAGATCTTGAGCTCTCCTAACCCAGATGCCAACTTCAGTGTGACTGAAGGAGCCTTCAGATGATTCCAGCTCCCAGCTACTGAGTCACTAGTCGGCCTTTGAGTCTTCCTAGCTGAGGCCCTGACATCATGAAGCAGATGGAAGCCATCCCTGATATGACCTTTTGGAATACCTGGCCCACAGAATTCCTAAGCGTAAATAAATTGTTGTTTCACATCATTAAGTTTGGGATGGTTTGTTACACATGGATACTATACAGTCTTATAGCAGTATACACTCAAAAACTTAATTACCTTTGAATTTAGTTACCTACATGTGTGTGGATAAGGGCTAATTTTCTGAACACTGACCTAATAAACAACTTAGCAGCCTGTAAAGTTAGGCTGCAAGGTAGTAAGAGTGAAGGTTTTTCTTTACAACTTTTTTTTTTTGGATGTGCACCATTTTTAAAGTCTTTATTGAATTTGTTACAATATTGCTTCTGTTTTACATTTTTTGGCCGGGAGGCATGTGGGATCTTAGCTCTCCAACCAGGGACTGAACCTGCACCCCCTGCATTGGAAGGCAAAGTCTTAACCACTGGACCACCAGGGAAGTCCCTTTACAACTTCTATAAAAATCTCTTTCAAGGACAAATTTTAACTGTTACACATATATTTGAAAATTTGGCTTTATCTTTTCTTCTTGTCTCAAGCAGCTCTTTGACACTGGGCAAAATATTTTGTTTGCTCCTAGCTACTTAATCATTTTTCACTTATTTTAGTTTGTTCGTTTTTCATGTTAAAGACTTCCTCTGCTTTAGACACCTCCATTATTTTAATGAGTTTAAACCTATAAACCAGAGATGGAAACCTTTATTGATAGTCTATTAAATAACTAGTCAAGATCCCCTTACTGGGTCATGAATTTGACTTACTGAATAATAATGACTGGCAATGTTTTTTAAAAAACAAAATATAATGTTTGGAAAAACAAAAGGCCCCGAATAGCTAAAGCAATCTTGAGAACGAAAAACGGAGCTGGAGGAATCAGGCTCCCTGACTTCAGACTATACTACAAAGCTACAGTAATTAAGACAGTCTGGTACTGGCATAAAAACAGAAAGATAGATCAGTGGATCAGGATAGAAAGCCCAGAGATAAACCCACGCACATATGGCCAACTTATCTTTGATAAAGGAGGCAGGAATGTACAGTGGAGAAAGGACAGCCTCTTCAATAAGTGGTGCTGGGAAAACTGGACAGGGACATGTAAAAGTTTGAGATTAGATCATTCCCTAGCACCATACACAAAAATAAGCTCAAAATGGATTAAAGACTTAAATGTAAGGCCAGAAACTATCAAACTCTTAGAGGAAAACATAGGTAGAACACTCTATGACATAAATCACAGCAAGATCCTTTTGGACCCACCTCCTAGAGAAATGGAAATAAAAACAAAGATAAACAAATGGGACCTAATGAAACTTCAAAGCTTTTGCACAGCAAAGGAAACCATAAAGAAGACCAAAAGACAACCCTCAGAATGGGAGAAAATATTTGCAAATGAAGCAACTGACAAAGGATTAATCTCCAAAATTTATAAACAGCTCATGCAGCTCAATAGCAAAAAAACAGACAACCCAATCCAAAAATGGGCAGAAGACTTAAATAGGCATTTCTCCAAAGAAGATATACAGACTGCCAACAAACACATGAAAGAATGTTCAACATCATTAATCATTAGAGAAATGCAAATCAAAACTACAATGAGATATCATCTCACACCAGTCAGAATGGCCATCATCAAGGAATCTAGAAACAATAAATGCTGGAGAGGGTGTGGAGAAAAGGGAACACTCTTGCACTGCTGGTGGGAATGTGAATTGGTACAGCCACTATGGAGAACGGTATGGAGGTTCCTTAAAAAACTACAAATAGAACTACCATATGACCCAGCAATCCCACTACTGGGCATATACCCTGAGAAAACCATAATTCCAAAAGAGACATGTACCAAAATGTTCATTGCAGCTCTATTCACAATAGCCCGGAGCTGGAAACAACCTAAGTGTCCATCATCGGATGAATGGATAAAGAAGATGTGGCACATATATACAATGGAATATTACTCAGCCATAAAAAGAAACGAAACTGAGCTATTTGTAATGAGGTGGATAGACCTAGAGTCTGTCATACAGAGTGAAGTTAGTCAGAAAGAGAAAGACAAATACCGTATGCTAACACATATATACGGAATTTAAAAAAAAAATGTCATGAAGAACCTAGGGGCAAAACGAGAATAAAGACACAGACCTACTTGAGAATGGACTTGAGGATATGGGGAGGGGGAAGGGTAAGCTGTGACAAAGCAAAAGAGAGGCATGGACATATATACACTACCAAACGTAAGGTAGATAGATAGTGGGAAGCAGCCGCAGAGCACAGGGAGATCAGCTCGGTGCTTTGTGACCGCCTGGAGGGGTGGGATGGGAAGGGTGGGAGGGAGGGAGATGCATGAGGGAAGGGATGTGGGAACAGATGTATATGTATGACTGATTCACTTTGTTATAAAGCAGAAACTAATTAAAAAAAAAAAAAAAGAGAAATCTAGAAACAATAAATGCTGGAGAGGGTGTGGAGAAAAGGGAACACTCTTGCACTGCTGGTGGGAATGTGAATTGGTACAGCCACTATGGAGAACGGTATGGAGGTTCCTTAAAAAACTACAAATAGAACTACCATATGACCCAGCAATCCCACTACTGGGCATATACCCTGAGAAAACCATAATTCCAAAAGAGACATGTACCAAAATGTTCATTGCAGCTCTATTCACAATAGCCCGGAGCTGGAAACAACCTAAGTGTCCATCATCGGATGAATGGATAAAGAAGATGTGGCACATATATACAATGGAATATTACTCAGCCATAAAAAGAAACGAAACTGAGCTATTTGTAATGAGGTGGATAGACCTAGAGTCTGTCATACAGAGTGAAGTTAGTCAGAAAGAGAAAGACAAATACCGTATGCTAACACATATATACGGAATTTAAAAAAAAAATGTCATGAAGAACCTAGGGGCAAAACGGGAATGAAGACGCAGACCTACTTGAGAATGGACTTGAGGATATGGGGAGGGGGAAGGGTGGGCTGTGACAAGGCGAAAGAGAGGCATGGACGTGTATACACTACCAAACGTCAGGTAGATAGATAGTGGGAAGCAGCCGCAGAGCACAGGGAGATCAGCTCGGTGCTTTGTGACCGCCTGGAGGGGTGGGATGGGGAGGGTGGGAGGGAGGGAGATGCATGAGGGAAGGGATGTGGGAACAGATGTATATGTATGACTGATTCACTTTGTTATAAAGCAGAAACTAATTAAAAAAATGAATAAATAAACTTAAAAAAAAAAAAAAAAAAAAAAAAAAAAAAAATATAAGGTCTCAATCTGAGAGCTACTGTAGTTAAATTGTTAACCAATTAAAGTATAAACACATGTGTCAGTAATGATTATTTTGTTTTTAAAATAAATGATCTGAAGCCCTTTCTAACCATAATTAAATAGTAGGGTCTACTTCCCAAACAGCTTGGCTATAATTCTCAGGTCTCCTCATGCCTGTATTGCCATAAGGTTAGGGGAGTGCTACTTTGCTTCCAAAGACGGATGAATGTCATTTTTTTGGTGGAGAAGGAGGAAGGAGAGGGGAGAAAAAAAGATTAAGGGGGAATTTCAAAGGGGAAAGGAAAATAATTTTATGTCCAGAGCTATTCTGAAACTTTGGAGATTCTTGAAGCTTTTCACTATCAATTTTCCCAAGAGTAAAACAGAGAATAAAAGACCAAGAAGAACTTATATCAATATGACAATATGTGACATTCAAAGAGACTAGTTCCTTCTATTTTTAAATATTTATAAACTGATCATTTAAAACCAAAACATAAAATAGTATCTTTCCAAGTATTCTCTAATGGGATTCAAAGGTTTCACATTATGCAGGCAAAAAAGTTAACATTACTATAATACCTGACAAAATGTTTTGAGCCACTTTCTCACTCCATTCAGGTATTTCCTTTGCTTTTTCTTCTGAAACTGGCTCATAAGGTACAATGTGACTCAGATTAACTTCTTCACTTGAAGTACCTTTGGTCTAAACAGTAAAAATATTTCAAAATGTGAAATAAATACTAAGAGGAGGAAAAATCGTAAGTATTCTATAATAAAATATTAAGCCAACAAATACTAATTAATGAAAATATTTCCAGGCAACCTAGTTATAAGTACATTTTATTACATAAAGTGCAATACCATAACCACCGTGAAGGTGAAAACTGTTCTTGTCTTACGTTAGGTACCATTGGTAAGTAAGATTTAAATACCAACATACCTCCAATACAGCATTTATCAAATTATATTTAAATTGATTAATTTTTTTCTTTCTTTGACCACTCTGAGTTCCTTCATAGAGCTATCACCCCCTAGATATTGGTATGTATGCATACAGTACTCAGTAAGGTTAAAAGATTTCTGTTAAATGACTCAGTCAGTAAGGAAGAATGTATCCAAATAAACTGGTTTTGACAGAAATGAAGTAAAAGCAAATAAAAGTATATAAACACAGAATCTACCATTCCATTCGAATGGAAATGGGAAACACAGAAATACTTGTACTTTGCTAATTTAACAGCTAGGGCCAACATTCAAAATCTCAAAGCTAAATTTGTTTTCATTCTAAAAACTTAGGAGTAGGCTAACTCAGACCTCATTATAATTTGCAACTTCTATCTTTGACAATGTGCCAATGTCTCTAATATATGAAGAGCTCCTAGAAATTGTGAAGAAAAGGACTAACAACCCAGTAATAAAAATGGACAAAGGACATAACTAGACATCACACAGAAAACAAAATTCAAGTTACCCCTATGCATTTGCTCAACTTCACTCATAATAAAATCGATGCAAATTAATATATTCCAATATATTTCTCTCATCATCGGATTGCCAAAAAATAGACCACCCACTCTGTTGAGCAGGCTGTGGGGAGATAGGTATGCTCCAACAACTACTGGTGCAGTGCTGAACAGTATACTCCTTAGGGAGGGCAATGTAGCAAAATCTATCAAAATTACAAATGCATTTACCTGTTGACACAGTAACCCCATCTCTAAGAATTTATTTGATGAATTACCTGCAGATGTATGAATCAATGGCTCTACCAAGTCATTCATTGAAGCACTGCTTGTAATACCAAACAATCACACCAAACACCCCTCAATAAGAGACTGATTAAAGAAACTATGATATGTTCATACAATGAAATATAAGGTAAAAAAGACTGAGGAAGTTCTTTATTTACCCCAGACTTTATTATCAAAAAAAAAAAATATATATATAGGACACTCTATATGTTCCCTTATGTATAAGAAAGGAAGTGAAATAATTACAGATTTTGTTTGCTTTTATCTGTCTCAAAAAACCCAGGAAAGAAACACAAGATCCTAATAAAAGTAATTACCGACAGTGGCAGGAGGAATGGTGTAGACAGGGACAAAGGTGGGAGTAAAGCTTTCCAAAGATATATATATATATTTTAATATAATTAGATTTTTTTAAACCAAGGAATTAAATTTTTAAAAATGAAGTTCTAACTTCCATTTTGGACTCCCAGTGTCCTCATAAAGCTGGTCTAATATGCTCAACATAACCCACAGTGACAGTTGGCAAGTAAAAGTAGAATATTCATGTGATATTCATTAATTCCAAAGACAATTACTGAGCACTTATAATATGGAATACAACAAAGAACAGTAGGAAACTGTTTATAATTCAATACTCACACAATGTTACTTTCTTTCACCACAGGTTTGCTTAGTTCACCTTCGGGACTCATCTTAGCCATAGTGCCTTCCAGGAGGAGCCTCCTTAACTGCTTCCACACCACTCATCTATGTGGAAGGTACAACCTAGCGTTCTATACAACTTATGTACTTTCATCTAATGATCACATTGGGTAGAAATTATCTCTTTGCTAATCTGTCCTCCCCACTAGATGGGAAATATTTTGAGATGAGAAATTAAACATTTTTCCCACTATGCTCATCTTTCTAGCACTCAATAACTATTTCCTAAACTCTAATCCAAATTTACCATTTGGAACATATCACAAAATCTGAGAAATGAAAGAACGACTAAATGTATTTTTTAAAAGCCCATTTTCTCTGTTCTGCTGACTATTCATGAAGAAATAAGGAACTGAATAAAAATGGTAGTGTAAGGAAAAGCACACCTAGCCCCAAGATCTTGGTGTATATAGGAAGGTGGAGAGTAACACAAAACAAAAAAACATACACATCATTAACATAATGATAAAAATCTTTCAAATAGTTGCAAAAAACTATCCCCCCAAACATAGATTATCTTTTAAAACAGTTTAAATGACAACTACTTGGAAAGGGAGATATTACAGCTGCTTATCATCATTTTACCAGTGACCACTTGGTACATCTGCAAGGTGCTCTGCTTCAGTAAATGGGGATCTTACACATAATTTAAACTGGTGAAAGGCACCATTAGAACAGAACACACACGCATACCTTGCTCATCTTGCACTTCCTCTACTAACCTTTTTCCCCCGTTTCCCCTTATGACGCACATCCTTACTGCCTGGGTCCAACTGTCTCCCATCAGTGCCACTGGCTTCCTTCAGTTGGTTAGAGGGGCATCTTGGTCTTCCAGGGATTTGGAATTCATTTACTCCTTCTGCCCGGTCCCAGTTGGCCTAGGGAGTAAAGGCCTAAGCTCAGCTCAAATTCACATTTCCTCTAAGCTATGGTACACCATGCTCCAATAATATACCTATTCAAATGACAGTGTTGTACAACTACTTTTACTGGTCTTTCTCTATACTTTTATCTCATCACCAAACCTCAAACCTTTGAGTTCTTTGGCTCACAGGACATGGCCTAAAGCAAATTTCAGAAAAACAAAGTATAAGAGATAAACTTATAGCAGTAGTTGGTACAAGTGATCGTTAAATCAGATGCAGCTACATTTGAATTTAGTTAAATAATAAATTATAAGTTTTAGGAAACACATACAAGACTAAATGAATTTAAAGGCAATTAACAACTGGGAGACTGGGATTGACATATATATATACTAACATGTATAAAATGGATAACTAATAAGAACCTGCTGTATAAAAAAATAAATTCAATTCAAATTTTCAAAAATAAATAAATAAATAAAGGCAATTAACAAACCTCATGTCCAGTTTAACTACTCTGCATTGTTGGAAGGCTGATTTTGTTTTTCCATTTTTGCACTCAACACTAAAGGTAATCTGCTTGCATACACTTTGCTGAATGAATGCTTAAGAGTAAAGGCAAATCAAAAGTATAGCTAGTAACTAGCTTTTGTTTCCTGTTGGAGTTCTAGGACAATACAGAAAACTAAAAATAACATTCAACCAAAAAAATAAAACTAAACAGAGGAAGTAAACATATAACCTAAAGGTCAGTTTAATTTCCTTCCTAGAGCCCAGTAATATAGGCCAAATGAATGTAGGGGTAAAGGGAGAAACAGCTCCATAAAAGGTCTGGGATACTTAAGGAATGTCACTTCATTCAGCTAGTAAACAGCAAAGCTTATTAGACTTAAACCCATATCCATCTGACGATGTTGCTGCCTTTGTAAACTCCTCTCCTAAGCACATCGAGGCTGCACACACTTCTGTATGGGGGTCATGGGTTTTGTTAACACAGCTTAAATATCTAGTATTTAAGAACATGTTGATCACCAGGTCACTCTCACACACAGTTCTTACAACGTAATGCTGAGATGACCCTCCGACCTTTCACTTAGCTGGTGATCTCCTCCCACCACCTTTGATCTTAACTTTTTAATACAGGTATGGATTAACAGTGTATTCTAGCTCCTCAGAAAAAAGGAACAAATCTTTCATGACTGAACTCAAAGGAAACCATTTTGTGAAATCCTTCCAGACCTCCTTTCACTTTTTTTTCCATCACCTATCATACTGTACTGTGGTTATTCAACAGACTGTAAGGTGCTCAAGAATGGGAGCTGTTATATATGTATCTTTATAGCCTCCTCTGTTCTTTCTTCCCACCCCATCATTTAACATAGAACCAGGTTAAATAATGAATTCTAAGTATCTGCTGACTGAAAGAGAAAATAAAAGATTACACTACCATGCTGTCAATCTCCTTCAACCTCAGATAACTGTCAGTATTCACAATCAAACATATTTTCCCCCTCTTGTCCTACGTTAGGATGGGCAAGAACACTTAAAGAAAATATCTCCATTATACTCTATTTCAACTCCCTATAACAGATCAGCATGTGGGCAGAGGAACTGGGCTAAATAAGGCAAGTTCACAGGATGACCAACCGTATTTTAAATCACATTTTATTTTGCTTTTGTTCATCATGAGAACAAAGACAATTCCCTCAAACAAAACCTGTTCCTCAAGTCATACCCCTAAAATGTCCAATATTATCCAGATGCTAATGCTGAAATTACCGTCACTTCACCATTTAGTCCCATTGGCCCACTTTCCCAACTGAGAAGTAAGACAGTGGTCATAACAAAAGCAAATATTCAAAGAACATTACTACTTGCTAGCACTGATTTAAGTGTCTTAATGTATTAACTTTTAATCTTCATCACAGCACAATGAAGTGGATGTTATCATTATCCTGACTTTATGATAAAGAAACTAAACTATAGAGAAGATCAACAGCTTGAGTTAAAAGGCATTAAGCAGAGGAGTTCAAATTCAAACAGAGGTAATCTGACTCCAGAGACCACAATCTTAATCACTATTTACAGCCAATTCCCAACTTGTATTTGTGAATACGCAAGCAAATTATATACTCTCAGTTTCCTAACTCTGATCACATTAGAGCTTATTACAGTTTCTTTAAAAGCAGAAGTGCTTATGTTACAGTAGGTTTGCATCCTGAAGGTGATCGCACAAGTTACCTGGAGCCGAAGGTCAGACATTTGTCTTAATAGATCCTCAAAGAGTTCTCTATCATCTTCTGGTAATTCAGAAGACAAGACGACCCCCACAAAGCATCCTGATGCTTGTAACATTGTATCAGGAAACATGTAGGCTCCTACAGTACATTTAAGAACTGGAGATCTATCAGGAACTAGAGGATACAGCCAGTCACAAACCTGAAAAGGTTAATTTAAAACAAATCAATTAATAGAACTAGGTTTTCACCGAGGTTTTAAATATTGTTATACTAGCAAACACACATTTTAAAGTTTGAAATGCATTTTACAAGGCTTTCTAGAACCATCAGCATCGACAAACCCCCAATAAAAATCAGCCATTTGCTAGTCTGATCTCCCTGCAAAACACTCACAGGAACTGTGCTAAAAATGTTATTGCTCCACTAATTATATAGTCTTAAAACTGGTGCCCTTAAACAGCCCACTGTTAACCAATAATGAGTCTAGCTTTAAATAAATGGTCAAAGTAAATTAAGGTTTTCTTTATTATTCAAATTAGACATCCCTTTGTGGAAAACAATGAAATCAAACTGTTTCCAAGTACTCCAAATGTATTTACTGATTTAATCCTCTTGGTTGGTGTTGTCATTTTAACTACAAGAAAACTGAGGCACAGAGGGGTTAAGTTGCTCAGAGTCAACAACCAAAAAGTGGGGCTAGGGTTTAAGCACATGCTATCTGCCACTGGAGAAACTAAACAATTATTTTAATTAGAAACCCAGCATTCAAAATGTTGAATTTTCTTTTAACTAAACCCAACCTGATCTGACAGAGCAAGAAGATTAAGTTACATTTACGGGTTCACTATCTATTGTGAAGTTAAATCAAAACGACACAAAGCTGCCCTGCAACGTCATCTGGCGACGTCAGATTATCACAGTAAGACTTAATTAAGCTCACCTCCTAGAGATCTAAATTCAGAAGAAACTAAGTTTAAATCAGGATACCCAAATTATTCATTTCCACTATTCTTTGAGTGACCAGAATATAACTTCACCCCTCACCCAGGACACTCTCTTCGTAATATTAAGAAACTTGGGAGAATAGATTATCAAAATACTGTGCGATAAACATGAGTCAATGGGATTAAATATTTCATATAAATGATGGAAAACCCTGGTATACTAGCATCATCTCTGACCAACAGAATACGAATGTGCAGGGATCAAGCACTCAAGTCTGACTCTTTCCTAGAAAGTGCTTAACAAACATTTTCAAATTCTTTTTTTTAATGGATTCTCTCTTTTTTTAGTCATCTCAAAAGCCACTCTCCAACTTTTATAAAAGTCAAATTTCAGGCAAGTTACAATAAAACTGATTACTGTATTTTCCAAAGTATGATATATAACCATCTGTGGTATATGAAATGACTTCAAGTAATATACAAACTGGAGTAGCAACATATTTTAACATGTATTAGGGAAAAATACGGTATCTTTCCCTCAATTTCACAGTCGTTATTGTTTAGGAAAAAATTAACAAATGAGACATTTAAATAAAAATATGAGTAACAAGTGTTGGATTTAACAAAAAAAATCATAATGGTTATACTTAAATGACTAAAGATTGGGAAGGGTTTCTTTTACTTTGCCATGATTTCTCTAAGATTAACTACATTCTGTTCACCTTGACTGAAATGGAGTATCCTCAAATCTTCTCAAATAAAACTTTATAGACCTTTCTCAGGCTAGATTATTACAGATTGGTGAGCTCATCCACCATAGGCTGACTTCTCCCAGTTTCACTTTCAGAGGGCAATCTCATGTCCAAGTTCCCTATGAACTGACTATAAATTTAACAGGTTTAAAAAGTATATTAAAACTAAAGTCAAGAGAAAAATCGTTTTTAGAAGCCACAGAATTCTAGTCTGCCTATTTAAAACCAAATTAATTTCTAATTTCCTAAATAAAGCAATAGTGATTTTTTTGCAGCGTAAAAAAAATTACATCTAACTTCTAATACTTAGTTGTTTCAATGTTTGTTTTTTAGAACAAAAAAATTCAGTAAACACCTAACTCTCTTTAAGGACACTGCTACAAATATCCGAATACATGTAAGTGAGAGCCCCTTAAAAAGACTCAAACTTTGGGTACAATTTTACTTTTTATTTAGGACTCAAAATAGGAGATGTTGGAAAGGTTAAGCACAAAATTAAAAGAACTAAGACAGAACAAATTTTTACTAGAGAACAAGTCATTTTAATGGTTGAGCTCATGAGCTCATTCTACATGTAGTAGAATGTTTCTGATGTTCATTCCCCGCACCTCCAGTAGCCCAGGCCCCAAAGGTTTTTTAAATTCCACTTTTACTCTATTACCAGATCAGCAGAAAGTATTATATCTTTTATCAGCCCCCTCCCAATCCCAATCAAAAAGCCTACTCTTTTTAACCTCAAGGTTTCTTTTTAAAAGTAACTTATGGGATCCACACTATTCTTCCTGTCCATTAATGAAGTTTTCCTTTCAACAATGCCCCCAAATATCTCCTTCATACATCCCTAGTAAGTCTCCAACTATCTTTAAACAACCTTCAAGTTGACTCCATGTACAAGCTGCATAAGAACTGAAAATAGAATATACCAAGAGAGAAAATAAATCTGGATAACTAGTACTGTAACTAAACCACATCATCTGGACTCTGGATAAAAGCACCTGCCTCGCTCAAATAGTCATCTCCCTTACATGCAAACCCTTTTGTTATACCCGATGTATACTGAATCTGTACTTCTACAACCCCATCTCCCTGTACCAATGTCCACTCTTTTAAAAACAGATTGATATTCGACCATCACCTTCAGAATACCTTACAAATTCCACAACAGTTTCCTAACAACCTTTATTTAGCACCAGTCTTTGTTCTTGGACCAAGGGCATCCTGGTAAATTTATGTGCTTGGAAAGTTAGAACTGCATCTTAGATGATTGTCACAGTCTCTACTTGTAGACCAGGGTTTCTCAACCTTGGCATGACTGAAATTTTCAGTTAATTTTTTTATTGATGAGAGCTATCCTGTTCAGATGTTTAGCAGTACACCTGGCCCCTACCCACCATATATGCCAGTAGCAGTAGCACAATCCCCAGTGCCAGTTGTGACGACCAAAAATGTCCCCAACTACTGCCAAAATATCCCACAGTGGGGAGACTGGGGGTGGGGGGTATTCCTACTAGTTGAGAACCACTATTCCAGACACTGGATCTAGCCCAGTTCAGCCCCTCAGCTGAGGCTTACAGTTATACATTCACACGAGTTACATAAATCCCTTTTGAAATCAAAGTTATTACGTTTCTTCTTCAGATAAAAAATTACAAGTTAAGGATGAATATTCTGATTTCCCTCAGGTCCTGTATTCACAAATTTAGTACTAAAACAAGAGTTTACATCTAAAGAAAAGGAAAAAGAAAGGCTATCAAACACATAGAGGCTCATGGCTCATAAATTTCATGAAATATATTTAAAAAGGAACTAGAATTTATAATAATCTTCTTGCACTTACTGTCTTGGACACATTATAAATATTTACAAATAAAAATAATATATTCTACACATATTTCAAATTATGTTTACATTTTTCTTTGGCTTACCTGAAGAAACCCAGGAGGACGGTTTAGAACTGTATCAAGAGAATTATCCAAGAACCTCACGATTCGAAGGTACCCAGGATATGAAGGTGCACTAACCTCCCCTGCAGGATTTACAAAAAAAATCTGTACTCCATTTGGTATCAAAATCAACTCATCTGCATCTAGCCCTAAGGTCTCAAGAGGAGGTGGCTGAGAATGATTCCTATAAAAGTTTTCCCCAACTGATGAGAACTCTCCAGATTCTGTTCCATAGGATACAGTGTAGTGACCCTCAGCAGCCTGAGGAGTATAAGCAGGAGGTGCTTCTGATGGATGACTTTGAGATGGTAAGGAGAAAGTACTAGGTGTAGAAACTGGTTCTGTACTTGTAGTTGGAGTGTTTCCATTTACTTCATTGTGCTGAGGAAGTGAATTAAAGGACTCAGGCTCCAGTGACTTTTCGGACATATCTTTAGGTGGAAATTCTGGATGTAACTTGGGCACCTCCTGAAGATCATTCTGTAGAGAAGTGGCAAGACCCTTCTCTAGAATTTCCAACCTGGTACGTACGTTCTGTAGTGTTTCTTTCATTTTCTGTTGCATCTGTCTAGCAGATTCCCACCCAGGACCTATGTGTTCGGGATCTGCTGACGAAATGCTGATTCCTCTGAGCAAGTGCCCTATTCCTTGCTTATAGTAGTTCTTTGCTTCTTCTTTCTGACCTAATTCATCTGTATTCAGTCCTTTATTAACAAATAAAAAGGCCTTCTTGTATGCTTCCTTGATGATCTTAATTTCAGCAGGTTCTCCATCTTGTGGCTCTTGTTCCATTTCTGCAAAACAGGAAATATATTTTTAATTACCTTATTTAGCTTTTTGTTTACTTATTTATTATCAGTTTCTCCTAGCTGAATATATTTCAGAGGATTGGAGCCTTGCTTGTCCGTCCTGTTCACTGATGTATTCCCTAAGCCTATTATTAGATCTGACATAGAGAAAGCACTCAATATGTATTTTTTTTTTTTTTCTTTTTGCGGTACACGGGCCTCTCACTGTTGCGGCCTCTCCCGCTGCGGAGCACAGGCTCCGGATGCGCAGACTCAGTGGTCATGGCTCACGGGCCCAGCCGCTCTGCGGCATGTGGGATCCTCCCAGACTGGGGCACGAACCCGTGTCCCCTGCATCGGCAGGTGGACTCCCAACCACTGCGCCACCAGGGAAGCCCTCAATATGTATTTGTTGAATGGATAAATAAATAATACTCTTGGTCCTAAATATCTTTTTTTTAACATCTTTATTGGAGTATAATTGCTTTACAATGGTGTGTTAGTTTCTGATGAATAACTTTTTAATTAAAAAACATAAGAGAATAAGCCGGAACACATCTGTTGAATAATTTTCTTGTTCCAGTTTCTTACAAGAAATAAAAGTTTCCTGTACCTTTAAGGTCGGAACAAAAAAGTCTCACTCTAAAATTCATTATAATTCCAGATTATAGTAGCTAATTAAAAATGAGGTTGAATCGTGCATTGGAGAGGACAGAAATGAGAAAAAAAATGATCTGAGTGAAGCTTTAAAGTACCCAACTTCCACTTAAAGTTAGCAGGTTACTCACATGCAGTTAGCCCTTCTCCCTCCCAAAACTCCATTAAAATGGCTTACAAGATTATTAAAAAAGCATAACCATTCTTTTCAATGAGAAAAAGGCATGAACAGGTACTTCACAAAACAGGATATTTAAATGACATGTGAAAAGGTGTTCAACACATGATTCCCTCAGGGAAATGAAACTAAAATCCATAATATGACTACAGCTGACCCTTGAACAGTAGGGGATCCACTTATACAAGGATTTTTTTCAGTAAATACGGTACTGTATTTTCATTTTACAGCTCTTTAAATTAACTAAGTATGGGGGAAAGTGTGTTTGATTGGAGATCACATTACGTGGAATCAAAAGAACTGGGGTCTGCATCCTGATTCTATCCAAATTGTTTCGGCTTCCTGCCCTTGGATGAATCATGTATCGATTCCTTTGTGTTTGAGGCAGAGACAGCAGCAGAGGCACCTCTGATCGTGTGGGGACTGGCGCCCCTTATCCCCTGTTGTTCAAGGGTCAGCTATATATACTTGTCAGGAAGCTGAAACTGAAGGCTGACGAGCGTTAGAGAAGATGGCAACTGGAACTCTCATATACTTTGCCGGTGGAAGTGAAAAATGCTACAGCCAGTATGGAAATTTGGCATTTCTACCAAAGCTACATTCACCCACTCTATGACCCAGCAATTCCATTTAGAGGTATATAACCAAGAGAAATGAATGAATACACACACCAAAAACATGTACAATCATATTCATAGCAGCTTTATTCACAAAAGCCAAAAAATCGAAACAACCCAAATGCCCACCCACAGGAGAAGGGATAAATAGTGGCATATTTATATTATGCAGTAATACGCAGGAATTTTTTTTTTAAAAATTGATGCCTGTAACACTGATGAATCTCACCAATTGCACAAAAGAAGCCACATACAAAAGACTTCATATTGAGACTACTACACTATACTATATGATTTTACAGGTAAAGTTGAGGAACAAGCAAAACTAGTCTATTATGATAGAAACAAAAATAATGATTACAGGTGTTGGTATAGACTCGGAAGGGACACGAGGGGACCTTACAGCATATGAAAATGCTCTCTATTTTGATCTGAGTGGTGATTACATGGGTGTATACATACATTAAAAAAATCTGTAAATCTAAGATTAGTGCACTATATTGCACCTTATTATATCCTTTAATAAAACAAATAACAAAGCCGTAACTCACAAAGAGGGAGGATGAAGAGTCAACAGGGCTTTGTTTCTGAAAAAGGAGGAAGACAAGTAGTAACTCACAAAACAGATTTGAGAAAGCTGATGCCTACACTGTCAATCGGGAAACCAGAGAAACAGCCCCATTTATATCTCATCACAGAACCTCCGAAAGGCACAGGAACTGATGGGATTCAATCTTCCTCTGGAAGAGGTAGTAGAGGTAGAGCTGAAAAAAGGACTGATTCAAAGCTAATTTACAAAGTAGACCTTTAGATCTCGCCTATACCAAGCACCCCAAAACACTATTGCTCTCCAGCCCTGAAAGAAGATTGGATATTTTAATTCAAAAGAGCATAAAATAAAATGTCTCAGGACAGGGAACTATCAGACATGATTAAGGGTAAATATCAAAAGCAGGACGATGAAAAATTAGATACTGAATACTGACACCTTCAATCTTTTCTCCCCAACTTGGGTCTTAGAGTTCAGGCAGATAGGTACCACTCCAGAAAAAAGATTATAGTGTCTTCTCTGAGAAATCTGACCACCACCAAGAGGAAAAACCTAAAGAAAGTGACACTGAGAGTTCCCCCAGGAACTGTCCAAGCAACTAACTCTTCAGAGAAGCCATGGTTGATAAGTTCTACCCCAGACTCTCCAATTAACATTTTAGTGCCCCAATCTTATACATAAGCAGAGAGCTAAGAATCAGAAAACTGGTGAGGAAAACATCTAATATGAAAGAAAAGAAAAATAAGAACGATGTAATTTGGTTGAAATGGATAATATGCAGGGAGAACACTTCCAAAAAACCTTTGTATCAATATAAAGAAAAAGCAAATACTGCATCCATGAAATAAAAACAGGATATACACAGACGAAAAAGGAAAAAGAACTAAAGGAGCTTTTAAAAATTGTATACAAAATAGCTGGAAAGAAAAACTCAGTAGAGGGATGAGAAGATAAGTTTTAAAAATTATAGAAAATTTCTGCAAAGCAGAGCAAAAAGACAAAGAGATGGAAAAATAGGAAAGAACAGACAAGAAAATAAGAGAGAACTCAGTCTAGAAGGTCTGACATCTGAATAACAAAACTTCCAGAAATAGAGAATAGATTAAAAAATATATATCAGGGATAGAAGAGCTGAAGAAACATTTCAAAGAATTTCCCTGAACTGGAAAGCACGAAATCCTAGATTAAAAAGACCCATGAACAAAGGATGAAAAAACCCCCACAACCAGGAAATTTCAGAACATTAGGCTCACAGGGACCATCTTAAAAGGGCTTATCCATAAAAATAAATAAATATAAAGAGAAATAAGATTGCTAAGGAACTTCTTAAACCCAACAGAAGTTACAAGAAAATAGTATAATTAATTCATGACTCTGAGTGAAAATAACTTCCAAACCCAGCCAAGTGACTGCTCAGATATTCCACCTTCTTTTTCTTGGATGCCATGTTTGATGAAAGTAATCACAAGGCTGATGACAGCAGTTCACAGATGACAATTACGCAAACAGTTCTCACTGGAGGAGAAGACAGAACTCCAGAGATGTCTTCAAGCAACTAACACTGACAGAATACCTAATGTGTTCTTAAGTTTTGAGAACAGATCTATTAGGTTGGCCAAAAAATGCCTCTGGTTTTTAAGTAAAAATAAAACACACATTTTTCATTTTCACCAAGACCTTTATTGAACAACGTATTCACCCTTTTGTTCCACTACCTTCTGCCACTTTTCAGGCAACTTCGTAATTACATCTTCCCAAAACTTTTTATCCTTTTGAGCAAAGAACTGCTCCAGGTGTCTTGTACAGTCTTCCAGGGAATTGAAATTTTTTCCATTAAGAGATAAAGACAGAAATGAATGGAAATCCGAAGGTGCAACGTCTGGTGAATATGGTAGATGAATCAGAACTTCCCAGCCAAGCTGTAACAGTTTTTGCCTGGTCATCGAAGAAACATGCGGTCTTGTGTTATCCTGATGGAAGATTATGTGTTTTCTGTTGACTAATTCTGGATGCTTTTCTTTGAGTGCTGCTTTCAGTTGGTCTAATTAGGAGCGGTACTTGTTGGAATTAATCGCTTGGTTTTCCAGAAGGAGCTCATAATAGAGGACTCCCTTCCAATCCCACCATATACACAACATCACCTTCTTTGGATGAAGACCAGCCTTTGGTGTGGGTGGTGGTGGTTCGTTTTGCCTGACCCATGATCTCTTCCTTTCCGCATTATTGTACAGTATCCACTTTTCATCACCTGTCATAATTTATTTTTAAAAAGGAATGTTTTCATTACGTTTAAATAGAGAATCTCATGCGGAAATACAATCAAGAAGGTTTTTTTTGCTTAACTTATGTGGAACCCAAACATCAAAATGATGAACATAACCAAGCTGGTGTAAATAATTTTCAATGCTTGATTTGGATATTTTGAGTATGTCAGCTATCTCCTGCGTGCTATAACGCTGACTGCTCTCCATTAATGTCTCGATTTGATCGTTATGAACTTCAACTGGTCTACCCGACTGTGGAGCGTTGTCCAGCGAGAAATCTCCAGCACAAAACTTCGCAAACCACTTTTGACACGTTCGATCAGTCACAGCACCTTCTCCATACACTGCACAAATCTTTTTGTGTGTTTCCATTGCATCTTTACCTTTCTTAAAATAATAACCATAGTATGCCAAAAATGTTGCTTTTCTTCTCCTATCTTCAATATTAAAATTCACCAATTTTGATGCCTTTTTTTAAATGCACGCTGATATGACAGCTGTCACATACAATCTAACAAAATTGTTTCGAATGAAGTTAAAGACAACTAAGTGCTACTAGAGCCATCTTACGGAAAAAAACAAACTAACCTTTTGGCCAACCCAATAAATAACTGTGGGAGGACTCAGGGTTTAATCAGTGGTAAGTACATGGTAAACTAAGGAAATAAAAATCAAGACAATCATTAACTCCAGGGAAAACAAGATGCTGAGCTAGAAAGAAAAGTAATCATGTACAGCATGTTTCAGTTTTGATTAATGTCATAATAATGTAAATAATGAATCTTGATACAAGCAAAATTATAATACAACCATATTGAGAAGATGGGAAGATGGATGGATATAAAGTTTCTGTGCCTGTGGTATAGGATAGAAGACCTAAAATTTCATCTTTCCTACTAGGACATTAATGGACAATGCCTAAAACTGAAAAATAAAATAAAGTAGCAATATAAGCATCCTGTTCACAGATTTAGACAGAAAGACCAAAAGAACTGGTAAGAAAATTGATACATGCTGCCTTTGGGAGTAAGGGATGAGGCTGGGAGGGTGGGACCTCTGATTTTCACTGCAGGTCTTATAAAAATATCTAATTCTTAATAATATGTACAGGATAAAAAAATTACTAATTTTTAAAAAGTAAACTGAAGCTTTAGAGCAGATTGTCTAACAGAATTATGTTAACTACATATGTAATTTTAAATTTTCTAATAGCCACATTTAAAAAGTAAAAAGAAATCTCAGTGATGCTATTTATTTATCCAAATACAGCCAAAATATTATTCCACCATATACCCAATATTCAAATTAATAATGAGATAGTTTACCTTATTTTTTGGCATTAAGTCTGAAACTTAGTGTGTATTTTATGCTTGAAGCGGATCTCAATTCCAAGTACCTTCATCTCAAGCGCTCAATACCCACATGTGCCTACTGTGGATACTGCAGTTTTAGAGACTGTCTTCCCGTGATCTCATTAAAAATTATAGTAACAGGATAAGGCTGTTTTTGCAACAATTTACATTATAAAGGCATCACCAAAACTGGCCTAACCATACTTTCTAACCTGAAAAGGAAACAAACCATTGGTCAGCCTTATCATGCAGTGACTTCATAGTAGTTGAGAATATATATATATATATATATATATATATGTCTCCAATTTAGAAAACATCATATACAATTGACCATAATCAGACCTCACTTGCCCTACCTTGAATCCCCTATCAAAATCAAATTTCCTTTCCCTGGAATTCCTCTTTAGAAGAGAATGTCGGTAGATCTTCCCTTAGAAACCACGGGACAGGAATTCTGCACTCCACGTCCCTTAAGGTATAAGGAGGCTCAGAGTTCAGAAAGCAAGACAGCAGAGGTTAAACAGGCTTTTGTGAGCTGATCTGGGAATTTAACCAGCATTTTTAAGTTTTTCCAATTGACTTGAATAGGGCCTTGAACAACACTGTGACCTGGCACCCACGTTTTTGCTACTTGCTACAGGATACCACTACCACCAACGCACAATTTACAGAGCGTTTAATGTGTGCTGAAGACTATGCTAGATGTTTATCTCATTTAATCCTTACAAACAACTCCTGAGGCATTGTTACTATCACTAGTACTTCGCAGAGGGAAAAAAAATTGAGGTTTGCAGTAACTGCCTTATATCACATGTTTCTGAAAGACCTTGGAGCTAATAATTATTTTCACATTTTCATAGGGTTATAAAAACAAGGATATGCAGCAGAGATCATATGTGTCCCACAAGCCTAAAATATTTTACTATCTACTGTCTGGTACTTTACAAAAAAAGTTTACTAACCCACTGCCCTAGGTTATAGAGTTAAATAGTCTGATTCCAAAACTAATCCTCTAAACCAGGGCTTCTCAACCTCGGTTTGACTGACATTTTGGGCTGGAAAATTCTTTGTTACGGGAGGCTGTCCTGATCACTGTAAGATGTTTAACCACACTCTGATCTCTATCTACTAGATGCCAGAAGCAGCACACCCTCCACCCGCCATGTGACAGATCAAAAATGTGTCCAGACATTGCCAAATGTACCCTGGCAGCAGAATCATCCCCCGTTGATAACCGCTGCTCAAATGGTCTTTAAATTAGGGAATGTGTACCCCTAGGGCACATGAAGATTTGTCAAGGAACATGTTGCAACAACATATATAATCCTAAGAAAAAGGCTTCCAGATCCCTGTACTTCCATTTAGTACTCCTCACTAAAACTGACCTCCCTGGGAATATGCCTGCAGTTCAGCTATCATACTGTTGTTTTTCCTCTTCCAAGCTCCTTTCAATCTTCCCACTTTACAAAACTTCACCAAAAATACCTCTCACTCATTCCTATTTTTACTATGGTGTATTCCCCAGAATGGAAAGGCATGGTACTATGAAACAGCCCAAAAAAGTCAGAGGTGTCAATTTCAACTGAGGAACGACTCCAACTATCAATCTCGTTAAGATAAAAATTTCCAGTAAACTTCCATTTTTCATATTTATTATTTGTCAAAATCCATCAGGTATTATACTGTTCTGACCAACTATTACTACTTGTAATAATTCAATCCAGAAGAAAAATAACTCCTAGAGTTACAGTTAAAGGAAATTTTTAAAATTTAGTTTCAACTTACACAAATATTTTTATTAAAGACATGTATGACAGAATAAAAAGCTGTCAGGCATAAATAAATTACATTAAGATAATATCCAGTGGGGGTGGGTAAAAATCAAAGTACAATTTCAAGAAAAAGGAACTGTGTAAAATACCATGTATTTTAAAAATTGATGGTGATGGCTATAAAAGTGCAATATGATACTCCTTGAGATATAGTTGAGTGATGTACCAATTTTATATTAAAATGTCAGTATCTATACCACGTGGGAAACTGCATCCTTTCCAACTACCCGAAAGTATGATGTAAAACATTATAAAACAACCTATCGTGTGCAAGGGAGATAGTTTTACAAAAATTATTTTGGGGGTTCGCAAGCAAATTAAGAACACCGTTCTAAAACCACTCACTATTATACTGCAAACACAAAACACACATGGTCTGTGGCGCTTAGAAGCACCGTAATTCACTACCTCTTATTAAGCTCTTTGGATGTGCTTGGCACTGTTCTACGCTCCATTTACTCCTCATACCCTTGGAGGTTTGATCTGATTTAGAAAATCTTTTACAAATATTGAGCAGCTTGCTCAAGAACTAGTAAATGAACTAGTAAATGGAAGAGACAGGCTCAATAGATATTTGTCAAGAAAATGAAATGAAATGTCCGATTCCAAAGCTAAACCTCCTGCTTTGCTTACAAGTTAGCAGAGTGAGGGAGGTGTGAAGGGTACTTGGAGTGTTTCATGGTAGACTTAGGTCTTAAGCCTTAAAAAAACATAACATTTAAAGGCAGAAAGAAGTCACGATAAAGGAACCCAAGGTAGAAGCAATATGACCTTGCATATATCTTTATTTCAAAGCTTATTTCACACAGTGTGCTGAAAGCTTTCCTAAATAATGTGTCACTGAAGGAAATGGGAGAGCTATTCAAAGGGAAGGCACGCATGTGTGTGCACACACGTGTGTGCATTGGGGTGGGGGGGGTGATTCCATGGGTCAGCTGCTGCTGAACAGCCTTCCTTGCTGGGCATCTCTACTCTGAAGAGAAAAAAAAAATAGCAGGGAGAAGAGCCTGTGTATCTTTCCGGTGAAATGCAGTTGGGAATCTCAACACAGAAAGAAAAAAGTTTGTACTAAAATATTATATTTTTATTTTGTCGTTGTTCTGGGATTTGCTTTATTCTCAGTAGCCTCTGAGAAAATGCATTTCACAGGAATAGGACTATACGATGGTGACTTTAGAAAAAACAATGTCTACCATAACCTTGACCATAGTTAAGTGTTTATCAAGTGTCTTGAAAAGATAAAAACTATTATTACATGATTTGACGCTTGAATTTTTAAAGCTGGGGACAGAAAAAGTCTTTGAAATGTCAATCTGAAGTATTAAATAAAACAGTACCTACACCACTATAACCATCTTCAATCACAACCAAAAGCTGTCTCCAGATACCAATGGCACATTTATTTTTAAACGTTCTAATAAAAGAAGTAAAATATATTTGTTTCAAATATAACCGTGTGTGCGCGCGCGCTTTAAAAAAAATACTGAGGAGCAAAGGTTAAATTCTGAACCAAACCCTTGGACTTAGTTCAATCCCATAAACACTGAAAGTAGTAACAATCATGCTAACGGTCAACATCGCTAGTAGTCTTTAATAATACAACTACTCATCTCCCTAGAAGGAGCATCAGAAGTTGCTCTAATGCCCGCCCATCTGGCCCTTTACAAAACAAAACAAAAAAAAAGGAGCGGGAACTTCTTCCAAAGACCTGTCTGTAACTGCCTCCTGTAGCATCCCACCCGACTCTGGCTTGCTAGAGGAACTACACACAATGACGTTTCAGAAAGCCCCACAGGTTAAGAGACGACACACATAAAAGCTTCCTATTTCAAACACGTTTCATATAAAGTCACCAAATGAGGTCCTTTAATGTGAACGAGAGCGAATCAAAAAAATAGCTCCATTTATAATTGGGGGGGGCTTTCTTATATTACCTTTTTTTGACTTGCTTTTGGAAATTTCAAAGAAAACTGCTGAATCCCTAAATATTTAAGGCAACGTAATTTCACAGGCAACAACAATCCTGAAGGCAAATCCGTTCAATTACAATACACTAAAGCAAATCTCGAGCCTTCTCAAGAGACAGGGTAAAGCAATTCATTACAATTAGTGAGTGCAGAACTGGGCCAGCCCTACAGGAACGCAATAATGCCGTGTCACGAAACTGCGCATTCCAAGAGAAACTTCTTCCAGACACAGAAATGAAGTCGGAGGGACCTGCTGCAGTGCTCAATCCCTAATAAACTCGAACAATCGTATTCGAAGCAGTAAAATCGCGAGCTATCCGTTCCTAATGTTGACCTTTTTGGAAAGAAAGACTATCGAACTTTCACGAAGCTGTAAGCGCTGGGTGAGGGTGAATAATCAATTCTCAGAGCCAACGTAAACAGCGGGGGTGGGGAAGCAAAAACTGATCAATAGAGATGCGGCGGGAGGACTGCGACCGAAGCGAGAAAGGCGGCGCTCTGCGACAAACAGTAAATAGAGGAGGGGGAGTAGGGAGCGCGAAGGTTCCGTAAACCTATGCGATGGGGGTTAACTAAGAACAACTTCTCAGACTATTCTCTCCCAAAATTGCTCCCTTCCAGGAAAGTTTCATCTCCGAAACTTGGATTGGGGGCCGCGGCCTCCTCGGCCCTTCCCGCCCGGCCAGCCCGCGGGCTCGGGGCGCTCGCACAAACCCGCCCGCCTTGGGGGCCCGCGCAGGGGCGACTCCCTCCAGCCGGCCGCAGCCCCACCTGTGCCTTCCAGACCTCGGGCGCTTCGGCACCGGCCGAAGAGCTCCCCGCCCGGCGGCCGCAGCCCAGCGCCCGCTCCCTCAGACGCGGCGCAGCCGCCGCCGAGCGCTCAGCCGGGACCAGCCCGCGGTTCTCTGCACCCCGCACGCCGGAACTGACAAAGCCTCCGGAGCCGCGCGCCACGTCACGTGGCCGCGCCGCCCGGCCCGCCAGCCCGGCTCCCGCGTGACCCTAGCGCGAGCGCGCAGCCCGCGCAACTCGGCTTTCACGGGAGGCCCAATCGGGCTTTTGCCCGGGGGACTTGTCCCCGCCTGCCCAGCATAAATTTGTCCACTCTGACCTTCTAAGTGGTCTCTGGGGAGACGTCAGTCCACTTCAAACCCCTGAGTCGCCGTAAAACTCTAGGGCGAGAAAAGGATGGAGGGCGGAAGGCCCAGAGACAACCACTTGAGCCAGCGGCTCAGCCCGGACCCCCAACCCTGGCCTCCCGGCCACGTCGACGGCCCCGCGCTTGCGCAGTCTCTTGCTCTCCGCGGACCCCAGGTGGCTGGAGGGAGTGGGCGAGAGCGGTGGGCCGTGAGCGCTCTGACGGCTAGGGGGAGCCGTGTACGCCAGAAGTCTGTAGCAGCACGGCAAAAAAGAATGTTAAATTCCTGATTCCTAAGGTTAAATAGCAAGTGTGCCGATACCATTTATGATTATGGAAAGCTAACAGGGGAAAATCAGACTAAACATACTCTACTTTTCGTCAGAAGTTCTTTAAAGTTAGTAAGATAGCATAGCTGTGTGGACAGGGAATGCTACCTGCTTTTCCGGTGCTACAAGGATCAAGCCAAAGAAGCAAAAGCCCCTGCCCCCGCCCATGAGCCCTAAGGGGAGTTTAGGATGGAGAAAAATCAAAGCGGTCTATGCTTTGGATACTGGCCCTAGATAGTAAAGATGCATATCTACGGAATAATGAGCCCAGACTCTTGCATCTTCCCATAGAGAGAAAAGCACTAAGATCATGAACTTTAGACCTCTGTTCTTTGTGATTAGCGGTAATCTTTTGATGTTCTACCAATTTTTTAAAGCAAAAAAAAAAACCCAAAACCAGAAAACCCCACAGAACTACTCCTACATATCCTGGTTCCTCCCTCATCTCTTCAGAGCAGTTCCTCAGAGTTACCTGAGAGGCTGTGTCCTAGGCCACTGTCCTTAGTAAGAGCCCTGAATAAAACTTAATCTGGAAACTTTTAGGTTGTATGTTTTTCTTCAGTCAACAGATGTCAGATTTTACACTCTTGAATAGACCTGCTTTAAAAAACTGTATACATATATATACATACATATATATGATGTGCCCTGAGCTCTTAAGACTAAGTGACTTGTTTAAGGATGGCAGAGACTTAATTCCAGATGAATTGTTACTCCCCTCAATCAAAATTAATTAATGATGGGGAATATTGGATGACTGCTGTGGGGGAGGCTTTTAAATTTAAAATCTGGTAGTTCCACTTGGTAGTTCTCTGGAATCCCAGAAAGATAACAGCCAACCATTCCAAAGAGAGAAACCTCTTAGGGGTGTATACATTAACACAGTGGTTTTAGACGATTTTGCTCTTATACACCTTAAAAAGAATGCTGAAAAACTGTGACTGTACCTTCTCCCTCATTGTTAGATTGAGCATCAAAACTTCTCATCTCACTTAGAGAGTTGCAAGGGATGCAAATTGTTTTATTGTAAATTGACATTCTGAAATGAAACAGTTACATAACTTTGAATTGTAGCCAGTGGAACCTAAATACCAGATAATTTTATATCCATCATCAGTTTTTAAAACTATATTAACAAGCTTTTCTTTAATAAGAGGAAATTTTACATCATTCCTTTTCTTCTTAAACTCATATCTCCATATCACTTGATGATATTTTATCCCAATATTAATTTATTCTGGTTAGATATGACCCCCCAAAATATAATCAGTAAAAGAAAAAAATGGTAAAATGTACATCATCAGAATTAAAACCATTTGCTCTTCAAAAGACACCATCAAGAAATTGAAAATACAACCTATAGACTATGAGAATATATTTTCAAATCATCATATTTTACATGTATTTCAAACATACAAAGAACCCTTATAACCTAATAATTAACAAGATAAGGAATATAATTTTAAATGGGCAAAAGATTTGAATAGGCAATTCTCCGAAGACATATAAATGTCCAGAAAGCACATGAAAAGATTCTCAGTGTCATTAGTCTTTAGGGAAATGGAAATCAAAACCACAGTGAGATGTCATTACTTACCCACTAGAATGTTTGTAATAAACAAGATAGATACTAACTGGTGTTGCACAAAGATGTGGAGAAATTCAAACCCCCATGCATTACTGGTAGCAATGTAAAATGATGCAGTCACTTTTTGATAAACAGTTTGTTTATTGAAAAGTTATACATAGACTTACTATATGACCTAGCAACTCCTCTCATAGGTGGGATTGTGTAGACATATGTTTTCATTTTACTTGGTTCAAAACATCAAGTGATGAGGCTGTTATAAAACTCTTTTCACTCCTATTTATTTAGTTTGTTTAGGTGGATAGAGTTTCTCAGTTTTCACATCTATAAATATTAAAATTGAAATAGAATGGATGTGAATTCTGTCTTGTTCTGGAAATAGAGTACATATAATACAAACAATAATACAAATACTTGTATACACAAAGTGCACAAGTGTACTTGATAGAAATGTTCATAGCAACATCATTTAAAACAGCCAAAAAGTGAAAACGATCCAAATATCAATCAACCAATGAAAGGATCTTTGAAAATGTGGTATACCTATACAATGGAATATTGCTCTATCCCCAAAATGAATGAAATAGTGATATATACCACAACATGGATGAACCTCAAAAACACTATGCTCGGTGAAAGAAGCCAGACAAAGACATATATTTCTGTTTCAATTATTATTTTTTTTTGAAAGAGACAGAAAGTAGATTATTGGTTGCCTAGGGCTGGGCTTAGTAATGGAATCGACTGTAAATGGGCACAAGGTGTTCTTTTTAGGGTGATGAAAACGTTCTAAAATTAGATTGTGATAATGGTTGTACAGCTCTGTAAGTATAATAAAATTCATTGAATCGCACACTTAAAATGAGTGAATTTTATGATATATAAATTATATTTTAAACAGTTTAAAAAAATATCTCCTGCATTGACTATGATAATTATTTATATTATATGTATCCTACATTTGGATAAATAGTTATTGAAGAGTATATATTTGTTGGAAATATATCTTGATGAGGTGAAAGCGACTCTTTTTTTCAATTAATTCATCTATTTGCAGATGATTATCATTTATTTCTAGAATGGGATAGAATTCAGCATCAATTCTATTCTACTTTTAATATTTAAAAATGTAAAGCCTGAGGAACTCCGTCCACATTAAAAAAAACAGAATTAACAGAAGGAATTTTATAACTGCATTGTCACTCAATTCTTCGAACTACTTCCAAATCATATGCCCTGAATCACTTTACAATATATCATTCAAATTTGTTTTTTAATCCAATAGATCCTTCTGCCATTTTTTTAAATTAAAGAATTGGAAATCACTTGACTGCAAAAATATCTGTCACCAAGTGGGTATAGTTATTCACTTCCTCAGTTTCTGGGAAGAACACCAAAAAGACTTTACTAAGATTGACCATCTGGTACCACTGAGGCCCCAGCATCCTTAGTGGTGCCACACTCAAGGTAGTGACTGCATCCCACTAGTGGTGGCTGGGCACAAGAAGGGAGCCTCCACCTCCCTGCCACACACCCAGAACTTAGCTTCAGCAATAGGTCGCTGGAGGCAGGAGGAGATATGCCGGTGCCCTGCCCCCTCCCAGACAGACAGCCCTCCCACTGCTAGCTGTGGCACAAGGGAGCCCTTGTGCTCTGTGCTGTACCAGTCTGGAGAGGAGTTTCTGCCTCGATGAGCTGGGAGGGTAGAGGGAGGGAATGGCTCTTGATAATACCACAGACTGTCACTGTTCTTACGGAGTTTTAGATCTTTTGAGGAGTGGTCTGCAGAGCGCTGTTGTGCCAGAATTGGAACTCTCAATAAGCTGTTTTAATCGTCTTACTGAAAATGCACAAAAATCTAAAATCATGTTGAAGTTTTACATCTCTGTGTTTTATCCTATATAACTTGATTAATTTGGCGGCCCCTGGAAAACATTACCCCTGTATTTTAAATGATCACCATAATGTGTGTTACTTGGTTAATTTTCAGGCTCCTTTACCTGCGTAGGCTCCTTCCAAGGCAGCCCTTGAAATGTGCTCACTTATATGTTTTAGTAAAACTCACAGAAAGAAAAAAGATTTTATCAACAATCAATTAAGACCGCTGACTCTTTACACTTGAATTCCCTTCCTGTCCTTGGTGTTGACATGGCTGTAGCACTTCTGGGATGTGGGTAAAGAGAAGTTGAGTTGGTTGTACATACAATTATGAGATATGTTTATAGTCAATTCTGTGTATGATTATGTTATTGCTAGCCATCCTGTTGTAGTACTGACTTCCAGGAAAATTCCTGCTCTGCTGGCGTACCTGTTGCCCTAACATAAAGATGCCAGCTCAGGGTCATATTGCTCTGTGAATGTATCCTACAGCACACTGCATCAAAAGACTGGTGGAGGAGAAACAACGTTTGAAATACATGGGGCCAGAAGCTAATCTATTTAAAATTATTCCAGTCATCAGACCTGTAAAAGTATAAGCAAATAATTCCATTCTCATCAATGACTAGTCAGAAACCTATATTAGTGGTTCTTATAAACTTGGCAATTGTAAAAATTTATGACAGTATCAATATTGAATTGTGAAGATGAAATAAACTTTACTATATTTTTAAAACTTATCCTAATAAACCATGCTAGAGGAAAAGAACGAATTCTCTATTTTTTTAATGGAACGTATTACAAAATATTTTCATATGAAGAAGTAATGAGTATAGAGCCAAGAAAAGAAAAAAAGAATCACGGGATATGTTAAGTACTTAATAAAAGATTTATGTTATTTTTCTGGATTTTGTGATGTCTGGACTATTTGTCAGCTTTTTCAAATTTGTAATTTTGGTGTAAAATTTGTAACTTTGGTGATTTATTTTTCATATTCTTAATAAATATTCACTTTTGTTCCTAATTTTGTTTTTTCTTACAGAAGTCCACCCAAATTATAAAAACAGCAAGCACCACAAAACTGGATCTTCCCCTGCTCCTAAGGCTGAAGAGGTACTTGAGATTAGCAGAAAATAATTGTTTTTATTTTATTATATCTTGCTGAGATAAAAATAAAAAAGGTCAGAGAGTCAAAACAGACTGATGAGAATCAGAGCTTTTATCTAGTATTAAACTTTACTATTCTAATAATTTAAAAGAATACAAGTGACTATGAGACACAAGCTAATAATGGAGATTTCTGAAACCACCAACCCAGTCCCCCGGGTTTTCCCACATCACCTAGGAACACACCCTGGGGCCCAGATCTACCCTTTGAGATCACCAAGTAAGGTATGCCAGGTATCACATAAAGGGAACTATTTCCATTATGAACTATCTCCAGTTTATACTTAGATAATTATATGGCTGACACTGACATTGCCCAGTGGGCCATTCCATGGACAGCCATAAATTCCAGGTTTACTTACTTTAAACCATCTGCACATACCATCTCATAGACAGGACTTTCCACTGCCTTTGCACCACTGTATACCTTGGCCCAATTAGCATGTTTGCATGATTTGATTTGGTCATTTTCACCTGGGCATCCAAAGTTAGCAACAATTGGTTGTAGACCCGCTGCTAATACATAACTTCCAATTGGTTTTCCCTGTCTCTTGTTCTCACCAGATTCTTCTCAAAAGTCATGCATTCTCGGGGGATTTCCCTGGTGGTACAGTGGTTAAGACTCCATGCTCCTGATGCAGGGGGCCTGGGTTGGATTCCTGGTCAGGGAACTAGATCCCACATGCATGCTGCAGCCGAGAGTTCTCATGCCGCAACTAAGAGTCTGCATGCCGCAACTAAGGAGTCCACCTGTCACAACTAAGACCCAGCACAACCAAAATAAATAAATAAGGGTTAAAAAAAAAGTCATTCATTCTCTAACAATAGTGAAGAATTGGAAGAGGCAGGTGAGGTCTTTAAGTGAAACTACCATTTTTTTCACACACTCTACACTATATCTGATTTAATAACATCCCCCCCCGCCCCCACCAAATACTCCTCTTTTTCTAAGGCCTTTACCTGAAATATGGATGTCTAAGACAGGGAAAGATGGAAAGCCCTAAGGTTGGTTTAGAATGGTTTAAAGGCGATTTCTCCTCAAATAGTATTTTGACTTGTCCTTTTATTTGGCATTCTTGAGATTTTTACACCCTGGGCAATGCGCCGGAATAAGATTTGGGGAGGTGAGAGATGTGCGTTTTTTAATGCAAAGTGGGAGGAGTTTGTTTTGTTTTGTTGAGAAGTTCTAATATGAAAGTAGGAAAAGAGATATTAGGAAATAACACATAAGAAATTAAAATCTGGAAATTGATTATCTGGAGACTCCTTTATCCTTGTAAAGTCTTTGTGTGCCTCGAGTGGTGTGCCTGCCCCACTTTAAAGATGTTAATACATATCACATACTTGTAGCTGAGTGCCTAGGACCACTAGTGCTGGAATCCGAGTGCCTGGGCTGGAAGCAACCTTCATCTCACAGTTGCTATTACTTAAACACTCTGAGCCTGTTTTCTCATCTGTAATATGGAGGTTTGATAATAGGACCTACCTCAGAGGGTAGTTATCTAAAGTAACTGAAATAACTTATTTATAGTTGGTGCTCAATAAATAGTAATAATGACATTTGATATTCTTCTCTTACTAAAATTCTTTAATGATTAGCCAAGAGTGGCTTTGTCCTAAGCAAATCTGAATAATTTTTTAAAGTGTAATTTTATCTTCATTAAGAGTGAAGTTATTTTCTTTCAATCAAGAATTTACTTCAGAGGGAAGGAAGGAAGGAAGGAAGGAAGGAAGACCTGGAGGGAAAGAGAGGCAGGGAAGGAAAAGAGGGAGACTAGGGATCGGGGAAGGTAGTGTTGGAAAGGGGGAAAGTTAAATAGAATTTTAGGAAAATCACTTAGGTATAAATTCTAACAAAAAAAAAAAAAAGGAAATGTGAATACTATTTTAACTCTGTCACAGTGCCACTAATAAAAACAATAATATTACATAGAATTATTTTGATAACACAAGTGTTCTCAGAAGGAAAATCTATCGATACTTGTTAGTGAATTTTAGGAATGATATATGCCTATTTAAGTATTTAGGCATGTCATAGCCACTATAATTATAATTCCTGGGTGATAATGTAGAAGACTTAAGTAGAAGCCAGCATTTTAGTTAGATGAATGTGCTAAAAGTTTTATAAATTATAATAGATTCAATTTCATCCAGGTTGTCCAGCTTGTTTTATCCACATGCTGAAAATATATTGTATTTTTCTCTTCATCTATTACATGATATTGTCAAGGGGGTTAGAAAACCCAAAGAATGTATCACATAATTATGAATATCATGAAAAGGAAAAGTGTCCAAATTACTTTAGACATGAAGTGAGTTAGTTATTAGTGCATACCTCTCATGAACTGATCTAGCTTATCACTGGTGATATAACCTAATTGGTCCAAGCTCATGTTGAAATCAGTAGGATGACTCAGTATAAAATAAAACTCCTGGTAAGTGCATTATGTTGAGGACTAATGTGATAATATTCTAAAAGTTCTACATGGGGCTTCCCTGGTGGCGCAGTGGTTGCGAATCCACCTGCCGATGCAGGGGACACGGGTTCGTGCCCCGGGCTGGGAGCATCCCACGTGCCGCGGAGTGGCTGGGAGCATCCCACGTGCCGCGGAGCGGCTGGGCCTGTGGGCCGTGGCCGCTGGGCCTGGGCGTCCGGAGCCTTGCTCCGCAACGGGAGAGGCCGCAGCGAAAAAAGTTCTACATGAGGCTAGGTCTATTATATTATATTTTTCTTTGTTAAACTGTTCATCTATAAAAACATGCATTTGATAAAAGATCAATAACTGTGATGTTCTTAGTACAGTATACTTTTCCTCTTGCAGACCAAATAGTGGGTGATGGACAAATGCAGCATTTAAAAAATTGAATAGGGCTTCCCTGGTGGCACAGTGGTTGGGAGTCCACCTACCAATGCAGGGGACACGGGTTTGAGCCCTGGTCGGGGAGGATTTCACATGCCGCGGAGCAACTAAGCCCGCGTGCCACAACTACTGAGCCTGTGCTCTAGAGCCCGTGAGCCACAACTACTGAGCCTGCGTGCCGTAACTACTGAAGCCTGCGTGCCTAGAGCCCGTGCTATGCAATGAGAAGCCACCTCAATGAAAGGCCACCGCAGTGAGAAGCCCGCGCACTGCATCTAAGAGTGGCTCCCGCTCACCGCAACTAGAGAGAGCCCGTGTGCAGCAGCAAAGATCCAAAACAGCCAAAAATAAATAAATAAAATAAATAAATAAAGATTGAATAATAAGTAGATACAAGTAATTTCTTACCCATAGAGTTAGAGATACATATGTAGTCTTTGTAAATTCCATATTTCCATATAAAGTATACAGTCTGTTCTTTAGCAAATACATAAACATCCTTTAAAAAATCTATTAATTAAACTATGGAAAACAATTCCTTTAACATTTCTTACTAACCTGATTTGGCTTAGTTCTGGTCAAATTGATACTTTTTATATTATAAAGAGGCTAATGACTTGCTCAGTAAACTACCTTATTTCCTAATGACTTGCTCAGTAAACTACCTTATTTCCTATATACTTGTATGCATATTAGGTGGAGTTTTACACCAGACACCAAAGTTCTTATTCTGCCTGGCTTCAGGAAACATAAGCCACTTATAGTCAAGGTGAGACCCAGAGGACACAGGCAAATGAGATGAATAAATGAAAGAATACTCACAGCATTTTGTAATACTGTTACTGTATTAGAAGTGAGCAAAGGTTGGCAACAAGTGGAGTGAGGAATGAGAAGCAGTGCACACTGAGAAGAGAGGAGAAGACAGGCAACCTGGTAGACTGACAAAAAACTCAGAAGAAAAAAGTTGCCTCCTTTTGCATTTGAAGCTGTTTTTGCTATTGTGATGTACGAAGCCTAAATTTCCTGAATCCTTTAGTGCCGTTTGCCAAAAAATGCATTGTGTTTTGTTTTTGTTTTATTTTGGCTAGAAATTTTGGAAAGAGCCTCAGTATGTCTTGCTTACATGGTCCAGAAGAAGACAAATATGCGAATGACGGTGAACTGAACTAAATTAGGGAAAGCAAAGGCTCAGAAACAGGGTGTCCTTAAGACTGTAACCCCCTTGGGAATGTCTGGACATTTGGATGAGAGCATCAGATTTTCTACAAGAGGTGGAGATGGAGACTCAAAGAAAATGTCAATGCCCTTCAGTCAAAGACTAGCAAGAATACACCTGAAGTTTGAACTTCTGTTTCAACACTGCTTGACTTTTTGTAGGAGAAACCTGTAAGTGGAATGTGAAAGAACCCCTTGATAAAACAGCAAAGCAGTTTCATTTTCTGCATTATTAAAATGGTGATTACATTTAAGTATTCCATGTATACTTGTAAAGGTTTTCCAAGTTCTGTGTAATTACGGATTACAAGCATCAAGGGAAGAGGATATCTTTAGTGCTGGTTGGCTAGTTAGACATGGCTCCCTTCCCCTTCTTGAGTATATCACCTATGGGGAAGCTAAGAAGAAAAATGTGTGATGAATTGCTGGTAAAATCCACTGAACACCACGAATTCATTGTTGGACAGCCTCGATTGTCTTGGGGGGATTCCCCTTCCAGAACAGCTAATTCTTTTCTGGCATATTCAGGCAATTTGGATAGAAAGATCTAGGTCCAGAAATTCCATCCTCAGCACTCTCAGTACTTGGGGCTGACGCATCCCAGCCTGATGGTCCCCAAAACTGATGTTACAGCAGATGACACAATACTTGACACAGATCTGAATGCATCAGTTCATAGAGAGTTCAGAAGCAGAGATGCTATTCATGGGAAAAAAAGAGAAAAGTCTGCTATTTTATGAAACTGTGCAAAAATACACCAAGGGTTACATTTTACAGTTAAAAATTTCAAACAGTTCTATCCAGAAATTCTTTCTTTGTTGTTCAATCATATTTATTTCCTGAACAGTCTGTGTTTCTTAGTCTTTTTTGCATGTTTGGATTGCTAACTGATGATGTTGCTTTAAAAATAAAGTATCCTTTCCTAAAGTAATACAAACTTTAAGCAATATTATCTTCCTAATAGAGCTGCAAATACTTGGTGCCATAACTAATAGATGAAGATGAGAAATCTAATAAATTTGAATTAATTTTTTCCTAGAGTCCCAGTTTGTCTGGAACACTTAAGTATTGTTATTACCAACAAAAAAAAGTTATTGGCTAGTAAAGAAAATCACATTCAGGACAGAAGCAGATCTTGAGAATGCCTATTTCTTTTAAAAGAGCCAGTTCTGCCATCCAAAAAATTTCTTCATTTTAATTTACATATAGACAAGTCCCATGGTGTCAGATCACAGCATAACTAAGCATCACTGAGCTTTATTTAGTCGCAAGGCTTGATTGTAACAGTGGGGTGCTTCTTATGCAGTTCTGAAGTGACAGAAATTAAAATGCTAACAAAATCAAGTTTAAAACAGCCCACAGAAAACTGTGTATATATTATGCCTACTCTCAGAGTCTATAAATTACTCCATCAGAGTAAGTTAAGTAAGGACTTTTGGAATTTGTTTAATTCTTTTAGATAAAAAACAGTTTGGGGCTTCCCTGGTGGTGCAGTGGTTGGGAGTCCACCTGCCGATGCAGAGGACGTGGGTTCGTGCCCCGGTCCGGGAAGATCCCACATGCTGCGGAGCGGCTGGGCCCGTGAGCCATGGCCACTGGGCCTGCGTGTCTGGAGCCTGTGCTCCACAACGGGAGAGGCCACAAAAGTGAGAGGCCCGCGTACCGCAAACAAAAAACAGTTTGTATTAAATTTTTTTTTTTTCCATTTTTTTTTAAGTTTATTTATTCATTTTTTTAATTAGTTTCTGCTTTATAACAAAGTGAATCAGTCATACATATACATCTGTTCCCACATCCCTTCCCTCATGCATCTCCCTCCCTCCCACCCTCCCCATCCCACCCCTCCAGGCGGTCACAAAGCACCGAGCTGATCTCCCTGTGCTCTGCGGCTGCTTCCCACTATCTATCTACCTTACGTTTGGTAGTGTATACACGTCCATGCCTCTCTTTCGCCTTGTCACAGCCCACCCTTCCCCCTCCCCATATCCTCAAGTCCATTCTCAAGTAGGTCTGCGTCTTCATTCCCGTTTTGCCCCTAGGTTCTTCATGACATTTTTTTTTTAAATTCCGTATATATGTGTTAGCATACGGTATTTGTCTTTCTCTTTCTGACTAACTTCACTCTGTATGACAGACTCTAGGTCTATCCACCTCATTACAAATAGCTCAGTTTCGTTTCTTTTTATGGCTGAGTAATATTCCATTGTATATATGTGCCACATCTTCTTTATCCATTCATCCGATGATGGACACTTAGGTTGTTTCCAGCTCCGGGCTATTGTGAATAGAGCTGCAATGAACATTTTGGTACATGTCTCTTTTTGAATTATGGTTTTCTCAGGGTATATGCCCAGTAGTGGGATTGCTGGGTCATATGGTAGTTCTATTTGTAGTTTTTTAAGGAACCTCCATACCGTTCTCCATAGTGGCTGTACCAATTCACATTCCCACCAGCAGTGCAAGAGTGTTCCCTTTTCTCCACACCCTCTCCAGCATTTATTGTTTCTAGATTTCTTTTTTTTTTTTTTAATTAGTTTCTGCTTTATAACAAAGTGAATCAGTCATACATATACATCTGTTCCCACATCCCTTCCCTCATGCATCTCCCTCCCTCCCACCCTCCCCATCCCACCCCTCCAGGCGGTCACAAAGCACCGAGCTGATCTCCCTGTGCTCTGCGGCTGCTTCCCACTATCTATCTACCTTACGTTTGGTAGTGTATACACGTCCATGCCTCTCTTTCGCTTTGTCACAGCTTACCCTTCCCCCTCCCCATATCCTCAAGTCCATTCTCAAGTAGGTCTGTGTCTTTATTCTCGTTTTGCCCCTAGGTTCTTCATGACATTTTTTTTTAAATTCCGTATATATGTGTTAGCATACGGTATTTGTCTTTCTCTTTCTGACTAACTTCACTCTGTATGACAGACTCTAGGTCTATCCACCTCATTACAAATAGCTCAGTTTCGTTTCTTTTTATGGCTGAGTAATATTCCATTGTATATATGTGCCACATCTTCTTTATCCATTCATCCGATGATGGACACTTAGGTTGTTTCCAGCTCCGGGCTATTGTGAATAGAGCTGCAATGAACATTTTGGTACATGTCTCTTTTTGAATTATGGTTTTCTCAGGGTATATGCCCAGTAGTGGGATTGCTGGGTCATATGGTAGTTCTATTTGTAGTTTTTTAAGGAACCTCCATACCGTTCTCCATAGTGGCTGTACCAATTCACATTCCCACCTGTATTAAATTTTTGAAAAAATAAATTTGGGGCAATAGTAATAAACATCATTTTTGTGAAGCCCAACTCTGTGGACGGTCCTCTACTGGCCATTTTGTTTCAACCCCACCTCCCCAGCAATGAATCAATAAGGAGGCAATTGTCAGATGAAGAAATGGAAGCTCAGAAGGTTTATGTGATATATTCTAAACACAGCAAGTATCTGACAAAGCCAAGATTCCCAAAGATTTTCAGAATTCTTTTGTTGAAATTAACATTTTGTTGAATAACTACGACTGTATGTCCAGTATGAGTAGTTTCCATATAATATCTTTGAATTCCTCCAAAAACCATATGGAATGAGGTTTATTTACATTCAGTAACATGATCAAAATCTCATGGCTAGTAAGTGGTAGATGTATAATTTAAACTGGAATCTTTGACTTTAAAACGTCAGCATTTCCTACTATAACAGTGTCCTGTTGGTTATCTAGTTCCCAAGAGGTGACATCCTTTGGAAGAATCTGAAACGTCCTACTAAAGAAAATTTTACCAAGACTAGAAATTTGGTGGTTTCTTCGATTTAACTCCAAAAATAAACATATCCTTGAACCATGAACTCTCAAATGGGCTCATGTTAGAATCCTTACCAGTATTACCTACTACCTACATAAACTTGGGCAATTTACCCTCAAAGCTTCAGATCTCACCTTTCTATAATTGGGATAACAGTAACTACTTTGGAGGACTGTGCTAGCCATTAAATAAGATAATGTATGCAACACTCTGTACCCTACAAACAGGCAGCAGTTTGGAGTGGTTAAGAGCAGAGACCCTAAAACCAGCTGCCTGAGTTCAAGTTCTGAGTCTGTCATGTCGGCTCTGTGATCTTAGGCAAATTTACTTTACCCATCTGTATCACCATTTCCTCACTGGTAAAACGAGGTAATGATAATAACTACTTCATGGGTTAGTATGTGTAAAGTGCTTAGGAAAAAATTGTTCCATTAAATTAAATGTGCCTGGCATATTGTAAGCACTATTTAAGACGCTGTTAAATTTTAAAAATACTTTGAACATAGTAGATGCTGAATATGTAGATGCAGAGTAGCCACTTTGCAGTTACTTGGGTGATTTAAATATTATACAGATACAAAATATTATAATGGGACTTCCCTGGTGGTCCAGTGGGTAAGAATCTGCCTTCTAATGCAGGGGACTCAAGTTCAATCCCTGGTCGGGGAACTAAGATCCCACATGCTGCAGGGCAACTAAGCCCGTGTGCCACAACTACTGAGCATGCAAGCCACAACTAGAGGGAGAAGCCCGCACACCGCAATGAAAGATCCCGCACGCCACAACAAAGATCCCACGTGCCACAACTGAGACCCAATGCAGCCAAAAATAAATAAGTAAATAAATAATTAAATAAATGTTAGAAAAAACAAATTTAAAAATGTTACAATATATATAAGACATATTATAATATTACATATATATTATAATATTACATATATTATATACTTTATATATATATATTAAACTGGAATTAACATTTTTGATCTTTGGAGAAGATTCCTTTATTGCTATTAAAGGAACATGTAAAACTAAACCAGCAGCCCCAGAATGATTAGTCTTGTAGCTACCTTAATAAGTTCCCTGGAGTTGGGGAGTGGGGAGGAGAGGTGGAGAGGAAGGGATTAAGCATATTTTTCAGATTTGGAGGTTAAGCAACTGATTGTGCCTCTAAGTGCTATTTACTGAGATGGGAGACACTGGAGAAGGACTGCACACAAGAGAACGAACAACTGTTTAGTGTCTCCCAGGTACCGAGCATTGCGCTAGGCACTTTGTATACATATTGCATCATTTCACTCTCAGCATCACCCTACGGGTATTACTCTCTCCATTTTATAGATCTGTGAAAATCTTTGAAGTGTGTTGTGCCATATAAGCAAGTGAATCAACTTGTCAAATAAAAGAGTTTTTTACGTAAAGTGGTAAGAATCCCCCCCACTTCCTACCCTGCCCTTAAATTCTGAAATTTACATCTATATTTGTTTTGTTGTGTTGGAATAGTCACTACTGAAACCCAAAGCGACCCTTTCCTCTTATCCCTGTAGTCTTTAATTTAATACCTCCATAGACAAAGAAACTTTTGAGATGTGATGCAGGCTATAAAACTTCAGTAATAACTTGGAAATCTGTAGTTAGATTACTCTGCCCAGAAATGTCATGGGAATTGCTGTATTTCTCTAATGCTTGCTTTAGGCACAGACATACTAACATGGAGCTAAAATTCACTGTGTAATAATATTGCACATTCACTTAGTAATGTTACCTGTATCAATTTCAACATTAATATAATGTAATTGGTTCCAGCTGAAAGCAAATCAAAGTATATGTTTCTACTCCAATCTTCTGAATAATTCATGCCATCTGCATTACCTCAAACATTTGGGAACAAAATGCTTTAAAGTAAGCAGAACCTCAAATGGTCAAAAGAATTTGTCTTTTTTAGGGGTGATATTTCTTAACTTTCTAACAAAAAAGACGTCCTGAATCAGAACCCTTGATGTTTTCGAACAAAAGCACCACTAGAGGAAATTGTCCTTCGTTTTAAAAATTTACTATAGTGCAAATATTAGGTAGAACCACATGAAGCGCTGATACAAGCACTTTCATATGGTTCCACCTAACAGATCATAAATAGTTCATAAATCTCAGGGAACATTAACTACGATAGTTATTTTTTAAATCCTTGCATCCTTCAAAAGTCCTCTTTCATTCTGATGGAAAACCAAAACTGAAAGCTTTCTAAACTTTACTAAGTATTTATTGCTACTATTTACTTTTTAAATTATATTACAATATTCTTATAATCAAGCTATACTGATTACAATAGATATATTTACAATCAATATATTTGTTCTTTGATTTTAAGATCAATTCTTGATATCATGAATATCAATAATAAATATATTTTATGCTGTGTGATGCTCCACGGGTGTCAGCATGCTTGGGCAGATTTCACCTTGTGCGGTCCCTATGACCCTTCATTTTAGGTGGCTGTTATTATCGCTCCAGCCCTCACACCAGCCACGTGGCAAATACTACTCACATCTTATGGAAGAGGAAACAGAGGCTCAGTGAGGTGACCTGTCATGAAGGGGCTTGGCTAACCCAGGTCTCAGGAGTCATAGTTCCTGAGTGCAATATATTTGCTACTTCTCTGTTAAACAACCTGTCCAGCACTGACTCAGTTATTGGGGGAAAAAAATGGATTCCAACACCACAGTCTGAAGGAGGCACTGCTGTCAGACAGGACACATCCCAGGATGTAGAATCCCTGACTCCTCTCTCCCCTCTGGGCTCTTTCTGTGCTCCAGCCCCCTTCGGGCAGCTTCCCCCCCGAAGTGACGAGGAAGCTCATGGCCATGGCCAGGTGGAAGCTGCAGGGGCCATAGAGTGAGCCCTTCCCTCACCCACAGGGGTTGCCTGGTGCCTGACAAAGCTGCAGAGCCTGCTGCCAACCCGAAGTCAGCAGCAGGAAAGCAGACCGTAATGTGGAAGAGGGAGACTTCTTTTGAAAATGTGATTTTGTTCCTGGGGAATTTAAAAATTAATTTTATTGCCACTGCTCTTTTTGTGTATGGCAGGTTATTTTCCCATGCGCTGGCACGAAGTGACCTCTTTATTAATTTTCTGTTGATGACTATGAAGGTGGTAGAAGGGCAGGATTGGCTGGACCAGGGCTCTGCGTTCCTCAACGTGCACACACGTCCTCTGAAGGCTTTAAAAAACAGGTTCAGATTCCACAGGTCTGGGGTGGGGCCTGAGATTCTGCATTTCTGGCAAGCCCCCAGGGAATGCCAATGGTTCTGGTTCACAGACCACATTTTGAGTAGCACGGCACTAAATCACTTCAAACGATCCTTATATCCTGAAGGACCTATGAGAATAGGCTACATCTAAAGATTATTAATGATTTTTATGTTTTCTGAAAGCAACAACAACCAAAAAGAAAAACGAGCTGACTTTACTTTTCCTTTGTTAATTTTTCTATGGAAGTGTCTGAATGAAATAGAATTCTTTTTCCTAGTGTCTGGGAATAAAGTAGGTGTTGGGTTGAACAGGTGTTTCTCTCTTAGATACCCAGAGCCACAGAGAAATGCAGAGGCTACTTCCTCTTGTTTCACCCCCTTCTAGAATTTTCCCTTCTAGTCTTCTCTGCCTCTGCCTGATTCTTTTCTTTGTTCCTGTAAAGATTTAGGGTTGTTATCGGCAGGAGACAGACTGTAGCAGGAATGTCACAGTTGTTTTAGCTTGTGCAGTTGGTTGCATTCTTCTGAAATTAGCCTGAAATTAGATCGCTGCTCAAGAGAACCATAAAATATCAGCACACAATATCTTACTCCAAGTTACCCAGCAACTTTGGATCAGCCCTATCTAAATGGGCATGTCCAAGGCTATCCACAGTGATTCTGCTGCAGCTTCGTTTTTAAAAAATAAAAATACTTTTTTATTTTGAAATAAAGACAAAGAAGATGCAAAAATAGTGGTTCGTGGACTCTTCACCCAGCTTTCCCCCAAAATAACATCTCACATAACCATAGTACTTTATCAAAAATGAAATTTATACCAGTACAGTACTATTAACTCAACTACAGACCTTACTTGGATTTCACCAGTCTTTACATGCACTCTTATGGGGGGAAGGGCTGTGTACAGTACTATGAAATTATATAGATCCATGTAACCACCAGCACAATCTGACTCATTGTTAAATATTGGTATCCCCCAGAATTTTGTTCCAAGCTCTTTCCAGTTTTCATTTTTCACATGCTCCCTGGACCTTCTCATCCATAATTGTGACGTTAACTGTCTTTTGTATTTGGATAATTTTCAAATTGATAACCCTAACCTCTCTCTTGAGCTCTCTACCTAACCATTTCATGGCCTACTTCTGGACTCTCACTCAATATTTTATCTGCACTTTAAACTTCAACATATCCAAAACTGAACCAGTATTCCTTCATTTTAAAATGAAATAGTCCCTATATGGGCAAATAGCACCCTGTAGCCCAAGCCAGAATACCCAGGGATCATCCTAGATGCATCCATCATCCATGTTCCACCTCGACATAATAAAAGCAGTTGACACTCCTATGGCAGGTACCAACCAAAACTGATTAGCTTATTTCATCCTGAGAGCAATCCTAAGCCTTGTCAGAAATGGCTCCAAGCTTCCTGAGGCCTGAAACTTGTATGGTTTTAGGGGTTCTTGTAAAGAAAAAGGACAAAAAAGTATAAGTACCAAGAAACCCTGCAATATGGTACAACATAGATGAACCTTGAAGAAAGACATTATTATGCTAAGTGAAATAAGCCAGTCACAGAAGGACAATACTGCATGATTCCACTTATATGAGATATCTGAAATAGTCAAACTCATAGAATCAGAGAGTAGAATGACGGTTACAAGGGGCTGGCAGGAGGGCGAAGTAGGGAGTTGCTAATCAACAGGTATAAAGTTTCAATTAGGCAAGATGAGTAAATTCTAAAGATCTGCTGTAGAACATTGTGCCTATGGTTAACAGTACTGTATTGTACACTTAAAATTTTGTTAAGAGGATAGATCTCATGTTAAGTGCTCTTACCACAAGAAAATAAAATTTTAAAAAAAGAAAGAAAATTACAAATACCAAAATTAGTACTTACAAAGTAAATACTTGGACTGGTGCAAGTGAGGGGTCCTGAAAACTGACCTTCATTAGTTGTTTCATGATGAATCCCCCTATGAGGCAGTTGCTATTATTATTTGCATTTTACAGACAAAAGCTGAGGCACAGAAGGCTGAACACTTAACTTGACCAGGGTCCTCATGTCGTGGGAGGTCTCATCACCCCTTGGCCTCCTACGTGATCTCCCAGCCACTAACCAAGCCCCTTCAGTGCATTTTCCATGCTGACCCTAAATGGACCTGTGCATGGTCCAGGTCTCTCTCCTGACTGGAAGCTGTACCTAGTTCCCTATTACCTTTAGGATTAGTGCTAAACTCTTCCGGGCTGTCTCTTGCACTTGATGCTTTGTGATGCTGAACTGATAGTGACTCGCTCCATACTCCAAGCCTCCAACTCCTTTTCACTTGCCCTTCCCTCTCCCATGCCCTCTACTATCTATCAATGCTCTCTACCATTTTTGCCAAAATAGAAATAATAGCATTATTAGTTATTTTTAGCCTATAGGAGTAATACATAGTTAAAAAAATTTTTAATTATACAGTACAGGGACTTCCCTGGTGGCACAGTGGTTAAGAATCCTCCTGCCAATGCAGGGGACATGGGTTTGAGCCCTGGTCCGGGAAGATCCCACATGCCACGGGACAACTAAGCCTGAGTGCCACACTACTGAGCCTGCACTCTAGAGCCCGTGAGCCACAACTACTGAGCCCTCGTGTCACCACTACTGAAGCCCACGCCTAGAGCCCGTGCTCCGCAACAAGAGAAGCCACTGCGATGAGAAGCCCGCTCACCATGACGAAGAGTAGCCCCCGCTCACCACAACTAGAGAAAGCCCGCGTGCAGCAACGAAGACCCAATGCAGCCAAAAAAAAAAAAAATTTTTTTTTAATTAAAAAAAATTTAACGAAATTTTAAAAAATTATACAGTACAAAAAAAGCACAAGGAATTAAATAAAAGCCACCAGACCATAACCTCATTATCTGAGAAGAACCACTATAAACAAGTATAGTGTATATACTTTTCATATTTCTTACACGTTACTGTGTGTCTGAGTGTGTATGTGTGTGTACGTGTGTGCCCTAGTCTATAAAACTGGGATATGTTACTGTGGTATTATTATTCTTTTCTATTTTTATCAATCTGCCAGACTCTCCCCCCAAATGTTTTTGTTGCTGTTTTAATGGACATCTCATTGATCACTAAGAAAGCCAAGCATCTCTTCACGTTTTTCTTCTCCTGAGAACTGCCTGTTAATATCTACCTACTTTTTATCTCTGCAGCACCAGAATCTAGTACAATGCCTACAATAGAATAGGTGGTTGATGAATATTTGTGGAATGAATGCGTGCACAAAAGACACATCACCTTGCTTTCGAGTGCCCATTGTGTTGGGGGCAAGGTCTCATTCTCGACTTCCTTACTCCTTGCACAGTACCAACGGCCAAATCCTGTGAATTCTACCTCTGAAATGTCTTTAAACCTCCCACAACTGCTGCCCTAGTTCAGACTGTTGTCATTTCTTACCAGGATTTTTGCAATAGCCTCCTCTCTCCGGTCTCTCTAACCTAATTCTTTGTCTATCTACGACCAGAGTTTTCTAAAACGCAATTTGTTCATTTCACTCTCCTGCTTAAAACCTTTAATATTGTCTGGAGAATAAATCTAAACCCTTGACAAAGACACCGGAGACCTTCCATAAAATGTGGTCTGATTTCCAACTCAGCCTCAGCCCTCTTCCTTCCCTCTCTGTACATCTGTGCTCCAGCCACACCACACTTTCAGCTGTTCTGGAACAGACTCTGCATTCCACAATTCTTTCCTTCTTAGATCTATTTCAAATGCCACAAGTACCATGGAAGCTCATCCTATCCCTTCAACAAATTTATCACACTACTATCACAACCATCAGGACTACCACCACCACTAATACCCTTGTCTTATGCACCGCCCTGGAAGCCTCTATACTTCTTCATTATTTCAAAGATAATTTTATATGTCTCTTCTCAGTCCAACTTCCTGCCTGCATAGGAATTCTGGATCAGCAATTTTAAAGGATCAGTCAAATATCTGAGTATCTGTTATATGTAAAGTACTGACTCCATTTATGATATGCAACTCAGTTTCCAGCTGAAATTTTGAATGCAGCTGAGTTCTGAAAATATATTATTTATAGAAGGCTGAAAACTTACATGCACTTTTTTTGTTGTTTTAAAATAGTGTAATTTGAGTTCCTCTTAGATCATGGGATCTGAGAGCAAAGGGGGAGTTAGATGTCAGTGTTTGCTCAGCCTTGTTAGCTAAGCAGGCAAAGGAGAAGCTTCTGGTTCCCTGGTGACATCTTCTCACTCATAGTGTGATGGTACAGTCATCAGGTGCAGCGGTCTATTCCAATTAAATACATACTGAAGAATTTTTGGTCCAAACACAACAATAGACACAAATATAAAAATTATTTTAAGATTAAAAAAAATACATTGTCTGAATAAGGATGAATAATCATATGCCTCTGCAAATTTACAGTGCATAATTTGTTAGTGCATTCCCTATTCTTGTTGCAACATGGTTTAGGTTTAAATATCATAAACAAGAAAAAGATTCAATATATTATACATATATTACTATTCATAAACCCTGACCACTAGTCAATGACTGTGGCTGTAAAACTTTAAGGCTTATTGCTTTTCTTTCAAGGAAATGACCAGTCAAGGACATTTTAAACATGTCAACAGAAAGTATTCTTTCTTTTATCCCTTTCTTTCTCCAACTTGCATTGTACCGACATGCATCAGGAACTACGTTAGCTGCTGAGGATACAGGAATAAACAACACAGAAGCCCCTGCCCTCACTGGGCTTATATGAGCTTCCAAATAAACAGAAACCAAAGAGGAAGAAGGGCCATCAGAAAAAGGAACAGAGAGAATTTCAGCATTCAGATCATGTTTATCAATCCCTGCCTGAAACAGAATGCTACCAAGCAAGGGCTCGTGTGCCCACGGTGCAGAAAGCCAAACTGTGACAGTGGGTGTTTGCAGCAAAGTAAGGGTTTATTTGCAGGGTGTCAAGCAAGGAGAACAGGCAACTCATGTTCAAAAGACCCAAACTCCCCTATGGCTTTCAGGCAAGGGTTTGTAAAGACAGTGAAAGGGGAGAGGGTTGTAGGATGTGTGAACAGCTCATGGACCCTCTTCTGATTGGTTGGTAACAGGGTCATGTTTCCGGAATCTCGATCATCAACCTTCTGGTTCCAACCAGTCTGGGGTCTATGCGCTTGTGATCAGCATGTAGTCACCATCCTCCACCTGGATGGGGGTCTTAGTTTCTCCAGAACAACTCAAAGTATGCATCAGATTGTTATCTATATCCCTTTAGGACAAACTAGGATGGCTTGTGACTCTATTTTTCTAGTCATTAATGGTGTGAGTCTGCTCTTTGGAACTAGGGCAAGGCCTAAGAAACTAAAGCCTTTTTTCTACAAACAGGAAATGGGGGATATGGAGAAGCTTTTGTACTGGGAAAGCCCCCGAGGGTCCTGCTTTGTTTCAATCCCCCTGCCCCCATCCTTTGATACTTCAGTCCTGAGGGGAACAAGGGAAGGACAAGAAAGAGAACAGTTTTGGATTAAGAGGTTACTCATAAACTCTGTAAGAGAACTCAGTTTTAGGAGGACTCAGTTTCAAGAATATTACTTCCCCACAATCTCCATGATTCCCAGCCAAGATATTTTTATTTGTCCTTACTTTAAAAAATTTGCCCACAGGAAGTTATTTCTAATGTCATTTATATGGCTTTCCTAATAGATTTGCAAACCAAAGTGTTAGAACTTAAAACATCTTGTCAAGGGGCTTCCCTGGTGGCGCAGTGGTTGAGAGTCCGTCTGCCCATGCAGGGGAGACGGGTTCGTGTCCCGGTCCGGGAAGATCCCACATGCTGCGGAGCGGCTGGGCCTGTGAGCCATGGCCGCAATATCTTGTCAAGATAATCAGTTGGTTACTATGTGTCACATGTAATATTTAGAGAAGTCCAAGCTATTAATATATTAAAGATATTTGTTTTACATTTTCTAATCAGTTATTACTGAAGCTAACATATAAAATCTTAATATATTACACTGTACGTTTTTTGAGCACAAGTATAATGATTAAAAAAATAAATTGCAGATTTTTTTCTTTAAATAGCTGTATTTTTTTCTAAATTAAATCAGCTATTGATTTGCTTCCAAAGTCATTTGCCTCCCATCTTTTTTTCTCCCAACGATCAACATCTTGTCTACTTCACTGTTTATTAAGACTTTAAATAGCAAGAGGCCCAGGCAGAATGAAAAAAAAATTATATTAAATTCATTTAGTCACTTGAAAGCTATCATAGAAGTTGTAGTAGGAAAAATAACAGAATTATTAGGAGTACTGCAATGGAGAGTTCATCTGACACTTGAGTTTTATACTCCTCAGGATAATAGGTATTGAGCTTTCACACTATTAGCAGACACCTTATATGTTATATGATGGCATATAACATAATTTGCCTCCAAATCTTATTGTGATCTCACCATTGCTTTTTGTGTTGGCTCTGAGTTTTCATTTTCAATTGGAACCATAACTCATCCCAATTGTGAAGATTGCCTGGACTCTGGCTTGGAACATTTCCAAACCCAAGGTACCTTCCTCCCTGAAAATGTGGAAGATCTCTTCACCCAGACGCAGAGACACATAAGGATCTGGTTTGTCATGCTTTACTTCAGGGTGATCCTAACATGACTTTATGTACTCTTATTATCTTTACTCCTAAAGGTAGAAAACAAAGGATTCAACTCTTAGGAACTATCCCTCTCATCTGACAAATGGGAAAATTTCTGTACGCTTTCCCTTGCCAAGTTACCTCATTCCTCTCTCACATTCACTCAGTAATTCACCAAATATTCATAGATCCCTTATTCTGTGCAAGGCAGTGAACTCATCACTGTAGGAAGGACTGAGACATGGGTCCAGGTCTGACTCTCCATCCCCTTGGTTTGTGAAGATGTTGAGGTCTGGTAGTGGATGGGACAGATACCCAGCCCTTAAAAACAAAGTCCCCCCTTAAATACCTTATGAAAGAAGGAGGGATATCGTGCATAAATAAAATAATAGTGGTTAATAATTATAGTAAAGTTTATTCCTTTACTCACTCAAGAGCAATCCTCTCTGGGCAAGTGCCTTGAGACTTCCTTCCGGATTTGAAGCGTGCACTTACAGAAGGAAGCTGAGGGCTGTTGCTAGTGCTATGCCTGTCATGGAGGAGGGGAGAAGCAGGGAATGAAAAGGCTCTTCCATTCCCTCGGCAAAGGCAGCGCTGCAGCTGGGGCCACGGTCTGCTCTGCTGATCCACGGCCTCCCGAGAGAGCATGTGCTCCTCTGAAGATCTCAGTCTTAGCCACCAGCCTCTGGCAGCAGCCAGGAGATGGGGAAGACAGTTAAATGAACCACTTAATTTCATAGAATGAGGGTAAATATTTTATTTTTCTTCCAAATCAAGAATGTCTACTCAATTTAAACTTTTACCTGCCGTCTCTCTTCCTCAGAACCTGGACTGTGAATTTCTGTTTAACAAGCGTGTCAGAAACTCCTTACCCCATCAGGTTCCTCAGCTGTAAAATGAGAAGGTAACAGATGTTCCTAAGGTTCTTTCCAAATGAAAATAAATATGATTTTTAAATCAATAGAATTTCAAGGGGCTCACAATTGACTGTTAAGAAAATGAATATAAAAAAAGCAGTTTGCATATTTTCCTATTGACCTTTTTTCTACCATTTTAAGGTTACTTATTGTTATGTATTGATCCCACTTTTGAGATTATTACTCCCTCCACTGGCATCCCTGGATTAAAACAAGCAAAAATTTAAAGGTTAATACCCTCTTTTAAAGTTTTAAACACACACACACACACACACACTATGGGTGATACAATATGGAAATGAAAGCCCTACCAAAACGTAACTCCAGTGTTTCTCAAACTTTAGCAAGTATTAGAATCTTCTACCTAGGTAGGTAAAGCAGAGCCCTAGAATGAATGTTTCTAAGAAGTTCCAGGTGATACTGATGCTGCTGGTCTGGGACCACACTTTGAGAACCACTGCTATTTAGCACTATTCCCTTGGAGACACAGCCCCAGTGTCTATTCTCTTCAAATCTCTTAAAGTCATGATGTATCTCAGGCAATCGTTTCTCCCCTCTATTTGTCAATTATCAGTGAGTCCTGAGGATGATGGTGTTTTTTTTTGTTTTTTTTTTTTTCATGTCAAAGCACTTTCCATCTATTCCTAATCAATTGTGGGCTGATTTCTCTGTTCCCTTGAGTATTTCCTTGAAAGGACTTCAAGTCACTGTAAAGCTTGCATTTTAATATCTAGCATGAAACTTTCCTTTTTGTTTTTGCAGCAGATTAAGAACTACCACTAGCAAGCATATCCGTTTTTAATCCCCCAGCCATCGTGGTCCAAAACTTTTAACTCCTGTGTTTCCCAGAACAGGAAATAAATGGAAGGATGAGAGGACACTCAAACCAGGGTAGTGAGGCAGAGTGTTTGTAGTGCATTTAGCTCATGTTCCTAGAGGTACAGTGTCTCTTGTACCAAGTTTCCATCTTTGCTTTAAGCAGGATAGGAGCCCAAGATTGCAGAAGGAAGGATTCTGTTTAAAAAATTTATTTTGTGGTATTTGGATAGATAGTCCTTACTAACATAGAAGCAGTTTTATACCTACAGGACTAACTAAAGGAAATGCTCTTCAATTAATCCTTCTTTGTAATGAATGTTCTCAGTCCCTGTCTTCTAAGAGGGATCTAGAGAATAAATTACCCTGGGAAGTTTGTGGTATAGCACAGAAGGAGGAAGAAGGGGTGCTTATTTGCATGAAATAAAACCCATAATTTTTTTTTAAAGTACTTAGATGACTTAATTTCTTAAAAAGCTGATACCGTATGCTAGGGATACGGGTGCATATCCTATTCTCTTTTCATCTGCCAATATAAGAAATCAAGGCTGATGTCTTGTTAGAGTGCAAGCATTTCAACAAAATGAAACAAGACAATTCTAGGGGCTTATTTAGCAGCCCTCTTTCAAGATGATAAAGCAAGGTCCACTCCTCTGTTATAGGCCCCTTTCCCCACTTCCCTTCCTGCCCATAAGTGGGTCTCGGCATTTGGCAGGAAGAGGAGTGACTCAGGAGGAGGCCAAGGGGAACAGAGAGCAGAGGGCTGCTGGTGTTGACTGCATGGCCTGGGATGATTTCACCTCAGTTCTAAAAAGAGCCAAGCTTTATTTGCAAACAAGCTTGCTGAAGCCAGCCACTCATCACAGGCTTTCCAAGTTCAGGCCACCCAGTGGGTCTCCCAGGTGCTAAAACATTTCTCTCCCATTCATGGTTGTTTATGACATATTTAAAAACCTGCATGTATGTTCGCAGTACGTGGTAGTGGTGGTGGTGGTGGTGTGTCCGGGTAAGGGTGACTCTGCTTCAGGATTCACTATCTTCTGTTACGCTCTATCTTAGGCTTCCAAAATTCTTTTCCTCTAATGCTTCTGAATTAGAACTTTCTGTCAAATTTTATCTATTCAACAGAACTTCAAGCCTCCCTTTAAAATGACTTAAATATGTCAAATAATTTTTTTTAAAGTCACTCACTTCATGACATCCTTGACATTTCACATTTCCAGAAACATTTATCGTATCTTACTAAAGAGATGTCACACAAACCTTACTCAACACATTGCCTTGGCTCTAGTGGCTGTGTTGTGAATTATTGCTGTGGTCAGAAGGTATAGTATGTCTCCATGACTTTTATCAGTATAGATTGACCAAAACATTTATTTTTCTATATTTCTTATATTTTATTTTATTCTTTAATTAGAATGAGGTACTAGAGTGGCCACTCCTTTTGTAAGTGTGAATATCCTCATTTCTATTGCCATTTATAATGCAAAGATAGATGTTTCCTATTTATTTACTCCGGCCAGGGGCATTATTTATTTATAGAGCTGATAATGTTACATGACTCTTGTGAACTGATCTGTATCAGGGTTTTGCTGTTGTTCTAAATTTTGCTTTCCATTTAATTGCAACCTTGAGCTAATACAGATGTCCTTTGCTTTTAGCTTTTCATTAGGTATTCAGGTCAAGAAGATAACAGACCTCCTGTTTGTTTGAACCCTGTGTGAAAGCAGAATGCCTCTGAGGAATTTCTAAGAATTGTATCTCTTCAAGGCTGAAGCTGCTGTTCTCATCAGTTTGATTTGATTTTTTGATCTAGATTTGATTTTTTTGCGATTTGTGATGTAGTTGTGTACACATACTGAGGAGTTGCTGAGACAGTGAACATAAAGGATTGGCCTCTACGATATGACTACCAGAGGGCCAGGAAGGGGGCTGGGGAGAGGACAGCTGTCAAGGGCTTGTTTTGCCTTTGCTGCTCGTGAAAAACGATAGCCTTCTCTTGTTGCCTCCCTTCTCCCCAAAGATTCTGTGAGTCTCATCACAGGAAAGCCCTGACACATACTCAGGTTTGCAGAGACAGATGCTTGATAACCAATGTACCTCAAACAGCTTTAGGCCCTGGCACATAAGAAGACTGATTCTTTTTTTTTTTTTTTTCGGTACGCGGGCCTCTCACTGTTGTGGCCTCTCCCGTTGTGGAGCACAGGCTCCGGACACACAGGCGCAGCGGCCATGGCTCACGGGCCCAGCCGCTCCGCGGCATGTGGGATCTTCCCAGACCGGGGCACGAACCCGTGTCCCCTGCATCGGCAGGCGGACTCTCAACCACTGCGCCACCAGGGAAGCCCAAGAAGACTGATTCTTTTGAAAGGGAGCCAAACCAATGTAAACCAGAGCAGTCTTTCTAAACAGAAAAATGTTATTAGTCATGAAAGTGATTTTACCCCTTCATCCTGTAATCTCAAGTCTACAAATAAATACTGATGATAATGATGAGGAGGATGATGATGACTTAATCCCTATATATCTAGGGATCCACATTGCTTATTTTCAGAACAAAGACACATTCCAGAGGCAGAATTTAGCAGCAAGGAAAAATTTTTTTTTTCTTTAACGTCTTTATTGGAGTATAATTGCTTTACAACAGTGTGTTAGTTTCTGCTTTATAACAAAGTGAATCAACAGCAAGGGAATTTTAAAAAGTGATTACGTTCTTTGCTTTTATTCATTGAAGAACATTAGATGGATATGATTTATAACACAGGATAGCACAGTTTAAAAGCCCCTTCCGGGACTTTCCTGGTGGCACAGTGGTTAAGAATCCACCTGCCAATGCAGGGGACACGGGTTCGAGTCCTGGTCCGGGGAGATCCCACATGCCACGGAGAAACGAATCCCATGCACCACAACTACCGAGCCCGCGTGCTACAACTACTGAAGCCTGCTGCCTAGAGCCCGTGCTCCGCAACAAGAGAAGCCACTGCAGTGAGAAGCCCGCGCACTGCAAAGAAGAGTAGCGTCCGCTCGCTGCAACTAGGGAAAGCCCACATGCAGCAACAAAGACCCAACGCAGCCAAAAATAAATAACTTAAAAAAAAAAAGCCCCTTCCTCCACCCTTCAATTTTCCTGTGCTCCAGGATCTCTTCTGTGTTAGTGCTCTAAAACTGTCCCTCCAGCTCTGCCTTACACTGAACTTTTTTTCTTCTTTCCTGCTCTTGTTGTGGGAGGTACCTTGGCTTCTATTCCAGCAATCCAAAAAAAAGAGGAAAAAAAAGGTCTTCTTTAAGGAGAAGAGAGAAGGGGACGCCTGGGCAGGCATTGTTTTTACTGGATTCCTGGATTTGGTTTTGGAAGTCGAGGACCAGGAAAGGCATCCTACTTCATAATTTTGATAGTTAATAATTTTTGCTGCAGCACAATAGCCACTTTTGATTATGCTATTAAATAATCTTTGCTGCAGCACAATAGCCACTTTTGATTATGCCATTACCACAATGCAACCACGTGTCAGATGCTGTATTTGTGTTTTATCATTTAAGTTTTACTAGCCCCGTTACAAAGAAGAGACGTCTGAGCTTTTGAAAGGATAATTAATATTCCCAGAGCACATTGGCTAAATGCAGGTAAGTCAAGATCTGAATTCAAACATTTCTTCCCCCAAATTTTGTGCATCTGCCACTAGTCACTATGCCTGTTATCTTAAAGGATTAATTCAAACGGAAACAAATCATTCATGTATGTCATTTAGATTAAATGCTGGTCAACGTGTAAAGGTACAAAACTATGATTAAGTAAATCATTATCCAGCAACTTAACAGACCTATGTAGCCTTTGAAACTTACAAAATAATGATTGATAAAAAAATTAAATGATGTTTATAATACATACAATTATAACCATTTAAAACTAAGCATGCACAGAATTAAAATTCATAAAAGTCATAAAGATGCAAAATATGTCTATTAAGGGGAAGGGAAAAGGGTTATATTTTTCTCTAAGACGATTTAAACTTTATATGACTTTTGTTTGTCGTTTGATGAAAGAGTGTCATTCCTGGGATTGTACTGACTCCGCTGACTACAAGCTTTGCAAATTCCAATTCAAGCTGGCAAAGCAAAACTCCCATTATTTTGGTGGATTTAGACAATTCCTGTTTCTACCAAAATGTACTTGAAGGTAGCAAAGCCTAACAAAAACAAACAAAAAAACCCAACAAAAAACCAAAACCCCAAATCCCTGCCCTTCTTCCCTGCAGGGGGCACTGTGGGCTTGTTTACATCCAAGACTCCTAGTGCCAGCCCCAAGCAAAGTGGTAAATTAGCGAAGTCTGACCTCTGCCTGCCTTGAGGCCCTTTCCTCTGATGTCGGACTCTAGCTATCCCTGGTCCACCTGGCCACTCGGATAGTCATCCTAGTATAAAAGACTGGTGTCATTTCAAGTGTGACGTCTCTGGGGGTACTTGTGTCAAATCTCAAAGCCTCACTCTCCAAGGGAAATGGAGACCCTAAGCTAAACTGAATGGAGGCATTGTTAGGAAGGCAGGAAAGATACACTTAAAGCCAGGCTCCCTCTGCTGTCCCAAATCACCTTTTTTGCTGGTGGTAAGACAGCCTTCCTGAGGGCTGTATCTTCAGAGGAAAATGTTTTTGGTTTTTTTTTTGCGGTACGTGGGCCTCTCACTGTTGTGGCCTCTCCCGTTGCGGAGCACAGGCTCCGGACGCGCACGCTCAGCGGCCATGGCTCGCGGGCCCACCCGCTCCGCGGCATGCGGGATCTTCCCAGACCGGGGCACAGACCCGCGCCCTCTGCATCGGCAGGACTCTCAACCACTGAGCCACCAGGGAAGCCCTAAATAAATTTTTAAAAATTTATTTATTTATTTATTTTTGGCTGCGTTGGGTCTCCGTTGCTGCACGTGGGCTTTTCTCTAGTTGTGTTGAGTGGGGGTTACTCTTCGTTGCGGTGCGCGGGCTTCTCATTGCGGTGGCTTCTCTTGTTGTGGAGCACGGGCTCTAGGTGCACGGGCTTCAGTAGTTGTGGCACACGGGCTTCAGTAGTTGTGGCACACGGGCTTCAGTAATTGTGGCACACGGGCTTCAGTAGTTGTGGCACACGGGCTTAGTTGCTCCGGGCTCAGTAGTTGTGGCGTGCGGGCTTAGTTGCTCCGAGGCATGTGCGATCTTCCCAGACCAGGGCTCAAACCCGTGTCCCCTGCATTGGCAGGCGGATTCTTAACCACTGCGCCACCAGGGAAGCTCCTTTTAAATAATTTTTGTGAAATGTATCTGGCATCTGGGTGTTCTGCTGCAGGAGGAATTAAAAAGACCTGTCTACCCTCTTGCCAGAAGCAAACTATCCTAGCTAGCCATCTTGTATCCCTTATTTTTTTTTTTTTTTTTTTTTGCTGTACGCGGGCCTCTCACTGCTGTGGCCTCTCCCGTTGCGGAGCACAGGCTCCGGACACACAGGCTCCGCGGCCACGGCCCGCGGGCCCAGCCGCTCCGCGGCACGTGGGATCCTCCGGGATAGGGGCACGAACCCGTGTCCCCTGCATCGGCAGGCGGACTCTCAACCACTGCGCCACCAGGGAAGCCCCGTATCCCTTATTTTTGATTCTTAGTAGGTAACTGTCATGTTTTTGTTAAATGCAATAATAAGCACATTCATCAGATCACTGTTAAAAACAAAACTGAGATACTATCAGCTTCATTTCTGAGCAGCAGTTTATCCCAAATATACGTGTTTTCTCAGCTGACCTTTTTATTCATTGTTTGACTTTGGAATTTCAAGAAAACAATATAAGAGAAATAACGTCAAAACAGCCCTTTTAATTTTCTTTCCAAAGCAACTTTAGATGATGCATTGCCATTTGTAACTTGGTCCCTTTTCTGGAGTGGTTTTCTTTGTCTTAGCAAACAAATAACAACAACAAAAATCTCTGACGTCTCTAAATATTCTATTTTTCCTAGAGCTTCTATGATATCTCTGTAGTGTAAGTAAATCTGAAAAGCTTTGTGGATAAATGTTTGAAAATGAATTTTATATCATTTCTAAAATCTGGCGAGGGAAATTATCTCTAAAGATATCAATCTCATTGACTTGGCAGCTTAATTAAACCTTAATCACCTTTTCAATATTTTCATTGTTGAGGAGTGCATGTTCCCATAAGGTAAAGAGTCAGCCATCTAGAACTTGAAAGATAAATATATAATTTTCATAAAGGTCCTGAAATCCTTAGACACTGGTTGAGCAATAACAGAATTAAATAGAACTGTCAGCACTGAATCTATCAGTGAGACTGAGAGTCATAGCCAGTGACCTGTGCTCCAGAGGGAGGAGCCTGGACCCTTGTGCAAGAGAGGGTATTTGAAAATGTCACTGTTTTAAATCTAGAGTTTAATACAGAATTTAAAACAATTGGTGAGATAGATTCACAGCCACTATTAGAAAAGTAGGGAGTAGATTATAAATTCTGAGGACAGGAACCCATGTCTCTCTTGTGTACTGTCGCATTCCCAATACCTAAGAAAGTTCCTGCCACAGAGTAAGTGCCCAATAAATGTTTGCTGGAAAATAGATGGGATGAACACAAACAGGAAGGGACAATAAAGCTTTATAGTTTTATGTACAGTTCGGATTCTCAGCTGAGAGCCTTCCCATGAATCCGAACTCTGCCCATTTACAGCTTAACAGTAGGAGAAGACTGCAAGATTGTTAGAGAGAAAATAGCAATCATTATTTCACTTTCATTCTAAATACGTTCTAAAAAATACTTATACAGACACCCAGCATGGATAAATATCAGGTTAATTTTTAGAAGTCAGATATAAAAACGTAAACTAAAATGTTTGGTAATACTTATTACTTTGTGAAACATCCTAACAACTGCAAAAATATAATCAATTGATAAATTACAAGTCAAACATGGTAAGGTATTATATGAAAGAATATATTCATTCAAACTTTTTAGAAGTTCTACGAATATGTTAAATCAAAGGTAGCAGTAGGGGCTGGATTTGAGAGTATTTTAGAGGCATATCTAGAAAGCTACTAAGGAAATCAGAATTTGGGAGTTATGCCAGTTCTGTTCTGAGAAACAGTATTTCATAATAGTAAAATAATTCCTATTTATTTTATGTAAAATATAATGAATTTCAGTTCTTAAATTATAAGCTTTTTCCAAAGGTAACATGCAGTGTATGTTTTTTTTTTCCCAAAAGAACATAAGAATGTTGAGAAGAAAAATTGGTGTGCAATTTTGTTTTTACATAATTCAGATCCCTATCTCTCCCCAAAAGTGCACTTTCAAAGTGGAAAATGAAGAGGGCAGCTCATAGGAAAAAATGATTAAACAAAGTCTTTTTGATTAATGACTTAAATCAAAATTTGAATGGATATGTTTAAATCAGTTCCACCCTGAAACACCCTTAGAATACTTTGCTAAAGATTATTAATTTATTCTAATGGGTTAGAATTTGCATTTTATTTGTCACATAGAAATCACTGCTATTGTTGAGCTGACAGATGGTCAATCCTCAACAGACTGCAGTTTATTAGAAGGAAAGAGGAACATTACACCCCAACGTATCTGGGGAACATGCCCAGCCCTGTTCCTCCAGCTTCAGAAGCTTTTCTCCTTTATTTCTCCCAGTGGGATTCAATTCTTTTGCAGTGTTCCTTCCTCAGGACTGCTTTGGTCTCTGCTTGAAATCAACAGAAACTTTAATCTGAAGGTCAGAAGTTTTCATTTTGCTTATTCCTCTTGTATTAGCAACACAAGAAATTTGTTTTTTTCTGTATTCAGTAAAAGGATACAAAGCCAGCTTCCTACAAAACACAGACAACTTAAAAATGGTTCAGTTCTAGTGGGATAAAATACTGACTGTGGATTCAAAGTAAACAAAAAGAAACAAAGAAAATATCTACTATTTTCATCACCTCAGCTATTGCTCAGAGTATTATTTCCAAATCCCATTTATACAGTACACATTAGTCATCACTGTTTATTTGAACTTGTTTTCATTAACTGGGTAAATAAATTTCCTGGTTATTTCCCAAAGGGCTGGCATAGCAACACTTGGTTAGACTGATCTCTCTAACTTCCTAGCTTCCTGTCTCTCTCTCCAGCCTGAATTACAAACTCTCCATTTCTCTCTTTTTAGCACCTGTTTCTGCCACCTTCAGTAAAAATTTGTAGTTTGTTCTAAATGAATTCTCTTGGGTTTGAAAGCCAAAAATAACTCATAACTCTAGCAATATATCATCTATATTCATTGAAATTGTAAAGATTTCTCCCAGAAAATTTCTACTTGAAAAACCTATCATCTTAATAATGTTCCTGTTATTCCCAGCACATTTCTAGAATTTGTAATCACTATAGTGTTCTTGCTTTATCAAGTAAATTAATATACAAAGGAAAGTGCTATGGAATCTATTAAAAAATAATCCTACTCAATTAAGGAAACTACAGAGAGAAATGATTCATTTCCCATAATATCAAGAAGCAGAATTGTGAGCACACTGCTGCATAAATTAACTCTTCTTATCTTCTGGAAAGCAGAAGATCATTCCTACAGATAAAGTGTTTCCTTCCCTCAGGAAGCAAGAAACAAAACAATAGTTCCCAAATAACGACGGATCTTGGGTGCTGATGAAATACTGGTAGAAAGATGAAGATTTCACAAACACTGGTACCAATCTGAGAGGTGAGTTCTCAAATCAAGGAAGGAGGGTATGAATTTTGTCACAAAATTCAACATACAATTTTAGTAACAAAAATAAAACTTAAGCTGAAATTTATATAAACTATTATATAAGTCCAACATTCAGCAAATCCAAGTAAATAGTTACAGCTATAAAATGAAATGGCGAAGGTTTAATTCACCAGGTGAACAGAATCCAACTTGATCTTTCAGTTGTGCTGGTTCTATCTCTGGATTATTGCCTGATTGGGGAAAAGGATGAACTTTTCATTTTAACAAGGAAAAATGCAATTTCTGGATGAATTTTCCTTGTTCATTTATAAATGGGTCTTCTTTATGAATCACATGGTGAAGTCAATTCTTCTCATAGAACCTACACTGAATAGATGGTTTTGTGTCAATATTTATTCGTGTACTTTATCCCAAATTATGGTATAAGAATAACTTAGGAGGAAGCTAGACAAGATAAACTTTCACATTTGCATATACAGTAGAATTAGACTGTCCATGATGCCTCAATGCTCCGTGACTGTTCTCAACCATCAAATATTCTAATCCTGCATTGACCAATATGGTAGCTGCTAGCTAGACATAACTATGTAAATTAAGGTAAAAATTCAGTTCTTCAGTTTTGAACTGGCCACATTTCAATGGCCAATCGCTATACTTGGCCACTCATTATTATATTGGACAGTGAGGATATAGAATATTTCTGCCATTGCAGAAATGTTCTATTGGACAGTGCTGCTGGTCTGATCCTGTAACTCACCCGGATAATTTACTTCGTTAATAATGATTTTTTTCTTATTCAGCAATTAATATTGTTTATTATACGAAATTCATGCCAAATGAATTTACTTATAATCAGCTAATTCTATGATGCACAGATAACTACTAAATACTTGGTATTTATTGTTGGTGCTTTTTCTAAGCATATAAAAAATTTTTTTAAATGCAACATACTAAACACTGTTTTTATACTTTTATATCTCCTAAAATTATGAACATTTCTGTATGTTATTTTAAAAATCTACATTATTTTACATGGCTGCATAATAGTTATTCAGACTACTGCTATCTTTGAAGTTATTTATGATCACTTTCTTAGGTAAATCCTGGAATTAGAAGTCATGTGTGTTAATTTATTTCTGAAACTTCACTTTCAGGAGCTGAATTCTGAAAGAGAGAGAAGTCTGAACCCAAGTGTCCTCATCTGTGTAAACCAAGATTTCATGAAATAACTTCCATCCCCTTCCAGCTTTCCAAGTCTAAGAATGTTTTCAATGAGTGCCAAAATCTGAAGTTACTAAAAAGGAAAAAAGAAACAAACACATAGGCTTGAGAAAACAAATTTAAGAAATCCGTGTTTTCTCTCTTGGACACATACAGTATTACATGAGTTCAGGGATTTGGAAGAGCAGGGAAAGATACGACCATGGGGTGGCAGTGGCACACAATGAGCTTTATTCCGGTGCTGCTTTGAGAGGTTTGCATGGGGGAGGTGGAGGGGTAGATGGGAAGTTCCACCAACCATGAGACCTTCAGCAAACAATGGTGTGGGGTCGCCACCCCAAAGAAAAAGAGAACAAGAGCATTCCTGTGAGAGAGAGGAAACGGAGAGGGAAGTTACATGTCCAGGGGTGTCACGCTGCAGCACGATGAGTCTCTGGGTCAGAGAGCTCCAAAGGGCGGCAGGGACTTGGGGGCTTTTAAAGTCCCAGGGTTTGTTTATCTAAGGCTAACAGATGTTGGGTACAGTTTCATAGGAAATGCAAAGCAGGCAGGCTCTAAATGACTAAAACCTATGCTTACTGGGGGGTATATTTAAAACAATTTGGATCTGCCAGAATTTGAGTTTAGGACTGGCCGGCTTTTGAGCTAATGGTCCTGGCCTGCTGTGAACAAATTAACAACATTGGGCCAACATACACAGGCCATCTTTGGCTCATTTATGTAACAAGTGTAAATTACATCTTATTATTCAGTCATCTAATCTGCAAACATTAAATGCTTACTCTGTTCTGGGCACTGTGCCAGGAGATCCTACAAAGTTGAATAAGATGCAGTCCTTGACCTCAGGGGGCTTATGGTCCTGGAAGAGGGCCTCTTGAATGGAAGAGTGGTACCCTGAAACACCAAATGGGAAGCTGTGGATCTTTTATTCTTCATGGGTTTTCCTGGTATAACCATGTAACTGCTAATTACAATGGGGATACTAGACAAACACTTGAAAAATGTGTTACAATCTCCATTACCTCCATCCCCATCAGCACCCCCTGAAAACAGGTGCAATTCAATATTATCATAATTCATGTATACATAGGGATGGAGATGGAGGGTCCTGGACAGGTATTAGGGAAGACTTCTATCATTATGATGTACAAAATTAAACCTGTTCTTCACTTCCTTTTTCCTCTGAAACCAGTTAATCTGGCATTCCTACTTCTGTCAACCTTACTATTGTTCCATCAACCTGACCTAGAAATTGCAAAATTATGTTTGCCTCCATCTTCTCCCTCAAAACAAACATACAGTCAGTTGATAAGTCATGTGGATTCCACTCTCGTGGTGACTTTATTGCGCCTCTTTTCCTTTCTGTGCCCACAGCCTGGTCCTGGTTCAGGTGTTCATTTCCTCCAGCAGTTGTTGCCTAACGCATCTCCTACTCCCAAATCCTGGGCTATTCATTGCTCTCAGGTTGTTTTCCTATAAATACAGTTCTAATGTTGTCATTCCTCTGTTCAAAAGTCTCACAGCAAACTCCTCACTCTGGCACTCAGGACCCTACACGATGATCCCAATGATCCTGATCGTCTACTATCACCAACCTATATCCTATATTATAAACTCAGGTGCCACAAAGCACCAGCATTCCCCAGAACTTGTTTTGCAATTTCTTTCTCAGTGTCTTTACTCATGCAATATTTTCTTCCCCAAACAATCAACCCAAACCCTGCTTATCAAAACCGGATCTAAATTTCAAGGCTAAACACAAAAGCGCCATCTTCAGGAAACCTTTCCTGATTTTTTTTTTTTTGCGGTACGCGGGCCTCTCACTGTTGTGGCCTCTCTCGTTGCGGAGCACAGGCTCCGGACGCGCAGGCTTAGCGGCCATGGCTCACAGGCCCAGCCGCTCCGCGGCATGTGGGATCCTCCCGGACCGGGGCACGAACCCGTGTCCCCTGCATCGGCAGGCGGACTCTCAACCACTGCGCCACCAGGGAAGCCCCTGATTTTCTTAATTAACTGAAAACTCACCTGGCCTTTAACGAGAACTTTCTCTGGACTTCTTAGACAACAGCCTCACTCTACCTTGTGGGTAATCATTTGTGTATTTGTTTTCTTCCTCTATAAGACTGAACTTTGAGCAAGACTATTATTCACTTATGTAAGCCCTATGTCTATCACAACAATTAAAATGTGTTGCACTCTTCATTATAGAACACAATGCACTTCATATGGACACAGTGGTTTTGACTGACTGTTGACTAGGCAAAAGGTTCATTAATGATAAAAATTCTGGTAATATGGACAAGTATTTAGTCAAAATTTAGTCAAAATACATTAGATGCCTAAAAAAGAACACATATACACGCAGTCAACTTTATGACTCGTTGCTATAAGGAAAAGTTATATGTGTTTGAGATATTTTTTATCCAGATAGAATTTTCATATAGTGAGGGCTATATGAATTCTTTAGGCTAGATAGTCCTGATAGTAATAAAAAAGGCATAAGAAGCCTGCAAGAAGATTTTGATTTTTTTGGTCTTTAGCATGAAAAATTTTGTTTTGCTAAAAATCTAAGTTCAGAATGGGAACCAATCTCAGTTGTTGCGACCACTGTTGATATTAATTTACAAATGAGCAACAAAAGGACTGAGGTAGTGAAAAACAAATTTTACAAATATTCTGTGATTTACTGGCAGGAGGATTTAATTAACAAAAATATTAATATGCAGAAAATATTAATAAATGATTACTGGAGTGAACAGGACATGAGCCTGTTTTCAGATATGGTATTCATCCAGATAAAGTCACAGACAGGTGATGTGAAGGTTCCATAATGTTTTCAATTCGAGATTCAGAGAATTAGAGATAAATGTAAAACACAGGAAATCTATTTTATAGAATTAACTGTGTCACAGAACTGATGGTAAAATAATTAATTTTCACAGAAAAACTGGTATAAGCAGTACTATAAACTAAAAAGATAGCCAATAAATGACAGCTAACTTTAATGATGCAATGACCTCATAACAACCTATGGGTCATCAGATGAATTTTAGATCTAGGAAAGGTTGGGTAAAATCCAGGTGCTTGACTTCCTCTAGTAATAAACTGATTTTCAGTAAAGATCTGGCAACTCAAAACTTTTCGAGTTATTTAAACCACAATGGCTCCATCGTCCCCTGAAACTTATTTTTCCCTTGGTACAGAGTTTTGGGGAGGCTACTGCCAGAGGCCTCAAGTCTGCAGTGATGGGTATCTAATTTTAATAGTGCACCTCTAGGTGAGCACATTACTGGGGGCTGACTCATGGTTACTAGAGTCACCAGAACCAGCTTCCTCTCACCCAAGTTGCTGGGAAGTGGGCTTCTTCATGAGATAGTTGCTGTGGAGTCTGCCCCAGAACCAGGACAGACAGTCTTGAAGGGTATTTTGAGACACCACAGTTTATTGCTTTCCCTTGGGAGACTGTGAATAAACACTGCTGAAAATTCTCGTCCTTTGGGTTTCCCCTTTCTAGAATAAATGCAGACTATACCATCTGTCCCGTAAAAAAAAATTGTTTATTCTAATCATCTTTATTATCAGATCTGGATACTGCTTCCAAATCTCCACAGCAACATGCATTCTTCCTTTTCACTCAGATCTTAATGCTCTCTGTTCATACATCTGTGTACCCCATGATGAAGTAAACACTAATTATGTGGTACCTTATATAACAATCTATTTACCTTCTGCTTGTCTGAACAAAAAGCTCCTTGAGAGCAGGGATCCTTTTTAATTGTCCCATATCCAGCTACTGCCTGGTATAAGATGGATGCTCAAAAAAATATTTGTAAAATGAGCGAATGAATAGTAGACTTTGGCCACTATCATGTATGTATTCAAACTATTTTCATTCAGAGAAAGTGACTTTACAAACTTCAATGAAAACTAACTTCACCTGCTACGTATTAAGGGATCCACTTTGCACCACCCAAGGATATAAGCTTCCTAAGGAGGTAAATTTTTTGGCTGCTTCTCAAACTGGACTCACTGGATCCTTTGGTCAAGTGGGCTAAAATGTCACAAATCGCCCACCATCCCCAGCATCTGTCCCTCATCTTACCACATAGTTATGTTCTAAATTTAAGTGTATATTGAGAATGGCAGAGGCATGTCCATGAACAGGCAAAATAAGTCCCTAAAAGGGACAGAAGTCCTTAAAAAAAAAATAGCTCTTCTACTTTTTCATCCCTATGCTGAAAATCAACTTGATTTCATACAAATGAATGAAAACTGAAATGTCTGAACAGAAGGTTAATTACTAGCTACAATGAGCAAATGGAAGAGAATTAATAACAGCTTCTGAACTGCCAGGTAATTGCTGGCCAACAGAAAAGACTGTCTTTGAACTGAAATTTGGAGGGGGGAGGAATCAGTTTTAATAGGACTCTGGGGATTTAAAAATCCCTAGTAAAGAATTCAGCTGTCATCCTGATCATGGAAATTAATCCTAGCATCAAAACTAGCTGAGCACTGAATATCAGGCAGGAAGTGCTGACCAAGTAAATTTTTAAACTAAGAAATTGTTATATTAGCATATAAGTTATATCAAATATTTTAGACATCAAAGATGTATTTGTAATAAAATGTATTGTTCACTTCTCAATATATTAACAAATAGTTTGTGTAATTATGCAGACATTGAAAATCTACTCGACTTTGAGTCCTAATCCCGATTTTGTTACACTAATAGCAAAATTATTGATATAACTATGAATCTCACTAAAACTGCATAATTTGTGAGGAAGTCCTTTCTATTCTCTCTGCTCCTATTTTTCCCAATGATAAGGCCAAGTCTTCCAGCACTTAGTTGCTCCGAGGCATGTGCACCTATTTATTAGTTGAGTTTGTTTTTATGCCATCAATCATTACTTGTTCAAATATTTAGTGACGATTATTTTTAAAAACTCTGGAAATCCATAAGTATTGCACAAGCTATATAAATATCTGAATTTATATGTATGCACATATAAAAAAATACACCAAAGTTCACCTGAATTACTCTCCAATTTAAGATCTGAGCAGAGGACTTCGATGATTTAATACTGAATTCTAAGGCAGCACAGCAATAAACTCATAAGCCACATATCATTTCCCTTTGCCAGGTTTAACAAAGTGGATGGAGAAAGAAGAAAGATGGGAACATGTAATGATAATAATAATATTTCATATTCATTAAGGCCGGATTAGGCTGCAGCTATTCACATGAGAGAGGGTAGGGGAAAATGCGTATGAAATAATCCGAGGGTCCCATCTGGTTGAGTTATTTTCTTTTTAAAAGGTATTTTTCAGACTAAAGACAGCTGAGAGGCTCCAGAGACCTTAGTAGCCTCCTCTTCTGGTCCTGACCAGATCTGAGTCAGGACACCCAGCTTCAAAGAGCTGCCTCTCCAGGAGGCCAGCGCTACCCTTTCCTTGCTTGAGCTTCAACCTCAGAAAAGAAGTTCAGGACGACAGGCTCTAAGAACAAACATTGCACTGGCTCCTTTGTTTTGGAAGAAAGGCAGAGTATGAGGTTCTGGGTCACTTTTGTCAAGGAAATCAGATCAAAAGGGATGTACAGAGGGTCAGGTCACGGTGAGTGCACGAACTCTAGTCCTGCCAAAGCAACCCCGGATCTTGGCAAAACTTGTTCCTGAGTCCAAAGTGGATCCCCACCACTGAGGTCTTCAGCATCCCCAGAAATCAACAGTGTCGTCAAGTGGAGGAGGGGCCCCAAGAAGACTTCCAAAAGCAGCCCCAGGTGGGAAGGGAGCAGAAAGGCTCTTTTCCTCCACCAGAGAGCAGTACCTTTTTGCAAAGCCCAGCATTTGGTGCCTGCCTACATCTGTTGTCGCAATCAAGATGTTACCAGAGCTCCTGTGTTGCCTTCATATTCAGAAGCATAGGAATTGCAGGATAAAAAAGGATCGGATCGCTGCTTCCCAATGAATGAAAGTTGGTGATAAACGTATAGTAGTTTTATATTAAACAAAATCCATTTCTGCTCTCCTCCTGCATCCAGTACTGATTTCCAAGATGCTTCCCAACTGCCTCTTAACATCTGACTCGAACAAACGCTTTCATCCTCACCTTCTGTAGAATACTTCAATTTTCCCATTAAATTAATGCATGCCCAGCTCACTGGGTGAACACATTAATAAATACTTAAGAAAAAAATTTTGGTAAGATTAACAACCATTTCCATTCAAAATAAGGTGATAACTAACCAGTTCTTAAAATGGCCATTTGAATGGTTTTAGTGGCCTGCTTTAGAAACTTTGGGATGGGTGTTTAAAAAAATAAAAAGACAAAAGCAGTAACATATGTGTGGGTGCACGTGCACACGCACACACGAATATTTTCAAAAAATAAAGATTCTTCTACCTGGCTTGCCAGGTGCCAGGCTTCCCTAGTTTCCAAGGACCTCTCTTCCCTTCCTGAGTGGCCAGGGCCCCTTCTCCCTACCCTCACCTCTACCGCAAATTAGGACCCCTGCTTCCTCCCCACCTTGTCATGGACCCCGATCCAAGGATTCCCTCCCCACATGGCCAGGCCCCCCGCCCAGCCCCTAGTTCCGAGCCTCACCACTGTCCCCCTCAACGTCCCAGGCCCCATTGCTGCCACCCGCGTTCCTTCCTCTTCCTGGGCCACTATCTCTGCGTTCCTGGACCAGCTTCACGCTGTGGCTGCCGAACCCGTCGGGGAAAACCTCTCGTGGGGTCTGCGAGCACCACGTGCGACCCTAAAACCCCAGATCTCCTCTGCCGCCCTGCCGGGCTACATGCACCAGAACCCGGGCCAGCCAGGCGCGGCCTCTGGTGCGCAAGGACCCAAAATGACCGAGGACACGCCGCCACCACGAATTAAGAGGCCCCCGGAGCAAACCAGGTGCCAACTCGCTGCTACTTGGCCTCTCTCTGGGAGGAGGTGTAGGTGTGTGAGCCGGGGAAGGGGAGCGAGCAGCGCTCTCAGGCGGGCGCAGTCAAGGCGCCGCGGCCTGCGCAGCCCCGAGGGCCCTGCGTCGCTCTCCCGAGCCAAGGTTCTCAGGAGCGGGCCGCGGAAAAGACGTTAGCGGGAGGAGTTAGCGGCTGTTGGGAGAACGGGTTCAAGGAAACAGTCCCTTCCAAACCCCGGCCATCGCGGGGTGGGCCTGCTTCCTCCCTCCCAGGCATCTGCCACAAGAGGCGCCGCTACCCACAGCGACCGCCCTCCCGGGCACGCCGTAACAGGTCCGGGTAGGAGGAGCCGGGGCCCGTCGCCGGTTGGCCCCACCCGGCCCTGAACGCCCAGGGGTCGCGTGCGTCCGCCCGGAGCATACCAGGTGAGGGGACGCCATAGCGAAGCGGCCTCAGAGCTCGCACGCCCCCTGCGGTTGGCATGGAAACAACCCCGCGAGGCTCGGGAGCTCCGCTGATTGGCCGATTTAACAGACGCGGGGAGTGGGTGCTGAAAGTAAATAGCTCTGAGCACTGGGCCACCAAAGCTGGGACTCTGGCGCCCAGACTGAAATTTATTAACATCTCGGTCTCCTTCCGCCCCGCCCCCTTCGGCGGCTCCTCATTCCCAGTCTTCGTGTGCACTTCCTAATTGTTTGAGGCAGATGTATAAAGATATAAGACGGAGAAGAGCGAGGCCCGCTGTGGGTTCCAAGCAGGTTTTGGGGACTTGTCTTGTGGGAAGAGGGCCGCGGAAGAGCACCCTGCTTATCACTTGGGAAAGGGACGTACTTTCCCACAGCGATGTATCTTGGGTCATTTGTTTGCAGGCAGGGGGGTGGTGGGGTGACGAATAAGCATCATAGCCCGTAAAGACACGGGCTTGTAGGTTTGGATTCCCAATTAACGTGGGGCTTAGTGTCTCGGCTTGGAGGTTTGTCAAATGTCTCTCTCTCTTTCCTTCCAGCCATCAGCCAGATCTTGGAAGAAAGCCTGGAGAGATTCAAGTCACTGTTTTGGTTCAAAGCAGCTTTGATCGCTTGCACTGTGGCTTAGGCCCTTTCAGCCCTAATAATTGCAGGGAAGATATCTGTCACAGTGCACTCTTTTCTGGAGATTCGCTGCATCCTTGGAGCCCCTGGTGGAAGAGGTTGACTAACCGGCTTGTCTGTTTCTCCTTCCTTGCTAGCAGTAGCCTGTGGAGACTGAGGCTATGCATCTCAGCAGCTCCAAGAGTGGAGTAGTGCTGGCTCCAGTGTCCCGAGGTCCTGATGCCTGTCAGATGATCACCAGAGCCCAGCTTGGCCAGGATCCCCCACAAAGAACAGTACTAGGGGTGCTAACTGAGAATGGGCAGTACAGGAGGACCTGTGGCCAGGTAATGCCTGAGAAGAGCCGGGAAGGCTACTTGTTGAGAAGGGCTCTCATGTCTTGGTGGGAGGTGGGTTTCTCTTGAAATTTTACCTCCAAAGTCTTCTTGAGTATTCAACCATGGAATCTGGACTATAGGGACACTGTTTTGTTTTGTTTTGTTTTGTTTTGTTTTTTTTTAAAGATTACATTGTCAGATCCCTTTTCCAGCTAGAAACATGAATAATTTTCTTTGTTATTTTGCCAATATCAAGGAAATAACATACTGTTTAGGTCAAGTATGTGTAAAGTCAGTTAAGTTCTGGACTAAAAGGAAATGTGAATGCCCCACAATAAACTATGGAACTGAGGATCTTCCAGATTGGAGTGGTATTCACATTGATCTAGGCTGTGCCTGAAGCATCCTGGATAACCTTTGTTAAGCTCATTGGTGTTGGTGTTAGAATCAGGATTGGATCCGGCTATACTAGATTACTTCCAAATGCATGCTTCAAAAGTCGGCTTCTCCTCAGGACAAAGGACAGTTAGGTAAACGGATCATGGGCCATCTGATATCAGTTGCTTGTGCTTAACTGATCATAGGTACCTCCCTTAACAGACTGTAAACAAATTTAGACACTTAAAATGCAAATGAGGAGTTTGGATCCTTAAGAATGAATTTTGAAATAAAAAAAAATATTCCTCAAGTATGTTATTAGACAAGCTTCTCAGAACTGTGCCTTAAGCCTGTACTGCACATCTATAGTTGAACGAAGTTGGCAATAGTACAGTGGAATAGGTGGGCAGGTATTCTTTCCATTGTATAGATGGGAAAATTTGAGAGGTTTAAGAACCCTCCACCTGAAAAAAAAAAACTATGATGGAGGCCAGGTCAGAAGCCTCATATACTGACTCATCTACTGACTGTTCAAGGCATCTGTGTTTTGGTGGCATCTGGTTTTGGGAGAAAATTACCCAAAGTAATCTGTTACAAGCTTTGGAAAAAACTGAGTAAAGGTGGTTTTAACAAACTTAATTTGCTTAGCGATGTTTACTTCTTTAAACTTTAAGTCTAAAACCTCTCATGAATTGGTAGTTACTCCTATGCTCACTTTAAATTCATAACCGTTAGCTAACCTCTATGTCGCCAGGCACTACCTCTACATTTCCCGGTTCTATTCCTCTACAACCTTCTTATAGAAACCATCTATTTTACACTTTCCCTTCTCTCTTTATCCTCCAAAGCCTCTATCTCCATCCTTCCTCTCAGCTAATAACTTTATATCCTATTTTCCTAGAAATATAGATGCAACCAGAAGAGAATTTCCACATGCTCCCATGTATCATATACTCTGCCATCCCCCTCCTGCTTCATGACACATGTGTCCCTGCTGTCACGTAAGGTGAACCCCCATGTGTGCAGCACACCTGATGCCCTCTTGCCTCTTCAAGGATATCATTCCATCAGCTCTTCTTTCTCAGTTTTCTCTTCTCTACTGGGTCAAACCCAGAAGCATGCAAATATATTGTGATTTTTTTTTTCAGTCTTAAAAACCTTTCAGCTACAAAGCTCTTGGCAGCAACTGTCCCATTCATGGCAGTGTTTCTTGAGAGTTAGTCTACTGTAAACTCCATCAGGATGAGGATTTTGCACATCAGGCTTTGTGCTGTATTCCCAGTGTTTAGAATAGTGCCTGGCCAGGGTAGCAGGCAAGTGTTTGTTGAATGAATACTCTGTCTCAAATTCTTCTCTTGTTGTCTTTGACTCAATTCTTAATCCTTTCCTTACTTGACTGATTGGCGGCATTTGACACTATTGATCACTCTTTATTCCTTGAAATAGTTTCTTCTCTCTCAACCTGGAAAACACGGCTCTCTCCTGGTTTCCCACCTAGCTGACTGGCCACACCTCCTCAATATCTTGGTTCTTCCTCACCCAATATCTAAAAGCTAGAGTGTGCCAGGGCTTAGTATTTGATCTCAATCTGCACGCACTCCCTTAGCAATCTCTTCAAGTCTCCTGGCATTAAATACCATCTATCTGTTGATGATTCCTTCTTCTATCTCCAGTCTGGACCTCTCAGCTATGTTGCAGGCTCACATGGTGAGCTGCCTGCTTGATGTCTCCACTTGGATCATGCAGTAGGCATCTCAAACTTAGGCGAAACCAAACACCAACCCTGGCCCCAGACTGCTCTTTCCAGAGTCTTCCTCATCTCAGTAAATGGAATATCCATTCTTCCTGTTATTCAACCCCAAAACCTTTGTCATCCTTGACCCTTCTTTTTCTTCCACCCCACATCTAATTTGCTGAGAAAATACTATTGGCTGTATTTTTAAAATGTCTAGAACCTCATTTATTATTCTCATTATGTCATATAATTAGGTTCTACATCTTATAGGAGAATTTATGCGTAGTACGCATTTCTAAAATCATCATGTTTCTGAGTAACTAGGTTTAAATGGGACCTTTACAGGACCCTGTTGACTAAAAGTTACCTATTTAAGGAGGACAATAGGAACTCAGTAACTATATGTCAAGAACCTTGCTGGGTTGGTATAAAAGCCTGTCATGCTACCAGCATAAAAACTGATTTACAATTTTCCACCCACATGTGGTATCTAGTTCCCTTAGGAGGAGAGCTATAGTTTTTCTTTTTTTCTATAATCTTGAGTTCCCTTTGATAAATACATGAGGAAGATGACAAATTTTAGGTAGCTCCTTTCCCAAATGTCAAATGTAGACGAAGATAAGGGCAAAGTCATCCTTTGGAAGCTTCATTTTCTGAAATTCAATTGCAGACATAGATATTTCAATTTAAGATTCCTCTCATCTTTCCAGCCTGCTGGTTTGAGTCACATGGGTTCTTAGCACCTATGAGGGCTACGGGGTGGCCTCTAACAAGAAACTTAACCGTTTTCTAGGGGATCACAGCACTCAGGTGTTTCTCTGGGTCAGAAAATGTCTTCCCTCCAGCTGGAAAGAAAGTGCTGTCTGACAGCGGGGTTCAGGTGCCAGCCAAGCAAGGATTTGACATGTACATGGATGAGCCTGAGCAAGGGGACAGAGACAGCTGCACAGGGCGAGAGGGGATGGCATTTGAGGATGCCTATGAAGTAGACACCAGCACACTCAAGTCAGACCTTCACTTCCTGCTGGATTTTAACACAGGTAATGGGACTCATCTGTGGCTGATGGTACCCTGTCTTTGTAATCATCTGCAGCATTTAGTAGCATATAACTAGCAAGAGAACACCCTGAGGTAGTAACTATTTTCACAACTACCTGTAGAGGGTTAGTGGATGGAACTAGTTTTTAACTTAAATGTTCTTACCTGATAATGTTGAACCCCCTGCAGTTTCCCCTATGCTGGTAGATTCATCTCTCCACTCCCAGTCTGAAGATGCATCAGATTTTGGTACAGATGTGATGAATGTGACTGAATATGCTGAAGAAATTCATCAGTACCTTAGAGAAGCTGAAGTGAGTTTTCCCAACTTCTCCTTCAACTTCCAGCACCCCAAGCACTTCATATTAAGATAGTTACACACTCTTGGCCATAACCACTAGTGAATGGCATTCTTGTGTCGTCTAAACATGAGAACATTTATGAAAAATAATAGTTGTGAGGTGAGTAGCAGTTATTTGGACTATTTCTCTTTGACTCAAAGGGTGTGTATGTTAAGTATTTCCCTCTTGAGGATAACGATTATTGCCATTCCCCCCCTCCTTTAAGTCATCTGTTAACTAATTGCATTACAGAACCAGAATTTCACACCTTCTTCCATATCATGGTAAAGATTTATCTGGCTCTTGACTGAGTTTCCTGCTAACCTTTGCTCATGAGATTTTTAAAAATAGCAACTGTTCTGTGGTGTAATCTTTCTAACATAGTGACTATTTGAATATCAAAACTTTTTTCCCCAAGCAGATAAGACACAGGCCCAAAGTGCACTACATGAGGAAACAACCAGACATCACAGAAGGCATGCGAACGATTCTGGTGGACTGGCTGGTTGAGGTGGGAGAAGAATATAAGCTTCGGACAGAGACTCTCTACCTGGCCGTCAACTTCCTGGACAGGTTTCTTTCCTGCATGTCTGTTCTGAGAGGGAAACTGCAGCTTGTAGGAACAGCAGCTCTTCTCCTGGCTTCGTAAGTGTTCTTCAGCTCAAATAATGTGAAACTTCAGCCTGTCAAAACACTTGACTTCCGTTCCCATTTATTGGAGAAATGCAGTGCTTGATAAGTAAAACTTATTCATGCCTCCTTTGATAGAATGTCATCATTTTTGCAGTGTTTACTGAGAATCTGAATCTTAGCATATGTTCACTCTTCCATTTGGATGTTTAAGATCCTTTTAACAAGAAGTTCAATATCATGACTAAGGCAGCCATCAGCTGAAATTCAGGATCCAATTTAACTATTTTGTGGTGTAGTCTTTTGGCTGTACTCTAGTATGAGTAAATGTCCTATTAAAAGAGATTTTGGTTACATAAAAGTCTTCTTCATGATCTAGCAAGTGACTCATTATAACACAGTTTATTTGGTTATAGTGAATAAACTATTTTAGCTGGTTCCTGTTACTATCAATCATTCATAGCAATATCTAAATGTGTAGAAAAGGGCTAGGTTGTGGCTAATCTTCTTTTAAGTAAGTGACCTGCTAGTGAATGGTAGTTTCCTTTCTATTCTTCTGGTCTCAGACATTATACTTATTAATGCCTAAGATTTTGCAAACATTTCCCTACAGAAAGGAGAAACAAAAACAAAACCAAAGAATTGATACCAGTGAAATTGTATCATTATCTATCTCTTGGATACATAGCATCTTTTTCTAATTCAATAGAGAAAACTGAACATGATCTTTCAAAAAAATCTAAGACCGAAGGAGTTTTTTCCTACCTTTGTGTTCAACATAACATTCTTTTCCAAAAGCTGATTTGAAGTCTATAGAATTAAGAGGCATTTACCCACATGTCTGTCATTCAGAATCTTCCAGCATATCAGAAGCCAAAACCTAAAATTCCCAGTTGGAAATTGTTTCTTTACTATCTCGTAGCAGTAAGTACGACATATCCTTGTCATACTCATGTTCTTGCTCTGGAAAGAAGCTCCTCCTCTTTTCACACCTGTACCATTTCATGATTTGTAAGTGATATTTAAGTCTGCAAGGGCCATGTGACAGGCATGGTTGTAACAGCACAAGAGGGAGAGCATAGGGTCGAAGATTTACTTCCCCAAACTCTTTCCCTTTTGTAGGAAATATGAAGAAATATATTCACCTGAAGTAGCTGAGTTTGTCTATATAACTGATGATACCTACACGAAACAACAACTGCTGAAAATGGAACACCTGCTCCTGAAGGTCCTGGCTTTTGACCTGACAGTGCCAACCACCAACCAGTTTCTCCTTCAGTACTTAAGGAGGCAAGGGGTGTGTGTCAGGACTGAGAACCTGGCCAAGGTAGGCCACGTGACTTCCAAGAACTTCAGTGCCAAATGGATAAAAAAAGCAGCCTCCTTCAGTTCTTCCTTCCTTTTCAGTTCTTTGCCTTGGGCCCAGAAAAGCTTTTTGGCAACTGGAAGAGAACTAAGTCTAAGAGCATGACTTCTGCTTACGAGACATTACTATTAATCATGTTTGGCAGACATGGGTTGTCTAATCACCCAGGTCTTAGAAAAAATTTAAGCTTGGAAACTGTTCTCCTGTTATATACAGACCACATGCAAGCAATACCTCTTAGGTTTACAGAATGGGAACAAGATGAATATGGCTCTATTTGGCTCTAATCTCATCCTAACTTGTTAAGTAATGAAGCACTATTTGGTCATTTGGAGTTCTAGAACTTTAGTTGAAGGCACTAAAGTATTGGTTTGGAAAACTTGGTTTCCATCCATAATGATCTAATATATCTGGTATTTATATGCTATGCAAAGAGTAATAAGGGTGTCTCTATAAATTTCCCAATATGTTTCTTTTAATTTGATAAGTTCCCACTGGTACTGTTCTAGCCTCTGGACTGCATGTATTTGCCTGATAAATTAATAGCTTTAACATGGACATATTTTTGCCTTTGGCTGAAGGCTCTAGTCTGCTCCAGTGGCCAGAGCAATGCCACTTGACCAGCATAAACCTGCACTACTAGTATAAGTAACCCATCACGTATACTGTACGGTTAGGCCAAATACTTGCCTATCCATTTTGAAATTTACTTGAAATTTATTACAACGTAAATGTTATTCTGGTTATGGACGGGCATAGCAATTATTAACCCAGTGAATAATTTTGAGCATCTATTTCTGCGCTCATCACTAGATGTACACTGAACAAAGATGACACAGTTTGTCCCCTTGACATTTCTAGGTTTGCTTGTAACCTTAGTCAAATTCCTAATTCCAATGAGATTTTCTCTCTTGTGCTTAGTATGTAGCAGAACTGAGTCTCCTTGAAGCTGACCCGTTCTTGAAATACCTTCCTTCACTGATCGCTGCAGCTGCTTATTGCCTGGCAAACTATACTGTGAACAGGCACTTCTGGGTAAGATTCTAGTTGCTTCTTTCTAGATGAACCTCAAGGCCTATCTAAAGCCTGCTCAGTAACCCTGAAGGCTTAGAATGGGCTGGCCTCTGATGAAGGAGAGTTAGTTTAATAAGGAACTGGTTGCCTTGCTCGCAGACTACAGCATGCTGCTGAGTACTGCAGGTCAGTCTTCATGGCTTGGACTCAGTGGCTTAGCTCACTGGGGAGCAGAGGTTGCAGGAAGTCAAGGGGATGGTGGTGGCAAGCTCACTGAATGGAAGTAGGTCAGGGAACCTCAACACCCACCTTTATGCAAGGAGGGCTGATGCAGTGTAAGCACTGACCACTTCAACGCAAAAGATGTTGACTTTTCCCCTCTGTGTAAAATAACCTGGGTCCAGTTAGGATGGTCAGAGGTTGTATCAGGCTTTCAAAGGAATAGGGCAGTTAGCATTGCTTCTTGGCTTGTGACGGTTGGCAAGATTAGAGATGGGCCCCTAAGATTTGGTTCTGAAGGCTCACTTTGTGCTACAAGAGTGGGGCATCGACTTTTATTTTTCTAGAATTCTTATTTTTTATTCTGAATTTGGCTAAGACTCATTCATATTCTATTTAAATAGAGTGTACAGGTAAGCAGAGGCTCTTTAGAGGCTAGTAAAAAATCCTGCTCATGAGAGAATAAACTGTCCCCAAATTGAGCATTATAATTGTACAATATGAGCAAATTTAGAACTCTGTTTTTCCTAATATCTTATCTCTAAAGTCTCTGAGGAAGGATTACAGTTTCTTCTGAGATGAACATGGATACTTACTAAGTGATTAATCTCCTTTATTTAGCAGTTTTATCTTCAGATTTCTGATATCTTATAAAGCTATATGATGCATTTTTCTTCTTTTGTCTTTTGTTTTGATTAGCCAGAAACCCTTGCTACGTTTACAGGCTATTCGTTAAGTGAAATTGTGCCTTGCCTGAGTGAACTGCACAAAGTGTGCCTGGGTATACCCCATCGACCTCAGCAAGCAATTAGGGAGAAGTACAAGGCTTCAAAGTAAGCTCCTGAAATTCTCTTATCTAGGGTCACTATTTAAAGCTTTAACGAGTGATAGTAGTGCAGTGGTTGAGAGTCCGCCTGCCGATGCAGGGGACACGGGTTCGTGCCCCGGTCCGGGAGGATCCCACATGCCGTGGAGCGGCTGGGCCCGTGAGCCATGGCTGCGGAGCCTGCGCGTCCGGAGCCTGTGCTCTGCAACGGGAGAGGCCACAACAGTGAGAGGCCCACGTACCGCAAAAAAAAAAAAAAAAAAAAAGTGTATATCTGGTGCTAGGATGGAAAAGTAAGGCTTCATGTCAAATCAAGAAAATCAGTTTGGAGGGGCCTAGATTTATAATTTGTCAGCGTGTAGTACATCTAGTCAGCCAGCTCCTTCCTTTCTATTAAAACTACTAGAAAGTTTTCTGTGGCCCACATGAGATTTTATGAAACCAAAGTCCTTGGCTTGTGCTGAATTTGCTTTGGGTCTCATTTCAGGTACATGCAGGTGTCTCTCGTGGAACCACCCGCAGTCCTTCCACTACGATAAGTTTCAGAACCGAAGCGCTTTCAGAACTTAATCTCCAGATCAACAGAATTGGTCTTGATTTTTATAGGTTTCTGCAGGTTGGGTCAAACTAGTGTTGCTATGATATAGATGACATATTTTTTAGAATGTAAATGTATTGAGGTTCTCTTAGACATTGGTAGCTTGTAATATAGTCTAAACTTCCTAAAGAATAAACAACTTGCCTTCTGACCACGTGTTAGGCTTATTTACTGATTACCATGGCTGACACACCTGCCTGGAATTTTAGTTGAGAGTATTACAAATGTCATCTTTATTTCAAGAATGCTTCTGTGTTGGTTTTATAAATCTGGCATGCTATTAGGATGAAGTGTTCTGAGGAAACCAGAGACTTTCATGTGTGGTAGATAGCTACTCTGAGACTCTTTCCTTCCTGTCTTTTTACTCCTCATATAGCTCTCCATAAATTGGCAAGGGATGAACTCCAAGCCTAAACAGATTAGGGAAGGGATGTAAACAAGCACGGCCTACTCTAGTTTCCCTATTGGACCCTAGGCAGTAAAGACAGTGGGTTGAGGACTGAATTGGTCAGGTAACTCTGAGGGCTAATTTACATTTAATTCTAAGTCAGCGAAATGATGCTTACTTTGTAAAGGGATACCATTATGTCAACGTCCAGTTTTGATTTAGTCACTCATCAAGCATATATTTTAGCCCTAGAGGATGCTCAGAGAGGTAGAAAAAGAAAATTTTACCAGAGGATGGGACCTCAGAATAATTAAGCTAATCTCTCATACTCGTCCCTTGGGAGATATCCATGCTAAACGCAGCTCAAACTCAAGTTATTCACGATCCTACAGTTCAATTCACTACACACTCATATATGGCTCCTTTCAGCAGCACTTACGTAGTACACAAGATGAGGAAAACTGAAGCAAAAACACACTGTTTCAACTTTCTTTTAAAGATTGGTAGGCAAATCAAGAATAGACTTGGCCTTGAGGGAGAGTGGTGCTTACTGGGGATTGAATAGAAATTTGTTGATCTCCAGATTAGTAGCCCTGGATCAGTAGGCCCTGGAGGCACACTGGCCTTCTGGCGGTGTGTGTTCTGCCTCACAGAAAGGGGTGATGTGGATTTAGGCCTTTAAAGTAATGGCATAGCATCTCATTTCAGCCTTACTTTTCCTCTTTTCCTCCCCGGCGAGCACTGAAAGCAAGAGCCAGGGAAGTGGGAAGATTGACGTATCTGTTTGGAGCGGACAATTTGATGCGGCGGTTCTGACATTTAGGGCTAGAGAAGGGCTGGGAAAGATGCATAACGTTGAGATGATACGTCAAAGTAGAATGTCTCACAGAAATAAAACGTAATAGGGGTTATTTTCCCGATGCCTGAATCCATCTCTGTCCTCGTGCTCCGGCTGTCACTGCCTTGGCTTAGTTCCTGTCATTTCTCATACGCACCCCTCACTGTAGCAACCTCCTGGTGGCTCTTCAGTTTCCTTTTCCCTGTTTCCAGGGTTTTCTGAAATGAAGTTGATGGCATCTCTTTCCTGCGTCCAATTCTTCAATGCCGCATCACCACCGGGATAAGATAGGGGGCATGCAGGCTCTTGAATGAGCCAGACCCTGCCCACTCCGACCTAACAGCTTCTGCTTTAGTTAACCGTGCCCAGTCCCCTCTAGTTCACTGATCGCTTTGTTCTCCCTTCCTTTACTCCCTCCCACACGCTGATCTCTCTCTCTAGACATGTCCTCCCACTTCCCTTTACTGCTTGGCAACCTCCGAGGTGATTCTTTAGATCCAGCCTTTGGCCTCACAACCCCAACAGCCTCAGGGTAAATGTCTTTCATGATAACTGGCTGCTACTTGTCTTGTCTCCCCTCCTAGCATTTCACCCCCGTCCTCCTAGCATCTGGCTTCATCCTAGAGATTCAATAATATTTTGTTGAATGAATGAATGGATTATACCTTTTATAGGCAAACACTAGCCCTCAATTTAATCAAATCTAAAGTGATATTGCTGGGAAGCATAAAGCTTTTCAAAGTACATTTGGATCAAATTAGTTTAAAAGGAAAAAATTGCAATTGGAGGTAAGAGTATATGGTATTCATGTATTGTACAAAGTTCACTCTCTTCATAATTCTTACATTCATTTCAGTATAAGAAACCAGATGATAAAGGAAAACTGTCATTAGGGTCTTGAAACAAAAGGCATGTCTTAGATGAGAATGGGGAACACAGTGGCTGTTTTGAGAGGCACATCCAGGGCTCTGCTGTCTTTACATATTCCTCCGTCTGCCTTAGAGGATTCACAAGAGAGGTCTCCTAAACACTCTTCTGAACACTTTCTTAGCACCATACCACAGTCAGGGTCTCTTCATATGCAACCCTCCTTTCTCCCTTCTCTCCTTCACAGGGCTCGGACCAGCATCACGATCTGAAGGCTCTCCCTTCCTCCTCCAGTTCCTCCCCTTTGTATCTCATAGCGGGTGTGTTCCCCCAATAAATTTCTTGCACATCTACTCTTGTCTTGATGTCTGTTTTGGGGAGGCCCCAGACTCACTGAGAAGACTAAGAGGTAGGAATAAACAGTATTTCCCAAATGTACTTGACTAGAGAAAATGTTCTTCACACAAACCTGTCAGTGTTTAAAAGGACACTAATGTTTCAAGGAACACGGATCGGAAATGCTGTCCTAGGGAAAAAGGATTAATTAATGTTTACCCAAGCTGATCTACATTTTAATTTCTATGTTATTTATAATTTGATTTGTACAGATATGTTTAAATTATCTGTTAGTAAATTTTGTATAATTTTTTCATAGTCTGATCCAATTATTTCAGTGTTCTGAACTTAAAGAATCCTTCAGATTATATTAAGCAAGATTCCTAACTGCTTAGATGCAATTGATATTATAGCTGTTGCCCTGGTACCCAGACAGAGGAGGGGTCACCCAGGTAAGCAACAGCTGTCTTCCTTGGGTCCCCTGGGGGTAAGCTGTTAAATGCCATTAATGCAAATCACCAAGATAGTGACTGACTATATATTAAATATTGACACAAGAGGGATTTCTGGAATACTTAAAAATGTCTGAGATGTTATTAGGCTTTTAGTGATTCTATTATATTATCACATTCGGGAGAAACTAAAGTTCTGATTACTAACATCTGACAGTATAGAATGCTAAAAATTTATAACCCTTTGGCACTGGCTTTTTGAGAGGAATTGAGACCCCAAGGTAAATATAAGTATTATATATAGGAAAACCCTTCGGGCATTGTGTTTTGAAAATTATTCAAAGATTCTTAAAATTATCTGTCCATTGACAAATATTGAATGAATAGATAAAGAAAATGCAGTACATACATACAATGGAATATTACTCAGCCTTAAAAAGAAAGGAAACTCTGACACATGATACAACATGGATTAACCTTGAGGATATTATGCCAAGGTTATGAAATAAGCCCATCACATGAAAACAAATACGGTATGATTCCACTTCTGTGAAGTATCTAGAGTTGTCACATTCATAGAAACAGAAAGTAGAAGAGGAGGTGCCGGGGGCTTGGTAAGGGGAAATGGGGGAGGTGTTGTTTAACAGATATAGAGCTTCAGTTCTGCAAGATGAAAAGGTTCTAGAGATTGGTTGCACAACAATATAACTATACTTAACACTACTGAACTGTACACTTAAATATGGTTAAGATGGTAAATTTTATGTTATATATATTTTTCCACAATTTAAAAAATATAATCTGAGAAGTTTCACACTGGTATTTTTAAGCATTAATATAAGAATAGTCCATCTTGTGGGAAAATACCAGCTCCTTAAGAGCAGAAATATTATTTGATTGATTTTTGCATCCCCTATTGATTTGCTGCTCAAAGTGTGGTCCCTGGGTCAGCAACATCAGCATCATCTGGGGAGCTTGTTAGAGATGGACAACCTTGGACCCCACAGCAGATTTACTGAATCTAAACCTGAATTTTAATAAGACACCCAGGTGATTCACATGCACATTAAAGTTTGAAAGGCACTGCCCTACAGCACCTAACTCAGAAATATAAGAGTTTAGTCTGTTGTTTGCAGACTAGACTCTACAAGATTTGATAAATGCCTTCAACTTCTTTTCTCTAAGAGTTGCCGTCAACTCTAGACCTCACAATTACATATCTTCTAGAAATAAGCAGTGAGCCAAGATTTATATACATTTAAAGTGGGATTTTAAAAAAGTAATATTCTATTTGATTCTCCATCCTGCCTCTGGAACAAACACTGAACTTGAAGACGGAGCCAACTGCCACCCTCCCACTCTCTTTTGACCACTTAATGATCTCTATGTGGCAGTATAACTCTGAGAATGTACAGAAAAGTCAGCATTTAGTCTCTAGATATCATTCCTGTGCTCTGAAATGTTCATCCCACAACCACGTAGCAGAAGACCATGGGTGAGGTCTTTGCTTATGGGGGGAGGCCCTCAAAGCTTTTCTCTCCTTCCCTTCCTCTCTCTCGTTAACTCAAGAAGCCAAGCATCCCAGATCTGGCCGTATCATGGTACTATATACTCGACTGCCCCCCTACTTCAACCTAGGATGCTTAATGAGAAAGGAACTCCACAAACTGTGGAAAGCTCAAGCTCAGGATCCAGGAGCTCTCATGGCTCCTTCTCCTGGAGCAGCCCTGTGCTTGGGTCTAAGGGGGTGGGCGGATGGATAGGCCTCAGATGGAATCCTCCAGCAAGGCTTCTCCTTGAGCAACACCTCGTGGTGCACCCGGTAAATACTATGAGCCCCAGGTGTTAGAGTATTTGCAATAGTGAGAGTGGAGGATCTAGGCAAGAATGGTTTGTGTCCACAGATATGTGTGCAGTGGTTGGAGGCATCAGCAATTGGTACATTCTCTGACTATTAAACATGCTGACCTATCACGCAGAGCTTTTGTAGCCCTGGGCTGGAGAGACTAGCCACTGCATGTGTTAATGGGGTGACGGTGCCTGAGAATTCAATGCTACACTAGCTGGAAAAAGAATTACTATCTTGCATTTTTATTGTATATACACTTTTCAAATCACTTTCAACTACGCCATCTCATTTGATCCTCACAAGATTTTGCGAGCTTAAATAGGACAGGCATTATTAGCCCCATTTTACAGAAAACTAACCCAAGTCTTGGCAAGTTTAGAGTTAAGTCTGCAATGGTAGTTGACAGCAGTGGCTCAAACCCACTCACTTCACTCATTCCTTAACCACAAGCAAATAACTTAATGCCTCTGGGATGCAGTTTTCTTATCTGTAAACAGTAATGAAAATAATTGGGTCTCGCCCACAAGGTAGATGATATACCTGACGCCTACAGCATAGTGGCTGCCTGCTCACAGTAAGAGGTGGTGCCCATTAGTTACTGTGATTCCTGCCAGAGATCCCACAGCTAATGTGTGATTACGTTAGAATTGGGACTCAAACCATCTTCTTCTGGTTCTAAGTCCAGCGGTCTTCCCATTATGCATCAGCGTGAGAGATTTTAGACACAGCTCAGGCTTCATCTCCTTCAAGATGTATTCTCTATCCCATCGCATTTCTAGCCACATGTCCCACCTCTCTTTCCTAGTTGCATTCTGTACATCACTAGCTCACCACACTGTGTATAAATCTCCTAGATTCTAAGCTCCCTCAGGACTGGGACCATGTCTCATTTGTCTTGGTATCACCAGAGCTAGATCATTGCCAGCCCACAGTAAGCACAGTCGATGTTTGTTAACTTTAATTCAAGGATGGCACCCTGATAAGAATTTTGATAGGAAGCAATCTCCTGTACAACATTTGCCACAGAGACCACACCGTATCCCTCTGCCTGTGTTTCTTTGTTCTGTTTGACCCCCTTTTGTCTTTTTTCCCCCTTCTGTCTTTTATCTCTTCACCTAGAGATCTGTTTATTAGCTATGCCTATAATTCTCCAATTCTCATGCAGTGTTTGAATAAAATCACAGTTTAGCTCCAGCTGTGTAGATTTCTGCAACCCAATATGAAGCTCCTGCCTGCTGCTGAGAAAACACACAGATGTGATTTATAATCAGATTTCAGGGGAATGTGGCATGTTGTCAAGGTTTCATTTCTGGCCAAACAGGAGAGAGGAACTGAAAATGGGGCTGCCAGAAGATGAAAATGTCAGGTAGCGTGAAACTCAAGACTCTAAACAATTGGAGGAGGCTATGATTGTCTTTGTTGCTGCTGTTGTTTTGGCTTTATTTGTCTAATTCAAGAAAAGTGAATTATACTTGAGCAAAACAAAGTCACTGCAGATTATACATATGAATGCATATCTATAAATATACAGAGATATACATGCATATACGGAGGTATATGTACATATGTCTTTGTTTTCTGGAATTAGAAATTTCCATCCTATATAGCAAAGCCTTGATATACAAGCCCATCTTCTTATTTAATCAGTGTTATTAATATTAATAAATTATTCGAAATGCTTACTATGAGATAATAAAAGTCATAATCATAACCCATTGTCAAGCATTAGCTATTGTATACAACGCATTTAATGACATGACCATTAGCCATTTACTAAATGGAGCTCCATTCTAATAAATTAAACAGTTTTAAGGAGGAATTTCATAAGCTTAGGGGAGCATTTGAAGGCAACAATTCATTAACTAAACATAATCAATCTATCTTTTCCTTCCATATTAGAAATCTTATCACTTTGGATGATGTATTGGAAAAACAGTTTTTTCTATTTTTGCAAGTCATCATGAGAAGGAAAACATAGTAATTGCTTAACTTCCAAACTTCCAAAAGGATGTAATAAAAAATTTAGTGGTACTTTAATATGTGAAATTCATGTATAAGGGCTCCTTAGATTGGTACAACTATTTTTAAGCTCTTCTATCCTTAAGAGAATAACAACCCTGCTTAATTTAAAACATTACACTCCCTGTATTTCCTTGGTTTGAGAAAATATAAGCAGATGTGACTTCACATTGTTCTGGTAAGAGCATAGTCAGCTGATGAAAGGTGGGCTGTGACCTGTTAGTCAATGACAGCCTGACCTAACCAGGAGATGGTCAGGGTAGTTTTAAAATCAGTTGGTAACACAGTCTCATGGTAAAGTCGAGGGATGATTTTTTTCAGACACCTAATGTTGCAAAAAAGCCACGCTATTAATTTTTATTACAGTTGTAATTTAAACTGGCTCTCCAAGTTTGAAATGATTACATAAAAGCATTGATTGGTGCCTGAAACACATTTGCTCAGGGGAAGTGAGCAGTTTTTAAAAAAACAGCTTACATTTCCCTCACTTTAGAAAATAATGAGAGACTACAGTCTTCCACGCATTCAAAGCTTTGATGCATTTGCCTTCATGGAATATAGTATCACTTATTTTCTGATGATGGATCAGCTGTGCCATAAGGAAAAAAATAGTATTTTCTGTGAGTGACCTCAATGACCTCAGCTTCAGAAGAAGAAATGATAAAAGCATTAACACCCAAGTTCTACACTGAATGGTCTTGAACAGGTCCTGCTTTCACTGCCTGGTTAGAAAAACTTGGCTGAGAGCAAGAAGTGCCTGTAATCCTTTTAGTTGTCTTTTACCTACTGTTTGCCCAGAGGCTAGGTTTCATTTGAGTGATGGCTCCTGCGGTCTCAGTTTATGTAACTTTGACTGAGGTTAAGGAAAGAAGGAAGAAGCATTCCACCAGGCAGGTTTAGGAGGAGATGTCTAAGCTTTAAGTCACCTGAGAGATGTCAGAACACAAAACTTCAACCGAGAGTAAAATAACTTTGAAGATCTAATTGGGTTTATACAGTGATTCATGAATCGGGGAGCATCCCATCTAGCAAGTAGAGAGATACTCCCAGGAGTTAGTTGTACAGAGTGAGAGGCTTTCAGAGGCAGAAGGAGGGTGGGGCAAGGAAGTAGCAAAGAAAAGAGAATTATTTTAAGCCTGGACATCTTGGAGGGGAGGAAATGTAAGTGGTCTTACCTTGCAGACTACCTTGCTAGTGCTAATCAAAATTTCCGATTGATTGACTATAAAGGTCATAATCTCAAAAGAGGCTGAAACTGCAACGAAGTCTTGGTGTGCTGGCCGTGGGAGCAAAGGATTCTGTTTGCGGCTTGTTAATTTTTCTTGTAACAGGGACTATCACGAGAGTTCTATGTTTTAGGAGTCCTGAAAGGCAGGATTCCAGGCCAATTTAGAGAAAGGAGAATGTGGAAAGAAAAAAAGGATTCCAAGAGAAAATAATCTAAGCCAAAAACTCTGATGAGAAGCCAAGGGTACAGTTCAGAAATTCTGTTTAAAGTATGAATAATAGGCTGTTTTAAAGCCCAGTCTTCAGGAAAAAACTCTCAGAGGAGCCCTGACCCAATCTTTATTTTAGACTCATCCTGTCCTTAGATCTCTGAGTTGCTGTCATTGTACATTGTAGAATACCAGGATGATATTGCTACAGAAGAAATGGTCAACGTTTCACTGAACCAACTGGGAGTTTCTCATTTCCTAGGGGAGGTAAGAACATGATGAGCTGAGGAAAGGAATTTAGCCAGTGATGTGCTAAATGTTTCACAACTGGTTCCCAGGGAGGATGCATATATATATATATATATAGATATATATATCTATATATATCTATATATATATATATTTATATACTTATATATTTATATTTATTTATTTATATTTATATTTATTTATTTATTATAAATTGTACAGATGTAAAGAATATGTAGCACACAATTTATGAATATATAATAATAGAATATATAATACTCTTCACTCTATATCCCATATAGCTAAATGATTAAATGATTCTTATAGAATACTTTTGTTGATTTTTGCCAAACTTTTGCATCCATGGCCGATCTATAGTTGCAATTGAGAAATGGATATAGCTCTTACCTGAATGTTGGTAGATATTTTCATTTAAGTCAATGAATAAGATTACATAAAACAAGAAAGATGTATGTTGGAACTCACTTGTTTGTCAATGACTTTGAGTACTGGAAGAATAGTTATTCAGTTTTTTATACTATTCACAATGCAATGACCGAACATATGACACATTTAAAAAGTTTAATCTGGATTATTTACATTGTCTCTATCACTTTTTTAAGTGCAAACCAGGGATTGGCCAACTTTTTCTGCTAAGGGCCAGATAGTAACTGTTTCAAGCTTTGCAGACCATATGGTCTCTATTTCAACTATCTCTTTCTATACAATTCTGCCATTGTAGTATGAAAGCAGCCATAGACATGTTGACCTGAAACAAACAGACTACAAGGTATTTCTCTAGCAAAGATGGGTTTATGCAGAATCAGCAGATAATTGCAATTTGGGGTCTGCAACCATGGGTAGCCAAGGACAAGTCCCTGCACGGACTTACACCACATTTCAAGCACTCAATAACCACATGTGGCTACTGGTTGCCACACTGGACAATGAAGCTGTATAATATACATAGTATGTTGCACTAAAGGAGTATTAAATAGCAACATAATATGTGGTGAAACTCAATAAGAGGTTACCTTTGCCAGGTTTCATTCATTCATTCATTCATTCATTTATCTGATGTTGGCTGAGCACCTAGTTCACAAGCAAGTGTAGGGACAGGAGCAAAACTAATCCATGGTCCATGCTTTCAGGGAATTCAGAGTCAAGCAGAAGAGATAAGAGAATTGACAAATAAAAATAATTAGGATGGGCAAAGTTAAAAGTGCCACAAGAGAAGCACAGAGAAAGAAAATGCTATGGGGCTTCAGCAGAGGGAGAGGCTCTATCTAGCTAGAAGATCAAGGAAATTTGGGGTCATTTAAACTGAAAGAAAAAAAAAAAAAGATGGGTAGAGAGTAGGTGTTCAGAGTTATGGAGAAGGGCACTCCAGGCAGAGGAAACAGCTTGAACAAATGGAGGTGAGCCAAGCATGGAGTGTCCGTGAAAGGTTCTGTAAGCTTGGAGCTTAAGGTGAGTGAAGAGAAGGAAGGTGAAAGTCTTGAGGGGAAGGCAGTGGACAGTCATTACAGCCTATGAGCTAGGGACAGATGCCATCTTCTGAAGTTTACTCTAGCAATGCTGTACATAATTTGAAAGAAATATTGAGAGATGGTGATGGGACTTCTGGAATCCTTTGGGTGAGAGGTACTGAAATCATGAACTAGAAGAAGGAAAATGAAAATAAAAAGGAGAGGACGGGGCTTCCCTGGTGGCGCAGTGGTTTAGAATCCGCCTGCCAATGCAGGGGACACGGGTTCAAGCCCTGACCCAGGAAGATCCCACATGCCATGGAGCAACTAAACCCATGTGCCACAAGTACTAAGCCTGGGCTCTAGAGCCCGCAAGTCACAACTACTGAAGCCCGTGTGCCTAGAGCCTGTGCTCCGCAACAAGAGAAGCCACCACAATGAGAAGCCCGTGCACTGCAACGAAGAGTACCCCCGCTCGCCGCAACTAGAGAAAGCCTGCGTGCAGCAACAAAGACAAAAGAAAGGACGGCGCAAGAAATACTATTAGAGGTTGAATGAATATGATTGGCAACTGCATGGAATGAGGAGAGAAAAGAGTTGGAGATGCTGGGGTGTCTAGTGTAGTACTGATGCACTAACAACAGCAAACAAAGGAAATCTGGGAGGGAAGATGATGACCCAGTTAGGGACATACTGAATTTCATTGATAACTTTTTATTGGAGAAATAAATAAGTAATAAAGATGTTTGATCTTCTTAAGTACACATGTAGAGAGGAAATAAACTAGTGTTTAGGGAAGTTGGGACTCTTTCCCCTCAGCATCTATAACTTTAGGCAAGCAGCTCCACATCTCTGTGCATCACTGCACTGACCAGTATTGATCTTTTTTTTTTCCCTTTTTTTTTTTGCGGTATGCGGGCCTCTCACTGTTGTGGCCTCTCCCGTTGCGGAGCACAGGCTCCGGACGTGCAGGCTCAGCGGCCATGGCTCACGGGCCCAGCCGCTCCGCGGCATGTGGGATCCTCCCAGACCGGGGCACGAACCCGTGTCCCCTGCATCGGCAGGCGGACTCTCAACCACTGCGCCACCAGGGAAGCCCTATTGATCATTTTTTGAGGTCAGATCTATATTTCTTTCTATTATCTATTAATCTTGCTTTAAGTCTTTAATAGAAATGTTGCTCCTCTGCCAAAAGGAGGAATGTATCGGGGGGGGGGTACATTCCCTGAGGTCCCTCGCTAGAATACATGAGAAATGCAACTGCTAACCTGAAAAAAAGAGGGAATTCAGAGTCCTTAGCCTGCATACATTTTCAGGGTCTGGTTCCAAATGCATGTAAGTAAATTGAGGCATGCTTCCCTGGAGAAAAGAGACATTCCCATCCGCCATGTTGCATAACCTGAGGGCATCAATTCACATCACATAGTATACTATGTTGTACACCCGGGGTACAATGTGAACGGTCCTTCCTGGTCCTCTCCAACACTGCAATATTGGAGAGCTTGCCGATGTTCTCATTGGTATCACATGATTAATGGGGTTGGGCGGGAGTAGAAAGGAATCATGTTACCCTTTGTTCTCCATTTTAGGCAAGACTAGGAACCTAGGTTTTTAGGTCCTTAAAGATTGCAGGGTACTTATCAAAGAAGTAAAAGTAATATCAGTGCTATAGATACATTCCAACATTATTTTCAGAACAGATATTGCCATTATAATATACTGATATTAATAGTAACCAGGGATCCAAGGATTTCTGGACAAATTCTCTTATCAATAAAGATAGAGTTGCCATTGCTGTAATGTTCTATGGGGTAAGCACATTCTGCATCTGTCTGTCTCCTCCACAAAAGGGCTTATATACCCAGAAAAGGTGAGGTCTTCCATAAGGGAAGAGGAAGATTATAAATCTTCATTACTCAATGTGGGACGAGTAATTTTAGATCCCAAGATAACGCAACAAAAGAGTGATGATAGTGTTTGTTATCTTAGGCTGTTGATGTGTGAATATTATTGACCATAAATTTTTAATCCTGATATCTTGGGACTGTAGCAGAATTCTAGGACTTCATTTCCTAATGTCTTCATTACAGCTGTAAATCTCAAAATAAATACAATCCTTACAAGGAACGCATCAGTAGCTGGGGTAATGAAATGCTACTTGCCTTCTGCTAGGTAGACTTAAATTAAGCAAAATGTGTGCTCTTCATTACATAATAATTCTTTACAGGCAAATGTTCCACAGTAAAAATCTGCAACTTATCAGGGAGGGTTCCATCCCTGGGGTCCCTGGGCATGTGCATGGAGATGCTCAAGCTTAAATGCAAAAGATAAATGGGACCTGATAATTTTGGGCTCCTAGAGCCCTACTAATTAGATGATTGGGCACAAAGATGGGTTTGTGCTCCTCAGATTGGAAATGCATTTGCCATGGGAAGTCAGCCACATAATCAACAAATATTTACTGAAGACAAACCATCATCCTTGCTGTCATCAACTACACTAACATTTATTTGTGTGGGTAACACACACATTACCCATACAAGGGGTGAAAAAGCCATAAGACATGGACTAGGCAACAGAGGATCAAACATCTCTAGTAGGGGAAACTAGATTTTAAGATGTAAACGGAAAGTATATGGTAAGAGACATAGATAGACACAGCCACTTTAGTGAGCATTATTCTAGATTCTATGAGACAATAAGAAGTGTAAGAACTAATTTCTGTGCGGAGGGAAACCACAGTTTAATTGGGGAATGGGGTAAATATAAAACAGTACAAGAACAAGAGGATATTATACTCTAAAGAGCTAAGTAGTAAGATGCAGAATGAGGACTTGTGAAGGTTGGAAGGAGAGAAAGAGAGCAAGCAATATGGCGTCATTAGTCAGGGATGTCTCCCTAGAGTGGAGGGGGCTTTATGAGTCCTTTAAAGTCAGGGAGACTTTGGAGACGTGAAGGGGAGAAGGGAGGGTTAATGGCTTCAAGTGAAAATCTCTTCAGTTTTGCAGACCAACTTTGAAATGTTGCTCTGCAAAGCATTTATTCAACATTTATTCAGTGTCCTGATGGGGGGATCAGACTATTCTTTTTTTTTTTTTAACATCTTTACTGGAGTATAATTGCTTTACAATGGTTAGTTTCTGCTTTATAACAGGATCAGACTATTCTGAATGGGAAGTGAGGAACAGGGCATTGTGCCTACAACTTTAGGGTCCACTGGCGGGCATGCTCTTGTGTTTGGGAACCAGTTTTTTGTTCATTCAGTAAACACTGACCAAGGGCCTCTCATGTGCTAATATTGTGCTGGGTGCTAGGATACCCAGGCAGGACAAGATACATATGCAACGAAAATATGGCAGAATGAACAGGTTTAATTACAATCCAACGTGACTGGATAAATGCAGGGATTTAGGGGAACACAGAGGAGAATCCCCAAACTCAGGCTTGGGAAGTCGGGAGGAGTTGAGATGTGAAGGATGAATAGGGGTCAGTCAGGCAAGGGACTTGGGATTGGAGAAGGCATATCCAGGGGGCAGGAGTCATGTGGGTAGCAAGCCTACCTGGCTGGGTTTGAGAACCCAAAGTTGTTCTGTTCGGCTGGAGTGGAGAAGCAAGGGTTGAGGTTGGTGATATAGGCAGGTGTCACATGGTAAACTATTTCTAAGCTGTGTTAAGGAATTTGGACTTTATCCTGAGGACACTGGAGAGTCAGTGAATCATTTTAAACTGGGGATCGACATGATAGCATCTGTTCAGAAGCCTCATCCAGGCTGCAGTAATGGAGAATGGACTGGATGGTCCAGGTTCAAAGCTGATGCTACTTACTGTGGCATGTTCATACCCACCCAAAATAAGAAGGGGAAAAGGAGGTGGTCCTGTCTCCTCCATCCATGCTTATTTGTCTACCTCTTGACTCAAGATTGCACAGTTTATTCTTGGGACCATGGAATTCTGATCCTTAGAATCTACAGGAAGGTTTTTCTGATTCTATCTGGGTTCACCCCAGCAACAGGTAATGGCTGCTCGAATTTCTGTCTGCTCACCCTGAGAGCACACGTAACAATCACAGGATTCAGCCCGATCACGTTGTGGAGAAGAAAACAACCAGAGAATTGTAGTAACTCAATTTAAAGTCTACTGAAAGCTTTAGTAAAAGGCTTCTATGGCTGTTCAGAGAAATTGCATGAGGTAAGAAAGCCATCACCACAGCCACAGAAGAAGAGCTGGTATTTCAACAAAATTAAAATGTTCTCTCAGGAAAGGCTCCATCATGCCCTTGAATAACTTGAGGTAAAGGGAAGGGACATGTGTGATAAGAAAGAAACTATGTTCCGGTTATACACAGAGTTCGGCTTATGTTCCAAGAGCTCCAAATCTGTTTTTTCTTTTCTTTTTTCATCTCAGGTGGTATAAGAGCAAAATTGAGCTTATTTCGCAAACTGTACTTCTAGTAAAATTTTAAAGTACTTAAAAGGTTATTTTGAAAATGAGATAATAAAACGGGACATCTGTGCATTCTTTTTATTCTAGGATTCTGAAATAGTAAGCAGCCCAGAAGCATTCCAGGTTAGCAGAATCTGTGTGTGATTGCAGTTGTTAATATGCACAATTAAATGCTGATTCCAATCATCAGGCTGCCAGATATAAATACTGCTTGGGGAGGGTTGTCTTATAAGATGACAAGACTAATAGCGCAAACGTTGCAACGCCATTCAAAGGAGGAAGGAAGGCATTCTGGAATTTTACTAAAAATAGGATGCTTGTAACTGAGAAAGGAAATTAGAAGTGCATGCTCTACCCGTGGAAGTTGACCATACATTCCATTCCAAATAGCAGCGCTCACTTCCAAACCACTCTTTGAGCTAAAAGGAGCTTCAAAGGAGGAAGAATAAGAGATTGCTAGATCTTTTGTTATTTGGACAATAGATCCTTTCTTCCTTCCCTTCATGCAATTGTACAGCTTTAACTGAATAAATAATAAGTTAGTGGAACAAATAAATATGAACAAGAGGGTCTAAGCGTAAGAAACAACGGTTGCATTTCTGCAATATTTAATGTGTTTTCTAAAACCAACACACACACTTAATTTTGCTCTATGAACAGATTTTTTTCAGTTGCATGTGGGGAATTATATTATTGTTTTGATCCATTACTTTTAGGTTCTCATCCCAATTGCATGAAACTACTTAAACAGAAGGAAACATGATCTTGGAAAGAGAAGATAGAGAGTTTAAGTCTGACATTCAGACATGAGAAAAAGCATCTTATTGGAGAGCATATCCCACTGAAAAAGCAATTTATTTCTGGCGCAACAAGGATACTAAACTTCCTTTTTGTCGGCACATTTAATCCATTTTTGGAACCCTTAGTAATTTTAAATATCTAATGCTTGAAGCTAAGCCCAAACCTGAACACTTTCACGGGGATAAGAGTTGAAGAGGAGAAAGCACTTTGGAAAGTTCTGCAGCAACCCAGATGAGAGATGGTGGTGGGAGAAAAGGAGATGGTGAGAAGTAGGCTGACTCAAGTTACATTTAGGAAGATGTGGTGCAGAAGAAGAGAAGAATCAAGGAGGACTCCCATTTGTTTGAGCATCTGGGTGGTGGTGGTGCTACTTAAAGAGATGGGGAAGAGTCATGGATGGGGAAAGGGTAGAGCAGAGTGCAGATAAGAGTCCTGTCCTGACCTCCCTCTTTCCTTTCTTTCCTCCTCTCTCCCTCTTTCCTTCCCTCCATTCTTTTCTTCCTTCCAAGGAGGGTGGGAAGGCAGGTGGACAGAGGATGGAGCCCACACAGATGAGTACTTTAGGGGGTTGGGGGCTTTGTAGGGACTGGGCCTGCACAAAGAAGTTGTGAAGAGGCAGCCTGGTGGGATCAGGAGATTGACTACATAAGGGGGATTAAGCAAAAATAGGAAATACATCGAGGAAACCCGGAGCCGGGTTTCTCACTGCTGGGGAAGAAGGTACAAATATGGAAAGGGGGAAAGCTAGAATGAACCCTGTGGTGTTGGAGGGGAATCGGCTATATCTATGTGCATTCACAACGTGTGCGTGTGCCTATGTTTGTGCCTATACATGTATGCATACTTCATATGTACACACAAATGTGTATATGTGTATGTAGGTATAGATGTGTATGTTTGTACATTAATGTACATATATTTCCTAGATCTGTCCAACATCCATGCTGAAAAAAATACAAAGCAAAAGCCACATATTTCCCTGTGTAAAGCTACATTGTATAGTAACTGGAATACTGTTCAGAGCAGTGGCTAGAATTAAACAGTACAACTATATACAAAGAAAGAACCTAGTGGAAGTGATGTCGTGCAGCAATGAACACATCTGACGCTCAGTTCTTGATTTCTAAAGAGCACTCTCCACTGAACTACTCAAATGATGCTCCTTAAAGAACTGGCTGACTCTAGGGCTGGGCAGGGAAAAGAACAAGGTGAGCTTGCAACACCTTTTTGTACCAGAAAGTAAGGAAGAGCTCAAAGAATGATGTCAATAGCACACAGAAGCCGTCTTGAAGAGGCTTTACCTGGTCAAATATGGGAAAACTTGAGCATCAAAATAAGTAAAGACAGCCATGGATTACAATTCATTGAATAATAAGGGAATACATGGATGCACACTGATATAAATAAACAAATAACTGAAAGAAGATAAAGCTTTTCTTTATAGTAGAATGCCAACACATAAGTGTAAAATGAATAATGGAATTAGAGAAATGCCATTTGTCAACCGTCATAGTAATAATTGATTCAGGCAAAAATTATTGATGATGCTAAAGATAGCGGGTGAATGTGGGATGCAGAAGGGGATTTTATTATAGTCTCAAAGCAACTCCCTATGAAATACTCATTAATTACTAAGGGTGAAATGTAACTTCACAGTGGAGAAACCTGACAGAAAGCTTCTTAATCAAGTAATCAAAGTTAAAATATGAGGAAACCTCAAACAAACTCATACTGAAGGACAGCCTGCAAAATGACTTACCTGTAACCTTAAAGGTCATGAAAGTAAGGAAGTGCAAAGGAACTATTCCACAAAAATAATATCAGAACTACCATATGACCCAGCAATTCCATTCCTAGGTATATATATTAAAAAAAAACTCTCCAAAACAAAAAAACACTAATTAGAAAAGATACATGCCCCTTAATGTTCATAGCAGAGTTATTTACAGTAGCCAAGATATGGAAGCAACCTGTGTCCATCAACAGATGAACAAATAAAGAAGATGTGGTATATATACAATGGAATACTACTCAGCCATAAAAAAGAACAAAATTTTGCCATTTGCAGCAACGTGGATGGACTTGGAGGGCATTATGCTAAGTGAAACAAGTCAGAGAAAGATCTCTATGAGATCACTTATATGTGGAGTCTAAGAAATACAACAAACTAGTGAATATAACAAAAAAGAAGCAGACTCACAGAAACAGAGAATAAACCAGTGGTTACAGTGGTGGTGGTGGGGCAGTAGAGGGGTGGGAGTGTGGAAGGCACAAACTGCCGGTGTACGATAGGCTCAAGGATGTACTGTACAACACAGGGAATACAGCCAATATTTTGTAATAACTGTAAAAGGAAAGTAACCTTTAAAATTGTGTACAAATTAAAAAAAAATTTTAATTGCTGTTGGACTCAATGACAGATTCATGAGATAGCTCTTAAGCTTCTGCTCAGAAGTGATACATGTTCCTTCCCCTCTCATCTTATTGGCCAAAGTAAGTCATATGGTCAACTCTGATGTTGATGGAGAAGGTGTAGTATAATCCTTCCATAGAAAGGGGCACAGCCAGGAGGGGGATGCAGCACCACTGTGTCTGGTGGAATCTCAGGAAAATACTGAAGATCCCGGGTATAAGCCTTTGTTCCTTAACCTGAGGAGTCAAGATGTTCCAGGGCTCACATCCACGCCCTGGAAGAAGGTAAACCTGGACTACAGAAGGCCCAGGAGGATGGGCTTAGTAGGGAAGAGCAGCAAAAATGTTAACCAACAGTATAATCTCTATAAATTAAAAAGTTTAGCTCTCTCCAGCTTAAAAAAAAAAAATACCTGTATGCTTTCCACTATACCATGTCTCCTCCCCTCTTTCGGTTGGCTTAAAAGTATTAAAAGTCTCCATTAAAATGCAATTCTTATCCAGAAGGGGAGGCTCATTAGGCCAGTATCAGCCAATATTTTAATTTGATTTAATTCACTGTTTTCCAAAGTTTGAGAAATGCAGCACCATTGCTACATAGATGATATTAGTAGCACATGGGTGAATATTTTTTATTTTAACAGTTCTACATATATATTTCTCCTCATGTACATTAAACTAAATAACACAGCAAACTTGCAATTTCACAGATATTATTGATTAAAATGAAATTAAAAGAATTAGTTACAGTTAAAAAGTAAGTCATTTAAAATAAAAATACTAGGTAAATAACAGTGCAGTTTGTTTAAAGACAAAGCAAAAAATGTGAGGATGGCTGACAAATGACAAAAGTTTAGGAGACACCAATTTTGTTTATCAGATTAACTAGTTATTTCCCCACGGAAAGGGAAGGTACGTGGGGAAGGCATGTTTGTAGTGGGTGTGAACGTGGGAGGGATCATGGAGATGTTGAGTCTCTGGATCCCTGAGGTTTGAGAAGACATGTCACCACACGGGTCATGATAAGGGGGCCATAGAAGTTAAGGAGGACCACAGAAATGTGACATGGAGAAAAAGATCCCTGTTTCTTCATGTTATTGTGCAGAGATGGCTTGGCTCTGGTGTTTAGTGACTGGCAGGCTTTCTTCTAGGTGGTGAATGGCCAATGGCCAGCCTACTGAAGGAGGAATATGTCTTTGTAGACATCTTTGCAATGAAGAGAGACACTCATTACATTGAGATGATTTAGGTACCCGCCTATTGCAAAAGCTGCCCTGACATCCCCACAGGCATTATGGCTGTGGCAGATTGATGGATGAGAATTCGGTGACAGTCAGGGTAGATGAGCAGGAATCTTATTTTTCTGGAATACTAGCTTGAGGACTTGGCAGACAATAGCATTTCTCTTAAGGCTGCCATCTTACAACACCAGTGTTCATAACATCTTTGAAAATAAAATGCTCCAAGTTTGTAGAGGAAGCTAGCCTGTACTGAAAGCAGCAATAAAGAGTGCCTTTGAAGCCCTGTCTTCTCCAGTGTCTTCTGATTCTGGGTGTCATGCAAACGAAAGCCTTCATACGGTTCTCCCAAGCCTCCCTGGAGCTGTCGTCATCACTCAGCGTGCTGAACAATAACCTCAGCTTGGGAAGCAATCTTCTGTTTCCCAACCCCAGGAAATGCCTCAGCTGTGAGTGCTTCTGAGCTCATGGCAGGGCAGGGGGACGTCTGACCTCCCAGTGGATCGAATATAGGAAAGAGTGCTCGTGACTTGATGGCTTTAGGCCAGTTGGTTATAAGGTTCAGACATTTCCCTCCATAATGAGATCTGAAAACCAAAGTTGCTCACTTGCAAATTAACTGCCCCAATTTGGCTAACATATAGAATGCCCTTTGGAGGAATGGCATTTTTCTACCTCAAGGTCAGAAAAACTGCATAATTAGAGTTTCAGTCTTGTGAATATATCGAGAACTGCCAGGCTGGGTCAGGCACATGCATTAACTAGCAGTGGGCCTTAGGTGGATACTACCCTCTCTGGACCTTGGTTTCATCATTTTAAAGTAAGAGGTTTCACAGATTTGTGGTTGCCTAGGGGGAGGAGGTCTGGGGGGGATGATTTGGGAGTTTGGGATCAGCAGATGTAAACTATTATATATAGAATGGATAAACAACAAGGTCCTACTGTATAGCACAGAGAACTATATTCAGTATCCTGAATATCAGTATAAACCAAGTAGAAAAGAATATGAAAAAGAATGTATCTATCTATCTATCTGAATCACTTTGCTGTACAGAGGAAGTTAACACAACTTTGTAAATCAACTGTACTTCAGTAAAATAAATTTAAAAAGATAAAGTTAGGGCTTCCCTGGTGGCGCAGTGGTTAGGAGTCTGCCTGCCAATGCAGGGGACACGGGTTCGAGCCCTGGTCTGGGAAGATCCCACATGCCGCGGAGCGACTGAGCCCGTGCGCCACAACTACTGAGCCTGCGCATCTGGAGCCTGCGCTCCGCAACAGGAGAGGTCGCGACAGTGAGAGGCCTGCGCACCGCGATGAAGAGTGGCCCCCGCTCGCCGCAACTAGAGAAAGCCCTCGCACAGAAACGAAGACCCAACACAGCCATAAATAAATAAATAAATAAATAATAAATTTAAAAAAAAAAAAAAAAAAAAAAAGATAAAGTTAGAGGTTTCAAACAGATAATTGTTAACTGCCCTCCCACAAGCTATATGCCAGCACATTTCCAAAGGTGATCATCAATTTGTTCTAGTGTGTCAGGTGCAAGAAACTGGAGCTTAGGGAAGAAAAGGAGAAGGTATTTATCTCTCACACATACAGAGGAAGACTTTGTGCATGTCTGGCATTAACTGTTCAAGGTCAGTCATGTACAGGGTCATCTGATCTAGCAGGCATTTACTTGTGGGCAATGAATGAGTGACTGTTAACAAAAAGGAAGAACAAGTTTAGGCATCGAAGTGGCCTCTGACAATGGCATGGGTGGATCACTGCATCTTTTTACCCAAGCATCATTCAAAACAGTAACCTAAAAGCTTTCTTGTTTTGGTTTGTTTCCTGAAGCTCCTTTGATCTGTCCCATGTATCTGGGAAGACTCAGTCATTTTCTGCCTGTTTACTCTGAGTCAACTTGTACCCTAAGGAAATACGAGTTTTGCATTCATTCTGCTTGAATGCATCTATATTTTATGTGAGCTGACTGCCCATTTTCGGGAGGGGTCAACAGGGTGGCAGCCTTGAGGAGTCAGGTACAAGCCCTCCTTCTTTGAAAGAACTAAGAGTCTGAATAAGAAACACAAATATCTGTTTCCATGAACTTCAACAATTTCAAGAGCTAAATCTCCTACTGCCTATTATTTTGAAATTTTCATTCTCTGCTCTTAGGTCTGCAAAGGATATATATTTATTCCTCTATTCATTCGTTTGTAAATAACTCAATTCCAGTTTGCTGCCAACCCCTGTGTAGCACGAGGGGTACAAAGGTGTCTCTGCCACAGTCCCTGACCTGAGAACTCACCCTTGAGTTTGGGAGACAGCCATGTTAACAGGTTATTAAAGAACTATACTAGTTAGTGGTGGTTGCCAGAGGCTGGGGGCGGGGTGTGGTGAAGGGGGTCAAAAGGTACAAACTTCCAGTTATAAAATAATAAGTCATGAGGATGTAACATACAGCATGGTGACTATAATAATAACTATAATAAAAACCATACAGTTAATACTGTATGGTATATTTGAAAGTTGCTAAGAGAATATATCTTAAGTCTTCATTATAAGAAAAAAAATTGTAACTATGTATGATGATGGATGTCAACTATACATATGGTGATGATCATTTCACAATATATACAGATATTGAAAAAAAAGAATTATATTAGTCAGGGTTCTTGGTTTGCTCATGACAAAAACTCAACTTTAAACAGCTCAGGCTTACGGAGACATTTATTAGATCAGGAAGAGATAGGGGGCAGCCAACATTCAGATTTCTTTATATAATATTCTAAATTCTGGGTCTTCTTATTTTGAAAAAAAAAAGGATATTCTAGAAAGATGGGGATGTATTCTAAAAGGAAACCATAAACTACAGCGGAGAGTGGGTGCCCCTTATATATGGCACAAGTGCTTTAGCCTCTGCATCAACCCACCATCTGCACTGAGTTTGCACATGTATTTATATCAGCCCCGGTCACTCATTTGTATTTCTCATTTCTTCTCCTTAAGCATTTGAATTATTAGGCCCTTGGATGAGAAGAAGGTCAAACTGGAGGTGGGAAGACCAGTTGGTAAGCTATTGCAACACTGTCTTCAAGAAAAGATGATGGCAAAGCAGATGGAGAGTCAAGATCAGTGGCGAGATATTTTGGTCATGGTGACAGAACTTGGTCAGTGAAGGATTATGGATTTTCACTTCTTCAAAGATATTTTTGGAAGCTTCTGCCTTTTTTTTCCTTTATGTATTTATCTCGAAGTTTATAGAAATCTCCAAGACATTAAATCTTTTTCTTTCTCAAGGAACAAACCAAGACTCTGGAGAAAATAAGTCAGGAGGGGCCTGGCTAAGCATCCATAAACAGTAAGCTAGTCTAGGCCCAGGTGGAGTCCAGGGAGACCTGCTAAGGAAGGGGAGGCAGCTATTCTGCACTTAGGGAAGCAAAGCAAGATCCAGAGACTCAGATGTCAGACACATCGTGTCAGGGGCCCAGGGAAAAACCCAGGCAACAAGACTCAGAGGCCTTGGCTTTCAGGGCAATGACAGGTCAGAATCCACTGAAGGGTCTGAGTAACAGTCACGGGATGGAAAGAGTGTGTGTGTGTCTGTGTGTGTGTGTCTGTGTGTGTGTGAAGAGGATCAAGCTGAGCCTCCAGCTGGAGGAATGAGGTAGCAGTGAGGAACTGGGGAGCCAGAAGCAAGGCATTTCCTGACACCTGGGGGATTTTCCTCTCTGAGGATTCTACTCGTGGCTCCCTCTGTGTTCTCAGGTCATTCCACCTAGAGACCTACAGACCAAGCCCAGTGGTCTGATTCTCCCCAAGGCAAGAGGAAGAAAGGAATCTCTTCCTTGGAGTCCTTTCATTACATATGGCATTTTCTTATTTAGTCTTCACAAGACACTAAGAAGAAGGCAGTTTACTCAGAGGTAGAGGCAGCTACCCATATTTGGCTTCCAGAGATTATTTTCTCTTGATTTCTCTGTTCTTGCTGGATTTCAGACCCATGGATTCACTCTGTCTTGCACATACTCTGTTTCCCATAGTACATTGTCTCCTGGGACCTTGGCTGGATCTTGGACCCAGAAGCTTCCTCAAAGTGGATGTGAGCGATGTTGCCTTGAGGGAGCAGAAAAGACTTTCCACAGGTTCAGGTGACATATGAGGTGGGCCTTAAAGATGAGAAAGACATTTCAAGGTGGTGGTAAAAGTAGAGAAAAAGGTATTTTAAGGAAAGAAAAAGGTATATGTAAAGGGCAACCAGGTTGAAAAATTTGTGTTTTTTCCTGAAGAGCTAAAGGGATGCAGGGAGCACCCCAAGATTCTTTATAATTCTTCCCAGCTGTTTTCTGACTCTTCTTGGCCAAGATTCTCTTTCTTTTCAATTAATATCTGATTTTAAAAAATATTTTAGGTAGAGTAAAAAGAGTTTCCAAAAAGCTTATAGTGTCCTTTAAGGGTTTAAATATTTAAAACCTATTTTAAATGTATAATTTTATTAGAGAACTTTGGGAAATTACTAATAATCCCACCATCTAAATATACTTACTAACACTATAGAGTATTTCTAGCTTTTTTTTTTTTGTATGCTCAATGAACTAAACTGAAATCGTTTTCTATGGGTAATATTTTTATCACTTGCATCCTTAAATTTTTAATTATAATTAACGTAAATATCTGAGAAGAACACTTTTGTTCTGTTAATTTTTTTTTTCTCAAGTATTTGGAGAAAAGGTATTTGGCCTTTTAAAGTTGGAGATTCTTACTTCAGACAAATCCTGGGAAACGGCAAATGTTTCAAATGGTTCAGAATAAAATATCAATTTTCGTCGATTTTGGATTTTTAGTGAAGATTGACTAGCACAAGATGGTTCAATAATTCCATCTATAGCTGAAGTATATGTGTTCAATCTTCTCTGTCAATCTCTACCGAGGATTTAATTTATCTTTGCTCTACCTCTCACTCCCTGTGTGATTTTGGACAAGTCATTTTACCCTTCTGGGCCTCAGCTTTCTCATTTTTGAAATGAAAATGATTTTATTTCAGACACCTTAGAAATGACTACCTACGTGTTTACGGCTATTGCTGACAGTAGTAAAGTCAGAGGAAAAATTTGAATCTACTTTTCAGTGTAATGAGATTCAGATATGCTCTGAGTATCAAAATTTTAAATAATTTTGTTAAAAATAGATGAAGGTTTTCCTAATATCTTCCCATTGGGGAGAAAGCTTTCACCTCAGTTGACAGGATCAAAGAATGTTCTCCCCTCCATTAGTATGCAGGCACTTCTCCAGCAATCTAATCGACTTTGAAAAGACAAGGAATACATTCACTTTCTCTCACATTCATAGTCCCTGGAAAGGAAAGGTAGCAAAATCCAGCACCATTTCTTCATTAAACTTAGAAACAGGGTTCATTCTTTAATTGAATTCTTGTCTAATGAGCTTTAAGGCAACGTGAGAACTTGAATTTTGACGTTTATTATCTATATTAATTAAGACAAAATCACAATTGTCTAGTTCTTGTCTGCCTCCTTTCACCCTTATATACTGCATCACTTCTCACATCCAAAGTATGTTTATTGTTGATTAAATGATAGGGAGCATTTTTCAATTATATTATTTTTTTAAATTGAGGTATAATTGACATACAACATCATATTAGATTCAGGTGTACAGAATAATGATTTGATATTTATATATTGCATATGATCACCACAATAAGTCTAGTTAACATCTGTCATCATACATAGTTACAGAATTTATTTTTCTCATGATGAGAACTTTTAAGACTTTACTCTCTTAGCAACTTTCAAATATGCAATAGAGTATTATTAACTGTGGTCACCATGACGTACATTACGTCCCCATGACTTATTTATTTTCTACCTGGGAGTTTGTATGTTTTGACTCCCTTCATCTATTTTTCCCATTCCACCCACAACCCTCCTGCTTTTGGCAACCACCAATCTGTTCTCTGTACCTACGAACTTGGTGGGTTGTTTTGTTTTGTTTTGTTTTGTTTAGATTCCGCTTATAAGTAAGATCATATAGTATTTGTCTTTCTCTGTCCAACTTATTTCACTTAGCATAATGTCCTCATCTATGTTGTCACACATGGCAAAACTTGTTTCCTTTTTATGGCTGAATAATATTGCATTACATTTATATTTCACATTTTCTTTATCTGTCCATCCATTAATAGACACAGGTTGTTTTCATACCTTGGCTATTGTAAATACTGCTACAATGAACATGGGGGTGTACATATCTTTTCAAGTTAGTGTTTTCATTTTCTTCTAATACATTACCCAAAAGTGGAATTGCTGGATCATACAGTAGTTCTATTTTTAGTTTTTTGAGGAACCTCCATACCGTTTTCCATAATGGCTGCACCAATTTATGTTCCCACAAGCATTGCACAAGTGTTCCCTTTTCCTCACATCCTGGCCAACACTTCTTATCTTGTCTTTTTAATAATATTTATTTTAACAGGTGTGAAGTGATATCTCATTGTGGCTTTGATTTGCACTTCCTTGATGATTCGTGATGTTGAGTACTTTTTTATGTACCTGTTAGCCATCGGCATGTCTTTTTTGGAAAGAAGTCTACTCAGATCTTCTGCCCATTTTAAAATTGGATTATTTGTTTTTTTGCTATTGAGTTGTATGAGTTCTTTATATATTTTGGATATCAACGCTTTATCAGATATATGATTTACAAATTTTTCTCCCATTTGGTAGATTGCCTTTTCATTTTCTTGATGGTTTCCTTTGATGTGCAGAAGCTTTTTAGTTTGATGTACTCCCAAGAGTGAATGTATTTTATGAGAAGCATATATTAGAGCTAGAGGTATAATTTACCCTTCTTTCTTTCTCAAAGGATTAGCAATTTAGCAATTTAGCTCTTGGGTTGATGATTGGGTTCAGAGCAGAAGCCATGGTAAATGTAAATAGCAGTGATTTGAGGGTTCTAAAAGTGCTAGTGTTGGGACTTCCCTGGTGGCGCAGTGGTTGGGAGTCCACCTGCCAATGCAGGAGACACAGGTTGAAGCCCTGGTCTGGGAGGATCTCTCATGCCACGGAGAAACTGGGCCAGTGTGCCACAAGTGCTGAGCCTGCACTCTGGAGCCCGCAGGCCACAATTGCTGAGCCCACGCACCACACCTACTGAAGCCTGCACTCCTGGAGTCTGTGCTCTGCAACAGGAGAGGCCACCACAGTGAGAGGCCCATGCACTGCAGGGAAGAGTGTCCCCCACTTGCTGCAGCTTGTGGGGGGGGTCCGCGTGTAGCAACGAAGACCCAATGCAGCCAAAATAAATAAATTAATTACTTAAGGAAAAAATAAATAAAAGTGCTAGTGTTCAGGAAGAAGGTTGCCTTCTGAGAGGGAATAAATAAATGAGTTTACATGACTCTACACTAATGAGAATATATACTGCTCAAACAATAGCTGACACCAGTAAGACCTTAAGTAGTGATGTTTCAGTGAAACTTTCCAGGGTTTGGTGTAATGGGAAAAAAATACTGCCAAGCATTATGAAAAGACCGTCTTTATCTGTGATAACATTCTGAGTTCTGAAATATACTTTGATATTAATGTAGTCACCCTAGATTTCTTTTAGTTAGTGTTAGAGTGTATTTCTTTTTCCTTTTAACCTATTTGTGGTTTTTTATTTAAAGTGTTTTTCTTCTAAACAGCATATAGTTGGGTCTTGCTTCTTTTATATATTCTGATAATCTTGGTATTTTAATTGGGAAGTTTAGACCATTCCCATTTAATGTAATTATTGATTTGATTAGGTGTGCATTTATCATCGTGCTATTTATTAGCTGTTCATTCTATCTGTTCTTTGTTTCCTTTTTTTTCTTTCCCTTGTTGGATTAATTGTATTATTTAAAATTATTTCATCTTTTCTCTTTTGTTGTCTTATAAGCGGTAACTCTTTGTTCTGTATTTATCGTTCTGGATTGATGGTCTATAGTACACATTTTCACCTGTCACATTCTAGCTTCAAGTGAAATTATAAAAACATCACTAAGAGTAAAAGCAACTTACAATATATACTTCCTTTTCTCCCCTCCCATTCTTTGTGCTATTGTTGTCACACATCTTCATTTTATACATATTATAAACCTCACACTGCCTTATTATTTTTATTTAGAAAGTCAATTATCTATAAAGATATTTAAATAGTAAGAAAAAAATTAAATATTTACCCCTGTAGTTGCCATTTCCAGCGCTCTTCATTTCTTGGTATAGATTTACATTTCCACCTGGTATCATTTTCTTTCTGTCTGAAGAACTTGCTTTAACATTTCCTCCCTTTATGTCTCTAATAGTGTGGGTGTGTTGATGATGAATTCATTCAACTTTTTTAAGTGTGAAGAAGACTTTATTTTGTCTTCATTTTTGAAAGGAAATTTTGCTGGATATAGATTTCTATGTTGGCCACTTTTTTCTCTCAGTACTTTGAAGATGCTGCTTTACTGTCTTCTCACTTAAATTGTCCAGTATCTTAAAAACCATTGTTTTGGGCTTCCCTGGTGGCACAGTGGTTAAGAATCCTCCTGTCCAGGAGGGGCCCTCTGGGAGGAGCCGGAGAGAACCGGAGGGTGATTGCCCCCCCCCCACACTTGGGCACAGGGAGCCTGCTGAACTCCCAGTCAGTCTCCTGCCCTCCAAGGCCCCCCCTTTCTCCCTGGCCAAATTGGTCCTGGGGCATAGGAGGGAGGTTGGAGAGATCAGGAAAGGCAGGCAGTAGGGGCCCTCCCAGGCCAGAGTAGCACAGCCCCCAGGGCCTTGTCCAGCCCTGTGGGTCCTAAGCATAGGCCCCGTCCACCGAACAAACTTTGCCCTTGCTTAGGCCCCACCCTCCACAGCCAAGGCCTGCCCCACCCCTTTTCTTTTCCCCTCCTCTTCTTTTTTACTACTGTGGTACTGATGTACCTTCCAGTTGTTGATTCATCTGTATTTTTATTTTTATATTCTTTCTAACATATCTGTTAGTTTCCTAGTCTAATTTTATTTTTTACTTTGTTATTGTTTTTTGGGTATTTTTTTTGCCTCTCCATGTGGCTTGCAAGACCTTGGTTCATGAGCCAGGGTCAGGCCAAAGCTCCTGTGGTGGGAGCTCCGAGTCTGAGCCACTGGACTAACAAAGAACCTCAGACCCCAGAGAATATTCATCTGAGTGAAGTCTCACGGAGCTCCTCATCTCAGCACGGAGACCCAGAACTACCCAATAGCCTACAAACTCCAGTGTTGGAAGCCTCAGGCCAAACAGCCAGTAAGACAGGAGCACAATCCCACTCATAAAAAAAAAAAAAGAGACAGCAAAAAAATATGTCACAGATGAAGGAGCAAGATAAAAACCTACAATACCAAATAAATGAAGAGGAAATAGGCAATCTACCTGAAAAAGAATTCAGAAATGATAGTAAAGATGATCCAGAATCTTGGAAATAGAATGGAGGCATGGATTGAGAAAATACAAGAAATGTTTAACAAAGATCTAGAAGAACTAAAGAACAAACAAACAGACATGAACAGCACAATAACTGAAATGAAAAACACACTAGAAGGAATCAATAACAGAATACCTGAGGCAGAAGAATGAATAAGTGAGCTGAAGGACAAAATGGTGGAAATAATTGCTAAGAAGCAGAATAAAGAATGAGAAGAATTGAAGACAATCCCAGAGACCTCTGGGACCACACTAAACACACCAACATTCGAATTATAGGGGTCCCAGAAGAAAAAGAGAAAAAGAAAGTGTCTGAGAAAATATTTGAAGAGATTATAGTTGAAAACTTCCCTAACATAGGAAAGGAAATAGTCACCCAAGTCCAGGAAGCACACAGAGTCCCATACAGGATAAACCCTAGGAAAAACACACCAAGACACATATTAATCAAAGCAACAAAAATGAAATTCAAAGAAAGAATATTAAAAGCAGCAAGGGAAAAACAAAAAATAACATACAAAGGAATCACCATAAAGTTATCAGCTGATCTTTCAGCGGAAACTTTGCAGGCCAGAAGCGAGTGGCAGGATATGCTTAAAGTGATGAAAGAAAAAAACCTACAACCAAGATTACTCTACCCAGCAAGTATCTCATTCAGAGTCAATGGAGAAGTCAAAAGCTTTTCATACAAGCAAAAGCTAAGAGAATTCAGCACCACCAAACCAGCTTTACAACAAATGCTAAAGGCACTTCTCTAGGCGGGAAACACAAAAGAAGAAAAAGACCCACAAAAACAAACCCAAAACAATTAAGAAAATGGTAATAGGAACATACATATTGATAATAACCTGGAATGTAAATACATTAAAAGCTCCAACCAAAAGACACAGACTGGCTGAATGGATACAAAAACAAGACCCATATATATGTTGTCTACAACACATGCATTTCAGACCCAGGGAACATACAGATTGAAAGTGAAGGGATGGAAAAAGATATTCCATCCAAATGGAAATCAAAAGAAAGCTGGAACAGCAATATTGGTATCAGACAAAATAGACTTTAAAATAAAGACTGTTACAAGAGATAAGGAAGGACACCACATAATGATGAAAGGATCAACCCAAGAAGAAGATATAACAATTATAAATGTTTATGCACTCAGCATAAGAGCACCTCAATACAGAAGGTAAATGCTAACAACCATAAAAGGGGAAATTGACAATAACACAATAATAGTAGGGGACTTTAACACCCCACTTATACCAATGGACAGATCGTCCAAACAGAAAATAAATAAGGAAACACAAGCTTTAAATGACACAAAAGACCAGATAGATCTTATTGATATTTATAGTACATTCCACCCAAAAGTGGCAGAATACACTTTCTTCTCAAGTGTGCACGGAACATTCTCCAGGATAGATCACATCTTGGGTCACAAATCAAGACCTGGAAAATTTAAGAAAACTGAAATCATATCAAGCATCTTTTCTGACCACAACACTATGAGACTGGAAATCAATTACAGGAAAAAAAACCCTGAAATACATGGAGGCTAAACACTGTGCTACTAAATAACCAAGAGATCACTGAAGAAATCAAAGAAGAAATTTTTAAAAATACATAGAAACAAATGACTATGAAAACACGATGACCCAAAACCTATGGGATGCAGCAAAAGCAGTTCTAAGAGGGAAGTTTATAGCAATACAAACTCACTTCAAGAAACAAGAAAAATCTCAAATAAATAATCTAACCCTGGGCTTCCCTGGTGGCGCAGTGGTTGAGAATCTGCCTGCCAATGCAGGGGACACGGGTTCGAACCCTGGTCTGGGAAGATCCCACATGCCGCGGAGCAACTAGGCCCATGAAAGCCATAATTACTGAGCCTGCGTGTCTGGAGCCTGTGCTCCACAACAAGAGAGGCCGCGATAGCGAGAGGTCTGTGCACCGCAATGAAGAGTGGCCCCCACCTGCCGCAACGAGAGAAAGCCCTCGCACAGAAACGAAGACCCAACACAGCCATAAATAAATAAATAAATAAATAAATAAATTTAAAAACAAAAACATAAACAATCTAACCCTACACTTAAAACAAGTAGAGAAAGAAGAACAAAGAAAATCCAAAGTCAGTAGAAGGAATGAAATCATAAATATCAGAGCAAAAATAAATGAAATAGAAATAAAGAAAACAATAGCAAAGATAAATAAAACTAAAAGCTGGTTCTTTGAGAAGTTAAACAAAATTGATAAACCCTTAGCCAGACTCATCAAGAAAAAAAGGGGAGGACACAAATCAATAAACTAAGAAATGAAAAAGGAGAAATCACAACTCACACTGCAGAAATGCAAAGGATTGTAAGAGACTACTACAAACAACTACATGCCAATAAAATGGACAACCACGAAGAAATGGACAAATTCTTGGAAAGGTACAATTTCCCAAGACTAAACCAGGAAGAATTAGCAAATATAAACAGACCTATCACAAGTAATGAAATTGAAACCATAATTAAAAATCTTCCAAGAAACATAAGTCCAGGACCAGATGGCTTCACAGGCGAATTCTATCAAACATTTAGAGAAGAGCTAACACCCATCCTTCTCAAACTCTTCCAAAAAGTTGCAGGGGGAGAAACACTCCCAAATTCGTTCTACGGAGGCATCATTACCCTGACACAAAAACCAGAAAAAGATATCACAAAAATAGAAAATTATAGACCAATATCAATAATGAACATAGATGCAAAAATCCTGAACTAAATACCAGCAAACAGAATCCAACAGCACATTAAAGGATCATACACCATGATCAAGTGGGATGTATCCCAGGGATGCAAGGATTCTTCAATATATGCAAATCAATCATTGTGATATATCACATTAACAAATTAAGGAATAAAAACCATATGATCATCTCAATAGATGCAGAAAAAGCTTTTGACAAAATTCAACACCCATTTATGATAAGAACTCTCCAGAAACTGGGCATAGAGGGAATCTACCTCCACATAATAAAGGCCATATATGACAAACCCACAGCGAGTATCATATTCAATGGTGAAAAAGTGGAAGCATTTCCTCTAAGATCAGGAACAAGACAAGGATGTTCACACTCGCCTCTCTTATTCAACATAGTTTTGGAAGTCCTAGCCACAGCAATCAGAGAAGAAAAAGAAATAAAACGAATATAAATTGGAAAAGAAGAAGTAAAACTGTCACTGTTTGCAGATGACATGATACTATACATAGAAAATCCTAAACGTGCCACCAGAAAACTAGCAGAACTAATCAATGAATTTGGTAAGCCTGAAGGATACAAAATTAATGCACAGAAATCTCTGGCATTCCTATACAACAACAATGAAAAATCAGAAAGAGAAATTAAGGTAACACTCCCATTTACCATTGCACCAAAAACAATAAAATACCTAGGAATAAACCTGCCTAAGGAGGCAAAAGACTTGTACTCAGAAAACTATAAAACACTGATGAAAGAAATCAAAGATGACAAAAACAGATGGAGAAATATGCCATGTTCTTGGATTGGAAGAATCAATATTGTGAAAATGATTATGTTACCCAAAGCAATCTACAGATTCAATGCAATCCCTAGCAAAATACCAATGGCATTCTTCACAGAATTAGAACAAAAAAATTTACAATTCGTATGGAAACACAAAAGACCCCAAATAGCCAAAGCAATATTGAGAAAGAAAAACGGAGCTGGAGGAATCAGGCTCCCGGACTTCAAACTATATCATAAAGCTACAGTAATCAAGACAGTATGGTATTGGCACATAAACAGAGATATAGATCAATGGTACAGGATAGAATGCCCAGAGATAAACCCACGCACATATGGGCACCTAATTTATGACAAAGGAGGCAAGAACATACAGCGTAGAAAAGATAGCCTCTTCAATAAGTGGTGCTGGGAAAACTGGACAGCTACATGTAAAAGAATGAAATTAGAACACTCCCTAACACCACACGCAAAAATAAACTCCAAATAGATTAAAGACTTAAATGTAAGGCCAGATACTATAAAGCTCTTAGAGGAAAACATAGGAAGAACACTCCTGGACACAAATCACAGCAAGATCTTTTTTGACCCACCTCCTAGAGTAATGGAAATAAAAACAAAAATAAACAAATGGGACTTAATTAAACTTAAAAGCTTAGCACAGCAAAGGAAACCATAAACAAGACAGAAAGAGAACCCTCAGAATGGGAGAAAATATTTGCAGATGAAACAACAAAGGATTAATCTCCAAAATATACAAACGGCTCATTGAGCTCAATATCACAAAAACAAACAATCCAGTTAAAAAATGGGCAGAAGACCTAAATAGACATTTCACCAAAGAAGACATACAGATGGCCAAGAGGCACATGAAAAGATGCTAAACATCACTAATTATTAGAGAAATGCAAACCCAAACTACAATGAGGTGTCATCTCATGCCAGTCAGAATGGCCATTAAAAAAAATCTAGAAACAATAACTGCCGGAAAGGGTGTGGTGAAAAGGGAACCCTCTTGTACTATTGGTGGGAATGGAAATTGATACAACCACTATGGAAAACAGTATGGAGGTTCCTTAAAAAACTAAAAATAGAACTACCATATGACCCAGCAATCCCACCACTGGGCATATACCCTGAGAAAACCATAATTCAAAAAGAGACATGTACCACAATGTTCATTGCAGCACTATTTACAATAGGCAGGACATGGAACCAACCTAAATGTGCATCGACAGATGAATGGATAAAGAAGATGTGGTACATATATACAATGGAATATTACTCAGATATAAAAAGAAATGAAACTGAGTTATTTGTAGTGAGGTGGATGGACATAGAGTCTGTCATACAGAGCGAAGTAAGTCAGAAAGAGAAAAACAAATACCGTATGCTAATGCATATATATGTAATCTAAAAAAAAAATGGTACTGATGAACCCAGTTGCAGGACAGGAATAAAGATGGAGACATAGAGATTGGACTTGAGGACTTAGGGTGGGAGGGGGAAGCTGGGGCAAAGTGAGAGTAGCGTCGACATATATACAATACCAATTGTAAAACAGTTGGCTGGTGGGAAGCAGCAGCATAGCACAGGGAGATTGGCTCCGTGTTTTGTGATGATCTAGAGGGGTGGGGTAGGGAGGATAGGAGGGAGGCTAAAGAGGGAGGGGATATGGGGACATGTGTATGCATATGGCTGATTTGCTTTGTTGTGCAACAGAAACTAGCACAGTATTGTGAAGCAATTATACTCCAATAAAGACCTATTAAAAGAAAAAAAAGAATCCGCCTGACTATGCAGGGGACACGGGTTCAAGTCCTGCTCTGGGAAGATCCCACATGCCACGGAGCAACTAAGCCCATGCGCCACACTACTAAGCCTGCGCTCTAAAGCTCTTGAGCCACAACTACTGAGCCCGAGTGCCACAACTCCTGAAGCCCACACACCTAGAGCCTGTGCTCCGCAACAAGAGAAACTACTGCAGTGAGAAGCCTACACAGAGCAACGAAGAGTATCCCCCTCTCGCCACAACTAGAAAAAGCCCACACGCAGCAACGAAGACCCAACGCAGCCATAAATAAATTAATAAATTAATTAATTAAAAAATTAAAAAATTATAAATACAAATAAACCCATTGTTTCATACACTTTGTCGATTTTATGTTTGCTTTAGGTGAGACCACAAATCCCTTCTTCTCTTATTCCATGTTGTTGGAAATATAAGACTGGAACTAATTTTTTTTTCTTTTTAAATTGAAGTACAATTGACTTACAATATTATATTAGCTTCAGGTGTACAACATAGTAATTCAATATTTTTATACATTGCAAAATAACCACCACAATAAGTCCAGTTACCATCTGTCACCAGACAATGTTATTACAATATCATTGACTATATTCCCCACGATTCATTTATTTTGCAACTGGAAGTTTGTACCTTTTAATCTCCCTCGCCTATTTCACTCATTGCCCCATGCCCTGCCCTTCTGGCAACCTCCAGTTTTGGAGCTAAATTTTTAATTTAACTTAATTCAAATTATTTTAAATTTAAATAGTCACATGTAGCTAGTGGCCCCCACATTGATCAGGACAGTCTAGGGAATGAGGGGGAGATGAGCTGCCAAAAGTGGAACAAGCCTATGATTTGGTTTCATGAGATGTACTGAGAGTTGTACATTGGACAGCTCCCTGAGACTCACTTCCTTGGCCAGTGACTGAGACTAGAGAGTGTTCCTGTGACCATGCTTGACAATGACTGCTTGATGCTGAAATGAAGTCCATTACTCCTTCTTCATGGTTCTTTGCTAGTCTGAGAGCATTAATTTGCAGAAATCTGGTTTTCTTTGTCACTTCAAAGGGCTGTGTCTTGCTACTATTCTGTTATGACCCTGGGTAGAATGCCTGCTGTGGGAGCACTCAGGAAATGCTCCAATTGACTGACAGGACAATCGTATTGGTATGTGGCTGTGATTTTATGTTTATGAAATGAAAGCTCATCTCTTTCCATTTGTGGAGTTAAGAACTGACACTAGTAAATGCAACACTGAGCATTTTCCCATTCATAAAGATGATTAACCCCAGACAACTTAAAATCTTAAGAAAAGCAGTTTTTGCTTTGTTTTTAAAATCAATTAGTTTCTCGTTAAGGATGCAAGTAGCACTTCTCTGCTTAATTTATTTCAATTAAGATAGAGTTTGTTTGCAGAATTATAGTGTTGAGTCTCAGACTGTTTAGTATCAAAGGATATTACATGCTTTGATATGGTAGTTTCTCTGGGCCATAAGTCTAGTAGTAGATTTTTCCTACAGTTGAGTTTACTGGAAGGAATACTTCTATTTTTTGGTGCCACCACCAAAAGGTAGATAGGCTTGAAACATTCATTTATCCCCAAAATATTTATTATCTACTATGTTCCAGGCATTGGAGATAAAAAATGTTCCAGGCATTTATTATCTACTATGTTCCAGGCATTGGAGATAAAAACAATGAACAAAACAAACAAAAATCTCTCACTTCACAGATATTATATTCTAACTGGAAGAAATAGTCAATAAACAAATAAGCAAAATATTTAGAATGTGAGATGGTAATAAGTGCTATGAAGTAGAATAAAGCAGAAGGGGGGAGTAGGGAGTTCCAGGATGGCTGCAATTTTAGATAGGATGGTCTAGAAAGCCCACTGAGAAGGAGATATTTGAACAGAGGACTGAAGGAGGTGGAGTAAGCCACTCATATATTTGGGTAAGAGCATTTCTGGTAGAAGGGACAGCAACTGCAAATGCCCTCAGGCAGAAATGTGCATGGCACACGCCTGTGCAAGCAACAGCAAGGGAGCATTTTAGACCTAGGAACACAGCTTGGATTTTCCAACTGTGAAACAGACTCTGCCAACCTCATCATTCATCCTCTTACTATGATCACACATGCACTGTACTGTCTTTGACTAATTTATAACTTTATGTATATATGAATTTATTTTTTATACTGTTATTCTGAAACTGTTTTCGATAACTTGTAACCAGACCTAGTTGTAGCACGTGGGCTCAGTAGTTGTGGCTCCTGGGCCCTAGAGTGCAGGCTCAGTAGTTGTGGCGCATGGGCTGAGTTGCTCTGCGGCATGTGGGATCTTCCCGGACCAGGGCTCAAACTCGTGTCTCCTGCATTGGCTGGCAGGTTCTTAACCACTGCGCCACCAGGGAAGCCCTCCCCTGACCACTCTTATTTAAAGAAGATGTCCTTCCCCGTCCCCTACTAACACCCTGTATTGTTAGTACTGTTATGTCACCTCTTTATTTCTTTCATAGTACGTATCTCAATCGAGGCTGGGCAGAGATCTGATGCTTGGTAGGCCCTCAGTAAAATTTTGTTGAGTGAAAGCACAAATGAGCTGTTGTAAAAATGGCCACATGTGGTTTACCAGCATCGTTCGTCACCCCATGATCCACAGGAAGATCAATGTACACGATCCACACGTGCAGCACTCAACTCTCAGTAATTTCTAGTTTTAATAATTACTATTGCTCTTATTTGTACAAATAGGAGTAAAAAAATTAAAATGAGAAATGCCCTATAGATCCATATCACTCTCTAGTCCTGCTTTTTGTTCCCTAAAAGCCTTAGTTTCTCTTAATAACCTTCTGGTTATCTCTTAGCTCTGTGGGTTTAACTCTGATTAAACTCACTTAATCTTTCTCTCAACCACAGGGCAATGCTATGTGAATCAGAATCCATGTGTGCTGTGCTTTACTGCACATAAAGCATTTGCATCTTTACAAGAGCTCTGTGAGTTGGACAAAGCATGCAGCCCATTGAGATCCATTGTATAGATGAGGAAGAGGTTCAAAAAAATAAGTGACTTAACTAAGGTCACATGGGTAGAAAATGAGAGTGACGGCACAGAGGGGCAAAGGGAGGTTCTTGCTCCATTTGGAGGTATGCTGTCATGGCATCTGAAAATCTTATTGTCAGTGTCTTTCTGCATGGTGACAGTGAGAACAGACCATGAGACAATCAGGTCCTCAACTGTGGGAAGGAAATCATCATCACCCTCTCCTCTTGTCAGGATGGTAGCAGTGGTGGTTAGTTCAGAAAAGCAGAGTGTTTCCATGCTCTCAGCCACTTGTATTTGGTTTTCTATCCTTCCCTGGCTGCCCTCTATTCCTTTTGTCAGTAGGTTTGCATTTATCTTAAGTTAATCTGGGCATTCTGCCATCAGCCTATCTTTCTGGATGTTCTTTTCTTATTAATTTAAGAGTACATAATATGGTATCAAAAGATGTGCTTTGATATGGAAACAAAATTTGATTTTAAAGAAGACACTCCTAAATTACAATGATCCTAAATAAGATTTTTGAGACTTTTTCTATGACAGAATTACCTAGGGGAGAGATAGGTCTAAGAGCATGTCCTAGGAGAAGAAAAAATGTATCAAGCTCACCAGAAAGATGATGTATGTCTGTGATTGCATGGACATGCATATTTTATTGTGCTGGTCTGTAGATGGAAACAGTGGGTGTGTTACTGAAAGGAACCTGAGTAGAATTGAAAGGAATGATCTCAGACAGGCTGCTGAGCCTGCCAGGAAAGGGATCTTTTGGCTCCTTTAATGCCTGTCTGAAACTGGCATGTTTCAGGGGTGGGGAGGGTCTGCCTCTCAGGCCATGTAACAACTGTGCCCTGAAGTCACGTGATCAGTGACTAGCCCAGCCCCTTCATTGGCTGGGGTCTTGAGTAAGTCACCTTTCCTTTCTGGGTCTCAGTTTCCTCCTCTGAGGAAACAGCATCACTGGCTACCCTCTTTGCCATAGCTGTGGGGATCAAGTGGGAAACACGTGCCAGACAGAACACTGGCATCCATTAAAATTCACATAGGAAGAGGTTTTCTTCATTTTATTAATGCAGAGGTAGGCTTGCTCCTTGTTAGTTCTGCTAATGACTTCAATGTGCCCCTTTGGTATTTCTTCAGCTCTGCCTTTTAATGGTCATTTCATTTCAGCTCAGGATATGGAAGCTGCTTAAGGATCCTGCTCTCATCTGTGCCTTCCTGTGTCTAGACTAGTGAGGCAGACTTGCATTAAATATAATTTTGGTGCTGGCAGGCCAGCTGCTGTCAAGGATATCATGGAATGTGACCTTACATTGCCTACAGATGTTAAATACTGCTTGTAGGTGACCCAGAAATTCTATCCATGTCTCAAGTCTGCATACTAAGTCTCTTCATCACTCAGAAGCAAGCATGTAGGATAATCTGTTTTGCTGAAGGTCCCATAGGAATTTGTTGCTATTGCTGACATGAGAAAAAGGCAAAAAAGAAAGGCCAATTTATTTCCAGGCTTTTGCAAAGTAGCAGATGCTTCCTGTGCAAAAGTAACATCAAAGCAGCATGTTATATTTGCATAGTATCATACGGTTTTAAAAAACAAATGTTGTTTTAATAATTACACAATATTCTCATTAAAAAATTTCAAACATAGAAATACGTAGAGGCGATGGCTTCCTCTGGGAAAAGAGGGGAACTTCAGGTGATGTGGGAGGTGTCGGTTAAAGGACACTTCATTTTTGACTTTATATTGAAATTTTAGGGTGAGTCCTTTCATAGTTTTTTATAAGCATTTGAATACATATAGGTACAGATAAAAATATATAAAGAAAATTTTATTTACATAAATGGAATTATACTAAACATGTTGTTTAGTAATTTTCTGACTTTGACTTGAAGAGTTTTCTAAGTCATTACAAAATAAACCTGCTGTATTGAAAATATATAGTGAATATAAAATAAACAACAAGGTTACTGTATAGTGCAGGGAACTGTATTCAATATCTTGTAATTATCTATAATGGAAAAGAATATGAAAAAGAATAAAAATATACACACATAGCTAAATGGCATTCCCAGAATATGCCATAATTTAATTGATCACTTCTCTACATACAGTCATTGATTTTGGATTTGTTGATATAACAGTGTTGCCATAAACATCCTTGTGCATACATCTTTCTTCACATGCACCAGTATTTCTTTCAATAGGATAGAAAACTGGAAGTCTGCTGAGTAAGACTCAGTTTCCTTTCCTGTAAAATGGGTTTACAGTAACCTATACCTCAAGGGTATTTTGAGAATTAAAAATTAAAATTAAATGTTCAAAGTGTAAATGCAAGTCCATTCTCTCTCTCAAAGTCTTTTTTTTTTTTTTTTTTTTGTAGTTCGTGGGCCTCTCACTGTTGTGGCCTCTCCCGTTGCGGAGCACAGGCTCCGGACGCGCAGGCTCAGCGGCCATGGCTCACGGGCCCAGCCGCTCCGCGGCATGTGGGATCCTCCCGGACCGGGGCACGAACCCGTGTCCCCTGCATCGGCAAGCGGACTCTCAACCACTGCGCCACCAGGGAAGCCCGCAAAGTCTTTTTAAAAAATTAATTTAAAATTCTTTTTCCCCTCACTTTTCTCAGGATCATTTTTACTCCTCTCTGTTCTATATTAAGGTGTTTGATGTGCAGAAGAATAAGTCAAACAACTATTTAAGTTCTTCTCCTCCGCCTTCAATTCCATTCTGCTCCTCTTGAGAAGGTGCGGAGCCCTCTGAAGAGTGCTGTAGTTCTGCATGATTCCGCCCTCTCCTCTCATCTCTGTTTCCTCTTTCCTATCCTTGCTTTGTCTCTTCTTCCCTTCCTTTCTTTTCATAAGCAAGATGGAGACAGCCAGCTGGGTAACTTGTTTATATGAGGCTGGGGGAAGCAGAAGGCGAGGGGTGGAGCTGCTGGGGTGTAAAGATGCAGGGACAAGCTGAGAGCTGGGGCAGGACCAGAGCTGAGTCTAGGAGCCAAGTCTAAGATGCGTTAGCATTTAATGGTTTAAATGAATCCCTTAGATGGGCCCATTACCAGCTTCTCAGGATGGAGTGGAGCAGGCTAAGAGGGGCCGGGCAGCACAGGGGATGTGCTGAGGTCTGGCAGCCCAGGGAGCAGCGTGGAGCTGGGACTTGGTCTCTCATTTGGTTGCCTCAAGCCCTGGTGTGCACAGTTCTCTCGGGCAAGCCTGGCCAAAGTCAAGTAGAGGAGAAGGATTCGTTTCTAGTTCTTGTACGCTATCTTCTGCAACATTCCAATATGTTAACCCGTTTAAACTCCCCTGTTAAATGTGAGCATATGTGACACTGTTTTCTCCCTTAAACCTTTTCCTCTCCCTTGAAATGCATCATTTCTTAGTTTCTTGCGTATATGTTTTGAAGGGAAGGACTAAAGCAAGGTTGCAGTCTGTAGGCTCAGGCCACCTCCGATTAAGTGAGAACACCCCCGCAGATGTTATAACTGGAGGTGTGGGGTTTGAAACAGCTCAGAAAGCTGACCTCTGTTTACAGAGCTCGGCACTCGCCCCGAGGCAGTGTATGTTAGCCAGCAGGATAAAATAGGTCCTGATCCTTTCCCTTGTGGCTCTTGCTGCTCTACCTAATGATGTCCATTAATCGCTGAGGTGATGAAGCAGGGACCTCTCCGAGGACATTAATGAGAATGATTTAAGCTGCTGTTGACTTTAGATGTTAGCACCACTCAGCCTGTGTCTTCATATGGCTGCACAAATTCCTCTTCATTCATCTGTTTTATTCCCCGAGGAGGTTAGTGTCATGCACATAGGCTAGAAGTCCAGAAGGGACTTCACGGGATCAGTTTGCCTTGTCCTGACTTACCAGCCCTTGGTGTGTTTAATAAATACTCTTTGATATAAACAGAGAGGAAGAGGAAACATGGCATATCCAGGCTTAGCTCTTCAATCTCTTAATTCTCCCCTCGGAAACTCTGCAAGTGAATCCATGCTGTTCATTACGCTCCCCCAAGGAACACGATGAGCTGTTCTTTGGGGCCAGATTTTCAACCTACAGTTCTCTGAGAATAGTTCCCATATTGTGGAAGAGATGAGTATGTGGTCCAATGAGTCAAGAGGGATAAAAGCACAAGCTATTTGAAAAAAAGACATGGCTTGGTGGCTAAAGAATGTGAATCCAGGTTTATCCTGTATATGACATTTAACTCAGAGCCTCAGGCATGCCATTTTATGTTACAAAAAACTTAGGAAGTGTTACAGCTGCTTAGGTGCTGGGCTGTTCCCTCAATTTTTGCCTTCAACGTGATTTAGATTTTAATTCAAAGTATGGAATAACATAGCCACAAAATGCTGATGTAAGTCTTTGGCTTCTCAATTGAATTTAGGCAACTTGGGACTTTCTTACATTTGTTTCTATGTTATCCTTAAAAAACACATGCTACTCCTCTGCATCTCATTGTGATGACACAAAGAGCTCTCTCAACTTTATCCTTGACTCTTCTGCCTCTTTCATCCCAGGAAAACAAAGCTTTGAATCGCTTCTGTTCCTGTCTCCTTCTTTTTATCTTATTTCAATATCTGTTTTCCACCAGTCTTTACATCCAGAAAATTCTACCACCTTCTTCCCAATAATAACTCTTCTTACCTCTAATCTTCCTATTTTATTCCACTTTTCAAATTTCCTTTGCCTATTTAAAATCATTTAAAGATTTTTCATTTATGGACTGGGGCATGATTGTTTTCACCAATCATGATAAAAATATCTCCTTTAGCTTTCAGTGCCTAACACAGTACCCACCATATGCTACATGGTCCATAAATATTTTTTGAATAAATGAATACCTGCCCCTTCACAAAAAGCACTTGATTATAAAATGTAAAATGTGAATCATGGATGCATGCCTATTTATTGGGATATAATGATATGACGTCAAAGTTGCATTGGACTCTACTTTGCAAGAAGCACATTGTTGCCTCTGCCTGAAGTGCTCTTACCTCACCCAGGGGCTCCCCAATTCCTCACCCCAACCACTTCCTACCAGTCCTTTAGGACTTGGTGTGGGGGGTCTTGGCTTAAGAGGACTCCTCTTTTGTGCTTCCAGAGCATACTCTGTATATCTCTATCTAGCTCTTATCTCATGGGACTGGCATTTCCTCCTGTCTCTTTCCCCTCATCCCAGTAGACTGAGTTATTCTTCACTGGCTCCCTGGTGCCTCACAAGTGTCCTGAGACACTGAAAGCAAACATGCATGTTTGGGGAATGGATCAGTGAAGACTTTTGAGAAATGTGAGTGAGTAAGAAGGGGGTTTGGAAGTCTTTTAGAAGAGGGACAAAGAGACTAGGACATGGGACTTCCCTGGTGGCACAGTGGTTAAGAATCTGCCTACCAATGCAGGGGATGCAGGTTCGAGCCCTGGTCTGGGAAGATCCCACATGCTGCGGAGCAACTAAGCCCGTGAGCCACAGCTGAGCCCAAGTGCCGCAAATACTGAAGCCTGTGCGCCTAGAACCCATGTTCCTCAACAAGAGAAGCCACTGCAATGAGAAGCTGGCACCCCAACGAAGAGTAGCCCCCACTCGCCACAACTAGAGAAAGCCTGTGAGCAGCGATGAAGACCCAATGCAGACAAAAATAAATAAATAAATTTATTTTTTAAAAAAAGAGAGAGAGACTAAGACAGGCTTTTTAAGAATGGGAGCAAGAACCAATCTGAAGGCATCACGAATTTTCAAGAGATGGGGGAAGCTGTCTCAAATTCAGAGACTGAGGGGTGAGAGGTGGAGAGAGCACAGTCCATTTGTTCAGATAACTCTAGCATGTACCATCTTGGCGCTTCTTCTCTACTGTGTGTTCTGTCCCCACCACACACGGCGGCGTGGAATTATCTTCTCTGTTCTTGCTTGTGAGTGCTCTATGAGATCTTCAGCTCCTTCAGGCAGGAAAGAGTAACATCCCAGGGTTGCTTTTATGTGTGGTTCTGTGGCCAGGTGCTGAGCAAAGACCTGCTCTCTCCTTGACCAGTGTTTCCTGATGGCTCCCTTCAGGGACAAGGGGCACATCTGTTGTAGGTGACCTGTCCTCCAGAGGTAAGTTTTGCTGGCAAATGATTGTTACAATTATGCTTATCTCTATCGCCCGAAGACTCTAATTACACCTTGAGAAGCCAACGGTGCAGAATGTTTGAGTTTGCATTTCCTGACTTTGCTGCCAGGGAGAGAATTTGTATGTGTGGACATTGATTTGGATCCATCTAGATCAGTAGTTCCCCTAGGGGCCCATGATGAAGGTAGCTGTGTGTGTGTGTGTGTGTGTGTGTGTGTGTAGGGGAGTTGTACTGGTATTATTTTCAAGATTTCAAAATCTTGAGTCTGTTTGCTTTCAGTGTCTCAGGACACTTGCAAGGCACCAGGGAGCCAGTGATTCGATGGAATCAGCCTGTTTGTGTGAAATAAGGTAATACAGTCTAACTAAACAATGTCTTTCTTGGCTGTGGACTAGAATTCTATTTGGGGATAGAAAATAAAATTTTATTTCATTATAGATTGTAGAAAGGATGGATACCTTTTAAAGCCAGAAAGATTTGTGTTCAACTTGCAGCTCTGTCATTTTCCCACTGTGTGACCTTATTCAAGTTATTAGCCTCTCTGATTCCAGGCTTCCCCACTGGGAAAAAGGGAATAATACCTATGAGTCTGGACTGTTGTGAGATTAAGTAGAATTCTATTTGCAGAGTGTCCAGTACATAGTAATTACTAAATCAGTGGGAGTTGTGACTATTTTTTTTTTTTTTTTTTTTGCGGTACGCGGGCATCTCACTGTTGTGGCCTCTCCCGTTGCGGAGCACAGGCTCCGGACGCGCAGGCTCAGCGGCCATGGCTCACGGGCCCAGCCGCTCCACGGCACGTGGGATCTTCCTGGACCGGGGCACGAACCCGCGTCCCCTGCACCAGCAGGCGGACTCTCAACCACTGCGCCACCAGGGAAGCCCTAGTTGTGACTATTTTGATGACCACTGTTCTAAACATTAAACTTATATGTCCCATTCTGATAAGAAGCTTCAATAGCTTATAGCACCACCTTTTATTGTTCTCTTTGTGCCAGGTCCCATGTGGAGGGATTTTCATAAATTATCTCATCTAATCTTCATAACAACTCTACAAAATAGGCACTACTGCACTGCTATCATCCCCACTTTCTAGAAGAAAAAAAAAACAGAGGCTGGGAAGATCTATAATTTTCCTAATCACATTGGTAGTAGATAGTGGAGTCAATATTACAGTACAGCTGGTCTGACTTCAGAACCCTCTAACAAGTGTGATTCACTGAGGTCCAGTCCTACATGTCTTTTAAAATTTACCCCAAATGGGGAAGGCAGCTCTTGTTAAGAGATACAGTTTGCTATTTAAATTCTTTTAAAACATGGGGGCAAAAGGGGAAAAAATCATGAAATGGGTCTTAGGTGATGAAAAGGTTGTGAATGGCTGCTTCAGATAGAGCAGAAATACTCTTGCCTTTAGAAGAGTTGGAAAGAGAATAATTGAAGTAGTGTGAAAGAAACACTAGGACCGTAAAATGGTTCGGATTAAGTTTTCTGAGGGAGAGACAAGCAAAAGCAACAGAGCCTCCAATATGTTTCATTTCTAGGAGATAACCTAAACCATGGAGGGGCTTGATGTACACAAGCTCCAAGATGAGGAAAGTGGGACAGCTTCTAAAACCCAAAGCCAAGGATGTTCACTTACAGTGGTCAACTCAGCCAGGCTATTAACATTTCATGCATAACATTACTGGATGTGAAAGAAGTATAACGAAATTATTATTTATCAAGTACTTCACTGCTTGCAATATATGGGTAATTAATCCACATACAGCTAAACATTTGGGAAAAGGAATTACTAAATTGTGCCTTCCCTATTCCTGAATGATGGACTGCAAGGTCATTTGGGTCTCTCCATGTGACAGGGTTATTCCAGGCTCTTGCATTATTACAAGTCTATAGCATTAGATCATCACAACTGAAATGCAAAGAGGTGGGTATTATTATTAATTTGAAATCAAACTTACTGAGGTAAATGAAGGGCAAATGAAGGAGGAGGAAACCAAAGTGTCTTTTATAACGTAGTGTCCAAAGCTACACACCATCACTTCTGCTTAATTCTATGGGAATCAGAAGTGAGTTGCTAAATCCAGCCCATTTTCAAGGGGAGAGGAATTAATTAATACCTTTTTAATGGAGGAGTATCAAAGAATTTGTGGACTTATTTGTAACTACCACATGAAGGAAGGTTCAAAGCTCATTTCTTTCCCATAAGGATATCCAGTTGTTCTACCATAATTTATTGAAAAGATTTTCCCTTCCCTATGGTAGGCAACATTAGTTCTATTGGGCTGCCCAAAAAGTTTGTTCAGGTTTTTCTCTTAGATCTTACAGAAAAACCCAAACAAACTTTTTGGCCAACCCAATACTTTCTTTTCCAGATGAATAGCACTAATGGTTATATTTCAAAAGCAAACTGATTTTTTAAAAAAGTCAAGTCTACAGCAAAAATGATTAAAATAAAGTTATATGTATGTAAGTGAAAAATTCAAATGATGATATTAATTTCTAATAATGTACTTTCTGTAAGTTTGCATTTTAAATTGCAGTAGTTAATACAATCTTGGGACATTAATGTTGGAAGAAATCTAAGACATTAGCTAATTTATCTCAGTTGTTTTATGAATGTAGAAACAGAAGTGCTGGGAGATGAAATGAATGGCTCAGGATATAGGAAAGACAGAGGCAGATCTAAGAATCTTAGCTATTTTGTCTCCTGACCTAGTAATCTTTCTAATTTATCAAAATGTGAAAAGTCCTTGACATGAAAAGTCTTGGTCTTGGTTTCTAAAGCTATCACCAAAGTCCATAAGAGGCACGTTTAATCTCACCTTGTTAATTACATCCCTGCAGAGTCAGTCTTGTTTCCTCCATTCCTTCCCTTATTCCCAGATTTGCTCTGTTCCATCCAACCATCCATTCACTTATTTATTAATTCACAAATATTTGGTGAATGTTTCCTATGGGCCAACCATTGGTCCAACTGCTCAGGATTCAAGTAATAAAAGAACACAATCTTCACTCTCAAGGAACATGGAGTCTACCTTCCTCCTGTAAGCAACAACATATCATTTCTCTCCATGAGACCAGCTTTTGGACCCCAAGGCCATTTGTCTATCAGGTCATCATCCAGTATATTAGTCTGCTCAGGCCACCATAACCAATATCATAGACTAGGTGGTTTAAACAACCGAAACTCACTTTCCCTTAGTTCTGGAGTCTGAAAATCCAAGATCAGGGTGCCAGCACAGTCAAGTTCAGTTGAGGATGCTCTTCTTGGCTTGCAAATGGCAGCCTTCTTGCTGTGTCCTCACATGATGAAGAGAGTGAGTTCTTTTTCTCTTCTTATAAGGCCACGAATCCCATCATGAGGGCCCTACCCTCATGACCTAATCTAACCCTGATTACCCCCAAAGACCCTTTCTCTAAATATCATCTCATTTGGGGTTAGGGCTTCAACATATGAATTTGGGGGGGGGGTAAAATCATTTAGTCATAACACCCAGAAACCAAAATCTCTGAGAAAAAAGTCATATTTCCTAAAGTTATGGGGATTGCAAATGCTAGCCAATATTCCATGTGAAGGAATTGCAGAGCAACAGAGGACTTCTGTCACCAGAGTAGACTTTTTCCCCCCAGCTTTTACTAAACTTCCTATAGAAATCTGCAAAAGAAAATGACAGGACTTTGAGGAATTAGTCATAGAATGTTTCACTTTTAGCTTTCATAACTGGGGTCAATATCATATGCGTTGAGTGGTTGAGTATGTGTTAGATATTTGAGTTGCAAATTGGCAATTCATTCTGGCACTGGAATTAAGGTGCTTCAGTGGGATGTGAGCACAAAAATCACTCCTGTTCCTTGAAGGGCTGCTTCCGCAGGAGAACTCTACATTATAAAGCTTTATTCCATGCCTTTTATGATCCAACCATCATCAATGCATGGAAGGAGGAGGGCTTTGAGATATGCCATGTGACAATAGTTCCTCTCTGCATCCTCCATGTCACAATTATGGCTGCCACCGGCTGTACTGTACTCTGGAGGGGCATTCACTAACAGAACCTCATGACAGGGTCAGATGTGGTTAAGGTGAGTGAAGAGTTTTAGTAAATCTCACCCATGGTTTTAGACAGGAGAGATCTATTTCTACAATTGGTGCAGTCCAGACAGAGTGTAAAGTCCACCCAACAGGGCTGCTGCTTTGATGATGCAGCCACCGTGTGATAAATACCAGGGGCAGCTCAATGGAGAGCACAGAGGCAGAGGCTGCTGGGGGTGGCTTAACCTGAGTTCTGCTGTGGGTTCAGGATAAAAACAAAAAGTTAGTTGGCCAGATTGTCTATTCATAGAAATGGAAGGAAGAATGGAAATTAAGCAAATGTAAATAAGTTTCAAATCAAATCTGATCTCTGGATTTGTATCAAAGGGCTAAGGAATACAACTTTCATTCCAAAAGAGGCGACTTTTCCCCTGAGAATAGTTTGTGACATCCCCTATGAAAGGATAAGAGGGTTCTTGGTGATAAAGACAGAGACTGACTCTGGAAAGGAAAGGACTTTATCAAATGGACACTGTGTGCTCACAGAATCATTGAGAGAACAAGGTTTGAGGCTCTGCAGCCATGAGTCACCATGGGTCACCCTGGAGAACAGGCTAAGAGGGAACACTGCTCTGCAGCTGCCAGGCGTTGGATGGGGCAGCTTGCACCCTGCTGCCACTGGCCCTGGACTTTGGGACACCTACTACCACTGTTACCAGAAGATTCCCAGAGTTCTTTCTCCTTTGCTGTAATGGCTCCCAAGTCAAAGGCTAGGAGGATGGGGCTGATTGGCGCCTAAGTCACCTGACCATGGCTAGCTGCACGGGGGCTGGGAAAGTGAGTATCTGGCATTTTCAGATTCCAAGTGGGACATAAGCCCTGATTCTGTCTAAAACACGTATGGGGGTGGGGGGGATTCACCAAATACAGGAAGAGTTCAGAAACTGGGCAACTCTCTTAAGAAAAAAGTCATATTAGTTTGAAAAGTTCTAGTTTCTGATGAAGGAAGAAAAGAGGGTAAGTAGTGGCATCTAAATGTAGCTAATGACTGGGGGGATTGATTAACTAGGAGAAAGTTCTCTGCTCCCAAAAAGGATCTGGGAAGGACAGAGTTCACTGGCTCTCAGCCTTGACTTCAATTAGGATCACCTGGGGAGCTTTCAAAAACTGCTATTACCAGGACTCCATTCTAGACTAATTAAGTCAAAATTCTTGGAAGTGAATGAAGTGTTAAAACCTCCCTAGTGATTCTAATGTGTGGCTAGGATTGAAACCACTGAATTACACCTAAGGTACCTGGAGAAGAGAAACAGGTGGGCAGGTGCTCAGAGAGGGCATGGATCCACAGCCCCTTTCAGCAAGTTTGGTGTTTTTCTGATCAGAGCTGCTGAGTGACAGCAGGAATCATCTTCTAACTCATCGTCATCTTTAAAGGCCTAACGTGATGCAGACATGTGAAGCTTTTTCAAGCCTGAAAAACACTGTTGCACAATGAAGAAAAGCTCTCTTATCCAGGCAGTGGAGGAGGGGAGAGGGCGGGGAGCTGTGTAGGTCAAGTCCCAGCTCTGGAAAGCTGTGGGCTTAGAAACCAGAGCTGGAGCCCCCAAACTCTCCTTCATTTGCCTTAGAATAATTCACTTGTCTACGCACATGAGCAGTGTGGGTGGAAAGTGAACAAAGCCCGAGTTTGGGCCTTAGAAGAGATGCCCCAGTGTGCTCAGCTGGGCAAAATGCTCCAAAGAGTCCTGGCAGCCTGTTCAGGAAACTCAGGGGGAAGCAGCAGCAGGACGAGCTGTCTCGGGGCTGGATGCCTTTGTGAATCACACAGCCGTTCTGGCCCACTGCAGCCTTTGGCTCGGCCAGGAAAGATCTGGAATACCGAATGCCTCTGGGTTTATTTAAGAACACTACTCGGGGGCTTCCCTGGTGGCGCACTGGTTGAGAATCTGCCTGCTGATGCAGGGGATATGGGTTCGAGCCCTGGTCTGGGAAGATCTCACATGCCGCAGAGCGGCTAGGCCCGTGAGCCACAACTACTGAGCCTGCGCGTCTGGAGCCTGTGCTCCGCAACAAGAGAGGCTGTAACAGTGAGAGGCCCGCGCACCGTGATGAAGAGTGGCCCCCGCTTGCTGCAACTAGAGAAAGCCCTCGCACAGAAATGAAAACCTAACACAGACAAAAAATAAAAAAAATAAAAAATAAAAAAAAGAACACTACTCGGGAAGGAGGGAGGTTTGAAATCCAAGTGAACTTCTACAATACTAAATTTGCTCCTTGATTTCAGACTAGTCGGAAGATGGAAGGAAATCATTTAGCAAAGAATGTGTATCAAGTAGCTGAGCATTTAATGAAAAAGCCAGTGGTAGCAAATATCAATATTTGCCCTCCAAAGCAAACACCTGAGAGGAAACGTTTGGAGCAAGACGGGAGAGGTATTGATAAGCAGAAGGTCGCCAGCAGGCCCCGCCCCACCCAGCTGTGGCCCAGTGCCTTCATCAGTCTCTATTTGCTGGTTAGGAACGTGATGGATGAAGCCACTGCCAGCAAAGATGCTGTCTCTGCCCTTTGTTCTGCCCCTTTAAGGTGGCTTGGATGTAACCTTGGAGGGTAGATTCTAAAGGGCACTGTGCTGATGGATGCTTCCAATTCAACTACCTGACAGCCACCGCTGGTGAGACCACCCAACTGCTCACATGTCCATGTCTGCTTCCAGCCTCTTTTGAAATATAAGAAAGTGGGGCTGGAATTAATAATGACAGCAGGAGCTTTCTGAGTGTTGTTTTATGTTTTCAGAACAAATTATTGGCTGCAAGAGCAGTTTGAAAAAAAAAGACCATTAAGAGGATTAATGGAAATGCATGGTACTAATCAGGCTGCAGTGGTCCAGAGCACTGAGAATTGCTGGCCCTTGTGAACACCTCTTACTTGACACTTGAAATTATTTAATTTCATCACTTGGAGGAGGAAAAATGGGCCTTCAAAAGATGAGTGATTTTCTTTGATATTTATAATGGTAAGGTTTGTGTTTGGCACATAATTTAACAGATATTTATTGATTGTCTGCTATTGGTTCAGGATGAACCCTTCAAAGTCCTTGTTCTTGCAAAACTGATATTTTAATGGGAGAGAGAGAACCTTAAACTATTAATTTCCATCAAATAGAGTTAGTCATAGGATTGAGGTAAGCGGTGAGAGATGAGAGGCTATGAAAGCAGGGAGGGCAGATGGTACGGAAACTGGAGCCTAAACTGATATCTTCTTTTAAGGAAAGAAATGGCATTCTGGGTGGTGTGTGTGTATGGGGGGTGGGTGGACCTCAAGCAGTTTGTTATTTACGCAGCCCAGAGTGCAAGTCAGGAAACAGTGGGATGAAGACAAAGACCCAGGAAGGGTCATGTCTCTGCAGGCTCCCTATGCCAAGCTAAGCAGTTTGGATCTTTCTTGGTACATCAGCGGATCTTGAAATTCAATTGCATGAGAATCATTTAGAACCCAACACATATTACCTTAGCCAGGTGATCAAGGTCAACATCAACACAGATAAATCACGCTGGGGGTATGTACCCTTGGAAGGATGTGATGAAAGTGGCACATTGCCTCTGTGGTCTGCTTCCCCAAAACCCGTGACCCCTGTCCAATCATGAGAAAACACCAGACAAATCCAAACTGAAGGACATTCTATAAAACACCTGACCAGTACTCCTCAAAACTCTCAAGGTCATCATAATCACAGAAAAAAAATCATTTAGGATTTTGCCACTTGAAGTGTGGGCCCCAGACCAGTTCCCCTGGGAGTTGCAGCTGCTTTTTTCATGTTAATTCATCAGTCAGCAAATCTTCTGTGCATTGCAACAGAGCACACTGCCAGCGTTGATGTAGTGTGCCTTGGTTCTCAAGCTCTGGTGTGCATCAGAGTCACCTGACAGCTTGTTAAACCACCTCTAGGCTTCACCCCTACCGTATGTGACAGTAGATTGAGACAGGGCCTCAGAATTTGCATTTCTCTCAAATTCCCAGGGATGCTGATGCTGCTGGTCTGGGGACCACACCTGCAGAATCACTGGTGCAGTGGTCACTGTTCTGCACTGCCTGCCCAGACGCCCTGTGGGACTGAGGGACTTACTGCTCCTGCCTATGGGGATACCACTGGCTGCAGCTCTTGCCCCCTAGCTGTCGGCCCCTTTGGGGATTGCCCACAGCTGAAGAGAGCTTTCGGCCTAAGGTTCTGCTCCGACCCGAGCACAGCCTGTATACAATAATTGATGGATAAAGGGGTAAAAAGTGACCCCTCACCCCAGGGTGAAGACTCAGAAGGGCCATCTCAGTGTCAGAGTCCCTGAGGGGTTGACTACCACCCTTGTCAAGACTGCCTTGCTCCTCAACTTTCCCCCCAGCTTATACTGTGGCCACATAAGTGCTCCCTTATGACCATCAGGAAAGGACAAAAGCAGACCTTGGTTCATGGGTAGGTTTGCTTGGTGGGAAGGAGCAAGACAAAAAACAAGCACAGCTGCAGGAATCCTACTCAAGGGTTACCTTGAAACACAGTGGTGAGAGGAAATGCTCACAAAGGCAGAGTCCGCTGACAAGAGCAAGTCACATAGCCAAACCCCAAGTCAGAGCGGCAGGGCTGCAGACTGCATCTATGCGAGGCATTCAAAGCTACCCAGCAAAGTAGGCAGGTGCACAATTTTATTACAGGAGAGTGGTGAAGAATTGGGAACAATTCAATCTGTCAGAGGTTGGGTGGACAGTATAGATAAGCAAACATTTTTTTTAATGTTCATTATGTACATTAAAATTTTTTTTTAACATCTTTACTGGAGTATAATTCCTTTATAATGGTGTGTTAGTTTCTGCTTTATAACAAAGTGAGTCAGCTATACGTATACATATATCCCCATATCTCCTCTCTCTTGCATCTCCCTCCCTCCCACCCTCCCTATGCCACCCCTCGAGGTGGTCACAAAGCACCGAGCTGATCTCCCTGTGCTATGCAGCTGCTTCCCACTAGCTATCTATTTTACCTTTGGTAGTGTATATATGTCCATGCCTCTCTCTCACTTCGTCCCAGCTTACCCATCCCCCTCCCCATGTCCTCAAGTCCATTCTCTATGTCTGCATCTTTATTCCTGTCCTGCCCCTAGGTTCTTCAGAACCTTTTTTTTTTTTTTTTAGATTCCATATATATGTATTAGCATATGGTATTTGTCTTTCTTTCTGACTTACTTCACTCTGTATGACAGACTCTAGGTCCATCCACCTCACTACAAATAACTCAGTTTCATTCCTTTTTATGGCTGAGTGATATTCCATCATATATATGTGCCACATCTTTATCCATTCATCGGTCGATGGACACTTAGGTTGCTTCCATGTCCTGGCTATTGTAAATAGTGCTGCAATGAACACTGTGGTACATGACTCTTTTTGAATTATGGTTTTCTCAGGGTATATGCCCAGTAGTAGGATTGCTGGGTCATATGGTACTTCTATTTTTAGTTTTTTAAGGAACTTCCATACTGTTCTCCATAGTGTCTGTATCAATTTCCATTCCCACTAACAGTGCAAGAGGGTTCCCTTTTCTCCACACCCCCTCCAGCACTTATTGGTTGTAGAGTTTTTGATAATGGCCATTCTGACTGGTGTGAGGTGATAACTCATTGTAGTTTTGATTTGCATTTCTCTAATGATTATTGATGTTGAGCATCCTTTCATGTGTTTGTTGTCAATCTCTGTATCTTCTTTGGAGAAATGTCTATTTAGGTCTTCTGCCCATTTTTGGATTGGGTTGTTTGTTTTTTTTGATATTGAGCTGCATGAGCTGCTTATATATTTTGGAGATTAATCCTTCGTCAGTTGCTTCGTTTGCAAATATTTTCTCCTATTCTGAGGGTTGTCTTTTCATCTTGTTGATGGTTTCCTTTGCTGTGCAAAAGCTCTTAAGTTTCATTACGTCCCATTTGTTTATTTTTCTTTTTATTTCCATTTCTCTAGGAGGTGGGTCAAAAACGATCTTGCTGTGATTTATGTCATAGAGCATTCTGCCAATCTTTTCCTATAAGAGTTTTATAGTGTCTGGCCTTACATTTAGGTCTTTAATCCATTTTGAGATTATTTTTGTGTATGGTATTAGGGAGTGTTCTAATTTCATTCTTTTACATGTAGCTGTACAGTTTTCCCAGCACCACTTATTGAAGAGACTGTCCTTTCTCCACTGTACATTCCTGCCTCCTTTATCAAACATAAGGTGACCATATGTCCGTGGGTTTATCTCTGGGCTTTCTATCCTGTTCCATTGATCTATATTTCTGTTTTTGTGCCAGTATCATACTGTCTTGATTACTATAGCTTTGTAGTATAGTCTGAAGTCTAGGAGCCTGATTCCTCCAGCTCCGTTTTTCTTTCTCAAGGTTGCTTTGGTTATTTGGGGTCCTTTGTGCTTCCATACAAATTGTGAAATTTTTTGTTCTAGTTCTGTGAAAAATGCCATTGGTAGTTTGATAGGGGTTGCATTGAATCTGTGGATTGCTTTTGGTAGTATAATCATTTTCACATTGTTGATTATTCCAATCCAAGAACATGGTATATCTCTCCATTTGTTTGTATCATCTTTAATTTTTTTCATCAGTGTTTTATAGTCTTCTGCATACAGGTCTTTTGTCTCCTTAGGTAGGCTTATTCCTAGGTATTTTATTCTTTTTGTTGCAGTGGTAAATGGGAGTGTTTCCTTAATATCTCTTTCAGATTTTTCATCATTAGTGTATAGGAATGCAAGAGATTTCTGTGCATTAATTTTGTATCCTGCTACTTTACCAAATTCTTTGATTAGCTCTAGTAGTTTTCTGGTAGCATCTTTAGGATTCTCTATGTATAGTAACATGTCATCTGCAAACAGTGACAGTTTTAATTCTTCTTTTCCAATTTGGATTCCTTTTATTTCTTTTTCTTCTCTGATTGCCGTGGCTAAAACTTCCAAAACTATATTGAATAATAGTGGTGAGAGTGGGCAAACTTGTCTTGTTCCTGATCTTAGAGGAAATGGTTTCAGTTTTTCACCATTGAGAAAGATGTTGGCTGTGGGTTTGTCATATATGGCCTTTATTATGTTGAGGTAACTTCCCTCTGTGCCTACTTTCTGGAGAGTTTTTATCATAAATGGTGTTGAATTTTGTCAAAAGCTTTTTCTGCATCTATTGAGATCATCATATGGTTTTTACCCTTCAATGTGTTAATATGGTGTATCACATTGACTGATGTGCATATATTGAAGAATCGTTGCATTCCTGGGATAAACTCCACTTGATCATGGTGCATGATCCTTTTAATGTGTTGTTGGATTCTGTTTTGCTAGGATTTTTCCATCTGTATTCATCAGTGATATTGGTCTGTAATTTTCTTTTTTTGTGATATCTTTGTCTGGTTTTGGTATCAGGGTGATGGAGACCTCACAGAATGAGTTTGGGAGTGTTCCTGCCTCTGCTATATTTTGGAAGAGTTTGAGAAGGATAGGTGTTAGATCTTCTCTAAATGTTTGATTGAATTCACCTGTGAAGCCATCTGGTCCTGGGCTTTTGTTTGTTGGAAGATTTTTAATCACAGTTTCAATTTCAGTGCTTGTGATTGGTCTGTTTATATTTTCTATTTCTTCCTGATTCAGTCTTGGCAGGTTGTGCTTTTCTAAGAATTTGTCAGTTTCTTCCAGGTTGTCCATTTTATTGGCATGTAGTTGCTTGTAGTAATCTCTCATGATCCTTTGTATTTCTGTAGTGTCAGTTTTTACTTCTCCTTTTTCATTTCTAATTCTATTGATTTGAGTCTTCTCCCTTTTTTTCTTGATGAGTCTGGCTAATGGTTTATCAATTTTGTTTACCTTCTCAGAGAACCAGCTTTTAGTTTTATTGATCTTTGCTACTGTTTCCTTCATTTCTTTTTCATTTATTTCTGATCTGATCTTTATGATTTCTTTACTTCTGCTAATTTTGGGGTTTTCTTGTTCTTCTTTCTCTAATTGCTTTCAGTGTAAGGTTAGGTTGTTTATTTGAGATGTTTCTTGTTTCTTGAGGTAGGATTGCATTGCTAAAACTTCCCTCTTAGAACTGCTTTTGCTGCATCCCATAGGTTTTGGGTGGTCGTGTTATCATTGTCACTTGTTTCTAGATATTTTTGGATTTCCTCTTTGATTTCTTCAGTGATCTCTTGGTTATTTAATAGTGTATTGTTTAGCCTCCATGTGTTTGTATTTTTTCCAGTTTTTTTCCTGTAATTGATATCTAGTCTCATAGCGTTGTGGTCGGGAAAATACTTCAAACGATTTCAATTTTCTTAAATTTACCAAGGCTTGATTTGTGACCCAAGATATCATCTATCCTGGAGAATGTTCCATGAGCACTCGTGAAGAAAGTGTATTCTGTTGTTTTTGGATGGAATGTCCTATAAACATCAATTAAGTCCATCTTGCTTAGTGTGTCATTTAAAGCTTGTGTTTCCTTATTTATTTTCATTTGGATGATCTGTCCACTGGTGAAAGTGGTGTGTTAAGGTCCCCTACTATTATTGTGTTACTGTCAATTTCCCCTTTTATGGCTGTTAGCATTTGCCTTATGTACTGAGGTGGTCCTATGTTGGGTGTATAAATATTTACAATTGTTATATCTTCTTCTTGGATTGATCCTTTGATCATTATGTAGTGTCCTTCTTTGTCTCTTCTAATAGTCTTTATTTTAAAGTCTATTTTGTCTGATATGAGAATTGCTACTCCAGCTTTCTTTTGATTTCCACTTGCACAGATTATCTTTTTCCATCCCCTCACTTTCAGTCTGTATGTGTCCCTAGGTCTGAAGTGGGTCTCTTGTAGACAGCATATATACTGGTCTTGTTTTTGTATTCATTCAGCTAGTCTATGTCTTTTGGTGGGAGCATTTAATCCATTCACATTTAAGGTAATTATCAATATGTATGTTCCTATTACTATTTTCTTAATTGTTTGGGGTTTGTTACTGTAGGTCTTTTCCTTCTCTTGTGTTTCCTGCCTAGAGAAGTTCCTTTAGCATTTGTTGTAAAGCTGGTTTGGTGGTGCTGAATTCTCTTAGCTTTTGCTTGTCTGTAAAGGTTTTAATTTCTCCGCTGAATCTGAATGAGATCCTTGCTGGGTAGGGTAATCTTGGTTGTAGGTTTCTCCTTTTCTTCATTTAAAGTATGTCCTGCCACTCCCTTCTGGCTTGCAGAGTTTCTGCTGAAAGATCGGCTGTTAACCTTATGGGGATTCCCTTGTATGTTATTTGTTGCTTTTTCCTTGCTGTCTTTAATATTTTTGCTTTGTATTTAAATTTTGATAGCTTGATTAATATGTGTCTTGGCATGTTTCTCCTTGGATTTATCCTGTATGGGACTCTCTGCATTTCCTGGACTTGATTTACTATTTCCTTTCCCATATTAGGGAAGTTTTCAACTATAATCTCTTCAAATATTTTCTCAGTCCCTTTCTTTTCCTCTTCTTCTTCTGGGACCCCTATAATTAGAATGTTGGTGCTTTTAATGTTGTCCCACAGGTCTCTGAGACTGTCCTCAATTCTTTTCATTCTTTTTTCTTTATTCTGCTGTGTGTTAGTTATTTCCACTCTTTTATCTTCCAGGTCACTTATTCGTTCTTCTGCCTCAGCTATTCTGCTATTGATTCCTTCTAGAGAATTTTTAACTTCATTTATTGTGTTGTTCATCATTGTTTGTTTGCTCTTTAGTTATCGTTGTTAAATATTTCTTGTACTTTCTCCATTCTATTTCCAAGATTTTGGATCATCTTTACTATCATTACTCTGATTCTTTTTCAGGTAGACTGCCTATTTCCTCTTCATTTGTTTGGTCTGGTGGGTTTTTCCCTTGCTCCTTCATCTGCCATGTATTTCTCTGTCTTCTCATTTTGCTTAACTTACTGTGTTTGGGGTTTGGGGTATCTGTAAACTTATTATGATTTTAGGCAGCCTCCCTGCTAATGGGTCGGGTTGTGTTCCTGTCTTGCTAGTTGTTTGGCATGGGGTGACCAGCACTGTAGCTTGCTGGTCGTTGAGTGGAGCTGGGTCTTAGCGTTGAGATGGAGATCTCTGGGAGGTTCTCGCCAATTGATATTATGAGGGGCCGGGAGGTCTCTGGTGGACCAGTGTCCTGAACTCAGCTCTCCCACCTGAGAGGCTCAGGCCTGACATCCGGCCGGAGCACCAAGACCCTGTTAGCCACACGGCTTAATTTCACACTAAAGTTGATTCAGCTATCTTCGTGGGACAGCTCTCCTACATGGCTCTCCTATAAGTGATGCTTCCAGGTATTCACCCTCCTTTCTCTTGTGACTATGCTTTCTTGGAGTCCTTTGATTTCAGCTTCCATGGCTGGAGGAAAGATAGCATAGAAGACATTTCCCTTGGCAGGAATTATTTCAGTAGCTCTGTCTTTGTTTCATCCTTATTCCAAGAGGGCATTCAGTTCAATCCAGTGGTGCCAGTCCCCTCCAAGTGAACACTGCAACAGCGAGTCCTCTGCACGTGCTGGTGACACACTCCTTGTGGTGGCCTCCCTGACCACCAATGCCAGAACTGCGACCCACTGGAGCAGCTCTAGTAGCTGAAGCGGGTCAAGACCGCAGATGGTGAGAGCATGGTCATTGCCCTGAGTGTGGACATAGGCTGGCAGCCATGCAGGCAGAGGCCATCCAGAACCAACCTATAAACATTTTTTTTTTAAATATGGAAAGCACAATGATGTAGATTTGAGAGGGTATTACAGGGATACAGAGAAAGGGCATTTACCCCAGTCTGGAGTGTGTAGCAGGATAAGGAAACATTCTGTTGGGAAGTCACATCTGAAATAAAAGAATAGGATAACTCCAGGCAGAGTTATCAAGGTGGAGGATGAAGATCTGGGGAGTGTCAGAGATGAGGTTAGAAAAATAGGGAGATGATGCAAGAGGGAAGAGATATGGGAACATATGTATATGTATAACTGATTCACTTTGTTATAAGGCAGAAACTAACACACCATTGTAAAGCAATTATACTCCAATAAAGATGTAAAAAAAATTTTTTAAATTAAATAAATAAAAAGAAAAATAGGGAGATGACTAAGTCACGCTATACCTTGACGGCCTCAAAAAGGAATCTGAAATTTATTGAGACACTGGAGAGCCACTGAGGGGTGGTAAGCAAGGTTCATGATCAGACATAGGTTTAAAAATAACCATTCTGGCAGCAAGGTGGGGGATGGTTTGGAGAGCAAAGACTGGCGAGGAAACAGAGACGAATGTGCAAGTCCTGGCAATAGTTCAGGCAAGAGGTGGTGAGAATAACAGTCCGTCTCCCTTAAGAACTCAGGCTTCCTGAGACAGACTAAGTCTGAATCCTGTTTCTGCCATTAAGGTCAGGGGCTGGCCTTGCTAAACCTCAATTCCTCATTTGCAAAATGAGTATAATAACAGCACCTTCTGATAGGGTATTTGTGAGGGTTGAATCAGAAAATGCCTAGAAGGGGATTAGCTCAGCGTCTGGAACGAATAAGCACTCAAGTGTTAACTGTAGCTGTTATTTCTGGAGAGCGTGAACTGGTATAGAAGTAGGAGGGCTTGAAAGGAGGGAAATTGCCACCTGCCGTGAAGGAACATGAAGGAATGAAAAAGGAGGTGGAAGGATCACCCAGAGCGCAAGTGCGGAGGTGGAGTTGATTCAGGCCTACAACCTGGCTCTGCTCTTAGGAACATCCATCCCCAGATTCAGTAAATATTTCCTGGGCACTGACTCCGCGCCATGCAGCGGGATCTGGCCATGACCCACACATGAACACAAGACTCTTGGTGTTAAGTGGTCTCCCCTCAGGGTCTGTAACGTTGTAAAATCACTCCAGGCTGAAAGCATTCATTTGGCAATGTCTTCCTTTTCATCCCGTGTGGGCTCTACTGTCCCAGTTCATGTCTTCATGACAAGACAGTTAATGAAGTTAAGAGAAATAAATATATTCTGTCTTCCCTTAAAAATCACCTGTGGGAGGGCTGTAACTATCCGAGGAAGCCTTTCAGCTGTTTGAGAGGTTCTTCGAATCTTAAAAGCAACCACGGAAGTAGTTGCAAGTAAGTGACCTGCTATTTATCTACATGTGTTTGCAAAGTTCAATTAGTTTAAATACTTCATTGCTGCTCAGTATGATTTTGCGTGGGTTTTGCTTTCTGTATATGCAGGTACATTGCTGATTCTTAGCTGTTGGGACTAATAGAGAATAAAAAAGTTGATGTGAACTACAGCAAAGCATTTGTCCTGTTGGGAGGGTTTCTTATTACAAACCTGTGTATTTGGTTCTGTAATCTTTCCTCATGGGCCAAGCATCACCTCCTCTGCTGGTGTAAGTATGGGCTGCTTTATCTGTGCTACAGGAATCCGTGTGATGTTCATGATATCAAATTTAATTGTACTCCCCCAAAACCCTTCCATTGCCATGTCACTTGCCTGTGACAATACAATTATTGTTACAACAGTACTGTAACCAGTAAGCTGCCTGGAAATGTGTAAAGAAAATTGTATCCACACACTGTCCCAGCTTTCCTTCCCCATGAGGAAGTGCCTGGGAGATTAAGGACACATGGGACCCTCTTTTTCCTCTGCATGCATCACTCTCTCTGCGAGCTCATCCCAGGCTCCTGCCCAGCTTTTTGAATTGTGTTTCCCCTCAAAGCACAGCTCAAGTCCCATTATCCCTGTGCAGATTTCTGTGCTTCAGTCTCTTCCTACAACACAGTCTGTGTGCTAGACTGCCTCTGTGCTGGAGAGGGGAAGGTATGGAGGCAGGATGGGAGGCCAGTGTGAAATAAACAAAGACCAACCAAATCGGAACAGGCAAGGGCTGTTTATTCAGAGCTTGCTCTAGCAAGGAAGTCAGCCATCATCACTGAGACACAAAGGTAGGTAGAGGAGTGGGAAAACTTTATAGTGGAAAAGGGGGAAGGCCTTAGGTGTGCCCTGACTGGAGGCTGTCGGCCTGGGGAAGCTGTGGGCAGGCTAACTAGAAGCTGGGCATCTCATGTGATTGGTTAGGGATGCATATTTGACTTCCTCTAGTTGATCCTAAGTTGGAAGTAGGAACAAAAATTAGGGCAGCTGTCAGGTATTAAGTAAGTCCTGGAAGTTTTGGGCCAATTGTTGCAGAAGTTTTTGTTAGGCTCCCTGGACTGTTGCTAGAGGTAGTGGTCTGACCTCCTACAAGTCTGACTTACAGATAGCAGGCTGGCTCTTTGGGCTAGTTTCTGTAGATCACAAGTTGGTTTCCTAGACTGGTTGCTGCAGATTGTGGGTCAGAATTCTATTTTTACATGTGGTTTGGCCATTGTTCATTTGTATATTCAGTCTCTCACAAGGGACAAAGCTCACATAATGGCCAAGTGAGTTACTGAGGTCAGTGGGGATAGAGAAGAAGGAATAAAAGTATAGGATTTGGTAACAGGGAGGCTTCACAGATCAGAATAGTGGTTAAAACTCTACTGTTACTGTTACTGTAGTGGTTAAAACTCACACTGCTTGCCTTTAAATCCCAGCTCTGACATTCACCTATTGAACATGAGGATAATAATAGTACCTACCTCATGGTGTACTATTAATTGTTAAATATAAATTAAATTGGTTATTATAGTGAAGTGACTAGAACAGTTCCTGACCCAAAGTCAGTGTTAGCTATTCTTGTTACCCTGGAACAAGGGTGATGTCATTAGCTGACAGCCTGTCAAGAGGGGACTAGGCTTTGAAGCAAACTTTGGACAAGTTTGCACCTCCAGGTGAGGCTCAGGAGTGAGACTGATTTTTCTCTCTACCTTGTATACTCCCAAGGGCACCACAGCATGTGTACTTGCTAAGGAATGAATGTTTGTGACCCCTCAAAATTCATATGTCAAAGCCTTAATCCCCAATGTGAAGGTATTTGGAGGAAGTGCCTTTGGGAGGTAAATAGGCTTAAGTAAAGTCACGAGGATGGGGTCCCCACAGTGGGATTAGTGTCCTTATGGAGGAGACCAGAGAGCTTGCTTTCTCTCTCTGCATACATGCACCAAGGAAAGGCCATGAGAGGATGTAACAAGAAGATGGCTATCTGCAAACCAGGGAGTGGGTTCTCACCAGACACTGGACTGTGCCAGCACCATCATCTTGGACTTTCCAGCTTCCAGGACTGTGAGAAATAAATGTTTGTTGTTTAAGTCACCCAGTCTATGGTATTTCATTATAGCAGCCTAAACTAAGATGGGACTTCCTCTTGTTTTGGTTAAGGCATCTCTTTTAATTTGTAATGGTTACTGTACCCCGCCCCCTAATGAATTAGCAACACTACCCCTCAGGCAAACAGCGTTATTGGTCTGAAAAGTTAAATTACCAGTGCCATGAGTAAAATGTAAAATGAGTAAAAAAAATAAAAAGATTGACAATTTTCATCTTAAAGATATTTTACATGTGTTTAGTGCTTTATGGCTTACAAATGCTTTTTTGTTGATAGTGATTTCAGGCAAATAAAATAATTATTTTTGACTGCTAAGGAATGCAGAGCATGGATACTAAGTTACAAATTCACACAACCCTCTCTAATACCTAGTTTTCAGTTAGTTAGCATCCTAGAACTTTAAATTTACACTGGTATTTTCCACTGCCATTTCTAAGTAGCTGATTTAGTTTTCAAGTATGACTCATAAGCACATATTAATGCTAATGAATTATTTACTAACCTTGAATCTTATGAAAACATCTTGTCTAACCTATATTTATTTGTTTATATAAGATCTACTTTAAAGTCTTTCCACTGATGGATGAAGTGAATGGCAAAGAATCTGTGTAAACATGTACTTTCTCGAGTACTATTGTTACCAGAGTTGCCACTAGACCCTTGCTCAAAACCTACCAACTGCTCTCTTGAACAGAAACTAACATATATCTTTAAGTCACAGGGTTTGGACACAAAGAAAGGAAGCTAAAGAAAGAGAAAAGCAAAAACCAGATAGAATCATTTGAAACCAAGACAGCGACGAATCTGACCTCCAACAGACCCTGATTTTACTATTCTACACTGATTTTACTACATTAGCAAACTGAATGACACACCTACAGGTGGCCATGACCAGAAGTCACTGATCAAAAAAGGAAGAAAATAGGTAGCACCCCATTTCCATGAAAGCCCCACCGCTTTCCCAGAAAACTAATGTATAAGCCTGCCCATCATTACTCTCACTCCTCCCACCATTGTCCTTACTCCTTAAAAGCAAATCCCTTGGCCAGACTAGCGTCCAACTGGGGGTCCATACAACCTAATTAGGTAATGCTATTTTCTATCCTTTGATCATTTCACTGCAGATAATAAGAAAGGAAAGGATGTGGTAAAATCCAAAGAGAATCTTAAAAATCAACCCCCCTTTTATCCCTGTGAATTGTAGTCTTTTATTTAAAAGAAATTTAAGAAGCCTGATAATTTATTCCACGCACGTATGGATGAATTGTCACCCATAGGATGGATAGCCTTGCTCAGAAAATAAACACACGTTACATGCTAGCCGAAGTGTCATTAATTTTCCCAACAGTCATAAACATATATTAAAGATGTAATAAGCAGAAATTTGTTTTACCATCATTATGTAGAACAAGAAAGATGGATCTCTTAAAGGACATTAAATGCCTACTGAATAAAGGCCAAAATGGGCTCTGCTCTTCCCTTGGAATTTCTATTAGGCTAAAGAACATACAGCAACTAACCATTCAATTTGCTGACAAAAGGGAAGCAAGCAAAATTCAAAAATCATGGTGATTTAATACATTTGCAGAAATGTATCACATTCTTTATATTTAAAAAATAATCCAACACACCTGTGGTTTGAAAGTGCCATATATTCCAGCATTTTAGCCAATATGACAGTTAAGTTGCTAGGCTATTTCACTAAGGAGTTTTGGTGTCCTATGTCTCTGGATTCTTACCCAACCATTTGAAGCTGGTGCTCCTGTGATTGAAACCATTCAGCAAGGATGCTTTTCTAACTAAAAAGAAATTTCCTGTCAATTAAGTATTATCTTTTCATTTACAAAAATGTCAACATTCTTGGATGTTAGCCTGTATGTGCAGGTATCTTAATAACAAGGCAAATAAATATTGGTTGAATCACCAGCTGATTAAATGAATCTGTCTCAATTCTGCTGTTCCTTTCATGGCTACCAGTGAAATTAGCTGATTCCTAGATGGACTTAAAATTCCAGCCATATAATCTTCAGGGTGCCTTGACTTTGCTTAGCAATAAGAAAAACAGTAATTTTGATGGAGTTGCTAACTCTGGATAAAAGGAAGAGCTTAGCTTTGTCACCCTTTGGTATTTTGTCTCAAATGTGTAATGTTTGCCCTTTTATTTCAAAAGAGGATTTATCTTACCCAGAGTTGATTAAACCTCATGGATATTTGCAGTTTTCAAGGATTCACAACACTTTCTTCGCCATGTGTTTGCAGACTTAGTTCTTCCCTTTCTTGTGAATTTTCTTCTTCAGTCTGTCCTTTGGCCCACAGTGGATGAGAGCAGAAAGAAGTGGAGATAAGATTCAAACAAACCTATTTTGCAAGTTGCTCTGGACTGAATATTTGTGTCCCTCCAAAATGTGTATGTTGAAATGCTAACCTCCTAGGTGAGGATTTGGGGAGGTGGGCCTTCGGGAGGTGATTTGGTCATGAGAGTGGAGCCCTCGTGAATGGGATTAGTCCTTACAAAAGTGGCCCCAGCGATACTCCTTGTCCCTTCTTTCCACCACATGAAGTTATAGCAAAAAGATAGTGTCAAGGAATGGGCTCTCACCAGACCCTGGACTGGCTGAATCTGCTAGTACCTTGGACTTGGACCTCCCAGGCTCCAAACTGTGAGAAATACATTTCTGTTGTTTACAAGCCATCCAGTCTCTGGCACTTTGTTATAACAGCCCACAGGGACAAAGGTATGGTTGAGGAGAGCTCTGGTGAAGATGTGATGCAGGTGGTTGACAGCATTCTCATAGCTAAGTTTGCTGGGCTACTGGAGTTCTGAATTCCCAGTCTCTCCAGCATCACATAGGGAGTCCCACTCGGGTACACTGGAATCAGTGACGGCTATAGCTTTGTCAGGCTTTCTATTAGACATGTTCAGCCAAGCTTGACTTCAAGAGCAGGAGTGTCTGACATAGTCTGATGGCCAATTGAAATTTAGAAAATTTAAGCTTCGTGAAAGTGATGGCACATGACCTGATTCTACAAGATGAATACTAATACCTGATAGTTGCTCTGATTATTAACTTCTGTGAGTCCTGGAGCTGAGTTCCCATCTAAGTTTGTTTTTTTTTACTTTACTTTGGATGACTGTTAGTTTACATATATATGTATGTGTATGTATATATACATACATGATCCATAAAAATAGTATTCAACCTCATCCAGAGTCCTTTGCCTTTACCAGGAAGAAGTAAAAACAACCAATAATCTGGGTAAATGATAAGGGCTGTGGATTAATGAAATTAGTGGATTAGTGACCAATATTCTATTCTCCCATGTCAGTAAACAAAAGCTCAGTGCAAACACCTTTCTCTTTCTGTTAGAAGAGGCAGCCTGTTTAGGTGGCAAGCAAGAACCCAGACCCTGTGACAGGATAACAAAGAGGTGACACAGGCTCTATGCGCTATGAGACTAGGGTTTGAATCCTACCCCAGCCTCATATTACCTGTGGGTCCTTGGGCCAGTAACTTAACCTCGTCATGCTTTAGTTTCCTTATCTTGTCTGGAAAATGGGGATATGAAAATACCTATCTTTAGGATTGTTCTGAGTATTAAATGAGATAGTACTGCCACAGAATAAGCATCCAACAGATATTTGCTTTTAAAAAGTAGATTCCAATCCTTATCTTCTAGAAAACATCTATTGGAAACAGCTTAAAATTACCACATCTTCTCCTGACTGGCAGTCTGGGTTGGAGGGCACCCCATGCTTGTTACAAGGGTGGTATGAGAGCCCCAGCGGAGGAGCTGGAATATAGAGGACGAACATTATTCATGCATGAACATGATTTCCCAGGGAGCAACAAGCCACGTGGCAGCTGGCTGATTCCTTAGCTTCCCTGGAAAAGGAGAAAAGTACAAAAGGTGGCCTTTTTTGCATCAGTTTTCCGGCAGGAAGATCTACCCAGAAATCCCATAGACATGGAGAATCAAGCCGATCAAGGCCCAATAAAATGCTAGACCACCCAATTTTCTTCCAATTGCCTTGTCAGTCCTTGCAAAATTAAACCAGCCCAACTGATGATAAGGTCTCCCTTCTTGAGTTGCAAAATAGATGGAAATAAAGGAAAGGAGAAAAGTATATAGCTACATTCAGGCTCTTCAAACTGCAGCAGCTTTTATTTATGGCTTTCCAAATACTTTAAAAATGTTAATTGACAAGCTGGTTTTTTTTTTCTTAAAAAAAATTAAACTTTACTGATATCTAATATATCGATTGATGCTGGTAGCCACACTTGTCTGTACATGAGTTGTGTTACAATGGTAAGAGAAATCTCCTGAGAGGAATTTGTGTGCTGTAGGGTGACACACTGCTTTTATTTATAATTTTTCCAAGCAGACTAAAGTCATAGCAAAGGTGTACTCCTTTGACCTAATATAGGAAGATACAGAAATAGCACAACCATAGTAAATTTGTGGCAGAGACAAGAAAATGTTTTCCTTCCCAGTCCTTTCTGGAAAGCACCAAAGACTCCTCTTCCCATGAGAATAGACAATATCTACTCACGCATTTGGTCAATGAGAAGATTGCATTTAGGCCATTTGATAACAGTGCTTTCAACATGTACACACACTCCCGCTTGCCCCTCTGCAGACTCATAACTCTTCTGGATTATTTGTTCTTGGAGAAAACTAAGCACAGAAAGGCAGGGGACATATCCCAGGGACATAGATAAATACGCCTAATTATAGACTGAGCTGTTAGCATGGCATGAATTGCAGTTTCTGAAAACGATCTGACAGGCTGAGAAAGCGCCCCTGTCACTGGCCTCGTCTGTGTGTTAGTGAGCAGTCACTAACTGCAAGAAGCAGTCACTGCTGTGACACTCTTCCTAGCTGGTTCTGCAGCTCCAACGCGTCAATGGCTTCCCCTTTGCTTTGCTCATGAAAATGAGTTCCATATTTCCAATCACGTCTTTTTTTAGGGACTGAACACAGCTGCTGGCTGTGCTTTCCTGGGTGTTGCTGATGTTTCTCAGTTTACTAGTTAACAGCTAACACCCAGGTGGACACAGCTGAAGGCAGAGTCCCATTTGTCCAAAGCCCTCCGCTCGCCCCCCACGGAGAACTGAAAATCCGCTCTGCAGCACCTCCTACTCCAGGGAGATTTCCCTGTCCTTTATTCCTTTAACCCTCATCATTCATTTAGATCATATCAAACACTAGTTCATGCTCAAATTCCCTAAGTTTGGTGAATACTAAGTGAACATTAATTTGTCTTCTCTTTGGATTTTATTTTATATCATTAGGACCAATGATGAGATTTCCCCCCTCTATTTACAAAGCACCCAATCCTGTCCAGGAAAAAAGGTAAAGGATTTGGGTGCTTGGGCCTGGACCTGGCATGTGTGGTGTATATACATGGCAAATAGGATTTTTCACAAATGTGAAATGGGTGCTCAGCCTCTGGTTGAGTTTATTTGGGAAGGAGGCTCTTAAAATATTCAGGGACCATTTTGGAAACAAATACAGACTATGTGGAGTGGAGTGGGAGTAGGGGTTACCTCTGTAAAGGGGTAGTATTTAAACATTATTAATGTACTTTCTTTTAGCCTACCTGAGTTTTTCACCTTGGTCTGGGTTGGCCCAAGATATCTATCTAAATGAAGGGATGGGGAAGGGTTTGAGAAATATTATAGAAAGGTTGCAGAGAGAAAGCTGGAGGTAATATTTAACTGCTCCCATGCAAATTGGGATTTCACAACAGAGCAATAGCCCCGAAAACCAGGTGGCTGTTGTGATAGAGAATTTGCTGAATGCTTTCACATATTTATTCTCACTCGCTTTTAGTACGTCCATGGCCATGCCTGGAAGAATTATATTACCCGATTTTCCTCTAGTGGGAAGACAACCTTTCTGTCTTTGATAGCAAAGCTAGGAGCCCTGATAGCCGATGACATAAAACCTCAGGGTTTGGGCTTAGAGAGGCAGGGGGTCTCTTCTCTCCAGCAGCTGGGAAAGGAGTGAGACCCTCCCTTACACACAATTGGACTCTATTCTAGGGATAGAAGCAGAGAAAGGGGGAGGGGAAGGGCTACCTAAATGACTAAGTTTTTTTTTTCTTTTTTCTAAAGTACCTAAACATTAGCTGAAGGGTTGCACATACACACACAATAGATCAGATTAAATTTAAACTGGATTGGACAGTTAGTGAACCGTGTTCTTTCTAACTAGTGGGTAGAGATTTGGGAGAAATGCCAGGTCAGAGTCCTGCTAAAGGGTTTGGCAAATGGGCAGATTTATGCTCCTCATTTGCAAGAGAGATGCCACTATCTTTAGGACATGCTGAGGCATTCTTCCCCTTTGCCAAATTCTAGTACCTCTGAGATTGACTTGCTTTTTATTGCTTTTCTTTTCATCCTTTCTTTAAATTTTATTTACTTATTTCTTTTAAAAGATTCATCCTGCATCTCTGAGGAAAATGAAAGCTCATATTAAGCCAAATATAAGCTGCACTATAAATAACCCGATGCTCTACCAAGTTACACATGAGTTTGTAATCATTCGGGCTGTCAACTGGTTTTGCTCAGAAGAAGCTTCTGGCTGAGTTTATTTGGGAAAGGGTCTCTCTTGAAATTTCTAGGGACAATTTTAGAAACTAATATGGAATATGTGAAATGTGGGCTGTGACTTATGGTGCTTCCACAAACAAGCTTGTGTCGTTTGTGGAAAGATGACAGTGACATGTTTCCCTAATGCCTCCGAGCGTGATCTTGGGGGCCTGTGGGTCCTGGTTCTCAGACACCCCTTCCCTTGAAAGGAGGCAGTGACTCAGTTCAGAGTCAAAGGCACCCAGGTTTGATTAGTAGCCCCCTCATTTCATTGCACTGATGTCATTAGATGAGACAATCCATGTAGAGTTAAACCTTCCACAAATGGAAACTGTTGTTCTTGTGATCTTCATTTTTTACATGGTAACTGAGTACTGATCAAAGGTAATTTGAGTTTTCCTCAAATAGCAAATGTTCAAATAAGCAAAATTCTCTAGCCAACTTGCTTGTAAGCATCCATCCTGTACTCTTGGGATCCCAGGGTTAGAAGTCCAGGAAAATGGCAGATTTCATGTCCATACATATGACAAGGTGATGACAGGAAGAATCATAATTGCTAGCATTTCTTGAGTGCTTAGTGTGTGTGAGGCCAGGTCCAAGCACTTCCCAAGAACTCTCTCATTTAATCTTCAGAGCAACCGTATAAGTCAGGTACTATTTATCATTCTCATTTTATAGATGAGAAAACAAGAGATTGGAGATACCAAATAATTGCCCAGGGTCAGCAGCCAGCAAGTGGCAATGCTACATGAAAAGTTAGGAGACGAGAGTCAGGTGACCACAGAGCCTAACACCTAAGCAGTCAATAACCCCAGGAAAGTCAAGAAACAATCTCCTGTCTCATGCTTGGTGGGAGCCTGTTGTTGTCTTGTCCCTCTCCACCATTCTATGGGCAAAAGGACCCTAAATTGAACTCTGCTACAAATTAGACATGCAGAAAAAATACAATGTCTTTTTTGTGTCTACAACTTGGTCTTTCCACTGGTGATCAAGGACACAAACAACTAAGGGTTCCACCCAGAAAAGCTGTGACAACTAAGATGTAGATTGGGCAGAAAGATAAAAAGAGAAAGTAGGTTTGGGAGGGTCCACTGGGGGACAGGAGGACTTCTGAACTGCCAGAGAAAAGCCTAGGAATCCTATGTACTCATGAAGAAGGAGAAAACTGTACAGAATGGATGAGGGCCAGAGGGAGAAAAGTAACAGGCACAAGAGCTTCCCTCATGTAATCTGGGGATTCTTGCATGTACATGTTTGTGGTATAAGTAAAGGCTCTGCAATCACAGAGAGGAGAGATCCAGGAAGGAATATGTAGGATAGCTTCTATTATTACTATAAATATCCACAGGAGTGAATATTTATAGTAATAATAGAAGCTTTCCTACATATTCCTTCCTGGATATCACTTTACACTTGTATATCACTTTACAGCCTGTAATGTCCTTTCATATAATCTCACCAGATACTCCAGCAATAACTGTTCCAACCTTAGGTCCTTTTCCATGTGGGCCACTGGAAAGCAATTAGCACGTGTAAAGAAACCAAGAGGGCAGACACTTCATGCTTCAAAGCTAATCATCTCCTGGTAGTTTTATTTGTTCATTTGTTTTTACATAAATTGTTCATCGTGAATAGAATTGGGGACAACAAATGTTATAGCATATAAAGCCATCCTCGGTGACATTAAAATGCTGATCCTTGTCCTTTGGGGAGGCCCTGCCTGGGTCAGCCCTCACACATGGTTCCAAAGCTTGTAAATGAATCACAAGACCTCCAACACATCAGTCTCTTTTATAAGGGAAGCACAAACAGACCCCAATTAAGAGTTTTCTCATTGTTCTTCCAGGCTGTTCACAAATTTGAACAGGTTTTAGTCATGGATGGTATTGGGTGGCTGTGACATATGCTATTTTGCAAAGGATGGGTACAGTTAACCACAGACTTTGTACACATGGATTACCCAGATGGTGAGGATCACGCTTTCCCATCCATCTGCCGGATCACCCTGAGGTCAGGATGTGTGCTTCTCCTCTCAGCACCTCTCCTCCACGCCAACCAGCTGGGAAGATTATCTTTGGTTTTCAGTTACCCATTAAAATGCTTCCTTCCTTGGGAATTCACCACTAACATCAAGCAGTCCCTACCCCCACCCCTGCCCCAGCCTCCTATCAGATGAACGACAAGGCAATAAAAGAGGTGAAGCAGTGATTATTTTACCGAGAGTCAGAGGGAACAGCATACACAGAGCACCACTTCATTTAAATTGGCAGATTTCCACTCGGGGAAATTTGCCAAACACTGGCACAGATCGAGCTGGCTGCCAGTGGGGCCGAGTTCCCAACACAGTTGGCTGGTGGCAGTGACACATCCCCAAGGCTGCTCCAGCTGTGGCCGACTGCAGTGCTTCCTGCTGCAGAGAGAAGTGCTTCCCGGCCCTTCAGAGAGCAAGTGGGCCCTTCATGGGACCAGACGCAAAGCCACCTTTCCCTCTTTTTCCATATTCCCCCGAGTCCAGTTTTAGGGGTTCTACTGCCCGCATGCACAACTGTCCTGATTGATGTTTAAAAGTACAAGTGGATAAACTGAGAGCCTCATAGGAAGTTATTAAAATGAGGAAGTATCATGGATAAGACTCTAGAAATTGGCATCAAGCATAGGACTGACTAAATCTCATCCTAAATGTGACTGAGGCATTTTTCAGAGGGAATAAAGGCTAATTAATAAGGATTGGCTATTGTTCTTGGAATGAGCATCTCAAGGCACTCACTGAGAGAAAAAAAGTGGTATTGACTCAGCCTTAAAGCCAGATGTTGATGGGGCACCAGAAGCCATCCACACAACACAAACACTTTCCTGTCATTTCCTTGTCAGCAGAGAGAACAGAAATCTGCCAACATTATAGTCAAAGATCTTGCAAGACTTTCAGAGAACCCATCAGAAGTGTTCTCTGAGGAGGATGTAGCATCTTAGAACAAGGAGCTCAAGTGAATTTCCCAGTCACTCCCAGAGCTTGCACCACCCCAGAGAGCCATGACTGAGATTAGAAGCCCAGGTTTCAACCCTCCAACTCAAGAGGACTTTCTTCTCCTTTTGTTTCCATACATTAAAAACTCTGATATTGTCTTAGTCAGTTCGATCTGCTATTAACAAAATACCATGGACTGGGTGGCTTAAACAACAAACATTTATTTCTCACAGTTCTGGAGGCTGGGAAATCCAGGATCAAAGTGTCAGCAGGTCCGATATCTGGTGAGAGCCTGCTTCCTTGTTCATAGACAGCCATCTGCTTATTGCATTCTTGACTGGTGGAGAAAAGAGAGCTTCAAGCTCTCTTGTGACTCTTATAAGGGCACTAATCCCATTTATGAGGGTCCCATCCTCATGATCTCATCTAAACCTAATCACCTCTCAAAGGCCCTACCTCCTAATACACTCCCATTGGGGGTTAGGTTTCAACATATGAATTTTGTGGGGACACGAACAATCCATAATAGATGTATTCACTGGTCACCCAGTTTTAGAATTTGGAAGGACCTTAGAAATGCCATACTCTAAACCCTTTGTTTTACAGATGAGGAAAGTGAAGTCCAGGAAGGGTATAACTTTTTTAGAACTTCATTTGGTAAATGTCAGGGCTGTGACGAGAACCCAGATGTCACTTGCTTTGTCCACACCTCCTTCTGCTACCTTGGATATTGTTTGCCATTTGCAGGCTAATTCTCTGTCACTTCCAGGCTCTGTGCTTGTTAGAAGCAACTGGAAGGCGTGGACGATACCATGGGTGATGTTTTCAGTCAATGGTTTCAGATTCACAAAGTTAGCACTGTCTGGTTGGGTTATTATTTTTAAATCACTTGATCGCTAATGGTAGGCAATGTTTATGGCTGTGTGGTTTTAATAATCAGGCTTTCCTCTGGTAGAGTGTTCCCCCCTCTCATGGCTGTTTCTTCTTCAGGTCAACTCAAATGCAAACCCCGCCCTGATGTTCCACCTAAGCAGACCCAATGCTCCTTGTTTGGGGGCTCCATCTGCTATTTAGATCTCTCCATCAGGAACCATGAATCTTATTATCATTTTTAATTTACTTGCCTGTCATCCCATTAGGTCATATGCTCCATGGGATCAGGGGCCACACCTTTTAATTTTGTTTCCCTGGAGTCTAGTCTGTTTGCTGAAGAACAGTTCATCCACCAGAGCAGGAGGAGAGACAAAGAACCTGGCCACTGGCTCAGAAAATCGTATGAGGTGGTAGGAGCACATGAATGTTGTCTTCTGGTCTCCTCTGCTCGCTCTGTGAAATGGAAAGCACAGTCTCCACCTGAGAGTGAGGATGGGGCAGGGGGAAGTTTGGAGGTCAGGGGAGAGAAAAGAAGGTGTGAGGTTATCAGGAAAGTGAGAGAGGGAATGGGAGGGGAGGTGGTCTAGGGGTGAGGTGCTTGTCTAGGACAGCAGGTGAGGGACTGAACCAGGGAAATGTCAGAGCATCTCTAAGCAGCACTAGGGCCCACTCGAGGTTAGGAGTCATGAGTTCCAAGTGAGACCACAGACAAGGCTGGATGTGTTTTCCAGAAGCAGTCATTATGCAGCTGAAGATTCAGAGTTGATAGAGGGTCAGGGTTTTGCCAAGCGAGAGCCACAGTGGACAGAGAAGCAAGGATGCAATGGAGTAATGCCAGTGAGTCATTATAAGATCGACCATTCAGTTGCAGCTGGGTGGGAAGCACAGTAAGAAATGAGGGGGTGAGAACAGTGGTGGGTCCATATGAGAGTCAAGCAATTATTGAGATCAGCCTGCTGGTGGAGAGAGTGAACAGACACCTAGGGGGAAACTTAAATGGCTGGAGGATTCACTTCATGGAGGCTGAAGAGGAAACAAATTCTCCTCTTGAAATACTGTCACCAAAGGCAATGCAGATGGTTGGGGGCCATATTTCAGGGAGCATGACTCCCATAAGTTCTTGTCCAAAGAGTACAAGATTCTTCTTCTCTCATTCTTTTTTTCACTCTTTTGTTCATTCCACAAATACCTATTGAGACCTAGGAGATCACAGTCCTGAAACGTGTCAGGGAAGATGAGTCCCTGCAGGCAGGAAGGCCGCGCTGGGGCAGAGGGTGGGGAAGCTCACAGAGCCAGGCATGGGGCTGGGTGCTTTCGTTCATCCCCCCACCCTTTCTCTAGAGCATTATCTACCCTGTTCTACAGATGAGGAAACCGAGGTTCAGGGAGGTTACGTTACTTGTCGTAGTTCACGCAGGACGTATATGTGTGGGACACTTAGACTCATCCTCAGTTCTTTTAGGCCCTTTGTGATATAGAGAATCAGGCCACCGCATGGATATCCCCAGCACACTTGAAATGGTCCCTGCATTTATCCCATACGTTCCTCCAAGTAGGAAAATTTTTTGTGATCTCCCCAAATTCCAAAACAGTGGTGGATCAGAGTGGTTTAGAGCAGTGGTTTTCAAGAGCTGGGCTGTGGCAAAAACAAGAAAATAAAGAAAAGGTAATGTTCATGTGTACAGGACAGAAAGGACTGTTGAGTATGTCCTTTGACTAAATAACAGTGGTATTAAGATATCCTTTAACTTAATTCCTTTTTGCTATGAAAACATCCATCTTATTATGATATGAAAGCAAACAGTAGACAGTAGTTTGTCTGCTTACTTCTTTTGATGTCCATACTAGGCAGAATAAATAGTTGGCACTAGATTAGTCCCATCATGGTTTTGGTCATTTTAGCAGTCCATGAAATTGAAAGTCTGGGAACCACTTGTTTGGAGCAAGCAGAGCCCATGAGCCTGTCCTGAACTGACCTGGCAGGGTCTGCGGGGACAGGCGGGTCTTTGCTTTGTGGTTTCTCTGCCTTCCCTGAGTTGATGGAAGTGATGGAGAGACTCTTGGGCTCAGGAACCCTTCCTTTCCTTAGGGTGTGTACAGATCCATGCCTGAGTCAGCTTCTATATCATTTACCCTATAAGCAGATCTGAAGTTAGCCTGCTCTCTCTTTAGTCTCTGAATGCTCTGAGGATGAAGTGTCCACAACCTGACCTCAGGGCAGACACTCTCAGGCTGGGGCTGCCAGGAAGATTCAAGGCAAGAGTATGGAAATCAGAGCTCCCGGCAGCTGCTGCCTGCTGGGGACAGTGAATGCCAGCCCCACCTCCCAATCAGAGGTTTGTTTCCTGATGGTGCAGCACTGAACATGCTGGCCAGTGTTTCCTTGGTGTCGTGGTAACCAGCGAGCAGACCCACAGCAACTAGACATTGGATAGTGAGCAGCTCCAAGGTGAAGGAAGTGATGTTTCTTGGACCAGCTGTGGAACACTACCTTAGCCTTGCTCGTTTGGGCTCATGGGGACTGTCCATCACATCCTAGTGAGTAAAGATGAAAAGATCAGAGAAGACCAATGACTTCTGCTCAGAAAAGGCTACTGAGTAATGGCTGTCATAATGGTTTTCTTAAACCAAGTTGCAACAGGACGTAAGTTGCTAAGCTTGAAAGAAAAGTCTTTGTCATAGTTGTTTTCATCCTTTGTTTCTCTCACATCCTCTTCTTCACTAAAATCAATGTCATCTCCTTCTTCTTCCTTGTTTAGTTTATGGACCTCTTTTAATTTACGCTGCTCATAATACACAGTGTAGTGTGGTGGCCCCGAGTATAGGATCTGGATTTCCGGGATTTTCACCCTGTCACCAATATATACCAATATTTTGAACTCGGGCACATTATTTAATTTCATAGGGATCATTGTTTGCCTGTAAAAGGAGATAACAATAGCATCCATTTCTCAGGTGGTGTTGTGGGTATCACGTGATAAAATGCCAGTGAAGCACTAGAAGTGGTGACCACAGGATAAGCATGCAATAAATGTTAGTTTTTGTGATTACCTTTAAAAAGTACAGAATATGCAGGGAATGGGTTGTACAGACTCATGTCAACAAGCATTTATTAAACACTTATCATCGTCTTGGTGTTTGAAGAGGACGGCGGAACTGTAGATGAAGTCTTTACTTCCTGGTGTCACGCTATCGATGCTACTGGTTTTGCTCATTGTTTAAGGTATGACTTAATCATCGCCTCCCGAGAGTCCTTCCCTTGGGTTCCTGGTTATGAGGACAACCTCAAGATTACTGCCCCTTCTTCCTTTACTATTTTAACCCCTCAGCCAGGGACATAATTTCAACAAGGCAAGTTCCTAGTTTGGGTAGCAAATAAGAGCTTTGGGGAAACCACTTTATATACCCAAAGTCAAAAAGTACCCAAGTGACCTGAAAAAAAAAATCAATGTAGCTTTCAAAACTCTGTACATTATTCTAGCAACACAGACAGAAAATCTGACTGAATGAGTTACTTTTCCTAAAACACCTGAGCCGGTCTTATAGAATAATTCAGTTCTCAGCTTAGACCCAGCAGTACTATTTATTTCTCTTGGGACAGAAATGGTTGCACTTAGAAGGAATGTTGTATTTGCTCAAAAGTAAATACTGCCATAACTCCAGTAGCACATGAGGCCTGAGGTATGGGGGAATATATACCTGCTGGCTCTGTGAGGTGTACAAGGGCAGGGAGGGAATACATTTGGAGAGCTGCAGTGTATGAGTGACCCTGAGCAGACACTGCCTTCCTACTGTGTATCCTCATTCACAGAATTGCTTACTAATTTGGAAACTTGATAGCCCACTGCTTCTGTTTTATCCTACGAATTTTACAGGAGAGTTCATGTTGCATTAAAGAAGTTAGCTTTTCTTCCAATGCTTTAAAAACATTTGTTCACTAATGCAAAAGGAATCAAAATTTTAATTCACTCTCCGATGCTCAGTAGCATGTTCATCTTTGAATACATTGATTTTAACTTTGTTTTAAAGCAAGATGATTGTGCTCCCATAAAATCATTGGAGATGCAGGGCTCTGATCGATAAGCTTTTACCATGAAAAAAGACTTTAATTCCAAAGAAAGTGCCACAGCTTCACTTCAGTGAAATTCCAATAAAATGACCCATTCAACTGATACAAACTTTAGACCTGCTCTTTGATTTGAAAAATCTTCACAGGAAAAGAAAACCAAGTGAAAAGATCAAGTAAACAGAACTTCAAACATTTTGTCTTGAATACTACATGGTTAAAGAGAGGATTTTTTTGTGATCCATGGGGAAGAAAACAGGGCTTTTATGATCAACCATGAAAATGGTACTCAATGAAACGTGTTCTTTTAGGGTTATTTTTAAAAATTGGGAATTCTGTAAAAAGTGGTAGTATTTTATTTCAATTACGGTATACAAAAAGTCCCTAAGCTTCATGAATTCTGTTTGTGCATTTTTATTAATAATTATATTAAAATGTAATCTAAATTTCATAATTTGTTTCCTTTACTTTTTACTGTTTTTTTCTTTCTTTCTTTTTTTTTTTTTTTGCAGTACGTGGGCCTCTCACTGTTGTGGCCTCTCCTGTTGCAGAACACAGGCTCCGGATGCGCAGGCTCAGCGGCCATGGCTCACGGGCCTAGCCGCTCCGCGGCATGTGGGATCTTCCCGGACCGGGGCACGAACCCGTGTCTCCTGCATCGGCAGGCGGACTCTCAACCACTGCACCACCAGGGAATCCCTACTTTTTACTGTTTTGACAAGGATCAGCCTTCCTCACCCTCCAAAAATGTCATAGGCTTCATAAACAAGGATCTTTTCTTAAACTTTATTTTTTTATATAGTAAAATTTACTCTTTGTGGTGTAGAGTTCTGTGGGTTTTGAATAATGTATAGAGTCATTTATCCATCATGATACAGACCAATTTCATCACCTCCAAAAATTCCTTTTGCTGTCCCTTAGTCATCAACCCTCCCCACTCCCCAGCCCCCACCCCCCAAATCCCTGCCAACAACTGCTCTGTTTTCTGACTCTATAGCTTTGCCTTTTCCAGAATGTCACATAAAGGGAATCATATAGTATGTAGCCTTTTGGGTCTAGACTCTCTTACTTAGCAAAATGCTTTTGGGATTCATCCATGTTGGTATGTGTATAATCTTTTGTATCTTGTTATCACTAAGTAGTATTCCATTATATGTATAACCACAATTTGATTTTCTGTTTACCTGCTTATGGAAATTTGGGTTGTTTTTAGTTTGGGGGTAGCTATGAGTAAAGCTGATTATAAACATTCATATACAGGGTTTTATGTGAACATAAGTTTTCATTTCCTTTAGGTATATACCTAGGAATAGGATTATTGGATTACTTGATAAGTATATGTTTAACTTTATAAGAAACTACCCAACTATTTCCCAAGGTAGCTGTGCAATTTTGCATCCCCTTCAGCTATACATAAGAATTCTGGTTGCTCTGCGTCCTTGCGAGCACTTGTTATTGTTAGTTTCTTTATACTTTATACTTTCTAATAGGAATATAGTGGTATCTCATTGCAGTTTTAATTTGTATTTCCCTATGGCTATTGCTGTTACTATCTTTCCATGTATTTATTTCCATCGGTATATCTTCTTTGGTGAAATATCTGTTCAGATCTTTTGTCTACTTTTTTTTTTTTTTTTTTTTTTTGCGGTACGCGGGCCTCTCACTGTTGTGGCCTCTCCCGTTGCGGAGCACAGGCTCCGGACGTGCAGGCTCAGCGGCCATGGCTCACGGGCCCAGCCGCTCCGTGGCATGTGGAATCTTCCCGGACCGGGGCACGAACCCGTGTCCCCTGCATCAGCAGGCGGACTCTCAACCACTGTGCCACCAGGGAAGCCCTACTTTTTTTATTGGATTGTTTGTTTTATAATTGTTGAGTTTTGAGTGTTCTTTTTTTTTTTTTTTTTTTTTTGCGGTACGCGGGCCTCTCATCGCTGGGGCCCCTCCCGCTGCTGAGCACAGGCTCCGGACGCACAGGCTCAGCGGTCATGGCTCACGGGCCCAGCCGCTCCGCGGCATGTGGGATCTTCCCGGACCGGGGCACGAACCCGCGTCCCCTGCATCAGCAGGCGGACTCTCAACCACTGCGCCACCAGGGAAGCCCTGAGTGTTCTTTATATATTCTGGATATGTCTTTGTCGGATATATAATTAGCAAATATTCTTCTCCTGGTCTGTAGCTTGTTTTTTCATTTTATTAAGAGTATCCTTTAAGAGAAAAAGGTTTTAATTTTGATAAAGTCCAATTTATGGCTTTTTTCTCTTTTGTGGATTATGCTTTTGTTGCTGCATAAAAACTCTTTTTCTAACTCAAGGCAAGGATCTCTTTTTAGTGTCAAAAAATTTTACAACCCTCCAGGGAATTGCAGTCAAACTCTTTAGTATCCATTCATTGAAAAAATACATAATGACAAAATTTTAATTAATCACTACAGGTTCTATGCTTTTAAAAAATGGGGATCTCTCCACCTCCCATAGATCTGAACCCTCAGTATCATATGCAGATGCAGGATGCTCACCATTCTAACTGAGAATGTCCCACTCGACTTCCTCCTGCCTCCCTGCATCAGCTAGGATTCTGTTGTGGCAACAGAATCAGACTCTGGTCTTGCTTAAGTTTATCAGGAGTTCATAGAATCAGTGAGCAAGATAGAGAACAACGTTTGGAAACAGATAGGTGATTCCAGCAGTTTCTGGAAGCCATAACTGTAACCAATAAAACAGACTATTAGTCTTGCTCTGCCACTAGTATGCTCAGGCCATGATGGCTTTCATTAATTAACTCCTGCTGTTTTCAGACTCTTTGTTCATTGACCCAATATTCAAATCCCAGACAAATTTCCCTTGTAGCTGTTCATGTGTTAGGATGTGACACTCAGCTATAGATGCCCAGGGGGTAGACTTATGTCATAAAATTGGGTCCTGGCATCAAACACTATGTGATCATAAAGGTCCTTTCTTCATTGAAACAGGAAGCCAGAAATCCATATCAGTGTTCAATTTAATTCAACAAACATCCATCAAGGGCCTACATGAAAATACCCACAATGTTGTGGTGGCTTGGGGCACTGTGACTCTTCCTAGGAAAGTCAGGGTAGGGCTCATAGATGATGTGACATTTGGAAGGATAAGTAGGGGTTACCAGAGGCAGAAGAGAAAGAAAAGATTATTTCAAGAAGAGAAGGGTGAATAGTTTACTGTAACATGGGGAGAAGGTAGGGGGAGTGAGTGGTTGGGAAGAAGGTAGTAATAATAGAACAGAACCAATTGTAAGAGCCCAAATTTGGACTTTATCCTATTAGCAAGGTGGAACAAAACCCCAAGCTGGCTTTTGGAGTGGAGGTGGGGGACTCAGGGAGTGAAGTGATCAGAGAAATTGCTATAGCAATGTGAAAGCCTGGATTTTCTTATATGTTATCTTTGAGATACAAAAATTGCTATTGTTTTGATAATGTCTTCCTGGCAAAGGACAGGATGGAATATCAGAGAACTGCATAGTGGATGGGACTTTAGATATTGTCCAAAGGTAGCTAACTTCTCTATGTTTCAAACAGAGAAACTGAACCCCAGAAAGGTGCAGTGATTTACAAAGACATTTACAGTAATGATCCAAGATCTCTGCCATGGCCAAGGCTCTCAGTGGCCTGGGTCACTCCCAGTGGCAGAGCTGGGTTCATATTAAAGTAACTGACTTGATGCTCCTGGCTCCTGCTTTCCAGGAAATGTCACAGTGGGTTATGTAGAACACTATTCCTAGGAGATATCTGCAAGGAAAGAGTTCTGATGTCACATAAGTTGGGAAATGCTATAGACCCACCCTCCAGAGTGTATTATAACGGAGATTCTAAGGAAGCCCACAGTAAAGGAACTTGTTTAGCTCTTTTTGACCAAGGTTTCCCATGTTTATTTGCCTACAAGATCACAGTTTGCCTAAAACCTATTAAATAAACAATTATCTGCCTGGTAGTTTGAGTCACAGTCCAAAATAGGCTAGGAGGTAATGAAGCTACAAACTGGAAGCAGAAGTCCTAGGTGGTTACCGCTCCTAGGAGGGCACACAGGGAGAATGAAGCTCTTTAAGGTTTACACTCACCAGGCTCTAAAAACCAGCAAAACTCCTGTTTTCCCAGAAACACATAACTGATTAGCTTTCTTTTACTTTTATGAAACAGACAAAAGACAAGTTCTCAGTAAGTTAATATTGAGTAATATATGTATGAACTAATCAGGACATAGCCTTATAATTATATAAGATATAGGAAATTGCGGGTGAATCTGTCCCAACTTCAGGCCACATTCCACATACACATACATACAGCCTTTTCTTCTTTCACTTCATGTGGGAGATAACTATGAGTAAGACACACTGCCACCCAATAAGGAGCTCAGGATAATTTGGACAGGGGCTCATAATTTTCTTGGTTTTAATTCCCATTTAAAAACCTGGAAAATCTGGAGAGCCCAGGGCTCTTCTCCTTGCACATACTAGTCACAAGGTATGAAAGAAACATCTAATATCAAGCAAAAAGCAATGGTAGCGTCTGATGCCTTTCCTCCAAGGTTCCCAGCATCTTTCCAGTTTCGGCTCAGGCTTTCCTGCCATCATCTGTGGGTCTCTCCTGTGGGTTCTGCTGCCCATTCCGCTGGCAGGAGCTTCTCTCAGGTGGGTCTCTGGACACAGCTTCCTGCCAGCACGCCTCCTGGCCCTCTGCCTCCTTCACGCTATGCATTCATCTGGAGGTCTTCCCAGGCATTACCCAAAAAGAGTCTGAAGATCTCTTTCCTCTAACAGAGCCACTGCCAAGCTTGTTCAGAGGAATGAATGGCTAGATCAATGGGCTTCTCTTCCCACACCAGTTTGGTTGAGTGTCTGCAGGCACTATGCTAGGTGGTGGATACAAAGGTAGATAAGACACTGTTCTTGCCTTTAGGGACTTTATGGTCTATGGGGAAAAATGTCACACTCGCAGACCATTTAAATTAACTGGCAAGTGCTACAGTAGAGATATAAACAGAGTGTCTGGACATCTGACCTAGCCTTGGAGTTGTAGGAGGACACCTCCTGGTTCCAGTGTAATTTCCTCTGCTGGACTATGGCCCGGCACCTGGAGTACAGATGGTCACTGAAAGGCAAGACTTATGTCCTCAAAGAGAACACATTCAGATTTGGATTTCCTTTTTCCCTGACTTCACTGTCACAGAGGCCATGCCCATCAAGGGTAACACTCTCCTCCCCAGAGGACTTGTGTTCTTTCAAACCCTAGAGTGAATTGGAGTTCTGGTTTCAAAGGATCACATCTAGCTGTGTCTGAGGGTTGGCTCGGCCCCTGGTGCTTATCTGTCCCTTCCCTTGAGGCACCAGGACAAAAACACTAACCCTCTCAAACCCACCATTGCTTATATTGCAAAGAAAGATTAAGTAACATTCAATGTAACTGCAGTGTAAAATTCAGTTTTACATTGCACTCTAAGTTTGTAAAAGCAATCATCAGAATACGGTGCTCAAGATACTATTATAAAATAATGCTTTTTTAAAAAAAGACATCAGAAGCTACATATGCAAATAACTGTCATTCCTTTTAAGATGGTTCTGCTGGGCAGTTATAAACATAAAATATGCCATAATAGCATTACATAATCTCACAGAAAAATCAATCTTACAACTTTCATAAAATTTTTATCCTGTTTTTTGACCCAAACAATATTACTGAGTATGATCATCCATCTTATTTCTCTGACTTTGATTCCAAATTACTTTTGATTTTTTTCCAGAAATAAAGTCTGTTCTTATTAGATGGAATTATAATGTCCCTCTTTTGCTTAACATTCCACTGAAGCTGGCTTTCCATTGTTCTTCAGATAAAGGTTAAAATCCTTAGCACTATGTGGTAGATTGTATTATTGTTACCAAATATTTGCTGCTCCTCCCATCCCATTGACAAATGAGATGTGAGTGGAAGTGCATATGCCAGTTCCAGACAGATGCTTTGAAAGCTGTATGGTAGCTCACCAAGAGTCTTTCCCCTCTGCCATAGAGTAGGTATATCCTGCTAAAAGTTGTTCCTTTAGCTCTTGTCCCTGAATGGAAATGTGAAGCAAAGTCTCAGTCAGCTTCCTACGAACACGTGACGTGAGCAGTAAATAACCCTTTGTTGTGTGAGCCACAGAGATTTGGGGGATATTTGTAATCACAGCATAATGTATCCTATGCTGACTAAGACACGTGCCTAGAAGGCCTTGTGTGATCTGCTGCCCTCATTCGTCCCAAGCACACCTTTCACCACTCTCCCTCTCTTCACCATACTCTGTGCCACCCATTCTGACCTTCTCTGTATTTCTTGAAACTCTAAAGCCCTTCCTGCTTGAGGACCTTTACATGTTCATTTTGCTTGGAATACGATTGTTTGGCTGCATACTACCACCCCTTCTACCCCCTTCCCATGGCAAACACCTACTCATTCTTTAAGTCTCAGGGAAGCTGTCTTTACCTTCTCCAGAAAAAACCATGAAAATAGTTACTATAACTGTATTCCATATGTTCAAAACTGAATTAAAGACATGGAAGATACAGAAAAAAGACCCACATAGAACTTCTAGAAATGTAAGCTACAACGTCTGAAATGAATAAAACATCAGAGAGCATCAACAACAGATTATATATTGCAAAGGAAGGGGTTATTGAACAAGACAGGAAATCAGCAAGGATACAGATGAATTAAACAACACTATCAACCCACTTGACCTAAGATTGACCCAACAACACTCTTTCCAAGTACACACAGAACATTTACCAAGATAGACCAGATTCTGGGCCATAAAACAAGTCAATAAATTTAAAATAATTCAAGTCATACAAAATATGCACTCCAACACAGGAATTAAATTAGAAATTGAAGCAGAAAAATTATGAAAAATCTCCAAATATTTGGAAGCTAAACAACACATTTCTAAATAACCCGTAGGTCAAAGAAGAAAGCAAAAAGGAAATTAGAAACTATTCTGAACTGAATGAATGTGAAAACACAACATATCAGGTTTTGTGGGTGCACTCAGGGGGAAATTTTAGTACTAGACACTTTTATTGGAAAAGAAGAAATGCCTCAGATCAATGACTTCAGCTTCCACTTTAAGAAACAAGAAAACGAAGGGCAAGTGAGAACCAAAGTAAGCAGAAGAAAGGAAATAATAGACCAAGGTGGGGGAAAATCAATGAAATAAAAAACAAAAAAAAAACATAGAGAAAAATCAATAGAACCAAATGATAATTTTTAGAGAAGATGAATAAAACTGACAAACTTCAAACTAGGATGATCAGAAAAAAAGAGAGAGAAGACACAAATTAAAAATATCAGGAATGAGAGAGGTGACATTACTATAAGCTCTACAGATTAAAGCATAAAAAGGGAATATAATGAACAACTTTATGCCAATGGATTTGAAAACTTAGAAGAAATGAACAAATTCAGACAGACAGAAATTAACAAAGCTCAATCAAGAAGAAATATAACCCAAATAACCCTATTATACATTGAAGACCTTGAATTTTTAATTAAAAACTTACCAGTAAAGAACACTGCAGGTCCATGTGATAACAGTGATGGATTCCACAAAACATTTAAGGAAGAAATAATAACAATTTTTATAATCTTAAAAAAATGAAGAGGATGGAATAATTTCCAACTCATTCTATGAGATCAGCATTACTCTGATACCAAAACTACATAAAGACATTACCAAAAAAGCAACTATAGACCAATATCCTTCATAAACATAGATACAAAAATTCTTTAAAATTTTTAACAAACCAAATCCAACAAAAAATAAAAACAAATATACACCATGACCAAGTGGGGTTTATGCCAGGCATGCAAGGTTGACTTATTATCCAAAAACGATTGATGTAATTCACCATATTAACAAACTAAGAAACAAAACAAAACTATATGATCATCTTAAGAGACATAGACAAGGCATTTGACAAAATTCAACATCCATTCCTCTCAGCAAACTTGGAGTTTGCTCCAAGTTTGGAGTAGAATTGAACTTCTTGACCCTGATACAAGTCATCAAAGAAAAACATACAAGTAACATCATACTTAATGATGAAAGACAGAATATTTTCCTGCTAAGATCAAGAAGACAAAAGGATGGCCACTCTCACTTCTATTCAAGATGTACTGGAGGTTCTGGCCTGTACAATTAGGCAAGAATAAAAAAGAAAACTGGAAATCTAACACACTCTTTGTGGGAATGTAAAACAGCACAGCAACTTTGTAAACCATTGACAGAATCTTATAAAGTCACACTTCCCAAAGGATCCTACTCTCTTAGGTATTATCCAGGGAAAATGAAAGCATACATTCACACAAAGACTTGTACACATATTTATATCAGTTTTATTCATAATCACTAAAAACTGAAAATACCCAAATGTTCTTCAGCAAATGAATCATAAACAAAATGTGGCATATACAGACAACGGACTACTACTTACCAAGAAAAAGGAATTAGCTATTGATGTATGTAATAACATGGATAAATATCAAAATAATTATGATGAGTTAAAGAAATTATGAATGAAAGGGGAAAAAAGTACATACTGTATGATTCCATTTATATAAAATTTGAGAAAATGCAAACTCTATAGTGACACAAAGCTGATCTTTGGTTTCTTGGAGGGACCAGAAAGGGGCCAGTGTGAGGAAAGGAATAGAGAAACTAAACTCCATAAGTAAGAATTCTGTTCTTTTTTATTTTTGTATCCCCAGTGCATATTATTGTGTCTGGCACAGAGTACATACATAATAAATAGTATTTGAAAGAATAAAAATGCATGTGCAGAAACATTCCGTGACTGGCATAAATGATTAAGAGTGTAGGTTCTGAAATCAGATGAATGACACTAGCCCACAAACTCTGAAAAACTGTGAGTGTAATTTAACCATACTATACATTTTAAAATACACTAAAAAGGAAGAAAAAATTACCCACATCTCATAGGTGATTGTAAGGATTAAATGTGATAACTTACTTATAAATCTTGGCACAGGATGGCTGAACATAAGGAAATCAATCAATATAATACATCACATTTAATAGAATGAAGGAAAAAATGAGAAACAAGAAGAGGATGCCCAGTTTCACCACTTCTATCCAACATTGAACTAGTAGGTCTATCCAGAGCAATTAAGCAAGAAAAAGAAACAAAAGGCATCCAAATAGGAAGGAAATAAGTAAAATCACCTCTGTTCACCAATGACATAATCTTATATAAAGAAAACATCAGAGAATCCACAAAAAACCTACTAGCACTAATAAATCCAACAAAGTTGCAGAATACATGATCAACAAAAAAATCAGTTGTGTTTCTTTACACCAGCAATGAATAATTTGAAAAGAAAATTTAAAAAACTATTCCATTTACACTAGTACCCAAAAGAATAAAATACTTAGGGATAAATTTAAACAAAGAGGTGAAAGATATTCACTGAAAACTACAAAACATCACTGAAAGGTATAAAGAAGAGCTAAATAGATGGAGAGACATCTCATGTTCATGGATTGGAAGACTTAATATTATTAAAATGGCAATCGTATCCAGAGTGATCTACAGATTGAATGCAATCTCTATCAAAATCCCAAAAGCCTTTTTTATAGATGCGAAAGCCATGTGGATTTGAAAGGGGCTCTGAATAGCCAAAACAATCTTAAAAATGAAGAACAAAGTTGGAGAAGTCATACTCCCTGATTTCAAAATCTACCTCAAAGCTATAGTCATCAAAACAAGGTGGTATTGGCATAGCATAGACATACAGATCAACAGAATAGAATTGAGAGTCCAGAAATAAACCCATACATCTATCTCAAATTGATTTTTGACAAGGGTACTGAGACCATACGATGGAGAAACAACAGTCTCTTCAACAAATAATGGTGCTGGGACAACTAGATATCCACATGAAAACAAATCCTTACCTCACACTGTATACAAAAATTAACTCAAAATGAATCAACAACAAAAATATAAGAGCTAAGTGGGAAGCAGCCGCATAGCACAGAGAGATCATCTCGGAGCTTTGTGACCACCTGGATGGGTGGGATAGGGAGGGTGGGAGGGAGGAAGATACAAGAGGGAGGAGATATGGGAACATATGTATATGTATAACTGATTCACTTTGTTATAAAGCAGAAACTAAGACACCATTGTAACGCAATTATACTCCAATAAAGATGTAAAAAATGAAAAAAATATATATATAAGAGCTAAACCCATAATACTCTTAGAATAAAACATAGGAGTAAATCTTCATTACTTTGGGTTTGGCAATGGATCCTTAGATATGATATCAAAAGCTTAAGTGAGGGGCTTCCCTGGTGGCGCAGTGGTTGAGAGTCTGCCTGCCGATGCAGGGGACACGGGTTCGTGCCCCGGTCCGGGAAGATCCCACATGCCGCGGAGCGGCTGGTCCCGTGAGCCATGGCCACTGAGCCTGTGCGTCCGGAGCCTGTGCTCCGCAACAGGAGAGGTCACAACAGTGAGAGGCCCGCGTACCGCAAAAAAAAAAAAAAAAAAAAAGCTTAAGTGAGCAATAAAAGAAAAAATAAATTGGACTTTAAATTAAAAACTTTTGTTCATCAAAGGACATTATCAAGAAAGTTAAAAGAGAACCTATAGAATTGAGAGAATATTTGCAAATCATATATCTGATAAGGTCTAGTACCCAAAATATATATAGAAAACTCTTACAATTCAGTAATAAAAAAGGTAAGTAACCTAATTTAAAAAATGGGCAAGGAAGGTAAATAGATATTTCTCCAGAGAGGATGTACAAAGGGCCAACAAGCACATGAAAAGATGCTCAGCATCATTAGTCATCAGGGAAATGCAAATCAAAACCACAATGTGATACCACTTCACACCCACCAGGATGGCACTAACCAAAAAAAAAAAAAAGGAAAATTAGTGTTACCAAGGATATGGAGAGAAATTGGAAGCCTAACACATTGCTAGTAGGCATGTAAAATGTTTTAACTGTTACAGAAAGCAGCTTGGAGTTCTATTAAAAAATAAATGTAGAATTACTGTATAACCTAGTAATTCTCCTCCTAGGTATATACCCCAAAGAATTAAAAACAATACATATACATGCATGTTCATAACAGCACTATTTGCAATAACCAAAGCTGGAAACATCCCAAATGTCCTTCAGGGGATGAATGGATAATCAAATCATGATATATACATACAATGTAATATTATTTAGCCATAAAAAGAAATGGAATACTAATAGATGCTACAACATGGATGAACCTCAAAACATTATGCTAAGTGAAAGAAGCCAGACACAGAAGGCAGAATCATGTTGTATGATTCCATTAGGTAAAAAATCCAGAATAGGTAAATCCATAAGTAGAATGCAGGTTGGTGGTTGCCAGAAGCTGGGGGTGAGAGGAGTGAAAAGTTAACTATTTGATGGATACAGATTCCTTCCAAGGTGATGCAACTAGAACTGTTTTGAAACTAGATAGAAGTGGTGGTTGCACAACATTGTGAATCCACAAACGTCGCTGAATTGTTCACTTTAAAATGGTTAATTTTTTGTTATGTGGATTTCTTCACAATTTTTAAAGAAGTGTTTGACACAGTGCCTGGACCGCTGTAAGCACTTGAGAAAAATTAACCATTAGAATTTTATTGTAGCTTTATCTATAGCAGCTGAAAATTAGAAGCAACATAAATATGAAACATTAGGTACCCTAAGGTACATCCATATATTGAAATATTCTGCAGTCATTCAAAAAACAAGTAAAGGGATATTTAGTAATCATGGAGAATAGTCAGTGTGTTAAGTTCAGTATTTGTAAGCAGAAACACCTCAATAAATATGTTTAAAGTCTTGTTCACCACACTTTACATTCATCTCAAGTTTTATGGTAACTCTCCAAAAGCCAAAATATTCAATTTCCCAAAATAGAACACTCCAAACCCACATCAATTCAGGATTAAATGTATTTTCATATCTTAGATTGAATTCAAGTCCAGAAGTTGAGATTTGAAATCTGATTTCTACCATTTGTACCTGAACTTGCCTTATTTCCTAGAGTCACAACTCCCTTTGTGTATCAATGCCATTCTTTGTCCTGCCCGCTCTTGACTGCCATCCTTTTTTTTTTTTTTGTTACATCTTTATTGGGAGTATAATTGCTTTACAATGGTGTGTTAGTTTCTGCTTTATAGCAAAGTGACTCAGTTATACATATACATATGTTCCCATATCTCCTCCCTCTTGTGTCTCCCTCCCTCCCACCCTCCCTATCCCACCCCTCTAGGTGGTCACAAAGCACCGAGCTGATCTCCCTGTGCTATGCAGTTGCTTCCCACTAGCTATCTATTTTACATTTGGTAGTCTTCTCTTATTCTCCCCTAACAAGGATATTTCTCCTTACTTCTCACTTATGACTCTCGTATTTTATCCACCGTTTCAGTCCTATTACTTTCCAGAGGAACCTTTAAATCCCAGCCCTCTGGCTGTCCCTATATGTCCATGGCTCTCTAGAGACCGCCCAGACTTCTCCTTCTGTCTGGTGTTGTGATTATTCCTGCACACGTCTTATTTCCCCTACCAGACCAAGGCTGAGACCCACTCGTATTTGTAATGCCTAAGGCATCTGTCAGAGTGCTCGGCTCTGATCGTAGTAGGTGTTCAATAAATGTTTATGAAATTGAATGGAATTTCTGAAACAGATGGGTGACTTATTCAGATGCCAGGGCATAAATGCAAACTGTTTCCTGTAGTGTCTGTGTTTAAACAGACACTGCTCTGCTCTCTGCATGGTAAGTACTGCCACATGTTTATTCAATACGACATTCGTCAACACTAAACTATAATGTCACTGGGACATGGACTGGGCCACCTGGGGATGATTTACAATTTATGGACAAATCACCATTAGCATTTACCACTTTTCACTTGACACCACCTTCAAGATCCCCTTCCTTCTCTGGTGCTCATGCATTCAGAGGGCTCTTCTCATAATCACATGATCTGACCACCAGATTACTAGACACTCTGATCAAGTTACCTTCCAACATACAGAATATAGAGGTTACAATCCACAAATTCAAGGTTAGTAATGTCCCTTGGTTTGCTTTACTGAGTTTTCAGTTTGACATTTGAATAATGAGGGGGTCTCCTTAAGGACTAGAAAGCAGAGCTTTTTTCTCATACATTAAATTTGTGCAGAGCTAAATTTAGGGCAGACCAGTGGGATGGATTTGCTGGGGTGACAAAACATTACTGTATTTTAAAATGGTGCCTGTTAATTCGTATTTTTGGTGAGCTATAACTTGCCTTATTCCCTTGGAGCTAGATAGCAGCCTGTAGATGAAGTAATAATAGAAATGATAACAATAATAAATAGAAATAATAGTAGTAGAACTAGTAATAATGCAGTAGAAATAATAATAATAATAATAATAATACTCCTCAGCTGACGGATTCTATGCAAGTTGCATGTATGCCTGTAGGCAACACCACCAGCCCAGCACGCTGATGACTGGCTCACATAGGCAGTTGTGTTCAGCAGACGTCTGAAGCCAAACAGTACCTCACTTAATGCTGTTTACTGGAAATGAGGTATTATTCATTTTAATATCTAAAATGGAAAACTTTTAATATGCCTCCCAAGATAATCTTTGATTCCAAAACTAGCAAAAGAAAATGGAAGAGAGTTTTACTGGCAAGAGAGCCAGAAAGAACTTTAAAACAGATTTTGAACAAGGCTCTTTTGCCTATAGTCATGTGACCTCTACACTTAGTGAGTAGAAGGCACTAATATTACAAAGAAGGAGGGGTTTCTAAGGAAGCCCGTGGGCTCTGAATTCAGAACTGCATCATTCAAATCCCATTTCTACCACTTGAGAGAAACTGTGCGTGTCTTTGGGCATGTTACACTAAGTCTCAATTTTATCACTTGGAAATTGAGGATAATAATGCTACCTACGGGCTTCCCTGGTGGCGCAGTGGTTGAGAGTCCGCCTGCCGATGCAGGGGACACGGGTTCGTGCCCCAGTCCGGGAAGATCCCACATGCCTCAGAGCAGCTGTGCCCGTGAGCCATGGCCGCTGAGCCTGCGCATCCAGAGCCTGTGCTCTGTTGCGGGAGAGGCCACAACAGTGAGAGGCCCGCGTACCACAAAAAAAAAAAAAAAAAAAAAAAAAAAAAAATAATGCTACCTACTACACAGGATCGTTACGAGCATGAAATGAGATACATCATATAAACGAATCAGTACTCAGCATATAATAAGCACTCAGAAAACATTAGCCCCTTGTTATTATTCAATTATGAACAGAAAAATTATGAAATGGAAGATAGCTACAAATAAGTTAAACTGTTATGCTCTATACATTTAATATATCTTTTCTTTTGTGATAGAAAAGCAGTTTCTTTCTGCTCCACTAAATGTGTTAACCAAATGTTTAAAGGGGTTTTTTAAAGGTACCAAATTATTAGCCTTCCTGAGGTGCACACATGCCTCGGTCCAACCATGACTGTGCTCAATATGGCTCACTGAAAAAAGAAATAAATGTTAAAGGAAACTAATCTCCAAAGATAACAACTTGACAAGACAGAACAATAGTTCTAAACAACTTTGTATATTAAATCAACAGGACCTCCAGGTTACTAAATCTCTAGCAGGCCAGGCCATTTTATCCACCAGAAATGATTAAACCCCAACAAAGCAGGACCTACTCCACATTGCAAATCCATCATTGTCATTTCAACTATCACTTGATTATATCAAATAATCTTTATAGGCCAGCGATCCCAAGCCTGGGTAATCCAAGACAAACGGCTTAAAAAAAAATCTTTTTAAGTGTCTTCCAGGACAACCCTCATTAGGCCTGAACGGAAGAGGAACGAATTAGACCACGTTATTCCATTCCTCAGTGTGTGTGCCTAAGCCATCCTGGAAATGATTCATGGGCACCCGGGTTTGTTTTTGAAAGACAGCGGGAATACGGGCTTCCCTGGTGGCGCAGTGGTTGAGAGTCCGCCTGCCGATGCAGTGGACGCGGGTTCGTGCCCCGGTCCGGGAAGATCCCACGTGCCGCGGAGCGGCTGGGCCCGTGAGCCATGGCCGCTGAGCCTGCGCGTCCGGAGCCTGTGCTCTGCAACGGGAGAGGCCACAGCGGTGGGAGGCCCGCGTACTGCAAAAAAAGAAAAAAAAAGAAAAAAAAAAGACAGGGGTAGTAGAGGATGAAGTGGAAGGACCCTTCCTTTGGTACTGCCTGCCTATCTGATCTTAAAAAATGGCTGTTTTCATACTTGTCAAACCTGGGTAACAATTTTGTTTTGTTTTTGGGTTTTTTTTTTGCGGTATGTGGGCCTCCCACCGCTACGGCCCCTCCCGCCACGGAGCACAGGTTCCGGATGCGCAGGCTCAGAGGCCATGGCTCACGGGCCCAGCCGCTCCGTGGCACATGGGATCCTCCCGCACCGGGGCACGAACCCGTGTCCCCTGCATCGGCAGGCGGACTCTCAACCACGGCGCCACCAGGGAAGCCCCTGGGTAACAATTTTAACTTACATACTTGGTATGAGGTTTAACTAAAATAATATACGTGAAAATACTTTTGAAACGGTAAAACTCTTGTAAAGTGTTGGTTACTCTTGGAGAGAGAAGAGCTCTCTGCCCCCTTTCTCCATCTCACCCTCCAACACCCACATCCACACCTACGCACGAACAGACTTGCTCCAGACTTTCCGTCAAGACTATGAATCTTTCACCAACACCCACTTGCCTTGGTCTTCTACCACCATTAGAGCAGTCAGGATCCAAGATGAATGCATAAGAAAGAGTTAGGTCCAACACCAGTTACCCTGGTCAAAATTTCCAGTATAAAAAGAAATCTAGCTCTTGGCTGTTTTGTTTGTTTTTGATGATTTTAAGAGGGATTCCTTGTGCCTATTACCACTCTTACTTTCCAGGGTTCTGGTCAATCACATACCACCCCAGAGAACAAATAACCAAATGGGATCCAAAGTATCCATTTTATTAATCCCACAATCTCCCAACATCTCCAAAGGAGAATTCTAGGAAAAAAATAGAAGACATGGCTTGAGGCCAGAAGTCACCCTGGGGCTTCCTACTTCCTCCCCCACTGAATGGAAGATGCTGAGGCTCATGGAGCAGGTGTAACCTGTCTTACGACTCAGGTCCGTGGCTGCCAGCCTAGCTGCATGAGAAGCACTCAGAGATATTGTGTGTTTTCTATGTGGAGTGAGACGACACAAAAAATCCAACTTTCACAACAGGAAGGCACATGTCTTGATTTATTTTTCCAGAAAGGAATGAATATGGGTAACGGCTGGCTGATCCATTTCCACTCTCTTCCCTGACACTTCTATGGGCAAAGACATTGGCAGGAAAGGAGGAGGGACTGGCATAAAAGAAGCTTTAAAAGACATAACTAAAAACATGTAGCCCTAGTTTAAATTCTGATTTGCACCAACCAACTGGAAGAAGACATCTTTGAGGCAAATTGTGACATGTGGGTATGGAGTATCACACGGTATCAAGGAATTACTTATTTTTTTAAAGATAATAATGGCAAGAAAGACATTTTAAAAATTCTTACCAGTTAGAGATGCATATTGAAGCATTTAAAGGTAAAATGACGAGAGTCTAGGTTTTAAGTTAAAATACCACAGTTAAAAAAATGATAATGGGAAAAAGAAATGAACAAAATGACAAAATACTGACAATTATTGAAGCTGGTTAATGCTTACTAAGGGTTTAGTATGCCACTCTCTCTCCTTTTTAAATTTTTTTTTTACATTTGAAAATTCCTCTAATTAAAGCTTGTTTGTTTTCCAATTAAAAACAAAAAACAAAAATACCCTGTGAGGACCATGGGTATAATATGTGTCTGTGGGATGGAGAAGCCCAGTAGGTAAACATTGCTTGTTTGCTTTAAATTGTTTGCCTTAAATTACAGGAAAAGCAAGGCTTTGAGAGTCTGCCTTTAAATCTTCTTCATTGAATATAAAGTATTTGAAAAAATATTTTCAGTTTTAAATTTAAATTTCAAATGTTTTCCCTTTGGATGGAAGGTAATATATCAGTCAGTGTTCTCCAGAGAAATAGCACCAATAGGAAATAGATAAATATAAATAAATAAATAAATTTATATACATAAAAGATTTATTATAAGTAGTTGGCTCACATGACTTTGGGGGCTGGAAGTTCCCAAGACTGACGGGGTGAGTTAGCAAACTGGAGACCCAGGAGAGCCAATGATTTAGTTCCAGTCTGAATCTGAATTTCTGAGAACAAGCAGAGCTGATGGTGTAGTTCTACTCCAAAGCTCAATAGGTTCAAGACACAGGAAGAGCCAATGTCCCAGTTCAAGGACAGTCAGGCAGGAAAAATTCTCTTCCTCTAGCAAGGTCAGCCTTTTTGTTCTATTAAGACCTTCAACTGACTGGATGAAGAGAGCAATCTACCTTACTCAGTCTACCAATTCAAATGTTAATCTCATCTAGAAACACCCTCACCAACACATCCAGAATAATGTTTGGGGAAATGTCTGGACACTCCATGGGCCAGTCAAGTTAACACATAAAATCAGCTATTGCAGAAAATAAGTAATATTTACAACTGCAATTTTTTGTCTGAGAGCCATAAGTACTATGGTTCCATCGGCCTTATAAGTCATATATATATAAGTCGTATATTCTTATTACAGAATTGAGAAGAAACAACTTGATTACCTACTTCTTAAGTTGTTACATGATCAAAGCAATGTTTCCTAGTTTAATTACAGAATAAGTTTTACATTTGAACTTTCTTACTTTTCCACTCTACTAATCCTCTTTCTTTCAAAAAACGCCTCTCACAGGAACTGACAACTGAGTATTCAAGCTGTTTTTACACTTTCGGCTCTGGATAATATTTTGATGAAAGACCTGCAAGCATATCAAGTTACTGCCCAAAAGCTTCATCAGAAGTCTGGATCTAATGCTGCTATTTTCAATGGGCTCTGAAGAGGTGATAATTAGCTTTCATTAAAAGTAATAAATATTAATGAAGTCAGAAACAAAGTACAGACAGAATTGTATTATACATATTAATAATGCAAGGGTTTGGTCTGTGGACTATATGGAGCCCCTCAGGAAGGATAAATGGTTGAAGACAACACTGAGGATCTCTGGTTTACATAAAGGAAGTTCTCTTTTTATGTGCCAGTACTGAAGACTGAAATAAAATGAATAGTCTACAAGTACATTCCCAGATTTCTGCTTAGCTTTGAATTCAAAAGGAATTGAGGGGTGTTCAATGTAAATATTTTTTGAGTTCCGTTTCTTTAGCTTTGTGTATTATTTAAATTTAAAAAAAGCAGTCTATATCATGAGGCCAGGGAACTGCATCAAACAATACCAAATATGTAGAGACTTAAATAGCCATTTATAAGAATACACTGAGGTGAGGAGGGATGGATATCTTCATTGAGGATGGTTCTCAGCAAAACTCACATGAAAGTTTAAAATTGGAAAAAAAATTAAACCACAATTAGTTACCACTACATACCAGAATGGCTAAAATTAAAATGAATGACCATATCAAGTGTTGATGAGGATGTGGAACTCTCATGAGAAGGTACTGATTGAGGAGAGGCTGAATCCAGGTACCTGGCTCTCCCTAGAATTGAGAGTCAGAGTGGGGGCCAGTCAAGATCAGTTAGAATCCAGTTAGACCGTCGGTAACAAATTGGAAAATCCCTCATACCCCATCCATCTAGGGAGAGATAACAAACTTTCAGGGTGTCACCATGATTACTCAATAGAAGAACATAAAAGTTTCTAATAACCTACTCCATTTACTTAAATGCTGTAATCTAAAAATGGATTCCACATCAAGAGTTTATGTGGAAACAGTCCTTAAAATCCAGTGGAACTTTCAACAGATGGTGCTCAATATCCATTTGGAAAAAAGTGAATCCTGAGGCTTACTTCATACGATATATAAAAGTGAGTTCAAAATGGATCTTACACCTAAATGTGACAGGTAAAATGATCAAGGTTGCAGAAAAAAACATTGGAGAATACAATAATGACTTTGAGGTTAGGCAAAGATTTCTTAAACAGGATATAAAAAGCACATATCAAAAGAAAATAATTAGATAAGTTGTACTTCAGCAAAATGAAAAACTCCTGTTCATCAAAAGCCACCATCAAGAAAGTAAAAAGGCAAGCTACAGATGCAAAGAATATATTCTCAATAACATATGTAATAGAGAACTTATATCCAAAATATAAGTATATATATATATTTTTTGAATTTTAATTAATTTTGTATAGCAGGTTCTTATTAGTTATCAGTTTTATACATATTAGTGCACATATGTCAATCCCAATCTCCCAATTCATCCTACCACCCCCACCCACCTGCGTTCCCCCCTTTGTGTCCATACGTTTCTTCTCTGCAACTGTCTCTACTTCTGCCTTGCAAACCGGTTCATCTGAACCATTTTTCTAGATTCCACATACATGCGTTAATATATGATACTTGTTTCTTTCTTTCTGACTTACTTCACTCTGTATGACAGTCTTGAGGTCCATCCACATCTCTACAAATGACCTAATTTCGTTCCTTTTTATGGCGGAGTAATAGTCCATTGTATATATGTACCACAACTTCTTTATCCATTCGTCTGTCGATGGGCATTTAGGTTGCTTCCATGACCTGGCTATTGTAAATATTGCTACAATGAACATTGTGGTGCATGTGTCTTTTAGAATTATGGTTTTCTCAGGGTATATGCCCAGTAGTGGGATTGCTGGGTCATACGGTAATTCCATTTTTAGTTTTTTAAGGAACCTCTATACTGTTCTCCATAGTGGCTGTATCAATTTACATTCCCACCAACAGTGCAAGAGGGTTCCCTTTTCTCCACACCCTCTCCAGCATTTACTGTTTGTAGATTTTCTGATGATGTACATTCTAACTGGTGTGAGATGATACCTCATTGTAGTTTTGATTTGCATTTCTCTAATAATTAATAATGCTGAGCATCTTTTCATGTGTCTCTTGGCCATCTGTATGTCTTCTTTGGAGAAATGTCTATTTAGGTCTTCTGCCCATTTTTTGATTGGGTTATTTGTTATTTTAATATTGAGCTGCATGAGCTGTTTATATAATTTGGAGATTAATCCTTTGGCCGTTGATTCATTTGCAAATATTTTCTCCCATTCTGAGGGTTGTCTTTTCATCTTGTTTATGGTTTCCTTTGCTGTGCAAAAGCTTTTGTTTCATTAGGTCCCATTTGTTTAGTTTTGTTTTTATTTCCATTACTCTAGGAAGTGGGTCAAAAAAGATCTTGCTGTGATTTATATCAAAGAGTGTTCTACCTATGTTTTCCTCCAAGAGTTTTATAGTGTCCAGTCTTACATTTAGGTCTTTAATCCACTTTGAGTTTATTTTTGTGTATGGTGTTAGGGAGTGTTCTGATTTCATTCTTTTACTTGTGGCTGTCCAGTTTTCCCACCACCACTTATTGAAGAGACTGTCTTTTCTCCATTGCATATCCTTGCCTCCTTTGTCATAGATTAGTTGACCATAGGTGTGTGGGTTTATCTCTGGGCTTTCTATCCTGTTCCACTGATCAATGCTTCTGTTTTTCTGTCAGTACCATATTGCCTTGATTGATGTAGCTTTGTAGTATAATCTGAAGTCAGGGAGTCTGAATCCTCTAGTTCCATTTTTTCCCCTCAAGATTGCTTTGGCTCTTCAGGATCTTTTGTGTCTCCATACAAATTTTAATATATTTTGTTCTAGTTCTATAAAAAATGCCATTGGTAATTTGATAGGGATTGCACTGAATCTGTAGATTGCTTTGGGTAGCATAGCCATTTTCACAATATTGATTCTTCCAATCCAAGAACATGGTATATCTCTCCATCTGTTTGTGTCAACATTGATCTCTTTCATCAGTGTTTTATAGTTTTCTGAGTACAGGTCTTTTACTTCCTTAGGTAGGTTTATTCCTAGGTATTTTATTCTTTTTCTTGTAATGGTGAATGGGAGTGTTTCCTTAATTTCTCCTTCTAATCTTTTCTTGTTAGTGTATAGGAATGCAAGAGATTTCTGTGCATTAATTTTGTATCCTGCAACTTCACCAGATTCATTGATTAGCTCTAGTAGTTTTCTGGTGGCATCTTTAGGATTCTCTATGTATAGTATCATGTTATCTGCAAACAGTGACAGTTTTACTTCTTCTTTTCCAATTTGGATTCCTTTTATTTCTTTTTCTTCTCTGATTGCCGTGGCTAGGACTTCCAAAACTATGTTGAATAATAGTGGCGAGAGTGGACATCCTTATCTTGTTCCTGATCTTAAAGGAAATGCTTCCAGTTTTTCACCATTGAGAATGATGTTTGCTGTGTGTTTGTCATATATGGCCTTTATTATGTTGAGGTAGTTTCCCTCTATGCCCATTTTCTGGAGAGTTTTTATCATAAGTGGGTGTTGAATTTTGTCAAAAGCTTTTTCTGCATCTATTGAGATGATCATAAGGTTTTGATTCTTCAATTTGTTAATATGGGGTATCATGTTGATTGATTTGCGTATATTGAAGAATCCTTGCATCCCTGGGATAAATTCCACTTGATCATGGTGCATGATCCTTTTAATGTGTTGTTGGATTCTGTTTGCTAGTATTTTGTTGAGGATTTTTGCATCTATATTCATCAGTGATAGTGGTCTGTAATTTTCTTTTTTTGTAGTATCTTTGTCTGGTTTTGGTATCAGGGTGATGGTGGCCTCACAGAATGAGTTTGGGAGTGTTCCTTCCTCTGAAGCTTTTTGGAAGAATTTGAGAAGGATGGGTGTTAGCTCTTCTCTAAATGTTTGATAGAATTCACCTGGGAAGCCATCTGGTCCTGGACTTTTGTTTGTTGGAAGATTTTTAATCACAGGTTCTATTTCATTACTTGTGATTGGTCTGTTCATATTTTCTATTTCTTCCTGGTTCAGTCTTGGAAGGTTATACCTTTCTAAGAATTTGTCCATTTTTTCCAGGTTGTCCAGTTTTTGGGCATAGAGTTGCTTGTAGTAGTCTCTTAGGATGCTTTGTATTTCTGCGGTGTCCATTATAACTTCTCCCTTTTCATTTCTAATCTTATTGATTTGAGTCCTCTCCCTCATTTTCTTGATGAGTCTGGCTAAAGGTTTATTAATTTTTTTTATCTTCTCAAAGAAACAGCTTTTAGTTTTATTGATCTTTGCTACTGTTTTCTTTGCTTCTGTTTCATTTATTTCTGCTCTGATCTTTATGATTTCTTTCCTTCTACTACCTTTGGGTATTGTTTGTTCTTCTTTCTCTAGTGTAATCTGCTGTTTTTGGATGGAATGTCCTATAAATATCAAGTAAATCTATCTGGTCTATTGTGTCATTTAAAGCTTGTGTTTCCTTATTAATTTCCTGTCTGGATGATCTGTCCATTGGTGTAAGTGAGATGTTAAAGTCTCCCACTATTATTGTGTTCCTGTCAATTTCCTCTTTTACAGCTGTTAGCAGTTGCCTTATGTATTGAGGTGATCCTCTGTTGGGTGCATACATATTTATAATTGTTGTATCTTCTTCTTGGATTGGTCCCTTGATCATTATATAGTGTCCTTCCTTGTCTCTTGTAACATTCTTTATTTTAAAGTCTATTTTATCTGATATGAGTATTGCTACTGAAGCCTTCTTTTGATTTCCAATTGCATGGAATATCTTTTGCCATCCCCTCACTTCCAGTCTGTATGTGTCCTTAGGTCTGAAGTGGGTCTCTTGTAGACAGCATATATATGGTTCTTGTTTTTGTATCCATTCAGCGAGCTTGTGTCTTTTGGTTGGAGCATTTAATCCATTCAAATTTAAGGTAATTATATATATGTATGTTCCTCTTACCATTTTCTTGTTTTGGGTTTTTTTTTTTTTTTTTAGGTCTTTTTCTTCTCTTGTGTTTCCCACTTGGAGAAATTCCTTTAGCATTTTTTTTTTTAATTTATTTTATTTATTTATTTTTGGCTGTGTTGGGTATTTGTTGCTGCACGGGCTTTCTCTAGTTGCGGCGAGAGGGGCCTTCTCTTTTTTTTTTTTTTTGCGGTACGCGGGCCTCTCACTGTTGTGGCCTCTCCCGCTGTGGAGCACAGGCTCCGGACATGCAGGCTCAGCGGCCATGGCTCACGGGCCCAACCGCTCCGTGGCATGTGGGATCTTCCCGGACCGGGGCACGAACCCGTGTCCCCTGCATCTGCAGGCGGACTCTCAACCACTGCGCCACCAGGGAAGCCCTAGCATTTGTTGTAGAGCTTTTTTGGTGGTGCTGAATCCTCTTAGCTTTTGCTTGTCTGTAAAGCTTTTGACTTCTCCGTTTAATCTGAATGAGATCCTTGACACATAGAGTCATCTCGGTTATAGGTTCTTCCCTTTCAACCCTTTAAATATATCATGCTACTCCCTTCTGACTTATAGAGCTTCTGATGAAAAATCAGCTGTTAACCTTATGGGAGTTCCCTTGTATGTTATTTTTCGTTTTTCCCTTGTTGCTTTTAACAATTTTTCTTTGTCTTTAATTTTTGTCAGTTTGAGTACCATGTGTCTCAGCATGTTTCTCCTTGGGTTTACCCTGCCTGGGACTCTCCTGTGCTTCCTGGACTTGGGTGACTATTTCCTTTTCCATGTCAGGGGAGATTTTTACTATAATCCCTTCAAATATTTTCTTGGGTCCTTTCTCTCTCTCTTCTCCTTCTGGGACCCCTCTAATGCAAATGTTGGTGCGTTTAATGTTGTCCCTGTGGTCTCTTAGGCTGTCTTAATTTCTTTTCATTCTTTTTTCTTTATTCTGTTCCACAGCAGTGAATTCCGCCATTCTGTCTTCCAAGTCACTTATCTGTTCTTCTGCTTCAGTTATTCTCTTATTGATTCCTTCTAGTGTCTTTTTCATTTCAGTTACTGAATTGTTCATCTCTGTTTGTTTGTTCTTTAATTGTTCTAGGTGTTTGTTCTTTAATTCTTCTAGGTCTTTGTTAAACATTTCTTGCATCTTCTCAATCTTTACCTCCATTCTTTTTCTGAGGTCCTGGATCATCTTTACTCTCATTATTCTGAATTCTTTTTCTGGAAGGTTGCCTATCTCCACTTCATTTAGTTGTTTTTCTGGGGTTTTATCTTGTTCCTTCATCTGGTACTTAGTCCTCTGCCTTTTCATTTTGTCTATCTTTCTGTGAATGTGGTTTTCGTTCCACAGGCTGCAGGATTGTAGTTCTTCTTGCTTCTGCTCTCTGCCCTGCAGTGGATGAAGCTATCTAAGAGGCTTGTGCAAGCTTCTGGATGGGAGGGACTGGTGCGGGGGTAGAGATGGGTGTTGCTCTGGTGGGCAGAACTCAGTAAAACTTTAATCTCCTTGTCTGCTGATGGGTGGGGCTGAGATCCCTCCCCGTTGGTTGTTTGGCCTGAGGCAACCCAGTACTGGAGCCTACAGGCCCTTTGATGGGGCTAATGGCAGACTCCTGAAGGCCTCACGCCAAGGAGTACTTCCCAGAACTTTTGCTGACAGTGTCCTTGTCCCCGCAGTGAGCCACGGCCATCCCCCACCTCTGCAGGAGACCCTCCAACAGTAACAGGTAGGTCTGGTTCAGTCCCCTATGGGGTCACTGCTCCTTCCCCCTGGGTCCTGATGTGCACACTACTTTGCGTGTGCCCTCCAAGAGTGGAATCTCTGTTTCCCCCAGTCCTGTCGAAGTCCTGTAGTCAAATCCTGCTAGCCTTCAAAGTCTGATTCTCTGGGAATTCCTCCTCCCCTTGCTGGACCCCCAGGTTGGGAAGCCTGATGGGGGGCTCAGAACCTTCAGTCCAGTGGGTGGACTTCTGTGGTATAATTGTTCTCCAGTTTGTGAGTCACCCACCCAGCAGTTATGGGATGTGATTTTATTGTGATTGCATGCCTCCTACCATCTCATTGCGGCTTCTCCTTTGTCTTTGGATGTGGGGTATCTTTTTTGGTTAGTTGCAGTATCTTCCTGTTGATGATTGTTCAGCAGTTAGTTGTGATTCCGATGCTCTCGCAAGAGAGAATAAGCGCATGTCCATCTACTCCGCCATCTTGAACCAATCTCTTAAGTAAATATTTTTTTAAATATCACAAATCTATAAGGAAAAATTCAAAACACCTAACTAAAAACAGGTTAAATAAGTTTAAACCACAGTTAGTTACTGGTGCATGAAAGGATGGCTAAAATGAAAATGACGGACACCTCAAATATTGGCAAGGATGTGGAGGAATTGGAATTCTCATATACTGCTCAGTGGAGTTTAAAATGTTACAATCACTTTGGAAAACAGCTTGGAGTTTCTTATAAAACTAAATATACATTTACTATATGACATTGTTCCAGCAATTCCACCAGCGTATTTACCGAAGAGAAATGAAAACATATGTGTACACAAAGACATATCTACACATAGGTTCATAATAGCTCTATTCAGTTGTTATTTATAATAGCAAAAAATTGGAAATAACTTAAATGTCCATCAACAGATGAACTGATAAACAAATTGTGGAACATTTATACAAGACTACTGTTCAGCAGTGAAAAGGAGTGAACTACTTATATGCCCAACAGCATAGATGCACCTCCAAAACATAGTCAGTGAAAGAAGCCAGACACAAAAGAGTACATACTGTACAATTCTATTTATATAAAATTCTAGAGCAAGCAACTAACCTCTACTGACAAATCAGATCAGTGTTTGGATAGAGCTGTGGATGTAGACGTTGACTGCAAATAGGCATGAAGGAACTTTTGGGGGTGATGGAAATGTTCTATATCTTGATTGTGGTGGCAGTTACATAAGTATGCATGTTTGTCAAAACTCATCAAACTGAATACTTAAAATCAGTTGATTTTATTCTATTATATAAATTATATCTCATTACAAATGATTTGTTTTTTTAAATTGGCTAACAACTGAAACAGGCACTTGACAAAAGAAGATTTCCAAATGACCAATAAGCATATGAAATATGCTCAATATCATTATTAAGCAAATGAAATGAAAATTAAAGCCATGATGAGATGTCAGTACACACCCACTAAAATGGCTGAAATTTAAACATCTGACAAATTTTGGCAAGGATGTGGAGTGAGGGGAAACAGAATATGGCACCCAAAGTATGCTAACTTTCAGGGGAAGCCTAGAAGTTTTCAATTCAGTGTGAATGACCGTCTGGAGGGGATTCCTGTACAGAAAATGAGGAGAGTCAAGAATATCCCATGAGTTCCTCCCAAGGGCCTTATACAGTTGATATGTTCAGATTCTGGGCTAGAGAGGAACTTGGTCCCAGATAAGCAGAATTTTCAGTGGTTCTCATTTGCTCTCCCCAATGGCTCACAAAGAGTGTCTTTACCAACAAAGTGTTTCCCTCCTGCCATGTATTTCTGTCTTAGAGCAAATCTGCTTTATGAAGGCAAAGTTTATTTCATTCCTGTATCAAACAGAACACAACCAGATTCTGTCACCCCATAGTTCAAAGTATTGCATTTTATAATAGTTATTTGAGAAAGAAACCCTTAGAATTAAAATTCTTCTCAAGAGTGTAAACTGCTAAAGGAATTGGCCATGAAAAGTATTTGACAAATATATATTTTTCTCTTTTGAATTCACTAGCACAGAATCAATTTTACTTTGTGAATGTCAGTTTCTGGAGTAGGATACAGGTTTCTCACATAGTTCCTTTATTCTCTGAAACACTAGGGTTGCTTAAATATGAGGAATAACGAATGCAGGATTTGAGCAAAGATGTCAAGGAGAGCACTTGAGTATTTTCTGTGTAATGGTAAATATCTCCATCTAGGGTTTCTTCCTTTTTGAAGTAGAACTGATTGAATTTTTTTTAAACACAATGAGTTGCTAATAACTTATCACCAACAACATGCCTTGAAACATTCACCACATGTGCTCTTTGAGCCCCAGCTTCCATTCAGCAGGCATTTTTAAAGAGGAATGTCTAACCCAGTCCTTTGTAAACTGGATGTAGTACCAATTATATTGTACACTTCCTGAAAAACAAACAAAAAATCCTAATGTATGAGATCCTCCATTTTCTTTAGGGACAAATTATATATTACACAAAAGAGCCCTGGTATTTAATGAAAAATTTAAAAGTCTCTTATAGCGTGTTCCATAACCTGCCAACAACTCTTTTCTCTGCCCCTTTTCCATTTATCTCTTCCCAGATCACATCTGGCCCCATCCTCCCCCTGCAAAACAGACTGAATCTGAGATGCCACCCAGTTCATGTTTTTGTAGTAAGCATTTTTGAGCACTTGGTATGTGGCAGACCCTTATTTGCTTGGACTTTCACTTAAAGTACCCAGAATAGGGCCTATCAGCAATTTTGTGAAATGGATTCTATCCTCAGAAACATGATATGAAAGTGAAGAAATATGTCTAGATTGTGGTTTGATAAGTTGTTTATAATCTAGCAGCAGCGTGCTGTTGGACTGGATCTAGGCATGGCAATATGGATTGCACTGTGTCAGCATTTCTCTCCGCAGAGAGAAAGCAGGTCCAGAATCAATATTCATGAGCTCTTCCTTTGGTTTTCCTGATCGGCAGAAATCTGTTTTCTTCCAATCTGCATTCCTCCCCCAGGCTCTGTCAGTCTTTAGCAAGGCCGGAGATTGAATTCCCAAATATCCATGATCTGTCTGTAGGTTAAAATTGCTATTCACATCTGTCAGCTTTTGCTTACAAAATGATCTTTCACCTTCCCAGAGAGAAGCCAGTTATTTCAAGGCAAGGTGCCCGTCACCTTGAAGAAAATATTTTAAACCTGTTAAGCCAATCAAATAAAGGAAGAATTCTGTAGGAACGTAAGTGGAACAAGATGATTTTAATAAAAGTCTTTAACTTTAGTCACTGCTAGGGACTTTTGGAGTCCAAATATTCCTTTAGAATCTTTCCACTTGAATTTGAGATAGAAGTTTTGTTTCATTTAAAAAAATAAACACATTTCTATTGGATGTTCTTGTGTACTGTGTGTTTCTTTAGTAAAAAGGAGTCTCGTATTAACCAGTCAAGTGTTTGAACTTCACTGCTGTCATTAGTAGTATCTTTACTCTTTCAGCAGAAGACACCCAAGCATTTAGGGCCCAATGGATCTTTTAAATTGATGCATAATATGCATATGATAAAGTATGTAAAGTGCAGATTTGCTTAAAGATGGAAATACAAGGCAGGTGGGAAGCATTTTGTTTGTAAAGAAATTCCTTGTGAGTCATTGGGGAGAGTAATGAGAACCACTGAAAATTCTTCTTATTTGAGACCAAGTTCCTCTCTAGCCCAGAATCTGAGTGAAGTAGAAGGTCTCTGGGAGGAGCCCACGGGATATTCTTGACTCTTCTCATTTTCTGTACAGGAATCCCCTCCAAACAGTCATTCACACTGAACTGAAAACTTCTAGGCTTCCCCTGAAAGTTAGCCCATTTCTCCAATGAATAAAACTAGTTGTGAGGCAGTTCTTTTTTATAAGCTGAAATCTGCTTGCCTTCTGCTTTCTGTCATTGTTTCCTCCCATTTCTGTTCCCTAGAAAAACAGTGAGTAGATCTTGTCTTTTTCGTACACAATTACCTCTCAGATATTTGAAGGCAGCTAATGTGTCTCCCCTTAAAACTTCCACAGGCCAAATTCCCTGGTTCTTTGAACTGTCTCTTAAAGAACACTTCTCCCCTTCTTGGCCATCTTGTCTTAGAGGCTTTCAATTTGTCAGTATCCATCTTAAATTGGGGTGCCCAAAATTGAAAGCAATATTCTGCTGTAATCAGACCAGTGGGAAACCCAGTGGGATTATTACTTTCTGTGATTTGGACACCACCATCCTATTAACGCAATCTGGAATTTTAAAAAAATTTTAGCAACTACATCAAATTGTTGGCTCCTGCTGTGGACAAGCAAAACTCTAAAGTCTTTTTCATATAAACTGGTGCCAAAACCCATTTCCCCATTTAGTAGTCAGGCAGTTGTTTTTAAAGGTAAATACAGAATAGAACACTTTGGTTTTGCCTATCATTCCAACCTGTCAAGACTATTTTGAATCTTGATTTTATCATCCGTCTTATTCATTCCCTTTTCCAGCTTTCTGTCACCTTCAAACTTGATAAGCGTGTCTTCTATGTTTTCATCAAGTCACAGAAAAAAATGTCAAACAGGGCAGAGCTCTGCAGCTTGCCTCTGAAGATTTCCCTCCAAATTCATGAACTTTTCCACAAAATATTTTGGAGTACCTACTATATACCAGAAACCATGTCAAGAGAAAAATAGCTAACTAAAATATATATATAACATTTGGTCTCTGAAGAAACAAAACAAAATAAGATATAGTCTCTTATTTTAGATGATTTTTTCATTTAATAGATTGTACAGTGCTATTGATATTTTTAGGCTGAGGATTTTAAAGCAACAATTATTCTATGAAGCTTTGATTTTTTCCATTACATCAGACACAAGAATACCCTGGAGACTTGGTCAAGCACCTAACTAAGCCAGGATACCAGGTCTCTGGTAGATCTCTATACCTAGAATGTTATCAAAAGAGAGAGTAAGTTTGACCAACCCTTATCTTAGTAAAACTGCAAGGACCCTTAGTGATCATCACATTTTTTATAAAATGGGGCAGCAAATATAGTCCAGCATCTACTAGCTGCGTGACCTTGAACAAATACTGATTTCTCTGACACTAAGTTTCTCCATCTGCATTGTGGTAAGAACAATGAATACATCACACAATTGTTATGGGGATGGAACTATTTGAATATGTAAATTATCATTAAAAATTAGTTTCCTTTCTCCTAAAAGTTCACCATGTGACAGTCTCTTCAAGAATTTTTCCAGACCTCAATCTTGTTAATCTATATTCTGAATTCAATTACTTCGTCTTTTGCAAAGTAGGGTAACATTTCTCTGTCTCCACTGTTCAGGCCTTTCCTCATTCTCCGTGACTTTGCTGAGAGATCTTAGAAGGCTGAGATCACATCTATGGTTCCTTCTGGGCCCTGGGATGTTCTTTTTCTGGCTCTAGAAATGCGAATGCTTCTTATACATGACTAAGTCCCTTTCTAAATGGCTCCTCAGTTATGTTGGGCTACAATTTCTTTGTTACATGTTTTTCTGCACTTTTCTATTTGAATTCCTCTCTTGTCTCTGAAAACCATGAAAATAAAAACAGGAGCTAAGTGATTCTGTCTTCTTTCTGAGATCGACTAACTCAGATTAGCCACGCTAACTTTAAAAGCTTATGGATCAGTTAGCCCTTCGAACTCTAAAAGCTTATGGATCTGGTAGGTTTGCTACCGGATCCAAAAGCTAATGGATCTGTACTATCCAAAAGCTAATGGATCTGTACTTACAGATTTGATTTCCAACTACTTGTCAGGGAGTAAAGTCTCACAGTTGGTGCTACCCAGTGCTTTTCCAAAATTTAGTTGAGAGAAATAGTATTTGTAATGGATTGCCTGAATGGTATGCAATCCATACACCTCTCTAATACTCTATTGCTTCCATCTTCCTGCCCATCTCCCAAATGTTGTTTGTATATTCTTAGTAACATTGCTCAGTTTGATAATATTTACATTTTGTTCAGAAATATAAGTCCCATAGTAGTTTAGTAATCATTCTACAATTAGACAAATTCAGTGCTCATTACTGGCCCCTTCTCACCATGGTCTCTCTATTCCCGAGTTCTTCATTTTGAGTCTTTTAATTATCTGGATTTTTTGTCAACTTGTTTCTCCAAGAAAAACCCTCGTATACTGAATTCTGAGCTGCTTCTCTCCTGAGAAGGTCTGCCTGTGTTCGTTATACTTGAATGACATCTGCACTTGGTATGACGTTCTTTGGTCACACTACTTTCCACATGTCTTGATATAAACTGTTCCACTGTCTTCACCATGGAAAAGCCTAAGGCCAGCTTGATTTATCTCTTCTTACAGGGTATTTTCTTCCTCTCTTTCTGGACCAATTAAGAATTATTTCTTTTTCCTTAAAGTTTAGTAGTTTAGCTCTGATATGTATCACTGTTGAACATTTTGTATCAAAATTTTCCACAATCTAATGATCTTTCAACCTGGAAACTTTTCTTTTGTGTGTGTGTTGGGGGGGAGTGTTAGGGGTTCTCTTGTATTTTATCTTTGTTCCATTTGTTCCATTTTTTTGGTTTCTATACTTCAATGTTGTCAATTATCTTTGTGTAGGACCCTGTTGTCTATATTCTATAACAGCTTTTTTCTACTTTCTCTACTCTCTGTATTTTTAATCTTAATTTATAGTGATAATCTCAAGCCTTTCCTCTAATTGTCAGAATTTAATTTTAATGGAGTCTGTTCTCTTCCTTGATGTTTTAGTTTTATTTATTAGTCATTTTAATACTCTATTTCCTTAGTTTTACAACTTTTCTTCATGTCATTCAGTTATTTTAACATCCTTGTCTTTTAGCATGTTAATGTTTTTTATTAAGTTATTCTACAGCAGAAGCAATTGTGTTATACTTCCATCTGTTCCTTGATTTATGTTTTCTCTGAGGTCCAGTGCTTTGTCTTGTGTATCATGTATTTCGGGTTTTTTAACTTTAGCAACTGACATAACAATTCTGCATACAGCACACCTCTTTCTATGCATTTTGCTACAAGTTTTGTGACAACCCTGCATTGAGCAAGTCTAGTAGCACCATTTTTCCTACAGCATTTGCTCACTTTATGTCACATTATGGTAATTCTTACAATATTTCAAACTTTTTATTATTATTATATTTGTTATGGTGATGTGTGATCAGTGATTTCTGATGTTGCTATTGTAATTGTTTAGGGCACCGTAAACCATACCCATGTAAGATAGCAAACTTAATTGATAAATGTCATGTGGTCTCTGTTCCACCAACCAACTGTTCCCTCATCTCTCTCCGTCTTGGGCCTCCCTATTCTGTGAGACATAACAATATTGAAATTAGGTCAATTAATAACCCAACAATGGCCTCCTCCTCAAGTGAAAGGAAGAGTCACATGTCTTTCATTTTAACTCAAAAGCTAGAAATGATTAAGCTTAGTGTGGAAGGCATGTTGAAAGCTGAGACAGGCCAACAGCTAGGCTTCTTGTGAAATGGGTTAGCCAAGCTGTGAATGCAAAGGAGAAGTTCTTGAAGGAAATTAAAAGTGCTACTCCAGTGAACATATGAATGATAAGAAGTAAAACAGCCTCACTGCTGATATGGAAGAAGTTTTAGTAGTCTGGATAGAAGATCAAACCAGCCATAACATTCCCTTAAACCAAAGCCTAATCCAGAGCAAGACCCTGGATTAGCTCTATTCAATTCTATGAAGGCTAAGAGAGGTGAGGAAGGTGAAGGAGAAAAGTCTGAAGCTAGCAGAGGTTGGTTCATGAGGTTTAAAAAAAGTCATCTCCATAACATAAAAGCACTGATGTAGAAGTTGCAGCAAGTTATACAGAAAATCTAGCTAAGATAATTAATGAAGGTGGCTACACTAAACAACATATTTTCAGTGTAGACAAAACAGCCTTACAATGGAAGAAGATGCAATCTAGGACTTTCCTAGCTAGAGAGGAAAAGTCAATGCCTGGCTTCACAGCTTCAAAGGACAGGCTGACTCTCTTGTCAGGGGCTAACACAGTTGGTGACTTGAAGATGAAGCCAGTGCTAATTTACCATTCTGAAAATCCTGGGGCCCTTAAGAATTATGTTAAATCTACTCTGCCTGTGCTCTATAAATGGAACAACAAAGCCTGGATGACAGCACATCTCTTTACAGCATAATTTACTGAATATTTCAAGCCCATGGTTGAGACATAATGCTTAGACGAAAAGATGCCTTTCAAAATATTACTGCTCGTTAACAATGCACCTGGCCACCCAAGAACTCTGATGGAGCTGGACAATGAGATTAATGTTGTTTTCATGCCTGCTAATACAACATCCATTCTGTAGCCCATGCATCAAGGAGTAATTTCAACTTCCAAGTTTTATTTAAGAAATACATTTCATAAGGCTATAGCTGCCATGGATAGTGACTCTTCTGATGGATCAAAGTCAATTGAAAACATCCTGGAAAGTACTCATTATTCTAGATGCCATTAAGAGAACATTAATGATTCATGGGAAGAGATCCAAATATCAACATTAATGGACTTTGGAAGAAGTTGATTACAATACTCATGGATGACTTTGAGGGGTTCAAGATTTTAATGGAGGAAGTCACTGCAGATGTGGTAGAAATAGCAAGAGATCTAGAATTAGAAGTGGAACCTGAAGATGTGCCTGAATTGCTGCAATCTCATGATAAAACTTTCACAGATGAAGAGGTGCTTCCTATGGATGAGCAAAGAAAGTGGTTTCTTGAGATGGAATCTACTCCTGGTGAAGATGCTGTGAAGATTGTTGAAACTGTTCCTGAAAATGGGGTCCAACAGCTCATTGCTCAAAAGCCAATAAAGAGGCAAGGTTGGTGGAAATGAGTTTGCTTTATTTTGGATGCTGGCAACTAGGGAGTGGGGTTGGGAGAGGGCTGACTCCTGTCCAAAACCTGACTCTCCCCCACTTCCTGCCCCCAACAACCAGTGGACAAGAGGTTTTATAGATGGAGGGAGGGGGCTACATGTAAAAATAGCATAACCAGCTCTGACATTCATCTTGAAATTGGCCATGTGGTGATCTGATGAACATCATCTTGATTGTTTTAAGTACAGTTAATCTTTAGTTCCAGGGTTGGTTTTTTCCCATTTCCTTGAGGCCAATTCTCGGAATTGTGGCAGCTTACGTCATGGCTACAGTCTGGTGGGAGTTTCAGTATCTACAAGACAGCTCACAAGTTATGGCTCAGAATATTATCTATAGCCCCTGAGAGGGAACTAAAAGTCCTTGACTATGCTTAGAGACTAAACAATTATTATTTGGTCTCCTTGACTGTTTTCCTTTGTTTCTGCATTTTCTCACTTCTCTGATTAAACTTATTCTTTGGCTAAAGGTTTTCCCCAGACTAAAGGCAGGCAGAAGACCATAGGGTCCTGCTGTTTCAAAATGACAACAAAGGATTTACAATATTACATAAACTTAGTTGATAAAGCAGTGGCAGAGTTTGAGAGGACTGACTCCAATTTTGAAGGAAGTTCTACTGTGGGTAAAATGCTATCAAACACCACTGCATGCTACAGAGAAATCATTTGTGAAAGGAAGCATCAATTGATGTGGCAAACTTCACTGTGGTCTTATTTTAAGAAATTATCACAGCCACCCCACCTTCAGCACCCACCACCCTGATCAGTCAGCAGCCATCAACATCGGGGCAAGACCCTCCACTAGCAAAAAGATTCTGGCTCACTGAAGAGTCAAAGAATGGTTAGCATTTTTAACAATAAAGTATTTTTAAATTAAGGTACATACGTTTTTCAGGCATAATGCTATTGCACACTTAATAGACTACATTATAATGTAAACATAACTTTTATATGCCCTAGGAAACCAAAAAGTTTGTGTGACTCGCTTCATTGCGATATTCTCTTTATTGCAGTGGTCTGGAACTGAACCCACAATACCTCTGAGGTGTGCCTGTAATTGCTTTGTGACTCCTTTTCATCTAGCTCATTTTAGAGGGATTCTGTCTAACGTTCTATTACTCCTGTCTCCTTTCCCATTCAATCCAACTAGAATGTTTTCTACTTCCAACCTAGTTAAGGACTTAACATTATATTCTGCCTACTTTTCTATAGACTGATGTAACGGTGGGAAGAAAGGAAACTATGGTCTGCATTTTCCTTTGAGATTCTGTTAGATGTTTTATACCTGAGTTTCTGCCACTTAATCTGGGAATGCATCTGATGCTCAAGGAGAACATCTTCACGCTTTCCAGCCTGTGGTGCTCCAGTGCCTCTCCCTCAGAGAGAGTCGGCACTTTACAGGTTCATCTGTTTCTCTTTAGCTGTTACTTCCACTATTCTTCATTCAGAGGATACACTCTCATTCTGCTTCTCTCCAGATTTGGGGATACTTGTGTGTCATCTCAGGATTTTCTCAACATATTAATGTGCCACCTGGAAAAGGGGCAAGTTAGGAATCTAGTTGTATAGCCCTCCTATGCTTTGCTCCAAAATCTATGTCTTTCCTTAGTTGCCAGGTTTTTAAGTGTATTGCATTGGGCTTTCCCTTCCCCCCATTTCTTGTTAGTTTTTACTCTATTTTGCTCATTTTGTTAGGTATTAGGGAAGGAAAACCCTGGGGTGCCATTTTAACCCTGCTTTGTGTTGAAAGCCCTCCATACTGTCTTTTGGAAGACGCACAGCAGAGATTTCTCTCCAGCCTCGGGACAGGGATGGTTGAACTTCCAGGCAAACAGTCTGTCTTTATCCTATGGATTTCAAGGACTGAGTAACCGATCATGCTTGTTACTTAGAATCTAATATGAGACCGATTTTTAGCAAAGTGAACAAGATCATAGCACATGTATTTTGGTCCTTTCCATATATCTGGCTTCATCTTATTCTTCTTATCCTTATTTCCCTTTATTTTCTCACTTTTAAAAAGATCTCGCTTCACTGTAAGTGTCTCTGTGAATAGCCTCAGATCCTTTATGGAAGAAGGTGAGGTACAAGTATTTAAATAAACAGTCGCACCAACATTCCTCCCCGCCCCCCTCGGGGTGATGGGTCCATTTCCTTGCTCTGCTAGCTTTGACTTGGCTCAAAAACAAATGCTTGGTGGTTATCGTCAGCATCCTTTGAGAGCTAGGGTTGCTTTAGCTCTCTTGACATTCTTCTTAAGGTTGATGCCAAAATTGTGTTTGTTCTTGGTTATATGCCCTTCCTTCCATCTGCACTGAAATACAATTTACTTCTGCTTTTCTTAAAATATCTGGTTCTCTTTGCATCCTAATACAGCTTAAAGATCCACAGGCAGCACAGGTACAGGGTGGATAAGATACCTGGATATTAATAAACTATCTAAAAATACTTGTAGCAGAAAATTTTTGAGACTCAAAGCTATCAGGCTTTGGGAAGAAAAGCTGTATGTGTTTGATATGCCATCTGAAGCCTGGTAATAAATAGGAGCAGGAAAAAAATATTTGAAAATTCTAATGTTTGCTTTATCTTTTAAAAATAAAATAAAAATGTCAGAGAAAGTTGGTCTCCCTTTGACCCTACCTTTATCCCAATCCCATCTGTGCTTCAGGCTCCTCTCATCTTGCATTTGATGTATTTATTTGAGTCTTTTACCAGCTTTGTATACTTAAGTGTGTCCCTAAATAGTATTTAAATCCATATACTAGGACTGCATTTCTGTGACTATGGATAGATTATTGTTCTCCTGTCTCAGGTCACCCTCGCTTTGAACACTGGATTCTCCCAGTCTTGCTTCATCAAGAATATCCCTCCAGCCATTATTCCTTTGTCCTTCCCGTGTCATGAAATTTTCCCTCTCTACTGGATCGTTCCCAATGGCATAAAATGTGCTTAAACATTTCTATCTTTAAAAAAGTCTACTCTAACCTACGTCTCTCCTCTGGCTCCCATCATTTCCCTCTGTTCTCATTTAGCTCCTCATCTGTGTAGAGACATCTGTCTCCAGTTCCTCTCCTGCTGTTTTCTCACATCCCCACCGGAGGTTTCCATCCTCACCCCTCCACCAAAACAGCTCTCATGCAGCCATCATCCTGAGTCCTCATTTCACTTAATCCATCTGAATAATTTCACAGAGTTGATCACTCTTGGCTTCTAGAATACCTTCTTCACTTGGCTCTCAGAACACCCCTCTCTTGCTTCACCCACTCTCTTCCTGCTTCACTGTCAGCTCCTTCTGTGTCTCCCCAGCCTCTAACCAATGGGATGCCCAGGGCTCTTTTCCTTCTCTCCTCTCTCCATACCCCTCCCTAAACTGTTCCGCACAGCCTCGTGGCTTGCATGTCACTCTCCATTCACAATTTTATCTGCCAGAAGAGAAAAATCTCTCAAAACATTGCAGCACAACAGATATCTAATCCTTTTCTTCCTCTGGGGGATATTCCTCCTGCAATGATCTTTTTGTTTTGGTCGCATTTCTCTCTAAGTCGGCCGCACATTTTCACCCCAAGATCTCCTCTCATCTCTCTCCTGTACTGGATTTCTTGTTTAATGATCCACAAAGATTTCACTTTCTTGTTTTATTTTCTCACTTCCATAGAGTATAGTCCCTAACTGCATCTGTACAAGGAGGTAAAATGTTTGAGATCTGTGAATGTCTGACTATGCCTCCATTCTAACCTCACATTGTTTGAATATTTGGCTTAGTATAGATTGTAGTTTAGAAACTGTTTACCTCAGAATGCTTTAAAAATTGCTTTTTTAAAAAAACCAAGCTTCCAATGTTGCTGTTTTCCTTTGTATATGACTTTTTGTGGTTTTTTTTGTTGTTGTTGTTGTTATTTTTTTCCTCTTTGGACATCTTAAAATTTCTCACTGAGGCCAGTGCTGAAATTTTGTGCTGATATGTTTTCATGTGGATCTTCATTCTGCCATTATGCTGGGGACTTGATGGCTCTGACATTCTGAGGACATGTGTCTTTCGGTTCTGGAGAATGTTCTTTAACTATAATTTCCTCCTCCTCCATTTTCTTTCCTTCTATTTCTGGAACTACTGTTATTCAGATGTTGGACCTCCTGGACTGGCCTCTAATTTTATCATTTTAAAATATTTTTCATCTTTTAATCTATTCTCTACTTTCGGAGATTTCCTCTTCCTTATTGTCTAAACCTTCTGTTAGACTTTTCATTTCTGTTACCAAATTTTTATTTCTAAGCTTTTTTTGCTCTCCAAATACTCCTTTATAAAAGCATTCTGTTTCTGCTTCATGGTTGCAATATCTTAATGTTTTTTTAAAAATATTTCTTCTCCAATCTTGCCTCTTATCTTCTTTAATTTCCTTTTCTAATATTCCATTAGTTATTGTGGGGGGAGGAGGAGGAGAGAATTTCTGCTTTTCATGTTGGAGACTTTCCTCAGCTTGTGGTCACTGGATTTCTGGTCATATTCAAGAGTGGGGCACTAAAAGCTGATTGGAGGCTTTGAATAAATCAGTGAGTCTGCAGGTGATTTGGCTGGGCTGTTTCACTCAGAGATATGCCACTGTCAGTATCTATAGATCTTGTCTCTTAGTAAGTCAGTACTCCTACGGAATAATCTTCCAATTTCTGCTTTGAAGATATAAACCTGGCTGCTAGAAGCAAGAGAGGAAAGGGGGCACTCACATTTCAGAATGTGAATTTTCACGTATTTCCATTTCCAATATTGTACCTTTTCCTTCCATTGGATCTTGCCTCCTACAGAGTCCTGGTTCACCTTCTCTAGAGGGTTAGAAAAGTGCCTTCTCCTAGCTATGAATAGAGAATGGATTATGAAGATCTACTTGCTCCCGAGTGAACTTTCAATCCATCTTCTTTTTTTGGCCCCTATCTTTCCCTCTGCTTTCGGTACCTGGTACTACCAATTTCCAAGCCTTTCTATGATACCAAAATATCGTTAGTGTCTTTCTTCCCTTCTTTCTTTGTCCTTATGGGGTTTCTAATTTTTTTTTTAATCCTTAAAATGTTATTTAGTGAGATTTAGAGAGGTGGTGGAGGGCAACCTGTGCTTTCATTCTATTGCTTTATTACTTAAACATTAATTTTTAATGATGTCCTCTCTCATATAGATCTTTGTAATTTTGATATAAAAAAGTTTTAATATTATCTTCCACGAATTTATGTTGTATTTAAGAAACTCTCCCTATCTCAAGTTTATAGGTTGTTTGTTGTTGTTGTTTTGGTTTATTTGGTTTTCTGTTGAGAGTTAAAATATTTTCACAGGCAGTTTTTCTAATCCTTCTGCAATTACTATTTAAATATGGTGTGAATATTTGAGTATTTTATTTCCATATGAGAATCTAGTGTTTCAATATAATCAATTGAATGATTCATCTTTCTCATATTGATTTTAATGCCACCTCTATTATATTTAAAGTTTTCATATACAATTAGGTCTCTTTCTGACCTTTGTGATCTCTTATTTAGATCTGTTTGTTTCTGCTTAAGTATCACACTGTTTTAATACTATAGTTATTAATGAGTTTGATATTTGGCAGGTCAAAGCCCCCTCCCTGCTTGTTCTTTTTCTCAATTTTTGTTTGGTTATACTTAGATATTTACTATTTTGTACGGATTTTAGAAGTAGGTTTAAAATAAGCAGATTTAAAATAAGGTGCCATACAAATTTTTTGGAGTGATATTGATTGGAATTAGTAAACCAACTTATGACATCATCAAGTTTTTACATCTATAAACAAATATACCAGTCCATTTATTTAGGTTTTCTTATTTCCATCACTATAATAGGTTGAACCATATGAAGTTACCCATACTTAAAAATTTTTGACTTACAAAAAAAAAAATTTCACGTAGTTCAATCTGCAGTTTAAAAATATTCCAGGGCCTCCCTGGTGGCGCAGTGGTTGAGAGTCCGCCTGCCGATGCAGGGGATACGGGTTCGTGCCCCGGTCCGGGAGGATCCCACATGCCGCGGAGCAGCTGGGCCCGTGAGCCATGGCCGCTGAGGCTGCACGTCCGGAGCCTGTGCTTCGCAACGGGGGAGGCCACAACAGTGAGAGGCCCACGTACCGCAAAAAAAAAAAAAAAAAAAAAAAAAAAAAAAAAAAAATATTCCAGAAAGCTCTTATACATCTTTTGATAGATCCATTTCTGTTACTTTTTTTTCTTACTATTGCGAATAGGGTTTTGTCTTGTTATGTATTCTAATTGTTTACTAGGAGTGCTGTTGATTTCGTTTCATTAATTTTAGAGCCACCAACATTCTGAATTAGCTTGTTAGTTTTAAAAACTGATTTAGAGATAGCTTTCCTACTCTATTCCTTACTTTCTGGGAGCATTTTATAAAAGAGGAATAATCATTTTCTGCAGGCTTAATAAAATTCACCCATAAACTCATATGATATGAGTATAATTTTATAGGGGAAATTTTAAAAATCAAAGTTTAAAATTTATTCAGATTTTCTACTTTTTGAATCAATTTTGATAATCTACATTTTCCTAAGTGTTTTTCATTTTATTTACACTTATAGAATCATTGGCATTAATCTTTAATATTCATAATTTTAAGAAGTCTCTATTATATCTGTAGGTCTGTTACTTTATTGTTCTAAATTGTTTAACTTTTCTCTATTGATCAGTCTTGACAGAACTTTGTCTATTTTATGTCTTTTCAAAGAACTAGCTTTTGTTAACTACTTTAATTTTCTTGTTATTTATTTTTTTTAAGACCATACTTCATTCAGATTTCTTTTGCTTTTTTTTTTTTAATTTTATTTATTTATTTATGGCTGTGTTGGGTCTTCGTTTCTGCGCGAGGGCTCTCTCCAGTTGCGGCAAGCGGGGGCCACTCCTCATCGCGGTGCGCGGGCCTCTCACAATCGTGGCCTCTCTTGCTGCGGAGCACAGGCTCCAGACGCGCAGGCTCAGCAATTGTGGCTCACGGGGCCAGCCGCTCCGTGGCACGTGGGATCCTCCCAGACCAGGGCCCGAACCCATGTCCCCTGCATCGGCAGGCAGACTCTCAACCACTGCACCACCAGGGAAGCCCAATTTTCTTGTTATTTTTGATTAAATGCATTTTTGCTTTTGCTTTTCTGATTATTTTATTATAATTTATTAGGTTTAATTCTTAATGTCTTTTAATTCCTTGAGTTGAAAATAGATTATTTCTTTTCAAGCCTTCTTGTTGTCTAATAAATATATTTATATATAAAAATTTCTAATTAAGTACTGCTTTATCTGCATCCCATGCATCATTAATATGTATTTTTGTTACTTTTCACTTCTAAATATTTCATATTTAATCCACGAATTAATTATTGGCATTCTGAACATTCTTTTAAAAGTTGATATCTAATTTTATTATATTGTTATCAGAGAGTGTGGTCTGAATGATACTGAGTGTTTGCAGTTTGTTGAGTCTTCCTTTGAGACACAGATCTGATCAATTTTTATAAATGTTTCAGGTCTTGAGAAGAATGTGTATCTATTTCTTAGGCACAGAGTTCTATATATCTATTACATCAAGAAAGTTTATAGTGCCATTCAGATCTAATATATTTGGAATATATTTTTGTCTACTGAACCTTTTATTTTCCAAGAAGGCATGTTAAAATATTCTACAGTTATTATTGACTTATTCATTTCTCTGTGATTTCCTCAGTGTTTGCTTTATGTATTTTGAGGCTAAGTTATTTAGGATTATACAGTTTTCTTGGTGGGTTAGTCTTTTGATTAGTATGAAATGTCTTCCATTATCCCTATTAATGCAGCTTGCTTTGGGTTCTATTTGGACAAGTATTAATTTCTCAAACCAGGTATCTTTGGTTAGTATTACCCTGTTATATCTTGTTCATCCTTTTGTTTTCAATCTTTTCTTCAGTGTCATTTTACTTCATAAAGCTGCATTTAAAAAAATTTATCAATTTCAGAGTCTTTTAGTTTTAATGAATGAGTTGAACCTATGTACATTCGTTTTGATTACTGAAATGTTTGGACTCATTTCTACCATTTTGCTTTTACTTTTGTATTGACCATGAGTTCTCTTTGCTTTTTTTTCACTGCTTCCTCCAGTCAGTGAATTGTTCAATCTAATAACTCATATCTTTTTTAAAATTATGAATAATTTTAAGCCTTTATCTCAGATATTTCCCTTTTGCCACGTTCACTTTTATCATTTTCTGGATTTCCTATTAATAACGTTACAACTTTTTCATCTACCCACCATCTGTCTTAAATTATCTTCCCTGTTTTCTGTCTCAACTTCTCACGGCTGTGTTCATCAGTTCTCTCTTCTTGTTAGGTAATTTTCTCCTCAACTGTATTAAATCCACTATTCATCCTATCTCTCCTTTTTAAAAAAAATTATTGAGATTTTCAAGATTTCCAATGGTATTGTTTTTTATATCTGCTTGCTCTTGCTACATAACCTTTCCTTCTCATTGGAAGGATGCTAATAGTTTTTTTAAAAAAAAACTCCATGAACAGCTTCAGCATGCATATTTTACAATTCTTTGTTACTTCTTCAATATTTCTATCTCCTTGGGTATGATTCTCCCATTTGTTACATAAGTTGACTACCTCTCAATGAGGCAATTCCTCATGTGTTTGTTACTTTTGTCTGAGATCCTACCTCATACAGGAACTTTTTTTCTCATGCAAAGTCCTCATCTCATGTGTTTTTTTCAGTTGCCTCAGCGAGGTCCTCCAGGTTGAACAGAGACAAACCAGTCTTCAGTTGGAGGCTTGCAGACTTTATCCATGTGAGGAGAATTAGTGAGGATGTCATGCCCACATACCGTCTTGGCAAAGGTGTTCTCATGGCTGTCTCTCTTTTCTTTCAAGATTACAAAAAACTGGCAGAATTGTGGCCATGTCCTGGGGTTTCAGATAAAGTTAATTCAGGCCATTTCACTGTTAGGAGAGCTATCTGGCACCCAGCTTCATTCTGGTCTTTTGCCACAAGAGAGCTATGGCCATCAGCCACTTCTTTGTGAGCCTTGTAATACTCGAACCCATTTTCTGCACCCACTTTTTTCTGGGAGCTCCATGGCTTCAATCTCCACTATGGGCTCTTTAGTATTCCTGGAACATGGAAATTCCTCTACCACCCCTTTTAAACAGTTATCTGTTTTAAATATATTCCATATCTAATTTGTATATTTAAAATATTGAGTATATTTTAATATTTTAAAAATATATTTCATTAAAATTCCTATTCTCTGAGAGCAAAATAGAGATGATTTTGTAGTTGCTCACTCAACCATATTAATTGATGTCCAAATCCACTTACCAAATATTTTTCCTTTAAGAGTATTATATATTCCAAATAGTTCTTATTTACAATGATAAGAAGACGCACATAGCAACTTTGGAATAAGAACTAAGCTCCACAAAACAAAAGCAAAAGCAAACAAAAAGATCTGAAAAATCACTATTATACTTTTGTTTTATGAAATTCTGAAATATCATAAGAATGCCATTTGTATCTCAAAAAAGAATGGTATTTAAAAAAATGTTTCCTGTATTAGACATTATTAAATACAGATTTTCATGGATATTTCATATACTTTTCATTATTATAGTGTCAAAGTAATTAAAGCAATGGATATTGTTCTAACAGTCTGAAATTATTCTTCACTTAATAACAACTGCATATAGATATATAGTGTTATTATTGATTTTTGTCAAGGATATTTTCCCCTTACTTTAAAACTTCACATCTATGTAACCAGGGAAATTTTACTTGGAACATTATAGCTCCTTCCTGCAATAAATGTTTTGTTACAGAATGTATTTAGTGCACACATAGCACGGTTCTCATGTGAACTTCTTTTCAACTTTATAGTGGACAAGGTAAACCTGGTCTTAATGACTTTCCATATACTACATGTTTTTCAAAAGAAGAGGAAAAAGGAAAATCTTAATTTTTTGCTTCATGACTTGCTCACCCAAAAAAAAAAAAATAAAGATTTTCTTGCTCCCTTAAAATCTAGACATTATGGCTTCAATACCTTTATAATTGAGTTTCGTGGTTTACATTTTAAGCACATAGCAGAATAAAAATCTTATGATTCCCAAAGGATCTACAGAGTAATCCTTATTTGTTCTACTGAATATTACTGGATTTCTATTTATGAATCCCGGATACAAAATGAGATTCTAAAAATGGTTTGAGGGCTTTCATTTCTTATCTTTTTAATGTCTGTAGACTTCAAAGTGATAACTTGTCTTTCATTTCTGGTATTGATCATTAGTGTTCTCTCTCTTTTCTCTTGATTGGTCTAGCTAAGCGTTTGTTGAAATCTTTTCAAAGAACTAGTATTTGACTTCGTTAATTTTCTCTATTGCCCATTTTCTACTTTAAAAAAAAAGTTTTGCTCCTATATTTATTATTTCCTACTTTTTGTTTATTTTTAGTTTAATTTATTCTTCTCTAACTTCATAAAATGGAACTTCAGGTGACCAATTTTATATTTTTCTTTTTTTTAAATATAGTCTCTTAAAACGACACTTTCCTCTATTCAGTCCTTCAGCTGCATTTCACAGATTTTGATAGGTTGAATTATACTTATCACTGAATTAAAAATATGTTCTAATTTCTCTTGTATTTCTTCTTTGTTCTGTGAATAACTTAATAATGCAATAATAATGATTCTGTTTAATTTCCAAATATTTGTGTTTTCCTCTGAAATAAGATTATTCTTACTGATTTGTTTCAGTATATTTGTTTCAATATAGTTTTATGATTTCAATTCTTTTAAACTTATTGAAACTTGTTTTATGGCCCAACATATAGTGAGTCTTGAAGAATGAACTATGCATTTGAAGAGAAGTCTGTTTTGCAGATCAACAAATGGTTCTATAAATTTTAATTAGATCATAGGGATTATAGGGTTGTTAAAGTCATCTATGTCTACTAATTTTTGAAGTCTAGATGTTGTATCAATTGTTAAGAAAGGAGTCCTAAATATAATACTACGTGAAACTGTCTATCTTTTCCTTTATTCTGTCCATTTTTGCTTCATGTACTGTAAAACTCTATAGTTAGGCCCATACACATTACAATTATGTCTACCTGATGATTTATCTTTTCTCATAATGAAATATCCCTATTATCTCTGCTGATATCCTTTGTCTGGAAGTTTATCTGATATGAATATAGCCACTCCAGCTTTCTTATGCTTACTGTGTGCACTCTTTTCACATCCATCTATTTTCAACCTGTGTCTTTCAAATTAAAGCACTTCTCTTATGAGCAACATATATTAGAGTCTTGCTTCTGTCCATACTGACAATCTCTACCTTTTAATTCTAGTGCTTTAGATCACTAGCTTTTAATGTAATTATTGATATGGTTGGATTTAGGTCTACCACTTTATTATTTGTTTTCTGTTTGTCTCTTCTGTTTTTTTTTTCTTTTTTTGCTCCTCTAGTCCCCTTTCCCTGCCTTCTTTTTGATTAATTAAATATTTTTTAGTATTTCTGCAATGAGCTAAATGTGTTCCCCAAATATGCATATGTTGAAGCCTTAATCCCCAGTGTGACAGTATTTGGACATGGGGCCTTTGGGAGGTAATTAGATCATGAGGGTGGAGCCCTCATGATGGGATAAATGCCTTTAAAAGAAGAGATTCTATAAGAGGTGATCTCTCTTGGCCAGCTGTTTGCAAACCAGGAAGAGGGCTCTCACCAGACCCAAATATGCTGATGCCTTGATCTTGGACTTCCCAGCTTCCAGAGCTGTAAGAAATAAATGTTTCTTGTTTAAATTACCCAGTCCATGCTAGTTTTGTTCTAGTGGCCTGGACTAAGACAATACTATAATTTATCTGTTGGATCTTTAAACTGTACCTCTTTGACTCTTTTATTTTATTTATTTTTTCTTTTATTAATATTTGTAGGGATTACAATATATGCGCCTAACTTTTCATAATCTACTAAGAGTTAACATGGTTCCATTTCCCATAATATGTAGAAATTCTGTACCTATATAGGGTCTTTTGACCTCCCCATCCCCAGATGTCTTTTATGAGTCAACTGTCATATACATTACATCTACATATAGTAAACATCCCCCAAGACAATGTTATAATTTTTGTTTTAAACAGTCATTTTTAGAGAATTTAAGAAAATAGTCATTTATATTTAATCAGATATTTGTGATTTCTGATGTTCTTCATTCATTTTTTAAAATCCTGACTTACTTCTGGTAAATATATAATATCTATTTTCTGTACACTTGTGACCCGTGGATTGTTCCAGCAAGGCAGATTGCCTCTCCTACACCTTCTGATGGGGCTGTGGGCAGTGGCAGCCATAAGGACAGTGGGGTGGAAAGAGCCCTGGGGGTCTTCCTATCTCTGACTTGGGCATCGTAAAGTCCGGTAGTTGAACTCTGATCATGAGGGTTATAGTGAAGTATTAACTCTATTTACTATAGCTGATTTAAAAAATCATTGTTTTAAATTTGGACTCCGTATTAATTTTTAAGTTCTGAACTAAAAAAATAAAATAAAATTCAGGCCCCTCACATGTTCCAGTTTTCCTACCCTGAAGCCTGTCATTATTCTGTTATTCTGAGTGTTTGCAGAGGAGAGGAGAAAAAATAGGTTATATTTATCTCACTATAGATTTATAAGGAACTAGTTATCCCTAGTTCCTTATAAATCTTAATTAGAAAGGTTTCATGGTAATGCTTTCAGCTTACCTAATCCATTTCTTCCTTGTAAAGCTTTTAAACTTTGCACAGTCAGGAATGGCTTTCAGCTGGTGCACAAATGAAATCAAAATAAAAATGCAGATTGAGCTATCAGCTACTTATTACCAGTAATCCTAGAAGTGCAGAGCAGCAGGTGAATTATGATAGAGGACCAAAACTGGCAGAAGAGGAAAAACAAGCTGTATGTAGTTCACCAAACTTCCCAGGATTCTTGACAACAAATCAATTCACCCTACCAAATGCTTTCTTGAGGACCTAATTTCTTCAAGTCATTAAGAAATTCAAAAAAGATCCTGTGTTTAAGTATATAATTACATTTTTGCACTGCATGTGAAGACCGATGTTAAATCATCATCTCGTAGCATCTTGTAGGTATAATAATGTTACCACATGAATAATCTGTGGGTGTCTTAAAAAGCAGTGCATTAACATAAAATTTGAGGTATAGTGAGGCCAACAGATTGGAAGACAATTGCCTGAAAAGCTAGTTTGTTACTCACAGTTCTCAAGAGAAGGTGTCACGGCATGCCACAGTGGGCCACACAGGGAAGTGTCATGGTTGGTCAGGAGACAGAAAGAGAGGGAGGAACTATGGGCAAGAGTCTTTATTGTGGTTTCCATGGAAGGAACCGGTGAGTCAAAGTAAACAGGCTCAAGATTGACTAGTGTGAGTAATTTCAACAGGCTCTGGGGCATAGAGGCTTCTCTAGTTGTCTGGTACCTGCCCCTGGGGTGACTAGGGCAGTGGGATAATGGCCCAGAGAGTGAGAGCCCAATAAAGGAGGTGGTTGGGGTGTGGGCTCTAGATTGGTTGGTTTGCATTTGAAAAGCACACTTGAGAGCCAGTTGTCTACCGTCTCTAGCGCCTGGCTCACCCGGAGAGGGGCAGCCCTCCAGGGTCAGCTAGGTCCCCGAAGTCAAAGTATCAGAATACAGAAAACAAAAGACATGGTTAATACAGTGGGTGCTCAGATAATTCCACTCATCTCTGTGCCACTTTGCAATTCAGTCAGTTTCCAAGCACAAGCACAATTTCTACATTTCAGCATGTGTACTATTTACTCAGCCCTCGGGGTCTCACAGATGACAGTGCACAACGGAGGCTTTCTGTTGACTTAAAAAGCTAGATAAAAGGGCTTCCCTGGTGGCGCAGTGGTTGAGAGTCCGCCTGCCGATGCAGGGGACACGGGTTCGTGCCCCTATCCCGGAAGATCCCACATGCCGCGGAGCGGCTGGGCCCGCGAGCCATGGCCGCGGAGCCTGTGTGTCCGGAGCCTGTGCTCCGCAACGGGAGAGGCCACAGCAGTGAGAGGCCCGCGTACAGAAAAAAAAAAAAAAAAAAAAAAAAAAAAAAAAAGCTAGATAAAAACAATAGCAGCTCTGAAACAAAAGTTAATTCTCTACATTTTCATGATAACGCATTTGCTCTAGAGAGTGGAAGTTGCATAAAATAGAAATATCATTGACATAAGCGCTTGAGAAAAACTTAGAAAGCTGCAATTACACACAGCAGAAGTGAGAGGGAAGAATTTTCACATTATCATTTGCTTCCAATATCAAAAGCAGCTATACCTTCTCACCATCAAATTAAAATACAATTGCAAGCATTTCAAAATATACTAGAAATATTAACCTAAGGATTCCTATGAGCCATAGGGAGAAACTTAACTCCCAAGGGATAAGCTTGACAATTCTCCTTTCTCCTCAGACCCAAATACATCTCACTCAGGTCACAGCGTATTTCCAAGAGTGCTGGCTGAAGCCGTGACTTGTGGGGAAGGGAGCGGGATGGGGTTGGGGTCAGGTGGTTGAAGTCTTGCCTCATTAGTAGCTAGGTATTCAGGGTGGAGACTCCACAACGTAGTACGCTCTGGTTTTATAGCCAGACTTCAGGAGTCTGAAGTATGTATCTTGCCATTTTGTTCATGCTTTTACCTGACACGAGATAAAGAAAAGAGCTGAGATTTTGAAGAGTAGTGGTGCTCGGGACCCTTTGCTAGAAGAAGCAGGTAAACCCTCCCAGAGAGCTGATAAGTGACCAGTCGCTTTTGGAAATCCATGACTGAGGCTTATGAACACGAAGCAGATCCAAATGTGGCTCTGGTAACTGTGGTTACACAGTTGGCAGAAATGCCAAAAGGAAATACTGTGACAAGACAAAGGAGGCTGCCTCATTCAAGTGAGAAAGAGAATTGTAAATTTCCCGTGATTTGCAACATCACAATGATGGGCTGTTCCTGTGGAACAAAAAGGTGGAAGATCTGACCTAATGGGGAGGTTGGGAACAAGGTTCCTCTCTTCTCTGAGTGATATGTACAGATCCGAACAGTGGAGAAAACCTGGCTAGTAAATAGAAACAGAGTTGGCCAATTTCCTTCCTACAGAGTTGGCCAATTTCCGTCCTATTTGCTAACTTCCCAACAATCTGCAGATTGCTACTGTCTCCATCATATGGAGGTTAATAAGAGACTCAAGATCAAGTACCTAACAAGAAAGTGAAATAAGTCTTATTTCATATTGCAGACTTCACTACAGCATCATTGTCTTTCTGGCCATCAATTAGCCTATTAGAAACATCATTCCAGATGATGAACACAGAGGATAGTGTCTATTGAGATATTTAATACCTAACCAAGCATACTGAAAAAAATATCTTAGAATTCATGAAATAATTTTTATACTGGTAAAAGGACAAAACTTAAGTAAGAAATATTTAGCCAGAAATATGGAAGTTTGATAACTTCAGTTACCAAAGAATTAAAAATGCTTACAGAGGATTAAAAATATACCAGATAAAATGAAAACTCAGACAGCTATTTAAATAAAGGCTCTCTTTAAATAATAATGTGGCAGGACTCCCCTGGTGGCATGGTGGTTAAGAATCTGCCTGCCAGTGCAGGGGACTCAGGTTCGATCCCTGGTCCGGGAAGATCCCACATGCCGCAGAGCAACTAAGCCAGTGCACCACAACTACTGAGCCTGCGCTCTAGAGCCTGCGAGCCACAACTACTGACCCCACACGCCACAACTACTGAAGCTCGCAGTCCCTAGAGCCCGTGCTCCTCAACAAGAGAAGCCACCAAAATGAGAAGCCTGCGCACCGCAACGAAGAGTAGCCCCTGCTCGCCGCAACTAGAGAAAGCCCACGCGGCAACGAAGACCCAACACAACCAAAATAATAATAATAAATAATAATAATGTGGCAATAATTATTTAGCTTTAAATTTTCTCTCCAACACAATTCTCTACCCTCCTCTTTAAGAGATTTTATAAAAAAAGCAAGAAAAATACCAGTGAGGTCAATTACTGATCATAAAGTTGATTGCCTCTTTATCTTTGGTCTTATAAAACAGTAAACAAAATGGCAAAATACATATATTTCAGATTTTTAAAGTCTGAGCTTACAAATCCCTTTTGCATTTTCCCTTTCTTCTAATCTCTTCTTATGTTTCAGCCACAAAGATATTCTTTTTGTGATATCTTCACTACCCTCAAGAATCTATAAATTCTTGTGGCTAAGAAAAATCTACACAGCCCATCATAATGGAAGGGGGAGGCATGAGTGGTGGGCCAGAGAACAAATTTTGAAATGCAGATCACAACCCACCTCTTCCACTCACCCAGCCTTCTCCAGCCACATCACAGGCAAGCACCACTGCTCTCTTGGGCCACAATTTGAAATCCTAATATAAAAAGCAAAATAAGACTTCAAAATATTTTCTACATTTTCTCTGTCTTTTATCCCACAATTTTTGAAAATTTAACTTTGACGGGAATGTAATGAAAAAAACTGACTATGGTTGAACACATCCAAGAAATATGTTTTGCAGAATTCAGCTGTCTCAGAGTTTACACGGCTGAATTCTTTTTAGTCAATCATCTTATTTATTTTAATAATTTTCTAAATTGGCATATTTATTTGTCTTATTTTAACTTCAAAACTACCCTAAAATTCCTAAGTTTTAAACATTCATGTTAGCATTCCTGTTCTCGTATTCAAAATATAAGAGGATCGTCTTGGGGTTGATTGCAGTGAAACACTGGTAAAATCTAGACAGTAAACAAAAATACTAGCACAGAATGCATACTCAAACCCAGAGAAAATCTGATATATTTCCAAAATACATTATTTAAGCTCCCTATACTTAAAAAAATTCTCGTTTTGTTATTTGCAGTCAGTTCTTAAAGAACTCAGAAATTGAGAAAGTTGGTAAATTAAGGTTGTCAAAAAAGGAGTCCTTAAAAATATATGGTTAAAATTGGGAGGAGAAGGTACACACTCAATGTCAAGGAAGATGTCCTAGCATCATTGGATTATTATAGAATCACTTAACAGTATGGTTAGAGGCTTGTAGCCAGAAAAGATCTCCAGACTGCATGTTGTAAGGAACCATGTTATTCTGGCACAGCCAAAGACCAGATGATCTGTTAAGTCTTTCTGTCACTTAACTTTTCCAATACCATGATATGCAGGTGTGTAAAACCCTTATATAAATTTCTGGGCATTGCAAGATATTCTGAAGGAAGAATGAGAGAGAAGAGCTCCATTGATCTTAAGGAAACTCGTGTCTGCACATATTTCAACACTAAAGCAATTTCCAGCTTTCTGACCAAATGGATTAAGTTTTAGTCGCATCCATAAATTCTCCTGAAGAGTTTGGGGATGACAGTGTCTTAGATTCCTTTAAGATTACTGAGAGCAGAAATAGTTTGGGAGAAAAGGTAGACGGCTCTGGGAAGAAGGCCCTTGGCCAGCACAGCCCCCTGGGGCTCTGACTCAGGCAGGTGATGAAGTTGGCTATAGTGGGTTGATTGTAAATTAATTTCACATTATCCCCAAAGTAGGTCTTGATCTCATGTGCATTTTTTCCACAGTTAAGGAAGTCATCATTTTCTGAAAAACTCTGTTTACGGCAAATCAAGAGTAATCCAAATACACTTTAAAATTACATAAATAGAAGTAATCAGATTTACCCTAATGCTCCAGCTCATTTTGGGGCTCTCTAAGAAGATGAAGCCCTTATCCATTTGCAGGCTGGACTTCAGCTTGCTGTCTCACTGTATATCCGCCTGCAATAACGCCTCCAGAAATCACTTTTGTTTCTAAAAGCTCAGGACTTGGGTTTATTATTCTAAGGTCATCAGGGAATTTGTAAACTCCTTAACTGTCTCAACATTTAGCTTTTGAAAATCAGTTTTAAAACATCCATCACCACAGATTTGAAGGGAAGACAGGATGGGGCCTGGCCTGACTCCAAGTCAGCAGCAGAGTTGTATGGGGTCAGGTCAGGCCAATGGCCCTGCAGTCTCTAATCCCAGAGGGTTATTTCTCTCCAGCCAGTTCTACAGACAGACCTGGAGTTCCCTCACCTCCAATTTTCTTTTATAACATCTTTACTGGAGTATAATTGCTTTACATTGTTGTGTTAGTTGCTGCTGTATAACAAAGTGAATCAGCTATACGTATACATATATCCCCATATCCCCTCCCTCTTGTGTCTCCCTCCCACCCTCCTTATCCCACTCCTCTAGGTGGACACAAAGCACCGAGCTGATCTCCCTGTGCTATGTGGCTGCTTCCCACTAGCTATCTATTTTACATTCGGTCGTGTATATAAGTCCATGCCACTCTCTCACTTCGTCCCAGCTTACCCTTCCCCCTCCCCGTGTCCTCAAGTCCATTCTCTATGTCTGTGTCATTATTCCTGTCCTGTCCCTAGGTTCATCAGAACCACTTTTTTTTTTAGATTCCATATATATGTGTTAGCATACGGTACCTGTTTTTTTCTTTCTGACTTACTTCACTTTGTATGACAGACTCTGGGTCCATCCACCTCACTACAAATAACTCAATTTCATTTCTTTTTATGGCTGAGTAATATTCCATTGTATATATGTGCCACATCTTCTTTATCCATTCATCTGTTGCCTCATCTTTATTTTTTTTTAATGGACTTTGGGATTTAAAGGTGAAAGGGGTTAAATTCTTAACTTGTATTGGGATAATTCCAAAGGACACAGCTAAATAAATGATTCCAAACTAAGGTCTTGTTCCAAGTGCATACTTTTAAGACAATAACATATATGTTCTTGGGCTTGCCTCATGACTCTAAAGTAGGGATAAATGAACCCTCTGAAATTATACTTATAATTTTGCATGTGTTGACTATGTGCAATTTTCATCAGAAACTCAAAAAGGTCTCTGGCCCAAAAATGAGTTAAGAACCACTGCTCTGAAGGAACATTTGTTTCCTGAACAAATAGTGGGATCATTTAATTCAATTCTGCAAATAAATGAGCCATCAGAGGTCAGAAGTCTAAAATGGGTACACAGGGCTGCATTCCTTCTGGAAATTCTAGCAGAGAATCTGTTTCCTTGCCTTTTCCAGCTTCCAGAGGCTGCCTATGTTATTTGATTTGTGGTCTTTCCCTCCATCTTCAAAGCCAGTAATGGAGCATCTTCTCTCCTCTCTTCTCCCTCTCTCTTTTAGGGACCTTTGTGATTACATCAGGATCTCCAAATCTCGAGATCCTTAACTTACTCACATCTGCAAAGTCCCTTTTGCTGTATAAAGTAACATAGTGACAGGTTCTAGGGATTAGGATGTGGACATCTTTGGAGGGCCATAATTCAGTTCTGGACTACCTATGGTCCACTGCCCACCTTTGGGCTTGGGCTGGGGTGCAGGGAGGGGTCAGCTTTGACTTCTGTGTTCCCACAGAGTTACTGCCTCTGTGTCTATAGCACCTGAGGGCGGTGGTGGTGGCAGGCATCCTTTACCCTTCAGTGACTGTAAAGATAATAGCTTAGACACCAACCTCCAACCTCACTCCTGCACACAAACTTCTTGAATAGCTCTGACACAGCTATATTGTGAAAACCTCTTACAATGTGTCACTGAAGTGGATCATTTTGAACCCTACCAGATCCATCCCCCCCAACCAAAAAAACTAATAATAATAATTCTTAGTGGATTAAATACCTAAATGCGAAAAGCAAAATTATAAAGCTTTTTAGAAGGGAATATAAGAAATATCTTCATGACTTTGAGATACGAAGGAATTTCTTAGACAACAAAAATCTCTCACAATAAAATGAAAGGGTGCCAAATTTGACAATAGAACATTTCCTCATTGAGACACTATAAAAAGAGTGAAAAGATAAACCACAGAGTAGAAGAAGATATTTGCAGCACACATAATAGACGAAGGATTAGTATGCAGAACATATAAAGAATCTCTGTAATTAAAAGACAGACAGGCAATTTTTTAAATATGCAAAATTCCTGAACTGGCTTTTCACAGGAAAGGAAACCCAATAGCCACTTACATGAGGGTGAATTCAACTTCATTATCAATCAGGGAAATGCAAATTTATACCACAAGGAGACACCATAATACGCTCATTAACATTAGCAAATATCAAAAAGACTGAAAATACTCGACGTACGTGTTTGTGTAAATGTGGAATATCAGACACTCTTATTTACTGCTGGTGAGGAGGTAAATGGGAACCACCACTTTGGAAAACAGAGTGTTGTTATCCAGTAAGTTCGAAGATATATATACCATATAACCCAGTTACTCCATGTTAGGTTTATTCTCTGGAGATATGTGTGTGTGTGTACAGGAGAATACATATACAAGTATGCTCATAGTAGCATAGTTTGTAATTTTCCCAAACTGGAAACAACCCACATATCCATTAATAGTAGAATGGACATATAATAATATACACAGTGGAACACTATACAGCAAGGAAAATCAATAAACCCAATGCTCACTCATTCTATTTGACATTTATTGAACTTTATTCTAGGAACTGAGCCAGAAAGTCGAAATAGATTAAGACCAAACCCTCCCTTAGAATAACTCACAGGAAGAAAAACACAAAAAACAAGTAAACTAACACTTACAGTTGAATGTGACATTAGTAAAGCATTACACTCAAAAAGAATGCTTTATAGACACCTCACTGCATCTTTCCCCCTCTCTTCTAGCTAAAAAAAATCTCTTTTCTCCTCACTCTTCTCTTTGAAATTAAAACAGAATCAAGTTGAGATGTATAGTATATTAGAAAGGGAAAATGGTAAATTACAACACCAAGAGCAAATTTGAATGGCTCAAATCCCATGGACTTTCAGAGTAATTTCTATGTTGTCTTATGATTAGACATAGCCATGCCTTTCTGGAGCAATTGCTTGCTGTTTAATCTTATAGGCTCTGTGAATCGTAAAATTAATCAGGCCTCTTTTATGAATTATCTTCTAGATGATTAGAATCAAATTTGTATCCACCCCAGGAGGATAGATGATGCATTTTTTTCTTTTCCACCTTTTTTTTTTTTTTTTTTTTTGCGGTACGTGGGCCTCTCACTGTTGTGGCCTCTCCCGTTGTGGAGCACAGGCTCCAGATGTGCAGGTTCAGTGGCCATGGCTCGTGGGCCTAGCCGCTCCGCGGCATGTGGAATCTTCCCGGACCGGGGCACGAACCTGTGTCCCCTGCATCGGCAGTCAGACTCTCAACCACTGTGCCACCAGGGAAGCCCTCTTTTCCACAACTTTATTGGAGTATAATTCCTTTACAATGTTGTGCTAGTTTCTGCTGTACAACAAAGTGAATCATCTACATGTATACATATATCCCCATATTCCCACCCTCTTGAGCCTCCCTCCCATCCTGGACCTAGAGTCTGTCATACTGAGTAAGTCAGAAAGAGAAAAACAAATACCATACGCTAACGCATATATATATGGAATCTAAAAAAACGGTACTGATGAACCTAGTGGGACGTCAGGAATAAAGATGCAGACGTAGAGAACAGACTTGAGGACACAGTGGGTGAAGGGGGAGCTGGGACGAAGTGAGAGAGCAGCACTGACATATATACACCACCAAGTGTAAAAAAGATAGCTAGTGGGAAGCTGCCGCATAGCACAGGGAGATCAACTCGATGCTCTGAGATGATGCATTTTTATGTCACATTCCTTGATCTATGTTTTTCCCTTTTCCTTTTCATCTGCTTCTAATGTACCTTATTGTATTCCATTACCTACATTTTATACATAAAGGCAAGAATAAATCCTTTCCGTAACAAGCTAGGGAACAGATGAATGAGTAGTATGGGACAGGATAGGGTAGGGTAGGATAGAACAGAACATCGTCTCTTCCTTCTTCAGGAACAGAAGCGTTTTGTGGGAGAAGACTATATGAACCATCGTCATCCCCCCAGCATAATGTCAATCACAGAGTAGGTGTTTGAGACCATGTTGCAAGATATACAAGCTCAGGATCACAATCATTTACAGCAACAAATATTTATTTCTTATTCACGTTATATGTAGCCTGCAGGTCAGCTGGGCTCTGCTAGGCTTGGTACCACCTATTTCTCATTCTGGAATCTAGGCTGAAGGAGAAGCCATTACCTGAGACCCCATACTGGGGGCTGGCTTCAGCCATGCCATATGATGACATTTAAAGCTTCTGTTCAGCCATAACAAAAGGTCATGCCTGGTCATTCCCATTGGCCAAAGCATGCCAGGAGAGGGGAATCATGACCTGTGAATATTCAATAAACATTTGTTAAGTGAGTGTTGCAATCATTACAGTGGTAGTTTAGCTACAATACATGGTGAGATTCCTGTGCCATGAACAATTGCTCTCAGGTAAACAACACCCCACCCAGCCCCTAGATTTGCCTCACAGAAGATTAGTTGTGGAAGAGGGAATGAACCCGAACAACCAGAGCAAGATATTTCCGCTATCCCCTCATAGTGCAATGAGCAGTGCCAATGAAAAGTCAGACAGGAGAGTTCGGAGGCTGATTAATTCTTAATCTGTTAGAACAAACTTTACTGTGCATAAGAATCACCTAGGGAGCTTGTTAAAAAATACAGATTTCCACTGACATTGAATCTACAAGACAAGGAGCTTATGTTTATAAACTCTCCTTGTGTTTCTGAAGCACAGCCTGTTGTGGGAAGCTTGCTCTCGAGTCGGGGCAGCTCTGCCTGGGAGGCAGAAGACTTCTCAGGCCCCGGCACTCTTGAGACCCAGGAAGGAGCAGCCTTGTCTTTCCCTGTACCACAAGGAGACATGTGGGGAAGAGCCGGGTCCAACTCCCCTGGGCTCGCCCCGTACCTGAGCATGCCTCTCTTACCGTGGAATTGTGATCACACAGACACTGTGGTGATCTGTGTCCAGGTCTGAACAACCACCTGAATGTTGGGAACTCATCTTGTTTGCCTTCACATCCCCAGTGCCAACCCAGGACTTAAACAGAATAAATGCCTATTGGATAAATTAATGTCTCCTTAGTGATCCCAATCCATCCCAGCAGTAGTTCTCAGACCTTAGCATGGGCAAAATCAGCTGGGGGACTTGTCAGCAGATCACTGGCCTCACCCCCAGAGTTCCTGATTCATGAGATCTGGGGAGGGGCCGAAGGGCCAAGCACTTGCATCTCTAACAAGCTCCCAAGTATGGGCCGGTGCAGGCCCATACTTGGAGAACACCTGCCTTAGAATTCTGAACTTCAGCTTTTTTGCCTATCAAATTAGAAAAACAGAACCTGCTCAAAAGCTTAACCTCTTAAAAGGCTTCAGAATTTCACACCACTTTACTATGGCTTTAAGCGTCCAATCATATCAGTCCACAAGCTTAGATGTGCCAAAATCTATCTTTAGTACCCTATTACTGGATTCATTTTAGTTCAAAAGGCCCCTGAGGGCAGAAACCTTTGGTCCCTGCTGTATCCTAAGAACAGTCTTGGCACGTAGTCGACTGCCTTAGAAATGTTTGCTGGGTGGATGAACGAGTGATCCCAGCAGCAGCCTCTGGTCTTCACGCCTCACCTGGTCTAGTAGTCAGGCGATGCCCTGCTGCTCCTGTAGCAATGATGCTGGTGGGTGTGATTTATGGTATATGTTATATTTTTTTTTTTGCCAAGAGTGAGACCGAGCTCTCGCTCTCCTCAGCCTGGGGCAAGGTTCTTAGGAGGAAGATGCCAGCTCTCAGCTAACAAAAGTCTTGGTGGAAAAACTCTAATTCTCCAGCCTTTCCTTTTTGAAAAACAAAATTAAATAAAACTACATCTCTTACAAATCAGAAGAATTTGGCTTTTAAATTTATTGTTTTGGAAGGCTTCCCTGGCCATCCAGTGGTTAAGACTTCACCTTCCAATGCAGGGGGTGCAGGTTTGATCCCTGGTTGGGAAGCCAGGATCCCACATGCCTCGCAGCCAAAAAACCAAAACATAAAACAGAAGCAATATTGTAACAAATTCAATGAAGACTTTAAAAATAGTCCATGTCAAAAATATCTTTAAAAATAAATAAAAAAGTAAATAAATTTATTGTTTTGGCTTTGAATTTCATGCACCTAATTTGGAACTCAAAGCCTAAAATTTACCCATTTTTCACAATGGATATTTTTCTGTCCTTGCAGAGCAAGAAGCTTCAGCCTTACTTTTGTAAGTAAATGGCCTTAGACAGGCCTTTTATTTATAGCCTGTCTAAAGGGCTCTACATAAAAGGAATGAAAGAAGAATGCATCAATTAGTATCTCAAAACAGTATCCACCTACACTTTATTTTGTTTATATCATATAAACATGTAAGATATCATATTACATGATCATCATCTTACGTGATTATATGATCGTATTACATCAGCATCATAAGCAAACAAAATCCCATAGGAAATGCTCCTTTAGGTATAGAACTTAAATGCCTTTTGAAGAAGATTTGGCAGCATCTAGCAGCAGAGGGGATCCATCCATCCTTTGACAGTCTTTACTGGTGGACCCTGGGGGTCTCAAAAACTCATTAACAGTGCAAACAGGTCATTTCTACTCAACGAATTTCTGAAAAGACCATTTTGTCAGGAAGCCCCCAAGTCACAGCCTGCTCTGTGGCAGCTGTAAATGTAAGTATTGTAAGTAACATTGTCAGAAAGGTAGGTTTGCTTTCATGTCAGGAAGAATGAAAATGGGCAACAAGACTTTCAAAGGATCACTCCTCCTGTTGCCATCTCTGTCTTGCTATTAACTCAGCTGAAGGGAATTTAGTGCCCAGACCAGGAGAATGTGAAGGGAAGTGAGGGAATGAAGGTGTTCTGAAATATGGGTGCCCTGGCGTGGCTGGGTCCTGCTTATCCCCAGGGTGCCCCAACTGTAGGTTTTGGAAGCAGCAGGCAACTCTGTAAACACTGACTTAAGAGGCTGGAGGAAGGGACTACTTATTGCATGTCTGTCACATACTGAGCACTCTGCAGGCATTATCTTATTTAATCATTAATATAGTTCAAATGCAAAACCAGTGATGCAGGGATTGTGCATTTTGCAGATGAGGAAACTGAAGTCTGTCACTTGCCCAAGATGACACAAAGCAAGATCTGAACCCTGGTTTGTAACTTCAAGCCTGTGCTCTTTCCATGACAACACATATCTCTGCCTTCAAGGATCAAAGAAAGAGAACAGAGCAGCCACGACAGATGAGTGGCAATCAGGGAAGTGGGCCCTTGTCAGATGCCACATCGTGTGCTGGGCTTCTTGCAGGATAACGTGTCTGGTTTTCTTTCCCAGAGATGCACGTCAGTGCAGGACCTGGAGGGGGACCCCGGGGGGCAGAGGAAGAACCCATATCCTGTCTTGTGGTGAGCTGCTCCTTCAGAAGTGTGAGGGAAGGCAGATGGTTCAGGATACAGGCCACGCAGAAGGGGATGCGCCCGCAGAGAGGCTTTCCTTGACGTTTCTCTCAGGGAATTTGAGATTGGCTTTAGACCACCCTCCCTCACCAACTCAACTCCCCAAGCATGTGGATCTTTAAATAAAGCTCAAAATTGTAGATTCTCCAGGAATGGGAATGAGAGGAGGGCAGGGCATCCTGTTTATATCCAGTTGTAGAGGGGACTTTCCTTTGGCGCTGAAGAAAGCAAACCAAAACAAAATCCATCTGTTTATTTGGAGATCCTCATCCAAGTGAGCAGGGACAGTGTCAGGATAAACATTCTTTAGATTTCACTTGGAAAAATCTACTCCGTCAGTCTCTCCACACTGAGACCTCAGGTGACCTCCCTGACTTGGCTGGTTTCTCAAAGGACCCACCTGGGAATGGGAATGGCAACAGCCTTGAAAGTATGTCCAAGCTCAGAGGTAGCCTGTCTGAGAGCTTCCTGAACCTCCTTCCTTGATCTTCACTGTGCATCCCCAGGTCAATCTGGGCAAGGAGAGGCGGGCTCACATTCTGGCAGGTAGAGAACAGCAGTCTCCAGCTGGTGTGAGGGCCGCTCAGCTCCTGCAGTGTCCTTCTTAGAGCTGCTCGCTCTGGGAACTGCGCCCCTTCTAACAGCAACCTCTGCTCCCACGTGTGTTTTCCGTTCCGGTTGCTCCATTTTACATCAGTCTTGCCTCTACCTTTCCATGTTCCTGCCTCATTGGCTCAGCTCTGTTTGATCTAATCCAGAGAGATCTCCCTCTAGACCAGTGGCCCCCAACATTTTTGGCACCAGGGACTGGTTTCATGGAAGACAATTTTTCCATGGACCGGGGTGGTGGGAGGATGTTTTCGAGATGATTCAAGCACATTACATTTATTGTGCACTTTATTTCTATTATTATTACATTGTAATATATAATGAAATAATTATACAACTCTCCATAATGCAGAATCAGGGGGAGCCCTGAGCTTGTTTCCTGCAACTAGACGGTCCCATCTGGAGGTGATGGGAGACAGTGACACCCGAAGTGTGTTACTTATGTACCAGTCTACTCCATAATCTCGTTTTGGTTGCTGGCACTGCAGAACACCCTGCTTCACAAACACAGGATGTTGGAAATGGAAGCAGGATTTTCAGTGTTTTTGTGGCAGTCTCAGGATATTCCGTCTTGACTTTAATCCAGAATGTAGGAGATCTGAAGTTGCCTCAAACATACTTTTAAGGCCACTGTCATTTGCCATCTCAAACAGTTGATCCTCTTCTGATCCTCTGCACGGACAAAGTAGATTCACCTGGCTTATTCACAAATGGGTCGCGGATCCATTCCTTCCCAGTTTGGGGGTCTCTTGTGGTTGAGAAGTAATGCTCAAACACCTTTGAAAGCTGAGATAGGCGATCATGCACCAGCTGGGAGAAAGAAGGCCCTGGCTCAGTCTCTTTCAAAATCTCCGCTAATGTTTAAAACATGTCAAAAATCCCGATGTTCACTCGTCACCCCCATAATTCCAGCTTGGCTTTGAATGCAGCCACTTTATCTGCCGACTTGAACACAGTTGTCGTTCTCCCCTGAAGTGACAGATTGAGTTCGTTGAGCCGGTGGAATGTGTCACACAAGGAAGCAAGTTTTGCGACCCATTCTGTGTCACTGAAATGTGCTGCCAGTGGTGACTGTTTTTCTAAAACAAATCTCTGGAGCAGCTTTCGGAACTCAAAAACTCTGGCCAGGGATCTCCCTTTAGAAAGCCATCTCACTTCTGTGTATAAGAGAAGACGTGTGTGCTCTGCGTCCATCTCCTCACAGAGCTGCGCGAACAGACGTGAGCTAAGGCCATGTACTTTGATGTGGTTGATAATTTTAATCACATCCTGCAAAACGTTGTTAAGTTCAGTCGACAGTTTTCGTCTAGCCAGCACTTCTCTATGGATGACACAGGGCATAGACACACATTCAGAAGTGACTTTTTTTTTTTTTTTTTTTTTTTGCTGTATGCGGGCCTCTCACTGCTGTGGCCTCTCCCGCTGCGGAGCACAGGCTCCGGACGCGCAGGCCCAACGGCCATGGCCCACGGGCCCAACCGCTCCGCGGCACGCGGGATCTTCCCGGACCGGGGCACGAACCCGTGTCCCCTGCATCGGCAGGCGGACTCCCAACCACTGTGCCACCAGGGAAGCCCAAGAAGTGACCTCTTTTGACCCGAGTAGTGAAACCAGAAAGCCATCCAGTCATGGCAGCCACTCTGCCGTGCATATACGGACACAAAATGCCCAGTTCAGTTTTCCTGATATGTAATCATTCAAAGACTTGAGTAGTTCTGCAGCTGTGGTGTTAGTTGGCAACAAAAGTGCACATAACACACCCTCATACACATCCTCCTGAAAAATATATCGCGCAAAAACAAGCATGGTTGCCTTGTTGTCAACACCGGTAGACTCGTCAACCTGGATTGCGTACCATGGTGACTCATTAATCCTCTCTAACAATTGTGCCTCAGTATCCTCTGCTATTTCGTCAATTCGTCTAGTTATGGTGCTAGCCGAGAGAGGAACACGTGCCACCTTTTGAACTGCAGTCTCTCCTAAAAGTTCATGACAAATGTCCTTAGCAGCAGCAGGGTCAACTCTTCACCAACAGTAAAGGGCTTCTTAGCTTTAGCGATGCCGGTAGCCACTAAGAATTATGCTCTCAGTGCAAGACATATTTGATGAAGTGGTGGCCTTCAGTAATTGCTTCTGTTCTTCGTGTTCCCGTTTTTTTCTTTTGAAAAACTCCAAAGCCTTGTCTTTTAATGCAGGGTGCTTGGTCTCCATGCGGCAAAGCAGTTTTGAAGGTTTCATGGATTTGTTGGATAGAGAGTCGCCACGTATTATACAAAGCGGGCTTGGAGAATGTGAATCACCTGTTGCAATGGACTCGTCATTTAAGTAGGACTCCTGGTGTTTTCTTTGAAACGCAGCTTTCTTTTTCCTGGCAGTCTTGGACTCTTCTGCTGTCTCCTCAGTGGGTCTTTCCCCCTTTGCAAAGAAGCTCTCCAGCGACATTTGTGTTTTACTCACTTTGGCGAGGGTTAGCTTGTGGGCTTAGCAAAACTGTGACTGAGACAAGTGCGCAGTGCAGGAAAGAGGCATGGATGGAAGTGGTAAATAAAATAATGGGCGGGCCATGTGCGGACTAAAATAAGTGTTGGACTCTGACTTAAAGCCTACCACCAGATGCAGCTGTATAATTGAAGTACATCAACTCACTTGCCACTATAAAACCTGCCACCGGATGCAGCTTAATTGTCACTTGCCACTCACTGATAGGGTTTTGATATGAGTCTGCAAGCAATTGTTTATTATGGTCTCTGTGCAGTCAAACCTCTCTGCTAATGATGATCTGTATTTGCAGCCGCTCCCCAGCGCCAGCATCACCGCCTCAGCTCCCCCTCAGATCATCAGGCATTAGATTCCCATAAGGAGCACGCAACCTAGATCCCTTGCATGTGCACTTCACAGTAGGGTTTGCGCTCCTATGAGAATCTAATGTCGCTGCTGATCTGACAGGAGGTGGAGCTCAGGTGGCAATGTGAGCAATGGGGAGCGTCTGTAAATACAGATGAAGCTTTGCTCGCTCATCCACCACTCACCTCCTGCTGTGTGGCCCAGTACCAGTCCGTGGCCTGGGGTTTGGGGACCCCTGCTCTAGACACTGCTAGCATTCCTCCAATATTACCCCAAGCTCCTATTTCTTTTAGTTGTTCCTTTTCTTTCCTTCATGGAACACCCATCTCTCTTGTCTGGTTTCTTGATAACGATCCCTGCTATGGCTCTAAACTATCTGATACTAGTCAGTTTCCCTTGAAGTTCAATGTGGTAAGGTTCATATTCCCTTTCACAAGTTTTGGTAATGCAATATGATAGAAACAGAATGGCTTTCGAATAAAATACATTTATAAATTGGATGAGTTTGGGAAAATTCCATACCTTCCTGAGGCTCCATTTCCTCATCAGCAAAATGAATGTGTGAATGATTACTTTACATGGTTGTAGAAAAGATTAAATGAGATAAAGTGCTTATCACAGTGCCAGGTGGCCAGACATATGCGGGGAAACTTAAGTCCTTTTCTCTTTGTCTTCAAAATATTACATGTATTCCAAAAAATGTCATGGTTCTTTCCCTGAAATCTGTCTTCACCACCCAACAACTCACACTACATTGCTACCGAGTGGGATTTGCAAAGCTAGTGTTCCGGCAGAACTCCCTGCAGGCTCTATGTTCAGGAAGAATAATTTCTTCGATTTATGTCTCCCTGGGCCTGCATATCTGAGAAGGACAAGGGGAAAATTTCAATGGCCTGCTTGTCAATAAAGCCTTTTCTATAGAAGATTTCTATTTTAAAATAACAGTTACTGATTTTTAAAATGGGTTTAATCAGTGGGGTAAAACCACAAACCACTTTCACATTTGCACTCTCAGATTTCCTCTGCCCACCCCTTGATGACAGCTTATGTAGAGTCCATAGCTGTCCTATCAATTCCAGCTACTTTAAAAAAAGTCTTATTTGGTACTAATTGACTTTTGGATATTAAAAGGTTTGATCCCATCTAGTATCAAAACTTGAAGCTCACAGCCAGTTCATAGCTTCTCCCCTCCACCCCCTACCAGGTCAAGGCTTAGCTTTGGCTCAGAACCCTGCAGTGGGCAAGAGCTGATCTAATGACTTTTGCCCTTTCTCTGCCTAATCTTCTGGCTCTTTCAAATCAGGGGAAGGGAGGCAGGCAAAGGCTAAGGCCACTGGTGCTCTCTCTTGGCTACTGCTAGTCAGCTGTTATACCCTCCCATCTGGCAGGCATATATACAAATGCACCACTTAGGGTTCTTTGGAGCCCTCCCCCTGGCCCCGCTCCACCCCGCAGAACATTCTCATTTCCTGACAGGGACAGTGAACTATTCAGCAGACCTGTAGAGACCTCCTTCTCACTTCAGTGCCAGCCCCAGGCAGTCCACCCCAACCCCTCTCAGGGCAGCAGTCACTCAGCCCAGGAGTCAGCACTTGGAGCAAGGTCCCATCAAGACAGTTCAAGCCTGGTGACAACTGCCATGTTCTCTAGGTCCTCAAGGAAGTCTTGTGTCTTTCCACAACAAATGGGAAAGGCCTACCTCACTCCTTGCCCCATGTCGGTTGGTTAATGGGCTTCTCCAGCTGTCCTCCTACCTTCGATGTATTCCAGACAGAAGTCAGTCATGAGTCTTTATGTTCACAGATGCCCCTGGAACATCTACGGAAACCCAGGTCCACCTCTTGCTGCCCTTCACTTCTTCCACTTCAGTGTACCTGGGTGGCCCGGCAGTGTCTGTAGCTCAGTGAGTGCAGAGCCAGGGGTGAGATGCCAAATGTCTCTCCTGTCAGGCACCCCCCAGTCTTGGTAAGCATGTCTCTCAGACCCACAACTTGGTTTGGAGGTTGGAAATGCCTTGCTAACCCCCTAGGCCAATATAGCTGCCTTTCCTTGATGACCATTTCTCTTACATAGGCTGATGGTGGCTGGAGGTAGGGGACAGGGTTGACCAAATCTGATATCTTTGAGTAGGTCTGGTCTAGATGTGTCCAGCACTTCTCTTTAGACACCAGAAGCATTTTTGCCTATTTTCTCAGGTTTAGGGTTTCAACTAAAATTCCAAGAAAACAGAAAATATAGTCCCATTCAGCATCTTGTCTAAATTCAAATAATAAATGACATCATAATTACTGCTTATATGCCACATACAAGCTGTACTTTAATTGTTCTTAAGATACAACTAAAGCAAGATTTTAAGACAGAATCCAATTATCTTTCTTAATTCAATCTTTTAAAATGCCTACCCTATGAGAACTTCCATTTACTTTCTGCTTTATAGAATATAAAGCCTCCTGGATATGATAAGAGTCATTTAGTTCAGCAGTTGCTATAAGCCAGTCATGACAGTAACCTCTCTTATTCAGCATATACTACATGCTTGATGGATACCTATAATTTGTAAAAACAACACTGCAAAGTGGCTATTCTCCTGCCATTTATTTCATTTCACAACTGAGGAAAATGAGACTCCGAGTAAGAACTGGATCAAAGTTACACAGCTAGTAAAGACGCAGCATGGAATTTTGCCTGTGTGACTCTAGTGGGTAGAGTCATATCCATATCCATGTTACAGCTCAAACAGCAGCTTACAGCTCTGCCTATTTTTAAAGTCACAGAATAATAGCTTTTAAGATAAGGTTTCCCAACCTAGAATTCACCAAACACTATTCAACAGGAGGTAAAGATGAGTACTGGAGAGAGGGCGGGGTATTCCAGGGCTAAATAAGTTTGAGAAATGGTGGGTTAGTAAAGTTAAATACTTTTATTTACTGTACCATTTCTTAGAGACAATTTTTAATGTTATTCTTTGACATATAAAACTGCACATATTTAAGGTATACAACTTGATGTATGTGTACATTGTGAAAAGATCATGAAAATCAAGCTGAATAACTTATCTACCACCTCTACAAGGTACAATTGTGTGTGTGTGTGTGTGTGTGTGTGTGTGTGTGTCTTGAGAAGATTTAATTTAAGGTCTATCCTCTTAAATTTCAAGTATCCAATACAGGATTGTTAACTGTCATCACCACACTGTACACTGAATTGCCAAAACTCATCTTGCATAACTGAAATTTGTCCCCAACATTTCCTCATTTCCCCCCTTACTTAGAGACTTTAACATGCAGATGTATATTTTGACTGGTTGCAGGGAGTGAGGGATAAGCAGTAAATCACAGTGTTTCCCAGTTTTATTTTCCGCATGTCTTATTCCCTCATTTAGGACAATCTTACTGACCTCTTCTGGAACAGAACTCTGGCTCTGTGACCCACTGGATCTGTGCAGAGGTTGGTGGAAGATGAACAGCTGGAGTTAGACAGGCTCTGCCACGTGGCTCCATTGGTAGCCTGGGCTTTGCCAATTTTTTATTGGTGGGCTCTCCCTCAAAATCTCCTTTTCCTAAAACCTCTATTCTTTAACCTTGCTTCTTCCAGATCACTGACAAAAAAGACAGAGAAAGAGGACACAGCCTCTCTTCCTCCCTAGCACATCCTTCTGTGTTGCCGTCTGTTCTGTACATGGTCCCACGGGTGGCTCAGTTGTCATCATGGTGAAACCAGCCTCTACTCATCCTTCTCCATGACACTTATTCTTCTGGACTTTTCAAATAAAGAATCTAATAATGCTCAATCTTTAAAGAAGGAGATTTCTTTAACTTAAAATGAATTTGATAATCTGGCTTTCATTCAAGCTCCTTTAGGGCCCTTACTCTTTTTTTCCCTTTTGTGTGTATTTGGAAACATTTTTCTGATATGTGACAGAATAATCCTAAAGCATAATTATGCGAGCATTTCTTTACTCTGATCTTCCACAGTATAATATTCTTTCTTGGCCATAGCACTCACCTGCCATCCTCTCCTATTGGGAATCCACCCCACTCACTCCTGTGGCCCTAGGTTACCCTCTTTAGAGGCCTGCAACTTGAATTACATCAATTCCACTTACAATCCATAATGCTCAAATTTGTTTTTAAATAAAATTTTAGTATTAGAATAGTTTTAGATGTACAGAGAAGTTCTGGGGGTAGAACAGAGAGTTCCCATATACCCCATTCCTGGTTCCCCAATTATTACCTTACATTAGGATGGTATGTTGGTCACAATTAATGAACCAATATTGATACATTATTATTAACTGAAGTCCATATTTTATTCATATTTCCTTAGTTTTTACCTAATGTTCTTTCTCCTCTCCAGGATACCACAGTACATTTAATTGTCTTGTGTCCTGAGACTCTGCTTGGCTGTGACAGTTTCTGAGACTTGCCTTGTTTGTGATGACCTTGACATTTTTAAGGAGTACTGGTCAGATGGTTTGTAGACTGTCTCCCAGTTGGGGTCTGTATAACGTTTTTCTCATGATTAGACAAGATAACAAGTTTTGGGGAGGAAGATCAAAAACTGCCATTCTCACCACATCATATCAAGGGTATGAAAGAAATAACCAAAAACATGACTTATCACTCTTGATGTTGACATTGATAACCTAGCTGAGGTGGTGTTTGTCAGGTATTTCCATTGGAAAGTTTCTCCCCACTCCCCTTTCCATACAATATTCTTTGGAAGGAAGTCACTATGTGAAGGTTATATTTAAGGAGGAGAGAGTTTGGTTCCAACTCCTCGAGGGCGAGTATCTACATAATTTATTTAGAATTCTTATGCATAGGAGACATGTCTCCTCTCTCCCATTTATTTATTTATTTATTCATTCATTCATCAATCACATATATCAGTAAGGACCCATGGATGTTTATTTTATACTTTGGGCTATCATCCAACATGAGTTTGCTGTTCAAGTTGTTCTAGATTTGCCCATTGGGAACTCTTTCAGGTGGCTCCTATGTCTCTTTTACATACCTCATCATTGTGTGGTTTTCCTTCTTCCCTCCCTCCCTCCCGCCCTCCCTCCCTTCCTTCCTTCCTTCCTTCCTTCCCTCCATTGCTTCCTTATTTTCTGACACTATACGTTGCTCAAGGCTCATCTTCTGTATTCCCTGATATCATGCTCTAATTTGCTCTTTTCTCCAGATTCTGTGCCCCTATCTCACAGTGCTTAACTTAGAATCACAATTCCTAGGATAATTAGTATGTTTTTGAATCAGTGCAATGATGTGACATGACAGACTACTCCAGTAAGCTTTAATGTTAATGAAACTGCATTTAGAGAAGATAAGAATTAGGTTCATTTGAAGTATTTAATTTATACAGCCAATTATAAACTGTATGCATGAATGGAGAGAAGAGAAGAGAATGGAAAAAGAGATAAGCCAAACTAATTTCTATTTCATTTGAAATAGTCAGACACCTACAACTAGATACCTGCTCCCTCCCTGCCTGAAAACTTCAACGAAGTGGTGGTTCCACTTATCTCTGTCCTGAGATCTGGCTGGACAGGAAGTGAGGAAGGCCTAGGTTTCTCCAAAGACTCTACAGAATAAATATTCAAGGACTGTTGAGAAAGGAATCATCAAAAAATAAGGATACTGCAAAACTACAGCACAGTTTACCTGTTTTATTTTAAAACATTTGGTCATCAAGCCAGCGAATCTTTGGTCTGACATAATACAGTTTACCATGGACCATTTCTTATTGTCTCTACCCCAGTCTAAAACCTTCCCACTCAAGGGGCTTCCCTGGTGGTGCAGTGGTTTAAGAATATGCCTTTGATCCCTGGTCTGGGAAGATCCCACATGCCGCGGAGCAACTAAGCCTGTGGGCCACAACCACTGAGCCTGAGCTCTAGGGCCTGCAAGCCACAACAACTGAGCCCGCGTGCCACAACTACTGAAGCCTGCGTGCCTAGAGCCGGTGCTCTGCAACAAGAGAAGCCACCACAGTGAGAAGTCCGTCCAAAGCAATGAAGAGTAGCCCCCGCTCGCCACAACTAGAGAAAGCCTGCACGTAGCAACAAAGACCCAACGCAGCCAAAAAAAAATAAATAATTTTAAAAATAAATAAATAAATAAATAAAACCTTCCCACTCAAACCCTAATTTTCATTAAATGGCTTATTATGATGGTGAGCAAAGGAATGCTCAGTATCACAAAATCTGATGGTCAACAATTGACAAAGTTTGAAGAAGACTGAAATTGTTCTGGCGAATTAATATATATGGCAGATTAAAGAAGTGTTAATTGTGAACATTATATTGCAAGAAAAAAGCAATATAAGGGCTTCCCTGGTGGCGCAGTGGTTGAGAGTCCACCTGCCGATGCAGGGGACACGGATTCGTGCCCCGGTCCGGGAAGATCCCACGTGCTGCGGAGCAGCTGGGCCCGTGAGCCATGGCCGCTGAGCCTGCGTGTCCGGAGCCTGTGCTCCACAATGAGAGAGGCCACAACAGGGAGAGGCCCGCGTACCACAAAAAAAAAAAAAAAAAAAAAAGGCAATATAAGATTTCCTTAGGAATATTTCCATTTTCTCAGAATTATGTGTAATATTGTGCCCCTATTAGAAAGTCCTGTAATCCCTCCATGGGCCAAGTTTCAAATCAGATATCAGAAAGTTCACACTCATGTGTTAATCAAAGCTTCCAACTTCATTCAAATGACAATTCTTTCTCCTCTCTCCAGCTGAATCACGTTCTAGGGGAGAAAGGTATTACCAGTTTCTTCTCTCTTTCTAAGCTACTGTCTCAGACCCCTCAGAGGTTGTAGGGAAGAAAGATTAGGGAAATAGGAAAGTTCCTTCTTACCTGGTGCTGTCTTAGCTCGCCTTACATTTTGAGTCTGAGTGATGTTTAAAGGTGATGCAGTCCTTCTGTATGCTTTTTTGGGTCCTTGGACTCCTTTCCCCCCATTCACTGGAGAATTTTCATCTGCACTTCCCTTAATGCCAGTGATAACCCTATTCCAGCTCACTTTACTCCTAGGAATTCATCAGTCTGCCTCTAGGTACCCTCCACTGAGGCCCCACCACTTCTCCAGGTAGCCCTGTTAGACAGGACTTAACCCACAATGGATCATGGAAAATTCTCGTGCTTCCTTTCCTCTGACAAACTTGGAATCCAGGCTCACCCCTTTGACATCCACCTCTTCTTCAGCTCATCTGTCATCAGCTACCCAGGCTATCACTTATCTTTTGGTCTCAGAGGGAGTTAGTCACCAGTATACCATGTCCTTCTAATTTCAGAGAACTTAGTGTGTTTAGAGAGAGGTGAACCATCTCTAGGGATGACTAATACAGTAGCACCATGATTTAAACAAGGTCATGACCATCCCCAGTCTATCAGCCTCATCCTCTGATGGGCTAAGGTGCCACATCCTTATGACAACATCCAGAGGCAGAAAAAAGAACCTTATTTCCGTTGGGTCTCCTTTCAAGATAGAAAAAGAAAAGTTTCCCAGGAGCTGCCTGTGTGACTCCCCCTCCTCAGTATCACATTCCCAAGCCTTGGCCCATCACTGGAAAGAATTATTACTGTTTTGGGGCTAGTGATGGGACTCACCTCCCAGGAAACAACTACCCACTCAGAGAGGGGCAAAAACCTGAGCAAATCTTGATTCTGTTAGAAAGAAGGAAAGGGTTGTTGGGTGGGCAACCAGTGTGGTCACTATGTCCTTGCCTTCACCTGTTTGTGGAGATGGGTCTGAAAGTTCTGGAGCAGTCCTTCTAAGGAATGCCCACCCCAAAGTGGCCTTCAGATATCTAAAGTTTCTTTCAAGGCAAATTGAGAAGTCACCATCTTTTAGAGATCTCTGGGAGAGGGTTCCACACACTCAGAAAATCTCCCCACTGGAAAATCTTTCCCGTTTCCTCCAGATTTGTATTCTTTTAAATAAGGACACAGCCTTTAATTTCTCATAAATATTTACTGCATTCTATATGAATAGCATCCCCTGGAGCATAACATAGAATTCAATATTGCTGGGGTTCCCTGGAGTTGCTCATCAAGGAAACCATCAGATACGTGTTAATGGGGATATATGTTGACTAAGGAAGCACTCTAGCATAAATGAGTTTTGATCAATATATACAAAAACATCATACTTGATCCATAACAGCTTTGACTGTGGAGAGAAGGTAATAGAACAATGGGTCTCTGATGGGGTCATTTTCAGCTAGTGCTTTTATTGAATTAGGAAAAGGCACCTCTTCCTCTGGGGTGGCAATCCCACCAGACGGGGCAGAGCCCAAGCTTCCCATGACCTGTGGCTCTGGTCATGGAAAGCTTTTGAAGAAAGGGAGTTTCCACCAAGAAAAGGAAAAGGTACTTAAAGGAACACCAGGGATGGGGAAAGTATTTTGTTTGGAGTTAATCTGTTTCCTTCCATTGTGGAGCTACCATCTCAGCATCCAGCTGCATTGAGGCCAGACTTTTGTGAAGGCTGGAGCTTGTACATATTTTTTTACCCACGTGGCTCATCTTAGGACTACATCCTAAGCTTTCTTTTCTTCTCACCCACATATTCTCCCTGAGTTAATTCGTCAACTCTCCCAGGTTTGATTCACATGTATCCACTGAGGACTCCCAATCTGTATATCCAGCCAGCCCAGGCCTCTCTCCTGGACTCCAGATTCATTTATCCAACTGTCTACTGGTGGCTTCACTGGGGGATAGAAAGGTGGTTTTAATGATTTCATTATGTTTTTCTGTATTTTATAAACTGTCTTATAATTAGCATGTGTTTCTACTATAATCATAAAAACATTATTAACTGAAAAATAACATAGCAGACATAAGAAATGTTAGTGACTCTTTACTGTGTCACTGCTCTGTGAGAGCTACTAAAGGGTTGTGCTAAAGGGTTGTGTTTATTCTGGCATTTAATCTCCTCTACAATAGTAAAGAGTGGGCATTATCCTCTTCACATAACAGATGAAGAAACTGAGGCTCAAAGAAATCATGGTCACACAGCTAACAAATTACAGAGCCTGAATTTGCACCTAGAACTGTCTGGCTTCAAAAGCTTTGCTTTTTCGAATGAATGTGTTCTCCCAGCAACAGTGCAGACTCAGTGGGGAGGAAAACAAAAACAAAGCAAAAACAACCCATTGCTAGACCTTGACGTGTATTTCTAGGTGCCCCATAGCTATTCTAAACATTTACTGAAACTTCATGAAGTTATTCGATTGATCAAGTGACTATAAAACGCTTTAACAGTTCAATAAGATGTATTGAGCATCTGCTTTATGTCAGGCGTAGTGCAAGGGGTGGGGGCACAAAGATGCACGAGACAGAGCCCACGTCCTTTGTCATGGGAGGGGGCTTCTAACTGGATAGTTGTGATATAACTTGATAAGTGATTAAACTCAGGAGGGCTCTGAGGAAAGACACCTAGCTCCCTGGTGTTCAGTGAAGCTTTCACAGGCTACAACTGCTGAGCCAAGTCGGGAAAGAGAAGCAAACTAAGAACGTGCATTTGGGAGCCATCAGTAGACAGTTCACTGTGGAGGTACTGAGTAGATGTGGAGGCCCAAGGAGGCGATGTGGACAGGGAAGTAGAGCAGTTGAGAAAGGAACTCTGGGAAGAACAAGAGATTGGGGGTGGCCAGAAGAACAGGAACTATGAAGGAGGTCAGTGAGGAAGGGTAAGAGAGGAGGAAGGAGAATTGGCAAGAGATTTTCCCCCAGAACCCACGAGAGTAGAAAATTCCAGGGAAGAGGGAATGACCAATAGTGTCAGATGCAGAAGAGAAGTTTAATAACAAGAGAGCTGAAAATTATTGTTCAGATTGGATGTTATGACAGTCATGGATGGTCTTTGTCAGAGAGATGTTATCAGGAGATGAGGACGAAAGACAGATGATAGAGGGTGTAAGAGTGATGCAGTGTGAGTGCTGACATGAAGAGTTTTTTGATTGTAATATAAGTGCCAGACGTTAGGCTTTTGATTGAGGAGGCATTCATTTCAAAGACATCCACCAAGAGTAAACACATTGCATGCTGTATGACACAGCTACTAGCAAACCAACTAGATAAGGAACCAGGCAATCCCCACCCATGAAGTACCCCTTTTAGAAGGTCTAGGGTAGCCTAGATAACGGATGGCTTGAGTGACCTCGCTTTTTCCCTTCCTGCTCTCTAATTCGCACTCCTGCGTTTTAACTTTTCCAGTAAAGAGTGAGCCTGTGAAACCCTAGACACCCTACCCTTGGACCTTAATAAAGGCAAGTCCAAGGTCCACACTTCCTCCCCCTCCCTCTATCCAAGACCTCGTTGTGTGGCCCTGGGTGTTCCATGTACCTTTTGGATTTGTGGGTAATAAATCTATTCTTCAAACTTCCCCGATGGTTGTTGCTGAGGTGTGTCCTACAATCATAATAAGAACCATAAGGGCTGGTCCAGTCACAGCACTGGTGTGGTCAGGGAAATGTCTGTGGGGCTCATCACAAGCAGTATGGTCCCAGGCGAGGGTCTCAGGCATTCCTAGCCCATAGATAGCATCACCATCCATAGGCTGAGACCAACACAAATGAATGCAGAGATCAAGAAGTAGAACAGACAATGTGAATTAACCTTTCAAGAAGCCTGGTTGTGAAGCGAAGGAGAGATGGGGGCAGTAAAGGGACGATGCAGACTCAAGGAAAAGAGTTTTGGGGGTTTGACACTTAAATACATTTCTATGGATTATGGAAAAAGAGCCAATGATGAGGAAAAGCTTGAAAATATGAATTCCAGGAAGGTATTGATGGAACAATGGCATTCAGAGAGGAAGGAGGGGTTGCTCTTGTACAAAAGTAAGGATATGTCCTTTGAAACTAGAGGGAGAAGGCAAGGATGAGCATAGGGACAGTAGATAAGTTAGCGGATGAGAATGGCAGCAGCAAATAATCCAGAGTGAGAGGTCTGGAGGCCAGGGACTAGGGAGGGAGCTGGAGGATTGTGGATGTTTGTGACAGACACCAAGGGAAATGACTGAAAGCAAGGCTGACTATGGGCAAGACTTCAGATGTGTGATGGCAACAGTCTCCAAAGCACAGTGATGTTTTTATCTAGCAGTGTTTGATTGCCCCGAGGTAGGAGAGTAGACGATATGGGGAATGATCTGGGGCTGGTGGTGCACCTCAGAAGAAAAGGTAATCAAGAATGTTGATGAGGAAAAGATTCAAGTCATCAATTACAATGTCTGGTCTGAGTAGGGACAGGAGTGAGGCCAGATAGGGCTGAAGAGCTGCTTCCACTCTCTATCAGATGACCTTCCACAGGGAATTTAACCAAGAACCAGGAGCAATGCATCTGTGATACTCAAATCTTATCACAGCGATCACTCTCCCTAAATTATTAAAGGCCATCAGAAATCCCCCTCAAGGTCAATCTTAATCAATCCTGGCTGTACATCAGAATGACACACGGAGCTTCTAAAAAAGACAATATGGAGATTCCAGTGACAATGATCTGGGATGAGGCCAGGGTAAAGGTATTTTAAAAAACATCCTGATGTTTCTAAAGTATATCCAGATTTTTGAGCCATTAGTTTGGATAACCAACCTCCAGTTATCCATGTCAAGGGCAAGTTGAGAGAGAATTGCAGGGTCTGGGAGGAACACAGATAACTGAATTCTATAGGCAACCCCAAATCTCATTTATGCTAATGGCTTTAGCCTTTTTATTTTTTTAACTAGGTGGTAATTAGTACCAAAATCAACTGTCTTGATTTTCTTTCATGATAAGATAGAGGTGTTAATTAACAGTGAAATGGCCTGAAGGCAGCCAAAAGGCAAGAGGAAAAAGGGAAAGAGAAGTGTGTGGTTCCATATATGGGATCTTTGTCCCTGTTAGCAGGGTTAACATGCATATGGTCTTTACCATGCGCCTGGCTCCATTCTAGAATTCCACATGTAACTCATTTCTTCTCACAATGACTCTATGAGTCAGGTTCTTTCACAGTGCCCATTTTACAGCTGAGGAAACTGTAGCACAAAGATGGTACTGTAAAGTCATAAAGCTAGGCACTGGTGGGGATGACACTGCATGCACGTTATCTGATTCCACAGTCCTCCTTTAACCATTACACATAGGTATTCAGGAAGCTAATAAACTCATTAAGAAAAGAAGAATATATTAAAGAAAGGAAAAGCCAGAGAACTCTGTGGTTATCATTCAGAAAGTCAAGACATATATTTCTAAATGGATTTTGAATGCTAATGTTTTTACTGGCTGTATCGCTGATTCACAATGTGGCAACAGTTCCTGACCCAACAATTTAAAGAAATCACTTTTTCAGACGCAAAACTAGTTTTTTTGTTAAATTGTTTAGTACCTGAAAGGTAATACAATTTACCTTAATAGATTATTACCACCCTGCTAAAAATATCTGCTCAAATGAACAGATAGATTATAAGTAAATTTTCTAAACTCTCTGCTTGTACAGATTTCCTCAATAGTAAGATTTCCATCTTGCCTACCTCATCTGTATGCACTGCACCTATCAGGTAACAGAACCTTCATTCAGTTAGGGTTTTATTAAACCTCTATCATGTAGTTAATTCTACCTCTTTCAAAATGTCAGAATCTACTGCCCCATGGAAAGCTGTGTATAGTCAGTTTATGAGTTATCTAGGTGTTCACGGTGTGCTTTGCTTTTGCTTTCATGTTAATTAAATTACTTGTATAAATTATTGCAGAATGTCCCAGATGATGGAGATCAGGCAAATGCCAGGGTGCTCATTAATATTTCCTCAACACTTGCAGGAAGGAAAGCATTGCTATTTGTCTCTGGTCCCCTCTCTCTCAAGTGGTTCTCAGCCTTGGCTGCGCATCAGAATTGCCTGTAGATCTTTAAAAGATATGGATGCCTGGGTCCCACCCCTGGAGATTCTGATATATCATTGATCTGGGCATTGGAATAAGGAATTTTAAGAGATTTCCAGGTGATTCTAGTGTGTAGCCTGGGTTAGGAATCCATTCCTCAGGAGCTAGCAAGACTGTGGGTAAAAGCAATAAATGAGAGGAGGTATATCTTCCAAAGCCACCTGCAATTTTTTTACACTATGTGATTCACAAATCTCTGGGGCTGTCACCCTCTCTCTAGCTTGTAGAAGTTTTTTTGAAATAGGTATAACCTTAGTATTTTATCTGAATTCAGTTCCTTTGGGTAATTGTACTGTGTGCTTATAAAATGTCTGAGCATTTCGCTTGAGTCACTGAGACATTGTGTAAACCAATAATTCTTTAAGACCCACTCGTGTATGCTAGGAACACTGAAGCATTATAATTGGGAGATTTTGCTTCTAGTCCAGTGGTTCAAAAGTCAGAGAAGCATATTTTCAAGCAGACAGGCTGCTGTGAGAGTTCCTGCAGTGATATGAAGTTACATATGAAGTTACCTGTATTTACTTAATAGCACAAATCCATCTTACTTATTATAAGTAAACGTAACAGATTCAACAGATTTTGAAGAGGAAAAATACAATGTCTTTACATAAAACAATGACTAAAAAACATGCATGTCTTCCTTCAACAGTTTCCCACAACCCACCCTGAGAAAGAACAGGGAACGTCACCAGGGAAATGACAGGGTGTCCAGGAGACTGTTTACTGTCACTGAGCATAAGGCCCTTTCACATTCAGACTCCATCCCCCCTTTAACAGCATGTGACCATGAGCTAATTAGGTAGCCCATCTATGCCTCCATTTTGTGATCTGCAGAATGGGATAATAGTGGTCTGTAACTCATGGGCTGATGTAGATTAAGTAAATTAATACATGTAAAATTCTTCGAACAGACTTGGGCACCTGGTAAGCACTGAAATATTAGCTAAAATAATGCTGTTTTTTCAAGACCCTAGGATTGGAAGCCATCAATTTCACCCAGCAATTTAGCTGCCTCTGTGAGAGGTGGCAGAACTGGCCCTGGTGGACACAAGGGACAGGAGACTCAAGGACCCCCAGCAGTAAGCTTCCAACTTCTTCCTCTAATATTTAAAGGGATCAAAGAGGCATCTCCACTTACTGGTTCCATTCACCTGTCTGAAATTTATTTTCCTCATTCTTCAGAACCGAAAGCTCCATGAAAGCAAGGATAATGTATATTTTACTCACCAATATGCACCCAGTAATTATCCTGGGGTCTGGCACTCAAGAAGTGAGCAACAAAGTGTTGATTAATCTGGAAGTCCCAGTAGGGTAATATATTATCTGCTACTAACACCTCAGCTTAAATCGGACCACGCCCTTTAGTTCTGCCACCTAATGGTTTTCAGGTGTGTACAGATAATGACTAAATTGTGACGGGAGAAGGGAAAGGCTTAGGGGGTTGCATGGTCTCATTTAAGCTGAAGTATTTCTTGCTCTTCTTATAAGGACGCCATTCCTATTGGATGAGGCCCCCAATCCACTAGGGCCTCATTTAATCTTAATTCCTTCCTAAAGGCACATCTCCAAATACTGTCACAATGGGGTTAGGGCTTCAACATATGGATTTGGAGGGGGAGACACAATTCAGGCCACAACACTAGGGTTTGCTGTGCCTTGTACATGAGGGAACAAGCTCTCGAGTCTCGGTTCTCCAGGTGTGGTCCAGCAGCATCAGCAAGCATCACCCGGGAACTTGTTAGAAATACAAATTTGGGAGCCTGCCCACATCTAATGAATCAGAAACTCTGAAGACGGGGTCCAGCAAACTGTCATAACAAGCCCTCCTGGTGATTCTGATGCAGATTAAAATTTGAACACCACTCGATATGTTAAAGTATCAAAACAAAATTAAATCAGCCCTGCAGCCTAGTAATGTGATGTGGTGAAAAGAGTTACGTAAATAAGCTCTTTACAACAACCCTGGAAGGTAGACAGGGAAGATACCATGAACTCTATTTTTGTATGAAGAACCAGGGGCACAGTGCTGTCACTGAGTTACACAAGGCCACCCGTTATTGCAGAACAGAAGCAGCAGTCGGGCTCAGGTCTCCTGATTTACTGTCAAGACGGCCGGTGCTTCCTACCAATCTCCTCTGATAAATCCAGTTCTACAAATCACAATCCGTGGTCTTTCTATTTTCTCCTTTTTACAGTTTTTAGTGTTAGTAAACTCCACATCTACATCCATTATTAGTCACATTATTATTTTTCAAATGAAAGCTTTCTTCTAGCCATGACTGCGTGGTCAAAATCATCATTAATAAGTAGAGCACAAGTTCACTAAAATTAATTTAGGATTGGGTGTCTACAGTTGTGAATCAGATGCAGAGAAATCTGAATGCATCCTTGGAACACTGTGGACAAAATCAATGAACAAAAATATAGCAAGCCAAAAGTAGTGTTAGAGCTCTGGGTGAAATTTGAGAAAGCAGAGAGAGACCATTGAAGACATTCAGTCAGCACTTTAAGGAGATGTATTGAAGTCTGGTCCCTCTCTACCAGGAACATTCTTTGGCTTTTGTTTCCTTCTGAGAAAATCTCCACCTCCATCAGCCTGCTCCAGGAAGTCTATGATCTGTGAGAGCTGAATGCAAACCCTGGGGAAATCAACAGTTGGGGAAGCCAAACATTGCCTGGGAAACTGGCAATGGTGAAGAAAATTCTGGGATTAGAGCATAACAGGAAAATGACTTCCTAACTGTTTCCAAATGCTTCCCATACAACGCCTTTGTGGCATGCCAGGTTGTGCTGGCTGCATCCATACACAAAACAAACCAAAGCAAACCGTAAAATGCACTTCTGTGCCCAGAATTTTTATTGGGATTAAATGCTCATTCCCTAAATGTCTGCTACTAACTTAGTGACTTGCTGGTTTACTTAAGGTAGAACGTCATCTATTTTTTTAAACATCTTTATTGGAGTATAATTGCTTTACAATGGTGTGTTAGTTTCTGCTATTTAACAAAGTGAATCATCTCTATGTATACATATATCCCCATATCTCCTCCCTCTTGCATCTCCCTCCCACCCTCCCTATCCCACCCCTCTAGGTGGTCACAAAGCACCGAGCTGATCTCCCTGTGCTATGCAGCTGCTTCCCACTAGCTATCTGTTTTATAAGTCATCTATTTTTACAGTTTAAGTATAGTTTAAGGTTTGGTTCTCAATCTTTCCTCCACATTTGAATCAGGTGAGGAGTGCTTAACAATCCCACATCCAGGCTGCATCCCAGGCCAATTAAATCTGAGTTCCTGGGGTTTAGCTCCCCAGGCATTAGTATTTTGTAAACTCCCTTGGTGATTCCAATGCACAGCCAAGGTCCAGAGCCACTGCTCAAAAGTACTATTTTCTTTTCTTCATCCCTCTCACAACAATTACAAAAAAGACACAAGAAAGGAATTTAATCAAGAAAGAAACATTAGAAAAATTCGCCCCTTAAAGAATAAAATAGAACTGAGTGATAATTATATTATTTTCAGCCCTCACCAGATAAATGCCTGTGTTACATCCAACTTCTTTATGTCATTGTTTTATTCCCCAGCATCTGGCTAGAATTTAATATAGAAAGAACAAAAGCAAAATTACAGAAATCTTTCTGTAAGATGTGTCTCCTAGCATGGGAGGAGGGACACTGATCAATTACACCTTAGGAAGAAAAGTAAGTGGACTTCAGTGCAGCTGGGAAGGTTTCCAATAGACATACACTCTTGATTGGGCTCAAAGTCTTTGTTCTAATCATCAGTCAGGTTTTTTTGTTTGTTTGTTTTGGGTTTTTTTTAAAAAGTATAGTTGATTTACAATATTGTATTAGTTTCAGGTATACAGCATAGTGATTCAGTTATTTTTTCTGATTATAATCCATTATAGGTTACTACAGACATTATATATAATTCCCTGTGCCATACAGTAAATCCTTGTTGCTTGTCTAGTTTATGTATAGCAGTTTGTATCTGTTAATCTAATCTGTCCTTCCCCCATCCCTTTCCCCTTAAATATTGCCATTTGCAGCAACATGGATGGACCTAGAGAATATTATGTTTAGTAAAGTAAGTCAGACAAGGAAAGACAAATACTTTATCACTTACATGTGGAATCTAAAAAAAATAAGACTCATCATCAGTTGTTTTTGATTATCCCTGAGAATACTGGTTTTCCCAAGTCTGTCAATGAAGGGAAAAAAACTGACTCGTTTTACCCTCTCATTCTTCCACATCCTTCTGAAGAAAGACCAGCACTGTGTTTTAAAATCTAAGAAAGGTTATGCAGGATAACCCTGGAGGAGGAGAGGATGGAGGGTGACACCACTGTTAGCAGGGAGACTTGAAGGAGATTCCATGAGCTCCTTCTGCCCCTGTACTGGGACAGGGAATAGGGGTGTGGCCCATCCCTCCACTCCCTTGTTGAGACGCTACCAGGTGGCAAAACTTCTAAAGGGGTGGATCAGGAATGCTGTGGATGGTACGCTGGATGCTGAGGCCATGGAGGTGTCACTAAAGACCCATGCTTGACCTTGACCCAGAGCAGCAGGGCTTCCACCCTCCAGGACCCCGTGGGCTTGGACATAGTCCAGTGAGGAGTGAGGGGGGCTCTCTCCCAGACGCTGAAACCCCTCTGTCCACCTAGACACAAAGGAAGGGGTCTCCATTATGCCTGAGATGGAATTTGATGGTGACCTGGTAGGATGGGGGCTTGAAGATTAATCTTGACTTAAGGGTTTTAAAAGAATGTTAAATGTTTACACTCAAAATTGTAGAGTAATATTCACACCAACTATCCTGGTGTTTCACAGACTGACCTAGTCTCAAGAGCTGAGGGCTATAAGCATCAGGACACATGTAAATTCCAGTTCCAAGACTGAGTCACTCATGTAAAGAGAATGGACTTCCTAAGAATCCAGTGTTGCCCACTTTTGGAGCATCACCAGACTTTTCAGGATAGGCCTGAGACACAAAGATTTGTCGTTAAAAGTCCAGGAGTACAGTATGTGCTTGAGAGACATAATTTCGTTTTTACCTCTGGAAGTTTCTCTGGGTACCAGAATGCACACCTAAGCAGGGAATGTGTACGTAACCTGAGGCTTCCTCTCTATAAGCAGATTTCACTTATTCATCCAATAAACTTTTACTGAGTTTCTACTGAAGGCCAGTGCTGGGGAATAAAACACTGAGGGCTATCCTGGCTAAAGTGGGCTTTAACACAGGCATTTACATCTGTTCTCTCTTTAATTCCCACTAAATGACAGCTGAAGACATAAACCATAGCAAGAAAGAGGACTGGAACTGAGGAACAGTCATGAACACGTGGGCACGAAAAAACAAACAGGAGAAGCAGGTGACATTTTAGTCCAGAGATCGCTGGAATCCACACTAGCAGAAGTGGAAACCGAGAAGCAACGTGATTTTCCCACAGAAGCTCAGAGCAAGTCAGGAATTGGCAGTACCAGCTGCCTCTAAAAGGAAGGGCAAAAGTGAGGCTGAAGACAGCAAGATTGGTTAAAATAGTATTGTATTTAAGAAGCACCGCTGGAGAGGGTGAACCAGAGGCATTCTGGACAGCAAACACAGAGCACAGCTGACGGCGGGTGAGATCACTGTCGTAAAAACAAGAATTAGGCAAAAGTTTAGGGACTTACAAGACCCCTGCCTAGCCCACATCATCCACGAGCCTTCTAGACCACTGGGAGCCAGGCCCAGGCTCCCTACGCAGGAGAATGGAAGACAGTTCTGGTCAGCCCGAGACAGAATCTGACCAGCCCGAGGGAGAAGGATTGGGGGCCCCTAATGAAACAGGGCAACCAGATCATCCTAGAGTGAAGCCCAGCAGTGAACAAACAGGGAAGTTATTTTCACACAGAACTTCCAATCAACAACTGGTTGGCCTCATTCTTAATTAGGACCAGACAGACAAGGATTGCTGGATGTTTGAGGACTAAAGTAAATAAATAGGGGAAAGAAGATACTCAGAAGAAATAGAAACAATGCAAGGAGAAGATAATTTAAAAAGAAAGCCTGTCATTAATATCTCAGAGACATGAGACTGCACCAATGAAATAAGAACGGAAGGAAACAAAGAATAAATAAAATGAGAGTGCTCTTAAAAGTCTGAGTAGGAGTTTGCTAGACTTAAAGATGGGGAAGGCAATTTGAAGGAAAGAAATGTCAGGTGTAAAATCACAAAAACAGAGAAACATCAGGGCAAGGGCACTCACATATGGAGGAATAGCAGGAGTTACAACTGCAGAGTGGCCAGATCATTAGGACTCTGTGGGTCAAGATAAGGTGTTTGCTCTGTATTCGATAATGGGTTCTAAGCAGGGAACTACATGAGTCGAATAGCAGCAGTGTAAAAGATGAATTGAAATGGGTCCTGAGGAGGGAGAAAGAGTGAGGGAACTAATTAGGAGACTCTTGCAGTAACCCTGCATGAGGCAGAATAAAGCAGGGGCAGTCGTGAAGGAGAGGAGAAAATGGATGGCAGTTAGAAAGGGAAAGGATGGAGGGCTGAAAATGAGAGGGAGGAGACTGTGATGACTCCCAGTGACCTCTGACTTAGGTGGACCAGAGGGCAGAGGTGCCAGTCATCAAGACAGGGATACAGGAGGAGGACCAGATTGGAAGGGAATACAACCCAAACATGTTGCTTTTGAGTTGCTTGTAGGATGTCCAAGTGGACATACCCAATAGTTAGGCACCTGGGTTTGTAGCTCAGCGGAGGGATGTGCTAAACTGATCACTGCACAGGTGGCAACAGAATGTATCCACTGGAGAGAAGTCACCCAGAGAAGACACAGTAAGAAAACCAGAAGCCCAAAGATGGATCCCTGGGGAACACTGACCTTTAGCGAATAGGTGAAGGAACAGGAGTCACAGAAAGATAATGCATGATTCATACACATCCAAACCTGTGACTCTCTTAAGAAACTGTGATTTCGTTACCCCAAACAGCTCTCTGCTAGTCTTTAGAATCCATGATTTCACTGAGTTCAGGCAGTTTAGGAAAGGAAAAGGAGAATGAATCCTCTCGCCCTGTTGGCTGTACAAGACATACATGAAGAAAAAATGACTCCTGATGTATGGGCAATGGGACAAATGATGGGCATAAGAAACCCAGGAAAAACGTTTTGAGGAGAAGATTGTGAGTCCCATTTTTGATAAAAACTGGTAGTGGTTAGGGGAGGACCACAAAGAAAGCTTATTATCTTGATCACTTCACGCAATGAACATGATTTGTACAAATCACAGCAGAGTCTCCCAACGAACCTTTTCTTCCTTTCGTGACAAATATCCCACATGTGGCAAGTGAACTCAGCCTTCCCATGTTTAGAAAAAATAGTTAAACATATCAGTGTGTGCATGTGGGCTAAATGGGTTTGTTGCTTTTTGAAACAATTCTAGAGGCTTTATTAAAAAGATCAGGTTGAGAGACTAAGACAGGAGGGCACTATTTGGCCTTAGAGCCATCATCCATCAGACACTTACTCCTCTCTTAGGGAGGACAAGTAAAACTCACAGAAGTTTTAGAAAATTCCACTCCTACCTCAGAATCTCTATTCTTCTGTCTCTGTAGCAGTGGGTTCAGTGGAGTAGTGCATATGAAGAGAGAAAATAAGAGAACTGAGAAGAAAAAAAAGATCATAAGACAATCCATTATTTCTTGGCATTGTCAGAGCAATCAGAAACAATCAACAAACACACACTAAATATGATGGGTTGCTGTCAGGAAGGCAAGACATGCAACATGTTATACCCTGCATGACAGTGAATTAGACAGGGAATTAATTTTTGAAGGGAAGCTAAAGCAGTACCTCAAGAACAAGAACAAGGAACCCTGTGCTCCAGACCTTAACTGGCAAGTGGTATAAGCTGGGGAACATTCTTCTTCCTTGCTCAGAAACAAGACTTCTAAAATAAGGATTGATAATAACATTGACCCTGTTCATAGGAAGGTTGTTAGGATTAACTTAGAAATTATTATAAAATTACTTTGTAAATATTGTATTAGATCAGAATACCTAACTCCAGGCAACATATCTTTGCAGTTGAAATAAAGTTTGGAACTTCTTAGACTGTTCATCATTGCCATAAAAAGAGAATGGAATATAAATATATTAGCAAATATTAAAATCCCTTTGCCCTTAATGAGTTAATTTGGAACAATGGATCACACTGCTCACTTAGCCACACAAATCAATACAATTTCAGTTGAGTTACATGACAAATCCAGACAATTTTTTAAAAGACATTTGATGGTTTTCATCAAATAAATTAACATCACTTTTAGAAATGTGGGTATAAGAATATTGTATTAGACAGAGTCCTGACAGGAAACAGAATCAATATCAGGTGGTTCAAGGAAATTTCATAAAAATGTGGGTCAAGATAAGGAACTGACAGAAGATGTTGATGCCCCTAGAAATTAGCCAGAATAAGTGGTTACCACTCTTGGACCTAGACTGACAGGGAAGATAAGACATTTCAGGAACCCACGGAGTTGAGGAATCCAGATTTTGCCAGAAAACTCTGCCCAAAGCAGGGATGGAACAGGGAAAACACAGTGCAACCTCTCTCTCCCACCATTTACCTTATTCACATCTCATTCAATATTTTTGTTTGATTATAAAATCACTGCTGATTCAGATCACTAAATCCTAGTGCTGCTGTCTTTGCATGACAATCAGTAGATCACAGGCTTACAGAGTTGATGCAGAATTAGGTATTTGGGGAACTAAATACAAATGTAAGGTAACAGCAGAATTGGGTTAACCTTGAGAAGCAAATATATTCATATTAAACATCAGTACTAAGTCCTAGTCATTGGATCCAGGAACACAAAACAGTTACTCTAAAAAGGAAAATCCAGTTCTTGAGTTGAGATATTACCTGTCACACCTCCCAACCTCCAGTCTCCTACTGGTGCTGACCACTGGTTGAACCCAAACAGAAGCCAGAGTCAGGAGTTGCAGTTCATAGGGTCAGCCTCCTAGGGCACAGAGGAGGGTTCAGAAGGGCACAGAGTGGACCTAAGGGGTGGTAAATGGAGAGTAACCAGCGTAAATATAACCCCCATAATTTTTAATACATCCTATCAGCCCAGCTTTAAAAATAAGGCTTGTGTCTTCCTTTTAACTCATTTATGAGTCACTGAAATATCCTACTCCACATTATTCTTATGGCAATGCCAACTGGCAACAAGTTCTATATGGGCCTGGGTTTTAATTAGGTATTCACTTGACTGTAAATAGCAAAAAACCCAGTGACTTAAATAAGTGGGATTCACCCAAAAGAAGTTTGGAGGCAATAGGCTGCTAGCATTGTCAGCACTCAGAGACATCAGAGCCAGAGTCAGCCATTTTGGGGGCTTTTACTTCGTGCATTTCACCTCAAGTTTGCAAGAAAGCTGCTACAGGTCTAGACATCATGCCTTCAAGGAAAGAGGAAGGCAGAAAGGAAAAGAGCAATGCCAGTTGCATCTGTCCATTTTTTTCGGGAAAGCAAATGCTTTCCTAGAAAGTCCAGCCAAATTCCACCTTTGTTTCGTTGGCCACAACTGCAATACACTTCTAACTGCAAAAGAGGCTTTATAAGCATGTATTTAGGTTAATGTTTCCACCCTTACTAAAATCTGGCTTCTGGCAGCAAGCAGGAAGTGGGAAGATATTTAATAGGTAATATTTAATAGGTAACAGATATCATTTGTATATTTTATAGTTTATTACATTAGCTACTCAAAAGAAGCCCATTAATACTGATTAAACATTAGATAAGAAAAAGCAATGTTCACTTACTCTTTTGCTTCTCTATTTAATGAGCCAAAGGGGTAGAGAGCCTGTCATCTGAAAGCCATTATCCTGTCAATCACCATCAACCCATTTATCACAGCAGATGGGAGAACTGATTTAAAAGAAATATCTCAACTCAAGAAAATGACTTTATCCTTCTTAGGATAATTATTTTGTGTTCTTGAATCCTAGTCATTACTAGGGCTTATATTTAGAACTAATATATTTGCTTCTCGAAATTAGTCCAATTATGCTGTTAACGAATTTGTATTTAACTCTCAAATATACCTACTTCTGTATCATCTCTACAAGACTGTGATCTACTGATTGCTATGCGAAGGCAGCAGCACTAGGATTTAGAAATCTGAATCAGTAGAGGTTTTATTGTCATTAGAAATATTGAGTAAGATGTCCCTGGATGTACCATTTTGATCAGTTACAAAATATAACATGCCGTAGACCAAGAGATACTACACTCTACTGCCTTATATTCAGTGATTCTACTGCCCATGTTAATGAGTAATAGTCATTACTCATTAATAGCCAAGTAATAGTCATTTAACAGAGGAGGGAGCACAGAAACCACATTTCAGACATCACGGTGACAGTGATCCATCCCACTTGTACATACCTAGGATGGTGTGTGGCCTTGAGTTGCTGCCATTTCAGTGGGTTTTAAAATTTTTTTAATCATTTTTTTATTCTGCTTTGCATCTATTATTCATGTGAATCCTAGGGCAAAGCTAATCTTCCTGCCACATCACCTTGTTGTTCTGTCATACAACCTTTCTGGACACTTCTGCCCCAGAGCACTCTTGACAGAGCATTTGTTATACAATCAGCCTACAATGTAAAGCTCGCCTTCCGGGCTTAACTTGCCACTGACTCCCAAAGGGGAAGGAAAATCATATTTTAGATTTCAGAGTTTAAAATCTGAACAATTCAGGTACATTCAAAACACTGAGACAACAACATTTCAACAGCAGCCTGATACAAAACCCTAAACGATATTCAATTTAGTCATACTGTTTTATGTTTTAGTTAATCAATATTGTTGACATATAACAGAAAAAGATTCCATGGTCATAGTGAGCCCCAGGAGACTGTAGGCTATAACTCTTGTGATACTTTAAAAAATAAAAGTTTGGGGCTTCCTGGTGGCGCATTGGTTGAGAGTCCGCCTGCCGATGCAGGGGACACGGGTTCATGCCCCGGTCCGGGAAGATCCCGCATGCCGCGGAGCGGCTGGGCCCGTGAGCCATGGCCGCTGAGCCTGCGCGTCCGGAGCCTGTGCTCCGCAACGGGAGAGGCCACAACAGTGAGAGGCCCGCGTACCAAAAAAATAAAAAAATAAAAAAAAATAAAAGTTTGAAATGGGGTTGGATGGTCATGAAAGTCGGTCCTTCACATATTATGGGCAAAAAACACTCAGGCATCTCCTGAGATTCTTCCTTAAAACACAGCTAGTAGGACATGCCACCATTTTCCCTTTTTTCTTTTTTTTTTTTAAACATCTTTCCCTTTTTTCTTTATCCCTTCCTCAATCCTGCTGCTGAGAACATGGCTGAAGCTCTTAGCACCATCTTGGATCATGGGGACAAAGGTCACATCTTAGGGATGGTGGGATAATGAACTGGAAGGAGCCAGGGTGCCTGAGGTTCTCAAGGAGTAGTTCTGGGCTTTCTATTCCCGGATCCCTATGTGAAACAGAAACAAGCTTCTATCCTGTGGGTCTTTGTTATTCACTGTCAAACACAATGCTAACAGCTACAAGCTCAGGTAATAACAATAACAACAGCTAATATTTATTGACCTCTGACTTTGTCAGATATGGTGCTGAGCACTTTATTTGCATTACCATCTTCAACCTTCAGAACAACCTGTGATGCAGGCACTATTATTTTACAGAGGAGCAAACTATAACTCAAGGAGGTTAATATACTGACCAAGGCAATGCAGCCAGTAAGTGGTAGAAATGGGGTTCAAGCCCAGCCATCTGACTCCAGCACCCATGCTTGGGTCATTAACCATGGTGGGGAATATCTCTGTGACTATGACTCATGGTTCCTCTTTACAGTACATCTATTTCATTTCAAGCAATATTTTTTGCCTCAGTTTTTGGAAATTCCCTACTTCTAAACACCCTACCTGTTAATCAAATACTTACTTTAATAGGTTACAATACTCTGTTTATCCAAGGTTAAGGAAGACGGATGAAATTTATTCTGATGGAGCATACACACAACTGGCTTGTGCTTTGTAGCAAAAGACATAATTTCATTTTCCTAACTGCTGCACAATGGGGAAAAAAGAAGTAAAAGACAGAGACAACATCTTGAAGAATGATTCAGTAAGGAAGGATGTGGTCAGAGAACAATCTGCATTCAGTACTGTTCCAATGCAATCCTCCACAACATAATATTTAAAGTACTTTATAGGTCAGCAGCCTAAATCCTTCTTTAAAAAGCAATTGTCATTATCCCTAAAAGGAAAATACATTTACTCCATATTTAGGGTAGGTTGGCACTTAAGGTCATTTTATACAAATGACATTTTTGTTGATAAAGTCTAGGACAAGGAAACTCAGTTTCTATGTAGGTACTAGACTTTTTTCTGGACTCAGGGTTTTTAAAGATAATTATGATATTGGAATGTCCAAAGAGAAATATGGATGAAGGGTGAAGGAGATTGGAAATTAACCTTTAACCTTATTCCACATGGCTAGAACTTCATATCAAATGCTAGGCTTCACAATTTAAGGCTCAGAATTTTGAGAGAGAAGGAAGTCAAGAGACCATAGTCTTGTGCCTTAAATTACAGAGGGAAATTGAGGTCCAGTAAGGATCTGGTCAAGACTACACAGTAGGAAGAATGACAGGTAGAAGTCAGAACCCCGAACCCCTAATTGAGGCTCCATCCACTAGGCCATATGGCTCATGAGAGACACAGAGAGCTTGGACAGCCTCAGAAAAGGCTGAGGGCTGGAAAATAGGGTGTAGAATGAAAGGTCAGAGGATCTGAGATTATTTAACTTGAAAGGAAGAGACCAAAGAGATGCCTGAATAATTTCTCAGTACAAAAAAAAAATCTTTTAATCTCTCCTAATTAGATAATAAAAGTTTTCTCCACAGTGTTGCCCATGCTGTTCTTTCCATTTTAAATGTGGCTTTCCTTTACTCTCCACCTACCCAAATATAACTTCCCTTCGATGTCATTAGACAAGACCTAGGTCTTTCTAAACCTTCCCCAGATGAGTCCATTAAGATTGAACTTTATCTTCTCAGGTTTCCTCCTTTAGTGCTTATGGATGGGACCACAAAGATTGACACATACATTGTCATTATGACTAAATGTTTCACTGGGGTGTTTCTCCTTTGGAGAAATCTATCCCAGTCCTTCAACTTGTAATCCTCCTGTCATGTAACCCTCCATGCAACTTCTATCATGGTTAGGACTGACCTTAGAATAGATACTCAACACTTGTAGAATTTAATTAATCTACGGCATTGTATCAATAATTTATGTTAAATATAAAATATATTTTTCTAATGGTGAATGTTATCATTAAGTAGTATACAAAATATACTGTAAACTTCCTTAAAAACAGATATATTATCTATCTGGAAAATTTAAGGTCTGAAGGCAGAAGGATTCATGGATGAATTACAATCCTTTTCCAAATCTGAGCCTTATGATTCTGTCATTATCTACACTGAATTAAAAATATGTATTATAGATCTTAAATATACTCCATTAAGAGATGGACGGAGAGGTTTCAGCTATCTCTAACATTGATTCAAACCACTGCAAAGTCTAGCTGATGAATTAATTGATGAGATATTTGTCATGAGTTTTCTGTGGCACATAAATAAATAAACTGAATGGTTGATTCAAGAATCATATGATTAGAATGTTCTAGTTCTATCCAAGTAATGAGAATCATACTCTAAAAGCCACATATATTGCTCTGATGTTACAAAAGATGATGGATTATAGATGTGTTCACTCTTTACGACTCTATTACCTATAGTATTTATAAAATATAATTTTTTCACAAATTTTTCTGTAGACTTTTTTTTTTCAATTTTCTTATTTGTACTTACGCATTTACTGAAGTAAGTGATATGCTGGAGAAGAGAGGATACCACTAAATAACCTTGCCAGATGAAAAGAGAAAATCCCTTATAAGAGACCACCTTGCTGCATGCTTTAAAAGATCACTCTTACAGACCTCTACTGCTGTTTTTAACTAACATCACTCTAATCTCATCCTTCCAAGGGTTTTACTTTCACTATAAAACATAAGCACGGGGACTTGTCCTTTTATTAGCATGTAAATCTATTAATATAATAAACATGATATTTGGGATAATGAATTACCTGATCTCCAGTGGAGCTCGTTAAACTGTTGCCTCTCAAATTGCCCTCCTAAGGGGCAGACCTCTTTAAAAAATTAATGGGAGTCATGAATTGAGTTTGCGAAATCTGTAGCATCTCCTTTCAGTAACAGCTACAAGTTTCCTATAGACAAAGATGGTATTTGGCTCACTCTGGGAGGTTTTCTTGTCTAATAATGTTAAACATAATATAATTTTAGAATAAGTAGGGCTTTTAAATGTCATTTTAAAATGACATTTTAAATGCTTAATGAAAAGCAAGAACCTAAGTGTCTTTGTCACTTCAACATAATTCAGGATTCTACTCTGCCTGATTTAGGGTCACTTGAAAAACAGCCATGCTTGACAGCAGGATTTGAAAGGTGGCAGTGTCTGGAATAGACAGTTCTCTCAATGCCAACATGGATCCACAGTGAAGTTAATGAAGCTGACCCTTCAGGGTCTCTCCCTTGCACAGAGCTATGAATGTCATGAGCTATGAATGTCCTAGTGTCCTAGGAGGGACCAGCAAGCAAGGTTCTCATCAGGAAGCATTCCTATGTATTCATTTCTGCTAAGTTGCCTAAAGAGATCTCTGAACCTTCAAGCCTTCCATAATTTGTTGTGATTTATTTCCTCATTTTAACGAAGATCTCTTTTATAACTTTGTAGTTTTTTTCTTAGAGGCACCCCAAAATCATGTGTTTCAGGCCCTATAAAACCTAGATCTGACCCTGTCCAACAGCAAGAAGGATTTCATTGCAAAGGAGATTTGTTGCAAAAAATCTGTCTAGTTGACATTTTCTAACTAAGTTTCATTAGCTTCACCAAGGCCCCCAATGCAATTTGTGTGAATATAGCCAAACGGTCTGCATACATCATCATTTGGATATCCGGAGTTAAGGACAGGAACACTAGGCCTCAGGGGCAAATGAGAGCCTTAGTTTAGATATAGCACCATGGACGCATAACAATAGGTGGATCAGTGCAACAAAAATGACCAAGCAGATGTTAATTCCAATCTTATTACCAGGTAGGAAACTCCTACAGGGTCTGCATGAGGTTCTGACACATCGAGGAAAGTCAAGGGAAAAGGCATAATCTATCCTGTGTCAAACAATAATCACTATTGAGGCTGCAAAGAACAAAGAGCTTCATTTGAGGTCTTAGGAATTGCAATTCAGGAGACACAGACTCCGATAAAACTGTTTAGAATGTTCCTGGAGATTAGAAAGAGTTGGGGGCTTATAAAGGCAAAAGCCACCACAAGGTTGTTCAAGAACTATGACTGACTTTGATACAATAAAGGAAACATTTGACCTTAAGGGATAGGCTGTCACAAATTATTTTAGAGTGAGGGTCGGATAAGCATCTTGAGTTTCTGGAACATTGGGCAGATGTTCTGGGTGCCTATGTTAAGATAAGAAGTGGTCCAAGTTCAGATTTCTCTAGGCCGAGAGGTGCTTGAGTCACACGTCTTCAGTGCCCTCCCGGCTCTATTTTAGATATGTCTCTTGTCAACACCAACTCCATTTTGATTTTCCTTTTATACCTGAAATCTCTCAGCAAAAACTGAGTTCAGAGACACAGAAGATTCAGCAGTCAGTGCATACCATGACAAATAACATGGCACAGAGATTCAAGCCAGTATGAGGAAAAAAAAAGGTATCAAAGACTCACAGGGCCCTCTGAACACCATGTATTTAGCTGACTCTATTCTGCTAAGGCATCACAACTTGTATGTGAATCCACTTCTGATTCACTGATACTTGCCAATTATCCTGCAAGAGATGAGCTAAGAGCACATAAATGGTCGGCACCCAATTAGGAAAACATATTTCTCTCATTTTTAATTTCATGACTTAGTAACATGTCCTATACCCTAGAAAATTCACCCACATTAATAACAAGGATACGGCAGTCCTCCACTGTCGTCAAGATTGAGTAGGTTGTTTTTAAAAACAAATTATTTTAAGGTAACTTCTATCATCTGAATGAAATAAACTTTCAATATTTAAAATAAATATTTTTCTAATATTCTCCACAAAACTTAAAAAGTCAGAAGACAGTCTCTTCTAAGATAAGAAATACAACTGGGCTTCCCTGGTGGCGCAGTGGTTGAGAATCTGCCTGCCGATGCAGGGGACACGGGTTCGAGGCCTGGTCCGGGAAGATCCCACATGCTGCAGAGCAACTGAGCCCGCGTGCCGCAACTGCTGAAGCCCAGATGCCTGGAGCCCGTGCTCCGCAACGAGAGAAGCCACCACAGTGAGAAGCCCATGCACCGCGGCAAAGAGTAGCCCCCGCTCGCCGCAACTAGAGAAAGACTACGTGCAGCAATGAAGACCCAATGCAGCCAAAAATAAATAAATAAAATAAATTTATTAAAAAAAAAAAAAAAAAAAGAAGTACAACTGCTCAGTCCAATGGGTAAAGGCATTGGTGGTGGGAGATGGGGGGTGGGAAGGGGTGGCGAGGGGTGGAGGCAGGGAGATAAAAGATCAAGGTTAAAGTTTGTGAGAAGACTCATTGACTTTTTCAGGAGAAACTGGCTATTAGCCAACACCTTAGGACAGCAGTACTCCAAGTATAGGCCATGGACCTCTGAGGGTTCCTGAAGCCACTTGCAGAGCATTTGAAAATGCAAAACTACTTTCATAATAATACTAAGACATTATTTGCCTTTTTTCATTGCATTGTTTTGCATCAATGGTACAGAAGCAATGATGGGTAAAACTGTTGGTGGCTGAACACAAATCAAGGCAATGGCCCCAAACTGTACCAGTATCATGTACTAGTTTAATGTGAATTCAGTGTGCTACTATAATGTACATTGTACTTCACTGCCACTTACTGGTAGGAGAAAAAAAAAAAATCCAGAGAAGAGTTTCACCTTACAATGACTGTTATGAAGCAATATAAATTATTAACTTTATTAAATGTAGGCCCTTAGGTGTACATCATTTTTTATACTCTGTTTGATGAAATGGGAAGTATACAAAAAGTACCTCTACTACATACCGAAGTATGATGGTTGTCTCAAAAAGGAGCACTTAGATGGTTGTTTGAGTTGTGAGCTAAACTAGCCACTTTTTTCACAGAATACCATTTTTTACTTGAACTGGTAAAGAATCATATTTAGACTTGGGTATTTGGCAGACATTTTCTCAACAATGAACCAATGAGACTATCATTTCAAGGAAAACAACTGACAGTTTTGTTGCCAAGGATAAAATTCAAGCTTTGCAGTGAAAATTAGAATTTTAGAAAAATTGTATCTGCCAGTGTAAGCTTGGCAGCTTTCCAATGCTCAAAGACTTTTCTGATGATTAGTAACATTAACAAATATAACATTTTACACTGTATAATGAAATATGCCAACATTTGAAAGAGCTGCATAATTCAGTGAATCAATATTCCAAATGACCAATGCATCATGTTACAAAATTCATCATATTACAAAATATATGGGTAAAATATCGATTTAAAGTACAAAATAAACTAATAAATTTTAATGTAACAGAATTTGAAAAGTTCATGGATATGGTTTCAGATTCCATAATGCAACTCACTTTTCAGAAACCAGCATTTGGTGTCACATCTAAGAATAGCCACAAACTATCTGAGAAGGTAATTAAAATACTCCATTTTCCAAGTATATATGTGGTATTTCTTAAAACATATCAACCAAAACAAGACATCACAACAACTTGGCAGTAGCTCTAAAATATGTCCACAGATTCTCTGACAATCCTCCCCTCAACAGGTGAAATCTGAGGGTCAGACCTTTTTTATTGAAATATAGTTGATTTGCAATGTTGTGTTAGTGTCAGGTGTACAACAAAGAGATTTGGTTATACATGTATGTATATCTATTCTTTTTTTTTTTGCGGTATGCGGGCCTCTCACTGTCGTGGCCTCTCCCATTGCAGAGCACAGGGTCCGGACGTGCAGGCTCAGCGGCCATGGCTCACGGGACCAGCCGCTCCACGGCATGTGGGATCCTCCCAGACAGGGGCACGAACCCGTGTCCCCTGCATCGGCAGGCGGACTCTCAACTACTGCGCCACCAGGGAAGCCCTGTGTATCTATTCTTTTTCAGATTCTTTTCCCTTATAGGTTATTACAAAATATTGAATATAGTTATCTGTGCTATGCAGTAGGTCCTTGTTGGTTATCTATTTCATATATAGTAGTGTGTATATGTTAATCCCAAACTCCTAATTTATCCCTCCCCCGCCCTTTCTCCTTTGATAACCATACGTTTGTTTTCTATGACTGTGGGTCTATTTCTCTTTTGTATGTAAGTTCATTTGTATCATTTTTTTTAGATTCTACATATAAGTGATATCATATGATAATATGTCTCTGGCTTACTTCACTTAGTATGATAATCTCTAGGTACATCCATGTTGCTGCAAATGGCATCACTTCATTCTTTTTTATGGCTAACTAATATTCCATTGTATATATATATACCACATCTTCTTTATCCATTCCTCTGTCAATGAACATTTAGGTTGCTTCCATGTCTTGGCTACTCTAAGTAGTGCTGCAATAAACATTGCGGTGGGGGGGGGGCGGTACATGCATCTTTTTTTTACTTATTTGGCTGAGCTGGGTCTCAGTTGCAGCATGCAGGATCTTCCGTTGCAGCGCGTGGGATTCTCTCTAGTTGTGGCGCATGGGCTCTTTAGTTGTGGCACACGGGTTCCAGAGCACACAGGCTCAGTAGTTGTGGTGCACAGGCTCAGTTGCCCCACGGCATGTGGGAACTTAGTTCCCCGAACAGGGATTGAACCTTCATCCCTTGCATTGGAAGGCGTATTCTTTACCACTGGACCACCAGGGAAGTCCCACAGGTATCTTTTTGAATTATGTTTTTGTCCATATATATGCCCAGGAGTGGGACTGCTAGGTCATATGGTGGCTCAATTTTCAGTTTTTTAAGGAACCTCCATAGTTTTCTCCATAGTGGCTGTACCAATTTACATTCCCACCAACAGTGTAAGAGGGTTCCTTTTTCTCCTCACTGTCCCCAGCATTTATTATTTGTAGACTTTTTGATGATGACCATTCTGACTGATGTGAGGTGATACCTCATTGTAGTTTTGATTTGCATTTCTCTAATAATTAGCAATGTTGAGTATCTTTTCATGTGCTTTTTGGCCGTCTGTATTTCTTCTTTTCTGAGAGTCAGACTTAATGACTCATTTCTAGCAAACAGAATGTAACAAAAGTGACTGTATGACTTACAATAGTTCATAAAGGCATTGTGGTTTTCTCCTTGCTCTCTCTCAGAAAACCTGGGGGAGGCCAGCTGCCATGCTGTGAGGACACCAAAAGATTTGAGAACCTTAGCCTTCAGCGACAGGTCAAAGGATCAAGCCAAACGTCTGCATCTTGACAATGTGAGGCAAATATTCCCTTTAGGTAACTTCGAGATTCAGCTACTGCCCAATAGAGCATCAGTCTTCTTGTGGAACGTGGATCATATAGTATACCAGGATTTGGCTAAATCCAGCCCACTGTTTGCTTTTATAAATAAAGATTTATTGGAACACAGCCAGGCCTATCTGTTTACATATGGTCTATGGCTGCTTACAATAGCAGAGGTGAAGTTGTCACAAAAACTCTACAGAATACAACCTGAAAAGCTTAAAATAGGTACTATTTGGCCATTTACAGAATAAGTTTGCTTACATTGATGTGCTTTGATTTGCTCTGTTTGTGCAGTTTGTACTCATTTTTTCCCAATGAAATTTCAAGGTATGGCTTTTTCTAGGGATCAGAAACTTTCTCCTCTCTCCCTCTTATCCTTGTCTAACCAACACCACAGATGAGTAACTGATCAATGCCAGAGGGTGGTTGGTTAATATTCTAAATGCCATTACGTTGAGGGTTAGTTTTCAATTTAAAAATTATGAGGGTACACAAACATTCAGTCTATAGCAGTAGTCAAGGAATTTTAATACCATATACATTTGTTTCCCACCATCATCCATTTAAAAATACATAAAAGTGCTTTTTAAATTGACAGTTTACATCTTCCTTTCTATGTGAACCTGTACTTCCAGTCCACGTATCCTCCCTGGCAACTAAATTTCATATTGTATTTTTGTACTCACAAGTTTTGTATTTATCACCTTCATTTCTCAGCAACAAATATATAGAGTTGACCCCTTGAACAACATGGGATTGAACTGCTCAGGTCCACTTATACACAGGTTTTTTCAATAGTAGATATGACAGTATTGCAGGTTCTGGGGTTGGTAGAATCCCAGGATGTGGAACCGCAGATATGCAGAAACAGTGGATAAGGAGGGCCAACTATAAGTTAAACTCAAATGTTTGACTGTGCAGAGGGACGGTGCCTCTAACTCTCCCATTGTTCAAGGGTCAACTGTCTATAAACTGAAGTTTTAATGTAAGTTTACATTTTCTGTGAGCATAAGGCTCTAAGTGTTAACAATTTTCTTCTAGATCAATTACTATTATAATTATTATTAATGTACAATTGACAAAATTTTTCATATATTAAAGCTTTTTACCGAAACATAAATTTATTTTAAAATTTTATAAATAACTATTAAACATAAAAACTAATATTTTATTGGAAGTTCTTCTCTTAATAAAGGAGGACACTTTTTTCTAACTAATTATTTCATCCATAGGTGAATTTACTTGTTTCTAGATTAAATTATATCAAATATAGGCCATCGATTATATTATTATTTTCCACAGTAAGATTTGGGATCAGTGAGGTATATGCCTTTCTCATGTGTAGTAGGAGTAGGGGTATTAGAAATGCCTGTGAGTTCTCAGGGGGATCAGTTTAAGAAAAATAATCAATATGAAGTTGAAGTTTTCCTTAAAACTATCATTTGCACAAGTTCTCTCTTGGAAAGCCTTCCTGTACCTTATGGGAACCGAGTTTGAAGCTCACTGAAATGAGGACCCGTGAAATCTCAGAGGGGTAAGGAGAGAAGTGAGGACAAGAGTGAATGATGAACAATCACAAGAGGTAGTGACAATAACTGAAAAGGAAAGAAAAGAACAGAAAAAGGAATAGTAATAAATTAAAAAACAGGATGTCATTAGATTTAGTTCATACTTACTCAAGTACCAGAATTCAAAAATCATGTGGCTCTAAGAGGACACTAAGAAATTTAAGAAATGTATACTGCCTATTTTTAGGGAAATATGGGCTCCCTTCTCCTCCTCCTTCCCCCAAATATGGTATATACATAGAGGAAAAATAAATCACATTCTGTGGAAAAAAAAAAAAGAGTGGATGATCAACTGTGAAAAGCTGTAAGGCCACTGCTTTGGAGAATTGGTTAAGTGGAAGTTCATGGTGAAGTAGGAAAAGGAAAACCAAGAGAAAGACAGCAAGAGAATGGGAAATAAAATTTGTTTTAAGAAAAAAAAGAGAGAAAACGAGAAAGGCACAATGGGAGTGTTTGCACACTGTTATGGGGGGACACAGGGGGAAGCATCAGGACCACAGCATGTCCAGGAAGGTCTGTTTTCTCAGACATCTTCATGATGACCATCTACTCCAGCTCAAGTCTATCTTGTTCATGACTGTGGACAAGTTCCTGGCACACAGGAGGCGCTCAAAAAAGATGTGTTGACTAATGGAACGTATTTATGAAATTTAGACTGCAAGGCACTATTCAGGGAAAGCTTTCTCTACCTACCTGCCTTGACTATCAATGAAAGAAGTGAAAATACAGTTACTCTATTTATAGTTTTGGAGCAACTCTTCCCAATTTCTGTAACATGTACTTTGTATAGCAATACCTTCTGGGGCTTTTCTACAAGACATTTTTAACATATGAAAGTTAGAGCCCACTCTGCAATAGGAGCCCTGTTGGGTCTGCTGCTCCTCACTGCCCTTCCCCTGCAGGGTTTGTGGAAATCTCATGCTTCCCTATTCTGCACACATAATACTCTGCTCATATTTATTGTGCTGAAAGAATCAGATCCAATTCTGTTTTCTTCTCTTTTTGACTTTAGAGCACATTTGCTCAAGATGCATATTTTCCCAGGCTGCTGATGGCTGACTTGTTTTCACCTGGATGTCTGGGGAGGTGGTGCCCATACACCAACTCTCCACTTGACAGTCAACACCACTCACAGTCACTGCTCACATCACTCACACCACTGCTGATGAGGATTCCTCCGAGTAAAGCCACAAAATAAGGCAAAGAATAGAGCAGATGTGTCTGGCTCAGAATCATTTCAGTAACGATTTTCTATTTTCTCGCAGATGATCAACTCTAGTATTGTTAAACTATTATACTTCTGGGTTTTTAACTGTTTTTCCACAAGAGCAAGTATATTTTCACCACCTGAAGGCTCATGCCTAAGTAGATTTTCCCAACAGCATTTGAGGGTTGGACTGAGGCATGGATAGCAAAGCTATTGTCAGACACTGGGAATTCCCAGTGACAGACACTATGGGATAGAATTCAGCCCAAATATTTCAAACCCCTTTAGCTCCCTCCCTTCACCCTCCCTCCCAACCCTATTTCTTGCTAATTCTTTCAAAATTAGCTTTTCTATCCTAACAGCCCAAGTTGCCCTTTTGCTGTTATGAAATTACAAACCACGTCAAGGCAAACCCATCTCTGAGAAGTACCTAAGAGGCACATTATGAACTGCAAAGCTCCCACGGAGCGATTTAAAATGATGAATATCCTTTTCAAACATCCTTTTCAAAATTGCACATGGACTTCAGCCAGTCACACGACAGAGATGTGGAGGATGCATTCAACTCCCCATCTGCTTTTCACATTGCTCATCCCTGATTTATAACCCACAGTAAGTCACTTGGCCACACAAACATAGCTGATAGGCAAACGCAGCCCCCAGCATCTAAGAAAGAAAAGATGGGTCCCTAGCATTAATATTTTTCTCCTACCTGCACCCTGATGTGACTCACTGCTACTCCGAGAAGAGTTCTACCCACTAGTCTCAGAAGAAGAAAAACACCAAGCCCTGAGGTACATTTTAGACTTTGAGAAAATAAATAAAGCTCTGTAGGAATAACTTCAGGCTTCTGCTTTCATTAAAGCAGCTTCAGTGCATCTTCTCTCCCTTCAAACACAGCAGCATCGTAAATTCGTTCCTTTCTGTGTCAAGCCTTATTAACAGAATCACTTATTTTTTTTCTAGAATGTGTACCATTTACTGACTAGGTGAGACATGTAGATATTTCCTTTTGCACAAGCAGTGAGAGGAGATAAAGTAAAGCCTGTGGCAATGAATGCAAGTAACCCCAAGGCACGACTAATGTAATTTCTGAGCAGAATCTCAAAGCGGGCAGACAAGACGACCATCTTACTCTCTACTTTAGCCCAGCCCCATCTCCTGTAAGAGCTGAAGGGTAACAGAAACTATGCAAGGTCGTACTCCAGGGCCGCAGAAGGCAGATTGTGAAGTGAGAATGTTTGCTGCCATTTTGGCCGCACTGACCCCAGCACTCTTCACACTGGCTGCCCACCAGGACATTCCCTCGTGGGAATGTTCCATTAGACAGTCCCTTAGAATGTCCCTGGGACCTCTCACCCGCCATTTTCTATTATCTACTCCCCACCCTCCCCTCCCTTGTGTCTGATTTTTCTGCCCTATAACCAGCTCATCTCCTAAGTATCAGACCTCTAAGCGTTCAAATTTAAGAAGGAACTCATTTAATCTGCTCAGGTGCTAATGGCTAATGCAGAGAAAAACACCTCTGGCTCTTCTTTCCCTCCAGGTAATAGAGTACATTTTAAACAGGGACTTCTTATAAACCATTATTTTCCAGCCCAGAGGAAGGGTTCTGCTGCTGGGAAACTTCAAGGAAGATAGGAAAAGAAAGGACATCTTTGGAGAGGCAGGTCAGTGACTTCTGAGATATACTACTTGACAGCTGTTTCCTGTGTCCTGGTCATAGCATCCTGTAATCTTTGGGACCCTTTGGTCATATGGAACAGTCTTATCCTGGTTACCTCAAATAATAGGCAAGTTATTGTAAGGATATACATTGAAATGAGAACCTGGAATTTCAAGGGAACCCAAGAATAGCTATGGCTAATTAGTTTCATAGAAATGGAAATGCAGTTTGGAAAATGGAAAATAGTTCAAATTCAAGGAAAATCTAGAGCTTGGAGAGCAGGGGTTCATCTATTCTCTCACCATCATGGGGACTTAATGCCTCTGGCTTCTGCTTCCTTGCAGCTGTCAGCCAACCACCTCTCCCTCTCCTCTGCATGTGCTTTGACATCTGCTAGATCACAACTTTTGCTTATTCATAACTCCTGCTTACTCACAATTTCAGCCTACACATAGCCCCTGGGCGTGTGCTTTTAGCTTCTGTTCTGGATTCTAACTGACCCACTCACATATTTCCAGTTTGAATGTCCTAGAAGGAGAAGTTACCTGGATCAGTTTATTAGCATTGTGCTTGTTAAGGTAGAGCCTTTGTACCAGGCCTCAGCCGAAGCACTCTTATTTGCTAAGAATCAGTTTGGCTGGTTTAAGGGAAAAAAAAATTTATTGAAAGGCTATTGGATTTTCAGAGAGAGGCTCAGAAAATGAACAGAAACAAAGGGAGGCTGAGAAGCCAGAATCACAGCCAAATCATACCTCCAAATTAGCTGAGAGCAGACACTACTGCCATCACTGAACAGGAGGAGCTGTAACTTGTAACTGACACCTGGGCACTGGAAACCAGATCTCACTGCTTGTCCCCCTGCCCTTGCTGGCCCTGGAAACTGGCCATTGTTGCAATCACTGCCAGAAAGAGCCCTCCTCATCTCAGTTCCCTTGTGTGACCAAGTCCCAATTCCAGGTCTAAGGAAGGTATATTTGATTGGCTAAGTCTAGGTCACATACTCTCACCCCAGCTGCACGGGGTTTGGGTGGTGATGGGAGAGCAGGAAAGAGTATACAGCCTTTCAGGCTTCATCAGTGGGGGATGGGCTCTGCCTCTCCCAAGTCTCAAACAGTGGCACGATGATGGGCACCTAAGAAAAAAATGTGGACACCCAGCACACGAAGCAGAGTAAGTGAGCTCTGCTCAGGGGAGCAGAACAGCGCTCTTCACTCAGCAGGGGTCTGTGGGCAAGGAGGGCCTTTTGACTGGCCAGTGCAAGACAATCGCATGACCAAAAAAGCACAGGGAATTCTTTCAAGTGCACTGTTTGAAGCCTCACAAGGCACACTTATATTCAAAGTAGGTGTTTATAGGTCTGTCTGCCTGGTTGGTCTGTAAGCACTTTAGGGCAGAGACTCTGTCTTCTTTATTTTTATCTCCCTAGTGCCTGGGGCACTGCTTGGCATATAGCAGATGCTCCATAAATGTCTGACGAATTTAATAAGACTGTGGTCCAGGAATGTTTCCATAGCATTAGAGAACACAAATTTCTCCACACTTTTGGGAAGACCATGATTTAAACAAGCAAATAAACAAGAAGGACTATTGAAACATCATGAAAAGGCAAAAGAAGTAAGAATTTTTATGACCCACGCTGTCCTCCGAGTTATCAGTTCCTTCACAGGGCATAGATCTCTGAAATTGTGGCAGACGGAAAGTGGGAACTGCTTGAAAAAAGAGACATGGAGGCATGAGAGAGAGGACGGAGCTTGGGAAGGAATCATTAAAAGGGGGACAGAGATGAAGGAATCAAGGAAAGGGAGCAGAGAGTCCAGGGAGTATCAGAAACAGAATGTAAGTTTCCTGATAACCTAGAAGGAAATTAGAGAACAGACAAAGTAATTCTGAATGCTGCTTTGATGGCAGCAAAGAAGAAAAGATGGAGCTAATATTTTTAAGCACTTATTATATGCAAGACAATTGCTAGGAACAGTGTGTGTGTGTGTGTGTGTGTGTGTGTGTGCATTTAACTCTCACAACAACCTAATAATGTGGACACTATTATTTCCATTTTATAGATAAGGAAAATGAGGCTTAGAGAAGTTAAGTGATTGGCTTAAGTCACAGAGATAATAAATGACAGCATCAGAATGTAATGACTCTCCATCTGATTCTAAATTCCACACTCTTTTTTTTTTCACCAATCCATCTCTCTCTGAATAAGACAGAAAAGGGTTGGGGGAAAGATGGGATGATCATGCTTGCGAGAAGCTTGGAACTATGTCTCTAAACTGTGCCTGCAAACTCCCAGGACCTTGAGTGGCGCCTGACCTACTTTTGAAGACTTTCTATGGAAGCAAGTATGACAATTAAAATTTTTTAGCTCATTTGTACATGAAATTAAAAAAAATAAAGACACGGGAACCTTTGCCTCCCTATCAATTTTGAAATAGCTTGTGGCAATTTGTTACAGCAGCCCTAAGAATCCAAGTTCAGGACATACCAAGAAAACCCTTAGAGATTATTTATTTATTACTTACTTTGTATTGAAGTGCAATTGGTATATAGCAAAGCAATGATTTCATGGATATTACTGCTTATGATGAGTCTAAGTAAAAATCTAAGTACCTAATAGAGCAGGTGGTAGATGGATGTAATAAAATTCATGAAAGTGGCATGTGAATGGGTAAAGTTTAGGGTACAAATGCAAGTGTGTTGGGAGAGAAGCAGGTCTCAGAATCTGCCCTTTGGACAATGCAGCTCATTCCAGCATCCTGCATTTTAGATCCTATATAGAAAGATTCATATAGAAAAGGTTGACACACAGACAATTCTCCTGGAGAAGGAAAGGGGAGAGATAGAGCCTTTGCTCACTTACCAAAGGGGCCTCAGAGTTAAGCCTGCCACCCCCATCCATCTCTACCTGGAGAACCACCGAACATGGGCACAGCTACCATGATCCCAGGAGCTGGGCACTGGTAGGTGGCAGTATTTGTGCAAATTTATATGGTCACTGAGACTTGAGCAGCATTTTTTAATATTGATTTGTATGATGTGCTTTCCTGGCCGCAGGGAGATGATGTCAGGGTGAACACAGCAGGACACGCAGGCAGGGACAGGCAGAGCAGGGACTGGAGGAAAAGGTGGCCACACCAACACCTCCCAGGGCTCAGCACTTCGCAGGCCATAGAGCCACCTGGATTGTTGACTGTCAAAGTGGAAGAGACCTCAGATATCAAATAATCCAAGCCTCTCACTTTCCGGTTGAAAAACAGGAATCCAGAATCGCTGGATGCCTGTTTTTCAGAATCGCTGGATGCCTGTTTTTCAGAATCGCTGGGTGAAGGTCACAGGGCTGACTAGTAACCGGAGTCAGTAGTATCAGTTAAAGGCTCCCTTTCCAGAGTTCTTTTAAGATGTAGGATTCTCTCTAAGCCAGTGACCCAACAGGGAGTTTTATGATTGCCTGTCTCCCTGGCAGTGAGAGAAACTGCAATCCTACTCAGCTCATCTGATGATCAGGCAGAGGATTCAGAGGGGAAAGAAGAGAAACGCCGAAGGAGAGACGTCTGAGGCCAGGCCCACAGGACCGGGCGAGGGCCCCAAACAGCTCAGAGCTGGGCTTGCTGTGATGCACCTGGACTCGTGGTTTGGACGGGGTGCTCCGCGGACTCATAAAAGATAAGAGGAGAAGAAACTTGGCAAGAAGTAGATGCTTCTGCCTGCAGAGAGAGGTCCTTGAGTCCCCAAAGAAACTGCGTCCCCTCCCTCAATACACACGCGCGCACAAAAGTTGAGGGCACACCTGCCTTCCCCAGATGGGGCCCCCTGCGCAAACGCCTCCTCCTCCTCCAGGATTTTCCAACGCCGGCGCAAGCTCCTCCCTCGCCCGAGCGGGGCTCCAGTCCTAGCCCCAAGCGCCCGCCCGAGCGGCGGCGGGGAGTGGGTCCCGCTCGCCGTCATTGGCTGTGCGGCTGGGGGCGGGAGGAAGACTTTGGCTGCGCCCGCCGCCCCAGTGAGCCCCACATTCCCGCGGACGGCTTCGCGGGCGCGGATCGGCGGGACCCGGGCGCCCGCGAGGAGGTCGGCGCAGCCCGGTCCCACCCCGAGCGCGGGAGCCGGCGGGGCAGATCAGCGCGTCCCTATTGGCAGGTCAGTGAGGGGCTCCCGACGCCGCCCGTGAGCAGTCGCAGGGGAGTGGGCGCCGGGGACGCCCCGGAAGGGGGCTCGCCCTCTGCCACGGGCGCCCTGTCTCCTCTCCTGGGGCGGCCTCGGGTCGCGGAGGCTCCGCTCCCTCCTGAGCCGCCTCGCAAACTCTCCCCGGCTCTCCGCGGTTTGGCTCCTTGCTCTGGACACCCCCGAATCTGTCCCCTTCGTGCCGGCTCCGTCCTTACTGCCCGCTAGCAGCCTCCGCTGCCCGGCTCTCCCTGTTCTTGGGGTGACTTCATGGGGCTACAGTAGGACGCAATGTCCTTGGTCCCGGGATGACCCGCTTCTGTCCCGGACGCAGGGAGCCGGGGAGGTCTGCCCTCGCGTCTGCCGCTGCAGAGGTTGACTGATTTCCCTGTGCAAGTGCAGACAGTTCTGCACTTTGCGGAGCGTGTCTCTGGGTGCATTCTGGTTATTCCTGCCTTTGTGGTGTGTGCGGTCACGCTTGTGTTTGGCGCCTACCTGGATTTCTGGGGGTCATCCGTCCCTTCCTGGGGACTCGCTGCGCGCACACTGACAGCCGCTTTGTACCTTACCTTGCTCGCGTGAGTCTCTTCACCTGTCTCCGGTGGCTCCAAATCCGGTTAAGTTCTACCTGGCGCAGAACATCCTGGCGTTCCCCAGCCGTGGTTTCCCGAGCTCTTGGTTGTAGGAAAACGCACCAGCTACCTTTCCCTTTTCCCTGATCTGATGAGACGCTGGAATCCTGCGTTTCCCTGCCGAGGTGCATGCATCATGGGCAAATTGTTTGAGTTCTAACTGAGGAGGGAGGTGTGTGATGTGCCGTCCTGCGGGGAGCAGAAGGACCCCTTCATTCATAGAAACATCTTGTTGAGTACCAGACCAGGTTAGCGGGCTGCACCTGCTCGCTTTCCACCGCCAGGCGCCTGGGACCCCGTTGGTCCCGGGTTTGGTGTCAGACTCCAGGGACAGGGTCCGTTTCCTATTGTCCTTCGTTTCCTCTGCCCGTTAAATTTCCTTCGGAAAATTCTCTGCTGAAGTATTAAGCACTTGGGTAGTTCTTTGCGGGGGATAATGGGATCCGATGGCTGCATGATGTCTCGAAGCCATTGCATTTGGTTCAGTCCAGACACCAGGTGCAAAGGGCGGGAAATAGGCAGCGATTACGTCCTGGGCAGTCCCAGGCCGACCTGAGGGACCATGCCTCAAGATCTTTCTTCTCAGGTGCTTTTCACTTTGGATTTTTCAGATTCATTGTCAGACAACTGCCTATCAAGGGGAGAAGAGTCAAGATAAGCAATACTCTTCTTCAAAGGTTTACCTCATAATGCAGTCTTGCAGCCCAATGCATCCTTTAAAAAAAGAAAAAAAAAGCAGTATTTAGCCTGTGTTTTAGCTTATTCGTGATCTAGCTCCTAGACATGCTTAAATATGTTTTGTGACTAAACTGCTCTATTTTGCTAAGTATAAAGGCATTTTGCCCCACTCTCACCCCCTGCCACTTACACCCTTTATAATCAGCACATAGCTCATAGGTAACGTGAATGGGCTCTTGAAGCGTGTGTTAGTGAGACTGTCTCGCATTGACACCACCCCACAGAGCACGTCCCAGTCACCTTCAAATGCTGGGCATTGTGGGGATGGGGAACCATTTGCCAACCTCTGAAGTATTCTGGGAATAGTGAGTTCCAGAAAATGGGTGGGGTATTCCATTTTTGTGTTTGAAGTTTATTATTTATTTGGCTTATTATTATTATTTTACTATTTTTGATTTCTCTACATAAGGCAAAGTGCTTGAAGAGCTTCACCACACACACATTTACGGTTCTCATTAAAGAAGCCTCACGTAAGGTAAGATCCATTCTGTTCTCCCTGCTGTTGGTTAGTTCAATTCAACAGATTTTACTGGATGTCTGCGATGTAAAGGGATAAATAACAGTATGCTGGTGTGCGGCTTCAAATCTTTCAGAAGGTCTATTTGCAGGCTTCCTGAGTTTCTTTTTTATTTTTCTTTTTTAATGAGGGCAGATGAAGGATGACAGAGCTGATTGGTGAGAATGATTAATCACACTAATCATTAAGTAAACTTGGAGTCATACATTTTTTCTAAGAATGAAAGATTAAGCCATCACAGGCAAAATTCTATGATTTGGCTTCTACTCTAGATCAAGTCTCAGCCCATTTGATAATATTTCTTCTCTGGGCTTACTCTTCTCCCTGTGCTTGTAAAGTTTGTAGAATTTATATTTAACTGTTTTATATTTAAATATTTTTTTAAGATTTGCTTAGTTATTAGGGAAAAGCAAAAAGTAAAATTATGGCTGAATTTTTGTGTTTTGCTCATTTGGGTTTTTTAAATAGTAATTTAAGAACCTGGAAAATTATGAAAAGCCTTTGACATCAGGCACTGGTGTAGGTCCCACTTGCCTGGCTCCTGGCATCCATGAACCATTCAGTAAACATTTGTTAAATGAAACTAGAAGCCAAAAAGTAGTATGGCAGAAGAATTTTCTTCAAATAGATATATATGGAACATATTGTATAATTACATTACTACATTAATACAAAGCATCACAGACTTAACTTTTATAGACTATTTCATTATTGTTCATAATGACAACTAAAAAAACAATAAAGCCTTCAAGTTAGTTAATGGAATTAGGGAACCCAACAGAGAGGAAGTTCAAATTAAGTGCCTGAGTTGGCAGGATTCCTTTTAGCTAACAGATGTACCTACAGAAATCAAGCCAGAGGCTTGATTTGATTCAGTAGTCCATGATACCCACATGTGGACTAGCCTTTGACACAGAACTGGAAAGTCCATCTGTGCATCCACTGGTCTTTGCAGGTCCAGGGTAGCAGGCAACCGAGCCACATTCTAGGGCCTCGTCACCTCTGATTCTGATTTGTGGCAGATGTCTCTGGGAGAGAGTGCTCTGAGATGCTCAGTCACGTGACATAGAACGCCTTCTTCAAGAGTTCCTTATGAATAGAATCCATGCTCGCATTTGCATTACCAGGAAATAGTTATTATTTAGTCTACACTAAGTTTTGACAACAACAGCCAAAAAAAAATGGAGATTCTGAGTAGTCAAGTAGCCATATACAATTTAACAGTATCTCTAAACACGACAGGCACAATCCAGCCAGAACAGTGTCAATATTTCAATCCTCTGAATTCATATCAGAGATACAATTTAACAGTATCTCTAAATACGACATGGCACAATCCAGCCAGAACAGTGTCAATATTTCAATCCTCTGAATTCATATCAGGAACAGGATAGACTGTCATTAATATTTCCTGAGTTCCTAACTTTTAAATTATTATTTATTAAGTTGCATTAAAATGGGAGATCAGTCGGCCCAGACTTATGATTTGTATTATGGGCTTGAACGTTGATGCTGATGCTGTTACAGGCAACAGTGAACAGGTCCGGAAATTGTTAGTCTATAACAGTTGTTAAAAATCGTGACTTAAGAAGTTAACAGCCCTGAATACAAGTTTTGATGGGAAACAAAAGCATAGGTGGTTGTAAGAACCTGTTTCAGACTCAGAAAGACAGGAAGATGACTTAACCATAGTTAAAATACTAAAGTAATTCATTCAAGGAACATTTAACATATAGACTCCCTCCCCAGGGGTAGCCAAGACAGCAGCCTTCCTGATTCATTTGTCACCGTAGTCTAGTACTGATCAACAGTACCTGGCTATCTATCAACTGTTGCCAATTAAGCTGGTTTGGTTCTTACTCGCTTTCAATTTTCCTATGAGCAGGATTATAGCAGAGGGATTTATGTTCTCATTTCTTAAACAGAACATTTAGAACATGCTGTAAAATGCAACCGTAACAGAAAGTGCAGTCAAGTCCTATTGGGCAGGTTGACTTACTGGCCTCAGCCTGAGAGTCTTAAACTTTGAAATAAAAGGTACATATGAATCATTTCAAAGGCTTGTGTTAAGTGTATACATTACCAAAAAAGAAGGAAGAGGAGGAAGAGAAAGAGTTCTGGGCTCAAAAATCAGTTATGTTTTCACTGCATAAGCTATAATTAAATTTTATTTCTACTTCTTAATGAAAATACCCATATTGTTTTTCTGATTAAAATTCAATTCATATTCTTTGTACCAACATTCAAATACAGACATACACAAAACAGAATATGAACATATCCATAATGTCACCCGCTAACAAATCATATGTTAACAGCTTGGTGCGTAACCTCTTATTTCCTTTAGTTTAGTCTGGTTTGGTTTGGTTTTGCATGCCTTTAAAATTGTGGATGCACGTGTAGTAGCAGTGGCCGTGCTAGTAGTTTTTTTTTTTTTTTTTTAAAAAAAAAACAGAATCATACTATGCACGAGTCTGAAGCTTACTTTTTGACTCTGTCATACATCTTTCCATGCTAGAACATATAATCCTTTTGACTACACCAGAATCCTCCATTTGTATGACTCTTCCATCACTCATTTAACGAATCCTTGACTCATGGTCATCTTGGTAGCTCCAGTGTTTAGCTACAGTGTACATCTTTGTGCATGTGCATCTTAAATTTGTCTGATTTTTTTCCCATAGGGTAAATTATCAGAATTCATTATTTATATTATTAGCCTATATGCCATATATTTTTGGGTAAAAAAGGAAGCACTCAATAATTCATCCAACAAGTGGTAGATATTCCCCCACTGTGACCCAGAGTGTCTTCTATATGCCCAACATTATTTTTTGCACTTAAATAACAATTTTTATTGCTGTTTAACATTCACAGAGAAAACATACAAGTCATAAGTACATAATTTATGATTTATGTGTTCAACTTGAACACACTCATATAAATGGAATCCAGGTCAAAAAATAAAATATTTACCAATCCCCTCCCTTTGTGCTCTTCACGTGCCTTGGCAACCAATTGATTATTCTAACAATTACTCACGAGAAAGTCCTTCGTGAGTTTGTTGACCTTGGTTTTCATAGTCGAGTGCTAAATTATGGGAACCAAGCCTTTGAGGTTGACAGTGGAATGCTGACTGATGTTTCTCAGACCTTCAAGGACTCCTTGTCAACAAAGTTGGCCTGGTTCAGCTGAATTAGTTTCCAAGATCCTTCATTCTGTCCTCTTATCACTTTATCATCCCTAGCAATTTGGTCTTATATTTATCCATTCGATCCCACTTAGCTTATATTTGGATTGATATGATAAACTTTCAATAACAAGAGAAACTGAGTAACTTGTTTTTCATTTGATTTCCTCTTGTTGGCCACCCAGCTCAGATGAGTATAGATGGATTTAGAGTTGGAAAAGGAATCCTGGGCTCTCAGTTTGTGGTTTCTGTCTCCAGCTGTCTCCTTCTGCCATCCTTTGTCTTAAGGAGTACAAATAATGACCTTCAAAATTTACTTAACTTTTGGAGACCTCAGTTTCTTGATTATTAAGGACTTCCACCTCCTCGATTCTATGAAAAACGTTCTCCTTTAATGTTGTGGTTGTTGTTTCTTGTTGGGTTTTTGTTTTGGTATTGTTAGATTGGTTTTTTCATAGAGGAAAGTTAATATTGAGTGACCGTAAGGAGAGACGGAATGAGTTAGATACATGAAAAGTGTTTTAAGTTAGTTCCACAATGAATGAGAAGAGAAAATATTTGCTTCTTTTCTGCCCATGTGTTTTCATTCCTTGTGTTATTTTTCTAAGAAGCTGTTATTTTCTAAGTTTCCTAGCAGAATACTGCTGATACTGATCACTCTCAGGCCGAGCACAATAGTGAGCACAATACTGATCACTGCTCACATCACCACGGCTATGATCTAGACAAAATGCTACTCAAAGTAAAGTTCACGCACCAGTGCCAGCCCTTGAATTGTTAATTACTCATTCACCATGAGAGATGGAACTTGAGTCAGAATATAAATCAAGTAAGGCACTAAGCACACTTTTTAGTTTAGATGGCTATTTTGGTGGTAAGACCTTCTTGATGAAGGAAGCATTGCTTTGCAAGTTCCTCTTCTCACAAGGACTCGTAACCCATATATTCCTGAGGGAGCCAAGTGGCTACTCTGAGTGGCATTGATCTCTAATGTGGGGCTTTGTAGTTAAATTGAGAAATTTATAAAAATGTAAACATTTTCTCCTTCTGTACTGATTTTCTATTGAAATTAGGGTCTTTTTGAGGGGAAGGTGTGTTTATCCTTGAGATAGAGTGACTAACACCACCATGGTACATGATGTTGCTGAATGCAGTAAATTATAATACCCTTCCCTACAATGATCAACGTATTGTCCTTGACCCTTTTTATCTCCACAGACGAGCACGGGGACAAAGGTTGTGATTATAAGGGACTTGGTAATTTTCAAAGGATGGGATTATCATAGAATTTAACTTAACACTTTAAATAAAAAACAATGCATCTTACTTCCACATCCAGTCACATCTTCACTGACTCACTGTGGTAAACTCCCTTTCGATTTTTATTGTGCTCTTCAGAATACATTCGTTCCAACCACTCAGCTATGTTCATGATAATGTATTTCAGTATTAACAGCAGATTCCTCCATCCTTTCCTCAATTATCCTGGTGGACACTTGATTCAATAAAATATTTGTTGAATATTGTTGAGAGACACAATCGTTTGATAAAAGTATGGTCAGAGTTTCCTCTGGAGCCTGGAACTATTAATTTTATTGCCATAACTAAAATATTTATAAATTTAGTGAGTGTTCATAATTTTTCTTTACTATTGAATAATTACCCTTTGACTAATCAATATGAATTAATACAAGATCACGTATTCATTCATTCATTCAATAAATATTATCATGCAACCAAAAATAGAACAAATAGGGACTACCTCTCCAAGAAGCTTCAAGTTTCTTCATTCCTTTATCCTTTCAATCCTGCAACCATCCAACAAATACTTATTGAGCATCTTTATACCAGAAACTGTGCTGAATCATGGATAGAAAGATGAATCCTTGGATAGACCTTCAAGATGGAGGAGGGGTAAGACGCGGAGATCACCTTCCTCCCCACAGATACAGCAGAAATACATCTACATGTGGAACAACTCCTACAGAACACCTACTGAACGCTGGCAGAAGACCTCAGACCTCCCAAAAGGCAAGAAACTCCCCACGTACCTGGGTAGGGCAAAAGAAAACAGAAAAAACAGAGACAAAAGAATACGGATGGGACCTGCACCTCAGGGAGGGAGCTGTGAAGGAGGAAAGATTTCCACACACTAGGAAGCCCCTTCACTGGCGGAGACTGGGGGTGGTGGTGGGGAAGCATTGGAGCCACGGAGGAGAGCGCAGCAACAGGGGTGCAGAGGGCAAAGCGGAGAGATTCCCACACAGAGAATCGGTGCCAACCAGCACTCACCAGCCCGAGAGGCTTGTCAGCTCACCCACCGGGGCGGGCGGGGGCTGGGAGCTGAGGCTTGGGCTTTGGAGGTCAGATCCCAGGGAGAGGACTGGGGTTGGCGGCGTGAACACAGCCTGAAGGGGGCTAGTGCGCCACAGCTAGCTGGGAGGGAGTCCGGGACAAAGTCTGGAGCTGCCGAAGAGGCAAGAGACCATTATTTTGGGGTGCGCGAGGAGACGGGATTCAGAGCGCCGCCTAAAAGATCTCCAGAGACGGGCGTGAGCCGTGGCTATCAGCGTGGACCCCAGAGACAGGCATGAGATGCTAAGGCTGCTGCTGCAGCCACCAAGAAGCCTGCCTGTGTGCAAGCACAGGTTACTCTCCACACCTCCCCTCCCGGAATCTGTGCAGCCCGCCACTGCCAGGGTCCCGTGATCCAGTGACAACTTCCCCAGGAGAACGCACAGTGCGCCTCAGGCAGGTGCAGTGTCACACCAGCCTCTGCCGCCACAGGCTTGCCCTGAACTCCGTACCCTTCCCTCCCCCCAGCCTGAGTGAGCCAGAGCCCCCAAATCAGCTGCTCCTTTTTTTCTTTTTTTTTCTTTTTTTAAAATTAGGTTGTTTATGTGAAATCTTTGTTTTTAATGTAGGCTCTTATCACTATAAACTTCCCTCTTACTACTGCTTTTGCTGTGTCCTATTTTTTAAAAATTAATTATTTATTTATTTTTGGCTGTGTTGGGTCTTCGTTTCTGTGCGAGGGCTTTCTCTAGTTGCGGCGAGCGGGGGCCACTCTTCATCGCAGTGCGCAGGCCTCTCACTATCGTGGCCTCTCTTGCTGCAGAGCACAAGCTCCAGACGCGTAGGCTCAATAGTTGTGGCTCATGGGCCTAGTAGCTCTGCGGCATGTGGGATCTTCCCAGACCAGGGCTCAAACCCGTGTCCCCTGCATCGGCAGGCAGATTCTCAACCTCTGTGCCACCACGGGAGCCCCAGCTACTCCTTTAACCCCATCCTGTCGGGCACAGAACAGACACCCTCAGGTGATCTACACGCAGAGGCGGGGCCAAATCCAAAGCTGAACCCCAGGAGCTGTGCGAACAAAGAAGAGCAAGGGAAATCTCTCCCAGCAGCCTCAGGAGCAGCGGATTAAATGTCCACAATCAACTTGATGTACCCTGCATCTCTGGAATACCTGAATAGACAACATATCTTCCCAAAATCGAGGCGGTGGACTTTGGGAGCAAATGTAGACTTGGGGTTTGCTTTCTGCATCTAATTTGTTTCTGGTTTTATGTTTATCTTAGTTTAGTATTTAGAGTTTATTATCATTGGTAGATTTGTTTATTGATTTGGTTGCTCCCTTCCTTTTTTTTTATATATAGATATATTTTTCCTTTTTCTCTTTTTGTGAGTATATATGTGTATGCTTCTTTGTGTGATTTTGTCTGTATAGCTTTGCTTTTACCATTTTTCCTAGGGTTCTGTCTGTCCTTTTATTTTTTTTTAGTATAGTTTTTAGCGCTTGTTATTATTGGTGGACTTGTTTTTTGGTTTGGTTGCTCTCTTCTTTCTTTCCTTCTTTTTTTATTACTTTTTAATCTTTTTAATTTTTAATACTTAAAATTTTTTTTTATTTTAATAACTTTTATTTTATTATATTTTATTTTTTTCTTTATTTATTTTTTTCTCCCTTTTCTTCTGAGCCATGTGGCTGACAGGGTCTTGGTGCTCTGGCTGGGTATCAGGCCTGAGCCGTTGACGTGGGAGAGCTGAGTTCAGGACATTGGTCCACCAGAGATCTCCCGGCTCCACGTAATATCAAACAGTGAAAGCTCTCCCAGAGATCTCCATCTCAATGCTAAGACCCAGCTCCACTCAACGACCAGCAAGCTACAGTGCTGGACACCCTATGCCAAACAACTAGCAAGATACGAACACAGCTCCACCCATTAGCAGAGAGGCTGCCTAAAATCATAAGGTCACAGACACCCCCAAAACACACCACCAGACCCAGTCCTGCCCACCAGAAAGACAAGATCCAGCCTCATCCACCAGAACACAGGCACCAGTCCCCTCCACCAGGAAGCCTACACAACACACTGAACCAACCTTAGCCACTGGGGGCAGACACCAAAAACAACGGGAAATATGAAGCTGCAGCCTGCAAAAAGGAGACCCCAAACACAGTAAGTTAGGCAAAATGAGAAGACAGAGAAACACACAGCAGATGATGGAGCAAGGTTAAAAACCCACCAGGCCAAACAAATGAAGAGGAAATGGACAGTCTACCTGAAAAAGAATTCAGAGTAATGATAGTAAAGATATCCAAAATCTTGGAAATAGAATGGAGAAAATACAAGAAACGTTTAACAAGGAGCTAAAAGAACTAAAGAGCAAACAAACAATGATGAATAACAATAAATGAAATTAAAAAATTCTCTAGAAGGAATGAATAGCAGAATAACTGAGGCAGAAGAACGAATAAGTGACCTGGAAGATAAAAGAGTGGAAATAACTACCACACAGCAGAATAAAGAAAAAAGAATGAAAAGAATTGATGACAGTCTCAGAGACCTCTGGGACAACATTAAACACACCAACATTCGAATTATAGGGTTCCCCAAAGAAGAAGAGAAAAAGAAAGGGACTGAGAAAATATTTGAGGAGATTATAGCTGAAAAATTCCCTAATATGGGAAAGGAAATAGTCAATCAAGTCCAGGAAGCGCAGAGAGTCCCATACAGGACAAATCCAAGAAGAAACACACCAAGACACATATTAATCAAACTACCAAAAATTAAATACAAAGAAAAAATATTAAAAGCAGCAAGAGAAAAACAACAAATAACATACAAGGGCATCCCCATAAGCTTAACAGCTGATCTTTCAGCAGAAACTCTGCAAGCCAGAAGGGAGTGGCAGGACATATTTAAAGTGATGAAAGGGAAAAACCTACAACCAAGATTACCCAGCAACGATCTCATTCAGATTTGACAGAGAAATTAAAACCTTTACAGACAAGCAAAAGCTAAGAGAATGCAGCACCACCAAACCAGCTTTACAACAAATGCTAAAGGAACTTCTCTAAGCAGGAAACACAAGAGAAGGAAAAGACCTACAATAACAAACCCAAAACAATTAAGAAAATGGTAATAGGAACATACATATCGATAATTACCTTAAATGTAAATGGATTGAATGCTCCAATCAAAAGACGTAGACTGGCTGAATGGATACAAAAACAAGACCCATATATATGCTGTCTACAAGAGACCCACTTCAGACCTAGAGACACATACAGAGTGAACGTGAGGGGATGGAAAAAGCTATTCCATGCAAATGGAAATCAAAAGAAAGCTGGAGTAGCAATTCTCATATCAGACAAAATAGACTTTAAAATAAAGACTATTACAAGAGGCAAAGAAGTACACTACATAATGATCAAGGGATCAATCCAAGAAGAAGATAGAACAATTGTAAATATTTATGCACCCAACATAGGAGCACCTCAGTACATAAGGCAAATGCTAACAGCCATAGAAGGGGAAATTGACAGTAACACAATCATAGTGGGGGACTTTAACACCCCACTTTCACCAATGGACAGATTATCCAAAATGAAAGTAAATAAGGAAACACAAGCTTTAAATGATACATTAAACAAGATGCACTTAATTGATATTTATAGGACATTCCATCCAAAAACAACAGAATACACCTTCTTCTCAAGTGCTCATGGAATATTCTCCAGGATAGATGATATCTTGGGTCACAAATCAAGCCTTGGTAAATTTAAAAAAATTGAAATCATATGAAGTATCTTTTCCGACCACTACGCTATGAGACTAGATATCAATTACAGGAAAAAAATCTGTAAAAAATACAAACACATTGAGGCTAAACAATACATTACTAAATAACCAAGAGATCACTGAAGAAATCAAAGAGGAAATCAAAAAATACCTAGAAACAAATGACAATGAAAACACGACAACCCAAAACCTATGGGATGCAGCAAAAGCAGTTCTAAGAGGGAAGTTTATAGCAATACAATCTTACCTCAAGAAACAAGAAACATCTCAAATTAACAACCTAACCTTACACCTAAAGCAATTAGAGAAAGAAGAACAAAAAAATCCCAAAGTTAGCAGAAGGAAAGAAATCATAAAGATCAGATCAGAAATAAATGAAAAAGAAATAAAGGAAACAATAGCAAAGATCAATAAAACTAAAAGCTGGTTCTTTGAGAAGATAAACAAAATTGATAAACCATTAGCCAGACTCATCAAGAAAAAAAGGGAGAAGACTGAAATCAATAGAATTAGAAATGAAAAAGGAGAAGTAACAACTGACACTGCTGAAATACAAAGGATCATGAGAGATTACTACAAGCAACTATATGCCAATAAAATGGACAACCTGGAAGAAATGGACAAATTCTTAGAAAAGCACAACCTTCTGAGACTGAACCAGGAAGAAATAGAAAATATAAACAGACCAATCCCAAGCACTGAAATTGAGACTGTGATTAAAAATCTTCCAACAAACAAAAGCCCAGGACCAGACAGCTTCACAGGTAAATTCTATCAAACGTTTAGAGAAGAGCTAACACCTATCCTTCTCAAACTCTTCCAAAATATAGCAGAGGGAGGAACACTGCCAAACTCATTCTACGAGGCCACCATCACCCTGATACCAAAACCAGACAAAGATGTCACAAAAAAAGAAAACTAAACACCAATATCACTGATAAACGTAGATTCAAAAATCTTCAACAAAATACTAGCAAACAGAATCTAACAGCACATTAAAAGGATCATACACCATGATCAAGTGGGGTTTATCCCAGGAATGCAAGGATTCTTCAATATATGCAAATCAATCAATGTGATGAAACATAATAACAAGTTGAAGGAGAAAAAAACCATATAATCATTTCAATAGATGCAGAAAAAGCTTTTGACAAAATTCAACACCCATTTATGATAAAAAAAAAAACCCTCCAGAAAGTAGGCATAGAGGGCACTTAACATAATACTGACAGAAGCTGGCTCGAACTCACACCGTTATTGCAGCAGAGGGAAGGGATATAGCAAATCTCACATGCAGTCTTACATTTTCTACCCAGAAGTGACACATGTCACTTTTCCCCAAATTTTATTGGTCAAAACAAGTTATGTGGCCACCCTAATTTCAGAGGGGGTGGAAACACGCAGCCCTACAACATACCTGGACAGAGGGAAGAACGGCAGAAACATGTGAACATCACCAAGGACCATAGGTCTCAAATTTATCCCTCTTTTACCTCCAACCTCCCCAGAGAGAAGAAATGTAATGAACATAAAATTTGGAGACATAGGGATATAGATTTGAATGCCAGTCCTGCTTCTATGTGGCTGGGTAGCCTTGGGCAAGCTTTTAAATTCTCTGATCCTTAATTTTCTCATTGGTTAAAGAAAGGTGAGGGATAATAATAACTAGAGTAAAGAGCTGTGAAGATTAAAGAATATACACCTGCACCATGCACACACACACACACACACACACACACAACTAGTATATGCTTTTATTTAATACATATCGGCTGCTGTCATTCATTTTGTTGTTGTTTTTCCAAACTAGTTTGTCTGGACATTCCTTCTCCTACACAAGCATCCCGGGTCCACCTTTCCCTGCCTGTCATGTTCTGTTCCCATTCCACAATGATTTGGGGATGCTCCCACCATCCCCTCCCCTCTACTTCCCACCACTCTTCTGGCATGATGTGCCCCCCTACATCCAGGGTCATCCAGGGCACATGACTGAAATAAAAGAGAACTTAGATGTAAGAGCAGTGAGTGACGTGTGAACGTGTGTTTCTGACCAAGGCTATTCCTACAATTGAATAAAAAGCACAGGGCACACAACCTTAAAGGGTAAGGTGAAGAGTACAACCCTGATAAAGGACAAAGCCAAAGTCTGTTAAATCTTGTATAAGATACTCATGATTTCCATGAGTAAAACCATATTTATTTATATTTTTTAAAAGAATGTGTAACTCTTTCATATAGGTCATCAGTATAGCAGTCTGTTTTCTATAAATAATTACTCATTATTTTCCAATTTGACCTCCTTGCATTTCTAAGTTGAAATACATTCTGGGAGAATCTGAGCCTACACTTGTTTACTGCATCCATATTGTCTTTGACAGATTCTGGTCTTGAGTTGTTATCTCATATGACAACAGGCTGTTGGGGAATTGATTTCCTCCCACACTTGATAGCCTGCCATGTCATTTTGTTCCATGTTACAAGGAACATGTAGACATTCTCTTTGTTAGCCAGACTTTTGAGTTCATTGTACTGCCTGAGAGAGAGGGAGTGAGAGAGAGAGAGAGAGAGAGAGAGAGAGAGAGAGAGAGAGAGAGAGGATGCATGCGAGAATATTAAGGCAAGCTCTGCTGCTCTGTTCACACAAAGGATTAGCAGGACTGTGGGAAATCCCACATGGGAACTTGCTTTCCTGATGAAAGACACAATGTCCTCTTTTCTGTCTTCTGCCGTCCCTGGTAAACCTGGAAGTCCTGGTAGAAGAGTAATTTCAGAGCCATGAGATCACTTTGTCTCCTTATAGGGTTGGTGTCCTATGTAACCTCTGCCTAAAATCTGACTCATCTGGTACTCATCAATTTAGGGTACCTACCCAGAGCCTCAGTCAGATGATTGCTGATGACTGATGAAGAGCACTGTTAATATCAATGCTCCATATTTTCTTTTCATTTGCAGCTGCATTTTGCGACAACTAGATTTTCTTAAAATTGTTTATTGGCTCCTATTTCAAAAGATACTGGACCCTGGACTGTAAGAGAGCTCATGTGGTTGGGTTTAGCCTCTTGCCACACTAGAGGATTCACCCAAACCAGGGCAGTCAGAGAGGTGGTTGCTAGTTTAAGAGTTGTACGGAGTGTGAGTTCTTTAATCTGCTGAACTTGGTGTTTGAAGACTGTTTGGCGCTTACTGCCTAAATTAAGTCTCCCATTTGTACTGTGTTTATTTGCTGCTGTTGTTTCCTTCAGGCCCTGTGTGGAAGCTGGAGCTCACTGGCTATTGGGGGATCTCAGTGAGCTTCCCCAGAGTCCACCTACACATTAGTCCTCATTAGAAGACAACTCTCTCTCGAACCTTGAGGGCATTTTGCTAAGTGAAATAAGTCAAACCAAGAAAGACAAATACCACACGGTCTCACTTATATGTGGAATCTAAGGAAACCAAAAACAAAAAAACAAGCTCATAGATAGAACTGATTGGAGGGGGGTAGGGTGTGTGTGAAATGGGTGAAGGTGGTCAAAAGGTACAAATTTCCAGTTATAAAATAAATAAGTCATGGGGATATAACATACAGTATGGTGACTATAGTTAATAATACTGCATTGTATATTTGAAGTTAAGACAGTAGATCTTAAAAGTCCTCACTGCAAGGAAAAAAAATTTAACTATGGATGGTGGCAGATGATGACTTATTGTGGTGATCATTTTGCAGTATACAAATATCAAGTCATTATGTTGTACACCCCAAACTAATACAATGTTATATGTCAATTATATCTCAATTTTTTAAAAAGAAAGAAAACTACTCTCTCTTGACTCAAGATGACTCCAAAGCCCCTCCCTTTGACTGGGTATTTAAACAGCAAGAAAGATATCCTTGGCTTCCTCTGAAGATGACTGATGATGTAAGATGAACATAACTGGATCCCATGATCCTGGAGGCCCAGATTGAGATTCAGACCAGTGGATGCTGGCAGAGTGAAGTCATGAGCAAGGCTGGCTAGCCAGTCACCATTCTTGGTCTTCAGGCAGCATCTCCCACCACCATGGACCCAGTGCCCTTGGGCATATTAAACTTCCTCTAACTTATTCTCTGATGCTTCACCTCCTGTACCTGTGGATTAGTGGGCATGATGGTAGCAGCAAATATTTGAACGTCTCCAATGCCCATGGGAGAATCAAGCTTAATCAGTGTATTTCTTTAGAAGCTTCTAACCTTTTGGCTGACTTACTGCATATTATACTAAGCATATTTCTTAATATCCTTGAGGATAAATAATTTTTCCCCAAGTTGTATGTCGAAAAACTCCAGTCCTACTGAAAAGTTGCAAGAATAATAACAATGAACACCTATATATCCTTTAACTAGACTAATCAGTTGTTAACATTTTAACACATTTGCTTTATCATCTTTTCTGTATGTATATGTGTATGTGTACTTATTTACTTTGGCTGAACCATTGGTTAGATGCTGAAACTGTGACACTTTATAGTTACATACTTTGAACATGTACTTCCTAATAACAAGAACATTCTCCTACATCACACTTAGGAAATTTAATATTGATATAATGCAATTATCCAATATACAGTCTATGTCCAGATTTCCCCCGTTATCCTAATAATGTCCTTTATAACAATGTTGTTTTTTCTTTTAATTGGTCCAAGGATCTTTCATCACATTAGAGGATAAATCTTGAAATCTGCATCCTACTTTTTCTTCTCTGATTATTCATCTGACTACTAAATAATGTAATATGGCCAAAACTGTATGTAACCAGAACTTAGCCTGCCTAAGCTGCCAATTACTAAGCATTATTCTTTTTAAATATACATTTCATTATGGAAAGCATCATCATACATTGACTGCCAGCCATGGAAGAATGAGAGAACTTATTTAGCAAAATTCATATGTATGAATTATGCTAAGCACTGGGCTAATATCCAGAAGGGATAGGCAACGTATACACTATGTAATCAACTAAGGTTCTATTTGTAGTTGTATTATGACGGACGATGGCTCATTATTTCAAGTAAACACTATACCTTGGTTAAAAATGTCATCATGTAGATGACTCCAAGAGCTTGAGTCCCCGCTGGGAAATGCAAGATTTAAAACCCTTATACATACTTGTCATATTCCAATCCATTTCTAAGGAATAGGCTACAAAACATCTTAGTTTAAACAAATACATGACTATAGTTGTCAATAGAGAAATATAAATAGTGACCTGTTTCATTAATTTGCTAATACTGAAGTTCTTTTTAGACAACCTATGTCATCACTTTTTTTTTTCCAAATTGTACATGTACATGTTATTTTATAGATAGAGAATGGGTATTAGTTTTTGGCATATTCTTAAGTGCAAAATTAGAGAGGTGGATATATTAGATAATTTATGTTCCTCTCTTCCATATGCCTCAATTCTCAAGATATTTTAAGTGGAAATTAAGTTTGGGGTTTAAGTTATGGAGTGAATGAAACATTTACTACAGATCCATTCTTATGTTGAAAATTTACAAGACAAATGAATATTTACAAGAGAACATACACAGAACAATAGACATTTACAGAAACATACACAAACAGAAAGGTTTTCACTGAACACATTAACCTGGATGCCAATGGGAGATGAAGGGAAATGGAGTGAGGAATTCAGAGAAAGAGGGATCAGTGGTGACAATTAGCCACAAACACAGTAATATGTATTTAAAGAGGGAGGTAACAGTAGAAACAAGAAAAGAAGGAGTGGCATTTGTCGGGAGTCATACAAGCTCTCTTATTTTCTTCTTATACTGTGTGGCACCAGTGGCCCATGGCTGCCCAATTCTGAGGAGTCTGCTTAAATGTAGGGTGGACTTCATCAAATGCTTATAGAAAACCCATATTTCCAAGCTCTTTCCTGTTTCCTTAGAGGCACCCAAAGGCCTCTGGAGCGTGAGAGAGTAGACTGGGGATACCTTGTGGTCTACCTATAAAGGTTTCAAAAATAGAGTTATGACAATCACAAAATTAAGTTTACGAGAACAAAATCTTTCCACGTATCATACTCTATAAGGAGACTGTTAAGAGCATTTCCTGATTGGACAAAAACTATATTTGATACAAATTATTTTAACTGTGGAGACAGAATGAAAGACAATGGAAAAGGAGGAAACACCATTCTCCAACCAGAGCATGGTTGAATGAGAATTTTCAAAAACATGTCTAGTATAATTAAAAATAAGCAAGCTTTTGTGTATGCTAATGCTATAATTTAACCAATTCTAGCTGCTCCAAGAATAAAGAGTATTTTTTCTTACTACTTTTCTAAAATATTAGAAATGATCGAAGCTGAGTGGAGGGAGAGAACTGAACCCAAAAGTCCTCCTTAAAAATGCTGTAACATCTTGAAAGGTTGATCTTTCTTCTTAACCATCTTTCTTCACACTGATTCATTTCAACCTTGCCTATGATCCTTAAGTCATTATTTCTTTGGCTGTTTGTTTTTTTCTCTAAATCAAGTGTTTAGCCAATAGCCTTTTCTCCTGCTCCCTAAAAATGACTTTCATTGTTTTGCTACTTCTTAACCAGTGCAGGCTTCCTTCAACCTTTAAGCTGCTACTTCTCTCATTTTGATTTAGACTAAGTGTGTTAACCAAGATGGGTCCAGTTTCCCCAAAGTGCAGGACAGAGCCCTCCTTGGTCTTTTCTAGACATCATAAAACAATCATGATACTATGCCTAGAACTGGTTTTATATTTGACCTTTTTATCCAGAAAATTATCCACTTAAACTCTTTTTCTAAGGGAGTATCATTTTAAAATAATTATTCTTACTAAGGCAGTGATTTGGACATAAAATCTTCACAAGAAATTTAGATAAAGCAAAAATTTATTAAGAATAATAGTTTGATTTCCCCAGGAAAACACTGCTATATAAATGCAAGGGAAGTCATATCTATCAATATAATTACTTTTTAGGCTATACAAAGATAAGATGGTCAAAACAGTTACATTCCCTTCTGAAATACTTTCTTGTGTGTGGTTTTTCTGTAGCTTTACTCAATCTACACTGTTTTGCATGTCAAGAAATGTATATTCTGAGTGTCTGTGGATTATACCTTATGCGGATAACTAACTTTTAAAAATTAGGACAAAATAATTAGTCTAACAGAAAAGTATTCTGAATATAATATAATTATTTTGCTGAGCCTGAGGCTAATCCAGAGAGATAAAAGTCATCACCAAGGTAAAGAGAGATAATAAGAGATTGGATTGAATCCAAAGCCACCTAATGACCTACCCTAGAGATTGACATTTAACATAAATCACAGATACCAAGCTGTTACTTTGACATTTCTTTAATTTTCACCAAAGTGCCATAAAAAAGTTCTGATTACATTTTCTGATCATTCTTTGGAACCCCAGATAAAGATGACTGTTCATTTTAATTTTTTTGGCTGCCATTGTCCAGTCTAGACCATGAATTCCAGGGCTTATTCAGAATCTTCATCTCTCCACACTTCCTTTCATGAGATGGTTCTCGAACCCTATGAGACAGCAGATAGACTCAGTTTTTTTCTTTACTTGCTTTTGTTTTTTATTGTGCTGAAACAGGGAATCACAGTGAGATTCTACTCATTTTCACACAAAATTCTTCTCTCAAAGCATTGTATTGGGCCTCCCTGGTGGCGCAGTGGTTGAGAGTCCGCCTGCCGATGCAGGGGAAACGGGTTCGTGCCCCGGTCTGGGAGGATCCCACATGCCGCGGAGCGGCTGGGCCCATGAGCCATGGCCGCTGGTCCTGTGCGTCCGGAGTCTGTGCTCCGCAACGGGAGAGGCCACAACAGTGAGAGGCCCACATACCGCAAAAAAAAAAAAAAAAAAAAAAAAGCGTTGTATTGATTAAGTAGGAGCAGTTCTCAAACAGGCGAATATATGGATGGACTTAATCAGCTCTGAATAAGCTTAGCAGTCAGATAATAAACTTTATTTTCATTATTGCAAGCCCAGGGGTAAGTGCTGCCATTGACTGCAAGTCAAGAGTTACATTTAGAGAAGAGTGAGTGGCCAGTCTGTATTGTCAGCCCCAATCTTCTCTCACCTGGCACAACCTAAAAGGCGACTAGGCAAGGAGAAAGTGTTAAGGGAAAAGAGAATCATGCAAATTGTAAAGGAAAGCTCAAGGTCTTGTACAAAACATGCTGTTTTCTAAGTAGAACAAAAAGCAGCTGGGCTCAGATGTGACAAGTTCCCTTCTAGATTCTGGAGATGGTAGTTTCTGTATTCTACAGAGAAAGAAACCCAGTGTATCATCTAAAACTATTCATTACATTATACTATTAAATTTTACATGTGTAGACCAGAAAAAGCCTTTACCATATCACGTTAATACTTTATCAAATCGCTGCTCATGGTTTGGGAGACCACCTTTTGGAGGATGACACAGCAGGGCTTGATAAGGATGAAATGTTGGTTTGACATCATAACAGCTAGGGGACTCTGAATAATGTCTGCAAGGGAACAAAGCAGCTTGTCCCAGTTTTCCACAACAACAAAAAACCTTTCAAAGAGTTGTTGTTCACAGAAATGTATTTAAATAAAGGTCAGAAGCTCAAGAGATTGCTGCGACAGATGTGAGGTTGACTGTAGGCAGAGTTTTATACACGTTGCATTGTAGAAGTCAAGGCCCTGGCAGAGGCTCTGCCCACAGGCTGGTGGCCAGGGGTCTGGCGATGCTTAGGTGAGAGAGCTCAGAGTGGAGGGCTCGGCAGCTCTTCTTCCTTTTACCAAGCGGCAAGGTACACACCAGAGACTATGCTTTGTTCCTCCAAAACTTCACAGCCCTAGTTACCCCATGGGAAGGAAAGCTTCCATTCTTTCAGAGGAGTCACAGTGGCTGGGCGCTGAGTGACATGGAAGCAGAGACACCCCCCCACCCCCGCAAGGTCTGACTTATCTGTGCGGTCCCTCCATCTTCCACCCCGCTGGGCTCATGGTGAGATTATAGTCATTCCTTGCTCACTTCAGGAGGTGACTGCCTTTTGTAGATTTCTCCTCAGCACAGTTCTTTATTCCAAGAGACAAAGGGAAAGCTGGCTGACCATGAACTTAAACATCTCCACAGATCTTCATTGATAATATTCTGATCTCACTGTCTCATTTTCCTTTCTCAAAAATCACTTTCTGAGAATGGCTCAGAAAAAAAGCAACACAATCCTCACATGGCGTTAGGTGCTACCTGAAATGAGAGTCTGCTGTCGCTGCCCCTAGATAGGTCAAGGCTATGCATTTAAGATGAAGTCGCTTTCTTCTTTCCTTTGAACCCGATCTGTTTGGAAGAAACAGCCCAAAAAGCAGCATCCTGAAACACACTTGTTGGATTTTGTTTCCAAAGTACCTCCTTGGGCCTCATTCACACTGTCCCAGTGCCTAAACACATACAATTTGGATCGTCCTCAGCATTTTACATAGACTGTCAAAACATTCACCAGAGAGAAAGAAGATTTATCAAGTTTTAAAACATCTATAAGAAAATGGGAACTAATGTCATCAAATTAAAATGATTTCTAACACTGCATATGCTCTATTGTTTCAGAGTAGAAGAGTGAAATGAAATTCATATATCTGTCATTTTAAATTAAGAAGTATTCTGGAAGTAACATTAAATCTAAAGTATTGGGGGAGGATGTTTAGAGAAGATACTTAATTGTGAAATGTCAAATAAGGACACAAGGTTTCATCTGTTCATTTCTACCATCTTCCAATGTCACTTGGAAGACCAGATGCTTTCCCCAAATCTTAACCTCATTTGCTAGAAACTATTCCACAGACATTTGAGGCTCACAGTGGGTTTTTGTCTGAAAGAAGGTGATCTTCAGGATGTGAAAAGTACTCTTGGAATATTTACACTGTAAAGAGATACCTTTGTTTTAGCAAGTGGTCTGGCAGCCAGTTGTGAGCCCTGCCATTGAATTGCCACATTATCTGTGCCTCCAACCTCACCTCCAGAAAATGATACAGTTCTGGGTAGCGAAGGTGGTTTTAGAAAAATCAGCCAATTCCAGCTGGATCGATGACCTGCACGTGTCAGAATTATTGGACTAGCAGAGACCTGGAAGTTCCTCTAGTCTTTCTAGGCATTGAGAAAGAACTGTCTACCGGCCCTTTACTTGGATGGCCTTTTATCATTTTCGAAGTATGATTTTGGACACGGTATCACATCCTAACTTAGGATCTCGTGGAGAGGTATCATTGGACAAATGGGAAAACTGAAATATCAAGGCTGAACTGTGAGCGTGTTCAAAATAAGTGGCAGGTGGGAACTAATTACCTGAGTCTCGTCATTTTCTCTTCCTACCATATTTGAGGAAACTAAGAACGCTGTTCAGGCATGGGTTCTTGTCAGTCCTCTGTCGCTGACTAGCTGTGAACCCTGAGTAAATCACAATTTCTTTGCTGATCGGTTTCTTCACCTGCAAAATGGGAATAATAATTCCTGCTCTACCTCCCTTACAAACTAGTTTGTGTGAGGAGCAACATAAAATGCACAGCCCCTACCTTCTTGCCCATTCCAGAAAAAGAGGGTGTAAAATCATTACTACCAAACGATAGGAAAATTGAGACCAGATGGTATAAAGGGTGAGGATGGGCAGAGCTGAAAGTCCTGGCTTATCTTCTAATTAGATACATTTCTTTTGTCAAATCGATCAGCTTCTTTGTTCCCAGTTTCCTCAGCTAGACTTAGGAGGTCTTACCAAAACATCCGGAAGATTTCTTTTGATTCAGCCCATGAGATTCTTTCCTAGTTTTCTTGCCTATACATCATGCTGTCTCTGAGATGCTGCTATTTTCCCTAAAGATGAGTGGCTAAAGCATTTATATGCTGTATAAGACAAGGTATTGCCAGATCACTATAACACATTTGCAGTCCCACTATGATTCTCTCTCTCTCTCTCTCTCCCTCTCTCTCTCTCTCTTTTTAAGGATTGTTAGGAGCCTGTAGCAGCCTAGTGGAATTAAAATCAGCAGGCAAAGTGTAATGAGGACTAGGAGTCAGATTATTTTAGGAAGTGCTAAAACTGCCCGTGGCCTCCTCTGAGGAGCCACTAAGATGATTAGCCTGCTTGACTGCGGACAGGGCAGCCCTCTCAGAAGGGTCCCCTCCTTTCCAGGGATCATTAGTGCCACTCAGCCACAGCCACAGCGGCCACTGTCAGCCCCTCAAGGAATCAGCCACTTAATTAGATTTGGGGAGCGGAAGGGAAAGGCAAGTTTTCAAGGTAAAATGCAGGGCAGAGGTTAGGGAAAGGGAAAGCCAGAGCAGAGTGGATATTTTCGCATTAGCGTTTCCCTACATCCGATGCAAGGAAATTGGAAATTTACAACAAAATGATCTAATGCCATAAAGAGTTAGGAAGAGCATCTTTTCTGGATTTGAGGAAAGACAGTCATCCATCGGGAGGGATCATTCTTCCTCAGGCTGCCTGCCTCGCCCCCGCACAAACTAGGCAGAAGCTGGCTATGACTTCCCCAGTCATGGACGCGAGGGTGTCAGAGACACACGGCACCCGCCCCCACGCCTGGAGCCTGCAGAATCATGCTCTGCCCCAGGGCTACCTGCCTGATTCAGTCCACTTTGTTTCCAGTGTTCCTCAAAGGGACCCCGTGAGGAGGGGGAACATGGCCAAGAGCACTTCTTTCTCAGCACCCATTCACACACACACACACACACACACACCCCACATACACACAAACACACACAACCCACACACAGTAAACTCATTTTGGCCCAATCTTAACAATTTACAAAGTGCTTCCCTGTCTATTATCTTGATCCCTGCATAACACAGTGAGGGAATGAGAATAGTGAAGCTCAGAAAATGTAGGCAATTTGCCCAACTTCCCAAAGATAAAGGAGAATTCAGGCCTCAAACTTAAATCTCTTGACAGCAAAGCTAGTACTCTTTCTACCATTCAGAGGAAATCCAACCTTTATTCTTCTAAGTTAATCTAAAGGTTTTTTACCGAATGCCTAACATATGCAGAACAAAGTACAGAGGTAGACCTGAAAGAAAAGAAATATGTAGAAATGGCCCCCAAGTTCAAGAAGATATATTTTTATAAACAAATTAGCAAATTATGAAAAGCAAACTTACATGTGCAGTGATTCTCCAAAGCATACTAGAAGGAAATACTGGTCTGGAATTATGCTGGTGGGCTGGAGAGTGCGGGAAATTCATTTTCTGGAGGAGGAAGGTTTGGAGCTAACTTTTGGGGTCCTATTCTCAGAGCATGCACTTGGAGCATCTGTTGAAATCTCAGCAGATGGAACGTATCAGAAATATATTTTCCTTTTTATTTCATTTTTAGTTCCTTGCAGAAACCTGGCACCTAGGGTACTGTGGAGATCAAATAAAAGTGCATTTTTATATCATCATTTGTAATATAAAGACAGAAACATTACTTGTTCCTGGGGAAGTTATTTCATTCTTTTGCCTCCCCGGTGGTTCTTATAATGAAGCCTTTGCTGAAGTGAAAACTGGAAGTGAGATTCAAATGTAATTTTTTCTGAATAATGTACTCAGTTGTTTGGGGTTTTTTGTCTTTGTTTTTGCAGTGATGGACACCTGATACCCTGCTGCCTTTGCTTGGAAACTGAGTTTTGCTGTACTGATTTAACCACCCGCAATGTTTGCTGATGCTATCATGACAAAAAGAATGCTGATTCTGTCCCTGTTGACCCCTGTGTGAAACTGCTTTTCATATACTGTGCATTCTTTGACCTTCCATAAAGATGTCTGAACCTGACTCTTCATCTGTATTCTCGGGGAGTATGGAGAATGGAACTTTCCTCGAGCTATTTCCCACATCCCTGTCCACATCGGTGGACCCGTCCTCAGGCCACCTGTCAAATGTCTACATCTATGTGTCCATATTCCTCAGTCTGTTAGCCTTCCTGCTTCTACTTTTAATCATTGCCCTCCAGAGGCTCAAAAATATCATCTCCTCCAGTTCCTCCTACCCGGAGTATCCAAGCGACGCTGGAAGTTCTTTCACCAACTTGGAAGTCTGCAGTATTTCCTCGCAAAGGTCCACTTTTTCAAACCTTTCCTCCTGAAGAAAATGTAAGAATCCTTCAATGCTGCAGCCCCTCGGGGAGTTTTCCCTCGGGAAGTGTCGCATGAAGTGCGTGCCTCAGGAAAGAAACGCCCATTTTGTTCTTTTCCACTGATTAGACCCAGTTCTCCTTCTCCTTCAGCCCTGATTTCTTTTTCCTGTTCATGATGCTTTTCATTGTGAATGTCGGAGTTGATGCTGACAGAAATGCATGCAAGGTGCAGAATTTCACCCAGACTGCTTGGTGAATCTGGGGCTGGCTTCTTCTCAGTGGGTCAGGCCACCCTGTTGGACACCTGAGGCAGAACTCACCTGAGGCAGCCTAGCAGAGGATGCTGGATCAGGGCTCTGCACTTGGCTTCTCTTACAAAACCGTAAAATCAATGGACTCGGCAGAAACTGGCTAAGTGAAGTCTGAGCAATGTGGAAGATATTATCCATATTTAAAAGATAAAGTGGAAACACCAATTTAAAAAAGAGTCAATTTAGATTTCATGTATAGCATCTCTAAAACCGGGGGCAAAAATATTTTAAATGTTTTCTAAATCACATTTATTGGTGAATTAAGTCATATGTGGAAAAGTTCTGGAAGACTAACTTTTAATAGCAAGACAAATATGTGTTATAATGCCATTTGTAATGTATTTCTGCCGCTTGGGTTTTTACCTACTTATGTTATAGTCATAATGCCCCTACATGGTGGAATTCTTTGTGATAATTGCTGTTGCTATTACTAAGAGAAGCGCCAGAACAGACACCAGGACGTTTATTTTATATCTATGATTCCCATCAATGGAATCACACATATGGAAAATACTCATTTAGTTGTATTTTGTACAGTAATAACTCCTCGCAGTTGTGTATGTTCCTTTATTCAGTTTCACAGTCTTTATAAGTTTAGTGCAGATTATAGTAAGACTCCAAGATGTCAGATGTTTGTTCACTCACATTAGGTTGCAAAACTTAGAAGACTCAATAGCTAATATCCATGTTATTATATACTCCATGAATGTTACAGGTCTCTGATAACTTGTTGTTGTGTGTTAACATAATAGTCTACATTAGGATTCCAGGATGTGGATTTATGTTTAAAATTGTAAACACTCACGTTGGGTAGCTGCTGGGAGCTTAGTGATCCTGGGGCTGCCATACTGTGGTCAGCCAAGCACATCTGAACTCGGGCTTTGTCCGTGAAATGAGCCACACACCTGAACATAGACATGGAATATGGAGGGAAGCAAGCTGCCCCTAAAAACCTAACAAAGCAAGCAAACTGTGGCTTCTTAAGAGTAAGAATTTTAATTTAAATTTTAAAATAAATGGTCCATGGTGTAAACACTGAATGTATTCAGCCTACGAAGCCCACTGCATCAACATGCCCCGTCTGCCCATGGCAACTGGATCCTTCTTGTCCAAAACATTTACTAATCTTAAGTGGTGGGCCTTCAAGCCACCCTTTGGTTTGGTTGTGTGGCATCTCCATCCAGAACTGGGATGGGATAAAGAATCTGCCATTTTCACAGGGTCTATCTTTGTCATTCTAAAATGCTGAGAGAAATGCGGATCGGTAAGCGAGGATCAGAAGGTTTTTTTTTTTTTTTTTTAAATCCATAAGCCTCACTTAAATCAGACCACATTGAAAGGTTTATATATATCAAAAATGTCCTCAAACACCATAAGACCTGCACAGAGTTGCTGCCCTAAAATGTATAATTAGTAAAAATTTTGCCTTTGCTGTCATTTAAAGCATGGCAGTGTGTCAGAATGTTATTATGTAGTATAAATGCTGGACCAGAAAAACTCTGCTATTTTAGACCATTATAGCATTCTGTGTGTGTGTGTGTGTGTGTGTGTGTGTGTCTGTACACAACACATTCTCAGAATATATAATATATATATTCACACACTCCCAATTAAGAGTTGTGTGAAAGCTGCACAGGATTACAGAGGCATCTATATTATCACTTTTGCTCTTTGATTAATCTTGTGCTATTTTGGTTACCAAGGAAGAAAGGACTTGGATGAACTGATTTTAAAAAATAAAGGAGCAAATTTGCCACACAACAGTACAATCTTAGTATGATCTGTTCTAAGGGGTAACTTTATACTCTTTCCTTCTGGAGGAGATCTAAAGGCTTCTAAAAGTAAAACTAACTTTTAAAAAAAATTTGCAATCACCTCCTCCTCCCCCTGCCATGATGTTTCTAGCTCTCAAGGTTAACTAGAGTGATTGGAAGCAACATTCAAAGATGTAAAATAGGATTTGTCATTCCCAGCTTGTCAGGATAACAGATTGTACAACTTGAGATGAATTTGTGTTAAGAAGTTCAGAAAGGTTAGAAGACTGGTTTATAAATAAAGAAATCAAGCCCACTGAAAGCCTGGCTGTTCTCTTATTGTTTGTTCTCAGTGAGGTGGTCCGCAAGCTTCTCTCCTAGGGAGGCTTTTCCTTCATGTCCTCTCTGAAGCGGGGTCAATAATTAGTGGCCCAAATGTCAGCCTCTCCCCATCTCTGAAGGGTCCCCTCCCTCTGGAGCAGTGAGACCCACACTTCCCTGATCAGAAGAATCACCTGGATGCTTGGGAAATATTCAGGTTCCAGGGCCGCAGTCCAGACCTCAGGAGTGGAGCCAGGGAACTGGTATTTTTAACAAGGACCCTGGGTGATGCTCATGGTCAGTAGGACACACTGTGGCAGAGAAGGGGTCGCATATATTGCTCAAGCGTATTTGTGGAGGACAGGGAGGTCTTACCTCTGGACCGCTACCTAAGTAACTGCTGTCTCTCCAAGCAAGGTGTCCCCCCGCCCCTCACATGGCTCACAGCCCTGCCCACTGGGGGCTGCGGGGCTGAACTCCAGGCCACCTTCCTAGGTGGAAAGCGGCTGCCATCACACTGGGCTCCGTGGAAGAGGGACGTAAGGAAAGTCACAGCCCTTCTTCCCCGTAGCACCTCTTTCACAAGATCATGTGCCTATAACAGACTAGGTTAGAGGACTGGGGGGGTCACCGATGAGGTTTATCAAATGAGAGAAAATGTTTTACACGGTACCCAAACTAGACTATCCCCACAACCCAAAGGAAAACAACAGCACATGAATGAACAGCGAATGAAAAGAAAACGTTCTCCAAGAAAAACCCCAGTGTCTAGACTTGCTGCCTGAAGTCTCCGACTTCAGACCAATGCCAGGTCCTCCCGTCCTTTAGGAGGCCCTCTAGGATCCGTCCTACTTGGTACAACACACAGAGCCCAAGCCTCAGTACTGCACTTCCCAGAGCCTGAGTTGGCACAGGGTGTGGGGGGAGGCGGTAGTCCCCGTGGGTGACTGGGGGGAGGCTGAAGTGGAAGAGTCCAAGGGGAGCTCTGGGGCTCCCAGGCCAGCTCCCTTCAGTCTATCCCCCTGAGAGGGCAACTGTGCTCTTTCTTCCTGGTCACCAGTGGGCAGCTCTCAGAATCCCACGTGTGTGTGTGTGTGTGTGGTGTGTGTGTGTAGCATACACTCTCACACACACACAAACCTCCCAGGAACAAACAACAATTCTCAGTGTTCAAAGACAACACAGTTTACACCGTCCACTGACTTCACTATAACCCTGCCCTCAACAGTGAGCAGAGCACAGGAGCTCCTCCTTAGCCATTCTTCAACTTCAAAACCATGCCTAAACATCTCTGTTTTGTAAAAGACAATTCCCAGTAATGCTCCTTTCGTTAAAACAGAGCTCACTGACTCCTGGAGTCACTTCACATCTGACTATTCAGAGCCCTCATCAAACCATTCCAAGTACTGACTGCTTTTCTTTATCTTAGCTCTGATCCTTTCTGAGGGAGGGTGTGCCAGCCTGAACACTGTAGGGAGACATCATTATCATCAGGTATTTATTAAATAAACAAGTAAGTCCATTGTCACTAAGCATAACAAGCAGATATAGTTCCTGCCCTCAGGAAGCTTATAATCTAGTGAAGAAAATACAGAAACAAATGAACAAACAATATGTATAATTACAATTACAGTTAGTGCTATGAAGAGAATAAAAGGGTGAAATGATAGACAAGAAGGGAAACTCACTTAAGATATGGTGGTCAGGAAGGGCCTTTCTGATGAGATCACATGTAAGCATTGAAACACGCTGGGAAGAGTATTTTTTCAAAGGGAGTAGCATGTACAAAGGCCCTGTGGCAGGAAAGATCTCAGCTCTTGTGAGCAGGAAAGTCAGAGTGCTGAGGTGCACAGCACGAAGTTGGAGTGGTAGGCAGGGGCCGATTATACAGGGCCTAGTAGGTTATAATAGGAATTTGAGGGGTTTTTTTTTGTTTTGTTTTTTTGTTTTTTGTTTTTTGTGGTGCGCGGGCCTCTCACTGTTGTGGCCTCTCCCATTGTGGAGCACAGGCTCCGGACGCACAGGCTCAGTGGCCATGGCTCACAGGCCCAGCCGCTCCGCGGCATGTGGCATCTTCCCGGACGGGGGCACGAACCCGTGTCCCCTGCATCGGCAGGCGGACTCTCAACTACTGCGCCACCAGGGAAGCCCCGAATTTGAGTTTTATTTGGAGAGCAGGGGGAATCCATTGAACGGTTTTAAGCAGAGAAGTTAAATAACTGAATTTATGTTTAAGAAAGATTACTCTAGCTGCTTTGTGGAAAATAGACCAGAGATGGACACAAAGTTCTATTCGGATCCACCCTGGGTGGGGTATGGGAGTGGGTGGAGAGTTGTTCTCCCTGCTACAAATATCTGTTCATCTTCTAGCCATGGAAACGGTCTTAGCTTAGAACGAGTGTTACCACACAACTCCCTTCCTCCTCCACACACTCACCTCTCTCCCTCCCTCCCTCTCCCCTCCCTCCTTCTCCCTCTCCCTCTCCTTCTCCCCCCACCTCCCCACCTTCTCAGATTCCCCTCCTCTCCTCTCCTCACTTGTCCCCATTTGGCCCTGGTCTAAAGTCTTTCAATCATTTGCAGCCCATGTAACTCTTACTCCAGTATTTTTTTTTTTTTTTTTTTTTTTTTTTTTTGCGGTATGTGGGCCTCTCACTGTTGTGGCCTCTCCCATTGCGGAGCACAGGCTCCGGACGCACAGGCCCAGCGGCCATGGCTCACGGGCCCAGCCGCTCCGCGGCATATGGGATCTTCCCAGACCGGGGCACGAACCCGTTTCCCCTGCATCGGCAGGCGGACTCTCAACCACTGCGCCACCAGGGAAGCCCACTCCAGTATTTTTAACATGATGTGTGCCTAATGTTCCAATAAAACTCTAATACTGCAGTGAAGTTGAAGTGTTTAAAATTTTGCTACTTTTAAAATTCCATTCCTGAAAAAGCAGTCATGCTTTATCTACTATATGGCTTATTCTTTATGATTCTAGCCTCTTGTGAATAGTTGACATTCTTGGGTAGTTTGTGCTCAGTTATCTGCCTGCCCTGTTTGACTCACTCCATGTGCCACGGAACACAGGGTGTGGATTCAGACAGAGACTGGTTCAAATCCTTAAGCCCTGATTATTACCTCTGTGACCTTAGGCAACCTCTCTGAGCCTCCATGATCTTAATAACGTAAAGAGAATAGTAACTTCCTTACAGGTTGTAAAAATTAAGCAGAAATGGTATGTAAACCATCTAACACCACATTGCTTAATATGTGGTAAGTAGTACTGTATGTGCAAATATCAAGCAAACACTGGGTAGAACGTTTGGCTCCTGACAGTGCAAATATCCCTGTGTTATCCTGCCTCCTGTCTACTCTCTCTACCTTCATGAATTTAATTCCTCTTCCAGTCTTCTCTTTTTCACACCTCCAACTTAACCTTTCATTCATTTGGCCCTACCTGTTCTGCTGTCATCTTGCTTCCCTTACCCCCTCTCTAAGCTCCCGTGGCCTCAGCGAAGAAACATGAGACCCTGTTGACTTATTCCAGCCTATCCCCTTCCCAAGGTCTGTGAGCTTTGGGGACAGTCATGTGTCATAATGTGAGCAATAATGGCGGAAAGACAGTTCAAGAATGAAGCCGACTGGTGAGCACCCTCTGACTTATGAAGCATCACGAATATGCTGGAGAGATTTGGGGTTACAGTCAAAATTGGAATCACCCTAGGAAAGTCAGGGTGGATTGAGACAGTGCCTGGAGATGTCAGGCAACACGGTGCCTCTGCATATTTGCCCAAATCATCCAGTGCTGCCCAATGAACCAGTACCTCTGGATTCCCAGTATGTGCTGTTTAGTTGCACACCGTATTACTGGTTCCCAGACTGTCTTTATGCCCTTATATTTCGAGGAGTCTTTGTACTACTTCTCCCTGGCATTCAAGAATGTAAACTTACTGAAGAATTTTTGTATATTGCTACTTCTGGAGTATTATATTTCAAAAAAGTATTTTATAGTTTCTTTATAACAAAATCCACTCAACCCCAAAGCTGTAGTAACTTTGATAATTCAGAAGCGAATTCAAGATCTCCCAGTGACCCAGAATTATCATTATAAACATCATTTTTAGCTCTATAGGCATAAATGCCAGTCCAGAGGGAGTTCTGGTTAATAAAACGCCAGATTCATTTGTTTACTATAATATCAGTTGTAATAATGTTGAAAGTATTAAGCATGCTTACTACTAGCAATAAAAGTAAACTTATTTAGCTCAAGACCGTTATTCAAGCAGGAATAATAATAATGACAAGTAACGTTAACTGCCAACACCTACATAGTCACTATTGCACGTCACTCTTTTAAGAACTTTGTGTATGCACTCCTACTCCTTGCAGTAGATACTATTATTATTCCCATTTTACAGATGAGGAAACTGAGGAAGGTCACAAAGCCAGTGAGTGGCAGAATCATCAGGACTCCAACCCAAAGAATCAGGCTCTAAGTTCTGCAACTTAACTACTGCTCTTTACTCCTCTCTTCCTTTCATTCAGAAATCATCATTTTTAATAGATATGTTTGGGAATATGTTTACTCACAAAGGTGACTGAGGAATAACTATATAACCACATATTAAACTTTGCAATATGTCCCAGGCCAGTATAAATGTGTACCTGCTGAAAATGGAGAGAAGAACACAGGCTATTGCTGTCTTATCTAACCATGGACACAGGTGCCACACAGCCTCCTTTCTCACACACGTGCCCAAGCTGGAGCCAGGAACACTGAGCAAAGACCCTACTTCCACAGCATGGACATGAAGATGTCTCAGCTCCACAGCAGCTGGGAGCAGAGAACACACATACAAGGCACACAGAGAGCCCCTCCTTGGGGCAGACTCATTCCTAATGAAAAGAAGAGGTGTTCATTCCTTCAGCAAATATTTATTGCTCACCTACTATATGTCAGGATTGTTCTTTGCTCTTAGGGTTCAACAGTAAGCAAAGCAGACCAAAGCCCTTCGAGAAGTTTGTATTCTAGTGGAGGAAACAGACAATAGCATGATAAATAAGTAAAATACATTGTAGGTCAGATAATTTAAGTGCATAGGAGAAAAAATAAAGTAGGAAAAGGAAATAGAAAGAATTGAGTGTAACCGGACGTTTAGACCAGGTGGAAAGAGAGGACTTTCTGAGACGATGCTATTTGAATTGCAAAGAGCATCTTTTTGGGCTCTCTTTACCCAAAATGAAATTACATCCCAAAGGATGATCATCTGAGGATTACAGTGTAAAGATAATTATTGAATCTCTATTATTTCAATCACTCAAAGTCGGCCAACAAAAAGACCACAAATCAAAACAGAGGTTTCACAGATTTACCTGGGGAAAAAAAAGGAACCAAAAAGTAATAATTCGTCACACATCAAATTGACCTCTTCTTCCTCTGTCTTCCATCTATTGATTGGGTCTATATGCTCTGCTTATTCACACAAAGGATAAACATATGAAAACAATTGGTTGCAAAGTTAAAAATGATATTAACCATTTGCTTTTGCTATCCATTTCCAAATGTCTTGGTGATTTTTTTCACTTCATAGACACGAATGCACACTTTTGTGTCATGCCAACCCAGCCTCAGCTAAATGCTTAGAGGTGGGAACAAACTGCTATTAGAATTTACAAAGCCGTAAAATTAGCTCTACTGGAAGTAAGTATAACGTAGAGCAAACACACAGAGGCTTCTGCCTGTTCTAAGTTGAGGATGCCTGAGCCAGCTCTTCGCCATGTATATGGGCGCTGAAGACGGCATTCCTGCAGCAACAGCAAGTTCAAAGCTGTGGCGGTCAAGAGGGCTTAGTATGTGTGAGGAATCATACAGCGTTCCATGCCGTGAGCATATAACACACAGATAGGAAGGCGGATCGGCACTGGACCGGCTTCCAAAGTGTCTAGGCCCTCCGCTCCTGGTGCAGCATCTTAATTCCTGGGGTCCTCTTGTCTGAGTGGCATCTCTAAGCCTGTAGCTCAATACCCGTTGCAGCACTTTTACAAGGTGGGGAGAGGGAATCTGAAATCCAAGATCAAGGACAAGCGGCCATGCACTCCTCCTCACCACCTTCCTACATACACCTCCACCTCATCTCTGAGGTTCTGAGGGTGAGCTTCCTGCTGGACCCCAGGATGACAAAACGGCTAGTTAGGGCTCTTACAGGGCATGGTGGGAGATGGTCCCCGCCAGCCAGGATGTAAACCATCAGGCCTTGTCTGCCACAGGAGGTTGGAGCATTATCCTGTAGCTGGGGGCTTGCTGTGGAGCCCTCCTAAGCAGGGGAATGACATGACCATATGCTTCCTGAGCTTCTTGAAACTTGGAGTCATAATACATATGAAAGTGCTTTGCAAACTTTAAAGTCTTTTTTTCCAGCCATACGATGGCTTAGTGATGTTTGCAGAATGCATGAGGAAGTGAAAGACAGACCAACCGTGCAGGAACAAATTCCCTCTACTCCCAGAAGGGCAGCATGAGCACCCTGAATCCCATGAGGAGAACTGATCACAGTGATTTCATGGGCACCATCCAAAAAACCAGTGGCAACGATTTGAATCCGAGGCTAAGAATCTTTCCACGTGTCAGTTTCATCCTGGAAGCTCTAGAAAATACTCTTTTGCTTAGAAAAGCCAGTGGAAAGAAATCAGGCTGAGAGATATGTAACCACAGCTTGGATCACTGAGTTTTTTAATTGAGAAGGAGTTGGATAAGGCAGGGCATACCATATGTCATGAAAACGTTCATGAGGACATGAGGAAAGTAGTAATAAGCCAAAGAACCTAATAAATTGCTGAACAGGGAAAAGCATCTTATTCGGTTCAGTAAATCTGGCACCTTTGAGACTTTAAACCTCTCTTGCTGTCTGTGCTAGGGCAGTTCTCAATCAGCTGTTCCATATAAATATCAGAGTCTTTCAAGCTTATTTGTACTCTTTGCTTCAGTGATCCTGCAGACAATTTATCCTACACTGTTTATAAGGCTAAATGAAATCCACAGTTCTGCCTGACTTCTTTTTCCCCTCTAGAGGTTTTACTGCCTCCTGCTTTGGGTTCCCTCCAACTTGTGAGAATAGCGTGTTAGGCTACATCCTCCCTCCCCCTTCCTTCTGATATTGTCCTTCATTAACCCCAGAGGTTCCTCTTTTCCAGCGATTCCATTGGCTTCCTCAACTCTTCCCAGGAACAAGCAGCCTCTCATTCAGGGAGTTGTCTGCCCTGTGCTCAGAATCCACACCACCAGCTGGCTTGTTCTTCTGCACCCTGGGCCACTTAAAACTGTCTTGACTGTGATCCCAGCAAAGCCAATGTTCTAGAGACATTTATACTCCAGTCTATAAAGGTTTCTCCATAGGATCTGATTTTCAATTACACTGCCATGAGAACTTTTTGGAGGAAATTGATTTATGACATCAATATGCATGGTCCCATCTGTTGTGACAGAGCTCACTACCTGATATAACTTCACAAAAAACATTTAGAATGATCAGCTTTGTTTGGTGGTGGAATGACTTTTTCTTACTCTTGGTACTACCCCTGTTCCAAAATATAACTAAAATATGTGTAGAAACAGTTCACTCTAATCTTGATACTACTCTTTCTTCCTACATGAATGCCATGTTCAGCATATCAAATTTGACACAATAATTTAGCAGAGGAATGTCATCATGTATGAAGAGTAGCGTTTTTAAAGGTTGTTCTTCTCCTTATGATACGCTCTCTTATTCTCTGGATGGGCCTCCCTGGTCCTAACTTAAGCTGTGGGGAGAGAGCAAATAGGAAAGGTGTCAAGACCCTGGGAACATGGCTCCGGAAACCAAGGTTGCTAGGAACAGGCAGAGCAGTTATGGAGGGAAATTATCTAGTTTATGAAGAGTGGTTCTTAGGAGGGCACTTGAGTGAGCCCATGAAATGGTCCAAAGCAGCAAGGGGACCTCAGCCTTCACCCTCTCTCCTCCTCATGTCATCTAGACTATGCAAAAGATCTGTCTCCACCTCCTCTGCTTCCATTCACTCATCAACCTGCTGCAGTCTGGTTTCTGCAAACACACACACACACACACACACACACACACACACACACACCTTTTACTAAAATCGCTGTGCTCTTTGAAGGTCACCAACAACTTTTTTTGTCATTAACTTCAGTGGACACAACTCTATCCTTCTCCCCTGCCATGTGGACTCCCTGCAGAGTCTGACACACTGTTGAACATCCCCTCCTGAAAACTCTCTCTTCTCCTTGCTTTACAACCCCACACGCTCCCGGCATTCCTCTGGCCACTGTTTTCCAATCGCTTTCTCTGCATCTTTTTTCTGGACTCTTCATTTAAATGTTAGTGTTCCTCAGATATTTGTCATTGGTCATCTTTTCTTTACATCCATAATCACATCCACTCCCATGGAGTCACTTCCGTTTACATGCTTACGACTCTCAGTCAACCTACCGTCCAGCTACCTCGGGGCCCGAACTCAGCACGTCCAGCCCTGATGTCCTCATCTTCCCGCCCTCTGCCCCACAGCCGCTCCCCCTCTGAGATCTTCCGTGCTTGGCTCCTCCTACTGCCTCACCCACATTCAAACAGTCTCAAAAGCCTGACCATCAGATCTCCAAAGATCTCCTGAATTCACTCACTTCTCCCCAGTACCATTGTTCTATTGCAGGCCACTTAGCTCCAATCCTTAATTAATTAACTGATTTAATTAATTAATTCCAGCTTCCACAGTCTTTCTCCTCCAATCTCTTCTCCAATCTGCAGCTAAAGTAATGTTAAGAAAATTCAGATCTGATCCATCATTTACCATCCTTCAGCGGCTTTCCATTAAAATAAAGATAAAATCTCTCCAGTGGTTGGTTGTAAAGCCTTCAGGCAATGCCCCTCTGTTCTTTATTTCTTACAGCTCCCCCAGCCTTCTCTTCTCCTCTTTGCAGTCAGTCCTGCGCACATGCTCCACCTACCCCAAAAGGTAAGGAAGGACCTGCAATACCCCCCTAACCCCCCACTCCCCTCCCATCTTTGCACAAGCAGCTTCCTTTGCCTTTGCCTGTAAACACTAATACCTCTCCCCTTCCCTAAGGCCTGGCTAGATCATACACATCCTTTAGCTTATCACTTAGATGTCAGTTCCTCTGTGGGTCTTCTGTGACCCTCCCAGGCCAAGTCAGGTATTTCTTATGGGTTTCATACCACTCCCTGTTGGTAAATACACAGCACACATCACTGTGTTGATTCATCTGTCTCCCGGTCACATGATACTCTAAGCTTGCAAGTTATCCTCAAAGCCCAAGGCCCAGCACATGAGGTTCCCTCCATAAAGAGCCCACAAATGATTGAGTGTCATCTATGAAACACAGAATTAAATTTCCCTCAGGCTCATTAGTAATTCCATACAGAATTCATTTAGAGTAACAAACAAAATAAAATTCATTTAAAAATATTTGTTTATAAGCTACACAATACCTCATAAAACGAGTGAAAACAGGAAAAAAAATCTTAGTTTAAATGGTTTTCCCAACTCATTTAACTGCTTAAAGCTCAGAGTAGCCTCTTCCAGTGTTTGCATTTCCCAATCCGCAGGCTTTCCAAGGCTTTGGACCTGTTCCTTTCAGCTTCTAGAGGCCAGAGGAGAATATTCACACTCCGTCCTACGCCCTCCCTATGGACTGTGTGCCCCCAGCTTCACTGATTCTCTTTTGGGTGCACTTTCTCTTTGCCAAAGGAAGCTCTGTGACTCAGCAGCTTACAATCTGCCTTCTTAAACAAGTAGATTTTTTTGCTCAAGCAAACACAATTAACCACTACATACCACACAACAATCAAGTTAGAAAAACACTGAACAGATCTCTGTATAATTAGAAAATATCTGCTTATAAGCTGAACATAGCTAGAATCATAATTTTTTTTCAGGGTTAGATGGCAATTCAGCCACGCTTGGCCACGTTGTCATAGTGAATGCTAAACTACAACAAAGAATTCCTCATGAAGAAAGTGTGCTACTCTGATTTCTTTCTCGCAGGATAAAGATGCTATTTTACCAAAAATAATCTATACCTTGGCATCGAATGAAATGCAAATTTGATGAAAACAAAAGACTCCATTAAAAGCAAGGACAAGAAAGCCTCTGGTTCATACAATGTGCAGATTGAGAACTTTGGTGTATTTTAGAAATGTGGGCTACAGGTTGTGTTCTGAATGCATTACTATAGGTTTTATAGGTGGTCTGTTCCAAATACGTGTGAAAATACACCCTACATAAAACCCTTAATATTTACTGCAATCACTGTACAGAGTTTATCCTAAACTTGTACCTCATTGTACTTCCTGACGGTAGGAATACAGAAAGCTGAAAGATTGGTAGCCTCAAAGATTTTTAAATACAGATTTAGAAGGTCTGCCTATTTTAGGTCCCTGTTACATAGGTTCTGTGATTCACTAAATTACTCCTCACGGATGCAGACCCGTCCTCAGGTAGCTCACGGTGTGGTGGAGGTGGGGAGGAGGGGAAGGAAAAAGGAAAAGGAAGAAACAAACACAAGCTAAGTGTCTGCTGCAGGACAGGCACTATGTAAGATGCTATATATAATTTCACTTCATCCTCACGATGACTCCACGTGGTTGCGATCATTAGCTCTGTCAGAGAAGAAAGAGAGGCTCAGAGAGATCTGTTCCCTAAGATTATCCTGGTGGTAACTTGCTGCAAAGCAACGTGATAAGAGAGCTGTAGGAGCTGGAGAAGGAGGCAGGCCCACGTAGCTGAGTGGTGGTGATATCATCAAGTGGGATAAGAAATAGAAAGGTGGGAAGGAGGTCTGCAAGGCTGGACATAATGAATTTGGAGGTCCCAATTCTGATGTCTCTGTTGATGAGGTCCTTTAGACAGCTGGAAATACGGGTCTGGACTTGACAGGAATGCCAGGCTGAAGACATGAATGAGATTCCCTAGGTGTTCTGTACAAATCCAGAAGAGAAGAGGCCAATGACTGAACTTTGGGGTTAAAACACACATAACATAAAATAAAACTGAGGTTAAAACACACATAAAATAAAATAAAACGGGCTTCCCTGGTGGCGCAGTGGTTGAGAGTCCACCTGCCGATGCAGGGGACACGGGTTCGTGCCCCGGTCCGGGAAGATCCCACATGCCGCGAAGTGGCTGGGCCCGTGGGCCATGGCCTCTGAGCCTGCGCGTCTGGAGCCTGTGCTCCGCAATGGGAGTGGCCACAGCAGTGAGAGGCCCGCGTACCGCAAAAATAAATAAATAAATAAATTAATTAAATTAAATAAAACTGATACACCTCTAGCCAGGCTAACTTAAAAAAATAGACGACACAAATTACTAACATTAAAAATGAAAGAGGAGCCATCCCTCCTGACCCCTATTATCCTTTTAATGATCCCATGGACATTAAAAGGATAATAAAGGAATATTATGAACAACCATGTGCCTACAAATTTGATAACCTTTTTTTTTTTCTAAAAGATTTTTCACCAATCCTGAATCTTTAGAGTAATAGTAGCAATGGCTTTCATAAAGGTAATTCTATGGGAGAACCAAAGAAATTATGCCAGGGTATAAATATATGTGGTTGTATGAGTTACTCAGAAAGTAATTCTGGGTAGAACAGTAAATGCGTAGTGAAGTCTTCTTTTGATAACCATACATTTGAGGTGTTCTTGGTAAGTATGAACATAGTCATTTCATTTGCAGTTTAAAGACATACCCCTGTGCTTTGGTCCTGTGAAAGAAACAAACTTAAGTTCATCTCAGTGTGGAGATGGGCTTCTGTTTGAGGAGTAGGTTGGAGGAACACTGAAAAACACAGCCAAGATTTTTCTTAAGATGTAGTTTTATATCTATTCCAGTGCAGAGTAAAATCCTCAATACTTTATAAGGGAGTATGACTCAATTTTAGACAGAAAACTGTTAGAAATGAGGTCTGATCTCTTTGTAAAAAGTGAACTATACCTTCAACTTGGCCATAAAGTCATTTCAGTCAATAACCATTAGAATTTTTAGCTCAATGATATAGCTTTCTGATTTATACCTTAAAATGAACTATATAAACCACATACCTAGCTAATATAATGAGTTTATTCTCAAAGTGGAGTTATTAAATACAAGCCAATTAATGGTTGAAGTATATAAACTTACATTTATTCCTTTTGTTTGGAATTATTATTCTGTGGTAGATTTTTCCCCTTTTCTTTCTTTTTTTAATTGTGGTAAAAATCCCTTTTGTTTTCTAATAATCTAGTGGGAGGAAATGTATTGAATTGATTATGAGTAAAACAACTCCTGGAATCAGACTAGATTTTAACCCTAGATCTAATAATCTACTCAACCTTTTAGAGCAGTAAATGATAACCTACTTCATAGGATTTCCAAAAAATTAAATATTATAATAAAATAGCTCAACGCAGTGCATGACCCAATAAATACTACTTCCATAATAAAGCTTTTTATTTTAAAAAAAGAGGCACATAAAAGGAGAGGAATCCAGCAATAAGATGAAGCAGGAGTTGTGTGAAATGCAAGGAGTGGGAGAACACAGTGTCATGGAATATAAACTGCAGAGTAGAAGCAGGTGTCCAAAGAGGGCTGCATCAACTTTGACTTTCAGTTTGAAAGAGCTTGGCTGTGTTATAGGCTGAGAAGGAGTCTGATGGAGTGGAGAGGCAGAAGAGGGACCAGAAAGGGGACAGTCTTCTCTCCCTGGATGGCAAGATCCATCTAACAGCAGGCCCAGGTTTGTCTTTTCACCCCTTCACTTCCAGACCTAGCAAAGGGCTGTGTATAGCATTTCAGAAATGTTTGTTGAATGAATGAACGAACAATTTAAATAATTAATACTTAAAAGATCCCAGAGAAGATGGGAGGAAATGAGATGCAGAGTGCAGATGGTTGAGATCAGCCCTGGTCAAGAGGAGGGTCATCTATTTCTTTGAAACTGGAATCACTAGCACTGAGAATGTTGCTAAAACAGAAGAGACACTCAAATGTGGATTAAATGAATGAAATTATATTTAGGGTGTTATCAAAACATAGCTCATGGGCTTCCCTGGTGGTGCAGTGGTTGGGAGTCCGCCTGCCGGTGCAGGGGACACAGGTTCGTGCCCTGGTCCAGGAGGGTCCCACGTGCTGCAGAGCGGCTGGGCCCGTGGGCCATGGCCGCTGGGCCTGCGCTTCCGGGGCCTGCGCTCTGCAACGGGAGAGGCCGCAGCACTGAGAGGCCCGCATGCCGCAAAAAAACCCCAAAAAACAAAAGAACATAGCTCATCTCATCAGTGTTCCTTAATTTCATAGTTAGAAAATTCTATTTAAAGAATAATAAGTCTAGTAAACTAAACTGAACTTTGGTCATCAACAATGGTTTTGCAGTAGACATGCTGAAACAGCCTTCTCTTGATTTTTCACCATGAATAGCAGAAGCCTTTCTCCGTTGATGGTTTAAATGTTATGCCTGAAAAAGGAAACTGATTATTGAGCATTGTAGAAATAAAGTTATTTTCAAATACGATGAAGATTCTCATGTTGCTACAATGCAGGATATATTCATGGATAAATAAAGGTGAATGCATAAAAATAAGAATGAAATGTGGAAATTTGCTCTTCTAACTTGGTGTTAATACCAAGGATGAGGATAGAGACCACAGGAAGAAAAGAGAGAGATTGTTAAGAGAGTCTTTTGAAAATAAAAGAATCCTGTGACTGAGAAAAAAGAAATATAAATTCTGTATATTTAAGAAATATAAATTCTGTAGAAAATTCAGAAATCCCTTAGGAGGGTTTACGTTTTCCATTTGTGTCCTCCAAGTGCCATCCAAGGCAACTGGGTAACCCTGGGCTCCAGATAAGAGCAGATTCTGCACCACACAGCTCTCTGTCACAGAAATGCCAGCCATCACATTTCCCTCTGGATTTGAGTTTTCTTCTCTGACTTGGAAAGTCTGCATTTCCGCAGACACTGGCTTCTATATTCCAGCTGAAATATCACTTTGTTCCCTGTCCAGGATTCCACTGACAGGAATGCAAAGCCAGTCATTTTCAAATGAAGTGACTGTTCCTACAGGTTAGGGAACACTGGAGAATCGTGACATTGTCCCAAATTGTTCAGTGAATAAACTTGTTTAGCTATTTCCCCAGATTCCTAATCAAACACCAATTTTCTCCCAGCCTCACTCCCACCCAATATTTGGATAATAAGGGATGATAAAAGAATTTCTTTTCCTTCCATTCCCATTGTCCCTACATGGTCAGCCAGAACTGAATAATTTCTATAACTTGGAAAACTACTACAATTTCCAGACTGTTTTCTCCCATGTCTGATCCAGTCTGTACCACACTGCCAGAGAAATCTTCCAAACATATACATTATTTACCATTTCAAAGCCCTGCTCAAGAACCTACAATGGCTCCTACTGCCTTCCACATCAAGTCTTTAATTCCTTTGTGCAGCTTTTAAGACCCTCAGAATTTGGCTCCACTGCTACTTATTTATACTCCTGCCCTCCCAGGCCCCCTCCTCATGGACAGAACCATCTCCTTTCTGCAGGGCCCTGATGCCTAGCCTGTGCTATCTCCACTCCCCGACCAGTTGATATGTCTTTCTCCCTGCTCCAACCCCCTCCCAACTCCTCCTAGATCCCTCCAGGGATCCAAGTTAAGCTCCATGCCTTCCACAGGGTTGTCCAACTCTTCCAGTCCCTGTTGAGCACTCTTCCGGCCAGGGGCAGACAAAGTCAAAACGAGGTAATATTTGGGAGGGGGAGGGTACTTAATTGTGCTTTGTTTGGAGGGCCCGTTTGGAAATATGTCTTAAATTTCTTTCTGTGTTTCCTATATAACCTAGGGAAGGGCAAGGCAAGTAGTAGATGTAAACACTTGCTGAGTTCTTGATTGTATAGTGTGTACCTGTCCTTTAGCTCTGAGGCCACAGAACTTTATCTCTGGTTGAATGTCAGCAGCTGGAGAACCGGTTACTAACATTCTTACTACAAACCCAATTGTCACATTACATCTTTAGCAAATGCAAATCTATAACTGGTTGAGTCAGAGAAACTTCTGTAACTTCATTCAGTGTTAACCAAAATGTAATGTTTGCCTCTGGCAAGTTTCACTGTTTTCTCATTTATGTGCAGTTGGATTGGAATCCGTGCTCTATTTTAAAGGTGATAAAAAGCTAATGAGAAGAAATGATGGGGAGTTTATGGCTGTGGAACTTTAAGTTTCGGTCAACCCCAACTCCTAAATTCATGTATTCATGTTGCCTGAAAGTCTTTCCATGACCTCATTTAGTGTCTGTTTAATACTTTCGACTCACTGAGGAGAGACACAACTGATGTGGAAAGAAATGGAACTCTGGACTCTTGGTTTAACTTTAAAGTTAAACATCTTCCTTCCTCAGATGCTTACAGAAGATCCAGGCCTTTCGTAGACTCTCCTCAGTCTGTTTCTTCAATCATTTCAAATATTAGAATTAGCTTCCCCCTGGATTTTTATTCTAAATGTTAATGATACATTAACAGAAAAACCAGAAATAAATAGCGTCATATTTTTGGTTTTCTGTGATTATTTATGTCTCTGCCTTCAGAATGAAATCATTTCCTTCCTGCCTCATCAGAAGGCTGAATTTAGGTAACAGAGTGTAGCTGTGGACCTAAGCGAGATTTCAAAACAGAAAAAGAATTTCACAGCTGACTATGCTTGTCTCCATTGCCATTACCAGTCTGTCTTTGTTGAATGCTGGCCCTGTGCTCCCTGGAAACCGTATTCCTCCCTCAAGACCCAATTTAAATGTCTTTCAGTGAAATCTCCTCTAGCTCCCCAGGCAGAGCTGGGCCTCTCTTCTTCATACTCCAAATATTTATTGAGCACCTGCTTTCCGTTACTCAGTCCCTTATGCTCTTGCCATAATGCACTTTCTGGAGTCTGTCAGTCCAACTCCTCTCACTCGACCTGCACAGGTGAGTAGTACTATGTTTCACTCACTTTCATACCCACCTACATAATGCCTAGCATGGCTCTGTGGAATGATTTACACCATAAACTACAGGAGGCACTGGTTCCAGAGAAGCTGCTCGAGTAACATCAAAGATGGATGGATCAATTCATCTGGGCTGTTTCGAAGTGCAAGAGTCTGTTTGGGCTCCTGGCCACCAGCAATGAAGGGAATGGATGGGGAAAGGGAGTTGAAGGCCTGAGAGTTTGCACCACCAACAGAGACCATCTAAATAGCTCCTGAATTCGCCTGCTATTGCCTTTCAATTACCACTGCCTCTGACTCGGGCCTTCCTTCTGTCTTGCCTGAATTTACTAATGAGCTTTAAACTGGTCTCAACTCTAGTATAGGATTCTATTACTCCCTAGTCTCCTGTGATCCATCTATAACATAACTATGGGACGAATCTTTCTAAAAACCAATTCAATATTCGTTTGCTTAAAATCCTTTTAGTACTTAAAATCTTGCAGTCACACACGCACACACAGGCATTCACGCGTGCGTGGGCACACAATACGCACATGCACACACATATGGCCTTCAGTCTGAAATCCAGATCCCTTTTTGTGATGTTCAAGTCCATCCATGATCCAGCCCTTCCTTTCTTGTCACCGTGACCCCTCCATGCACACCCTGCTCTCAGTAGTTTTTAGCTACTGGAAGTTCTCTGAAATTTCCAAAGTATCATAACTTGATGCCTTGGCATACGATGGTCCTTCTTCCTGGAACAAAACCCACTGCATCACTCTTACTCGACTTACTCTAACTCAACTTTCAGGTTATAGCTAAAGTGGCACCTCACTGGAGATGCTTTCCTTGACCACTCCCTGCTGCCTGGCTGGGTTAGGTACCCAATGCACGAGCTGCCACACCACCATGCATTCCTCCAGCTCAGAACGTCTCACGTGGTATTGCACGTGTCTGGCTCCACCAGGACACTGAACTCTTTGCAGACTGGCTCTCCTTATTTGCATCTGTCACTGCCTCAGTGGGTCCTTCCCTGGCCATCCCACTTAAAAGAACACACACATTTGTCTGTGAACACACACACACACACACACACACACACACACACGTTCCCTGTTCCCATTCCCTGCTTTATATTTCTCTCCATAACATCTATCACTTTCTAATATACTATATAATTTACTAACTTATTTTGTTTATCACCTATTTCTCCACTAGAGGTAAACTGCAGGAGGGCAAGAATTTGAAAGCCCATATTTTTCTGAACTGTCTTCAATTTCCCTGGTCTCATAATTTTCCATTCTACCTGGCTCTAATGTTGAGTCCCCAAGAAATAACCCCTCACACCTTTCCCAGGGAAACTGCTGGGGTCCTTTGGTTCTTGCTTGTGACTACCCATATCACCAATATCCTGTTTTGCTAAAAGCTGAAGCCCAGAATGCCTGAAACTGCTCTGGTTTCTGTTGCCAGAATTTCCATTACCTGCTCTCAGACTGACTCCTTTTCTTCGTCACTTTGAAGCAGCTGCTTTAGAGGTTGTCTTCCTTGCTGCCCATCAAGTTAATAAAGAGGAACCTTTTGTTCCTCTATTTGTTTTTTGTTTGTTTGGATTTTCTGCTTATTTCAACACGTCTGTTTCCTCCACTGCTGGATTCGGAGAGTCTAGAACAACGCCTGACAGAGAGCAGGTGTCTATGAAATATTTGTCAAATAATAGAATTTGTATCTTCAGTGTTTACTATGACACCTGGCACACAATAGGCCCTCAATACATGTTAACTGAATAAACTAACAAAGGATTGGAAGAAACAGGGATGCAGAATTACATCAAGGAAGTAGATGAAAATGCAATTCTAGATTCCTTCTTTCTCATATTCTACACCTAATCAATCATCAAGTGGTCAGTTCACTTCTTAAAAACCTTCCTAATATTTTCTTTTCTTTCCTGCCACTTCTACTACCTAATTCATGCCCCTGTTATCTCTATCCTGGACTATGAGTTCCCATGCCTTCGGTCTTGCTCTTCTCCAATCCAGCCTACTCTTAGTGACATTGCTAAAATGTGTCTAGGAGTATCCCTCCCCTGATTGGTGAATCCCACTATCTGAGGGATCGAGTTTAGATTCCTCTGCAAGAACAAGGCCCTTCACGACCTGGCTCCTTTCCATCCTCCCCCTCTACTCTGCTTCCACCCTACGCCACAGGTACTCTGCACTCTGGCCACTTCCAAACTACTGCAGTTCTTTAAGGAGCTCTTTTGTGTTTCTGTGCCTCTGTTCTCTTTGCTTGGAACAGTGCTCATCTACTTTGTATACCTGAGGAACTGTTGTTTATCTTCCAAAATTTCGCTTAAATGTCACTTCCTCTTTGACTCCAAGTAAAATCTGTTGCTCCTTCCTACGCTTCTCAAGGCCCTCATCACCCTGTAAGTATCATCGGTTGCTCCTGTGTCTGTGTTCCTCCCTCTCAGGACTATGTCTTATGCACCTTTGTATATACAGAACTCAGCTCCACGGTTGGCATCCAGTAAGGGGAAAATAAATATTTTTTATTACAAAGACTTACATACTAAGCTAAATGAATCAAAGTCCTGCTTTGTGAAAATCAGTCAATTTTTAGTCTTTATGAAGCCCATCTGGCATATTTCAAATTCTAATGACAGTTATGGATTCTTGGTTGAACCTTCCTCTGTGGGTTTCATGGTCAATGATTTTTAAGGATTTTCTTGGGTTAAATTTTATGTTTTTATGCTAAGAAGCCCTTTCCGAGGCAGACCTTTCTACCCACATTTTTCTCCTTCTGTATTATGCGCGGTTTATACAACTTGTAGAAAGCCAGGTTGTTTTATAGGTTCAAAACCACAGAGTAATGTTCCTCGTTTTGTACCTGATTCATTCTACACGGTGGTATTAATGCTCTGGTGATTCTCCTGAGCTGTCACTGGGACTGGGCTCACTGCTATCCTGAAGTTAAAGCTGAGAATCTGAGCATGGGCTTTTTCTAAACCCTAAGAAGGTAGGTTTAGGGATTTTAAAAAGACTCAGCCCATCCTCAAAAGCTGATGTTAACATGAAGAGTTATTGCCGCCATCCCTCATCTTAGTTTATGACATAAATTGTACTTTTGGAAGTTCCTGAAACTATTATTGCCTCTTCTTTCTGCTTAAAAAGCAAAATGGAAAATAAAACAATGAAAAATACAATTAGCTTAAAGATAATTTACCAAAGAGAATTGATAATTTTAAGCAAACAAGGTAGAATTAGACTGAGTTTTATCCCAAGAGTTATCTGTGAATGCAGAGTCAAGGAAAAAGACAAAAGTATATTCAGGGGGGAAGCAAGACTGGAATTCAGAAGAGACAGGATGGGGTAATGGAGTGAAAGGGCAAGACAAGGGCACTGATGGGCAGCAAGGATGATGGCCTGAAGTGTCAAGAAAACAAAGCAGAGCAGAGTAGGTGAGACTCGGCTACTCAGGAAAATAAGTCATGAATATTCCATGTTCCTATCTAGGCACATTTATTAAAGGTACCACACCAAATTCATCACCATCTGTGTACTCAGGGTAGCGTGCTAGTCAGAGACACATCACACGTCATGTCTTATTCTCAACTAACAGCACAACTTCAGTGATTCCACAGCAAATCCAAAACATTGAAATATAGTCAATATCATCCCTGAATTATATATCTGAAAGTCACATTATAAAAAAAAGATTACAGCAAGACTGAAAAACTTTGAAAGTACAACTATTCTGTTATGAATCTTAAAAACTTGGCTGTGCAGAGACAAAATGAAAATGATCTTCAACCCGAGATGTTTAGAAAGGTAATGTTTTGTGGGTTAAGGACCACTTGAGCAGAAATGAGAATAATTGGCTGAAGGAGTTTCAGTGTTGTCTGAATAGAAAACATGAATTTCGACTGGGCACTTTCATTAGTGAAGTACTCAACCACGTCCACTGTGGAAATTCTCTGGGGTGGGTGGGCTTTCTCACCCCAGGCACTGACTTCCTTGGTTTGACTGCTACAGGTTGTCATCGTCATCTGGGGGGAAGCTGAATTGGAAGCCGGTGACTCTAATTTACTCATGTCATAATTTGCCTGGAGGTTTCTATTCCAAATGGTCTCCCAGCTTCCCTTCCAGGAAGAATTAAAAGCAGCTAATTCACCACTCCTGGACTTGACTGGAAGACCAGAATCAATGGACATGCTCTTTCAAGGGAGAAGAGCCTAATTTTGGAAATGCGAATATTTTAGGGGCGCCGTAACATATATCTAAGGATGTTTCTTTCTTCCTGGTGAAACGTGCGACTTTCTATAAAAATATCCCAGACCCAAGCCTTCCATTTTCTCACACAAGGACACCTGGCCTTTTGAGAGGTTGTGTCGCTCTTGTGACAGAAGACTCTGTAGCATAAAGAACCCAGTACTCTCTGGGGAGTTTTTCATTCTGAGAACCCACGAAGGACTCCCCAGTTCTCTCCCCCTCACAAGTACTCTAAAACTGTGCTGTACAGTGGAGTGGCCACAAGCCCCTGAAATGGGCTGGTCTGAATTGAGATGTGCTGGAAATGTACAATACATACCAGATTTCTAAGACTTAGTACCAAAAAAAATGTAAAACATCTCATTAGTAATTTCTTACATTGATTACTTGTTAATATGATAATATCCTATCATATGATGATATATTAGATCAAATGAAAAACACTGCTAAAATTGGTTTTACCTGTTTCTTTTTTTTAATGTGGCAACTAGAAAATTACAATTTTATATGTGTCATGCATTATATTCCTACTAGACAGCGTTCCATTAAAATTGTGAAAACCCAACCCTTTCTTAACTACTAGAGTCGGACGGAACCCAGCAGGCATGCCAGCTTTGAAAGGCTGAGCTGGAAATTTAGATTCTAGATACTGAGATGAAGGGTCACACAAACAACAAAGCAATAGGAGTTACCCTGGTGAGCAAGGTGATGGGCAAAGAAACAGACAAATAAACCACGAGGCCCAGGTTTCCATGGGTGTTTCAGGATGGAAGCTCTGGTTCTCAAAGTGTGGTCCTTTGACCAACAGCATCAGCATCAACTTGGAACCTGTTAGACATGCGAATTCTCAGGTCCCATCCTTGACCTACTGAATCAGAAACTTTGAGAGTGGGACCCAGCAAACTCTGTTTTAATAAGCCCTCCCAGGTGATCCTGACACACTCTTGATTTTAGAACCACTTCCATATCTCATGTAACATCTGCCTGCTCTGTGGGCTGCAATTAGCTGTCACCCCATTGAACAAGTGAAGAAGCTGTGTGATAAAGAAATGAAGAAACTTGCCACAATCACGTAACCTTAAGTGGTTAAAAAAAGAAAAATCAGGCTTTCAGTTCCTGTGTTTCTAATTCTAGGGTCGATACACTTAATCAGATGTAAAATCAATAAGAAAAACAAAAAGAAGAGAAACAGGGGATCTAGATCAGTGATTGTTAAGTTTTTTGGAGTCACCAACCTGAAAATCTGAGGAAACTCTGGTCCCTCTTCCACAAAAACGAACTTTAATGCAACACTGATATAACTTCAGGCCATTCGACCCCTTGAGGGTCCTGCCTGCCTTCAAATTTATAATCCCTCATCTAGAAACCCAAATTGGATGATGAGTCATTCTTGGTAGTAAATTAGTCCCCCTTTATAGGAATAGGGGTTTGCATGGATAATGCTTCCTACTAATATACACTGAAGGAAAAATTTTGTCTTAAATGTTTGCTAGTTGAGAACTGTGTTTCTTCTATTGGCTTAACTGGGAACAAAATGCTCATTAGTGGCTTATAACCTCAACTGCCTTTTAGCAGAGGAAGTAGCAGGCACCAAACTGATCCTGAAATCTAAAATAGGCTGGGTCTTGGGGACAGAGAGCCACGGACCTTGGTCACATTTGGCTGTAACATCAGAGTTTTGCTACAAAATGAGTAAAGGACCTTGCTTGTAGCGTCTGTCTCTGCCATTTGAGGATAGTGTTAATGACAGGAATTTCTGCCTGCGATAGCTTTGGAGCAAATCAGGCTGAAAAAATTAATGTGCAATAAACGTGCCTTTGTGTTGGCAGCACAGAGGCTATTTGCAGAGTGTGAAGCTGTTTGATAAGCACAGCACAGCTCATTTTTAACCTGACTTGAAACTTTTATAATTTATTCCCAGACAATGGTGATCAAATGCTTGGGGCTTGTGGTAAAGGAGAGGCTGGTCTCTTTTTATCCACCTGCAAAAATAAAGCTGAACATTTGTTCTTTCATAAAAGGGAAAATCGGTTGTCTTTGGTATTGGTATTGGTAAATCCTTATTGTTTCTTTAATAAGTAGTTCTACATTTCAGAAGATAGGAAAGTATTAAGGGTGAATACATACCTCTATTCATTCGGCATTATGCCTTAAAGTAACAGGCAGTCACTGATGTAAATGGATTGAGTTCTGAAAGTTTGTACTTGGGAATTTTTTTCCATAAAATATATAAATAATATTTATTACGTATATTGGCCTTGTTTTTTCCTAACTACATGAAATATTAAACATGTCTTTGGAATCACCCTGCAAAACCTAACCATTATTCATGGCACTATTTCCATGGGGCAATACAATTAATGTTAGAAACCTATTTAAACCTACCACTGGCAAAAAGAGAGACTTTTACTACCTTCTGTGACTCTGGAAGATAGATCAGGGATTTTTCTTTTCATGGGCTCTGGTGGAAGCACTTTTTCCTTTCCTCTGACAGCTAGTTTTACAAGCGGGAGGGGATTCGCCCCCTGGTGGTGATCACATATAAGCATGAAATATTCATAAACCAGGTGTTCACTCATTACAAACTGCTTATGCATTCCTTCACTCCTCCACCATGAGATTTTAAAATACATCTTTATATCTCCCCAAACATCTAGAGCATTAGCTTGCATCTGGAAGACAATCTGCAAGTTTGTTGAATAATTATTAATGACGCTGACTCTTCAGTGACAATTGAACAAGACTGAATGACATTCTTGCAAGCTCCTGGTATAAAATCATAAGCAAAAGGGATTTTCTTCCAATATGAGTGCACCGATATAGGATTTACTTTAAAGTGGCTCCCAACAGTACTAATAAATTTCTAACAAACTAGTCCCTAAGTTGAAATTTCTGTGCCCAGCTTTTGCAAACACCACACCCTACACACACACACACACACACACACACACCCCCTACATATCACATTTAATGTTCCAGTTAAACTGGTCTTCTTGTCATTCCCCGGACACAATTTTCACTGCCCCTCCCCCTTTGCCTTTATTTATGGTTTTCCTTTGGCCCTACTGCCTAGAAGGGATTCCCTTTTTCTTTCTATATTCCCTTAAATCTCATGGTCTAACACTCCTATCTTCTAGCAATATGAAGAATAATTATTCCACCTTTCTTTCCTGAGATATATTGAGAACCTAGAATATCCAATGCTGGGGACATTGTGATCTCTTTTGTCTTAAAAAATGAAAACAGAAAACAAATCAAAAACATTTTGTCTGAACTACCCTGCCTAAATAATTAACATCTCCTTATATTTTAGCTTATCTCTAACTTTCTATTCCACACAGTCCAAAACTTTATTATATAACATCTTGTTCAGATGTTTCTAAACTAGATTATAAGTTCCTGGGCTGAAAACTTTTCCTAAACTTCTTGTACTTCTCCATTTATTAATTTACTCCAGGGATTGCTTACCAATTTATTCATTTGTTTACCTAATTCACTCATTCAATGAGCACCGATGAAACATAAATCAGATATTTTGATAATATATTTGGTTTATTGTGCTTAGTACAGGGCTATTTTTCATTATCTGTGAGATGGAAAGCTTGTTGCTATAAAATCAAACAAAAGTAACCATTAAATGGTGTTTGCCAATATCCTGACATAATGATCCTGGTTCTGCTTCAGTTTAGCATAATCCCCTTACATCTAGTTGAGATCTTACTGTATGTGTCAGCCAAGAGGTGTAGTGAGGAAAAACATGGACCTTGAGGAACAAGAGTGGAGATGTTCATGCCTGAAAGCTTCAACTTTTCACTGTGAAACATGGTGCAATGTCACCCGCTGAGAATGAAGATGGCAGCAGGGAGCTTGGGACTTAAGGAAAAGTGAATAATCCCTGGGAGGAAAGCAAGAGACTGCTCCCTAGAGAAGCACGAAAGGATTGCTTTGAAGGTCTCACTGAGATTTGGGGACCAAAAACATATAGTAACAACAATCTGTGTTTTCCTCCAGTAACATTCAGTACCTAGGGAGAGGGGCAGAAAAGACCAATTAATTCTACGTTTAGCAGAGGTCAAGACTTGGAAGGCTGATACCATTGGAGGAAATAGTTGGAAAGAGACTTGTAGTCAGGGAAGGGAGGGAAGCGATGAGGCGAGGAGGAGCTTGAGGGACTGAAGAACTCAATGGGGCACGGTGGGTGAAAGTTGGACCACTAAGGAGCTGTGGGCAGAGATTATTTTTGTATTGGAGTTTCCAGCTTCAGAAATGAAGCTGTTCTTCGTGAGAATGAGGTTGAGGATGGGTGGCTCATGGAGAATGGAAGTCCAGGTTTTGTAAGTTAAGGAGGTGAAGTTGAAGCTTGATGGATTGCTCACCAGATGTGAATGCTGTCTATAACTATGGCAGGAACTCTGGAAGTCACGACTCCTGTGAGTCAGGTGCCAAAATCTTCAATAAATGAAGACTGGTGGGATGGGGAGAGTGGTAGAGCCACATGGCCATGAAACCCAAAGAAGGGCTATTAGAAAAATGCAAAAGGGAATTTTGCCTATTAGTGAAGCTTAATTGGTTTATAGTTTGCTTCATTTTATGAAGCTACTTAACTTTCCCATTTAATAAATCAGAAAACATAAGTATGGCTGATAAGTGTGCCAACTGAAGAATGTCTCTAGCCATCCAGCTCTACAAGGATTGATTCATTAACCACTGAAGTTGCTGACCTTTAATACACCTTGAAAGGAGTTCAGGGTGGACATCAGGAACGAGACACTCTGTGCTCTGGGAAAACTGGCAGAACAGGCCTTTAGACAGTGTGATATTTTCAGGAGAAAGTTTTATGAACCCAAACTCATGCATCTTCCCATACTTAGAAAAGCCCTAAAACCATTAACTAAGGTGCCCTAAAACCATTAACTAAGGTGTCTGTTCTTCATAACTAGCAACAAACTTCTACTGGGATGTGTGCTTGGTTGCTTGCACCCTCTTTGCCCAACTCACATATATACTGACCTCCCCTTTTACCTGTTGGAACAATTTATCAGAGCTATCTGAGAGGCTACCTCCTGGGCTATAGTCCTCAGTAAGACACTGAATAAACTCAACTCACAGCTTTTACATTATGCATTTTTTTAAGTTGACAAGTATATCAAACGTATACAAATTCAGAAATAAATACTCAGAAAAAAACTTAGTTCTATTGTTTTCTTTTAATGAGAGGCAATTTATCAGCCATCATACATTTCCTATCTCATTTAAAAATATCACAAACTGGGGCCTCCCTGGTGGCGCAGTGGTTGAGAGTCCGCCTGCCGATGCAGGGGATACGGGTTCGTGCCCCGGTCTGGGAGGATCCCATATGCCGCGGAGCGGCTGGGCCCGTGAGCCATGGCCGCTGAGCCTGTGCATCCGGAGCCTGTGCTCCGCGACGGGAGAGGCCACAGCAGTGAGAGGCCCGCGTACCGCAAAAAAAAAAAAAAAAAAAAAAAAATCACAAACTGATATTTTGCTAATGTATTGCACTTAATCAAAATCATATTTTGTTTTATCTAAGCTTCGGGTAGCATTTAAGTGTTGTCCTGGGAAACTTGTTTACAAGGATTAAGCCCAAGATTAAATATTTTAATGACTAGATGGGGGGATGTTTTCTTTCTTCATCACTTCTCACCCAATTTAGGATATAAAGTATAAATCTTTTTGCAACAAAACTCCTTGAGAATCAGAGTCTGATTTCAAAACTAAGAAAATGTCATATTAAGTTTTTTAAACTTAAAACAGAAGGATAGTATGGAAACTCAAAGTGATAATGTTAAAGGCTAGGCATAAATCTTTATTTCTTCATCCCCTATAGGAGGAACTCTAATCTGCTGGTTAGAATTTCACTGTACGTGATCTCTATATTGTAAGAGAGCCCATAGAGAGGGCTGTTACCTCCATCATTTATGCTCCTTTAAATTCTCAAGAATATCACTGGACTTAGCTAAATAATAATCAGGTCACTACTGAGAACTGTTCCTTCTCAGCTAAGCAGTAACCAGGAAAGATCAAGGCATATAGCTACAATTCCAAGGGCATAAGGCACAAGCAAGTTGTTCTTCCAACTGTTCCCTCAAACTCTTGTGGATTTTTAGTGCATGGAACTGAATTAAATGACAGGAATTTGCAGAGATAACCAGCCCAGGTCTCTACAAAAAAAGAAAGAAAAAAAAAGAAGGAGGCAGTGAATCCCGTTAGTATCAAGTCAGACATTTTGGCCGGGGCTGGGCAGGTTTGGTGAGGAATGGAACCAGACAGAAGAAGGGGCTGCACGTCTGTAGAGTTGGAATGGTGACCTGGTCCTGGCTGGTGCTCTCAGAGTTTCCACAGGACTATCCTGATTGTGAACTTGAGCTTCCTGTTAGGCCCTTGAACTATGCAAGAATGCTTCCCAAGTGATAACCCTGGACTCCTGTGCCTCAGCCCAACTCTACACCTGCTCCTCCAGGCAAACTCTCCACCTCATCCGTCACCTCATCACTCTGAATAACTTCATGGAACACATCAGTTATGTGCCATGCATACTAAATTAAAATCTCTTTTAGGCCTCATCCCCACCAGCATCAAATGGGGTGATGTGGAAGTGGAGTTCCCTTGTGTCTTTGAGAAGGCTGAGGTTGACTTGAAGGTAAGTCTTCATCTTTGCCCTTCTCTGATTCCCCAGGTGCATGCAATGGGCGTGAACAGTGAGGAACCTGAGAGCTCGCTCAAGATTGTCAGGAATGCCATCTGAACCACCAACCACAGTGGCTCTCCTGCCCAAGATTATCCATGAAACTTTCACATCGTGGAGGACTCACCATCACAGTCCATGCCATCAACGCTACCCAGAGACTGATGGTGGCCCCTCTGGCAGACAATGGTGTGAGGGTCATGGTGCTGTCCTGAGCATCATCCTTGCAACCAAAGGCACTGCCAAGAGTGTGTTCTGGATATGACCTGCCATCTAGAGAGAGCTGCTAAATTCGACAACAAAAATGTGGGGGAGCAGGTGTCAGAGGGCCCCTGAAGAGCATCCTGGGCAACACTGAGGACTAGATGCTCTCCTATGACTTTAACAGAGTCACTCACTTCTCCACCTTGATGCAGGGCCTGGCATTGCCCCCTCAGTGACCCTTTTGTTAAGCTTATTTGTTGGTATGAATTTGGCTACAGCAACCATGTGATAGATCTCATGGTCCATGTGGTTCCAAGGAGTAAGATTTCCCTGGAAAACAAGCCTAATAGCCTTGAGGTAGAGGGAGGTTCTCAGCTTCAGAGAAGTCCTTGCCTCACCTCTAGCCCCCACCACAGTGAGAAACTCCCATCCCCCACACAATTCCCATTCCAAGCACCTGAAGAACCCTACCTTGTCCGGTACCATCAGCACAATCAATATGATACACTGTACCCAGAGGAGGGAAATCTACATGAGTTCCCCTCTGAGAATCACATCCAAGCTCTTTAGTATGGCCTTTCTCTTCCTAATTGAGCTCTCAGATTACTTTTCTGTGCTCACTTCTAACCATTCATCCAACCCAATATCCTATACTTCATCCATATTGACCTATTTGCTGCATTTTAACAACTCTGTTTTAGTGAATACTATTTCCTTTCCTTGAATGCTCTTTCTATGATCTTTGGCTACCTGACAGATGACGGCTAATCTTGAGGTAATTAATGTAACAGAGTGTCAAAGAAGGGAGTCAGAAAGGGCTGTGGAGAAAGGTCTTGATAATGAAGAGTTAGCAGTATATTATTACTCACTGATAAGCAAATCACTGAAGATTATTGGTTGTGAAATAGCTAGACATATGATGTTACTGAATGACCCAAATGTCACTTCTTCTTCATTGTTTTCCCTATCCCCATTCCCCACCTCCTAGTAAAATATCTTCCTGCTAGAATTATTTCCTCCTCTACTATAATGAGAGAGCCAATCCATCACCTGTGAGGTCTTTCATTCCTAAGGTTCTAACAAAGAAATGAAGCTTCTTCACTTCTAAGGTTCTCATTTCTAAGGTTTACTTAGAAGGATTCCATTCCTTCCAGCCTCTTCTCTGAGTCCTTATAATATTATATTCATCTTTCCCTCTTTATTGGGGTCTTCCAGTCTATCTACAATTATGCACAGATGCCCCCACCCTGAGTCACTTGACCTTAGTTCCCTGCTAGCTAACATCAGTATTTCTAAACTTTCTCACCCAACTGTTTCGGTGGGCAATATACTGACTGGTATGTCCTCTGTTTTGTTATTAAGGCGTTTCTCCACTGCCCCTTTCAGCTTCCTCCTTCATGCTTTCCACTGTTATCCCAGTTCCCTCAAGGTCGTCTAACCAAAAAAAAAAAAAAAATTGAGATACCAAATGCAAGGCCTTACTTTAATTTCTATTTGACAGATGATCTATCCCAGCTCTTGAAATGCTCTCCTCCCCATTGTCTTCTTTCAGGACACCACAACGCCCTTGTTTTCTCCTATCTTTTCAAGTACACCCTTCAGACTCTCACTTGGATTCCTCCCTCCTCTTCCTCCTTCACCCTGGATATACCCTGGATTCTCATCTCTTTAATAGATATTTTACTTTCACAATTTTAGCTATGATTCCTGTATGGATTAGTCCCATATGTAAGTATTGACCTCTCTACCAAGCTCTGGTTCTGACTTCTGTCTGCCTATGGGATGCTTCCACTTATGGATACCAACACTTGGCACGACATCTCTACAACTAATTTTCATTATCTCTTTTCCAAAGACACCCGTGTGTCTATGTCTTACATTTCCCTTCCAGAAGAACCACACTGAAACCATGACCAAGAGATAAAGAGCTCTGCTACTTTTAAAGGCTTCCAAAAATGATAATGTCCTAAGCTTCTTTGGCAAACAAACTTTATAAACCAGGCTACAGAGAACTGAAGGAAAATGATGATCCTTTTTCGTCTTAAGGTAGCTAGAGTTCTGTATTTTAAGGCTATAGATTAAAAAAAGGCTAATTTTATAAGGAAAATCCCTTTTAGGGAAGCACATAAAGAGATTTAGATAGATTCTTTAAAAGACAAGAAAGGCTTAAGAGTACTTACCTTAGAGGGATTATTTATGTAAGATATAAAGCAAAAAGAGATCTTGGAAAAATAAGATGCTGTATGAATGCAAAGATTGTTTCATTCTAATTATGTTAATTTAATTCATTTACTCCATGGGGATCATGCCTTAAAGATTTCAAAAGATTTAGTCATTTTCCTCTGTTACAGATTTACTTTAAATCTTTATCTCTTCGGCTATCTACCTTTTTGCCTAGAGGCTTTTGGTACAAAATGTTTCCATTAGAAGAAATATTTGACTAACCCTTTATAATATGAAGAGAACAACATCTATTCTGGATTGCTAGCTGTTCTCTGAATAATAAATCTTCCCGCAGTTAAAAATGGATAATTAAGGTCTGTTTTAGAGACTTGATTTCAGAGAAAGGAAGCTCAGTAATTAAAGTGAGAATGAAAAAATGAAAATGAAAACTGATCAGGAGTGAATAACAATTTTCCACTTCCATTTAAAGGAATCTCTCAGGCACTAAATTTTATTCACATTGTCACAGAGGCTACTCAAACTATTTATCTGCTTTCCAAATAGTCTTAGACTTTGGGTAAAGGAAATGTAAGCTATGTTATTTTGGCTCTATAAGATAAACAGGAATGAAAAGCAATTCAGAAGTTCATGTTGCAGTGGAGGTTGAGAAAGAGGGAAAAAAGAGCAAGGATGTGTTGAGCAGGAGTAACTGGCCACGCCTCTCTGCCCATTTCCTCCCCACAATGGCCTCTTCCTGGGAGAATCCCAGGCGGGCAAGGTCACTATACCAGTTTTAAGGTTGCTGTGTCTTCAAAACCCATCTGCCTCTCAACATCCTTAAGCTGGCAAGGAACTGCTGGTCATAAGGGGCTGCTGTAGGTCTCCAGGACAGACTGTTCTACAAGAGGACCAAAGATGTAACTAACCGCAAACAAGGATGCCCTTTATCCACTCTCATGGCGTGGCACTCAAATACATTCAACATCATCGTGGCTTTTAGGTCAGCCCTAACAACAGGAGAGAGGCACCAAACTCCTGTGAGAGAATCCCAAAACACCTGAACCATCCTCTACAAGAAAATCTCAAAATCTCATGGAAACTATCAGGAGAGGACCACAAGACGAAAATAAAGCTCTCTTTTTTTTTCTAGACTAAAAATGTTGACATTTCCAACGACAATCCACAGCATTCACACCAAACTAAATTGATTATCTCACTTGTCACCTTCATAGAAGTTTAAGTTCTACTTGAGATGACCGGAGAACAGCTTAGCAAAAGTCAAACAAACTAAAACCAAAACCACTAATTGCTCATTATCAGTTGAAGGAGTTTAATTTTTACTATAACCTCTATTCCCTAACCTCTGTTTAATGAAGAAACTAAAGTATTAAATATATCAATCTGCATAGGTAAGTCTTTAATACTTACAAAAAGTCTAAAGATAATCAAAACAGCCTATTATTAAAGGTTACATGTGGGAGAATTGGGGGGTTTGATGATGCTCTTGTGGACTCCAGGTAGGCTGGCTCTAAATAGTGTTTGGTTACACATCTGTGCATGTGTTCAATCTGTTTGCTAATCTTAAACATGCTATCGATGTCAACTGTTGTATTTATGTTAACTTTTTTTTCTTCAGATAGCTTTAAGTGGCATACAGAGGTATGGCTCTCTTTCCAAATGATTTTTGTAAAATATAATAGAAAGATGGTGTCCAAAGCATTGGATAGTTTGTTTTTGTTCCACTATTTTTTACCATACATGCACAAACTCAATTGGTATAATATACTTGAAACTTCTCAGAATAATTACTTCTTTATTTTGATGTCTGAGAATTACAAAGTACTGAATAGGACACAATTCCTGATGCCACAGAGGGCAGGGAGGTGAGCCCAGAGCTTCTGTGGGTTGGCTCCAGCCAGAGCCCTAGCAGGGTGACATGTGGGTCTGAATGGCAGCTGCCTCACTCCAGGCAACCAGGGGTTGCAGGTCCTGCCTCATGGAAGCAGAGCCTTGCTGGAAGTATGTGCAGACCTGAGGCACCTCCCTGTATGCGTAAAGTGGCAGCTTGGACCCCCAGTGACAAGTCCCTTGAGTGAAGTTCCTGCATAGCCACTGAGAGTGGGGGCAGCTCTCCCCAGCATGGCCGCTGCTACCCAGCCCTGCAGAGTTGATCCCTTATCGAGAATCCTGATTTATTTTCTAATCTAATTTGACACTCTCTTTTAACTGGCAAGTTTGGACCATTTACATCTATTTTTATTGCAATATCCTTGAAAATATTTCTATTGTTCTATTTTGTGTTTTCTATTTGTCCTGCTATTTTGATGCTTTTTCTCTCCCTTCCTTTTTGCCTTTTGATTCCATTTTTTAAAGTTACCTAATTTCCTTCTGAAATGTTGAAAGGTATTCACTATGTTTTTATTTTATTTAACCCTTAACTTCATATTTATATATAACCTAAAATTAAAGTTAATATCTCCACCTTCCTCTAACAAATAAAAGATCTTATAAAGTTTTAACTAAAACCACTTGCTTGCCAGATACCCTTACCCCATTTCCATTTTGAACTTAATTTTTTTTACCTGCAAAATTAAATATTTTTATCATAGACTCAACATTTTAGATTTAACCATATGTTAACCTTTGCTCATCATTTATTCTTGCATCTCAGACACACCTTTAGTTCCTTTTCTTCTTCCTAAAGTAAGTTGTTTAGAAGCTTTAATGAGGATCAGTTGGTAATAAACTCTCCAAATTCGTTTGTTGAAAATGTCTTTAGTTTGCCCTCATTCTTGAATGCAATTTTAACTAGATATATATTACCAGACAATTCTTTTTTTTTCAGCATTTTGAAAATATTGTTCTCCATCTCCATTGTTGATGTTGAGAAGTCAGCTCTCTCACTAATCAATAGAGTCCCCCAAAGGGTGGTCTGTGGAGCTTGTTAGAAATGTAGATCTCAGACCCCAGCCTAGACCAATTGAATCAGAATGACTGAGATCCTCCAGTGTGTATTTGTTAAGTAAAATCTCTTAGAAGATGTTCAAGACAAGTTTATATTACTTAAATTTTCATATTGCAATGTGTTTCTTCGACAAAAAGGTCCCCATGTTATATTTTTTGTCAGTATGCAATAACTTATTTTTTAAATGCTTCTCAGTGAAGAAACAGCCAAGCTGAAAAAATCCAAGATCTTTGACTTTAAAATTAATAGTTATATTCATAGACTCCACGGAAAATCTGTTTCCTGATAGTTCAGGGACCTTTCATCAAATTTGGTGATTCAGCTATCTTCACAGAAAAGAATGTCAGCAGTTTGGGAATACTGGAACAATAGCCTCGTCTGTGCCCCTCCGTGCTTCCCCTCCACTGGCAAACAAGAGAAGGATAAAAAGCTTGAGCAGAAATAAAATCAGACACAGAACCTAATGGGGGAAGAGGCATATTTTTCCTTACCGTGCTGATGGATGAATGGGAAATTTAAGACTTGAGTGTTTTAAAAGCTGGTGCTTTTAAGACTAATTTTCTGTAATGACAATATGTCTGCCTGCTATGTAAATAAGAACCTGGAATCAGACACGTCTGTCATAATGAAATGTGACACAGGGGAGATTAGACAAAAGCTTTCTGTACAGTGAGATCTTGGATAAACTCTTCCTCTGACTAATAAAATGTTCAATTGTTTGAGAAGCTTGCACTGAGACTGGGATGGCAATAGGATTAGATTGTTGCAGGAGTTTTGTATGGATGAGTTATGCAGATCCAACCTGACTAGTTCATGAAAGCTCAGTGGAGGCTGTAAAAATCTATCTGTCAGCCATCGCCATTATCTGCGTAGGGGTGCGGGATCCACAGGGAGTTGAGGACTAGTACCTGACATCATTGTATCGGTTTATTTACATCGAGGAGCTCTTTCTGAAGAAATCCCTTTTCTCTTTCTCTCTCCATCCAGAAACCCTCATAAAACAGGCAGAAACTACTGTGACCTGAGCCTTCCCATGCCTCACTCCCTCTCTCTCCTGTAACTTCCATCTCTCCCTTTCAGCTGGCTCTTTCCCATGAGCCTAAATCTGCACACGTGTCTCCCATCTCAAAAAAGGAATTAACAGAAAACAAAGGAAGTCCTCTTTGAATTCTGCCTACCCACTTGGCAACAAGTTTCTCACTCTCTCCCTTCACACTCAACTCACTGAAAGAGTGGTGCATTTCCATATCCTCCCTTTCATTCTCAAACCTGTTCTAGCCTGGCTTCTGCCTGGATTCGGCTGTGAAATTCCTCTTGGTAAGATCACCAACAGCAGCAAGGTGGCAATGTCTTAGTCCTCACCTGGCTGGCCATCTCCAGGGCACCCAGCTCCACTGATAACTCCCTCTCTTCTGGAGTTTCTGTACTCCCTTGGCCTCCAGGACCGCACTTCTCCTGCTGCATCTCACTTCCACCTTCTGCCCCCATCGCCTCTTCGTTGATCCTCCCATTAAACATCGGTGAGCCCCAGACGTCATTACGGGGCCCCTTCTCTTCACACCCACAGCCTCCCCACAAGGCTGGGAATCCCAAAATATGTTATGTGCTGTTCAAACTCCTTCTTCATCCATCCTCACATAGATGTTCCACAGACACCTCAAACTCAATGTGACCAGAAAGGCTTTATTAAAAAAAAAAAAAAAGGGGTTTCCTTCTGTATTTCTTATCCTCTCAGTTGCTCTAAACAGTAACCAAGAGATCAGCTTTGTCTCCTCTCTCTTCCCCAAAGTCTAGCCTCAATATCACTGAGTCCCGTGGATTTCCCTCTGTCTTACCTATCCCCTCTCTCCATTCTCATTGTCACTGCTGTAGTTCACACACTCATTATCCCCTGGCTGGAACACTGCCTCCTAACCAGTCTTCCTGTCATTATATTTGCTCCCTTCCAGCCCATTCACTTTACTCCCACCAGGGTGATCTGCTAAAGTTGCAAGCTTCAATCTGTTGTTGAAACCCTCTCTACTGGACATAAACTTACGCACCCTCCCAGATCTTTCAGCCTCCCTGTCTCCTCAACCATGGCCACTTCCAACCCCTCAGTGCATGCCTGTGGAGATCTTCTTCCTGAACCCAGGGCCTGGATCTTCTAACTCCTCTCCACCACTTCCAGACTCAGAGGAAGCACCACGTGTTAGTCCAGGTCCTCTGAGAAGCAAATGCCAAGATGCGAATAGACATGCAATGCAGATCTGATCCTGACAGGAGAGAAGGATGAAAGTGTGGATGGAAGTGTCCTAGACTGCAGTGCAGTTCTAAGGAAATTTTGGCAGCGCCACTGGGAAGTTCTCAAGCTAAATCTCCTGTGAGAGGAGTCCCCTGTCTCCCAGGAATAGATCTGTCTTAATATTTCTGCTATGATCAATCACTGGGGCAGAGAAGGAAGTGTGGCCTCTGTACAGCACAGCATATTTTCAGACCCACCAAGCAGTACTGTTAGACAGACATAGCAGCAACCCAATGTATGACGGAAGTGGCACATTTGGGATGGGGCTGGAGCAGGTCCAAAACTATGAGTAAATTACCAGTAACTTCTGGTCCAGACTGCCATGCTACCTACTTCTACCATATCAATGCCTCTCCTTCAACCCATGGACTTCCACTGACCAACTCTCAGAGGAAGAAAAGACAGGACTGGCTCACAGATGTATCATTATGCTGTGTTGGTGGAGCTGGAATTGGACAGTTGTCACATGAGAGCGCCAACTGTCAGTAACCCTGAAAGATGGTCTGATGTGGATGACTGACCTTGTCCAGCCAGTGCTTGTGCAATAGGCCCATGACCAGACCAGGGGTGACCAGGGTAGCAGGGATGAAGACCATGCATGGGCCCAATAACAAGGGCTTCTTGTCTTATGGCCAATCTGATTATAGCCACTTTTGAGTGGTCAGTGTGCCAGCAACAGAGACTGAAGCTGCGCCCTCAACACATCACCATCCTTTGAGGTGTCATCCTACAGCCTACCTAGTGGCAAGTCAATGACATCAGAGCTTTTCCACATTGGAGGAGAGAGTAATTATTACTCCATACCAACACTGATACAAATTCTGGATGTGGGGTTGCCTTTCCTTTATCATCACCACCACCAAAGCGTTTACAGAACACTTTATCTCTCAACGTGTTTTCCACACAATGTTCACTCCAACACGGGACCTTTTCTACAGCAAAGGAGGTGCAGAAATGGGCTTGTCACCAGGGGACTCACTGATAATACCAGGTACCCCACCATGTAAAAGCAGCCAGACCAACAGAATGATAAGCAGCCTGTTGAAGGCTTAGCTATGGGTCTAGTATCTTGCAGGGTTTGGTTGCTGTCTTCTAGGAAGTGATATACTGGCCAAATCAATAGCTGATATATAGTATTATGCCTCCAACAGTAAGAATATATGGGTCCAAGAACCAAGTGAAGTAGAAGTAGCCTCCTCACCACATAGGGGTCCATTTGAAATATTTGTGCTTTTATTCCCTATAATCTAAGGTTCTACCCAATTAGAGGTCCTAGTTCCCAGGGAAGGAGCATTTCTGCCTGTGTGAATAATGAGTTTTATTGAACTTAAAGTTAACGACTACCTGACCACTTGGGGCTTTCATGCCGACAGTTCAACAGGCAAGGAAATTATTTACTGTCTGATTGATGTAATTAAGGAGTTGGTGTTGACCCTCCACAAAATGGGTCATAGGGGATAATATCTGAAACCCAAGGGATTCACTAGGTCTCTCTCAGCACTGCCATGCCCACTGATAATGGTTAATGGAAAATACAGCAACCATGACCCAAAAAGTACAGGACAAATAAAGGGTCAGTCCACTTGAAGTTCTGGGTCACTCCAGCAGGAAAGCAACTTAGACCAGCTGACAGTTGGCCGTAGGTAGGGAAATACAGAATGGCTGATAGAAGTGAGAGATGATAAATGTCAATTAGAGCCTCAGGACCAGCCCACTGTAGCTTATTCCACCAAGCCACTTGCCTTAAGTGTCTCTGCAAATCACAACTAGTCACCATCTTGAAGGCGGCTCTGTGACTGTTTGACTTGGGGAAGCAGTGAGCGCAGCCTGTTCCCACAACAATGGAAGCCCTGTAGAGTATGAGGGAGCCACATACAATGGAAGGTCACAAGCAGATGTGAGGAGCACAAGAGGTCATTTATATAGGGCACATCCTATACTGGCCATTTGTTCTGCCACAATGACGAGTTCCATGTGGGCTCACGCAGTCCTGCTGCTAAGGCAGACACCTGGAGTCTCTGGTCCCTCTTCCTAGTCCTAGACTCAGATGGAGCACCACACTATGAGGCATGGAACCTGGCTCTCCAGAAGGTGCCGGATGATGCAAGCCAGAAGTGCAGGGAGTTAACATTCTGCAGGTGAACTCTTCAATGGGAGACAAGAGAAGGGAGGGTGCTAGCAGATGAACTCCCTCTCCATACACCCGCTGATGGACAGCTTTGAGACACAGTTTTTCTGTATAGCCTATTTGGGGGTGTTTCATGTGGCTGAGAAACTGGCTGTTTCTTCATGAAGCAATAGCCAGCTCCATAACGTAAGACATTGTGTTAGCTCCCATCCGTCCATGACTCATTTCACTTTCCCTCTATCACACTCCCTGACATTACCTTTCCCAGGACAGCATTAGCATTTAATCCTTGCCTCGGGTTCTGTTTGGTAAAGAACCTGGGCTAAGTCTCATTTCACTGCTTACTCTACCTAAAGAAATCCTCAGATATGGCTCGCTGACATTTCCAGTCTCATCACGCGATGGTCCCCGGATCTCATCCTTTGGTAAACCAAGCAGACTAACTGACAGGTTTCTGAGCTGCCCCCTTTTTCACAGCATCTGCAACTGCTCTTTCTTCTGCCTGGACAGTGCTCCCCTAGCCACTCCCTCTGTGAACTTCCAACCATGCCATGAATCAAGTTGGACAATAGTCAATCCAGTACTTCACAAAATATCATTAAAATGAACGAGAATATTTAGAAGCCTCTTTTGAGTCTCCTTACTTAATACTGAAAGATTAAAAAGACAAAAAGCTACATATGATTGGATAAATACTAACTCTTCCTATTATGGTAAAAATACTTGAAATACAAGGAAACAAATATGGAGACAATCCAAAACACATTCATTTATCAGCAAATATCATTGAAAGATTCTCAGCAAACACTGCTTAAAATGTAAAGAGATAAATGTTAAATTGTACATTACAGCAGGTTTTCTGTATATATAGAAAAGAGTAAAGATATTCCTAACAAGTCAGTATGAGATTTCTAGTCGGGTTCAAAAAAGAAATACAAAAATAATTCATTTTCTTATGGACAACTAAAGGAAAACATGTACCAAAGAAGGTGTATTCTCAACAGTAACTTCTTTAATAAAAACAAAGATTTATGGAAAAATATGCTTAATGGAATAGCTACTTTAAGTGGAATAAAAAATATTCTGGGATAAAGTCACAGAGACATTTCCACATATGAAACCCTGCACTGCTTCATTCATAGTCAAGATGTTACAGCAAAGAAGTTGAAGCCTGAAGTGTATCAAGTGCTAGAGATGTCAAAAATATAGTTACTTTCTATGAAGACAAGACCTTTAAAAGAGACTCTTTCACAATACTTTGTAATGATGTAGGGAATAACCATGATAATCTTTTGAATGACACAGAGGACTCTGGGGTGCTATTTGTGGCAAAATACATAAAAGACTTGTTGACTATCAAGGTATTATACATCTCTATTATACAAACACCATGCTACAAATTTGCTGTCTTTCTCTGGGATGACAAGTGGCTGTCAGGATATGCTGTTTGGAAGATATTTTCAAAGACATAAACACCCTTAATCACTTCCTTCAAGGTAGAGTTGCCATTTTGATAATTTTGATTTTAATAATGAGTTGAGAAAATAACTGCTTCTTGAAAGAAACATACTCTGGGGAGAATATTGTGAAAAATGAATGTTTGAAATTATTTCCATAATTACCTGATGAGACAACTGAAAACAATGTGCGCTGTCTGTAACAACTCTCTTATGTGCTCACTTTTAAAAAGTTGAAAATAAATATTTCAAACCCATTTTTAAATGATCCACATGTGAGATTTCAGTGAAATTATATCCATTTATAAAAATACAAAAAATTCAGGACCTTTTGATGACTTTGAACAAACAGTTGACTGATATCAGGGAAGATGGACATCTGGTGGGCAATTTTCAACTAAAATCTTTGCATAATCAGTGAATGGAATTGAAAATCCAGCATCACGACCCAGCAGGCAAAACCAACCATGAACATCTCCAATTTGGATATACGTATCTTTGTGAGGTATCTTTTTCACTAGGACCACCATTAGATCCAACTATGGAAAGAAACTGAACTTATTATAGAATAATTATTATAGAAGTTAAAATCATGTTTTTCAAAAACAATGTAGCATATTCAATCACAGGGATATGCAGTGAAATTTTTTAAATATAATTGCTTATTTCATCTTTGTCTTATTCTTTAAGAATTTCATTTTTTTTTCTGTTTGGTACATAATTCATGTATATAATAAATAAAAATACATGACTACTTGGCAACGATTTCTTGGATATGATACCAAAAGCACAGGGAACAAAAGAAAAATAGATAAATTGGACTTCCCCAAAATAACAAACTTTTGTCCATCAAAAGACAATATCAAGGGAGTTCCCTGGTGGTCCAGTGATTAGGACTAGGTGCTTTCACTGCTGTGGGCCCGGGGTTCAATTCCTTGCCAGGGAACTAAGATCCCGCAAGCTGCACAGCACAGCCAAAAAAAAAAAAAAAAAAAAAAAGACAATATCAAAAGAGTGAAAAGGCAACCTATAGAATGGGAAAGAATATTTGCAAATCTGATAAGGGATTAATAGACAGAATATATATATATATATATATATATATATATATATATATATATATATATATTTTTTTTTTGCGTTATGCGGGCCCCTCACTGCAGTGGCCTCTCCCGTTGCGGAGCACAGGCTCCGGACGTGCAGGCTCAGCGGCCATGGCTCACGGGCCCAGACGCTCCGCGGCATGCGGGATCCTCCCGGACCAGGGCACGAACCCATGTCCCCTGCATCGGCAGGCGGACTCTCAACCACTGCGCCACCAGGGAAGCCCAAGAATATATTTTTTAAAACTGCTGCAACTCAACAACAAAAACCAAACAACTCAATTTAAAAATGGGCCAAGTACTTGGATAAACATTTCTCCAAAGAAGATATACAAATGGTCAATAAGCACATGAAAAGATGCTCAACATCACTAGTCATTAGGGAAATGTAAATCAAAACCACAATGAGATACTACTTCATATCCATTAAGATGACTATTCTTTTAAAAAAAAAGAAAGAAAATAACAGGTGTTGGTGAGAATGTGGAGAAATTGGAACCCTCATATATTGCTGATGGGAATGTAAAATGGTGCAACCACTGTGGACAACAGTATGGCAGTTCCTCAGAAAGTTAAATATAGAATTATCATATGATCCAGCAATTTCATTTCGAGGTATATACCCAAAGAAATTGAAAGCAGGGACTTGAACAATACCTGTACACAAATGTTCACAGCAGCATTATTCACAATAAGCCAAAAGGTAGAAATAACCCAAATGTCCACTGACAGATGAACAGATAAACAATTATGATATATACATTCAATGGAATATTATTCAGGCTTAACATGGAAGGATATTCTGAGACATGCTGCAATATGAATGAACCTTGAAGGCATTATGCAAAATGAAATAAGCCAGACACAGAAGGACAAATATTGTAAGAGTCCACTTATTTGAGGTACCTAGAGCAGTCAAATTCATAGAGACAGAAAGTAGAATGGTGGTTGCCAGGGGCTGGAGAAGGGGAGAATGGGAAGTTATTGTTTAATGGGGACAGTGTTTCAGTTTGGGAAGAGTTGGCTGCACCACAATATGAATGTTCTTAAAGTCACTGAACTGTACACTTAAAATGATAACTTTTACGTTATGTATATTTTGCCACAATACAAAAATAAAAAAAGAGTCCATGATCAAAATGTATGTATATCTGAATGATAGATAGACAGTAAGGGTAGATGATGGAGACTTCTTTATCCTCAGCACAACACATGTTCAATTAATTCTTGTGGAAGGAAGAAAGGGAGGAAAGAAGTCTGTCTTGGAAATAAGGCATAGAGGCTTATTTCCTGTGTCTCTCTTTGAAGGAAACAACTATTGGGCACCTTGAGTGATACCAGCAATATATTATCTTGGTACATAGAGACTTTTCTCAACATCTATCCTGCCCTTCTCCTCCTTTCCAAATTCTGTTCTCACAGTGTTTTCAACTTCACAGCAGCTGTCAGATTTGCAAATGCTAAGTGGAACTTGTGATAACTGATAAGCACGCTGCAGTGAATGTGGTAGGAGAACTCTGTGCCATGGTTCCTAAGCACGCAAAAGGAGCGACATTCAGGCAAAAGTCTCCCATGGAACTTACATGCAGAAGAAAAGAAAAGTCTATCCGTGTGCCTAACACCACGCAGGAATGACTGTCAGGTTCAATGAAGTAAGTTTGCTGATCCAAGATCCGGAGCCTATTTATGATGAATTACCATACACAAACTTTGCCTGCTCAGTTTTCTTCTCCCAAAGTCTATGTTTGGGACCTTATTTTAATTGAAATCTTTGGAATTAAATGCTATTAACAGTATGACATACAATATGGGGTAATTCTTCTAAAAGATAATGAAATTTAAAACCCTATAATGCTTTCAGCTTAAAATTTTGTTCTATGCCTAGGGCAAGTGTCAAAGACAACCGTCTCCTTTTATTAAAGATCACTTGGAGGACAGATAATATTTAGTATGTGTAATGATAAATCTACAAAGAAAAAGAAACATCAACAGGCTGCTGTTAGAATCTGTGGTATCCCAATGTTTAAACACTAAAAAACCAGTGCTAGTCTTCAGATATAAAAGTTAGTGGAATTCTTCCATTAAAAAAATGATATTCTGACAGTACATTCTTATATAAATATTAATGCATTTTCTTTTACAAAAAAAAATGAAGTCAGCAACTCTGCTAGCTAGGATACAAGATTTAAATGCATAGGGAGGAAATAAAATGTCATGGGAATATGGGGTTGAAGAATCCTTGTTTTACCATTATTTTAAAGTCTCCTCATTACAAGAACATATGGCAGGGACCACATCATTTTTGCTCATTTCTATATCCTTAGAACTTTTCAACAATGCCTGGCACTCAGTAGGTATTTCATAAATATTTTTAAATGTATAAATAAAAGAACAAAGTTAGGCATCTATTAACTGTATTTCAAAGGAAAATTACCAAAATAGGCCACAAATTTGTTTACTTACAGAACTGAAACTCCATCTCACTAGAATGACATGCTTGGAACATGACTAGTTAGTGGCAGAGTCTAAAGGTAGACTAGTCTTTTCATTCCTCTCCCCTGAAATTTGTGCTAAAATCACTTAATCTTAGAGAGCCGAGCGGAGCCTGACCCTTTATACTATGATATCAAGCTCTTCTCTAGCCATTGCCCAACAGCTAAAGTAGGAAATAGCAAAGTGGAGGATGGGGGCCCCAGATCTCCTCACTCACTAGGAAGAATGGAAGAGGGAAAACTTCAACAGAAGTGGGAGCAGATGCTGAAAAAGCAAGAAGAAGAAGAGGGGGATACAGGAAGACTCATCCTTACCTGATCTGAGGATTCACCACCGTTTTCTCAATTCAATTCATCCACTCTGAATTAATGTTCTCTAGGGTCCTTTTCAGTACTAACTTTCAATACCAAAGAACTGAATACAATCTTAAATATTTCTTTTCTGCACCGAATGTATACCATAGTATTGAACTTAAAGGAGATGCACTGCTATACACCAAGACAAAACTGATGTTTCATAAAATTAGGATTGTTTTTCCAACTACAGTTTTTTGGGTAATATGTAGTTACATTCCAAGACTTTCTAAAAAGACTAAACAACTTTTATGTTACTGAAAAAAATTAAATAACTTTCCATATTTGCTCAAAAACATGTAAGAGAGGAAAAAAATTTGTAAAGCACAAATAATATTTAGATCCAGAAAAGAGGAACATTGTATTTGTTTTTAAATGTGTTATAAAAAGTGATGATCTAGTTAGAAAGCACTGGTCAGTGTATATGGTAGAAAAGCAATGTCTGTTCTTCTGCCATTTCTTCAGTTTTAGTAGAGCTAATGTTGAGATTTATCAGCAGCAGTAGTCAAACCCATCTGCAGGATTTGCTAATTCAGTCATGAAAATAAGCATAGAGTTCAGGTATCAGGGAAGAATACAATGGTATTTCCCTCTTTTATGTTTCAAGTATTTAGTTTTTGTTTTGTTTTGTTTTGATGAATGAAAAGGTAGTTTAATGTCAAGAATATGTATCAATAGATTTTTTATACATCTTTATTGGAGTATAATTGCTTTACAATGGCGTGTTAGTTTCTGCTTTATAACAAAGTGAATCAATTATACATATACATATGTCCCTGTATCTCTTCCCTCTTGCGTCTCCCTCCCTCCCACCCTCCCTATCCCACCCCTCTAGGTGGTCACAAAGCACCGAGCTGATCTCCCTGTGCTATGCGGCTGCTTCCCACTAGCTAGCTATTTTACGTTTGGTAGTGTATATATGTCCATGCCACTCTCTCACTTCGTCCCAACTTACCCTTCCCCCTCCCCGGCAAGTATTTAGTTTTCACAGGAATCTTTATGGGGGTGGGGAGAGTTGAAAGTGAAAATGAGAGTTGTTCCCAAGGAAATAAGTGCCTTGCAGCCTATTCAATATAAGACGGGGTGCCCTTCTTCCAACATATACTCAGCAAATGCACGCTGATATTTTCCTCACCTGGGGTATTCTGTTCGGAATCTATTTCTATATAGCAGAGACTGTTATACTGGCCAATCCTTTCCAAAGTCTATCTCTTGAGAATTACAAAGAATGTTAATAGATCCTACAAGCAAAACAAAATCTGTAATCAAAATGTGTGAAAGACCCTGGCTGAAAGAAAATTCCTTTGCTCCCAGTTTTTCAGACTTCCTCAATATGCTAATATGAATAGAGAATCTCCAAGAGGGGATCTGAAAAGCAGTGTTTTCCAAAATTTTTGGCAGCTTTTTCCCTCAAAGCTTCCCTCTCCATTTGTGTCAGAAAAGGCAGCCCAAGCCCTTCTAACTCTGTAGTGGAAATCAATTCTCGTATTACTTCCCTATTCAAAATCTGTCAGCACTTCAGGGTGTTTTAACACCAAACTCTGATCTGGGCCTGTACATATGGCTCCTGCCTAAATCTGCAGCTTCTCCCCTTACTTCTTCCCAGTTCAGCCCCTAGAAGGCGCTCTGCCCTCTCTGGGCCTTTGCAGCTATGCCCCTGCTGCAGAACTGCCGGCCGCCCTGGGAAAGGCTTCTCTGCCCACCCTGGGGTCTGCGTTCCTGGTGTCTGTGCTTTGGTGCCTCCCTCCCGACTGTTCACTTCTGTCTCTCACAGGCCTTCTGCATCACAGGTGCCCTATAAATATTCGTTGAAGAAAGGGATGGATGAATGACGAGTTTTCACCTAACAGAAGTGATGGGGAGGGGGAAGGGAGGAGTTTAATGTCAACAGGATGCTAAAGAACACTGCTATTCAACTCCTGGTTTTCCATGTGATACATTATATGCAGCCTCTTTGAATCACCAAGGAACTAGCCAAAACCCTAACCACTTACAGTAAAGAGAAAATTTCAGTTTTATTTTTAACTATATTAGACATATAAACATCCTACAGAATAAAATCTACACACATATATTCTTCCACCCATGAGTGAGTCACTCTTCTAACGATTCTACTTTTCCATTACTACTAGATTCCCTTTCTTGACACTTGAGGACTAATTAGCAAGAAGCTGATTTTTTTTTTCAGTATTGTTTTTTTTTAGGGGAAGGAAAAATAATGATTCCAAATAAATATCAAACCATTGTAGAGTGGTACATTTATGCCTCATGAAGCTGGACATACAGATCCAATTGGGTATTCGGGGTTCAGGATTTAGGAACTGGGATACTGCTCTGCAAATGAGCTAATATCACCAACCATCCGTGACTCCATAACTATGCGGCTCCATCCATGCACTTGGGCAGTCCCCAGAGTTGTGCTCTCAAAGGCCTGCTAACACCACTATAGAACTGCTAATGGATTTTCCCGTTTCTCTGCTCGAGTACAATGGAAAGACTCTGCGCTAAAACTTCCAATTAGTAAGAAGGAAGAAAAAAAGTGCAATAATTTTCTGAAATCATAAACTGGGAGGTTTACTTTCTACTTCCTCATTCTGTTTTCTTTCCCTCTCCAGTTTAATATAGTTTCAAAGTCAAATTTAAGACATGTCCTAACTTACTATTTATATGGATTATGGTCATCATGGCTGCATTTATGCATAAGGTAATCATCTATTTGTTGTGACCACCTATAGGGTGTGCTTCCCTTCTCAAAAATAATACCACTCCCACCTATTCTGAAACCCTGAAAAATTGAGAGCTGTAGTCTAAGATAAGACCTGTCTTCTTGGAGAAGTTCGTCAGGTGTGGCCTTATGTAATATAATGCTTTATATTAAAATAACATTTGACTCACATATAGTCACCCAAGTCTGAAGGCACTAGATACCTAAAGGGTCAAATTGTTTGGAAAAATAAAACTGTATCCCTAAAGATTTCACTTCACAGTTTTGTTTAGTGATAGAAGTGGTTTGAATTTTATATATATATATATTTTTATATATATATATAAACAATATATATATATACATAATTCATTTTTGTCTGCCCACTTAATCTATCATAGTGCTAAGCACTTCATAAATACTTGGTGAATTGAATAAATCAATATTCTTGACACTGACAAGATCTTAATTTTTTTAAAAACAAAATGAAGCAAAAATCAGAACATTTGTTCTGCAAAAGATAGAATTAATTGGTGTTAAATGTATCAGAAATTTTGATTCACTGTGGCTTAGAAAGATGGCCCCCAGAGTAATGGGATGAATGTGTCCTGATCCTGGGATAATGCGAACAAACTGCGCTAAAAGAAGCAGGTTGGGTTTGATTCTGCTCTCAACATATAGGCAGTGTCTGGGCTGGTTTGTCTGACACCATATCTCTATACAAGTTAGTGAACAGAACATTGAATTAGGTATGATCTTTGCTTTACATACACTGATTTAACACTAGTTCTCTCTTTCTATATTACCAATCCTGAGGCAAACCGAAATATTTCTAACTGAAAACATCACTCATGGCTCTTGAGAACACTTACTCCAAGATGTTGTGGTAGGTTGAAAAATGGTTTCCTAAGAGGTATCCAAGTTCTAATCCCCGGAACTTGTGAATGTTACCTTATTTAGGGAAACCAAAATGTATGATTAAGTTAAGGACTTTGAGATGGGAAGCTTATCCTGGACTATCCAGCTGGGCACTAAATGCCGGCACATCCCAATAAGATACCTTAAATGCTTTAAATGTATCCTTATAAGAGAGAGATTAGAAACAGACATAAGGAGGAAAAAGTAATGTAAAGATGGAGCAGAGACTGGAGTGATGCAGCCACGAGGCAAGGAATGCTGGTTGCCACCAGAAGCCAGAAGATGACAGTGTTCTTCCCTAGAGCCTCCAGAGGGAGCGTGGCCTTGCCAACACTTTGATTTCAGACCTCTAGCCTCCAGAACTGTGAAAGAATAAATTCTGTTGTTTTAAGCCACCAAGTTTGTGGTCATTTGTTATAGCAGCCACAGAAACCTGTGGTGTAGTTTTCCCTCAAAGAAATTACAGACTAGGAAGGGCAATAACACAGGTTCATAAATGATAGTCCTTGGGGACTATTACAGAATTACTCAGAAGGATTTTTCAAAGATATGCCCTTGTGAGTCACCATGTCACTAATGCCACCCTCAGGTGTGTTGAGGAGAAACAAGGCTGAGAGGAAATGGTATAGACCCAGCTTCCCAACCAGCATTCCCACAGCACTGTGCCTTCAATGGGCTGCAGATCTGCTACAAGAAACTGATCCCGCAAGATTCAGTACTGCTGGTAAGTTGTTGAGGGGTCAGAGTTCCTCAGTCACCTCCAGCCATGAGCAGCTTCAATGTGAAGTTCCTTGAAGAGTGGCTAAAGCAGAGTGGGATCTGATGAAGTTCCCTGTGGAACCCACACTGTTCCATGGTGGCCATCAAGAACTTGAAGAGATCATCATTTCAAAAGTCTTGGTTAAGAAATGAATGCAAGTCATTCAAGCATAAAACCTGTTAAAAGTAAGTTATATTCACAGAAACAAACTCCAGTTTCTCAACGAAAAGTTTAAAAAAATATATTTTTGGAGGTTTTCATTCTATTTCTCTTATCAGACTTATATAATATAAAGAAACTCTAACAAGTTTTTTCCACCAAACCTCCCATGTACTTGTCAGTGAAAAAAATGTTGCCTGCCATATCAGTAAACAAAGGACGCTGCAGCCATCAAGCCATCACATTACAGCCACCCCACAGTGAGCCCTGAGGGAACTCAGGATAGAAACAGGAAGCCTGCCATCAAGCAGTCAACTGCTGCAGCCACCGCCAAAGGTGAACCCTGAGGAGACTCAGAATGAGAAAGCACAGGATCCTGGCCCCAGATAGCTGAGGTGCATATCAAAGGAATGATTTCAGTGAGCCCAGACTCTTGCATCTTCCCATACATAAAAAAGTGCTAAATTCCTTAACTTGAGATACCTCGTTTTCTTTAATTAACAGTAACCTTTTGAAGTTCCGACTACCTGGTCTTTGTTGCAAAAACTCCTATGTATCCTGGCTCCTCCATTACCTCTTTGGAGCCGTCCCTCAGAGCTATCTGAGAGGCTGTGTCTGGGCTTAAGTCCTCAGTTTTGTCTGCCAAATAAAACATGATTCTCAACTTTTAGGTTATACATTTTTTTCAGTCGACATAGTCATCCTAAAATTCCCTCTTGTTTATCCCCAGTGTGCCATAATATCATTTTTCTGTGTGTGCTAGGATATAAAAAAAGGTTGAGAACCACTGAAATAGATATTCAAGTGGCTAAAATCAGATCCTTGTAGAATATCTACATTGCAGGAGAGGGTGGTGAAGAAAAGACACAGAGGGAACAGGTATCCAGCATTTGGGAGACAGACAAATGCCTCAATCTACCCCCATGAGGTTGAAAATTTCCTCAAAGGAAGTGGGTTTCAATGCTGGGCCACCAAAACAGATGATAAATGTCCACAACAGGTCAACGATGTCAAATGTCAAAGAAAAGTGAAATAAAGACTGAAAGGTATCCACTGGATTTGATCATTAGAAATCACGGGAACTGCTGGCAAGATCAGTGCCAGGACTGACATGAAAAGGCCAGCCACAGGGAGCGGAGGTGTGAATGGGAAGAAAGGAGATGGGCACAGAAAGAATAAACGGTTCTTTTAAGGTTATCATTGGTGGTAATGAGAGAAAGATAGTGGAAGGGGAGGGGACTAAGGATCAGAGGCACTTTGTAAGCTGTGAGACTTGAGTGTGTTTACACTTTACAGGTAAATAGCCAGTCCAGGGGAGAGTTTAAAGATGCAAATAATTTTAACTGTGGATGAAGGAATACACTTGACAGTGAAAAGTTCCTGAAGGAGCTGAAGGGGATGAGACTGAGCTAAAACTAAAAGGGTTGATCTTGGGCAGGTTGAGAAGGCAGCAAGGTTGGGGAAAATAACTTTATCAACCAGAAATTAGGAAGTTGAAGTGGCTCCAGCTGGAATATTTCTTCTCTCTGTTTCCCAGGGATGCAGACTGAAGCATATTAGAAATGAAAAAATGCCATTGGGTTTGGTCCTTTGTGACCTCTGCAAGGGCAGTTTTAGTGCTTCATTGAGCAGATATCTATCATACTGGTGGACGGAGCACTAGACTGGAGGTCCTGACACAGGAGTCCTGGATTCTAGATGTAGCTCTTCACCAAATTAGCTCTTCATAAGTGAAGATACCTTTTGGGGACTTGTTTCTCCAAAATGAAAGGGTTCGATGAAACGATAACTACATGGTCATGTCCAACACTTACAATTTTTATCTACTATATATAAGGCACAAGGCTGGCCATAGTATGAAATATAAGGATGCAGTAAGAGGCAAGGATTGGGCCCTCAGAGGCATCATTGCCCCAAAAAGCAAATTATTACTAGTAAAAAGTCATCCTGCCAGAGTCAAGGTCACCTGTCAGGGGAAAAGCATTGAAATTTACATTTGAAGGGAAAATATGTGACCAATTTCTGGTATGATTTTTTTTTTTTTTTTTTTTTTTTTTGTTGTGGTACGCGGGCCTCTCACTGTTGTGGCCTCTCCCACTGCAGAGCACAGGCTCAGGATGCGCAGGCTCAGCGGCCACGGCTCACAGGCCCAGCCGCTCCGCGGTATGTGGGATCTTCCCGGACCGGGGCACGAACCTGTGTCCCCTGCATCGGCAGGCGGACTCTCAACCACTGCACCACCAGGGAAGCCCTCTGGTATGATTTTTTAAAACTCCTTAGTATCAAACTTGGGCTGAAAATTTCAAGACTCTGACCACTAACAAAGTTATTTCTCAGTATGAAAAATCTGAGGAAAGAATGAGCCATAAATGTAGGGGTCTTACTAAGTGGAAAGATTTGTTATTGATTTGAATATTCTGAGTCTGTCCTGTGGGATGTTTAGCACAACACACTTGATGGAAAGTTGTGATTACACATGTCATATTTTTTAAGACAAAATAGATCTGCCAACTCCTAGGCTAAAGGAACAGAAAATATAAGCACACATAACGAAGACTAGAAATTTGATATAAAAAAGTATTATGTTGTCTGATACATCATCCCACCAACATGTTCATTATAATTCATTCTTTTGTTCTATCCTATTCAGAATTTCTAGCTGTCTGTTTGTAAGTTGATTTTACACCTCCCACCACAAAGCTTGGAGACAATGATGAGCATCTTCCCATACTCTAAATGATGCAGTATGAGGAGGAGGACATTTCTATTTCTTTAATCTCTATTGAAATGCTCACATGGTTCATTTGTTCAGTTCCAATTCTTTGGTGTCTTGTCACTCCTTTTAAATATACTGATGTCTAGCCTGAGCTCCCTATCCCAAAAGGGATCCTTAGTATATCTCTGATTAGATTGCAAGGGCTACCAATTAAGCTTTGAAGAAGAGGTATGTTCAAAGGAGGATGGACTATTAATCTAGAGGTGTGTCTGTACCATTCTAGTACATCATATCAAGACCAAATCACCCACCATCAGTAACTAATTGTCCGTTGTGATAAAGTAGTTTGTGGTCACTTACCTCCTCCCCCTCCCCAAAGTCCCTGCTTCTATGTCTAGCACCTCCAAGTTTCTTATAAGAGCCCAGATTAAAAGCTAGACCCCTTGCTTGGCATCATTCCTGAGCTTCATAGGAATGGACAAGATGAGATGAAACAAATCCAAGGAGTCAGGGCTGGTCCTGGTCTCTGAGGAAGTGGGTGCTGAAGTAATGGGCTAGATCACGAGCAAGAGCTAAGCTCTCTTTCCTGGACAGAGCAGATGAAGCAGGTAGTAGGCAGCTATGGACCAAAAACTGCATTATGGGCTAAGGAAAAGAGGGAAAGTGCAGGGAACATTTAGTCTGGGGTTGGGGGGATAGAGGTATAGGAGGCACAGTGTAGAGAACTGATGAAAAGTATGGCTTTATGATTTATTGTTTATGGGAGTGAGAAAGAAGGAAAAGGGAACAGAATGATGATTTCCAGGTTTTTAGTTCCATGGGTGAGGTATTTGCTAACAACTAAGATATGGAATAAAGAGCAAAAATGAGTTCATCGGGTAAGATAAAGAATTTAGTCTGGAATATGTTTGTGTGGCTGTGGGATATCCATGGAGGGATGTAGATCTGACAGTAGGGTGTATGAGGCTGATATACAAAGGAAAGGTCTCCCCCAGTGCTCACTGCAGCCCTATGTACAGTAGGCAGGACATGGAAGCAACCTAAGTGTCCATCGACAGATGAACGGATAAAGAAGACGTGGCACATATATATATATGGAATATTACTCAGCCATAAAAAAGAATGAAATAATGCCATTTTCAGCAACATGGATGGACCTAGAGACTATCATACTGAGTGAGGTAAGTCAGGCACAGAAAGACAAATATCACATGATATTGCTTATATGTGGAATCTAAAAAAATGGTACAAATGAACTTATTTACAAAACAGAAATAGAGTCACAGATGTAGAAAACAAACTTATGGTTACCAAGGGGGGAAGGGAAAGGGAGGGATAAATTGGGAGATTGGGATTGACATATGCACACTACTATATATAAAATAGATAACTAATAAGAACCTACTGTATAGCACACAGGGAACTCTACTCAATACTCTGTAATGACCTATATGGGAAAAGAGTTTTAAAAAGAGTGGATATATGTATACATATAACTGATTCACTTTGGTGTACAGCAGAAACTAACACAACATTGTAAATCAACTATACTCCAATAAAAATTAATTAAAAAAAAAAAGAAATGTCTATCTGAGCTGAAGGTATTTGGAGTAACCAGAATCCGAGTGTATATTATTAGAGCTAGGAGAGCAGAAGACAGCAACCAGAGAGTGTGGACCTGAGACGAGAGGAAGGTCATGAAGGGAATTCTGGGGAATACCATGGAAAGGCCCACAACAGCAGTGGTAAAGGAGGTCAAAGATATTAGAAAAACCAACTAAGTTGTCTGAGGGAAAACAGAATTTCTAGAAGAAATTCACATTCCACAGAGAGGACTGATAAGCAAAGGACTGAAAAGAATCCTTTGAATTTAGCAATTAAGAAGTCACTGGGAAACTAACTGAGGGCAGATTGATAGAGTGTGTGGAAAGTTAGAGTTTAAGATATTTGGAATGGAAAATTCCAATGACGATAAAATCCAGTGGGGAGAGGTGCATACCTAAGGAGTAGTGCATTAAAACGGAAAGTAAAGATCAATAGAGTTAAGGTCACAGAACATAAAACCAGATGTGTGGTTGAAATATCCCAGGATGGCTCTTTGTGTAGCTGGGAATCACTGAATGAAGTACCAAAATCTCCCGGGGATGTTGCAGATAGCTGGCCCAGCAATTAAAAGAGTTAGGAGGGAGGGATAGAGGGTGGTGTGGTCAGTTTCCAAGCATTAAGTGAGGACAGGTACTGCCATGAGGGGATGGGTAAAATAATGGGAATCAGCAAACGGGGAGCCTGGTTGATACGGAATAACCCCACTCTCCACCACCAGCAGCAGGGCTGAAATATCAGGTGTCAGAGAACAAGTCCTTCCTGTCGGAAAGAGCTGAAAAAGAAATGGCATCTTGTAGGAAGGAAGGGTGAAGTGAACGTTCTATGAAGGTGTTAAAGCAAAAGAGGGGGTTCCTTAAAATAGAATATGATTCCCAAATACCTAGTCATAAGGACTGTGGGCCAATAAAGTGTGAGAGTCAGAGGGAAGGGCACTGAGCTCAAGAGCAGAGGGTACACATGGAAGAGATGGGAGGTGATGGGGATGAGATGAGGAGGATGCGGGGATGGAACTGGTTGACCTCAACACCCAGACTCAGGCACAGGTTGTTCGGGTGTCTGAATGGACCTGGCATCCCACATGGACCTCGCTGAGGTGGGATGGATGGGTTGCACCTCCTAGTTTCCTGGCTGAGTTTCTTTTCTTCCTCAGAGAAAATGGTTAGAAGGAGAAGTGAGATTTGGCAATTGAGAGAGTTTTGTCCTTAGAATGTGACAACTAAAAAATGTTGCTTGCCATCCTGCTCTACAAGGATTGAGTCATAAGCCACTGTAGCTGCTGACCTTTAATACACCCTGGAAGGAGGTCAGGGTGAAGATCAGGATAAGACACTCTGTGCTCTGGGAAAACTGGCAGAACAGGCCTTCAGATAGTTATATATTTTCAGAAGAAATTTTTTATGAACCTGCATTTTTGATCTTCCCATTCTTAGAAAAGCACTAAAACCATTAACTGAGATTACTGTTTCTTGGTGACTAGCAGCAACTGTCTACAAGATGTGTGCTTGGTTACATATACCCCCTTCGCCAAAATCATATATATGTATACTGACCTCCCCCCTTACCTGCTGGAAGAGTTCCTCAGAGCTCTCTGAGAGGCTGTCTCCCTGGCTACAGTCCCCAGTAAGACACTGAGTAAACTCAACTCACAGTGAGTTTTTTTTAAGTCAACAGATGGTTAAGTGAAGAATGCTATAAACAGATACCAGCAGTCCGTCTCAGCATTTGCACATCCTTTCTATCCCCTCAGGGTTACTTTTTCCCCATGAATCACTATCATGGCACCTTTTTATAAAGCTGGTTTTCCTTTGCCAACTTGGCTTCTTTGAAGATAGATCGACTATCCCATTTTGATGCCCAGAAGCCAAGGAACAGTAATTGATAGGGGTGGAGAGGGAGAAGGGGAGGTCAGTGAATGCCTAAGAGGGCGGCTTAGATGGGGAGAGGTCATCAATAGAGGAGGTGCTTGCTTTTTTCCTTCATTCTGTTTTCTTAAAATTTGCAACAGTGCAACAAGGGTCAAGAAAGAAGTCTCATTACTCTTAGCGTCCCTTTTCCTCTTTCTCATCAAGTTCCGCTTCCTTCAGAACCCTCAAAAGTCTCCTCCACTATCTCCCTTCCTTCATGCACTCCTTCATATTCATTGAGTATATTTGCTTGGGCAAAGCCCTGAGTTTGTCGCTGAAGGGAGCATATCAAAATGTCCTTAGTGTAAAGGGACAATGACAGCTGAGAGGCAACAGGGAGAGAGAGCCCTGGAGACGGACTAAGAAGGCCTGGGTGTGAGCCCTAGCTATTCCATTAGTAATTTTATGATTTTGGAAAAGATACCTAACCTGATTACCTATCCAATGGAGATAGTAATACCTACTTCAGAAAAATTTTATGACAATTAAATGAAATATGTCAAAGTACTTCTGAAAGTATAAAACCCCATAGGATGGAATGTGGTAAGTGGAGCGAGAAAGGTCCCAATAGAGTGGTTTGGATAATATTCACAGGAGAGAGCACACCACCACCTGACGTGACTGCTGATACTTTCCTTATGCTTTTACTATTTACAAGATACAAATCACAGCTCCAAGTAAACAGTCTCAGAATTTCTTCTCAGGTAAAGTAGCCAACAGTCTGCTTGGTGGTATTCTGTAAGCTAAAATTGTAAGTCACAAATACTTATTCTTTATTCCTAGTAAATGGCTTAAATTAGGCAAGATTCAAATAAATAATTTTATGTATTGAATCATGGGATAAACAGAAACTTCCCACAGAGATAGGAAAATCTTGTATATCTTTAACCTCAAAGAACTTCTGATGGTGACAACATAAATGTCATTGTGAGTGAGAGTTGAACTTTTTTTCATGTATTGCTATCTTAAAACCCCTTACACCATTCTAAAGTTCCTTCCAACCCCCAAATCTGAATGCATGAATAATTTTTGAATTGCAGCAAGTTTTCACACTTCTGAGCAAAAGCCAACTCCATTACTATTTTATAATCTGAACTTTTGTTTCAATTTTTTGAAACGGAATGCTGATTCCAGTCCAAGAAAGGCATTTTATCTGAATTGCTTAGGCACTCCTTATTCATATTTGTGAATCATGGGTGCAAAAACACAGACACAAAACCTGTCAGAAAATGTGAAAGTCTTTAAAAACACCTTTATGTGAGAAATCATTAACATAAGATGTTGAGGTATGAAGTAAAATGAATTGCATAGAAAACAGCATAAGCAGACATTACTCTTAAAGCAACTTATGAAGGATTTGCATTTATTTAAATGAGGCAAACAATTGCTAACATGTATTGAATATTTGCTGTGTAGTAAGTACAGTGGTTGCCACTATACCCTTATTAATTCACTTAAGCCTCACAACAACCCTATGGGTTTGAGGCACCACCAACCTGTTTTCCACAGCAACTGTACCATTAAAAAAAAAAAAAAAAAACTTCCTTTTAATGTATCTAATTCGAAATGTTTAAAGAATGCAACAGTATTTTGATATTACAGTATTAACATAGTGAATGATTAAAGATCTGCACATCTTTGTAACAGCAACACATTAAGTTAAAAAATTACCTCAGAATTGGTAAATACAAAATTGTCAAACTCCTAGAAGCAGAGAGTAGAATGGTGGTTGCCAGAGGCTGGGAGGAGGAGGAAGGTACTGGGAGGTATTAGTCAAAGGGCACGAAGTTCCAATTATGAAAAATCAGTAAATCCTAGAGATCTGCGGTAGAGCCTATAGTTAACCAAAGTGTATTGTATACTGAAAAATGTGCTGAGAGGGCAGATCTTATGTTAAGTGTTCTTATCATACATACATTAAAATAATAATAGTAATTATAAACAAAGGGGTGGAAGGAAGCTTTTGGAGGTGATGAATATGTTTATGGCATAGATTGCAGTGGTGGTTTCATGGGTATATACTTATCTCCAAACTCGTCAAGTTGTATATCTCAAACATGTACAGCTTTTTGTATGTCAGTCATACCTCATTCGTTTTTTTTTTAAAGCAATTTGTGGGATGATATTTTGAGACTGAATATCTTGTTTTCCAACAACTTTTCTCCCAGTAGTTTTAGCCTCCAATGATGATTCTTGCCTGAATCAATTACGACAATAGTAATTAGAGCATGGTGATTTTCTAGTTCTGTCATTTTTAATATGCCTCATTTTTTAATATTCAGAAAAATATCTGGCTTTCAAAAGTAAGAACTCCCTTAGACCACGTGGAGGCTTCTCAGTGTGCTGAGAGTATAAATCTCCTAAATTTGATGCATCTGAATGCTCTACGGAAGGAGGAACAATCTTGTTATGTTCTAGAATAAGCACATATACAAAAAAGTTGTTGAGAGACTGCGTCCTTACTCTGCTATTATAAAAGTGCAAAAGTCTGATGATCTGGCCATTAATATGGATGCTTCTGCCTCTGGAGAAGGTGATCAGAAAACACAATAAAAACAGGACTATTCATGCTGCCATAGTTATAAATCACATTTTCAATCAAGCAGCTTTCTTCTGTACAGTTTCATTTAGTTTTAGCCTTTTCTTCTCAGTCACATGTGGATGATATTCTAGATGAATTAAAACCTGCTAAAAATGAGAATGGTACACACAAAGCCCTATGACTCATAGGGGATGAACCCCTAACACGATGTGGGAGCCCATGTCGTCCTCCACTTACACCATCTTTTTATTGATGTGCATCATCAAACAGAGCTGAATGCTTCATGTTCTCGTGTTTTCTGGTGTTGTACGTCTTGGAGAAAGATTATCGCTACAACAAACAGCCTGAAATTTCAAGCATGCTCTTTCCCTACGATAGGTCGCTGCTCTGGAACTTTAGCGCCTGGGATGAGTAGGAACTGTGCTCAGAACATTTCAGCCCTCCCATCTGCACTCGCTTTGCTCAGCTCTGGAATTTCTATTGCAACTCTCACAGTGGCCATGCACACCTGACTCAGGTCACAAGGAGGCCCTCAGAACCTTGAAAGTATCATCTTATTTCTCCTCTAAGAGATGTTCTCTTGGAAGGACCAATCAAGCTAGGAAATAAAATGAATGGTCAGGAAACTAGAAGCATCTCCACCCCTCAAAAAAATTAAGCTTGCATACAGCAACTTCTTGATTGTTTCTAATTATTTCATATTTGGAACATATAAATGCCTGAAATGATGGTGGTGATTTGCTTCCTGTAGTGCAAACCCATATTTTAAAATATTTTATATTTATATATAAATAAAGGATTAAAAATATATATTTAATATTTTGGTTTTTATATTTTGATATCATCAACATTTGGCCCATTAACTTTTTTTTGAAAGGGTAATTAAAAAAAAAGATTTAGTTAAAATGATATAAATATTAGCATGGAGAGTTTGTCTAAAGAGTGAAGATGGTCTTCCTCTTATGGACAGGTATTGCTGTCACATAGTTTGGGCTTGGAAACTATGAGAAACCTTACGAAATTGTTGAAGAAATGGAAAAGCCCCTATCAACTATATTCCCAATTCCCAGCCCTCTGTGTGCACACCGTGAACCTTCACTAAAACACATGACTGACATCAGGAAAGAAGTCAAGTTAAGTACTAGTCAGGACTCCACTGGATTTAACGTAACAAACTAGCTTAAACAAAAATTGACTTTATGGCCTTCCCTGGTGGCACAGTGGTTAAGAATCCACTTGCCAAAGCAGAGGACACGGGTTCAAGCCCTGGTCTCGGAAGATCCCACATGCCGCGGAGCAACTAAGCCCATGCGCCACAACTACTGAGCTTGCGCTCTAGAGCCCGTGAGCCACAACTACTGAGCCTGTGTGCCACAACTACTGAAGCCCGTGTGCCTAGAACCCGTGCTCCACAACAAGAGAAGCCACTGCAATGAGAAGCCCGCGCACCGCAACGAAGAGTAGCTCCTGTCGCCACCGCAACTAGAGAAAGCCTGCTCGCAGCAAGACCCAACACAGCCAAAAATAAATAAATAAATTTATTACTTTTTTTAAATCAACTTTATTGGCTCACAAAAATGAAAAGTCAAGAGGCACATCTGGCAGGGTGGATTCAGGAGTTCAAACAATGTTATCTGGACTCTGTCTCTCCTTCCTCAGCCCTGCTTTCTTTCCTCTGTGTGTAGCTTCACCCTCAGACAGGCTTTTCTCATGCACCAAGAATGCTCACCACCTACTCTCCACTTACATAGTACTTAGAGGCAGAGATTTCAGAGGAAAAGACACAAGCTGCTCTTACCTGGCATCTATATATACATGATAAACTGTAATTTAAGAAGAAACAAAAACAGTCTGCTCATAAACTATTTGTATTTATATTTGCTAATGGGAGAAGACTTTTGAGGAGATGGCAGTTGATGGCAGAGGGGTGCACGAAAGGCACACTTTGGATGGTGCATTACTCTTTCTGCATCATTCTCTTCACCTTTCAGAGAGTTTGTGATTATCTTGCACTGAATATAGCACAGGAAAATATCATTAGTGCAAAATTATGGGTAAACATGGTAGTGCTTCAAAATGTGAAAATACTGCACATGTAAAGCAAGATCCTTCCACCTCAATTCTCTTACAGAGAACAGTTTGGATTCAGCAAAGTTGTGCAATTCACACTTGTTCCTTTGATATTCTCTGACTAGGAACTGTGTGTCAAGTCAATTGATGAGTGTTTTTGCCTGAAATGGAAATTTAAAATATAACTGTAATATATTTATTTAGTGTTATTGGGTTAAAAAAAAAGACATTAAGCTAGAAAAAAAAGAAGTAATTGTCCAAAAAGTGGTAGAATTTTTCAAGAGTTATTAACTGAGCATACATTATGTGAGGTAAGTATGTATTTGAAAGATTATGACTGAGACTTGTCCACAGTTGATGCAAGATATGAATCCTTAGGTTTGGGAAGCACAATGATCCTCAAGCAAGACAAATCAAGGAAATATACACCCAGACATTTCACAGGGAAACTGAAGAACACCAAGGGCAGGGAAAAAGTTTTAAAAGCAGCTGGAGAGAGAAGACAAATTACTTACAAAAAGACTATAGCTAGGTTGACAACTGACTTCTCAACAGCAATAACAGAATCCAGAAAACAGTGGAATAATACCCTCAAAGTTCTAACGGAAAATAATTGCCAATCTAAAACATATACCCAACTAAATCATACCTTAAGAATGAGAATGAAACGAGGACATTTCAGACAAACAACAACCAAGAAGGTTTTCAACCTACTCTCACTAAAAAACTTATAAAGGGTTAACTTCAAAAAGAGAGAATATGAGATGCAAGAAGAAATGGTTTGAGAAATATTTGAGTTTTTAAATTTACTTGTGTATTTTTGTAAATGAATTAGTACAGTATTTGCCCTCCTTGTTATGCAATTAGTAACCTTCTGTACATACTCATCTTTGCTTTGCCTTGTTTGCTTAACATTATAACCTGGCAGTATTTTCTCGGCAGTATAAAAAGCTAGTTCACAAGCACTTTTCAAGTCTATGATTGTGTCATGTTTGCTATTGTCTCACTGGGGATAGCCAGTTGCACAGCCAAAGTCAGAGTCAGTGTGGGAGGAAACAACCCAAAGATGTGGACAAAGGGAAGTGTGAGCAATTTGAGAGTCACTGCTGCAACATTCTACTGCCTTGTGCAACACAGATCCCACGATGTTGGCTCAGATGCCTGGGGTTCTGCAGGATTTGGACCAAAGATCTTGGCACACAGCTGCCTCTAGCATTCTATCCTTCATTCTGTAAAGGTAGAGACAGCTAGCGATATTGAAAACATTTCAATCTCTCTACACAGTAGGCCCTCACATAGTTATGCCAGAGCCACTGCGTAGAGGGACTGTGTGTTTTCTGAAGCCTGTAACGATCTGCAGACTGGGTCACACCTCTTGAGAGCAATTTCTCAAACCACTTGTAATTAGGAATGGAGAGGGTGGAAAGATACATCACCTAATAATGATGCTAATTAAATAAAAGTGCTTGACCCTTTGAGGATAAGAAAGTACAGTGGATAGGTACGCTGGAGCTGTTATTTCCTAGATTCTCTTTCATGCCTTGTTCTGTGTTAGCATAGGCAATGAGAGACATTTTGCTAGAGATTCACAAGGCAGAAGTGAGGTAGGGGCCATCTTTTTATGCTCAAAAGTTTAGGGCGGGGCACAAGGCACTCAGGTATACCATCTCACCCGGCTGATGAGGGCGGTAGGGGGGCCCACAACTGTTCAGCTCCTACAGGATCCTTCCTTAGCTTCTCCAACTTTCAAGTCAGGTACACGTTTACCTCCCGGACAAAGGGCGCCAGCACCACCTGCAGGACAGCCTCATCATCACGGGTGGAGGCTAAGTGACCAGTGTGCATTCTAGTCCTTCCCCGGGTGCTTCAGTTCAGCCTTGCAAGTTCCAGTTCACATCCGTCTTCCTTTCCCAACCATCTGCCCCAAGCATGTCAGGCCCCAGCAGCAGATACAGAAACAATACCGACTCACATAGACTTTCTAATCAACTCCCACAATGATATAAGGTCAATGTGTTTGTTACCTATGGCTGCACAACAAATTACCTCAAAACAATAGAAATATTTACTGTTTCACACAGTTTTTGTGGGTCAGCAATCTGGAATTGGCTTAGTGGGTACTTCTGTCCTATGAGATTGCAGTCAAGATGCCAGCATCAGGGAGTAGCTCCCTGGTGGCACAGTGGTTAAGAATCCACCTGCCAATGCAGGGTTCGAGTCCTGGTCTGGGAAGATCCCACATGCCGCGGAGCAACTAAGCCCGTGCACCACAACTACTGAGCCTGTGCTCTAGAGCCCCCGCTCCACAACTACTGATGCCCTTATGCCTAGAGCCGGTGCTCCGCAAGAAGAGAAGCCACCGCAATGAGAAGCCCGTGCACCACAACAGAGTAGCCCCCGCTTGCCGAAAATAGAGAAAGCCCGTGCGCAGCAATGAAGACCCAACACAGCCAAAAATAAATAAATTAATTAATTAAAAAAAAAGATGCCAGCAGCGGTCTGCAAACTTTTTCTCTGAAGGCCAGATAATAAATACTGTCGATTTTGTGGGCCATACAGTCTCTGTTGCAACTACTCAGCTCTGCTGTGAAGGGGCAAAAGCAGCCATGGCTAATGCATTTACAAATGTTTGCAGCTGTGCCCCGACAGAACTTTATTTACAAAAATAGGCAGCAGGCTGGTTGGCGTGGTGAGTCAATCTGCCAATCCCCAATCTAAAGGTTTAACTGTGGCTGGGGCATCTGTTCCTAAAATGGCTCACTCGGCAATTTGATGCTGGCTATTAGCGGGAGATAGTCCCTCATCTCTCCTGCTCAAGTGTCCCCAAAACACAGTGGCCAGCTTTCCCCAGTGAGCGATCCAAGAGAACATGCAGAAGCAGCAATGTCCTTATGGCCTCATAAGTCACATATTATCACTTCCATTATGTTCTGTTGGTCATACAGACCAAGACTAATACATTGTGGGAGGGGTCTACACAAAGGCACAAATACCAGCGATCACTGGGTGAGCTATCTTGAAGCCTGGCTACCGTATAGTCAATTCCCTAAAAGAAATAATACCCCCCTGGTTTTGCCTCTCTGGTCCTACCCTGACTGATACAGGAGATAGAATAGTATAAACTTTAAATGCTAACAACAACAAAAAACAGTCAATATGGAAAATTGCTTCATTATAGCCCAAGCAAATTCTAAATTAATTCTAAATGCCCATATCTAGACATGCCTTATCAAAAAAATAAATAAAAATTTAAAATCCTACAAATATCCAAGTAGAGAGAAGGAAAAGCAGCTTTCCTTAAAAGGACCAAAATTAAGATGCTTTCCCCAGACTTCCCTGCAACACTGAGTTCCTAAAGGTAATGGCAAACTTGTAAAGATTTAGAGGGAGGAAATGTAATTAAGAATTCTATTCCCAGCCCAAGTGTGTCCTTATGCAAAGACAAAGATCTAGAAATTAAACACCTTGTGGATACCCTGCTGACTGAGGAGATTCAAAATTAAGAACTAAAGAATAGGAAAACCAAAATCAGTTAAGTACCGGGACTCAGGCATAAATAACTGCTGTACATATGATCGCAAAATTCATTATAAAAACAAAACTATTGAAAATAAGGAAACAGGGTTAGAGAATGAGTAAGTAAGAGGGATCCACCCCTCTGATTAATGATACAAAGCCCGGGAAGTAGGAGAAAAAAAGGATGGAAAGAAAGGCAGATGAAACTGCCTCTTGCACGAGGAAGGAAAAAAATGCCAACATCTACACCAAGGCCTGAAAGAAAAGCAGGAGTTGGCCAGAAGAACGGTGGGTTTTCTGGTGGCCACAGCAGAAGCCCATCTACTCTGGCTGAGGTAAACAGCAGTTTATGGGAAGGATATCAGGATTTCATAGAAGCAGTGAAAGGGCAGGAGTGCCAGATTCAGAAAAACAGGCAATGCTGGGGGCTGGTCACCAAGGTCATCTGCACTGGTATCAAGCACTGCTCCGGGATGCAGGAGCCCTAACCAGGTGTCTGCCCTTGTGTCCTTCTGCCCTGGACTCGAGGTCCCCAAGGAGAGAGCCTGGTTGAAGCCGCCCGCTGCTGGCTGGAGGAAGACAGGACTTTCCGTGATGGCCCCACAGAGACAGCTCACCAGCCAGAAGAGGTTCAGGAAACCCCAGACTCAACAGGAAGAGGGTGGGTGTCAGCGCTCAAAAAACAGTAACTGTTCCCTCCCTCGGGGATGATGCGACCTGGTAAGGGGAGTGGAAGCCAGATCACAAAGGGCCTTGTAAGTCATGCTGAGAAGTGTGTCCATTTTCCAGATGAAAATGAGAAATACATGAAAGGTTTGGAGCAGGAGAGTAACAGATTCCATTTAGATTTTAGAAGGATGGCTCTGGCTGCTAAGAACATGCAAACCCGTGCACCAAACTGGTATGGCTTCCAGCAGCCTAAGGTCGCATGTTTGGAACAGTGATGAATTTTTGCCTGGAAAAGCTCCAGGTAACCAAAAGAACTTACCCTTGGTTCCAGCCAACAGCTGAGAGAGGCCCCTGACCTCCCTTTTCTGAGAGTATTTACTTTAAAAGCTTCAATTGTAAATCCTTCTTATGTCCTACAGAAAAGTCTGCCTGCGCCTCCCATAGCCCAAGAGTGTCTTTAAGGACCTCTAAGCTGTTCCTCTGAAATGTAATCCTAAGGACAGGGCCTGTCTCCCACCCTCTGTGGGAGGGTGTACTAACTTCAGTAAACGTGTTAGCAGGCACTGATGGCCGAATCACCCAGACAGGAACCACTTACTTGCTTTTTGTAATCTTTTCACATCCCTGGCTCTGCTCCAGCCCCCACTCACTCCCTCTCCCTACTCCCTCACTCCCTCTCCCTACTCCCTCACCCTCTCTCCCTACTCCCTCACTCCCCCTCCCTACTCCCTCACTCCCCCTCCCTACTCCCTCACCCCCTCTCCCTACTCCCTCGCTCTCCCTTTAACACACCCAGTCACCTAGGCACAGATCAGAGTTGAACTCGGGATACCCTGGGGTCTCTGCTTTATTCCAATAAAATCCATCTTTACCTAGTGTCTGGTTTTGTTGACCTTTGACACTGCAATGTGGAGACAGAATTGGAGGGAGACTAATTGGAGACAGTTGCAGAGATCCCTGTATAACAGGAGTGGCCCAAACCTAAGTAACAGCTCTGAGTGGTGGAGGAGCACATGAGGACTCAAGAGAGGAAATCAACTTAGGATCAGTGGATTTTGGTAACTGACTCTGGGGACCAGCCAAGAGAGCCAAAGTATCAGAACAGTGAAAAAAAATTTATGCTGAAAAACTGTGTTCCCTACCCCTCCAAATAATTGATATGCTCTATGCTACCCACTCATGAGAATGAGGGAACTGGTCATTTGGCTCAGAGCCGAATTTAAATCTCATTCATAGCAATAATATGGACTCTTGTCATTTGTGGCTTTCTTTTCCCTGATCCTGACTTTTACCATCTATACTTATTTTATTGTTACTCTGTGTATATCCTTTTTTGGTAAGGTGTCTAAAATACCTTAAAATGACAAAATAACCAAACAACTCATCAGCTCCATATCCTCAGTCAAAACCACTTTCCCCACTCTATGACCTAAATCACAGCAAGATCCTTTTTGACCCACTTCCTAGAGTAATGGAAATGAAAACAAAAATAAACAAATGGGACCTAATGAAACTTAAAAGCTTTTGCACAGCAAAGGACACCATAAACAAGACGAAAAGACAACCCTCAGACTAGGAGAAAATATTTGCAAATGAAGCAACTGACAAAGGATTAATCTCCAAAATATATAAGCAGCTCATGCAGCTCAATATCAAAAAAACAAACAACCCAATCCAAAAATGGGCAGAAGACCTAAACAGATATTTCTCCAAAGAAGACATACAGATGGCCAACAAATACATGAAAAGATGCTCAACTTCGGGCTTCCCTGGTGGCGCAGTGGTTGAGAGTCCGCCTGCCGATGGAGGGGAGGCGGGTTCGTGCCCCGGTCTGGGAGGATCCCACATGCCGTGGAGCAGCTGGGCCCGTGAGCCATGGCCGCTGGGCCTGTGCGTCCGGAGCCTGTGCTCCGCAACGGGAGAGGCCACAGCAGTGAGAGGCCTGCGTACCAAAAAAAAAAAAAAAAAAAAAAAAGATGCTCAACTTCACTAATCATTAGAGAAATGCAAATCAAAATCACAATGAGGTATCACCTCACACCAGTCAGAATGGTCATCATCAAAAAATCTAGAAACAATAGATGCCGGAGAGTGTGGAGAAAAGGGAACCCTCCTGCACTGTTGGTAGGAATGTAAACTGATACAGCCACTACGGAGAACAGTATGGAGGTTCCTTAAAAAACTAAAAATAGAACTACCATATGGCCCAGCAATCCCACTCCTGGGCATATACCCTGAGAAAACCATAATTCAAAAAGAGACATGTACCACAATGTTCACTGCGGCACTATTTACAATAGCCAGGAGATGGAAGCAACCTAAATGTCCATCAACAGATGAATGGATAAAGAAGATGTGGCACATATATACAATGGAATATTACTCAGCCATATAAAGGAATGAAACTGAGTTATTTGTAGTGAGGTGGATGGATATAGAGTCTGTCATACAGAGTGAAGTTGGTCAGAAAAAGAAAAACAAATACCGTATGCTAATGCATATATATGGAAACTAAAAAAGCGGTACTGATGAACCTAGTGGCAGGCCAGGAATAAAGATTCAGACATAGAGAATGGACTTGAGGACACAGCTGGTGGAAGGGGAAGCTGGGATGAAGTAAGAGAGTAGCATGGACATATATACACTACCAAATGTAAAGTGGATGGCTAGTGGGAAGCAGCTGCATAGCACAGGGAGATCAGCTCGGTGCTTTGTGTCCACCTAGAGGGATGGGATAGGGAGGGTGGGAGGGAGGCTCAAGAGGGAGGGGATATGGGGATATATGTATACATATAGCTGATTCACTTTGTTGTACAGCAGAAACTGACACAGCATTGTGAAGCAATTATACTCCAATAAAGATGTGGAAAAAAAAAGAAAAAAACACTTTCTTGTCTTCCTCACTTACTAATGGTGCCATCCATTCTCCCATAACTAGCTTTCAGACCTCATCAACTAGCAGTGACTCTTCCCCCCACCTTTCCTTTGTTGCTCACAATCAGATTGTCTGCATGTGAAGAAATTTTTAAATCAGTCCCCTCCTTTTCATTCCTACTTGCTATGAGTTTAATCTTTTCTTCTTGCTTAAAAATTCCATTAGCCTCCTAGCCAGTTTCTTCACACCTTCTGACTATGCACCATTCCCATATTAAATTATTTTTACTTTTCTGTTTTAAAACTCTGATGATGCACCAGAGCTGATAAATTAAGTTCAAACCCTTCATTCTGACTTTAAAGATTTCCTCTTAGTATATTATACTATAAAAAAAGCTACAAACACTTTTAGAATCTCCTAAACTGAGTGCACATGTGGGTGAGGTGCGGGGGGTCTACTTTTCTTTGCTTCATGTTTCTTTCCAGGTCCCAGATACCCCTGGCCTCTCACTCATGGAGAGGGAGGAAGAGTGAATAATGCTAGTGGCAGATGTGGGAGCTGTAGCTCAGTGGTTCCTCCCTCCTCCCTCTCCTGGGTGTGTCTGCCTGCTGAGAACATGCACTCTGGGCCTCTCTTAGACTTGACATAAGCTTGCTGTAGAGAGAGGCCTTGCCCCTGGGAGGGGAAGGGACCAGGGGAGTGCTGGGATTATTCAGGATGGACAAGCCCCAATCCAGTTCTGAGGTTTGGCATCAGGAATTCCATTGTTGCCACACACCTGAATGAATTTGAAGACCAAGACTAAAACATATGAAAATTGAGGTTTCTGGAGGCTGGAGGAATTGATTGGTATAATTTCAGTTTTGTGAGGACTATACCAAGCTCAGGCCATGCAGGGATTTTTAATCTTTTCACAGTTTTTCACAGCTAATACTCTGTGCTTGATTTTTCATGAAGTTGGCTCTTAGCTGCTTCAGTCAGTGTGAATGAGTTTAAGCCTCGGCTGCCTAAAGATTTTGATCTGCTGGCTTTGTGTACAGGCAAGGGCTCTGTCTATATTGCCTGGGCTGCAGGCACTGACCACTTCAGGTGATCTAGAACATTAGCCACACAGGCCTTAGCAAGGAAACCTGGGTTGAGGTAGAATTTACTCTGTGGGTAGCTGCAGATGACCTTGAACAATACATGGCCAGGTAGGTCTATGCCTGAAGATAGGGCTGATACAGGGATTTAACCATCAAGAGAGAGCCTTTGAGTCCCAGTGAAGTCTTGCCTTGAAAGAGGCAGAGTTTCAGCAGCATACTTGCCCACTTCTGCTGTGTTTTATTAATTTTAATTGTTTTTTTAACTGAAGTATAGTTGATTTACGATGTTGTGTCTACCTGTGGTTTTCAGCCAGGTCGGTAAAGATAGTTAAGTTCCACATGGGTCACTGAGCAATAGCATATGAGATTCTAGCTTTTAATTGTTAACATTAAGCTCAGATAGGTAGTACCAGATCTTACTGCCCAAATTCTATTCTACACTCAGAGCCAGAGGAATTAGTCTTAAATTTATGTGACTTGTCAATAGTCTTGAGTCACCCTCAACTATGCAGACTCAAGATGGCCCAAATTTGTTCATTTCATGAGTTCAAGCCAAGGCTTTAGATTTCAGACTGAAATCATAGGCTCAACCATAAAAGGATGGTATATTTACAATAAGAACAAATGGGCATCTGTACTGAAAAAAAAATGCCATCTTCTTAGATTATACTAGAGAAATAACTGAAATAAATTATTGCTGACCCAAAGACAAATAAAAATGCTGATCATTTAAAAATACTGTCTCTAGGGGGACATGATTGCTCAAAATCTCACAGAAAAACTGGAGTGAAAAATATGTCAGTCTTCATATCAGAACATAAGCAGAGGGAAAATTAAAATAAAAGAAAGGAAGAGACAGATTAAGCTGGAATAATATTTCTTAGGAGTAAGGTTAAAATCTTAGGAGATATATTAAACAGAAATTAAACTAAAATGAGACCTCAAAGACCTTTAGATATAAAAGAAAAAGAAAAACACACTAAGGTTCTAACTGGTATTAAAGAAGGTTTTAGATAGAGGGAATATATTTTGTTGTTACTAGATTAGAGACAGTAAATCAAAAATTTCAAAATTATCCTGCCAAAATCTGTGATGTACTGAATTGTGTCCCCCTACAATTTACATGTTGAAGACCTAACCTCCAATGTGACTGTATTTAGAGAGGTCTTTAAAGAGGTAATTAAGGCTAAATGAGGTCCTAAGGCTGAGTCCCTAATCCAATAGTCCTGGTATCCATATAAGAAGATGAAAAGACACCAGGGATCCTTCTAGCTCCATGTGCACAGAGAAAAGCCCATGTGAGGACACAGCAAGAAGACAGACATTTGCAAGCAAGGAGAGAGGCCTCAGGAAAAACCAAATCTGCCAAATACCTGGATCTTGGACTTGTCAGTCCCCAGAATGATGAGAAAATAAATGCTTATTGTTTAAGCTACCCTGTTCATGGTATTTTGTCATGGCAGCCTGTTATAGGCTGAATATTTGTGTCCCTCCAAAATTTATATATAAAGGTTGAAGCCTGAACCTCCAGTGTGGCTATATTCAGAGATGGGGCCTCTAAGGAAGTAATTAAGGTTAAATGAGGTCATAAGGGTGGGTGGGGACTTGATCCAATACGAATTAGTATCCTTATAAGAAGAGACAGGAAAAGGCTTGTGCTCTTGTGCTCTCTCTCTCTCCACTAGCACAAAGAGGAGGCCATATGAGCACACAGTGAGATGGCAGCCACCTATAAGCCAAGAGAAAAGGCCTCAGAAGAAAATCTATCTTATTGGCACCTTGATCTTGGACTTCCCAGCATGCAAACTCCTTAGCATGGAAGACAAGCCTTTCCAAAACCTGGTTTCTGTGTACTTCCCTGAATGGTTTCTTTTTTTGTTTGTTTTTGCGGTACACGGGCCTCTCACTGTTGTGGCCTCTTCCGTTGCGGAGCACAGGCTCCGGACGCGCAGGCTCAGTGGCCATGGCTCACAGGCCCAGCCGCTCCGCGGCATGTGGGATCCTCCCAGACCGGGGCACGAACCCGTGTCCCCTGCAATGGCAGGGGGACTCTCAACCACTGCACCACCAGGGAAGCCCCTTGAATGGTTTCATGATACCATGCAGGTACCTCTGCAACCTGGGCGCCAGTTGTACCTTCCAGTTGTAGGCCTCTGAGCTTTATAAACTTTATCATATGTTTCTTCTGTCTGTGATGCCCTTTTATCTTAGTCCATGTAGATCTTGCATGGCTCAACTTAAGGTATCTTATCACTTCTTCTCTGAAGCTCTTAAGTCTTCCAGGTAGAATTATCCATGCATTCATAGCACCTATAACATTTTATTTTTCTTAATATTTTGTCAGCGCTTATTAAATTCTAAGTGAGTGATTTTCAAACGATGTGATGTAGGCCCCTAGAAGGCATTTTGCAAATGCAAGGAGCATTTTTGGTTGTCATAAGATTGGAGCTTTGGGGAACTCTACAAATGTTCAGTGTGTAGGGCCAGGGATGCGAGATGTCTGCAATATGCAGACAGGCCGGTACCAAAAAGGAACTGTAGGTATCATGTCCAACTTCTGAATGTTCTTCTGGGCTTCCATGTAGGTGAGAAACTTATTAATAATTGTCTGAGTTGAGATTCAAATTCTGGTTTATATATAACCAAAAGTATGAGTTCATGGTGTTAATGTATATTGAACTCAGGAATGTAACTACCATATAAACTGAGGAAAGAATGCATTAGTTTTTGTTCAGAATTTTACCAAGAGTTGTTCCCATTACAGAAAGCCAGGTCACCAAGGGTAGCAGCATGGGTGATATTTGAGTCACCAAAACAACACAACTGCATTTGTCTGCGTTTGTAGCTATAGAATCATGGTGATTCTAAGCAAATGTACAAATTTCCTCATTTAGCTCTTCTTTCAAAATGTCAAATATAGATTTTAAATATGGACAAGTATTCAGTTAAATATTAGAAGCTGGGTTTTACAGCTTTTTGTACAAATGAACAGTCACCAATGTGCCTACTCTGCCAGCGAGCTTTTTCTTATTAAGCTGACAAACACATCAAGATTAAGTGAGCATTTTACAAAGGAACATGTTGATTAAGTTGGAAGAGATATATATTTCTATATTTAAAGAATACTAAAAACTGCAATACTGTCCCTGGAACGTTTGACAATGTTCTATGCAGAAGGAGACAGGTCTCATTGTTTTCTACAGAACAACGTAAATGATCACAAAATATGGCATGCCACACAATATTCAAGAAAAATTAATCTTAGCTATATAAAAGATAACTACAAAGAGGAAGGAAAGATCATATTAAATAATTTCCTCTATTCCATTGCAATGCTGCTTTAAGAGGGTTACAAAAGACACTGAAATCAGCTGCATGATGTAAACGAGTAGATGAAAGCATCCTTTGATAAACAAGCTTTATCATTTGCATATGTAAAGTTTCCAAGGCCTGAAAAAATTGTAGCAAAAATGTCATTTTCAAAATGACTGACAATGAATACAAAAGAATTGTCAATATTTGAAACCCTCAAAATTACTTAAAAGAAAAAAAATCTTTTCCAACATCACTACTTATTTAACAGATGGAGAGTCAGTAATGTTAGTTCAGAGCCAATTTAAGAAAGAACCACCAAATGTTTTTACAAAGTCATTTCATTATTCATTAGCAATACTTAATTACCGAGAATCTTAGAAAAAGAGGCCACAGATCAATGAATGTTTAAAAGTAATCCCTTCAATGACAGATTACCCATAATGTATCAAATGTCAATGAAGAGTTTCAATGTCTTGTCCAAATAAGATGGTTCTCCAAGGAATTTTTTTTTTTTTTTTAAAGATTTGGCTTGGGCTTCCCTGGTGGCGCAGTGGTTGAGAGTCCGCCTGCTATGCAGGGGACACGGGTTCGTGTCCCGGTCCGGGAAGATCCCACATGCCGCGGAGCGGCTAGGCCCGTGAGCCATGGCCGCTGAGCCTGCGCGTCCGGAGGCTGTGCTCCGCAACGAGAGAGGCCACAACAGTGAGAGGCCCGCATACCGCAAAAAAAAAAAAAAAAAAAAAAGATTTGGCTCACATTATGGACTTATGTGGAATTTGTGATGTAATCAATGAAAAAAATAAATATCAAATTTGAAATACTGCAAAACAATGAGGTATATCTTTTAAGCTATATTTGCAAAGGTCTTTCTCTTTATTCAATTTATAAATATTTTAATTTATATTTTGTATATAATATGCATATTTTTTAATATACAGAAAAATTTAAAGACTAGGACAATAAACATACTTATCCTCACTGCCTAGATTCAATAATTTATTTTGCCATAATTGCTTCCTATATGTATGTATATTTTAGCTAAAACATTTCAAAATAAAATATACATTATCATGCCACTTCATCCCTGTATTCTCAAGCATAAATCTCCTAAACATAAGGATATTCTCTTACATAACCACTATGTCATTACCACATCAAAAAAATTTTGGAATAATTATCTAATGTAACCTAATACTCAGTCCATTTTCAAATGTCTCCAATTTTCCCTAGATACCTTTTATTATTGTTTTTTGTTATTGTTTTTAAGGGGGACTCTAATCAAGTTTCACATATTGCATTTGTTTGTTTTATTCAGTCTCTTTTAATCCAAAAAATTTGTCGACCCTATCTTTAAAAAAATTTTTTTTTACATTGACTTTTTTCCACCAGAGCAGTCATCTTTTAGAATTTCCACATTCTAGATGTTTCTGATTGTCTCCTCATTGTGTGGTTTAACTTATTCTTCCCTCCCTCCCCTATAAACAGGAAATTATAGGTTTCATTCGATTCATGTTAAACATTTTTGGCCAGAATACATCCTATGTGATGCTGATACTTCCTATTTGCTCACATAGGAGATCGGAGAGGTCGACTCTACCCCTATTACTAATGCAATTACCTGGGTTAGAAGGGGCAGTCAGATCTCTCCAATGTAAATGCACATTTACAGTGTAAATGAGGTCCCTCTTAAACTTAAAGGAAAGGGGATCAATCTCAGTATAGTGCAGGGAATTATCTTGGCTTTTTCGATAAATCGAATATTTTAAAATAACCTTGTTCACTGATGATTTTTATACTTTCCAGCTTTGCAGCATAATCTATCTAACATGAGGATAGATGAAAGGATACTGACTCAGAAACAGATTGCTCTCATGTGGATGCTATGATGATTAGATTTAAAGATCAGTTAACATTTTACAACACCAGATGGGGTGGTTTTAAGCAGATGTGGAACATGTTAGCCAGAATTTTCAAGAAAAATTAATTGAGCTTCAAAAGAACTTTGAGGACAAAGCATGATTTAATCAGTCTAATTTAAAAGGTTTGGGATCCAACTAAGACTTTCACACCCACTTGTCTAAAAAGAAGCTAAGTTGTGGCAGCATTTTCTACTACCTATATAGTTGAGAATGGTTTCAGTCCAGGCACTTACTATAAAAGTCTACAGGACATTGTAAACTAACGTTAATAGACAGTACAAAATATTAAAACAGACATCGGAAACACAGACATGTCCTTGAATTTTAAAGAAAGGTACCGTTTTCAAATATTTCATATTTTTATATAATCTAAAAATTTCTAAGTAGTATGGTAAGATATGTTATGAAATTTACATTTGAAACTATGTATTTATTTTTTGGTTACTTTTTATTTTTTTCCTGTTTAATTCTGATACTCAGAGTCCCCAGAGGCCTAGCACAATCTCTCCATAGTCTTTTGTACGAATATGCTCTAAAATTAGATAATGGTGATGGTTGCACAACTCCATAAATATATTTAAAAACACTGAATTGTATACTTTAAGTGGGTGAACTTTATGATATAGAAATAACCCAATAAGGTTTTTTAAAAAAGAATGATTGATTGATTGAATAAATCTTAAACTCATAGTCCCTATCCTTGACAAATCATAGGACTTTATCAGATGTTCAGCCAATTATGATTTTACACTTTCATTTGAAATTCTAGGTATTCTCAGAAATTAGACATACAAATACATTTTATATCCAAAGCAAAATATAAATTATTATTTTATTTTAACCATCAGAACAAACTTTATCCAATACACCAACTCAGCAGCATAGTGTAAATTCAAGAGAAGGGAAATATTGACTTGTTTCTTCCTATATTGGTAACTTACATTAAGCTCAATTAAACAACAAATACCTAAGAGGTAAGGGATAACATGTCCAGGGTGGATTCCTTGCAGGCAGAGCTTCATAGAAACCTGTTTCAGCCAACTACATAAGAAATAAACCCTGGTCAGTCTCAAGGATTGGATCCTAGCACCTGATCTCACCTGGGAAGGAGCTGGTGCTTCCCTAGCTGAGCTGGCAGATTAGGGCTGGAGCCAAGGTTCTGCAGAGTCACACTACCTTGGATCTTAATTCCTTACTATGCCAGGGGAGGGGCTGATGCTATCCTATGCTTGCAGTTTAAAGCTCCATAGCCTAAGGGTCTCGGTTGGATTCCTCTCCCAGAGTCTAACATCTGGCCCCTAGAAGGCAATGGGCAACAGTGGTTTGACACAAATACTATTGCACCCCATGCCCAGCTTGACATTGTTCCAGAAGGCTTGGTGCCTTTCCAGCTTGGTCCTTTGCCATTTTGACATACCATTAGTATACCCTTATTCATCTTAAATATATTTCTAGAAAGACTACTGGAATAGAAAATGATTTTAAACATTGTTCATTTTTTTTTTTTTTTTGGCGGTACGCGGGCCTCACACTGTTGTGGCCTCTCCCGTTGCGGAGCACAGGCTCCGGACGCGCAGGCTCAGCGGCCATGGCTCACGGGCCTAGCCGCTCCGCGGCATGTGGGATCTTCCCAGACCAGGGCACGAACCCGTGTCCCCTGCATCGGCAGGCGGACTCCCAACCACTGAGCCACCAGGGAAGCCCCCATTGTTCATTATTTTTAATTGAAGCACAGTACTGTGTTAGTTTCAGATATACAGCAAAGTGATCTAGTTATATATTTTTTTCAGATTTTTTTTTCCCTCATGGGTTATTACAAGATATTGAATACAGTTCCCTGTGCTATACAGTAAATCCTTGTTGCTTATCTATTTTATGGATACTAGTTTGTAGAGTCAAATTTTCATGTTTAGTTACTTTGTTAAAGAAAAGAAAAATCCAAGATAGCTTTTTATCATATTGAGAAAACACAGGTACGAATGTATGGTGTTGAACATTAAACATCACCTTGGAGTTACTGTCCAGCTAGAAGTTACTTGACAATTACTTTCCCCCCCCTTTCTTTTCCGTTTGGAAAAATTAAGTACTTCTGTTATTAATAACTGGTTAATAAACCTGGCACTTTGACTTAATTCTTCTGCTGAATTTCAGTAGCACTTAAAGTATATTCTCAACTCAAAAGTATTCTTCTTGCTCTTCCAGAGCCTTGAATTTAGTAGATTCTTTATCTCCTTGTCTGACAATGTGAGACAACAGTTCATAAAAGGCAGTGGTGAGTACACATGATACAGATGGTGTGAAACCTAGGTTCTCTTTTGTTTACCTTATTTGAAAAAGCACTTCTAACAACAATTCTCCTTGTGTTTTTAACTTTATTTGCATGACTCCTTGATTGATTCAATATGTTTTTAACAAAGTCCTGTTCCCTGGGGCTGCATTACGATGGGTCTAGATGGTCCTCCTGAGACAGAAGCTGAAGTAAACCACACAGGAGGGGAGTAAACAGACGTATAGAATAAGCAGACTTCCACGGACCCTGGTCGACATGAAATCCTCCCTAAATGTCAACCAGGCTCGGACTTGCAAATCTAAAATAACCTCATGGGGAGAAGCAGGTCAAACCTTTTTTGGCTAGGAATAGAGGTACTATTCCATGATTTAAGAAAAAGTTTATTCAGAAGTTGTACACTAAAGTTTTAGAAATGAATTAAGCATACCGATCTGTAAAGTGTCCATAAAGCACTGGAGATTCTGTTCTAGAAGAAATGAACTACTGTTTCCTGTTTACTGCATTCTGAGCACTTTAAAGAACAAAGTCAGCCAGTAAGATGGGCTGAGGGCACAGGTAAGGAGACGCCGGACATCAAAGAGCCTCTCACAGGGCTTCCCTGGTGGCGCAGTGGTTGAGAGTCCGCCTGCCTGCCGATGCAGGGGACACGGGTTCGTGCCCCGGTCCGAGAAGATCCCACATGCCGTGGAGTGGCTGGGCCCGTGAGCCATGGCCGCTGAGCTTGCGCGTCCGGAGCCTGTGCTCCGCAACGGGAGAGGCCCTCGTACCACAAAAAACAAACAACAACAACAACAACAACAAAAGAGCCTCTCACAGTCTGTCAAGACTCCCAGGATGATCCAGATTCTGGCCATATGATTGAGCCATTCCAACGCTAAATAGGTGGCTCATGGGCTCACCCATCACAGCAGTGAGATTTAGGGATGCTAAAATATGCTTTGAGAGGACAAACACCAAAGACTGCAGGGGATGCCCACCAGTCATTGCCTTGGTCCTCAAATCACACAACTAATGAGGGTGACTGCTGATTTGCTCAAAGCAATTTTTTTTTTTTTTATGTTCTAGGTGTAAACAGTTTTTTGGGTTTTTTTTTAACATCTTTATTGGAGTATTATTGCTTTACAATGGTGTGTTAGTTTCTGCTTTGTAACAAAGTGAGTCAGTTATACATATACATATCCCCATATCTCTTCCCTCTTGCGTCTCCCTCCCTCCCACCCTCCCTATCCCACCCCTCTAGGTGGTCACAAAGCACTGAGCTGATCTCCCTGTGCTATGTGGCTGCTTCCCACAAAGCAATTTTAAAAGACTAGTATAAAAAGAGGAAAGGGAGAATGATGCAAAACAAGCAACATCTTGACTACTCTCAGATGACCAGGATCATCAGCAATTGTTAGCAAATATTTAAATGGAGTTTCCCAAATTCATCACCCCAAAACATGCTGTTGACTCTTTGTCTCTGTCATCTCTGCCTTGCTCCCCCACTAGGAGGCTGTGACACTTGTTTAGTTTGAAGGCTGACCCTATACAAATTTTCAAAAGAACACAAGTTTGGTTTCCAGAACCCTACTTTTCACAGCCTATAATTTTGAAGGCAGACTCTTTGGTCCACAGGATAAAGGGGTGTCCCATACCTCACCGTGCGGGCTGTATTTAGACTGAAACCAGGTCCATGGATGGCATGCTCAGTGTCCATCCTTTTGGCTGGGGTGTTGCAGGACCAATTCCTTTTAGGTGCTGGATGGATTCCAGGAGATTCTCCTCTTTAAGCTCACTCTCCATGAAGGCATTTCTCTCAATGACTTGATTAAGCACTGCTCTGTCTTCCAGCGTAATGATTATGACATACTGCACTCTCTCCAATCATCACTTGTTTGTTCCTAGCTCCCTGACACATTTCTGTAGTTGTTCTTCAATCACTTTAGTCTATACAGTATCATCCTCTCATGCTCAGATCTCCTGGGAGCCTTCTGAACATTACACTTCAAACTTCCCTTTGGTCATGTCTACCTCCATATGGAGTCCATTATTTTTAGGCAGAAGGTCCCTGTTCCCAGTTTAATTTGTTCTAGCTGTGTCTCCAATCCAACTTCATTATGCTCAGCTCTCCTTTTGGAATCCTCGTATTCACTACCCTCTGCTTACACGTCATAGCAGATCTTCCTAAAAGGCAGTGTCTTCCCCCCAGAGCATGAGTCCCCTTTAACAAACAACCAAAAAGCCCATATAAACCAAACACCACGAAAGAAGACATGCACTTCTTCATCTCACTGTTTCCCATTTAAAGGGACTTGTTTGATAACAGATAAGCATTGTTTTCAAAAACACAGAAGAAAGAATGCGCATGGTTACGGAGAAACAGTAAAGAGATAAATAGAGGAAATGAAAAAGCCCACCCAGAATTTACACAATGCCTTGTCTTTAGTAGTAAGTCTTCAAAGAAGATTTAAATAGATATACTCTACATGAAATACTGACCATAGAAATAAAGTTAAAATTTTGCTTTGACTATAATCTGAGTTTCTACCATTTAAAAAATGCTATATATGCAAAATCTTATTGGTTGGTGACAAATACACTATATTAATGAAGCCCAAAGCTAGGTTATCTGTTTGTATATATAAGTCTACTAGATTACATTTTAGCTATAACAGATAAATCAATGGTTCTCAGCCCTGATTACGTATTAGAATTACCTAGGGAGCTTTCTAAAAATATGCATGCCCAGGCCCACGCCAGACCAATGGAATCAGAATCCCAAGAAGTAGGCCTAAGCACAGTAAAAGATCATTACAGTATATTATATTCTAAACTTAGGAAAGAGCTTACAGATCATTTAGACCAACTCTATCATTTTATAACTGAGAAACTAAAGCCCAGAGACTCCTGGTCCCCACCTGGTCAGTTGCACTGACACTTAGGGACTGAGCCAGGCCTAGAACCTAAAAGTCTGTGTCCATCCACTCTCCTTCTTTCACCCTGACTCATTCGTTTGTTAATATATTCATTCAGGAAATATTATGAGAGCCCATTATTGTTCAGCCCCAGATAATAACACCTACTGCCATTATGGAATATTGCTGGAAAGAATCCAAATGTCCACCAACCAGTGAGCAGATAAACAATACAATGAAATAATATTCTACAGTAAAAAGAAATAAACTACTGATACAATCAACAAAGTAGACGAATCTTAAAAACACTCTGCTAAGTGAAAGAAGCCAGGTGCAAAAGACCATGTTTATATGATTACATTTATATAAAATGCCCACAAAAGGCAAATCTGCAGTGACAGAAAGTAGATTAGAGGTTTCCTGGGGCTTGGAATAGGAGCAGGGGTTGGCTGAGAATGGACAGGAAGGATCTTATACAGGGTGATGAAAATGTTCTAAAACTGGAGTGTGGTGATGGTTGCACAACTCAATAAATTCACTAAAAATCATTAAGTTGTTCACTTACAATGGGTAGTTTTATGGCCTGTAAATTATCTCAATAAAACTTAAAAAAAACCCTGCTGTCATGTATTAAATACTATATATGTTTAGCACACAATTTACAATTAATGATACAATATATAAGACTCTTTAGTTATTATACTTCAGTATGACTTGCCATTTCTTACAAAATCCACTATCAGTTTTTATAATTATTTCACCAACAACAGTGTCACAAATTCAAACAATAAATAAATGCTTGATTTCTCTCTAATACAGCAAGGAAGTTGCTCACGTTATTGACCAAGAGTGTAGTTCTGACATGAATGTTGGTGGAGATTTTGTTTACATTAAGGACAAAAGTGAAACAATGAAGGTGTATGCCAAAACTTCACTTGTTTTTCAATGATGTAAGCAACTTTTTTGCTGAAATGATAGCTGTCAAAAAATGAAAGAATATTTCCTCAGTTGGGGGGAGGGGGTATTGACACTGTGACAGCCCCAGACATGAAACATTTTAAGTTTAATCTTCATTAACATTTTTACTATTACTTTCTTAAGTCTGGAGACAACCAACAATAATTCAAGCCCTGCTTTGTAGCATTTGACAATTTCCATGGTGTAAGTATTCCCACCATGGCTGGTTTCAAGCTACCAACATACCACTGAATGCAGAGTTGGGAAGAAATATGCAGTATCATACCACTGAACAGTATTTCCACATACAGATACAATAGACATAAATAATCTTATCAGCAGAGCTAAGAATAAAACAATTAGAAAGAGATGAGTTTCAAGTTTTTTAGCCTTTGTTTCTAACATAATTTAACTGTAAATTTATGGAATCTAATTTTTAAACGAATTCGTGAAATCTTAACAGTGGGCGCTCATCAACTGGCTCTAGCACACAACCAACAGACTGCCCGTTTTACCAGTGAGAAAACTGAAGCTCAGAGAGGCAGTCACTAAGTAGCCCTGGTCACACAGCACAGTGCCACCCAGGTCGGTCTAATTCCAAACCTTCTCCCTTCCACCGTGCCTCTCCTTCAAATGTAGCTGGTGACCGACCCACACATCAACACCCAAACACTAACGTCAGTGGACTGGTCATTTGTTGGATAACCATTGCTTTCCTTTCCAATAGGTGGAATGGGAACTGTGACCAGGGCAGGAGGAGGAAATAAAAGAAGAGAGCACATCTACCCGACAGTTTTGCTCAGAACATGGCAGGATCCGACCCGTCCCGAGACTTGGCTGAGTCAAGATTCAGCAACCAGCCATCGTGTGACAACTGGTAGAAATGATAGATCACTGTGTGGGTTTTTTTTTTTTTTTTTTTAACATTTGTCATTCAGTATTCCTTTTCGCACATTTTCACTATAGTTACTGAAAACGTTAAAGACTTACCTTAGAGGTCACAGCAAAGGCTGATATTAAAAATCAAATAAGTTTCCAAGAGAGAAAAAGGTTTCAGGAGTAAATCATTTAGTTCTCCACACAAATACTCCTTGGCCCCCGGTCTGGTCCACTCCTCCACGGTACCATTTTCAAATAGGCCGCCTCTGCCTTCCTTGACTGCTAACTACTGGGGCCCGGCTGCGACACTGCCACATCCCAGCATCACATCTCCCTGTTCAGTCAGCTTTTCAGTCAGCTTTTCAGTCAGCAGTATTTTAATGAGCGTCCTGACGCCACATAAGATTGCTCAGGAACAATCTGAATTTACATTGTGGAGTTCCAGTACAAAAGTGCTTTGAAACGTTTTAGGCAGAGTAGGTTCCAGGCAAACGCGCTGTCCCGTCAAGCACCTCAAGACCTCAAGCGCGCTCAGCAAACCGGCGGGCGCCGGCGGTGACCGCGCGGCGCAGCATCTCCCGCCAGAGCCCACAGCACATGCGCAGTCAGACCCTCCGGCGGCCGCTCAGCTCCTCCCCTCGGAGACGCCGGGTTCCCTGAAAGGGACAGAACGTAGAGACGCTCAAGCGCGGGCTGCAGCCGCGCAGGCGCAGTCGGGGCGCCGTCGCTGAGCCAGCTACTTTTCCTCTCGCGGGTGCCGGGTCGTTGGTTTGCCAAGTGCATTTGGGCCCGGCAGGTGCTGAAGGGTTGGGGTCGTGGACCCCCGCCAGGTCTCAGCAGCACGGAGGTGCAGGCTGTCGCCGAGGGCGCGGGGCTGGGCGCCGCTAGCGGTGCGCTCCGCCCCGGGGCCCCCGCCCCTGCCCCCGGCCAGGCCCGGCCTCCAGCCCCCGTCCCAGCCGCGGCCTCGCAGTTCACCCTGCTGGTGATGCGCCCCTGTGGAGGGCCGGACGAGGCTGCGGCCGAGGGCGTCCTGCGGCAGGTTCCGGCCCTGGGGGGCAGCGCAGGGGCGGGCAAACCCGTTCGGTACCTGTGCGAAGTGGCTGGGGATGGCGAGGAGGAGGCGGGGGAAGACGAGACAGACCTGCTGGACACTTCGGACCCCCCGGGGGGAGGCGAGAGCACGGCTAGTTTGGAGGATCTGGAGGACGAGGAGACCCACTCTGGGGGAGAGGGCGGCAGCGGTGGAGCCCGGAGACGGGGCAGCGGCGGGGGCAGCATGAGCAAGACCTGCACCTACGAGGGCTGTAGCGAGACCACGAGCCAGGTGGCCAAGCAGCGCAAGCCGTGGATGTGCAAGAAACACCGCAACAAGATGTACAAGGATAAGTACAAGAAGAAGAAAAGCGACCAGGCCCTGAACTGCGGTGGGGCCGCCCAGGCTGGCAGCGCAGGAAATGTCAAACTTGAGGTATCGGCTGGTGTCTGGGGGAGTGGGAGGTGGGAAAAGAAACCCCACTCTGGCCGCAGACCGCATCTCCAGCGCCTGCCTACCGCCTCCCAAATGGGCCAGGTTGCTGTGGCTGGACTTGTGGCTGAGAGTTAATGAGTGCTTGCCCTCAACTACAGTTTATACAAACATATGCAAAGCCTGAACGGTTCTGGTGCATCCTTTTGAGAGATGAATAAATCTCAATGAAAATAATGTGACATGTCAGCAAAGCTGTCGTTTCGGAGATCTGGGATATGGGCTGGAAGGGCAGATAGTAAATGATTGACCTCATTCATCACTAGAGGAGCAGGCAAAGAGACTTAGGAACCTACGTGAAATTGGTACTTGGGAGAAGATAATCTCTTCCTGTTTTCACTACCGTATTCTCGGTATCCTTTTCTTAGTATACTTATTCTTAGTACCCTGTTCTCAGTACCCCTATTAAGAGTACGCTTTTAGTGTTCTTAGTGTTATTTTCTCAGTTAAACCTATTCTCAGTTCTCTGTTCTTAGTACTCCTGTGTTCTCAGTGTCCTGTTCTCAGTTGATTTTGTTCTTAGTATCCCAATTATCAGTAAATAAGCCACTTGTTACAGAATGAAATAGTCATTTGTCCCTCTGTCCCAAACGTACCCATTCACTTCAGAATTCTTTACAGAGAGAGGAGATAATAATACTTTTCAAGAAGGAAGTATTTTACCTGTAGCAACTTTCTTTTTTTAATTGCCCAGCATTTACATCTACAGTTTGAGGGAAAGGCAAATAGATACTGAATTCGAATCTCTCCCTCCACCCCCCCCCAAAAGAACCGTAATAATTTTCCTATTCTAAAATAATTTGCATGATTTTCTTAGGGAAGAGAATTAATTGCTATAAGCAACAAATAATAGCCATTTATCTTACAGTATGGGACACTTTACCAGTTCTGAGGAATCAAGAGCTGTAAGTCTTTGTTGAACTGAGTGTAAAGAAAATTACTAACAGGGACAGGCAGGATACATTAAGGGCCAACTGTACAGTGGTGCTTTAGTAGTGGAGAGGATAGATCATTGTAGGCTGAGATATTCTAGAAAGGCTTCGCAAAGAAAATACAACTCAGTATAAGCCAGAAAGGACGGCTAATAGTATGTGCTTAATCAGCTAAGTTTCTTAATGTGCCAGGCACTGTGCTAAACTGTAAATGGAGCCTCACACCCTTCAGCAATGAGATAAGTACTATATTTTACATACGTGGAACTGAGGCACAGAGAGGTTAAGTAACTTGGCCTAGGTCATGCAGCCAGCAGGTACTCAAACGCAATCTGGTTCTAGAGCCTTCATTCTTACCCCCACACTATACTGCTTCCCTAGAATTTTGGTGATGAAAAGAAAGAGAATACATTTTAGTAAAGGAAGGGAAATGGGAATACAGAAGGCACTTTTGGGAAGGCAGCAAGGGGACCATTCTAGCTAAAGCAGGATATTTATGTGGAAAATTCACAAAAGATAAATTTAAGAGTTTGAAGCCAATTTTTGTATGATGTTGAATGCCAGGCAATGGATTTTGAATTCGGAGTCTTCAAAAGAAAATTCCTAGTTAGGAAGTAACAGGGGCTCCTACTCTGATGGGGTGGATTAAAGTCAAGAGCCTATAGATTTAGAGATGTTTTAGGAGATGATTATAGTAGGACTGGTAGGTGGTGATGGGGTCTTCTGCCATACTGTGAGCAGTAAGATTAGAAATTAAGATATTTAAAAATCAGTATTTCTTACACAAATCAAGGTTAAATGAGAAACAAATGTGTATAATATTTTGTCGATGTATCTAAAAATTATGCTGTGTGAGAGACACATAAAGGAACCAGGGATGAAAGAACTGACCTGTGGGACTGATCATTATCATTAGATATCTAAAAGGCTATCATTTGGAAGAAGCAGTAGACTTATTTTGCATAGTTCTGAAGTAACTAGGACTCTTAGGTGAAAATCACAGGGGTTATGTGTTTCAGCTCAACCTAAGTAAACACTCCCTACATGTTAGATATTCAAAACCAAATAGGATGCCTCAAAAGTTGGTAACTCCTTAGGACAAAAAGTGTTGAAAATTTTTGAAAAGGGAATTCCAACACTTGTAGAAGTTTGAACTAGATGACGCAAGTTTATTTTCACTACAAGCTTCTGTGATTTTGTGTTACTAACATTCAGAATGTACACAGTGCTGTGTGTGAGGTTGTGAGAATGCAGGGTATTCCACCATCAATTTCGGCATCCCATTTCTTGTGCAATAAAAATGAAGCACAGTCCCATAAGTAGTTAATCCTATGGGGAGAGAGGAAGGAAAAAATTATTTTTGTTTTCTCTGGGTATTAGATTCCTCTTTTTACAGTTTTTTATATTGTGAGGCTTAAAATGTTAAGGGATTGAACATTTTTTTTAACATCAGATTGATAAACTTATCATAGTGAAAGAGATAAAGAAAGGGAGTATTTCAATAGACAACTCAGAGGACATTAGAAAGAAGGAAAAGAGAAAAAAAAAGCTTCAATAATAACCAAAATGAAGAGCAGAATAAGAGTGAATTCACACTTGGCATGGCTTATGTGACTTTATATTTGGTCAGAATTTTTGGATGTGGTCAGTATTGTATCATGGTTTTATAAGAGTCAGAATGTTTCAGTGAACTAACATTTTGTTAGCCAGGAAAATTGTATTTAAGATTTTATCAGGTCAGTGGGGATACATAGTTGGTAGTAAGCACTGCTGATTTTGTTTGAGGAATGATGTCTCAGAGAGTATGGTGTCATTTTAGGACTTGCCTGTTTTGTCTACACCAGTGGCAGGAGATTACTTGTACCAGTGCTTTCCAGTCTTTTCAAAGCCAGTTTGTCATTTTTCTCCTGGTGACTTCCAAAGTTTGAAATCTTTGTGTATCAGTTGCTTCTTTGAGCAATATTTTACTCCCCTTCCCCATTTTTTTTGCTGTTGTTAATTTGTTTGTTGTTGTTTTGTTGGGCAAAAAACTATCAAGTGTTTCATTAGCACTACCTGAATGGCTTTTGAGTTCATGTATTCAAAGGCAGGCAAACTTTGGTTTGGCCTGGATAGCTTTATCTGAGGAGGATGTTCAGTTTACACTTGGCCCCTTTTTGTAATATTGAAAATCGCTCACAAATATTAAAATAGGCCCCCTTCCCGTACCCTGCCCCATTATTGATTTTTGAGACCTTCTGGAGACAGAAGATCCCAGGTTGGAAGTCCTGGAGGGAGAGGGAGTGAGGCATGTTACATAAAATTAACTGCCAACACTTTGCCTAATGACTTAAAGAGGGACTTTCTCAAAGGCTCCCAGGAACTGGGCGAGAAGGAAGAGAAGCAAAGACCTGTTCATTACATCATTGAAATGCCTCTAATCATGGATTATTATATCAACATTTAATCCTATTTGCATTTTTATCTTTGATCCCAGGAAAGTGCAGATAATATACTCTCCATTGTTAAACAGAGAACAGGATCTTTTGGGGATCGACCTGCAAGACCTACTCTTTTAGAACAAGTGTTAAATCAGAAAAGACTGGTAAATATCTGTTTGTAAAGTAGTTACAAATCTAACAAAAGTTGTTTGTTATAAATGGAACTATTTAGCTTTTGAGATCTTAAAATTTGTTAAACTGGTCATCAGAATAGAATTGTGCCTCTTGCCAGTACACGTTGGAATCTCATAAAGACAAAATTACAAAGAAAATATAATTTCACTACGTAAAAATGAATATTGTAGTTAAAAATGGTGGTAAAAATAAAAATGCAAACTTGAAAATAACATATAGGAAAAACATTTGCAACAAATATGTAAAAGACTGGTTGGTATGGTTGACATTTTTATCACACAGATAGGTGAGGAAAAAATTTTGACCTCAATACATTGCAAAAAATATAAACAGAAAAAAGCAGAATGCTTCCCTTATATGATATGGAAAGATATTTCATATCAGTAAAAATCACACAATAAACAGTACAATAAGTGAAAATTATTTAAATGATAACACACAGTGATGTTGAGGGTTCCATGAAAGGACCCATTCTGCTGATGGCATCTTGTATTAGTACAGCACTTTAGAAAGCAGCTGGGCGGTCTGTATCAGGAGTCCTTAAAATGGTCATCCCTTCACTCAGAAATCATACTTACTGTGAAGACATTCTCAGGAAACAAATCCTAAATATAGATAAATTAAGCATAAGGATATTTGCCAGAAATGTATTTATCACAAACAGTAAAATGGTAGTTTAAACAACCTCAATGTCCAACAGTCTCATAACAGCTAAGTAGACTTTAGTACATTTACTTAATAAAGGTTGGGCAGTCTTTATAAATAAATTTTAAAGAAAAGTAATAAATAGGAAATATAATATGCTGTAATATTAAATTTTAAAAATCAGTATTTAATGATAATGTTTCCACCTTATTTGGTTTATCTTGTTCACTTGATTAGGTTCAAGGTTTTCTTACCTTCATCAATTTATATTTTAATAAAAACATATTAGTCATAGTCTATTATATTTGTCATATAACTATATTTAAAAATGGTGAGTGTATAAAACTTTTGGTTGTTTCAGAGCAGTTGTATTTCTTTTCTGAAATTTTGGTAATGTGCTAATATTACTTTTATTATACATGTATACCTATATATACACACACGTACCTATACACACAGACACACACCATTTTTAATTTCTCAGAAAGACTTAGTAAACTAGTGGGAGGAGCTTGGGTTCCAGTACTAGTCATACATGTATGTGTTTCTAAACTGGCATTTAACCATGTTCACATGGTATGCCTTTTCATTTCCTTTTTTTTCTTGCTGTCATCCAGTGCTGTTCTTGGCTCTTATGTTTCGTAAAGGGTATATACATGCTGGCATTATCATAAAAGCATTTCTTTTGTGTGCAAAATCACCAATAAGATCAGGCTTCACCCATGAGTTTTAGGTTTTAGTATTTGATGTATGACATCAAATTTTATTATTATTAGTTTGCAGTTTAATTGCAGTACATCAGATGCAGAAGTGAATTCAATTTAGGCATGTTTCGTTTCGTAAGCATATTATATCTTGTGTAAGGATACAGAAGAGTAATTTTATAGCATGAATATGATCTAATCCCATAAAAATAATGCTATTAATAAATATATTTTTTATTTTTCCTTTTTAAGTCATTACTAAGAAGTCCAGAAGTGGTGCAGTTTTTACAGAAACAGCAACAGCTATTAAATCAGCAAGTTTTGGAGCAAAGACAACAGCAGTTTCCAGGAACATCAGTGTGAGCGAATTTATCAAGAAGTCCTACACATTTTTTATCGTATTGTAGTGGATGGACATATTTTTATACTAAAGATAAATGGGGTAAGGTTTGCCAGTAGAAGGTAAACAGTCATTTTCCTGTGACTGTATGTGTGCATTTGGGGACAAATAAGTATTGCACATTGTGCATCTAATCCTTTCAGATCACTGTGGATTTGAAGAAATCAGCTTATCTTTCCAAAGTAATATTTAATTACAATGTTTTTTAAACAAAATGTTTCTCTTCAGTCATTGTTACTGAAGGTAATGAAGCAGTTGCTTTCTGTGGAAGTCACGAAGTTAATAGATATTAATCTTGAATCATCTAACTCAGTGATTCTCATCAAGGGGCAGTTGGAAACATATGGGTATGTTTTTGCTTGTCACGGCGACCTTGAAAACTGCTGGTTTTTAGTGAATGGGACAGGAATGCTAGGTGTCTGGAATGGTCCTCCACAACTAAGCATTATGTTACATGCAATGCCAATAATCCCCCTGTTACGAAACACTGAGAGCTACTTGTGATGATAAAATGTAGTTGGGGCACCTAGAACTGGGTTCTCGTAATAACCTTTTCTTTGCTGGAGCTGTCAAAGACTTAAGCATATTTTCTCTGTATAAGGAAAGTGATCATTGTTAAATAGCTGTGAGATTAGGATGTGCATCTCCTTTCAGAGATGTGCTGGTAAAACCCAAGAGGGGTTAACCAAGTACCCTGGAATGAGTGCATCTCCTGAAGTTGGCTTCTCTACTTCTTGTTACCTATTAGTGTTGATCTCATTTAAAACAGACACTCTTGTGTGTTGAATTTGTGAACAGTACAAATGTACCTCATCCCACCAATGTCAGGACAAAATTACTTTTTTATACTCATTTCTTTTTAAAAAAGAGATCCTGAGTGTAAGAATAATACTCCAGCATTTTGTCAGTGTTTTTCAAAATTGAGCTATTTTAAGATTGTGTTATTCCTAAGTAATGTTCAAAGAGTGATGGGTAATCTGGATAGATACTTTTTTCTTGTATTTTCTCCTAGGAAAGCTTTTAAAAGGCAAAGCTTACCAATAAGAGTATCAAATCAAATGTCAAGAAAGTATTTCCAGTGTTAGGACAATAAATGCATGTGCCTCAAGTTAAACTGTGCAAAAATTTGTTAGTTTCTTGGGTTTTAAGCTCTGAAATATATATCAAGTTAAACTTAGTCATGGCTGTTCTAAGATGTACTTAAGGAGAGAAGGAATCTTTACGTTCATTTTTTATGTTTTATACCTGCATATCTGTGCAAAAATGCTCTTACCAGAATTATTCATTAAAGTCCAGTTATTGACCTTTGAGTTGTCTGAATCACTTATTCTGTTCTTTAGTTGCTCCGCACTGGATGCAGAGGAATTCATTTCCATTTGTTATTAACTGTTAACTTGTTTTCTTACTTATGGTGTTGGGAGCTTTATTGAATCCCTAGAGTATAAGTTAACTTTTGTAGTAAAAAGAAAACAAAAAACCCCAGCTTATCCTTCTTCAAATGGAACACGAGGATTAGGAAAGGAGGGAAAGTAATAGGCCAGTGAGAGCTGAATTAAAAGAAAAGGAATTGAATTTATTTATATATATATATATTATATACATAATATATATTATAGAAAACAGTAAGGTTTTTATATATTTAGGGTAGATTTCTTGCAATGTGTCCCCAACTTTTTTATCCCTGCATATATTTATGACTCTTGTCATGTGACTTTGCTGTTCCTCCCATGGAGAGGTTGAGTTTATTTACCCCTTAAATCTGGAGGACTGGCCCTGTGACTTGTTTTGGCCAATAGAATACAGAGGAAATAATAACATGGCAGCTCTGAGTAGACAGACTTCCAAAGGTTTTGAACACTTCGGCTAGTCCGTTTAGAATGCTACACAGCTGCCATGGTAACAAACCCAGACCAGCACAGCCCGCAGGATAATGAGACACATGGCCCAGTCACCTCTGTTGTACCAGCCAATAGCCAGTAAACAGCCAGATATGTGAGTGAGGCTGTGCTAGACTAGCTATGCCCCAGCCAGCCTGCCAGCTGACTGCAGGTGCATTTGATCTGGTCCAGACTGGCAGAACCACCCAGCTGACCTGTAGACTTGTGGGCAAGAATAGTTATGATTGTAAGCCACAGAGTTGTGGGATGGTTTGTTATGCAGCATTCTTGAAACAGTAGGTAACTGATACACCTAACTGTATAGTTGTTTCTGTGTAACAAATCACCCCAAAATTTAGTGGCTTGAAAACAACAATTTATTATTATTTCTCACAGTTCTGTATATGATTACTATGGTTTTAAATAACTCTGCAAAAGCTTTCAAGGTAGGTGTGGTAGACTGCACTTTCCAAAGATGGCCACAACAAAATCTCCCATCCCACATGCTCTTATGTGATGTGGCCCATTAAGAACTAGATTTTGTTTTTCTGCCCCCTTGAATTTGAGCAGGCCCTGTGACTGTTCTAACCACATGACAAAGTGATGTTATGCTAGTTGATTTGAGTCTAGAGGAAAGGAGATATGGTAAGTGTAGATATGGTATATTTGCAGTAATAACGTTAAGGCATTCATAGCTTGCATTTTCCAGCAAAGTCATCTGCTACTGTAGACTTGGGGAAAGGAGCAGAGAGAAGTCATCTGCTAATACGGAGCGGGGGAGTTGATAAGAGGCTGTAGGAAAAGGCAAAATTAGAAAGACATTGAAGTCAGTGAGAAAGATGGCTAGTAGCTAGTAGCCTGCTAATAGTCCCCTGATAACTTTTTTTCCTTCTTTCATAATAATAGAAGTTTTGGTTGGGAATGTACCCACCCAGCAATACAGCCGATTCTCACATAATGTCATGTGAAAGAATCCACACACAAATGATGTGTGGATGATTCAATTTGTATAAAGTACAGAAGCAGGTGAAACTATTACTCTTAGAACACAGAGGAGTGGTTTCCCTTTGGGTGGGGATAGAGCCTAGAAGGAGGCATGAGGAAGCTTCAGGGGTTCTGGTGATGCTCTTGTTTTGTCCTGGATGCTGGTTATGCATGTGTGTTCTGTTCATGAAAGTTCAGCAAGCTATGCGTGTATGATTTTTGTACTTTTCAGTATATATTTTTTATTTCAGTTTAAAAAAATTTTAAAGACTATTTTTCAGCTGCCCTTGCAGTTGGGTGTGGCGATGTAAGTTACGGCCAATGGGCTATGTACAGAGAAGATGTGTGCAACTTCCAGACGGTGCCCTGAAGCAGGAGACAGGCAGCCCATTTCTCCTCCTCCATCCTGCTGCGTGGAATGTGGACAAAGCAGCACATCATCTGTAGACCAAATGAAGGTAATTCACTGGGAAAGCCAGAACAAGAGAAAAAGAACCTGTGTCCTTGGATGGCCTTGGGGAGAAGAGCTACTATCCTAACCTGTTTTGGACTAGCGACCTCCTGTGTTTGGACTCCTACATCAAAGAGAGATGGAATTCCTTGTGTCTGCCATGGCTAGTAAGGTGTCTCTGTTACATCCAGCCGGGTCTATAGCCTCAGTAATACTGTGTGTAAAGGGATTGATGAGTTGGGCCTTAAAGGTTTGGCCTGGAAACCAGGAGCCTGAAATGGCAGTCTGCACGCAGGTGACAGGGTATCTCAGGGCTCCACCAGCCATAGAGGAGGAAAGATAATTTGCAAGCTTGAGCTCAGATGCATCTAGTGGAATAAGTGGCGGAAGTTAGGATGCTTTACTCTCAGGAATAGAAGCTAGAGTTCTCGCTGAACAGAGAAGAAATGAGGCCAACAGGGAATGCAATTTTCTATGACATTGCAGAGCAAGTGTAGGAAGAATCAGAGAGCGCGAGGTGCTTCAGCCAGGAAACCAGCAGTATTCATGACAATGAATGAGCAACTGCCCCGACCTTTATTAACACTACTCTGTAATGGCGGGTATATCGGTAACTCAAGCTCCTTCAACTCTTTGGTTTTAAGACCATTCCCAGGCTTCCACTTGAAGAGTGGGATTTGGAGGGATTGAATAAACAAGTTGGTAGGGTTTAATGGCAGGAAAATCACTCAGGAACGGCCCATTTCAGGGAGGAAACCCAGGGGGATTTGCTTCAGCTCCTCAACCAGCAGCCCTAGAGTACTACCAAGCCTTGCTAGAAAGCGATCAGAAAAGGAAAAGGAAAGAAGGAAAACTATAAAATAGATGTTTTGCTTCAGGAGTAGTTAATCCAAATGACTGGAGAAAAAGGAGACAACAAGTTGGTCCTCAAAAGAGGTGTCCATCAATGACGATATTGGCCAAAAATTGTAAGTGGACTATAGTTACTTAGTTATGAATAGGGAAATACAAAGGGTCATAAGTAACGTTACCAAAAAGTATATGTAAAGCTATAATTATACACACATGCATGCTTATATACAAAATTGGAAGTTGCAAAGGAAAATTGGGGCGCTGGTAGCATGGGGTAGAAGAATAGGAACTTCAGTGGTTGGGAGACAATATCTTTTATCACAATAATCGTTTGTACTGCTTGAAGTTTTACCATGCACAGATGACCCTTTCAAAAATATTTTTCTTATTACAAACTGAAATCCTATTACAGATTGAAAACAGTAGACAGGATATGCTTTTTCCTTTGCTTTCTATTTCAGCTTATAGGAAGAAATACATTTTTACTAATGAATCTTTATTTCCATATACATAGCACTTATTTATAGTGAGATTTCCCCTCCTGGAGTTTCTTACTGTCTTTTCTGTTTCTGAGGCCCAAAACGTATACTTCCTTACTGGAGGTACATAATATAAAAACATGACCAGATGATACAGATTTTCTAGCACTTTATAATTTTCAAAACAATTGTGCATACATACTTGCTCTTCACAATTTCATAATGTATGCACAACAATTATTATTTTATAGATACAGAAGCAGGCTTGCAGAGGTTAAGCTGCTTGCTCAAGATCACACAGCTCTTGGACTTAAATCTAGTAAGCAGTGTGATCCATGTACATGAACATGATGAGGCCAGTGCAGTTTGAACGTGAACTTTACTTTTACCAGTGGATGCACTGTCACTGGGCCATGAGAATAAAGCTTTTGTATATTAAGCCTTGAGTTTTAGAATGCGTTAAATGACAGATTTTATTTAAACCAACCCTAATTGTGTTACTTCAGAACACAATTTAGAAGGTACCTTCCTATGTGCTAATTCCTTTGAACCTCAAAACATGGCATGGCAAGTATTGTCCCTGTTTTTGGATGAGGAAAGAGAGAAGTGACATAAATAACAGGTCTTACTATTAGAGGCAGAGTTAGGATTTAAAGCTAAATCTTCTGTCTCCAAAAATGATGCTCTTGCCGCAGTAGAATGTTGATGCTAAATCAGCAGCTATCACTTTTAAGTACCTAGTTTCGAACCCAGTAGGTGCTTCAGTAAAGGCTAAATTTTAAAAAAACTTTCTGTATGCACATGTATATAATTTTATATAAATACAGCAGTGTAATCATATCGTATATATGGAGGGGTGGTTTTTTTTGGGCTTTCCCCTTTTGGTCCTTTTTGTGGTTTCCCCACCGTCTTCCATGTATGTCAGCAGGGATTCTGCTTTTTTTTATGTTTGTGTAATTTTCTATAGATACACATATATACACATTTTGCAACTGTCACTGTTACATAAAAACGTGGGTGTATTATACACGTCAGTATACTGCTTTTTTACACACCAGTACTGTGTAGAAGGTCCCTGAGTCACTTGTGTAGCTCGAATTCATTGCTTCAGTGGCTGCAGAGCATCTCATGATGCGAACGTACCATCATATTTAATCATTCCACTGTTGGTGTCTGGTTTTCTGCCACTATGAGCAAAGCTGCAGCAAACGTCCTTGTGGTGTGTCCCTAGGTAGTGGTGTTTACTGCTGGTTCTCTGGCCTTGGGATGGATTCTCAGGAATGGGATTGTTGGGTGGAGGGAGATCTATAGATACATGTTTCCTTTAAATAGATACCGTTATATTCCTTTCCCCTCAAAAGGCTGTATCACTTCACACATCCATCAGTAACAAGGGAGAATTTCTTTTCCTGGCGTTTTTGCCAGCAGTAGGAGTTACTGTTCTTTTTTAACTCTTGCCTTTCTGATAGCTATGTACTGCTAGTTGTTACATTTATTAGCGTTTCCCTGAATGCTGGTAAATTTGAGCACCTTTTCATATGCTTGATTTACTCTTCTGTGAATTGCCTCGTCGTGTCTTTTGTCTGTTTTTCCATTAGGCTCCTTTTTTCTACTCAGTGTGTAAAACTCTGGTGACTATTATAAAAATTAACCCTATGTCGTTTTTACTTTTTTTTCCACTTCTAAAATTGGTCTATTTACCTTTTTATGGTATTTCTTGCCATGCAAGCTTTCAATTTTTGAATATTTGAACATATCTGACACTTCTTTTATGGCTTCTAGGTTCTCAGTCTTGGTTTAAAGGGTCTCAATTTGGGATCTTTCAAATGATTGTTGATTTACAACTTCCTGTTTCTTTTTCTAGAATTGGAAAATATAATTAATATGGATATTGGCAAGTAGTCCTGATTTCCTTTGTGTAACTAATTGGCATGGAAATTTTAGTGTTCTTATCATCATCACTCCCTCAGTTTCTAGCTTTCTTTAACTATGAAAATGAGTGTTCTAATCATGACTACAGATGCTGTTGAATGGTACATACATAGGACCTGTATTCAGATAGCAGTTTATTTGGAGATAGGCTGAACTTTCATTTGTTTAGCAGACTTGCCTCACTATAGGAAAAAAAACTGATCAAAATACTGCCTTTATTGAGTTTACAGTTAATATTTGCAAAACATTTTAGTGAGAATACTTGACATGTTTACTAATTAGGTGAGTTGATCTCATCTTCTAACTTTCCCTATTATCCTTAACATGTATAAATAATCATTTGTACTATTCTAATGCATCGGAGATAAGCTTTTTTTATTATTATGTACTGCAGCAAACTAAATAGATCTTTTCTCTTCGTAGCTTTACCCTAGTAATACTGAAATGCATGTAGCCTTTCTTAAGGTGTATTCACTGAGCACATGAGCTATTCGTAGTTTGGGCTTAAAAGGGCCCAGGAGTATATGCAGCAGGAAAACAACAACAGAGAGCTAAGGAAAACAACCAGAAAAGATCGTTATGAGTAGTGAGATTTTCTGTTTGTTTTCCTCTCTTATATATAATTGCAACTTGTGTCATATGCTGTCCTCAGTTGGGGACCACTGTCCACTAATAAGATTTTACACCAGTTGCCTTTGAAAATCTAATAAGGAGCAGGATATATTAACATCAAATATCTGCACAAAAATTTTATTACTATTTATTATGGTAATATATCATATTAAAATACACATACGCACCTGTACTTCACCATCATGTTGATTAGAACCATCTGCGGGGGTGACGGGTAATTTTGATGGCATTATTTCTTTTCAGAAAATGAGGGACCCTGAGTCTTAGAGAAATCAGTATTTTTCTAAGATCACCAAAAGTTGTCTGCCAGTATGGAAACTCAAGCAGTGTCATGCTCAGAGACCCTGTTTTCAGGCTTCTGTCATATTTGCAGAGCTGGCCTTTTCTTTCTAAAATAGCCTTCAGGACTGGGGCACCTTGCCTTTTGTGCCAGTGCGTGGATCCCTGTGGCCTGGGATCTGCCTGTCCAAGAATAGCCAAGCGTTCTTCTCTTATCCAGGTACCTGTCTCTCTTCTTACGTTCAGATGCTGTGTGACTGTGTTTCCTGTGTCTCTTCTATTTCTTATTCACCTCTCCAGTGCCAGCAACAATCAACATTGCCCTTTGCTTCCCAGTCCCAGACATTTGCTACCTTTAAGTGGGGTTTAAAGTCCATCCAGGACCTCACTTTCTTGAACACTTCCTGCTTTGTTAGCAATTGGAAAATGACCACATCCTCTGCCCAGGCCAGGCACCACCCATTCCGAAGGGCAATGAAAATTTAAAACAGAGATGCACAGAGTTAATTCTCAGGTACCCAGTCTGGAGAGGAAGGTGGGGTGCTTTCTGAACAGCAGAGCTCTAGGCTCTCTGGACTCTTCTTTGGCCACAAGATGAAGGTCAGAGGCTGGGATCACCACAGCGGTGGTGGGAACAGCAGTATCCTCAGAGGCCAGTGCTGCCTTACTGCCTGCACTGTACTCTCGCTGGGGAATGTCATAGCTCGCCTCTGGTGTTAATAGGAGGTGGGAATTGAATGCTTTACCTGTAGCAACCAAACTGGCAAGTCTTTCCACATGGTCTGGGAAAGAGAACTATTTTGAACAGAGATCTCTTAAACAGCGGTTTCACTGGCAGAGCAAATGGAGCCGGGGTACTGTTCAGAACCAGAGTAGCTACCATATCATAAATTGTAGGTGCTTCCACTGGTCAGGACGGCCATCATCAGAAAATCTACAAATAACAAATGCTGGAGAGGGTGTGGAGAAAAGGGAACCCTCTTGCACTGTTGGTGGGAATGTAAATTGATACAGCCACTAGAGAACAGTATGGAGGTTCCTTAAAAAACTGAAAATAGAGCTACCATATGACCCAGCAATCCCACTACTGGGCATATACCCTGAGAAAACCATAATTCAGAAAGACACATGCACCCCAATGTTCATTGCAGCACTATTTACAATAGCCAGGACAGGCTAAGAGAGGAACGCTTGGCTATTCTTGGCTAGGCAGATCCCAGGCCACAAGGGTCCACGCACTGGCACAAAGGCAAGGTGTCCCGGTCCTGAAGGCTATTTTAGAAAGAAAAGGCCAGCTCTGAAAATATGACAGGAGCCTGAAAACAGGGTCTCTGAGCACTTAGGAAGCAACCTAAGTGTCCATCGACAGATGAATGGATAAAGAAGATGCGGCACATATATAGAATGGAATATTACTCAGCCATAAAAATAAACGAAATTGAGTTATCTGTAGTGAGGTGGATGGATCTAGAGACTGTCATACAGAGTGAAATAAGTCAAAAGAGAAAAACAAATACCATATGCTAACACATATATATGGAATCTAAAAAAAATGGTTCTGAAGAACCTAGGGGCAGGACAGGAATAAAGACACAGACATAGACAATGGACTTGAGGACACGGGGAGGGGGAAGGGTAAGCTGGGAAGAAGTGAGAGAGTGGCATAGACTTATATATACTACCGGATGTAAAATAGCTAGCTAGTGGGAAGCAGCCGCATAGCACAGGGAGATCAGCTCGGTGCTTTGTGTCCACCTAGAGGGGTGGGAAAGGGAGGGTGGGAGGGAGATGCAAGAGGGAGGGGATATGGGAATATATGTATATGTATAGCTGATTCACTTTGTTATACAGCAGAAACTAACACACCATTGTAAAGCAATTATACTCCAGTAAAGATGTTTAAAAAAAAAAAAATTGTAGGTGCTTCCAAACAGGCATTCCTGTGCTTTGTGATGAGAAGCTACTCCCACCTGAGGCTTCTGGATGAAGCAAAGAAAAAGTTTCATCAACATTCCACACGTTTATGACTAGTTATCTAGCACACCACCCCAAAGCAGAGTGGCTTACCATAATCACCTCCCTGCCCAACCCACAGTGTTAAGGGTTGGCTGAGCTTAGCTGAGGGGTTCTCGCGGTCGGGCTTGGGGTGTCTCCTGAGCCTGCATTCAGATAGGAGTATGGTTGTGGTTGGTACATTCAAGACAGCTTCTCATCCTCTAGAGCAGGGCTCAGCAAACTGGGACACCCCACCCCAGGCCAGATCCAACCCGCAGCTCATTTCTGTACTGCCACAGGCTAAGAATAGTTTTTACAGTTTTAAATGGTTGAAAACAAATCAAAAGAAAATCATCTCATGATGTGAAAATTATATGAAATTCAAATTTCAATGTCTATAAGGTTTCATTGGAACATGGCCATGCCCATCCACTTACATATTGTTTAGGGTGGCTTTTGCACTGCAGTGTCAGAGTTGAGTAGTTATAACAGTTACAAAGGCCACATGGCCTGCAAAGCTGAAAATATTTACTGTCTGCCCCTTGATAGAAAAAGTCTTCTTACCCCTACTCCTGAGCCTCTCTCCACAGGCATCTTCATTAAACATCAGTGGGTTATTTTTAGAATGTTTAGTTTTCTTCTTTCTAAATGATGAGGTTAGAGAAAATTTAGCCTGTCACTTGCAAACATTATCTCCAAATAACATACTGCAGGTGTGAGTAATTTCTGGCTTAAAAAAACAAACCTGAATATAATTTTCATTATATTTACTCCATTTAACATCATCTTTCAGATTACTGGAGTAAATCTGAGGCCATACATAACATTTTTATCAGATGCATGCAAATAATGGAATCATCAGTGATCATACAGAGATAAACTTTCAGAACTGTTACATTTTTTATACTCCTTGTTAACCTGTTACATCAGAATTCCTATGCATCTTGTCTTTGCTCAAATTCACATTTTGAAAATAGGTGCTTAGAATAAAAACAATTTTAGCAGTTTAACTGTCAAAGCTATCTTCCCTTGCTACTGCTGTGCAGCTGAATATTTGCAAACTAAATCATAAGCATGCTTCTCTCACCACCAGCTGCAGCATGGTCACTGGACATGTAATTGAAGGCTTGAAATTATTTTTATTTTGAAGAGAAATTAAATAATTGCTGAGTTTAAAAAAGGAGAATGAGACAAATACCATTTCTGCCTTTATAATGTGAACCCCAAATGCCTTTCTAAACAAACAACAGCTGGAAAATGCTGAACACGAATAGATACAATCCTTGCCCTTAAAAAGTTCCCAGCTTCATAGAGATGGATGGACAAGAAAACAATTTGGTGCGGGAATTGATAACTGACCATCGATGAGCACAAATTATGATGGGAGCACAGAGATCAGGCACCTAGGCTGGTTTAGAAATGTCTGGGAGGCTTGCTAAGGGAACTGATGGGAAGGAAGGCAAGGTGGATCAGCCCAGAAGCTTTCCTGGGTACCCATCCAGGGCCTGACAGAGGTGTCATTGCTTGGTCCCCTGGCAGCCTGTCACAACTGATAGCACACTGACCTTTACTGGTTTACTTGTTCATTTCCTTCACAGATGATAAGCTTCTTTAAGGCAGAAACTGTGTTGTCATTGCCATCTATGGTGCCTGCCTGGTAGCAGGTGATGCACAAGAATCGTCTAATAAACGAATATGTGGAAGTTCCTAGGATGATGAAAATATTCCTTCTCTTAGATGGGCTAATGTTTAAAGACAATATTTTATGTCTATACAGTGATACATTTAAAAATCTGTACTAGGTAGTGGTTGAAGGCCAATACCAAATTTTGGTTGCCAGAACAGGGTCAGGAACCATGGGAGATGCAAAGACGAGCAAGACACAAACACTGCTTTCCATAAACTTACAGCTTCATAATCCTCACCTGTATTGAACCAGAATAGCTCGTCTTTCATCTGTTTACATTTTGGAACTCCACAAAATATTTCTTTTGACTAAAGGGCTCCATTTCTTTAAAAAAAAATTACAAAAGGAAAACTTTGATCAAGTTAAGGCGGCTAGGTTTTCTCAAAATATTTACATATTTAACCCCCTCCATTTATAGACTGGAAGGAAATTTAAATGGAGGGAATAGAACATTTACAGTTTTAGATATGTTCACATTCCTCCTGGATTTCATTTTCCTCAGTTGCCTTCTTTAGCACCTTTCTAATAGGTAATATATAGCAATGTACAGATGTATGCAGTAATAAAATTGTTCATTCTCTCCTATATACTGTAATATCACTTAATATTTGCTAATATCCAGAAAAAAAGCTCCTATGCATATCCTTTCTAAAATTACTGCAAAGTATCTTCAGAGTTCTATATTCTTTTCTATTTTATATATGAATATATATATTTTCTATTTTATATATAAATGTGTATATGTTAATCCCAACCTCCTAATTTATCCCTCCCTGCAAGGTTCTATATTTAATGCCAGTTATTCTGAGGTGTTTAATTCAAAACTGTTACCTGATTTCTCTATAGGATGTTGGATTTCAAAAACCTCCTATTTTCAAAATAGGATGGTTTAAGATCATCTTAAGGACTCATATGCAAGAAATCCTTCTATGACGTCTGCAGGGAAAAATAAGCCAAAAGACACATAGGTACAGTATTCTTTATTATAAACAATCAGGTAACAGTGTAAGTGTGCATTTGAAGGATAATTGAAGCCTAGCTACAATAATCAAAAACATTACTTAAATAGAAATAGTTTCTTTTTTGTTCGTTTTACATTAATTTGAATTTAACATATGCCAGGATCACCTAATCTTGTCATATAGTTCAGCTGTTAAATCCTCAATAGGAAAAGATGAAATTTGGAATGCATGTTATATTTTGCTTTATTTGTTGACTATATATACCAAATATTCAGGACATACTCAAAGTTAAGCAGGTGCTTAAAGTCTAGCAAGCGGTACTTATAAAATGCTTTTGTTGCTGTGATGGGGGTATTCAGTTCCTAAGAAGACAATGAAAAGGAAATTCTAAATGCTAGGTTGTTATACAACTTTTCCTGATTTATACTGAGTGTAAAAAAAAAAAGAAAAGAATAACAAAACATAAATGTATTGAGAAGTGACATCTTAATAGGTCCAAAGCACTGGCAGGTATTAAAATATCATCTAACTAAAACAAACTTTTCACATCTCAAATTTTTAACAAAAAAACACAAAAAACAGGCTTGAACAAGACCATAAATGTTCTGGGTCTTGTGAGCAGGCCAGATGTTGTTATTCTCTATTGCACAATCCTTGTCTATGGCAACCTTAAACATGTTTGGCTGATGCAATTAATGGCTTAGCATGTCCACTTTGCTCACTATCCTATAAAAGAATGCTATGACATTTTTTGGATTGTCTGTCTCAAGGAATGAATGCTAAATGAGCACATTTAGAAGTTTGAAATCAAATACTGCATTACTATTTTTAACAATTCTTGCCGGCAAAAATGTTAAAAGGCTGATTTAAAATGTGACTCTTACAGTGACTGAAGGAGTAACTTCTCATCAATTCTAAATTCTCTGAATTTCACAGTATCTTAATAAAGGCTTTTGGTGAGATAGGACTGGTAATGATGCATATGTACCACTTTAATCATTTATTTTTTGAAGAAATAATTTGGATTCACTGGAATATTCTGTCCTGGTTTCCCAAAGCTGCATGAAAATTCCATGTATTTTTTCATGTCATTTATAAGCAGCTAGTACCGATTAATCCTGTAAAGGTATAAGATCACCAGAGGAGGAGTCTGACCACTGATGGAGAGACTCAGAAAGCTGTGTTTGCTCCCTGGAGCCCAAACCACGTGTACCTAATGCTCTTTCATGCAACAGTACTTGTATGAGGATGACTTCACCATATTAATGCCTTTTCCAAGAAAAGGGGAGATGAGGAATTATTGAAAAATAGGGAAGCAAAAGGAAAAAAACCCAATTTTGAGACACAGAAGAAAAGTAGCGTTTATCCAAGGAAGTCTTCAACCATTACTTGATTGCTCAGAAGAGAAGGGAGATCAGCTTCAAAATAGAGATAATTAAGAAGTCAATTATACTTTTTTTTCAAGCATAAGAAAGATTGCATGGTTTGTTTTAAAAGCTCTTGAAACCTGAAGATGATTCTACAGACAGATTTACTGTTAAGACTCTCAGCTCCAGAGGGCTGGGACGGGTCTCTTGTTTACATTCGATTCCACAGTACCTAACATTGTGCCAGGCACATACATAGTTGAGGAACCAATATACTACGGAGTTTGCTCAACACTAAATGGACCACCTAGCTTTAATGTAAACTGTAGTATTTCCTATTGTATATAGGGAAGCTTCTATTGGGTAACACTGGTCATTACAAGAGGTGACAGCGGCAGCTCACACATACATCTTGTTCACATGATCATTCCTACCTTGAGTACAATTTAATGAGGAACAACTACTATGCACTAATGCTACAAAGAGTTGAGACAGAATGTATAGATGAAGAAACCTCCTGGATCGCTGAAGTACCGTCTGCTACAAGCATAATTACCTTCTTAAATTACACATTTTAAAAAGGGAAATATGTTTCCAAGCAATGCAGTGTTTAGTGGGTGGGAATTATATATATATGAAAGTACCTAGGAATTTGGGAAATTTCCCTCTCTTTATCATCCAAGGGTAAATAAGAACAGGTTTTGATGTTGTGGATACATTTTTTAAAATGTCCTGTTATTCAGGACCACTGTTCCTCAGAAATGATAGGGATTGTGAAATTATTCTCTTACTTGGGAAGTTATTTCCAGGTATGAAGCTTTACTTTTAGAAGAGGCTACCACATATGACCAGCAGATCATTTAATCAATAGAGACACTAAGTTAAATAACTCAAATTTCATCCCAGCAGTGTGTCTAGATTTTCTCAAAGGCTTCACCACTGTTTCAGTCATCTGTGAATAGTTAATATTTGCCAACATGTGAGGAAAATGTGGCAAAAGGCATGCCCTCACCTAGAGACTCTGAACGTGGGAATGTGAGAAGGTATAAGTAAACAGGGTGCTTTTGTCCAATGCTCTTATTTTACTGCTTCCGCACACAGGACTGACTGACATACATGGCCGTAGAGCTCACTGTGCAGACAGACTCAGAAATCTGCAGAGCTGCCTAACATGAATCAACAGGAAAACAGGAACCCGAGATTTCCTATGTGGAAAGCAGGCATCTCCATGGGTGATTATCAGGCTAAGTTCTGGTCTTATTTTGCAATTGGGGAATATAGCTCATTTCATGCTATTTTCATATTTATCTTCCCATATTAGACTCATTCGGTTTTTTTTTTTTACAGTGGTAGATAATGAGGCAACATGACTCTCAGCTTCACAGTTTCTTTCTTTTCCCATCACAGTTTAATTTGTTGAAAATGTACCGTTCATATCAGCACAATAGTCCAGCTATAGCTATTTCAACTTCAGAAATAAAGTTTATGTGACTTATCTTACATAACTGACTTTAAAAGCTTGATTTTTTTGGCCAGTAGCACTAACAGTGAGGTTATTTAAATTTTATGGGTTTGATAGCTTTGTTTTGTCCTGAAGTGTTATTTGCTGTAGTGCTGCTAGTACCTGATTTTTGCTACGTAAACAGTTTTAATATTTTTCCAGATTGGCCACACAACATGCCTTACATGACATGGTGGACTAAAGCTGCCTTTATTCCACCAACACCCTTCAAATACTGTTCCTACAGTTGCCTCTCATTTGTTCTCTGCCACAAAAGAAGCTGCTGCTTATTAGAGCATAGGCACAAGAAAACCTGCTTTTCTAATTGCACTGTACTGGCATCAGGTTAACTAGAAAACACAAAACAAATGGTGATACAAAATGTGAATAGTATATATTATATGTATTTACACATGTACTTAGAAACTTCAGTTAGTTGCAAATCTGAAATGATATAAGCCACTGCCTGCAATAGCATCTATCCTATAGAAATGTGGATGAAAACAGGACTGTTAAGATACTGAAGAAATCGGGTTGTGTGGAGAGCCCATTTGAGTCAGAACTTTGTCCAACCACTGCAGTGGTCCATGAAGGTGAATCTCAATCCAGCAGGGCGTGCTCGTGACATCCTGGCGATGATACTCGGCTCCCCAACCCTGAAAAGCAAAAACGGAGCGGAGTGACTGTGCCAGACTTTACAGGCAGCCTTCAGAGGCCCCAGCAGGCCCGGTGGACACAGCCCACCCAACCCGGGGCAGTTCCTGGGACCTGAGAACGTGAACTCTACGTTCCTGCAAGTACAGGACAACTTTTGCATCAACCAGATACCCTGAGTCCCCATCCATGGCTTCCTCCTGGGTTCACAACTAAATTCATGGACCTAGAGAGGGCCTGGGTTCTAGCCATGCCAGAGACCCTGGCAAATCACTTGCTCTTCCGCAGGGAAAGGAGCTTGAACTCATGTTCACCCCCTTAATGCTGAAGACCCATGTTTTGTACAAGATGGTTGCTCACTACAGACCAATGACTGGATCTGAACGTTGTAAAGCGAGGGCTGAGGGTGCTCTTGGTTATTCAGGATTGATGAACAAAGCTTGTTTCTCCTCCCCACACCCCCCCCGCTGGCTTACTTCTGGCAATTTGCCATTTGTGACCATCCATAGGAGAGACAGTAAAAATAAAGGTAATAAGTTTAGTCAACATCCATCACCTCACGTGGTTGCAGTTTTTTCTTGTGATGAGAACTTGTACATTTCTTTTACACTGATCATCTGTAGTTATATTTGCTAGGGATTTATGTTTTTAAAAGTCCCTGCAATATAAGTTTATTTTCTGTGAATTGTGTAGTTTCATGAATTTAAAGGTTGCATATCTGAGAAATACATCTTGCTGATCTTAGGAAAATAAGATTTCTATGCAAGCTTATGTTACAGTGAAATAATTACGTCTGAGATATTGGCATTTCATCCTAGTTTGAAAAACACAGGCCTAGAACAAAGTAACCGCAAGTCAAATGGTTGTTCGTTAATGGCAATTTAACGCCCTCTGCTGGCTCTGAAGCATCAGAAGGTTTGAAAAGATTTTCAGGTATCTAATTGCCTGACCGTGTGAAAATACTTTTAAAGCTTAACAGTAAATTTGAATAAAACTGCTTTGTCACCATGAAAGAAATGGATTCAAGAAGTCATTTTATCAATTGGAAACTCTATTCTTATTTTTAAAATAATTACTAAAATTATATATACAATAAAGACATAATGGACTTCCCTGGTGGTGCAGTGGTTAAGAATCCTCCTGCCAATGCAGGGGACACCACGGGTTCAAGCCCTGCTCTGGGAAGATCCCACATGCTGCAGAGCAACTAAGCCCGTGCACCACAACTACTGAGCCTGTGCTCTAGAGCTCGCAAGCCACAACTACTGAGCCCACGTGCCACGCTTACTGAAGCTCACGTGCCTAGAGCCCGTGCTCTGCAACAAGAGAAGCCACCGCAGTGAGAAGCCTGTGCACCACAACGAAGAGTAGCCCTGCTCGCCGCAACTAGAGAAAGCCTGCGTGCGGCAACAAAGACCCGACACAGCCAAAAATAAATAAATTAATTAATTTTAAAAAAAGTATAGAAAAACAGGACACATTTTTCAAGATAATTTTAAAGGATTAATAAATAAATTTTACTTTGAGAAAACCTGGAACAAGCCATACTGATTCCTTGGATGAATATATGACAATGGGAAAACTGCGTGCATATACTCAGTTTGATAAACAAGCTCAGATTTGGAAATATTAGAACTATTTGCAAGTGCTTTGCGAGGGATGAAATAGCAGATGATGAAACTGAGGGCTTTAGCTTCAACATGCAAATCCAGTTTTTTTCCTTCCCGCTTAGTAACTTTTCCTCCATTCTCCAACCTTCACATCAATTTTAATAAGATCTAATTTGATAAATTCAACAAATATTCATGCACAGAACATCGACTGCTGTCTCAGCATTAATCACAACCCCCATAATGTTTCTATCCCAATTTGTTTATACCTTTATAAATAGCACTTAATTCAACTGTCTTGTATTAGAGTCAGTTCTGTCTGTTTTGTAGCTTATTTATAAATAGGACTGCTTCCTTTGCCTGTATGCTTTGTAAGAGTAAGGAGAGTGTCTTATTTGATTCAGGTAAATTCACCAACATTTACTGAGTGACCATAGGTGGTCAGCAGTTTGAGGTATGGAAGAATCTCTGTAGCATTAAGTCCTATACAATTATCATTGTCACTTTATCTTATGCGTTAAAAACAAAATCAGATAACTCTCTTAACTTGGTTTTCCTCCAAAAGTAATATGCTTAAGAATTTTCTTAAAATTGCTAAACAAGAGATTTCATACTCGTGGAGGAGCTCTTCCAAAAAAACAATTGACGTATATACACTACCAAATGTAAACTAGATAGCTAGTGGGAAGCAGCCGCATAGCACAGGGAGATCAGCTCGGTGCTTTGTGACCACCTAGAGGGGTGGGATAGGGAGGGTGGGAGGGAGGGAGACACAAGAGGGCGGGGATATGGGGATATATGTATACGTATAGCTGATTCACTTTGTTATACAGCAGAAACTAACACACCGTTGTAAGGCAATTATACTCCAATAAAGATGTTTAAAAAAAAAAAGATAGCATAGCTACCTTGTTTGATCAGTTGTTAGTTAGGGGAGCAGGGATTTGATTTGAAATCTGTCTGCTTACAGAGCTCATGCTTTTCCCAGTTAAGCTGCTGATCAGGAAAGCTGTACATTGTTTGGTAAAATCTGGACTCTGCAGTTTCCCTACTCTTGCCATTACCTGTAGGTAGAATTTTGACTTCTAGGATATTGTTCATTTTACTTTTACTGTCAAATTTATAATAAAAATTTAAATTAAATTTGTATTTACTTAAAAAAAACCCAAAAAACAATGAAAGACAGTGCCCCCCTCTGCCCCCCGGCAAACTGCTGTCTACTTGCCCTGACTGTCTAACTGCCACGTCCACCGAAGAGTGCTTTTGGTTTTATTCTTCATTTCTCATCTTACGATTGGGAAGCACGCACTCCTTACCTTGACAAAACTCATCCGGATGGTGCACATCTTAGTCAACTCATAAACGGCTTCAAATCCGTGATGGACAGACTGGGCGAGCAGCTGAGCAAACAGCTGGTTGTTGAAGATCTTGAGGCTGCAGCCGCTGGGGACCTTGCAGACGGTGGCCGGGTGAAAGCCGTGCTGACAGTTGCAGTTCCGGCTCTGCACGAAGATGCTGCTATCACTCACGCACTCGGCGTAGACCTCTCCCCCGACGTAGTACAGATGCACGCCTACGAGGCAAAAACAGTCTTCCAACACCAGCACCGACTTGCGCTTGGATGTATCACCCTTCCCTTCTCATCCACCTCTGTAACCTCAAGAGATGTGACTATCAACTGTGAGGTTAATTTTAATATCACCAACCATTGATTAGTGCCACACGTGCCCCAAAGGCTGACTTGCTTTAATTATCATCTATATTTTTTCCATGAGTCCATTTAAAAGTGGATTGCAACCCAGGTTTACGATCAGCACCAAGAACACAGAAGTAGGCCTCGTGTACTACTCCCATCACTTGCTCAATCTCACGCTTGTTCCTTCTAAAAGGAAGATCTCATAATATTAGATGCAAAATAAATACATAATGCAGAACACATCAAAAAAAAAAAAAAAAACTGGACACAGATAGTACCATGGTAATACTTAGGTGCATACACTAACCCTACTTCAGAGGGAACAATAAATGAAGTTTAAATTTTATTTCACCAACAATTATAAATCCATTTCTCTTAATAAATACCTCAAAGAGACCCATTTTAGTTTAAAGCTTATCACCTACAGTTATAGGTCATAGAAACAATGCCTCTTTTTACCTACAAACAGTGAAATTTGTGCCACGTTTTCAGATAAAATATAAAAACACAATCAAAATGTAGTTTATGCTACTTTATCTCACATTCTTAGAGCTGAAAGGCAAAGCATCCTGAGAAGGCTGCTGCTCAAAATAAATTTCAGTTGTTGCTTTCCCTCCAAATGTCTGGGTTTAAGATTCCACATAAATTTATAACAAGGGACTGGGGTTAGATGAGATGAACATGTTCTAGTCTAGTGAGTATTAAATACCAGAACGATTGTTCCCCAACCTTTTAGCAGAAACAAAATGGTCCAGCACTAAATGTCAACATGATTGTAAATACAATCACTGTGCAGTGGCAAGGGGTTTGTAGAAATGATCCTGAATGTACTTACAGAGATTTTGGATCTTTTAAAAATAAAAATAAAACATTTAAAAGTAATAGAGGGCCTCCCTGGTGGCGCAGTGGTTGAGAGTCCGCCTGCCGATGCAGGGGATACGGGTTCGTGCCCCGGTCCGGGAGGATCCCATATGCCGCGGAGTGGCTGGGCCTGTGAGCCATGGCCGCTGAGCCTGCGCATCCGGAGCCTGTGCTCCGCAACGGGAGAGGCCACAACAGTGAGAGGCCCGCATACCGCAAAAAAAAAAATAATAATAATAATAATAATAGAATTGAAGACCTCCAGGGGTTCTCAGACCCCGGTGTGCGTTAACTCTGCATTTAGGAAACATTTCGGACACAGCCGCAGCAGTGGAGGCACTTCTGCGTTATACTTCCTGCCAGCTTTATGGCTTCCTTTTCCGATCTCCTTTCCCTTAATACAGTTTTAGAGAAGAGTGGTTTTCAGTATTATGTATCCCAACCACAGACTCCAACACAGTCTGAAGAAATGGACCCGGGGTCACAATGATAAAGCACAGCTCTTGATATTCGGGCCAAGGCTCCCCTCTCAGCACCTGGATCAGACCAGCTCCCCTCCTCTGCTCAGCCTTCCTCTCCCTCTTCTTCCTCATCTCCATCATTCTTTCCCCTGAACGGCCCGGGGTCTGACACCCGTGGCCCTGGCCGTGAGGAGAAGGAAGAAGGACTGTCCTAATTAGCTGGGACATAGTTACGTGGCCGCAGCGACATGTTGGAGGTTAGGCAGGGGCAAATCCAAGCAGACTTCTTTAAAAACTCCCAGGGGGAAGGCCTGCCTCCCGGGTAGCTGTGAGTTTTTTCAAAGTGAGAGCGAACAGGTGGTAAAAGAGCCAGAACATGAGGCTACTAAGTGGTCAGCATGTCTTTGAATTGAATGACCTTCAAATATATAATCCTCCCAGAACCTATTAAGGAGAACAGATTTTTGGTATCTGACTCCGGTGTTTCTTTAGGGGAGGATTTTCAGTCCTGTTAAAGTCTTATCCGCAGCCACAGACATGCTGGCAGAGCATGGAAAGCAGAGAAGCGACTGAACAAGGAGGCAGTAGTCTAGCATCCTGAGTGAGAAGAGAGACACGGGAGGCCCCTGCAGAAGCCCGAGCCAGGCCTCAGTACGGGGACCGGGGGGAATTCAACCCCACTGCGAAGGAGGCTGGATGTGGGCTAGAGACAGCGGCATCGAAGCAGTCGAGTAAGCAAGGGATTTTATTTGCATCCATTTGACAGGCCAGAAGAGTGGCTTCAAACCACGTGTGTGAGATGCTAGATCGCCATAGAGAACAGTGAGCAGTAAGGATAAACGCCCAAAGAAGGTGCCACCTGAGACGAGAGAGAAGCCAGGCGACGGGGTCCTTGGGCAAGTTGTACCCACACCTCGGACTACCTCTCTCCTCGGGCTGCATCTTTCTTCATCTGAGTTTTCCATCTGTGTGTGCCTGCACCCACCCTTTAGGAGATTAGGGAGTCTGGAGTCCTGTGTGGTGGTTCATTAGGACTCTTTGGGCTTGACTTGGATCTGCTGAGTCAGGCTGCAGGTCGGTCCATTCTGGCATCTTCTGCAGCCTTGAATGACAGAGATGATGGAGGGGAGGCGGGGAGGACAGCGGCTTAGTTAGGCTAGTGAGTGGGTTCCAATGCTGTGGAACCCACTAACAGTCAGAGGGGGACGTCCAAAGTCGAAGGAATATGCATGGATCCCCTCCGGAGTGGGAGTGGGGGTGGGGAAAGGATATCCCTGCAGAAAGTAATCTCATCACCCCACAGCCCATCTCAGAGAACCCTGATGCCTCTCCACTCTGCTTGGAAAACACCCTGAACTTATGAGCACAAACTCAACACGTTCCCTGGAGTCTGTAATTGATATTCCCCTTGGCTTGGCTGCCCTCTCTTCTGCACAACTATTTTATTTTATTTTTTCCCATTAAAAAATGCACTATTTATTGAAATACAAGTGAACTATCCAACTAATCGCTGTGAAGAAGTGTAATCGTACTGACTTAGAAACTCTATGAAATGCAGGGTGACATTCTTTTGAGTCCAGGCCATCTAAGGTAAGATCAAGATTTCAGAGAAACCCAAAGGCAAAGGGCCTCACCAGTCTTTACTCCCCATCAAAGATGCACAACTATTTTAAAATCTGGCTGACTGTCAGGATCCTCTGGAGCTTGAAGAAAGTGCATATTTCTGAGGGTGATTAATGATGATACTTTCAGAAATTCCTTATGTAGTTAGACATATACTTAAATATATGGGAGAAAGGATACGAGGTCTGAGATTTGCTTCAAAATACTCTTGTAAAAATACTGTGATGGGACAGGGGAAAAGAATGGTACAGAATGTGACTCATTATTGAAGCTGGAGATGGTCATATGAAAATCTGTTACATGACTCTACTTTTGTGTAAGCTTGAAATTTTCCAAAATAAAATTTTTTTAATGTATGATCAAAAGATAATATAAAAGTAAAGATTTCCAGACCTACACCGGGGCTTTGGTCCAGAGGATGGAGGTGGGCCCGCCCAGGACAGTGCCTGCAGCTGTGCACTGCACAAACCCAGGGTGTGCCTCAGTCTTCCGAGATTTGTACAGTTATTAGAAGACTCCTCCAGCAGCTGGCAGTAACTTCTCTTGAGAAATGGGTTCCTTCCAATTCACACAAAGCCACTTCTGGGCTGCTAGCAGAATCAGTTCCCTAAAGCTATACTTGAAGACTTGAAGTCTCTCTGGACAATATGATGAACAATATGATGACCAAGACGAGCAGCTTTGGTCCCAACTGACCTACACTGAATGCCCACTGTGCACTCACACACTCGGCGACTCTGCCAGGGTGGGTGAACCGTGATGCTTTCTCTCTCACCACTACTTCAGTGACCCCAGCATGCCTGGACATGCCCGGTCCCACCCCATCTTCACAGGAGCAACAAAACCCACTAGAGGAAATTTATAAAATACAGAGATGCAAAGAATAAAGATCGGCCACAAATCCACAGCCCAGAAATATTCAAAGCTAATATTTGTCATATACCTTTCAGTCTTTTATGTGCACATTTTAAACAAAATTAGGATCATCCTCTACAGGATCTTTTATAACCTTTTTTCACCTATTAAAATAGTGTGGGGCTTCCCTGGTGGCGCAGTGGTTGAGAGTCCGCCTGCCGATGCAGGGGACACAGGTTCGTGTCCCGGTCCGGGAGGATCCCACATGCCACGGAGCAGCTGGGCCTGTGAGCCATGGCCGCTGAGCCCGCGTGTCCGGAGCCTGTGCTCCACAACGGGAGAGGCCACAACAGTGAGAGGCCCGCGTACCGCAAAAAAATAAAAAAATAATGTGAACATTTTCTCATGATCTGAAATATTCTGCAATGCCCTGTGTAATAACTGCAACAGTATGACATCCTGTGTTAAATTTTTTTAGGATTTGCTTTTTCAGGGATGAGAAACCTTATACACATTCAAAGGCAGAATGGAAAGGACATTTTGAGATAGAAACTAAATCCACTGGGAAAGAAGCAATCCAAAAATCACCCTGAGGACTTCCCTGGTGGCGCAGTGGTTAAGAATCCACCTGCCAGTGCAGGGGACACGGGTTCGAGCCCTGGTCTGGGAAGATCCCACATGCTGCGGAGCAACTAAGCCCGTGCGCCACAACTACTGACCCTGTGCTCTAGAGCCCGCGAGCCACAACTACTGAAGCCCACGCACTTACAGCCCATGCTTGGCAAGAAAGAGAAGCCACCGCAATGAGAAGCCCGTGCACCACAGCGAAGAGTAGCCCCCGCTTGCTGCAACTAGAGAAAGCCCGCGCACAGCAAGGAAGACCCAACGCAGCCAAAAATAAATAAATTTATATATAAAAAAAATCACCCTGAGGTGCAGATCCTCCTTCTAAGGAACTGACAAACCAAACCCTTGCCTCAGGATAATTCCTTTCATAAAACATGGAAGCATTACTAGGATTCTACAGAACAAGCTGAGATGTGCAAGAAAATAAAGATTCATTAAAAGGTGAAAAACTAATTCCAAAAGCAATTCAGTGATTTGGAATCTATGATAATTATGTTCGGGGAAGGTCTTGGTTTGCCTGGGTAAATTCAATCCCTGGGGCTAATGCCTCAGGAATTATAATTACCCACTCCTTCTCCCATGAGAGGAAGAACAGCCAGCAGCCAGGACACACGCAGCATGTCTGCAGCTGCAAAGGAGAAACCGGCTTGTCCTGCTCCAAGTGTCCTTTCACACAGGCTCATTACGAAGGTCAATGGCTCTGACTTCAGTTACAGCACGTCGTAGGTGCTCAGAAATGACAGTGCTATTGATTAGGATTATATTAAATTGTGCATTTCTAAGAAATATAATCCAACCTCAATGACCTTAAGAGCAGCACACGTATGTCCATGCAGTCCATTCAAAACTGCGGTTTTCCTCATTATTTGGAAATCGAGGCCATCCTAAAAGCCACTCTAAAAAAGCAGGCACGTTTCAAACTCCAGTGATCCAAATTGGCTATTACATCACTCCCAAAACATCAGGAAATAACCTTTGCTTTATTTTGCACAGTCACAGATAGGTATGATAATGTCAGCAGTTCTTCATCTTTTTTTCTGTAAAGATCCTTATAATCCTCCGATGGAGCTCTGTGTAACTCAGTGAGGTGCTCCTTTTCTAGAATATTCTTGTGGGGAAAACACAAAATCTTCTCTGATTTACATTTTTAAAGTAAATCATTGTCAAATTTCATCACTTTAGTACTATGAGGGCCTTATTTCAAGATCTCAGAGGTGATTCTGACATATCATGCCTGCAGCATATGGTAAGTATTTTCATTCCATATCGAAAGATTCAACTCCTCAAGCGCCGAACTAAGAGGGGTGCCGAGATGAAAAAGCAGGAGGGTCCCTCCCCTCCAGCAGAAGGGAGCGACTGGACCTTACAGACAGAGCCATGGGTGCAAACCCATATCAATCATGGGACCATGGGTACGCCGCTGAATTCTCTGAGCTTCCATTGCCTCATCCATAAAATGGGACTAAGAAATCGTAACTTGTAGGGTGACAATAAAAATAATATGAGTAAGAGTCTGCCAGGGTGCCTCACACAGATTAGGGAAAATCAGTGGGGGCAGCTATCAGTCATTTGAAAGAGTTCAAGTGGTCTGCCTGGTCTTCAAGGAAGAATGTGGACAGACTTCATGTAGAATGCACTCTTCCAGGTCCTTTGAAGCCCTGTCTCTGACACTGAAGCAGCAGCCCCGGCTATTCTAGTGCTAACTAGCCTACGGCTATTTAAAGCACTTGGCTATAGATTTGTTACTGTTGTAAGGACACAAATGCTGCCTCACAGTGCACTGCATTAGATGGAAAGCAGGATGAAAGAGCACGGGTGAGTCAGCATAAACCATCACCGCCACAGGAAACAACTCAAAGCACGTGCCCTGCTGACCAGTGGTGGCATGAACTTCCTTTAGAGGACCAGCCACCTTCCCTAACTTAAGTGGCAAGGAACACAAACCGGAAGTGACCTCAAAGCAACTGATAACTACTGAGGGGAGAAATGGCCCATCATTAACCATAATAAAAAGATTTTTTTTGTAGATACCTTCCACCCTTGCCCCCCCCACCCAGTCTCATCTCGATATAACAGCCAGGGGATCCTTCTGAAGTGAAAACTCAGATCTATAAACTCCAACTTAACTCCATCTTCCTGTGTCACACAGGCAAAGTGAAGGCACTCTACATGGCTTCTAGGCCCGGAGACCTGGTCGTGTCCCCTCTTCTATGACTTCCTCACTCCCCTGCTCACTGTTCCACTCACTCTGGCGTCCCTGCTATTCCTCACGATGACAGGCAGGCTTCAGGGCCCTTGTACCTGCTGTTTCCCTTTGCTTGGAAAGCTCTCCCCACTGGTACCGACATTGTCGATTCCCTCTTTAGCTCTCGGCTCAAATGTCACCTCCTTAGGAAGCCTGCCCTGGCTACCCTCCCCATTCCCTTCCCCTCCTTTGTTTTTCTCTGGACAATTATCATTTGACGTGTGTGTGTGTGTGTGTGTGTGCGTGTGTGCGTGTGCGTGTGTGTGTGTGCGCGCGCGCGTATTATTTCTTGTTTGTCTTTCCTTAGTTGTAGGTAATCCAGGAAGCCAGGGATTTTTGTTTTGTCTTGTTTGTTTCCCACTGCTGCATCCCTAGTGGCAAAACCGTCTGGCTAAGATTAAATGCTCAATGAATATTTGCGAGATGAATGCATAGCTGTGAAGTCTGACTGTCTTTAGCAACTAGCTCCACAGAACACGTTAACTTATTCACTAACCTCATGGTGCATTTGGCTGTAAAATTACTCAGGCTGGTGCTCCAGGAAGTCACACAGCTCAGAACCAGATCATCCACGGGGGCCCCTGAGAGAGAGCCCCCTGACCTCACAGAAACCAATAGCTCTTGCTTTGAAATATTGCATGCCATGCTTTATGGCATGGATTGTAGCCCCTTAAAAAAATTATCTTTTCACATTAGGACAATTCCAAAGCAGCTTTCTGAGAAAACTGTGCCTTTGCCTTGGGGACCATGTTGAGGGTGGAGTGCCCTTCCATCCAGGTGAGCATTTCCCAGGCTTGCTGGTTTTTTTAACAGGTCACCAGTCCTGGCTCTTGCTTCTATGTTTTTTTTTTTAACCCTGTGGATTATCTCTCAGATACTAACATGACACAAACCCTCCACATCTGTCCATCCACATCAGCAGCACCTTGAACAAACTACTTGCAGAAAGTTCCCCAGAAGGTATTTAACAGTCCTTGCATATTTTAATTCTATTTTTAGATCAAGTGGCATAAGTAGAAGTCTAATATGCAGACCAATCTGTAAAGCCCTTTAGCAAACAGCCCTACAACATTACGTTTTAACGTTCTACCTTTAGATTTCACCTGAAGATTCTTATAAAAATCATTTAAAAGTAAAACCATACCTGAGATATTTAAGATTTCAGTCAAAATATTACTTCCTTTGAGGAATGACTATGTTTCCTCCTTTGGGATAAAAGTTACATTACAGATTAAGTTTCCTTTTTCTGACCTCCAGAGGAAAAGTTTAATCACAATCACAGTGGTTACAATTACAATGGTAACTCTTGGAGATGACATACCTGTATTCTTCTCTCCCACTCACCCCCAGCTCCTGATTTTCTATTTTTCGTTTATCATTTCACTGTAAAGGTTTCTTGTAAGCCACCTCAAAGCTACTATGGAAAGATACAGGGTAAAATAAACAGAAAGTAACTTTTGCCATTAACAGTCAACATCAGTGAAGGAACTCAGCCTGTCTCTAGTCAGTGGTCTGTAGGTTTACAGCAGGAGACATTTAGGAGGTACGTTAGGAAGAATACAGGAAGCATCATAAGTGAAATGATGAATCTCTCCTGGAAATTTGAAATAAAAGGCTCGTGGCTACTTCCCAAGGTGGTATAAGTGCTAGACGGGGAGAGAAAAGATCAAATGACTCTGAAGGTTCTTTACACCTGTGATTCCAGAGTAGAATAGTGGACAACCAGGCACCATTCAGACACTGCCAACTATTCGAATAGAAAGGAAAAGAACTTAAAATCCTCAACGAGGCCTCATGCTCAGCTGGGACTGATCATGCCAATGAGACAGGCTCCAAAAGCATCACAGCCAGACCCAGTGAGGCCTGTGCTTATTCGGCTGTTGTAACAATGCCTGGACACAAGAGAACCCCAATCACCTACCAAAGGCTTCCTGACATTAATAGGTCAACGATTTTTTAAACTGCCTAGCTTCTCAGTCTCTAAGGGTAACTTCACCTGATATAAATAATCATCCAGCCAGAACTCCTCTTCTTCAGAAGTTATCCTATTTAGCATTTCAGGCAATTCAAAAGTAATTAATAATACTTCTCTTCAATAATATCATCCTGGGACTTCCCTGGTGGTCCAGTGGTAAAGAATCCACCTTCCAGTGCAGGAGATGCAGGTTCGATCCCTGGTCAGGGAACTAAGATCCCACATGCCGTGGGGTAACTAAGCCTATGTGCCACAACTACAGAGCCCAGGTACCCTGGAGCCTGCATGCCACAATTAGAGAGAAAAAACCTGCATGCCACGGCTAGAGAGAAGCCAGCACGCTGCAACTAAGACCTGACGCAGCCAAATAAATAAATGAATAAAAATAATAATTTCATCCTGTTTTCATGTTTATCATCTTGTTCGTCTTCCTAATACCCACCCTACGCCACCCCCCAGAAGATGCTGTGCCAACCTCAGAGGTAGAGACACTAAGGTTACAAAACCTCCCATGCTTTTCCCAACAATATCCCCACAACGGTCTCCCAGATCCCAGCCCTGGGATCATCCCACTAGGTCATGCAGCCAATCCATGGCTTGTTTCTATTTCCACGTTTTAGCTCAGAAGAATATAGGAAGGAACTACATATTTGCTTTTACCCTTTCCTATGTGTCTTCTGGTATTTTCTATCGTTGAGTTTCTGTTTACATTAGAAAGAAGTCCCAGACAGAATCTGTTCCTGTTATTTGAAGGGTCTGTGAATCCATCAATAAGCACACTTCGGGAGGAAGCCTGGAACGTCTCCCCAACACGGTTGTTCAGTTCATAGTAGGCGACTGAGCACCAGTGCTGTGGCTCCTCGTAGCAAACCGGCCGAAAATCTGAAAGAAAACGGACCAGACAGGACATCACTACCGCCACGCTCGTGCCTCCCAGCTCACGACTCCACCAGGAAATTGCGGTTATCGCTGTTCACTAGAAAGTTGCCTGCAAGACCCAGCAGGCTGCTGTGTGATCTTTACAAACCTGCCTCTTTCACGGAAGCTGTTGGCAGGTAGCTCATCTATCTGGTCCACGTACCTGTGCACAGGGGCCACCGTCCTTGTGATTCTCCCATGGTTGGAGGCTTTGTAAACATGTTTACTAGAATTGAGGGGCCAGGCAACAGCGATAGGAGTGGATCCATGTAAACTTCATCCCCCCGAAAGGAAACACAGCTAAAAGGAAGCTGCCAGGTCACCTCGTCTTTACAGATGACAGCATCTTACTGCTGCAGTGCCACACTGATCCCCGTGGCAAAGAGCATCCTTTTCTAACGACCTCAAGCTGAAAAAAATTTGTTCGAATATGTAAAAATCAAACCAAAAACACTGCATAGGATTTTATTTAAGAAAGAAAAAACAACATCCACATAGACTCACATTCTCCTTTGTGTACATATGGGATACTTATGGCATAAAAGTATTTTAAAGGGAGAGGTCTATTTCATTAGGAAATCCATGAATGTTATGTTTTCACCCCAAATTTTTCAAAGTTAAGTTGCCACTAACCCAAATTTGGTGGGTTTTTTTCCCTCGCCACTCACACTCTTTCTCTGCCTTTCTATTGATTATAGTATCTTTCTTTTCTTTGAATATTCTAGTAATTCTTGTGTCTAGAGTGTGTTCCTATATGCACTAAAATATGAACTCACAAAACAGATAAATTAGGGGGTTATTATTTGATTTCCAAATGGACCTTCACTTATGAAAGAATTCCCTCTGAGATACTTTAGATAGTAAAGCCCTTTGACCCTTCCTGCTCGGTACGGTTCCTGGAACTGCAGCCACTGCATCACCTGGGAGCTTGTTAGGAATGCAGATTCTTGGAAAGCACCCCAGATCTAGGGAATCAAAATCTGCATTTATACAAGATCGCCACGTGGTCTGTATGAACATTAAAGTTGAGCAATATTTATCTAGCCTGTTACAGGACACAAATAAAATTATGTAAAAACTATATACATATTTTGAAGAGCACTCCTCTAAGCCAAATGAAAGACATTACTATAAACCTATTATAGGAAAGAAACACAAATGGGACAAAATTACCAACTTCTTAAACACCTAATTCCACACTAAAACATCCAGAACTACAGACTCCTAAATGTTCGGTTAAAATTTAAAATTTACTTGTTCTATTAACCAGGATAACACACAAAACATTCACTCTGTGGGACTGAGGAATGCCAAAGTCAAAATGCGAAACCACGCTATCTGCCCCTGAAAACACTTATGAAACAGCAGGCCGGCACGTTTTGTTTTCTTTTGCTTTTTTCTTTGTTTCCCAGATGGGAGGTGGTAATAGGAAGTACTCTTGGAAAACAGCTACATTTGGCTGTTCATCTGCCAAGTGACCTCCGTTAGGCACTGACAGTACTAAGTGACTCTCAGCTGTGGCATCTACAGGTCAGGCATTCTGGGTCCCTGGGGCTTTGGCGGCATGATAAGGCAGGGGTGGTGTGTCAACTAAAAGAAAGCAGTAAAACAAAGGAACATCAAACTGATAGACTACACAAGGACAGCTTAGGTCAACCCTTTCTGCCGCTAAACTCCTGGCTTTGGTGGACAGTGTCACTGCTACAGAGAGACCAGTAATGTAAGGGGGCCATTCTACGGTGACACTGGGACAGTCCTCCAGGAGAAACTGGTTGTCCTGAGCCCCTCACTAGAGGGTTGTTTTGCTGTTCCTCTGACTTATGAGTTATTATTGGGTTCAAATGACTTCACGATGAGATCTTCAAATCTAGGAGTTATTCTCTTAGCTTTTCTCTAATAGTCTGTTACCCAGCTTTCAAAACAGAGAATGCTAAACCTTCTTTGAAGTGAATTTAATTTTCAGTTCCTCTGGTGCCATGGATTGTACAATGGCCAAAGGGAAACGCTGACTCAACACAGTTCAAAATATGGCCCCCAAAACACAGAATGGCTGAAACCTGATTATAAGTTTGTGCCCAAGGCATGCTGAGAAGGGCTCTTCTCCACAAATATCAGTTTTATGATCAGATGATCATAATTAGGCAAATGGTATGCATTCAGTAGATAACATATTAGCAATTAAATCAAAACAATAAAAACTCCTGAGGCAGAGAGAAAACTCTTTATCGAGGACCTCAGAACAAACGATTCCTTCTGTCCACATTCCTAATGTCAGTTCAGAATGGTCTTGTTACGTTAGCAGTGGAGTTCAATGGCATTAACTCCACTGCTTCTGTTGAACTGAACTGTCCATCCAAGTAGTTCTCACACTTAAGTGGGCAGTCTGCATTTGTTGAACTGAATCGTCCATCCAAGTAGTTCTCACACTTAAGTGGGCATAAAAATCGCCAGTGGAACCTGTTAAAATGCAGATTCCTGGGCCCAACCCCCGAAATTGTGAGTCAATAGATCAGTGGCTGGATGCAGCCATGCAGGTTTTAACAGGCATTGCTGATGATTCTAATTAATGCACGTGATCCACGGACCACACCGCAGTGCCAGCGATAAGGCATTTCCCTAAGAGAAAATGAACTATGACCCTGGTGCAAAAGTTATAAAGGGGACCCTTTTGTAGGTCCTTGAGTCAATCTATCTACAAAATTAAGGGGCTGAACGTAGAGTTCATATGACCCATCAGTTCCATTCCTAGGTATGTACCCAAAGGAAGTAAAAGCAGGGACTCGAACAAATACTTGAACATCAATGTTCATAGCAACATTACTCACAAGAGCCAAAGGTAGAAACAACCCAAATATCCATCAACCAATGAATGGATTTTTTAAAACGTGGTATATCCATACAGTGGACTATTGTTCAGTTACAAAAATGGAGTAACTGATACTGCTACAATGTGGATGGACTGTGAAAAACACCGTGCTAAGTGAAATAAGTCAGACACAAAAAACCCCACAAATATTGTTCGGTTCCATTTATATAAGGTACTTGGAATAGGCAAATCCATAGAGGCAGAAAGTAGATAAAAGTTTACCAGGGACTAGAGGAAGAGGTAATGGGGACCTACTGCTTAACAGGCACAGAGTTTCTACTTGGGGTGATGAAAAAATTTTGGAAATAGATCGTGGTGATGGTTGCACAACAGTGTGAATGTACTTAATGCCACTGGATTGTACAGGGATAAATTGGAAGATTGGGATTGACATATACACACTACTATATATAAAATAGGTAACTAATAGGGACCTCCTGTATAGCACAGGGAATGCTACTCCATACCCTGTAATGGCCTATATGGGAAAAGATCTAAAAAAGAGTGGAGATATGTACATGTATAACTGATTCACTTTGCTGTACACCTGAAACTAACACAACACTGTAAATCAATTATACCCCAATAAAATTTTTTTAAAAAAAGAAAGAAATTGATAACTGCTCCAAAATGGGTAGGGTCCTGATCAGGTTAGAGGGTGGGCAGGGTCCAACGGCCCGCAGGAAACTGCTGTGTGAACTGCAAGTGGCAGCGCTGGTTTTTACGATGGCCCCGCCTACACAACCGTGTAGGGTACTCGCATCCCCGAAGACGGCGGCTTTCACTGACCTGAGTGCTGGAAGGGGCTCTCCGGCTCGGAAGGGCTTCCCGGGGAGTGAGGGTAGCCGGCTGTGCACGGGGACTGCGGGAACGGAGGCCCGGGCGACGGAGGGAAGGCCGGGCACGGAGGCTGCTGGAAGGAGTCGGGGTAGGTGGCGTTGTGCGGCATGAGCGGCTCGCTGTGCAGGGACGCGCTGCGGAACTTGGCCAGGAGGCTCAGCTGCGGGTTGTACTCGCTGTGTCTGGGCACGAGCACGGGAGGCAGAACTGCGGGGAGGAAGGAACCGGTGCGTTAGAACCTCGGCTCATCCGCCCAAAGGAGGGTGGACGCTGGCTGCTCTTCGTCTGTCCATTTTTGGGTGATAAACTCCTGGTTTTCCTTTGGGAACCACCTGCCCACCATTCTGTGTGCTCATCGTGACATTGTCCACAAGGTCCCATCTCCTCCTCAAAAGAGAGCTTGGGAATCAAGCTGAAGCAATGGTTTCTCTCCTCGCAGCCAATTAACGAAAAGTTTAGCAGAGAATCGTTCTGATGTCAGCGCTCTAAAAACTGCCTACTCATGCCCATCGCAGAAATGACCAGAGCTGCCCTATTACCTGGCCTTCTGGAGACCTGACTATTCACTTCTTCCTTTGATTCTGCCAATAAAGTGGGGTTTTTTGTTTGTTTGTTTTTTAAATGCAAAATCAGTTTCTGTTGCTCACAATGAAACCCCAGGTCATGCCCAGAATATTTTTACTTCGGAAACCACGGTGAATTACTTAGACGACCAGCCTAAATTTTTAGGCTCTGTACGGCTGCTTAAGTAAAAACATTCTACTTGCCTTTAGCAGAAAGGCTTAAAGGTAACTAAAAGTTATAAAGTAAAAGATAAACAGCGAGTAGTAACAAAAGTGAAAAAGTAGAAGATAAGCAGTAACAGAGAACTTATAAATAAAGTTTGTTCATTTTAGTATGTTTCCTTCTGGGTTCCATACTTTAAAAAGAACAATTCGCTCCTGATTCTATACAAAAACAGGAACAGATGCAACTCTCAGGGGCAAGCATTGTCCAGGCATTCCTAGCTCCTACTGACTTCTAAAGTGTCCCAAGGCTTGGCAGAAAGAAGCTATTCCATGAAGTATTGTTGAGGGGTGACCTGGCACCAACGTAAGTTCCAGAAAGAGAAGCAGGGAAAACAGAGGGACAAAGTGATCAAAGAAATAACAGGCGAAAATGTCTCGGAGCTAAAGAAGGATCTATGTCATTAGATTGAAAAGAGCCACAGAGTATACAGCCTAATTAATGAAAAAAGATCCAGACCTAGTCATACCATCTTGAATTTCAAACATCTAAGGACAAACTGAATATTCTAAAAGCTCCCAGAAGATCACCTCAAAGTCACCTACAAGGACAAGAGAAACTAATTTATTACTTCCCATCACCGATGCTGGACAGTTAGAAGGCAATGGACCAATGCTCTTCGAAGGGGGAATAATTCTTACCCCCAAATCCCACAATGGAAACTAATAGAATAGCCAAAAGAATAATATAATTAATATTATATTAACTTATACAATAATATAATAAAAACCAAAATATAGGTTGAGAAGAGGAAGAAAGGAAAAAAGGTAATATAAATTAGCTAAATCTTTACCTTTTATGTTAGAGTCAATGAAATTAGCTAAAAGTGATAAATTTGGAAACAGATGTATAAGTATATTATCTAGAGTTATCTTCATATTTTTTTTAGTAATAATGGAGAGAACTAGCAAAAGAACCAAGCAAGAATGATTAAAAGAGGTTGCTTCTGGAAATGGCTGAGGTAGCGCTTGTTTCAAATCACACTATGGATTTGTTATCACATGCAAGTATCAATAAAAACTTTCATAGAAAGTAAATGTTTTGGAGTAAACAGACAACAATTACAATACAATAACAATAACATCCATCACGAAGTCCACCATTTACCCACTATCATACATTTACCTCTTCTTAACAAGCAATAATTTTCAGTTCTACAGGTAGAATATAAACTCCAACAGGTAGATGGAAAGTTTTAAGTGAAACCACTACAGAGATGAGGGTGGCAGAGAAACAATGATTTCTTCCTCCTTCAAAAGCCAGTATTTGTATATGCCTTATGACATGATAGAACAAATACTCAACATCACCATGCCAAAATGACCTGGATGATAAGCCATTCAATTTTCTTTTATGTAATCCATGAATATACAGGCATACAAAAATGCCTTGCCTCATGAATACTCTGAAAGTGAGGGGCTGACATAGTAAATGACATATGACTTCTTTTCCAGTGATGCTTCTTGATCACAGTGTTAACAAAGATCAAATAAACACTCATTTTTCTTTTTTGGATGAAGAGTTCAGATACTCTCTGTGACTTCAGTTCTAATGTAAGATATCTACAGTGTATTCTTGACATTGATAAACAGACTCCCTCATATCTGAATGCAGAGACTTTCACTCCACCGTGGCCTGCAGATCTGAGGCACCAAAAGAAAAGAAAGGATGCATTTTTCTTTACTGAGGCAAATATCTTGATAATGTATTTCTATCATCTGGGTAAAACCAAAGGCAGTGAAGATTTGTAAGGAATACTGATGGTATCATCCTGGTTGTAATTCAGCCTGACAAGCTCAGTTTACCTTAGGTTTGCACTGATCATATTTGTAAATACTTACACTCATAACACAGCTGTCTTAGCGCCTTAGGGCTGCTATAGCAGGTATACCATAGACTGGGAAGCTTATAAACAACAGAAATTTATTTCTCACAGTTCCAGAGGCTGGGCAGTCCAAGATAGGGGTACAGCCTGGTCAGGTTCTGGGGAGAGCCCTCTTCTGGGTTGCAGGCTGGCTTCTTCTCACTGTGTCCTCACACGGTAGGAAGGGAATGGGGTCTCTCTGGGGCCTCTTCTAAAGGACACTAATCCCACTCATGGGGGTCTAGCCTCATGACCTAGTCATCTAAAGGCCCCGCCTCTTAATACTATCACCTTGGGCATGAGGTTCTCAACATATGAATTTTGGGGGGACACAGACATTCAATCCATAGTAATAGCTATTTCTAATTACTCAATTCTATTTCTGCATCACAACTGCTGCTTGTAAATATGACCTAGTGAGCTTACAGACACTGGTCTCAATGTGGTGTCACCTTTTAAATACCACACTATCTAAGCATTACCCTGGGGGCAGATAATAGAAGGAGTTACTGCGTATAAGGAACTGCAGAGCAAAGCTGAGAAAAGCTTTTGGATCTTTTTCAAAAGTCATGTGGTTCTGATAGAGTGTGGGCATTTTACACGGGGGAGAAATTACTCCTGAAATGACCTCCGGCTGCATGAAGAAAAATCATTATGAGCCATGCAAACACTTTTGCACGGCTTCTACCAGACGCAAGCCACACAAAGTGAGGTCTGAGGACTGGTGAGACTTTACCAGCTGCTGGGTACCAGTCCGTGGGAATACAAGTACTGAAACTGAGAGTTTGTGTTTAGAAACTTTAATAGCCACTTGATAGAGTAATTTTATATCTGTTGAAATGAATAGTAAAAAATATTGAGCTTGTATTTTGTAAGTCTTTCAAAAGTTTCATGTGCCTAGTAATTCATTTGTATTGTAAAAATACTGATATTTGAGGGATTGGAAATGTTTTAAAAAACTGGTCCTTCACTACAGATAGTTTGAAAAGCACTAAAATTGATGATTTTAGTGCTTGGTTGTGTGAGTGTAAAGAAAATCAGAATTGAGCCTTCAAGGTTCCTAAAACGGGTGGTCAAAAGATGAGAGATTTCAAAGGCAAAACTTCAGCTTTATGATAATCAGGGACCCAGCAAACTTGGTGCACATTAGCATCTTCATTGTTCTCAAAATACTGACTTTAAGCACGGCCAGAAAGCTAGATGTAAAATCTGCCTTTTTCTATTAAAAGATCAAAGTTAGGAATTAAAAAAAAAGGTATAGCTTAAACATTACCTTAAAATCAATACAATCTTTGCCCATCTTTCATTTTGGAAACTCAAACCTAAAATATGATGATATGAAATCTACCTGCTGCCATATGTAAAAACATTCACACTATCATTCCTGAAAGAACCTCACATAATATGAAAAATGAAAACATGAAATAATCCTTTAAAATTAGGGTTTCAAGTGTTCAAAAGGAAAGCCAGATACATTTTACAAGATACTTCTTACAAGACACATTTTATAACTACATTACTCAGGAAGAGAAAAATGATTTCTTGATAAATATTTTTCATGGGATGTATTCTGAATGCTTAATATAATTCAAATCTTAGAAACAAAAGAGAAATCAAGTCATTTCTGTCATAAACTCATTGACGACATTTTTTTTTAAGTAGGCAAAGAAAGCTCAGAGAGAAGCAGTAAAGAAGAGGAGAAAGCAAAGACCTACGTGATCTAGGGGAAAGCACATCAGGTTCACCAGGAATGTGGGCCTTTCTCATCACAGTCTCACCCTGTATCCGGGGCGATGTGACCGTGAGAAGCATCCACGCTCAGGCAGGTGACTTCCTTGACAACAGTTTAACAGCATGACAGTGGGATTTGGGAGCCTGAAAGGTCACCTCACTAAGACTGCTATAGGCTGGGCATGACTTAGCCAGGATGGCTGCAAGGTTAACTGAACCTGGGAGGGGGGCAGGAGGCAGGCTGGACTCCCCCCAGTACCTGTCTTCCTACCTAGAACTGCCTCGTAATGGACATGGGCCAGTTCCCAGAGTGCATGTGCCAGCCCTTTGGTCTCCCGGAATGGGGCAGATGGCCAATCAGGGAGAGGAAGCTCCCACAGAAACGGCCTCCATCAAGCCACAGGAACACTCCATCCAAAGAAAAATGTAGTCAAATTGTTACAGCCAGTGTGAAGGAATGAAGATGAACATCAGACTTCTCCAAAAGGGTGTGTGTGTGTGTGTGTGTGTGTGAGAGAGAGAGAGAGAGAGAAATATAGGTACACACACATGTGTGTGTGTGAAGAGTTTTAGGAACAACACCTTCCTATATTTAAAGCCATATTTAAGAACAGCCACCAATCTCCCCTAACCGCCACTATGTTCAGTCTTGGAAGGATTTCCAGCAACTCTTCCACTGGCTGTTTCCAGACCCAGGTAGGAGATACCTCCACTTACTTGAGCTTGGGGAAAGTGCAGCCCATTTAGCTCAGCACAGCTGAGTGCAGGAAAGGGGGACGGGGAGGAGGATGTTCATTTTCTTACAGTTGATCATGTCGAGGCCATATTAAGAGCTTTCCAGAACTGGATGATGACTCCAAAATGCATCAAAATAAAACTGCATTTTTCAAAATCACACAAAGCTTACACGTATACTGAAATGAAAATATCTTCTGTCTAGATTGTTCTGACTACAAAATTTGGATCAGTTCCTGCAAATCGAACCTCCCTCTCTTCTCTCCCTCTCTCGCGGGAAAGGGGGTCCTTCTCCTGCCAGTGCCCCATGTTCTCCACCAACTGGGACACACCCTCTTACCTTTTACAATGAACCATGAAGGAAACCCACCTGGCGTCTCCACACGGCGGTAGTGGTAGGGGTTAATGCACACCTCTTTCTGCTTGGAGCCAAATGGGAACTCACAGCACTCCAGTGGCTTCAACTCATGGTGAGACTGGAGATCAGGCCAACGCCACACTCGGCAGTAAATGACGTGGGGCAAACCCTTGCGGTGGGACACCTGCAGCCGCCCGTCCAGGGAGCGGGGAATCGTCACACACTTGCTGGGTTGCCCTGGGCAGCTGAGCGCCCTCTCCAGCTCATCCATGGCTCCTTTCTTCTTCTTTAACTTCTTCACTAATGAGTCCACCGCCTTCTCCGCCCACTTTTCCTCTTCATCTCCTTGCTTCCAGCCGAGCAGTCTCTTCACTGCTGGGCTGGTGAAGGAGAAGAGGGAGCTGATGGGGGTGCTGGAGTGCATAAGAGAGGGACCACAGGCGTCCAGTGCAAACAGGAGCTGGACCCAAGGCCCTTCACTGCCTGCAGGGCCCGAATGAAGTGAGCAAGGACGCCTCCCGGGATGTCATAGGTACCAACTCTCCAGGGACGTCATAGGTCTTCCCTTTCTTCTGGAAGTGACTGTGACCAATGCAGGCTGGAAAGTGGGTTGACTTTCTCCTAAGCCCTGGGATGGGCTGGCCAACTCTGCAAAACAAAAAATAAGACTTCAGTGAACTTAATCAGGATAATTTTCAGAAAAGATTAAAGGCTGGATGTAAGAGGGAAAATATTCTTCAAATGTTCTAGACTTGAAAACTCTCAGTCACCTTTGACTCTTCCCTCTCCTTTATTCCCTATATCCAAGTCTTGGTAATTCTGCCTTCAAAATGTCTTTCAGATTTTGAAGCTTTCTCTCCATTTCCGCATATCTGAGCCCTGCCCCACCTCACCACCCCCCGCTTGATCACTGCAACACCTCTGAAGGAGCTCCTCTCTTCCAATTCTAATCCATGTACTAACAAATAAAATTTTTAACATGCCATTTTCCAACTTGAGAAATTACAGTGGCTCCATGGTTTCCCAAGTATAAATGTCTCTGCTTGGGTTTCTAGGGTCTTTTCTCAACATGCTCATGCCTCTTCCTTTCTAATTTATAGTTTGCACAAATGATCCATCTTCACTGTACAAAATATATATAAATGAAAAAGAAAAAAATTAGGACCACTAATCATCTCACCACTCATATATTCTTCCAAACTACTTTATAGGATACTGGTTCTCAAAATGTGACCCAAGGACCCCTGGGAGTCCCAGAGTCCCTTTCAGTGGGCTGTGAGGCCCTCTCTTTTCCAACTACACATCTGTGTGCGCTAGATTTTCCCCATGTACTTCGACCCAAACAACAGATCACAACAGACTGTATTCAGGAGCAGATGTGAGAATCCAAGTGTCGTATAGTAAACCAGGCATTAAACAGATGTGCAGAAATATAAAACAACAGCACTCTTTTCACTATTTGGGGGAAATATCTAGTTTTTTCCAAAAAAAGTTTATGTTACTATATAATGAGTTTATTGTCGTCTTTCATGAGTCAGTAAATTTTATAAGCTTCTCAGTTTTAATTACTAAAATGGTTTAAAAAAAAAAGATATGAGCCACATCAGCAAAGGTTCTTTGGCGTTCTCAATAATTCTTAAAAGGAGAAAGGGTTATGGGACTTCCCTTATGGTCCAGTGGGTAAGACTCTGCACTCCCAATGCAGGGGGCCCAGGTTTGATCCCTGGTAGGGGAACTAGAGCTCACATGCATGCCACAACGAAGATCCCTCGTGCCACACCAAAGACCCAGCACAGCCTAAATAAATATATCTTTTTTAAGAAAAATAGAAAGGGGTCATAAGACCAGAAAGTTCTAGAAGTTACACATAGTCACATACACAAACGCGTACACAAAAAAGTAGCGCTGTCACGTTTGTTATCCTCCCTGAAGATCAGCTGAATTCTTCTTCGCCCTCTCATCCAAAGGAGACATTCCTTCCCAGTTATTCAACAGTGCCATTTAAATGTCCTGAGGTAGAAATGCATTTCCTCTTCTGTGAAACAGCTGGCTTAAACAAAACTCTCTCCTTCTTCCAGAGTTTAGAAACCAGCTCCCTTGTTAACGTTTAAAGTAGCTGCTGGTTATGTTCTGGAGAAAGCTGACTCATTTTAGCATCTTGGAATCAATATAGCTCATCATGCCCAACAATAGCCCATTTAATATGAATTAAACATAATTTTCTCCTTTGCTCCCCTGGGGGGAAAGCTGCACCTTCCTGAGTACAATTACATGCACATCTTGAACAAAGGCGCTATCACAACGCCTGCTCTTGTGATAACCATCAGGCAGCTCTGTGAAGAGGATGGTGGTTACACAAAAATTGGTGACATTCAATAAATACGAAGCAACACATAATCACTTTATTCCTTGTATAGACTTTAGTTAGCACTGTATGGAGAAAGGTAAACTAGGGTGAAAAGGAGACGTTAAGGGCTCGATAGCTGTTCTTTTTCTCTTGGCAGTTTGACTTACACTCAGTTTTATTTGGAAAGGTTGATTTTGTGGCTTAACAATCATGAATTTATAAAATATAGTTAAGACACTGCGTTCGAGCTCTGTTTACTTAATCGAGACAGGCTGCATTAAAGCAATGGTTGAAGAGGGTCAGGAGCTCTAAAGAGGAGAAGCAACACGACACAGAATAATCTGAACCCCCAAAGAGCTTTGAATTCTGCTTAGTTTTACACAGGATTTGTTATTAGTAAATTGTGGCATAAATCTTTAAGCTCAGGTCAGCAGTAGAAAACAGCTATTTATAAAGATGTTCAGCAGAGTTAAACTAAATATACCCTTTAAAAAACTTTTGCTCCACGAAACAAGTCACAGTTCTCTAAACCAGGGTTTGCTGCTGCTGTTGTCGTTTTAACTGTGGGTTCCTATCTATTAATGGCCTGGGAAATCAACTTACTAGAACACATAGCTTTTGTAAAAACAACAAAGTAGACCATATTGCAGGGCAGCTAACAAAGAAAGAAAAGGCATTATTCCATTTAAATGTTTCATTCAGAGGTAGGTGTTCTGTGTGTGTGTGTGTGAGTGAGTGTTTGTGTGTGTACATGTGCATGTGTCGAGGGTCACCAAGCAAAGTTTGTTTGTTGTTGTAAAACTCACAAAATAGGAAGGGGGTGGTGTTACTCACGCTGGTCATTACTCCATTCCTATAAAGCACAAAGAAGAACGAAACAAAGTAAACTATAAAGATGAATGTACATGGAGGATTCATACACAAAAACACGACCAGGTGATTTCTACAAAATATAACAAGAGCTACGGAAGAGAGAGGCAGGAGGTGGTATAGCAGGAAGAGCCCTTGGTCCAACCTGGGGGGTTCTGGAAGGGTTCCAAAGATGATCATTGAGCTGCACTGAGAAGGATGTAAGTCACAGTTAAAAGATAAACTCACTTGGCAGATAAGGGTAATTTTCCAAAGTTTTTTGTGGTTAAATTCTCACTTTTGTAAGAAAATTGCGTATCGCTGTCATGGATCAACTGCGTGATCCTGGGCGAGTCCTGTGCTCTCTCCGGGGCCCCTCATTTCCTCCTCTGCAGATCAAGAAGGGGATCGGTCTCACTGGGAGGGTCTGTCTGGGCGATGGGTCCATGACTCCGTGTCTGTCGTGTCACATGGGTTTACACAACAACCACGTGTCATCCCACACATGGGATTTTTTTTTCCACTTCGAAGTGAAACCAAATGATTTATTTGTGTTAAATGAATGCAAATAACACATTCAGGATACACTTCTTTGTACACTGCGCTTGCTTTTACTGGCGAAACAAGCAGTCCTCAATGCTAATGTGCTACTTTCCTCTATACCTCTTTCCTGCCAAGTGATAAAGGGTTTTGTGGCCATTATGCCAAGATATTCCTGTAATGTTCATTTCAAATGGTATTTTCTGATAGCATTTTGCACCTTTAAAATATTTGTTCGACCTCTATTTCAGGGGAACACAAGAATGGAAAAGGAAAATAGCTGTATTCCCTCAGCTGTTGGTGCTACGTTGCTAGCCCCGGGGAGACTGAAAGTTAGCACCTTCACCCATGAAGCTACCCCGCATAGAGCCAGGCAGAACACCTTCTTTCCGAGGCTATCAAACTGGCCCTTTTTATGACAAATGCCATCTACCAACACAGCACAGGGCCCACTTTTCTCTCCACCTTTTTGTTTCTTTCTAGCATTATTTTTATCACCCCTGGGGAATAAGTGAAAATGTACACTTGGCGTGACTGTGTCTGCCACCATTTTCAGCGCCTTCATCAAGGCCTTGATGCGGCCAGACATCCACAAGTGTTAACGCCAGACATCCACAAACACCATCTGTTGACCATTAGAGCTTTCCTTCTTTGGGCAGAAGGAAGAACGCACCACAACCATGCCTTCTCCGGTTCACTCGTGGTCCACTTCACACTCTCACAGCACAAAAACAATACTGTACTCTCTTTTTCTGGCATCTGAGTTTTACAATAAACCCTAACTGAGTGAGCAAAACAACTTCTCATTTTCAAGTTTTTTAAATAAACAGGACCACTTAAAAGAAAGCAGCACTGGCCACATGCACACTCCATGATCTAACTGTGCATCATTCCACACTAAAATCCAATTTGCCAGGCTGGATAAAAGTTTGGGAGATACGAGCCTTTTATTTTTTAAGTTGTCCCTTAAATCCAACTCCTGTTAGCAGTTACTCAATCTTATTTCCACTTACTTGGCCTCACTGGAAGATTCAACTGGTGAATTCAATCCTGAAGAAAACATAATTCAAAAAATACTGTTTAAGATGCATACATTGGTTGTGTGCTCAGGAGCATATGGAACCACTGAACAACCCCTCAAGGGCACTGCTTCTTGGTCAATGTGGCCAAGAAAAATTGACATCACCTACCAGGCAGTGTACCCCAGTCAGCCTGGGGTGTCCATGGGTTGCAAGGGCCACTCCAGAAACATTCATGACAGAACACTGTTATTTCATTATTTGTTTTGTTTTTAAATTTTTCAACCTTATCAATTTTGACCCTCTAATCCACGGCCAGCATTAAGTATATCTCGGTATCCCCTCCATAAAACAGTTTACTATGGAAATTTAGAATTTGAACACACTTGCCACAAGAACTTTTTTTTTTTTTTGGCTGCACTGCGTGGTCTGCAGGATCGTAGTTCCCCGACCAGGGATCGAACCCAACTGCTGGACTGCCAGGGAATCCCTGCCAAAAGAACATTTAACCTCCTTAAAAGAAGAGACTGTTTCCTTGACTACTTCTACAGCACTTCTTGTACACCAGTAATTGATATGGCTTTTCAAGTGTAAAAAGAGACCCAAAAGAATGCTATCTAGAAAACAGCTGGCTATTATTATCACTGTTGGCACATGTATATCATGTCTTATTACTGTACACACTTGAAGAGAAACCAGGCTTAAAACACACACACAGGGTCTTCACTGGTGGCGCAGTGGTTAAGAATCCACCTGCTAATGAAGGGGAAAACGGGTTCGAGCCCTGGTCCAGGAAGATCCCACATGCCGTGGAGCAACTAAGTCCATGTGCCACAACTATTGAGCCTGCTCTCTAGAGCCCGTGAGCCACAACTACCGAGCTGCGTGCCACAACTACTGAAGCCCGTGCACCTAGAGTCCATGCTCCGCAACAAGAGAAGCCACCACAATGAGAAGCCGGCACCCCAATGAAGAGTAGCCCCTGCTCGCCACAACTAGAGAAAGCCCATGTGCAGCAATGAACACCCAACGCAGCCAAAAATAAATAAAATAAATAAGTTAATTAATTAAACACACACACACAAATACACAGACGTATATTTGATTAATTCAAATTTGTCCTCACTTAAACTAGCCTGTCATCTCTACATGTTCCAAATGAGTGGCAATCACAAGTTTGTACTGTAAGGTGTAAGTAACGACCTCATACACATACCAGTTTAATGTCATTGGATAAACATGCCAGTTGGTGGATAAACATGGAAATGGCATCATGATGTCATATGCCAGGAAAGAGACTTTTCTAGCTGTAATCAGAGACTTCCTACAAATCTGTGAGAGGGCAGTTCGCATTCACCAATCTCCTAGTGAGTGTCTTGTCGCAGGAGCAGGATACTTCCTGCCCACAGCATCAGAGGAAGATGACAGACATCCGTCCTTATAACAGGGGCCCCCATGGTGGGATTTCAGAGCACTATGGACCTCTGAACTGTCTGCTCATTTTGGGTGATCGTGCATATACAGATTTTTCTAGGGAGATAATTCATAGGTATTTTCCTTCAAATTCTTAAAAGAACTTGTGACCACCAAAAGATTAAAAAAAAAAAAAAAGACCCACTGAATTAGAAGAGGAAAAGGAGGAAGTATGAGAGAGAAGGGAAAGAAGCTGAAGAGACTGAAGAGAACAGCTGACTATTCTAACTCAACTGGGCTCTGGGGAAGGGTCTTTAAAAAGACTAGGAAGAGAATTCTAAGGAGATGGTAGAGTATGAAGCACCAGGAATCTGCCTTCCCACCTAGACAATTATTACACTAGCAGAATCGAATGCAACTATTGTGGAACTCTGGAGTCATTTGAAGGCTGGCAACTTCAGGGGAAGGCTTGGATGGTAAATTGTGGCTAATCTGGGCCAATTTTAGTTCTTAGCACGAGAAGCAGTTACCTAGTCCATATCTCTTGGCAGCAGCCTGCACAGCTTCCGCAGGGAGCCAAGGTAGGCAAAAAGGACCGGGTCCTCCAAACATCAGGTACCTGTGCTCTGATCACCAACTGCTGATCCAGTCACAGAGATGCAGACAAACTGGAGGGCAGCCGTTGATCTTGGACTTCCCACTGGTGCAAGTCCCTTCCCCTCTGGCTGAAGTGACTTCCAGGGGCTTTAAAGGGCTGATACTTCTTCTCCACCTCACCCCCTTTTAAGTTTCTCTTTTTCTCCTTTTGGAAGCCAGACATTAAAGACTAGGACAACTTAAGGAACTAGAGAATGAAGAACAAGCTAAACCCCAAGCTAGCAGAGGGAAGACAATAATAAAGATTAGAGCAGAGATAAATGAAACAGAGAACAGAAAACCAATAGAAAAAAATCAATGAAACCAAACTACTGATTCTACAGAAATAAGTATGTTATAAAAGAGTACTATGGGGCTTCCCTGGTGGCGCAGTGGTTGATTTTTCCCCCACCTTTCCTCAACAGATTTTGAAGCAGAACCATATGATTACTCTCTCTGAGATGCCTACAGATCTTGGCTCAGCTCTTGTTAAAATGACAAGAGGACTGGATTTCCAGTATCCAGTATCCAAAGTAGTGTGCTATTTACTCTAAAATGTGGCTCCATGTTTTTTTATTCCCAAGATAAGTCTTGCATTCCCAGTTAGACAATAGGTAGTGAACATCTTACAAAGAGACAACCCATTCATCAGGAGCTCTTACTTGTCTTAAAACTTGAATTATATCACCAGAACTCAGCAGAGAGACAAGCTAACAGAAAAAAGTATAGGTCTTTAACTCACAGTAGGACCCAAATAGGATTGCAACAAAGTAGAATATGTGTTACTTAGAGCCTTTTCTTAATTTAGACCAAACTCTAACATGCTTTACTGTTTGTATTAGAATGTTTTGATTGAAATTTCATGTATGCACAAATGTGTATCATCACATTAGACAGTGCAATTCTTTCTTTCCTCCCTCCTATATTTGTAACTCTTAGTGTGTTTATAAAACATTCCACATTCTCAAGGAAAATAGAATCAAGGCCAACTATTTCAGCATGGATGATTTATCAATTACAAATTGAAGATCCTCAGAAATCTATTTTTACTGAATTGTTTATAAACTGAATAACTGTTGCCCTTAAAAAAAACAAACTTTCTGTACCTTAGCAACCTCAAAAAGATACAACACAAGGCATCTTAAAGGTGCCCTTACTGGAAGCAATTCTGATCTATGAAAATCTGGCTTTGCCACAAATGTAAATTTGGGAGAGATTATTTGTCTTATAAAATGACTCATTATAAATATAAAAGTATGCTGCAATTTACAAAAATCTGATTCAGCTTTTTCAGGAATAAATACCCTTTTTTTTTTTGCGGTACGCAGGCCTCTCACTGTTGTGGCCTCTCCCGTTGCGGAGCACAGGCTCCGGACACGCAGGCTCAGCGGCCATGGCTCACGGGCCCAGCCGTTCCGCGGCATGTGGGATCTTCCCAGACCAGGGCACGAACCCGTGTCCCCTGCATCGGCAGGCGGACTCTCAACCACTGCGCCACCAGGGAAGCCCAGGAATAAATACCCTTTCATTCAATAAATATTTACCAAGTTGTCTATGTTGCAGATCCTTTAGTTAACTGTTAAACTTTACATATTTTGCTTCTAAAGGTATATCTAATAGAAACAATCTAGACTCCTTAGTAGAATTAAGAGAGTTCCCATTATATGGCTACTTCTAAAATACAACTCTAACTTTAAAAACGTATTCTGGCCATCTTATCATCTAAACATTTTTGTTAGGCAGTAAAGAACCCCATTGTTAGCAAACTGCAGAGCAAATCAAATTAGCTTTGGGAACGCTTTATCTTCTAAACTCTTTGCCCATCAAAACACCAAACATCCTTAAAACTTTAAGAATTTTACAAACCTGCCAGCTTTTTTGTAAGCAATACGGTATTATTTTACTGATGTAGTCAATAAACCACTTTTTAAAAATGCTCCCAGTGTGTCCTTCAGAAAACTGTATTATTCTAAATATCAGATGATATCCATGTAGAATAGCTTAGCTCAAATTCAGAAAAGGGATATTTCCCTTTTTCTAAATAGATGTTTTGAAATTGTTTTTGTAGGTAAGGAGGTATATTTCCACCTTCTCATTGTTATAAAGTCACCCCAGGACACCGTGGATGTCATTTTTTAACCCTGATGAGTGTTTAGGAACAACAGAAATGAGTTCGCCTCCAACAAGTACATCCTCCTTCTCTCTGTCTCCCCCCACACCATTTCTCAATAAATGCGGTTCAGCCCAAATATGGGGAATGTGCTGTGGCGACACAGCAGAACAGTGCATGACAGCCACATCACGCAGAGGACAGAAAGATGTTTTTTCAAATCTCCCTATTTTTCATTCAGAACTTCTCATATATCAACACACAAGTAATGTGCAGGGGGCTTACTCAAAAACAGATTTTTTAATTTATTTCTGTAACTCCATCCTGTAATTATGGTAAACACAAGTGATCTTTCACTTTTCCTCTTTCCACTTTGTTCCTCTGAGAAATGCAGATCTACAGCGGAGTGAATGGCCATTTGCCTGGCATGACCAAAGCATCTTGCTACCTTCCCTTGTGCTTAGGCGCACTGCTAGGAGTACGGGTTATTTCTACACAGCCTCTAAATTACCCTGCGAAGCCATCCTGAAGTAATTCTCCACATTTTCTTTCCTTTCTTTCTTTTTCTCTCTCTTTTTTGCTTTCTTTCTTTTCCTTCCTTCCTTCCTTCTTCCTCTCTCTCCCTCCCTCCTTTCTTTCTTTCTATGAGGTACAAGTGACTTATTAGTTCCAGGTGTGCAACATAGTGATTCAACATTTTTATAGATTATACAACATACTAAGTTGTTATAATATCATTGACTATATTCCCTGTGCTGTACTTTACATCCCTGTGATTTATTTTATGAAACAAAAAGGAGTGATTTACATGATTGCCTTTTGAACCTTTAATATAATAGTTTTGAGGCAGGGACTTTGTACACTTTCATTCATTTGTACACTTTCATTTGTAGTTTGATAGTTTGTACACTTTCATTCATTCTTTGATTCAGTCAACAAATCTTCTGAGTCTCTACCATGCATTAGGTGCTGTGCTGTGTGCTAAAACTATACAACAGCTTCCCAGATTCAAAGTCTTCATTACCTAAGGAATTAAAAGAATCTAAGTCAGGACACAAGGCCATTAAACTGCTTCAAAATATTTAGAGTCTTAAACATGCAATGAGGGATATTTGGGGAGATATTTTTGGCTTTGCCAAATGGTTTATGGGGAAGTGTTGCTTTGTTTTATTTTATTTTTATTTTAAACATAGGTGGCAACAAGTGATTTCATCATAGAGAGTCTAAAACTCTGGGCCAGCCCAGAAGCAATCTATTTTCTTCACTGTGCCAGGCCCAGTGAGACCCACAATCTGTAACTGGCACCCCGCAGGACAGTTTCCCTGTTCCCTAGACCTGTGGATGGACCGTGAGACATGAATTTGAGCTGCTCCAACTTGTTAGGTTTTCCTCCAGGTAGAATCTCTGAAAACGTAGACGCGATATAACTGAGGAAACAACACCATTTAAAGTCCTAACATTTCTGTGCTGTAAATTTATCTGCTCCTGCTGCTCCATTGGGCATCTGTTAACTGCTACTGTCCTACTGTGCAACAAGTGCTTCTTTAGACCTACGGTTAGGATTCTCGCCCTTGAGAAAGAATTCCAGAAACTAAAAACAAAACAAAACGAAAAACGGAATCTGTGCTGGAGTCAAAGTGAGCTCACCCATTGTAATGAGCTCTGTACATTTTCAAGCTAGAAAAACTCACACCCAGAAGGATGAAAGGGTGCAAGGCAGTTGGGAAAATTTTTGTCAATTATGATGATAATATCATTGAAATATATACAACATGGTATTGGGTGACTAGGCTTAATTGTACCACTGACTTGAAAGATTAAGCTGGAGGGAAGTTCACCTCCTATTGGAGTCACCCAGGCCAGACAGACATAAGGAAGGAGCCTTATAAGATTATGGCTGATGGCCCATTAACCAAGAGGATAGCTGTGAATAATGAAGTCAATCATTGTACAGAGCAAAAATTCTTCCATTGTAGATTTAGTCACTGAATCTAGACTAACAAGTAGATTTTTGTGTGCTAAGGAGTCATGAAACACAGCAAAAGCCAAGAGGAAGTGCCCCAGCATACAGAGGCACTCCCCTCCCCGGCAAGTGTAAAAACAGCAGGAAAGACATTCTCAACCTTACAAATGATAAGACCCACAAACTAGCTAAACTGAGTTCTTACTATGAAACCTTAGATGTCAGGCTGGTTCTACAAAAGGACACATTTTGACAACATCAACCAAAACTTTTCACCAAACAGCCTGCTTATACTTAACTGATCCTTTGAGCTTTAAAATTGACATCACCACTGCCCATAAAAATTCCAGTCTTTTTAGAATGACCCGTGTCCTACTACATCAGGGACAACGTACCTGTTTTCTCAGTTGGTTAAACTGTTACTTAGCAGATAATATCTCAGCGATGCTTAACTTTAAAATCAAGCATGAAGCCACAACTGAGGTAGATCACTATTTGCATACTTGAGCAGCAAAGCAAACAGTAATAAGTGAGATGTAGTTTCAAAGAAAGAATATGTGAAGACATTTGCCAAGCAAGATCTCAAACAGAATACAGAACAACTCAGTGTTCTCCAGTCTTCTGGAAATCCTGGCACTTTATTTGGCTAGAAATTTTTAGTTGTAAGAGTAGAATGTAAGTAAAAATCATTAATATGTCCTCACTTGATTTATTAAGTTAATAGACTTCTTGTTGAAAACCTAACTTTGTCGGAAATACCAAGTGTTGATAAGAATGTGATTAACAAAAATTGATAGGAATAGGTGGATCAGCACTTTGCAAACAATTTGCTATTATCTTGTGAAGTTGAAATTTGCATATCTTTAGACCTAGCAACTCCACAACCGGATGTATGTCCTAGACTAGTTTTCAAACCTCAGGTAGAAATGGTTAATAAAATCCAATTTATTGGATCTCTATCAGTATTTTAAAAAATAGACTGGGTTTTATCAGAGTCATTGCTCAGAGCAGGGAAAAGTATTATATCTTGAAGTTTTTGAAGTGATACATAGATACACAGATACATAGAGAGAGCGTGATGTGTGTATATGTCCTGTTGGGTTATAGTTAAAACTATGTGAAAGGCACTGCCCTAAATGACACTACGGCATATACGGTAATACTTATATAGCAGCATTATTCAAAATACCACAAATTTGGAAATAACCCATCCATCAACTAGAGAATGAACAGATAAATGATGGAATAATCTCACAGTGAAATATCATACAGTAATAAAAATATACTAACTATACTGAGGGTTGATCTTAGAGATAAAATGTTAAATGAAAAACAGAGTAGAGCCTAGAAGACTATACAGAGTATGAAATCATTTTTATAAAGTTTAAAAACAGATAAACAAAAATTAAATATCACAGAGATACATACATGTTATCAAATTATATTTTAAAGATCAAATCAATGAAAACACAAAATTCAAGCTATTAATACTTGAGGCAGAAGAGTAGCACAAGAATTCCCCATCTTTCCTGCCTTGCCCTGCCCAGTCTTTCCTCCTTTCTCTCTCCCTTCCTTTTTTCTTTAATTAAAATAGTGAGGGAATTTTCTCCCCTTGATTTTAAAAGCATTTTGTGTTCACAAAAGAAAAAAAAAAACTAGAAAAATATGGAAAATTTCTTAAAAAGAAGAGTCCCCAAATGACTGTTCATTCACACAGAAGTGTTAATCATTGTTAACATTTTTATGAATTTAAAACTCTTTCTTCTAAATAAAAATATTGTAAAATAGGGTTAGTTCACAGATGTGTCTTATATTCTGCCTATTTCAATGAATGAAATATTGTAAGCACTTTTACGTATTTTGTTTTTAAAGTTTTGTGGTAGTCAGAGTAATATTCAGCTTTCAATTTTAACTCTAAGTTGCATTTTTATTTCACTTACAATACTTTCGTGTGCCATAATTTAAAAAAAAAAACAGATTTTGAGCACTCCCTGTACAGATTTTACAGTTGGTTGTCAACAGTTTCAGAGTAATTGCTAAAACAAAACCAAAATAAACCCAGAGGCATTTTGCCTCTAGTCATATCTAAATCAGTCAAGGCATTTTACAATTCTAATTATATAAGTTGCTCATTAAGCTTTATTCTTACAAAAGTTAAAACAGATAAGATTAAATTTCATTTGATCATCAACCACAGTTCCCAAATCCTCATATGCTTCCTGGTATAACTACTATTACCTCTTTGGGCTTATTTTTAGATATTTTCCTCTTCATATTCACATATAGATAGGTCCTCACCAAAAAAATATAGTATTAGTTTGAATTTTTAAAAATATTTAATCATTCTGCAACTTGCCTGAGGGTATTTTCTATGTTAGCATTATATAAATCTACTTCATTCTTTTAAAATACTGCAGATAGTATTCCATATTATGACAAAGCCATTTTCTGCTTAAGCCCAACCTGCCATTCAAAGGAATCTACCAGAGTGGGAAATCTACTGATAAAATATATTCATGTTTACCTGCTTGAAAACTGGCATCAACTTAAGGAATGTAGGGTATCTTGAGAGGATGTGAAATGGTATCTCACTGTAGTTTGATTGGCATTTCCCTAATGATTAATGATGCTGAGCATCTTTTCACATGCTTCTTGGTGATTTGTGTATCTTCTTTGGAGAAAAGTCTGCTCAAGTCCTCTGCCCATTTTAAAACTGCATTGTTAGTCTTTTTGTGTTGCACTGTAAGAGTTCTTTATATATTCTGGATATAGAGATTCTGAGATACATGATTTGCAAATATTTTCCCCTTTCTATATGTTGTCTTTTTACTTTCATGATAATGCTCTTTGATGTACAGAAGTTTTTAAGTTTGATGACATCCAATTTATTTACTTTTTCTGTTGTCACTTGTGCTTCTGGAGTCCTATCTAAGAACTCATTGCCAAATTCAAGGTCATAATTATTTACCCCTATGTCTTTTTCTAAGAGTTTTATGGTTTTAGCACTTTTATTTAAAACTTTTATTTAGTTTTATTTTATTTGATCATTTTCAGTTAATTCTGTGTATAGTGTGAGATAGGAGTGTCACTTCATTGTTTTGCATGTGGATACCCAGTTATCCCAGCACCATTTGTTGAAGAGATTATTCTTTCCCCATGGAGTGTTCTTAACACCTTTGTCAAAACTCAATCAGCCACAGATCCACAGATGGTTGGTTTTATTTCTGGGCTTTCAATTCTATTCCATTGATCTAACTAGCCTTATGCCAATACCACACTCTTGATTTCTGTAGGTTTGTAGTAAGTTTGAAACCAGGAAGTGTGAGCCTTCCAACTTTGTTCTCCTTTTTCAAGATTGTTTTGTATTTTATTTATTTTTATGGTTTAATGTCTCTTTTCTCCCACCATGACATAGGCTCTATTAGGATGTGGATTTTTGTCCATTTTGTTCACCGCTGTACCCCAGGCTCCTAGAATAGGGTTTAGCATATAGTAGGCACTTATATTTGCTAAATGAATGAATGAGGTCCTGAGAAGACAGAGTTGTCCACAGCTCAGAGGAGGAGAAAAGGAAAAGAGAGGAAGATAATACCATGGGTGAGCAATTCCTGTCAGAGAAGAGTTGAAATGGCAGGAAGGCAGGTGGTTTAAGCTTGGGGTCTGGTGCCAAGGCACCCTTTCAAAGCCATACTGTCAGTGGGGCAGGAGTGGCTGGAGCCATTCTGGTGTGTGTCAGTGTTTAGTAATTCACACGTACTAAAGCTAAAAATCATTTCGTTACTATCACATTGAACATTTTATATTTTTCAAAAACAAACCATCAGATGAGATGAAGCAGAATAACCATAAATTGTCTTCTCTGAACTGAGAGGGAAAAGAGCTTTTGCATCTTATCTCATGTCTTCATAGCTTTTAGGATACATAAATAATTATTTTTGATAAGTTTATGTAGTTTTACAATCATATCAGAAAACATACCCTGCAATGCAAAAGTACCATACTGACCTTCTAAAAAAATTCCAAACGAAATCTTCATTAAACACATTTATCACATTTAGCTAAATTAAATGAGTGAGCAGTGACATCAGCAAGCCTGAACACTATTGTTACTAATGGGACAGAAGCCAGTGAAGAAAAAGCAGCACCAGAATATGTGGTGCAGTTTAAGATAAATGCTTTGGCAATTTTCTTTGATGCTCATTGCTTTCTTTTTCCATGTAAAAATTTTAAAATGTAAATAATTAAGGAAATATGAAGAGCACCACTACTGTTGAATGTATATTATGTAAACTGCCACTGAATAATTGCATTTTTCCTGCAAAACAGCAAACACTGCTGCTTGAGATGAAGCAATCTATGGCCACTCCACAAATTAAGCCATATGGCCCCATCTGTTTCTAGGTTCCAAGACAGCACACCTACTTGCTAATAAAGAACCTGTTAACCAGAGGCTGCAAATAGGCCTCTTATTTAACTTTTTCAAAATCAACAAGGTGTTGTTGATATAATTTGGCAGAGAGTCTGATTTATTAAGGGAGTGAGATATGCATCTCCTCATCTGATAATGATTTAAAACAATATGTGAAGTATACAAGCTGCCACTAAAATGGCACAGCTCTGGGATTTGCCAGGTGCTAATCGCTCCACTCAAACCCTCAGGGAAAATGTACAATTTCCCCGGGCAGTCATCCCAGGTTTAATTATATTCTGGGAGTTTTATTCCCTGGACAGAGGTGACAGTCTGGAGAGAGCTTTACCTCAACTTGGTCTTCAACTTAGCGACTGAAAGACCATGGAGAATTCTCCACCTCATCTGCAAAATCCACTCCGGGAGGCAATACTGCTGTTCATCCCTCAAACCCAGCTCACATGACTTCCCCAGATGAATTCTCTTCTCAGTCAGTAGCTTATACACATTACTGTTTTCACTCTGGATCGTAATTTATTTGTTCATCTGCCTCTCTTCTATTAAACGACCGTCTTTAAGGACAGAAACTGTCTTATTCATCTCTGTAGCTCCAATCCCTCCCATAAAATCTGCATTTAATAAATATTTATGATTATTTGTGTGACGGCACTATGTCACCTGGTGCTGGTGCCTGGGAAATAGTAGCTGCTTAATAAGTATTAATTACTGGAAATTTTCTTTACTCAAAATTGCACTTGTTTTCCTCTTTTTATGACAGCTTGCTGTCGGAACTCAACTCAGGCTCTTACCATCCTAGACCAGTGGTTTTCAAGGAGGGAGGAGGGGTAATTTTACCCGCCTTGGGTCACTTGGCAAGTCTGGAGGTATTTTTGGTTGTCACAACTGGGCTGGAGGGAGTGGGTGTCACTGGCATCTAGCAGGTAGAGGCCAGGGGTAACACTAAACATCCTACAACTCAGAGGACAGCACCCCACAATTACCTAGCCCCAAACACCAGTAGAGTCAAGGCTGAGAAATGCTGACCTAGGCTTTCATTGCTTGAAATTGACTCCTGGTCATTCTACTCTATTCCTACTATTTCTCTCCTCTAATCTGTTCTTCTGAAAAATCCTTTCTTCTAATTGAGGTATAATTGACACATAACATTATATTAGTTTCAGGTGTGCAAGACAATGATTTGATATTTGTCCATATTGCAAAATAATCAACACAGTAAGTCTAGTTACCATCTGTCATCATACCTAGTTACATAAATTTTTTTCTTGTGATGAGAACTTCTAAGATCTACTCTCTCAGCAACTTTCAAATATGCAGCACTATACAGTATGATCACGCATCACCATGCTGTACATCACATTCCCATGACTCATTTATGTTATAAATTATACCTTTTGACCCCCTTCACCTATTCTGCCCCCTCCCCCCCACCCCTCTGGCAACCACCAGTCTGTTCTGTGTATCCATGAGGTTGGCTTTTTGTTTTGGGTTTGTTTTTTTTTTTGATATCACATATAAATGAGACTAAAAATATTTATTGTCCTTATCCTGTTCAAAAGGTCTTACACTTTTAAAAATACCTTTGTTTTTCAGTTAAGAGTTGCTGCTGGATTTTCAATTATACTACCACCATATTAATATGTCAAAAGCAGAACTAGAACCAAGTTTTAAAAATTCTTATTTCTAATCTACCTGCATTACAACTCTCTTAACTCAAACGAAAGCTTTTAAATGAGGAGGACACTGAGGGGCAAAATACAGACTCTAGGGGACAGCAGCTAATTTTTCTTCAGTGATCCAAATTTCTAGAGCTACAAAGACCAAATGGCCCTTCTAATTTCATTTGCAGAACAACTGCTGTGTCACTGAATGTTATATCACACACTGGACTGTTATCTCTTTTGCTGGCTAAATATCCTCGAATCTAACCATGATTTGTTTAAAATTAATGTGACCTAAGATTGGTGGGGTTTTAGAAACAAAGAATCTTTTTAAATATCTGCTTTCTTTTACTTATATGACTGTATGTTATGAAACTCCACAGAATTCTTAAATGTGAAAAGTAATATACACAAATAGGTGGAAAATACATATATATATAGTAGTTTTTTAGACTCTTTCCATTAAAAATCACATTCCATGCAAATCTTATATCTGATAAGGGATTCATATCCAGAATGTATAAAGAACTGAACAACAAAAAAACCCCAAACAACTCAGTTGAAAAGTGGGCAAAGCACTTGAATAGACATTTCTCCAGAGAAGATATACAAGTGGCCAATAAGCCTGTGATAAGGTGCTCAACATCATTAGTCATTGGGGAAATTCAAATCAAAACCACAATGGGATAACACTTCATACCCTTTAGAATGGCTGTTATCCACAAAACAGAAACTAACAAGCATTGACAAGAATGTGGAAAAATTAGAACCTTTGTGCCCTGTTGGTAGGAAGGTAAAATGGCTCAGCAGCTGTGGAAAACAGTTTGGCAGCTCCTCAAAAATTAAATGTAGAATTTCCATATGACCCAGTAATTGCACTCCTAGGTATATACACAGAGGAATTGAAAACAGGTACACAGACACTGACTGGTACTCATACCAATGCTCAGAGCAGCATTATTCACAATACCCAAAAGGTGGAAACAACCTACGTGACCATCAACAGAAGGATGGATAAACAAAATGGGGCATACATACAGTGGACTATTATTCAACCTTAAAAAGGAAGGGAGTTCTGACACATACTACAACACGGACGAAACTTGAAGATGTTATGCTAATGAAATGAGCTAGACACAAAAGTATGATTCCACTTACATGAAGTAAATAAAACAGGAAAATTCATAGCAACAGAAAGTAGAAGAATAGAAGCTACCAGGACTGAGAGGAAAGGGAAGGGGGCGTTTTTGTTTAATGGGTACAGAGTTACAAGTGAGAGGATGGAAAAGTTCTGGAGATGGATAGTGGTGGCGGAAGCACAACAACATGAATATACTTAATGCCATTGAATTGTACACTTAAAAATGTAACTTTTATGAATATTTTACTACAAGAAAAATCTTATTCCAAATGTTATGATAATTTGCTTCATCACTACCTTCAAGGGGTTTTACAAATAAAGTCTCCTTCTGCCAAAATTAGAGGTTTTTAAAAATTCTAATTTTGAGACGGAAAATAATGTGCCATTGGTACATGGAAGCCTTGAAAGAAACTAAAATCCCTAATAACATAAAATGCTGGGACATCTTCGCACACAGCCCAGGCCCAATTATGTAGGTTATTCACCTTTCAATGGCCCACACTCACTGCGTGACCGTCATAGTTTTGTGCAGTCCGGGCATTCTGCCTGCCTTTCAGATCCTTTCTTCCACTTAATGCCGAATCATATAAACATATCAATTTTCTCTGACAGTGGTAGTTTGGGGCGGCTGGGGAAGAGGGGAGTACTCTTTTAAAAATAACATTTCCTTCTACACGAAGAAAAAGGGGAAAATATGGAACAATCTCTAGAGAGATTATTTTTAAAAATGAGATCTACTTTCTATCTCAGAACCAACCAAGAGCAAGTTTATATACTACTAATTGATATTATTGAGCCTTATTTTCTTGGAATCACTTATTCTCATATAAAACAAATAACTAAATTAAACAAACATCCACAGATTCATCAGCTGTGAGCATTTTGAAAGAAAGCAGAAATATAAATTCCTTTTCATGCACTATCATATCCGATATTTAAAGTTGTGTTAAAACCTACTAATATTCCAGAATCTCTATGACTTCAAATCTATTGGAATGTCCACACAATTTGAAATTCATTCTTCCATAAAATTGACTTTACAATCCTTCCTGGAGTAGGACTATAATAGAATCTACTGCATGGGAATATTATTGGGTTAAACAACATCACCTTATACTACACAACTAAGTACAAGAATATTTGAAGTTAATTTTTAAATATATTTTTTATCATCACTCCTGGATTTGGGTATACTGTGGTCCAGAGGAAGTGACATATGATCACTTGATTCTCATCCAATAAAAGCTCACAGATATATCAAAACCTTCATAATACATAAAGCACACACTCAATCTCACTTTAAAACACAACTCCTCCAACAGCAGATTGGTTTCTTTTTATATTAATACTGAATTTCACATAAAATAAAGGCCCTAACTACAAGTGATATATTATGCCTAAAGCAAGACATGGTTATACTAGGTAGCCTTGTGTTCATGATATGAAGTGCTAAAGTAAGCTGATGTCATTGGAACTTATGCTTAATAAGCCTGTGAGAAGTCTTAATCTATGTTCACTTAAGTCACTGAGACACAGTTCTCTTGGCATTCATATAGTTTTATTTTTCAGCCAGAATGTCAATATTGGTTAGACATAATTTATTAAATTTCAGATTCAGAATTATTCTGGAATTAGAATTATTGGAGATTTAGAATTATTTCTTAAGATAGAGAGACAAGAAACATTTTTTATTATTGCTCATTACCATTTCTTTTGGAGACAGAATTATTATTCCATTGCCTATGTGGTATTTTATTTATGCCAAATGTTGTAAAAGAGAAGTAGAATAGGCATTAGAGTAGCAAAGAGGTGTGAAAATGAATAAAGGAAAACCTCATTCACAATGGAGTCAGGAAGCCCTCAACTGACAGCTCTCATAGCAGCTTACTTTATAGACCCCATCAAGAAGAAAGACATATCCCAGCAGGATGAAGGAAGATTTTCTCCTTGCCCAGCAACAAAGCAGCCAATGAAAAACTGCTGCAACTCAGCCAATGAGAAGTCACAACAACCCCAAACTCTCGCTCTCCTCCAGTGAACTTTCATTCAAAACAGCCCTTCGCAACTTCCTCATTTCCACTATAAAAGAATGCTCCTCTCTTTTGTTCTCCAGACTTGCCTATAGTTTTCCATAGTTTGCATGTCCTTAACTGCAATTCTTCTGTTATTCCCAAATAAATTTGACTTTGCTGGCTAAACCACTTACGTTTTTGTTTTAAACGTTGACAGAGGGAATCTAAAGATCACACCTAATGGTGTGGGTCACTTTTAAGGTAGACTTAGAATGCTACATATTTTTTCCATGTAGTATTCTGAATATTAAGAGCAAGATTAAACATGATGTAAGAGTAAGCAATTCACACCACTTATAAGAGAATGTCAACACTACCTTGGGAAGATTACTGGCATAAGCTTCTAGCATTCCAACCTATATCCTTTACACTGTCAGCAAATGCTTGGAAATACTGTATACCACCCCACAAGTGTGGTATTTTATTATTCAAGTTTGGAAGGGCCCACAGTTAAACTACTGATTACATGAACAAGAGACTACATAATTTAATGGATTGAAAACACAGGAACTGGAGGAAGAAAACTTGAGTCTGAATGTTAGCTCCATTGCTAATTAACTGAGACCTTCAAATTAACCACTTCAATCCTGTTTTCTCCCCTGTAAAACTGAAACAATAACCATTACCTTTCATACTGAGAGGATGTGTACAAAAACAACTTGAAAACAGTAAACTACGTAAGGACAACTTTTTTTTTATTATTAACAGTTATACTTCTGCTTATTCCTTATGCATACCTCACTGTACAAATAAAATGTATCCCCCCCAAAAAAAAGGGAAAAAAAAGAAAGAAAAACAATCTAAGAATGGATCAGAGGCAAAGAAAAAGAAAAAAGGGAGGGGAGGATAAATGTTCACATCAAAGAAAAAAAACAGTGTCTTAACTATCTCAACATATCAGCATTTCATTAGGAATTAACAATATGACATATTTTTCTTCCTAATCAGCTTCAACTGCTACTATTCACCCAGCAGAGCTGATGGATAGAAATTTCTGAGCCCAGGGACTTCCCTGTGGCCCAGTGATTAAGACTCCCTGCTCCCACTGAGGGGCCCAGGTTCCATCCCTGGTCAGGGAACTAAGATCCCGTGTGCTGCACCATGCGGCCAAATAAATAAAGTTCCATGCTACACCTATTTAAAAAAAAAGAAATTCTTGAGCCCATAATATACACTTTCTATATACGTCCAGAATTCCAGGATCAGACAGACAGAGAGGGGAGGTGAGAAGATAGATGGACCCTGACAGAGACGGAATGGAAACTGCACAAAATGACTATCCAGCAATTGCCTCTGTACAATTGCTGATAATTGAGAACAAGCAACAAACAGAAAAGAGTTCTACCTGCCAAAACAAACGTGTTATCAAGCCTGTACAAAAAAGATCACACAGAATCTATTTGCAACTATTTTCGACTCAGTTTAAACAACAAGCATGTTTCTAGGATTCCCAAGCTTACAGCAAATCAGAGCAGCAAACGGAGAGGGAAGAGGAGGTGCTACTAGCAGGTAGGACAGCAAAGTGAAATCAAAGCTGGCAGCTTGATGCCAAGGAAGGGGACCACAACAAACAAGCAAACAAACAAGTGGAAATCAAAAAAAAAAATCTATTAAGAAACAGTCACCAAATCTCCAAAAGCCCAAGAGTTTGAGGTCACTGCATCCGGTAACTACCATCCCCTCCTCTGAGCTCCAGAGCTGCTTATGTGCAGTTTCCAAAGGGGGCTGCTCAGGATCCTGGAGACTGGAGGGAGCCTCGGGCACAGGGACAAGGGACGGCGGGGGGAGACGGACACCAGGGGAGGGGGGCCCAGGACTCTGTCTCCCTGTGGATACCACCGTCCACCAGAGCAGCCCTGCTTCACTTAGCTTTACTTCCTGAGGCTTCCTCGATGAAAGGGTCTGCTGGTTAAAACGATTTTTAAATGATTTGACTACTACTAACTCCAGAATCCTTCAAAGCAGTATATCCAAAGGTAGAAATGGGATCTATTCCAGGCGTTGGGGAGAGGGAGTGATGAAGAGGAAGAGGATTTTTTTTTTTTTGCGGTACGCGAACCTCTCACTGTTGTGGCCTCTCCCGTTGCGGAGCACAGGCTCCGGATGCACAGGCTCAGCGGCCATGGCTCACGGGCCCAGCCACTCCGCGGCATGTGGGATCTTCCCGAACCGGGGCACGAACCCGTGTCCCCTGCATCGGCAGGCGGACTCTCAACCACTGCACCACCAGGGAAGCCCGGAACACAAAGGATTTTTAGGGCAGTGAAACCATTCAGCAGGAGAGTACAGTGGTGGAGACAGGTCGTTATAACCTTGTCCAAACCCACAGGACGCACAACACTAAGAGTGAACCCTACTGTAAACTCTGGTCTTGGGGTGACAGTGTAAGCCCACGCTCTGGTGCAGGCTCTCAGCAGCAGGGGAGGCTGTGCACGTGTGGGGTCAGAAGGTACACGGGAAATCTCTTGTACTTTTCACTCAATTTTGCTGTGAACCTAAAACTGCTCTAAAAAGTAAAGTCAAAAAAGAGAAAGAAATAGATCCCGTTATGCCTCTTAAAGCACCGTTTTTCTCCCTGTGCTCCCCTCGTGCTGGTAGCACCACCCTCTAACCACCAGTCCAAGCTAGAAACCAGGAGCTACGCCTGACCCAGAACAATCCCACAGAAATTCTATTCCTTCCTCTCCCTCCATCCCATACCCCACAGGTCCCTGAATCCTGCGATGGGCCCTGCCACACACTTCTTAGCCAGGTCCCACCCTGGACGTCCTCAGTGAGTCTGGATCACTCCAGGCAGCTGTCTTCAACTGTGCCTCCCCCCTCAGCAGCCCACCCCCCAGCAAGCACCCTCCCTGTTGGGCCCTCATGCGATGTCATGCCAAGTCCTGAGTGACACCTTGCTGTGAGTCTGCAGCCAAATGGACAGTATCTATTTCCAGGGGTGGGGATTAAACGTGCTTTGTTTGTGCTTTAAAATATTTGTATCCAAATTTCTACTCTGGGTATGTATTTGCGTATTTGATATAAAAAAACAACAGTAAATATCATTGCGGGGTGGGGTATGATTTGATGCTTTTGGCGTTCAATTTCAGACCAGGCTCTTCACAACCTGGCCTCCCCACCTACATTCCCAGCCTCACTAATTCTCACCCCCTTTGCCCTTGACTCCCTCCCCTCTGCCCAGGAGGCCTGTGTGCAGCCACCTCCTGCCCCTCCTTCAGGACCAAGCTGGAAGGCGGCTTCCTGGAAACCTTCCCTGCGGCCCCAGAGAGCAGCACGAATCGGCCTGCACAGCACCTCTGGGCTTCCCCAGCACCTGGCACAGACCTTCACGGTGGCACCATCACTCCTGACTCTGTATATTTGTTACCTGTTTTCCCCAGAGATGTCAAGCTCCTTCTAAAGGGCACAGGCAGTGCCACGGGGTGGTCAGTACAGCCTAGCACCAGGTCTGGACTACAACAAATGTTGCATGAATAAAGGTAAAATCCAGTTCTATCAGTAACATGAACTATTTTATTATCAAGCCCTATGTAATCAGTCTAACTGCTGACCTGAAACCCATTACTGTGCTGACGTGATACGATAAATTCTTCTGAAGGGCAGAATTACATAACATGTCCCCTCCTTCCTGTGCATGTAACAGTCTATCTACTGAAGGTGATGTTACAGAGAACACCAACCTGTACTTGAAACCCTGCAAAGTGTTCAATGGCTGTGAAGAAAATTTTAAATGTTTTTAAAAATGATGTGGGCAATTTAAAACGTTTTATTGATGTGCATGTATTGTGGGAGGTTGAGTTTCCTGGCCACAGGCTGCCTGAAGGATGAGATTAAAAACCGATGGAGGAGAATCACTAATGAGCTGTGTAATGCACTGCTGTTCGGGTAAGCGCAGATTTTTACTGGCCAAAGGCGTTCTTGGTGTATCAACCATCTCACCAGCTTCGCCGGATGTGAATGTGGGCGTTCAGATGCACTGTGTCACTTCAACTGGTCTTCACCTTCCTTCAAACACCCCTTTGATTATGTGATTTGTCTGTTCAAACCCTTTAGTATTTCTTTTTTGACCACAGGTCAAAATGGAATCGCCCTCCTGTGCCTACAGATTAAAATCCAAATGGCTTCTCCTTCCTTCCTCCTTACCCTATGAAACCCCAACCTATCTTAGGGGAAGAGAAAAGGACATGGTTGAAGGAAGAACTAAATTTATCAAGTAGCGATGATGAACCAGACATGGTGCTAGGCACTGGGTATTTCAAGATAAAATATGGTCCGTTTCTTGTAAGTCTACAGGAGGAAACAGAAATCTAAACACATTATTACCAGACAGGTGACAGGTGCATTATTATAACTGTTATTAAAAGGGCTGGGGAAGGTTTCCTGTAGGAGGGGCCATGCAAACTCCCTCAGCCAGTAGAGGGTAACTGGGAAAATCAGAGCGGTAAAGGCCCAGGGATACCCTCAGCATCCTTAAATTCCAGGCTCAGGGATGACCTCAGCATCCTTAAATTCTCACAGGGACTTACTACCAGAATCTCTATTCCCATTATGCCTTTTATTTCATCTCTGTTTAGAGTCCTGAGCCCCATATAATACCGTCCTAATTATCCTTGTCAAGAGTGACTCAAAATTCACACAGTTAAAATGGAATTCTAACCAGGAAAAATTAGAGAAATTCAACTAGGTCAATTTTTTGTATAAAAAAACTTAACTGTTGGATGAACAATTTGATATCTGCTTTCCTGACCTCTCTCTCTCTCTCTAATTAGGCTAAGAAATCCTGGATACCGGGATTTTATTTTGTTATGCTACTTTATGTGGTTACTTTTTATTTAAATAAAATTTATTTATTCATTTATTTTTGGCTGCTTTGGATCTTCGTTGCTGCGCCCGGGCTTTCTCTAGTTGCGGCGAGCGGGGGCTACTCTTTGTTTTGCATTACGCGGGCTTCTCATTGCAATGGCTTCTCTTGTTGCCGAGCACGGGCTCTTGGCGCGCGAGCTTCAGTAGTTGTGGCACGTGGGCTCAGTAGTTGTGGTTCACGGGCTCTAGAGTGCAGGCTTCAGTAGCTGTGGCGCATGGGCTTAGTTGCTCCACGGCATGTGGGATCTTCCTGGACCAGGGCTCAAACCCATGTCCCCTGCATTGGCAGGCAGATTCTTAACCACTGCACCACCAGGGAAGCCCATGGTTACCTTTTTATATGGTCCAGACGGCCTGGTTTGGGGCCTCACAGGCAGTGTAGGTACAAAAGGCACAGAGTAAATAATGTTGAATGAATGACCAAGTGTATCAGTCCCACTTTCTAGAGCAACTACTACATCCACAAAATCACATTTTATGACCCCAAAACATAATCAATACAGTATTTTTTAACCTTTTTAAATGAATATTTGCAATCAATTTAGATCGATGATGACACAAAGAAGGTGTCATCCTTTGAAATAACACCCAGATACCAACTTGCCATTGTTTGCAAACATCCAACACCCAACGACTGCTTTGTGTAAACACATAATAACTAATAAATCCTAAGGGAAGCATTTATGTACACAAGGTTTGTCTCTGACAAACATCTGATCCAACTTCTGCTCCTAAAAATGAAATCCTACTACCCCTAGGAAATCAGGCAAGAAAGATATAAAGGCATCAACAAGTGAAAGAAAAGCACTTGGGACCTGAAATCTTTTTTTTTTTTTTTTTTAATGAATATGTTGAAGTCCTAACTCTTAATTAATTTATTTATTTTTGCTGTGTTGCATCTTTGTTTCTGTGTGAGGGCTTTCTCTAGTTGTGGCAAGTGGGGGCCACTCCTCATCGCGGTGCGCAGGCCTCTCACTATCGTGGCCTCTCTTGTTGCGGAGCACAGGCTCCAGACGCGCAGGCTCAGTAGTTGTGGCTCACGGGCCTAGTTGCTCCGCGGCATGTGGGATCCTCCCAGACCAGGGCTTGAACCCGTGTCCCCTGCATTAGCAGGCAGATTCTCAACCACTGCGCCACCAGGGAAGCCCTAAAATCTTTTTAGTTTATAACATTTTCTCATTTTTCACATTCATTGGCTTCTAATAATCATATCATTAATAATAATCACTCACGTCATTAATTCCTGGTGGTCCCACTTTATGAACAAGTCGTGTGCATTTCAGTGTGGTCATCGGGAAACTGGAATTCATTTTCTCACAGAAACAATGTTGCAAGTGCTGATAAATTCCCTGGCCAGCCCACCAAGACCCTCTCCACTCCTAGTACAGGTAGCCTCTAATACTGCTAAAACCAGCCCAAATAGGTGACGTCCACCTTCGGCACCTGCCGACCTGCTTTCTGCCGCACCCTCTGCCCGAGCTCAGGCACCTCCAATCCTCACAACTGTCCTAATGCACCAACTTTTAAGTGACCTACTCTTTCTCCTTCCTCCTCCTACCAAACTCCAATTCTCTCATGTGTGATTCTTAGCAAAGAAAAAAAGCAAGATGAATGAATAGATTTATAATCAAGTGCGAATAATAGGAGATATCAAATATTCTACCAAGAGATGGAGAACCCTGATGGAATCTGTCATTTTTTCCTGAGTTATTTTCTGAAATGTGTTACCACCAAGTCAATTAAATTACATACAAGTACTCAGAAAGCAACTCACAGCACTTTAGATGAACTCTACCATCCATCAAACTCTCCTTAAAAAAAAAAATCTGCAAATCTGCTCTAAACCTTCCAAAGCCCCTAAGTGCTCAGGACAAAATCCTTCAAAGGCTTTTTGATAAACTACCTCAACTACCTATTTCACAATGAACTGCAATTTGTGAAAACAAACTGACTCACACACACATTAACTAAAGCAAATCTACATTTGATCAGCTTCTAAGCAGTTTAACAGATTAAAAAAGAAAAATATTAGGCCACATGGAAGAAGATACCCCATGGGTTAAGAAGGGTTTGTGAGAGCACGCGGCCCCCTCTATCTGGGGATGTGCTCTCGGAATCGGCCAGGTGAAATTGCTGCTCCCTCACAGAATGTTCACACCTCCACCACTTCTAAACCCTAAGCTGTCTCAGAACGAATCCCCAAGGCCATCAACACATCTGGGTGGCCCCCAGAGAACATATGAACTCTGCAGATTATCTGTCCAGTGGCTAGAAAACTGGATGGCCACCCCTGATAATCCCAGTGTTTGTAAACAAAGACAGCTTTGCACTACTGCAGCCCTAAACCCATTTCATGATTGAGGAATACACGTTTCCTATGTACAGTCCCTCAAAGTTAAATGTGAAAAGGGGGAAAGGAAGTGGTCAGATATGAAATATTAAATTTCCCTAAGGGAAAATTCACATATAAAAATAATCCCCACCAGTTATATCAGATAATCAGGAGAGACGCAGAGAGAGAGAGAGAGAGAGAGAGAGAGAGAGAGAGAGAGAGAGAGAAAGAGAGGGACTTTGATATTTAGTATTTCCCCCTGAACAAGAAAATCAAAACTGTCTTTTTGGAAAAATCAGAACTTTGTAGGACTCCTTTACACTGATTTCATGGGTTAAATTTTTGTCTTTGAATTAAATATGGTTTAGGGAATGAAAGGGGAGAACCAACATTTCATCAGTGTTTAGGACTTCTGAAGTGATACAGCTTTGTATACACACATTTATAATTTGTCTCAATATTTATGCATTTTCATTTTAAGTTTTGCATTTAAATTTTATGTCATAGTCTCTCTGGTTCTTAAAAAACTGGTTTGAGTTGATTAGATTTCCCAACTAAAACTGTATAATGGACTATATTATATAGGCATGATATTTATATACAAATTATATTTTTTACATTATATTAACTCTATTCATTCTGAACCACTGAACAGAATACGATGCACGTTCAGATGGGATTCAGTATGGTTTGGTAATGTAATGAGTAAGGCACAGAAGGGAGATTCAGCTCTCTGACAAGACTGATAACAAGATTCTTTATACATCCAACCCGACCAGAGCAGAAGCTCATCTCAGCAGCAGTCGGCTTTTCCTTTTGTGAGCACAGTTTGAAACATGCACACTAAAAACAGTATCAATTTTTCTGTGGCTATTGCTGGGGGGAAGGGGGTCAGCATATCGTGTTAGCAATTTTCTGTGGAATCGAATTAGAGTTTCATTGTGGTAGCCATATCACATTAAAAATCTGGTCTTTTTTTTTTTTGCTAAATGGTTTCCATTGTGTATTTAGTGAATCTGATATGGAAAATTGCTAATGCAATAAGAGTATCATATAAGCTTTCCTGACTGTAATCCTCAGCCACAATATTCAGGAGAAAGAGGCTCAACTGGGCTGGGGTGAGGGCTTATTCTCCACAGCCTCTTAACACGTCCTCAGCTCAAGCTCAACGCTGGCTTCTTGAAAGATGGACCCTTAAGACCTATCATTTAGGGGAAACTCCTTTGCAGATTTTATTGCAGACGAGACCATGGGTTCAGTGAACGACGTGTCAATTAATTAATATTTATTGACAGCACTAGGCAGGGCACTGTGGTGGGCATGAAGGGAATGAAAACGATAGATAAAAACACAGTCCTTTCCTTCACAGATCTTGAAAGGATTGTCTGAGGAGAAGAAATAAATTAGCATATGAGTAATTCAATAGCAGACAAGATGCGCAAGAGTGCAAAAGGTCAAGAGCCACAGGCACTCAAAGGAGGACACACCTGAGACCAGGGGCCTCGGAGGAGGACACACCTGGACAGGGCCGTTAAAGATGAGGAAGATGCTGATAGGTCTGTGGATTTGGTGAGAGGTCGGGAAGCAGGGGAAGGCATTCTAGGCCTTAGCATGAGGAAACGTGCAGAGGAGAGGAAAGCCAGGGTATGCAGGGGAAATCACAATTCTTTATTTTAATTGCAGCATAAAATATGGAAGGGGTGGGAAGATAAGCCTGGAAAAGTGGTCTAGGGTCAGCTCAAGGCTGATGCAATAAGAGAGTAGTGGGTGGTGTTCAGAATGGTTTGGGGTAGGAAGTGTCAGGCTGAGGTCCACTGGCAAGAAGAACATCCAGCTTCCACGGGTCTGATGGCTTCTAACACTAACAAACATCTTAAAATCTTAAATGTAGTTAGCTCACGTTTCTTAAGAGACATCATTTATCGGAATATTTATTTTAAAATGTTAGTTTATGGCCAAGGGATATTTATTTATTTTTTGTTATGCCCCTACTCATGACATGAACATTTACTAGATTAACAGAAAAAAAAAATTCTAAGGTGCTCATACTGTTATAACTACTTACGAATTTACTGTTTGCTTTTTTCCCCCCCTTTAGAATAACTTTTCAACTCACTGGCAACAGTAACCAAGGAAATATAAATCCAACAGCCTAGAATTACAACTATTTGAAGAGATTCATGCTTTCAATGTACTGCTGCATTTACTGTTTTATTCTGGACTATTCCCTGTTTCTGAATTCCTCATTAAATGTTAGAAGTGATAAGCAGAAAATCTGCACTAAGCTTCGTTAGAACTTTAAAATTCAAGGTAGTATGTTTTGCGAATTAAAAAAAAAACTTCTTCATTTTCATAACTTTTAGCTTGCCTTGTATCAGAGTATATTTTGTGGATAAGTATTATTTCCAACATATTAGAGCCAAACATGATGAAATTGCTGTTTTATTTATTGCAGAGGGAATGTCAGATATAAACTAGTTAGTTGTCTAAGTGCTATAGTGACCACTTATTAAACACCAACTCTCCAAATGTGGCAATGGAAATTGAACTATTAAAAAGAATTAGGGCTTCCCTGGTGACGCAGTGGTTGACAGTCTGCCTGCCGATGCAGGGGACATGGGTTCGTGCCCCGGTCCGGGAAGATCCCACATGCCGCAGAGCGGCTGGGCCCGTGAGCCATGGCCGCTGAGCCTGCGTGTCCGGAGCCTGTGCTCCGCAACGGGAGAGGCCACAACAGTGAGAGGCCCACGTACCACAAAAAAAAAAAAAAAGAATTAAACTATTTGTAAAATTGAAATTGAATATTTTAATCTTTATGAAATAATTTCTTGACAGATTTTTTTTTCTCCTCCAACTGACCACATGATTAGAAAGGATAAACAAATTTACCAGTTGTTTATTACTTCTAGAATCCTTAGCAATGTTTCATTAACAACAAAAACCCCTCCTCTTTCTCATTCCATGGTCTTGGGCAATCAGAGATATAGTAGTTGACGTCTGTGAATATTTTCTGATTACTCATTAACTGGGGATATATAAGAAAAAGAAAAGATTTTAAAAGGAGAAAAGTCAAATAGCTCATGCTGACTTTATAAGACTGATGACAAAGATGTGAGAAGTGCAAAGTACTTAGAGGTTTAACCTAAGATTTGTTTATGTCTTTGATTTTTAGCAAACACTGTAGTGATAAAAATGCGTTTGCTCAGATCAAGAATATGTTGGCATTCTCTTAAACATAGCTTGAAACCGCAGAGTTCAAGCAAAAAACAGCTCTGGCAAAGACAGCCAGTCAAGCACAAAAATGGGAGTTGGTTGTGTCAGAATAGATTAACAAGCTGAAGGCTGTCTGCTAAAGACAGCAGTCTCGCCATCAATGAAGGCGATCATTGCCACTAAAAGTTCTTTTTCTGATATATTATTTGAAGCTTCTATCATAATATATTTTAAATGCTCCTTTTTTATAAATGATTACATCATTTTCTTATCTGCAGTATCCTTCTTGGATAACCACAAGCTTGAGAGCGGTCCAAAATCCTGCTCATGGTTTCCTACAAATATAGGAACACCTACGTATTGAACTGTCTATTTAGAGTTAGGAGAATGTGTTTGGATTTTATTTTTACTTCCTTTTTAAATATAGATCACTATTTCTAAAATGTAAACATCCAGTGGCATTCCCTGACACCGACAGGAATCCCAAGGCAGAAGATATGCCTGTAGGATTAACATGTCACTCACCCAGAAGGATGCCCAAATGCTTGGCTCAATTATGGCCAAGGAGGTAGCATTATTAAATGCCTTTTGACTTTACAGCGATTCTCTATTATTCCTGTTCAACAACGCTTCCAAAAGATTATCCGAGAAATCTGGCAAGCCACTGAAACGGTACTTGTAAATTGGATCCATTAAAAGCAATCCACAGTGTCCTGTGGGTGTGTATCCGACTGTGAATTACTGGGCAAAGGATTTACGTGCAATTTTATTCCCAAAGTCGATTTACATCATTTGTACGTTATTTCTCACGCGTACCAGTTCCAGCCCAGAAACAAGTCAACGGAGTATTTCTAAACTATCATTTCAAATTTCCACTGTCAAGAGTGGGAGGAGGAAGGCATAGTAACGGGAAGACCTGTCAGCGATTAGCCATCCATAAAACTGTGTCCCGTCCCCCCGCCGCCGCCCCGCGCTGCTCCTTCCGATCACAATGCTGGCGTCAGTAAGTCTCCTGTATCTGTTCCCCACCTCGCCCCCCTCCCCTCTGCGGAGAGTTGGCACCGAACGGCAGGCGAAGGAAAAGACAAACACCCCAGCTCCCAACACAATCCAAGCGCTAGCGCAGAGACACTTGAACAACATTCCTAACTTTTCTTTTTTTCTTTTTGCTCACTTCGCGTGTCTCAAAGGTAAGCAGAGTAAAAAACCCCTACGAGATACAAGGCCTGGGAGGCCAGCGGAGTCACATATACTACCCCGCACCCCGATTTCTCCACTGTCCTCCCCCTCCGGCCACAGCAAACAGTTACTCAGCGGCAAATCGGGGTCTCCACGGCGCCTGTCCTCGGTGCTCGGCCCCTCGCGGTACCCAGCCCGGGGGCTGACGGCGAGCGCCCATCCCTGGCCCCCGCCGCGGGCCAAGCATCCTCTGACAGGTCCCAGGTGCCGGCGGCCCCCGCGGCCGCAGCCGAGAGGAAGGCGCGCGGCCGTCTCCCCGGAGCTGCCCCCTCCGGCCTCTCGCCCACCCCGACCCACCCCAAACAGGCCCCATCAAGAAATACAGGGATGGAGAGTACAAAGAGCCAAGCCACACACCAAAGAGCCTCCAAGACTTTCCTGTGGAAGAAAAACTTCGCCGCACCCGCATCCACACACGCACACGCCCAGCGCGCGCCGGGGAGGGCTGCTCTTACCTGTTCCCCGCGGGGCCGCTCATCCCTACCCCCCCACCCCCACCCAAGTCTGGCCGCGTCCCCTCCCCCGCGGTGGGTGCCCCGGCCGCCCGCTCCGAAAGCCGCGCACTCACCACCTGGCTGAGCGTGCCCAGCCCCTGCAGGGCCCGGCGACGGCGGCGGCGGCGGCGGGGACCGAGACAGCGGCTCCAGCGGCGGCGGCGGCAGCCGCGGCCCCAGTCGGCGTCAGTCAGACTGGAGCCGCGAAGCCTCATCGCCCGTATTAGTGCGCCGACCTGGAAAGCCGCCAGAAGCCCTGCTCGCAGGCCCGCCCCCGCCGCCCGCCGCCCGCCGCCCGCCGCCGCTCGCCGCTCGCCGCCCGCCGCCCGCCGCCCGTCGCCGCCGCCGAGCGCCCGGGCCGCTCCGGGAGCCCGCGAGGAGGGGGAGTGCGGCGCGGCCCGCGGCCACGTGCGCGAAAACCCGCGGCGCGGGCGCCTCAGGGAGGCCCGCGCGAGGGGGCTCCCAGCCTCGGGCTGCGTCTGCGTCCTCCCGCGAGACCCCGGACTCCCCTCGGTCCGCGATCAAGCTCCCTCGGCGGGGAGGCTCCCGCCAGCGCGGGGCAGCTCGCGCCTCTTCCCCGCCACGCTGAGACTTCCTGCCTCCACCTGGAGCCGGAGGCCGGAGAGCCGTTACCAGAACTAGAGATACGGGACCAACAAATCGGTTTGGACTCCCCCCCCGCGCCCCCGAGTGACTCTTTCTGACGTGTTTCTGGGTCCTGAGGGTTGCTGTTATTTGCTGTTTGTTTCTTACTTGCTTTGCAGAGTAAAGGGGATCATTACTCCCACCGACAGCGCCAGAGTAGCTGGTTTGCCCTGGCATAAGCAGAAGAAAAGCTACTCACTCTGAGTGGTGAGTGGTGGTTAAAACAAGCCATATAATTTTGTGGGTTGTCATTTCCTTACCCGTATTTATTTGCTTAACAGCCTAGCATATATAATATATACTCTTGTCTAATCTAATTAAAGGTACAACCTTATGGGCCGTGAACAACGTTAATGGACAGCCTTCCTTGCTCATGGCCCGGCTCCCCCCCTGGATAGCCTGCCTTTGGAGGTCACTGTGGACTCCTCCAACTAGCTCAGAATTTGTTTAGGAAATGCCACCAACATACTGATGGCCTCTGATTCCCCATCAGCCAGCAGCTCTTCATAGAAAAGGCATTTACTGTAGAGATGAAAGTAGAGGAAAGCCACACGGGACAGTATTCAGTTTGCTCTTGTGTGTAGAAAAATGAGTCCTCCAGAAGGTCCTGATACCCCTGAAATGCAAAGCCGTGAATTGAACTGCTTTTTCTCGTTCTCAAAGCACTGAGCTTTCTTCCTGTGGCAGATGCCATGTTTGCATTATCATAGTGTGTTGTCAGTTGAGCAGTGACCTTGTGTAAAACAGCATTTGTGGTAGAATTTAAATCACCTGGCCCATTTTCCTCTGCTCCAGGCTAGGTGTTAAGTTGGAGATTGTTCTTGGTGTGAAACTCCAGGAAACTTCTGGACTGCTAAGAACTACAGGTTGCACTTCCTGGGCCCTTTATTGCAGGTAAACTAATGAGGTCACACAATTGATAATATGTGGCTTACTTTTTCTTTTTTTTTAATGTTATTAAGAAAAGAAATGGCCCATCCACTATCTGTTTCCTTTGCTTACGTGCATTAGACAATGCAGAGGACACAACGCAGAGCAAGAAATTATAACCTGTGCAGTACTAGCTTGTGCTTCTGACACAGTCTTTTTTTTTTTTTTTTTTTTTCCTGCGGTACGCGGGCCTCTCCCTGCTGTGGCCTCTCCCGTTGCGGAGCACAGGCTCCGGACGCTCAGGCTCAGCGGCCATGGCTCACGGGCCCAGCCGCTCCGCGGCATGCGGGATCTTCCTGGACCGGGGCACGAACCCGTGTCCCCTGCATCGGCAGACGGACTCTCAACCACTGCGCCCCCAGGAAAGCCCCTGACGCAGTCTTTTTAAGTTCACAGAATTCTCTGGGCTCTTGGCAGGACTTGGATTTGCAGATTCTTTGTGTGTAGTCTGCTTTTTCTGTACATTCTCATTTACATACCATGAAATTTTGGCATCGAGAAGTTAGCCTGTCACTTATACAATCACTTATCCCTCAAACCTAGTATAGCAGGTTAATCCTTTATACCCAAGAACAGTAAGATCTGAGTTCCAAGGAGAAAATACCGACTCTGGGAAGGAAGGCTCAGAGCTGACACTCCATTTTTCAGAAGCTGAATATCCTTGGAATAGGAAATCCAGACTCTTTGCTTTATTTTTCCCTCTTGATTTCTTGATCGGCTGCAGTTGTATAGCTTGTTAGAACTTTCACCAAAAAAGTACCTAATGGGAATCATGTGAGAGCTGAGACTCAGTCACGGGTTGTGATTTGGTAGAAACACCAGTAAAATTTTGGTTTCAGACCTGAAAACCGTAGCAAAACGAAGCTGAATTTTCTGAATTACAAGAACTCCCCCTTTTCTGAATGACAAGAACTTGGCTGAGCATGAGCTCCTGCAGCCCATAAAGAGGTGGGAGGAGGGGCAGCCTCCTTACCCGTGAGAAGGTCGGTTCTTTTCACTTGTCATGTGCCCAGCATAGGACAAGGTTGTGAGAAAGTCTGCAGTAATCCATAGATGCAAAGATCCTGCTTTGTACATCTGTTGTACCTTATGTTTGATCCAGCATTATAATGGTTCCACTCAGAGCCATTGGCTTGCTGCCTGTACACCTCTCCCACTTCTAGTCTCCTTCCTACATTTCATCTGTAGCTCTCCACTTTTCCTGCCTCCCCCTTGAATTTTCCTTCAAGAGCCATCTTAACTCCATGACCATCACTGAACACGTTCCTGAGTACCAGGTGCCTGGACTAACCATATGGACACAGAACAGAGGCCCTCAGTAAACTCGGTCTCGCTAGAGAGACCCATATGCCGATGATTGTCATACAACTTCATGTGTCGCTTAGGGCCAAGGACACGGAAGGTCTCAGGGAGGTCTCCACAGAGGTGAAATTCAGCTACACCTTGAGAAATGAGTATGAATGCCTACCAGCCAGATAGCCAAAGAACCACGTGGTGCGCCCACCCACCTCGGTGGATGCAGCCCTGTGGGTGCTGGCTTTGAGGCAGAGTGCAGCCTGAATTTCATCCAGCCGCCTTGGGCAGAGACTTGGATGCAGACACAACTTGCACGATCATAATGACAGCCCAGAATGCCTAGAATGTGCCGAATTCCATGAGGTTTTGAGTATGAAAACCTCAGTTTTTCTAGAGAATTGTCAAACTATTTGATTTCAGTGCTGTTCCAACATTCTTAGAGGTCAACAATGACATTTCAATAATTCAGTGAGTTTTCTTGATCCTCATTTTAAAAAAGTTTTGAGATACAGCTTTATTATTTTAAGTAAATTTATGTTAATATTGGAATTCAGTCAAATTGGTGCTTGGTAGCATGCTATTTAGGGACTAGGTGAGACTGACTTTCGTTTTTTAATTGTATTTATTTTTGGCTGCGTTGGGTCTTCGTTGCTGCGCCTGGGCTTTCTCTAGTTGTAGCAAGTGGGGGCTTCTCGTTGCGGAGCCCAGGCTCAAGGTGCGCGGGCTTCAGTAGTTGTGGCGCATGGGCTTAGTTGCTCCGCGACATGTGCAATCTTCCCGGACCAGGGATGGAACCCGTGTCCCCTGCATTGGCAGGCGGATTCTTAACCACTGTGCCACCAGGGAAGTCCCTGACTTTTTTTTTTTTAATAATCTTTATCATTTTTAAGTGTCCAGTTCAGAAGTGTTAAGTATATTCACATTGTTATACAAATGTCTACAATTTTTTCACTTTAGAAAACTGAAATTCCATATCCATTAAAAAGCAATTCCCCCGCCTCCTTCTCCACAGCTTTTGGCAACCACTTTTCTACTTTATTTCTAGCATTTTGACTCTTTTAAATTTATTTATTTATTTATTTTTGGGCTGTGTTGGGTCTTCGTTTCTGTGCAAGGGCTTTTTCTAGTTGCGGCGAGCAGGGGACACTCCTCATCGCGGTGCGCGGGTCTCTCACTATCGCGGCCTCTACTGTTGCGGAGCACAGGCTCCAGACGCGCAGGCTCAGTAGTTGTGGCTCACCGGCCCAGTTGCTCCGCGGCATGTGGGATCCTCCCAGACCAGGGCTCGAACCCGTGTCCCCTGCATTAGCAGGCAGATTCTCAACCACTGCGCCACCAGGGAAGCCCCGGATTTTGACTCTTAGAAACTTCATATGCATGGTATCATACTGTGCTTCTCTTTCTGTGACTGGCTTATTTCCCGTAGCGTAACGTCCTCTAGGTTCATCTATGTTGTAGCACATGGCAGGATTTCCTTCTTTATTAAGGCTTCATAATTTTCCATTGTATGTATAGGCTACATTTTTTTTAATCCATTCATCAGTCAGTGGACATTTGGTTTGCTTCTGCCTCTTGGTTTTTGTGAATAATGCTATAGTGAACATGAGCGTGCAACTATCTTTTTGAGATCCTGCTTTGAATTCTTTTGGATATATACCCAAGAGTGGGACTGACAGATCACATGGCAGTTCTATTTTCAAGTTTGTAAAGAAGCTCAATGTTGTTTTCCATATGGCTGCATTATTTTACATTCCCACCAGAATGTTAAGTGCACAGCGTTCCAATTTCTCTGCATCCTCACCAACGCTTGTTACTTTCTCTTCTTTTGATAGTGACCATCCTAATGGGTGTGAGTTGACACCTCATTGTGGTTTTGGTTTGCATTGCTCTTACTATTAGTGATGTTGAACATCTTTTCATATGCTTGTTGGCCATTTGTGTATCTTCTTTGGAGAATTTTTTATTCAAGTCCTTTGCCCATTTAAAAAATCTGATTATTTGGTTTTGCTGTTGAGTTGTAGGAGCTCTTTATATATTATGGATATTAATCCCTTATCAGATATGTGATTTGCAAGTATTTTCTCCCATTCTGTATGTTGCCTTTAAACTCTGTTGTTTCCTTTTATGCCCAGAAGTTTTAAAGTTTGATGTAATCCCATTTGTCTGTTTTTACGTTTGTTGCCTATACTTCTGCTGTCATGTTTGATCCTCATTCTTTGATGCCTCTACTACTTTTAAGAAACCCACAAAGTTTTTAACAAATTAAATGAATAAATGAATGAATATTGACTCCCCTGGTGGCGCAGTGGTTAAGAATCTGCCTGCGAAGGCAGGGGACACGGATTCGAGCCCTGGCCTGGGAAGATCCCACATGCTGCGGAGCAGCGAAGCCTGTGTGCCACAACTACGGAGCCTGCACTCTAGAGCCCGCGAGCCACGACTACTGAGCCCGCGTGCCTAGATCCTGTGCTCCACGACAAGAGAAGCCACCACAGTGAGAAGCCTGCACACCACAACGAAGAGTAGCCCCCCTTGCCACGACTAGAGAAAGCCTGTGCACAGCAACGAAGACCCAACACAGTAAAAAATAAGTAAATAAAAAATAAATAAATTTAAAAAAATGAATGAATGCAACACATAAAAGGAAAAGAGCAGAAAACATTCTACTTAATTAAATGGCAGGAATTATTCAACCATTGTTAACTCCCAATTCACATTTCACTTGGGCTCCATTGTATTGGGCTTTTCCTTCCCCTGCTTGTCTCATTAACACCTACTTACAGATCTCAGCTCAAGTGTCACATCTTAGAGAAGGCTTCTTGGGCCTCTTTGATATGGTTAGACCCTCTGGTTTATAATCTTGTAGGACCATGTATTTCTCATTCATAACCAACACCACTGTTCCAAATTGACTTATATTTAATTACTTGATTACCGTCTGTCTCCTTTAATTATCTGTAATATCTAAAAGAATGGGGAGTGTGTCTGATTTTGTTCTTGTTTCTTCCCAACACCTAAAAAGTGCCTGGCATATAGTAAGTGCTCATCAAATACTTGTTAAATGTATGGAGGTGTATTAGGAATAGAGGAAGAGAATAGAGTAACGGATCCTGGGCTTGGATTCATACCAGGCTTTTGGTGTGCCAAGGGCTTAGCAGTGCAGGAGAAAGCAACGCCTGCCTCTGGTCTTCTTTTTGAAAAACTAGAAGAGTGTGTGTGTGTGTGTGTGTGTGTACTGAAGGGGGGTGAAGTTAGGGGTGATTCATAGTCATTTTGGGGAAGCGGTAGACACGTTAAAGGACCTGGAGAGTCATATGGTCCACAAAACTTACCTTTACAGTAAAGGTAAGTTTAAGGTTTGTTCTTATTTTCATGTGGGATTTAATTATTTGATGGTATATGTAACACAAACTCTAACCCAGTTATAATGACTTTTTATTTTATATTTTATCCACTTATTTCAATATAATTTTTGTGGGTTGTAGGCGGTACTTGACTTTGTGGTATCTGATCCCCACAGAACTGAATGGGTTCCCATTCCTTTTGAATAGCAGAAATTTGTTTTTAGGATGAAGATAAGTTTAATTTTGATACGGGAACTTTGCAATACATTCTGGAATAAAAGGCAACATCCTAAGGTATCACAGAATTATGGTTGAGCTTTACTACTAAGAATGGGTGTCTTAGTTCAGGTATCTGTAACAAGATAGGTGTCTTAACCAACAGAAATTTATTTCTCACAGTTCGAGAAGCTGGAAGTCCAAGATCCCTGCCTACTAGCTGCCTGGAAGGAAGATGCAAGTTTCTCCCTGGTATTTGTTAGTGATCAATATGTTGACTTTTTGCCATTCTCTGTGGCATTATCTTTTTTATAAAGGCTTAATAAACTTTATACTCTTTCATCCACACATTGGTCTTTAATTTATAGATGACTTATGGAAGAATGAATTCTAGGAGAAATTAAAGAAATATTCAGAACACTTTAAATGAGAATAAAAGAACATCTCTAAAAGCATTTTCTGTACAAATAAAATGTTTCATGTTCATACAGAATCTTAAGATTCATGAAGGGTCTTCATGATGTGCCTGTATCATATCACATATTGTTTAGTGAGCCTTAGATCTACTTTAAGGCCTCTATTGAAAATAGTGAAGCATAGAAGAAAGCCAATCCATTACTTTTTTTTTTTTTAACATCTTTTTTGGAGTATAATTGCTTTACAATGGCATGTCAGTTTAATCCATTACTTTTTGCTCTCCTATTTAAGAGAGAAGTTTGGGTGGAGAAATAGTCTTTTAGAATAGTTACGTTTAGAATAAGGTAGGTTGTAAACCAATAAAAGATAATATTCTGCATTTACCAAATATAAAATATTCTCCCTGATATGAGCATATGTGTTATCTTAACATTTTCATAAAATTCTTGTTTTTAAAGCTTAGGCTTGTATATTTCATTTCATACAGCAGCTCATGTGTTATCTCTGTATTACTGTTTTATAGATAAGAAAACTGAGATGCACGCAGCTTTCATCACTGGAAAAAAGTCTCCTGACTCACCCAAACAGTATCTTTCCACATCAGTTGCCTATCCAGAGGGAAAAATGATGTCCAAGAAACCACACTTTTAATGAAATTTAAATTTTTTAAAGAATATTTTTTATTTTTTGGCTGCGCCACGCAGCATGCAGAATCTTCTCCTACCAGGGATTGAACCCGTGCCCCCTGCAGTGGAAGCACGGAGTCTTAACCACTGGACCACCAGGGAAGTCTGAAATTTAAATTTCTAACATATATTTCCTATAAGAAATATAAATAAGGTTCTACCTAGGGGCAGGACAGGAATAAAGATGCAGACCTACTAGAGAATGGACTTGAGGACATGGGGAGGGGGAAGGGTAAACTGGGACGAAATGAGAGAGTGGCATGGATATATATACACTACCAAATGTAAAATAGATAGCTAGTGGGAAGCAGCTGCATAGCACAGGGAGATCAGCTTGGTGCTTTTTGACTACCTAGAGGGGTGGGATAGGGTGGGTGGGAGGGAGACGCAACAGGGAGGGGATATGGGGGTATATGTATACGTATAGCTGATTCACTTTGTTATAAAGCAGAAACTAACACACCACTGTAACATAATTATACTCCAATAAAGATGTTTAAAAAATTTAAGAAAAAAGAAATACAAATAAGGTTCTATTCTTGTTGGAAGTGTTTTTTTCTGAAATGATTATTCTTGAAAAGTGTGATAAAATTGCAGCTAAAACTCAGCTGTCATGCACTGACTAATCATCAGAAATGGTGAATGTACAGGAATTCGAGAAATTCAAAAAACTATGGGACTTGACGAAACTGAGGATTTTAAATTTTAAAATCTCAATTTATTTCTCTTTAAATAATTGGCCTGTGGAAAGAGAAAAGTCATCATAGTTGGAAACATTAATGGGTCAAACTCTTACCCCACCTACTTTAGTATGAGAATCTGTCACCTTCTGAATAGGGCTTGCTTTTGGCAGATTCTGCTAATACTTCTTTTATCTTAAAAAAGACAGATTGGGCACTAGTTGCATACTTAGCTTATTCATTCTCCAACTGTGGGTCACAGCTCCCCAACTGTGATGCCAGAAGATTGCCTAGGGGATTGCAAGGCCTGTTACCTCTGTTTTTGCCCCTTTTCCCTCCCTCATTTGTAATAAATTGTCTTATATATTCCACTACATATATTTAGAACCACATCAGACTGTTTTAGTATTTGCTTCCACCATCAAACATAATATAAAACTCTTGAAGTCTTTTGTATTTGTCAATATTCTACTTACCATGTATTTTCTTCCTTCCTAAGGTTCCACGTTTCCTTCTTTTGATGTTTTCTGTTTAGAGAATTTTGTTTAGCCATTGTTTTAGGGTAGGTCTGTGGGTGTCCAGTTGTCTAAGCTTTCCTTTATCTGAGATTGTCTTTATTTCCCCTTCATACTTGAAGATTTGTTTTTTGCTGAGTATGAGATTCTGTGTTGACAGTTCCTTACTTTTAGTATTTAAAAAATATTGTGCCACATCCTTCTGACTGGCATAGTTTCTGATGGTAAATTCAGTCATTCTGATTGTTTCCCCACTATAGGTAAGGTGTCAGGTTTTTTTTTTTTTTTTTGGTGGCTTTCAAGATTTTTTCTGTCTTTAGTTTTCAGAAGTTTAATTGTGATGTATGTGTCTTGGTATGGATTTCTTTGGGTTTATCCTATACGGAATCTGATTCTGTAGATGTATGCCTTTTGCCAAGTTTGAGGAGTTTTCAGCCAGTATTTCTTCAAGTGCGTTTTCCACCCTTCCAGGGACTCTGATGATACTGTTAGATCTTTTTATAGTTTCACTGAGCCTTTTTTTTTTCCTTCTGTTTTTTCTCTCTTGATCAGATTAATTTCTATTGTGCTGTCTGTGAGTTTACTGATTCTTTCCTTTGCCACCCCCATTCTGCTGTTGAGCTTATCCACCAAGCTTTTTATTGATTGTATTTTTCAGTTCTAAAATTTCCATTTGGGGGACTTCCCTGGTGGTCCAATGGTTAAGACTCCACGCTTCCACTGCTGGGGGGCACAGGTTCTATCCCTGGTCGGGGAACTAAGATCCCACATGCTGCGTGGCATGGCCAAAATAAAAAAATTAAAGATAATAATAAATAAATTTCCATTTGTTTCTTCTTGATATTGTCTTTTTCTTTGCTGAGACTTTGTTTCTTTGCTGAGGCTTTCTACATTTTTCATTAATTTCAAGCATGTTTGTAATTCTGTGGAAGCATTTTGGTCATGGCTGCTTTAAAATCCTTGTCAGATAATCCTAACATCTCTGATCTCAGTGTTGGCATCTCGATTGTCTTTTTTCATTCAAGTTGAGGTTTTTCTGGTTCTTGCTTTAACAAGTGATTTTCTTGTGAAACCTGGACATTTTATTATGTTCTGAGACTCTGGATCTTATTCACAACTCTTGTTTTAGCTGACACTCCTCTGGTCGAGAAGGGGGAGCACCGTCTTGTTATATTGCCAGGGGAGGTGTCCTTGGCCCCCACTGACACCCAAAGGAAGGGGGACTATTTATTATACTTGGGCAGGGGTAGGAGTTCTGGCTCACTACATGGTCCTCATTGTCACCGCAGGGGGGTGGCCTCATCACTGCGGGGCCACCAGAGGAAGTGCCTCCTCTGACTCCATCCCTGGGAGGGGGTGGAGCTGCTGTTACTGCAGAGGGGAGTGCAAGGCCAGCTTCCCCTGGTGCGGACTCAGGATTGGCTTTGGGGGATGAAAGTCCTGCTCCCTGCTGGGCGTCTCTGACATCACCCGGGTGAGGATGTCCAGGTACCTGATTCCAGCCTTCTGAGGGTGTGCATCTTGGCTCCCCACTCAGCCTTGGCTCTTGTCAGCAGGTGTGAGGTCACCATTCTTTCCTGTAGTGTTTGGTTGTAGAAGGGCAGTAGTTGTCTAGAGGATCAAATCTGGGAAGGTACTGCTTTTTGTGACCATCAAAATACTAATGAGTTTTACTTCAAAATCAGTGAATTCCAAATGAGTCCTATATTGGATGGACATAATAAAATCATTAGTTTGTAGATTTGGTGCCTTTGAGTTTGCACAAAAACAAAGCAACCCATAAGGCTGCTTCTTCAGGAGATTTAGCTGTCGATAAAATGGATAACCTCATTCATGTAATTTTTTTCTTGGACAAATGAATTGTAATGCTGGCACTATCTAACCATTTGGGAAACCTTTACGGAACAATCACAATTTAGGATGCTAAGGAGACACACAAATAAAAGGCAAGGTTTCTGCTCTTGAGGAAATTATAACAATAAAAAAAGTGGAAAACAGAACTGGAGAATCAACTGTGAATCGTGGAAATACACAACTACATAGAGACATAGAATTACAGATGTCAAACGTGTCATCATCCAGACATAATCTTGAGTCAAATAAACTCCATGTATACATATTCTATAAGAATAAGTCAGAAGGTAGAAAGTACTGTAAGTGGTCATGTTGTCTGATTGTAATGAGATTGTACCCTCAGTTTTAATCATGGCCCATGATCCTATTTCCTGCTTTTATTTCAGTAGAAGCATGACACCGGCTACTTGTGTGATCTTGGGCAAATCACTTGTCTAACACTACTTCTTCGTTTCTAAAATGTGGGTAATCATAACTGTATGATAGAGTTGTTTGATCAGATTAAGCTAAATAATGCACATGAAATTCTTATCACAGTTCCTTGCACATAGTAAAATGATAGTAGCTGATATTTTTGCTTTTGCTATGGCTGCTTGCCTCTTTTTGTTAGCAGGCTCTATGTCAACAAGTTAAACTACGTTTTCTCTTACAGAGTGCCCCCGAGTCTGTACTACGCTGTTAGCTTAGGTGAACCTGTGCCTAGGAAGATAAACTGGCATCAAGGATATCAGAAACCTTTCTTAATAGGGCTCGTGGGTGAACTACATAAAAAACTATTGACCCTTCTCCTGAAAATTCCTCTCATGCTTCAAACATACATTTTTTTTTCACTAGCTTACAAAGAACAATACATTACTGTCTTATCATAGTTTCATTAAGGATCTTATTTTTGGCTCAAGGCTTGTAACTTTAAATTCTTGTTCATGCTCACGGTCATTTTACTATTTGTTTCCTCTCATTTCTACTTGCATAAGCCTTGTTTTGTTCTGTTCATTTAAGTGACTTAAAGGCTCTCAGAACCTGGTAGTGAATGAAGTTTGCTTATTTACTTGGTCCATATTAAGTGTTTACGCTAAGCACTGGGAATACTAATTTGAGTAAGAAATGGTTTCTGTTCTCAAGGAGCTTGTTGTCTAATACAGATGTGACAACAGCAGCCAGCTTTAGCTGACTGACTTTTCGTCGCAAGGCTTGTCTTTAAAATGCTGTATTTCACGTGCTTCTGAAACCTTCTACGTACGTGTCCCCAGTCATCACACTGTCAGAAACTGAAGTAGCATACTCATTAAAGAGTGTAGGCCCTGGATCCGGACTATGTGGGCTAGGGCCACAACTCTACTGTTTCCTACTTCTGTGACCTTGGGCAAGTGACTGCTTTGTGCCTTAGGTTTCCTCTCCTATTGTAAAAGTTAGAAGACTCATTATATACTAAGTGCTTAGAACGGTGGTGGGCAGACAGTCCACACTCAGTAAATGTTAGGTATTATTATTTTCTCTAAAACATCAGAAACAATCTAATTCTTATTTTTAGGAGTTCATTGTTTTGTAACTGCTATTTTTTAGTCTTTAGTTTCTCAAAAACACAGGCTTCTGAGTTAATACATTTATTAATATCGCAAAACCTTCTCTTTTTAATGAAGAATTTCCAATTTTTATTAACATGAACTCAAGAGGGAAGGGTTGCCAGGAGGTAAGAAAAATTTGGAAGGAGATAAATAAGACTGTATGAGAAAGTGGATACCTTTGTGAGCAAGCCTATATCCTTTCTTTAACATAATTTCCTAGACTTTTACAGAATGAATTATGGGTTTAATGTTGATAAATTTATATATATTTAAACATTTATTTTTAAATCCCTGAACACATGTATGATTGTGGTTTATATTTAAGTTCATGAGAATAAGGCACTTTAGAGTAAGAATAATTGCTTCTGTCTTCTGTTTAAAAATTGTATTTCTCAGAATCATAATGATAATTAAGCTAAATGAATAAAATCGCTAAAGCAAAAGAAATTCTGACTTTTGTTACAAACACCTTAAAAAGTTTTGTGTCCAAAAGTGGTATAAAGATTTTTACTGCTGGCAGTAAATTCTTTAAAATTATCAAAAGGCATACAATGGAATAGGTTTATTCCAGCTTTATTTAAAATTTTAATTTCAAATGAAATAATGTGACACTGATGGATAAGAATACAACCAAAGATGGCAAATAACCTAATTCACTTTCCTGGTTTGCTCAAGCCTCCAGGCACCAGTCAAATATCGAAGTCGTATAAAAAGTAGGTCCTTGCCCATCTGTAGCCAGCTCCAAAATGGAACTAATTTAGAACCTGCGATTTAAAAATAATTAAAAATAAATATATTTTCAGGAAACATAACAGTTTAAAATTGTATTTTAGAAGTCACGACCTTTGTGAGCTTCTAGTCACCTTAATTTAACTTACATTATTTATATTATATATGTATGTCTGTTAAACAATTCCTTTGCACATTTAAAAATGATTTTCGGGGGCAAATCTTCATGTTTTACACACTGCTTTTCAATCTCATGTACTACAGAGAATCAGATACACCTCTATACATAATACAAGTACAGATTAATAATCTGAGATAAGAAAGCCAAGACAAAAACCCAACTTTTATTCTAATTCTACCAAAGACTCTCAATCAGATAAAATAAATACATCTTAGCTAGGCCATCTTCTTGTCCAGTGGTTGTCAAATGGCAACATGCCAAGTGCAGTTGACTGCATGAGATTTGCCTCCTTGAGCATGTCTTAAAAAGCTTATATATTCCTTGATTTTACCCCTTGAAATTGTTTTTTTGGTAAGTCAGAAGCAGACCTGCCCTGCCCTCCAATTTCAGGTAACTGGCATGCTGGGTGGTAGAGTGACGTGGTAAAGACCACAGGACGATCACTGACACTTTCCAGATTGAAGCCCAAACGCTCTAGCTTCTTTCTCTATTCCTTTCTTCCCACCCCTCCCCCCACCACAAGCTTTACTGAGGTGTAACTAGCAAATAAAATTGAAATGTATTTAAAGTGTACAACGTGATGATTTGATAGCTGTATACACTGTGAAATGATTACCACAATGAAGTTAACACATCCACCGTAATTAATTTAAATCATGGATAAGAGATTTAAATATCTTCAAAGGCAAAGTGAGTGGTTTCTCTAAAAACAACAAAAACAAAACACCTTGAAGTGAAATAAAACTTGAGAAGATCTAAACTGTGAGAATTTCAGATGGCCCTGCTCTAGTGGGGAGGGACCGATTGTATATGGCTGAGTGTTTGGGGATGATTAACAGAAAAACTGCTAAGTGCTGGTTAACAAGATTTAACAGTCAACTCTCTGAGAAATGCAAGTGAGCAACTGATATAAAATGAAACATTTTTACTTTTCCCCACTTCAACTTCCCATAGAGTCTAAGCTGGTCACAGATCAACACAGACACATTGACCGAGCTGATCCTGATGAGTCGGAGGCATCCTTTCACCTGCTTCCCATCCCCTTTGATCTAGGCTGCTACTGTGGAGATGAGTCAAACTGCTGTAAACTCAATATGATTCAGCAAGACTCCAAGAGGTCTACATAGCTTGTATGATTTCCAGACCGGTTCTTAGCCTTTTTCTGTCCCTAAACACCTGAAGTTGCTTACTTCAACAGTGACTTTTCAAGAGGAGGCCATGCTTACCTGGGGGAGAGGTGACTTTGAAAAAGTCTCCAGTTAACTGCTCCTACACTGTGAATTAATTTAGGATCATTCTAAGGTAAGCAAAGGAGAACACTAGAATATATTTTAAATTCTAAACAGTGAGCGCTGTCTAAGCTTTTCTGAATAGAAATTATTCGGAAGTATGATAGATTTCACATTTTAAATCTTAGAAATCTTTACATTTTGGGATATATGTACAGATGCCAGTTAAAAATCGGCTGTGAATGGATTATGGACATTTGGAGTAAAAACAACTAATTCCTCATTTAGCTTTGCACAGTGGTTTGTAGGTACTCAAAACTCACTGAGTAATGAAATAATACTAAAAAAAAAAATTGGTATTACAGACAATAAAGTTTATCTGAAGACTATTCACCTTGCTTCTAGCCTGAAATCACCATGATCCTGTCTACTGTACAAGTTTTTATTGAATTCTTTAGGCAAGCCAGTAGGCCTAATGAAGACCCTAAGAAGAGACTAAAAAAATACAGAAGGCAGTAAGCCAGCTGGAGGAGGGTGGCAAGGATTAGTAGGCAGTACTGTCTATGAAACTGCCTCTCTGAGTTAGGACAGCTGAGCTGGGGTGATAGTAAAGCCAGCTGACTTCACTGGACAACTGTATGGTCTGACGTCTTCCCCCACTTAAGATCAGCTGTAATGTAAACAAATATACTCACCTTCAATTTCAGTCCAGTTGACAGCAATTTCTGCTATTGGGATTTTAAAGAACTGTGCTATGTAAAGCAGTTCTACATCAAATGCCCTGAAATAGAAAATACATTGCTATTTATTTTTAAAAAGACAAATAGAGTGTAATTAAATCTCTACCTTGGCACGTTTTAAAGAAGCGTACACAGCAGATATAAAAGCTTATACTGTAAAAGCGAAGGCCAGATAAACGTAAGGTCAAATAAAAGCAAAGTAGTTCAGGAGCTTCAAGGCAAGTAACGTAACACCGCGTGTCACTGCATAACACATAAATGAGAAATATGGCGTCTCTGTCACAACTCAGAAACTCCCAGAGGTAAAAACGGCCTCCTGGGCTCCAAGAGAAAATTTAATCCTGGGAATTTTCAAAATTGATGGTTTTCAAATCCCAACCTTAACTATAGCTCAAGAAACAGAACTGACAGCGTTTTCAACGGCTTCAGAGCTGGTAAAACAGAACCTTGAGAAGCACCGGGAGAGAACGTTCTCAGTCACTTTAGAGCTGCTTGATTACATTCTTCTACCACCAAAGGATCAAGGTTTCTTTTCTAAGTACGGGGTCCCTGTGGCCTGCCTTCCCTCTTCCCCTCCCCAGTGCTGTCCTGGCCAATACACTACTGGCAGCTGGTGAAAGTGAAAAGCCAGTTTAGGCTGGCCTGAAAGGCCTTGTGGGTATAACTACATATATACATAGGAATTAGATACATTGTCTCATTTTAACATGCACTTAAAATCATCTCTAGTCTGAATTCCCAGCTCAGCCTTCCTTCTACCTAGGAAAGACTCCTTCTTAAAAAGCTCCTCTTCAATCAGCCCTTTGGTTTAGGTCGAATCTGCTTTCCTTAACATTTTTGAATCCTGACTTAGAAGTTTTCCTGGATTTTTACAAAATTCTCTCAACGAGTTGCTTCCTTTCACTGGCATTAAACTCAAAAAGAGAAGCACCACTGCCTGTGCTGCACTTCATGCTTTTACTTGTCTCAAAAAGCACTGAAGTCTTTCACTGTTTTGCTTTCATTCTTGAGACATGAAACGCCCCACTTTCTAGACTGCATGGAACACACTTCAGACTTCCCAGGCTTGGTTTTAAAATATGAGCACAAACAAGAAAACGCCTAAAATCCACTTCTATCTGATTTCCCTCATTCCAGACAATCTGAATTTGGGAGTTTTGTTTTCTTGGCTACGATACCACCACCATCCATTATGCAACTAGTTTAAATCCCAAGTGTTTGGATAATTCAGTAGGAAAACAATTTTTTTTTAAAAAACACTTAATGCTTTTCCTTATCCTAATAAAATATTTACTTAAGATGATAAAACCATCTACAAAAGTGTTCTTTGTGTTTCTAAAAGGACTGAGTAAAACTTCCGTTAAGTAGAATTGTGACACTCATGAAAGAAGGAAATAATTTGAATATTAACCCTTAAAACTTTCCTTTAACATAAAACTAAAAAGTTACCTAATGGGCTGCTGAGTAATGCTAATTAATAATCTGATCAAGATTATTAAGTATTTCTCCAAAGATATCATATAGAATGAGTGACTTATCGAAGACACAAAACAACATAAAAATGATGAATGAAAAGGAGTGGGGTAAAAAACCACCAATTAACTGAAATACAAATTAAATTTTTTTTATATTAAAAAAACTGAAAGGGCTATTCATCTTATAAACTATTATTTTTATTATACCCTTCTCCCCTTAAACATTTTAGAAGACATGAGATGTTTATTTAAAAAAAAAACCCAAAACAACAAAAAACCCCAAAACAACAAACTGCAGTTCGTATCACCATATTACAAATAAGAGACCAATCTGTTACCAAAGCAAACATTATAATTAAAATACCAAGTACTTCTGGATGGAACGTTATGCCAATAAAGAGAAGCAGCATAAGGGTTATTCTCCAACTGAAATGACTTCTTGAGTTTTGGTAAATGTGGGGAGAGCAGAGTTAACCACGTTTTCTTTTGTTATTCAGTTCCTGACATAGCTGTTACCTCAGGAACAGATGTATTTCTGAAGAACAAAGAGTGTGCTGAGACTCTGCTAAACATGGCACACACGCACACCCCCCACTGCTCCCTCCTGAAATCCCACTAAAATTAAAATGACAATGATGGGATAACCATACGAGAACAAAAAGAGGAGAAGATGAGAGTAAAAAAAAAAAAAAATGTGAACGTTGGAAAGTAGCTAGACAAGTGGTAACTAGAAAGTAGACAACGGCAGAGGGAGAAGCCCAGGGCAGGTTAATGGGCACCACAGAGCCCCCGACGCTCAGGCATCAAGGGCCCAAGTGACCTCTGTAAGTGGAGGTGCAGGTGGGCTGCAAACCGGAGGTCTCACTGAAAATCTGTATGAGATTCTCCTTTCTTCCAGCCGGTTCTGTGAATGCTGGCAGCCAGGATCACATCTCTTAGGCAGCAGATTGAAGGATCCCACTTTAGTGAAAATGACCAGCCCAAAACATAGTGACAGCTGGGAGTTACCCACACAAAATGGCCCCACTAGTTTAATTTGTAGTGAAATCTATCAGTCAGAGTTTGCTGACCACGCACCCGGCTGCTGATGAGCTAAAATTTTTAGCACCATACTAAAGATATCTGAGGATAAACTTTAATGATAAAAACAAACATAAAGAAAAAAAACTGAAGCAACAGAAACAATGCAAAGAAAGAAGAAAATAAAGTGTTCGTGGAAGCTACTGTAGTCATGAAACAAGAACAGATTTAGAAAAATGAATACTAGAATATAAGAATTGCAGGAAATTGAGGTTTTGATAGCAGAAATAAAAATTTAAAAGGAGGGTTAGATGATAAAATTGAGGAAATCTCAAAAGAAGAAAAATAGGAAGAGGGAGAGAAAATAAAATTAAAGGATCAATAAGGAAGCTCTATATCTGTTTTATAAAGAGAGAAGAGAGAAAAGACAGAGGAGATCATCGAAGAAATGAATAAAGGACATTTCTCAGAACTAAAGGACATGGGTTTCAGACTTAGAGGGCCTCCTGAGTACTCAAGAAAATGCATGAAAAAGAGCCACATTAAGTCGCTGAATCATGACATTTCAAAACACTGAATAAAAGGCTTCCAAAGTGGGGTGGAAAAAACATGCCATAGACAAGGAATCAAGATTAGATTATTGACAGAATTGAACTTTTCCACAGAAACACTGATGCCAAAGACAACAGAGCAATGCTTTCCAAATCCAGAGGAAAAAGGATTTCCAACCTGTAACTCTTTCTCCAGCTAACTGGTAAACAAGCGTGAGGGTAGAATCAAGGCATGTCTCTACATGTGGGGTCTTGCAGTGTCTTTTTCATATTTTTTAGGAGGTGTAAGAGAGGTGTGCTCTACTAAATTAGGATGGAAACCAAGGAAAACAAGATCTAGGACAGGAGCTGCAGCAGGCCAGGACACAACTAGAAAGAAAGAGCCGATGAGAAAGGCTTTCCATCGCCGAGAAAAAGATGGAATTGAGGCATAATCTGATGTGTCTGGGAACTTATGCTTCTGTCAGAGAGTGAGGACAAGGAAGTGTTAGATCCACGGTCAAGTAATGCCAGCAAAAAACTCCAGTTATTACCTGTAGAAAAACAGAAAGTACTACAACTATGTGGGTCGTATAATCCCATTGCACGCTACGGCTCAAATCTGAATTCTCTTTACCCAGCTATAACGATCAATGCCGAGCTAAGCAAACATTATTTTAAAACTGTATTAGGAGCATAACTGTGGAGGGTGTACAGGAGTTTAAGAGAACGAAATACTTGTCCATTGATTTCCTATTGTGGAAATTACTATCTAAAACTGAAAAACTGAGACGTAGCTATGCAGACCCATTGTTTTCAATGTGAAAGCAAACACCACAAACAAGCAGTAAAGAGATGAAAGTGACTAGAGAGAGGGAGCAGGAATGGGGGATGGACGGAGATGGGGCAAAGGACAACTGTTTTCTTGTTATAAGCCTGATGGAATGACTTTAAATTATAAACATGAATAACATTGATTAAAAATTTTAAAAAAATTCACTAGAAGTACATTTCAAAGAATCCATTTAAAAAATTGTTCATAAATTGGGTCAAATTATACCTTAACATTAAATGGAAAGAATTTAGGTGAGGTAGAGTTCAGAGGATGGAGATTTTATATACATATTTATATTTAACATTTAACATTACCCATACTCAAGTAATTCGGAATCAAAGAGATGCCTGTAGTCTTTTAACTTCAGCAGTACAGCGTATACCTTGAAGTGTTGTAATACCTAGAAACTCTACTTGACTTGGATTCCCTGAAAGTTACGAGAAAAATTTCAGTGAATCTTTAGAACAAGTCCTCTTAAAAAAACCGTCTAAGGAGACACATATGGAAATGAGTAGATGCACAGTTTGGTTTCTAAAACTTATGCTGCTTAAGAAAAAACAAATCCGCTCTTTAGTTTTTCTTGATTGAAGTGAAGGAAAAGAGATGTTTAAATAAAGACAATGAAACATAACTGTGGTGAAGGGTATACTGCTAATCAGGTTGATACATGTGTATTTGGTGGTTCTCCTTTATGGGCACAACATAAACATAACTGGACCCTAAAGAGAGATGTGAGAGGCTAAAATTTTAAGTCAGGTCAATATTATGCCAATCAAATTGCAAATAAATAATTAAAAAGGCATGCACATGAACATAAAATTTAAAGAAGAAAAAAATAAAAACATGTTCTTTAACTTAAAAAACCCATAAAACCTTGGAACAGTGCTGGCCAATACACTAGCCACATGTGGCTGGCTATTGGGCAACTGAAATGTGGCTAGTCTGAATTGAGATGTACTGTACTCTGAAGACACAGTACAAAGAAAAGCATGTAAAATAGCTCAGTATTTTTTTCATACTGAGTGCATGCTGAAATGACCATGTTTATATTGTGTTCAATATAGTATTAAAATAAATGTCACCTTTCTTTTTACTTTTTTTTTTTTTTTTTTTTTTTTTTCTGTACGCGGGCCTCTCACTGCTGTGGCCTCTCCCGTTGCGGAGCACAGGCTCCGGACACACAGGCTCCGCGGCCATGGCTCGCGGGCCCAGCCGCTCCGCGGCATGTGGGATCTTCCCGGACCGGGGCACGAACCCGTGTCCCCTGCATCGGCAGGCGGACTCTCAACCACTGCGCCACCAGGGAAGCCCTCTTTTTACTTTTTAATGTGGCTACTAGAAAATGTAAAATTACATATATGGCTTGCATTTGTGTCTCATATTATACTTCTGTTGGACAATGCTGCCTTACAACAATCCTGACTTATATCAGTCCTGACAAGGAAACTTCATAACTTTTAAGTCATCAACCCTAACCCTAATGTTCTCCATTTTTAAATCCTTCCTTTTGAACTACAAAGAACCTAGTTCTCTGACCATAGATGGAGACATAACATCTGACTGAAAAATATCTAATGCAGAGGGAGGGCTTTATTTCTAGAGTGACTTCTTAATAAATAAGATTCTCTGATTTTGGAGTCCATTAACTATCAATATATTTTATTCTTTAACATAATAGAAACATGCATCTAAATTTTAAAACCAAATATACATTACTTAAAAAATTTTAATCTAGGAAAGAAAGATTTTAAAACATGTTTGATAATTTTACTTCTGAAACTACAGTTTCTTTAAAGTTATTTGGGAAGATTATATGACATCTATTTCTACGGAGATAACAGATCTTTGCAAATAGACACATGAAAGTTACAGAGACTATAAAAATGAACATCTACTGGAATAATTATGCAGACTCCCACCATGAACAGAATTCACACAGAACCCAGTACTAACAGTAAGTATTCTTTCAACAGTATTTATTGAGTACCTATGATGTGCCAGGCACCCTCTTTGCTATACAATAAGCAAAATCAGATGGGATTCTTGCTCTTGTGGAGCTTACGTTTTAATAGAGAAAAAGAAACATTATACAAATAAAGCACTACAGATGTGCCAGGTGCTACAAGAATGGCTTATGGCACTGCAACAGCATACAATCAGGGGCATCTGATCTGGTACAGAGAGTGAGGGCAGGTTGTCCTAACGAAGATCTGAAGGATAAGGAGACCTTGATGGAGGGGCAGTGGGTGGTGAGAAGGAAGAATCCACACATGGAGACTCAGGTGGGCCAGACTGTAACATCAATACTCGTACTGCCTATTGGTATCCCTCTCAAGGCCCTGGAAGGCACCGAAAGGCAATGGGAAGCAGAAGAGGTGCATCTGATTGATCGCTTCTAATTTCTGAAGGGTCCCCTTGGACTGCAGCATAGGAACTGATGTCTTGGATTGTGGTGAAGATGAAGAGAAATGAAGGGACATAAAAGCTCAAAACAACAGGCCTCGGTCATGGGCTGGATATACGGAGGAGGGGCTGTGGGGAAGGCTGTAATGACTCCAAGGTTTCAGGCTTCTATGTGACTGTTATTCCCTAAACAGGCTGGGAGCTGAGGCGAGGTCTGGGACAAAGAGAGGCTGAATGCTGCTGATAGGTTCATTGAGACGGTAAGTGGTCATCTTAAACATGACCCCTGGATTTAATCATAGGAGGGTAACTAGATGTTCAGATGGGAGGATGGGTGAGGAGTGAGTGGGAAGCGAGAAGATGGGGACAGTGAATATGGACCGCTTTTCCAAGAGAAGGTTCGCCGTGAAAGGAAAGAGGGCTAGGGTTGAAGGGGTGCTGGGGGCAGGCAGGGGTCAATGGAGAGGGTGTTTTTCTAATGGCAAGAGAAATTTAAACTTGAAAAAACGGATGGGAAAGATGTGGTTGAGAGAAAAGGCTAAATACACAGGAGAGAAAATAAGTGAACAGGATTGGGTTGTTAGAAGGTGGAAGGGCATGCAGAGGCCTGAGGACTGGTCTTAGGCGGGAGAGGGAACTTCCTCCTGCAAAAGGAAGGAAAGAAGGGCAAGTGGGTACCCTCTTCTGCTTTGATATGTCTGAGCTTTTTCTTTTTTCTCTGAAGGAAAAAAAGGAAGCTTAAGGAAACAGGATGTTTTCAGGCCTCTCAATTTATACTGTCTACAATTAAGGTAAATATGTAACTTTATACCCTATGTTTGGTTTGAGATAAATAAGAACCAAACCAGTAAGGGTACAGATTAAGTTTACATATATAAGTGTCAATTCTGTTTAAACCTGGATGTTCATTATGGGACTACAGGGCTGCTGCCCATTACCTGGAGGAACTGCTGTGTAAGACGCACCAGACACATTCCGGTTAGGAACCTACCATCGTTCAATGTGCAGAGATGAAAACGTCCGTGACGCTGCTTCTCGAGTTAATAATTTGAACCCACACTGTGTGTCCCTGATTCCTTTGACACAAAGGAACCACACCAGAAAGTGGAACCCATACATGAGAAGAGTACGGAAGTAAGAACGCTGAAACAAAGACAAAATATAAATGACTTTTCTATTTATCTATAAAGGAGACATTGAAAACACCTGGCTGTAGACAACTGCAACTTAATATTTAATTGACTGGGTAGATCTCACACATGAACGCCATTGTTCCATTAGCTGCATGGGCAAAGTCTATTCTAGAAACTGTGAGGACGCCTAATGCTTGGAGCTGGACAGAGGCTAGAAAAGTAGTTACTCACTTCCTGGAGGTGGAGTCAGACAAGAAGAATCACAGTGCCTGTGAGAGTCAGGGCTTCAGTGTGCCAGAAATATACCACAGCAGTTGCAGGGCTGCTCTGAGCCAGGAGAACATCTCATTCACCTTATATTTTGTGTCCCCAATACATTTCAGTTTCAAAAAAAGGTGAGTTACCGGAATATCTTGGAAAAATGAAACACTAATATTTCAACCTGGAGTATGATACCTAGCTAATGAGAATACGATAGAAGAGGTACAGCAGAGTGTCACAGACTAGAAAGGAGTCTGAAACAAAAACCCAGTGTCTCTAACTATGACAGATATTTCTGATTAAATATATTTTAACAGGAAAGTTCTTTAATACTTTGGATATTAAACTTAAGTAGTCTAATCCCATCTGAGAATTCACTATTGTTATTAGGCGTTAATTTCATTATTAGTAGTAACATGACATATTCCATTATTCATTAAACAATGCAAGCTTTAAAAAAATCATTAATTATCACTGAATTCAAGACTTTCATATTTAGCATTAAAAAAAGATAAGATCTCTTAAAGTTTTCTATAATTATGGTAGTAGACCCATGGAATGATATATTACTTATGCACATAAGCAAACCAGTAAGAGTCTATGCAGAATTTTTAATATCTCATCCCACTAAATAAAAGTCCTTTCCTCCTTTTGGATTTTCGTTTTCATAATTGTAATTTTTAGTGTTGTTCTTCATTCACATGTCTTTTTCTATCACCATGGAACAAAACCATGACTCAACAGTGAAAAAATGACAGGAGAAAAGGCATGGAACTGAGCAGGCCTATATTTGAATCCTGGCTCCATTAATAATTAGCAGGCTGTGGGCTTCCCTGGTGCCGCAGTGGCTGAGAATCCGCCTGCCAATGCAGGGGACATGGGTTTGAGCCCTGGTCCGGGAAGATCCCACATACCACAGAGCAACTAGGTCCGTGCGCCACAACTACTGAGCCTGTGCTCTAGAGCCCGTGAGCCACAACTACTGAGCCTGCGTGATACAACTACCGAAGCCCACGTGCCTAGAGCCTGTGCTCCGCAACAGGAGAAGCCACCGCAATGAGAAGCCCATGCACCACAACGAAAAGTAGCCCCCACTTGCCGCAACTAGAGGGAGCCCGTACGCAGCAACAGAGGCACAATGCAGACAAAAAGAAATAAATAACATAAATAAATTTATTAAAAAAAAATGATTAGCAGGCTGACCTTGAACAAGTTACTTCCACTCTCTAAATCCCACTTTGCTCATCTAGAATGAAAATGCCTGCCTCACAAAGGTACTGTAAAGTTTAAATGAGATAATATTAAAGCCTTTAACCAAGTGTTTGGTACAGGAAGTAACAGAAACTTAATAAAAGCTCTTAATAAGGGAAGAAGGCTTGAAAGCTCACTTTAACCTCCTGACCACAGTTTCACTTGTGTATTAAATAGGGCAAGAAGGGAAGGAAGAATAAAATACTTATCTACAGGGTACGTAAAACAAACTCTCTGAAAAGCTCTAGCACTTCTCACTGATCACCTAGAATGGTTAGTTATGTTTTGATGTAAGTATGTCTTACCTCTCTAAGCAGATAGGGCAGAAACCTCATCTTAAAATACTTTGGGAATCTCACAACAGCTTGCTCAGTGCCTTTCATTTAAAATATTTCCAATAAATACTGGTTGACTGATTAAACCTCCAAAAGAGCATTTATGCTTAGGAAAGGAACAAATAGAAATCGAAAGATAGAAAAATAAAAATTAAAAGGTAGAAAAATAATACCTATAAACTATTCTCCTTGAATGATTTTTAACATGATTTAGATGAGCTTACTAGTAACCAAATAAAAATATTCATGACTGCTTTTGCTTGTATGTTAATAGAAGATTTTTGTTTGTTTTAGGATAATGGCTTTTTTTTAAAAAAAAAAACAAACATGTTGAGTTCACATGAGGACTTTAACTTATTTGACTTCTAACATATTGAAAAGCATAACAATATAATCTACAAACAACTGGAACTTTCTTTAATTTTTAAAACTTGGCAAAGTATCTTAGAATTTAGAAGACATCTAAAAACATACTACAGGATAGACTTATTTAGTTAAATGAAGGTAATAAAGTCATAGAAGAGCATTATATGAACTTCTGAAGTAGATATTTAAAAACATTCACTGCTTTAATATTAACAATCATCTCTAATGTTTATGAAATGTAAACAAGGAATTCAGGTGAAATTTAACTGACTGGTAATTTTATTATCTTGAAAAGAGAAGTTGAAGAAGTTCTAAGACTTAAGCAGACTCTTCAAAAAAAATCTAAAGAGATCAAACAGTAATGGATTCTATTTTGAATCATTTAAAAATGATAAATTTGAGAATACCCAAACAATATAAACATGACTGTTTTAACATGTGTTATACAGAACACATGGGCATATGAACACTTTTAAGGATGCCTGAAAGACTCCAATGGTGCTGTATCATGCATGTTTGTCTTGATAGACGGTAGGATAAACTGAGACTATGTGTAAAGGTATTTAGGACAGATAAGACTGAAAACTACACAGTTAAGCTACTGAAGTTGCTGTTTACTATCTTGGCTAATTAATACTTTTATAATTTTTCTCACTGTCCACAGATCAATCACCATGCAGGATTTATATTACCTATGGCACATTAAGAGAACACCCTAGTGGCTGAGAAGTGGAAGGCCACGCCGCAGTTTCTTGGACACGTGGCAGATGGTTGTGTTGCCCCTTGGAGATGACCTTCTATAAGACAGGTATAGTTCTGTGAGAATCACCTGGACTTGAACTACAAGCCTACTCAGCAGGAGTTATACGTAGCATCTGCAGAGGACAACTGCTGATCTCTAGTCAGTGGAACAGTTTACCCTTTCTTTCTAGAGAAGCAGCCAATTCTGTAGGGTCCAAAAGCACTATGTCAGTAACTAAGTTGTACAGATGCAGGAATGGATGGATAGATGACAAGATAAATTATAAACACATAGATCCTGGAATAGATCCCTTGATGACTGGTTAAAAGCATCACTAGGTAAAAAAAGGTTCAGACCATAGCACAGCCTCATCTTACTATTCTGGAAAAAAATTCAAAGAGTTTTCAACCAATGGAAGTTCTAAGTGAGAGAATTTGCACCGTTAAAAACAAAATAAAAAACCACAGTTCTTTTCTACTGCCACCAACAATACAGGTCCCAACTACTTCTTGCCTAGATTACTTCAACTGCTTCCTAATTACTGCCTCCTATTTCTCCAACCCTTTTTCCTTTCCAAGTAGATAATCCTTTTTTCCCCTATCTATATATATATTTTAAAAAAGGACCAAATTTACTCACAAAACCCTTAAATTAACATCAGTAAGTGTTTTTTACACAAACAATTATACTGTATTTACAATATCATACTGTTTTTTCTCCATACGACTTAATATTTTAGTATTTCCCAACATGATTATACAGTCTCCATTATCATCTATTTTATCACTGCATGACATTTCGTCCAGGGGAATTATGTACACTTTCTAGTGTTGGGATTTAGTATTTTATAGTTTCTAGTATTTCACAATGATAAATAATGTGCCGAACATTTTGCACATACACTTTTTCTTTCCTTATCTCTTGTGTATCAGTAAAGTGATGAAGTTGGACTAGCTAATCTCTAAACTCTCTTTCAGTGTTAAATTTCTAGGAGTTTGATTCTCTATGGTTAACAGATTAAGCTTTTTGAAACACCAATAACAGTCCATAGGGTTATAGAGTTACATTTGGACTAGATGCTGAAGATGTTAAAATAATTAATTTCTTAAAAAAAGGAAAGTTCAGGTTTCCACATTTGAGCAAAATCCTTAAGGGATTTTATGACTCTGCCATCAGTATATCTTGGGGAAAAAATTAGAATTTTTTCATGTCCTATTTCAGAATCGCTAAGGGAAAGGTTCAATCTTTTATTCCGCTGGTTCTCAAACTCTGGTATGCATAGGGTGACCTGGGAAACTGTTAAAATGGCACATTCCTGGTCCCGTGGCTAGAGTCTGATTTAGTGTCTGGGATTGGCCTAAGAACATGCATTAAAGGAAAAACAAACAAACAAAACACCCCAGATAATTTTGACCTTGCACTGAAAAATATGGCTTTATTCTTGATCTACTTGACCAATCTAGTAGATGAACTGTTAAGAATATAATGGACAATTACAGAGCTTGATACATTAGGTCTACGTTTTTAAGTGAAAAAATAATTAAAATAAAAAATACTGCATAGAGCAGTTCCTTGTATTTTTTTCCTCCAAGTTACTCCAGCTTCTTAGCCTAATCTGTAAATTACAACCTGAAGAAGTTAATGTCTTCAGTGATTTTTTTGAATACACTAAAAAGGGAAGTACAACTTTACAAATCTGAAGGTATAATGCTTTTCTAAGAGGAACAGTTAAAAAAAATTTAAACTTTGAATAAAACTTAAAATATAGTGCTTAAGTGTGCTGACATGAGAAAAACTAAAGGCAAGTTGATAGGTTCAAAAATGCATCATTTGGAGAAATTTGCCTTATATAGTAACTGAATGGGGACTCTCTTTGTGTCTTAAAAAAAGAGCTGCTTGTATCCAAAATCAAAGTGAAGTCTACATCCTCCCTGTATACTCATGAAAAAAAAAAAATCAATTCCTAAATATGCTAATCCTTTCTTCTGAAAGGAACCTCATCTTTATGAGATTAAGTATGAAAGCTTATCTCATGCTAATGTATATGTAAAAAAGGAAAAAACTGATCCATGATGAAAGCCTCACCTGAGCAATTGATTCTTTTTCCAAATGAGCTCGAGATCCACATGCAATAGCCATTTGATCCTGAGGAAAAAAGCAATGAAATAAGTATCATTAATAAAAATATTTATTTTCAATGTGAATATCTCATTTTTTAGAAACTATTTTTTAAAAAAGTAACATTAAATATCTTTAAAGGTTTACTGAGGAATTCAGAATATGTACAACTTAAACAAGTCTAATTGTATTTACCAAGATGACACTATTCAGGGCTAAATATAAGGGGCACGCATTATTTCAAAAGTCATATATTTAAGTGATTTTTCTAATTGAAAATACTGTATCAATATAATTAGAAGAAAAATTAGTAGTATTAGAAAGAAAAGGGTTATCTGTAGATGGTATGGTTTTATATATAATCATTACATTATGGAAAACCCAAGAATATCAACTGAAAACCTACTACAAACAATAAGAGAATGTAAAAAGATGAGTGGGCACAAAATGAATATATATATAATATTTTAGCCTTCATATGTACAAACAGTGATCAGAAGATATAATGGAAGAAAAGACAGTATTTATAACATCAATAAGAAAAATCAATAAACTTTACAAGAAATATGGCAAGATCTGAATAAAGGAAAGATATAAATGCAACCAAAGGAAACAAAAAAATCCAACCACAGAGGGCATACCATGATCATGGATGAGAGGATGCACTGACAGCACTGAAAAGGCAATGCCTATTAAGCTAATCTTTAAATTTAATGCCACACCAATGAGAACATAAAAATAATTTTTCATTGATTGAGACAAGCTGATTTGGAAGTTAATATTGAAAAATATTGAAAAGAATGAAGAAGAGCCAAGACAATTCTAAGAGTGACGAAGGACTAGCTCCAGAGGATTTAAAAATACATCATAAAGGTAAAATAATTAAAACTAAGGTACTACATGTAAATAGATAAACCTATGGGTCAGAATGGAAAGGCTAGAAACACACACGCAAAACATACAGGTACTTAAGAGTATGATTAAGATGACATTTTAAATCAGTGGAAAAAAGATGCTGTGGGGCATTCTGGTAGCCATTTGGAAACCAAATTAAATTGGACCTGAGCCACATACTGACTAGGACGTATTCCAGCTACATCAAAGATTTAAGTGTAAATCAGAAATAATTTTTTAAATGATCCCAAGGAAGGCACAAATATACAAAACCCAGAAGATTAGATCAACTTGACAATAAAATTTTAAAAATTGTTGTGCGGCAAAAACAAGAAAAATCCAACCATATTAGAAATTAAAAGACAAATAAATTGGGGGAAAATACTGGTAATTTATATTACAGACAAAAGGCTAATTTCCAAAATACATAAAGTGCTCCTACAAATTATTAAGAAAAATACTCAACAACTCAGTTGGGAAGGGGTGAAGGTTATGAACGAGAATTCACAAAAAGAACAACTGAAAAGATCCTCACCTCAATCATACTTATATCAATACTAAGAAAAATGCAAAGAACACCTATCAATTTTTACCATATTGTGCATACACACTCTACATAGACTAGCTCCAGAGGATTTAAAAATACATCATAAAGGTAAAATAATTAAAACTAAGGTACTAAATGTAAATAGATAAACCTATGGATCAGAATGGAATGTTATCACATTACAAATATACACATAATTCGACCCAGCAATTTTACCACTAGGAATTCTTCCCATAATAAACTTGCATTGTGTAAAATGACACTCATGTAAGGCTGATCACTTTAGTATTGTCTCAAGCAGCAAACCTGTATGTCCACCCAAAGGGACTAGTTATGAAGCTGTGAAAGAATGAGGAAGCACTTCAATGTACGCATATGGCTCAATCTCCTAGATATGGTGTTAAATGGAAACAACAGAACAGTGGATAGTGTGTTACAATTTGTGTTTAAAAAATAAAGAATACATATATACATCTTCTAGGTGGATATACAAGAAATGGATGACACTGTTAGCTTCTGGGAGTAACTGGGCGACTGAGAAATGAGGGGCAGAGCTAGGTTCACTGGATAACTTCTTATACCATTTGAATTTTGAACCATTAATCAAAATAAATAAAATTAAAAAGTGTTCATTGTAAAGAAATTGGCAAGCATATAAATTTACATGTATATGAAAAAATTATTATAAAACGTCATGCATAATCTCACTACCTAAAAGCAGCCACTGATAACATTTTGTATATTTCCTTGCATTTTATTTTATTTTTTTTGCCTTTCTCAAGTTCTATTTGCCCCAGTCTAGAAAAAAACTGGCTTAGGAAATCACTTCCTGTATGCTAGTCCCAGTAATGTTGCTGGGAAGAGGCATATAGGCGTTATCTGTAGGGACAGAGCTTAAAAAACATCACCTTTAGGAGTTAGGATTTGAAACTCTCTGAAGTGACAAATCCTAGGTAGAAAAGAAGGTAAAGGACCTAAAAAGGTCCAGGAGGCAGTGTATTTCCTTGTGTTATTTTTTTCCCCTCTGTATTTAAAAAACCATAGCTGAAATTTACTCATGTATACCATGCTTTTCTTCATATAAAGTAACCTAAAAAGTTCTTACATTCAAGTTCGTTGTTTTTGAGCTTTTTGTTATGGGTATTTTCAAACATACACAAAAGTAGAATAAGAAAATGAAGCCCCATGTACCCACCACCTGGCTTCAACAATTACCAACACATAGCCAAGTGTCAATCTTGCCTCCTCTGAAGCCCTTTACTAGCACCCTACCCAACTGGGGATTATTTTGAAACAAATGCTAGGCATCATATACTATAAATTAATAGATATTTCAATCACAATACCACTAACATACTGAAAACATTAAGAATTCCTTAACACCATCAGATATACAATCAGTTTTCAAATTTGCCCAATTATCTCATAAATGTTTTCAGTTTTTTAAAATCAAGAGCCAAATAAAATTCATACAATTTGGTTGGCATTTCTTTTATCCCTGGGTTCCTCCTACCTCTTTTAAATTTTTTTCTTATAATTTATTTGTTGAAGAAACCATGTAATTTGTCCTGTACAGTGTCCTAGATTCTAAATTTTGCTGACTGCATCCCCTGGTGACATTTAACATGTTCCTCTGTATTTCCTATAAACTCGCTGTTAGAGTTAGAGGCTTGATAAGATTCAGGTTTATTTTTCAAGAACTTACAGTAGTGTTGTGTCTTTCTTTTTTTGTATCAATTGTAAGGGCAATATAATATTTCACCATATAGATTAACCATGGTTTTACTATTCACCTACGTGTTCGTAGGTGAATTCACCTAATTTCATGTTATTAGAAAGGTGTCTAAAAGAACGTCTTTGAATATAAAACTCTAATTGTAGTCTGGATTTCTTCCTTTGAGAAAGTCATAGAACTAGAACACTAAGTTAAAAGTATGCGTGTTTTTAATGTAAATGGGCCAAATTATTCTTTAAATTACCTTCCCACTGAGTATGATACTATTTCATCAGTAGTTCTTGTCAGCTCTAATTATTTCCATTTTAAATTTGTGAACATGATAAGGGGAAAGTATTACCACATATGATCTAATTTCCTTTTTTTTAATAAAAAGGTAAACATTTGGAGAGCTTTTATTAGCCATCTATATTTTCTTTTGGAAATTATATCTGTTATGTACTTTGCTTACTATTTAATAGTGGGAATAATTTCTTCCCTTCTTTTTCTGGCAGAGGTATTTTGCTTGGGAAGGGAGAGAATGATTTTTCTTAAGGAAGAACCACATTGAAAGTTCAACAGTATATGGCAAATGAGCTTTAACTCTGAATCCAAAAAGAGCAGTAACATTACTGAGCAACCGGTAAAAAAGAACATCCTCCCACCTTTCAGGGACTAAGTAGAGTTAAAATGTCACTTAAACTAAAAACAAATAAAAAACAAAAGCTTTCATTTAAAATCTCCTTTTCTTTCAGCATAAGTCTCTAAAAGCTTTTAAGAGAGTTTTGTGTATCTGTCATTCCAATATAAGAACTGAATCCCTGATAATGATCTATCAGGTGGAATTCATCTAAGCAGCTTTCAGAGTAGTTAGCTATTCTTCAGGAATGAAGGATATTCTTGTTTTTAAAACTTCCCGTATTAGAAAATGTATGTAGACATGGAGTCTCTTTCCTTTAAGCCTCTTTCAGAGTTTGGCTGAATTTCTTACTTTTTTAAAAATTTTATTTACTATGATAGCTGGCTTTTTTTTTTTTTTTTTGCAGTACGGTGGCCTCTCATTGTTGTGGCCTCTCCCGTTGCGGAGCACAGGCTCCGGACGCCCAGGCTCAGCGGCCATGGCTCACGGGCCCAGCCGCTCCACGGCATGTGGGATCTTCCCGGACCGGGGCACGAACCCGTGTCCCCTGCATCGGAAAGAGGACTCGCAACCACTGCACCACCAGGGAAGCCCGATAGCTGGCTTTTAAAAGTGGTAAAAGATGGTACTGTATTGTATTCTAGAAAGAAATGCTCCATCACAATCTCTCTCTCCTATTACTTTTTCAGTTAAGTGTTTTCTCACAAATTCACTGGGCAGAAGAAATAGACTAGAAGAATTAGGTAAATCCAATTTACATTAACAATTATAAACAGTAACATCAGAATTAGTTCTGAAAATAAAGCACAAAATGTTAATAATTAGAGGTAACGGTTGTTGAGTGCTGAACACATGCTAAACACTCGACATACATTTAAAAAAATTTTAATCATTACCTCAGGATTATGAATTTGGGCACACTGTCCTTATGTCATAGATGAGGAAAGTGAGGTGGATGGATTAAGTTGCTCAAGTTCACATGGAATTTGAATCTAGGTCTATTTAAACTCCACATCAAAAATTAAGAAACATAATGGAAACTGAAATGGAAAAGGGCACAGGCATTTGTCCAAAAGACAAAACTGATTCCAAATGAGGTTGAGATATAGAAACAACGTTGAAACAATTTAGAAATTAGTCAAAATCAGATAGTAAGATTAGTCATATTCACCCAATACGAACAGAAATGAAAAAGTTGATACATGAAATAAACTAGTGAGTTAAGAAAAATTTTTATTTATTTAAAAAAGAAGTTTTGATTAAAATGATTCCTCCCCCTTTCCCTCAAAAGTAATATGGGTTCATTGTTAAAAAAAATAAAATTAATCTAAAAAAATTGAAGAGGTATCCATAGTTCCTCCATCCAGAGACAACTGATGTTACCATATTACTTTATAAATAGTTCCATATATAGGATGTTTAAAATTTGCTTTTTTCACTTAATCATGTATAATGAATAGCCATCCTATATAATAATGAATTTAACCACTGTAACTTAATACTGGACATTTCATATTGTTTCTAGTTTTTTTCCCTTATTAAAAAACACTGCTGTATTAAAAAAAATAAGCAAAAACCCTTGGCAATTTATTTTTATACACATTCTTAATTTTCCTAAGATAAATTTCTCAAAGTCTGGGTCAATAGATGTTAAATTATTTAAAGCTTTTGATTCATATTTCCAACTTGTTCTAAAAAATAGTGCATCAATCTCCACAGGCTCAACAGATAAATCTGGCAACATTCATTCTTTTTCTCCCTTTTATTTGATGAAAGGTGCCTTGTAACTTTCCTGCATTTTAAATTAAGAGTATTTTCGGACTTCCTTGGTGGTCCAGTGGTTAAGATTTCGCCTTCCAATGCAGTGGGTGCAGGTTTGATCCCTGGTTGGGAAGCTAAGATCCCACATGGCTCGTGGCCAAAAAACCAAAACATTAAAAAAAAAAGCAATATTGTAACAAAGTCAACGAAGACTTTAAAATTTGGCCACATCAAAAAAATCTTTAAAAAAGTTAAATAAAAAAATAAATTAGGAGTATTTTCTCCTGACAATCATGAGGATATTAAATTTATGAAAATTTCTGTGGTTAGGAAAAATTGTGGTTGTTAAGATCAAGGTTTCAATCTTCTAGAACAGGGGTGGGAAACTACAGCCCATGGGCCAAAGCCAGCCTGCTGCCTGTTTCTGAAGGACCTGGGAGCCAAAAATGGTTTTTAAAGGGTTGTTAAAAAAAAAAATTGCTGCAAAAGAGACGATACATGGTCCACAGAACCTAAAATATTTACAGGCAGACCACAGAGATATTGCAGGTTCAGTTCAGATCACCACAATAAAGTGAGTCACACAAATGTTTTGGTTTCCCAGTGCATATAAAAGTTATGTTTATACTGTAGTCTATTAAGTGTGCAACAGCATTATGTCTTAAAAAATATACATCCTTAATTAAGGCAGTATCTGAGAAGCGCAATAATGCAAAAATGCAATAAAACGAGGTATGCCTGTACACTCTGGCCCTTTATAGAAAGAGTTTGCTGTTCCTAAGAGATACACTTTCAGACTAGGTTTGCTGGTATTAAACAAACACTTGCTCTGATAGGCAGCCCTTGCCCTTCAAAGGTTTGGGAACACACTTTGTGATCTGCTGAGAAAGACTGTTGTGAAATTTTATTATATACAATCTACGTCTTTTTATGATTTCAAGACTACCTTTTAAATTTTCTTATTCTCCTGTTTGATTTTCACAAAGATCTCAGAAAAATGCTTGTGTAACTGCCTGGTCTATAAAATGAATGATTTGGGAAATGGAGGGATCGCTTTTGGGAAGCCTGGTCATCTACCCACATATTGAGAGGGTGAAACAAATATACCAGGCTCTTAGACCTGACCACATGGTCCACAGAAAAGGGAAGCAGTAATCATCACATTCTTTTGTTTCAGGAACAACCAAGCCATGAATACACATATTAAATGTTGGTGTACCAAAACCTCACTTGGCCAAGGGAACTTACTTACCATACTTAGGACAAGGGAACACACAGGGTTATTAGTTAGCAATCACTCCAGATTCAGTTGTGCGTGGTTAATATCTGTTTCCTATAGTTTTCCTTAATGTAATTTTACTCCTTATCTCTTTCATATTCATTACCTTTAACTATTTATGGCCTTAAAAACCTAAAAGCCGGGCTTCCCTGGTGGCGCAGTGGTTGAGAGTCTGCCTGCCGATGCAGGGGACACGGGTTCGTGCCCCGGTCTGGGAAGATCCCACATGCCATGGAGCGGCCAGGCCCGTGAGCCATGGCTGCTGGGCCTGCGCATCCGGAGCCTGTGCTCCACTACGGGAGAGGCCACAACAGTGAGAGGCCCGCGTACTGCAAAAAAAAAAACAAAACCTAAAAGCCAAGCTTGTTGAAACTATGTCTAAATGAGAATTTAAGATCCAAGTCATGGCCTAAGGACTCACTCTATGATTATGGAATAAGACATCTTGTCATCTATTTGCCCCTTCATGGGTTTCTTAAATTCTATTTCGAATAGTTAAACCAGTAAACAAGTGATCATTATATACTTTGCTTAAAAATTACAAAAAATCAAGCATATTTTTATTAAGAGGTAGAATAACTACAGGTTAGGACACTGAAAAGCTAGGAGAAGTTTTGCACTTAAAAAAGATACGAATAAGGGCTTCCCTGGTGGCGCAGTGGTTGAGAGTCCGCCTGCCAATGCAGGGGACACAGGTTCGTGCCCCGGTCCGGGAAGATCCCACATGCCGCAGAGCGGCTGGGCCCGTGAGCCATGGCTGCTGAGTCTGCGCGTCCGTCCGCAATGGGAGAGGCCACAACAGTGAGAGGCCCGCGTACCGCAAAAAGGAAAAATAAATAAATAAATAAATAAAAATAAAAACTGGAATAACTATTGACAGCCCAAAATAGAGAAGACACATGGAAAACAGCTTTTACTCTCTGAAGGGTTGTCACTAAGAAGTAGAAATAGACTGTTTTGTGTAGCTACAAAAAACAGAACCAACCAAAGGGGCTGATTAAAAGGAGACAGATTTGCGTTTAATGTCAAGAGGAGCTTAATAACTGAGTTGAGATGGATGGGCTGCTTGGGCATCACTAGAGCAACACCAGCAGAGATTGAAAGTTCACTTGTTAGTTATGAAAAATTTCCAATAAATGAACGAGATCAAAGGTGCTGGGTGCAAACTACAGCCCATGGCCAAATCTGGCCTGCTGCTTGTTTTTGTAAATAGAGTTTTATTGGAACACAGGCACAGTCATTCATTTATGTACAGAGCTGAGTAGTTACAGCAGAGACTGTATGGCTTTAAAGCTGAAAATATTTACTATATGGTCCTTTATAGAAAAAGTTTACCAACACCTTAATTCAATAATTAAAAAGACTCCTAATTCCGCTATGCAAGTTAGGCTCAGAGTGTAAGCTTTCTGAGAGCAACTGACTGTTTTTAAGTTTTGTTAGAATCAGTAGTAGATAGGAGTCCCAATTCAAACATAATTCTCACTGGGTTGACTGGAACTTTAACCACCTATCATCTACCTGCTTTCCACCACCTCCAAAAAGTGTTATATGATGTATATTGATAACAATTCTTAATAAATTGAGTTCAAACTAATTTAAAAGAGTCGTGATACTCTTAAATAACCAGGCATACCCTGAGGTGCTGTAGAACAGGCTGTGAATTAACAGCTTAAACATAATCATACGCTTTAGTTCTTTAAAACTCAACATTTATAGTAACAATGCAGTAAATTGGGTTACGATTAGAAAAAAAGATGACATCAGAACTCCTTTCCTTTTCAGAGGACCTGGATTTACAAGAGGAAGGTTCAGATTTTTTTTCCAGTGTATGGTTTGGTTCACCCCCTAACTTTGGCTGAATCATTTAATTTTTCTTTGCCCCACCTCAGAATGACATATAGGCAGCTAACAATCTGACACCTTCCACTCTCCCTCCCACTCTTGGGTCCCCAAGGTAGAGAAATAATGCGGGAGAAACATATCAAGTCTCTATAGATTCTCTGGAGAGAACTAGGAAATCAAACCCAAGAATTTCACCAGTTGGACTTTTCTTTTAGCTTATCATGATTTACTAAGAGGTGAAAAAAGACATACTTTTTTTAGTAAGAGTGAACATGTAACATATCCAATAATAATTTAATAATTTCACTGTCCAAAATCACTTTGATTTTGGACATGCTCTACATCTGTGTCAGCCAATAAGGTAGCTACTAACCACACGTATTTGCAATGTGGTCAGTGAGACTGAAGAAGTAAAATTTTATTTAATTTTAATTGACTTAAATAGCCACATGTGACTACTGCTTTGAATAGCACAGGTAAAAGGGATATTTGCAAAACTAATTCTTTTGAGAATGGTATTAGTTAATTTATTTATTATCTTGAAAAAACAAATGGGAGTGGGTGATGGTGGAGGGAGAAACAATATTTCACAAACTATGAAATTAAATAGATATTTATTCCTAGGAAGAGAAATATGAGATGAATTTTTGTAATTATTATTAAATTTTCTGGGTTTTGGATGTTTAATAGGTTTTCTATGTGTGTTGTTTTAAATTGTTTACTTTTTGAATGATCAGGGATTATTTTAACAAATATTTAATAGTATTTTAACAAATATAATAATTAGGTTTAAATTTGGTTATTTCATTCATGGATAGTTCCATTTATTGATCTCATTTTGGCCCTCAATTTGTTTTCTTAGATCTGCAATTGTCATCTCACCTTCAAATGCCTGTGTTGCTGAATTCTTACTTTCATTAAGTATTATTTCTTTAGCAAAAATACTCTTGTGTAATTTTATCCTTTCCCTTGGATCACACTGGCTTTCAGATGGGGTTTATCTTTCTTTTGTATGAAACTTTAATTCTTTTTCTGTAGTAATATGTTGGTGTAGCTGCCATTTATTTCTTTTCGTTTTGTCATGATTAACATGGGTAGCTCTTGTACAGTGTAGGTGAATTCTCCTTGGTAAACTTCTACCTTTCGTGATACCTATTTTTCCCTTCTGAACTAGAGTCTCAAGGCCTGAGGATTATACTTGGTGGTGGCGGGGAGCACCCTAAAGCTCTATGTAGCTTTCCTGGGTTATCTGGGTTCCTTGCTGTTGTGAGATTTTTTTGTGCCCTGTACAAGGACAAGGGTACACTCCTCTGAGGAATGGATCCAATCACGTGGATCTGTGATCAACCCAAACCCAGTCTGAAGCCAGGACAATGGCGAGCCCTAGCAATTTCCACTTCTGCTAGAATCCTGGGATACAGTTGTCTACGGGTGCTAACTCATTCTTGAAGTCTGATTCTTTCTAGATTGGGAATATTTTTTAAAAAGCTCAGAATTTGATAAATTCATCTTCTTTCTCTAAATGGCTTTTAAGAGGTGGGAATGGTACCAAGATTTTCTTTCTTTCCTCAACCTCTACTTCTTTTTTTAAACAAATGTTGATACTGGCTTTATTCATAATTGCCAAATGCTGGAAAACAGTCCAAATGTCCTTCAACAGTTGGACGGATAATGAAACTGTGGTACACCCATACAATGGAATATTACTTAGTGATTAAAAGGAACAAATTGCTGATATACATAGCAATTTGGATGAAACTCGAATGTATTATACTGAGTGAAAGTCAACCTCCACTTTCTGAAGTTATGGCACGAACTTACACATAATCTTTTTTTGAGAGATTGCTGCTTGTGTTTTGTTTTTGTTTGTTTCATCAAAAACAAGAGTCTGGTGATCCAGTCTTATTTCACATCTTTACCCAGACATCTCAATCTATGCTTTTAAATAAAAGACTTAGCTAAATATGCATAATAAATATTAAAACTCTGGTAGAAGTAGAGCAATTTAAAATTGAGAGAGATGGACAGAATATTAAATAAGTAATTGTCAAGTGAATCTCAGAAAATCAGCAAATGTTTATAATAAAATATTAGCTCTTCTGTGGGACTGTATACAGGAATTTCACACCAAAAAAAAAATCTCCCAATTGTTTAACTTATAGGTAAATATCATTTTAATTTTACTTTAGACCCCCTCGATTCTTTAATGAATATTGTTTAAACTATATTCTTATACTCACAGGCCAAGGCTGTAGATCATTCAGTCCTTTTTCTAATTTCTCAATATCTGGAAACTTTGTGGCTCCATCAGCATCTGCCATAAGGATCTTTTCTCCTCGAGAACTGAATACACCCTGGATTTAAAAATTTCAAAGAAAAGAAAGTTGCTTAAAATCAAGGTTAAATTCGTTGACATATCAGTTTAAATTCGGTGACATATCAGTTTGTACTTAAAATATCCAAGAATTAAATATTAGGTATGAAATGGCGGAAAGAGGCCGAAGTTCACTGAACGCAAATTACATTGATAAGATCTTTCTAAAAGTAGCTAATGTCTACTTCATGATTTTAAAAACTTTGTGAAGTCATACTATTAATACCTTGGAAAATATCAAGAAAAGAAAATAGATTTGGATAAGTTAAAGATATGCTGCATCAGTAAGAATAAAAATGTAAAATACCTATCATAAATACTGTATCTGTACTGTATGTGTATTATGGTGCATAAAAGGGATCAGGGGTTCCTTACAGCAGCATATGAAGAACAAAACACAGATAGCTTTGCTATGACATGCATCATAACATGATAGATCTTTAGTATTTTAAATTAAAGTATTTTAAATTAATTGTTGAATAAAGAAATGTGGAATGTCACTAAAATTTAGAAAGTATGGATATATTCAAATGTTATTTTGTTATCTGAGGCATCTGACACTTAGCAAAATTATGCCATTCAATTTTGAATTGATTGGTCTTTTGGGCAGAATATGGCTCTACGAGTGTATATTTCACCCAGAAATAAACTATGCATCAACTCTTCACTTGATCTTAGGCAAAAGGCCAAAAAGTGATTTATGCATCAACTCTTTAATTTCATGGTGCATGTCAGTGACATGCACCATGTCACACAAGACAGTGTGTCTTAAGTGTAAATATATTTATGGTTTGATACAGAATACAGCTTTGCTGTCACTCAGCAGTGTGACTATAGATAAGCTGTATGTATACAAATCTAGACAGAAATTTGATCAATTATTGTATAGTATAAGGCTACTAATTAGTATCTGTAATTTTCTTTACCATACCTGATAGAATATGGGTAAAAAAGCAGAAATAAAAATGTTATAGTTAACCTATAAACATCACCTATTAAGTTTTGGAAAAGAGTAAACATTACAAGGCACAAAATCTGTAGCCATATGTTTGACATAAAAAAACCGATAAAGGACAGTTTCAGTGACACATGGTAAGGCTGAAGTGTAGGTTGTTACACAGTATTAATGGGAAATCGCCTTTGCCCTCAAACTTGTTCCTCGTCGTGTTCTTTAAAGGGGGCTTCTGAATGCCCGCTACTCTCACATCCTATCTGCATGGCCGCCACTTCACGGCCAGACTTCTTGCAAACAGTCTAAGTGAGCTGCTCCCACTGTTGTCCCTTCAGTCACACCCTCTCCCCTCTGTTCTTTCTGATTTTCCTTCTTCCTCATGTGCCTCTTTGCTCCAAGGCTTGGTTCTTGGCTCTCCTTTTCTTCTATACCCTCTTCCTTGCCAACTGAATGGCTTCGACTCTCAGCTGATACGTGTGGATGACTCTCACACCCTCTCCACCAAGCTACTCTGGATACCACTACTTGGCATCTCAAACTTAGTATGGCTCAAACTCAACTAAACATACTGTCTCTTAAACCAGCTCCTCTTCCAGTGCTTCACCTCTTCTCTAACGACATCCTCCTCCTCTCAGGTACCCAAGGCTACTTACTGGTAACTCATTGCTCTCTCCGATCACCTGACACAATTCTACCTCACTCTGCATACCTCTCATATTCGTCTTTTCCTCTTTCTCTGTTGTGTCACCATCATAATCCAAATACTCATGGTACCTTGCCTACACCACTGCGCTGGCTGTTGTCACTCTGTCAATGGTGAAAGTCTAACAGCCCCTAGCCTGAAGTCTGTGATCTACACCCACATAACCCTCCAGCATATCTCTAAAGTCAAGCCTCATGTACCACCAGAAGTTCCTTTGTTGTGTCTTTGTTCATGTGCTCCTCTGCAAGCTCCCTGCCTCGACTTTTGCCTAGAGAGTTCCTAATCCTCCTTCAAGAGTCCATCCAGAATTTATCTCCTGTGGGGAGTCTTTGCTGCTCCTCCCAGAGCATTTATACTGGAGCATTTACAACACTAGTGAACTATGATATCCTAAGGACAGGACAGGTATCTTTCATCTTGGCATCTCTAATGAAGTACCTGGCACTTAGTGAGCACTCAGATGTGGGCTGAATAAATATGAATGGGTGCATTTAAAGCCCACGATGATATTGCATCAATCTTATTTTCTTTTTCTCCTTTCTGCATATCCTGTGACCCTGTCAGAGCAAACTCACTGCTTCTAGTACATATCCCAAGAGTTCCTACTTCTGTCTTTTCTTGCTCTGCTGACTGGCAGGCTCTTCTCTTAAATCTTTCTCCATATGGGATCAGGGAGGTGAAGAGCACGATTTCATGGTTAAATTAACCCAATCCAAATCTTGCCTTAATATCTATGTGACCTTGAGTAAGTCACTTTACCTACCTATGCCTCAATTTCCTCATCTATATAATCAAAATAATAGGACCTAACTCACTGAGATGATGCGAGGAGGTTTAAATGTGATAATTATGTTGAAGTGGTAAACTTTTGCTGTCCAGCTCAAAATAATCAGTCACCAAGTGGAAGCCAGTGTTTACCATTGTTGGAGGCCTGGCTTCAGGGACGTATCTTTTGTGAAGTTTGCTATTTTCCTCATGTGCCCAAGGTCGTTAGTTACCTACCTAATACCTATTCTTTTCTTCTTCCTTACAAATGGAACCCTGATTGGGCCGAGAATGAAATTGTCAGAAAAAACATCTCTCAGCCTTCCTTGGAAATAGGGGTGGCCCCGTGACACTGTTCTGGCCAGTCACTGGGTGGAGCTTCTGGGAAAGTTCCTTAGAAGGGGCAAACTAACTGGCATGCGTCTTTTGCCCTCTGCCCTTCCTGTCTGGAATGAGGAGGTAATGGCTGGTGCTCCCACAGTCACCTTGTGTGCAGGTGGGCAGGAGGAAGAGGGAGTGAAAAGGCAGGAAGCTGGGTTCCTGAGGACACGGAGTTGTTGAATGAGCCCTGGACTGCCTACATCTAGACTTCTTTCGGAGGCACAAAATAAATAAATTAACCTCTACGTCATTTAAGGCACTGTTGTTTGGATTTTCTTTCACATATCTTGCTTTTAGATCTTTTTCAGTGTATCTTGATTCCTACCTGGTATGCCTCTGCTGAAAGTAACCTCTTCTTTCCTGAAACTTCTACTGTACCTCATCTGTGCCTCTCTCATAAGTACGATCACTTTTTGTATTAGACTGTAAATTACATCAGGAGTGACCATATCAAATTTATCTTTTTTTTTTTCAGTCGCACTGTACAGTTTTTGGGGATCCTAGTTCCCAAATCCCTGCAGTGGAAGCACGGAGTCCTAACCACTGGACCACCAGGGAAGTCCCAGATTTATCTTAATTCACACTAACATGTTTTGCATAGCACCTTCATATAGGTAAAACTCAATACATGAAAGCATTTTGTAAACTGCAAAAAATCATGTAATCTTATTATCTGGTAACTATGTCAAAGACATAAGAGACAGAGGGCAATGTTTTCAACTTTGAATAAGATAAACATTTTCCTGAGTCACCCAGCATGTTATAGATATGGCATGATATTTTAAAATTTGATATTATATATACATATATGCATGAAGTTATTATTAAAAGCAATTTACCACTAACTTGAAAGACTAGTATTTAACTAGCTGGCTGTAGAACATACATGTACTGTAATCTTCAAAAGAGGTTATTCAAAATACCTTTATATTTCAAATAAAAATGTTGAAATTAGGTATTACCATCCTAATAGCTCCGCCTTTCCCACGATTCTTCACCAGCGTTATCACTCGTACTTTGTCACTTCCATATTTCTGGCAATATTTAAAAGCTACCTGTCAAATTATATAAAAGTCAGAATAAAATCAATTTGAATTCCAAGACAGCAATATAAACTGGGTCTCTGATTTTGGCTTAAACACTGCTATTCTAATTGCCCTCTCCTTGTGACTAGATTATACCCACCGCACATTTTGGTGGCCGAGAGGAGTTGTTGAATTCCTGGTGCCAAGATCCGACACTGACCTACTAGGTCGAAGTCACAATTCACTTTCCTGCAGAGGAAACACCAGAACAGGTGTTCTGACCTGACTACTAGGTCGAAGTCACAATTCACTTTCCTGCAGAGGAAACACCAGAACAGGTAGTGGCCATCTCTTATTCTCTTGACTTTTTTGCCTAGGCTACCAAGCTGCTAGAAAAAATAAAAATAAAACCCATGCTCTAACTGACTGGCACACAGTTATGATCAGGTTCCCAATACTGCCTAATGACCTGTTTACTTGTCAGCAACTGACCTTATTCCCCAGAGAAGCTGTTTGTATCCTAGACCATTTTCCCCAAATCTTCTCACACGAATTCCTGGCTCTCAGCAGATAATCATCCATGATCTGTCCTCTTCTGAATCTTCAATCTCTTCCTCCTTGCTGGGTCCTCAGCCTCTAATATGCTCAAAACTCCAGCATCTTAAACATTTTCCTTTGATTTCACTATTATCTTAAGCGGCTGCCACTACTCTTTGATCTAGTATCACAGTCATGAAATGGTGATCTGCATTTGCTATCAACATCTCTTTGTCCCTCATTTAGGCTTCAAGCCACTGGGGTGTGGCTCATGCCCTTTGCTTTTCCACATCACCCTCCGCAGAACCTCTTCATCAATGGCACCCTTGCCTTCTGACGCTCATTTCCATAGGCAGTCATGAAGTTTTTCTTTTTTAATTTTTATTTATTTATTTTTGGCTGCATTGGGTCTCCATTGCTGCGTGCGGCCTTTCTCTAGCTGTGGTGAGCGGGGGCTACTCTTTGTTGCAGTGCGTGGGCTTCATTATTATTCATTATTATTAATAATCAAAGTGGGGCCTCCCTGGTGGCGCAGTGGTTGAGAGTCTGCCTGCCGATGCAGGGGACATGGGTTCGTGCCCCGGTCTGGGAAGATCCCACATGCCACAGAGCGGCTAGGCCCGTGAGCCATGGCCGCTGAGCCTGCGCGTCCGGAGCCTGTGCTCCGCAACGGGAGAGGACACAACAGTGAGAGGCCCGCATACCGCAAAAAAAAAAAAAAAAAATCAAAGTCATGGAACAGTGATCTATATTTTCTATAAATCACTCTGCACTACTCATTTAGTAATGAACTGTAGCCCCTCCCCACTTGGCTATGAGCTACTTAAAGCCAAGGATTAATATATATGTATATATATATATATGTATATATATATATATATATATATTTTTTTTTTTTTTTTTTTGGCTGCTTTGGATCTTGGTTGCTGCGCGCAGGCTTTCTCTGGTTGCGGTGAGCGGGGGCTACCCTGTTGCGGTGTGCAGGCTTCTCACTGCAGTGGCTTCTCTTGTTGAAGAGCATAGGCTCTAGGCGTGTGGGCTCAGTAGTTGTGGCATGCGGGCCCTAGAGCGCGCGGGCTCAATAGTTGTGGCTCACGGGCTTAGTCGCTCTGCGGCATGTGGGATCTTCCTGGACCAGGGCGAGCCCTGTGTCCCCTGCACTGACAGGTGGATTCTTAACCACTGTGCCACCAGGGAAGTCCCAAGGATTAATATTTTAGTGCCTGACGCACAGTCTGGAATTGATTAATCTCATGAACAAGGGTAGCCACCGTCCTTTGTACATACTCTTACTACAGGACTGTGGTGGCAGTTAGCTGCTTACCCAACAAACACCTCCTTCCTTGCTCTTTTGGCCCCAGTCCGCGTAGTGACAGTGTGTGCAGTCCTAGGAGATGAATCGTGATTGGTCCAAATCCTCTTTACCATGTATTTATACTTTCCCAGCCCCTCTTGCAGGCAAGGGTGGCCATGTCACCAAAGTTCTGGCTCATGGACTCTAGGGGAGGTCTGCTGGAGGGTGGGAGCTTCTTGTGAAGATTTTTATTCCTGGTTATAAAGGGAGAGAGGCACACAAGAGAATTCTTAATGTCCTGACTGTCTCAACTGCCTCAGGGTCAGGGATATTTGGAGCTGTGCCCATTTGATGATGAGGGAGCGTGTGGTAACTGAAAAGACGTGGATCCAGCCACCTGACACTGTCCAAATGCTGAAACAACAATGTCCAGACCTTCTGGCATATGAGATAATCAAACACCTTCTGTTACATAAGCTCCCCTCATGAGACACTTTCTAACTGATGAAAATATCGAACACATTGTGCTCTATTTCTCTGGAGCGTGTCTCCAGTATTAGATGTGAAGTCCTTGAAGGCAAAGGCAGGGCTCCATCTTTGTATTTTAGCACCCGTCCTACTCCTTGACTCATGTTAATGGCTCAAGAAATGTCTATTCAGAGAACATTTATTTGAGTTGCTGATGTTTATTCTGGGGTGGCAGAAAGCATGATAGTCATCATAAGACCCAAACCAGGAACGTGAAGTCACTGGGCATGTAGCTGAGTGCACTGAAAGACACTTGACCAGGCGAGGATGAGGGCTCTTTCTAAAGGGGACGTGATCTGGCTTTGAAGGAAGCAAACACCACTGAGGCCCACCTGCTTGGCCTATACAGACACTGACACTTCACAGTATGCCCTGCAGAACATGGCAGCAGCTGACACTTGCTCACCATTTGTGAATTCAGCTCACATGGAATGCTTACCTTTCTGGCATCTTATGTTACTTGAGGGTATAATAAATATCTCTGTACAAATGCAATACTCTCTTATTCTGTACTTTGGCATAAATTTTATCCCTTAGTTTAAAATTCCTTAAGAACAAGAACTATATCTAAATTTTTTCCCAGACCCCTCGGAGAGTGAAACGTGTTATGGAAAGATAATAAATACTCAGCTTAGGGGAAAAGAGTTTCTTTCTCTTTTTTTTAAAAAATACTTTTACAAACTATGATTTCAAGTTTTCTGTTTCTCCCAACCTTGGGAACAAGTGCGAACCTCTCCCCCTTGGATCCTTCCAGAGAGCAGCCTAAGACTCACGTGGCAAAAGGCCTTGAAGGAAATACTCTTCAGGAAAAGCTGCTGCTTCTCAGCTGGGCTGAGGCTGCTCTGTTATCTCAGCAGTAGATGCCCGATGCTGACTTTCTACACCACTCCCTTCATATACTAATAAACTGTTGGACAGTTTGTGTTCATCTTTCATGTCATACTATTCCAAGTGCAGCACCTACTCTTCCTAACACAGATCCACCAATACTTTCAGGCCTCTATGCCTTTGTTTACGTTATTTGTTTTTTTCAATACGAATATACTATCCTCCATGTTCCTAGTCATTATCACCCTTAGAGGTTTAGTTCAAAAGTCACTTCTCTTTCTCTCAAATTCTTTTCAGCACCTTTCTCTTTGGCTTTATTTTTACCTGCATTACAGAAATTGGAGCCGTGCTGCCTGACTGTCCTGGGGGCTCCTTACACCAGGGGGCAGGCGCGTGTACCTGTGGGGTCCAGCCAGTGTCCAGCACTTCCTGCACAGCTGGAGTTGACCAAAATCATACCTGACGAATAATCAGGTGAACAGATATTTCCCTGTATATTTAAGATCTATTATGTTGCCATTTAACAGGAATATTAATAGCACTGTAAATGAATCTTTTATTATAGAAACATGAGTGTCAAAAAACAAAATGTGAAGCAGTCGTAATAACAAAAATACTTTGATGTTTGGAGAGTAATTTATCAGGATCACTGACAAGACTTAATACATGTACTACTGCAGGATTAATGCACCAGGGCCCAGCAGTTACAGGTCTAGGAATGCAGGAAGGAGAGAGGATAAACCCTAAGACACTGTCACCCCATGGGTCAATCTAGAAGGGACTGTGGGGTAGGCCAAAGGACATACCCAATCCCCAGGGGCAGATATGAAAGTGTCTTCCTATTTGCATGACTACTTTAGAAACCATAAGTTAAGGTAGAGCATACAGAAAAGAATTATGCTTAGAATAAAAGGAACCATAAATTGGTGGGCCAAGAGGGTTCCCTAGAGGCCAAGGTGAACTGTTGTTATGTGTACTCTCTCCCTATTTGGTGACCTTCCAAGCGTCCCTGGTCTCAAGGAGCAGTGGAAAGGCAGGTATGTTTTCCAGCTTCCCATATATGAAATCTCTCTGCTTTTTCTACTACCCACTTATGTTAAATGGAGAGTATCTGGCACACCTTTAGGGTTCTCTGACAAGCGGAAATATGATTTTACATTTGCAAATTATTCCATCTGTTGGCAATTCTAAAAGCAAGTTTACTTACCTTTGAAGTCTCATCTTTGCTGCCATCATCAACTACTATTACTTCATAAGTGAACGTAGGATCTTGTTTCTGCAAGAAGCAAAAATAAAATACCACAATTTGGCATGACTGCCATCAAGATTTCTAATAAAGTTGTAAGGAAGTTAAGAAACAACTGTTTTACAAATAACCCAATTGAAAAATGTGCAGAAGACCTTAACAGACTTTCTCCAAAGTAGACATACAGATGGCCAGTAGGTACATGAAAGGATGCTGAACATCACTAATTATTAGAGAATTGCAAATCAAAACTACAGTGAGGTACCACCTCATACCAGTCAGAATGGCCATCATTATAAAGTCTACAAATAAATGCTGGAGAGGGTGTGGAGAAGAGGGAACCCTCCTACACTGTTGGTGGGAATGTCAGTTGATACAGCCACTATGGAAAACAGTATGAAGGTTCCTCAGAAAACTAAAAATAGAATTACCATATGATCCAGCAATCCCACTCCTGGGAATATACCCAGACAAAACTATAATTCAAATAGATATATGCACCCCTATGTTCACAGCAGCACTGTTCACAATAGCCAAAACATGGAAACAACCTAAATGTCCATCAACAGATGAATGAATAAAGAAGATGTGGTATATATATACAATGGAATATTACTCAGTCATAAAAAAGAATGAAATAATGCCATTTTCAGCAACATGAATGCCACTAGAGATTATTATACTAAGTGAAGTAAGTCAGAAAGAGAAAGACAAATGCCATATGATATCACTTATATGTGGAATCTAAAATATGGCACAAATGAACCTATCTACAGAACAGAAACAGACTCATAGACATAGAGAACAGACTTGTGGTTGCCAAAGGTGGGGTGGGGGAAGAGGGCTGGACTGGAAGTTTGGGGTTGGTAGATGCAAACTATTACATTTAGAATGGATAAACAACAAGGTCCCAATGTACAGCACAGGGAACTATATTCAATATCCTGTGATAAACCATAATCAAAAAGAATATTAAAAAAAGAATGTATACATGTGTATAACTGAGTCACTTTGCTGTACAGCGGAGACTGGCACGGCATTGTAAATCAACTCTACTTCAATAAAAAAAATTAAAAAAAAGAAACAATTGTTTTAGTGTTGATATGTATAAATATGAACATAAATATAAGTGCACAAAGCACATAAAGGAAAAAGGCCAAGGACAGAAAGGAGACCAGAGACTGGGTGGGAGTTGAAGGTGAACATGGACCAAGTCTCCATGGGCCTCCCATGCTCCCCTGGCTGCCCTCCTGAGCACCACTCAGAGGCTACGAGGTATACAAGGCAAAGCCATGAGGTCTGAAGTCAGGGGTGCAGGTTCCACGTGGCTGTGCCACTTCTTAGCTTTATGACCTTGGGCAAGTTAGCATTTTGGGCCTATTTTCTCGCAAAAAAAACCCCACAACCTAGTCCACCTGGCTGGTGTGCAGATTACACATAATAGAAGTGGCAGAAGCTCAAATATAATACAGGCTCAGTCCTCTTCCTCTTTTATTTCCTCTTTTGATGAATCTTCTCTTTTCCCTTTACACAAAAAAACCTAAAACAAAGTAAATCAAAACCAGGAGTTTTCTAAAAAAAAAGAAACAGCCATAAATCTTACTTATTTTCTTTTTTCTTTTTTTTTTTTGTTACGTGGGCCTCTCACTGTTGTGGCCTCTCCCATTGCGGAGCACAGGCTCCGGACGCACAGGCTCAGCGGCCATGGCTCACGGGCCCAGCCATTCCACAGCATGTGGGATCTTCCCGGACCGGGGCACGAACTCGTGTCCCCTGCATCGGCAGGCGGACTCTCAACCACTGTGCCACCAGGGAAGCCCTTTACTTATTTTCTTAAACTCTCCCAAGAGATTCCAGTGGCAGCGGATACAAAAGAGGGGCACATGCTACTTTTCTTCCCTTTACGCAGAGAAAGCAGAGGAAAATAAATGAGGGGGGACTCTTCAGAATAATAAAGACATACAAAATGATTTCACTCTAGTTATAGGTCTTTTTCAAATAAAGGTCTTACTTAAAAAGTCACAAAAGCAAAAACAGCATTGTGCTGTCATACAAAGTCTGCAGACACACTATCACTCCATTTTAAGTATATCATCAGGCAAGAGAGGATCAAAGCGGGGAGGGAGAGTCCGTAAGAGGAACATCAGCTTTCCTGTTTGCTCTGGAAGGAGTGTGCTGTCGGGCTTGCCTGCAAATGGCTGACGGCTGTCAACATGCTGAGCACAGAGGCCAGGACCACGATGGCCCGAGAACGGCCGGCACTGCCTCTCACAGTGGATCTAGCCTGGGGTCCACAGCTTGATGACCTGCTCTGGTTTTAATTAGACCCCATACTGGACGAGAAAACACAATACCTGTCTCTCCTCTAGATAGCCCAGAGCTTCATCCATCATTACAGGCACTTAAAGAAAAAAATATATATTAAAAATTGCTTTTGAAAATAACTTGCCCAGTCCCAGAACACAGTTTACATACGGAAAACGCCTGAATAACCTAACAAGTCCCTCCTGGACTGTCCCCCAGTGGCCATTTCCACCTGGAATGTCTGTCTTCTGTTCACCTCTTGCTCATCACTCCTCTAGAACACTTCAGCCCTAGACTTGATGTGGCTGCTAACGCTCATTCTTTCCCTTCTGAACTACAACTACCAACTGTGCATTCTCCATAGCCCACATGTATCAACGTTCTGGCAAAGTCCATACTTTAAATTTCCTTTTCTTCCCAAATTACCCCTTACCAAAAAAATTGAGTAGGGCTTACACCGTTTTTCTTCATTGTATGAAGGCACGACCACAGAAAGCTGCTTGGTAGGCAAGTCCCGTATGCTGGGTAAGGCTTCCCTCTGGACTCTGGCATTTAAGAAGAACTTCTCATCTTCATGTCGATGAAGGTGTGGCATCTCTGTAGCAGTTATAAATGCAACAAAGGAAATCTAAAAGCAGATATGTTAATAAGAAATTGTGTTATGTTGACCTTTTTAAACATTTGCTACATTAGAATACATCATTTACATGATTTTTTCACCCTGGGGTGAAATATTTACTGTTTTAGTCCATTAATAATGGTCTGGAGGTGACTTCAAAATTCAAACCAGTCATTTCCTTATTTGTGAACTGATTATTATTGTCCTTTTTCCCCTAACTAAGCATTTTCCCTAATGCTCTAGGAGGCTCTTTGTCTCCTCTCACTTGTCATTCCCCAGCCTCTGTCACCCCAGATCTAAAAGGGAACAGTCATTACAGAAGTGCCATCTACTCTGAGATGCCCTGAACTCCCAATCCCTGGTACACACACAGGGAGGCCCCACCCCACTTGGAGCCTACGTGATCGAGGACACACTGCAGGTAGAGCTTGTGGGTGAGGGCAGACCTCCCATCTCAGACCAGGTTGACCCAGAGTAGGAAGGGAAGAGTCTCCCAACCCCCAGAGTAGGGATCAGTAATGCTTAAGAATATATTCTTGATACTTATCCCAGATTTGAATTCAGAATACACTAATTTTTGGAGTCAGGTATCAAACTTGTAGGCTGTAGGCACCATCCCACTGCTAACATTATATAACCCCCTTCCATATTCAGTGAGGACCTAGCCCTAGAAATAACCATTCTTTGTAACATTGTTTCCATTGGTATACTTTCTGCTTTCAAAACAATCAACCTACAAACTTTTGGAATGCTACTCATTTGTACTTCAGTGACCACTTATAATATTCTATTGGGTACATACTGAAATTGAATACGCTTCTGACTAGTATGAATATGAAGGCAGTATCCAGACTAGTGGTTAAAGAGTTCCTGTGCTGCACCCCTAGTGTCCAGACTGTGGTTTCTAAATTCAATTTCCTACTAAAAGTACCCAATGTTCCTAAGAGGAATGGCTGATTCAGGTCCAGGCCAGGAAATGTACAATGGTGGTCAGAGACGGGAAAGCAAGGAGGCTACCAACGATCATGACAAAGTAGCCAACTTGACAGGCTCCCATTGGCCTGTGAGGGGGAAATTTTAAGCATCAAAAAGAATAATTAATGCAATGTATTAAAACACATGAAAAATTTCCTATCACGGATTCATAATGATACTAAATATAAAAAATTAGTCACCCTTGTAAGATGCCAGGGAACCATCTCATTATTTTGAAAGCTTGCCTTTTATCTTACCTTTTATATATGAAAGATATTTCAGCATTATCGAATAGCTGAGGATGAATTTTTTTTCATTATAAAATTCCAGGTAATACATGAAGAAGGAATGATACAGTCAGAATATTCCACTTTGCAACCCACAGTGAAATACTGGATTTAGGCAGTGATCATCAATGACTGCTAAACCATTAGGTTAATGACAAACTTTATAATCGGTGGGTCAAGCTAACAACTCCTGAACCCAAGAATCCCTCTTAATACCAAAGAAAATCAGAGATTACACACCTCTTGAAATGACACAAAAGGAAGTAATCAGCATCACTCACACACTTCTTTTGTTTAAAACACTCAAACATGCATTACATCAAATCTCTAGATGTAACTAGCAGTTTACAGGAAATTCAGGGGACAGAGTAAGATGTTAAAAGTCACTTAAGGGATGCAATTAGTAAAATCCAGATTGTGAGAAATTCTACGGGACAAATGACCGCTTATTAAAGAAAAGGAAAAAAAAAGGGAGGAGAAATTGTTATAGTTCAAGAGACTTGAGACATACCAATCGAGTGCTAAGTGTGCGTGAATACTGAACGGAACAAACCAATTTACTAACACATACACGAGGCATTTGAACTGATGCGGTATTTGAAATCACTGAACAATGTTAAAAAAATCTGCAATAACCTTATTGTGGTTTTATTTTAAAAAGGGGGCCCTATCTTCAGAGATAAATGCTTAGGATTTACAGATAAAATGTTATGCCTTGAATTTGCTTCAAAAGTAATTCAGAAAGGAAGTGGGGTGAGGAGACAGTGGGGAGATACATGTATGTATGTGTGTGTGTGTGTGTGTGTGTGTATACACACATATACACATATATTCACCGAAAAAAACGAAGTTCCACTAGTTGGGTGACATTTGCATACCAGCTCATCAGCTTCCTCACCAGTCAAAGGAAGCTAATGATAACATTTCTGTCAGCACTGTTTTAAAGATCAAATGAGATAATCCCTGTTGAATGCTGAATACAATACCCAACATACTGTAAGTACACAATAAATAACAGCTCTTATAACCAGTTCCAGCTAATAGGATCAAATCCTTCCAGTACAATCTCATAACGTACACATTTAAATCTGTGCAACACAGTCAACACAAGGCAGATTCAGTCTAGGATTCTGTCAAGCTGTGCCCAACCCAAAACCTGAAACCTCCCCCCACCCCCAAATCTCCATATACTACTAAGGGAAAGAGAGGACTCCTCTCTCACCCAGACACAAACCCTGAAGAGGTCAGGATACGCCACTTTTTCTCTATCTACACTACTTTTAAGCCATACATTCTGGCCAGATGGCAAAGTGGCCTTCCTGGCAATGCTATCTAGGCTGCTAACCTTAACGTCAAGGAAGCGGAAAACGCTCCATTTACAAACTAGAGGCAGGCCCATTCCAATTATATGGGAGAAAGTTCACTTGGCAAATTTCCTATTACCTATGGATCAGCAAGTGTTACAATGTTTCCGTGTTTCCACAGTAATGGCAAAGAAAATCGGAGTTTGAATTCCCCTGTACTGTCTCTTCTAGAGGCAGCAAGCTTAGGGTGTTGAATTCTAGGACATAACGACCCCCAGGCGTATGGTAACACCAGGCCTTGTCTATCTTGGTCTTGCTATGTCCCTAGTGGGTCTTCCTGATCCGCTGATTTCTCCAATCTGTAACAGATGGCTCTTGTCAGTGCTGTCAATACTTTCTATTTGCTTAACTACACCAGGAAAGGGAGTGTCTAGAAAGCACCCACTTTCTGGGGGCTCAAGACCTTCCTGATGGGGCCAGAACTATAGCGACTGCAGAGCCGGGAGGAAATCTTGGAGAGGTCGGGGCTGAGAGGGCGGGTGGGCAGAGAGTCCGGCGACCAGGGGGTGACATAAGACAGGGTGGGCATGTCCCAGTAAACACAAGTACTAGGCTCTGGGCACGCAGGGATATAAAGCTCTAAAGTAAACATAACGGAAGAAAGGGGGTGTGAAATTCTACCAGAGGAAATTCTGGGGTCAAGGCTCAGAGGAAGTATGGTGCAAGGGACAGGCCCAAGAGCCGGCAGCGCGGAGAGGATGCCTGGGGCCCGAGTCTCCCGGAGAGCAGTGAGCCCAGGCCCGCGTCGGTCGCCAACCCCTCTCCTCACCAGAATCAGGGCTACGGCCGCCAGCGCCGCGCCGAGCACCGCCAGCTGCAGCAGGAGCGGAGCCATCCTCCATGCCGGCGCAGCCGCCCGCCCTATCCCGCGCCGACACACATGCGGAAGTGCGGCCGCGCAGCCCCGCCTCCCACCCGCAGAGAGACCGCGCCGGCCGGGCGCCCGCCGCCCACAGCGCCGCCGCGGCCAGACCCAGCACGCCCCGGGAGCCCGCGCCGCCCACAGCGCCCCTGCGCGGCGAGGCGAAGAATATGTAATTGTATGGGAGGCGCTCAGTCCGTTTTGGGGAGGGCGGGGGGCAGGCGCTCTGTTCCACCGTAGTAAGGTTGCCAGAATTGGCAAGTACAAATTCAGGATGTCCATATAAGTTGAATTTCACATAGGCAACGAATCGTTTTTTAACAGCATTATTAAAATAAAACACACACCATATAACCCACCCATTTGTTTTCGGTATATTACATTAATTTTTTAAAACTGTGATAAAACATAAAATTTCCCACTTTAACCACTTTATGTGTACACTACAGTGGCATTAACCGCATTCACAATTTCCTGCAACCATCACCACCATCTATTTCTAAAACTTTCCCAGTTCTCCCCCAGCTTCTGGTAACAATAATACGAACTATTTTGGGTGTACTCTTTGTTTATCTGACATTCAAACTGAATTGTATGCCCTGTATTTTATATGAAGGAGATGGAGGTCTTGAGCCACGACACAGGATACAACAAAAGCTGCTCCTTTGGAGCCCGCTCCCGGCACCTGTAAATGTAACCTGGTGCGGAAAACGAGCGCACAGAAAATTTACGTAATTCTTCGGTGCTGGAGCAGGGAGGCTTTTACCTGGGAGAAGGCAAGCCCAGGGCCCAGAATAAGGAGGCGGGAAAAGGACGCTGAAACACAGGAATTATGCTCCACACTCAACACCTGATTCTTTGCTTTATATAAGGTCGGTTTTCTCTGAAACTCTTCAACCACCAGTCTCTAAACAGGCACTCATCACTTCTGTAATAGCCGATTCGTCAAAACGCGTCAAAGTCTAGGAAACCTCGAGGGGCGTCTGCCTAGGGGAAGTCTAAGCAAAAGCAGTCTGGAAACCTTCCCCACGCCGCCCGCTCCGCCCACTCCACCCTGCCTTCTAGATACCCGGCAGCTGGAGAAGGGGGCAGACGTCAGCGTTGGAAGTGCGAAGCGGCGCCGTAGAGCCGGCGGAAGGGGCGGTGCTACCCAGCCGGCGGCTGCGCAGACGCAGACGCGCAGACGCAGACGCGCAGACGCAGACGCAGACGCGCAGACGCAGACGCGCAGACGCAGACGCGCAGACGCAGACGCGCAGACGCAGACGCGCAGACGCAGACGCGCAGACGCAGACGCGCAGACGCAGACGCGCAGACGCAGACGCGCAGACGCAGACGCGCAGACGCAGACGCGCAGACGCAGACCCACGGGAGGAAGATGGCTGCCGGCTTCAGGTGAGTGTGGGAGGCTGGCGGGCGGGAGTTTGTACCGTGCCGGTTGGTGGCTCCCGTTACCCGGAATTTTCTCATCGGGAAGCCCCCCGCCACCTGGTTCCCACTTCTTTCCACCACGGAAGCGGGCGGCGGGCGGGAGGATTGGAGGTGGTAGTAGTGAAAGGAAAGGGGGCGTCTTCCCGCTGGGGAGGCGAGCGCTGGAAGGGGCTGTGTTGAGCTCGGTACCCGCTGCCAGCGCTGTGGCTTGGTGTTTAGTGGACCTGCAGCCCCAGGGGAGCAGTTGTAACCTCGTGAAAAGTGTTCTGTTAGAAGAACCTGCCACGCTGCTCTCCCTCTCCCTTGAAATTTATTTCTAAAAGCGTTGTTCCTCGTTCGGAAAGTTTTACTTAAGCGTTTTTGCTGCCGCTCTGGAGAAGCTTGTAGATTTTTGTTTTGAGTCCAGTTTTAAATAAATAAAAGAAATAAGATTCCAAAGGAAACCAATTGTACTGAAACAGTTATCTGTTTATATAAATTCCAAGTTTATGGTATAATGAGATATACATCTGTTTTAGAATTAACTTTCTTAATTAAGATATCCTGGGGAGCTTAGTAACTAACTCCTGGAATTTCGAAGTAACGATGAGTCTTACAGGTACCTTTGACAACTGTAAAGTAAAAACGAAAACAGTTACTCTCTGTGGTTGTTAAAGTCGCAGGCACGGCTAATATTATAATGGTTTATTGCCAACGGTCGTAATTGAAGAGTATGCTAAATTTAAGTCACGGGATAGTGAAAAATATGTAACTTTTTTTTCCCCTGCCCACCAAGAATCCCTGCTTCAGAGTGAGAGTGATGTTATTTTCACACCTGTATTAACCTCTTCTAAAGATGCCCTAGGGTTTTGGGCTCCAACCCTATACTGGTTTAAAGCAAAATTAAGGACAGCCTTTGAGTATGGTTATTGCAAAGGTATCTAATTTTTATAATTAGCAACACGTGGCAACATAAACGTTAGAATTCATGAAAGAAACTTAGTTACAAATTTTGGAGATTTCTGCTCCATCACCACACTATTAAGATTTTTGCCAGTTTCTGGATTTGTATTGATTTACTAATTTATCTCATTTTTAACCTGTGTTTCAGAACTGTGGAACCTCTGGAGTATTACAGGAGATTTTTGGTAAGTAAAGGTGGTTATGTACATTTTTTGCCTTTTGATAATGATACCATGTGTTTTCATACAAATATCATTATATTGCACACCTAACCTAATATGTCATACGGCAATTATGCCTCAGTTTTTAAAAGACAATTTTCAAGTAATTCAAATTAATTTGAATTAACAAGGTTTAGTGTATTTTCACTGGTGTTTGTAAAATATACATGTAGATGTAATCTACTTTCATATATTTATTTAGAAAGAGAATTGCCGTCCTGATGGAAGAGAACTTGGTGAATTCAGAACCACAACTGTCAACATAGGTGAGGGTATTTTGAGTTCTAAAATAGAATGTTGAAGTTGCTTCAGTTCTGAAAATAGAAGTTTTTTTTTAAAGTAAATTTTTCTTTGTAAAGTTTTTTAAACTCACTGTCCTCTCAGTTGTTATGCTCATTTTAAATTTTAAAGTAACTGTAAAGTGTTTCCTGCCTTCCCCTGTTCAAAACTTCTAAGACATGGTTTTCTTATATATCCTACACTTACTAAACCTTCTGTTGCAAACATGGAATTGCCCAATTTTACCTATATGACATTCCCAAGTTTTAGCCTCTGAGCCATTTAAACAGTATTTCAGACAAATTCTACCGTGTCTAAGGGATTACAGTGATTTTGTGTCAAGAGATTTAAATCTTTGTAACAGCCCTGTGATTGAACAACAAAGGATTAACTTACTTCAGGGACAATGAACAGTCCTTAGACTGGTGCAGCTGACCCTTGAACGACGAGGGTGTTGGGGTGCCGGCCCCGCACAGTCAGAAATCCGAGCGTAATTTTACAGTTATGGATCGGTGCTCCGTAACTGAGGCTCTGCATCCTCAGGCTCAACCAACTGTGGATCGTGTAGTACTGTGGTAATATTTATTGGAAATAATCCTTGTATATAGGTGGAAGGGTGCATTTCAAACCCATGTTGCTCAGGGGTCAACTGTAATTTTAAAAAGACTCAAGGAATAAATTTTCATAAACAGCTTAGATATGTAGCAAGATAAAATCATACGTAGAAGACGAAAACACTTTCATTTTGTTTAAATACTTACTTTTTCAGGTTCAATTGGTACTGCAGATGGTTCTTCTTTAGTGAAGCTGGGAAATACTACAGTAATTTGTGGAATTAAAGCGGTAGGTTTACTGTATATATTACTAAGATTTGAGTTACTAAATTAGCTTCATATACTTAATAGATTGTAATATACACTTATAGTTCTGTTGATTAGGCAATCAGGTGTCATTTTTTTAGTATTTGTTTTCATTTCCCAAGTTTTCACCTTTGAGTTTTAGATAATACAACCCAAGTTTAATGGCTCTTAATTACAATTTATGAACATTCTCAAATGTGCTGAAATGGAACAGTTTAAAAAAATCCTCACCACCTTTACTTTTTAAAGAATTTGGTTGTAATTTGAGAAATTGATTTTTGGTGACATATTTTTATCTAGTGATGCCATTTAATTTGTGCAAATGTGTAGAAATTGCTCAAAAGAAAAGCTTGAGGGAATAATAGCTACTATTTACTGAGTATTTGCTATGTTCCAGGCACCTTATATTAAGTGTTTTACAGAATTATCCAGTTTAATCCTCAGAATAATCATTTGAAGTATTTCTCTCTTCATTTCCTATTTTACGTGACATTCAGTAACTTGTCCAGGAACATAAGGCTCGTAAATAGAACTTGTCTAACTCTAAAGCCTCTGCTTTTTTTACACTGAACTCTGAGTTACTTAACCTAAGTTCATTCAATAACTGGCCCAAAGTCTCTCAGCCAAAAGGTGTGGGTCTGACTTTTGAACAAGGTCGGTAATTCTAGGGCTTTTGCTCTTGACCATTATACCATCAATTCCTAAATCTGACTGTGTCAGTATCACCTGGAGTTTAAATTCAGATTCTTGGCTACCGAATAAGAGAATCTATTTTCTTTCTCTTAGGAAGAAAGGGTGGGATGGAAATCTAAAGAGCCCCAAGTAATTTTGATGAGTAGCACTATCATCAGCTGTGCTACACTGCCTTCTTGCCTTGCAGAGCTAGTGAGGAGTGGTCCAGTGTTCCTAGAGCCCCTGACATACGTTCCCAAGCTCATCTTCCCAGTAGATGCTCATGATATAGTTAACTAGCTAAGATGGTCTTTGGTAGCGCCTTCCATAACTGACTTCTTCACAATTTTTTAGTAGCTTCTTTCATAGGAAACATTTGTCTGCTTCTGTAGGAATTTGGAGCACCACCAACAGATGCCCCTGATAAAGGATATGTTGGTAAGTTAAATGGCTTCATAAATTTAATACAAATACTTTAAAACAGTTAATACTATTATAGTTAAATCTTAGTAGGTGAGTTGAAGAAAATTATTCATAAGCTTTAGACGTCCCTGAAAAGTTTTATGTATGTTTATGTTAGAAGATAGCATAATAGCAAGATACAGAATTTTGTAAATACCTTTTATCAAACTTGTTTGATCACTTTTGGTTTATACAAATGTCATCAACCAAGAAAATAGATTCTCTTAGGCAAAGGGCTGTAATTACAAACTTTTCTGTTCCATAAAGAATTTTCCTTTATACCACTATGTGATTTTTTTTAACTTGGACCATCTTTTCTTTATGGTAGGAACCAACATTTTAAAAATGCATAACAGTTGGTATGACTAGAGGGGCTGTCTGCTGTTACAGATTGGGGTATTTTGAAAGAAACCTAGAAACTTTTCTGAATAATTTAGGATTGAGGCTGTTTCTTAAACACATGCTTTTTTTTGGCAGGCGGTTATTTGTGTGGGAAAAAATAAACTTTAAGCATAAGATTCTCACAAAGATGAAAAAGAATATAATTGATGTTACAATGCTTTCCACTTGGAAAGCCTATCCATGCCTACAGTTGTCTTTGCCGTGGATTGATACTATCTTTAAAACTAAACGAGAGGTGAAATTTGGTTCATAGCTGCAGTTTCTTTCAGTTCCTAATGTGGATCTATCACCTCTGTGTTCCTGGAGATTTCGGTCTGGACCTCCTGGAGAAGAGGCCCAGGTGGCCAGCCAGTTCATTGCAGATGTCATTGAAAAGTAAGATCATCATGATAAAATGTGACTATCATTCATTTTAGAGTTTTTGAACTTTTATTTACTGTGTTCTATGTCTTCAAATCAAGTTCACAGGTAATTCAGAAAGAGGACTTATGTATCTCTCCAGGAAAGGTAAGAGGAATAAAGAAGCTATGAGCTTTTATTAATTCTGAAATTTTTTTTTTTTTTTTTGGAGGTACGTGGGCCTCTCACTGTTGTGGTCCCTCCCGTTGCGGAGCACAGGCTCCGGACGCGCGGGCTCAGCAGCCATGGCTCATGGGCCCAGCCGCTCCGCGGCATGTGGGATCCTCCCAGACCAGGGCACGAACCGGCGTCCCCTGCATTGGCAGGTGGACTCTCAACCACTGCGCCACCAGGGAAGCCCTGAAATGTTTTTTTGTGGGGGAAATTTAATTTAATTTTTTTTTTAAGTTTCTGAGCCTTGAAGGTTATCTTGATTGTCTAGCCAAGGGTGTGGCTTGTAAGTAGAAACAAATACTGCATTATAGCAATCAGAAGGCTTTAATTTCCACTTTGTTTAAACTTTTAGCTCGCTTGGGTTCTATACTGTGATCTCATTTGCCTCAACCATGATGGAAACATTTTGGATGCTTGCACCTTTGCTTTGTTAGCAGCTTTAAAAAATGGTAAGCAACCTTAATAAAAGGGAATATTCCTACTTATGTGTCAGAATGTTCCGTTTTGGTAAAATTTCTCAAATTTTTAAAGGTTTTTGTTAAGACTTACCTATCATTCATGTGTTTCTAAATTAAAGAAAAACATATTTGTATCTACTGTATTTGCCTTAATTGTTCTAAGATATATATTTAAAAAAATAATACTTCTGGACAAGTTTAATAGAGGGAAAAGTGAATTAATGAAGCATAGAACGCCTTTTTGTTTCTTTCACTAGAGTGAGAGACTGACTTTACATATTTTGCCTTTTTCTAGTACAGTTGCCTCAAGTTACTATAAATGAAGAAACTGCTTTAGCAGAAGTTAATTTAAAGAAGAAAAGTTATTTGAATATTAGAACTCATCCAGTTGCAACTTCCTTTGCTGTGTTTGATGAGTAAGTTAATCAAATGTATTAAAAGGTTGTATATTTAATTGAAGGGAGGACAAAGATTCTTACAAGTAGTAGAATTTCAGGTTGCTATTAACTTTTCTGGTTTCTAGTCTAGCTCCTTACTTAAGCTAAAATGCAGGTAGTGAGTTTAATTTGTACTTTTTTCTAAAATAAAATTTGTCCCATGGGTTGATAATTTATACCTTTTCATTTTTAAAATAGCACTCTGCTTATAGTTGACCCTACTGAAGAGGAGGAAAACCTGGCAACTGGAACCTTAACAGTAGTAATGGACGAGGAAGGCAAGCTGTGTTGTCTTCACAAACCAGGTATGCACTTTCCTTCCATTGCAGTACTAAACACGTAGATGAAAACTCAACATGAGCTTCTTTATATTAGGGAGGGCCAAATGGAACGTGGGATGTTTTACTGGTTTACATAATGTAAATTTACTATGGTTTCTTTGTTACTTCAGATGCCTTGCATTTTTATATTGTACGTCAGTGGTTCTTAACCTTCAGGAGGTCTTGTTAAAACATAACCTGCAAATCTTGAGACTACACCACTGGTTTATATTATTCACTTTTTTGGTTTTACGTCAATAACTTGACATGATGTAGATCATTTAAAAATAAGTGTTGGCACAATAATTTTTCAGGTGGAAGTGGACTGACTGGAGCTAAACTTCAAGATTGTATGAGCCGAGCAGTTACAAGACACAAAGAAGTAAAAAAACTGATGGATGAAGTATTTAGGAGTATGAAACCCAAATAAACCACCACCACATTTTCAAAACAGATTTGTAAAAACTGTATTTGTTACACTGTGCACAAACCTTTTATACTAAATAAATATCAAACTACATTCTTCTGAAAGATGTTTCTAGTATTTCTTAGGTCACTTCTGTATTATGTACAGTGAAACCATTTTTAAAAAGCAATGACTTAGGCAAACCCACCCTAATGGTGCGTTAAACCATTTCCCTGTTTTTATTTAAAAATCATAGGGTTGTGCTTCTGTATAAAGTTTGTATATCTAGCAATGTAAAATACTGACACATGTTAAAAAACAAAAACAAAGTAGAAACTCAGAATCCTTTTGATTCAATGCTCTTACGTTTTTAAAAAGAAAAAAGATAACGCAAGACTCAGAATTTTGGAGTGGTTGGCGTGCCTCTCTTCATTTTACTTTTTGACTGGCTGCCTGTATGCCGATGACGATGTAGCTGAGCTGTCTGTGCTGCTGCTGCCGCCGCCATAGCCATTTGATGCTGCAAGAACCGCAACTGCTGCAAAGCAGAGGGGAAAAAATCAAGTTAGGTTAAAGGTAGGCAGGTATGGAAGATGCTTTTCCTGAGAGTGATGAAAACAACAAAACTGAAAGGGAGAAAGCACCAAGGTAACAAAAAAGGACTATACCACATCAGGACAATGCACAGTCAAACAGCACCAGTGGCACAGAAGCCTGCTGCGGGCTTTAAAAATGGTTCTTGGTAAACTTGAAAAGTATTTGTTACTTTGCCTGGCCAGTCTATATTGCAGTAACTCAGCAACTTCAGTTACCATATTGTTGTATGATAGTTTATAGCAATATAAAACCACCCTGCAAATTAAAGAAAGTCAACTATAATATGCTGACTTCTAGAATAATGGAACAACATTCTTCAAAAACAGGTATGACATTTACAAATAGGAACACTGGTACACTTGCCTTTTTCTGCAGTACAGTATTAAAAAGTTAACCATTGGCACTTACAACTAACTATTTCAAAATGTACTGAAACCTATAAAAATGTATGTTAATGTGCCACCAGCACTTCAGGAAGGATTTTGAATTAGGAGAAGAGTATGACTTAAATGTACAAAATATTCAGTGCTCCAAGTTCACTCGCTAAAATTGTCAGACTTTTAAATAAAATTTGCTATTTACCAATTACTGTATAGTCTTAGAAGACAGTAGCATAAAACTAAAGTAAGGTATTTTGAAGTACTTTTGGAGCAGAGTATGTTTAAAAATGTAACCAGAGTGAAGTTGCTGGATTACTTGGATCTGTTGCTGCTGCTGTTGAAAGGCAGAGGAGAGCTGGAATCTCTGCTGAGGAAGGCTTTGCTCAGGTCTGTTCTCGGCAGAGCCAAGCTGAGACAACACTACAGAGAGGAGAAGGGGAAAGCAGGCCAGTCAGAAAGTTTGAAGGCTACCAGGGTTAGAAAAGGACAACACAGAAAATGAAATAATAGAAAAGTATCAGTATGATTAAGTATCAAATCACAGACATTTCAGAATAAATTTAGTACAGTCTCCTGTTAGTTGAGGGTACCACTGATGATAGAACTTCCTGGACATGGAAGAGAAGGGAGAGCATGTGGGCCAAAGCACTGTATCCCTCTCTTACATCTCAATGAAACTTGATACTAGTGCTATTTTGTTGAGAAGGCTTTCTAGCAAAATGCTGAATACAGTATGCTATTTTAAAATGTAACCAATCAGGTAGGAAATGGAGTGGGAGAAATCCCAACTACCATAAGGACAAAACTGGTAGACAAGTGGTAAAAGATTAGCAACAAAGGTGGTGAACCTTTTAGAGCTGAGTCAGGTCAGGGACAAGTTCGACTCTCTCATTGCTCAGTTGAGGACATTTCAGACCTGGATCGTTTGACTCAAAGCTTAAAAGTAATTAGTGGCAAGTCGAGCTAGGAACATTCTCATTTTTCAGCCTAGAGTTCTTTCCACTAAATTACACTACAGCTATTTTAGGAAAAAATAGCTTGTGGGGTAAAAGTTTATACTAATGAATTTCCATTTGGAAATTCACTGCCTCTAAATTAGAACTTTACATAAATTATTCCAAATTCGGACACTGGGAATTATATCGGGTTCTAAAGGCATCATAGTAAGTCCAGTGATAATTCAAAATGTTAACGTGTTCACTCATTAATCCTCAAACAGTATCTCAGTTTTCTTATACATGTGGCTTCTTTTAACTAAATGTAGAGTTATAATTGCCATCTTCAATTGATGAAATGATCTTCATTAAAGGTATATCTTTGCTGCACCATTTATTACTAGAAGTGGTGAGCAATCATTTAGTACAATCACATTTTTTTACAAGTGTCTTACAGAAGCTAAGCTACTTGACTATTAAGTCCTAATTCATACAACAAGCCACTGGAATGAGAAAAGATTGTGCAATCTGGAAAAATGCAGTCTCAATAACCCAGGAAAACTGAAAAGCTAACAGCTTTAGAAGCTTCCTAGTAAGTTGAGTAACTGTAAAATATTCCCAACAAAATTTAACATGAGGAAAACATTAACTGCTGTTAATATATGTAGGTCAAAGCACTTTAAACAATTATCAAAATAATGAAAAAAATCTGAGTGCCATCAATTAATAGTTCACACATTAAATATAACTAAAGTTTTTCCTTGTAACTGCGCAAGGAAAATAAATAGTTAAAATGGTGAGATCACAAATAGATTAGATACTTTAAATAAATTCAACATATTTAGTTATGAAGATACCAACCAGCTGCCTGTGACTGCATATAACTTCCTACTCCAGCAAGGTTAATAACTGCAGTGTGCTGAGCAGATAAGGCCTGTTCTTGACTGGTACAACTTTGTTCAGAACCCTGAATAAAAAGATAATACGTGACTTGTACAAAAATAAAAACAATTTTGGATTGGTGGAATTAGTATTTTATTCCTGTATGAAAAAAAAAATCAACATTAGTTTAGGTCTTGCAAAAAGAATGGCCTAAGGAAAAGACGTCAAAGGTATTTAGAATTAGCAAGAATAAGCTTATGGTATTTTGAAAGCAAGAAAATAAAACCTAATTTTCAGAACTGATACTGTATTAAAAATAATTACTAAGGCTTCTATAAAGCTTCATCAGAACTTTTTTTTTAATTGAAGTATAGTTGATTTGCAATATTGTGTTAGTTTCAGGTACAGAGCAAAGTAATTCAGTTGTATATATACACACACACATATTTTTCAATTATTTCCCCTTATAGGTTATTACAAGATATTGAAGGTAGCTCCCTGTGCTATATGTTAAATCCTTGTTGCTTATCGATTTTCTGTATAATAGTCTGTATATTTTCTGTATAATAGTTAACCCCATACTCCTAATTTAAGCGCCCCTGCAACATGGTAATCATACATTTGTTTTCTATGTCTGTGTCTGTGGGTCTGTTTCTGTCTGGTATATAGATTCATTTGTATTATTTTTTAGATTCAACATATAAGTGATATCATATAACATTAGTCTTGCTCTGTCTTAGTTCGCTTAGTTTGATATTCTCTAGGTCCATCCACATTGCTGTAAATGGCAGTATTTCATTCTTTCTATGGCTAATATTCCACTGTATATATATATATACCACATCTTCTTAAGCCAATTATCTGTTGGTGGCACTTGGGTTGTTTCTGTCTTGGCTATTATAAACAGTGCGGCTATGAACATGGGGGTGGCATGTATCTTTTCAAATTAGAGTTTTCATCTTTTCTGGGTATATACCCAGGAATGGGAGTGCTGGATCATATGGCAGCTTGGGTTTTAGTTTTTTAAGGAAACTCCATACTCTTCTCCGTAGTGGCTGCGCCAATTTACATTTCCACTAGCAGTGCAAGAGGACTCCCTTTTCATCTATTTAGGCCTGCCCATTTTTTGATAGGGCTGTTTGTTTTTTCAATATTGCTTCTATAAAACTTCATCAGAACAAGTTTTTAAAGCTTTAAACACTGCAACATAGTACTAGAACTTCTAGTGAGCACATTCAAGAAAAGGAAACAAAAAGGCATATAGATTAAAAAGAAAAAATAACTGCCCTTATTTGCAAATGGCATTGACTATCTAGGAAAAAACACCCTAATGAATCTACAAAAAAACTTCTAGAACAAATAAGTGAGGTCAGTAAGATTGCAGAACACAAGATCAACATACAAAAACATACAAAAACAATTCTGTATACTAGCAATGAACATATAGAAAACGAAATTAAAAACAATACCATTAACAATTTCCCAAGAATGGGAAAAAAAAAGGAAGGGAGGGAGGGAGGGAGGGAGAAAGGAAGAAAGGAAGGGAGGAAGGAAGGGAAAGAAAGAAAGAAAACTAAAGAAACTTAGGTGTAAATCTATGAAACGTACAGGTTTTGTATGCTGAAAACTAGCTGATAGAGCTAGCCTAGATAGAGACACACTGTGTTCATGGACTAGAAAACTCACACAGTCAACGTGGTAAGCCTTTCCCAAAATGACCTTTAGGTTTAACTCAATTCCTTTAAAAATTCCAGCGAAGTCTTCTGTAGATATAGATAAGATGATTCTAAAATTCATAAGGAAAGGCAAAGGATCTAGAACAGCTATAGAATTTTGAAAAAGAAGGATAACATCGGAGGAATCACTGTGTCTGATTTTAAGACTTACTATATATATATGTGTGTATGTATATATATATGTGTGTGTGTATATATATACTTAGTCTACAGTGATCACAACAGTATGGTACTAACAGAGTGACAGATATTAATACATAGATGGGTGAAACAGAGTAGAGAATACAGAAATAGAGCCACACAAACACAGTCAACTGACCTTTGACAAAGGTGCATAAGTAATTCAGTTGAGGAGGATGGCTTTTCTAACAAATGGTGCTGGAGCAAATGGACATCCATATCCCCCCATAAAATGAACCTGGACCAAAGTCTCATACCTTTTATAAAAATCAACTGAAAATGGATCATAGATTTAAATGGAAACTATAAGAAAAAACCTTTTGGGCCTAGGGCTAGGTGAGGAGAGTTCTCAGACTTAATACCTAAAGCACAATTCATTAAAAAAAAAAAAAAAAAAGATAACTCAGACTTCCAGAAGCAATTCAAATGTCCATCGATGGATAAATGGATAAACAAAATGTGATATATAAATACAATGAAATACTATTCAGCCTTAAAAAGGAATTTCTGACACATGCTACAACATGGATGAACCTTTTGGGTATTACGCTAAATTAAACAGGTCAGTCACAAATAGACAAATACTGTATAATTTCACTTATATGAGGTACCTGGAGTAGTCAAACTCACAGAAACAGAAAGTTGGCTAGAAGGAGGGGGAAATAAGGAGTTGTTTAATGGGTATAGAGTTTCACTTTTGCAAGATGAAAAAGTTCTGGAGATTGGCTGCACAACAATATGAATATACTTAATGCTACTAAACTGCATATTTAGAAATGGTTAAGATGGTAAATTTTATGTTACAGTATTTTAAAATTTTGTAAATAAAGTGCAAATCAAGAATTTTATATTCAGCCAAGTAATCCTTTATGTGTTAATAAAGAAAAATAGCTTTAAATATGTGCCCTTCCTGAGAAATCTAATAGAGGATGAGCATTATCCAATCAAGATTTGACTGGGTAATCTTTGGTGGAAGGACTGATAGTGAACATTACATATATTTAATTGTGAACTAAGAGAAATGATGAGGGTGGGACTCAACAATCAGTAATTTTTAGTTTCCCAGATGATTCCGAAGTGCAGCAAAGGTTCAGAAAAACCTGAAGTTCCTTCTACTACTTTAATTTACTTTAGTTCTTGTTCAATTTCATTTTGTTTGGCAATATACAAAGTATTTGTTTTTGTCTATCTTCGCTCTGTTCTATGCTTCAAGATAAAAAGAATATCTCTATTCTAATAGACACAAAATACTATCAAAAGAAGGATGATGACGGGGTAGAAAATACATGGCCTATAGAGGCAGAAAGACCTGGACTTGAATCCCTGGCCCTGCCACTCGATGTATGGTTGTGAGCAAGTCAGTCACCTGAATCTATTTCAGACTATGCAATATGCAAGATGGAAGTGACATCATCTATTCAAGTATGGCTGTTGTGAGAATTAGAAACAGGCACCCAATAACTGATAGCTGCTATTGTTAATGAAGAACCACACATGAAAAGTTGGTTCAAACAATCTAAATAAAAACACTTGAAATATGCTTGGCAGATACCAAAAAAGGTTATAATTCTATGATACAAAGCATATGGAGGGTAGAAAGGACATACCTGCTCCCCTGGCTGTTGAGGAATAGAAGTTGTGGGTTGCTGAGGTTGCTGTGGTGTAAACTGAGAAAGCTGCTGCTGCTGCTGCTGCTGCTGCTGCAGTGTGTTAAAAATGAGCGAGCCACCTGGAAGCTATTAAGTATTTAAGCAAGAATTAATTAGCCGATTTCAGATTATATTTCTTTATTCTACAAACATTTCTGGAGCATTCACTATGTGTCAGGCATTCTTCCAGGGACTGAGGAAACAGGTGAACAAAAATGGAAACAAAACAAGATTCCTGCCCTTAAAAAAAGGAACAATCGCTTTAAACACAATTTTTAAGTGCTGTTACTTTGGCTCTCAAATATGTTAGTAATCTCCAGTGTAAGTCTTTCTGCTTCAAGTTAATAGTTAGCTATCCAAATATACATACTGCTTTTATTTAACTGCTTTTATACATCAACACAAAACAGCATTAAATGCATTTGGAAGTATAAACAAGAAGCTAGTGATAATCAGAGATATATATTAAGAAAACTCGTCTCCCTAAATTCGGTCTAGCTTTGCCCTAAACCAGAAATGCATGCATTTTTATATAACATAGCTAGGAATTCCAAAGCTGAAAAGAAAGTGCATTAGATGTCCATATTTAGTTTGGAGACATTACTTGCTCTGTCATTCTGAATCTAAATTAATTAAAAACAAACAAACAAAACAAAAAAAACTTAAAAAAAAGAAGCATCCAGAAAATTCCACACTAAAAACTAAAACTATGCATTCCAAATGCATCAGGAAACAAATGGTTTTTCCACTTTACTCTATAGGAGTTTAAGTTAAAAGCACTTTGAAGTTTTGTGGGAAAGTCCAAGCGAATATCGAATACAGAACTCTTAGGTCTTTATAGTCAAAAAAGGTGTCTCGGGTCAAAAGCTCTATACCCAGCACAGCTCACTGTTAGGTAAACCTGGACAAAGCACAGGTCAAATGTTCCTTCCTCAATTAGGTAGACAGTAATAAATGTTGCAAAATATAATTTATAAGGTGGCTTTGCCCTTAATCCTTATTATCAGTGCTATTAAGGAATCCCACTCCTCTTAACACTGAGACTGATCCTTGTAGAAATTCCTACAGCAAAATGCAGGAAAGTTGGCTAAATAAACCAATGTGTCCATATCACAATTAGATTATTCTGCAATTAGTCTGTAAATACTGACACTGTTTGCATATTGTATACAGGAAATAAGTTTTAAGATTTAGTTCTAAGTGTATTTCCTGATTTATTACTTCTGAATATCAGGTTGGGTTGATCTGTTTGTTATTGTTATTTCCCAATAATCCATAGCTCTGCCATTCTTTGTCTCCAAATCTTTATATTTATGTCTACCTTTTCTAAAAATTCTCTGTAGATAATCCCATCCATTTTCCAACCTACTAGCTTAATACTGAATTCCATCCTTAAATGACCTAGCATAACACTCAGAATATTTTAAGTTCACAACATGTACTAAATTCTTTACCTACAATCTCTCTTTATACGTTAACATTGATAAAATGTGTTAAGAAAAGCCTCACTACTGGACACAAACTGTAATCTAACAAACATTTATTGACTGACTACTAGGTGCCTGGCACTGTGCCACAAAGTCATATTCTCCTCAGGAAAAGAACACACATACCTAATTTTAAAACTTTCTATTCACACAGAAAATCTACTATAAGCAAACAGCAATACCTACATGCATACATAAAAAGTCTGTTAAGAGAGAAATTATTTCTAAGTATACCTGCTGCTACTATTGTAGGCAAGTTATTTTCCTTGGCAGTTGTCAACTCTCCCCTCTGGAACTAGTTCTTGATTTGGCAGTGGTGCCAGAGCCAATGAAAGTGCAGTACATAGGATACCAATTCTTTCCCCTTATCTACTTGAACATGCAAAGGTAACCACACCCTTAGAAGATTCTGGACAACCTCAAAACTTCAAATGCTGATATGTACAAACTTACATGGTTAAAAACAAACAAACAAAAACTATAAAAACTTTAATAAAAAGCAGTTTCAGGTTTACCTGGAGTAGATTTAAGGGCCTGAGACTTGAAGTATTTTTTAAACCAAATGGAACACCTATTAAATAAAACTCATGGTTAAAACATGGAATTAAAACTTTATTATACTTGAAAGTATTTTATACTTTAGTATATAAAAATACTTTTAAGTACTTCCTGCACAGGTGCTTATTTTCTATATTTAAAAAATTTCTTATAAGCAAAAACCCCCCTATTTTCACCAATACCAAAGATGTGGGCACCAGATGTACACTATAATCTGTATTTCAGAAACTGAGACTTCTTTATAAATATTTTGACTGTTGGCTGGAAAAGTAATCTAGCAGTATGCAAACACCATAAACGTAATAAAACTATCACTGTTGTGCAAATACATTTCAGGGACTGGCATCTATTTATATTCCTCAGTGCTAAACAGCATATGATCATAACCCTATCTCTGAGAAGCAGTGTGCTCTGTGCCATTTTTTAAAGTACAAATGCTAATATTAATAATGCTAAAGAACGCTGCTGAATTTTGTGTGTAAGGATCAAGCTGAAAGTCAGGAAACGATGCTCTGTTAATTCTGAACTTATTCCCCCAAATCTGTGACACAACATGGAGCACATCATAAAGCAGGGGTTGGCAAACTCTTCCAGTAGGCTTTGTGGGCCATACAGAGACTCTCATATACTCTTTCTTTTGTCTTTTTTTAAAAAGACAAACTTTAAAAAATGTAAAACTATTCTTAGCTTAGATGTGGGTTATAGTTTGCTGATCCCAGTCTCAAAGTATGTATTGTATATATTTTCCTCACTAAATATACCAATTCGAACACTAGTTAAAAATGTATATGGTCCTCTAAGCAGATAACTGTACTAAAAAAGCTACAGGGCAAATAATGCACAGATGACAGTATGAAAGTCTTGTATAAGAAATGGAAAATGCATAATCAGATAAAAATGTGACAATACTGATATTCCCTCCAGGATTCTCATAAAAAAAAAAAAGACATAACTCCCTTTAAAGGTGGATGACATCTGTATCATGTTTTATAGCTTTCTAAAGGCACTTTCATATCACTTCATTTATTTCTCATAAGTACCAAATGAATTTAGAAATTTTCACTCCCATTTTAGAATAGATGAAACTCAGGCTAAGGGAGAAAAATTAAGTGACTGCTTTCAGACCCCACAGTTAGCATTTGGAGCCACAAGTAACTGGTAGAATTATATGTAAATATAAAATCCTAAATTCAACACTGATTCCATTTCCAGGGCTTCTGTCACTAGAGCATATTTATACATATTAAAATAAGAATATGAGCTAGAATTAGAAAATCACAGCAATATATTAACATGTTTAAATTATATTCTTTGGATTCTCTTTCTCTTAACTCATAGAAAGTTTCAGGTAAGTTTTTCTGACTATGCTGAGTTTACTTTTCCTGTTAATTTTTTCTCAGTAGTAAGAAATCGAACTGTTCTGAGATATAATACGTTCTCTTAAAGAGCATTTAAAAATGGCACAAGTCAGGACTTCCCTGGTGGTGCGGTGGTTAAGACTACGCGCCTGGGTTCAATCCCTGATCCGGGAACTAGATCCCACACGCATGCCGCAACTAAGAGTTCGCATGCCAGAACTAAGGGGCCCGCCTGCTGCAACTAAGACCTGATGCAACCAAATAATTAGTAAATTTTAAAAAAAAAGCACAAGTTATTAAAACTGTTTTTCAGTATATGTAATTATAATTATTACTACTACTGCAAGAAAACTACTACTAATGATGATGACAGCAAATATTTTTGAATATTTATCACATCTCAGGCATAGTTTAAGCACCTCATCTGTATTTATTCATTCAATCCTCACAATTATGAGGTAAAGTATTATTATCATCCACATTTATGAAGAAAGTGAGGCACAAAGGTAACTCTGTCATGATTACACAGTTAGAGTAAGCTGCACAAGCAGGGTTCAAATCAGGCAGTCTGGCTCCAGAACTGAGGCTTTAAATGCCATGCTGTGTTGCTTTTCTTGCTCACATATGTTTTCAAAATACATTTCCTTTACCTGGGACAGGACTACACTGACAATTATAAAAGTTACTTTTATAATAATCTTTGGAAGGTAAAGATAAAATTTGCAGAGACTTATAGGCTTACCAAGTTTCCTCACAGAGAAGTTCATAGTTAGATGGGTTTTTAACTCAAATACCAGAACTCTTAAAGCTTTTGAAAGGAAATATTTCCGACATAATACTTCATAAAATAAGGATGTTAAATGTTTAAATAATATCGTTAAATGGCATTTTTACATAAGCATGGACTTTAATTTTATTAGAGGTTATTATTTCTAATATTCTGACCTGCTTGAGAAGCTGCCTGCATTGCACTGGGCAATGCATTGGGTAGCAGACCTCCTGAGGGTAGAAGGCCACTCAAGTTTATTCCTGCAGGAGTTATGGCACCAGTGTTACAGCCCAGCATAGGGTTTGAACCACTCATCAAAGCTTGAGCTCCACTGCAGGAGAATAAGACAGAGCATTAAACTAGCACTATAAAAGGGAAAATCAGCCACATAATTCCTTGGATTAAAAAACAAACCACTAAACAAACACAGATATTTCTGTCTTAAATGTCAATTTGGAGGCTTAGTTTCATTTTTTTGCTAGAAAGTGACAGCAAGGTTGGCTAAAATTAAGTACAGTTTATTTATCAATTAAGTACTATATATTTATCAAGTACTATATATTTATCAAGTACTATATACTTAAAATATAATTTGGAAGAGTAATGTCCTAATCAATGGATTAAAAGATGGTAAAACAGAGGATAAACAGGAAAATCTAAGCCGCTGTCGATGTGTAGTAGTATCATCTTAGTGCATGTAATAGATTGATCACCTAAAATTAAAACATACTTGTTGAGATAGCTTCTATCCACATAGAAACTATTTTCTTTCAATTTCAATAATATGCAATTTGTTCTTAATTTCACAAATAAGAATTTCTTTAGATTGCTTACAGTATCTTAAAAAAAAAAAAAAATCAGGGCATCAATGCAAACTTACCAAACAGAGCCCACTACATTGATGAAGTTAAGTCCAGCAGAGTTTGCCATGACTTGGGTGGCCGTGGTTCCTGTAGTTATAGATGTTACCATGGTGGAAAGAGGAATGGTCGTTACAGGCATTGCCTGGCTCAGAGACCTTTGCTGCTGAGCAAACTGAGTTAACAAAGTGGGCTGAGGGGTGAAGCCTGAATCTTGGGGAGTAGGGGTAGCTGAAGGGGTAATAGGAGTTGAGCTCTGAGCATCAGGAGGGTGTGGGGTCGATGAAGGGGTTGGTGTAGGAGTAGATGGCTTAGGAGTTCCAGATCCTGCTCATTGAGAAAAATAAAAATTGCTAGTTTGTTATAAATGGCCAGTCCTTTTTAAAATAAGGTTAATGGAATCTTATTTAGCACTGACAATTTGTTCCAGTTTTTTTTTAAAGCAGTTAACTGCAAGTGTTAATTTCTACACATGATACATGAGTGTTGCTACACTCAATTACAATTAAGGATGCAGTATATCACCTACAAATCCCATCAGAGGTGCTATTACAGTAACAGTAAAAATATACGTTTGTATTCTACCACAATACCCATTTAAAAGTTAGTTTCCTACATGCTACCTTTGGCCTATAAAGTTTAAAAGGACTTCAAATTAATTTTTGTTATTTACGATTTCACTAATTTAGGACTTCACTTAGAAATATTGCTTATTTTCTGTTAACAGTCTGAGATAAACTCTGAACATATTTAATAAATTACATATGATTAACAATCATATTTGGCACCTAGATATACATATTTAATTCCTAACACATCAAGTTTATCCTGACAAACAAATTTTACAAAACACAGTAATAAAGCAAATATTTGAGAGATAATACTGCATCTTTAACAGTAACTGTGTACTTCTGTTTAAATGTAGAATGTATAGAAAATCTGTTGTGAATGAAGTATGCACAGTTTATCAACTTTAAAAAAAACAAAAACAAAAAACAAAAACCAAAAAAATAAAACCAAAAGCTCTTGAGGTGTTTTCTTTTTTAGCTTTCATGTCCTGCAGAAAGAAAGGAAAGAAATGTGAATGTCCAGAAGCTGTCACTCAACCCTTACTTAAAGTAACAACTGTGTGCAGTAGATTAACATAATCCATACCCACAACATAAGAAGTGTGAATAAGACTTTCAGGAAATTTATAAATTTTTCTTTGTGCAAAACAAGAAGGCAGAAAAATTACACCTTTTGAGCTATCAAGATGAAGATGTTTACATCTAATGCAAAGACCACCCTGTCACTGTGCAGTGTACTAAAACTTTCAGCACACATTAGTTATTTATTAAAAAATCTAAAAAACTGGAATGCTTTTTTGCAAGTTGGTACCTAAATATCTCAGATATTTACTAATTTGAAGAAATTCTCCCAAACTAACGCTAGAATTCTTGAATAACTCTTCTTGATGTTAAAAAAAAAAAAAAGTATTCAGTAGTAAAAATTACATTTTAATATCTTCAGGTGCTTTATGATCATCCCACATTTTAGTAACTGATAACAATTTATAAGAGTGTAAGAGTGTTATTGAAAAATCGGCTTTCAGTTTACTGTATCACCACCTTGGAACTAGTTGGCTTCTTACATTGACAAAGATAAGACTGCAGCAACAACTCTTATGACTTTTTTTCCATATCAGCTGCATAGTTTACATAAAATGTAAAATGCCCAAGGGTACACTGGAATAAAAAATAATTTGGACTCTTATTGCCACATTTAACTACCAGATTATTTTTTTCAGGAGATGTGTAGGTTGCAAGTCTATAAGAAAGGTATACACAAGGTGCATACATAAATACAGAAAAACAAATACAATTACAATAAACATGTAATACATACAGTCAACAAGAGATTGGCATGAAGCGTCTCAAAATTTATACATTTTGGGTAGACAGTACATTCAGATTTCACTATTTCACTGGTCAAAAAGAGGCATCTTAAGAAACACTAATGCAAAAGCTTACAAAGAGTTAATGAAGAATTTAAGTTATGACTCACTTTGTGATGAACTGGCAGGTGACAGGGCAGCTGGAGAAAGCATGCTAACTTGATTGAGATCCATGGATGACTTCCGAGAAAGACTTGGTGGCTTAGAAGCAGGAGGAGGAGTTGGAGATTTAAGAAAGCTGCTGACCTGCTGTGGTGTAAAATAGTTACCTAGAAGAAAAATATACACGTTGTTTCCTAGATTCACAATTTAAAACTCTGAGTAAATCAAAATATGAGTAAATGGATTACGATCATCTGTTGTTTCTTACTCTAGATTACAAAAAACTAAGGAATGTAATACCTGAGGAACTATTTCCTGAGCTTGAGGGAAGTTTGATGGGTGGAGGTCGATGTTTTACTCCCTTCCCCAATACTGAAGACTGAACTGACAGGGTCTCAGGCTGCTAAGACAGTGACATTAAGCATACTCATTAAAATTAAGGTCAAATCAGAAATTCACAAATTAGTAACACTATTATAACCCCTGGATGAAAACACAGTTTAAAAAAGTGCAATGTACTTTTAATGTTTCTAGATTGGGTATTACAGGTGTTTCAAAAAAATGTAATTCCACATAAGGAGATCCATGAGATAACTTACAGTATACACAGGATGAAGGCAAGATTTCTGAGTAATAAGGTGGGGAGAAAGTTTGAGGGAGAAGAGCAGAGTCAGATGACAGCAAAGCTTCACCCTTAAATTGTCTCCAGAAAAACAGTAACTGTTGACGCCAGGTGGGTGATCAGTATACACAGATGTTCATTACACTTTTTGCTCTACCTCTGTGTACATTTGAAAGTTTCCATCATAAAAAGTTAATAAAAAGAAGATCAAAAGTAAAAACAAAACTAAACAATACCCCTATCCCTCATAAAACAGTCCTTAACATTTCTCAGATTCCTTGAGAACAATTAGGCAGAAAAAAGTAACAGCGCAAAAAAAGCTAAGCAAACACACTTCTGTTTCCTTCCCTGGAGAAGGCTGACTCAAGCTCGCTGAGCCACTGGAGCTATGCGACATCTTCACTGGACATTTGGCTTCGTTCTGGACCAGTTCCTGGTACTGACTGACTACTCTGAAATATTAGGGGGAAAACAGGTAATGATTAGCTAACTATTTTAAACATAAATTTACTACATAGGAAATAAATAGTAACTGTTAATGAAACAAGTTCTATCAAAAATAACATAAAAATTAAAATTAGACAATTTATCTTTGATAAAAGCACATTCTTCTAATACTTTCAATAACAAGCTAGTGCTGAAAACATTTTGCTAATTAACAATCTAAAGATAACTTGCAGTATCTTGTCTCTAATACAGAAATTACAGGGATTATTTCACCAATAAGTAGCCAAAAGAACTACCCATTGACTCTCCCTTATATTCTGATTAAACTATTACCTAGAAATCATTTTCCTTAGCTACTGTAGATACATCTAAGTTCTCTTATTTAAAATAAAGCTACATTTTAAACATTATCCTTTTAGTTGTTATTTTCCTAATTCTATTTAAAAATCCTAGTAATACCTAGGCATAATTAAAATCAAAGCTTTAACTTCGAATGGAGTAGTCTCTACCCTACAAGAGTGAAGTTTATCATATCCATCCAGATCACAAATAAAGATGCAAATATTTTTACCTCTCAGCATCAGTCTTTGATCCAATAATGAACCTAAATTGTTTTTAAAAAAAGAAGAGAAAAGTATTAGATAGACTTGTTTTAAGGAGCCCTGAGATTACTTTTGAAGACTTCCATATTTTAGTGACAGTAATTTTATAAACTGAATTAAAATCTACCAAGGTATCATGAAAACAAAAATTTTAAAATACATTAAAAAATAGGAAGCAATGACCAAGCTCTGCATGCATTACAAAATAATTCTGTGAATAAGTTGGCTGATCTAATTTAAAGGAGATTTACTTTGGCAGAAAACCTATGTTTCAAAACAAAATCTGGGCTGAAAGTTACCAAGTGCTATACACCCTTACAAGTGTCTGTCCTACAGCAATATTCACTGAACTACCGTGTACAAAGCCTTTGGCCTTCCTCTCACTTTAACCTTTGATTTTGGAAGACATTATTAATGTCTATATAGCAGGCCCTTAAAATATATTTTAGACGAGGAAGATGGTTTATCATCAATTTAAATAAAAAGTCTTTATCAAGTCTTAAAAGAGTTTGACATTTATATGATTTCTTAACGTATTAAAATAGTTTGTTTATTTTTTAATTACCAATTTGAATGATCATCTGTGGAGAAGCTGAAATATAAAATGTAAAAAAAGAAAAACTTGGTTAATGCAGCTCAAACTTTGACTTTATAGCTACTAAATCAAGTAATTTATGAATATGGGAGAAGGACTAGAAGGTAATAAACAATGCAGCATTTCTGCAGCAACGTCCTGATGTAAAAGGCAAAAAATTCAATTCTCTTCTTGTCAAATCTAATCAGTTGGCTTTTTGAACAATTTTTTTTTTTAATGAGAGAACATATGCCCTTGTGTTTGAGAAAAGTTAATAACTATTTAAAATGACCAATGTGTATCTTTAAAGGGAGGACTACAAAATATAGCTAATCGAAATACCTGATTTTTCTACTTAGCATACAAAAATAAAAACTGCTAATGTGAAAAAATTAGCTGAGGATTGATTCCCTGACTGCTGTTTCCTCCCATTGACTTTTACTTCGGTATTGGTGAGGTTACTCTTTAAAATCCATTTTTCTGCCATGGTTTCAATTAGTATTTTGTAAGGATTTAGCATAGAGCTGGCCCCTGCTTTTTTCTGCTGAGGTTCTCTTTATTTTTCCTTCTTTTCAAAACAGCATCGACTTGATTAAAAAGCAGAACTAATAATAAAACGAACAAGGAAAACAAAACTAAATACGGGTACCTTGTAGTAAATACATGTAGCCCGTAAGCTTAGGAGTATCAACTTCCGTTGGCGCTCTATATCTGCAGATTCTGCATCCCCAGATTCAACCACCATGGAATGAAAATACTTGGGGGGAAAATATTCCAGAAAAGTCCCAAAAAGCAAAACTTGAATTTGCCACGGGCTGGCAACTATTTACGTAACATTTAAATTGTATTTATTACTTATTTACATAGCATTTACACTGTATTAGGTATTGTTAAGTAACCCAGATAAAGTATATGGGAGGGATGTACAGAGGTTGCAAACACTACACCATTTTGATATAAGAGACTTGAGCATCTGCAGATTTTGGTATCCAAGGGGGTCCTGGAACCAATCCTCTGTGGATACCAAGGGACAACTATATATGTACTTCTAGAGCCAGTAACTACATTAAGCACTGAGTCTGTGTCCTTACAGGCAGTGCTGAAATATCAAGCATTTTTAACAGCTTTTACATTTAATTTACAGTAAACTTGCTTCCCATTTAAACAAACTATTGCCCGGAAGCACTTCATGCTCACAGAGAGGTTAAAGTCATAAGTGGCAACACATAAATATACCAAGAGGGATATCACGGGCATATCTTTCAAAGCAAATATAAGAATAATTTATAGCACAGGTTTTTTTGTTTGTGTTTGTGTTTTTTAAAGAAATTATTATTTCAAAGAACTCTTGGACAGCATGGTAACTACAATTTAAGTTTACTTAGGTCTGCTGCCAAATCTAACTGGAGTATTTAACTAACAAAACAGGGAAACTTTTATTCATTAATAGTTCATCAGTAGTTGCTAAATACATTCTGATGACTTATTTTGTCAACTGCCTGTGTTTAACAGAACTCACTGGGATGGAGACATCTGACTGTCACTCTCTTCATCTTCTTTACATGGCTGTATTTTACCATAGTAAAGTGGATCACCAAGTGACTGCAAAATGGTCAGCTTTGTTTTCTGATATGGATTACCAGCTTCACATTCAAATATATAGTCATCTTTTACATCCTGAAAAAGACCGAGCATCCCAAATAAATACCTTCTCCAGTAAATACATAGTCAGAATTAACACAAATCAGGAGTAAATGACACACTAATTTACATCTTGCAATAAAAAGACACACGGAACATAGTCCTTAGAGAAAAAAGTCTAAGGGAAAGAAGCCCAGGATTCTTTTTTCAACATGGTACTTTGGGAACAAGAGTTTCAATGGGATATTTAGTTAACGAAGCCCTAGTGAATGTCAGAATTTCATACACTGAACATATGAATGCAAATATTAAATACTAAAAGGATAAAACTTTCAAAAGCAAACCTGTTTCTATTTGTCATTAGTCTTTTTGCTATTGCACATACCAAATATCTCTCATGGGACTTCCCTGGTGGTCCTGTGGTAAAGAATCCGCCTTCCAATTCAGGGAATGTGGGTTTGATCCCTGGTTGGGGAGCTAAGATCCTACATGTCACAGGGCAACTAAGCCCACGCACCACAACTACTGAGCCCACATGCTGCAAACTACAGAGCCCACGCGCCCTAACTACAGAACCCACGCACCACAACTAGAGTGAGAAAACCCGCATGCCGCAACTAGAGAGAAGCCCGTGTGCTGCAACGAAAAGATCCTTCATGCCACAACGAAGATCCCGCGTGTCGCCAACTAAGACCCAACACAGCCAAAAAGAAATTAAAAAACAAACAAACTCTCATTTCACTCCTAGATTCACATAATTAATTATGCCACAAAATTAAATATGCCTTTAAGAAGTCACTGCAATTAGAGAGACATACACAAAACATTTCTCTTTAAAGATATCCTTAGAATAACTTACTAATTATTAATTTGAAACAGAAAACAAATCAGAACTACCAATAGGGGACCAAAACAAAAGTAAAAATGCAGTTATGCCTTAAAATTGTCCCTAGAATGGAAACCATATTTTATGAAAAACAAAACTAAACCATTGTTCCTTTTTTTAATTCACTAAACTCCCAGAAAGTTCTTAAAAACAAACAAACAAAAGAAGATCCCAAAATAAAGGCTACTGTACTTTATATGTCTAATAAATTCAGATCCCAGATTAGAGACAGCATCATTAGAAATGGAGACTGCAACGGTTACTTACATGGGCTGGCCAGACTGTTGGTTGTGAGTCATCAGATTTGATAGATTTTTCCACTTTGGCATATTTTTCCACCTAAGCAATCAAATCAAGAGACATCAGATATAATGAAATCAGTATTATGACCAAAGAGAAAAACCTAAGTGACTTAATACAATACACTGAAACGGGGCAGGACCCTTCCCCAACCCGACCCCCGCCCCGCCCCCCTGCTTTTGTCTGTGGAAAAACTTTAGTCAAAGAATAAGTTTAATCAGAGAAGTGAGAAAATGCAGAAACAAAGGAAAACAGTCAAGGAGACCAAAGAATAATAGTTTAGTCATGGAGCAAAGTCAAGGCCCGTTAGTTCCTCCTCAAGGGCTATAGATAATACTCCGAGCCCTATCCTGTGAGCTGTCTTGTAGATACTGTAACCCCACCAGGTGGAAGAAGTCAACTACATGATGACCAGGCTGTAGCCATAACATAAGTTGCCACGATTCCGAGAACTAGCCTCAAAGAAATGGGAACAAACTGACCCTAGAAGTGAAGATTAACTGTCCCTGAAACAATCGAGATGATGCTGGTCAGACCACTGATGACCAATTTCAAGACGACTGTCAGAGCTGACTGTACTGTTTCTGCATGTACCCCTCCCTCCGTGTATAGAAACTCTTGCTCCGATTGTCAGGAGGGGTAGTCGGCCTTTGGACAGGCGCCTGCTCTCCCCCACAGCTGCTGGCATCCAAAATAAAGCAAACTTTCCTTTCCACCAACCTGGCCTCTTTACTGGCTTTTAAGTGGTGAGCAGCTGGACCCCACTTTCGGTTACTATACTTTTTAGCACAAGAATTCTTGAATCGCTAATAACACCAACTACTTATGCTTAAGTAGTTTAAAATTCTCCTGATATATATTCAATTAGACCAACTGGTTTTACAAATAAAATGAAATTAGAATCTCTTTTGCCATTAAACAAGTGTAATAAACACAGCTGCTGTTTTGGACAGTGCCTCTTCTTTATGCTCCATAAGGTGATATCACATTTGACTTTTAGGAAAACTGGGATGTCAGAGAGGTGATTAGGACCAGGATCTGGATCATTTCCTCTGGCTGGGTCTTTAATGGAACAGGAATTGTCATGTAACAGTGTGGACAAAACTAGGAAGAGACTAGGGAAGTTATATTAGAACTGGTAAAAATTTTTGTAAATCTTTTCCATTTTCTAGTCAGACTTGAACCACATATTCCACGTATCTCCTACCAGTCTGTGTGAACCAAAAGTTCTCATCTTCCTGGTAACCATGATTCTAAGAGTAACAGATTCACTTGGGCATCTGGTACAAATTCAGATTCCCATATCCCTCCCCTGGAGGCCTGATTCAGTAAGCAGGTCTGAAGTGAGGGTTTAAGTGTGTATGTTTAACTGGTATCCTAGGTGCTTCAACAGATCGAGTTAGGCTGAGAAACTTTTTATTAGGGCTTTGCTACTCAAGGCATGGTCTGTGGACTCCAGTGCCACCAACCTAGGAGCTTTTCAGTATTGCAGGATCTCAGGCCCTAGCCCAGACCTGTTGAACTGGAACCTGCATTTTAACAAGCAACCCATGTGATTCTTACGTACATTAAGGTTTTGGAAGCCCTGCGTTAGATATCCAGACTGCCCTCCAAAGCTAAATCCCACACTTTGGTATTTACACTAAACATCTCTTCTCAGGCCACGTTCCTTGAAGGGCGCATAAGTTACTGAAAGGTAATGTGGCTTACTCTCTTGAGCTGTATGTACAGTGTACTTCTGATGCTTTTCACAATTTTTAAAAAATCAAAGGTAATAAGAATTATACATGTGCTAGCCTGGGAAGGATGCACAGAGCAAACATCTGTTAAAATAACCGACCAATTCTAAAGAATTGAGTGAATAATAAAAATAGGAGAAATGGGGAAACAAAAGAAATATGGAACCTCCCATCAAAAGATCTCTTTCCTGTCTTTGCTCATTTATAGTTCATGTGTTTCATGGGCCAGCAAAGAATACCACCCAAGGTTCCTAATCTTGGCTACTGCTCCAATATTATTAATTTTTAAATTTAGCCAGTGAGAAAAGAAGCATTATCAGGAAATTATGATGAAATATTATGAAAAAAATCAGTCATTTTATGCATATTATGTAATATGTACCATCTTTTTACACATTTTGAAATACTTTGGTTATTATTCCTGCTCTAAACACAGACCTGTATTAAGGAGTTACATTTTTAGACAAGTTAATGTGAAAACAGAATAGCTGCTGAAAATGAGCAGCTGACGTAAGAAGAGTCTTAGCACAAATTGAGAATGAACTAGTGGTTACCAGTGGGGAAAAGGAATGGGAGAGGGGCAATATAGGGGTAATGGGGAAAAAAAGGGTTATTATGGGATTATATAAAGTCATATGTGTGAAACTTCTGAAAACTGTAAAGTACTATAGAATTTAAAGAATCTTTCATTCAATAAAATAAATAAATAAAATAAAAAAGAAGTAGTAAGAGTGTTTGTTTTCCCAAAGTTTAAGCTACTATTAGTCAAACTTAGGAACCTTACATGAAAGGACATGCAATTCATGCACTGACTTACATCCACTTCAGAAGGTATGGCCAAATTACAGGGACTCCGTTTCCACATATCCACACACTAAAAAATTAAAAAGAGTATAAATAAATACACTGAACACTGAAAATAAGGCAAGGCATTTGGCAGAATAATAAGCTTCATTTAAAAATATATACTTACGTTTCCTGCTTTAGAAATTTTGAGGTCATAATGCTGACCTGCTTTTCTTTCCTTTCTTTTTTGTAAGAAATCAAGTAATTTTAGCTGAGGAGGAGGTGGACAATGAGACAGATCTTGCTGCCGATTCAGCGAGGACCTGGAATATCTCTTGAAACACCTGAAATATTAAGAGATTGAACTACAGAAAGCTAATACAAGAAACTCAGAATAAACATGGTTTAAGTTAGTAGGTGTTAAATGTGTCATTAAATCACAAATATCCGTAGAACACTGTCACTTGCCAAGGAATGTTCTAGGCACTGGTGAAATAAAAATGGACACAGGACTAACAAAATTCCTGCTACCACGGAGCTGACAGTCCGGAAGTGAAGACACACCTATACAAGTAAACAGGTCCCATCGTTCCAGATGACAATCAGCAGTAGGAGAAAAACCAGGGTGCTGTGGTGGGTACGTGATAGAGAGGGCAACATTAGGGCAGGGAAGGACTCTGAAGAAATGATGCGTGAGCTGAGACATGACAAGAAGGGACAAGCTGTGAAAGGATCAGGGAAGGAACAGTTGAAGCAGAGAGAGAGAATTTTAAAAGGTGCTGAGGCAGGAACAAAGTTGGCTTATTTTTAAAACAGAAAAATGAAAGTAGGACTAGAGCATCTGGGTCCACACAATGGGAGATGAGGTCAAAGAGCAAGGCAGGGGCCTTGCAGATGAATGATAATGCGTTTAGAGTGAATGTGAAGTACAATGGGATGGTTTTAGAGGAATTTAAGCAAGTGGTGGCGTGGTTGGCTTTGAGGTTTTCAAAACATTACTGTGGTTTGCTTACATGGCGAACAGACCAGAAGCGAGCGAAGGTGAAGTAGGAAGACCAGTTAGGAAGGATTTTATTGCAGAAGTCAAGATGAAGATGATGGTGGCTTGGCTTAAGGCACTGGCAGTGGGCGTGGAGAGATGTGGACAGAGATACTAGGAGACTTTATAGGACTGCTAATGGATACAATTTGGACTTACTTCACTATTTCCAAAGCTGCACCTTTTCCCCAGAATATATTATTTCCACAGTAAAGCAGGGAATTTAGAAAATGGGTGGGTTATTTCAGCCCCTTCAAACTTGAAGAAGATCCAAAGTGGGCAACTCAAACAATTATGCAAAGATAACTTAATGATGAGCCTACTATAACTGCAGACCAAATTAATATGCATTCTTTTACTTTATTAACTAGAAGAGATAGCTAAAACATTCTAAGACAAATTACCATGTTATAAAAAGGCATTTAGTTAGAAACTGACTTCTCAAAATGTGATCATTTTCCCAGATCTCTAAAAGAAATTACAAATTGTATCGTTAAAGGTAATGTTAACAAAAATTAAACTGGTGTTAGGAAGTGACAAATTATTCTTTCTGCTCATACCTCAGAATTTCTATCTTTTTGGTGAACAAACTCTGAATTTATAGGTAGTTTGTTCTTCAAAAGAATGCAGAAAATGCATCACTTCAATATAAAGCAGAGTACATGTTAAAAAAATCCTAATTCTTACACAATAAAAGTATTAAAGACAATTAAAAATCCAATTTTAAAAAATCAAGGATTTCCCTGGTGGCACAGTGGTTAAGACCCCACACTCCCAATGCAGGGGGCCTGGGTTTGATCCCTGGTCAGGAAACTAGATCCCACATGCATGCTGCAACCAAGAGTTCGCATGCCACAACTAAGGAGCCGGCGTGTTGCAACTAAGCAGCTGGTGAGCGGCAACCAAGGAGCCGGCGAGCCGCAACTAAGACCCAGCACAAATAAATAAACAAATAAATATTAAAAAAAAAAAAAAACCAGAGCACATTTATTCTTTAAAGGGAAAAGATACCATAAATGGCAAAATTTAGAGCTACTGCTCTAGTTCTCTTTTGGTTTATCCTTCCACAAAGGTAATTACCGTTTCATTGGGCGCGTGTTCATCTTTTGCTTGTTATAGAGCAGCCTGTTTGCAGTGCAGGTTACAGCTACAGAAGGATCAAGACACAGTGGTTCAGCTGTAGCTAGAATCAGTTGGCTCTCAAGCAAAAGTTTGTCTTCCTGAAATATGTAAGAGCATATACCAATACGAGATTTAAGATTTTTAAATCATACATATCACTTAATCTAGAGATATTCCTTGGAATATTTCTGCTAAGGGGTACAGTAAAATACAGTATTTCAAGTTCCAACCTAAGTGTGTAAACTTTAGAAACCTGACAGCATAATGAAACTACTCATGGAAATTCAGTAATTGGTACAAAGTGGTCACATTTTAAGAATGCCTATCCATTAGCCCAACGAGTATTTACTAAGCACCTACAATGTGTAAGACACTGTTCTAGGCGGGGGCGGGGGGGATAAAGTCCTCTGTCCCCACAAAGCTTACAGGACCAAGAGAGATGACAGCACGTTCACTAACTGGGAGAACACGGTCCCACTGTACACGCGGCTTAACTTCATCTCAAGACTAAAAATGACTCCACTAATACCGCATAAACTATATACACCAATTCCAAAGTTGATACAGGCTCTTTACCAGTGTCATTGAACTTACGTTACTGAATCCTATTTTGTCTATTTGTTTTTTGCTTAAACTCTGAAACATTTTAACGGCTATTAACTAAATTTTTAAAAAGTCAAATGAATCAATTAATTACTGCTGACTAAAAATTTTTTCAAAAAAGAAACATTGCGGGCTTCCCTGGTGGCGCAGTGGTTGAGAGTCCGCCTGCCGATGCAGGGGACATGGCTTCGTGCCCCGGTCTGGGAAGATCCCACATGCCGCGGAGCGGCTGGGCCCGTGAGCCATGGCCGCTGAGCCTGCGCGTCTGGAGCCTGTGCTCCGCAACGGGAGAGGCCATAACAGTGAGAGGCCCGCGTACCGCAAAAAAGAAAAAAAAAAGAAACATTGCTTCTTTCGCTAGATCTATTCAACTTCTTATGGAAATTTTCAAAAATACACAAAACAGAAATATAATGACACCCACGTACCAACACCCAATTTTATTTAACAACCGCCCCTAACTTGTTTTCTGTTTTTCTTTGTTTTCCTGGAGTAATTTTAAATACATTTTCAATGTTGTATTATTTCATCTGAAAAATCCTTCAGGACGCACTGCTAACTGCTAAGGACCTCTAATATCCAGTCTAGATAAATTCCCATTATCTCAAAAGCGTATTCTTAGTTGGTTTGTTTGAATTTGAACTCAAACAAGGCCTACACATTGTATTCGGTTTTTATCTCTCAAACATTTGTTTAAAAAAATTCTGTAAGGATCACCTCTTCCCCCATCTTTTTTTCTTTTCTCATGCAACTGATTTGCTGGGATTTGAGCAACTGCTTCCTCAGGGTATCATTTAACTGGGTCTGGCTGGTTGCTTCCTCATCCATGTCATTTAATGGTTTCTCTTACTCCATAAATTACTTTTAAACTGTTAGTTAGATGTAGAGGCTTGATTTAAATTAAGGTTCTATTTTTTAAACAAGAGCTCTTCAACAGTACTACTGTATACTTTCTCGTGCGCCACGCAAGGAGGCACACAAGGATTGACTGTCCCACTTTTACACCAGATGGTTTAGTCAGACTATAGGTTTTTCACATCTAAGAAATACAGACATCTAGATTCATTAAGACTTCCAAGTTGATGACATTTTAAAAAGTCTATCATTTCTTTTACACTTGTTAGCTGAAATTTTTCTTACGGATTTTCCTTGAAAAGGCAGAATAAAGGCTTTGGTCTCTCCCATTATTTACCAATCTTCAGAGTAAGAAATCAATGCCCTAAGAACCTCCAATGATGACCAGTGAGTTTTTGAATATTCTTTTAATAGCTTTTAACCTTCTTGTAAACAAAAAGATTACAGCCCAAACTACAACACTTGATAGTTACTGATGAACTGGATCTTATTTTATAATCATATTTCACAGCTAGAATAATTCTCATTATTGATATTTTACTTTAACTATCGTCTTTATAGTGACAGAGAAATAAGTGAACACTCTTGTGAGTGGGCACCTCATATATACTGAGCCAGCACTGGAGGACTAACTGGCTATTCTCCAGGTAAGAGACGTCCCCTAGGACTACAACCAGTATGGATGGCAAAAAAGACAAGACGAGCTAGGTCTGCTTTAGAATCCTAGATGACAGAAAATCAGCATCTATTTGTATCCACAACAAAACATTCTGTTTGAGAGGGGATACAAAACTATGTTTCACATTGGGTGAGGTCAGATTCACCCTATTATACTATGCCCTAAAAGCAACTGGGACTGAACTGTTTTAGTTCCTTGAGGGATTACTGCATCTTTGTAGAGACCCTTAACTTCTAAAGCTCATAAATCAATCCCAAACTTTACTCATAGATAGAATTATGAGCAGAAAATATCTTTTGCTTAACTTAGTAAATATTGTTTCATCCTATATATTACTGTTTGGGATTAAAAAACAGAACTAACCTGCGTCCATTTATGGTTATCACTTGTTATTGAATGTACATCACAGATTAAAGTCTAGAAGAAATAAAAGTTAAAAAAACACATTAATGTATAGGTATACAAACATATGAAGACATTTAGTAAGTAAAACTCCAAATAAAATCTGAAATAATACTTCTTAATTAAACATTCCTTACCTGCATTGTTGGACGTAAGAGAATGTGCCTACTTTGGTAACCAGGGGATTTCATGTTACTGGACTGCCTGTAGTCACGTATTTCTGCTACGACACATCCACAATGAAAAATATTAACCTGTTTTGAGTGAAAATATATAAGTAGATGTCATTTTTCAAAAGCCTAAATAAGTGGGTTTATACTGAATGTTTCAGGTTCTTTACATTCTTATGTAATGTTTCTGACCACTCACATACTCTTAAATGGAACTCCTTGGTGGATTTACCACCATATAAACCCTTTAAAAGCACCTGTTTATGTTCATCACGACTCAAGAAGCAGTTTAAGACTGTTTAACTGTTTGCTAGTAATAGAATGGCATCTGGCATTTGTATACTGTTAATGTTACAGATCACTGGTATCGCTGTTCTTTTTTTTTTTTTGGCTGTGCCATGAGGCTTGCGGGATCTTAGTTCCCTGACCAGAGATCGAACCCGCGTCCCCTGCACTGGGAGTATGGAGTCTCAACCACTGGACCGCCAGGACGGAAGTCCCTGCTTTTCTTCTTGACACTCACTGGCTCACTGGTGTACTCTGCTAACCCTGTCATTACTATAAATTGTCAATAACCATGCCAGAGTTTCAGCTTATAGATACAACTGCTATATTTGCTCTGCTAAAATTTCCAGAAGATAGGCTTTACTAATAAGAGGAAGAAAGCTGACATTAATTCAAATAATAATCTCTGTTAATGATACTGTTTTTTTGTCCTTTTTCTAAGTCCAAAGGTAAGAATCTGTCACTCAAGTCTTGCTAATTATCACTTGCCACAGTCGCTTATGGTATTGTGTGTTTTCACCATTCAGAACTTTTAGTGGGTACTGTGACCTCCATGTTGTCAATCATTATTATGCTCATGCTTTTTAACCAACATTTACTGAGCCACGACAATGTGAACTGTGTGTCACGCACTATCCAAGAAGCTTCATAGATAAAAGTGGTGAGATACTTGCTCTCAGTGTGGTAAGACAGGCAGTAAACATGTAAACAAATAAACAAGGTAGCTTGAGACAGTGAATGCTACAGAGGAAATAAAACAGGGAGGGGCTTAATTTAGACTGTGTGCTCAGACAGAACTCTCTGAGGGAGTAATTTTCAGCGGAGACCTGAATCACAATAAAGGGCCAGACGTCTGGGACAGATGAGCACAAGAGCAGACAGAAGAGCAGATGAATAAGACAGGTATAAGCTTGGTGTGTTTTAATATGGAAAGAAGTCACGGACGGCTGGAGTGTAGTGAGTGGGGATGAGAACCAGGAGGTGAAGACACACAGAAAGGCAGGTGTGTTGTACACTGAGAGGACACTGGAGAACTTCAAACAGGGAACTGTGTTGTTGTTGTTTTCTGTTTTTGTTTTGCAAGCTTAATCTGGTTGTCTGTGGAAAACTGATTTCTAGGGTTCCAGAATGAAAACAGGAAGTTCAGGAAGGTAACTATAGAAGGTCAAGACCATATATTTTGAAGGTACAACTGACATTTGCTGGTGGACTGAATGTGAAAGGTGAGAGTATAGTTATCTGTCAGATTGGAAAGACTGGTAATAGAACCGGTTTGGGAGGTAAAAATAAAAAGCTCTGTTTTGTCATGGTAAGTCTGAAGAACCTAATCTACATCCCAGTAAATATGTATATTTGGAGCTTGGTGGGATGGTCATTGTGATAGAGATAAGCAAGGGATTAACTGTTATTTTTAAAAACTCATTAAGCTGTTTGAAATCATCCAGGGAGAGGGTGTTACTAAAGAACAGAATCCCTAGGGCTGAACCCTGAACGTATTTATGGGGGAACAGAGATGACAGCAAAAAAGACTGAAAGACTAGAGGGAAGAGAAAAACCAGAGAGGTGATGTCTCAGAAGCCAAAAGAAGGGTGTTTCAAGGAGGAAGTAGTTATTTACACTGAACTTTGCTAAGAGACCAACTAAGGTGAGAACAGGAAAGGATTTTCTTAGAAGTTGAGAGATGGTACAATATGCTTATATTCTTTACCTACTAGAGAGAGGAAAATAGATAATAGAAGAGAGGAAGGTTAAAGCTGCAAGACCAGGAGAAGGATCCAGAACATAAAGTGGAGAAGATGCCTTAGGAACAGCTTATTTCATCCATTTTAACAGGAAGGCAGGCAGAAAGTGTGGACAGAGATGTAGGGATGCTGGGAGGAAATGGGAGTTCCCATCTGATGGCTTCTTCTTCCTCAGTAAACTACAATAGTATGGCTGGAGAGCCAAGAAAGTAAGCAGTTTCTTCCATAATTTCTTGATTGTAGCTATAAGGAGATTTCCAGTGGATGAGTTAATTGTTATAGCAAGTTTAGAAGAATCAACTAAATCTAAACATTTCAGTAGAGCCTAAAGGATAAATATCCCACAATAAACCAATTTTCACATAGCTATGTACAATGTCTCATTTCATGTTCCATGCACTAGTGAGAATACAACTAAATACCCTTCATCACAAAACAACATGTATCTAGCAAATCTAAGGACATGTTAAAGAGAAAAATTTTGTACCTGAGATTTTTCTAGGAGATCAACCAAAATAGGAGGTAATTCTTCTGCATCCAAGTATTCAAGTAATTCCGCTTCTTCATAAGGCAGTCGAATGGTCTCAGAATCTTAATTTTAAAACATAAAGTTTCAGAAAATGATCAGCCTCACCAAAAAGGCTAGGTAATAATTTAAGTAACTTCTGATAAAAAATAAAGAGAATAAAGCCAAAAGCTCTCCTAAAGTCCTTCTTTATTTAAGTCTTAAAAATAAATCACCTTATATATTGCTAAAAAACTTGATAAACTGTATACAGTTTTAGAGCAGAAAGGAGAAAACACCTAACATACTATGGAAAACGTCGGGCACAACAATCATAGTACAAATCACTGCCAGCAGTATAGTAATCAGAATATGATAAAATTCCAACATCTGTTAACTAAAAAGTTCCTTGAAGATTGCTTAATCTAATCTGGAAGTCAGAGGGATAATCTGGTATCACTCTGAAAAATGACTACTTACAGACCAAAATTCTCTTGGTGTTATACAATTAACAACCAACACAAGAAAAAATTCTTAACTAGGTAAGTTCCTTGTAGAACTCATAGTTTCATCACTGTATCAAAAGTTAAATGCCTCTTTAGTGAAATCTAAGAGTATTTATATTTTAAAACTCTATTTTCATATTCACATTAATAGGAATAAAATGTTGAAATCTATTCAAAAGGCCGTGAATCTGCTTAACTTTGAAAGCTTCAGACTCAAAAGTATATTCAAAGCACAGAAGAAAAACATACCTTAAAACACCTGGTGCTATCTTAAATACATAAATAGCAACAGAACGAAAGGAAATTTTGACAAGTGTTTAAAAATTATGTCTTTTATAATTTAACTTCAAAGATCTCAGTCAGAATACTTCTCAAATTCCAGAAGGCTAATCACACTAGAGGTAACTTCTAATATTCTAACAAAACATCATAAAGAGAACAATTTGGAATCAAAGTCTTCTTTTATCAAGTCATCACCGACCGGAAGGACAGATCATTTAGCAGGTTAAGAAGCTACTTCTAAAAGACAGCACATCCCACCTAGCAGAGGGATTTTCGTGGCTGCTGCCCTCCGGAAGTTCTTACCTGATCCATTTTTTCCCCTGAGCATCAGAGAATATCCCTCATTTCCTGGGTATAGGTTGACCACTAAACATGACAATGTCTCCTGCATAACAAGCTTCTCTAACAAGTTCACATTTCTTCTTAATTTCTGCTTTAAAAAGAGGCAGAGCTCATGAAAATAATCCAGCATAACAAAGAATGCAATCATTTAACAAAATCAGACCTGAGTTAATCTCTGATACTCCTTCCACATCTGTGTAAACTGAATTTTGATCTATTACTATGTTTTAGGCAAATGAATTAATATCACAAAGAAAAACTAGTGATCTACATATAAAACAATAAACACACTTAAATATGAAATATGTACTGAGTACACAAGTAGCAAATATTAAAAATATTTAAAAAGGAAAACCATTAAATGTAAATATTTTTTAGAAAGATGCTGTAATGTATAATTAGTTTCTATTAAGTATAAATGTACATAAATAATTTGGGGCATTTTCTTTGGTTGTACTGTTACAGAGCACATTTCTTAAATATTTTATAGCCTAAATTAGATCCAAACAAGTTCAACAGCTCTAATCAGCTGAAATGTTAAACCCCAAAATATCTAACTGGTTAAAAGGACGTGAGTAATTTAAGCAATTTTCTGTAAATCAATTTAACAGCTCCTTAGAAACCACTTTGCTAAAAAAACCAAAAAACTATCAGGGAACCTAATACACATCAAAATCTATTATTTTAGAAATGTATATGGTTTAAAATGAAACCCACTTATAGGTATAATAAATCCTTTCATCAAATCTTATTTGTGAAAGATGTCAATAGAATATTTTTCATGATATCAAAAAACATCCATTTTGAGTATCATATTCAACGTGCATATATATATATATACACAGTCATATGCAGAAAGAAATTATAAATTCTTGATCTATAATCACCACAGAATCAAATAACTGCATTTTGAAAATAAATTTTTAAAAAGCAAAGCAAAGCAAAGTGATGGGAAGTCAGAAAATGTCTTTCTTAAAGGACCAGACAGTACTTTAGTCTTGTGGGCCATATGGTCTGTGTTGCAACTACTCAACTCTGCTATTTACCTCAAAATCAGCCACATACAAGACATAAATCAAGGGGTGCTGCTGTATTCCAATAAAAGGTCATTTACAGAAACATGTTGTGGGCCAGATCTGGCTGGTGGACAATGGCTGTCAACCCCAATTTAGCATCTTCATTTATGTATCTCTCCTATCTTAGTTCTGTCTCTGAGGCAATGGATATGCTCATTATACTGACTGTGGTGACGGTTTATGGGTGTATACTGTGAAAATTAATAAAAGGAAACCTCAACTAAAACTGGAGTGAAGGACTGCAGAGGGAGCTCTTCTGCCCCACCACTCATCATCAATTACCCCAAACAGGAAGACATCAGTTACCGATCCCACCAGGAAGAGAACTACCTTGAACTCCCAAACAGGAAATGCAACTCCTTTACTTCCCCAACTCGGGGAAGGGAGACTTTCTTCTTCCCAGCAACAAGCTCAGTGAATGGGAAAGGACTGCAGCCCAGCCAATGCAAAACACCTGTAGCTCAGCCAACAAAAAGCCATCACTTTGGCACTTTTACTTTCCTCCAATGAACTCTCATTTTTTCCTTGCTGATGATTTTCTTTCCTTGTCCTGCCCTCCTTATAATAAAAGCCTTCCATGTTGTGCAACTCCTCAGAGTATCTCTGCCAGATGAGATGCTGCCCAATTCATGAATTGTTTATTAAAGCCAATTAGATCTTCAAATTTATTCAAATTTTTTTAATACACGTCAAAACTTATAAAATGTACACTTCAAACATACTCAACTTATTGTATGTCAACTATACCTCGACAGAATCTATGGAAACCATACCATAAGATTTACTCATGGTTTCACAATCATTTTTCTCCTAAAGATTTTAAAGGTTAGATACTACTGGAATTCCACCAATTTTTTGCCTAAGAGGTATTCATTTTTAAAGACAGACAACAGAAGCTCAGTAGAGCCCTTTAAGGCTCTTACGACCTGAGGGTCCAAAAGATATCAAGAAATCAATTTCTATTACATTTCTACTGCCCATACTTTCATGCTAAATAAAAATGAATTAAGTTAACTTGGGCATAAACTAATTTTTCTGACCAAATTCACCTTTTATTATCACATCTAAATTTCCTACATATCCTGTAATAGTTTTAACTATCCAGTGCAACTCACCATGAAGAAATAGTTTAATTTTCTCCTGTCTTCAGTCTACAAATAACTTCTCAGGAAGAAAAAGATGCAAAAGATAATATATATGGTGGCTTTGCTTCTTCTAACTTCCCAGTGAGATAGTCCGTTATTCAGCAAACATGGTTCCCTTCTGCTACCTAAGTAGGTGATCTCTGCCAGGTGCCAGATTAGCCAGAGCTCTGGTTTAGCTGCAGAACTGGCTAGTCTGGTTAGAAAAGATATTTGTTCACTAACAAAAATATAAATCATCCAAATCTAATTCTTTCAAATTTCCCTCTTCCACTACATTTAAAAAGTCGTAATAACATAAAAAATGTATACTTACCTTAACCTCAGGCTCTTTTTCGCATTCTTCAATATATAAATCATGAAGTTTTTGAAATATTGATTTTCTAAAATTTAATAAACAAAGGCAGTATAAAAGTAATGTTAATATAATAATCATAAAATAAACATTTTGAATTTTCCTGTAATTTTTCCTCCAATTTCCCCAGAACTGGGGGCAAAGTGGGGCTGGATATGGTAGCTAAAACCAACCTAGAAATTTCTAATACAGTTGACCCTTGCACAACACAGGGGTTAATTATCGTATCACTTAGAGTCGGCCCTCTGTATCCGTGGTTCCTCTGCATCGACAGGTTCAACTAACCACTGACCATGAAGTACAGTATTGTCTACTACTGAAAAGCATCTGCAAATGAGTGGACCTGCACAGTTCGAACCCACATTGTTCAGGGTCAACTGTATATGCAAAGTACCCAGAACATAACATTTCTAGCTCAGTGTCTAGGAAGAATTAAATAAATGATGGCTATCATCATATTTCTGTGAGTCTAAGATATCAATTAATTAAGCATTCATACCTTCCACTAGATAGGTATTTCCTTTTAGGAGGTCTCTGTCGGGCACTTTCAATGACATACTAAAAAAGAGAAGTTTAAGAAAACAGCTTGTCTTTTGCATACTGCATGAACAACTGTATTAATAAATCATGTAAGGCTAAAAAGGCTGTTCAGTCACTCAAGTCTCTGATGCATATTAAATCATACCTTTTAGGGAAACCTACTTTATTTCTAAATATATGTTACAAACAAGTGAAATTTAAACTGCACTAAAATTTAGCACAATATTTACTTGCTATATTATAAGCAAAATCATTTAAGAGTTTCACCACTGTGATTTCACAGGTTAGCAATATTTTCAATGTTTTATGGTTGTTCAGAATATGCATAGCATACCCAATTACAAGGACTCTATATATTTGAGCTATTTTTCCCCTTTAATTGAGCAGTTAGAATATCTGTTAAAACAGAAAATTTTAGAAACTCTATGACCTGTTCAAATGTTTATTCCACTGTGTTATTCAATTTCTATTCCACAGCATTATAATCTGAGCATTCCAAGTAACAGACGATCCAAACATCATCTGGTAGTTTTTACGTATTTACAGAAAAATTTGCATACTCGTCCTAATATTAACGTACTCTTTTGACAGTCACATACGAAAATCTCTTAAAACTGAGTTCTGTCAATTAAAGACAACACTATTTCAATATGTAACTTAGTCACGCCTCACCTCCGCACGATCCAAAGCTAGTTCTAAAGCTTGTTGCTGTAAAAAGTAAATAGTGTATTTGGTAATATTAGTTATTTTCACACAAACATAATTTAATATACATATAACATTTTCTAATTAAGTGTTTAAATGTGTTTTATTTTCCAAAACAGGTCTAACATTTTTATTTCTCTCCTCCACCCACCCCATTGTATGCTCAAGATATAGCACAAAGAAAATATATGCAGTCTCAGGCACCTGAATATGACCACAAATTAGTTAAGAAATGCTACCATGATTTTCTCTGGCCATGCCTGTGCAGCTGATACAGGGCTGAGGGTTGGATATGGTAACTACTACCATTTTAAAAACATCACCATTTTAAGAGCACCATTCAGGAAAATACACTGGCCATCAGGTATGCAATTAAAGTGAAGCAAAGACTAAAATCCCTTAAGCTGCTAGGAATCCTGAAAACCGAGGGGCTTGTTATGTTGGTACCTAATATCAACTTAGAAATTCCTAATATTATGCAGAGAAACTATAATACAATGTTTCTAGGTCAGTGCCTAGCAAAAATAGAATAAATGAAGGCTATCCTTAGCATGTTTTAATGAATTTAAGATACCATCAGTTATATGCCTGAATTATTATTTAACATTAAGAAAAAAGTGCTGCCAATTATAACTGTAAGATGTCACTGACTGTAGACATATTACCACTTCAGTAATTAAAACGTAAAAGCAAATGCATCTTAGAAATGATGAAAATATAGTATTATTATTACATGTACAATTTGAGATCTACTAGTAGATCCCCATCCTTCACTGATTTCTTAGAGACCCTTATTATAAGGCAAGAGGGAGAAATAAGAAGGTTAACTGTCTTCCTCATTTGTATAGCATTCTTCTGTAATGATACCCAAGAATAAAAAGTACTAGATTTAAAAAAAAATTAAGCAAATACACCACCAATGATTTCTTTCTAGTTTTGTGGTTTGGGTATCACACAGAGTTACAGTATTTTTCATTCACAATGACAGTCATTTTTAACTTCATTGAGAGGCAAAGAATTTCATTTTTTATTTACAAGAACCTATATTTTTGTTTTATTGTGCAGACTCCAATACTTCAATCTACTAAGTTGCATGGAATAAAAGCTCCTAGCACCCACCAAAATCCCAAGAGGGTAGGGAGAAGAATAAATATTGCCAGACTTTGGAAATCATGAAAAGGTTGAAGAGACCCTGTCCTCCTAGTCCTAAGGACGGAGAATACATATGATTACAAAAATAGTTGGCCTTATTTTAATTTAATAGATCTTTATTGGCGTATAATTGCTTCACAATACTGTGTTAGTTTCTGTTGTACAGCAAAGTGAATCAGTCATATGCATACACATGTCCCCATATCCCCTCCCTCTTGAGCCTCCCTCCCATCCTCCCTATCCCACGTCTTTAGGTCATCGGTCATCGCAAAGCACTGAGCTGATCTCCCTGTGCTATGCTGCTGCTTCCCACTAGCTCACTATTTTACATTCAGTGTGTATATAAGTCGATGCCACTCTCACTTCGCCCCAGCTTCCCTCTCCCCTCCACCGCCACCCCATGTCCTCACGTCCATTCTCTACATCTGCGTCTTTATTCCTGCCCTGCCGCTAGGCTCATCAGTACCTTTTTTTTTTAGATTCCACAGATATGTGTTAGCATACGGTATTTGCTTCTCTCTTTCTGACTTACTCCACTCTGTATGACAGACTCTAGGTCCATCCACCTCACTACAAATGACTCAATTTCGTTTCTTTTTATGGCTGAGTAATATTCCATTGTATATATGTGCCACATGTTCTTTATCCATTCATCTGTTGATGGACAATTAGGTTGCTTCCATGTCCTGGCTATTGTAAATAGTGTTGCAATGAACACTGTGGTACTTTTTTTTTTTTTTTTTTTTTGATGTGGACCACTTCTAAAGTCTTTATTGAATTTGTTACAGTACTGCTTCTGTTTTATGTTTTGATTTTTTGGTCCAGAGGCATGTGGGATTCCTAGCTCCCCGACCAGGGATCGAACCTGCATCCCCTGCACTGGAAGGCGAAGTCTTAACCACTGGACGGCCAGGGAAGTCCCCAGCTGGGCTTTTTAAACAGCAATAGAACCCCTACATATCAAGCGTCTAAATGGAGTAAGTAAAAAAGTCTAAAATATGCCAGTATTTCAAAAGGTTGTTAAAATAAATTTATACCAATTTAATTTATTAAAATATCTTATGGGCAGATTTCAATGAAACTGTTTCCCAGGATTCAAGATGAGATTCTTGAGAATAAACTATTTTCCAACATAAGAACATAACTTTGAATATATACTCTTGACAAAAACACAAGGTTCTCTTAATTATTTTGGCCATAAAACCTTCAAGTAAGTTTAGATAAAAAAATTATAATAAACACAATCAAATGTATACTCTAGGACAATTTCAAATAGCCAGTCTTCTCAAGTAAATATTTAATCTTCTGATATCAAAACTTTAGAAGCTCCAGTGAGATATACTTGCATATGTAAACACTAGTATAGTTTATTCACTATTGCGTTCAAATACTTAAGAGGGAAGTGACTGGCTAATACGAATGCAAAATACAAGGCAAGGTCAGAACCCCACTGTGATAGCTTTTCTCTAACAGTGCAAGGGTATACACGCAAGATCCCAAGAAGAGAAGATATATGTTTTCTGAGGTTTATCCGATATGGTGGTTAGTGTTCATTTATTCTCTGTCAAATGCTGCTGTTTCTTTAAAACAGAAAGTGATTTTTTTCTCCTTTGTCTTTAATTCTTTAATGGCAAGAGTTAAATGCCCAGCCCTAAGTATGTTTACCGACTCTAAGTGGTAAGTAGAAATCTGCCATTAGAAGTTTAAAACTAATGCTGCTTAAATGTTATTTGCAGTAAGCAGGTTACATTTGTTGTTAAAATTTTTTTTTAAATCTAAATTAAGAGGAACTTTAAACTATGAGAAACCTATGCCCCCAAAACTATTTGTATTTATACCCATCCTTCTTGCCAATGATTTGGACTATAGTAAAGCAGACAGAAGTAATTACTTTTTAATACTTCACAAAAATAAGGACAGATAGATTATCTGTGTAATCTGGATATGATTTTAACACTGAGTTGAGAGATGAGCCCCCTATTTTGTAGAGAAGATTTTGCATGTGATTGCTAAGTAATTTCCCAGTTAGGGTAACTTGGGCAGCTCACAAGAATATTTCTGTTTCATACAGATACCTTTATCGAGATGAAGGAAGAGAACATTCTAAGAATATTAACATACTGAGCTGTAGCTTACCATTGTGGTATAAAATAGCGGTCCAAAAAGGAGAAAACTTATGTGCGTTGATGAAGTGGGGTGAAAACCGTACTTTTAGAAATCAGTCTTAGAGTACTGAAAAAGCAAAAATAACACAACCCCTATATTAACATAAAGCTCTCAAGAGATATGAGATTACTTAGTAATTAACAAGGAAAATTATTTGAGGCATATATATTTCTAATACCCTTTAAAAATAATTAGTAACAATAAAATTCATTATATGACAATCTATACCCTCATTGCTGAAAAGTTGTAACTAGGTAGGGCAAAATACAGTTTGCAAGCTAAAATCATTACTCAGTTTCTTAAAAATGTTTAACACCCAGGAGAGAATGTTTTTTAATTCTATCATCACAGTTGCTGCTTTCATTGTTACTCTGGATTATTTTAACAGCCTGCCCTCTGGCCTTGGTCACTGCACAGTTCACTTTACAAATCATACATTTCATCATACCTGCTGATAAAAGTCCTCTAATGATATTCCCCCAAATGCCCCAGGCTACATTTTCCAGTGCAGCTCCAGTTCTTCCAGCCTTTCACCTCTTCAAGCAAACAAGATACACCCCTGAAGAACCTCATTCCTCTAACACACAAGCTCTCATCGTGGCTGCACAAGAGAGTAACCTTGGGAACCTTTAAAAAGTGGGATACCCATGCTCCACCCTCCAGAGATTCTCATTAATTGGTCTGGAGTAGGGTCCAGGGATCACCATTTTGGAACTCCCTAGGTGATTCAAAGGTGCTGGCAGTTTAACTCGACTGCTATATCCTCTCTGCCTCCCACAGAAATAGTATGTTTGCTCTGAGAGTGATGCTAAATAAAGCTTATTTTTAATCTAATTATTTACCTAACTCCTTGTAACCACCCCTGTGTGTCTATACACAGCTGAGCACATCTTTAAGCGACAGAAAACACTATTTTCCGTGTTAAATTGTTTTGGTTCGCTTTGGGTGAACCCAAAGCTTAAGTTTTGCCAGTTCAGGTTTGAAAAAAAAAAAGGAGGGGAGGGGGTGGAAAAAACAGGAAAAAACCCACAAACCACCAAAAAAAGACAAGCACCATACAGGTTCCAGGAATAATCATTTAAAAAACAAATAAGACAGTAATCCTACTCTAGAAGAGCTCATGAAAGATTTAGGATGAATTTACGGTGAAAATTTTCTGACCATTGAATCTAAAGATGAAGATACACTAGGTAGAGGTGAAATGTGATAATGACTATCTCTTGTCACTAAATTGCGGGGGATGGAGAGGAAGGCTTAGTGAATTTAAACTAAGTACTAAAAAACCCAATAACCACTTACAAACCAAACATTCTGACTACATACATAATTTACTAGAACCCTGGAAGAAAACCACTGTAATTATCATCGTCTTCATTTTACAGAATAAGGCTCTCAGAACTAGTGACTTTCCCATGATCACACAACTAGACTGGAATTCAGACCTCTCTTTTTAATATTAAGATTCTTTCTCCTAAATCCTACAACCTTCCAGACCACTCAATCCAACAGCCATTTTTAGATTTTTGAAAGCAAAACATTTAAAGTAAGGCCTCGATTCTACTCAGACTAATAAAATATTTTTTCTTAATTTTGACCTATTTTTACATCATGGTTATCACCCATCGTACACGGTACTCAATCTGACTCCGAAAATCGCGCTAATCACTTTCTATTGAGAGTCCTACTTCACTGTACGCAGCCCCTGCCTGGTGGTGATTATCGGAGATGGCTTCCAGAGGCAGCTATTCGCCAAGTTTATTTCTGAACTCCCGAGAACCACGGCGAGGACCAGTAATCAATTCTGAACGTCGCCATCAATCCCACTGATTTCCCCGATCGACGTGAGTCTCCTCCAACCGCTCAAGCATTTGTCTACAACTCAGACTTTACCTGAAAAACGGCCGAACTCCACAGCGCAGCGAACTACCTTTATTCAATATGGACACCGAGAACCCCGCCCCGAAAGAAGCGCTACGCGCAATTCTTGCGAGTTTCCGGAAATACCTGTAACTGGAACCCAAGGGTCAAAACTAAGATGAAAAGCGTGACTTGGCAGCACCGCGCGAGGCAACGGAGGGACCGCCGGGAGGGCGGCTGGCTCGACCTGGCCCACCGCGTCTCCGGGGACACGGCCTTCCTCCTTCAGGCTCCGGGCCCCGGAAGCGGCGAAAAGCCACTCGGGAAGCCGCTCGCTCACCTCTGACCCCGCCCCGAATCTCGCGCGCCTACCCCGTCCGCAGGCGCGCCACCGCCACCCGCCGCAGCCCACCTGTGCGGGCCGCCGCCTCAGGATATCGCCGCGCAGAACGTGACGCGCCGACCTCGGCGCCGCGCTGCCGGCTGCGCGCCCGCCCGCCGCTCGGTCCGCACGCCCCCTTGCAGCCGCGCCGACCGCCTGTTACGGCGCCCGCGCTTCCGATTGGCGCGCTGGGCGGGCGACCGCGGGCGGAAGCGGTAGAGGTGGGAAGGCGGGGCCGCGGCCAGGAGGCTCGACGCCAGGATGCTCCCGCCTGGGGCTGGTCCCCGCGAGGCCTTTCGTGACTAAGGCCCGGTGGTGGGGCGAGGCCCACGAGCGCTTTCGCTGGCTCGGCATCCAGCTCCGTAAAACGAGAGGTAGCGTGTGGCTCTTTGTGAGGTAGGGAGCCCTGTTTAATTTCTACAGTGAAAGAAACTTGGAACAAGCTTTTCTCGCTTAGCCCATCCTCATGAAAGGGAAAGACACCATTCCTGTATTTAATAGTGCAGGCCTTGCAGCCTATGATAGTTTATCAATCAAGTGCCAATGAATTTAATACCATAAAACAAAACACCTCACTGAAGAGCTGTAAAGATTCAGGAACGGAATAACCAGAGCACATTGCAATGTCTGATTGTAATTCTGCACCTTTAAACAACTTTGGTTGTTGGGTTATAAACTTTTATAAAATGATTATTGAAGTGAAGCTCACAGAATGTGAAATGAAATACTTTTAAGTACACAATTCAGTAGGCTTCAGTACATTCACAGTGTTGTGCACCCACCAACCGTACTGGTTCCAAAACAATTTCCTCACCCTTGTTAAGCAATTACACGTTATTCTTCCCTCTCCCAGACCCTAGCAGACCCCAACTGCTTTCAGACTTTAAGGATCTACCTAATCTGGGTATTTCACGTGAATGGAATATGTGACCTTTTTGCATCTGTCTGCATTCACATAACATAATGTTTTCCAGGTTCATCCACCTTATAGCAAGTATCAGGACTTCATTCTTTTTTATGGCTAGCATTGCATCTTATTTGTGTGTATATACCTCAATTAATTCATACATCCAGCAATGGACATTTGGGTTGTTTACACCTTTGAGCTATTGTGAATAGTGCTGCTATGAATATTTGTGTCGAAGTATTGTTTTCAGTCCCTGTTCTCAGCTCTTTCTGGTATATACTGTTAAAGAAACCTGGAATCTGACAGTAATTCAAGCGGTAAAAAACCCAGATTTTATTCAGGAACTATTGCAGTAGGGAGAAGAAACATTAGTATAGAACTGGGTTCAGTTACAAAAACAGCATAGACAAGTAAGGATTTATAGCCAAGGTGGGGCGGGGAAACAGTGGGTGGAAATTTCCTAAAAGGAAATATCAGGTGTAAGGGCTGAATTCTGGCCAAACCGACTTGAAAGGATTCTTAACTGAAGGCAGACCAGGATGATCAGCTATTAACGGTGGGGGGATGAAGAATCCGATCAGATATTGAGGGTGATCAGATACCCCGGTAGGGGTTTTCTCTAAACTGACCTAGCTGGATTCTTACTACATCTGGTTGATGCAGATCCCACAAGACCGATACTAAAGTAGAGGCTAAGAGGGCTTAGAGGAGCCTGACTAAAGTTTAGTCAAGGAGAGAGTCTTTGTCAGTACCCAGGAATGGAACTGCTGGGTCATATGGTAATTCTATGCTTAAATATTTGTGCAGTCAATAAACTGTTTTCCACAGTGGCTGAGACATTTTACATACTGATAGCAATGTATGGCAGTTCCAGTTTCTCCACATCCTCACCAAAACTTTTGTCTTGTTTTGTTTTTGATCATAGCCATTCTAGCGGGTATAAAATGGTATCTCATTGTGGTTTTGATTTGCAGTTCCCTGATGGCTAATGATATTAATTGAGAATCTTTTCATGTTCTTATTGGCCATTTGTATATATTCTTTGGAGAAATGTCTACTCAAGTCCTTTGCCCATTTTTAAATTGGGTTGTTTGTTTTTTTGTTTAAGTTATGAGTTCTTTATATATTCTGGATACTAGACCCTTATCAGATATATGATTTACAAATATTTTCTCACATTCTGTAGGTTGTCTTCACTTTCTTGCTAATGTTTTTTGATTTTCAAACTTAAATTTTTGATGAAGTCTAATTTATCTATTTTTTTCTGTTGTGGATTGTGATTTTGGTGTCATATTTAAGAATCCACTGCCAAATCCAAGGTCATAAGGATTGTTGAAAACCATCTCTGCACTTCGTTTTACACAAAGCAGAAAGTGAGTTTATCACAAGGATTTCAACCTGCAAGCCAAGAAACTTGAGGCTATGGGAGCGACGAGTTCTGAGTTGCTCACAGACTAAAGAGTGTGTATAGGGTAAATGCAGAAGTAATTTGGCTTTTTCAGCTGATCCTTATTTGGATCAGTGTAGTTGTGTCAGGGGAACAAGGAAGTCCAAAGATAGCATGAGCAGACTTGGTCTTTGGGGATTGGCTGGCATCCTCTGCTGATTTCTGAGGAGGGCTGTAAATTCCTGCAACTTACATTAGGTAAGGTAAAGTTTCATTTTTCTTTAATGCACCTCTGTTGTCCAACTCCATTTTGTCCCTGATATAAGTGACTCCATTTTAGTTTTGGTTCTACAGAATTCACCCCTATATTCTTCTAAGAGTTTTATGGTTTTAGCTCTTATATTAAGTCATTAATCCATTTTGAGTTTATTTTTATATACATTCTGTGGTAGGCATTCCATTTCATTCTTTTGCATGTTGTCCCAGAATCATTTGTTGAAGTGAATATTCTTATCCACAATAATTGGACTTGACAACCTTGTCAAAAATCAATTTGCCATAGATGTATGGGTTTGTTTCTGGAGTATTACTTCTACTTTGTCCGTCTATATGTCTGTCCTATGCCAGCACCACACTGTAGCTTTGTACTAAGTTTTGAAATTGGGAAGTGTAAGTCCTCCAGTTTTGTTCTTTTCCAATATTGTTTTGGCTCTTCAGATCCCTTGCAATTTTATATGAGTTTGAGGATCAGCTTTTTCATTTTTACAAAAAAGGCAACTGGGATTTTGATAGGGATTGCGTTGAATTAATAGATCTCTTTGACAAGTATTGTTATCTTAAAATATTAAGTCCTCCAATCCGTGAACATGATGTCTTTCCATTTATTTAAGTCTTCTTTAATGTTTTTTCACAATATTTGTAGTTTCCAGTGTACAAGACTTTCATCTCCTTAGTTAATTTATTCCTATCTATTTCATTTTTTTTTTGAATGCTATCTTAGTCTGTTTGGGGCTGCCATAACAAAATCCCACAGACTGGGTGCCTTAAACAACAGAAATTTCTTTCTCACAGTTCTGGAGTCTGGGAAGTCCAAGATCATGATGCTGGCAGATTTGGTTTCTGGTGAGAGTTGTCTTCCTGGCTTGTAGAGAACTGCCTTCTCCGGGTGTCCTCATGTGGCGGTGAGGGAGGAAAAGGCAGCTCTGGTGTCTCTTATTTTAAGGATACTAGGCCCTCTTTCCAAAAACAATCACATTGGGGCATAGAGCTTTAATGTGAATTTTGGGAGAACACAATTTAGTCCATAGTAAATGCAATTATAAATGGAATTTTTACTTAATTTCCTTTTCGGATTATTCATTGTTGATGTATTAAAAAAGAACTGATTTTTGAGTGTTGATGTTGCACTCTGAAAACTTGCCAAATTTGTTTATTAGTACTAATACTTGTGTGTGGTGTGCATGTGTGTGTTCTTTAAGGTTTCTTTTTTTTGTTTTTTTGTTTTTTTTGCGGTACGCGGGCATCTCACTGCTGTGGCCTCTCCCATTGCGGAGCACAGGCTCCGGACGCACAGGCTCAACAGCCATGGCTCACTGGCCCAGCTGCTCTGCGGCATGTGGGATCTTCCCGGACCGGGGCACGAACCTGTGTCCCCTGCATCGGCAGGTGGACTCTCAACCACTGCGCCCAGGGAAGCCCTAAGGTTTCTTTATATAGGATTGTGTCATCTGTAAATTGAGGAAGTTTTACTTATTCCTTACAGTTGGGATGCCTTTTATTTCCTTTCCTTGCCTAATTGCTCTGGCTAGAGTCATTCCTTCATTTTAAGGTATTGCTGCTAGATACAGAGTGCCTAACCAGGTTATCCAGCACTGAGTGGAGTTCAAACTGACTTTAGCAGGTCCTGGGTCAAGACTGGACCACTTTTTGGTATGCTAATTAGGGGTATTGATCCAGGATTGGATAAGTCTAGACCAGATTATTTTTAAAAGCAGGTTTAAAATAAATAAATAAATAAATAATTAAAAAATAAAAAGCAGGTTTAGGTAGACTTTATCTCTCCAGCATCGCCTAAGAGCAGTTTCTCAAACAGGTGATGAGCTTTGTGCTGGCACAGAGCATTCAAACATTTGCTAAATGCTTTAACTCCAGTCATGGGACCTCCCTAAACAGATTCCACATAGAGAAAACCTGAAATCATCTTAAAATGTGTGTTGCATGAGAATGAATTCTGAGTTATGAAAATGCTTCTTCTAATTTGTAACTAGACAAGCTCTCTCATAACAATCCTTTAAACATTTACTGTGTAAATTTTCACACGTTAATCTCATTGAACATTTTAACTGCCTTAAGAAATAGGGTAGGAATCTTTCCATTTATATTTGGTTGAACCATATGAAATTGCTATATTTTACCTTTTTTTTTTCTTTTTTTTTTTTTTTGCGGTATGCGGGCATCTCACTGCTGTGGCCTCTCCCATTGCGGAGCACAGGCTCTGGACGCACAGGCTCAGCGGCCATGGCTCACGGGCCCAGCCGCTCCGCGGCATGTGGGATCTTCCCAGACCGGGGCACGAACCCGCATCCCCTGCATCGGCAGGCGGACTCTCAACCACTGCGCCACCAGGGAAGCCCTATATTTTACCATTTTTAACCTACAAAAATGGCAGTTACATTGGTCCTACCTAAAAGGTGAGGAAATTGGAGAAGTTAAGAAAGGCAAAGGAGAGTTAGTGGTAGAGTTTCACAACTCCTATACTTATGTCTCCAGCCTAGAATACTCCCCTGGACTCCGTACTCATCCACATCTCCTCTTGAACATCTATCTAGTAAGCTTCAAGTTTAACATGGTAAAAACTGCTCCAATCAAAAGACATAGAATGGCTAAATGAATTTTTAAAAAGTATATGCTCTTTCACTTTAGCTTTAAGAATGTGTACAGACTGAAAGTGAAGGGATGAAAAAAAGATATTTCATGCAAATAGACACCAAAAAACCCCAAAACAGGCTTAGTTATATTTATATCAGTCAAACAGACAAAATAGAGTTTAAGCCACAGCCTAATAACAGGCAAAGAAGGTCATTATATAATGAAAAAGGGGTCATTCCAAGACAATATAACATTTGTAAATATACACCCAACATGGGAGCACCTAATTATATATAGCAAATATTAACAGACCTGAAGAGAGAAATAGATAGCCATACAGTAATAGTAGAGGATTTCAATACCCCACTTTCAACAATGGATAGATCTTGTAGATAGCAAATCAGTATTGGTCCTAAACTACATGTTATATCAGATGAACTTAACAAACATATACAGAAATATGAACTTAACAGACATATAGAGACCATTCCATCCCAAAGCAGCATAATACACATTCTTCTCAAACACACATGGAATATTCTCTAGGATAGATCACATGTTTGGCCACAAAATAAGTCTTAATACATTTAAGAGATTGAACTCATATCAAGCATCTTTTATGAAATCAGAAATTAATTATAAGAAGAAAACTGGAGAATTTACGAGGAGATTAAATAACATGCTTCTGAATAACCGATGGGTCAAAGAAATCAAAAGGGCAATCAAAAAATATTTTGAGACAAATGAAAATGGAAAAACAAATACCAAAACTTATGGGTTACAGCACAAACAGTTGTAAGAGGTAAGTTTATAGGAATAAACACCTACATTAAGATGCAAGAAAGATCTCAGATTAAAAAAACTAACTATATACCTCAAAGGACTAGGAAAAAAATCTAAGCCCAAATTTAGTAGAAGGAAGGAAATAAATTTAAAAGAGTAGAAATAGAGACTAAAAAAGACAATAGAAAAGATTGAGCTGCTTTTCTTTTTTCTTTTTTTTTTTTTGCGGTATGCGGGCCTCTCACTGTTCTGGCCTCTCTCGTTGCGGAGCACAGGCTCCGGACGCGCAGGCCCAGCGGCCACGGCTCACGGGCCCAGCCGCTCCACAGCATGTGGGATCTTCCCGGACCAGGGCATGAACCTGTGTCCCCTGCATCGGCAGGCGGACTCTCAACCACGGTGCCACCAGGGAAGCCCTGCTTTTCTTTTTAAAGATAAACACAGTTGACAAACCTTTAGCTAGACTCACCAAGAAAAAAAGAGACTCAAATAAATAAGAAATGAAAGAGGATACATTGCAACTGTTACCATAGAAATACAAAGGATCATAAGAGATTACTATGAACAATTATATACCAACAAATTAGACAACCTAAAAGAAATGGATAAATTCCTAGAAACATACAACCTACTAAGACTAAATCATGAGGAAATAGAAAATCTGAACAGACAAAGTGCTAGTAAGGTTATTGAATTAGTAACCAAAACCCTCCCAACAAATGAAAGTTCAGGACCAGATGGCTTCACAGAATTCTACTAACCAATTAAAGAATTCATATCAAATATTCTCAAATTCCTTCAAAAAACAGAAGAGGAGAGGACGTTTTCAAACTCATTTTATGAGGTCAGCACTATCCTAATACCAAAGCCAGCCAAGGACACTACAATAGAAGAAAATTACAGGTCAATTTTCACTGGTAAACATAGATGCAAAAATCCTCAACCCAATATTAGCAAACCAATTCAACATTACATTAAAAGGATCTTACACCATGATCAAGTAGGATTTATTCCTAGGATGCAGGATGGATCAACATCTGCAAATCAATCAATCATATTGACAAAATAAAGGATAAAAACTATATGATCATCTCAATAAATGCAGAAAAATTATGTTGCAAAATTCAACATTCGTTCATGATAAAAACTCTCAACAGACTGGGTGTAGATGGAACATACCTTGATGTAATAAGGACCATATATGACAAGCCCACAGCTAACATCATAATCAATGATGAAGAGTTGAAAGCTTTTCCTCTAAGATCAGGAACAACACAAAGATGCCCATGACACTTTTGTTCAATATAGTACTGGAAGTCCTAGAGAGAGCAACTAGACAAGAAAATAAATAAAAGGTATCCAAATTGGAAAGGAAGATGTAAAACTGTCTCTATTTGCAGATGACATATATAGAAGACCTAAAGATGTCACCAAAAAACTGTTAGGACTAATAATCAAATTCAGTAAATTTGCAAGATACAAAACCAATATACAAATATCAATGCATTTGTATACACTAATGACTATTAGGAAGAGAAATGGAGAAAATAACTCCATTTAGAATTGCATCAAAAAGAATGAAATACCTGGGAATAAATCTAACCAAGGAGGTGAAAATCTGTACACAGAAAACTATAAGACATTGATGAAGTAAACTGAAGACATAAATAAATGGAAAGATATTCTGTGCTCGTGGATTGGAAGAATTAGTATTGTTAAAGTATCTATACTGCCCAAAGTGATCTACAGATTTATTAAAATCCCTATCAAAATTCCAATGGCATTTTTCACAAAAATAAAAGAAACTCCTAAAATATGTTTGGAACCACAAAAGACCCCAAATGGCCAAAGCAATCTAGAGAAAGAAGAACAAAACTGGAGTTATCACACTTCCTGATTGCAATCAATATTACAAAGCTACAGTAATCAAAACAGTATGGTATTGGCATAAAAAAAGACACAGAGATCAATGGAACAGAATAGAGATCCCAGAAATAAACCTATGCATATGTGGTCAATTAATTTACAACAAAGGAGCCAAGAATATACAATAGGCAAAGGACAGTCTCTTCAATAAATTGTGTTGGGAAAACTGGGCAGCCACATGTGAAAGAATGAAACTGGACCACTATCTTACACCATACACAAAAATTAACTCAAAATGGATTAAAGACTTGAATGTAAGACCTAAAACCATAAAAGCCTTAGAAGAAAACATGAGGTAAGCTCCTTTATAGCGGGCTTGACAATGAATTTTTGGATTTGACACTAAAACCAAAGGCAACAAAAGCAAAAACAAACAAGTAGGGCTCCAACAAATTATGAAGCTTCTGCATAGCAAAGAAAATCATCAACAAAATGAAAAGACAACCTATGGAATGGGAGAAAATATTTGAAAGTCATATATCTGTTAAAGAGTTAATATCCAAAATATATAAACAACTCATATAACTCAGTAGCAAAAAACAACCTTATTAAAAAACCAGCAGAAGAATAGAATAGACATTTTTCCAAGAAGACATACAAATGGTCAACAAGTACATGCAAAGGTGCTTATCATCACTAACGATCAGGGAAATGCGAATCAAAACCACAATGAGATATCACCTCACACTTGTTCAAATAGCTATCATCAAAAAGACAACAGATAACAAATGTTGGTGAGGATGTGAAGAAAAGAGAACCATCATGCGCTGTTGGTGGGAATGTAAATTGGTGCAGCTACTATGGAAAACAGTATGAAGTTTCCTGAAAAAATTAAAAATAGTTCTGTATGATATAGCAGTTCCACTCTGGGTATATATCTGAAGGAAACAAAACCACTATTTTGAAGATACATCTGCACCCACATGTTTGGAACCAACCTCAACATCCATACACAGATGAATGGATAAAGAAGTTGTGGGGTGTGTCTCTCTCCCTCTCCCTCCCTCCCTTTCACTTTCTCTCTCCCCTTCCCTCCATAAATGTATATATATATATGTAACTGTGTGAGGTGATGGATATTAGACTTATTGTGATCATTTCAAAATATATCAAATTATGTTGTACACCTGAAACTAATACAATATTCTATGTCAATTATATCTCAATAAAACTGGGGGAAAAACATGGTAAAAATTGAACTTCAAATTCACCAAGTCTTCTCCTGCCACCTTTCCCATCTCAGCAAATGGCAACTCCATCTTTCCAATAGCTCAGGCTAGGAAACTATGGCTGTCTTTAACGTCTCTCATTTTCTCACACTCATATTTAGCTGTCAGTAAATCCTGTCAGCTCTGCTTTTGAAATATAACCAGAATGTGACCACTTCTTACCATGCTGTCCAAGCCACCATTTTCTTTATTCTATAGTATGGTAATAGCTTCTTAACTGGTTGCCTGTTGACATCTGCTTTCCATACAGAATGACCTTTTTTAAACATCTAAATCTGATTATATCACTCCTCTGCTAGAAGTGTTCTGATGACTTCACATAGCCAAAGTCATTAAAAATCCTACAAAACCCTTTATTTCTCACACCTCCATGACCTTTTTGATCTCATCTTAACACATTTCTGCCTCCAGGCCTTCGCATTTGTAGTTTCTTCTACTTGTAATTCTCTTCTTTAAAATTAAAAAATTCCAGTTGTAAATACTATGTATTTACAAGAGATCATTTAAAAAGTAATCACAGGGCTTCCCTGGTGGCACAGTGGTTGAGAGTCCGCCCCTGCTGAAGCAGGGGACATGGGTTCGTGCCCCGGTCCAGGAAGATCCCACATGCCGCGGAGCGGCTAGATCCCTGAGCCATGGCCGCTGAGCCTGCGCATCCAGAGCCCATGCTCCGCAACGGGAGAGACCACAACAGTGAGAGGCCCATGTACCGCAAAAAAAAAAAATAAATAAAATAAATAAATAAATAAATAAAAGTAATCATAATATCAACATCACACTATAAAAGTAAACTATAATTCCATAATATCGTCTGATACACAGTGTTTACATTTTCTTAGTTTTCACAATTAAAAAAAAATTGTTCAAATCAGGACCCAAACAGGATCCACAAGTGCATTTGCTTAATATGTCTCTTAAGATACTTAAAAAAAAAAATTATTTATTTACTTTTTTGGCCATGCCCTGTGGCATGTGAGATCTTAGTTCCCTGACCAGAGATTGAACTCATGCCCCTTGCAGTGGAAGTGAGGAGCCTTAACCACTGGACCACCAAGGAAGTCCCTAAGATACTTTTAATCTATGAAGTTCTGTCTCCATTTTTTCATGTCCTTTGTTTGTTAAAAAAAAAAAAAGATTGGACATTTTGTGGGGTAGAATTTCTGACATTCTAGATTGGTATTGTTTAACATGTTTATCTCCTCTTTATTTCCTCTAACCAGGTTATTAGATTAGACCTGGAGGCTAGACAGATCCAAGTTTGATTTTTTTCACAAATATTTCATAGATGAGTTTGTATTTTGCCTATTGTGTTACGTTGATGAGAGGTTATAATGTCTGGCTGTCTCCTTTTTGTGATGTTAAGACTTCAGTAGATTTAGGTATTGAAATAATTCATTGTAGCCACTAGAGGTCAGGACTTTATTTTAAAAACAAGCACTTCATTAAAAAAAATGCAGTGCTCACATAAAAAAATTTTTTTTAATTAAAAAAAAAAGCACTTCATGAAGGATCTAGGCTTAAGTTTTGTAAAAGAGTGAAAAAAATCTATATTAATGATGTGTCAATTTTAGGAATTTCTGGATAAAAATTTTTTGACTCAAATATAAATGTTTGCTGCTTTAAAAGTTTAAATATGTTTTTTTGCAATATAATCTTTCTATTTTTAAATCATTATCACTATGCTAAAATTATGTTTCCTAGATTTAAATACTCCTGTACTCCAGAAGTTCAAGTCATTTTATATGCTGCTTTAACTGTATATAGTACTCTGGTTAAAGTGGAGAAACAGGAAGATAGGACAGAAGGAAGAATACTGGTGAAACCAAACATGGAGTAAAAAGCACTGAGCAGCAAAGGAGAGGAGGAAGTGAATTTACATATCCGCGGCTACAGTGGATATCTGAAACTGCTTCCTCTCTGGGGCTGTTCTCAGGCCCGTTTCCCAGTGCTATCTCCAGAACTTCATAAGAAACTTGCCTTGCTACGGGTAGCCTTGTGAGTCCAAAGAAGTTCTTCAATTTAATCATTTAAGAATTTTGATTGCGCATGCTGCTATGTGTTGTTTGTGTTCTTCACAAGTGGGAGAAATTTAACTCAGCGATGTACCTGTTATGGTAAATTACTGGCCAAAAACCTCATGCCAAAACAGTAGATGACTATGATAATAACAATAATATATACATTTTTAGAATCATCCTATAGGGGTGGAAAAACATGGACTAACCCAGAGAACCCAGGGTTTAGATTCTGGCACTGCTTTACTATGGCGTTTTGTAACATGACCACTTTGAGCTTCTGTTTACCTGTATGTAAAGTGGGACCAGTGAGACCTAGAGCTGCCAGGGTGGTTGCAAGGGTTGGGTCTTCTTATCTCATTCATTGCTTCTATTTAGTTTCCCTTACTGGATCTTTGTACAGTCCCAACCTCATTTCTTTTTATTGCTGAATATTCCATCATATGGATATATCACATTTTATTTATTTATTCATCAATTCAGGGCCATTTGGTTTGTTTCTACTTTTTGGTTATTTTGATTAATGTTGTTATAAATACTCATGTATAAGTTTTAGTGTGCACGTATATATATTTTTTCTCTTGGGTATTTATCCAGGGATGGAATTATTATTAAATCATATGATAACTCTATTTAACCTTTTAAGGAAGTGGCAGACTGTTTTCCAAACTGGCTATACAATTTTACATTCCCACCAGCAGTGTATGAGGACGCTCCAATTTCTCCAAGTCCTTGCCAACATTTGTTATTGTCTGTCTTTTTGATTACAGCCGTCCTAGTAAATGAGCAGTGATACCTCATTGTGGTTTTGGTTTGCATTTCCTTAATGGCTGATGATGTTGAGCATCTTGTTGTATGCTTATCAATCATTTGTATATCTTCTTTGGAGAAATGTTTATCCAGATCTTTTGCCCATCTTTTACTTGGGTTATTTTTCTTTTTATAGTTGAGTTGTAAGAATAATTTATATATTCTGGATACTACTCCTTTATCAGATATGATATGAGCTGTTTATATATTTTGGAGATTAATCCTTTGTCCGTTGATTTGTTTGCAAATATTTTCTCCCATTCTGAGGGTTGTCTTTTCGTCTTGTTTATGGTCTCCTTTGCTGTGCAAAAGCTTTGAAGTTTCATTAGGTTCCATTTGTTTATTTTTGTTTTTATTTCCATTACTCTAGGAGGTGGATCAAAAAATATCCTGCTGTGATTTATGTCAAAGAGTGTTCTTCCTATGTTTTCCTCTAAGAGTTTTATAGTGTCCTGTCTTACATTTAGGTCTCTAATCAATTTTGAGTTTATTTTTCTGTATGGTGTTAGGGAGTTTTCTAATTTCATTCTTTTATATGTAGCTGTCCAGTTTTCCCAGCACCACTTATTGAAGAGACTGTCTTTTCTCCACTGTATATCCTTGCCTCCTTTGTCATAGATTAGCAGACCATAGGTGCGTGGGTTTATCTCTGGGCTTTCTATCTTGTTCCAGTGATCTGTATTTCTGTTTTTGTGCCAGTACCATATTGTCTTGATTACTGTAGCTTTGTAGTATAGTCTGAAGTCAGGGAGTCTGATTCCTCCAGCTCCACTTTTTTCCCTCAAGACTGCTTTGGCTATTCGGGGTCTTCTGTGTCTCCATACAAATTTAAGACATTTTGTTCTAGTTCTGTAAAAAATGCCACTGGTAATTTGATAGGGATTGCATTGAATATGTAGATTGCTTTGGGTAGTATAGTAATTTTCACAGTATTGATTCTTCCAATCCAAGAACGTGGTATATCTCTCCATCTGTTGGTATCATCTTTAATTTCTTTCATCAGTGTCTTATAGTTTTCTGCATATAGGTCTTTTGTCTCCCTAGGTAGGTTTATTCCTAGGTATTTTATTCTTTTTGATGCAGTGGTAAATGGGAGTGTTTCTTTAATTTCTCTTTCAGATTTTTCATCATTAGTATATAGGAATGCAAGAGATTCCTGTGCATTAATTTTGTATCCTGCAACTTTACCAGATTCATTGATTAGCTCTAGTAGTTTTCTGGTGGCATCTTTAGGATTCTCTATGTATAGTATCATGTCATCTGCAAACAGTGACAGTTTTACTTCTTCTTTTCCAATTTGTATTCCTTTTATTTCTTTTTCTTCTCTGAATGCCATGGCTAGGACTTCCAAAACTATGTTGAATTATAGTGGCAAGAGTGGACATCCTTGTCTTCTTCCTGATCTTAGAGGAAATGCTTTCAGTTTTCACCATTGAGAATGATGTTTGCTGTGGGTTTGTCATATATGGCCTTTATTATGTTGAGAGAGGTTCCCTCTATGCCCACTTTCTGGAGAGTTTTTATCAAAAATAGGTGTTGAATTTTGTCAAAAGCTTTTTCTGCATCTATTGAGATGATCATATGGTTTTTATTCTTTAATTTGTTAAAATGGTGTATCACATTGATTGATTTGCATATATTGAAGAATCCTTGCATCCCTGGGATAAATCCCACTTGATCATGGTGTATGATCCTTTGAATGTGTTGTTGGATTGTTTGCTAGTTTTTTGTTGAGTATTTTTGCATCTATATTCATCAGTGATACTGGTCTGGAATTTTTTTTTTTTGTAGTGTCTTTGTCTGGTTTTGGTATCAGGGTGATGGTGCCCTCATAGAATGAGTTTTGGAGTGTTCCTTCCTCTGCAATTTTTTTGGAAGAGTTTGAGAAGGTTGGGTGTTATCTCTTCTCTAAATGTTTGATAGAATTCATCTGTGAAGCCATCTGGTCCTGGACTTCTGTTTGTTGGAAGATTTTTAATCACAGTTTCAATTTCATTACTTGTGATTGGTCTGTTCATATTGTCTGTTTCTTCCTGGTTCAGTGTTGGAAGGTTATACCTTACTACAAATTTGTCCATTTCTTCCAGGTTGTCCATTCTATTGGCATAGAGTTGCTTGTAGTAGTCTCTTAGGATGCTTTGTATTTCTGCAGTTTCTGTTGTAACTCCTCCTTTTTCATTTCTAATTTTATTGATTTGAGTCTTCTCCCTCTTTTTCTTGATGAATCTGGCTAAAGGTTTATCAACTTTGTTTATCTTCTCAAATAACTGGCTTTTAGTTTTATTGATCTTTGGTATTGTTTTCGTTGTTCCTATTTCATTTATTTCTGCTCTGATCTCTATGATTTCTTTCCTTCTGCTAACTTTGGGTTTTGTTTGTTCTTCTTTCCCTAGTTCCTTTAGGTGTAAGGTTAGATTGTTTATTTGAGATTTTTCTTGTTTCTTGAGGTAGGCTTGTATAGCTATAAAGTTCCCTCTTAGAACTGCTTTTGCTGCATCCCATAGGTTTTGGATCGTTTTGTTTTCATTGTCATTTGTCTCTAGGTATTTTCTGATTTCCTCTTTGATTTCTTCAGTGATCTTTTGGTTATTTAGTAATGTATTGTTTAGCCTCCATGTGTTCGTGTTTTTTACATTTTTTTCCCTGTAATTCATTTCTAATCTCATAGCGTTGTGGTCAGAAAAGATGCTTGATATGATTTCAGTTTTCTTAAATTTACCAAGGCTTGATTTGTGACCCAAGATGTGATCTATCCTGGAGAATGTTCCGTGCACATGTGAGAAGAAAGTATAATCTGCTGTTTTTGGATGGAATGTCCTGTAAATATCAATTAAATCTATCTGGTCTATTGTGTCATTTAAAACTTCTGTTTCCTTATTTATTTTCATTTTGGATGATCTGTCCATTGGTGTAACTGAGGTGTTAAAGTCCCCCACTATTACTGTTTTACTGTTGATTTCCTGTTTTATAGCTGTTAGCTGTTGCCTTATGTATTGAGATGGTCCTATGTTGGTGCATATATATTTATAATTCTTATATCTTCTTGGATTGAACCCTTGATCATTATGTAGTGTCTTTCCTTGTGTCTTGTAACATTCTTTATTTTAAAGTCTATTTTATCTGATATGAGTATTGCTACTCCAGCTTTCCTTTGATTTCCATTTGCATAGAATATCTTTTTCCTTCCCCTCACTTTCAGTCTGTATGTGTCCCTAGGTCTGAAGTGGGTCTCTTGTAGACAGCATATAGATGGGTCTTGTTTTTGTATCCACTCTGCAAGCCTGTGTCTCTTGGCTGGAGCATTTAATCCTTTTACGTTTAAGGTAATTATCGATATGTATGTTCCTATGACCATTTTCTTAATTGTTTGGGGTTTGTTTTTGTAGGTCCTTTTCTTCTCTTGTGTTTCCTACTTGGAGAAGTTCCTTTAGCATTTGTTGTAGAGCTGGTTTTGGTGGTGCTGATTCTCTTAGCTTTTGCTTGTCTGTAAAGCTTTTGATTTCTTCATCGAATCTGAATGAGATCCTTGCCGAGTAGAGTAATCTTGGTTATAGTTTCTTCCCTTTCATCACTTTAAGTATATCATGCCACTCCCTTCTGGCTTTTACAGTTTCTGCTGAGAAATCAGCTGTTAACCTTATGCGAGTTCCCTTGTATGTTATTTGTCATTTTTCCCTTGCTGCTTTCAATAATTTTTCTTTGCCTTTGATTTTTGTCAGTTTGATTACTGTGTGTCTCAGCATGTTTCTCCTTGGGTTTATCCTGCCTGGAGCTCTCTGTGCTTCCTGGACTTGGGTGCCTATTTCCTTTCCCATGTTAGGGAAGTTTTCGACTATAATCTCTTTGTATATTTTCTCAGGTCCTTTCTCTTTTCTCCTTCTGGGACCCCTATAATGCAAATGTTGTTGTGTTTAATGTTGTCCCAGAGGTCTCTTAGGCTGTCTTCATTTCTTTTCATTCTTTTTACTTTTTTTTTTTTTTTTTTTTGCAGTACGTTGGCCTCTCACTGTTGTGGCCTCTCCAGTTGTGGAGCACAGGCTCCGGATGCGCAGGCTCCGTGGCCATGGCTCATGGGCTTAGCTGCTCTGCGGCATGTGGGATCTTCCTGGACCCAGGCACGAACCCGTGTACCCTGCATCCGCAGGCGGACTCTCAACCACTGTGCCACCAGGGAAGCCCTCTTTTTTCTTTATTCTATTCAGCAGCAGTGAATTCCACCATTCTGTCTTCCAGGTCACTTATCCGTTCTTCTGCCTCAGTTATTTTGCTATTGATTCCTTCTAGTGTATTTTTCTTTTCAGTTATTGTATTGTTCATCTCTGTTAGTTTGTTCTTTAATTCTTCTAGGTCTTTGTTAAACATTTCTTGCATCTTCTTGATCTTTGCCTCCATTCTTTTTCCGAGGTCCTGGATCATCTTCACTATCATTATTCTGAATTATTTTTCTGGAAGGTTGCCTATCTCCACTTCATTTAGTTGTTTTTCTGGGGTTTTATCTTGTTCCTTCATCTGGTACGTAGCCCTCTGCCTTTTCTTCTTGTCTGTCTTTCTGTGAATGTGGATTTTGTTCCATGGGCTGCAGGATTGTAGTTCTTCTTGCTTCTGCTGTCTCGAGTTTTAAATTTTATTAACTTAGTTTTTAACATAATTTAGTGAATTTCAAGTTTGTATAATTTAATTTTTAATAGTGGCTATCTAACATCTGACTTGTAAAATTTAGCAGTAAGCTTCTCAAAAACCTGTAAAAATCAATTTGAAAACACTACTGAATCTTCTTGCTCCCCCTGCCCCAAGTACACCGTGCACATCTTGATCACAAGTGGTGGAGAATAGATTTTTCGAACTCGTATTATGTGTTTTGGTGCCATATCATTTATATTTTGGAGCCCTGCTATGCATACCTTGACTGCTGAGTCTTTAAGAGGGTAGAGAAAACTTAAACCTTACTAATAATCTCTACCTTCACTATTTATTGGCTATTCATTGGCTATGGCAGGTTTCTTATACTTTAACATGCCTACAAATTATCCAAGGAATTCACTAAATTGCAGATTCTAGGGCTCAACTCCAAGCTTCTGATTCTATAGACATAGAGTGGGGGTAAGAAATGTATAAGCATCTGAGGAAATGCTGACATAGGTGTTCTTTATGCTTTGAGAAACACTTTTGTCATGGTATTATACAGTTGAAGACACTAAGATAAATTCTTCTAAACACGTTACTGTCAGTGCTGTTGTTAATCAGCCCGGATAAGGTGAGCTTTTATATTAAGTATAATTCAATAGGAGGTCCTAGCTTTGTTCAGGAAGAAATGCTCTCACATATCTCTCCTTAATTTACAGTTAAACATCAATTCATAAATTTAGAAACAGTAAAAATCTGTTCACACCTTAATGTCACCAGATCATGACTTGAGAAGAGTAGATTGAAATCTACTTCTGTATCTCTGTCATGTCTACCTGTATCATTTCTACCTCTACCTCTAGCTCCACCTCCATTTCTATCCCTATCTCTACCTCTGTTTCTGTCTTTTTAAAAAATATATGTTTGGTCAGTTTACCTGACATTATGCCTTATAAAGTATGATATATTAAAACTCCCACTGGTGAAGAAAGGAAGTGGAGTTTGGGGTGGGAAGAGTGGTATATTATAACAAGTGTTCAGGGAAGTAGTTTTCTTCTAAATAAATAAATAGTTTACTTCCTTTACTTCATTTTAGTTGAGAACTAGTTGGGTTTTTATCTTGGCCAGAAACAAGTAGAGTTGAGAAACCACAGCATTTGGAACCAAAGGAAATCAGAGTAAGAATTAAAGACATTAACAAATTGACATCTAAACCCCAAACACTTCAGCATCTTGGTACATATCATCCATATATTTTAAATAAGGATGATAGCCAATATAATCTTGAGATTTACTGTGAGAAAGGGTCCTTTGAATAGTTGTACAACTGCCTTTTATTATTATCGGCAACTGGGCCTGGCCTGAATCATGCTGAACTAGAGTAATTCTAGTTGTGTCCTTAGGAATTTCTTAAATAGCTAATATAAATTTTTCACTTATTTAAAAGCAGAAGTTTTAAAATTCTGTACTATTCTCTTTTCCCATTAGAAAAATTTTTTTAGAAGTATCTCTTCATTTCAGTCTATATGGTATTAAACCTTTAGGTTAATTAACTACTTAGTAGAAAATTCTGTACAAGAACATGCTTAATAGTTTTGTTTGTTTATTGTTGTTGTGTTGTTGCATAGGGAAGGAATTGCTAAGGAAAGGAGGAAAATGAAATATCTTTTTTTAAGCCTCATGATTTACTAAAATAACTGAAAACATCAGCTTATTAATATTATTAAGATATTTCAGTGTTCTGTAAGTAGAAATAAAGTCAATACAGAGTTTATAGACTAGTTGGATAACTCATTTCATTCCACCCATAAATTTATTCATTAACTGAATGAAAGAGAAACCATATTATATTTAAAGAAGCCTGGCCTTTGAAGTCATGGAGTCATATTGACTTGAATTCAAATCTCTGCTTATAAAGATTAAATGTGGTTTATTATCTATCTGTCTGTCTGTGCATCCATCCATCCATCCATCCATCCATGTTGAATGGATGAAATTCAACATGGTTCATGCTTTCAGGAAGCTTCTAGTCCAGTGAAGAAGCAGATAATAAATCAGTGGTCACAGGTCAGTATGATTATAGTGTGTGTAGATGCTGCCTCAGTACAATGGAGGAGTTCTAAATCAGACAGGGGTGGGAGGATAAGGGAGAGCTTCAGAGAAGTGATGCTTGATTTCAGTTCTCAAGGACATATGGAGTCAACCAAATAAACAGTTGAAGGCCATTTTAAGGAGAAGAAATTAATATCTGAGGGTCAAGAGATTTGAAATGCTTATCAGACACAGCATGGGAGAAGGAAGTTTGTGCTAAATACTCAAACAAAACAAAAATAAACAATGGTTTAGTTATACTAATACCCAAGGACAACAGAAGCCATACTGATTCATATTTTCTTAACTAAAAGAGTCATCCAACTGACTGGCAGGTGAACCAGGTCTCCCTCCTCCAACTGTCTTAATTCCTACTAAGAAAGTAATGTGAGAAATTATCTTAATTTAAAATTAATTTAGATAGTTATATAACTATGGTTATATTAGATAGTTGAAACTCTTTTCATTGATCTATTTAACCCCTTTGCCAGATTAGCCAAAACTCTTTATTCTCCTAGTGAAACAGTGACTTATGTCTATAATCACGGAACACTCACTTGCATCTGGTAGGGTACTCATTAGTATGCTCCTGCAAGTTGACTCTCTCCAACTGAGTGAGGCTATGGACTAAATTATGTCCCCTCCAAATACATACATTGAAGCCCTAACCCCCACTGTGACTGTATTTGGAGTGAGGAGGTAATTAATGTTAAATGAGGTTATAAGGGTGGAGCCCTGATCTGATAGGATTAATGTCCTTATAAGAGGAGCTGATAGGATTAATGTCCTTATAAGAGGAGTCACCAGGGAGCTCTCTCTTTGCCTCTCCTCTCACCTATGAACACATAGGGAGAAACTGTCCATCTGCAAGTCAGAAGAGAGCTGTAACCAGGAACCGAATTGACTGGACCTTGATCTTGGACTTACTAGCATCCAGAACTATGAGAAAATAAATTTCTGTTGCTTAAGCCACTGAATCTGTGGTATGTTTTATGGCATCCTGAGTTGATTAAGACAAGTGATGATGATTCTTACCATGAATTAGCTTTGCTTGTCCTTGTATTTGTGATTGCAATTATATAACTTAATTAAATATTATGTAATCCATGAAATAATGAGTAGGAAAAGTTATTTTTATGAAAAACTAAGTTGAGTTTTTGAAAGGCATGATGAAGACAAATCTTTAAAGAAAAAGTGTTGAAAGTGCTTTGTTAATAAAAAAGTTCTTAGTAAATATGTTATTGTTGGTTCTGGAAGGAATCCGTCATACTAAGAGTTATCTTCTCTAACCTAAACTTACATTCTACTTCCATAGAGGAGTCTCAACCATCGCAAGGTCTATGGCTCCACCAGATTAGGACCAGGGGGTAGCCATAACTAACTGGTCATAGGCAGTAATCTGGGTGGCAGAAACCTAGGACCAAAGTCACTGAGTGTACCTAACCCCTAGGAAGATAATGAAATGAGCCCGAGTCAGGAACTGTGGGGCCAGTACAGGAATCATAAAGGCTGGGAAGAAAATAGCATTTCTAGGGTTGGCTGCTAGAGATAGGAAGGATTAGGCAAGGCAGAAAGCTGCCCTGAGGCTCCTTTAAAAATTCTGATATCTGGAGCGGGAGGGATCCAGGTTGCTGGATCTCTTAACTTGGGAAAGCAGCTCTGCCCACAAATATCTTCTCCATATTCCTTGGCATATTTTGACTACTGACAGATGAGCTAATAGTTATAACTTTGTTGAAAAGTTTATTTTGTTTTAAAATAAAAACAGCTTCTGGAACACTGAAGGTAGGGAGATACCAAATCACTCAATGTGCACAAATATGATGACTGTTTTTTCTGCATTTCTGCAGGGTTCCTAGTTCCCCAAAACTAAAAATAAATTGATATTTTCTCTTTCAAGTAACTTTTTCACAAAACTGAAAATACTAGAGGTATTTTATCTCATTAATGACTATGAAATTTATAAAATATTGAGCTTTTAATTTTAATATATGCATCATTGGTTTAAAATAGTATTACATATTACAATATAAGTCCACTAATTTTATTTCTATAATTCATTTAACCAACTATTTAGACAGCACTATTATGTACCAGAAGTTGTATTGTAGGCATAAGGATGAAAAGGGGGGGCTTTTGTTTTGAAGGATCAACTATGATAATATAATTCTATATATATGGTAGAATGTATCTGTTCATATGGTAATGTGAACAAAAAAGAAGACATTTTCTTTGGAAAATATGGGAAAGTCCTTTCTCTAAGTACATGAAAACCAGGAATGTGATTACTGTAAGAAAATTGGGGGCTCATGGGTCATGTATTAAAAAAAAGTACACCAAGTCCATTAAGAAGAAGGTTGGGGGAGCTTGACTCTTAAGCAATAAGATTATCTTAAAATTTAAAGGGATTTGTGTATGTTTGTATTCTATCAATGGCAAGAGAGAGATTCCCATACCAGAAAGAGAAAATCTTTGTTATTTTTTAATAGGGTGCCTGAGTATGTTGAAGAGAAGGGATTACAAAGAGTAAACTAAAGTGGGAAGTTAAATAGCCTGTGATGAGTATTTGGAATGATTGATGGATAAACACTCCAGTGTTGTTTATATTTGCATTGGGAAATATTTTAAGCACCTGGATTTTAGTTAATCCTATTTCCCAAGGCAGTAATGTTCTCCATATTTGTATAGCAACCCAAGGAAACCAAACAAAGGTAGATTGCCAGCACAGAGGCTAAATCAGGTATTCCTCTGAATCAGAGTTACAGAGTTAAAGTTGTCTGTATTGGAATTTAAGCAACATGTCTTTCCCCTTTAATCGTCCCATACAGAAAAGGTTAATATGAGTGTGATAAATGTTAACTAGAAGTTATAAAATACTCCATGTTGAGTTTTATAAGAGAGGTGTCAAGATGGTGAGTAAAAAGAGCTTTGTAAGAGAGAACGTTATAAAACTGTTGAATGCTGGAATGGGTTATCAAAAGAGGTTGTAGAATTTTCATGTTGTAAGAGCTTTAAACTTTACAGTGTAGATCCATTTAAGTTAACAGTGTTTTTAGAACAACCTCTGACTTTGTGCATGTGGTTATCCTAATGTACTTTCTATGACCCAACTCAATCAGTACTTTCACTAAGAAGCCTTTCCTTAGCTATCCACAAAGATTTGATTATTTCTTCCTTTGTATCCTCATGTCACACTATCACAGCTCCTATAAAATTTTAGGACAATTCTTTATGTAGATTTTACTAGATTATAGTTCTTATAGAGCAGATACTCTCTTATCAGTTGTATTTCAAGTGTCCAGTTGAGTGCCTGCAAAAAATAATCGGTATTAAATAAATCCCTTACCTCTTCCATTCTACCTAAATTGGTCATTTCATTGTCTAGGAGCTGGCTCTGACATTCAAATTTCTTGTGTTTATGTCATTTCCCTTATTTTGGAATGCACTTTCCTCTTCTCCATTTGATTAATTCTTACGTTTCCTTCCAGGTCCAGCACAAGTCTCACTTCTTTCATAGAGCCTCCAGGAGATTAAAGTCTTGAGTGACCATTCTTTCCTTGGAAATTCTAAAGAATTTAATTATAGGTTTGATGGATTTTTAAAAAATGCATGCCCCATGACTCCTCCACTAGTTTTTGAGCATCAGGGATCATGCCTTTTCCCTCTTCGTTACCCCAGGGCCTGGCACAGTGCTCTATTCAGAGTAGCTGGTCAATAATAAATAATACTTGGTAATAAGGGAGGTGAGAAAATGGCTAATCTCATCACTTACAGAACTTTCTGTTGAAGACACTAATGTTAAATCTAGTTTCTAAAATCTGCACACAATGGAGAAACAGGATCAACATTTCGATGATATAAAAACAAAGGGACAAGTCCGCATCCCTCTTCCAGAACACTTGGGGCCAGATTGTTTTGGAATTTAGAATTTTTCCTTTTCACTGAGGTAGCACTTCCCATTAATATTTCACAATAAGTGGGTAAATAAAAACATCAAAGACTGTAAATATCCTCATGCTAGTTCAGATCACGTTTGAGTTAATAAAATGAACCTTGATAATCTGAATTGCATAAACTGTGAAGTCAAATTATTTGCTTGGTGATTAACCTGCAAGTCATATTGTTGACCTTGTAAATTGTTCTTCATCTGAAGTTTAGCCTTTGTAGTTTACTTAGTATTCCTTTTAGTTTCAATGGGGAGGTGCCATTTTAATATAACTGTCACAAGAAGACTATAAATCAGGATCTCAATATTCAGCAGATAACCATTCTTAGTTATTTTGGGGTGAGAATTCTGGCAAGAGTTTTTAAGGCTCGCTGTTCAAAACAACTACTTGTTTAGAAAGAATGAGCTTAAAAGACGATAAACTTCAAAATGTGGGAAAAAACCTTTTAGTTGGTTGACTCTCTCAGGATCACACTCATACTTTTCTATTTTTTAAGTGTTTAAAGAGGATTTAATTTCTAAGTAAACTGCATTTCTATATACCTGAACTATATATGGTATTTTATATTCTCAGCATCTACTCTTCTTGGCTAGAGTTCATTATATTTTCTAATCCCACATTCATGGATTTAGTTGAGCAATCTCTCTTGGCATGTATTTAGGTCAGTTTATTTGTTCACAGAAATGAGGTCATTGTCATATGGAAACATTTATTGTATTATTTAACTAATAAATTAGAACAATGAAACCTAGAAAACATTTTTATCAAGTTAAAATATCAAACCACACAGTTTTTTCCTTTCACTCTTACCATAAAATTCTTCCTAGGAATTGTGCTATTATACAAAATCTTTTTCCAAACATGATTTTTTAAAAATATTGAAAAACAGGCTCTGACAGGGTGGGCCCCACATAGGATAGTAACTTAAATGGACTTTTTTTTTTTTTTTTTTTTCTTTTTGCGGTATGCGGGCCTCTCACTCTTGTGGCCTCTCCCGTTGCGGAGCACAGGCTCCGGATGCGCAGGCCCAGCGGCCATGGCTCACGGGCCCAGCCGCTCTGCGGCATATGGGATCCTCCCAGACCGGGGCACGAACCCGTATCCCCTGCATCGGCAGGCGGACTCTCAACCACTGCGCCACCAGGGAGGCCCTTAAATAGACTTTTAAAAAACAACTTAAAAGAGGATCAAAAGAGAAAATGGAGGAGAGATTGGAAATGGTAGTTGAGAGGAGGAGGATGAAGGCCTGAATGGTTAGGAGCCTGGATTGAATACAGTGGCCGTGGATTTGGGAACACCTTTCAACACGTTACCAGGAGCCATGTGATGAAGGGTGACTGAGGGTGCCTTTAACCAGACCCTATAAAGGGTGTGACTGTGAAAATAGAAAGACAGCATCAGACCTAAGAGACCTTATTAAAAAAGAAGCAACAAACCATAACAATGGGTCAAATGTAGTTGGCAAAGGAGAAAGGGAGGCTTTGGTAGAAATGGGGAAATTGGGAAGGGATAATTACTAGTTGAGATTAGTGATATGCTAAGTTTTCCTGTCAGTTTCAGGCCACTAATACACAGGTTTTGTGTGTATGTCGTGGCCTATCCATGAAAGAATAAGTATGGCCATGTTGACAAATACAAGTTGGCCTTACCTCTGTAAGCCACCTTTCAAGGCTTTCAACACGAAATTTAACAGAGTGCTTTTGAAGATTCCTTCTCATTCTAGTTTTATAAATCAGAGGACTGGGATTTTACCATAAAGCTGTAGACCTGAAGGTGTGTGGAGTGGGGAATGCAAAAGGAACAATACTCTTAAGTCATTTTGGGACTCACAGTAGTGTGGGCTGGTCCTAGTGATGTTTTTCTAATGAATAGAATACTGCTAAAGTGATGGGATGTCAATTCTGAGATTAGGTTATAAAAAACTCTGACTTCCATCTTGCTGTAACATATACTCTTTTGCCCTCCCTGATGAAGCCAGCTGTATTGGGAACAAACCAGTCACTCGACACACACCTACCTCTCCACAGATACCTGAAGGCAGTGTAGTGTTTAAAAATAAAATAGGCCCATTAAGTGTTGACTAATTGGGAACCTCGTCACCGTTACTTAGCTGGTTGAGGTTAAAAAAGAAAGAACATAATTTCTGTGACACTGTGAAGTATATAATGGTGGTGAAATATTTTCCCTTCCCTAAAAGTGACTATGGCATCGCTGTGCTGTGTGGAGATAAATTGGTCAAGTTCTCTTTCTTACAAGTGACAGAAGTCTAACTTGTACCATCTTAGGCAAAAGAAGAGAATTTATTGGCTCATGTAACTGAAAAGTTCAGGGATTCACTGCTTCAGAGACATGACAGTCCCCAGTTATTTAAATGATGTTGTCAGGCATCTGTTTCTTTTTTCTATCTCTTGACTCTGTTTTCTTTGCTGTTGGCTTTGTTTCTATGTCTGGTTCTCTTTCAAATGATAGGAAAGATGGTCCCAAGTACATATGGATCAAAATAGCCCTTATAACTCTAGTGTATTCTACTCTTTTTGCATCCATATCAGTCCCTTAAAAAAAAAAAGAAGACCCCAAGTAACCTTCCCTGGAGTAAGTACACCAACCATTGAGTCCTGGGGAGCAGGAGACTCTGATTGGCAAGTCTTGGTCTTGTGCCTATTCCTGAGATGAGAGAGGTGAGGTCTGATGATTAGCAGCCCCCACTGGAATCACATGGAATGGAGGAAGTGGGGCTCCTGAGAGGAAAGGATGTGAGGCTGAAAGCATCCTCAAGTGAGCTTAAGGCTATTGGTAATATAGAAACATTCAAAGCAAAAATAAAATAGTATTGGTATCTGGTAGATGCGGAAGTAGAGAAACCCAATCAATGCTCATCAATTACAGAGGGATTTAGGAAAAACTCAGAATGATTAAGGACTGAGCTGAAGCTTGAGGAAAGCAAAAGCCTAGTTAGATAATTTCTCTGGACAGTGCCAGGGACCTCTGGATAGATTAGCAGTTCAGAATGACTGTGAAGTTATTGACAGTTTTGATCTGTGGCTAAAAGACTTAGGCCTGACTCTGAGAAACAAACATCTGGCCAACCTAGGAGTAAGACTTTGTCTTCCTTACATGTGGGTAGCAGCAGGCAGGTCTGTGTTGAATGGAACAGAACTTTATCATGTGATAGTGGCACAGCAGATGATATAAGTCTAATAGAGATGAAGTTAAGTTCTAGAAGGTGAGGAAAAGACTTGCAGAATCACACAGCTACTATGGGTTTGGGAAGTCAGAGAAAGAGTAAGAATGGGGCTAAGGACATCTTGGGTGGATCCGACACTAAGGCAGAGGCAGTTTGCTTCCCACCTTTCTGTAGGTTTCCTACTGCCAGAATTTCTCTACTTGGTCAGCAATTACACAAATTCTAGGCCCCTTCCCCAAACCACTTACTGAGTTGGGGTTTCTGAGCAGGGGGGTGGAAATGAATTTTTTACAATGCCAGGCAAGCCTAAGTTGCTCTAAGGTCCATGGCCACGGGGAGGATGAAGACATTCATTTCTCACTGATTCTTAGGAGATGTATGGGCCGAATGGCCAAGTCTGACTAGAAAATTGAGAAGTTTTACAAAGATATTGTAAGTTCTTACATTACATATCTTTTCCAGACTCCTTCCAATTTTGTCCCTTCTGTCACATGACAACACCCACTTCATTAAATACCAAGACAGGAGGGAAAATTGTGGAGCTTATTTTCTGACTGACATCCTGAAGTACCCAACACCTTTCAAGGCTTTCAACACGAAATTTAACAGAGTGCTTTTGAAGATTCCTTCTCATTCTAGTTTTATAAATCAGAGGACTGGGATTTTACCATAAAGCTGTAGACCTGAAGGTGTGTGGAGTGGGGAATGCAAAAGGAACAATACTCTTAAGTCATTTTGGGACTCACAGTAGTGTGGGCTGGTCCTAGTGATGTTTTTCTAATGAATAGAATACTGCTAAAGTGATGGGATGTCAATTCTGAGATTAGGTTATAAAAAACTCTGACTTCCATCTTGCTGTAACATATACTCTTTTGCCCTCCCTGATGAAGCCAGCTGTCATGTTGTGAGCTGTGCAGTGGAGAGGCCCACATAGCAAGGAACAAAGGCAAGCCTCTGGCTAGCAGCTCATGAGGAACTGAATACTATCAACAATCACATGAGTGAGCTTGGATGCTTCCTCAGTCGAGCCTGTGATGACTGCAGCCCCAACTGACACATTTATTGCAGCCTTTGGAGAGGTCTGAAGCCAGAGAAAGCCCAGATTCCTGATCCACAGAGACTATGAAATTAAAAGCTACTATCTATGCAGCAGTAAATACCTAGTATGCTGGGCAAGCAACACATCAATCCCAGGCATTGGGACTATTGGGAACCCCAGTGGAGTTGATAAACCATGTCATAAAAGGAGCAGCTGCAGGATAGCTGAGAAGGAGCAAGCAGTTGAGAGTCTAGTGATGGCCTCAAGAGACCCCCAGGGAGGTGTATAAGATATATATGAAATATATGCCAAATTCTCCATTCTCAGAGGCTTTACAGCATGGTGAAAACATAATAAACTCTATGGTCAGAAAGAAGTTCAAAGCCCAACTTTGTTATGAGTTACTTAAGTTGTCTTAACCTTAGTTTTCTTCTCTGTGAAGTAAGACTACCTCTTATTTAGAGGATGGGCTGAGGTGCACATGTAGCACTGTGCCTGACACATAGGGACTCATAACACATGGTCTTTACTGGTAGCTTGAACAATTTTTTCTTCTTGTTGAAACTTTTTCCAGTCAGTATTTATCTGATCTATGTTTCTAAGACACCACCCTCATTTCTCGTTTTATCTTTCTGGCTACCCCTTACCTTTGCTGCTTCTTTATTGTTTATTTTCCCCAAGATTCCACGTTAGTTTCCTCTTCCCATTTGCCATACTCTTCCTGAGCAATATTATCTCCAAGGAAACTATGCTTTCTTTTTCCAAAGTTCCTTCTGGTCGTAAATAGGAACTTCCACCAACACTTTCACACATTTAGAGGCACTCATTTGGGAGCAAGCTTTCATCTTCTCCATACCTCTGCCCGACTCTTATGCCCAGCAGTGGGAGTGACTTCACATTTTGGTGAAATTGGGAAAAGGGGCTCTGTGTATAAGCCTAGCTTTTGGTGTGCTCGAGTTCTCTCCCTCTCTCTCTTTTCCTGCCTACCCCTTCCTCTCACTCTTCACCTTCCGTCTCCAGGTCTTCTCTGGTATTCCCTTCTTGAAAGTAAGCATATCAAGCAAGCCTGGAGTTGTCTGAATTGAGCAGATACGTTCAATCTTGTTCAACATTAAAGAAATATAGAGTCAGATTAAACATTGTTGACATAAATTCCTGCTTATCCTTCTTATACTATACTGAAGTCTCCTTTTCCTCCATTGCAAAAGTTTCTGAATAAAATCCTGCTTTACCGCTCTCACCAGTGTTTGGCTTCAGATCTCTCTGATGGTTTAAGAATCTTCATTTATATTCCCCTCCAGACTCCACAGATATTAGGGGTGGGGCTTTTTACTGAGCATTCATTATTTGCCAGTCACAATGCCAAGTGTCATTTATCATATGATCCACACAATAGCCAATTGGTAGGTCCTACTGCTGACCTCAGTTTACACACAATGAAACTGGGACACAGAGATGTTAAGAAACTTTGTCAAAGGTCTCCTAGCTCAGAAGAGTCAGAGCTGGGCCTGGAATGGAGCTACCGCCTCAGAGATTGAACTCTTAGCTTCTGTAGGGCTATGAAAATGACAATTGTGATTCTCATTTATTTTGAAGGGAATAAAACAGACTCATTAACCACAAGTAGTGAGGTTGTCTGGAGAAAATAATCATCTGGGAATCTGCAACAAATTGTTCAGACTCCAAGATTTGACTTCTCAGACCTGAGACTAAACTACCATATGACCTAGCAATCCCACTACTGGACATATACCCTGAGAAAACCATAATTCAAAAAGAGTCATGTACCACAATATTCATTGCAGCTCTATTTACAATAGCCAGGACATGGAAGCAACCTAAGTGTCCATTGACAGATGAATGGATAAAGAAGATGTGGCACATATATACAATGGAATATTACTCAGACATAAAAAGAAACAAAATTGAGTTATTTGTAGTGAGGTGGATGGACCTAGAGTCTGTCATACAGAGTGAAGTAAGTCAGAAAGAGAAAAACAAATACTGTATGCTAACACGTATATATGGAATCTAAAAAAAAAAAATTGGTTCTGAAGAGCCTAGGGTCAGGACAGAAATAAAGACGAAGACCTAGAGAATGGACTTGAGGACACAGGGAGGGGGAAAGGTAAGCTGGGACGACATGAGAGAGTGGCATGGACATATATACACTACCAAATGTAAAATAGATAGCTAGTGGGAAGCAGCCGCATAGCACAGGGAGATCAGCTCTGTGCTTTGTGACCACCTAGAGGGGTGGGATAGGGACGGTGGGAGGGAGATGCAAGAGGGAGGAGATATGGGACATATGTATATGTATAGCTGATTCGCTTTGTTATAAAGCAGAAACTAACACACCACTGTAAAGCAATTATACTCCAATAAAGATGTTAAAAAAAACACAACTGCTTGCATTATCCTGTAATTAGTTCTGCCTTAAGTAGTATAACTGCATAATGGAAAAAGTGGGTAATCTTGTTCAGATGGGAGTTTCTTCAAATAAAGGAGCAAAGAAGTGGAAGGAATCTAGTTGAAACCTGAAAGGAAGTAGCTCTGTATCATTTAACAAGGAGTGTTAATAGGTGTGGGAAAGTAGCCTTTTGCTTATCTTGAGATGGAATGACAGTGCTCAAGAATTCCATCAACATATACATATCTTTACTCCTCAGATTTAGAATGTACACTACTGGCAGGCAGGATCCACACTGTGTCTTTAAATACTCAATATTAGAACAGATCTTCAGCCACTCAAATGTTAGAATTGTCATCTAATTTAGAACATCATTCCTTGTTGGAACTTGGCCCTAGTGGAAACTTTACAGATCTGCAGGCAAACCTGGGTTTGTGGTTTGCTTCTTTGCTCATCATATTTATGTTCCTAATAAGATCAGTTTTTGATTTGAGAAATCACATCTTTTTTGGCTGTTCACATGACCGTGAATGTCACAAGCTCCTGATGATTTGTGAACCACAGTATACAGCAGCTGAAATGCATTAGTTTAATAATAAATACAGGGAAAAGTTTGATCGTATAAAGTAACAATTATGCAAATATCTCAGACTGAATTGTGGTCCTAATGATCGCAATGTTTCAGCCACAGCTGGTTTCCCAATGTACTTCAAGAGATTTTTTTTTCTTGCATGTGATTTTAAAATTCCAAATTATTTCCAGGATAATTCAGTCTCTTTAAGATTTTCCTGCTTGCCCCTTACATGTTTTATCTTTCACAGTATTGCTGCATAGCTACCTAAGCAAAGCATGGAGGAAATCTTGACTCATAGATGGAATCATCAATGGAACATTCTATGCTATCTCAATCCCCTAAGTGAGCAAAGGGAAAAGTATTTAGAGAGACCATCAAAGGACCCCTTGGAGGTAGATAAAGCTACATAGCTATAGAGGAAGAGTCAACCGTATTGACTGCTGCCTGTTAGGTATCCCCATAGGTATTCCCAGTAGACCCTGCCATTAGGCATCTATATCTCACAGGCATCTCAAACATAACACATACAAAACTGAATTCCTGATCTTTCCCTGCCCCAAACAGACCCCACCAAGGTCTTCTCCATCTCAGTTTACGGTAACTTTCTCCTCATAGTTACTCAGTCCAAACATCAAGAAGTCATCTTTGTTGGGTTTTTTTTCCATATAGAAAAAGAACCCCGTTGGCTCTACCTTTCAAGTATATCCAAAATCCAATAACTTCTTATTCTTTCTCAGCCTGATCCTAGCCATGATCACCTGAGTACCTAGATTATTGTGGTAGAGACTATATGTGCTTTCTGCTTCCAACCTTCTCATCCTTCCTTCAAGCTCTTTTCCACACAGCAGTCAGAGGGATTCCATTAAACCTTCATCAGGCCATGCCATTCCTCTGCCTTAAACCCTGTAACCATTCTTCATCTCATTAACAATAAAATTTAAATCTTCTCTCCTCTACTTCCAGTTCTCTGACCTCATCTCCTATTGCTCTATCCTCCAGCATCACTGGACCTCTTGCCATTTCTCAAATACTATTAGTGTGTGCCTGCTTCAGAACTTTAGCACTTGTTGAAATGTTCCTTTAACTCCATGTCTTTGCTCAAATGGAATTTTCTAAGTGAGGGATCCCTGACTACTCTGTTTATATTTGTAACTGTGTACAATACTCCTTATCCCCTCCACTGTTATTTTTTACCACAATTATCTTAAATAATTTAATTTACTTGTTTCTTTTATTTATTTGCCCCCGCTAGAGTATAGATTCCATGACAGTAGGGATTTTCTTCTATTTGTTCACTGATAGAACCCCAGCAATCAGAACATTATTTGGTATGTAGTAGGTACTCAATAAATGAATATTGAATGAATAAACCAAGATGTGAATGAACTATGCTGAAACCTGACTGTGGCTTCTTCCCTCCATTGTTTAACTCTGGAACTATTGCCCTGAGCACGGAGAACAACAGCCATGCCCAGATAGGTGTTGATGTGTCAGAACACGTCTAAGCTTAAATATTAGTAGGGGCAAAGGAAAATCATTTTATATGAATTGATAAATTTTGTCTGCATTACTCCTTTCTTTCTGTGACAGGGATAACTGAGATTGACCATGAGGGATTTTAGAGGTAAATATGAGACTTACAGGTAAAAATCAATTTTATCTAGAATTTTTGAGTCAAATCTCAGACTAAGAATCAACAAATGGTTTCAAAGAAATGCAGCAGGAAGGCTCTTTTTTCAAGGTTTTTTTCAAGGTTTATATGAGCAAATCCTTATGTGTGCAAGTGTTGTGGGTAGTTCTGCTGGTACTGCAGGATTGGGGTGAAAATGTGTATTTTTAAACTTCTGTGATCAATTTGGGTTGGAAATATAGCACCATACTTGGCTGCTTCATCTTCATAGTAGGTGGCAAAATGGCCCTAGAAAATCATTCGTGCAGAAGATGCCTGTAGAAGAGGAAGAGTGTAAAGGACCTAGGAAGGTTCTATTCAACTTACACATTAATAAAACGGCCATCCTTCCTTTTTCCCCCCTTTTTGGTTTAAAAAGGTCTCCCTGCCATTTTGCAAATTTTTTGTTTGTTTTTTAGTTTCTTTATGATAATTTATGACTTTTCTGGGTTTTTCATTAAAATTTTACACGTTGAGGGACACTGTTTTAAATCCCATGATTCTCTTGTGCCTAAACTAAGTTTCTAAATTATATCATTCATGGAAACTGTAACCAGGACTTAAAAACCTGGCAGTTAAGAACTTGGATTCAATACAGGTTTTCTAGCATTCCCTGGAATCACTGACATGACCCTTGATGGGTGGGGGCTCCCTCTCTCTTGTTGCCAGTTCCTGGGGATTTCAAATTTGAAAGTCGAATAAATACAGAACTGATGATGTGACTTTGTTTGGAAAATGTGTAATTTTATTTCTATATATTTCAGTTGTGTACTTTTTTGGTGACCAGTAAAGCTATCAATATATTTAGAAAAATATCTACATATAAATGTGTGTATACTTTAAAAATACTGTGAGCTCTAAAGCATAAAATGTTTTATTGTCGTCTGTCTTTATGTGGTGGATTACAGTCACTTTTGTTACTCTACAAGAGATTCCCAACCTGGGAACAAAAGCATTTTCATGTTGATTGTTGAAGATTGATTCAGGGTGTGGAGAGATGAGTTAATGACAAAGAGCCAAGAATGTGAATTTTTTGAGAAGCTGTTATTGTCCAAGTACTATGTTAGGTGCTCCACTCACCCTGATCCATTTAATACTTCACAGCAATCTTATCAGCTAGCTGTTATTTTCCCTTACTGGGTAAGGAAAGTAAATGTCAAATTGCATAACTGGCCTAAAGTTGTGCAGAAATTGTGGTTGAGCTCGTATTCAAAGCTCCTAGGCTTGTATAACTCTGAAGTTCATGTTCTTTCAACTTCATCAGGCAGAAATGGGAGTCCCCAGGGGCTTGAAAAATAAAGATTTTCTTGTTTTCTGACCCAGTCATTGACTCACTTGCTTCCCTAGCCCTCATCTCTTCCTGGTTTATTGAGAATCATGGTGCCATGTCTTGGGCTTTTCCTCTGCCATCTCTTTGGTTACTGCCTTATCAAATTTAGTCAAAGGTTTTTTGGTTTTTGTTTTTTTTAACTGCTGGTTAAAATGAAATGTCTTTTTTTTTTTTTTTTTTTTTAAAGCTGTCCTTTAAAAGAAAATTTAGTTTTCATGGAATCCTTTAAGTTAAACAGGGAATAAGATTCCACATAGAAGTTCTGGTAAAACTGGCTAAACAAAGGATTCAAGTAAGATTTAACTGAAGTACAAAGGGGAACCAGACTTAAGTGGTTCTGAGCATTTTCTCAGAAAAATTGGGTCAAGAACTAGCATGAAAAGCTGTATCATTTGAAAGATATTTTCCCCTTTTTATTTTCAAGGGAATTCACATCAAAAATCACAAAAAACCCAAGATTATTTTGTTTTATGAGGTATGGTAAGGTGATGGGACAGGAACTGCGTATACTGCCAACAGGGCAGTAGCACTGAATGTGGGGAGGCAATGGCAGGAGAGCGAGGTGCAGCTTTGACAGCTGGTATTCCCGTTCTTCCTTGGGCTCTCACATCACAAGTTGCTGATCTGCAACAACATGGGGGGAGAGAAGCAGATAGTTTGAGGTATGAGTGGTGCTTTAAAATAAGGTTCTAAGGTGCTTTAAAATAGTTTATTCAGCTTTTATAACAAGTGTGTGAAGTGGGTAGCATAGTGTATCACTTGGCCTTGCAGCGACCCCCAAATCTCTGTGGCTTCAAACAACAAAGCTTATTTGTCATTTACATTTAATGTAGGCTGTAGATGAGCTGCATCTCTGCTTCCCATGTCCTCTTCACTTTAGAATCCGGGCTGAAAGAGCATCCTTACACACATACCATTCTAATAGCAAAGAGATGGGACAAATGTCACATTTCAATGGACAAAACATGTCATATGTCAGGTCCAAAGATGATAGGGTGAAAACGTATATTCCTCTCTCAGGCAGATAGTAATACAATATACCACTGGCAAGTTTTATTATTGTGATTGTGCTTCTCATTTTACAGAAGTGGAAACCAAAGCATAGAGAAGTTAAATTGCCCAAGTTAAAACTACTGACAAGTGGCAGAGGCCAACTTGGAATCGCACGTTCTGACCCAAGGCCATTACTTTTGCATTATACCAATAAGAATGGCAACTTCATCTGTCCATCCATCTTTGTTACCATTTGCCTTGAGAACAGTTTTCCTCCTAATGACTTCCTAGAAAATTTATGTAGTTAACCTAATGTACATTATGCTTCCTTCCCTTTCAATCCTCCAGTAAATGGCTTTAACGTAAACCTTGAAATGCAAATGATTTCTATATGAGAGAAGTATTTAAAAAGTTACACATAGTCCACTCTTGGATGAAAGATTGAATTAAAAAATAAAATCCCTTTTCAACACTGGAACTAGATTAACTTAATTGTAGTTTAGTAAAAATTTGTCCTAAGTCTCATATTTCTTTGTATCAATTAAAACCAAATGTAATTTATAGTGGTGGTTGTGTGGACATTTAGTGATAAGGAATTTTTTGCAAGCACCTCCAGAATGAGGCTCATTAACTAAAGTGGCGATATGACCCTGAATTGTTTCCAGTCTCCCATGAGTTCTCTAAACCTCAAGCCAATGGGGCTGCTGACTTTTCCCAGAATCCTTAGATTTCTCCATTTTCTGGTCTCTGGGTCTTAACTTAGTGTATTGTTGCCTCAGCCTGAAATGCTTCCAGCCTTTTCCACCTTCTCCATCACCCAGGTCTAATCCTAATAATCTTTCAGGCTCCATCCTTAAATGCTTTCTGCACCAGGCAGACTTTTCCAATCTCATCAAATACAAATATAAATCTTAGTAAAAAACCCAAACAATGCTTTGCTTAAACTCCAGTATCCCTTCTTACTCTTTTGCCCAATACTGTTCCTCTAAGAGATGTGCAAAAAATAGTTTTAAAAAATTGCTATATTTGCTAACTTGAAAGTTTTCTGGGCAGTTTGTGGAGCTGATGTATGTTTTTATTTCTTCAACAAATAATTATTCAGTGCCTTTCACTGCAAGGCACTATTGACTTGCCGAAGGTGACATAGGTATAGAGTGACAGATTCAGGACTTAAATCCAGAATTGCCTGACTCTACAGCCAGTACTCTTAACTACTACATAGATATAAAAAGCTAGAGATTCTTGAATGCTAGGTGGCTTCACTGTTGGGCAGATATTAATTTTCTTTCTTTCCCTTAAGAAAATTGTATGAAGTATTGCACCAATGCCTTTTTAGGCTTCTATTTAGTCTTAGTTTAAAAATTGCCATTGAAACCATTTTTTCCCCCTATGAATCCAAGATGATCCCATTAAAAGTGAAATAATATTTTCTGGGTGGACTGTATTGATTAAATTGTATTCCCCAGGGATAGATTCAGGTTTTGTGTGTCCTGAGCTTACACAATTTTTTTGGCCCTCTTTAAGAAAAAGAAGATAAAAGTATAAATGTAAAAATTAGCCTGACATATTTAGTATAGGAAAAGAAATCATGATAATTTACATGAGTGTTAGAGGTTCAACTTCTTTTTTTCTAAGCTGAGACAGTGTACCAGATATGCATACACAGACATGCTTCCTTATTGCCACCTGGCCACCTGGCTTCTCCTCCCCACCCAGGATGCTTCACAACTCCTGGCCACTCCTAGCACTTATGGCAGCCCTACACATGAGGCTTTATTCATTTCCTGGTAGGTCTACCTCTGGTCCTGGCAATTCAAAAATGATGATCAGGGCTTCCCTGGTGGCGCAGTGGTTGAGAGTCCGCCTGCCGATACAAGGGACACGGGTTCGTGCCCCGGTCCGGGAAGATCCCACATGTCGCAGAGCGGCTGGGCCCATGAGCCATGGCCGCTGAGCCTGCGTGTCCGGAGCCTGTGCTCCGCAACGGGAGAGGCCGCAACAGTAAGAGGCCCGTGTACCGCAAAAAAAAAAAAAAAAAAAAAAAAGATGATCAAATGGCACTGGTTTTAGTCTCATATGAGTCTTTGAGTTAATTTTTGGACTTCTTGGTACCTTTCCCCAAGAAATGGAGATATTTTAATAGGAATAGCCTTTTGCAAATACAAGGATTTATTTATAAATAAAAAAAATTTTTTTGGCCATGGCACTGGTTGGACTATCGTCTTCAAAGAAGCTATTTGGCATGAATATAATTTTCTTTTGGAAATACTTAAATAGAATACAAAATAAATAATGAAAATCGGTTCTTAAATAAATAATGCTGTCACTAAGGGATTTAACTGAGGTTTATGTGGCTCAGACACTATGTTCAGAATAGTATCACCTAGACTCAATCAATTCCATTTTTAAAAATCTTGGAAATGACTAAATTTTTTGAAGGATTTAAGCCATTTTTTTCCTTTAATCTTTGTTGAAGTATTGGCTCCCGCAAAGACAATGAGACACCACTGGAAATTAGGTTTTTGGTGTAGTATTAAAATATGGCAGCAGAGGGCCTCATTGCAATATGCTAGATTTTTCTTGCTTCATGAAAGAACTTTTTCTCTCCATTGCTCTTCATCTGTTGTCTCATTTTGAAGCTTGCAGTATGTTTATGCGAAAAAAAAATGTTTTAAATACCTATCTTACTATATTGGGAATGCAGGGTACAATTTAAGCCTTAAAAACCATTATGTTTTCTCTTCATTCCTGGAAGATGTTGAAATTTTGATATCTTTCTTCACTTCCTTCCACAGCAGTAAGGAATTGTATACTCTTTTGCTTTTTCTTTCAGGCTGTTACTCTCTTTATTAAGACCATCCAATTTGTTGGCAGATTATTATGAAAGCACATTCATGCAAATTATTTTACTTTATTCAAAGATGAGAAAAATTACATGGCAGGAGTTCATAGTATAATATCACGCTTATTAATCTTCCAGTTGCCTTTCAGTTAATTGTGCTCAAGTTCTAACAAAGTTATCTCCTATAAGAAAAAAAAAAAGCTGTAGGTTATAGCTATGTCAGATGTTCAAAAGGAATGGGGTTGAGTACAGGTGACCCATTAATTAAGCCTGCCTTAATTATTCTATGGGCTCGTCTTGTTATTAGTTTGACTATGGTCAGGAAGGATAATGGCACAGAAAATAAAAGTAGTGGTCGAGCTACAGTTCAATGTACCCTGAATGGATAGACGTGGGTTTGCACTTAATCCCAGTGAGTTCCTTTTTAACACTATTGTCTAGGAGAGAGTGTTTCCAGAGAACCACAAATATCTTTGATAATTATGGGTCCTGTAGCCAAAATACCTATTTTTGGAGTCTTAACCTGGTTATTATAATATAATTATATAATTATGTTAATGGAGACTTTTAATCTTATCCAACCATCATTTACTCTCACTAAAAGTACATTTCTAAAATCTTGCTTAAAAAAGAAAATTCTAAAAAAAAAAAAAAGAAAAAAAAGAAAATTCTAATCATCCTTTAGAAAGGACTTATTTTTAGATGAAAGAGAGTTTCAGAAAAATGGATTATTGTTCATTGCCCGCTTTCAGAATCCTTGCTTCTTGAGGAGCTTGAATAATTTAACAATTAGGGAATATAAACATTATATAACAAAGGGCTAATATTTTATTGAGATTAGATGAACATTTAACATTATATAGAATCATAAAAAGATTCTATGGGGGACTACCCTGGTGCTTCAGTGATTAGAAATCCGCCTGCCAATGCAGGGGACACGGGTTCGAGCCCTGGTCCAGGAAGATCCCACATGCTGCGGAGCAACTAAGCCTGTGCACCACAACTACTGAGCCTGTGATCTAGAGCCCACGAGCCACAACTACTGAGCCCGTGTGCCACAGCTACTGAAGCCCGTGCGCCTAGAGCCCGTGCTCCCCAACAAGAGAAGCTACTGCAGTGAGAAACCCCACGCACCACAACGAAGAATAGCCCCCACTTGCCGCAACTAGAGAAAGTTCGCGCACAGCAATAAAGACCCAACACAGCCATAAATAAATAAATAATACAATTTTAAAAAATGAAAAAATCTACAAGATAATTCTAAAAAACATTATATGGGAACACACAGCATAAAAATATAAGCACTATATAGAAATATTATATAGAAATGTTATATAGACAAGGGCCCCCATATAAACTTTCTATAGAAAACATATAAACATTGTGTAGAAAAGGGCCAATATTTTATTGAGATTAGATGAACATTTTACTTTGCATGTATTTATTGTGATCCTCAAAACAAAATGCTGTACAACAGAAACTAACAACATTGTAAAGCAATTATACTCCAATAAAAAAATGCTAATAATGATGGCTACAAGTTAGAAAATTTAGAACACAGCCCACTATTTACTTTTTGTGATAAAACGTGGTATAATAGGTTCTGATTATGTTTTCTGATAAAGTGTTATACAGCAAAAAAACTGGACAAAATTATCAAAAACCACTATTTCAGGGCTCTTGAAAACGACCAAAGGTGTACAACAAATTGAGAAGCAATTTATTCATGAAAAAATACTGAATGTCAGATATGAATGGTGGGAGCCTCTGGCATTCTTGCATGGGACTTCTCTCATCCACACCCACCCCCAAGGTAGATCTGAGCAGAACTGAACAGGGCTCTGCAGAACAAGAAAACAAGAAGCTTCCTTGCCAGAGAGGGCTCACTTGGTCTGAAGCAGAGTATGGAAAACCTCATATCCAGCAAGCAGTGTTGTCAGTAAAGCACAAATTTCGTTGGAAAATGAATGGGAGGACCAGTGGCTCAGGTACACTAAGGTAGTCCTGGCTGGGGCAAGCAGTGGACTAGCGGACTAGCCTGAAATTTAACAGGGAGACCTGGGAAATGAGACAGCCACAGAGGGCTTTGATAAATTCTCCATATATCCACTCAGGAGAGACTGGAGAAGGCCCCCCAGATCAACATATCCCTGGCTAAGCATGAGACCGTACTCCTGTGCAGAGTTGATGCTAGAAGGCCTGGTGGGAAGTAAAAGCCAGGGCAGTCTTGAAAACTGATTGGTTAATTCAATGGCAAAACTTTCTTTAAGTTATTTAATTAGGGTTAAAGGCCAAGATAGGATTATATAATTTCTTCTATTTTTGTAAATTCTTTAATTTCTAAATATTTAACCTAGAAATACACTAGAATAGGAAGAGTCTTTTAATCTTTGAATTGTGAGTCTCTGAAATCTCTTTCCCCACCTACAAAATAGAATTCTTAATTACCTTTACTGCTTCCTTTAGTTTTAGATCAATAATATCAATAGAGAACTTTGGAATGTTAATAATGCTAGTATTTATTGAGCACCTATCATTAGCCCAATGCTGTGCTGACTTTGTACTTTTTATGTCATTTAATTCTACAATCACCCATGGTAATATTATCCCCATTTCTGGTTGGGGAGATTGGAGTTTAAGCAGCATAAATTACTTTTCCAAGGTTACAACAGCTAAGCAGCGGAGTAGGTGGAATGCAACTTGAGACCATCTAGTTTCTGAATTCATATTCTTAAATACAAGTCTAAATTTTCAAATGCTGGTGCTGAAATATTTTTCTATGACTATACTAACACAATCTGATAGCAATCAAATGACCTTATGTAGAGTTATTGGTACACTAAGCAGGTACATACTTTAACTTTCCAGCTGAGCCTTTAAAAAAACCTTTATATTAAGGAGACTTTCAAACAGCTACAAAAGTAGATAATATTATCCTTCATGTATGTACCCATCACACAGCTTTGAGCTTTTTCTATGAATGCTAGAATTACTGCTTGCCATGCTAATTTTCACTACTAATTTTTAGTAATTATAGACTAATTATAGACTAATTTTGGGAAATAATTATAGACTCATTTTGGTAGGGTAAATACTAATAAGTTTTAAATTTGCAATTAAATTTTTTCGATAATGGATTTTACTAACTTGTTATTCAATAAATATTTCCTTTTGAAATGGACACACTCATAATATATTTTCATAAGTAGACAAGTCAGTGCAAACGGCATGAAGAGTAGGAGTAGGCAGGTGGAGGTATTCCACTATTTTGCATAATGGAGCAAACAACTAGAATGCAGTAGGGTGGAGCTGCAGAGTTTGGTTTGTTCATCCTGTATTTCTTTAAGGTGTGTCTACGGACTCTGTGGGTCCATCAGTGACCAGTGAGCTAGTCTTCTTCTCTTTTTTTTTTTTTAAGACTAATTTTTGGAGCAGTTTCAGGTTTGCTACAGAAAAGTTGAGTGGCAAGGATAGAAAGTTCCCATATATAACCCCTGCCCCTACATGCACAGCCTTCCGCACTAGGGACATCCTCCGTTAGACTGGTTCACTTGTTATAATCGGTGAACCTACACTGACACATCATTATCACGCAAAGTCCATAGTTTAGATTAGGGGTCACTCTTAGTGTTGTACATTGTATGGGTTTTGACGAATGTGTAATGACATGTATATACCATGATAGTATCATACAGAGTAGTTTCACTGTTCTAATGATCTGGGCTAGTCTTTTGTTCACCACATTTTCTCTCATATATCAGTACTGCTTTTTATTGTATTTCTAATCATGTCATGGTTTTCAGTGACTCTAGGGGTAGGTTGCTCACTGACAAGCAGTTGTAATTACTGCAACCTTTGCCCTGTGGTTTGCAACAGAGGTGAGGTGGCTTATGGGACTGGAAGGAATTAGTAGTATGATCATACCTCATTCTTTTACTCCACCTACAGAAATATTTCATGCTGCACAGAGCATTTAACTGCTTTATTTAAAAATTTAGGTCCCTCGAATAGACTGTGGTATTGTAAGCCATATGTTTCTGTCATAGTCTCTTAACTCCCCATTTCAAATCTATTTACAATAGTGCTGGCTCCTGACAGAAACCATTTAATAGTTCTGCCTCTGCTTTGGCCTTGTACTTCTGTCCCATGTTTCAGTAGTGAATATCATTGCTAAAGCTTTGGTTTATTTCTGGGAAAGTCTTCCTGGCTTTTTTCTGCCTGGTTTCCTCAAGAGGTTGTAAGCTATGCATAGCTAGACTAGATTCACTTTATTTGACAAATTGTTTGCATTAAACGAATTTAGAATAATTTTGGTTACTAACATTTGACTTGCTTCTTTCCTAGGCATCTCTATTCTGGTATGCTTAGAAACTGCATATTGATTATTCCCGTAACTTCTTTACCATGTTATATCTTGGCCCTTTAAACTATCACTCTAATTGGGTTGTCAAGAAAACTCAAAATCATAGATTAAGTAGGTAATCTCCTTTGACTTCTTAGTAGGCAAGCCCACTCCAGAGTAGAGTTTCAGACAATATTCCTCTTCTACTCTATAGCACAGGTTGCCATGTACACAGTAGAGTTGTAAGAATCCCCCAAATTCTTTTCAGCTAGAGTTATTGCTGCTGTACTAGATGGGTTTTGCTCAATGTTAACATACAGGTTGGTTGGTTGGTTTTTGTACAATTTGTGGAACTTTCAGATGACTTCAAATGGAATGTTTTTCATTTTATAGTATAGGTCTTAGAAAAAGACAGGTCAAACATCAGTTAAGAGCTCAGATGCTGGGGCTAGAATCTCAAATCCTAACTCTAACACTTAAAATCCTAGGAAAAGTGAGCGTCACTTTTTTTCATTTGCATAGAGGAGGTAATAGTACCAAACAGACAAAGTTTTAGCTAGGGTTAATTGAAATAATGCATACAAAGCCCTTAACTTGGCTTAGATTGTAGCAATGTAGACTTTGGCTATGAATGTATACCTGGATTACAGAGTATTTTTCTCCTCTCTGGATATACTAGTCACCCTCTGTACCCCAAAAGCACTCCATAAAGTGTTTTTTTTTTTTATCATAGGTTTACAGTACCTTGTCACCCTTATGTCCAGAGACTGCACTAGCTTGGCCTAGAGTGGATATTGAGACAATACATGTTGAATGAATAAGTACACTTCAGCCTAGAGTGCCTGCCCCAAATCCCACCCAATGGGCTTTGTCATGTCATTCTAACCATCACCACCATCACCACCATAACCCTAACATTCCCATGTTATTCTTTTGGTCCAGTACTAACTGCTAGGAATACAAAGGGGTCAAAAGACAAGGTTCTTTCCTGTAAGGACTATAAAATTGAGTTAGGATGACTGAACATGGGCAAAAGTTAAACAAAAACAAAACAGAAAAGAAATCATTCAAAGTAGCACATGTTAAGTGCTCAATGAGAGGTACAAGCGATAACTGTGGATAGTATTTTTTTTTTTTTTTTTGGCGGTATGCGGGCCTCTCATTGTTGCGGCCTCTCCCGTTGCGGAGCACAGGCTCCGGACGCGCAGGCTCAGCGGCCATGGCTCATGGGCTCAGCCGCTCCGCGGCACGTGGGATGTTCCCGGACCAGGGCACGAACCCGCGTCCCCTGCATCGGCAGGCGGACTCTCAACCACTACGCCACCAGGGAAGCCCAGTATTTTTTTTTTTGAATGATGAAAAGCACAGGTTTGCAACCTCATGGTCTTATCTTACATTTAGTCATTTATTTGGTGTGTGGTTTTGCTGTTATTATACTCTGTTACTGAATTTTAAAAATAGTCTTTTGTCCTTGAGAGCAGTGTAAGTGAAAATGCATAGAATGTGTTCAAAACAGTGTCTGACATATTGAAATCAATCAATAAATTGTAGATAACATTCCTGTAGGAGAGAAGGCCATCTATGAGGGTTGAAGGAGATTTCATAGAAGAAATAGAAAACATAGCAAGGACAGTTACTTTTTTAAAAAAATTAATTTATTTTTATTTTTGGCCGTGTTGGGTCTTCGCTGCTGTGTGCAGGCTTTCTCTAGCTGTGGCGAGCAGGGGCTACTCTTTGTTGTGGTGTGCGGACATCTCATTGTGGTGGCTTCTCTCATTGCGGAGCACGGGCTCTAGGCGCGCAGGCTTCAGTAGTCGTGGCATGTGGGCTCGGTAGTCGTGGCTCGCAGGCTCTAGAGTGCAGGCTCAGTAGCTGTGGCGCACGGGCTTAGTTGCTCCACAGCATGTGGGATCTTCCCGGACCAGGGATCAAACCCGTGTCCCCTGCATTGGTAGGTGGATTCTTAACTACTGTACCACCAGGGAAGTCCAGGACAGTTTTTAAAATGTCTTCCTCAGGGCTTCCCTGGTGGCGCAGTGGTTGAGAGTCTGCCTGCCGGTGCAGGGGATGCGGCTTCGTGCCCCAGTCCGGGAGGATCCCACATGCCGCGGAGCGGCTGGGCCCGTGAGCCATGGCCGCTGAGCCTGCGCGTCCGGAGCCTGTGCTCCACAGTGGGAGAGGCCGCAACAGTGACAGGCCCGCGTACCTGAAAAAAAAAAAAAAAAAAAGTAAAATGTCTTCCTTACACATTAACTCAGTTTTCTGGAATCAGTTTGGAAATAATGGGGCAGAGTGGTAGAGAGCGGGCGGAAATATGTGGTGAGTTACTGAATATCAGGTGCAGAATTATATTCTCATTAATTGAAAATTTTGGTTAATGCTCCCTAAATAAAATACAGCATAATTTTTATGTATTAACTTTCTGATATCTGAATTGGAATTCATATGCTTTTGTGTCAAAGAGGTAACTGATTTAATCAATGAAAATCCGTAAAATGGAACAATTTTGTGAGATATCATTGAAATCAAAGCTCTTCCAATCAATACCTTTGTGATTATTATAATAGGTCCTTGGAAAGCAACAGTATCTTGATGACACTTTCCAAAAACGATCTGTAGTGAAACTAGAAGAAAAGATTCATTTTTAATGTTATAGTTATTGGACTAGGTAGTTCTCACACATATTAAACAACTCATAGAGTAAAAATAGTCTACAGTAAAACATGTCTCTTTTCTACTCCTTTTCTTTAGTTCCCAGGTTTCCCTTCTCAGAGGAAATCCCTGAGGTCTGTTTTTCTGCAGATAAGCATCTAGAGATATATCTCTCTTTTTAAATGCAAAAATCATATGTAATGTGTACATTCTTGAATTTTCACTTAATATTTCTTACTCGTTTTATATTAATTCATAAGACTCTACTGCCTGAGACATGACATTTAAAAACAGGGTTACTCTAGTAAGGTGCTACAGTGATAATAGCTAGCTAGCATGTATTGAGTACTAATTGTATTGCATGAAGTTTACATGGATTGTCTAATTTAATTTTTATGATGACACTAGGGAGTGGGTACCATTTTTGTGCCCATTTTATAGAAAAGAAAAGTGAGGTTTAGAAATATTAAGTATCTTGCCTGTGATCATACAGCTAATAGGTTGTGGAATTAGGATTCAAATCAAGGCAGTCTGACTCCAGAACCCATATGTGAAGCGTTCTGTTGCCTCCCAGATTTCATACTCCTCATTTTCAGGAAGACAACTGTGTACGTCATTGTATACGTAAATAGCAGATAGCGTGATTAATAACAATGATGGTGGTGATGAAAATGACTAAAGCCTCTGTCAGTGCTGACGGATGTCTGAGAAGCTGGAAGTTCTGATGGTAGCCCGGGTGGCTCTGGGGACTGAAGGGGGCAGATGGAGCCGCTGCACCAGCAACTGCAGAGCTGCAGAGTCAGAAGATGCTGCCACATCTGAGGAAGCTGTGGTGATGGATGTTGGCACACAGTAGTTCATGAGGTCTTTATAACTACCCCATGAGGGTGGTATTACTAGCCACAAGTTCTAGATGAAAAGCTGAGGCTCAGCTAGGAAGTGACAGGACCCAGTCTCAAAGCCAGACCGTAACACCTCCTGGAAAGGAGGCATCTGGTAGGCACACCAGCCTTGAAACTCCAGCTTTGTGTCACTTACTGGAGTAGTTTCAAACTTTCCCCCTCTAAATGTGTGTAACATGTTTTAGTGAAAGTTTATAAGAAAGATCAATATGAAATTGAAGTAGGAGTGGGTATATCTTTGCCACCCTCTTAACATGGGTACCTGCTTTCCTTCTTGTGGCATCCTCCAAGGGAGTTCCATATAATCTAGTTTGAAACTGTCATTTCTCCTTCTGGGATGGAAATTCTGTCTGCCAAAAAACATGTTACTGAAAGGCCTAGTCTTTATTGATTAAAAGGCTAAATGGAGTCTGGTCAGATTCCACGTAAACTTCTGTCTCAGTTATACTCTTGTCAGATTAATTTGGATTATACTGTTGTTTCAAAGGACATAATCTGGAGCTAGGGAAAGATGTTATTGCCTCTCTTCAGAGTGTAGGCAAGTGCTTTAACCATTCTAAGACTCTAATGTAACTCTCAACATGATTGTGGCCTTTGCAGGCCTTTGTTCAAGTGTCTGTCTACCACAAGGTCTCAAGTTCCAGCAACCCAAAGGGCTAATCTTTGCTTTGTCCATCATGGTGGATGCTAGGGTAGAGTCTATATTGCTAACTTTTAATTTCAGAAATATTTTGTACAAAGCTTCCCTCATCTGCTATTGTAATGTTCTTATGAATATCCAGAATTTTACTCCAAGACCTCTGGCTTTGGTCCTGGCAGTCTGGAGTCTGTGAAATGTGTGCTGCCAGGTATGTCATAGGACATGCCTATACAACTGAGCAGAAAGGCAGGCTGTCATGTGGAACCAAATGAAATAATAAAGGACTCCTATAAGTCTCAAAGTTCCCATCAAAATTCTTGGATGGAATTACTTATACCTGGCAAATGGAAACACAGCTGTGTTTTCAATGATTTAAAAAAAATACCCATTAAAATACTGGCAATGGCAGAGAAAATTAAAAAGTTAATATAATTTTTGGTTAGACAATACTTTTATGAAAACCCATAGTCCTTTCTCATAATTGACACAGTGAAAGACGCCTCGGTTGTAAGTTGAGAATTGAGGAAAAACTTAATTCAAGCACTAGACTGTTAATTTAATGCATATGTGACCTTGGGCCAAATAATATTTCTGAACCTCAGTTTCTTCTTCTGTAAATGGGGCTGATACTCTCTCTGCTTCATCTGTTTTTTGTGCTTGAATGAGATAATATGTAAAAGCTATAAAGTACACATAAAGTATATTAAGTATGATTTCTAATGTGCAAAACTTAAAATCATAAAATCATATATAGATGACATCCAATAGATGTATCTTTTCTGTAACATTTCAAAATAATTGTCCCATCTTTGGACATTTCTGGCACTGGTCCCATATTCTTTAGGATGCAGGCCATTCTATATTTGGCAAGTGTCCCAAGTCAGTTTCCTTTTGAAACAAATTCAGAGGAGGAATTAGGGTGCAGGTCATTTATCAGATCATCACCTGGGGAAGGGAGGGAAAGAGGCAGGATTGGGCAGAGGGAGAAGTCAGACCGTCATGCAGTCCCAATGAAAGCTTCAAATGAACCCACGGCAAGCTCAGGTCTGCAGTAGCCCGTCAGAGTTGTCATGAGTTTGAGGTAGAGGGCTAGACATTTATGCCCTCTTATTGACTAATCATTGGATCTTGGGTCAGCTGAGGCAATCCTCAAAAAGGGTTAAAAACTGAAGGTTATCTTTTCCTGCAACTAGCGGAATAAATCTTCCCTTCCTCAAGGGGAACCTGGGCATCACTGCATTTATCAGACCAGCGCTGTAGATAAAATATTCTGCCTTATATTGAGTGGGAACCTTCCCCACTGTGCCTGTCATGTAAGTTACTCTATTCTGGGTCAATTCCAAGTCTTACCAATATTTTCTAACATAATTCTTTACTATATTCTGGAAGCACTAATGTTATACTACTGATACATACACATATATACATATATATTTCACATAAGTGACTTATATATAAATTATATATAATGTATGTTATACACACATCTCAAATTTATATTTATACACATATTCATGTACATATATCATATACACATATATTCTGAAAACATGTACTTTGAGTGCTCTGAGAATACGTTAACAACTGGGTGAATGATACTCCACTGTACTCAACAGCTAGATTTAGTAACCGTAGCAATGCATTTATGGTAGACAATAAAATGAGTCTGCTCTCCAGGAGGACCAGGTTGGAAGATCATGAATTCTGTTTTGGGTGTGTTGGGTATGAAACTCTTTTGAGACATCCAAGTGAAAATATTGGGTAGGTGTTTGAATGTATATATCTGGAGTTTTGAAAGGAAGTCTACACTAGAGATAAGTAATTGAGAGTTGATGTTTATATAGTCATTGAAGCTAGGAAGCAACATTTCCGTCACATTCCTGCAAGTCAGTAATGAACTGGGGCTGGGTTTCCCTTTGAGATGGTAGATTTTTCCTTCATTGGAGGGCTTTTTCTGGTCTGTTTCACTGGATTAGGTTACCTGCGTAGCTCCTGAGGCACTGGGAGTGCAATCACGGGTGTAGGGTGGGAGGAGAAGGGGACCCATGACTGGAGACTTGAGGAAATCCAACATTTAAAGGCTGGTAGATGAGGAGGAATCTGGAGCTGAGCTAGAAAAGGAGTGGCTGGAGAGGTAAAAAGGTAGAGTCATAGAAGTAAGGAGAGAGAGAAGTGGTCAGCATTATAAAATTCTTCAGAGAAATCATGCCAATTGGAGATGGAGATAATTGATGATCTTAGGGAGGGTGGTAATGGTGAGAGTAGAAGCCAGACTAGAGTGGGTCGAGGAGTGAATGAGGGGTGAGGAAATGAAGGAAATAATGTGCACAGTGCTTTCGAGAAGTGTAGCTTTGAAAGTGAGGACAGGGGTAGGGATTAGCTGGAGTGAAGTAAGGTTGTATTGAAATGGGGGTTAAAGAGGTGGGCCTGGGAAGGGTAGTGGGAGGAAGAGAACTAGAAATATCCCTCATACATCAATGCTTTAAAAATCCTCTTTCAATTTTAAGTGGTTTAAACTATATTCTGAAACATTAGAGAAATGAAAAATGAGTGTAAGCGCTTTATTAAAAACAAACATAACGAAAATAGTTGACTTGTGGGCAACTTATGTCAAATTGTACAGCTCAAATTGAAAAGGAGGTAAATATAAGATAATTTTCTTCTTGAATTATTCAGACCGATGATTCATGTGTTCATTTTGCTTTTAATTAAGAAAATCTTGTCTGGTACGCTACTTAATTTATTTATCACTTGAAAGGAAAAGTCTTGTAATTTGTCTCACTTATTATCCAGATAAACAGTGTCGTTGACAAAAAGGAGAGGAGGTATTTTTGCATGATCCTAATGCAAAGATGGATTCTCTATCTGACCCAGATATACTACTTCTAAAAACTGTTATTTTCTTATACATGGGATAGGAATAAAAGCAAGGATTTTCTCCATAGAAACATTACGCAGATTCTTTTCTTGAGCACATACATCATTTATCAGTCTGGCTCTATCCTCCATCTGCTCAAAGGAGGCTCTCAACCCCAGGACAGTTCTCTTAAGTGTCCCTGTGACTCCCCAGGGAGTGTTTCCAGGTGCTGGGCAATATTTTACAACCTCATGCCACTCCACTGGGTACTCCAGTCTGCTCTTGGCATGATGTGGTAGCTGCTGGGGGTGCTGCCCAAACCTACTGTCTTGCTGCTGATTTGTCTCACTCCCGGAAGAAGGTGCTCCAGAGTCTAGTTTTTTTCCATAGACCATGGCCCAAAGCCCTCAGGGTGTGATGATTTATGCTGGAATGGGAGAATAAGACCGAAGGACTCTCTCTGCTTTTGTGTTAAGATCTGTTGGAGGGCTCATAGAGCAGATTTTCTTAGGTCCCAGCATATTCTGAGGGAGGCAGCTTTTTCTTACCGCTTGTGGTTCTTTTGCCCTTAGAGTCAGATGTTGTGTTCAGAGGCTGGGCCAGAGATAGAGATTCCCTCCCTATATCTACCTTTGACCAGAAGGGTCATCAGAATCAGTGGATTCTCAGGTTCACCTACTGAATCATTATTTCCGTAAATTTGTTCCATGCATGTTCATTTTCAACAAATCCCACCTATCTATCTATTTTTTTGTTTGTTTGTTTGTTTGTTTTTTGTTTTTTTTGCGGTAGGCGGGCCTCTCACTGTTGTGGCCTCTCCCCTTGCGGAGCACAGGCTCCGGACGCGCAGGCTCAGCAGCCATGGCTCACGGGCCTAGCCGCTCTGCGGCATGTGGGATCTTCCCAGACCGGGGCACGAACCCGTGTCCCCTGCATCGGCAGGCGGACTCTCAACCACTGCGCCACCAGGGAAGCCCTCTATCTATTTATCTATCTATCATCTATATTCCTATCCTCTATTATCTGTTTGTCTATCTATCTAATCTGTCTACCTTAGATTGAATACTTGTGTCTCCCCCAAATTCATGCGTTGAAATCCTAACCCCCCAAAGTGATGGTATTAGGAGGTAGGGGCTTTTGGGAGGTGATTCAGTCATGAGGGCAGAGCCCTCAAGAATGGAATTAGTGCTCTTAATAAAAGAGGCCTGATAAAGCTTCCCTGCCCCTTTTCCACCATGCAAGTTGACAGTGAAAAGATGGCCATCTAGGAAGTAAGCTCTCACCAAATGCCAGGTATGCTGGCACCATGATTTTGGCTTTTCAGTCTCCAGAACCATAAGAAATAAATGTTTGTTGTTTATAAGCTACCCAGCTTATAGTATGTTGTTACAGCAGCCAAACAGATGAGGACACACTCTCTCTCTAATCTATCTTAATTTATTAATCCATTCATGACATGTTTATCTATATTTACTGAGCATATGCTATTAACATACAGTGATGCATTAATTCTTCGAAGAATTCTTCCAGGGCTTTTTTTTTGTAAGAGTACATAGTTGCAATAGAGATTGGGAGCAGTGTGTTTCAGTGTCAGTTTTTCAAAATTAGCTGTTACCAACAAATGGGAAAAGCTGTGATCTGTAGAAGAAAAAATGTGCAGTTATATTTCCTCCATGTATTTCCACTAGCCCACTGACTGAAATTGAAAGTGCTTTATTACAATGGGTGAAAATTTGGAGAGAATCAATCATTCTGCATAATCAATCTGCACAGTATTGCATCAGAGGCAATAGCAAACTGAACTACATACAAAGCCAGACTTCATGCTTTGAGAAAAAAAAATTACTATAAGTGGGACTTTTGGACAAAATTTCCAAATGACATATAGGTAACATGGAAGAAATATTTATTTATTTATTTATTTATTTTTTATTAATTAATTTATTTATTTTTGCTGTGTTGGGTCTTCGTTTCTGTGAGAGGGCTTTCCCCAGCTGTGGCCAGCGGGGGCCACTCCTCATCGCGGTGCGCGGGCCTCCCACCATCGCGGCCTCTCCCGCTGAGGAGCACAGGCTCCAGACGTGCAGGCTCAGTAGCTGTGGCCCACGGGCCCAGTTGCTCCACAGCATGTGGGATCCTCCCAGACCAGGGCTCGAACCCGTGTCCCCTGCATTAGCAGGCAGATTCTCAACCACTGCGCCACCAGGGAAGCCCAGAAATAGATATTTAAATAAATTTTTTAGTGTTTTTTTTCTCCCTTGTCTTTCTGAAGGATGACTTATCGTGGCTTGGAGGAAATTTAAGGAACTGAAACATTTAAAGAAATACATTAGATATTGGCAATTACTAAGAATAAATGAAAATGGTTCATAGCACAGAAAGTATCTTGGAAGATTGTGCAGATTTAGGAAGGAAAGTGATCAAGACTCAGGTGATGCCCTGAATAACAGAGTCATGTAAGAAAAGTAAAAAAGAACAATCAATATGAGAATAAAAACTCTGAAAGCTAAAGTGTAGTCTCATGGCCAAGAATTCTCATCAAAATCCTTATGAAGATGTTTCGCCTTATTTTCCTTATAACATCAATGTGTATTTGTGTATCATATACGTATGTTTGATTCTTTCATTCCCTCAGAGAAGTGGAAAGATTTAAATACTTTGCACTTTAGAATATTACGTCTTGGATGTAGCACCTTTGTTCTCTATAGTGTGTATGCTATTTCTTCAGTACACATAATTTTTAAGCTATATTTCTCTTTTTCACTCAGTTGTCTTTCCTATAATTTAAAGCCATAAAATTGCATTGCTTTTTATTTTCAGTGCATTAAGCCCTCATAGAAAGACTTTTATTTTTTTACTTGTGGAAATTTCTTGCTGTCACATTTTGGCATTCTTCCACACAATAAGCAGTTGTGTAGCACTGGCAAGTGTCCATATATCTAGTTCTAAAGAAATGTACCCTTCACTGTGTATCTACCATTTCCTCTTGACCTGACCTTTCTCTTTGACCTGGCTTGACTTATCTAATTGTGATTGTGGTGCCAAGTTCCTTCTGCTTGTGACCCACCACACACACATACACACAAATCCCTGGGAGACGTTGACTTTTGGGGGGTAGTTATAAAGGTAGAATGAAGAAGTTGGAGAGTAATAATAGGAATCGCGGAACAAATTGATTCAAACGACGAGCTACTCTCATTAAACATATTCTGAGTAGGGGACATAATGGATTCTCTTCTTTGCTTTTCATGTGGCAAGTGGCTACTTTTGCGCACTGGGGAGATGAGTCCATGTCTGTTTTGTTTCCTGTCCTTTGATTCAGGCTATTCTATATTGCCAAGAACCAGAAAAGGCTGGAGCCATTGTGGGCTGACATAGTCCTTGGAGGTCTGTTGGGAATAGTGGCAGCCAAATGCTTCCCAAAATGGAGGCAGTGCAGTTTCTGCTGCCCCCCCGGTGTCCGCCTACCTTATTTAAAAACTTATTTACCTTCCCCAAACTGCAGATGAAACACAGAACCCTCTCCAGTTTCTGTCATCATCACCATCTTAAAAAAACATGGTTTCTTTTAGTGATCTAGCATGGTATTAATCTTTTGCCAGACAGAACACTTCTCTAGCTTTCTGTGAAGGTCTTTTTTTCTCTCCAGTCAATCCATAGATTCCTTTTTCTGTAGCGCTGCCTGAAATATCACTGATTTATGGTGAATTTAATTTTAACCACCACATCTCCTCCTCCCTTTCCTTCATTCCTTTGTTTCTTCTTTCCTTGTTCCCTCCCTCTTTTTTTTTCTTTTATTCAATACATATCTAAGGTCTATTTGCTTAACACTCCAGGTACCAGGGATGCAGTGGTGAAAATGTAACACCAGGAAGCTATTGTCTAGAAGGGAAGAAAGATATTTTGAAAATTAGTAAATTGTAGTTGTAATAAGCACTGCAAAGTGCAGTAATATAAGTGTGAATAACAGGACGAAGTAACCTGCCTGTGGAAGTGATGTTTAAAAGGAGAGCTGGAGAGTGAGTAGAAATTATTGAGACAAAGGGTATGAAGGTAGAGTCAGAATCCACGGGAGTGTTTTCAGGCAGAGAGAATGGAATGTGCAAAGGCTGTAAGACCCAAAGGAACAGGGTTGACTCATATCATAGAGGCTAATGAGGCCTGAATTCAGAGTGCGTGAAGTGAGTCTGAGATGTTATGCAGAGGCCACATGGACCGGGTTGTCATAGTTAAGAGTTTAAGGTTTATCCTATTGTAAGAGGATACCTGTGAGATGGAACTAAAGAAAACAGACACAATGCACACAGATATTTAAGAAGGATAAACTGTTGTTCTAATATTGTCAGCAATTTGATTTTTAAAGATGAAACTATAAATTTATCTTCTTTGTTCTGGGAAGAACTGTTTTAGTGTCTTAATCACGATTGTATAAGACAGGTTGGAACCTGCTCTTCAAAGGAAAGGGTAATGGGAGATATTTTTGCCAGGGGAAACACCTCATTCCTGCTCTATAGAGAGTCTTGCTGCTTCTCCCCAGTGATCTCAGGCCTATGGATTTAGACAGGAGGGTGAAGAGTAGACCCACTTTCATAGGAGTCATGGGAATTTCTGGGTGGAAGAGGATTATGATCCCTCTTAGAGATCCAAGTTATTGTACCCCATCTGATAGATTAGGATAATGGAAAGAATGAAGAGCTTCCTCTCCCTTTCATCCAAAAGAATGTATCAGTGGTGTAGTCTGGGTCTGGTCAGAACACAGAGGCATTGTGTGCATTCTGAATAGGAAGGGTTTCAAGACAGGGAAATAGAGGCTTATATAACTGTTGAAAGCACTGCAGGAGCAAAGGGCAGGAAAGCTGCACTGATGATCTCATCCCACAGCAGTGATTTCCATGATTCTGAAAGAAGCTCAAGTTACTTTGATCCTCATGTCAGCTCACGTGTCTATCTGCAACTGCCTGCAACTGCCTCCAGAGGGTAACAGCCTCTCCATCTCTTCTGCCTTTTGGATCTCATGCAAATGCCTCTCATTGGTAGACTCTAACTTATAATCATACAAGGAAGTGGATTCTGGAAATGGAGTTCCCGGTTTGTGTTCTGTGATGCATAAGAGACCTTTGGAGAGGGTGGCAATGATGTCAAGTTGGCCAAGGGACAGTCCAGCCCAGATGACCCTGGCTCAACAGCAAAGCCTCAGCTGCTGTGAGGGAGATGGGGTTCCCAGTAGAACAGGCTCCCACTTTGAGAGTGTGGATGTGCGTCCTTGAGACTTCCTGTAATAGCCAGGGTTCTCTGGAGAAACTGAACCCCAGTAGTGTGTGTGTGTGTGTGTGTGTGTGTGTGTGTGTGTGTTTAGAGAGAGAGAAAGAGAAATGGAGACAGAGAGAGATTTATTTGAAGGAATTGGCCCATGTGATTAGGGAGGCTGGCAAGTCTAAAATCTGCAGGGTGGGCCATCAAGCTGGCAGAATCCCCTCTTGCTCAGGGGAGGTCAGATTCTGTTCTAGTCAGATCTTCATCTGATTGGATGAAACCCTTCCACATTATGTGGGGCAATCTGCTTTACTCACAGTCCACTGATGTAAATGTTAATCTCATTAGAAACACCCTTGACCAAATATCTGGGCACTGTGGTCCAGCCGAGTAGACACATAAAATTCACATCACACTTCCCTTTCTTCATTTATACCTGAGAAGTTCCACCACTGCTAGATGCTGTTCTGAAATAAACAAAAAAATTTTAATCAATATGCCCCAAATTAAAAATTCATGATCTTTTTTATGTATATATAGTTCAGTCCAACTCTTTTAAAACAGATGTGATAATTTTTTTTCCCTTTTCACTTAGATTTAAGAAAGAGTAGAGACATCTCTTCGTGCTGTACCCTCTCAATATTCAATCATTCATTCATTCATTCATTCAGTCTTTCAACAAATATTTATTGAAGATATAGGCACTGAGGCTAGTGCAGTGATATGGATAATAGATCAGATCCAGAAAATAACATGTTAAGCTAGGGAGCCACACAAACATTTTGTGGTAACTTCTGAAAAAGAATAAAGGAAACTGCAAGTGCAAAAGATACTAGACTTATAAGCTTGCAAGAGCTGATCCAAGAAGCTTTATAAAAGAGTAAAATTTTACAAGCAAATTAAACAAGTGAAAGTTTACAAATCTTAGCAAATCATGATGTCTGCAGACCTGTTCCCTGAATAATCAAAGATGAGTCAGGACAATTGTTTATTCAAACAGTTCAACGTTGACCAACTAACATAGTTTATATAGGAAGCAAATGCCTTAGTAAAGAATATACAGACCCTAATGCATATTTAATGACTTTTTCATTGCTCCCCCAATATCATTTCCTTTGTAAGATCCTGATTTTACCAACTGCTGTCTTGCCAACTACTGTGCTTTTCAGGAGGATAACTGCCGTGGTTGATGGAGGATTATTACGTTGAGAAGTTGCTGAGAGGGTAGTTTCTGGCCATATGAGAGTGCACATTTCATGGCAGTATCACCAACTCTATAGTATGAATAAAATTGAAACAAAACTGGCAAGTAGATTTCTAAGATAGTTCCCAATGACCCTCACCCTTATATAATACTCTTCCTTGGGGGTGTGGGTGGCACCTGTGAATATGATGAGATGATTATATTACACTGTACGGCAAAAGGAAGATTATCTTGGGTGGGCCTGGACTAACCAGGGAAGCCCTTTAAGAGTGGAGAGTTTTCTCCGGCTGGTTTCAGAAGTCAGAGTTTCAAGGCAGCAGAGACATACTCCTGTTGGTCTTAAAGAAACAAATGCCGTGTTATGGAAAGGGCCACTTGTCAGGGAACAGTGGGAGGCCTCTATAAGTTACAGATGCCCTGGTTTACAGCCAATAAGAAAACAGGGATCTCAGTCATAAAACCTCTAGGAACTAACTTCTGCCAACAATAGAATGAGCTTGGAAGTGGATTTTCTTTTTTCAGAGCCTCCAGATGAAAACTCGGCTCAGCTGCCCTCTTTATTTCTGCTTCATGATTCACTGAGTAGAGGACCCAGTCACACCATGCCGGACGTCAGAACTACGGAATTGTGAGTGAATTAAGAGTTGTTGTTTTAAGCTGCTAAATTTGTGGTAATTTGTTGTGTAACAAAAGAAAGTTAAGACAAAAAGGAAAACAAAACAATATCCAAATTTTATTTCTTTTGGATGTGATATTGTGCTGAAATTGGTCTTGTGGTTCCATCGTTCTATTCAGGTCACGTACAGTAAGGTATGATCTCGATGGTGAGCTGACATAGCTGGAGGTAGGCCTCCCATAATGGAAGGGTGGTTCCTTTAGGAGAGGCCCACTTCAAACCTTGTAAAATCGAGGAACAAGTTAAAAAGGTATTTTCCCCATAAACTTTCTGAATGTGTGGGTCACTATTTGGGTCATTATTTTTTTTTATCATTAATACTTCTATGAACATGGGGCTTAGAATAGTCAGCTAATTTATTAGTTAGTTCAAGACTTGATAATACTTCAAACTCAAGTATGTGACTCACATAATCACTTTGTAATGTTCAGTTTAGAGCTGCTATGGGCTAATTCATTTTTAATTTATTTTTTGTAAAATAATTCACTTTCTAACTGGTAAGCCATAAATCATCTTCAAAACCTTTTCATAAGTTCAATATAATAGTTTGAATAATCAGAATTATATTTATTTCAAGAGAGCCTGAATAAGGGATCCAAATGTGTAAAGTTAGAGACTTCTTGAGAAAAACGTAAAATGCAAATCTAACTTTATACATTATTCTTTTTTTAAAAAAATATTTATTTATTTATTTATTTTGGCTGCGTCGGGTCTTAGTTGTGGCACGCAAGATCTTTGTTGCGGCATGCAGGATCTTTTTAGTTGTGGCATTCGGGATCTTTAGTTGCGGCATGCAGGCTTCTTAGTTGCAGCATGCGGGCTTCATATTTGCAGCACGCGGGCTTCTTAGTTGCGGCATCCATGTGGGATCTAGTTCCCTGACTAGGGTTAAAACCCGGGCCCCCTGCATTGGGACATGGAGTCTCACCCGGAGTCTCACCCAGTCTCACCTGGACCACCCGGGAAGTCTCCTGTACACTATTCTTTATCTTCTTTCCCTATTATAAAATGTTTAAATATTTAATTCCTTGAAATTCTGACACTGATCTCTATACAAATTCTTTCAGCTCTGCTATCATGCATTATATATTTAGGATAATTGCATATTGTATTAAGACAAAATAGATCAACGATCTTTAATTACTTGTTAGCTAGAAGGTTAGAGCTGCAGCTGTGGTTATTCTTCTCCTTTTTCTTCTGCCCGTGACTCAAGATTCCTTATCTTAAAACCTCCTCTCACACTCCATACTCAGACCCTTCACTTCATGTCCAATCATCTTTTTCCCTTTAATTCTCATCCTTGACCTTTCCTCACCCTAATTTTCCATGAGCTTTTCCTAGCTTCCTCCTTTTAACCGTTATTTTACCTACCTTTTCTCATAGACCATTTCTTTCCACCACTACTGCCCTCCCACCCCCCAGAAATTAATTTCTTTCCTCTTCTCTGTTTTTCTTTTTGCTAAATAGTTACTTAACTCTAGAAATGTATAAATTCGACACAGAGATTGGGCCAGGATATAACTGATTTATGCAAGTAAACCTCTTTCCTTATTTTCCTCTCTTATTAAGAACCTTCTCACATCCTCAACATAAATGATGAATACTTCCAGTTTAATCAGCCTACCTTTATCTTCTCTCTCAACTTCTAGCTCCTACTTCATCACTATAAATTGCTGAATACCTGTGCGTAATACCAGGGCTAGATTGTGCAAAAGTTGGGACATTCAGAATGTTACTTAGGAATTTTACCTGCATTTTCTAGGATCCTATCAGAGATCTGCTGAAAAAGGACAAGAGAACATAGGGTTCTGCTGGATCAGATGATACCTTTGTGCACATTGGCATAATCAACCATGTGGGTGGAAAGCTTAATGAGGAGAAGAGCCCTTCATGCAATTTTGAATGAAGGTGGCCTTTCCTGTGGAAGGTTATAGCATTGTGTCAAGGTTTATGATTAGAAAAGGGATGTGTGGGCTGCATCCAGCCTCAGCTCATCCCCTTTGCTGGGCCATTTTGTGCAGTGAGCAACCTGCACGATTGTATGTGGCCTGACTGGGAAGTGCGACTCCAGTAAATGTAGAACAAGCAGAGGATAAAGAGTAAGGTTTATGTTATGAAATGTAACAGCAATTCATATTTCCTTGGAAAGAATTAAAATTTACTGAAAGTCTTTTTCAAGCCAAATACTGAAAGTATAAGGAATGATCATTAAGGTTTATAATAAATTAGGCATTAGAAATGTGTATTTCAGTAGGGAATGAGAGTAAAATTGGGAAAGTAAAGATAGGTAGATGGGGTATAGAACGCTGCTCAGCAAACTTTTTGTTAAAATGCCAGATAGTAAATAGTTCAGGGTTTCTGGACCATACAGGCCCTCTGTTGCAACTTTTAAAGTCTGCTCAAAAGCAGCCATAGAAAATTTGTAAATGAACGGGCATGGCTGTGTTCCAGCAAAACTTTATTTACAAAAGCGGGCTGGGAGGGGTTGTATAGAGCGTTGAGAGAAAAGGGTTCACGGAGGCATTTGGTTGGTGTGAATCTGCTGTTGATGCAGAAAGAGCTCTAAACCTGAGTAACAAGTGTTCATAAATTATCAGACAGATAAATTCCACACAGGTTGAAAAAGAACCTTTTGATAACCAACTTGAATTTATAGATCTACAAACACCAGGAATGGAAGTTTTGTCAAGCATCTATTTCTCTGTTAAATCTCCTGTAATATATACACTTGACAAGATTAAAAACTGGACTAATAGACTATATTTCACATAAAATGTTACTCTTTAAACTTCTTTTTCAGCGCTCAGTTTAAACAATATATAAGTGGATGTATATTATGATCCTTTGGGTCATGGTGACTTTTATTTCCTTTGCTTCATAGCAACTAGCTGATATCAGAACTGACCTTTGTTGCAGCTGGCCTTGCTAATGGAACTCAGATGGTTTGCTCAGATAAGTAATACTTCGGGGAAAATTCATGGTAAGCAAAATACTTGAAAAGATATGAGAAAGGGCAACACTTGGGCTATAAAAACAGACTTTATATTTCTCCATGGGAAAAACTTTATGGTCCTAGCATTTTACTCATCCCCTAATTATCTAAATATGTCATTCCATAGCATAAATATAAAGATCTTTTTGCTCTTTGAGGGCAAATTGCCCTGAGTTATCAAACTCTCAGATCTTGAAAAGGATCAGTCTTGAAAAGATCCTTCTCCCCCTCCCCCTCCCGCCCCTCTCCTTCTTCCCCATATCCTTTCTTTTTTGTGTGTCTGTTTTCAAGATGAATATAGACTGTTCCAGCAAAGTCTTTATAAAAACTATGTGAAAGAGGTGAGCGCTGATGGGTTACGGGCAACTGTACATCTGGGCCTTCGTGTTTCCTGCATGGAACAGAATTCCTTTGGCCACACCAGCCCTCCTGATTTGTTTATTGTAGTCTATAACCTCTCCTTTCACTGAAAGGGGCAAATTTATGAAGGGGTTCGCACAGCTCTTCTGGTTTTTAAGGTAACTAAGGCCAGCTGGAATAAACTTTATTCACTGATAAATAAATAAATTCACTTATAAATAAATTCACTTATAAATAAATAAAGTAATACATTTTATTTCATTAGATTTTTATATTCCAGTGAAAACTGGCTGTTAAGAGGCCTCAGTGGCAGGGTTTAGATTTTGATTGTCATTTACCACTGCTAGAAAGAAATTAAACAAATTCTAGTGGGGACATATGTCGGTGAAAAGAAACCTTTCTCTTCCATAGCACATTGATGAAAAGAAAGCTCAAAGTTACAAGGATTTTCTGAATTCCATTGACTCTTTACTGCTAATTAGTAGCATGACTTATTTGAGTGCGCTTGATACTTGCTTTGACTTGCTTTTAATATCACTCTAATTTCCCATGGAACCTTTTTGTTCTAAACTTGCTGCGGATAAATATACAAACTATGGACAGGACCATTCTTGTTTATTTATGAAACAAAGTTTTGTTTTTATTATGTTTGGAGTTCATTTCTAGGCAGTTAAAGGAAGGAAGTAATTAGTACCTTCTTTGAAGGCCATTTTGAAATTTTATGAAAAAAAAGTATGTGATAGAAAATCAATCTGGGAATGCAGTGGGTGAACTGATTCTAACCCTACGCAGTGTATGATGCTAGATGGATTTTCTAGTTCTGGTTGTGGGGTGGGGATGGCATATTTCTGTGGGGTTGGAGACTAACAATAGTAGCTTGTATGCCTTTCCTGTCTGTGTGGTCTCTGGAACAAGTAACCTAGAGAGAGTGTGCCACTGAGAGGGCTAGCAGGGATGAAGCTAATGAATATTCAGCAACGTGGCTCTGCTTATCTCCTCAATGTGATTCAAAGGTGATGGGAGAAAAAGGTGAATGCAGGTTGTTGGTGAGAGCAGAACTGCAATTTCATCCAGTACTTGAAAGATGTTAATTTCCAGCAGCATAGATATTTGTCAGCGACACCTTACAGCATTAGGTCAAGTCTGTGCATTTATTAAACGGTTCTTTTTTGAAGAATCACCCCAATGGCTGCTAGACATAGAACTCTGCTGCTCCAAGTAAATCACTGGTTTACACCAGATCTTGACATTTACAGCCCATCTAGCATAAGATGCTATAAATATAGGTTTTGGTTATTTACTTTATAGTAGAAATATTCAGTGTATTATGAATTCGTATTTAAGACTTGGGGAACCTTTTGGTTAAGATTTCTTCAGCATATTTGTTGCTACTGAATTTTCTTTTCCCTTTCGGTTCAGTGAAGGTGATTCCTTTAGGCCCTGTGACTAATTTCCCAAGATCCAGAGATTATCTAATGATTTCCTCAGAAAACTTTGGAACAAAATTCAAGATTTACTGAGTGACTAATGTAATCATATCTCTGGGGAAATAAGCTGACCCCTAGTTTACTGGTTAGTTGCAAAAAATTCTGGCGATGAACAGAAACAAGGGTAAACTTCTATTATTTAAAAAAACCGGGGCTTCCCTGGTGGCGCAGTGGTTGAGAGTCCGCCTGCCGATGTAGGGAACACGGGTTCGTGCCCCGGACCGGGAAGATCCCACATGCCGCGGAGTGGCTGGGCCCGTGAGCCATGGCCGCTGAGCCTGCGCGTCTGGAGCCTGTGCTCTGCAACGGGAGAGGCCACAACAGTCAGAGGCCCGCGTGCCGCAAAAAACAAACAAACAAACAAAAAAACCCCGTCAGGGACCCTTGGTGTCCATATGAGACATAGATAGCCTCAGTTTTAAATTTTCCTCCCAAATAATGACATTTCTTCCTTTGCCATCATAATTTATCTGTTGATAAAATTTACCATGTGTATTCATGAGAATATGATTTATAAAGTTAAGATGTAGGCTGGATCTTTATCATGTAAAAGCTTCTAATGGATTGTTTTTGGAAGAGTAACTGTGAAAAGGAATGTTTGCTTAGAGCATAAGTTGGGAAAACATATGTAACCATGAAGGATATTATGGAATAAAAGAAAAACATCACCACGTTCATCTGTTTCAAACTTTGATGCATCAGAAGAAAATCAATCTGTGATCCAGAAGGCACTTTAAATAGTCAAAGGATATTTTTTCCATCAGACATTTCATATTTGTGCTTAGATAATGCTTCAAATATTTTGAAAGAACAGAGAAGTGCTATGGAAAGAAATCACTCTATTTTTTACGATCTAAATGATTGTAACTCATAGTCCTGGCCAGAATTTTGTTTTCTTAAAACTATTCCCTGCATATATAATGATGATTGATATGGTAGTTCTTAGTCCATACATATGTATGCTGTGTGTGTGTGTACATGTATGTGTGTGTAACTTGCATGTGTAAAACAGGTCTTTTTGCACTTTATGAGTTTAATTTGGAATCCAGTTCTAAATGTTTATCTTTAAGGCCTAGAATAACAGAATTTGTGAAAAGTAGAATGTACCCATAATTTAACACAAGTCCTGGGACAAGATATGAAGTAGGTGAAGTTCATCTTCACTGAGATTCCATCTCCATCTGTAGGGGCCTTACTCTTTGAAGTTCTGCCTCTGGCTGGGGAAACCATGCTGGGCCACCAGAAGAGAACTGTCGGGTGGGTATTTGTAGCTTGGAGAGTGGTTTTTGAACCAACTGTCGACTTCCTATACTTACTTTCTCTCTCTGCCATTTTGAATTTCTCTCTCTCTCTCTTTATTGTGTGTTAATTTCTTAGTGCATGCATTTTATTTTTAAAATTTTATTTTATTTTTTAAGTAGATATAATCGACAAATAACATTATATTAGTTTTAGGTATACAAACATAAATTTCTTTCTTGTGTTTAGAACTTTTGAGATCTACTCTCTCAGCAACTTTCAAGTATATAATACAGTATTACTAACTATAGTCACCATGCTGTACATTACAATCCCAGGACTTATTTATCTTATAACTGGAAGTTTGTACTTTTGACCACCTTCATCCTTTACCCAAACCTCACCCCCTGCTTCTGGCAACCACCATTTTATTCTCTGTATCTATGAGTCTTTTTTTTTTTTTTTTTAAGATTCCACATAAAAGTGAGATCATATGGTATTTGACTTTCTCTGTCTGACTTATTTCACTTAGCATGATACCCTCCAGGTCCATCCATATTGTTGCAAATGGCAGGATTTCCTTCCTTTTTATGGCTGAACGATATTCTCTATCTATCTATCTATCTCTCACATAGTGAGGATAAACTTTCATACATTGATGGATACTTCGGTTATTTCCATGTTTTGGCTATTGTAAATAATGCTGCAATAAACATGGGGGTGCAGGTATGTCTTCAGGGTGGTGATTTTGTTTTCTTCTGATAAATATCCAGAAGAAGAATTGCTGGATGATACGGTAGTTCTATTTTTAATTATTTGAGGAAACTCTGTACTGTTTTCCACAGTGACTGCACCAATTTACATCCTCACCAACAATGCACAAAGATACCCTTTTCTCCACATCCTTACCAGCACTTGTTATTTCTTGTCTTTTTGATAATAGCCATTCTAACAGGTGTGAGGTAATATCTCTTTGCAAGTCTCTGATTTGCATTTCCCTGATGATTAGTGATGTTGAGCATCTTTTCACGTACCTGTTGGCCATCTGTATGTCTTCTCTGAAAAATGTCTATTTCAGTCCTTTGCCCATTTTTTAATCAGATTGTCTGATATTTTGTTATTGAGTTGTATGATTCTTTATATATAGTTTTGGATATTAACCCCTTATCAGATATAAGGTTTTCAAATATTTTCTTCTTTTCAGTAGGTTGCCATTCCACTTTGTTGATAGTTTCCTTGGCTGAGCAGAACTTCTTAGTTTGATGGTATCCCACTTGTTTAGTTTTGCATTTGTTGTCTTAGCTTTTGGTCTCAAATTTTAAAAAATCATTACTAAGATTGATGTCAAGGGACTTATTGTCCATGTTTTCTTCTTGGGGTTTTATGGTTTCAAGTCTTCCATTCAAGTTTTTAATTCATTTTGAGTTAATTTTTGTGTATGGTATAAGACAGTGACCCAGTTTCATTCCTTTGTATGTGGCTGTCCAGTTTTCCAAACTCCATTTATTGATGAGACTGTCCTTTCCCCATTGTATAGTCTTGGCTCCTTTGTTGTAAATTAATTGACCATATATACATAGGTTTATTTCTGGGCTCTCTATTCTGTTCCATTGATCTATGTGTCTGTTTTTATGCCAATACTATAATGTTTTGATTACCATAGCTTTGTAATACAGTTTGAAATCAGGAACTGTGATGGCTCCATCTTTGCTCTTCTTTCTCAAGATTGCATTGGCTGTTCGGGGTCCTTTGTGGTCCTATACATATTTTAGGACTGTTTCTTCTATTTCTTTGAAAAATATCATTGGAATTTTGATAGGGATTGCATTGAATCTGCAAAGAGCTTTGCAGAGTGTAGACATTTTATCAATATTAATTCTGCCAATCCATGAGCTTGGAATATCTTTCCATTTATTTGTATCTTCTTCAAATGCTTTCATCAGTGTCTTATAGTTTTTAGTGTACATGTCTTTCATGTTTTGGGTTGAATTTATTCTTAGGTATTTTATTCTTTTTGATGAAATTGTAAATGGGATTATTTTCTTAATTTCTCCTTCTGCTGGTTAGTGTATAAAAATGCAACAGATTTTTGTACATTGATTTTTGTATCCTGAAACTTTACTGAATTTGATTATTAGTTCTAACAGGTTTTTTTTTTTGGTGGAGTATTCACGGTTTTCTATATATAATATCATGTTATTTGCAAATAGTGATGATTTTACTTCTTCCTTTCCAATTTAGATGCCTTTCATTTCTGTTTCTTGACTAATTGCTCTGGCTAGAACTTCCATCCACTTTTATTCTTGAACTTAGTAATTTTGAGTCTCCCCAAATGCATGAGCATCTCAAATGTTCTTTTCTTCTTGATCTTTCATTCAGAACATATTCCTCGTTTCTTCGTTTTCCTTGGCTCTCTGTTTTGGTTTGTATGTGTTAGAGAAAAGAACCACCTCTTCCAGTCTTTTTGGAGTGACCTCATACAGGAGACAAATCTTATCATTGAACTCTTTCCTACCTCTTGGTTGTCTGTCAAACCTTTTGGTTTGTCCAAGCAGCCTACTTTGTTCTTAGTTGCTCCAGTAGTTGAGAGTGTGCCAAGACCTGTCAGTGTCCCAAAGGGGAGGATCTTAGTCAGCATCTAGATGCAGGCTGACTGGAAACTGAACCCTCAGGCAGTAGTTTTTTTTTTTTTTTTTTTTTTTGCGGTACGCAGGCCTCTCCCTCTTGTGGCCTCTCCCTTTGCGGAGCACAGGCTCCGGACGCGCAGGCTCAGCGGCCATGGCTCACGGGCCCAGCTGCTCCGCGGCATGTGGGATCTTCCCGGACCGGGGCATGAACCCATGTCCCCTGCATCGGCAGGCGGACTCTCAACCACTGCGCCACCAGGGAAACCCAGGCAGTAGTTTTTAAAGTGTGCAAATATACCTCCTTCAGGGGAAGGCGAGGAGAGAGGCATTTCATTCTGTTCTCTCTGCACTGAACTCTGACATGAATCAGTTAAGAACTGTTTCTTTGTTTGCTACCATCCCATTGAACCTGTGAACACAAACCCTGCTGGCCATTAGAGCCAAAGTATCAAGGAATGTTTCCTCTGGGTAGCAGCCACAGAAACCTGGATGCCAGATATGTGCACTAGTGTGTGCTTTTTTTTTTTTTTTTTTTGCTGTACGCGGGCCTCTCACTGTTGTGGCCTCTCCCGTTGCGGAGCACAGGCTCAGGACGCGCAGGCTCAGCGGCCATGGCTCACGGGCCCAGCCGCTCCACGGCACATGGGATCCTCCCAGACCGGGGCACGAACCCGTGTCCCCTGCATCGGCAGGCGGACTCTCAACCACTGCGCCACCAGGGAAGTCCTAGTGTGTGCATTTTAATGCAAGTACATACAGAGAAAGAATACGAAATTCCCCCTTTATCCCCCTACCCTCCACTTCCCATTCTCCTCCCATCACCACTGTTTACATTTTAGTTGTGTATCTTTTCAGTCCTTAACATGGGCACACATTTTAAAAAATAAATATACTTTGACTCCAAATTCTACTATCTTTTCATTTTATAAATATTAGTCTAATCAGTTTTTTTCAAAAAGAATAATTACTATCTTTTAGGTAAATATATTAGGCTACCAACCAGAGTAAATATAGCCCTTGGTATACAGAAATTGACTTCGAGGGCTTCCCTGGTGGTGCAGTGGTCGAGAGTCTGCCTGCCAATGCAGGGGACACGGGTTCGTGCCCCGGTCTGGGAAGATCCCACGTGCTGCAGAGTGGCTGGGCCCGTGAGTCATGGTCACTGAGCCTACACGTCTGGAGCCTGTGCTCCGCAACGGGAGAGGGCACAACAGTGAGAGGCCAGCGTACCGCAAAAAAAAAAAAAAAAAAAAGGCTCAGAGAGGTGGGCATGTTAAAATGTATTTGCAGTCCTTGCTTTGCATGGTTCTGATATGCATGAATTTCAGTTACTGCAGTTCAGTTAAAAACTACCAGTGCTCCAATAACATAGTTCAAATTTCAGTTACCAAAGATATATTGACTGTTAGCAATTGCAAAAAGCACAGACTTTGCTGCTAGCTCTTCAATGCACAAATCACTATGCAAAAAACAGATGCACATTATGATCAGTGACCAGTTATGTCACTTTTTTCAGAGTCTATAGGTAATTGGTCATGGCACATCTGTTAGTTCGCACACAGATGACAAAAGTAGAGTTGTGTTATCTCTTTCTCTACCAGTGATAAAGCCATGTAACATTTTACCAAAATGGATAATTGAAAGAGGGAATTGGCCATCAAAAATCAAGCACAGAAAAGAAAAAAAAAACAAGTATAATACTAGAAGTGAAATTTTAATCAAATGTAAATGGGATTAAAGAAGAAATAGCTAACCATGGAAATACTGGCACCACCTCTATTTAAGAGACTCCAGTGTGCAATCAGAGGAACTTAGTGAAGGCAACCTTAACAATATAAATGAGAAAAGTGGTCATGACAGAAAGGATGAAGATGTCTCAGAGAAAGGATTGCCAGTGAAAAACTTCTCATTCATTGAATTCTCAGAGATATTTCATCACATTGAAAGTGGGAGGGATAAAATGCTGGAAGTGGATTCAAACTTAGAAAGTAGTATGACAGTTTGCCAAGGCATGAAAAGATCCTTGATTTATATCATAAGTTATAGACAGAAAGAAGAAGGCAAGTACTGTTCAAATACTCTTGATAGGGATTTTTTAAACAAAGAAATAGAACACTTCAATTCTCAGTGTTTTTACTAAAGACAAGATAGAGAGGTAGAGGAACACCCAGTGAGAGTCTTGTTGTACCTCTTTAAGCAAAAAGATCAAGGATAGGTGTTGATATCAGCTGCCAATAACAACAACACAAATCCTGATCCCTTGTCCAGTTTCCAGATCTGAAGCAGTTCTCAGACCCAGAATTGATTCAAGGGAAAGATGGGCCTTCCTGATGAAGAACTTTGCAGTGCCTCAACAAGCACAGACAGTAGTAATTTCCCCAACCTTTTCCTGAAGAGACGGCCATTTACCAGAGTAATTATACACTAATATTAAGTAGTTACAATTAAGTAATGACACCAAGATTAAGCCTGTTGTAATTTGTTTTCTTTTTTAATCAAAATTGACTGGTTACCACTTTGAAGAAACAGTAACTAGATGAAGTGAAATTAACATTAAAAAATTTTTTTGTAACTATGTAGGGTGATGGCTGTTAACTAGACTTTCTGGGATGATCGTTCCGCCATATATACAAATATTGAATCATTACGTTGTACACTTGAAACGAATATAATGTTATACGTCAATTATACCACAATTAAAAAAAAGAAAGAAATTCATATGGGGACAGAGTACATCTGATTGGTGCAAGGGATAGACCCTTGCAGATACGGTCAGTTCTCCATTCATATCTGTGGGAAATCCTGCTCATTTACAACTGCTAGTATCTGTATCTGTGACTAAGGCTCTTTTTCCTGCTACTGTGGAGAGCTGCCTGTACACATGACAGACTGGAAATGCCAATGAACTCACAATCCCTGGAGGGCACCCCTCAATCAGTGACTCTCATAAGCAGGTGTTGGACAATTCTGAGGTATATATTTTGCATGCATTCTCAGAGTTTTCTTATGGAATTAATCTTTAATGGCTTAATGTGGTAGTTGGTGTAGTAGCACAGCCCTTAGGGGATGCCTTCTTTACCCTGTATTAATTTCCCAATCCTTACCAGTGTTATTTGTGTTTTCCAACTACTCTTACTTGAATTCTGTCTCAAGACCTGCTTCTGGGAGAATTTTAGATAAGACAGTTCCTAAAACCTTATATATTTACTTATATTTCACTTTATCAATATACATAGAGTAGTTACAAACTATAATACCAGTGTTGCTAACAATAAACCTAATGAGAAAAAGTTTGATTTCTTGGCACTGTTTTTGTTCTTAGACAAGATCACACTCATGATATAAAATCAGAATACTATGTTAAAAAACATACATGTAATTTGAATTAAAACACATTGACCCAGGATTTCTAGTTGTCAGAGATGATGGTGGGAGGGAGACTGTATCTGTTTAGGTTACCATTTTGCCTGGAAGTTCAATGACATGACATTTAAATTATCTACAACATTGTTTTCTAGTTGAGTGAGATTGCCAGAGGTCAAATGAGGAAAGAGAGGGTGGGGATGCAAGGAAACAAGGATCACAGCACACAGAGTTGGGACTTAATGACAATCGTGTGAGTCACATCAACCGTTTTAATATCAAAAATTTAGGGCTAAGGATATAGCATATTTGTTTTTTTTTTCACTAAATGGCTGACCACGTTCAAAGATGAATGATAATATAAAATGAACCAGCATAAAGACTGAAATAACAATGGAACAAAACAAAACAAAATGGAGACAGAGAATATATCTTATAAGAGGAATTATCCAGGGGAACAGAATAAGGATTAACTCAGAAATAAGAATTCACTTCAACTTATAAAAGTCAATATTTTCTTTCTATGCTAACAAAAACCAACAAGAAAATACAACAGAATAGAATGTCATTTGCAAAAAGAAAACAATTCTATATTATATAGTAATTAACCTAATAAGAATGGACAAGAGAAAAATGTGAAAATTCAATTGAAGGATATAGAAAATATCTAAATAGATGAAGATCTATGATATCTATCTACCTATCTATCATCGACCTATTTACCTACCTCTCTATCTTTCTTCTTCTTCTCCTTCTTCTCTCATTTCCCTCCTCTTCCTTGCCCTCCTCCTCCTCTTCATCAGCCCCCTCCCCTTCCTCCTCCTTCTTTACCATCATCACCATCATCATCATCATCTATCCATACATAGATACAGGGCAGTTGAAGAATAAAGATATCAAAATGACAGTGATGATGAAAAAGATGAAACTATGAGGTAGTAAAAAGAATACAAAATGAAGGAAAGGATAAACCATTGATATAGTAGGAGAGAACTCAGCAAACTGAAAGCCAGAGGATAATCTGAGAGACAGAGAGACTGGTTCCTAGAGATTTATCAGTTCCTGACTGCTTGTCAGTTAACAGTTGTAGTTCTAGACCTTATATATCCTTATGATAAGCTCCATTTTTCTTAAGGTGGTCTGAGTGCCTCTGTTTCCTTTTTAAAGAAACAATTCTCCTTAGGATCTCAGCTCATTATTATTATTGATTGATGCAGGCATTCAAACTTTTATATTATACATTTACACTCCTTTATCTATTTTCCTTTTTCCTCATTGTATTTTATGCTTTGCACTTACCATTTATTTTTTCTCTTCTCTTTCCTTCCATTCTTTTACTCTTCATCTCAAATCCTCAATTCCATTCCATATTTTATATATGTTCTTAGCTTCTTACAAGATGTGTAGTGTCATAAGTGTGTTTTTAGTTTTCTTAAATGGCAGCTAGGGAGGGCAGTGTTCAGAAAAATCTGCACCTATATTCTAAGTTGAATATACATCTAACTTTTTTGCTTTTTTTCCCAACTCTTTTAAAGGATGAATAGCAATACTGTACAATGTCTAGGGATACATATGTTGCAGTCATATAAAAATATGTCTGAAAAAGACAAACCCAAATTTGAATAAAAATTACCTCTGGGAAGGGAGAGAGAGAACAGGATTGCAGAGGGCTGCAATTCTATTAGTAATATTTAATTACTTAAAAATATGAATCAAATATGGCAAAAATGTTAAGACTTCATGGAGTTTAGTGTTCATTCTATGATACCCTGTAATTATCTGCATATTTGTAACATTTCATAGTGAAATTATTCTTTTTTTTTTTGCGGTACGCGGGCCTCTCACTGTTGTGGCCTCTCCCGTTGTGGAGCACAGGCTCCGGACGTGCAGGCTCAGCGGCCATGGCTCACGGGCCTAGCTGCTCCGCGGCATGTGGGATCTTCCCGGACTGGGACACGAACCCATGTCCCCTGCATCAGCAGGCGGACTCTCAACCACTGCGCCACCAGGGAAGCCCCGAAATTATTCTTAAAATAATAAAGAAGAGCTCCCAATTTTTTTGGTGGGGAGAGGTGAGTTACTAATACATGCAGATTTAAACCATAAAAAAGCCAGGTGATACTACAAGGCAATCCAATAGAGATCTCACACACTTCTCTGATTCCAAAAGAGCACAGCACATAAAAAGAACAAGTTAAAAGGAAGGAAATATTGCTGTAGGCTTATTCATTTATTAAATAAACTTGAATAGATATGTGGTGAGCATTCCAGATAACAGAATAGTTATTATAATAACTTACCCAAAGGATTTTAATGTTTGTTGGTAATATATAAATTTTGGGATTTGACAGAAAACAGACTTCTCTTTATTATCTGCAAAAGTGTAGATTTTATATAGTGACAATCATGCCTTTGCTCACTCATTCAAAAAAAAGTTTACTGCACATGAGGTGTGTGCAAGGCAAGGTGAGTATGGAGAAGATTGGCATTTTCTTCAGCAATCAAGTAACTACTCCAATACTCAGTACCAGCAATCATGAATGAGATTATAAATTGATAATACAGGGATATACTTGTATGGGACTTGAATCTTCATTTCAGTTATCTTATTAAATATTTGATGTTGCTGAAGAAGGTATAATCTGTCACTAGAAGTTACTTCCTTACAGGAGTTGAGGAAAAAGAGTTTATGGAATATTTGAACTTATTAAGATTTTAGATCATAGCATCATTCTCACTTTTATTAGGTTAGGAATAATGACTCATTCCTAAATCTGGATTCTCTCTCCTACTCTACTTAGAATGGATTAGAAAAGTAAGGAATGTGCTACTTCAACAGGATCCAAGTCAAAAAGAGTCAAAATGTCCTGATTAGTATTAAAAATACTGATGACTGATGAAGACATGGCAAAGAGTAACTGATGACTGATGAAGACATGGCAAAGAGTAACAAGTCCAAAGATGGTCTCAGAGAATAATGATAAGCAGTTCCCTAAATTTATCTTTAGATACAGAGTAGCTAAATCATGTAATACATTCCAAGCCTGAATATACATGAAGTTGCTACCAGATACTGCCTCAGGGTATCTCCACTCTGAGTAATTATAAATTTTATTTCTAAGGAGGAATATGTGTATTCAGTTGGAAATAATTTCATCTCTTATAAATAGGCCAAAATAAACCAAATTGGTACATTCCCAGAGATACTGAACTCAATAATATGCAGGGTTTTTTTGTTTTTGGCGAATTCTTCTGAATTACAATATGGTGTTAACCACTTAATTTCTTAAATGTCCAGAGCTCTCAGACAGGTTTGAACTTACGTGGTACTGACTGAAGAGCTGTGGGGAGAATGATTTCCAGGCTGCTAGGAAAGAGTGCAGGAATCAAGTGATTAGTGCCCACCATGTGTCAGGGGACAGAGTGGCAGCCTGTCTCATCTGGCCCCTGGATACTAACAGAGATGACATACAGGCGCACAGATATTAATTTTGATATGATTCTTAGATAAACTGCAACCAAACAGTGGGAATGATTTTGAGGAGTGAATAACTTCAATATTTTGCTAAATGAAATCAGAAGCACAATATTGATCATTTCCTTTGTTCCTATTGAAGCCTTGCTAACTCATCCCTCTGGGTGGAGCACAAAGCGCTATCCTCTTCCTGAAGTTGTCCTTGATACCCTCATGAACTGTGATGTTTCCTGAAATGAACCACTGTAACAATTTATTTGTACTCTTTTGTGACACTTTTCACAATCTGTCTTTTATTCATTGTTCAGATATCCTTTTCCTAATTACTTTGTAATGGTAATACTTTCTGGCACTTGCATAGTTTTGATAGCTTTAAAAGTTTACATATTTAGGGCTTCCCTGGTGGCGCAGTGGTTGAGAGTCCGACTGCCGATGCAGGGGACACGGGTTCGTGCCCCGGTGTGGGAGGATCCCACATGCCGCGGAGCGGCCGGGCCCGTGAGCCATGGCCACTGAGCCTGCGCGTCCGGAGCCTGTGCTCCGCAACGGGAGAGGCCACAACAGTGAGAGGCCCGCGTACCGCAAAAAAAAAAAAAAAAAAAGTTTACGTATTTAAAAATCTATTCACATTGTCTTTATCACTTCTCACATAGACCGTATGATTCAATAATCATTCCCATTTTACTGATATGAGGGATGTGAGGTGGTGCAGTGGGCCAGCATCAGAAGGCTTGGGTCCTAGCTTCCACTTTATTACTTATGAGACCACTTACACATGTGAAATTCTAGTTTTCTCTTCTGAAAAATACGTAGGGGTGATGCAGTGCTGTGGAGGTCCATTGCATGCAGCATTAATCAGATTTGATAACCTTCAAACACCATTAAAGTGGCATTAATTCATCACCATGGAGAGATTGTAATCTGAGGGTAGGAACTGTGTTCCTTTTTCATCTTAATACTTAGCACCTAATACACAATAGGTGCTCAATAAATATTGGTTAAATATATGAATACAGCCGGGATCCTCAAACTTTTTCTGCAAAGGGCCACATAGTGAATGGCTTAGTCTTTGTGGACCATATGGAGTCCGTTGCAACTACTCAGTGCTGCTCTTGTGGTGCAAAAGCAGCCACAGACAATATATAAATAGTGAGGATGGATGTGTTCCAATAAAGTTATTTATGGACATTGAAATTTTAATATCATAGTTTTTCATGTCATGAAATACTCTTTTAAAATTTTTTCAACCATTTATAAATGTAAAAATAATTCTTAGCTCATATGATGTACAAAAACAGATGGTGGGCTGGATTTAGCTTGCAGGCTATAGTTTGCCAATCCCTGGGATAAAATATGAGTATCAGTTATATTAGACAATTGGATCTTATTTTTTTATTTATTGTGGTAATTACATGAGCATATTTGTGTAATATTACCTAAGACAAGAATATTTAATCATTCACTATCATAATATTGTGAGGATAAGAATTGTAGTTAAAGGCAAAATTGAATATGCTATATTGGGTTAAATATAACTGTCTTTCTTGTATTATGGTATGTAGATTTTCATCACATATTGTGGATTTTTAACTCATTTCTGGATTCATTTAAAAGCATATTGGAAAAAAATGAAAAGGAAAGTATTCATTGTGGAACAATTGATGAGGCAGTAAGATGATGTAACCTGCTTGGTGTTACAGAAAGTCATGAAACTGTGCAGACTTGGTCCACTGCAAATTCATGCTATGTAACCTCATTCGGGCTCTTAATGCTTCTTGTCAATAAAGAATGCAACATTCTTTATTCTTTGCTTGTTAAATTCTTATTGCATTCCTCATGGCAGCTGTTTTCGATTTTCTACACGTTTCAACTTCCAATCCTATGACCTCTCCCTCACTCTAAGAGATGACCCTTGCTCCTCTTGTACATGTAATCTAACATGAACTCCAGCAACTTTCCCCACCTTGTCCTCAGATGTCTCTATTGTCACTCTTTCCTAATAATCTGTATCCTCTGTAGCTTCACCTCTGTTGTAGCGGAAAAATATGTTTCTTCTTTTTCTGTGACTAAATTGTCGCTTGTGCTATCTAGACCACGATTTTTTAACCCTTTCCATAAAATTATTCAGTAAATGATCTCCTCTCTATCTGATGTTAACATCTCTCTGCCTTTCTCTTCTTTCTATAAAACAGGTCTCATTCAGCTTTTCTGCACTGGTGTGACCTGCCAGCAGGCATCTCCTGTGATTGGTCGAGCTTCTGTTCTCACTGGGAGGCGCCTGAGCAGATCACCTCCTCACCTCTGCTTTAAAACATACAATCGAAAAAAATTCATACAAAAACGAATCACCTCTTGAACCTTCTGTTTATTTAAGACTACTGTCCAATCTCTTTTGCGATCAACCACAAAAGAGTTGGTCTTAAACGTATGGACTATATTTGATGCCTCCATGACTTATTCCTTTTGTCCTTGCAATCGGCCTTCCCCCTTCTCCATTTTTTGAATCTGTTCTCAAGAATCACCAATGAGATTCCAGGGGATAAATGTAACACCTTTTTATTAATAATAATCTTCTTTTACTTCCTTAGCATTACACCTTGATAATTAATGTGTACTTCTTGGAAACTTTTATTCTTTAGCCTGTGGAAGATTTCATTCTTCTTACCCCAGATTGTTTCTTCTTTAAAAGTGTTAGTTACTCTTTTTCCTCCCTGTCAAAGATTGGTGTTCTCCAAAGTCATATCCCTGTCCCTCTCTTCCTTTCCAACCAAATTCTATCCTATTACCTTTAAGCTGATGTTTTCCACCTCTCTCTATCCCTCTCTTTCATAAGCTCCAGTTCTGTGTGGTAAGGGGTCTGGTGGACATCTCCACCTGGATGTCTTATAAACACCTCAAACTCATCATGCTTAAGACTGAATTCATGATCTTTTCATTCAAATTATCTCTCACTCTCCTAATTTATTTCCTAATTTTTATAAAAGAGGAGTAATGAAATATTGGCGCCTCCTTGATTGATTCCTTTTTAGTGTCTCCCAGAGATAATCAATCCCCAAATCCTGACAAATTCACCTTTGGAATATTTCTGACATCTTTTCCTTTCTGTATTTCCCCACTACTACTACCTTATTAGCCCTTAATCACTACATATTTAAGAAATTGGTGGTATTCTCTTTTTTGGTCTCATTTCTTACAGTCACCCTTCTCCAATGCATTTGGACACTTTCTTAAATCTTTGGTTTATATTATTTTAAGCTCAATTCTAGTAACAATATTGGAGAGCTTACTATGTGTTAGGCATAGTTCTAAGCAGTTTATATGGATAGATTTAATTAAACTTCACAAGAATCCTTTGAGATAACTATTAGTATTATCATTTAACGGTGGAGAACACTGAGCCTCAGAAAGTTCAGCAACTCACTGAAGATCACATAACTTGCAAGACACAGGATCAGGAGTCAAACCCTGGATGTGGATGTGAGTGCATGGGGGAGAGGGAGCAGTGCCTGGGCTTATAACCACTACACTGTAATTCCTTCCGTTAAGTGACTGAGTCAAGCTCACACTCACTAACTTGGCTTTCAACTCTCTGACCTTCAGCTTCTTTTAACTTCCAGAAATATCTAACATAAAACCAGTGTAATGGCTCATCTGTCTTATTCATAATTCTCATATGTATACATTGGATTTTTGGTTTGCATGGTCCTATTTATATTATTTTCTTTAACCCCACCATGCTTCCCCTCCTCCCCACCAAACCGAAAGTCTTCAGTATAAAACATATGGTAATCTTTCAACACTTACTTAAGCACTATAGAGTCTACCTCACACAGGAGTGACTGTTGTCCTTTGCTACCAATTATACTTATTTTAAATACATCTGTAATTACAACATATTCGGTTACTTATATTTCACATATCATATGTTGGGTGGTTTTTTGAACATTGATGTTTACGTATTATCTCCTCTACTAGACTATACTTTATGCATGTTTTAGAGTTATATTAAATAGCTGTAAAATAATTGAAATGGGTCAGATATATTTTCTGATTATTATTTTAAAAAGTCTAAAAATTCAATTGAAGAAAGGGAAAGAAACAGTAGCTTTCCCCCAAACCCCACATGATCTCAGATTATGTCACAGTTTCTGGTTTTTGTTTATTTGTTATTATTATTAATTATTATTATTTTGTTTATTTATTATTAATAATAATTAGTATTATTAAAAAACTTTTTAAAAGTCTTTAGCATATCCTTTATTTATTATTATTATTTTTTAACATCTTTATTGGAGTATAATTGCTTTCCAATGGTGTGTTAGTTTCTGCTTTGTAACAAAGTGAGTCAGCTATACATATACATATATCCCCATATCTCCTCCCTCTTGCGTCTCCCTCCCACCTTACCTATCCCACCCCTCTACGTGGTCACAAAACACCAAGCTGATCTCCCTGTGCTATGCGGCTGCTTCCCACTAGCTATCTATTTTACATTTGGTAGTGTATATATGTCCATGCCGCTCTCTCACTTCGTCCCAGCTTACCCTTCCCCCTCCTCATGTCCTCAAGTACATTCTCTACATCTTTATTCCTGTCCTGCCCTTAGGTTCTTCAGAACCTTTATTTTTATTTTTTAGATTCCATATATATGTGTTAGCATGCGGTATTTGTTTTTCTCTTTCTGACTGACTTCACTCTGTATGACAGACTCTAGGTCCATCCACCTCACTACAAATAATTCAATTTCATTTCCTTTTATGGCTGAGTAATATTCCATTGTATATATGGGCCACATCTTCTTTATCCATCCATCTGTTGATGGACACTTAGGTTGCTAGGCTATTGTAAATAGAGCTGCAATGAACATTGTGGTACATGACTCTTTTTGAATTACGGTTTTCTCAGGGTATATGCCCAGTAGTGGGATTGCTGGGCCATATGGTAGTTCTATTTTTAGTTTTTTAAGGAACCTCCATATTGTTTTCCATAGTGGCTGTATCAATTTACATTCCCACCAACAGTGCAAGAAGGTTCCCTTTTCTCCACACTCTCTCCAGCATTTGTTGTTAGTAGATTTTTTGATGATGGCCATTCTGACTGGTGTAAGGTGATACCTCATTGTAGTTTTGATTTGCATTTCTCTAATGATTATGTTGAGCATCTTTTCATGTGTTTGTTGGCAATCTGTATATCTTCTTTGAAGAAATGTCTCTTTAGGTCTTCTGCCCATTTTTGGATTGGGTTGCTTGTTTTTTTTTGGATATTGAGCTGCATGAGCTGCTCAAGCCCCAAAGCAATCTTGAGAAAGTAAAATGGAGCTGGAGGAATCAGGCTCCCAGACTTCAGACTATACTACAAAAGCTACAGTAATCAAGACAGTATGGTACTGGCACAAAAACAGAAATATAGATCAATGGAACATGATAGAAAGCCCAGAGATAAACCCATGCACCTGTGGTCACGTTATTTTTGATAAAGGAAGCAAGAATATACAGTGGAGGGCTTCCCTGGTGGCGCAGCGGTTGAGAATCCACCTGCCGATGCAGGGGACGCGGGTTCATGCCCCGGTCTGGGAGGATCCCGCATGCCGTGGAGTGGCTGGGCCCGTGAGCCGTGGCCACTGGGCCTGCACGTCTGGAGCCTGTGCTCCGCAGCGGGAGAGGCCACAGCAGTGAGAGGCCCATGTACGCCCCTCCCAAAAAAAGAAGAATATACAGTGGAGAAAAGACAGCCTCTTCAATAAGTGGTGCTAGGAAAACTGGACAGCTACATGTAAAAGAATGAAATTAGAACACTCCCTAACACCATGCACAAAAATAAACTCAAAATCGATAAAAGACCTAAATGTAAGGCCAGACACTGTAAAACTCTTAGAGGAAAACATAGTTTCTGGTTTGTAGCTACTATTGAATCTCAAGTACTGCTACCACAAGAATGGAGAGTTTCCTAGTAATTCTGACTTGGAATAAACAGAAAGTACAGTACCAGAAATGTGGCTTGAAAATCTGGTCTCATGAAACCACTTGTCCCAGCGCTGTAGCTTTTTTGTACCTCTTGCTAAATCATTTCAAGTGTGGTCACCATTTCCTATTACCTAACTAGTTGGAACTCTAGAATATTAGTTCTAAAACCACATACAGAATGGATGGAAACCAAATGTTACAAAACTAAAAGCTACTACAACAAAACCTCCTTGACAAATAGAGCTGTCAGATTTGTGGGATGATGTCATTGCAGGAATACATATGCACAGCAAGATGATGAAGAAGCACCAAGCTAAAATGATGCAAGGCTGTATTTCCCTCCTTTAGTGACTCCAAATGCAAGTTGCTCTTGTCCTCGGAAAAGTGGTCTAGTTGGAGGATACAGCTATGGCAAAATAAATTTTGACTCAGTTTTTCCTAACTAAGCTTGAGGCTAGTCAAACTAAACCCTCATTATCAGAGGCTCTTTGAAAATTCATATTGTTTGCTGGTTTTATGAAGACCACAAATTTCCTCAAATTAAATTCAAAATGATAGCAAGAGCTACTAAGCTTGTGAAAGTCTAAATTTGTTGATACTTACCAGTGTTTTTAATACCAAGCCAAGCATTTGTCTTGTATTTACTAGGTGCATTCTTGAATGGAGTTTCTTATCTCTTCTCCCACTTTTGGTGTAGAATAAGCAAAATGGACAACTTCTGCATTTTATGGTTTGTATGGCAACACAGGCACCTTGTAGATTTCAGTAAATGTTTGTTAGCGCTGCCATTTTAAGAAGCATACTGTCTGTAACACTGGTCTGTGGAAGAACACATTGTCAGAGGGGAATGGGAGCAATCCCTCTTCCTATACATGGGGTTCAAGAGATTCTATTCTAGTGTTTAGCTAATTCAGATGTTGTGTCCCGTTCTAGTTGCTTTTTCCTGGGTTCTGAATTTTTCTTCATGCTTTTTTCCATTTTGATATTCTATCAAAGGTCCTAGGTTAGAAGGAATAATGGGAAAAGAAAGGTACAAATAAAGGGTTTGGAAGGTTTCAGAGGATGGAAAGATGAACTTTTGGTGGAGATGGAGGTTAGAGAAGCCTCTATAAATGAATCAAACATAGGAGGAAGAAAGATGTGGGCTGATAGTGTACTCTGAAGTTACAGGTCAGTGTTTGATAAAACTAGGTATTTTGTAAATTGAAAGGATAGTCAGCATAATACCTTCTAGGAAGATATTTCAGGCCAAATTTAAGCACATAAATCTACACACCTCACAAAACTGCTTTAGGTATTAGCCATTGGTCAATAGAACATGTTTTCTGTCATCTACCAGCTTAAAAATAACGCTCTCCTTGGGAGCATACTCTGAAAAGGATTGAAAGCAAAAAACAAAAACAAAGAAACAGAATAACAAAACAAAAACAAAAAAGCCCTTCAACAACTCTTCAAATTCCATAAGTCTACAGTACACTGACTAAGAAAACCTGCAAAATGCCTGTCTTGTGTGTATTTTTTTCCACAAATCTAAGTTGCTATTATTCTAGACAGTTCAAAGGATCATAAAATTTAGTCTCTGATTGTTCTTTAAAATTTTTAAATTTTATTTTTTTATACAGCAGATTTAAATTAAACTCAGGTGAAATAAATGTCTTACAAATGAGGTACGTGCAGAACTCCCTTTAAATACTTAGAGACACAATAGCTTACTAGTTAAAATACAGTGACCGTCGAAAATAAAGGCATTGTGTAAGTGTTTCCAAAGATTGACATCTTCTAATTTAAAAGGTTTTCTAGTTACAGTCACCTAGCTGTCCTTAGCTCCCTCAAGGCTAGGGGATGCAGCTCTGTTAGGGGAAAGTGACCACCAGGGTTTATCATAGTGACCTCAAGCACTGCGAAGAGTAAGAGAGGACAAAGTTTGGGGACAAAGTTTGTTCAAGAGAGATGACTAAACCAGCTATATTCATGATTAAATTAGAGGGGCAGTACTGTGGTCCAGAACAGAAGACTGAGCAAAAGGTTGAGAATCCAGGAGGTTAGAAATGGAACAGAAGGTGGGGTCAAGTTGAGGAGTTCAGTGTAATTCTGTGGACTTAGCCGATGAGTCTGAGGTTGTTTCTATTGGCTGCCAACCACATGGCTTCTTCATGGATTGGTCTGGTTTACAGACATGGGGAATGGGTTCCTTCATTTACAGCTCTTAAAAATTTTTTTCTTTACTGAGGTATAGTTGATGTATAGTATATAAGTTTTAGGTGTATAACATAGTGATTCACAATTTTTAAATGTTATACTCCACTTATAGTTATTATAAAAATTGGCTATATTCCCTGTGCTGTACAATATATCCTTATAGCTTATTTATTTTATACCTAGTAGTTTGTACCTCTCAATCCCCTACTCCTATCCTGCCCCTCCCTCCTTCCCTTTACCCACTGATAATCACTAGTTTGTTCTCTATATCTGTGAGTCTGTTTCTTTTTTGTTATATTTATTAGTTTGTTTGATTTTTTAGATTCTACATTAAGTGATATCCTACAGTATTTATCTTTCTCCATTTGACTTATTTCACCAAGCATAATACCCTCCAAGTCCATCCATGTTGTTGCAAATGGCACAATTTAATTATTTTTTATGACTGAGTAGTATTCCACTGTGTATATATACCATATCTTCTTTATCCATTCATCACTTGATGGACACTTAGGTTGCCTCCATATCTTGGCTTTTGTAAATAATGCTGCTGTGAACAGTGGGGTGCATGTGTCTTTTCTAATTAGTGTTTTCGTTTTCTTCGTATATATACCCAGGACAAGACATACACCCATTTTAAGTGTGCAGTTCAATGAGTTCTGACAAATGTCTATGGCCATGTAACCACTGCCACAGTCAAGGTGGAGGACATTTCCATAACCCCCAAATTCCCGCATGATCCTTTTCGACATTCTTCTTCCTCACCCGCTCTGCCCCTGGCAAACACCGATCTGCTTTCTGTTGTCATAGATTTGCTTTGTCTTTCTAGAATTTCATGTAAATGGAATCATACAATGTGTACTCTTTTGTGAATGCTTATATCACTCAGCATCATGGTTTTAAAATTCATTCAATTGTTGTGTGTTTCAGCAGTTCATTACTTTCCATTATTGATTAGTATTCAATTTCATGAATATACAACAATTTGTTTATTCATTCACCTGTTCACATTTGAGTTGTTTAAAGTTTTGGGGGACTATGAACAAAGCTACTCTGAACATTTGTGTTAAAGTCTTTGTGTGGACATACGTTTTCATTTTTCTTAAGTAATTACCTAGGAGTTGATTTGTTGGGCCTATGATAAGTGTATATTTAACTTTATAAGAAACAACACACTGTTTTCCAAAGTAGTTGTGCATTTTACATTCCCATTAGCAATGTATGAGAGTCCCAGTTTTTCTTGGTATTATAAATCTTTTAAAATTTTAGTCAGTCTAGTGATTGTGTAATATCTTATGGTGATTTATTCTGCATTTCTCTGACGTCTAATCATTTTGAGCATCTTTTCATGTGCTTATTGGCTCTTATTACCTTTTTTAAGTGGTCTATTCTAATCCTTTGTCCATTTAAAATATATTTAAGTGGACAAAACATTTAATTAGCTTATTATAAGTTACAAGAGTTATTTATATGTCAGAATACATAATATTTTTCTAATTTAAAAGTGCTGTTTTGGGCTTCCCTGGTGGCGCAGTGGTTGAGAGTCCGCCTGCTGATGCAGGGGACACGGGTTCGTGCCCCGGTCCGGGAAGATCCCACATGCCACAGAGTGGCTAGGCCCGTGAGCCATGACTGCTGAGCCTCTGTGTCCGGAGCCTGTGCTCCGCAACGGGAGAGGCCACAACAGTGAGAGGCCCGCGTACTGCAAAAAAAAAAAAAAAGGGGGTGTTGAATTTTGTCAAAAGATTTTTCTGCATCTATTGAGATGACCATGTGGTTTTTATTCTTTAGTTTGTTAATATGGTGTATCACATTGATTGATTTACGTATATTGAAGAATCCTTGCATTCCTGAGATAAAACCCATTTGATCATGGTGTATGATCCTTTTAACGTGTTGTTGGATTGTCTTTGCTAGTATTTTGTTGAGGATTTTTGCATCTATATTCATCAGTGATATTGGTCTGTAATTTTCTTTTTTTGTAGTATCTTTGTCTGGTTTTAGTATCAGGGTGATGGTGGCCTTGTAGAATGAGTTTGGAAGTGTTCCTTCCTCTGCAATTTTTTGGAAGAATTTTGAGAGTGGGTGTTAGCTCTTCTCTAAGTATTTGATAGAATTCACCTGTGAAGCCATCTGATCCTGGACTTTTGTTTGTTGGAAGATTTTTGTTTTAAGTTTTTAAAATTAATTAATTAAATTTTGGCTGCGTTTGAGTCTTCGTTGCTGTGTGTGGGCTTTCTTTAGTTGCGGTGAGCAGTGGGTACTCTTCGTTGCGGTGCACAGGCTTCTCATTGTGGTGGCTTCTCTTTTTGCAGAGCATCGGCTCTAGGTGTGCAGGCTTCAGTAGTTGTGGCAGGAGTTGTGGCTCGCTGACCCTAGAGCGTAGGCTCAGTAGTTGTGGAGCAGAGGCTTAGTTGCTCCGCGGCATGTGGGATCTTCCTGGACCAGCGCTCGAACCTGTGTCCTCTGCATTGGCAGGCTGATTCATAACCACTGTGCCACCAGGGCAGCCCTTTTGAAACATTTTTAATCACAGTTTCAATTTCATTAGTTTTTATTGGTCTGTTCATATTTTCTATTTCTTCCTGGTTCAGTCTTGGAAGTTTATACCTTTCTAAGAATTTGTCCATTTTTTCCAGGTTGTCCATTTTATTGGCATAGAGTTGCTTGTAGTAGTCTCTTAGGATGCTTTGTGTTTCTGCAGTGTCCATTGTAACTTCTCCTTTTTCATTTCTAATTTTATTGATTTGAGTCTTCTCCCTCTTTTTCTTGGTGAGTCTGGCTAAAGTTTTATCAGTTTTGTTTATCTTCTCAAAGAACCAGCTTTTAGTTTTATTGATCTTTGCTATTGTTTTCTTTGTTTCTATTTCATTTATTTCTGCTCTGATCTTTATGATTTCTCTCCTTCTACTAACTTTGGGTTTTGTTTGTTCTTCTCTTGTTAGTTCCTTTAGGTATAAGGTTAGATTGTTTATTTGAGATTTTTCTTGTTTCCTGAGGTAAGATTGTATTGCTATAAACTTAGAACTGTTTTTGCTGCATCTCATAGATTTTGGATCATCGTGTTTTTGTTGTTATTTGTCTCTAGGTATTTTTTAATTTCCTCTTCGATTTCTTCAGTGATCTCTTGGTTATTTTGTAGTGTATTGTTTAGTGTCCATGTGTTTGTGTTTTTTACATTTTTTCCCTGTAATTTATTTCTATCTTCATAGAGTTGTGGTCGGAAAAGATGCTTGATCTGATTTCAATTTTCTTTTTTCTTTTTTTTTTTTGTGGTACACGGGCCTCTCACTGTTGTGGCCTCTCCTGTTGCGGAGCACAGGCTGTGGACACGCAGGCTCAGCGGCCATGGCTCACGGGCCCAGCCGTTCCACGGCATGTGGGATCTTCCCGGACTGGGGCACGAACCCGTGTCCCCTGCATCGGCAGGTGGACTCTCAACCACTGCGCCACCAGGGAAGCCCTGATTTCAATTTTCTTAAACTTTCCGAGGCTTGATTTTTTACCCAAGGTGTGATCTATCCTGGGGAATGTTATGTGTGCACTTGAGAAGAAAGTGTAATCTGCGGTTTTTGGACGGAATGCCCTATAAATATGAATTAAATCTAACTGGTCTATTTTGTCATTTAAAGTTTGTGTTTCCTTATTAATTTTCTGTCTGGATAATATGTTCATTGGTGTAAGTGAGGGTTTAAAGTCCCCCACTATTATTGTGTTCCGGTCAATTTCCTCTTTTATAGCTGTTAACATTTGCCTTATGTATTGAGGTGCTCCTATGTTGGGTTATAAATAACAATTTATAATTGTTATATCTTCTTCTTGTATTGATCCCTTGATCATTATGTAGTGTCCTTCCTTGTGTCTTGTAACATTCTTTATTTTAAAGTCTATTTTATCTGAAATGAGTATTGCTACTCCAGCTTTCTTTTGATTTCCATTTGCATGGAATATCTTTTTCTATCCCCTCACTTTCAGTCTGTATGTGTCCCTAGGTCTGAAGTGGGTCTCTTGTAGACAGCATATAGATGGGTCTTGTTTTTGTATCCATTCAGCGAGCCTGTGTTCTTTGGTTGGAGCATTTAATCCATTCATGTTTAAGGTAATTATCGATATGTATGTTCCTATTACCATTTTCTTAATTGTTTTAGGTTTGTTTTTGTGGGTCCTTTTCTTCTCTTGTGTTTCCTGCCTTGAGAAGTTCCTTTAGCATTTGTTGTAGAGCCGGTTTGGTGGTGCTGAATTCTCTTAGCTTTTCCTTGTCTGTAAAGCTTTTGATTTCTCTGTCGAAACTGAATGAGATCCTTGCTGGATAGAGTAATCTTGGTTTAGATATTTCCCTTTCATCACTTTAAATATATCGTGCCACTCCCTTCTGGCTTGTAGAGTTTCTGCTGAGAAATCAGCTATTAACCTTATGTGAGTTCCCTTGTATGTTATTTGTTGTTTTTCCCTTGTTGCTTTTAATAATTTTTCTTTGTCTATTTTTGTCAGTTTTGTTACTATGTGTCTCAGTGTTGTTTCTCCTTGGGTTTATCCTGCCTGGGACTCTCTGCACTTCCTGGACTTGGGTGGCTATTTTTTTTCCCATGTTAGGGACGTTTTCAACTATAACCTCTTCAAATATTTTCTCGGGTTCTTTCTCTTTCTCTTCTACTTCTGGGACCCCTATAATGTGAAAGTTAGTGCATTTAATGTTGTCCCAGAAGTCTCTTTGGCTGCCTTCATTTCTTTTCACTCTTTTTTCTTTATTCTGTTCTGTGGCAGTGAATTGCACCATTCTGTCTTCCAGGTCACTTATCCGTTCTTCTGCCTCAGGTATTCTGCTTTTGGTTCCTTCTAGTGTATTTTTCATTTCAGCTATTGTATTGTTCATCTCTGTTTGTTTGTTCTTTAATTCTTCTAGGTCTTTGTTAAACATTTCTTACATCTTCTTGATCTTTGCCTCCATTCTTTTTCTGAGGTCCTGCATCATCTTTACTATCATTATTCTGAATTCTTCTTCTGGAAGGTTGCTTATCTACACTTCATTTAATTGTTTTTCCAGGGTTTTTTCTTGTTCCTTCATCTGGTACATAGTCCTCTGCCTTTACATTTTGTCTTTCATTCTGTGAATGTGGTTTTCATTCCACAGGCTGCAGGATTGTAGTTCTTCTGCTGTCTGCCATCTGGTGGATGAGACTAACTAAGAGACTTGTGCAAGCTCCCTGGTGGGAGAGACTGGTCACATAGTGTATAATCTTTAATCCTAAAAGCAACAGACTCTAGTATGTTCTATTATCTTTATCTTACAAAAGAGAAAATAAGGTTCAGAAATGTTAAGTGACTTGCCTGGGGCTGCCCCAGTAACAGGTGCCAGAGTTGGGATACAAATCCATCCACCTGGCCACAGAGCTGGAGCCGAGCCTCACCACTGTTCCTACCATCTCCATCCTCTGGTCATCTCTGTGTTAGAGTGAAACAGGAAATCAGAGCACCACCTTGTTTGACCTCAGCTGGGAACTAGTGCTTTGGACAACTCAAATTTTTTTCTACTCTGAGCATGTTCATGAATTATCACAAAAGTGGTTTTTTTAGTGATACTGATTTGGGGGTTATAAATAAATTTTAGAAAGTAGGTGAATTCACAATTATTGGACCTGCGAATAGTGAGGATTGACTATATGAGAATATAAATGCACACAGTCACACATAATCATATGCAGTTTTTGGAGGGGCAGAGTGGGGGGAAGGAGGGTATGAGTATGGTACCAGACATAGTCTCTGAACTTTTTTCACCCTGTCCTAAATTGGATGCCGGTGAGGTTCTTTGATCATTCTTAGATCTCTGGCTTATGTTCTGACTGTGTCTATATGGCTGGTTGACTTTTTGTGGATCAAAATGAAGCAATCATTGGATAGTAGAGCAACAAAATCTGGGTCATATAAACATCTAATAATTTACTTGTCCATAGTATAGCCTCACATCTCAAATTAAGCAAATGTTGGTAGATTTGGTAAGTCATATTGATATAATTTGAATCATAAAGCACAGGAGAGTTTCACTAGCTATTATGTCTTTGCTTTTCTCATTTCTTCATTTGAGGTCGTCAAAGGTCTGTATAAGAAGATTCCAGTTATTTTCATAGTTCAGTTTGAGAAATGAGGTAATGACATTTGGCAGAAACATTAAAGCTATACTAACTTCATACAAGTGCTAACATTCAGAATATTATTCCAGACAACTTGGATGTAAGGAAGAAATTAGAAAAACTCAACAAACCACTAAATTGTAGTAGGTGAAATTTCTCAAAGTGGAAAATCATTTAGGTATAAAATCTATTATCTTAGGTTGTTCCCCTCATTCTTGCACCCCTCTCTTAATACTTTGGAAAAGAGAATTATTTCAGAGTTAGCTTTCTTCACTAAGTTTTGATTTTTTTCTAGAATATACTGGCTAATTTTTTTTCTAATCTGAATATTTTGATATTTTAGAGTAATTTTATGATAAATTTTACTTTATCTTAATGTAATGTTTATTATATTTTGAGTAAGAATTAATTTTATCTGCTAATAAATGTATATTTAAAAATAGATTTATGTTTGCAATTTATGTTTTATAATAAGCTTATACTTTTATGGTTTGAAATGTATTGAACATTTAATTTCTGGTTTGTTTATGAAATCTGTGTAGTTTAAAATCAAATGCAAATATTTAAAAAATACCAGAGTTGTTATTTTGCTTATTGTACTGCATCTTGATATTGTACTGCAATATCCATTTGAATAGGAATACTTAGCTAGGACTACTGACCACTGCCAACTCTGGAACTTCTGTTCACTATTTAAATAAAAATTGTTATATTAAGGACTTTGAAGATACTTCTGCACAATTGAATTAAAAAATAATATGTGTTTGGGAAATATAATGAATTAATTATTGAATGAATGAATGAATGAGTGACTGTTGGCTTGTTATTTTAAAAACAGAAATATTTCCATGTCAATGTATAAATCTTAGGAAATAGAAATGACAATTTTTTTACCTGAAGCTTGACTATTTAATAATTTAATTTGATTTAATAAGCATTTATTTAGTATTTAGAGAGACATTTATAGGCATTACAGATCTGAACATTAATAATGCATTTTCTTTGTCTGTTAGTGGTTTATAGCCCAGTAGGAGGATTGTACAAACCACACTGTACAGTGAGGCAAGTGCTCTTTTGGTGTCACAAGGAAATATATCTGTTATGAGCTGCGGTAGCAGCTAAAAATATAAGTAAAGTTTCACAAAGGAGAACTTAAAATTCATCAGGCATAGAATGGGGAAATGGTATGTATGGGGGAAAAGGCAATATAGACAAAGGAAACAACATTTAAAAAAAGCACAAAAGGGCTTCCCTGGTGGCTCAGTGGTTGAGAGTCCGCCTTCCGATGCAGGGGATATGGGTTCGTGCCCCGGTCTGGGAAGATCCCACATGCCACAGAGTGGCTGGGCCCGTGAGCCATGGCCACTGAACCTGCGCGTCCGGAGCCTGTGCTCCGCAATGGGAGAGGCCACAACAGTGAGAGGCCCGCGTGCAGGGGAAAAAAAAAAAAAGCACAAAAGCATAAAATATGTGTGTTTGGGATTATGGCATTACAATCCCAAATAGTACATGAGTAGGGATTTGTGGAAGATAAAATTGTGAAAAAAATAAGTTGGGATATAAATGAAAGTGGTTTGACAGCCACGTTTAGATTCAATCTAAGGCAACATGAAGACTTAGAAAGTCTTTAAATGATAGTGGACCCAGTCATATTTGTGTTTTTAGGAGACAATTCTAGTGATATTATAAGGGATGGATTAGAAAGAGGAAGGGGCTGGAAACAGGGAGACCAATCAGGAGGCTGTTATATTAGTCTCAGTAAGAGAGGATGAGGACCTCAACTAGGGCTTTTGGAGAGGAAATTAGAGAGGAGGGAATAGATTGGAGAGACATTGTTTAGGTAGAATTGTCTAGGAACAAGGTCATACAGTAATGAGGGAGCCTGAGGAACCAAGGAATGTTTGGGAAAGCATTCTTGATAGAAGGGAGAGGAAAAAGGGCACTTGACTGAGTAAGGGCAAGAAGAGGAAGGAGTTAAGTCTATTTTTTTATTTGTTTGAGAAAGGAGGAATGATAAGTTTGTTGTTGCTAAGATTGGGACAAAAAGCCCTTGGAGAGAGAATGATCAGAAGATACAGAGGAAAGAGACATCATGAATCTCTGTTTGGTCACTTGTTATCTATAGGTTGGTTCAGACCACACAGAAGGAATGTGACAGTGTATGAGCAACAGTCTAGAATCAATTTTTGATTTGATTATTTGCCACATATACTTCTACTTTATTTTATCATGGATCACCTTGCTATTGACCCTCATTTCTTATTTTCTCCTACCTAGTTCCCTTATCTAGTTCTGGCCTACCCCATGTCTTCACCTATGGCTTCTCTTCTTGAACTCTGATTAATATTCATCTGACTGTAGCTAGCTGAAAGAGAAAAAAGGAATTTACTAGGAGAGTACAGGGGTGTTTTCTAGAACTCAGAGATGAGAAGGGGCTGGATCTAGTTACTAAAAACCCAGGAAGATCCTTACTTACAGACTCTGAATATCTGCAACATTCTTCTTTCTCTCTTTGAAGAATGGCTTCTCTGCTTTGTTGGAGCAAGGTAGAGGATGCCAACCCATAGTACCCAAGATTCTCTTGTATATGGTCCCGCTACATCAAGAAGGACTAACTTCTTTCTTTCAGCCCCAATCTTAACCAATTGTCACGGATTGGGTCAGGTGCGCAAGCCTGCTCCAACCAACAGTGGTCAATGGAATGGTCCCATTGTACAAGCATGACTCATGGGAGATCACTGTATGGACATGTTAATTGGGGTTGTGAGAGGGATTGCTGTGTTTAGAGTGTAGATGTTGGGCTGACAATAAAACGACTCATTGACAAACTGGTATAACTCTATACCTCCCATACCTAGCTACTAATTCCCATTTACATAGATTAACCATTAAAATGTTAATAGTTATCTATATAAACACTTGTATATTATAATATGTAGAATATAATATAATAGGAATATTATATACTCTCTATATAAAGCAGGAGTATTTTTTAATAATAACAAAAGGATTCCTTGCCTGTGAAGACCGGGACATCATCCTAGTCTTTCCACTCCAGACTGTACAGGAAATTCCTCATTAAATTACTGAAAACCATTCTCAGACAAAACTTTTTATAATCCTGTCATCAATTAGTCTTCAAACAGCAGGGATCTTCTTCTTTTGTATAAAACCATATGCTTTTACTGGAATAATGAGCTAGAAGTAGAAATTCATTCCAACCTGTGATTCCAGGCTTTCCTATAACTAAAACATTGAAAATAAGCCTTTTATTTGACCACATGAACCTAAAGTAATACAGACATTTCTTCTAAGAGCTCCTAGCACAGTGGTGTAGCCAAGCTGCAAAGTTCGGTTAAATGACTGATGTATTGTTTTAAATTCCCACCTCAGAGTCCACAATAATTAGTGACATTTTATAAAGTATCTTTTCTTACAAAATCTGGTGATCTTTTCTGTCACTTCCTACTAGACTGTAGACTCAAAATCAGTAGGCTTTTGCTCATTATTGTAAGCCCCATCCTTTGAACAGTGCCAGACCTGTAGCAGGTGTTTGATGTTACTAAAAAATACAAGGAAAGTTTATGGGAATAAAAGTATTATTATAAGTAATATCATTATAAAATAGATATTTAAAATCTTTAGTTCGTTTCTAAAACATCACTATGGTATTTGTTTCTGATTTTGTTTGGACCTGTGCTCTTGGTCCTTCATTTCACCCCAGGCAGGAGAAGGTCATGTCAAAGAGAAATCATTATAATAATTCCCAAGCCCAGCAGTGGGACCTTAGAGGTAGGAGTAAATGGCTACAAAACTGGGAGCAGAGATTAATCCCTTACTTATTTTTTATTTCTTTTTCTGAGGGTAAACTTTGGGGCCAGGAATGTCTTTGCTTGAGAAAGGCCTTCATCTTCGGAGAGCTGAAGGACCCCATGTTGAGGACTTAGGGAAAGGATCAGGATGGGGCTAATGTCTAATAGAACATCTTCTACTTAGAATACACTCCATAGATATTTGCTGCTTTAAATAAATATGTCTCCTAAGGCCTGGATTTGCTCTAGGTTGTAAGAGAGTATAGGAGAGTTAGCCTTGAGATTTCTATAACAGTCCAGCCTATCTCACCAGCCCTGAAAATCAAGTAGGCATTTGTAACTACCTTAATATAAAGAATGCCTGTTTGATTGATTAGAGCTCTGGTATCTCATGGATACCTAAATATCAGACCAGAGATCTGGCTGACCTGCACATATAATGGAGTCAAGGGAGAAACTAAAATGATGTCTGATGTCAGCTCTCTGGTCCAGAATGAATGCGTTGGCTTTAGCAATTTACTAAACTTCTCCTGGGCTGAAAGAGTTTAATTTCTTCATCCATTCTAAAACCATCCACTGTCTATTTACTACATGCTAAGTCCTGGGCTTTGCCTTAAGAATACTAAGAAAAATAATACCTATTTCCTATCTTTAAAAGGATCATAGTCTAGAGAGAGCGAGAGACAAAAATCATATACATCCAGCCTCACTAGGATATGATCAATAGTATAATGAAGTTAAAGAGCTCTAAGAACCTACAAGAAGGAGGGAATAATGTTGCATGGGAGAAATGTGGGAATTAGGAAAGGTGAGTTAATGCAAACCCTTAACTTTCTGTCAGCTTGTAAAGAATGCACAAGGAGAAAATAGTTCTGACTTCTATTGTACTCTTCTTGACTTATGATTGGGTCTATTGCTAGATGTTTTGGGGATGCTAGGGCAGGAGGGGTGGGTAAAAGCAGATACCTTTTGAATCTGATCATCTGATGTCTGTTAGGTCTCAACAGGACCCCTTGAATTGAAACCAAGACTTGAGTTTCAGAACTTAATGCAGTTCCCCATGACCCCCAAATCTGGCTCACACATCAGATGTTTATAGGTACTATGGACTCCAAACTCTCATACTTCCCAAATACAGTCTCTTTCAATTCATAAAAAGCAAAGCGACTGGGAGTGGGAGGAAACCTCAGGGACAACCCAAGATTGGGGAAGGAGGCACTACTGCTTCATCAAGTCAGGGACACATTAGGGGAGACCACAGACCATTAAGTCAACTATTACAGTTAACTTTTATTTATATCAGATGTAAGTAAACAATGTGTGTGATGACGATGTTTGGGAAATGACTTGGCAATCTCCCTGAAAAATACATTGGTAGATCCAATCTGCCTTTACACTGGGGGGACCAGCACCACATTATGGCACCTCCTCCTTTTGTGACAAGCGAAGCCTCAGAATATAGAAAAATGACAATATTATTAAATTAAAAGTGAATGCATAGGTCAACAGATATTTGTACCCAATAAAAGCACAGGAGAAAATCAATCTTTAGTCATATTTTTAAGTCCCTTATATATGATGTATTTGCTGTTTGCTGACTGAGTTGATCCCCCACTTCCACCCTCCCATCCCAACATGGGAGTTGAGAGAGTTCAAAAGATGAACCACTTGCAGGGAGATGTGCTCTCATTCATCAGCAAAACCACAGATGCTTTAGTTTGAAAAGAGTACTTTTCATATGGCAGAAACTTTTTGTGCCATGATTCTGGATTTGCCTTTTAATACACCGTCCATGGATGCCTAGTGGCGTGACTAACGACAGAAGGTGTCAGAACTACCTTCTTGACCTGCAGAGGTAGCTCCCTTCCCCAACCCCGGTCAGGAGCACAAATCATTTGTGGGAAACCTCCTTCCTGGGAGAAACCCTGGGGGCTGACTGAATCCTAAAAGGCGTGGAGACATGGATCACATTGCTCTTGCCATTTTTTTTTTCCTCTGACGGAGAAAAACACATCAAATTTCTGAGGGACTGAGTGATAGTGAGAAACAGGCAGTGGAAATCTGGCTCTGCAGCTACGTACTGTGCTATGCATGCTGTGGGTGAAGTTTGCTTTGGCCATTTACAGGGACAATTGAATTTAGAGGAAAAAAGTTTATTTCAAATCTTACATTTGGCTCCATTAAATCATTAACTTAAAAGCAGATGCCCTTGCATACTTTCCTTGAATTTCAAGAATACAACCAACAAATCAGAACAATTGGAGCTGGGATTATATAACATTCATTCACTCATCTATTTATTCAACAAATACTAAATGTTTTCTGTGTGAGAATGAAGGACCCTGGCTTGGACAGAAATGGTTACAAAACACCATACAGATGATTGCTAGGAGAAACTTAGTAAAGCGATGAAAGGCAGAGAAAGCAAAGAACTCCAGGCAGAGGACCTGGTGCAGAATCTAAGTGGGAAAGGGCATGGGGAATGGAAGAACTAAAGACCAGAAATAATTGGAGAAGCAAAAGCAGTGAGGCAGGTGAGATGGATAGATCATGCAGCACACTACTGCTCATTTAAGGATTTTGGTTTCTTATTTGAAGGACAATGTGAAATCATGGGAGGATTTTTTGTTTGTTTTAATTTTTTATCTTATATTAGAGTATAGTTGATCAACAATGTTGTGTTAGTTTCAGGTGTACAGCAAAGTGATTCAGTTATACATATACATGTATCTATTCTTTTTCAAATTCTTTTCCCATTTAGGTTGTTACACAATATTAAGCAGAGTTCCCTGTGCTACACAGTAGGTCCTTGTTGGTTATCCATTTCAAATATAGCAGTGTGTATATGTCAATCCCAAACTCCCTAACTATCCCTTCCCCCTACCTTTCCCTCCCACCCCGTAACCACAAGTTCATTCTCCAAGTCTATGAGTCTGTTTCTGTTCTGTAAATAGTTCATTTGTTGTCTGTTTGCAGGATAATTGTTTAAAAAGGTAAAACTATGATTTTCATACAAATATAAAATAAACACATGTCAAAGGTATTATTTAACTCACTAATTAATAAAGAAATCTGTAAGATGTTCCATCTGGTTCAAAGGAAAGAATCCAGTGTATATACACAACATAATCTATCAAGAATGCTGAAATGCCCCATTATAGGCATTAAGGAGTCATTATCACACTTAATTAACTTATACATTTTGGAGCTCTTCAAGGCTCTGTCCTGAGCCATCTTCATCTCTGTGTCTACAATCTTGCCTTGCTTGATCTCATTTACTTCCATAACCTTTATGTGCCATTTATCTGCTGGACACTACCAAATTCATGCCACCTACTTGTTATTTCCACTGGCTTGTCTTCTAGGTTCCTGAAAACTAAGGTATGGCGAACAGAACTTGGGATCATTTCTCCATCCATATTCCCAGTGGCTGTTCTCCCAGATCTTCCTATCTCAGCCCATGACATTCTGATACACCAGGTTGATCACGCCAGAAAGAGGAAGCCCTCTCTCATACCCCTCTCTCCCTCTCCTCTATATCAAATCTATCACCTATATACATTTCTTTCCGTACCCACTACCACTGTTCTGGTTCACAACTCCACTGTCTCTTCAGTGCAGTGCATTCTTTTTCTTCTCTTTTTTAAAAAACATTTTTATTGAGATATAATACCCATACCATTAAATTCATGCCTTTAAAGTTGTACAATCCAGTGGTTTGTATTTTATTCACAGCATTGTGCAATCATAACCAAAATCTCAGTTTAGAACATTTTCATCACCTAAAAAGAAATGCCGAATGCATTAGCAGTCACTCCCCATATCCCTTCCTACCCCTTCCCATCCCAAGCAACCCCTAATCTACCTTCTGTTTTTGTGCTTTTGCCTGTCCTGGACATTTCATGTAAATGGAATCCTAGAATATGTGGTCATTTGTGACTGAATTTTTTCACTTAGTATAAGGTTTTAAGGTTCATTCATGTTCTACAGTGTATCAGTACTTCATCACTTTGTATGGCTGAATAATATTCCACTGTATGGATAAAACACATTTTGCTTATTCATTCATTTGATGGACATTTGGGCTATTTCCACTTTTTGACTCTTATGAATAACGCTGCTATGAATATTTGTGTGCACATCTTTGCATGAACATTTATTTTCATTTCTCTTGGATATATATTTTAGAGAGGAGTTGTTGAGTCATATGGTAATTCTACCTTTAACATTTTTGAGAAACTGCCAAATTCTGTTCCAAAATGGCCACACTAGCTTTACATTCCTAGCAGCAATGAATGAAACTTCCAATTTCTTTATGTTTTTGCCAAGACTTGCTAATTTTTTTTATAACTATTGAAGGCTAGTGAAGATGAATTGTAAAGATAAAAATCTCATTGTTGTCTTGATTTACATTTTCCTAATGATTAATGATGTGGGCTGGGCATCTTTCATGTGCTTAATTACTATTTGCATATCTTTTTTGGAGAAATGTCTATTTTTAATTGGATTATTAGATTTTTTTTTTTTTTTTTTTTTTTGCGGTACATAGGCCTCTTACTGTTGTGGCCTCTTCCGTTGAGGAGCACAGGCTCCAGATGCGCAGGCTTAGCAGTCATGGCTCACGGGCCTAGCCACCCTGCGGCATGTGGGATCCTCCTGGACCGGGGCATGAACCCTTGTCCCCTGCATCGGCAGGCAGACTCTCAACCACTGCACCACCAGGGAAGCCTTGGATTATTAGATTTTTAAAAAGTTATCCAGTTGTAAGTGTTCTTACTATTAGTTTTTATTATTATTATTATTATTAAGTTGTAAGGGTTCTTTATATATCATGGATACAAGTTCCTTATCAGATGAATGATCTACAAATATTTTCCCCCATTCTGTGGATTGTCTTTTCACTTTTTTGATGGTATCATTTGCAGCACAGAAATTTAAAAATTTTGACATACTTCAATTTATCTATTTTTTTTTAGTCACTTGTGCTTTTGGTGTTGTATGTAAGACCTAACCCAAGGTCATGAATATTTACTCCATGTTTTCTTCTAAAACCTTTTTTTTTTTTTTTAAATTAATCAATTTATTTATTTTTTGGCTGTGTTGGGTCCTCGTTTCTGTGCGAGGGCTTTCTCTAGTTGCGGCGAGTGGGGGCCACTCTTCATCGCGGTGCGCGGGCCTCTCACTATCGCGGCCTCTCTTGTTGCAGAGCACAGGCTCCAGATGCGCAGGCTCAGTAGTTGTGGCTCACGGGCCCAGTCGCTCCCGTGCGCGGGCCTCTCACTATCGCGGCCTCTCTTGTTGCAGAGCACAGGCTCCAGATGCGCAGGCTCAGTAGTTGTGGCTCACGGGCCCAGTCGCTCCGCGACATGTGGGATCTTCCCAGACCAGGGCTTGAACCCGTGTCCCTTGCATTGGCAGGCAGATTCTCAACCACTGCACCACCAGGGAAGCCCAATGTTTTCTTCTAAAACTTTTATAGTTTTAGTTCTTACCTTTAGGTCTGTGATCCATTTTGAGTTAATTTTTGTAAATTTTTAAATTTAAAACAGAGGTCCAATATCTTTCTTTTTGCTTGTGGGTTATTCATTTATCCCAGCCCTATTTGTTGAAAAGATTATTCTTTCCCTATTGAAATAGTCTTGGCATCCTTGTCAAAAATTAGCTGACTGTAAATGCATGGATTTATTTCTGAACTCTCAATTCTATTCCATTACTCTATATGTCTATCCTTATGCCAGTACCACACTGTCTTGATTATTGTAGTTTTGAAGTAATATTTGAGATTGAGACGTGTACTTCAAATTTGCTTTTGTTTTCCAAAATAATTTTGGCTAATTTGTGTCCCTTGAATTTCCATATGAATTTTAGAACAGGTGTGTCAATTTCTGCAAAAAAAGACAGCAAGGATTTTGATACAAATTGTGTTAATCTATAGATTGATTTGGGGAATATTGCTGTCTTAACAATATTTTTTCCAATTAATGAATATGGGGTATATTTTCATTTATTTGGATCTTCTTTAATTTTTCAATAATATTTTTTTATATTTTAGTGTATGTCTTGTACTTCCTAAGTTTTGCACTTTACTCCTAAATATTTTATTATTTTTGATGCTATTATAAGTTTTTCTTTCTTAATTTTAATTTTGGACTGTTTATTAGTAGAAATAAAGTTGATTTTTTTATATTGATCTTATATGCTGCAACCTTGCTGAACTCATTTATTAGTTCTAGTGGATATTTTAGTGCATGTTAGTACTTTTATGTACAAATTATGGCAACTGCAAATAGAGATAGTTTAACTTCCTCCTTTACCATTTGAATGCATTTCATTTATTTTTGCTGCCTAAGTGTCCTGCTAAAACTTCCTGTACAATTTTGAATAGAAGTGGTGAAAGTTCACACCCTTGTCTTATTCCTAATCTTAAGGGACAAAGCATTCTGTCTTTTACCTTTAACTATGAAGCTAGATGTTTTTTGTAGATGTTCTTTATTGAGTTGAGGAATTTCCCTTCTACTCCTTGTTTTTTGAGTGTTTTTGTTATTGTGAAAGGGTATTGGATGTTTTCAAATATTTTTCTGTGTCTACTGAGGTGACCATGTTCTTTATTTTATTAATATGGTGTCTTATATTAATAGATGTTTGGATGTTAAACCAACCTTGAATTCTCAAAGTACATCCCACCTTGTTATGGTGTGTAATCCTTTTTTATATACATTTGTCCCTTGATGATCTGAAGGGGATTGATTCAAGGACACCCTGTCGATACCAAAATCCATAGATGCTCAAGTCCCTTATATGAAGTGACATAGTATTTGCATATAACCTATGCACATTCTCTTGTATACTTTAAATCATCTATAGTTTACTTATAATACCTAATACAATGTAAATGCCCTGTAAATAGTTGCCAGTGTAAGGCAAATTCATATTTTGCTTTTTGAAACTTTTTGGAATTTTGTTTTAGAATAGTTTTGATTCATGGTTGGTTGAATTCATGGATGTGGAACTGTGGATATGGAAGGCTGACTGTATTGCTGGATCCAGTTTGCTAATACTGGTTGAGGATTTTTATATCTATGTTAATAATAAATGTATTTTCTTTTCTTGTGATGTGTTTGTTTGGTTTTGCTATCATGGTAATACTAGTCTCACAGAGACCTTTCCTTCTCTCTTCTCTTCTCTTTTTATGAGGAGTTTGTGAAGAACTGGGATTAATTCTTCTGTAAATATTTGATAGAATTTACTTGGGAAGCCATCAGGAAACTTTTAAATTACTAATTCATCTTTTTAATTGTTATAGGTTTATTAATTAGCTATTTCTTTTTGAGTCAGATTTGGTAGTTTGTGACTTTCTAGAATTTCCCCCTTTTGTTTAAGTTACCTAATTTGTTGGTATTTGGTTCTTTTTTTTTTTCTTTTTGCGGTACGCGGGCCTTTCACTGTTGGGGCCCCTCCCGTTGTGGAGCACAGGCTCTGGACGCGCAGGCTCAGCGGGCGTGGCTCACGGGCCCAGCCACTCCACGGCATGTGGGATCTTCCCAGACCGGGACACGAACCCGTGTCCCCTGCATCGGCAGGCGGACTCTCAACCACTGTGCCACCAGGGAAGCTCGGTATTTGGTTCTTAACAGTGTTCTCATATAATCCTTTTTAAAATTTCTGTTAGGTTTATAGTTATTCCTTCTCTTTCATTCCTAATTTTAGGAATTTGAGTCTTCTCTTTTATCTTGGTCAGTCTGACTTGCAGTAGCATTTTTACTTGCCTCTTAATTTCTACTCTTATTGCCTTCCAGTCCATTCTTCATGCAGTGTCCAGAATAGTCTTCTAAAAATGAAAATAAGATCACGTCATTTCCTGCTTACAAACATTAACAGTTTTATATTTAATTATGATAATTCTCTTATCTAAGCTAACAAGATCACAGATAATATGACCCTTGACTTGCTTTTGAACTTTATCTTGTGCCATTTCTGTTCATTAAATATGCTCCTGCCATACAAGCTGCTTTTCCAGGTTGTAAATATGCTGAGTTCTTCTTCACCTTTGGCCCTGAATTTTTTACTTCTGTCTGAAATGCTCTCTTTCTCTTTATTAAACTGGATAAATTATATTAATAATTTTCGTATTGGTTTAACTATCACTTCACATAGAGACTACCAGATCTAAAGTAAATCCTTCTTATTCTATCACAACACTTTCACCATTTATAATGATACACTGTGGGGTTATTGGTTTAAAATTTTTCACCCATAGTGGACATCAAGCTTTATGAGAGCATGGCTCTTGTTAATATATAATCAAAGACTACCATAGTACCTTGCATAGGGAAGATATTGAAAAACACGTTTGAATAAATGAATGTGAAACTTATTACGAAAATCTAGTGTATCATTCCATTGATGATTTGAGATCATCATGGTATATGTATATGCAGCTATTCCCTGCCACTTTTCCAACCACTGGGAGGGAGTGTTATATAGATGTAGGAGCATCAGCCTGCCAACCAGGAGGCCGTCAGTTTGTAACCTTGATTCATTTCTGCCACTCAGTCCTGATCAAGTCACTCAGTCCCTTAGTTTTCCCTTTGATTAATTAGAAGATAGATGAAGAATGTTCCTTAATAACTTAAGTAACCAATTTCAATCTTTCTGGATTTGTGGTGGCTCAATACTCCATAAACTAGAGAGAAAAATTAATTTTTTTAGTTTTGTTTTACTCAATTTTTCGATACAATCACCTTCATTATAAAAGTGGGAAAAATTTTGCGAGAGTTTTCAGAATGTTTTCTATGTTAAGGAAGTTTCAATGTGCATGAAAAATACTTCTTATAACTTTTTAATATTATAAAAAGTTTAATTGTTACTGTAGAAGAATTTCCTTTTCCTAGGGCTTTAAGGAAACACTTGAATGTGACCTATATTGCTGAAGCAAAAAAATGTGTTTTAGAAAACAAGATGGTTCCTCAAGTCCTTCAACTGCTGCTCCCTATTTTCTTGCTAGTATAGTTTATAAAGTATATACCCCTACAAATGTAGAAGGTAGAAAGTTGAGGTACTTTGAAATTTTGCTTTTACATACTTTTCCACTTTTGCTTTTACATACTTTTCCACTTTTGCTTTTGGAAAATTTTTTCTCATTTTTTACTGATCAAATGCCTCATAATGTTATCTCACATGAAAGAAAGACACATTTTACTCTTGCTTCTTGATGCTTAAATAAGAAATTGAAGTAATGTTTTGGCATCTGAGTGAACACGTAATGTAGTCAGATGTACCAATTTCTCATACTTAACTTTGCATTTACAAATCATGACTTTCTGGTGAAGTCAGTTTCTTAAAATGTTTTGGGTTGCCTACATGTTATAATCTCATAGGTGAGATTCAAATCTAATCATCTTCAATTGGGAAGTACCTGACAGAGACAGGAACACGAAAGATGTTTTCACATTAAAAATAATTACTCTTAACCAGTCTACTTTTTCCCAGAAAATATGGTTTTGAGAGTAGACTCTGATGATTCTGGAACATACTTGAAGAAATATTTTTAATGAAACCCAAATATGTTTTATATAAACATGAAAGAAATATTGTAAAAGTTTTAGTCTTTCTTATCTAATGATAAGAAATCCAATAAGTCACTTATTTTCCTTTTGCTTAGTTTCTTTTCCTAAAAAATTGAATGCATCAGATTCTTCCTTGTTCTCAAATTGTCTGTGGAAACACTGAGAGCAGAGAAACTTCTCTTTGTATTTATTCCTAGGTACTCATAATTCCATGGCAGAATTTATAAACCTGTATTTTCTTCCATTCGCCAAGGAAAAAGTGTAGCTTTCTAAATCTCATTGAAGATATTTTGTCTCCTTAATGATGTATTTTAAAAGTTTAAAAAAAATGTAATTGGCATTTTAGTATATGTAGTCTTGAATCATTATAATACACTGCAAGGTAAATATTCAGTCTTATTTTAATGTAAAAAATGAAAGATTGGAGCAATTAAAGGATTTTTCCCAAGGTCAAAGCCAATAAAAACTAAAGTAAGATTTAAACCCAGGTTTGTGTTTAACCAAAGTCTCTTTTATTTTTAGAAGTTCTATTTTCTTCTTTATTGGGCTTTAAAAATTTTATTTATTTATTTATTTTTGGCTGCATTGGGTCGTCATTGCTCCACACAGACTATCTCTAGTTGTGGCGAGTGGGGGCTACTCTTCACTGCGGTACACGGTCTTCTCATTGTGGTGGCTTGTCTTGTTGTGGAGCATGGGCTTCAGTAGTTGTGGCATGCAGGCTTAGTAGTTGTGGCTTGCAGGCTCAGTAGTTGTGGTTCATGGGCTCTAGAGCACAGGCTCAGTAGTTGTAGTGCACAGGCTTAGTTTCTCCGCAGTATGTGGGATCTTCCCAGACCAGGGCTCGAACCCGCGTCCCCTGCACTGGCAGGCGGATTCTCAACCATTGTGCCACCAGGGAAGACCTCTTTATTGGGCTTTGTGAGTCAGAAAGGCAAGGATCTGATTAGCAAATGATCGATGCTAAGAAGGACTCTGTTAATTCGTCTTATTTATGAAAAGAATTTGTGAACTCTGTGATGTGTTTGGTTCTCAGTGTACTTTGAGAAATTTAGTTTAGTTATAAGTTTACGGATGATCTGTAGTTCATCTTGATGGAATATGAGGACCTTATCTCTTCTTCTCTTTGGAAGAATCATTGTAACCATAGAAAAATTATCTCATTTGCTGCAATTAAAAGAAAAATGATTCTAGATCAAAAGGTGCAAGGAAGCAGAGTGAGAATCAGTTTCACTTGCTTGTAGATGCTTTTAAATATTAATGCTAATAAAGGGCAATGAAGTGGACATTTATTACTTGTTTAGTCCACACAACATCTAATCTATTTTCTACTTGGGAGAGCCTCCTCTTCTTGAGTGGGATAGACATGATCTCTCTTAGAAAACCTGAAAATGCTAGATATTCACTCTCTCTTGTACCTCCATCATCACACACAGCCGTGAAAGACTTTGAGGACATAGAGGGCAAAGAGAGAAGTGATAGGGAACTCTTACTCTTTCTTGAAAGTGACATTAGGAATGGTTATAAGGTCAAATTTCTAATGTAGGATGAGCATCAATGCTGGTGGTATTAGCAACTGGTGCTCCTGGCAGAGAAGTTAGAGCAGTGAAAATTGTAATATCTAGTGCTTACTGGAAGGTAAAGTTTTTCTCATCAGTCCAGAGCTATGACATATTATTTATTTATTTTGATTGGGAGAAAATATTTGTAATACACATAACAAAGGATTATTCTCTAGATTAATTTTGGACTAATTCTGTAGAAGAATTTCTACATATCAAAAAGGAAAAGACCAACAGCCTAGAAGAAAAATGGTCAAAGAGTATATATAGAAAATTTACAGATAAGGAGACCCAAATGGCAAATAAGCCTATTAAAATTGTAAGAATAATGAGATTATCTTTCACATCCTCTAGAATGGTAAATATTATATAATGTCAGGTAACTCTAGGAGTTGGTGAGGATGTAGGAAAGGGGCTCAGTTAAAAATTACAACTGAGAGTATGAATTGGTATAGCACAATTGGAGCGCCATTAACCAATATCTAATAAAGTTGAAGATGAACACACCTTCCATTCAGCAAGAGCAACTGTCCCAGGTTATCTACCCTAGAGAACTCTCCAGTGTGGCAGAAAGAGACACGCCAAAATATTCATTGCAATGCTTTTGCAATAGCAAAAAATGGGAAATAATCTAATTGTCCATCAGTCTAAGAACTAATAAGTAAACTCTGGTTTATCATTATGGTGGAACCATACACAAAAAAATGAAATGAATGAACAAGGTCTACATGTCCTCAACATGGATGAATACCCAACATATTGTTTTTTAAGTATGTCACAAAGCATATTTTTTATATAAAGTTTAAAAACACTAGGATTAGTTGTTCATAGATACATGTATATACAGTCCATGCATAAAACATACCAACTTCAGAATATTGGCTAATTTGGGGGAGGAAATGAGGGGATTCATGGGGGGAATTATTTTTTCTTTAAAAATAAAAAATAAAAAAAAACAAGAAAAGTGATAAAGTGTTAACATCTGTTTACACTTGATTGTGGGTACACAGATGTCTGTTATATTACTCTTCTATTTAAAATATCTCAAATTCTAAATTAAAGAAAAATCTGCTTCAGGTACTTTAAAATGATGGAGAGGTGTTAACCTCATTATTAAAATAACACTAAAGGCCGTCTATTGCTAGACAGTTAAAAACTTATTCTGATGGTTTTGCTTTCATCTGTTCTCTGCTTGAAAGATCACATTTATTAAATATATGGTGATTTTAGAATATAAATATTTACATTTTTTTTTTTTTTTTTTTTTTTTTTGCGGTATGCGGGCCTCTCACTGTTGTGGCCTCTCCCGTTGCGGAGCACAGGCTCCGGATGCGCAGGCTCCGGATGCGCAGGCTCAGCGGCCATGGCTCACGGGCCCAGCCGCTCCGCGGCATATGGGATCCTCCCGGACCGGGGCACGAACCCGTATCCCCTGCATCGGCAGGCGGACTCTCAACCACTGCGCCACCAGGGAGGCCCAATATTTACATTTTTATGTATAAAAATAAATATACAGATATACATACCACACATACATACATATGTTGTTTGTTTGCTTTAGGTAGTAGACAGAACTGATCATTTTGTGTAAAGAAAGCTGGGTACTTAAATCTCTTTGAGGCTTAGCTTTATTTTGTTCTTCCCAAACTTTTCTGCCTCCTAACTTGAGAAAAGATACACTATGTTGCTTAACTCATTGGAGATGCATTTCTTATATATAAAATTTGAATACCATTAATTTATCTAGAAGTTTGTAAGCATTAAATGACATCATGTATGTGAAAATTCTTTTTAAACTCTACAAAGCTATTAAAGATAGATGTTAGCATTTTCTTTAATTTCTGTTTCAATGCCTCTGGACTGAAAACCAAAAAATTCATATACATTTCTGTATTTATTTATTGCATGTCTAGTGCACAAAGTACAAAATTAATTTCTGTCATTATATCAAAATTTAAAAAAAGTAGCAATTACTCAATACTTTTGTCTGTAGAAAGCCATGATAGTGACCCAAGAAGGGGAATTAGCTTGTGTGATTCTTTTTTCTTTTTTCCCCTAGAAAGAAACTGTAGACTATTTGATGGCAACATAAAACTCAGATCCTGCTTTTGTAACATAAATTTCAAAAATGTAATGATTTCCTAGCAAACTGCAAAATGAAAAAAAAAAGTTCTTTGAATAATAGTATGTTTTTTTAGTGTGGGTCTTTTGGTGACAAATCCTCTTAGCTTATTTTTTTTATAGAAAAAAAATCTGTATTTGGGTTTTCATTTTTGGCAGATATTTCTGCTGGATAGTGAATTCTAGATTAGCAGTGTTTTTTTGTGGTTTGTTTCAGCATTTAAAAAATGCCGTTTCATTATCTTCTAGATTCCATAGTGTCATTAGATAGTTAGCTGCTAGTATTGCTGTTGCTCTCCTGGAAACAGTGTCTTTCTTTTCTCTGATTGCTTTTATGCTGTTTTACTGTCTTGGAATTTCAGCAGTTTGTTATGAACCATGATGTGTTTGTGTTTATTTTGCTATAGGCGTGCTGGGTTTCTTGAATCTTTGTGTGGCTATCTTTTATTAGTTTTGGAAAAGTCTTGGCTATTATCTCTGTAAATATTACTTCTGCCTCAATTTCCTCCATTCCTCTACTTTTGGACTTCACTTTACATGTACATTAGAGCTTTTTTTTTTTTTTTTTTTTTTTTTTTGCGGTATGCGGGCCTCTCACCGTTGTGGCCTCTCCCGTTGCGGAGCACAGGCTCCGGACGCGCAGGCCCAGCGGCCATGGCTCACGGGCCCAGCCGCTCCGCGGCATATGGGATCCTCCCAGACCGGGGCACGAACCCGTATCCCCTGCATCGGCAGGCGGACTCTCAACCACTGCGCCACCAGGGAGGCCCCATTAGAGCTTTTGACTGTGTCTTAGATGTTTCGTATGCCCTGTAGGTTTGTTTGTTTGTTTCGTTTTTTGGTCTCTCTCTCACTCCGTGCCTCAAATTGCATATTTTCCATTGGCCTGTCTTAGAGTTCAGTAATCCTGCCTTTTTCTGTGTCCACTTTGCTGTTAAGCATCTCTCACTAGATCTTAATTTCAGATACTATATTTTTCAGATCCAGACTGTCCATTCGATGATGTTATTTCTGCCAGAGATGGCAGGAGGAACTATCACCTCAATCCAACCCAGGATTGACCTGGCTTGGTTTGGGGTTGTGATTTTGGGAAGACCTAGGAATTAGTGTTTCGACCCTATTCCTTGGGCATTGCTCCCCCAGTTTTGTGAGTGAGCACCTGAAAAATCACCATATTTTCAGCCCTGAGAAACTGGGAGTTTCAGTTGTGCCTTTCAGATTTCTTGAGCGTAATTCATTGGTTTCCTATCACAAGTAGTTCCAAAATCAGGCAAAGATCTTGAGGGGGAGACCATCGGAGCGTTTGAGGCAGCCTTTCTCACTGTAGTGGACTTGAATTTTACTTTATTTCCAGCCTCGAACATCAGGCTCTTGTGCTACTTCAGACCTCAAGAAATATCCTTTGAGGGAAAACAGATCATGATTTCAGTTACTCTTGTTTCTAATGTATTATTCTAGTCCATGTGAACTCCAAAGGCTTCACTTATTCTTTTCCTCAGTAAAATACCTCTACCTAATCCAACCTGGATCCTCAGGACTGCTCTTAAAAATCAGCATATTCCCCTCCAGAGACAAAAAGATTATCAGCTCACTTGGGAAGACTAGAATTTTAGTCCTTCTAGTCTTCTTTGTTTTCGTAGCTCAGTAATGATTTTAAGAATATAATTCTTGTATTTCATCTACTTTTTTTCTAGTTGCTGCAGCGGAAATGTTGACCTGCTGCCACCTACTATATTCTACTCAGAAGTAGAAGTCCTATGGCAGAGCTTTGTATTATGTTTCTAGAAGCCCAGATCCAATTCTGGTTTATAACCATCACAGCGTTTCTTCAAGACATGCAAAATTTTCTTACAGTTCTTCTCCCCCACCCCTACCGCCCACTTCTCGAAGAGTCTACTTCTGTTGCTTACAACAAAGAACCTTGACTATTGTAATAGAGGTCAGGGATGGGAAAAGAAAGTGTTGAGAGACTCACTCATAAGAAGACTGAGGTTGGAATAATGAGGCCACAGAGTGTGTGAGCATTTCAGGACTGGAGGCAAAGCAAAGTTCCATGATTTTCAGCAGCACATATGAGCCTAATTCTAAAGAGACCAAGTAGGAGCAACCACATCTCTGTGGAAGCTGTGTTAGGGTATGCAGTGACCAGACAGGCCAGGGTACATCTTAACAGGCACAGTGAGAACAGAGGTCAGTGCTCTGACTAGATAGGATGAGTTGGGCAATCAGAGAAAATCATAAGGACCAGACACTTCCTACCCTTTGCTGATTGGAAAGTTTATCTCATACCTAGGGGCCATGTTGGGAAGAAATCTAGAAATTTCTTCCAGGGAAAGCACAGATCTGGAAATAAGTAATTACTCTAAATAGACTATTTTCCAATAAAACCACCAGGATACATGTAGTTGGCAAAGTTGGAAAGGCAGCTTGAGAACCAAGATGAGGTAAGTAATTTAAAATACAGAAAATCATATTTTTGCTTGTCTGAGTGTATATATAGACTGTAGATTTCACCCCTTTGATAATACATGGTGAGACATAGTCTAATGTTGGTGCAGGAAATAATTTTTTCCTTTGGCTATGGTAGACAAGAACTGAAAATTCAGTTCAAGTTACCGAAAATATGTGTGATTTTATTAAACATGAATTTTACTAGCAAAACTTTATTATTATTATTTTTTTGCCTAGTCACATTTTCATCTGGCTAAGTGAATGCAAAAGCATTTGCTTACTGTGAAGTCATTGCTTACAGAAAACCACTGTAAAGCCTATCCTCTGACAAGCTTCTATATAAGGAATGTATGCACTCTAAGCATACCTGTAGTTTTTATACTTATTGCTTTCTGTCATTTAAAAAATAAACTTGGAAATTTTTTTGTCTGCCCCACCTCCAAAAATCTGGTGAAAATAATAGTAGATAATCTTTCATTGATCTAGATTAGAGTTTGAATTATAAAAAAGGAAGATAAAACTATAACAAGATATACCTCCTCATTTATCTAAGAAGTTATCTACAGAATAGAGAGTCTAAATGAAAATACCAAAGCTCTTTTGTTTGGGCTCTTTCAGAGAACAGAGAAACAGTTTACATTAGTGAATGGAGGTTTATTCTAAATGTAACCTGTTTACTAAATGACCTGGACTTAGAGGTGTACAAGTAGGAAATGACTATCCCCCACATTCCTCGCCCCTCCCCCCAGCTTCAAAAATTCTCTACCATGTCTCCCTGCCCCTGAAGGACAGCTCTGCAAGATCCTATAACCTTTAGTAAATTGCAGCTTTGATTTCCTTATTTTCAAGTAATATACTAAGAATATATATACTAAGTAATATACTAAAAATATATCCGGCCCAGACACCATTGAAGTTTTAATCTCATACCCAATTTAAAGTTTCTCCTTCTCACACAGCCTCAACTCACACTCTTGCCCAGCCAAATCTGGGGCTCAAGGACTAGTGAAACAGGAGGTAAGGGGCAGGGCACAACCTTTAAAAGAATGATATAGCCCGAGGACTATTAACTGATTAGAACCAAATAGGTCCAAGATGGTGGACCAGTCGACTTCCACTACACGTTAAGGATATGCTCATTGTAACACATCAGCAAGCTAAATGACACACCCACAGGTGCCATGAGAGTTCCAAGTCTGACCATAAAGGTCAAAAAGTAGGCAGTGGCCTAATTTCTGGAAATCCCCACCCCTTCCCCCAAATAGCTAGAACACTCCTCCCACTCATTGGCCTATGAAATTACTCACTCCTATAAAAATTGACAACCTCATACCCTGGGGCCACTCTCACCTTCTGAGATGGCCCACACTCTGTGGAGTGTGTTTCTCTCTAAACAAATCCACTTCTTACCTATCACTTTGTCTCTCACTGAATTCTTTCTGTGATGAGACATCAAGAACCTGAGCTTCATTAAGGCCCGAGACCAGGTATGTGATCTCAGTTAAAAGACTGTGGGTTCGAGTCCCAGTCTGGGTTTTGGCTGGGTTGAAGTCCCAATCTGAGTTGCACGATTTCACTAGTAGTAATTTTTCCTTCATACGCCTCATCCTACCACTCCCCCTTCTGGTTGGTTGAGGGTCTAAGCAAAGAGAATGGGGGTTAGAGGAAAAAGGATAACACCTTTTACTTAGCCGGGGCCTTTTCTCCTTTGGCTCACACTGGCTGAACATCCAGCCTTCCTTAACTGCAGGAGTCCAGATGTTGTCTCCTCAGTGTGATATATTAGAAGGTTCTTCTTAGACACTCTCATTTTGACCCCCAGCCTCCACACTCTCCCAGTCCCTAATGCAGGCAGTGTAGTTTATAGCGAATTTATTGTAATACCTTTTTGCACTCAGCCCTCTTTTATAGTGGAATTCCCTGTTTGGCATCACCTTTCTTGGATGAGTTCCCTCAAGACACCTTTGCAAGTGCCCACCTGCCCTTTAGCTTTGAGAAAGAGAGAGTTATTTAGAAAACTTAGGGAGGTACTTAGGCATGATAGGAACTCAAAGTAGAGTTAAATTAGCAGCAATCAGTATTCCATGCTAATTCTTTGGGGATTGAGAAACAAACCTATTTTAGTCCTCCTACTTATTTTTCCATTCTAAGATTGAAAGATTTCTGTAATGCTATATCTTTAGTTTTTTTTTTTTTTGCGGTAGGCGGGCCTCTCACTGTTGTGGCCTCTCCCCTTGCAGAGCACAGGCTCCGGACGCACAGGCTCAGCAGCCATGGCTCACGGGCCCAGCCGCTCTGCGGCATGTGGGATCTTCCCAGACCGGGGCACGAACCCGTGTCCCCTGCATCGGCAGGCGGACTCTCAACCACTGCGCCACCAGGGAAGCCCTATCTTTAGTTTTAAAACTTATACGTGGTTAAAGGGGCAGAGGAGACAAACACAAAATTGGTCTAAAATTTAAAAGAATAGCAGGTAGCCTGCATTTTTTGGAGAGGTGAGAGGGAGTATGTTTCCTCAATTCTTAACACAATAAATTTTTGACATGTGTACATGAATTTAAAATATTCCTACTTAATGAATTGACTTTTTGTTTCCCTACTCACATTTAGACCCTGAAAAATTATAAATAATAAGTGACATGTGGGTTTAAATAAAGTTAAATTTATCTAACAGAGGGTTTCACTCCAGTCACTGAAGTTTCCTTTGGACAATGTTTTCTTTTTGCTATTTTACCCGTGATTCCACATATGTTGCCACAGAGCACTTTTACACACTTTTTTCCCCCCAGAAAATTATGCTGTATAGAATAAATCTTAAAGAAGAGAGTCAATATTATTCTCAGCTTTGAGGCAAATTCCATGCATCAAACTTTCCTATGGTAAAGCCAGATACAAATACAGAGCAATTAAATGACAGAAACAAGAAACTCAGGACTTCACCACGTGTATGGTGTTCTTCTGCTTTTTGGGAATTTATTTAAGCAGTTGATAACTGTTTTCTGGAAAGAAAACCTTCCACAGTATGCAATGCATTTATCATTCATATGTCATGGGACATATTTACTTGGGCAAGGATTCTTTTGAGAAATTAAGACTCTCTAGACCCAAACAACTTGAGAATAAATCCACCAAAGGCTCTCTTTCCTTTTTAAAAATTATGTGCTCAGTTTTACTAGTCTTGGAAGTATTTGTGTATATAGGATGTGTATACACATATATGCTATACTTTATTATTATTATTGCTCAGTTCTTTTACATGTGAACATTTTTGTTTCTAATAAACTAGAAGGACATTTTAATATCTATGAAAAGAAATAGTAATTTGAAATATTTTATAGCCTGATTTATATAAGTTGAACCTAATAGCTTTCCAACTCTTTAATACCCACTCCAATGCTATAATGAAAATAATATTAATTATAACTCAGATTCTTGAGTGCTTTCTGTATGCTAGGAATTGATCATAGCAATTTGCATGTATTTAGTAACTTAATCTTGACAATGACTCTATGAAGTTGATACTAATATTATTTCTGGATTTTTCAGCTGAGGAAAATGAAGAATGGAGGAAATTTCTCAGTGTCATAGAGCTAGTGTGTGACTGAGCTTGGATTGGAACCAGGGCACCTGTCTTCCAATTTTATGTTCTTAAGTACCACACTACACTGAGGTTGTAAGATGGGAAGTAGATATCAAAAACATTTTGATCGATCAGAGTGGATAACAATCAGTAGATTTATATTAGGTCTTTTGTTTTGATTTCCACTTCTTATTTGCCTTAGAGTTGGCATTTCGATTACCTGTTTTCATGGCAATTTAGAGGAAAGGCACACAAGATAAAATGGAGAACTAAAGCACCACTCTTAGAGAAGGGATTGACAAAGGTTACTTCAGAGACTACTAGTACCACTTAGTAAAAATACTTCTTATCCTGACCCATGGAGATTTTGATTTGGCAGGTTGGAATGCAACTTAGGAATCTATATTTTAAATCTCCCCTGTAGGTTCGGGTGTGATGTAGATAGTAGAATTCCAGTTCAACCCTTTTAAGCTGTTACATGGTTGTTGTTTTAGTTCACTGAACTCTACTACATTACTTAAACTGTAATCTGACATTTTAAATTTTAACTCATCTCTTTAACTAGATTTATTTTTTAAAGTTTAATTAAAGAGATTAATTTTTGAGCATTTTCTCTGAAGGGACCAATGTAGGGTTGCTCTGGTGAGAGCAATGGTTAACTGGAAGTGTACTACATATTACTTTTCCTTCGTTCAAATGTGTCTTTGTTTTCTTCGCAGTCTTATATTTCTGAGACTACATACGTATTACAGTTGAAGGTTATATGTAAAGCATCTCCCTCCACTTTTCTTTATTATTAAATCAGTCGTGCTTTTGACCTAGGGAAACAGACTGCTTCTATCTCCTGGTACCCTGCACTTTCTTCCAAGAAATATAGCAACTCTTCATGAGGTTTGTTTTGGGGGTCAGAGTTATAGGAGCTGGATTTAGTGTGGCAACAGGGACTCTGGAAATCAAGGTCAGTGTTAAAAAAAGCTTCATCTAGGAGGCGGGAGTGAAATCCAGTCCAGGTAAGATAAACAACTAGGCCATCACTCCAGGTGGAGAGTCTAAGTAACAGGGAATGGGAAGGAAACAGAAGAATCAGACTGGGATGAGAGAATACCGAGTGCAGAGAGGAAGGCTGAACAAAAAGCAATTGTAAAGATTTTTAAGGGTGAAATTTATCAGGTACTCACAACCTTACCTTTGCATGAATAGGGGGTCCTGGTGGTGCTTCAGGACTCCACCTAGAGGGTTGAATTTGTATAAATGGAGGAGATGAATTGTATTGATGAGAATCACTCTTTATTCATTGCATATGGAAACCAACCACTCACTGTTTTTTTTGTTTTGTTTTTAAACATCTTTATTGGAGTATACTTGCTTTACAATGGTGTGTTAGTTTCTGCTGTATAACAAAGTGAATCAGCTATACATATACATATATCCCCATATCTCCTTCCTCTTGGGTCTCCCTCCCACCCTCCCTATCCCACCCCTTTAGGTGGTCACAAAGCACCAAGCTGACAACCACTCACTGTTAAAGTATAATTGAACAGGGTAGGGCTCAGATTCATATATTTACGTATATTCATATACTGCTCCCACTCCTCTACAGGAATCAGGAAATGGACGGTAGTAACAAGTGAATCCTGAGCCAAAGGAAATGTGTTTTCTGCATCACCAATATTCTCTTGGTGCAAGTAATTTTCAAATTGTAAGTTGCTGCTCATGGCCCCTAGAATCTACAATATCTAGTGTTTCCAGGTAGAGAGAGAGGACACATTCTTTCTCCAGCACCTTATTTTCTTTCTTGCCATTGGAGAACTTGGCTGTCTACATCAGTGCTGACTGATCTTTCATAGCACATTTATCAGACTACATAGGATTTGGAAATTGTGCTTACTCTGAAAGAATAAAAAGGGTTCTGGTACTAAGCCATCTATCTAAGAAGGACACACATGCAGGAAGACCCAAATGATATTTATGCCTGCAGTGGGAGAAACACGTAATAAAAAAAAGCCTAGATAAATTTGTAGCAGGGATTTGATTTTTACAACTGGAAGCTTAAGTAATAGTTCACACTTAATCTATCAAATTCTATGGTCAGGATTGTTTTCTAGGGTTTTTAAACATTTACTACAATAGATTTTCATTTTAGGGGGAGAATATGAGAAGGGAAAAAAGTAAGAAAGAGTCTTGAATTTCCCTAAGACTCTGTTAACTTAAGAAAAATTAATGCTTTTTGGGCTGAATAGGTTTTTTTGGGGAGGGGGGCTTATTCCTTATTTAGTAGAGAAAAAAACAATATATTTTTGATCCATTATTGTTATTGCAAGAATTCACATTTCTAAATACCATTTCAGTTATAATAACTGTTAGTTCATGTGATTCATAAACTTAAATATGATTTTTAAAAACCATTTTTCTGTGTATATGATTAAAAGTTTCCAGACATATAAAAATATAGGAATGCATTGCTTGTTGTATCAACTTTTCTTAAGTATTATCCACCTTATCTCATTAGGTCCTGAAGTGGCTTGCTAAATACATTTTTAATAAAATTTGTAATCTCCTGATGTGAACTGAGTAGACAACACAGATTTGCCAAATTTATATAGTATCTTAATTAGTAAGACATCTGACTTAACATACATGTGAGTATAGAATAGATTCTTTAGTGAAATTACTCAGATTGCAATTACTTATTTGCCTGTTTTCTATGTATAATATTTGAATATTGAGTAAATGCCCTAGCTGGTAGCTATTGGTCCTTAAAAACCAGGTGTACTTTTTCTCTTTATTAACTGATTTATTTATTTTCACAATTTAGTTCTCTTGATAAAGTTTTTCACTCTAATGTTTGTAATTTCAAATAAAGCTCTCTTAGGTTTCATTAATGTGGGGAGATAGTTGCCTGTGACTCAGAGATCTGAGAGAATTTGAAAGGGAAAATCCTCTATCTTGCCTAAACCAATCTGGTCTTCCCCATTTTAACTCTTAATCCTACATTGTTTAAAACTTTGTCTGATCTACGCAAGAGGGAGGAGATATGAGGATATATTTATATGTATAGCTGATTCACTTTGTTATAAAGCAGAAACTAACACACCATTGGAAAGCAATTATACTCCAATAAAGATTTTAAGGAAAAAAAAGCTAATAACTATAAGTAGGATGATCAAGATTAACTCTCAGGATATAATGTTTGGATTATCACCTAAAGAAGGACCACTGAGTGGCAGAAGTGTCAACATGTTTTAGAATGATTTCTTATAACTAGATATTTTAAAATATCATGAGAGAGGATCTGTATTTTAATAAATGAATTTATTACTTTAAAATTAATTACATTTTATGACATATTTGAGTTTGCTTTTTAAAAGACTTTATTTGTTTTAGAGCATTTTTAGGTTCACAGCAAAATTAAGAGGAAAGTACAGAGATTTCCCATATAGCCTCAGCCTACCCACATACAAAGTCTCCCCATTATCAACATCCCCACGAGAGTAGTACATTTTTACAGCTGATGGACCTACACGACATATAATCACCCAAAGTCCATAGTTTACATTACAATTCACTCTTGGTGTTGTACGTTCTATGGGTTTAGACAAATGTATAATGACCTGAGTCCATCATTATAGCATCATACAGACTTTTTATTGCCCTAAAAATACCCTGTGGTCTGCTTATTCACCTCACCCCTTTCCACCAATTACTGGCAACCACTGAACTTTTACTGTCCCATAGGCTTTTCCAGAATGTCATGTAGTTGGAATCATACAGTATGTAGCCTTTTCAGATTGTCTTCTTTCACTTAGTAGTGTGCATTTAAACTTCCTGTCCATGTCTTTTCATGGCTTGATAGGTTACTTCGTTTTTAGTGCTGCATAATATTTCATTGTCTGGATGTACCACAGTTTATTTATCCCTTCACCTACTGAAGGACATCTTGGTTGCTTCCAAGAAATATTGGTCTATAGTTTTCTTTTCTTGTAATGTCTTTGTGTGGTTTTGGTATAAGGATAATGCTGGTCTCATAAAATAAGTTAGGAAGTATTCCTTTTGCTTCTATCCTGAAAGAGATTGTAGAGAATTGGTTATTTCTTCCTTACATATTTTATTGAATACACCAGTGTACCCATCTGTGCATGGTACTTTTTGTTTTGAAGGTTATTAATTATTGATTCAATTTCTTTAATATATACAGCGCTATGTAGATTGTTTATTTTTTCTTGTGTGAGTTTTGGCCAGTTGTTACAGGCTGTAGTTATCAGCTCACCCAGAATCAACGGAAAGGAACATAGACTCACATCTTCTGTGGAAGGAGTGGTAATATCACATTAAAAGAAGAATTTGTGAAATGAGAGATCTTGTTGTGGCCATCTTGGAAAATACAATGTAATTAAGTTTAGAGATATTTGTATAAGTCAGTAATCCTAAGTTTGTATAAGTCAGTAAACCTAACCAAAAAAATGTTTACTTCTTGCTTTTGCTCTGTGTCCAAGGTTGGAGATCGCTTGTTATCACATCATCATCTAGCCTTTTCTGCCTGATACATATATGAACCTAGTTTAAAGAGTCAATTAGGTCTACAACAGTTGTTTCTGGCTCCTAATTTCTTCTTTTCCAGAGGTAGTAATTTTTTATTTTTCTGGAATATTCTTTTCTATTTATCTCCATATCTCTAAATAACATGCTTGTATTGATACTTCTTGTTTGCTCAATTTTAAGCATTATCTGCTGATTTTCCACTAAAGAAGATGAGGATTTACCTTTCTTTAATCCCCTTCCCTGAACACATAAATATGCATTCCCAGACCCCATCCTCTTCATAGAATTACATTGTAATTTTTCTTAGATTAATATATTAGTAACATTATATCATATTACATTATTATATGTTATAATCTATGTATACTATTCAGATTTAAGCCACATGGTAAAATATAATTATTTCCCTTTCTGCAGAACTTTAAAAAAATTATTTAATTTTGGAAAAAATGTCACACAAATGAAAAAGTGCATACAAGTGTGAAGTTTGAGCAAACATTTATGTAACAGTCAGCCAGGTCAAGATAGAATATTGTCATTACCATACCTATTCACATTTTTCATTCTTATTCTTAAAAATAACCATTATATTGATAATAATAATCAATTCTCTACTTTGCTTTATAATTTTGTCACCTAACGTGCATTCATAAACCTAAGTCTCATCTTGCCTGTTTTTGAATTTTATGTGAATGGAAATATAAGATATTTATTTATTTATTCTTTTTCTGGCTTCTTTTGCTCAACACTATGATTGTGAGATTCATCCATGTTGTTTTGTATAGCTGCCATTTGTTAATTTTTACTGAAACATATTATTTTATTGCATGAATATATTTCAGTTTCTTTACTCACTTTATTGTCAGTGGACATTTAGGTTGTTTCTTAGTTTTGACTATTGTGAATAATGTTATTAGGAACATCTTTTATATGTCTCTTAATACATATATACGCATATTTATATGGGCCATATATGTAGGAGTGGAATTACTGGATATAGAATATGTGTATCTTTTTTTTTCTTTCTTTATTTTTGGCTGCGTTGGGTCTTCGTTGCTCTGCACGGGCTTTCTCCAGTTGGGGTGAGCAGGGGCTACTCTTCATTGCAGTGCGCGGGCTTCTCATTGCAGTGGCTTCTCTTGTTGCAGAGCACGGGCTCTAGGTGTGTGGGCTTCAGTAGCTGTGGCTCGCGGGCTCTCAAGCACAGGCTCAGTAGTTGTGGTGCATGGGCTTTGTTGCTCCACGGCATGTGGGATCTTCCCAGATCAGGGCTCAAACCCGTGTCCCCTGCATCGGCAGGCGGGTTCTTAACCACTGTGCCACCAGGAAAGCCCCTAGAATATGTGTATCTTTAATGATAAACTATTTTCCAAATTGGTTGTATCCATTTTTGCTTCCACCAGCATTGTATGTAAATTCTTGTTACTCTACATCTTTGCCAATATTTTGTATTGTCAGTCTTTTAAATGTTTGCTAGCTTAGTGGGTGTGAAATGGTTTAGTTTGACTCTTCTAAATAATAATAAAGTTGAGTACCTTTTCCTATGTTTATTGGTCTTCAATTTTCTCTTTTGTAAAGTGCCTGCTCAACTTTTGTCCAATTGTTTTTGGACTATTCCTCCTTTACATTTTAATCTGGAAAAACTACTGTTTTTGATCGAGGCATAATTGATATATAACATATTCATTTCAAGTGTGCAACATAATGGTTTGATATTTGTATACAGTCACCTCTCGATATCTGCAAGGGTTTGGTTCTAGGGTCTGCCTCAGATACCATAATCTACAGATGCTCAAGTCCTGTAATTGGCCCTCCAAATTCGTCTGCGTCCGTGGATTCACCCAACTACAGATTGTAAACATAGTATACAGTCATCAGTTGGTTGGATCCATGGGTATGGAACCTGTGGATTCAGAGGGCCAACTGTATATTTATTGAAAAAGAATCCACAAATAAGTGGACCTACACAGTTCAAACCCATGTTGTTCAAGGATCAAGTGTTTTGTGAAATGATCACCACAATAAATCTGGTTAACATCTGTCACCATACATACTTACAATTTTTTTTCTTGTGATAGGACTTTAAGATCTCTCTCTTAGCAACTTCCAAATATGCAATACAGTATTATTAGCTATAGTTCCCATGTTGTACATTACATCCCCATGACTTAGTTATTTTAAGAAGGAATTCTTTATGTTTTAAGTAAACCATTTTTTGTTTATATATGTTGCAAATTGTCCCACTCTGATCTATCTTTTCACTTTCTTAGTGGTGTCATTTGATGAACAGTAACTCTTAATTGTAATTAGCCCTATTTATTTATCATTTCTTTTATATTAAATGATTTTTATGAATGAAACATTTTCCCAGTACAAGATCATGAAAATATTATACTGAATTGTTTTCTAAAACCTCTTTTTTTTTTCACTTTAGCATATAAACCTATCTTTCTTTGATTTATGTGTTTGTCATGAGGCAGGGGTCAAGTTAAATATTTTTCCTTATGGCTAACCAGCTGTCCTAGTCCTTTTTATTAAAGATAGCCTCTGAAGAGTTGCCATTGTCATAAATCGAAGGTCCATATTGTATGGGTCTGTGTCTAGGTCTCTATTTATTCCATTGTTCTATTTGTAAGTCTTGATTTTCAGTAGAGTAGTCTTCCTACCTTTTTCTTCTACTTTAGGATTGTCTTAGCTATTCTCGGCCCTTTGCATTTCCATATAAATTTAAAAATTATCTTGTAAATTTCCCTGGTACTTTTATGTGGATTGCATTAGATCAATTTTGGGATAAAGGATATCATTATAATATTAGTATTCTAATCTACAGTTATGATTTGTATATTTATATAGGTCTTCTTTAATCTCTTTCAATATTGTTTTAAGGTTTCATGTGCAGAGTCTTGTACATATTTTACTGGATTTATTCCTGGTGTTACATCTTTTAGATGCTATTGTAAAAGTATGTTTAAAAATTTTATTTTCTGACTTGAAGTTTTCCATGTCATATAGAATAAAATAGGTTTTTGAATGTTGACTGGGAAATAGTAACCTAGCAAAAAGTGAGCTAGATGATGCAGAACAGATACTAGGCAATTGGAATTTGTCTTGCAGGAATCCTACACAAGGGAGAGTCCTCCTGCTTCTCTCAGTATTTCAATATTTACATTTTTATGTTTTTATAAGAAAACACAGCTCCCCTGTATTCGTTTCTTATTTTCACTGTAACAAATTACTACAAACTTAGTGACTTCAAACAATACAATCCTATAGTTCTGGGGTCCAGAGCCTAAAATTGGTTGGTAGGTTTGTGTTCCTTATGGAGGCTCTAGGGGACAGTCTGTTTCCGGGCTTCTTTAATCTTCAGTAGGCCATTTGCATTCCTTGGCTTGTGGTCCCACATCACTCTGACCTCTCATTCTGTTATCACATTTTCTTCTCTGACACTCGCCCTCCTATCTCTTAAAAAGATCCTGTGATTACGCTAGGCCCATTCAGGTGATTCAGGATAATCTCCCCGTCTCAAGATGCTTAACTTAATTGCATCTACAAAGTCCCTTTTGCTATTTAAGGTGACATATTCACAGGTTCTTGGGATTAGAAAGTGGAACATTTGCTTGAAGTGTACTGCCAAAATATTTTGGAAGTCCCTCTGGATAATTATTGTGACCTTAATTTCTGGACCATCTAAGTGGCAATAGAAATTCTAGTCTGTTTGGAATATTTTGTACTTACACAGGCTTCAGTTCTTTGTTCAAAATATTCTGGGTTTGTTTAGTCATTATATCGTATAGTCTTTTTGTGTCTAAATGTAAGACAAAATGATAGATTTTACTCGTGGAACCTCACTTATTTATAAACAACCAATTTTGTCCTTTCATTTGAGCTTCAAAATGAAGCTGCATTTTATGTGCTTCCTAATGGTAAAAGGATTGAATTCTTACCTTTTTTGGTCTGGGGGTAAATGCTCAAGTGGCCAGTTGCAAGCCTGACATTTTATTGTGATTTCATATTTGAATTCTAAAAATGTATGTGTTGTTCTATATTAAGATTTAAAATACAATAATATCAATACTATATAGAACTATTTATAAATTATATTACATAGCATATCCTTTCCCTCAGATATTTGAATATAACTGAAGTTCTAGAAAGATAAGTTACACTTAAACCATGTCTCTTTGTACCACCTGACATCGCACTGAAAATTCCATTTTTTTTTTTTATTAACCTGAGATTGAAAAGCACAAGTGCAAAAGCATGGTATTTGAATTCAGAAGACCTGGGTGCCAGCTGTGTAATCTTGGGCAAGTCATTTGCTGTGGTCTGAATGTTTGTGTCCTTCCAAAGTTCATAGGTTGAAATCCTGATACCTGATATGATGGTATGAAATAGGGCCTTTGGGAAGTAACTAGGTCATGAGGGCTTTGCTCTCATGAATGGGATTAGTCACCTTATAAAAGAGGCATCAGAGAGCTTGCTACCCGCCTTCACTCATGTGAAGATTCAACAAGAAGTCTGCAACCCGGAAGAGGGCTCTTACTCCATCATGCTGGCACCCTGATCTTGGACTTCCAGCCTCCAGAACTGTGAGAAATAAGTTCCTGTTGTTATAAGCCATCCAGTGGTATTTCTTACAGCAGAAATTGGTATATTCTTATAGTAGCCCCAACAGACTAAGACTCCATTTAACCTCATCTGTAAAATGGGAATTGTAGCAACACTTACTTCACAGAGTTGTTATGACAAGGGTGGAAAAGGTGCTATGTAAACTGCAGTGACTCTAGTTTTTGTTATTCAATATTTTTGCTGAGAACAAAGTCTGATTATTAAGGACTTATCTAGGATCACTAGACAGAAAGTCCAACCCAAACTGGCATAAGGTAACAGGGGAGTTTATTGGCCTACATGACTCAAAATTTCAGAGGAGCATCTGATTTAGGAGTTTGATCAAGGGGCTGAAATGCTGTCATTGGCACTCACTGTATGTCTCTTCAGCCTGCTCTCCTGCATGGTGGTTTCATTCTCCTTTCATGTGGTGTCAGCATGGCTGTCAGTAGCTCTAGACCTACAGCCTCCTATGTTCAACTCCAGTGAAAAAGAGCATAGCTTCCTGAGAGTTTCTGCACAAACTCTAGGATTTACTCTAAAATGGACCAGTTTGAGGGATATGCCCATCCCTGATTTGGCCTGATTTGATCATGAGGCTAGAGGGGCTGAACCAACATGAATCACACAGTCCACCCCCAGAACCTGGATGGGACCTCTGAACCACAAGTACCAGGGGTGGCAAAGCATTTACGGTGTTATAACCAAAGAAGGGGGGGTGGTTTCTAGATGATTAAAAAACATCCATTCCAGGGGCACTTAATATTTCTGAGAGGATGTCATTTTATCCTTAGTTTGCCCTACTCAGGAGAGATAGCTTTCATGGAAGAAACTTTGCCTTTTTGCTTTGAAATATTCTTCTCCCTCTCTTTGTTTATTTGAATCTCATAATTATAACATGCTGTATATCTTTTCTTTCTTTCTGGCAACCAGTTTTCCCCATCTGTTTTTTATTGAATGATGTATGGCAAAGCCACATTTTCCTAACTGGGAAAGCTTGATGAGCCGTTCTCTATGTCTTTGCGCATTCTGTTTAACACATTCCTATTTTTAGATTTTTGGGAAGATTTATACATGTGACTGGTAGCCAGTATTAGCTCTTAAAACTCTTTCTTAGAAAATTTAAAGTTTCATTTATTCTTGAGCACTTTTCCAAGGCTACTTAGGATATTGTTCTAAATCTGTAAAACTTCAGCTGATATAGATATAATGTTTAATAGTTTATGGTTGTATTATGAATGAGTTGTATTTTTTGCTACCTAATTCCATCTATATTTACTTATTTTAAAATTAATATTAATGCATACAAGTAAAACTTAATGACTTTTTTTTCCTGAATAATGCTGAAATTGGTCATAGGTAGCCTGCAAAATTTCGCAGTATCAGTTCTACTAGGGAAAAAGAAAAAAATTTTTCTTTTGCACACTATTATACAGCATATTGTTATACTCTACAGTTTTAAATGATAAAGCTGAAGAATTCAATTTTAGAAAGAAGCGTTGGAATCTTCAGACTCTAACACAATACACTGTTACTCCTGGTAAATTTTACTGGAAGACAGCAACATAATTAAATTATCGGTGGTAGTACTTTTCTTCTAGTACATTTTCAAATCCTTGCAGAGGCAGTTTTTGATGTTTTGTTTTTGGCTAGATTTGTGTTTTGATTTGATACTCTCACTCAGTAATTAATGTCCTTTTGGTAACATTAAGTATTTGTGAATAAATGCATAAATAGTTTAATTGACCAAAATAATTTCCATTTTTATAAAAACGTAATTTTTAAAAAACTCTATTCAGTTCCCTTCCCATCATCCTGAGAAACAGTCCGGCAAAAGGGTAGGAGAAAAAAATCTGAAAACTTCTCTGGGATTTCCCTTATCTAAGCACACTGCTTACAAGAATCAGGTGCCGTGAGGTGCTTCTGTACTACTGGATTTAATAGTACGTGTTGTTTATAACCCTGGGTCCACCAATTCCTATCATGTGGCCTTATGGGATTACTTAATTTTTCTGTCCTCATTTTCCCCGTCTCTAAAGTGGGGATTACAATATTACGATTTTGTAGGATTGTGGTTAGGATGAAAGGAGTCATACCTATGTGATACTGAGAAGAGTAGCTGTATAGTACTGAGAAGAGATAGTAAGTACTCTGCAATTGTTGACCATTATTACAAAATGGAGTAGCGGATGGCAGGGCTCTGGGGTCAAACTTGTTTGATTTCTTCCTGATTGTGGTTTTGGGAAAGATATTTCATTTCACTGAGTTATAATTCTCTCATTTGTGAAATTGGTATAAAAATGGTACCAAAGTCATAGGGTTGTTGTAAGTTTAAACAAGATAATATATATGAAGTACTTCGAATAATGCCTGGGGTGTGTAAGCACTCAAAAAATATAACCTATTAGGAGCATCTTTGTTGTATTATAAACTCCACAAGGACACATAGAAGACATTTACTTAATTCAATTTGCATAGATTCTATGAGAGAAACGATGGATAAATACTTCCAAGTAATTAGGTTTTAAATTTGGACTAGTCGTGCTTTACTTTTTTCACTCCATTACCCAGGAATATGGTAAGTGGTTGAATTTTTCTAACAAATATAAATAAACACACATGTACTAAATGTGAAACAGTTAAATAGAAAAGCCCTGTGTTAGACTAGGCTCAGCACCAAGAGAAAATGGATCCCGAATCATATAAATATTTGTATCAAGAGGCAGGAAATAACGAAAAATGAATGAGCTTTGGGGAACAAAAGAATGGAGGAGAGTCTCAGAGAAATCCCTTAGTATAGACAAGAGTATATTTACCTAAGAGTCACTCCCTCTGCAGCTGTATAGCACATAAGACATTCACAAACATTCAAACAGTTTGTATTGGAATGCCCTAACTTCCGTAGTTCCTGGGTTATGTAGACTGGTGCAAAATTATCTAGAAAGAGAGAAAAGAGATACTAGCATACAAGTGACAGAAATATACTCAGTGAAGTACACATAGATGAGGCAATAGATCCATACTTTGGTAACTGAGTTTTGAGCAATTGCAGACAATACTTCCTTCCTTCCTCCCTCCCTCCCTCCCTCCCTTCCTTCCTTTCCCTCTCTTTCCTTCCTTCCTTCTTTCTTTCTTTCTTTCTCTCTCTCTCTCTCTTTTTTTCTTTCTTTCTTCTTCCCCCCTTCCTTCCTTCCTTCCTCCCTCCCTCCCTCTTTCTGTCTTTCATTGATCTATCAGCATTTGTATCAGGAAAATGACCTGCCCAGTGGGAACTGGCATGGGGAAAACAAACCTCCAAAACACCAAAAAGTAGGTGCAGGCTGGAAACTGCTGGGATGACATAAGGAGAGCAAGATCAGGACCAGAGCAGTAATATGATCCAAATTATTCATGACCAAGGGCTTTATAATCTATAGTGGGTGTTTACTACATACCAGGCACTGTGCCAAATGCTTTAGACATATGATTTCATTTAATCTTCACTTTAAACTTTTAGACACTGTTTTTGTCAGTCCTATTTTATAGTGAAGTAAACTTTTCATTGTTGTTTCAAGGTTAGGAGTGGTAGAGTTGGAGTGAAAATCCAGGCATTCTGAATCTAGAATTCATGTTTTAACAGTTACTCCATATCAATCCATTATAGAAGAGGAATTTGTAATTGTAAAATAAAGTCATGCACACACTGTAGTTACAGTCATGCTTAAATTAATTGCTAATGAACTACTTACAAGTAACTTTACAATTCAGGTTAAGTTCTTATTGAATGAACCCTTTTGTGGTTGTTATAAAGTCCTGAGTTAAAAACACTGCCAGCCAGGAGAACAGGGAGAACCAGCAACTTTGCTGGACTGAGGTTGTGGTCCCATTTGGATGGATTGGTGGACTAGCTGGGAATTTAACTGGGATTTCCAGGAAATGAAACAGTCATAGGGTTTGATAAACTCTCCACATATCCCAGGTTGACCAGAGGCTATGTGTGTGTGCAGGAGAGATAGAAATGGGCCCAAGCCACCCATGCATTTGTGACGGATAGAATGTCACATACATAGAGAAGACTCCAGAGAGCTTAGTGGACAGTAAAAGCTAGGGCAGTCTTGATGGTCTGAACTCTGAATGTGCTTTCCAGGCCACATACAGAACCATCAGAAAAGGACACAATAAAGAAAACCCAAATAAACAAAGGTGGAGAGAACTAGTTGCCAACAGATATGTCCTACAAGAACTACTAAAGAAAGTCTTTTAGTATGAAAGGAAGTGACACCAGACATTAACTCAAATCAACTGAAGAAATTAAGAGTGACAGAAATGACAAAATGTGTGGATAAAAATATTCTATTAACATATTTATCTCATTTCTTTTAAAAACTTCATTAAAAGGCAAAACTGTATAAAGCAATTATTACAATACTGTATTCTTGAGTTTATAACATATGTAGAGATAATAGATATAATGATAACACAAAGGAGGAGAAGAAAAGGAGATATACTGAAGCAAAGTTTGCATATTTTACCAGAATTATTAGTTAGTGTTATTCTGAAGTAGACTGTGATAAGTTAAAATGCAGAGAGCAACCACTAAGAAAATAACTAAAAAATATAGTAAAGAATTAACAGAGGAATTAAAATGGTGCACACACATCACAAAATTAGGCAGTAAATAAAAAGTGTTGAATCAAAAAAGACATGAAACATATAGAAAGCAAAGAAAAATGCAGACATATATCCTTACATATCAATATTGTATTAAATATAGATGGGTTAAACACACCACTCAAAAGACAAAGATTATCAGACTGGATAAAAATGCAAGATACAACTATAAGCTATCAATAAGAGACACATCTTAAATTCAATGAGATGAATAAGTTGGAAGTAAAAGAATGGAAAAAGTTATACCATGCAAACAATAACCATAATAGAGCTAGAGATATTATATTAATATCATACTAAATAGACTTTATGATGAAAAATATTACTAAAGACAAAGAAGGACATTTCATGATGGCGAAAGGGACAATGCAATCAGAAAGATGTACCACTTTGTTCAAGCTTCCCCTTTCCCCTGCTGTGTCCTCAAGTCTGTTCTCTATGTCTGCATCTTTATTCCTGCCCTGCCGCTAGGTTCATTGGTACCATTTTTTTTAGATTCCATATATGTGCGTTAGCATACAGTATTTGTTTTTCTCTTTCTGACTTACTTCACTCTGTATGAGAGACTCTAGGACCAAGTGAGAGAGTAGCATTGACATATATACACTACCAAATGTAACATGGGTGGCTAGTGGGAAGCTGTTGCATAGCATAGGGAGATCAGCTCTATGCTTTGTGACAACCTAGAGGGGTGGGATAGGGAGGGTGGGAGGGAGGCTCAAGAGGGAGGGGATATGGGGATATATGTATACATATAGCTGATTCACTTTGTTGTATAGCAGAAACTAACACAACATTGTAAAGCAATTATACTCCAATAAAGATATTTAAAAAAAGATATACCAATTATAGATGTATATGCACCTAACAATAGAGCCCTAAATACATGAAACAAAATATGACAGAGTTGAAGAGAGACATTTTAAAAACAATAATTGAAGATTAAATATTTTATTTTTAATAATTAATAGAACAACTAGACAGAAAATACCAAGGCTAAAGAAATCTTGAACAACACTACAGGCAGTTTAACCTAACTGATGTATACACCCAATGACTACAGAATACACATTTTTTTTAAAGGCACATGTAAAATATTGAAATAATAAGTACGTTCTCTGGCCACTGTGGAATTTGATTAGATCGTCACAACAGAAAAAAATCTGAGAAACTCCCATGTTTTTCAAAATTAAACAACACTCTTCTATATAACCCATGAGTGTAAGAGGAAATAACAATGGAAATTAAAAAGTATTTTGAACTGAATTGAAACAATACAACATATCAAAATTTATAGGATGCAGTTAAAGCAATGCTTAGAGGGAAATTTAAAGTTTTAATACCTATTTCAGAAAAGAAGAAAGATCCTAAATCAAGAATCTAAACTTCCACCTTAATCTTAAAGATATACAAACTAAATATAGAAATATAATATGGGAAAATAATATGGAATATATAGACAAACATAAAAATAGAAAATATAGAATATGGAAATACAGAAAAAGAAAAACAAACCCCAATGTAAACAGAAGGAATAAAATAATAAAAGTTATTGTGGAAATCAATGGAATAGAAGACAGAAAAACAATAGAGAAAAATCAGTGAAACCAAGAGTGGTTCTTTGAAAAGACCAAGAAAATTGAAAATCCCTTAATTAGAATGACAAAGAAAATAAGAAAGAAGATTCAAAATACCAAAATCATAAATGAAACATGTGGCATCAATACTGACTCTATAAAAATTTGAAAGGGGTGTAAAGGGATATTACTATATCCACAAATTAGATAGCTTAGATGAAACACAAATTTCTAGAAAAATACAAATTACCAAAATGGACTCAATAAGAGAAAATCTGCATAAATATAAAAGAAATATAGATATTTAATTAGTTATTAAAAATATTCCCACAAAGAAATGCCCAGGCCCAGATTGGCTTCATTAGTCAAGTCTATCAAATATTTAAATAAAGAATAATACCAAATACAAACTTTCTCAGAAAACAGTGGAGGAAGGAACAATTCTCAACTCATTCTCAGGTCAGTATTACCCTGATACCAGAGCCAGACAAAAACACCACAAGAAGGGAAAACTAGAGACCAGTATCTTTCATAGACATAGACACAAAAATCCTTAAGAAGATACCAACCAGCCAAAAGCAGCAGCATATAAACTAATTATATACCTGGGTTTTATTCCAGGGTTTATCCTATGAATGAAAGAGTGGCTTAATATTTGAACATCAATTAAGGAAAAAAAACCCCTGCGTGATCATATTAGTGGACACTAGAAAAACCATTTCACAAAATCCAATATCCCTTTTATGATAAAAAACAAACAAACAAACAAAAACCCTGCGAAACAAAAATCCCACTAAAAATCTGGGTATAGAAGGAAATATCCTCAATCTGTTAATGATATTTATGAAAAAATGTATTGTCAGAGCCAGTTTTAGGGGCTTGGACCTGTACAGTCACACAGAGTCCTGTGTTTAGTAGGGCTCTGAAGCCATCTACCTGAAATTCTTAATAATTTTAGCTTTGAGCCTGTGTATATTGTACGTTAAGTCTAATGGGACAGTGGAACATATATGTGAGCAGATCTTGTTCAACATGCATGTCCATTGTTTCTGGCTGCCGTAAATACATATAACTTGTGCGATGCTTCCATGAACATAGAATGCTTGTGGACTCACAGTGGGTGGCAGGTAGTTCAGTGAGAGTCAAAGCAAGTACAAGATAAATGTATTTTGTTACATCCAGGACCCAGTATGCAGGGGTTCTGACAGCCCTGAGGAGATATGCTTTCCATTTGAACCGGAACTTGCTTCAAAAACAGAAAGAAGATGACATTCTTATAAGAAACACAAACCACCAAGGAACTACATCTTTTCTTTCTCCTGTTATAATAATTTCAAACACTTATGCTGAACATGAGGACATAGAATGAACTTATAGAAGAAAACATAGGAGCAAATCTTTGTGTCCTTGGATTAGGCAAAGATTTCTTAGATACAAGACTAAAAGCTTGAGTCATAAAAATAAAAAATGATAAATTGGATTTCATCAAAATTAAAACTTTTGTGCTTCAAAATATACCATTGAGAAAATAGAGAAAAAGTCATAGACTGGGAGAAAATATTTGCAAGTTTATATCTAATATTTGCAAGAAAACATCTGATAAAGGATGTGCATTTTATATATATACATATATATATATATATATATATATATATAAACTCTTAGAAGTCAAGAATAAGAAGACTAACAACCCAGTTTAAAAATAGGCAAAGATTTGAATTGTCATTTCAGTAAAGAATACATATGGATAGCAGAGAAGCACATGAAAATGTACTCAATATCATTAATTTCTAGGGAAATGCAAACTAAGGCCACAGTGAGGTACCACTACCCACCCAATGGATTGGCTGTTTTTTTAAAAAAGAAAATATTATACCAAGCATTGGGAACCATGTAGAGAAACTGGAAGCCTCATATGTTGTTGGTGGAAATGTAAAATGGTATAGTCCCTTTGGAAAAGTTTGGCAGTTTCTTAGTTGAACATACATTTACCATGTGACCTAGCAATTCTACTTCATTTCTATACTCAAGAGAAATGAAAACCTCTATCCACACAAAGGCTTGTACACAAATGTTCATAGGAGCATTAGTCATAAAGGAGAAAAACTGACATAATCCAAATGTCCATCAACTAGTAACTGGATAAACAAAATGTGCTTTAACTGCACAACAGAATGCTATTTATCAATTAAAAGGAATGAAATACTGATACATGCTACAACATGGATAAACCTCAAAAACATTGTGCTAAGAGGAGGGGAAGTGCAAAATACTGCATATTGTTTGACTCTATTTATAGCAGGAAAAGAAAATGTGTAGTCATAGAAAGCAGATCAGTGGTTGCCTGGGGCTGGGATAGGAGCACAGATTAACGTAAATGTTCTTGAGAGAATTTTTTGAGTGATGAAAATCTTCTAAAACTGGATTACAGTATTGGTTGTACAACTCCCCAGATTTACTAAACAAACTTACTAAAAATCACTGAATCGTGCACTTAAAATTGGTAAATTACATGATATGTAAATTATTTCTCATCAAAGCTGCAAAAAACACTGCTGCCAACACAAATGCCAAATACTGTTGAGTAACCCCAACCGATGTACCCTAATGACATGTGTTTACTATTTTTATGATCCAGTTAGGGAAATACAGAACCTTTTTTTTTTTTTTGAGAAACACTATTAATGAAAATAGTGAAGAAGAATCTTCTTACTAATTCTTCTTATTAATAAGTCTTCTTGAGTAGATAGTATTTATCCTAATTCTAGTTTTTCCTATTCTAAATATTGTTTAGTGTCTACTGTGATACTCAATGATATTTGTACATGTGATGAATTTTATGCTACTGGAAAAATGAAGTCTCTCAGTATGTCTTTAGGAGCAGATGCATGTCGATAATGGGAGTAAATGAATGCTTATTAGTTGACATATTCACTCAGTAAATATTTATTGAGCACCACTATCTGCTAAGCTCTGGAAAGAAGGAGTTATAGACCAACAGACCAAGAAGTCTTAGCAAGGTCCAGAAAATCTATAGCCACAATCTGAAAACTTGTGCTTCATTCATGAAGTGTGTGTGTTTGAAATATCAGCAGCAGGATTTCCTGTTTAAATCTTGACTTTGTAATGCTATGAGTGGGTGTGTGCATTAGGTTTTCTAATATTTAAAAGGCTGTTCATGGTAATATCATTTAAAGAGAAAAATTTAAAAACACATTTGTGCTTTTCCCAAAAATATCTTTAAACTTTAGTGTTGAATCACAGTTTTCAAGAGGAAAAGATTTTAAAAGTACTTATGAGGTATTAAAATGATAAAACCAGAAGGACTGCCGCATTTATGAATTATGATGGAATGTAATATTGATTACTACACAGCAATTAATTTATATAATTTTATGCCTTGATAGTTCAGTCTGAAGATCGTAGTACATTTTTGTAGACTTATTGTTCCCAGAAGAATTTAGATGGACAAGGCTGCCAAATGTCTATTTGACGTATTTATTTGAAATGTTTCATAATTCAAATATTAAGTGCTTAGAAAAAAATTAAAAATTAGGAAAAGCTATATATCAATCACACACTGGTCCTGGCCAAATAAATGATTATGACTTGAATATCTTTATTCAAATTTTAGTCATTTTCTTTTATATATAATTTCTTTATATGATTGCAATCATGTTACATAAGTGCTAAACAACTTCTGTTAACTAGTCATAATTGCTTTTCATGTCATTAGGTAGACTTTCGAAGCCACCATGTAAAATAGTTGGGTAGTCATTGAGTACAGGTTCCATAGTTTACTTAACTATTTCTGTATCACTGATCATTTAGACAGTCTTCAAATTTCTACATATAATGTACATAAACCTTTTCTGATATCAACATTATTTCACTGAGATAAATTTATAAATTAGTGGATATTTTATCATTTTGATGCATGTTGCCAAATTAGTTTCCACATGATAGTATTTTCTAGGCTAATGTATATAGTTCATTTTCTCTTTTGCAAGTTATTTGTTCATGTCCTTTGACAGTTGAACTTCAGTGTCTTAGTATTTCTCTCATCAATTTATAGGTCATTTACGTGATTAAACTGTTAAACACTGGCTACAAATACATTTCCTAATATGTTGTTTATCTTAGTATTTTGGTAGTATTTTTTTATTTTGTCACAGAAATGTTAACCTTTCTATCTAGTCAAATTTTCCAATTCATTTTCTTTTTTCTAGGTAATTTTTTTCCCATCAACTTTATGAAAACTCCTTAGGGAGTGTTAACTACCATTGTGCTGTCTTTTGATTTTTCTATATTTGATTTTGGAATGTACTCTCTATTTTACCGCATGGTGTTGAGTTGAAGGGATATACGTTTTTTCCATTTAATTACTAACCGATTATTCCAATGCCATTTGCCCTATAATTTTTCCTCTCTGTGAATTTCTAGACATCCTTGTCATTTGAAAAATCTTTACATATAAAATAATCTGTTTCTGAGCTACTTCTCATATATTAAAAAGGCTGTTTGTCTATTCTTCCACCAGTACCAAAATATTTCTAAAGTCCATCTGGAAAGATCATAGGTTAAAAACAGGAGGAAAAAATCCCCTAGAAATTCTGTTTCTTTGACCTTTCACTCATTCTCACTTCATGCCTAGTATACTGCCTTGCATAAGATAGGCACTCAGTAAATATTGGTTAATGATTGAATGAATGAAAAGTAAGTTGTAGAATGGGGTTAGCTTAGCATGATTTTGAAAATTTTTAAATGAATATCTCTCAATGATATTTCAATATATGTCTCAGCTGATTTCTCAATAACCTATAGCTAGAGAATGATTCTAATGAGGACCTAGCTGATGGCAATCTGTTATGAGTGGCTGGCAGTGGACTTCTGGTAGACACATTTGTCACTCTTGCATTATTTGAAGAGTTTAATCTGGATTCTTAACTGGTGGAGGGCCATTTATCTTTACAAAGAGGTATGGGTGGCAAGCATACTTGAAATTGTGGTACATCTATCTGAAATTTTTCATGAGTTTTCCTAAATAATGTTTCATGGGACATTGCTAGTGGTATGTACCCCATTTCCTAGCAGTATTTAGGATATCTAAAACATGGGATAAATGCACAGTTATGTTAAAAAAATTAAGCAACAGAAAATATGGCTCAAACACAAATTTATGTTAAAAATAACTTTAATTAAAAGAAATCTCATATTACACACCTAATATTGAGCATCTAGGCAAATTTCTGGATAACTATTGGCAGCCATAAATAAATAACAACTTTCCCTTTAGTAATATATAAAGCTTGTAATTGTTTCTGATTGTCACCATGAACTCACATTTTCCATTTTGGGTACACCTTCATTATAGTACTCCTTATAAAATGGAAGTAATTCTGTTGGCCTCTGCTGGTCTATCTAGGGCTTACACCAAACTCTACATCTTCTGTCTTCAAAGAAACTCCATATTAAAGCCAATGTCATGAGATACTCATCTAAAGAAGGATGATGTTTAGGATTTGCTGCCAGTTACCTGTGGTTTGAAAGGGGTGAGGGAAGCCTAATGAGTTTGAAGTTAAAGGTATTGACCTCGGTAGTTATAATGAAATCTCAAATAAGAAACTTATTTTGGTTTTAGAAGGTAGTTCATTATTGTTCCCGTTATTTAATATCCACATTAGGAGATGGACCAGAAAGGTCCCAACTTGATAGGGCAGCACAGAGTCAAATGAGAGTAAATTAAGGAGGTTTTATTTACAAAGGGATTGTTTTCAAAAGTTTGGACAGGGTGTAGGAGAACCACAGGAATAATTCATAACTTGGAGTAGGAATGATAGGGGAGCTTTAGTTACTCCTACTTGAGAAGGACTAAGGGAGGAATACCTAAGGAGAGGGTTGTGTAAACAAGGCAGTCTTGAGAGGTACAGTGATCTGGGAGGATACAGCCAGGGGGATAAATACCCTGAATTACCCTTTTCCCTCTTTCTTGCCTGATTGGGCTGTTCATTGGCTAAATCTAATAAGAAGCCAGAGGACATGGAAATCTGTTGATGTCATCCATAGAGGTCAGCTTCTTGGGGCTAGAAAGCAGAATGGAGAAAGAATTTGGAGGAGGAAATGGAAAAGGGTCAGATGAGAGGGCAGGGTTGAGGACTGGACTTACCTGCTTTGCATCATGTCACATGCATGTTCTACTGCAAGGAGCCTCAGCTGTAGAATGAAGTTGTGATAATATTATCTATCAGAGAGAATCTGAATGTTTAACATTATAGATATGCTTGAGGGCACTGTGTATTAGCCATGAGATGAACTGTTAAGTAGCTATTTATTAAAGAGTTCTTAATGCATGGAAAGTGTTTATAATGTCATGCTACTTATCATTCTCAATTATATTTCCAATAATATGAGTAGAAGGACAGAAATATATCAAAATGTCAAGAGTGACCATCTAATGGTAATGATGGGTGATTTCTTTCTCCCTACTTTTATGTTTCTTATAATTTTTTTTTGGCAGTGAGTGCATTTAACTTTTATAATATAAAAGTAATCATAAACATATTTTTAAAAATTTGTTTCTTTCTGTTGCCAGTTATGTGAGCAAATGTAAAATGTTTGACAATCAGCTGGAGACATTGATGTGTTCCAGTCTCTCTTTGTAGAGAATAAGAAGAGTGGAGAAACTATTTTGAGAGTCATGTGAAATTTGAAAGCCCCAGAAACATTTATATTTATTTTGTATCTTTTTAACTTTTATTTATATATAAAAAAGGTTTCGGAAGAAGTGATTTTTAATATCTTCTTATTTACAGTTCAATGTGTTTTCAAAGTGACTATAATGAACATGGCATTTTTTGTAATAAAAAAACCCAGTAGATATGATATGTACATAAAAATATATGTATAAATTGGTCATGGTGGGAATAATTTAGCAGTTAAGTACATGAAAGTTTATTTCTTTTATGTGCTTTGAAAATAATTTTTAAATGCATTGTAATTACACTTATTGTATTTGGCTAGTTTAATAATAGAGTATTTTTGGAGAAGCAGATCCATGAATAGCCAATCTCAACCTTGTATGTTACTCAGGTGAAAACCACATGATTGAGATTTTCTTTTGCTTCCTGAAGGCCTAACGCAGGAATGAGGGATGGAAAGAGAGACAGAGAAAAAAAAAGCTCCTTTTTTTTTCTTGCTATCTAAATGCTAAGTTACCACGCAGGGTAAGTAGTTGGTGTGAGCTTCAGAAGAGCAGAAGACGTTAGACTCATTAAGAAAGTTTGTTAAGAAAACAAGTATTACCCTCCTAGATAATACTAAGGAGAATGGGAAGAGAAAAAGGGGAGAGGCCCGCTGTTACTCCTCTTGTTTCCTCTTGGCTGATTTCTTCAAAGATATTCTGGTAATGCCTAATGGACTCTCTTATCCTCATTTCTTTTCGCTCCCTGCCAATTAATTTCCATCTTCTTTTTCTTTTAATCTAACTCTGTCTCAATATCAATCTCTTTCTCTCCGTCCCTCTTATATTTTCTTTTGTCTTAATATAGGTGTTTGTTTCCTAAGGCTGTGTAACAAATTACCATACACTGCGTCGCTTAAAACAACATCAATGTATTCTGTCACAGTTCTGGAAATCAGAGTCTGAAAGAAAGGTGCCTGCAGGGTTGGTTCCTTCTGGAGGCTCTGAAGGACAATTTGTTCTATGCCTCTCTGCTTGCTTCCGGGGGCTGCAGAAATCCTTGGTGTTCCTCAGCGTGCAGAGCGTTACTCCAGTCTCTGTCTCCCTTATCTTCAATCACCTTCTCCTCTATGTGTTCTCCCCTCTCTTTTCTTGTAAGAACACTTGTCTTTGGATGTAGGATTTGACCTAATCCAGGATGATCTCATCTTGAGATTCTTAATTATAGCTGCAAAGACTCTTTTTCCAAATAAGGTCACACTCACAGCTTCTAAGTAAACATATCTTTTGGGAGGGCCATCGTTCAACCCACTACAATAGGAGACCTTTTTCTGGCAACATTTCTTTCTACTTTATAACTATTCTCTCTCCTTAATTCTTACCTTCTTTTTTGCTGTCCATCCCTCTGCTGTCTAGGACTTGGAACCTACAGTCTTTGCTGCAGAGTTTCATGGAACACTGCTCTGCCAGATACACTGTCTAGAAAGATCTGTGTTCAAACCAGTTTAGGAAATGCTGCCTTCTGTATCTTCCTGTTTGAAATTCATAACACACATTACCATGTTAAGGGGCCAAGAAGTCCTTCGGTCCTATTATTTCCTAAACCATGAAGCTCCTTCAGCATCATAACGAGTGGAATCTTGCGATACTGCTTTGTAGAACTTTGGGAACCACCATGGAACATGTTCCCTTTCCTCTAGTTGCAGTGCTACTTTGGTAGCGTTAAAAATATCTATTTCCTGCATATCTCTGAGAAGGTCTCAGGTTTTTTTTTTCAACTCTTTCTTATTTTTTTTGGTAAAAATTATTACATTCGTCTTAAAATTTCTACCCCATATTTTTGTAGGTGACTGCTAAGTTCACATCTCTAGGTTTTACCTGGAATAGTTAGATTCTCTACATTTCTTACCCAGTATCAGCCAAGAATGAACAATTCCTTTCTTTTTCCAATGATGTTTAAAACTCTTGTTTTCAATCATTTTTCAAAATAACAGCCTTGAAGCATTTAAAATGAATTTTTATTTCAAACTTCCTATGGAGAGAGAGAAGAAAATAACTGGTCTAGAACTTTTAATATCTATATATGAACCCATAAATCTATACAATTTTTAGTAAATGGCTTGTAGAACAAACCATACTGTACCATTTAAGCTTCAGAAAGAAAATGTTTTAGGCTTCATATTTAGACACATGGTTCAGGCATTTAGGCTATTCTCATTACCCATGGGATTTCCTGCCTGTTTTGAGTTGGTGTTGGAACTGTAAGAGGTACTAGGCAATAGCAACACTGATATTTCTGAGCCTCATTCGTCTTTATAAATTCCATGTTTTATTGTTAGTTTTCCATATAACTATGATAACTTTTCTTTCTATAGCACAAAAGCAAAGAGAAGTTTAACCTTTTAAAATACCTATAAAATAAAATTTAATACAAACCTTTTTAGAAAGTAAAAATATTTCTCTTTGAGAAGTAATATGCCTAAATTACAGTGCTCTTCAGAACTATATAACACCAAAGACTGCCTGGTGGCTGAGACTTGATTCCGTAGATAGTCTTAAAGCCTTTAATACACTGAAATACTGACAAATTAGTCAGTGTATCATGTAACCATCTAATCCTCAGATTTTCCATTATCATAGATGACGCACACATTTGGTTTTCTGTACATAGACCATTACTGCATTTATTCCATTGTACTTGAGTCCATCTCACAAGCTTCTGGTTCTACCCAGGCACAGCGCTTTGAGTGGTTTGCCAAGTTCTTACTGAATACATAGGTGTTTGCTGAGCCCAGTCTGACAGCTGCTGTTCTCGTTTAATTATTTTGCCAGTGACTCGATAACTCACTTTGCCATTGGCTGGAGTTTGCATGTAGTCTCACTTCTTACAATTTTATGAGTATGGAAAAAAGCCCTCCTATCCCAGTTAAATCAACTGAAGGGAGATCTTACCCTAGGGAAAGAGGGAAATACTGCACATAGAAATTTGCCAAAATTGTTGATATATCTATAAAATATGAGAATCTTTAGAGATAGAGGTTAATAAAAAGTCCATCAAAATGGCATTTGGGTAGTGATAAAGCTTAAATTTGAACTTAATTTCTCCTTCTCTCCTGTAATCCCATTATTACAGAAGCTGACTGAGAAAAAGGGGACCAAATTCCAAGACATTTCTTCTGGAGATGAAACCTTCAAATTTTCTTTATAAGTAAATTGGGGATAGAGCTAAGTAGATTGTTATAGACCCACACAAACTAGGTATGGTAGATTTATTGGATTGGTTATTTACTTTTATGACTGTTGGGAGACAGTTCTCTGTGTATCTCTCCTTTGCACATCTTGAAAGCAAAGACACTAAATGCCCTTTTGTTTCACACTATTCTTTTCAAGGATATTCGTGTAGAGAATATCTTTGAAAGACAAAGATATTGTCTTTCTCTCTAGCAGACCACAGATGTGCTTATTTTTCAGTTTAATAATGTCTCCTTCCAGAGCAAAGATCAGACAGGTTTGCTTAATGCCTATTATAGAATCTTTGGGTTACCTAAACTCAGCCTTCCTCATCTGCAAAACTGACCCACTGTGTGTGTGGTGTCTACCTGGCCTACTCTGCATCATCCTTGTGGGATTTGAGGACCAGGGAGAAAGACACAACCATAAAGTTCAGTTTCCATGGGTAAATATGACTTATATCTCTGGCTCAGGAGTCTTTTCTCAGATCCATTAAGTGTCAATTCTTTAGGCTAGCTTTTGAAGGCAACTTCACTTCCTCTATTTCCAAGGTTTCAGGGGGCTGATCATAATTGCCCTCTTCACTGTTTCATAGTACTCAACTCAACTCAGGTAGGTTTTTTTAAATGGAAAGACACCAATATAGTGCCTCATTTATTTTATTAGTCAGGTTAGGCTATGTATGCTGTGACAAAAAAAATCAACCCACAAATCTCAGTGGATAAACACAACCAAGGTTTATTTTCTAGCTCACACAGCATTCAATGAGAATTGGATAAAACTCTCTAGGGAAGCTTCATCTTTTATCCTCTACATGATGATTGATTCAGCTTATTCCCATTTTGGGTGTTTGCATCTGAATTTGTATACTCCTCATGGCAGAGCAGGGGATGAGAGTAAGTGGAGAACTCCCACCCACCTTTGTGTGCCTTGATGCCTATCACTTTCTGTTCATTGGCTGGAACTAGTCACATGGCTCTACCATAAGGGAGACTCTGGGCATTCAGTAAACAGTAATGTCTCTGTTGCCTTCATGGATATCTTTGCAAATATTTTTTAAAAAATAAGTTGACTTGCTTAATTATTCTCATGTTGGCACTGCATTTTTAAAAATTATTATATTCTCATACCAAATTTTAGTAACTGCTATGTGTGAATTCGTACTTCCTGAAAAAAAGGGTCTTTGCTGTTTTTTGTCTGATTATTCTTCCAGAGAAAACTCAAAATCCTTTTTTGGACATTAAAATTCTCTAAAAAATTTTGGCATTCTTATTGGAATCAAATTAAAGCTGTAAAGTAATTTAGGAAGAACTGATACTTTTTTTTTTTTTTTTCTTTTTGCGGTATGCGGGCCTCTCACTCTTGTGGCCTCTCCCGTTGCGGAGCACAGGCTCCGGATGCGCAGGCCCAGCGGCCATGGCTCACGGGCCCAGCCGCTCCGCGGCATATGGGATCCTCCCAGACCGGGGCACGAACCCGTATCCCCTGCATCGGCAGGCGGACTCTCAACCACTGCGCCACCAGGGAGGCCCAGAACTGATACTTTTATGATATTAATCTTTCAACAAAGAAACAGGACTATATTCTAATTTCTGTAGCAATAAAGATTTATAATTTCTTTTATAAGAGTCATACATTCTAAAATAATTATTTACAGGCATTTTATGTTTTTAATTGTTTCTCATGAATGTATTTCTTTCATCTAATTACCTCATACATTCAATTATGAGAACTGAAATATGTTTCTTGAAAAGATTGATGAGCTAGATAAACCTATGGAAAAGCTTACTGAGAAAATGGAGAAGAAAGAAAAACAAAATAGGAACCAAAAAGTAAATAATTATATACATATGTATAAATAATTTAAAAATATAAAGCAAATATTATGAACAATCATATATTAATTTAAAACCAGAACTGATGTGGCTACATTTCTGGAAAAAACAAAATGCTGAAGTTGGTTCTTAGTCAAACAGAAATAGAAATAGGAAAGAAACAAAACTTGAAAAGAAATTAAAAATAAAATAAAATAATTTAAAATGGTAATCAAAACAATCTCCTCTAAAAACACTAGGCTAGATGATTTTTTGGGCTATTTCTACCCAACTTTCAAATAACATGTAGCCAATACCACCTTAGTTTAGGTTGTCCAAGAAATTAGTAAAAAAGGCAAAAATTGCTTGATACTTTTTACAAGGCCAGTATAACTTAGATTCCAGATACCAAAATCTCAAAGACAGAAAAAGAAAGGAAAATTATAGATCAATTTCATTTATGATTAGAGTTGCAAAATCTATAATAAAATCATACAATAGTAATTGAATGAGCTAAACTTACAGTTTTGGCATTTTGATGAATGATTTAAAGCATATAGTAAGATAACTATAATGGTAAAATACATTGGAACTAATAATATCTTGATTGTCTAACTCCTTTGCACATGTAGAGTTAACCAGGTGCCTCTACGTAAAAGAATAATGGGGAAAATTAATATTAATGTGATAATACTCAGAAAATGACAATATGAGTGACTCTACTGATTGTGTGGTAAATCCTTTCGCAATCAGTAGGTTTCCAATTCATTGTTTTCAACAGTATTGGGTAAGGACCTCATTGAGTTTCCAGCTGATTGATCATGAAAAATAATTTTTAATTTTAGATCACTGTGTGGTTTTGGTGAAGTAGTACAAAGGACTGAGTGATATTTGCTAAACAAACAAAATTCCTTTCATTATCATTTATCTGTTTACGTGACTAAAGTTTCTTAGCACTTCATCCCTATAAAAGTGGAAAATAGAACTGATGCTGAGCATTTTCTCATTCTAGCAATTATTAATATTCTGTCATGGATATAGTAACTAATTGGGAAACAAAAAATACCTTTACCCATTTAATTAAGAGGTGTATAAACCAATCAAATTTATTTTTATGTTTAAAAGATATTTATGAAAATTTATAGCATTGTTCTGAAGAATTGCACATTAATAGTAATATTAACAAATCCATTCAAAAGAAAGTTTTTAACCCAGTTTTGTTCCCTATGAGCTCTCCCTTGATGCCAAAGCTGCTGTACTGGGACTACTCTTCAAGAAGCAGGCTCTAATATGCTTGAGAATCTTATTATGTAGCTGAATGGAAAAGCCCTGTCCCATAGAATGAGGGTGATAAGGGCACCCTGATCCTGTGTGTTCCAGCTAGGTGAGGTGCACAGGGCATCATTCAGAAGACAGAGAAACTGTGGAAACTAATCAAAGGGGAAGTTGGGCCCCATTGTGCAATCAGGATGACATGAAGTTGACATGATCAGAGACAGAACTTAGTCTTCTAATCGATAACTCATGAATAAAACCATGAAATGAGGGAAATTGTTAATTTTGGACAGCCAACTAGCTTTTGTCTTTCTTTTCTATAGTTTTTTGAAGTACAATCTTACTGTCTACTCTTAAAGCTGGATCGAATTCTTGCCTTATTCAGTGATGCTCTAAGTATAAGATTATTGAGTGGCTTGGCTCAAAACAATCAGACTTTCCATGAGTGTAGAATTCAGGCAGAATGGGAATATACCTGTACTTCTTCAATCTGCATTAGAGGTGAGGGCTTTTAATTATAATAAGAGTCTGAGTACACATTTAATAACCTCATTACTCAGTACAAAAATTTACTATATACATGACAAACTGAATTATTAAGCTTATGAAATTGAATTAGAAATAAAAATTTCATTTTAAAAGGAACTAGGACTATAGTTATTAATAAATCAAGCATAATTGCTGAATTATATCAATGATATTTGAAAGTTGGATGTATACCTTGAAAATATTTAGTTGTGATGTCCTCAGGTTGTAGGGATTCCTGGAAAGGCTATTCCTGCCTTTGGGCAACTCTATACTTAACTAGTTCCAGTGGGATATTTAGCATTTGTCTATATCTGTGGGGCAATTTAAACTTTTGACATTTTTACTCCCATGATGGAACCTTTGCTAAATTAACTAGACCGAGCAGAAATTTATTCCACCTGCTTTATGAAAACTGTCTCATTTTGAATTGTGTAATACCAATTTTAAAATTACATTATTCATTCATGATGGGGTTAAGAGAGCAGGCTTCAAAGTCAGACTGCTAATGTTTAAATTCCAGCTCTACCATTTAATAGTTACTTCATCTAGACAAGTTTCTTAACTTCTCACAGCTTCTGTTTTTCTCATATGTAAATCAGGAATAATAATTAGATTAAGTAAAATAACACATGTAAAAACACTTAGCCTAGTGGGTGGGCCAGATAAATTAGTCAATAAGTACTAGCTAGTATTATTATTGTATGTAGTCATCTATTCGTTTATTCCTTCAGCCTATATTTATTGCGTTCCTAGAGGTGAGGTGCCTGGAAGTCAGAGATAAAGACTTTGCCCCAGTCATCAATGAACTCACTGTCCAGTTTAAGATAGAGATAAGTAAAGAAATGAATACAATTCAGTGTCTAAGCAGTAAGACAGAGAATGTTATGGGCCACCCAACCTGGGTGGGAAGTGGAAGCCATGATTACTTGGAGGAGGTGATATCTAGATTGAGGTTTAAAGGATAAGCAAGATTTATAGGGCAGTAAGTAACAGTGTTGCAAGCAGAGGAAATAGGATTGGTGACTGAAAATATGTCTGAATATGACTCAATCATGTAAAATCTTGTCTTAAAGTTTATTGATACCATTTGTGTAAAATAGATAGCTAGTGGGCAGCAGCTGTATAGCACAGGGAGATCAGCTTGGTGCTTTGTGTCCACCTAGAGGGGTGGGATAGGGAGGGTGGGAGGGAGGGAGATGCAAGAGGGAGGAGATATGGGATATATGTATATGTATAGCTGATTCACTTTGTTATAAAGCAGAAAGTAACACACCGTTGTAAAGCAATTATAGTCCAATAAAGATGTTAAAAAAAGTTTATTGATACCATTTGTAAAATTGTTTGGTATTTTATTTGTCAACCTCTGTCTCTCACATTCCTGTTTTTTTTTTTTTTTTTTTTTTTTTTTTTTTTCTTTTTGCGGTATGCGGGCCTCTCACTGTTGTGGCCTCTCCCGTTGCGGAGCACAGGCTCCGGATGCGCAGGCCCAGCGGCCATGGCTCACGGGCCCAGCCGCTCCGCGGCATATGGGATCCTCTCAGACCGGGGCACGAACCCGTATCCCCTGCATCGGCAGGCGGACTCTCAACCACTGCGCCACCAGGGAGGCCCCACATTCCTGTTTTTAACTTGAATCCTACTGGACCATGAGCTTCTTGAGATGGGATGGCCCTTCAGTGACTAATATAATGGCTGGCACACAGCAGGAAATAATAGGTGTTTATTGAACTGAATGGAATGAAATCAAGTCTCAGTAGTGAAAGTCTTTTGGAAGTAAAAGTATAAACTAGAATTTCTAATCCTAGAAAGGGTTAGTAAGGGAGAGATTAATTACAAAAATATAGTGTATTGCAGTGGGGAGGTAACTCAAATTCAGATTGAAAAAGCCAGCAACTCTGTGTTTTTGAGGCAAGGTAATCAAAATACATTTTTGGAATATATGCTAAGTTTAAATACAAACACAAAAAGCATTTTAAAAGTAATCCAAGTAATCCAATCCACCTACTGAAGCCCGTGCACCACAACTACTGAAGCGCCCGCATACCTACAGCCCATGCTCCACAACAAGAGAAGCCACTGCAATGAGAAGCATGTGCACTGCAATGAAGAGTAGCCCCTGCTCACTCCAACTAGAGAAAAGCCCGCACAGCAATGAAGGCCCAAAGCAGCCAAAAAAAAAAAAAAAAAAAAAAAGGAAGAGCAATCAAAATTTCCAAGAGTTACCATGGCATTGATTAGAGCAGCTCAGATCAGCTACTAACTTGCACTGACAGTGAATGTCAGGGTGGAGATGGAAGTGAGAAAAGGACTGTGGATAAACACAATCCTGAAATATCAAATGCACCATGTAGCAGTGGCAGAAGGAGAGTCAGAGAGATGATGTGGGCAGACATGGGAGAAGACATGGAAATGCATTTGAAATTAAAAACCTCTTTCCTGCCTTTCTGGTTTGTCAGAGAAAATGAGTTTACCATATTTGGAGACTGCTGTTGAGACAAAAGAGGAAGAAAGAAAACAAAAGCTTCCTAAAAATACTAAAAAGCCATTAATACAGGAGCAAACAGAAATTAGGTTAAACAGCAGGCAGAAGAGGAAATCTAAGACTAGATCTTATAAGGGAGATGGGGAAAGAGATGGGCTAAGGGCATCTGGTAAAGTTCCCTTCAGCACACTGTGGACTCTTAACACAGGGGCCAAAAACCAAAACAAAACAGAAATGTAATAAAACCACCTTTCTGTCTTCTTTTGGTGAATATAAGTGGGTGGTGGCAAAGGAAAGGTGAAATGTGGTTAGGGAAAAATTCAGGCTGACCTTGATGGAGCTGCCTTTAGGGACTCACACTGAATTGGAGTAATTGTTTGAATTTCAAATTATCCACACTGGATTAAGATAAATTGAAGATTAGTTAGATATTTAGCAAAATCCCTGAAAACACCCAAGAGCCCAGTCTTGCTTACAAAGATTGCTCCCAGTCCCAGCTGAAACTTACTTTTCTCCAACTCCAAGTAATAAGGCCTGAGGCTTCAGTAAATAGAACTGTGAAAGTATAGTGTAGAAAGGGATTGGAGAACAGTTCATCCAGATTCCATCAGATCAAACAGCAAATGTTGACTCAGTTGCTCAGTCACACTTCTTGCATAAGCAACATACAAATGAAACAAAAAGTAGTATGTCTATTTATGTAGCCTGGGGTCTATGTAAATATATTGCATTAAATATATTAGGGGAAAAGTGGGGGGAAAAGAAAAAAAATCATTGAAGCCAAAATACATTTGAAAAATTATTTTAAAAGTAGACATCACCCAGGAAAAGAAGAAACCTCTTTGTAAAAGCATCTAATTATTAAAGAATTTACAGGAAATATGAACTTAACAAGTTAACCTCAAAGATAAGACTGTGAAAGATGACATGAGTGGAGCCATTTAAAATAGAGCTGGAGCAGGCATTCCAGAGGAACTGCCTGGTACATCCTGTTTTCTGAACCAATGAACTGGGCCAAACCGCCAACATTCCAAGGAGGCATCAAGAATAAGAATATCCTGTTGAAAGGACCAATAAAAGTGAGCTTTTACCTAGTGACCGCTTCACCTGAGTGATCAGTGAAGTACAAATCTAGCTTTACCTCTTTCACTAATGAACACTTCACCTGATTGATTACCTCATCTGGCACCAATAAATCCTTAAAAACAACTTACCTCATCTCCTTCTCTTTTCCCATAAAAACGCTGAGCCCATCTCCTGTAATTGGGACACCTTTTGGGTTTCTACCTAAATATGTGTACCTTGAATTGCAATTCTTTGATCTAGAATAAATGCTTTGCCTCTTGAACTGGAACTCTTTTTGTTGTTGTTGTTTTGCTTTTTTGGTTGCTGTATTTTTAGGTTGACAAGAACATAAAAATCAGACTAAGAATGAAAAAAAAAAAGATTTCCAAGAACAGGAGACAGTTTGTTAATTAACTATTGAGAGATTGAATGAACAGTAACAAAATGTTAAAACTGAAGCTACCAAACAGATAGCAAAGTGAATGTGAGCCACACTGTTCTAAAGAATCTTCAAAGTGAATTTATTCAAGGACCAGTTCCATGATCCTTGAACTCCCTCACTCATTTGGAGAATATAAAAGAGCAGAGTTAGAGAGGAGGAGTTAATCCTAGGACCACCCACTCATGAAGTAGGAACTTTTCTATCCTATTCCCTTGCCTATCTTTCCTTTCACTGGCTGAGTGGAAACTACTACCAAAGACCTAGGAGGAGGTGAGCCGAGAAAGAGAAGAGAAACCAGCTATCATCGCCTTTGTCTCAATCAGACACCCTGCCAATACATGCCTTAGGTGGCCAGGAGAGCGGCCTACCTTTCAATAAACATTAAAGTGTTCATTACTGTCCTGGACTAAACAGATTTACGTTTCTGTAATATATTCAAGTGACCGTAGAAATATTTTATATGTAAAGTGAAGAGAAAATCATGAAGTCTGGTGAGTTTTTATCCAGTGGCAGGAGAAATGTTTCCCCCATTAAAATGGAAAACCAAGAGCATTGTGCTTTGATTATATCCCATGTTGTTCTTGTTCAATGTAATATAATGATTGTCACTTATCTCTTAGTAACTTTTCTGTCCTACCTCCACTCTTCTCCATTTGGCCAAAGTCTCAGTGAGGAGACTGTGCAGATCTGATCCTGTATCTGTGGAGAGGGGAAATGATAACCTCTGTTCAGTTGTGTTGTTTTGAGCATGTAGGAAACCCAGTGGGTATATCTGGGTGATTAGATATCGTAACAAGAGGCCAGCTTTCCTAAAGACAGGGCAGGGGCCGAGGAAGAGGCTGTTTATGGATCTAGTATGTGTCTTCCGTAGCTGTCTGAGTCCCTACATAGACTCTGTAGCAAACTTCCAATCTCAGGTTTGGAACACAGCTTCAACAATACTTTTGAAATTAAGGTGAGCAGAGTGCTGGGCAACCATATTTTCCCCCAAGCTGTTCTTTTGCAACTTTAGTTTAATTTTTAGACAAACTATCTGCTCCAAAATTAAAATAGCAAAATGTTTGTGGGAAAAGCATGTGTGTACTAAGCCAATGGTATGGTAGAGCATGTGTTGCCCTTGGGAATGCCAGCAAGCTCACGTTCTATCAGCCTCATAATTACCTTGGTGATTTTATCTCATATCAATTTCTGGCATTTATCTTCTGGACTTGGAAATGTGATCTCAGCAGCACCAAGATCAGATCCATTTCATGGGAGGAGATGCCCAGAAACCAAGTTCAAAACACTGATCTAAAGCCAAAACAGTAACTTGACAATTTACAATGAGAAAAGAAAAAAATCTCAGGGGGGATGGAATCTCCCTGTGGTCAGGCAACCTGGGTAATAAAGTTATAAGCAAAAGTTACTTGGTAAGAAGGACTCAGCATGAAGGGGTATTAATTGTGGGCTTCTGTTGTCCCAGCAGTGCTCGAACAGGGAGGTGGTTATGAAGGTTTCCCTTCTAATCTATTGATTAGCTGCGCAGCTCTTTCAAACATCTTCCTATATGCCAAATATTTCACAAAAGCAAATGTTAAAAAAAGGCGTACAGCATCTCAAATTGCAAAAAGTACTGTTTATGTATGAAAAAAAACCTGTAAGGAAATGTATTAGCATAGTAAAACGATTATCTCTGCCATTCTATTTTCTTTATAATTTTCTATAGTCACAATATTTAAAATTGTTGTATGTGGTTTTTTAAAAAATTATTTTGATATAGTTTAGTTTCATTTGTTTCTGTTTGTAAAGTCCCATTTAAAAAGGAGAAATGAATCTAAAAGTTTTGAGAAAAGGAAGGGAATTTTTTGAAATTTTTGCATGCCTTTATATTTTACAAAACCCTCCAAATATTTCAAAGATTTATTGAGGACATGAAGAAAGAAAATGAATGAGTACAAACTTTATACTGTTCTTCATTGCAGATGAACAGTGTGCTAATTTTAGTTCTGTGTTTACCTAAATCACTCTTTCACTTTCATCAGATTTTTTTTTAAGGCTCACACCATGTCCCAAGTCATTAAATCTATAATGAAATGAAAGAAAATAATGGAAGAGAATGTAGCACTCAAGCATTCTTTAAAATGCCAAAGCTTTTATTTTCAGCAGTTGCAAATTTCCTTAATATCTCAGGGCTACCGGTAGAAATGGAATTCACAAAGCAAAGACAAATCAAGCCTCCTAACTGGCAGCCAACTTTTTTTGCCTGGTGTGATTTCCATTTTTCCCTGGCTTATATTAACACCAATTGTACTCATATACATTTCTTCTTTCAAATAGCACAGTTTTAAGCCTGCAGCTCTAAACGTGGAAGGATAAACAGAAGCTTAATAAGTCTTCAAAGTAGCCTTTGTGTTGGATTGTGCTCCCGCCTTCTAATTAGACTGTTTCCTGAAGGTGGAAATGTTGGGGCATTTCTGAACCTGCACGGACTCTGCTTCGCTTCATCTCAGGTTAGGCAGGCAACAGACGCCCTACCCTCTGTGAATCCCACAGACTGAGACAGACCAGTACCACGTGGTCTCCACCAGGAGTCTGACTTTGCAGAACTTCTTTCCTACTACTTAGTTTAGTTTTCTCTGGAGCAAACTTGGTTCTCAACAACCTGAACAGGACTGGTCCAAAGTGAAGAAGGGAGTGAGAGGTACCAAGTGTTAAAGGATGACAGGGAGAAGAAAAAAGAAAAAAAGAGCTACTGATGGGTAGTTTATCTTATCCCTGGCTCCCTTTCTTAAAGCAATGATTCTTCTAATTCTTTTAATTTTTTTTGAGCTGACAACCATCTTACATAAGCAAGAGATATTAATGCTAACCATAGATATAGATTTTAATCTTTAAAACCAGAAAAAAAACTTCCGACAAGAATAGCCTAGTATGTTTAATGACAAATTTGATAATACTGTACTATATGGTAATTTGGAATAAATGGTAAGCAGTTCATAAAAGTGACTGTAATTTCTGTTACTTTCATAATGTCAAAATATTTTTACCTTAATCTTTAACTTGTGACTTCTCTAGCTTCTATTACCATGATCAGTATTCACAGTATTCCCTGAATACCTTGTGCCATTTAATCATCCTATGTGTGTGTGCACACACACATGCCACACCACACCAGTACTCCACACCACACACTACATATAATTTTCTTGGCTTCTGCTTCTACTCCCATTACATTTCAGGGCATCATCCTTTATCCACACATGCATATTCTGTATTGGCCATTCTGCTCCCTCTAATGGTCTCTGCTCCACGTAGGGAACCATGAAGATGCTCAATGATTTGAAGGAACAGAAACACAGGTCATGAGACTATGGACTCCCTGACCATAGAATGACAGCATGATTACTTTACTCAGGGGTAGGAAGAGAAGATTCAGGGGGAGTGATGGTACAGGAGAGAGAGCAACATTTGAGGTGGTCAGGTAGGAAAGCTGGACATTCAGGTCAGGAAAATGACATGAACAAAGGCCAGGAGATGTAGGAGTTTGTCTTGTTCAGATATGAGTTGAATTATGTTCCCGCAAAAAAAGATACGTTGGAATTCTAATGCCCAGTGCTTTAGAATATGACCTTATTTGGAAGTAGGGTCTTTACAGAGATAGTCAAGTTAAAATGTGGTCCTTGGGGTGGGCCCTAATCTAATATGACTGGCAGCCTTATAGAAACAGGGGATTTGGACACAGACACACAGAGAGGGGAGATTATATGAAGAGACACAGGGAGTATATCATGTGAAGACAGAGGCAGAAACTGAAATTATGCTGCCATCAGCCATGGAACATCTGAGAACACCAAAAACTAGAAGAGGGAAGAGAGGATCCTTCCCAAGTAGCTTCAGAGGGGCATGTCCCTGCTGACACCTTGATCTCAGACTTTTGGCCTCCAGATCTGTGAGACAATAAATTTCTGTTGCTTTAATCCACCCAGTTTGTGGTACTTTGTTACAGCAGCTTTAATAAATGAATACAGATGGCTATAGGTAGTGTTCTGGTGCTGGAGTGTAAGATAGGCAGGATCAAAGTCTTAAGGTCCTTGAATGCCATTCTAAGGACATTATATTTTACTCTGCAGGCACGAGTCAGATGGAGGGGAAAAAAGATCAACTAAAGCAAATGTTAGCCATCAAAGGTATTACAGAGAGAAATAGCATGGTCAGATGTGTTCCAAGAGATATATTTGTAGGTGCTCTGGAAATGAAAAGTTTCTGTAAAATTGGAGTTATCATTATGTAGATATTCTGGCAACAGATGGTGAATTAGAAAGGTATATAAAAGGTGGAACAGAGCCTAGATGGAAAGGTTTTGACATAATTCAGGCAGTGAGGAAGTGACTTTGTACTTAGGCAGTGGCCATTAGAATGAGTAGGAAGAGGCAGTTCTCAGACACATTGTCTAGGATGACCTAGAGAACTTGGTGACAGAGGGATGGTTGGTTTTGAAAGAATCTGAATTGAAAATTCCTTTAAGTGATTCAGATGTCTTGGCTACAGGATAATGATTAACCAGAATAATGATCAAAGAAGAAGAAATATATTTAGATAAGAGACAATGAATTTATATATTTTATTATTGTAGTTTGTTAGGAAATCTCTTCTCACGCTAATATTCCAAAGATATTCCCTTCTGTTAGCTTTGTAATTGATACTTTGCATTTTGACCTGTGAGCTTTTTTGTGAAAGGTCATTTTTGTCCACTGTTTCCTTTATTCATCACAGACAACTTCCCATCCTAAAGAGCTGTCTCCCTTATGGCCTGCTTTATACACTTCTCTTTCTACTCACTTAATCTATGAATTATGATCTAGTCCTTCTGCTCATTTTATAGATGAAGAAACTAGCTGGAGAGGCCACAGAGCTGTAGGATGACAAGGATTCTGATAGGTGTCTTCTTAAATATTTGCTAAGAGGAGCAGCTGTTTTGGCTCATTCATATATTTTAAAGTATAGATTTAAGGTTCAAATTTTCAGGATATTGCAGATGGGGATACCAATATTCTAGAAAAGTGGGCAAGGATACAAATAAGCAATATATAGAGGGTAACCATAATAAACTCCAGGTACTTCCCTGGTGGTCCAGTGGGTGAGACTCCACACTCCCAATGCAGGGGGCCCGGGTTCTATCCCTGGTTGGGGAAGTGGATCCCGCATGCATGCTACAACTGGGTGTTCACATGCTGCAACTAAGAGCCTGCATGCTGAGACTAAAGATCCCTCATGCCACAAGGATCCCGCATGCCTCAGCTGGGACCTGGTGCAGCCTAAATAAATAAATAAATAAATAAATAAATAATAAAATTAAAAAAATAAACTCCACTGAAGAATGATTTTTTTAAAAAAAATATCTAGGATTCTTTTCCCTTCCTTCACTCCCTGTTCTCCAGGAACATTTGACAATATCTGGAGACAATTTCGGTTGTTATAAACGGGAGAGAGGGTGGTGTAGAGTGTTGTTACTGGCTACGATCTAGTGGGTAGAGAACAGGATGTGCTAAATGTCCCACAATGCACAGGAGAGCCCATCACAACAAAGAATTATCTGTCTGCAAGTGTCAGAGTAGTGCTGTGGTTGAGAAATCCTGATTTAAAGAGATCATTCAGAGCTTGAAGTAGCAATGGCCCAAGGAGGTAATATAAAGTGGCAATTGTAAGGATGAGGAAAATCAATTTGGAAGTATCCCTGTGTTGGAGGCTGTATGAACTGATAGGGGTGCCCTTTACTGGGGACGTAGCCTTACACAGAAGCAGAAGTTCCAAGACTGGAAAGGCCAAACCCTACATAAAGCAGAAGCATGTATATATCGTTATATACATGCTTTGGGGTTACTAGAACAGGTCACAAAAGATGACCTGCAGTCACTCTGACTCCTTTAGAGAAGCCTCAGAATGCTCGCCACGCTGACACTCTTTTTCTGAGTGATTCTTTATGCATTTGTTGCTATGCAATTATCTTAGCCTTTTTGGACTCCTTTAACAAAATACCATGAACTGGTAGCTTATAAACAATAGCAATTTATTTTTTACAGTTCTGGATGCTGAAAGTCCAAGATCAGGGTGCCAGCATGGTTGAGTGAGGACTCTCATGGGTCGCAGACTTCTCATTGTATTTTCACATGGCAGGCTCTATTGGACCTCTTTTTTTTTTTATTTTATTTATTTATTTTTGGCTGTGTTGGGTCTTCGATGCTGCATGCGGGCTTTCTCTAGTTGCGGCGAATGGGAGCTACTCTTTGTTGGGGTGGGTGGGCTTCTCATTGTGGTGGCTTCTCCTGTTGCTGAGCACAGGCTCTAGGCGTGCGGGCTTCAGTAGTTGTGGTGCATGGGCTTAGTTGCTCCGCGACGTGTGGGATCTTCCTGGACCAGGACTTGAACCCGTGTCCCCTGCATTGGCAGGCGGATTCTTAACCACTGCACCACCAGGGAAGCCCTGGCCTCTTTTCTAGGGGCACTAATCCCATTCATGAACCCTCTGCTCTCATGACCGAATCACTTCCCAAAGGCCCCACCTTCGAATGCCATCACAATGGGATTAGGTTTCAACATTTGAATTTCTTCATTGGGGGTTGGGGGGAAACACAAACATTCAGACCATAGCAGCTCTATTCCCTGAGGATCTCCTTTCTCCACCTTCCCTACCACTGGCCTCTGCTAAATTCCACCAGACACAGATTCCTCACTCTATAATGTTGCCAGCTGTAAGACATCCAAGAGCCAAAATATTTCCTTTGGCCATTGGTAGATGCCAGTAGAATCAAATCCACCAATGAGTGAGTTTGAATTCTGTACCTGTAGTGCGAGACTTAGTCAGCAACTATGCAGGAAGAGGAAGTAGAATCTTTCCTTGTGTGTTAAACTGAAGTGATTAAAGAATGGTTCAAAATCTGAAATCAGTCAGGGTCGGTTCCCAAAGGCTCAGACCTGTAGGATAGCAGAGATAGAAGCGACAGACAGCATCCCAGTAGCCAGGTTAGTATCACTAAGTGGGGGAAAAGAGAACCCAAAAGAGAGGCAATAACCAGGGTCCCATGGACAGGTTTAGAACTCAGGGTGGGAATCATTGCCCTTTGCCACCTCTTTAGGTCTTGGGTGGGTAGATAATGACAGGCTTAGTCAATTAGTGGTTGCTGACTTCCAGGCTAACCAGGGTCCTCTCTACAAATGCCTGCGACAGTAACTTTGGCAGCAGACAGGCTGCTGGATGCTCTGGGGAGTCTGCCTCGCTCCAAAGCCTGTGCACTTTCTCCTGGACCACCTTGTGGGAAAATATTTCAGAAAAGGATTATAACAACATTCAACATCTTAGGTGCTGAGTCTTTAGAGACAACTAGTCCCATATTCAGTGGATGATATAGTTCTTTGGTTTTCGTAAACATTATTAGACTTAGGTTCTGGAATATTGCTAACAGTTTTGGAATATTTGGTGATGATTCTCAACTGTAATCTAAAAAACTAGATGTCATCATTATCATTTACTGAATGTTTCTTATGTGACAGGCATGGTTCTAAATTCTTTGAATATATTAACTTTTTAAATTCTGATACAGTGCCTGTGAAGTTGGCACTATTTTAAAATCTCCAATTGTACAGGTTTTGGAACTGAGTTATAAAGAGATTATGCAATTTACTTGTGGTCACACAGCTAGCAAGTGGGAGACTAGGATAGAACCTAGGCAGGTTCGTGTCCAAAGCCTCCTATCTCAGTGCTGTTGGCTCCTCGTGGGTAGCATCTTAGTATTCACGCCCACCTGGCCCCATCAGGAGCTAGGTGTATCCACTCCATCTCTTGGGGTGCTCAGGTGTATGTTTTTGGCTTTCAAGTTCTGTGGCTCTCCTCCCTCAATAACTGGGTGAGTACTTGGTGAAGGTAGGAAGAGTTCCTACTCAGATGATGACAGCTTGGTTAGCTGGCTAGGACTGTGACAACAAGGCCATTAGACATTTGAACCATGGCCATGGCAGCAATTGCCAAGGCAACACCCCATCCTTAGAACTCTCTTAGCTTGGCAGCCCTTGGCAATCAGATTCCTCTCTCCATCTGCCTTCCTTCCATTCCTTCCCAAGCTCCCCCACTTCTGTTTTCTCCCTGGCTTTATTTCCCTAGTCTTTTTCTTTTCTCTCTTAACACTGACCTTGATATCTGATCTAGAAGGTATGTGATCTCTCATTTAAAATTGCCTCCAAAAACAATTCCAGTAGAAAACCCAACTTCCCCTCCCTTTAGGTAGAGAGGCTTCCTCTTTACAAATACAGTGTCTTGTTCTTATCCCCTGGATTTGTGGGAAAAGTTTCAAATTCCATTGAGGGGAAGGTTATTCCCTTAAATATTTGTTTTGTTACACTGGGTTGATAGAAAGTTAGAAGGAATCATAAATTCCCTTATAAATCTCTTAATAGGATACAATTAGAGCAGTTCAAACAGTCCCTATTTTGCCATACTCTCAGAAACAGATTGTGAAGGAGTTCAGGACATACCATCCCCAAATATGCTGCTTTGGCATCTTGACTACTTTGAGTTAAAGGCACTTGGAAATCAGCAGGTACAAGAAGGGCACTCTGACCTCCCCTTTTCTTCCAGAAAGCAGAAGATGAAACTCCCATTTAAGAGATGCCCTCCCTATACCAGGAGGAAAGAAGCATTCTTATTACCAGAGATGTGGAGTCGAGAAATCTGTACAAACAGACCTTGTCAAAATAACTCTTATCTTCCTTTAGTCTACCCATATATTTTAGTTACTTTTCTACAACTTGCTATTATTTTTTAACCTGGTATATAAGCACTTAGACCTAGCTGTTACTGAGTCCAGCTCATACTGCTTGCCACATGCCAACAAAGTGCTGGGACAAGGAATAGCGACTTTATTTGGAAAGCCAGCAGACCAAGAAGATGGTGAGCTTGTGTCCCAAAGAGCCATCTTACTTGAGCTAGAACTCAGGCTTCTTTTATACTAAAAAGGGTGTGGCTGGTTGTCGCAAACTTCTTGGTGCAGGAATCCTTTGTTCTTGTAGCACTCCATGTAGGTCTGGTCAGGATGTTCCTATAAACCTCCAACAAGACAATTGTTATTTTCTGTTCTGAAACTTTTTACCTCTGTATGAATGGAAAGTTGTTATACCTTTAAAGGGCAGAGCTTTGAGAATGGCCTATCATGTATATTTCAGGCTATAGACAACACTCTATAGCAGAATGTTGTCGGCAGAGACAGCATGACTAAGCACAGGCAACAGAGCACAAAGGTTAGAGCTAAAGAAATAGATCCAATATGGAGTCAGGTTTGTTCTTCTCTGTTACATAGCCACTTCTTTGGGTCTTCATTTTTCTTGTGAAGACTCCCATGTACATATGAAAGTTACTAAATAAAATTTGTATGTTTTTCTCCTGTTAATGTCTTATGTCAGTTTAGTTTTTAGGCTCAGCGGAAGACCCTAAGAAGGTAAAGAAGAAATTTTTCCTCCCTCACAGTGGAACAATCCTGGGTAGAGGAAAGGAATATAGAGTCAGATGGTTTGGAATTCAAATTTTGATTCTACCCCTTGGTATTTATTGCTCTTGAAGAAGTAGCAATGTTTTCTGAGGCTACGCTTATATCACTGGTTATGATCAGGTGGTGGCGAATTTTGGAGATAAATCCTTCCGTGTGAAAGGAGCTTTATTAGCATATGGCCTCCCTGGCCCCCAGCATCGCTCCAGGGGAGGAGTGGCTTACCGATGGATGGATCAGGGAGAGGAACTGGGCCTGCTCAATTCAAGCCGTTCTCTCCTTGCCCTCCTAGCCCCCCATGAGTGGTGGGTAAATCGGACTAATGCCAGGGCTCAACACTTCTAGCCATATTCTCTCACTAAACACTCATCAGTAATGAAAGTGGTATTTCAATCTTCTTCTGGCTTAACTGCTTTTTAATTGATTCTGATCTCTCACCAGGAAGATTTATCGAGTCTCAAATTCTAGAAGAGAGTCAATATATTTTTAAGTGACCAGTTCTCAGAAGTGCTTAACAAATGTTAGTTTTCTCTCTCTCACTCTCTGCCTTTCAGTTGATTATTCTCCCAAGTCCTACAATCAGTGGGTCCTGACATATGTCTAAATCAATCTTTTCTCCCACAGCCTGTTTCCTCTTGTTCAGTGTTCAGAGAAAATAAACGGATGGTGGAAGGAGAACAGCTGGTGGCAATTTCTTTGAAGTTTTTTAATCAGAAAATTCCCTGGTTTATTTCATTTGGCTTCTTCCTAGGGCATGACTGTTTAGGCTGAACATTTAAACATCTTTCTCAAAGCTTCCACTAAAGATTTGCAACCCAAAGGGTATGAACTTATAAACTAAAAATGTTAGTGGGAATGAAAGGTAAACCTTAAAAACAGCTAAAATAAAGATCTTACAATGTATTAAACCCTGCCTTTACATAGGCTTAGGAAACTAGATATACTTGTCCTTGGGGATCATTGTACTAATGACACATCCCTGCATTCCAGTACACTGAGGGGACAAGCAAATGAATAACAGTTGTTACTGTATCACTGGAATGTTGTTTCCAGAGTTATTCTTATGCCATAGATGAAACTTAAATTATTCACACTGCTTTGGTTTAACTTTTTGTCTTAATTTAAATGCTTGTCACCTCTATAAATTTAATTTATGCATAGTCTGACTATATTTAGGTCAAGTGAAATAAAGAAGTGATAGGAAAAGCCCTACAGATGAGGATTAAACAGATTTCTTATTTGGATTGATCAACTTGATTGTAGTGGCTCATATTTCTTCTATAACTGTTACTACCTAGTTTCCTTTTTACAGCTACAAACTCAGTGAGGAACGAGCAGAAAAAAATAAAGTCACACAGGGATACCAAGTATTAAAAATTCCTATGTTTGAATGTTCTCTCCCTCCACTTAAGTTTTAGCCCCTCCAATACAGTCTTTACAGTTTACAAAGTGATTTTTCTAAGTATTAATCTGTTTATGTCACTCTCTGGCTTAAAGGTGTTCAGCGACTTCCTGTCTCCAGCAGGGTCAAGTTCCAGTTGGTTAGCTTTGCATAGAAAACTATGCAGGAACTAACCTTCTCTCATCACCACATCGTCCCCCAAACTTGATACTGTCAAAGTATTTGTGTTTCATTGTGTTCGTTGTGAGGAAGAGAAACATCCTTGGTTTCCTTCATTGGTAGGGTTTATGGTGAGGATGTGTGGGGAAGTACGAGAAGTCTCACAGTCTTTCAGCCAGCCTCTCAGGGTGCAAGGACTGTCATCCCAGAACAGCCCAGTTCACTCAACAGCAACTCCATAATGAGATCCTTAGAAAAGGGCAACCATGATCTCTCTTATAAGTTTCTCTGTCTCTACCTTTCTTTCTACTTGATTGTTCTTCCTGCTCTTTTCCTGACTGCCTTTGCCAGGGTCTCTATCTTGTTTTGTTACTGTCTGCATGTGACCACAGAAGAGCAGTGTAGAAGTGATAAATGGGCAACCTCTCCTGGGCGACTTGGACAGGGGCCTTTCCCTAAAGATCTCTGGATTTTGTTCCTTGATAATGAGACTCAAAGGAGGAGATTGATGAGCTCCCTTCCAAGGAACTTGTGACCAGGCACTGGACCAGGTACCTAGAAGGTCCTGATGGGCAGCTCTGCTAGGGTCCACATGATGACTCTGACTTCTCTGTGACTGACACAAGTGCCATTCCTTCCTCCCTTCCCAGTGAGTCTTGAGATGAATTGGAGAGCCCCACCAACCTTTACTCAGAACTCTTAGCTTTAAAAATAAACAGAAGCAGGGATAAGACTGGGGTCCCTCTGTCCCTAGAGAAGACCCGAGTTCCTATGCCAAGGTCAGAGTTCAATGGGGAGGTGGGAGGAAAATTGTATTTCTTGGGTCTCTCAGATATTGGTTCATAGGTGACCGTGATCCCCACAACTCTTGCCACCAGGATGAGGGGGAAACAGATGCTGCTCTTTGGTTTTCAGTCTGAGACCACCATCACCGAGACCCTTGCCTAGACTTCGCTAGCATGGGTACTTTTTGGGTCCCTACAACCTCCATTGTTGTGACCTCCACTGCTAAGTATATTATTAGTATACATGTATTGTCTATGTCACTCTGGCCCGCCTTCACCCCCAACTCCTGACTGGAATTGCTGTAGTTAGGGCCACCTTAGTGGGGTAAGTAGAAGATCCTGAGCCTACATGACTATCATTGCCTGGTGGCATTTTCTCCTCAAAACAATATTGGTTGCTTCCTGGGGGTGAAAAAGAAATAATGGCCTTCATTGCCAAACTTAAGGGAGCCAAAGGGAAACTATTTTTCCATTTAATAGTTCTGTCTGGCCTGTGTTCAAGGCCTTGGTGCTGCCCTTTGTGCTGGTGAAACTGACATTGTGACTGTCACAGAGACTATTGGTCAAGCCAAGGGATGTTGGTATGTGGCAGTTTATATGTCAAATGCAATTTTAAACCATCATTTTCCATCCAGATGATCAGGATCAATTTGCCTTTATATGGTTGGAATGGGTTGTAATAGGCCTTTAATGTCCTCACATAAGGCTACACAAACTCGTTGGCTACCTGTGCTATGATCTAGAAAAAGTCCTATTCCCTGAGGGAGCATTGGCCTTCTACTATATTGGCTTTCTGGTGGGCCCAGACAAGGGCACTGCCCACTAGGGGCTGGACACCCTGTTGACCCATATGCAGCAACACAGCTGAGCCATTAATACAGACAAAATAGGAGGACATAGCCCACAAGTGATATTCCTGGGTATAATCTGGGAAGGGACACAATATCTCATTACAGAGGAGATAATTACAAAGCTTTTGGCCCTCTCTCCCCCCAAAATAAAACTCAATAATTGAAGGGTCTATTTGGCTACTGAAGTTCTCACACACCCCACAGATTTTTTTTTAATACAGCAGGTTCTTATTAGTTATCTATTTTATACATATTAGTGTATATACGTCAATCCCAATCTCCCAATTCATCCCACCACCACCACCACCGCTTTCCCCCCTTCGTGTCCATATGTTTGTTCTCTACATCTGTGTCTCTATTTCTGCCTTGCATACCGGTTCATCTGTACCATTTTTCTAGATTCCATATATATGCGTTAATATATGATATATTTTTTCTCTTTCTGACTTGCTTCACTCTGTATGAGAGTCTCTAGATTTATCCATGTCTCAACAAATGACCCAATTTCGTTGCTTTTTATGACTGAGTAATATTCCATTATATATATATACCACATCTTTATCCATTCATCTGTCAGTGGGCATTTAGTTTGCTTCCATGACCTGGCTATTGTAAACAGTGCTGCAATGAACATTGGGGTGCATGTGTCTTTTTTTTTTTTTTTAAATACTCCTCCCTTTTCTTTTTCTTTTTTTTTTTTAGATGTTAGGGGTAGGAATTTATTTATTTATTTTTTCTGTGTTGGGTCTTCATTTTTGTGCAAGGGCTTTCTTTAGTTGTGGCAAGCGGGGGTCACTCTTCATCGCGGTGCATGGGCCTCTCACTATCGCGGCCTCTTGTTGCGGAGCACAGGCTCCAGATGCGCAGGCTCAGTAGTTGTGGCTCACAGGCCCAGCTGCTCTGCGGCATGTGGGATCCTCCGAGACCAGGGCTCGAACCTGCGTCCCCTGCACAGGCAGGCAGACTCTCAACCACTGCGCCACCAGAGAAGCCCCCCATTTGTTTATTTTTGTTTTTATTTCCATTACTCCAGGAGGTGGATCAAAAAAGATCTTGCTGTGATTTATGTCAAAGAGTTTTCTTCCTATGTTTTCCTCTGAAGTTTATACTGTCCGGTCTTACATTTAGGTTTTTAATCCATTTTGAGTTTATTTTTGTGTGTGGTGTTAGGGAGTGTTCTAATTTCATTCTTTTACATGTAGCTGTCCAGTTTTCCCAGCACCACTTATTGAAGAGACTGTCTTTTTTCCATCATATATCCTTGCCTCCTTTGTCATAGATTAGTTGACCATAGGTGCATGGGTTTATCTCTGGGCTTTGTATCCTGTTCCATTGATCTATGTTTCTGTTTTTGTGCCAGTACCATATTGTCTTGATTACTGTAGCTATGTAGTATAGTCTGAAGTCAGGGAGTCTGATTCCTCCAGCTCCGTTTTTTTCCCTCAAGATTGCTTTGGCTATTTGGAGTCTTTTGTGTCTTCATACAAATTTTAAGTTTTTTTTTTCTAGTTCTGTAAAAAATGCCATTGGTATTTTGATAGTGATTGCATTGAATCTGTAGATTGCTTTGGGTAGTATAATCATTTTCACAATATTGATTCTCCCAATCCAAGAACATGGTATATCTCTCCATCTGTTTATGTCATCTTTGATTTCTTTCATCATGTCTTACATACAGGTCTTTTGTCTCCCTAGGTAGGTTTATTCCTGGGTATTTTATTCTTTTTGTTAAAGAGTGTTTCCTTAATTTCTCTTTCAGATTTTTCATCATTAGTATATAGGAATGCAAGAGATTCCTGTGCATTAATTTTGTATCCTGCAACTTTACGAAATTCATTGATTAGCTCTAGTAGTTTTCTGATGGCATCTTTAGGATTCTCTATGTATAGTATCATGTCATATGCAAACAGTGACAGTTTTACTTCTTTTCCAATTTGTATTCCTTTCATTTCTTTTTCTTCTCTGATTACCATGGCTAGGACTTCCAAAACTATGTTGAATAATAGTGGTGAGAGTGGACATCCTTGTCTTGTTCCTGATCTTAGAGGAAATGCTTTCAGTTTTTCACCATTGAGAATGATGTTTGCTGTAGGTTTGTCGTATATGGCCTTTGTTATGTTGACATCGGTTCCCTCTCTGCCCACTCTGTGGAGAGTTTTTATCATAAATGGGTATTGAATTTTGTCAAAAGCTTTTTCTGCATCTATTGAGATGATCATATGGTTTTTATTCTTCAGTTTGTTGATCTGGTGTATCACACTGATTGATTTGCATATACTGAAGAATTTTTGCATCCCTAGGATAAATCCCACTTGATCATGGTGTATGAACCTTTTAACGTGTTGTTGGATTCTGTTTGCTAGTATTTTGTTGAGGATATTTGCATCTGTATTCATCAGTGATATTAGTCTGTAATTTTCTTTTTTTGTAGCATCTTTGTCTGGTTTTGGTATCAGGGTAATGGTGGCCTCGTAGAATGAGTTTGGGAGTGTTTCTTACTCTGAAATTTTTTGAAAGAGTTTGAGAAGGATGGGTGTTAGCTCTTCTCTAAATAGAGAAGAATTGTAGAACTGAAGAATGGTAGAATTCACCTGTGAAGCCATCTGGTCCTGGACTTTTGTTTGTTGGAAGATTTTTAATCACAGTTTCAATTTCATTACTTGTGATTGGTCTGTTCATATTGTCTGTTTATTCCTGGTTCAGTCTTAGAAAGTTATACCTTTCTAAAAACTTGTCCTTTCTTCCTGTTTGTCCATTTTATTGGCATAGAGTTGCTTGTAGTAGTCTCTTAGGATGCTTTGTATTTCTGCAGTGTCCGTTGTAACCTCTCCTTTTTAATTTCTAATTTTATTGATTTGAGTCCTCTCCCTCTTTTTCTTGATTAATCTGGCTAAAGGTTTATCACCTTTTCTTATCTTCTCAAAGAAGCAGCTTTTAGTTTTATTGATCTTTGTTACTGTTTTCTTTATTTGTATTTAATTTATTTCTGCTCTGATCTCTATGATTTCTTTCCTTCTACTAACTTTTGGGGTTTTTTTGTTCCTCTTTCTCTAGTTCCTTTAGGTGTAAGGTTAGATTGTTTATTTGAGATTTTTCTTGTTTCTTGAGGTAGGGTTTTATTGCTATAAACTTCCTTCTTAGGACTGCATTTGCTGCATCCCATTGGTTTTGGATCGTCGTGTTTTTGTTGTCATTTGTCTCTAGGTATTTTTTGATTTCCTCTTTGATTTCCTCAGTGATCTCTTGGTTATTTTGTAATGTATTGCTAGCCCCCATGTGTTTGTGTTTTTTATGTTTTTTTTTCCTGTAATTGATTTCTAATCTCATAGCATTGTGGTCAGAAAAGATGCTTGATATGATTTCAATTTTCTTAAATTTACCGAAGCTTGATTTTTGACTCAAGGTGTTACCTATCCTGTAGAATGTTCTGTGTGCACTTGAGAAGAAAGTGTAGTCTGCTGTTTTTGGATGGAATGTCCTATAAATATCAATTAAATCTCTGTGGTCTATTGTGTCATTTAAAGCTTGTGTTTCCTTATTAATTTTCTGTCTGAATGATCTGTCCATTGGTGTAAGTGAGGTGTTAAAGTCCCCCAGTATTATTTTGTTCCTGTCAATTTCCCGTTTTATAGCTCCTTTTTTTTTTTTTGTGGTACGCGGGCCTCTCACTGTTGTGGCCTCTCCCATTGTGGAGCACAGGCTCTGGACGCGCAGGCTCAGCGGCCATGGCTCACGGGCCCAGCCGCTCCGCGGCATGTGGGATCTTCCCGGACCGGGGCACGAACCCGTGTCCCCTGCATCGGCAGGTGGACTCTCAACCACTGCGCCACCAGGGAAGCCCCTCCTTTTTTTTTTTTTATAATTGTTATATCTTCTTCTTGGATTGATCCCTTGATCATTATGTAGTGTCCTTCCTTGTCTCTTGTAAAAGTTTTTATTTTAAAGTCTATTTTATCTGATATGAGTATTGCTACTCCAGCTTTCTTTCGATTTCCATTTGAATGGAATATCTTTTTCATCCCCTCACTTTCCATCCGTATGTGTCCCTAGGTCTGAAGTGGGTCTCTTGTAGACAGCATATAGATGGGTCTTGTTTTAGTATCTATTCAGTGAGCCTGTGTCTTTTGTTTAGAGCATTTAATCCTTTCACACTTAAGGTAGTTATCGATATGTATGTTCCTATTACCATTTTCTTAATTGATTTGGGTGTGTTTTTTTTTTTTTTTTTTCTTTTTGCAGTATGCGGGCCTCTCACTCTTGTGGCCTCTCCCGTTGCGGAGCACAGGCTCCGGATGCGCAGGCCCAGCGGCCATGGCTCACGGGCCCAGCCGCTCCGCGGCATATGGGATCCTCCCAGACCGGGGCATGAACCCGTATCCCCTGCATCGGCAGGCGGACTCTCAACCACTGCGCCACCAGGGAGGCCCTGGGTGTGTTTTTGTAGGTCCTTTTCTTCTCTTGTGTTTCCCACTTAGAGAAGTTCCTTTAGCATTTGTTGTAGAGCTGGTTTGGTGGTGCTGAATTCTCTTAGCTTTTGCTTGCCTGCAAAGCTTTTGATTTCTCTGTTGAATGTGAATGACATCCTTGCTAGGTAGTGTAATCTTGGTTGTAGATTCTTCCCTTTTATCACTTTAAATACATCGTGCCACTCCCTTCTGGCTTGTAGAGTTTTTGCTGAGAAATCAGCTGTTAACCTTATGGCAGTTCCCTTGTATGTTTGTCATTTTTCCCTTGTTGCTTTTAATAATTTTTCTTTGTTTTTATCTTGCACTTTTTTTTTTTTTTTTTTTTTTTTTTTTTTTGTTACGCAGGCCTCTCACTGTTGTGGCCTCTCCCCTTGTGGAGCACAGGCTCTGGACGCACAGGCTCAATGGCCATGGCTCACAGGCCCAGCCGCTCCGCGGCATGTGGGATCTTCCCAGACCGGGGCACGAACCCGTATCCCCTGCATCGGCAGGCAGACTCTCAACCACTGCGCCACCAGGGAAGCCCAATTTTTCTTTGTTTTTAATTTTTGTCAGTTTGATTACTGTCTGTCTCACTGTGTTTCTCCTTGGGTTTCTCCTGCCTTGGAGTCTCTGCACTTCCTTGACTTGGGTGGCTATTTTCTTTCCCATGGTAGGGGAAGTTTTCAACTATAATCTCTTCACATATTTTCTTGCGTCTTTTCTCTCTCTCTTCTCCTTCTGGGACCCCCATGAGGTAGATGTTTGGTGTGTTTAATGTTTTCCCAGAGGTCTCTTAGGCTGTCTTCATTTCTTTTCATTCTTTTTTGTTTATTCTCTGTTACGGCAGTGAATTCCACCATTTTGTCTTCCAGGTCACTTATCTATTCTTCTACCTCAGTTATTCTGCTATTGATTCCTTCTAGTTTATTTTTCATTTGAGCTATTGTATTGTTCATCTGTGTTTGATTTTTAATTCTTCTAGGTGTTTGTTAAACATTTCTTGCATCTCCTCGATCTTTGCCTCCATTCTTTTTCCGAGGTCCTGGATCATCTTCACTATCATTACTCTGAATTCTTTTTTCTGGAAGGTTGCCTATTTCCACTTCATTTAATTGTTTTCCTGGGGTTTTGTTTTGTTCCTTATTCTGGCACATAGTCCTCTGCCTTTTCATTTTGTCTCTCTTTCTGTGAATGTGGTTTTCCTTCCACAGGCTGCAGGATTGTAGTTCTTTTTGCTTCTGCTGTCTGCCCTCTGGTCCACCCCACAGATTTTGATGGCAGTTTCCTAGGTCACATCAGACCTCTTGTCCAGTTCAGAGGGTTCTGATGGATCTTGACTGCATTTGAAACTTTTTAGGTGTTTAACCCAGCCATCCCCGTATGACTCAGGCTACATATTCCAGACCCTAAAAGACCATATTTATTTTCTGTTTAGGTTCCTTAAGCACATTGCATTTGCTCTGGCTTTTCTGCCCAAGCTACACATCAGTGGCCTAATCATGGGGCATGTGATTGACTCTCCATGCTCCATAAAATTCCCAAGCCACAGGGTGGAACATTTTAATGCATAATTAAAGGATGAGCTTAAATGGCTGATGGGTGGGGACAAGATAACCCCTGCCTGGATCACACATTTCAGGCAAGCAGTCTGGGGTCTCAGTGTTGTGATTTCTATAAAAGGTACTTCTCATTTGCATTGCCTGTTTGACCATCCATTTCCTTCAATTGTGTACCTTTGTTTTGTAATTTGACACCTCACTCTCTATGGGGGACCCTATAAAGGCCTTTCACCTCGATTGTCTTTTTCTGAAGGGATCACGTTGGCTATTAAGCAGCAAGGGATGGAAGGCAGTAACTTCCTTCTTCGTTTACTCTACAGGTGCAGAGAATGTTATTTGGTTTTTGTTTTTTCCAACAAATACTTAAAAATTAATGACCATCAATTTGAGGTGTTGAGTTCAACATTTTCTTTAATGTACCTTTGTTTTTTGCTCTGCGTAGCCCAATGAGATAGATATCTGTATATAAAATAGAAATTTTTACTGAACCACAAGGAAATCCAAGCCAGAAGATTTGGGTTCACTACCCTGGTGATTGGATTAAGGGTGCTATCCTTGTCTCTGGTACTGGACAGATTGCCAACATCACAGTTGATGGGGAGGAATCCCCCCAACTGGTAGGACTTGCACTTCTTGGGATCCAAGATATCCCAGATATGGTAGAGAGAGGGGAAGGAGATAGGTATCTCTCTCACAGGGGAGATTTTGTGGCTCCTGCTTCACCAGATTCACTGATAATGTATGTCACAGGCAGTTGCTGCTGTTCTGAATTTGATGAACTCTTGGATATGTTACCTACCACTCAATCTTACAGATAAACATCTGATTGCTGTGCTACTCAGTACAGCAAATGGATATTTCTCTATCTGTGGAACATTCTGATACCTCAAGTACCCAACTGTTAATCTAGACCTGATACATTGCTGCAGTTAGACTCTGACACAGCAAGAGTGAAATGCTTCCCTAAATGTCAACTTGCTCCTGTCAAAGATGGAGGCAACTGGGACATCTGTAGGAGGGGTTGCAGGATCCACTCTTAGGGCTATTTTGGCCATGATGATGATGGTTTTCTCCTCCTCTACACTCATCCCCACCATTACTCAGGGGCATTGGCAGGTAGTATTACTGACTCTCTGCTTCTGTGTACCCTCTGGGAGGTTATTCCCACTGTCCAGGTCACCCTATTAGAAAAGGTTTGCACAACCTGTCCTTGGTTTTGCTGTTTTTATCTATTGTTTTTCTGTTCCCAATTTCATCTATTTCCACTCTTGTCTTTATTATTTCTTTCCTTCTGCTTGCTTTGAATTTAGTTTGCTCTTCTTTTTATAGTTTCCTGAGGCGAAAAGTTAAGCTATTGATGTAAGATCTTTTAAATTTATTATAATGAGATCTTTATTATTTATTTATTTTTTTTGTGGTACGTGGGCCTCTCACTGTTGTGGCCTCTCCCGTTGCAGAGCACCCGGTCTGGACGCGCAGGCTCAGCGGCCATGACTCACGGGCCCAGCTGCTCCGCAGCATGAGGGATCTTCCCAGACCGGGGCACGAACCCGTGTCCCCTGCATCGGCAGGCGGACTCTCAACCACTGCGCCACCAGGGAAGCCCTAATTTTTAAATATAATATTTTTAAAGCTCTACACTTCTCTTTATGTACTGTTTTAGCTGCATCCCATAAGTTTGGTACATTGTGTTTTTGTTTTCATTTATCTTAAATTATCTTCTAATTTTAAATCAGAGTTTTTATTTCTTCTTTGTGATTCTTTTTCTTGTAATTTCTTCTTTAACCCATTGATTAATTAGCAGTATGTTGCTTAATTTCTACATATTTGTAAATTTCCCAAATTTCTTCTTATTATTGATTTCTAATTCCATTCTATTGTGACTGGAGAACATACTTTGTATAGTTTTAATCCTTTTAAATTTATTAAGACTCTTGTATATCCTAGAATAAGGAATATCCTAGAGAATGTTTTGTGTGCACTTGAGAAGAATATGTATTCCTTAGTTTTTGGATGGAGTGTTCTCTATATATCTGTTAGGTCTAATTGGCTTATAGTGTTATTTAAGGATACTATTTCCTTATTGATCTTCTGTCTAATTCTATCCATTATTGAAGTTGTGCATTGAGGTCTCCAGCTATTATTGTTGAATTATGTATTTTTTCCCTTTAATTCCATTGTGTATTTGAAGGGCTGTATTGTTAGACACATATATGTGTATGTCTTTCTGATGGATTGATTTTTTTGATGTTATTAGAAAATATCCTTTACCATGAATAACAATTTTTGTCTTAAAGTCCATTTTATGGACTTTGTGAGTAGAGCCATTCCTTTTCTGTTTTGGTTACTGTCGCATGGTTTATTTATTTATTTTTTTAAAGAAGATACAAACCTATTTTTCCCCCTCCAGTGCCTGCTCGGTTTCTGGTTTTCACAGCTACTATAATTGTGAGTCTGTTGGTTTTTATGGCTACTGTGAAAATGGGGAGAGGAGAATGGGAATAGGGTGAGTTAAAATGCTAAAAAGCCTACTGTTCCTCCTGATATTCAGTGTTTTTCCTTGAATAAATTCTTCTCATATTGTTGCAAGCTTTCAGTTCATTTCCAGAGTTCTGAAAATGTTGATTTTAAAAAATGCTGACAGTGTTCTCATTACTTTTAGAGAAGAGCAGATTTTTTGAGATCCGTACTCTGTCATTTGGGAAGTCCTCTTCAGCAGACTTTTTTTTTTTTTTTTAATAGTCTGGATGTGTTATTTTTAGAGCTATCTCATCTTTCAGATGATTACATTGATACAAGGAAAACAATAGGGCTTTGTTTTCCAGTTTACATATTGTTTATATGCTGTTGAATTAACCATTTCCAGGAATTACTCTGAACTTTATGATAACATACATTGAGTTTGAGATATTAAAATTGATCTGCCCTTGGTCACAAAGTAACAGACATGAGATAATGTTTCTCTATTTCTGTGCAACATGCATGGCTTCTCATCAGTCTCTGCTACTAAAGATGAAAAATGGCCAGCCCCATAAAGCAGTTCTCCCTTATTCTCCAATGAGAGATGGACCCCCCCTTCCAACACAACCTTCCCCCATTTCCTCTTCCTAGGTAATACGTATTTACCAGCCTTCCAGAGCTAATTGCTTTAGTTTTCCTGTTCAAACGAGGGACTTGAAAAGCGAATATATCAAGTAAGGTAGATAAAAAGGAAGTGCCAAGAAAAGTAAGTGGGGCAAAAAATATTGAGATAATTTAGATTTCTGTGATATCTCTCAAATTATTCGGATCACTGCTTATTCCACTTATGTTGAAGGCTAAGTCTATGTAAAATCTCTCTCTCTCTTAACCAAGGGTATAACTTGGTCTTTCCAAATAGAAAAGTAGAAATACTTTTGAAAATGAATCAATCAAAATTTCAAATTATTGCATTAGATGAATTTAAATGAAAGCTTCTCTAGAAAGCCCCATCATGGAATTGCCAGTGAAAGCAGCAGGAGGTGCCAAGCTGTTTGAGAAGACCTCAGGCATATTTAGACTTATTTGGCATTGGTATTTGTTTCTAATCACTCTGGGAAGTGGTGTAGTGGAAAATAAATCTGAGAGGAAGTGTGCCAGAACAGCCAAGGGAGACTCTGGGAACAATCAAAGCAGGCTAAGCTGCATAGTTTCTGATATACCTTCAGGACACTCCATACTCCTTCTCTGAGCTATAACTTAACAAAAGAGGGGGACTGTTTTCTTCCACTTCAGATTTTATGTTGGTTTGGAGATAGATTATCTCCACCAGCATTTAAAATGCCTCATGTGCAAAAGATGCAAGGGAGTGGTTATCACTGGGTTATTGTGTATCTGTGCATTGTCAAGGAGAAATTTCCCTAACTGTGGTAAAGGTTCCAAGGCTTGGGTTTGATGAAGGATATAAGAACAATGATTTGAAGGGGGAATGAAGACCATTTACCAATATACTAGTCATGTGGCTGTTGATCCTTTAAATTGTTCCCAGAAAAGATGCTTTTAATATTTTAAAAAATCATTTAAAATTGGTTTTAGAAGAACTGTTAAGATATCAGGTAGATTACTTTAATTTACCTAATAATATCATTCAAAGTTGCATAGGTTTTTTAGTTTTGTCCCAAAAATATAGATTTAAAAAGCTATAATTGTTTTGATATCTATGTACTGATACTGTCTGCTGTGTAGCAGAATGAAATGAGTCTGGGTCACACTTGGTTGAAAATATCATTCTATTTCTTCTTTACCATGACTCTTTGAACAAGTTATTTAACCTTCTGAATCTTAATTTCTCTTCTTTTAATCTGTATGTTTTAAGGACTAAATTATATTAAATGAAAGTATTAGTATTAGTTTAGTTCTTGACATACAGTAGGCACTTTATAAAAGTTATTTTGAATCTGAATCTAATCTCTATCACTCTTCCCTCCTCTTCTCCATGGACTATCTAAATGCCAAGTGGAAATCCTTTTCTAAATCATCTTTGTAATAGCAGGATTATTAAATGGCCTTATTTACCACCAGTTTTGTTTAGGAAGCACACTTCTTCCTCCAGCCCTTTGAAAAAGTAAGAAGAGTAGAAATGCGCATATATCCAATCTATACTAAGTTTTGGGAGTTAAGAAGACAAATATTTATTGGCATCTAACTCATATTGTTGACACATGCCTAGACCATGGCAGACTGTTCCATAAATAGTCTGCTTATGACTGGCTCAGCTTCAGGCTCCTTGTACATTGCTGATGGGGGAAGAACATTCTTTCTACAAGCCCCAGCTTTCCATGTGGGAGAATTTCCATGACAGTAAAACCGGTGTTTTATTGCACCCTCTAGTGAGATATCCCTGGGTGTTTTATCAAACCATCCTCTCCCTCAGTGCTCCCAAAGTGACTGGTGACTTTGGAAAGAGTAATTTTGCATATATAGCCTAATTATGTCCTTTTCTATGGATTTTCCTACAGCGAGCACATATTCTGTCATTCATTTCCATTCCAGACTCTAACCCTGTTGAGGAGGTTTACCGCCTTCAGCACTGCCTGTGACTGTTTAATTTGGGAAGCCAGTATTAGGAAGCTCATGATTACTGAACACCTAAGCCACATTCCCCAACCATTAATAATGAAATGGGTATTTTTTTTCCTCCTGCCTAAGTCCTGCTTCTATCTCTCAATTATTTCTGAAGTTGGGAGAGGAAAAGATGATTTCATTTATTAGCTTTCTAAAACCCCAGTATACATTTAATCACATGTGCTAGCCTCTATATGTATAAAGGCAGATTTCAGACTATCACCCTCAATCTATCTCTGTTATTTCCATATATTTCCAAGACATTGCCTCAAAACGTCCATACTCTAGATGTAGCTGTCACTTGGTGCCCAGTCTTTGTATTCTTATATTCTAGCTCCTATGTATATAGATTTGCTCCCCGAGAAGGCTCATTATTGCCACTTTATGTTATGAGGACACTAGTTTATTCCAGGAAAAATATCTTCAGATGTGTCTCAAGCTGCAGTCCTTGAGTTGCCAACATGTCATAGGATTCCAGGCAGCAGTGGGAAGAATGGCTTCTTCCTCAATTCCATGCCTCAACTTTTGAAAAATTTAAGTCCCAGAGAACCTCTTCTTGGGTCCGATGTCTTACAGAATCTTTCATGTCAAAGAGTTTAATCATTTTTGAACCCCACTTCACTAATCGTAGGGTCTTAAACATAAAACAAGAGTTCTACTGGGAACAGACATCATAGTACCCCTGCCACCTTCTCCTTTCTTAGTATTAGACTTGAACCACAAGCTCCCTTCTCGTCTTCTACTTACAAAACAGAAGCACCTATGTATATCACTTACTGCACATATGTACCTTGGGTGTGGGTGTTAGAGTGAGGGTTGATGAATGATACAACACATGAACTCCAATTTAGCCTATGTTAAACCATAGATTACGTATTTTACTTGTTACTTCTTTCCAGTGTTCCCACTAAGCACTATTGGATGTCTGCTACTATTTTTGAAGACAAGTTGTATATGTCTGTATCTCTATAACCTGATATATATTTTTAAAAATGTATACAAAGAGGCACAATATGTCAGTAATTTGATTTTCTATATTTACCATTTCTTAGCCAAGTGAATTTTGGTCAAAATTATCCTGTAAAAATAATAATATTTGTTTCATTAATAGGTAAGTAGAGAGCCACAAAACACATTCTTGCTCTCCTGGTTAGGTGCAGGTGTTTGGAGGCATCCCAAACCTCAGATTTTGCAATCCAAAAAGGATCAGAGACCTAAAATTACACCCCCTTTTTCCCTTTGACTGACTTCCTTTAATTCATGAAATTGGTTTCTTGTGAGTCTGAGAACTTGCTTTAAGGTGGGGTGTGTATGCACCCAGGAGTGAGAATGAGAGACATGAGCAGAACAATGAAGAGAGAGCATGACCTAAATGTCTGGAAAGTAATTGCTAATCCTTGAGTTTCTCATTGGCATGAAAAATAGTTAAAATGACTCTTATAGATTAGCCCTTCCCCAACTATTGGCTACATACAAATAAAGTAGTTTTCAAGTAAAATGAAAAACACAAGAGAAAAAAATCTCATCCTAAAGTATGCCCACATTTTCCAATAGATTTTAAAATGACAACTAAAAGTATTTTGCAATTATTTGCATATTTTACATTGGAAATATGATGGAAAACGCAATTTCTGGAAAACAAAATAAAGTGCAGAAGTATGTTCTTTACCATGGATAAATATTTATTTAACCTTCTCTCTCCCTCTCTCTCCTTCTCTCTCTCTCTCTCACACTCTTTTTTTTGGCCTGGAATTTCAGTAGGGACAGTGAAAAGCTTATGGAAATGGAAGTCAGAATATCTCCAGTAATTGAGAGGGAAGAAGGGGCAAACACAAGTTGATAAATAGATTTTGAGGGATTCTCCAGTAAGGTATCACAAACCAAGTTAAAAATATATCAACACACAATTGGTTTTATTACGGCTGGTGTTTGAACTAGTAAATATTAATTAAGCCCCTGTTATGAGCAAGCTATTTTACTGAGCACTATGGTAGATAGAAAAATGTTAAAATGCAGTCAATATCTGTAAGATCATAATCTACAACAGTCGTTTATAAACCTTTGAATAAAGATAAGCATATAGGTTGTATTCTATTATACTATAGATGTATGAGTTATTTCAAAGTAACACATTAGTAATTGACAAATAAATAGTAAAAATAACAAATGCTTAAGAGGAGATATAAGGAAAAAAGATACCACTGCGTTCTGTTAAGATAATTCTAATAATATCCACCATTACTCAGTACTTACCATGTGCCAGGCAATGTTCTAAGGACTTCACATGTGTTAACTCATTTTATTCATATGATAACCCTATGAGGTGGAAGTAATTACTATCATTCTATTTTACACCTGAAGAAATTGAGGCCAGAGAGGTTGAGTAATTTGCCTAAGGCAGTGGAGGAGACAGAATTTCAACTCCACTGTCTACCTCCAGAGACCATGTCCTTACTTACTGCTCAGGACTCTGTATGAAGGGTTTTAGTTGCTGATCCTTCAAATTCATGTGACCTGGATACACACAAGCAGTTTACTTCTAAAACAACTACGAATATGAAATGCATAGGACAAATCATACATTATCTAAATTAGTTTTAAATGTACATTTTTGAAGAAAATCAATGGCTAGCCAAGGTCATTTGCTCATTTATGACTATTGCCCATTCCTTTACTCTCTAACTATATCTAAGGGCTTCTGGGGGGGGGCGGGGATATACTTGAGTAATCTCTTGGGGTTGGATGGTGAGATCTTAGGAACATCTCAACAACACAAGACAACTGCTAAATTGTTAAACTTGAGCCAGGAAGGAACATTTTACTTTTCTTGAGGTGGATGGGAAGGAAAATGAGAAGGAAGAGGAAGCCAGTGAGAAGCAAGAGCAGTTAGTGGGAAGGTGAGAGGTTAGGAGAATAGATGAGATGCCAGCTAGAGAAGGGACCAAGATAGGGCCCCTAAATCCCATTCTTGTCAGAGAAATTTTGAAAAAGTATATCTGAAAGATGAATTGTAAAATTTGAGTTATGCCACACCCTTCTAATCTTCTGAAATCTTTAATAAAACCTCCATTGCCCATACTGATCTGTGTATGATTTTTTAAAAGAAGGTAATATTTGTTTTAATTCTTTTGAAACCAAGAAAGTGTATGAGTTCACAATTTGGTTGACACAGTGAGACACCGAGACAGTGCATGCGGAAGCAGATAGAAGATGAAGGCAGAAGGGGATCGTGGGAACCTTTAACACTCCCACAGGTTGTGGGGCTGTGAGTTACAAGCAGCTTTAACTTAGAGCCATCCTTACTACAACTGCAAATGTGGTGTTTTGTCCCAGATTTTTTTTTCTGTAGTGCCAGTCAAAACTCCTGCTTCAGTGTGGTTCTGAGAGAGCTAATACTAAAGTTGTTCTCATTTTTAAGTGAATTCCTTAAAGGTTGAAATGATCACTTTCCTGTCTCAGTTCTCCTTTATCAAAAAATTTCTCTCACAATTCTAGTCAGAATCGCCAAGCATCTTTTCAGGCTCCATTAGCATCTCTTTTCCTGTTAAATTCTGTATCTTTTTGCATCTCACCCAACAAAAGGGAGTCCTAAGCAGCCTCATCTCTTTCTCTCAGATATGGTTAAGAGGCAAAAGCTTGTGCTGGGGTCGAGGGCTTAGATTCAGGTTTTGGCTTCAGTCTCTATGTCTACAAAGTAGTGATCCAAGCTCTGCTGTGGTGAGAATTAAAAAAAATAAAGTGGGTAGCACTTTGTAAACTGTAAGTAGCTATACAAATTTAGATATTATCTTAAAAGAAAAAGATAAAAAATATTTTAGTTAAAACATTTTCTGGATTGGACAAAATAACCCATCTCTTTTTCCTCATAAACCTTTTGGCATTGGAAAATGGATACTGGGGGAAATCTTATCTCCTTGGTGAGTGAATTGACCTGGGCTTCAGTCTTTCACCCTTCTTTGAAGAAGGGTCAGAATCTTTAAATTTTTACTGAGATGACTGAAAAAGTAAGTTGCAAAGTGGGGTGATGTGGAGTTCTGAGGAAGCACGAGGAAGCACAGCAGAAGGCACCTGACGTTTGTTAAGAGTTAACAGCTTACACTCATTTTTGATTCTTTCTTTATTCTTTGCCCAGTAAGATGTGATTTTATTTAAATGGATGTGAAAAGATTTATTTGGAAAAACTATGTTGTTCTAGTTATAAGAATTTATGTGTCAGGAAATATCCTTTTGGAAATTGGGTGTTAACAGCCATTGTTAGTCATAGAAATATTAGTGCATGTAATATAATTAATCTGATTTATATATCTGCACAATTCTTTGAAATTCACAGAATTTTAAAAATAAATCTTTCTTTTCACATTTAGAAATCTTCTGACATCTTCAACTTCTCTGTGAAATCTACTATAATATGCTGTAAGTAAAGCGATTTTTCATCTTTTGGGGAGAGAATGTCTTGTTCTGCATTTGTCACATATATGCATCATCATGCCTTCCAGTTTTAGACCAAATGGATAAATGTCACATATTTTAAAGTAAGTATGCAAACAACTTTCAATGATTTGTTTTCTTTCTTCATGAAAGTTTTCTTATTGGAGGCATAATTTCAGAGGTGCTTCCATAGCACCTTTTAAAGTTTTTAGAATACATTAACAACGTAGATGTAATGATCATGTGAATAAATATTCGATACTTTGGGGTATGAATAGTGTACTTGTCAGGATGTAGGATGTATAGAAGCACTGTTCCTAACTAGTGAATTTACAATTGAGGAATAAGAATGTTGAAGGGAGATGGCAAAATCTGGTAGGATACATTTGTGGTTTAAATAAAGTTTTCTTAAAAAAATTTTTTCACTTTGTAGAGATGTGAAAAGAAGGTTTCTTCTCTCCTAGCATAAAAGGGAAAATATTTAGACACATGGGTCCCAAGAGCCATTTATGCTCAAAATATTTGCTCAAAGCCATGTTCAGAATATCTCTGGCATTATGAGGTCCTGGAAAACTCAGAGCGTATTCTTCTGATTAGACCTGGGATGGTGTCCTGGTGGCCCTGTCACCCTTCCCTCTACCTGGCTGAGGCACACTGTCTGTACAGTATGTGCAGTACTGTTTGGCTGCTGCTTCATCGCTAACTGAAGTCAGCGGCACATGTGGGCTGGCCTCAGGAGGCCTGGGCCCGTGGAACACTGTCTGAGTGGAGTTTTCCACTCGATGTTTGGTTTGGCCCGGTCCACGTGTTGTCTTGCCAGTCCTGCAAACTCCTCTCAGAAGTCAGTCATCCTGGGATGGGCAATAATCCTCATGCTGTTGTGAGAGAACTCTGATCTTTCACTATAAACCTGGTGGGATGTCTGCTGGCCAGACCAAAGTATCCAGAAGCCAGATTTTTTCCCTGCAAAGAACGTGTCTGCAGTGGATGGTGTTTTTACTAATAAAAGTATTTAGGGTTGTGCCGTGGGCCAGGTTTACCCGCTTAAAAATGAGAAACTCATAAATGTAGTACTAAAAACCCCTCCACTTAGAAATAACGGAGGCAATGACTATTCCAGTTCAGCAGCCAAAGTAAAACATAAGGTATGGTACAGGATATGAACTTAGAAACAGAATTGTGTGTTTAGGTCTATAGCCCTACAGAGTTAGCAACATGTTCTTCTATAAAATGAGCCTGACACATGGGTGCACACAGCTGTGCCAAGGGCGTAGTGATCTTGGCACCAGCATAAGGTCCTGTCTCTCCCCTCAGCCCTCCTTCGCACCTGTGAGGATGGATTGCTTTTCATATTTCATCCCTGTGCCCAGATCTCTCATTCTTTTGATGCACTTGTGTGTATGGCAAATGAAGTCCACAAGTTAAACCAACAGATACCTGTTTCCTTTTATCTGACATTGTACTGGGCATGTAACTTATTATGGTTCAAAGGAAGTACACAGATCCTATGTGTACAGATCAATACATTTTCACAGAATGAACACACTCATATCACTACCACCTATGTCAAGAAATAGAACAATTGTTGGTACCCCAGGAACCCCTCTTGTGATCCTCACAGTCACTACCCACTCTTCCTCTCCATAAGTTATTTCCATTCATCCTCTTGAGGTTTATATAAATGGAATCATGCAGTATGATGATTTTTGGGGGTCTGGTTTTGTTCAAAATTAAGTTTCTGGAATGTACCCATTTTATTGTAAGTAGCAGTATTTTGTCATTTTTCATCATAGATAACCTTCCATTGTATGGATATAGCAAATTTTTTGGTCCACTCAACTCTAAATAGATTTTGGGTTGTTTCCAGTTTTGAGCTATTATAGTGCCGCTGTGATCATGTCTGTATAGTTTTTTAATGAACATAGGTGTGCATTTCTGTTAGCTATCAAAGTAAAAGTAGAATTGTTGAGCCATATGATATGTGTTTTTCAGTTGTAGAAGATATTACTGAAAGTTTTCCAAAGCGGTGGTGTCACTTTGTGCTAATCATCAATGCATGAGAATTCCAGTTTCTCTACTATTGTCAATCTTTCTAATTTTAGCTATTCATAGTTGTGAAGTGGTATACTGTTGTAGTCCTCTAATGACTAATATGGTTGTATAATTTTTCATATGTTTAATGGTCATTTGTATGTGCCCCATCCTCTTTTTAATGATTTTTCAAGTTTTCTATGGGCTTAATCTTTTTCCTATTTATTTGTAGGTGTTCTTTGGTTATTTGGAATCATTTCCTTTGTTGATTATATTTTCTCCCACTCTGTGCATTCCTACTATCATAATTGTGTCTTTTGATGAAGAAATGACTGTGTGTGTGTGTGTGTGTGTGTGTGTGTGTGTGCGCGCATCCTGTATAGGAAATCCTTGTCTATTACAAGGTTATGAATATCTTCTTCTATATTATATTCTAGAAGCTTTACTCTTCTGTCTTTTATATTTATATCTACAGCCCATCTAGAATTGATTTTTGAACATGAAGTGAGATAGGTGTTAAGATAATTCTTTTCCATATGGAAACCAATTGATTCAAAACCATATGTTGAGATGACATCCTTTCCTACACTGCTCTTCAGCATCACCTTGTCATAAATCAAATGTCTATATATGCATTTTTGAATTCTTGATTCTATTCCATTCATCTATTAGTCCATCTTTTTTTGCCATTACTTCATTCTTGTAATTACTGTAGTTTTATAATTTATGATTTCCTGAACTGTAGTTCTCTAAATTTGTTCTACCTCATTTTGCATGAGCTGTTTTTGTCCTTTTGAATTTTCAATATGTATGTTAGAATCAGCTTGCCAGTTTTCACAAAACTTGCTGAGATTTTTTTTGGATTTCATTACATTTAGATCAATTTGGAAAGAATGGACATCTGTACAAAATTGACTTTCAATCCATGAACATGAATTATTCCTTCACTTATTGATCTTCTTTACTTTCTCTTAATAACATTTTTTTCATTTTTCTACAAAGTCACACATATTTTGTTAGATTTACTCCTGGGTATTTGTTGTTTTTTGATGATTGTCATAGATTGGGTCTTTCAGAAGCAGATGAGAAAAAGTTTTGTGTACAGACTATTTATAAGGGATCAATCCCTGTGGAAGGGAGGAAAAGGAAGCAAAACTGGGCAGAGAAAGAAGTCAAACTGCAATGCAAGCCTGGAAAAGCCTTGGTTAACCCCACAAGGTGTGGGGAGCAAATACAGCCCATCACAGATATCTCTGGAGGGGCAGAAATTGTCAGACCTTTATACCCTGGCAGCAATCAGTCATTGGGTTTGGACTACCCCAGAAAGGTGTACTCTTGTGTGAGGTGGCTCTTTGCAGCTGAGGCACCCTTGAAGGAGCCCACAGAACTTCAAGAATCTGGAATAATAAACCCTTCTTTGGAGCAGGATCTGGGTGGTACATCTCTATGTCCATCTCAGTCTACTTCCTGTGGTGTGTTCATCACAGACTACTTTTTATGTTGCTCAAATCCACTTCTTCAAGTACATTCTGGGCTATCTCTTTCTGTAACTTCCTTATGCAATCTGGTTCTGCTAGTGCTGGATCCAGGATATACCATTTCCATCTTATGATGGACTATTTCTGAGTCTGCTTGTCCTTATGACTTACCAGGTCTGACAGAGCCCAGCTCATGATATGCATTTCCAGATCCATGGTCACTTAGTATTCCATGGTCAGGCATTTAGTCTCTACCAGAGATCAATAAAATTCTAGGATTCCCCCCGCCCCACAATGGTGTATAATTCTACTGAAGATGGTATGGAGTTGCCCCAGAAAATCAGAGGACTACATTCTGGGGCTTGCTATAAGCTCCATGTTTCATATGGCATCTTTTCCCAATATTGGTATTTCTAATACAATAGCATCTACTGAATCATATGGTTCAAGGGGCAGAACTGTTTGTACCCCAGCCTAGACCTGCTGCAGAGCCTTTGGTGCTCTGGGTCCCTCTCAAATCTTGAAACATTACATCTCACCTTGTATAGTCAAAATAGTGTCACCAGGTGTGAAATATGCTCCTTTGGCAACCAGGAAAGGTTATCAGGCATTGTGCTTTCTTCTTTCTGTTGAGAGACACAAGATGCAATAACTTGTCTTTTACTTTGGAGGGGACTTCCTGACATGCCTCTAATCTCTGAATTCAAAAAGTTTACTGCTCTGCAAGGCCCAGATCCTTATCCCAAGTGTCCTGGTCTCATTCGCTCCTCCCCCTGCCCATAATAAGAGCACTGATCTTGGCATAACAGACCTAGCATGTTTGGGTATTTAATTTTCTCTGGAATTTGGCTGCTCTAACTCTTAAATCCTGGTCCTGGTCCTGATCTTTCTTTGCCCTTTGCCTGCAGAAGATGAGACATTCTTTTTGAGCTACCAAGGAGGTCTGGTGTTTTTCACACTTATCTTTCAGTTGCCTGTTCATCCCTTGGATGTTTTCATTATTATTATTTTTTAGGGTGTCAATGACATGCAGCAATAGCCATCTAATCCCATTGCCCTTATAGGTACTATTTTATTTGTTACTTCTCAAAACCCTGATGTTTACGTTAGGTAGTGCATTCTTCTCCACTGGCACACTACCCCAGTGATCACCTGTTATAGTTTTAACAGTTGGACCAGCACCTATGTCAATGGCAGCCTTTGCTACTTCCAGTCATGGGGTCCTCAATACCTGTGGAGCAGCACGTGATTCAGCACTAACACCTCATCTTCTTGCCTACTTTCTAGGACTTTCCTGGTACCAATTGTTGCAGGTTTGTATGAGTGGATGCCGAGATGGAGTTTGGCATATAGGTTTTTTTCCTTTTTTTTTGAAGTATAGTTTATTTACAATGTTGTGTTAATTTCTGCTGTACTGCAAAATGACTCAGTTATACAAATATGTTCTTTTTCATATTCTTTTCCATTATGGTTTATCACAGGATATTGAATATTGTTCCCTATGCTATACAGTAAGACCTTGTTTATCCATCCTATATATAATAGCTTGCGTCTGCTATTTGGGATTAGCAGTTGCATATAGGTTATTTATTAGTGGTGAACATCTGTGGAAGAGAGGGAGAGGAAGCACGATTGGGTAGAGGGAGAAGTCAAACTTTAACATAGCTTTACAAAGCCTTGGCCAAACCCAAAGGGACCTGTGAGTAAATACGTCTCATCAGAGCTGCCCCTGGGTGGTGATCAATTATTGGATATGGATTGCCTCAGGAAAGGCATGCTCTTGAGCAAGATGGCTCCTTGTCAACAAGGAAAATTCTCAAGAGGCTGGGATAGGAAGCTCTCATCTTCTGACAGTACTGCTGGTGGCTGGTTTAATAAGATTTCCATTATGAGGGGTCTTAAGGGCTTGCATCCTGTTTACCACACTGTTTTTAATAAATAGTACCATTAAAATGTTTTTCATTTTTGAATTGTTGATTGTATATAGAAATACAATTGATTGTTAAATATATTCTTTGTACTTAGCAACCCTGCTAAATTTACTTGTTTATGCTAATAACAAGTTTTTATGTGGATTCTTCTTGTTTTTTTCTATTATTTATTTCAAGTGCTTAGAAATATTTATAAAAATTGACTGTACACTGAGCCACTTATTAATTGTCAGTACATTTCAAAGGATTGAAATCATACAAAGTGTGTTCTCTGGTCACAGTTAAATTAATCTAGACATCATTAAAAACATTCCTCTCTCTTGGCATGCCTAAGAATTAAAAAAATTAAATACCAGATATTGGTATGAAAAATTACAGAGATAATTTGTGAAGTTCTGCTTGATGTTATCTTTGTCCAGAGAGGATTTAATATTAATGTACTCTGTCCTTAGAGCAGGAACAGATCACCTTTACCAGGTCTTGAACTGAGCTGGGTCAATGCTGGATTTTTATGTGAGCTCTGCCCCTCAATCCTAAAGTCTGGTCATTTCAAAGTCTTTTCTGGAGGTCTGGGGTGTTTATCCATGCCATCTTCTTTGAGGGCCTCTGAACACCAATTTTTGTCTCCCCAGTCTCATTAGATTGTTCAAAACTCAACTCAGATTCTCAGTGTTTTGGCCACTGTTTTCTGCTTTCTTTCTCAACCTCTTAATCCTGCCCTTTTTATAGCCTAACAAATATCTTGAAGGGAAAAGCACCACAGTGTACTTCCACTTCTCCCCAATATCTTGAATACTTAAATTATTCTATCTTTAAACACATCCATTTCTTATTCTCTGCAACTTTTATAATTGTTTCAGACTAACCCTGTGAAAATACTGCTCTTCAACAAGCCTCTCCACCAACGTCCGGAGCAGGAAATTCCAGAGGTTTTTTCAGTGAGAGGAATGTACTAGGTTTATTGTTGTATTCCCAATACCTTCCTCAATACCTGATACATGAAGGTGCTTAGACATTTTTTCAGTGAATGAAAATGTGCAGGAGAAGCATAAATCAGGCCCATATTCAGGGGACATTTTTCATCTAATGAGATAGTTAAGACTTAGCCAAAAATTCTTTAATGCTTAGATTAATTCCAACATATTTAATATATAGAATCTTTCTTTATAACTTGAATTCTCTTTTCTCTTTTTCCTCCTCTGTAAAACATTTGGAACCCATTCTACAATTTATCCCTTAGTGTTATATTGTCTTAATAGTATGTTTGATGTTATAAGCTGGGCGATGTATTTGTCATCTTAGCATAAGGTAAGCTCTAGAAGACAGGCCCCGTTGTATTTCTGCTACATTCTTCAAGGTATCCCAAGCAACGCTAAGCACCTTGGTGGCATTGATAATTCCTTCTTTAAAGTAATTAAAATTAAAATACTATGTTCTAAGCTTGAAGGATTCAAATAACATGTATTGCAATGCATATTTTTTAAATTAAAAAAAATTTTTGGATGTGTAGATTTTTGATGTGCAGTAGATTTTGATGTGTAGTGGTTTTCAGTAGGCTGCATTCAGAGCCCTATGTTTATGAGCAAGTGTACCAATACTCCATCAGTGTCATTCATATTTGCCACCATGGCCTCATGAGAGGAGGACAGAATCATTGTGATTAAGAAGTAAGGAGATCTGTTTATTGCGTGCTTGATATGACAGATACCGTGATTATTATTTTAATAGATTGCCTCATTTAATCTCCATAATAACCCAATTCAAAGACACTACTGTTATCCCATTTTTTAGAGGAAACTGAGGCAGAAAAACGTTAAGTTACTTTCCCAAGGTTATAGAGCTAGCAAGTGGAAGAACTCGGAGAGTGATTGTGATAGCATGTGGCCTTAACAAAATATGTTACATTGTTTTACTCTCCACTTTGAATCCTCCAGTTCCTGGTCCTGATAATGAAAGAGAAGCAGGGAGAGATGTATGATTCAGTTTACTGTCTCATTGCCCTCATCACAGCAACACTGAGAGGAAGGGAATGAATTCTTATTTGAAAGTTTTCTTTCACCCTAGGTATATATAATTATCTGTAGGAAAAGATGTTTTAAAATAAGCATGAGAATTTGGTTCAACAGTGTGTTTCTTTCATATTCTGTGTTCTCTTGTTTCTTCATTTTTCACAGGAAAATTTTACCACACTCAAGAAATATATACACAATGTTGAAAGTACCAAAGAAGAACCCTAAAAGTATTAAATGGCATAAAGTCTGTAAGGACAGACTAAAACATTAGGCTTCTTTAGTTGGGAAGAATAAATGCTAAGTGGATGTCCTCAAAGTCTAGAAAATCATGGAGGTTATTTTTTGGACAAAAAAAGGACAGAATATATGAAAGAATAATGTTTGTAATATCTGAACTATTTATAGGGAGGAAAATCATGGGTTTCATAGGGAAGAGTTAAGAACCAGTTAGCCAGATGGAGGTGACAGAGAAGTTCATTTTCACAGAAATTCAAAATTGGAAAAATGAAGATTGTGATGTGTTTTGTTTTTATTGGATTAATTATGAGAAGAGAGGAGAGAGAGAGAGTGAGGGACATCTGTTTCAGAATTACAGAGATTAATAATATCCTGAGAATAACTGGGAACTTAATAGATAAAGTTACTGGACACATAATTTGGGTGTTGCAACTGGATAAAGGTTTTTTTGTGTGCTCCAAACAGGGTAATGCTTGTCTTCATGATATTACTGGTTATAAAGTCTAGGCATTTCAGGAGCATGGGTTGTAAGAGGAGAGTCAGCGTTGGTTTGCTTAAGTTGGTATAACACTGGCCTTTCATTAAATCAAGTGATCGTCAATAGCAGATTAGGGCAGTGAAGAGGAACAGAAAACCACACTGAGGAGTTGTGAAGTCTTTAAAGTTTCCTTTATTCTGTATCTGAACATTAGTGTAAATTTTGCAAATGATTATATGTCAAAAGGAAGCTTTGGAATTTCACTTTAATGAAATTTACCGACACACACATTTTTTTTTGTAAAGCAATTATTATTATTATTATTATTTTAACATCTTTATTGGAGTATAATTGCTTTCCAATGGTGTGTTAGTTTCAGCTGTATAACAAAGTGAATCAGCTATACATATACATATATCCCCACATCCCCTCCCTATTGCATCTCACTCCCACCCTCCCTATTCCACCCTTCTATGTGGTCACAAAGCACCGAGCTGATCTCCCTGTGCTACGCAGCTGCTTCCCACTAGCTAGCTATTTTACGTTTGGTAGTGTATATATGTCCATGCCACTCTCATTTTTTATTCAACATAGCTTTTGTAATTTTTTCCCAGAGCGCTGCATGAGACAAGTTCAAGCGTTACAGAATAATGGAGAGGGAGGAAGGGAGCAAGCAATTTAAAAAACTCAGTCATCATAATTACTTAGAACAAAGGCAGTTTTAAGTTATTTCATTTTACTAGTCATTTACTTCCACTGGTAGAATTGACATTCTTGTTTTTTAGTCATCGCTTTAAATCTTTTAAGTGTAATGGGATTTGCCAGGCGATATGTATTTTTCATGGTCAAATTTGGAATTAATATAAAGTGAATTAAATTTGTTAACTTTCTGCTGTGTTTAGAATACACTCTAATATTGACTTTAGCTCTTCTACTTTATTTGGAATACTTTATTAATAGAACAATTTTTCCTATATGCTTAATAATTCTTATGATTTGGTGATCTGCTTATTTTCATTTATAAACTATATATTTAAGATATTTAACAGCACAGACTGAAACATTTGAAATTTCTACTCTTCATGTTCACACTAGATTTTAATGTAAGGGCTCAGAAATGTGAGTAATCATTTGTCAGGGACACATAACTCTTGGAATGCCTACCAATAGGAAGAGGAAAAAATTCCTTACAGTCTAAAATTCTCTGAAAATTATATGTGCTCTTCACCGTTACAAGCTTACTCCACTCCCTCTTGCTCTCCCTCTGTTAGCATCGTGATTTTATTTCTGGTTTAATAAGGAATATGTAGGAAGATATTATTTAGAGATCAAGAGAGGTGTTAATGAGATAAAAATTACACTGTTTCGCCCTTTTACCTTTTTCCTCTTTTCTCTCCTTGGCATAGAGCACACATACTAGCTTGTTTCTCTCTTTAGCAAGAGACCCATTCCAGGCCTCTCTTCCGGCCTTTCATCCTGTAGTTTGGTTCTCTCATGTCACAGCACTTCTCTTAAACCCTCTACCTAGTATTTTGGTTTTCTTCCAGAGTTCATAATCTCTACCTTGTTCTCATCCCTTCAGTTCATCATAAAGGGCATTTCTGAGTTATCAATGGGAGCTTAGCTTATGTATGGGGTGTGTAGTACCATAATTATTCATCATAAAATTTGGGATGTCAAGGTTGTGCATTTGTATTAATTGCTGCAGGCTAAAGAAAGTGGACAGGAAGTGCAGGCATTTAGTATTGCTTTTCTATACTTGGATATAGAGCTTCTTTTCTTCTCTTTCTTCTGCCTTCTTTGGTTAACAAGTATCAACCTTCAATGACTTCATCCTTTACTCATATAATCACTTAATTAACTTAGCCCAATGGATAGTGTTGGTGTATTAGTGATGACTGGAGTGGTATGACATAAAATCCCAGATTCTTTAAGTTTGAGGTAACTTAGAAGTACCATAGTTAAGTCTCTCAAACTAAGGTAGGGTTTTATAACTTGAGAGATGGCCATCTCATTCTCTTTGAAAACTTTCACATTTTTCAATTTTCTGAGAGCTCTTGTATTTTGAACTATATTCCATAAATTGAAATGAGATATGTCTCCATATTACTTTATCCATTATACAACTTCTTTTATGACATTCTCCAGAATAACTGTCATGGGGAACCATTTTAAGTTTTGAATTCAGCTCATGTGAATTTAGGTTAATCTCATTCTCCTAAATTTTTTTTTCATTTAATACACTTATGGTAAGGTTCAACAGTGAGTATCAAAATAAGAGTAACTTAATAAGTTAGTAAGTGATTTCCCTCCCGTGTAAAAGTTGGTTAAGTCATGTCATTGTTTTTCTGTGATAGCCTTCATTACCAAGTTTGCCTCATGGTCCCAAATGGCTTTTCCCCCTTTAGCCATCATGTTTATGTTCTAGCTAGCAGGTAAGAGAGAAAGATGGAGAAGAAATGAGAGAAGACCATGCACCAGCTGCGTTTTAAGGAAAGTTTTTAGAAAGTGCCTCAAGGAACTGCATTATATATTATTGACCTGAAGAATCAGGTCATGTACAGGAATATTTATTTCAGGTAGTCAAATGCCCAGTTAAAATGTGCTCTATTGATTTTTGGAAATCAAATAGAATGATTTTTGGAAAACAATTAGCATTCTCAAACATGTAGGATTTCTAGACTCATAAGTATTCTGGTTGCCCTTTTATAGGTGAATTTAGGTTTTAATTGCCTATAGTCCAACTAATGAACACAGTAATCTAGGCTGAATACAGTGGACATTTACATGCCTTGATTTTCAACACAGCCTAAGATAGTAGCTCTTTTGGAATCAACATCTTCACCATGAGTTATAGTGAAGGGTAAGTAAAAAGCTGGTCTCTGCCACTCTGGTTTCCCAATTTTGTGATATGCAGGATGTCCAGGATGCTTTCAGGTCACTTAACAAATTTTCAGATATTCTCTGAAACCACTGGAGTTGATTCTCCTAAGATTCCATGAGAAACTAATGAAGGAATATGCTTTTTATTTTCTTCCTAATAGTTTTCTTTAAGGTGTATATTTGACCACTGTCATAATTATAATTACCTGCTATGTTACAGTTACTGTGTTAAGCACTTTATGCACTTTATAACTTTTACTACTTTCAACAATCCTGTAAGGAAGGTATTTTTGTGTCCTTGTTAGAGATGTGCATACTTATGTCCAGAGATTGAAGAAACCTACCCCGAATCTCAAAAGAGGTAGCTGAGTTCGGATTCAAATTCAACTCAAAATCTGTGTTTTTAATCACTATGCTGTATTGATTTTAATCTTCTGTCCTCTTCTCCTAAAATAAACATTGGTTAAAAAAGGAGAAATAGAGTTTTCCATTAAAGATAAATATATATTTTTACTTGAAACATTACCCTACTGCCTACATACACACACCACACACACATACAAGTACAAACACATTATGTGTCATGGCAGTATAAAATATTATTTTTATGGGCATTTGAATTATTGTTAAAGCTGGCTTTTGGATATGTTTATTAGGCAAGATTTATAAGTTTCAGAGATGAAAACTTTTAGAACTTTAGTTATTACCCATGGATTTTTGGGCTTTGTGAAAATATACAGTACAGAAAATTTCTGCAAGTCCAGCAGAAATCAGCTTTATGGGGATAGACTGGGTGGAAAAATTAGTGGAGAATATAAAGCCACTGCAGACTCCTTGGATTACTAGTGGATTTGAAAATGAACAGGTATTGGCATGAACAGTAGTTTGACTGCTTATTATACTTTACTCTCTTCTCTGGTCACATTACATGATGTAACTGGATGAATCAGAAATTGGATCTGTACGGAGAGATGTGGGTGACCACAATTCCCTGCTAGTCTCTGCTTCTACAGATGAGATATCCCCTGGAATCATTCTGGAAATCAACCAGAACTTAAGATTTGTTAGGGAAGTTTGCTAAAATGCTTACAAATAGAGCATAGAGTGCTGATCCGAGGCCTGTTCCAGACTTCTACTCCTGACCTCCAAGTAACCTTGTGGATTGAAGCCCTTTGTCTTACAGTGCTGCTCACTGTCCTCACTTCAAAAATGTACTGTTATCTCCAAGATGCTAGTGTTTTTTCTCAGGGGCATCACTATCTTAAAATCTACTGTCTGTAAGCCTCTAAGGCCTGGTCTTTATCCATGTTGTCTGTTTTATGTAGGCTTGCATTTATGAAACAGAACTGATCCAGTTGATGGGATTTACTCGTGAATGAGAGATGGGACTGATATGTCCACTCTCTCTATTCTTTCAATGCATGGTAGTTTAAAACATTTTGGTTTTATTAGATATAGCAGTTTTTGACTTAGCCACAAAGTAATTTTCTCTTAGTGTAGATTTTGGGCCACTAGCATCAGAATCACCCAAGGTGCAGATTAAAAAGGTAGGATCTTAGGGACCACTCAGAACTTCTGGAATCAGAATGTCTGGAAGTAATGCTCAAGAATCTGCATTTTAAATAACTTCCCAGGTGGTTCAATGCTCACTAAAGTTTGTTGACTGCTACCAAGTGTTTGACAGAAGGTGTTTGACATAAGATGCTTCTAATTGAATTTTTTCCTTCTTATTTTATTTATTTATTTATTTTTTGCGTTACGCGGGCCTCTCACTGTTGTGGCCTCTCCCCTTGCGGAGCGCAGGCTCCGGACGCACAGGCTCAGCGGCCATGGCTCACGGGCCTAGCCGCTCCGCATCATGTGGGATCCTCCCGGACCGGGGCACGAACCCGTGTCCCCTGCATCGACAGGCGGACTCTCAACCACTGCGCCACCAGGGAAGCCCTTTCCTTCTTATTTTTATGAATTCTTTCCCTTTCTCCTTATCTCTGTCTTCTCTCTTTCCAAATGTAACAGAAATTTTTGGAAAAATCTGTGACCCATAGGGAATTTCAAGTTCTATTCTATAGATATCCTTTGACATTCATTACATATTGGATCTGGAACTGATCATGTACGTTGGGGATCCTTAAATGAGTTGAGACTCAGGGCACTGCCAGTTTTCTCCTGGCCCAAAGGAGCTTCCCTTTCAGTCTTCTTTGACATCACCATTTCCTTCCTCTCAGATATTAAAAAATAAATGTCATGTCTTTGGGTTACATGGTAGCCTTAATACTTGCCCAGTTACAGGGTACATGGCAGGCATAACGTTCTAAAAATATGTAATACCACAAAATAATAACAAGCTTAAGATAATTAAATAGACAATACTTTATATTAAATACTATCTGCTTTGGTGAAGAACCCAATTCTTAGATTACAGCATTTTGACAGTAGAATGCTTTATTGTGGTTTGAAGTTCAAAGGTGAGGAAGAGGGGGAAATGCAGTCGTCAATAAATTTCTGTTAAGGTGCATCAGTGTTACTTAGGAAAGAAGAAAGGTTCAGGAAGGTATTCATACCTTTTCACAGTGCTCAATAACAGCATGGACACACTGATTTCTATGCCTAGGTCTAACAAAAATAGTTGTGGTGCATTGACTGAATCTGACATAATACAGTAGTTGTTTCCATGAGATGGTTGCCATAGATATTGGCCTTCACAATCAGTATATCACATTTCCCAGGCTGTGATCATTGGCTTCGAGTGAGTATATGACCAAAGTTGGTACAATCAGAGTGAATCTACGGAGCACAGGCTCCGTACGCGCAGGCTCAGCGGCCATGGCTCACAGGCCCAGCCGCTCCGCGGCATGTGGGATCTTCCGGGACTGGGGCACGAACCCGTGTCCCCTGCATCGGCAGGCGGACTCTCAACCACTGCGCCCCCAGGGAAGCCCTCTGGGTATTTTTTGATTTCCTCTTTTTCTTCAGTGATCTCTTGGTTATTTTGTAACATATTGTTCAGTGTCCATGTGTTTGTGTTTTTTACGTTTTTTTTTCCTGTAATTGATTTCTAATCTCAGGGCATTGTGGTCAGAATAGTTGCTTGATATTATTTCAATTTTCTTAAATTTACCAGGGCTTGATTTGTGACCCAAGGTGTGATCTATCCTGGAGAATGTTCTGTGTGCACTTGAGAAGAAAGTGTAATCTGCTCTTTTCAGTGGAATGTCCTATAAATATCAATTAAATCTATTTGGCCTATTGTGTCAAATAGGCCAAATAGATTTAATTGTGTCAAATTAAATTTAATTGTGTCAATATTGTGTCAAATCTATTTGGCCTATTTAAAGCTTGTGTTTCCTTATTAATTTTCTGTCTGGATGATCTGTCCATTGTTGTAAGTGAGGTGTTAAAGTCCCCCACTATTATTGTGTTCCTGTCGGTTTGCTCTTTTATTGCTGTTAGTGTTTGCCTTATGTATTGAGGTGCTCCTGTGTTGGGTGCATATATATTTATAATTATTATATCTTCTTCTTGGATTGATCCCTGTATCATTATGTAGTGTTCTTTCTTGTCTCTTGTAACATTCTTTATTTTAAAGTCTATTTTATCTGATATGAGTATTGCTACTCCAGCTTTCTTTTGATTTGCATTTGCATGGAATATCTTTTTCCATCCCCGCACTTTCAGTCTTTATGTGTCCCTATGTCTGAAGTGGGTCTCTTGTAGACAGCATATAGATGGGTCTTGTTTTTGTATCCATTCAGTGAGCCTGTGTCTTTTGGTTGGAGCATTTAATACATTCACGTTTAAGGTAGTTATCAATATGTATGTTCCTATTACCATTTTCTTAATTGTTTTGCATTTGTTTTTGTAGGTCCTTTTCCTTCTCTTGTGTTTCCTGCCTAGAGAAGTTCCTTAGCATCTGTTGTAGAGCTGGTTTGGTGGTGCTGAATTCTCTTAGCTTGTCTGTAGAGCTTTTGATTTCTCTGTCAAATCTGAATGAGATCCTTGCCGGGTAGAATAATCTTGGTTGTAGGTTGTTCCCTTTCATCCCTTAAATATATCACGCCACTCCCTCCTGGCTTGTAGAGTTCCTGATGAGAAAGCAGCTGTTAACCTTATGGGAGTTCCCTTGTATGTTATTTGTCGTTTTTTCCTTGTTGCTTTCAATAATTTTTCTTTGTCTTTAATTTTTGTCAATTTGATTACTATGTATCTCAGCATGTTTCTCCTTGGGTTTATCCTGCCTGGACTCTGTGATTCCTGTAGTTGGGTAGCTATTTCCTTTCCCATGTTAGGGAAGTTTTCAACTATAATCTCTTCCAGTATTTTCTCTGGTCCTTTCTCTCTCTCTTCTCCTCTGGGACCCCTATAATGAAAATGTTGCATTTAATGTTGTCCCAGAAGTCTCTTAGGCTGTCTTCATTTCTTTTCATTCTTTTTTCTTTATTCTCTTTCGCAGCAGTGAATTCCACCATTCTGTCTTCCAGGTCAGTTATCCGTTCTTCTGCCTCAGTTATTCTGCTATTGATTCCTTCTAGTGTAGTTTTCATTTCAGTTATTGTATTGTTCATTTCTGTTTGTTTGTTCTTTAATTCTTCCAGGTCTTTGTTAAACATTTCTTGCATCTTCTTGATCTTTGCCTCCATTCTTTTTCTGAGCTCCTGGATCATCTTCACTAACATTATTCTGAATTATTTTTCTGGAAGGTTGCCTATCTCCACTTCATTTAGTTGATTTCCTGGGGTTTTATCTTGTTCCTTCATCTGGTACATAGCCCTCTGCCTTTTCATCTTGTCTATCTTTCTGTGAATGTGGTTTTTGTTCCACAGGCTGCAGGATTGTAGTTCTTCTTCCTTCTGCTGTCTGTTCTCTGGTGGATGAGGCTATCTAAGAGGCTTGTGCAAGCTTCCTGATGGGAAGGACTGGTGGTGGGTAGAGCTGGGTGTTGCTCTGGTGGGCAGAGCTCAGTAAAACTTTAATCCGCTTGTCTGCTGATGGGTGGGGTTGGGTTCCCTCCCTGTTGGTTGTTTGGCCTGAGGCAACCCAACACTGGATCCTACCCAGGCTCTTTGGTTGGGCTAATGGTGGAATCTGGGAAGGCTCATGCCAAGGAACACTTCCCAGAATTTCTGCTGCCATTTTCCTTGTCCTCACAATGAGCCACAGCCACTCCCTGCCACTGCACGGACCCTCCAACACTAGCAGGTAGGTCTGGTTCAGTCTCCTATGTGGTCACTGCTCCTTCCCTTGAGTCCTGATGCACACACTATTTTCTGTGTGCCCTACAAGAGTGGAGTCTCTGTTTCCCCCAGTCCTGTCGAAGTCCTGTAATCAAATCACACTAGCCTTCAAAGTCTGATTCTCTAGGAATTCCTCCTCCTACTGCCAGACTCCCAGGTTGGGAAGCCTGACGTGGGACTCAGGACCTTCACTCCAGTGGGTAGACTTCTGTGGTGTAAGTGTTCTCCAGTTTGTGAGTCACCCACCCAGCATTTATGGGATTTGAGTTTATTGTGATTGCACCCTTCTTACCATCTCATTGTGGCTTCTCCTTTGTCTTTGGATGAGGGGTATCTTGTTTTGGTGAATTCCAGTGTCTTCCTTTTGATGATTGTTTAACAGTTAGTTTTGATTCTGGTGTTCTCACAAGAGGGAGTGAGAGCGCATCCTTCTACTCCACCATCTTAAACCAATCTCTATAGTATAGATTTAAAAAATACGTATATACAAAATCCTCTTGATCTTGAAAAATATAACAGATGATTGAACCTACCTTTGCGAGTTGACTTTGGAAATGAAGTAGTTAACTTTTAGCATTGTTTCTAGCTCTAGGGTAAGTGTAGGAGTATATGAAAAATTCAGCCATAGTTCTAGCTCGTAGTTCCAGCTCTGTATAATCTCAAATAATGAGGTATCTCCTGGGGCCAATTCAGATCATGTTTGTGATACCAACTGTCATTTCTCTTGTCTGTGAGATGGGCCCTGTATGGATGATGACAGACATCAGTTTTTAATAATGCAATGGATGTTGAATTCTCCTGACCAGATACAGGAGATGTCAAACCTCTTAGGGTGCCTTTTTATACCCACTGGCACATAATTTGTAATCTACTAATAAATTGGTATATAATTTATAATATATTATGAATTTACTACAGATATTTTTTTCTATCTGGATAAATCTGTTTATACATCTCAAGTTCCACTGAAATTATTTATGTTTGACACTATATTTAGATTAAACATGTGGTACCCTTTTAATCTCAATAAGGAGGATTCTAGGAATATATATTTCTGGTGATCTCTAAAAATATTAAGTCCCTGTCTATGACCAATGGCAGCATGCGCGTTTTGGGAGGTGACTTCTACCATTCTCTTAAGGATTGAATTCAGTAACATTTTAGCTTACTACTTTGTATTCGAGAATTATAGAGGAGAAAAGAAGGATTGAAAGTCTGTTATGGGTGCTCTTCAACATCAATAGCTTTTGGTTCCATCTACTATAGCTCTCTAGTTGTATAAACACGTGATATCAATTATCGTTAACTTAATCAGTGTTAGTTAATCTATGATTAATTGTAGTATTCTTAGTGATTTAAAATAACACGTCAGAGTATGACACAAAAATATGAATCTCTCACTACTATTATACTTTATTTTATTTATTTTTCTTTAAATTTTATTTATTTATTTATTTATTTATTTGGGGGTACACAGGCCTCTCACTGTTGTGGCCTCTCCCGTTGCGGAGCACAGGCTCCGGACGCGCAGGCCCAGCGGCCATGGCTCACGGGCCCAGACGCTCTGCGGCACGTGGGATCCTCCTGGACCGGGGCACGAACCCGCGTCCCCTGCATCGGCAGGCGGACTCTCAACCACTGTGCCACCAGGGAAGCCCCTACTATTATACTTTACAAAGAATGGGCCAGACTAATTCTGTAAAAGGAAAATGCCTTTGCCTAAAAGAGATGTTTTCATTAATTGGGGGCATGTTAACACAAAATTTGACACAATCAGCATCTTGATGTAGTGGAAAGAACATTAGACTCCCAATTAGGAATCCTGGGTTTTAGCCCCTGCTCTGCCCATTGACAAACTCCAGTCCTCTGTTTATATGATTTCTTTCTTATGCCTCTCTATCTTTAGTGTCTTATGATTATGAATCATATTGATTGAGTGAAACAGAAACACATATCCGAATTTGGCTTATGTCCACATGTGGATAATCTGTTAAAACTGCTTCAGGTTTTTAAGTACAAAAAGATGAATAAGGAATTTTACTTTTTCTTTTAATGCCAGAGAACCCTCATAGAGTAGATGTTCAACTGCTGTGGTAGAGAATGTTGTAAATTTTGTCCCACCAACAGCTCGACTCTCTTGATATGTGTTTCATTTTTGCTGTTCAGGGGTCTTTTGAAGTTTCTTGGAAAGATCTTTGGTGTTCTATGGAGAGACAAGCCAGGACAAGCAAAGTTAGTAAGAGGAATGTGGCGTACGTGCTTCAGGCTGCTAGTGCTGCTTGTCATTCTTTGCAAAAGACTCTTGAAACTTTATTTAGTTGCTGGGAAGTGGGGCCCGGAGTTCATCTGTTCACTGAAATGTTAAGTCCACAGTAAAGAATTACTGTCATTTTAGCTAGTACCTCATTTTGTATTCTTTAAAATATAAACTGTTCTTTTCTTAACCGCTTTTACAATCATTTTTATGACTATGATCTGTGTTGGAAAACACTGGGGAAAATAATAGTAATCTGAATTCCAGGTCTTTGGGCACAGTTGTAAATCTATAGGTGTTTTCTGTTTGATATGTGCTTTTTTAATTTTTTTTTTTTTTTTTTTTTTACTTAATTGGAAAGCAGATCAGGAGCAAATAATGTGTCAAAAACATTTGCAGGGCTTCCCTGGTGACGCAGTGGTTGAGAGTCTGCCTGCCAATGCAGGGGACACGGGTTCGTGCCCCGGTTCGGGAAGATCCCCCATGCCGCGGAGCGGCTGGGCCGTGAGCCATGGCTGCTGAGCCTGCGCATCTGGAGCCTGTGCTCCGCAACGGGGGAGAGGCCACAACAGTGAGAGGGCCACTACCACAAAAAAACCAAACATTTGCAATACATGATATATGAGCCAGAAATGGGTAAGGCTAGGGATAGGTTTGTTTGATGTGCAAAAATCCATTTTAACATTACATAAAAAAAAACACACAACTCTTTGATGTAGGATATTGGGGGTCTCACTAAATGTTTTTCTGTTGAAATAGATAAGACAACAGGCTCTGGACTCTAGTTATTGGATTATTCTCTGTGTGGGTATAAGCGTGCCCTTTTTCTTCCGAAACTTTTAGACAATACTTTCCAGATCAGGCCTTTATTCATTTTAGACACTGGAAATACTAAGTGTCTAGTTTATACCCTGACCTGTGAGCACAGTCTTGGTGAAGAAAAGTGAAATACTGACTAAAGGTGTCTTGAAGGATCTCACAATCTACTTGGGTAGCAATATTAACACAGCTTAAGCAAAACTTGAACTCTACAAGATAGTGTTAAATTGTGGACCAAAGGAATTCTGGAATATGGGAATTCAATTAGGTCTCTACTGAGACTTCCTTTTATTGATTTATCTCCATTGTTGATATACAATATAGGTAAAATTTTCAAATAATTGAAATTTACCTTCTTGATATTTTAATTTAAATTATTTTGATAGTTTTTATAAAACATGTAACATAATCTCTTCCTAAATAAAAATCTTCCCCTAGTAAGTCAAGGTAACCATTACGGACATAGATACTTCGAGCTAGAAAAGATTTAGAGATGATCTAGTCTAATCTCTTTATTAAACAACTGTGGAAACTGAATTTCAGAGAATTTCCCAAGGGAGAAAAGGAACTAGAACTTAAACTTTGCTGACTCTTGGGATTTTACTATGGTATGTCTTCCAGGGTCTCTGATGTGTTGAAGGCTATTTCTTTTCCCATGGTAAATGATCCTAGACTGTTATGCTTTTATGATTGTTTTCTTTGTTATTTATGGTTTTTATTACATTTTTCTCTGCTGTCAACCCAACAGCAGTAACTTTCTAGGACTGTGAATGTGCCCGATTTGGACTGGGAAATGGGTTCTAATTAATTATCTCCAAAATAAAGCCAATAAGTGCTATGAACAAAGTGGATAAATTTGATTCCATGGATTTTGGAAGATTTTGGCACTTGGGTCCCCATTTCCTGCTTCACTCTAGTGTTCATCCTGGGTTACTTTATCATCCACACTGATGATGGATTCAAACCCTGGATTCCCAGTTCCTATAGTTCACGCCCCATCCCTTTGACCACTCTCTTGACAATTGTTCCCAACTCCCTAAACCCATTTTCCTTTCTTTGTCGTGATAAGCAACTCTCAGTTAATCCAGCTGTCTTCTTTAAGTCTCCACCAGAAAGTTTTTGGAAAGTTGGATAGCTCTTTCCAATGGGTACTGCCTTAAATTCAAAGTCTCCAAACTCATTTGTTATTTTAATACTATGCAGAATTTCTTCTATATTTTCTTAGACAATTTTTATCCTATTCTTCAAGGCTTTCAAAATCCTCCCCCTTTCCAAACATGTTCTTCTCTTACTTTTGCCCTCACTTTCAATGGGTGGTTGTAATCCACAGAAGAAAAGATGTCAGGTGAGGGCATCCTTAACTTTCTACCACCAACCCTAAAATATATCAGCATTTTCACCCTTTGTTCCCTTTACCCCTTTGGTTAGTGTTTGCGTTGCAAGATTAGGATTGATTTTTATTTTAATTTCCCACATAAGTAAATTATTATTTACTTTAAAATGAATAATGTATTCATTAAATATGAATAAATAATTATAAGGAACCAGTACCATGTATTAAGTCAATTTCCTCATACTTTTAAAGAATATCATTTCAATAATTTTTCCTTTTATGCCAGGTCTGTTTATGAGTTGTTTATCTGGTTAATTAGTCTATTTTTCTCTCACCCTATTAATTATCACATAGTTTAATTACTACACCTTTCTTTTTCCTTTGTAAGTCTTGATATCTGGAAGGGTAGGAGCTCCCACACTGTTCCTTTTTGCAAAATGGTCTTATCATTATCAGGGTTAGAACAATGTTGTCAGGTTACATGAAGATAACTTTTAGGGATTTTGATTGGAATAGCACTGAATATAAACTCAATAATATATAGTTTATATATTAACTAGGGAGAGAGTTGAAATCTTTATAACACTAATTTTTTAAAAAATTTTAATCCATTGATTTAATGATATTTTATTTGAGTACTTCTCCAAACTAAAAGGTCAGGTCAGGTCAGCTCCCAAACTGATATTAGAATAATAATATTAAAACAAAGCATAGAAAATTAGGTAAAATAATCAAAAGGCTACACTTGTGATGTGGAAAATAGTAATAAGTAACATGTTAGACATACTTGCATGGTGGTGTCCCGAATATCACCGAAGGAGCATTTGTTAAGATAATACATGACACATTCTGATACATTCTTTTTTTCCCCTTAAACTGATGACACGTTGTTGTGGCAAAGACAATTAACTAAAACTTTCCCTGAGATTCCCTTTCATAACACCAGATGGAGCTTCCAATTATGAATTGTTTCTAAATAAAGAATTCTTCGGAAATGCTATAGAATAATAGCACTAAAGGAAAATTTCATATCATCTAGCCACTACTCTCCTCCCACCCCCACATTTAACAAATGAAGTTCTAAAAAGTTAAATGGCAAGTGACATTACCAATGTCCCCCAGGTTTTTTTTTCTTTTTAACATTTTTATTGAAGTGTAATTGCTTCACAATGGTGTATTAGTTTCTGCTTTATAACAAAGTGAATCAGCTATACATATACATATATACCCATATCCCCTCCCTCTTGCGCCTCACTCCCACCCTCCCTATTCCACCCCTTTAAGTGGTCACAAAGCACAGAGCTGATCTCCCTGTGCTATGCGGCTGCTTCCCACTAGCTATCTATTTTACATTTGGTAGTGTATATGTGTCCATGCAACTCTCTCACTTCGTCTCAGCTTACCCTTCCCCCTCCCCATGTCCTCAAGTCCATTTCTGCGTCTTTATTCCTGTCCTGCCCCTAGGTTCTTCAGAACCTTTTTTTTTTTTTTTAAGATTCCATATATATGTGTTAGCATACGGTATTTGTTTTTCTCTTTCTGACTTACTTCACTCTGTATGACAGACTCTGAGTCCATCTACCTCACTACAAATAAGTCAATTTTGTTTCTTTTTATGGCTGAGTAATATTCCATTGTATATATGTGCCACATCATCTTTATCCATTCATCTGTCAGTGCACACTTAGGTTGCTTCCATATCCTGGCTGTGGTAAATAGAGCTGCAATGAACATTGTGGTACATGACTCTTTTTGAATTATGGTTTTCTCAGGGTGTATGCCCAGTAGAGGGATTGCTGGGTCATATGGTAGTTCTATTTGTAGTTTTTTAAGGAACCTCCATACTGTTCTCCATAGTGGCTGTATCAATTTACATTTCCACCTACAGTGCAAGAGGATTCCCTTTTCTCCACACCCTCTCCAGCATTTATCATTTGTAGATTTTTTGTTGATGGCCATTCTGACTGGTGTGAGGTGATAGATACCTCATTGTAGTTTTGATTTGCATTTCTCTAATGATTAGTAATCTTGAGAATTCTTTCATGTGTTTGCTGGCAACCTGTATATCTTCTTTGGAGAAATGTTTATTTAGATTTTCTGCCCATGTTTGGATTGGATTGTTTGTTTTTTTGATATTGAGTTGCATGAGCTGCTTGAAATTTTGGAGTTTAATCCTTTGTCAGTTGCTTCATTTGCAAATATTTTCTCCCATTCTGAGGGTTGTCTTTTGGTCTTGTTTATGGTTTCCTTTGCTGTGAAAAAGCTTTGAAGTTTCATTAGGTCCCATTTGTTTATTTTTGTTATTATTTCCATTTCTCTAGGAGGTGGGTCAAAAAGGATCTTGCTGTGGTTTATGTCATAGAGTGTTCTTCCTATGTTTTCCTCTAACAGCTTTATAGTGTCTGGCCTTACATTTACATCTTGAATCCATTTTGAGTTTACTTTTGTGTATGGTGTTAGGGAGTGTTCTAATTTCATTCTTTTACATGTAGCTGTCCAGTTTTCCCAGCACCACATATTGAAGAGGCTGTCTTTTCTCTATTGTATATTCTTGCCTCCTGTATCAAAGATAAGGTGACCATATGTGCATGGGTTTATCTCTGGGCTTTCTATCCTGTTCCATTGATCTATATTTCTGTTTTTGTGCCAGTACCATACTGTCTTGATTACTGTAGCTTTGTAGTATAGTCTGAAGTCAGGGAGCCTGATTCCTCCAGCTGCGTTTTTCTTTCTCAAGATTGCTTTGGCTATTCCGGACCTTTTGTATTTCCATACAAATTGTGAAATGTTTTATTCTAGTTCGGTGAAAAATGCCATTGGTAATTTGATAGGGATTGCATTGAATTTGTAGATTGCTTTGGGTTATATAGTCATTTTCACAATGTTGATTCTTCCAGTCTAAGAACATGGTATATCTCTCCATATGTTTGTATCGTCTTTAATTTCTTTCATCAGTGTCTTATACTTTTCTACATGCAACTCTTTTGTCTCCTTAGGTAGGTTTATTCCTTGGTATTTTATTCTTTTTGTTACAATAGTAAATAGGAGTGTTTCCTTAATTTCTATTTCAGATTTTTATCATTAGTGTATAGGGATGCAAGAGATTTCTGTGCATTAATTTTGTATCCTGCTACTTTACCAAATTCATTGATTAGCTCCAGTAGTTTTCTGGTAGCATGATTAGGATTCTCTATGTATAGTATCATGTCATCTGCAAACAGTGACAGCTTTACTTCTTACTTTCTGATTTGGATTCCTTTTATTTCTTTTTCTTCTCTGATTGCTGTGGCTAAAACTTCCAAAACTATGTTGAATAATATTGGTGAGAGTGGACAACCTTGTCTTGTTCCTGATCTTAGTGGAAATGCTTTCAGTTTTTCACCATTGAGAATGATGTTGGCTGTGGGTTTGTCATATATGGCCTTCATTATGGTGAGGTAAGTTCCCTCTATGCCTACTTTCTGGAGTGTTTTTATCATAAATGGTGTTGAATTTTGTCGAAAGCTTTCTCTGCATCGATTGAGATGATCATATGGTTTTTCTTGTTCAGTTTCTTAATATGGTTTATCACATTGATTGATTTGCATATATCAAAGAATCCTTGCATTCCTGGGATAAACCCCACTTGATCATGGTGTATGATCCTTTTAATGTGCTACTGGATTCTGTTTGCTAGTATTTTTTGAGAATTTTTACATCTATGTTCATCAGTGATATTGGCCTGTAGTTTTCTTTCTTTGTGACATCTTTTTCTGGTTTTAGTATCAGGGTGATGGTGGCATTTTTAAAAGAATTTGGGAGTGTTCCTCCCTCTGCTATATTTTGGAAGAGTTTGAGAAGGATAGGTGTTAGCTCTTCTCTAAATGTTTGATAGAATTCGCCTGTGAAGCCATCTGGTCCTGGGCTTTTGTTTGTTGGAAGATTTTTAATCACAGTCTCAATTTCAGTGCTTGTGATTGGTCTCTTTATATTTGCTATTTCTTCCTGGTTTATTCTCAGAAGGTTGTGCTTTTCTACGAATTTGTCCATATCTTCCAGGTTGTCCATTGTATTGGCATATAGTTGCTTGTAGTAATCTCTCGTGATCCTCTGTATTTCTGCAGTGTCAGTTGTTACTTCTACTTTTTCATTTCTAATTCTACTGATCTGAATCTTCTCCCTCTTTTTCTTGATGAATCTGGCTAATGGTTTATCAATTTTGTTTGTCTTCTCAAAGAACCAGCTTTTAGTTTTGTTGATCTTTGCTATTGTTTTCTTCATTTCTTTTTCATTTATTTCTGGTCTGATTTTATGATTTTCTTCCTTCTGCTAACTTTGAGGGTTTTTTGTTCTTCTTTCTCTAATTGCTTTAGGTGTAAGGTTAGGTTGTTTATGTGAGATGTTTCTTGTTTCTTGAGGTAGGATTGTTTTGCTATAAACTTCCCTCTTAGAACTGCTTTTGCTGCATCCCATAGTTTTTGGGTCCTCCTGTTTTCATTGTCATTTGTTTCTAGGTATTTTCTGATTTCCTCTTTGATTTCTTCAGTGATCTCTTGATTATTAAGTAGTGTATTGTTTAGCCTCCATGTGTTTGTATTTTTTACACGTATTTTCCTGTAATTGATATCTAGTCTCATAGCGTTGTGCTTGGAAAAGATACTTGATATGATTTCAATTTTGTTAAGTTTACCAAGGCTTGATTTGTGACCCAAGATATGATCTATCCTGGAGAATGTTCCATGAGCACTTGAGAAAAATATGTATTCTGTTGTTTTTGGATGGAATGTCCTATAAATATCAATTAAGTTCATGTTGTTTAATGTATCATTTAAATCTTGTGTTTCCTTATTTATTTTCATTTTTGATGATCTGTCCATTGGTGAAAGTGGAGTGTTAAAGTCCCCTACTATGATTGTGTTAATGTCAATTTCCCCTTTTATGGCTGTTAACATTTGCCTTATGTATTGAGGTACTCCTATGTTGGGTGCCTAAATATTTATAATTGTTATATCTTCTTCTTGGATTGATCCCTGTATCATTATGTAGTGTCCTTCTTTGTCTCTTCTAATAGTCTTTATTTTAAAGTCTATTTTGTCTGATATGAGAATTGCAACTCCAGCTTTCTTTTGATTTCCACTTTCATGGAATATCTTTTTTTCATCCCCTCACTTTCAGCCTGTATGTGTCCCTAGGTCTGAAGTGGGTCTCTTATAGACAGCATATAGATGGGTCTTGTTTTTGTATCCATTCAGCCAGTCTATGTCTTTTGGTTGGAGCATTTAATCCATTTACATTTAAGGTAATTATCAATATGTATGTTCCTATTCCCATTTACTTAGTTGTTTTGGGTTCGTTATTGTAGGTCTTTTCCTTCTGTTGTGTTCCTTGCCTAGAGAAGTTCCTTAAGGATTTTCTGTAAAGCTGGTTTGGTGATGCTGTTAGCTTTTGCTTGTCTGTAAAGGCTTTAATTTCTCCCTTGAATCTGAATGAGATTCTTGCTTGGTAGAGTAATCTTGATTGTAGGCTTTTCCCTTTCATCACTTTAAATATGTCCTTCCACTCCCTTCTGGCTTGCAGAGTTTCTGCTGAAAGATCAGCTGTTAACCTTATGGGGATTCCGTTGTGTGTTATTTTTCCCTTGCTGCTTTTAATATTTTTTCTTTGTGTTTAATTTTTGATAGTTTGATTAATATGTGTCTTCGCTTGTTTCTCCTTGGATTTATCCTGTATGGGGCTGTCTGCACTTCCTGGACTTGACTGACTATTTCCTTTCCCATATTAGGGAAGGTTCAACTATAATCTCTTCAAATATTTTCTCAGTCCCTTTCTTTTTCTCTTCTTCCTCTGGGACCCCTATAATTCGAATGTTGGTGCGTTTAATGTTGTCCCAGAGGTCTCTAAGTCTATCCTCAATTCTTTTCATTCTTTTTTCTTTAACCTGCTCTGCAATAATTACTTCCACTACTTTATCTTCCAGGTCACATATCCATTCTTCTGCCTCAGTTATTCTGCTTTTGATTCCTTCTAGAAAAGTTTTAATTTCATTTATTGTGTTGCTCATCATTGTTTTTTTTTTTGCTCTTTAGTTCTTCTAGGTCCTTGTTAAGCATTTCTTTTATTTTCTCCATTCTATTTCCAAGATTTTGGATCATCTTTACTATCATTAGTCTGAATTCTTTTTTAGGTAGACTGCCTATTTCCTCTTCATTTGTTTGGTCTGGTGGGTTTTTACCTTGCTCCTTCATCTGCTGTGAGTTTCTCTGTCTTCTCATTTTGCTTAACGTACTGTATTTGGGGTCTCATTTTTGCAGGCTGCAGGTTCATAGTTCCCATTGTTTTTGGTGTCTGCTCCCAGTGGCTAAGGTTGGTTCAGTGGGTTGTGTAGGCTTCCTGGTAGAGGGAATTAGTGCCTGTGTTCTGGTGGATGAGGCTGGATTTTGTCTTTCTGGTGGGCAGGACTATGTCCGGTGGTGTGTTTTGGGGTGCTTGTGACCTTATTATGATTTTAGGCAGCGTCTCTGCTAATGAGTGGGGTTGTGTTCCCGTCTTGCTATTTTTTTGGCATAGGGTGTTCAGCACTGTAGCTTGCTGGTCGTTGAGTGGAGGTGGGTCTTAGCATTGGGATGGGGATTTCTGGGAGAGCTTTTGCCGTTTGATATTATATGGAGCTGGGAGGTCTCTGGTGGACCAATGTCCTGAACTCAGCTCTCCCACCTCAGAGGCACAGACCTGACACCCAGCTGGAGGACCAACACCCTGTCAGTCACATGGCTCTTTTGGGAAGCCTGAGGTCTTCTGCCAGTGTTCAGTAGGTGTTCTGTAGGAGTTGTTCCACATGTAGTTGTATTTCTGATGTATTTGTGGGGAGGAAGGTGATCTCCACTTCCTACTCCTCCCCCATCTTGAAGATCTCCCAACACTAGTGTTCTAATCCATGAATGTGGTATATCTCTCCATTTAAATAGGTCTTTTATCTCCTCTAGTAATGCTTTATATTTTTTCTATATGTTTTTATAATATTTTTAGTATCTTTACTGAGTATCTTTGTTTTTTTTTTTTTTTCGCGGTACGTGGGCCTCTCACTATTGCGGCCTCTCCCGTTGCGGAGCACAGGCTCTGGACGCGCAGGCTCAGCAGCCATGGCTCACGGGCCTAGCCGCTCCGCGGCATGTGGGATCCTCCCGGACCGGGGCACGAACCCACGTCCCCTGCATCGGCAGGCGGACTCTCAACCACTGCGCCACCAGGGAAGCCCAGTATCTTTGTTTTTGAGGCTATTTTGAAGACTAATTTTTCCACCAGACCGATCCTTCAAAAATGTATATCTGCTCAAAGCAAGATAGCTGCCTAAATCCTTCTGTGGGTTATCTTTGGTGTTAGTATTTAGACTCTAACAAGGCATACATATTCCTCATAAGCTGGTTCTTTCCTTTTCAACCTCCTCTTTCACAAGCCTTATTATTTCCTTTAAATTCCAGCCGTACAGAACTCCATATTAACTTTGATATTTTCCTTTCTTACTCTTCATCCGTCCTGAGTTCATTGACTAGTGCTATCAACTCTATCTCCAAAACCATATCCAAAGTCCACTCACTTTTTGTCTTCTCCACTGCTTCCATTCAAGCCATCCTTACCTCTGTCTTGACTGATTGTAATAGCTTCTGATTTCCTGTTTTCATTGTTACCTCCCTATAATCACTCCCTACATAATAGCCAGAGTAAATTTTGAAAAACATAAATCACTATATATCCCTTTTGCTTAAAATCGTATGGTGGGAAATAGAATAAAAACTCTCTACTCTGGCTAATGTAGCCTGATAGAATTTGATTCCCGACTACATGTCAGGTCTCTCTTCTTTTTGGTCAATACATTCCTCTGGCTCATTCTTGGCTCCTCAAACACATCAAGGCTTTGTCATTTTTTACTGTTTCCTCTGCTTCAAATGTACTTTAACCCACCAAATGTAAGCAGTGGGAGAGCAGAGGCCTTGTGTGTCTGGCCCATGCCCCTATACCCAGTCATCTAAGTGTTCAGTAAATACTTGTTGAAAAAATGAATGTATGCATTTCTTTTTGATTCCTCACATGCACTGGGCTCATCTCATTTATTCCTCTTTGCCTAAAACATCTTTCTCTGCTTTTCTCTCACAACCTTTCCCACCTTTGCCTAAAAACATGATCACCGAAATATTAGTTTGGTTTTATCATCTGGCTAGCTTTCCTCCTCCATCCCTACCCTGCCATCTTATTCAGGGAGTGATGGGAATTGTAGTCCCTGCTATGTATCTCTGGATACATTGTATGTACTCATGGTATATCAATATCTTTTCTGCATGATTATAAATCCCATGCAGCAGAGGTTGCTTTTTCCCCAGTTCATTTGTAGTGCCAAGCACTGTGTCTTGTTCATGGAATAATTGCTCAAGTATCTGATGAATAAACAAAGGAGTAAATGAATGAATAAATGTTTTGAATTCCCAGAGGCCCTTTTAATTTTATTTCTGTCTCTTATCTGTGTTCCATAGTACTATTAGTATCTGAAAAATAACCTCTATAGAGCAAATTGCTATATTTCATTTGCTATACCTTTTATCAAAGAATCTCAGAGAAGTTAAGAAATATTATCTGAACAATGTCTATTTTTTTTGGGGGGGCACCTCTCACTGTTATGGCCTCTCCCGTTGCAGAGCACAGGCTCTGGACGCGCAGGCTCAGCGGCCATGGCTCACAGGCCCAGCCGCTCCACGGCATGTGGGATCTTCCCAGACCGGGGCACGAACCCGTGTCCCCTGCATTGGCAGGCAGACTCTCAACCACTGCGCCGCCAGGGAAGCCCAACAATGTGTATTTTTTTGACTTTGTAGTTTAACTATCTCCAATGACGGTAAGTAAAAACTTGTTGATGGGAAAAAAGGAATATTTCTATAGAATTAAAGCGCTAATAGCTACCATTATTTTTTTTCTAGACCACATCCACCCCTTTTAATGACTCCAGAATGTCCTGACTCAGGGACAGCGGGACACTTTGGACCATTGAGCAATTCTATTGAAGTAAATATTCAGCATTTTTTTTTTCCTTTGGCTCTGCCACGTGGCATGTGGGATCTTAGTTCCCTGACCAGGGATTGAACCCATGCCTGCTACAGTGGAAGCATTGAGTCTTAACCACTAGACTGCCAGGGAAGTCTTACTCTGCAACTTAGAATCTGCAAATATTCTAAATTTGCTATCTCTCCTCTATTACCTGAAGATTTTTTCTGAATGATTCTGTCTTCTTTCCTTGTGCCTCTCGCTTCCTAGCTTATTCTTTCTTGGGTTTCTGAATACTTGTGCTAGCTCATCTGTTGAACTGCATTTTGGACCTGGATGCAAGGTTTAGGTTTGCATTTTACTTTTCTTTTCTTTCTTATATTCAAGCTTTGTACCTAGCCATTGTCGCAACCTAAGTCCCCAAGATGCAGAAATTTTCCAAAAGAAAAAAAGTATTAAGAAATCTAAATTAACAGAAATATGGTTTCTTAATTGTTACTTATATATGGTTAGTTAGAAATTTACAGTTTTTATAAATGTAACTAGTAAATAATCGCTATTTAAAAATGGTTCCACAAAACCAATCATCCTTTTCCTTGAGATTTGAATAATAAAATATTATCAGAATTACTCGCTATATCGTTTTAGCAATTAAATAATGAAAATTATGAAAAAGGATTACTTAATCATTAGAAAGATACTGAAATCACACCTAACTGTGTGAGAAAAACTTTATTAACAGACTGTATACCAAATCAAAGCAAAGTTTAATTTCAGTATTAATGATGATGATGATGATGATGATAAATTAGTCTGGTACTTATACTAATGAAAACAGGTTTAGTCCAAATAGAGTTATGCTTACTTGACACTCTCAAATATGGCATGCCGGAGTTATTTTTTACCTTGGCTTCAACTAAAATTGTTCCTTCTAGTTTTCAGAAGGAAACCTTGCCAGGAAACAGTTCCACTGTCTAACTTCTAATGAGTTACTATGATCAGTGAGCCAATTTTTCTTTAGCCTATGTAATATTTTATTGGTAACATTTAAAAAGCATAAAATATATTTAAATTACCACTCCTCCATTTTTTTAAAGTTTATTTTTATTTTTTGGCTGTGTTGGGTCTTTGTTTCCGTGCAAGGACTTTCTCTACTTGCAGAGATCGGGGGCCACTCCTCATCGCGGTGAGCAGGCCTCTCACTGTCGCGGCCTCTCTTGTTGTGGAGCACAGGCTCCAGACGCACAGGCTCAGCAGTTGTGGCTCATGGGCCTAGTTGCTCCACGGCATGTGGGATCCTCCCAGACCAGGGCTCGAACCCGTTTCCCCTGCATTGGCAGGCGGATTCTCAACCACTGCGCCACGAGGGAAGCCCACCACTCCTCCATTTAACCAGACCTAATAAATTTACCTCATATTATAAGCTACTTTAAGAGTAGTTTAGAAATAAGCTTTGCATTTTAAAAATTGCCTAGTGGTCAAACATGCACTGGCACTCAATTTTCAGCTAGGGTGAAATGATGCATCAGAGCAGATACATTTTTCTTGACACAGAATAGTGCTCAGTAAGTAGAAGTTACCATTATCCTTATTCCCTGCCATTATTTATTTTCCTTAATGAGATTTTCTTCCAGTTGACTTTGGATAAGTGAAAATTTCTATTAGAAAGTTCATTTTGGTAAAGTCCAGAGCAATTAATAATTGGATATAAAATCTTATAAAAGTGCATATTGTTGAAACATTCCAACAGTTCTGTGGGTTGGGGGTGGAAAGAGAGGTAGAATGGGGAGGAAGATTGGAAATTTTCACTGGAATGGCTACTTCTACAGAGGCTTAACAAAAAAATAAAAATAACTTCTTTAGAATGTGAAAATAGGTAGCCTAGGGTAGCTTTTTTTCTAAAGGGAGAAGACCCCAGAATCCTGGAGAGTCATTAACTCAGTTGTTACTTTTCCTTTGCCCCATCAATGACTGAGTGAAGACAATTCTGGTGATATTTAACTTTAGCATAAATGGTTGTGTCTTCCTTTACCTATACTCTGAATCCTGTGCCCTTCTATTTCTGAAGGACATTGCTTTATGGATTATTGTCTTCATTAAACATTTTTGTTTCTATAACTTCTTCCTCCCAGATCATAGGAATACTCAAAGTGCTGCCTTCCAAAACTCCAAACTCCATATGTCCAAATCCTACTTTGTTCTTCCTGCCCGTCTTTACCTTCAATCTAGCTATATCTTGCTTTCTTTTATTTCCTTCTTCTAATCCATTATACATTTCATTTACTTTTCTTGCGTTGTTGCATTAGCTAGGATTTCCAGTATAATGTTGAATAAGAGTGGTGAGAGCAGACATCCTTGCCTTGTTCCTGATCATAGGCAGGAAAGCACTTATTTCTCACCATTAAATATGTCAGCTGTAGGGTATTTGTATATGTTCTTTATGAAGTTGAGGAAAGTCCCTCTATTTCTGGTCTGCTGAGAGTTTTTTATCATGAATGAGTGTTGGGTTTTGTTAGGTGATTTTTCTGCATGTATTGAAATAATCATATCATTTTTCTTCTTTAGCCTGTTGATGTGATAGTTTACACCAATTGATTTTCAAATGCTTGAAATAAATCCCTCTTGGTCATGGTATATATCAGTAATTCTTTTTATATGTTGTTGGATTTGATTTGCTATTATTTTGTTGAGGCTTCTTACATTTATGTTAATGAGAAATGTTGGTTTATATTTTACCTTTCTTGTAATGTCTTCACTCTTGGTATTAGGGTAGTGCTGGTCACATAGAATAAGTTAGGAAGTTTTACCTCTGCTTCTGTTTTCTGGAAGAGATTGCAGACAATTGGTATAATTTCTTCCTTGAATGTTTTATAGAATTCACCTGTAAACCCATCATGATGTGGTGCTTTCTGTTTTGGAAGGTTATTTATTGATTCAGTTTCTTTAATAGACATGGGCCTATTCAGATTGTCTAATTCATCCTGTGTAAGTTTTGATAGATTGCATCTTTCAAGGAATTAGTCCATTTCATTTAGGTTATTAGACTTGTGGGTATAAAGTTGTCCATTATGTTCCTTTATTATTCTTTTAATGTCCATGAGATCTTTAGTTATTTCTCCTCTTTCTGATATTAGTAATTTGTGTCTTCTTTTTCTGTTAATCTGGCTAGAGGTTTATCAATTTTATTAATCTTTCCAAAGAAGTTGCATTTGGTTTTGTTGACTTTCTCTATTCATTTCCTAAATTCAACTTCATTGATTTCTGTTTGAATTTTTATTATTTATTTTCTTCTGGTTACTTTAAATTTAATTTGCTCTTCTTTTTCTCTTTTCATAAGGTAAAGGTTTAGATTTTTGATTTTTGATCTTTCTTCTTTCTAATATATGCATTCAATGCTATAAATTTCTCTCTAAACTCTGCCTTTGCTGCATCCTACAAATTTTGATAAATTATCTTTTCATTTTCATTTGGTTCAAAATATTGTTTACTATCTCTTGAGTCTTCTTCTCTGACCCAATTTTTATTTAGAAATGTATTTTTTAATCTCCAAATATTTTTGAATTTTTCAGCTATTTTTTAAATTATTAATTTCTGGTTTAATTCCATTGTGGTCTGAAAGCATACTTTGAATAATTCATATTATTTTAAATTTGTTATGGTGTGTGTATGACCCAGAATGTGGCTTATCTTGGTTCCCTGAGAGCTTGTGAGAATGTTTATTCTGCTATTGTTGGGTGAAGCATTTTATAGATGTCAGTTAGATTCCAGTTATTGATCATACTGTTCAGTTCAACTATGTTTAAAAATTTTTTTTTGCCTACTGGCTCCATCAGTTTCTAAAAGAGGATGTTGAAATCTCTAACTTTAGTGTAGTCTAACCCTTCTCCTTGAAGTTTTATCAGTTTTTGTTGATGCTTTGTTGTTAGATGCATACATATTAAGAATTGTAAAATTTTCTTAGAGAATTGACTACTTTATCATTATGTAATTATCCTCTTTATCTCTGATCATTTTTCTTGATCTGAACTCTTCTTTGTTTGCAATTTATACAGCTGCTCTAGCTTTCTTCTGATTAGTGTTAGTGTCGTATGTCTTTTCCTATCCCTTTACTTTTAATGTATCTGTTGCTTCCTATTTAAAATTGGTTTCCTGTAGACAACATATAATTGGGTCTTTTTTAAAAAATTCACTCTGCAAATCTCTGTCTTTTAATTGGTCTGTCTATATCAGTGACATTTAAAGTGATTATTGACACAGTTGGATTAATTTCTGTCATATTTTTACTCTTTTCTATTCATTGCCTCGTTCTTTTTTCTTTTTTAACTTCTACTCTTTTTCTACCTTCTATGTTTTTAATTGAACATTTTATGATTTTTTTTCTCTCTTAGGATATCAAGTTTATTTTAGTTGCCCTCAAATTTTCAGTATAAATTACTACTAATCCAATTTCACTTTCAAATAATACTATACTGCTTCACAGGTACTTAGAATATTATCAGTTTCTCCTTTCCATCCCTTATAATATAGTTGTCATTGATTTCACTTATCCAAAACTTAAAATCACTGAATATATTATTATTTTGAAAAAATGTTATCAGATCATTCCAGAAAATATCTTACTTTGCCTTTATTTATTCCTACTCTAACATTCTTCCTTTTTAAATGTAGATCCAAGTTTCTGACCTGTATCATTTTCCTTTTCTCTGAGGAGCTTCTTTTAACATCTCTTGCAAGGCACATTTACTCGTGAAAAATTTTTGTTTTCCTGAGAAAGTATTTCTCCTTTACTTTTGAAGGATAATTTCACTGGATAGAAAATTTTTTTGTTGGCAGTTTTTTTTTTTTTACTTCCAATACTTTAAATATTTTACGTCATTCTCTTCTTGTTTGCTTGAAGAGAAGTGTGATATAATTTGCATCCTTGCTTCTCTATATAAGTAAGGTGGTTTTCTCCCCACTGGCTTATTTCAAGATTTTCTCTGTGTCTTTAGCTTTATACCATTTGAATATGATGTACCTAGGTATAGGTTTTTTTGTTTTTTTGTTTTTTTTTTTGTATTTATCCTGCTTGGTTTTCTCTGAGCTTCCTGGATCTGCTTTGGTGTCTGTCATTAATTGTTGAAAATTCTCAGCCATTATTACTTCAAATACTTTCTTCTGTTCTCTCTTTTTTCTCTTTCTGGTATTCCAATTATGTATATGTTATGTCTTTTGTAGTTGTGCCACAGTTCTTGGATATTCTGTTCCAATTTTTAAAATTCTTTTTTCTCTTCACTTTTCAGTTTTAGAAGTTGCTATTAACATTTCTTCATGTTCACTGATTCTTTCCTTGGTTGTATGTAGTTTATTGATGAACCCATCAAAGTCATTCTTCATTGTACTGTAGTGTTTTTGATTTCTAGCATGTCCTTTAAATTCTTAGAGTTTTCATCTTTCTGCCTACATTATCCATTTGCTCTTGTATGTTGTCTACTTTTTATGTTGGAGTCCTTAGCACATTAATCATAGTTGTTTTACATTTTTGATCAAATAATTACAACATCACTATCATATCTGAGTCTGATTCTGATGCTTTCTCTGTCTCTTCAAACTTATTGTACTTTAGAATGCCTTGTAATTTTTGTGAAAGCTGGACACAAGGTACTGGGTAAAAGTAACTTAGGTAAATAGGACTTTGGCGTAAAGTGTTACGTTTATCTGTAGCTGTAGGTGTCAGGAGCTAAAACTTCCTCTAATGACTTTGTTGTTGTCGCCACTATTACCTTTGGGTTCCCTTTCTTCAATAAGGTGCTGTTCTTTCAGTTGTAATCCCCTGTTATTATAAACAGGAGCTCTAAGACGTGGTAGTGAAGTGTGAGGGGAGAGTAGGCATTCTTTAGACCTATGATTAGGTCTCAAAATTTTAGTGAGCCTGTGCCCCTAGGCTGTGACTTTCACAAATGCTTCTTAGTGTTTTGTCCACCCTTAAGTGGGGCAGGAAGTTTAAGGAGGATTGGTGTTGAGTATTTCCCTTCCTCTAGGTCTGTTAAGCCCTGTTTAAATCCCAGTCTGTTTGGCCCTGGTAAAATAGCTTTGCCTAAGAAGAATAGAATAGTCTGGGCTTATTTCAAAATGGTTATTTTTTGTTCTGCTCGAAGCATGAGGGAATTTTTCTCTGATATTCACTGAGAGTATCTAGTTGGCTTCTTGAAGGTAAAATTCATTAAATTGTGAGGCCCCACCCCTTCCCATCTAGGCACTCCTGGAATTTTTAACTCTCAGACTTGTCCACATTGAACTTACAGCAATTCATTAATTGCAGTTTAAATTTTCCCACCTTAGTAATGGTTCCTGCAGTGATTTCTGCTTCTGGGTTTCTATTTTGATAAGTTTTGATTCCCTGTATCTTCCTGTTTGCCTCTCCGATTTGGGGGGCAGTGGTTTGCCCTGTGACCTCACTTCTTTGCTTCATATTCAAGCAGAGCTGTTGGTTTGCAGTTTGTTGGGCATTTTTATTGTTGTGAGACTGGGAGTGATGGCTTCCATGTTCCTTACATGCTGACTGGTTCTTCCCTTCCTTTAAACACCAAGCTTATTGAAAAAATGTTCTATACTCACTCTTTTTTTCTCTATTACCCATTTCTCATTTCCTAGATACCCAGATTTTGCTGTCACCGTCCAAAGATATGGCTCTTAATAAGGTCACTAGTAAACTTTTTTTTTTTTTTTTTTTTTTTTGCGGTATGTGAGCCTCTCACTGTTGTGGCCTCTCCCGTTGCGGAGCACAGGCTCCGGACGCGCAGGCTCAACGGCCATGGCTTACGGGCCCAGCTGCTCCGCGGCATGTGGGATCTTCCCGGACCGGGGCACGAACCTGTGTCCCCTACATCGGCAGGCGGACTCCCAACCACTGCGCCACCAGGGAAGCCCACTAGTAAACTTTTAATTGCCACCTCTATTCCTCTCAGTTGCTCTGCTCCAGTCCAAGCTGCCTCTCAGACCTATAGACTAATAAAATTACTTTAACTGGTCTCTTCACTTACAGTCTTGCCCACTCCAATCCAATTTCTGTATAATAGCTAGGTGTTTGTATTGTTGGAGTTAAGATATGGATTAATGGGAAAAGACTGTCATACACAGCTGCTATAAATTCCCAGTTTATCTTAGCTGAGAATACAGAATTTAATAGAAATGAAATGACTACACTGAGCAGGAGCAAACAGCCAAATATCTTGTTCTTTGATTCCTAGCTGGTGACAGTTTCCAGAATGGTAGCATCCAGTTACAGTTGAGAAAAAAGTCTAACTCTTCCACTGCCACTGTCTGACTTTTACCATATAAAACAAGTCTAAGTTATATTGCTGGATACAAGCATTTTCTCCCCCACCTATTATATAAACAAGACATTAAAAAAGTTTTAACTTTATGTAGCCATATGTCAGGGGACTTGATTAGACTTGAAACATGTCCAATAACTGATTTATAGCAATTTTTCACCATGTAATTATTTTTTAAAAAGATAGTTGTGTAGTGAGGGGTGGGTGTTTAATATTTTTTGGAAACATGTAACTGTTATTTCCTTATCAAGGTCATTGAATGACATAAAGCAGAACTTCCTTAAATTCTGTTGTATTTACAAGTAACTTACGCAATTAATTATAGATCAAAAAAATTTACTGTTTTGAGAGTCTAATTAGACAATTTCATTGGGCAGATGAGTTTTAGGAAAGATGATTAGAGAAAACAAGGATGGTACATATTTACTGTGCCTTATTGTCTGAATTTTTCAGAAATATGATGAGCACATCATTTTATAAAGTGTAGAGTGGATGACTTTCATGTTCTAAAATAAAGATGGAGGTTTGAAAAATATCAATATGAATTTGCTTAATGAGATTCATTTGACTTCTATTTTTTATGGCTGCATGGGTCTAGGACTCAGCATGGTGCCTTTAAAATAGTCAGAATTCTCTTTATGAATGAATATAAATGTACTAATATTAATCAACAGATATATAAGTGTATATGTTGAATACATAAATATATTTGTTGACATAATTGTTGAATAAATCGATGACAAAAAATTCACAAGGATTAAAAGAAAACTGGTGTACTTCTGGTAAAGTGAATCAGTAGAATTCCTAAAACATTTCAAATTATATACTTTAAAATGCACAAGTAATCATAAAAACTAAAAATGGAGTTGCTCTTTCTTTGAAATTTACTTGTTATTCCTGCCTATCATAAGTATCTGTCCCACAAATTCATTTTTGAATTGAAATCAAGTTAAATTCAGTAATCCCACAGAAGCAACAGGATTGGATTAATGAACTGTTTATAAATATTAGATTATATTTGATTTCTTTATGAATAGAAGTATTGGAGAAGTCAGTAAGTTCTATTCAAATCTAAAGTTTTCATTCTTTAGCAGTAAATGAGATAAAAATACCACAGCACAGAATATTTGTAAGGATTAAGTAAAAGCATAGGGTCATGTTAGTGTAAAAGTTTTGTTAATTACTTTATTCAACAGATATTCATTGAGTCACTTTGTGCTGGGGATACTGCAGTGAAAAAGATGACAAAGTTCCTGATCTCATGGAGTTTATATTCTCATGGGGAAATCCAAACAGTAAAAATGTAAACAAAATTGATAATTTGAAATAGCAAAGATTACTGTGACAAATAATCTACAACTAGAATTTTTATGCTATATACTATTTTAAAAAACCCCACATTTTCATGAAAACATTATAGGTACAAATTTAGAATTTACTGTTGGTTCTTAAATCATTGACTACAGAATAGAGAAATACCCTGATATGACATTTTTTTTTTTTTTTTTTGCGTTACATGGGCCTCTCACTGTTGTGGCCTCTCCCGTTGCGGAGCACAGGCTCCGGACGCACAGGCTCAACAGCCATGGCTCACGGGCCCAGCTGCTCCGCGGCATGTGGGATCTTCCCAGACCGGGGCACGAACCCGTGTCCCCTGCATCGGCAGGCGGACTCTCAACCACTGCGCCACCAGGGAAGCCCTGATATGACATTTTTAATTACAATTTTGGCCAACAATTCCGTTACACTGTTTCCTATAAGTAGACACCATAGGATTGAACAATTAGTTGTTTACTTTTCCAATTCTTTTGCTTTTTTATGTTTTAAGGAATTTTTTTTTCATTTGGTGTTAAGCGTTTTGACTCAGATGAATAGTATAATGTTCTCAAAAATTTTCCTTAGACTACATAATAATAAAACAGAGGTACTCTAAGACACAAGGTAAGCTAAGTATAGGATCATGTTTGTAGAAATGAAATGTTGCTGATTATATTCACATGCTTAAATAGAAATGATCTAGTAAACAAACTGAAGAAAAAGAAAGAAAAAATGCTCTATTTTGTGCCTTACGTTTTATCTTTTATTTAGTTTGTTGTTTGTTGTGTGATTTTTTTTCTTGAAATATAACTATTCTTAGTGAAGAGAGATAAAAGTAGAGTTGTTACTGAAGAGAATTCATCCTCCACTCTATGCCAAAATGATGTGCAAAAAAATGTTCTTGGAAACAGAAAAATGAACTATTACATCCCCTTTAGCTGGCAGGGAAACTGCCAGATAGAGATATTTTATAAGTGGAGATATGTTCAAGATATTTATTGGAAGATACCCTACATAGTCCTTGAATTCCTGAGAATTTATTAACATGATTTGTTTCCTCTTCTTTGGAAAAAAGCTGTTCCACACTCTCTAACCTTTTGATGTATAAGGAAAAAAATCCTACTTTATCACCCACATTTTGGGTTTTCTTGAGGTTACTCAAGGTTATGTAAATAGAGCCAGTGTTTGCTTGTTTATGAGAAGGCTAACTGTAAAGAAAGGGATCACCTTTACAGTGTTAGAGACTCTTTTTTCCTCTGAATGAGGAGTGGCCAGTCTGATGCTCTCACTCATTTATGTCTGACCTGGAGCAAATAACCATAGATCAAATGATTAGGTCAAGGCCTTTTGATTTTCTGTGCTACCACTTATTCATATTTGTCTTTGATAAGGGCATAAATGAAAGGTTTTTTTTTTTTTTTTTTTTTTTTTTTTTTTGCTGTATGCGGGCCTCTCACTGTTGTGGCCTCTCCCGTTGCGGAGCACAGGCTCCGGACGCGCAGGCCCAACGGCCATGGCTCACGGGCCCAACCGCTCCGCGGCATGTGGGATCCTCCCAGACCGGGGCACGAACCCGTGTCCCCTGCATCGGCAGGCGGACTCTCAACCACTGCGCCACCAGGGAAGCCCGAAAGGTTATTTTGATACTAAATTATCAGAATAATCTCCAGTGCAAAATATTTAATAACCCATCTCTTGGCTATATGATCACTTATACATTTTTCTGAGAGCCTATTTAACCGTAGGTTTTAAAGCCTTTGAAAATTTTGAGTAAAAGGGAAAAAATGCAGTTAGTAGAAAAAAAGTTTTTAAAAACTCAAAACAAAATTGATATTCTCAGGAAATAACCTAGAATACTTTAAAAGTAGAAGTAAAGTAGTATAGAAAAGAAGAAGGAGCTTCTGGAAATTAAAAATTTAGAGCAGGAATGAAAAATTTAGTAAAAATTGGAAGATGTTAATGAAATTTTCTAATAAGTAAAACAAAAAGTATAAAAGATAGAGTATTAGAGAAAGAATAAAGGATATCTAGGTATATGCCTAGGAGTGGATTGCTGGGTCATATAGTAGCCCTATTTTTAGTTTTTTAAGGAACCTCCATAGTGGCTGTATCAATTTACATTCCCACGAACAGTGTAGGAGGGTTCCCTTTTCTCCACATCCTCACCAGCATTTACTGTTTATAGATTTTTTTTTTTTTTTTTTTTTTTTTTTTTTTTTTTGCTGTACGCGGGCCTCTCACTGCTGTGGCCTCTCCCGTTGCGGAGCACAGGCTCCGGACACACAGGCTCCGCGGCCATGGCTCGCGGGCCCAGCCGCTGCGCGGCATGTGGGATCCTCCGGGATAGGGGCACGAACCCGTGTCCCCTGCATCGGCAGGCGGACTCCCAACCACTGCGCCACCAGGGAAGCCCTAGATTTTTTGATAATGGCCATTCTGACTGGTGTGAGGTGATACCTCACTGTAGATCTGATCTGCATTTCTCTAATAATTAGTGATGTTGAGCATCTTTTCATGTGCTTTTTGGCCATCTGTATGTCTTCTTTGGAGAAATGTTTATTTAGATCTTCTGGCCATTTTTGGATTGGGTTATTTGTTTTTTTAATATTGAGCTGGTTATGTATTTTGGAGATTGATCTCTTGTCGGTTGCTTCGTTTGCAAATATATTTTCTCATTCTAAGGGTTGTCTTTTTATTTTGTTTATGGTTTCCTTTGCTGTGCAAAAGCTTTTAAGTTTAATTAGATCCCATTTGTTTATTTTTGTTTTTATTTTGATCGCTCTAGGAGGTGGATCAAAAAAGATCTTGCTGCGATTTATGTCAAAGAGTGTTCTGCCTATGTTTTCCTCTAAGAGTTTTATAGTGTTTGGCCTTACATTTAGGTCTTTAATCCATTTTCGAAAAGATATATGCACCCTAATGTTCATTGAAGCACTATTTACAATAGCCAGGACATGGAAGCAATCTAAATGTCCATCAGCAGAGGAATGGATAAAGAAGATGTGGTACATATATACAATGGAATATTACTCAACCATAAAAAAGAGCAAAATAATGCCATTTGCAGCAACATGGATGGACATAGAGATTGTCATACTGAGTGAAGTAAGTCAGACACAGAAAGACAAATATCATATGATATCGCTTATATGTAGAATTTAAAAAAAGGGTACAAATGAAGTTAATTACAAAACAGAAGTAGAGTCAGAGATGTAGAAAGCAAACTTATGGTTACCAGGGGATAGGGGGAGGAGAGATAAATTGGGAGATTGAGGTTGATATATACACACTAGTATATATGAACTAGATGACTAATAAGGACCTACTGAATAGCACAGGGAACTCTACTCAATACTCTGTAATGGCCTATATGGGAAAAGAATCTAAAAAAAGAGTGGATATATGTATATGTATAGCTGATTCACTTTGCTGAAACTAACACAACATTGTAAATCAACTATACTCCAATAAAAACTTTAAAAAAAAGAATAAAGGATAGAAGAAGTAGATGGTCAAGCTAAGAGATCTAGTATACAACCAATTGCCCTTTCCTAAGGAGGCTAGAGATTATGGAGAGAAGCAAAATAGAGACAACATACAAGGAAATTTCACATAACCAAAGTCATGCTTTTCTAGATTGAAAAGTCCTAGTAAGTATTCAGCACAGTCAATGAGAAAGACTCATGCTGAGCCTCTTCATTATGAAAGTCCAAAATACTAAGGAGACATTGAAGATCCTAAAAACTTCCACAGAGAAATAAAACAGAATACATATTCAAAGGAGCAGGAATCAGAATGACTCAGATTTTTAAACAACAATGGTAACTAGTGGACAAAGTATCAAGTCTGTCTTGGACAATAACTTTTCAACCTAGAATTCAATATCCAGTTAAACTGTACATTACACATAGAGCCAGAATATGACCATTTGAGATATGGAAGTTCTAAAAACTATATCTTCCAAGTATTCTTTCTCACAAAGGGAATGGATGATCTCTACAGTGAAAGGACAGAGAGGAAGATGAAAGAGGAAGAGTTGGGATCCAGAAAATAGTGAGTGCACAGGCTTTGGAAATCTCAGAATGATGGTAAAGGGAAATGCTGTGGCAACAGCTGAGCAGCAGGCATAGTGTGACAAGGGCCTAGGCTGGAGAAGAGGAGGGAGTGCTCCTGGAGCAAAGCGCTCAACAAAAATAAAATGGAACTGAGGGATTAGGAAGTGTGTTTGATTATATTGGGAGGAGTTTTATAGTTCAGTCAGAGAATTTGGGGAATAATTAGTGATAGGTGTATAAAAAACAAGGCAGATTAAAAAAATAGCACTTAATTCCAGGAGAAACAAAATTTTAGTTCATGATGTGGATCAGCTGTGGATAATATTTAAGTCACATGAATATGAGCTATGACAATTGATATAATATATGTGGTATTAGAAGGGGTGATATTGGGAGAGGTAGTAACAGAACAAGAGAGAGAAAGATTGCGATTATAGGAATATAAAGCAGCTAAATCCTCATCTTTCATAACAGGGAGCTGATAGATAATATCTGAAACCATCACATCAAGTAAAAGATATGTAAGCCCGTCATTTAAAAATATGGAGACAAATACCAAAAAAAAAAAAAAAAGCCCCAAAAAACAGCTAAAGAGGACTGAAATTAGTTTCCTTTGGAGACAGCCTGGGGAGGTCTGAATGGGTATGCTAGAGACCCCTTTTTTTCATTTCAGTATTACCTTTGTAATGTTGTAGCATTACCTTTAAAACTAGATACATGAATTATCTTGATAAAAATGCAAATACATTAAAAATAAAAGAGGGTATGGTTAACCTCTGAGTTTTTGTTTTGATTTGTCTTTGGCCATCGTGCCCCTGAGTTTATGTGGTAGTCAATTATTTGCTGATACTGGTTTAGCACTCTGCCAATAAAATGCAAGGAAGTGGTGTGAAGTTAGTAGCCAAGTTAATTCTGGCTCTGCCATCTTTTTTATGTCCTTGTGTTGTGGACACTCAGAATTGCAGGATTTACGCTACCCACTGCTGGCAGCGCCACAGAGAGAGAGCCCTCAGCTGTCAGCCCCCATGGGGATGGCCAGGGCTGAAGAGAATAAACCCGAGACAACTTGCCAAGTTGCTTCATTTTCCTGGGCCTCAGTTTCTCTCATCCTTTTTTCACTTCACAGAGGTGATCTGGAAATCCCATCACAGACTCACATCCGTAGAAAAATGTTGTTGTCTATATGGGAATAAAAAGACACTGGCAAATATAAATTTGTTACCTAAATGGCAAGCTGTATCCAGTTGTGAAAAGTATGGTTATATCAACTTGGAAGACACTTCCTGGAGTAGCACAGGTCTAAATACTTTGGGTAGTTATTGTGTTACACAGAGGAGGAGAAGAAAGGAGCAAGAGGAAACTGATCTCTCTTCAACATTCTGGTGTAGAGTTTGAGGCAGCCACTGAACCCAATGCACAAACATTGTTTTAAATTACTAGTTAAAAAAATTGTGTCCTCCTGCTATAAGCACAAAAACTGCTACGATTACCACCACATAACTATAATATAGAGTTTAGGCCTGAAGTCTCTTCTAGGTTAGATGCACAAGCACATTTAATTAAATTGTCAAGTTGCTGTTTTCCTGAGCAGCCCGGGATTTTCCAAAAGGGGAGGCAAGTCACTAGGAGAAAGGCCGGAGCTACACATCCTCAGTGAGGTGCTATGTCTGCCAATCACAGAAAATTAAAAGTTGAATGAGACCCACAGCTGAGAAATACCAAGTTAGGTCAAATTAATAACATGTGGTAAGTAGTGATGATTCACATAGCTGAGCTTCATCTCTCGCCTTCAGGGAATAAAGAGCTGTCCAAATGAACAAAAGAAGCAGCTGCTAAATTGGTAGCAAATGAGGGAATGTAAGGCTTTCCAGAACTCAGACTTCTTGTAATAGATAAAGGAGCACGCAATCATGAGCCTGTCTTCTTGAAACTGAAATGAAAGTGACTTTAATTTTGTATTTTCAAGTAGCAAAGTGATTACTATAAATCTTGAACATGAATATAATTTCAAGGATTTTTTGTATTATCAAATTGTTTTCAAAAATACAGATAAGTGAAAAGAAAATAACTAACAAAATTTAGTATATTTCTTTTCATATGTGATTTCATTATGAGTTGTAAAACAGCTAAGCTTAAGAGCAAGCATAGCCTTTTAATCTATCATTCTAAATGCGGGAGATTTTCTGAAGCATCGTGATATCTAGTTCATGTGAATATAATACGAATAGCTTATTATTTATCCAAGTTATAAACCTGATAAACTAGTCTCTACTCCTTAGGTGAGTCAATTGGGTAATAGTATTTTTAACATGAAAATAAGTTTCAATATAAATATATTATTAAGAACTTAGAATATTTGTGTTTCCTAGACTCCCAACTTATGTTTCACTCTAAGTAACATGTGGTTACTATATAGATGTCGATACTGCATTAATGTGTTCTCCAAATACCTCTTTCCTGAATACCAGAGGCTCTTAGCTGACCATTGTTTTTCTTTGAAATAAAGAGCAGTAACTAGATTAATATATTCTGGGATACAAAAAAAAAAGCACTGGTAAAAATCCTTTTTCTACTAATAGATTTCCTTGTAATACAACTTTAGCTTTACTTGAGGTGTGATAGAGGTGGGATTAGTTTGTGTGTGCATTTGTATATGTAGCTGAATAAAAAAATAGCTCTTGGGTGATTATCTTCTGGTTTTCTACTGTTTCCTTTCTCTTTTTAAAAATAGGATTCTTGCTCATTAGAAGGAAGTTATTCTTTTATCTCTTTTACCCAAATTACCTTTCCTCCTCTCTGCATTGATGAGTCAGGATCATATGTGATCATTCATCAATTCATTCAGTAAATTGATTGATGGCTGTGTGCTAGGTGACCCAATGCTTTCTTTGAAATTTAATGATTTCTTCGAAGAAAAACAGCCAAGTTGAAAGAAATCACTTTCAATGCCTACTCTCCTGGGGAGGAGAAAACACAGAGGGTTCACTTATGTGAAAAATAGTGAAGAAATTGACTATGTGAAAACTTTCTTCATTTTATATTAGGAGCAGCAAGAAGTAGTTCATATGAACTCTTCTTCAATTAATGACATCCCAGATATAAAAACAGTAGAATGTATAATACATCAATGTCCTTCAGTCAAGATTGCAATCAAAGTTTTGTGTGTGGTATTGTTTATTGATATGAAATATATCAAGGACATGCATTTATTGTTTTTACCCATTTCTTTAAGCACTAATATATTTTTGAAAGGCTTTATGCTTCAGGATATATTAAGATGACATGAAGTCCTATACACTACTGAAATGCTTTATTGATTTCAGTTCATATATTATGACATTTGTCCTAATTCTCAATATCATTATGAACAAGAAACTAATGAATTCAGCAGGTTAACTGAGAAGTTTGCAATCCACAACACACAATTTCTTTGAATAGTTTTGAATTTCACAACATGAGACCATAGGCCCAGAGGGAGCTAGAAAAGATGAGGGCCAATAGATGATGGAGTATTGGATTTTGGCCCTGTGTGGATTTCAGGTCCTAATAGTGAAAAAAGGAAAAATGGGACACAGTTTATATATAGTCTTCATGTGAGATGTCGGTGACACTTAATTTTACTTTAAATGACAAATGCCTTTTGCATGCCATTTAATGTCTTACCAGTGCTTTTCTCAGAAACGTGAATCATCTCTGGGTGGGTCCCTAATTTGAGGGGGTTCCAGTCCTCAGCCTACCTGCAGGGAAGTCAATAGCCATGTGGTGTTAATAAAGCTGTTTCCCTTGGCTGTGCCTTTGACTGACTGTGGAAAAGTGATGGGTAGTGAGCAGATGGAGGGCTGCTTGCATTCTGGTCGTACAGTGGGCTGAGGATGTATATTCTGGCACTGCTTCTTTCCTTGAATGTTCTGCCAGAGCATTTCTGCCTGAATCCACTGAGACCAAAGATTCCATGTTAGAGAGAAATTTCTTTTCCAAGCTGCATTAATCATTGACCTTTTCACTGAATTGCAGTTCTTGGTGACTGTGGTGGAGAATCTGTTGAGAAAGGCTTGTATGTAGGGATTGCCTGTGACTCCCCTTCCCCTCTTTTTCTCCACCTTTAGTCATCCAGTCCTATGAAATCGATTTTTCTCTCTGAGAATCAATCGGCAACAGACATGGCCTTCAGATAAAGATTAAAATATTAGCTTTATTATTACTAAAGCTGGATTGGAAAGTGAAGCTTGAATCTGTGATCAGAATGAGACTTCCTGATACTTTACCCCAGGTCTAGATCTCAGGGCTTACCTGGGGAAACCACTGCATGGCATATAGCCTGCTCAAACCCCTGAAATAAAACCTGGGAAAAGGGGTATATAAAGAGATGGGCCTGATAGCCTACCTCAAAAAGAAGGAGGTCCTGCCATTTGCAACAACATGATGGACTTTCTTTTTTTTTTTTTTTTTGGCGGTATGCGGGCCTCTCACTGTTGTGGCCTCTCCCGTTGTGGAGCACAGACTCCGGACGCGCAGGCTCAGTGGCCATGGCTCACAGGCCCAGCTGCTCCGTGGCATGTGGGTTCTTCCCGGACCGGGGCATGAACCCGTGTCCCCTGCATTGGCAGGCGGACCCTCAACCACTGCGCCACCAGGGAAGCCCCTAACATGATGGACTTTGAAGGCATTGTGCCAAGTGAGATAAGCCAGACAGAGAAAGACAAATTCTGTATGATCTCACTTATATGTGGAATCTAAAAAAGCCAAACTTACAGAAACAGAGAGTAGAATGTTGGTTACCAGGGGCTGGTAGAATTGGGGAGATGTTAAAGAGTACAAAATTGCAACTAGAAGATGAATAAGTTCTGGAGAGCTAATGCACAACGTATGAGTATCGTTAACAATACAGTATTATATATTGGGTTAGCCAAAAAGTTTATTTGGGTTTTTCCATAAGATGTAATGGAAAAACCCGAATGAACTTTTTTGGCCAACCCAATACTTCAGAGTTGCCTAGAGACTAAATCTTAAATGTTCTCACCACAAAAAAAGAAATGATAGCTATTTAATGTGATAGAGATTTTAGCTAAAGCTACTTAGATGGTAATCATATTGCAATGAATAAGTGTATCAAATGAACACAGTATATACCTTAAACTTATAAAATATATCAATAATTAAATAAAATAATTTAAAAAAGGCAGATCCAGGGCTCTGATATGGTTTGATTACTGTATGGACTCAGTTGGGAGGAGGCCAATGATCTCTCTGATGTGTGGGTTTGTCCCCAAAGCTCACTTCTTTTTTTTCAGTGTCACCAACTGGAAGTCACAGCCCAATATTTTCTTTTTTTGTTGTGGTGTTTTAATTTTATGAGTTATTGGTGAGAAATGTGGAGAGAAGGAAAAATAGTGTACTCCCATATTATTCTCCTGAGTCATCAACTTAGGTCAGGCCTTCAAAGTATCTACATTGATATTTATGACTATTCTGAATGCACTTAATATTAACCACCAGAATAAGTGTTCTTTTATAAATATGATCATGTCACCACTCAGTTAAAATTTCCCAGGTGGTTTTCCATAGTTGCTTGGATATAGTCCAAAATCCTTGCTATCTTGCCACAGTGTCCTAGGCAGCTTATAATCAGGTCCCTGACAAACTGTTCAGTTTCATTTTTCATCACACTCTCCTGGTCAACTTTTGCCTCAAGCTTATCAAACTCTTTGCAGTTTCCCAAACACGCACGTCTTTCTCTGCTTCTTTGCCTTCACTTTTGCTGTTGCCTTTTCCAGAAATACTTCCCCCTCAACTTCCTCTTACCTAGGTAGATCTTACTGAGTCTTCACAGCTCAGCTTAGGCATAATTAGCTCCTGTTGGATACCTTCACCCCTTCCTTATCCAGAGTTTTCATTGTTTTAATGCTTGTTAAATTCTCAAATGTTCTTTACAATAAGAACTGCCTTGATTATGATAGCAATAGGCAAGGAGATTATTTATAAAATTCTTGGTAGCCTTAGGATATTGGAACAATGCTTTCTCAAGAAATAATATGTTTGTTTTTCTGTAATTCTTTCAAAATGTAAGTAAGCTGATTTTAATGAACTTGTCCTAGAGTTTGTGAAATAGTCCTAAAAATGGTAATAAAAATGATATTTTTGTTATTCAAATTTTGAGATATTCATTAATTATTTCCAAACACTCATGAAGACAAACATGTACCCTGGCCCAAAGGTTTGGGTGGTGTGATTGTGAACTGGGTTTCTTAGGAATTTAGTTACATGCTGCATCAAGGAGTAAAATGAAGGGATCATCATACAGGAAACAGAGAATATGTAATGTTAGATTATTCTAAAAGGCATCCTTAAACCTTTTTGGGACGTTAAATATTTAACACAAAAGAAAAGCTGCACAACCTGTGAGAGTCAAAGAGTTAAGAGCTAATTTGTTGCGCTCAGGTTGAAGTGGAAAGCGACTGCCTGTTTTAGCCTTTTGACCTAACATTAAATCTCCTCGGGGAAGAGGTAAAATGATTTGGGGGATAACTTGACTAGTTTATCTTTGTGCTCAATTTTATCCAACCAAGTAAAAATATTTGCCTGGTGTATATTATGATATGATTATCTGAGGACTGAAAAATGTGGTCTGAATTATAAAGACTGGATTTCTAATTTTTAATAAAACCTTCACTGTTTCACAGTTTTTTCTCCCCTAACTTACAAAGAGCTTTTATAATCATAGGAAAGTGGCTTTATTCATCCATCCTTTATAAATACATACTGAACACCTATTATGTGGTGGGCAAAAAAATCATGTACATATAAAAGCATTCTATGGTTTGGTATATAGGAATATAATTACATTTATTGCTATTTCCAAAAATTTCTTGTTAAATTCTGTTGTGATCAGAAAATGTGCTCTGTAAAATTTCGATCTTTTAAATTTATTAAGAATTACTTTGTAGCCCAACACATTCTGTCCTGGTGAATATTCCATGTACACTTGAAAAGAATGTGTATTCTATAGTTGTTGAAGGTATAAATATGTCATTATATAAAATGATAGATACAGGTCTTTTTTATCTTTGCCTTTTCAAATATCTCATTGTTCAATAAATTACTGAGAGTATTTTTAAAGACTTCAACTATTATTGTGAATTTGTCTATTCCCTGGCTTACAGCTTTTTTTTTCTTTTTGTATGACAGTTGAGATAACTACCCTGTGAAAATGTATGGCAGCTTTTAACATCTTTCACTCAATAAAGATAGTAGTCAGTAATTACAAGTATTAAACAGTGATGAAATACTCTATGGATATGCCAGTTCAAGTCACTATATTCATTCAGACATCAAACTATTTTAGAACTTACTTTGTGCCAGGTCACATGGCAGATAAAGATAACAGACATATTCTTCACCCTTGAGAATCTCCTTCCCCAGATAGATAAGTAAACAATCTAAACACTTATTATATATTCTACAACAGGAAAAGTAATCATTACAAAAGAAATGCTTATGTAATTGTCAAATTGTATTTAAATAAATCCAAATTTATTCTAATACCTCAAGTTACATTTAGACATTCCATGCCTGGCATAATGAGAAATATCTTAGTGTTATAAAAAACTGTTGGACTTGGTGCTAGAGGTGAGTTTGAATCTGGACTCTGTGATTAACTGTTTGTTTAACCTTGGGCAGTTGCCCAGCTGAATCTGTTTCCTCAATTATAAAATGAAATAAATATTAAGACATGTATGAAGTAGTTTTTAAGATTAAGTGAAGAATGTTTAAAAGAACTCTGTAAAATGCTACCAAGTATAAGATATCATTAATAATTCTAATGTAGGTTGTGTCATGGTAGTTCCAGTTCACAACATGTGAATTGATTTATGCATTAATAACATACTGCTTACCACTTATATTTTTTCACTTTGGCTTTAAAAAGCAGTCAATTCAATAATATACTCAGATAAAATGTGTACTATAGTGGAGTGATTAGAATTTGACTACACTGCTTATAAACTTAGCAGTTTGTCTGCTGAGAGCTGAGGCTTCTGTAGCTAGGAGAGAACCTACTCCACCTCCCTTAGGATCAATAATGATACAGACTCAAAGCATTTAAGTGACTCTCCCAAGTTGGCACAGTTAGGTAGCATAAGGGCTAGGTAGAACTCTGATCCACATGCATGGACTCTGAGACCAATGTGGTTTTCAATATACAATCTGCTTTTCTGGTTTGTCTGTAGTTGGAAAGTATATTCATAATACTGTAACTTATTACATAACTTCTAGTATAAAACTCTGGTTCCAAGAAAGTCTACTTTCATATTAAGTATTCTATAAAACTGATATAGATGAGCTTGGAAATACACTAATGGAACTGAACTGATGAAAAATGTCAAAATATTTCCTCTACTACACACAAAATGAAATGGTAATTATCTTAATTGTTTTGAATAAGATTTCCAACTTAACTGGAAATGTGTAGATAAGGGATAATTTAGAGGAATTTTTATGACTTGACAGCTCATTTAGATATATACCACCATCATCTTATCTAAAATTTAATGAGACTGAACTTGAACCTATCCATTCTTTCAAATGAATTTTCATTCTCAGCTCCTTACAATCACTATCATTTCAGCCTTTTAAGATAGAAATCTTATGATATCTTTGATTTCTCTTTCTTTCCCTTGATTCCTATTTTTAGTACTTAGGCCTTAATTTTCCTTCTGCCCTTACTGCTTCCTCTCAGTTCTCAGGTCTAAACTTTAGTAGTGGCATTCCGTCATCTTACCTCTGGATTTTTAGAGGACTGGGCTCCCAGTACTTTTCTGTGAGATAAATATCCCTAAAATACTGCTTTCATCTCTTATCTTAAAAATTCATGTTTTCCTAAAGTCAACGATTTAGCCTTTGGACTACTGCATAATCTGTGCCAGTCTTATCTGTTCAAGTACTATATCCTGTGGTTTCCTCCCACACACACTCCTAATTGTCCTCCTTGGCTACCACATACAAGGATGCCCTGCCCTCAGAACAATTTCTGCCCACTGACAGCATCCCATCTCCAGCACCTTTGTCTCTGCTTGATGGCTTCCTCCTGCATCTGAGAATTTGCTCAGCTGCAGGCAGGTACAACCCAACGCAACTTTCAAACAATGGTCAGGGCTAGAAATCAGTGCAATATGTCCCAGGTTCCCCATCCTTGGTGTTGGAGTGAATGATTCTGAAGTTTTTCCACATGATATCTGTATAGGCAGAACAATGCACCCCCCAACTCGACCCCCTCCACCCCAACACCACCTCCTCGCCAAAGATATCACATCCTACCCTCTAGAACCTATGAATATACTACTTTACATGGTAAAAGAGACTTTGCTGATGTGATTAAATTAAGAATTTTAGGATGGGGAGATTACCCTGAATTATCTAGGTGGTCTCAATGTAATTATAAGTGTTCTTATCAGGAAAAAAGAGGGAGGCAGGAGAGTCAGAGAAAGAGATGTGGTAATGGAAGTAGAATGATGCCATTGCCCGAAGGGGGCCCTAGGCCAGTGAATATGAGCAGCCTCTAAAACCTGGTAAAGTCAAGGATTTCTCATACAGCCTCTGGAAGGGATACAACTCTGTTGCCGCCTTGGCTTTAACCTTATAGGACCCATTTTTGTACCTCTGACCTCCAGAATTGTAAGATGATAAATTTGTTTTAAGCCACCAAGTTTGTGGTAAATTTGTTATAGCAGCGATAGGAAGCTAGTACAGTGTCTCAGAATTCTCTAGGAGAATTAAGCTACAGTTGGCTACACTTCATTGGCTTCTGTCCATTCTCTGTGTCACTTTCTCTCCTTCCTCACATGTGCTTCCAAGCATCACACTCAAACTACCTCCCGCTCAGGGTCTGCTTGTGGAAAAATCTGAACTAAGACATCATTCTCATTTCTGTCTTCCTGCTTTGCCAATTTTTTTCTTCCTGCTCAGAAAGCTCCCTTTCTTCTTCTTACCTTCAAGTTCCATTTTCTTCAAGGCCAAGCTTATGGGTCACTTCCTTTCTTCTACTCCAGCCCACAAAACCCTCATCTTTTCTTACCTTCCTTTGCTCTGGTCATGAGCATAATTCTTATTCACTTAATGTTTTACATGATTTTTCTTTTTACCCATCCAGTCTACATTTAAGATGCTGAAAATCTCATTTCTTGTGAGAATGGACCATGTTAGATGGATGAGGCTACCTGAACTGAATAAGAACTTGAGTCACTCTAAGTCAGACTTAAAGGTAAATGTTTATTGAGGGTCTTTTGTATTCTTCCAGTTTTGGAACAGCAACAAAAAAAAGCCCTCTCCTGAATTCCTGCCCAAAGAGATCTTACATACGTGTGTATTGTGTATCAGAACACAGACAACAACAAAACAAATAAGTAAACTATATAGTATAGTAGATGGGGATAATGGCTAAAGAGAAAACTAAAGCAGGAGAAAGAAGATTGAGCGGGTATGTGATAGTTTTAGATCATGGGTCAAGGGAAGGTCTTTCCTCCCTGAGGAAGGTGAAGACTTGAAGGAGGAGAGGGCGTGAATGCAGAGGATATCTTGGAGAATGTTTAAGGCAAAGACACTAGTAGAGAAAAAGCCCTAGACTGAAATGTGCCTAGTGTGTTTGAGGGACAGAAAGTTCCTCACACGCTATAGCAGAGTGAGCAAGGGGAAACCAGTAGGGGATAAGGTCAGAGAGCTCATGGAAGCCAGATCTATGTAGGGGAAATATACTTACCAGTTTGCATAGAAGATTCCCAGTTTATGCCTCTTGTCCTGATATAGTTATCAGTAGTGCCTCTTTTTTACTCTGCTTTGAGGCCATGGTAGGGCTTGGCTTCTATGTTGAGCATGATAATAACTCATGGAAGGGTGGTTTCTCATCAGAGGAATGGCATGATTTGATTTACACTCTGTCAGGATCAGTCTGGCTGCCGTATTGAAAAAGAGAATAGAGGAGTGCTTCTATTTTGGGGGTGGGGAAGGAAGCAAGGTCATCAGTGGGTGGGAAGAGAGGCAACAAGATGTTGGAAGTTTGAGGAGAAAGGCGTGGAATGGCTGGAAATTGAGATTTGGTGGGTCTGCAAACATCGGTAATATCAAGTTCAATGCTACAACCATGAAGGTGAGTGGTTGAGGTAGCATGAAGGATGACATCACTGGGGGAGAAGAAGGTCAAGATACCGAGAGCCAGAGTGTTGGAAGGACAAATGTATTCACACAAATATAATTAGACTCATGTTACAAGATCTGTATGATAAAGTAATGGCAGTTAACAGTAAATGCTCTCTGATACAGAATATAATTTCAGATGTGATTTTCTGATATGCTCTTCAAATGCCATCTGCAGATAACTAGAAGAGAATTAAAGAGTGTTAAGTTACAAATGGAGGCTCAAGGGAGTCAGTATGGTGCAGGATCAATTTTTATGTCAGCACAATAGAGTCACTTAATAAAATGTCTCCTCTGTAGTTAAAATTCAGCTGTACTGGTTCATTATAGCTCTCATCTTGTGAAAACAACTGGCAACAAAAGAAAAAAGCATTGGATTTAGTTTTCCAGTATAATTGCTCACTATGATTTAGTTTCCAGGCAATTTGTTCTGAAAACTTGGAAAAATAAGCATAGCATTAATCAGTATGGTAGGATCTGGGAAATCCTGATGATGGTAAAGATTGACATCATCTTTTATAATTTACTGAATTATTATAAATTGTAATTACAGGGTCTGTGTGCTCTTCATGGCATTATGCTGTTACAGTCATAAGCAACCCTGTGAGGTAGGTGTATTTATCCTCATTTTAGGTGACAAACTAAATTTCAGAGAGGTTAAATGAATTGCCTGAGTGACTCCACCACTTCTGTCTGATTCTACATTTATTTATTTAATCAACAAATATTCATTATTCATTATGTGGCTATGCTAAACACCAGGGTGGACAAAAAACCCTCACAGTCCTGGCCCTCATATAGGTTACAGTCTATCGGGAGAAAATATTTGTGGAACATACACATATTGTAGAATTATACAAGAATCTATTACATTCATGCTATCAGAGAAGAAGGATTTGACAAATTAATCGATTTACTAAACTCTGATCTCAGAATTTACATTGCTTAAACCCTCTCTGCATTCTGAAGCAGCACCGTCCTCCTGCTGTTAGCAAGGATATAAACATCTATAAACCTTCATGGCATTTGGAGGCCAGCACCTTCTGTTTTGAGGACATATTGGAAGAGACATGGAGAAATGTTCCCTTATGGCCTTTGAGTGTCTATCAAGGAGTACATGTTTAGGGAAATGAGGTGCACTGTGTTAGGGTGAAATGCCTATTCTAGTGACAGAAGCTCCCATGTGTTTCTTAATGTGTTTTGTATGTGTACACATATGTGTGTGTGTGTGTAGTATGGGAAAACGTCCAAAGTGAGGGGCCCAACAGAGGTCCCTCTCCTGGCTCTAAGGATAGTACTGATAGAAAATATGACTGGAGAATTATGTAAGACCTTATCATAATCACATCCAAAATGTTGGTTTTCATCATAAAAACAATGAGAAACCATTGACATTTGTTAGGATTGCTCTTGTTGCACTGAGGAAAGGAGACTTAGAGGAGAAATAAAAGTGATTTGCAAGGAAACTAGCTAGTAAGAGAAAATGGTGGCTTGGACCAGGGGAATGGAGATAGAGATGCAGAAGTGTCTATTGATCTAATATTTAGGAGGTAAAATAAACAGACTCACTGATAAATATATATGAGATGATAAAGGAATGGAGAAATCCATGACCACTGTATAAGGATGGGCGGTGGCCATTTCTGAGTTGGGAAACTCTGGAGGAGGACCAGGTTGGTGTGCAGGTTAGGGCTGTGTTAAACTTTGGGGAAGAAAAAAGTTTGAAGTGTTGATTTTGAGGTGATTTTGAGAAAATTGAGTGGAGATGCCGAGTAATCAATTGGTTATAAGGGTCTGAATTTCAAAGAAATATACATGTATATGTGAGTCACCCATGTGTGGATGGTAACTGAAGTTACGGACACAGATGAACTTGCCTAAGGAGAAGGTACAAAGAGAACTTTGCACTGATAACTTAGCATTGAAGAGCACTGATATCTCAAGGCTAAGCATTTCTCACAATTCCCAGTACCGCAAATTTTAGTCTAAATTTGCCATCATCTCCAACCTGGCTTACAGCATCAGCCTCCTAATTGTTCTGGAAGTGACAGTGGAGAACCAGTCGGATACCAACTGTCTTAGTCAGACTGGTGTCTTAAATAGCAAAAATTTTTCCTCCCAGTTCTGAAGGCTGGGAAGTCAAGATCAAGGTACTGGCCAATTTGGTTCCTGGTGAGAACCCTCTTCCTGGCTTGCAGATGGCCACCTTCTTGCTTTACCTTCACATGGCAGACGAAAGCTCTCTCATATCTCTATTTATAAGGGCACTAATTCCATTCACGAGGGCTTCATCCTCATGACCTAATTACCCCCTAAAAGCTCTGCCTCCAAATACCATGGCATTGGGCTTCAACATGTGAATTTTGGGGGGTGTAAACATTCAGTCCATTGTATCAACATGCCCTCTGCACCCTGAGGTACTTGGTGTGAGCCATCACTTGAGAGGGTCACAGAGAAATGGGTACCTTCAGGCAAGTTAAGGCCAAGATGGCGAGGGGGAAGCTAGGAAAAGAGAGCGAGTACTCAGAGGAATTTTCTGATTTTACAAAGGTAATTCCTGATGGCCCAGTGACAGGGTTTGAAAGGTGGAGTAGGTGTGATTGGAGTTTTTGATATTAACCAATGAAAATAATGAAAAGTATGGCAATTTAGTGTCATCAGTCTCTTTGAGGGAGAATACTGGGCTGTGTGTCCAGATAACATTTTTCCAATGGCAAATTTGAATGTAGTTCTTCTGCATTTCACTCATTGGTGTTCCAAAGTCACCAGACATTTACTGAGTAACTTTTTATGTTAGTAGTTATCAGATTTCACTGTGCATGAGACGCACCTAGGGAACATAAATGTGTGGGTTTCCATAATCCACCTGAAAGTTTCTGTTTTGGATCATGAGGAGTGAGGCCTGTAAAGCTCTTGAACACACTGCCTGACACCAGGGCAGGTGGTTTGCTTCGCTCTTTGAGGCAGGCACTGTGCTAGTCTGGTGGAGCACATAGAAGTAAGAGACGTCTCACGCTCTCAGAGGACTTAAAACAGTTTCAATGTCTGGGCTAACAAAGCCTTTCCAGCACTTCGTAGAATATTTATTTGAGATTAAGTATAATTAAAATATGCTATATGTAATACAAATGCTTTTTGCACCTGTGTAAACTTTCCTGTTAGACCTTTATTTTAAATGATTCTATCATTATTTTCAGTTGTTACTATATTACACAAATATGGGATTATATCACCATCTGATGTTTAGGGATTCTGAACATTAGCATGAAATGACTTTGGCATTCCATATTTGGTTATTGTGCCTTTTAAAAGGGAATAACTTGGGATCTGTATTTGATATCTGGTGGGTTTCTGATTGATTATTATCTTAACTATTCAAACGTTTTGAGACATCTCATTCAAACTTGGTTATGTTACAAAGACAGTTTGACGAAAACAGAGTAGTTTAACAATTGCATATTTGATATTCTTCTCCAATAAATTAGTTACTTTACCAACTGAAATCTAGGTCATGCTCATTCTGAAGGAGTTGTCTACACATATTGATGGAGGAACTATATTGTTTTCTGTCATGACTCAGATTAGAAGATGATAGGCTGAGAAATTTCATACCAAATGTGGATTTAAATGTTATTCATTTAAAATTCCTTGGAAGGGCTTCCCTGGTGGCACAGTGGTTGAGAGTCCGCCTGCCAATGCAGGGGACACGGGTTCGTGCCCCGGTCCGGGAAGATCCCACATGGCGCGGAGCGGCTGGGCCCGTGAGCCATGACCGCTGAGCCTGCGCGTCCGGAGCCTGTGCTCCGCAATGGGAGAGGCCACAACAATGAGAGGCCCGCATACCAAAAAAAATAAAATAAAATTCCTTGGAAAAATAACTCTAGTCATTAAATATAAATGATTATCAAGAAAACAATTTCCTTACTGGGAAGAAAAAGTTTATTTCTAGTTCTGAGCAACTCTTGATTCAACTTTCTCTAGAGAGGACCTGGTGAACTGATAAAAGTTGAACAAAGTGAAGTCTGGTTAGTGAGCAAGGGTGGTGAAAGAGAAAACAGTCCAGACATCTGGATAATGTATCTGGGAAATGAGAGAACCAATAAAATAAAATAATAACGGTGTTTCCAGTGTTGAAAGAGAGAGCAAATGTTTTTAAACTGATGAACTTCATTTTGATGAAAATTGTTGTGTTACTTTCAGACATAGTGGGCTTTGTTCTCATTGGTGGAGTTGTCCAGAGACTAGAAGAGGGCATGGGGGCCGCTGCAGGAAGGGCTGTGACCTGCCTCTGGGCAGGTGGTCTGCGACCTGGCCCAGTGAGCTGTGGGTGAACACATCTGACATTCAGGGACACAACTTATATAGATAATCTGCAGTTGATTACAGCATGAACCAATAATATATAGTCTCAATTAAAATTCAGTTCAATGTGTTTCTAAGTAGGATGTATTTAATAAATTGGAACATTCATTATTAAATTCTCAATCTTTTACTATTTAATTGGCAAATTCACTACTAAACATGGAATGTTGTGAGTATTGTACATCTTGAATTCCAGTCCTTTCTCCTCCACCCGCTGTGTCTGGTTCTAAGGCCCAAAGAATACAGGTCCATTACTGTCCCTGCTTTGAGTTCCCCAATAGAACATGACATAACAAGCCTATGGGGATTAACTGCTTACCCACAATATTACTGTTAGCCTTATTGTCTCCATCTTAGTTTATCTTTACGGGAAGCTTTGAATCCTTTAGGTAAGTCTATAGAATAAACTTCTGATTACTTTTTTAAATTCAGGAAAGATAGCTAAAATAAATGCTAGATTATTGTAATTTATTTTAGGCTGCATTTTACATCAGTATAAGATTATCTCTTTGAATGAGAATGGGAAGCTATGTAACTTTTCTTAGTCTATTTTAGTCATTTTCATAGTGTGATTTCATTACTGTTTTCAAAATAGTGCAAATTACAAAAATGTCAAACACACACACAAAGGTAAGTACAAAGGACATTCCAAATTACAATGGAGTGTAATGACAAATTACAATATAGTAATACTGTACTGGATTTTTTTATGCCATGGTTTCTGTCCAGTAGCATTTGAAATCTAGTCTTGACTATAAATGTATATATGAAAACTTTGTATATTCATATTTTTTATATATCACAGTGGAAAATATATGAACAGTTGATATGTATTATGTAGTCAAATAATTATACAACCTTGCACAAGTCACCTAACTCTCCTGCCAGAAACATTTTTTAAAAGGTCATTCATTTAGATATTTCTTCAAATTGTTTGATAGTGCCTGTCAAATCTTTGGTGTGACAAGGATTTTGGAATTATAAATTTTGAGTGGACTTTCAGGTTTTCAAATATAGTAAAATTAAGTTAGATTAAAAAATTCTTTTATGAGATTATTCTCAAGGAAACTGAGGCTCAAAGAGATTAATATGCTAAAGTTACACAATGAGAGTCTGAGATTTTAACCACCACTTTTTTTTTTCTAGTGTATTTTTTCCTATTTCTATCTCCTGGAGCTTTCAAGAATTTTAATAGTAATCAAGTATGCAAGTTAATACTCATGATATGTTGCCTATGTGACCTTAGACAAATAAAAAATGCATGTTGTTTTATAGAGAAAGACATCATTAGTTATTTAGGTCATCATTCCCATCACTCTGCATACTGATCACCTAATAGTAGCTTACCATGGCAGGAGAAAGAAAATGGGTTTTGAAGGAAGACAGATTTTGGTTTGGAACCTCTTCTGTAAAATGCAAATAAAACGCATCTTTCAGGGCTTTTGTAAAAATTATAGACAGAGTTTGCAAAATTATTGAATCCAGCACGCATTTTACCTCCCTCTACCACTGGCTTCCATCTCAGGGTCCTTTCTCAGAAGCACATCGCTCCTCGTCAAGCCTAAATTTCTCTTGTTAAGGCAAAGAGAAATCCAATCATCCTCAGGGAAGTGTTATAGTAATATTTTTGTGCTTTCAAAAATATTTGCACATTAAAACAGGACAGAATGGGAAGGGCATTTTTTTCTTTTTTTTTAAGCTATTGGTAATGGTGGAAAACCAGGAACCAGGAAGATGAAAACCAGTTTCCCCTTCCTGGTGTTGTCCAAGCCAGCCCCTGAGCCATCTGCTGGTGCACAAGTCCACCCTGTTTGAGGTGTAATGGTTCTGATCAGGAAAGAAGCAATGAGATGGTAGCACTTATCTACCGTTTAAGGAAACCAGAAGTCTAAATTACCCTTCCAGGTGCCTAAGTCAACACCAACAACTAGCAACTATGTAGCAGTTCCTTCTTTATGAGCTATAGTCTTAAAAAATAGTTTGGATGTGTAGTTGTCTAGCTATTTAAATCTTATAAGAATGTGGAATCAGAGAAATAAGCTACAATCCTTCCCATTTTCCAGCGTGGATTCTGAGTCCATGAGGCTTGCTGGTGGTTTTGCTAGGGCTACATTTCTGATAAATACTAAGCCATTATTCTCAAAGGTCAGCATTTATTTGTGGATGCAAAACTTTGTGTAGCATACAGGCTGTTAGTGAATGTAAAATCCTTTAAGCTTTTTGACTTTTCTTTCCAAACTTTTGGCGCCGCTTTGTGTATTTGGTGGCATGGTTTACTGTTCCTGAAAAGGAGCTCAGTGGTCTGGGGCTACAACTAAACTTGGAGAGCTTGGTATAGATCTGGGTCCTAGGGCTGCAAATAAACTGTCTTTATCTCATCCAAACATTGAATGTAATGGTAATTTTATGAAAGCAAATAAATCCAGAAACCAGAACAAGCTTTAAAACTCACAAATATATAAGATTTTAGATGGAAAGAGTGCCTATTTTAACTGGAAGCATTTTTTTGCATGAAATATTTTGAAAAATATACAAGTTATCATTTTTTTCCAAAAATTTTCACAAGAATATTTTTGCAAAAGTTCTACCAAGAGCATGTACATATTTTACACATGTTTCCATTATGTGATGGGAAGGCAAACAGTGGGTATGAAAGCCAAGGCCAGTGGAGATGATTGTGAAAACTTGTTGTGTGTCAGACAAATGTGGGCTTACACAGGAAACTTGTGTTTTGCTGAAAGGTTTGTTTACGGAATCTTCCTACTATAGCTCTGCTCACTGAGTTAGATGATTTCTAGGTAGTTCAATCTGGAATTCTCCAAAATTTTACCCTTATACATAGCTCCTAGGAGAAATCAGAATCCTGTCCTCCCCCCAATTAGAGTCAAGTGCTCTATCTTATCTTGGTTATGTTTTCTGATTAAAGGAATTTTATAAATGATATCACAGAGACAGCATATCTATGGCTCAAGGCCTTTGGAGTCAGCCTAAGACTGAATCCCAGCTCTGCCTTTGATAAGCTGTATCACAGTGAGCAAGTTACTTGATATTGGCAAGACTCAGCTCATCTGCAAAATGGAGATAATAATATTTTGTACCTCCCAGCATTTTCATGAGAAATAAATAAGATTTTGCATGTTAAGCATGTAGTAACTAGAACATATTAGTTCTATAAATGATGATAGTGGTGATGACAATGATCTAAATTAATATATTAGCATTGTAGACTGTTTTCAAATTTGTGAGAGCCGTATGTCATTACATTTTCTGGTCTCCCAAGATACAGAATTGACTTAGAATGGTAATAGTGAATGATTCACAAATGAGAAAGGTGATACATGGTAAAACATACCAAAATCAATTTTTTCATAATTTAATCTTTATAATAAAGAGCCAAATCCGAGCTATTATTTATAAATTTTTAATATTCATTCCTCTAAGAATCCAGTGTTCATTAAGTAGCATACATCATTTCCTTTGTTAGTATAAAGGAAGTTAAACATTTTAGAAAGTTAAAAATGTAAAGAAATCATATGTAGAGTTAAATGAATGATTATCCTTTACAGAGTTACACTTACTTAGTTAACAGGTTTAATTTAAAGAGGTAAAGGGAAGGGGAAGAGTGAAATAACTACCCTTGAAAATAAAATCAACTTGGCTTGTTCAAGTTCCCAAATTGTCTTGGCTACTTTAGTAGCATTTAAGAAACAAATGGTGCCATTTGCCTCTGCAAGTCAGGAAAGTACTTGTTATTTTCATGTTACTTTCCTTGTGTTGAAGAGCCTCCATTAAACAACTAAGTTCCTGTTTATGATTTGAGTCAGAAACCCTTGGAAGGTGGAAGTCTGTCCATACACCTGGGACTGCTACCTCCCATTAAGTGCCAGCCATCTAGTGTTGGTTGAATCAATTGTAAAGTGAGGTCTAGATTTTCTAAGAAAATTAATTAAAGCACTGGTTTGGTAAAAGAGGTTAAGATAATTTGGGACAAACAGAGATTAGGATACACACTTATCATCTGTCTGATTTATGTGACAAGCAAATCCCTCCAGCATTTCTCAGGAAATTGACTATATATCTAATAAAGAAACGATTGCAAAATGATTGTATTTTGGTAGATAGTGCTTATCTATACAATTTTTTATTGCAATTAAGACATAAATAGGATTGGTTCAAGATGGCAGAGTAGAAGGACATGTGCTCACTCCCTCTTGCAGGAGCACTAGAATCACAACTAACTGCTGAGAAATCATTGACAGGAGGACACTGGAACTCACCAAAAAAGATATCCCACATGCAAAGACAAAGGAGAAGCCACAATGAGACAGTAGGAGTGGCACAATCATAATAAAATCAATTCCCATAACTGCTGGGTGGGAGACTCACAAACACTTATACCACGGATGTCCACCCACTGGAGTGAAGATCCTGACCCCACATCAGGCTTCCCACACTGGGAAGACCTAGAGAATCAGACTTTGAAGGCTAGTGGGATTTGATTGCAGGACTTCAACAGGACTGGGGGAAAAAGAGACTCCACTCTTGGAGGGCACAAATAAAGTAGTGTGTGCATTGGGAACCAAGAGAAGGAACAGTGACCCCATAGGAGACTGAACTAGACCTACCTGCTAGTGTTGGAGGGTCTCCTGCAGAGGCAGGGAGGTGGCTGTGGCTCACTGTGAGGACAAGGATACTGGCAGCAGAAGTTCTGGGAAGTGCTCCTTGGTGTGAGCCCTCCTAGAGTCCACCATTAGCCCCACCAAAGAGCTGGGTAGGCTCCAGTGTTGGGTCGTCTCAGGCCAAACAACCAACAGGGAGGGAACCCAGCCCCACCTGTCAGCAGATAAATGGACTAAAGTTTTACTGAGCTCTGCCCACCAGAGCCACACCCAGCTCTACCCACCACCAGTCCCTCCCATCAGGAAACTTGCACAAGCCTCTTAGATAGCCTCATCCACCAGAGAGCAGACAGCAGAAGCAAGAAGAACTACAATCCTACAGCCTGTGGACTAAAAACCACCTTTACAGAAACATAGACAAGATGAAAAGGCAGAGGGCTATGTACCAGATGAAGAAACAAGATAAAACCCCAGAAAAACAACTAAGTGAAGTAGAGATAGGTGACCTTCCAGAAAAATAATTCAGAATAACGATAGTGAAGATGATCCAGGACCTTGGGAAAAGAATGGAGGCAAAGATCGAGAAGATGCAAGGTGTTTAAAAAAGACATAGAAGAATTAAAGAAAAAGGGCCTAAAAGAATTAAACAATGAACAAAGAGAGATGAACAATACAATAACAGAAATGAAAAATACACTAGAAGAAATCAATAGCAGAATAACTGAGGCAGAAGAACTGATAAGTTACCTGGAAGACAGAATGGTGGAATTAACTGCCATGGAACAGAATAAACAAAAAAGAAAGGAAAGAAATGAAGACAGCCTAAGGGATCTCTGGGACAATATTAAACGCAAGAACATTTGCATTATAGGGTCCCAGAAGGAAAAGAGAGAAAGAAAGGACCTGAGAAAATATTTGAAGAGATTATAGGTGAAAACATCCCTAATATGGGAAAGGAAATAGCCACCCAAGTCCAGGAAGCTCAGAGAGTCCCAGGCAGGGTAAACCCAAGGAGAAACATGCTGAGACAGATAGTAATCAAATTGACAAGAACCAAAGACAAAGAAAAATTACTGAAAGCAACAAGGGGAAAATGACAAATAACATACTAGGGAACTCCCATAAGGTTAACAGCTGATTTCTCAGCAGAAACTCTACAAGCCAGGAGGGAGTGGCAGACATATTGAAAGAGATGAAAGGGAAGAACTTACAACCAAGATTACTCTACCTGGCAAGGATCTCATTCAGATTCGATGGAGAAACCAAAAGTTTTACAGACAAGCAAAAGCTAAGAGGATTCAGCACCACCAAATCAGCTCTACCACAAATGCTAAAGGAACTTCTCTAAGTGGGAAATACAAGAGAAGAAAAGAACCTACAAAAACAAACCCATAACAATTAAGAAAATGATAATGGGAACATACATATCATTAATTACCTTAAACATGAATGGGTTAAATGCTCCAACCAAAAGACACAGGCTCGCTGAATGGATACAAAAACAGGACCCATCTATACGCTGTCTACAAGAGACCCACTTCAGACCTAGGGACACATTCAGACTGAAAGTGAGGGGATGGAAAAAGATATTCCATGCAAATGAAAATCAAAAGAAAGCTGGAGTAGTAATAGTCATATCAGATAAAATAGACTTTAAAATGAAGAGTGTTAGAAGAGGCAAGGAAGGACACTACATAATGATTAAGGGATCAATCCAAGAAGAATATATAACAATTATAAATATATATCCACCCAACATAGGAGCACCTCAATACATAAGGCAACTGCTAACAGCTATTAAAGAGGAAATCGACAGGAACAACAATAATAGTGGGGGACTTTATCACCTCACTTACACCAATGGACAGATCATCCAGACGGAAAACTAATAAGGAAACACAAGCTTTAAATGACACAATAGGCTGGATAGATTTAATTGATATTTATAGGACATTCCACTGAAAAGGGCAGATTACACTTTCTTCTCAAGTGCACACATAACATTCTCCAGGATAGATCACATCTTGGGTCACAAAGCAAGCCATGATAAATTTAACAAAATTGAGATCATATCAAGCAGCTATTTTGACCACAATGCTCTGAGATTAGGACTCAATTACAGGAAAAAAACGTAAAAATTTCAAACTCATGGAGGCTAAACAATACACTACTTAATAACCAAGAGATCACTGAAGAAATCAAAGAGGAAATAAAAAAATACCTAGAGAGAAATGACAACAAAAACACAACAATCCAAAACCAGTGGGATGCAGCAAAAACAGTTTTAAGAGGGAAGTTCATAACAATACAATTCTACCTCAAGAAACAAGAAAAATCTCAAATAAACAATCTAACCTTACATCTAAAGGAACTATAGAAAGAAGAACAAACAAAACCCAAAGTTAGTGGAAGAAAAGAAATCATAGAGATCAGAGCAGAAATAAATGAAATAGAAACAAAGAAAACAATACCAAAGATTGATAAAAGTAAAAGCTGGTTCTTTGAGAAGATAAACAAAATTGATAAACCATTAGCCAAACTCATCAAGAAAAAGAGGGAGAGGACTCAAATGAATAAAATTAGAAATGAAAAAGGAGAGGTTACAACAGACACCGCAGAAATACAAAGTATCCTAAGAGACTACTACAAGCAACTCTGTGCCAGTAAAATGGACAACCTGGAAGAAATGGACAGATTCTTAGAAAGGTATAACCTTCCAATACTGAACCAGGAAGAAATAGAAAATATGAACAGACCAATCACAAGTAATGAAATGGAAACTGTGATTAAAAATCTTCCAACAAACAAAAGTCCAGTACCAGCTGGCTTCACAGGTGAATTCTATCAAACATTTAGAGAAGAACTAACACCCATCCTTCTCAAACTCTTCCAAACAATTGCAGAGGAAGGAACACTCCCAAACTCATTCTATGAGGCCACCATCACCCTGATACCAAGAATAGCCAAAGATACTACAAAAATAGAAAATTACAGACCAATATCACTGATGAATATAGGTGCAAAAATCCTCAACAAGATACTAGCAAACAGAATTCAGCAATACATTAAATGGATCATACACCATGGTCAAGTGGGATTTATCCCAGGGATGCAAGGATTCTTCAATATATGCAAATCTATCAATGTGATACAACATATTAACAAATTGAAGAATAAAAACCATATGATCGGGCTTCCTTGGTGGCGCAGTGGTAGAGAGTCTGCCTGCCGATGCAGGGGACACGGGTTCGTGCCCTGGTCTGGGAAGATCCCACATGCCGTGGAGCATCTGGGCCAGTGAGCCATGGCCGCTGAGCCTGCGCGTCCGGAGCCTGTGCTCTGCAATGGGAGAGGCCACAACAGTGAGAGGCCCTCGTACCGCAAAAAAAAAAAAAAAAAAAAAAAAAAAAAAAACCATATGATCATCTCAATAGATGCAGAAAAAGCTTTTGACAAAATTCAACACCCATTTATGATAAAAACTCTCCAGAAAGTGGGCATAGAGGGAAACCTACTTCAACATAATAAAGGCCATATATGACAAACCCACAGCAAACATCATCCTCAATGGTGGAAAACTGAAAGCATTTCCTCTAAGATCAGGAAGAAGACCAGGATGTCCACTCTTGCCACTATAATTCAACATAGTTTTGGAAGTCCTAGCCATGGCAATCACAGAAGAAAAAGAAATAAAAGGAATACAAATTGGAAAAGAAGAAGTAAAACTGTCACTGTTTGCAGATGACATGATACTATACATAGAAAATCCTAAAGATACCATCAAAAAGCTACTAGAACTAATCAATGAATTTGGTAAAGTTGCAGGATACAAAGTTAATGCACAGAAATCTCTTGCACTCCTATACATTAATGATGAAAAATCTGAAAGAGAAATTAAGGAAACCCTCCCATTTACCATTGCAACAAAAAGAATAAAATACTTGGGAATAACCCTACCTAGGGAGACAAAAGACATGTATGCAGAAAATTATAAGACACTGATGAAAGAAATTAAAGATGATACAAACAGATGGAGAGATATACCATGTTCTTGGATTGGAAGAATCAATATTGTGAAAATGACTCTACTACCCAAAGCAATCTACAGATTCAGTGCAATCCCTATCAAATTACGAATGGCATTTTTTACAGAACTAAAACAAAAAATCTTAAAATTTGTATGGAGACACAAAAGACCCCGAATCGCCAAAGCAGTCTTGAGAGAAAAAAACGGAGGTGGAGGAATCAGACTCCCTGACTTCAGACTATACTACAAAGCTGCAGTAATCCAGACAATATGGTACTGGCACAAAAACAGAAATATAGATCAATGGAACAGGATACAAAGCCCAGAGATAAAACCACACATCTATGGTCAACTAATCTTTGACAAAGGAGGCAAGGATATACATGGAGAAAAGATAGTCTCTTCAATAAGTGGTGCTGGGAAAACGGGACAGCTACATGTAAAAGAATGAAATTAGAACACTCCTGCAATCATACATAAACAGTAACTCAAAATGGATTAAAGACCTAAATGTAAGACCGGACATTATAAACCTCTTAGAGGAAAACATAGGAAGAACACTCTTTGACATACATCACAGCAGGATCTTTTTTGATCCACGTCCTAGCGTAATGGAAATAAAATAAAAAATAAACAGATGGGACCTAATGAAACTTAAAAGCTTTTACACAGCAAAGGAAACCATAAACAAGACGAAAAGACAACCCTCAGAGTGGGAGAAAATATTTGCAAACGAATCAACCGCCAAAAGATTAATCTCCAAAATATATAAACAGCTCATGCAGCTCAATAGTAAAAAAACAAACAACCTAATCCAAAAATGGGCAGAAGACGTAAATAGACATTTCTCTAAAGATGACATACAGATGGCCGAGAAGCACATGAAAAGCTGCTCAACATCACTAATTATTAGAGAAATGCAAATCAAAACTACAACGAGGTATCACTTCACACCAGTTAGAATGGGCATCATCAGAAAATCTACAAACAACAAATGCTGGAGAGGGTGTGGAGAAAAGGGAACCCTCTTGCACTGTTGTTGGGAATGTAAATGGATACAGCCACTAAGGAGAACAGTATGGAGGTTCCTTAAAAAACTAAAAATGGAATTACCATATGATTCAGCAACCCCACTACTGGGCATATACCCAGAGAAAACCATAATTCAAAAAGACACATACACCCCAATGTTCATTGCAGCACTATTTACAATAGCCAGGTCATGGAAGCAACCTAAATGCCCATTGACAGACGAATGGATAAAGAAATGTGGTATATATATATATACCATGGTATATTACTCAGCCATAAAATGGAACAAAATTGGGTCATTTTTAGAGATGTGGATGAATATAGAGACTGTCATACAGAGTGAAGTAAATCAGAAAAGAAAAACAAATATCGGTAGTAACGCATATATGTGGAATCTGGAAAAATGGTACAGATGAACCGTTTTGCAGGGCAGAAATTGGGATGCAGATGTAGAGAAGAAACGTATGGACACCAAGGGGGATAAGTGGTGGGGGGTGGGCTGGGGTGTTGGTGTGACGAATTGGGAGATTGGGATTGACATGTATACACTAACATGTATAAAATGGATAACTAATAAGAATCTGCTGTTTAAAAAATAAATAAAATTCTAAAATTAAAGAAAAAATAGAATGAAATTAGAACATTTTTCACATCACATAAAAAAATAAACTCAATGCATTAAAGACCTAAATGTTAGTCTGGAAACCATAAATCTCCTAGAAGAAAACATAGGCTGAGCAGTGTTTGACATATATTGCAGCAATATATTGTGGATCTGTCTCCTCAGGCAAAGGAAAGCAAAAATAAACAAGTGGGACATAATTAAGGTTAAAAGATTTTCACAGCTTTTAAGGAAACCATCAACAAAATGAAAAGATAACCTACTTAATGGGAGAGAATGTTTACAAATGATATGACCAATAAGTGGTTAACATCCAAATTATACAAATAGCTCATATGATTCAGTATCAAAAAGGCAAACAACCCAATTAAATATGGGCAGAAGACCTAAATAGGAATTTTTAAAAGGAGACATAAAAATGACCAACAGGCAGTTGAAAAGATGCTCAACATTACTAATCGTCAGAGAAATGCAAATCAAAACCAAAATGAGATATCACCTCACACCCATAAGAGTGCCTATGATCAAAAAGACCACAAATGACATAAGTTGTCAAGGATGTGGAGAAAAGGGAACACAAGCACGCTGTTGGTGGGAATGTAAGTTGGTGCAACCACTGTGGAAAACAATATGAAGATTCCTCAAAAATCTCGAAATAGAACTACCATATGGTCCATCAATTCCACCCCTGCGTATATATCCAAAGTAAATAAAAATACGAGTTCAAAAAGATACGTGTACCCCAATGTTCATAGCAGCACTATTAATAATAACCAAGATATGGAAGCAGCCTAAGTGTCCATCAACAGATGAAGGGATAAAGAAGATGTGATATATACATATATATACATACATATATATATATATATATATATGTATGTATATATATATTAGAATACTGCTTGGACATTAAAAAGAATGAAACTTTGCAATTTAGTGCTTGCCAAGGTCTATGGAGAAGGGGAAATGGGAGTTGTTAAATTGAAATTTCTTGGGTGTATGCTATCTCTAAACTCATTAAACTGTATACATTAAAAAACAAGACATAGGGCTTCCCTGGTGGCGCAAGTGGTTGAGAGTCCGCCTGCCGATGCAGGGGACACGGGTTCGCGCCCCAGTCCGGGAGGATCCCACATGCCGCGGAGCAGCTGGGCCCGTGAGCCATGGCCGCTGAGCCTGCGCGTCCGGAGCCTGTGCTCCACAACAGGAGAGGCCACAGCAGTGAGAAGCCCGCGTACAGAAAAAAAAAAAAAAAAAAAAGTAAAAAACAAGACATAAATACTTTCTAGTGTAATTTATAATCTTTTCAAAAATGCTTTCTCCTAATGCAATTTTCCTTTTGATAATAGGAAAATTATTTTCTTTATATAGCTGCAGATAATGCACTGAGTAAATCTGACTTACTTAGGATGAACTTTGTTCCTTGAAACCAAGAAATATGTATTTTCATAATTATAGTTATTAGTTAGCATTTTGCTTGATTCCAGTATTGGAAGCCTGCCCTGTGAGATGAATGATAACTCCATGGTTTCATAGTTTACAAGTCTGTGTGACAGACATGGAAAATTCTTATTTTCTGTCTCAAAGTAGGGTTTGAGTCACCTCTTAAGGTCTTCATTTCTGCCATTTCCCTGCCTGCCCTTTACCTAGACTCAAACTGGTAGGATGGTTTTTTCCTGCTCCTCCCTTTCCCCTTATACCAGGCAACCTGAGCCCGATGAGAGAAGGTGCATCTTCTTCCTGTGCTTTCCCTCACTCCACAGTACGAAAAGTCTCATCATCTAATGTGATTGCCCTCTGCCAGTCTTTTCTTATTTGGCACCCACATCCAGCAGACCAATCTTCCCGAGCACCAATTCACAGCTACGTGAGCCCAAGGACCCTGGGGCCTTCCTATTTCTTGAAGAAAACTTTGAGATTTCAAGTTCACTAATGTTATCATTTGTACCTATCTTCCCCATTAATGATTCTCACATAGCCCCCTGCTCCTGCCTCCGCGGTCAGCTGCTCCAGTTCCTACTCTGTGCTTTGCTCTCACGATGCTGTCCCTCCCCTCCCTTCCAGGGTGTTGACATCCTCCCAGCGTTCGGGATTGGGTTACCTCTTCCAGGAAACCCTCCCAGATTTCCAGTCCAGGATGATTCATTTTTCCTGATTCCCTTCTTCTCTAAATACTGGAAAACTTACTGTTCCTGCCACTAAATTGATAACCAGCATTTGAGAGGGAGGGTGGCAGAGGGAAAACAAACATGTATCGAGCGTCTGTCATGAAGCACTACACTGGACCCTTACATATGTGTTAGCTAATTGTCACCATCTGTGGAAACAGAGGCTAAGGGAGATCAAGTGAGTTTTATATGGGCATAAAGTTGACGAGGTTTGAATCCAAGTCATCCAGCACCTAAGTTCAGATTCTTTTTATATACCATCATAGCCAATCACCCTTCATACAGAAAATGGAGGATAGGGACTGTGTCTTTGATTTGGAATTTCTACTCATTTTTCATTTTCATACTTAATGAGCATTTATTTTGCGATAGACACTACTGCATATGCTTTGAGGAGATTCAGATGATGATGATGATAGTGGTAGTAGTACTTCACATATATAGTAATGATTCTGTGCCAGGCACTATTCTGAACGATTTACATATTATATCTAATTTCTTCTTTGCAGTGAGTCTATGAGGAGGAAGGTTCTAGCACTATCCTTCTTATACTTGAGGAAGCAGCTATAATGAGGTTAAGGGACTTGTTCAACATCACACCACTAGTAATGGGCGGCACTGGATTTGAACCCAGGAGCCTGGTTTCTAAGCACAGAACTATACTCTTCCTCAAACAAAAGAGACCTAATCCCTGTCCTCAAGGTGACAAGACACATAGGCTCTATCAGTTTATTCTTATTTCTATCCATGAATAGCTACTTAGGTCAGTGAGTAATAGGCATACATGTTTTCTTTATTCTGTAAGGTTTGGATACAAGATTCTATTTATTCTTCTGTATATCTTAAATAAATGACAGTTTAAACAGGTGGCTTTTCCCTCAACCTATAAAAGGCCAAACTTCAGATCTGCATTTCAGATGCAAACCTTCCCTAAGACATCATTTGTCCCATGGCCCTGGCAAGGTTTGAGTAAACATTTATTCATTGACGAACATCCACTTCCCTCAGGTTGGCAGAATCCACAAACAATGTCAGCAGTAACCAGTTTTGCCATCTAATTTGAATTAGATCAGTGATTTTCATGAAGACTTCTTTTGAGTATGAATATATATATTCTCCAGATTGCTTGCTTGCATTACCCAATCCCAACTAAAACAAATGTTGACTAAAAAAAGCACTTGGTAAAATAATGAATAGCTATGTTTAGCAAACTTTGCCGAGTACACACACCTGGTGCGTTCTTTCCCTCATGGCTTGAAAGCTTTGTTAAGGAAGAGCAGAGAGATTTTTTCACTCCTGGCTGGAGGGGAGTCTGCCCACAATTGGATGGCACGTCGGCCAGAGCTCAGACTCTCAAGGCATTGCTGGCTTCACTCAGATACTGTGAGAAATGTGAAAAGGGTACTCTTGTCTTTCCAGATGGCTTCAAAACCCCTTTGCCACCTCAAGCAGTGTCTGTATCTACTTGCAGTCCCTGACTCATATGTTGGGGTGAACTTTTTTTGGTACTCATCTGTATAATAATAACAAAAACTATTTCCAGGCAGAAAATCAGCATTTTTGTGGGTGCATTTTGTGTTTGGAGGCCATTTTATTTTCTGGGTTCTAGAGTTATGGGCACATTTTGAAGGATATCCTGGCTGGGCTTTTGTTAGTCTTTAGCAGTAGGGTACAACACAGAAAACCATCCCCATCTGTTCTTTTCTAGAAAGAACAGTGCTGTTAGAAGTACCGTTTTTAATTTCCACACCTACCATGAGGCTCAGTAAATGAAAGAGGCAAGTAACATTTATTAAATATAAGTACCCTCCATCAATTACACTAGCTCTTAATAAACTTATTCATAGGACATTGAGAAGGTATATTATTGTATTCACTTTACAGAGGCACAGAAGAGGCTCAGAGAGTTAAAGTTGCCTAAAATCAGCATATATGGGGCAGTACAAACCTAATCCAAATTAACTTTAACCAAAAAAAGAGAGTTTGGGAGCACCTGTGCCTGGGGAGGGCAGGGATAGAACTGAAAATAAGCACAGATTCATTCAGAGTCATGAGTGTTTTCTCTCACTCTCATTCCCGCTCTCCCTCCTCCCTCTCCAGCCTTTTTCTCAGCTGCATTCTCCTCCGTGAGTCAGCCTAGTTCTTTGCTGGGCCTCCTCCATGAAAGGCAGTTGATAAGGGGGCTGGAGGCTGAGTTGCCATTAGCAACGTGAGACCTTGCTTGAGAGCCCTCTGTTCTCTCAGGAGCCTCATCTGTAGTTGAAGGGCTGCTCTCATTCTTAGATGCCCACCCAGGGACCATACACACCCTTCTTTCTCATCTCATCTCATCTTGCTTCTATATAAGTTCCCTACTAGTTCCTGATTTATCCATAGCTCCAGGCACTAATGACAGCAGAGAGAGCTGAACTGCAGTTGCCTGCCTGAGTTTCCCTGTTTGGAATATAAAACCTAAGCTCCGAACCTGAAAGGGAAAACAAAATCGCAAATAAAAAACACTACTGTCAAAGAGCTTGCCCCGCACATCTGTGCTGGGGAAATGTTGAAAGGATGAAGACAAGTCACTTAAATGTGCTTCAGTTGAAATTTACTGCTTATTTCCAGTTGGCTTTGGCATCGTGCTTTGATAAGTGGAAATGAGAATTTCTAGGATTGTTTCAAGTTGCAAAGGTGGCACCCTATCAACACCTGGATGGTCAGCTGCTTATACCTTCTCCAGCTTGCGCAGCCTGGTCAAGTGGCCCCTTTCAGCTGAGCACTCCTGGAGAGAGTGTTTCTCTTTTAATGTCTGAAAAAATCACTTCAAGGAAAGGGCTCTAATTGACCTGCTTGGGTTACATGCCTATTTCTGGACCCCTCACTTCATTTAGGGTCATAGGATACTGTGATTGCTCAGGCCTGGGTCAGGTTAGGGGTTCCTACTGGTGGGCTATGCACACATCAAAAGGCTTTTGGAAAAGTGTATGTAAAATTAAGGCTGAAGATAACATTTGGAGCTCCACTGACTCTTTAAACAATAGTTTTGACATGTTTTAGTGGTAATGGTTAACTCTCACAAAGTGTCTAAAGATAATAATTGATTTGTTATAAAAATGACTATCTAATTCCAGTCATGGCTCATTGCGCAAGTGAATTTTTAGAGAAAATAAGATGCCTCTTCCAGCAAATGTGCTTTGGGATGTAGCCTAGATCACCACAGGAAAAATTAAAACTCAAAAATTCTCCTGAGAGGTAATCCTACTCTAATTTATAGGAAGAAAATGTTACTCTGTGGATCATTAATTACAACAAAGCAAAATAAATTTCAAAGAGAGTCATTATACAGATATTTTCACAGAAACTTATTTTTCCATTAACATTTAATTTTTAGATAGCAGGAGAACCTAAAATTTTTTCAAGGGGGGAGAATAATTTCCATTATTATTTCTCCTGTTGTTGATGCTTCTCTTGTGTAAACTTTTTCAAAATGAAAGTCTTGCTAAGGCTTTAGGAATTGTTGGCCAGGGAATGTAACTGAGCATGAAAAGAGAAGGAAGGGACTGGTCTTAGACAGGCATGTGTACCTTGAAGATTTGACAGCGTCTTACATTTTTGAAAAATACAATTCTCATTTCAAATGAATGTTATAAATGACCAGTTTTATGTGCTTTGAGGTGATCTCAGTGAGATGAATGCAGCATGACCTTCAGATGAAGGAAACTAGTAGGTAGTGTAAAGTAACTAAAACTTTCCCCTGTTTTTTGTCAAGACAGGATATTTTTCCCATGAATAATCACTCTTCAGCCATGGCCAGGAGGATGCTAGCAAACTAGACTCTGAAAACTCAGACTGCTCTGGAGAAATCATTAACTTATCATAACTGTGGTCAGACTGAAGACAAACTGAGAGCATAACTTTCTCCAAGACATACATCCAGGCCATCTGACATATCCTGGCAAGGGAGGGTGTTGTTCTTTCAGAGCTAAGATTTAGAATAGGCCTTGATTCTAAGCTATCTACAGGTACAAGCAAGGCCAAGATGGGCTCTCCAACTTAGTTCTGTGGCATCTCATCTGGTCCTATTACTTTAACTGCCCCTTTAGAGAACTTACTTTACCTTGACTAGAAGGATTAGTGCTAGAGTGGGAAGAAGTGGTTGGACTCAGAATGTATTCTGAGGATAGAGCAGAATGATTTGCTGATGAGTTGGGTATAGGATGCAGAGAAAGAGAGGAATCAAGGACGACCCCAAGGCTTTAGTCTGAGGTGTGGAGTTATCATTTGCTGATATGAAGAAGACTAAAAAGAGGCCGGCTGTGGGGGGATGATTAGAAATCCAGAGTTCAGTTTTGGATACATTAAGTTTGCTCACACTCGTGTGCACATGCACTTACACACCCTGAAGTAGAAGTGTTTGGATAGATAGTTGGGTAGATAAGTCTGAAATTCAGGGAAGAGGTCCAGGTCGAGTGGGAGTTGTTAGCATATAGGTGGTGTCTAAGGCCATGGGACTACATTAGGCCACTCAGAGACCCAGAGTGAATTTGCATGACCTTCAGATGCAATAGATTATGAGTGAAAAAGTGTGGGGAGAACACAATCTCATACTACCATTAAGTTATTTATATCAAATCAAGGATTCATTCATCCTTGTTCATTTATCTATTCATCCACTAACATTTATTTAACAAATATATATGTAGTGCTCAGTCAGGCACTGTACCAGGTACCAGGGACGCAGTGAGGAAAAACAGTGACATACTTGCTTGGAGAATTCTATACTATAAAACCCATCTCTAGTGTACTCCAGTGTACCAAGACCATTATGATACCAATGACTACCTTTTAATAGATATTTTTACCTTTAATACCTATTTCTTCTTATTTTCATATTTGTCCCTAAAGAATAATGATAAATACCATATTGTTAGAATTATTGGATATATAGTTATAAATGCTTTCTTTGGTTATATAATGGATGTAGTCCTAATAATCTGAGTGGAAATAAGATTTTGAAAATTCAGATTTTAAAGCTCTGAGGGGAGTTTAGTTTTTTAAAAAATAACCTTGATACTTTCAAATCTTAGAAAATAGCATATACTTCTTTTGGTCTCCCAGATACAGAATGCTGAGTTTGGAATTTCTGGCTGTTTTTACTGAAATAAAATTCGGGGGAAAATGAATCCATTGTAGTATAGGCCAGGAGTGTCTGAAAATAAGTTAACTGCACATTTTTCATATAGTTTATAAAATATGGTTTCATGACTCATGAGACAAGGTACTCTTTAGTAAATCCACTGGGCTGAGTAAACATGAGTTTCTAGAAAAGATGGAGTTGAAGATAGAGCAGGAGGTTAACGTGAAGAAAATGTGAATGACAATGCTTACTTACGGTAGAACAACCTGCCATAGTCTGATTGGCATTGACCCATAGCCTGATCTTTTTCTCCTATAACTGAGGTTGTTTCCCAAGGGATACCCAAGCTTAGGCCAGAGTCTCTCCAGCCAGACTTTTTTTTTCCTGGCTCAAGAGAGGCTGCTATCCACTCCCATCCAGAAAGTGAAACATTAGTGACTCTTCATGTGAAAGGATATAAAATTACTGGAAAGAGAAATTGGACAGATGCTCTAGCCATTTTCAGATATTTACAAAACTGAAGTCCAGTTAAGGCTTCTCCAGCAAGAGGTCCTACTAAATAGATCAGAAACCACTTCCATCTGATTTTGGCTATAGGCCTTGTATCCCTAATTATTGGTGATTTTTTTTTTTTTTTTTTGCGGTACGCGGGCCTCTCACTGTTGTGGCCTCTCCCGTTGCAGAGCACAGGCTCCGGACGCACAGGCTCAGCGGCCATGGCTCACGGGCCCAGCCGCTCCGTGGCATGTGGGATCTTCCCGGACCGGAGCACAAACCTGTGTCCCCTGCATCGACAGGCAGACTCTCAACCACTGCGCCACCAGGGAAGCCCCATTATTGGTGATTTTTAATCAGTTCAGACAGCTAACCAGTAATGTCAGTGAGGGGAAAGAAACACAGCACACACACAAATACACAAAACAAACAAAACTGGTTAAGATTTGATTTATTTGATTTTGGTTTATTTGATTTATTTGCTTGAACATTTGTTTAAGTTCACTTGTCTGCTTCAAGAGGTTGCACATCTGTCCCTGTGGTGGGAAATATGTCTCCAGCCTTTTGGGCCCTGTGGTGGGAAATAGGTCTCCAGCCCTTCTCCCACCCAGATGTTTCCAGCATGTTGTCAAACCTAAGAGGCACAAGCTAAGAAATCTTTAGTGCCTCCCTATTGCTCATGCAATGAATTTATACTTTATAGCCTGGCATTCAAAGCCACCTTGCAAGGTGGCCCCTAAGGACCTTTTATTTATTTAACAATGTTTTTAAAGTCACTGCTATACACTAGGCATCGTGCTTAGAGCTGGATATAGAGCAATGAACTGGAGAGACATGTCCTCATGGGACCTTATAATCTACTGTAGCAAGGCAAGCATTAAACAGTCATGCAAATGATTAATTGCAAAGTGAAAACAAGGACACACAGTGAAAACATTAAGAGGGCCCTTGGCTTTGGCAGTTAGGTCATTGACACTGGTCTCTTAAGAGTGCGGTTTCAGGAGCAGAAGACTGGTTTTAGGAGTAAAAGGGGGAAATCTAGAAAACACACAGGCTTTGGAGGGAGAGGAGTATGAATTCTGGATGCACCAGTGCCTCACTGAGCTATGGCCTAATTCTGGCTCTGTTCCTTTGCATTTGCTTTGTTGTAGTATATGCCTTTCTTTCATTGTTTAGCAGTTACACTGGAAGTAACACTTTTCCAAAAACTGTCCACAACATGAGACCAAAATAAATCTAAAGTTCTGCTGCTCAAGCTGGGGTGGGTGGGACTGTTATCGCCCCAGCAATCGCCAGTTCCTAGAATACTCAAGCCTCAGCATAGAATATGCTGTGACATCCCTGTTTTCAGAACACTGGGTGTGTACTGTCTGAAGTCAATACATCAAGTACTTTTGCTCATGAGTAAGGAATACCCTTGAATTACTCTAATATAACTGACTAGCTAGCTATAAGATGTGTGCGTTCACATGTTTTTATAGTATTTTTGAAGAAAATTTCTCTCCTTAAGACAATCATCAATATCATCTTCCTAGTTTGGCAGTGGAGAATCTATCTATCTATGGTTGGACAGTAGGACCTTATAGTTCCTATTCTTACTCTGATGTGAGGGACCTTCTTTGGGGATTTCATCCTAATTAATGCCATTATGACTGTAAGGGACATGAGTTGTAAAGCTCTGGACTAACTAGATACTAGCAGGTGAGAGCAGGCTGGAACATTAAAATAAGACATTATTAACTGCTTAGTGCAAACAAAAGGGAAATAACAAGAGAGCAGCATACACCTAGAGAATATGTTTTACCAGACAGATTCTGTTCATCCTCACTTGTAATTCCTACAGTGATGACCCTCTCTCAGTCAGTCGCCTGACCCTGTAGGGCAGAGGGTGCCTTAATGCCACCAGTTTATTGAACAAATTGAATTCTAGGTGCAAAAAGACAACAACATTGTTTGTTTTCACCACTCTCTACTCAACCTGCTTTGTCAAATAGCTCTTTCACTGTGCCTGGGACTTGGCCAAGTGCCGTGATGTTTCTGGTTATTGTTAAACAATAAAAGGCCCATTTCAGTGTAATCATTTTATCCCACTCTCTAATTTGGGTTCAAGTTTTAATACTGCCCCAGCTCAGGCACGTTTCAGGCTTAGGAGACTGCAGTTGAAGGGAGTTACTAAGGTCAGTGTCTTCTCTGTTTTTTCCTCTTGTCTACTCATTCACCATCAGTCTGTATGATGAGCACGGGGCTCTTCTGGGTTCAGAGCAGGAGAGGGAAGAGAAGTAAAAGTGGAAAGTCTTACCTGAAATGAATCTGGTGTTGATGCCCTCTGGATGTTGCTAATTCAAAATGATGATTTTTGTTGTCGCTGATGTTGCTGTCATTATGGAGTCTTTTCTGATTCTTTGAAGGTCCCCCTCTCAGCTCCTTTGACATAGTAGATACTTCCTGTTGTTAATTGCTTGCCATCTTCCTCCAAGACCTCTGGATTCTGCTGGTTCCTCCCATGCATCTGGGCCTTCCTCTTCAGCAGTCCCACTCAGGAAAACTCAGCCCAGCTTCTTTCTGTGGAGTCCACATCTGGCCCTAGGATAGCTCACACAGCCTTGAACATACAGGCCATTCCCATCTCTGCCATCTTTCCTTGCTCTAATATCCCAGGACAATTGGTTAACCTAATGCCTTTCTTTTCAGGAATGAGACTAATTTTAGCGCCCTCATCTGTCAAACTTCAGGGAACAAAACACAAGTTATCCAAAGTTGTTCTGTTCCATGGCTTGAGAGGAGACTGAGGCATTCCATTTCCTCTCCCCTGGAAGATGAAAAAAAAAAGCACTACACCCTGACAATCTCTGCAAAGGAATCCTCACTACCACCATACTCAAACTCCTTAAAACTTCTCAAATAAATTCATCTTCTTTATTCATTTAGCCTGGAGGTGGGTGATGGCTGAGGCTAGAGGAATCTGCTTTAAAAGTTCATAGATCTCCCTGCATAGGTGACCCAATCCTTTGCTTTATGATATAAAGGTTGTTGTTTTTTTTGTTTGTTTTTTTGTTTTTTTTAAATTTCTTTCTTATTGAGCCCTCATCTGAAACTCTGAGAAAACATAAAATGTTACATTTAACATCCATTGTCCAGGGGTATTTCAACATGAGTCTAGATTTCATAAAGTCCGAAGTCAAGTTTGGGGAGGCCCTCGAAGAGATGGGATGCCCCTCTCCCACTTATTTAAAGTCTGCTTCTGAAGTTCTGATGGTTTATCTATGGATCTGCTTCTTCTTCATTGAATCACATGAGAAATGCCTTCTGTTCTGGGAGACTCCAGTGCCTTTCTTTCTTTTTTTAAAAAAACATTTTTTTTTAATTGAAGTATAGTTGATTTACAATACTGTGTTAGTTTCAGGTACAGCACAGTGATTTATATATTCTTTTTCAGATTCTTTTCCCTTATAGGTTATTAGAAAATATTGAGTGTAGTTCCCTGTGCTATACAGTAGGTCCTTGTTGTTTATCTATTTTATATATAGTAGTGTGTATATGTTAATCCCAACCACCTAATTTATCCTTAACCCTGCCCTTTTCCCTTTGGTAACCATAAATTTGTTTTCTATGTCTGCAAGTCTTTCTGTTTTGTCTCTATCTTTTGAAAGATAGTTCATTTCTGTCTTTTTTTCTTTAGATACCACATATAAACAATATCATATATTTGTCTTTCTCTGTCGTACTTAGTATGATAATCTCTAGGTCCATCTATGTTGCAGCAAATGGCAGCAAATTATTTCATTCTTTTTTATGGCTGAATAGTAGTCCATTGTATATATATATATATACCACATCTTCTTTATCCATTCATCTGTCAGTGGACATTTAGGTTGCTTCCATGTCTTGGCTATTGTAAATTGTGCTGCAATGAATATCGGGGTGCATGTATCTTTTTGCATTATAGTTTCTTCCAGATATACGTCCATGAGTGAGATTACAGAGTCATATGGTAGCTCTATTTTTAGTTTCTTAAGGAACCTCCATACTATTCTCCATAGTGATCTTTCTTTCTTTTAAATCTCTGTGGGATGATGGTATTAGAGTACAATGCAATAAAACTCATAGGTGGGCAAAAGCACAATAGCAACTAGTGCTCTTGTTAGAATTTTTTCCGTCTCACCTGTTCACATGTTCATTTTCATGATGTTTGGCTCTGGTTAAGGCTGTAGTAGATTGTCTCAGGATAACATGAACAAAGCTAACTGGTCTACAAGGGGATTGCAGCTGGCCTCATAATTCTCTAACAAATTGAGCCAGACAGAAACAGCCTCCTCATAAGGGAATACATTATCCTTACTTCATGGTTGGAGTTAAGACAAAAAAAATATTTAAAAAATCTAATTAGTTTCTAACAAATTGCCAACATTAAAAAAAAGGTCTCTCTTAAAAGATTAATGTTTTTGGATATTCTTTTCAAGAAAATGTACATGGAAAGTACTTTCCTGGAACAAATTGTTTCATATTCTGTAGTACTTAACCAGTATCCTAACATTCTAGATAAATGAAGGAATTAATCCTTCTACCTGTATGTATGCAAATTTCCCAAGATATGATTTTTCCCTTGGCGCTTCCAAACATTGACATTGAATGACTGCTGTGTTGTAACCACATGATGGTAAGTCTTGTCCCTAAGCCTTGAAAGTTCTAAAATCAGTTGTATTCTTTAAGTCAAAGTACATGTCTCTAAATTCTGGGGAAATTATGTATCTCCCTAATGCTCATAAGCATAGATTTAACTGGGAAATTTTATGCTGCAATGCTTTAAGAATTATTTGTTCCTATGTTCATGCTAACAATAAATTTTCATTTGTCTCATTTGGAGAAAGAAAAAAAAACAGGCCAGGTTCCAGTTACTGAAGTTTAGCTTTATATTTCCTGCCTTTCTTCACTTCAGTGTCTCCCACATGGAGTCAGAGTGCCCTTCACCTGCAAGCTCAGTCTCAGCTGAATCCCCAAGTCAGTCCATCCATGTGGTAGAGCCTGGATCCAGCATTCAGAGTTCCAGAAATGAGCCTGGTCACCTCTGTTGTTCCATTGCATTTTCTCTTTCCTCCTTTTGTTTTTGTCCAGTGGATGACTAGGTGCCTCGTTGGTTCCTCAGGGGATTGATATCCTGCCTAACTTTCCAATGAGCCTTGCCTTATACCATTACCACTGTTATTGGACTCGTGTCCTTCACAACCTTATTGACTGCTTGGAACTAAGGCCCTCCCTGTTCCCCGTGTTGAGACTTGCATATGGAACCTCTAGGACCCCCTCGACTGGATTAGATCCCATTCATATTAATAATATACAAACCACATCTGAGTTCAGCTTGTCCCAAACATCTATTCTTGGACAGCTTATTCTCTGCTCCCTCCCTTTATTCTCTGCTTCATGCTTCTAAGATTTCAGAACACCTGTGTCTGAGCTATGGCACTATAAAATTATCATTAGCATAGCATATCTGGAATTTCTAGGAACTTGGCAGGGAAATCTCATTGATGAAAGGGAATAAAATAGGTTGAAAGAAGTACTCTTTGAAGGTCAGTGTGTTTTGGTAGAAAGAACAAAACTTTGTTGTTGGACAGATCTGGGTTTGGATTTCAACACTGCCATTTATAATTTTAGCAAGGTTACTTTGCTACATTGGACTCCAATTTCTTCTTCTGTCTAAAGGAGGTTTATAATAGCTAGCTACTACCATGACTAATATGAGAATGAAATAAGATAACATGTAGCACGAGCTCATCACTTTTAGTGCTTATGTACAAGATGTCTAATAAGTATTTGTCTTCCTGCTGACCTAGAGGGTGGTCTCTAGTGGTGTTCTGGGCACTCAGATTTGGGCCTAACCTGTTCAGTATTTTTACCAATGACTTAAATGAAGGCATGCTTATAAAGTATTTAGATGACATAGAAATAGGAATATATAATATAATTAACAAAGTTAGACTGGAATTATTAGACACAATTTTGGAAGAATAGAGGTCTCAGTTTGCAGAGGAAGAAGTAGAACAGTTTATGTGAACGTGAATTAATACTGTAATTGATACATTTAACGTTACTGGCTTATTGAAGCTTTTCATCATACTCTTTGGGCGTAAAAGCATGAAATGGGTTTATTTCTTCCAGTACTGGCCCCCAACTCTGTTATTCAACCTTTTCCCCCCTGCTAAATGGTAGGTCCCGTAAGAGCATCTTGGGCACCAGCACAGAAATATAAAAATGAATTCCTAATTTGGAGAAAGCTAAGTTTCAGTAGGCAGGATCAAGGAGGTTTTCTGTTAGAAGGTGTTGAGAAGTGTTACATAAACGAGGCAAAGGTGGCCTCTGTGTATTGGCCCCTCGGTTGTTTATTTCTTCCCTGAGGGCTGAGACCTGTTAACTCAAAAGCCCACTGGTGCCAAACTCAAACTTTTCCACATCCAATTATTTAAACAGTTGCCCTACAAGCAGATTTTTAGCCATTTAGAGTCTGCCTGTTTTGCCCACCCTGCAAAATCTTGCCACACACAGTTGCTAGCAGTAGATAAGCCCCAGGACATAAAGACCAGAGCTGCTGCTGCCCTCTGGAACTCTCTAATCCAGAGACTCCCACCTTGTGAGCATGTATCACCTAGACCTAAGGTCCCTCTCTGATCTCTTTCTCCCTCAGGAGTTCCTTTGTCTTCCTCTCCTTCTGCAAGGGGACCCCTGCACCATAGCCTCTGGACAGACTTTACTGTGAGGGATTTTCCCCACATGCAAACCTGTTCAAGCATTGCTCAGTAAAGCTTGCTGTGGGTTACTGCCTCTCATGGTCATATCTTTTTTTCTTGATCAGCTCCCAAATCCTTCTAACACCCTTACCTCTAAAGATAAGGTAGGAGAAGAAACAGAAGTTAGCTGGAAATGTTGAGGTATATTCTATAAAGATTGCAAGCAAGAGAGGACACGTGCCCTTTTATATTTTAGGAAGTTCTCTCTGGCTGTAGTGAGGAGGATGGGTGTAAGGGGGCAGGAATAGAGGCAGAGATACTGATGTCATAATCAAGAAAAACAATGTTAAAGACCAGAACTAAGAAGAAACAGTATGTAAGATTCGGTGGCCCACCAGAGTATGGGGGTGGGTAGGTAAAAGAGAATGAAGAATCAAAGTGACTCTAAGATTTCTGGCTCGGGGATCTAAAAACTGGTGCTGTCATTAACCCTGGAAAAGCCAGTAAGAGAAAGAGCAGATGTGAGAAGGATGATCAGTTCAGCTTAGGGTCAGGCAGTTTTCATAGGAAGAGAGGAGTTGAATCATGGAGAGGATGAATCTTCTCAGAAGAGGGGGCAGTATGAGATGTTAAGGGCACTGAAGGCAGACACTTAAGAAATGCTAGGATTTAAGACACATGCAGAAGAAGATTAAGAGTCCACAAATGAGGCTGGGAAGGAAGGATGAGAGAGGTAAGGAGAAGCTCAGAATCGAGTGCTGTTGCAGAAGCCAATAGTGGAATATTTCAAAAAGGAGCAATGATCAATTAAAGGCAAAAATGCCACAGAGTTCAGATCACAGACAGACTGGAAATTGTCCATGGAATTCTGGCCGCCTTGAGGATGTCTGGACTTGTTTGAGAGAGAGAGAATTTGTAACTCTGATTACTTCACCAAGAAATAGACATTACATGATTAACATTCATGAATAATGATGAGAGATGTGAATAATTGTTAATATGTTATGTAATTGAAATGGTTACATCAACCATGTGAAGTAAATATCACATGGTGATAAGTTAATAGAAATGTATAATTTACTGCATCTGAGAAAATAGCACTCATGTATTGATTCATCTGAAATTTGCATTTGACCTAGAAAATTTAAAACCCCCTAGTGATATGAGACAATATGGAAAACATGTGCTACTTTCATTCACATTAACATATGTGCCTAATTATGATTATTGCCATAAAATGTGTTTGAAAGAAGAAAGAATTTTCCATAAGAGTTCATAATGTTTTACATTAGTACACATTTAATTGTTGCTGTAGATATTTTATTTTTTTTACTAAGGTGATTTTTAAACTTTATGTTTAAGCAATAAAAATTGCAGTAATGGTTTTTCTTCTTAATACTCTTACTGTATTAAAATATTTGCCTATAGTCATATTATGTCAAATGAATACTATTGCTTGTCTTTTCTTCCCAAAGAGCAATATAGAGACACCATTTCAAAATAATACTTTATCATTATGTTTCCAACTGTTTTCCTTAACCCAGAGTTTTGGCTCCAGTAAATATTTCCTTGCACTTGAAAAAGTGATCTAGGTTGTATCGCCATGTCAGTTACAAACCACTTCTTAGTTCTGATTTTTCTTGAGGGAGAAGAGTGGAATCATATAAACTAGAAAAATCAAACCATCTAAGAGGGGATTAATAGGGATGCAATGTTACTGTGATAAATATTTCCAGAGTCTGCCTGAAATATTCTTCCTCTCTACTCCCCACCCCCATTCCCCATTCTTTACCTTGCAAATCTTTATTTATTCTTTTTTTTTTTTTAAGTTTATTTATTTATTTTTTTAATTAGTTTCTGCTTTATAACAAAGTGAATCAGTCATACATATACATCTGTTCCCACATCCCTTCCCTCATGCATCTCCCTCCCTCCCACCCTCCCCATCCCACCCCTCCAGGCGGTCACAAAGCACCGAGCTGATCTCCCTGTGCTCTGCGGCTGCTTCCCACTATCTATCTACCTTACGTTTGGTAGTGTATACACGTCCATGCCTCTCTTTCGCCTTGTCACAGCCCACCCTTCCCCCTCCCCATATCCTCAAGTCCATTCTCAAGTAGGTCTGCGTCTTCATTCCCGTTTTGCCCCTAGGTTCTTCATGACATTTTTTTTTTAATTCCGTATATATGTGTTAGCATACGGTATTTGTCTTTCTCTTTCTGACTAACTTCACTCTGTATGACAGACTCTAGGTCTATCCACCTCATTACAAATAGCTCAGTTTCGTTTCTTTTTATGGCTGAGTAATATTCCATTGTATATATGTGCCACATCTTCTTTATCCATTCATCCGATGATGGACACTTAGGTTGTTTCCAGCTCCGGGCTATTGTGAATAGAGCTGCAATGAACATTTTGGTACATGTCTCTATTTATTCTTTAAAACAATGCAACCATTCTGTTTTCTCTGTAGTATCTGCCCTGTCTCACCTAGGCAGTATTGGTTGCCCCCTTCTTGTGCATTTTAATACATTCACCACATTGTTTTGTTTACATCTATTTGTATATTTGTCTGTTTCTCTAAACTGTGAGCACTTTGAGTGTCTTTTCGAAATATCTGTCAACATCTGCCAAAAGTAAAGGAAAAATCTAACAGTTATTTTAAGGAAAATCTTTCGATCTTAATTGCTTTTGTTACCCTGTACAATGACACTTGTAAATAGCAAGGAATAAAACTAAAGCTTAAATTCCAGTGTAACAGATGCAATTTATGACCTTCATTCTAAATCTGAAGAACAGTCAACACTTAATATTTCCTTTAATTATGTTTTTGGTAATACTTTTTTCTAGAAGTAGTTTTTAATGAGTTTCTGTATACCACTTGGCATGTGGAAATTAAAAAATGAATTCATTATTACCATTTAAAACTTGTCGATAGGTATTTTTTGGAACTAAATGAGGCAATATATTAGAATCCCATTTAAAACTCTTCTAATACTCTTTAACCTATGACAGTTTGTCTTCCATATCACATATAGTTGTATTTACATAAATGTGTTTACTTGGTCCAGAAATAACCTCAGGTGTTACTTCTTACCTGATAGGTGTCAGGACTTGACTACAGAGAATTCTTCCACTCAGAACCTTAGGGGCCAGTATCACTGATACAGTAGAGTGGTTATAACCATTTTGTTATTGTTGTTGTTAAAGATAAACAAACAGTAGTTTGTAAATGTGTTCAAGTTTCTAGAAGTGAGAGAATTCTGCAGGAATTATCTGCTATCAATATTCAATAAGCTTAAGCTATTGCTAGATGTTTGTTCCTCAAGATCTGTTTTCAGAGAGGGTAATAATCTTGGCTAATATGCTTTATGTTTTACAAACTAGTACTTATAGCAAAGCATGCCGTTGATAACTTTCTGTTAAGTCAATCAGTGCCGTCTGTCTTCAAAATAAAACTTTATGAATCTATTCTCAACATGTGTGGTGATTCGTAACACACATTTCTCTTCCTCTAAGCCCTATGATTAGTAACAAAAGACTTTTCTATTGTCATGTAACAATATAGGAGTTTATGTAAATTCTGAAACATGAAAAAGAACAAATCCACAAATTGTGTTTTTAAGGGCCCAAGGAACACACTCACCAGTTCAGCATGGATGAGGTTCGGGTCATAAAGTGAATCTTTTAATTTTCTCAAGTCAATGCCTAAGTTATATTTATCATAAGTGTGCGAGACAAATTCTTTCCTCTGGTGCATTCCAGTAATATAGCGGATAAGGTATTTGATTTTGATCAAAAAAACAATTTCAACTTGAAACAGAATATGTAACTAAAGATTGAATTGAACTTAAAAAAGTAGTGAGGGAAAGTAGTAAGTGTTTCTTTCTTACCTTAGCAAGGAAGAGGAACCTCTGTGTAAGATGTGGTGAAATGCTTCCTTCTTGGGTGCCAGCAGTGGGGAGACCCGGCTTCCAGGCAAACTCCTTGTTTGGGGGGAAGGATGTAAACGGGAGTCAGGGAGTCAGAGCGCCGCTTCCATTTGGTGCCAAAAGAGGTTCCTCACAAAGTGTTTAAGGTCCCAGTTGAAAAAACGAGTATCCTCTGTGGAGAAATTAATTAATGTTAAGAACCGTCATTTATACTGGGATTATGATCTTTTAAGTTGTTGGTAAAATGTATGGTTTCTTTTATGAAATGAGAGTCAGCGGATGCTGGGATGTTTTGTGTCTAGTTTCTTTCTCCTCCTCCTTCTCTTCTTTTTTTCTTTCTTCTTCCTTCTTGTTTTAATTTGTTTGTTTTGTACATCCTAGCCTGGCAAAATAAAAAAATTCTCATTCATATCAGTGCATAAACTTGAATAAATTACTTACCTTCTCAGAGCCTGAATGAGGTCATTAGTAAATTGGGACAATAATAGCACTCATTTATAGAAGAGACAAATAATTGAGACTCTCCAAATCAGAACTGACTGTGTCTTCTTCCCAATCCACACTATTTACTTAATTGTATCTTCAAAACCTCTGTTATCTTGTAAGGTAATAAACTCACAGGTTCCAGGGATTAGGACATGGACATCTTTGGGGAGCCGTTATTCAGTTTACTACACTCTTGGTTATCTTGCACTCAAATCTCTCTTAAAAATAAAATTCTTGGATAGAAAAACACATTTAGGATAATAATAAAGACTAACATGAACATTCTCTGAAATGTATGTAATGCCACAACAGACTGAAGAGTCAAACATACAACTTTGTGTCCCCTCTCACTTGGTGGATGTATGCAAGGCAAATACTTAGGGCTTATCCAAACATGATATGTGAGTCAGTTTTTTTTTTCCCCCATAAGATCTTTACTAACTTGGTACTTTTGTTGAGCAGACTGGTTAATCTTTACCCAGTGTTGAAATATCACTTCTTATGTCTATTTATTTAATGTACTTTGGGGTAAAGTCGTGGTACTGAAAAACAAGAAGTCACTGACCAAAAAGTAGTCTATCATTACCAGTACTGTTTTGGCAAAAAAATGTAAATTAAGCAGTTGTTAAAGTGTAGTCTCTCTATATTAGGAAGTTTATGTTAACTAACCCAAAATGTTAAATTTAGTACAAGAGCAATCCAAACAGCCACAGAAGAAATCATATTGATACTGACATTCAGCATTTTAAAGTACTTAAATATATTTTCAAATCACTGTTGCATCTGTGATCTCCATTTACACCTACATCATCTTTAAGAGTTTCAGAGAAGAGTTTTAGAGGTGCAAACCTTTTCTCCCACAAATCAATTCCTTTCCAGCCCATATTACTTTCTTAGCAGAAACTATCTCAGAGACCCTTCTTCCCAGTGCTGGCTGAATATACTCTATTCCTCATGACTCCATCTCTTCCCGTTCTTTGCTTACAACTGGCGGGACCAAAGGAGAAACATGACGTAAGTTAGGCAATTATATTTTTTCCTCCAGGAACTTGAATTGCAGTTTGGAAAGACTTGCTCATTTAGTTGTGGGTACGCGATTTGTAAAGATGTATGAGTGAGGATGGTCATATTTGGGCCATGTGCTGGTAAATAAACCTGTGGAGCCAAGATGGAGGGAAAAAGAAGAAAAAGCAGACAGAAAAGAAGTCCAAATGAGTCATTTGGCTACAGAGAGAGAAAAGTGGAAAGTAAATGCCTTGATTCCCAACAGTTTTATTTCCTGGTTCTAGTTCCTCAGTTTTTGTTGCATTTCACTCCTTGGGGTTCTATGAGGTACCTATTTAGTCTTCCAATAAATGTTTCCTTTAGGTGTATTTAAGTTATTTGCATTCAGCCATCTCCTGACTAATATATGGGGGAAATCTAAAGCATGGACAGGTCAAGGACTTAGAAGGTACAAAAGCAAGTTATCAATAGTGTATATGTGTCAATCCTAATCTCCCAGTTCCCCCTCACCGGCTTGGTATCCGTACATTTGTTCTCTACATCTGTGTCTCTATATCTGCTTTGCAAATAGGTTCATCTGTACCATTTTTTCTAGATTCCACATATATGCATTAATATATGATATTTGTTTTTCTCTTTCTGACTTACTTCACTCAGTATGACAGTCTCTAGGTCCATCCACGTCTCTACAAATGACCCAATTTTCTTTCTTTTTATGGCTGAGTAATATTCCATTGTATATATTTACTTACTATGTATAAAATAGATAACTAATGAGATCACACTGTATAGCACAGATAACTCTATTTAATGCACTGTGGTGACCTGAATGGGAAGGAAGCCCAAAAGGGAGGGGATTTCTGTATATGTAAGGCTGATGCATTCTGCTGTACAGAAGGAGCTAAGACAACACTGTAAAGAAACTATACTCCAATAAAAAATAACTGAAAAACAAAAAGCATAGGCATAGCACAGGGAGATCAGCTCGGTGCTTTGTGACCACCTGGAGGGGTGGGATAGGGAGGGTGGGAGGGAGACGCAAAAGGGAGGGGATATGGGAACATATGTATATGTATAACTGATTAAATTTATTATAAAGCAAAAAAAAAAAAAGATATGGAAGCTGGGTATGTAAGGTTAAATTGGTCCTCAGGTTTGCATGTTTAGTCAGTCATTCCACAGAGCTATTGTGTATCTATTATATGCCAAAGTCACAATTTTATCAGGTTACTCAGAGATTATTAGGATTTGGGGAGACTATTTCATATGAATAACCAGAGAGGAATAAAATAGAAGTTTTAATTGGCACATTCTGGAAATATTACCTGCTTTCATCCAGGTTACAGCTTGGGAAGGCACCCCCCAAAGGGTGAAACACATTCCAATCAATGGAATTAATCACAAAACAAAGGATAACACAGCCAGATCTCCCTCACATTCTAGTTTACTAAGAAATAAAGCTGATAAACACTCATTTTAAGAGCTTTCAGTAGGAATTTTAGTATTATTCAGATAAAAGGCATATATTTAGATAGGCTTGAAATAGACCATCACTTTGCCAAGATTATTATTTGTATGTAATATAGAGTCATGGTAGAGAGAGTTGAGTAATTTCAGAAACAATGTCATTAAGCTATTATATCCTAAGTCACCTATTTACTTCTGTTAGTAAAGGAAACTGCCTGGATAGTATGAACATACAATGACAGAATCAACTCACTGTTTCTCTTTATAGACTCCATGAAATCATTATCCTTGCCCTAGGACAATATTACCTTGAATATTCAAAAATTAAATTAGTTGTCTAATAATCAGATGATAGCTTAATAGTCAACATCAGTTTTGGAAAACCTTTTAGTAACTTTAAGACACACTTGATCTATATCTTAGACTGGACTTTAGAGTTATTCGGAAAGTATAAAAAACTCATCTATTTACAACTTTCCACCAAACTTCCATATATATTCAAATACCATGTTCTATGCCAAAGCAAAGGGGCACCAACTCTACCTGACACTAAGGGATTACAGTAGTGATTTTATTTAGGTTTATTTTGAGGAACAAATAGAATCAGCCCTTATAACTTAGCATATTTATAAGAAAAAGGTCTTCTGTATTTGGCTATCAATGAGTTGGTTACTTCTGAAGATAATCTCTACCTTTTTTAGTTTTGATGTGGGCCTATTTATATCCAACTTTGGGTCAAGGCCAATTGATAGATTAAGGAGAGTTTCCTTAAAAATAATTTTCCTACATTAACTTATATGTGATCCCATTTCTAATTTTCTGTAAGCTATCATGTAGGAAAAGAAAGTATTTTGGAACCAAGCAATATGTCTCAGTTTAAAAATGCTTATGCAGCTATCTTATCACATATATTCAAATTACTTAAGTTTTCAGTTCATAAAACCTTTGATTATTGATCAATGATGATTCAGTTCTAACAGCCAAAGATTTATATTGATAATGGTAATTTTTTTTGCTTTATCACTTCTTTCAAATATTGCATTATTTTATTTTGGTGTGAGTTTGACTAATCCAAGACAAAGAAATATACTCATTTTAGAAATATGATATGCCAATAGCCCAATTCAATATGTGACTTAAAAAAAAGAAAGGAATAAATTAGAAATCAGTTATATCATTTAATGAGTTTTCCACAAAACACTGGCACCTAGTGGCTATACAAGTGCTCCTCATAGCTGCTTCTAACTTGTCTTTGTTATTAGTTTACATCTCGCATTAGTTGCCTAATGGTTCAATTGCCATTGAGGTTTACTGAAGATCACCTGCTTTACAGATTCAAACCTTTGCAATATTAAATCAATCTTTTATTTAGCAGTTGGGTGCTTAGCCTAATGTCCACAGTGCTATTTTTCTTACTAAAGAAGTTATTCTAATATAGAGCTTTATATGTAGATGGTGGTAATGACTTACTGCTACTTAAAACAGATAACTTACTTTTGAAACATCAAACAAAAGACTACCTTATTACAAAGAGCTATAAAAAGAGATTCACCTTTGGAAGTTATAAAATTTGCCTCTCTATTTCTATAGCAGAAAAGAGTAATGTAAGCTATTTTATCGCCACTTTGTATTAATATATAATAAATATTCTTTCACCTAAAAAAAAAAAAAAAAAGCATAAAACAAGTGCAAAAGCAAGTCAGCAGAAGAGCTAGGAATAGACCCAGGACTTAAGGTCTGTGTTTTTGAATTCCATGCCAGGGAATCAAAGGGCAAAATTAGGGGCAGGGAAAACTAATCCTTCCAAGCATCCATCTGAGCACTTAAGTAAGGGCTCTATGTTTCCTTGAGAATTCTATGAGTGGTCTTTAATTTTCTATGTACATTTTCTCACATGCTTGTTTTTGGTACTCAGGTTTTTCAGGTTATTGATTCCTGAGCCTAATTCTCTTACGGAGGTTGACTTTGTAATCAGAATTGGAGATGGCATCCCTATCTTAAGTGTTTAAAGTGCATACATTCCTAGAATTAGCAAATTGGGCAAATGAACATCATAAAATTTAACATCACTACCAAAACAGAAAAGTTCTAATGATATAAATGCCATATATTCTGTTAATATACCATAAATTCTAGAGGTTTAGTACAGTAAAAGCAATTTATTTTCATATGTGAAATCTCCATAGTTTCTTTAGTATACATTCCTGAGATTTTCCATATTAAAATGAATATTAGAACAAGGCCAAGTTCAATTCCTCTATTTTCCTACCACCTATTTATGAAAATAAACTACTGAATCTAATTCAGAAAATATGGTTACCATTTGAATTCCTATTTTGGAAATTTAAAAGAAGTGTTGAAAATAAAAGTGCAATAAAATCTACTGTTAGATCTGACAAATAGTTATATAGAAAAATAATTTATTCAAAAGTATTTTTTAGGATTAACTAGAATGCTTTTAAAAGTGAAATTTATAATCATTCATTAAGACAATTTTGATCATTTCTTTTCCTGGAATTAGAAGTTTAAAAACTTATTTATTTTCATTTGTTTGCAATTGTCAATTGAGTTAGGCTGGCTCCCCATTCAGAATAATATTCTTTTTCAACTACATAACAGACCTGTCTATTTCACTCATGGGACTAAAGATATGCATGTGCCCGCACACACGCAAACACACACACATGTATAGATCAATGTGAAGATATATATGTATATATGCTGGATATAAATATAAAGTAAATATAAAGATGCTGAATATAAAAATGTTGTATAAAAGATGTATAAAAGGAACCAAAGGGGAACTGTCACATATGATTACATAAATAATTTAAATCTTAGAAGTAAGAAGTCAAAAGAGGGAAAAGAAAAAACTGAAAACATATTTACAACCAGTCTGATAATAGAGTTGACTATTATATGTAAACATTTAAAATTTTATAATATATATGTATATGTATCCTTTAGGGACCTTTGAGGAGAGCTGATCATCCAGAAATGGTTGTAATGTTTGATGGCATTTTGAATCTCCTCTTTTGAGGAGAAGGTCTGTACCTTTTCATTTATGTGAGGGAAGTTGCATTATGGTTAGCAAAAATATTGCTATTGTTATTTGGAAGTTTAAGTGTCAGATTAGTGCCTCTATGATGTAGAGTAACCGCAAGGGTGGGTTGTGATACATAATGCAATTGGCTTACTACACACCCACTCACACTCCCTTGCAGCATGTCTTCCTGGAGAAATCAAAGGCAAAAGACTGGAAAGAGAAAAGCTATATTTATCAGATTGCCCTTCAGCTATGGTTGTACCTGTGACCTAGGTTTTAGCCAGGTGGGCATTTCCATGGTGGCAGTCATGAGTGAAGAGATGGGATATTCTGGCAAGAATGGTGACAACAGAATTTGATTCTTCTTGGGTTCAAATAGTGGCAACAGTTTCCTTATTTGTTTGCTTTCTGATCATAGGTCAGGGTAATGGCAGTGGCTGCTTCTTTACCTAGAAAGTGTTACCATGTGATTCTGGGACTTACTGAAAAGTGATTCTCTATACTTTTCTTTAGTCGTACCAAAGATAAAGGGAACTATCTAATAATTTCCCTCAAATTAGCTAAAGTGGATTCTGAGATTAAAATTTTAACTTCAGAAATCATTAAGTAATAAAAATGCATGGTAAAAGTCAAGCGTTACCACTTTTAAAAAAAAGAAAGAAGAAAAAGAACAAATTGTAAATCTGCTAGAAGGAAAAAATGGAAGAAAACAAGAAAAAAACTCAGTTAACCTTAAAATAGTAAAGAGATAAGAGAATTAGCTTTATCTATATAGAATGAATTGGAGGGGACTAGTAAGAAAAGAAATATGAGATGACAAGCAGGCAAATTCATTTAGTAAACTGTCAATAGTAATTATGTTTTTAAACTAGAGCAGGAATTTGGATAAAAATACTTCTAGTAGTGGACAAAATACATCTTGTTCTTTGGAATTATTTCACATAATTTGTTTACAAATAACACACAAAGATTCAGACAGATTATACTCAGCTTACAAATTATACAGAGATCAACTCATGAACTGTTTCCAACGATTTGTGCCAGGTGTTTTTTTTTTTTTTTTTTTTTTGCAGTACGCGGGCCTCTCACTGTTGTAGCCTCTCCCGTTGCGGAGCACAGGCTCCGGACGCGCAGGCTTAGCGGCCATGGCTCACGGGCCCAGCCGCTCCCCGTGTGCCCGGTGTTTTAACCGCTGTTTCTCTAATACTCACAGATAATGCTCAATAGCACTTTATGGAGCTACCATGATAAGAAGGGACAGAGGAAGCCTAAAGTTTCTTTTGTGTGTGTGTTTGATAAAAGAGGGTGACTTCAATGATATCATTTATTCTTTATTTTGACAGTTAGAGCAGCACTATAATGAAATAATTGTAGAAGAAACGTTAACCATTACTGCTAGAAGATTTTTTCCAAAAAATGTAAAGAGTTAAAACTCAATAAAATATAGTCCATGTAGCAAAAGAGACTGCAAAGAAAATATCAAGGAAAACAGATGAGGTCCTAAAACATGGATAACTGCTGTGATATAATTTTAAATATAAATATGGGCTATATGAAAATATAAAATTACCAGAATATTTCTATACATTTCTATGATGGCATTACAGCGAGTTTTATTTCTTCTTTACACTTACTTGTATGTTATGCATTTTTTAAACTTTAAAAAAACTGAGATATAATTGACATATATTGAGAAATTATCACCATGATAAGACTAATTAATAATCATCATCATGCATAGTTACAAAATTTTTTCTTTATACATTTTTTACAATAAGCAAATATTATTATCAGGAAGAAAATCATAAAAAACCTGGCCTTTAACTCCAACAAAATAATTAGATTTAGAGTGTTTATTAAGTGAGTAAATTTTATTTTGCTAAAAGGCCAATATTACTTTCCTTACAACACAAAAATAATGGCAAGTGGCAAATACAGTTGATGTGGAGCTGTGCGGTTTAATCCCTGTGTTTTTGGTAAGTTGTGACATATCCACTGTAAGTTAAGTTTGGCCCTTCTGAAGGAGTAAAATACATTTGATCGGTCATAACAGCATTGCTCTGGGCACGTGAACAGTGGAGAGTGAAAATCAAACAAGACCTTCCAAGTAGTTCTGCTTTTTCCAAAAATACATTTGTAACAGTTTATTTCCACTTCAATGGAACATCCAAATCACGTCTTAAAAGAAAGAGAAAAAAAAAAGTCAAATGCTTGGAAAGGCAATTGTGTTAGGTGGAGAGAATTGAATCCTCTGCAGATTTTAGAGCATCTTTTAAGTTGGCCTTTTACAATCAGTTTTTGAGAATATTTTTCAGGAAGATGGAGGGGAAGCCTTGCTTTGGTGCGGTGGGGCTGGTGCAAGTCTTGGTACTCTGGGAGCTGGGCTAATCCAGGAGTCAAGCCTGAAGATCCTGGAAATGTTATCAACTTCCCACCCCTCTCCCTGCCCTTCTGCTCCCCAAGTAGCCATGTGCTCAGCTTTAACTGAGGATTTCTATTATTGTTGGCAGTAAGTTAGAAAGCTTATTAAAATATACATAGCACAGTCAGGCACTACACACACACACACACACACACACACACACACACACACGAGTTTTCATAAAATCTCATTATTTTGAACTCTTCAGCATACGGAAGAAGATGTATTTTCCAGAAGCCAATTAAAATTTGATTCAATAACAATTGCATACCTCTTTTGAATCCCAAGTTAACCTAGTGTGTAAGCGCATTAGCTTATGCCTTAGATGGCTATAGTGTTGTCAGTTACCCCTGTGTGATATGAGCAAGTTAATCTCTGGAATTCTCCATTTCCTCACCTGAAAATGGGTATAATATATATAACTCACAGTACTGTCACATTTAAATGATATAATTTATATAAATCTCTTAAAATAGTGTTGGATACATAGCAAGTACTCAGTAACATTAGTTTAATTTTTTTTAAAAAAATTCTTAAGTACTGTGACAATAAAAGTTACATGAGTCACATTCTCTCCACTAAATGACTTATATGGCAGGTCAGATGTACTATGGAGGAGAAAAGAGTGAAAGTAAGAGGCAAGAAACTTTTGTAATTCTTATCTGATTGTATGAGCTTGAGCAAGTTACTTCTCTTAAGTCTGAATTTATTCATTTGAAAAAATGGCAACATTTATAACGTGTCAGTTTCTTGAGCATGACAAAGTACATGATATACTTTGAAAAATCTGTTTTAAGCTTAATAGTAATATAATAGCTGGTATTAACTAGTATTAATTCACGCCAAATTTGTGCTGAGATTTATACACATATTATCTCACTTAACGTGTATAAGAATCCTGTAACATGGCATTATTAATTCCATTTTAGAATGAGAAAAAGGAGCCTTAAACTTCCAAGATCACACAACAATTTGTTGGAGGACCTAAGAATTCAAACCCAGGTATGCTTATCTCTAAAGCCAATATTGTAAAATACATTCTACGGTGCTCCTAACAATGGAGTGGTTCAGTACACGGGAAAATGTGCTGCGAACAGTGGATGGTTTAATTTAACCAGATCATAGTGAATATAGGGGACTCGTGAAAATCAAGACTGGAGGGTAGGCTGGAGACACTATTTGGAGAGCTCTCACTGTAACAGTGATGATTCAATACTTAATTGAGAAATAAATGAGGGACTATGGAGTATTTTTATGAATATACAAGCTGTGGCTTAGAAAGAGTGGAATAGATGAATTAAAGAAGGAAGAAAGATGAAAAAAAAGCAGGGATATGACTAAGAGGCTATTTTAATATTCCGCTGTGGACAAGATCTAGGTCACTGGTCGTGGGAATACATAGTGAGTCTGTGTCTAGGAATGTTGAAGTCCTCACGTATCATTTATTAAGCAATGTGTTCAATAGGAAGTCGTTATTGTGCCATTTTAAGGCAACCTTCCCATATTCGCAGGAGGGCACCAAAGTTATACCACAATCAGAATTCTGGGTTTGCAAGAGCTCTACCTGAGCCATACCTTTGCCATATTTTCCCTGCTTGTGACTTACCTCTTGTTTTCTCTGGTTTGCTTCAAATCTGTCTCTGACTTTGGCACCTTTCGTTTTCCTGGCCTTTGACCTGTGTGTTGTAAAGTGTAGGTATTACTATTATTCAGATATGGTGAGGTCAACAGATAAGGAAAGGATTGCCATTGAAAAGATTTTGTTACTCATGGTATCCAAGTGAAGGGAGCACATCACGCCATGCAGGAAGCACCAGAGTTAGGAGGCAGAGAGAGTGAGGGGAAAATGTGAGCAAGAGCCTTTACTGTGAGGGACTTCCCTGGCAGTTCAGTGGTTAAGACTCCATGCGCCTAATGCAAGGGGGCATGGGTTCCATCCCTGGTCGGGGAACTATGATCCCACATGCTGCATGGTGTAGCCCCAAAAAAAGAGCCTTTACTGTGGTTTCCACAGGCAAGACAGGACAAGCAGATTTAGGTTTGGCTAGTTTGAATAATTTCAGTGGGCTCTGGGGTGTCGGGGCTATCTCTAGTTGTCTGGTACCTGGCCCTAGGGTAAGTAGCACAGAGGAATAATGGCCCAGGGTGTGAGAGCCCTATAAAGGAGGTGGTTGGGGTGTGAGTTCTGGATACATTGGTTTGCACAGGAAAGGTGGACTTTCAGGCCATTCCTTTACTATTTTAAGAGTTGGCTAAAGGGAGGGACAGTTCCTACAAGGTCTGCAAAACCCCAAGATGTCAAAGCATCAAATACAGAAACTAGAAAGTGTGGTTATTACACTCTGACCCACTGCTTTTCCTCCTAGCTCATAATAGATCTTTTTACTCTTCCCCCTTTATTTTTTATTTATTTATTTTTTTTGCGGTACGCAGGCCTCTCACTGTTGTGGCCTCTCCCGTTGCGGAGCACAGGGCCCGGACGCGCAGGCTCAGCGGCCATGGCTCACAGGTCCAGCCGCTCCGTGGCGTGTGGGATCCTCCCAGACCGGGGCACGAACCGTTGTCCCCTGCATTGGCAGGCAGACTCTCAACCACTGCACCACCAGGGAAGCTCCACCCTTTATTTTAATTTTTTAAACATTTATTTATTTATTTATTTATTTATCTTTAGGCTGCATTGGGTCTTAGTTGCGGCATATGGGATCTTTCGTTGCGGCACTCAGGCTGTTTGTTGTGGTGCACGGGCTTCTCTCTAGTTGTGGTGCATGGGCTCATTAGTTGTGGCAAGTGGGCTCCAGGGCAAAAGGGCTCTGTAGTTGTGGCACTAGGGCTCCAGAGCGCGTGGGCTCTGTAATTGTGGCATGTGGGCTCTCTAGTTGCCATGCACGGGCTTAGTTGCCTGGCGGAATGTGGGATGTTAGTTCCCCGGCCAGGGATCAAACTGGCGTCCCCTGCATTGCAAGACCAATTCTTAACCTTCTTGACTCAGCAAAGTCAGACTTACTAACTAATACTTTTTGAGCTTTCTGGCTTAGTGAAAGGCACATATTAATGGGCAGGAGGAAGTGGGGAAAGTAGTTCCAGTGAGCAAGGTCCCAGACCAGCATAATGGCTAAACACTTATGTCTACAGTGATGAAGACAGTGAGAAGTAGAATTCAGATGTATTCAAAATGATGTGTCACAGTCTGTATGATCTGTGGCACTGGTTAGTAGTTAACGTACAGAATTGATGTATGTTCTATACAATCCTTTATTCAGGAAAGTAATGCTACATTAGAAATCGGGGGGAATACAGTCTATTCTCTACGTTGACACTATATGACTCTGAGTAAGTCACTTTGCTTCAGTGGCTTTCAGTTTTCTCTTTTATAAAGAAGGGATTGGATTAGGTGAGCTGTGAGGTCCTGCTAGCTTCAGCATTCCATATGTTAATGCTAACACAAAAATAAAATTATGAAATACATATGGTACAGTATTTAAAGGGATTTCTTTTCATTTTTAACTTGATATGCTAACCAGACAGACTCTTTTAGTTTTCAGCTCAAAATATTCTATTACATCCCTCATTCTTCCCTACAGAAGAAGTGCAATGTTAGGGAATTTATTACATATAACATAACATGTGTTTATGGTTCAGTATGAGAGAACCCACTGCTTTTTCCCCCCAGTTTTGGGTAAAAAACAGCAGCTTAATCAGTGATTATGAATGCTGAGCCCAGCTTTCCATTTACAAACAGTGAGGCTGAAAGCTATAAACATTCTGACTTCTGCCTGGGGAAGAGTTGAGTGTTCCAGCAAACGTACATTACACTGGAAAATCCAGGATTCACTTTTAGTGTCTCCATAACATGCTGTTTCCATAAGTACACGTCAAGTTCGCAGAATGTCCTCAGGATTTGGGGTGGCACTTTTCCTCACAGGATTCACACTGCATCCGTAGAACTGGGCACATTGAAATCAAGTTCTAAGAACTTGTTTGACATTCTCTCCTCTTTTTTGGTTGAAACGAGGTGGGAAAATCAGTCTATTGACTTGTAAAACCTAAGATGTTGATCTTTATTTAAAATTTTTGTTTTTATAAAGCGCTTGACATGTATTTACATCTTGAGTGAGGAAAGAGAGGGCTGCTTATTTTCACTGGTTGAGTAGCAATCTTTAAATTCATATTATAATTTCAATGGTCAAAACAGGGGAAGGCAAGTGGTAGTTTGTGAATGGTGGTAACGAGGAGAAGTAGAAGGAGGGAAGAAGGGAGCCTAGCTGAATTCTCAAGTACTACTTATTTGGTAATGTTTTCTTAACCTGGATTATAGGAAAGCTCAATAATATTGTTCTTACTTGTAAATTGTTAAGAGAATGTCTTGAAGGTCAAGTGCTCAGAAATGCAAAGTAACAGATTTTAATGATAGACTTTTCTGTATGAATAGTATGGTCCCATGTTTCTCAGCACCTCTAGGTCAGGGGTGATGTTCCAAGGATTTTTTGAAGATAGAGAATAAACATGCCCATTTCCCCAGAACATCAGTTTTTACTTGTTTATTAAAATAGACGTTATGAAAATAGAAGTGCCTATATTTAAAGTAAAACAAAAAATTGAATAAAATTTCCACTAATGAGAGGCCTTTCTGGTTACACTCCCTCACCTGAGGGTGATTACAGTCCAGTCATACCTGGGTATCTGTGGGGCATTGCTTCCAGGACCCCCATGAACACCAAAATCCATTGGTGCTCAAGTCCCTTATATAAAATGGTGTAGCGTTTGCATATAACTTACACACACCTTCCTGTATACTTTAAATCATCTCTAGATTTCTTATAATATTTAATACAATGTAAATTCTGTGTGAATAGTTGTAAATACAACATAAACGCTATTTAAATAGCTGCAGGCACACAGCAAATTCAAGTTTTGCTTTATGGAACTTTCTGGAATTTTTTTGCCCAAATATTTTTGATCTGGGGTTGACTGACTCCACGGATATGGAACCCGCAGATAGAGAGGGCCTACTGTATTTATTCTTCTCTGTTGACAGTGTAAGAGTCACCAATCTAGACTATCCCTTTTACTTTAGAGTTTAGGAAACTGTGCCACAGAGATGTTAAGTTGCCATGGCAACCCAGATCTGCAAATTCTGATACTATTCATTCATTTGCTCAATAAATATTAAGCGTCCACTCACTATGTTCCAGGTACACTTATTTGGTTTTGCTGTCAGACAGGCTCTACCCTCTTGATACCACGATGACAGAACCATGCTCCAGACCTTATGATGTCTCATTTTCATATCTAACATGAGAAACAAAAATCTGTTTTCCACAAATAACAGGAGGATTTTATTGCATTGCATCAGGCCTGATTGGTTCATGTGCTTATTACAAAACCAATCACTTTCTGGGGGATTGTAATGCTTTGACTGGCTTATGCCAGGTCAAGTGTTGCATCTCTTCCTGGTAGGTGGGAACTCATTCAAAACGCCTAGTCAGAAAATAGAGGACAGATTGGTTGCCCTGAAGGAAAAATGGGTTTTGATTATGAAGGGAAGAGTGACTAGATTCTAGGTGTCAAAAATACGAGGGGTGCAACAATAATACTCCTATGACAATAATGATGATGATTACTTTTATAATTTAAAGAGTTTAGTTTTTCATACTACTATGGCAGAGGTTGTAATTTGGCAGGCTTTGGGCCAAATTTAGCCTGCATAGTGTTCTTAAAAATAAGTTTGAATGGCTTTAGAGGAAGCATGCTGCCACGATTCACTCATTGCTGTCTTTTGCTTCATTCACACGTATTACTTATGACCTATGACTCCACTAAAGAGGGACTCTAGGGACTCTTAAAGATCATAATTAACTAATAATTATTTTAAGAATGGGTATCATCCTATATAAATAAACATGATACTTTCTGTTACCTTAAGTGAGTTGCTAATAACCTCTTGCCTTTCCATGATGTTTTATGTATCATTATTTTGAAATTTAGCACAAGTTAACAAATGGATCTATGGGAAAGGCCCAAATTTTGTACCAGAACACTTTCTCATCACCCATATGTTCACTCCTCATAACTTTGACACTTTTTCAAGCAGTCTGTCCCTTTCTGCCACTTCTTATTAACTTTGAGTAAACAGAGACTGTGCCTGGAATAGCTCACAGGTAGGGTCTTTCTCCAAGCAATATTATTCAGTGTCACACAGAATATAAGCCTAGTAGAGCAGGAACTTTCTTCTGTACACCATTCATTCTTCAGCTCCTGGAATAGGATCAGGCATAAAGCAAGTACTCATTATTTACTAAGGTGAATGAATGAGGGACATGTACCTAGTATATGAGGCCAGAATAAATAATGTGGAGATAGTTGTCTTTCTTTCTTTGTCTTATCTTCTTCTCAGTGTAAGAACTTGGCATTGTTGTCTTCCTTGTTTATTTTCCTCTCCTGCTAGCAGGAGTCTTAGAAAGAACTAACTTCTGTTCTTGTACCATACCAGTGATTTCCAGTGTACACTTGGGCCAGTCTGGGTTAGTCTGGGGAAGGTGAGTGTCATCAAAGAGAACTGTGTTGATGCCGAAGGATATTGTACCACACTGCAGTCAGAAGTTTTATTGAAAAGTTCTGATATTATGGGGTGCACTAAGACCAAGGCCAAAAAAAGTGGTCTCTTGTACATATTTACATTTGTCTTTGTGTTGAATAATTTCACCCTGTGTAAAAACGGATATGTGTTTATGAAGCTGGGACTTATATACTAGAAGCTGGACTTCCAGGTAAAGACCTTATTATTTCAAACACTTCATTTCCATCAGTATAATCCTGGTGTGGATTTGGGGGTTCAGAAGCTTACTCTCTTCTCTATCTTGGACAGTGTGACTGGTCTCTCTGCCCTGTACCCCACTGGTGCTCTCTTTGTTTTGCAACTTTTAAATCAGTACATTCTGTCCAATTTAACAAAGTTGTGCTATGTTTGGTAGTTCCATCAAGCCAAGCCTAAAATTGACATTTAATGCAGTGGTTATATAGTCTGGCTGTGTTGATCAGCTTAGATGGTGATAAGCTTCTTTCTTTTTATGTTCAAGCAGTATGAGAAGGACTTAAATAATATAATGGTTGATGTAGACTGAAATCAGAAATACTTTGAATGAGTTTCTCCTTTATAGACAAAGGAATCAAGGTTAAGTGACAGAAGAAATTCAAACTGGCCATTCTAATTCTCTAATATAGTAATATACTGAATAAAGTAGAAAATTCATATATACTTTAAATATGATGAGACAATCATTCAGTTTTAGTTTGGCAATTAACACAAAGTTACTGCTCATAGAAAATACATTTTCTTCTAAAGATGCTATAATGCTTTTTATATTTTAATGGTAATCTTGAGGAAAAAAAGGATATGTCTTTTAGTTTGTTTATAACCACAATATCCAAGTAATGATACTTTAAGGGAAACAAAGACAAAGATAATTGACCACAGAATTGAATACAGAATTCCTTTCTGATAAAACAAAGCCACTTTTTTGGATTAGTGGGAAAAGAAGTAACAGAACCATCTGTGTCTCTGGCTATTCTTTTAATTTAAACATTCAGTGACTTCCTGCTCCAATGAAGGTACAAACAAACACCATGTTGAGGTTAGTTGTACAGTGAATCAAACTCTAAAGAAACCAAGAAGAAGGGGACTGTTTTGATCAATCACGTGTGTATATAAAATGTGGTATAAAAATAGCTTTTAAGAAAAATATTTGATAAATACAGCAGATGTTTATAAAACTGAGTTTTTAATATACTTTCAAACTAAAGCACACTTTTATTTCTTTCTATAAAACAAAGGCTTTGCCTCCAAGTTGAAGCTATAATTATGTATTTACAAGGAGGAAATACAATCCAGGTTTCTGAATAATGTGATTTTTAAATCAAATTTACAGAAATGAGTATGACTACCAGTTAACAATTGACTGAGCTCCCACTAAGTGCAAAGAAATGACCTAGATTTCTGGGCATCTTTTGTTGGTTGTTATCTCCAAAAGAAGTATTCCCCTCTAGTTTAAAAAGTTCTCAAAGAATGGAAACAAATGGGGTCACTTCTGTGACAGGCCGCCTCTAACTTCAGCATCTGAGTTTGCTTTCAAGCTAATCATGTGTTCTGCCAGCAGTGGGTTGGGTGGGAAGTGAGGAAGGGCTGTGGGTTGTGGGGACTATGGAGATTGTGGGAAGATAAATGCACAGAAAGGCAAGAAAGAGTTCCACAAAATTAGAGATGGCAATGACATGAGTTGGTAAAATGGGAGATTTCTCCTGGCATGTGTGTTTTCTTCCACCATGCCTTGGTCTGAGCTTTGCACTCTCATCATTCCCACACAACGTTGGATGCCTGGCCCTCACTTTAAGAAAAGTCCTGATTCAAGGGAAATTCTAGATGAGCTTTGATGTTCTGAGTACATGGCTGATACTTTTTGTCCTACTGTCCTTCCCTTCATGTTGAGTATTTCCTCTGCATGTCAGTGTGGTTGAGAAGCGAGATGTCCAAGACACCAAATATGTGTGGCTGAGAATGCTACTTTGTTCAGGGCTGGTTTTAGGTAGTGCTTTTTCAAATTGGTGTATAAAGACATTTAACACTTTGACAAAAAGTGAGAAGTTTTGTCAATACTTTTATTGTTTTCACATATTTAATTGTAGTTCATTTATAGACCAAATACCTGCCTGGTGGGCTGTATTTGCTCCCTGTCCTTTCGTATGTTTTGGAGTAATTCAATATATGTAATTTTAAACTCACTATTGCCTCTTAAGTCTTTACTTCCATCATTTAGTGTAGAATAGATACTCTCCAACTTCACCATTCCCATCCAAGTAATGTAAGCACTTGTAAATATTGCTTGTAAAAAAAATTAAAAATTTTAGACCCATTGCATTTGCTGAACTTGACTTGCATTTAACTCTAGCCTAAGATAGAAACCAGGTCCTCAAGGGCTAGTACCTTTTGCAGTTGTTGATATCTATGCCTCAAATTTGATTGTGGACCAAGAGAGTCAGATAAATTTGGATGTTAGTAATGGGAAAATTTGAGGGTAGCATTCATTCAACATTCTCAGCACAGCATAATCAGGGAAGAAATCCCTTCGTTCTCTTGGGGGAATTTCAAAACTTTCTTTCCCAGTTCACAGAGTTATGAGTCAAAGCATAAAAGAATATTCTAACTTGGCTCCATCTGTGGCCCTTGCCTATGTTCCCAGCTTTCTCACTGAAATTAAGGTGTCATTCTAAGAATTATGTTTGTTGCAGATTATTTTTCTCTCACCAAGAACTATGCATAAGCCCTCTATTTTAGTTGTGCCATCTGTGTTTTCCTCTCAATATCGTCAGTTTCTGATAATGCCCAATTGCATACAAGTTACTGGTTGATTGAGGATGCAGTGATTTTTGCATGAGTGGCAGAACTACAGTTCTGTGTAGCATCCAGCTCCAGCTGCATTTCCTCCTAGAAACTTTGGCCAGCACAGAGAGCTATTCTCTTGATGCAATTAATACACATACCAAAAAAAAGGGAACATTTTCTTCTGAACACACCCCAATATTACTACATAGCCCATCACTTAAAATAGTACTAATAAAATAGTTTAAGCCAAAACATCATTCATAAAGCAATGTATTTTAGAAGAACAAAGAAACAAGAGATGATTTCAATTGAGAAGTCTTCATTGAAAGATAGGATTTTTAACGGGGCATTGAAAAAAAATAGCATTTTACCAGAAAGAGAAGAAGTATAAAAAACTTCTGAACATAGTGCATAAAGATATATGACATTTTAGGGGATTGGAGAAACTACAGAGAGCCTGAGCATACATCAGTGATAGAGAGTGGTATGGTTATAATGGGAGAGGAAGGCCAGAGCAAAATCTCTGTGGAAGATTTTGAATGCCATGCTACAGAGTTTGAAACTTAGACAATGGAAAAAATCTTTAAGATTTTGTTAACAGAGAGTGACAATTTTTTTGTTTTTGGTAAATAACTTTGCTGAAAACAGGTGACACATTCAAATCAGGTAATTGAAGAAAAGTTTAATACAGTGATTCTGTAAAAGATGTTGGCAGAATTTATGAAAATCAAAAGAAATACAGACTCTAGGACTTGAAACTGGGGTTAAGGTCAGAGTTTTACCCTCCACAGCTCTAAATGATACAATCTGGAGAGAGAGGTGTATAGAGAGGGCCACCTGATGGAATCAAAGACATCAGGCCAATAAAAAATCTGGGTTCACTCTCCGCCTATTCTTTTGAACTCCTACCAGCATTTCCCATTGGTCAAAACGAACAGAAAGCTAAAGGACAAGAACTGTCGTTGATGTATTCCACACACTTCAGCTTCCAGGGGGACAGATCAATGTGGAAAAGGGTGAAGAGTAGATTTGAAGTGACAGACGGGAGAGAATCAGCAAAGCTGCAATTTGAAAAGTAGTTTGGGATGGCAAGAGAATGAGGAGGGCAGTCAAGGAAATGAAAGAAATGATTGTAGTAGTCCAGGCAAAGATCCTGAGTCTGACACAGAGCAGCATTGGTAACGATGGAAGAGATGGGAAGGGCAGGATAGATGGTATATGGAGATAAACCTACCAAGACTTAACAATGGTTTGCATGTAGGAGGGGAAAGAGAGGAACAGAACAAAGATGACTGGTGTATACTCTTTCATTTCCCCAAAATACAGGTTACAGAAGAAAGGATCGGGGACAAAAATGAGTTTAAGTGGGGGGTCAGTGAAAATTGAACATTTGTCTCTGGGCTTGGGAAAAGAGATCAGAGCTGGAGAGGTATACTTAAGCATAATTTACTCCAGAGTTGACAGCTGAACTATGTGAATAATGTCCAGGGAGATAACTTAGAAATGTGAATCAGGCCAAGCATAGGACATCGGGGAATGCCAGCATGTAAGGAGGCAGTAATATGAATTGGTTGAGGAAGCCAACAAACAGTCATCAGAAAGTATGGGAACAAAGCAGGCAGATACCGAGGCAGGAGCCAAGGGGTGACAAAAATGTCAATGCTGAAAAGTCATAACTTTTATACAGGCTTTATAGTTAGAGAAGGCTTGGGGAGAAGATTCAACCTTGTTTTCCTCAGTGTAGAATTCTGGATGACTTTGCTAGTTATGATTATGTGATATTTCTCTTTGGAGAGTAGGCAATAATTTAATTTCTTGAATAAGTTTCTATTGAGCATATACTTTGCATTGAGCTCTGAGATAAGCAATACTGAGGATACAGAATTGATATGAAATATACTGTTGCTCTCCAGGGACTTATAATCTTGTTGAAATAGCACAAGGCAATATATATATATATATATATATATGGCTAAATTGAATTGTTTTAAATGATAAAATATATGGCCCAGAGAATTCTATTGCTGGTCAGAAAAAGGGAGAGGCTTGTTTTACTTGGACCTGTAACAAAATATGCATCAGGATCTCTAGCTTCCAGTTCACTAGAATATATTAAGACCACCACAAAGAAATACTGCTGGCACTACTTTTGTGTGACAGTGGTTTCTTTTCCACTACAAAATTTGAAAAGGCTAAATTGAAGTGTGAATTAACAATAAAACTGCTTGTGATGAGTAAAATGTGAAGGAGAAACTTGGACAGAGACAGGCTTATGGGGAGAACTCCATGTGAAGATTGGAGGTATGCAGCCACAAGCCAAAGAATTACCAGAAGCCTGGAACAGAGCCTTAGAGCCTTCAGAGGGAGCTGTCCCTGCTGACACCTTGATCTCAGACTTCTAGCCTCCAGGGCTGAGACATTCAATTTCTGTGATTATAGGCACTCAGTTTGCAGTACTTCGTTACTTTGTTACAGCAGCCCTAGCAAACTAATGCACATCTTACCCACATGGAGGATTTCAACTGCCGTTATAAGCCTACCGTTTTCCAGGGAGGAGATTTCCACAGTGTGTGCCTCTGAACACTGGTCCCTGGAGAGGCTCCATGGAGAAGTGCATTATGGCTACATATCTGGAGCTCTGCAACACATTGTAAAAAATTGTCTCTCAGTAATCCTGCAGCCACAAGGCCAGAATTCCTCCCATAATTGACTAAAGAACATTTTTCATTATAACATGTCTTGAGACTTTTGTTCTGGAGATAGGCAGCTCTAGTGAAATGAATTGCAGCCTTTCAAATTTATTGTCATTTGATTAAAAAAACCTCCTGTTACAAACCAGGTGATGTCATAAATATGTTTTAAATTAACATTGTTTTAAGAATTTGGAAAAAATTAACACTCTTTGTAATAACCTGTGATGCTTTTGCATTTCCCCAAGCACATTTTGCTAACTGCTGCTTTAGAGACATCTTGACAAACATGATTTCCAATGTGGCAGGCTGTGTTCTAAAGCACAGAATGACATTTTTGGATCTCCAAAAACACAATGACTTATACTTAAAGAGTGGCTTGTCTCAATTTATCTCTGTAAATAAATTAAATAATTGAAATAATTTGGGGTGAACACATTAGCCTAATAATTGCAGTTCTCCACCGAATTTTCTTTTATAAACACTGCTTTAAAATAAGCATATTATTGGGAAGAACGCAAATGTCAAGTTTTCCTTTCTTCAGGGTAGCACCAATCCCTTGCTAGTTTTTGCCCATCATAATTCTGATAAAGATCAAGTTATTTTCTTGGGAACATTTCCTTTTATTTTCAACAAGAGGACATTTTCCCTAATCAGCGTCTTAGAAGTCATTCAGTTCTGCTTAGACTTAATTGGTGGTCATTTTATTTTGCACTCATTTTACACAGTTACATTTTTCTGTCTTATTTTCCGTGTTTTTGGTTTGGTTGTTTTATGTGTATATGAGCTATCTGTTATATTCTATCTGCTTGAATGTATTGCTCATTTGCTCCATTGCCCTATACTGATGGTATGGCAACTGAATGGACTGCTCTACCAGTGTTTCTTCAGCCACGAAGATACAACTTTAGGACAGAATAAACAGGTAAACATGCCCACATAGACACTGAGCCAATAATAATCAGTCCTTAAATCAATCAGGTTTACTCCTTTAGGACATAACCTTTTCCATTGTGTTGTAATAGTACTGTGTGAGAAATTTTTGTACTGGAAATATTAGGAGACGCCCATAGCTTTGAATACTTTGTACTTCATATGAAGGCTTTGGCTCATGAAGCCAGCAGAGTTGGGTTTACTGAAGGAAAATTACTATTCGTCACCCCATTCTTTTCTAGCTGAGTAAGGTAGCTTTAAAAGAAGTCTGGCATTGCCCCACACATAGTGAAAGAAAGCCAGCAAGGACAGAAAATAATTGCCAACTCTCTGCATGACCCTGTGGGTCTCATGTCTGTAAATATGGATGTTTCAAAGCCAATAAAAACAAATATATAAAACTCTTGGCCTTTTATGCATTAGTACTATGGACTATTGTCAAGGAAGAAAGAGCAGAGCAAACTAGGCTTGTGGTAAATTTTATCACTAAAGGTTCTAACTCTAAGGTCTAGTATTTTCTTAACCAAACATCTTTAGACTAAATATTCCTTCCTAATCATTATGTTCTGCCCACAATGAGGTTGTTTTTCCCCTTCCCAATCTAGACATTATTCAAGGGCTGTAGTGTCTAAGAGGTATACCTGAGCATTTATCATTTTGCTCTTTTAACACAGAGGTGACTTTAGCCATGTCTGTAGTACTTGGGGGTTTCATTTTGTGTGTTTTGAGTTTTCTGAGTCTCTTATGTTCTTTAAGCAGTTCTTTGTTTGCTTTGCTACTGGGGCAAAATTTTAGACTGCAACTGTTTCTAACTCAGTTGGCCGGGGACTTGGCAGCATTTGAAGGTCAACCTTCTCAACCTCCAACTGACCCAAATAGTTTTCACATTCTCCCATTGAATGGCCAGAGGCTTTGGGTCTGCATGTGATGGGCTGAGAAAGCAGGAACCTCATGTTGCCCATGGATTCATGTCACTGTTTTTGTTGATAGAACTGAATTCAGCATCTTCTTCACATTGCCAACCTAATTTCTTTCAAAGAAATGTGCAGTGCCTTGTTATAATGCTGGGCAGATTACTTAGCTTTTGTTTTGTAGAGGGCAGTGAGCAATCTGGATGAATTTTACAAGGGATGTGTGTTTATGTATGTGCGTGTAGGTGTGTCTCTGTGTGTGTCTGTGAGTACTTGATGGAGTGAATGAAGGAGGGAGGAAGAGAGCAGGAGAGAGAATGAGGAGAAAGTGGTAGCTGCAGTAGGGAGTGGACATTGGGTGAAAGAGCAAGGGTGTATAAAGGAGATATTTGAGAAGATCGCTCATGCACAATATATTGGATTGGCCAAAAAGTTCGTTCGGGTTTTCCCTAAGATGTTATAGAAAAACCCAAAGGAATTTTTTGGCCAATCCAATATTTCCCTCCACTGTTTCCTCAAAACAATTTTGGTAGAAATCTGTGCTTCTTTATTTTCCCTGGTTTTTCATTTTGAAAATTAAAACAATTGAACACTGTGTACCCTTTATATAGATCCACTGGTTTCTATGATTTTGCCACATGTGGCCCTCTCCATACACACATTTTGTTTGGTGAATCATTTGAATGTACATTGAAGAAATCATTTCACCTCAACTCCAAATACTTAACCATACGTAACTTCTAAGAATAATGATTCTCCTATGTAACCATTATTACACATAAGAAAATTAACTATAATTCAAAAATATCAAATGATATACATCTCATAACCAAATTTCTTCAATGGTCCCCCCAAGTTGCTTTTATAGCTAGTTGTTTTTAAAAGCCAAGATCCAATCAAGATTCATATCTTGCATTTAAATTGTTATACCTCTACAGTATATTTTCACCTAGAATATCCCCCTGCCCACAGCAACTATTTTTTTTTTCTGACATTAACTTTTTGGGACATTCAGGGCACTTGTCATGTGTAATGTCTCACATTCTGGGCTTATCTGATCATTTTCTTTATGATTAGATTAAGGTTAAACCTTCTTGGCAAGAATTCTAAATGATGTTATGTAATTTTTATTGTATCACCTGATGTCCAACTATCACTTGGGTAAGTTGTTGAATGCTAGATCTCCCCTTTCTAGTTGTAAGCAATTTATTGGGCAGTACCTTGAGTCCATGTAAAAATTCTGTCTTCAACAAATTTTCACCCAATAGTCTTATATCCTTGATGAGTTGATTATTATATTGGAGACTATAAAATCCATCTTTAAAAAGTTATTTCAGTCTTTCTACATAGATTAGATATCTCTCTCTCTCTCTCCTTTCACCTATCTCTATTTACTTATGGCGTCCCTAGGTTATTATCTATAACCTTTATTAGTCTTGATGCTCGAATTATGCAAAATATTTCCAGTTAGAGCCTTCAAATTCAATACTTTTTCTGTCGTGGTAAAAAACACATAACATAAAATTTACCATCTTAAACTTTTTAGGTGTAAAGTGTAGTAGTGTTAACTATATCCATATTGTTGTGCAACTGATTGCTAGAACTTTTTCATCTGGCAAAACTGAAACTACACCCTTTGAACAACAACTCTTATTTTTCCCCTAGTCCCAGCCCCTAGCAACCACCATTCAACTTTCTATTTTTAAGAGTTTGACTACTTAGATACCTCTTTTAAGTGGAATCGTGTACTATTTGTGTTTTTCTGGCTAGTTTATTTTACTCAGCATAATGTCCTCAAGGCTTACCCGTGTTGCAGCATATGACAGGATTTTCTTCCTTTTTTCTTTCTTCCTTCCTTCCTTTCTTTCTTTCCACTGAAAAACATTCCACTGTATGTGTACACCACAATTCCTTTATCCATTCATCCTTTAGTGGACATCTAGGTCACTTCCACCTCTTGGCTATTGTGAATAATGGTGCAATGTACATGTGTGTGCAAATATTTCTTTGAGATCCTCTTTTCAATTCTTTTGGATACATACCGAGAAGTGGATGTTTTAGTTCTTTATTTTATTTTATTTTTTATTTTTATTGGAGTATAGTTGCTTTACAATATTATGTTAGTTTATACTGTACAGCAAAGTGCATCAGCTATCCCTATACATATATCTCCTCTTTTTTGGATTTCATTCTCATTTAGGTCACCACAGAGCACTGAGTAGAGTTCCCTGTGCTATACAGTAGGTTCTCTTTAGTTCTTTTTAGATTCTAAATATTAACCCCTTATTAGATAAGTGCTTTACAAATTTTTTTCCCCATTCCACTGGTTGCTGTTTCACTCTGTTGATTGTTTCCCTTGCTACAGAGAAATTTTTAAGTTTGGCGTAGTCCCATTTGTCTATTTTTGCATTTGCTGCCTGTGCTTTTGGTTCCAAGAAATCATTGCCAGATCCAATGTTATGAAGCTTTTCATCTATGTTTTCTTCTGGGCTTTTAATAGTTTCAGGTCTTAAAATTAGGTTTTTAATCCATTTTGAGTTAATTTTTGAGTTATATTGTATAAAGTAAGGGTCCAACTTCCTTTCTTTGCATATAGATATACAGTTTTCTTAGTACCATTTGTTGAAGAGACTGTCCTTCCCCACTGTGTAGTCTTCGCACCCTTGTTGAAGATTATTTGGCCATATACTAAAGGTTTTATTTCTGAGCTATTTATTCTGTTCCATTGGCCTATATGTCTGTCTTTATGCCAGTACCATGCTGTTTTGTTTTTTTTTTTTTAAGATATTTATTTATTTATTTTTGGCTGCATTGGGTCTTTGTTGCTGCATGCAGGCTTTCTCTAGTTGCAGCGAGTGGAGGCTACTCTTCAGTGTGGTGCGCGGGCTTCTCATTGCAGTGGCTTCTCTTGTGGAGCACGCTCTAGGTGCGCAGCCTTCAGTAGTTGTGGTGTGCGGGCTCAGTAGTTGTGGCATGTGGGCTTAGTTGCTCCGCAGCATGTGGGGTCTTCCCAGACCAGGGCTTGAACCTGTGTCCCCTGCATTGGCAGATGGATTCTTTTTTTTTTTTTTTTTTTTGCGGTACACGGGCCTCTCACTGTTGTGGCCTCTCCCGTTGTGGAGCACAGGCTCCGGACGCACAGGCTCAGCGGCCATGGCTCACGGGCCTAGCCACTCTGCAGCATGTGGGATCTTCCCAGACCGGGGCACGAACCCGTGTCCCCTGCATCGGCAGGCGGATTCTCAACCACTGCGCCACCAGGGAAGCCCTGGCAGATGGATTCTTAACCTCTGTGCCACCAAGGAAGTCCCCCATGCTGTTTTGATTACTGTTGTTTTGTAATATGCTTTGAAATAAGGAAGAGTGAGACCTCTAGCTTTGTTATTTTTTCTCAAGGCTGTTTTGGCTATTTGGGATCCTTTGAGATTCCATATGAATTTTAGGATTTTTTTTCTATTTCTGCAAAAAATGCCATTGGGATTTTGATAGCAATTGCATTGAATCTGTATACTGATTGGAGTAATAGGGACATTTTAACATATTAAGTCTTCCAGTCAATGAACATGGGCCGTCTTTCCATTTATTTGTATCTTTTTTAAAAAAAATCAATGTTTCATAGGTTTCAGTGTACAAGTCTTTTGTTTCCTTGGTTAAGCTTACTCCTAGGAATGTAATTCATTTGATGCTATTGTAAATGGGATTGTTTTCAATCCCATAACTTCCTCTTGGATTATTCACTGTTTGTGTATAGAAATACCATGGATTTTTTATATTGATATTTTATCTTGCATCTTTGTTTAATTCACTTACTAGTTCTCACAACTTTTGTTGTTGTTGTTATTTTTAGAGTTTTCTACATGTAAGATCATGTCATATGTGAACAGAGAAAATTTTCCTTCTTGTTTTCCAAATTGAATGCCTTTTAATTTATTTTTCTTGCCTAATTTCTCTGGCTACGATTTTCAGTACTACGTTAAAAAGAAGTGGTAAGAGTGGGCATCCTTGCCTTGTTCCTGTTTTTAGAGGAAAAGCTTTCAGTTTTTCATTGTTGAGTATTATGTCAGCCGTGAACTTTTCATATATGGCCTTTATTATGTTGAGGTAATTTCCTCCCATTCCTAGTCTGTTGAATGCTTCCATCATGAAAGGCTGTTGAGTTTTGTCAAATGCTTTTTCTGCATGAGTTGAGATGATCATGTGATTTTTGTACCTCATTCTTAATGCAGTGTATTACATTGATTTGCATATGTGGATTCCTTTGTATTCCAGGAATAAATCCCACTTGGTCATGGTGTATGGTCCCTTTAATGAGCTGTTGAATTCAGTTTGATAGTATTTTCTCTTCTTGGAGTATTAGGTTTTGGTATCAGGGTAATGCTGTCTTCATATAACAAGTTTGGGAGTGTTTCCTCCTCTGCAATATTTTGGAAAAGTTTGAGAAGGATTGCCTTTAATTCTTCTCTAAATATTTGGTAGAATTCACAAGTGAAGCCATCTGGTACTGGGTTTTTCTTTGTTGGGAGGTTTTTGATTACTGATTCAATCTCTTTATTACTTTTATATCTGTACAGATTTTTTATTTTACTCTTCATGATTCAGTTTTGACAGGTTGTATATTTCTAGGAATTTAACTGTTTCTTCTAGGTTATCCAATTTGTTAGGGTATAATTATAGTAGTCTCTTATGATCCATTTTATTTCTGTGGCATCAATTGTAATGTCTCCTCTTTCATTTCTGAAATTTGTTAGTTGAGCCTTTTTTTCTTCCTTAGTTAGTCTAGCTAAAGTTTTGACAGTATTGCTGAGCTTTTCAAAATACCATCTCAAATATCAACACTTTTACAGTTAAGTATGTTTGCCTGTGTATTTTGGAGCAACATCATGGGGGGAGACTGGGTGACATATAGTAGTTTCCATTACATTAGGATCATGCTTTTAAAAAATTCTCTCTACTTTTTCTTGAGAAGCAGACTACACGAATGAAACATAATATCATAAGAGAAAAATATTAACGTAAATGTTGAAAAATAAGCAAAAGACCAACACCAAGGTGATGCTTAATAAAGAATATGTTCCAGGGGTGTATGATCAGGTAAATAATAACATACCATCTGGAACCTCAGAAAACTGTGCTATTTTGTAAACAGTTTTGGTGGATATTTTATCTTGTGCTTTCTCAACCTTATCTCAGTCTGCCTCTTCTTATCCTATGGTGACTGACTTTATCTGGACCTAAGCCATTATATTCACAGATTGCCAGTTTCTCTCCAAAGTTCTTGCCATCAACAACACCCATAACCACTGATGTTTATTTCCATGTGACTTCTGTGCTTGTTGTTTGAACTCTGCTATCTCTGTAAAGAGTCCTAAAATGACTTCATCTATGAAGGACAATGCTTCGTAGTCCATGTGTGGGATCTTGCTTCCCAGGTTTCTTTTCTAGTCTCTTGTGTATCTAATTTGCCCTTTAGTCACCTCATGCTCCACTTGTAGCCTGCTCCCAGCACAAATCCTATGCTCGTTCTATTCCAAGTGTTTATCCCTGATTTGGAAGTTCTGGAGGAATAACCAGGGGCCATATTGTATGGAGCCTTGAAAGACTTAGTAAAAAATTTGGATTTTTTGTTCTATTTTTTAATATCATAATACCTACAAACCCTAACATGTAGGAAGGAGTAAGGTCCGTGTTGTATCAGCTCTCTCTTTATAAGGAATATAACAGGAGAATACAGGTAGAACTTTGTTTATTTTTTTATTTTTTATTTTTAAAATTTTTTCGCCATGACATGTGGCATGTGGGGTCTTAGTTTCCCCACCAGGGATTAAACCTGTGCCCCCTGCAGTGGAAATGTGGGGTCTTAACCACTGGATCCCCAGGGAAGTCCCCAGATAGAACTCTTTGAAATGAAAAACAGTCTGGAAACCTTTATAAAGAAACCACCATGTTTTATCATATTTGAGTTGTGTTATATTTGGACAGCATACAAAGATGATTAATGTTCTTAAATATGACAAAATGAATATGTTACTCTAAGTAAAATCCCTGCTTGTAGTGAAGAAATGATAAAAACAGATGACATTTCAAGTCCTTTAATCCTAGGCTCAAACTGTGAGTGTGAGTATGTGTGTGTGTGTAAAGGAGGGAGAGAAAGACATAATTGAGTTATTCCTTCTCAGTAAACCATTAAAGGCAAAATCTATGTAGAATTTAAATGTTCATTGCAAATAGACACTTTCTTTTCTGCCAGGATTGTGAAGAAAATAAGACAACAGTAAACAAATAATAGTAATGATTTAAAAAATAATTAATAATATAATTTTAACATCAGGATAAACTCATATATTATGTTGTGATTAACAAAAATATTTCTGATGCCAATTGTGTTTCTAATCTCTGATAAGATCATTAACCCCTAGAAGGCAGGAGCAATGGTTTATAAATTGTAAAATACTGGATATTTATAAGGAATTATTTATCTTCCATAGCAATGCCTTATATGTAGTAGGTGCTGAACAAATGCTTTACTTATAATTAATTGACTGATATATTCTTAGCGTTTTAGAATTTTTTATTTAATATGAAAACAAGATTTTATGGGATGATATTCTTTTTTTGGTCCCTGAACAATCAGGTTTATAGTGGATTTTGTGTCCATGTTTAATACACACATGCCCACAAACATACATTGCAGTACCTGATATGTTGATATATTTGATGATCTCTCCTTCTTGAAAATATCTCCTTACTTGGTTTTCATGACATTGTACTCTTTAGGTTCTCTCTCAATTTTTTTCCTGGGACTACTCCCAACCAATAATGACATAGCAGGGATACTAAGGTAGATCTGTTCCTGGGAGACAGGGAGCTCCTCTGATTCTGGCTCAAGGACTCACCTTCAGTCTGGCCACAATATTTGTAGAACAGTTTCTCTTTTTTCTTTTGCTGGCTTTGAAGAAGCAAGTTGCCATGAATTCTACAGCTACAAGGAAATGAATTTTGCTAACATCCTAAGCCATCTTTGGAAGCAGATTTTTCTCTACTAGAACCTTCATATTAGAATGCATCCTGACCAACACATTGGTTTCAGTCCTGTGAGACCCTGAGCAGAGAATCCAGTTAAGTTATAATTAGACTCCTGACCCACATAATAAATGTGTCATTTTAAGCCAATAAGTATGTGATAATTTGTAATGCAGCCTAGGTAACTAACACAAGAATTGAACGTATAAAAGTTGAACATATATGCAGCAAACATTTTGGCCCCTAAATATATAATGTAATACCTGACAGAAATATGAGGAGAATAGATAAATCAAAACTTGATGTGAAAAGTTTTGACATTTTTTTCATAAAATGAACAAAAAATTTTAAAAGATAACCAAAGTTATAGCAGTTTTAAATATAATCAATAAACTAGTATATATATTTAGGTCACAGTCTTTTATCTAAAACCCACAAGACCAGATGAATTTCAGAATTTAGATATTTTTGGTAATAAGGTAAAATTATATAACACATATGCTATATATTATATGACATCCCTGGTGGGATCTAGCACAGGATTCCATAACCAAAAATTAATATTTCTGCAGCTAAATAAATAAAAAATAAATAAAGACATACGTAACTGCTTACCAGTTCAGGACAGGTTTTTGTCACTGAATCCATTCAGGTCAGCTCAGATTTCCCCACCAAATGAGTTTTAAAAATATTAATTTTAGACCCTTTCAGGTTATAGAATTGCAAATAAGAGATTACAGGCCTGTGTTTTATATATAATATTACATCCAAAAATAGAATCCATATTCTTTTTGAGCATGCATAGAATATTTACAAACATTGTACATTTTTGTGTTATGCTTTTAAAAAATCTTCAATATATTCTAAGGAATCAGTACCAAACAGACCATGTTTTCTGACCTCAGTGAGATAAAAATTGAAGTCAGTAACAAAAGAATAGTTAAAAAACCAAACGAACCAAACAATAAAACAAAAAAACCTCACGTTTGGAAATCAAATAAACTATTAAATAATCTTTCAGTAGAATAGGAACTTATACACTACCAAATGTAAAATAGATAGCTAGTGGGAAGAAGCCACAGAGCACAGGGAGATCAGCTCAGTGCTTTGTGTCCACCTAGAGGGCTGGGATAGCGAGGGTGGGAGGGAGACGCAAGAGGGAAGAGATATGGAGATATATGTATATGTTTAGCTGATTCACTTTGTTATAAAGCAGAAACCAACACACCAATGTAAAGCAACTATACTCCAATAACGATGTTTAAAAAAATGAGATATTTATGGAATGTAGCAAGCAGAATTTAGGAGATTATTTTTTTACCTCAGATAGAGTTATAAGAATATAAATAAATTGAAAAATAAGATACAAATTGCACTGAAAACCTAGAAGAAAGGGCAACAGGGAAAAAAGGAGAGAACAATAAGAAAATCAGCTTCCCACTCAGCCCCTCTGACACTATCCCAACAGGGAAATTGGAGCACCAGCTGCTTCTGCCAAGCAGGTGATGGAAGATTACCTCCCTCTTTAGGTGGGGGAATGGACACAGCTTCCATGTATTTGGCGTGTGGATGAACTCCCCACCTCGCCCGCTGAAACTGCCGGAGTAAAGCAAGTATTGCTGAAATTGTTAGGTTGACCTTTCCTCAGTTTCTTGGCTAGGGGAAACAGGCTTTTCTTGGAGCTTATTTTATCTGTGTGTTACCTGTTCTGTGTTGGAGGCTTCTACAGCACTTTGACTGGGAGACAGCAAGGAAACTTAGGGAACCCTCTCACCTCTTGTTTTTCTTCAAATTCTGAGGTCCCTAGGCTGTCAGACTTCTTCTTGACAGAAATGGAAGTTTCCCAACTTCTACTGTTGAGGAAATTGGAAGGTTATCTCATTCCCTTTTCTGTGGTTCATGTTGGGGAAGATATTTCCAAATCATCCTGACCTATTGATATTTTTGTGAGAGACTCTGGCGTTGTTACTTCCAGTCTCTGCTTTCTCCAGGACCCAGGGATGCTTTCAAGGAGGGAGGAGGCTATGTTGGAAAGAAGTATAGCATGTTATACTGTGCTCAGTTTTACCCCTGTCCCCTCTCGTTCTTTCTTGGAGTGAATTCTTTCCAAGAATTGCATGAGAGCAATAAGACTTCTATTTGCCTGGCGCAAGGTTTCACAACCTCATCACTATTGAAATTCTGGACTAGATAATTATTCTTTGAGTGTGCTCTCCTGAGCGTTGGATGATATTTAGCCACATCCCTAGCTTCTACCCACTAGATGCCAGTAACAACCTCCTCCCCCACCTTTGTAACAGTGAAAAGTCTCCAGACGTTGAAAAATGTCCCCTGGGGAGTAAAATTGCTGGGTAAGAACCAGTGATTTAGCCTAGATTTGCTAGACATACCTAACATGTCTGAATACTATTTGAGTTTAAGGTATGATCTCCCTGTAATGAATTCTGCAAATAATGAAAGCCCACTTCCACCTTTATTTTGCATATATATTCTTACTGAGTTGAGTAGAGATGGGAGGTGATTATTTAGAAAAGCCTATCTACACTTTTGTAGAAAAGTCCTCCAGAAGCACTGTTGTGCTTTGACCAAGTTGTTTATTAAAATAATTCAATAAATTCAGTGCTCACTCTGTGCAGAACAGAAGGGATTGTTTTGGTAGTGTTATAAGTTGATACTCAGGAGCACATCCGTAGATGATTCTCTGAGGAAATGCAAACTTTCCTTGGGAAATTTATGCAGCCCAAGAGTTACTGAAAAGAAATTGTTTCTTCCATTAAGGGCAGACCTAATTGAAGGGGAAATTTGAAGAAAATAGCAAGATTTTATTTCCTTTATTATTTTCGATGTGTTCCTATCTCTATGCCCTAGCGTACCTACCAGCTGGAAGAGATTTGTGTCCAATATCGTGACTTGATTTGTGGGAGCCCAAGAGCCCTCTCTAATCTCTCCTATATTTGCTATTTTCTTTGGAAATTAAATATTTTTTAATATTTGGGAAGCTTTTTATGGAATTTCATTTTATCCCCCAAAGAATCCTATGCATTTGTAGGCATTCCAAGACATAATATCATTCTAAATTGATGTGCCAAAAAAGAATAAAAAATAAAATGCCTAACTTGAATATAAAACCATAAAACACAACTCATTCTGACATGATATGCCTAAGTTGATTTTTTAAACAAAACAAAACATATTAAAGCACAATTTGCACACTCTGTTGCCTGGAACAAAACACAGATACCACCTGAGACTAACTGTCCATTCCCAGTGTTAACAGTTAGGAAAACATTTTGTCTCAGCATAGAATATGGCCTTGAGTTGTCACCTGAGAGGTGCCTTGGGATAGGCTTGACCAGCAGACGGTACATCCTGGAAATCTAGGCACACTCATGAGGTAAGGCAGGGACTTAGGCGCCTACCTAAAAAAATCTAAGGAATGAACAATAGTGCCGTTTAGCAGGACAAATAACAACTACAGAGCATATGACAATGTACATTATGGAACAACCCAGGAAGCAGGATGTCTGATATTTCTAAGTAGGCAGAACAGCAGAAAATGGTGCTGAGGCTCTTGGTGTCAGGCACACAAGTAAAGGTCCCTATAGATATGGTCATATAGCACATGTAGGGTATATGATCTGGGATCTAGTTCCTGGTGGGATTAGAAGATGGCAAGATCTTGGAGGAATGGAGTAATGGGAAGGTTGTAGGGTAAGAAATCTTAATTAGAGAGGCCAGGAGTTATAGTCTGTGGGATGGAAATGAAGTGGGGTGTTATTGCAAATGCAAGGTAGAAGCCCCGTTTACAAAAATTGTGTGGTCGAAGTAAGCCAATAACTAATGTGAGTTATTGAACTAGGATTTCTTAATTTCCTTATATCATATTCAAGATTGGATTGATATCAGATCCTGGACCAGTACTTAGCAAGTGTTGCCCTTAACCATGGAGGGATAATTCTATGAGAGATGTCAATGTAAAATTGCACTGGACAAGTTAAACAGGCAAGGAGGATGTTATTCAAGACTACTGCAAAAGGAGAGAGAGATTGAACTCAACTCCACTGAAACAAAAAGCAGGAGAGTTTTTTTTTTTTAATCAAGAACAAATATTGCTTTTTTACTTAATGAAGAGGAAGGTATATGTAGCTAAAAACTAAACAATGGGGCAGGTAGCTTAAATTTTAAGTCTTGTTCATAAAAATTAGAAAATGTTAAATATCTTACAGGATAACTTAAAATGAGAATTGACTAAATTTGTATTAATACAAATTTGATTAATAAAATATTTCTTAGCTACCTTATAGCTTACGCAGAATTTACACACAAAAATTTTGAAAGAAATTAAACATAACTTCGTCTACATGTTTTATCTAATATGCTGTAAAATTTTCTGGTATTTCTAAAATCATTCTAGTTATATTTGAAAGAGTCAGCATCAGTAATCTATGATATTTAAAAGGCAGGAGAGGTTTTTTTTTAATTTAATTTTTTTATACAGCACATTCTTATTTGTTATCTATTTTATACATATTAGTGTATAGATGTCTATCCCAAACTCCCAATTCATCCCACCACCACCCCCCACCCCGCTTTCCCTGCTTCGTGTCCATACGTTTGTTCTCTATGTCTGTGTCTCTATTTCTAAATGGCAGGAGAGTTTTTAAGCACTGGTGCAAGCTACTAAAAAAGTACTAGAGGATTTTCGGGGGAGTGGGGGTAGTTGGTCTATGTGATCAGACCATCTGTGTTTGTTAACTGGTGCTTACTGAAATTACACAACTTCTCTCCCACAAAGACTAGGAGACAGGAGCCATATATATGTATATATATTTTAATTTTTGATTTTTATTTATTTTTTTATACAGAAGGTTCTTATTAGTCATCAATTTTATACACATCAGTGTATACATGTCAATCCCAATCGACCAATTCATCACACCACCACCCCCAGCACCCTGCTGCTTTCCCTGATTGGTGTCCATACATTTGTTGTCTATATCTGTGTCTCAATTTCTGCCCTGCAAACCGGTTCATCTGTACCATTTTTCAGGGTTCCACATATATGCGTTAATCTACGATATTTGTTTTTCTCTTTCTGACTTACTTCACTCTGTATGACAGTCTCTAGATCCATCCACGTCTCAACAAATGACCCAATTTCGTTCCTTTTTATGGCTGAGTAATATTCCATTGTATATATGTACCACATCTTCTTTATCCATTCGTCTGTAGTTGGACATTTAGGTTGCTTCCATGACCTGGTTATTGTAAATAGTGCTGCAATGAACATTGGGGTGCATGTGTCTTTTTGAATTATGGTTTTCTCTGGGTATATGCCCAGTAGTGGAATTTCTGGGTGATATGGTAATTCTATTTTTAGTTTTTTAAGGAACCTCCATACTGTTCTCCATAGTAGCTGTATCAATTTACATTCCCACCAACAGTGCAAGAGGGTTCCCTTTTCTCCACACCCTCTCTAGCATTTGTTGATGGTAGATTTTCTGATGATGCCCATTCTAACTGGTGTGAGGTGATAACTCATTGTAGTTTTGATTTGCATTTCTCTAGTAGTTAGTGATGTTGAGCAGCTTTTCATGTGCTTCTGACCATCTGTATGTTTTCTTTGGAGAAATGTCTATTTAGGTCTTCTGCCCATTTTTGGATTGGGTAGTTTGTTTTTTTACTATTGAGCTGCATGAGCTGTTTATATATTTTGGAGATTAATCCTTTGTCTGTTGATTCATTTGCAGATATTTTCTCCCATTCGGAGGGTTGTCTTTTCATCTTGTTTATGGTTTCCTTTGCTGTGCAAAATCTTTTAAGTTTCATTAGGTCCCATTTGTTTATTTTTGTTTTTATTTCCATTACTCTATGGGGTGGATCAAAAAATATCTTGCTGTGATTTATGTCAAAGCATGTTCTTCCTATGTTTTCCTCTGAGAGTTTTATAGTGTCTGGTCTTACATTTAGGTCTCTAATCCATTTTGAGTTTATTTTTGTGTATGGTGTTAGGGAGTGCTCTAATTTCATTCTTTTACATGTAGCTGTCCAGTTTTCCCAGCACCACTTATTGAAGAGACTGTCTTTTCTCCATTGTATATCCTTGCCTCCTTTGTCATAGATTAGTTGACTATATGTGTGTGGGTTTATCTCTGGGCTTTCTATCTTGTTCCATTGATCTATGTTTCTGTTTTTGTGCCAGTACCATATTATCTTGATTACTGTAGCTTTATAGTATAGTCTGAAATCAGGGAGTCTGATTCTTCCAGCTCCATTTTTTTCCTGCAAGACTGCTTTGGCTATTCGGGGTCTTTTGTGTCTCCATACAAATTTTAAGATTTTTTGTTCTAGTTCTATAAAAAATGCCATTGGTAATTTGATAGGGATTGCATTGAATCTGTAGATGGCTTTGGGTAGTAGAGTCATTTTCACAATATAGATTCTTCTAATCCAAGAAAATGATATATCTCTCCATCTGTTTGTGTCATCTTTAATTTCTTTCATCACTGTCTTATAGTTTTCTGAGTACAGGTTTTTACCTCCTTAGGTAGGTTTATTCCTGGTATTTTATTCTTTTTGTTGTAATGGTGAATGGGATTGTTTCCTTAACTTCTCTCTCTGAGCTTTCATTGTTAGTGTATAGGAATGCAAGGGATTTCTGTACATTATTTTTGTATCCTGCAATTTTACCAAATTCATTGATTAGCTCTAGTAGTTTTCTGGTGACATCTTTAGGATTCTCTATGTATAGTATCATGTCATCTGCAAACAGTGACAGTTTTACGTCTTCTTTTCCAATTTGTATTCCTTTTATTTCTTTTCATTCTCTGATTGCTGTGGCTAGGACTTCCAAAACTGTGTTGAATAATAGTGGCGAGAGTAGACATCCTTGTCTTGTTCCTGATCTTAGAGGAAATGCTTTCAGTTTTTCACCATTGAGAATGATGTTTGCTGTGGGTGTGTCGTATATGGCCTTTATTATGTTGAGGTAGGTTCCCTCTATGCCCACTTTCTGGAGAGTTTTTATCATAAATGGGTATTGAATTTTTTCAAAAGCTTTTTCTGCATCTATTGAGATGATCATATGGTTTTTATTCTTCAGTTTGTTAATATGGGGTATCATGTTGATTGATTTGCGTATATTGAAGAATGCTTGCATCACCGGGATAAATCCCACTTGATCATGGTGTATGATCCTTTTAATGTGTTGTTGGATTCTGTGTGCTAGTATTTTGTTGAGGATTCTTGCATCTGTATTCATCAGTGATACAGGTCTGTAATTTTCTTTTTTTGTAGTATCTTTGGCTGGTTTTGGTATCAGGGTGATGGTGGCCTCATAGAATGAGTTTGGGAGTGTTCCTTCCCCTGAAAATTTTTGGATGAGTTTGAGAAGGATGGATGTTAGCTCCTCTGTAAATGTTTGGTAGAATTCACCTGTGAAGCCATCTGTTCCTGGACTTTTACTTGTTGGAAGATTTTAATCACAGGTTCAATTTCATTACTTGTAATTTGTCTGTTTATATTTTCTATTTCTTCCTGGTTCAGTCTTGGAAGGTTATACCTTTCTAAGAATTTGTCCATTTCTTCCGGGTTGTCCATTTTATTGGCGTAGAGTTGCTTGTAGTAGTCTCTTAGGATGCTTTGTGTTTCTGCGGTGTATGTTGTAACTTCTCCTTTTTCATTTCTAATTTTATTCATTTGAGTCCTCTCCCTCTTTTTCTTGATGAGTCTGGCTAATGGTTTATCAATTTTGTTTATCTTCTCAAAGAACTAGCTTTTAGTTTTATTGATCTTTGCTATTGTTTTCTTTGTTTCTATTTCATTTATTGCTGCTTTGATCTTTATGATTTCTTTCCTTCTACTAGCTTTGGGTTTTGTTTGTTCTTCTTTCTCTAGTTCCTTTAGATGTAAGGTTAGATTGTTTAATTGAGATTTTTCTTGTTTCTTGAGGTAGGCTTGTATAGCTATAAACTTCCCTCTTAGAACTGCTTTTGCTTCATCCCATAGATTTTGGATCGTCATGTTTTCATTGTCATTTGTCTCTAGGTTTTTTTTTATTTCCTCTTTGATTTCTTCAGTGATCTGTTGGTTATTTAGTAACGTATTGTCAAGCCTCCATGTGTTTGTGTTTTTTATGTTTTTTTCTCTGTAGTTCATTTCTAATCTCATAGCGTTGTGGTCAGAAAAGATGCTTGATATGATTTCATTTTTCTTAAATTTACTGAGGCTTGATTTGTGACCCAAGTTGTGATCTGTCCTGGAGAATGTTCCGTGTGCACTTGAGAAGAAAGTGTAATCTGCTGTTTTTGCATGGGATGTCCTATAAATATCAGTTAAATCTATCTGGTCTATTGTGTCATTTAAAGCTTCTGTTTCCTTAGTGATTTTCATTTTGGATGATCTGTCCATTGGTGTAAGTGAGGTGTTAAAGTCCCGCAGTATTATTGTGTTACTGTCGATTTCCTCTTTTATAGCTGTTAGCAGTTGCCTTATGTATTGAGGTGCTCCTATATTGGGTGCATATATAATTGTTATACCTTCTTCTTGGATTGATCCCTTGATCATTATGTAGTGTCCTTCCTTGTGTCTTGTAACATTCTTTATTTTAAAGTCTATTTTATCTGATATGAGTATTGCTACTTCAGCTTTCTTTTGATTTCCATTCGCATGGAATATCTTTTTCCATCCCCTCACTTTCAGTCTGAATGTGTCCCTAGGTTTGAAGTGGGTCTCTTGTAGACAGCATATAGATGGGTCTTATTTTTGTATCCATTCTGCAAGCCTGTATCTTTTGGTTGGAGCATTATTCCATTCACGTTTAAGGTTATTATTGATATGTATGTTCCTATGGCCATTTTCTTAATTGTTATGGGTTTGTTTTTGTAGGTCCTTTTCTTCTGTTGTGTTTCCCACTTAGAGAAGTTCCTTTAACATTTGTTGTAGAACTGGTTTGGTCGTGCTGAATACTCTTAGCTTTTGCTTGTCTGTAAAGCTTTTGATTTCTCCATGGAATCTGAATGGGATCCTTGCCCTTGCCGGGTAGAGTATTCTTGGTTGTAGGTTCTTCCCTTTCATCACTTTAAGTATATCATTCCACTCCCTTCTGGCTTATAGAGTTTCGGCTGAGAAATCAGCTCTTAACCTTATGGGAGTTCCCTTGTATGTTATTTGTCATTTTTCCATTGCTGCTTTCAATAATTTTCCTTTGTCTTTAATTTTTGCCAATTTGATTACTATGTGTCTCGGCGTGTTTCTTTTTGGGTTTATCCTGTATGGGACTCTCTGTGCTTCCTGGACTTGGGTGCCTATTTCCTTTCCCATGTTAGGGAAGTTTTCGACTATAATCTGTTCAAATATTTTCTCGGGTCCTTTCTCTCTCTCTTCTCCTTCTGGGACTCCTATAATGCAAATGTTGTTGTGTTTAATGTTGTCCCAGAGGTCTCTTAGGCTGTCTTCATTTCTTTTCATTCTTTTTTCTTTATTCTGTTCTGCATCAGTGAATTCCACCATTCTGTCTTCCAGGTCACTTATCCGTTCTTCTGCCTCAGTTATTCTGCTATTGATTTCTTCTAGTGTAATTTTCATTTCAGTTTTTATATTGTTCACCTGTGTCTGTTTGTTCTTTAACTCTTCTAGGTTTTTGTTAAATATTTCTTGCATCTTCTCGATCTTTGCCTCCATTCTTTTTCCGAGGTCCTGGATCAACTTCACTATCAGTGTTCTGAATTCTTTTTCTGGAAGGTTGCCTATCTCCACTTTATTTAGTTGTTTTTCTGGGGTTTTATCTTGTTCCTTCATCTGGTACCTAGCCCTTTGCCTTTTCATCTTGTCTCTCTTTCTCTGAATGTCGTTTTTGTTCTACCGGCGGCAAGATTGTCGTTCTTCTTGCTTCTGCTGTCTGCCCTCTCTCTCTTTTTTTTCTTAAGCTTTATTTTTTTTAGAGAACTTTTAGGTTCACAGCAAAATTGAGAAGACATTACAAGATTTACCAAATAACTCTTGACCCTAGACACGCATAGCCTCCACCATTATCAACATCACCCAACAAAGTGGGACATTTAGTACAACTGATGAAACTACATTGATGAAACCTAATCATTCTACGTCCATAGTTTACATTACAGTTCAGTCTTGATGTACGTTCTGTGGGTTTGGACAAATCTATAATGACGTGATTCTACCATTATAGTATCAACTGAAGTATTTTCACTGTCCTCAAAATCCTCTGTGCTCTCCCTGTTCACTCCTTTTCCTTCCCCAAACCTTGGCAACCACTGATCTGTTTACTCTCGCCATAGTTTACCTTTTCTTGAATATCATATAGTTGGAATCATACACTATGTAGCCTTTTCAGGTAGATTTCTTTCATTTTCTAATATGCATTTAATGTTCCTCCATGTCTTTTCATGGCTTGATAGCTCATTTCTTTGTAGTGCTGAATAATATTCCCATTGTCTGGTTGTACCACAGTTTATTATCCATTCATATATTATCGGACATCTTGGTTGCTTCCAAGTTTTGGCAATTATGAATAAAGCTGCTATAAAGATCATAGGGCAGGTTTTTATGTGGACATAAGTTTTCAGTTCCTTTGGGTAAATGCCAAAGGATGTGACTGCCATATTTTATGTATAGTTTATGTTTAGTTTCGTAAGAAACTGCTAAACTGTCTTCCAACATGGCTGTACCATTTTCCATTCCCAATAGCATTGTGTGAGAGTTGCTGTTGTTCCACATCCTCACCAGCATTTGGTGTCATTGTTCTAGATTTCAACCATTCTAATTGGGGTATAGTGGTATCTTATTTTTGTTTTGATTTACATATCCCTGATGATATATAACGTGGAGAATCTTTTCATATGCTTATTTCCCATTTGTATATCTTTTCTGGTGAAATGTCTGTTAAAGTCTTTTCACATTTTAAAATCAGATTTTTTTTTCATTTTGTTGAGTTTTAAGAGGTCTTTGTATATTTTGGATAATAGTCCTTTATCAGATGTATGCTTTGCATATATTTTCTCAGTTGATTGTGTTCTAGTTTACATTTCCCTGATGATTAGTGATGTTGAGCATCTCTTTTTGTGTCTGTTGGCCATCTCTATGTCTTCTTTAGAAAAATGTCTATTGATATCCTCTGTTTTTTAATTAAATTGTTTGTTTTTTGCTATTTATATCTTAAATCTTTTGAACTTCAAAAAGCACCAGTTTTGTTTACTCATCTAATTATGATGGAAATTTCTGGATATATTCTGGATATATTTCACCTTTTATTACTTTTTTAAAACAATCTAGGCAGTCTCCCATTCACACTTATTCATGGTATACACTGATTATTTATGAATACTTATAAGATCTGCCTTTATTCAAAAAATCTGCTATTAACATATGGGGATGTGTTATTGGATTAACCAGGATGTTTGGAGAAAGCATGAAGTTTTTTCAACCTAGAGATCTGAAAAAGGAGACTGTGACTTCAATTTGAAAAAAAAATTATTGTGCTAACATAAACATGTGTCTCATTATAAGCCTATTGCAGACATTCAGTGATGATTGCTCACAAGAGTGCCATGCCATGAACACACATTATAACATGGATTTCAAACAAGAAAATCTATTTACGTCTACAGGCATTATGGCTAAAATAGTACTAACACATGTGGTTCTTTATCCAACATTACTATTGCATTTCATGGGACAAATGAACAGAAAAATGCAGCCAACATTAAGAAAGATTTCCTCCAAGTGTTCTAGAATAAATTGTTTACACGTTTTTATTTTACCCTTCCACAATTTTTTAAACAGAAATAAGGTGCGGGAAAAGAAAAGAACTTCAGAATAATCACATGTCAAGTCTAATTTATATTATGGTGTCACCTAGTCTGACAGAAATATCATAACCAGACACAGTTGTCTTTGTCCAAATATGCTATTCTTAATGATGTCCTGAATTGTAAATAATAGAAAAGCATGTCATTTCTAAAAATATTTTATTATCACAGAGTTTTAGTGATTAAGAACACAGCTATTTGACATTTAACTAATGATAAGTGATAAATAACCAAAAGTCATTTTCACCTAATTTTAGACAAATGCATCTAGAACTTACCATATTTTTTTAAAGAAGTGCCTATACTAGTTCTAAATGAATATTTATATTTCTTTCTATCTTAGGTATTTGTACTCCCCTGGATCCTTTTTATCTTTGGAAAGAATTCTCCACTTAATCTCTTTTTCAGTTCACAATGCTTTAATGAAATGAGTGCAGTTAGTGCTGTTTTTTAATCATCATACTCCATTCTTATGTACTTGCTTTTAATGAGGAACATTAGGGGTATGGCCTGTAGCTTTTTCCATTCTTTGATCTAGTAAATTAACAACTTACATACTCATAAGCTGTGGCAAAGGCCCTTGCTCAAAATCTGCCAGCTCTCCAGGCCCAGATCACATGTCATGTGAGCAATGCACAGGTGGAGGGAGGAAAAGAGAGACTCAGAGCCATGGAAAATGCACAGAAGCCAAGAGAGAGGCTAGCTGTTGAATCATTAGGGACACCCACAATGAATATAATAATAAAATGGGCTTGATCTCCACATCTCAGAGGATTAGTTCATATTGAAATCGTGTTTGCTCTTTCTATTAAAATACAGACTGTTGCAATTTAGAAATAAAGTAGATTTTAATGATGCTGATATTATTAACAAGAAAACCAGAGTGGGAAAAAAGATTGAAATTTTCCCCTTCCTCAGCAACAACTTTCTTGTCCATAAAGAGTTATGATAGAGTGCCTATAAGGTCACTTCTGATGTTGAATTTTTATAATTCTCCAAGTATGTAACTATAATAATTTAATTTATGTTCAAAGCATTAAAAAAAACTTGTATGTTCATTTGATAAGGTGTATAAATTCAGAATCTGAGCCCCATTTTTTTACATATTATTTTTTCTCACTCTACTTCTGTTTCGTCCCCAGTTTCTCTAGTCTGAATCTTCCATTTCTGAATCTCTCCAAATACAGAACAAGCTTTGCTTGTCATTCCTGGCATTAAAGATCACTGTAGTCAGCAAGTTCTATCTTACTGCCCTCCTTCTGGAAGGCATTCGCCAATGAAGTTCACTTTGTTAAGCCTTCAGTGAATACCTGGGAGGTTGCTGTTCTTTATCTCCTGAAGTATGATTGAGGAAAGATTTAAGTACAAATTTCACACACAAATGAGGCTGAATATGGACTTTTCATTGTTCACAGTTAAATGAACAGAAAATTCCTACATTATTTTTTTAATTTATTTTATTCAAGTATAGTTGATTTACAACATTGTGTTAATTTCTACTGTACAGCAAAGTGATTCAGTTATACATATATATACATACCTTTTCATATTCTTTTCCATTATGGTTTATCACAGGATATTGAATATAGTTCCCTGTGCTATACAGTAGGACCTTGTTTTTATCTGCTAAACCCTTTTTATTTTTATTTTTAAATTTTTATTGGGGTATGGTTGATTTACAATGTTGTGTTAGTTTCAGGTGTACAGCAAAGTGAATCAGCTATACATATACATGTATCCACTCTTTTTTTAGATTCTTTTCCCCTATAGGCCATTACAGAGTATTGAGTAGAGTTCCCTGGGCTATACAGTAGGTTCTTATTAGTTGTCTAATTTATATATAGTAGTGTGTATATGTCAATGAAAATAAAAGATCAAGAGAATTGAAATCATGAAAGTGTAGTGTTTGTAAAGAACAGAATGCTTTAATTTTGTATTGTTTTAAACAAATAATATGATGTTTTAATTTTTATTATGTTTAATTTCATTTATATCTATGTTTTACTTATTTTAGTATTTGGCTTCTGAGTATAAAAGGTGAAAACTAGGCCTAGAATCAATTCTGCATCATTGGTTTGACTCAGTCACATACACGTTGAATATTTATTTGAGGCTCATTGTCTCATATGTTTCTTCTTTTAATTATTATTCATACAGTAAACAAAGCATTTTTTTCCAGAGCTCTTATTCTACGCTGTTAGAAAACTATCTGCGTCATATTTTTATCATGATTTTGTCACATTATGTTGGCTTAATTAATTTCTATATTATTTTTGAATCACATTTCTCTTTACTAATTCTTCGCAGAATTTCAGCAACTTCCCTTTCCATATATAAGTTAGAATAGAGTACAAATGAACATCAATTTTATCCATGAAATAAATTTTAAAAGATAACTTTGGTTTAGAATGGGAATACTCTTTCTCTCTCTCCCTCTCACTCTCTTATTTGCTGTATCCAGTTAGTTGCCAAGTCCTGCATCTTCTACATTTCACTTGTCTCCATCTCACTCCTCTACCCTATTCCTATCGCCTCTTTCAGGGTCCTTTTGTTTATTGTTTAGGTCATTGAATATCCAAGCTATCTCTCACTTCAGTTTTTCCCCTTCCAATTCATTCTAGATACATTTGTCAGATTAATGTTCCTGAATATCTCTGCCCTACTGAAAACACCATCAATGGCTCACTATTTCCAAATTTTTAAAAATGTATACAACCCAGCCTGACAAAGACTCAAATCTGTCTTTTTAATTTTTTCTCTCACTCTTCTTTAGATTTCCTCTGAATTAGTCAAGTCAGGTTAATTATACTAATTATAATATCTCTCTACATTTTGTGTAATTTTCTACCTCTATTTCTTTGTTCACGTTCTAATTTTCCCCTGGAAAATCTCCCCCTTCCCATGTTTTGTTGCCCTAATCATCACTACAGTTGGGGCCCAGATCACATAAGGTCCAGCCTAGGCTGTCTATGAGCTTTCAATTCTCTGCTCCTCTTTAGCAGCTTTAACTGTATTTTTCGTCACGACACTCATTACTCTCTGGATTGTATATTAACTGCTTGTGTACCTGAGGACCCTCTGGAAGACCACAGTTCCTTGAAAATAGATTTAAGGTTCCTTTATTTTGTGTTTAGATTGTGAAATACTTCTTCTGTTATCTTCTGAAGTGCCCAGATACTCAACAAATATCTGATAAATGACTGAGGTACTCCTTGGGTGAATGAATAAACAAGTGAGGAAAAGTAGTTTGAAATGGGCACTTGAGGATATTTTGACCTGATGGTCTTGCTTCTCCCTCTAAAGCAGTTACAAGATCGTCACCATTGGCAGAGAAGGAGGGGAATGGAGAATGGAGTTTTAGGTGACACTTGAACATTTTTAAGAACAGATGTAGCTCGTGGTCACATTATATTTAATAAAGGAATAACAGTAAATGTTGCTTTCCAATGTGGTTAGGGAAGAGATGGAAACTGAAAGTGCAGGTCAATTTGGTTTGTAAACTTTTTCTAACAGCATTTTTCTGTTAAGCTCAGAATTTGAGGCAGTGCATGATGGAAGAATCCTGCAGGCTTCATGAAAAAAGCTGTTTTTACCATACCAGAAAAATAGACTTTTTAAAGATTTAAAATAACTGCAAATGGAGAGCATAGGGGAATATAGTCAGAGACCCAAGGATATAATTGATACCATAAAAAAATACTCACAATCATCAAATAGACATTGGATACTTAACTGGACACAGTGAATTTATATGGCTGTCTGCTCTCTCTGTACTTAAAAAGGGGTCAGGAGATACAGTGAGCTGTTGAGTCAGGTTAGGCAATGGACTGGCTTAAGTTATCATCGTTAGAAGAACAAGTCCTTTGAACAGGGGAGATGGATTATCTCTTCTGGAGAATCAAGGTGTTATTTGTTAAGCTGTGTCTCACTATTTCTACCTAAGGACAATATGTTTCAATTGATTTCCCTTATTGGATTTGCGTATGAGTGATGCTTAAAGGAACAGTGGTTGTTAACGGACAGAGGAAGTAGGAGACTACTTTGGTCATTCATTTCAAGGAAATAATTTGGTGAATCTAGCTCATCTGTCATGCAGGTGAGTAGTTTCTGGGTGACCTATTTTCAGATTTAGTGTCTTATCTTCTTAAGAACACCACAAGGGGATGACTGCAAAATGACTTGCATTCATGCAATGGGTACAATGGCCGTGTCATTTTGAGAGCCAGAATTCATCAACTGTATGTTACAGAATTCACATTTATTAACCGATGTGTGCCAGGAACTGTGTTATGCTATTGCACACACATTAAATCAATTAAAGCTAGACCGTCAGCTCAAAATATCCTCATTTGTTTATTCATTCATCCAAGGAGTACCTCAGTCATTTATCAGATGTTTGTTGAGTATCTGGGCACTTCAGGAGATAATCAATTGATCCTCAAATAGTTCTATATTTTAATTTCCATTTTGTAAACAAAGGAACTCAAAAAAGATGAAAAATAATGAGGAAAGGACAATTTTCTTACTATTATCAGTTACATAAAAGATTTATATGCTGCTTTGTCATTTATATTTTCATTTGACTTGGATTAATCAAGTGGGATGGGCAGGGCAGAAATTTTGCAAGTGAGGAAAATGAGACATTGCCTAAGTTCACCCAACATGTAAATTACTGAACCTAGAAACAAACACAGATCCTTGGACGGTTTGATAATCCTCTTCTCTGAATCATACCAAAGTGGTTAAAACCAGATGAAATAGAAGCAGGGAGCAAAATTTGAGGAAGAAAGCTTGGACAAAGGCCTCCCTATCATGAATAAAATTTGCCTCTGGATTAGGCTTTCTTTTGAGAACATGCTGGCATTTGCTTACTACCCTCCATCAAAAGTGCAAGTCAGGTCACTGTGCTTGAACTGTGTGCTGTGGATCTGTGTACTCTACTTTAAGTAGAGGCATCATTCGTAGGAGAAAGGCCAGCTTTGCGAAAGAGACTAGAATCTCCATTCTATCTGAGGATATTAGAGTCACTGGAAATGTTCAGCCTGGAAATGAAAAGTTTTGCTGGGAAGCAGTATCATGTGGACGGAGTAGATTCATTCTCCAAGCCCTGTGGGAAGGTCTGGGGGCAGATGGATAAAATTACAGAGAATGAGCTTTCATTTTAACACTGAGAGCAACTAAACTATGTTAACCTCCTGAAGGACGTGAAGGAGGTTTTGTTGTAAGATATCAGGAGAAGACTGAACTTGATAAGCAACAGCTATATCAGGCACTAGTATCATTGGCTGCCATTACTACTATTATTGGAGCAATGCTAACAGTATAATGTAGATATTTATTTGTACCTATAAGTGAGAAACTGAAGTTAAGGGAGGTTAAGTAATTTGCTCAAATGCACAGCTAGCAACTAGCTGTAAGTCTTTCGTTCTAGTTGTGAGGTTAGACTAGATGACAGTTTAAACAGTAAGATGCTGTAATTCTATGAAACGCTCTCTCACTTGAATGCCTCATGAAGAATCAACTTAAAAGTCACCCAGGGGTATGACAAATAAATAGACCACTATTGACAATGAAACACTGACCCCTTCATGAACCAGTGGTAGAGATAGGCATAGTTTCAAGAAATTAAGAATAAAGTGGCCACCACTATCTGCCTCATTACCCAAAACATGAAGTGAGAGAAGGCACAGACCCAGCAAGGGTTGCTTGTGAGTCATGGGACTGGTGTTTCAGTGGAAGAGATGTTCACTTGTTGGTTTAGTAAACAAAGAGCTGACAGGGGAAATATGTAGCTGGAAAGTAAGAAAAAGGAAAAGCTAGAAAAAATTGCTCAGGTGTGTACGATTGATTTAGTTTCTGATAGTTTTTTATACATATAAAAGGCAAAATAGCAAGAGAATGATCCCTGTACCAGGCCAAGAGTCAAGAGACCTTGACTTTTGTCCCTAGTAAAACTTGTTAAAATGTCAAATCCTGGTTCTTTTGACTGTGTCTGTGAACTGACTCTGATCCAGTGCCCATACTCTGCCCCAGGCCCATTTCCATCCCCTTGTGTCCTGTGTACACCAATAAAAGACCCCAGAAGGTAGCACTGGAGTGAAGATTTTAAAGATTTCAAAATTAAGGTTAGCTGGTTTAGCGAAAAGTGTAAGTTCTTCCTTAGAACATTAAAAACATAAAGTTATCAGAACTATGTATCCTGTGGCTCCCAAAACATCTGAAGTCTAGCGTGTAAAAACAGGCCATTTACAGAAAGAATTAGCACATAGCTTCAGCTACTTATACCACGGACCCAAAATAACAGTGTCTGACACAAAATTGCGTTTCATTTCTCTCTCATGTAAAAGTTGGAGGAAAGCAATTCCACTGGGTTTCCAGAGACCCAGGAGATGTCATCCTGTGGCTACACCATCTCTGCTGTGTATCCTCATCCTCACGGTTTTCCGTGGTTCCTTTCCACCTTCACCTCCAGGTACTGGGATGGAAGAAGGGAGAATGTGATGACATGTCTCTCCACTTCAAGTTTCAGACATCCTATTAGCCAGAACTTGGTCACATGCCACATCTATCTGCCAAAGAAACAGAAATCTAGTCTTCAGAGTGGTCATGTGATCCAGATAAAAATTCTATTACTATGAAAGAAAGGAATGGATTAATGAGGTAAGCGAGTGTCTCTATGGAAACCTGGCCACCCATGAATAGGCCTGGTTTCTCTCTGTATCTCTCTCTCTCTTTAACACTGTAATTTTTGATAAAACCACACTCTAGTCATTTTCTAAAAAGTACACATTAGTGTTCTTGCTATACAGACATTCTCAATGTTTCATTTGGCCAATTTATTAAAGGCAGCCTTTGGGGAAGGCCATATGGGTGTGTTTAGCTGTGGTGAGCCAGTCATTTTCTTAAAGGAAATGTATTCACAATGGAAAGACATTGCTGAGAGAGCTCAGTATGTCTCAGACTGATGAATGCTTCCTTTTGCAGGCTCCATTAGACACAGGAATATTGTGGGGGAAGGGATCAGGTGGGGGAATCTGATGCTCTAATTAGGGAACTGATGACGTATTTTAAATTTTAAATAATGCCCTCAAATAGGCCAAGAAAACAGGCTTTTCATGATGTAATCATGAACTAATTGCAATCTCAATGGTAGTTGATATTGATTAGAGTGGAGAATGATTAGGAGACAAAACGGATGATATAAAAATGTTGAGAAGTAGCCAGTATTAGGTAGGGAAAAAAACCCTGAAAACCACAGTAATAATAAAAATGAGGAAATACAAGGGTTCTCTAAGGAGTCCAAAGCTGGCAAAACTACTGTTTCTCCAGAAACTTCAACCTGATAGAGCCCACTGAAAAAGTGATATTCCATTGCATACATTTCACAATATGTTTATGTTCTCTTATTTCAACCTTAGAAAATAAGAATATCCATGTTCTGAACAACGGTTCATTCTGAGTGTAGTCAGCCTTTGGCAATTACATTCAGCAGCATTTTTAGGAGAGTGCTACATTTCATGATGATATTATCAGAGATTGGGGATTATTTAAGCTCTTCTTGACTATGCTTTATATCTCTGAACATTCAGAAAGAGCTCTTTTTCTCGCCGGTGGAAACACCTGAGAAAATAAAACCTTTTGATTTTTTTATGGCTCATTCCAAATATTTTGCTGCAGATGACATTTTATTAAACTTGGATTCACTAAAAAGGAACCTTATACTCACACAAAGATGGCTTTCATTCTGCTTACATCCATAAGTATACATTGCATACATATGTGCAGATGCCACACAAGGGAGAAATTTACTAATTGTTTAGTAATCACACACATACTGTGCTGAATATATATAAAAGTGTTGGCTTGGCAGATTGTCTAGTGAGCTGTTTCTTGTTTGAATTGTAGGAAACATTTGAATCTATTGTCACATTTGAAAAAAAACAGCAGAGTTTTCTCCTCAAAAGTTTTCAAAGTCCAAAGAACTAGGGTGAGAGCTGCTTTTGTCTCCAGTTATGTATATTTTAAATCAGCTGTTAAGTAAATACTTTCTGATGAGATTTTCAAATAATCTCTAGTTAAGATTTTCTTCTTTTCCCAACAATGATTACAGAAGCTACTTATTCCAGTTCTATTTTTCTCCAACTTTATGTGTATGTGTGTAATAGCATTTTTATTTTTCAAATTCTATAAGGTATGAGTACTTATTATCAGCATTTTAATATTTATATATCTTTTTAGTCAGAATTTTATGGTAGTGGTGAATTGGGTTGTGTTTTTTTTTAGTTAAAGCAGTAGTCTAATTTGAAAAAAATAAAGGTGTTTGTGGGTTCACTGTGGATTACAATCTATTCTGGAAGCAGTCAGCTGGAAAAAAACGAGAGAGAGCAACTCCAAGTTTCTGACCAGTATCTTTAAAATATAAGGACCTCATTTCCCTGAGGGAAACAATGAAACCAACTAACGGTAAAGTCACTTAAAAAACAAAACAAAGCAAAAACCCCAAAAAAGATGAAAAGAAAAACCTTCAACTGAGAACTTTCACAAGCATTTGAACTATAGGAATCTACTTTGAAAGCGTAGTTTAACTAAGTCTGTTTCTCCTTAAAAATGAACAAAGATAGTGTGATATAATTTATAGGTAAAATCAATTGTGATCTTGAGTCTTTTGTTTTTAATAGACTTATTTATTTAATTTATTTATTTAGTTTTGGCTGTGTTGGGTCTTCATTGCTGTGCACGGGCTTCCTCTAGTTGCGGCGAGCAGGGGCTATTCTTCGTTGCAGTGCGCGGGCTTCTCATTGTGGTGGCTTCTCTCGTTGTAGAGTACAGGCTCTAGGCACGTGGCCTTCAGTAGTTGTGGCATGCGGGCTCAGTTGTGGCACACGGGCTCTAGAGCACAGGCTCAGTAGTTGTGGCGCATGGGCTTAGTTGCTCTGTGGCATGTTGGATCTTCCCGGACCAGGGCTCGAATCCACTGGCAGATGGATTCTTAACCACTGTGCCACCAGGGAAGCCCCAAATCTTGAGTTTTATGTGGTTAGAATTTGAGAATGAATGAGAGTAAGCGAGTAAGCAAGAACAAGCCTTGGGAAAGTACATCCTCATTATTGTAGGTTAGCTTTTTACAGGGCCCTCTGAAATCACTGTTGTATGCAAGCCAAAACTTAGAAAGAATAGAAAGCTCTCCTGTGAGAGTCAACTGTAGCGCTGCCCAGCAAATGCCCGTTCTCTTCTCCCCACTCTTCAGAAAGTCCTCTGGTCACCTCTGCACATAAGTGCTTTTTCTGTAAGGATGGATCCTCTGACATGCTAGGCAGAGAGACCAGCTGTATTCAGCGAGCACTAGTTCTTTTCTGTTACAAATATCTAAACTACAGTGCCCCAACCCTAGATGTCTTTGACATTGGAATGCTGTTTCTTTGGTCAAATTGCCTACTTCTGTCTTTTCCCCTTGAAGTCTAGATCCTTGAATTCTGAAAGAAATTCTGTGAATCTGTAAGTATTCGTTCTTCACTTGTGAGATGCCTGCTCATTTACCAAGGCCCCCTGATTGCAGAATAATGCAGCAAAAATATATAGGACCGAATCCTATCAGAGACAGTGTGGCCAGAGAGAGATACCCCAGCCTGCATGTGCGGAGGGACCCACTTAATTCAGGCAACGTGTATTTGTGGAAAGCTATACTGAATTATACAGAACGTCATTCCAAACATATTGATAATTAAGGTATTTTAAGTGAGAAAGAGAATGCAGGCCTGCAAGGGGATATAGACAAGTTAGGTGATCTTATTAGCAGAACTGATGGCAGAGAAAGATTGCCTACTTCATCTCCTTTGGAGGGAGTTGCTTAACAGTTGAGTATCTAAAGTCAAAGTGGCTGATGTCTCTGCTCTGATCACCCTGACAGGAGCTCCTTTGCATCTGATCATCTCCATCCAAAGGCAGCCTTGTCTGTTCCCTTTGTGCCTTGTTGGGGAAAATGTTGGAAAACACAGCCATGAGGTAATAGACTATCTCAGAAGAAGCAGGGTCTCTTAACAGAAATGTCTGAGCTGTCGAGACTGTCAGAAAATCAAGATACTGTTTTTTGGTTTTTGGGTACTGTTTTTAGGACAAAATGAAAGGTAGACACACACACGCATGCACACACACATACACCCCTTTGTTCTTCTCACCAGAAAAAAATGTTGAAATTAATACAAATAAGAAAGGAACAAGCAGACCTCTGACAATAATTCTATTGCTCCCATTGCCAAATGACTAAAGTATGCGATAATGGAAACTTGGGAATTAAAGACAAAAAAAAGAACAGCAACAATAAAACTCACCTCCTGCTCCATTAGTCAGTAGTACCCAGTGAACATTTAAGATCTGAAAAAATTTCTTTGACTTAAAAGCCTACTTTACCTTTCAAAAGGGAAAACCAAAAGGCTTTGCTATTTCATTGGTGTTTCAATCCCAAAGCATTGGTTCTTACCAAGGAATGGGGTTCCTCATTCAATATAAATATCCCCTTTGAGGTAGATGTTTGGCAGTTACTTCTGAACTTTTCATTTTGAGTCAGCTGGGCAGAGTTTCTACATCCTATTTTCCTCCCTCAGATGGAATAAAATTGTTTCAGATTATTTTTGGTTTATTCTTGTGGTGAAGATATGACATCAATACTTTGGACCTAAAAGGAAATTCCATATTTGGTTTTCAATGGCTGATTTAAAGATGCAAAGGGTCCTATGTGGACCAGATCTAATCGTAGACCAAACAGACCTTCCTGCTCAGGTGGTTTGGAAACTAGGCTGCGGTAAGCACTGACTGATTTAGAGATTTCTCTTAATCCTGCTACTTCCTGTCATATATCAGGGGCTGTCACCCTACATCACGTGTGTGTCTGGGAAAGAACATGGGTGATACAACCAGGGTAAAATCTAAGACAGTGCTGAGCAACTTTTAATTTTTTTCAAATTGCTCGATAACCTCACACACTCCACCCCACCTAACCCCCAAAAGGTTATCTGACCATCTTCTTTTTCATTCAAAATGAATCAAAAGTGTTTGAGTCCCATGGGTAAATTTTATATCTTAGAGTGTCTTCATTGAATAGACAGATTGCAGTGGGGAAGTTGGCACTCATTTAAGGTGATAAAATTATGGTATTAGGCCACCTTTAAGAATTAGTAAAAAGTTCTCAGTATTCTATTATTTATTCTGCAAATTTATTTAGTTTTTCAGATTAGGAAGTTGAGGCTTAGAAAGATGAAATGACCATGACTCACATAAAGAGCTTCCCCAAAGTGGTATAGTTGGAATTAAAGTGTGTTCCACTGTTGACACTATTCACACAGAAGATGTACTTGGCACTGTGCCTGGGCACTAGAGACACATTGCTGGATAAGATAGTGCTACTCCCAACCTCCTTAATCTGAGTCTCTGGTGATGGGGCCACCCACCTTTCCAAGGTTGTTTATGTCCTTTAAGCTTTAGCTTAGCAAGCCAGTGCCAACTGTGTCCAAAAAAGCTGGGTGCTGAGGCACTCCAGCTACTCTGAGAAGTTGTCCTGCTTTGTGCTGGCTCTCAGAGTGCTCAGGTCAAGCCTGCTGTGGATCTCACCCAGACCCCTGTCCCAGAAGCAGTGTCAGTGTTTATGGCCCATGGGATAATCTGTTCCTTAAATCTTTAGCCCTAAATCATAGGCTGAGTTTATTTTCTCTTGATCTTTACTGGAGGAAATAATTCATTTGGGATTAGATCAGAAGCCTGTTGGGCAGGATGCATGTAGCATGTGTAGATAAAATTCCTTTAGAGATAATTTTTGCTTTTAAATCCTTTCCACCTTTCCCAGCACAAATATTAGTTATTCTACTTATGCTCTTTAATATTATGCATTCATATATTGTTTTATAATTACCAATTTCCACATACAACTTTTCTTTTAATCACACTCATATTGTGTGACGAACATAATCTCTTTTACAGATTAGAGACTGTAGATTGTAAGCTCCTCCAGGGCAGGAACCTCACCTATCTCATGTACCATTGTGTCTGCATGGCCTGCCACATTGTATATGCTCAATGATTATCTGTGACTGAATGAGGAAATGAGGAATGACTTGCTCAGGGTCCCACAGTTGACCCCTGTGACCTTTTATCACTGACGAGCTGTTATTCAACTTCTGCTTAAACACATTTTGTGACGAGAAATTCGTTACCTTTCCAAGGAGCTGTGGTGTACATTTTCATTTATTTTTTGTTGTTGTTTTGGTTTGGTTTGGTGCTGGCACAGTCCCTACTGTCCTTTCTTCTACTCAGATTGATTCTGCTGATGTCAATCGTGGTTCCTGCACTTTTAAGTGTAGGCACATGACTCCCCTGGGGTAAGTCTCTCATAGCATCCATGCCCCCCATCTATGGTGGTCAGTCCAAGAAGTGACACCTTGGGACCCAAGCAGACTCAATCATGGTTCTCAATAATAACTCATGAATGGAAGATGAGAGATAGAGCTGCTTTCTTTTCCCTGTGGTTTCAAGCTCTGGTACACCCTGTACTTCCAGTGGCCCTCTTGGCTCTCATATATCAAGAGGCCGCCTGAGAAAGAAACCAAACACAAAGAGATGAATGCTCAGAAATGAGAGCCCTATGACACTGTTTGAACCTCTGAATGTCCTGTTCCCAAAGCTTACTCCACCCTTGGCTTTCTCAAGTGTGTTGGCCAATAAGTACCCCCATCTTTACTTTTTCATTTTTCAACTTGCGAACAAAGGAGACTTGACTAATATGGCAACTTACCCTATAATGATACAGTTATGATTTTAGCATGTTTTTCTCTGTGGAGCCCAGATGGTTTTTTGGACACAGAATAAGTGTGGCTCTTCTTTCATATAACAATGTTTCTAACACTTAGAGAAAGTTACTCTCTCTTTTCCCTGGCATTTGCCTAAGTATTCTCTTTTCCAGGCTCTATGTTCAGTTCCTTCAACTTTTCTTCGTGTGATACAGTGTCCCATACCATCTTAGTTGCTATTCTTTGAAGGTATCCTCATTTGCCGACAGATGTCTTACCATAAGGGAGAATTAAACATACTGGTAAGAGCAATATAGAGTAGGATGACAATTTTCTTCTTTTCATACATTGTATTCTTTCACTGCTCCTGAGGATCTCAGTGGTCTTTTTTTTTTTTGATATCATGGTCCATATTGATTTTTTTAACATCTTTATTGGAGTATAATTGCTTTACAATGGTGTGTTAGTTTCTGCTTTATAACAAAGTGAATCAGTTATACATACGTATGTTCCCATATCTCCTCCATCTTGCGTCTCCCTCCCACCCTCCCTATCCCACCCTTCTAGGTGGTCACAAAGCACTGAGCTGATCTCCTTGTGCTATGCAGCTGCTTCCCACTAGCTATCTATTTTACGTTTGGTAGTGAATATATGTCCATGCCACTCGCTCACTTTGTCACAGCTTACCCTTCCCCTCCCCATATCCTCAAGTCCATTCTCTAGTAGGTCTCTGTCTTTATTCCCGTCTTGCCCCTAGGTTCTTCATGCCCTTTTTTTTTTTCTTACATTCCATATACATGTGTTAGCATACGGTATTTGTTTTTCTCTTTCTGACTTACTTCACTCTGTATGACACACTCTAGGTCCACCCACCTCACTACAAATAACTCAATATCGTTTCTTTTTATGGCTGACTAATATTCCATTGTATATATGGAATATTGTATATATATATATATCTTCTTTATCCATTCATCTGTCAGTGGACACTTAGGTTGCTTCCATGTCCCGGCTATTGTAAATAGAGCTGCAATGAACATTTTGGTACATGACTCTTTTTAAATTATGGTTTTCTCAGGGTATATGCCCATTAGTGGGATTGCTGGGTCATATGGTACTTCTATTCTTAGTTTTTCAAGGAACCTCCATACTGTTCTCCATAGTGGCTGTATCCATTTACATTCCCACCAACAGTGCAAGAGGGTTCCCTTTTCTCCACACCCTCTCCAGCATTTATTGTTCGTAGATTTTTTGATAATGGCCATTCTGACCGGTGTGAGATGATATCTCATCGCAGTTTTGATTTGCATTTCTCTAATGATTAATGATGTTGAGCATCCTTTCATGTGTTTGTTGGCAATCTGTATATCTTCTTTGGAGAAATGTGTATTTAGGTCTTCTGCCCATTTTTGGATTGGTTTATTTGTTTTTTTTGATATTGAGCTGCATGAGCTGCTTGTAAATTTTGGAGATTAATTCTTTCTCAGTTGCTTCATTTGCAAATATTTTCTCCCATTCTGAGGGTTGTCTTTTGATCTTGTTTATGGTTTCCTTTGCTGTGCAAAAGCTTTGAAGTTTCATTAGGTCCCATTTGTTTATTTTTGTTTTTATTTACACTTCCCTAGAAGGTGGGTCAAAAAGCATCTTGCTGTGATTTATGTCATAGAGTGTTCTGCCTATGGTTTCCTCTAAGAGTTTCATAGTGTCTCGCCTTATATTTAGGTCTTTAATCCATTTTGAGTTATTTTTGTATATGGTGTTAGGGAGTGTTCTAATTTCATACTTTTACATGTACCTGTTCAGTTTTCCCAGCACCACTTATTGAAGAAGCTGTCTTTTCTCCACTATATATTCTTGCCTCCTTTATCAAAAATAAAGTGACCATATGTGCATGGGTTTATCTCTGGGCTTTCTATCCTGTTGCATTGATCTATATTTCTGTTTTTGTGCCAGTACCATACTGTCTTGATTACTGTAGCTTTGTAGTATAGTCTGAAGTCTGGGAGCCTGATTCCTTCAGCTCCGATTTTTGTTCTCAAGATTGCTTTGGCTATTCGGGGACTTTTGTGTTTCCATACAAATTGTGAAATTTTTTGTTCTAGTTCTGTGAAAAATGCCAGTGATAGTTTGATAGGGATTGCATTAAATCTGTTGATTGCTTTGGGTAGTAGAGTCATTTTCACAATGTTGATTCTTCCAATCCAAGAACGTGGTATATCTCGCCATCTATTTGTATCATCTTTAATTTCTTTCATCAGTGTCGTATAATTTTCTGCATACAGGTCTTTTGTCTTCCTAGGTAGGTTTATTCCTAGATATTTTATTATTTTTGTTGCAATGGTAAATGGGAGTGCTTTCTTAATTTCACTTTCAGATTTTTCATCATTAGTGTATAGGAATGCCAGAGATTTCTGAGCATTAATTTTGTATCCTGCTACTTTACCAAATTCATTGATTAGCTCTAGTAGTTTACTGGTAGCATCTTTAGGATTCTCTATGAATAGTATCATGTCATCTGCAAACAGTGACAGCTTTACTTCTTCTTTTCCAATTTTGATTCCTTTTATTTCTTTTTCTTCTCTGATTGCTGTGGCTAAAACTTCCAAAAGTATGTTGAATAAGAGTGGTGAGAGTGGGCAACGTTGTCTTGTTCCTGATATTAGTGCAAATGATTTCAGTTTTCACCATTGAGAACGATGTTGGTTGTGGGTTTGTCATATATGGCCTTTATTATGTTGAGGAAACTTCCCTCTGTGCCTACTTTCTGCAGGGTTTTTATCATAAATGGGTGTTGAATTTTGTTGAAAACTTTCTCTGCATCGATTAAGATGATCATATGGTTTTCCTCCTTCAATTTGTTAATATGGTGTATCACATTGATTGATTTGCATATATTGAAGAATCCTTGCATTCCTGGGATAAACCCCACTTGATCATGGTGTATGATCCTTTTAATGTTCTGTTGGATTCTGTTTCCTAGTATTTTGTTGCAGATTTTTGCATCTATGTTCATCAGTGATATTGGCCTGTAGTTTTCTTCTTTGTGACATCTTTGTCTGGTTTTGGTATCAGGGTGATGGTGGCCTCGTAGAATGAGTTTGGGAGTGTCCCTCCCTTTGCTATATTTTGGAAGAATTTGAGAAGAATACGTGTTAGCTCTTCTCTATATATTTGATAGAATTCGCCTGTGAAGCCATCTGGTCCTGGGCTTTTGTTTGCTGGACTATTTTTAATCACAGTTTCAATTTCAGTGCTTGTGATTGGTCTGTTCATATTTTCTATTTCCTCCTGGTTCAGTCTCGGCAGGTTGTGCGTTTCTAAGAATTTGTCCATTTCTTCCAGGTTGTCCATTTTATTGGCATAGAGTTGTTTGTAGTAATCTCTCATGATCCTTTGTATTTCTGCAGTGTCAGTTGTTACTTCTCCTTTTTCATTTCTAATCCTATTGATTTGAGTCTTCTCCCTTTTTTTCTTGATGAGTCTGGCTAATGCTTTATCAATTTTGTTTATCTTCTCAAAGAACCAGCTTTTTGTTTTATTGATCTTTGCTATTGTTTCCTTCATTTCTTTTTCATTTATTTCTGATCTTATCTATATGATTTCTTTCCTTCTGCTAACTTTGGGGTTTTTTTGTTCTTCTTTCTCTAATTGCTTTAGGTGCAAGGTTAGGTTGGTTATTTGAGATGTTTCCGGTTTCTTAAGGTAGGATTGTATTGCTACAAAGTTCCCTCTTAGAACTGCTTTTGCTGCCTCCCATAGGTTTTGCATCATCATGTATCCATTGTCATTTGCTTTTTAGGTATTTTTTGATTTCTTCTTTGATTTCTTCACTGATCACTTGGTTATTAAGTAGTGTATTGTTTAGCCTCCATGTGTTTGTATTTCTTACAGATCTTTTCCTGTAATTGATATCTAGTCTCATAGTGTTGTGGTTGGAAGAGATACTTGATACGATTTCAAGTTTCTTAAATTTACCAAGGCTTGATTTGTGACCCAAGATATGATCTATCCTGGAGAATGTTCCATGAGCACTTGATAAGAATGTGTATTCTTTTGTTTTTGGATGGAATATCTTATAAATATCAATTAAGTCCATCTTGATTAATGTATCATTTAAAGCTTGTGTTTCCTTATTCATTTTCATTTTGGATGATCTGTCCATTGGTGAAAGTGGGGTGTTAAAGTCCCCTACTATGCTTGTGTTACTGTTGATTTCCCCTTTTATGGCTGTTAGTATTTGCCTTATGTATTGAGGTGCACCTATGTTGGGTGCATAAATATTTACAATTGTTATATCTGCTTCTTGGATCAATCCCTTGATTATTATGTAGTGTCCTTCTTTGTCTCTTGTAATAGTCTTATTTTAAAGTCTATTTTGTCTGATATGAGAATTGCTACTCCAGCTTTCTTTTGATTTCCATTTGCATGGAATATCTTTTTCCATCCCCTCACTTTCAGTCTGTTTGTGTCCCTAGGTCTGAAGTGGGTCTCTTGTAGACAGCATATATGTGGGTCTTGTTGTATCCATTCAGCGAGCCTGTGTATTTAGGTGGGAGCATTTAATCCATTTATATTTAAGGTAATTATCGATATGTATATTTCTATTACCATTTTCTTAATTGTTTTGGGATTGTTATTGTTGGTCTTTTCCTTCTCTTGTGTTTCCTGCCTAGCATGTGTTATAAAGCTGTTTTATTGGTGCTGAACTCTCTCAGCTTTTCCTTGTCTGTAAAGGTTTTAATTTCTCCATCAAATCTGAATGAGATCCTTGCTGGGTAATCTTGGTTGTATATTTTTCTGCTTCATCAGTTTAAATATGTCCAGCCACTCCCTTCTGGCTTGCAGAGTTTCTGCTGAAAGACCAGCTGTTAACCTTATGGGGATTCCCTTGTGTGTTATTTGTTGTTTTTCCCTTGCTGCTTTTAATATGTTTTCTTTGTATTTAATTTTTGATAGTTTGATTAACATGTGTCTTGGCGTGTTTCTCCTTGGATTTATCCTGTATGGGACTCTGTGCTTCCTGGACCTGATTAACTATTTCCTTTCCCATATTAGGGAACTTTTCAACTATAATCTCTTCAAGTATTTTCTCAGTCCCTTTCTTTTTCTCTTCTTCTTCTGGGACCCCTGTAATTCGAATGTTGGTGTGTTTAATGTTGTCCCAGAGGTCTCTGAGACTGTCCTCAGTTCTCTTCATTCTTTTTTCTTTATTCTACTCTGCAGTAGTCATTTTCACTATTTTATCTTCCAGGTCACTTTTCCGTTGTTCTGCCTCAGTTATTCTGCTATTGATCCCTTGTAGAGAATTTCTAATTTCATTTATTGTGTTGTTCATCATTGTTTGTTCTTTCTTTAGTTCTTCTAGGTCCTTGTTAAACGTTTCTTTTATTTTCTCTATTCTATTTCCAAGATTTTGGATCATCTTTACTATCATTATTCTGAATTCTTTTTCAGGTAGCCTGCCTGTTTCCTCTTCATTTATTAGGTTTGGTGGGTTTTTACCTTGCTCCTTCATCTGCTGTGTGTTTTTCTGTCTTCTCATTTTGCTTAACTTACTGTGTTTGTGGTCTCCTTTTTGCAGGCTGCAGGTTCATCGTTCCCGTTGTTTTTGGTGTCTGTCCCCAGTGGCTAAGGTTGCTCCAGTGGGTTGTGTAGACTTCCTGGTGGAGGGGACTAGTGCCTGTGTTGTGGTGGATGAGGCTGGATCTTGTCTTTCTGGTGGGCAGGTCCATGTCTGGTGGTGTGTTTTGGGGTGTCTGTGGCCTCATTATGATTTTAGGCAGTCTCTCATCTAATGGGTGGCGTTGTGTTCCTGTCTTGCTAGTTGTTTGGCATAGGGTGTCCAGCACTGTAGCTTGCTGGTCATTAAGTGAAACTGGGTCTTGGCACTGAGATGGAGATATCTGGTAGATTTTCGCCGTTTGATATTACGTGGAGCTAGGAGGTCTCTTGTGGACCAGTGTCCTGAAGTTGGCTCTCCCACCTCAGAGGCACAGCACTGACTCCTGGCTGGATCACCAAGAGCCTTTCATCCACACAGCTCAGAATGAAAAGGAGAAAAAATAGAGATAAAGAGGATAAACTAAACTAAAATAAAATAAAGTAAAATAAAATAAAATAAAGTTATTAAAATAAAAAATAATTATTAAGAAAAAAATAAAACAAAAAATTGACGTACAGAACCCTAGGAAAATGGTGAAAGCAAAGCTATACAGACAAAATCACACACAGTGCATACACTTACACACTCACAAAAAGAGAAAACGGAAAAAAATATATATATCTTTGCTCCCAAAGTCACCTTCTCAATTTGGGATGATTTGTTGTCTATTCAGGTATTCCACAGATGCAGGGTACATCAAGTTGATTGTGGAGATTTAATCCACTGCTCCTGAGGCTGCTGGGAGAAATTTCCCTTTCTTTTCTTTTTTCACACAGCTCCCAGGGTTCAGCTTTGGATTTGGACCTGCCTCTGCGTGTAGGTCGCCTGAGGGCATCTGTTCTTCGCTCAGACAGGACGGGGTTAAAGGAGCCGCTGATTCGGGGGCTCTGGCTCACTCAGGCTGGGTGGAGTGAGGGGTACGGATGCGGGGCGAGCCTGTGGCATCGGAGGCCCGCGTGACGCTGCACCAGCCTGAGGCAGACCATGCGTTCTCCCAGGGAAGTTGTCCCTGTATCACGTGACCCTGGCAGTGGCGGGCTACGCAGGTTCCAGGGAGGGGAGGTGTGGATAGTGACCTGTGCTCGCACACAGGCTTCTTGGTGGCGGCAGCAGCAGCCTTAGCATCTCATGCCCGTCTCTGGGGTCCGCGCTAATAGCCACGGCTCACGCCCGTCTCTGGAGCTCCTTTAAGCCGCTCTCTTAATCCCCTCTCCTCTCGCACCAGGAAACAAAGAGGCAAGAAAAAGTCTCTTGCCTCTTCGGCAGGTCCAGACCTTTTCCTGGACTCCCTCCCGGCTAGCCGTGATGCACTAATCCCTTCAGGCTGTGTTCACGCCGCCAACCCCAGTCCTCTCTCTGGGGTCTAAGCTCCGAAGCCCAAGCCTCAGCTCCCAGACGCCGCCCGCCCCAGCGGGTGAGCAGACAAGCCCCTCAGGCTCGTGAGTGCAGGTCGGCACTGATCCTCTGTGCGGGAACCTCTCTGCTTTGCCCTCCGCACCCCTGTTGCTGCGCTCTCCCTCGTGGCTCCGAAGCTTCCCCCCTCCACCACCTGCAGTCTCCACCCACGAAGGGGCTTCCTAGTGTGTGGAAACCTTTCCTCCTTCACAGCTCCCTCCCACTGGTGCAGGTCCTTTCCCTAGTCTTTTGTCTCTGTTTTTTTCTTTTTTCTTTTGCCCTACCCAGGTACGTGGGGAGTTTCTTGCCTTTTGGGAGGTCTGAGGTCTTCTGCCAGCATTCAGTAGGTGTTCTGTAGGAGTTGTTCCACATGTAGATGTATTTCTGTTGTATTTGTGGGGAGGAAGGTGATCTCTGCGTATTACTCTTCCGCCATCTTGAAGCTCCTCCTGTCTCTTTGATAAAATTCTCTTAATGCCATTTCCTTAATTTTTTTTGCTTGCAAATTGAATATTTTTTAACGTATTTTCACTGCCACTCCACACTGTTTATCCTGTTCTGTAAACAGTGCTCCAGCTCAGCCTCACCCTCTTAGTTTTTAATAGAAGTATCACCAGTTAAAACTCTCAAGTCTGACACACTTGTTGATAATAAATTGTCTCCCATAATTTTCAATAATTATTCTTTCTTTTTAAATGATTTTACATTTATTTCAAGTCCACTTTCATTTAGTTAGGTAGGTTCTATCTTTTCTACTCATTGAGATCTGTCTTGAGTCTATCAGGAATTGTATTTTCTATTTCCTTTGACTTTATATTTTCACAGCTATGTTTAAAAATTGTGGTTTTAAATTTTTATTGTGTGTTAAAAGTTTTAAAAAGTTAAAAACTTATATGGAAGAATGCTATTTATAAACCCAAGCTAGTATTTAAAAAGCTAGTAGATTTATTTGTGAATATTACTCTCCTAAATCTTTATTCACCTTGAAGCTCCACTAATGACTGTTAGTGCAAAAATGTGATTTCATTCAGCTCCTGTCTGGGAAAATAGAAAACAACAACAACAACAAAATTGCTTCTTTGCTTTATTTGCTAAATATTTTGCACAGTGCTTATTTTGTATCATTTCCCATATTAAGTGCAAGAGGAGACTCATTGGCACATTATAAATAAGCAATTAATGCTGAAAAGGGAGCCGCTTCCAAAGCTAGCATTTCCCCAGAAAATAAGATCAGGACCCCAGAGATTCTACAAGTGTCTATATGTCTTCTGTCTCCCTCTTTTTGCAGGATCAAATGAAAAATTGAGAAAGAATGCAGATAATTGAAATATACACACGTTGCCTTAGTTATCTCAATGTTTTCACACAAAAAATATGCTTGGCTTGAATAGTATTATTAACCTCCATGTTTTAGTCATCATCTTCTTGAGTTTTAAAAGAAGGAAAAGGTAAAAAATGAAAGGGAAAGACATTTCTTTATGCACACACACACACACTGTGTGCATAAACAAAGGGCACCTTGATAACATGGAAGCAGACACGCAGACATACAGACATTGAGATCAAAACATCAGGGACATGTCAGCTCAGTTTTACAAAAATTGTCTCATAATATCTTACTGAAGAAGCCTCTTCTATCCAGTGTCCATACTTTTCAGCTATCCTCCTTGAAGTCTTACATAACCTTTGACCTAAAGTCCAGGTTTAGAGAAGTGGACCAGTAGTTAAAGCTTATTCAGTCATGTTTCTGGCTTTTGGGATTTATAAACTACTGGTTAATTAATAAAAGATTCAAAAGAATACATACTCACAATTAATTGTACAGATAATAGAGTACCTAAGAATCTATCAAAAAACATAACTAGGGTTGTTAATAATATAGCAGAGAACAGAGCTATATCCCAGGTTCCATGCATTTTTCATGAAAGGGAGAGACAGCTGTCAGGTTTCAAACCATTCAAGACAGAGACCCAAGCAAAGGCATGGAGAGTTTGAAGGAAAATAGACAAATTTGACTAAAGAAGATGCTATGCTAGCAGGTATTGTAGTGTTAGTGTCAATTTAAGATTAATGCATGTTAACGGGAAAGAAATGATGACAAATTAATCTCCTTCTCCCTCCTCCGTTTGACCAGTACGATGAAGTAAATATTTGTCTTAATATCCAGATAACATTTAAGCAACCTATATAAATTTACTTATATTAATAAAATCTGCCCCCAAAAAGCCAAGAAGAAAATCCAAAGGAACCAGAACATTGGTTTTCAACTCCAATTCATATATAATTAATTTAAGATATTCAAGCAGGAGATTTTGGGGAAAGAGATTGAGTTGTGTTAAGTGGGGGAGGGAACAGAGGAAGAGAAAGAGGATCACTCTTCTTGGACAGCTGCTCTGTAGCAGGGACCGTGCAAGTTAGAGTGACCACATTAGCTCCTTACTATCTCATTAGAAGCAACATTAACAGAAAGGAAATGAGTGCTTACCCCATGTGCTTTCCTTTGGCTTAGCACAACATGATTGGCAAGGCCTTAGGAGACTTCTGAGATGATAGTGAGAATGTCCAACACAGTATTTACTCTAAAACTACAGACAAAGTCTAGCATACAGCTTTGATTTCAGGCAAACACTCTTAATGGCAGCTTTAGGGTTTAGAGAGGACAGTAGTCTCAGATGTTCTTATGTGCTGATTTTAAGGTGTTTTCATTGACTGCTCTGAAAGCTTTCAGTTTCTCATTCACAGGCAGATGGATGACTCCTTAGGATGCTCTTGAATGCTTTCTCTGTCTCTGATCAGGGTGAACTGAAAGAAGCATTTGGTAGAGTGGAATGTTTGCCCTGGCAGGAGAACCCAGAGAGTTCAACAAATAAACACGTGCATCTGTGAATGGATTGATTATTATTTTTTTCTCTGAAGTGATTAAGAGCACAGTCCTAGTTAATTAGTAGCTGGGGAGGGCGGGAGGAAGGGAGGGAGAGAGAGAGAGAAAGAGAGAGAAAGTGCAAGTGCGATTGGGAGGGAGAGAGATTATCCTATTGGTGCAGTTCTCGTGTTTAAACTAAAGTAGGCCTAAGGGTGATGAGGCAAAAATAAGGTATATGGGTGAGAAAGAAAAAAAAAAATGGAACTCTTGGCAAGAAAACAGGTGTCTGGTATCTCTGTAAATGTTTTAATCGGCTGAGCTGTGACTGATCATTAGGGTCAAAACACCATCTTCATTCACATAGTCCTAATGATTTCAGCCAAAAACGGGTACGGTTTATGTATAAAAAGAAATAAAAATATTTTGTGGTTCCTGGTTTGCCAACATTAATTCACTTTTTGGTCACTTAATTAATTAAATTATTCAACAAATATTTATTAAGCATCCCCTTATGCCAGGCAATGTTCTAGGCAATGAGGAGAGAAAGACAGAATAATGAACAGGACAAATAAGGCTCTTATAGAATATATTTTAATGGAGGCTTTCTCCATCTTTGCTAAAAAAAATTCTTCCAAATCTCTTTAAAATGGTTGTAATCTACATTTTGTATTTCTTCCCTCTTTCCCTAATTTCTCTTCCTCTTTTGCCAAGTTTAATCCAGTTTGTAAATATTTTAAAGGGAGGGAAAAGTGGTTTATAAGTTAAGTACTACCATTTAGGACCTTTGACTTTTTGTGCTTAAAGTATAATTATCTTTTTGTCCAGAAGTGCTGCATTCCTGTGGTCCTGGTTTATTGCTGAAATGCTTTCACAGGTTCAGTGGCATCCGGTGTTGAGCGTTGGTGCTCCTTCTTTAGTCTGCATTACTTATCTCCCTAGGAAATCCTGTGCAGGCAACAACTTCTGTCTCCTTAAATAGGCTGTCAGGTCCTAGCTCTATTTCCAGGCTGGAATTCCCCCTCCCATTGCCCTTAAGTCTTTCTAAATCTTTCCCAAACACTGGGAAACTCAAAGATGAAGGGGAATGTTGGCTCTACATGATTGTATCTGTTGTTTTGCAATTAAATATATTAATCTACTGCCTACCATTTTTCTTCAAGGTATTCACACTGGATTAGACCACAGTTTACATTTTCTGTCAGCAAATTTGTATTTTTCCTGGTACTTGAAGGAGTTAGTGTTTATGCTACTCAAATCATGGGGAGAAACATGACTAAAATAGGTTGAATTTTGCTCAAGCCAGGAATGGGTTGCAAATTAGAGGCAGCATAATATGGTAGTTGAGACCACAAATCCTGAGGCCTACTGTCCTAGTTCAAATGCCAACTGAACTTAGTCACACAGTTTGCTCATTTGTCAAAAAGAATAATAATACTATGCACTTTTCATGATTGTTGTAAAAGTTAACTTAGTTGTCACATGTGAAGCACTTAGAACATTGCTTGGCTTATCGCAAGCCCTATTTATAAGTGACATTATTATTTTCATTATTAACAGCAGCCTTAAAGTCCAAGATAGGGGAAGAACAATTCTGAACTAAGAAGACAAAAGTTTAAGCCTTTACAGAATAGGTTAAGGTTTGGAACTGACTTATATGTTACCTCTGATTGCTTTGCTCAATGCCAAAATAGTTACTATGACACCAAATAGAAAACTAATTTTAATTAATAATGAATGTGATCTCATAAAAATAAATAGTATAAGTAGCAGGATACAAAATTAATGCACAGAAATCTCTGGCATTCCTATACACTAATGATGAAAAATCTGAAAGTGAAATCAAGAAAACACTCCCATTTACCATTGCAACAAAAAGAATAAAATATCTAGGAATAAACCTACCTAAGGAGACAAAAGACCTGTATGCAGAAAATTATAAGACACTGATGAAAGAAATTAAAGATGATACAAATAGATGGAGAGATATACCATGCTCCTGGATTGGAAGAATCAATATTGTGAAAATGACTCTACTACCCAAAGCAATCTACAGATTCAATGCAATCCCTATCAAACTACCACTGGCATTTTTCACAGAACTAGAACAAAAAATTTCAAAATTTGTTTGGAAAAACAAAAGACCCCGAATAGCCAAAGCAATCTTGAGAACGAAAAACGGAGCTGGAGGAATCAGGCTCCCTGACTTCAGACTATACTACAAAGCTACAGTAATCAAGACAGTATGGTACTGGCACAAAAACAGAAAGATAGATCAATGGAACAGGATAGAAAGCCCAGAGATAAACCCACGCACATATGGTCAACTTATCTTTGATAAAGGAGGCAGGAATGTACAGTGGAGAAAGGACAGCCTCTTCAATAAGTGGTGCTGGGAAAACTGGACAGGGACATGTAAAAGTATGAGATTAGATCATTCCCTAACACCATACACAAAAATAAGCTCAAAATGGATTAAAGACCTGAATGTAAGGCCAGAAACTTTCAAACTCTTAGAGGAAACCATAGGCAGAACACTCTATGACATAAATCACAGCAAGATCCTTTTGGACCCACCTCCTAGAGAAATGGGAATAAAAACAAAGATAAACAAATGGGACCTAATGAAACTTCAAAGCTTTTGCACAGCAAAGGAAACCATAAACAAGACCAAAAGACAACCCTCAGAATGGGAGAAAATATTTGCAAATGAAGCAACTGACAAAGGATTAATCTCCAAAATTTATAAGCAGCTCATGCAGCTCAATAGCAAAAAAACAAACAACCCAATCCAAAAATGGGCAGAAGACTTAAATAGGCATTTCTCCAAAGAAGATATACAGACTGCCAACAAACACATGAAAGAATGCTCAACATCATTAATCATTAGAGAAATGCAAATCAAAACTACAATGAGATATCATCTCACACCAGTCAGAATGGCCATCATCAAGAAATCTAGAAACAGTAAATGCTGGTGAGGGTGTGGAGAAAAGGGAACCCTCTTGCACTGCTGGTGGGAATGTGAATTGGTACAGCCGCTATGGAGAACAGTATGGAGGTTCCTTAAAAAACTACAAATAGAACTACCATATGACCCAGCAATCCCACTACTAGGCATATATCCTGAGAAAACCATAATTCAAAAAGAGACATGTACCAAAATGTTCATTGCAGCTCTATTCACAATAGCCTGGAGATGGAAACAACCTAAGTGTCCATCATTGGATGAATGGATAAAGAAGATTTGGCACATATATACAATGGAATATTACTTAGCCATAAAAAGAAACGAAACTGAGCTATTTTTATGAGGTGGATAGACCTAGAGTCTGTCATACAGAGTGAAGTAAGTCAGAAAGAGAAAGACAAATACCGTATGCTAACACATATATATGGAATTTAAGAAAAAAAATGTCATGAAGAATCTAGGGGTAAAACAGGAATAAAGACACAGACCTACTGAGAATGGACTTGAGGATATGGGGAGGGGGAAGGGTAAGCTATGACAAAGCGAAAGAGAGGCATGGACATATATACACTACCAAACGTAAGGTAGATAGCTAGTGGGAAGCAGCCGCATAGCACAGGGAGATCAGCTCGGTGCTTTGTGACCACGTGGAGGGGTGGGATAGGGAGGGTGGGAGGGAGGGAGACGCAAGAGGGAAGGGATGTGGGAACAGATGTATATGTATGACTGATTCACTTTGTTATAAAGAAGAAACTAATAAATAAATAAATAAATAAATAAAACTAAGTGAAAAAAATAAAAATAAAAATAAATAAATAGTATATTGAATGTCCATTAGGGTAGGAATGATCTAATTTACAATTTGAGTTTCCTCTTCTGTGAACTGCCTTTTCATATCCTTTGGAAAGTTTCTGTTTTGTGTTGTCTTTTTCTCATTGCTTATAGGATTTCTTGGTGTACTCTGCAAATTAGGGGAGGGACTCCACCTCTCTGGCCTAATTTTTCAATGTGATGAAATGTCCCTGGAATTGACACTCTTTGCCTACTCCTTATTCTCTCTTCTGAATGATTTAACGCACTAGTGAGAATAGAAGTATCTAAGCGTACTCTGTGCCATCCTTTCTGAGTCTCTCTTTTCACGGAGAAAAAGAGTGCAGGACACATTCACAGATCTGCTCTGCACCATGTAGCAAGCATCTTGTCCTTGTGGGGGAGGCCTGTATTTATCCAGCTGTTCCAGGGCCAGGTAGGTAACTCTAACTCAGGGTGAAGTATTAAAAAACTCATTTGACTGCAGATCTAAAACCATCTTTGCTTTATTGTTCAGGTTCCTGATAAGAAAGAGATAACCGCTCAAACCAAGTCTTTTAGGAGAGTTTAAAAAGACACCATTTATAAAGATATGGACAGATTAGGGAAACCAACAAGGGTGGTAGTACCCCAGGGATTGCAAGAACAGGAGCCATTGCTATAAGAAGACCTGAAAAGAAAGAAGGTAGGGATAACCATCAAAGTGTGGAGAGTAGATATATGGAGAATGTATGGTAGAAACTATGTAGATATAGGGGACAAAGTCCTATCTCATACGAACTTCTCAGGGTAATGCCAGTTTGGATATATTACAGTATACTCCAACCTGAAATCTAGAACAGTAGTCACCATCAGTGCTCTTCGTGTGCTTATTTGCCATCTGTACATCCTCCTGGTTGAAGTGTCTCTTTGTGTCTTTTGCTTATTTCCCAGTTTGTTTGTCTTTTCACTATTAAATTCTGAGATTTCTCTATATATTTCAGATACTTGTTCTTTGTCAGATATGTGGTTTGCAAAAATTTTCTCTCTGTAGCTTCTCCTTTTATCCTCTTAAGAGGATCTTTCTCAGAGCAGAAGTTTTGAATTTTGATGAAGACCAGTTTATCATGGTTTCCTCTTAGGGATCATGCTTTTGTTGTCAAGTTTAAGAACTTTTTGCCTAGTCCTAGATCGAGAAGATTTTCTCTTTTTTCCTAGAAGAGGAAAAAAGTTTTACACTTCATGTTTAATACCCTCATCAATTTGAAGTTAATTTTGTATAAATTATGAGAATTAGTTTGAGATTCACTTTTTTGCCTATGGATGTCCAACTAATCCAGCACCATTTGTTGTTGAAGAAGCTATCTTTCCTATACTAAATTCCTTTTGAACATTTGTCAAAAATCAGTTGTACATATTTTTGTGGATCTATTTCTAGCTTATTTATTTTGCTTCATTGAACTGTGTGTCAATTTCTACACCAATATAACACATTCTTGATTACCATAGTTATATAATGTCTTGAAATTGAGTAGACTGATACCTCTCACTTTATTCTACTTTCTCAAAATTATTTAGGTATCCTAGTTTCTTTGCTTTTCCATATAAATTTTGGAATAATCTTGCTTACATATACAAAAACCTTGTGGGGATTTTGATAAGAACTGCATCAAACTGTATATCAATTTGAGGTGAATTGACATCATTACTGTGTCGAGATGAACACAATATGTTTCTCCATTTATATCTCCTTTGTTTTCTTTCATCAATAGTTTTCAGTATACATGTCCTGTACACATTTTGTTAGATTTATAACTAATTATTGCATATCTAATTTTGTATCTGAATTATCAATTTTAGCTTTCCATAGTCTTATGCCCAATTACACCTCTATTTTCTACTATGTAGACATAGCTGTTACATCTAAGAAATAAAATTCTTCTTAAGTCTTAAAAATAAGACTTTTTAATGTATATTTTCGATTGTGGGCTGACACACATTTTCAAAGCATCTGAACAGTATTTGAAAACTGTGTTACTGTCTTATTGTTTATCAAAGCATTCCCTTTTCTCTGGTTACCACTTAGGAAAAGCAAGCTGTATTTAATGTTTGTTTTCTCTAGTGTCTCTTCCGTTAACTTCGTTTAGCTTAAAACCAAATAGGGTTATTAAACTGATATTGTTTTCTTCATTTTAAAGTATGTAAGAAAATTCCTCTCTGAATCATACATTTTCCAGAAAATTTTGATAGCTAAGTTTCAAAATACCACCCACATCTTTAAGAGAGGGACATGACTAACGAAAGACCTTCATATATAATTTAGGGCCTATATCCTGAATCAAAGTAGAAATTTTAATGTTCACTGCTTCAAGCTTTCTTCTTGCTAACTAAACACCATGTGAAAATTGCATAAAACAGACTTACTGAAGTAAATCACTCCATAGAGAATACTATTTTTATCTTTTAAGAACAAAAATGCTGTTAACGGTTATTCACTTTTTCACTTACTCCTTTGGGATGTTATAGTCAGACATTGAACATGCAGAGAAAGTTCCATTGATTGTGACTCTTGTTATCCCTCTCAAAGTTCAAATTGTCTTCTAAGTAAAGTTAGGAGTATGTTAGTACAGAAATAATGCTCAGTAACGCTTGGCTTTCAGAAACATGAAAAACAACAGAAGTCTGGCCCATTACTGAAGCTCCAAGTAAAAAAAAAAAGTAATATTTTATATGTAGTAACATCTTATGTTTCCTCTTGGTTTCTTTAGGAATAGATAAGTGATAATGTCAAGTTTTTCCTCTTCATTTTTAATAAAAATATTTCTAATGATGTAGACATGTTAAACATTCTTTAAAAATTTATTGAATTTCTTCTGATTCCCTAAAATTTGATAAATCAAAACTCTCTAACATTGTATTGGAAGTGACAGAATGAAATTTGCAAAAACCCCAATACAAAATTAATTCTTGGAGAAACCTTTTTATTTAGTTCATTAATGCAAAGTTGATATAGCTAAACCTGAAAACCACTGATAAATTGTCAATGTTGTCAGATAGGCTGACCAAAAAAAGAAATTAACCCAAGAGTATGGATTATGGAACATTGGTATTGCAATAATTTTATGACTTATTTTTCTTACTCTAAAGAAATAAACAAAAATTAAGCTTAAGGTATAAATCAAAATATATTTTTTGGTTCCATGAGAATGAGAAAAGAGAAGAAGAAAGGACCAAAAACATTTTTACTTTAAATAGATTGATTAGGGAGCAGCAAATCAGACAGACCTGGTTCAGAACGTTGGTTCTGTCTGTCATTTACCAAGTATGACTTTGAGCAACTTATAATTTTTCTATATGTCAAATGCACTAACAATACCTTCATCAAAAAGTTATGGATATGATTAAATAAAGCAGTGTATTTGTCTCATATTGAATGCTCAACTGGTAAGTGTATCTGGTATTATTGCTATTTCCATGTAAACTAAATGATTAGCTAAATTTCATTTTTTCCCTTTCTGGTGACTTATACTATAGTAAAACAGTTGGTGAGTAAATTTCTTAATATGTTTCTTCTTGCTCAGTCAAAATACATGGTAATTAGTGTGATTAAAGAGACTAACATAGGTATAATCAGTTGAAGCTGGTATGAAGGAAACTGGAGAATTTCTAAAATCTTAAAAAATACCATTTTTTTCAGGGAGAATTGATTTCTGAAATCTTAGTAATTATAAAAAGGCAGTAGTCAATAAAACTAATGGACCGCAAATCCTTTACTCTACTTTTGTAAATCTTTATGTTAAAGTTACCTGTGCCTAACAATAGTTTAAGCTTATTATAAAACTTTATAATAAGAGCATATAACCATATTGTTGGCTCAAGATTCTGGTTTGCTCTGAGCCTTTAAGATGTTATTTCATTAATACATGTAGCCTATTTTGGAAAGTGATTGGAGCAAAATTTCTTTTAAAGACAACCCTAACCAAACCATAAACTCTGAGGAGGAAAAAGAAAGGATTAGATTCCCAGCCCACTGGAGTTTTTCTTATGTTAAGGTGAGATTGCCAAATCTGAAGAGGTGTATTTAAGTGTTTTGGTTTTTGTTAACACTGTAATGAAAAGTAGAGTATTCTTTGATAACACAGAAATACTTCTCTAAACACCTTGTTTTCCAGACATATTTACCTAATCTCAACTCTTCTTAGGATAGAGTGGTGAGCATGGAAATTTTGCATTGTTTCTTTTTTTTTTTCTTTAACATCTTTATTGGAGTATAATTGTTTTACAATGGTGTGTTAGTTTCTGCTTTATAACGAAGTGAATCAGCTATACATATACATATATCCCCATATCTCTTCCCTCTTGCATCTCCCTCCCACCCTCCCTATCCCAGCCCTCTAGGTGGACACAAAGCACCAAGCTGATCTCCCTGTGCTATGCGGCTGCTTCCCACTAGCTATTTTACATTTGGTAGTATATATAAGTCCATGTCACTCTCTCACTTCGTCCCAGCTTACCTTTCCCCCTCCCTGTGTCCTCAAGTCCATTCTCTCCGTCTGTGTCTTTATTCCTGTCCTGCCCCTAGGTTCTTCAGAACCTTTTTTTTTAGATTCCATATATATGTGTTAGCATACAGTATTTGCTTTTCTCTTGCTGACTTACTTCACTGGCAGACTCTAGGTCCATCCACCTCACTACAAATAACTCAATTTTGTTTCTTTTTATGGCTGAGTAATATTCCATTGTATATATGTGCCACATTTTCTTTATCCATTCATCTGTCAATGGACACTTAGGTTGCTTCCATGTCCTGGCTATTGTAAATAGAGCTTTGCATCGTTTCTTATTTCTCGTGTACCTTTCTATCTGATGTGCCCCTTTCAGTTTTGGACATCCTACACAGTTGGGAAATACTTGGGAAGAATTACTTCCAATTCTTCGCTTTTATACATCATTTAACATGCAGATCAGAGGACTCATAGCTTTATGTGACCAAATCACTGATGTCTTTTTTTTTTTTGGTCTCCCTCAACTCTCCCACTGGCCATGTATTGTGATGGAAAACTTAATTTATAGTTTTAAGATCCATAAAGACTTTCTTTCTCTGCCAAATATTTCAGTTTCACCTAAAAGATTCTGTTTGGCACTACAATTGTCTCTTCCCTGATGTAATCATCTTGAGAGTAAAGACTGTATCTTATCAATATTATCCTGGAATGCCTACCACCACTGCTGAATGTGTAGTTGTTTCTCAGTAAATTAAAATTTAATTGAGGATGGAAGACATGCAACTTTGGCAGATTCCTCCATTTATCAAGATCTAAAGCATATTGCGTATGCCATTTCACATAGCAAAGCAAATATCCTACGTACAGGCTGTTGCAAGCAAAAGTTGGAGACAGGGAAAAATTCAATAACACTGACATGGAAAAGAGTCCAATAGCTCTGACTTAGTTCACATAAATATTTCTGTAAGGGGTGACAAGTGGCAGAATTTCGTATAGTGGCTTCAGTCTATGCATACAGAAAACTTCTTCCCCACATCTATGTCATGCAAAGATGCCCGTGACTCACTAATCCATACACTCTTGCTATGAGAAACTTTTGCTTTCAAATTATACATTAAAGTTATAAACAAATTATAAATGCATCTCTGGTATGTCATTCTTTTCATTTAACCCAATTTGTCTTAATTTCAATGTCTCAGTCAGTTTACAAGAAGTAGTGAAATTCTATTTTTTATTCATTTGGTGATGAGCAAGGAGGGGGTGAGAAGGATATTCAGATTTCTTACTAAATTACGCAAAGGTCTGTGTGATGCCTTAGAAGAGTCTGAGGAGAAGCCTGGGAAACTTGAAGAAAAAAATTTTGTAACCACAGGAGATGTTAGATATGCAAAATTTTAGATAAAAATAAGGATATGAGCCAAGAAGTGTTTTAATTTCACAAAAGCTAAGAGATAAGGAACAGCCTCCTGTAACTAGCTTAATCCTGGGAGGAAGAAAGCAGTGGCTTAAGTAGAAATGATGCACCCAACACTCTTCTCTTTTGTGGAAAGGCCAACGACTTGTTCTGGAGGTGTGTGTATATTTTAAAATGTATGTTTCTTTCCCAGTTCCCTATGTTTTTTCTTTAAGGCCACTAATTTGCTGTTCCTGTTTCAAATCACCTAGTATACTAGTGCTTCATCTCTCCCAGCCATGTTCCCTTGCTTCTCATTTTTCTCAGTTTTTTATTGTAGTCTTCCTCTTGTGATCCTTAGACTAACTGGGAAATCTCAAACCATGGCAGGGTCAGACATCAAGAAAATAATGGTGGTTTGAGCCGTCCCTATGGTGAAGAATCAGAAGCTTCAACTATTATTTTGATCCTCTTTACTCAGAAGGAACTCTAAAGGTTTTAGTCTTCGATGATACCTGTATAGCAGAAAGCCTAACAGCGTTTGCTATGTGTTCTGTGCAATGGAAGTGATACTAAGTAAAGAGAAGATTCAGCCTTGCTCTCTAGGGAACTGAGATCTTGTTGTAAATAATCACATTGACTAAAAAATTGAAAACTTCAAATTAATATGAGGAAATCCAACATATGAGTGCTGAATATGTGAACCGAGATGAGGGCGGGCAACAGTGAAGAGCTGAAAAGATATGCTTAGCAGTGCACCATTATATGGTATGTCTACCATACAGTTCAGTAAATGTAAATAAACTCAAGGGCACAGATAATAGTACCATGCAGTAAAGAATTAGAAAATGATGAGTTTGGGTTATTTGTTGTCATTGTTTTTAATGCAACTTATTTAATTGTAGGTTTATATAATTTACTTTTACTAATGCCTATTTTTAACAACCAACTCTTAAAATTCATGAAAATTTAACAATTGATTCTCACGAGCTACTATGAGCCAGCACCAGCATGCCTCTGACCTTGTCTACTTTCTTGTTTTCACTGATTATGGACTATTAATTGTGCATCCATCCTTTAGATTTAACATGTTCAGAATTGATTAAGTTATCAACATTTTAACTACATAACTTGAATACTACATGTAAAAGACATACACTGGGGCCAATTATATTAGGAATATAATATTTTTAATAAAAGGGAAAAAACTCTGTGTAAATAAATTGTAGTAAGAAAGTAGCCACAAGTGGCCCCACAAATTAGGACATTGTTTAATATGTAATATATGAGGAGCAACAGATGCACAAATTCTATAATTTCACACCTAAACTATTGAAGTCTCAGTCAACCAAAAATAAAATTTTAAATAATGTCTGGCTAGCAGCTCCTTTCCATCCATTTATTCAAAATTTTAAAATATGTACTGTACTTCAAGGACTCTGCTGGGAACTGGTTTATAAGGATTATATGAATGTGGTAGGAGAATTAGGAAACATTTAACAGACAGCTGCACTATTATAAGCCCTCTGATGGAGGAATACAGGTGCTATAGGCATACAGAGGGCTTGAAGTGGAAGAGTTTTAACCCACATCATCACCAACACAGACTCAATCCTGCCACTAAATACCAGCAGAAAGCCTTTGGCTGGAATAAGACCAGAGTAGGAGAGAGCCAGATTGTAAGCAAAATAATTGAGAGCGCTCCAGATAAACTGGGCTCCAACTGACACTGGGCATATAATGGCTTCCAATAGATCTGAGCAAACATTCTACTGCATGTGAGCAGAGAGTGATCTGGAGTCAATGGTTATCGTACAATCTGTGAGTAAACTCCATGAATATAGCTCTCTTTGTATGAGGATGGATGATGAGTGAGGAAAAATTATCCTCAAACACATGGTCTTTCAAGGAGGGCTATGCAAGGATGTACAAGATGGTAATGTAACTCTTATTTGGCTGGAGTATATCTTTTGTAATATTTTATTCAAGAAGGGAAAGGGAGACATTTTCAGAGTCTTTAAATATCTGAAATTTTCTGTTGCTATTTTTAATAAATCTAGATTGGCTGGGTGACCAAAATCAGGTGCATTCAAAACTTTATGTTTGCACTAAAGGTTTCTCTTTTGTTATCTGGAATTTTGGAAGAGTGTCGGGGGAGAACTTGAGTTTTGTTCTTTAATAGATCCTTATATTTTTTGCATGTCCAATTTCTGCATAGATGCTTAGAGGTATACTTTTAATCTTTTTGGAAGGCTGTTTTCCAGGATGTGTCTCACTTGAATGGTCTTTTTCATTGCCCTCCCCCCCCCCGAATATGATAAAGTATCTTAATCTATATGCTTAGGTATTATTTTTTAAGCTCGGGGATGTTTTCTTCATTGTATGTTAATTATTGAGTCTGGTTCAGTTGTTCTATTTTCCTACAGGAACACTGCCATTCATAGTTTGCACTTCCGTTCTCCATTCCTCATTTATGATTTTAAACTTTTTTCCTTTTCCTGTAAAGTCTGGTGCACCATTTTATGTTTATTGTCTATATCACAATGGTATTATTTCAAAATGACAATCTGTTCTTTCTACTTCAGTACATATTTGATTCTGCTATACAACAGTTTCCTTGAAATCATTAATTTATCTTTATTATTACTTCTATGAACTGTCCAAACTGGCCCATTCATTTGAAATATTTTCCCAAGTTACATTGTTTTTGTCATCAATTTGCGTTTTAAATTGTCTTCAAAATTTAGCCCAAATCCAATCAAGTGTTGAATGAATCCTATCTAATTGTTTAAAATTTAGAATGATACCTGGATTTTTAAGAAAGCATAGATTTGAAACATTAAAAAAATACTAAGTGAGAATATCTGCATACTAACGACAGATTCCATGTACTTACCCAGCTCTTATTGTGGTCTCTCTTCCTTTTTTGGATGCAGACAAATTGGTAAACCAAGAACCTTCCCAAATTAGAAACACAAAATACCATTCGGATAAGTCAATTCACACTGTGTTCTGCAAAGTAGTTTGGACTTTCTCACTCAGTAAAATCTGTAACTCAGAGATGTGGGAAAATAGCTCTTACTTTTGAAACACACTAGAAATATAATTTGTTTTGATTTAGATTCAACCTGAACACTCTGGCATGTTAATTTTATTCCTAACTTATTTTTTCTCTTTTAAGGGAAAACATAACAGTTTAGTTAAACTGAAATTCTTGACCATATAGTAGTCGTTAAAATTGTGCATAAAAATAATAACATATTGATTGTGATTCAATGGAAAATATTTTGATATTGACCTCATACTTTAAAAGTTGGCTCATGAAAAAACGTTAAACTTATGAAATACATTTTCATCCTTCTGCTTTTATATCCAAAGCACATTAATTTCTTCATCCATTTTCACTTCGTCCCCTCCCGTCTCAAAGGACAGGGAGTAAGGGCTTGACAGCAGTGCTAACCTTTCCTCTCTTTTCAGGGGGTTAAGAGCATGACCTTTGTTATCAGGCAGACTTGGATTCAGGTCCTACTCCACAATTTATAATGTGTATAGCCTGGACAAATTATTTACCCACCCTCAGCCATAATTTTCTCATCAGTAAGGGGGGCACTCTAAGGACTTGTTAAGGTGCTTCTGTAAAGTGGGAAGGACCCTGACTGACAAGGACTGTCACAGAGCAAACACATGGTAGCTGTGCTTATTACAGCATTCTTTCCTGTTTCCATGAGAAATTCATCCCTTCACACGCAGTTTCTCTTTATAATCTTTGATAATTCTCTCTCTGCTTTTCCTTCTTCCTTTTGAACATACCTAAGTCTCTCCTGTGAAGAAAAGCCTTCATGATCTTGTTTTTCCAACTGTTTGTCCTAGTTTTTATTATTTCATTCCCTTAAATGGGCTTTTTCGCCCATGTGGTTTACACCTGCTATCTCCCCTTATAACTTACCCTTTTATTTTATCAACGTCTGTGTATTGGATTCTTACTGCTATTATTACAAAGTATCACAAACTTAGTGGCTTAAAGCAATACAAATTTATCCTCTTAACAGTTCTAGAGATCAGAATTCCTTCTGGAGACTCTAAGTGAATCCTTTCCTTGCCTTTTCCACCTTCTAGAGACTGCCTGCATTCTTTGGCTTGTGGCTCACATTCCTGTGACCCCTGTTTCTGACATTACGTATTGCCTCTCACACTGATCTTCTTGGCTTTCTCTTATAAGAATCTTTGTGATTACATTGAATCCACCATAGTAATCTAGGATAACTTCCCCATCTCAAGACCCCTAACGTAATCACACTTGCTGCATCCCTTTTGCCATGTAAGGTAACATATTCACAGGTTTTAGGGATTAGGACCATACTTGACCCCTTTTCTTTCCCTAGGTATGGAAGAATTTCTTTTTGTTTGTTCTATGTGTATGTATGTATGCATAATAACAGTTAACAAAGATTAATGCCTCAAAGTATACCCAAGTTCATATGTAATTATCGTAAAGCATTCACTGTGGGAATATTACCAAGGGAACCAAGAATAATTTGAGAGCCAGACAAAAGTTCCAAGAGAATGTGATATTTAAGTGTATCCCATCCACCTTCCTTATCATCTAGGCTAAAGGATGAATTCTATAGCTTTGGAGTTTAGCTCACAGGGCTAAGGATCGTGTTTTTGCACACTCTGATTAACAGTGTATTTAAAATGTAGTAGACAAACGAAAGACCCTACAGCTTAAGCTTTGTTAATTTTGCAATCAGTATACCTCTCCTGCTTTTGTTTGCAATCAAAATGAAGTGAAGATTCTAACTAATGGGTAGTTTCCTCATTTAGAATCCTTAATGTATTTTGTTTTGTTTTACAAAAATATTGAATTATCACTAGTTCTCTTACAGTGATATTTGTCTCAGTATCAGTTTCGTTCCTGATGCTTCCATGACTCAAATAAGACAAAATAATGATAAATGTAATATTCTGAAAATATTTAAATGGAAATTATATGAAACATGTAGTAGAAACAAAGCACATGACTCAAAGAGCTATGAGGAAGTTGACACATGTGAGACATGAAGCAGTGACAATTTCATCATAAGGGCTGCCTGAGTGATAGTGTCTATAAGCCATCATTAGTTACATTATGCATTCTGATTTCAGAGATGTTAAAATTGTGAAGAATATGTGCATCTTAGAATTGATGAAATATGACAGTTCTCTTCGTGTTTGGTTTGCAGCTTGGCTTTTCTACTGAAAATGACATTTTTTTTATTTTAATGACTATTGATTAGATGGCTCAGAATAAAAATGGAAACCAAAATAGACTTTGAGGGCACAAGGGTGCTAACATAACAAGTAAAGGTAGCAATTCATTTGTGATATATTTTAATGTCCCATGAAGAGAAAAATGACAAATCAAAAGTAAATGATGGTCTCACCAAATAGAAAAAATAATTAAAATAATTAAAATGCTACTTTAGAGGTATTATTACTATGAGGGAAAGGTGTTAGTATATAATACATCATAAAGTGAAAAAAGAATATAAAAAGTGCCACATTATGATTATATATTTTGTGGAAATATAATAGATCAAAAACATGTGAACCATGAACATTTGGATAAATTTATGGTTAATGTTTAAAAATTTTTGTTTTAACACTTAGAGCATGTATTACTCTGTAGTTTTCCTACCATTTAATTGAAGTAAATTGGGATATACAAATGTATGCAAATCATACATTGTGGCTTTTCACAAACTGAGTACGCCAATGAAACCCAGCACCCAAATCAAGAGACAGAACACTATAAGTACCTCAGAAGAAACCCACCCCCCTTCACCCCCTTCTATTCACTACCTTGTAATAATTTAAAGGTATTAATGTCAGTCATAGGTAGAGGCCTGTGTGAACATATGGTATTATGTTGACATACAAATCTCTGAATTCTCTTTGTAGTTATACTCATACACGTGCAGTACACCAAGTTCCAATTACTAAATTGAATTAGTATTTGCAAATGTACTTTGTAATCCTAAAATACATAGTGCAAATGCTAGTGATTATTATTTTATAGTTCTCTGACCTCATGAGCAAAGACCATTAACTGATTTAGCTTATGATTTTCTTTCATATTTTTTTAGTTAACTAATATTTATTTTGCATATTTTCAGGTTGATCATGTAGTTCCCAGAATCTAACAGAATACAACTGAAGGCTCCTTTTTGATGGCTCTTTCCTGTTCCAACATAGTGACCAAAGATTTGGTCATTTTTGTCTAAGTGGATGACTAGGCTGGAAGGATTACAGTTTAGTTTGGATGCTCTATTCTTAAAGAGTCTTGTGCTTGTCAGCCTCCCAAAGCAGTCAAGTCAGAGACCAAATCCCCGTGAGACTGTGCACACATGTAAATGATATTTGTAAAGGATATCAGAATTAATGGATATGAAATTCATGTTAACAGTCTCTCAGCTGGAGAGCTAGCCTTCTGGATGGACAGTTTTAACCCAATAACTCTGGATCTCCCCAATTCCTCTAAGAGCAGAGTAGTTTCAAAACTGGAAGACAGCCATACATTATTCGAAATCATGATTCTCAAACTTTGAGTTAACAAAGTACAACTAAAATAAATTATGCCAATTTTGAAAATGTGTTAAATTATTATATATGGTAAACATGAAAGGAAGTCGGTTATGGGAAGATTGAATATATTGATCACCAACAGATAAACAAGTGTATCTTTTTACTTCTTTCTTTAATAAAAATTTAGTATTAACCAATAAACTATGGGGCCAGCTTTCTGTCAAAGAAGAAAACTTCTACAGAACTTAAAAGGCTTTAAAAAGAATGAAGTAGGGCTTCCCTGGTGGCACAGTGGTTGAGAGTCCGCCTGCCAATGCAGGGGACACGGGTTTGTGCCCCGGTCTGGGAAGATCCCACATGCCACGGAGCGGCTGGGCCCGTGAGCCATGGCTGCTGAGCCTGTGCGTCCGGAGCCTGTGCTGCGCAACAGGAGAGGCCACAACAGTTAGAGGCCCGTGTACTGCAAAAAAAAAAAAAAAAAAAAAAGAATAAAGTAGCCCTATATATACCAATATGGAAGATGTTCACAATATATTACCATTTCAAAAAAAAAAAAGATTGGCACAGGAAATAAGATTAATATGTATAAGATGTATAAGATGATGTATAAGATGAATAGATAGATGATAAGTAGACATCTATATAGATAGATAGACATAGACTCATATATGCTCATATATGCATAGCATATATTTTTAAGACTACACAGGAAATTTGGAAAGAATGGCTAAATTTAGGGAGGAGGTTTACTTTCTAAAAATATGGGCATTTGTACTTTGTATTTTATGCCATGTATGTTCACTACCTCTACAAAAACATATTTTGAAAAAAAGAACACAGAATACTCTGTGCGATAGAACTTAGAACCCTGAGAGCAAAACCAACCTATAAACCCTTGATTCAAATATTTAAACCTTGCTTCCCACTGAAGCTGTCTTTTCTCCATTTTATCACATTGCTACTCAGGACCACAAACCTTTCATAAAAAATTTTTGTTGACTTCTTCCCTAGTGCTTTTCCAAATGCATGTTAATTAGCATCTGTGACCAATCACTCATGTCATAGGGGTGATAGAATCAAGTATATGAAAAGGCAGTGGACTCAATTAATGAACATGCTTTGGACTCAGAATAAGTTGTTTCAGTTGATGTAAGAGCCTGTAAACAAAGGTCAATAAATCCATCACTTAATCAGTTTATAATTGTTTCACATTGTTACGTTACACAAAGAAGTGGTTGGTATTTCCACGTCTTATAGGCTTTGTTCTGGATTATTCCATGGTGAAAACTTTGGTATTTGTCTTTGATGCTTGGTATTCTGCTATGTAAGAGTCCCTGTTTTATACAATCAGACATTTTTATTAGAAATTTTATTTACTATTTCTGAATTATTTATTTATACCCCAAAGAAGGTTCAATAAAAGATAAATTACCTAACCTAAACAAAAATTTAAAATTTAAGAGATCAGTAAAGTGAAACATAATCAGAAAAGTGTTTATTTGAATTTTTAACATAATTCTAATTTTAACCATTTGGTTCCATATAGTAGAGACTATGTTTTTAACAAATGCACTCAACTTCATGGTGTTATTTTTCTCCTTTCTAGATTCTAAGAGGATATAGTCAATTAGCGTCAACTTAACTAAATATTTCCAAAGAATTATCTTTTATTTTGTATTTTGGACATGCTCTCCAAATTTATGCCAAATTTCTAATTATTCCTGCTCTCTCACTCACTCACTCTTGTGAACCTTATTTTGCTACCTCACTGCGGCCTCCTTTTTTTTTTTTTAAATCTGGCCTCTCATGCAGCTCTTAGTTTTATTTCAAATAAACAAGAAGGCCTCAAGGATGCAGAGAGGATAAGAGATGGACTCACCCAGGCGTTTCAAAAGTGGGAAGCCAGGAGACATAAAAATTCATTGGCTTCACTTTATTTTTTTAATTTTTTTACTCAACTTTTCAAAACTGAAGTATAGTTGATTTACAATATCATGTTAGTTTCAAGTGTATAGCCCAGTGATTCATATGTGTGTGTGTATATATATATATATATATATATATATATATATATATATTCTTTTTCCTTAACATGTAACATTGTATTGCTCAAGAGGAACTAAAATTTCTAAGTATTTTACTGTGGTTTTATTCTAAGTTTTCCCATAGCAAGATGCATGTCCTTTTAGAAACCAACTACTCAGCAAACATATATCATGATGATAAATAATTCTGAAAACACAAGTTTGGGATCAATAAACTAATCAGAAGATAACAGAATAAGAAGTAGAACATATTCTTTCTTTTCCTTTACCCCTTTCTTGCAATCTGAGGGTGAGAAACAAATTCTCAGTGTATTTGTAGCAAGTAGATGATTCAGTTACCTGTTGTAAATTTGAAAAGAACACAAGATATAAAGAGATAGCCTGAGCGGGAAAGCAGAGGTGAATAGGACACATATTTTGAAGGCTTAATCAGTTTTGATAATGTATATATAGGACTGTGCCAAAGGATATTTTTGTTGTCATTTTGCCATATTATTTAAGGGGTGAAATACCTTAAAACATTTTTTTTGTTTTAATAGTAAGACCAAAAAGTATGTCACATCAAAATATGCAGTGATTCTTTCACTTGGATTAGCCAAACCATAAGGAATAACAGTGTTCTTCAAAAATGTGCAGCCTATTTTGAAGAAAATATGGCTATCATTAATGTTACATTTTATTTTCCTCCAATCTTCTATCTGGTTCAAGTAGTGAATTTTAAATTTTTGTTTGGTAAGTTTATTGCAAATGTGCCAGAATTTGACATCTGCAATTCTTAGTATATGCTATGTTAAGAAAAACAAAGTATTCTTTTAATTAGGTATGATTTCAGACCCATAAGGAAAACAATGAAGTAATTTTTTCCTGTTGCTTCCCAGGAATGGATATTCCCCCAGTTCAGTGGTTCTCAAATAGGTTGGCATAATGGACTTAAGGTTCAGCTGGGGAATGTCTATAAATTGTAAATCCTTCTTTTTTCTTCCCAATTCTCTTTCCAGCTTCCTTCTAGCTATTTTGCTATACTCTATGTTAAGAACAATTGTCAGACATTGTGCTATGTTTGGGACTACAAGGTTCATGAACCTTTACTCTTACCTTCCAGGACCTTCTATTTTCTTCCAATTTTGACAAGAAAACCAATGATATGATACAGTGGGATGAGGGCAATGATTGGTAAAATGTACTTTATAGAATCAGAATCTAAAACAAATGGATTAAGGAAAGCTTACCAAAAGAAGAGACATTTGAGTTGAGAGCTGAAAAATATTATCTAGATATAAAAGGTTTTTTTATGTGTAAGAGTATATGTATTTATGGATATGATTTGAGTATTGTGATTACTGCAGAGAACATTCTAAGCAAATATGTATTCTAAGCATATACAAGTCTGAAGCAGAGAGTCAGAATATATTTAATATGTCATTGTTGTTTGGAAAAACGGTGCATAATAAGTGAAGTGGGAGGAGATGTTCAAGAGGTAGGGCTGATGTGAAGAGGTAAAGTAAGGAGTTGAGCATTTATTCTGAAAGCTTAGGGATGACTTTTTATGGTAAGATATAGTTGTACTTGGGATTTTGAAAGATACTGATAACAGAGAAGTAAGGCTTGAGGCAGTGAGAGGCTAATGTAGTAATCCGGATGGGAAACTATAGTAGAAAAAATTCATATCCAAAGAGAGGTAATTAGAAAAAACAAAATATTGATTCATATTTACTTCAAGTGGATGTATAGAACATTTTAATGAGGTTTCTTCGATATGTTTTTAAGCTGTCTACCTCCCAGAAAACTTTCATTGACAGCTTGTAATACTGTCTTGCTTCCTATAATATAGAATCGTTACTGAATCATTTCAATAAAAAAATAAAAATAAAAGCTTTTCCTTAAGAAATCACTTCCCTTGACGCCTCAGCCCTCTCCAAGTACTGCCTCATTTTCTGTTCCCTCCAAAGACAAATTTTTCAAAAACGTTGTATATTTCTGCTGCGTTCGTTCTCTTACTTTTCATCTTTTTGTCAATCCATTCTTGGCTTCTGCTCCCAATACTGCCCTTGCCTAGGCCCACAATGATATCTTGTTGGAATAGTCCGCACACTTCTGCCATCCTCTTTCTCATTGTCTTACCATTGATCAATGCATTCATCCACTCCGTTTCTGAAACAACCTTCTTCCCTTGAAACTACGATTTTGGTGTATCTCCCATCTCTGTTGCTACTCTGTCTCAATCTCATTTCCTATCTCCCCCTGTTCCAGCTACTGAATCTCCAGCTACTGAAATTCTTCTTTCTTTTCTCTGACTTGTCTCCTAATCTAATCCATTTTTTAATTTCAAACAACAGCAGTGTGACAACACATGTATAATTTGTATCTCCTCTAGTTAGAGTATCTGCTCTGAATTCTAAATTCCTTTGTCCAAGAATCTACTTGTTATATCCACTTGTATGTTTATAGAGGTCCCAAGGGTTATCAATTCCAAAACTGATCTCTTGATCTTTTTTTTTTTCTCCCAGGCTTTCCTATTTTATTAAAAGGCACCATCACCCAGCCAGTTGCTCAAGCCAGGAACCTGGGGATCATCCTGATTCCTTTCTCTCCTTCCACCTTAAACCCAATCCATCGCCAAGACCTCTCATTTCTACCTTCAAAATATGTTTTAAAACCATCATCTTCTCTTCATCTTCATTGCCACTACCTTTGTTCAAGCCACCAGGATTTCTCATCCAAATTGCCTCAGCAGCTTTCTAACTGGTCCTCATTTTTCTTTTATAGTAGATAGTATGCCAGATGTTCCTACCTCTACTTCATCCACAAAAAGCCTTAATGAATCTTTGCACCTACTTTCTGCTTTTATAAACAAATGGTAGTCTTTGTCTTCATAAACAGAAAAATAATACCTGCTCTTATACCTTCCTTTTTGTAAGTTGGAAGAAATGTTCCCTATTTGTCTTTACTTCTGCCTTCATAATCATCACCACACATTCTTTCATACTTGGATGGAGTACCTGTAAATATATTAGAGAATGAAATTAAATAACTAAACATTAATTTTTATAACTCTTTATTTTAGTAGTGATGCATCATAGTAAAAATTTTGTAACATAAGAAGTATAATTTTACAATTAAAGATAATTATTTTTAAGATATTGCCAAAAGTTTTATTTTTGTCTATGCATACATATTTTACTTAAATGGATCCATGCTGTATATTCTTTATAGTAACCTGTTGTGTAACATATTATTCTATTGTTCTTCTGATAATTCTTCCAGATCCTTTAAAAAAATGTATCAAAACATTTTCTGCCTGGATATTATTCTAATAGCCATAATTTAACCATTCTCTTGAAGTCTGACATAAACGTTATTTCTATTATATTACTATACTATATATATTTATATTAGTATTATAAATGAACCTGTAGTAAACATTTTAGTAAGTGTGTAGTATGGTTCTCTGATTATTTCCTTTGAATAAATTATTGTAAGCTGAATTACTGGGCCAGAGTATTGGCATGTTTCTAATTCAAACTGATCCGTAGGAAAGCTGGCCCTATTTATGCTTTTACCACCAGAGAATGAGGGCACCCAGGTGAGCTGTTAGGATAAGGGTGAGGGAAAACAACCAAGTAAAACCACATCTTGCATAGAATGTTAATATAGTTACTATTATAAAATATTTTGTAACTTCTGTAATATGAATACCGAGTTAACAGAAAGTTAACTATTATATTAGGTGAGTCGTGACTACAGTCACAGATTTCAGCGCTAGTTATTAGGGGGAAATGTCTAAAACTCATGAGAAACAATAGCATCCTACTAAGCAGACACTAGCTTGTGTAAGTCTAGCTTGTGACTTAATACAGATTTGGTAGTTTCTTGGAAATGCGCCTTTGGCCGATAAGTTAAATCTCATGTTTTTGGTGGTGAGTGTTGAAAATAAATTCCAACAAGTATGTTCTAAACTAGGAGAGATCATTTCCTCTTTAAATTATATGATATATTCTATTAAAATATTTTATAACTGGAAGGATAAAAGAAGTTGATAGTGATTTTTTAGATCACAAAGGTGTAAATAAAGAACCCCTAGGTATGAAAAGAACGGAATAAGGCCTTGATGATTTTTCATAATTAATGTATGTCTTCATATGCTTCTTATATTCTAAGGGGTGATTTATGTCCTAAAAGATTAAATTTTGCTTTAAAAATGTAAGAATCATAAATTAGACATGGCTGACATTTCCTTACCTGGATTAAGGAAACCTGTTTAGAAAAAGCAATGAAGGCAGGTACAAGGGACCTCAAGTAAAGAGGCTGTTGGTGCATATGATGGGAGCAACCTCTACAGTAATAGATAGAGCAGGAGCTACAGAAAACTCCAGCACCTTTCATCTCCTGCTTTGAGAGAATTCTGAACTATCATTAATCCTTTGGTACCCCGGAACTCAATTTTACCTATAACCGTATAAGTTAAAAGAGCACCATACTATTAAGCTCTCATGTTACTTATCCAAACCTCACTCTCTCTGTGAAGCATGGACTCTCCTATGTTACCTTGCCCTTTCTCTGCTGACTTCAGTACAGAAGTCCCCAGCATGTTACACATTGTTGGACATTGTGGGAGCTTTTTCCTGGGAGAGGTCTGGCTCTTTATAAAGTCAAGTGCATTCTTCTACCACAGTCTCCGGCCCACAGTGACTGGTCCAAAGGATGAACACATAAATCATGGCAGATCAGTTGATATCCTTTCCATTCACTGAAATATAAAACCATTCTTTCTTCTGGGGCTTAGAGACTAATATTATCAGTACCCATGTTCCATACCATGGGTATAATCAGAGACAAAAACAAAAGCCCAGGAAGGGCTAGAGCTTATTCGCATTGAGTTTCTTGTTCCAGTTCCTAAGGCTCTGGTCTGCAGCTCTTTTTTTTGAAACTTGGGAGCTATTTGTTTATGCTTACTAGCATATAAACTAATAATTTTATTGTTTGGCTTGACTTATTATGAGTGGTCTTTCCATTGTTTACAACTTAGTGAATCTTGAATAATATACACATGAAAATAAAAACTAGAAAATTTAGTTTAAAAAGTAACGTGTAATATTCAATTAGATAATGTGAGAGCATAACATTTAATTTTTTCCCTAGCTCCTATTTGTAGTGATTCATAATATTCAAAGAAATGGCATATTGCGTTAAACTTAGTAGCATTCTGAATTCTATGTTCATGCATTTGTATGTGCTCTGCGCACAGACTTGACAAGTATTTGTTATTATGCTTATGAATAGATAACAACTGCAGTATGTGTAGACTAAAATTCTACAAGTTTAAGAATTGTCAGGAGCTTGTATTTGTGATTGGGCCTGTGTTAGTGAGATATGTTTCATAATGGGGCCATCACTTTTGCCAAATTCAGTTGTTCATTAACAACACTCTATTAAAAGTCAAATAATCTGTCAAAACCACAAAATGGTCATTTCAAAGTAGTATTTCTGTGTGAAATGTTCTTCTTTCTGAAGGAAAGAAAAAGGCCATCTGGAGTTCCCAGAACTGTGTTCAATCTGACATTGATCATGAGCTTTTTCATTTTATAAACATAAAGAATAAGCAGGAAGATTCAGCAGGAAGCCAAGTTCTTGTACATGGGAAGGACTAGTATACACAGGGTCTGATGATGGTTGGCTAATATAAAGAGACTATGAAGGAGAACTTAAGTAAAACTTGTAAACTCTTAGATGTTTTCTTGTGACTAATAATGACCAACAGATGTGTACAGATGAGCAACAGCTTGAGAAGGTTCTGACACCAAATTTTCCCTCCAAATGCCTTGTTTACAGCCTAATTGTCTAGAAATGGCTATTAAAGATAGAGAGAAATTGGACTAATTCACAACTGGAAACACTGTAACTTTGATTTAGGAGAAATTGTTGAAAAGTATTCAATAAAATTTTGAGCAAATAAATATATTTATTTCAATCATCATTCATTAAATATAACCTATGTGAAACACACCTAATTAGGAACCACAGGGACGTCAAAATGAAAAAAAGTAGCACTGTCTCTAAAATCTGAGGTTTTATAGGAAAGATAGCACAAATATATAGTTTTATGTTTGCTGAATGAATTAATGCAGGACAGATACAGTACGAGGTTGGCTATAACATGTGACAAAAGAGGGTTCCACTGAAGCCATATGTGAAATCAGAACAGGAATGGATGGTTTGCTGGGCACATCAAGAGGGGTGCCATGGACAATATGGGACTCAAGCTGAGCCTTCAACATGAGGAGAAATGAAACGTGGTAAATATTTAGGAGTACTTCAATCAGTTGGTATACCCAGTGTTTGTCAAATTTAGTGTGAGGTTAGGTCAATTTGAAGGGCATTGTGTATGCCTGAATAAAAGTTTAGACTTCCAGAGTTAAGTGAAAGTGCTAAGTTGCTAAGCAATGGAGTGATACAATCAGAGTTGAGTTTTAGGAATAAAAATAAGTTAGTTAATTTTTAAAACATGAGATAAGACAAGAAACACTAGCAGTAGGATGCCCAGTTGAGAAACTATTGCTATAGTCCAGAAAATAAATCATAAAGCTCCAAAGGATAGTAATGGGATTCAAGACCAGATTCAGGGAAAACTGAGAAAAGAGATTCAGTCTATCATATCATTAAGAGCTCAGACTATAAAGCCATACTATATAGATTCAAATTCGATTTCTGCTCCTTGCTAATCTGGGCAAATTATTTAAACTCTCTGTGATCCAATTTCCTCTTCTCTAAAATAGAGATAAAATTTATACCTACCTTATAGAATTGTCAGGAGGATTCATACAAAGTTCTTAACAGGTTCTGTCATATAATAGGCGCCAAATAGGTGTTATTTATTTTAAAAATAATTCTTATTATTGTATAACTTCTGCGTTCCACTAGAAATGTCAGATTGTCTGGGTGGTGGTTGCTTATAAGTGTGAAATGGAAAGTCATAGGAAAGCTGTTTTCCAGAGTGAGTTCATTAAGAAAAAGTATACACTAAGTATAACCAAGTGACGAACAAGAAAAATGGAAACATTTATTAGAACAAAGGCACAGGATGATGACATAGCAGTGGAAGAGGCAGTAAGTATATGACCAGAGAGGCTAGAAGAATGAAACAAAGGATTTGTGCAGTGCAGATGATGTAGGGCATTTTGGGAAACCAAGTCCAAGAATTAGAGATAGGTGTTGAATGTCCTCTTTTTACGTTCATCTCTTGTGCAAGGGCATGTCTACCTTCTTTAAGGTCTGCACAGGCTCCTAGTTGAAAATACAGGTCCAATTAAGGAGATGACACTTTGTTATTACTCCTAATTTTTGCTTTTTTGTAATTGTATTGTCTATGCCAGCCCTTGTGTAAGGCAATGGGAGTATACATGTGACCAAAACATAGATCACTTTCATGATAAGGAGATGTGAGTGTTTTACGTAACGCAAGCTCTGGGATGTGTAAGAGAAGTAAGAGCATGAAAATATGATGTATGGTATGTGTAGTGTAGGCAGAAGAGGTGAAGAGAAGCAAAAGAAAAGCCTTGTGTTAAAATGAAGAAATTATTAGAGGAATATGCAAAGAGAAGACATTTTAGACCTAACAGATGGAAAAAAAGGTGGCGAGGAAAAGCAAGAATAACTGAAATCATTGCAGACTGGAATCAATGTTGAATAAATGAGGCAGTGAGGAGGTCTACAGAAGTCTGAAAAAAATGTTGAGCCTCTGGTATGTGTAAGGATTTACATGTTCCTTACCATTTACATACAAATCCCCTTAGCCATGTCTTTTCAATAGTACACGTGCAAATATCCATTTTAAAAAGTTTTGTGATTATAAATATCAATGGTAGAAAGTGTATACCATACAGAAAATGATGAAAGGATTATAAAATACCTGTAAAACTACCTTGTTGATATTTTGAGTAATATTCTTCCAAAATTTTTGCAGTTATTTTAAATAGACTTATTCACAAATTCAGTATTGAAGCTTAGTATGTGAAAAGCCCAGTTGTAGACATTAGGGATATAGCTGTGAACAAAACAGATAAAGATCCCTACCCTCACGGAGTTTATGTGAGGGGAGGGGAATACATAATAAACATCAAATATTATCAATAAATCAATAAATTTTTTAGTATGCTTGAGGGTGATAAATACTATGGGATAAAAAAAATACATAGGGTAAAAGAGATTTTAAGTGCCAGGATCGGATCAGTCTACAGCTTTAGATAGGGCAGTTAGGGTAGATCTCATTGAGAAGGAGACATTTGAGCAAATTCTTGAAGATGAGCAATATTTTATATATTGTAAACTATTATACTGTATATATATTATACTATATAAATAGGTTTATATGATACAATTTCCTTTTAAAATTTTGTATAGTATAAAGTTTTCTGTCTTTAAACACATTTAAAAAGCTGTCATAATCTAATCTGAACATTCAGGTTATTTAAAAAATGTTTTTTGTGGTTATATACGATGTTAATGTTGGGGGAAATGGGTGAAGGGTAACCAGAAACTCTCTGCATTATTTTTGCAACTTTTCCCTAAATCTAATATTATTTAAATAATAAGTTCATTAGAAATATTTTTGTTATTGTAAGAAATATGAAGACATTCACACCCAGAAATCTTTGTACTTAAATACCAGTATAGTCTTAGGAATTATTAGATCAGTGTTGATATAATTTCAAGCTGTTGCTATAATTTTCAAAAAGAATATGCCAGCAATTCTCCCATGTACTTCCATTTTCATCACAATTTAGTATTATTTTTAGATTTGCCCAAATTTAGTATTATGTTTTGAATATTGGCTCTTTGGAGATGGTTGTATTGTGGTTTTTATTTTTGGCAGAATAGGACTGAGAAAGCACTGAGTTAGTTTCCTGCTGCCACAGAGACTTGTGAGCATGGATATAGAACCTTGTTCCCAAGGAGGGCGCATGGGCCAAATGGCCAGGACGAGGTGGGAATGTGTACACCTTGGGTATACTGATGAGCACTGAACAGCAAACAGATCCAACTACATCTAAATAGGAGTTGTCTCCAATTTCCATGTGTATACAGGCAGTCCAGTACCTTTCTTCATACCTTGAGATTACTGTACTGCAAATGCCAACTGGAACTAGAGACTATGCTGGATATCTAAGAAGTAAGTGGAAGAAAAACATATGCATTCAAATCTATATGTCTCGAGAATATTTACAATTGACCAAAGATTAAGTTTTTTGCCAATCATAATGAATGTGACTAGAAATAGAGACTAAGTCATCAATAAGACAAATAAATTCTATTTCTTAGACACCTGAATTGAAGGCTTTAAAACCTCTTATAAACAATAGCACCTTTAGAAATGATGTTTCAAATGGGGCTATAGTTCTACAGATGCAGGTACCTGAGGAAGACTGTTCTCTCAGCCCCCATCACTGGCATATCCAGTGTTTGATAATAGTTTCCAAAAAGAAATGAATGATCATTTCTTATGTCTTACTGATTATATGCAAATTGTGTAGAATTAATGTTACTTTAATTAATACATTGGCATTCCTTTCCTAGTGCTGAAAGTATGTGAGAATTCTAAATTACTAGAAATGGATACAAAGTTATCAACTAATAAGCAAATCTCTTCAAAGCAGAGATTACATTTGTGTTAAAGGGACTAATTTCTACAAATTATTTAGTTCCAACCAGGTGGAAAATTATGAGTTAAGTATGTGATTTGTGTTTAGTGTAAAATTACAGAAATATTTCCTAACTTGGAGTCTATTCCAAAGGTTGGCATTTTTCTTTCTGTAAAAGACCAGGTAGTAAGTACTTTAGGTTTGTGGTCTATCTGCCTCTGTTGCAATTCTTCAACTCAGTCCTAATAGTATGAAGGAAGCCACAGACAGTATATAAATGAATATACATGTCTGTGTTCCAATAAAACTTTATTTACAAAAACAGGTAGTGGGCTGGTTGTGTCCATAGTTTGCTTATCCTTTGGTTTACACTCAAACTAGATTAAGCTATTTTGGGTTTGGTAGAACTCATAATTACCACCAAGATTATATGACTTTTGTATTTAAGGGAATGCAGTGGGTTAAGTGTCGTATTTCTCTGACCTATGCAAAGGCATGACTGTAAACAGGAAGATAATAAAGGACTGAGGAAATTACCTAAATAATTCATGCATAAAAGTATTTCTCATCAAAGACTACTGTGGCATAAACTGTGTTAATTTTTACTTCAGTCTTTTCCTACTCTTTGCATTAATTTTTCCAATACAGTTCCTATGTTTGGCAATAAAACTGCTTAGACAAAACTGTCATAGTAAAACAAGACCTAGGGATTTTATTTTCTTTTTATGCTCATTTTCCTGAATATGTAATTACATTGGGGCTAAGAAGATAGTGAATACCAGAGAGCAGCTTTGGGTCTGCAGAGATAACAATGTAGTAGTTATGTATGGTTGCGGCAGGTTCTTTGCTGTCTTTGTCTGATGGCTGCATTTGTGGACCCCATCCATCTAAAGTGTGTGAGAGATGATCATTTTATTGTAGTAAAAGAGAAGCAAACAGAAATTGTGCCACAAATATTTGAAACTCAGGTATTGGTGATATATAATGAACTTAAGAAAAAATTTAATTGAGCTCTTCTAGAACAGGAAAATTAAAGATTTCAATTTTTTTAACTAAATGGTATATTGTTCTGCCATATTAAGAAAAAAATCCAGATTGATTTTTATAATAGAGCCTTAACCTAATAAATAGTTTCTAAAGTTTAACAAAATTAAGTTAGGATTAATTTTCAGGAATAGTTCATTCAGGAAGGACTTACTAAAATTCCTTCAACTGAGCTGGATCCTTAATCTACACATTGTTTACTGACCCTGTTTCTGTCCAGTTTTTTTTTTTATTTCTCATGGATTATTTCTTATATTTTCAAGCTAATTGTTCTTACCAGCCCCTTGAAGGTTGTAATTATGGAATTTTTTGCTTTATCTTTCATGAAGTTCCATAATTACCTTTTATGTTTCAGATTTTTTTCTGTATTTCCACAACTTTTTGTGAGACCTCATTAAAGTTTAAGAAATTCATTAGTTAATGACTTTATTGCTAAAAATGAAAGTCATCCAACAGCCTTATTCACATATGGTCTAAGTTTTCCCATTGTTGTTTGTAGAACCTAGGTTGGCTAGAAAATTACTAGTCTTTTCTCATCATATTGCGTAGAAATCTCATCAATGAATATTTAATGTTTGTAAGACATTACAAACATTAGTGTTTGTAAGATGTTTTGTAAGACCTTTCAGAAGTGAAGACAATGAGGCTATTTTCAATTAACATAAATAAGTGCTTAAAACTTTAAGAAATGTTATTTTCAGAGTTTATAGATAAAAAGAAATAACTGTTCAGATGAATATAAAAAGAAATCTCAATAAATAAAATTCAATTACCATTTTCCTTTAGACAATTTCTTTTTTTTATTGTCTCTATAGCATTTTTTTAACATCTTTATTGGCATACGATTGCTTTACAATGTTGTGTTAGTTGCTGCTGTATAACAAAGTGAATCAGCTATATATATACATATATATATATATATATATATATATATATATATATATATATATATATACATATATGGGGATATATAGCCCCATACACACACATATATCCCCATATCTCCTCCCTCTTGCTTCTCCCTCCTACCCTCCCTATCTCACCCCTCTAGGTAGACATAGACAATTTCTTATCGGTGTATATGTGAGTGCATGTGCACATTGAATAGCAATGTTAGTAGCTGTAACATATTTCATCTTGAATTCTTTTTCTGTTACTTATGATAGATCTATGTTCATCCCATCAACATGTTTCCATCTGGCTCTTCTTATGATTAACATTTTCCAGTTGGCTGCTCCTATTTAGAGTTGCAGTTTATGATTATGAAATGGAATTAATATAACTAAATTAAATTAGAGAAGATCTTGCACTTGCAGGAAAAATGGACTAGCAGGAACCAGATTTACTCTCCTGACTAAAACAATTAAAAAAAAAAACAGAGAAAAATTTCCAAAGAATGGTATTCTAGAATGGTGCCTGGGCATCAGCAATGAATGACAGTGATGCCTGAGAGTCAGGAAACAGGTGAAGTGAGCTCTGTGATTGTCCCAGTGTTCTGTTCTGAAAGACTTGTCAGATTGAAGTACAGGAAGGGAGAATCCAGGTGGACCCTGGCTGACTCATGGAAGTGATGAGATAGAGCTGAGTGTAAAGGGAGACTAAGAAGGCTAGAGTTCACAGGACAGAGGACCAGAGTAAAGAGAGCTGCACAGAGAGAGAACTTTAAAGATATGCAGAGGGCTTCCATGAGTATTCAGCAGGGTAATCATCAGCACATGATTAGAAATATTAGAAAATTATTAGAAATAATTAATTATTAATCACATTAATATTAGAAAACTAATAGAGAAAAGAGGAAAAAAACATCTGAAAAGATGAGAGGAAGCAGTACCTCACATTCACACAAGGCCTAGAATAACACCTGTTCCCACCAGTCAGATTGGAAAGCCTCATAATTCATTGGGCATTGGGAAAAGTACTCAGAAGGACCATGCCTAAATAGCAGGGAATATTTAGCCACAGACTATACACAGATTGGGCACTGCCTAACAAATCTTAGGAGCAAGACCCGAATGGACTAAACTGTTTCCAAGAAACGTAACTACATCCTAGAACAATATTCAAGAATATTTGTAGGAATGCAAAATATCTAGCATCCAACAAGAAAAATTTACAGTGTCTGGGAACCAATCAAAATTTACTAGCATGCAAAGTTATATATGGGGAATAATGAGGACAAAATTCAATCAGTTAACTGACTCAGAGTTGGCACATTGTTAGAATAGCAGAGAACTTTGAAATAGTTACCATAATTATATTCCATATGTTCAAAAAGTTATGGAGAGACATGCAAGATATAAAAAAAAGCCAAATTGAATTTCTAGAGATGAAAACTATAATGTCTGAAATGAAAAATTCAGGGAATGGATTCAGGGTCAAGTTACACATTGCAGAAGAAAGGACTAGTGAACATGAAGACAAAATTAGAAACTCTCAAAAATGCACAGAGGAAAAAAAGTTTCTTTTTTAAAAAGGGCAACAGTGAGCTATACAACAACTTAAAAATAGTCTAATATATGTAGTTAGAATCCCAGAAAGGAGGGGACAGAACAAACCATTGATAACTGAAGAAAATAAAATTTGATAAAAATCCTAAAATCACAGATCTAAGAAACTCAATACATCCTAGGAACAAAAACATAAGATAAACCACCCCAATCCACATAATAATCAAATTTTACAAAACCAATGGCAAAGAGGGTAAAAAGCACATATTAAATACAGAACAAATAAGAATGAGACAAGCAAGAAAACAGTGAAATAACATCTTTAAAGCATTATAAATTTAAAAAGGCAATCTGGAATTGCATATCCTGCAAAAATATTTTTCAAAAACAGAGACAAAATAATGATTTTTTTAGACAGAAAAATTCAATTTATCGCCAGCAGATCTGCACTACAAGAAATATTAGGAAGGGAAAAATGATACCAGATGGAAATATGGATCTACACAAAGGAACAAAGAACATGAGAAATCATCACTACACGTGTAAGTAGATATTTTTCTTATTATTTCAATTTCTTTAAAAGATCATGGAACTTTTAAACATATTTAGAAAGAAAATTAGAAAGTACTTTGAATTTAATTTAATTTAATTTTTAAAACATGTGAAATGTTGTGAGAGACCACTAAGCAATACTTAGTGGGAGAATTTATACCACTAAAGTATGATGTTAGAAAAATGAAAGTTTTTAAGTCAATGACTTCAGCTTCTACCTTAAGAAATTAGAAAATCAAGATCAAATTAAAACCAGATAAAGCAGAAGAAAGACAATAATAAAGATAAGAGTGGGAAATAGTGAAATAGAAGATAGGAACACAATACAGACAAACATACGAAATCAAAAGCTTATTTGAGTAAATCAATAAAATTGATTGATGGCTAGCTAGACTGGTTAGGAGAAAAAGAGAGAAGACACAAATTTCCAGAACTGGGCATGAATGAGGTGACATCACTAAAGATATTTAAAGGATAATAATGGAATATTTTGACCAACATTGTGCCAGTAAATTTCAAAATGGTGTAAAATGGACAAGTTCCTTGAAAGACAAAACTACCAAATCTCATTCAAGAAAAAATAGATAATCTGAGTAGCCTTATACTATTAAAGAAATTGGATATTTAGTTGTTTCTTTAAAGAAAACTACAAGCCTTGATGATTCTATCAATTCTATCAAACATTTAAGGAGGAAAATATTATCAATTCTATACAAAACACTTTCTAAAAACCGAACAAAATTCTTCCCAACTCATCTTGTGAGGTCTACATTACCATGATACCAAACTCAGACAAAGAGATTACAATAAAAGAAAATTATAGACCAATATCTCTCATGAACATACATGTGAAAACTGTTAAAGCTTTCATAAATTGAATATATCATGACCAAGTGGAATTCATCCCAGAATGAAAGAGATGAATGGAATGAAGGATTTACATCCAAAACATTCAAAATTAATTCCATTCAATTCATCATGTTGTCAAACTGAAAAAAAACAAAAACAAAAACCCACATGATCATCCCAATAGATGCAGAAAAATCACTTGGTAAAATTCAACATTCATTCCTGATAAAAATTCTCAGCAAACTTGAAATAGAAGTCACTTTCTTCAACCTGATAATGGAGAACTATGAAAAAGTAGTGATGCTAACATGAAACTACACATCATACTTAAGACTAAAAGAATGAATGAATGTTTTCCCTCTAAGATCATGAAGCAAAAAAATGCCCACTCCTGCCATTTCTATTCTAAATTATATTACTATTCAATTTCAACCAATGAAATAAGGCAAGAAAATATTAAAGGTATTAAGATGGCAGAGGAAAAAATAAAATTGTCTTTATTTGAAGACAACATGTTTGTCAATGTAGAAAACATGATGGAATCTACAAAAAGTCACTAGAACTAATAAGTGAGTTTAACAAGTTTGCAAAATACAAGATCAATACACAGAAAATAAACAGTCAGCAATTGAAATAAAAACAATGCCATTTATAATACCATCAAAAAAATCAAGTACTTAAAGAAAATCTACAAAAGATGTGCAAGACTTGTACACTCAAAATAATGAAACATTGGTAAGGTAATTAAGGAATACCTATACAAACAGAGAGATATATTTTGTTCATGGTTTGGAGACTCAATATTGTGAAGATTTTGATTATCCCCAAATTGATCCATAGATTCAATACAATTTCAAAGTCCAGCAGATATCTCTTTTTTTTTTCGGTAGAAATTACCAAACTGATTAAAAAATTCATCTGGAAATGTAAAAACTTAAAATAGCCCAAACAACTTTGAAAAATATGAGCAAAGTTGGAGTACTAATTCTAATAGATTTATTGATTTATTTCAAACCAGTCATTGTGACATTTCAATTAAGATAGACAAATAGATTAATGGAAGAGAATAGAAAGAAACACAAATATATACACAAATATATGGATTTTTGACAAAGGTATAAAAGGAAATCAGTAGACAAAGGATAGTCTTTTCAGAAAATGGTGCTGGAATAATTGGCTATGTATAGAAAAAAAGAAGAACCTCAGTTCATACCTTGTACTATAAACAAAAAGTAATTCAGAATGGATCATATACATCAATGTAAAACCTAAATCTAATAAAAACTTCTCAAAGAAAACAGAAAATTTTTGTGATCTTTGTTAATAAAAGATTTCTTAGATATGACACCAAAAGTACAATCCGTAAAAGGAAAAAAAAAAGAAAATAGGCTTTGGTATCTTCAAAAACAATTCTAAGAGAATGAAAAGTTAAGTCCCATGCTATGAGAAAATATTTTCACCTTATATAGCTGATAAAGGACTTGTATCCATGATATATAAGGAACTCTCAACTCAATAATAATAATTTTTAAAAAACAACTCAAAATTAGCAAATGATTTGAATAGACACCTCACTAAAGAAGATATACAAATGTCAAATAAGCAGATGAAAAACATACATTAGGGAAATGCAAATTAAAACCACAATGAGGTACCACTACACACCTATTAGAAAACCTAACATTAAAAAGACTGACCATGTCAAGTGTTGGCAAGAGAAACAGGAACTCTCATATACTTCTGGTGGGAATGCAAAACAATAGAACGCCTTTGGAGTATGATTTGGCAGTTTCCTAAAACTTTAATCCTATACCTTTCATCTGGTCCTGCCATTCCACTCCTACATATAATCCAGGAGAAAGGAAAGCCAGACAAAGAAGAAGCCATGCATACTATGTGATTCAGTTTATAAAAGGTCTAGAAAATGCTGTTGTCTATAGTGACAGAAAGTAGATCACTGGTTGCTTGGATACTACGGTCTCAACTGAAATCTCTATAAAGCGATATTTCTCAAAGTTAGGGTGGTGGACCTTGTGCATCAGGATTGACTAGAAGGGCTTATTTTAAAATTCAGCCTTAAATTTAATGCCACTTATGCAGAGGATGGTTAGAAAAGGAGCTGAAATAAAGTAGTGCATAGTAAGCACAATTTCAAAAACAGATGTGTTTGCTCTATTCAAGTTTACGCTTGCTGGGTAATGGGCATGTTGTAAGCTGATTGATGGCCTGATTTAAGAGTACAGTGCAAAAGAAGTAAGAAAAGTTATGTAAATTCATTAAGCCTCATGTTTTTCTTGTGAAACTGGAGATAATAAGACTCTTGAAAATTTTTAAAGGAATAAATATTGTGTGTAAAACACATACTACTCTGCAGCTTTGATTTGTAGAAAGTGTCCCAGGAAGATTGATATCTATCTACCTATCTATCTATTGATCTATCTATCTACCTACCTATTTTAAATTCTTATTTTGCAGTTTTAAATTATTGTTTATTTTCATATGTGTTAACCTTCTTTCTTTTTATTTGTTTATTTCTATTTTATAAATAATTTCTCTTTAAATCTTATCTTTATATTTGCATATGTCACTTGGCTGTCTCTTCCCAGAGATATATGCTAGATTTTTGTATGTATACTCTCAAATACTGATTTTTTTTCTCCTATGGTACAAAAAATTCCATCAGGGCCTTAAAATTAAAGGTAACAGTTTTTTAAAAAACCCCTCGGTTTCATCCCTACTGTCTCCGATGGCCATGTTCAAAGTCGAACTTTGCAACACCTGGTTCATTATCAAATGCAAACCCTGAAGGGAGCTAACTGAATGAATCCATATACTCTTTGTTCTATGCAATCAACCTGTGATCTTCCAGAGGATTATTAACAACATGCTGTCTGTCTGGAATAGCCATCTGTGTTAATGATGATGTAATATATTTTACCAGCACCACCTTACGTAACCACTTCCTTTGAATCATTTTGGTTAAACCACAGCCACACTCTGTTCAGTTTAGATTGTAGTCCAAAGATTCTCTACATGAGTACTGAGTTGGTAGGACATTTTGTTTCTTGGCAAGGGCTCTAAATGCTAGACATAAATCTCACCACTGTCCAGACTAGGAAACATTCTGGAAAACCCAGGCTACCCAGACTTCCGCAGTTAGTGGCACCATTAGAACTTTATATCTCACTTCCTTACCTCAATTGCTCCTCAAAGAACCAATGCTTTTCAGCTACCTCAAATCTTTTCAGATCCTTTAGTATTACTCTAGTGCTGAGCCTCTGATCCCAGAGGTATCTTTAGTTTGGTCATCCTCAGTTTTATAGTCTCTTAATGACCAACTTTCAATGCATGATATAATTTATCACACTGTCACTCTCAGCAGTATGGGTTCTATTCCCTGTCTGCTCTTATCTCTAGTCCAAGATAAGGATGACATTTATTGAGATCTGAGTAGATCAAACTGATCTCTTTATCATTCTCAGCAAACAAATATTTTTCTTCCCCTCCTTTTTCATGCAGTAGACTCTTATGTTACTTCAAGTCTCTGTTAAGGGCATCTCTTTGGCTCCTTCAATGTTAGCCTAAGCCTAGGGATAATTAAAAGAGGTATTTGTGCTCCTGTAGTGCTGTTTATTCTTCTATTATAGCCCATGGTACCTTGTGGATTATTGATTTGTCTTTTTACCCTTTGAGGACAGTAGTTGTCTAATTCTTCTTTTGAATCCTCATAACTTAACACAGTTCCAGGGTTATATTATGTACTCAGTTGATGTTTAATTATTGCTTCATTGTGTAATGATTATTTATATATCATAATAGTTCTAAAAATTTGAAAAACACTAAATTCATTCAATTTCCTTTAATGAGTATTTGTTATTAAAAAAAAAGAGGTATAAAGTCCTGTTCCCAAGTCCAAACCTCTTATTAACTTAAACCTTGAGTTTTTTGAATTACCCACTTGGAAGTAATTCTTTTTATACCTGAAAAATGGATTTATTGAAATGTTTGAGATAAAAATATGTATTGCAAGAAACATAAGACAAACATTTCAAGAGTACAAAATTAGTTGTAGAAATAACATAATTTTCTGGTAAACCCACATTGTATTATAAATGTGCAAACCTTTTTGATACAAAAGTTTTGGTTTTCTTATTATTTTTTTTTAATACTGAGCGCCCATTTTTATTTATCCATTTCCCATTGAGAGGTAACTCCTTGCATGCATTTTATCTATCCATTATTCAAGGTTCAATCTTCTCAAGGGGATAACAGCTCACCACTCTGAGATTTGAACTGTAATTAATCCAGTGGCAAGGATTTTCTCTCATGGATTCCAGAGTTAGCCAGATATTTTAATGCAAGATGTAAAAGCCTGTAAGGTGTTACATTTCCCTCAGATTCTATCCCACAGGAGGCTAAACCCACAATTTCCCTCCTGTTTCTCATTCAGAAAAAAAAAAATACTATATTTGCATTCAGAATTGTTCAGTGATTGCTTTTTTGTGTTGGTAGTTCATTTCTTCACGTCAACTTGGCTCTCATATTTTTCCTTTAAGATCAGGTTGTTGATTTCGGGCTTTGTAAACTTTGTTGTCTGGTGTCTGGATTTTCACTGAGGACGATCTTCCCTTGATCGTCTTCTAGATCCTGATTAGGAAGAAGGGAGAGCATATATATTGTAAATGTGATGAAACTATAGTGTTTAAGCATATGATATTTTATGCATAATTATATCTATAAAAGACCATCATTTCTTATTATAATAAATATTAGATTATGTTTTCTTAATAATATATTCTGGTTATGATGATGAAACCAAGTCCTCTTTTGATCAAAGGTATATGAAAATAATAATTTAAAGTGATGATTTCAGTTCCTTAGAAAATTTGGATGAATTTGCATGTTTAGAAGAAATCTGTGATAAAGCCTTCAGTTAAAAATTATGTGTACAACCTAAATGTCCTGCATTAGATGAATGGATAAACAAGATGTGGTACATATATACAATGGAATATTACTCAGCCGTAAAAAGGAACAAAACTGGGTCATTTGTAGAGATGTGGATGGACCTAGAGTCTGTCATACAGAGTAAACTAAGCCCGAAAGAGAAAAACAAATATTGTATATTAATGCATATATGTGGAATCTAGAAAAATCTTACAGATGAACCTATTTCTAGGGCAGGAATAGAGATGTAGACATAGAGAATGGACATGTGGACACGGGGCGGGGAAGGGGAATGAGGGGCTAATTGGGAGATTAAGTTTGACATAAATACACTACCATTTGTAAAATAGCTAGTGGGAACCTGCTTTATAGCACAGGGAGCTCAGCTTGGTGCTCTGTGATGACCTAGTTGGGTGGATGGGGGGGCTGGGAGGGAGGTCCAAGAGGGAGGGGATATAGGTATACATTTAGCTGATTCACTTCATTGTACAGCAGAAACTAACGCAACATTGTAAAGCAATTTTACTCCAATAAAAAAAAATTATGTGTACCATTGAGTCTTTAGTTTCAAATGTCTAGATTGGACTGAGTTAAAATCAGATATGCCTATAATGCATTTATAAGCCTTCAACTTCTTTTGACTATTAGTATATAATTATCTTAGAAATTCCAAACATGTAATTATTTTAAGTTCCACAAGGAAAATCTTTGAGTTTTGAATGCATCAGAATGTAAGGTAACCTATGTGGAAGATTAGAAAATGCACATAAATAAAGTTATAAAGAAAATTATAGTGGATGGGTGATATATACATGTATATAACCTACACATTATATCAAAATTTTGTACATACCTATATTAATAATTTTCTATATGTGTACAGTAGATACAGTTTTGAATTTATTTTTGTCTCAAACTGTAGCCTCATTTTAAATAATAATAAATAATAGTTTCACAGAGTTCAGGTCTACCTGCTACCTATTTTTGCTCAACTCTGGTATTCAAGGGTTTCTTTTCAAATTAATTCTACTTGAGTCTACCTCAGTGGTTCAGTATGTCTAGCACTTTACATGAGTATAATTGCCTTTCTTTTAACATTTGTTTTTCTTAAATTTTATTAATAGTGAAAGATTTATTTTCTGATTCATATCATCAAAATACTTTGCTCAAAATGATATATTACAATACTCTTCTTTTGTTTGTCTTAATATAACAAAAGGTTTGTCATATATGCACATTACCATAGTCAATATATTTACCTTGAATTCTTTTGTTGGCTTGTATCTTCCTCACAGGTGTGTCTGAAATTAAATAGCTTTAGTTAAAAATACTTTGGAATTATGGCTAATATGAGACAGGAAACCATAGTTGAGCAGAAGAGTATAAAGTTTTAAATAAACATCATGTAAACACGTAGATTTCTTTTGGAGTAGTGAGACTTTTGCACTGGCAACAAACAGACATTTGTTTTCCATATATCATAATGAATGTTTACTATTTTCAAAACATATTGTTTTATTATGGCATGTAGCACCCCAGATGATGTTCCATTTTTGCATCGAGTGACTTACATGACTTTTTCACCCTTTTTATGAAAAGCATCACTTTATGATGAAAGGATGTCTAGCATTTTATAAAGTTTAGCAGAAGTATCTTCCCAGAGATACCCACTCATTTTTTCCAGTCATTCCTATTTGTGATGTATCAGACTTCTGCCTCTGTAAAATTCTCATTGTAAATTAATCTATGATCAACTTATAATACATGAGGACAACAAAATATCATAACTCTAGAAATATACCAGTAAGCAATTCAGGAAGTGTGTGCCAATATACTCCCAAATTTAATTCCAATCCTACAAGACCATTTAAAAGTTAAGTAGCTAAAAAATAATAAAATCTTTCTTATTTTAGAATTTTAAGTGTCTCATAACAATGCAGTTTTTTGTCGTTATAGTTGCAAAATACTTCCCAATTACTCATTTTTCTTTTAACTCATTGACAAGACCACTTGGTCAACCTAAATTCACATTTTCACTCTGTCGTTGGACATTTGAGATCAATGAATAAGTGTGGTCCCTATAGCGACTTTGTTTCTGTGCTTACCTTCTTTATTTTTTCTCCAAGTTTTGACTTCTTGATTTTTATATATCATCTATACTCAACAATGAAGTCAAAATTTTTGTTTTATATATATATTCAATTCTCTGAAAGCCCATAAAAAATAAGACATGAGACTATCACCAACAGTATTTTGGGCTGTATAATATCAAATTTAGAAAAAAGGGAAAGAAACATTAAGCATTTTTTGAAGAATTCTGTTTCTGTCTACATAGCACATTTCCAACATGTCTTTTTTCCCCCCAGAATATAAGATACATAACCATTTATCACACTATATTAATACTATAATAAAATACAGAACTATAGAAAGCCTCATTAGATTGGATAGTGAGGGAAAGTTTATGTGGGATAGAAAAGTCTGAATTATGGAATATGCTCCAGTTGATATATTTTTCTTAACTTCAGGTTTACTTGATCACAAAAAAATGGCTTATAAAATTGCCATGAAAAGATGGATCCAGTCTTTAAGCAGTGAATAAAAGCATTGTTTAGAATGAACTTATTAAATTCCAAAGAGCACTTATTATGCAATTTAAAACAAGGTTTCGACATTACCTTTCAAAACAAGCACTTACACTCAGATTTTCTTTTTTAAATTTGGCAGCATCCAATTAATATATATCCAATTAACTAACTTGTTAACTTATTAATATTTAGCTACGATAAAATCAAAATAAGAAGTGTTCATTGTGGCAAACAAACATCTCTGGAAGAAAAGCTTGATTAAAGTGCAGAAAACCAGATTTGCTCTCAGTGGCTCTCTGCCATCTCAAACTGAATGACACTTGTATTAGGTCGTGTTTAGAGAAGCTAAATGTGGCAAGATAAATCAATCATTGAACAATCCCACAAAAATGCTCCTCTCCACCACGTTTCCTGAAACATACAAAATGCTTCAGCTCACTTATTTGCAAGATTTTTGCATTTTTACATGGCTATGACTTTGGAAATTTAGAGTGTAAAATATTACTTTGTTGACCATGTTAACGTTAATTGACCGTAATCCTGATAGTAGCTAACATCACTGAGAGTTTATATGCACTGAACGTTATTCCAAGTGCTTTTCATATATTGATTCACTTATATGTAGGTAACATTACTATCCCCACTTTTCAGATTAAGAAAGCAAGGCAGAAAAGCATCAATTTATAATACAAGTTAGTTCAAGTTGGAACCCAGATTGGAAGCCAGATCTACAACCTGATCCTCTGTTCTCTACAGAAGCCATAAATCTTTACACGTTATACAGTCAGATTTGTCAAAACCTTCCCAGATAACTTTTTGTTGTTGTTCCTTTCTCCATAGCCTACTACTTTGCTGTTCTCCCTTAATTACTTTAGTAGTTTCAGTAAATGTAGTTCTATCTAAGACAAGAGTGAAAAACTCTACACATTTTATGAGAAGAAGTTTTAGTTAAGGGGTCTGAAGTGTTTCAATGACATCATATTAGTACCAAACTGACCACTTAGCCATGTTAATAAGCATGACCTAAATGATTGAGGAATACACTCAGTTCATCAAAATGTACTATATGTACCACAGTATGAGCAGTTCAGATAGAAAACTCCAAGCTTTGAGATGAAGACCACATTTACCTATAGATCAATTATCAATACTCTGAAAGAAAAAAAAAGCCAGTCTTGCATGACATAATCTTTATTTACACCAGCTTCTTTGTAAATCGGTGTCTCTTGGGATCTAGACAAGAGACACTTGTTATTCAGTGTTGACCCAATGGTTTTACAGGGCTGGAAGAAAGAAAACTAGCATTTCCACTTAGTGTCCAGATATTAGTAACTATACTGCTTATATTGTCTTTCTTATGAGAAAAAAAAAAAAAACCTTGGAAATGTTTTGATAAAAACTTATGTTGTGACATTGACAAAACCAACGCATTATGAATATGTGGAGAAACCAAATACTGGGAACTAAAGGAATCAACCTTTGGGATGAACATAAACCAGAGTTAAAGAAGGATTCCATTAACAAAAATTAGAGTATCTTATTCTTGTAACAGGTATTATCTTCTCTTGGCTGAAGTTAGTCTTCAGCACTTAGTTCGTTGTTTATAATGTACTTGTTAATGGGGGCTTATTGAAGGGGAGGAAAACATACTTACCGAAGTTTAAGCCTAAATAAATTAAAGCAATATATACAAGTGCAGTTACTAATTGGTTCATTCTCTACAAAGCACTGCCATTCTACAAAGCCGCTTACTATGGCAAGGACTGAAAAAAAAAAAGAATTCAACTTAATTTTCATGTCTTCACCTCTTCCCTCAAATCCCGACCTTTTTCTAGTACAGTGTTAAGCATTTAGGGGTAGATGAGTAAATTCTGTATTAGATCTCACAGGAAACTGGTTCTGTTGTGGCTTTGGGACTGTCACATATTCCCTGCAGTCTGAAAGGAAATCTTGTATTTTTCAGACACAAATTTTTCTATTGAGGGGAAATTCAATCATTGGTTCAATAAAAATTATTTATTTTGACTATCACTGAACAGTATCAATACTATGTAAGAGATTCTACCTATATAAAAGTAAAGAATAAGGAAACAATAATTACCAAAAATATACATGGTCCCAAGAGAATTTACAACTTCTTGGACATAGTACTACAATTTAAAAAATTTTAAGCATAAAACCCATTGGGACCATACTTTGGATAAACATTAAACTTCAATTTAGTGTTTCTCAATTCACAGTATATTTCAAAGAGCATATTTGATTTTTCTAAATAATTTAAATACTTGTTTCTCTAAAACAATTTCTTACCTTAAATTCTTTTATTGTTAAGAAAATGAACTAGAAATTAATTTATTCAAATACCAATTACCCAAATTATACTTTATTAACATTTACTATTTCCTTGAGTAATTACCATTGAGAGTTTGTATAAGATTTTGAATTCTTTGTTTTCTTCTTTCCTTTTAAAAGTAGGTCCTTTTAACGCCATAGGCAGAGAACATTCCGTATTTTAAATATTAAAATTAATTTCATATGCAAAATAATTTACAGCTCCAGGTATAGATTATCACTCAAACTGTTAGAAGAAACAGATAACCCATTCCCAAGTATGTAGTTTTGGAAAATAAAAATACTAAATGCAATTTTTTTTGCTAGATCTATGCACTTAAAAAATTCATAAACATGCCTCTTATTATTGTTGTGGGTGCAGTGAATACATTTTTTAAAATATAAAAAGTATTTCAATTTGGGCTTCTTTAAATAACTACCAATTTTTAAAGTATCCCCCTTTCACATACTAAAAATATTTTTACAGTTGTCTGTATTAAAGCAAAAAAATATTCACTGCTCCCCACTGAACTTTTTAAAGACTGTTTAAACTAGGAACTCTTTCTTTATAACACTTACTATAACCACCATTGACCCAATCAGTCTGTTAAGACAGACATGATGTTGTCTTTTTTAACCTAACTAAAAAAAAAACAAAACAAAACCTGAATGCTCAGTCTTTAAAAAGTTGAAAATCTCAGTTATCAGTACCTGTTAAGTGGGTTAGTTGTTTCCCTTTTACTAACCTCCCTGAAGCAGTCTTTTAATTTCTTCATCTTCAAATAAATGACCATCACCACCTTCAATGAATTTGGTGACCTTGGTGACCTCTGAGAGGATACATGTTTATAGCAGAAATTGGTTTATATAATAAAAAGGCAGGAGACATGATGTGATATATAATGGCATCTGCCCAACAATGAATTCCAGACCAACACTTGGTTCTTTCTTGGTTTTTAGTGTTACTTTTTGATAAACCAATTTTCTTACAAAGTTGTTGAACACTATATAGCAAATATAGAACAAAACAATCAATATGACTGTCATTTGAGTTTCATTCCCTATCTTTGGACTTTTTTCTTGTGTTGGTATGGAACTAGAACAAAGGAATGAGACAGAGTAGAAAGTGTAAGAGTCTTCAAAGATTATTTTAGACTTTGATATAGATAGCTTAAAGAAATCCACATTCTTATTCTTCTAGACATACTGACCTTCTTGCAACAATTTCTTCAGAGTTTCGTCTGTTTCTCCACCACTAGTTGAAATTCTAGTGTATTTTATTTCAGGACCTAAAGGAAAGACAAAAAAAAAAAAAAAGGATCTGAAACAAGGCTGGGCAAACTTCCTCTGTAAGGGTCACATAGAAAGTAATTTAGACTTTATGGGTCTTGTGGTCTGTGTTGCAGCTATTTAACTTTGTCCTTCAGAGTGCAAATAGCCATAGACACTGTATAAATGAATGGTCACACTATGTTCCAATAAAACTTTATTTACATAAGTAGGTGGCATGGGCCATATTTGCTGACTGCTTGTTTAAACATGGACTGCCAGGGAATTCCCAAAGACTTAAAAAAATAGCTGAATTCAGAATTTTAGGCTAATTCACTAATGGGAGACTGATAGAGGTTTCCTGAAATTATTGATCAGTTGTTCTATACAAACTTGCATATTATTTTGGTGTGTAGATGTGTATGTGTAGACCTTAAGATTAAAGGAAAATCGAAGGAGGGAATGGTTTTTTTCTAGGATTTAGTAACTCATTAATAAATAGCAAAGTGAAGATAGTGTATTATACACATGCATATTCATAATAAAGACACATGCTTATAGATTTGTCCCAAATTTTCCAATTCAGAGGAAAACATAGATTACATATTTAGGATTAGTATTATTTCTACCAAAAAAGAAATAAAGTAACTTCAGTAACCACTAAGAAAATGACTTAGTTTCTTTAATGATCCTTGTAGAGATATTTTAGGATTAAATGATTTGCTCTTTATAATCCAGGCATAGTTCATATACAGAGTTAAAAATTACCTGTAATGATTCGTTCTTCTCTTGTCTCTTTTTCAGTTATTTCTACAGGCACTCCATCAATGATTTTGGTGTATTTTTTAATAATTGGCTCTGAAATAGGGGAAGAAAATGCATTTGATTTATCCCCTTATGGCATCTAAATGGCCATAAGCTAGACATTTTAATGATTAAATGTATTTCTCACAGCAATGCCATTTAGAATTCAATCATAATAATTTTGGGGACGTATCTCAAATAAATTCATATAACAAAGGTCTAAAAGGTAGTGGTTATGTCCTGAATCTTGGGTAAGGGAGAGAGCCAACTAGCAAGCTAACACTCCATGTCATATTTGTCTCTTGACTGTGGAATGAGTGTTCAGGGAGAATCCAGGGAATTATACATCATTAGAATGGGAACCTTATAAGTCCTAGCAGTGACTTATTAGTCAGTCTTATAGAATGGCCACTCTTTCTTCTAAGTACAATGTGTTCTTTTGTATTGACATGATTGTTTTCATTATATTTCATAATCATCCTTGCATATGCAGAGTAATGACAGTTTTGTTGGAACTGGTGAGTTAATGGTTAAATCAATTCCAGCTATATCCATTAAAAGGTAAACTATGTTTTAATTGATCAGCTAATAAGAATCTGTAACTGAGAAAAGTTTTCCCACAATTTATATAAAACAAAAGTCCAAGGGCTTCCCTGGTGGCGCAGTGGTTGAGAGTCCGCCTGCCGATGCAGGGGACACGGGTTCGTGCCCCGGTTCGGGAAGATCCCACATGCTGTGGAGCGGCTGGGCCCGTGAGCCATGGCCGCTGAGCCTGGCGTCCGGAGCCTGTGCTCCACAAGGGGAGAGGCCACAACAGTGAGAGGCCCACATACAGCCAAAAAAAAAAAAAAAAGTCCAAGAGAAAACCTCAGATATTCAATATATTTAAACCAGCACTGTTTGAAAATGTTCACAGTAGGCTACAGGAAACGCACCTCCATGGATCACTTCAGTTACTGTTTCACCTTCTTTAATCAGTCTGAATTCAGGTTCACCTTCAATTTTGACCTTTGTTATTGTGGGTCCTAAGGCATTGTTTTAGGAGACAAATTATCATGTTAATGTAGTCCTTTAAATTTACCAGAACAGGAAATTTATTTCAACATTTGGTGTTGCTCAAATTTCAAAGTGGTTTCAGGCTTTATGAAATCGGTTATAAACAGTTCCCATTGTCCTCAAATTAAGCAGTGTTTATGAGAACAAATGACTCAATCTATCAGTGTGCTACTAAAATAACTTTCATCTGCTTTAGCATTTAAATTGATGTTTAATTGATCCATTTATTCATAGTTGTAAAGTATGATCATGCAAAATATTATATGTGACTATACATTGTGAATCATACAGTATGTACAAATTTGAGTTGCTCTAATGATAACTAGTGTAGATCTTACTTTACCATACTGATATTGTCTATTACTTTCTTTTCTTGTTAAATTTTTAATTTAATTTTTAATCAGTCAATATCTTACATTTTTTATCTAATGGGCATAAGACTGAACATCAAAAAAGCCCAACTTTATGCCTACCTTTAAAATACAAAATTCAGGTTATATGAGAAAATAGATTTGAGTACTTACCTTCTATATGTGAATGATGCATATATTTACTAATCAATAGTTAAACAGTCCTTCAAATGCAAAAGTCAAGTGTTGCATTTGACTTGCAAAATGATTTTGCTCCCAGAGAAAATCATTTTGAATGTTAGGAAGCAGATTACTACATTAATTAATTAATTAATTAATTACTACATTAATCAAGACTGTTTCTTAGAGAAGTTCAGTACATTTAACTCATACTGTGACACCCTTCAACAGTTGAATATAACTATATTTTTATCTTTGAGAGGGTTTATTTGTTTGTTCAGAAATTGTCAATGTACACCATTACCCAGAATTATATAGTCTAGGACAATCTAAAATAATGAAAACAAGAGTACAGTTCATTCAAACAGTAAGTATTTCGCACCATAATATTTGACCTATGTGGTCAAGGGACACTGAGTATCAAAATGTAAGGCCAAGTTTTTAAGGTGTGGAAACTTCAAAAGGAAAGAACAGCTAAGGAGTTTAAGAACAGGAAATGAGTTAATAAAATATCCCAATAGACATTTCTTTAGAAGAGCCTCAACTGGAATTTCAGAAACATCATCTATCCTTAAATTCTATGAAGGCAGGGATTTACTACCAAAAAAATTTTTTTTCATATTTATTCCTGGCAGGCACCTACGAGAGTACACAGCGCAATACGTGCTCAATGTGTATTCAGTTGATTTATTCTTACTTCTAAAATTTGGTTAGGTAATGTTTGTAAGAAACATCTTAAAATTGTGTCTTGGGGTCTAATTTATTTAGTAAGAATTCAAGAGTTATCGATGAATCAGCAAAAGTTCAAACAGTGAGAAGGAAATGCCAATAGTAATTCTAGAGCTGGACAATTGTAAATGGCTGCCAAGGTAAATATTTGTCTCCCTCATTACGTTGCACAAAGTAAAACTTCCAAGTTTTTTAACTGGAGAGTTGTTAATGCATAGGTGAGTTGACCCCATTTTTCATCTTAGTTCCCTTCATAGGAAAAACTCAAGTAGAGCTGATGCTTCATTGTGTTCCTAATTGAAGAAAAGTAATACAATAGAATCGTGCTCACAAAATTTGGGAAGATAAATGGGTTGAATGAAGAAGCTTGAAAGAAAAGAGAAGAATCTTTGAAAATAAAAATAGTACATGTGAATGATTTTTACTATAGAAGCTGTGTACAAGTGATTATACAAAATTTTAGGGAATCTAATTTTTAAAAAAGTACAAGAATCTAAAAATCAAGGATCATTTTATCATTTTTCGTTAAAATGATCTAGAAACATTTTCTCAACAAAAATTTCTGAGATTTAACTTCTTAAATCATCAAATTCTCTTCATCACTATATAAGAGCAATCAAATACTCAAATGACAATATGTATAGTATGTTTTTTAAAAAAGCACAGATTCTAAATACCTCAATTTTAAGTCTCAAGAATGTATAAAAATATAGACAACTAACTAGCTAGGAAATACACTTTTACATGCATACTTCCAATGTCTAAGTTTTAAGTAATGACTCACTTTTTGAGGAATCAAAATTATTCAAGAAGTTGCCATCTCAATTCGTAAAATGAGAATACCCAAATCAAAGATAATTACAATAATAGTTTTCTTGAGATTCAACTGAGGATATCATCTATTCCTTTTTTAGAAGACTGTTTCTATTCTTCTTACAGAATAATTAAGAAAACCTGGTCTTTCTTCTGTGGCCAGTCACCACATTAAGATTCTTAGACATGGAAATATTTCTTAAGTTCTGATCCTTTGGGAGTAATTAAAATATGTGAAGTGAAGGGGGCATCAGAGTTGCTGGAGTTGGCTAACATACACAGTAGGGGGAGAGAGAAAAATAACTTTATTTAATGTTCTAATCTGAAACATCAGGAGATAAGTATATATGTAAGTATATATGTCTATTTAATGTGTTATATATGTATACATGTAAGAATATGTAATGTATATTATATATAGACACACATTCAGGGCTGGAATTAAGGATTCTAAGGTTTGACTCAACTTCACCAACTACTATTTCCTTTGTTTCTCGTGGTTTAATTTAAAAATATATCATGTGTGGATGTACATTTTAAAAGCTTTCTTCAGTATACAGCTTCTGTGCTCTCTTAGGTTGTTGAATCAAAAATGCCTGCACTTTTTGGAACACCTCGCAACAGTATAAAAGAGATTTATGTGGGGAGACTGGAAACAAAACTGTAAAGAGTATACTCTCTAAAAGAGTCTAGGTGCAGAAAAAATAGCTTAGGATTTATTTGTATAGTGAGTATCTGGGTACTAGTGCTAATGCAATGGTAAATTAAGTTCAAATGAAATCAAATACAAGCAAATGTACTGAAAGTATTAGGAATGCACCATCTACTCTGCTAAATAACTTGCATTCCGCATTCTGCTGTTAAATGAGCATGCCATTGATATAGAAATATTTAGCATGTTAGTTTCAAAAAGGATGTAGATACATTCATAGAAATCAGTCTATTATATGGATTTTTAAGGAACCATGTATAACATTGATTTTTACCTTCCGTTTTGATAATAGGCTGAAGACTGCCTTCAATCACTTTAATTTTTGGTTCCAAAACTTTGGTTATAATTTTAGTTGCTGAAAGTATAGAAAGTGGAACATAAATGATGTTTACATAAAAACAACCTGAACGAAATTGTCTCTTTTTTTCTGGTCTTTGTTGGGTACTGAGGTATCAGATGTGGTAATATGTTCAGGCAGTCAGATACAGGAAATATTCATGGTAATTATCTAGTATCTTCTCATGTCCAGATGATGAACTCTGAAGTCCAGTGACTTGGATTTGTTCCAGTGAAATATATACTTGCTAAGTGAGGAATTCTATCTAGAAATCTATCATTTTGAACTGCACCACTAAAGCTCTTTACCTTCTTTTGTACTTCTTGAAAATATTGGCTGCATAGCAACAAAGACAAACATGATTAATTTCATGCAATTCATAATATCTTAAATTGCATTGTTGGATTCTTTCTCAATTAGAAGAAGACATTGAAAGAAAAAGACTCGAAGTATTTTTCATGCATTTGATAACAGTGATACAGAAAGGAAAATACAAAAATAGTTCAAATACTTAAATGTAAAAGTGGATTCCAGCCAGACAGACATGAGCTCTATGCAACAAATATGATATGATCATGTATTTAAATATTTAAGTTATAGGCTAAAATGGCTTTAATTTTCAGTTTTATCATCATCATTTTTATACTGAAAGCTATGTATTTTGAATGTATGTCGTCCATCCAACTGAAATAATAATAATGTGCAAAATATATTTCAGATAGCAGCCAACTATTTGGTTGGCTCTTGGTTGTATAGATTAACTGGAAGTGTGCCTCTGGAGCCAGATACCAGAGCTACTACTGGCTCTTTATCATTTCTAATTAGAGCCTTAAAAGATGGATTCATTAGATAAAGCACTAAAGCTATCTGTGCAATCATAACAGACTGTGTTGAAACATTAGAGGTGAGATATTAGCACAGTCTGGGTTTCTGTCACATCCTCACTTCAGGTTTCTGAGATGTTTATCTGTGTCAACTCTTTGAATTAATATGGATTCTAGAGCTTAACTGTGACTGTGTCTCGGTTATTTCAGATTTTACATATTGAGATCTCAAATTATGAAGCTAAAATATGTCAAATCTTTGTGTCCAATTACTGATTCCACAGGTGGCCTGGCCACAGAGGAACCTTCCCATGAAGGTCAAATTCACAGAGGTCTCTGCTGCTACTATCAGAATGGGTTAATTACTTTTAGCTTAAATTTTCACTTCATGTTAAGGAACTTGAAGTTTAGAATGTTTATTGGGGTCCTAGTTTTGTTTCAGTCTTGCTTTTCTGAACACTTAAGTAGTTTTGACAGATCACGGGCTGAGGATTAAATACTGATTTTCTTCCTCTCCACCTCAAATGTCATATATTTGACAACACATACTAAAGAGCATTTTCCCCCCTTACAATTGAAAATGTATGGTATTTGGGGGACAAGAATAATACATAGTAAGAAAATTAAAATTTTAGAGACAAGTCAATAAAGGAACATGAAAATGGAATCTTTGGTTTAATTAGTCTCAACCTCTGTTTGAACTATGCTTCCAAATAACAGCATACATGGAGAAGAGTTAAAGAAATATTCCACATCAGCATGTAAATCTCAGAGCTCTTTCAAGAGCTGTGAGTAGGTAGGTAAGATTCATTAGACTTGCATAATTTCATAAACTGTAGCTTGTTCTCTGTGAGAACAATTTAAGTAGAGGAAAATAAAGGAATTATAATATTTTGGCTCAATGTAAGCAAAATATTGCATTGACATATAAAAGGTAGTGGACCTCTCATGGATAAAGTAGAAAAGGTAAAGAAATGTAGTGCAGATATACATTTTTAGTGGAGGAAGATGACATAGCACTTCTGATGAATAGAGCCCATAAGCATTCTTTCATTTTTTATAAAATATATCTTTAATAAGATTGTATACTTCCATACTGGAATTTAAACCATGTTGAATTATAAGTATTCCAACTAAGTCATTGAAACAGTGCTGAGCTGGCCTGATACTAGGGTTGTTTATGTTATTATTACATAATTAAAATCAGTAAGAACAGCAGACCTTTTGTTTTGCTCCTTACATCATCTTTACTCCTTTTCCATATCTAGTGTAAATATTAAGGAAAATTTTCTTAATTAAATAACAGGATGCTCATGGTATAAAATAGAATAATTCTTGCCAAGATAAATGTGAGAATTGAAGCAATGCTTTAGCTACTGATGCATTTTGAGTGTTGGATTGTAGAGTCAAAACAAAATGGAAAGAATTTCTGCTTTGAAAGTTGTAACGGAAGAGAGGAAAAAAGACAAAGGAGGAAAAAGCCACATTGAATATGAAATACTATGAGTTACATTTATGAAAATGAAATACCTTTGCCATTGTTAAGAAGTAGAGGTTTAATTTTGATAATCTGGTAGAGTCAGGAATAAAAGAACCTTGGAATCTAGAAACTCTAGGTTTATCACCTGACAATTTTTTTGTTCCTTCATCCAATTTTGAATGGGGAAGAGTTTTTGAACCACCAGCCCATAAATATTAGACTTCTCTGACAGCCTGCCCTTAGCTGGCTGAGGTCTTGAGAGTGGAATGAGCTACAAATCTTTCAGCAATGTTATTTCTGTGTCCACATATTTGAATTTTCAGATAGCTCTCAAGTGCCTTTTAGCTAGCTCTCCTGTTTGTATGTTTGTGTGTCTTTTTTCCCCTGCGTCTTTGCCATGCTAGCAATTATATCTATATCAAGCTAGCAGATGAGTGAGGAAGTGGTTCATTGGAGTTGAAGGGTATAGTCAAGGCTGAGAGGTCTCATCCAGACCTCAAGCCCTGTTTCAAGTGAGATGAGATTTGCCATTGTTTGGAATTCTAAATACCAGATTATCAATCATCTCAGTAAACACAAAGAAAATTATTGGGTTTTCTTTTTTTTTTTTACGTCTTGCCACATATGTGACAAATATTCATTATGTACTTACTGTAGACAGTTATGGGGATTTCTTTGAAGGTGCTACCACGAACAAACTGAAAATAAACATTATATTTAGTAACATGAAATGTAGTAGTTGTATTAACAAAATCTTGGCACCATGATTTTTAGTTTTCACTGAAGTAAAGACAGTGAAGCTATCATTATATTTAGTAAAAATGAAGGCTTCATATAAATCATCTTCCAATTTCCTGCTGTTGGGCAACATGGCATAAAATGGTTGGATTTGTTACTCAGAGTTTTAAAAATTATAGAATAGTGAATCCCAAATTAAAAGTTCATTAAATAATACTTCCTATGCTGTCTGGTGCTTTAACCGTACCAATATTCAACCCAATATTTATCCTAGAATATTCCTTTACCTTTAACTATTGTGATTGGTGACAATTTCTTATAAGCAAATATTTTATCTTTCCCTTATATTCTGTAGCAAAAATATTTGATAATAGAAAAATTATAGCTTTTTATCTACATGTCTTATCTTCCCTGCTGGACTGTAAACTTTTTGAATAAAGGGCCATATCTGATTCAACTTAATATTTCTCATAATACTTAACATTCTGCTTGGCCCCAAGTAGCTTTTATTAAATCCTCCTTAAATAAAACCATGAAGAAATGATGCCAGTGTACCATTATAATCAACAAAGAGCAATGCAATCCCAGTGTACATCTACTTATTAATGTATACATTTCTAGTTTCTTATGTTAAACCTGCAGTGTCTGTTAAACACATTAGAAACATGCAATAACATCTGTACCTTAATTTGGATGTATTTGATCAGTTTATTAAGTATTTCCAGCAGCTGATCATTTCCAACAGGTGTGTCTGTGAAGAGGGATATTAAATGAATATTGTAGGAATGGATGAAATAAAAATCTAGGTTTCTATTGAAAAAGAGTTATGTTTTCATTAATCAGTTCAATAATTACCAACCTGCTGGATAGAGGAGTTTATCTACAACATGAATGACACCATTTGTTGTCATGATGTCAGATTCTTTTGATTTCAATTCATTTACCAGAAGTGTATCATTCACCTATTAAAACAGGGGATAATGTCAATGGGAAATTTAATGAAATAAGAACATTAGGATAATTGAATAATAGATGAACACTCTCATAGATTCATACTAGAGAACTTACTCCTTTCAGATAGATTTTGCTTCCTTGTGTGGTCTTTAAAATGTTAGTAACACCAGGTTCAAATCCCTTTCCAATGAAAACTCCTGGTGTCAGGTGATAAAGGATGATGTTTTGAAGAGCATTTTTGTCCCCTAGGGGGAAAATATATATTTATTTAATAACATGTTATATATTTTGACATTTTGATATTATGAGGACGAAGGAGAAAAATATTTCTTTGTCTTTATTTTTTCCACACTGTAATTTCTCATAATGTCATTGTTCTCTCAATGTGATATCAATGCTATGTCAAAACATGCAGTCCCTTCAATAAGTTCAATCAAAATATTATCCAACTTACTGGGAGAAAAAAGTCAAATTATTTTTGAAATTGTAACTATTTCTTTCTTTGTCACCTAGTTGTGTGCCCTTTAATAGAGACAACATAAGTGAACATCTAGTCCAACAACATTACAGTAAGCAGTTAATTGAGAACATTTATGAGTGACCCTCTAATTATTCCAAATGGAATTAAAGGAGACGAAGGCTAGTCATGAATAGGAAAGAGGGAACACTTTGGGGGCTGATATCTGGACAGGAACGCTCGAGGAAGAAATGAGATCCTGAAATCAAGGGGCAAATATATCTGGTGTTCACTTCTACTCACGAATAAGAATTTCCTTTTCTTCATTAGTCATTCCCTTAAAGGCATCGTTGGTTGGTACAAACAAGGTCCAATCTCCAGGCTGTGTCAGGAGCTCTTTCAAGTCTGCAGCTTCAAGTAGGCTGAGGAAGATGCTAAGCAGGAAGGACATATGGACATACGTTTATTTTATTAGATTTAATCTAGGTAAGCCTACCCACCATGCATGAAATAGAGGAGAATCCCTATACGTGGAAGCATGAGAAAATGGTTCATACGTTTTCATATGTTTCAAATGCAATTTACTGTTAAAGGTTTATCATGGGGAAATTATTTAAATATACATATGATTCTTAAATTTCCTAAACTCTGTTTTCCCCCTATAAATCTTGGCGAGGTCACACTTTATTTAATATTCTGCAAAATAGTCTTTGCTAGAATATACTATCGTTTTTAAAAAACTTAATTATAAAAAAATTTACAAGAAGTAGTTCAGTCTATTAGGTTGATTTTTGTTTGTTTGTTTGTTTTCTACCCACCAAATCATATTATGCTGCACCAGGAAGAAAAATAGTGTTAAAAACATATCTTAATTTTAAAAACATATGTATAGACTTTCTATTCTAAATTCTGTTCTCAGCAACACTGAATACCGAATGGATTTTGGAATACTTACTGTGAAACAAAACTATGCCAAAAGCTCTTATTCTCTTGTGGAGGTGAAACTAGTAAGCTTACCTGAAGCGCTTATCTTGTTTCAGTTTTTCATGAAGGGATTTCTCTGCTGGTTTGATGATCTCTCGGAATATGTGAATGGCACCATTTCTTCCTTGCTTGCTTCCTCTCACCATGCATGAATTTTCAATGCAGACAGCCTAGCAAAGAAATAAAGATACAGTTGTCCATTTCCTTACTTGAAATTCCCTACGTAGAAGAAGCTACATAATTGAATTTCTGGATGGGATCTTCTAAGAGGTCACCTGACTTCTAATGTGAGAAAAAACAGTTTCTCTGTTTTTAATATCTTGTACAATCTGACCTCACTTTTTCTATTCAGCTAGGTCTTCCACTACTAGGCAAGCTACCCTATGTATGGGGCAGGTAGTTTTGTCAGTAAATTTAAAAATTCCATATAATTCCACTTCTACATTTCCTGTCATTCCTCTCTAGGTTCTAATCATTCTTACAGACCCTCTTAGTAAACTTTCACCCTTTAACTTTTTAAGACCCTCTTTAACCATAAAGTTTCGTGACTTTACTGCCTCTTGTGATGTTCACAAATATTTAGTATATTATCTTGACTGTAAGACACTATCAATTTTAAGTCAAATTACTGATTAAGTTATAGCATTTCTGAACAATAATATTTATATATGTATCATTTAGAATGTGGAGCATTTTCTGCATCATTTAAAATGTGTGTCTTGGCCTTGTGGAACTATGGTGCACAGCACTGTGTGTCATGTTTAGTTCAAGGTAATGCTTGACTTCCTATGAATTCTTTTTTTTTTTTTCTTTTTGCGGTATGCGGGCCTCTCACTGTTGTGGCCTCTCCCGTTGCGGAGCACAGGCTCCGGATGCGCAGGCCCAGCGGCCATGGCTCACGGGCCCAGCCGCTCCGCGGCATATGGGATCCTCCCAGACCGGGGCACGAACCCGTATCCCCTGCATCGGCAGGCGGACTCTCAACCACTGCGCCACCAGGGAGGCCCGCCCTATGAATTCTTTTTAATTGTAGCTGCAAGGTTGCCTGGACAGAAATTGAACAGCACCACTAGTAGCACTGTAATTCTGATAAGCAATATTTTCTAGAAATTTTCCCTCAGATAAAGCACATTAGAACCACTTACTAGAAATCTTTATGTGCCTATAAAAGTTTATCTTGAAAGCCATTCAAAAGAGATTCGGTGGTTGGATGATGGTCATACATTAAAAGATCATCCTAAATATTGGACTCAATATAAAAATTACCTTGTAAATGGTAAAGTACGGTACTCTATAAAGCAAAAGCTTATTTTAAAGGAGTTTTAGTGATTTATGGAATTGAAATAATGCTTTAGAAAAAGTTATTTATAATGAAACAAGTGCAAATTATCAGAATTATTAATACACAGCACTTTTTTTATACTTTCCTCAAAGTCTTTTCAAACAAGCTATTCAGTTCCCTGATCTTCCTATGAATATTTACTATTAAGACCACATTAATAAAATTCTAAGGAACTTTTGTTACAAGAACAGTCTTTCACAGATGTAGAGAATGGACTTGAGGACACGGGGAGGGGAAGGGTAAGCTGGGACGAAGTGAGAGAGTAGCATTGACATGTATACACTACCAAATGTAAAATAAATAGCTAGTGGGAAGCTGCTGCATGGCACAGGGAGATCAGCTCAGTGCTTTGTGGCCACCTAGAGGGGTGGGATAGGGAGAGTGGGAGGGAGATGCAAGAGGCAGGAGATATGGTGATATATGTATATGTATAGCTGATTCCCTTTGTTATACAGCAGAAACTAATACAACATTGTAAAGGAATTATACTCTAATAAAGATGTTAAAAAAAAAAGAAAAAAGAACAGTCTTTGACAAGGGCACATCATTTGACATTTAGGCCAGTGTGGATATTTTATCTCATTCGGATTCACTTACTGTGCGATACACGAAGACTCTGAGCTGTTTGCCGCCAATGGTCTCTAGTTTTTGTCCATTGTAAAGCTCATTAAGGCCAACTTTTACTTTCAATATGTGATTCTGCAGAATTAATTTAAGAAGACGCTGATCCATGCTCAGAGTATCATCTATAAGTAAATTCATTACAAAAGAGTGTTATTCTGTTTAGAAAGCAATAAAGTTTCTCCTGTAAGAGAAAATCATGAAAATGGGTAATCCCTACCACTATAGATCTTACGGATCCTACACTTATATAGTATGTGAGTTGACTATATGCCAAAAGCTAAGAATTTTGTGCACAAATTAGAAATTCCATGAGCGATTTCATCAAATGACTACAATATGATTCCAAGCAGTCCAAACAATGGGCTTCATCTATGTGAGGGCCACATGGTTTTATGTGGTCACTGACAAAAGTTAAACTCTAAGCCTGGCCAAGATTTTCTCTGAGAATCTGATGTCCATTAGTCACATGAAAAACTACTGATGAATCATTTCTAAATTTATTTTTATTTATGGAGAAAGAGTTGAAGCATGTAACCTCTTAAAGATGGGTTGATGTCAACATGTATGGATATTATTATTACGAAGAGGAAAAACAGCATTTCTAGGAATTTGAATTTTCTTGTTAATAATTTTCTATGTCACAACCTAGTATTTGGAAAAATATTAAAAAGGTGATACTTATTTAGCTTTTAATTGCTAAATTTTGCCTAACAATTTAAATATGTCTTTGTGAAGTCATTTTTTTCTGGAAAAAGTGTCAGGTTGTATTAATCTAAACACAGTCCTTGAATAGCAGCTACTAGGTCAAATAATTGTAATCATAGTTCACATCATAATATGGAAGTGTATCATTTTCTCTTGTTTGTATTTATTTATAATTTGATACCTTACTTTCAAATTCTGAGTTGCAAAATGCACCTACGTATTCCTAAGTATTATTATGTTGGTGTTTAAATAAACAAATCAGATTTATTTTTCTTAAGATCTGTTAATACATCCATTATGTGTGTTGGAAATATGATCAGGTTCACAGAACAACTGAAGACTACTTATCACAAACTTTCACTTCCTGTAGGCTATTATCTATTATAATGAAATGTTTTGAAATGAAGGACATTTTAATAGAGACTACATAATGCTAATGCATTGTATGTGTAGCTGGTAAAGAAACTAATTAACACCTCACAAAATATCTATTATTTCTTAATGCAAACAATCATGGTGAAGAAACAATGTGTGTAGAGGAGGAAAGAGCAGGAATGACAGTGTCCAGTACATACCAGAAAATGCATTATTCATGGGTGCCAGCAAAGTGTATTCTCCATCTGGCCTCAGAGCAGATGCCAAGCCTAATTGGGCCACAAGGTCTGTGAAAGTGGTTTGCTGATTTCCAGCTAGCTCAATAACTTGTTTGGCTGTAAAATAAACCATTACCATTCAAACAATGTCATCATTGTTATTACCATAATCATGAAATTAGTAAATCATTTCTTGGCTATTTTCCATAAGCTATTTGCTGTACTGGCAATGTGACATCCTGCCTTTCCCTAGTAAGAGAGTTCCAGCTTCCCTTTTTTGGGGTTGATGACCAAAGACTTTCAGAAGGACAATATCTTTCTGACTTCTTGCTTTGCAGTTTTCTTGAATTCTTTATTACTTGCCTTATCTCTCTGCTCTTGTGAGTGCCATAGGTCTTTCATTTATCCAAAAGTAACCATTTGGTGTTATATCTTCCCTTCTGTTTTCAAGAAAAACTCTGGCACTGTGATAATCTTTATCAATATTAGGTATTAGAAGTAAGTCAGGCAGAGAAAGACAAATATCATATGATATTGCTTACATGTGGAATCTAAAAAAATGGTACAAATGAACCTATTTACAAAACAGAAATAGAGTCATAGATGTAGAAACCAAACTTACAGTTACCAAGGGGGAAGGGGGGAAGGGATAAATTGGGAGATTGGGATTGACATATACATACTACTATATATAAAATAGATAACTAATAAGAACCTACTGTATAGCACAGGGAGCTCTATTCAGTACTCTGTAATGACCTATATAGGATTAGAATCTAAAAAAGAGTGGATATATGTATAACTGGTTCACTTTGCTATACAGCAGAAACTAACACAACATTTTAAGTCAACTATACCCCAATAAAAATTCATTAAAAAAAAAAAAGAAACTCTGGAAAGCCAGAGGTCAATGCATGGAATGCCCATGACTACACAAGCTGCCTATTTAGTACTCAGCTCATTGTTAATTTTGTGTTTGTGCTTCATATGGCATTCCTTATACTGCACATTTATTTTCCATCTGCCTACTCTTAAGGCATCTAATTGGTAAACGATAGTAGGTAGAACAATATGAAACTGCTGCTCACCAGAATCAGGAATCAGGACCTGATCAATCAAATGGATAACACCATTTTTTGTCACAATATCTTTTTTGTTCACCATTTTGACTCCATTTACTGTTACGCTGTCACCATCACATCCTATCTCAATGGTGTTTCCTTCCAGAGTCTCATATACTGCTCCTCCCATGATAGCCTCGGAACACTGGAGGGTGTTTAAAATGTGGTGCTTCAAGAGAGCTGGAGGACAAAGTACAAAGAGTAAGCTTTCAGATCAAGGAGAATAGCATTTGATCCTTAAAAGATGTGTTTCACTGTGGAACTAAGTATTCCTAAGAAATATAATATATATAAGACCTAAGTATTGACCTAAGGTATCTTACATCAGCTACTCATGACAGAACAGCTCTACAGGCATACTTCATTTCATTGCACTTCACTATTTTGCACTTTGCAGATACTATGTTTTTTGTTTTTTTGTTTTTTTACTATGTTTTTTTGTTTTTTTACAAATTGAAGGTTTGTGGCAACCCTAAAGGCAACATCTAGAAAATAGCCAAAATAAAGATGACTTCTTGAAGGACTTCTGAAGGGATCTGTGCCTAAACTGTCTATATTTGCACCAAAATATCTCATCATAAGTTGGTTAAGCCAATTTGGGGTAGGCTGAGTAAGCGAAATGTGCTAGTCACAATGTAAAATCTAGTTGAAACGAAAAAGGAGACTGGAAAGAAACCAAGTTCTATGTATCAATAGGTAATGACCAAAGAGAACCATGCACTTTTCTCAACTCAACTTTAGTGTAAATTTAGAATTAAAAGCATTGAGCAATATGTATACAGTATTAAAGTTTGATGATCTAATATTTCTTTGCAACACTTTCTAATTCTTTTTAGTGTCTGTTACTTAGTTACTTGAAAGCAGTGCAGAAGAATGTGATCTTTAGGATATGCTGATTATTTAATTGCTTTAATTATTAAATTAATTATTGAATTACTTTGCCTACTCTTTCAAGGATTTTGTTTTTTAAGATTTTTATAGTCCACCTCAGATTAACAGTTTTTCTTTGCCTTTGCTTATCAAAGGTGATAATGCTGGCAGGACTTGATCTCTTTTTCATTTCCTTTCTTGAATTCTGGGAGGCTTCTCTTAGAGAGAGACAGTTAAGTACCTTCCGAAGCCACTTTGTCTCCCATGATCCTTTCTAGAACCCCTCGTGGAAGTTTCTCAAAAGCTTCATTGGTGGGAGCAAAGAGTGTGAAGTGACCATCTCTTCCAAGGGCCTCCAATATATCAGATGTGATGGCAGCTGCCTGAAACACAAATGTGCTTTTTAGAGGCTGGCACATTGCAAATCCAGAAGAAAATTACAATACACTCAGTCTGGGTGGACATCAGGGAGTTGATTATATAGAAAACTATAGAAGTTAGATATAACTCTTGTTAGATCTTTAAAATATTATCTTTTGGCGCAAACAACCATGTCTTTTCAAACTTTCCTCAAACTGTATGTAAGATGGGGAATTTTGCCAATGCTTGTGTGACTGAATAATATACAGCAGTAAACATAATAATTGGTGAATTCATTCTAAATGCACTAAGCACACTACAGTCATGAAACTAATCATTCTCTGTCTATCATGTCCATATAAATATTATTATTTCATATAAGGAGATGATTTCTTCTGCATAAAATGAAAACCTTTTCATTTCAAGAAATATATTGGTTACATGTCTGCCAGATTTAATAGCTTTTTATAATTATTTTAGATTCTGACAGGGAAAGAGTAGGGATTTCATTGGTCCAAGACAATCTGCTATTACTTCTTGTACTTACTCTAAAAGATGAGAGGTCATCTTCTGCTTCAATAAAGTCCTGAATTGAGGTACCAATTTGTGTAAGGACACGGTCAATGACATGCACAACACCATTTGTTGCAATCTGGTTCCCATGGATGATTCGAGCACAGTTAACAGTGACAACCTAATTATTTGAGAAAATCAGATTTTAGAAATCACAGCTATCTGTTGACCACTGAGACTGCAAGCCCCCATTTCCTATTTTTCATGATTACTGGTAAGTGTAACATGAAAGAACTGACATTCTGAATGTAAATTCTGAGGGTGAAGACTTACATATTACTATGTACAAAAAAAAAAAAAAGAAACCTGGGAAAAATTGCAACCAGTTGAGAACCCAAGTCCAGTTACACTTAACATACCTAGAAATGCAAGGCAAAAACATTTTTTTTGTTTAAATTATTGCTTTTATTCCTCTATTTCTTTCATAGAGATAGTCATACACTATTTCTAATGTAGGTCAATTAGTTACATAAAGAAGTCTAATTAGTCCTAAAAAAAAGTTCTGAGACAGAAACAAACAATTATTGCATAAATATAATCAGTTCTATTTCAGTGATTTCCTAAATATTGACTCCTCACTGACCCTTTATTTCCTGGAACTCTGACTGTTGAAAGAGCTCTATGACCCTGGTTGGACGTTTCCCACAAAGACTTTATTAAAACACACAAGAACCTAAATCAATATAGTAGCCAGAGGGTGAATAAAAGAATACTCATTCTCTGATTTTTCTCTGATAAATTCTCTGACAAATACTTATTTATTATTTTTTCCTGATTATTTGTTTTTCAAACACATCAAATACTAAAATTTCCTTTTGTAGAACATCTAAGTCTACTATAAATGAACTATTGATTTATTTTCTTCCTCACAATCACTCTTTAGTAGAAATCACTCACTGAATTAGAAATTTACATGCTCTAGATGTAGGGAAAAGTCTTGATATGGCACTTACATTATATTCACTAACTTTTTATTATTTCTGTGAGCCTTATATAAAAGGTATAGAAAAAAATTAAGGGCAATGTTATTGAGAAAGGTACTTTTTATTAATGGCACTTACCCCATTAGGATAATGGTTAATGAAGAGCCCCAAATTGTTATACATCGAAGGAACAATCATGCCGTTTTTCAAGTCCTTGGTCAACATTCTCTTATTAATCATGTGGCTATGTAAAGCATTCAATAATTCAACATTTACATTGCTCTCCAAACCTCTACGGATATCCTAGGAAAAATTGAAATGACAGAAGTTTATTTTATGATCGTTAATTATTAAAAATCTTATAATCACACTATTTCTACTCTCTTGTTATTTTCTCATTGAATTACCCAGATGGTCAAACCAAATTGACATAAATAACTTAAAATTATACTATTTCAATTGATTAAGAAATTTTGTAAGTAGAGGTACTCAGTAAAGGGTTCCAGATCTTATAGAGCACTTGGACATTTTCAGAGATAAAACAAAATTTTTAATAAATGTATTGATGAAGAGATGATCTTGCTATAAAGGCTTAGGGAATATGAAATTATCAGATATTTAAAGTACTTTGAGTGGAAAACAAAATAAAAATGGCATTATATTTGTGTACAACATCAGAGTTTTAATAACCATTTTATGTTTATTCTATGACAAATTCAAGAATTCAACCATCCTGTACCTTTTTATTTATCCAATACCACACTATACCATACTGTACTTGTTGTTATGAGAAATACAATGATAAGTAAGGTGAAGTCTCGACCTTTGAGGTACTTATTCTATAGCAACAGGCAAAAATAAACATAGTAAGATAAAGGATGGAAGGAGAAAAAAAATGCTTTCCAGATCAAATGAAGATGGCTGGCAATTCAGGTTTGGAGACAGGTCTTGCAGGGTAGGTAGACAGGGTAGGGATGGTGTGATGATCATTCTAAGTCCAGCTGCTGGCACAGGGTGAACGTTGGGAAAGCAGAAGTTGTCCAGTGTGGTTATTGTATGCCTTTACGTTTCTCAGATAATATTAAGAAAGAAATTTTAGAAAAGTATATGGGACCATAACGTAGAAGACTTTAATGCCCAAGTAAAGAGTAAATTAAACTGGCAATGGGGAGCCATTGAGGCTTTTGTGGGCTTGGAATATAATGATTAGCCTGGGCTTTAGGAAGGTTAATCTGGTGGTAATGCATAGCAGAAAAAAAGACTATCATGAGGATGAAAAATGAGATATGGGTGACTAACAGTAGTTTCTAAGATCTGGAGAGAGCCAAAGTAAGGATGACTCATAATTTTCAAGTTTGAACTCTGAGATTGGTACTGCCAATTATGGAAAAAAGACAGCAGAAAAGCAGTTGTTGATGGGGAGAAAGAAAGTGGCATCTGTTTTAGATAACGTTTTGTTTAAAGATACAGATGGTGTATCCAAGGAGAAATATTAAGATAGATGTTAGAAATATTCTCCTGGGATTCAAGAAACTCAGATTCCATGGCTCTATGCATTAAAGTGAAAGCTGAAGCCATCAGAAGTACATCTAAACTGCAGAGTATACTTCCTGGAAGAGACCTTCATAATACCCATTCTTAAGGCAAGGAAGAAGAGGAGTCTGCAAAAAGGACCAGAAAGGTGGTTAGAGATGTGGTCAAAGACAACTAGAAGAGAGAAAGTTCTATAATGCAAGCAATTAACCTCACAGTTAATGCAGCAAGATAAAATCTAGAAGAATCTGCCTAAGTTTTACTAAATATTGTATGACTCTAGTAGTAATTATCAGTTCATCTTCATATCAAGTAGAAAGTAGGAATATATTTCTATACCAGTTTTACAGATTTGTATATTGTCATAATTTAGTGTGTTGTAAATCAGATTATGCACAAAAAACCCCTGAAAATTAAATGTGTTGTTTACAACCCTTCAATTTAAATTTATTTATTTATTTTTGGCTGTGTTGGGTCTTCGTTTCTGTGCGAGGGCTTTCTCTAGTAGCGGCGAGCGGGGGCCACTCTTCATCGCGGTGCGCGGGCCTCTCACTGTCGTGGCCTCTCTTGTTGCGGAGCACAGGCTCCAGACGCGCAGGCTCAGTAGTTGTGGCTCACGGGCTTAGTTGCTCCGCGGCATGTGGGATCTTCCCAGACCGGGACACGAACCCGTGTCCCCTGCATTGGCAGGCAGATTCTCAACCACTGCGCCACCAGGGAAGCCCTCCTTCAATTTAAATATACACACACGTTTATAAATCTGTCAGTCTCTGAACAGACATATATATTTACATATAATTAAAATAATAAGTATATGTATAATATAGCATATTAAAATTTTTAAATTCCACTAGGCTTCTTAACTTGCCTTTCTATGAGATATGTCATTTAAAATTACCTATATTTCTTCACAACCAAAAGGGAAAGAGGAAAGGAGTAAACTAGAATAATGATAAAGTGCTTGTTCAATCCACTATTAGTTTGCCTTTGTTAGTCCATGAGCCTACCGGGGTGTTATTCCATTTATGGATGTATTAAAATGATTTTCTCCTTACCCTCAATTAACTCATCCTTTTATGTATCCTCATATATGTACGACAAAAAGATATACAATTTCTATTCATTTCCAAGTCAGTAAATCAATTAAAGTATACCAATAGCAGTAAAAAAATTTATATTCATAAAAATAATGAATTACAGAATCCAGGTTGTCCCAAGCCTCGTTACTTGGTGCGAAGTAAGTGAATGACCCCTTTCCTTCGATCTCTTCCCTCAGTTTTGAGATATCAGAATAACGCTGCGTGGTGGTGGCTCCCACAATGCCCAGGGTACCATAAACGTGGTCAATAGGCATAACTGAAATAATCAAGAGATGAATAAGTACGTAGGGAAAAATTTCAAGAATGTTATTTTACAATAATTTAACCTTTACATAAAGCCCCCCAATATATTAAATGATAATTTTAGCAATACAGTTCTATAAATCATCAATTTTATGTGAAAGTTGCCTTTTGAATGTCAAATAATAAAGTACTATTGAAAAATATCATTCCATATATCCTTGGTGTTGAAAGAAAATGAATTTTCAATTATTATCCTTGTTTGATGTTTAGTCTATTTACATGTCAAATCTGCTATGTCAATATGGTTCAATTATAATTATTAGTAAGTATCTGACTATTTCACTGAAAACAACAAGAGTTCCTCACTTCTCACTGACAATGGCAAAGGTAATTTTTTTTTCATGTTGGTTTAAAGCTCCTAAATAGTATAATACTGTTAGGTATAAGGGTATAATTATATAGATTTGGGTCCCTAAAAGAAATATGTAGACCTGCTTCTTTTCATCATAATTTCAGGAAGGAAATATATAAAAATATCTAATACTTCTAGAATATATCTTCTGAACTTCGGAAGAAAGATTAATATATGAATGTCAGCCTGAAGTTTAGGTGCAGCCAACTTATTTTTTATGACTGTCTTATTTAAAATGTAGTATGATTTGGATCATATCATAGGAGAAATGGTTATTACCTTTGTGAATATAGCAAGACTAGGTACACAATTAGTAAATTAAATCACAAAATCAGGATTTAAAAACACCCCAACAGGATGGGAAAAATGAGTCAAACGTAACAGTTAAATGTCACAGGGTTCCATTTAAGTCCCACACCTAAGTTAAAAAAAAAACAAATCCCAAAGGAAGACCTGGTTTGACAGTATTCATTTAAAAAAGATCTGTAATCAATTTTAATTAATTAAAAATTCAGCATGAGTTAATGATATGACATGGTTACCAATAACATTAACCAAAGTTCCAGAGCCCACCCGCCCCAAACTGAGGTATTTGTCTTAATATTTTCTCAGCTTCCTGGACACACATAGATAGTAGACACCAGTCTTGGATCACAATCAGAAGAAAAAAAATGACTGGATTAGAGGCTTTTCATGGGTGGTGCCAATTACAGTAAGGACTCCAAAGTCTATATCACATTCAAACTGGGGGCCATGAGCCCAGAGAAGAGAAGATTCTGTTGGGGAAGAGAGGGTAGCTGAGGAAGGGTGTGATGATTTGTGTTAACTATCTGAATGGATGTCATTTCAAAGAGGAAATAGATGAACTAATTTTTCTCTAGTTGGCAAGTTACAGGAAACTAACTTTCAATCTGAGAAACGTTATAAAATCGGAGCTGTTGAAGCAGAGAAGATGATGCCTTGCCAAGTAGTCAGTCCATGTTCCTAGACAAGTTCAAAGAAAGGGATTTTGTAGTGGGGAGTTTTGTTCTTGAAGGAAAGTTGAACTAATTTAAATTTAGAATAAGCTTCTGTTGTCCAGCATTTAGTGTGTATAATGTATATTTTAATACTTTATCAATATGATAAAGTCATGATTAACACCAAGATATAGGGGATATATCTTGGATTTATCATGGTGCTAAATACACACACACACACACACACACACACACACACAATTGGCTTCGCTATAAGCTACTTCAACTCTTTTAACTCAAACAAGACAAATTCCTCATTTAATTCAGTAATTGAAACTTTACCTGCTGGGCAGCCTTTCATTCCTTCCATCCTCATATAACCAGGGCAGCATTCATATAACACAGTCCTATACATTGGAAGAAAATTAATATTAAAATGGAAGAACTACAAAGGATACATTTTGACATAAACTTAGCAAAACATATTACTTATTGCCGTGATTTATTGAGAATTTCGAAATCCAGTTTTTTTGTTTGTTTATGACATCGAGGTATTTATATTAGCTTGATTTCTCTCTGTAGCCTCATGGCATGGTGGAAAAATTCTAGGATCTTGAGCCAGAAGAATGGAGTTTGGTTCCTAGTTCCACTACTTAGTTGATGTGTGACCGTGAGCAAATCACTTAATAAATTTGAGTCTCAGTTTTCCCAACTATTTAACATGAGTGTAGTAGCTAAAATACTTATTCATGGGTAGTTGTGAATCTCAAATAAAACAATGCTTTGGAAATAGTTTTGCAAACTATAAATAGCTATAAATGTTTATTAGTAAAAGGTTATTAGGAGCTAAGAACATCAGAAAAATGTATTAACTCACTTATAGGTAGTAAAATATGAAACTATAGATGAGAATAAAATTTCTGGCATGGAATATTGGCTTACGGATAGTTAAAAGATAAGAATATAGAGATAAGTGGGAAACTAAATTTTCAAACTGTTCTCTAATTTTAATATAATTTCAAGAATAGTTGGTATTGGAAACATATATAGACCGTAAGAGAGCCTTAGGCAAATATGGTCCCTGAAATAATTTTATTTACATGGCTACCCATAAAAATAAATGTGAATATTTGAATGCCAAGGGATTGATTAAGAATTGCTTATACTTTAGCTTTAGCATATATCATAAACAATAAGAATGAGATACATAATTTTTAGTTCAGGACTAATAATACTTTATGTAAAATAGTAAATAGAAGAAGAAATTGCTAAAGTAGCAAAAATTTCTATAACACATGCTCATATTAATGCACTATATGGTATAGAATTCCAAAACAGGCAATTGCAATTTCAGATGATACTTGAACAATACAGTTGTCTGAGTTAATGCTTTGAAAGCAACAACAACAAAAAAGTAGTTTTTCCAGGAAATTTATGCTACGCAAAACTCAAAGTTCCCATATTGTCAGTAGGACAAATAAGAGTAAAAAAAAAAATCATGACTGTGCATATCTCTGAAAGTGAGAAATTTATCTTCATTTTCTGAATAGTATCTAAAATCTCATGGAAATGCCAACTGAAAATGTCACTGACATTTTTTTGAAGGAGGTCTACAAAATACTATATTATTGAGCCAATGTATATTGTGGGGAATATCTTAAACCTAGGAAACTTCCTGCTTTTCATTAGACCCAGTTACTTCCCCCAGATCCCCAAAGCAGTATTCAAACAGAAGATAAACATTTCTGTCAACTGATACATAAAGTCCTAAAGATGACTTTGGAAATTTTAGCAGCTGCAAGCAGATGGCAAATCAGGCATTCTTCCTGTCAGTGTTACTGATTCCTTTGGTTGTTTGAAACTAGCAGCTAGCATTTACATTTATTCCAGAGCACAGATGTTAATGTGTTTGTGAAAATGAAGTTAAGGGAAATAAGCTAATATAATTAAACAAAGGAGACACTGTTATACTTCTGGTAAAAAGCCAGGCTTCAAAGCAGGATTTTTTTTCTTTTTTAATGGAAAGCAAGAAAGAATCTTGGCATAAGCTTTGTACAAGCGTTGGCATCTCTAACATATTTAGATGGTTAAAGTGAGATTGTATCAGACTTCCTTAACTTCCAGGAAGTGTGTAATAAAGATTTTCCCTAAATATTTCAGAGAGCAGGTCCTTTCTTATGCAGTTAGTGTGCCTTCCAAATAGGCCTCATGGTAACCAAGAATACAAAGAACAAAGCGAGAAAAATCCAGAGCTTTGGAGTTCCCAACTGGGGCCACCTAAATCATGGCCAGGATCCTTGTAACTACTGACTTACACTGTAGTTGTGTGAATGATCCACAAGTCTAGCAGATTTGTGCAAACTAATAAGAATAATGTCCAAGTCAGAAAGTAACATCGGTTAAAACTCTGTTAAGCCAACATGTGGGAATAGGCAGCAATGTCCTGTGGGGTCCTAGTCTTGGTTACCATGGGGAGGCACAGTCCAGATAAGGTTATATGCCTTGAATATACGATTCTAGTAAAATACAGAGAACCCTATGCATTTTAAATAGGCATCTGCACACACCTCCTTTTCACACCAGCATATACCCAATTTGCTTAAAATAGTTTAAATTTAAGTATGATTAATGTTATGAGTTAGAGTTACTTAGTAATTTCACATTAGTTCATTCATTTTACCTTCAGAAACTCTCCAAGTATTAAATCCGCATTTCACAGGCAAAGAAACAAGACTCCAAAATGTTACGTGATTCCACAGTTAGTATTTGTAACCAATATTATTAAGTTAAGAATATGTTTTTTAACAATCCCCCAATCCTTCCACCTATTTAGGGTAACTGAAGTTTAATGATGATGTGCTTCAGATATTCTGGTTCTCAAGTCGTCCTCCACTGAGGTTGCTGTCCAAAGTAATAAGAAGCAGGCAGGAGCCATTTCTATTTTTTCATTGACTGAGGATGACATCTTTAATTTTTTTATCTACAATTCAGCTCCTTCATCTTAAAATGAAGAATTTGTATCAACCTTTATATGTCTAGGATTATATTTCTTCTACCAATATTTATTAATTGATTAAACCAATAAGCTATCAAGTAATAAAAATGCTTTCCAACTCTAGGTTAATCAGTGAAATATATAACTAAGTTGAAAAGTAATCATCTTTTTGGCTATTGAAATAGTAATATAGTGGTGGGTTTCCATTATCACCTTTGGGGACCCCTGGGGATCTGGCAGTTTGGGATGGAATGACTGGATTAAATGAAGATATGAAACTTAAGTCCCTTCCAACTTTAAGCTTTGATGAAAACTCTGGGGTAAACTGGTGTACTTTGTATAATTTCTAAATGAATGTAGGCAAACATTAATTTTTACCTGAAAACCCTGGTATTTCAGATCAATTTGTTCTTCTGGCATTTTTTTAAATAAAATGAGGAAACTGAGGCAAAGAGGTTAATTGACTTGCCTAAGATAAAAGAGGCCAAACCAGGAGTAGAAATGACATAGTCAAACTGTCAGTGATTCTATACCAGCTCACATGGCCATTGCCACAGATTCAGGAATAACATGAGTTCCACTAGTAGAGGGAGAAATTCAGGGAAAATTTCTTTATTCATATGTGATCCATTTTTTTTAAGCTCATAATTTTGGAGAGTATTTTCGAGAACATCGTGTGTATGTCCAAGGAAAGGCATTGGCATTGTGGTGTTGTCTTTGGAACTGGCACGTTAAGGAAAAAATGACACTTACGTTTTCTTTCCACAGATGGCACCTTGATACCAGTTCCTACAAGTGCTGAAGTATTTCTTTTTGGTGCCCAAAATCTGTTGAAGGGCGCAGACATTTGGGCTGGAAGATGGAAGGAAAGAAAGTTAATGTCCTAATGACAACTAGTTTTTCATATCCACATGTCAGATAGTAAAAAAAGAAAAAAAATGTTAATATGTGGATTCGATTATCAAAGATGCAATTCTAAAAAAAGATGTGATTCTAGTCAGGACAAATCTCCTTCTGATCCAATCCTACTGAATCATTGGAAAAACTAAAGTCTATGAGAGACAGAGAGAGAGAGGAAATTATACATCTCTGAGAGTAAAATGCCATTGTTTCAAAAGTTAACCTAATAGAATTAAACAACGTGTCTTATTACTTTTAATCGTAGGTAATTCACTGACCCTTTTAAACCAAACATGTGCTCATTTAGGGTTTGGGGGTGGCCTAGGGCTCTGGAACAATGACAGATCAGACAGCAAAATAGACAAGTTTTACTAAGTCCAAGGACACTGTACTCTGTAATTTTCTAGGTAAGCAATCACAGAAGTAAATGAATGCTAAGATTAACTTAAATAATATGGCTGCACAAAGGAAAATTTATTGCTTTGCCTGGAAGTAATTAGATTAAGACATCCTCTGCCAGAATTTTAAGTGTTTTTCTCCCTTAAAAAGAAGGAAGTCTTATTTGCTCTGTAAGGCAAGGGAACTTTGGAGCATTATGAACATCTCTCTGAGACATTGTGGATGTAGTGCCAAGATCCATTTCAAAAATTAATAATAAATGGTTGGTTAAGTTACTAAATTATGTCTGATAACTTTAAAAATGCTAAGTTGTAGTTGAGTTTATTCTAAGAAATAAAGTTTTTGCAAATTGTACGGAATGCAAAATTTAAAAGCATTCTTAAGTGCTTCAAAAAATTCAGGAAACTGGTTACATTACCTATTGTTTAATTTTCATAATAAATGAAATTTCCCCTAACATAATGTGAGATATTTCAAAGCTGTTTACATAATGAGAGTCTCCAACAATAGATTCTTTCATCTTGAGAACCTCATTCCAGAAATTTGGAATCAAATAAAAGCACAAATAAACTGAATCATAAAGAAATGCCCTATTAAATGTTGTTAATTACATTAAAATCTTACAGTGTTTCATAAAAAGCAATTATACACAAGTTTTTTAGACAGTAATCCTTAAAGTTTAAAACACATACATCAACCACAGAATACTCATTTTTTCCTTTTTCTTGTTACATTGTAATAAGTAGGAAAAAAAAAACCTGAGGTATAAATAAGGAACTGCATGTAGAATTGTACATACAACAAGCTAAGGGAAAAGAAAGTTTATAAAATCAAACCACTGACTTACCCCTGATCCCGGCCCCTGATACGGCTGTGAGCCAAGATCTTGTCATAATGACCATTGGCATTTGCAGGGTTAACCACAACAAGCAAGAACAGAGAGAATATGGGTAAGAGAGGAATCATCTCTAGTCTCTCCGTTGCAGTTAGTCCACGAAGAGAACTGGCAGTGGGCTTTGGAGAGCTCAGAGTTTATATACATGGCAGAGTTCTGGGAGGGAGCTCTGTATCAACCTGGGAATCTGAACTCTCTCCAGAAGGCATCAGCAACTTCAAGTTGCCAGCTAGAATCTGCTTTTTCAGCTATGTTTACTGAGCACACTGAGCCTCTTTTTCTTCTCATTATCAAAAGGATATTTATTTTATTTTTATATTATTTATTTCTCTTTATTTTTACTACCTGACTCATTCCATGTTCGTATTTCTGTTTTATTCTTTTGTGATTTAGAGGGTTTTTATGGGAAATGATTTTATTTACATTTTAAGAATGATTCTGTAATATATCCCTTTCAGAGTGCATGTTCCTGTGCTCAATGAGAGTATGATTTGATCTTATCACATCTTGTCATATTCAGTTCACATCAGAACTGAAAGATTATTTTTCACCAAATAACAAAGGTAGATGTAGGTTGGATAATCACAAGGCAGTAATGGCTGTTGATTAAGAACAAATGTTGAGTGGACATAAACATTCACAGAGTATGGGACAAGAATTTTAACTTGCTGATGAAACATGTAGGAGGAATCACATTTTCCTTGCAATGTGTAAACTGGGGGGATCCCTCCCATTTCACTTCTCTTTTCAGATATCAAGGAATAGATAGAGTTAACATAAATCTGGTTCTGGTAAGTTTCCCTAACTTTTGAAGCAAAGCAGGAAAGAAAAACATGTGTCATTTTGTTTTTTCATTACATACAGGGCATGATGTTCACCATTTCTTGACAGCGCATCTCTTGATAGCCACAGGACAAAAGCATCCCCTGTTGGAAACAAATATTACCAGTCTAACTGCAACAGAATAATGCAATACATATTAAGAAACAGGGGCATTGCCAGAATTCTTCTTCTTCTGTTTTACCAAGAGTAACCAAAGTCTCTTAATGTTACACAGTGCAATTCCTAGCCAAGGGAATATCCACTCTCACCACTCCACACATGATACGTCAACAATTAGCTAAATAACTACAATGAGTTTCCCTGGATAAATAAGTTACACACTAGCCTATCTGATATCAGTATATTAGCTATTAGAACATTACTGATAACAGTTATATAAAAGTCTTCAACTCTAGGCTGGTGAGACATTATAACGTAGATTGCTTATCTTCTAAGATAAAACAATAGAATTTTGGAATTACAGGAAACAAATTAAACTCAAAATACAGAAATCCCTCCAACATCATCACTGTAAATAGTCATCCACTCTTTACTGAGATGCTCTATAAGATTAATGCAACCCTTTTCATTTTAGGCAGCTGTAACTGTTACTAAGGGTTTCTGTAATGAAGCAGAAATCTGCTCAGATCCAATGGGGTTTGATTGGAGAGAAAGGAATGAGGTATAGAGAGAGATATAGACTTGGAAAATATGTATCAAGAGTGAAAAAGTTATTTAAATATGGTCCAGAATGATAACAGATGGACTTGACTTTGAAGGTTGGGGTGAAGGCAGAATTAATATCATGTCATGTTACCTACTTTCTTAACAGCGCCTATAAATTGAAAATATATCGATTATTTTAAAGAACGATTTTGACCTGTGACCTGTGTTCCTGTGACCACAGTTTTATCCACTGGAATGAATGGCTTCCATTCACCCTGACTCCTTCTTTGGTACAAATGGACAAATAATTGCATGAGGAAAGTCGTGATAATGGAAATGCGTTCATATTTCAAAACATGACTTTTCCTTCCTGACAGTAGGTAGAGGTTTACTTTTTGTAAAAAGCATTGTATATATTTATACTATAAAAAGAGTATTCTTAAATCTTTCTTTTCAGAGCTGCAAATAATTGAGTCTTAAATGTACCCATCTCGAGCATCATATTTGGAAGTCAACAAATGCTAGCCCTCAACAAATATTTATATTCAGGGTGAGTAATGCCATCAAAGAGGATCTTGAAAATGAAGGCCAGATTGTACATATAAATTCCATGTAAATTTAGAGGTTGGAGAACATTCCAAAAGAAGGAAAATTTTAGAGTAAATATATTAAAAAGAAAAAAATGGCACTGCAACTTAAAATGCTGAGCCCAGCCCAGAAGGGTGATATTATAAGATACTACATAGTGGGGGAAAGTCCAAGCAACTACTTTAGCCAGGATCCTGACTTCAGGGAAGCTAATATGGAACCCTGGTCCATAGCCAACAACTTGGGGCAGGGTGAGGGGAGGAAATAGTTCCAGAGATTGGGAATACTGTCTAAGCTGTAGAGAAAAGTTTAAACATCTTGAGAGGGACACAATTCTCTCCTTTCTGAGCACTCATCAAGGGTTAATCTCTCTCTTTCACTCCACACAGGACCCTTATTCTTCTGCTTCATGAAAGGATCCTGACCTTGGGTTGACTACATAATTTTCTTAACAGTTTGGAGGAAGTTTGAAACCTTCGCAATTAAATCTGACTTTCAGGGTTGCAAAGTCTGACCCAGAACTGTAAGTCATTAATGAAAAAGAAATGGTTTATTACAGGACCAAGGAAAAATAATGTGTTCGAAAGACAGTGACATTTGTTTCTAGCTATCAGGATGCTAATTTACTGGCAGTTTGCAAATTATCCAGTGGATGTTTGTAGCAGCCTCATAGCCTCTGGAGACTCTGGAGACTGTGATGTGATTAAAGTATCATGCTTACTGTCACCAGCATGTAACCAACATTAAACTTACCTAACAATCTCTGGGATTAGACATGGCCTATGGATTCAACAAACCTGGATACTCAAGCCAAGAGTGGATTTTTTTTTTCTAGAAACCATACTTTTTTTCCCCAGCTTTATTGAGGCATACTTGACAAATAGAAAATGTATATATATCTTTAAGGTGTACAACGTGATGACTGGACACACGAATACATTGTGGAATGATTACATACCAAACTATTGGATTTTTAAAACAGAATTTCCTTGGTTTTGAATGATCCAGAGTGGTTATTTCCCCCAAATAATTTAAAATCCCCTGTTTTTTTAATGTATGGTCTGTGGGATCTTGGCATTTCTTAAGTACTACCTTTCTTTCTTATTGGCCCATTTGGAAACTACAGGTAATAGAATTTACTTCTAAAAGACGATAAGGCTTTGAAGTTACTGCCACACTTTCTTGGGGGCACACTTCTCAGTGTCCAAGCACCTTGGCCAGTGAAGTGCCTAGGCTTCCTTGGTACCTGGGTTTGCAGCCTTGTAAACCGAAGTCCTGGCAAAGACCCAGAGATCTTCGCTTCCTTCGAGGGAGAGAAAACCTTTTGTTAAAATGATTAGATTATGCTGAACTCAGCCAACAGTAAAAGGAATTCAAATTAAGACAAAAGTTAAATTTTGTGATATTTTTCCCTCATTAAAACAATCATAATAGCCAAAATAACATTGAACATCAATGCCCAACTTAAAAGAGGTCAGAAAGGCAATATATAGGCTCAAATATTTGCGGTTGACACATTGTAAAGCCTATAAGAAGTGTCACCTCCCCAGCCATGCCCCCAGTGTATTCCCAATGGATTTTCTCCTGTACGCCCTTAGATCTTCAGGGATGCTCTGGCCAAACATAGATAAGATAATGAAATCATAGTCAAAGAAAGAGATGACTTTCTACATGATGTCTCTTTAATGTTAATTCATTTAGAAGTGAAAGGGCATTCTGTGATAAACGTGGGTAGTGTGCCATCTTTCCTTTATACATTTAGACTCTCATTTTCTTTAAAAGCCTATCAAGTGACAGATTTCACTTTCATACTAAGTAACCAATGTAACTATTTGTCCTTAGTTGAGCTGGGTGTGTATTAGCAGCAATTTTTATTAGCAGTATTTACTCGTATTTCTCTGGAGACATCTAGTGGAGAAAGTACAGTATATGTCTCAAGAAGCACAGATACAGCCTATTATGTTTTGATTAAAATAATAATTATACATATACATATGTCCCCATATCTCTTCCCTCTTGCATCTCCCTCTCTCCCACCCTCCCCATCCAACCCCTCGAGGTGGTCACAAAGCACCGAGCTGATCTCTGTGTGCTATGCGGCTGCTTCCCACTAGCTATCTATTTTACGTTTGGTAGCGTATATATGTCCATGCCACTCTCTCACTTTGTCCCAGCTTACCCTTCCCACTCCCTGTATCCTCAAGTCCATTCTCTAGTAGGTCTCCATCTTTATTCCCGTCTTGCCCCTAGGTTCTTATGACCATTTTTTTTAGATGCCATATATATGTGTTAGCATATGGTGTTTGTTTTTCTCTTTCTGACTTACTTCACTCTGTATGACAGTCACTAGGTCCATCCACCTCACTACAGATAACTCAGTTTCGTTCTTTTTTATGGCTGAGTAATATTCCATTGTATATATGAGCCACATCTTCTTTATCCATTCATCTGTTGATGGACATTAAGGTTGCTTCCATATGCTGGCTATTGTAAATAGAGCTGCAATGAACATTGTGGTAGATGACTCTTTGAATTATGTTTTTTCAGGGTATATGCCCAGTAGTGGGATTGCTGGGTCGTATGGTAGTTCTATTTTTAGTTTTTTAAGGAACTTCCATACTGTTCTCCATAGTGGCTGTATCAATTTATATTCCCACCAACAGTGCAAGAGGGTTCCCTTTTCTCCACACTCTCTCCAGCATTAATTGTTTGTAGATTTTTTGATAATGGCCATTCTGACTGATGTGAGGTGATACTTCATTGTAGTTTTGATTTGCATTTGTCTGATGATAAGTGATGTTGAGCATCCTTTCATGTGTTTGTTGGCGATCTGTATATGTTCTTTGGAGAAATGTCTATTTAGGTCTTCTGCCCATTTTTGGATTGGGTTGTTTGTTTTTCTGATATTGAGCTGCATGAGCTGCTTGTAGTTTTGGAGATTAATCCTTTGTCAGTTGCTTCATTTGCAAATATTTTCTCCCATTCTGAGGGTTGTCTTTTCATCTTCTTTATGGTTTCCTTTGCTGTGCAAAAGCTTTGAAGTTTCATTAGGTCCCATTTGTTTATTCTTGTTTTTATTTCCATTTCTCTAGGAGGTGGGTCAAAAAGGATCTTGCTGTGATTTATGTCATAGAGTGTTCTGCCTATGTTTTCCTCTAAGAGTTTGATAGTGTCTGGCCTTACATTTAGGTCTTTAATCCATTTGGAGTTTATTTTTGTGTATGGTGTTAGGGAGTGTTCTAATTTCATTCTTTTACATGTAGCTGTCCAGTTTTCCCAGCACCACTTATTGAAGAGGCTGTCTTTTCTCCACTGTATATTCTTGCCTCTTTTATAAAAGAGATGACCATATGTGTGTGGGTTTGTCTCTGGGCTTTCTATCCTGTTCCATTGATCTATATTTCTGTTTTTGTGTCAGTACCATACTGTCTTGATTACTGTAGCTTTGTAGTATAGTCTGCAGTCTGGGAGCCTGATTCCTGCAGCTCCATTTTTCTTTCTCAAGATTGCTTTGGCTATTCAGGGTCTTTTGTGTTTCCATACAAATTGTGAAATTTTTTGTTCTAGTTCTGTGAAAAATGCCAGTGGTAGTTTGATAGGGATTGCTTTGAATCTGTAGATTGCTTTGGGTAGTAGAGTCATTTTCACAGTGTTGATTCTTCCAATCCAAGAACATGGTATATCTCTCCATCTATTTGTGTCATCTTTAATTTCTTTCATCAGTGTTTTATAATTTTCTGCATACAGGTCTTTTGTCTCCTTAGGTAGATTTATTCCTAGATATTTTATTCTTTTTGTTGCAGTGGTAAATGGGAGAGTTTTCTTAATTTCACTTTCAGATTTTTCATCATTAGTGTATAGGAATGCAAGAGATTTCTGAGCATTAATTTTGTATCCTACTACTTTACCAAATTCATTGATTAGCTCTAGTAGTTTTCTGATAGTATCTTTAGGATTCTCTGTGTATAGTAGCATGTCATCTGCAAACAGTGACAGCTTTACTTCTTCTTTTCCAATCTGGATCCTTTTATTTCTCTTTCTTCTCTAATTGCTGTGGCTAAAACTTAAAGAATTATGTTGAATAATAGTGAGAGTGGGCAACCTTGTCTTGTTCCTGATCTTAGTGGAAATGATTTCAGTTTTTCACCATTGAGGATGATGTTGGCTGTGGGTGTGTCATATATGGCCTGTATTATGTTGAGGAAAGTTCCCTCTATGCCTACTTTCTGAAGGGTTTTTGTCATAAATGGGTGTTGAATTTTGTCGAAAGCTTTCTCTGCATCGATTGAGATGATCATATGGTTTTTCTCCTTCAGTTTGTTAATATGGTGTATCACGTTGATTGATTTGCATATATTGAAGAATCCTTGCATTCCTGGGATAAACCCCACTTGATCATGGTGTATGATCCTTTTAATGTGCTGTTGGATTCTGTTTGCTAGTATTTTGTTGAGGATTTTTGCATCTATGTTTATCAGTGATATTGGCCTGTAGTTTTCTTTCTTTTTGACATCTTTGTCTGGTTTTGGTATCAGGGTGTTGGTGGGCTCGTAGAATGAGTTTGGGAGTGTTCCTCCCTGTACTATATTTTGGAAGAGTTTGAGAAGGATAGGTGTTAGCTCTTCTCTAAATGTTTGATAGAATTCACCTGTGAAGCCATCTGGTCCTGGGCTTTTGTTTGTTGGAAGATTTTTAATCACAGTTTCAATTTTAGTGCTTATGATTGGTCTGTTCATATTTTCTACTTCTTCCTGGTTCAGTCTTGGCAGGTTGTGCATTTCTAGGAATTTGTCCATTTCTTCCAGGTTGTCCATTTTTTTGGCATATGGTTGCTTGTAGTAATCTCTCATGATTCTTCATATTTCTGCAGTGTCAGTTGTTACTTCTCCTTTATCGTTTCTAATTCTGTTGATTTGACCCTTCTTTTTTTCTTGATAAGTCTGGCTAATGCTTTATCAATTTTGTTTATCTTCTCAAAGAACCAGCTTTTTGTTTTATTGATCTTTGCTATCGTTTCCTTCGTTTCTTTTTCATTTATTTCTGATCTGATCTTTATGATTTCTTTCCTTCTGCTAACTTTGGGGTTTTTTTGTTCTTCTTTCTCTAATTGCTTTAGATGTAAGGTTAGGTTGTTTACTTGAGATGTTTCTTGTTTCTTAAGGTAGGATTGTATTGCTATAAAGTTCCCTCTTAGAGCTTCTTTTGCTGCATCCCATAGGTTTTGGGTGGTCGTGTTTTCATTATCATTTGTTTCTAGGTATTTTTTGATTTCCTCTTTGATTTCTTCAGTGATCTCTTGGCTAGTAAGTAGTGTGTTGTTTAGCCTCTATGTGTTTGTATTTCTTACAGATTTTTTCCTGTAATTGATATCTAGTCTCATAGTGTTGTTGTTGGACAACATACTTGATACGATTTCAATTTTCTTAAATTTACCAAGGCTTGATTTGTGACCCAAGATATGATCTATCCTGGAGAATGTTCCATGAGCACTTGAGAAGAAAGTGTATTCTGTTGTTTTTGAATGGAATGTCCTATAAATATCAATTAAGTCCATCTTGTTTAATGTATCATTTAAATCTTGTGTTTCCTTATTTATTTTCATTTTGGATGATCTGTCTATTGGTAAAAGTGGGGTGTTAAAGTCCCCTACTATGATTGTGTTCCTGTCGATTTCCCCTTTTATGGCTGTTAGTATTTGCCTTCTATACTGAGGTGCTCCTATGGTGGGTGCATAAATATTTACAATTGTTATATCTTCTTCTTGGATCGATCCCTTGATCATTATGTAGTGTCCTTCTTTGTCTCTTGTAATAGTCTTTGTTTTAAAGTCTATTTTGTCTGATATGAGAATTGCTACTCCAGCTTTCTTTTGATTTCCATTTGCATGGAATATCTTTTTCCATCCCCTCACTTTCAGTCTGTGTGTGTCCCTAGGTCTGAAGTGGGTCTCTTTTAGACAGCATATATACTGGTCTTGTTTTTGTATCCATTCAGCCGGTGTATGTCTTTTGGTTGGAGCATTTAATCCATTTACAGTTAAGGTAATTATCGATGTGTATGTTCCTATTATCATTTTCTTAATTGTTTTGGGTTTATTATTTCAGGTCTTTTCCTTCTGTTGTGTTTCCTGCCTAGAGAAGTTCCTTTAGCATTTGTTGTAAAGCTGGTTTGGTGGTGTTGAATTCTCTTAGCTTTTGCTTGTCTGTAAAGGTTTTAATTTCTCCATCAAATCTGAATGAGATCCTTGCTGGGTAGAGTAACCTTGGTTGTAGGTTTTTCTCCTTCATCACTTTAAATATGTCCTTCCACTCCCTTCTGGCTTGCAGAGTTTCTGCTGAAAGATCAACTGTTAACCTTATGGGGATTTCCTTATGTGTTATTTGTTGTTTTTCCCTTGCTGCTTTTAATATTTGTTCTTTGTATTTAATTTTTGATAATTTGATTAATATGTGTCTTGGCGTGTTTCTCCTTGGATTTATCCTGTATGGGACTCTCTGTGCTTCCTGGACTTGATTAACTATTTTCTTTCCCATATTAGGGAAGTTTTCAACTATAGTCTCTTCAAATATTTTCTCAGTCCCTTTCTTTTTCTCTTCTTCTTCTGGAACCCATATAATTCGAATGTTGGTGTGTTTACTGTTGTCCCAGAGGTTTCTGAGACTGTCCTCAATTCTTTTCATTCTTTTTTCTTTATCCTGCTCTGCAGTAGTTATTTCCACTATTTTATCTTCCAGGTTACCTCTCAGTTCTTCTGCCTCAGTTATTCTGCTATTGATCCCTTCTAGAGAATATTTAATTTCATTTATTGTGTTGTTCATCATTGTTTGTTTGCTCTTTAGTTCTTCTAGGCCTTGTTAAATGTGTCTTGTATTTTCTCCATTCTATTTCCAAGATTTTGGACCATCTTTACTATCATTACTCTGAATTGTTTTTTAAGTATATTGCCTATTTCCTCTTCATTTGTTAGGTCTGGTGGGTTTTTATCTTGCTCCTTCATCTGCTGTTTTTCTTTGTCTTCTCATTTTGCTTAACTTACTGTGTTTGGGGTCTCCTTTCGCAGGCTGCAGGTTCGTCGTTCCCATTGTTTTTGGTGTCTGTCCCCAGTGGCTAAGGTTGGTTCAGTGGGTTGTGTAGGCTTCCTGGTGGAGGGGATTAGTGCCTGTGTCCTGGTGGATGAGGCTGGATCTTGTCTTTCTGGTGGGCAGGTCCACATTTGGTGGTGTGTTTTGGGGTGTCTGTGGCCTTATTATGATTTTAGGCAGCCTCTGTGCTAACGGATGGGGTTGTGTTCCTGTCTTGCTAGTTGTTTGGCGTAGGGTGTCCTGCACTGTAGCGTGCTTGTCGTTGAGTGAAGCTGGGTCTTGGTGCTGAGATGGAGATCTCTGGGAGACTTTCACCGTGTGATATTACATGGAGCTGGGAGGTCTTTTGTGGACCAGTGTCCTGAAATTGGCTCTCCCACCTCAGTGGCACAGCCCTGATGCCTGGCTGCAGCACCAAGAGCCTGTCATGCACATGGCTCAGAATAAAAAGGAGGAAAAAAAAAAAAGAACGAAAGAAAGAAGATAAAATAAAATAAAGTAAAATAAGATAAAGTTATTAAAATAAAAATAATTATTAAAAAAATGTTTTTAAGTAATAAAAAAACAAAAACAGAAACGGACAGACAGAACCCTATGACAAAGCAAAGCTATACAGACAAAATCTCACACAGAAGCATACACATACACACTCACAAAAAGGGAAAAAGGGAAAAAAATATATATATATATCATTGCTCCCAAAGTCCACCTCCTCAATTTGGGATGATTCGTTGTCTATTCAGGTATTCCACAGATGCAGGGTACATCAAGTTGATTGTGGAGATTTAATCCGCTGCTCCTGAGGCTGCTGGGAGATATTCCCTTTCTCTTCTTTGTTCGCACAGCTCCCAGAGTTCAGCTTTGGATTTGGACCCGCCTCTGCGTGTAGGTCGCCTAAAGGCATCTGTTCTTCGCTGAGAGAGGACGGGGTTAAAGGAGCAGCTGATTCGGGGGCTCTGGCTCACTCAGGCGGGGGGGGGAGGGAGGGTTACGGAATGCAGGGCGAGCCTTCAGCGGCAGAGGCTGGCGTGACGTTGCACCAGCCCGAGGCACGCCGTGCGCTCTCCCGGGGAAGTTGTCCCTGGATCCCGGTACCCTGGCAGTGGCGGGCTGCACAGGCTCCCAGAAGGGAGGTGTGGATAGTGACCTGCGCTCGCACACAGGCTTCTTGGCGGCAGCAGCAGCAGCCTTAGCGTCTCGTGCCCGTCTCTGGGGTCTCGCGCGCTTCTCTGGAGCTCCTTTAAAGCAGTGCTCTTAATCCGCTCTCCTCGCGCACCAGGAAACAAAGAGGCAAGTAAAAGTCTCTTGCCTCTTCGGCAGCTCCAGACCTTTTCCCGGACTCCCTCCCGGCTAGCCGTGGTGCACTAGCCCTCTTCAGGCTGTGTTCACGCCGCCAACCCCAGTCCTCTCCCTGGGATCCGACCTCCGAAGCCCGAGCCTCAGCTCCCAGCCCCCGCCCGCCCCGGCTGGTGAGCAGACAAGCCTCTTGGGCTGGTTGAGTGCCAGTCAGCAACTATCCTCTGTGCGGGAATCTCTCCGCTTTGCCCTCCGCACCCCTGTGGCTGCGCTCTCCTCCATGGCTCCGAAGCTTCCTCCCTCCCCCGTCTCCGCCCGCGAAGGGGCTTCCTAGTGAGTGGAAACCTTTCCTCCTCCACAGCTCCCTCCCACTGGTGCAGGTCCCATCCCTATTCTTTTGTCTCTGTTTTTTCTTTTTTCTTTTCCCTACCCAGGTACGTGGGGCGTTTCTTGCCTTTTGGTAGGTCTGAGGTCTTCGGCCAGCATTCAGTAGGTGTTCTGTAGGAGTTGTTCCACATGTAGATGTATTTCTGATGTATTTGTGGGGAGGAAGGCGATCTCCCGCGTCTTACTCTTCCGCCATCTTGAAGCTCCTCCAATAATGGTCTCATATAAAATATTTTAAAAGTGATTATATTCAAATCATTTGATTCAAATCAAATTCAAATTAGATTTATTGTGGTCACCAGAATAACTTGTCAAATCCGGATAAAAAGTGAAAAATCTGGTCTCATTTTTGTATGTATGTAGCTGAAGAATGAATTGCTTCATTTTTTTATCTGAGTTTTTGTTGTTGTTCTACGCTGACATAGGCTAATGACAAGAATAAGGACTCGTGACTGACTTTTCTAATTCAAGTAAATGATTGGAAGTAATCACTTCCACAGTCTATTTTCACTTAGTGGTTCACCCTCACATTTATACGTCCCATATTTCTCATCTCTGGCCTGCCTGATGATATTGACATGTGCTTTTCGTCTTTTCCCTCATTTAGATTTGGATGACTTTGTTTCAGAGGCAATTAAGACCCTAGTCATCGTCTGTCTCCCAGTTACAGGTAACTTCCAATATTCTTTCAGATCAGATTGAAAGATGAAGGGATGGATAAATTGCTGCTTTAAAAGAACTCTGTAGGGCTTTCCTGGTGGCGCAGTGGTTGAGAGTCTGCCTGCCAATGCAGGGGACGCGGGTTTGTGCCCTGGTCCGGGAGGATCCCACATGCCGTGGAGCGGCTGGGCCCGTGAGCCATGGCTGCTGAGCCTGTGCATCCAGAGCCTGTGCTCAGCAACGGGAGAGGCCACAACAGTGAGAGGCCCGCGTACATAAAAAAAAAAAAAAAAAAAAAAAAAAAAAAGAAGGAACTCTGTAGACATCTATACCGTAAAATACTAGACTTTCAACATCCCACCAGGCACGTTTGGTCTGCTGAAAGAATGATCTGAATTACGGTAACACCATCATTCATAATCATCCATATATCACCTCCTTCTGTCCCTCTGGACAGAAGGAATATTCTCAGGTCTCATACTTAGCCCTCCATCTGCTGATATCTTCTCTGTTTATTTGTCCATGTCGCCAATGTCCTCAAATCCTCATCTCCTGTTTCCAGTGTTTGTACTACATGGTCTATATTTTCTCTCTCTCCACACCTGAGAAGTTTCTTGTACTTCTTCCCAGGAAAATGCCATCCAAAGTTGAGTTACTTCTCATTTTTCAACTATAATCTGTCTGCTATCCACAAAGGCATTGAATATATTCTGCTCTAAAATAAACTGTTTCTCCACTTCTCCAGATATTGATCTTATATGATGAATTTCACTATTGGAGATTCTTTCTTCTTGCTCTCTCCATATATCATGAGAGCTCCCACTTTCCTTGCTCAAATTTACTCAAAAATATCACTTCTTCTCTAAATACATGCATATGATGAAGGTTTTTATTCACCACAATTTTCTTATATTCAAACTAATCTTGGGGTACTGTGTTAGCACTGTAGGGGAACAAAAATGGAAAAGACTTTCTATTCTTCTTATTTTAACCAATGTCCAAAATTCATTTTTATTCTTGTTCCCAGAGATACCTGTACTTGTGGAAAAAAATGGAATTAGTCAAGTCATAGGACCTAAAGTTATGTCTTACATGTACAAACTACACAGGTGTTTGGGCGTAATAGCCTCCCAGGATATAATGAACAACAAAAAAGGTGACCTTATTAGAAAGATTTCTAGGGAGAAAAATCATTCAAGTGGACATATAGACTAATTCTATGGTTCTTATTCAGGAAGAAAAAAAAAAGGCCTATAGTAGTTAATGGAAGCTTTTACCTTAAATGAGAAAAGAATTTTTGATTCTTTAAGTCTGCTTTTAATTTTCATAGAAACACACTCACAAGTTGTACATTTTTGCCTTTAGCAAATCATTTTCAGTTTAAGTAAAATAAACTCTTAAGCATGCGGACATTGGTTTAAAAATAACAGTAACAGATATTCATTATAATGGATATATTCATGTACATCAGCAGTGTTTGGAATTCATACACAAAGTAAAATGTGGGAGGAAAACGTTATTTGGGGTGGGCACTGATAGTGCTGGTGCAATAAGAAAATTTAATAGCCAAGCAGTGAAAAACCATAGAGGCTGTAAATTAATAATTCTTCAGTCTGAGAGACAATTTTGGGAACTTCAATTTTAAAATAGATTATGTTAGTTCTTCAATTGTATTTAAGCATCTATCAGCACATGTCTTTGCCATGCGGCAGTGGCTTTTTCTCCAGCTTTTTTCCCTCCCGCACCGTATGCCCCACCAATCTCACCAAGTTAATAGCCAAAGAGTAATTGTGAAGAACAAACAAATCATTTGTCCAGAATGACCTACATTTTGGCCATTTCTGCTTTAACAAAAGCCCAGTTGAAGGGAGGAAACTCGGTTAATTTCTCTGGGAGTTCCAGTTATCTCACACTGCCTAACACACCAGTCTAAATTTAGGGGCATAAAATAGCAACCGATTTATTACAGTCATGGCTTCTATGGGTCAGGGATTCTGACAGTGCACAATGGGGTTTGCCCATAATCCATGCTGCTCTGTGATGTCTGCAGCTTCAGCTGGGGAGACCAGAATGGCAGGGGTAACCCCAAAGACCACCGGCTGCCACCTGGAACCCTTTGTACTGGAGGAGGCTCCACTTCCAGGTTGGCGTCTTCACACATGTGTCCAGCAGGTTAGCAAGGAGGACTGGAAAGCTGAGCTCAGCTGGCACTGTCAGCCGGAGCATCTCCCCATGGCCTCTTCAGCATGGTGGCCTCAGAACAGTTGGACTTCGTACATGACAGCTCAGTGATCCACCTAACAAACAGAATATACATGTTTTTTAATGAGCTGACTCAGAGCGCACATGGTGATCTTCTACCACATATGCTAATGAATGAAAGTGTCACAAATTAACCCAAACATAAGAGAAGAGCTCATAGACTCTAGCCCTCATTGACAGGAGGATAAAAATACTTGTGGCAATGGGAGAATGGCATTTAGGCCCTGGGACTTCTGGTAGACCCTGAAATGCCTACAGAGTCCTCTAATCTGTAGTTAAATTAGATAATTATGTGGAAGTCCTATATATCTAATACTTTCATTTTCTATTTTATTTTTAGAAAAGCATCAGAAGATCATCGTGCTGATAGTGCTTTAACTTTCTGTACTCCTGGATTACATTTCTCTTTAGAATTTTGAAGCTTGGATGAAATAGAGTGTAAAACACCTATCCACACAGGCAGGAAATGCTTTGAACTTTTTGAAAGGAGAACTTCCATTTTTAATAATGGAAGAAAATTTAGAAACTATTTTTGAAATCGGGATACAGAATTCTAAGCTGGATAACTTTAGTATTTGAGCATCACATTGCAGATTTAAATGTCTGACCTCTAGTGGTTGCAACTACTTTTTGCAACTGTAAGGAAGATGCATTTCCTTCAGAGACGTGACTAACCTAATTCCTTTGAGATTTTATTGACAAAATAACAGATCCAGGATGTAGCAGATGAAAATATTTTTGTTATAGTAACTAAAGTCCTAAAAAATGACTTTTAACTATATATTCAGTGCTAAACCTTTTAAAATGTGAGGGTTTTATAATTACATAGGGAAAAAAAATACTTTGACCATTTTCCAGCTAACTTGGGCTCTAAAATACTATTATATGAAATGTCTAGATTAGTGCTTGTTGACCCTAACTGCACATTAGAATGCCCTGAAGAGCTTTTAAAAATACTGATAACCAGACCACCACCCCAGAAAATAAATAAATCAATACTTTCCCGAGAAACAATAATAAACAGCCAGGATTGAGAACCACTGGTTCAGATGTTGTGACACAAAGTAAATTAATTTTGTTGTTCCTTTTAAGTTATCTAAAGAAATGCTTTCAGCTTCTAATTAATTTAGCATGTAAAATCGCTTGAAGAGATAAAATATTTAGAACTCAATACAAAGATGGGATTTTTTGACATTAGTTCAACATAAAACAATCAGATGAATTTCAGGATTGCATTTGTTTGAGATACTGTTGTATCACTACACACAGAGTAGAAAGGGGTGGAGGTGAGATGGATCATGTTTGGGGTTTGGCTATGGACTGGAAGTCACCCAAACCATAAAATCTATGGCAGAGAAGAGAAGAAAAGGCTAAATAGGAAAATTCACCCTGCATATGTTCTCAGAGACCAGCAGATACACTCTTTCCTCCCCTTCTAAATTCTTCATCCTTCTAATGTCCTCCACTGTCTGATGTAGTCTGAAATTCTACTGTATGAAAGTTTTCTTTTTTTTTTTTTTTTAACAGTGTTATCTGTTAAGGTACAATTTCTCTGAGAAGGAGGAGTAAAACTTCAATCGATTAGCTGATCTGAAGGAAAAATGAGTTTATGATAGTTCTGCTTGATTTCAGATTCTAAGAAAAATCAGGAAAAACTGTAAGTAAACTTATGACTGACACAATATCGATCCCTTAGCAAAGATTATTTTCTTTTTATTTCTTTTCTTTTATTCCTCTCTATAACCTTTGCATTGGATCTTTCTTCTTTCACAGAAACTTATACATTACTGTTAAAATTTAAAGGGAGTTTGGATATTAATAAAAGTAAAAAGACAGAGTAAAGAAATTTAAAACTTAAAGATGAGACAAAGAGAGACACAGTGCCATATGTGTATATATATATATATATATATATATTTTTTTTTTTTTTTTTTTTTTAAAGAGGCTGCTAATGGGAGGTTAGATGGCCTCGGTTGAACCCTTGATTACCTAGTCTTCAGTAGTGAGATCATTGGGAAATTTGCTTAACATCTCTGTGCCTCAATTCCCTTAGCTGACTAATCAGCTAATAATGTCTGCCATTTCAACTCCTCAGAGATGTTTCAGGAGTTATTTTTAATGTAGGAGAGAGTTTTAAAGTCAATATCCAAATAGAGTAATTCCTGTGCCTTTTCGAGGTTGACGGAAGTGAATAATACTCAAAATTGCCAATTCTGTTTTTATGTTGAGTGAGACCTTCAAAAGGCAGTAAGAGGGGCCTCCCTGGTGGCGCAGTGGTTGAGAGTCCGCCTGCCGATGCAGGGGATACGGGTTCGTGCCCCGGTCTGGGAGGATCCCATGTGCCGCGGAGCGGCTGGGCCCGTGAGCCATGGCCGCTGGGCCTGTGCATCCGGAGCCTGCGCATCCGGAGCCTGTGCTCCGCAACGGGAGAGGCCACAACAGTGAGAGGCCCGCATACCGCAAAAAGAAAAAAAAAAAAGGCAGTAAGAGATACCTATTTTTCAGTCTTGACAGGCATGGTGATTGACCTCAAGGAACTATACTGCAGTAGCACCAAAAATATCAGTGAAATGTCCAGAGTTATTTTTCTTGAAGTGGAGAGTGTGTATTGTACAAGTTTTATACTGTACAGCAGGTGAAGGAACATTTAGAGTTAGAGGATTAAGACACTTCTGGTGGGAAGAAAATACACAGAAGCACCTACTCAACCTACACAGATAATCAACTCTGGGGAGATACAGGGAGAGAGCGAGAGGCCAGCTGTGGAGGAGAAAGGGCAGGTCAAATGGACAGAAGACAAAGTACTTGCTGAATAAGTTCACTGTTGGGGTTGTATAGTTAGGTCCTGATGACAGTGAAATGCTAAACTGACAAGTTTTCAAAATGCAATGTATCCAAATTAAAAAGAAAAAAATATGTATACACATACAGGAATATTATTCAATAATGTATCAGGATGATATACAATAACTTTACATATTTGTTTGTAAATAAATGTAAATTGAGTTTTAAAAATCCCTTTTTAGTGTTTTGTCTAAAAAGTTACAAGATATTTTGTTGTTGATGCATGATTTGGTTTTTGATGTTTCATTTTTGGCTGCCAGGAGACATACATAGGTGACACTAACTTAAAAGTAAAGAGTACCTGACAGGGTTTCTATTCTGCTGATGTGCCCTGAAAAAGCAACGATCCTTTGTATCCCTTTTAAACATGTAAAATGCACAGTTGAAAAAGGAGTTTCTGATTATTTTGCATGATGACTTTGAGGGTCAAGCTTTATATACCCTTATTATGACATTGCCTTCCATTGTAGCTTATGTGTTCTGTTTAAGGTCTTTGCAGGATGTATCTATATGCCACAGTGTCATATCAAGAGAAAACTAATCCTAGGAGTGTGTCAAGATCACTGTTGCTATTTCTGTTGGGGATCATGTTACCATAGTAATATATTCCCTGTGGCTTATAAAAGACTTATTTTCCTTAAGTGCTATTTTTATTTTATTCAAAATGAAATAGAGGTAAAATTATAAAAAATGTTTTTCTTTAGCCTTCAGCCTTAATGGTAATTTCAGATAAAAAGGATAAAGGTAATCAATGCATATCTCTTTTTAGCAACTTTCTTTTACCATGTGTTTGCTCCTCAGGCCAGCATCATCATTAGAAGGATCATGTGAATGGAAATTAGGGCCCATGGATATTTTGTTTTCCTTTTTAATTTGTGGTTTCTTGAGAGGGGGCACTACTCTCAATTCCACTACTCTCGATTCCACTACTCAAATTTTGTCTAGAGGTCAAGACTGATGATTCCACACATGCACAAAGAGGGTATAAAGACATTTATTAATTACATAATAAAGCTTTCTCTGGAAAGCAGGGCAGGCTCCCAAGAACGTTCAAAAGGGATTTGAGAGAGTAGGAAGGGGGAAATGACTTTGACTTTTGTTGGAGTTAGGGTGTGGGGCCAGGGTAAGTGGTCTCGCATTCGGCCCTGGGTTTGCTCTTGAGAGAGAGGGAGAGAGAGAGTGGAAAAGCCCTTGGGAGTACTTGTGGTCTTTCTCATTGGCTTGTCTAGATGCCAGTTAAGAGGGAAAAGGGAGGGGCAGGCTTGAAAGCTCTGGCAGTCAAACATCAAAAATAGAGTCAGACTATTTATAGTCTTTTTATTGTATCTTTATATCTAAGAAGATAGTAAAGACATGAGATAAAATTATGCAGTGTATGCAAATGCATATATACACAGGAATACAAATATCAGTAAAAGACAATGACAATTTGCACTTGTTGAAGATTACATGTATGATTGGGAATGGTTACTGTGAAAACATCGCAGGATACTTTTCTGTACCAACAGCGAAGACAGGTGAAGCGTAGCCTGATTTTAAGCAGTACTCTCCACTTTCCTACTCCTATTTTCCTGCTCCTTTCTGTTTCTTCATGGAATTGGTGGATTGAAGATAATGATATTCATGAAACATTCTCCACATAGGGAAGGTTAAGACTCCTCCCTTGTTCTGTTTCATTATTGTTTTCTTTTTTTAAAAAACTCACCACATATGACATTCCTCTTTTTCTTATAGAAACTCAATTACTGCTAATATGTGTGTGTAGTAAGAAAAATGTACAATGTTTTGTTTTGTTTTGTGTGTGTGCACATTATGAATTTACACAAGTAGTATTTTGCTATAGATATGTATATTTTTAACTCAATACCATGCTTTAAAATCGATCCATGTAGCTATATGTAGATTTAGTTTGTTACTTCTGACAGACACATAACATTCAATCTTATGCTTTTGGACATCATAGGTATCTATTCTCTTTGTGACAGACATCTAGAAATCTCTTCTTTAACCTACACACTTTTTATAATGTCCTAGGCTACCATTCTGCCCCCAAACCCACACTTGAAAGTAAACATGTTTTCTTCTCCAGGGATCTATCAATGTATGTGTGTGTGTGTGTGTGTGTGTGTGTACGCGTGTGTGTGAGACAAAGAGAGATTCTGGCATCTTTCAACCTCTCTCTTGCTTCGATGGCCTCTGTAAGTTGAGTTCAGGCAAAAGATCCACCAGGCTATGTTTGTTTACAGCATTTTTACACCTCAAAGAACTTTCAAACACTTGACTTCATTTGATTCTCATAATTCAGTAAGTCAAGTGCTGTGATTAACTCCACTTTATTGCTAAGGCAACTAGCTCTTGGTGAAGGTAAGTTAGAATAAGACCTAAATGATGGATTCTGGGGCAATACTTAAAGTCTTCTGACTTTTCACACTGCTTTAGATTAGCCAGAATAAGCCACTACCAACCAAATTGTGATAAATGGGCCCCAGGTTGCAGTAAACTTTTTATTAAATCTCTGGTGCTTAGTAATACCCAGAACAAATTCTACAAGGAGATGAAATACTATAAATTATTACAGAATATAAATTCACCTTAAATTTCCTGTATTTGACTAGATATGAGTGTCATACAACATAGCATGATCTAAGCATGATTTAATTATACCTATGCGGTATTAGCTTACCATAGGATCACATCAGGTTCTGAGCAACCCCAGTCAGATCTCATATGTTTATACAGGAAGCTCTAAAATATAGCTTTTAATCAGCATTAGGTGTCACTCAGTATAATTCCTGAAGGCTGGTCATGTGGATAGGACTTAAGATGCTGGCTTAGGAATCTGGAAACTTGGATTCCAGAGTTGCTTCCATCTCTTAACTTGCCGTGTAACCTTGTGAATATAATTTCACTTCACAAAACATTAGAGTGTTGAAGATGATTTGAAAGATTCCCTCCACCTTGAAATTCTACAGCTACAGTACATTGTTAATTTAAGTGAGATAACAACTCTTAAATATTCCTCTGAATAAGGAACTCAAAACAATAATTTATATCTTCATACGTGTTGCTACAAGTCAGAAGCACCAATGCTTCTCTATGTTTTTGACAAATAATTTTTATAAATGTCAGTGTCTTCATGAAAGCTGCAGGTGAAGAAGTATCATCTGCTCCTTTGTATGTGTCTGAGATTCCTTTCATTTGTAGCATCCCCAAATTTAAGCCCTGGGTTCCCATCAGCTACCATGGACAAAAGACAGCAGGAGTGAGAAGCTCAAAGCATGTAGGATGTAAAAGAAAGACGGCTGAGCGTTTGTTTCTAACAGCAGAGAATGGGTGATGCCCTTCTGTAACACTCAAGCAGCTATTACATGGATTCTCCTGGCTGTGTGACGTTGGCAACTTTTTAACCTTTTTACCCTCAGTTTCATCATCTTTACATATTTACATGTATTATTTGGATATATTTAAAGTGAGCATTTTTAAAAGATCTGCAGCATCTGAATCACATTTTGTTGCTTTTGTTATTATATTTAGTATTAATATCTCTCATAGGGAATTTGATGGTACTGATAAACAGAGAGAATGGAAAACTCTTTAAAGACCACTACAGTAAACTTATGCGAATGGAAAACTCTTTAAAGACCACTACAGTAAACTTATGCATCGCCTCAGTATGTTGCCATTGCCAAACTTTTCCCCACTGGGAAGAATTACCTTTGATCATTTCCCCTGAGCTGGGAGCCAGGTTGTGGTTACTCCCTGCCTATGACACAGACACGCACGCGCCAGTGTACAAACTCACACTCAAATACACATTCCAAGGTCAAAATCACTTTGAAGTCATGCTTGGACCACTCTCTTTTTGATTGGAGTTCACAATTTTCCCTCCCCTACTCACAAGCAAAGCATTTAGGACCTGGACACATCATATTGTGTCTCTTCTGCAAAAATTCCCTCAGAAATGTCCCCTGCTTCTTGACAGTGAGTGAAAGTTTGGAAATAGATAGGTCGCTATTGTAATAACCTATTGTAATAACCTGTATTAGAAGAGTTACAACTGTGACAATTACCATTATTTCTCTACATGAGTCAGGTTAAGAGAGACTTCTTATACAAGGAAAAAGCCATCATTTATCCTGAGAACTAGCAGCCTGAGAAAGTGAGAGGTTGCAGGATGAGAGCAGAGAGGAATAGACAAAGGGCATCTATGCCTCTATTTGTTCTCTTCCAACCAGCCAGTAACCAATTCTCTTCAATAGCTGAAATCACCCTGCACAGAGTATGACAAGAATACAACAATCATTTGATTTTAGAGTCAGGCAAAGGTTGTGTATCAAAACTTTCACGATAGAAATCTTAAAAATATGGCACTTCAAAAAATGCAAACAAAAGCAGCATCTGTTAACTGTGCTTCCAGATCGAATTTATACAGTAACACTTTGTAAGACATCATGTTATGCCAATAGACTCTCCTTTAACTCTATGTTGAGACACTTATTTCTCTCTCTCTCTCTTTTACTTTTTGCACACAAAGCTAATCTTGGCTTCTGTAGGTTTTGATTTTTCATCTGCTGCTATTATATGAATCACTTACCCAATAATCAGTCTCTACAATTATTATTGTTGGTGATGACATGAATCCATGAAACAGCATGAAAGCTCAGGAGAGACAGAACAAATGTGAAAAGTTCGAGTAGGCATAGCTCGTTAAAATTCCTCTGCCTTCATTAATGGAAAATGCAGTAATTCGTATTCATCCTTAATGAAATATGCACTTAACGTCACACCACACTCCATTATTTTATCACATAGATCACTCCTGGGGCTAATTTCTCGGGGCATTTCTCTGGACTCACATGGTGACACTACAAGTCTATGTTCTGTGGAGGCAGAAAGCGAAGGAAAAAAATCTTTCCTTTTGTTTGTGTTTATAGAGTGGTGCTCTGACATGTTCTCCAGTGTGAGAGAAAACAACTACCGTGATGGTATATGCGTAAGGAACACTAGACATAATTTCCTCAGAGTTTTATTTCTAGTAAAATATTAATATGTAATGCAAACAATGTCACTCCAGCTAATGGAAGCATGGGGACTTGTGAATAAGAAGGAACACCTTGTTCTTCATTTACCGTGACTATAAGAAACAGCCCAAATACAGTTTTCTGAAAATCAGTTTGGGTTCTTAATGAAACTAAATCTATTCTGCCTTTCTTTTCTCTTACTGTCAAAGATGTTGACTGAATCTGAAGAGCATGGGCTTTGGGATTAAAAATAGCCCAGTTCAAATCTCAGCTCCACTACCTTTTAGCTAAGAATCACATGGAAAGATTATAAAAACTGTATGATCATCAATTTTGAATAACATGGGAATGGAATTTATCACATCTAATTCTTGTGAAAATTATGAGATAAAGTGTTTATCCCAAGAAGCATTAATTTTTCTTCTATGTTCTTTCTCCTCCCCTGTCTCCCTCCTCCTCTCCTTCCTTCTCCTGCTTCTCTTCCTTCTTCCTTCTCTTGGAAGTGAGTTGCATATGTTAAAATCCATCTTATTCTCCAAACATGGCATTTGACAGAGGGCAGTGCTAAATTTTTTTAGTTTCTTCTTCCTTCACCTACCAAACATTTATTAACAACCTTTATGAGTAACATTAAATGAAATATGTGTGAAAGTCTCCTGGTATAAGTAAGTGTTTGAAAATAGATTTCTTCCCTTCATTTCTTTGTTAAAATTTCTGTAAAAACTGTGATTTTAGAAAAACATCAAATTTATATGTATTTTATGATTCCTACTTCTTTGACTTATTGACAGAGGAAATTGGTGTGGTTAGTAAACTTGGAAGTGTGAAGGAACATTTCAAACTTTATTATAAAATATTTGTTAGGCATATCCTAATATCTCAAACACTGTTCTAGGCACTAGACTTAGGAGTGAACCAGATGGATAAAGCCCCTGCCTTATGGAGTGGTATTTTAGAGAGGAAGAGGCAGACAATAAACAGAGAAGGAACAAATAAACAATTTAATGGCTAGGAAAAAGTTTAGATAGTCTAATGATTTTTGAAGACTATAATAAAAATTGGGAGCTAGAAAATAACCTCATAAAAGTTGCACTGGATCGATTAACATCTTTTGAATAAGCTTGTGTCACTGTCTTAACCAATCTATTTTATTTTCTTTCCTGGTTTTCAGCAACAAGTTTTAAGGTACCAAAAAATCCTGGTTTCAGTTAATGCTTTCACTCAACAAATGAATAAATCTACTATTACCTAGGACTCAAAGTTAGACCCTCAGGCGACCTATTTGCCCAGTAGTGGGATTGCTGGGTCATATGGTAGTTCTATTTTTAGTTTTTTAAGGAACTTCCACACTGTTCTCCATAGTGGCTGTACCAATTTACATTCCCACCAACAGTGCAAGAGGGTTCTCTTTTCTCCACACCCTCTCCAGCATTTATTGTTTGTAGATTTTTTTGATGATGGCCATTCTGACTGGTGTGAGGTGACACCTCATTGTAGTTTTGATTTGCATTTCTCTAATGATTAGTGATGTTGAGCATCCTTTCATGTGCTTGTTGGTAATCTGTATTTCTTCTTTGGAGAAATGTCTATTTAGGTCTTCTGCCCATTTTTGGATTGGGTTGTTTGTTTTTCTGATATTGAGCTGCATGAGCTGCTTGTATATTAATCCTTTGTCAGTTGCTTCACTGGCAAATATTTTCTCCCATTCTGAGGGTTGTCTTTTGGTCTTGTTTATGGTTTCCTTTGCTGTGCAAAAGCTTTTCAGTTTCATTAGGTCCAATTTGTTTATTTTTGCTTCATTTCCCTTTCTCTAAGAGGTGGGTCAAAACGGATCTTGCTGTGATTTATGCCATAGAGTGTTCTGCCTACGTTTTCCTCTAAGCGTTTTATAGTATCTGGCCTTACATTTAGGTCTTTAATCAATTTTGAGTTTATTTTTGTGTATGGTGTTAGGAAGTGTACTAATTTTATTGTTTTACATGCAGCTGTGCAGATTTCCCAGCACCACTTATTGAAGAGGCTGTCTTTTCTCTATTGTATACTCTTGCCTCCTTTATCAAAGATAAGGTGACCGTATGTGAGTGGGTTTATCTCTGGGTTTTCTATCCTGTTCCATTGATCTATATTTCTGGTTTTGTGCCAGTACCATACTGTCTTGATTAATGTAGCTTTGTAGCATAGTCTGAAGTCTAGGAGCCTGATTCCTCCAGCTCCGTTTCTCTTTCTCAAGATTGCTTTGGCTATTCGGGGTCTTTTGTGTTTCCATACAAATTGTGAATTTTTTTGTTCTAGTTCTGTGAAAAATGCCCTTGGTAGTTTGATAGGGATTTCATTGAATCTGTCGATTGCTTTGGGTAGTAGAGTCATTTTTCACAATATTGATTCTTCCAATCCAAGAACATGGTATATCTTTCCATCTCTTTGTGTCATCTTTAATTTCTTTCATCAGTGTCTTATAGTTTTCTGCATACAGGTCTTTTGTCTCCTTAGGTAGGTTTATTCTTAGGTATTTTATTCTTTTTGTTGCAGTGGTAAATAAGGTGTTTCCTTAATTCCTTTTTCAGATTTTTCATCATTAGTATATAGGAATGCAAGAGATTTCTGTGCATTAATTTTGTATCCTGCTACTTTACCAAATTCATTGATGAGCTCTCGTAGTTTTCTGGGAGCATCTTTAAGATTCTTAATGTATAGTATCATGTCATCTGCAAACAGTCGCAGTTTTACTTCTTCTTTTCCGATTTGGATTCCTTTTGTTTCTTTTTCATCTCTGATTGCTGTGGCTAAAACTTCCAAAACTATGTTGAATAATTGTGGTGAAAGTGGGCAGCCTTGTCTTGTTCTGATCTTAGTAGAAATGGTTTCAATTATTCACCATTTAGAACAATGTAGGCTGTGGGTTTGTCATATATGACCTTTATTATGTTGAGGTAAGTCCCCTGTCTGCCTACTTTCTGGAGAGTTTTTATCATAAGTGGGTATTGAATTTTGTCAGAAGCTTTTTCTGCATCTATTGAGATGATCATATGGTTTTTCTCCTACAATTTGTTAATATGGTGTATCACATTGATTGATTTGAGTATATTGAAGAATCCTTGCTGGGATAAACCCCACTTGATCATGGTGTATGATCCTTTAATGTGCTGCTGGATTCTGTTTGCTAGTATTTTGTTGAGGATTTTTGCATCTATATTCATCAGTGATATTGGCCTGTAGTTTTCTTTTTTTTTTTTTTTTGACATCTTTGTCTGGTTTTGGTAACAGGATGATGATGGCCTTGTAGAATGAGTTTGGGAGTGTTCCTTCCTCTTCTGTATTTTGGAAGACTTTGAGAAGGATAGGTGTTAGCTCTTCTCTAAATGTTTGATAGAATTCGCCTGTGCAGCCATCTGGCCCTGGTCTTTTGTTTGTTGGAAGATTTTTAATCACCATTTCAATTTCAGTGCTTGTGATTAGTCTTGTTTATATTTTCTATTTCTTCCTGGTTCAGTCTCGGAAGGTTGTGTTTTTCTAGAATTTGTCCATTTCTTCCAGGTTGTCCATTTTTTGGCATACAGTTGCTTGTAGTAATCTCTCATGATCCTTTGTATTTCTGCAGTGTCAGTTGTTACTTCTACTTTTTCATTGCTTATTCTGTTGATTTGAGTCTTCTCCCTTCTTTTCTTGATGAGTCTGGCTAATGGTTTATCAATTTTGTTTATCTTCTCAAAGAATCAGCTTTTAGATTTATTGATCTTTGCTATCGTTGCCTTCATTTCTTTTTCATTTATTTCTGATCTGCTCTTTATGATTTCTTTCCTTCTGTTAACTTTGGGCTTTTTTTATTCTTCTTTCTCTAATTGCTTTAGGTGTAAGGTTAGGTTGTTTAATTGAGATTTTCCTTGTTTCTTGAGGTAGGATTGTATTGCTATAAACTTCCCTCTTAGAACTTCTTTTGCTGCATCCCATAGGTTTTGGGTGGTCGTGTTTTCATTGTCATTTGTTTCTAGGTATTTTTTTGATTTCCTCTTTGATTCCTTCAGTGATCTCTTGGTTATTTGGTAGTGTATTGTTTAGCCTCCGTGTGTGTGTATTTTTTACAGTTTTCTTCCTGTAATTGATATCTAGTCTCAACATTGTCATGAAGCAACCTAAGTGTCCACTGACAGATGAATGGATAAAGAAGATGTGGCACATACAGACAGTGGAATATTACTCAGCCATAAAAAGAAATGAAATTGAGTTATTTGTAGTGAGGTGGATGGGCCTAGAGTCTGTCATACAGAGTGAAGTAAATCAGAAAGAGAAAAACAAATACCGTATGCTAACACATATGTGTGGAATCTAAAAAAAAAGAAAAAAAAAGTCATGAAGAACCTAAGGGCAAGACAGGAATAAAGATGCAGACCTACTAGAGAATGGACTTGAGGATACAGGAAGTGGGAAGGGTAAGCTGAGACAAAGTGAGAGAGTGGCATGGACATATATACACTACCAAACATAAAATAGATAGCTAGTGGGAAGCAGCCACATAGCACAGGGAGATCAGCTCGTTGCTTTGTGACCACCTAGAGGGGTGGGATAGGGAGGGTGGGAGGGAGGGAGATGCAACAGGGAAGAGATATGGGGACATATGTATATGTATAACTGATTCACTTTGTTATAAAGCAGAAAGTAACACACACGTTGTAAAGCAATTATACTCCAATAAAAATGTTTAAAAAAATAAGGTAGCTATCATATTAAGTGTTCTTACATGAATAAATAAATTAATAGATCAATTTAAAAAAAGAATCAAGAGATTTCAAAACTACTATAAAGTAACAGTAATCAAAATGGTGTGATAACAGTACAAGGATAAGCATATATCTCAATGAAATAGAGTTGAGAGTCAAGAAATACGTCCACACATACATGTGTGGTCAACTGATTTTTGACAAGAGTACCATGACATTTTGATGAGGAAAGAATATTATGTTTAACAAACTATGCAGAGGTACAGAGGTAACTGGTTAACATCTTACTAACCAGAACAAAGTTGGACCCTTATCTCACTACATATTTAAAAATTAACCCCAGGTGGATCAATGACCTAAACATGAGAGCTAAAACTCTAAAAAATTTACAAGAAAACATTTGGCTAAGTATTCATGACATTTCCACTAGCTTCTTAGATATGACACCAAAAGCATAAACCACAAAAGAAAAACAGATAAATTGGATTTCATCAAAATTAAAATTTTTTGTGCTTCACAAGATACCATCAGTAGAGTGAAAATATAACCCATAGAGAGGTTGAAAATATTTGCAAGTCATATATATGATAAGGGATTTGTATGTACAATATATTAAGAACTCTTATGATTCAATAATAAAAGACAACCCATTTAAGAATGGGCAAAGAATCTGAATTGATATTTCTCCAAGGAAGTTATATAAATGGCCAAGAAGCACATAAAGAGATGCTCAACACCATAAGTTATCAGGAAAATGCAAATCAAAACCACATAAGATACCACTTCACACCCACCAGGATGGCTAGAATAAAAACCTTTAGAGAAAGAATGTTGATGAAGAAGTGAAGAAATCAGAATTCTCATACACTGTTGGTGGGAATATGAATGGTGCAGCCACTGTTGAAAACCATCTTGGCAGTTCGTCAAACAATTACATGTAAAGTTACCGTATGGCCTAGGAATCCCACTCCTAGATACCTACTTAAAAGAAATGAAAACATATGTCTACACAAACCTTAAGTACAAAAGTTTATAGCAGCATTATTTATAATAGCCAAAAGGTGGAAACAACTCAATGCTCATCAGCAAACAAATGGATAAAAACAAAATGTATATATATAGAATGGAATGTTACTTAGCCATGCAAAGAAATGAAGTACTGATGCATTTTACAACATGGATGAGCCTTGGAAACATTATACCAACGGAAAGAAGTCAGTCACAAAACATCGAATATGTGATCAAAATCATATGAAATTCCAGACTAGGAAATCTATAGTGACAGAAAGGAAATTAGTGGTTGCTTAAGGTTGGAGAGGAGTGGGGTGGGAAGATAGGTTGGTTATAGATAAAGGGTACAGAGTTTCTTTTTTGAGGTGATGAAAATTTTCTAAAATTGACTGTGGTGAAGATTGCACATATCTGTGAATATACTAAAAACCATTGAATTTTACACTTTGAATGAATTATATGGTATGTGGATTATATCTCAATAAAACTATTAAAAGAGATAATTACTCTTCAGATGATTGAGTAACCTGAAAATTTATTATGATTGAATATAAAGCTTTTTGAAAGATAAAATGTAAAACTAATTAGAATTTCATTGACTTGTTTGGCTTTAGAAAACTTGAGGAAAAATGACCCATTTATCTCCTGCAGATTGGAGGTTAGGCTATTTAAAACCATTAAGCGAAATTCTAAAAAAAAAAAAAAAAAAAAAAATTCTTTTTCAGAATTGAAAGGACTCACTTCTCTTTAATTCTCTGGTGCAAATGTGATGATTTCCACGTCTCTTTTCATCTCTACTTCAAGAGAATTTTGTCATGACAAACTCCTACATGAAATTCTTTAATGACTTTCAATTGTACCCAGGATAAAAACCAACTTCTTCATAACTATTACTCATCTTTAGGAACTGACGTAGACAACTCTTGTTCTCTTTACCCATGCTGGGTTGGGTGCTCCCCCAGATGCTCCCCAGGGGCATCATCATGCTCATCAGACTGAATTGTTATTTCCAGAAGATTAACGTTTTTTTAGTTCAGTGACCCTTTGGTTTATTTTTTTATTCTCAGCATGTATTGCAGTGCCTGTCACAAAACGTGTGCTTAATCAATGTTTGTGAGTGAAGGAATAATTTTTGCAAAAGGCAATTTACTCGGTGACTGGGTAAAAATACAAAGATGCTATTTGATCAATTTATCACCAATTAAATAATTTTTTCTAGGCATGAATTTAAAAACTCCATCTTTTCTGTATTTCTTATTACATTTCTACCACAAAGAAAACTAAAATACATACCTCATTTAACAAAATAGTGTCTTTTCACATGGCTTGCTGGGTGATGAAGAGGAAGAAATCCAGTCTATAAACCCTGACTGCTAAGCACCAACTGTCTGGAGAACAATACTGTTTCTAATGTCTTACACTGTAAAACATAAGTGAGGTTTTCCAGACTTGACTTTATGAGCTCCTCTAGAAGGTATACTTCATCTTTTTATCCCTGTTGTCTGCCACAGGGCTGAATCTCTAACTGTGTGGAGGGCAATAGGAAATGATAGAAAGTAAAAGCAAAATTAAAGATCTACATCACCTTATGAATTGAGTTACAATTTCCAAATTTGTGCTTTGTAAAGTGGCAACTTTGAATTTTATTGGAAAAGAATTCCAACTGTTTCCATTGCTTAAGCAATTCAGTTACTTGTTTCCCTTAGAGAATCAAAATATTGGGGTATTGTATAAATCATAATGATTCAGCTAAAATTCTAGTCCCTATTTTTTATTTTAGTTATTAGTGACAATTTTTCTTTCTAATGCAAGCCTGAGAAATGATTTTAATTAACATGGGAATTTTATGCCACACTGTTTCTCAGGTAATCATTATTTTTTTGTGTGCACTGAATTTCTTTGTTTAATGTGTCATGTATATTCTCATGTCGTTTTAATTTCATTATTCTAGTTTTACTAAGTTTACATTAATGAATTACATTACTTTTTTATATCCAAATTATTCATTTGTTGTTGGTGGTGTTCACTGTTAAAGCCAAAAAGAAGCATTTTAAACAAATGATTGGTTATTTTAATGGTACATACATACTAGCTTCAAATTTCGTGATTGTTCTTCAGAAAATAGAAGGTTAGGTCATATTTCAGCAATCCCAGGCTTTTTCAAACAGCAATTGGATTTAATGAATGGGTGCATTTGAAAATTTTTTGTGTTTCTGGTTTTCAGTCTTATCACAGCAGTTTTTCTCATTCTATATTGCTTTTCCATCTGATTTAGGAAGTTGGGAGAAATGCAATGGAATTGAAATAGTTTGAGTTTCTTTTCAAACCAGAAAAGTCTGGCTATAATTTCTGAGTAACTAAGTCAGTTGTTATATCATAAAAATGATTTATAAAACTTTCTTTTTGTCACCCCAGTTTCACTACTACCTGCATGATTACCTGTCCACAATCCTTTTCTTCATTACCTCTCTATGTATGTGATCTCACTCCTCAAGATGACTTTTTTCCATAAATCTGCATAAAGCACTTGGAAAAAATAGAAAAAATAATATTGTTAGATATAAAACATAATATAAAATGTAACATTATAAAGATTTTAGAAAAAAAGAACTGGAGAAGATCTTCATGATCTAGGCCTGGACAAAGGCTTCTTAGAATTGCCGTAAAACATAAGGCTGAACATTTGGACTTAATCAAAATTTTAAAAATTTGCTCTTCAAAAAACCCCATTAAGAAGATAAAAAGATGAGTTACAGATTGGGATAAAATATTTGCAGAACACATATCTGACAAAAGAATGGCATCTAGAATATAAAAAGAACTCTCAAAAAACTCAGCATTCATAAAAAAAGCACATAAATAATGTAATTAGAAATCCTACAAAAGACATATACATATATTTCACTATGATGACATACAGATGACAAATAAGCACAAGAAAAGTTGTTCAACACATTAGCCATCAGGGGAATGCAAATTAAAACCACAATGAGATATCATTGCACAACTATCAGAATACATAAAGTAAAAATTGGTGACAGCACCAAATGCTAGCAAAAATGCAGAGAAGCTGACACACTCATACATTGCTGGTGAGTACGTAAAATGGTACAGCCATGCCAGGATACTATGGCTGTTTCTTATAAAACTAAGTATGCAACTACCATACTACCCAGCGATTACCGTTCTGGTCACGCCAAAACCTGTTCATGAATGTTCATTGCAGCTTTATTTGTAATAGACAAAAACTGGAAACAGCCCAGATGTCCTTCAATGGGTGAAATGCTAAGCAAATCATGGTACATCCACACCATGGAATAAGACTTAGCAGTAAAAAAGGGGCAAACTACTAATAGTGTAACACCTTGGATGAATATTCAGAGAATTATGTTGAGTGAAAACCACTGATACCCAATGGTTGCATACCATATGATTCCACATGTATAACAATCTTGAAATGACACAATTATAAAAATGGAGAACAAGTTAGATTGTCAGGGGTTTGGAATTGAGGGGGGGTGGTTAGGAAATGGATGAGGTTAAACAAAAAGCAACACCAGGTATCCTTGTAGCCATGGAAATGTTCTGTATCTTGACTATGGCTGTGGATACACAAACCTATACATGTGATAAAACTGTACAGAACTAAATACACACACAACCCCAGCTACTTAAGTACAAGTAAAACTGCAGAAATCTGAATAAGATGGGTGGATTATACCTACATCAATATTATGCAATATTGTACTATAGATTTGAAAGATGTTTCTGTTGAGGGGAAAATGGGTAAATTGTGCGTGAAATTTCTCTGTATTATTTCTTACAACTTCATATGAATCTATAAAGATCTGAAAAAAAATTTGTTTAATTAAAAATAAAACAGTAGAAATAAGCATTCACTGAATATTTTATGGTGTCTATTCTTTCCCACATTTCCACTTCCCTATTTATTTGGTACTTAGAACTTTAGAAAGATGACTTAGCATTGTTCAGTATTATAGAGATTGGTGGGACATTTTCATCCAGAAATTTCAAATATCAGCAGATGAAGTCTGAGTGAGTGAACTACCCAATTTGTGGTCGCTCCACAGCAACTATGAACACATGCCAGCTTCCTGCCTTCTTCCAGGCCACAGGGCATTTTACATTGTGAATGCTGAAGCAAGGCGGTGAGTTATTTCCTGAGAGTAAATTAAACCTCTCTAAGTAGTTGACGGTCTGAAAGGAAGTCAATGCAGATAAACTGTTACTCCCAGAGTGGGGAAGCCTAGATCATTATCATCAGGCTCAGGAAAAGATAATCTTTAAGGAGAAAGACATTTGGTAAAACAATTAGACCTAAAGGCAACCATAAAAACAATAGATTAGAATTAATTAAAATCCTATATTAAAGAAAATTCTTTAAAGTTATGAATTTTTAGTCCAATTATGATCCAAGCCTGGAAGAACAGTATTTGCAAATGTTGGGGAAAGAGAAATATTGTCTTAAATAGCGAAAAGAAGTCCAGCATGGCTGAAGCTTAACGTGTACGAAAGAATGATGCTGAAAAATGATGCTGGTACCATCAAGTGGGGCCACTTTATGCAGTCCTGCTGTGGAATTTGCACTTAAACACAAGGGAAATAGAGAGCTCTGCAAGACTGAACAGAGAGAAAAGTGAGCATATTTGCCTTTAAAATACCTCATCGTCGTCGTTTCTCAAGTACTCCTCAAAATCTCGCATTTGACCCAATAAGTAGCTCTTCCAAAGAGCTTTTAGAATAGCCTATGAATGTGTTTTGAAAGGTAAACTAGCTAGTGAAGGACTTTCTTTGAATGAATTAAAATGTCTCTGCTATATTAAATGGCTCTACAAAAGGCTTCCATGATACCCTGCTTGATGAAAAACAAGTCGCTAAGTTATACGTATAGTATAATCCCATTCTTGATAAAAACAACAAAAAACCATAACCTATATGTATTCATATATTAGTATATTTGCAAAGGCAAGGGAAAACATATGAAAAACAAAAAAGTATTAGCAGTGATTCCATAAGGAAATCGGGAATCAATGAGAGATGACAAATTTTAGTCCAGCCACATCAACGTTTTCTGAGCAGTTGAATATATAAGCTTTACCCATGAAATTCAAATGAAGGAAATACATGAATTGAGTGAAACAAATAGCACCACTGTCCAAGAGAAATGTACTGCAAATTACAAATGCAAGCCACAAAGGTATTTTTAAATCTTGTGGTAGCTCCATTAAAAAGTTAAAAGAAATGTGGAACTAATTTCATTAGTATATTTTAACCCAATGCATCCAAAATATTCTCATTTCAACATGTAAACAATATAAATATTAATATTTTACATTGTTTTCATACTAAGTCTTTGAAATCTGGTGTGTGCTTTACACTTACAACCACATTTCAAGTGCTTAGTAACCATATGCAGATAGTAGCTATGATGTTGGACAGGGCAGCTCTAATGGAAACTGATGGTTTTGCTACTGGTGAATTTCTCTGGCAATGAAGTGACAGCCACACTGTTTGTCAGCTCAGTGACGGCATGGCCATATCTAGCCCTGGTCCCATGGTCTCAATCTTGGTTCTGCTTCATGTATTCCAGCTCTATCGTGTTTCAGTTAAGAAGGTTTAATATTAGCCAATACATTTTATTATTACCAGTGTGCACATAGAATTGTCACAAAATCTACAGGTTGAAGTGAAAGTACTGAACAGTGTATTTTTAGAAAACAGTAAGAAACCAGCTTTAAAAAAAAATCTGTGAACACAATTTTGTAGGGGAAAAATGGTGATACGATATTAACTCAAAATTTTAGCCATTGAAAATTTGAACTACTATAAATATTTTCTACTGAAGGAGAGGGCAAAGAAGAAATAATTCCACAAAAATAAAAATTCATTAGCCAAGACTTTTATGACCTGGTATCTTATCAGAATATCTAGATGAAGAGCTTTTTCTTTAAGCTCCCACTCAACCACTGAGTAGCTGGGTAAATTTGAAAATTGCCATAAATGCCCTGAGCCTTAGTTTCTCCAGTTATATATGGAGAACTAGTAGTTAATATGGTTTTCAAATTTTAAAAAAGTCACGTGATAACACTATATAAACAAAATGCCTTGTGATATGTTGTGAAATAATTAGAATAAAAGTTTTGAAGTTGAATTTATGGAGACTACCACCTATTTTAAATTTCTAAATTCTACAGTTACTGGACAGTCTGAATTTTGGAGACTCTAGGACAAGAAAAAAATACAATAAGGCTAAACTGAAGAAATAATTTTCAAAATGGGGAAATATAGTCAAACTTGGCTTTTAAAAAAATTGAGTCATTGTAAAACCATCCATGTGTCATACTTACAGAGACACATGGATGGTTTTTGCTAGGCTGATTTCTGGGGTTACTACCTAAACTGTTGAAACTGACAGATGTCTAAACTGTAGAAATTCTGCTGCAAACACAATGCACAAAATAAGTGAGAATGAACGAATTTCAGTGCTTGATGTCTGGTCTTCAACAGATAGTCATGGGACTGGACAATCCTTCACTCAGTCAAATCACAGAATTAGGAAGGGTTATTGAACAGTAGAAGAGTGCATTTTTATGCCACTGGTTATCTATATTCCTTCCACATTGGCTGAAAAATTGACTGCTTCTTTGAGAATAATATGATAAGTTTACTACCCTTAACTCTTCATCAAATTTTTCTTTATACTCCAACAGTTACCCAAGAAAGTTCATTGTTTGGGTTTGTGTGCTTGATGACTGAAGTATGTCAAGTTGCTATCCAGGTCAAGGCAAGAAAGTGAATATGCTTTTGCAGTATTTTAATTGCCAGCCCATAAATAAAATATCTAAGAAATTTTGATATACAAATAGCCAACTTATGAAACAGTTACATTTTGAGGAGGATTATCACTTTGAAAAATAATTCATCATTTTACAAAATAATTCACCACCATTATTTCTTTTTTTACCGAGCTAGTTCCCTACTGAAGTTAATATAGACTTATTTACACAGATATTTTTCAGGAATACATTCATCACAAACAGTGGAGTGCATCTTTATAGCATTCTTTCTTGTAAATGGGTTTTCCAAAACATATCTATGGTTAAGTGAAGTGCTATGAACTGAACCTAATTCTGCTAAAGTTATACTGAATTTTCTAGATCCTTTTCCACCCAACCCTGGCAATAAATAAGTAAATAAATAAAGGTGAGCAACAAGAAGATCAAGAGGGCATGAACACAAGATACATTATTTACACAGATTGAAGCATGATGTCAAATCTCTCTCTGGTGTTTAGGAATTTCTGTTGATAGAAATATGAATAGAAATCAGAAGCAGCCTCAAATTACTCACTTGAAAATCTTAAAAACACATCATCCCTTTACTTTGCAATTTTGCTGTTGTTTTATGTTTTCTTATTCTTTCTCTGCTCTTCCTCTTCATTAACGCTACCTAATATCACTACATATTTAGAATAATATCCAATTCTAGGATATCCAGTACAAACAATATCCAATATTTTGTTTAAACTCATAAATACCTCTGTCAGTGACATCCGAGGATTGTTAGAAACCATCATTTCTGGAACACTGAAAAGCAGGGTGTTAACCTGCTCCGAAGAAATCCTTCTACTATCACCATGTTTACCTGTAAAACATCAGCACCCTAACCTGATATAAATAAGCTACTGGGAAAAAAATTTTTGGTTGCTTTTATTGTTGGTGGTGTTATTGGAAGGAACAGAGGAAATTTGGAATTAAATTTCTTGTAAAGTACGTATCATGGTGATATATATGATGTTTACCGTTGGGGGAAAAACATACACACACAACAGAGGCAGCAAAAAAGGAATCATTGGAAAATACCGCACGTATTGAGAGTATGACTACAATTCCCCTACTACTATATGTCTGACTTAGAACAACTCGAGTATTTCACTGTCTCCCAGGGCTTATTCTGAGTCCTAACATATTTGAGATAAAGGTGTTCCAGAAGCAGTCAGAACATTCATTAGGCTTACTGTGTTTCTCTAAACCTCCCTGGCGCGTTCCTAAATCCCTAGGACAAAATCCAGATTTAGGAATGAGCAGCATGTCAGTGCCTCTGGCTTTCCTGAAAGCTAAAACCTAATATTTCAAGTTGAATTCTGATATCCCATATCAAATCCATTAAAAAAAATCTACTAACTTCTATAATGTAATTGTCTAAAGAGTCAAATACATTACCTCTTTAAGTTTGCCTATTCCTTTTGCTTTACAAGATGGGACACAAATTTATGGAGTTTACCAAACTCATTCTCTCAAACTGTAGCATTTCAGAAGTGGCAACAATAACGTCTATGTGTACACATTGTTTTACTTGGTCTGCATTCTGAGAGGCAGTACAATAAAGCAGTCAAGGGCATGGTCTTGAAGGACTCATCATAGCTTCATCACTAGCTGTGCACCTCAGCTTAGTTAGTGCTTGCCTCAATTTCCTCATCCAAAGAAGTGGGGATAAGAATAGTGGCTACTTCAGAGGGTTGTCAGCAGTACATGTGTGTTAGTACACGCATAGCACATAAGACAGTGGCTGGCATTACTATTGCTGTTAGTCCTTACTTTTGATGTACGGTAATCAGAAACTGGGTTTTGTAATACTACGCAGTTTTTGGTCAATGCTAAATCATATATGATTTGTCTAGTCCATGGAGATAATTTTTTTTTCATGAGGTAATTTTTGATGAAACAAACTCAGCATGTTTCTGTTGATTTGAAATAAATGCTATTGCATGTGGTGAGGAAACTTCTATTTCCATGGTGGCTTAAATAGATACAAGTTATAGAACTTAAAGTTATAGAATTTAAATATATTCAAGTTAAAGAATTTAAGTTATAGAATTTAAATCACAAGTAATAGAATTTAAATTTAAATTTAAAAAAATTTTAACTTTAAAAATTCATTTTAAAAGTTTGAGCTTGCCTCTATGAGAAGGAGCCTTGTTGCTTAAACTGCGTATGATAATGTTTTACATGTTCTTAAAAAAAATTGGATAATATTTGTGTTTTAAAGCCAAACTGTAGGGCTGAATGAAAAGTCCTTGCTGAGTAACCATCTCTAGAGACCCTAAAAAATTGTGAAAAGCTCTAATATTTCAGCTACATTGATTTTTGCATATAAAAATATCTAGGAGTCAACTAGCACATATATTGAGTCACATTTGTTTTAATTGAAAAAGAGAGCTAAAAATTTCCTGTAAGTTATTGCAACAGTACAAGAATACAAGGTGCATTTATTTATTAACAGCAACAACGACAAATTGTAAAACAAATTGTGAAAGCAAAAGCGGGCTACAAAACAAGGGTGTTTGATAGCCTTTGCCTCATTTAAACATGACATGTCAATACGCCCCAGTTGATAAATGCTATAAAGTGTACGTTAGCATTGGCTCATTCACCTTTAAACATCCCCCACCCAGTGCACTATGGGAAATGTGTGTTATGGATGAGAAATGCTTCCTCTGTCAAGTATCACAATCTTGTGGTCACGTAATCTTCGTGGGTGACCATGTCTGTGAGGTTTGCATCGTAGTCTACACTGCAGTCCTCTTCCTTTGCGTGTTTCTCCTTTGGTATGATTGGAACTGTGTCCTCCACCACCACCTTCTCTGACTTGAATGAACACACTCTCTTGCCAACCTGTAAACCCAGGGAATCCGTATTTCTTTCTCGATGATCTACTAATATACACTGTTCGCTGAGACCTGGGATGTTCAAGTCACCCCGGGAAGCTAACCCTCGAGATTCCAGTTGGATGTTTGTCTCTAGTGGTGCTTCAGCTTGTTGACGAGCCACCTCTCCGGAAACGGAGAAGATTTGGTTTGCATTTTGCTCGGCAGCGTGTTGTTTTGATCGTCTATGAAATAACCCAAAGTTTTTGATATCGGTCACAAAATTCACTTTTCTCTGCTTCTCCCTCGGTGGCTCCTGCACCACCAGGGCGGAGCCGTTGCTGATGGTGTGTCTTTCGGAGGCGATTGCTGCTGATCGTGGGTGAATCAGGGTGGTTAAGTCGAAGAGGCTAAAGTTCTTTTTCTTGTCCTTGCTACTAGCTTCGTTATCACTCTTTTCATCCGAGTCTGCGGAGTTAGAAGAATCCTTCGTGCCCTGAGCAGATTGGACCGTAGAGAGTTTGCTTCCTCTTAGTAACCCCAGGACTTCAAAGCGGAAGCTAGAAATGTCTTGCTTCAGTTCCTAAGTGAAATGGAAAACGACGAAATTAGTCTGTGACCTAAACAAATAAACGTTAAGAATCATCATCTGCTCGTTTCATATATGGATCTGACATGTCTTCATTCATTTTTGAGAGCTAGGTGTCCACTCTGCTGTGGTTCTGTTTAGAATTGTCAGTTCTCTCAGGGGCACTTGTATCTATTTGTTATCTCCTAATTTCCCTATCAGAGTTCTGTAGTAATAGGAGACTTCCTATGGTTGATGTAAAAAGAAACAGGAAGAGTTTTCTTTCCCACCACTCTAGTGGAGTATGTTGGGTTTCTTTAGAACTACAGTTTCAAATTCTTTCTCTCCAAAATATTCATCTGCTTTCAAGTCATCTTACATTCTCTCAGGGACATTTTGCTGTCCAAGGGGATATCTAAAACAATTAAAGTGGAGTCTACCCTTCCAAGAGTTGGCAGTTAGTTTCAATTGTTTATTACCTTGGAGTTGATTTTATCCCAACCTCTGGGGATAAAAAATCAGCCACTAAATCCTGGGAATTGATTCAGAACACACAGCACTTACTAGATTCATCCCTTTATCTTTTGGGGCAGCTGAATTCTCAGTCCTAACCTGCTGGTGGCCTTGTGGTGGCCTCCTGCCACCAGTCCATCTCCCAAAGCATCAGGAATCATTTAACTCCAAAATTCAGAGGTGTGGCAGCAAAGAACGTTTTGGATCCTAGCCAACTTTCAATCTGTGCTTTAAGCTTTGCAATTTATCTCTCTTCTTACCTAACTGGCTGCTTATATTTATTCTCTGTTAAGCCTGCTGTTTTTCTTTGTCAAAGTTCTCCTGTAGGGTTTTTTATTTGTTTGTTTTTGCCTATGAGATCTTATTGACTTTAGTCAGTCTTCCAAAATCTCTAGCAACTCATGCAGGCTAACAAAGGCATTTTATACACATGATATGAGCAAATATATACTTCATGTATTCTACCTTTCTTCTGTGATAGAATTGAAAAAAAAAAAAAAAGAAACTCAGGGAGAAAAACTACATTTATAAGCTACAGTTAAGCTCAAACCTTAAATTTTCTTTTACCAAAGCCGTGCCCAACACAAAGAAGGTTTTTGTTGTCGTTGTTTTCAGAACGTTGGTTACTAAGTGTTTCAGGTTTAGAAATCAGACCGACATTTCCAAAAGTAAAGCTCACTCAGTAGAGTGTGGCTGGGATCAGCAATCAGAATGCCACACAGCACTAGGATTTTCTCTGCCTCCAAATAAGTCCCCTCGATCATTCAGGTTAAGTCTGTTTGAAAGCAATGTACTTTAAAAAGAAATTTTACCACTTTTTATATATATATATATAAATCAATAGGGCTTGAATTTAAAAATCAGAAGACAGACAGGCTTGCTCGGAACACGTGGCCCAGTTTCCAGCTCTGGTGTTAAATGTGCTGCACCTGGTTCCACGCTCTACAGAATCTGCCTTTTGGCGACAAAGATGAAAGTGGTTACCTTAAAGTTCTCCTCAGTCAGACCTTCTTCAGTTTTGGCGTCTCTAATCATTGCAGCCACGTATCGCTTTACCAGGTTCCTCATAACTTCCTGAGGCATTTGAACACAAGAGAATTGATATTCAGTGCATAAATGTGATTTCTCTCTTGAGTCAGTTCCAAAGAGGAGATTGTGCTTTATTTTAATGTAAGTGTCAAGATATAAGAATAACTTACTTGATATTGGTGATGTCTTCTTAAATTATCAGCAGCTCGCCTCTGAAAAGGGAAGGGACATTTACTTTTTGGTTATACTGATATTGTACCATTCTGTAAAATAATGCCTGGTTCTTTTAATCAAGAATATTATTTCCCTCATTTCTACAAAGTGGGAATTTTACTGGACAACAGACAATAAATAGCTAGAGAAAGTGCTTCATATGAATCAAAAGAATGAATGAACCAAAACAACAAAGGGCAAGGTTATAATTCCTATGGCATTTAATATATAGAATAAGTTAATGATGATGGCAAGATTGTTCTTTTAATATAAGTGATGAAGAATTAAGTAATCATACTTAGTATGTATCCCAAATCATTTTAAATGATCCTAAGAGACACAGGTGGGACATATCAAATACACAATAAATGTCAAATAAAAATAAAGATTTGATGGGTAAAAATCTAGCATTATAACAATATGAAGATCTTCATCAATATCAACATAGCAACTTTAAGAATTTAACCATGATATAAAACATGTAATCAGAAACACTGTTAGACAGTGAACTCCCCAACACTTAATTTCAAACAGATGTACATTAAGAGGAGATTGCTGTTTTAATTAGATGGTTGAATTTAACAAAATAAAAGGTTCTGATCAAAGATAGGGTTCATTAGATTTAAAAAAAAATAAATGTGACTCTGAGCTATCATTTTGAAGAAATCAGAACGGTTTGAGAGCAGAGCTGGTGTTAGCACAGAGCAATGATTATGGAGTGTAAAATGGAGAAAGATGTTTAAGGACTAAAAAATGTCCATTATAAACTGAGTTAAATAATAAATGACAAATTATATATTTGCAGACTTCACTAGTATTCTAAAGATACTAGAAAAAAAGCTATCATAATCCCAATTTTATGCATGTCGAATAAATATCAGTATTGATTCTTAAGGAAGAAAACTAGCCAAAGTAATGTAAAATAAAAATACTTCTGTTACAAGGGAATGAATTTGGTAAATTGTGAGAAAGCAAAAGAGATAACATATCGTGGGTTTAATTAAGTCTTTTGATCTTGTTCCTTACTAAATAATCATAGGCTGTTAAAATGGAATTTTGAAAAGGGCCGTGCATACATCACTGTGAAATGATATTAGACAAAAAATCAAACAATTCAAAAGAATCTCTTGTTTTCTCTTTAGGGCAATAGGGGAAATTGGCCTTTTCACTGGCCGTGAGAATGGATTTGTGTTTCATGACTATTAGTGACTTTTAGAAACAGATGAGACCGTGCTTAACTTTCTAAAGGCCACTAATGATTGGAATACCATTCAATATTACATGAATCTTAAGAAACAAATTTTCAAATGATTATGGTATTAATCAAAAGACTGGGAAATTTGAAACTTCATACAAAACTAGAACATCTTGAAAGAAATAGAGCATGGGGATTTTATGACTGGGCCACAAGATGGAGGTATGTAACTCCTGTTGAGATCAGATCAGCTGAAACCCGAAGCAAAAGCACTTCTGGAAGGAAACAAGCCTTCCAGGTCTCCTTCACTTTTTTTTAAGTGAACACAAATACAAAAGTAATCTGTACGCTAACTTCTTTAGCACTCTCAGTGTAAGTATTGTACAGGAGATCGTATTCCATGGTTTAAGTAAATAGAAACTCTGAATTTAATATAGAATTTAGTCGACTCAATTTTTATTATCTTGGGGTTCTATAGCATTTTGCTAGTTTAGTCTGTAAAAAGCCAATAAAAACTAGTCAGTAGAGAGCAGTTTGAAATCATGAGTTAACTTTAAATTTCCTTAATGCAAAACTAAAACTGGGGATGACAAAATCAGAAAATTATGAGTAATAAGTGAAAATTATCATGATGCATTTTAGTATTAAAATGAGCACAAACTGTCTTCCCTTCAGTAGAACCTTACTCATACATGAATTTTAAAATTGTAATGCAAATATAAAAAGATCAAAGGTCATACTTTAAAAACTAATTCCAGGTTTATTTTTCTAAGAAAAAAAAATTTTTAAGCAAAATTGTCTGGCAGAAGGAAAGAACATAGAAAAAGTTTACTATGATAACAGTAAAAATTTATTCAATATCCATAGCCCAGGTTTAAGGCTAAGTTAATATAGTTAATTGTTTTTGACAACCAATTTGTTTCCACAACTAGATGGTCATACTACAAAACAGTTTTTAGTATTGTGAGATTATATCAGCCAACCGAACTTCGCTATCCTAGGAAGAAAATAAGAATGGATGCAGTTAACCATCTTCTGAGTACTGAAAGCAAAAATGAATGCAGTGAATTCACCAATGCTTATTGACCATTAATATCAGGGCTACCTGTGTCTATTTTTTTACTTTCAGGGAGGTAATGTGGTGTGATGTTAAGAACACCTGGGACTGAAGATGACTAAGCCTGAATGAGGAATTTATCTCTGAGACCTTCTCCCTTCCACAGTTTTTATTTTGCAAGGTAAAGATAAACTCACTGAATGATTTTGAAGATTAAATGAGATAAGAAATTTAAGGCTTCTATTACTAACGAATGTTAGTTCCTGTCCTTTCTCCATTATTTTCCCTTTGTGATTAATATTATAATTTAACATACCTAAAAATATATTTAAAAAAATATTCTTGAATCACAAAACCTGTGGATAGTTTAACACATATTGGGATTGCCTCTGGAAAAGTAAAAGAATGTACTTAGGGGTAATTATCTTTGCATGATTTGCATGGCATTTCATGCTTGAGAAGAGCATTTTCTTTAGCTGGAGAGTTGGACACTTTAGCCTAGGCAATAGAGATTTGTAAATAAGAAATTCATATTTAAGTGATAGGGTGAAGGGATGGTCCTGGTAAATATGGATAGATATAACACAGATTCTGTAGGCAGTTATTTTTGTTTTATTAAGACTTTATTATTTTTTAGAGCAATGCAGATTCACAGCGAATTATAGGGGATGGTACAGAAATTTCCCTTAAACTCCTGTCACCACACACTCTTAGCTTCCCCCACTATCGACATCCCCAACCAGAGTGGTGCATTTGTTACAACTGATGAACCTACAATGACACATCACTATCACCCAAAGTCCATAGTTACATTATGTTCACTCTTTGTGTTGTACATTCTATGGGTTCTGAATGGAAAGGAGGGGACAGTAAGAGTCCCAGGGGGACAGGGAATGTTGAGGGGAAACAGAGCTGGAGGCCTGGTGCTGGGGTGGGAGCATGATGACTAAGATTTCTAGCCTGGCTGCTGAGATGTTGGTACTATTAGAAAAATAATAAAGAATTCAATTTGGGATATGCTGACAAAGGACATTAAGGTGGAGATGCCACTGTCTATTTTATATTTTGGGGGAAGTTTAGGACTAAAGAAAAATATTTGAGGATTATATGCATAGGTACAAGAATGGATACAATCACAAATCCACATTTCTTGGCATTGCTAAAGGGAAACTATCATGAACAATAAAATCTTCGATAAATTGTGAATATATCTATTAGGAATGCATAAACTATCCCTTTCATTTTAAATTAGCTTTCTTAGGCTAATACTAAAATTAATTTAATTATCTAAATTCTCATAATCTACCAAAGGTCAAGGAGCACAAGATCGGGCTTCAAATTTCAATACATGACAACTGACATGTAGGCGTTAAGAACAGACATGTTACTTATTAGAACTGAAGAGCTGGTCCAGTCTCATTGCCTCATTTATAAGCAAGGAAACCAAGGTCCACACAGTTGAGTGAATAACGAAAATACTACAGTGTTCTAAAGGCAGTGCCAGTCCTAGAATCCCAGGCTAGAATTTACTCTTTACTCCTTGCCTTTTTGATCAAGTAGACACTAAGAGACATATAAGAACATCTGCTCTGCATCCTATGACTTTGCCTCTTTCTCCCATCACATCTTAGTTTGTGGGTCAGTATCCTTTCCAGACTGGATCCTCATTTATTTGAATAAAAATTAACCACAAAATGCATGGCATATGTTGTACTAGTTTCCTAGGGCTACCATGCAAAGCACCACAAAGTGGGTGGCTTAACACAACAGAAATTTAGTATCTCACACTTCTGGAGGCAGAAGTCTTGAATCAAGATGTTGGCAGTTCCATGTTCCCTCCGAGACTCACAGTAGAATCCTGCCTTTCCTCTTCCTAGCTTCTAGTGGTATCTGTTAATCTCTGGTGCTCCTTGGCTTATGCCTGCACAATTCCAATATCTACTCCATCACCACATGACGTGCTTCCTGTGTTTCCAGGTCTTCAAATGTTCATGTTCTTATGAGGTCTCTCCTCCAATAGGAGCTCATCTTAACAAATCACATCTGCAAAGACCCTGTTTCCAAATAAGGTCATATTCTGAGGTGCTGTGGATTTTGAGTTCAAAGTATCTTTATGGGGGAGACACAATTCAATCCATAATATATGCACTCTTTGCCATAAACATAATGATCATTTTTGGCAACTGGTGACATCGTTAAATATTTATAATAGAGCTGCCACTAACAATACCTCGTATGTTTGCAACCTCTTTGTTGGGTAAAGATCAGCTGCACTTCAAAAGGATTTACTCTCATAAGGGAAAGCATGACATCTTATAACTCTCACTGGAAGTGACTAAGAACAGAATGGACCAATGTGTGTTTATAAAAGTAATATAATGAAGGACAGTTCATTAAAAAATACCTAAGTGGGTAAGAGGTATTTAATTTTTTCAAGCCATTCACATGTTAAACTTTGATTGATAAGTGATCTGCAATGACTAGGGGTTCTCTGTTTTTACTAAAAAGTAATGAACGAAGTAGAATTATAGCATGATAGACCTGGGTTAGGAATAAAGAATTTTCTGTGAACGAGTTCATGTTTACAGTGTTACTGAGAAATTCGTGGAGTTGCATTTGGCAGCTTTTTCTAAAATAACTTGGGTTGATTTTCTGTTATGTTTAAGAAAAATGGGCCACATGACTGATCAGGGACCTTCCTTCCCTAAGTTGATGTCTAGGAAAAATATTTTGGAGGAAGACGTGCACTTTAAGATGGCAGTTTTCTCCACGAATTATATCGGAAGTCTGGCACGGTTCTTTGGCAGGGTGACTTTGAACGCAGGTGCCCAGGGCACACCTGCCCACCACATTAGCAGATCTCTCTCTTTGCAGGTTCCTCCTGATTTGTTAGGACAAGACAATGGCAGTATTTGGATCACAGAACTAATGATAAAGGAAACGACCAACTAGTGAGAAGCCTTGCTGCCCAGAGGTAACCTCTCATTTCAATATAAGTGTCAGGTTGCTTTAGAGCAGGAAGGGTTTTGCAGCTATGAAAGAAAGGGCTCTGGGGAATCCATGGTGACATTTTGTCACTCTTTATCTCTCGTTTTCCCCGGGTCCAATATGTGGAATGTCAGGCTCACTCCACGTAGCTGGTTCCCTGCAGTCAAATTGTCAGTGCCGTTTTCTCTGATTTCCACTCTGGTTTTGGTCTATCACTGATTTTAAGCCCATGAATTATGCCTTTTATTCTCTGCTTTGCTCAGTGAATCCCTGAAAGGGGGCAGCTTGCTGTGCTCTTCTTTTAAAAAAAAACAAGTAAAAAGGCAAGGGGCCATTTCAGGATGTGATCCCTCTGTAAAGATTGTAGTTTGGCTCATTTATAGATGAATCTATACATATTGTTCTCTATAAACATACTGTCTAAGCATATAAAAATAAATGATATAAAAAGCTGAAGGTTGCCTTGTCAAAGCAAGTATTCAGGATCTCACTCTTGAAATAGCAAGAAGAAATTTGTTCCTCTAGATTCCCACTTAGGAAAGAAAATTTAATTGAAAGGTCCCATCAGCAAATCTTACAGCAATAAATTAGGGATTGAGAGGTACCCATGGATGAACACAGTCATATATATAAGATTTGTTGGTAGGCCTATGAAAACTCATGAAGATTAAGGGATGACACATTTTGATAATTATAAAACATGAAGTCTGAAAGGCAAGTACTATTAACATTTTTTCTTTAGTAATGATAGGTGATATTAATCCATTCACTGCTCCTAATTCTCTTGCAGTGACTTAACTGAATGTATTTCTGTGGCAACTGGTCAGGCATGAGTATCCCATCTGTGACCCCAGAGTTGAGTGATGCTAAGGGGCCCTAACAGAGATGGTGTTTCGTGTTCCCTTCACTATGTGCTCCAGAGAAAACGAGAAAGTGGAAAACATAAAACTAGAGGTTAAAACCATTTTTTTGTTAAAAGACCTGGTAGTTTTTTGGTTCAGTATATTGCCCACTAACTTTAGCATTCTATTTGGAAACCTGGTCTATGGCATTAAAACTGATTCATATTAATTAAACACTGGCAGGGTCTTATTGCATTAACATCTTTTTACTTTAAATTATCTAGACCTCTTGGACAACAAGTACAAACATTGGCTTTCAGTTGAAAAAGCTGAGCTAGATACCAATGCTTTTTTTTAATAGGAATTTCTAATTAAAGTTACAGGCTGGAAGTGCTTGTTAAAATGGAAATTCCTGATGATTCTAAGACACACTAAAGTTTGAGAACCACTGTTTTAATACTGAGAAGGGTATTTGCTGATAAAATGTGCTTAAATTCTACAAGTAATATAAAAACCAGAGGCTCTAAAATGTTGCTTATTTTATGACTGTACTTTCCATATGCTGCCTCTTTGGTGGGATTTTCATGATTTCACAGAAACAAGACATCTCTCCATCATGGGCTTGCTCCCACAATAAAAGTGTTGTTCAATAAAGCATTTCTGCTTTCTCCCATAAAGCATTCCAAAGGAAAACTTAATTTACCTGGAATTCCCAGTCACCCATAAAAGGAAGTCCAAAGTTTAAAAAAAAAAAAGTTAATGAGTTTTCAGAGCTAGTTGTATCAGTTATTACCCATAAATCGCAAGATAAGATCACCAATGTTGGGCTCCCAGACTGTGGCCCATCAGTAACCGTGAGAGCACTGGCTTCAGGCTTGCAGGGAGGGATCAACAGGGTAACATTCAGGCAGCTGCTGGTGACAAGAGTATGTGAAGCACAAGTGGGAAGGTTTAGAGAAAATGCCTCCAAGAATGTATGAACTCTACCTCCAGGTCAGCTTGAATTTTCTTCTTCACAAATGTGAAGCAAGTTGGAATGAGAGCAGAAGGTAGGCCAGCCTGTTAAACAAGGGCTTTGGGATACAGGAATGTAAGAGGCAGCGGAAAACAGGGGTGGGATCTGCAAAAGCTGTTGAGAAAAATCAAAAGGTGGACACACAACATGGAGGGTATTGTTGCAAGGTCATCAGAGTTTTCAGGGAAACAAGAGAGGGCAATGAAATGCACATGGGATGGGAAACAAAAGACCCGAGTTTTTCCCCAGCTCTGTCACCTAAAACACTGCACAAGGTAAACAAGCTCTTTTTTTAAAGGAAATAGTTGAGCTAAATGATTTCTAAGGTCCCTTTGAAATGTCATGGGGTCTTCTAAGCCATGCCTTCGTTTTACAAAGTGACTGCCAGTGGTACTTCAAAGTCACCTTTCAGTTAATGGATGTGTGTCTTATCTCCTTGTCTTCATCTGTCTACACGATGAACTATCAGGTGGATTAACCAAATTGAAATGAATTCACAGCACTCACCTTTGGAATTATTTTCTCATTTAACTCCTCCATTAATATTACAAACTTCTTCTTAATTTACTTTTTATTTATCTTACATTTTTCTTTGCAAATAATACATATTATTTATTTCCATCTAAAACCTAAATGTATAAAACTCAACTAAGAGTATGCATACCACAATATGTCCTTCTCATTCTGGAAATGCAGTCTAGGTAAAAGGTAAATGTATAGCACTGAGTTTGATTAGGTTGGTGCTTTACCCAAGCCTCCACTTGGCAGAGAAGAGGCAGGATTGAGAGTAGGAAGAGAATGGAGAAGAGAGAGGTGACTCGCAGTATTGATTTAGTTTGTCATAAATTCCCAAAGCATAAAAATATCCATTACCAAAGGTTAGTAAAATTTATATGGCTAGGGAAGAAGGAGTGATTTGAGGTCACAATTAATTGTGAATTATCTTTCTGTGCACCAGCTTGGATCAAAATATTCAAATTTAGAGACAGAGACATTAAAAAGAAACTTGTTTTTCTGACCAGCAATGTATAGAAAAGAAAGCTCTTTAACTTATACCATTTACCCTTTGAATCACTGTTTTCATAGGAAAGCCCAAGTCAATGTTAAGCTCCTCTTTGCATCTAAGAAATGATGGTAATATACTCCTAAAAATATGTCAACAGTGGGAGGATTCTGGGGGACGGGAGAGAGAGTTGGAAGTCAAATTCTTAGAGTGGTCCTCCATTATTTTGGTGGCAGCACAGATGGCGCTCTTAAAATATTAGAACAGGGCCCTATATTTTTTTTACAAGTTCCATGGCACCTTAAAACCCAAGATTCCTTCTGCTATTGCCTAAAATTAAAATATTAAAGACAAATTTCTTTTGAGTGTGGCTTTTATTTGGGGGCCCAGAAACTCTTTTTCAGTTGAAATACTCCTATGAGAGAAAGCATAATAAAATAGTACTAATAATTAATATCTCTTCAAGGATTGATAAAATAAATTTCTTATGAATTTAACAATAAGATGAGAAAAAGGACAAGTATATTGTGATATGGAAGGGAGTAAGCCAGAGTTCGGCATCTCTGAAATCTTTGCCTGTTTATCTCAAGGAAAACATGAATTCTCACACTGTTCTCATGGCCTCTTGCCTATAACTATACGGTAATGTTAAATATGTCATCTAACATGTATTTTAGTAAGATGTTCTCATATCTGTGTCCCCCACGTTAAAAACAATGCCCTCAAGGATGGAAACCATGCCTTCGTATATCTTCTCCCACCTCTAATTCCTAGCTCAGCTCCTGGCATGTGGAAAATGTACAGTAATTGCTTATTTAAACCCAAATCATTATATTTATTTTATGAACATATTTTTTAATAAATTGAACTTATTTTTAAGAGGAAAATAAGACACTTGGAGTACAATAATTTTGCTGTAAGGTCAGTGATAAACTCTATAAATTAGTATGAGGATTGCAAGGTAAGGCTTCACCATAATCTGACTTCCATTTCTAAGATCAGATAGACACCCAATTTCCAAGTTCACGGAGTGACGGTTTCTAGGAGAGAATATAACTGCCTCTCCTAACCACACTCTGTTTGCTATACGCCCTTGCCAGTCAATTTCTTTTTAGAATTAGAATTGTTACAGAGATGACAGGACAATCAATGCCACTTTCAGGAGAGAAAGCCCCATCTGATGCCGATAACAATGCCTGGTGGGCAATGAAATTAACGAAAAAGAAGAATCACTAAGGGCATAACTAGCAGTCATAAACTTTAAATAAAATTAAAAATGAATTAATTTTTAATTAAATAACTGATATTACTTGATTCTAATATAAAGACATATTAGAATACTTCCAAAGCAATTTCTCTGAGAAGGTCCAAGTGACTAATGAATGATAGGGTATTAATTTCTAAAACATGAGAACTTTGAAAATTAGGAAGTTGAGTGAGAAAGAAATGAAGAATGACATGTCAGTGGTTTGGCCAGAACAAAGCCTTAAATCCACGCCTTTTCTGTTGGAGTTGCTTGAACTCTTTCTTTCCAATATGAAAGAAATGTCCCAGGGAAGTATAATCTTCCAGTATAACAGGGGCATGGCTCTGAACAGTCCTAATAGTTTTTACAAACACAACTTCTTGGCATTTAATATAATTGGGAGTTAGAAGCAAAATGTTGAACAATTGAACATATTCTGAAATCCCTGCACTTGAATATGGCACAGCATTTTCAAGTTATAATATTTGTTCAATCACTGAATTGAGAAATTTTTATCAAGCATTCTCCGCTCTGTGCGGGGGCCTAGGCTAGGCACTAAGAATGTGAAGTATCTGAAACAGATCCTTTCCCTTACGATCCAGAGACAGAAACAGACAGCGAGTCAGTCATGCCACAGGTAACCTGAGGTTATAATTGTGAATAGAGCTAGAAATTAAGGTTCTAAGAGAGAATGTACTAGTTCTCCAAGCCTTGACTGGTGGGTTTGGAGAGGCCTATGTACAGTGTGGTTCCTATTAAAATAACAGTGACCGCCCTCAGTGGAGGAAATGGGTTTGTGAAACCATAGTTAACCATAGTTAAGCAGGCAGTTTCTTAGACACAGTAGCTGTGCAATAAATGTGCACCGAATGCACCCAGTGAGAACAAAAAGAATAAAATGCAAATGTATTCAATAAGGAATACAAACATACTCAAGCACACGTTTGAAAAAAAAACCAAACAACAGTAATACCAACATGCTGTGTCCTTACCCCTATTGTTCCAAAACTTTCTGGCTTTCTTCTCATCTTTTTCTTGCACAGGTGTGTCCATATCCATTTGATCAGGTACCAGAGAGACTTGGGGCTTGGGATGACATTGAAGGGAGTAGGCAGGGTACCTCCTTCTTCAAAATAACTCATCCAAAGCTTTGTCCGAGCAAATTTCCATTCTATATCTGCATGGTCCTGAACAGGAAAACATGACAAGTGCTGACAGGTTTCTTAATTAATAAGGTGAGATAAACCTCACAGAGAGCCTGTAACCTGACTTTGAGTGGCTCTTGGAACATTCATTAAATTGCCTGTAAAAACAACACTGACTCCCAGAGATGGTCATCTAAATTCAGACAGTGGCTTAGCCTGGAAAGGAGTCACAGCTCTCTTGTCACTTTTCATCCTTCCCACTTGCAGGAAACAGACATTTACAATAAATCCATGTTAAAGAGACTACAGAGATTAGTTATGACTTGATGAATCTTCATTTACTGCCCTGTAGGCTTACATTAGCTCAGTTTCATTAGATTCTGGCCACAAGCAGGGCTTTAGGTCTTACCCAAGGCCTTGAAACCCTGCCTAGGTAGGTGCCCATGGCTCATACTTCTGGTGTTTCCAGTAAAAGTCTTACTTGATTTGTTTCCATCTGAATAAACCTTGTCCACCTTTAGGCAACAGGCATAAACTCAGAAGTTCCTCTAACAAATGTACAGTAGGGTCTCTGACACAGCATTGAACCCTGACGTAACCTTGGCCAAATGGTACCAGGTGAGAGTATGGCTAGGGGTTGCCCACAAGCCTGAGGCACCCCTCTAATTATTTATTAATGATTCTGCTTTGTTAATCTCCTGGAAAAACTTAGGAACATTTGTGGCAATTAGATATGGGGCAGCCAGTCTCTTCTTAAATTAGCCACAAATCTTATTTAAGCAGAAAATCTGGGAAGTAGGAGGTGGTAGAAACTAGGCGTACATACAAATTCAAAATAGTTCATTTTAACCCATTAATATTATTTTAAAAACCTCGAGTTTTAGAGTAGGAGAAATCAGAGTATACTTCATTCTAATCTTCCTAAATTGCTGTGTGCTGATGAATGCATATGTTGTTTATACATTCTACTCTGAATAATATGGATTTTCGTCTAGACGCTGGACAGCTCGTGCTTTCAGCAGAAGTCACTGTATCTAGAAAATGCATGGTCTTCATTTTTGCTTAGCAAACGATCGATAGATGGACGTACAGAAGCTCCAGCTTCCCCTTGTCTCTCCTCTCCCATTTCTACTGCCTTCCCTATCTTTCTTCCTAAACAAGCTTATAGATTCTGCATTAATGAAGGAAAGCAGATGTTGTTTGCTGCCGCCACGGAGACTGGGACTGAATAAAATTGGCTTCAGGTAGTAAAAAGGCAGTCCCACAGGTGAAGTGTCGGCCTGTGAGTAGCTTCTGCTCTTTCGCATTCTCAGGGAGTCACAAGTTGAGGATTATCCTGACCTCACTGTGTCCTCTTACTGCTGTCACAAAGCAGACTCTTCCTTTGGGATTCTGAAAGGGTCTATAACAACGTCTACAGCGGTTAGAAACATTGAAGATGACAAGTTCCAGGCTGGTGATAACTATAATCACCTCTGCTACCCATCTTCTAACTCTTAGTTAATGTTTAAAGCTTAGCTTAGGTATTTCCTCTCCTAGGAGCTAGCCCCGAATCTCATCTATCTCAGCTGTCTCCTCTCCCCAGCCCATGTTACAGTCCTCTTTTCTGTGCTTTTATCACATTATCCAATTCCTTTTCTCAATATTGGAATTATTTATTGAATTTTTTTGTCCATCCTATATTAGTTTTTTCTTGAGGGCAGGGACTTCGTTATTCTGGGTATCCCTAAAATCAAGCATATGTCTGGCATATACTAGGTGCACAATAAATATTTGGTCTATGAACAAAAGATTGAGTGAGAAGAAGGCTTTGTACATGGTCTGCACGATCCCTTTTGCCTTTCAACTGTTACATTTTCTTCTTCTTTCATGCTTTATCCTAGAGCTCTGAATTAAGGGTAGCAGGACAAGAAGAGAAAGACCTCAGGGTAAATTCTGCTATTGTGGCACAGGTGAAAATCAAATATTTGGCATGTTCATGCTCCAAGGAGGCATCACACGCGGGATGTTGGGGTACACCTGTCTCAGGTTCTCAGTGCCTGCTCTCCTCTCAAGTAGCTTTAACGTTTGGGCTAAACAAGAATAGAAATTTGAAGATCGTTCTCATTTCTACAAGTCACCTAGAAAGACACACCCCACACAGGAGCAAAAAGAAAATATTACACGGTTCCTGACTAATGTTCTCTTCTTGATGAAATTGGTACATTTAATGTTTTATAGGATCCAAATTGTATATACAATTTCTCTGTATATAGCTTGATAATTAGATGCTTTCTAATATTTTTGGAAGGGTGGTCTGGAAAATAGAATCCACATTTAGCAAATGTGTTGACTAGAGGAACACAGAACTTCTGAAACAAATATACATATATATTTATGGACTATCTAAAAAGTTTAAGATTTGTGAGATGCTTAAATGAAGTTCCATAAATTCAGATATTCACCTGCAACTCCTAGGACCTAAGTATATTTAGTGGGAATACTCTAGTCTTGGAATCAGTAAATAAAAATCATTTCTTTTTATGTTTTATGCAGTTTTTCATCTGTGACAGGTGTCTTGCTTCCATAAAGACAGTATAATTAAAATTAGGAGTGCTGCTTCTCAAATTAACAATAATAACACCCCAGAGGATTAGCAATAGATTCAAAGATGCAATATTACTGCAGTTATTTATGGAGTAAATGGGCAGCCTGTAATTATTCTCATAAAAAGCTACTTGTCTAAAGTATACATATGAAAGACTTAAGAAATATATTTCATTCCAGTATGGGTTTGCTTTGTCACTATTGCTAATGGCCATAGGCACAGATCACTAGTATGCAAGTTGAAGGGGATAAAGGACTTCGCCATTCTTGTTCATTGCCATAGTTCTAGTTCTTAGGACAGTACCTGGCAACAGAGTAAGCACTTAATAAGAATTTATTGAATGAATGAATAAATAAGCTAAGTTGTTTGGATTCTAGAGTTTCAAATAAACACATATGGTACTGTATATTCTGCTACAGCATTCAGGGTTACTCCTCTCTGACTTTTTTTCTGGGCTTTAAGAAACTGAAAACCCTATGCTTTTTCACTCCGACTCCTCTCTGGGCTAGCTCTTGTATCTTGCCAAGCTAGCATGAGTTTGCTTATATCAAGATTGTAGATTAGATGGTCAGAGACAATGCAAAACCCAAAGGGCACTGCATAGAGTTGTGTTGCCTGTTCATAATCCATACCTCACCTACTGTTTGCCATAGCCAATGACTGCATGGTAGGATAGATTTAGTATAATCATCTGTAATATGAAAAAACTAAAATAGTATGTAGCCAAGTAGGGTAATAGTGCTTAGAAATATCAAACTAACCATTTATATTATAATTCTGATTCGTCTCATCAATAGCAATTATAGATTGTATTTCCTATGATAATAAGATGGAGTATAACTAGGAACGACACATTCTAGGGGGGAAGTTATTCAACTTACAGCAATAAGTTGGTAAGAATTATTCATCATAGCTATTAACATGTTAAGTAGGACAACCAGAGAGATGATGTTGTATGTCCCAAACATGGTGGCACCAACAAACTCGGTGAATTCATGCTGCGCTTTGACATTGGTCACATATAAGTTGATGAGCCCAAATATTGACCAAAACAGGGACTGGAGTGTCTCAAATAACCTAGAATAAAGATAAAATGACATTAATAGCTACATTAATAGAACCATTATACAATAAAATAGAATGATAAAACATGATTACTATGAGGTTATAGTTGATTAATTTAAAAATAAACTCAATAAAAAGAATTAAAGAAAATTGTTTCCTTATACTAGCACAAATGTGTACTTAATTTTCTCAAGAGCTTTGAAAACTATTTAGTTTCCTGACCAGCGATGACAAATCAGACCCACAGCATGTTTTTGTATAGTCATTGAGTTAAGAATGGTTTTTACTTTTTCAAAGGGTCAGAAAAAAAAAATCAAAAGAAGAGTGATATTTTGTGACATGTGAAAATTATATAAATTCATATTTCAATGCACATAAAGTTTTATTGAAACACAACCATGCCAATTCATTTATACACTGTCTGTGGTTTCTTTTGTGTTACAATGGCAGCAGTGAGCAGTCGCAACACAGAACATACAGCCCACAAAGCCTAAAATATTTACTACCTGTCCTTTTCATAACAAGTTTGCAAACCTGTGTCCCAGGGCACTGAGTGACAGTTAATAAATAATAAATCTGCAGGCTTAGTCTTTAAAAAATGTAAGTTCTTTTACCTGATTTTCCTTTTTGATTATAGAAGGATTAAAATAATGTTATCATTATGGATTTCCACATTTACAATTAAAATTGCACAGAGTGAATCCTGTATGATGACAAAATGTCTCAGAATGCTCAGATAATAAGATTTGCTATTTTTTATATTTCTCGGAACATTTTCTTCATAACTTACTCCAAAAATGGAATAAGATGAAGAGTGTCTGAACCCAAATGAAGAATTGTTTCAGTAGGACCATTATAACACCTTAATGTAATAAAAAGACAATGGAACTCTTATATTCTTCGAGAAATGGTTTAAAAAATACTGTATTTAAATTATGTTGTGAAAACAAAAGCAAAAAGTATCTTATACGTGGCATGACATATAGGAGGTGGGATTTCAGTGGTCAAGTGCCCCAAGGAGAGCAAATTCATATGAGGCCAGTGGACAGTGGTATGGCCTGATGTGAAAAGATGAGCTTAAACTATCAGATTTCCTCTCTGTGAAAGTTTACCTTAGAAGTATCAAGAGAATGAGGTAGTTGTTAAAAAGTACTGAAATGACAGGAGTTATGATGTAGAATTAGGATCACTGGAATTATGAGAAGCCAAAGGTTTGAGACAGCACAAACTAAGAAACAGAGAACTGAGAATAAATAAGCCAGATAATAAGTAAACCCTGAAGAGAATACACGTGGAGTAGCTAAGTTATGTTAATATCGGTTCTCAGAGGAAAAATATCCCATGGTCCAGCTCTACATCAACTCCTGCTCTTCTTGAAGCCAGGTCTTGCTCTAGGCTCTGTCCTTGCTAAGATCAACCCTTGCTCAGAGAATCAAAGGTCTGGATTCTTGTACCAAACTCCTGTTACTTGAAACAATCCATGAATTTCTGATCAGTATGACAAGCAGAATCTAACTAAGGATGCCTTAGTTGGTGTTCAGGATTTCTTTTCTTAAATTAATTGGTTTTTTTTTAAGTAAGCCATTTCATATTTTTAATTGTATAATAAAATTTTAATTACAGGATATGAAATGTAGTGGTTTCTTTACTGAATTATTTTGCTAGGGCTGTTCATCTCTCAATGGGGCAAATTATCATAAAGGTTTCAATGTTATCAACCTCAATCAGACCTTGACTTGCCAGCAGGGATGTACTTTGTGAAGAGTTCACCATATATTCTTAAAGGACAACCAGATGTCAGATTCTAACAATATCAGGGAAAGTTTAATATAATTCATTGGCCTCAGACAAAGGTCACTAGAAGGTATTCTTTGAAAACTTTCTCAGGAGAAAAGTAAATTTGACCCAAGGCCACGAGTTCTTTATTTTCAGTAGCTTTAGGGAGAATTTCTAAGATTAATGACAGTGTCATTGGATTCAATGTGAAATGATTTTTTTCTTTCTTTCTAAATAGTGTATATTCTCACTGTGAATATACAAATATAATTCAACTGGTTTTTCCCTGACCTCAATAGCAGTTCAGAGAGAGAGTAGAAGTTATATGAGTGATATAATAAATTATATAAAATGTTGCCACATAAATCCCATAACAGTTACTTTTCTAAATGTTCAAATAAAAAAGTGATGTAGAGTAAATGGATTGTTATGGTTGAATAATTCTGATTTTCTTCTACCTAAATAAGAACTATTCATCATTAGGATATTAGCAGACCCTTTGGCAAAACATTTATTTGCATATTTGATTAAAATTTGAAAATAAGAAAATTCAAAACAAGATGACGTTCTATGATTAACTCTGAATTTCATTCTTATTTTTATTTTCTTTTCATTTTTTCAGTTGAATGAATCAGAAGTAAGATTTGCAGAATAGTTCCACTTAACCAAAATATATTTACTTTTAGATGAATCAAGACCCTGTTATCAAGACACTGGTGTTTCTTAGCTAATTATTCTTTTATTACATGGATTAAAAAATCAATCTAAGTTAATATTTCAAAGCCATTGTTTCTAAAACTGTTTTCATAATTATTGATAACAACATTGCCCATAGATTGAAGGGCCGTTAGCATTAGCTGCATCACATTTTAGATTAACGTTCTGTGGCAACTATTTTCCTAATTCTGTGGAAAGATAAGGACAGAAAGCTTTCCAGGATAATGGCACCCTTAATTAAATCACACTTTTAGAATCTTGGTTAAAGACTAAGACCTGGCAACTTCTACAGCATTGCCATCCTAAAGATGTCTCTTGTTTCTTGAGGCTATTTTTCAATTTCTCCTTTTAAAAATGAGCTTATTCCCCAGTTAAATACTTACAACTAGAGAAAGAGAACAGGTAAAATAGTCATGTATTTCACAGTTGTGTTTTCCTCTAGCCTTTGAGATGAAATCGATGAGGAAACATAAGTTAATACAAGAGATCTGACTGTTTTATTCTGAGTTTATAAGGAATTAAGAATATTAAAACAAAGTACGACTTCAGCTGGCCAGTTTCAATTATCAGAAGTACAGCTCCAATCAACATAAAAGGCATTTTCTTAATGAGAAAATATCTATCACAAGGTCCATGCCTCTGTATTTATAAGAGAGCCCCTTACCCAGAGACTTGGTTTAAAATTCTATGCAGAATAATTTCAGTGATTCAATATTTGGTTTCTTTTAGTAACATGTAGTTCTTCCCATGTCAAAGAGAAAACAACCTGGAAGCATTAAAGGGGCAGGAAGAAGTGTCCACTTGCTGGTGGGAAAATGCACAGAGAGACATAGAAGACAGATCACAGTCTATTCCCACTGGGAGCTCACAGTCAGGAAGGGATCTGGAAGGCATCTTGGAAAAGGTACATCTGAGATAAGTTTTGGAACACAAAATAGAACTTTGCCAAGTGAGAGGGCAGAACAAGAGCATTCTGGGATGAGAGAAGAATAGGACATATTTAGGGATTGATAACCCATTAGAAAATGTTGAAGAATAAAGTGTGATTGGGGATTGGAGAAAGATGAAGCTAAAAAAGCAAGCAAGGGGCAGATCATTGAAGGACCTGGTATGTCAAGCTAAGAAATTTGACTGTATCCAATAAGGAACGAGAAACCATTTAGGTATTTTAAATAGAGGAGTGTCAAGATTTTGGCTTAGAAAGATCATTCAGGCAACAGGATGGAAGACATATCAAGGAAGGCAGGGACCAGGGGCAGAGGGCCTTAGATTTAGGCAGGGTCAGCGAACAAGGGAAGATGGCCCCGAGACAATAAAGAGCAGTAGTAGACATTTATTGACTGACTGCATGTGGAGGGGGTGGGGGAAAAGAGGGATCTAGTATAAAACACAAGTTTTTGATTTAAGTATCTGAATGGTTGTGGTAGCATTGACTAAGAAAGGGATTTGAGGAGGAGGAATTTAAAAAGTTGTGAGAGAGACTCTGATGAGTTTTCTCTGATTGGGTTTAAATGTTTAGGAGACTTGCATGGAGAGGCATTCGAAAGACAGTTGGACTTACAGATCTTGGGGAGAGAGGCCGATGCTAGTGATATAAATTGAATATAGGAGTCATCTCTTAGACATCTTGGATAGGGCCAAATCCATCAGATGAGTTTTCACCGAGATATTGGAACAGGGTCGGAGGATAGTTACTAAGGCAGATCACTATTTAAAAGCAATCACTGAAATATAATTATTAGAGAACCATGAGAAAGATTAGAAAAGTAAGAGATAAAGTATTAAAACATAGTCATATTAAAAGTAAAGGAGGGCAAGATTTAAAACATGAAGGTATTAAACAGGGTCAAATGATACAGTTTAAATAGGATACAAAGAGATAAATGTCCATTGATAGTAGTGATATGGAGCCTCCAGCTATTTTCTAGACCAAGAACAAGGTATCTTGTTTAGGCTTCTTTTCAGGGTTGCTTGGATGAGAGGAAGGAGAGAGCCAGGAGTAGCAGCCAATGAGAAACAGAGTTCAGAGTTTCAGCATACATTTGTGCCCAGAATGGAAGGAGTTATAGGGAGGAACCATGTAAATACAGATAAGGAAACACTAGATACTACTATTAATAAAAAGAAGTGGAGTGGATAACATTTTTTATCACATTATATGACAAGCACTGTCTTAGGTACTTTACATTAATTTTTTTTTAATTTTCATAGGGAAGACATGAGATGGGGTAATAAAAAGAAAACGTTGAAATTTGTGGTAGTTACAGAGTTATAAAAAGAAGAAGATATAGTTATAACTGCAAGCAACAAGTCGTACTAGCAGTTACTCTTTGTGAGTAACTTTGAACAAAAATAATTTGTTGCTTGCAGGTTTACATTCCATTATCTGGAAAAGAATTCAAGTAGAACACCTGGTTTATTTGCACTGAATGATTTGGACCTATAATATTGGAGTGATATGCAGTTATCTGTTGCTTTTCATGGTAATAGAGAAAACCATCAGTAAGGATACACTGAAAGAATACATAATCCAAGGAATTCAACGTGTTTGCTTTTAGAATAAAATTTATATTAAATATTTTGCATCAGATTCTCTAGCCATATTCTTTTGAGACAGATGTTAAAATTAGCTCACAATATGTCAGCATTTACCACAAAACCAGTAACAGGGCAAGGGGATTCCTGAGAATCTCACGGATCATAAATTAGGATGGGGTTAGATAGAACCTTGTTAACTACAGATGAATCATATGTCTGAGAAGGGGTTGGGTCTTGGAACCTGAGCTGTTCCCTGAATTAAAGAAAACCTGAGGAGAGAACTCAGTTCTAGGGGCTGTGTGGAAGTTCTCTGGAAGACAAAGCATGATCAGAAGGATGTGACCACAAATGTCAACAGGGCGGTCTTGGCAAGTAGTTGCACCAGGGCACCTAGTACAAAGTAACGAGGGAGTTGTGAAAGATGGAGCATGCAAAATGGCTGTCCATCAGAAATCCAGGAGGCCTGTCAGCAGGTACTATCCAGCAACTTTGTTAGAAGCAGAATTTGAGTCTAAGAAGGGGGAGGTTGGTGGATCTACCACCGTGAATCCCTAGTTCCCGTTGCCGGGAGCAAATTGCCAAGTCAAGGATCACGAGCAAGTGGGGAAAGACAAGTTCTGATATCAAAACTGAGACACAATCCAAGGCTATTCCTCACCAGGCTATTGCTGCAAGGGATTTCACTGAACTAGGTGAGAAAAGAGCATGAGGGAGATGACAAGGCTGGGTAAACTGGTCGGGCTGGAGAACTGCTTAAGTCCAGGAGAATAAAGAGGCTGGAGCAAGGGATAAAGTGACAAGGAGCAGCTGGGATGACTTTTTGTTTTCTTTATGATTCACGGTTTGTATCAAATCGATTTCTGAATGGACCTGAGGCAGCTAAGGTTGCGATGAAAACTTACGTGCAAATAATCAGATGTTAATGAAGTTAAATGGGGTTTTAAATACTGGGATCAAAGGTAAAACAGATACAGAATTGATCCAACAAGATTATTTTAACCAAAAGTGATTTAGTTTACAGGACGTTATTGATTTCCTCCCGAGGAACTACTGTACTCTCTCAGATTTCAAAAAGTTCTAGAAGGGCCGATGAATGGCCAGCTGACTTTCAAAGTCATCTACAAAATCACTATGTGTTCACATGTGGTTACTGTGGAGAGGAAGATCACCTCACTTCTTAATTCATCTGCCAATTCACTGTTTATCATAGTGGGAAGGAAGTGGACACAGGCAAGTAGAGGGGTTTTCTATCAGAACTGTGTGAGCATGAAACACCGTGGCCATGAACCTGGGCTGTCAGCATGCCTGACTGTGAGAATTACCAGAGCTTGACACCAAACAAGACCTGATGCTCCTCAGCTGTAAGGGCACAGAGGGTTATATGTGCGTCATAATCATGGCTTAGGTTAGCCTGAGGTCTCTATTTTGGACTATTTCTCCATGCTTAGATTTTTGGGTAGGGAACCCGAGAATAAAAGAGACATGTGGGGCTTCCCTGGTGGCGCAGTGGTTGAGAGTCCGCCTGCCGATGCAGGGGACACGGGTTCGTGCCCCGGTCTGGGAAGATCCCACATGTCGTGGAGCGGTTGGGCCCGTGAGCCATGGCCGTTGGGCCTGTGCGTCCGGAGCCTGTGCTCCGCAACGGGAGAGGCCACAACAGTGAGAGGCCCGCATACAGCAAAAAAAAAAAAAAAAAAAGAGACATGTGAAGGAACTTTAGTATCTGGAAAACACCTAAGCAAAGATTGAAAAGCATTTGGATTTTCTTCCACGATTGGTTTTCCATATATTCTATCTCTTACTATGCTTGTAAGCTATCACTAGGCACAAGTTTCTTTCTATTCCACATTTTAAAACAGTATACATAACGGTCTTTTATAGGAGGTCATTTAAAAAGAAAAGACCATTTTACTAAAACTTAAAATAAATGTACTGGATATTTCTGTTTTCCACACTAAGCACAATTTTTCTTTGCAACCGCTTGTCACAGTTCAAATTCAAAATGTAACACAATCTATATCCTGCCCAACGTTCCCAATAGAAAAAAAAGTCTGTGAGACTTACGTTGAAAATGCATTATTCTGCTTTTCACATCGTATGCCTTTGCAGCTTAACCCTTTTGTTTCTTCGTAATAGAAGTACAATTGATTTAGGCCATTGGCAAATGCTAGCAACACAAGGCAGTAGATGAATAGAAACTTCAAAATGTCCAGGAGCATTCTTCCCAGAGATATTTGCAGAGGCCCCAGGTGAGAATTTGCAGTAAACAGTGAGATCAGTCGCAGGGAACTAAATATATTTGCAATAGCAAATAAAGCTTCAGCCACCAGTGTGGGATGCCACATGTCCCAAGATTCTCGTGGATTAAGAGCACTGTACTGGAGAAAAGAGAGAGACAAAGGGAAAATAAAATATGAAACAAACACATACATATAAATATGTCAATCTCAGGACAGGATGATTTTTCGGACAGCTTCAGCACCACGGCAGCCTACTGGCAGGAAGCTGATGTTTTCCATGATGGTGGCAGCAATTCTAATCTACAGAAAAATAAAAATTTCCTAAAGGAATTTGTAATTGTTGAGCTTCAATCAAAGTGACCTCCCTGGTCTGTCCTTGTCATTTGTAGTATTTGCTAATCTGTGAATTACATCTGTCCTTGATCTTTCCAGTGGGACTTTTAAAAAAGAAAAGGCAAACGTTACATAGGAAAAGATAGTCTGTTTTATCTTGGGAAAAAATGGCGATATCATAATTATAACAAAGAAAACTACATTTTAAAGGAAAACTGCTACATTTTGAACAAAATCAATGGCTTTGCTTACTATGTTCGACACACTTGCCTATTCTAGAGGAATGCATGCTGGATACAAATTACATATAAATGAATGGAAGTAGTGGTCTGTTGTCTTGGATATAGTAATGACTAACGTGGGTATGACGATTAATATTTTGTATCTGTTATATCCTAAATGTACATAAAACCTAAACTGGAAATCATCCTAGCAGTCAATGAATTGCTAATTTTTAATATTTCATGTGTAGAAAGTGTGATATTTGTCTAAACATTCCCTAATTAGATAAAATATGTGATTTGAGAAAAATATTTGCTACATTAAACTTTGACCAGCAATTATTTTTAAAGTATGATTTAATTAAAATGTCAGCTTTGAACTATCTTGATACTGGGCTATATAAAGAGCACAGTGAAATTTATCCCTTGTAGTCTTGAGGTAAATCTGTACCCCTACAAGAAAAAAGGTCAAATACACTCTTTGAAATATTACATCGTGAACATCTATTATTACACCCATATAAGAACTGAACAAGTTAAATTCTCTTCTTCATATACATCACTAAAAATATGTCTATGTCTAGACAATTGCACCTTTTTCCTAATGATCATGTAGGGAAAAGAAATTTACTTCTGTATGAGTCTCTCAGGATATTTCCATTCTTTTTATATTGCATTTTATACCAAAGACCTTTACAAATGTTAATTCTCTTGAAGCTAATAGATGGTATTTTTAAAATCACCTTGGGGAGAAAATACATCACAAGCTCTGGATTTTGTTCAACACTCAGACTCCTGCTTGAGTGACAATTTAAAACAATCAAGTTTGAACTAGAAGGGAATTATTTTCTATTTTTGAATCCTCATAACCGTTCTTGAACATTCCCATGCATAGCTTCAGCATAAAATAGCTAATGATTGAAGATACAGAAAACATTTTTAATTTAAGATTTTTATTCATTAAAATGAGTATCGGAGTGACAGGTTGTGGTATCAAACATCACCTAAATCTCTCCACTCCCCTCCCCTGGTATATTATGCCACCTTTTCCTTCAAAGACTACGATAACATTCACCTTCCTTTTTTCACTTCTCTTGAAAGACACACATATTTTAGTAGAGAGTATTTACCCTTCTGTTGATGGCTAATTACTCCTCTCTCTCTCTGTCTCTCTCTCTCTTTCTTACTTAATATGGCTTAGGACCATATCTCAAAATGTACAAAACACTAAACAGTAAACACTCTTAAGGATGTAATCGTTTTCTCGGAATTTCTCACCACGTTTAACACAATGTCCTGCATGTAACAGGTGCTCAAGAGACATTTTATCCCATCAACTATTCATGAATAGTCCAGTGAGGATGACAGGGACAGCTAATTATAATAAAAATGCTCTAAGAGATTAACACAAACTGCTGTGGGAATAGAGAAGAGAAAGTGATACAGTCTGTCTGGGGCTGCTGGGGCCGGCAATGGATAGAGATTACATGTTGTTCAAGCTCTAAGGGTCCCTCGATGTTATTGAATCTGGTGGAGATGCTGTTCCTTGTTCTAATTCTCACAGCCAGTTTGCGGCAGTTGGATGTAGAATCCATCGTCACGTGGTTACTGACCCCAGCTCTACTTTTGACTTACTAAACTTTAGAACCCTTCTTAGCAACTGCTCTCAGCTGGGACTTGCAAAATCATAAGAGGAACATTTCCCATTTTACAACTCAGAGATGCTAGTTTCTGCCCCAGTATAATTACCCAAAACCGTTTCAGAGTCCAGCACTTCTGGTAATTGTTGGGAAACAATGCTACGTGAATATGTTCACATCTATGCATGGCCGGGGCTTGCTGAGAAATGTATTGGGGTTAAAGGATGTTTGAATGGCAAATGAGTCTTGGAAATTAGAGACCTCCTGAGAGATTTAGAAATATCTCCCCTGGAGCCATCTGCTTACAGTCTAAGGATAATAATTCTAAGGGACCTTTGCCTCCTCAGACAGAATTTGTTTTCTCTAGAAAGTTAAGGTCTTTCTCTTTTCTTCTCCAGGGGGAAGATGGGCAGCGGGCACAGCTGCACTGTAGAAGCTCTGAGATGCATCATTTCCCAGTTCCTCTCCTGTGGTACAAACTCATGGATGTGAAGGGCACATCTGGCTCTCATCGGTCGCCCTGTGGAGGCTTGGAGCACAGGGAACCAATGCCAAGCTTCTCATGTAAGTAAATAATTTGTCTATTCTCTGACCCAGAAACCTTGTTTCCTGTTAATAAATGGAGATATGAACCTTTAGAAATTATCTCTTGATTACACTCTTTTAACTTTACTTTTTAATTTTTCTTCTACCATTCACATCTATGTATATTTAGCTTAGGTTTTTAAATATAGGCATTCTTTTACAAAAGGAATTCTACAAATTCTTACAAACCATACTGTTCTGTGAATTTGTAGAGAAAAATGAAGAAAAAATTCTTCAGTGATTAAATGTATTTCCCACAGCTATCGTTAGAAATGAAAAGATTAACTCTAATTTTAAAGTTTTCTTTGGCTCTATTTTCTAAAAACTATTCGCAAAATCTATATTCATGTTTCATCTTTGCATGTTTGCCTCAAGCCATAGTGATGATTCTTGTCAGTATCCTTTGCAGGCTCTTCTTCTTCACTTTCCCCTTAAACGTTTCAAACCCCTTCTCTTCTCATTCTGTCTATTCTCCCTGGATGTTGCCTGTGATTTCAACTGTCACTTGTATGCTGGTGACTTCCGATTCCACATCTCCAGCCCAGAAATCGCACCTTTACAATCATAGTTTATATTCTCCTGCCTCTTGACTTCTCCTCTTAGATATCTCACAGGTGTCTCCAACTCACAGGCCAGAACTGAAGCACATCATGTTTTCATCCTCAAGCACCTTCTCCATTTATGCTTTCTCATCTCAGTGAATGGCAGCAAATCACCCAAGGCGGCATTTGATGTTGATCTGATAGTCTTCCCTTCCAAACTTGCAGCCTCTAAAACTGAAATCTTAGATATGTTGCTCACTCCTCTACACTGGTATTCTCATTGTTTAAAAAGTTCCTCTGTTTCCCACAGAAATTATTAAAATAGCCTCCCAACTCTTCTCCCTGCCTTGAACCTTGTCCCTACTTTCCTCTAGAATCATCTTTTAAGAGGGTCAATCAGATCATCTCACCTCTTGCTTAATGTTCTTCAATGACTGCAATGACCTCGGGATGAAATTCCGATTTCCCAACCTGTCACATGAAGCCTCGGGAATCTAGGTCTTGACTTTCTTTTGAGATTGACCTGCCACTTATACCCAATTAGGTACTTACTACTCTGGCTCAAACCTTTAGTGATGGCAATTCCCCAAATTACCCTCACATTCTCATCAAAATGCCTTTCTATGAATACTGGACCCTTTGTTTAGAATGGATTTAAATTCTAATTATTTTGATTCTTTGGCTATTATTCAGTTATCAAATATGTGTTGAATGCCTACTCTGTGTCAGGAGCTAACTTCAGGGTTCACAGTGGTTATCAAACAAGACATAATTCATGCCATGCAGGCTTACAATATAGTGAAGAAGACAGACATGGAATAAGTAATGCCACTCTTTCCCTTGAGAAGTACTCTCAGACCACAGATGTGTAGACAGTAGGATCCTGCTGACCAAAGCTGGTAGTTCCATGTTAGACAGAGATCAAGAGCTATGTACACACCTATAGCCCTTCGAGGACCAGCAGTTCCTGCCCTCTTCTTTCTCTCAAAAATCTGCTTTCTAGTATAAACCTACCGTAGTTTGGCTTTGTCTTAAGCCTTCATTTCTATTTAGATTCTTTTTAAGAGACTTGGTCCTGTGCAGACCTATGAAATAGAATATTTACCATTGAATCACTTGTCAGATTTCCATGCAGGGAGCTTTGTCTAATGCATTTTTTGTACTGGACATCTAGTATAGTGTCTTATATATGATAGAAGCTCAAAAAGCATTCTAGGGTGAAGAATCATAGCCACATTCAAAAGCATGGTTGTTAGAAAAGATGGTTGATTTGTGGAAATGTGAGTATCTTAATATAGTCGGAATACAGAGGGCTTGGGAATAGTGAGAACTCTAAATGAAAGATGAAGCCAGGTCATGAACCCCTCAGCAGAAGTGTTAGGAGAAGAAGATGGATTGCAGCATAATACTGGGTCATAAGCTCCTTGAATATAGGAAAAGTTCATCTTTATATTCTCTATAGTCCAATGCACACTTATAAAAGTCAAGTAATCAATCAAAATGGGTAATAATTAATTTAATGCAAAATGAAAACATTTGTCATGCAAAATTAAATAGAAAATGTATGCTGGTTTTAATGTCTGATTTATAAGGTGAAAACCTTTCCCTTTCTATAAGTTGGTTAGATAATTAAGTAGTGAAAGACAATAGGAAGGCATATGATTTTCTCCTGTGGTGGATGATACTAGATTAAATAACTTGGATTTAAATATCTACAGCTCTCTGTCATAAAACTAAAGAATGTTTAGAAAAGTTAAAAAAAAAGTTCATAATTTGGAGAGTTCACTACAGTTATAGCATCTGTGAAATGGAAACATTTGCCTTCTTTCTAACTGATAAGAAGAAGGATCAGTGAGATAAATACTTAGCACTATTTAGATGAATGGTGCTATGAAAAACTCCAGCAAGACTGTTAAAATAAATGATCTTATTCCTAATCATTGTGATTTTTGAAAATATTATTTATATTACACAGTGGTCGAGGCATAGGAATTTAATCATTTCTGCCAAATGGCTGAAGATAAATATGAGACAAGTTGTACATAGGGACAGGGACTTGGTAAATTTAGGAGAAAACCAGTCCTAATGAAGATAAAGTAACATTTTCTAAGGGTGCCCAGGCATCAAAAAGCTCTGAATTAACTAACATTTTATACATGGTGAGAAGAGGAAATGATTGACAAACATTCTCCTTCAAAAAATTCAGAGCAAATTAAAAAAAAAAAAAAGCTACAATCTCTGAGCTGTGAAATGCTAATGAACTGAGGCATCTAAGGCAGCACCACAAAGTCTTGCACACAAGGAGGACAGTACTGAAATCTCATGAATATCTGTGCTGTCTTTGTACAATATAATGCTGTTGCATTTTAATAAAAATTAAAAACTGAGTGCTTATATTAAGCTCTATTCCATGTGTTTATTAATGTAATCTTCACAAACATTCTCTGGGACTTGATTATTCCTGTCATTTTACAGGTAAGAAAGTTGAGGCATCGATTAAGTAACTTACCCCACATCACACTGGTAGGAAGTGGTATAGGCAGTAGTCATATCAAGTATGGATCATAGCCCAGACCATGGTTTATGGCTAGAACAACCCTTTTGTATGTTAAAAAAAAAAAAATCTCCTCCAGGTGGATGAATTGCAAAAGGATGAACCAAATAAGGAAGAATTGCCCTTCTGCCAGACCTATTCTAAGAGGTTTTCCCCCTGAAGACCAATTACGGAAGGGTTTCTCTCTTTGTGGGCTGACAGTTCTTTTGGTCTGGATCCATGGCTTGGCCAAAATCACCGAGGGTTAGATTTTTGCTACCATTTATGCACCTGCAGGCAGAAGATAGAACCTGGGCAATTTCAGTCGAGATCCTAGTTATAACTCCTTGGTCATCTTGCCTGATCCATGAGAAGTGAGCTATTTGCCAGGGAGAAGCATCAAGATGATTCCATCTACCTCATCTTTCATAATAACCAATCAACTACCTTGTGGATCTTACCTCCTAATTAAAATCTAAAGCTTCTCCTATGTCCACTGCTCTACTTCAGACGTTCATCATCATTTGACTCATCCTCTGTTTTTTAAACCTCATTAATGGTTCCTCTTTATTTATAGGGTCCAAATTCTATAGCATGATTTGGAAAGTCCTTCCCATGCTCTTCCTGCCCCCATTTCCCTGGATCATCCCTCTGAGATCTGACCTCCTTTACCCTCTCAGACTGTTGCACATTTTGTCTCTTCTTCCTAGAACGCTCATACATGCTCATGGACACAATAGATGCCTACTCACTCTGTCCTCTAAATAGTTCCAGGACACTGCCAGCAAAATTTAGTTCCTTCCTTGATGCCAGCATGGCCCCTGTTGTAGACTTTATCACACTGTAAGGTCTTCATGTGCATTTCTCTTTCCTTACTGAACTGCTTGGAGGCAGGGGCTATATCTCAGGCATCTCTGCATTCTCAGCAAACAGATGGAAAGCTGATTTCTTAGTGTGACCCCATAAATTCTTATTGCTTGATTCATATAATGACTGTTTGCCTTGTTTATAGCAGTCTATTTTTGTACACAAATAAAGCACTTTTTCCTGAAATAGCAAGTTGTAAGTTATTAAAAATTAGCATAAAAATTGAATGATAGAACAAAAGAAGATGAAGAAGCGTGAATCGGCAAATCAGCATGACATAGCAAGTTGTAAGTTATTAAAAATTAGCATAAAAATTGAATGATAGAACAAAAGAAGAGGAATAGGGGTGAATCGGCAAATCAGCATATCACACAGACTCCCAAGGTAAGTGCTCTTTTGACTATTATCATCATTTAACAGATGATACAGTTGAGGCCCACATTAAATAACTTGCCCCAAATCAGACAGATTGCAAGTGGTAAAGGCAGTCCTAATCCAGAGCTCAGACTCCTTTTCAACTAAAAAAAAAAAAAAGCAAACGAAAAGACACAATAAAGACATTACAAAAGGCAAATCCAGTGGACCAATAATATATAAAGAAGGAGGAAACAGCAGTAGAAGAGAAAGGAGAAAAACTAATCATGCACACTTACTCTGTAACCAGCACTTTAAATGTATGCACTCATTTACTTCTCATACTAACCACATAAGGCAGAAATTGTTATTCTCCTTATTTTATAGGTGAGGCACAGAGTTGAAGAAACAGACCCAAGTTCACATAACTAGTAAGTGGTAGAAGAAAACTGAGCCCAGGAAACCCAAGTCTAAAGTGTAGCCATTCAGGACTTCCCTGGTGACACAGTGGTTAGGAATCCGCCTGCCAATGCAGGGGACACGGGTTTGAGCCCTGGTTCGGGAAGATCCCACATGTCCCAGAGCAACTAAGCCCGTGCACCACAACTACTGAGCCTGTGCTCTAGAGCCTGGGAGCCACAACTACTGAAACCCATGTACCTGGAACCTGTGCTCCACAACAAGAGAGGCCACCACAACTAGAGAAAGCCCATATACCGCAAGGAAGACCCAACACAGCCAAAAATAATAAATAAATACATAAATAAATAACTTTATTTAAAAAAATAAAGTATAGCCATTCAAACACTACCCACGCAACTCAAGTTTTGGTCACACAAACTAATCATTCAGAAAGAACATTTCATCATCTATATTTACAATCCTAACTGAACTCCTATGGCCAAAGCACATAAACAAACTATGTATTTCCCAAAGAGTCCAAGGTATTTACATATTGTCATCAGAGGTAATTTCTGTCTACTTTTCTATCTCCCTTTTTCCCCCCTCTTTCTTTTCTTCTTCATCACTTGGGGTAGATGAGTTGGATTTTTAACATAAATTTTCCCTTCGTGTAGTATAAAGAACAATACAGGTGAAAATTTTACAACATTTTAAGAAAATTCAAATCCAGTATCTAAAACCATTAGGCCAAAAATCCACAAGTATCCATTAATTCATGTAACTGTACCCAGTATATACTAGAGGTTTTATATATATATATATATATATATAAAATATATGTTTTATAAGTAAACACCATGTAAATAAGACCTGTAAAAATATTATGTTTTTTAGTATAAATATTGTATGAGAGAGGATCCTTTTGGCATAATCTCATGCTTCTCTGAGCTGCTGAATAGAATTTTACAGTCCAGAGCTATTCGAAGTGTCTTAGACCAATTACGTGAATATCACCTGATGAATTTGCAATAAATGCAAATTTAGGCCCCTCCTTAATACTCCTGATTCCTGGGAATGGAGGAAAGGAATCTGTTTTAGCAAGCTTTCCAAGTGATTCTTAGCACCTGAAAGTTTGAGAAGAACTGCTATAGTCATGTAATATCAGAATTTTATAAGTGCACAGGACCACAAAAAACAGATGTATTACTTTTTAGTAGAGAGATGTCCAAACCAACTTTATAGATATACTTAAAGATCATTACAGAAGAAAGAAGAATTAGAAGGATCTGCATTTCAAAACAGATGTCCATCTCCTACACAGATGCAAAGCCTCCTTGGTTAACACAAAACCTTCTGTCATCTTCAGAAGGTCTCAAGGACATTCACCTTAATGCAGATAGGAAAAATTATCAAATCATGTTTCCATTCTTAAAACACAACTTGCTTTCCATGAAAGTGGTAGAAAATGCTTTTTCTTAATGTTTATATGAGCGCTGGAAACATTTTAGTTGAACAATTCAGGAAACAGCTTTGGGCAATTTTGACCCTGTTATACGCTGAAAATTTCAGGAGTCGACTTAGGACAAGACTACCTGAATAAGAGTTCACTTACATGTTAGCATTTCCTAGCTCAGCTCATTAGATGGCATGAATTATTCATGTACAGTTCAATTAAACACTGTTTACTTTTTACTAATACACTCATCATTTTGACTGAAATTTTTTTAAAAAGGAAGAGAGAAGGAAAGAAGGAAAAAGAAAGGCAGGAAGGAGGAGGCAATAATGTAATACTTTGGTTTGAAAAACATCCCCCAAAGTACAAAATAATCCCAATTGTCATTGCAGAACAAAAACATTTTATGTAAATTATGTGGTTTGGGATAAGATTGATGTTGTAAGAAATGCGGGGGAGTATGGGTGTGTGAGATTTCAGCACTGTCATATTGAATGGGGTGAGAAGAAAAAAATTATATTCTGCTCTAATTATATCAAACTGTATTAGTTTAAACTGAAATAATAATTTCAATGCTTTGAAAGAGTAATATTTTGATCTATGTAATTTTATCGGTTAGCTGTAACTGATAAAAATAGATTTGGGTTGCCGAAATTTGAACAGTGTTTGAGGTAGAATTTCATTAGAAATGGAAAGGATTAGAAACGAGAGCAGCTATTGTGAATCATTTTGAGGCATCATTCAATTTAGATGCAAGAAAATTGGGTGACAACTTCTATTTAGAAATCTATTAAAATTTGTCTTATGACTATAAACTGTGTATTATCTATGTCTTTTATTCCTATCTCTCAATAAAGTCATGAGATGATGAATTTCACATACAGATAATGCTCTAGGTAACATTATTAATAAAAATAATAGCAGTGAAAGGTATATCGATACTTATCAGAACTTATGCTTTACCAATAACATAAACAATAGTTACCTTTACAAATGCAACGATTTTCAAGGAGATTGTTGCTAGATATAAGGAGTTCATCACAAAATCCATTAGATTCCACCAATCGTGGATGTAATCTTGAAGTCCACCATCCCACATTTGTTTAATTTCTCCCCATATAAAACCTGCAATTATAGAAAGATTCACATAAGTGTGATTTTTCAATCAAATCACTAAAAACAGAGATCTATAATTAGGAATTAGAGAATCTTGGAGCTTCAAGAGACTACATAGTTACTCTAAATGCAACACCTATTTTTATAGGTAGTAATAATTGAGTCCCAGTCAGATTTTAAAACTTTCAGGACATTTAGCTAATTTGTAGAGAATTCTCTTGGGGCAGCTTCACTGTCTTATATCCATTTGATAAATTGATAAGGTTGTGCAATTTTGAATCAAAGTATAATTCCTCTATAGGAGCAATAATTCCTCTATACCTATGTATCTTTCTCTGGAAAATATCATAACGTTTATTTGTAAACAGATACTTGAGGATATTTTTCCTCCCAAATCAAAATGACTCAAAGATTTATGAAAAAACAGTGTATCTAGTGAACATAACTGGCTTAATGCTTTTAAGCAGGGTACTTTGTGGTGTTTTTGTAAGCAATTAACACCTTCAGAGATCTGATTTCAGTTCTGGACAGAAGATGATGATAACATTCATACTTCAATAAAAGACCTTATATCTAGCAGTAGCTTTAAAGCTATATCCAGAGAAAATAAAAATCACTTTCCTTTATTATGGTCATGTTTTTAATAGGAAATATTTTATTTTCAAATATTAGAAAGCACTTAAAAATATCACTGTATATCATTATTCTATTTCCATAATCTTATTAAATTTTTATAAATCTATTTTTACAGCCTAATGATGAGAAAGAAAGATATCAAAATATCTAGAATCAGGAAATATTAAAAAGATAAATATAATTTTAAAGCTATATTAAAGCAAGAAAACAACAAGACTTTTAAGGTAATGATAGTTTGAAACATCGAATGTGGGTAGCACAGAGTTTCATATCTGTCCTGCACCAAAAGCAAGAAAAAGTCATATAACTATAGAATTATGACTTTTCATGAATCCTTCAGAGAGGTGAGAAACCAAGGAGCCTATACTTCAAAGAAAAACAGGTTCCTGTAAAGAGAGTGACGAGGTGAGCATTAGCTCCCCTGTGGCAGAGTGCAGGGTAAGAAACACTGGCATCATACAAGAGAGAAGGACAATTTCAGAAAACCTCCTTAAACAAACTTCTAAAGGCTAAGTGTGAGCTAGTGTGGGCAGCTTTGGTCTGCCCCAGAAAGCAAAAATTGGATCTATGATATGAAAGTTATAGAACGGAACCTTCTTGCCCAATGTAAGGGGGATTCTCTGGTAGAGTTGTCCCAAAACTGCAATGGATCACCGTTTGGGGTTAAGATTCCAATGCAGAGCCTGGAATGTCTTTGATCAGTCATACTCCAGAGAAATTCTAGCAATGAGTGGAGACTTGTTCCACTGGACCTCTAAAGATCATTCCAACTTTATGAATTTGTGATTCTGGTGTTTTCAAATTTTGTATGTATTTTAAAATGAAATATATTTAAAAATACCTACTAACCAACAAGAGGGTTTATATTTTATTTCCCTTTATAGATAAATTGTATCTCTTTTTTTGCTTCTACCCAACTGGAAAGCCAAATGGGATTATTAACAGTCACCAGAATATGGAACTTCAAATATTTTGTGGGTGATTATGTAAAAGAGTAAGGACACCAAAACTAACTGACTTAGAGGGGAAGGAGGTATGAAGAAGCAGTTAGGAGCTCAGTAGAAAGCACCATTTTAACCTGGAGCCCCTTAATATCTGAGCAGACTCTGTTCCTATTAGACAGGTTCAAGGGCATGACACTTCAATAGATGACCTCTAAGGTTTCTGAAGAAGAGTCAAAACAAAAACTCACAATTTGGATATATTACAGTTCCTTTGGAGTTCAAAGAACAGACATAAAATCTAACTTTCTGAATTATACAAAAATTATATTACTTCTGACTTTGGAAAGGCACAACTGTATGGAAAAAACAGAGATCCTGATGAAATTGAGGACTTAGCCCACTGTTTTTTTAACCTGAACTGTAAATGAGACTGTCAGTCAGTGTTGGTTGGCTAATGGGGTTTGGGATCTTTAGTTTTCAAAGCACCAGATTGTAGGATCACTTCCTATAGCTGTTTGGATCACTTCCTGTATCACCACATACTTGTTTGATGACATTGATTTCTATTTGTTATGAGCACGTTAGTGAAATACCAAGTTTCCTCTATTCTGGCAATATTCACCGAAATTTTAGAAGAAACAAGCCTTTAGAAAAACTAGAAGGTGCTATTAACTGGCTGAAAAATGCATCCAGATAGTAAACTATTCATGGTAACTAAAAAACGACTAAAGCAAACAAAGCTTGAGGGAGTTTCTGTCAGAAAATGTTTGTGCTGTTCCCACAATAGGAACATTTCAAAGTTATTCTCTGCTGTTTATAAACAGATGACATGATTTCTCAGCATGGTGGTGGAAGTGTAATTACAAGCATTGATGTAAGACTGCAGGGACCAACCACGGAAAGATTGCAGTGCAAATGAGTCAAAGAACTTCCTTTTCAAAATATTTGTGGATGCCTGGAAGTTTTGGTTATTTTTTTTCTACCTTTCCCATAACAATTTTCACCAGGGCTATCTGAGTATTCTGTTATATCCCATCATGTGAAGCTGGCTGTGGGGAGGGGATGGAACAGGCAGACCTCCGATGCTGCATTTAGCAGCCTCGATTTCATGTGAGACATGTGTAGTTCTGCACACAGACCTCTTGCCTCTCCTTTCTTGCTGTCAGTATTTACACGAAGAGTAAATAACCCCAAGCAAAGAGCAAGTCAGCTTTTCACCTATGACACCTCTGAGGGCTTTTTACAGCAGCCCCAGAGCTAGTCGAGGGATCTGGCCTTGGAAGTCCCTTGACAGAACACTGAAATCCATGCTGTGGCACCAAATCAATGAAGATAAAGGCAACAAAAAAGAATTCTCCTTCACTGGAGGGTTTTTTTCCCTCCCCAGGTCAGGAAACAAAAAGGTAGTTTCTTGTCAAAATTCTGCTTTTGTTCAAAAAGAAATCTAAATGCAGTTATTTTACTCAGTAGAGACTCACATTATGCCAGACCCATAAGAGTCACTAAGTTAAGGGACAGCTGCTATGGTCTCAGTGTTATTCTTAAAACCCAAACAAAAATAAAGAGCCTCAAGCATCCAGTTTCTGAAGGGAGCGTACAGAAAACTGTAGCCCTTCCCGCTGGGGATTCCTAAGAGGGATGAGGACCATATCTGCTACCAACCTCCTGCCACACTCTAACCCATGGGTTATACAGAGAGAACGCTGGGAAGAGGGGGCCAGAGAGCTGTGAGCTCAGGGCACTGCAGTTCGGGTGCTAGTGACCTCACGAGCACCGCCACCTCCCTAGGTCAAGTGTAGGAGACTCCACGAAAATGCCTCATAAAGATGGGGGGTTTCTGCAAGGAGAAGCTGGCTCTTAACGCCTGCTGGGGCATCTTCCCAAGCACTTGGCCTGCTCATCTCTCACTTGGCTTGCACTTCAGGGAAAACAGACAAACAGTGGGTCTTGGCAGCTGGGCAGCTGGCAGCAGCCTGACCCCTTGCCATCTGAGGTAGTAAGGTTTTGTGATCTCTTGGGGGAGCGAGTGCTTATCACAGGAAGAAGCCGGGCTTTAGCCATTTTGTTCTCCTTCCCTTGCTAGGGTCACAGGACCCATAAAGGGGCCAACTGCTGGTTATGAGAGTTCCCAGACTGGAAGATGTCAGAGCTGAAACTCGGGTTCAGAGAACTCTGTAGTGTGCAGGTACACAGGACCCTCTAAAGAACACTCATGGACCCATCAGGAGAGTCAGAGGGTCAAGACCTGTCACATAGGCCACTCAGTATAAGCCAGAGATGCAGACAACCAACAAGGGAAGAGCTGTGACCAGGGTACCAAGGAGGTAAAGAAGACTTTTAACTTTTCCTGACATCCTTCTTGCCTGCAGAAACCAAGCAATGGGGAGAACAGAAAAAGGCTATGTCCCTCCTTCCATTCCAGGGTTGGGGTTGAAGGATGAGCAAGAAATGAATATTTCTGGGTCCTCTGATACACGTGTCAGGCCTTTGCGGGGAAGAGGAGAGCTTTACACTGATGTGATGGTAAGCTTCGTGTTTTAAACTGAACTGGGACTACTTGTTAATAACTCAAAATTTCAGGAAATTGATGATATCTACTAGACAGATAGTGAAGGGAAAGGATATTTGGTGCAGGGTGGTTGGGAAGAGTGATTGGAAAAGGTTAAACCATTTCATGTTTAGATTCTAATGAGTCTCAATTCCTCAATAAAGCTGAAATCGGAACTAAATATGAAACCTGCATAAAATTTGGTTTCTAGAATTGTTTCTTAATATTTAGTGTTTAAAGACCTCTGAAATTTCTGAATCAGTCAACCAAGGGGAGAATTCAAAATCTAAATTTTTCATAAAAAATTCACAGTGATTGTGATTATAGTCAGCACACCACGCTTCAAGAAACACTGACTTAAAGGGACAGTGAATAGTTAAATATGCTTAGTTTGAAGACATCTAAAAACCCTTAAATTACTACAGTTTTGATAGCATGAGTTTAACATTTAGAGGAAAAAAATTAGGAATATACAATTAAGGAAGTACATGTTTTGAAACTGTACCAAGGAACGATACGATGCTAGTTTTCGATTAAGATGTAAAAAATGTAGAACTTTAGAATTCTAGCTCATCTGATTGCTTATGACATAAATGTAGTAACTTAAAAATCAAGTAAAATGTTTCTGTCAATGCAGTATTAGACTTTTTATAGGATTTCTGTTTAATTTAAAATTTTCCATGAGAACTAAGGCATTATATATTTATGTAGGTGGAAAAACAATGAATAAATATTCCTCAAGTCTTTTCTCAAGTCACCTTTTCAATGAGCGGCAGTAGTTGCTTAATAAATATTTTTGAATGAGTGATTATTAATTTTTCACTATGAAGATTACCACTTTCCACCTACTATAAACTTCTATTTTTAAAACAATTATGTGCAAAAGAAATATAATTATCTCTTTACATTTCCTGAAGACCTGCTACACACACACATACATATACACACCAATGAAAGATTAAAAAATTAATGATATCCCTGGAAGCAAGGAAATTTAGCTTTAGGTCTTAGCAAGTGAACATGGAAACTAAAAAGGAAGCATCTCAAGGTCATGGCAAAGGACTTTATTCTTTCTTTCTTAGAATAGAAATTGCTTCTGTCAGTATTAGGGAACCACTTATAAAGCATGTGTTTTAGAACAGAGACGGGTGGTGGAGATGAAGATGGAGGGTCCTGCTGATGTGATGCTGATGGCAACAATAAGTTTGCTATATTAACAAGCATCACCTTCAATAGGAAATTACATCAAGTGTGTATCTCAAAGAGCGTTGCATCTTTAATAAATTAGAAATGTGGTCCACTCATATTTGACCTGTGTAAAGACTTAAGTTGGTAAACAGAGGCAGAGAAAATAGGAAAGAAGTCTGTGGATGGAAACTTGAGTCCTTGGGCTGTTTTTGCCCCTTTAAATTCCATTTCTCACACTCCAAGGGCAGTATTTATGGAGGATAAAGGCTCTAGCTCTGGAGTTAGACTAACTGGAGTTTGAATCTAGTATCTACCATTTGTTAGCTCCTTGAACCTAGGAAAGTGATCTCACTTTTCTAAGCCTATTTCCTCTCTATTAAATGAGATACTAACATCATTTATTATGAGTAAAGTGGAGGTTGACTATGAAGTTCAAATAAAAACACACATTTGAATCACTTAGCACAGTGCCAAATTTCTTAGTTTCTATTGTTATTACCACCATCACTACTATTACCGTTATTGTTATTCTGAACTAACAGAAACCACTTCCAGCTTACCTCCAATCTTTTACTCTGACCCTCCCTCATTTCCTATGTACTCTTCTTTTCCTATCTTTTCTCCTCTTCCCTTGAACCATCAGAGCCACGGTCGTCACACATTCTCCCAAGGCCTGTAGATTTCACTTGTTGGTGCACCAAATTTGTATTGCATGTATGCCCTAAAAGACTTAATTTTCTCTCCACTAAAGAAGTCAATACTCTGTAATGGCTTATATGGGAAAAGAATCTAAAAAAGAGTCGGTATATGTATACGTATAACTGATTCACTTTGCTGTACACCTGAAACTAACACAACATTGTAAATCAACTGTACTCCAATAAAAAGTATTAAAAAATAGAAAAAGAAGCCATTAGGTCAGCAATAGTATGTGCACACTGAACAATTTACAACTATAATATTTTGTTGTTTGAGATTTTACTGTGTTAGTCTTGATAAATCTTGGTAAAGATGACTTTAAAATTTCTTCCTCACAAATAAACAGGAAAATGAGAATTCTATGTCATGCTGCAATGATTATCTGGTTTTCTGGAAAATTAAGATATCCCTTTAAATTAATAAACGGATGTTCTGCAGCTGTGTTTGAGTTGTCTATATGTGTCTGCAGCTAGTTTGCTGAGGTGGTTAGAACACCTTGCCAAGGGAGAGAGTGGGGAAATCTGTAGACTTGTTTCTTATAATTCTTAATTTGGGGGAAGACGGATAATTGAAGGGTGAGGCTGAAAGTACGAGTACCTGAAGCCATGTGATCTTAATGCCTTTTAGACAAAAGATGAAGAAATGGTCATAGGAAAGAAAGAATATATATAGGATTGTTTGTCCCTGAGTCTTTATCTAGATGTGAGCGTGATCACCATTTTTCATTTTCCATTTTCCATTTGGCAGGCCTTGTTGAAATTTTCAGATTTGCTAATATCAACCCTTTAAAAGATAAAAATATACAATAAATTATGAAAATGAGAGGCCAATTTTGTTGCAGAAAAATTGTTAAATAAGTATGTATTATAGGCAAGACATAGAATCTGGATCTTATGAGCAATTCTTAATTTATGCCTAGAAATTCACTAGAAGCTTTTTTTTTCTTTCTTTTTTTGCGGTACGCGGACCTCTCACTGTTGTGGCCTCTCCCGTTGCGGAGCACAGACTCCAGACGCGCAGGCTCAGCAGCCATGGCTCACGGGCCCAGCCGCTCCGCGGCATGTGGGATCTTCCCAGACCGGGGCACGAACCCACGTCCCCTGCATTGGCAGGCGGATTCCCAACCACTGCGCCACCAGGGAAGCCCTAGAAGCTATTTTTAACAGAGCTCATATCTCTTCCTCTGATATATCTTTTCCTCAGTTCACCATTCTCATCATGCTCAGCATGCACAGATTTATATGCTGTATAATTATGGTATATTCTTAAGCACACACATAATATCCAGTCACTTCAGCAGCCATTTGGCAGTATTCTCACTGGGAACAAGGTATTTCCTGCTTTATTAATATGATAGCTTTCATTAACATTCTACTTCTTTTGTGGAAAATGTTATCAATTTCATATTCTTTTTGCTAAGTGTTAACATAAGTCTACATCTGGATGTTTCATATATATGCACACTTTTTTTTTTTTGCAGGAGAATAAGCTATGGCACAAATTTAATTGTTACAGTTGAGTTATAATGGATTCTGTGGAAAAATCCAATCTAGTTTTGGATTTTTAAGGCTTTAAAAATTAGCATTCAAAAAAGGTTTTTTTTTCACATTTTACTCCACATTATCTCCAGAAACAAATGACATCTACTGGAGTTAAAACTTCTGCTATAATTTAGATGAATTCTCATAATACGCATTCTACATATAACATGCTGTATTTAGTTTGCATTTAAATTCTATATAAAAATGAGTTTCTCATATGAATATTATATTCATTTCATATCCTTAGTATTATATTGTTAAAATCAAACCCTTAATAAATTAAGAGCCTTGGGGTCATGACACAACAGAAAAGAGAAGTAGCCATGTCTCTAATCTGACCCCAGGCTTCTTTTAATCCATCACAGTCTTCCCGGTGATACTTTCTCTCTAAACAACTGAAAAGCGTAGCTCTGTTATCAGGCCATATGCATGCAGGATGAAACTGTTGTTTTACTTTTTACTCTAGTTCAAATGGGTAATTTAACAATCTGAGAAATATACTGGTGTCTATCTGTCTAGAATTTACCTTTCTACTGACATAGTTCTAACGGAATTATCTGTGATTAGTTTTCTCTGTTGCTTAAAACTATCTCTCAAGATGACCAGAATCATAATTTTTATCCCTGTATCAGGCTTTTAAATTTCTTTGCTTATATGCTAAAGTTCATCCTGACAGCAAACATAGGTAAGAAGATCTCTAGAGGTTATTTGATGGGAGAAAAGAAGGGTTGATAACCTTCAATCTGAAGGAAGAATAATTCGAAAAGCTTTGCAGGAGATGAGCTACAATTTATCAATGACACCACAGCGAAAGGATATAGGGACCACTGTACATTCTCTTCCAAAGATATCAAACTCAATAGACTTCAATTTATATAGTCAAAAAGATGTTGAACTTCAACGGGAAAGACAGTGGAAATAACACAGAAACATTATTCTCCACTGTACTAAATCACAAGGTATCTGGATCTGTAATGTTGTATATGTTCTTATTGCTGAAACACAGCAAAGTATATAACATGGAAATTCCCAAGCAAAAACCATACTTCTTCAGATAAAGGGATTGATTTGAGAGGATAAGCTTTAGAGTTAGAAAAATTTTCTATTCAAAAAAATTGAAAATTTATGATATAAATATATAAAACAAGTAAAGCAAAAGTCTTTTTGCCAGGATAAACAAAATGAGAGGTATCAAAGTAATCATTTCCCTTAAACTACAGTATCATAGGTCTGGGAAAAATCTGAAAATGGAAGGAAAGGAAGTTTAGTAAAATGAAAAAATATTTCTTTACAGAACAAGCAGCTCACAGAGGTCACATGAGTTGAAAACCTAAGTCAGTTCAAGAAGACTTGAGAAAAACCCATGCCCAGAACTTCATTCAATCACTGGGAAAATTAACATGATGAGGGAAACACAAGCCACACACTTCTCCGTAAATCGTGAAGTCTTGTTATTATAAACCTAGAGCCTTACAATGCAGGGACCATGAAATGTACACTCACTCACTTTACCAAACAGCAGGACTGAGTGAGGCAATATAGAAGGTTCATTGATATAGTCATCAAATGAGACCATGCTTTTTTTGCATCTGTCACACTTCTGGTAAAAGGTTAAAGGATTCCTACCCTGTTGTCTTTAGCCCTCTTCCCTCCACCCACCCCCTCTCCCCACCAACGAAAAGATCAATTTTCTCTGCACCGATAATGATAGGTCCCCAGGACAGGATAACAGGACACAGTGGGACTGAAGAAGTTATCACTCTGAGTCTTTCATCATATTGATGAAAACACAGAAAATCCTGAGAGATTGTGTCCACCCATAATTTAGTAGTGTCTCAGTAGTAGAACTTGGACATGTATTCAAATCCATTTTTCTTCTACAGCCAAATAACATGGAGAATACCCGTTATAATCATGACTCTAACAAAGCACTTAGAACTCAGTCTTAGATACGAGGCACTCAGAATTCACCAGGCTTGATGAATAATCTGTTTTGACAGATCTATTTGATATAGAAACATTCTTTTTCTCATGCTCTGTTATTTAAGCAAGATGATCATTCAAGGGTATTTTTTAAATTCTAGAACATCTCTTTTCATCCTAAAAATTCCCATATAAATGAACTCACTGCAGCAGGATATCTTCAGAAAAGGTTGCCTTTAGCAGCTACTTCTTTTGGCTGGAGCTATAGTTCTCATAATTAAATTTATACCTTATTTAACCATTCAGCTGAAATTTGGATACGGTTTCTTCTAGCCAATTTTCATGGAAAATTATGTCACAAGTTTTGCATGTAGGAGGCAGCCAATGACTTTTACTTGTATGAATTATTCAAAGTTTGGAGCTTCTAATTTTCATATTATTTACCATTTCTGATATTATATCACATATCTCATTGTTTGTTTATTATCCATTTCTTCCAGTAAAATGTAACCTTCATAAGGAGAAGAGATCTTTTCTTTCTTTTTCTTTCCTTCCTTCCTTCCTTCTTTCCTTTCTTCCTTTTCCTTTCTTTCTTTCTTTCTTTCTTTCTTCTTTTTTTAAGTTTTGATTCACTATTGCCCTGTACTGCCCTTAATCCATAGAAAGTATCCTACATATTTTCATTGACTGTATAAAGAAAAGACTAGAAATATTATATCTACTTATGCTGCATTATATCTATACCATTTTTCAAAGTGAAATGTTCTGTGTTTCACTTAGGATACCAGGATTTTTAGACATTCAATATAAGTTACACACAATGGGAAATTTGACTTCCAAAATCTTCTGTATGAATTGTTCCCAAGAAATTTTCTATGAAGAAAACTCAATAAAGAACAGATTCCTACTGTGAGACATTTAAGTTAAATGGATACAGGTAGGATAATTTTATATTTAATATCAATTGCTATGTCATAATTGTTTTATTCAAAAAGACATTTACAGAATATATAAACCATCCCAAGATCACACTTTACTTCAGATTGAGAATGTATTTTGTTTTAACATTCACTTGAGAAGGGTTTTTTTTTATTATTAGAAATATTTGTAAAACATCAAATCTTGTTCCTAAGAACTTTTCTTACTGTCAGTACTTACAGTATTTGTAATCTTTAAAAAGTGTATCTATCTCAGATTCAGATACTGTTTTTTTTTTCCTGTCTTTTCCTCATTTTACAGTCTCTCCAGCCGTTTTGACCTTTAATCCAAACTGATCTTCTGAGATTGTGAATAATTAAATTTGTCACATATTTTCTAATTACTAAGTGCTGAGATGGATATAATATCAGAGAGGTTTAAAATGATGAGCTAAATTGAGAAAATGTGATTTCTCAGCAAACCACAGTAGGATAGAAGGAAGAATACTTAAAATTTAAATTTTAACTATGACTTCAATAACAAGAGGAAAGGAAAACAAGGTTTTTACCAGCTACTTTAAGGTTTTCTACCTTACCATGATTTGCTGAAGATCTAAAACAAAATTTCTTTCTATGAAAAGAACAGAGAGAGATGGAGGATGTCCTACTGTTTAATTTCCTATTATTTTGCTTTACTATATAGTTTCAAAGATAAACTTAAATGAATTGACTTGAAAAAATGGTTAGCTATTTTATGTACAGAATCATTAATTCTGCAGAGTAATTTGTACTTTTAGAAGGTGTATCTGTTAAGAAAATTTAAAAGATTATTTACATATGGCTAATGAGACATGTTGAAAGGCTTCAGAAGACAAACATACAAAAAAAAAAAAAAAACCCAAAACCCAGAGAATCATTCACAGGACCTGAAGTCATGAAAATCTGGAATTCTAAAACCTAAAATTACGTTTTGTAGGCTGCATTTGGGGGCAGGTCCACCGCAGTTTGTGAAGTATTTATTTAGCTTTGAGGATTAGGACTTGGAGCTACAATGGTCAGAACCTATTTTAAACAGTCCTATGTCCCCAACTTTAATGAATATTCTTTTCTGAGCAACAAAATTCCATGGCAGTAACACGTTTGGATTATATTTTCTATAGTATCACATTTACCCAGGACCCATGGTAATATCATCCACTCGACGATGGTTGGTGGTGGACCTTGCCTGTTCAAGTCTGACCTGTCGATGTGCTGAGAGGCAAGCAGCAGCAGGAACAAAAAAGTCAAATAGGATGCTGTGTGGCAGATGAACTTGATAAATGGCTTTCGGATGAACAGTCCAAGGGGGCTTTTGGGAGCTATAAGGTAGCACACAGAGAAGACGGGAAAAAGAAGTCCTATTATGAAACACGTCACCATCTTCACGGCCCAGTGTCTTCTCCTCCAGCCAGGAAACTCATCGTACCAGCGAGATGCCAGCAGTTGTTGACAGTTGGGCTGAGCAACAAACTACAGGGAAAGGAAAGGAAAAGTGAGAGTCAGGGTTTCACGCAGGGGCTCCAGCTCATCAACAGGAACACAGTGTTATCGTTCAAGTCACAAGTTCTGTTCAAACATAAAATAATTTTATGTTTACACCATCATAAAGTGCTTTAAGCCATTCTGTGAACAAAGCTCATTTATGGAACATTTTATACCGACGGCAAAGTGCTGAGTGCTTAGCCAGACACAACAGGGGTCAAAATACTATGGCTGCACCTTAGGAAGCAAAGATAGAGCTGAGGACTAAGAATATCCATAGGATGTATTGATAACTGAACAGAGCTGTGTACAAAGATATACACATATATGTGCATATATAAGAATTGTGATATACATAGAGGTATATGACATGAAGTAAAAAATGGTGGTTATTTCTTGGTTTAGTGGTTATTTTCTGGTTAAGACATTATACTTTTTTCCCATTTTTATACTTCATGTATTTTTAATATCTTCTATAATAATCACATCAGAAAAAGTAAATATATTTTTAATTGGGTTGAGGCAATAAGAAAATCATAACTGAAAGCATATTACATTACCAGGATGTAAATCATCATAGCTGAATTTGGTGGAAATAAAGCAAATACCTTACCTAAGTATCATCAATTACCACATACAAAACATTTCACAAACATGACAATGTTTTTATCCTGCCAACATGTTTGAGATGTAGCATAGATCTTACTCTATTTTAAGGACGAAGATGGGGGCTTATATGAGGGCTATAAATTTATTCAAGAAAATTACATATCTAGTAAATGATGAAATGTATGGCTATCTGGTCCAAGATTCTTTTTTTTCTGTACATGATCTTTCTCATTGACAGTGACAGCTAAGCATTATATAAATTCAGAGGGAGTTTTCTCTTCCAGATGGAATGGTCCAAAAATGCTTCCCAGTGGGTCTGTACTCTGAAAGGGGAGATTTATATATGCAGAGAAGAGAGGGGAAGGCAAGGCATGCAGGTGAGAAAGTGTAGAGTGTGTTTAAGGGATGCCCTATGGACACTTTGATCTGTAGTAGAAGCTTTAGTCCCTTGTTAAGGACTCAAGAAAGTTCTGTTGGCATCAAAAATAGACCCACCCTAGAAGCAAACTGAACACCTGGCCCTTTCATGGGACTCTCCCTGCCCCAATATTTCCTATTTTTCTTCTTCAATCTTAGACTTTATGGATCTTCTTTAGGAGACCCTTACTTGACCCTTACTCTCTTCTGATGGGTACACAGAAAGTGGCTTGATGATCATAAACAAAAAGCTGTTTGAAAGTTGGAGACAGGTGATTGATTAAAAGAGCAGTTCAATAGTTGAGATGTGCAATCATATGGGCTGGATGTCAAATGAGTTCTCATGCAACTGTTTCTCTTCATTTTGTCTTAGATATTGTGTTCATCAAAAGATATAGTGGGCAAAGCCACATGTATAAATGGAATTAAATGTATAATAATGGGTTCAGCAAGTACAGCTAAAACAAGATAAAACTGCATTTCTTCAAGACTGGGATGGTGAGGCTCTCCTCACTATTTTGTAAGTAATTTATGAAAGTAAGCTTCAAGCTCCATAGTTAGTAAAGTTAAATTTTATAATCCAAAGAAGAGCTTTTCTTGACACATTCCTTGCCTATTATTTTGGTCAGAGTCAAGTGTTTGAAAGTCACAATAGAGCTTTTGCTGATATATCTGTAGAGTACTGGGAAAGAGTGACACAGGTCATTAACAAGTTCTGTTCTCTTAGTTTCCCTCACCCCCGCCCAACACACACACATAATCCTTCACATCAGCATTTTATACACAAAGCATAGTCTACCATCTTTTTGCTATTTTCTCATATAAAATATGTTCTACAGTTTTCTTCATTAGAATTTAGCACAAAGACCATAATAGAAGGGAATTAATGAAACCTATGAAAAATGCAAGATATAATGAACAGTTACTATAATCTCAGTAATTCTCACAGATTGAAGAAACACTATAAGGGACTAAGTGTGAACAACACATCTGACACATGCAGAAAAAAATAAAAGAAAGGTATGTACTTTGTTCAACACGGTCTGGGTGAATTCTAGGACTAACATACTCTGCCCTTCTTAGCCCAAATCTCATTAGAGCATGAGACACCCCAGGGCAATTGAGCAAATAACTTTATTGGGAGCACTTAAGGTTTGCTTGGAAAAATATTTCCGTTGCCTAATACACAAATATAGGCCGTGTTAAATTACCTAGAAGAAGCAAATCATTTAATCCTCATAGAACACCTGCCATTGCCAAGCACTCGGTTAGCCTTAATTTTTACTAACGCATTTTCTTAAAAGATCTTTTTCTTTAATTATTGGAAAGTATATATCTGTGCTTAGTAAACGAACTGTGCACAATTTTTTACCAAACACAGACACAGTGAGGTTTACGTAGAGGTAAAGAATAGAGGCAGGATACTATAAGAAGAGCAGGAGTGGGGGAGTGGGTGTGTTTAATACACAAGTTTCTCCAAATGTAGATATTATTGGGCTACAAATTTGTTCTAATCTTAGGATTGAAACAACCGCAAAAGTATTCCTAAGAATCGCTATAGATCTAAATATTCTCACAGTGGTTTTACATCTTTCTTCTTCTACAACTGTTTGCTGAATGTCTACACCAGCATTCTCCAAATTGTAGCCCATTCATTAATAAATATTTCCATGAAAAGAACAGTTACCAAGTTAAAGATTAAAAATATTAAAATTTTATATTACAAAATTTTCACGGTGTTTAACTGTTAAAGTAGATTAAAACACTTCATTTCTCTCATGTGTCCCTTCCTTCCTTCTCTCCTTCTGTTCTTTGCTTCCTTCCTAGACGCTTCCTTCTTTGTACTTTGTTTTTTCTTTGTCCCCCCTCTTCCTGTCTTTCTTTCTTTCTCCCCGCCTCCTCGTCTCTTGGTTTCCTTGGATTATTTAGAAACTACTCAGCTGTACGCCAACCCCCTTTGAAGGACCCCCTCAGAGGGTGCCACCCTATCTCTGTGACACTTGCCATTGGTCCATTCTAGCAAAGCCCTCTTCAGGTGGGCCCTCACATTGCCTGCTGGGAGCCTAGAGGTCGCGCCTCCTCTGCTCCATCTTTCTACTGTCCAGTGAGTCACGGGACCCACCATCTTCTATACCATCCTGGGACTGCGGGAGGTGGGGTTTCTTTGAAACACACCGTGTTACAGCCCCTTCTCTCTCTGCAGTTGTTGGCCGATTCCTAAACAATTCCTGACATCACATTAAAATTCATATTAAGACATTATAAACATTCAAATTCACATTTGTGCCATGAAACTAGAAAGGACACTCTAAAAAAAGAAAGATTTCCTCTCTTTCAATAACCTTTAAAAAAATTTTAAAAACCTAATCTCATGATTATTTATAAAGCTGTTAGTCATGGAATTTTAAATATTGAAGAAACTGTGAAGATTACTGAATCTAATCTCATTTTTACAAATAAAATGAATTCCAGTACCAATGATTTAAAAACAACTACTCAAAGTACTAAAACACCCCAAACCTAAAGAAAACAAATAGAAAATAATGAAGAGAAAGGAGATACAGCTGAAAAGTGAAAACAAACAAACAAAAAACAAACCCAAACAACCGAGAAACCTCACTGCTACGTGGCGAGGAATTAAAATATTAATTGGATATGGACAAAATAAGATGAAGAGAATTCAAAAATTAATGGAGCTCTGATAATTAAAATAACTATGGATTACATTTTCTATTTGCTTTATCTTTTTAGTTTTTCAATATATTTTTCTAGTTTAAAATTTTGAATCCAAGGTTCAGACTGTGGCCATATTCTCTAAACGAGCAAAATCTAGATTCTGGAAATAATCAACCTGGCACCTTAGTGCATCTTGACTAAGTCAGATAGTTACATGGGAGTTTCTATTGGCTGTTGGACAATTATAAAGAGAGTTTAAACTTTTGGGTTGAATGAATTAAAGTGATTTAGGTAAGGGCTTAAAAAGGACTGCAGATTCATATACATGCCAGTTTCCCCTGGGTCTTACTATTTACTCCTTAGAATTTCAAAAGTAATCTATTTCCTTTGGGGTTTTATTTCCTCTGCCCAAGAATGTTTTTTGACAACTCATTTTGTAATGTGGATAACAAGGCTTAAGAATGATTTGTAGGCAGAAGAGCTTCAGGGAATTACTTTGTCCATAACTGAAAACCCTTTTTTCTTCTACTTCTGCCCTTAACTCCCTTCATAGCTGCCAATGGCCTTTAACTGTCTGGGCCTTTCTCTGTTTCCTAGAGATAGCTCTAGTTGTGTTCCTAATTAAAACAATTCTCCAGTCTCCTTGAGCATGGTCATACTGCATAACTAATCACTCACCTACTTCATTATTCAAAGCATCATTTTCATCTGGTGCTCCCTAGTTTGATTAACCAATAGTATTGTGCATCATCTATGAGCGGGGCATTGGCTAGATAAGTGGGGAGAGGACCAAGATCTGTAAGAACCAGATATATCTGTCTTCTAGGATCTCAAACTCTGTTGTGGACTGATAATGTGACTGGGTAACTTAAATACAGAGCATTACGTGACTTGTTAGAAAAGAGGTAGAATGTGTAGGACGAATTATGCCCAATATGAAATAATCAGGGAAGATTGAAGAAAGGAAGCATAATTTTCTAGTTAAGCCTGAGATAACAAGTAGAATTTTGACAGGCACAGCTTGGTAGGTGGATGTGTTTTAATTCAGATTTAGAGAATATCATGTTAAAAACTTGAGGATGGAGATAAGCAAGTTCAGATGAGCAATCCCTTGTTCTAGAATGTTACATTCAATGGTGAATATGCTAGAGATGTAGTATAAAGGAATACTGTGGCCATATATTGGGATACAGATAAAAATGTTTATTGAGGCAATTTCTCAAGTCTAAGTCCTTGCTGCTCAGTGGAGGCCAAGGCTGGCAATACCGAGAGACAACTGTACAATCACTTATAGTCTTATACACAAATATATAATATTCACTTTCATTGAATTACAGAGTATTGCACTTATGCCAACTTTAATGTATTTACATATTTTATAACCTAATTTTAATGAATATAATGTCACAAGATGGGAGATTAGTTTAAAAAGATTTCTATAAGAAACTTACACTGAGAAGATAATAATAATTCAGGCATAGGGAATCCAATAAAATAGCTAGTTGACTAATTGAGTTTTTAATCAGTGTCATTAAAAGGTAAAAAAATTAATGAAGATTTAATCATATCTGAGATGACATTGGCTAAGAAGCCTGAGATTAGTCAAGAAGACTGATTGATAAACTTTACGTTCTTTCCTCCACAGGATATTGGCCTACAACTCCCCTGTCTCTGTCAAGTCAAAGAATCTCCTATCCAGTCATCAAATCACATGATTATTTTCCTTGGACAGGCATGTGAAATTCAGATTTGCAGATTGGAATTCAAGGAATACCTCAAAGCATATTACTAGGGCACCATTTCTGATGTCTACATATCCAGAAGGGAAGATGACAAGTAAACGCCATTTGACTGTGCTGGTGAGGCGGGGGCAGGATTAAACTTCTTAAATCATTTCTGGGCCTAAATTCAAAATTGGTTTGGCAACTGAGCTGGGATGATGAGTGGGCAATAACGGGAAGCAGAAAATGCAGAGACAAAGGAAATATGGTGGGAGGTGAAAAACCCAACATTGAATACATTAAACTATTGAACTTGGCAAACAAACAAAATGAGATTTTGGTAGTGGGAAGGCAGAGTCAATAGATATTGTTAGTTCTTTGAAAATCACAAAGGGCAGCAGTTGGTAGAAATTCCACGTCTCTTCACCAATAACCCTCTTCATGGTGCGCATGAAGAATTGTTTTAAACTATCATGGAAAAGAGATGAAAAACTGCCAGTCATTTCTAAGTGGCTACCTACATGCTTTCTTAAAAATGAAGAGAGATGTGGGGGCAGACAATTATACAGGTTTTTTTTAACATCTTTATTGGAGTATAATTGCTTTACATTGTTGTGTTAGTTTCTGCTTTATAACAAAGTGAATCAGCCATACATATACATACATCCCCATGTCCCCTCCCTCTTGCATCCACCCTCCCTATCCCACCCCTCTAGGTGGTCACAGAGCATGGAGCTTATCTCCCTGGGCTATGTGGCTGCTTTCCACTAGCTATCTATTTTACATTTGGTAGTGTATATATGCCAATGCTACTCTCTCACTTCATCCCTGCTTACCCTTCCCCCTCCCTGTGTCCTCAAGTCCATTCTCTTTTGAAGGAACCACCATTTGACTGTTGAATCATGTAGGTGAGCAATAGGTGAGAATGGTAGATGGAAAACAGAGGACAGCTTGTTCCTGGTCCTGGCCAGCCCTCAATGGGCTGGTTTTCCAGTCTCTGACGACAGTTACTGCAAGAAGAGTGGCAGTTCAGAAAGCGTGGTCCCCTCTTAGTCTCCTGGAGGGAAGCCTACTGAGGACTAAACTCTGCTCTATTATCTGCCATGAGGACAAGTATCCAAGAGACAAAAAGGAGGCACTACAGGAATGAATACTAGTTGCTGTTTTGAGATGAAAGGATACAGTCACTCTTTTTTCCCCTTTTCTATCCCTTTTCACATAATTTCAAGACCAACTATTTCTGAGAAAATTTTTAAAATAGACTAACCATGATATGTGTGGATAAGAATTTGGAGAAAATGGAACTCTCATACATCAGCCATCAAAATGTAAATGGTTGGACTTCCCTGGCAGCGCAGTGGTTAAGAATCCACCTGCCAATGCAGGGGACATGGGTTCGAGCCCTGGTCGGGGAAGATCCCACCTGCTGTGGAGCAACGAAGCCTGTGAGCCACATCTACTGAGGTGGCGTGCCACAACTCCTGAAGCCCGTGAGCCTAGAGCCTGTGCTCCACAACAAGAGAAGCCACCGCAATGAGAAGCCCACGCACCGCAATGAAAAGTAGCCCCCGCTCACCACAACTAGAGGAAAGCCTGCACGCAGCAACGAAGACCCAACGCAGCCAAAAATAAATAAATAAATAAATAAATAAATAAATAATTTAAAAAATGTAAATGGTCAACAACTTTGGAAAACAGTTTGCAGGATTTAAAAAAAAATAAATTAAACTTACACTTACCATATGATGGGCTTATTCCAATTCCAGGCATTTCTCCAAAAGAAAAGAAGGCATATTGCCATATAAATAGTCACATACAAGTGTCATAGTAGCTTTGTTTTTAATAGCTAAAAACAAGAACAATTCAAATTTCCATCCACCAGTGAATGGATAAACAAAATGTGGTGTATCCAGGATGTAACGTACAACATGATAAATATAATTTACATGGCTGCGTGTTATATATGAACATTGTTAAGAGAGTAAATCCTAAGAGTTCTCATCACAAAAATCTTTCTGCTATCTCTTTAATTAGGTATTAATAGGAGATGATGGATGTTTACTAAACGTATTGTGATCATCATTTCATGATGCACGTAAGTCAAATTATTATGCTATGAACCTTAAATGTATACAGTGCTGTATGTCAATTATATCTCAATAAAACTGGAAGATAAAAACATGGTATATCCATGCTATGGAGGATTATTCAGCAATGAGAAGTAAGGAACTATTGATGTTCACACGTGGTTGAATCTCAAAATAATTATGCTGAATGAAAGAAGCTGGAGGCCAAAAGAGAATATGCTGTATGATTCCAGTGACAGAAAGCAGATCAGCAATTGCCTGAGAAGGGGTGAGGGGGTGTGCAGAGAAAGATCATAGAAGGGCAAAAGGAAACTTATGGGGGTGACAGACGTTTACTATTTTAATTGCAGTGATGTTTTCACAGGTGTACACATATTATAAAAAAACTTAACACAGTATTCACTTTAAATACGTGCAGTTTATTGTGTGTCAATGTTACCTCAATAAAGTTGTTCAAAAACGGCTGCCCCTATTTTGCTGGTGCCAGAAAGCACATTCAGAATGATCTACCTCCAATCTGTTACCAATCTTACCAAGTTGGCTTCTTTCTCTTGGATTCGTCTCATTTTAATTTCAATTCCACTACCATGAGATATTATCATAACATCAGATATCATTATTTCAGGCTTAAACTAGGAGGAAAAATAAAGGTCTACTTTCTGCCAAAGCCTATTAGTTCTTCCTCCAACTAACCTATGTACCATACCGCTGAGATGAAGGGCCTTGCAAAATGCAAATTTAACTGTGTCTCTTTCTCAACTAAAAGTCTGTACTGTCATTTCATGGTCTCCAGGAAAAAGTCCCCAGTTTATGTAAGGCATACCAGGCCCTGAGCTCCTTTACCATAAGACTCATTTCCTCCACCCTTGCATATTTATACTGCAGGCACACAAACCCTTCAGAGTGCTCTGACCATGTCTGGACCTTTCTTACTGTTGTAGGGCTGCATGTGTTGATACTTTTGCCTGGAATCATCCATCTGCTATTTTCTCAGAGTAAATTCCTGAGTCTTCCAACTCAGCTTCTGTTCATCTGATCACTCTTATAGTCAACTGTTCTTTTTCTCAGTACTGATATTTTTCCTTGAACATACACCTACAATTGCACTTCTTCCTCTTATCTCCTGCATTTAAATCATGGGTTGGAGTGAGCTATTTGAGAAGGATCTGTCATTTTTCATCACCTGATCCTTCACACCATTGCCTGGCCCTGAGATGTCAATGGATGTTTACTCAATTGAATTAACTGCTGAACATAGCTCAGGGCTTATGAATCCATTTAATTAGGCACTAACCGCTCCTGTAAGTTCCACAGAAAAGCCTGGTTAAAATTATTAGCCTCAACAATAAGAAGGGCACTTTATATTCTTATGCTTATTTCCAGAAAATACAAAATTAAATGCCTCTCTTTCTTCTGAATATAATGTTAATTAGTCCAGGCAGCTTCCTAGGAGATCCATGGTGTTGCTTGAGTATAGGATGAGAAAGCTGCCTCAGTCTAGGTTAGAGGTCAGTTCTTAGAAGCTATTGAAAATCAAGTTTTTCTTGGAAAATACATCTTTACAAGGAGTCCAGAGGCAGAGTATTTCAAGAAGTTTCCAAGGAAATATATTTCGGAGAAATGTAGTTCAATTCCATGAGGATCAATGAAAGAGAGACGAGAACTTGAAGTGGCGAACATGGTCTTCAGGACTCTGTGATCCTCTTAACGGTGTTTTAAAAAAGATAGTACTGAGATTCTTTTCTGTACCTTGCTCTTTCGTGCAATCAGAGGCATGCACGTCTGATGTGTCTGATGAAAAATGTAAGAAGAAAAAGATAAACCAACATCAAGGAACTCATTTCCTTGACTACAAAACCATTGGTGATGTCCAAACATTGGGAAGAAGTAGCAATGCTGGACTTCTATGCAAAAAAAAACCACTCATGTTAAAAATGCATACGTACAGGGCTTCGCTGGTGGCGCAGTGGTTGAGAGTCCACCTGCCAATGCAGGGGACACAGGTTCGTGCCCCGGTCCAGGAAGATCCCACATGCCGTGGAGCGGCTGGGCCCGTGAGCCATGGCCTCTGAGCCTGCGTGTCCGGAGCCTGTGCTCCGCAACGGGAGAGGCCACAACAGTGAGAGGCCTGCGTACAGCCAAAAAAAAAAAAAAAAAAAAAAAAAATGCATACGTACAAACTACAAATTTTTAAAAATCATTTTTAGTCTCTATATGGAGGATATTTACTATTCACTACTCACAGAGAATTGAAACACTTTAAAAGTAGATTTAAAGTTTTATTCTCCTATGTTATGTACATATATCAGACATTTATGGATAGGTTAAAGCAAATTGTGTATTTTGACTTGGAATTCTCCATACCCACTATCATTCTGTTCCGCAAGGTAATTATATCCCCAAACTTCATTTCATCAAGTTGTTAAGCTTCTGTAATACAATCTGTTTGTAAATTAGGGATTGCCTCTAAAAGATTTTCAGTAGTTATCTTTAACTATGACAAGATGTGAACATTTCCTACGCCAGCACCAGTATGCATTCCAACCTTCCCCCACTGCCCCATCCCACCACCCATGCTACCACAATGCTATTCAAGTGGGCCTACGGATGGTCATCCAATAACTCTTGTCCTCCTGCTAATCTGGGATGCCCAAAATTGCATAACTCCTTTCCTAGCAGCAGAACCAAGACAGTCCCTCTAGTTCTATTTTTATTTATATATTCATAGCTATACTTAACTAGAAAGGGTCTGATTATGAGATGAAAAGAATTCATACAAATTGACAGCAAATTGCATTCACCTTAATCTTTCATTTGCATTTAAGAAATAATAAAATATAGTGAATGACAGAAATTTAGGCCCCAGAACTGAAAGAACCTTGCCTTTCTGCCCTGGGTTCTTCCCACCATGTGTCTTTGGTCTGAGTCTTCTGATCTAACTGACCCTGGAGAGGAAGGGCAACCAGTCAGCATGTCTTCAACCTTCAATGCTGGTGCCCTCTCTATCCTACAGTAGGGATTAGATTTCTTTGTTCAAACAAACAAGAAGCTTCCATATTTGTTAGTAAATAGAGTTACAATCTCAGCAAAAATAAAGATAATGATAATTACACAGAATGCCTCTTGTTTGTTTGTTTGTTTGTTTGTTTTTTTGGTACCTAGACTTTCAGTCAAAAGAAATGAAAGCTATGAGGAGGTTTACAAATGCTCAAGAATTTCTTGCTAAATTCTTCCCTAGAGGTGGAAAGTCCATTTGATGGCAAGCAGAACCTATCTGCTTCATGTCATCTAGACATATTATTGCCAACTCTGAGTAACTATTTAACCACCTCCAAACATTTATAATGCAATTTCTGGTGCATCATGCACATGAGGAAGGTAGTCAAAATGTTTATTACATTTCTGTCAGGATAATTTTACTTTACCTAAAACATTGTTAAAAGCTGAAGACGGTTTGAATTCTTTTTCCTTTTACTAAATTCAGTAAGACCACGATACATATTCTGGACATTTCTGTAGGCATCTCATTCCCTAATCCCAAAAGAATTCAAAATCACAATAGGAATTCAAAAAGGGAATATTTTCATACCTATTCCCAGAATTTAAGAACCGTGAGTAAGAGTCTACAAAACATAATATTTAAATAAGAAGACCTAATTTTCAGTACATCATTTATTTAGTTAGTTGAAAGTTAAAGTCCCCAAAAGTGACAAAGAAAATTCATTTTTCTCTCTCCATATAAATAAATGGCATCCAAGTAATCTCGGCCTTCTCAGTACACTGAAGATAGGTTTCTTATTTAGCAAAGCACTAGAAAATCTTTTATGACCTAATTTCTTGGGATTGACATAGTCTCACTCTTTCATCTTCAGCATGATAATCTTCTGTTGTGTCTGTACAATTTACGAGTCTGCCCAGAGAAGGAAATGTCCTCCTCCAACTGGAGCGAAGTCCAAGGCAAAATTTTCCACCCCAGGACACTGTGGAGGCAGAAAACACTGGGCAGGGAATCATGGGGAGTCTCTTTTGAGACTGTTTTCCACAGTGTCACTGCAGTCTTGGCCTCAAAAGGTGGCTAGATGTTTAAAGATCGAGAATATTTTTGACTTGGAGATATGGAACATTCACTCATTATCTAAGGACATCTTCTGGTCCTAAATGTCAGTGTCCAGACACTGCCCAACACCCAGATTTGAAAGGAATTCAGAACATCACAAGGATCTGCCAGTTACATTAGAGAGATGTCAAATACAAAAAGTAAATAAATAAATAAACAGATAGGCTTATCCTTGTGAAGAGTATGGAATTAATATTTAAAAATAATATTATTGATAATAATCGCTGTAGAATTACTATATAAGTGACGAAGGCAAAACTTTGTATGTGAAGCAACTAAAGAGTGCAAAATTACATCCTCTTTCATCATCCACTTTTCCTCCTTTCACATAGATACTCCAGCTCTGGAAATCCTCTCTCCCAAACGCAGCATCCTCCTTCAACCACTGCAATCACCACCCTGTCGTCTGCTTCTCTGGCCAGGATTCATTCTGAGAAAGCGGTCCAGGATCACCCTTCATAGTGGTGGGCTTTCTATATGTATTTTATATCAGCATCAACTATAATACATAATATTATAGTTAACTCTTTACATCCAATAGAAATTGGTATATTTATCTCTGTATACCTCCATACCAACTTGATACTATTTATTTCTGTATCTATAATGCTTTGCAGACTTTCTGGTACCAAGATGATTCTTGAGACATAGTTTTAGAATGAATGAGTAAATATATGAATGGCAACAGTAGAAAGACTGACTTTATCCACTGCTTTCAAAATTGTGTCTAGGTTATTTTACGGCATTCATGCTGCTATGTAGCATGGAAGGAGAGGCTGAGTCTAAACATATGGCTGAAGGCTAAAAAAAAAGGCAAACAATACAACCTTCCTTCTAAAGGAAGTCAAAGATCTATAGCACAGTATGTAACTGGCTTTTCTACTCTGTCCTAAGAATTAGGAAGAAAATTATTTTCTCAATAAATAAGCATGATCACGATATATGGAAAAGGAACTACTTACTTTAATTCTGTTACAAACTAATTACCGATTTCTGACTCTTGCTGGATTATGAGATTTCTACTCCTGGTTTATGTAAACATTGAGATAAGACACTGATCCCTGGCTCATGCATAAGACTTGTGCCTAAGTATTGATTGGGACTGTATTTTAATAGGCAATGCTTGAAGAATAAAATTAATCAAAAAATGCACAAAACTTCTTTTTTGGCTACTGGTTTGAGTTTTAGAAGGAGCTTCTTATTTATGTTTTTCAGATTTTGAGAAGATAAGTACTACCCCTACCACCAAGAAAAAAGTAGTTTATAAAATTTTCTCCTTATTTTTCAACTATACTAGAATTAATTTGATAGCTTTGGTGTGAAAATTATTTGTTTTCACATCAAAGAGAAGGATACGCTTAGAAATATAAATACCAGATGATTATTTCCTAGCAAAATATACTATTCAATGTATACATTCTGCTTATCAATCATGTTATTTGTCCCTTCTCCTGTTAGAAAAATCTTCAGCTGATGAGTAGCCTTCTTTATAGGGCTTGAAATCTGGGATGTATTTGACACTTGGATCCTACTTCAGTTTGGACAAACTACCTTTCAAGTGCTTAACTGCCTCATGTAGCTAGTGGCTACGTGCTGACAACAGAGGTCTAGTTTTTTCAAATTATAGACTAACAGATAGCTTTTGAAATTAAAAAAGAAAAACTCTAAGAGGATCACTGAGTACTGAATGCAGAGAGCAGTAATTTTGTTGTTTCAGCAGCTCTTAATAAAAAGTCTATTCTAGAAGAGAGTGACTGTACCTATTTCCCTGACAGACCTTCTCTCCAAAGGGTGACAAGAAGGTAGTTAACTGTATTTAATGATTTCTGCGCATCTTCTCCCCCAACCCCCAGTGCTATGTGGTGCAGGGGATTTGCACTCCTCTCTCCTCTGTTTAGTGTCTGTTCCTTGCAGTGCTAAAAAGAGATTGAATAATGCGGCTCAGTAAGATTTCAGAGTGGAGCATCCAGTCACAGACCTCTGTTCTGAGGATATACGTTGGAGGCAGACAACCCCGCCTAGGCAATGAGATGGCCTGACGGCTCGCACTCATTTCTCATGGGCATCCGATCAATAAGCAATCCACTGGTGTTAGTTGTTCCTATTTGAACATGTAAATAACACTGGGATAGTCCAGCCTATCACTCAGTGCCATCTTTGAAATGTAACATTTTTTATCAGGAAATCAGATTACTTTCCTCCTTGCTAAGATTATCTTTACGAGCATGGGTGGGCTGCTCAGTTTTGATTTGGGAGCACTTCCTCACTGGGTCGGCCTGGGAGAGGTCCTGCCAAAGGGACATTTGGAGACCCTAAGGGTCCTGGAGGAGGTAAGTCTAGAGATGGGTGACAGGCCAAAATGGATAAGATGGGGGCAAATTAACAGACATCTCAAATGTCTGGGATCTCAAAACTGTAAATGCCTGGCTTATTATTTATCTGCTTTTATTTCTCAAAGGAGAAAGAAATATGTGAGGTTTGTTTTGTAACATTTATGAGGCACACGATTGAAAAAGTTGGATAAAAAGCAAATACACCGGTTCACATACACACACTCTGTGTCAGACATACCAAGATTTGTCTTTCTTAGAAAGTTAAGTGGAAGGTACTTCAAAAATCATCAAGCCTCACCTCTTGGCTTTACAACCAGGAAACTGAGGTCCAGGGAGGTCAGATGAATTTTCCAGAGCCACAAAACTAGTTAACGGCAGAGGCAAAGGTAGTTCCCTATCAGGTGTGGTGCTGACTGGAATGCAGGGTAAGGGGCAGTAGCTCGGGATTCAAGTCAACCCCTGAGTGAAGTCAAAGTTGCAGATCTATAATCCCAGCTCAGTAGTTATAGACTTTGGATAGTGGCAGTGAGATGGTAACGATCTACCATCACCTTCTGCCATTTTGCATTCTTTTATGTAGACAATGAAAGATATCAAGTCAATAATACTGGTTTAAGCAAGTTCTAAAAATTGAATGAAATAAAACTAAGCATTCGGTTCCAAAGTACCGGCTTTGCGATCAAGAGGGCTTTTCGTTTCTTTTTCTTAATCTTCTGAGTCCCTGGAATTGTTGCAGATGCCGTTTCTCACGCTCTAGATAACTAATAACCTTGAAAGAAAAAAATAATCCCTCCGAAGAGAAGTGAGTATTTCCACTGCCTAGCCTCTTAAATCTTACTTGATGTTTTCTAAATGGGACTAAAAGAATTTCTCAAAGTTAAAGGATTGAGGGAGAAGAGTCATTTTATGTGGGATGAGATGTAGTAGTTTGGATGTATATAATCAGGGGGAATAAAAGAAGAGAAGCCAGACAGAAGAAAAAAAATATCCTTGGGTGCTTTGTTTTGTAGTTTAGCTTTTCTCAAACTTTCCAGACAGGGCAGAAATTCTAGAAGGTCAAGGAGAGGAACCACTTATTGATCCTAAGGGTAAAAGGGGTAATTTTCTCTGCTAAACGAGAGATGTGCTCAGGAAGATGAGAAGATGAATGCAGTAACCAAGCAGTGACCACATTTAATAAGAATCTGTGCATCCCTCACTTCAATTTCAACACTTACATAGGAAGTGTCCGGGTTCATCCCTATGCATCCTTTTCCCTAGCTCCAAGGATTCAAGCAATCACTGAGAAGTACGATTGTTTTCCCTACATTTCTATTTCTCACTCTCTCCTCTTACCACTTAGCCCAAGCTACCATCATGTCTTATCTGAAACACTTCAGTTATTTTCCCCACTCTATTCTAAAAACGGGACCTAAAGAGATCTTTTCAAATCACACATTTAATCATGACACTTCCCTGCTTAAAGCTTTTTAAAAACGTCTTGCTGCTTTTAAGATGAACACATGTTCTTAATGAGGATATGGCTGTTCTGGTTCCTGCCCCACCACTCCACAGGGTTTTGCAAACCGCTTGCCCTATGGTTGTCTGTGCTCCGGTCCCTCTGGTGTCTCCATCCCCACAGAATTGTCCCAGATGATGCTTGCTTGGTCTGCAATGCTATCCATACCCCCAACCCCTGCCCACTCCACGCCTGTACCTCTTTATCTCCCATTTCTCATTCAGTCTGTCTGGAACATCTAGACTAGTTCAGACTGCCTGCTGGCGTGGTTATATACCCGCCAATATGCCCCTTCATTATACTTTTCAAAGACTGCCCTCATACACTTATTTGGGTAATTCTTTTTTATATTATTCTCTTCCACTAGACTACTGGGTATATAAGGGCCAGAACTATACTTGTCATACTCACCTCTGCATTTCCGATGCCTAACAATGCCTGGCCTGTGTAGGTGCACCAATAATGTTTGTTTAGTGGATGATAAATAACTACATGTATACATGCATAAATACATGAATGAAAGCAATGTGATTCTTATCTCTCCTCCCCTAAAATAGTTCTCAGTGTCCTAATGAATTTACAGGAGTCTCACGGCCTGAACGTGGAATCTCTTGTCTATGCTTAACTTTCAGATTTGTCCACCATTTTCCTGGGACCTACACCTGAATATGGCTGGATGGTATAGTATGAGCCACCTGATGTCAAAGCTGAGAGAGACATGCCATTTGCAGGCTAGACATGAATATCACCTGTGCCAATATATAGACCTATAAGGAAACCAACAAGGTAAATCCTTTTAGCTAGAGTTGAATAAGGAGCAAATGAATACAGAAATCTTTCGTTTCATAGATAATAATAATGTGGTACTATATTAAGTGTGTAGGCTCCAGAACCAGAAAGACCTGTCTTTAAAGTGAAGATTATAAAAATAACGGCCATGTTTTTTGAAGAATAAAATGAAACAGAGTCTAAGAAGTGCTTATCATAGTACCAGGTGCAAAAATATTATTACTTCTTTCCTTTCTCTTGCCTTCCCTAACCTATGCACATGTCTGCATTGAGGCATTACACAGCTCAAAGCAATTTGCAAGTATTTCTGTATTCACTTGCAACTCTGCAGAGAGAGAAGTGGGTTTACTAAATTGGATCATGTGTTACTTACTCCAGGCATTGCATTTGACCTTATAATAAATTATTATTCACTGGATCATAACATCATAGGCAGTTTTGACACAAAACTCCTGAGAAATCTGCTGATTGAAATGTGATCTTGGTAATTATTCAGAATTGGCAAATATGAGAAACTGTCTATCTTTCTTCTCCTATAACTGTATATGGAGGTTTGACTGTGGCTGGAATGTAATTGTTGACTAGGAACTATCCTTGCCAACCTATGAAAGACACAGCAAATGACTCAGAGGAACTGTGGGAATGTGCCTCGGCGTCCCGATCCTTCTCAGGAGCCAAGGTCAAGCCCTAGGCTTCCTATTAATTTTTTACATATAGGCTTATGGAATGTTTTTAAGAGCTTCTAGACTTGATAAACCTTTGCTGGAATTAAACATATTGTTTTTATGTGTTTGTGTGTATTTTTAAGATTAAGAAGAACATGAAACATTTTTTTCTCTTTTAGCTGCAAATCAAAAGCAGAGAACAAATACTATTAAAAACAAATTTTAATTTTTTTTCCAAGAGAAAGTACCTTCTGTGCTTGCTGTGACTTCTTGTATAGTCTCCTAGATGAGGTAATTGCTTGGGCTATCACTTTACCCTAAAAGTCTACAGAGATTTTACATATTAAAAAAATATAAGAATTACAAGTAGGAAGATGAACAAGTTCATTAAAGAGTGGGTACTTCCTGATATAGGAGAAAAAGAACTGGAAAAAAGTTAAATTGGTGAATATATTTGATTATATCAGTAGTTTTCCTAAGGAGTGTAGAGATGCATTTCTATGTTACTACTAAAAATTCCTAGTAAAGCCTCTAAGTTACTCAATTTAAACTAAATTTTCAATTAAACTTTGAATCCTAAAATTATGAATCCATTCTCTTCAAGCTATTCATTTAAATGTACACTTCTATTTCATACCAGCATTCTTCAAGCAAGGATTTCTTTACCATACACTTGCCAACAAGGGATGGTTTGTGAACTATGCTTATAGTTCACTGGCTTTGAGTTTCTAGCCAAGTTTTATATAAGAAAACTTCAAAACTGATTTATTCTTTTTCAAAATAAAGTTGAACTCTGAACCTATATAGAGTATTTTAAAAGTGACTGATATGAACTCTGAATCTATCTAGCATATCCAGGAAGTAGTTAATACTGTGTGTGTGTGGTTTACCCTGAGGACTTTAAAGGCATTACTGGTGAAATATAAACCTTGATTCTTAAATATTTTTGACATGAAAAGTCAGATAAACAGATCTTAAAAAAACACAGTCTCTCTACTTAAGAGCTATTTTTAATTGTTACACATCTCAACAAGCATGCTATTTTTAAACTAGGAAGCTGGAAAAAAATTATTTTTAAATTGTCCTCTGTGAGTTTATTTTCCTCATAGCTGTTTCTTTTGGGTACATCTAAGTTTTGTGGGTGTTTTTTATTATTATTTTTAGGTTCATATAGAAGACTACAGTAAGGGAGAAGGGTAAAATATAGACTGAATAGACAGAATATATGTTTATACACAGATGTACACTTTAACTCTGACATGGTGATGTATGGTAATGGTAAAATAATACATATAGGTGGGAAAAAATCAGAACTAGGCTGCTCAGTAGATAAAAGCTTATTTCTATGACAATATTTCATATTCACCATGTTTTTCAGGGAGCTATAAGAGAGAGACATAGGTTCCAGAACAATTTTCAAAATTGTTAATAGAATTTCCTCCTCATCAGTGAATTACCACAATTTAGAGATTTAAGATAGTTTATACTGGAGTCTTTCACAAAAAATGAACAGCTAATAGATGAAAGTGTCAGAAAATAGTTTTAGAACAGAGTACTACTTCTGTTTTACAAAGTATTTAAATATATATTTTAAATACTATTGGTTCATTACTATTATGTTAAAAGATGGTAAAATAGTTCAGATTTAACATGTTTCCCATCATAATGAAATATAAAGCAGTGTCACTAATATAAAGAGTCACAAAGGCTTAAAGAAAGGGTTTCTAAACATATGATTAGTGGTCTTAAAAAATATGGTTAACATCTTGTATTTTGTTGGTATGCTTTTTTTCTGAGTTATTGTTTTCCAATAACATCATTTCAATAAGAGAAAGAATAATGGGACAGCAAATAATACATTCATTCAGATTAATTCAACAAATACGTTTAGCCATCTATCAGAATCTAGGTTGTATTCTAAACTCTAAGATTTTGCAATGAACACAAATGAAAAACTGTCTTGGTGTAGTTTTCTTTCTGTCGGAGGAAATAGGCAACAAAACAAACAAAATGACACAAAATACATAAGTATGTGATATAGTTAATAAAATAGTAAGAACCTGGTTTTCAAACTCAGAGAGCACTATAAAGATTTTGGCTATATTCAGAGTGAAATTTGAGATCCACTGGAAAGTTTTAGATAGAGAACAGTGAGCAATGAAATTCCATGTCTGATGCTTCAGTTCAGAGGCAGGGACAGATCCGAGAGATATTATGAAGAAAAATTCAACAAAAGTTGGTTATTGGACATGAGGCATAATGGAGAGAAAACACTCATGTTTGTTGTATTGATATTTATGAGTTAGTGTAGATTGCATTTAGGTAGCAATAAAGACTTAATTTTAGAAATTAACATTATAGTTGACATTGTAGATGTTGTGAGTATGTTGGAACAGGGATGGAAAATATATTTTATCTTGCATGCCAACACAAGTTTATTACTAATGGGGGCCTGGAACATATACTGAACAGGAGTCTGAGACTAAATTAGAGTTCAGAGGAAACATGTATCTTGTCCAATATCCCTAATAGCCATGGGTGAGTTTAAGTTCTGGTATGGCTGAAAATTTTCCTTATATACTGTTGTGACCTAACCTGTGTTCAAGATGCTTAAGATTCATATGTTAAAATCCTAAACTGCAGTAACTCAAAATATGACTGTTTGGAGATAGTGCTTTTAAAGAAGTAATAAAGTTAAATGAGGTAAGAGGGGAGACCATGTGAAGACAGAGAAGACAGTCATCTACAAGCCAAGGAGAGAGGTCTCAAAAAAAACCCAGTTTTGTTGACAGTTTGATCTCAGACTTCTAGCCTCCAGAGTTTGTGAGAAAATTAAGTTGTTTTTACCATCTGTAGTACATTGTTATGGCAGCCCTAGCAGACTAATACATAGGCCAACCCTCTTGAAAATGAACTATAACTTTTATAAAATACCACAAAAAAACTAGCCTACAGTTCTGAAAAATGAAAAAAAAAATACAGACAGATTGTGGAAGAGTCAAAACTTGGAAGAAAGGACCAGGAAAGTGAAGTGGGTGTATCTATCTATCTATCATCTATCTATCTATCTATCTATCTATCTATCTATCTATCTATCTATCTATCTATCATATATTTATCACCACTGTGGTATAATATGGAGTGGCAAAGACTTTGAACAAATCTGAATTATTCTAGCCTGAAGAAATAGATGACAGTGTCTAGGGCAACCAGAGCTGATGGAAATTGAAGAGCAAATTCCAGAAAGGAGAGAACCAGGGATTAAGATTCCTAAATTCTGTGTAGAACCCTGAACTATGCATGTGTAGGTTAGACTGCAGACTGCCTCACTAAAGTGGCTAGACGAAGAACTGACATAAGATTTAAGGAAATTGGTTTCTAAATTTTAAAAAAAACAACAAAAAACAGTTAAATGATCATGACAGAATCTAGAGTCTCCACAAAACAACTTTCACAATATCCAGGATACAGTGCAAAGTTTCTCTATATAAAAAGAACCAAGGAAATGTGACCCATTCTCAAGAGGAAAGACAATCAGTGAAGGCTGACCCCTGGATGATTCACATGGCAAACTAGCAGACAAGGACTTTAGAGCACCTATTATTACTCTGCTCCAGAAGGCAAAGAAATATATGGTCAAAATAAATAAAAACATAAATCTCAGTAGAGAAAAAGAAACTATATAAAAGCCAAGTGGAAAGCCTAGAGCTGAAAAATAAAATATCTAAAATTTAAAAATATTACTGAATGGACATTACAGTAAAATGGAGATGACAGAGGAAAGAGTAAGTCAATGTGATAAAAGATCAATAGAAATTATCCCATCTGAAGAAAAAAAAAATGAAATAAGTGAATACAACCTCAAGAATCTGTGGAACAATACCAAAAGGTATCATTGAAGCCTCAGAAGAATAAGAGAAAGAGAATGAGTCAGCAAAAGGATATTTGAAGATAACAGCCTACATTTTCCCCGAATTGGTGAAGGAAATCAATTTACAGATTTAAGAAGCTCAGAAAACCTCAAACAGGATAAAAATGAAGAAAACCATGCTAGGGTACATAATATTCAAATTTCTAAAAAGTAAAGAATAATAAGGCAATCTTAAAAGTTGCCTGAAAAAAAAGGCACATTACATAGAGGGAAACAATTAAAATTATTGTTGCCTTTTCATCAGAAATTATGGAGGCCAATAAAAAGCCTGAAAGAGAAAGGCGAAAACTGTCAATGCAGAAGTCTATAATTGGCAAAAACCTTCTTCAAGGATGAAGGAGAAACAAAGACATTTTCACATAAAAGAAAACTAAGAATATCAGTTGGTAAATATGCTAAAGAGAATTCTTCTCGTTGAAAGGAAATGATTCCACAGGAAAACTCAGATCATCAGGAAGGAATGAAAAACATAAAAGGCAAACAGTCAGATAAAAAAACAAATTTTTTTTCTCGTGATTTAAAAAATGTACATGCCAATATTTAAGGCAAAAATTAAAACACTGTCTTGTGAGGTTTGTAATGTATGGAATGTTTATATAACTAGAGCATAAAGGTCAGTTGTATGGGATAAATGAGCCTGTTCTGGGGCAAAGCTTCTACATTTTACATGAAATTATACAATATGAACTCTAAATAGATGGTGAAAAATTAGAGGCATTGTAATAGACATAAGAATGGCCCCCCAAAGATGTCCACATCCTAAGTCCCAGAACTTGTAAATATGTTATGTTCCATGGCAAGGACAAATTAGGCAGCAGATGGTTATTAAGACTGCTAATCAGCTAACCTTAAAATTGGGAAATTATCCGGGATTATCCAGAGGGACCCAATGTAGTCAGAGGATCTTTAAAAGATGAAAAATGGAGGTAGAAGAGAAGGCCAGAGTGATGCTCGTGGGAAGGACTAAACCTTTTGCTATTGCTGACCTTAGAGATAGAAAAAGACAGCTATGAGCCAAGGAATGTGGAAAGCCTCTAGAAGCTGGAAAAGGCAAGGAAACCGAGTCTCAACTGGAGCTTCCAGAATGAATGAGACTTGCCAATACTCAGTATTAGCCCATGAGACCTGTGTCAGATTTGACATATAGAACTGTAAATAATACATCTGTGGTGTTTTGAGCTACTATACAAGCAGCAAGAGAAAACTAATAAAGCAGCAAGAGAGAACTAATAAAGGTATATATTGCAATTCTTAAAGCAGCCACTAAAACACAAGGCAAGTATCTACCACGGATCTTAGGAGGAAGGAGCATTCCAGATATGAGCCATTCCTGGTAGAGAGAAAGCTGATTCTGTTCTCGGCTTTGGGCTTGACAAGCTGAGCAATAAGGCTGTTATTTTCTTCTTCTCAAAGAAGTTGAATAATGTCACAGTATTAAGGCATTAAATCTTAAGCATCATATTTATAGAGGCATCCTCAAGCCCTGAGACAGTTATGACTATGTTTTCCAACACTTCTTTCTACCTGGAGTGGTTATTGGGTTGCTTAGTATGAAATTGATTAAAATAAATAAATATAAAAAGGCAGCTGAATCAGCACTCTCCAGAACTGATAGCTGGAAGTCTGATCCTGAGGAGAGAGACTTCAAAACTATGTAAAGGACAGATTTCTGCTAGACTTTTATATAGGCCTAAATAGCTATTAATATCAGCATCTTTAAAAATCCTAAACTTACAACTAGATCATAGAGTACAGTAACTGAGGTTCATTCCAAAGCTCTGAATTGTAAAGAAAAGGTTATGTTCTGTGAATTTTGTTTAAAAAAGAGATAATACATAACATTGTACATTTTCAGCCAATGATTCTCATATGAACTGATGATATTTTAAACAAAAAAAATGTTGCCACTTAAAATTCAACTATGTGGAATGTTATTAGCATTATTTTTATATCTCTCCATTCTCCAGTATCCTTGGATAACAGACTTTCTTGCATATTCACTCATTGCCCTTTCCGAAATGGGTTGCCAAGATTTTCAGACACCCAAGACACACAGTCACCACACAGAAACTAGATTACTGGCCTTATCTCAAAGCCAAGGCTGCTTATGTGTCCTGGGATATGGATTATTTTTCCTTAACAGAAAAAAGCTGCAAAACTCAAAACTCTGCCTCTGGAGCCAAAGACCCAGCCAGAGTTGTATTAGCCACTGGTGGTCCATGAAGAAATGATAAGACAGTAAGCAAAAACAGAATAGAAAAATATAAGAAGGTACACAGGAAGGACAAAAAATAAAAAGGTTCAATACAACGATATCTCAGTTATATGTTAACAGCTGTTACAGCTTCCTGGCACCTAAACTGTAATCACACGATCAATGCTATGTGTGTAATATTTACAACAATGTTTGTTTGAACAGATAAAAGTCAATCTGTATAAGGAATAAAGATGGAAATTTATCAATATTATTAAAAGCATTTTATTTTATTAAAAATTCATTCTTTACTTAAAATAATTCAAAGCAAACTCATACAAAACAATTGTATTTTTGGTTTGTTTGCCTAAATATTATTTAAGTAGTATCTCCCCTTCCCCACTCCCACGGGAGCTGTCTACTGTTTTTGTCTCTCCTTGTAGAATTTACCAGTGTCATTAACATAGGGGGGCAATCAACAGAAATTACACACAACGCTTTGTTACTTTCTTCTCACCAATGATCAAGTTATTGTGCCACACAAAATCCTTTAGAAGGACTACTAACAAGGTATTATAAAAATGCATCGACTGGCAGAAAAAACCATTTGTTGAGCTCATATACCACATGCCAGTGCCATCATAGATGCTGACTATAGCAAAAAAAAAAAAAAAAAAAAAAAAAAGCACAGTTCTTGGCTTCAGGAGCTCACAGTCTTATGAAGGGGAAAGAAATGTAAAAAGGAAATGATAAAGTGGTAAGTGTGCATGCTCCAGACAAAGAAGAGGGAGTGCAAACCCAGCCTGAGAGAGCAAATGTGGGACCTTTCTGAAGCCGAGGCTTAACATCTTGAACAGGGAGTAGGATCCATCCAGAGGTAATGGTTGTATTTCAAGGTAATAAAATAACAAGAAAGTTTACAGAGGTAACATTCACAGATCACAGCACAGGAGAGGAAATAATAGCAATCTGGAATTGCTGAGCATACAGCAAAAGTCAGGAAGGGGTGAGAGATGAGTCTGGGCAGAAAGTCAGCGCCCAGATATCATCTATCCTGTTGAGGAGACTGGGTTTTACTTTATGGGATCTACAAAGTAAGGGATAGGAAACCAGGTTACAGTTTTAAAATAACATAATAGAGCAGCATTATTCACAGTAGCCAAGAGGTGGAAACTGCCCAAATGTCCATCAATAGATTAATAGATAAACAGAATGCGGTATATACATACAGTGAAATATTATTCATACAATGTATATACAGTGTATATACATACAGTGAAATACATGCAGGGATGAAATTTTGATACATGCACAACATGGGTAAACTTGAAGATACTATGCAAGTGAAATAAGCTAGACACAAAAGGACAGAGAGTATATGATTCCACTTATAAGGAATCCAGATTAGTATATAAGGAATATATATATATATATATATTAGTGTATAAGGAATCAGAATAGTCAAACTCATAGAGACAGAAAGCAGGATGGTTGTTGCCAGGTGCAGGGGAGAGGGGTGAATGTAGACTTACTGTTTAATAGGTAAAGAGTTTCAGTTTGGGAAGATGAAAAAGTTCTGGAGATGGATGATGGTGATGGTTATACCACAATATGAATATACTTAAAAAATTAAAAATTTTACTGTGGGGAATATTTACATATTAAAAATTCTGAAGTGTGGTGTGATTTTGGATGGAATGAGATTGGAGCCACGGATGCAGGGAAACTGGGTGAGACACACTAGTCTAAGACTTCATTAAAGAGGGCAGGAGGAGTAAGGCTGGAAGGGAGGAAATAATTTGAGAAATATTAGGGAATATAATGAGCAATAAGATGGGCAGGCTCTGGTGGTTTACAAGAACCTCAATGATCTATGCTCCAAAACTTACTGCTTGTTTGAACAAAACAAGCAGTGTATATTTAATATTTCACAATTTTGTGCATGCCTTAGTCAGTTCAGGCTGTTCTACCAAAGTACTATAGACTGGGTGGCTTAAACAAGAAACATTCACTTCTCACAGTTCTGGAGGCCAGCAGTCTAAGATCAAGGTGCTACAGATTTGGTGTCTGGTGAGGGCCCGTCTTCTTGCTGTGTCCTCACATGGTAGTAAGAGGATTAGAGATGTCTCTGGGGTCTCTTGTATAAGGGCACTGATCCTATTCATGAGGGCCCCATCTTCCTGACCTAATCACCTGCCAAAGGCCCCACTTCCAAATATCATCATATTGGGGGTTAGGTGTCAACAGATGAATTTTAGGGGGACACAGCATTCAGTCCATAACAGTGGAACAGGAATTTGGGCAGGACTCAGCTGGTTGATTCTTCTGTTTCACATGGCATCAATAGAAGTTACTCAGCAGTATCCAGCTAGAGGATGGCCTGGTGTGGGAGTGTAAAGAAGGTCCAAGTTCACTTCTCTTGTAAGTCTTGTCACTGGAGTGAAGGGTTGGAAGGCTGGGCTCAGGTGTGACAATCAGTAAGAGTGTGTACCCACGGCCTCTCTGGTGTGATGGCCTTTTTAGGACAGTCAGACTTCTCACACGGCACCTCAGGGCTGCCAGACAGCATAGCTGGAAGCTGCAAGGCTTCTTACAACCAAGCCTTGGATGTTACAGAAAGTCACTTCTCTTGCATTCTATTGGTTCAGGCAGGTAGCCAAGGCAGGCTCTGATAGAGGAGAAGGGTAATTAGATGGCATCTCTCAATTGAAGTCATCTTTAATCTACCACATCAAACTTTGGGAGGTGATGCATATAAAATAATCAAGGATGAGTCTCAGATTTCTAGTATGAGTAACTGGGAAGGCCTTATACTCGAACAGAGACGACAGAAGAAGAGCCAGGCTTAAAGGGGAAGATAATGAGTTCATCTCTGGGAAACAGCAGTTTGAGAAAATAATAAAGATTATATGGATTTATATATTTAAACCATGATTAAATTTCACAGATTTTAGGAAAGCCATGATCCTTAGGATTGCTGATCCCTTTACAACCTATTCTTTGTCATTTTCTCTAATCTCAGCTCCTGCCACTCCTCTAATTTATGATCATTTATTTAGCACTCCTCTGTTATAAGCACTATTCCAAGCACTAGACTTTCACTGATAATGAAGTCAGACAAGATAACAGATATAGGTGAAGAAAGACAGATAAAAACAATTAAACACACAAATAAACAGAATATTTTCGGGCTGTGATAAAGGCCATGATAACAACATTGTGATGTAAAGGGAATGCCTGAGAATAAAGGGTGAAGGAAGAGGACAGTGATTAGGTGGGTATTCTGGATGTTTGCTGGGAAGGTGATAATATGAACTGAGACCTGATACAGAAGCCATCCATGAGTGCCAGGCAGAGTGAAAGGCTAAAGCAGAGGTCACAGTGTGGGAATGAGGGCAGAAAGAACGAAGGGATTCTTTAAAACTCCTAGAGGAAAACATAGGCAGAACACTCTTTGCCATAAATCACAGCAATATTTTTTTGGATCCATCTCCTAGAGTAATGGAAATAAAAGCAAAAATAAACAAATGGGATCTAATTAAACTTAAAAGCTTTTGTACAACAAAGGAAACCATAAACAAAACAAAAAGACAATCTACAGAATGGGAGAAAATATTTCCAAACGATGTGACCGACAAAGGCTTATTTCAAGAATACACAAACAGCTAATAACAGGTCAATGTCAAAAAATAAACAAAAAAAACAACCCAATCAAAAATGGGCAGAAGACCTAAATAGATATTTCTCCAAAGAAGACATACAGATGACCAAGAGGCATATGAAAAGATGCTCAACATCACTAATTATTGGAGAAATGCAAATAAAAACTACAATGAGGTATCACCTCACACCAGTCAGAATGGCCATCATCAGCAAATCCACAAACAATAAATGCTGGAGAGGGTGTGGAGAGAAGGGAACCCTCTTGCACTGTTGGTGGGAATGCAAATTGGTGCAGCCACTATGGGGAACAGTACGGAGGTTCCTCAAAAAACTAAAAATAGAGCTACCATATGATTCAGCAATCACACTCCTGGGCATATATCAGACAAAACTATAATTTGAAAAGATACATGCACCCCAATGTGCATAGCAGCAGTATTTGCAATAGCCAGGACATGGAAGCAACCTAAATGTCCATTGACAGAGGAATGGATAAGAAGATGTGGTACATATATACAATGGAATACTACTCAGCCATAAAAAAGAATGAAATCATGCCATTTGCAGCAACATGGATGGACCTAGCGATGATCATACTGACTGAAGTAAGTCAGACCAAGAAAGACAAATATCACGCGATATCACTTAGTGATATAGTGGAACCAAAAAAAGTAACACAAATGAACTTATTTACAAAATAGAAACAGACTCACAGACATAAAAAACAAATTTATGGTTACTAAAGGGGAAGGGGGAAGGTATAAATCAGGAGTCTGGGATTAGCAGATTCACACTACTATATATAAAATAAACAACAAGAACCTACCATATAGCACAGGAAACTATATTTAATATCTTGTAATAACCTATAATGGAAAAGAATCTGAAAAAGAATATATAAAGAATACATATATAAAAGAATATATATGTATAACAGAATCACTTTGCTGTACCCCTGAAACTAACACAACATTGTAAATCAACTATACTCCAATTTTAAAAAATGAATCAGATGGACCTTAATTTAAAAAAATAGTAATGAAGGGATTCTCCATCCTCCATCCTCTATTTTGCCTCCCTGCATCTGTACATGGTGTTTCTTCCTGTAATGACTTTTTGTAACTTCTCTGCCTGGATGACTCCTGGTTTTCCATGGAAACTCAATTAAGCCACTTTCTTCTTCAGGAAGTCTCCCCTAAAACCTTCAGACCAAACTAGGAGGCATTTTCCTGGGCTCCAGGAAGGCAGCTCTGCCACAGCCTCTGTAACCCACACTGTGACAGTTGTATTGACTTTTCTTCCATCCCTAAGAATCTGGTAGTTGTTTGAGGGTAAGGCATTTGTCTTTGATTTCAGCATCACCAGCAAGTAGCAAATAGTAAAGGCTCTCTTTTTTTTTTTTTTTTTTTTTGCAGTACGCGTATCTCTCACTGTTGCAGCCTCTCCCATTGCGGAGCACAGGCTCCGGACGCGCAGGCTCAACGGCCATGGCTCACGGGCCCAGCTGCTCTGCAGCATGTGGGATCTTCCCGGACCGGAGCACGAACCTGTGTCCCCTGCATCGGCAGGCGGACTCTCAACCACTGCGCCACCAGGGAAGCCCTAAAGACTATCTTAAATAAGTGAGTGAAGGGGCTAATAAAGAAGGAGGACAGGGTGGGAAGGAGGAAAGATAATGTGGAAAACATCATAAATGAGGAAGGTAGCATGTAAAACGTTAGTGCAATCTAGCTACAAAGGTATTTTTAGCTTATACTCAGCATTTTCTGCTTGATTAAGTATTGCAGTACACACACACATGCACACACATGAACTTCATTGTATTACCTAAGCAAGAATAAAATTCTAGGCTCTAGGACACTTCTGGAAGAAATCCAAACCTGGCCTAGGGCTTGCTGTCTTCTCATTTTGCTGTCCTCTGTCTCTGGTGTAGAACAGACACCCTGCAAGCACATGTGGACTTGCACTTGGCGAGAGAAAGAGCAGCTCTTGGCCAGAGCTCCCTAAGCCCATCCACTAGGTTCCTCATATGTTTACTCAATAGCAGCTGCCAACAAGATTTCCAACTCCCCCCGCCCCATGCACTGATATTAGAGGAGAATGTGGCAAAGGATGAAAAGTGGTTCTGGGCTGCATGTTTCAGAGCCACCTGGGGAAAATCACTGAGCCCAGAGAATGCCATGGAGAAAAACAGCAATAGTGCCCCACATTTAAAACTGAAGTCATGTTTTGGAATGAGGAAAAGCAGGCCTTCTTATAACAAGCAGGGAGCTTGCAACGGGGCAGATGAAGGTAAAAACCATAAAGGAAACAGGTCTTAGTATTTTAGTATTTTTCTGTGGCAGCAGAGGTCATGCCACTGAGCACTCCCTAAAGCTGAAGGGGAAAAGGGAACAGAGTGTGACTCAAAGAATAAAAATATGACCTTATGGGATTGCTTTCCCAGTTCTATATTACCTAGAAGCAATCTGTAAACACGCAGCTTTAGAATTCAGCTTCAGAATCACGAATCACCAAATTATAGCACAGGCATCATACATCCTAGAGGGTTTTACTGTATGTTTCTGTTTCCAAGAATTGAGACAAAAAACAACAAACCTTTATTGAGAAAAATGTGAATATGCCTCATATGGTCGAAGGACAATGAGGGTAAGAGAAGTTTAGAAGCTCCCTCTTATTCCCGTAATTTATAAGGGATCTTGAGCAAGACTTTATATTGTATCTCAAACCATCAGGTTTTCTTGAGAACAATAATGTTTCTGTTCCATAAAGTTCTAAAAGACAACCTATTGGGTTTTTGTATTTTCCAGGAAATATGTGGGTTGGGATAAGCTGTTAAATCCATAATTTCAAAAAAGTGGTGATTCTTAATTTTGTTTCATGATGAGTGACAGAGAAGATATGAAACATTAAATAATGACCCAAATGAAAATAACCCTCAAATTTAAATGTGAATTTGGGGAAATCCCCTGGCGGTCCAGTGGTTAGGACTCCACGCTTCCACTGCAGGGGGCACGGGTTCGATCCTTGGTCTTGGAACTAAGATCCTGCAAGATGCATGGCCCCCCCAAAATGTGAATTTTTTGCAAAAGGAGCAAAAGAAACTGTTCTTCATCACTGACAAATGAAATGATCAGAGCTGATATTATTGCTACCCTTGTTTGTCAGTCATCATGGAGTCAGAAGCACCAGTTTTATACAAAAAAGTAATTCACTGGAGGACCAAGAGAAGGTTTCTAATTCACCATGAAATTTTTCAAAGATACTATCATTAACCTAATGTTTTTAAAATTTTTTATATTACATTGGACTATAGTTGATTTACAATGTTGTGCTAGTTTCAGGTGTACAGCAAAGTGATTCAGTTATACATATACATACATCTATTCTTTTCAAATTCTTTTCCCATTTAGGTTATTACAGAGCATTGAGCAGAGTTCCCTTTGCGATACAGTAGGTCCTTGTTGGTTATCTATTTTAAATATAGTGGTGTGTACATGTCAATCCCAAACTAACCTAATGTTTTTAGTTTATGTCTGCGGCAAATGAAGGCTACATTGGAAAGAGTTGTTTATCCTGCTGATGCAATGCATTTTTATTAGGTGAACAGAAGAATATACCTCTTTAAAAATAAATTCCTGAGTCGTTTCCTTTTTGTATTTATTAAAGCAGTATCAAGTACAAGCTGTTTTATATGTAACTTAAAGTTAAAAATTGCTATTTTATGTTTGGAAGATATACATTTATCACACTCTAATCAGTGCAGTTTAAAAGGCTGAAGTTATACAATGTTGTGGACATATACAATTTCATATTTAATTGTGGAAGAAACAGAAGCAATCATTTTCAGATATGAATTAGAAAAAGTGGTTGCATGTCATTAATTAGCTGTAGAGAAACTCATGGGGATTGAATTCCAAGCTCTAAAATCCTAGTGTTAAATTAAATGCCTAATGACTGTCATAGTTCCGTCAGCCGGGCTGACAAGTCCTGAACAGGCATTTGCTTCATCCATTATCCAGTGGCAGGTGCTGAAATGTTTGGTCCCCAAGAGGGGGCTGGGCTGAGGCCTTGGGGAACCTTGATCGTCTTTTGCCTTTGCCTAGCAACAGCCGGTGTGGGCACTTGCTTGGAGGACAGAGGAAGAGGAAAGTAAGCTAAAGAAATGCTGTTTTTTATCCCTTTTACAAATCTCTTAATTATTTACGTCACTCAGTGAAGCCTCATGTATCAAAACCCTACCATATGCCTGGCATTTTTGATGAGCTCTGCTGTGATACCAGTTCCTGATTCTGAGGTGTAGCATGTAGCAGTCAGGTTCAAAGGGCATACATAATCAACCACCTAAAATATACTTTAAAAGTGCAAGGCAGGGCTTCCCTGGTGGCGCAGTGGTTGAGGGTCCACCTGCCGATGCAGGGGACACGGGTTCAGGCCCCGGTCCGGGAAGATCCCACATGCCGCGGAGCGGCTGGGCCCGTGAGCCATGGCTGCTGAGCCTGCGCGTCCGGAGCCTGTGCTCCGCAATGGGAGAGGCCACAGCAGTGACAGGCCCGCGTACCGCAAAAAAAAAAAAACAAAAAAAACAAGGCAGAAGGACAAATTGAAATCAAGTGTGTAGTATATAATCTAAGTTACTTTTGAAAGCTGATAATACAAGAATTAGAGCATGGACAACCCTAGGGTCTGAGATAAAGTTTATACATTATACATTTTTGATGAGAATGTCTTTTTAATATAAACAGTTTAGCATAGTGATTATAGCAATAGACTGTAAGAGGATAAACTTAAAATTTTTCCTATTAATTAATTAATTTATTTTTAGCAGTGTGTATGTGTCAATCCCAAACTACCAATTCAAAAGTGCAATTCAACCCACGAGGCCTAGATAAATATTCAGTACAAATATTAAAACATTTAATAATGAAGCCACATTTGCTTCATAGCAAATGCACTTAGCTTTTTATACTGAGGGTCCATGAGGGGATAAGCAAAAACAATGATAATAACAGTAATAACTAAATATAATAGATAGCTCCTCTTCAATGGACAAATATGCCAGGAAGTATGCCTAGATCTGGACTTGTATTGTCATGCTTCATCTTAACTACTGACCTATGAAGTAGGCAGTATTTTCCTATTTTAAAGGTGAGAAAACATAAACTTAAAGGATAATTGGTCTAACCACATACCTGATTAGGAGCAGAAAAGAGGATTATATCCATTTTACAGGCTTCATGTGTTTCATACGATATTTTATTTCAATGATACAGAGATGAGTTACTGGATACCAACAAAAAGACATCTTTCCAATAGTTCTTAGATGGCCAGAAATTTACCTGAAAGAAGGTGTGGCTACAGTATGCACACTTAGATTGAAAGTTTTTATTTCTCTATCACATGACGGGGAATATTAATGTATGACCCCTTCCCCTCCATCTTTTCCTTTCCTTAGGTCTACTTCACCTTTTTAAGTTGGATTTTTTCCTACCTAAATCTTGAGTCTTACTTTGCAGACAGAGGAAATAAAGAAACAAAAGCCCTAAGAATTCTGTTACCAGCAGGATAGACCTTAAGAAGAGGGGAGGGCATCGGGGCCGGGCAACCATAATGGGGGGGGGTGAAGAGATGGGAAGAACTTGAGAGGACCTCTGTGCTGTGCCACAAATGCAAGGACTTACTTAAGGCGAATTTCTGCATATGGGGCTGAGACAGTTGTTTCTAAATGCTGCCCAGGTACTTCTGATGATCAGTCACATTTGGTGGCCACTGTCTTCTCTACTTGAGAAAGTCAAGGAAATCTAAAGAAGTTTTAATTCATGAGTTAAACTTTGATAGATAATTTCAAGTAGTACTTACTCAACCTTGACTGCACATGAGAATCATCTGGGTAGTTTTTTAAAAAATGCCACCACATTTCCAGGGGTTCTGGTGTAACTGTCCTGAGTGTTGGGATAGAAGCAGCAGTGCAGTGTTTCAAAAACCTCCCAGGCGATTCTACTGTGGTCCGGATGAAACCCATGACAATAGGCAAGCAATGTGAAACAGGGCAGAGGTCTTTTTATGTTAAGAGGTTCCTGGGTGGAAAGGCCCAATGGGGTAAAAGAGTACAATTGTATTATGAGTGTTTCCATTTGGCTGAAATGTGAACTATAAGTAGTGATGGTGAAAGAAGAAATTGATGATTTAGGCAGACTTCATATAAAGCAGCAGTGACACTTGTACTTTACATGAGAGAGTGAGAGAAACACTGCAATGCTTTACACAGAGCTCATATGCTCAGATTTATGATGACCAAACCGAGGGTTTCTCCAAGACTGTGGACTTTTATCAGTGCTATGCCTGGAAAACTTATCCCTAGATTTACTTTTCTTAAAACACAAAGCAAAACAAAGACTCTTTAGTGGTGTAGTAGGCAGTGGATTGAAGGAGGTAGACTAAGGGCAAGGTGTTCAACTGGAGAAACAAAACATGAAAACAAATAAGAAGCAAAACAGCACTTGCAATAAAGCAGTGTTGCTGTCATGGCAAGAGAAACTAGTGATTAATTTTGAGTTAGGAACTCAAAGGGAAGGCTTCCCAGAGAAAGTAGTATTTAAGAAGAGATCTGAAAAACATGAATGTTTTCAAAACAGTTCAAAACAGAGAAGAGAGAAAAAAGAGAGGAACATGGTAAATAGTATCAAATCGAATTCAAATAACTCAGTATGTGTTAAGTAAAGTAAACTAAGGCAAAGGCATCACCATATTTACTTATATGAGTGACTCTCAAAGTTATTTCACCAGAAAAATCTCAGTTATGGAGGGGAACACTGTATGCAGCACCTTTTCTCATTTTTCTCCCCAGAAGTGCTCTCTTTGCTATTCTTCTATAATAGTTATTTGATGTCCATGAGACAGTATCTCCATAGTATGAGACATTTTTTCCCTCCAAATTATCCATACTCTTATGTGGAATTTAACAGACACAAGAAAATATGAAAGGTATATTTTAGACATCCTAGACTTGAATAAGAGTGGAAAAGGAAGAAAACAAAAGATTCAAAGACAACCAATGGTTAACAAAGGTCAGCTCTTCATGCCTCATTTGTAGCAAATGCAAAGCTCTTCCATGGCTGCCACCAGAATCCAATGGATTTAAGAGGAGAGAGCCATTGTTTGCCAACACAATCCCAAGGTTCTGACATAACAGCTAGGAAGCAACATTATTATTGATTTCTCTGTGGTTTTTCTTTTCTTTTTGGTGGAGATGGGCAATGGTACATCCTTGAGGGTTGGTAGCTGCAAATTAAAAAATATATATACATATAGATGCTATTTTTCCTCAACCACTACCAGAGCACCAAATGGCATCTGACTACAGACCTCCAGAAGGAGCTTCCCATGTAGATTTCAGGTACATATAGAACATGAGTGGTATTTTAATTTTGTTTTTAATATGAAATTCAGCCATTAGCAAGTTTGAATTTATACTGCCATTTATTGACTCTTTTCTAATGAAATTTGAATTTAAAAATTTTGGCACGATAAACTTATCAATAGAGAGTTTATAACATAACAAAATAAAGCTTATGAAATACCAAAAAGTTCAGCCCTATGAAGTTTTAAGAAAACAAATTTCTTTTGCTTCTTCCCCATTCATTATTTCACTGCTCTCCCATTACCCAGCACTCTTCTGGTACCTTGCCCTTTACCTCCCCTTCTCTCCTATCCAGGGGAACCCCTGGTTGTATTAGAGTCTTTTTATCCTCTGTGATTCTACTGACCCTGAATTCTACCCCCTATGTATCCTTTCTGACAGGAGGTTTGTTTCTTGATTCCACAACAAGGAGTTTTGAATAAATCAAGAAACATAAAACCATAAATCTTGAGAGCTTTAAAGAGCTGTGTTATGGAATATTTGGAATAAATACAATGCACCATGCTATTGAAGGCATCTGATTGACAGAATCTCTTCATATTTCTCTCATTGCTTCAGGATGGGATAAAAAGGTATGAGTACAGGGCTCTCCAAATGTTGATTTATGTACTTCTTTAACAACTTCCTTAATTTCTAAGAGAAAACCCAGATTAGTACCAAAGTTTAAAGTTAATGTTGCAAGACTGTTGACATACCTTCATGAAAGGGAGAAGTACATTTAAAAGAACATATACTGTTTACTATGTAGAGATTATTTTTTTCACTTTAATTTGAAGAGCTATATGGGGAGTGAACTACAGTCTTTTCACAAAAAATAATGTATTTCATTGCTTTCCATTATTAACCTAAACACTGCAAATTAATCAGGCAAAGAAACATGCAGGGAGCCTTCCAGAACTAAGAAATTCTGTAACTTCATTCAAGTGCATTCATATTGAACATATTGAGATCAGTTCACATGGAGCTCTATCAAGTACTGAGGTAGGACTGGTGAATGAGATAGATGTGTTCCTGACATTCACAGCCTAGAGAAGGCAAGTGAAATGTAGCAATACAATGTGATCTAGAATGTGCATAATGAAGGCATTTATCCCAGAGACTGTATGGAGGGGGATTGCTTCATGGAATCTCCCTGGGGGAGCAGAGACCTGAGATGAACTTTAAAGACTGAGTAAGACTCAGCCATGTGAAGATTAATGGGAAGGTATTCCAAAAATGTAAGAGATGGACCAAAGACAAACCTCAATCTTTTGTAGACTGAAATAAGGAAAACTTGTGGTTAAATGGTAACAAGGCAAGACATTTATGTTAAAGCAGAGTTTCATTTAAGACACAAGATCCTACTAGAAGATCTTAAATATTTTGAAATCAGTAATTTCTGAATAATTTAGGAATATGTTTCATAAAATGCAACGTATGATTTCAAAGAATTTATATGAAAGTAAAATCTTATTCTCGATTTTATAATGCTATTAGCCATCCAACATTACTTTGCTCTGGAAAAACTCTCAACTCCAGGGAAATATGCTCTTTAATATTGAATAAAAGATACTCCAGAACAACTCTGTAAGAATTTTAATTTTTTTCTCCAATGTAATTGCAAAAGATTAAAATAGAAAGTGCAAAGGCAGGGTCTTTTAAAAATGTATCTTTTAAAAGACATTACTAATTCTTATTTTCTTATTACATGTTATATGTTTTTAGCCTTCCTTCACCCTGCTGCAATGTTAGGTTCTATTACCTTCCAATTCCCAAACTTCATATAAGCAAAAAGTATAAGCATCTTGAAAGAAGTGTTAGAAATTATCAAATGCTTTCTATTACTCTGCTTCTGACATATCTAGCTAGGGACTAAATTTGTGGTTTTTGTTCAATAGGCTTTGAAGTTGAGTTCCCTTTGTATATTCCTAAGATATACAAAAGAACCTAAGCAAAGAAAAAAATGTTCAGTATGAATGAACATTTTTAGTGGCTCAAGAACAAAACAGAGAACAACATATATGTAATGTTTTATCAGTTCTAATGCATGCAATTACTTGTAAGTTTCTTTCTTTGTTTGTGTGTATGATCCTTTTAATGTATTGTTGGATTCTGTTTGCTGGTATTTTGTTGAGGATTTTTGCATCTATATTCATCAGTGATATTGGTCTGTAATTTTCTTTTTTTGTAGTATCTTTGCTGGTTTTGGTATCAGGGTGATGGTGTGGCCTCACAGAATGAGTTTGGGAGTGTTCCTTCCTCCTCAATTTTTTGGAAGAGTTTGAGAAGGATGGGTGTTAGCTCTTCTCTAAATGTTTGATGGAATTCACCTGTGAAGCCATCTGGTCCTGGACTTCTGTTTGTTGGAAGATTTTTAATCACAGTTTCAATTTCATTACTTGTGATTGCTCTGTTCATATTTTCTATTTCTTCCTGGCTCAGTCTTGGAAGGTTATACCTTTCTAAGAATTTGTCTATTTCTTCCAGGTTGTCCATTTTATTGGCATAGAGTTGCTTGTAGTAGTCTCTTAGGATGCTTTGTATTTCTGCAGCGTCTGTTGTAACTTCTCCTTTTTCATTTCTAACTTTATTGATTTGAGTCCTATCCCTCTTTTTCTTGATGAGTCTGGCTAATGGTTTATCAATTTTGTTTATTTTCTCAAAGAACCAGCTTTTAGTTTTATTGATCTTTGCTATTGTTTTCTTTGTTTCTATTTCATTTATTTCTTCTCTGATCTTTATGATTTCTTTCCTTCTGCTAACTTTGGGTTTTGTTTGTTCTTCTTTCTCTAGTTCCTTCAGGTGTAAGGTTAGATTGTTTATTTGAGATTTTTCTTGTTTCTTGAGGTAGGCTTGTATAGCTATAAACTTCCCTCTTAGAACTGCTTTTGCTGCATCCAATAGGTTTTGGATTGTTGTGTTTTCATTGTCATTTGTCTTTTTTGATTTCCTCTTTGATTTCTTCAGTGATCTCTTGGTTATTTAGTAACATATTGTTTAGCCTCCATATGTTTGTGTTTTTTACATTTTTCCCCCTGTAATTCATTTCTAATCTCATAGCGTTGTGGTCAGAAAAGATGTTTGATATGATTTCAATTTTCTTAAATTTACTGAGGCTTGATTTGTGACCCAAGATGTGATCTATCCTGGAGAATGTTCCATGTGCACTTGAGAAGAAAGTGTAATCTGCTGTTTTTTGGATGGAATGTCCTATAAATATCAATTAAATCTATCTGGTGTATTTGTAAGTTTCATATTTAGTATTTTACAATCTTTAATCATGTGAAATTTTTCATCAATTTCTTCTAGTTGCATATTAAAATTATTCTAGTCACTTAAAAAAAAAAAGAACCCTGAGTCCTAAACACAATACCCTAAAAAAATGAATTGATACTAGTACATGTGATTTTATAATCAGTGGGAATGCACAGGAAAGAAGCTGTTTCCTTTGCTGTTCAGGGAAAAGATTGTTAATTACTTTTAGGCTCCCATGACAACTGGCCAAAGAACTACAGGAAAAACTCAAAGAAGCAAATTCAGGTATCTTCAATCTTAAGTATTCAGTAACTAGCAATAGATAAAGCAGCCAGTGCTAATGTAGAATATTTAGGGCCAAGTTAAAAAAAAATGAATACATTTTTTTTCAGAAGTTTCTTTTTCTCTTTCTTTTTCATCTTATATTACATACCTAGTTTTTTCCAACTTTTGTTCTAGAACAATTACTATAATTCACCAATGAAAAGAAAACCAATATTTTCTGGAGGTAGAAGTAAATGGATTTTTGAGAACTTACTCAAAATCAGTGATGGAAACAAAAAACAATTACACTAGGTGATAAGTGTAATAGATCTGAATTTTCCTTATTTAATGTTCAAATCCATGGAAATCTAATGAAAAATTTATTACTCTTCTGCAATTTGCAATTGACTTCTTAACTTCTCATTCCCGACAAATCAAGAAACTAAGCCAGACATGAAGGAAGTTTTAGTATTTTCATCTGCTGTTGGACTAAAGTCTTTCCTTTATTAATAACTTCTAATAATGTATTTTATTAGGATCATACCTTATAATTTACTAAGAGCCTTCACACACATCCACTCATTTTACACTTACTACAAATCTGTGAGTAAAATATTTTATATGTATAAAGAAATATATATATATATATATATATATATATATATATATATATAATCAAATATAAAGCCCCTTAAGCAGATGAGAAAACCAAAACTCAAAGAGATCTGTGTGACCCTCTAAAGTAGCAAAACTTATAAATGGCAGAACCAGAACTCTCAGTGCAGAGATTCTAAAATTCATTAGTTTTACCATCACACACCATTAACTGTGTACATTTTAACACAGATGTCAAAAACCATCACTAATTATTAACCTACTTACCGCCCCTCTTCAATGTGTTTCATCATCAGTAATCTGGCAAACAATAACTATCATCCACTTACAGTTAAACAGAAAATGCTTTAAACCCCCAACCTAATTTTGGAGTACCAATTTCCCTCACTGCCATTTAAATTCTGTGGCATTTTGATGGATAAAGTCTGGCAAAACTCACCTCTTTCTGACGGTACTTAATGGCCAATTTGAGTCTCGCGAGATCATTTCCACTTTGCTCTTCTAGGATACTGTTGTCATCGCGGTAATTAAGAATGATTTCCAGCTCGCGGGAACTTCTTGTCTGATCCAGTAGGTCCTTAGCAAATTGTTTACACTGTCGTGACAGCTCCTCATACTCTGACTTGAATTCATTTTCCACCTTACTCAGTTCCTGGAGCTCCCAACTTAACTGAAAGGCTGTGAGAAAAGGGTCTTCACTGGACAGGGCGATGAGAGAGGGGCTGGCCAGGGCCTTGTAGATGTTGAGTCTGGAGCGGGAGTGACGGAGACTGTCCACATCCGAGCTGGACACGCATTCAACGCAGTTACAGCGGACCTCGTGGGGTCTGGGCACCGAGACGCCTTTCTGAACCAAAAGTTTTATTATCTCGTAATTATTTGTATGGGCTGCCAAAATGATGGGTGTAATGTCCGGAGTGAATTCAGAGAACTGCTTATCAAGGAGTATGGGAGGCACCTAGAAAGAAGAAAGCAGAAGTCGTGAGTAGTAACGCATTTGCTCAAGCCTGTGAATTTAAGCAACGCGCTATGGCAATGTTGAACAAGATTCATAGGTCTTTTGCCAGGTTTATGGTTTTTTTGCAGGAGAGATAGGACTTTTTCCCCCTCAAGAGACAATAGAAAATTTAACAAAAACTAGCTCTGCAATAGAATGACACATTATTCTTTGTTCAGTCCGAATTGTGACATTTCATGATATCTTAAACTCAGTGCCTATGGAAACTCTTGATAAAAGACTTTCTTGCCTCCAACTTATTTTCTGGCTGACAATCTTTGCTTTTCTTTCCCAGTGATATGGGCTCCCTAAATAATAAGAAAGACGCTGCAAAATAGTTAATGATTTGTTTTAAACCCAAGATCTTCCTCTGCAATAGAAGGTTTTAAATTCTTCAGTCAATTTTTTTGCTTGTTTTTTTGTGTTTTATCTTCTGCAGTCCTAAGATCCAGCCTGCGATTACAGGTGGCAGCAGAACGCAAGAGTGCTAGCCCCTCTGCTTTCTGTTTTCATCCCTTCCTTTATGGTATATTTTCCAGATGACAAGAGGTGCTCCATTCTAACATCGCTGTTATTAGAAATAGATGCTTCCTGTGGAAGAACCTTAAAAACATTATGCTAAGTGAAAGAAGCCAGTCACGAAAGATCACATATTGTGTGATTCCATTTTTATAAAATATCCAAAAATAGGCCAATTTGTATATGGAGAAAGTAGTGATTGCCTAGGCTTGGGGGTAATGGAAGGGATGGGAGGTGACTGCTAAAGGACACAAAGTTTCTTTTGTGGGTGATAAAAATGTTCTAATATTGTAGTTATGGTTGCACAACCCTGTGAATATACTAAAAATCACCAAATAGTATACTTTAAGTGGGTGAATGTTATGGTATGTGAATTATATCGCAATAAAGCTATTAAAAAAGAAAAAAAGAAGAAAGAAATGCTTCCCAGTGAACCAGTTCACCAATGCACTTGTGAACAATTTCCTTAGGGTTATACTCTAGGAATGGTAATGACAAAAATAATTTAATAGGCACTATTTAGTAGGCCTAAAGCACATCCACCCTCACTATTCATTATTCACATTTTATAGACATGGTCTCTTGGTGAGTAAGTGGGAATCCTGCTATTTAAACCTAGGTCCATCTGTCTGACACCCAGGCCTGTACATACTGCACTACACCCTGCTGCTTTACAATTTTTGGTTTAGTATTTCTTCCTGCTGGTGCAAAGTCATAAAGGCCTCTATGAAAATAAATGCTACATAAGGACAAGTTAAACAGGCATGGCAGAAAAAGTGATGACACGTCACATTAAAATATGCTGCTAGTCAAATATGATTAAAACCACAAAAGGATCAAAAGAAAACAACTATGTAGAGGAAAACAAAAGTCATATGAAACTTCAGTAGCACTACTTTTAAGTAGAGGTGTTATCTTTATATGAGAATAATTAAACTCAAATGCTTTTAATTCATCTGGCCATTTTGAATATCCATTTATTTCATAAGACACACACACTATATATATATATACATATTTTTAACGTATTCAGTATTTTACTTAATTTTTTAGAAGACAATTTATGTATTTCCCCCACCCCTTCCTTTAAGTTAGTGTGACAATTTTCCATAATAAACGACTTAAAGGAATCTTTGGTCAAGAATGGAATGAAATAGCAAAACAAAACTCAAAAAAACCCCAAATCACTACTGCTTTTAAAAAAAACCCATCACTTTCACCAGTTATATTCAAACAAAACACATAAACTATATATACTTGACAGACAGTAGTCTGCTGGGACTCTGACAGGTCAGCCCAGCAGGCACACGTGATTGTTTATCCAGGTCCCAGAGGGTAAGCATTGCATTGAAAAATAACAATAAAACAAAAACACTTAAACAATTGCCTGTTATTGAGTGCTAATTACACACCTGAATCAAGTATTACATGGAGTCTGAAAATTGGGGATTTTCTTATTCTTCCATCACTTCTAAGTTTAGTAATTGGCATTCTTATGTATGTAGAATTTTGCTCTCTTCTCCTCTTAATTATTGAGTATTACTAATGAACCCATGGATTCTTCCTTTATTTTATTCAATATATTTTGATTCATTGCAATAATTATTCATTTTGAACTTGTTATTGAGGTATAGCATACATACATACATACAGTAAAATGTACAGAGATCAGTGTACATTTTGAAACTTTTTTTTTTTTTTTTTTTTTTGCGGTGCATGGGCCTCTCACTGTTGTGGCCTCTCCCGTTGCGGAGCACAGGCTCCGGACGCACAGGCTCAGCGGCCATGGCTCACGGGCCCAACCGCTCCGCGGCATGTGGGATCCTCCCAGACCGGGACACGAACTCGTGTCCCCTGCATCGGCAGGCAGACTCTCAACCACTGCGCCACCAGGAAAGCCCTTGAAACCTTTTTTAAAACGTGAACACACCTGTGTGACAAGACACAGACAAAAATCTAGATGAGGGCTTCCCTGGTGGCACAGTGGTTAAGAATCTGCATGCCAATGCAGGGGACACGGGTTTGAGCCCTGGTCCGGGAAGATCCCACATGCCCCAGAGCAACTAAGCCCGTGCACCACAACTACTGAGCCCGCATGCCACAACTACTGAAGCCTGCGTGCCTAGAGCCGGTGCTCCAGAACAAGAGAAGCCACTGCAATGAGAAGAAGCCCATGCACCGCAACAAAGGGTAGCCCCCACTTGCTGCAACTAGAGAAAGCCCACGCGCAGCAGTGTAGACACAATGCAGCCAAAAATAAAATAAATAAATTTATAAAAGATAAATCTAGAAGAGTGCCTGCACCCCAGGGACCTCCCTCTTGTCAGCTCCCAGTCATTCCATTTTGTAATCACAAATCTAACTGCTGTCACCACAGATTACTTTCACATACTTTTAAACTTTATATAAACAAATTAAAGTATGTACTTTTTATGTCTAGCTTTCTCCATTCCACATTAGCTCTTTGAAATATATTCATATTATTAGTAGCAATCGTTTTTGTTACTTCAATTCCGCATAAATTCTGATTTATGAAAATAGCACAATTTATTTACCATTCTATTTTTGATGATATTTGTGTGGTTTCTAGTCTGTGGCTATTCAGAATATTGCTCCTATGCACATTTTTGTCCATGTCTGTTGGTCTTGTATCTAGCAATGGAATTTCTGGGTCAAACAATTTTCTTAAGCAGTGATACCAATTTTCATGCCCACCACAAATTATACTTGGTATTCCCAGTTATTTATCTATCAATTTATCTATCCATCTATTTATTTACACCATTCAACTTGTTAAGCAATCAATTTGAATCGTATTATTCATTATTTATTATCAGGGTTGGGTATTGAATTTGCCTAAGGCCTTTTATACTTCTCTGAGGATAATCATAATTATTCTCCTTAGTCCTAAAAATATGGTGCGTGTGCACACAAACCCACACACCTGCGTACACACACACACAGTATAATACTATGCAAATGGTTTTAGCATAAAAAATTAGTAAATTCCCTAAGGAGAGTATGAATAAAGCAAAAGGGAAATGAATTTAGAGAAGACATTATTTTTACTTGTTAGAACTAGAAAAGGATTTTAGGAGGAATTTAAACTTAAGATTGGTTGGAACTAGCAATGTAGAAAAGTTACAGGAAAAATGACAACAAGAAGAAGAAAATAAGAAAGATGGATTCATAGCAAATACTTTCTTTAGAGTATGGGATAAATCATATAGAGATAAATAATCATAAAATGCCTCAGTGTAGATCAGGGCAAGATGAGGGACGGTTTTGAATCACATTATTTTGTAGACATTGGTGGAGTCATAGAAGAATTGAACCAGGAGAGTGATGGAGTAATTCTGAAGTATTAACATCACGCTAGCATATTTTGATTATTGAATTAAGAATAGATGGGTAGGGCTTCCCTGGTGGCGCAGTGGTTGAGAGTCCGCCTGCCGATGCAGGGGACACGGGTTCGTGCCCCGGTCCGGGAAGATCCCACATGCCGCGGAGAGACTAGGCCCATGAGCCATGGCCGCTGAGCCTGCGCGTCCGGAGCCTGTGCTCTACAACGGGAGAGGCCACAACAGTGAGAGGCCCGCGTACCGCAAAAAAAAAAAAAAAAAAAAAAAAAAGAATAGATGGGTAGAGGCAGATAACGGAGCCTGGTAACGAGTGCAGTCTGAACTAGGGTTGTAGGAAGGGAAAAGGAGAGGCTGTGCATATGACCCATCAAGCGGTGCTGGGGGTGTGAGGGAGAGCAAGCATGGAATAGAACAATTTGAAGCAAAGATATCAGAAAATAAGAGCGGTCTAGTCCAGATGCCCTGATATACCTGCCAGTTCAGATTTCACTTTCTTTAATGTCTACTTTGCTGGGAGGGAAAGCTGGTCAACAGAACTAAACAATTCAGAGTTCCATTACAGAATGGCCATGTGCTAATGGCACATTTTCAAAATCTTGCCCTGAAAGGGGACTTTCAGAGAAGTCCTAAATCAAATAAGGGCCAATGAACTTTCCCCTCTCTTCGGTCTGTTAGCTGGCTATGAATAACAATTGATAAAAGGCCACTTCTTACTGACTTCATTGGAAAGATGAGAGTGCCATCCACACTACCTCTTGCCTTGGAAGATGGTGATATTGAAGACAGGAAGAGGGCAGCAAGCTGAGAGACTGCTGTTTGCTGAGCTCCTGCAGCTGAGAAATTTATCCGTTGAGTAGCCACTTTGCTATCTACTAAATACTCAGAAATTTAAAGAAGTCTAAAATATAAGGCATTTGGTCTCAGAAACATTTAGAAAATGCAGAAAATGGGCTTGCTCCCTCTTTTTCTTGCTTCATTCACCAGTCTATTTTCTGTCTCCATCCTGTTCTTCGTTTTATTCAGTATCTGCAATATGCAACTCTCCCTCTTTCCTTTTGTGGTGCCAACATTACAAGTGAAAAGCATATTTTTCTAACATTAAACTAAATAAATAGGTCACTAGAAGTGCTTGGTAGCTATTACCTAAAAATGGTTTTGATAGAAATATTGTATTTTTCCAAATTTTTCAAATTTGCCATTTGGCATATTTAAGGATAGATATGAAGATCATGAGGATAACCCTGTAGATAAAAATCACACTATGCTTGACTTATTTTAGCTGAAGTAAACTCTACAGACATAAAAACACTACACCCAGGCAAACATACATGCATGAAAATATATACTCACATTACTCGTAAACAAACAACACATTCCACCGTTTAACAAATTCCAACCGATTGAATTATACAGTTGACCCACTAATCTACAACTAAGTAGAAGAGGCAGTTAAAAGAGGATCTGGAAACTAAATTTATGTCCCTGTTTCTTATGTTGCATAACTGGAAGTTTGCTCTGGCTTTTCTTCTAAGATTTATGAATGAGTATTTGTTCAACGTCTTTTTCTCAGCCTTATCATAACATTAGTTACATTATTAACTGAATCATTTTCATGTCACATAGCATTCACAATGACTGACCTACACATAAGCTAATTAACACCCATTAATCAGTGTAAGTGATTAACTATTAACCCATAAACTGATAGCTTTTCTCAAATTCAACCAAATGCTTTACCTTGAAATCACTCGGCACCAGTCTGAGGCATATGTGACATCTTACCCAAATATAGAAATGTCTCTTTGGACTAACATATACATTTTTGAACTATTAATCCTGAAGTATACATTTCTAGAAGAGAAATTCATCCTGGAGTGACATTCAACCAATTTAAAAGAATTCATTCCCTTGCATTCAGCACTTATTAAACTGGGTTGTATAAACTGAGTAAAAGAAATTTACTTATATAATATTATTTGATGTATCCTAAATTATTAAGACTAAATAGATCCATATTCTAATCTGGCTGTACTCAATTAGTTATATTATCTTTGAAAGTCCCTTAATATTTCTGTTATATGAAAGAGGTTATCCCCTGTAACATGAAATTTCTATGACTCAAAAACTATTTTTATACTCCAGTTGATAGCACAGTAACTGAAAATTTATGAGAATTTTTTTTCAAGTACTTCAATAAAAATTTGTTAAAATCTTCAGTTTCATCTTGCTTTTTAACTTTGTTTTTATATAATGTATTGAAACCTACATTTCTTGAAACTCAGGATTATGAATATCAAATTTACCTCTCTCAATCACCCAGACTACCTTCTAATTCAAACCAACATAAGGGAGTTTCAACTTAGAGTTATATTTAAAAATTAATTTAACATCAGTTATTTAGACTTGAAATTTTCATAAACATGCACATACACACACATACATATATACTCATACATGAACTTGCACAAAAATCCAAAATATGGGGAAAATACAATATTATGTTCTGAATAGGAAGACCTAATATCTTAATTATGTAGATTGTCTCAAAATAAATATGTGCATTTTATTCAGAATCTTTTTTACTTATGTTATTTTGTTTATAACTTGATAAAACTATTTTATTAGTTAATATGGAGGAATATATAACCAAGTGTTTCAAAAATTATGATATGAAGGCTATGATCCAAGAAAATATAGCAAGAAATACGGGATCAGTTGAATAGAATTTTGACCAGAATTACTTCTTTTTTTTTTTAAATTAATTAATTAATTTATTTTTGGCTGCTTTGGGTCTTCGTTGCTGCACGTGGGCTTTCTCTAGTTATGGCGAGCGGGGACTACTCTTCGTTTTGGTGCGTGGGCTTCTCATTGTGGTGGCTTCTCTTGTTGTGGAGCACAGGCTCAGTAGTTGTGGTACACAGGCTTAGTTGCTCCGCGGCATGTGGGATCTTCCCCAACCAGGGCTCGAACCCATGTCCCCTGTATTGGCAGGTGGATTCTTATAACCACTCTGCCACCAGGGAAGTCCCCAGAATTACTTCTTATTTTATATGGGAACTTGATATGTGAAAAAGTAAAATTTCTATTCAATTGGAAATAGTGGTTCATTTATTGAAACAATTTTCTACCCCAAACAAACAAAATTAGTGTGTATCTCATTTCATAACAATAAATTTGAGATAGAGTAAATATTTAAATGTAAAAACAAAAAGCAACACAAGTTTAGAAAAAGAATTTTAAAAAATAGTTGTATAGCCCAAGGGTTGGGGAGAACTCTTAAAACAAGATTGGAAACACAGAATATGGAAAACTACATATTTGGTTTTACAATTCTCAAGTAGAATGACCCAAGATTTTCACAGAAGAAAATCAAAACAAAACGAGTGAACAAACATAACGAAACAGAAACAGAGTCACAGATACCGTAAGTATGAACAAGTGGTTGCCAGAGGCAAGAGGGTCAGGGGTGAGTGAAATTGGTGAGGGAAATTGAGAGGCACAAATATAATATAAGCTACGAAATAAATGAATCACGGGGATGAAATGTACAGCATGGGGAATACAGTCAATAATAATGTAATAGCTTTGTATGGTGACAGATGGTAACTAGACTTATCATGGTCATCATTTTATAATGTTAGAAACATCTGTCACTATGTTGTGAACCAAGAACTAACATAAGGTTGTAGGTCAATTATACTTAAAAACAAACAAACAAAGACCAACAACAAACCTATGGAAAAAGAGATCAGATTTCTTGTTACCAGAGGTAGGAGTTAGGGGGAGGGAGAAATAGATTAAGGCAGTCAAAAGGTACAACCTTCCAGTTACAAGATAAATAAGTACTAGCGATGTAATGTGTAACATGATAAATATAATTGTCACTGTTGCATGTTATATATGAAAGTTGTTAAGAGAGCAAATCCTAAGAACTGTCATCACAGGGAAGAATCTTTTCTTCTTTTATTTTGTGTCTGTATGAGATGATGGATTATGATCATCATTTCACGATTATGTAAGTCAAATAATTATGCTTAATGTTATCATAAACGTATACGGTGCTGTATGTCAATTTTATCTCAATAAAACTGGAAGGAAATAAAGGTCAGAAACATGAATGATCTTTCTCATTAATAGACAGAGAAAGGAAATATAAAATAATAATGAACTACAATTATTTTGCCAAATTTAAGGAGCTGATGCATCCACATTCATCAAAAACAAGAGGAATGCAAATTATAACAGCCTTGCTGGAAAGTTTCTGGCACTTACATAAATTCTAAGCACCGTAGTCTTAGTTAGGAAACCCTTCCTACCGAAAATCAGGCACCTTGAAACTATGTATATATATCATCATTGTTTGTCATGGTAGAAACTTGGGTATCACCTGAATGTTTTTCAAAAGAGAAAGGTTGAACAAATTGTGGAATATCTCTACATGAAATATTATGATGCTATTGAATATTTTAACTTGAATGCATGCTGTATGTATCAATTTGGAGGGTTGCCCTTGAGGTCTCATTTTGTCCCATTGGAGAGTTGTAGCATAGTTATTTACGTAAAGGCTCCTTATTTTAGGTTCTTTAAACATGAGTTAACTTTATATCAGAGACTGTCCTTGGTATTACCTAATTATATCTTAACTACTTTATTTGATAAACAAAGGCCTCTATAATCATGTCCCACCCTGTGTGTTCAAATCTACATTGTACTCCACCCTGACAGGCATCCCATGGCCCAATCATTTCAGTGTCAAACTTTCCTTTCATAGTTTTCTTGTTGACTTCTGCTTATCCCTCCCACTTATCAAATTCTACCAAACCTTCAAGACCCAGCTCAAACCTTATGATTTCTATGATGCCCTTTAGTACAATTGAACTGTCATTAACCTGGCATTTTTTTCTTTAAATGGAGGCAGGAGAAAGGGAAGGTGTTGTTATTAGCTTTTTACAAGAAGAGATAAATATCAAGTTTTTGAAAGAGGAGTTTGTAAAAAAAATAAAATAAAATAAAAAGAGGAGTTTGTGGGAAAAGTGAAGAATGAGAGTGCAGATTATACAATTTATGATTCTCTTATCTCCTTTAAGTGCTCTCATACAAACTACTTATAATAACTTTACCCAAGCTTTGGTCAGTGATACATCCAGTATATAAATATAAATAATGTAACATTAATAACTGTTTCTACTTTTTTAAAGTTAATATTCATTTTAAATTACATTGGTTATATATTTTTATGGTAAGCCTATTTCAAGTCTACTTTGAATTAAAAATACCAGCAAATAGATATAGTTTGTATTGATTTGAATAGGTGTAGGACGCACGTAGTGAATATACTTCTACAATAACTTGGATAACAGATTTATTTTAGAACTATGAAGCACACTTGAACCAAATGAACAAGGATCTGGCAAAAATCATTTCAACTCGGTGATACACATATGCTTGGAGTCTGATTATAGTGACACAAGTAACAACTAACATGTATGAAGCACTTATCATGTGCCATGCCCCGTGCTAGGAGCTTTTCATGCCACATCTTAGTTAATCTTCAAAATCATTTTTGGAATTAGGTGTTACTGTAATCCTCTTTTGACAACTAGAATAGGCCTTAGAGAAATGCAATAGTTTGCCCATGGTCACACAGAAATCCATGCAGCTTGACTCCTGGGTCTAAATTCTTCATCAGTAATCTATATGTCTTGTAAGTAAGGCAGCTGTGAGGTCCTGGAAATAGCTCAGGCATCAAGAGTGAGCATTACATCCTGCCTCAACCATTTTCAGTTGTGTGAGAATGACAAAGCCAGTTAACTTGTCCACATTTCCAGTTTCCCATTTTGAAATCTGGACATTCATTCAAGATATTTCTCCTTGTGGAATAAGAACTGGAGAAATATATATAAAGGCTTCTCAAAGTTAATACACATAGGCCTGCAGTGAAGATTTCATGTTGCAGGGCAACATGATAGCATGTGGTATCTACAAATCACTAAATAACAGGAAGGGACTAGTGTTATGTGACAAGCCTAAGATTGTTAGGAGAAAGAGCATAAAACAGTCTTGTTCAGTTTTGCCGGATTGATTTGTTTCTCTCACATAAACACAATCCCAATTATAGTGCTTGATTCATCTGAAAAGTAGGACAATTATTTCCTGGTGGGCCATTTTCCTCAGTGTAGATGTCAAAGCTTGGAACGTGTACTTTTCATGACTGAAAATTTAAACTGTATCTCCTAAAATGGCATAGACTCTGTTGTATACTGCTATAGATATACCATAAATAATAGCTATTAAATATCATTTGCATCTTGGATAAAGAACTGGAGAAATCTATTTTGACTCCTAGGGCGACATCAAACAAATAGCAACTTTAAATCACCACCAGCTTTGGCTAGGTGTTTAATCACTAAAATAATGAGAGGATTGCTATCACTGACTCCCAGATCGTTTAGTTCACAGACATCACTTTTATTTTTAAAACTTTCTCTCTCTTTATATCTGTTACATTGAAGGAGAATCTATTAAATGATATCCAAGTGAAATCTTTTATTGGTAGAGAACGTAGCTCAACGGGCCAAGTGTATACTTAATTTTATAAGAATTACACAAATTCTGATTAGAGATTCTAATTTTAGTTTCACTTTTTTTGAAAGTCACCAGTCCTTTGACTTCTATAACTGGGTAGTGTATTGACTCAAATCCTGGCTGTCCCACTAATGGTTTGTAGCTTTGGAAACATTATTTAACCCCCTAAACTTCGATTTTCTCATCTATAAAATGGAGATTATTATAGTCTTTACCTCGTAGCATTTTTTTAAGGATTCAAAAAGAAATACAGAATAATAATTAATATGAAAGTGTTTTGTATCAGTTCATAACGTTTGATAAAACAAAATCTAGTGTAATTACTGTAATTATCTTCATCACTATCATCATCATTTTCTCTGGTTGCTTTTTCTCAGTCTCACTCACTGGGGACCCTTCTCCTAATCATCCTGTGAACACTGTTTCTTTAGGGATCAGACTTAAGCCCAGTGTTCTTCTCATTCAGCATATATGTACTCCCTGAAGGTTGGCTGTTCTCATGTTAATGATAGTCCGTATGTGTCAATATTTATTCTTCCAGCCTCCAGCTATTCAGTAATACTTTGGGGCACCCATTTTATGCCAGTCACTCTTCAAAGATTGGGGAATACAGCAGTGAACAGAACAGACAAAATCCTCACCTTTATTCTAATTGCATTCTAGAAAGAGAGGGGAGGGAAAGACACAACATGAATGAACAAGTGGATGCATAAATCAATGAATGAAGAAATCTCAAACAGTAAAGGCCATGGAGAAAAGTACAGTGGAGTAAGAGGAAATAAAGAGTGTCAGAGGCAAGGAGAGGCTGCTGCCCTATGTAGGGTGACAGGGAAGTCTTACTGCTATGATGACATTCGAATAGAAGGCTGAGGAAATTTAGAGAGCAAGCTAAGCTTACATCTAAGGGCAGAGCATTCCTGGAAGAGAGAACAGCAAGTACAAAGATCCTGAAGCATGAGTATGATTAGAGTATTTGGCCAATTTAATGGAAGGACAGTTTTCTAGATTAATGTTTCATGCCATGACTTGCATAAACTTTCTAATTAATTATAATAATATGTAGATTACATTTTGGTTTTATGTAGACAAATTAGCTGAATATGTTTTTTATTTCTTCTAGTCTTTATATCTTTTATTTTTACTTCTTTTTTGGTTATTCAAAATAGAACCTCCAGTAGAGTGTTGTATGGAAGAACAATATTGAGAATCTTTATTTTGTTATTGATAGTAACATGAATGTTTTTAATATTTCACTATTCAGAATAATATAAGATGTAGGTTTTGGGTAGACTCAATCAAGTTAATGAAAATTTTTTGTCTATTCTTGGTTTGCTTAGTTGGTTGATTTTTTTTTTCTTAACATGCAAGGATAAACATTTTATCAAATGCTTTATTTTTTTGGCATCTAGTGAGATAATCATACATTTCCTTTTCCTTTACCCGTCAAAGTAGCGAATTACATTAATAGATTTTTCTAATAATTGCTTTAGATTTTGCATTTAATTTTTGATGGACCATAATTTTCCTTTCTCACACTGTCCTCTTCTGATTTTGATGCCAAGGCTGTATCAGTTTCATAAAGTTAGAACTGTTTGTGAAAGATTGGAATAATATGTTCCTTGAATGGTAGATCTCACCTGTTTTTCTTCATTGTTATTTAAAAAATATATTTATTTACCTTTTTTAATCAATCATATTTATTTCAAATATTTTCCATGCTTTAGGTTTTAGGCAAATTTTTATTATGAAGATTGTTAATGTTATTTTCACCTCAACAAATTTATCAGTCTTTTTTTCCCCTAATATTGCTCTGTGTAGCCCAGACATTTATTCATGAAAATAGGTCACCAATCTTTGAGAATGAAAGCCATGTGTATAGGGTTTTGTATAGGCTAAATATCTGCTTTACTTTTAAGCTGAGACAGTCTTGTCCACATGAAAACCCCTAACCCTTGCTAAAGAGATTTAGTATTTGTATCATATTTAAATTAATTATAATGTTATTTATTTAATCCATATGGAATTCAGTTGTTATTTGATATTTATTTATCCCGTGATAGATTTTAAAACTTTAAAATATTATTGTGCTGATTGTGCAATATTTCAATTAAAAATACACTGTAATTTACTTAATCACCTCCATTTTGAATACATGAAAGAGTGGTTAAATATGAATACACTTTTCTTTGGTTTTGCTGAACGTCGCTAAGTTGCTTTTCCAAAAGGATTTAGTTCCAACAAAAATAAAGGGTGCTAGTTTCACTATATAGATGAGGCATAAAATTCAGAAGATTGCATAATTGCCTTATTGTTCTTTGCTGATTTATCAGTCAGCATGAAATAGAATTATTTTTATTAATTTTTGTCTTATGTTTTATGAATTCCTTTCTCAATTTTTGATTTTTATGATTTTATTTTAAACACACAAAGGAACACACACTGTTAAATTATTATAGAGATAATTTTGAAATGAAACAAATCTTTCAGAGGTTAAAAGTCACAGCAAGGGGCTTCCCTGGTGGCACAGTGGTTGAGAGTCCGCCTGCCGATGTAGGGGACACGGGTTCGGGCCCCGGTCCGGGAAGATCCCACATGCCGCGGAGCGGCTGGGCCCGTGAGCCATGGCCGCTGAGCCTGCACGTCCGGAGCCTGTGCTCCGCAATGGGAGAGGCCACAACAGTGAGAGGCCCGCGTAATGCAAAAAATAAACAAACAAAAAAAACTCACACCAAGGTAAACCTTCATTTTTTCTGTTTTGTATTTTTCATCATAGATTTGTTTAAACTGTGCTGCACATGATTAATGTAGATTTACATGAATGAATAAAAGTTGATATAATTATGTCAAGTCCTGTGATTTGAGGTTCCAATCAAGGCTCCATGGAGTAAGAGATCTTATCTTATGTTAAATTTAAACAAATATTATCAAGCTTGGCCTGTAATTTTCAAGTGCCCTGAGACTCTTAGGACGACGGGCAATATAGCACTAGATTTTGTCTGCCAAATTGAATGGAGCATGTTTGGCAGGAATGTAGGGACAAATGACCTGAATCCTCACATCTTAATCCACTCTGACTGAAGAACACTCAAAATATGGGGAATGTGGAAGTATAGGAACAAGGTCTCATCAATCCAGTACAGCAAAATTCCATTGCATGTTGTTGTTAGTACTTCATTTCTTTAAAACATCTATACTTCAAGTGGAAAACTCACTCTAAGAGCTTTTATCTGTCACAGCACCTATTAAACAGAGAAGATATAAAAAGAATTTCATATGGATGCTTTTCTGGCAGTGAGACATGCAGCAGAATTACATCGATAGTGTATCCTAATGGAAAAACATGCTGATCCCAAAGGCCATGAATGAGGAGATGCAAATTGAAAATATGGAACCAGCAGTTGAGGCTAAGAAGATATTAGAGGCTACAAGTTAGTAAGGCTGTGCTGGGTAGTATTCTGAGTGTCTGGCTATTATGAAGTGGGTGTGAGGTTGGATCGGTTACCTTGAAAGGAGCAGAAGAGATAAAGCTGAGTTGTCAGGTGACCTTGGCTCATCCACTAACCATCAGTGTGGCCTCCAGCACATCATTCACCAGCTTCACTTTTAGCGATAACAGCATTGCCTGTTTACCCACAGGATCAAGTCACCTTAATATGATGAAAGAACTTTGACAGAGTTGGAGTGATTCATAAATGTAAGGAGGAGAAAGTACCCTTTACTTTTATGATATTAAAAATGAAAACACAGACAATTATTACAATTGTGGTTTTTATTTTTCTATTAATAATGGGAAACCAAATTTAAGAATACTAAATAAAATTTTAGATTTCATTTATGAACCCTAAAAGAATGGGCCTGTTGATTTATGCCTAACATGCCCATATATTTAATAACTTCTTTCTCATTCACTGCCTTTTCCTGTTGTGATGTGCAGGAGCATTACGATCTTTTGTTTGTTTTTTTTTGCGGTACGGAGGCCTCTCACTGTTGTGGCCTCTCCCGTTGCAGAGCACAGGCTCCGGACGCGCAGGCTCAGCGGCCATGGCTCACGGGCCCAGCCGCTCCGCGGCATGTGGGATCTTCCAAGACTGGGGCACGAACCCGTGTCCCCTGCATCAGACTCTCAACCACTGTGCCACCAGGGAAGCCCCGCATTACGATCTTTAAGACAAGCATTAACTTTTTCCTATTACAAAAGCTATATACCCTTATTACCTAAAGATTTTTAAAATATCAAAAGTACAAAAGGAAAAGCAAAATTCTCCCTAAATCCCACTATCCAGAGATATACATTGTCTTTCTCTCACCCAGATATACATGCTTTCTCTTTCTCTCTCTCTCAATATCTACAAAATTGGTAGTGTGCTTTATATTTTTTTACCAGTTGCAGGCTTTTCTGGAAATACTGCAGTTACTTCAAGGAAGTCTGCATGCTCCACGTGGAACTTTAACTTTTTAAGATGAGGTGAGGCTTCTCAGAACGCAATACTTCACTTACAATCATAACACAGCATCGTGGTGAAATAGAGGCCCAACTTCAAAAACAATATATTCCCAGAAAATTTTATAATGAAGGTATTAATAATTTTGTTTTCATTCTGAATATGATCTAAATCAGAAGTGCTACCTTCACTAATGTCTATAAGCTCCTTGATGTTTGATTTTATCTTGCCAGATTGTTCTTTGCCTGCTTTATTTTCATGAGTGATGATGGGGTTTTTAATCTGTCATGTTCATCCATCTATTCAGCAAACTGCTACTTAATACCTAGAATGTGTGTAGTATTATATAGCCAGGAGAAGAAAAGAGGACTAAAATTTTATTTGGTGTGAAGAGTAAAATCTGCCTAAGGAATAGGCTGGTATTCATAAGTTTGAGAAGAAAATGAACTACAAAAACCATCACAGTATAACAGGGTGAAAAAGATTTTGTTTTTTAAAGACCCAAAATACAACAACCATGGCTAATTAAAGTTTTTATATTTATATATTAGTAATCACATGAGGGAAAAATTAAAGGTAAAAAGGCTTCATTAAGAAGAATGAAATAATGCCATTTGCAGCAACATGGATGGACTTGGAGATTATCATATTAAGTGAAGTAAGTCAGACAGAGAAAGACAAATATCATATGATACCGCTTATATGCAGAATCTTAAAAAAATGATACAAATGAACTCATTTACAAAACAGAAACAGACTCACAGACTTAGAGAACTTACTTAATGAATACCGGGGGGGGGGAAGGAGGGGGGAGGGATAGTTTGGGAGTTTGGGATTGACATGTACACACTGCTATATTTAAAATAGATAACCAACAAGGACGTACTGGGTAGCACAGGGACCTCTACTCAAAAAGAATTTGAAAAGAATAGATACATGTATTTGTATAACTGAATCACTTTGCTATACACCTGAAACTAACACAACACTGTTAATCAACTATACTCCAATATAAAATAAAAATTTAAAAAAAGAAGAAAAAGAAGAATTAGGAAGTTAACGCAAATGAGAATAACAGTATGATCCATCACTGTCACACAATGTGTTATGTTGGTAAGTATCAAGGAAAGGCAAGGACACAAAAACAGTCTTTCAGGATAAAAACATAGCTCTAAAACTAAGGAGTGCTATGGAAATAACTTGTTTCACAAAACTTCTCTTCTGAGATTGCATAAAAATAACTGAACTAATGCTTGGAAAAATTCGAGGATATGACAGTGTGAAACTAATGAAAAAAGACAGGTGCTAAGTCATGTCAGCCTCATAGCTGGACTTTCTCGGCACAAGTAAAGTGATAGGCACTTAGTCCTCTGAATGGAATGATGGCTTTCCTCTGTCCACAGATAAGGAAAATATTACCTAGATTTTTGACTGGGGGCTGGGAAATACACATGTGAAGGGAAAGAATCATGTTTTTTTTTTTTTTTCTTTCCTCCATTGAGTTTCTTTAGCTGTGAACTTGAATCTTGAGCTACAACAATGAAAGACTTCAGCAATTTACAAGTTCTGTAGCAACCAGCTAAGAGACTTCTTAACTTCCACTTTAGTGTGTCAAAAATATTTACCAGGATAGGTGGAGTGGCAACATGCTACTAGAAGAAGAAAACTTTGGGGATTAATTCCTTATCTCTCATGCCTCAGATAAAATATACAGAAAAAGCTAAGTCCCAGGGAAAATCAAAACAGACTCTGACTACAGCACTAGTTATAGAATGAAAAATGACTTTCCCCAGCTCTTGACTTTTTGGATCAGATTTGTAAAGAATGGAATGTATCAGCATTATAGTGATCCCAAGATATTATTTTTGTCATTTTGCTATAGAATTAAGTAAAGAAGAAATCCAAAGAAGTATATCATGGTGATTCATAAATTTTTGTTTACTTTTTCTTGGTAATATTTCATCTGAATTAGGTGACCTGTAAAAGATGCATTTGTACCAGGTAAAAATGGATAAATTTCATGGAAACTTGTGATGTTTACGGTGCCTTACAAAACCTCTGCTAATATGGTGGTGTGCAAAACTGTAATCTAATGAAATTAAAGGAAAATAATATAAAGTGGATAACTATTATTTTTAAGTTCATGCCAGATGTTTAAACTAATACTAATGTATTTTAAAAGGCCTCAAATATGCACCAGGTGGCAGTCTTTTCCTTAAGTGTGGTCAAAACAAATGATCTGCTTTACCTCATCTTTATTAAAAGAAATGTGACTTATGGCAGGAGATGTTTTGCTTTTTTTCTCATAATGTTGCATTTAAATGACCTGTCTCTTCTGAACACATACTCCCTAAATTATCCTTAAGGGAACCTGTTTATTCTTCCTTGAGATCATCTCTGATCATCTTCTTTTATCATGATTTTTCTTTTTCTTTCTCTGTATTCAGAATGAAACTACATTGTATCAGATGATTTTCAACATGTTTAGATTATATGTATTTAGACTTCACTGTAGTCTTAGAAGCCTGGTCAATTTCCACTCTCCTAACTTCTCCACATGTCTGAGGTCACAGACAAGTTTCCTGGCTCCATCCAACCTCTCATCTATTCACAATCCTCCTGACCATTATGCAGATATTTGAGATGCCTTGCCTTTGAGATTTCATCACCAGAATTCAGCAAGTTTGCCTCCTGTGGTCTACATCAGTGTATTTGAAATCTAATCACTGACAACTTAAAATCGTGATACAAATGTCAATATTTAGACATTGATCAAATTAGCATAGTTGGTTCTGAAATGAATGAATGATGATAATGATAATAATAACAACAACACAAAATCAAATGTAAATACACCAGGCATTCACTTTACATGAAGTATTTCAAATTTCTAATTCTCATCAGAACTGTGAGAAATAGCCATTACCGTTTTCTGTTTTGAGTTAAATAATCACCACTGGGTCACGCAAATAGTAAGGGGTGGAGCTAAGACTTGGATTCCTATCTGTCTGATTCCAAACCTGATTTTTTTCCACCAGGAAACATTTCCTGTTACCCAAAACTAGACCTTGAAACATTTATTTATATCCGTATGCTTTCCTTGTTCTACAAAATGTTTAAGGCTGGAATTAAAGTAATGTTTATGGTAAATTTTTCTATTTGATTCTAGACAAAAAAAGTGAATTTTAATCTTGGCTCAAGAATGAATAATCTCAGTAATCTTTGGCAAGTTTCCTGAACTTCTCTAAACTTCACTTTCTTCATATCTCTAAGGTAATGGTTCCGGGAGTCTGTGTGTGTGTGGGGGGGGTTGCGTGGGTAGGGAAGCAGGAGGAGGGGGGAATGGGGAGAGGGATGTAGGGTCAGTATGATATCAAACTGCTCTCTGATTTCACAAAGTTAAACTTGATTTTTTGCTTTTAAGTTGAGAGAACAGGCAGTGTAGACTTGGGTTAGGAGAACATGGTATAGTAAAGTAAAAGTCATCCAAAATAGGTGCTAGAACATATGATTTAATGAACACTACCTACAAGTCAAACATTAAGTTTAGGCTGAAAAGCACTAAATAGAATATACTTGAAATGTCTTTCCTAAAGCTGGTAATTTAAGGCTCGACCAAAAGAATCAAAGGCTCCTCAGATGTTATAAAAGATTATGGGCTCTGATACTCTAGGATAAAGTATGCAAGAGAAGTATGTTTAGCAACATTTAATATATATTTAATTTACCAAATAAATTTTTTTAAATTTTAAGCATTTCATTGATAAAGCTAATAGTTATATGTGTGCAAAGCAAATATATTTCATACCGATTCCATTTAGGGTGAAGTATATGCTTTATATATATTATTCTGTACAAAAATTCTTCTAATATGTCAACATATTATACTTTCCCAAATCTACTGAATATTTTTTATACACTTCTACATTACTTCAATCCTCACTTTCTTGTGTTTCAGATATTAAAGCAATAAAAACTTTACTCACTTTATATCTAATCAGAGCAGAAGTAAATATAATAGGTTGAAAGGACATTTTAAAAACAGTTTTGAGATATTCTAATCATAATATGTATTTTTAAATTCCTAATTATATTAACACCTTATCTATTCAATGAATTATAATTGTTGAATGACATCATTTTTCCTTAATGATTAATTTTTAAATTATTACAATTAATGAAGTTCAATTGATACACTGCTTACTAAGACATCAAGTTATTATTTTTAGATTTAATCACAACATTTATAATGGATTGGGGGGTATTTAATAAAAATGACCCCTGAAAATCTTTTCACCAAAGCTCACATTTGAAAGGCTAGTTTCCATCTCTCTTATTCTAACATAAACTCACTCTTCACACCAGCAGTAACACTTCACAATACATTTGCTTTGAGGAATTTTTAGCCTCTTCAATGCACATATGTATTTTTAATTAAACTGAATTGAATACGTGTAAAATACTCAAATGACCTCAAGGTGGAGGGATTTGCATTTACTGAGCTCTTTTGATGTCAGTCACATGAGTGTGTTAACTATCCAATCTTTAAAACAACTTAGCAAGCAGGGACTCTCATCCCCCTCTTATTTATGAGAAAGTTGAGGCTAAAAAGGCTCAAATAATTTGCCTGAGATTATAAAATAGGATTTATAGCCACATCTTTCTCTCTCGACTCTTTTCACTATATCTCACTCCTTCCCTGTCCACAAACAGAGAATAAGGGCCCTGTCTTGTATTCTCTTATTGTGGCATGGAAATGCCTCAATGCATGGAGCTCTAATGCTTGAGATTGTTTTTTGTACTTTTTTTCACTTGAGTTTCAAAAGGAGCTAAAAGCTTTTTGCTCTTGTCAGTTCCAAACATATTTAATGATGATGATGATTACTTTTACGTTCATAATAAGTGTGATATGCTGAGAGGAAAGAACATGGTTCAGGAGAATTACTTGTCTATAATTTGCTGGTCTTCAAGAAGAAGAAAATGTCAGTGTGTATTATTTTATGAGTCAGAATGACCTGTTATCTTAATCCACTTCATCATATTAACAGTGTAACATAGTCCGTCTTTTAAAAATTCTTCCATTTAGGGCAGAATTATTCAGATCTCTCATGATTGCCAACTGACTAAAGGCAATCTAGGCTCTATGTTGTAATAGCATTTAAATTCCCTGATGTGGAATAATAAGACTCAATTGAACTTTTAGACTTTCAAAGTACTTTTAAATAAAAATTTCTTTATATTGATTTCTACTTTACATTATAAAGATCATATTTGGGGATAATTTTCAGCTTTTTCATATTAATGGTGGATTTAGACAATATTATAAGCATCTTTCCTATTGATATTTTACATCCAGATATAAAGAAAGTATAATTGATGATTTATCTAGCTATGTCTCACAATAGGATAAGTATTTTTGGGGGAGAACATTTTTAATACTTTACTATAATTCTCTCCTGCTCTTGCTTTTACTCTCATACTCTCTGAATTTTGATAGTAACCAAGATTATGGTTATTATACATTTATTTAGTTTCACTTACTGCCAATATCCAGGATGTAACAAAAGCAAGTAGAAAAGGGTAACCTCAAGTGTTTAACTACTGAGGAAGCTGAAATGTTTTCATTCTGCAAGGGGCAGCTCTAAAGACTAGAACAGATAGGCTGTCTTAGCATATACGACATTTAATAGGGACCATATGAAGTTCATGGGACTGCAGAAGGTAAATTACTTGTTCTGAAGTCCAGTGAGGAAAATCAGATGAATGTAAGAGATAAAAGTAAACTTCATCTCTGCCCACTAGCCAGGGATATATTTATTAGCACCCATATCAACTAAAAGCTGCCCTTTATTTTTAGTCAGCAGGGTATATTTCGATTTGGATATATATTTGCATTAACCTGCTAATGCCAATCTCCTATTTCACCCTTTGATTTCCTGATCACACGATAGGTACTGTTTCTAAAGTCACAAATTTCATTAGAACATATACAGAAATTAGTTTTTAAATCCCCTATGTGCACTGAGATGGAAAGAAAAAGGGTAAACAGTTAAATTCTCCTTTGCTCGCCCTGAACAGGGTTTCTATTTCCAGTAAGTGCATTTTTCAAATGAAAATGAAGTCATGCACTCAAAAAGGTAAATTGCCAGTGCTGAACTTTTTTTCAGTGTATATTGTAGTATTCATATATTTGTTTGTCAATAGGAAGGCAGAGAATATGGCATAAAGCAGTAATAACAGTATATTATGTTATTACATGTCACCTTATAAAACACTTTTACAGAATTTTAACACCACCAGACATTAAGAAGCAAGTAAATTAATTCTATGATTCCAATTAATAGCCAAGAAAACCAAGGCTCAGAATGATTTTCAGAGGCTTGTCCTGTTAACAAGTGTGGAACAAACAGGACTAGAAGTCAGCATTTCTGTTACTCAACTCTGCTCTTCCCTGGCATTTCATAGCTTCTAATGACTTCTAATGACTTAGTATCTATTGAGCCACTAAATTATAAATGGCATCATAATGTTCAAGACAGAGACACAGCCTAAATATGTACCTCTAGAGGCTCTTTTAAATGTATATAACCCATATCTTAAATTAGCATTATTAACTAATCAGCTAGAGCCAGGCAGTGTGGTGGTTATCTTCTGACTCTTGAGTTCCAGCACTGGTATTTCCTGGTTTTGTGATCTGGGACGTGTCACTTACACCTTTTTGTACTTTCATTTCCCCATCTATAAATGGGGAGAACAAAAGCACCAACCTTCACAGGATAATGTGAAGATTAAATGAGATAATGCAAACAAAATTCATATCACAATTATTGGCATGGTGACAAGCTCAATGAACGTTCATCATTCAGACTATCTCCAGGTTGGTTGCTAGCTATTAATTTATAGATTATTTTGGTTAGGTTAAACCCTAAAGGCCACTGGGTCCATGGTTCCTTGCCCTCTTTTGTAAAATGAAGTGACTGGATTAGATGGTCTCCAAGATTTCCAAGATCCCTCAAAATTTTTAAATCTGGTACTCTTTTTAGCAGAGCTTTCAAACCAAAAATTTCTTCAATTGAAATACTCTAGGATCTTAACTGTTGAGCTGATAAATAATGTTTAGCAAAGTATTTTTCCCGAAGAAGGGAAAATGTAATAAATATATTAGTGAAGCTGGGAAATTCTCATACATTAAATATCACTTAATCATTCATATTTAAGCTAATTATTTGAAATCTTCTTAAAGTAAGGTTAGCATGGTAGAGTCCAGCACACCTAACACAAGGTAGACAACTATAGGTATTCTGTAACTGTCAACATCTTCTAAGTCACTGGTTCTTAAAGTGTTGTCTCTAGACCGGAAGCATTAGTATTGAATATCACCTGGGTACTTGTCAGAAACACAAGTTCCAGTGACCCATTCCAGACCCACTGTATCAGAGACTCTTGGGGTGGGATCGAGCAAACTATGTTTTAACAAGTCCTCCCAGAAATTTTGATGATACTGAAGACTTAGTATACGGTCTGAGTGAAGAGTGAAAAAGAAAGTTCTGTTTCTGCTAAACATTTACCGAAGCAGCTAAAAGTGAAATTGAATCTGGCCTTAGAAGATATCAAAGAGAAAGTCTGCTAGAAATAATTAGAAGTCAAGTAACCAATCAACTGACTGAGAAAAGGGGCTAAGAAGCCACTGTTGGTTATCCCCTGGAGAGAAATAAGGTACTAAGAAGGTTAAAGAAAAGTTTAATAAATCATCAGAGAGTATCAGAGTAATGATTCTAGCAAGAGAGCAGCCCCAGTAAGAATACATAATGTTCCATCTTCCTGCCTAGTGTGGAGAACTACAAGTTCTCCGTGCTGTCTACTACATGAAAGAAATAAAGTATTACTCTTTCTATTTTTTTATAATACAAATGAAAATAAAACACTAAGAACTCAAAACTCTGGTTTATGAAGAAGTACATTAAATAGGGAAGGAAATACTTAATGATCTATGCCCATCTATTTATCTGGCAAAACCTAAATATCTTCATTAGATGCTGCACTGAGAAAAGTTTTTAACATACTAGCAATCATATTCACTTAAACAAGATATGATGGAAAGGATAGACAATCAATGTCAGGGTGATAGGAAGACAGGTGATTTTATGTGTTTCAGTGTCTTCCCTATCATCTGTATATCAATCCCAGACCCCTTTCTTAAGTCCAAAATTCCTAATTATCTCCTAGATGTTAATGTCAATAAATCGAAAACTGAGTATATCCAAGCAGGTCTCATAAACCCTACTTATAATCTCTATCTCAGTTAATGGAATTAACTTTCCCCAGTTACAAACCTTAAAACATAATATTTTGTATTTACCAAGTCCAGTCAATATAATTTCATAATTACCCAAGGATTTATTTCTCTTTTATCTTTTCCATTGTGATCATCTTTATTCATATTCCCATGATATTTTTCCTGTTTCTCTTCACAACTAGACTCTAGGAAACAGGAATAATGTCTTCTCCCCAGTGCCCGGGCTAAGGCCTGACACAATAAGCATATGCAAATTGTAAATTGTTCCCTGGTGAATGTACTGGAAGGGTAAACAGATTAATCTGAATTCTCAATCCCCCATGAATTCAGGAGGCCATCACACATTGCATCTTTTTTCAGGAGAAAGAAATCAATTTGTGACAAATTTGTAAAAGAAGACTGTGTTTCCTGATCCACGTCTGTCACATTTTAAATTCTAAGTAAGTGTTCTAATGATCAGATTTGTATGTGTTTTTTTTTTTTTTTTTTTTTTTTTTGCTGTACGCGGGCCTCTCACTGCTGTGGCCTCTCCCGCTGCGGAGCACAGGCTCCGGACACACAGGCTCCGCGGCCATGGCTCGCGGGCCCAGCCGCTCCGCGGCATGTGGGATCTTCCGGGATAGGGGCACGAACCCGTGTCCCCTGCATCGGCAGGCGGACTCTCAACCACTGCGCCACCAGGGAAGCCCTGTATGTGTTTTTATATTAGATCCTCTTCCTTGACTCATCTTAAGACAAGTTATGTTTATCTTGTCCTCTTGGATATTAGTGTTCCCAGGTTTTAACACTCAGCTTCAGTGACCTCAACAAAATTAATGGTAGTGTGTTCCAGGGTCTTTGGGGGAAGCCCATGAGACTGGAAATTAGGCAAAAATAGTAAACACAAAATGGCTTTCAATGATCACAAGAATCATCTAAGGAATTACAATTTATGAGAGAAAAAATTCCTGTCAAGAATTTATTTGTTACCTACCAGACACTGGCTTATGGAAACTGTTATTCCAAACAAGGTTGGCCATACTTAGGAGATGCATTATCTATGTAGATCACAGATAAACAGCCAAGGTCTCATGGGGTTTGTTTGCCTTTCCTCCCCGCAACAAGCCCTGAGGACTTCTTTTATGTGCTATACTGTATACATTTCATGATGTAACAACCTCACTTTTATTGTACAAGATACCAGACACTGGTAGACTGGAGTTGCTCTTTCCAAATTAGAAAGTTCAAACCAAAAGATGCAATGTTTTGTTGATTCTCAGTGCCTTCGCTGAAGAGGAATTCTAGAATGTGCAAATAGAAAAGGAAAATTCTTGGCTTACAACTGATACAAGAGAAATCTTCCAGAAACACATGGCCTCGGATATTTCAGACTCCAGGCAGATTGCAAACCTTTACTGCCTGTTATAAATAATCAGGGTTCAGATCAAGTGCCGCTAAGAAGCCAGGACCCACTTGTCAGACTAGAGTTTAGCTCAGAAGTTGAACATCTTCCAACAAACAATCTCATAATAGCAGATATTTTCTCCAGACACCAAATTACTTTGGCCAGCACAAATGTCATTGACTAAAGAGACATGGAAATGTTTGGTCATTGTTCTCTAGACAATAGAATTAAGAAGGTTATACAGTAATAAACAGGGAAAACACAATCGCAATTTTGTTCTATTGACTTGTTGCAACCTCAAATGATCTAGGCCCACAGTCCCAACATCTGTCTTATGGTTGCCCTTATAGATATGAAGCAACAGGGTGTACGATATAAGATCATTGTTATTAGGAAATGTAAATACTTTAGGGGTATGATTGTGGAAGGAGTTTCAAAATCACGAGGTGCCTGGGAAAGTAGAGCCTGAACTTACACAGATAAAAACACACTCTTACTCATTCCTGTCTATGTGTCCTGTGTTCCTCTAGTGGTGGAAAACTGCGATATAACATGACATATTCCTTCAGGTATTACCATTACCTATCCACCTCTGTCAAGGTTAGTACAAGTTTGAAAGGATACATGAAAGAAGCAAATCCTTCTATCAGGAAAATTTTACCAATATGATGGGAAGGTATCCCAAACAACTGGATATGAGAACAAAAAACTAGTAAAGCAACAAGCAAAGAACTATTGTCATTGCGGAGTGTTGTTTTTATCAAAGTTTGGGCTCAGGTAAGGGAAAGGGGTGTATGGTGGTGAGACATAAGAATGGGCCATAGAACACAAACTTCTGGGGAGACTTTTTCAGGAGACACCCAGCCATGAAGTTCTCCTAATCATGGTGGGGATTCTGATCAAAGTCCTCCAGTAAAGCAAAGATAATAGTAGCTACAGCAGAGCTTGCTTTAAAGGAATGTAACGTCTCTAAGAGTCCATCATTTGCAGAAATTGTTTGTGCCTTATCAAATAGAACAGAAATTGCTAGAGCTGTAATAACACACATTTTTATAAGATTTTACTTTAAAGGACAGATTTGAGCCACTGAAGTACATGCAATGTCTTTGCAATTAGTCAGTGAGACTTGATGCAGGGAAGTGAAGAGTTCAGTGTGAAAGGATAAAGGATCAGAGAGACGATTCAGATACAGGGCAGTAAAAAAGGGAAAGATCTAGACAGACAAGTGGGAAAAATAGAAAATAAGGAAAAAATAGATTCCTTATTCGTTTCTGTCAACGATTTCTCCACTTCCTTAGTGGTAAAAAAAATAGGGAGATAGGAATAAAAAATAGGAATAAAACCACATTGTATTTATAATTGTGTGCCATTTTGGTTTATTTTCTACCCGTGATGTTAAGATACAGCTACATTTTGCCATTAGTAAATTTGACATAGTTAAGCGTACAGTCAGAGTTCAGTTATTTATTAGTAATCTTTTTTTTTCCTGCTTATAAACAATTTAAGTCTCAATTTAAAAGAATCTATTGGAGTTTGCTAAAGAACAATATCAGAATTATATGTACAACTCACTTCTGCAATAACATGCAGAATTCCAGAACAGGCAAGCAGGTTAAAAAGGAAACTAGCAAAAGAATTCAGCCTGTCACTGTAGAACGTCAGAAAGTGACGCACGAGAGGAGAAACACCCACACGTACACAGTAGCCCCCTGAAAACATTATTGACCATTAGATAGAAATGTTTCCAATGTATGGGAAGCCACCATAGGCTACTTTGTTTTGCGTTGGTTTTCACTAAAGTCTGATTAGCCAGGGTAGGAGGTGCAGGTGGCGGTGACTTTTGGAGAGTGTAAAATGTGTACTTAGCAGTGGTTTTGTGTCATAATCGTTCTGATTTCAAGGCTAACATTTCTTAAAATTTGGGGAGGATAAGACCATCCATAGAAACCTTCTGCAAGTAAAATAAACTAAAGGCAGTATTTTTGCACATACCTGTTTTTCTCCACTGGGCTTCTTGTGGTTCAGTAACAGCTCTACAGCTCCGACAACTTCTTTCCTGATGGCGTGTAATAGAGCATCTCCAACATAGACGTTACAGCTTAAGAGTAGTTCTATGAGCTCCAAGTTCTCATTTTCGATTGCAATGAGGAGAGCAGTCCTTCCAAGTGGATCGACGCAATTAATATTGATTTTAAAATAAATTTCAGCTTCCTCTAGGGATTTCTTGACACTTGCATAATCTCCCTTTTCCACAGCGTTCAAGTAGGCTTTCTCGGATGGTGAGAGCTCTGATTCTGCTCGGACTATCCTGAGAGGGATGCGGTCTCTGTAGGGGGCATTAACATTTCTTTTGTAATAGAACTGAGCCATGTTTCATGCCATGCTATTTCTTGGTCTCTGAAAGTGCAAACAAAAACCAACACACACAAGGATTAGTATTAGCACACTTTTGAATGATTATGCATCGCATTTAACAACTCACAATGGGGCCAATAACAACGATGGAACCGTAATTATTAAGTGAGAAGTTACGTTCCCTTTAAACAATGGAAATAGGCAATAATTATTCAGTTATCTAGAAACACGGGTTTCAAAGTTCTTATTTAAGGAGAAAGAGAGGCCAGTATTTGGCAAGTTACTTATAAAAGTTACTTTAAAAGTGACGTCTGTCAGAGGTTGCACCTGTAAGTTTTAAAATTATTTACAAAATTTATCATAAATATATATTGTTTTTAACGGAGAACCTTTAAAGTCAAAGGCTGTATCTCTGGGGTCCCCAAACTGGACCAGGGATTTTCAAGAATGTCAGTCACTGTCAGTTTTGCTCATCATGGAGATGCTGTTGAGATAACGGAATATCAGTATCTGGGCAAAATGTTTTTCACTTTCATTTCTAGTTTTAATGTTTGTAAGAACTGACATTATAGTTACTGTGAGTTACTGATATTAATGTCAATAAAATATCATACTGAGCCCGATGAGCATAATTTTATTTTTTTTCCTCTTGTAAGTAAATTCATTGAGGAAGAAAGAATGTGTACCAGTGGTATTAATTATCAAGATGAGTCTAGGCAATTTAATTTCCAATGGAAGCATTTAGAAAAGGATTAAATATATGGTTTATTATGAAAATGCTATTTTCTTAATTCTCTTACCTCCATATCATGAAACAATAAACCACAAGGCAGGAATACATTTATTGTAAAATGTAATATTATTTTGAAGTTACAGTAAATATACAGTTGAAGATGATGAAATTATTTCAAATAAATAAGAGATTATCGTCTTAAAATAGATGAATAAAAAAGTCCGATGTCGCTAGAAGTTATACTGATTTGGTAATCATCTTAGAGGTACAAAGTTACTGAAAAATGTATTCTGTTTTGAATATAATTTCTTTACTGATGTTAGGTCCTGATTTCATACTTATGGTCTGAACTATTTTATTATTCTATGTCATTTATATTCAACCCACATGTTTATTTACATACATTCACTACATCAAATTAAAATGAATGGGGCATTCTAAGTACCTGAACATGCATATGCATCTTAATTGATCTTTTTAGACCTAATCATTTTATAAGTAACTTAACCAGATTTGAATAATGCTTTAACTATAGCTTGAACATGCATTGCATTAACAAATGTGATTATATTTAATGTAATATTTTCAATTGGGGAAAGTATTCATTGTTTGCATGCTACCTCAATTTAACAGTAATTTCAGTTATCAAATAGTTAAGTTTAATTTTTTGATGTCCAGATTATGCATCATGATTTCTCAAATATCTAGGTTCAGGATCTAATACACAAAACTGCAATTCCATAATTTCTTCCTTTCTGGCATATTTGATTCAGCACTTTATTAAGGCCTCTTCATAGACTAAGCAAAAAGTGGTAATCCTATAATCCAGAATATTTTTCTCAAATATTTCACATTTCGTTAGTCTTGGTGTTTTAAACATATAATGACCAACTATACAGCATGATATAAATTTATTTTTATAATTGCAGACAAAGTGTGTTATGAGTTCTTTAAATAACAATATTACCTTTTTAGAGGAACATAAAAATTAATACTGGTGTTCAAATATATTAATTTTAGACATGCAAATTTCTTACTTGAAGCTTGATTATAATTTCAGTATTTAGACAATGCATTAACTGACTAGAATAATGGGAACAAAATGATATTATCAGACAACAAAGACAATTTAATAGTCCTCCAGTATAACCAAAACTTCAATAATCAACATCATTATTATGTTACATATCTCTTTTTCATTTTCTGATCCCAAATGCCCCATATATGCATCAGTGGTAACATTAAAATGTTTGCCTTAGGAAGGCAACTGTCCCCCACTTCCCCAGCACTACTTTTCTATCCATGTCAGCATCCATGAAAGTGTGTGGGATCAAAGTTGTGGTTTTCACATGGCAATTTTATCCAGACTATAGTCGAAATCTTCATAATGATAATAACCACCATTTATATTCTATTTCAGCAGTATACATTCTCTATTACCTCACTTTATCCTTACCCATGGCTCTTGGAAAAATACATTGATTTTCATTTTCTAGAGTTGAATCCAAGGTTTTCCACCAACAATATTTTTGCTTAAGACTAGTGTTTCATTGTAGCCTACCCAAAATACAGGTTACAATGAAAGTATGAACATACATATACATACACAGAATCAGAAATTCATGTAAATTATGGCTCAGTCAGGATTAGGAATCAGCTTAGAGGATGGAAAAACTGTATTTCATTTTATTTCATTTACTTTGTTTTATTGATGATGGTATCATATAAAATATTAGACAGTACACAGCATTTGACTTCTCATTTTCAGAGTACAAGATGTTGGTGACAATGAAGGGATAGGAGGACAACATAGCAGATACTGGAGAATTTGTGCGAGAGGAGGGGACAGATAATGAAAAGTGAGACTTACTAAAATCTATTTCAGTTAATCCAGATAGCTACCATAAATGTAAACTACATAAGTTTCAAAAAGAGTAATATGACACTGAGAGAAAGATATATTCTACTCAACGTTGTGTTTCAGATGTGAATTGGGCATGAGACTTTCCATTAGATAACCTGTCTCTCCATCTATAAAGTGAGGAGAAACAACAACGATGAAGGAATGGGTGAGGAGAATCAAAGAGTTAGTGCTGAGAAAGACCTGTTGTCTGCTGTCCTCTTTTAACATCTTGAATTTGATTTAAAAAAAAACAAACGACACAAGAATTCATGCTTGGAAGGCTATGTGGATTTGAAATATACTTAAAATGTAAATACATAAAGTAAATAAAGTTTAAATATTTACAGTGGAATAGTAAAACAGAGAAAGCGAGAGGGGGGGAAGAGAAAGAAGGAAGGTGGAGCAACTCTGATTGATGACTAAAAACTTAAGAAAGTCAGGAAGAGTATATAATTTTTCAGTACATCCACTTGTCCTTCTGGATTACCTGATGGAGTGATACTAACAGAAGGACAAAAATCAAGTTTAACAATTGAAAACTGTGATACACGAATGTAATTGCAAGGAGAAGCTGCTGATAAGGCCAACGGCTCCTGAGCTGACACTCTTATTAGCAACAACGGAATTGCTACTGGATAGAAAGTCTGTAAAAAAACAGGATTCTCACTGAAGCAAATATCTTGACCTCAAATGTGGAAATAAAACCCTGTTTCTGACCCTGCACTTTCAGAATAAACTTTCTGGAGGAAAAATATATTTTTCCCCATAAATTACAGAGTTGAACAGATCCTTTGATTTCAATGCCCCCTTTATGACACATAAGCCAGAAGTAAAATGGCTGCTTCATCAAGTTATGTTTCAAAGACTTGGAAGAGCTATGGGATGTGATGAAGAAAAACTCAAATACTGTGACATGAATTCATAATTAACCCAACATTTATTTTCCCTAAATATGTTTGGGACTTAAGAAACAAAACTGTGGGAGAGCTTCACCTTGACATCAATCCCAAGAGAAATTAAAAAAAAATTGTCCGTAGATATGAAAACCACAATCATCTAAACAACATGAAGATATACAGGAAAACAAAAGTTCCAGATTTTATAGGGTCTGAAGGCATATTCCCTAAAGGATAAATTTAGCTGTGTGGTGCAAAGAACAGTGAACTTGAATTCCGAAGAACACAAAGGAAAGAAAATAGAAATCTCCACTCTTGAGTATACATTACTAAAAGTAAAATAAAATTTCCCCAAACAACATTGTTTTTTCGTTTTGCTTTTTATTCCCTAACTACCAAAAGATACATTTCATACACGTGTGATTTTATGACACGGTGAGAAATAAAGACTCTCATTTTTTGTTAGAATACTATGGCACATATCTAAGTTGTATTTGTATTTTTTTCTGAAATCTGATATAAAATAACAGTTTCTCAGATAACTTATTCACACTCAATCCAATTCAGATTTTTTTCTTGCTATTGGTATAGTATATTATCTCAATAACCTTTGATATAATGCATACTCCACCTAAAAGCATAATGCTCTCACTTTAGCTATCATTCCTAACTCCAGGCCTTTTTCCTCATCATCTTTCACATGGCTACACCAATATCCATCTAATAATCTCACCGATGTTATCCTTGCATCCTCACTGTTTAGTCTCCACAATGCCACATGCCTAATATTTCTAAAATGTAAAGCTGATTCAATCACTCTCTCACTTTTAATCCTTAAATGACTGAGAACCATTCACAGGAAAAACACTAACCTATTATGGAATATGGGACCTCCATGACCTGGCTTCTAAATGCCTTCTTTGACATATCTACCAAGACAGTCCCTGGAAAACCTTATTTTACACTGACAAGAATCCCAAACCACTTGGCCACTACAGTTTTAAGCATTTTCTCACACTGTTCTTTACAAGAGGAAAACTGTTCCTCCCCTGAGTCTCTGGCAACTCTTACCAAGTTTTAAAACCTTCTGTGAAGTACCATATCCTCTGAGGACTTTTCTTCTCTTCCTCTTAAGGCAGAGTTAATGGCCTTTTTTTATGCATCTTCATAAACGCTGTGGACCTCTTAGCTTTAGAACATTTTTTTTACTGTATAAAAGATTGTGACTTATACAATATTGCATCCCCAATGCTAAGCAGGTAGTTAGTGCCCTAAATTTGTTGATGAATCAATGAATTAATAACTATACTTTCAGAGTTATTCCTCTGTCATTTTGGGTAAAGGAATAAAATTAATAGGGTAAAACTGCTTCAATCACGTGCCGAAAAATGGTTTAGCGTTTGTAGGCCCGTTGAAGGCAATAATGCATAACTGGACATCCAGTCAACAGTCACAAAGATACTGAATACCCTGGGGGAAAATGCTTTCATTTTTTACCTATTTTTCTTCTCTAACTATCTTACCCCCAAGCTTTTTTCGCCCATACAAATAATTATAACTGTAATGTGTAAATCAACACATCTACAGCTCTCAGCTCTGGAATACACTTCCTGTCACTACTGCCTAAATCATCAGAAAGGCATAAGATTTTGGTCAGTTGGCTGATACTTCCAGGGAAATGTAAGCACAGAGGAAAAAAGTACAAGACAGCCAAGGCTAAAAATTGAATATCTTATAATGGGAGAAACAGAGTTAATATACCTGTTAACAGGAGACTAAAGTACGTGTATAAATATCTACAAAATTATAAAGGGAACATGAGAAAATCTGAGGAATAAGAGATCATCAAGAATAAGTAATTGGAGATACTGGTAGAATGACCATGGAATGAATCAGTAGTTCAGATCGTGAAATTCTCCCAGTTAGGAAAAAGTAAAAGTGAAGAGAAAAAGAGGATGGATGTATAAGAGCCAAAATCTATAAAATAGCAATTGAATGAAGAAAAACTAAAATAATGGAGCACAGGACATATTTTTAGTATTAATGACCAAGAATTTTCATAATTATGAAAGATATAAGACCTCCCATGGAAAGAATCCATAGTACCACATAAGATATATAAGAATAACTCCTGGGCTTCCCTGGTGGCGCTGTGGTTGAGAGTCCACCTGCCAATGCAGGGGACACAGGTTCGTGCCCCGGTCCGGGAAGATCCCACATGCCGTGGAGCAGCTAGGCCCATGAGCCATGGCTGCTGAGCCTGCGTGTCCAGAGCCTGTGCTCCGCAACGGGAGAGGCCACAGCAGTGAGAGGTCCGCGTACCGCAAACAAAAAAAAAAAAAAAAAGAATAACTCCTTCATAGATTAAAAAAATTTATAAAGGAGGAGAAAAAAATATCCCCTATGAGAATATCCCCTACCACATACATCATAAGGAATAGCTGTGACAACATTAGTTTTTGTTCTAGAAAAACTTTGCCCAGGGAAGATAAGACTGTAAGCCAATAAACAACTCAGGATTTCACTATTCTCATCAAGAAATTCCTGCATGTAAGTTTATCTGAGATAACATCCTGCTCACCTGGGCAAACAGCTTCCTTCTCAAACACTTTACTTATCAAGACTCTCTCCAGAACCTTCACTTGGCCAAATCTACAAATCCTAAATTAGTATGTCACAAACATTGCCCAATCTCAATCATTCTCCTACCTTGAAATATCCACCTTAAACTCCTTGTACCCAGGGCAGAAAACCCTACAAATATTCTCCCCAGCTGGCCCCTTTGGTGGCACTACACAGCTATATCAATATGACATTCTCCCTACTGCTGGGAGTTATAAAGAACTTATCCTTGCTTTACTGGAAAACTGTACGATAATATTTTGGGAGTCTGATACATAAAAAGAATAAAGAATCAGATTAACATCAGACCTCTTAACAGCAAATTTGGAGGTTAGAATGTAATGAGGTTTGGACTGAAAAGGATAAACCCCCCCCAAACAGAATTTTGAAGCTAGAATTTCATATTTATTAAAAATTTTTAAATGCAGGGAGGAATAAAATTAGTCTCATGCATACAGCCTCAGAAGATTGCTCACATGAAGACCATATTTGATCATAGGATGATACTACAATATATGGAAAGTATAGATATAAAGAGAAAGATCTCTATGGTTTAAATAGTTGAGTTTTTGTCTGTTTTGCTCACTGATCTATGTACGAGGCTTAGAAAAGGGTCTAGTATGTAAAAACTACACAATAAATATTTACTGAATGAATAAAGTATCTACTGAACATCTGTATGTCAAATGTGTATATTAAACATTGGCAATACCCTGAAGCCGGGATCCTTGCACTCATGGAGATTAGGATCCATTGGACGGGACCCACAAAAAATTAAAAAACAAAGGAACCAAAAGCAAAATTACCGTTTTTAAGGGCTACAATGGAAACAAGGCTACAATGGAAACAAGTGATGAGAGGGGGTGGAGAAAGATGGCAGGAGGAGGAGGAGATGGAGATCTACCTTAGGTAGGGGGCTCAGGGGTTACCTCTCTATGACATGAAAGATGACAAAAAGCCAGCTAAGTGAAATTAAAAAGTGCAGAGAAGACCATTATGTTAAAAAGATCTGAAAGTGAGAAGACAGTGAGGTGGGAGGGGCAGGATGCATTCTAGGATGTAAAACAGGGACAGCGTGTCTGGAGTATTGTGAGCAAGGGAGAGAGTGGAAGAAATGGCTTCTGTAGCCAGGAAATGCAGTGCGAGGATCTGGGAATGTATTCAAAACATAATAAGCAACTCTCGAAGGGCTTTGAGCTGGGGATGTACATAATCCAGTTTCTGGTTTTCTTTGTTTGTTTTTTGTTTTGGGTTTTTTTTTTTTGGCTGCACTGCACAGCATGTGGGATCTTAGTTCCCCGACCAGGGCTGGAACACAGGCCCCCTGCAGTGAAACTATGCAGTCTTAACCACTGGACCACCAGGAAAGTCCTTCCAATTTCTGTTTTTAATGGTCATTTAGGCTGCTGATTGATTTGGAAATGCATAAGAGTGAAAACTAAGACCATCTGCCAATAAACCAAGTGAGTGCCATCAAGGGTTTATATCATGAAGGAGGAAACATTAACCCTTAGGATTAAGAATGCAAAACCCAGACTCTGATGGTGGTATGTTTGTGGAGATTTAAATGTCTGCTCATATTTTATTGAGTTTATTAATATTTTGTTAGTGTTCTGATTGAATATATTTCAAGTACTCTCATTCTAATCCTTTCCCATATCCCTATTTTTTCATAGCTTCATAGAATGTGAAGATTTTAAGGAATACATATATCATTTTGTAACAAGAATGTGTGTACACATATTGCTATTACTACATCAGAAACACTTTTACTTCTTTCATTGTGTCAAAGATGTCACTACTTGTGGAAAGTGAAAGCATAAGTTGTCATAAAGGAAGCAATATTAGGAAGAAATGTGGGGGAAAAGCAATACATGTTGCAAATAAGCAGTTTACAAGATGAGACAAAAGAAAGACAAAATAACCTAGTTTCAAAAATGAAATATTCAACAGCAAAATTTATTCAAAAGTCACCCAGAACAACCAGATCCTACAGTCCATAGCTGATCTTTAGTTTCTGACACTGTGTGTGGGCACGTGTGTGTATGTATGAATAGTAACTATGGTAATGGTGAGTCTTTTGAGCAAAACAAAAAGGAACAAATCTTGTAGTGATAGCAAAAGTAATATAAAAATGGTTAAATTTGTATGCACATATAGAATATTTGATAAATATATGACCCCCCCAAAAAAATACCCATTAGATTATTGCAGAGGTAAGGATACCATGTTAGATGTTATTGCTGTTGGTCATGGTGGTGGTGGTGGTGGTGGTGGTGGTGTGTGTGTGTGTGTGTGTGTGAGAGAGAGAGAGAGAGAGAGAGAGAGAGAGAGAGAGAGAGAGAGAGATGGAGAAGTAATGGAACACATATTTCATAGTAGCATATCAACCAAGAAGCATGAAAAATCAGAGTAGGAAATGGAATAACAATAAACAATGTTGAGACAGTTGGTTAGAAGTTTTGGAAATAATTATTTAGTAACACCATAAGAGTGATTCAAAGTATATTTAAAAGTTAAATATTGAAGCAAAGTGACGGGAAGATGTCAGACCATGAGGAAGAATCATGCTATGTATATACAGAATGCAAAAAATCTTAGTATGAAAACAATGTACAAAATTAAGAGGCAAAACAACTAGGAAAATTATTCAAAATAAATATGGCTGAGAAGAGGTTATTAAATAGAAAAGAAAAATCACTAAGATTCAAAGAATAAAAAGAACAGCCTCCTGGGAGAAAAGGAAATATAACTGGAAAATATCATTTGAAAATGCATTCTACTTTACTGACCTCTAAAACTGCGAAGTCTACTAGTACGATAAAAGACATTGCATGTCAAATTGATCATATTACATACAAAAGAATAACCGGTACCAGAAAAGATGCAGTGAAAATACTTCTCTTGTTAATTGTTGGTGATAGTTTAAAGTGAAAAGGAATTAGAAATATGTGTATCACCCTTTTGAAAGGTTCAAGCCCTTTACCCCAGGAATCTCTCTCCTAGGAATCAACCCTGGAGGTGTATTTCATAAAGCAGGCAATGATGTATACACAAAAGGAAAAATAACTCTTACATAGGAAAAATAACTCTTAACATATTGTCAGAAAAAACAGGAGAGACTTAAAAACCAATAATTGTAAGCTAGTCAATTAAGAGCTAAGTATCTATTTAATTAAAAAGTGCACCACTATTAAAATAATATGTATTAAAAGTTAATATTATGCAGAATAATCATATTATATGTGCTAATCATGGATAAAATTTTGAACACAGTAAAATTAATGTCTACAACAATGATAAAACTGTAAGAAGGAGGTAACTACGCTTATAATTAAGAAAGGTTACCTATGGGTAATTGGTGATTTCTGTTCTTGCCTAAATTTTCTAAGTTTTGATAAGGAGAACACAGTATATGTTACTAAAAACAAAAACAAAACAAAACAAAAAAACCTCTTAATCACAAAGTAAAAGTTTACTTTATAAAAGAAACAATCAACTGTCCTTGATAATTAGCAGAACTCTCATGTTTAAAAGGTATTTGACTTGTTTTTCATGACTGCAAATACTAGAATAAAGAGTAATAGGTAGAGATTATAATGAAAAAGCTTTCTTCTCAAGTAAAGAGTGATCTATTAATGGTAATATTTGTTGTCAAAGATTAAATGTGTTTCTCAGAGGTTAGTAAACTCCCTGTTGCTGACAGTATTCAAGCATGCAAGAGACCACTCAAGAGGGAAAATATACTGGAGAGAGAATTCAAGAACTAGACAGATGACTTAAAGTGGATAATCTTTAATGACTGTAGTGATTAGACTCTGATCCTATTTGTCTCTGCTTTTGTCATTGTCTCTGCCAATAAGCCATGTGACTTTAGACACATTACTAACTTTGTCATTCTTTCTATTCCTCTATTAAAGTTATAATGAATCATCTTCATGTTTTCGTAAAGCTCTATAATTTTTGACTTAATTTTTATAAATACAAGGTTATTTGTATTCTGCTTTGTTACATGACTTTTTGCTCTTGCTTATAGACTGGGTATCTCCTCATTATATACAAATGAGTTTTCCAAGGAAACTGTTTTCAAACTTATTAGTTGTTTAGATAAACACAACTGTATGAAGTCATTTCAAATCTACTTATTTTATAACTACAAAGAGAAATTTGCTTTTTGAAGATAACACAGTTTTTAGAATTTTCCATTGTAGTCTTCATTCTAAATATTTATTATGAAGTTAATTTGGTTATTTTTATTTCTAAAAAGTACTATTTTATTATTAAAACTAAAATATATTGTTTTTGGATAGTGAAGATATACAGGTTTATCGTCATGCTAGGATTAGACAGAATGTTTTTATTAGGGGTATAATTTTTAAAATTCACACATGTATCTTTATTTGTTATACCTGTAAATACGACAGTCTACATTAGTTTTTTTCTTCTAAATGGTAGTTATTATATGACATTCATTTCTCATATAGCCTTTATCTGAGGCATTTGGAGGAAATATAAAAGTAGAAAACAGTATTGATTGTATAATTTGCTTTATTTAGCATTACCAAGAGAGCTCTTAGCATTTGGGGGGACAAAACTAGACTCCCCTGCAACCACTGATATATAGTTCCTAAAATTTTTTTATGTTTAGAGGTTTAATCCATGAATGTTTCCCAATCCACTGTTCTCTGTATTCCTAAAACAAACTGTCCTGATACAAAAAGGAAAAGATAGGTTGTTTTGTTTTGTTTCCCCATTTTCTGTTACTGAAGATAGCGTGGTAAGCCTATTATTAAGGTCCCAAGTTGTAAATACTGAAGCTGATTTATTTATATTAGTCCACTGCAATTTCAGGCAAGGGGTCTCTTTTGGTGAAGTAGTGTCCCCTCCTCTATCTGAAGGTGCATTCTTTTTTTTTTTTTAAGATTTTTTTTTTTGATGTGGACCATTTTTAAAGTCTTTGTTGAATTTGTTACAATATTGCTTCTGTTTTCTGTTTTGGTTTTTTGGCCACGAGGCATGTGGGATCTTAGCTCCCGACCAGGGATCGAACCCCCACACACACACCCTGCCCCCCCGCACTGGAAGGCAAAGTCTTAACCACGGGACCACCAGGGAAGTCCCTGAAGGCACAACCTTTAAAGGAAAGTATACAGAGTGAGTGCGGGTGGCAGAGGGTGACCTGATCTACCAACTTGATCCTGAAGACAAACTAGTTGACTGGGGTACATCAGTTTCACATCTGCTTGGTGTCCACTGGAAATCCTTACTCCTTCATATGTGGGTTCCATTATTCAAAAAAAGATTTATTGAGGCTAATTCTATATCACACCAGGACTATTTTGAGGGCTGAAGATAAAAAGTCAAATAAAACACAATCCCATTGGGTGATTTTTTTTTTTTTTTTTGTGGTATGCGGGCCTCTCACTGTTGTGGCCTCTCCCGTTGTGGAGCACAGGCTCCGGACGCACAGGCTCAGCGGCCATGGCTCACGGGCCCAGCTGCTCCGTGGCATGTGGGATCTTCCCGGACCAGGGCACGAACCCGTGTCCCCTGCATTGGCAGGCGGACTCGTAACCACTGCGCCACCAGGGAAGCCCCCATTGGGTGAATTTTATGACACATAATTATATCTCAGTGTAGCTGTTAAAACAACAGCAAGAAATCCCTGACCTCAGGGAAGACACTCTCTAGTAGAGGAGTTTTGTTGATAATCAATAATAAACACCATGAGGCAAGTTCTCCAGTGCAGATTTATAAACTGTTTCTTGGGGATTCCAAAGAGAAAGCAGTTAGTTGTACCTGTGGGGAAAGAAATGCTTGTTAATGGAGCTCTATATAAGTAAGTATTTAACTATGAGTAGGTGTCTCCCCAGTGACTATTGGAAGCAAGGAATTCCAAGAGGAGGAAGCAATTTTTTACAGGAATGGGGATGAGAAAGAGCTCCCGCATTCTATGCTAGTTTCTCTTCCTAGAATAATTGTTATTGTTCATAAGTATCCAGACTTTTACACAATGGCTCTCCTATTATGCCTTTTAGAATTTTGTTTACCCCAGTTTTGTTCTAAATTACTTAGTGACCTTTATTATTCCCTATGAAATACTGAACTTTTTAGTAATTGTATAAATTTGGGGATTTGAAAGAACTATACAAAGTCACAGGAAAGATACATTTCTGTGTCTCAGAAAAAAATTTAAACTTCTGCAAGGACATGCAGCCACTTAGTGTTGTATCCAGAAGATGCTGAAAAATGGCGAGCAAGCAAAATGCTGATGGTTTCAGTAAGTAGTCAGAGTCAGACATGGTAAACACCTTCAGGATAAATTTTATTCCACATTCCCAACCAATTTTTGGTCTAGGCAGGTGGGAGTGAGAGTTCTATTAGATTAGGGCTGTTGCTTAACAAGGCTGGTCCCGCCATGTCCCTAGGAATTTTGTTCTTGCCTTACTGCTTAGATCTCCAAAGACCGAGTCTACTTTAAAACTCAGTCCCTTGTAACAACAAAAACACTGTTACAACCAAAACAACAACACTTACAGAACACTTAATCCATGCCAGGCACTGTCCTAATTTTACATTTATGAACTCAATCCTCAGGAAACCTGCCTGGATTAAGCACAATTGATCAGTGACCCTTGAGATGGATAGTGAGATACCTAACTTGACAAGGTCACAAGGGCTTGAGAAATGTGTTCCCTACTCTATGTCCAATTTTCTTCATCCCATATTACACATTTTGCGTTTCTCTCTGTTAATGAAATGGCCATTCAGTTTCCCAGTGACTGGGTTTTTATCATGTTCCCTAATTTTCCAGTGATGCCTTACCTATGTAGTTGGTCTAATTCTGAACCTCAGATCCTTCATCACTGGCTCTCAGAAAGTCCTTTTGAGTCCTTACCAGCGCTGTTGGACCTCCCCTAAACATTGGTCCCTCAGATCTTAGGCTTCTTTGCAAACTGAGTCTTGGCAGCCATATTAATCTATACTCAAGATAACGGAGGCCTATTTGTCACTCCTCTTTTGGCTTTTCTCCTGTTTGGAGAATACTTCCAGGCTCATAGATGCCTGCTAAAAAGGACCCTGGCAAGTCATAGTCACCTCATCTCCCCCTTCCCATTCTCCGGTCATAGCATCTCAAATTATCTGGTTCAATTCACCATGAATGCAGCTAGAAAAAGAGAACATAATTTAGTCCTTTGCTCATGTGAGATGTAGCAATTAGTAAATAATTAAGTGTGGGTTTCATTCCCAATATTAAACTCAGAATGTTAAAGCTCAGTAGAGCTGTGCTGCAAGGCGACTCTCACTTTCTTTGCTGTTTCTGGACAGTAATTCAGACTGAATAACAACCTAAAAGCACTATACAATTAACAGAGAAGTAGTAGGCATAAATATCATAAAAGGCAATCTCTTCCTTTTATCTTGAACTTTTAAATCTTTCACTCAATATTTTCATGTCCTTTCAATTTACTGAGTTTATTTCTATGCTGAACTCAAACATCAATTATGCAAATCAAAAACAAATTAGTTTTTTTAAAACTCAACTGCTTAGAATACTCTTCATAAAAGTTCATTATGCACAAGGAATTCAGCATTTCTTAAATACCTCCAACAAGTATAGTAATTACCATAGCAACTTAAAAGATTACATTTATTTGGCAAAGCAGGTTTTTTTACAGGTTATTTGGTTATTGTACAAATGTATGATAGATTTTTCAAAATTCTTCCAGAGAATTTTGTTATTCTGTACTGTCATTTGCCCTATGACATTGTGATCATTTTTTAATGATATAAAGCTATATTATGATCTTTAAGTACTCATCCCAGAAGTTTATCTTCTTAGTATATTGGCATTGAAAGATTTAAGACCACACTTAAAACAGCTTTTATCAGCAGGCATGTTAGCATTTTCTTCCAAATTCAATTAGCTCTATGTCTTTGGAAATTTAACAGATATGATAGGATTACTTATATAAGTGGTATAGTTTATTTTCCATCAAGTCTTCATTTAAACTTTAACTAAATGAAGCAAATTTTCTTTAAGTCAATGTTCTCCTGTTATTCTAAGACTTGGCCTAAACTAATTTAAAGCATTGATTTCAGAAATGAGAAAGAGCTATGGCTTATTTCATAGAATTCTCCATTCTGACTCTGGCTCCATTAAAACAGCTCTTAGATCTCTGCTAATTTTCTCTGTTTCCAGGGGACCCAGCTGCCTTAAGGAAATTGAGGAATTAAACTACCAAGATCTACTCTAATTCTAATAGATATGCTTCCACACCACCTCAGGTAAAACAGTTCATTAGTTTTGTAAACATTGCTGGTTTATTAAAATTACCATGAAATTGAAGCTGGGAGTTAATATTTTAGTTGTCAGTTCACCATTCAAAATTACAACCCCCAAATGCCATGATATTAAAAACCTCACAGGCGCTCTGTATACACTGATGGAACATCTAGACCAAAAGCTAAATAAAAATCTATTAATCAAATATTTTGTCTATAGAGTATCAGAAATTAGAATATGTATAAATATTTATTTTTCTTAAACCAGATGTTTGACACATTGTAATTCTAGCCTTCTGCCACTGAAACCAACATTGTTAGTGTTTGGAAGTAAAATAATCATTATTATGCAAATTCTATGACAGTTTCTATATACATTTTACTGAAGATATATTATACTAGAAATATATTTTAGTCAATAATTATTTTAGATCTCCTCTTTAAATGTTATATAATGAATGAACATAGTGAAAGACCATCTTAAATGGAGGTAAACTTTAGCATCAATACCTAACCAATGCTATATTTTTGGGGGTGGGCAGTACCCAGTCCACTGAGAGCCTGAATAGAACAAACAGGCAGAGGAAGACTGAATTCGCTCTCTGCCTGACTGTTGAGCTGAGACATGGGTCTTCTCCTGATTTTGGACTGGGACTGTGTTCCTGATTCTTAGACCTTTGGACTCAGACTGGAATTTATGCCACCAGATCTCTTGGGTCTTGAGCTTACAGATGACAGATAGTGGTACTTCTCAGCCTCCATAATTGTGTGAGCCAATTCCTTGTGATAAATATCATTTGTATCTACCTATCTATCTATCCATCTATCTCCTATCTATCTATCTATCAATCGATCGATCAATCTATCTATCATCTATGTATCTATCTTATCTATCTATCTATCATTTATCTATCTATCTATCTATCTATCCATCCGTCCATCTCTATATCTCCTATTGGTTCTGTTTCTCTGGGGAACCCTCATACATTGCACCTTCTGCTGCCTCTTCTTTTGTCAAATTTTAGAACTCCTCTTGAGTGTCTGCATTTTGCATTTTTAAAGAACATAAGATTTTCACTCAGCAAGAGCTGGTTCGTACACCAATGCAGATGCCTTCAGCCAGTTAGTCTACACATAATTACTTAACTCAGAGTTATGTTTTCTCATGTGTAAAATCAAGATAATACTGACTCTCTCAGAATCCTGTGTTAAAGGGTCAAGATAAAATATATTAAGCTTGAATGGTGCTTGAATTCTGAGAAACAGAATTCAAATAGGCATAGATATACATTAAATGCCTATTCAGTTTCAGCCTTGACCTTTTTTTTCCTGTAATTTTGGAAGTTCAGGACTTGAATTAACCCTAAATGTACTGCAAGCACATTGTAATACAGTAACTGAATTTCACAACCCAAGACGTTTTGGTCTGAGGGACATCAGGTGATTTTACATTTCTCATAAGGATAAAACACTAGAGCTTTGGTTCTCCTGCTTCTAGGCTGACAATAGAAGGTGTGTTAGTTTGGGAGCCTAAACATTGGTGTTTTTGCAGTCTCCTGCCACTTAGCCTCAGGGTAGTTATTTCCTCTCCTTGGAACTCAGGCTGTCTGGTAGATAATGATGCCCATGCAGGGTTGTTGTTATGCAAATGTCATTCAATGTACAAAAGTGGCTGATACATAGGTATTCATTTGATGGTGATCATCTTTAGTTTCACTGAATTTCTAACTGGAGAAATTTACATATAAACTCATGAAAATAATTTGTCAATATTTGTAAAATTGAGCTTAAGTTTCTTTAAACCTAAGACACATGTAAATTAGCACATATATTCCATGATAAATATAAGTAATAACCACTATATAGTTTTGTTTTTTAGTGCAATAAATATTTAAATTAATTTTAAAATTAATTTCTAGAGTACAAGAGATATTGATTATAGTCAATAATTAGTCAATAAACTAAGTTCAAAGTTTATGAGAGGACCAGTTTTCAATAATCTACTGCCATCCAATACATTTAATATTTATCTGTCAGCTTCAGTTTTATAAGACTTGGGAAGTATAACTGTGTCTCATAAAATTAATGGAAATATGAATGAATAGCTTAATATATTAGAAGTATTCTCCAAGATGCAGCATACACAGGTGGGTAGACAGATAGGTTTAAGAGCGATCAAGATAAAATGCATGCATTTGTAAAGAAATACATTTTTAGTAATCATTTCGTATATGAATAAAACAGAATGAGCAGGACACTAAATAAGAACAAGCACTATAATATGAACCAATGTAAATCATAAAATGATGCTACAACATAAAATTATGATACAACATTGACAGTTTGGACTTTGTGGTGTAAATTCATATGAATTTCATAAGTCTATATTTTAAGTAAAGAGTCCCACAAGAAGAGTACTTCCTTTCCATTTAATGACTTGATTTTTCTAAGCTAAAAATCAATCACATTTTTAAAGGAAATAAAAATTACACAGGATCCTGGCCCCAGAGAGCTGAGATGCATATCAAAGGAATGATTTCAGTGAGCCCATCTTCCCATACACAAAAAAGCACTAAATTCATTAACTTGAGATGTCTCGTTTTCGTTAATTAACAGTAACCTTTCAAAGTTCCGAATACCTGGTCTTTGTTGCAACAACTCCTATATTACCCTGGCTCCTCCCTGACCTCTTTGGAGCCGGCCCTCAGAGCTAACTGAGAGGCTACGTTCCAGGCTTAAGTCCTCATTTTGTCAGCCATATAAAACGGAATTCTCACCTTTTAGGTTGTGCATTTTTTTCACTCAATAAACCTATTTGTTGAACCTTAGTATACACATAATATAGTTTCCGAATTACTAGACCACATCCCTGTGAGAAACAGATTTACCAACTAGGACACAGTGTCTATGTACAGTTCTTTTTTGGGGGCCTCTCACTGTTGTGGCCTCTCCCGTTGCGGAGCACAGGCTCCAGACGCGCAGGCTCAGCGGCCATGGCTCACAGGCCCAGCCGCTCCGCGGCATGTGGGATCTTCCTGGACAGGGGCACGAACCCGTGTCCCCTGCATCGGCAGGCAGACTCTCAACCACTGCGCCACCAGGGAAGCCCTGAGCCCTCTCTTTGACATAGTTCCTATCATAGCATCTTTAGGTGAGTACACAGTGACTGGGGATACACATTTACTTCTCCACCACATCTGGATGAATCCTAGATAAATCCTACTCTCTGATTTTTTTTCTTATATGTCCTATCTATTTATTGCTGCTGGAATAAAAACAAAGCAAACCCAAAAATACATGGGAATGTGGGTCACCATGAAATCCATTTTCTAATGACTGTTACCTTCTCAAAGTTGTTAACACTTTTGTTTCAGTCGGCTGACTTCTACTCTCTTTGGTGACTCTTGGAAGCTTTCAATTCTCCCTCATGCCTCCTATAAATGATTGCTTTTTCCTTCTCAGGAAGCAGCTGTGCCTTCTATTTCACTGTAAAATATGGTCTATGACTGTCCCATGTCCTCCATCCATAGCCATCCCTCTCCCTAGTATTAGAGGCTTGGGATTTTCCTCTCTGTTAAATGCAAAATGGTTCACCTGTGTTCTTGTACAAAATTTTGTTACAGTATTTACGCCTGCATCTTTGTGACGGTGTGCAAACACGATGGATTTCTTATTCTTGCAAACTCTCTTCCTCCTCTTTCCTCTACCTCTTACTAGATATCAATAAAATCCAAGATACTGGCAGGGGTTACATAGCAAGGTTGATGGTATGCAGCCAGTGACTGCAGCAGAATTCACTGGACAGTTTGACATGACAGTGACAAGGAAGCCAAAAACAAGTGGAAGATAACTTCAATGCTTGTAGCCTACTTGCAAACTGGTTTTTCGAGTCAACACACGAGACAGCTGGCATTCAGATGTGCAGCGTATTCCTGTGCATAATTCCCAGGACATTAATTTGGACACAGGAGTGATATTATTAGGGTAAATATAAATATCCTCCAATGTTTAATTATATCTTTCTCAAACACTGCTACTTTATACTTAATAATGAATTATTTGCACCAAACTTGGTATTGATCACATAGGAATGCTACGAACAACGTTGAGATGAGAATCATTGACCCAGACCAGTGGTTCTCAGTGTGTGATCAGCATCATAGATGTCATCTGGGAACTTGTCAGAGATGCAGATTTCGTGCTGTACCCCAAACACACTGAACCAGAAAGTCCGGAGCATAAGGTGGCAATCTGATGTACCCTAATGGTTGACAACCACTGATCTAGATGCTAGAACGATATTGTTAAAGAAAACACTGAATTGCAAAGTCACGGTGGCAGGGTTAAAGTTGGGCCTAGAATATCTTTTTCCTAACTAAGTGATCTTGGGTGGCACGGTCTAGATAAATACTGCCTTGCATGCCGTCATTAATCAAATATATGCCAGTTGAATGACATAACTCAGATGATTCATTATTTCTTTTTTTCTTGTAACTAACATTTTTGAATTTTCATCTACTTGAAAAGAGAAAGTAGCTAACATTTGGTTGTATTCAATTGACATTTTCTTTGCCCCAACACAAATCAATATATAGACAATAGACAATATATACTTTTCTATGTGTAGACATTTTAAGTATATCTTTATTCTTATGGAGAGAGAAGCACTGGGGAAGTTAACAATATACACACCAATATTCATATTCTAGACTTGCACATACTTGCTACAAGGCCCTGAGACTTAAAGCCTGAATGCCCTCATCCATGATTATAATTATAAAAACACTCTCTACAGAAGAAGAAACAGAGGCTTAAATTCAATAAATAACATATCCAAAGTGACACAGATAGTGACAGAGCTGAAATGGAAACCTGGGTAAGTGTGATACCATGCTCGTAGCCACTGTCTGTTATGACCCTAATAGAACTTATCTCATAAATTAAATAAGGTAAGATTTTGATATCTTTAACCACTAATAGTATTAGTATCATTGTTATTACTCCTAGGCCCACATGAAGAAGTCCCAAGGATTTCCACTAACTGGTTGCCTTGATACACTATAGCTCTGCATACCCCCTCCTGGAGCTATTACATACTTTCTTTTCCTCTGCTTTCCCCATTCAGAGAAGTCCTTGCCCCACTACAAAACGATGGAAAGGAATATAGCAGAAGCCACTATTGCCTGGCCTCTAAAACTATAATCACATCTCTCTCTCCATCTCTCTCTTTTAAGCTTAAATAATATCATTAGGGTCAATGGCATTATTTGTTTTATAATGCAGGCATATCCAGGGCATCTCTAACTCTTAGAGCACAATTTCAATGAAAAGGTTGCTATCACTCGACTTAGAAACAACCTGTGAGCTTCACTGCAATTTTCATAATTAACTTTCAGCAATAAATTACTAGCTGTGAACCTGCCACTTAGTGAAAAATTATTATGCTCCTGGCACTGTGATATATTCATTTTATATATCTTACCAACTGCACTGTTAGCTAGGTATTTTTATCCTCAGTTTGTAGATGAGAAGCCTGAGGATTAAAAATATTAAGTAATTTCTACAAGGTTATCCAGCTAGTGAATGTGAGGGTCAGGACTTAAACTGGGGTCTACATAACATCAAATCTGAGGCTTTTAATCACTTCCTCCCAAGCAACTGGGGTGGTGTAGCAAAATTCAAACGGCACACACTGTGAAAGTGTCTCATCACTCTAATATTTTTCTCAAATGCTTTTAACCATAACATTCCATCAACTAGAAGATTCCATCTGCCTTGGGTAATTTACTGTAAAAACAATCAGATTTGAGGCTGAAATATGATCTTTTTGTTAGCTCATCAACAATCGATTTTCAGACACAAATTTTACCTAAAGCAGAAGTTTTGCAAACAGAAAGTAATATGCATTTCCTTGTGTTTTGATGTTTCTGTTTTACTCTACAACTTTGTTGACAGGTTATGTCAGTGAAAGTACCAGGAAGGTAAATCAAATCAAAGAGAGGTTGATTCCAGAAGGAGCCACATCAATTACTTAATTCTGCCTTTTCATTGTTACTGTTGTCGGGTATCTGGCACTACAGGAAAAAATATTTCCAGCCATTTCAGGCAATGGGCCTTAGAAAGAGGCAATGCTGCAAACGAAGAGGGTTATTAAACATGAGAAATCTCTAATGCAAACATTATTCAAAGAAGACAAATGTTTATTTTAAAATATTTGTGTGTTTCCTCAGAAAAATGGAACTACCATATGATCCAGCATTCCCACTTGTGGGTATATATTCCAAGGAAATGAAAAGAGGATATCAGAGAGATGTCCACAGGCCCATGTTCGTTGCAGCATTATTCACAATAGCAAAGATATGGAAACAACCCAAGTATCCATCAATGCATGAATGGATAAAGAAGATATATATATACACACATACACACACACACACACACACACACACTAGAATACTATTCAGCCATGAGAAAGAAGGAAACCCTGTCATTTGTGACAACATGGATGTGCCTTGAGGGGATTAGGCTAAGTGAAATAAGCCAGACAGAGAAAGACAAATACTGTATGGTGTCACTTATATGTGGAATCTTAAAAAAAGTCCAAGTCATAGAAATAGAAAGAAGAAAAGTGGTTAATAAGGGCTGGGATGTGTGGGTAGGGAAAATAGTGAGAGGCTGCTTAAAGGGTACAAACTTTCAGCTATGAGATGAATAAGATCTGAAGATCTAAGGTATAACATGGTGGCGATAGTTGATAAAACTGTATTGCATAGATGAAATTTGCTAAGAGAGTAGAACTTAAATGTTCTCACTAAAAAGAAAAAAAGAAGGTAAATATGTGAGGTGGTACATTGTTAACTAGATGCGGGAATCCTTCCACAACGTATACATGTATCAAATCACCACAACGTATATTTTAAATATCTTACAGTTTTATTTGTCAGTTATGCCTCAACAAAGTTGAAAAATATTTATAGACAGTTGCAAATATTAATTTGATTGGTATCTGAAAGTTAATAATTGCAAGGATTAACTTCGTAAGAAAAATATTTTAATGTGATTCTTTAGACACTTCTCTATTGGTGTCCTGCTAAGAATGATAAGGACCTCCTTCACATATACCATCCCTTCCCGTCCTTCCATACCTTCCCCCAATGTTGATAATTATTTTAGTATTAGGTTGAATCATATGAAGTAGTCATTTTGTATTAAAAAATCATCACATATAGGCAGTTTCATATGGTTCAAACTATTTTATATTTTAGAAATAATATCTATAAATCTATATTTAATAAATAATATTCATACACTTAAATACTGTTTGTAAATAATAATATTCATAAATTTATATTTAATGTTCTGTTTTCATTTTAACTTTCACCTCCTGACTTCAGTGAGCTATAAATTTAATTATACATTTTCAACTTTGTAACATTTCCAGTGGGTTCTGTCACCAAAGTTGGCCCTCCATCTTTTGTCAAAGTTTGATTCTATGGCTGAAAACCATTAAGATTCATTTGCATTATAATAACTATATGAATATCATTCATTACAGAGTTGAGTATTGGCCTGGGAATCTATTTTGTTTGTTTGTTTGTTTTTTGCTACTCAAGTAATTAATTCATCTTGAATCTGGAATTCAAGACAGACTCACCTAATTCTAATCACCATAAAAGCAAAAATTTTTTATCAGTGGCTCGAGATGATGCATCATAAATACTTTTGGAATGATGCAAAATAAAATGAAAAATAGTTCAAATTGAGCTTAATTGTATATAAGGACAGATGATTTACAGATGATCATAATAAGCACATGTGCATTTAATCAAAAATATACAAGAAAATTTTTATATTATGCTACACCTGTATGTCAACAGAAATAAGAATGGCCTAGGAGTGAGCAGACAGATGGGGACAGTATGACTGAGATACTCATTTACACGACCCTGTAACTAGAAGCAAGAAAAGAAGACAATAAGCTGGTTTTCTTTGCTGTGAGGATTTGAGTAAACCACTTGTTTTCTCTATGCTTTATTTTTTTCCTTTTTAAAAAGAAAGGTGCTATAAAAGAAAAAAAATGATACACTGGATTTCATCAAACTTAAAACTTTCTCTCTGCAAATGATTTGTTTAAGAGATGAAATGACAAGCCACAGACGTGAAGAAAATACTTGCAAACCATATCAGATAAATGACTAGTACATAGATATTTAAAGTACTCTCAAATCTCAACCTTGAAAAACAAAACAAGAACAAAAACACATTAGACAATGCACAAAAGAGACATCTCATGGAAGATTATATACAGATGCAAACAAGCACATATAATTATGTCTGATATTAGCCATTGGAGAAATGCAAATTAATGCCACAATGAAATATCACTACTAGAAGAATGGCTGAATTTTAGGATAAAAAAATAGTAATGGCACTGAAGTACAGATGTCACCTTATCCTACGTTCCCACATCCTTTTGCAGTTAAGGATGTGGAGAAACTGGATCATTCATACATTGCTGCTAAGTGTGCACAATGGTACAGTCACTCAGAAAGATAGTTTAGCAGTTTCTTAAAAAAATAAACATTCAACTAGCATATGACTCAAAAATTACACCTGGGCATGTATCTCAGATAAATGAAGACTTATGTTCACACAAAAAACTGTACACAGATGTTTATAGCAGTGTTGTTGGCTATGGTAACAATCTGAAAATAATCCAGACGTTAAGTAGAGTGTGGTTTATCCACACTATGAGCTACTACTCATCAATAAAAAGGAAAAAACTATTGATACACACAATACAATGCATCTCAAGAGCATTAATACTGAGTGAAAGAAGCCAATCTCCAAAGGTCATACAAAGGTGTATGATTGCAGTTATCTTACATTCTCAAAATGACAAAAACACAGTGATGCAAAACAAATGAATGGTTTCTAGTGGTTAGAGATGGTGCCTATCAAAAAAACACACAGACACACACAAGTTAAAATATAAATCAAGAGGCAGACCTTGGAACAGTCCTGTTTAAAATAGACTTGAAAAGGAAAAAATGATAAAGATTTGGTGAGTCTTCCTAAAATTGAGATTGATAAATATGGATTAGAACTAAAAAGGAAGGAATAAGGATACTGTTTTCCCAGACATGGTACAATTGGATTTAAATCCAGTCCCTAAAAAGTTAATACTTTAGCAAGTGTTATAAAACCTGAAAAGGCTTGGAAACATGATGTCATACATGCTAAGACTGATAAACAGAATACTAGAGACTGTTCAGTAATTCATGTGGGTACACTGAGAAAATGCTTCAGATTTCAAACTTGCATTATACTATAGCATAATTGCTAAGAAACTATGTTGTGGAATTTGTCAGGTTTGGGTTTAATTCAGGACCATACTACATAATAATTGTGTGACCTGGGAAAGTTGTTTAATCAACCTAAGCCTTTATTTTCCTCATCTGTAAAATGGGGATGATGATAGTTGTCCTGAGGCTAATAATATAAGGCAGGCAAACCAATCAGCCTAGGGCCTGCCATAGCCTACTCACTCACTAAATGTGAACTCATATTACTTTGCTATTATTTTCAGAAAAAAAGTTGGAAAACTTCATTCTAGCCACTATCAGAGCACCTTAAACTTCCCGTACTCCCAGAATCATTAAAAGCCATCTAGTTATTTAGCATGATAATTGTGTATTTGGGGAACTGCAGTGTGACTTTAAGCTCCAATGCGATACCACAAAGCAAGAGACTAGAAGATTTCAAGACAAATTGTATTAAGCATGTCGCTCTTCACAAAACACTTCAGAGAACTGAACCCGTACGGTTAAAGTCTGAGCGACTTCATGGCTCAAAGAGGATTTCAGTCCTGAGGGTTTGTAATTATGCAGTTACAGAATTGTGTCTCAAAATTGATATTTATTAAAAAAATATATATTTACAGTATAAATTTTTTTGGCCATCAAAAAACTTCAATAGAAAAATCTTTAATATACAAACTGCAATCATGGCAGCATCCACGGAGCATAATGGCAGACAGAGATAGCAGAAAAGGAGGCTGGGGGAGATAGGAATATATGAAAGGGAGAGGTATTCGGGGTCCTGAATTCTGCCTTTGTCCACACCACTCTTGTTTGTAAGAGCACTTGGTCTTACTACAGGGCATGTCAAAACATCCAGAGATGGATGGGCCTTGAGGTCTTCACCAAGAAGACCAGAAGTAGAGCACGGTAGACCCCTCCAATTTTACACCCCACCTCCCATTCCATAATCTATGTAAATGCAGATCCAGTTAGGAGACAACTGATCTCAAAGTCCTTATTCAAGAAAGCCTTCAGGTCTGTGAGCAGGTGCTCTTGGTCATTAGTACTAATAAGAGAAAAGTGGCATGATGGCTTTCTGGCAAATCTACACGGTATGTAGAGAAAAAGAAAGTAGTACTCAGGTCACAAAGAATTAAGGTCTAAAGTATCTGCTTTGTTACAGGTCGGTGGAGTAGAAATAAAGTGGTCCTCTGGGTTGGGTTTGAGAGATCCCAAACATCTGCTCTTTCCTCAAGGACTCTCTTAGATAAAGGTTATAACCCCAAAGTTCTCCAGATGCCACCCCACAACTTTTGGGGAAGGCTGATTACCTTCCTCCAGATATATCAAGAGATTGACTGAAGTCCCATCACAGCCCACTGCATGGGCCTGGATCCCCACAGTCAGATGAATTCTATGGGCTTCCTGGGCAGAGGATTGGGTGTGCAGTTACGGAGGCTCAGGTCCTCGATAGGAAGGTAGCCCAGTGGGCAAGTGAGCTCAGCGGTCCTCCAGCTTGTCCATTTGTTGTCCCAACCAATATGAAAACTGTGTTTCATCCATACCATGAAATACTACTAAGGAATGAAAAGGAACAAGCTATTGATAAACACAACTACTTGGATGAATCTAGGGTTGGTGGCCAAGAGGTTCCACTGGAAGGGAAGTCCAGCTTTAGGGTGGGTTCTCCTGAAGCTCAGAGATGGTGTACTTGTTGTTGACCATGAGATGAACTCCTTTCCATGGTGGTAGATGTGGTGTTCAGGACCATGGTCACAACCATGGCATCAGACTGTGGGCTGAGGGATAGGTTAGGAATGTCAGATCAAAAAACAAATATGCATCTCACTTCTGGGACAGGACCAACCAGACTAAATAGAATTTAATCTAACCCCTCACTCTCTTCTGAGCAAACATAATGGTCCTTTAGCCAGATCCTCCTCTAAGGCCTCATCATACTTAAAGACATTTATTAACCTGGAAGGGGCTGTGGAGAGAACTTAAGGTTCTCCATTCCTGGAAGGTTCATACTGACAACCTAACACTCACTTGTCAGTCTGGAGCTGAGACCACGCTGTGTTTGGACTTAACGATGGATCTGTACAGTCTATATTGGGAAGATGGCATCTTCCTCATCCACTTCTGAATCCCTTTTGCACAGAATAAAACTACAATGTATATTTTTTCAGAAAAGACAATAGTGCACATCTCAGGGTAAACAAGGTCTGATTTGGATCATACGAACACAACTAGCAGATATATTAATCAGATGCTGAATGATACTGATGAAAAATTCAGAGATAATATCTCATAGGTAGGTTCGGGTGACGACTTAAGTTATATGAACTTGTTGCTATAGTGTTGGGCACATCTGTAGAACAACATTAAGGAAATATTTCAGGCCTTAGGCAATTTTAGCAATAACAGTTATAACTAACACAAACAGCAGTGAGAGATGACACTTTCCCAAACTTGTATAATGGATTTCGAATGGAGAAATGAAGATTACTCAGAAAACCACAGGCCTGAAAAAAAATCTCACCTCAGTGACAAAGAGGTCAAATTGCTACTGCATGATATTGCCTCTATTTTTTGTTGAGTTAATAGTGTCTTTGTTATTCAATAAGAAAGAGCTATTAGTTGGAACTTAATTACAATTGATTTGAGCCACATTAATATGGTTTTATTTAGAATTTATTATTTTATACAAAATAGCTTTAAAATGATTGTTTAAAATGGTTGTTCTAATGTCACAGACTTGGTCATTTTGCAAGAATAATGTTACTCCTGAGCTAATAAAAAAAACCAGGTTAAACATTCCAAAACTCCTTTGCAGTCGCTATATTCATCTCTCTGTGGGTATAATTATGTATCTATACTATAACATATAAGTATAATTCTTTCTTTTAAACATTTTGACTCAATTTTTCGGCATTAAATTCAAAATATAAAAGAAGTACTTGTGTTTCTGACTATGATAGAATGGCATGTAGTGGACTAACATTCCTTCTGATAACGTTTAGAAAAGCTGGGTGAATAAGAACAAACAAGCAAATAAACAAATCTCTGTCTAAAGAAAATTTCCAATTATTATACTAAGTAAAGCAAGTCAGAGAAAGACAAATATCATATGATATCACTTATATGTGGACTCTAAAAAATGATACAAATGAACTTATTTACAAAACAGAAACAGACTCACAGACTTAGAAAACAAACTTATGGTTACCAAAGTGGAAAGTTGGGCAGTGAGGGACAAAGTAGGAGGTTGGGATTAACATATACACACTGCTACATATAAGATAGGTAATCAATAAGAACCTAGTGAATAGCACAAGGGACTCTACTCAGTACTCTGTAATAACCTATATTGGAAAAGAATCTAAAAAAGAATGGATATATGTATATGTATAACTGAATCACTTTGCTGTTTACCTGAAACTAACACAGCATTGTAAATCAACTGTACTCCAATATAAAATAATTTTTTTAAAAAAAATCAACTTAGAGCTGAGTAGGACTTGAGGAGCCAATATCTCAGTTAGGGAGAAACCACAGAGAGATGACCTGACCTTCTACAAACCACATTTCCCCTCAATGCATCTGCCAAGGCAAATACAAGTTTCTCATGTCCTGGTAAGAAGGGAGACAGATGGAAGTGAGTCTCACACTCAGCAGCAATTTTCTCAAAGCATTTGTTAAAACCTTAAGCTTCGCAGGAAAATAAGTAAGACACTTATCAGAAAGCTGCTGAAATTTAGAGTATTCATCAATCTTGCAAAAATGCAGAGGAAAAATTCATATTCAGGAACCTTCAAGGAGAAGTGTTCTATTAAATAGCCAAGGTTCTCAGACCCTAGGGTCTTATAACATATCAACGGGGTCAACCAGGGGTTTATGGGCTTGCAAAGTCTGAAATTAGCCTCTCATCAGCTTAGGTTCTAGTTGGATTAAGATGTTTACTCCCATTTTAACTGCCTTCCAGAGGATAGATAAAGCTATTAAAAATATCCAGATTACAGCACAGAGAGCAAAAATGTATGGAAATACATTAAAAGAAGAATTAAAAGAATACTAGAAATATGACACAGACTAAAAAGGAAAAAAAATGTGTAACTGGAGGTGTTAAGGGGGAAAAAAGGTAGGTGCAAAACTACCTCTGAAGAGATAATGACCAAGAATTTTCCAAAACTGATATCAAGCCATATTTAAGAAATGTTCCAAACGCCAAGCAGCAGAAATCCAAAGAGATCACTTCGGTACATGATTGTAAAACTACTGAAAACAAAAGACTAAAAGAAAACATAAAAGCAACCAAAAACAAAGAACACGTTGCCCTCAAAGGAGCCACAATCAAACTGATGGCTGACGTTTCAGCAGAAATGATAGAAGTCAAAAGTCAATTGAGTGGCATAAGGTACTGGAAGAAAATCATTTTTACTCTAGAATACTATAACCAATGGAAATAGCTTTAAAAGTGAGATCAAATAAAAACATTTTCAATCAAACAAAAACTGAGAAAAATTATTGCCAACATACTGACACTAAACATGCTGAAGAGAACTCTTGGTTGCCCACAGAGGCATGGCGGTGCTACAAGGAACAGAGGGCATCTAAAGACAGCAGGTGTAGCACCTGCAATTATAAAAATAAAAAAGAAAACCAAAATTAAAAAATAAAACAGGTTTATAATTGTTCTTGAAAAAAAATTTAAAAATTAAATCTATCCAGCTCAGCCCACCCCTCCACCAAATGCATGCATGTCAGCGTGTATAAAATTTTATTTTTTAAATGATCAATATACTGTCCCTCAAGTTTATTTCTACTTTCTTCTCTGATAAGAAAGACGACTATAGCTCATCAACAGTCAGGTAAATGTTTTGCATTGGTTGGTCTTACACATATATGTCAAATAACTGGCAAACACTTTCAAAGTACTGCTGTGAATTTTAAGAAGATAAACTGAAAGTATTTGCTGCATGAATTAATATTAAAGGGTTAAACTCTTTTTAAAATGAATGAGTAGTTATGATTAATACATCAGTAGTATATCTTAAGTATTTTGTTATTTCAGACAAGACATTTAAAATATTCATATAGATCTTTATAGTGAATTCATATAATATTTATCCTTATGATTACGGTCAGCATTTATTTTAGTGTAAAACACAAAAATGGTCAGAAATCCCAGCACCATCATGTAATGACTTTCCCCTCATAATGGAGCAGATCTTACAACTGACCATTTTTCTTAAACACAATGGTTCAGTCGTGCCCCTTGTATACCAAGAAAGAACGTAACAATGTGAAATTTCCTTTCTTAAAATCCTTTGCTTAAGCCCTTCTTGATATGAAATTTTCTTAAATATATTAGAAAGAAACTTTTATCTCTAACCTAAAGAAAAGAAACTAACAAGAGTATTTTATCAGAAGTCACGATTCATTAGAGGTTGCAATTAAATGTCACCATGAGCACAGAACCTAACCACAATTTTATAAATGCTCAGAGAAATAAATGTTCATTACACTTGCCATCTACATATGGAAGTACCCTGATCTGGTAGAGGCAGCAGGGAATGTTGGTTCCTATACGGCCATTTCTCTGTCATCAGCCTCCAGTCCATGAGGTAGCAGCCTTAAACACAGGACCAATTAGACAATTGAAGATGCTCATCTGTAGATATGAGGACAGAGTGCAAGCAGTAGATATTATTGAATGCTGCACTGGAAATGAACCGAAGGGTATATGAAACCCTTTGAGCAGTCACTGTCTTTGTTATACCTGTACATCCATTTCATTATGATTCAAATCTAAATAAATTCTGGAAGACTCTGAAACACTCCTAAAAGCTATTGAATACCAATGCATTCTATGAGCAGAGGTTATCTTCAATCACATTAAATAATTGACACATAATCCTTATATATTTTTATAGATAAGAAGATCTTGACTCATAAGATGGTAGTTCAGTTTTCAAATAACTCTCTTTAAATAAACTGAAACGAATTAAGGTTATATGGTTCAAATATACCTAAGTTATTCAACAGTGGATCATTTCAAATACTCAATTTGTTGAAAAAAATAGTGGTAATTTTAATATTTAATTGTTCCCAGTATTTCAATTATATCAATGTAATAACTAGTAAGAAAATATTTAAGAAGATTAGAAAGTTAGGTTTTAACTTCTGGTTTCAGTGATTCACTGTTAAGTACAACTGACAAAAGCAGTTTTGTTTTTGTTCTGTTTTGTTTTTTTTAGGGGCTCTGGTTTAATTCTGTTCTGCTCTGTTGTTCCTCCAACACATGTGTTTTATTAGGTATAGTTCGTTCTCTTTATTTTATTAATTTTTTTAGATGTTGGGGGTAGGAGTTTATTAATTTATTTTATTTATTTTTGCGGTGTTGGGTCTTCGTTTCTGGTTGAGGAGGGCTTTCTCTAGTTGTGGCGAGCGGGGGCCACTCTTCATCATGGTGCGCGGGCCTCTCACTATCGCGGCCTCTCTTGTTGCGGAGCACAGGCTCCAGACGCACAGGCTCAGTAGTTGTGGCTCACGGGCCTAGTCACTCCGAGGCATGTGGGATCCTCCCAGACCAGGGCTCGAACCCTTGTCCCCTGCATTAACAGGCAGATTCTCAACCACTGCACCACCAGGGAAGCGCGACAAAAGCAGTTTTTGCTCTTCAGGTTAGATTTTTTGATATTTTATATGTTAGGAAAAATTCTTTATCATAAGCACTATTATAATGAAATGTTTTTTCATTAAGTCTTCTTTTATTCATGAAAGGGCAAAATCACTTGCTGGTTCACTCTGTTCCACGAATGTGCTGGAATGCTAAATGGAAATATACGGTTCAGTTCTCTAAGTAGTTTGCACGTTACAAATCAGAATGTTAAGCTGTGAGGTTAGAATGAACCAGATAAGCAAATAAGTCTTTTCCTTCTGCCAACATTTTCTTTTTATACAGCACATACAGAGAGACATACCTTTTTTTTTAGATAGAAAGCTATTTAATATCCTACAGAGCAATAATAACCCGACTATTTGAGTGTTCTTTAAAAATATTTTTTTCTCTTTAATTGTAGAGGCTTTAGAGGCTTAGAGACAGGCACTCCGATTATTTCACATGATAACTCTCAGACAATAAAAACTTCTGGTAGAGTGGATAGTCCTAGGGATGTACTCCCCCAAACATGATTATAAAAACATGAATGTAGCTCAGTGTAGTCCCCTTTTTGTTCCCAATATTTAAGACCATGAGGTAGCTGGCCTATTTTGAGGCCTTCAATACATGCTCAGCTGTAGACAGAAGAGCTTCCTAGAAACACTAACAGTGGATACTGAGAACTCTTAGATGATTCTAGGATGGGTTCATCCATCTAAGACTATCTTGAGCCAAAGTTTTTTATGTACCAAGGCAAAGGGATAAGGGGGTGAGGATCCAAGTCAAGATACCCCCAGCTCTAAAACTGCCTTCTTCTCTTAGGTTTGCTTCATTGGTTCAAAGGGCCATTGGGCAACATGTGGCTGTATCACCATAAATCCATCAAGACTTTGGAAACAATTTATCTCCTAAAATACATCACCTTTGAATGGTAAGTCAGTAATATCTATATATAAAAGGAAAGCACCATCTTTAACAGTGTCAATAATACTATTTCAATTTAACATAAATTTCTGGTTGGAAACTCTAAGCCCTACCCTTATAGAAAACAATAATTGGAGGCAAGGAAGATGCATTTGGATTTCTTCCAACATGACCTGATGTTACTTTTTTTTAATTCCAAATATAGACTATATTTATTTCAGCATGACTTGTTATTTTCCTAATAAGTTTTCTATTTCCATGAGAAGAGATCAGGTGACAATAAAACAGCAAAACATCTACAAGATAACAGGGGACACTAGAACATATTAAGAGGCTTATGAGAATCTTTTTTGGAAATCTTAAACAAAAAGGTAATATGTGCCTCTCTGTATGCTCAGCATCTAGTAGAGTGATTGCCATGCATTAAATAAGTCCTTCATGAAGCATTTTATATGTGTGTATATGTATCATATATGTATATAATATTTTAAAAAATCATTTGGTAAGATTTGAGCATTTGCTTAAAAAAAGACTTTTGAATTAGATGAACTTCCAAGTCATTCATTACATATCTAACCTTTCTACAGGGAGACTAATACATTGGCAAAAAACTTCCTTTGTCTTTTATAGGCTACTTTATCCTCTTTGCTAATAATTTTTATCTCCCTGTCTCTGATAATTACTCTGTAAGCATCATCTTAAGAACTCATCCCCAGGAGCAATCTCCCACTCTGTATCATTCTGTACTACTTATATAGCATTATATATAGCTATATGTACAGGTTCACATATATATGTATATAGTACATATATATGTATATATATATACAGTACATACAGATGGAGATATATATATAATTTATGCTTAATTAATGAATTTAAATGCAGGTTTTAAGGGCTGGTATATGTTTAAATGCAAATATATATATATATTTCTACACAGTTAAACGAATCCCAACATTGCTTGTCAAACTACAACTATCACAGAAGAGAATTCATTTAAAGTGTAGCCTTCAATGTGATCTTCAGGGTATACAGCCTAAAGATTTTATGTAAAGAGATCTTTACATAAAATGATACCCATGCTTCACAAACAGTAAGGATGATTATATATAAAGCATGATGGATTCTCCATCCTTCACTCAATGTACACTATGCATCACGGCTGTCCTTTCATCCTTCCATCATATTTGGGAGGATTCATATTGGTATGTGACCAGTTCCTTGAAAGAACAGCATATTAAAATGCAGAGGTTGAGCATAGCAGTTGACAACAATCACCCATGCATTCATTTATTCCATTCACCCATTCAAAAAGCATATGTTGAACACTAATTATCCTAATTCTGTGAAAATGAAAATTACGATCCAATGAGCTATGAACTATGATCCTGGTATGCACAGGGTACTAGCTTACACAATTGTGTTGTTTCTCCACTATCGTTTAGAGGTAAAATATATTAAAAGTGTAGCAAAGTACCTGAACACTGTTCATAAACTTTCATTTGTAAGAATTTTACTCTTAATGAAGCAGAATAAAAAGACTAAAAATACACCAACCACCCTCCCAGAAATAAAAACTCATGCCACCCACAGTTGGACATCATATACTGTCAAGGTTTTGACAAGAATTTTTAGCTTAATTTATCAAATCTAATCACACCAAAGACGTCTCTGACTTTCTTTAGTTCAGTAGATATTCCTGAGAAATACTTGTTTTGTCCTCTTTCTACTCTAATCACACTTTTCTTGGTGTAATAGAACTAAAACTCGCTCCTAAGAATTTCAGCACAGCACCACTTAAACTACAGCACATTGATAATATAATTGGTTATATAAATCCTGTGAAAATGAGCATTATAGTTGACTGAAAGTTATGTCCATTGAATAATCGACATAAAAGTTGACTGAAAGTTATGTCCATTGAATAATGGTGGGTTATGTTTATAACATAGGAAGTAATATGGTACTCACTGTATCCCATAAGTGCAAAGTTATCATTATAATGGCTTCATTAGTTAAATAAATATGCTCACAATTATATGATCGCAATGGAATTATAAAACTGAAATAAATTAAGTATGCTTAATTGCAAAAGCATAATATTTTCGACAGTCAAAGTCACTTAAAAACTCACACATTTTTTGAGCATTCTCTGGGTTCCTTAAAGGAGTTTACTGTCTAGTTCAGGAGATATACCTCTACCCATCTGCAAGGCAGAATATAACAAGGGTTTTGCTTGTGTTTATATGCGTGACACCTGGAGACATAAAGGAAACTTTCAAGGAGACAGTGATATTGAGCCAGGTTTTGGTGCCTGGAGAACATTTTGTCAGGAAGCAATAAGGGAAAAGTTATTCTGTACAGAGGGAGCTTTGCCAGCAAAGGCAAAGATGAAGATCTAATTTGTGTGTCACTCATCTATTTATTCAATTATTCATTTACTACTATTCAAGCAATATCTACTGAATGGATATCACTTCAGTGCTAGTTTTTGTAATGGTATGACATATATTCAAAAAAGTTATTTCCTCAATTTCGACATCAATAGGTTTTTGGATTTAAGCACTCTGGTTTTAAATTCAGGTGTAGGTTTTAAAAAAAAAACCCATGGCAAGTTTGTTAAAATGTGCCACCAGCTGACAGATATCTTCTGGGATGCATGAAAGAGCGTTCCCCTCATTAAATACCAAGGAACATGCAAAATAATTAGGAAATTAAAATGAAGACAAAACAAACACTTGTCTAGAAATTTCATATAACACTAATAAGATGCAATATAAACCTGTCTTAACATGACTGTGTTTTGTACAAAGACATTTTATCAACAGCCTGCAGATATTCTAAAGTTTTGAATGACAATTTTTTATTTAGAAATTATAATCTCATGACTATGTAAAAATGTATTACCTTGAATGCTATCCATGAAAATAAGCCTTTTTTTCTTTCCACATATGTTACATTTAGATTCGAGAGTAAGAAAGGAAATAATTTTAAGAAACTAGCTTGAGCTGAGTAGCTCATCTCCTGCTCTGCTTCAAAACCCATGGAGCTTTAGTTAAGAGCATTGTTTCAAATTCTAGCCTCATGATGGGGTCTGGCCTCGTAATTATGTCCCAGTGTTATAACATTTGAAAAATTAAAGCAATAAATGACTGCAAGAATACAATGAATTTATGGATCTTGTTAAAAGATTACTAACTTTATTTTGGAGACCATAAGAATCAAGTAAAAAGAGTATTGGCTTTAGAATCAAGTAGACATGGGTTCCAATCCTGACTCTACCATAAAGCAGCTTTGTGATTTAAAAAAATTTTTTTTTTAGTAATTTAGTCTTTTTACATTGGTTAAAAGGTAGTAATAATACCTTAGTGTTAGGGTAGATGTGAAGATAAATGAGAGAGAAAAAATTTTTTTCTAAGTTTCTGGCATAGCTCCTGGCATACCTTAAGTACCCATAAATAATGGCCCCCTCTCTTATTTCTCCTTTCCTTTTTTCATAATAGTTCCTGTTTTCCTGTCTTAAGTAAAATTTACTCTTGATAATATTTGTTCAAGGAATGACTTATGGTAACTTTTTCAACATATTTCAAAAACCTAGCAAACTACAGGCAGAGTGTAACGAATGCATATCTGATTCATTACATTTCACTTGCCATTTCTCAAAAAGAATGCAGTGTGCTAGATAAAGCCATCAAGGCATGTTTTTTTTTTTTTTTTTTTTTTTTTTTTTTTGTTGCTATACGCGGGCCTCTCACTGTTGTGGCCCCTCCCGTTGCAGAGCACAGGCTCCGTATGCGCAGGCTTAGCGGCCATGGCTCACGGGCCCAGCCGCTCCATGGCATATGGGATCTTCCCGGACCGGGGCACGAACCCGTGTCCCCTGCATCGGCAGGCGGACTCTCAACCACTGCGCCACCAGGGAAGCCCAAGGCATGTTTTTAAATTAACGTTTTACTTAACATTTCTAATTTTATGAATAAAACTGTGCCCATGTGTCATCTGTTGCTTCTCAAGAAGCCGTTACTCAGTGACACCGCTGTGTTTCAAAGGGAACATTTTTATAAGGGCTGACAAAACATACACTAATATTAATGGGATATCAGTTAAAAGAAAAGATCAAGTACTGAAACTATTGTCTCTCTTTTATAACCTGTTTAAGTGAAACTGAACTTTCAGAGGGATCACTGAGATTTTTTTAAATTTTAAGTATATCTACATTTACTGAATAGTTCATGGAACAATGTAGTTTTAAATTGATGCATTTCCAATGCATGTGTCTTTAATTTTCAGTTTCACAAATGAAGAGCTTCTTCTCCTAAATGTATTTTTTCATCGTAGCATATTTTGGTAGTACTAATGTTTTCAGAGATCAGGTCTTCATTTGTACTGATTAAAAAGATACAGCTATGATATTACATCCCTAACCAAAATATTCTCAAATCTCTTAAAATATTAAGGTCTCAATGCATCTTGGAGGATTAGAACTAGAAAACATAAGGAGAGGAAAGATAGTTCTAAATCAGTTTTTCATCACAACTAGATAGAAGCAAATGTCCAATTTAAGTTGGGTTGAATTAACAAGTTTTAATGTTTATTTGGTATGAGTATGTGTTGTGCGGCATGATGAAGCATAAATTAGGTGAAAAGACAAGGTTTTTGTTTTGAGCTGTCTCTTCATCATTTTTAATAAGAACCAAAATGCTAATGGTGGGTTTTCCATAGACATTAAAGAGGTGAGTAACATTAGTTTCAGTTTGGCCCAGACAATACAACGTGGGAGGAAAAGATGCACATTAGAATCTGATCTCATAAAATGTTCAGCAATTATGATTTTGAAAAAAGAAAAGTTAATAGTTTATTATATTTCCCTTCATCTAGCTTGTTTTTAAAAAGAAACCAAGCATATTTTCATAAGAAAATATTCAGTCCACAGTTTTACTTTCCTAGCTAGTGTTTAGCATTTCTTCTGTATCTTTATTTACAAAATCCTTTGTCTCTTGGAGCACTGATATTCACAATATTAACTACTAAACAAAAGTGTGCATGTCTTTATTTTTGTTCCAATATATGAATTAATTAGAAAAGGCAGATTGTCAGTTTTCAGTTGCTAAATATAATGTCGATAATCTGAATTGCCATAAATTATCCTGACAATTAAACACGCAGGCATAAAATTATGACAATATTTTCTACAATATATTTGTGAAAGTATTTTCAACTCAGTGGGGTTAATCAGTGCATCCCTAGAGGTTATTATTATACTTCAATAGAAATTTATCACATTTATAATAGGGTTTAAGTTTAAAAGTTTAAAATGTATGTACTGAACACAATATTCAAATTCCCCTAATCAGAAAGAATAAAAGCAATGTCTGGTGTTTCCTACGTATATAAAGTATGTGTTAATAAAGTCTATCTTATGTGGAAAGTTATTTGCTCTCTTACCATTTTAAGAATCAAAGTGGCCATAAAATTCATATAGAACTTTGATTTTCTCAAGGTTTTCTCTTTGCATTTTGAACTTGACTTTACAGGAATAACTGCCACAGAAAAATAAATAATGTAAAAATTACAAAATATTAAAGCTTATAAGTAATGGAAAATTTATTCCACCTCTTATATCTGTGATAATGACCATTAAGCAAGTAAATTGAAACTTACTTTTCAAAAACCAAGATTTTCAGAGTTAATATTTGACAGGATTTACTAAAGAGACATGTTTCTTTTACCTGTTGAGCTGAGATAGATTATGCTTTGAAGGATGCCCATGTTCCTTTAAGCTCTTAACTAAGTGGAAGAACTTTTCTAAATTTGCAATTACAAATCTTCTTGCTATGCCTTAAACTGTCTGCCTACCTAACTATATATTCATTCACTCAATGAATATTAAGTACATCTTATGTATCAATTTCATTAACCTGTTAGCACTTCTCTTTGTGTGTAACTTTCTTGACACTTCACTCCACAATGGCAAGCTTAGCAGGGTAGCTGAGCTCTGATCAGCTCTACTGAAAGGGTCTCCAGCTCTGTGGTCTCATTCATGAACAATGAAAATGCTTGCTTTCTTTCTACCTGTACTAACCGTCCATTAATTCAAGACATTTGCATAAAATACTTTGATAAAGCCAATTTAACTTCTACCGACACACTGATTTGCATTAACTGCATTAATTTATAAATACAGTTTTTAAAGTGCATCTTTAGCAATATCTTACTAAATTTTGATTCTAATATTCGAACTGCTAGTTATCCCTTTATCTTATTGATTCTTTGCCTTCCATACTTAAAAGAGAGGTGTTTCTTGGTCTACTGTCCGGATGAACAGAAGTAAGTATTACAAATCTAAGTTTAAATAGCCAACCATAACACAGTGATGACGATTTCAATGTTTTAACATATCCACCCACTCTTACTCTCCCTAATTCAGAATTAAAAAAAAAAAAACACAACAAACATAACAAACTCTAGCTAACCTTTTCTCTTAAAGAATTTGTGATACGTTTTGTGCAGCAATTACTGTAATAGGAAATCCAGAAAGTATATGAGAACGGAATTTTTTTTTCAGTGTTACAAGTCTGTTTTAAATTTCCTTTTAATAAAACAAGTAAACCTTGCTTCTGTCTCCCCCTGCTCCTTTGGCTTGGTGCTCACTCAGAGTAAGCGACCTGCTGCATTTGTCCCCTGTGGATATTAACTACGAAGGGCCACCCTAAGAAACCGTATGAACAGGATTACACCATAGTGGATACAGCATGGTGAATACAGACAAGACACGGAGCTCCCTTGTCTCAATCTCTCCCAACCGTCCATCCCTTTCCAGTATTCTCTAGTTACCTCATCACAAAAGGCAGCTGAGTTCTCAGCTAGAACAACAAGTTGTGCAGCAAATCTCAGTGATTCAGCCAAGTAGCAAACAGGGTCATTGGCTTAGTTGGAATTTCAGTTGCCAAGCAAACTAGGAATCCCTAGCCTGGGTCCAGCGACACGGATAAGTGTTTCTGTTTTTTTGATAGAGAATGAAAATGACGCAGAGTATAATTGATCGACAGGATACTGATCACTATCCTTTCTTCATTACCCCAGTTTAGGTACCAGAATCTAAGGGCTCACTTATATATGCCCAGGGGCCACCAAGATCTCCATTTTCCCTAAATGCATAAAAGGCTAAAAACAGCCTTCTTTCCCAGCTCCATATCGTGGCTGCTGCTGCTTTGAGTACCATATAAGTCACACTGGGGGTTCACTCTTTGCCCTCTCCCCTGCTTTAAAGCCGGCTGCGGTGAAAGGCTGAGAACTCCAGCTCAGCACGGGTCCATCACAGAAAAAGCTTCACGGACCCAGTCCCAAGCCTTAAAGAGAAACTGTGCAGCCGGAGCCTCTTAAACTCATAACCCCCCAGGGACGTCCGCTTCCCAAGGGAGAGCCGGCTTCCCAAGCAGCTTGAGAAACTTAACCGAGATCCCAGAAAGCAGGCGAGGTATAGCTCGGGTCAAATGGAGCTCTGAGGCGACAGCCTCTTTACCTGCAAAGTTGCAATCTTCTGGCTGAAGAGGGATCGAGTCAAGGTCGGCGGTGCGGGTGCTTGGCCGGGTGAGAGCACGCCCGGCAAATTCCAACGGGATTTCCTTAGTCTCCGCCGAGTTTTGGAGCATTCCAAGGAAAACGCACGAAGCTGGAGCCCACGCAGCTGGCACCGAACTGGGCGGAGTGAGGATGCTCTGAGAGTGATGCCATGGGAGGCGGGGGAGGGGAGGCCCTGGAGGGGGAGGTGAGCTCCCGGGGAAGAGAACCTCGCCCACCCTCGCCCTTACGGACCCCTCCGGATAAAGTTAGCGTTCCCACGGCTGTCAGACGATGAACCCGAAGGAAGGCACCCCTCCCTCCATCTCCGGCGGCTGCCTGACTCGGGGTCCGCACAGACCGGGTTCGGAGGGGACCACTCGTGAAGATGCGCGTCCCACGCACCGCTCTGCCTGGCGGTGGATGGGACCCGCGCGAGGGCAGGACCCCGGCTCGGCTGCCCAGGAATACCCTCCGCCTCCCGGGGCCAAATGTTTGGGCTGAACCAAGTGTTTGGGGGCAGGCGAGCTCACCACAAACCAGCGGTCATCCAGCCCTGTCGGTGGCCAGAACCCACCCAGTGATCCTGGAGGCGAGCCAGACACACCTCCAGGCTCCAGGAGAGCTCTGCAGGCTGCCCGACTCCAGTTCGCGTCAGGACCCGGCTTCTGAACACCCTGCTCCCACCCTAGTAAACAAGCACCCGGGCGGCAGGTCGCCTGACTTGAAAAAGTAACCGCCACCCTCACCCCGTAACTCTCAAAGCTTCTCCCACTCTGGCTCTTCTGGGGTCCCGGCACCCGCTCTCCCGTCCTCAAGGTGTCAGACTTCCCCTGCAAGATCAGGCGTCTGCGGCTTGCTACTAGTGTCAACAATGGAGACGGTCGCAATGAATAAATGACGAGGCAGCGTTCCACCCACCCTCATCCAGCTCTGTCTTTGCAACAGGCATAGGAAATCAGTAAGTTTCCAAATATTAACTAAAACCCCAAACGCGCACCAGCCTAGGAGCGCGAAGTTCGGTGGCTTCAGGTGGGATGTATTGAGAGACAGAGAAAGAGAGAGAGAGAGAGGGAGGGAGGGAGGAAGAGAGAGAGAGAGAGAGAGAGAGATGCTCCCATCAGCGTACTGAGATTTCAGGATAAAAGTTATCTTTTGGCAATCACTTTAATGGTCACACCTTAGAATTAGATCGAAGTGTTTAGAGGAAAAACACATATATCGGCCAAGTTGGCAATAACTTACTTGCTTGCCACTGCGACGCGGTGATTCCCAGCTTGTCACTCAAAGAGGCTTGGTTGGTCACGACCCAGGGACTGGAGAGTCCATTTGTGAAATAGAGAGTGGCGTCCACGCGGAATCTTAGCTAGCGATGAGCGATTACCCGACTTGACACCCTCGGGTTCTACTTGATTCCTTTTATCTTCCAAAAGCCCTGGGGTGAGCTGCTGGTCGCCCGTTGCGTCCCAGCAGATGCCTGCTCCAGCTTCGCGCTTGTGCAACAGATGAGTGGCAACCCTTTCTTCCTGTCCCAGCCACACGCGTCGTTGCACCTTCTGGGAATCAGTGCTCTGGCGACTGCTGGGAGGACCAGTTTCTTCCCAAGAAATATTCCCCCAAGGGAGTCAAGAATAGGCAGCAAGCGGGACCCCTACGCAGATTCCAAAGGGCAACATTAGAGAATTTCCTTCTTGGCTGTCTTTTATATTTTCCTCCTAAGTTCACAAGAGTTGAGGGTTTTTTGCTTGCTTGTTTTCTTTTTCTTTTTGAGTATTTACATGAGTAAAGAGGATATTGCTAGAGATCACCCCCTGGGGTGATGTGCATGCTGCTTTTTTTTAAAAAATCACTTTTCTTATTTCTAAACTTTTCTTTCTCTCTAGCTTACGGCTCTTCTCATGGGTTTATCTCAAGCCCAGGCTGGACCCCTGTTGTAAATTTCTAGGTCATCTCCTACAAATACTGAGGTACACAGAAGCAAACGTGGTTCCTATAATATCTCTCCAGAAAATTAATTAAAGGCACAAACAACAAAGGGATTCCTTTCTTTCCTCAAATCTCTCTTTTTACTTCTTTACCACAAAAGTACTTTAACATTTTTAAACAGTTTGTAAAATGTTCTATGTTAAACAATGACATTTATGAAATATGCAGGAACACGTATCTGTAGACACGGTAATGAACTTTATAATAAATACAAATCTACTTTCTGCCTAACAAGGGAGGGGGAGGGCAGTATATATGAAAATCTATTTTTTGCAATGGAGCAGTAAATATTTTTGTATTTTTTTATGAAACAACTTATATTCCCATTAATTATCAGTAATTAAAATGTTTTAATGCCTAAGAAACAAAAGTGAAGCTGACGTTTATTAAGGTAATGTTTTGTCTCAGCCTGATAAACAAAAGCCTACATATTTAAGTGTGTGTCTTTTAAAATAAACCCATAACAGAATTCCACATACTAAGATGAGTGTATGCCTTTGTAATACATTTAAATATCCATGCAAAAGAAAGTGGACCAGTGACGACACATACCCATTAAAGGCTGAGAACTTTACTTTGCAACCTTAGCCTCTGTACCAAATTATATGCCTGCTCCTGCCTCTCTCAGGATATGTTCTTTATAACAAATGCCATCTCTGTCATGATGTTGGTGAAACGCATTTTGTCAATTTCCCTAATATGGCAGTTTTTCCACAAAAAATGTGCCTGTGAATGAATCTACCATAAATACAAAACAGAAAGGAACAGGGAGGACAGCCATCTGAGTAGGCTGTGTTTCCATGGAAAGAGGAATGTTCTATTGATCCCTGAGCCTCATTTGCAACACTTGCATGTGCTTATTGATGGCTGACATCATGCCACCTGCTAAAATGATTAACGATTACAAGAAAGTTATTTGAATTCTATTTAAACAACACTGAACTGTGTATACTACAGTCATTAGCAATAGAAGGACAATTTGCTTTTGTTTAAATTTTAAAATACAAACGTGACATCATTCCACAAACTGGCATTCCACTTAAAATGCAATTCACTGAACTCACAGAAATTTACAATAAAAGGTTATATGGTTACTTGAAATTTCTTTTGAGTACCTTAGTCAGAAAAACAAGAAAGTGCTCATTTTGAAATTAGCAAGAGATAAGTTAGTGACCCCACAAATGATAGCAGTGAAACTATTCTCTACAATGCCTATTTATTCGTAGCTAAAATGTATCATGGAACTGGAATTACAATTGTTTCAGGAACTTTCAACTTCTTTCTAAAAATTATTCTTACACTTTGGAGTTGATTAGTAACGTGAAGAACTTTCTTTCAAAGCTGCTGTATCTCGGACTTAAAGGCAATCACAAAGAGAGGTTATTGGAAAAGGTATTTGGAAAATTTATTTTTTTACTATCAGGATTTTATGTGATATACATATATATGTGATTTTATATATATATATAATACTCTCTATATAATGATGCCATCATCATCATCATTACATGATAATCGCCTTTACTTACTTACCTTAGGCAAATCTGGGAAATAAGTTAGCATCGTCTTTGAAGCCCAAGTGACCTTTCTGCCTATGTGACCAGGAGTCTCCATGATTTGGCACTAGGTTCACCCAAGGCCCTTCACTGAAGGGTCTGATCAGTTTGCCTAGTAGACTGTAACCCCTGCTCCAGGTTTTTGCATCTTCCAGTTGTAACAAGGCTTTGATCCAACCAGCATAGACCATGCTATCATCATAACTGTTTACCCATCTTTAAAAAAAAGTTATTTTCTATGTTTCCAAGTTTTCTTCAAAAACATTCATTTTAATGGATTACTATACATTTGCATGAAATACTCAAGTATTTCTCAAGTCTGGAATGTATGGTTTGTTTTTATAGTATTATTCCTTATTCTGAGACTTTGATGAAAACCTTTGTACACGTACTTTTCTCTACACATCCAATTATGTCCTCAGAGTAGATTTTTAGAAATAGAGCCACTGTATCAAAATGCAGGAATATCTTAAAGCTCATGATAGATGTTATATATGATTTATTCAGCCCTCATCAACACGGGGTTTAGGTAGTCTTTTTTTTTTCCCTCTTTTCTTTCTGTATTTTTGCTGACTTCCTAGTTTTTAAAAATGACACCCCAGTGTAATGAGTTATATTATTAGACAATGTGAATTTCTATATATTATGCTTTTCTATTTGTTTTTTTTTCTTGTGAGTTTATATATCTTTTTAATACTTATAGGGGTTTTAAGGTTTTTTTCCCCCATTTGATTTGTAATAGATTACCACATGTATAGTAGATATTTCTCATTTTTACTTATTGCTAACATCTTGGATAATGTTATATTTTAAAAACGGTTTAATTCTTATATACTTTTAACTGTCACATTTTTTCCTGAATAATTTCTTTTAGTACTTTAATTATTCCTAAAGCCTTTTCCCTTCCCATGTTCACCGATTTTTTGAACATTTTTTAAAATAATTTTATTTTTTATGGAGCTGCTTAGTCATTAATTTTATGGACTCTAGACTCATGCTGCCTATGTTTGAAATCCTAGTCCCAACATTCATTCAACAAATATTTATGGAGTCTGTATTAAGGGTGAAGCACTGTGCTGGGTGCTTAGCATACATCTGTGAATGAAACAGATAAGATCATGCCCATGCACAACTTATACTTTAGGGAAGACAAACAAAAAATAGTAAGTATATTCAATAAATTATATGTGATATTAGAGAGGGATTAAAAGAGTGAAATATGGGGGTTAGAAGTGCTGGTGGGGGCAGATGGTGATGGTGGGTCACAATTTTAGACACATTGTCAGGATAGCCTTCATTATTATGGAGACATTTGAGCAAAGACTTGAAGGTTGGAGAGCTGGCTATGGGGATTCACTGGGGAGCAATCTTCAGGTAGAGGAGTAACCTGATCTGATATACGTTGTAAGGGATTATTCTGGCTGCTTCAGTGAGAATAGACTAGAAAAACAAGGGTGGGAACAGGGAGACCACTTAGGAGATGAAATAAACTAGGAAATAGGGTGTGGACCAACTTAGATCCACTCGCATTTTCCAAAATGCTTGTGTGCAGGATGTAAGAAGAGTTAAGGATGGCTCTGAGATTTTTTTTTTTTTTTTTTTTTTTTCTTTTTGCGGTATGTGGGCCTCTCACTGCTGTGGCCTCTCCCGTTGCGGAGCACAGGCTCTAGACGCGCAGGCCCAGCGGCCATGGCTCACGGGCCCAGCCGCTCCGCGGCATGTGGGATCCTCCCAGACCGGGGCACGAACCCGTATCCCCTGCATCGGCAGGCGGACTCTCAACCACTGCGCCACCAGGGAGGCCCGGCTCTGAGATTTTTGACTAGAGTAACTAGATGACTCTAAGTAAATAAGGTTCTGAGATGGAGATGATAGAGGATGGTATATGTTATTTTTTTAGAAAGAAGATTAGGAATTTGCTTGTGGACATGTTAAGTCTGAGATGGCTATTGGAACAGATAAGCTGTGCGACCTTGGACAGTGTTACTTAACCTCTCTCCACGCTGGTTTTCTTACCTGTGAAAGAGTGAAATCATTGTTCCTACCTCATAGGAACTTGTTATGAGGACCAAAGCATTTTTATATGTAAAGCAGTTATGACAATTATCAACACAGTGTATACAATATGTAGATTTTGTCTATTCATTTTATTACATTGAATTCTAACGTATATGGGAATTATTTTAGCATGCATTATTTAGTGAAGATCTAATGTTTCTCTTTGACAAAATAGGGAACCAGAACTATTTACTATAACTGGCAATTCATGGACGACTTCTTTCTTTCCACACTGATTGATAATGTCACCTTTATTATAAACCAGATTCTTTTGCCAATGCCTCTTTCTGAGCTATCTACTCTTCTACTGATATCTCCATTTTTATGAATTAGCCCTACATTTCCTTTTTTCTCCTTCCCTATCCTTTTTGGGGTTGGTCAATTACTGAATATCACAGCTGGAAGGATGGTGGTGGTTAGTTCCTCCATCAGTTCCCAATGTCCAGATGGGTACGGCCAGTGAAAGCCATAATTGTCTGGATGACATGAACTAATACCAATACCTGTAAAATGATGGTAACAGGGTTGAGCACATATACAGGCTCAATAATTGTTAACTGATGTCAGCATTATCAGTATCCATCAATGAATGAGGCTCTGCTGCCCCTGAGATGGAATAATTGTTTACCCTCCTACCCTCAGCCTAGCACTCCATCACATATGGTACGTAGCAGACTCCCATCCCAAGTGCACACCTTATCCCAGAACTTCTGTGTTCTCCACCCTAACCTGGAAACATTTTCACGGCGTACAGTTCACCTTCATTAACTACTCTTGTAACAGAGAAGAACAAACCTGACTCCATATTGGATCCATTCCTTTAGCTCTAACCCTTGTGCTCTGTTGCCTGTCTCAGTCATGCTGGCTCTGCACCTTTGTGAAAGAATGTTGCCCATAGCCTGAAATATACATGATAGCCCATTCTCAAGGCTCTGCTTCCCACTCTTGATCTTTAAAGTTATAACACCTTCCCATTCATAGAGAGATGAAAAGTACATAACAGAAAACAATCTGTGTCTTGTTAGAGGTTTACAGGAACGTTGCGACAGCAGCAGGAACAAAGGATTCCAGCACCAGGAAGTTTGCAGCAGCCAGCCACATTCCCTCCCTTTTAGTATAAAAGAAGCTTGAATTCTAATTCGAGTAAGATGGTTCTTTGGGACACCAGTGCACCATCTTCTCAGTCTGCTGGCTTTTTGAATAAAGTCATTAGTTATTCCTTGCCCCAACACCTCATCTCTTGATTTATTGACCTGTTGAGCTTTGAGCAGTAAGTGCTTGGACTCGGTAACCTCTCTTCCACAAATTCTTGCTTCGTTATGTTCTGGAGGTTGAAGTCTTTTCCTAGATCTAGAACAGAAGTATGTACCATTGGGGAACCTGAGAGAGACATTTTGGCTGCCTCAAGAAACAGAAGGAGTGGACTTGCAGAATCCCACTTTCCTCATGGTTACTAAAGTACAGCAATACACATAACGCGTACTAATTTTCAAAAAGGAAGGAGAGAATGAGACCTGGCTAAAGGACCTTCCTCCTGATTTCAGCAGGATAGCTTTGCACAATTCCTAAAGCAAAGCACTGGTGCAGCATCAATTTTGTTGTACAATTCATGTTCTGTTCCATGATCTTTTAGTTTAGTGGAAATCCTTCCACACTCTGGTGACAGAACAACAATTAGTCCTGCATAAGATCAACATTGTTATGAAATCTCTTCTCTGAGACATGACTTTTGGGAAAGTTAACAGAAGTTTTAAAAGAGCTGCTAGCAGATGCTATTTCAAGCCTGAACATTTTACCTGGTCTTTTATTTTTAGTTTTTAACACCTTTATTGGAGTATAGTTGCTTCACAGTGGTGTGTTAGTTTCTGCTGTATAACAAAGTGAATCAGCTATACGTATACATATGTCCCCATATCTCCTCCCTCTTGCGTCTCCCTATCCGACCCCTCTAGGTGGACACAAAGCACCGAGCTGATCTCCCTGTGCTATGAAGCTGCTTCCCACTAGCTATCTGTTTTACGTTTGGTAGTGTATATATGTCCATGCCACTCTCTCACTCTGTCCCAGCTTACCCTTCCCCCTCCCGGTGTCCTCAAGGCCATTCTCTGCGTCTGAGTCTTTATTCCTGTCTTGCCCCTGGGTTCTTCAAAACCATTTTTACTTTTAGATTCCATACATATGTTAGCATATGGTATTTGTTTTTCTCCTTCTGACTTCACTCTGCGTGACAGACTCTAGTTCCATCCTCCTCACTACAAATAATTCAATTTTGTTTCTTTTTATGGCTGAGTAATATTCCATTGTATATATGTGCCACATCTTCTTTATCCATTCATCTGTCTATGGACACTTAGGTTGTTTCCATCTCCTGGCTATTGTAAATAGAGCTGCAATGCACATTGTGGTACATGCCTCTTTTTGAATTATGGTTTTCTCAGGGTGTATGCCCTCTAGTGGGATTGCTGTGTTGTATGCTGCAACTTCAAAATAAATTTCCTAGTCACCATTAGAACCATTATTCAAGATATCTAACAGTTTTACAGAAAACCTTATTTTCACTTCCATTTAAACACTTGGAAATATGCTGCCCTTTTTAAATGCATCATGCACTCTGTGCATGATGTTGTCACTGGAAGCTTTATCTTATGCCTCAAGAATCCATTCACATAACATTAGAAAAAATTTTTTTCATCTCTTATATGTATACTGCTGATCTCCACAAAACAGGCAAATGAAAATATGTAATGCTTTTAATAACATAAGGCTAATTTACAATACTATTGAACACAAATTATGAGCACATATTCCTAGAAATAATTACCACATGTATATTGTATTTTTTTGACTTCTTTTTTTTAATGATGACTCTTTCACGAGTGAGCTCTAAGCATCCATAACTGGCATTGGCTGAGGTTCTTTAAGGTTAATTTGCATCTCCTAGATATTACTTTTTATTTCATTCATCAGAATGAAATTATGACTCCCAATCCCACCACTGCATAACATGAAAAGCACTTAAGGACTCTGAGAAGGTTATTGTTCCTTTTCTGGGTTATTAATCGAAGTATACAAATGGAAATAAAACACAGATTCAATTGGACTACATGATACACGTAGTTGTGCTGACAGCTTTGTTAAATGCTAAGGTAGCTGTTTTCTGGTGGTAGTCTTGAGTATTCTTATTGCACCCACCTTCATATTTCATTTGGGGGAGGATAAAGTAGTTATCAGTTGCTGCTAAGGACAAAATACATAAAGATGGAGATAGGGAGAGAAGACAAAGGGGGAGCGGAGGGAGAGGGAGAGGGAGGAAAAGCCCTGGTCTTTAGATATCCTAGAAATGGTTCACTTATCCCTAGTGTGTCAAGCTCTCTAATGTTCTTTAAGAACGTAATAAATAATAAAATATATATACTCCCATTTTCATGGAATGGATGCATTTTATTATTCTATGACCACGCAATGATGGTTTCAGATCAGTGGTGTAATTTTTCTGCCAGAGGTCCTTTGAGCTAAATTCAAATTAGCTGCTGTAAGCATGGCCTCTGCCACGTCTCGTGTCACAGCCTGAAGACAGCAGTGAAGTGCTTGTGGTCGTGATATAAGTGTTTGATATAGTGGAATATAACAAAGCACCTCAGCTTCTCTAGAAAAAGAAATGTTATGTTGATTTTTTTGCTTGTTTCTTTTGGAGTATCTTTTCCATTTATGAGAGTTTTGCTGGTTCTGTTTGGAAGGGGGTGGGGTGTGTGTTTGAATAGCCAAAAGAGTTGTTCTTCAAAAGGAGAGGCTGGGTCCTTCTCAAGATGGACTTAACCCTCTCCACTAGCTATGCATTAGCATGCTATGATTATTGTTATTGTTGAAATGTTTTAAATTTCAGGAAAATTCTTGATTTTCTAAACAATATAAGTACTTATTAGAGAACTACAAAATTATAAAGATAATATGACCTTATTTCTATAAAGTCAGTTGGCATGGACAAAGTTTGGTTTATGCCACATATGGTAAACCTGTGTGGTCTTGGCCATGTTTGCTAAATTTGACAAACCTCAGGTTTCTCATCTGCAACTTGGAAGTAATAGTATCTTGCATGATAATCTCACCAAATTTTGATTACGTAAGTGAAACATTCTTACAAAATATGCAGAACGATATCATAATTATCCATCTACCCTACACTGAAATAATTTTACAACTTATTTAGGCACATGAATTTTTTTACTTACTGTTCCAAATGTTATTTCAAGATTATTAACCATATGTAGTAGAACTAGTTTCAGAGGCTTTTATAATAAAATTCTATGTATAGGAAAAAGCTTGTTTTTTAGATGGAGTACATTTTACTTTTACAGTGTTACTATTTAAATCTTATTCATGAAAGAAAGAGGAAGCAGATGATTTGTATTCAAGGATCTATGGTAAATAAAGATTTAGAAAGAACAATTTAATGAATTCTGTGATGGAAGGGAGTGGACAATTAAAATAATAATAGTTTATGTAGAGCTCAATGCAACAGAGCTGTGAAATAAAGAGAAGATAATAAGCACCTATTACCTGGAGCCTTCCGGTTTCTCATGTGGAAATCATATGTGCTTCCTTGGGCCACAGACTGCAGTAAGAAAAGATGAGGCTAAATTGGTAGTCTGGAAGACGAAAAGCAGCACACCTACCTGAGCAGCTCCAACTAGCACAACCGTATGTAAATGTGACATTAGTGTCAAGCATACCAGCTGTGCTGTGTGATCTCTGGGTTATTAATCACTGTGCACGGGGCATGTAACTCATACTCTGAATGAAATTCCAGAATTCCTTTCTTCTCTTTTGATGACTTTCAGTGCCTCTTCCCAGTGTGATCTAAAACGTCTTCTTTTCTCAACTCTGAGCTGCCTTTTTTTGCAAATAAAATTAAAATAAAGAAATAAATACTATCAAACTGCATTAGATATTTAGAAGTTGTTAAGATGTCATACGTAATGCTTTCAATTGTCTTTTCTCCCACTAGAACTGCGAGTTTTAAGAAGTTCTTTGGAAATATATGTATATGTATGATATCAGTCAAGCAAAATAATTCCTAATGGAAAGTTACTAAGTTCACTATGGAGTACAGACATAAAAACCTTTTTATTTTCACACTAAATGTTAAAATGTTCTTGCAAGTAGAAACTGGTAAAGAACAGCCTTATAAACTGAAAGTAATACCAGGAAAAGAGAGAGAACTGTTTAATCATTTAGCACAAGTTATACTCCAAAAGGCAAAAAACTGGTCAAGAGAAAGTGAATTCAGTTTTAAGAATTAAAGTCATTTTGATTCAAGCAATACATAATTTTATTTTAAAATTCTTTGACATGGTTTATAAAGGGACACTATTTGGAGTACAAACATTTTGCTTCTCCCACCACCATCAAATCACTGTTACAAATGTTTTAACAGAGACATATTGACTTTATAGAGTAATGCATGCAAGCAGCAAACAATTCAATGATATGAATTTGCTTATTTGCAAAATTACATTTTCTCTGATTAATTTGCCGATTCCCATGTATGCTAAATATGATCTGTCTGACTTTTGTATCAGCCTGGTGATTCATAGTAAGCATATGGGCTTATCCTGAAGCAGGAACTGCTGTTCTATTCACTTTAAGAAAATAGTAGCCTTGCTTTCCTTATCCAATCTGTACACCTTTATTGTTTTCCAAAAACACTTTGTTCCATGTTTTTTTCCTTCTTTTAAATGAGCTCTTTTTAGCATGAAAGGTATCAAATGATGAAACATAGCAAAACAGTGTTCTTTCTAGCTTCTTTAACATAAAGTTTTGTTCCCTGTAAGGATTCAAATAATTATGAAGATTTCTCTTGGAATCTGCATTTACGTTTTGAGAAATGTCTGTCGTATCATCCATAATGGCACAGACTATGTGTTAATTATTTCTTAGCCAGAATAAATCACGAGATCTTAAAGTACTTCAGATGTCACAGTAGGAAGAAAAGGGTAGATTGACACTTGGCAAGCAGAAAACAAGGTATCCAGAGAGAGGAAAAAGGACAGAGGGTACAACGGGACTGGTGACATAAATGGCGAAGAGAAATGGCTAGTACAATCATTATGAAAACCTTTTAAATGGAAAGGCATAGGTTTTTCCCATTCACCTACTTTTGCACATACTGCAATTAACCAAATGCTCTCTTTTTAAAGGTGGAATTTCTACCTGTGGCAAATAACTTTTACATTCTGGATGTAAAATGTAAAAGAATGTAAAAGAAAAGCTAGACCCAGTGCTGAAAAGATTTTCTCATTTAGTTTCAGCAAAATAGTTTTTTTCCTAGAGTAGCATACTATTCAATACATTTCTTTTACTATTTTCTAGATAATTGTTATAAATTTGGTTCAGTGAAAACCAAGAACAGTGTTTGTTGGGCTTAGGAAGCCATAACTAATAATCATTTTGAAAGAACAGAAATTCTATCTTCAGCACTGGTGATTGAATTAAAATGAAGGGCTAAAGGCAGCTGTCCGTTTCTGCTTTCTAAACTTGTTATCTCTTTTTACAGTGCAAGGTACTCTTCCCTCTCCCAAGCTTTATAAACTCACATGAAACCCACCACTGTCGACACAGAGAAGAGCATGCATGTATCCCCTGGCCTTAATGGTTGAACAAAGGGATGGGCTCTTGACCCAGGATGGGCAAGTTATTTCCTGGAATTTACATGTAATGAACAGTGAAACCCTTCCTGTCTTCTGAAGCTTCTGGGATAAGATCATTTAAGTTTAGAGGTGCTGAGAGCCATACCTCTCACTTTGTGGAGAAAACAGTGACTCTTCAGCCTGGTCTCCATAATCTCAGTAGAAGAGATTGAGGACAGCATTACAGAGAAGAGATAGAGAAAGAGGAAGATGTATAATGACAGAGAGAAAGATGAATACAGAGAAAAAGAGATCTAGAGGCAGCAACTGAGTTTCTAGATCCAGTTTAGCCTGAGAGGAACTCTATATGTCCCCATCCTTTTTAGGTGATTCAGTGCATTTCCCTTTTATTGGTTGATTTATCTGAGTTTTGTTTTCTGTTAAACCCGTTTGAGTTGGGGTCCTGTCACTTAAAAAAGTAAAGTCCTGATTAACCAAAGGACAAAGGTGTAGCAATAGAAAGAGTGTAAGGACTTGAAAACCCATTAGAATATCAGTTCCACCACTTTTTCACTGTGATATGTGGGAAAATCTATCTCTCTTAATGTCATCCATTTATTAGTAAAATGGAGATACTAAACTTTGTCTCATAGACTTTCTGGGAAAATCAAAAGTGATTTGAAAGAGGAAGGGACTATCTAATCATTCTAACCTGAACTGAAAAGTCTACCCAGATCTTTATGTCAGAAAACTGAGCTGGAAAAGGAGGTGCAGTAGACAGCAAAGAAAGAGTGGATCGATTGTTAAGTGCTGCTGGCTACCTCAGCGAAGATGCTTCATGGCACGGTGTCACTGGCGCTTTTGGGAATGGATACGCTTTGTAATAGGAAGCCCTCTTGCCCAGAGTAACTATTTCTGCAAGTTTCCTACAGAAATGGAGCCTGTTTCCTCTCGAATTATCCTATACTCTTCTTTTTTCCCTTAATCCTTTCCAGCCTTTTAAATCAACAAAATGGGGGTGTCTTCTTTTCAATAACTATTGTTTTTTTTGCAGGCTTTGTGGCTCTTTATGTTCTTTAAGAAAATGAGCACTTGAAATCCATTTTAAGGCTCTTAAGGAAGGGTGACTTTTCCTTTCATTTTGCTTTGTATTTTGATCATACCATTTGGTGACATTTAATGTAGAATATAAAAAATTTCTTCTATTTTATTTAGAAAGGGCTTTTATTTGGTTACTGTTATTAATGTTTCTAGAAGGCTCAATACCCAAAGTAAATGAAGTGGGTGGATGTTTGCCGTGTGTTTCTGGATATAAGCAATAAACCAAATATTACTCTATTTTATGAACCTAGAGAAAGTGATGCCAGTGACACATACGAATGGCATTTCACCTGTCGTATTATTTCATCGTTAATGGTTTAATGATGGCAATAAAGCAGGATGCTGGGTGATGGCACTGTTTCCTCCAAGTTGCCTGTGCCTCAGCTTGGCTATCCTTCCTGTTCATCTGCTCTGACACTTTGGAGAAGAGGTGACGGTTTTGCTCTTTTAGTCCGATTGTGTGGGCACAGCAAGAGGAGTAGAAGAAGGGGGGTGGAACAAGGTTGCTAATGGCTATACCTCCATCAGATTTAATTGTTTTTCCTCTTTCCAGCATTTCCTTTTTAGCAGCCTCTGTAAGTCCTGAGGTACAATATCAATAGGTACAATGTAAAACAAAATGTGATTAATAAGGAGGCATGCTAAGATGATCCTCAGATGGCATTTCTAAAGTGAAACATTCTAGATGAGTTCTTGATGGGATTATTTCACATCGCATCACTTCCTCAACTGCTACTTGTTTGTGAAGCCCTTACAGAAGGAGAACTTAATCAGAAAAGCAAGAAACCTCTAAAAGCTAGAAAGGCAGAATTTTGGTGAATCAGAAAATGTCTGCATTTGGGTAATAGCAAATGAATTTTCTATACTCCAAAGTGAGTTACTTCTTGAATAAAATACTGGCTAAGGAAAGATTTCCATAGGCAAAAAAATGTGCCCCAAAAGTCACAATAAAATGTTGAAACGTGTGTTTGTAGCTTATATTCAATAGCTAAAACTGGAAATCTATCAAAAGCAAGTGAGTATGGATTTGTCTTCTGTATGTTTTAAATACAATCTTTATGTTGCTAATTCTTCTATAGTATATTTCAGTGATGATGATGATGATTTACCTAATAGTATAACTAGTTAAATTATCTTAGTTTTAAGTTTCTTGTCTTAGACAGTATTATTTCCTATTTTTCTCCCTTAGTATCAAGCACTGAATACATAGAAAAACTTAAATAGGGCTCAAGGAGAACCAAAAAATATGAATAATTTTGATGAGGAAACTAAAACATAGAGAAGAGTTAAGTGTCTCAAAATCACATAACTTGTTTGTGATAAAATATGGGCTCTTAATATCTAATCATGTGCTTATAATCGAAAATTTTTGATAAACAATGCTAATTCCCATGGTCTTTATAGCTGGAGGAAAAAAATACCTCCCTCTCCTGTGACTTGCCGAATAATCTAGGTAGTCGGATTTATGCAAACACATTCCAGTTCTAGAATATTAAGAAAAGTCATTTTTATACAAATGATATTTATTTCAGATTAGAAACATGTGAGTTACACTTCTGGGAAAGCTTTCTCAACTCAACGGCTTCAGCCCTTCCCAGTATAAGGCCCTGCTCTTATATAGAAGGCTCAGTGGGATTTATCAATGTTTACTATTTTGCACATATTGTATACATATTATCTACCAATATTTTAAACTAAGACTAGCCCTGCAGGATTAATATTTCCATTCCCACTTTGCAGACAGGACAACAGAGGCTCAGAGAACCTAGGGGACAGTTTGGGGTCACAGAGCAGCCCAGTGGAACCACTCAGTGTCTAATGCAGATTTTCTTTTTTTTTTTTTTTTAAGATGTTGGGCGTAGGAGTTTATTAATTAATTTATTTTTGCTGTGTTGGGTCTTCGTTTCTGTGCGAGGGCTTTCTCTAGTTGTGGCAAGTGGGGGCCACTCTTCATCGCGGTGCGCGGGCCTCTCACTTTCGCGGCCTCTCTTGTTGCGGAGCACAGGCTCCAGATGCGCAGGCTCAGTAATTGTGGCTCACGGGCCTAGTTGCTCCGTGGCATGTGGGATCCTCCCAGACCAGGGCTCGAACCCGTGTTCCCTGCATTAGCAGGCAGATTCTCAACCACTGCGCCACCAGGGAAGCCCTAATGCAGATTTTCTGATCCCAAAGCTCCGTTCCTCTGAGCTGCTTCCATAGAGAAGAGTGAATCTCAACTCTGCCCACATCTTACGCACTTGAGGTGCATAAAAAAAAAAAAAAAAAAAAAAAAAAGGACTCCTGAGAAGACCCCATCTACAACTGATTAAATTGGAATCTCTGTTGGTGAAACCTGGGCACAAAACCTCGACAGGTGATGCTAGTGTGCACCCAGGTGTTTGAACCTTTGTTCTAGAAGATAAACGGGAGAAGCATTTGTTCATGAAGGGGAAAGAGCCATAAGAGCAATTTCTCATTGCCATAGAGTTCTTAGGGTGGCCTATGATTTATCATCCAAATCAGGGCACATTAGAGAGTGCAATGAGAGGGCTATTAATAAAAAGCAGGGACAACAAAAATAAACCGCTCTGTCCTGGGCTAATGGATCAGTATTTCACTTTTTCTCTGACCCAAACTGAGTCCCAGGGCATTGCAATCCAATGGCAAGGATTGCTTTATTTAACTCTGCCTATTATGGCATGTCGCACAAAGGATACCCATAGTATTTGAAAGACAAATACGTTCAAGTCATTTTTGCCTCTCTATTTAATAGAATATCACTCATTTTCTCAATTAAAATAATTGGTAACATTCTATGAGGTGGAGGAAAAAATAGTCATTATTTTCCAAAACCAAGAGCTTATATAATATTTCCATTGTGAAAAAGCTTTCTAGACAGGTGCTATCTAAATGCCCTTCTTAACTGTCTATTTAGTAGACTATGTCATTTATTCTGAGAATTTTCAGAATTATCTTCCCATCTACTTTATAGATCTGGGTTTTTAGCTGAATTAAATGGACATAAGGATACTTCATGTATTTTATATAGCAAAATAATTACATTTACACTAAAAAAAATATAGGGGTGGTTTTGTGTAAATAACAATCCTAGGCAAAGTCCATAGGAAATAAGGTGACATATTTTTGACGGATAACGAACTAATCCTTGTCATCCAAAGCAGCGGGCCATAACTGATCTGCATGTCTCTAAATAGTAATTCAAAGGGAACATGCACTGCAGTAATGTCACCAATATAATTGTCTTGAGATTATCTAAATCACCATAAGTAAGCTTCATAACTGGAAATATATGGCAAACTATTTATTTTGAATAAAAACACTAGAAGATTTAAATAGCAAGGATTTATTGTGCACTAATGTACACTTAAAAGAAGCCCTGGGGTAGTCACTCATCTGAGCCTTTTCTAAACTTCCAGCTTATAATTTATACTGCTAAATAAACGTAGGAGCCAATGAGCTTTTCCTATGTGCTACAGAGAATAATAGATCATAGAGATCTTCCAGAGTATATAGCTCTATAAAAAGCTCTGAAAAATACATTTAACTCAAATCTCTTTCCAATCATAAAAGTTGATTAATTCTTGATTGAAAACATAACTCTATACAAAGTAATGCTAAGTAAATTGTATTTTGTTCAGCACATTCCATGGGAGTTCTCCCCAGGTTTATTAAACAGTAAAAAACACCAACCTTTTTCTAGGTAGTTATTTCATATAATTATATTGTACTAGACTATTCAAGACACTGATGGGTATATATTAGAGAAAGATCATACGATAAATGATAAAAATACTTATTTAAGGAGAAAAATATAAATTATCCATGCACATTCTATGTTTAGAGCAGAAACTAAGAAATAATTTAAACACGTATAGTTCTGGTCCTTCACTGATTTCTGCTTTTGTCTTTACTTTGCCTTCTCAATGGCCCCTGCAGTTTCTGAATGGTTAGTGCACTCTTACTCTTGGGAGAATAATATGCTTCATTTATCTCCACCAAGCAGATGTCTCCCAAATCTGTGCTTCAACACCTCTTTCTCGCCACTGTCCCTCCTTTGATCTATAATTTCATATTCCCAAGTGAAACTCTCACTGAGATTTCCCTGACTAATAATATCAAACAATGAACCTACAAATGAATCCATCATAAAAGTTAGAGATAAACACAGTCTTTGATGCTCTTGTCCAGTAGTTTACATGATGCTCAATTTCCTTTTGTAGAATCCTCACTATTCATCCTCACTATTTTGCACTATTTTGCATTTTTTTAGCTCACCCCTGCCCCTGGGCCATGTTTTCTTCCCTACAGACACATCCTAGAAACATGCTCCTAGAGCATGCATGGGCGGGGGTGGGGTCATTCTAGTTAATTCCCTGTGATGGCACCCTTGACTTCACTGATTATGGTAATTATGTCTCCACTGTAGTTGTCCTCTTCTGTTTCTCTGCTGGAAAATTTGCTATCTCCTTAACAACAGCAGCAAGGACATGCTTTTCTCTGCCTCAGTTCCAAAATTTAATTTCCCATGAATCACTGAAGAAGAAGTAAGACATTGTTTAGGTTTAGAAACTTGCAGTTGGACTGCGGAAATGATGATCAACCTACTTTCTTTGCTCTACTTCTATATGGTATGTGAAAAGCTGTCAGATGTTTTTTGCCTTAATAAATAAGGGCTACCATATTCCAATTGATCTAAATGTTATTTTAAACCAGTTTTTATTTTATTCTTTTGAGTAATTTAATGAAAAGAAAGAAATCTAGCCATGTCCTAGTGGGGTTAAAAAATAAAGTGGAAAGCAGAATAATGCAACCACCCACTGTGGGCAGGGGGAGAGAGTTTTATAAGATTATTCCATCTTGAGTTTTTTAGAGAGCCTAGTGTGCCGTTATCAAGTCACATAAAGGAGTCCATTAAGACAAAAATCCAAGTTGTATCACTGAATACTCCATGTGCTAATAGCATGTGACACCGCATGAACATTATATAGTTAAATAATAAAACCCCATTCTGCTACACCTCAAGGGGTAGCAAGCAAAGTAACCATTTCTGCAGAGGCAGAAAGACTTTCATATATGACTTAACTTTGAAGTTATACTTCTCCAGAACAAAGGGCTGTTTATGTAAATTCACCTCCACTGCACAGAAATAAGGGGGGGTATACCTGGATAGTAAACCATGGCAGCAAGAAATTTGTACTTAAAAGAGACAGAAATCCCTAGATTTCCAGAAATACTTTGACTTGTCCAGTATCCAATTAAGAACATGGATAGTCAAAGCTATATACATAGTTGATGAAGATGTTAATAAAATAATTAACTGCATACCTCTCTGCAACCTTTGACAGAGTGCACACTTCATTCAGGACATTCTTGTTCACCACAACGTATATCCCAAGAATTTATCATAGTAACTAGTACATACTAGGGACTAAATAAATAATTTTAAGGAGATACTGAGAATTTTCTACAAATAAAGTCCTGATTTAAAAAACGGGCAACACTTGGTATGGATGATACAGAAGATGACTAGCTGATAACATAGAAGTGACACAGAAAGAATAACAGCAGTCTCTTATATAGTGCCTATATGCCAGTTGAGAATATGTATGTAAATTTATTCCATTCTATAATAGGTATTATTATATGTGAGAAAAAATTAAAGGTATAAAAAGTAAAAATGAGAAGGGAACACGTTTTAGCTTGCATAGGATGTGAATGTTGTACAAGGGACAACCAGAAGATAACAAAATAACTTTAAAAAAGAGAGAATTCAGTGAATCAGTAAGGTACACAATTGATATGCAGTAATTAATAGCTTTCATATATGAAATAACATCTGTGTAGAACATACAGTGAAAGATAAGACCCCGTTTGGAATACTAACAACAAGGATGAAATATCTAGGGATAAAATTAAAAATGAATTAGCAAAACCTTTCAGAAGAAAATAAAGATATTAAAGAGGGAAAAATGAGAAGCTGCATAAGTACTTTTTGAAATATGCATAAAGAAACGCTGAAAGACTGCGTCATAAACTCTCCAAGAACACATAAGAGCTAAGAGCAGTTTTTATATGTATATGAGTTGTGGGCAGTGTGGGAACTTGAACCATGGGGTCAAAGATGGGAGGAAGAGTTTATTTCTCTTTATATACTTTTTGATCTTTGAATCTACGAGTGGATCACCCATTCTCAACCTAAGAAATAAGTTTAACGAAATCATGAGCATCTGTTTTATCTTAATAGAACAAAAATCTCAATATACATATCAGCTAACAAGCACCTAAAATTCACTGCCAATCAATCTTATACTCTTTTACATGCATATACTATAATGAATATTTTAGGTGATGGCAATAATTTTCTATAATGAGTTGACAACAGATAGATCACTCGCTAAATTTTGTAGGAATGTGGACTTGCAAATAGTTCTCAGTGCAGTGAATCTAGTGCAAATTCACTTCTTATCATGAGATGAAGCAAAATGAGGAATTTCAAAAAACAGTGAAATTATCTGATGATCAATTTTAGGGTCTTGCTTTAGAAAAATTAATTTTTTAAAAGCCTTTCAGAGGATTTCAGCAGGAATCTGTAAATATGTCTATATCTTTCCTGACATCAACTGGGCAATACTGAGTATACTAACTTCTTTGGAGTGGCCATTTCATGCTCAGAATCAGAGAAATGCACTAACTGCTAAGCATGTTTTTGACTAGAGTTTGCACAGAAATGATGAAATAACTCCCACCAGGAAACAACCCAGGGGGATAAGTCTCACAATGCAAATCCCCTGGTACCCAGGGAGGAAGTGGGTGTTTGGGGATCTTCAGGGCACTTAGTGAGAGTTGCAATCTAGTCACGCTCTTCTTAAAGAGGAGCAGGGTGCATGGTAGCATCCTGGAGAGAGAGCCATCTCTCCTCGACCCATTTTAAGGAGGCAGACCATGGTGTTTCCACATGAATGAGTTTTTCATCTAATTAGGTGATTTTCACACAATGACGTTACTCTTTATTAGGTCTAGAAAACACATTTATCCCTTTAAAAATTCACCTTCTAGATGAAATTAGCATTGAATGTAAGAACAAACATTTCGGATAGAATTAAGACAGCAATGGGATTGTTACATAATTTTTCTCCAATTAACTGAAGGCCTTCATCAGTTTTGTACAAAATTGAAACAAAATCTATGACATGTGGAGGAATATAATCAATTCTAAGAGCTATAAATCACAGAATTTCAAAAATTCAGAATGTTGAACTATTTTGAGATTACCACGTTCAAATGATTCCTTATATTTATTTGTTAGAAAATTGTTATAACATCTAATCAGCTGAAGAACAATGCATACTTTGGTGACACAGAAGGTTAATGTAAGAGTTGGGAGCATGAACCCTGGAGTTAGATAGCCTGGGTTTCGACGCCTGCTCTGATACCTCCTCAGCTGGTGAACCTCTCTGTGCCTAGCCTTCCTCATCTGCAAAATGGGGCTTATAACTGGGTCTTTCTCATAGGGTTGTTGTGAGTATTCAGTGAGTCTTTTTATGATTAAGAAATAATTTTTGTCTCAAGTGATCATATGGTTACCTGGCAAATTTGAGACATAATAACAGAGAAGATATTAGAGAGATGTAATTTAACATAGAAAATTCGAGAGGCAGTCAAGCACAGGGCTGTCATTGAGATGTGCTTGTGTTTGAATCCGAGTTGCTATGCTTGCTAAATAAGTGCTTTTTAGCAATCTACTTAACCTTGGTGTGACTAGGTTTCCTCGTTTGCAATTCATTTGCAAAATGCATCTGCAGTAGCTACCTCACTGCGTTCTTGAGAGAATTTAATGTATTGATAAATGAACGAGTGATTGAAATCGTCTCTGGTACATAGACTAGCTTAAATAAATATTAATAACACTTATTATAGTCCATCTCTTATACTGATACGATTGATCATTCAGTTAGTCATTTTTTCTATCTTAAAAATCAATGTAGGTTAACATTTAGTAGTGATCAAGGTGAATGAAATAAAAAGGGTATGATTATAACATAAAGCTCTGTTCCAAACTGTGGTGTACGTGGCAGAGAGGTGTGCAAGTTGATCCACTGAGATACGGGAAGAAGCCATTAGAATAGGAATTCTATTGAATAAGAAAATAAAGTTTCAATAATATTTAATATATATCTTGAATATAGTGGATGTAAAAGGATGTCGGGCCTCAAGATTTTATAGACTGATGTGAAAGTTTAGGAAGTTTAGAAATAACAGACATAAAAGAATAATGCAATCTACTAGAATGGACTGAATAGCCAGCACGTTTGATTTCTAGAGCAGTTCTGCCATTTCTTTACTCTGTTATTCTAGGGCAGTGGGACTAAAGGTTGTCCCAGGATTAACAGCAGTAGCATCACCTGGTAACTTGTTAGAAATGCAGATTCTGGAGCCCATCCCAGACCTACTAGAGCAGAAATTCTGAAAGTTAAGCATTCTAGTTTAACAAGCCTTCTAGGTGATCCTGATGCATGCTAAAGTTTAAATTTTGGCCCCAAATTGTTTCCATCACTATTTTAGTTTCATTACGTGTTGATAAAATGCCTTAATCAGAAACTGTCATCTTAAAGAACAGCTCCAGCAATTCATATTTAGCATTTCTACTCTGTCTAAAGCATCTTATGAAATGTAAGGCATGTAAATTGATTTCTACCCAAGAATCACAGGTTTTTGTCATCTAAATTGTTTCTGAGTAAAAGATTGCTTACAAGACTCTTTGAGAGAAAACATAGGAAATTTGAGAAATAAGATTTTATTTAAAAAATCAAACCAGAATCGAATAATTTGACTTTTGCATTGCTTAGCTCAAGGATGGATAATTTCCTCCAAAAGTATTTTAAAATTTTTATTACTGTGCAAATGAAAAGTGTGTAAGAAGCTAACATGGATGCAAATAATTCGAATGATGGATTTCAGACAAATTATGTCTAAGCAATATACACAGGCAGTTCTCACTTTGCATCTGCTTATGTGGGACCAGAAAATTACTCCGGATGCTGGCACCCTGCAAGAGAAAATAGAAAGACTAGTCAAAGAAAAAGAAGATATAAAGTAGGGACAAATGGAAATTTTAGAACTGAAAACTGCAGTAGCTGCAACTTAAAAGGTTGACTTCACCAGCAGAAAGTAAGGGCCAGAGGAAAGAATCGGTAAACTTGCTCTCAGTAGAAAAATAGAAATTACCCCATCTGAACAACAGAGAAAATCTAGAGCAAAAATGAACACTATCAGGGACCTGTGAGATACATAAAGATCTAACATTTGTGTTGTCCGAGTCCCAGAAGGAGAAAAGGAAGAGGGTGGGGTTTTGCGTTCACTTGAAAATATAACAGCTAAAAATGTCCCAAATTTGGCCAAAGAAATAAACTAAAAATTCAAGAAGTTGAGCAAATCCCAAACAGGATAAACCCAAAGTAATTCCATTAATATCTATGAAGTATACATGCCAAATCCTCCTTACGGTATAAAGGCTATGAAGATGGATAAAGTAAAGACACTGCCCTACAGTGATAGTTTCCAGTCTTCTTAGGTGTATAGAAATGTAAACATATCACTTTAATCAATCTAATAATTGTTATAGTGAATGTCTGTGCAGTTTGCCACAGGACACCAGAAGGAGGAAACTTGGATGAGAGGACTTTTTTTTTAATGTATATATATCTCATTTATTTATTTTTATTTTTTTTACAACTTTATTGGAGTATAATTGCTTCACAATGGTGTACTAGTTTCTGCTTTATAACAAAGTGAATCAGCTATACATATACATCTCTTCCCATATCCCTTCCCTCTTGCATCTGCCTCCCTCCCACCCTCCCCATCCCACCCCTCCAGGCGGTCACAAAGCACAGAGCTGATCTCCCTGTGCTATGCGGCTGCTTCCCACCAGCTATCTACCTTACGTTTGGTAGTGTTATATATGTCCATGCCTCTCTCTCACTTTGTCACACCTTACCCTTCCCCCTCTCCATATCCTCAAGTCCATTCTCAAGTAGGTCTGTGTCTTTATTCCTGTCTTACCCCTAGGTTCTTCATGACATTAAAAAAAAATTAAATTCCATATATATGTGTTAGCATACGGTATTTGTCTTTCTCTTTCTGACTTACTTCACTCTGTATGACAGACTCTAGGTCTATCCACCTCATTACAAATAGCTCAATTTCGTTTCTTCTCATGGCTGAGTAATATTTCATTGTATATATGTGCCACATCTTCTTTATCCATTCATCTGTCGATGGACACTTAGGTTGCTTCAATGTCCTGCCTATTGTAAATACAGCTGCAGTGAGCAATTTGGTACATGACTCTTTTTGAATTATGGTTTTCTCAGGGTATATGCCCAGCAGAGGGATTGCTGGGTCATATGGTAGTTCTATTTGTAGTTTTTTAAGGAATCTCCATACTGTTCTCCATAGTGGCTGTACCAATTCATATTCCCACCAACAGTGCAAGAGTGTTCCCCTTTCTCCACACCCTCTCCAGCATTTATTGTTTCTAGATTTTTTGATGATGGCCATTCTGACTGGTGTAAGATGATATCTCATTGTAGTTTTGATTTGCATTTCTCTAATGATTAATGATGTTGAGCATTCTTTCATGTGTTTGTTGGTAGTCTGTATATCTTCTTTGGAGAAATGTCTATTTAGGTCTTCTGCCCATTTTTGGATTGGGTTGTTTGTTTTTTTGTTATTGAGCTGCATGAGCTGCTTATAAATTTTGGAGATTAATCCTTTGTCAGTTGCTTCATTTGCAAACACTTTCTCCCATTCTGAGGGTTGTCTTTTGGTGTTATGGTTTCCTTTGCTGTGCAAAAGCTTTGAAGTTTCATTAGGTCCCATGTGTTTATTTTTGTTTTTATTTCCATTTCTGTAGAAGGTGGGTCAAAAAGGATCTTGCTGTGATTTATGTCATAGAGTGTTCTGCCTATGGTTTCCTCTAAGAGTTTGATAGTGTCTGGCCTTACATTTAGGTCTTTAATCCATTTTGAGCTTATTTTTTTGTATGGTGTTAGGGGGTGATCTAATCTCATACTTTTACATGTACCTGTCCAGTTTTCCCAGCACCAGTTATTGAAGAGGCTGTCCTTTCTCCACTGTACATTCCTGCCTCCTTTATCAAAGATAAGGTGACCATATGTGCGTGGGTTTATCTCTGGGCTTTCTATCCTGTTCAATTGATCTATCTTCCTGTTTCTGTGCCAGTACCATACTGTCTTGATTACTGTAGCTTTGTAGTATAGTCTGAAGTCAGGGAGCCTGCTTCCTCCAGCTCCATTTTTCGTTCTCAAGATTGCTTTGGCTATTCGGGGTCTTTTCTGTTTCCATACAAATTTTGAAATTTTTTGTTCTAGTTCTGTGAAAAATGCCAGTGGTAGTTTGATAGGGATTGCTTTGAATCTGTAGATTGCTTTGGGTAGTAGAGTCATTTTCACAATGTTGATTCTTCCAATCCAGGAACATGGTATATCTCTAATTTCTTTCATCAGTGTCTTATAATTTTCTGCATACAGGTCTTTTGTCTCCTTAGGTAGGTTTATTCCTAGATATTTTATTCTTTTTGTTGCAATGGTAAATGGGAGTGTTTTCTTAATTTCACTTTCAGATTTTTCATCATTAGTGTATAGGAATGCCAGAGATTTCTGTGCATTAATTTTGTATCCTGCTACTCTACCAAATTCATTGATTAGCTCTAGTAGTTTTCTGGTAGCATCTTTAGGATTCTCTATGTATAGTATCATGTCATCTGCAAACAGTGACAGCTTTACTTCTTCTTTTCCGATTTGGATTCCTTTTATTTCCTTTTCTTCTCTGATTGCTGTGGCTAAAACTTCCAAAACTATGTTGAATAAGAGTGGTGAGAGTGGACAACCTTGTCTTGTTCCTGATCTTAGTGGAAATGGTTTCAGTTTTTCACCATTGAGGACGATATTGGCTGTGGGTTTGTCATATATGGCCTTTATTATGTTGAGGAAAGTTCCCTCTATGCCTACTTTCTCCAGGGTTTTTATCATAAATGGGTGTTGAATTTTGTCGAAAGCTTTCTCTGCATCTATTGAGATGATCATATGGCTTTTCTCCTTCAATTTGTTAATATGGTGTATCACATTGACTGATTTGCATATATTGAAGAATCCTTGCATTCCTGGAATAAACCCCACTTGATCATGGTGTATGATCCTTTTAATGTGCTATTGGATTCTGTTTGCTAGTATTTTGTTGAGGATTTTTGCATCTATGTTCATCAGTGATATTGGCCTGTAGTTTTCTTTCTTTGTGACATCCTTGTCTGGCTTTGGTATCAAGGTGATGGTGGCCTCGTAGAATGAGTTCGGGAGTGTTCCTCCCTCTGCTATATTTTGGAGGAGTTTGAGAAGGATAGGTGTTAGCTCTTCTCTGCATGTTTGATAGAATTCGCCTGTGAAGCCATCTGGTCCTGAGCTTTTGTTTGTTGGAAGATTTTAAATCACAGTTTCAATTTCAGTGCTTGTGATTGGTCTGTTCATATTTTCTATTTCTTCCTGATTCAGTCTTGGCAGGTTGTGCATTTCTAAGAATTTGTCCATTTCTTCCAGGTTGTCCATTTTATTGGCATAGAGTTGCTGTAGTAATCTCTCATGATCTTTTGCATTTCTGCAGTGTCAGTTGTTACTTCTCCTTTTTCATTTCTAATTCTATTGATTTGAGTCTTCTCCCTTTTTTTCTGGATGAGTCTGGCTAATGGTTTATCAATTTTGTTTATCTTCTCAAAGAACCAGCTTTTAGTTTTATTGATCTTAGCTATCATTTCCTCCATTTTTTTCATTTATTTCTGATCTGATTTTTATGATTTCTTTCCTTCTGCTAACTTTGGGGTGTTTTTGTTCTTCTGTCTCTAATTGCTTTAGGTGCAAGGTCAGGTTGTTTATTCGAGATATTTCCTGTTTCTTAATGTGGGATTGTATTGGTATAAACTTACCTCTTAGAACTGTTTTTACTGCATCCCATAGGTTTTGGGTCATCGTGTCTCCATTGTCATTTGTTTCTAGGTATTTTTTGATTTCCTCTTTGATTTCTTCAGTGATCACTTCGTTATTAAGTAGTGTATTGTTTAGCCTCCAAGTGTTTGTATTTTTTACAGATCTTTTCCTGTAATTGATATCTGGTCTCATTGCATTGTGGTCAGAAAAGATACTTCATACAATTTCACTTTTCTTAAATTTACCAAGGCTTGATTTGTGACCCAAGATATGATCTATCCTGGAGAATGTTCCATGAGCACTTGAGAAAAATGTGGATTCTGTTGTTTTTGGATGGAATGTCCTATAAATATCAATTAAGTCCATCTTGTTTAATGTATCATTTAAAGCTTGTGTTTCCTTATTTATTTTCATTTTGGATGATCTGTCCATTGGTGAAAGTGGGGTGTTAAAGTCCCCTACTATGAATGTGTTACTGTCGATTTCCCCTTTTATGGGTGTTAGTATTTGCCTTATGTATTGAGGTGCTCCTATGTTGGGTGCATAAATATTTACAATTGTTATATCTTCTTCTTGGATCGATCCCTTGATCATTATGTAGTGTCCTTCTTTGTCTCTTCTAATAGTCTTTATTTTGAAGTCTATTTTGTCTGATACGAGAATTGCTACTCCAGCTTTTTTTTGGTTTCCATTTGCATGGAATATCTTTTTCCATCCCCTTACTTTCAGGCTGTATGTGTCTCTAGGTCTGAAGTGGGTGTCTTGTAGACAGCATATATATGGGTCTTGTTTTTGTATCCATTCAGCCAGTCTGTGTCTTTTGGTGGGAGCATTTAGTCCATTTACATTTAAGGTAATTATCGATATGTATGTTACTATTCCCATTTTCTTAATTGTTTTGGGTTCGTTATTGTAGGTCTTTTCTTTCTCTTGTGTTTCTTGCCTAGTGAAGTTCCTTTAGCATTTCTTGTAAAGCTGGTTTGGTGGTGCTGAATTCTCTTAGGTTTTGCCCGTCTGTAAAGGTTTTAATTTCTCCATCAAATCTGAATGAGATCCTTGCTGGGTAGAGTAATCTTGTTTGCAGGTTTTTCTCCTTCATCACTTTAAATATGTCCTGCAAGTCCTTTCTGGCTTGCAGAGTTTCTGCTGAAAGATCAGCTGTTAACCTTATGGGGATTCCCTTGTGTGTTGTTTGTTGTTTTCCCCTTGCTGCTTTTAATGTTTTCTTTGTGTTTAATTTTTGACAGTTTGATTAATATGTGTCTTGGCGTATTTCTCCTTGGATTTATTCTGTATGGGACTCTCTGTGCCTCCTGGACTTGATTAACAATTCCTTTCCCATATTAGGAAAGTTTTCAACTATACTCTCTTCAAATATTTTCTCAGTCCCTTTCTTTTTCTCTTCTTCTTCTGGAACCCCTATAATTCGAATGTAGGTGCATTTAATGTTGTCCCAGAAGTCTCTGAGACTGTCCTCAGTTCTTTTCATTCTTTTTTCTTCATTCTGCTCTGCAGCAGTTATTTCCACTATTTTATCTTCCACGTCACTTATCCGTTCTTCTGCCTCAGTTATTCTGCTATTGATCCCACCTAGAGTATTTTTAATTTCATTTATTGTGTTGCTCATCATTACTTGATTCATCTTTAGTTCTTCTAGGTCCTTGTTAGCTGTTTCTTGCATTTTTTCTATGCTATTTCCAAGATTTTGGATCATCTTTACTATCATTATTCTGAATTCTTTTTCAGGTAGACTGCCTATTTCCTCTTCATTTGTTAGGTCTGGTGTATTTTTATCTTGCTCCTTCACCTGCTGTGTGTTTCTCTGTCTTCTCATTTTGCTTATCTTACTGTGTTTGGGGTCTCCTTTTTGCAGGCTGCAGGTTCGTAGTTCCCATTGTTTTTGGTGTCTGTCCCCAGTGGCTAAGGTTGCTTCAGTGGGTTGTGTAGGCTTCCTGGTGGAGGGGACTAGTGCCTGTGTTCTGGTGGATGAGGCTGGATCTTGTCTTTCTGGTGGGCAGATCCACGTCTGGTGGTGTGTTTTGGGGTGTCTGTGGACTTATTATGATTTTTGGCAGCCTCTCTGCTAATGGGTGGGGTTGTGTTCCTGTCTTGCTAGTTGTTTGGCATAGGGTGTCCAGCACTGTAGCTTGCTTGTCGTTGAGTGAAGCTGGTTGCTGGTGTTGAGATGGAGAGCTCTGGGAGATTTTCACCATTTGATATTATGTGGAGCTGGGAGGTCTCTTGTGGACCAGTGTCCTGAAGTTGGCTCTCCCACCTCAGAGGCACAGCACTGACTTCTGGGTGCAGCACCAAGAGCCTTTAATCCACACGGCTCAGAATAAAAGGGAGAAAAAGTAGAAAGAAAGAATTAGTAGAAGTAGAAGGAGAGAAAGAAAAGAGGGAGGGAGGGAGGAAGGGAGGGAGGAAGGACAAAAAGAAAGAAGATAAAGTAAAATAAAATAAAGTATGATAAAATATAATAAAGTTATTAAAATAAAAATAATTATTAAGAAACAAACAAACAAACAAAAAACGGTCAGATAGAACCCTGGGACAAATGGTGGAAGCAAAGCTATACAGACAAAATCTCACACAGAAGCATACACATGCACACTCACAAAAAGAGGAAAAGGGGAAAAAATCATAAATCTTGCTCTCAAAGTCCACCTCTTCAATTTGGGATGATTCATTGTCTATTCATGTATTCCACAGATGCAGGGTACATCAAGTTGATTGTGGCGCTTTAATCGGCTGCTTCTGAGGCTGCTGGGAGAGATTTCCCTTTCTCTTCTTTGTTCTCACATCTCCTGGGTCTCAGCTTTGGTTTGGCCCCACGTCTGCTTGTAGGTCGCCTGAGGGCGTCTGTTCTTCGCTCAGACAGGACAGGGTTAAAGGAGCAACTGATTCGGGGGCTCTGGCTCACTGAAGCCGGGGGGAGGGAGGGGCACGTAGGCGGGGCAAGCCTGCGGCGGCAGAGGCCGGCGTGACGTTGCACCAGCCCGAGGCGCGCAGTGCGTTCTCCCACGGAAGCCGCCCCTGGATCCTGGGACCCCGGCAGTGACGGGCTGCACAGGCTCCCCGGAAGGGGGGCCTGGACAGTGACCTGCGCTCGCACACAGGCCTCTTGGTGGCGGCAGCAGCAGCCCCAACGTCCCATGCCCGTCGCTGGGGTCCGCGCTTTCAGCCGCGGCTCGCGCCCGCAGCGCTCTTAATCCCTCTCCTCGCGCACCAGGAAACAAAGAGGGAAGAAAAAGTCCCTTGCCTCTTCGGCAGGTCCAGACTTTTCCCCGGACTCCCTCCCGGCCAGCCTTGGCACACTAACCCCCTGCAGGCTGTGTTCACGCCGCCAACCCCAGTCCTCTCCCTGCGCTCCGACCGAAGCCCAAGCCTGAGCTCCGAGCCCCACCCGCCCCGGGGGCCGAGCAGACAAGCCTCTCAGACTGGTGAGTGCCGGTCGGCACCGATCCTCTGTGTGGGAATCTCTCCGCTTTGCCCTACCCAGGTACGTGGGGAGTTTCTTGCCTTTTGGGAGGTCTGAGGTCTGCTGTCAGCATTCAGTAGGTGTTCTGTAGGAGTTGTTCCACGTGTAGCTGTATTTCTGGTGTACCTGAGGGGAGGAAGGTGATCTTACTCTTCCGCCATCTTTCCCGGAAGTCTCTGGATGAGAGGACTTTTAAGTTGATTCTCGAAGTATGGGCACACCCAAAAAAAGGGCCACAGGAAGGGGGTGTAAGAGGGATTTACTGGCAAAATAAGAAGCATTGAACAAAGACATAAAGCCCTGAAACAATGTGGTGTAAGTATATTTTTGATATTACAAACTGCAAGTTATAAAGTGTAGTGGGAGATAAGACTAGAGAGATAGTGTGCTAGACCCAATGTCGGCATTGGAAGATTTTAAATTAAGTAATGATAGTTGTTCTCTCTGAGGAACTTAGTAAGATGCTGGTAATCTCAGCATTGTGTAACGTGAAGAGTAGGAAAGGACTGTCCTTCTTCTCCAAAGCATCTTCATGACCTGCCTTATATGGCCACAGTAATCAGTGTTTTGGATCAAGACGTTAAATGTCCTTGCCAAAATGTAAATTTTTATGGAAATGGTAACATAATAATTCACTATCTATCATTAATATTAGGGTCCTACCTTACCTTCTTGATTATCACCTGGACTACATAAACATCCTATGGAAGCATCCTGTAAGCAAGCTTTGGTGTAGGAAAAAACAGGGTATTGGGATAACACTGGGGCATCTGAGTAGAAATTAATATCAAAGAAGAAGTTCTGGGAGAACAGGATGCCTAAATCCAAATGTATACCTTTATAAAAATTTAGATATAATTGGCATATAGCATTATATTAGTTCCAGGGGTACAACATAATGATTTGATATTTGTATGTGTTATTAAATGAGCACCACAATAAGTCCAGTTAACATCCATCACCACACATAGTTACACATTTTTTTCTTGTGATGCAAATATTTAAGATCTACTCTCTTATCAACTTTAAAATATTCAATACAGTATTATTAGCTATAGTCACCATGCTGTACATTACATCACCATGACTTTTTTATTATATAAGTGGAAATTTGTGCCTTTTGGCCCCCTTCACCCATTTTGCCCACCCCCTGTCCCTTGCCTCTGGCAACCACCAATCCATTCTCTCTGTCTTAAGAGTTTGGTTTTTTGTTTTGTTGTTTGTTTCTTAAACTCCACATATAAGTGAGATCATAGGGTATTTGTCTTTGTCTGTCTGACTTATCTCAGCTAGCATAATGCCCATCCATGTTGTTGTAAATGATGAGATTTCTCTCTTTTTATGGCTGAATAATATTCCATTATATAATGTATACTGAAATCTCTTTATCCATTTATCTAATGATGGACACTTATGTTGCTTCCATGTCTTGGCTATTGTAAATAATGCTGCAGGGAACATGGGGGTGCAGATGTCTTTTCTGATTAGAGTTTTCATTTCCTTCAGATAAATGTCCACAAGTAGAATTGCTGATCATATGGTAGTTCGATTTTTAATTTTTTGAGTAACATCCATGCTGTTTTCCATAGTGGCTGCACCAACTTATATTCCCACCAACAGTGCATAAGTGTTCCTTTTCCTGTACATCCTCTCCAATATTTGCTGTTTCTTATCTTTTTTTTTTTTTCTTTGCGGTACGCGGGCCTCTCACCGCTGTGGCCTCTCCCATTGCGGAGCACAGGCTCTGGACGTGCAGGCTCAGCGGCCGTGGCTCACGGGCCCAGCCGCTCCACGGCATGTGGGATCCTCCCAGGATCCATCGGCAGGCGGACGCCCAACCACTGCACCACCAGGGAAGCCCTGCTGCTTCTTATCTTTTTGATAATATTTGATAAGAGCCATTCTGAGAGGTGTGATGTCTCCTTGTGGTTTTGATTCGCATTTCCTTGGTAACAGATGATGTTGAGCACATTTTTATTGTTGCCCATCTGTATGTCTTCTTTGGAAAAATGTCTATTAAGCTCCTCTGCCTATTTTTTTAGTTGGTTTTTTTTTTTTTTTGCTATTGAGTTGTATGAGTTCTTTATATATTTTGGATATTAACACCTTATCAGATATATGATATATTTTCTCCCATTTGGTACCTTTACGTGGTTTAGTTTAAATATGGGTTCAATAGGTCAGAACGAGTAAATAAATTCGCACTGATTTTAATTTGTGAAGCCTGGAAAATAAAACCCTTTTAGGAGAAGGAATAATGAGTAGTTTGCTCCTTTTTTCTCAATGATTCCATTCTATTCCAAGCCACCAGTTCTGGTCTTTGTTGCTGAGCCTGGGAAATCTTCATGTGTCTGTACTCTGCTCTTTCCCAGACTCCAGAAGAACAGGTTAATAACGTAGCTGAGACCAATCATCAATTAGCAATTCATTGCAGGACATCTAGTTCACAGGACCTTAGAATCCCATCTCTTAGTTCAGGAAACACTAACAATTACATCTGCAGGCATAGCCTCTCAGCACATAGCCCCAAAATTCAATTAAATCAACATTTTGAGCTCTAGCTGTAACATTTAAGTTAGTGCCGTACATCTGGTGTCCATCCAGGAGCTCAAACAAAAAGGAAGTCGCAGCTGACATTATTGATATTGGATCAAACAAATAGTCTATAGTTTTAGGGGGAAAAAAGACCTAAATTAAACAGTGAGCCCTTGAAATATCACAGATTAAGCATGGACAGCATCATTTAAAGAAATTTGCTCATTTCTAGGAAGAAACAGTGATAAAAAGTAAACCAAAATGAAAAAGATACACAGGCAATACACACAGAAATCTGTACTTTTTCATAAAAGAAATTATAAAGAACATTTGCTTGATTTATACTTCAACAAGAAAGAAAATTAATAGCATTTAAAAAAGTTATATGGAAGACCTCATACCTATTCATGGTCCTGTGTGTGCAGGTGGCTATAAATTCCTTCTATGAATATTTTTTAAATAGATTGATTGATTAATTTTTGGCTGTGTTGGGTCTTCGTTGTTGCCCACGGGCAACAACGTTGTTGCCTTGTTGTTGCCGTTGTTGCCTTCTCTTGTTGCAGAGCACAGGCTCTAGGTGCACGGGCTTCAGTAGTTGTGGCACACGAGCTCAGCAGTTGTGGCTCGTGGGCTCTAGAGCACAGCTTCAGTAGTTGTGGCGCACGGGCTTAGCTGCTCTGCGGCATGTGGGATCTTCCCAGACCAGGGCTCGAACCCGTGTCTCCTGCATTGGCAGGCAGACTCTTAACCTCTGTGCCACCAGGGAAGCCCTTATTGAGTATTTAACTTCATAGCAGGCACTATTCTAGCACCAGCATCACATGCTGAACACCTCAGATAAGATCCTTGCCTTCATTGAACTTACTTTCTTATTGGGATGGACAGAAATGTGAAGATGAACATAGGCTTTAAATTATTTTTTTTTTTTTTTTTTTTTTTTTTTTACTTTTTATTTTATATTGGAGTATAGCCGATTAACAATGTTGTGATAGTTTCAGATGCACAGCAAAGGGACTCGGCTATACATATGCATGTACCCATTCTCCCCCAAACTCCCCTCCCATCCAGGCTGCCACATAACATTGAGCAGAGTCCCCTGTGCTATACAGTAGGTCCACTGGTTATCCATTTTTTTTTAAGTTTATTTATTCATTTTTTTAATTAGTTTCTGCTTTATAACAAAGTGAATCAGTCATACATATACATCTGTTCCCACATCCCTTCCCTCATGCATCTCCCTCCCTCCCACCCTCCCCATCCCACCCCTCCAGGCGGTCACAAAGCACCGAGCTGATCTCCCTGTGCTCTGCGGCTGCTTCCCACTATCTATCTACCTGACGTTTGGTAGTGTATACACGTCCATGCCTCTCTTTCGCCTTGTCACAGCCCACCCTTCCCCCTCCCCATATCCTCAAGTCCATTCTCAAGTAGGTCTGCGTCTTCATTCCCGTTTTGCCCCTAGGTTCTTCATGACATTTTTTTTTTAAATTCCGTATATATGTGTTAGCATACGGTATTTGTCTTTCTCTTTCTGACTAACTTCACTCTGTATGACAGACTCTAGGTCTATCCACCTCATTACAAATAGCTCAGTTTCGTTTCTTTTTATGGCTGAGTAATATTCCATTGTATATATGTGCCACATCTTCTTTATCCATTCATCCGATGATGGACACTTAGGTTGTTTCCAGCTCCGGGCTATTGTGAATAGAGCTGCAATGAACATTTTGGTACATGTCTCTTTTTGAATTATGGTTTTCTCAGGGTATATGCCCAGTAGTGGGATTGCTGGGTCATATGGTAGTTCTATTTGTAGTTTTTTAAGGAACCTCCATACCGTTCTCCATAGTGGCTGTACCAATTCACATTCCCACCAGCAGTGCAAGAGTGTTCCCTTTTCTCCACACCCTCTCCAGCATTTATTGTTTCTAGAGGGAAGGGATGTGGGAACAGATGTATATGTATGACTGATTCACTTTGTTATAAAGCAGAAACTAATTAAAAAAAAAAAAAAAGAGAAATCTAGAAACAATAAATTATTTTTGAAATTATGAGTGCTATGGAGAAAATCACAATAGGAAGTGAAACTGGGGGTTAGTGAGGTGGGTAGAAAACTACTTTGGATGGTGGTCTGAAAAGACCTCTTCAAGGCGGTGAATTTCAGCCTGTCTAATGAGTAGGGAATAGGCGCTGCACTCCAGGAAGAGGAAGAATGAGAATAAACGCTGTGAGCCAGGAAAAATATTGGAAGATTTGAGGGAAAGAAAGGAAAGCAGGGCATCTTGAGTACAATGCATGAGGAAAAGAGAAGTAAGAGACATCGAAGTCAAAGACAGGTCAGGGAGCAGTCCCCCTCAGGCTAGGCATCTGTTATGACTTACAGTTCAGTTTAAAATTGTGCAATAATAGTTTATCCCACTGCTACTTAAGAAAGAGGGAGATGGCTAGGTCAGCTCTTGGCTGGACCTCATATTACAAGAAATTTCTGGAGTTGACAGCTGCCTTCTGCAGTGTGGTTGGCATCATAAAGCAGGTGTCAGAAGCAAGGTGTTAGGATGAACAAGAGAGGACGATTTTTGTGTGGTAATCCACTCTTTTTTATATTTTTCTGAGACATGTTTACAATATCTCTTTGGACCGAGAAGCAGGGAAATTTCTCTGATTATGTAAGCATAAGATTTTGTGCTTTAGCATAAGAGTTTACTAAGATTTTGTGTAACAAGAATGTTTCCTTCTAAACATTGGATATAATTCCCATGGGCTACTACAGTTGCATTATGTGATTCCTGATTCCTATTAACTCTCGTATTTTATGATCATTTGAAACCTGGAAGTAGCAGGACTGAGGCAAGGAATGGTTACAATCTGAATGTATCTAGAATCAGTTAAGACTTCAGATTTGGGGAATAAGAAAAGTTCTCAACACCTTGGTAGAACAGTGCAACAAGATAATGGATGATAAGCAGATGGAAGGTCTGGAGAGGCACCGAGCTTCCAGAAATCCTGTGTTTAAGGAAAAAATACCTATTCATGGAATCTTGGATTCCATGTCAGAATTCCAACATCTAGAAGAACTGAAAGAGGAAGGACTCATTGGCAAAGGGATTTGGGAGCAATATCATGATGCAAGTGTGCTCTGGACTCTTGACCAAATGGAAACTTTGAATGAAGCATCCTGGTTCAGACTATAATTGACTCAGAGAACAAGCATATCAGCCTTCTTTGGGTCTTTCAAAAATTTGGACATCATCTGGAAAGATCACTCCACTGAAAGGAGAGATTTGATTAATTGTGAACTCGCCTTAATGATACTTTTTCTCACACAAGTGAGGAGAAATAAACACTGAGAATTTTTTTTTCAGGTTTATGATAGCCAAGTGGAGTGACTGTGACATATTGTTGTTAGACATAGAAAAACAGGAAAATGTTAGATACATGGGCTTAACCTCATTTGTAAAATACAGCTTGAAAAATTTGGTATTGTCAAATAGAATGGCTAGGCTCTCAATAATATTACTCAACAAGAATGAAAACAAACATGAAAATTCGCAATCATAAAGCTCAAGAGAAGCCTATGGTATTCTCTGGGTTGCCTCTTTGGGTGTAGGACCACACAAGCTGGGGCAACGGTAATCTGGGGCTCCATGTTCTCAGTGTACTGCACCCAAGGCAGAGCCTCCATTTCACAAAGTGGAAGAAAAGAACCCCCAGTTCTTAACTGCACTAGCCAGGACTACAGGCAGCTGGGGGCAAGATGAGAATCGCTGAAACCCCTTTCTTCCCCAGAAGATAACCCTCTGACTGGGAGCTGGGCGAGGGGGAGGACAGCAAGGCTGTGTTCTTGGGGGCAGCAATTTCCAGTGGACTGTCCCTCTAGCTGAGCTGGGAGGGGCGAAGGAGGGCCTTGGTTCAAATACCACAGACTTGCCTTTCTTACACAACTCTTCACAGGATGCCTTGAATAGATGTTTCTTCATTTCCTGTTTGTCCTTAGGACAATTTCCAGAGCCTTTAAATATTGTTTTAAAAATTACCTTTATCAGCTTTTCCAGAGAACAAGATATTGGAGTTCCTCACACTTTCGTCACCCTCCACCTTGCTGTCAATCCATCATCAATGCATTATTCTTTTCCAACTGTATGTGAATCCACATAGTTTATTTTTTTAAAACGTCGAATAACAGCGCAAGTATTTATGCAGGATAATTATTCAGTCCATTTCTCTGTTTCTAAGAAAGCTTTAAGTAGACCAGTAAATGGATTTTCTTCTTCTGAAATCTCAGCAGAGAAAGTTCTCTTTCCACTCCTGCAATCTGTGAGTATACTGCCAACAGCAGGTTACTCCTGGTGGTGTGAAGAGAGTGAGCATGATGAAGTTTGTCGATGACAGGCTAAAGGAGAAGATTAAGGTATATATACTGAACACCCACCACTTAGTATTGCCGTCAATGATCTAAGTGAATTATTGAACGTGTGACTCAAGGAATAGGCTCAGGCAGGACAATATCGAGGGTGTTGCATTCTTGGGCTCTCTTCACGACCACATCCTACTCTTCCTAATTCCCTACCTCCATTCAACGCCTCCATTCAACATTTACAACTCATTTGGAATGTCCTGAGCAGGGCATTGGGCCAAGGTCACTCAGAGACATTTAATAGGGACACTGCTTGGAAAGTGGTCATGGTCCGTTTGGTGAACTTGCCCTATGAAATGAGAATGGTAGGAGTGCTACTGTGTCGATTTTCATCCAATGCCTCTGTGTGCCCATGACAATCTGTTTTTCAGAGAAACTTATTTCATGGCTTTTTTTTTTCTGTCCTCTGGTGAGAGAGATTAGGGTCCAAAAGGTGAAGAAAATTGCGAAGAAGCCGATCAGACACTGAGTGCAGCCTGACAAGCCAGTAGAGCAAAGAGGGGCAGCCTAGAGATGATAAACATAGGAGAGTCTGGGACTTGCTAACTGTTGCCTAATCAGAATGCCAAAGCGTCTGCTATGCCTCTGGTCTTTTTGCTTTTTTATCTTTTGGGCCAAGCCTAATTTGCCTTTTGAAATAACACATTAGCAGGCTTAGAACATTACACCACACAGCACGTGTGGATGGTATGGGGAGAAAACAAACAGAATCAAAAAAGGACTAAATCATTTCTAACTCAGAAAAGAAAGAATGCAGACCACCAACACTGAATAATTTCATCTCTCTATAAATAGCACATTCACTGAGAAGGCAAATCAGCCAGGCAATGACTGAAGGATGTCTTCAGAGTGCTTGCTTTGTTTCTTTTTGGGAAATAGATTCTTTGACTGCAGTAGCTGGCGAGTTAAATGAAGTTCTGACTGCACAGACATCTAACACTAACCAAAGAGATTTCCTGGTTTATCTTATTTGTTTGGTGCAGAAAATCAAGTTGGAAAATGCAGGTAAAAGACGTGTTTTTGTCCTAGGACTCAAATGAACTCCACTGGATATTCGCATCAAACAAACTAGATAAGCCTCACATCGAATTTTGTTCTCCATAGACAAAGCATAAATGAATAGAAATAGTTTCAACTAGAACAGTAACACTTTTATCCAGAAGGGTTTTATTAAAAACACTGCCCATTATAAAATTGGCCACATAGTGAAAAGTAAGAAAAAAAGGAATATTTTAATTTATGCATGGAGAAGCCCTCAAGTTTACATTCTCAGTCTACCGAACTGTAGATTTAATACAAAATATTTAGAACACTGTTTTCCCTCTTACAGCTGCTTAGGAATAATTAGATATTAGAAGAGGGAAACTGGAGAGCTTTTGGGGAGAGATACTGAGAGTGATAGCCAACAGGCCAGGCTCTAATCTCCTGTAACATTTGACTTCAAATGCGGTTAAATCTATGTCCTCCCTACCAGGTTCCAAGCTTGCAAGGCAGAGATTCACTCTTTTTTGTTGTTGCTGTTAGAGATTCACTCTTATTCAGTGCTGAATCCACAGTTTTAAAAACACTGCCTAAAACATATTAGCTGTAATAAATAAATGAATACTATTCTAAAATATTTCCAGAGAAGAAAATAATGTTTGGGGGGTAAAGCTACACGTTGTCGCCTTTCCTTGGTTTTCTAGAGTCAGCATCATCAGGAAAAGACATGTCTGCATCAGGGAAAGACATGTCTGAGTCCAAATGGGGCAGAGTGCCAGCTTCTCAGCTTGGGGGCCGGGTTAGAAACCTGGCGTTATAGTCATTAGAGCGACACAAATGTTCTGCTTCTTCTCCAGCCAGGAGTATGACAGACTTGCACTTTCTCACTTCCTTTTAAGGTATGATTGTTTTCGCCAATGAAATGTGAACAGAAATGCCATGCTACATTTCTGAGGGCCTGTGCACAATTGTTCATGTTTCCTGCCGTGGTCATTTTGGAACTATGGATCAAGTTGGAACCTCCCATCAGCCAAGGTCCCTGAGTGACCTGGGAGATGAGAGCCTTCCAACCCCTGTAAACAAATACTTTCAAAAGTTATTGCCTGCTTTCAATTCTACTTATTTTTTCCAAAATTAAAAATGAATGGGAAATCAGTTAAAACAGTATAGAAAAGCCAACAAAAGGCAAGCTAATCATATAAGACTAGGTCCACCTCCACAATCTCTCTGGATAACAGCTAGAGTGCTTATTTAGCAGTTTGGATGGTTGGTTAGACTGCCAAAAGGAACTCTGACTTTCTGTACTTAGATCCATTTTATGTCCAGTTTCACAACTTGTCTTACACTTTCTTATGATTACTGTCACGAACCTTAAACCACAGTGTATTGGTGAAGTTCCTAGGGAATATTCTATAGCTAATAAATATAAAAATACTTTACATATAAAACATTATGAGAATAAAAATGCTTGTAATATACCAACATCAGTTATTCTTGTAAAATGAGACAAGCTATAGGATTTAATAATCTTATTCTTTATCCTTAGGATATTCTGCAAAACAGAGAGGCATAAAGGAGTATAAATATAATTACAAATTAAAACATCTATTTAAAATATCTATAGTAATAAAACAATAATTTAAGGACTTGTTCTTCAACATGAATAATCCAGTTCTAAATAATTGATATAATTGTGTGTTTCAGATAGCCTTGGGAAAGTGATGAGGTTTAGGATTTTGACTTCATGTGCAGCTGATTTGGAAGAAATGCATCCAGATACCTCTTTTCTACTTTTTCTCTTTTTCCTAAACTAAATTCCCAGGAACTCTAATACTAATATTCTTAGTAACAAAAGTCATAGTAACAACAATACATGTACACCTTCTAACATACAATGTCAACAACAGTAAAATTCCTTTTTATTTTGAACTTCATATGACTACAGTTCAACTCATTTATGTCCCATGACAACCTGATGAGGTAGAAGCTACTATAATTTTTATTTTTAATGATAAGAAACTGGGTGAAAAAGAGTGTCCTGTGTGATGCCCTTGGAGCGTCATACATTTGCTCTGTCTTTTTGACTTTCCCTACACCTGCTACGCCAGCTCCAGATGACCTGCCACCACACACTAGAACAGAGAAATGCAGGACCTACAATTTGGGCCAAGATGCCTATGTTGTAATTCATGCTTTACAGGTACCAGCTATCCTTATTCTAAAATGGGGAAAAGTCAATACAATAGGGTCTTTATGAGAATTGAATGAGATAATATATGTTAGCCACTTAGCTTAGTGCCTGCCACCTAGCAAGTTCTCAATAAATTGTATCAACTATTATAAATTCTTGCTTCTCAGCCACTAAAAATATTTAGGCTATGAAAAAAACTCTGCCAATTGACCCATTAGAAATGACTGCTATGTAATTACAATGTGCTTTGAGTTCATCTTCTGTGTACTCTTTAAGCTATTTGCCAAAGCAGTATTTCAAATATTATTTATCCTGAAGCTTGTGCTAGACTTACTCAGAGTCTGCTACAAAAGTGCAAAGTCATACAGCATGGGTTTCTTCATCCATAACACAGATATTAATTGAGCTTATGAGAAGTCAGTATGGGGTAGATGTTAAGAGCTCAGGTTTTGGAGCCAGATTCCCCAGTTCTAACTCCAGCTCTGCCACTCTTTGTATCTTAGTTTTCTCATTTCTAAAGTAATGCTCATAATTTCTACTTAATACATGTGTTTTGAGGCTTGAATGCATTAATATATGGAAAGTGTTTTGAACAGTGCCTGACATACAGTAAGCGTTATGTAAGTATTTTTAAAATTGAAGTATAGTTAATTTACAAAATTATATTAGTTTCAGTTGTATAACAAGTTTTGCTAAATGAGTTAATCAAAGCTATTAGATATCAACGATGAGCTTGTTAGCTACAGCTCAGGATTCAGAGAAAAAATGTTGTGATCCATATATAACATCTTCTCTCAAAGAATTTTAGAGTCTTTGGGGAGTTACAGATGCAAACACAACTAGAAAACCAGGTGGTAAGTAAAATTATGTACAAAATAGTGCAAGCAGAGAGTCTAGTGTACTTCAGTGATAGAACAGTTAGGGTAGAGATAAATATTATTTCCATTTTATGGGAGAGAAATCAAAAAGAAAGATGAACTGGTCATGCAGCTACTGAATGTTAGCAGAAACACGAACCTAAACTTCTAACTTTGGACCCCAAGGTTTCCACTACATCATTCTGTTTCTATTTTCCCTACATTATTCCTTTTCTCACTCACACATTTTTCTACCTGACAAGCCAGGGGAAAAAAATGGAAGATAATCTTCTTATCTTTCCACCAAAGGAACCAACTTATTTATATTTGCAGCCATATGTTGCAGTCACAATTCACACTCCTGCGTAAGGTCATCACCTCAATTTGGGGAGTTGACCCCCTTTTCTCTCAACTACTCAATGGTTTCCCTCCTGAAATTCTTCCCTTTCTCCCCTGCACTATTGTTTTCTCATTTTTAAATTGTTTCTGCTGTCATACTAACATGAGGTAAATCCCATACCCTCCAGCTTCTGTCCTATTTTTTTGCCTCATTTTATAGCCAAATTTCTGGGAGTAATTTGTAGTCACTGCCTCACTTCATCACCTCCTCTTCTCTCCTGAGCCCATTACAATGAGACCACTTTCCCACCACTTCAATGAAACTGCTTGTTAAGGTCATTTATGAGCTCTAGGTGACCAAATCCAAGAGTTATTTCCCAGTTTTTATCTCATGCAACACAGTTGGAGAAATGGATAAATATTAGTAAATGAAGAATTGAAAGCCCTAGAGGCTCCCAGAGAAATCTGTTGATCATAGAAGCCTGAGTTTATGAAACTTTATGACCAAGAACACCCACTTGATGAAGTCTTACTGCATCTCAAAAGGAGAATTTAGAAAAGATTTGAGACTGGACTAAGATTTGAGACTGGATTTTAGTCATAGGGTCTTTGTAGAATGGAAATTGGTTAAGTGTGGCATAGGTATGGAAGGTCAGAATTTGTAAACTGAGTTTCGAGGGGGGCAGGAGGGTGGGGAAAGAAAGTGGTCTTATCTTTGGAATATAGGAGCCATTCAGAATTTATCTCTGGTTTTGTCTTGGAAAACATGAATCTCAAAGAGCTGCTCTTCAAATTTCTGAGCTTAGACAGTTTTGTTCGTGCTATGTCAATACTTCGGTACAGGTTATCCGTGTTGAGAATCATAGTATAGTTTGTTTTGCAAGAAGGGGCTTCTATTCCATCTCAAAAGGATTCTTAGCCCTTTCATATCTAAGGGACCTGGAACATTTGGTCTGGCTACTCAGTTACTTCGACAGCCCTTTAAGAATGTTTTGATTCTCATCCTGACCCTTAAACTCACTTATAAGCATGCCTATCTATATATTTCCGCTTCTAAGAATCAATATTTTTAGTTGGATTTTCAAGCATATTCTTTATTTCCTTGTACAGTGCCTCTTCAGTGATATAAATAGCCTCCCATCTGAAGTGGAAGCATTGCCATGGCCTGAATTAATGATCGTGGATCTAACGGTTACAGGCTTTCTCTCCTGGAACATCCTTAAAATCCTAAAAGTAACAAAAAAGCCACCAAGAGTGGAAGCAAACAATGTTCTATGGTTTGTATAATTTACCCCATAGGAAAGACTTAGACCAAGGGATGATTCCATCACTTCAGTTATCTTATTTTCTATTCCACAGAAGTGTAGAAGCTAAAGATTAGAAATGCTGGGCAGTCCTATTATGTACTGGTACTCAGTTAGCAGTGAGTAGGTATCACTGAATATCCACCAGTAGAGAAAGATAGAAGAAAGAAAAAAAAAACTAAAAGACTAATAAAACACATTTGCTTTTCCAAGATGCGTTACATATCTTATGACTCCTGATAAGACCACGTTTCATGTAACTTAATATTTTTTGATGATTCAGCTATCATTATTATCAACTATTTTAATTATTATATGATAATGCACAAAAGCCCTCAGAATCTGGCTAAAATTGTTTTATCTTATCCCAAATAAGTACTTTTCAAAGGTCTCACTGTATTGTGAGACAGTATAATAACAAACAAAAGTCCTGGAAATATGGAATGAATTATAGAAAGATTTTAATAGAAATGAATATAATTTTACAACAGATAATATCAGGGCTTAAAGAATTATGCATTGATTACCTGGAGGATTTTCTTGGGATTAAGACTTCATCTGCCTATGGTGCCAGAGAGCTGACTGCTTGCTCTATCTGAGCATTTGAATGCATAATGCAGAAAAAACCAAGAATGTTGTACTGGGTTATCAGCATGTACTGTGGTCTATCTTGGACAAGAGCTAGTAGGGCTGTTATCATCTTCCAGTAGTTAGAACATCATTACACAGTTTCTACAAATAGTTAGCTTTCATTCTGATGCAATTTTAACTGTAGCATTTGCCATAATAAGCTATGTAGGCTAAGAATACTGTCAACAAAAGTGTTAATCAGATGATTATTGTAACCACTGGATTTGAGATTTTTTAAAGCTGTTCTGCAGCTTAACAAGCATGTGTCTGGCATGATCTTTCTCTGCCAGTGGCAAGTTGTATTCACTGAAGGACAGTAAACATGAAAGGGGAAACTACACATCTTTGTGCTTTAACTTTTGCTACAGCTGTGCTTCGTTTAAAGCTTATAGATTTATGCAGCTGTTTCATGGTATCCTTTCCCTCCGTACCTGATGGGAAATATTGATATTTTGAGTTAAAGAAGATGACCTACTTTCCTTTTCAACATTTCATAAGCATGCCCTTAGAGCGGTTGCCTGTACTATCTTTGCTCGTGTTATTTCCTAACTTATTATTGATACAAATTTTGCAAACACGGTATTGAACTTATACTTTTCTGTGGTAACCTTTTATTCTTGTCTATAATGGAGATTTTGATTGTATATTACTTTGATGCTTCACATGTTTGTAATTTATCAAGCAGTCATTACCTGTAATTATAAGACTATATATGTATGTGTGTGTGTGTGTGTGTATATATATATATATATATATATATATATATATATATATATATATATATATATATATATACATACACACACACACACACACACATACATATATATAGGTTTTGGTTTTTTTTTTTGTGGTATGCGGGCCTCTCACTGTTGTGGCCTCTCCCGTTGCGGAGCACAGGCTCCGGACGCACAGGCTCAGCAGCCATGGCTCACGGGCCCAGCCGCTCCGCGGCATGTGGGATCTTCCCGGACCGGGGCACGAATCCGTGTCCCCTGCATCGGCAGGCGGACTCTCAACCACTGCGCCACCAGGGAAACCCTAAGACAATATATTTTTATCACCTGACATGGTGGAATATTTCCAAGAATTGGCCTGATCTTCTTTACTAATATCCCTTCAGAAGTACAAACTTGGACAAAATGGCACTGGTTCAAAATGCTAAACATCCATGTGCGTTGTAAACTTGATCAGATTAGAAATTAACTTGCAATCCAATAGTAAATTAGGCACTTCAAGAGAAACATTAATGAAATGAAAGAAATAATTTGGTTTTATACTGTATATTAAAGCAGTGATCTACTTAAGAAACTCTGATGACAGGAAAATATATTACATCTGTGAAAATATGAGTCTACAGTCCTGTTTATATGCAATTACAAAATGGGCTACTTTGAAGTCAGCTTTTATTTTTTCTGAGCAAAATTAACAGTCATTCTCTGTAGAATCAATTGGACAAAGCTGTAGTATGCCCAACTCAGCATTTACAATTACAAAGTAAATGATCCACCTTCAGGCCTGGTAGTTAGATTAAAAAATAAATGTCATATATTAAGGTAAAATCTAACTGGGAAGGCTGACTACTGCCTGAAGCTAGATTTTATCTAAGTATTTCAATATACATCACAAGTATTAAATACATTTTCTTCGAATTCACATAAGCTATGGATTAAGAAAGCTCTATATACAGCCAGAAAGTAAACCCTGGGAAGTATGCCAAAAACCTAGAAGAAATCAAGAGGTAAAAATGTAAATCAAAGAGCAGACCTAAAAGGAGGTAGTGTACAGTGTCTTGCCTTGTTTTGTCTTCATAGAAACTCGTGTCAGCTTCATGTGGGAGACATAGCCCAGGCCCAATGCCTTGTGCTTGACACTTGGCTTCAGAGTCAGTAAATAAAACTGTCTTCCAACTTCCCTCAGTTCGCCTGACTTTAAATATCTCAACCATCCCACTATAAAAAGTCACAAAAACAATTGTAAGGACAAAGAACACATCATACAAAGGCATCTTGAATCCCTTCACTACTCTCCATCCCCACTGCTCTCCTAGCATCAAAGTCTTTATTTAATCCTACGTCTAAACAGCTATCTGTGGTGCAAATGAACGCTTGCAATGTTGGTTCCAAGATACTGTAAATCCTGAAGAGGTTTTAGATCTCTCCAAAGGTAGTCACTTTTGTAAAACACATTGTATGCAGCTCCCTTTTAAAATACAGTTTCATACAGAACCCCATTATATAAAAGAGAAAAAAAAGCAGATATTCCATGGTAGAATCCCAGGTGTCAGCCTTAGAGGAACTGCTGGGTTCCCTAAACTATGTAAAAACCTTCAGGAGTACAATGGAGGGGATGTGATGTAGCAATTAGGAGGACGGACTAAGGAGTTAGATTGTCTGGTTTGGAATCTGAACCCTGCCATTTTCTAATTGTGTGAGGCCACTTAGGCTACTTAACTTCTCTATGTCTTGGTTTCCTCATCTGTAATTTAGAGTTATGAGAATTAAGTGAGTTAACATTTGTAAAGTATTTAGAGTACAGCAAGTCCCCTACATACGAACCTTCAAGTTGCAAACTTTCAAAGACATGTGCCATCAACGCCAGGCGTGAGTGAAATTGCAGCTTGCCCTCCGTCCCCTATTGCTGACGATCCTTCAGCTCTATCATCTCCCACCTCCTCTCCCTCCTCCAGTCAGTAACTCTTCTTGCCTGTTCACTGGATGCCAGCCCCTGTATGCCAGCTGTTGTACTGTACTACTGTACTTTTCAAGGTACTGTAAGATTTAAAATGTTTTCTTTATTTGTTGTGTTTGTTTGTTTTTTATGTATTATTTGTGTGAAAAGTATTATAAACCTATTACAGTACAGTACTGTATAGCTGATTGTGTTAGTTGGGTACCTAGGCTAACTTTGTTGGACTTCATGGACAAATTGGACTTAACAAATGTGCTCTCAGAACGGAACTTGTTCGTATGTAGGGAGACTTACTGTAGTCATATAACAGTGTCTGTCTAAAAAAAAGTCTTCCTTAATTTATTCATTTTAATGTTCTTTGAAATGAAGAGTAAGGACATGTACTATTATAGGACAAGGTTTTATTGCCCAGGATACTATACTTCTTAACCAGATTATTCCTCTGAAATCTACTATCCATTGGTTGGTCTTATCCTAGAGAAATCAACCACCACGGTGATTCCAGACCCGAACCTGCATGTTTTATGTGTATTCCTGGGTAATCCCAGGTGGGCTATGTCATTCTACAATACATTCATTTTTGAAGATTAATGAGAATTTTGAAAAAAAACTATAAAAATAATTATTTCTAATTTAGAATCATTTTCTCAATCTGTTCTTCTCTGGCTTTCTCTACATATTAACATAATTAACACATAGACTAATATAGTGTTAATAATATCTCTCAAAAATATCCCAAGGCATTTTCAATGGCCTCCAGCAATCATTTTGCAATTTTCACTCAGTCTGAAGCAGAGGTCAGCCAACCAACAGTCCTTTACCAACCAAGCTGTGTTTTCTACTTGTATATCTGGAGTTTGAATGAAGCTATCAGAAATCAGCCAGGATTAAAATTTAGGAAGTAATCATAGTACTAGTTTTCATTAGATTTTTTGTGTTTTGTTTTGTTTTTGTGATGACTTATAAGCCATTTATTTAGACCTAATATTAAACAGCCAGGTATGACAGGAGAGATGAAGGGTGACGATGTCCATCACACAGAAATGTCTGCTTGTGCAACTAATTGTCTGTTGCACGCTGCACATTTCTCTTATTCCTAACTGACGACTTTGGCTATTTAGGGTCTGTCACTCTCTGGCTTGCAATGTAGATTTTTAATTTTGACAAATAGACAGCTGATAGTAGGGCGTAAAGCTTCTGACATAGGAGAGAGAAATAGGGCATTTAATAGCATTTATTTCTGGGGGAAATTACAAGAATTTGCATTGAATTGAAGAAAATGACTCCAAAAGAGGGAAAGCACACTGTGCTACAGAGAATAAAAAGCACATTCTGTCCCTGTACATTCATTACCCACTGGGTTCAAACGGAACACAGCTCTTTCTCCAGAACCACCTCCATGATTAGGGCTCTAAAGGATGGTGGCATGGTAAAATAAAAAGCTGGTTGGGAAAACTGCTAGTTGGTACAACGCATGTTTGAAGGTTTACAGCAGACACTGGGCTCGCATAATACCATCACCTGTGACTACATCTGCATGTGTCTAGTTAGAAAAGGTCATTTAATTGCTGAGTCTTCTCAAGACAAAGAAAAAACTGGCTAAATGAATAAGATGGAGAAATGGCTAAAATAATGCCAATAGCTATTCAAAACTACATGCTTTCAGTTACTTTCATATTACATTCTTGGCTCAAAGTAAACATTTCCCTTTCTTCTGCCTTTTGTATGTTGGAAAGGTGCAAACAGGAAAACAAACAAGATACTACAATGAGAAACTAGTTTTTAAATTCTTATTTATGAGATAATGGTTATTTTTCTGATTACAAAAATTATGTCTGTTCATTGTATAATACATGGAGAAAAGGAAAGTGATCATGGGCTTCCCTGGTGGCGCAGTGGTTGAGAGTCTGCCTGCCGATGCAGGGGACACGGGTTCGTGCCCCGGTCCGGGAGGATCCCACATGCCGTGGAGCGGCTAGGCCCGTGAGCCATGGCCGCTGAGTCTGTGCGTCCGGAGCCTGTGCTCCGCAACGGGAGAGGCCACAACAGTGTGAGGCCAGCGTACCGCACAAAAAAAAAAAAAAAAAAAGGAAAATGATCATAAGGAAATAAAAATAACCATTAATCTATTGCTAATATTTTAAGCAGATTCTTTTTCCTGTGTGTGTGTGCGCGCGCGCGTGTGTGTGTGTGTGTATGTGTTGGGATATGAGAGTTAATATTTCTATACCCTTTCATTTTACTTAAACTATACCATATAACTTCCCCATATCATACACATACATATTTTATAATATATAATTATAATATATATATACAAATATATATTCAGAGCCTCAGAAATGTTCCTGCATTCACTAATGACTAGCTAGGATAAAGAAGATTCACTGCTTTTTGAGTCTGTTCAGTTTTAAAGTTATCTGTGACTCATCTTCAAGATGAACTTTCTTGCCCTTCATTAATCGAGTATAAATACATACAGATGAGAGAAAGTCTGTCCTGGTGTCTCCTTGCACATGGAAGAGTATGTCAGGCGTATATCTATGCAGAGCGTCTGTTCAGTTCAGTTACCATCAGCAGATCCAGACAATTCTATTTGCATAATGAACTCCCTGAGCTTTCTTTAAAGCCTCTGCCAGCAAAAACTAGAGAATAATCACCTAAGGATTATTGCTACGTCTCATTCAGTGAGCTCTCAGATGCTTTCTGCTCTGAGCTGAATTGCTGACCCCTAATATGAGTGTTCATGGTTTTCTAAGAGATCTAATGTGCGGTGAACTTTGGTTATCTCGTTGACATCTGGAGAATGGGTGGCAGGAAGTCAAGCCAGGCTATGTGGGTAAAAAAAGGGGGGTCTTCACATTAACTATAGGTGAAACAGGCAAGAAATTGAATTGAGATGTTCAATAAATATTTATTGAGTAACCAATATAGAAAAATTTGGCCATATCATTCTAGAAAGGAAAAATTACCCAAGTGACTGAAAATTCCCCTTTTCACTGCTACTAGAACTCCCTTCACCATGTAAACTCATAATCTCAAAGGTCGTTTGAGTAAGGTAGATACTGAGACATAGTTAAAGGTAAATAAAAGCAATTGTTTAAAAGATATCTCAAATTATAATAAAAGTCATGTATGTATATATAAATGCAAACATAATAGAGAGCTATAAAATGAAAAGTTAGAACTTTTCATTGTGAGAGAAAACTTCCTTGACTGTTTCTTTTTTAATACTCCTAATTGTAAACTCAATAACTCTAAGTAATATATATATCCATTAATTCTTGATTTATAACTTTTTATGTATACTTATTTATTATCTAGTATGAAAAATACTTTACTCACACTATCCCCTGCAGCCATCCCTCCTCCCAATACCTTTTTAAATATGAATGGTTGTTTGGGTCTGTTATTGTCTGTAAATTTAAAAATAACCTTAACATTTTTTTTATAGGTTCAGGAACTTTAGATAGTATCTCAGTTTCCTCCTGTATAAGAAGAAACAATGTCCATCCAATTCTATCTATTTCTTCCTTCCCTACACACCATCATTCAGCTGTACCCCTACTTTAATGTATTTAAAATTTATAGCACGTACAATTTTTTTATATTTAAAAATATTTTTCATGCTTTGTCTATAGTAGTGTTTCAAAATTCAGAAGCAATTTTGCCACCTTATCTGAAGGGACATTTAGCAGTGGCTGGAGACATTTGAGATTGTCACAACTGGAGTGTTAAAGGCGTCTAGTGGGTAGAGGCCAGGGATGCTGCTAAACATCCTACAACGAACAGGACAGCCTCCTACAGCAAAAAATTTATCTGGTCGAAACGTGAACAGTGCAGAGTTTGAGAAACCATGGGCTCTCTAGGGTTATTCTGGAAAACTGAAATCCTCAAGGGATAATTTTTAAAATATCATGCAGGAGAATCCATTGAAGAGCCAGGTAGCAGGTTCTGTGTTGTTCATAGAAGAAACTTGAAAGCACCAAGGCTGAATGGGCTCCATTTTCTTAAATTTCATCACTCAGTAGAAATCATGCCACATCACTTACTAATTGGATCATGATTTTTGTTCATTTTTGTTATTCTTGGAATTTCTAATTGTTCATTTTAATCTTGTGGAAGAAATAAGTATATGCTGGTTTTTTTATTATATAACTAGGATTATGCAGCTTCTTGATAAAAGGTCAGTATTAGACAAGCTGTTTTTTATGACTTGTGCATAGCTGTCATTCAGGGAATTTTTTTTTCTCTCTCATGCCCCTCCCCAATCTTTCTTAGATTTGATATCTTCATATCTTAGGTTCCTTTTTAATTTTGCTGATATATATCCTCATGTAATTATATCAATAAAGAAGTAGGAGAGATAGAAAGGTTTAAATACCTTCATACTTGACGGATTAGCAAGCTACAGAATCCCAGTTTCAAAACCACTGATGACAAAACTTCTCGAATATTATTGCATTGTCATCAAGTATCTTGTGATCCTGACAAGAAGTTTCATGTCCATCTCATTCCAATTCCTTTGGGGATACTCCCCCTTCAAAACTTCTGGAATTTCTCTTAAGTCTTAGTTGTACTTGTTAAGTTACTATTGGCTGCAGCTAAAAAATGCAAGGTTAAATTAAACTAAAAAGGTGTTTATATGTTTCACATAAAAAAAATTATGAAGATAGCTCTTCTGGGGTTGATTTGAGGGTTTTCAGCAAGCTATTCTGGGATCCTCTAGGCTGTATTCTTTTTTATTGAAATATAGTTGATTTACAATATTGTATTAGCTTCAGGTGTATAGCATAGTGACTCTTTTGCAGATTATATTCCATTGTAGGTTTTACAAGATATTAGATATAATTCCCTGTGCTGTACAGTAAACCTTTGTTACTTATGTATTTTGTGTATAGTAGTTTGTATCTGTGGTCTATGCTGTGCTCTTATGGTTGCAGATTAACTGCAGCAATTTAAGATGGTGACCTCCTGAGCATGCAGAAAGCATCAAGGACTTTTCCTCCTCTCCTTCCTCATCCTCTTTCTCCTCCTTCTCCTTTTCCCTCTTCTTCTTCCTCGTTTCTTCATCCTCTTTATCTTTCTGGTCCTCTCCTTCCTCTCTTCCTCTTCTCTTAATCAGAAAGAAATTATTTCCTTGAAAACCCCATTTAGCCACTGTCCCTTTCATATCATTGGCCATAACTGGCAAACATCTGCACTCAATCACTGATCGAATAGACTATAGTCTATGACGTATCTCCTGTGGTTGCAGAATATCAATCTCCTCTTATGATATTGTCTTCCTCTAGGTACCTGAACCTTTGTTCTGCTGTCGTTGAGCATCAGGCTGTATCCAGCTCCATCTGCGATGCCTTGTACAACTGAAGATCATTGGAATTGGATACCCTGCAGGTAATCTTTTACTATCCATTTCATCTTTTGCCTAAAGTGGTACTGTTTGAATCATTAATTACATCAGGAGTTAAAGATAACATAGTAAAAATAGATAGTGCTTGATTTTCATGTCATTTACTCATAGCAATGAGAAGATTTGTATAGCATATGGGGTAAAGAGTCGAGGTTTCTTGCAGTGAGAGGTTACTGGCCATAGGTCTCTATCCACCTTTGGCTCTTCAGGCTGCCTGAAGGCTTCTGTATGCCAGTGGAGAAGCTCTGCCTAAGACCATGGATCACTCCTATGAGGAAGTGATATCTGAGTTGTGTTTTTCAAGATGTGAGTCAAAACTGGTTTTTAGCACTTAGGACATCTTTCATGGATCATGCAACAATAGCATTTTTAGACTTGATTGCTTTTGTATCTTGGTAATCCCTCTCTTTAGACTAGGTGTATTCTAGTAGAGTTTGAGTTATGTAACCTTCCTGATGCTATGTCCTCCCAATCTATTCTCCCTATTCCTGCCAGATTTGTTCTTAAGCATGATTTTCATCAAGTCTCTTTATTCTATGTCTTGATACATCAAATTCAAGCACTTTAGTTTGGCTTTTACTGTGTCACATGGCATGGATCCATCTCCACATGCAACTTTGTTTCTCAATCTTTTCATGCATTCATGCATTTATCCATTCCTTTACTTGTGCATCACTGGTGTACTGAACTCCTATGCACCTGTTGTAGTGTTATGCATTATGGATTTATAAGTTCATAAGACATGCCCTCGATGAACTAGCAGTCAAGTGTAGGAAAATAGATATGGAGATGGATTATCCTATACAGTGTGATAAAGGCTCTAATAGAGTTATGAATAAAGTGCAGCAGGAAGGGATTATCCTTTACTGGCCATTGCTCTTGGGTAAATAAGGTCACCTCACTGAGGGCTTTAGTAGTGTTTTATTATTTAAATGTCTTCATGTTTCTTAAAATGTCAGCCAGTGGAAGGGTTTTATTTCAAAAACGAATCTGCTCGGATCATTTGTTTACAAGAAACATGTGGCAGGCAGTGTGATGCAGTGAAACAGACAGTGAAGAGCTGAATCCCAAAATGGCATATAGTAAATCATTTTACTACTTTGGGACCCAGTCGTCTCACCCATAAAATAAGGACTTGGGCTAAATAATCTTTAACGACCTTTTCTGGGTTAGCAATTTAGTTGCATATTTGGCCACTGTCGTAACTGCCCTTCTAGCTGTCTAGGTAAGAATATTTATTACCAGTTCCAAACAGATGGATTTGGAATCTGCAATCCTCAGATAAGGGTAGTTTTGAAACACACTTAGACTGGGCTTCTTAACTTCATGTATAAGGGAATCAGCCAGGAATGACAGGAACTGCAGAGTGTCATAAGCATCCTTTTACGGGATTGGGTACAGGAGGCCACCATCTGAGCACCAGGGGAATAGAGCAGGCCATGAGACGCATGCCTCCTTTCGAGTCCTGATGCTTTTCCTCCTGGAAAGACCACTGGCCAGATGACGAAATGGCACTCCTTGCTGGGAACACTTAAAAAGAAGGATGCTCAATTGGCATTGGAATGAGCTGTCTTAGTTTTTTACTTAAGGCAGAAGCTTTAAAGTTGTTGGATATCCCACACCTGACTGAGTCTGACTTCCTTCTGCATTTTACTCCTTAAATCTTCTTAAAGTTTCTAATATTTTATATATTTTTCCCACAGATAGTACCTTCCAAAGATAACTTGCATTTCCCTATTAAAGCCTTTTTTATGATTACAGGATGGCTAGATGGTCAGAGCTCAACTCTTTTACCATGTTCTTTGCGTCCAGTGTGTGTGTATATATTTTTTCTCACTAAAATGTACTCAGTGAAGTGGACATTGAGACCAGAGTGTCTCCTGTTTCCATGACGGTGATAGGCATCATGAAGTCAGTAATTTTTCTAAGATTCTGGTAGCCATAGTGATTAATCCTCTCACAAAGTTACTTCAGGAACCCTTAGAAAGATTATGACCCCTAAGATGATGTGCTAACACCACCAAAAATTCATATTGATCTTGTCCCAAACTGTGACAGAAAGACTATGGCTAGAGAAAAATCTCTTGGGTATGAAACATTTTTAGGTCTCGTGGGAGCCAGAGTTGAGGTAAAACAGAGAAAGTGAACAAATCCTCAAGTTGGGTCTGGGGAGGGAACAGAACCAAACAAAATCAGGGACACAGAAAAGACACAGAAAAGAGGCAATATGGGTTACCAATACAAGAGTGAGGATCTGGGGTAGATATTTGTAACTGGAATATGAATCCAGAGATTTAAAAAAAGGTAAACGAAAAGCAGACCCAGCAGTGGGACTGGGCAAGTAGGATGCTGTTGAGGTTGAATGCCAGATGTGGGCTCTATCGCAAAAATTTATTCATTTACTGTCTTTGGCTGGCTGACTCCATTTGAAAGGCCAGGAGAGGGATTTCCCTGGTGGCACAGTTGTTAAGAATCCACCTGCCAATGCAGGGGCCACAGGTTAGATCCCTGGTCCGGGAAGATCCCACATGCCATGGAGCAACTAAGCCTGTGCACCACAACTTCTGAGCCTGTGTGCCACAATTACTGAAGCCTCTGCACCTAGAGCCCGTGCTCTGCAACAGTAGAAGCCACCGCAACGAGAAGCCCACGCACCGCAATGAAGAGTAGCCGCCCGCTCACCGCAACTAGAGAAAGCCTGCACACAGCAACAAAGACCCAATGCAGCCAAAAAATAAATAAATAAACAAATAATTTTTTTTAAATTAAAAAAATAAAATAAAAGGCCAGGAGAGGCACTAACCAATAATGTTCCAAGGTTCTGTTGTGAGAGGACTGGATGGTGGAGAATAATTCTCTTTAGGAGAAAACAGTTTCTGGAGTCTGTGTTAGTAGAATGATCTGATGGATAATATAGTTTTACCAAGAATAAATTTGAATCCTGATGAAAGAAAATGGCCCTAGAGATTATATCGGTGCCAGAGAATAATATCTGTAAGAGACGGAATACAGGGAAGTAGCTAAAACAGAAAAAAATCAAGGAAATATCAATGGATAAGGAAAGGTCCAACTTCAAAAATCTCAGAGAAATAACAAGACTAGAAACAGGGCTAGACATGTCAAAGGTGAATTTTTTCTTTTTCTGTCTTTTATACTCTAAACTACATGAGGAACAGTGGGTTTATATTTGGCACAAGAGGCCAAAAAGTGCCCTGCACATGTGGTAGCTCATAATGAAAACTATTACAAAACGGTTGGACTAGGATAGGATTTTAAAATATTAGAGATTCTCTCTCCTATACTTTCGTCAGAAATTTTAAATTTTATAAACAATGCATTTATATGAAATGCAAATATGGATTTATTTAATAAATTTAGAAAAATATGCATTATAATATTTTAAACTGTATCTGTAAGGTATATATAATTTTTCAGTTGGTGTTTTGCTTCACATCAGCAACCTGATCCATCCCTATAACGCAATCCATGTAGTTCTGGATGCCAGTTACAACTCTCTATCACCACCACTAATTTAGGTTAGTCCATGTGACTTAAGAATATTCTATTCCCCTGGCCACAATAATTGACCCATGGATAGTCTATAATGGAAGCCAGACCAATCAGGATCTTACTCTATATTTCCCATACTGACACTGGAATGGAAAATCTTCTACAACCCACCACCTGATACCCACACATAGAGTTGAAGATGCATTGTTGCTTATCTAGGATGATGCAGCCCTAGGGCTCCCTACAGACATATTCCAACCCCAGGGTATAAAGCTCTGTGTAAAAGAGAATATAATCAATGCTGAGTGTAGTAGGGATAGGAATGAAGAGTAATTGGTTAGAAGCTAAAACACTTCTAAGTCTCCAGATCCTGAGGTTTCTTAAAACCACCATCACTCTTGCCCTTCAGAGTTAACTAATGGATAGTTAAAATAATCTCCCTTCATTTTTTACTAAAACTAGTTTGAATCATATTGTACTTGTACATGAAAAAATATTGTGAAAACATAGTATCTTGAAGGTAAGTCATTGTTTCTTTTGATACAAAAGAAGATTGTGGGCTTCCCTGGTGGCGCAGTGGTTGAGAGTCCACCTGCCGATGCAGGGGACGTGGGTTCGTGCCCCGGTCCGGGAGGATCCCACATGCCGTGGAGCGGCTGGGCCCGTGAGCCATGGCTGGGCCTGCGTGTCTGGAGCCTGTGCTCTGCAACGGGAGAGGCCACAGCGGTGAGAGGCCCGCGTACCGCAAAAAAAAAAAAAAAAGAAGATTGCATTTTAAAAAATTTATACCAGGTTAAATGTGTAGCAGAACTAAACAATCACCGTAGATACAATTCAATGTCCTTATGACACTGATGTAATTTTACTAGTAAAAACTTGTAATTTTGTGCCTTCTACAGGCTGGAAATAAAAGTAGGGAGACAAACAAAGAAACACAAAACTAAGCACTAGTCTTTCTTACCCATAAAATCAGTTTGTTTACCTCTGAATAAAACATTCAGTAGCAAAGTTCTTACTCTATTAAGCCTGTTAATTATCTTGTGGTGTGACCCCCCCCCCCCAATTTGTGAATCAGGAATAGTGTGGAAGAAGACAGCTGAACTGTTAATTTATAATTACTCTTAAAATAGTAGTTTTCTTTGCTATGGATAATATATCTAGGCTTTTCTGTATTGTCCAAGATAGATGCTCCGTTATAATAAGTTCTAAGCAAATGTTTTGTAAAGTTTAACGTCAGTGATATTTTTGGGAAGTCACTTGTCAGAATTCATTTAATGAAATATTTTCTCAGGGTTTTGCAAGCTAGACTGGTCTTCTGAGATCTTTAATCCCTCATTAAAAAAAACAAGTAAATAACATCCATGGCATTAATGTTCCCATTAAATAATGACATATTTTCATCTTGCATATTATCCCTAATCAAAGGAATCATACACTTATCAAAAAAATTTAAGTGAGTGTGTAAATTCCTTCTACACCTTCAGCATTGCTTAAGTGTCAGCCCTTCTTTAGAGTTCTTGAAGCTGACACTAGTGGGAAAATATTGGAGAAGAAGAATGGGGAGACGTAATACACTTACTATTTATCTGTGATAACTCTGTGATTGCTATCTGTCCTTCTCATCATGGCATGCCCAGGCCCTAATATGGTGCTGCCATGCACATATAGGTACTTAAAGATACTTCCTAGCCTGCATGGCCATGAATCTATCACGGTCTTAACCAGTGTTCCTCCTTCTGTGTTTACCTTTCTGCTTTCTTTGCCCAACCTATTTAACAAAGCCATGCCAAAGAAGTGATATTTCTGCACCGAATATGTCCATACCTAAAATTACACTTGCATTTGTTCACTTGATTAGTGTGAAATGTAAAGTCATGAGAGCAGGAGTTTCTTTGGTCGGTTCATTGCTATAGCTCTGCGAAGCTACCTTGGGGAATATGCCATTGAAGGCATTCAATAAGTACTTTATAAAAAACCAAATAAATGAATTGATACATATGGTTTGAAAGGAAAGAAAGGAACAGATGTAAGAAACATTAAGATGGATATTTCATAATACTGGGTAATTTATTGTATAGAGAAGGTGAGATAAAGTTTGTGCTATCTCCAGAAATCAGTAGATGATTAGGAAAATGAGTTTGTCATTAACTGAGACAGAAAGCAGATTTATGGTGAAGGTGGGAGCAAGGAGAGAAAAAGTGTTTCTTTTGAGAGCCTGCCCAGCTGTCCTCATGGGGAAGTCCATTAGATAGGCAGAAAGGCAACTTGGAAGACTAGGAGAGAAATATTGACGAGAAAAGTAGATTGCAATATTATTGTCATATAACTCATGGTTTAAATGTTTACATATATTATTTCTTCTGCCTAAAATAATTGCCTTTTCTTCCTATATTTTGACAAATGTTCTATTTGCTCTTCATGGTCCAGATCGATGGTATTCTCATTTGAGAAATCTAATTGACAGAAGGATATTTGGCCATTTCTCTTTGGTACCATCATTATATTATTTCTTGAACACAGTAATACACTTATGGCATAGCATTACAAACAATAAATTATATTCTTGTCTGCTCTAATCCTCATGTCGATACATACTTAGCTAAGTGTGATGGCAAGGGACATATTTGTCATTGAATAATAACTTTAATTGTAGTAATGAGCCCTTTTATAGCTGAATGAATGAAAACTGTATATGGAATCAGTAAGCAACAGATGGAAGAGAAGCTGATACTGGAACACCGGGGAAAGCTATATTAAAATGGATGAAGAAATGGAATTTGTGATTGATAAAGAGAGAACCATAAAGAAGATTGAGATGGAGCAATGGGGTAGGAAATGAAACAAGAAAATGAATTGCTAATTCGTATAGAAGGAGACTTCAAGAACAAGGTGCTACATAAGTCAAAACATGAAAAACAGTCAAGTAGTACATTGCCAGAGACAAGACCCTTGAGTTCTAAGTGACGCAAGGCACTAGTGACCTATAAGACAACAGTTTTGTAGAATAAAAGTGGTAGAATCAAGACTGAAGAGAGAATAAGAGAAAAATAATAATGAGCAGAAGATGCAGTCTTTCCAAAAAGAAAAGGACATGATGAAAAGAGATGTAATAATTATTCAAACAGCTTCAGGATCCTTAAAGATGTTGTATTCTTAGTTTACTTTCAATACAGAGGTGAATTGGGATACTATGTTCTTTAAAAGAAGATACCCAAATTAGCAGATGCAAACTATTATATATAGAATGGATTAACAACAAGGTTCTACTATATAGCACAGGGAACTATATCCAATATCCTGTGATAAACCATAATGGAGAAGAATATAAATAGATAGATAGATAGATAGATAAATAGATAGATATAACTGAATTGCTTTGTTGTAAACCAGCAATTAACACAACATTGTAAATCAACCATACTTCAATAAAATAAAAAACAAACAAAAAACAAAAACAAGTAAAAAAAGAAGCTACCCAATGTAAAAGAAGAGGCCAAAACTACAAGACAAGAGACACTTAATGGAACAATATCTCAGAGCATGTAGGAGAGGAGAGGAATATGAATGAATGTGGGGAGGGGATTCAATTGGTTTTGGAAAAAAAGGAAGGCTAGCTCTTTGAAATGTGTGGAAAGAAGAAATAGTGAAAGTAAAGGGATTTATTATTCTGTTAAAAGGAAAAATTGAGGGCATTGCATAAAATAAGAATTTAAAAAATCAATGTTATTAGATAGATAACAATGGCAATAATTTTATCTGTGTCAAAAAAGATTGCCAGTTAGAGGTGAACAGAAACGTACAAATAATAATAGTCTTCCTATGATGTAACTGAAATACAGTAAAAATCTTAATGACATTTACGAAATCTTTTAGAAGCCCAGAATACCCCTTTTGAGATTTTGATTATCTTAATATTTTAATATTATAATTACAGCATGTCAGTACTCTATTTAAAATGAAATTATCAAAGCTCAGAGGAAACTGATTCTTGTGCATCCATAATTTCATACAATATAATTTTAGAGCTTGAGTTATTTTTATGTTATCATTTTAGTCTTAGAAATAGAGTTGAAATTCTAAGGACTTGTATTTTTCATTTTTCAGGAGGCTTTTAAAGATAATCTTTGCTTTTAAAGTGGCCTTGTAACTGAATACACATTTATCTGAAGTAAATCAAATTGCTTCTGGTGGAATAAAATTGTTCATGAGGTTTTCATAAACATATCATAACAAAACTATATCCTCCAAAACACGTGTTTTATAAAACTCTTTCATAGAGTCCATTTTACCTTATAGGGATTGGGACATTTTAAATTATATTGAATGATAGATGTTTTATTGATTTCATTTGAGTATTTACCTAAATGTCATTTCAAAGTGGCCTTCCTCAACTACCCTATTTAAAATAGTTCCTCAACAAAATGTAAACTCTTTGACATCTGGGGTTTTGCTTTATTCATCAGTACATCCTCAGGGCCCCGAGAGAGGGTCTGTCATGCCATATCAACAACTGTGTCTAGGAGATGTATATACTTCTGACAATGATGTTACCACTGATTAAAACAATGGTGGTCCCATGCTGTGTGGGCAAGAAGGCTGGGTCTCCAGGGATGTGGTCCAGCATCGCTAGATGTGAGTCTTGCCAGACATTCAAGTCTCAAGGAAGTTGTTGAGACCTTCTATGTACCAGGCACTTTATTAGTTCCAGCATATTCCCTGACCCAAAGGAAAATCCAGCTTAACAAAGCAGGTTGAACTGGGAAGAAGAGTAACCCTGTGTATGAAGAGTGGGCTGTAGGAACCAGGGGAATGAAGAGCTAATTCCACTGAGAAGCAAGGGGGAAGATTCACCAAAGGAAAGCAAAATTAATATTGGAAGAATTTGTTAGAAAGGAGACCTGACTGCAACTGCTGGATTGCTACAAGGCTGAGGGACGAGAACAAGGCTGGCCACCATTCAGCAGCAGACACTCTCAAGACTGTCTGCTTGCCCTTGCTCCTGTTGAGTTACCACAGGTGGAAGCAGGAGGTGGGCTCAGCAGCAGCCAACAGACCATGATCCAGGAGGCGCAGTGAGGGACAGAACTGCTGCCGTGTGGCTGACAGGTTCTCGGTGCTTTGGCCAGGTGTCAGCCCTGAGCCTCTGAGGTGGGAGAGCGACTTGAAGACATTTAATCATCCGAGACCTCGTAGCCCCACATAATATCAATCAGCGAGAGGTCTCCCAGAGATCTCCGTCTCAATGCTAAGACCCAGCTCCACTCAACGACCAGCAAGCTCCAGTGCTGGACACCCCATGCCAAACAACTAGCAAGACAGGAACACAACCCCACCCATTAGCAGAGAGGCTGCCTAAAATCATAATAAGGTCACAGACACCCCAAAACACACCACCAGACACGGTCTTGCCCACCAGAAAGACAAGATCCAGCCTCATCTGCCAGAACAAAGGCACCAGTCCCCTCCACCAGGGAGCCTACATAACCCACTGAACCAACCTTACCCACTGGGGGCCAACACCAAAAACAACAGGAACTACGAAATTGCAGCCTGCAAAAGGAGACCCCACCAAACCAGTAAGTTAAGCAAAATGGAAGACAGAGAAATACACTGCAGATGAAGGAACAAAGTAAAAACCCACCAGACCAAACAAATGAAGAGGAAATAGGCATTCTACCTGAAAAAGAATTCAGTGTAACGATAGTAAAGATGATCCAAAATCTTGGAAGGAGAATGGAGAAAATACAAGAAACATTTAACAAGGACCTAGAAGAACTAAAGAGCAAACAAACAATAATGAACAACATAATAAATGAAATTTAAAGTTCTCTAGAAGGAATCAATAGCAGAATAACTGAGGCAGAAGAACGGATACATGACCTGGAAGATAAAATAGTGGAAATAACTACCACAGAGCAGAATAAAGAAAAAAGAATGAAAAGAATTGAGGACAGTCTCAGAGACCTGTGGGACAACATTAAATGCACCAACATTCAAATTATAGGGGTCCCAGAAGAAGAAGAGAAAAAGAAAGGGACTGAGAAAATATTTGAAGAGATTATAGTTGAAAACTTCCCTAACATGGGAAAGGAAATAGTCAGTCAAGTCCAGGAAGCACAGAGAGTCCCATACAGGGTAAATCCAAGAAGAAACATGCCAAGACACGTATTAATCAAACTATCAAAAATTAATTACAAAGAAAAATAATAAAAGCAGCAAGGGAAAAGCAACAAATAACATAAAAGGGAATCCCCATAAGGTTAACAGCTGATTGTTCAGCAGAAAATCTGCAAGCCAGAAGGGTGTTGCAGGACATATTTAAAGTGATGAAAGGGAAAAACGTACAACCAAGATTACTCAGCCCAGCAAGGATCACATTGAGATTCGACGGAGAAATTAAAACCTTTACAGACGGGCAAAACCTAAGAGAATTCAGCACCACCAAACCTGATATACAACAAATGCTAAAGGAACTTCCCTAGGCAGGAAACACAAGAGCAGGAAAAGACCTACAAAAACAAACCCAAAACAATTAAGAAAATGGTAATAGGAACATACATATCAATCATTACCTTGAATGTAAATGGATTAAATGCTCCAACCAAAAGACATAGGCTGGCTGAATGGATACGAAAACAAGACCCATATATATGCTGTCTACAAGAGACCCACTACAGTCCTAGGGACACATACAGACTGAAAGTGAGGGGATGGGAAAAGATATTCCATGCAAATGGAAATCAAAAGAAAGCTGGAGTAGCAACTCTCATATAGTCTATCAAAATAGACTTTAAAATAGAGACTATTGAAAGAGGCAAAGAAGGACACTACAAAATGACCAAGAGATCAATCCAAGAAGAAGATATAACAATTGTAAATATTTAGGCACTCAATATAGGAGCACCTCAATACATAAAGGAAATGCTAACAGCCATAAAAGGGGAAATTGACAGGAACACAATAATAGTAGGGGACTTTAACACCCCATGTTCACCAATGGACAGATCACCCAAAATGAAAATAAATAAGGAAACACAAGCTTTAAATGACACATTAAACAAGATGGACTTAATTAATATTTATAGGACATTCCATCCAAAAACAACAGAATACACGTTCTTCTCAAGTGCTCATGGAATATTCTCCAGGATAGATCATATCTTGGGTCACAAATCAAGCCTTGGTAAATTTACGAAAATTGAAATCACATCAAGTATCTTTTCACGAAACCACAATGCTATGAGACTAGATAATTACAGGAAAAAAACACAAACACATGGAGGCTAAACAGTACACTACTAAATAACCAAGAGACCACTGAAGAAATCAAAGAGGAAATAAAAAAATACCTAGAAACAAATGACAATGAAAACACGATGACCTAAAACCTACGGGATGCACCAATGCAGTTCTAAGAGGGAAGTTTATAGCAATACAATCCTACCTCAAGAAACAAGAAACGTTTCAAATAAACAACCTAACCTTACACCTAAAGCAATTAGAGAAAGAAGGAAAAAAAAAAACCCCAAAGTTAGCAGAAGGAAAGAAGTCATAAAGATCAGACCAGAAATAAATGAAAAAGAAATGAAGGAAATGATAGCAAAGATCAATAAAACTAAAAGCTGGTTCCTTGAGAAAATAAACCAAATTGACAAGCCATTAGCCAGACTCCTCGAGAAAAAAAGGGAGAAGACTCAAATCAATAGAATTAGAAATGAAAAAGGAGAAGTAACAACTGACACTGCAGAAATATAAAGGATCTTGAGAGATTACTACAAGCAACTATATGCAAATAAAATGAACAATCTGGAAGAAATGGAGAAATTCTTAGGAAAACACAACCTTCTGAGACTGAACTAGGAAGAAATAGAAAATATAAACAGACCAGTCACAAGCACTGAAATTGAAACTGTGATTAAAAATCTTCCAACAAACAAAAGACCAGGGCCAGATGGCTTCACAGGCGAATTCTATCAAACATTTAGAGAAGAGCAAACACGTATCCTTCTCAAACTCTTCCAAAATACAGAAGAGGGAGGAACACTCCCAAGCTCATTCTACGAGGCCATCATCACCCTGTTACCAAAAACCAGACAGAGATGTCAAAAAACAAAAAAAGAAAGAAAACTAGAGGCCAATATCACTGATGAACATAGATACAAAAATCCTCAACAAAATACTAGCAAAGAGATTCCAACAACACATTAAAAGGAGCATACACCATGTAAAGTGGGGTTTATCCCAGGAATGCAAGGATTCTTCAATATACGCAAGTCAATCAACGTGATACACCTTATTAACAAACTGAAAGAGGAAAACCATATGATCATCTCAATCGATGCAGAAAAAGCTTCTGACAAAATTCAACACACATTTATGATAAAAACTCTCCAGAAAGTAGGCATAGAGGGAACGTACCTCAACATCTTAAAGGCCATATATGACAAACCCACAGCCAACATCGTTTTCAGTGGTGAAAAGCTGAAAGCATTTCCTCTAAGATCAGGAACAAGACAATGTTGCCCACTCTCATCAGTATTATTCAACATAGTTTTGGAAGTTTTAGCCACAGCAATCAGAGAAGAAAAAGAAATAAAAGGAATCTAAATCAGAAGAGAAGAATTAAAACTGTCACTGTTTGCACATGACATGATACTATACACAGAGAATCCTAAAGATGCTACCAGAAAACTACTAGAGCTAATCAAAGAATCTGGTAAAGTAGCAGGATACAAAATTAATGCACAGAAGTCTCTTGCATTCCTATACACTAACAATGAAAAATCTGAAAGAGAAATTAAGGAAATACTCCCATTTACCAGTGCAACAAAAAGAATAAAATACCTAGGAATAAACGTACTAAAGGAGACAAAAATCCTGTATGCAGAAAACTATAAGACACTGATGAAAGAAATTAAAGAAGATACCAACAGATGGAGAGATATACCATGTTCTTGGATTGGAGGAATCAACATTGTGAAAATGACTCTACTACCCAAAGCAATCTACAGATTCAGTGCAATCCCTATCAAACTACCACTGGCATTTTTCACAGAACTAGAGCCAAAAATTTCACAATTTGTATGGAAACACAAAAGACCCCGCATAGCCAAAGCAATCGTGAGAACGAAAAATGGAGCTGGAGGAATCAGGCTCCCTGACTTCAGACTATACTACAAAGCTACAGTAATCAAGACAATATGGTGCTGGCCCCAAAACAGGAATATAGATCAAGGGAACAGAATAGAAAGCCCAGAAATAAACCCATGCACATATGGTCACCTTATCTTTGATAAAGGATGCAAGAATAAACAACGGAGAAAAGACAGCCTCTTCAGTAAGTGGTGCTGGGAAAACTGGACAGCTACATGTAAAAGAATGAAATTAGAACACTCCCTAACATCATACACGAAAATAAACGCAAAATGGATTAAAGACCTTATGTAATGCCAGACACTATAAAACCCTTAGAGGAAAACATAGGCAGAACACTCTATGACATAAATCACAGCAAGACCCTTTTGACCCACCTCCTAGAAAAATGGAAATAAAAACAAAAAATGGTACCTAATGAAACGTAAAAGGTTTTGCACAGCAAAGGAAACCATAAACAAGATGAAAAGACAACCCTCAGAATGGGAGAAAATATTTGCAAATGAAGCAACTCACAAACAATTAATCTCCAAAATATACAAGCAGCTCGTGCAGCTCAATATCAGAAAAACAAACAACCCAATCCAAAATTGGGGAGAAGACCTAAATAGACATTTCTCCAAAGAAGATATACAGATTGCCAACAAACACATGAAAGGATGTTCAACATCACTAATCATTAGAGAAATGCAAATCAAAACTACAATGACCTATCACCTCACACCAGTCAGAATGAACACCATCAAAAAATCTACAAACAATAAATGCTGGAGAGGGTGTGGAGAAAAGGGAACCCTCTTGCACTGCTGGTGGGAATGTAAATTGATACAGCCACTATGGAGAAGAGTATGGAGGTTCCTTGAAAAACTAAAAATAGAACTACCATACGACCCAGCAATCCCACTACTGGGCATATACCCTGAGAAAACCGTAATTCAAAAAGAGTCATGTACCAGAATAATCATTGCAGCTCTGTTTACAGTAGCTAGGACATGGAAGCAACCTAGGTGTCCATCGGCAGATGAATGGATAAAGAAGATGTGGCACATATATACAATGTAATATTACTCAGCCATAAAAAGAAACAAAATTGAGTTATTTGTAGTGAGTTGGATGGACCTAGGGTCTGTCATACAAGGTGTGGTAAGTCAGAAAGAGAAAAACAAGTACTATATGCTAACACATATATATGGAACCTGAAAAAAAAAAAAAAGGTTCTGAAGAACCTGGGGCATGACTGGAATAAAGACGCAGATGTAGAGAGTGGACTTGAGGACACGGGGAGGGGGAAGGGTTAGCTGGGATGAAGTGAGAGAGTGGCATGGACGTGCATACACTACCAAATGTAAAACAGATAGCTAGTGGGAAGCAGCCGCAGAGCACAGGGAGATCAACTCGGTGCTTTGTGACCCCCTAGAGGGGTGAGATAGGGAGGGTGGGAGGGAGGGAGACACAAGAGGGAGGAAATATGGGGATATATGTATATGTATGGCTGATTCACTTTGTTATAAAGCAGAAACTAACACACCGTTGTAAACCAATTATACTCCAACAAAGATGTCAAAAAAATAAAAGGGAGAGAAGGATATGGCAGGTGGGAGGAAGTGTGGGTAATCCCCACTGATAGCAAGTGGGATCGGCCAGTTTTGAGTAAAGGGAGAGAATTCCGAGCTGCCCATATTTGGCAGAATGAAGATGTGCCCACTAAAAATAAGCTTTGTTATTATAACACCTCACGTAGCATTCAGAATGATAAATGATTTTTCATTTAAAATAAAACATATGGGACTTCCCTGCCGGTCCAGTGGCTAAGACTCCACGCTTCCAATGCAGGGGGCACGGGTTCCATCCCTGGTCAGGGAACCTAGGATCCCACATGCCATGTGGCTCGGCCAAAATTTAAAAAAAATAAAATGAAATAAAATAAAACATATGAAGGGAAGCTATTTTTAGGTCATACAAAAGGAGAAACTAGTCAACGGAGAAAGGAAGTTTTATCTCAATTTGTGTAAGGGTTGCTGTGTTAGTCTGAAGTCAAATCTGTTTACCACAGATTAAGATGGAAGAACAGAAAATTCCAGAAGAATTTGGTTTTCAGAGAATGTCAACTTAAGAGGTACAAATTGGTATTGATATCAAAATGGAAAACAAAGTTTACATTTACCTCATCTCTGAACTCCTCTAGTGGGTCCTTTATTTTAGGACTTGTTATATGGAAATGACATTGAATAGAATTGAGTCTGTTGGACCATCAACAAGGCTGAGAATCTTGAGTGCTGAGTCAGTGGTGTTCTCATTAATCTGTTCTGGAGTGTGGGAGCTTGACTTGTACCATATTCCAATTTGATCAGTGTAAACACGCTCCACACCACTGGTTTCAAGTTACCAAGGGTTTAACAACCTCCTCACAAAATTCCTGAATATTTAACCACTGGCTCCAGCACATGACTGGCTGGGACAGTCTCTGCACCATCATCGGGTAACACATGGCCCAGCACAGACTGCTGTGCAGCAAATGTTCATTGAATCCTAGTGGAGAGAGTTTTAAAAGAATCATTATGAGAATACTGGTTCTTCTAATTCCTCCATGGTTTTACTTCAGGGCATGCCAGTTTTTATGAAACCAATTTTTCTTTCTCCAGCCAATACCATTCCCTTTTATAGCCTATGAGAGACGAAAAGATAGAGGTTTAGGAAGATAAGAGTCCTGCGTATTATATCACAAAGTCCGTGGACATTTCCAAATGTAGTAGATTTCAAAGGATGCTTTGATGGTTAAGGCAGGCTTGTCTTATGTCATTAAATGGAGAGTAGTTAATCATATAAGTGGATTATTTCAAGATTCTCCATAACTAACATTTTTATAACAGAATGCCAATTGATGAGAGGAGTGCCTACCTTTTTGTTACTGAAGAGGACAAAGCATACTTTGAGGGACAGATATGCTAGGATTTGTTTAATTTTATATCTGTTGCCCCCTCTTTTACCAATTAAAGTAGAGTCATCTAAAGACTAAGTTGAACAAGCCAGGCAATTGCAACAGAAAGATTAGAGCCTTGTTTGACTGATTTCAAAGCCTTTGCTTGTATGGTGAGGAGACAGAAAGCAGAGCTCTGTAGGATGGGAGTTGGATAGGGGTCTAAATATAGCCTTTGCCTGCCCATGTCTTCAAAAGAGAAGGCTCTGTTTACTGCTCAGTTCTGCTGGGCTTTCTGGGCTTCTGAATGGGTCAAGCCTTAGAATTTAACAAATCAAAAGAGAAGGGTGAATGAATTTTTATGAAAAAAGATTATTGCATAACCACTAGAAAAATTCCCAATCCTGGAAATTGGGAAGAGTGGTGGCAGGGACCAGGTGCTCTTATAGGAAACTCAGAGAAAGAACACGGAGATGGAGTAAAATAGATGCTTAGAGGATTGTTTAGGGATTTTGCTGAATGTTGGCAAATGTTATTCTCCTCACCCCCATCCCCTCTGCTGCTGCTTTAAGAGACTTCAGGAAATATCTTCCCTAATTATTTTTCAAGGCTTTGGAATGAAATGGATGTTTACATTAAATGCATTGCCTTAACTAAGACTTGCCTAAATGCAGTTACACTATTCTGGTAGTTACTAATCAAAAAAAAAAAAAAAAAAAAGAAAGAAATTGCAAACGATTAGTCCCTAGAAGAAACAGAGAGAAACTCCACTTCTTGGAGAAGTGAGATATTATTAGATGCCAGCTATTTCTATGATTTCATTCTTTTTTAAAACATAAACATCATTACAGGTTTTTTTAGTCATTTCATTCTAAATACAAAGGAAGGATTTTCATAAGACTTCGAAAATAGCACTTCAGCAGTTTGACCAAAGTTGTATATTTGATGTGTAATTTAAAAGTAACATATACACAGCTTCACTTTCTTACCTGAACATCAGTAATATTTTCCAGTTTTGGCAAAAAAATAAAGTTGCTCGCCATTTTTCGTTCTGCCAATGGCTATTTAACCTTCTTCTGCTTGGTAGTTCTTGAGTATGTTAGATTATTTCCTGGCTAGCCATTCTGGCAGTCACAACAAAAAGGAATACAGCCAAGCTTCCTCAACTATTAACATTTATAGCCTTGAATGTGTCAGATGCTAAGCCTAATAGACATCACCCCTTGTGAAGCTAGTTCTTCTTTTAGATTTATATGGTCACGTAAATTGATTTTTCAGAAAATTGATCAAAAAATATTTTAAGTGTTTCCAAAACATCATGTTTCAGTTCACAGACATTGAAAAATATAAACATAGTTTTGAGGCCGAAGACCTCATGATATATCAAACAGCAAATATCAGTGTAAATGAACATAACCGGCACTTGAGTTCTTGCCTCAAGCACGCGTTCTTCTCTGGAGCCACTCAGATGTTAAATCTAAGATGGGCCTGGGACTTGGGCCCCTTTGCTGCAGTGCTGCAAAGCTTGCACCTGGACACACCACTCCTCCAGCTACAAAATACAAAGAAACTATATGGCACTAAAAATGACTTTGTGCTGTGCAGTTTGGTCAAATTCTGCACCAAAAGATACAAGAAAGAAAACAAACAAACACACAAACCCAACAGCCATTTCTGAAGAGCCGGGAGCAAAAACTGGCTGTAGGGAGCAAAAGCAGGGTACTGCGCATGCCCCCCTGCACTCAGCACTGCAAAGGGGTGGGCAAATCACCTAGGCCACCCCTCCGGCCCGACGCCTGGACACACCCCTGCCCTCACCCCATGTAAGGAGTGGGGAGCGAGCGAGGGAACCTGTGACTTGTTCTCGCTCCCTCCTTCAGCGGGTGCAGGGACCCCAGTAAAGCCCTGCCTGAATTTCTTGTCTGGCCTCTAGTCAATTTCCAGTGATTGGGGAACGCCAAGAACCCTGATAAGTATCAAATCTACGCACTTTACACATCAAAAGCAACGAACTGTCTCCTCATAGATTTCTTTCCACCGTTATGATCAGCATTTTGAGGTGTATCAAAATTTTCATACATATAAGCCACTAAACACAAGGCAATCACCCCAGGGAAATTCTGCCTTTCTATGGACCCTCTGGAACTGAGTGTGTTTGTATCTGACGGTGGGGCTGTGATGCTCTTAATCCAGGGCATTATCCATCTGTCAGTGAAGGTAGCTCGTCATTTCCTTCTCCTTGCCCCTGCAATGAAACTTTGCCCTCTGGTCTCCACGCAGGGTTTACTTCACTGCCCGCTTTGAGTGTTGGCACCAAGTGAGGAATGTGTTGGTGGGTTTGATTACAAAAGTGTTAGTATGTCAGAAAGAAATCATGAGACATTTGGAAACCTAATAATAAAACTGAAAATGTAAAACTTTGAACAGCAAAGCAACCCAAATTTGGGGGTTATTTTTAGAATCTTCTCTTAAATGTTCAGAATTTTCTTCCCTTGAAAAATCTAGACTCTATGTTGAGAGAAGACAAAAACTTTAGGTTTTTGTGATTTTCTGAATTGTTTTGGGTTTGTTATTATAAGTCTTTTCCTTCTCTTGTGTTTCTTGCCTAGAGAAGTTCCTTTAGCATTTGTTGTAAAGGTGGTTTGGTGGTGCTGAACTCTCAGCTTTTGCTTGTCTGTAAAGCTTTTAATTTCTCCATCAAATCTGAATGAGATCCTTGCTGGGTAGAGTAATCTTGGTTGTAGGTTTTTCTCCTTCATCACTTTAAATATGTCCTGCCACTCCCTTCTGGCTTGCAGAGTTTCTGCTGAAAGATCAACTGTTAACCTTATGGGGATTCCCTTGTGTGTTATTTGTTGTTTTTCCCTTGCTGCTTTTAATATGTTTTCTTTGTATTTAATTTTTGATAGTTTGATTAATATGTGTCTTGACGTGTTTCTCCTTGGATTTATCCTGTGAAGTAAGTCAGAAAGAGAAAAACAAATACCGTATGCTAACACATATATATGGAATCTAAGAAAAAAAAAGTCATGAAGAACCTAGGGGTAAGACGGGAATAAAGACACAGACCTACTAGAGAATGGACTTGAGGATATGGGGAGGGGGAAGGGTAAGCTGTGATAAAGTGAGAGAGTGGCATGGACATATATACACTACCAAATGTAAAATAGATAGCTAGCAGGAAGCAGCTGCATAGCACAGGGAGATCAGCTCGGTGCTTTGTGACCACCTAGAGGGGTGGGATATGGAGGGTGGGAGGGAGGGAGACACAAGAGGGAAGAGATACGGGAACATATGTATGTGCATAACTGATTCACTTTGTTATAAAGCAGAAACTAACACACCATTGTAAAGTAATTATACTCCAATAAAGATGTTAAAAAAAAAAAAACTTTAGGTGTGGGGATGTATCGATTTCTCATGATCATAGCAGGTTTAATGTTTGTAATCTACAAAACAAATATTTTTCTAAATCTCTTCCTTTCTAATGGGCACTACCTTTTGTTTCAGGAGTGTCTGGGTTAGTACCCTTACAGAGGTGAGATCAACTTTTATTAACAAGGCTCCTGAGCCAAGCCTTGTGGCCTTATTTTTCTTTCTGCATTTCTTAAAACAATGTAAATTGAGTAGTTACTATATGCCAACCCTGTGCTGGACATCTTTATCCCATTGCTATCCATGCTTTCCTTGTGTAGTGATTCTAAATAGCAATTTGGAATGTCTCTGCTACTTCTTTACAAGTCACATTCCATGGAACATGAAAACCAGGAGTCCTAGGGACTAGAAGAAAAGTTTACTCGGGGCTGCTAAAGCCATGTGCAAGCTGGAACTCTAGCTTCCTGGGTGACACCACCAGGATATCCCCTGAAATGAGTTCTGGGATCCAGCCACACCATTGTTTATTAGAACCGTTTTGAGTTCTTGATAACTTATTCTGCTAATCAATGTCAATATGAGGAAATGTTGGGTAAACCCACCTACAGCAGAAATTTCCAGAACACTGCTTCTAGTGCTAGGTAGTGTGGTAAGTACTACCTCAATGACCTTAACAAGTAATTTTACCTCTGGGCTTCAGTTTTGTTTTTGTTTTTAACGTGGAATGAAGCAGATGGTTACTCAGATTCTATCTAACAATCTAATCTAAAAGGACCTTTTGGTTAGATGACAGGTGCAGCATTCATTCATTCATTTTGTTATTGACCAATTGACTAGTGAGATTTTAGGAAAGTCATGGGAAGAAATTTGTGGATGGGGGAACTATCCTATCAGTCAAACAATCAAATATATATGGAGTGCAGAGTATGTGTGACAGTCTAGGTATAATTTTTCCCTAGGGAGAGAAATAGGGAGAAAGAAAAGTAGAATCAAGTGAGCAAGTATCTGTTCTGAGAACCCCTGGATATTCCTGGACTCCTGTAACACAGACGAACTAATGTATCTGAGTTGCCTTGGTCCAAGTATCTCAGGCATCAACAATAAAATAGATACTTCACTTCAGGTATTGGGAACTGTTCAGACGAAAGAATACTGATATATGTAGGATTAATTGTACTGATTTACTGAGATTTGCTTGATTTTGGAGGCTATGAATATAACAAAATAAATCAGATTAACCATGTTTTAAGTCATACTTGCAGAATCCGTTCATTTACATTCTCACACCAGACATGTGACGAAGGTCTTTCTCTGTGTTAGATACTGTTCTAGGCAAAGGCTAAAGCTATTCCATGAACAAGTCATGCATATCTTTGGCCTCATGAAGTTTAGTTGTTAACACCTGAAGCTTAAAAATAATTAGGAATTATATAATTCAACGTATTTTTTCTGAGTCTTTCACAATCCCTACAATCTACACTAAGGCATTCAAAGTGCACTAAGCTTAAAAGATAAAAGCTTTTGAAAAAGAATATTTAACCCTTAACTTTATCTCTAAGTCCTTATCTGGAGTTTTCCAAAGACTCAGAATAAAAGTCGTATTCATAGCAATGTGAATTTAAAAGATTTCTGAGAAGTATAATCATTTTAAAATTTTAAGACTTTAAATGGTATTTAGAAGAGGTCCTAGTTGTAATTAAGAATTTTTTTAATTAATAGGAAGAGTAAAAATCAGTTTTCATATTCCTATATCATGACATAAAATATGAGGTATTTAAAAAATACAAGTTATACAATGGAATGGACATTCAAGATCAATAGGCTGCCTTCTCAATTTCACTTGGAGGCATTACAATTGAAGTGTGTAAATCTGATCTGATTATGGTCTAGAAAATTCTGGCATTGAGACTTAGAACATAAGTCAAATAGGTTTCCTGGCCTTGTTTTATTCTTTGTCAGTTTCAGTTCTATTCTGAAACTCTTTATTGACAATGGAACTTTCTGAGTGCTGAGTAAAAGTGCCGAATTTGGTTTTAGGGAAACCACCAACCATTAGCACGGATAGTGGGGAAATCTTCCATATTAAAATTAAATTTTTATGGTATGATTAAACTTGTTCATTTATTTAAAAAGAAAAAATACAAACACATTCCATTGTTTTTAATCAAGTCACACTTTGGAGGTGTCTAGTTCACTTTCAGATCATGGATCATTTTAAGATGGCCTCAAATCATATGTCTGTTTTTACTGACTTTCAGTTATACTATTTGTGTTTCATTGTTTAGTGTTTAAGAGGGAATCACTAATTGTTAAGCCACATTTAAAAGAAAATTGGAGGTTTTTCTTGACCATATGACTTCAAAGTCTCTATGCATTTAACAATAGAAATAATTCAGTAAGCTTCTCGGAGTGACTTACTTAGGAATAGAATGAATGGAAATCCAATACTGCAAAAGGATCTCATAGACCAGAAACACAAGAATGAAAACAGAAAAACCTTTATGTAATTGCTTATCTTTAATTTTATTCTTTCTCCAAGAGTTTATGGTCCTTTCCTTATCTGAAATAATTTCCCCTGAGGCCCTTGAATGTAATGAGTTTTAACTTAGTAACTGATAATTATAAACTACTAAGTCTTACATTTTATTTTTTAAATTGAATTATTGCTGCTTTCAGGCCGTTTGATACATTTTTCATTCCTATCCATAAGTTATTTCATTTCTAATAGAGGGAACCAGGGGCATGGAGTGGTTTATAAAGACTTATTGACCTTGCAACTTTGTCATCTATTAATCCAATCTTTCCACATTGCTGCAGGTGGATACATGTATTTCTGTATGATTACATGAGAAAAGCCACAGCTCTTTGTCACATATAATAGTTCCAAGTTAATGATAGCAGCTTTTCTTGAATTCTTACCTCATGTCAAATCTATGCTAAGCACCTTTCATATGTTGCTTCATAGCCTCATAAATGAAATGAGACCATATTCTCTTTTTTCGGGGGGTGGGGGTGGTGGCCACAACTCATGCATGCAGAACCTCCCCCACAAGGGACCAAACACGCGTCCCCTGCAGTGGAAGCATGGAGTCTTAACCACTGGACCACCAGAGAAGTCCGAGACCATAATCTTATGGTACCAATTTTAAACATGTGGTAATTGAGGCTCAGAATGCTTGAGTAATTCATTCAAGGACACATACTTATTAATAATAGGGTATGGATTTGAACTAGGTGTGCCTGATTCCAAAGAAGGTGTGCTACCTCTAGGATGTACTGTCTTGCACACACCTACAACTACTTAGTTATAAAAGAACTTGTATTCTTACTAAAAAGTTAATTCTACTCCGAAGTTGCTATTGTTTGGCTGGTCCAACCATTACTAACAGTAAACTTTCTACCAGAATCCTCTAAAAAAAAAAAATCCAGTGAAAACCATAATCATTTTTTTTTTGCCTGTAATTTAACCCATAGAGTAGAGTATTATGAGGTTTATATAATAATTGTGAAGGTAATTCACCAAGCATATATAATTGTAAGGATCTCTTTCCTCATCTCTTCCCTGTATCCTGGTTCCTGTGTTCTTACTATATCTTCTATGTTCTCATATTTTGAATATATCTTTTGGGTCCAGTAATCAATAAATAATAAAAGGCACACTGCATCCTAGTCCAGCTTGGCCCCCAGTGTCTTCTCTGGGATTCTGACCATGTGCACTATGCTTGCAGAGATCAGGATTTGAATAGAGATTCTAGGAAAGAGATGATTGTATTTTCTGTTTCTGGGAGTGAAGATATTCAGAAAGTGAAGGAATAGTCAAGACAGTGACAGGAGAAGGTAACAATAGAGATAAATGGGGGTACATTCTTGGTGTTGACAGACCTTTGTTTCTATGCAAGCATAATCCCTCAAATTAAGGGTTCATTACTCTAAGCTTTCTTTATTTACATTTGGGACCTTCAGAATCATTATAATTTCATTCGGTTTTCTTTATGCCATCTACTAAAATGGAGGTTATATCTCTTGATTTAGTTAGGATATATTTAACTTGTAAAACAGCGTCCTCAAAAAACAGTGGCTCAAAGAATGTCGAAGTTCGTCGCCAATTCTCTGAGTCGAGTGTTTGAGGAAGGTGGGCATCTTATTGTCATTCAGGAACCCATGCAAATGCTGGGTTTGTTATCCTCAGTAGTGACTTTCAAAGATGCTGTGGCAGCTATCATTCCATCCAGGGGAGAAAGTGGAGGGGTACGTAGGGTAGTAATACTCGTGCTCTTACCTTGCCCCAGAAATGGTATATATTCCGCTGGAGATAGTTTAGTCATGTGACCATGATCAACTGCAGAAGATATTGGGGAATGAGTTCATTACTATGAAAAAATAGAGAATGGATTTTAGTGGACAGTAGCAATCCCTGCCATCTCCAAGGTTGGAACCATCCGTTTTTCGCTTTGTTTGATCATAAAGTTCACCACACTTTTAGGGGTAAAAATTGCAAACTGGATCTCCCAAATTGACAGAACTAATTAGCACCTGATGAAAGAAAGGCAATCAGAAAGTATACAAAGGCCAAGAAGATGAGTCAAGCTACCCTTGGTTCTGGTAAATCCTTACAGTAGGAAAGCCAAAAAAATGTGGTCTATTGGCTTATAGTTCTGGCTGAGAACACAATAGAAGGATGACTCTCTTCACTTGACACAAGTGAACAGCCAACATTCAGAAACTGTTCTAAAGTAGATATTAATGTGCAATAAAGAAGACAAACATGTAGTCCAAAACTAAACACATAAGTCCACCTTACACTGGCCCCATCAAAAGCTTCCGGAGTATAAATTTGATCCTCAAATTCTCTGCAATCTCTATTTCTCAGTTCACCAGATATTGGGGTCACAATTAGTCATCAGGGCTAATGGGCTGCAAAAATACCTGGATGTGGAACAAAGGAGAGTGTAGGCAAACCAGAAGCTACCAAAACTCTACATATGTCTGTCTCTGCATCTAAGCATGACGGCATTCAGAGAATATTGACTATTGCTTCGTTAATCTCCTCCATGTCTCTTATGGTCTACACCAATCCAGAACCTTACAGGGAAGCATATTCTAGTAAATAAAGCCCCAGACTAACCGATCTGACAGAGTCCAAACCCCCATAGATGTGAACATGCATAGGAGGTTTTTTAAAATAAAAAAGTAGATATTTGAACTTTTTTATTCTCTTCACTTTAACTGCCTCCTTCTTAACTAGAAGTTTTATAAGCCTATTTTACAAGATTTTAGAAGACACGAATTACAGTTGTCATGTAATCACTAACAGGATCAGTATCTTAGAAAGATGCTTAGTTTATCTGAAAGGTAATAACCTTATTTGAAAAATGAACAATTTGGAATGGATGATTTCTAAGATTCCATCTTGTGCTTTGCTTCTAATAGTACGTGTGAAGTGTTTTTTTCTTTTCTATGAGATTTTCTCAGACCTTAATTCTTAGTAATAGAAACCTACATTTTTTCTAAATGTTATTCCATTTAGAAAATCTCTCCTATTATAAACCCAATATAATTCTACTTCTAAAAGCCATCATGTTAAAATGCAACTTTGATCTGCCTTCACATTAGACCTGCATAATAGAATAACTGGAAAAAAAAGAAATATAGTACATTATTGAGCTTCAATTAAATTTCAGAGCTGGAATGTGTACACAGGGAAATAGTCAACCACAGTCTAATGCATTTAAAATTGCAGACATCATTAATGTTGTACATTAACAAAGTACAAATGAACTATTTCATGTCATTAGCTTTTAAAAACCACTTCAGATGCATTTATATTCAAAATCCAAATACATTCATTATTTCAAACAAGAAATTGTGTCTGATTTGTGGCTTATAGTATGAATCAATATGAATATATCCTCTTCATTTCATTTTCATGTTACAAAACATGACATAATGTACATAGAAACACTTAACATACATTTTAGCACTTTGCCACAACCAAAATAAAAGAACCTATGCGTTGATGGATTTGATTAATTTTTCTGGATTGAATAGCAGAATATTAATTTAGATCTTCTTGAATTATAGTTCTCATTTTAACCAAAAATTTAAAAATAAGCAAGGGTTGAAAGTAGAGTTTACTGTTGGTGGGAAGGTAAGTTGGTGCAGACACTATGGAAAATAGTATGGAGGCTCCTCAGAAAACTAAAAATAGAGTTGCCATATGATCCAGCAATCCCACTCCTGGGCATATATCCAGAGAAAACTCTAATTCGGAAAGATACATGCATCCTAGTGTTCATGGCAGCACGATTTACAATAGCCAAGACATGGAAGCAACCTACGTGTCCTTCAACACATGAATGCATAAAGAAGATGTGGCATATATGAATGATGAAATACTACTCAGCCATAAATAATGAATGAAATAATGCCATTTGCAGCAACAAGGATGAACCTAGAGATTATCATACTAAGTGAAGTAAGTTAGACAGGAAAAGACAAATACCATATGATATCACTTATGTGTGGAACCTAAAATATGATATAAATGAACTTATTTACAAAACAGAAACAGATTCACAGACATAGACGTGGTCACCAAAGAGAAAAGGGGGCAGGGGAGAGATAAATTAAGAGTTTGGGATTAGTAGATACAAACCACTATATATAAAATAGATAAACAACAGGTCCTACTGCATAGCACAGAGAACTATATTCAATATCCTGTAATCATAATGGCAAGGAATATTTAATACATATATAATATATACATATATATATTATATATAAATATATATAATATATATATATAAAGCTGAAACATTTTGCTGTACACCAGAAACTAACACAACATTGTAAATCAACTATACGTCAATAAAAATTTTTTTAAAAATAGAGTTTATATTGGTTATACTTATTTTTTTTCTCATCATTTTATGACATGGTTCCCAACCTGGTGTCTGTTTCTCCAAATTTCCATTCTAAATTGTGTAAGGGATATGTTAAAAATTCAGTTTTCCTTGGCCCTACCTCTGTCATTCCATGTGGTATTTTGTTTAGATAGAACCTGGGACTCTGAACTGTGAACAAGTTCCCCAGATTATTCTGATGCACCCACAAAATTGGAAACCACTGCTCAAATGTTTTCAAACACAGCTGTATATGATGAATAATGATAAAAGGTACTTTGAAATATATGACTTGTGAATTTCCAGGCCCTGTATCCCTAACAGTCTCTCACCTTATATACTTGATGTGCTTGGGCTTTCATCAGCTCTTTCCTAGGCTGTAATGGAAATATTCCCGATTAGTTATCCTGTTCCCTTTCTCTCCTCTCCCACTGCTCCTTTTGGCTTTATCCTTTATTACCACCAATGTACATTTTTTTCTCAAATATAAGTCTCATTATGTGATACTTTTCAAAATCAAGCCACAAATCTACCTCCCTAGCCTTATGTTTCAACACTAATCTTTAAACAGTCTCTATTCTATTCATACAAAAATTCTCAGTGTTTCTTTTGGTTTGTTTTTATTTTTCAATTTTTATTTTATATTGGAGAAGAGTTCATTAACAATGTTGTGTTAGTTTCAGGTGCCCAGCAAAGTCATTCAGTTATACATACACATGTATCAATTCTTTTTCAAATTCTTTTCCCATTGAGGTTATTACAGAGTACTAAGCAGAGTTCCATGTGCTATACAGTAGGTCCTTATTGATTATTTTAAATATAGCCGTGTGTACATGTCAAAATTTTCAGTGTTATCTAAAACCCGTGTGTTCTGGCCACTTTATGATCAGTGTCACTAATCATTAGTGTTACCTTTGCCTTGAATGTCCATTTTCTCCTTCACTTCCTAACTTACTAATTACACTTATTGTTTTAGAAAGGTTTTAGGTTTGCACAAAATTGCTAAGATAGTACAAAGAATTCCTATATACCTTACACCCAGTTTCTCCTATTGTTAAAATCTTACATTAGTATAGCAGATTTGTCACAATTAGTAAACCACCATTAATACATTATTATTAAGTAAAGTCTGAACTTTATGCATATTTTCTTAATTTTTATCTGACATCTCTTTTTGTCCCAGAATCCCATCCAGGATACCATGTCTTCTGCTAGTTATCATGTCTTCTTAGGGCTGTTCAGTGGTATCTTGTTTTTTATGAGCTTGCAGCTTTGAAGTGTACTGGTCAGATAATTGGTACCATGTCCTTCAGTAAAGCTTTTTATAGTGTTTTTCTCAAACCAAGATCTGTGGACTAGGTATGCTTATTGCTAGTGGAGTATGGTTGCTCCCAGGTCATCTCAGCTGTCAAAACAAGGAAATGTACATGTATACTGTATTAATTTCCTGTAGCTGTTGTAACAAATTACCAAAAACATAGCAGCTTAAAACAACATACATTTACTTTCTTATTGTTCTAGAGATCAAGCTTCCAAAATGAGTCTGAATGGGCTAAAATCAAGGTATTGGCAGGGTCATTTTCCTTTCCAGAGGTGATAAAATAGAATTCATTTTCTTGCCTTCTCCAGATTCGAGAAGCTGCCTCATTTCTCGCCTCATGATCTCCTTACAGCATCAAAGCCAACAATAGCTGATCAGTCTTGCTCATAGCACATCATTCATATATCTCTGATGAGAATAAGATTATCTGGACGCAATTCTTTTTTCTTTAATATAAATTTATTTATTTATTTTTGGCTGCGTTGGGTCTTCGTTGCTGCGCGCAGGCTTTCTCTAGTTGCGGCGAGTGGGGGCTACTCTTCATTGCGGTGCGTTGGCCTCCCATTGCGGTGGCCTCTCTTTTGCGGAGCATGGGCTCTAGGCGCGCAGGCTTCAGTAGTTGTGGCACACGGGCTCAGTAGTTGTGGCTTGCAGGCTCTAGAGCACAGGCTCAGTGTTTGTGGTGCACGGGCTTAGTTGCTCCACAGCATGTGGGATCTTCCCGGACCAGGGCTTGAACGCATGTCCCCTGCATTGGCAGGCGGGTTCTTAACCACTGCACCACCAGGGAAGTCCTGGATGCAATTCTTTGGAACATAAATCCTGAAAGCTATTAGAGTCATGTAAGTTTAATTATGAAAAACAGCACCAGGAGAGCAGCAATTTCTCTGCTTTATAACTAACTATGAATTTCTTGAGTTTTCTCTAAAGGCAATAGGATCTACTTAGATTTCTCAGCACCATGAATTTTTGATTGTTTTATAGTAACACAATCCTACCTTGTTATGCTTTTATGGAGTAGGAGGCAATACAACACAATCCCTAAACGTTTACACTTTGGAGGTAGGGCTCATATTTAGACTTTATCACCTATCAGCTATAGGAACTTCACAAAATTATTTAACCTTCCTAACAGTCATCATGCTGTTGTTGTTGGCTTTTTTTTGTTTATTTTTGTGGAGCGGAGTGAAGGTTAAGTAACATTATACAAGTAGAGTGTTTAGTACAGTATAAGTACTCAAAAGAAGTTAGCTATTATTATTAATGACATTATTACTAGAGTTATGTGTAAAGTAGCAGAAAATTCTCAAGAAGGGTATTTGAAAAAAAGGAATACCAGCGGGTGTAAAATGTGATTTTTAAGAAGAAAGACATGGCCAGAGGAGTTTTTTAAAGGAAACTCCAGTTGACCTTTACTCCAGTGAAAATTCTGTTGAAGCTAAAGTATTCATGTTTTCTTCATCCTGATGATCTTTTTTTTTTACTCAGTAATTAACAAAATCAAAGGGACTTATGGATTTTAAGTTAAAGAAAAGTATGGCAACATTGTCAATTCTAGGTGTTAATTGCCCTCCAAAGCCACCATCCTATGAATTAACCCCTCCTCTGTCCAATTTAGTAGCCTCTTTATCTATGGCACTGCACTTTGCTGCTTTCTTCCACCTTTAGGTCTACAGATACCCTGGTCTCTGGCCTGTAACACTTATTTCTCTCCCTTTGTGCCCCTCCTCCCACCTTAGCATGACTGAAGCCTATCAACTAGATCTTACCCCCTCCAAAGAGCCTGCCGAGACGATGTACCTCGTGAGTGCCCAGCAGTGTTTAGTACTTCCGTAGATAACCTGTTTTATAATCGCCAGTTCACTTGCCAGTTGGACCCTCTAAACGAGTGATTTTTCAATTCTAGCACTATTGACACTTTGGGCTGGATGATTCTTACTTGGGGGGTGGGGTTAGGGAGGGAACTCACCTGTGCATTGTAGGACATTCAGCAGCCTCTAACTACTAAATACTGGCAGCATTTACCTTCATCCCCAGTTCTGACATCCAGATATGTCTCCAGACATGACCAAATGTCTTTGGGGAGAAAAACTGCCCCTGATGGGGAATCACGGCTCTGGACAAGTGGATCTCAATCTTGGTTGCTAATTAGAATTTCCTGGGTAATTAAATAAAATATATATATAGATCTCACTCAAGAGATTCTGTTTGAATTGGCTTGGTTTGAGATGAAACCAAACCAGGATTCAGAATAAAGAATAAGAAAAAGAGGAAAAAAAAAAAAAAGAAAAAGGAAAACCTTGACACTTAGCTTGTTTAAGTCACAAAAGCAAGGACTCTAACTTATTTATGGAATATTACTAGAACATAATAAAACCTGACACTTCTTTTTGGCAATTACTGGATATTTTGATGATGAAATGAATAAATGAATGAATTCAGCTACTTGTCCTTAACTATTTCACAGACATGGTTCTACATTTTATTGTAGTGTTCTGTTTATTGATCTCTATATTATCCATTCTTTGCAGGAATTTGTCTCTGTATATTCTAGTGTAGTACTTGGTATATATTTGAGAATTAGTATGTATTTTGGAAAGGATGCGGTAATGAATGAATGAATAACTGAAGGAACATAGCATTTTGCACTTGCCTAGTTCCTATTGTGACAGAGACTGATGGTTGCACTTCATTATTATCATTAGAAGTTTGCCAATTCAATATCTAGTCTCTTTTTTATTTTCAAGCAAAAAATTCATATTTTATCAAGGAAGGAATGCTCCAGCCCAAAGACTAAACTTCCCAGCCTTTGGAATGGGGTTTCTGGAGAAGCTCATTACAAAGGGGAAGAAAAATGACATAGATCTCTTTCTATCTCCCCTCTCCTCATTTTCTTGTTCCCTAATACATATGGCTGGGGCTCCAGATGCTCTCTTGGACAACAAGATTACTTTAGAGTGAAAGTCGTTCCTCAAGATAAGAAGCAAAAAACATAAAAATCATACGCTGTCATATCAGCCCTGGACTGTGCACCTTCGTACTTTTATATTTAATTGAGAGAAAAATAAAACCCAGTCTTGTTTCTGATCTTTGTTACCAGCAGCTTGATGCAATTCTTAAGTACTATAATAGTCACTATAACACACTGTGTTAGATAAACCTGTTTTCTTTATCTCTCCCTTCTTTTGTATGTACTTTGCATGGGAAGAGGGCATATATTTTAATTCTGTCTTGTTTTATCATAATGCTTATGGGGATGGATGTATCGTCTTATGGTTGGGCATGCGCATTTTGATCTGGCTTCTTACATTAAACTAGTGTGTTCCTTTATGAAAGACAAGTTTAGAATCTTCTTTCAGAATTCCAGAATGTGCCTTCAATACGTGCCTAAATGCATTTCACAATGTTCACTTGCCTTTAATGGGAATTTTCTTGCTGTGAACTTGCTGTCCATGTAAGAATGCTTCCTTTCAGAGCTTGCATTAAGGATTGTAAGCTGCACATATAAAAATGACTGGCAAGCCTGCTGTTAAGTCGTTGTTTTTAGAAAAATAAATCTTTTGATTCCAGCAAGATTCAGCTATCAAAATGCACCCAAATGGAATGGAAATTTCCCTCTCAGCTAATTATACACTTCAAAATGTTCACTTAAGGCTAATTGTCTATTGATAATTACCCTCACGGTCTACCATCTTTAAGATGTGAGGCAGTGATTGTGCAGCATTCTGTTGAATACTTGAATTGAGAAATTGTGAAAATATTGTTAAGCTTTTGCTGAGAGAACTCTGAAATATTTATAGGCCTCAGATTCTCCCCCTAATTGCTTTAAAATGTGGACTTATAAACATGATCCCTCTTTCCTCTTAGCTTCCCCAAATATAAAAGTAATAAGATGCTTTGTCAGTTTATTTTCTTGTAAAACTTAGTTTTCAACAACTTAAAAAATAATTTTTACAGTGCACAATAGTACAGTGGGTTTCATAATATGCACGGCTATATAGTATATTTTGTAGATATGGAACACTATCCTACAACAATGGGATGTCCTTGAGTGATTTTATTTGGGAAGTAAAATGATCAGACTTAACTTTAGACAAGGTATGCTGTCTGAACTCTGTAGAAAGAAATTAGGTGACGCAAGGAGGAAAGCAAAACCACAAAACACAAGTTCATTTATAAGGCTGCATTCAAAATCCTGATGAGAGAAGAAGGAATTATGGCCTAGACTAGGATGGTTGTAGTGAAGACAGAAAATGAAAGAGTTATTGAGTAAGCCATGGAGTTTAATTGGGTTTAGGGGTGAGGGAGATGGGTAATAAAAAATTTAGCCAGTGATAACTCTTGAATTCCATCTTGAGCAGCTGAATAGTTCTCCTGAGACAGGGAACCTTGACAGAAAAGCTGGTTTGAGGGTAGGGGAGGTAATAGATTCCGGTTTGTAGAAGCAAGTGATTATCTACTAAAGATCTGTTCTTTCTTTCCTTAGTAGCTGAACCCCAGCTCTTAGCTGAGCATCTTGTCTCTTGGAAGAAAGACTAGATACTTTCATTTTACCTGGGGCAGAGGTGTCACGTGACTAGGTTTTGGCCAGTGAGATGGATGACATTATAAGTGTTGGACTTCCAGTAGGGCTACATACTTGAAAGTAGCCAGCTTTATCCTGTCCAGCTGTCTTAAATGAGGCCATTGTGAATACAGTTCCAGCCAGGGCTAGTGAGATAGACAAGGGAGAAGAAGCCTGGATCCCTGGTAGAGTTTCCACACCAGTTTTGGACTATGCACCTTTAGATTTGTTTTTCATAACAGAGAATTAAATGTTTATCTGTTTTAGATATTGCTACTTTGAGTTTTCTTTTATATGAATTTAAAATGGATCCTAACTAATAAAGCACATGATTCAAATATAATGACCTTAGCTCTGGATTTGGAGAGATAACATTGTTTCCAAAAACAATACAATGTAAAGAAAATTCAATCTTTAATTTAGGGAGAAGCGTAATTCTGTTATGTCCATGAAAACATGTAAATGTCTCTTATACCTAGATTTCTGCCACTCACAATATCCTTCACCAAAGTAGTTGCCACTACCCCCAAATCTCTCTCAAACTCACTGTTGATATCCGAACAAAATTTTCTCCCAAAGTGGGTATGTTGGCTTTTGTCTCATATCTCCATCACCCCAAATTCTATATCAGTTCATGTTCTCTGGTTAGATTCTCTGTTACCCAGTATAAAATCATCTAAACCCAAATTTGGTTCTTTCTGGTTATTGTTCTCTTTCCTTTATTTAAATTAGACTAAAAGAAGCCCTAAAATAAAAGCAGGTTGATTTGGATTATTTTTCAGGAACTACAAAAGGGAAAAAGAGGAATGAACAGAATATGCTTACATTAATTTTTTCACACTTTATCCAGACAAGCTGAGAGTGGATATTTTTGAGACATCTAAGTAAAATGTTTAATGGACACTTCTATATTAGAGTCTGAAGCTCAGAGTGGAATTTTTGGGTGGATATATGAATTTGGGATTTGTTAGCATATACACAGTAATTGAAACTATGGTTATTGATGAGACTTCCTAAGTTGGGAATGTAGAGTTAAAAAATAAAAGTGCCTACGACCTGAAGCTGAGAATGTTCTTCATTTAGCTCCTGGACAGAGGACAGTGAACTGGCAAAGGAGCAGAGAAAATAGACACTGAAAGAAATCCAGGAGACTTTCGTTTCAAGACACATAATTGCTACAAACTAGTTTTGACTTACACATGAGTGTTTCAAGAAATGGTTTACATTGGCTATCTTGCTAGACTGGAAGTTCAAGTATATGAAACTGTGAATTTTCCAAGAACAACACAATGAGATACACCTAACAGTAAATGTATATGAATAATGATTAACTTATGTTGATGCCATGGGCAGAATGTTGCGTTGGAATCGACAGATTTCATTTCACTATCTGAAAGAGCAGGTGACTCAAGTCAGTCACATACTGCAATGCATGTTGATCCAGTTAAGCCTCTTTCCTGGCTGAAAAGCAAACAGTCTAGGCACAGTTCTGAAAGGGCTAGGTACAGAAGGTGAAGCTAGCATCTCAAAAGAGCTGCATATGCAACTCTAATACAAGTTTTATTTAGGGGCTAAAATTCAACCATCACATTGTCCTGCTTTGGAAAAGTGTATCAGAGTCATTCTGATAGTCTTGTACCATTAAATACATTTGGGAGATAGCCTTTCATATACTGACTTTATTTTGCCAATGGTTTGCCTACAGTAGGCACTTAAAAAGGAAAATCTTGATAACTGAAAGCTTAATTTTTGTTTTGTTTTTCACATAAAAGAATGTGCAGCAAAATATTCTAATTATTTTTACTTCCTACTTGTTTAGATTCTAAGTAAATGAAAGGTTTTCTACGAAAATCTGAGAAAATCAGTCATTTGCATCTGTTGAAGTTCATCATCTAACTCTCTTCTTCCTAAGAGATTAGAAATATGACTAAGACATAAAACATCTAGATATTCAGATATACCTCTTGGCAAATTATTCTGTCCTCCTATTTTTAATGCTTGTAATTTTCAATGATAAACTGCAACCTATACTTAATCATTTTCTAATTGTTACCTAAATTGTTAAATACTTATTAATCAGCACACTTTGATTAGGAAACACACTTAATTTTCTTATAAAATAGAAACTGGAAGAGTAGCATGTTTTTCTTTCCTACTCACACAGAAGTTACTACCCCGAATCAATACTTTTTATTTGCATTTGAGCACTTTATCGTCATTTTGTTTGATGCATGAATTCCTTTGTTTCAAGAAGCTATTTTAACGCTTCTTTGCACCATAAATTTATTTAGATTAATTTTTTAAAAAGGGCTACATTTTAAAGACCAATCTTAACTGGAATTTTAACGTTCTGAATTATATATGTTTGCAGTGAATATTGTCTATTTTAATGATGTACTCTTCCATCTGTTCTCAAATAGTAACCTTCATTTATGACTAGAAATGCAGAATCAGAATCATTTGCCTTAACAGCAAATGAATCCAGGTCTGACAGGACCAAAGTTATCCACCAGCCATTTATCTGCCAAAAGAAAATGTAGCACCCTTTAAAGGAATTTAATGTCATCCAGATGCCTTACAACCATTATATGCAGTGTCCAGCTTGTAATACAAAATGACCAAATGTGCAAAGGAAAACAAATATGTAACCCATGATCAGAAGGAAAAGAAGTACATGGTACTCAATGCTTGGATACTTAGATATTGGAATTAGCACAAGAAAAATGTAAAGCATAAAGCTGCTAATATGAATATTTTCACAGACTTAAACATATGGTAATAACATATGATAATATATGAAGAGATGAAAAAGAAAAACATGAAAATATGAGAAATAAAAATGTAATATATAATATATAATGCTTTTGTGCAGGAAGTGTGGTCCTGGGTTCCCCTAAATTAAAAAGCCCATGCAGATATTGGAGAACCCTACACAAACTGCTCGAAGTATACACACATTTTCAAATAAATGCTATCAAATCTTATTCCAAATAAATTGTACGAATTTTTATTCCCATAGAGAGTAGATGAAGTGTACTTTTCCCAGTAAGCACTGAAAATTAACAATTTTTATAATCAATTTTTGCCTATGTAACAAATATAAAAATTATCATTGCATGTTCTAATTTGGATTTCCCTGATGACTTATGAAGATTATCATCTTTACATTTATTTTAAAATATTGAGTTTCCTAATAATAAATTTAACGTATTTCTATATTTATTTATTTTTTTCTTTTTTTTCTTAGGGATTAGTTTTATTCTGAGGATGTTAATTTCCTATTTAATTTAATGGTGTGAAATTTTAAAAAATCTATTTGATTCTTGCTCATCTCATCTGATATATTTTCTACCCATCTTTAGTTTTGTGTGATCTTAAAACTTGAGAGTGTGCATTGTATATTTTTGAAAAATGTGTTTACATGATATAGTGTAGGAGCAAGAAATTTCTGACAGTTCAGAAAGGTCAGGGGATTAATATGCATACAGAATAAGACCAGCTATAAATCCACCACTCGGACTAACATTTCTAAATTGCCCAGTTGGGTGTCATGAAACGTTATTGAATATCTTCTTGCTAAATTAAGAATACAGCACTGCTGTATCATTAGGTTGATTAGAACCTCTGTCACTGAAGGAAGTGAAGCCCTTTTATTAGCCATATTTATATTTATTATCTCACTTAAGTGTTATAAACTTTGTGCCATCATCCTACTTTTATATTCTGTATTCATTCAACAGTATTTGTGGAACAACTGCTTTCTTCTGGGCAGTAGAGGAATGGTAAGTGCTAGACATATAGCAGTGAACAAAGCAGGTGGTCTATTTTATGGGACTTACATTCTATAGGATGTCTGGCAAAAAACATCAAAATGAAGAAATATACAGTAGTTCCGACAGGTATAAGTGCTATGAAGAATGATAAAGCAGAGAGAGAGCTGAAGAGATGTGTGTACTGCTGCACATAGAGGGGGCAGGAAGGGTCACTGAGAAGGTGAGTTTTGAACAGAGGCCTGAAAGCAGTGAGGAGTGAGTCTTCAGGGAAAGGTGTTTGCAGGAGTAAGGGTGGAACATGCCAAGGCATGAAAGCAAGGTCATGGATCAACGTGGTAGTTGGGAGGCGGCACAGCAAATCAAGAGAGGCGGTTCTAGGACATAGACACGTGGTGCTCTAGAGTCATGGTAAGGATTTAGGCTTGTACTCCGAGTGATGTGGGCAGCACAGCAAGATTCTGAGAAACGAAGTGACAAATTTTAACTTATGTTTTAAAAAGACTGCTTCGCTGTTTTTGTGAAGAGAGTCTGGAGGAAGAAGAGGGAAAGAAGGAGGAAGACATTTAGGAGACTATGAAAACAATCCAGGCAAAAGATACCCAGGGCTCAGAGTAACTGAATAATTCTAATATTTTAAAATAAGAAAGCATGGATTTCAGAGGTGGGTTGATTTCATGGATGGTAATTTTCTATTGCATACTGTGTGAATTTGAGAACTCTAGAACCTCACTGTGTGATCCTGAGCAACTTAATTTGCTTCTCTGTTTTCGTTCCTTCACGTACAAATGGGGTTATTGTGAAGAATAAAAAATTTATTTATATAAAGTGCTTACAGTAGTGCCTGACACACAGAAAGTGCTATGTAAATGTTAGCTTTTATTATTGTGCTTATTTCAGGCAAAACTCACAACAAAATTTCTAGAGAAATCTTTATGGCCAAGTCGAATGGCTATTAATCTGTTACATTCCCATATAAATAATATTTTCAGACAAACACAAATGAACAAAAATCCTTCTGATTAGATACAAGTCAATGATTCTCAATTAGGGGCAATTTTTCCCATCAAGGGACATTTACTAATATCTGGAGACATTTTTGTTGTCATTTATAGGGATGGGGGAGAGGAGCTACTGATACAGAGTGGATGAAGTGATGGGATGCTAGTAAATTAAACATCCTAAAATGCACAGGACAGTCCTCCACAACAAAGAATTATCAAGTCTAAAATATCAATAGTGCTATAGTTGAGTAAACCTGGTGTAAATTCTAGAAACAGATTAGCACTAGTATTGAAACTTTTATGTGTGCTTAAAAGGACTTCAGCTGGAAAGTTTTCATACTGTTTTATACTTTTCTATTTTTCTCAATGTGACAGTCACAAATACATCTCTCTCTTCCTTTCCTTTCTTCTTTAATTCTTTTCATCTCTGCAAAGTTTATCACTAAATCACTATAGTTTTTAAGATCACAAAGATTTCCTGTTTTTGATACTTAAATCTGGCACCATAGTTAGAGAAAGCTCTTGGAGCTTGAGTTATAGCTACTTGCAGCCTTTTTCATGTCATATAAGTATGTCCCAATCTTTCTGATAAAATTTGAAATTTGTTATTGGATTTGTTTTTAAAATGCATAAAATATTTTAACTGACTGTATCATATAATTCATTTTATGTTGTATGACCCTCTTCTTCATAAGAAACCTCATTGGATTATCCAGCTGAATTTACAGGAGAATAGGTGTAAACCTTGAACAGTATCAAACAAGTACCTTAAACAAAATTAAAATCTGAAATGCACATGAGGCTGCCTGGCCAGCCCTGCTGTCACTCAGAGTTGCCATCTCCTGAAAATACATGAAAAAGAATTAGAAACTTCTTCCTGGAAGGCTTTAATCATCTCACTTTTTTGTCTTATTTATAGTGATATATTTTTTAAGACTATCATACTTCTCAAATTATTTGCAGAAATTGGTTACTTTTTGCTGTCATCTGTGTGTTATAACGCAGGTTACTGGCAATCTGAGAACACTAAGCTCTAGGAAATTCCTTACTTCCTATTTAGGTAGAGACTTTCAATTTGATCTTCTTTTACTGCTTAAAAGAGGAGTATTTCTAACATAAAACTATGAGACAATCCAGGTGGGTTGATTTTACTCTGTGTGTGTGTTTCTTTTCTTTCTTTTTTAAATTTTTTTTGCCTTTTTCTAGTGCCTTTTTTAAGAGCTTCAAGGACAAACGGCTTTCAGTAGTGGGGTGGCGCTGGCTCTTACACTTGGCAAGAGCTGATGGCACACATTTGTTCTCTTTACATTCAGTGATGTCCAATTGATAGCTTATAACTGGCTGTGTTGGGAGAATTCACACCATTGACATTGGCAAGTACTACAGAGCAGGGCTTCCTCCTCCAGAATGAGAGCTGCTAGCTTTCGTATCCTCCTAGGAGTCCAACTTGTTCTTGTTTTGTTAGAGACTTGCAGAAGGGCTACACAACCTTTCCCAGTGGTTTCAGTGCAAGAGTGTCTGGGAACATTATTGTCAAGCTGAGAGAATTAGTTTTAAAATGGGTCCTCCTACTTTACAGGAGAAACATTTTTCTTCCAGTTTATGAGAGCCACTGTGATTTCTTGGTCAATCAAGGTGAATTAAGCAATTGCTTTTTAGTTCCTCCCATCACCGAGTTACTGCTAATTTTTTCCAATACTAAACAGTATTTATGTCTTCCTTGCTGGGTGCCTTTTATTATCCAGGTACTTCTGGCAGATAGAGATCCACAGATATATCATGGAGTAAATATTGTATTTTCTCATTTTGCTTGTTTTGGAACTTCTGAAAAATAATGATGGTGTCATTTTGTCACCGCTTTCAGCATTTACTGACGTTACTGGGCTGCACATTTGAATTTGGAGTTACTGAATTTTCAATAATAATATGCTAGTATTTAAGTCTGCAGACTTCAGAAACAAAGATTTGAAATTTTATGTCATATCTGCCGTAGAAAGTATCTCTGAAAGTATCTTTCCTTTGGGTTTCTGCTCAAAGCTCTTTTCATCTGTTCTATCAGCTAGACTATAATTTTTGGTAGATGCTTTCATTCAAGGGTATATGTATTTTGCCAGCACACTTGGTGGGGAGAGGGATATTTCATAAACACAGCAACTAATATTCCCAATACATGTCTTATAGATGCAGCATGTATGTGAAACCACTTAGGACTCATCTATTACAAGCTATATAAGACTGTTTAGGACTCATGTATCAGTTAGCCTGGTGGCCATCTATAGATTATCGAACTCTGGTGCCATCCCCACATCCCACAATTTTATGTTGCTTTCATTAGGAAAATATTTTGGGTTTTCAGATCTTAGTGAAATGCATTTGTTTATGCATAAATCGCATTAAAAAATACAGGACATCCAAACCAATCACACATCACTTCCCCAAGTTCTCAAGCATAAGCCTGCCTTTTTATCATTTGAATTTTCCACACAGTTATTCCCCTTCATAGAAATTCTTAAGTAACAAATGCATGCTTCTCATTCAGTAATACCTTGTTATCAACTGGAAGCTACAAGAGGTTTTTGTTTTTTACTTTTATTCTGCGTTCTGTACTTCTAGTGCTTCTGTCATATCTACTCCTTGTAGCTGCTTCTGCCCACAGCTTAATAGATGGTGTTGAGCTGTGTCCTCTTCCTGCAGGTGGCCCCCCTTATCTCTGGGCAGTGGCTGAGCACAGGCTGCTCAGCTGTTCCAAGATGGGTGTTGACATCGGGGCTTTGTCATTGTGACATTTGTATCTATACAGTGTGCAAAACTGCTTTTCTTCTTTTGACATTATACCATAAGTATCCCTCTATGTCACTTAAACTCTTCAAAAACTTTGCCTTTTATAACATTTTCAAACATTTTCTAAATACTGAAGTAATAAATGTTTAATCTAAACAACTTGGTAGAAGTAGAAAAGCACAAAGAAAAAGTAACACCCAAAAGCATCTATGCTTAACACTTTGGTGTATATACTTCTAGTATTTTCTTATGTTATATTTTTCATGTCATTTATTTTCACTTGTCATTCTTTAAGGAATGCTGTTCGTGTGATTGTGTGTTTTTCACACAATGATTATTTTTTATTGAAGGATAGTTTACTTACAATGTTGTGTTCACAGTGTGATTTTTTAATGGCTGAATATCAACATAGTATCTATTGTATACTATTGAATATTACCATATTTTTATCAATGATCAAGTGTTGGAATTTAAATGTTTTAAAAGATAAAAAGTTGTGAAGATTATCCTTGTACATATAGTTTTTAGAAAGTTGCATTAAAATTATATTACAGAGTCCAGTGAAAACTATAACATTTTAAGGCATTTAAGACATTTTTCCAAATTGCATTCTACACAAGCTGTTAAAATATACAATTCACCAGGAATATATGAGGGTGCCTACTTTCACACACCTTGGATGCTCGATAGAATTTTCAAAGAATTATGCTTCTTCCTGAATTATTTCCCAAGAGGAAGAAACTTAAACTTTTCTGCTTATTTTTGCAATAAAATACTTGCGTATAACTCTGTCTGCATTTAGGTTGGATACCTAAGGACACAGTGATTATACTTCAACATAGAAAACTAGGCTAATGTTTTTAAGAAACGACCTCCTTGCTAAGTATGCAGAGATTCCCACATTTCGGGGGGTTTTTTCTCCCATAGTACATGCTTTTTTATGGTATTTGGAAGAATATCGTTAGGAAATTGTGACTACAATTGTTTTATATAGTTGATAGGTGAGGGCTTAATAAATAATGACAGATTGTGATAGATCATGCTGGTGTAATATTTATAATATGTGACTTGGGATTTTATATTTTATAAAATTATTTTAATTAACCCAAAACTTAAAACATAGAATTTTAGTAGAATATAAAATAAATGCAATTTTTAGCACAGTAATAACAGAGTGATTTTTAAAAGAGGGCTGAACGTAAAGAATTAATTAGAATTCCTACCTACAAAATTATTGAATGGAAAATGCTTTTCTGTAACATCATTCAAAAAATGCACATTCAACAGCAAGGATTTCTGTGAATATTGTATATTGTCAATATCTGCCGTTTGTTAGTGAAAAAAAATTCATTTTTCTGTATGCTCCCATGCTCTGTTTAAGGGCAAGATTTTGCACTTTTGAATATTTTTAATTATGTCAGATAAAAACTCCAGAAGACTTTACTTTTATCACTGAAACCTACATGCTGAAAACAATTCATCACAGCTTATACAGAGTTTACAATTCAGTTCCTATGTATGAAAAAAATCCTACTGCCTTCTTCACTCAGCTTTTCCTTTGAGAACAGTGTTAACCCAATTCCTAATAAGGAAACTGCTCTGCACATTTACAGGAAGAAAGGCACGGGTTTCCTTGGCAACTGGAACCATGTGCAATCGCTCAGAATGGCTCCTCCTACACCCAAGTTTCCTAGGTGTCAGGCTGCATATATTTTATAAAGACAATGGGATAACGGGACAGAAATTACCCTGTTCAACCTTGCGTGTGAAAAACTTCAATGGGAAAGATGGTATAAGAACTGGCAATTTGAGAGAAAATATTAATTGTATAATGAGGTTGCTTCCTCTGTCTAATTCAGGATTAACAGTTCAATTCAAGGTCCAAAATATATTATGTGTTTATATATATATATTTACAGCAAAAAAAAAAAACCCCACCTTCCATTCTATTTCACCCCCGCCAGTCCACCACCAAATTAGCTCATATATATTTGCAGCTAAAGCTAAAGATAAATTGCAGGTGAGCAATTTCATGGTAAACAGCGATTACTTTGGTCTCCCAGAGTTCTGTCACTGAAGCATTAAAGCTGACCCTTTATCACACATGAATGGAAAGAAACTCAATTTATCCTGAAATTGACTGTAAAATGCCACAAAAAAGTGTAAAACCTCTAAACGAAACCTGTCTATAGATCTAGAAAATATTAGTAAATAAATCATGAAAGGTTTAAAAGAAATGAATACTTACAGTAAAATAAAAAATTAGAAGGGAAATTATTGAGAAAACTGATTATAGACCATCTATGCACAGGGTTATTTTCTGGGTGTAGGGATGGGTGAGAAAAGATATGTGAATTCATTTACATCATGCAGGTTCTTCTGTTTTTCTAACATGAAAAACATTCAGAAGAAATCAAATTAAAGAACAGATGTATGTTATTATTAAATGTGGACAGAGCCAGTGCAAAATTTGCTGGCTAATTAGGTGTCTTTACAAGTCAAATATTTGTTTTAAACTTATTTTTGAAAACTTTTTAAATTCTTAATTTCATATAATAGGAGTTCCTATCTCTGACACACAACTCCTATTCTCTCACAGTGCAATTAAGCATAATTATCTATTGAGTTGCACACAAAGAAAATATAATTTATATGTAATTAATCAGCTCTGGAGCACTGTGAATTTTAAACTATGAGCAACTTGAGGAGTACAGATTACATTGTTTAAAACTGTTTTTCTGAATACCTAGTAGAACATTCTTACAACTAAAACCTAAAGGGAAGAATATCACAATACACCCATTCTAATACTCTTCTTGCAACATACATTGTGGTATAGTCTAGATATGTTTATTTTTTGAACCAAAAAGTGGGACAAATTTTTGAATAAAAATTTGGGACATAAATATTTTTATATTGCTTTTCTAAATGTAATTACACTAAATTTCTGCCTGTCTGTCTCTCTCTCTCTCTCTCTCTCTCTCTCACACACACACACACACACACACACACACACTCTTTTCATCCAATCACTTTCATTGGATTAATTGAAATACTGTATTTTCCTTTAATGCATCATAGACCTTTTATCAGGTTAATATGTATAATATGATTTAGATATTTTTAATAAATGTTTTACTCTAGTGTATAAATTTAGCATAAGTTACTTAAAAATTTCTCCTCTGATGGATGCTTAACTTCGTTTACTTCAATTGCATACACAACACACACACACACACACACATACACACACACACACTTGTGCTTTTCATTTCCTATTTGTGTTATTCCAAGCAGTGAGGGGTGCAGAGTTTGAGAATCAATCTTAGAAAGTGATTTTGAGATTGCAATTGTAGATTGTAAATAATTTATGACAGTAACAGCACAGGTTTCTTATAATTGGAAATGCTAGTTTAGCACACTATAGGGTATGACTAGATACTCCATCTGCAGGTTTACTTGTCTCATGGTGCAGATTTGCTAAGTTTGTGTTCAGCAGCATCCTTTTCAATTCCTGTTCTTATTCAAGTACACCTTCCTTTTCTTCCTCAGAGTTCTAAATCCAAATTTCCCTCTTCTATTTGCAAAAACAAAAATGTAGCAGTAGGAATAGACATTTACTTTGTTATCTAATTATCTAGTTAGTTTTAGATTTAGTATGTACTAGGCACTAAGTGCTTTGTTTTCATTAAAGCATCAAATACTGGTTATTAATATTTATTACTTGATTATTTTGTCACACTTTCAATCTTTTTTCCAATATAATTTTATCAGACAATTCTGTTTACATTTTTTTGTGTGTGTCCAACTACTGTTTAAAGCCCATCTTCTGGTTGTTTCTAAGATATGCTTTGTTTTGTTTTTTTTCATCAGGGAGATCCTTCCCATTACCCCGATAGATCACCATGAACATAAATGAAAACATATGAAAATAAATAAAACAAGAAGAGCAAAATGACTAACCCCTGGTTTGATCGTATAGAAACAATGCTTATTTTCATGAGTTACAGAACAATTCATTACTTATAACTAATAACTAGTTGCCACGCAGCATAGTGATTCCAAAGTAAGAATATCAGGGCAATCTGTGTACATGTTCTACCATAGTAGAATTTTATCTTCTGGTAAATAACACGAAAATTGAGGCCATATTTGATGGGCATATTTAATTTAATACACTTCTAATTTTAGTTACTTGGTTCAGAATTACTATACTACGTTTAAGAAAAAGAGGTTTGAACTGAACAAAAGATATTAATTTAGTTTGATAAATTAACATTTATGGGATGTTGCAGAAAGAAAATCTCTTGCTTGGATGGATTGCCTCTAAACCCTTTCCATTTCTAAGATACTCGAATTTTCATGCTGCAGTCTTGTAATATGGGTCACCATTGGTGTCTTTGTACAGTGCTGGACTTTGTCCTTTTTAAATCATGTCAGCTCCATTAGCCACAGATAGGACCTTTATACCGCCCTTCATCCAAATGGTTAATCTTCACCTAAAACTGGCAGAGTGATATTCTTTAATTAGTTAAAGCTATGGTGTAATTAAGATACATCTGGCTGTTTTGGAAATGCTAAATATTTCTTGCACGAAAGTGGCAACTTAAAATTTCCCAAGAAAAATAAATCTATTTGTAAATGGTATGAATACATGATTGAAGAAACCAACAATGTCACGAAAACCACTGTCAATTTGAAGGTTTATTGAAGTGTGTAAAACAGATATTTCATTAATCTTTTACATGACTATAAAAAGCAGTCTAAAAATCTGAATGACTATGAGAAATTTTCAATTTTGACCTTTAAAAATATATTTATTAGGCTTATAAAAAGTTCTGTGTACACATAGACTTCATCTTCATGCTTCTTTCTTCTCTGAGATACTACACGCACTCAAATATACCCTCCGTGCTCTACATGACTCTCTATGAAGGGAAATGGAATTATCTTTTACTTTGCCCAACATTAAAGTGTTTATTTTTCAACATATCATTTAACATATTAAGCCATATGGTATGAACTATAATCCTACAATGAATGTTTTCTTTTTTGTTAATTAATAGTCGATTTACAATGTTGTGTTAGTTTCAGGTGTACAGCAAAGTGAATCAGTTATACATATCCATATATCCATATCCATATCCATATATATCCATATATACATATACATATATTTATAGGACATTCCATCCAGAAACAACAGAATATACTTTCTTCTCAAGTGCTCATGGAATATTTTCTAGGATAGGTCATATCTTGGGTCAAAATCAAGCCTTGGTAAATTTATGAAAATTGGAATCGTATCAAGTATCTTTTCTGACCACAACACTATGAGAGTAGTTATCAATTACAGGAAAAAAACTGTAAAAAATACAAACACATGGGGGCTAAACAATACTCTAAAATAAGCAACAGATCACTGAAGAAATCAAAGAGGAAAACAAAAAATACCTAGAAACAAATGACAATGAAAACATGATGACCCAAAACCTATGGGATGGAGCAAAAGCAGCTGTAAGAGGGAAGTTTATACCAATACAATCCTAACTCAAGAAAAAAGAAACATCTCAAATAAACAGCCTAACCTTACACCTAAAGCAATTAGACAAAGAAGAGCAAAACCCCCCCAAAGTTAGCAAAAGGAAAGAAATCATAAAGATCACATCAGAAATAAATGAAACAGAAATTAAGGACATGATAGCAAAGAACAATAAAAGTAAAAGCTGGTTCTTTGAGAAGATAAACAAAATTGATAATCCACTGGACAGACTCATAGAGAAAAAAAGGGAAAACACTCAAATCAATAGAATTAGAAATGAGAAAGGAGAAGTAACAACAGACACCTCAGAAGTACAAAGGATTGTGAGGGATTACTACAAGCAACTACATGCCAATAAAATGGACAACCTGGAAGAAATGGACAAATTCTTAGAAAAGCACAGCCTTCTGAGACTGAACCAGGAATAAATAGAAAATATGAACAGAGCAATCACAAGCACTGAAATTGAAACTGTGATTAAAAATCTTCCAACAAACAAAAGCCCAGGACCAGGTGGCTTCATAGGAGAATCCTACCAAACATTTAGAGAAGAGCTAACAACTATCCTTCTCAAACTCGTCCAAAATACAGCAGAGGGAGGAACACTCCCAAACTTATTCTATGAGGCCACCATCACATTGAGACAAAAACCAGAAAAAATGTCACAAAAAAAGAAAACTACAGGCCAATATCACTGATGAACATAGATGCAAAAATCCTCAACAAAATACTAGCAAATAGATTCCAACAGCACATTAAAAAATCATACACCATCATCAAGTGGGGTTTATCCCTGAATGCAAGGATTCTTCAATATACGCAAATCAATCAATGTGATAAACCATAATAACGGACTGAAGGAGAAAAACCATATGATCATCTCAATAAATGCAGAAGAAGTTTTTGACAAAACTCAACACCCATTTATGATAAAAACCCTCCAGAAAGTGGGCATAGAGGGAACTTACCTCAACATAATAATGGCCATATATGACAAACCCACAGCCAACATTATTCTCAATGATGAAAAACGGAAACCATTTCCACTAAGATCAGGAACAAGACAAGGTTGCACACTCTCACCACTACTATTCTATAGAGTTTTGGAAGTTTTAGCCACAGCAATCAGAGAAGAAAAAGAAATAAAAGAAATCCAAATCAGAAAAGAAGAAGTAAAAGTGTGACTGTTTGCAGATGACATGATGCTCTACATAGAGAATCCTAATGATGCTACCAGAAAACTACTACAGCTAATCAATGAATTTTGAAAAGTTGCAGGATACAAAATGAATGCATAGAAATGTCTTCCATTCATATACACTAATGATGAAAGATCGGAAAGAGAAATTAAGGAAACACTCCCATTTACCATTGCAACGAAAGAATAAAATATCTAGGAATAAACCTACCTAAGGAGACAAAAGCCCTGTATATGGAAAACTATAAGACTGATGAAAGAACTTAAAGAAGATACCAACAGATGGAGAGATATACCATGTTCTTGTATTGGAAGAATCAACATTGTGAAAATGACTCTACTACCCAAAGCAATCTACAGATTCAATGGAATCCCTATCAAATTACCACTGGCATTTTTCACAGAACTAGAACCAAAAATTTCACAATTTGTATGGAAACACAAAAGACCCCAAAGAGCCAAAGCAATCTTGAGAAAGAAAAATAGAGCTGGAGGAATCAGGCTCCCGGACTTCAGACTATACTACAAAGCTACAGTAATCAAGACAGTTTGGTACTGGCACAAAAACAGAAATATAGATCAACGGCACAGGATAGAAAGCCCAGAGATAAACCCATGCACATGTGGTCACCTTATCTTTGATAAAGGAGGCAAGAATATACAATGGAGAAAAGACAACCTCTTCAGTAAGTGGTGCTGGGAAATCTGGTTAGCTACATGTAAAAGAATGAAATTAGAACTCTCCCTAACACCATACACAAAAATAAACTCAAAATGGATTAAAGACCTAAATGTAATGCCAGACACTGTAAAACTGTTAGAGAAAAGATAGGCAGAACACTATGGCATAAATCACAGCAAGATCCTTTTTGACCCACCTCCTAGAGAAATGGAAATAAAGACAAAAATAAACACAAGGGACCTAATGAAACTTCAAAGCTTTTGCACAGCAAAGGAAACCATAAACAACACCAAAAGACGACTCTCAGAATGGGAGAAAATATTTGCAAATGAAGCAACTGACAAAGGATTAATCTCCAAAATTTATAAGCAGCTCATGCAGCTCAATATCAAAAAAACCGACAATCCAATCCAAAATTGGGGAGAAGACCTAAATAGACATTTCTCCAAAGAAGATATACAGATTGCCAACAAACACATGAAAGGATGTTCGACATTACTAATCATTAGAGAAATGCAAATCAGAAGTACAATGAGGTATCACGTCACACTAGTCAGAATGGCCATCATCAAAAAATCTACAAACAATAAATGCTGGAGAGGGTGTGGAGAAAAGGGAATCCTCTTGCACTGTTGGTGGGTATGTAAATTGATAATTGATACAGCCACTATGGAGAACAGTACGGAGGTTCCTTAAAAAGCTAAAAATAAAACTACCCTATGACCCAGCAATCCCATCACTGGGCATATACACTGAGAAAACCATAGTTCAAAAAGAGTCATGTACCACAATAATCATTGCAGCACTATTGACAATAGCCAGGACATGGAAGCAACCTAAGTGTTCATCAACAAATGAATGGATAAAGAAGATGTGGTACATATATACAATGGAATATACTCAGCCATAAAAAGAAATGAAGTTGAGTTATTTGTAGTGAGGTGGATGGACCTAGAAACTGTCATACAGAGTGAAGTAAGTCAGAAAGAGAAAAACAAATACCATATGCTAACACATACATTTGGAATCAAAAAAGAAAGAAAGGTCCTGAAGAACCTACGGCAGAACAGGAATAAAGACAGAGACGTAGAGAATGGACTTGAGCACATGGGAGGGGGAAGGGTAAGCTGGGACGAAGTGAGAGAGTGGCATGGACATATATACACTATCAAATGTAAAATAGATAGCTAGTGGAAAGCAGCCGCATAGCACAGGGAGATCAGCTTGGTGCTTTGTGTCCACCTGGAGGGGTGGGATAGGGAGGGTAGGAGGGAGACGCAAGACAGAGGCAATATGGGGATATATGTAGCTGATATGTAGCTGATGTAGTGAATCCTATGTAGTGAGTCATGTAGCTGATTCACTTTGTTATAGAGCAGCAACTAACACAAGACTGTAAAGCGATTATACTCCAATAAAGATGTTAAAGAGAAAAAGCACAAGCCACCTCTCTGCAGACTGTAGCATAGTCTTTGTCAGCATCTTCATGTAAAAACCATGAAATCACTGCCGTTCTTTTTTTAAAATTAATTAATTAATTATTTTTTGAGGGGCTGCATTGGGTCTTCATTGCTGCACACAGACATTCTCTAGTTGCAGAGAGCAGAATCTACTCTTTGTTGTGGCGTGCACGTCTCTCATTGTGGTGGCTTCTCTTGTTGAAGAGCAGAGGGTCTAGGTGTGCGGGCTTCAGTAGTTCTGGCACATGGGCTCAGCAGTTGTCTCTCATGGGCTCCAGAGCTCAGGCTCAGCAGTTGTGGTGCACGGACTTAGTTGCTCCTCAGCATGTGGGATATTCCTGGACCAGGGCTCGAACCCATGTCCCCTGCAATGGCAGGCGGATTCTTAACCACTGCACCACCAGTGAAGTCCCACTGTGTTCTTAATAATACTGTTTGGTGCAGAGTGGATATAATTTGCTCAAATTCCTCAGGTTCTCTCTTGCCCTTCCCCTGCATCACAATTTTACTGAAATTACATTTTTACAGGAATGGGTTTTGATTTTATCAAGAAAAATATTCTTTAATTCAAATGCTCCATTCACAATATAATTTGGTCTGGCATTTCGGTTAACATTTTATTTATCACAGGCACATGCTGAGATTTTGAATCTCACAGATATTCATTCTCTGAATCACACGTTTTTAAGCCTTTCAACATCAAATGTCAGATTCAATATAAAAGAATTTATATCATGTTATTACAGCCAGAAAGTTTGGTTTGTCAACAAGAGAAAGGAAGGATTTGGGAGAGAGGTGTAATGTCCTTATTCTTTGAACACAGCCTCCATGGAGCATTCCTTCTATGCTCTGTACATCACCACTAGGTTTCTGGAGGACAGGGAGAAGACCACAGGTCAACACTATCAGTGTTCTCTCTTTTTTTTTTTTTTTTTTTTGCGGTACGTGGGCCTCTCACTGTTGTGGCCTCTCCCACTGCAGAACACAGGCTCCGGATGTGCAGGCTCAGCGGCCATGGCTCACGGGCCCAGCCGCTCCGCGGCATGTGGGATCTTCCCGGACCCGGGCACGAACCTGTGTCCCCTGCATCGGCAGGTGGACTCTCAACCACTGCTCCACCAGGGAAGCCCAGTGTTCTCTTTTTGATAACAAGGACCTGCGTGCATAGCGACACCTGCTCCACCAGCCACTTCCTCCCTGGGGATGAGAAGTGGAGACAGAGGGTGTGGATAAAGTGGAAACAAAAGAATCATGGATTAAAAGGTTATCAAAAATAGTCATAGAGATTTTTCAAAAAGACCAAAGAACTTCTTTAAAAAATAATAATTGAAATAAAAAGCAATTGATGAGTAACGTAGCAGATTTTGTGATAGATTAAACATATTTTATTTTAACATCTTTATTGGAGTATAATTGCTTTACAGTCTTGTGTTAGTTGCTGCTGTATAACAAAGTGAATCAGCTATACATATAAATATATACGCATATCTCCTCCCTCTTGTATCTCTCTCTCACCTTCCCTATACCGCCCCTTAGGTGGTCACAAAGCGCCGAGATGATCTCCCTATGCTAGATGGCTGCTTCCCACTAGCTACTTATTTTACATTTGGTAGTGAATATATGTCAATGCCACTCCCTCACTTCGTCCCGCCTTCCCCTTCCTTTTCCCCTTCCCCGTGTTCTGAAGTCAATTCTCTACGTCTGCATCTTTATTCCTGTCCTGAACCTAGGTTCTTCAGAACCAGTTTTTTTTTTTTAGATTCCATATACATGTGTTTACATACGGTATTTGTTTTTCTCTTTCTAACTTACTTCACTCTGTATGACAGTCTCCAAGTCCATCCACCTCATTAAAAGTAACTCAATTTTGTTTATTCTTATGGCTGAGTAATATTCCATTGTATATATGTATATATATGTGCCACAGCTTCTTTATCCATTCATCTGTAGATGGACACTTAGGTTGCTTCCATGACCTGGCTACTGTAAACAGAGCTGCAATGATTATTCTGGTACATGACTCTTTTTGAATTATGGTTTTCTCAGGGTATATGCCCAGTAGTGGGATTGCTGGGTCGTATGGTAGTTCTATTTTTAGTTTTTCAAGGAACCTCCATACTCTTCTCCATAGTGGCTGTATCAATTTACATTCCCACCAGCAGTGCAAGAGGGTTCCCTTTTCTCCACACCCTCTCCAGCATTTATTGTTTGTAGATTTTTTGATGGTGTTCATTCTGACTGGTGTGAGGTGATAGGTCATTGTAGTTTTGATTTGCATTTCTCTAATGATTAGTGATGTTGAACATCCTTTCATGTGTTTGTTGGCAATCTGTATATCTTCTTTGGAGAAATGTCTATTTAGGTCTTCTCCCCAATTTTGGATTGGGTTGTTTGTTTTTCTGATATTGAGCTGCACGAGCTGCTTGTATATTTTGGAGATTAATTGTTTGTGAGTTGCTTCATTTGCAAATATTTTCTCCCATTCTGAGGGTTGTCTTTTCATCTTGTTTATGGTTTCCTTTGCTGTGCAAAACCTTTTACATTTCATTAGGTACCATTTTTTGTTCTTATTTCCATTTCTCTAGGAGGTGGGTCAAAAAGGAACTTGCTGTGATTTATGTCATAGAGTATTCTGCCTATGTTTTCCTCTAAGAGTTTTATAGTGTCTGGCATTACATTTAGGTTTTTAATCCATTTTGCGTTTATTTTCGTGTATGATATTAGGGAGTGTTCTAATTTCATTCTTTTACATGTAGCTGTCCAGTTTTCCCAGCACCACTTACTGAAGAGGCTGTCTTTTCTCCATTGTTTATTCTTGCCTCCTTTATTCAAAGATAAGGTGATCATATGTGCATGGGTTTATCTCTGGGGTTTGCTGTTCCATTCATCTATATTTCTGTGTTTGTGCCAGTACCATACTGTCTTGATTACTGTAGCTTTGTAGTATAGTTTGAAGTCAGGGAGCCTGATTCCTCCAGCTCCATTTTTCTTTCTCAAGATTGCTTTTGCCATTCGGGGTCTTTTGTGTTTCCATACAAATTGTGAAATTTTTGGTTCTAGTTCTCTGAAAAATGCCAGTGGTAGTCTGATAGGGATTGAATTGAATCTGTAGATTTCTTTGGGTAATATAGCCATTTTCACAATGTTGATTCTTCCAATCCAAGAGCATGGTATATTTCTCCATCTGTTTGTATCTGCTTTAATTTCTTTCAACAGTGTCTTACAGTTTTCTGCATACAAATCTTTTGTCTCCTTAGGTAGGTTTATTCCTAGGTATTTTATTCTTTTTGCTGCAATGGTAAATGGGAGTGTTTCCTTAATTTCTTTTTCAGATTTTTTCATTGCTACTGTATAGAAATGCAAGAGATTTCTACGCATTAATTTTGTATCCTACTACTTTACCAAATTCTTTGATTAGCTCTAGTAGTTTTCTGGTAGCATCTTTAGGATCCTCTATGTATAGTATCATGTCATCTGCAAACATTCACAGTTTTTTTGTTCTTTTCTGTTTCGGATTCCTGTTACTTCTTTTTCTTCTCAGATTGCTATGGCTAAAACTTCAAAAACTATGTTGAATAATAGTGATGAGAGTGGGCAACCTTTTCCTGTTCCTAAACTTAGTGAAAATGGTTTCAGCTTTTCATCATTGAGAATGATGTTGGCTGTGGGCTTGTCATATATGGCCTTTATTATATTGAGGTAAGTTCCCTCTATGCCTACTTTCTGGAGAGCTTTTATCATCAATGGGTGTTGAATTTTGTCAAAGCTTTTTCTGCATCTATTGAGATGATCATATGGTTGTTCTCCTTCAATTTGTTAATATGGTTTATCACATTGATTGATTTGCATATATTGCAGAATCCTTGCCTTCCTGGGATAAACCCCACCTGATCATGGTGTATGATTCTTTTAATGTGCTGTTGGATTCTGTTTGCTAGTATTTTGTTGAGGATTTTTGCAACTATGTTCATCAGTGATATTGGCCTGTAGTTTTCTTTTTTATTGACCTCTTTGTCCGATTTTGGTCTCAGGGTGATGGTGGCCTTGTAGAATGAGTTTGGGAGTGTTCCTTCCTCTGCTATAGTTTGGAAGAGTTTGAAAAGGATAGGTGTCAGCTCTTCTCTACATGTTTGATAGAATTCTCCTATGAAGCCATCTGGTCCTGGGCTTTTGTTTGTTGGAAGATTTTTAATCACAGTTTCAATTTCAGTGCTTGTGATCGGTCTGTTCATATTTTCTATTTCTTCCTGATTCAGTCTCGGCAGTTTTGCATTTCTAAGAATTTGTCCATTTCTTCCAGGTTGTCCATTTTATTGGCATAGAGTTGCTTGTAGTAATCTCTCATGATCCTTTGTATTTCTGCAGTGTCAATTGTTACTTCTCCTTTTTCATTTCTAATTCTATTGATTTGAGACTTCTCCCTTTTTTTCTCGGTGAGTCTGGCTAATGGGTTATCAATTTTGTTTATCTTCTCAAAGAACCAGCTTTTTGTTTTATTGATCTTTGCTAATGTTTCCTTCATTTCTTTTTCACTTATTTCTGATATGATCTTTATGATTTCTTTCCTTCTGCTCACTTTGCGGTTTTTTTGTTCTTTCTCTAATTGCTTTAGGTGTAAGGTTAGGTTGTTTATTTGTGATGTTTCTTGTTTCTTGAGGTAGGAATGTATTGCTATACACTGCCCTCCTTTCTCTGGTCACTTTTAAGAGTATTTCTTTATCATTGGTTTTCAACAATTTGATTTGGTTGTGTCTTGGCATATGTGTGTGTGTTGTTTTGTTTTTTATGTTTATCCTCTTAAGGTTCTTCGAGTTACTTAGGTCTTTGTATTTATCTCTCATCTAATTTGGAAAATGTTCAACCATTATTTTGTCAAATATGTTTTCTGTGCAAGTCTTTTTCCATTTATTTTTTACTCTTTTGCATGTATGTTAAACCTCTTTGCATTGTCCCGTTAGTCACTGAGGAACTATTTATTTATTTATTTATTTATTTATTTATTTTCTTTGTGATTTAGCTTTGATAGGTTCTATTTCTTTCTTCAAATAAATTGATTTTTTCCTAGTTTTCAATCTATTGTTAAACCTATCCAATCATTTTCAAAACTATCTATCAATAATGAGTGAGAAAAATAAACCAAGAAGAAAAAAAATGACACTGGGATAATACTATGAATAAACAATAGAAAAAGAGAAGAAGGAAAAAAGTCATAGAACTATCAAGACAAATTTAAAACATGAATACAATGTGTGGAAAGATACAAAAGAAACATTTCATGGAAGAGGAGATATAAATATAGTAAGTGCATGAAAAATGGCCATCTTCATTAAAATCTGGGAAATTCTAATCAACTGAAATATAATTTTACATTCATTTTTAAAACCTTTATTGGAATATAATTGCTTTACAATGGTGTGTTAGTTTCTGCTTTATAACAAAGTTAATCAGCTATACATGTACATATATCCCCATATCTCTTCCCTCTTTCTTCTCCCTCCCTCCCACCCTGCCTATCCCACCCCTCTAGGTGGTCACAAAGCACCAAGCTGATCTTCCTGTGCTATGCAGCTGCTTCCCAGTAGCTATCTATTTTACATTTGGTAGTGTATATATGTCCATGCCACTCTCTCACTTTGTCCCAGCTTACTCTTCACCCTCCCTGTGTCCTCAAGTCCATTCTCTAGTAGGTCTGTGTCTTTATTCCCATCCTGTCCCTAGGATCTTCGTAACCATTTTTTTTTTTTTTTTTTTTTTTTTAGAAAAGCCAGAGTCTCTGCGAAGTACCAAGTGTTGGTTAGGAGATACAGCAATGGGAATTCTGTATACAGCATTTGTGGAAGTATATTGGTCTAAACACTTTTGAAAACAATGCGACACTAACTAGATAACTTAAAAGATATGCATACTTGTGACCAAGCATTTTCAATCTCAGGACAGTACCAAAGAGCATCTCATATAAGTAGGCATCAGGAGGCATTTGCAAGAATATCACTGCAGTATTGATTTTAATACTAAAACTGAAAATAGTATAAAATTATTGATTTCTAATTTTATCTCATAGTGGTCAGAGAATTTAATTTATATGATTCCAGTCTTTTAAATTTAAGGATATGCGTTTTATGGCTAGGATTATGGACTTTCTTTGTGAATACCTTATGTCCTCTTTAAAAAAAGGTCTATAGGTTTAGGATGCAAGATGGTTAGTAGTCTTGTTTATATTATTTATGTCCTAATGATTATTTTGCCTATTTTTCTTTCAGCTGTTGAGAATGAAGTGCTAAAATCTCCAACCATAATTGTAAAATGGGCTAAATTAAATTTAATGGGATTATCTATAAACTTGGATGCTGTTCTTCTATTTAATTTTTGGTTTCCTTTGGCTTTTTATTTCAACTGTTTACTTCAACTACTTATAAAATAGTTTATCATTTTTTTCTTGCCAAATTCCTTAGTCCCTTTTAAATCCCTTATTTAGCTTCCTAAGTTGAATAATGTAGATAATTTGTTTTCAATTTTAAACTATTATTGACAGATATTTAACTTAGGATTTAAACAAGAGTATTCTTGAAATCACTGCTATCTTAGTAATGGCACTTAGAACCATCCTGCAGTATATCCAGTCACTTTATAGCACTTGATTATATCTAGCACTAAATCTTATGAAGTCATTAAAGGAATTTGTCAGAGTCATGTAAAAACTGATTGTTTGGAACAATAAAATTACAAATTCTGCATATTATCCTCTAGGTAAGAAGAGCAGTACTGTCAGTGCAATATTTTAAGTATCACTTTTCATTCTACTTTGCAGAATATGTTCATTAAAGCCACTGACTTTCCCTAGTTACTAATTGTCTGCCCTCTATGATTTATTTTTTCCTCTCTCCTCTTTTTACTCCTTCTCAGCTCTTACATCATTTAAATACTCAGTGATTAGTGCCATCATCAACTCCTTTTCTTCAACATGTTGATTTAATTTAGCATGTGCAGTTCACAGCTGCAAGGTTATTGATAAAATTTTGAAAAATAAGGATAGGTTTATTTTAGTACTATACAAGTGGTAGACACTCTAGTTTTATGTGTTTCCTTTGAAAATGAACTGCCCAAAATCTTATTTTTCAACAGCATTCACATTTCTTCTACCAACAATATGTTTAATATTCTAAGACTCATCTAAATGGTATCTCCCCTGAAATTTTTACTTTTGGATTTAAAAAATAGTATAGAAATCACTGCTGGATTGTACACATTCATTAGTAACAACAGGTTTTTGTCAGTTATACAACATTATAATTTGTTATCTTTTAATGTGTTTATTGTTTATTAATATTCCTTAAGGTATTATTATCAATACCTTACTAATTTATGAATTTAAAAAATTATATGTAGATTATTTTCTCATTTTAGTATCCCAAGAGGTAAGCAAAGGTATATATTATTTATGCCTTATGGATGAAGGAAGAAAAATGGCTAATAATAGAATGAGCAAGTTGTTAAATGAAAAGAAAGACTAATTCTTCCGATTTCTTTGATCTTAGCCCATCATTATTAAAATAAAATGGTTATTCTGCATGATTTCTTTCTAATACATTTTGTGGTGCTCAAAGCTTGGAGGCAGTTAAAGAAAGGATTAGAAGGATCAGTTGGGAATTCAGAAATCCTTAGCTTTCACTCTCACCAATACTTTAATCTTTCTGAAGGTTTTATTTATTTCAAGAAATGAGAAAGTGTCAACTAAGTAAGTCATGCATAACATTGTATTTTGCCTTCATTTATTAATAGAAAACTGCATTTAGACATCCTTTAAGTTTTGCTGTGACCAATATTAGAAAACCCATGCAAAAGTATGGAATAGAATACCAAAGTCAAGATCTTTGAGGCTGATATACAATGGCCCATTTTTAGTTCCAGGAGTCTAAGAATATGAAGTGTATCCCTTTGAAGTCAGAATACTGAGCAGGGGACCAGAGAAAAATTCAGTATGACTACAGAGTAAACCTGTGCGACTTTATGCTTCTGGTTATTAGTGTCACCATATATAATATGAGAAATTTGATTTGATAAACTTTAAGGTACCCTCTGTGCACTAAAATTCTGTATTAAGTAAATATATTAAATCTATTCTCTTAAAATCAATCAATATATTAAAATGCCAGAGTTTTCATTGGAATGACTTTTAAGGCAAAGGGTGCTTAAATTCAGCATATGACATATTTTGGAAAGGTCATCTCAAATCCAAAAGTCACCTGTGTAGCTGTATATCCCACTATAATGTTAACTCCATGAGAGAGAGAAAGGTGGGTCTGTTTTATTCATCACCATCCTTTTAGTGTCTAGAATAGTGCCTGGAGAAAAGTGGCTGCCAAATCAGTATATCTTGCTTTTTTGAAAGGTAACTATTGAACTAATTAACCATGGGTAGGCAATAATTCATGTCATGTCCTTGTTTGTCATAAGCAGACAAAAAATTGAATACTAAACACGAGGAAAATCTGTATTTTATACATTTCAGTCATCTTGGAAAGCACACTTTTAGCCCACATCCTAGTGAGAATTCTGGAAAAGACTGGAGATTATCAGGTGATTGTCTTAGTCTATTCTGGCTGCTGTAACAAAAAACCACAGAACAGGGAGATTATAAACCACAGAAATGTTATCTCTCACAGTTCTGGAGGCTGGGAAGTCCAAGAGCAGGGGGTCATTATGGTCTCACAGGAATAGCTTTGCCAGTTATTTTCTAGTCTCTACATTCTCTTTGAGAAAGATTGTTCTGAAAGCAGATAGAAACAGTTGTAAGTGTGAAAGCCCTTGATCATCTCCTACCCATTGTTTCCTCTTTCCTCATCCTTTCAGTGGCAGCTGGCACTGAGACATGCTCATAAGATAATTTAACAAGTTTTTACTTGAAGTCATGTACAAATTTTGGGCTAAATAATATAAACCTTTGATAACAATACCTCTTCACATTTCTATAGGTTACTGAATTGACCTCACAGACATCATCTCAGAGGTAAGAAAGGTAGGTGCTATCTTCCCCAGTCTTTCAAAACAGAAAAAAAAAAAAAACTTGTTAGGAGACTACTAAGTACTGGGTATAATTGCCGTAGAAGAATATAACAAATTAAATATCAAGGGAGTTAATAGTCCCAGGGGTAAAAGTGCTCAGTTCATGTTCTGCTTCAAGTATGGAAAAGGGAGGATGCAGAGGTCCACAAGGGAAGATAGAGTTTTTGCAACTCTGACTGTGTTCCTAGGAATAAAGGAGGTTCAGAGCTATACACACTCTGTGTTGATAGTAATGAGGTCCCATCCCAGGCATCTTAGAGCCTGGAGCACATTAGACTGGTATCTGGGCAGAGGCTCAAGTGACCCTGAGAACATGGGAGCAAAGGAAGACATTTTGTTTTTATCTCTACACATAGTAAAGGGGGCTTAAGACACTCAGGTTGAAAATGACAGATCATGTCTGTTAATAGACATGAGATCTATTGAAAATTTCAATATAATATATTTTGTATTAAAATTTTTAATGGATGTAACTGTGTTTGCATATGAGTAATGATAATTGTAAGCTATCAAGTCCATATGTTAATACTGTTTTACATGCTTATATACATTAAGCCATAAGATGAAGGGGCAATTAACTTTATATATTCCTAAATTTCATTTATATGTTTAGAAAGATGCCTTATTGTTTTGTAATGTTATGCCACAGTCCACTCTGTTCCAAGAAAGTTTTTGCATGTTTTCCCCTCATATCTGTTCATGGTACATTTGTATATTGTATGTTTGAAATAGACATATAATGAGACATCAGTATCATACTTGTTACGGCCTTTTAGCTAATGCATATGGTATCATTCATATCTTATTTACTTGGGATTTAAAGGTAAAAGTTTCTAATGGAAAATAAGAATTCGATAACTTTTTTAAAAAAATAAGGTGTATTTTGTACCCTATCAATGCATTTAAATAATACTTTCACAAGTTCACTATCTGACACTTTCCTTTCTCAACACATTTTAACAATAAGGTGATGGCAATATCTTCCACAGTAAGCTTTATTTTGAATGTACAGACCCGAATAATTCTTAAAGGATTTTCTTTTAGTCTTTTTTCTTTAACTCTAACTTCTAAGAACATCTATATTATGTCTTCTTATAATATAGAATTACGGTATAATGTAATTATTCTCAAATGTATAATAGGTTGCTATATTTCCCATGTGTAAGATACTTAGAAATGTGATTTTTCACATATTTAAGCAGTAGAAAACAATAGAACTAAGCAGTCTTTTAAATTTAGAATATCTATAGCACAAAGTCCTTGCCTTTTAGGACAGTGATTTAGAGTTTTATTTTTTATCTTCTGGATTCCTGTGACTAAAACATTTTACCTAAATTGTTGTTTGTGAGAAAAGTTGAGAAGAAATATAGCTGCTTTAAGGAATTCGAGACGAAGAAATTCCCATGCCATCTGAGTTAAACAAAGCCCTTGAGTGTGACTGAGCCATTTTTCACTAAAGAATATATGAAAAGACCAGAGAGAGGATTTTCATAAATGTTCACGTTTGTCAAATTGGAACTACTCTAGGGATATTTAACTTATTATTTCATTTGATCTTCAAACTGACCCTGAGAGGTAAATCGATTGGCCCATTTTACAGCATGAAGCTGAGGCTTAGAGCTATTACATATTTTCCAAGGTCAAGTGGTTATTAAGACATAGTTGGAATTCAAACCCAAGTTTTGACAAACCCAGAACATTTTCTACCATGCTATAGGCACCTGCTCATATGAATTGCTAACATATCCCTAGGTATTAGGACTATTAAGTTAGAGTTGCTTAAAGTTTTATGCTATCCAAAATTAAAGGAGAGGATAGAGCTTTCTTTTATTAGAGTATAAATGCAAATGTCTTTCCCAAATCATATACCACCAACAGGAAGCCTGCAGAAATTAATAATTGTGCCAGCTATCAATCTTTTCATGCATAAAATTCAAAATTTGTTACTCTGCCTACAGATGAAATGTCATTTTATAAAAAGCTAATAATATGCACCCACAAGTTTGCCTGTCAACACCAATGAACCAATAGCAATCTGCTGAAGCTAAAATTGAATATAATATTAAAATCATTTGAACATACGCATAATTACATAGTTTATTCAAACTGTGTTGAGTATCGATAGAATTTAGCTTTAGAGTGTGCCAGAGGCTTTCGGAGTTAAAAAATTATGGATAATTATGACATTAGAGCTCATCCTGACATACCTAGTTGCAGAGGTAAGGACTCTGAGAGCTAAAGAGAGAAGAGAACTGCTCCTGCCTGGATAGAGGTGGGGTTGGCATACAATCTCCTTGCTTGTACTTTCATCCCAGGGATTAGCCAGTACTTCATCTTTAATCCCCCTCTCTGTGCCTGAAGTTGTATCAGGATTATCCACTTATTTATTTAAGTCTATTATAATTCATTCTAGAAACTAACTGAGACAGCTTACAACTAGAATTTTTAAAGATGGAATGAACTAAAAGTAGGAGTAAAAGAAAAACAAAGATTGCATTACAAATGGACACAGAAATGAGATGACAAAAAGTATACCATGAAGACCTATATATGTTGTTTTAAATTAGCTTTTAATTTGGCTGTTAACTCTGCAGTACAAATGCAAGAATTAACATTTGATCCCATAGGTAATTTACCATGTCTATAAGGTAAGAAGTATGCTTACTCCGAAGGTAATGCTGTTCAGGGGCTGACTCACACTAGCTCAAATCATGTCACAGGATTCAGTTATACACATCTCTTCTCAACTCTGACTCTAGTGAGGTCACATGGGTATCTTGAAATCATCCACTGTGGAAGGGTTCAAACCATGGGAATCAGTACACGCTACAAATCAGGACTTTGTCCCTTGGAGAACTAGTTGTCAAATATTCACCAGCACACCATTACTTCAAGGTCTTTTCATTATAGCTCCCCTTAGTTCAGGCATGATACATCAAAGATACAATTCGGTAAAAAAAAAAAATTTTATTAAAAATTAAAAAAAAACACCCTCATGGGGTGCCAATACATTGTAGTCTTTATTCCCTCATCTTGGTTGACAAGAATTGATCAAAGTATAGATTCTATAGAAAAAGTAATGGACCACACATGCTTCATGCCAGTTTTTTAAAAAAAATATTCTTCTCTGAGCTGAGTATTGACCCATATTGAGAAATAATTTGTTCAAGACAATATTGTCTGACTACTTGGAATCTAACCCAAAATAATAAAGCTGAGAGAATTGAGGGACCTTAAAAGGATAGGTAATCAAGGCTCTCTTTTCACTCATTCATCCCTGGTTTACTTCCACTCCTTCAAATTGGGTATTGAAGTCCCTACATTCAAATATCAGAGCTAGGAGGGAGAGTATCACCTAAACCTAGAAATCAAGAAAATGAGTGGACTTTTAGTTGCAGTAAATAGCTTTCTTGAGTTTATACGTTGTGTTGGTCTTAAGATACCTAGTAAAAATATCTCTAGCAGAGATGTATTGGGTGCATTGCTATATGTTATTAGTCCTTTTGCCTCTCTTTGTCAGCTAATTCTCAGTTCATTCTCTGTGAGTATATGCTCTCTCTCTCTCTCTCTCTACATTGCATATATATGTATACATATGTGTGTATGAATTTAAATTCTGAAGTTTGACATGCTATCCTATAGCTTAGTCATAATGCATTATGATAGATTGATTTTGAAGATTATTACATCAATGTTCTGTGATGACTGACTATTAAGTTTTGTGTCCTGCCCTGAATGACATGAAATTCTTGGTCCTTACCTCTTCATTGTATAGGAGGGATGCAGCCTGTTTTACTACCTTGGCATCTTTCACTTGCATGTGGATCATGTATGAATGCAACTTATGAAAGTGGATGCCACCATGTTTTCAAAAGATCCATCATAAAAGTGAAGGCAATCCACAGAATGGGAGAAACTATTTGCAAATCGCATATCTGGTAAGGGACTTGAGCACATAAGGAACACTTATAGAACACATAAGGAACACTTATAATTCAATAATAAAAAGATATATTACCTAATATAAAAATGGGAAAAGGATCTGAATAGGCATTTATTCAAAACTTTATGCAAGTGGTTAATAAGCATATAAAAATGTTCAACAGTATTAGCCATAAGAGAACTGTAAATCAAAACTACAAGATACCACTTTATACCTACTAGAATGGCTATTTTTTAGAAAAACAGACAGATAGGGAGTTCCCTGGTGACTGAGCACTTTCAGGGAACTGAGATCCTGCAAGCTGCAGGGCGCCTCCCACACCCAAAAAGAAACCCCACAGATAATAACAAATGTTGTAGATGAAGTAGAGAAATTGGAACTCTCATACAGTGCTGATGAGAATGCAAAATGATCCAATCCTTTGAAAAACAGTCCGACAGTTCTTCAAAAGTTTAAACACAGAGTTACCTTATGACTCAGCAATTCAACTTTTAGATATATAACCAATTAGAATGAAAACACATGTTTACACAAAAACTTTTACATGAATGTTCATAGACCCATTATTTATAATAGCCAAAAAGGAAATAACCCAAATGTCCATCAACTGAGCAACTGATCAAAAATGTAGTATATCCATACAGTGGAATATTATTCATCAATAAAAAGTTAATGCTGATGCATGCTACAACATAGATGGACTTTGAAAACAGTATGCTAAGTGACAGAAGCTAGTGACAAAAGACTACATATTGTATGATTGCATTTATATGAAATGTCCAGAATAGGCAAATATAAGAGAGGAAGTGGATTAGTAATTCCATAGGTTTAGGGGCAGAGGTTGGGTGTAAGTGGTGATTCCCTGTTAATGGGTGTGAGATTTTCTTGGAGGTAATGAAAATGTCCTAAAATGTATTTTGGTGATGGTTGCACAGCTTTTTGAATATACAAAAGCTATGTATACTAAAAACTATTAATAGTACCCTTTAAATGCATAAATTGTCTGTATGTGAATATTCATCAATAAAACCGTTATTTAAGAAAGAAGAGTAAACACCACAAATCTTCCAAGGAACTTCTCCTCATCATCATGGCTATTTGACTAAATTCACATCTTTATGTTCTTGAGTCAATCCTGTGCCTCTAAATACAATTAACACCATGGCTAGAAACCACAGCATTCATCTGAGGTAGAGAAAATTTGTTTTTTTTCATCCTGGCTTCACCACTTACTGTTTGAACTGCCTTTATATTTATCTTTGCAGGTCCCTTTCCCTCCATCAGTCCACTCAAATGAAAAATGAGTAGATTAAACTTCATGGTTTCCAAGATCCCTTCTAGAAGTGTGATAGATCATAGAGGATGGGGTATATGACCAGATTTAAACAATGGATATTTTATACCCTTTAGGAATAGATCTATTATATAAAAAGTGATGTAAAATCAATATAGGCACCTCAGTCAGACAGCTAAGAGGCAGTATTATTTTCTTACTCCTTAGCTAAGTGTTAAGGATATCTTTAAGTTAAAAATTAACTAGGCAAGTATCCATTTATTTTTTCCCTATTTCTTTTTCTATAGATCTCACCTCTACCATTTGTTAGCTGTGTGACTACCTATAAAATGGGGATATAATACTACTTATCTTGTTGACTTGTCATGGCAACTAGTTGAGATAACCCCACTACCTGGAAAAGAGTAAATCTTCAATAAATAATTATTTTCATCACAAAAGAAAAATCTTCAGTGACTAGGTTGTCCAGTACAAAAAATTCCATTCTCTATAGGACATTTCACACTCAGTTTTATTCACTGTGGACCAAGCTGAATTCTAGATTTACCTCATAAAATCTACCCAAACAGTAACATCTGTAGAATTCCAAGGACTTAAGCCAAAATCTCTCTAACTGACTTCCTTCCTAGTAATCTATCCAGCTATGACCTTTGGTGTGCTAAAAGAATACTTTTATATGGGTCCTCAGAGGTTGCTTGCCTATTTATTTTTATTCATTGATTATTCATCAGTTCCATATAAGTCAAAGCTGTGCCATATTGTGAAAACTGTATATACTTCCTAGCAACTTTTTCAATAATTGGTCATAGCTTCAGATAACTTAGCATTTACATCAATAATTGAGAAAATTTTAAATATATTTTGTAATTGTATGGAACTGGAATGGTTAAATAATGCTTCATTTATAAGAACATAATTATGATTACATGTAGATGCTCTGAAAATCACCATCTTCAATTCAGTGTTTTTGCAACTTTCACATAAATGGTGTGTTTATAAATTAGTTTTATTGTATTTTGTGTTATATTTAACTGTTTAAATATTTGTCTTCCTCAATGAAATATAAGTTCCTGAAAGTCGGGTTTTATGTTTCAAGTAAATTTCTTCAAAATATAGCATATATTTCATTATTAAATATATTTATAGTTAACATAGAATATATTTAATTACTAAACATATATATAGTTAATATATATTTGTATAGTTAACATATTTTTTTTTATAGTGTGTCCTATACACTTTGGCATGTTTTTGATATATAATAGGTTTAAAAGGTAAGCATGACTGTCTCTTTGCAGTTCCTAATCTATTTCTATGGAATATAACTGTTGAATGCTTATTTAATTTATTAGAAAAAATCATTAAGAATTCACCAAAATTAAACATAATATGATTGATTAATGGAACAAAATGTTCAAGGATATTTTATAGGTGACATCAAGTATTTTTATTTTTGAAAATAAAAAGAGGTTGGGACATGATCCTCTTGCAACTTGTTTGGTTTTTAAAGTAAAGAACAATATCAATGAATTTACAAGAATTGAGTCTTAGCTTTGTTTTTGTCACTCTGTAAATATGCGATGTTGAACTGGTAAGAGTCTCAGCTTCAATCTCTGTAAATGAGAGAAGTAGACGAATTCCAACATCCATTCCGCCTGTAAAAGTTCTATGATTCAATATGCTTTCCTAAAATAGTATTTTTAGTTTCTCACAACTGAAGTTTTTTTTTCCCTTACTCCCTAGGTACATTGGCTAAAAAAACCTTTTCAATCAGTTTAGACCTTTCATTAGGAAAAGAAAACCTAAATGGAAATTGCTTACCAAAATCTGAGCAGGGGATGCAGCATTCAATGACAGGTGGCATTTACCTTCCAGAGAAATGAAAAGCATCTCATGCTCTCATTTTTATAGAAAAGTGGCATGCTGCAGCTGCAAACCCAACTTTTGAACTTCGGAAATCCTTTCATTTTGCAAGCCTCCCACTAAGAAACGCAGCCACCTTCCCCAGGAGCTATAGCAGCAATATGTATCTACCCACTAACACGGGATGGAAAAAATAAACGTGCATGCAATTGTGCATACAAGTGACATGTTTCATGTTGCCTCATGCCCTCGGCTGCTATAAAGAGAATCTCTAATTTCAGGTGGTGGAAAGGGGGGAGAACACATGCATTTATTAAAGAGAACTTTAAATTCAACCCCAAATATCTTCTTCTGTTGTTTACAAATCAGGCTTTAAACAAAGTTATTTAAATCTGCCACATCACTATACTAATAAACACACCAATATCTTGCATATGTAATAATTTTAATGCTGGAAATTTGCAACTGAATGCTTGAAGGGTGGTGCAATGTATGTCTTGAATATCCTTTTGCTGCCTGAATTTGGGTTCTTTTTCAGCTCATTAATGCCTCAAGGAGAGGAAAGAATAGGAGTCAAAAAATCTTCTTCAACTTATTCTTGTTATAAGGGTAAAATACAAAGTTTACGATACCATAAAGAAAAATGAAAGAACTAGTTCAAAATTAAGAAGGTAACATCATTCATCGAAAACAAGCCTTAGCCCCTTACCATTGTAGCCTCTAGTTTGAACTATGTAGAAATTCTCTGGGAGACCCCTGAAGCAGCCTCTTGGAACTCCTGATTAGATTGTGGGCCAAAGACTCAAAAGAAGATTTCCTATAAAACCCAGCTTAATGAGCATCTTTGGGAATTTACTGCTTAGACAATATTTCCTAGTTATCTGGTTAATAACCATAAGCCTTTAATTCCTCACCTTGATCCCCGCCTCTCACTTCTCTTTCTCACACACACAGGTATGTACACAACTTTGTTAAATATTAGCACTGTGGTATATTGCAAAGAGTGCTATAATGGAAACTTTTTAAAATGTGTTTTTTACTATTTTGTTCACCACTAACTGTGTGATGTTTTATGCAAGCAAACCAGCTCTTTGAGCTTCCTTTTCTCCTTTCAAAATAGAAACACATTTTATATTTGTTCATCAGGGTGTTGTGAGGTGATGTCTGACAGTACTGAGTGACATTAGCAAGAACCCGAAGTCAGTGTACTTATGCCTTAGGAGAGAACAAAATAACAGTAACTCATAATCTCACAATTCAGCTAAATTGGTACATTCTGCATTCGATAAGCTTTGATACTTTTTTGTATATAAGCAACAGTGGATCGATTAAATTTCAGTAACATTCTGTGGAAAGCTAGAATTAATTTTCAAACTCATTTTCAACGGTCTAAATCAAAGTTTCAACAAAGAAGAGTAGGAAGAGTTGATAATGGGAAAAAATTAATTGTGGTTTAGTGTGTAGAATTTAGAGGGAGAAGGATTTTAACTCAAATTATTTCTGCCACTTATGAATTACATTACCTTGGGAAACTTTGTTAATACTTATATCTCAATTTCTCTTTTGTAGAATAAGGATGATAATATGTGTGCCTTAAGGCTGAGTCTGGGCAGGGTTGTCTTGTAAAATAATCCTTTAATTATAAAGGGATGAAAAAGGTACGAAATCCATGGAAGGAAGTTGCAGGATCTCTTGTCTTCAGTGGGGAGGATGAATAAAAGGCTAATGTTAATCCAATGCAATTTTGACTTCATGAACTGCTAGTCTTATGTGAGACCATTACCTGGGGATTGGATTATTCCTGTGTATGTTCTCTTTTTCATTTCTATTTCCAATTCGTTTAATCATTTATTCTATTTCCACCAAATAACTCTTACTTACTTGTAGTTTCAACTTTTACCTTACTTTATATAGTGTATAATGTGACATAAGTTTCCCAGTTTTTCTCATGATTTTAAGCTGCTGATCCCAAGGAACTGTCTTTCTCTCTTAATATGCCCTACTTCAATTTCCAAGACAAAGAAATGTGACTGTACCTGCTTATATTTTATTCAAAATATGGCATTACGGGCTTCCCTGGTGGCGCAGTGGTTGAGAGTCCGCCTGCCGACGCAGAGGACACGGGTTCGTGCCCCAGTCCGGGAAGATCCCACATGCCGCAGAGCGGCTGGTCCCGTGAGCCATGGCCGCTGAGCCTGCGCGTCCGGAGCCTGTGCTCCGCAATGGGAGAGGCCACAGCAGTGAGAGGCCCACGTACCGCAAAAAAAAAAAAAAAAAAGTAAAGGTTTTTTTACATCCCTAAAATAAAATCACTTTCTCCTGGCATATGCGGAGAGTAGAGTTATTTGAGAATATTGCTAACATCTCAGATGGCTTGTATAAATGAATATTAATCTTTTCAAGAAGGTTATTTATTTTCCTTTTGCTTCAAACACTCTCTTACCGCAGAGTTTAATTTTTCATTATAGCTCATACATTTTGAATGCTAATATTTCATGCTATTTTTAAAGTTAAAGTTATAATAAGCTAGCTGAAAAAATTCAAGTTATGACAGAATGTGTACTTGATCTCAATGTCATTTTGAGATAAATGCTTAGGATTTCATTTATTTAAGTCAGTGTACTATCATCGTGAGCGTGGTTTTGTATATATAAAAAGGCATGAATGTATATACTGGTTTATGCTTAACCAAGGTCTTGAAAATTCAAAGAAGTCATATCAATCAAGCGTAAATAAGTGTACAAGTAACAAAGAGTTTACTTGCTTTATAGAGACTATAATACGTAGTTTAAACCATTACTAAAAAACGTACCAATATTTGATTAAGACATTATGATCTATTGAAGTAGACAATTAGGTCTTAGGTCTGGTGGTTACATCATATGTCACTAGGTCATATACATTGTATTTCAGGCTTATAGGGGGCTTTAAAATAGCACAGTTATGCAGCACAATTATATGTGTCCTATGATTTTTCACCTTTCAATGCACATCCTACCTCTTATTGCTTCTGCATTTTCACATATACTTTATATATGAAATATCTATATATTTTCATATATATTTTTATCTTCACAACTGACAAAAAATATATTTGCTCTCTTTACAAAAATTTCAAGGTGTTCTTCTGGATGTAAATATGTCATAAATATTCCCTACATGCCCTTCTTTCTATTTTCCTTTTCGATTTTTTTTTAACATCCTCTCTTCCCTTCCCATCTTCTCTTTCACTCCTGGGGATGATGTCAGACTGAAAGCTCAGCAGAGGGTTTTTTTTTAATGAGAAATGTTTATTGAACTGAAATGAACTGCTGTATGATGTTGTGCTAAACCAGTTCCTCTGAGTCCAAGTGGTACTTCTAAATCTTTCCAGATCTCAGCAGTTCTACTTAAAACAGGAGAACACTGGACCAGTTGGTTAATCACTTCAAAGTCTCAGCACCATGTCCCAGGGCCTAGGAGAGTTGGATGCTGAGGAGGAAGGCGTGCCATGGAGGCTTTGGAAGTAATGCCCTGTAGCTAACAAAGCAGAAGGGCAGAGGAACCAGGAACAGATGTGACCTGTGAAGGAAGAGCAGAGGAGAGGGCCCACATGGTTGTGAACTGGGAGAAACTGGGCAGATAAGTAAGTATATTGGCAACTGTGGAAGTCAAGCTTCTGAGTGGTTGAGAAGGGATTCATCAGTATGTGGTGGGGTGAACTGGGAGATTGGGATTGACGTATATACACTAATATGTATAATATGGATAACTAATAAGAACCTGCTATATAAAAAATAAATAAAATTTAAAAATAAATAAATAAATAGCTGAAAAGAACCCCAAGTTATTGGATGGAAATTGGAGGTATTGGAGAGATTAGTATGAACTCATGGATTTGATATATACATACACACATAGAAATAAAAATATGTGTGTATGTATGTGTATATACAGCCAATTTTTGTTATCATGGTAGCTATGATCTATAGAATTGCTGTGAACATAGAATTAGCAAATACAGAACCGTTGCTCTTAGGGAAAATACAGTTTGGCTCCTGCAAGCCTCTGGTCATATTTTCATCAACTGATCAATACATAACTTTGTTTTAAATGTGTTTCTGTTTAAAGACACTTTATTTAATATGTATTGTTGGTTCATGGCCAGCACCATTATAACTCATGCCTGAAACTTAGTCTAACACGTATATTTACTCTGTAAGACACATCACAGGCTTCTTGTACTTAGAAACACTAGACAGCCCTCCAACACTACCCTTGGGGGCTATTGTAAATAGCAAAAATCACCAACAGAAGCAAAATGCAAAAAACACATAGTGCTAAATAAACCACACACACAAACACACTCGTTTAGAGTATGAGAGTTGAAACAGGAATACAGAGCATTGTCTTATTTGACCTCAGCTGGGAACGTGTGTGTAGGGTGACTCAAATATTTTACCATTCTGTGTATTCCATGAATGAAGCAAAAGCAGCCAGGTATTGATTTGGGGGTTACAAATAAATTTTAAGGAGTAGGCAAATTTAAAAAAAATGAAATCCATGAATAAAGAGGATCAACTGTATATCTATATGTTTATATACTGGTACCTATTTCTTAGCTCTGTCTATTGGGAAGGCTTAGAAGCACTGAGCTCATCCGGTGCCAGGGTAAATATCATCCTGTATTGAAAAGAACAGGACTTAAATAAGAAAAGTACCAGATGAGCCTGGAATATTGTATTGTACTAAAGAATAAGGAATAGGAAATATTCAAGGAATAATGGAGCACATGAAAAGAACACAAGAGCCAGCTTGAAGGGGCTCCCACTGGCTAAATTTAGGACAATTTCAGCACCAAATAAATAATGAGAAAATCAGACCACAACCCACTAAATAAAGTAGGAATCCATTAAGCAATATATATGTATGTTTAAATGTGTGTGTGTATGAAAACTCCTGTTTAGAAGCTTTTCAGGAAAATCAACTAATACAAGAAGAAAAAAATGATAGAAATTATTTAATTACTACTCGACAGTCATCATAGTAGTAGTTGATAAACATGGGAGTCATCAGTGGATTCTAAGGGTGGTGAGAAGACATTTGATGAAGAACAGGATATTAGCATAATATAACTATTTTTAATGAACTATTAATCATACCTTCATAAAAATGAAATAATGGTATAGGATTTTTAAAATTACTCAAAGACATTTTTCAATTAACAGAAAATAATTTTTAAATTTTAACTTTGGGGATTTTATTCTATTTTTTTATTTAATATTCTTTCACTAAAGGTTTTTATTTTATTCAATGCTTCAATACATTTTTATCTCCCAACTGAATTGTAACTCCCTGGAGGACAAAAACATACCAAATTCTCCCTAGGCATTGTTCTCAGTAACAATCGTAGCTAAATCAACTAGATGTTGCTGAACCACCACCATCATTATGATCATCAAGGTCTATTTCACAATAGATACCCATTGATTTGTTAAGCCAGAGACGCTGCCCTCATATTGGAATGAGCAGTCCCATATTTTTAGGCACAGTTTCTTATGCCACCCCAGTCCTCTGGTTCCCATGGGCTGTTTCATTTTAACATATGACCCTATTACATGGACACTATTCATTGTCCAGAGCTGAACCCCAGACCCAGCTAAGATATTCATGTAGTTTTCTTAATCTTTTAGAACTGAAACAATGGCCCTTCCAAGGTGGCAAATGCTATGAGGTATGAGATCTGAGGGTCATTGGATATATGTTGCTTAACACATGGAAGAAACACCCAGAGTGGTAGATTACTAAACAATAGCAAAGACATAGGTGGATGAAAGATGAAGAGATTGAGCCTATGGTGTCTGAAATTCTTGTCTAATTGATGTGGAGGCCTAGCTGCACCCCTGCCCTTCCCATAACTTTGTTACTTCACTCCTCTCTTTACCTTGTAAGTTAATACATTTCCTCCTCCTCAGCCAGTTGTGACTTGCAAAAAAAAAAAAAAAGTCTGGTTAAAAAATTATCTTCCTCCTCCTCATCATATTTATCAAAATTAATAAGAGTATCAAATATGTTTGAGGTAATAAAATCTGCAGAAAGGGTGTATATGTAGTACCTAGATGATATAATATTCTGTAAATGTTATGTAAAAATGTAAAATAGTTACTTTTCATGGACAAAAAAAAATTTAGAGATCAGTAATAAAATCTGCAGAAAGGGTGTATATATGCTACCTAGATGATACAATATTCTGTAAATATCATGTAAAAATGTAAAATAGTTACTTTACATGGACAAAAAAAACAATTTAGAGAGATATCAGAAAAAAGGAGCCAAAAGTTAATGATCAGCAAAATTATTTTTTCCCATTGGAGTCTAAAAATGCTGAGACTACATGAACCTGTTTTTCACAGCTTTTATTTGGCAAAGGTAGAAAAGTAAAAGATGCTATAATGAATTCCTTCTTCAACCTATACATCACAGAGAGATTTGTGATGTGTTATTTTACTGCTTATGAAGTTTGCATTACTTTCCTCAAGGTATAAAATGTTGAAGAATACAGAAGTTTACACAAAACCAACTTTAATTTCCCAATTTTTAAGTACCAGCACTGTTAATTAATTATTATAACAAAATGTCTATAATATATGAGTGTAATAGGTTGTAAATGATATAAGAAGTGAAAATGAACACGGGAACAATAAAGCAGAAATAACCCTGAAATGCAAAGAGTGGAAGCTAACTAATGTAAAGCATAGTGCCCAGACCCATACAGTGGGCTCACCACTCACAAGTTCAGCAGATTACGACGTTTTTCCATCTTAACATTGTCATTTGTAAAATGAGAACAGTGATAGGAGTAATCTCATAGTGTTACTGTGAGGATTAAGTAAATTAATATGTGTAAAGCTCTTAAGAATAGTGCCTGTCATGTATTATATTTTCATATTAGTACATTTTAATAGACCATTTTTATTTATTATGCTATCATTTAAAAAAATGATTATTAAAATGAAGAGGGGAGGGGGGCAGAAGTGGGTGGGACTATAAGGGCCAACAAGAGAGCTACATTTGGTGACGGAAATGTTCCATATCTTGGCTATTGCCAATGTCAATATCTTATTTTGCTAGATGCTACCATTGTGGAAACTGATAAAAGGTACATGGGATCCCTCTGTATTATGTCTTGTATTACAACTGTACATGAATCTACAATTGTATCAAAACTAAAAGTTTCATTCAAAAACGCCTATAGACATAGAGACATATTACACTCTAGCGGGATAATATGAATACATGTTAAAACAAGATAAGTATTAATAATAAGACATACAAAGTATAGAGACATGAGTTCAAGGGTACAAAGAGTTAGGGTGCAATATTAAATGAAGGAAAAATATCAAAGAAGGTGACATCTAAGTAATGAATTCAAGAAAGCAGAAACTAACACACCATTGTAAAGCAATTATACTCCAATAAAGATGTTAAAAAAAAGTAAAGGAGTCAGTTCTGGAGTTTTCTGTGTGAATAGCATTCCAGCAAGAGGGGGGAACAGCATGCGTAAAGACCCTAAAAAGGCCAGTGTGACTGGGAAAATATGATAGAGGAACTGAGTAATGGAATTTGAGGTCATGGAGGAAGCTGAGACTAGATCACATAGTGTTTTCTATAATACCATATAGACTTTGGCTTTTTCTCTTTATGAAATGGGGCAGTTAGAAGGAGGGAGGTGAGAAATTCAAACAGGATGCTTATAACCCAGAACTGATTTTATCCTGAACCAACTGCCAGTTTCCAGACTAAGATTCAGTGAATGTGTTGTGAAGCCCTGCTCTTCCCGTTAGATTCCTTTTCTGCTTGTTTCCACATGCGTCCTTATAAAATTCATCATACAAACTCCCCACACTTGTGTGTTTCCAGCAAATCTCTCTGTGAGCATAAGGGCGTAAAACAAACAACCTACCAGGATAAATATTATATAAGGGAGACCAAGATGTTCCAGACAGAATTTTTTCCCAACAACGTTTTGGTAGAGAAGAAAGTAAAAGTAGAAAAAAGTGATAGAGCAAAATATGGATGTGACCTAAGAGATGTAAACCATGTTCTAAGATGGAAAAAAATGATGAATTCTAACAGTAAAATAGGCAATTCTTCATGGGGGAGGAATTCAAACTGAATCTTGAAATATATGTAGGATTTCACTAGGCATAGATGAGCTAAAAGCATATCAAATGCAGAAGTTTTGCAGAGATGAAGGGTTGGAAACACTGACTTTCAAGAGTAAATTTGGCTAATATTAATTTTGTCAGACATTTTTGTCAGTTTTGACATTTTCACTATAAGATTAGTGTGTGGCTGTTCAAGGTGAATTAGGTAGAAATAGTGACAATTACAGGAAATACTACTTTGGTGAGTTGCTAAGTTTGAAGGGAAATCTTAAAATCTTTGCTTAAGAATAAGTGTTTTTGTAAAGTAGATATTTTCCAACCTGATTTTCTAAAATATTTACCTTAGAGAACAAAATTATAATTCATAGAAATTTTTTAAGAGCACCGGAATTTGATGAAACAAGATGTTGTATTTTATGGCAGAAATATTGCTCTGTTTATGCAATGAATACCTTATGCCTTGTTACGCCAATGTAATTAATTTTCATATAATAGCTTTAGGGAGTAATTCTAAAAGACAATGAACAGAAGAGCACAGGAAGATGCCATTAATCTTCTTTATGGAATAAATTCCAAAATCTACCAAAAATACACTCACCCAAAAGGGATTATGAGCTTTAAAAATGTAGACATCTAAATTCATTCTTTTATAAAATCATTCTCTCCTGATGCCATAGTAATATGCTAATGTAGTATAAAAATATATAGCAACAATTTTCCCTTTAAATTTATTAAGACTAGATACATGTATATGTATAATGAATCAGTTTGCTGTACACTTGAAGCTAACACAGCATTGTTAATCAACTATGCCCCAATATAAAAAAAATGCAATAAATAAATAAATTTATTTAACAATGACAACTAAATCTGATGACTTAAGTTTAAGTCCAAGAGAAAGAATGGGATTAGCCCTTGGAAAATGTGCTGAGGCATGTTGGGGGAAAATTCCCCATCAGTCTCTCTCACATTTCTGCACATCTTATGAGCAAGGAAAATAGTTGTGTTGTTCCCCATTACAAGAATATTTGTATAGCAAATAATCTTGGAAGAAAGAAATAACACCTCGCTTCAGAGCAAAGGGCAGGTTTGTTTACAGCCTTTGAGCTATGGATAGTGTCTCCCTCTGGAGCAAAGGGCAAGTATATTTACTGCCCGTGATAATAAACATAATAACTCCTTTTGGAGGAAAGGTCAAGTCTTTTTTGCTGTCCATTAAAAAAAAAAATTGGGGATCACGATTTCTCTCCTGTAATACAACCCATTGCATATGCAGGTGTTAACTGGCCATCTCCATGCTGCCTTGTGAGAACTGGGCTTGGCAAACTTGTACAAGAAAACTCTAATATTCTGGCTACTGCTGTTGCTGTGAGTAATAAAGTCCTTTGTTTCTAACCCAGGAGTTGTGTTTTTTCTGCCAGCATCCATGTAACTGTGGCAGGTTAACTTGTTAATTAACTTGCTAGTTTGCAAGTAGATTAAAAATCTCAGTCACTTTACAGTTCTTGACAAGATGATGATTTCTATCTTGTGTTGAGGGTATTATTATTATTATTATTATTACATTATCTTGATTTTTCACAACAGTTTTTTCAGCACATTAGCAGTTCTCGAATTGCAGAAATACGCTCTCAAATTTCTCTGTCATATAGGGTATTAGAGATAGTGTCCAGAGCTACACTGCTCCAGACTTAGGAATACCGAAGACCAGTAAAATTTAATATGTACAATATTCTTAATCTAAGGAAAACCTGCTATTTGCTTTTTCCTTGACCAGTGTTCCATTTATGATGTTGTAGAAACTGAATGTTTTATTCTGGAAACAATTCTACTTGTAGGAATTGGCAACTTTGTGAGGAAACTAATGACCTGCTAAGTGAGGTTAGCATAGTATTTATTAGGTTCTTAAAGGTACTACAGAAAAAGAGAAGCAGTTCTTGCTAAGAATCTGCTCAAAAGTAGCATATGTTTAGAGTTTGTTAAGCTTTTCTTCAATTAAAAAAATCAGTCTTAATAGAGTACATTAAATTCTTATCTACATCAACCATGAAAACACATTTCACAGAGATAAACAGATTAGAAATTTTTCATTCCTATACATTTTTAAAATTGACTTATAATTGATCTACAATATTGTGTTAGTTTCAGGTATATACCACAGAGATTCAGATATATATATATATATATATATATATATATATATATATGTTCTTTTTCAGATTCTTTTCCATTATAGGTTATTACAAGACAATGAATATAGTTTTTTAAATGGAGGCACTATGGTTTTTCCAGCTTAGGATTTTAAACATAGGCATCTAATGTAAATCTTCATTGTAAAATTACAATAACGAACATGTTTTTAAAGATTAAACTCGGAGGGGGATGACAGAAGAGCAGACAATAGGAATAAAATTCTGGAAACAGGAGTGCAGGCTAATGTATTAATGTACATTATTTAATAGACCTGAGAAAGCTAAATCCTAAGTTAGAAATCAGGAAAAAATGAAAACCAAACCAAATTGATCAGAGAATTCTCAAAGTCTTAGGAAACAACAGTTTGAGTCATCCAAAGCTGGAGGATCCAAAGTTGGGTCTAAAATAAATGTAGATGTTTAAAAAATGATTGACAGGAGTTAGCTCCACAGATGCCCTCACCCAGGCACAATCATTCAGGCTGCTTTTCCCTGCCTGGGCTGGGACACCACATGGAGTAAAGAGCATGACTCTGCTTTGATTTCTGTGGCTTCTAGTCCTCTGCCTCCAGGGAGCTCCCACAAAGCCCATAGACCTTTATCCTTCTAGGCATTAATATCCACAGAAAAGTGAGAGGAACTATCACCTAAGTGAAACTAAAAAGAGAATTTCATTTTTAAAAAAGGAGAAAATAAGTTTTTGGAAACTCATTTGGCCAACGCGAATGAAAACCCAAAAAGCAAAAATACAAAAAATGGAAAGAGGTGTTGATAAAGTTTTAGAATATATTTCAGAAAGAGGAGCAAAAATATAAAGAGATTTAAATTAATTGTAGAGAAAGTTTAAGAAAATATAGGGCTTATCTAGATAACCAACATCTGAAAAAGAACATTTTCTGAAAGAGAGAAAAGATAAGTGGAGTGGAAACAACACCAAGGAGGATAATCAATTTAGGCTGCAAATGATGTTTCAGGAAAGTCATATTGGGAGCTACCTGATGCCCCAGGTCCTTGCATCATCTTTAAGCTGGGAACATTAGTCTTGACAATGTGGGAATAAAGTTTGTGTCTTTCCATTCCACGAAGCCTGGATCAGCTGAAAATATTCCTTTAATCCAAAAGAACTCTTCCATTTCGACCTCCTCCTAAGATTTGATGTGCACCATGGTAAATTTAGAAGCAAAACATAGAGTAGCCCGTAGCCCACCCTGCCTGAACTTATTAGGGCTGAATGTGCAGCATTTTCCTGGCACTTTAGCCCTGATAAATACTTCCACTGTGATGTGGCAAACGATTCACAGGACTCCTCTATGACATTGACCATTAAGTTTCCCAGAAGGGGCTTTTATAAGGTCTCAGGGAAGCTCAAGTCAGACTGTGATCCATATATTCTATTTGGCTTATTCTCTCCCAGGTGTAGTAATTTGTCCTTTCCTTACAAAGCTAAATTTGGGATTGCTACTCAGCTTTTCACAACAAAACAACATATTTTGCAGGTATAACTACTTTGGACATAAATTATAAAGAAAAGCAAAGGAATGATGAATGTTAGGTTGCTAGTTGCCTCTGGGAGTGGGAGAGGAATGTAATTAGGAAAGGTCCAAGTGCTTCTAAGGCACTGGTTATATTCTACTTCTTAACCTGGTTAGAAGGTACATGTATAAATCAATTAAAAAATGCTTATAGAGAGATAAATTGGGAGATTGGGATTGACATATACACACTATTATATATAAAATAGATAACTAATAAGGACCTACTGTATAGCACAGGGAACACTATTCAGTGGATATATGTAGATATATAACTGATCCACTTTGCTGTACAGCAGAAACTGACACAACATTGTAAATCAACTATACCCCAATAAAAATTAATTAAAAAATAAAAATAACACCTTCTTAGGAAAAAGTGCTTATAAATTCATACACTTGTCTGTATGTATGAATTACTCGAATATAAAATAATTTTTTAAAATGACCCATTTTCTATTTCCATTAAAGTCAAGAAGGTAAATTAGGCTAGTAAAGTATGTCACTTTTTTTTAGATTCTATAATTATATTAAAGTCTGTAAAAAAGATAATTATAAGTCTGTACTGGCTGTTATATTTACGCACAAAAAAATCTATTGGAGATAAAAGTTAATCTATTTAAGATTTGTGTTTTCTTCCGTTATTTGTGTCATGTATGTGAATTTGCATGATATATATATATTTTTTTTTCCAAGCACTAAGTAAGTATATACGAAGAACAGTAGGAGATGGTGAACATGTAAGGAGAGAGAGAGTATGAAGTATAACCAGATCCAATAGTATTCAATAGTTATAATTTTTCTAAGTAATATGCTTACTTATTTTTTTTAAGTTTTTGCATCATATATTTTAGAACATTTTGTGCACTAGAAGGGTGAATTCTTTCCCAATTATCTTTCACAGTTCTTTGAATGTGTGCAATCAACTATTGCCATAGACTCATAGTATCACAGTTTGGTAAGTAGATATAAACTTAATTATTCTGACTGACCTCTGCATAAACACATAATCATCTAATTAGTAAGAGTAACAGTTCATTAAGCAATGCAAAACCCCATGTCTTTCTGCTTTATTAAAACCTGTTTTACAAAAAGTTGATTCGAATACCATCACAACCTGTTTTAAAATGGTTAGAAATAGCACTGTCATTTTTAATTTAAATTCAGAAAAAAATGGATTTACCTTTGAGTATTTAACAAGTTAAAATCATCAGATATTTGTCAAAAGTGTCTTTACTAATATAATTTATTATCTTGCAGGAGATACTTGATCATAGAAAATATGTTTTGTCTATAGTGCTAATTGTTTTGCTGAGGTTGGGGGAAAAAGGAAACAGCCGAGTATTAGGCCTTGAAGGGAGGCCCCCCAAAAAAGCTTTTTTTTTTTTTTCTTGCGGTACGCGGGCCTCTCACTGTTGTGGCCTCTCCTGTTGCGGAGCACAGGCTCAGGACGCGCAGGCTCAGCGGCCATGGCTCACGGGCCCAGTTGCTCCGCGGCATGTGGGATCTTCCCGGACCGGGGCACAAACCCATGTCCCCTGCATCGGCAGGCGGACTCTCAACCACTGCGCCACCAGGGAAGCCCCAAAACCCCTATTTTATCTACTAAGAGTAATTCACCAGCAAGAACTTGGAGTCGTCTCCCAGAAGAAATAGTTCTTTCTTTATGCCATTTGCAAAGAAATATAAGATCAGGCAAAATGTTATTCAACCGATGATGTAAATAGGGAAAGAATGAATTGAATGGCTAGGGCCAAGGTAAGAGGGACTATATCAATATGGGTTTGATCAGGAGAATAAACCACCCTAGACAATCTAAGAAGTAAATTGGAGGCCAACGTTATCACTGAAAGGAATAAAAGAGAAATTACCAGGAAAAGCTTCTGCTGGTTTTAAGAATGCAAGAGAGAAGGGAATAGCAGGAGACAAATGTCAGTCATCTCAGCTTCAGGTCAAAGGATAATTCCTGGAAGCTACAGGCAAATCCTCACCTCACCACAATCCAGGTACGGTTTCTCTGTCTGCCTTCCAAAATTCATGCTACTCACACTGATGGGATCTAAATGTGACATTGTGGGCAAGAGATAGATAGTAAATGTTTAAGAGGTAAGTCCACAATGATAAGCTATGATTCGACACAAAGATAAAGTGTCTAGGTTAAGATTAATAGCCCATCAGTTGTCAAAAATCGCACATTCCTACCTCAGGTACTGGAAGCATGCATAATAAACTATTATCATTTCTAAATTCAGAACTTAGTTCACTTGAAAACTCGAGTAATATTTCATCTCAGTCATGAAACTCATACTGAGAAATGCAAAATATGATTAATTAAAATATATTTCCAGATGTCCAAGTGTTTTTGAACTTAACTATAGACACCAATAACTGTAACCAAGACAAAAATTCAGTCCATGACATACATGAATTCCCTTTATAACAGACACAGGAACTAGATTCTAGTTGATGAATTTACTAATTATGGTAGACGGCCAATGGTCTCATATATTTACTGACTTCCTATTTTAATGACTGGGTGACAGTATGTAATGCAACATTATCAAATACCCTTGTGGAAACTGTTTCTTGTCATTTAGAAGGTGGCCTCTTCGTTCAACTAGATCAGGAAAACTGTGAAAGTTGTTTACTTACTGTTTTAGTGAAACTTTATTGTATTCTTGCCTTTGACCAAGTCGATAACAGGCTTCTTGCTCTAATCCTCCAATTTCCTTCACCTTTGTCAATCTCTTCTACGGTTTGTATTACTCCTTTGACATCAATATGATTTATTTTCAGACCAAAAAAAAAAAAAATTCTGGTAACCTGCTTCATCCACAAGATAGGGATAAGATGGCACAAGCCCCAACCCTACTCCCTGTGGAAGGACAAAAATGCCCAAAGGTCCCAAGAACTTACCTTCTCACAGTCTTTTCTGTCCACAAATTCCAGATAAGTGTGATTACTCATCTGTAACACCTCAAATCTATGTTATTGTTAAAAAATGGAGAGAGGGCTTCCCTGGTGGCGCAGTGGTTGAGAGTCCGCCTGCCAATGCAGGGGACACGGGTTCGGGCCCCGGTCCGGGAGGATCCCACGTGCCGCGGAGCGGCTGGGCCCGTGAGCTACGGCCGCTGGGCCTGCGCGTCCGGAGCCTGTGCTCCGCAGCGGGAGAGGCCACAGCAGTGAGAGGCCCGCGTACCAAAAAAAAAAAAAAAAAAAAAAAAAAAAAATGGAGAGAAAGTATAAAAGCAAAGGGAAATAAACAGACTTTTTAAAAAATTGAACTATAACTGACTTACAATGTTATATTAGCTTTAGGTGTAAAACACAGTGATTCAGTAGTTTTATAGATTATACTCCATACAAATTTACTGAAAAATATTAACTGTATTCCCTGTGCTGTACATTAGATCTTTGTAACTTATTTTTTACCTAGTAATTTGTACTTCTTAATCTCCCTCACCTGTTTTGCCTCTCAGCCACAGAATTCTTTGAAGAATGAAAATAACCTATCATGGGGGGAAGGGCAATATAGGGGTCGGGGAGAGGGAGGTAGAAAATGTTGGGCATAAGACAAGCTACAAGGATGTGTCCTACAACATGGGGAATATGGCCAATACTTTGTAATAACTGTCAATGGAGTGTAACCTTTAAAAATGTTATTGAAATTTTTAAAAAATTAAAAATAAACTCTTCAGCGTCTTTCTCCTCTACTCACCCTTCTCATTGCTGTATATTTCACATTTTTATTGAAATAATTCTTTTTGTTTATTATGGCTGCATATTTTTTACTTCAAAGTCAACAGAATCCTTCTGTTAAATTTATTTTCTCGGGAAAAAAAGAAAAACCTATCATCAGTTCTTAGGAAAAAGGAATAGAGGCAGCCACAGTCAAAAATATGGTTAGAACTTCATATTTCTTCAGCAAAGCTCAAGTTCAGAGCCTGGCACTGAGATAATATTATTATTAGTCCTCTACTATTAGCTGTATGGTAGTTGCAGTAATATTTATCTCTATTTTGGAGGAAAGCAAAAACTCTTTCTACCTCAGCCTTTCACCTTATCTACTAGTGACTCTGAATCTTTCACTTTGTCTACTAGTGTTTGCTCTGAATCTTACTGAATAATAAACTAGTTCCCTATAGTTGAGGAAAAGTTGATATCTGTGTTAGTTTCTGTCTCCTGATCACCTGAAGTCCTTAAAAGACACAGCAATGAAAATGATGGCCTTTAAAAGTCCTGTGAATGATCTCACTAGTGCAGATTCATACCAGATAATCCTGAATTAAATGTGCAAAATGCATGATGGATCATACAGAATAATAGTAAATGTTGCCTCCAGTAATTGGCAAATTCCTATTTTTCCTTTAACGGGTTTTGGTAAATTTTAACAATGATGTGAGAGAGCGTTGGAAAGTGAACCCAGTGGTCTCATTAACTGCTCTCAAAGCTTTTAAAGGGAGACTGAGCATGAATGTGTTTACTAATTCTTAAATCACCCACAAGAGAGAGAGTTTTCACATAAAGTTATCATATGAGATACTTCACTTAGAATAAAATGTTTTACCTCAGTGTTTCAAAGTTCTGCAGAAGTTGTTCCCTTAGCCTACTCCCTCTGAACATAAATTTTTCCAGATTTTGTAGCTGACCATACTTCTGCGTTTAATAGTTTTATCCTTCAGAATCTGTCAACTGGGAACTTTATTAATATTTACGATTATATTAAAAAATTGATATCTTCTTGAGCAGATCTTCCCAAATATAGAAGTGCTAACATTTAGGCTCCTAACTGAGATTTGTACAAATTCCCATTAAAATGTAACCAGACAGAGAGGAGTTTCATAATTCAGAATCAACTTTTTAGAATAATGAAGTCTATATTCCGAGATTTGTATCCCATAATAAAATACATTATTAAAGGTTATCTATTGTCTCTTCTATCGGGGTCTTATTCCTCCTTGCCATGGCACTAGTGATGAACCTCAGGCAGAAGCCGAAGGGAGTATTCACAGTGCTGATACTGTCCTGTGCACTACATATTGTTCTATTTAGTGTCGATCATGGTCTCTCTTACCCTTTTTGGGACCATCACAATCTTCTTTTTCCATAATCGCAAACTGAGAGATATGGCAATGGAAATATTTCGGGAAGCATAAGAAGGTGAAAAGTATAGCTTTTTTTGCCTGTTCCAAACATAGTGGAAACTCTTTCTTGAGGTAAGGTCACCCCATGTGATGTGGCAGAGGGAACCCAGAAAGCAGTATCCGTCATGTGGAGTGACTATATGCTGGGTGTTCACTCTTCTAGACTCTGCATGGGCGCTCAACCTCCACCTGTAGAAGGGCTAATAAAGGTGGTCAACACTGCCTGAACATTCCCCGTGGCACCTCATCCTCAGGAAAAGTCAGTCATCTTTAGCAGAGATCCCTGTGTCTACAATTTGAAAAGGTGGACATTGAATTCCCCATGTTATCTGATGTAAAAGAAGATCTACATGTGACAGCAGGCTCCCTTTGGGAAATTATTTCTATTTTCTGGCTATCGTGATAGAAAACAAATTACACATGACTTCCCTAGTAGGGAATGATAATGAAGAGCAAATTTTTTATACCATTAGACTCTGAGGACTGGGACACTACATTCCAAATGTCTGTGGACAATCCTTCTGCCCAGTTGCCAGTAGGGAGGAACTCCAAGATGGGGATTCCAGGCTTGGCCTGACCACTGTTTGACCATGACTCCACCCCATAATACAAGCTCCATCTTGCCTCATTGCCTAGAAATGTTTTTTGTTTGTAAAAATGATCTCTTCAATATTTTAACTGAGATGTAATTGACTTATAATAAACTGCACATATATAAAGTATAAAATTTAATGTTTTGACAACATATACATCTGTGAAGTCAACCCCACGATCAAAATAATGAACACATCCATCACCATTGAAAGATTCCTCATGACACTGTCTAATCCATCCCTCACACTCTCCCCTGCTTCTCCTGTCTCCATTTACTGTGTTAAGCACATAGAGTACAGTTATAATTGTTTTTATATCCTTGTCTGCTGCTCCCAACATGTGTCAATTCTAGATTGTACCTGATTGATTTATTGTCTCATTACAAATTATAATTTTCTGCTTCATTGCATGCCTGATAATTTATTTATATTTATTTTATTGGATGTCAGACATAGTGACGTTTACCTTGTCAGGTGATAGATTGTTTTTTTATTTCCATAAATATTCTTGACTTTGGGTCTGGAATGCAGCAGTTGTAATCAGTTGAGCTAGTGTTTGCTCCAGGCCTAATTATTCTCTACCACCGAGGTAAGAAAAACAACTCTGTGTACTCTACCCAATAACCCATGGATTATTAGGTTCTTCAGTTTGTCTGGGTGGTTCTTTCCTTGGCCAAAGTATTTTCCTCACACGTGTGCACTAAGCAGTACTCCCCTGGGTACTTGAGTGGGAACTGCTGTGACTCTCCAGTTTCGGGCAGCTTCCTCTTCTCAGGCATTCCGTCCTTTGAGGTCTAGTTTCCCTCATTCCCGTGGACTCTTAACTCCATCTCGACTCAGCGAATCCATCAGGTTCTGACTGGGTTCTCCCTCCCGACTTGGGTACACTCTCCAGTCACTGAACTGGGACAATCGTGGGCTCACCTGGTTTGTTTCCTCTTTCCTGGGGATCACTGTGCCTTCTTCTTTGATGTCCAGTGTCTTATACATCATTGTTTCATATATGTTGTCTGTTTTGTGCTTGTTTCAGGTTGCAGGGTGAATGTAGTCCCTGTTACTCTCTCTGGGACAGAAATGAACTTGTCTCATCAAAATTTTATCTCCCTGAGTATTCTTAAATAAATAACACATTGTTCTGTCTTCTCTCATTCTTTTCATTTTGTGGGCTGTTATGTTTTATGTCTTTTTACTGTGATTTTAGAGATTTTTATGGGGGAGAGAAAATAGAAGCCTCAATTTAATCTGCCATGTTGAACTGTAAGTGTATGTTATCCTTTAGGGAGCTAACTCAGACTAAGAAAAACAGCTTTCAGGAAAGGATGGTTGATATAAGTATACAAGTCAAGAGTTTCTGAGGTAATAGAGGCAATAGAATATTGAAGAACAAAAATAATACAGTGACACTGAAAATATATGGTAAGAAAGGGGTTTACTAGACATATTTTTAATACTATTACAATTATGTAGAAATTGGGGTAAATAATAAGAGGGAAGTTACCAGCTTGTGTAACTGACTGGAGTCTTTTATTGAGATAGAAAACACAAATGTTGACATGGTTTTAATTAATATGAGTGTGTTGAGAGGGAGGGAATGGGTTTTTATTTTGGACAACTTTTATTTGAATTACCTCTGGGACAATCAGAAATTGGGTCCAGAAAGAAATATCTGTCTTAATTAAGAACAATCTTGGATTTGGTTTTAGTCAGCATATAGGTCAAAGATGAAGCCAATGGAATGGTTTGGGTTTTCTTGGAGGAGTCTGTATTTATAAGTAAAACACCGAAGAGAAGAGAAAAAAAAAAAAGGATAAGGAGAGGAGAAAAGAGAGATTCCTGGTGGGAGAAGAAGACTGGCATTAAAGTACTTCATGACTTAGAAGGAAGCAATGCTAGTGAAGGAGACAAAAGAAGAGTATTAAATAGGTCTCAGAAGAATTCATAAACATTAATTTGAACTGCAATTTGGAAAGTTTAATTAGGGACAAAAATGCACTAAATAATGAGAACATAAAAGGAGTTATTTGATTTAGCAAAAGTAAATTATCATTCACTATGTTAAGAAAAGTCCAGATAGACCTGTCTCTGTGGTGGCAATATTAAAAAGTCTTGAGGAATAAAGAGTACGTGAAGAATAAAAAAGATTCAGCATAGAGCACTGTTTCAAGAAGTTTAATTACTACAGAAAGATTAGTCGCCTAACAATTAAATGGGAAAACAATGTTGAGTGTTTTTTCTTTGTTTTTTTTTTGAAAAACAATCACATGTATTTTGTAGATTTTTGAATGAATGGTGGATTTGGAAAGAAAGAAAAGTGCTTTTAAGTTTGAATCTAATGAGATGGTAGAAGAGAGAGATGGAATATAAGAAAGGACATTTGATAAGTGACAGAGCAATGCCCAGAGGAGACAGCAGAGAAAAAAAATCACAACACAAGTTGAGCAGTCAAAGGATTTTCTAGAATTCATGTATGTTCTGCAATCCTTTGAATTTAAAGATTACATTGTTTATGTGAGCACCCATGAGATGTATTGTTTGTTTAAAGGCAGTTGAAGACTCCTTATTGGTGGCCAATTAGACTGGTTCTAATAACTGTCTACTAGACTCACACATTTGCTGTATATATGAAATCAATTAAATGATTAAATAAGTATCTCTTCTACCTTCAAAATATACCACGAACCTGCCCACTTTTTTCACTTCCGTTGCTTTCCCCCTGGTCCAAGCCATCATTACCTCTCACTCAGATGACTGCAATAACTTCCTCACTGATGCCCTTGCTTCCTTTCTTGCACATTTAAAAAATACCTTTAAACTCAATGTCATAGCGTGTCACATCTCTGCTCAAACCTGCAGGGGTGTCCACATCCTATTGGGAATAGGAACCAAGGCTCTTACAATGATCCCCAAGTTTCTGCACTGTGCGGCTTGTCACTACTGCTTTGACCACACCTCCTACTACTGTACCTGTCACTCCACTCCAGCCCCACCTGTTTTCCAACAACTCACAACAGCTCCACCTTAGACCCTACACACTGGGTGTTCCCACTGCCTAAGTCCTCTTTCTCTAGAGATTTATGTGGCTATACTTCTCACCTCTTCTGACTCTTGTGGACCTCTCTGCCTTCAGGTCTTTGCTCTTATATGACTTGTCATCATGTCTAATCTGGCCTCCCTATTTTTCATTGAAAGTAGCTTCCTGCCCCTGATCCTCTCCATCCCCCTTACCTGGTTTATATTCAGTTATTTAATGTATATTATTTAACTCCATAGTATTAATCATCTTTAGTACTAGCACATAACTTACTCATTTGCCATGTATACTGTCTGCCTTTGCTAAAATGTCAGCTCCAGGAGGGCAGGGACATTTATCTGTGTTGTTTTACTGATGTTTCCCAAGCATCCAGAGGAGTACCTAGCACAGCTAGTGTTCACTAAATATGTTAAAAAAAAAATGCAGATTCAAGTCTTAAAACTGTAAAGGTGCCCAGCTCAGTTCAACCCATAAATCACTCCCAATATCTCTTCTTCAATCCAAGACCAGGGAAGAAAGTGTGGGTCCACATAAGGTCTACACTTTTCCTACTATCCTTATGGTTTGACCTTGGTTTAGCTTTGAGTCGCTCTTATGTCACCTTCTCCACTTTGTCACAAACGTAAGTCACTACTCAATTTGGTTTCCTTTTTTAATAGTGTATTCCCTTCCTTTGGTTTAGAAATATGCAAAGTATTCGAGATAATGTTCTTTGGTATATTTGACCTCATTGAATTCCAACCTCATTATCTGGTCCTACAATTACATCCCCAGCTGAAGAATAGCTCAGCATCAAAGAGCAGAATAACTGACTTTAGTTTTATTTTAATTTTCCCTCACCATTTAAAAACTGAGGAATCAAAAAAATTATAAAATATTTTAACTAAAAACTGTAAAGTTACCTTTATTTTCTGTAATATGCTTAAAAATATACATATAAGAAGGAAAGAAGTTTGACTTCTGTTATAGTTCCAGCCCTGCCAGAAAAATCTGTGTAACCTCAGGCAAATTATAAACCTCTCCAGACATCAGTTTTCTCTTCTGTAAAAGAAACAAGGATGTTGGATTAGATATATAAAAGAAATCACCATTTTCTTTTCAGTTGTGAAATTCTATCTATTAAAAAATTATCTAAAAGATTGTCACAAATTACCCCAGTGTTCTACCTAATAAAAACATGAATCACATTGTTCTTTATTTACTCCATGTGGAACGTTTCTAACAATTAAGTGTTTATATGTGATTACATTTTATGATTTGTTATGGTTTTACTTGATAGCTAGATCCTGGGTCACAGACCTTGGTCTAATTTATGCTTGCTAACACTGAAGTTTATTTATGGCACTGAATAAATGATAGTGTAACAACACATTTGAAAATATCTGCCTAAGAGACAAGAGTTATTGCATTAATTTGCATTTTTCTTTCTAAAATTTAGATAAATACAAGTATTTATGGAAAGAACAAATGTTGTATGTTGGCTCTAAGATTTGTCTTCAGTATGGAATACTGGGGTGTTTATTCCTCATGTTATCTTGTTGCTGAGCTCTTTTCTAAGAGTTGTAGGGTAGTTTATGTGGCAGATATGAAAGCAACACTGATTCAATTACATTTTCTATATTTCTCCCTGGTTATTTGCAAAAAAAAAAAAAAAAAAACCACCCCCAAACAGCTAAATCAAACCAAATTCTAAAAGTATGACAGGCTGTAAAGAAAATTAGTGATTAATTGTAATTCAGATTTACAACAGTGTTTGTTTTTGAATGAATTAAATTTCCATTAAAATGTAAACCAAGAGCAAGCCCAGAGAAATTTGATATGTGTTTGGTAAAGCAAATAATTGTTACCATTTCTAAAACCTTTGGCTGGGAAATTTCTAGTGAAAAATATCTGTAAGTGATATTTATAACTAAAAACAAAAACAAAACCTTAATTTTTAATTCATTCTCTTCCCAAAGTCTCAATTATATTCTCTCAATTGCAATACAAATTAAAATATTTCTCTTTGTGAGGTGCACACATGTTTTGAATGGAGATGAGTTTTTAATCTAACCACACCATAACGGGTGCAAATCCTGGCTCTACTAGGTATTAGCTGAGTGATTCTGTCCAAGGCACTTGGCCCTTTGAATTCGCTGCTTTCGCAGGCACAAAATGTAAATCATCCTTCCTTAGTTGGATCGTTGCCTTGATTAGTGATGTCTTAGGTGTCAGGCTCCTGTGCTAGAAAATGACACATAAAAGGCTTAGTCAGTGCTGGTTCCTGCCACCTTTTACTTCTTTTTACTCCAAATTCTGCTCTCGAACTAACCTCATGGGATATGGACAGGAAGATTCTAGAAATTTCGTATTTCCATTGCTTCTGCTTTTATGCAGCCGTTAAGTTCATTATTGTAAAAACTAAGATTATTTAACAGCAGGTCAGCCTGCTCAAGTTAAACAAGGTAACGAATGACTGGGTCTCCCATGTTGATATGATGAAGCACAGAATGGGGTGTGGTAACGGTAGTTGGTTGAGGGTGTTAAGACCAGATTGATAGTTATTGTGCTTTTTTATTTTAATATCTTGACTTTGAAGTAAACATATGTTTTAAGCCCTATCATTCAATGGGAAATTCAGGCAGGGAAACCTATACATAAGTACCAAATGACTGAGTTAGATAAAAGTATGTACAAAATTTACCACTAAAAAGAAAACAGTGTTATCCTATGAATGAAAAAAACATATTATGGAATCAATTATGGAAGATTTCATAAAAGAGTTTGAGACAAGTTTTATAGGAAGGGAAGGGTATTCTTGTATAGTAAAGAGTAATGACAAAGTCATTCAGAAGTACTCTTTGTCAGAAAATCCTGTGTCTCAGAGAACATTTGGTGCTGGCCTGGAAATTTCTAAGCTGAATCTCACTATAAAATGGGAAAAATGCAGGAAAAGTTCACATACAGCAGGATCATTTTACCAGATTTGTTTTGGAAAAAAAAAAAAAAACTTTCTTTCCACTGGTTATAACTCACTGTTGAGTCAGTTTCTTGTTCATAAAATCCTTAATTTCCTTCCAATTTCACTGACTTGTCATTTCTCATATTTAATGCTACCTTTGTATGACTAACAATTGCTGACTATCAAATGAATATGACAGCCCCCTCAGACACAACAGATTTTTCTGTGTATATGATTAATACTGAATGATTCACTGATATTAGATGTAGTACATATTAATTAGTATCTTTCCCTTGAGATGAACTCCATGAAGGCAAAAGCAAACTTCAAGCATTTTTTTCTCCGGAAACCAACAGGCTCTATCTAGTTAAAATTGTGACAAAAGTGATGTTTCTCTTGGCAACTTTCAGTTCCATTCCTGTATTCTTTTTGTTGTGCTCCTAGCACTAAGGGAGGGTGCCCTATACTAATAGCCTATGGAACCAACATCATTATGTCCACTTGCTCTGTGGTTCTACTCCATAAAGAGCTCATATTTAAGCTAAACTGTTGAAACTGGTAATGAGATTTTATCTATTCTCTAGGAGGACATTTAGTTCATTCTATAACTGTTGTATAATTTTTCCTATTTTATTTTCATCCAGCAAACATTGAGCATTTAGAATGCATGGGGAACATAAAGACTTCAAGAAACACGAAGATGAACATTACATATTCTGTGACTTCAGTGAGCATGCAATATTGTAGAAGGAAATATTTGTAAACTAATAAACTATTATAATAAGAAGAGCAATAAAAGAATTATAGACAAAACATCATGGGGCACAGAGAAATAAATACCTCTGTAGCATTTCAATATTCTCAAGTTCATATAAGTGAGAACTGTGGGTATTTACATAATTCTGATAGTCAGTATTGGGCTAGTACAAGGTTATTCATATAAGGTAGGTGACCAGCTAATCAATTAGTACAGTGTTATCCTTACCAAAGTATATAGTTTTCACATATATATTTAAAATTTAGTATGAACCAAGTGTTATTGGGACTGTAATTGTGTTGCTCATTTGATCAAATCTGACCGCATAACTTTTAAAACTTTTTACTACTGGTATTTTTGAATGGTTAGCATAGATAAAAATGAAAAGTATGAGAAGCAGACTGGTTAGAGTGGAATGGTTCCTTTGAGACATCAGTCTCATCCAACTCAGATCACATGGGTTAAAATGTTATTGAATGGATTTCCACATTGAAAAAATGGACCATTTCAACAGCAAGAGAAGATATTGTAGGTAAAAATCAAAGGTGAAAATCTATAATAGATGACCATTCTGTTTGTGGTATTTTCGCTTCTTGTGGAAATCAAGACGTTGAAAGCAAGGCTCAGTCACTGCCTCCATGACTTGTTCTCAACTATCAATGGGATAGAACTACGTACTGAAATCTGCTCTCCTATATATTGGATTGTGAATTTTGAACGTCAGAGATTTTCTCTAGTTTATTATCAACTGTTTTATTTTGTGGCTTTTTAATTTATAGGAGTTTTGAAATTCCCCTTGTTTGAACAATCTAAGTGGTCAGCTATCTTTGTATGGGCTGGTAACCCAAAGAAGTTTCAAAACCCTCACACTATGAATCTACCATTTATCATTTAAGTCATTAAAAATTAAAGAAGACACAGACAACTGGGATTAATATTCTACATTTTAGAATTGTTTAGCTCTGAACATAATAATAGAAATAATTCCCAAAGTATATTTTCTTCTCTGGTTAGCACAAAATCTACCAGATGCTTACAAAGTCCTTTTCTTTTTCCTTCCTGATTATCTTGGCATTAATGTGGCAATCAGCTTATGTCTTTTATTCTGCTCTTCCCAACTCATAAAATCTTGGCCACATGTAGTTTTTAACATTAAATTCTTGATTCATTCCTCCCACCCAATTATATGACACAGCTATATAATTCTGAGGTTTTATAAAAGTATAAAAACTCTTGAAATATGTGGCTTTAAAAATGAATACATCACAATATTCATAACATATTCATCATTTTCACAATTTAGGGTACATATTTGTTATTTATACAATATATGAATATTATTCATAGTACAAATTATTTCTAATTATTTATAATACATATTTGCTAAGTTCTGTTTAAAAAGTCAAGTAATTTTGTGTTATCATATCTGGGGAAAATCATATGTGGTCAAAATGTATCATAAAAAACACGTCTTTACTGAATTCAACTTACTGGTTTTTTATTGAGATATAATTGACATAAGATTATACTAGTTTGAGACGTACAACATAATGATATGACATTTATATATACTGAGAAATGCTCACCACAGTAAGTCTACTTAACACCCATCAGCACATAGAGTTACAATTTTTTTCTTCTTGTGATAAAATGCATACTGACTTGTTAGAGGGATATGATGTTCATCATCTTCTTCATTTTAAAGGTGAAGACACTGAAACTCTGATTAGTCATTTCACACTGGGTGACAGAGCTGTCATTGGCGGCCCAGCAATAGAGCCATATTCTCAGCTTTCCTCTTATGCCACATGTCATCTGACCTGACGAATTAAATGAGAGTCCAATCCATGGTTCTCAAGAATTGGTCAAAAATAGAGATAGTGATAATATAAAGATCTCAGGCAGTTTTATAACTGTTATAAAACTGATGAAGTCTTCCATCAGTCTAATTGTTGTTTTACAAGTAATCTCTTGTTTCTTTCTGGGTGCTTTTAGGACTTCTTTATTTATCTTTATGTATTTGTAGTTCAGCAGAAGCAGAGAGAGGAAGCAGTGGCATCAACAATGTCACTGATTTTCAGAGAAGTTTTTTTTTTCTTGAAACTATTTAGCATATAATAACTATCAATTTAATTCAGAGAGGAGGGTCTTTGAAAAGGTCAGTGTTGCTCCTTAAAAGAAATCATGCAGGAATGGAATCAACATTCACATTTTGCTGGGGTTTTTAAAAATTTATTTATTTTATTTATTTATTTTTGACTGCGTTGGATCTTCGTTGCTGCGTGCGGGTTTTCTCTAGTTGCGGCGAGCAGGGGCTACTCTTCGTTGTGGTGCGTTGGCTTCTCATTGCGGTGGCTTCTCTTGTTGCGGAGCACGGGCTCTAGGCGCGCGGGCTTCAGTAGTTGCGGCTCGCGGGCTCTAGAGCACAGGCTCAGCAGTTGTGGCGCACCAGCTTAGTTGCTCCGCGGCATGTGGGATCTTCCCAGATAAGGGCTCGAACCCGTGTCCCCTGCATTGGCAGGCAGATTCTTAACCACTGAGCCACCAGGGAAGCCCCATTTTGATGCTTTTAAATTAGTTAAATTTTTAAACTAGTTATTAAATAGTTTGACCATCATATCAGCATTAAAGGCTAACAACTATCTTACTGTTTCTTGTTATTATTTTCTAGTATTGACCAGTTTTAAAGACTCTTCAAATTAATCAGTGTTATTTGCCTTATTGAATTTTGGAATCCATTCTTGGCAGTATATATGTATATACACATACACACCATATGTATGCATACATATGTGTGTATATGTATATGTATGTATATATATATGTGTGTGTGTGTGTGTATATATATATATATATATATATATATATGTATATATATATATATATATATAGTTTCTTACATCTTACTGATTTCTGGGTTCAAACGTCTTTCTTCCTGAAGTATATATTTGGAAAGCTTTTCATGAAATCATATAATTCGATTTTTCTTTTTAAATCTCTGCTTCATTCCTCAAAATTGTATGTAGTTCACTGTCACTTTTCAACGATAGTTTAGTTACCTTCTCCCACAACATGGAAATAGCACCCCATGTTTTTCTGTTCTCTCCTGTTGCTATCAAGACTTTCATTAATCTAATTGTTGTTTTGTAGGTAGTCTCATTTCTTTCTGGGTGCTTTTTAGCCTTATTTACTTGTCTGTAGTGTTCTACAGTTTTACTATCATGTGATCAGCTATAGTTTTTTATTCTGCTCAAAATTTGGAGCATTTTTAGATTTTAATATCTTTTAAGATTTTAAGATCTTTCCTCAGTTCTGAAAATATTTTCAAATACTGCTTCTCTTCCATTGTTTCTATTCTTTTTCTCTGAAACTTCTTTTATAGATAAGTTACAGATTGTCTTTCTATATTTTATGTTTCTTTTCCCATCTCCTTAAATCTCTGTGCTGATTTGGGGTGATTTTTCAATTGCTCCTCAACTATTATTTTTTAATTTCTATATGTTCTCCAAGTTTCTTATCTGTCTCTTTGTTTTATTTTCACGCTGCTTTATTACTTACTTAGGGGATCCTTACCTTGTATTTCTCCAATCATTTTTAAGGTAATTATGTTTTAATCTCCTTGAGATTGAAGTTTCAACATCTCAAGCTTTTGGGGAACACATTTCTCTTTGCAGTAACTACTACCTTTGTTTACAATGGGTTGTTTCCTCTCTTATTTGCAATATTTTTAAATGATCCCATCTTATGTCTGACATAGGTTCTTGCTTCCATTGTAGAATTCCTATGCAGCATGAGTTGTTGAAGTTTCTTTCCAAATAGTTTTTTTTCCCTTTGTTTTTGTCAGAGGCTGTAGCCCTTGACAAATTTATGTTCATTTCTCAGTTTGAGCTTTCCTATATTGTGCAATTAGTGTAAATTCTGGCCTCAAATAGATTAAGAGTTTTGTTTTTCATAGGAGAGAAATATTCTCACCTAGGGCTAGAGGGAGGCATATTTACCGTCATCTCTCTGAATAAGAAGATAGAGTGTATTAGCCCTCTCTCACTAGGGTTGTGGCCTATAATTCTTAGCTATGTGATGCCATTCTTTAGCTACCCACTCTTCTCCTGGTGGCCTAATGATCCTCCAGGCCCACCAGGGCCGTCATTTTCTGCTCCTACTAGGTGGTTCAGTTTCCTCTTCATTTCTGGACCCTACACATTTGCTTTCTTTTAGTGTGAGCTTGAACTATTATTGAAAATCATATATTTGCTTTTTCCAGAATCCTTTGTTATTTATATGGGGAAAGATTCTGGCTATCCTGGTCTACCGTTTTGCCAGAATCAGGCAAATTTATTTTTACTCCGTTATTTTAAAGCAGGTTTTCTTCTATACTTGGGTAGACGCCATCATCCCTAATCACAGAATAATTTGCAATGAGGCTTATTTCTGCACATGGGCCTGAAACTCTCTTTACATAAAAAAACACACACAATAATATACACATGCAAAAGAGAGTCAGATGGTGAGATGAGATACAATTTAGCATATTTATAACTTGCTCCATACTAATGGGGACAAAATTTGTTAGGAAGACCTGTTGTGAATGCCAAGAGAAGCTGGTCCAGGAATGCCAAGAGAACGCCTGCAAGGAGGATATTGTACTCAGAGGTTGGATTGAGGTAAATGCATTGATAGGATACAGTGCTTTCAAAACAGGAAGTATATTAGAATCACTGAAGGAGCCTTTTAAAAATAATCATAAGCCTAAAACTGCTTTCATGTGTTTAGCTGGGCCTAGGAATCTGTACTGTGGTAAGCACTCCAGGTGATTCTATGCAGGTAGCTTATGGTATATGGAGATGCTTTGGGAACCATTGGGAAAAGGCAAAGTAAGAAACTGGGGTAAGGAAACTGGTTTATAGAGTGCTTTGAAGCTTCCAATAAGGAATCTATGCTTTACCTGGATGAATGACAGGGAGACCCAATTCCCAAAAGCCAATGAAAAGCCCCAAAAGACAATGTGATGTGAAAACAATAGAATGTAAGATATATTTATCAATGGCACCAACTAAATAACTGTTCAATCTCCTTTGATATGTATGGTGAAGTATGAATTAGATCAGGGGTCAGCAAACTCCACCCCAAGGGCCAAATGTTGCATGTGGCTTGTTCTTGTAGGGCCAGTGAACTAAGGATGATTTTAAAGAATTATGGGTGGGGTGGGATTGGGGGAGAGTATGTGACAAAGATTATATGTGGCTCCCAAATCCTTAAATATTTACTGTCTGACCTTTTACAGAGTAAGTTTGCCAAGTCTCTGAATTTAGACAGACTCAAGGGTTTTCCAGTATTTGTGGCAAGTTAGCAAGGCTTCGGCTACAGTGTGACGAGGGGAATAAATGAAAAGGAGCCGCAGCAGAATGAGGCAAAAACAAGCAGGACTGGAGTAGGAGCTGTGTCCAAACAGCTATCAAAACTAGATTATTAGAGCACTAGTGACCGAAGGATCGTCCATGAGATGACGCAGTGACCTTTTTAAAAATGCAAATTTAATCTTGTTTAAATTGAAATCCTTCATTAATTTCCAATCCCCCTCAAGATAGAATCAAAACACAGTATCGTACACTAAGCTCTTCATGACATAGTCCAAACTCACATTCTTCAATGTGTCAAAATGGATCCACCGTAGTCCATGCTCACGGAACTTTTTAAAATCCTGCGCACATGCAAAATACTTCCACTTTGTTATTTATTTATTTATTTATTTATTTATTTTCAAAATAAAGTACATAGTTTAAAAATGCAATTGTACCTGTATTATAATAAATATCAACTCTTCCATACTCTACTTCTGATATCCCCCCAAAAAGCTCTTTTTAATGTTTCCATCTTTTCCTGACTTCACCTCCATAATTCTAAATAATTTCCTCATAATCTTATTTCCTAGTTTTCTATATTAAATATCATCCACTTAATTCTTATTGTTGAGATCAAGATTTAGCACTTCTATACTACCCATCCCCCATCACATGATCCCTTCCCTTCTCTCCCAATATTATTTCACCATTTTGATATTCAATGTCTTCCTAGAACTGCTATTTTTCTGATGTTTGACATCTTGGATTGAATCTATGATTAGATTAGTAAAGTGTCAACTGAAGGAATGAATTAGTATCCGTAGGAGTCAGAACGAGAAAATGAAGGGGAAGACTAGTTCTATGTGCTAATAGACAGGAATCTATTACTGAACTAAGCAGGATGATAATCAATCATCCAATTAAATAACCAGTACAGTGTATCTGGCTTATTTCTAAGCTTCCTAGCACAAGGATCACTCTTTAAACTTAAGGGTGACTATTTTGAGGTGATCTGGAACAGCAACTGGGGAGGCCACCACCTTGATCTAATATTTACTCTGAATAACTTATACAATTGAGAAATTTTATTAGCCCTGGACATTCAAGGTCTTTTTGTTTTAAGTTTTATTGGGGTATAGTTGATTCACAATGTTGTGTTAGTTTCAGGTGTGCAGCAAAGTGAAGTCAGACAAAGAAAGACAAATATCATATGATATCGCTTATATGTGGAATCAAGGTCTTTTTAAGTTCCTTTTTTTTTTACCTTTTTGGGGATAAAAGTAATCTTTTTCAAAATATGCAAGGCCCTTATTTTCTGGAACTTTTCCATTGCCTTTCTGTTCTGATTTCAAAGCAGCTAATTTTTTACCAAGCTCATTTCCTCTTTCTTTCAATACCTTGCCAAAAGCAGCTAGCAAAAAGCATTATACACTATTAATGGCACTGTTTTCCAAATTTTCCCTCTAAGCTACAGAGCAGGGACATTATTTACATTCCAAGTTATAGCAGGTAAGGGTTTTATTAAATGTTTTGCAGCAACATAAGATGAATAAGTATCCAGCCATCTGTTCTGATACATCTTTTTACTTACCACCTCCATGTGACTAATACCATATATTTATCTGATATGTTGGCTATAACAAATGCTATGTATTGTACTTTTTTCCCAATAGCAGTGTCCCAATTCAACATAGCGATTACTATATAGGTAATAATGGGACATAGGAGGGTAACATTTGCATTTTGAAGTATCAGTGGTTTATCTCAGTAAAGGATTATATCTGCCTCACATTACAGGTTAAAGCAGTTTGAACAGATCATCAAGCCAGATCTCCTCCAACATATGACTCAGGAATCTGGGATCCTACCATCACGTGTTTCTAAAATACTGAAATCCTTTGCATCAAGCTGCATTAATAAGAAAGAAAGAATGTGTGGAAAGTCTCTTAAGAGTCTTTAGAGACCAAACATAGATTTAACATACAGAAATTACATACACATCCTATTGGCCAGAACTAGTCAAATAGCCTCCCTTGATTAAAAGGGGCCTTGGGTATGTGACTTAAATATATGTATAGAAGCAAAATAAAAACATTTTGGTGAACTCATTACATGGTGCTGCTACAATATACACAGTGTAGATTACACAGTCAATAAATTGTAGTTGGATGAAATAAAATGGACTCTTGAAGTCTGCAATATAAAAAATATTTTTAAATCCATACTTTAAGGATTAAAAAATGGTTTATAGATCTTTACATATTTCTGAAACCTGCAGCTGGTTGAGAGAGACTAATTTCTTAAGCATACCATTATTTGACAATTTAATTGCCTTTCCAACTTTTAATAAATTTTTATCTTTTACCTAATATCATTTTTACAAACTAAGAAATACTAGCACACCTGACAAGTTGAGAACAACAGAGACATAAATAGCTGTTGATACAGGGTTATTTTAATACATGTCCTGAGCTTTAGATATTTGTATAATATACACTTTAAAAAAAAACAGGAGAAAAAAACCCCAAAGTTGGCAATCTGAAAAGACAGGTAAAACTGACAAATCTTTAATCTGATTAATGAGGAGGGGAAGAAGGTGACTCAAATAAATGATAGGAATAAAAAAGGAGCACATAAATAGATGTAATATTATGATAATACAAGTTAATTAACACTTTTATTCCAAAGTATTGAAAATTGAGAATATTAGAAAATACCCAGAAAAAAATAGAATTACTAAAAATGATTCAAGTAATGGAATACCCAAATACTGCTAGATCCACTAAAGAAATTAAAGCAGTAGCAGAAGATCTGCCCACAAAGAACTCTCCATACACCAGTCAGTCAGAAGAATAGTTAGAAACACAGACAAAAAATGTTTCCCAATTTATTTTTGGAGGCTTTTATAACCTTGTTAACAAAGTCTGACAACAAAATTATGAAAAAAGGAAATATGCACGTCAATGTCACATATAAATATACTTAAAATTATAGCATATTATCAAACATAATTCAGAAATATTTAAAAATTATAATATATCATGATCAAGAAGTGGTTTGCTACAGAAGTGTAACATTTAACATCAGAAAATGAATTAATAGCTTTTATTTCACTCTCATATTAGGGAAAAAGTGAAATTAACCATTTCAATAGATGAAAGACATCAATTTATGATGAAAATTTTAAAAATGGATAACAGAAGAGAATTTCCTGTTATTTACAAGAAACTCTGCAAGAAGTATCATATCCGTGAAACACTGAACTCTTTCCCTTTGAGATTACACTGATAAAATCTTGAAATCTTTCTTTTTGAGATCCAGAATAAAAAAAGAATGGCCCCATCTTTTTAAACAGTTTTGAGTGATGTCATTCAGGAAAAAAGGGAAATACCAAGAAATTTGATGCAAAAAGATTGCAAAGGATGGAAATAGTCACTAATTGCTGATGATATCATTGTATGAACAGAAAATCTCAAAAAGCCTACCTTAAATTATTAGAATTAATAAAAGGGTTAGATAGATAGCCATATACAAAATTAACATATACAAATCAATTATATTTTTAAATATCACTGAAATTCTGTTATAAAGTAAAATAAAAAGATTCAATTTACAGTAACACCAAAAATGAACTACACAGAAACAAATCTAATAGAAGATGTGTAAGAGCTTACTTACTTAATTAATTAAGCTTACTTACTTAACTCCTACACCAGAGCTTACTTCATAAAAGCAAATAGACATCGTGATCTAAATTCAATATCAGTTCCCAGACTTGCCACAAGGCTTGCATTACTACTATTATTATCACTCCTTTGGATTAGAAAAAAAAATCTTCTAAGCTCCTATTAAAGGCAATAATTTTACCCTGAAAGAAGCATTTTGATTGGATATCATCATAATACATTAGCAAAGCACAGAGAGCAGGTCCCCAGTAGACAGGTTGAAGAACTTCTGCATTTTGGATAACGATGAAGTAGAGGAGGGAAGGCCCAGGTGTGGGATCCTGCTGTAGCTCCATAATGGCCCTCCAACAGACTTCTTTCTTGCTCTCTAGACAATACCCTACTTGGGTCTTTATAGCTCCTACCTGATACTTATATCAAGATACTATATCACTTATATCACCTACATCCAAAACCACCCCTTCAATCTACCCTACATACATATGCTATCACCCTGCTCTGAAGATTCTGTAAAATAGAATAGATAAAATTCGAAGGCTTCCACAGCATGGCCTGCACTTATCTTTATAATGTTATTGCACTTTTCACAAATAATTCACTATTGCCAAATATGTCTACTGTTCCTTGAATATACATACATCAATACCCATTTCTACCTCTACCCTTCAAAACAGTTTTCTTGCCAAGGTAGCTTGGACCCTCCTTCTTTCTAAAGCTATCTTTCTAGCTCTGCAAGAAGACCTTATCTTATTTCCTTAGTTTTCATAGATCAACACTTCCTTGAAATTCTATGGCACTTATAGGCTATCCTCTTCATTCATCACAGAGCTAACCACAGGTTTGCTTTCTGAAATGTAGATTGCTCTTCTTATTGTAAACATCTCATCTTTCCAACTACATCCTAAATCCCTCAGGAATAGGGACTCTATACTTACCTTCTTGACATTCTCAATCCATAGCACATAGCCAGACTCATAAATGGTTCTCAGTAGAAATTTATAGATAATTATGATGGCTACTTTATGTTTTGGTTCAAATGATCTAAATTATATGTAGATAAAAAGCCTACTGGTATTTGATTATTTGTACATAATAGAGATATATAGGGGGATATTGAATAGTTTAGAAGCCATGAGATTTAGGGTGGGAGGGTCACCAAGATAAAAGTCAACTTTTAAAATGCAGGTCAAGGCTCTGAACTGTGCCCATATCAAGTGTCAGCACAAGGATATAACAAATAGCAACTCACATTCTTCCAAATATTGTCATATTTGCTTAAAAAACACTTAAAACTCATGAGGTTTTAGGCAACTTCTAGATAATATTCTTGGGCATAGAGCCAAACACCTTCCACTTTGCTTCAAAAATTCAAAGCTCTGATATATCATGCTAACTCTAGTTTTTATATCACCAAAAATTATCACACAGTTCAGGATATATAATACCTTCCTGAGGAGATCCTATTTTTCTGGGTACACAGAAATGATTCTTACATCAGCTGAGAACAGGTATGAAGTCAGTTTTCAAGAGCTGGCTCAAATATTTCTTTCTCTGGAATATCGTCTCCAAACCATTTTAGAATTAGTTGTTCCTTCCATTGTGTTCCCAAAACACAAGCTACCTTTCTCTTTTATAACACTTACCTCTGTTTTACTTTATAGTTTGTTTACATTTCCATAATTTTCACTAGCCCAACAATATCTTAAGGGTACTTCCCTTTTTGGTTTTCTTTTATATTTGTTTTCTTTTTAATGCTGGGAAATTTGCACATTAAGAGTGTTCCATAAATGTTTGTTAAATGTGTATTTTAAAAACATATGGGGGACTTCCCTGGTGGTCCAGTGGTAAGGAATCTGCCTTCCAGTGCAGGGGACGCGGGTTCGATCCCTGGATGGGGAACTCAGATCCCACATACCGCGGGGCAACTAAGCTCGCACGCCACAACTACTGAGCTTGCCCGCGTCAACTAGAGAACCCATGCACTACAACTAGAGAAGAGGAAGCCCACACACCACAACTAGGGAGAAGCCCATGAGCCACAATGAAGAGCCCGCACCACAGTGAAAGATCTCACATGCCTCAGTGAAGATTCCACGTGCCGTAACTAAGACCTGACACAGACAAAAAATAAAAAATAAAAATAAATAAAATAATAAATAAAATAAGCTTAAAAGAACATATGGAAGTTTGAAACTTCTATCACCTGATTCTGGAGATTAATTCCCTCAGAGGCACCTGTCAAGCTTGAAGCAAACAGAAGTCCATAGAGCTGATAAAGGAAGTGATCAGGAACAATAGTAAGACTGAAGCAAACTCCTTAAAGATGGAATCACACTTTGTTCGACTTTATAACTCTCATTGTGGCTAAAAGAGTTCTTGGTACATTTTACATGTTCAATGAAGATTTACTAAATGGATTTTAAATCCTACACCGACTGTGATAATTTCAGAGGTAAAGAAGAATTAGCATCAAATAGCAGGTACTCCCTTGCCATTGAAGACATGCTAAAAAGTAGAGCTTATATTTCTATCATTTATTCCAGCTGTCTTGAATTTCTGATACTCTTGTCCCTTCCCAATTGCTGAAACTATTAGAATGAACAACCCATAAAAGTTTTTGAGGACTCACTCAACTCCGGAACCTTTTTCTGGTAACAATACCACAGGTTGTACTCAAACCCATGATTTCTATGAAGGCATATAAAGTTATATGTTGTAATACAATATGATGAACATATTACAAAATATGTGGAATCCAGATTTCAACGAAATTGTGGATGTTTAAAGTACCATCTCATTTATAACATCTATGTGTTGATGAATGTGGACAGTAATAATTGACACAACCTCTTAATGGGAACATCAGCATCTATTTCCATTATGGGGGAACTTTTTCAGATTTACTAATTACATATCTGTGGTATCAGTTTACTCTCCAATAGCAAAAATGGCATTCTATGTAACAGAATCATGAATAATTGCAAAGCTCCTTGTACTTAACTGAACCAGATGGCTTAACTATAGAGAGATTCGAATGAATGGTATTATATTTCTCAGACATCTGGAAAACTTCTAAAAACATATGGAACTCAAGACTAGCACTCCCAGTATTTTTTAATGGCAAAGTCATTAACATTTGCAAAAGTAAAATTCTGATATGGCAGCATTTTCCCACATCCATTGCTGTTCAGATTCCTACAGTTTTCCTAATATCAACTTAAGCAAAACATTTATGTACATGAAGTGACTAGCAATCTATAGATGGCCTGAATTTTTGTGACACAGGAAGAACTGTGAGAATTGAAAAGGAAAGATGAGCAAAAGAGAGAAAAGTATAATTTAACCTTGTTAGGAAAATAAACAATGTTCCTGAGTAGCTGAGTGGTTTTTTTTTTTTTAAACTGGACAGTGTTTTCTCCTCCAATTCTCAGCAACTGACAATTTAACTCATATTTGATTTATTATTTCCATATTTAGTGTTTAAGAAAGTGGTTTGGGATATACGCAGATCTGATACTGCCTTCCTCTGGTGCCACCCGGTTTATCTGTTTTTTTTTTTTTGAGTCCCAGAATTCACTTATTTAGGAACAGTGAAAGGATCATGTCTCCAATATTCTTATGGATTACTAAACAAATTTGTTATAAGTAAATTTATTTAAAGTTATATAAGAAGATTTTTTCAACTAACTCTTGTAAGAATTAAGTAAGTTTAAAAATAATCTGTGAGGTTAGGTGACAATCAGGATTCAATTAAGATAGGATTTTAACAATTATCCAATCACTACATACTATATGACTAAATAAATGGATAAACAGAACTTTAACATTTTCAATCCATTTCAAATGATGAAGGTTGAGAAAGAAGGAAGGAAAGGAAGAAAGACATGGAGGGAAAGAGAAGAAGGGAGGAAAAGAGGGAGAATAGGGATCAGGGGAAGGTAGGTGTTAGAAAGGGGAAAAGTCAAATAGGACTTTAGGAAAATCATTTAGGTATAAATTCTATTCCTTAATAGGACATCAAGAAATATAGTTAATTTTTGTGTGTTGCCTTGGGTCCAATAACTACTTAATTCACTTAATAATGCTAATAATTTACTTGTAAATTCTTTTGGATATTCTAAATATACAATCACAAATCTTCCTAAATGTGTGTTTATGATTTATGGTATATTTTCAAATATGGTTTCTACCCAGTTTTTCTTTCTTCCTCTTCTGGACTCATTGCTCATATGTCAAAACTTTTCACCATGACCTTATGTCTTTTACGTTCTTTTATATATTTTGTTTTTCTCTCTTGGCATCATCTTGATACTTTTTTACTGACCTACCTTCCAGATCACTGATTCTCTCTTCTGCTGTTTTTAACCTTCCATTACAACTTTTGAATTCTTAACTTTGGTTATTAATTTTTTTTTTACTTTTACTATTTTACTGTTTGTGTGTGTGTATGAATTTTGGGTCTGTACTAAAATCCTCCATAATTTTCTCTATGATCTTGTACATATTAATCAAAATTATTTTAATGTCTCTGTATGGCAACCCAAAATATCAATCACTAGTTGGTCAGCTTCTTATAAATAAAATACTTTTTTTTCTCTTCATTTTCAGTGAGCCTACGTGTGTGTTTGTTTTGCTTTAATCATGCTATGTAATTTTGGATAAGAAGATGAACATTTTGTGTACTTTATGAGATTCTGGATGATGTTATCTACTTCCAAAGAACTTAAAATCTTCTCTTGATAGGCAGATAAACAATGAATCACCTTGATATTTTCAAGCATCAGTTTGAGCTTTATAATAGCTGTTATACATCAGGTTTATAGTTACCTATAGGCTGTCGTACTCACTTGTAGACCATGGTACTTACTTTAAGACTCCTCTGGGGTCTAAGGTCAAAGTTGGACCACACAGCTGCTAATATTTTGGTCTGACTCTTTAGCCTTCCAGCTGTTTTTCTTTGCTGGGTTTCCTAGGGTTTTTCTCCATGCATGCACAGCTGAGGATCAGCAGTTTACTTACAAACAATTTGTATACAGATTTTGGGGTTCATTTCTCTGCAATCCCCTTCTCTCCAGAATTCTGTTGCTTTAATTTCAATCAATCTGGAAGCCTCAAAATCCAATCTCTTCCTTCTCAGCTAAGTAGGGTTGCTGATTGCTGCTTGGTGTTTCTTCCCCCAGTGGGTAAACAAGAAATTTTCCTAAGGAGAAAAAGCTAAGACAGATGTGGAAATGACATGGTACACTGTCCTTCACTCAAGGACTCTAATCGCTTCAGATCCTACTTTTTCTTGCTTTCCATTGCCCTTAAACCGTTGTGGGGTTTTGTTTGTTTGTTTGCATATTTGTTTATTTATTTATTTTTGGCTGCGTTGGGTTTTCGTTGCTGTGCATGGGCTTTCTCTAGTTGCAGCGAGAGGGGGCTACTCTTCGTTGTGGTGTGCTGGCTTCTCATTGCAGTGGATTCTCTTGTGGTGGAGCATGGGCTCTATATGCACAGGCTTCAGCAGTTGTGGCATGCCGGCTCAGTAGTTGTGGCTTGCAGGCTTAGTTGCTCAGCGACATGTGGGTTCTTCCCGGACCAGGGCTCGAACCTGTATGTCCAGCATTGGCAGGCAGATTCTTAACCACTGTGTCACCAGGGAGGTCCTAAACCATTATTTTTAAAAATATATTTTGTCCAGCTTTGATAATTTTTTCAGCAGTAAGGATAGTACAATTTGAGTTTCTCTCATTACCAAAAGAAGAATACCCTTCTTGCTTAAAATTTTTATTTTTTTTACTGAAATATACCATAATTGTTACAGATTAAACAACTTGACAAGTACTTAGGAAGAGTCAGAGTGTACAATCACATTCATAGTTACAAAAGCCCATTTTCTTGTATTATATCTTACCTGACAAGATGTATCTCTGCTATGAGTAGAGCCAAAGTTTTTGCTCAATATTTGTATTTTTGTGACAAGGCAGGCATATCCTGTTGATGAATCTGGACACTACATCCTCAGAAATCAATGAGATGTCAGAGAAGAAATTGATAATATAAAGATGTGGAGTACAGGTCTAAACTATTGATGGGTCAAGGTCCCAAGAGACATAGAATGGAATAGGTTAAGGAAAACTAAAACAAGAAGAGAGTTAGCCTAGCCAAAGAGGAGTGAAATTTCTTCCTCAAGATTAGAAATAAAGGAAGAGAAGGTGCATTAAAGATGGAGGATTAGTTATAGGGAAACTGAAGAAGTTATTATCAGGACTCTGTGGAGTCGTGTACTGAGAGAAAATGAGGTCACAGATAGAACTGAGGGTGCAGAACAGTGGGTGAGATTTGGAATAACTTCAGTAAAGTAAAGGACAAATCATAAGATTTGATCTTAAGGACTATTGAAGTTCATTAAGAGTTTACCTTAGGTTTGATAACATGGGTTGAATCTCACGGGCAAGGTACTCCATTGACTTCAGGATTTGGTTTCTATCTAAGAAAGCATAGCAGGCAAAGCAGAGGACAGATAATCCAGGTGTTGTATGTTATAACATCAGGGAATAAGGAATTCTGAGATTTTAATAAATGCCAAACTGAACTATAATCATTGCTTACTAATATTAATTATATCATATGTACATTTGAAATCAATTGAAATTTCAGAAAATGCCAGCTGGGCAGAGAGCATGATAAAGCCAACCTAAGAAGTAAGAAGTCTTCAAGCAGGATTCTAGGTGTCTATGAGGAATTTTCCTTTAAGTATTTCCAGAGATTCAATACTTTTTCTTTATATGCCACAGATCTCTCTAACAGCATGAAATATTACAGGTATTACAGCCAAAAAAGTAAGTCCTCTGTAAAGTTTGAACATGTAACTGAGACAAATTCACACCAGAGGGAATTGCAATAAATCCACGAGAGCTCTCTTCCTCAAGATATTTGTCACATTTTGAATTCACATGAGTGGCTTAAAAGCTAACTTAAAATATCCAGAGGGCATAACTTTCATCGTGGGAGAGGCAGGAACCACTGATTTTTCTATGAATGTGTTCACTCAGTGAATTGAAAGAACACAACAATAAGGCTCATTAGAGCAAAACACTTAACACCAACAATAAAGGGAAAATCTTATTTATGGCCACAGAAAAAAAGACATTTTACCTTTAAAGAAGCAACAATGTCAAGTGTACAGATTTTCAAGTGTGCATGAAGCATAGACCAAGATAGAGCACAAGTTGGGCAATAAAGCAAGACCCAATAAATTTCAAACAACCGAAATTTTTGACCAGAATGGAATTAATATAGAAGTAAAGAATAGAAATACAACTAGAAAATCCCAAAATATTTGTAAGATAGAAAACACATTTCTAAATAATTAATGGGCCAACAGAGTAATCATAGTAGATATAAGAAAATATTTTAATTGTATAATAATAAAAATATAGCAAAGGAAATATTGTACAACATATCTAAAGGAGTACTCCAAAACAAATGGATATATTATAAACACAAAATATTGAAAACTAGTGATGTAAGCTTCCATTTTAAGAAGCACGGTAAAAGCATAGCAAATTCAACTCAAAGAAATCTAAAACAAGGAAATAGTATAGAGAATAGCAAAGCAAATTAATAAAAATAAGAACAAGCATACAATATAGGAAATAAATAAGAATAAGACATACTCAATATGAAAAAGTGGCAAAAGACTTGAACTGGAACTTCACAAAAGAAGATATCTAAATGGCCCATAAGCAAGAAGAGTTCCTCAACTTCTTTAGTCGAGTGAAATTCAATTACAACCACAATGTGATACAACTACACACTGATAAGAGTGACTAAAATTAAAAATGCAGACAATAGTACCTAATAATACTGTGGAGTACAGTACCGGAATTAGTTCAACAGCTTTGGAAATTTGTTTGACAGCATCTACTAAGGCTGAGTATGTACATGCCTATCATCCAGAAGATTCCACTCCAAAATAAGTACCAAGCAAAGATGCATATTTACATATCAAAGGCATGTACAAATGTCCATTACCACACTTATCATAGCCAAAACCCAGAAATAACCCCCAAATCCATCAATAGAAGACTCATAAATAAATTACGGCATATTCACACAATGGAATACTACAGAGCATTGAGAATGAATGAACACAGTTACATGGAACAGCATGAACATGTAGAAGGATGAACCTCAAAAACATAATATTGAACAGAGGAACCCAGCATAAGGGAGTACTTATTACATGATTGCATATATGCGTTGCAAAATCCAGCAAAACTAAACACTGTATATTTACATGATCATACATAGAAACTAAAATTTTAAAGAAAATTAAATGAAATATTACAAAATCCAAGACTGGTCAAGGAGAGAGACTCAGGGTGCTCAAAAGTACAAGTATTATGTCAATTATCAATCTTGGTGGTTGTTTTGGTAGCATTCTAATTGTCCTTTAAAGTGCTCAATTCTATTTACTCTTTCACAAGTATGGTATGTTTCACAGTTAGAAGCAATGTTAAGAAAGTGAACAATTTTCTACAAAAATAGTCATATTTTATACATTTTCAAAGTAAAAATCACATCTTACTTGTATATAAAAGAAAATTTTGAATGTCTTTTGAAGCTATTCCAAATTCTCTGATATCTTTATAAAAGGTCTTCTTACTACCAAAGTTACTATTTAAAGAAGGACTGTATTGAAGTTTTGACCAGAAAGAAATATTGATTTTCCATAGAATTTACCAGAGCTATCATCCCTGGAAAAGTAGATGGGACTCAGCAAGCTCCAACTTGCAAACTACAAGAAATTAGTATTTCCCGGTGAATAGAGTTTGAGGCATGAAATGATAAGAGGGAAGACTCAACAGATAAGAAAGAGGCTGATTATGGAGATCAAGAACCTCTTCTCAACTCAGGAATTAACACTGCGCCTGGCACGTGCTGTGAAGTCACTGAATCCTTTTAAACAGAAAACTGCCATGTTTGGATGCGCATTTTAGGTAAATTAAGCTGGCGGCAATGTGGAAGCCTAAATATGAAATGCTAAACAGCAGCAGATTTTCTCATTCTAAAAGAAGCTATAAAAACTAGAGTGATAATTTCTCCTTATATTTTTTTGAATCTCTGTGTAGTTTAACTTTCAAAGACTTACTAGTGCCAACAGAATAACATTCAAAAAAAAAAGATCCTTACCATCTCTAAGTCCTCCATTCTCTTTTCCAGGATCATTTATTTGCTGGTGCAGAGTTTCTCAAGCCTGAATCTAAGGACCTCAAGACTCCTTTTCTTGTCTAGGCAAAGTCCATTTTCTTATCTGTTGAAATCCTACTCATCTACCCTTCCTTCCATTGGGCATTTCCTTATTCTTCTGAGTCAATCACTTCTTCCCCTTTGGTCCCTCAGAACTGTTTCAGCCTCTATTGTGCACTTACTTTATCCTATCACATATTCCACTCAGTTGCTTGTGCACTCTTATCTCCTACAAAATTTCTACCTCACTATTTGCATCCCTGCATGACTCCTCAGTACTTTGTACATTATAAATATTCAGTAATGCTTTAATGAATAATCCTCTATATATTTGCTTTGGAAATGAGGGTTTTCTTCTCTCAAGGGAGTATTTTTAAAAATTAATTAAAACGTATTATATATATATAATACATATATATTTTTATATATAAAACATGTAAATATGTATATGTGTTTATATATAAAGTATAGTTAGTAAGTACATACTATATATAGTTAGTATATACTATATATACATATAGTGTATATATATATATATATATATATATATATATATATATATATATACACCAAGCACATATTAGACATTCTTCTAGATCACACATGCTCAAGGAAGGGAACATTGCCCCCAAGGAGACATATTTGGTCTGGAGGAGAGGGGAAACTTAAGCGCTATGTGATTTGTAAACCTCCAAAGGGTCATATACATTGTAGTATTAAAAGTTCATAGGGTGTGGATGACTAAGAAAAATATCTTTAAATACTCTACATGGAGTGCAACTTTTTAAAAGTTAAGAGACATTACACTAGACACATAGTAGAGAACAGACAGATAAAATACCTACTCCAACAGAGGTTATGTTGTAGAGAGGAAAGGCAGACCAACACATGACTATACGAGCAACATATGAGAGAGTGGAAAATGTCCTGAAAGGACAGAGTGAGGGTTTTGTGATAGATTAACAGAAAAGCTGCTTTAAATTGGAAGGTTTGATTGGTCTCTCTACTGATAGAACCTTCAAAATGAGTGGATTTCTAGATATCTAAATGATAAGATGCAACCATTCTAAACTGTAGGGGAAGAGAATTCAAGGCAGAGAGAACAGTTAGTGCAAAAGCCCTAGTTTAAAGACTGGCTTGTTATGTCTGAGGAACAGAAAACCTGTGTGGCTGTAGCTTATGAGGCAATAACTGGGACGAGATGTGAGCTCAGGAGAAGCTTCTTTTTAACATGGAGAGATAACCGCTTGTTTTCATACTAACGGGACTAATCCAACCTTACAGAATTAAAACTAGGAGGAAGATGGGAAAATTGCTGGATTGATGTCCTTGGATGCAATAGGGGACTAGACCTCAGTGCAAAAGGTGAGGATTGATTTTAAATAGAACCATGAATATTTTCACCTCCAGTATAGGAGGCAGGAAGGCAGAGAGTATATGTGCAAATGTTAATAGGTGGGTGTTCTCTTCTGAGTTTCTGGGTAAAGTAAGAAGCAAGATCATCAGCTTAGTGAAGACTGGGGAGATGGTGATGTATGACAGGTGGTTTTAAAATAGTTCTCTAGGAAAAGAAGAGAGTCAATGGATTAGGAAATGTGGAATAATTGTCTGGGACTTAAAGGACCCATTAGAAATTTATAGGGATGAATTTGAACTGAGAATGGTCATTCTGGTTGTGTGGTTATCTCCAGTCACATCCAGTTGCATGGTAGCAAATGCAAAATAAGCAGACATTTGCTTTTAACTAGGGTTGTGGTTTTGACAAGCAAGTCAGTGAAGAGAAAGAAGGACCAGAGAATTGAGCATTAATGCAATGGAATGATGATAATGATTGACTGTGGGATTTAAGTCAGCCAGGAAGGCAAAGAATATATCAAAGAAGTGAGAGGGAGTGAAAAGATAATAAGATCAGTGAATGGCCCTTTAGACTATGAAGCAGTTGCATTTATTTATGATGACAAGGTCCATGCAAGAATATTGCTGTGGGGTGAATGGTTGAGACGGTGTGAAAGAGGGCACAGCAATTGAAGGGGAGGAGTTCAAGGAATTTATTTCTAACATTAGTGTCTTTAATGCATCCTCTACATGTTTATTGAGGTCATTGAGAAGATGAGTCAGGTTGAACAGATTGAATGTGAGCCGTAAAAACAGTCACTCTAATACATATTCTGTTAAAGATGGAAACATCACTAGAAAGAGCAAATGTTAAAGATGGAAACATCATTAGAAAGAGCAAATGTTGGCTATTGTGGGAACGTTATGAATTCAGATAGAGTGGAGAGTGGGGAGGTGGGAGCAAGGTCAAAGGACAGGACTGACTTAACGACGTTCAACTGCCTGATTAGAGTGTGCACCAACATTGAAAGAAAGGAAAGCCCCATGAGTGCGAAACAAAGAGAACGTGGGTGAAATCACTGAACATTAAAACCAATTTTTAAAACACATTTAAACATAAGCAATTATTTTCAGCTATTCTGACTACTCTTCATATTTGATGTGCATTACTCAAGGAGATAGTTAAAAACAATTTTAAAAAGTCATATTATGAAGTATTGATTCCAACTGCAGTCAAATCTAATCTTATTTCTTATAAAATGTTTATAAATTTTCTATAAATTTATAACAAAAGTAAAGTTACATTATAGTTTATGGATCAATTGGTCTTAGTAACAATATATCCATACGTATATATATGTAATATGTGTATGTGTGTACATATATAAACATATATACCTTTCATTAAACACATAGGGAAATTTATCATAATGTTTTAAAAAATGCTATAGTTATTCATAATTTTAACACATAATAATTTTTTCCATTATTCTCAAAGGCAGAACAACATAATTTTACACACACACACACACACACACACACTGACTCATGCATGCTACGGAAGTAATATATGCCTTTTATCATGCCATTTGCTTTATCAATAACTAATAATTTTTAGATACACATTATATAATACTAAAAATTAAATAATAAGAAAAAACATATGAATTTATATTTTATAGCTTACAAAATGGGTAACAGAGCATATAAAACCTAGAAAATTTTAATCCCAACTGCTTTTGGTAAAGTCTCCTACAAAACGCTTATATTAACTTAGTTTTTTGAGTGTTTTTATAATACTTATTGAAATTGTATGAACATGTTTATTTGTGTTGGTAACTATAGTTACCTTTTTATTTCAGAAAAATGATTACTTTTTACCTGCTTAGATTATATTACAGATATTTTCTATAAATAAAATGAGGGTATGTCTGTAGGCTCTGAGGTTTTATTATAGATGTATTTAAAGTATGAGATAAAAGTAAATATTTTAATGACAAAGATGTATTGAAAATATCAACACTTTTATTTTTCATTCTTTCTCAGTGCATTGGATTATACTAGATGGATTTAAGTAAAAACATTACAAACGAGTAGTGATATATTTGGTAATTTATATCATTACGGTTCCAAAAAATAAAAAAGTAACTCTAATATTTAAGAAATAAAGTCATCTGGCAATCAAATGGTTTCAAAGTTTTACTTTCTACAAAAGTAAAAATCACCTAATCAAGTTGTCAGCTGATAAATTATAATAAGTACATATGAGGAGAGATCACCATGGGATTTTTACGTTTTAGCTCAGGAGAAGTTCAAGAAACTGGCTGAAGTGGTATTGCAAAACACCCTCTAACCCATCTCATTGTTTATATAATAAACTTACTTGATGTTTACATTTATGACAACAAAGAACAGAAATAAACTGCTGTTATTATTACCTTCTTCTAGCAATTGGTAATATGTATCCATGAATATGTAAATGAATGGAAAAGAAAGCCTCATTTATCTCATTAAAAAACATATATCTAATAAAACTTACTTTTACTTAATTTGTATTTATGAATATTTTTATATCTCTATTATTCCCACCAGTTGTTTACTACTTGTATGAACTGAAAATTTTCTCCTCTGCCTTATGATTGCAGAGAAATTTAGAAAAGCCATTTATATATATATATATATATATATATATATATATATATATATATATATATATATATATATATATATATATACATATATATATATACACACACATATATATATGGACATGTTTTGTTATGCAGTTACTTAACAAGTGATCAATAAAAGACTTTCCAGCATAAACTTATATTACATTGGAAAGCATTCTAACATTCTGTGATATAAATAAAATGGAAATCAGAGTTCCAGCAAGTACAAGAAACAGTTTAAATTTTCCAACTGCTAAAGAAGAAATTGTTTATGTACTCTAAGAATGGATGGTGGTTTATTTCAAATCACTCTGGTATTTAGCTATCATTGCATTCATTGAAAAGTTATATACAATAATTACTTTTTAAATAATAATACTTCCGATTTGATAGAAATTATATTTTTTGCAACTATTTAAACTTAAAATTATAATAAAACCTTTTAGATATTAACTTGAAAATCTGGGGGGAATACATATTGATCAAAATTATTTTAGTGGGTACATGAATATTTGAAGCTTATTGCTGTTAGGAAACCCACATCTGACCTCTGGCCATAGATCTGGTAATTGCATTCATATCACGTTTCCCTCTGTTAACTAACTTTGATACCTTGACAAGTGTGCCTTCCAGGTCAGTCCTCACTGTCCCTATTCATTGCCTCTTCAGTTCTCTTGAGTCTCAGATTTCAAGGATTCCTCTGACAGCTCTTCAACCTTGGAACCAGATGACTCCTCTGGTTTATGAAAAACCTTTTTATTCTGTCTTTATCGTTTCAGATAGAAAAGAGTCATTAGAAAATCTCTATAGGAGCAATAGACATATTTACCTGTCGTCTTTTCCTGTTTCACCTTTCAATTTTTTTTGTTTGTTTTTTTCCCACAGCGCAGAAAAAAGAAGAAAATTGATATACTAAATATTCACACACTGTGGCTTACCTTTAAGACTCTCAGTCTTTTGAAATCCTATCTTCTCTAATTATTGCCTGGTTGGTCACACTAAGACATAACTTATATTTTAAACGTTTTATCTCTATCTGGACTCAAGAAAAGCATTCATACAGCTACTGTGCCTATGATTGCATGGCCACAGATAATATACATGCAAACTTAAATCTTTCATCTGGAACTCATCTTGACTTAAAACCTGCAATCTGCCTGGAACAGACAACATGTTTTATCTCGACCTGATAAATTCAATTTGAGCTGCTCCTACTCTAATATTTGTTCACTTGGGTAAAATAGGCAGATATTTTGAAGTGTCACTATAGCATAGAGTGCTATTAGCCATTTTTCCCCTTTTTCCATGGTAATAAAAATTTTAGCTGTATTTATTATTATCCTGTTAAGATATTATAATTCTCAGTAGTGACATCAGCAAGAATAGCAAAGCAAGGAACATAAAATACCCTCTCCTCCATAAAATCAATGAAAACACTGTTTAAAATGGTCAAAATAAACTTTTTCAGAACTCTAGAAATTAACCAGAGGCATAGAACAATCCAGAGAGCATTGTCCCAAAAAAATAAAACCAAACCATCCAATTAAAAAATGAGCAGGATATCTGAATAGACATCTTTCCAGAAAAGACATTTCAGATGGACAACAGGTGCATGAAAAAAGTGCTCAATATCACTAATCACCAGAGAAATGAAAATCAAAACCACAGGGAGATATCACCACATCACCTGTTAGATTGGTCACTATCAAAGACAGGAAATAAATGTTGGCAAGGATGTGGAGAAAAGGGAACTTTTGCGCACTGTTGGTGAGAATAAAGATCGGTGTAGCCACTACGGAAAATGATATGGAGGTTCCTCAAAAATGGTATGGATGTTCCTTATGAAGATCTCCAATGAGTACTGACATTGGTAATCTAGTGTCTGTCCTACGTGATCTTGGTGGGAAATGATCCCAAGGGAGGAAAGTGAGATCTAAAGATTGATGATTCAAGTTATGACCCCAACCAAATATTTTATATACCACCCAGTTTTATTGCCAAGAAATACGGGGTGGTAAAAATCAGTTATAAATATTGAACAGTTTTAAATGTTTGAAATGTTTTTCTAAGTCATTACTTTCAAATTTCTAAACTATATATTTATTTCCTCTTAAAAGTACTTGTTTGAATATTCTAAGGCAACATGTGCATGCTTTCTTCCTCATGCCCTTTTTAAAAATTTATCCTCAGTAAGAGTTTGATATTGTCAGTGTGCAATAATGAACAAAAATAATAAATAATAAATCTGTATTATGTGTGCTCACAAAACTTATTCATAGATGCAGCAAACAATTTTCTGAAGATTAGCTCTCTGGGGAAACCATACCATCTCTCACATTTCTAAAGAGTGGGTATTTAGAGGTGTTCATGCTCAGTTTCACATGTCAGCTGTAAAAGCAAGTGAGAACCTTAACACTGTTGTCAAAGTAAAAAGTTAATAAATAAATCCCAAGGCACTCTAGAAAATAAAATTCATTTTCTTCAGGCTCCATCTACTTTGAGAGAAAGGAACATCAATAAAGGAAATAAGTCTTTTAGTTGAGAACAAAACTAAAAATCTTCAGGGCAGGGAAGGAGAGAATGGGAAAATAAATAGCCTTGGAATATGACCAGCTAAGAGGCAAACAGAAGAAAACAATATATTTGGTTAACAAAGCATCTCAGGATATAATTTCAGATAAATTTTTATCACTTATTTTTTGCATGCCCAACTTCATGGACTTAATTGCAGTGTGTAGTCTGGTGAATCCAAAATACCTTTTCCCAATCCAGCTCTCTCTAAAAGACTCCAAAGGGATATATCCAAGTGCTAACTGAATATTCTAATTGCAGATCTCACCTGGAATCTCAAATTCAGTATGTCAAAACTGGTATCCTTTACCTGATTCCTTCTCAAGTCTCTCTCCCAACAAATGTGCTTTTCATTTGTTTAGACTCTGATCATTTATTTCTTCTATTATGGTGACAGCCACTTCAATTGTCTCCTTGACTCTCAAAGTATTTCCCATAATCCAATGTGTCTTGACCTTTATTGGAAGCATAGAACTCTTTCTCAGATGAGAGTAAAGAACACGTTGTCTACAAAAAGGTACATATGCTCTTACACAGGACATTTTGCCTACAATTGTAAATTAATCATATATCCTTGAATCCCATTCTTAATCCTCCAAGCAGTTCTTGGACCATAGGTTAATAGTTCCTACACTAAGCTGTTCTCAAAACTTCTGCCAAAGTAATTACAAAGACATAAATCTGTAGTGATCCTATCCTATAGGATAAAATTCGAAACTTTGGCATAGCATGTACGATCTGTCATGATGTGAACACTCTCTGTTCTCCAGCCTCTGATTTGCACTCATTCCCTTTTCTCTTCTGAACCACATTATGCTCCTGGAAAGTAACTTCCCTGGTAATTCCACCGCTTTAGCCGAATTGTTCTCCCTGCTGGAAATGCCCTTTACTTTCATCACCTGGAACCCTTCTCATGTTTAAATGTGAGCTTAGGCATCACTTGTCTGGTTAAGTCTTAACAGATTTCCTTGTTCACCTCCACCCTCTGCCTGGATAAGCTGTCATTACTGTAAGCACCCTCTGTTCCAGAGTGGACCTGCAGATTTTCATATGAATCTATGAATGATTAACTGGAAGCTTCCTGTGTTCACTTAACTTTGGAAGGGGGTGGGGAATTGCTATAATGGAGAAAAGCATCCCTTTCTTTTTCCCTTCCCACAAGGAGAAAAGAAAAATTTCTGACCATTTCTAACCGCAAACGCTGCTTTCCCCGTAAAGCCAAAGGATGACTCACCGTGTTCCCTTCCTGCCTTCACCAATTTTCTAATAAAGAAGAGGAAAAAAAGGTGTAACAGGGATAGTTCTACTGACTCAAACTAAGTCCTTCAAGGGTTGTCTCCCTCAGTTCTTAGTAGCAGCCTTTAGCATGGGCGCTACCGACTGCCTTTTTGTATTCAGCTATCTTTGTCATTTGACCCCCGAAGTTTCCCTTCTTGGTTCCTGTGTCTCATTAAGTCCTTTGTTAATGTAGAGGTTTTTCCTTCTGCCTAAACCATGTCTCTCCATAAGGCTCATATCTAACTCATGAGGCTAACACACTAGGTCATCCCACTTCACTACTCTGTTCTTTCTTACAGACACCCATGCACAAATATTTCTTTTCTCCCTAGGTCAAAATCCAGAACCTCTCATGCATATGAACTTCTGTCAGATTTGTTCTGTTTTCCCCAAATTTTCCAAACATTCATGAACCAGCCATGGAATATACTAAACTGAAACCCAGATCCTTGCTATAGAGAGCTATTAGTGTATTTACAGAACGCAAAGTAATTATCTGTCTTACAGAGCATGAGCTCATTAAAACTGACAACTTCATGTATTCTCGACATCCTAAAGCGTACAACATATGATTGGCACATAGGGATTAGAATAATGGTTAAAAGCACAATGTTGGGAAATTTAAAAAGATAATGATTATAAAGCCTGCACCTTGTACATAGTGAACATTCAGTAATGTTTGCTTATTATTATAGTTGGCAATGATTAAATGTTTGCTGATTGTCAAGGATAAACATAAAAGAAAAGCCTTAAAATATTTTGCATCTCTTACAATTATTATATAACTTTAACAATATCCAAAGCATTTTTTTTTCTGGCTCTAGTTTTCAGATTTGTTATATTTTTTCAGACTCCAGGTGTCCATGTGTCTTAAACAAAGACATTTCTCAGTTGGCATTCTTGTAAAATGGAGAAGTCTCACTAAGAATTACAAAAAATGTAATAGCCTACTCCTTTTTACAGCTGGGCACAATTTCCTGAGGCTATACAGTGTGTACTGCACACCAACATTCTTAAAATTATGTCACTAAAATAGTAACAGCCTCAGGAAAGGGAAAAAATGGAAATTTATAATGCATCTAAGAAATAAAGTGAATTGGAGACTTTCAGAGCAATAATGACAAGGGTATGAGTGTTGTGGACCAACTTAGCAAATATTCACATATCTGATCCAGGGAACAACTTAGACACCTATGGGAATGCATAGCAGGACACATTTGGGTGGACTGATCAATGTTTTTGTAATTTTTATAATGTTGATGTAGACCAGAATTGTGATTTTTTGATCATTATTTTTTCTTTTGTAACATAACCTTTCCAAAAAGTTTTATCATATGCTCCACTATATGACAGGTAAGTGTGTAAGACTTCTACAGGTTCTTTTTGCTTATATTCCTGCATCCCAAGAATTCGTTCTGCACATATCTCCTAGAGTAAAACAGATTACCTTCTTTTTCTACTTAGAACTTCCCAATAGGTTTGCTATACAAATAGAATTAAAAGTAGACATCTTACTCTGTCCTGCAGAGCCCCATGAGATCTGTTCCCTGCCAATCTCTCTAATTTCATCTCATCCTATCTACCCACTCTCTGCAAGCTATGGGCACCTTCACTTACTTTCTCTGTCACGCCCAGCTCCAAAGTTTGCTCAGAATTTTGCACTGGTTCTTTGCCTGAAACACTCTTCTACCTCATTTGTGCACAGCTGAGTTATTCCTGTAAGTGCATTCTTCACTTAAATGTCACCTCCTCAGAGAAGCCTTTCATAACCACCAAAATCATGCAGTCACCCAGCCATATTCAATCACAAGAACTTATTTTACCTCTCCACGTGGTACTTACTGCTGGCATCTTCTCATGTTTTGGATGTGTTTGTATTATGTCTTCCTCCACTAGAATGTTTATTCTATGAGAATAGGAACCCTATCTCTTTTTTCCACTGGTCAACAACAGTATCTTGTACAGTGTGTCTTGTACAGAGTACTGGTGGAAGGAAGAAAGGAAGGGAGGGAGGGAGGGAGGGAGGGAGGGAGGGTGAGTGGGGCTCTTTATCTTTGTACATCTCACCCTCCTTGCTTGTATTTTCCCACCTCTAAATTCTGCTGGACAGATTCTCTCAAGCACTCTGAAGAATTTGATAAGCACACATATCTTTCAAATCCCTCCACATTCTCAGGAAGAGGCCCCCTAGCCCTCTACACAGAGAAATGCCAAGTTTACATGTTGAGAGGAATCGGTTCCCATATTAAGACACAGCTTCCCACAGTCATGTATGCCCATTCCTTCTCTTCTACATGAAAACATTTTCTGTTATGTAAACACGAGTTTTCAACCAATCAGACAAAGACTGCGATCGCTGTCACTAGTCTCGTCTTCACACATTAAGGATAATGAGAAATTGATTTGCTCCCGGCAGCTCAGTTTGTTCCTTTAGCTTTATTGAGAGAGCAGGATTTGGAAGGAAACCAGATGGCTGTGACTAGGCAGAGGGATGGCTCTGGAAAATAGAGTCAATGCAAATTGTGCAAGAAATACTGGATATTTGCAGATGACTTTGTTTTACTCCTGTCTCCAGTTACATAAATTTTCAAGCTATACATGAAAGATATAATAGTGGAGCTATTACCATATTTTTAAAAATTATCTTAAACATATAATGGCACTTTCTTCTGAAAAGAGTATAAGGCGCTTTAACTGATTATGATATGTTTATATTTTTCAGCACTCCTGTAATGTAGACATGGAACTAGAATCATGCAGACACACATTTTTAGTTCTTCTTAGCCTCCTTTTTAGCCCTATGACCTTGGGTAACTTATTGTCTCTTTACCTCATTTTATTCACCCATAAAATAAAGAGATCAATAGCTCTGCTTTATGGCTGCCGTAAGCTGTAAGTAAACCAAAATAAATATAGCCATAACCCAAGACTGGGCATAGAGCAGAGGCCCAGAAAATACAAAAGAATTCTTGGTGTTTAGATGAAGAAGTTGAACATAGAATGTTGAAGTCCCGATGTAATAATAAATTTTAAATTTCTTAATTTCTAGTTCAGGAGCACAGCTTTTTCATTTACCTCTTATCGGATCCCTTACAGCAATTTAGTCACCCTTCAACCTCCTTCCTTAAATAATATAACTCTAAACTAGAAAAAAATCAGTATAGACGATCTTAACAGAGTAGAAATAGAGACACAGACATAGAGAACAAACATATGGATACCGGGGGGTGGTGGTGGGATGAATTGGGAGATTTGGATTGACATATATACACTATTGATACTATGTATAAAATAGATAACTAATGAGAACCTACTGTATAGCACAGGGAACTCTACTCAATGCTCTGTGGTGACCTAAATGGGAAGGAAATCCAAAAAAAGGGGATATATGTATACGTATAGCTGATTCACTTTGCTGTACAGTAGAAACTAACACAACATTGTAAAGCAACTGTACTCCAATAAAAATTATTAAAAAAAGAATATACAGGACCCTGCACACTGTGATTACTTCTGTTCAATTAATGATGATGTTTTCACGAGTATACTTTCTATCAAAAGAAAATCTCTCCACATGCATCTCTGGCTCCATTATTTCATGCCCTCTCAAAATCCACGAAAAGCTACACATTTTTGTCTTTCTTCTTTAAATTCTTGCTCTTTAATTGATCCCTTCTGTCATCATTCAAACATGCTATCATAATTCCCTTCCTCAAACAAAATTCATGAGCCTATACCCACTTCGCTCTATTTTCATATCTTTCTACTCCCCTTCACAGGAGAACTTTTTTTTAAATTCTTTTTAAGATTTATTTATTTATTTATTTATTTTTGGCTGTGTTGGGTCTTGGTTTCTGTGCGAGGGCTTTCTCTAGTTGTGGCAAGCGGGGCCACTCTTCATTGTGGTGCGCGGGCCTCTCACTATCTCGGCTTCTTTTGTTGCAGAGCACAGGCTCCAGACGCGCAGGCTCAGTAGTTGTGGCTCACGGGCTTAGTTGCTCCGTGGCATGTGGGATCTTCCCAGACTAGGGCTCGAACCTGTGTCCCCTGCATTAGCAGGCAGATTCTCAACCACTGCACCACCAGGGAAGCCCATCACAAGAGAACTTTTTGAGTTGGCTGTGCAGTTACTGTTTTTTCTCCCTTTTCTCACATCTCACTTGCTCTTTAACCTGCTCTGATGAGTCCTGATCCCCCCGTTCCACTTGAACACCTCTTGTTAGCTTCACCAATGATCTTCATGCTACCATTCAGTGAACCATTTACAAATCTCTTCTTGAATTTGGGCAATATTTGACATATTTATCAATAATCTCTGGCCTTTATCTTGACTTCTGTGGCACCCAGCTTTAGTCATCCTCCCACCACCTCTCTGAATATCTCTGCTCAGTACCTTAAGGCAGCTGCTTCTCTCTGATCTCTAAATGTAAGAGGTTGCATTGCTTTGTTCTAAGTCCTCTTCTCTCCATCTTTGCTCTTGTCCTAATGGAACTTATCTATCTCCTCGATTGTAATACTATCCCTCTCGACTTCCAAATTTAGATCTGCCACACTTCCTCTTTTCTGAACTCTAAACACATGCAATTACTTGCCCATATGAGACCTTTACTTAAATGTCTTACAGGTATCTCAAACTTAACATCTTCAGAAGTAACCTATCTTTTCTTCTCCAAACCTGATTCTTCTATAGTCTTTTATTTTGGTAAATTGCACCCCCATCTATGCTCATTTGGGATTCTTACTCTTCCACAAACCTAACCATTACGCTAAAAGAGTGGGACTTCATAGTGTGATAGCAAACAAATAAACTCTCTCCTTTTTCCTTCAGGGCCTGGATCAAATCTGATATTCCTTCCAAGCCCTTTGGTTGAAGTCTCAGGTAGATGACATGACTATTCAGGCCACTTTCACTTAAAATTCCAATCAGTTAATCTCATAAGAGTCTCATTTTGGTAACTGTATACCTAGTCTAATGAGATAGTAACACTAGACATTTCATCAAAATGAAACTATCCCTTCTTTCTCCTCAGATCTTATTTTAGGTGAAAATTTGTATTGGGAAGAGGCATACGGTAAGCTTTGCTCTATTCTCCTTATGTGAAGCTCCTCTCCCCTCAATCCCATGCTGACTTCTGGGTCCTCTGAGTTTGGAGGTTAAAATGGTCTAGAGGTAAAGGGCAGAAAAGCTCTTACTTCACTGGTAGTCTCATCATATATCTTTAATGTTTTCTGAAATTTCAGGTATACAAAAAGCAGTGTTTTTCTTAATAGTATCTTCATATAAGACACTTTTTTCGTATGAGTATATTATAATAAATTCAAACATTTTGCAGTGTATGTAGGAAAAAAATTCTAAACATTACTACCCAGAAACAGCTATTGCTATCATTCCAAAAAGTTTCATTCCTATGCATGTACATAAAGAACAGAAAGCAGATTATAATGTTCATGTTTACCTTTTCAGCATCCATTACTCTCTTATTATTCCATTCTAAGGGTTGCCTGTGTTCAGATATCCACCCGACCTTTAGGCAAATCATATCTTTTATGAGCATAGTTTTTTCCACAGACCTCAGAACCTACTTGATATCCCAGAACATAACTTCATAACCCAGATAGTTCAAGGATTATTGGAAACATTGTCTACGTTGGTACTTAAAGATCCAAAGCATCATTAGAGTAGAGACAAATGAGGGCAATATAATAAATGGGGTCCTGAGGTTACTTGGTCTGAAGAACCACTCATCCAGTTAGAGTAACCCCTTCATTTGGGTCTTTGGCCTGTATTTTAAGAGCTGTCATAGTGGGGAAGGCCAAGAAGAAACCTCTGAAAATGAATCACTCTTCCCCCGTCCAGGCCAAGATATCACATTTAGGGGAAGATGGTAGAGATTAGGGTCACCTTTAAATATCTAATGTTTTCAGGAAGAAAGGTCTCTTACATATCTCCATTTAATTTATCAGCATGGCCCCTAAAGAAACTAGACAGGTCCTTAGAAATGACTGTAGGCTATCAGAAGCTCAACCAAGTAGTAGCCCTGATTGAAACTGCTGAGCTGTTATATCAGATAGATCATATGACTATGCTTATACAGTGACCTGATATAATATTCTAATACAGGATATTGCAGATTTAGTTAGGGCCTCAGACATATGGCACACAGCTATTGATTAGCTGTTGTGTTCTTCTCTATCCCCGTCAGGAAAGAGAAATAATTTGCTTTAACATGAAATGAACAGCAATATTCATTTGCTCTACATGTGTTAACTGTATTGTCTTCTATCATAATACAGTCTAGAGAGATCTTGGCAGTCTAGACAGCCCAAAGAACATCACATTGATCCATTACATCAATGGCATCATGTTGACAGGGCAGGACAGCATGTCAGAGGCCTTAATGAGATACATGTATTCCAAAGATTGAGAAATAAACTCTCTGCAGGCTCCAAGAGCTGCCATTAAGTAAAGATTTTAGATGTCCAGTTGTCAGCATCATTCCCCAAAGTAAAAGGCAAATTGTTGCATCTTGCATCTTTCATTACCTGCCCCCACCCCACCCTCTAAAAAAGAAGAAAGTAAAAAAGAAGCAAGCCCAACAGCTGCTAAGTCCATCTGGGTTTTGTGGATTTTAGAGGTAACAGATTCCATGATAGGAATATGGGCTTATTCTGGTCCATATACCAGGTGTATGGAAGACTGTCAGCTTTCAGTGGAACCTGGAGCAGGAAACAGCCCAGAAGCAGGACCAAGCTGTGGTCCAAGCTGCCTGCCTCTTTTACCAGACAAACCATCAGTACTTCTAACATTAGAAGGATCATATGGGTGAAAAGATGCAGTGTGTAGTATGCAAGCCCCAGTAGGAGAATCATCATGAGACCCTTAGGGTTCTGAAGCAAGGACATGCCTTCTGTAGCAGAAATGTTTGCAGTTTTCAAGAAACAGATCCCAACATGTTACTGGGCCCTAGGACAGATGTAACATTTAACTAAGAGGCACCAGGTGATAATACATCACATTATGAACTGAGTTCTATTAGACCATGAAGTTGTCAAGTTGGGCAAACCTGGCTGTGGTCCATCATAGGATGGAAATGGTACGTATGTGATGGAGTCCAAGCAGATTCAGGGTGCATAACTAAGCTGTATGAGTAGGTAGCCCAGACCTCCATATCACCCACCATGGTTACACAAGCTCATACCTGTGGTTATCTGAGGAATCACAAGTGAAGTTTTTCCTTGAAGATAAGGAATAATAACAAGTTCGATTTATAAGTGAATCAGTCTGTCTGCAAACACAGCTAAAAATGGATGGTGGTTGCAATAAAATCATACCAAGGGGTGGCCTTGAAAGAGAGTAGTGAAGGAAAATCTTCACAATGGGTGGGACTTCAAGCAATGCATCTTGTCCATGTTGTGTTGACCACTTCGTGTGGAAGGAAAAGTGGCCTCAGGTAATAATGCATGTGGATTTATGGACAGGGGTAGCTGGTCAGTTGCCCAAAAGGAAAATGACTGGAAGATGAGAGACAAGATGTGAAGTAAAGGCAAGTGGTTTGATTAATGGAAGTGGGCACCAAGTGTGAGTATTTTTATATCAGATGTTAATCCCCACCAAAAAGCACCTATCATAGTAGAGGCACTAAACCACTAGGTAGACAAAGTGATTTTGTAAGTTGACATAACCCAGCCTTCATCATTAGCCATGCTACAATTAGTATATTGGGCAATAATTGAAGGCTATACATGGTCCAACAGAATAGACTTTCTAAGCCCATGCTAGTACCTAAGCCTCTGAATGTACCTAAGCCTCTGATACACAATTGTTCTCAAGAGAACAACCAGTCACTTAATGACAGGTTGACAATATTATGTCCCTTTCATACTGGAAGGGCCAGTGGTTGATCCAAACAGGAAGAGAAACCTATTCTAACTATGACTGTTGACAGCAAATACTACTATCCAGAGTCTTATTGAGTGCCTGGTACACAGGCATAGAATCCTACACAATACAGCATCTAACCAGGGGACCTACTTCACTGTGAAGGGTGTTCGGGTGTGAGCCTATGATTATATACAACACTAACCAGACAGTGGAATTACTTTATCATGATGCAATACTGCAGTGGGGATTCAGGAGAGGCAAAAAAAAAAGATGACTGTTTCAACAAGTGTATAGTCTTAAGTTTACCCAGATTTAGGGTTTTATTCAGAAATAATTATATTTTCTTTTAAAATCAGTTTTCTTACTTTGACAGATTTCAATCATTATTTTGTTGCTGTTTATGTAGAAAAAAAACTTCAATCTCGAAGTTCAGAGAAGGGTTCGTTGTCAAAATCTTTACTTTCTTCTTACACTTTCTAAGATGACACAGAGTCCAAAGCATGTTATTTATTCCTTTTTGGTGGTTTAAACCTAAGAAGAAAAGGAAAACATACTAAAAAAAATGTTTTTTAAATGCAATAATGTTAGTAGCCTTTAAATAACTACCACTAAGTGACTTTACTTAATCACTTAACTTAATGATTAACAAAAGCATTTAAAAACATTTATCCTGTTAAATACATAGAATCAAACAAAGCAAATTTCACCTCAGAGTCTGATGAAGTACAACTATAAAATCTGAATAGGAAATTAATAGAAACTAATTAAAAATAGGCCTTGGTAACAAGCAATGCAAAATAAAATCAGACCAAACAAAAGCTAGAGAGTAAAGTAAGCTACAGTTTAATAGCAGTTACAATGTCTCAGATGGAAATATTCATGTACATACTTTAGACTTCAAGTCCAACCACCTTCATCTGTGATGCATGTCAAGGATATTGCCAAGGTAAAGGGTGGTGTTGGCTGTCCAAATTATAATAACCGGAAAGAAGGTAGAAGAATAGTCTTAAGTTTATAACAATTTCTAAGGAAATTTTATCATAATTTGATCAATTTTGGTCATAGCAGCAGGAATATACAAGCAGAATCAGTAATTTTGTAGTCAAATTAAGTATCCTTGTCCTGATTCCAGAAAACCTATCTAGGTTGGAGAATAAACATTGGCAACTACTAGAGGTAATGTGATCAAGGAAGCAGCTTGAAGGAGCTTATTATAAGGATAGGGCCTGCCTAAAAGGACTGATTTCCAGAGAAAATTACATTAGGATTTTTACGTGCACTCTGAGAACTGATGGACAGTTCTGGCCATAAGGCATAAGACAGAACAGAAGTTATAAAGAAAGCCCTAGACAGAGAGGTTTATGAAGAATGACTCCTTGTCACAGAAGAGGAATTTAGGATACTGGACCTAGAACAAGAAATGCCTGCTTATTGGGATTTAATCAGGGCATTAGATACATAACCTATCTCAAGTGTACTAGCTTAGAGATGGTTGAAATCCAATATGGGAGATGAATATGGAGCAGAAACACAGCTATGACTTAGAAAGACTAGGAGCTGGGAGAGAGAACTCTATTACTACAAATCAGACGACAATGTAAGCTGGGAAAATCTCTACTAGGAAGTCACTATAGAAGAGAGGAAAACAGAATGAATACGGATAAATCCATTGCATGAGGCAGGTGACTGCCAACACAGAAAGCCTATTTTAGGCAACAGTTATGTAGATGTAAGATAGTTTGGTTCTTGTTTGAATAAAATATTATTTTCTGTGTGTAAGCATTTGCTGCCAAAGATTTTTTTATCCTATTCATAGATCCTTCTTGTCCCTTCCCCACGGTTTTAAAATAAGTCTAGAAGTGACATCTCACAGCAACGTTCTCTAACTCACATCCTCAGAACCACCTGTTCTCCTCACCTTTCTCAACCTGGTGAGGCCTTAATGATGAAGAGAGTGAAGTTACTTTACTGAGATGCAATTCTGCATGGCACTACAGAATTGATCGGTTATCTGACATATACACACTACTCTATATAAAACAGATAACTAATAAGGACCTACTGTGTAGCACAGGGAACTCTACTCAATACTCTGTAATGACCTATGTGAGAAAAGAATCTAAAAAAGAGTGGATATGTGCATATGTATAACAGATTCACTTTGCTGTACAGCAGAAACTAACAAAACATTGTAAATTAACTATACTCCAATAAACATTTTTAAAAAATGAAAAAAAATAAATTAGATAACCTTGTGGATGAAAAAATTCAGGCAGCTAGAACCTAGGAGAAAACTGATAACAAGGGAACGACAAATCAGCTATCAACAAAATCTCCAAACTCTACAAAGATGGTGTTTTAAGTTGCCTGGAGAACTTCCACATCTAGAAGACATACTGAACTAACTCATGATGTATGCCAAGATGCCATCAAAATGGATAATGATAGCCCTATAATCTAGGAAGCCCTCCTGAGGGAAGTTATATCAGTTAGCCTTTGCTGAAAAATCAAACCACCCTAAACGATAGTGGTTTAAATCAGCAATGGTTTATTTATCTCATGATTCTGTGGTTTTAAAATCTTACTCCTTAGTATGTAATTTCATAGGGAGGAGAATGATTAGAACAGAATCTCTAAAAAAGGCTCCTTAGGAGGGTGATAATGAACAAAAGTTGAGGAACACTGCTGTAGCCCCTCTCCTCTGCAGTTAGCAGTAACTATGGCCGCTATGTGCCTGGCAAGCACTGCCCTAGGCACTGAGGATATTGCCAAGAGCAAAGCAGCAAAATCCTTGCCCTGGTACAACCATCATATTCCATAAGACATCCAAGAATCTTTTAAATTTTAAGAAAAATTTTATTTTTTCTTAAGCCAGTTTCGCTAGATACTGTTATTTGAAGGCAAAGAATCCTTGACTAAAGCAGTGAACCATCCTTCCAGGCAACCAGGAAGACACTTAACTTGGTTTTACGTGTAACTTCTTTGATTCTGATAATTATAGCTACAGTTTATTGAACACTCTCTACATGTCAAATATGAATCACCTCCCACCTTTTCCAAAAGTCATAAGATTAGGTATGATTCTTTACCATATTAAAGATGAGAAAATTGAGCTTACTCACTCAAGACCTAACAGCTAACAAACGAAAGAACTGGGAATTTTCATTCATACTGCCTGGCTCCAAAATATGCCTTTTCAACGATATATAACAGGCTGCATTTTGCCTGTCTCAGCTCTGCACTGAAAGATAAAACATCAAAGTTGTTTCCATATCTTAGCTATGGTGAATAATGCTACAGTAAACATGGGAGTGTATGTAAAAGATGCAGTATGTGTGTATAATGAAATATTGTTCAGCCATGAGAAAGAAGGAAATCTTGCTGTTTGCAACAACTTGGATGAAGCTTGAAGGCATTATGCTAAGTGAAATAAGTCAAACAGAGAAAGACAAATTCTGTGTGATATTCCTTATATGTGGAATATTGAAAAAAGCCAAATGTATAAATAACAGGTGGTTAGCAGGGGCGGGAGTTTGGGGGGAGGGTGTAGGGGAGATGTTGTTTAAGGGTAAAAACTTGCATCTAGTATATAAATAATTCCTAGAGATCCAATGCACGACATAGTGATTATAGACAACAATACTGTATTAAAAACTTCAAAGTTGCTAAGAAACTAGATCTTGATTGTTCTCACCACACACAAAAAAAGAAATAATTATGTGAAGTGATAGGGTGTGAGCTAATGCTATGGTGGTAAATCATACTACAATACATAAATGTATCTAATCAACCAGTGTACACTTAAAATTACACAATGTTATATGACAATTATATCTCAATTAAAAAAAAATTAAAATGTCAATCCACCTGTTTAAAAGATATCTAGGTTTCCTCATCGCCTCTGAAATTTTGACAAGTCATCAAATTTCTCCAAGTTTTATTTATTTCATATATAAAATCTAGGAATTAATGTAAACATACGGGAGATGATTTCTTAACCTAAAATTGTTATAGTTATTTCTTACAAGTCTATGATACAACTAAACAATCAAAGTGTAAAGGACCTCATCCACAATTCTTCAATGTGATGCCACTCACATGAACAGCACCTTGCAAATTAGGAAATTTCTCCTCTGAAAAGCAGACCAACATGCAGAAGCTGATTACTAGTACATTTTATATGCTGTTCAATGAATAAAAATAGGACTCAGCTTCTGTATGGTGTAGAAAATTATCTCATAAACCTTATATAGTTACACATTTTTCCATGAGATAATACTACACGTCATTTGCTATTGTACCTGTATTTAATTTTTTAATTACAGAAACAAAAACAGAACAGACCATCCAAGATCAAAGATCTGTGGGACATTTTCAAAAGGTGTACGTACCATAGTTGTAGTTGGAATACCAGAATACCAGGAGGAGAAGAAACAGAGCACAATGTGGAAGAAACAGTTGGAGTAATAATGGCTGAGAACTTTCCAAAATTAGTGGCAAACACCAAACCACAGATCTAAGAAATTCAGAAAACACCAAGCAAGATAAATACAAAATAAACAAAAAAATATTTTAATATGCCTATACTTATCATATTCCAACTGTAGAAAATCAAAAGCAAGGTAAAATTTTGAAAAAAAAACAGAGGAGAAAAATACTTTATATACAGAAGAACAAGAATTAAAAATTAAAGCCAACTTCTCATCAGAAACCAAACCAACAAGAAGAAAATGAATGAAATATTTAAAGCATTGAAAGAAAAAAATCAATTTCCTGGAATTCTGTACCTAGTGAAATTATTCTTCTAAAATGAAGGAGATATAGAGGCTTTCTTGGAAAAGCAAAACTGAGGGAATTCATTACCCACAAACCTGCTCCACAAGAAATGTTAAAAGAAATCCTTCAGGCAGAAGGAAAACCTGGTCAGAAACTTGGGTCTATATAAAAAAAGGAAGCACATTGGAAAAGGCAAAAATAAAAATAAAATAGTATCTTTTATTTTTATTATTCTTCACTGATTTAAAAATAACTGTAAAGTAATAATAAAAATAACAATGTATTAGGTAACTATGGCGTAAAGATAGGTTAAGTGAACGACAGCAATGTCCCACAGGATGGGAGGGAGTAATTGGGAATAATTCTCTGCTATAAGATAGCCTAAGAAACAAAAACTAAATAGCATCCTTTTTATAACATTCTTCCCCTGCTGCCTGCAGAATAAAGCTCAACCTCTTTAGCGTGGCAGACATGGCTCATCAGAGTTCAGCTCCATGCCTACCTTCTTGGCCTCAACCACTAAAGCAACATATGCTTTAGTCCTATGAAGTAATTGTGATTCTCTGAGCATAATGAATAATTCAGTATCTTTATTCATGCTGATTAGTTTGCCTAGAATATCCTCTACCTTGTCAGACTCCTTGTCACAAATGACATTATATGTTTTAAAAACGACTTATCCTTCTATAAGAAAGCTCATATAACCGTGTCAGGCAACATTAATCTTTCCCTCCTCAGTCAGATGGGTAAGGGAAGGTTGATGACCTCAAAGTAAAGGAGGAGTATTCCTAAGACAGCTTGAAAATTTCTTACTGAATGTTAGACAATTCTTCTCAATAAGATAAGAAAATATAGAAAAGAGGCAAACATTACAAGAGGAAGATTCCAAATTTTGGTTTGATAATTCTGGGTTTGGAGAGCCTACTAGACTCTCCAAATGACTCAAATGAAGAGGTCAAGCTCTTGGCAAATACACAATTGTTAAAACTTCACAGTTAATGGCATTGAGTTGATAATAGAAATTTGATGCAGATAACTTTAGATGGAGATAAAAAGAAAATATAGAATGTACAAGAATAAATGCTTAGATATTTTCTATGTGTTAAAGAGAAAGAAAAAAAAGAAGAGGCAGTCAAAGAGGTAGTGATGAAAACGAAAAATCATCTTGTCATAGAAATTAATGGAGAATGTTTCCAGGAAGGTGAATTTGGTCACTGGATTGAAGGAGAGGCTGAGAGGAAGCTTTTGGCCTGGGCTCTGTAGGAATATGAGACATAAATTCCCACCCCTACCGTATGTCTCTTTCTTTGGTGACCCACAGTTCCCATGTGCTACAGTAATTCTGGTCAAACCATGTGGTTATAAGTAGGACTTACTCCATCTCTCAGTTCAGCCCTAAAAGTATGACACTGGCCACAGGGATTGATTCAGAAACACACATAACCTGAGCTGAACCAATGGGATTCTCCCTTTCACATGATAGCAGTAGCTATCAGGAATAAGACATCAATCTCTGGGGTTTAAAAATTGCAAAGGTCTTGTAAATTGCGATGTGTTAGGGGTCACCCTGCCACTGCATAAAGAAAGATTTTTCTGAGAGGGAACACATGTTAACCCTGGTGGTAGCTTCAGCTTTGTAGGTTTGTGTTGTTTTGGTTTTGTTTTAGTTTTAGTTTCGTTTTGTTTTGTTAGGTGACTATTCTTGTCACTTGTAACTGAAGTGAATATAATATGTTTCTGTCTAGGATGAATATAGTTTCTCTCACTTGTAACTGAGGAAGTCATAAGTAAAAGAGATCATTGTTGTACTTCAAGAAAAGAGTTTCAACAGAGTAATGAAATTCACTAGAATGAAATTCACACGCTTGTTGAAGAATTAATGAAGGGAGACAAAATGAAAGCAGCAAGAATATGGCACTCCTTAAAGACTGAGGGCAGTAAATGGGAGAAATGGCAAGGAGAAAGCAAGCAAAAAGCATGTTCTGAGAATTTTTTTAAGAACAAAGTTTTTCTTAGGAACAAAAAAAAAAGTTTAAGAATGAAAGGGATCTGAGAGCATTTGCAGGCTGGGGATAGGGACTGGAAATAAATGAGGTTTGAAGGTGCAAGAAAGAAAGGGAGACGGATGCACTTACATTTATATTGTGGAGAAATGCTTTTTTTGGAGGCAGCAACTTCTGCTAGAAAGTACTAGAACCGTTTTCAGAGTGACAGTCACCTTTCTCAAATTGATTGATGGAAACTATTTCACAAGTAAATGTGAACAGAAAAGAAAGAAGGCAATTCAGGAAGAGGGAAAAAGTGAGAAAGATCCTTTGTAATATCAAACTATGGTAACTAGTCCATCATTTAAAAAAACACGTTCTATTCTATATTTTAAGGTGTATGTTTTGAATCTCTAACTAATAGTAATTTTTAAGGCCAGGAATTTTATCTAACACTTCATGGTTTTCATTCCAGAATGATGTTATTAAACAGATGTTTAATATACAGTTTTGGGTGGGAGGGAGGCTTAAGAGGGAGGGGATATGAGGATATACGTATGCATATAGCTGATTCACTTTGTTGTACAGCAGAAATTAACACAACATTGTAAAGCAATTATACTCCAATAAAGATGTAAAAAAATAATTTCTTTTACATATATAGTTTTAACATGTTGCTTAGGGTCCATGATCTGAACAACTAGAAACTATACTGTAACAGTGTATATACTCTATCAAATAAAATTATATTAACAAGTGAATAGTTAATAAAATCCCTACATTCAGTGTAATAATGAAAACATCAACGTTTCTTTACATAAGCTTCTTTCTCCATCAAATTTTTCTGTTCTCCCCCCACCTCATCTCTAATAAAACTCTTTCATTACATCTTATTCCAAATGTATAGGAAGCTACATAGTGGGTTTGTCAAGAACTTCCTTGACAGGAACCTAAAATAGAGTTTTGTTGCATTTCTATTTGTGTTTATGTGTTTTAATAATACCAGCAAAGAAACTGAGCATAGCAAGTGTCCACATACTGTTTATTGTGTCAATGAAAGAAAAAGGAATAATGTGATTGCATATGATTAAGTCACATGAGTTCCCTCATTCCCTTTTCCCTGGTTATTGAAAACTTCAACTTCTGGTTCTTTGTATGAACAATGTATGGTTTATTCAGAGTACACTAAAACACAACTAGGCATTTTCCATCACTAAGTAATGTAAAATCTCACTATGCTAACTGCCTCCATTTAAAAATTCAAGTTGGCTTGTTTCTATAATGTATACACTTCTGCTGTGTGTATATATTTTGTATTTGTTCTATATCTGCCATATCCATCCCTTATTTCCAACATCCTAAATTTATCTTCAGATCCCCAGGCTTCCATTTTGGATGACGACAGGTCTAGATATATAATATATTTATTATATGAATTAGAACACTTAAAGTGCTAGCTCCCAATCCACTTGGTCAGGGAAGGTGCCAGAATGGAACACACACCGAAATGGATGCTGGGTCTGGTGGCAGCAGAGTCCGTGAAGCTGCTCTGTCATAAATCCTCTCGCTGGCTAGTTCTCATTGGTCTAATATTACTATTTTCAGAAAATTTACATATTAAAATGCAGTCCAAGGCATGTTTTTAGATGTCATCATGTTTCAGACAGATTTCAAATATATTTTTATTCTTAAAAACACATAACTTCAGGCTTCCCTGGTGGCGCAGTGGTTGAGAGTCCGCCTGCCGATGCAGAGGACATGGGTTCGTGCCCCAGTCCGGGAAGATCCCTCATGCCACGGAGCGGCTGGGCCCGTGAGCCATGGCCGCTGAGCCTGCGCGTCTGGAGCCTGTGCTCCGCAACGGAGGAGGCCACAACAGTGAGAGGCCCGCCTACCGCAAAAAAAAAAAAAAGCTTATGAACAAGTCAAGAACCGTAGCCTCATTCCTCTGAAAATTGTGAGTCATTTTAGGATTCCAAAATGGAGAGAAACTTCATTAAAATTTTGAGAAGGAAAATTTGGAATTGTGATTATATCCACATTAAAATTTTTTAGGGCAGAAGAAATTAAATTTTGTAACATTCAGGAAAGATGAAAATTTAAAAAAAGAAAATAAGAAAGTGTTAGAAGGCAAGGCAATTAATATGTTTATCGCCAAAGAATTTCAGTGATTTTGGCTTGCATTCCTAATCTCAGACTGCTAGACCACACTTCCATAGCTCCTAGAATATAAAATAAATTAAAATTCACTTTGTGTCACATATATTCAGTCTAAATTATACTATTAAGCCAAATGTTTAAATCTGTTTGCTACCAAAAAGAAAAAAAGAGAAGTCCTTCAGAAAATCTTTAAATATTTGAATCTATCACCCATTAGCTACCAAGCAGCTGGTCAAGAAATGCTAAGTCCAAAAAATTTCAATTTTAGAAGCTTTTCTTAATCAACAGCCTTGCCTCGGGTATTCAACATATCTGGAAAGTATCCCAACAATGGAACAGATGAACTATTTCTTTTTTCTCTTGCTTAGCTACAGGCAAAATCTAAAACTGTAAAAGTGATCACCACCCAATTCTTAACAGATTATGATGCTGAAAATCACAACAAAACAAAACAACAATTGCATACCTTCCAAGTTTTCAGATTTCTCATTCTCTAACGTTTGTGTAAATTCCTCCCCCCAAAAAGCTTAAACCATATTCATGAGTTAACTGGCATTGTATTAGGGCTATATAGTCTTACACATGAATTTAGCAATTCCTTTACATAAAGAAATATATACTCTCTCAAGCAGGTTTCTGTATAGTTATCCCAAATATTACCATTTTATTCTCTTTGGAGGTTTATCTTAATCTCTGCATCATTATTGTTGTGTTTAGAACATTTACATTCAATGTAATTATCAACATGGTAAAATGGGTAAATCTACCATCTTATTGTTTTCCATTGGTCACTTCTTTATTTCTTATTTCCTTTTTTCCTGCCTCCTTTGGGACTGATTGAATTTTTAGGATCTTATTTATATCCATTACTGGTTTATTATTAAAATTATTTTATGTTTTAGTGGCTACTCTATTGTTTGCAATATACATCTTTTACTTATAGTCTACTTTCAAATAATACTGTATCATTCACTTCTATTGAAAGAGACTTAACAAGGTTACACTTCCACTCCCCACCTACTTAAAGTTCATTGTCCTAGTGATGTCACACATTCTGTTTCTGCATATGTTGAACCACAAGACATTTTTATTATTTTTGCTTTGAACAATTATCTTTTAAAGAGCTTTAAAAAATTAGACAAACTCTCTTGTATTTTTATCTACGTAACCACCATTGCTAGCACTTTTTGTTCTTTTGTGTAGATCCAAATTTCATTCTGGTATCTGGCATTGTTTTACTTCTGCCACAGAGCTTCCTTTAGTATTTCTTATAATGCAGGACTGTTGGCCATGAAAGTTCTTTTGTTTATCTGAGAAAAATCTTTATTTCATCTTCATTTTTGAAAGATATTTTTCGTAGTTATAGAATTCCAGATTGAGAGTTTTTTATTCCAGTACATTAAAGATGTCACTCTATTATTGCCCGGCTTGCAAACTGTTTGGCAAAAAAAATGGACTGTTTTTCTCGTTCTTGTTCCTATGTGAATAATGTGCTTTTTTCCCTCTGATTTCTTTTAAGATTTTTTTTCTTTATCAGTGGTTTTCAGCAATTTGATTTTTATGTACCTTGTTGAAATTGGGTTTTTTTGTTTGTTTTTAATATTTCTTTTACTTAGGTTGGCTGAACTTCTTGAATTTCTGTACTTAAATTTTTCATCAGATTTGGAACATTTTTCAGCCATGATTTCTTCAAATACATTTTTGTACCCATAACCTTCTGGATATCACCCTTTCTCTAAAATATAAAATATATTTGATATTTTCCCACAGGTTATTGATGTTTCATTCATTTTTCTTCTGTGTTTCATTTTGGATAGTTTTTATTGCTAAATTTTCTGCAGTGTCTAATCAGTTAACCATTACTGGTAAGATTTTCATTTTAGATAGTGTCATTTTCACACAGATGTTCCATCTGGGTCTTTTTTATATATTCCATGTCTCTTCTCATCATGTTCAATTTTCCTCTATCTTCTTGTACTTACAGAGGTAATTATAACAACTGTTTAAGATCATCATCTGCCAAATCGTTTATCTCTGTCATTTTGGTCTGTTTTTAATGACTGATTTTTCTCCAGCTTCTTTGAATGCCTGTTAGTTTTTTCTTGGATGCTGAACCTTCTGGGTGCAGATTTTGTTGTACTCCTTTAAATAGTACAGGGTGATGTTATGACACGTAATTACATTACTTGGAATCAGTTTGAATTTTTGAGGCTTGCCTTTAAGGCTTGTTGGTGTGGGTAAAGTACACTATCTAGCCTATAGTTAATTTAGAACTACTACAACTACTACTAAAATAAGTAAGTAACCATAACCCTAACCCTAACCCTTTAGAAGATTCTAATTAATGGCCTATGTATTAAGGTCTTTTCAGTTGCTGAGTAGAAACAAATTATTTCCAGTTCTTTGTGAGCACTGGCAGTTGTTAGGCTTACTGCTTTTCACTTACAACCCCCTCTGCATCTATCCTTAGCCTTGAGGAATTTCCTCTCATGCATATGCAAATGAAAACTCAATGAAAGACCCTCTGAATATCTTACAGACTTTATCTTCAGCTCTCCCCTCTCTGATTTCTGCCCTGTAAATTCTATCCATCTTTGACTCCTTAAATTCTAATCTCTGGTCTCCTGAACACATTGAGACAATTGAGCTCTGCTTGAGTTTCTCTCCTGTGCTGTGGTCCATAAGCAGTAAGCTGTGGCATTCATAGAACTCACCTTGCTTGTTTTTCTAATATTTGAATATAGTTGTCTCATATGTTTTATCTCGTTTTCTAGTCATGTAATGCGGGGGAGTAGATCTGGTTTCTGTTGTTCTATTATGCTCAGAAGTTTTATTGGGTGGGCCAAAATGTTCATTCGTTTTTTTCCATAAGATGGCTCTAGTAGCACTTAGTTGTCTTTAACTTCATTCGAAACAATTTTGTTAGATTGTATGTGACAGCTGTCATATCAGCGTGCATTTAAAAAAAGACATCAAAATTGGTGAACTTTTGTGTAGCCATTTTAATATTAAAAATGGAAGGAAAAAAAGCAACATTTTCGACATATCATGTTTTATTATTTCAAGAAAGGTAAAAACGCAACTGAAATCCACAAGATTTGTGCAGTGTATAGAGAAGGTACTGTGACTGATCAAATGTGTCAAAAATGGTTTGCGAAGTTTCATGCTGGAGGTTTCTCGCTGGACGATGCGCCACTGTCGGTTAGACCAGTTGAAGATGATAGTGATCAAATCGAAACAATAATTGAGAACAATCAACGTTATACCACGTGGGAGATAGCCGACATACTCAAAATATCCAAATCAAGCGTTGAAAATCATTTGCACCAGCTTGGTTATGTGAATCATTTTAATGTTTGGGTTCCACATAAGTTAAGCAAAAAAAAAAAAAACAAAACAAACAAAAAAAAAACCCTTCTTGACCATATTTCCACATGAGATTCTCTACTGAAATGTAATGAAAACGTTCCGTTTTTAAAACAATTGTGACGGGCCATGAAAAGTGGATACTGTACAACAATGTGGAATGGAAGAGATCGTGGGGCAAGTGAAATGAACCACCACCACCCACACCAAAGGCTGGTCTTCATCCAAAGAAGGTGATGTTGTGTATATGGTGGGATTGGAAGGGAGTCCTCTATTATGAGCTCCTTCTGGAAAACCAAACGATTAATTCCAAGTACTGCTCCCAATTAGACCAACTGAAAGTGGCACTTCACGAAAAGCATCCAGAATTAGTCAACAGAAAACACGTAATCTTCCATCACGATAACGCAAGACCGTATGTTTCTTTGATGACCAGGCAAAAACTGTTACAGCTTGGCTGGGAAGTTCTGATTCATCTGCCATATTCACCATACATTGCACCTTTGGTTTCCATTTATTTCGGTCTTTACAAAATTCTCTTAATGGAAAAAATTTCAATTCCCTGGAAGATTGTAAAAGGTACTTGGAAAAGTTCTTTGCTCAAAAGATAAAAAGTTTTGGCAAGATGGAATTATGAAGTTGCCTGAAAAATGGCAGAAGGTAGTGGAACAAAAGGGTGAATACATTGTTTAATAAAGTTCTTGGTGAAAATGAAAAATGTGTCTTTTACTTTTATTTAAAAAACTGAAGGCACTTTTTGGCCCACCCAATAGCTTACTCATTACAATTTCAATTTATTTTATTTCTATTTTTATGCCCTTTAAAATTTCAGTTTAATCACTATAGTTTTATTTTCAGAATTTATCATTTTTCTTTTTCAAAATTTCCTCTTTTCATAATGCATCATTTTCTTTTAAGGTTAAAATGATATTTTTGCTTAATCTAATTCTTCAAATTCTTGGGAGGCTAAGTTTGTTTATCCCTATTGCTATGCAGTCATTTTTCATGTTTTGTTTAATGCCTTCATCAGTGTTTTCAAAGGGATCTTAGAAAGGCTGCATTAGAGATTATTGGCATTATACTTTCTGAACCCAGAAATCCATTTTGGTAATTTTACCAGATAATCAATTATGTTATTCCTTTACTAAAGACAATGTAAATTCACTCATTTATCACATAGTGTACCAATTATTGTATTCATGGGATTTTCATTTATAGAGGTGACTGAGTGATAACACAAAGAGGTTAATGCCATTAAGAAAATTTCAATTCACATTTCCCAAGAGAAGGGGGCACACCAACCACGCAGGGCCTAATGGAAATCACCAGGTTTGGGTTAAGAGGCAGAAGTGCGGGGGAAAGCCTAGGTCAGAGCCTTTATTGGAATTTCTGCAGGAAAGGCAAGGCAGGGCCAGGTAAACAGCTTAGGTAGGGTTGGCTAGTTGGAATAATTCTGGTGCGCTTTGGGCTATAGGGGTGGTCTCTAGTTGCCTGACACCTGGGTTGCTTTCCCTAAATCATATCATTTATACCAAGGGTCATAAGCTCAAATGACTGCAGGGGATCAATAGAAAACATGAAAGTGTGATTAGGACGACAGGTATCTGTGCCAAATGTTAATACTCACTTAGCTGTACTATACAGACCAAGCCCCAAACTCTTCTGGGCCACTTGCTACCAGCTCACAACCTCTGCTTTCCCACCACAACCATACAAGAAAGGTTAATATCAAAGAGCAATTCCTCATTTCTAAGAAGTATATAGTTCTAGAAAAATCAGTAATGAGATTTCTAGCACAGTGTCTCTGATTCAGAATAAACATGTCACACAAAGTAATGGTGTGGGAACATGTGAGGATATTCACATAATCTTTTATTCACCTGGCTTCTTTATTTAATAATATTTAATAAGAATCTTTAATTAGCCTTTTCTAACCTCTGCTTTCACCAGGAGCAGTGAATTGAGTGAGTAGACTGTCCTTTGAGCAGAGAAGCCTTAAAATAAAAACAAAGCAAGAATCAAAGTGTATAATCTACTACATTAAGAACATTTATGACTGCAGTGAATGGAATGTAAAAACATTACTGCAATTAGGAAGCATTACCAATCTACAATATTTTTAAAGTAACATTAATTAATTCAACAAATACTGATTGAATAGCTGCTATATGCCAGATACTCTTCTAGGTGCTGGAACAGAAAAATTGAGTAAGAACTCCTTGATAAGCTCATCAAATGAATTTACCATTCAACTATTTGTATTTTAAACAGTAACTACTAAAAATAAACTTGTATAGGGTCAAATTAGGTGAATTTCGTAAAGAAACATCCATAACTATGTTTTGTCACTATCCTCTCACAAACCATGTGTGTGACCTTAGGCCTGTTTATAACCTCTTTTGTCCATTTTTTCATTTTAAAAAAGGTAATAGTACACATCCTGACTGCTTTGTATATTTTATTTTAGACATTGAATAAGACAGTGAATGTAAAACATTTCAAAGGAACAAAATGCTGTATAAATATAAGAGTATTATCAATGACTATTTCTTGCTCTGTTTAGGGAAGAGAGTCATAAATAATTTTAAAATATATTTAAGACCAACAATATCAAATTAACATAATACTAATAATATTAGTATTTAATGGTAATCAGTTGTGTGACCTTGAAAAAATTTAGTGCCTTTGTGTCTTAACTTCCTTATTTGTAAAATAAGGATAACAATATTTCCTACCTCAAATAATTGTTTACCACTAGTTAAAGATATGACTTAGATCCTTAACCTCTTGCAGTGATTAAAACCCAGTTTTTAATATCAGATATCTGAGTTCAATCTCCTTTCAGCCACTTACTTAAACTTGGGATATGCTATTTAATTTCTCTGGGCTACTTTCCTCTCCTGAAAATAGAATATTACTAGTACTGACCTCATAGAGCTACTGGAAGGATAAAAATGAGTAAATATGTATGTAGAAGAAACACAATCTTGTGGTTGGAATAGATCTGTGAGAGGTGACTTTAATTTCTCCAACAAGTATATTCCCATTAAACAAATAATTCACATAGTATTTAGAGAGGAAAATTTAATTATGCAGGACTGCTAAATTCCTACTTCATACAAGTTAAAATGCTTTTTTGTAATAAAGGTATTTTATAATTTCTGTATTTAAAATACTGCAAGTTTTGTGATTAAGTCTCACATCTACAAGGCTTATAGTCAAACAATGACCTTTCTAGAAAACCCTTGTTCATTTTATTTTCCTTTCTTTTCTCATTAAATTTCAGGAAATATTTGGGAAGGGTATGTAATCATAATAATCAGAGGCAGCACATTTTAAGCTGTATCACTTCTAAGGCCATTGTCTAGCCTTGCTAGGCTCTAATCTTACCTATATTTCTTTGTTCTCGGGCGTACAAGGATGTAAACACTCCCTAACCTTATAGTACTTACCTTAGGATCAACACAGCATTTACATATTTTCACATACTTCTGTCTACCAGATCATTCTCCTCTTTGCATAAGACTTCTTGTCATTGAATTATAACTTACAGCTAAGGTCTATGAAAGTTTAAAGTCTATATTTTGTGATTCCACTTATACTAAATGCTTAACATAATACCCAGCACACAGTAAATCTTGATGAATTTTGAGCTATTATTATTATCCTTGCCCCGATGATACCAAGACCTGCTAGAGGATTGCACGGGGAAGAAAAATAACAGGAAAAAAATGACCAAATTAAACCTCTCTAAAAATATCCATTTATTATTAATTGGTCAGCCTACAATTTGTTTCCTGTAATATAAAGTGTTTGGAGCAGAAGACCCTACGTCTTATCCCAGTGTAAACCTTCCAGAATTAAAAACCTTGACAGGTGATTTTAGTCATAATTATAAATATAGTCAAATTGGGGTGAAAAAGATAGAAAGACAAAAAAAAAAAATGGCCTCTAAATCTGACATGTTGGACTTCCCTGGTGGTGCAGTGGTTAAGAATCTGCCTGCCAATGCAGGGGACACGGGTTCGAGCCCTGGTCTGGGAAGATCCCACATGCCACAGAGCAACTAAGCCCGTGCACCTCAACTACTGAGCCTGCGCTCTAGAGCCTGCGAGCCACAACTACTGAAGCCCCACGCCTAGAACCCGTGCTCCACAAGAGAAGCCACCGCAGTGAGAAGCCCGCGCACCGCAACGAAGAGTGGCCCCCGCTCGCCACAACTAGAGAAAGCCCGCGTGCAGCAACGAAGACCCAATGCAGCCAAAAGTAAATAAATAAGATAGATTTATTAAAATAATAATAATAAAAATAAATCTGACATGTTTTCTATTTTATTTAAACCTGGCTACAAAAATAACTGGTAAGAAGAATTTTATGACTCTGTTAGCAAATTTCTTTTGTCCTTAAGTAAATTTAATTTCCCTCCAATTCCTTTCTAATAATGAGAACTCTACATGCTTTTGCAAACAGAATACTGGCATGTTTCATTGACATTTAATGAGTTCTAATATGGGCACACTGTGCACGTCTACAATCATTTCTGCCTCTACATGATACTAATTGGACCCCTTCCAAAACACATTAGTCCACTTATGCTGTTTGTTGTCTTAAAGTGTTACATTTGCCAATAACCTCCTAAAATCCAGAGTTTGCTTCTCTTTACAGTCATTAAATATATTTCAACACTTTAACTTTTCAGTAAATAAGAAGGTCCTTCTTTTGTTAAAATATTTGCCAAATTTTGCTAAATGTCTTAGCAACGTTAAAAAAAGAGTAAATATTGAGTATTAATGGATTCATTTACCATTTTTTATGCATAAAATGAAACAAGCAGAAATTATGCTATGACTGAAGAGACACACTTATGGGGAGGAGAGTGAGAGGACAGAGGTGAGAAAGAATTCTAAACATTCAGGAACATGTATTTGTCAATGTCTTTTGGGAACACAATGTTTTTCCAGTGTACTTTTGATATAATATATTAATGTATTTTCTGAAGAGGCAGCTAAATGTGAACTGAAGTCACACTGCCTAAGGTTGAATCCTGTCTTCACTATTTTTACACATACAATAAAAATGCTGATCAAAATATGTTTGTCTTTTCAGGATTTTGCCCCATGTTTTTATATGTGAGCAGAAACAAAACTATAAATATCAAGATGCAAATATTGTTTAAAAACATATGACATGTATTCTTAGAAATAGAGACTGTATGTATGTACTCTAATTCTTCATTGCTGTTTGGTTAGCAGACACCAGGTAGACACAATCAGTAGTTTTCTTCCTACTGCTATTCTCAAAAACCTTAGTCATACCAACAAAGCCCATAGTTTCAGCTATTAATGCTATAACTGTTGATCCCCAAATCTATCAATCGGCATTTGCCTCCATCCCTCTACATATATGGCAAGACCTACATTTTTAAAAGTGAAGAAGACAATGACTGTCATGAGAATATTGAGGGCTTACTTTCCCACAGTCAGAATCATCTCTCTCTGCATGGGGAGATACCACCATAGAAAAGTAGTCTGCTACAAAATTATGGCAAAGATGAAATTGGTTTTCAGCACTCCCACTACAGTTGTTTCCCTATTCCTCTCTTAGATATCTCTCCTTAAGAATCTAACATAATATACTAAATATTAACATTTTTTTCTATTATATTAGTGCCTACGTGTTTCCCATTTTGTCTATTTATTGCAATGTTTCTTAAAGAGGGAATCACAGACATCGTAAGAGAATGTTTGTCTTCTAGACACAGATGCTTAGATTTGTAATAAAATTTAGAGGACACACAGTCGTCTTCCCTCACTATATAAGAACCTGTGACTATTAGATCCTAGAGGGTTGGCACCTACCTACCTTACTCTTCCCGGCATACCAAGCGTTTAGCTTTAGTGCCTGACACAGAAAGGATTCAAATTTCTTATTAAGCTGAATAAATGTGACCGGTGATAGGCAACCTAGTTCCCTGGTTTAAGCCTATTAGACCCACATAACAAACTATTGAAATCTGTTCATGGATTAATCTTCTCAACTGGACTCCTCAAGTGCAGGGATCTTGTCTTTCTCTCACCAGCTTGATAAGTCCCTTAGCTGTTGAAATTAAAAATGTTAAAGAAAAAAAATACGAGAAATCTACAAGATATAACATGATTAGGTTGCTGGACAGGCATAAAATACTAATATTAAAGCTAGGTGAGGGGCTTCCCTGGTGGCGCAGTGGTTAAGAGTCTGCCTGTCGATTCAGGGCACATGGGTTCGTGCCCCAGTCCGGGAGGATCGCGCATGCCGCGGAGCGGCTGGGCCCGTGAGCGATGGTCGCTGAGCCTGCGCGTCCGGAGCCTGTGCTCCGCAACGGGAGGGGCCGCAGCAGTGAGGGGCCCGCGTACCGCCAAAAAAAAAAAAAGCTAGGTGAGGATTCCAACTTCTAGAGCATCAATCGAGCTTCTCCGCTCAGGTTGCCTCGGCAACTTGGAAGAGCGCCCGCCTCCGGCCCCGCCCACCGCCCCGCTCTTCACCCGCCTCCCAGGCCCCTTACTTCCGATCCGGGACCTGGAGTCCTGCTGTCTCTGCCTGTGCCTGTCTGCCTGACTGAAAATACAGAAGAAAATAACTGCAATTAGAAGAATATGCATTCCAAACGATCTTGTTTCAGAGATATACATGCAAAAGCAGTAGCTATCTGTAACTTGTAGGCTCCGCCCAGCGTGAGGATCTGGGCCCGATTTTTCAGGCAGTGCCTTGGACAACAGCAACCTTGGAGGACCCCAGCGTGCCGAAGGAGACGTGGGCCTGAGTGGGGCTAGACGCCGCAGAGGAAGTGGGGCTGCTGGACAGAGTTGGCGTGCCGTTTGTGTCCAGACCGGCTGCACCATGTAAGTGTTTGCTTTCCACCCGCCCCAGTCCCCGGTCCGGCTGCCCGACCTTAACTCTCCCGCTTTCTTCCACAGGTCGAAGGTTTCCTTTAAGATCACACTGACGTCGGACCCGCGGCTGCCGTACAAAGTGTGAGTAGCTCGGTCGCGGGGCGGGGTGGGGGGGGGTCGCTATGGGCTTGGCGATATGAGCCTTCCCCGCAGCTTCCACACCAGCGGTCCGCGTTCCTTTCCTCCCCGGAGCTTCCCACGTCCCACTCGAACTGAGATATCCTATAAGTGTCAGCTTGCCCAGGCGCGGGGCTGTGCGGGTATGTGTGCTGGGAACGTTGCTGGTGATTTGCGCTCTCTCTTTGGGGGCTGATGGAGCGGGAGGACGTGTGGACGGGGCTCTGGTGATTTGCTGGCGTCCTTAAAACAGTCTCAGTCTGCTCGTGATGAGAAAGGCCTTTCACCACTTTGACCAGCTGTTAGAGGAAGTAAGGGAAAGCATCCCAGTCCAGGTTCCGAAATTACTAGAACAGTCAGGTTCCTGATACTCGTTGAGTGTGACTCACTCGATAGTTGGGCTTCACAAAGTAGAGAGATTACTCCCTCTCTCATCTTTAATTTTACCCTTTACATTGGATTGTTTTCATCAACCTGTAAGTTGGCTCTAGAAAAAAAATAAGAAGGAGGGAGGGAGAAAGATAAAGTAGTAGAGCAGCATCGGTATCTATGAGCGCCTGGAACGTGGTACCAGTTCACTCAGTATGTGTTGACTGAATGAATTTAGCAGCACACTTCTAGTTCAGTGTGTGTATAGTTGTATGTATGGATAATTTGTGTATGGGTGTGTGTATATAAAATAGACATAACACATGTATGGGTGTGTCAGGGTAATTACGTTATGTTTCCTATTCAAAGTAATGGTATCTAGTATTTGAGTACTAGTAAAAGCAGCTCTGAGATTTGTGGGAAAACATGCTTTAACTTTTTAAGGCCACTTTTCACTTGTCAGGCAGGTAAATACATACTTCGATAGAGAAATGTTCCTTGAGTTGCTACTAGTTGAATTCTAAGAAAGATGTTTCAGTCCTGGATTTATTCGGGGGAATATCCGGGTTTTTATTGTTTGTTTTGTTTTTTTGTTCGTTGATAGATTCCCTGTTGGTATTGCTACTTGGTTATAGAAATGTTGAAATCAAACATTCTCTTTCATATACAGGATGCGTTAAAAAAACACCTTTGACTCTTTCAGTCTAATTCCAGTGTTTCCAGTCTTACTCCCCACCTCTTCCCCCTCACCCCACCTCCGGCTACTCACCACCACCATCACTTAATCAAAGTTTCAGCCATCTTGTTCCCAAAATGACAAGCAAGTCGTTTTGGATCCTCCCTGTCTGGCACACGTTCTCTTGTGTGCTTCTAATGTAGTTTCCTGACGACCACTTCCTGACAACATCCTTTAATGATCAAAATTTCACCTCTGAGACAATTTCTGTGATGATCTAGGGAGTTCATTTCACCCTTCCCTAGTGTCCTATAGAAACTTTGTTTTTATTCTTTATAATAACACTTGTCAAGTTATGCCCTAGTTCTGTTTATGTGAAATATTTATTTAAAAAAACAAATTTTGCCGGTAATTTACTTTAAAAGTTCATTTTAATATGCAGGATAGTTCCTCTTTTTTCAAAACACCGATATAATGTAAGCGTAAGTTTTACAAAATGATGTGAGGGGCAAACACAAGAGCTTCAAATCTAGGTAAGGTTTCTAGAGTTGCAGTAACTCCCAGTCCCTCTGCGATTTTCTGCCAATTAGAACATGCACTAAAATATGTTTTTATTTTCTGTTTTATTGGATTTTCTTTGGACAGTCTCACCAATTTAATATGCAGATAGAAACTTATGTTAATGAATATCAACATGGCATTTAATTATATGATACAAGGACATTTCCAGTCTCTAGTCCAAAAGTGAATTGAAACTGCAAACTTTTAGAAGTTCTCCTCTAGAGTTTTAGGACAGTGAGTCTCAGGTTCTAAACTATAAATAAACTACAGAAATACTTGCAAAGTACTGTTCCCAGCTTTGTAAACTTTTACATTGCCAGTTTATTAGATACTTTTTAATCAAATGGCTATCCTTTAGAATTTTGTTTTTCTCTCTTTTTATTCCATATAAAAAAGGAAAGGGGAAAAAATGACATCTCTTTTCACTCTCCAGCAGTATTCGGGGGGAGTGGACTCGGGCAGCTGAGAAATCTATTAACACTTTCCTTACTGAAAGTCACTGTAATGTGCTGTGTCAGATATAATGATTTTTATATTCAGCACTAGATCTGTAGACTAAGTGAGGGGATGGTACATATACCTGACGGTGCTACATAGTAGTTGGTATTAAGTCGTTAGAGAGCAATACAGTGGTGACAAATAGAGAAGTTTCAAAGAGAAATGTTAGCTTTCCCTACTTTGAAAGAGGATTTGATCTTTAATCATTGTAATTTATTTTACATTGGGACTCTTATTTATCTTATTTAACTTATTTCTGTGTCTTTGAGTGCTTTCTTAAGGTATAATGTCAATTATTTTTGAGTGTTTAAGTTGGGAAATTGATGCGGATTGACTGTTTATTGGCGCTCTTTAATATACTTGCCACTGTACAGGTCAGTTAACAAAATCACACGTCACTCTCTGAAATGTTTGTATTGAGTGAGCCCATTTTCAAATGACATAAAGGTGGAATATCACTTAACATTTTGCCATAGTAAATATACTCATTTTCATCAACTTGGACTACTATTTTAGACTTGATGATTGGAAGTTCACAGAAAGCTTCCTGAAAAGACTTACGATCTGACGATGCTTCCCAGGTAGCCTCTTCTTCTAATGAAAATGATCGCATTCTTGCATGGGATGAACTGGAGGCGGCAAAGTGTACTGAAGACTGAGGAGAGATTCAGCTTTTTGAAATCCATCTCTAGAAACAAGAAGCAACCTACACGCTAGACCTCTTTGTATCAAAGTATGAAGCATGTACAAATCCACACCTATGTAGGTTATTCATTTTCACATGGAGCTGAGGGCACCATCTCAGCAATAAGGCTAATAATTGCTTTCTTTTTTGGTAGAGTTAATGAGCATAGTATGCAATCATAATAGCCAACCTCAGACTCAAAAGACAGCTTTGTCAGTAGCCGAAATAAGTAACAAAGGACCTAAAAAAAAAACTCAGCCTTTTAAAAGATTCTTTTTAATTCTTGCAGACTCAGTGTTCCTGAAAGTACACCTTTTACAGCAGTCTTAAAGTTTGCAGCAGAAGAAGTAAGTATAGAAATTGGAACAACCTGTAGAGAGTGCAGTTTAGTGATGTGTCTCAAAAATCTGCATGCATCTTGACCCACCACTGCCACATGGGTTCATTACTAGGTTTACGCTGTCAAAAAGTTAAGCCTCACTTATAGATAAAAGTAGAGTGAAAGTTGAGACTCACCGATAAAAGAATGACTTAAACAAATTGACACATCTATTTAATGTAAGCATTGAAAATTATAAGGACAATTTTTATTGAAATTGAAAAGATAGTGATGATATGTCAATTTTTAAAAAAACATTATATCACACTGTAATCTGTATGCCTGTGTTTTTACTAGCTTTGATTCTAGAAGTACAATTTTATTATAATATTTATCTTATTTTTCAAATTTTCTCTATAAAGCATGTGGACTGTCAGTAAAATTTATTGTTTTTAAAAGTGTTTTTAAAGATACGTTTGGGTTTCTGTTTTTAAGAAATAAAATTCTTTCATCAGAATTTTTTATCAGAGGCATCTGTAAAGTAACTCTTTGGACTTGACAATAAGAAGAGAAACTTGGTCTGGTGGAAGTGACCTGAAAATGTGATTTAGGAGACTTAGCATTCCTCTTTTAACTGTGTCATTAGTTATCTGTTTGACGTGGGGCCAGCCCACGAATTTCTTCCTTAAATTTCTTAATGTGTAAAATGGGAATAGTTAATGCCTTCCCTTCCTACCCGATTAAGTGATTTTGTGTAAAAATATGATAGCATTACTAACATTTTGTGAAGTTAAAGGTGCAGTGCAGGTACAGAGTAACCCAACTCAGAATATTTCGTTCGAAATCTTACAGGTTTACAGTCACAGAAAAAAATTCAGTAATTAAATAAATAAGAAACCAGCTTAATCCATAGTCCGGCCCTGTACTTAAGGAATTAATGGAAAATCAGCCAGCCCATCAGTGCTTCCGGCTCCTTATAGACTATTGTCAGGGACCACCACCATCGCTCATCACTCGTTCAGAGTTAAACTGAAAAGTGGTATCACTTGCTTTATTGTCAGTTTGGATCTATCCTTCATGCAGAAAGAATAACTAAAAAGAGGTGGGGAACAAATCTGAACCCAGCATCATTACTTTTTGTTACACAGATCACTTGGTTGAAATACTCCTGGTTTGTGGCCTAGCAGGTTCCACAGATTCCAATTTAAGAAGTAGATCTCTTCAAGCTATAATTAATATTTATTATTAAAATTTGTAATTATTTTATAGGGTGTCCTTTTACAAGGCAAAGGCATTGTTGTGATCTGGGTCTTCTAGTAAAGCTTGTGAAAATCCTAACAGATGTGCAACAGAAAATGAACAAACTTCACACAACCACATGTATTGATTAAGGTTTTAGTGTACCTTTTAATTATAATGAGTCACGAGTGTTACACACTTAGAAAGGATATAGCTTTAAGGCAGCAGTGAGAAGGCCTTTCACAAGATGACATTGTAGACTCTTTCAGTAAGGATAAGATTTGACTTAAGAAACCAGAAGTCTATGGATATAAATCCCTAGTAAAATTCTCTTAATAAAAAATAAAATCCCCCAGCATATGACTGGGAATTAATTTAACTAAAGAATGAGCTGTCAAAGCCTGAAAGAGCCTCTTAACATCCTAAATTATAAGACATATGGGATGTGAGATAGAAATGAATGACAACTGAGGAACATAAAGTGCACTTTGCATCTGGGAAAAAACTTGTCAGTACTGTAGAAAGAAGTGGTAGTTACTGTATGTACATCACTGCTAATGCTTCCCCAGATGTCAGTTTAACCATCGCTGCTACGTGCTGGAAAAGGAAGAAATTATGTCTGCAGTTGCTTTTGATTTTTAATGTCACAAAATATGTTACCCCTAAGAAAACGCATAGCTTATCTTAAAATGGACATAACAGCATAACAGATAGAAACTTTGTCATATTCAAGTTTTAGAAATCTGAAATTGCCTATAATTAATTTAGGTGTTGGATAAAATTTTAATAAGTATTACAGCCTCTATAAAAACTTTTGAAGTATTTTTAAATTTATTAAAGTGCATTTTGAAGTTACTTTAAATTAGGTTTATTTAAAAATTTTTAAACTTTAAAAGGACATTTACGCTTAAGAATGTGCCATATGAACAGTAAAATTATTTGCTTTTTAGGTACATAAGCCTGTAACAAGTAATTGTTCTTATTAAGTTAAGTTCTTATTTTAAAACTTGGCTGTTCAATTCATAAATTAAAATAAGCTTTTAGTTGTTTTTCTCAACTATGATACGTGACCACTAAATACCGAGAGCAGCATTTCCTGGAGAGAGTGTTTTCCCCAGACCACCAGAACCACCAAAAAAAAAAAAAAAAAACCATTAAAAACTGGGATCAGTGGCCCAAAAGTATGGGAAACACATTATTGACTATTTTTTTGCCTGGAGTTAAATAAACTATATTAGCCTCATATTAAAGGATTTTGAAAAGACTAGTAGTTTAACTTAATGTTTTCCAAACTTATTTAATCACAAAACTCAACTGTAATATTTATAAAGTTAGTCCATGACATAGAAGTGCTTAATTAATATTTGTTGGAAGAATGAACTATGAGGACATGAACACACTTTGACAAATACTGGTCTCTGGAGCATTAAGAGGAGAATTCTACCTTTTAGCTACTAATAAGTTCCATACCACATTTCATTGATTGAGAAAGCTCTTCTTTTTACATCTCAGTGGAGTCTTCCTGTCATGCTTGGCCATGTGGCAGTCACATAATTGTGTAGCTGACATCACCTACTTGTACTTAGAGGTATCTCCTGGTGGCATAATTGGACTGTTGCAATCCCACGAGATTTAAGTCAGCAAATCATTTCAGGAGAACTTGAGGAAGGAATATGAGCCTTGGTTGGCCTCCCATTAAACACAAGAGAGCATTTGTTTGAACTTACTATTTCCACAAAGAAATTTGAGGGATATTCTAAGCGGTTGCTTTGCTTTTATTTTTGCTTATGTCTGAGCATTATATATGACAAAAGTAAATCATATCTAAGTCTGAAAGAGTAAACATTGGGTCATAGATTCATTGACAGTGTTTTTCTTTTTTTGTAGTGCATAAAAAAGATGCATTTTACAATGTGTGGTGTCCTAGATACAATGAAATGCAGTATTTAGAGAACAGTGTTGTCCTTTAAAGATAAAGCAAGTTATAGTATTCTTTGATGATGTTACTTATCCTAAAAGATAAATCACGTTTTAGAATTATAGAGTTGATTATATGTACCCCATCCTTGCTAACCATCTTTCATAGTTAATATTATATGTATATATGTATTTTTTATCTTTTACTCCCTTTTAGTTTAAAGTTCCTGCAGCAACAAGTGCAATTATTACCAATGGTAAGAATTCATTTTAAAACTATGTATTAACTTTGAGTTATAGAAATTGTTTAAAAGAAACCAAATTAGTTAAAATTGACTTAAATATAAAAGGCTAAAACATATATCAAAATAAATGATATACTTAATTGTAAACACTAAGTCAAGGTTATTGTTCATAATTGTCTCTTCAGTTTTTTTGTGCTTTTGTTATATAGTACAGCACTTTATAATATCTTGTGTCCTTATAACTTCGTAACAAATTATTATTTAAAATAACTTGTCATTTTATTTTAAAAGGGGTTTTGGGGTTTTTTTTTAATAAGTTATATTGGTAAATGCCTTTAGAATATAGGAAGCTAAGCAGGAATGTACCTTTGCTATACCTTGTTATTGCTTTCCTGATAAACAATTTCTTATAGACTGCAATAATGAGGATTTTATCCAGTTAGATATATAAATTAAATTCTGAATATCTTAGGATACTACTAATAATTAAGTTTAATAGAAATAGCCCTATGAGAAAATGCTGAAACAAGATGAGGAATAAAGATTGCAGGGAATGCTTATTATCTTTCAAGAATACAAAGTAATATTCACAGGTACTGGTGAGTGGTTCGTGATTAGTTAAGATAGACTAAAAGAAGGTAGCTTTTTTTTTTAATGTTTTATTTATTTTATTTATTTATTTTTGGCTATGTTGGATCTTTGCTGCTGCGCGCGGGCTTTCTCGAGTTGCAGTGAGCAGGGGCTACTCTTCATTGCGGTGCGCAGGCTTCTCATTGTGGTGGCTTTTCTTGTTGCGGAGCATGGGCTCTAGGCACACGGGCTTCAGCAGTTGTGGCTCGCAGGCTCAGTAGTTGTGGCGCGCGGGCTTAGTTGCTCCGTGGCATGTGGGATCTTCCCGGACCAGGGCTCGAACCTGTGTCCCCTGCATTGGCAGACAGATTCTTAACCACTGCACCACCAGGGAAGCCCAAGAAGGTGGCTTTAATGTGCAGTAAGTAGTATGATTTAGTTTAGATATGACGGAATTTCTCATTCTGAAACATTCTGCATGCTGTCACGTTGAAGTGTGTCTGTGTTTAGATGAAAACTATCTTACTCTTCTGGAAAGTTCTAAATTCACAAATGAATAGCTATTGGGAAAGTGCTTTGTAAACTTTTGTCAAGTGTCGGTGGAACTTACATCACTACGTGGGCTCTCCAGCCTTAGGAGTTGATGCCTCAGAGCAATATTAAATGATTAATGACATACCTAAGGTGTTTTGGCTTTATTTTTCACTGGATGTGGCAAAATAGTATAAAAAACTATCTTCTTTGTAAAACTTACCAGGATCATTGTGTTGACAGATGTTCTTGTCTAATCCAGCAATATGTGTGAATACATAATAGTGAGAGATTTCAACAGATAACTCACCTGACAGATTGTCATTCGTGTTCTCAGTACAACTGTTTGGCTTATGCCTGTGTACACAGCAGCACTTTTTTGGCACAGTTCTTCTTGTTACTATTAAAGCCTTTTAGCTTTAGAAATAACTTAAGATGATTTTACAACTTATTTTCTAGATGGAATAGGAATAAATCCTGCACAGACGGCTGGTGAGTATCTATCTGAAATCCATGGAGGTGTGGTGAGGCTACATTTATCAATTGATACTGAATGTTTAATTCATTCTAATTAGACTTGATAGGATTTAACCAAGGTAATAGTTGATTTTTAGGGATTGTATAGCAGTCTTTACCTATGTGTGTAAGTACTTTGTTTCTTTCTATGTATCAGTTATGTATGCTTTTGGCTACCTGACCAAGAAGCTTTAAAGGTATTTGATACATGTAACAAAAAGTCTGAAGATTGTGCTCTTATGGGAATAATGATTTTGAACTACGTCATAAGGTAGTTGTGAGGTAGTACATGTAAAGTGCTTAAAAGTTTGCATTATTTATAGTAAGCATTCAATAAGTGCTGGCTATTATTATTTTAAAGAAGTACAGTCATTTAACTTTCACGGGGCCTAGTCTACACTCAGAGTTTCAAGCTGTTAACATTATACAGTGCTAAATATTGATGTCCTAACAAGCAGGAAGGGTAAAAGTAAACTTTTAAACAGGCAGTTGTATATTTGTGTTAGATGTACCTTCCCTAAGCATGATTTAATATAATGTAACCTCAGTCTTGAGGCTATTTTTTGAGAATCATAAGGCATTTTGTTGTATAGATGCCTTTAAACTTAGGTTTAAAGGTTTTGCTTTTCCTACTCTAGAAATGCTTGGTAGTTATATTAATTTGAATTACTGCTTACTCTGACATGTCGCCTGTTGGATTACCCTATAAAATTGAATTGTGGGCATCACGAGGTGTGAAGAAAATCTCAGCAGGCAACGCAGACCCAAAGTAGGTCAGGGTTTCTAAACTTCTGTCACTTGGGGTAGATTTAGATTTATTATTTTTCCTGCCCCTCGGTATTTTATTGTATATTAAAGTGAGTATTGATGGTTAAATTACCTTATGTTTTATTTGATGATTGGTTTTGGTAGTAGTTCTTTGGGTCGTGTTCTTATTTAAAGTTTTCAAACATTTGTTGGGTTGTGAAGATGTGAGGGGTAGGCACAAGACTTAAGCCTGGACTGGGGTTCTAATGATCTTTGAGCTTTGTACCTACTTGACACTCCTTTGTTTCTTTTACATAATAATTGTTGAAATGTTAAGATAGTGTGTCATTTTTTAAATACCTAACTTTTTGTTTTGTTTGTTTGTATAGGAAATGTTTTTCTAAAGCATGGTTCAGAACTGCGAATAATTCCTAGAGATCGTGTTGGAAGTTGTTAATATCTGCTGCTTGGAACATAAAATCCCCTTCCAGAATAAATATTGGTATTGTTATTGTTGTAAAATTGGAATCAGGCATTTGAAATCCTATGAAGACACCAGTAGTTGATGAAGTAATGAAAGGTGACTGTCTATCCCTTCTTGTTATTCACACTCTTCACATGAACAGGGGCGGCTTCTGCGTTGAGGGTCTCATCACCACAGAAGATCACATTACTACCTCACAGTACACACAGGTAGTTCATTGGGGGTAAATGGATTATCCAACTGTGTCTTGTAACTGGAGGATACTTCTGATCGTTCTTTCTGAGAACATTTGGAAAATTAAAATTTACTGAATCTTCCTATTTGTCTTTGAGTTAATAATGTAAAAAGATTATCAATCCATACGTGGCAGTTTGCTTGAGAGCATCTGACCTGCAGACACAAAAATAGTTGAATTCTTCATTAATATCGTTTATGATAAAGGATCACATCAATGAATAACTATCTTTTTATCATTTAGCTTGTTTTGAAACTTCAGACTTCTTGAGTTCTTATAAATTTTAATTTAAAAATCAAAGAGCCAAAAATTGGATTTTCGATCTAGCCCCTTACATGTAACATTGGTATCCCACGCCAAAGAGTTTAATTGAGACTAAAATAGAAGCATCAGTTGCTGAATTATGCATTCCTTTATTGATCTCTTTTTTTAAAAAAACCTTTAAAACAGGAATCCTCAAGAAGCCATCTTTTTGAGGATAATATATTTAAATAGTGTCCAGGGAGAAAGTATTATCGTAAAGAGGATCTGACATTCACAACAGACCTCAAGGAGATGCTAATTGAAATGCTCACTAATTCTACTTACTGAAGACCCAACATTTAAGGAAGTGGGAAGATTAGTTACTGGAGTGAATAAGAAGCTCGGAAAGGAAGATGGGGAAGCCCAGATGACCAGGCTTCTAGTAAGAAGGAAAGAAACGAAAAGGGGAGCAGAAAGCTGTAACGAGTGTCACAGAAAAGGCCAAACTGGGTAGACAGAACTGCAGAGGCCATGTTGGGAAGAACTGCAAGGAAAATAAAATACTTGACATTGCTATAAGGAGCAGAAGGCAATCAGAGAAAGCAAAGCCTAGGCCTTGTCAACATACAGATTTCAGAATTCCCCGTAGAGAACCTAAAGAATGATACGCATAAGGGAAGATTTGGTTTGCCCTTAGAGAGGACATCAGTATCTGTGCACATCTTGGAAGGCGAAACGAAGGCTCGTAGTGATTGAAAACCAGTGCTTGACTTGCTGTATTCTGGATGGTAAGCTCTGGAGGCAGGCCTGGTGTCTGTCTTGCTCTTTCTAGGCCTGAAAATGTAGGCCTTCAATGAATATGTGTAGAATTATTCATGAATAAAGTATTTCTAAGACCAGTTTTTATCCAAGTGTGCATAGGCTCTAGGTTCATTGGGAAAAAAATAATGCAACAGAATCAGTATCTGAAGAGTAATATTGGTTAAGTTTAAGGAAGTAACTAGATATTGTTCATATATTTGACAAATGAACAGCAGGATTCTGAATTGTAAAGGGAAAAAAAATTGTGCTGAGGTAGTATGTTGCTAGTGTTTGGGGAATTTTTTATTTTTATAAACAGTCTGACGCTTAAAGACTCCTGGTCTTTAACAACATTAAGCCTCAGTTAACCAGAAATTTATACCCAGTTTTCTGCATTTTTTTGTTTTATTTAGATTTCCCCCATTCTGTTGCTAGCACAAAATTCTGCCTAATTTGTTACATTAATAAGTTTTATGATGTCTTCTACCATAATTTGTTTAATATTTTTGTTCTTTGGTTGGAAAATTGTATTGCAGTAAGGTCTTAAAAATATTTTCTTAAAGAACTAGTCGTTTTGTTATTAAATAAATGTGATCTGTAACTTCTTTGTGCAGAATGTTTTGAAGTGTTGTATTTAGTTTAAATGCTTTATTGGTACTCTTGTGAAAATACATTTTCTTATACCATAAACCATATTGTCTACTCTTATTATTAGTGTTTAATTACCACACCTGTTGAGCCAGTATATAACAAATGTAGCCAAAAAAAAAAAAAAAGGCAAAAATGATTAATGGCTATAGGTCTTAGAAATGAATATATATTTCCAAATGCCAGTCCATTTGGAAAAAAATTCAAGTTACAGTGTCTATAGTAAGTGTTCAGGTTGGTGGGTCCTAAATAAACCTGGGGTGATTATCAGAATCACCTTGGAAATTATAAATACAGATTTCTGGAAGCCATCCCTAAAGTTCTTACTCATTAAATCTGGAATGATGTATAAGAATTTCTGTTTATAAAAGCAGTCCTGATGATTTCTGCTTTGCAGCTCAGTTTGAGAATTAATGATAGCTTTTCACTTTGTAGATGAACAAAATGCAGTGTAAGGGGTCAGAGTAACTAGAATATGTTCTAGAATCTTGGGAAGTGTACATCCCACTGCTTGTTCCTCCAGTAGCTAAGTGCAGAGATTCTATAACAGTCTCTCTCACTCACTGGTAGTAAAGCCTCCTTTTAAAGTGTTCCACGTCCAATAGTTTTTTGGATATTTTATTTCTTAAGATTAGTTATTTGAAAGAAAAGCCAGTGGGAAGAAAACTCAGTCCAATTTAAGCTCCCCGGTTCCCAAATTAAGACATTAAAAATACCCACCATGTCTTTACCCAAAGACCTAGAAATATTTGTAACTTGAAAGCATTTATGTACTGTAACGGAGCACTTATAAATTAACTGACCAAATATTAGTGTTCCCAAGGCTATTTATAAACTGCATATTACATATGTAAATCATATATATGTGTATGTATACATATATCTATTTTATGTCTTTACCTATGGAATTGGTATATATATATATACACACATAATTTATATATGTAACTCATCTAAAAATGTATTGCACAAATATGTATTGAATATGAATACACAGTTTCAATATGTATTGAACATCAAATATTTTGATATTTACTTTCACATGTCTCATTCTTCACAACAATGCCAAATTATTCCCATTTTCCTGAAGAAGGAAGAGGCTTAAAGAGGTTGAGATTTAAGATTTGACTCCTTGTTTGACTTTGGAACTCTCCATATCATACTGGGAGAATTTTTCAGTATCTTTTCATAATATACTAGATCTATATTGAATTATAAATTTAAAAATATAAGAGAAATGTGTCAGGCCTAAATTCTCTTTTCAGAGTACCAAATATGTGTGTAATCATGAATGGCATTACTTACTAATGGTGTAAATATGGTATGATTGTAGGACATTAAGTAAAAACCAATCAAATAAAGGTAATTATGAGTCTGGTGTGACTCCATAGGGTGGCTTGGTAGGAGTGGACTGTGGCCCTGCATTCAGCAGCCCCATCAGACAATTTATGTTTTGAACCTTGTGTATCTTGCAGATGCAGCTACAAGATTAGCTCCCTAGTAGCCTGCTCTTCCCACCAGACTCGCCTGTAAGCCCCTCCAATACAGAAATTCTGGAAGTACCCTCTGATAGTGCCGGGGATGGATAAATCAGTATTTAAACCAGGCTGTTTAATTAAACCATTAATTGAAATAAACATTCTCAAAGAGCTCAATCTGTCCAAACTATTAGCCACATCTAACTACCTAAGCCAGGCATTTGAAACTCATTAGATTCTCGCCTTTATCTTGCCTTAGCAAACCAATCATAAAATTCGATTGATTCTGTTTACAGATTATAATCTCATAGCCATCTCCATGATCTAAAGCCCTCAGTTTCTCATATATGCTATTATAAAAGCCTCTAGTCTCCATTTCCTTTTCCACACTTTCGTTGTAATGAGCTTTGTGACATGGAAATATGATCATGTAGTTCCACTAATCAAAATCTCCCTGAACAAAAATGTATACTTCTCATGACATCTGTGGCCCTTCTTGAACTGGTCTTTGAACTGTTCAGAGTCATCTGTTACTGCTACTCTCTTTCGTACAGTTTCCTTCTCCAATTCACACTGCAGCTACACTGAACTACAAATAATATTTAGTATCTGATGTGCCGTATTATGCCTCCATGGCTTTGCTTTCTCCCTTTGCCTGCAAAGCCTCAGACTCATCAAGTTTAGAAGCCATGGAGCCTTTGCTCACTCCTCCCAAGTAGAGTTAGGTGTTTAGCTCTCTAAGCACCCATTGCATTTTGTACATTCCTCCATTACAACAATTATTAAATACAGAAATATATTCGTCTCTGATTTAAACTAAATTTTATAAAACATAAGGTCATGACTGACAGTGGATTTCCAAAATTGCCTTGCCCATAGCAGGTACCCAGTAAGGACTTTATAATCAAAAGACTATGTAAAAGAATGAAAACTTTGAAAATTTCAACAGTGTGTCTCCTATCTGATAACTTCTTTAGTCAGATTATTTAATTAACCAATATACCCATATTTCCTCACCACTTCTTGTAGCAGGGATTTACCCTGTCTCAGAAACGAATTAATCATTCTTCTAAAAGTGTGAAGCATCCTCCCATTTTTTAACAAATATATATTAATCATCAGCTGTATTGATATTGGTAAATACTGGAGATGAAATGTGATTAAGATTCATTCCTTTTTCTTGGGCTCTCAAAAATACATACATTTCAAAACCAGCAAAATCTGCCAAGTGAAGTAATTATATGGAAGGATATACTTCAAACCCTTTTTTAATGGGCAGAGCACAGCTAGGAAATTGACATTATCTCATTTAAACCTTAATCTCTTCACAAACTGCCATGTTCATTTCTTTACTGTTGAGGGAGCCAAGATTTAGGTTAATGTGTTCAAGGTTACAACAATGAGGTTGGTTCCTAGGTCTATGGGATTATAAAATCCACACCATGTGTTGTAGCTTGTTGGCCATGATTTTTGCTAGAATTATATTGCAGTATTTTCCAGAAAGGAAAAGGATACATCTGGGGAGGGCCTCATAGCTTGCTACTGACCATCTCTGTGATCTCACTTTGCTTGAAAAATTGAACACTCAATAATCTACACAGTTAAGACTCTTTTAGTAAATATATATACATTTATAACTACAAAGAGAATTGTGAACGTTGGAAAAGTAGGTTTATGGCCCTGTTACCTGCTTTGCTATATAGGGGGTGTTGTGGAAATTCTGTCTGGATGCAAAACACTGGCCAAGGTTGGCAGACAAGCGCTGAGAGCCAGTTTTTTGGCATAAATCCGTGATTTTCTGGCAAAACTCATTAGCAATGTAAAAGCTGTTATTGAGAGCATATTGTGATGATACATGATGTCAATATTTGTTTGGCTGAGTAACACTGTGGATTTAATAATTCTTAAATGCACAATTTACAACTGCTGAGCTGTTTTAAGAAAAAAAAATTTCTATGTGATGTGATGTTTATCGTCAGTGCCACAAACATTTTGACGTTTTAAGTGGAGATGCTAGCTTCTGTGACTTTTTAAATAAGTGTGTTGGACAGATTAGGGATTTTAAAATTATCCTTAGGTATGCACATTATGTAGCAATAATACATAAGAGACAATGACTGAATAAATGAGTGAGTCATAGAGGTGTTCATCCTTTATAACCTCTGCCATAAATCCATATTACCTGGTAGACCTTTTTTTAAAATTTAATTTAATTTTTTTATACAGCAGGTTCTTATTATCTATTTTATACATATTAGTGTATATATGTCAATCCCAATCTCCCAGTTCATCCCACCACCACCACCACCCCACACCCGCCCTCCCCCCCAACCCCGGCTTTCTCCCCTTGGTGCCGGTACGTTTTGTTCTCTACATCTGTGTCTCTATTTATGCCTTGCAAATGGTTCATCTGTACCGTTTTTCTAGATTCCACATATATGCGTTAATATACGATTTTTTTTTTCTCTTTCTGACTTACTTCACTCTGTATGACAGTCTCTAGGTCCATCCACGTCTCTACAAATGACCCAATTTCGTTCCTTTTTATGGCTGCCTAATATTCCATTGTATATATGTACCACATCTTCTTTACCTGCTAGACTGTTTTACTCAACATTTTCAGTTTTGGCATAGTGTTAGAAGATGCTGAAAAATATTTGTTGAATAAATAAATTATTATTATTATTTTTGGTATGTGGAAGGGATACACCTTGCACTTAGAGCCTTAAACCTAGTCTTAGAAAGGAATAATCTCTATTAACTTCTTTCTTCCTGAAAAAGATAGCACACATGGATAACTGATATTTATTGAGCTTTTGCTTTGTATCAGGCACTGTGTTTTATGTTTTACATTCTTTTTTTAATATATATAAATTTATTTATTTTGGGCTGCGTTTGGTCTTCATTGCTGTGGATGGGCTTTCTCTAGTTGCAGTGAGTGGGGGCTACTCTTTATTGTGGTGCACAGGCTTCTCATTGCAGTGGCTTCTCATTGTGGCACGGGCTCTAGGCATGCAGGCTTCAGAAGTTGTGGCGCGCGGGCTCGGTAGTTGTGGTACATGGGCTTAGTTGCTCCGTGGCATGTGAGATCTTCCTGGACCAGGGCTGAAACCCATGTCCCCTGCATTGGCAGGTGGATTCTTAACTGCTGCACCACCAGGGAAGTCCTTACATTCTTATTTAACTCTCATTATAGTCTATGAGATGAAGACTTTTTCCACAAAATTTAGATTAAGAAGCTGGAATGTTCAAAGAGGTTTCGTGGGCTTCCCTGGTGGCGCAGTGGTTGAGAGTCTGGGCGCCGATGCAGGGGACACGGGTTCGTGCCCCGGTCTGGGAAGATCCCACATGCCGCGGAGCAGCTGGGCCCGTGAGCCATGGCTGTTGAGCCTGTGCGTCCGGAGCCTGTGCTCCGCAACGGGAGAGGCCACAACAGTGAGAGGCCCATGTAACGCAAAAAAATAAAAAATAAAAATAAAAAAAAACAACGAAGAGGTTTCGTTATTTTTCTGAGGTTACACAACTAATTGGAAGCAATGGTTTATGTAACTCAGTCCCTTCCTAGGACGCCCCAGGAAGCACTACACAGCTGACTGGGGGCCTGGGAAGTTAGTCTAGTTCAAAGCCCAGAAAGCTGGTACCTCCCACTGTGCTGCCTTCTTTGGCCTCTTTTTCCACTTCCTTCTTCGTTATTCATCCTGACCTCTCTCCAACCCTCATATATATCTTAAAGCCAGTAAGAAAGGAGGGTGATATGAATAGAAGACTCTACAGTTACATCCATACTTCTTCATGCTGCTTCATGTCTATCTCTATGTAATTCTTTCATTCCTTTATTCGGACATTTATTTACTAAGGGTACATAAAAAAGCAGGTGCTACTCACTGCTTCTCAGAGTTAAGGTCCCTGCACCGAGGCTTGGAGAGCAGGGTGTGTTGGCCACAGTTTCTAAGTATTCCCATAATCATCCAGTAGGTCTCGCTGGATGTTCTCATTCCTTGTTTAAGGCCTGACAAACTCCATCACTTCTTCCTACTCACAATTAGTCAAGGTATGGTGGGTATTTTGGGGTATGATTTGGCAAGAGAGACATGGGTAAATTGATGTAGGTGTGTCTCAGGGTGTGTTCAGAAATCTGAAATTTAATTTGATACAACTGCTGTCCCAGCCAAGAAGCAGGAGGAAATCTGAAGTCCAGAACCCATCTGTTCAGTGCTTCCTGGTGGGAACTAAAAAAACACATCAGGAAGATGCTTAAATAGGTTGAATATAGTACAGGGTGGTATCAGCAAGGACAGATACAGGTGTTGGCACATAATTTTGCTTTTTAGAAACTTCACTGAAAATAAACTAAGTATAATAAGTGTCTTCTTTCTGATCTTTCAACTGAAATTGTTCTTATAATAAATATCTAGAGTAACACAGTTAATGTCAATGAAGCAATATGATGTCTAAAGAAAGAAATAGCAATTTTAAAGTGTAAACCTTCCGATTTTTGGATTGGGTTTTTTTTTTTTTTTTTTTTTGAGCTGCATGAGCTGCTTGTAAATTTCGGAGATTAATCCTCTGTCAGTTGCTTCATTTGCAAATATTACAATAAATACTGGAGCGGGTGTGGAGAAAAGGGAACCCTCTTGCACTGTTGGTGGGAATGTAAATTGATACAGCCACTGTGGAGAACAGTATGGAGGTTCCTTAAAAAAATAAAAATAGAACTACCTTACGACCCAGCAATCCCTCTACTGGGCATATACCCTGAGAAAACCGTAATTCAAAAAGAGTCATGTACCACAATGTTCATTGCAGCACTATTTACGATAGCCAGGACGTGGAAGCAACCTAAGTGTCCATCGACAGATGAATGGATAAAGAAGATGTGGCACATATATACAGTGGCATGTTACTCAGCCATAAAAAGAAACGAAATTGAATTATTTGTAGTGAGGTGGATGGACCTAGACCCTGTCATACAGAGTGAAGTAAGTCAGAAAGAGAAAAACAAATACCGTATGCTAACACGTATATATGGAATCTAAAAAAAAAAAAAAAAAATGGTCACGAAGAACCTAGGGGCAAGACGGGAATAAAGACGCAGACCTACTAGAGAATGGACTTGAGGATATGGGGAGGGGGAAAGGGTAAGTTGGGACAAAGAGAGTGGCATGGACATACATACACTACCAAATGTAAAATAGAGAGCTAGTGGGAAGCAGCCGCATATCACAGGGAGATCAGCTCAATGCCTTGTGTCCACCTAGAGGGGTGGAATAGGGAGGGTGGGAGGTAGGGAGATGCAAGAGGGAGGAGATATGGGGATATATGTATACGTATAGCTGATTCACTTTGTTATACAGCAGAAACTAACACACCATTGTAAAACAATTATACTCCAAGAAAGATGTTAAAAAATAAATAAAGTGTAAACCTATGTATTAGTTTCCTAAGGCTGCTGCTAATGAAGTACCAGCAACTGAGCGGCTTATACAATAGAAAGTTATCATCTCACCATTCTGGAGCCTGGAAATCAAGGTGTCAGCAGGGTTGGTTCCTTGTGATGACTGTGAAGGAAAGGTCTGCTCTGGGCCTCTTTCCTCGGCTTTCCTCTTCACAATTTCTATTCTCTATGTGTATCTGTCTCTTAGTTTAGATTTTTCCTTTTTATATCAGTCATAATGGATTAAGACCCACTCTAATGATTTCATCTTAACTCATTACATCTACAGTGACCCAATTTCTTTTTTTTAATTGATCTTTATTGGAGTATAGTTGCTATACAATGTTGTGTCAGTTTCTACTGTACAGCAAAGTGAATCAGCCATACGTATACATATATCCCCTCTTTTTTGGATTTCCTTCCCATTTAGGTCACCACAAAGCACTGAGTAGAGTTCCCTGAGCTATACAGTAGGTTCTCATTAGCTATCTATTTTATACGTAGTATCAATAGTGTATATATGTCAATCCCAATCTCCCAATTCATCCCACCACCTCCCTTTCCCCTCTTGGTGTCCATACATTTGTTCTCTGTGTCTGTGTCTCTATTTCTGTTTTGCAAATATGATCATCTATACCATTTTTCTAGATTCCACATATATGTGTTAATATACAATATTTCTTTTTCTCTTTCTGACTTATTTCGCTCTGTATGACAGTCTCAATTTCTGAATAAGATCACCTTCTGAAGGAGGTTAGGATTCTGACATATCTTTGTTTTTGCAGGGAGACACAATTCAACTTATAACAGCCTACCTCATGCTTCCTAGATAAGGTTATAGATGAAATACATGAATTACAAAAAATGTCCTAAAAATAACCTTTGCATTTGTGAATACAATTCACAAATCCAATCTGAAATTTATGAACAAAGCTCCATAATTTTAAACAACTCAATTAATTAATTAATTAATTAATAATTAACTATTAATTCCCAAATTTCACTTTAAACGCTCCCAACAATCTGTTGCCCAGTCCTGCAAATGACACCCTGAGTTTCTCTTTTCTTTATGTCCTTCCCTGGAAACACAAAGAGCAGAGCAAAACCCTAAAGATAGGCAGCTGAAAGGCACGGAATTTCCAGCCAGTAATTCAGACACCTTAGTCTCTAAACAGTCAAAAGCTTGAGTTTCTGACAGTGGCTGGAAAGTTATGTTTCTGAGACTTCTTACCTTGGACGTTTTACTGGATACAATCGTATCATTCAAACAAATGAAGAGTTATTTTTTTGTTTTTCTTTTCAGTAGCCCGATTGCTTTCCATTGTCTACACTGCTTACAAAGATGCAAAAAGTTGTACCCATCATTCAACTACCCATTGGATACAAAACAGTGTGGGTGCCCAAAGCATCCTCTAAAAGAACAAACTGTAAGCAGGGAGATGCAGTTAAGGTGGAGGCTTCATATTAAATAGGAAATGGAAACGGCAGAGCCAATTATAGGTACATTTCTGCTTGTTGAAGAGACCTCAAAATAGGTTTTAAAAATCTGCCTCTAAAGGTTTTCTTTTCAGTGAAATTGAAAAAAAAAATATGATAGGCCATATATAAAAAAGAACATTCATTCTGCCTGCCAAAGCAATCGTCTTCTTCCTCTTACCAGATTCAAGGTGCAGGATAATTGCCTCTCGGTGATGCTTTGTTATGAGAGTTCTAAATAAACCACTCTCAAGTGGCCCCCTTAAGAGCAGCACCCCCTAGCAATGTACCGTTGAGCCTTGAAACTATAATTTGTTGCAGACACTCTGAGCAGAATACATCCTTTCCCAGTCTCTAAACTTGATAATTAGGTGTGTTTAGTTAAAGTTAAAAATAAAATGAAGTGGAAAGTTTTCCAGGTGCAAGTTAGTAACCTGGAGTGCTGGCAGACAGAGAGGAACTTCAAAAAGCGAACTCACATTTTTGGTACACGTCATATGTTCCAGACACTTTGCTAAGAGCTTTAACTAATGTACCTCTTAATTCTCCACATTGATCCATTTATACATTTCTCTTATGGATGATGAGAAAGATGAAATGACTTATACACCAAGTAAATGGTAGAAGTAGAATTCAAACCTATGGTTCTTTGACTCTAACTAAAGCTTATATTCCTTCCACTCAGTTCCAGCAACTGAGATGTAAGAAGAGAGCGTGAGAAATCTCATTTCTCAATCAAGCATCAAGTTTCTTCACATTCTGGCCCCTGGTGTCTTTATCAGAATTATATCTCTGCTACACCTCGCCCTACACCCTGACCCGTCACCCTTTATGAGCATGCTTATAGTCATCCTTTTGGTCATGCTCTTCTTGCCTGAAATGTCCATGTTTACTCTTCTCCACCTGCAGGGTTTTTAACCAGGTACAGTACCACTCTCCTAGGAGATGTTTGGAAATGTGTACAGCATTTATGGTTGTCACAATGGAGGTGCTACTGGCAATAAGTGCCCCGAGCTGGGGTTGTTAGCAGTCTGCAATGCCATGATGTATGGACGGCTGCACACAACAGGAGACAGAGAACTGCTCTGTGCCATATGCCCATCAAGCCCGACTGAGAGCACAGACCCTGAATCTTGCTCATCCCTCCAGCCCTATTACCCCCAAGAATTTTTTGATGTCCAACTGCCCTGGACCTGAGATGGTTTGCCTCTTTTCTGAAATGCAGAAAGATTTCTTATCTACTAGTCTAGTATGTTTAATGCTAATGTAGTTTGAATACAATTATTAGTTATCCTTTTTTGTTACCTATATTCTTTGTCTTTCTAGTAGTTCTTTTAATGCTCCTTGAGGTCAGGTACGTGTTATACGTGCCTTTAATCACAATCATGATAGCAAATATTTCTATAGCTTATATGGCATGGATTTGCCAGCCATTCTTTTAAGTGCTTTCTGTATATATAAACTCAGTTAACCCTCCCCCAAACACTATAGACTTTTATTAGTCCCATTTTATAGACAGAAAAATTGAGGAACGGAGAGGTTAAGTAACTTGCACAAATTCATACAGTTAACAAGTGTCAGGACTGTGTCTCAAACCCAGAGATGTGGTTTCAGAGTCTGATGCTCTTTACCAAATTCAGTGGATTTTCCTAACATGTCCCAGCACCTATTATAATCAAACACAAAAATAAGAATTTGATTTTTAGAAAATATTAATAAAATTTAAGTATAGTATTGGAGTAATACATAGGAGCTCCAAAGATGGGCACTTAACCCAGCTGAAGGGGATAGAGGAGACCTCCTAAAAGGATGAACTAAACCTAGAGCAACAAGTTCAAGCCAGGGGCAATGGAAGAGTGGGCTGGAGGGGAGGCAGAGACAGACCAGAGGAGCCATGTTAGTTAGCTTAAACTTAATCATATAGGTAGTAGGTTTTAATTAAGTGGTGAGCCAGTCAAGTAAGAGTTCTACAGATGTCACCTTGGCGTCTGTGTGAGGATGATCTGAAGAGAATGAGTTCACAGCAGTAAGTTGTAGGGAGGCTGTGGCAGTGTATCGGTGATGATGATAATAGTGATGATGCTGACAGTGGTGACGGTGATGACAAAGGCCTGCCTGAACTAGGACATCACTATCTCTGCCAAGGCCTGCTGTGGACTGTCCCCTCCAGGCCACACTGAATCCCCTGCCTTTCACTCACCTTCCTCCTGCATCTACCTAATATACCCCCATATGGCCCATATACCTTTTCTTGGGTAAGTGGATTTTCTTGGGCAAATCAAGCCTATATTTCATATACTTAAATAGGAAGGCAACATTGTGCATGAGATGAGCACTAGGCCAAGTATCCTCATACCTGGATTCAGTTCCAGTATTGCTTTTGATTACCTATGTCACTTATGAAAGTCACTTTATGAATATATTCTATTTCCTGTGTAAATTAGGGTACCTTTGAAAAGGCCAGAAAATGTCAGAAAACAAGGTGTCTATCCCTTTTCCAGGGACAAATGTTGCTTATCTTCAGAACACTAAATGGTTATTTTATTATAATCCTAGAAAGTATTTAAGTGTGTCTTATTTTGACAGAGACACCTCCATTTTGTCATTTTGTCTAAAACAAGTTTCATTGTTATTTTTTAATCTGCCAACTAGCCAAGCTGTGCCCTTGGTTCACTTCTTTGGAAATTCCAAGGAAGTCAGTGGGACGTGGAATGATTATCTCACAGCTGAGCCTGGCCTGTGTTCCTCTGTAATTAGCATGGCAGGGGGCCAGAGAGAACTTGGGAAGCTAAGAGCTTTATTTGCATGAACAGTGTCTTCGGAACACGAATTCCAAAGGGGCTGCTTGCAGGAAGTAATGACTCTAACAGACCTGCCTTGTCCTCTGTTTCCATCTTCACCTACCACGCTGCCTTTTCTGCAAACATCTGTAAAAAGACTATATGAAGGGAGGGTGTGTGTGTGTGTTATGTCTATCTGTGTGATGTCTGTGTAGTGTGTATATGAGCCTTTCTTCAGAGCAAAATAAGGTTTGGAAGGGAATTCAGTAACAATACCGGTTGCTCTCACCTCCCCAGGGAAGCCACACAGCGTGTAAATGCCTCAAGCCTCAGCACCATTTCTTCATTAGCTGTTTATGTACCTGCATCTCCCTGTGTCTTGAGTGTGACTGGCGCACAGGGTCTATGTGTTCTCACTCTGTACTCAGTGTGATGCTTGGCACATAGAAAGAGATCAAAATTTGTTGAACTTCTTGTGATCAAATCAACCCAAATTTTGGTAATTAATTTGGAGCAGTTGCCTCTCATCTTAGTATGAGCTCCAGGAATTTCTGTCAAGCAGGGAAAAAAAGTTGTCGTTAGTAGGTACAGCAGATATAGTGTCAATCTTAATATGTAAGGGCCTTTGCAATTCAATGAGAAAAAAAGTACTCACTGAGGAATAAAATTTAAATGGCTTACGTGTTTTAATACATTTTCGAACTCACTAGAAATCAGAGGTGCAAAATAATATAAGTATACAATGTATGTATGAAATATAGTATAAGATGCTATTTCATCCATCAAAATGCCAAAGATTAAAATTGACAGATGATACCCAGAGTTGGCAAAGATGCAAGACATAGACCCTCTTATACAGGTCAGGTATAAATGTCAAGTGATTCAATCTTTCTGGAGGACCACTGGTAATAGTCTCAAAAGTCTTAAATATCTCCTTTTACCCAATTATTTCCATTTCTAGGGATTGATTCAATGGAAGTAATCAGAGATGTGAACAAAGGTTTCTGTACAAGGATATTCATCATAGCATTATTTATAAAAGCAAAAGCAGAAAACAAAAAGGAAGTAATAGAGATTTAGGATGAAATTATGTTATACAATAATACAGTAATGCCATTGGAAAAGATTCATGATATCTATATGTAATATTAAATTAAATATTGCATTAAATTAAATAAAAATAAGGTATATGATTTTATATATATACCAAATATCATATATTAATATATGCTTACATTTTCACAGTGGTTGGATATTTTAATTTTTATATTGTCCAAATTTTCTATGAAGAACATGTATTCAGTGTGTGTGTATGTTTAATCTTTTAAGTTTTAACAGTTACTGTTATCTCGTATTTAATACCAAAAGAATAAAGGTTGTTGAGAATCTATTAAGATTTTGGAGATCCTAAATATTTAATATGTTAACTTTAAATATTTATTCAGGAAGAAAATGTCAGAGGTTATCTCTTTTCTTCTACTTTCTTGCACAGTTCCTAATGCTTCACCTGCTTGCTGAGTATCAAATCAGCTAATATTTTTTGCTGTGTCAGAACCTACTTCTAGATGCCTTTTTTTTGGTCTTTTTTTAATTCTTAGGTATCTCTAGCTATGACCCTACAGACAGGACTCTTCTCTGTAATTTCTAAGGAAAATATTTCTTAAGCTAGTTGCTCACAGAATGCCAGCAGAAGCAAAATTTTCACTTTGGTCTGGGCCAAAGTTTAAGAAAATTGGTTGAGAATGTATGGTGTTAGAAAGACTCTGTCCCTAAACATTTTTCTTAGTGTTAAATGAAGAATCAGACTCTGTATCTTTGACCTTTGAAATAGGCTCATGCTGCCAAGAATGTTATTTAGTACTTCACACAGGACACAGCTTTGAGTACCATTAAGTCCATGATCAGGAAATTTTATCAGATACTCATACATGTGTGTACATACATATACATACCGGGAATATATGTCTGCCTATCAAGATATTAGAAGTCTTTGAATAGTTTTAGCTATGCATTCTCTTTGTATATTGAATTTCCAAATAAATCCTTCGCATTAAACTCCATATCCTGGAACTAATCAGCAAACAGTTAGAAAAAAGTTAAAAAATTAAAAGGAGTCCGGGTTGTCCTGTCTCTATAGTGATTTATAATGAAAGGTGAGAACATCCGATTGTCTCAGCTTTTGAAGTAAGGCACATCTTTATCAAGGTGTACTTGATAAAAGCAGTTAAAATTTGGTGCTACTGTGAATCTTTTCTTTCTCTTACAGATTTTATTGACAGATTGGGATAGCTTTATCTTTTTACTAAAGGGGGATTGTCAGCATTTATTGGCTTTGTGTATATTTGTGAATTTATCTTGATTTTACATTATTTGCACATGTATTTTATATACAAATAAAAATCAAATTTCTTTTGTAAAGATCAGTCTGCATTCTAAATATTGATTTCTCCTTTATAAAATTATTGAGTCAGTTGATCCATGGTGTCTCTACTTCGATTATATCCTTGATTTTAAAACTTGGATAACAATCCTTGTTACCAGGTCAGTGTCACTTTCTAGGCTGGAGATGTCACCCTAGATAGATCCTTACATGGGGAAAGAATGATGCATAAAATGAAAAACAGGTTGGGATTCAAACGATAGGCTATTTTTGTTTCTTCCTAATTAAAATAAAAAATTTAAATGATGACACAAACTATGAACCAGCACTTGTGGAAGGAGCTGGAAAGGTGCTCAGTAAAAGTTAGCTTACTTCTTTGTCCTGCCATTGCCTCTCCTTGCCCCATCTTCTTCCCAACAGAATGTACGAGAATTATAGTTTTATTGTCTTGTAAAAACAAAAAAATTGGACATTTATACTCTCAATTCAAAACACGTAAACATCTTTCATTCCTTTATCTTCTGTACTCCCATAAAACCTCTGAATCACACATTAAATTTTTCACACATTAAACATTAAATCACACATTAAATGTTATTGTTTATTTCCCTGATTAAGTAAATTATTTCTTTATCCCTTCTTTTTTCTCCTATTTGATTTTTTAAAATGTTGTCCCTGTTCTCAGGACCCAAGAAAAATACATCTTATCAGTTATGGTAGAAATATGTTTAGCTACAAAATAGTCATTCTAGTAAACTAGGGTTGATTGGAGTGAGACCTCTTCAGAATTCCATGTGCTTTCTTCCAAAGACTCCTAGTAAATAGTCATGAACATCATTCTTAATGGGCAGACATTTCTAATTATTCACCACTCTGAGTCCTCTCTGTTTTGGCATATAGGAGACTATACTCCCAGCTTGTAATGTGGGCCCAAGTGATTTAGTTATAGACTAGTGGAATATGAGCGGAAGTGGTATGTGTCACTGTCACTTCCAAACTGAGGCATAAAAAAAGCCCTCTTTGATTCCCATTCTTTCTCTGAAGGAGGCCTTTTTAGGTAGAGGAGGCCCAAGCTGTAAACAGCATAGATTTCTGGTCATTCCATGGAGGAAAGCTATCTTTGAGTCACTGGATAAGCAGAAGGCTCTGCAAGAAGAAGAAATAGTCTTATGTTGGGGTAAGTCTTCAGTTTTGGAGTCATATTACCTCACAACAAGACCTAATCTATCTTAACTAAAGCTCCAGATGGAGAAATTCATTCTATAATGTTTGTGAAGGTCCTTAATTCACACAGGAAATGTTTACTCATCATTTATATTGGGCCAGGCATTATGCTTGATGCTGTGAGGATAAAAGAAAAACAACAAAACATAGACCCCGGCTCTTAGGGACGGATGGGTCTAGTGGCAGCACCATCTTAAGCTTCATTGGTTTATTTACAGTCTTTCAATGTATCTTTACACACTCAATTTCACTTGGTCTTCAGAACAACCCTATTACTATTTCCATTTCACAAATGAGTAAACCAGGACCAAAATCCGTAGAGCACTTAAGTGAAAAACACAGAACTTATATGAGACTTTCTAATTTGGATTATGGAATTATGGAATTATAAAAGTGTGTTGTGTCATGGAGTTTTAGTTTGTTGTATCATGAGTTATAGACTTTCTTTATATCTTGGCGTTATACAATACACTAGTGTACAGTTTTATGTATTAGTTAAAATAAATGTATGAACATACATTCTGTTGTTTATATTTAATGACATTTAAATTATGAATCATAAGATTTTTTTACAGTTCACAACAACGTGGAAATGTAGCTTTAAATGCTTAAATGAAAATGACTTGTTTACCACAACACTGATTCATATAAGAGCCCTGAACTGACTTGAGAATAATCTTCATCCACCCTGTTGCTTCTTTGCACAATCAATTAAAAGTACTCTCAAATAAATCAGTGCTTAGAAAATCCTCAAAAAGAAAATAAAGTACCTTTCAGTCAAGAACGTTTTTACTTCATGCCCCTTGCCTTAGAAAAAATTTCCAAGTTGAGAAAACACGGTGACTGTATGGACCTTTGAAAACAGAGACTCATATTGTAGAAGATGCAGTAGCTCAATATAAAGCCTGAGTGTGTCCCAAGATAGAAGTTATTACTACTTCTTGAAGACTTCATATTGTTGAAATTCAATTAAAATAATGATTAGAAGTCCACTTGCATTCATTTAACAAACTTTTACTGTTGACTGCCAGTCATTTGGAAGTCTCTGTTCAACAATGTAGAGAAGGTTCAAATAGGAACAAAATCTATTCCTTCTCAATTTTGCCCACGGCAACTCAAAACACCATTGATCCTTGACGTTCATCTATATATAGGCTTCCTATCCCCTTTGTTCCAGTTACTTGGAAATTATCATTTTCCCTTTAAACTCGATACATTTGAGGCAATATTAGCATTAAGTAATTTTATATGCTGTTCTAACCACTAGAATCAGAAATGCTGGCTTACCCTAAATACTGATTTTTCTCCTAGTCTCTCTTTTAAACTACTTTTTTATGATACTGTATCAAAAAAATTCATGGTATATTTATATTAAAGCTTTTTAAAAATCTCATTTACATTCCAGTCCCATATTTCTGGGGATGTGACTTATTTCCAAAATAGACACATGGGAAGTATTTTAGTCTCTTCCTCTAAATATGTACAAATCAACATTTAGCTTTGGTTACTATGCTGATGATGACTAAACTCTTGCAGCCCATGTGAATAGCATAGGATTTAGACTGGAACAGATCTGGTCGAATCCCAACCCCATCACTTACTAGCCTGGTATCCCTAGGTAAGAGATTTCTACAGCTCTCAGGCCCTGCTAGTCTGAGCTTTAGGCTGGCTTCTGGTTCTTGATGCACTCTTTTATCCTAGTATATCACCCTCTTCTTGACTCTTGGAAGAAATTCTTGACTCTTCTCACCGTGTTAGTGCTTATTGAAAAGTTTTACCGATATGCTCCACATTTCAAGGGTCTTATGCTATGACTACTATATTTATTAAGGTTCTTTTGGATGCAAACTACAGAAATCCATTTAAGCAATCTTAAGTGAGGAGAGGGAGGAAGAGGAAGAGAAAAGGAATGTATTTGAAAGGTACTGAAGATCTCAAAGAAACAGAAAAGGCTGAATAACAAAGAACTGGGTAGGGAAAGAATCAGTACTGCTATAGGGACTTAATCATAGGAATAGCAGACATTTTTGTCCTTGAATATGATCATTCACTAGACTTGGCTTCAGTGACTAATAGTCTCCATTTTCTGGTCCATAATTCAGTCTCTCTGGGAAGAAAGCATCTGTTTGATCCACTTTGGACCGGGTGTCTATCTTCAGACTGATCAATCATAAAGCACAATTCCAAGAAAATAAGTTGTTGAATAGCCACCCTAGAGGTATCTACTCTTCCTAGTTATGTTTTCAACTCTAAATTCTTTCTTTTCCGGCTCTGACTATATGTTATGTCTTTTTTCTTCTCTCTTCCTGCCTTTGAACAACCCAGGAATTGCCCTGCTGAGTTTATCCTGAGCGAAAACAGATTACAGTTTCTTCGTCTTGTGGATATAAAGGGTTAATATTTTTCTCCCTTGCACATTGTTCTAATGGAATATATTTGGAGATATTTAAAGGATTGTTTATTGTAGGAATCTCTTTATTTCCACTTGTTTTTAATTTTGTGGGGTAGAATGAAATACATCCTCTGGGGGGCTATACCTAAAGCCTGTTACATGGAAGAAAGCCTTTTTTCCTAATTCTTTGCTGGATTTATATTGACATACTCATTTAATTCAAAGTAAAATTAGTTCCAAAATAGATGAGGATGGTAATTCATAGATGTTTCAATGTCTGTGGTTGAAAATACGAGGTATAGTTTCTATAATTGTTGCATAATCTTAATTCCTAGGGCTCTGTGTGAGGTTCTTAGGCCTTAAGATTCGGGGTGGGTGGGATTGAAATGGTTAACATTTTAAGTGTTAATCAGAGAATAAAAGAAAAGGCTATTAGTATTTATATGAAATCACAGTTTATGGAAACTGAAGTTCTAACCTTAATATTTCAAATATATCTGTGCTATGTAAAACCCTCATGAGGTCTGATTTTACACAGTGGTGAGTTCAGATAGCTCACATTTATAGCAATACCCCATACCTCAATGCTCTGAGCTCCCCCCCACTTAACTAAGAGATGACCAAAGTTTTCTTTATTCTTAAACATAATCTGGGCTGTAGCCAGCAGCTCTCCAATTCCTGCATCATGGAATCCATTGCTCTTGACATTCTTGGTCATCATAACTCTGCTGCCCTTGGGCCCTCTGTATTGCTGGCTGGGCTGGTTTCCATCCCTAATGCCTCTGGCCACTGCCACCAACATGGACCTACTTTGTACCATCAGGCCATTGATGTCTGCTGCTCATCTCTGTCTCCTTTTGGTAGGAGAGCTCCTCTCACTTTCCCTGACCAGTTCATGTAGGTTGATTCCCAGAGAGTGGTTGACCCTCTTGTGACATTTTCATTTTTCCCTTTATACCACAGCCCTCTGCTTCTCAGGCCACAAAGATACTTTGGGAAGGGAACAGAGATCGCCAAGTACAGCATAAATTTCATCGTACCTGCAGGCATTGCTTCTGCCAACATTGATTCCTGTTTTCTGGCTGACCTGTCCTGCCAGACTTCTTTATGGCCAAGAGCTCCACTGTCTTTCAGCATCTTATTCCCATTTTAAAAGTCTGTATCTTAATTATAGGCTAAGAATAAGGTTTTTTTTGTCATGAGGTCCTTGAGTTCCATGTAAATTAAGGAGTTACCCAGGCCTTTTTTCTCAGTCTCTCTCACCTTCTGTGGACAAAAGAGGAAAGTTTTCCTAAAATGAATGGAGGCCCTCCATGAGGGTGATGTTTCTAGGCTCCATTCTAACTTCGCCCATCCAAGAATGTTCTAATGCATGTACATCTCTATCACCTAGAGACCGTGTGTATAACATATTATAATACAATTTGTTTTCTAAAAATTGTAGTAAAATATACATAAATATAAAATTTACCATTTTAATCTTTTTTTTTTTTTTTTTGCGGTACTTGGGCCTCTCACTGTCGCGGCCTCTCCCGTTGCGGAGCACAGGCTCCGGACGCGCAGGCTCAGCGGCCATGGCTCACGGGCCCAGCCGCTCTGCGGCATGTGGGATCTTCCTGGACCGGGGCACGAGCCCGTGTCCCCTGCATCGGCAGGCGGACTCTCAACCACTGCGCCACCAGGGAAGCCCCCATTTTAATCATTTTTAAGAGTACAGTTCAGTGGCATTAAGTACATTCATATTGTTGTGCAACCATCATTGCTATCCATCTTTAGAATTTTTTCATCATCCCAAATTGACACTCCCTCCCCATTAACCACTAACTTCTCAGTCATCCCTCTCCCCAGCCCCTGGTAACCACTATGCTACCTTCTGTCTCTATGAATTTGACTACTCCAGATAGAAACAGAATCATACAGTATTTGTTCTTCTGTGTCTGGCTTATTTCACTTACATAACGTTTTCAAGGTTTATCCCTATTGTAGTATATTCAGAATTCCCTTCTTTTTAAAGGCTGAATCATATTCCATTGTATATATAGATCACATTTAATTTGTCCAGTCATCTGTTAATAGAGATTTGGGTTGTTTCTACCTCTTGTCTATGGTGAATAAAGCAGCCAGGAACATGGATGTAGAAATCTGCTCCTATCCTAGTTTCAACAGAAAAACAAAAAACAAGTATATCAATATACGTGTTTAGATCCATTAAATTTAGGAAGGTGCTATTCAGCTATTTTATTTTAAAAAGGTTTGTAGCTGGGTTATTTAGATTAATGAAGTAAATCATTTATTAATATAGATTCATTCATTCATTTAGATTCACTAATTAAATCATTCATTTATATTATTGAGAAGGCAGTAATATAAGTATGAATGATATCATGTTCTTGCACTTAAGTTTTTTACAATCCAACTGGGGAAGCAGGCAAGGAAGCAAGTACTCAAAACGATTTGATGATTATTAAAATGGTAATATCCACAGTGTGTTATGGGAACACAGAGCAGGGCACCTAAGAGATTCAGGAAGGCTTCCTAGGAGAGATGACACTGGACCAGAATCTGGGAACATAAGTAGGATAACCTCTTTCAAGATGGGGAGAACCGGGGAGGAAGTTGTCCTGGCTAAGAAGAAAAATACTAATAATCCTGAAGCCTGGGAAAGTGGTCAGGGAAGACAGCTACAACATCGTGTGAAAATTGAGAATCAGTGGAGGCAGACAAACGCAAGATCATAAAAGGCTTTATTCCTGCATGGGCTGAGGAGTTCTGATTTTTAGCCTAAGAGCAAGTCTGACAATGCAGTTCATTTTCCTAAATATTTACATACATTTTGATAAAGAAAATGCTTCTTGCATTAGTTTGGATCTAGTCTTATTTCCTGATACGTCAGGCACAGCACTGCCACCTACTCAGGAACAAACTGTTGCAATACTTAATAACAGTCCACCCACATGGGCTTTTAAAAGCAGTATAATTATGAGAGATTATAACGCTTTCATGTTAGCAATTAATTTGTTCACTGTTTTTATCGTTGGTAAATGAAGAACAGGTTACCTAGAAGTACACTGAATTCTAAATAGAATGTTTAAAGGAAAATGGTTTGAAAATCCTATCCTGTTCTGAGTCAGACCAAAGCTATTTTGTGAAAGATCAACGTGTGTTGCACACCAGCTGCTTGTTTTCTGTTTGACAGACTCCACCTTCCTAACCAAGGTGTACTTCTTTACATTTGGTATAATCATAAGGTAAAATGCTGATAGATTGGACAAAATTAATGGATTACATGGTAAAAGGAGTTCAACAGAGCATCCATTTTATCAGCCCCACTCTGTGAATTCAGGACAACTATATTCCAGTGAGACTCCAGTGACCCAAATATCACCTGGTGGTATGGCTTTGGAATAAACAAAATAATTGGGGCAGGGAAAAAGGATCTTTGGGTTATTAATTACATTTTTCCCACTAATCTATCTTGGTTAAAGAGCACTCTTCTGAAATGATACGTAACATTATTGTTCCATGTTTTTTCACTATATTATCCTTAGATAAAATTATATATTGAAATATGGCACTGTCACCATGCTATTGAAAAGCATCTAGTGTACTTCTAGGTAATCTGATTTTCATTTATCAATGATAAAAACAGTGAACAAATTGCTAACATGAAAGCGCTAAACCTATTCACTCTGTAAAGCAATAGACCTAGTTTATACTCCTAAGAAGTCTCATATAATTTGAAGGACAATAAAAATTACAACATTGGAGAACAGTAAATATCTTTAAAAAAATCAATCCATATCTAAAAGAGTTCAGATACTGAAGATGACCAAATTACCAATATTTACCAATGTTTGATACTTAGATGTTTAGATGATAAAAACCTTAGAGAATTTATAGGAAAATCTCTTTTTGAACAGCAAAAGCAGTGACACAGTTCTACAGATAAAAATAAGCACATCAGTACATTGTCATACAGAACACATACAGTTACTTTCTTTAAAGCACATCTGGCTTATAACTTCTCTATACAACCATGTGTATGTTGTAGGATAATTTTTTTCCTAATGTACATTTCTTTGTTAAGAAAGCCTAAGAACAGAGCTACACGGAGAAAATTACACACAAGTGTCCAGAAGAAAAACTTGTTACATACAAATGGATTTTCCTCCATATTTTGAGGAAACATTTAACCTCTTTAAAACATGACCATCAAACCCAATACTGTATAAAGACCATAAGAACTAGAACTTTTTCACTTTCACTGCAGAATCCTCAACACCTAGAATTAAGCTAGACACTGTAAATTCTCAGAAAATTTCAGTGTCTACAAACAGCATACAAAATTTGAACAACAGGTTTTAGGATCTATTTGACATTCTTCTCTGAAATGTCAGTGCTCTCTGACCAAAGGCCACCAGAAACACACGTGTAGTCGAGTGAATTGGGTTGACTGCTAACAGCAATGACAGAAAATACACAGTACAGGTGAAATGCAAGACATCACAGTAACAGGGTATTAAGAAGGACTTACTCAGTGGAGGATCTGGGCTTTGGTTAGGTGGCTTTACGGAGGATTTAAGGAAACAAGGCTTCACTCTGTATCAGGCATTGTCAGAAAGCAGAGATAATTCTTTAACTGGGTATCTCACTAAATCTTATCTTGAATGAGGGTAGACTAGAATGAAGAAACTCATTCTAGTAAAGAAGCTATATTTAGTAATATCAGAGAAGATGGAGGAATTTTTGTACCTTGGAAAATTTTTTTCTTAAGTGTTCATACATAATTACAGAGTGGTCTTATTTTTGTCTTGATCCAACATGGTCACAGAGTGGCCTCCTCTGATGTTGGTGTTCTGAAAATTGTTGACATTTAACAGGCGGACACCAGGGACCACCTAAGGGGTGCCAGGCTCTTCATAATACCAAAGCGTGGCTGACAGGACCTGGCAAGTTCCTAGCTGCTGAAGGCCACTTTGGTTTTTCTTAACGTTAATCTAGCATTTACCCTTTCAGTTGTGACTTCCATCCTTGAAGTGTTTTCAATATAGTAATTTCAAATTACATGCCAACCTTGAGGCACACTTTGAAAATAATTGGCTAAAATCTTGAAATGGAAAGAAAGTCAGAAAGGATGAGCACCAAACTTAAAAAGTGGTTCCTTACGTAACAAAATAATGTAGTGGGATTATGAGATTCTTTTTGTAAGGTTTTTCTCTATTTTCTAATGAAAAATATTTTTCTTAAGTGTGTGAAATGCTTTGAATAAGGTGTTAAATGTTCAAAGTACTCAGAATTATTTTTATTATGAATAATTCCATGTCAGTGATTAGTAAACAGAGTGAGTTTTTTCAGTGTATGAATAATTTTAGGTGAAAAGCAGCTAAAATGAATGCAACATCAATTTTCACAGCCCCATTTACCTGTGAGACAAGGTGTTTCAATGTGACTGTAGGAGGGAGGGGCCCCTGCAGATATATGATTATAAGTAGTAATAACTGAAAACCGTGAAGTTGGAGCTGAACTGTTTGGTGGAGAAAGGAAAAAGAAAATGTTGAGATTTATAACTCCAAATTAGAGCCTCTCAGGTTTTCTGCTCAGACGTTCTGCAGGTTTTCACAGGCTTTTGTTTCAGGCTAATATACTCAAGGCTTATGTTCCAGGACCATTCATTCTTTTAGGGTCTCTTAAGATGGCAGCTGGAGTGGGGGCTTCCCTGGTGGCGCAGTGGTTGAGAGTCCGCCTGCCAATGCAGGGGACACGGATTCGTGTCCCAGTCCGGGAAGATCCCACATGCCGCAGAGCGGCTAGGCCTGTGAGCCATGGCCGCTGAGCCTGTGCGTCCGGAGCCTGTGCTCCACAACGGGAGAGGCCACAATGGTGAGAGGCCCGCGTACCGCAAAAAAGGAAAAAAAAAAAAAAAGGCAACTGGAGTGATTTACAAGAGTTGAACTTTGTCCTCAAATGTAAGAATAAGAAAAGCAAGGCAGCAGGGAAGTGAACTGCTAATGGATATCCACTTAAATATCTGATTACCAATATGAAGCCTCCATATTAGCTGCTCTGTTTTGTCTGTCCATGGAATCACTGTCAATTCCAAAGTATGAGGTCATAAAAAAAGTATATAGTAGAAAACCATAAACTTGAAGTGAACAACTAAAGGTAAAGATGGAATAGTCTCTCATTCATTTATTGATTCAACAAATATTTTCCAAGTGTCTACTGTGTACCAGGCACCATGCTGGATACTGGAGATACAAAGCTGGGGAAAAGTTTTGATCAGAAATAACTATGCATTCAGGGTGGGGTGAAGGGAGTGGAAGTGGAGGTATATAACAGTTTCACGTGCTATCTGTGTTAATTTCCTATCACTGCTGTAATAAATTACCACAGTTTTGCGGCTTAAAACAATGCAAGTTTATTCTCTAACAGTTCTGGAGAAGTCCAAAATGGCTCTCACTGAGCTAAAATCAAGGTGTAAGCAGGGCCGCCTGCCTTTTGGAGGGTCTTGGAGTAAAGCAGCTTCTAGAAGCTGTTCACCTTCATGGCCAGCACATTGCATTATTCTTACACATTCTTCTGCTTCCCTCTTCCATCTTTTAGAGACACTTGTGATTACATTAGGCCCACCTGGGTAATCAGGATACTTTGTTTTAAGGTCAGCTGATTAGCAACCTTAATTCCATCTGCAAGTTTATTAGCTCTTGCTATGTAGCATAACATATTCACTGGTTCCATGGGTGAGAACGTGTATATCTTTGGGAGGCCATTTTTCTTCCTACCACACTCTCCAGAGGCAGGTGTGAAAAATGTACTTGCAGGACAAATGTCCCTGGAATAATTGGGCATAGTTGTTCAGGCCTCTCTGTCTTTTGGTTCAAGATACTAGCTGTGATGTCTAAAATCTGTGGCTGAGAGAGCTAAATTTAGGTGATCTTTAAAACAAAAAGTTAGTTGTCCTAAGTCTTTTCCCTCTTTTAATTTTTTAGATTCTTTTTCCAAATCCTTCCTTCATTTATGAAGTATTTTTCGAAGTTCAGGGGGAAAACATTTGCCATCCCTTCGTTTAGGCATGGATATTTCCCTCCCATGATTACTTTATTTCAAAAATTGTTTCAAATGATTTTTTTGGCCACCCTCCTCTCCTACAGCAAACTATAAACTTATATATATCAAATACCAAACCAAGGATGAATTTTGCCCAGACATAGACTGGGAGACTTATTTTCCACATTGAATATATGCCATTAAATGTGTCTTCATAGTTTAACTCTGCACTCACTCCTCAAGAGCAGGGTCTGAGTTTTGTGATTCTTCCTTTCATTCTCTACCCACAGCACAATGTCAGGCACACATTATATATGCTCAAAAGTGCTGGCTGTATAAATGACTGGACAATATAACCTGATTTCGTGGACTATTGAGTACCTGCAGATGTGATTTCAAACTGTAAGGTTTTGAGATTCTTCATTAAAAATGCAATAGCCTAAGGAATAGTTAGCAAGCAAAAAAATAATAAATCTGTTATTCTATACCTCAGTGACACAGCAAGTTCCTTGGAATGGTGGTCTCTGTCGACCTGGTTTCCTGTGGTTCCTGGAAAGAGCGCTGTGCCTGTTGGGAGAGAGCTGGGGGCGGAGGGGGGCTTGTAGTTACGCATTATTCCTAAGACGTGTCATCAACCCCTCTTAGTCTTTATGACCCACAAGCACTCTTGTTTCCCAGACTGGTGAATTGAAGACTAAATGTTCCCATGGAAACTAGATGTCAGGAGTCCCTACCATTTCTTGGCCCATCACTTTCTTCATTACCCTGTCTCCTCTTCTTGGAGCCTCTGGATGTCTGGAAGTTGTTATTTGCACCCCAGCACACTTTAGCTGTGCCACCTGTGCTTGCTGTCTCTCGGTTGGCTTCCTGCCCCTGTATTCTGAAACTGAGCTGCAAGAATGGAATGACTCCCCTACCCTCTTCGCTGCTTGGCAGTGGCCTTCCCATCTCTCTTTGTATCCAGAACCTAAATAGATCAGACTGTAGATATATCATGATACAGGGTATAGAAATCCATATCTCTGCAAGCCAACTCTCTAGCTAACTCTTTGGCCAAGGCCACACCATTTCTCACTTCGATAACTGTAATAGCCCCCTCGCACTATCCCTGCTTCTCTACAGTGTGTTCTCAGTTGAGCAGCCCGGTCTCTGTGCACGTGAAAGACAGATAATATTACTTCTCTGCTGACAACCCTGCAATGGCTCCTCATTTCCTTCAGAGAAAATCCTAATGGGAGCTTACAAGGACCCACCTGATTTGGTCCCGATACTGCTCTGATCTCTCTTTGAAATAGTCTAAGAGCTCCTAGAAGTCATGACTGCTTTCTACTGCCAGAATTCTGCACAATGCCTGGTACACAGTGCTCATCAACATTTCTTTAAATGTTGAATACACACCCAGATTCCCAGAGAAGAGCTAAAGCCTCCAATGGTTTTCCTCCGTCATTCCTTCTCTCTGAGTCTGAGGGCAAACATTCTGAGCTGGAGAGAATCGGACTCAAGGACAATCCTGAAGCCTTCGGCAATAGCCATTCAGGTCCAGGAATCAAGTCCTGAATCTGGCAGTGACTCTGTAAATGACTGCCTGTCATTTGACTTCACAGTGTACTTATTTCTATTTAATGTTTCAGTTTCAGCTGAAATTATCTTCCAAATGTGAATTCCTTTTGGTTAAGAGTCAAATTTTTCTTTTTGACACTACAACATCAGTGAGTAATTAACACATTTCCAGCTAAAAATATTAATGTATTTTCACTTGGTACTCATTTAAAACCATGAGTGCATTGATAATGTTACATTTCTTATTGTTCCTCAAACCTCAGAAATGTAATCGTTTCTCAGAGCAATCGGTTGTATTTTAATTACATAAACATCATAAACTCAGTGGAATGGAAATTTACTTTCTACTAGAAATTATCATAACAGAAGCACTTTTCAAAGATTATTTTCTGAAGCAGTTACTTGAGACTGAATATTGTGGAAGATTTATAAGATAGAAATTCTCTAAAGAGTTTAAAGTGTTTCCACATATTGATTCAACTCTCTTGCATTTTAATGAATGTATAAATATTTGAAAATTAAATTATGCAGGGTGAAGATATTGCCACAGTGACTGTACTGATCATATTTTACGTTTGTAGCATACATTTTAAATTCTTGGCAGTTTTAAGTTTAGAAATTTATACTATTTTCTCCTTTGTCTTAAGAAAATCTTTTTAATTAAATTTTATATAAAACAAGCATAAAAGATTTAACATAAGCTTCCCAAAATAATTTTAACAGCTTTATTGTGATATAATTCACATACCATACAATTTACACATTTCAAGTGTACAACTTACTGGGTTTTAATACATTCACATCAATTGTAGAATATTTTAATTACCCTCAAAAGAAACCCTGAAACACATCAGCAGTTATTCCCCATTTATCCTCAATACCCCTAGCCCCAGACAATGATTAATCTGCTACCTCTCTTTATATTCGCCTATCCGAACATTTCACATAAATGAGACTGTACAATACGTAGTCTTTTATGATTGGCTTCTTTCATTTAGCATAATATATTCAAGGCTCATCAATGTTCTTACATGTAACAGTACTTCATTCATTTTTATTGTTGAATAACATTGTATGGATACTCCACATTGTGTTGATCTGTGCATCAACTGATGAACATTTGGGTTGTATTTGTATTTTGGCTATTATGCAAAATGCTGCTGTAAACATTCCCGTAAAATTTTTTGTGTTTTGTTTCCATTCTCTTGGGTGTATTATCTAGGAGTGGAATTGCTGTGCTCTATCATAACTCTATATTTAACCTTTTAAGGAAATGCCATACTGTTTTCCAAAGTGGCTACACTATTTCATATTTCCACCAGCAGTGTATCAGAATTCCAACTTATCCACATCCTTGTCTACACTTGTTATTGGCTCTCTTTTCGTTTATAACCATCCTAGTCTTTACCAAGTAGTATCTCATTATTTTGATCTGCGTTTGCTTAATGATTAATAACATTAAGCATCTTTTCATGTTTTTATTGGTCAGCTGTATATCTTCTTTGGAGAGATGTGTATTCAGATCCTTCACCCATTTTTTAGTTGAGTGATTTGCTTTATTATGGAGTTATAGGATTTCTTTATATATTTTAGATACAAGTCCAGAAACAAATTAGACAGATGATTTGCAAATATTTTCTCCCATTCTGTATGTTGTCCTTTTATTTTCTGGATGGTATTATTTGAAGCACAAAAGCTTTTACTTTTAATAAAGTCCAAATTATCTAATTTTCTTTGTTGCTTATGTTTCTGACGTCATCTCTAGGAAGGCTTTTTCTAACCCAAGGTCACAAAGATTTTCTCCTATATATTCTTTTATAAGTTTTATAGTTTTATACGTTACTTTTAAGTCTATAATTCATTTTGAGTTAAATTTTCTTGTAGGATGTGAGGGAGGAGATGGACTTCATTATTTTGCATGTGGAAATCCAGTTGTCTCGGTAATGTTTGGTGAAAAGATTCTTCTTGGACTTCCCTGGTGGCGCAGTGGATGAGAGTCCGCCTGCCGATGCAGGGGACACAGGTTCGTGTCCCGGTCAGGGAAGATCCCACATGCCGTGGAGCGGCTGGGCCCATGCACCACAACTACTGAGCCTGTGCTCTAGAGCCCACGAGCCACAACTACTGAGCCCATGCGCCACAACGACTGAAGGCCGTGTGTCTAGAGCCCCTGCTCCACAACAAGAGAAGCCACTGCAATGAGAAACCCGTGCACCACAATGAAGAGTAACCCCCGCTCTCCACAACTAGAGAAAGCCTGTGCACAGCAAAGACCCAACACAGCCAAAACTAAATAAATAAAATAAATTGATTAAAAAAAATCCTCAAACAAAACTCCATGAGCCATAGTCAGGAGAATCAACCAACAGCAAATTTGGACTCTTAAGAACTTCAGATAATAAAAGCCTCAAATTCAGAATATAAAATAAATATGTTTAAAAGAAAAATAACTAAAAGGAAATAAAGGAAATGATTTAGAGATGCCTTTACTCCAGCATTTTAATTTTGGAATTCAAATTTTGTTTAAAATTATAGATGTTTAAAAACTTTGGTGCTAAACATTAACAAGAATAATTAATGGACCATAAGTCGCTGTGAAAAGAAATGTAGGTAAAATGCATTATAAACACTTAGATGTCCTTACTGTTGGTTACTATAATATCTGCTGATTATGATAACTGGACATATAATGATACATCTCCAGGTAAAAGAATGCATCTCTAGGTGAAAGTAAAAATCAAGACTGGAAGAAAATATCAGTCTAATCCATTGATCAATGTTTAACTCTCCTCTACAACGTCATTATCAATTAATTATCCAACTTACTTCTAGTAAAGAGAGCTCTCAGATTTATAAAGCTGTCCATTCCATCTTTGGACAACTTTGGTATAACACTGGTATTAATCACCTTTCTTTGACTTTAAGCATCTCAACTTTTCTCTAAAAGCATCTTCAAATTTAAAATCTTTAGCCTACTTTGTAAAGGTCACTACTCTCAAAGTGGTGCCCCTGTTTAAAATCACTCCCTGATCCATTTTGGCTAGAATATATTTTCATCTCTATGCATTTGGCTTAGCACTAGATAAGCAACTCACTGACATAGTTGTATTCGTAATAAAAGCTCTACATGCCTCAGCCCTTGTAAGCCCATTCATTTAGAAATCAATGCTATTGACTGCATTTTATTCCTTCTATAGAGTATGGCAACTAGTAAATAAATCTCTATATGTTGACATAGGCTTTTGTTGTCCATTTGACTTAAATATATATAGTTTAAGTAAAGCTGAATAATTTAGATTGTAAGAATGCTGGTTACCCACACATATTTTAAAATAGACCTTGAAAAACCCAGATATTAAGTTATACATAATTGTGCCTGTAAGGAAGACTCTGGTGTTTATTCTTTTTCCTTCAACAATTCCAGATTAGGAGAAAAGAAATAGCAGAGCATTCAACATTTTCAAAAGCAATCTTTTATATCAAAAGATGAATTAATATCTATATACACATGGTTACCTGAACAAGTACTGAAAAATTTGCTTTTGGTTTCAAATAACTAGTTTATTTGGATCAAGATCTGGGTCTCAATGCACAAAATCTAAACATATAATGATCATGTTTTTACCTGATGATGGATTGGTTTTACCATGGTCAAAGATACTTTCTGATAGTCTTGTGTAGAATAACAAAGTTATACTATCCAAACTGTTTATGTATCTCAAGAGTCTTACAAGTTCATGCTCTAGTGAAATTACTTTTTCCTACAGGCACAAGAAATAAAGCCCTCAGTTTTCAGAAACTAAACTCACTGACTTTGAGTAAATCATGCAGTTTCTGTGGGCCTCAGTTTGCTCATTTGTAAAGCGAGGTGTTTAATCTTTAACACACTATTGAGTTCCAAATTTTAACTATGTGATATTTTTGCTAACGAAGTAAACACAGCATTTAATATATCAAAAATGTGTTCGTTTTTTTTTTTATTAAGGAGGTGCAACTCCAAGGAATAGAGGGAGGAACAAAAGACATGGGACTTGGAAGGATAGGACACAATGCAAGGCGTTGTGGTCCTGTGCTGGTTACTGCTTCACAATGAGCTGTAGACACAGCTATTCAACCAGCAGGGGCACCTGCTCTTAACTCTTAGCTAAGAGCTCAGTTACGTGGGGCATCTCCACAAGGACTGCCTGGAAACAAACCATTATAAGAAGAAAGGATAAGGAATTTATCTACTTGGTCCCCTTTGAACCCCTTTTTGTCATTTATCAAAGTTGGCCCCAAAGGAAATGATTACCCTGTGCTTCTGAGTTTTCATCCTCCAATCCTTCACAGCCTCCTCAGGAAGCCAGATCCTACACCCTGTAATGTGGCAAGATCATCCAAGTCAGAATAAATGGCAGTAGCCAAGGGCTCTGGGAATGGCAGCAGCATCTCAAAAGCCCACAGACAGTGAATCCATCATGGTGATGGCTGGAGTAAGCTATGAATCTGAGGTTCTTGCATATACACAATGTCAAGAGGCTCTGAGGAGACTTGTATGATGCACCAACACCAAAGGCTGTCAATTCATACTTGTTTATTGATGATTAACTATTTTTTCTCTCTTTTTTTTTTTTTTTTTTTGCTGCTTGTGCAGCATGTGGGATCTTATTGATAGTTCCCCGACCAGGGGCTGAACCCCCCTGTATTGGGAGCATGGAGTCTTAACCACTGGACTGCCAGGAAAGTCCCGTCACATTTTTTTTCTAAATATATGCACAGTTATGTGATATTGACTGTGCTACGAGTATCTTATTAGCAAAACATCTGTTTTGAAGAAGTTAAATTTAAGACATCTTTTGGATATCAAAGCGGTAATGTTGAGAATGAAGTTATATATATATATATATATATATATATACATAACTTCATATGTATATATTCATATATATATATGAATTGGGAGCTTAAGGGAGAAATTTGAATTGCAGATATCAATTTAGGTGCCATTCGTTACTATCTAAAACCATGGGACTAGATAAATACTGTTGGGGTTCAGGGCAGGCCACCCCAAATATACTCAAATGGCATACTGATTATTCTGAGTTAAAGTTACTTAAGAAATGGCCAGTGCAAGAGGGATGCTCTGACCCTCCTCTCTGGCTCCCTGAAAGCAATGTCTCCTGTAAAAAGTACACTCCCTGAATCTGGAGATAGAAGGACACAGTTATCTCCAGAGGTAGGGAATTTGGCTGAGAAGTCTATATAAACAAACCTTGTTACTTGGTTAATTTACTAACTCAAACCCCAAATATGGTTAGATTCTTCACTAATTGAGCAACTGAAACCTAAGTTTCTTTGTACTGTCAATTCCTCACATATTGCTTCTTTGTCTAAAAAATATAAAAGCTGCCTGCTTTGACCACTTCTTAGGTCCCATTTCTCTGAGACCTCCATGTGCGTGAACTAAAATTTGTTTCTTTTTCTCCTGTTAATCTGTCTTGTGTCCATTTTATTACTAGTCCAGCCACAAGAACTCAAGAGGAGTTGAGGGGGAAATTTCCTCCCTCTGACAATACCTTTACATTACTGTGAAACTTAACATGCTTCTTGTTTGTTATATTTCTTAGACATAAGATCTATGAAGAAGGAATGTGCCTCATTTGTTCACCTATGGGTTCTAGGAGTTTAAGACAGTGTCTAACATGAAAAAATATTTCTGAATTTTGTTGATTGGGAAAGGTTGTATCTTGAGATAGAGGAAGGAGAAAGGAATGTCGGAGATTTGAGTAGAGAGAATTTATAAAATAATGTTCTGTCAAGTTGGGGAGTAAATTGGGGAAGTTTCCAATTGCTACAGAAGGCTAAGGGCTAAGATTTGTGATCATAATTCAATGTGAGTTCATTCAGTGTGGGTATATTTTCTTCAACCACATTGGGTACAGCATTAGAGCAGCAGCTATACAAAGAGCTCCGTTCAATTAATGTAGGACTTTCAAAGTGATTCAAACAGGTTGGAGAGAGGGAAACGAGATAAGTTTAGTGATGGTTCATGAAATCTGAACTGCCTAGACAGCAAAGAAGCCCTCTGTCTGAAGGGGTGAAAGACAATGAAAAGTAAGAGGATAAATAGATTGATGATCCTGATGGATGATAAATTGTTTAAATGTAGGGTTAAGGTGACTTAGCCCATGAGTTAGAAAGCCAAAGATTAGTGGTCTGAGAGTGGGATGGTTGAAACTATAATTCTGGGTGTGATGTGATTATTGAAGTGTTGAGATTAGGTGCAGGAAGAAATGCTTGGAAGCAAGGTCAACGAGCTGGAATGGTTACCCAGAGCTCAAATCCCAGATAACACGTAATTGCTACTAATAAGAAATCTTATTCTAGTCAGCTGATCAAACGTGCACTTTCACATATAGGCCAGCTTGTCCCCGAAGTACATAGTAATCACAAAGCAGAATGCCAGTGAGTTCTCTGTTTGCAGAGTCCCAAGACAAGAGTCTCTTTTAGATGCCAGAAGGGAGAAAATTAAACTCATCGTTCTATTGTAGTTAGAATCTCATCTAATTAAATTAAAGAACAGATTGAATAGTTTAACATATTTCAACGTTCATATGGCATTGAAAATCCTTGGCTGGCAGCTGTGTAAATCAGCAGGAAATCAGGGGAACGCAGGAATGAAATGAATATTTAGAAGTGGAAATAACAGGCAGTGCTATTTCTAAAACATCCTTTGCTGCTTACATGGCAATACCAGTAATTAAGACATGAATTTAATGTTATTAATATACCATCAAACATAATAGTAATTAAAACATCCTGAGTTTTAATATATACCTACTTAAACTTTTATTTATAAACTCTTAAATTTTAAGGAACTGAACACGTAAAAGAGAGAAGCATATATCTTGAGCTCTTCATTTCTCTCCTTATCCATTAAATTCCAAAAATATAAACAACCATTGTTATGACCGTCATACCCATACAACATCCAAACATGTTTTGAGACGTGTAGCACAAATATGACTTTGACATTCAGCATCATAACTTATACATAGATGCATAACTTACATAATTCCCAGGAATTTGAAGTGAGCTAAATCCTCCACATTTTACTATTTACCATTTTTTTTGTTTGAAAATTCTCATAAGTGCCCAAAGCAGAAAGAATTGTATAATGAACTATACACTCATAAGGCTGATTTGATAATTCTCAAGATTTTACCACAATTTTATTTTTTTATTCTTTGCATTTTTAGTTGAAATTTTTGAAGAAAAGTGTAAGATATCTTATCACTTCAATTCTACATATTTCACAATTGTATAGTTTGGGGTTCTAGTATTATAAAATGTATTTAGCAGTTTTTCAAAATTTTGCCATAAAAAAAAACTTTGTATGTGAAAAACAAAGCTTATTTATGCTTCTCAATGCATGTCTTTCTAGCAAAAGTAGAATAAAGTAATAATAATAATATGAAAAACTTTAGGACACAGATCAATTTGATAGGAGTATGATAGGTAGTATGTCATTTTTTTTCACTAAATTTAAAATAATTGCAGATTTACATGCAATTGTAGGAAAATAGTACAGAATAACCCCATGTACGATTTTCCCAGTATCCCTCAAAGATCTGGCAAAACTGTAATACAACATCACAACCAGGGTATTGACATCTATACGGTCAAGACACAGAACATTTCAATCACCACAGAGATCCCTCATGTTACCCTTTTATGTCCATTTCCTTCCTGTCTCCATCCCCTCCTTATTCCATGGTAACCACAAATCTGTTCTTCACTTCCATAATTTTGTGATTTCAAGAATGTTATATCAATGGAATTATACAGTACCTAATCCTTTGGAATTGTTTTTTTTTTAAATTCAGCATAATGCTCTGGAAATTTATCCAGGTTATTGGGTTAAGCAATAGTCCTTTTGCTGCTAAGTAGAACTCCATAGTATGAAAGTACCACAGTTTGTTATTGTATAGTTATTCACACAGTAAAGGACATATGGGTTTTTTTATAGCTATGCTTTTGGTGTTGAGTCAAAGAACTCTTTGCCTAAACGTGAGATCTATGTTGACTCAGTAAGAACAGTAAGAACAGTAAGAACAGATATCCTTGCCTTGCTCCGGACATTTAGGGGGAAAGCATTCAATATTTCCCATTAAACACTGTTCTGTCTATAAGAATTCATAGATGTTCTTTATCAAGTTAAGGAAGTTCTCTGCTATTCCTATTTTTCTGAGAATTTTTATCAAGAAAATGTGTAGAATTTTGTCTGATGCTTCTTCTATATTGATTGATATGATTATATGACTTCTATTATTTAGCCTGTTAACATGGTGGATTATACTGATTGATTTTCTAATATTGAGCCAGCTTTGCATCCCTGGAATAAACTCTGCTTGGTCTTAATGTATAATTCTTTTTATACATTATTTAAATCTATTTGCTAATATTTTACTAAGAAATTTTTGCCTATATTCATGGGCATCTGGAAAAAGTTATATTCCACTGTTGAATGGTGTATTTTATAAGATGTCAGTTAAACCCTGGTGGTTCAATGATATTGTTGAGTTCCTCTGTATCCTTACAGATTTTCTGTCGAATTGTTCTATCAGTTACTGAGAGGGGTATTTCAGTCCCCACCTATAATTATGGATTGGTCTATTTCTCCTTTCAGTTCCATTGTTTTCTGCAGTTTATTGTTTGGTACATACATATTTAGGACTGCCACATATTTTTGGTGGACTGACTCTTTTACCATATATAATATCTTTCTCTGTCTCATAATTTTCTTTCCTCTGAAGTCTAATTTACATGATATTAATATAGTCATTCCTTCTCTCTTTTGATTAAAATTTGCAAGATATAACTTTTTTCCATCCTTTTGCTTTCAACCTGCCTATACTGTTAAAGTTACTTTCTTTTAGTCAACATGTACATGGGTCATGGTTTTTAGTTCACTCTGAAATCTCTGTCTTTTATTGGTTTATATTGATCACTTAATTCAATATAAGTATTGATGTGTCAAGGCTTACATCTGCCATTTTGCTTTTTGTTTTCTTTTTTTCCCCCTTTCTTCTTCATTTCTCTGTTATCTTTTTTCTTGCTTACTTTTGAGTTACCTGAACATTTTCTAGAATTCCATATTTATTTATCTGCAGTAATTTTGAGTGCATCTGGCAGGTCTACCTTCTTCTCTCTGTCCTTCAGATTGGGGGTCCCCAACCCCCAGGCCGTGGACAAATACCGGTCCGTGGCCTGTCAGGAACTGGGCCACGCGGCAGGAGGTGAGCAGGGGGCGAGCGAGCAAAACTTTATTGACTTAAAAAAAATATACGCACCATGTGAGAGTTGCAAGTTAAGTTTTATTTGGGGCAAAATGAGGACTGCAGCCCCGGAGACAGTGTTTCAGATAACTCTGAGAAGCTGCTCCGAGGAGGTGAGGCGAGCAGCCAGGATAGACAGGTAATTGGGATCATCAAAAGATTATTGTTAAATCAAGAGAACCAGATATCTCACATTAAGGAATGTAGTGCTTTTCTATGTATGGGAAGATGTTAGAGTCTGGGCTCACTGAAATCATTCCTTTGATGTGCACCTCAGCTATCTGGGGCCTGTATTTTCACATCCTGAGTTTCCTCAGGGCTCACGAGCTCACGTTGGAGGGCTGCAATCATTGGTGACTGTGACATCCTTTGTTTATTGATAGGGCAGGAAATATTCCATTTATAAATATTCCATTCCATTTATAAATATTCCATTTATCAGCTTCAACTGCCACTCCCCATCCCTCCCCATCGCTGGCATTACCGCTGAACCATCACCACTCCCCCCATCTGGGGAAAAACTGTCTTCCATGAAAGCAGACCCTGGTGCCAAAAGCTTGAGGACCAGTGCTTCAGAGTATTCTCATGCTTATTTTATATAAAATATGCAAAGGTTTTAATTGTACAGAATGGAAGAGATAGGGAAATGTATGCCTATACCCTCTTCCTAGAATGGTAGAATGTCATTTTAATAAATGAAAATGATTTAAAAGATTTTATTTTGGACATGTAGCAACCAAACATTCTGTTGCATTTTTAAAATAATAATATGCTGCAAATTAAGAAGCATTTTACAAAGATTCTTTTGGTGAAAACCTCAGTCACGATTTCAGAAAAAAGTGGGGAATGAAAATTTATTCTGAAGAGATACATGTCATCAAGCTTGCTAGTATATTTTACTTTAAAAAATAAATTAGTGTGACCAAAATAACTGATGAATTGTAAGGGTTTAAATTATAGTATTCTTGAATTTACCCAAATTTTTATATCTCTTAAAATACACGTGCAGGTTATTTATTTCTTACCTAAGTTGTTTGTTGCCCTATAGCTCAAACAAAGTTGTCTGCTTTTGAACCAATTCATTCTTAGCGATCTTGACAGTAAGTATGATTTTCTATGTCATTTTTTAGGTTTGGTTATATAGATGGCCAAAAGCAGTGAAATAATAATTATTTGTATTTATCACTGGCAAAGCCAAGATCATGAATGCTATGAGAAGAAATTTAAATAAGGATTTTCTTTGAATTTATCAAAAAATATACTCACCAACAATCCCTTACTTAGCATTCTAGTCCTTATTGATTTGCAAAATTGAACAATTCTATTTTTTTAAGTTTGTATTCTATTCTACTATAAATATATTCCCAAAATATGATGGCCAAAGGACTACAACTTTTAGATCTATCTACTTTCCACTTAATTTTTAGACAATCTTCCAAGAAATGCTAAAATCAGAGAAGTAAAATACCCACCATGTAATAATATGGTCTTTCCTCTTTCCTGAATCTGGGATACTTAGAAACTGAAGTATTTGCTTTCTCTCCAGCAGATGCCACTTTAGATACTCTTCCTCCTCTTTCCGCTGTCTTCAATTTTCTCTGTCTCCTGGTTTGGTATATAAACTAGTTTTATCACAGTAGTCACATAAAACTTGGTTTTATATTCCCTACACTTACTGATCAGTTAAAAAGTATTTCTAAAGGAAGGTTTTTCTCTCATCTAAAAACCCAGAAGTTCACATTAACAGTTATTGTGTCCATTAGTATCCATAGTTCCAAAGACGAGTGAGAAGGAGTTACAAAAAGTGAGGTGTTTTAGTCAGGGTTCTCCAGAGAAACAGACCAATAGTGTATATATAGATATATATCAGAGGAGATTTATTACGGGGATTGACTCATACAATTTTGGAGGCTGACATATGCCACAAATGCTATCTGCAAGCTTGTTAACCAGGAGGGCTGCAAGTGTTAAGTCTCCAAGTCCAATGGCCCTTCAAGGGTGGGAGAGGATGAATGTCCCAGCTCAGGAAGAGAGAGAATTAACCCCTCCTCTGTCTTTTTGTTCAATTTGGGCCCTCAATAGATTGGATGATGCCCACCCATATTGATACTGAGCAGGACCCTGTGAGGCTCCTGGGCACAAAAGCCTTTCTGTGTCCTCTATTTCTTGATTACAGAAAATAGGCTTCATTCAGCCTCCTTCACCTTCCCTGAGTTCCAAGGGGCAGGTTCAAACAGATGCTAATTAGGGAAGGGACGGGATGCAGAGACAAGGGAGGAGCAGTCAAGAAACAACAGTGCAGCCTTGGGGCAGCATCCTGGTTCCCCCTCAAGGGATACACATTACAATATCTTTGAGCTGTTATTCAGATACTGAAAACCCCACTAGGTGGGACAAGTATGCTGCCCACAACCATGTAGACCCCAGACCGGTAGGAACCAGAAGGTTGATGATGCTGACTCCTACTTACCTCACCACCAACCAATCAGAAGAAGGCCCATGAGCTGATCACACCCTCTTCGAAGAACCATGGCTGTAAAACTCCCCACTACCCACTCCAGGTCTGGACACACAGTTCTGAGGGCATTAGCCCACTGTCCCCGTTTGCCAGGCAAAGCAATAAAGCTATTCCTTTCTACTTCATCCAAAACTCTGTCTCCGAGGTTTAATTCAGTGTCGGGGTACAGAGTCCGGATTCGGCTTCAAGATCAGTCCCGGATGCAAATGAAAATCTTTTCCAGAAACACCGTCACAGACACACTCAGAAGTAATATTTTACCAGCTCTCTGAGCAGCCGTTAGCTCAGTTAAGTTGATACATAAAATTAACCAGTCACATTAGGAAATTCAGTCATATTGCAAATCTTTCTCTAAAAATATTTTAAACCTTAACTATATCATTAAGCAAAAATGTCACAAATGATATTCAGTCAAATACCAGAAAGATATATAACAAAATCTATTGCCTTATGGTATCTAAAAGAGGGAACATTCATCTTTCTAGCTTAAATTTAGAGGAGAACCTGTCAAAAAAGAAGTCACTAAGTTAGACAATATCTAATGGATTCTTTGAGGAGTCTTTCACCTTAGTGAATTACAGAACTGGTAAAGAGATAAATTTCTGATTTTGTACCCAAAGTTTGGCTGCCTTAGTCATTCCAACACAAGCACACAAGAGAAACAAATCATTCTAGTATTGATTATTTCTCAGTGAGTTTTTAACTCATATTTCTAATCTGATTTTGATCCTTTATATAATTCATTAAGAGGCCAGTTTATTTCCACTTTATTCAACTGGATTTACTTTTGTCCCTTCAGTTCTTGACATTTTAATGAGTGTTGACTCTGAAGTCAGTAAATGTTAGTGTGCTTTGCTCCAAACCAGGTGCTAAGGCTTACAGTGAGAGAGCAATTCCTGAACCCTGATTTTCTTTAGTCTCTTATTCCCAAATCAAAGGGGGAAAAAAAAGAAAGAAAAAAAGAAGAAGAATGTCTTTTGAAGAGGGATTCTTTAGTTTAAAAAAAATAATAACCTTGACCATAGAAAGCCACAGTGAAGAACTCTGTGACTTGGCTGTGCTCTCACTTGATGTGCTCTCACTTTCGACTTGGCTGATCCTACAGACTTTGGAATAGCAGAAACTCTGCCACTACTTAGCCTCCTATTCTGTTGGCACATTGTCTGCAGGATCATTTCTCAACACGATGTTTATTTTCTCATCTATAGCTCATCCTTCCCATCACCAATTACATCCACATGGATGAATCACAAGCTTATAATTTTCTTCTGCTTGGTCCTTAAATGCACCTTAGGAATTCTTCCTCCCCACACCTGTACTTTTCATAGCATATAAATGGACTTTAGAATCTATAAATAACCCAATCAACACTAAACACTGCCTTCAAATGCTGACAAACTGCTATTCACTAGGTTCTCATACTGAGCCTTCATGCTGTTTACATAAGCAAATCTTTTCTTCTTTAAATTACTCAGTATATTCTTTGTGCTATTTACTTTGAAGTTCTGAAAAAGAAAAGAAAAAGAAAAGAGTCTGCCCACTAGTCCTTCCAAAGCAGCACTAGACGATAACATTTTACCTGGTTAATAGAACTGAGATAGCTATGTAGTCATAATGGGGATATTGTTTTTAATCACAGTTATTTGTGTAAGAACATTGTTTATATATGCTTTATGTATGCTTTCTTAAAGTTTTTATGACCCATAACAACTGTTAATATTATTGTATGAAAAACTGGAACTCTTTAATTTAGCTTAATGAAAAATCACAAATATGAAATTGTTTAATGGAAAAACATTATTGAGTGTCATAATCTTCATTTAAAACTCCTTAATGAGGAGTTACTAAACATTTCTAATTGAGAGACTTCTAAGCCCTAGCAAAAATAAATAAAAATTTCTAGAGAAAAAACAAAAATGAGGAAATGTATGCATCATTCATGAAACGTGGGAAAATTGTCCTCCAACTACTTTCAATTTCAACAAATATTTGGTGGACATTTTATGGATGAAACAAAATGGAAGGAAATTGTTAGTGATTAATTTATAACCCCCTTTTAGAAAAAAACAACAGTGTAACGTTGATGCAGAAGCTCTGTCATAACTTCTAATTTGAAGAAGGGGCAAAAGTGAGGGTAGATTTGGGGGGAGGGACTAAATAGTACCCTGGAGCAGCAGAAATATAATTCCTGTGTATGTCAGCAAAAACTGTGACCAAAATGAATGAATAGTGATGTTAAAAATTTGAGATTAAGGGCTTCCCTGGTGGCGCAGTGGTTGAGAGTCCGCCTGCCGATGCAGGGGACATGGGTTCGTGACCCGGTCTGGGAGGATCCCACATGCCGCGGAGCGGCTGTACCCGTGAGCCATGGCCGCTGAGACTGTGCGTCCGGAGTCTGTGCTCCGCAACGGGAGAGGCCACAACAGCAAGAGGCCCGCGTACCGCAAAAAAAAAAAAAAAATTTGAGATTAAGATTTGCCTTACAGGTGTGCTGTCCTTCGCCCGACAGCCTGTCGAGCCAGGAAGGTCCACATTGATGTTCTGGGGGAGAGAGATTCTGTTCCGTTTAAAGTGTGAGAAATGTGATCGCAGTTAAGGATTCCTGCGGTGCTTCTTTCAGAGGCACCGTTCTGTCCTGGGGTGGTGAGATGATCACACGGTGGAGGCCAGCCTGTCCCAGTCTGGCTGTGCTGTCGCTGAAGCCAGGGGGACTCCTCTGGCACTCGCTGACTTTGGTCTCAGTGTTTGTGTGTGACGTCACCTCACCTGTGCTCCTGTGAACATCCCCCGCCAGGGCCCTGGGCTGGGAGGTGGGATCCTGTTCTCCCCTCCTGTGAAGTTGGTGTGGGGCCAGAGTAGCTGAGCAGCCACTTCAGTTGTGCCCCCGGATGGAGGCGAGCGCCGGTGGGAGGGGAGCAGGCTGTGGACACACCCATCTCGACTGTAGAACAAGGCTGTTGGTGGGTTTGTGGGTGTTGGAGCTGGGCTGTCAGGTGTTTTTGGATTTAGCAGGAACATTTTCAGAAGTATCCAATGTTCTCAAATAAAAATCTTTCCATGTGAGAAAAAAAAAAAAAAGATTTGCCTTAATTCCCAATCTAGAGCATCCTTCCAGGAATATTTGAGTTGCCTAAAATTTATATTGATGTAAAGAATTTACTAAAATTGCAAGACAATAGATCAGAATTTTAACATTTTCTTTTCATTTGTATTTTACACTTTTTCTAACAGTTACACTGATTTTTTTTAACATCTTTATTGGAGTATAATTGCTTTACAATGGTGTGTTAGTTTCTGCTTTATAACAAAGTAAATCAGTTATACATATACATATGTCCCCATATCTCTTCCCTCTTGCATCTCCCTCCCTCCCACCCTCCCTGTCCCACCCCTCTACGTGGTCACAAAGCACCGAGCTGATCTCCCTGTGTTATGCGGCTGCTTCCCACTAGCTATCTATTTTACATATGGTAGTGTATATATGTCCATGCCACTCTCTCACTTTGTCCCAGCTTAACCTTCCCCCTCCCCATATCCTCAAGTCCATTCTCTAGTAGGTCTGCGTCTTTATTGTTTTTCTCTTTCTGACTTACTTCACTCTGTATGCCAGACTGTAGGTCCATCCACCTCACTACAAATAACTCAATTTTGTTTCTTTTTATGGCTGAGTAATATTCCGTTGTATATATGTGCCACATCTTCTTTATCCATTCATCTGTTGATGGACACTTAGACTGCTTCCATGTCCTCGTTATTGTAAATACAGCTGCAATGAACATTTTGGTACATGACTCTTTTCGAATTATGGTTTTCTCAGGGTATATGCCCAGTAGTGGGATTGCTGGGTCGTATGGTAGTTCTATTTTTAGTTTTTTAAGGAACCTCCATACTGTTCTCCATAGTGGCTGCATCCATTAACATTCCCACCAACAGTGCAAGAGGGTTCCTTTTTCTCCACACTCTCTCCAACATTTACTGTTTGTAGATTTTTCATGATGGCCATTCTGACTGGTGTGAGTTGATACCTCATTGTAGTTTTGATTTGCATTTCTCTAATGATTAGTGATGTTGAGCATCCTTTCATGTGTTTGTTGGCAATCTGTATATCTTCTTTGGAGAAATGTCTATTTAGGTCTTCTGCCCATCTTTGGATTTGGTTGTTTGTTTTTTTGATATTGAGCTTCATGAGCTGCTAGTAAAGTTTGAAGATTAAAATTTAAAAATTTAAAACTTAAAATCCTTTGTCAGTTGCTTCATTTGCAAAATTTTCTCCCATTCTCAGGGTTGTCTTTTCGTCTTGTTTATGGTTTCCTTTGCTGTGCAAAAGCTTTTAAGTTTCATTAAGTCCCATTTTTTATTTTTTATTTTATTTCCATTTCTCTAGGAGATGGGTCAAAAAGGATCTTGCTGTGATTTATGTCATAGAGTGTTCTGCCTATGTTTTCCTCTAAGAGCTTGATGGTGTCTGGCCTTACATTTATGTCTTTAATCCATTTTGAGTTTATTTTTCTGTATGGTGTTAGGGAATGCTCTAATTTCATTCTTTTACATGTAGCTGTCCAGTTTTCCCAGCACCACTTACTGCAGAGGCTGTCTTTTCTCCACTGTATATTCTTGCCTCCTTTATCAAAGATAAGGTGACCATATGTGCGTAGGTTTATCTCTGGGCTTTCTATCCTGTTCCATTGATCTATATTTCTGTTTCTGTGCCAGTACCATACTGTCTTGATTACTGTAGCTTTGTAGTATAGTCTGAGTCAGGGAGCCTGATTCCTCCAGCTCCGTTTTTCTTTCTCAAGATTGCTTTGGCTATTCGGGGTCTTTGTGTTTCCATATAATTTTTGAAAATTTTTGTTCTAGTTCTGTGAAAACTGCCAGTTGTAATTTCATAGGGACTGCACTGAATCTGTAGATTGCTTTGGGTAGTAGAGTCATTTTCACAATGTTGATTCTTCCAATCCAAGAACATGGTATATCTCTCCATCTATTTGTATCATCTTTAATTTCTTTCATCAGTGTCATAATTTTCTACATACAGGTCTCTCATCTCCTTAGATAGGTTTATCCCTAGATATTTTATTCTTTTTGTTGCAATGGTATCTTGCTCTTGAATAGTTGTTATATACGGGTCTTGTTATATATGGGTCTTGTTTTTGTATCCATTCAGCCAATCTATGTCTTTTGGTTGGAGCATTGAATCCATTTACATTTAAGGTAATTATCGATATGTATGCTCCTATTACCATTTTCTTAATTGTTTTGGGTTTATTATTGCAGGTCTTTTCCTTCTCTTCTGTTTCCTGCCTAGAGAAGTTCCTTTAGCATTTGTTGTAAAGCTGGTTTGGTGGTGCTGAATTCTCCTAGCTTTTGCTTGTCTGTAAAGGTTTTGATTTCTCTGTCAAATCTGAATGAGATCCTTGCTGGGTAGAGTAATCTTGGTTGCAGGTTTTTCTCCTTCATCACTTTAAATATGTCCTGCCACTCCCTTCTGGCTTGCAGAGTTTCTGCTGAAAGATCAGCTGTTAACCTTATGGGGATTCCCTTATGTGTTACTTGTTGTTTTTCCCTTGCTGCTTTTAATATTTTTTCTTTGTATTTAATTTTTGATAGTTTGATTAATATGTGTCTTGGCTTGTTTCTCCTTGGGTTTATCCTGTATGGGACTCTCTGTGCTTCTTGGACTTGATTAACTATTTCCTTTCCCATATTAGGGAAGTTTTCAACTATAATCTCTTCAAATATTTTCTCAGTCCCTTTCTTTTTCTCTTCTTCTTCTGGGACCCCTATAATTCGAATGTTGGTGCATTTAATGTCCCAGAGGTCTCTGAGACTGTCCTCAACTCTTTTTCTTTTTCTTTATTCTGCTCTGCAGTAGTTATTTCCACTATTTTATCTTTCAGGTCACTTATCCATTCTTCTGCCTCAGTTATTCTGCTATTGATCCCTTCTAGAGTATTTTTAATTTCATTTATTGTGTTGTTCATCACTGTTTGTTTGCTCTTTAGTTCCTCTAGGTCCTTGTTAAACATTTTTTGTATTTTCTCCATTCTATTTCCAAGATTTTGGATCATCTTTACTATCATTACTCTGAATTCTTTTTCAGGTAGACTGACTATTTCCTCTTCATTTGTTAGGTCTGGTGGGTTTTTGCCTTGCTCCTTCATCTGCTGTGTGTTTCTCTGTCTTCGCATTTTACTTAACTTACTGTATTTGGGGTCTCCTTTTCGCAGGCTGCAGGTTCGTAGTTCCCGGTTTTTTTGGTGTCTGTCCCCAGTGGGTAAGGTTGGTTCAGTGTGTTGTGTAGGCTTCCTGGTGGAGGGGACTACTGCATGTGTTCTGGTGGATGATGCTGTATCTTGTCTTTCTGGTGGGCAGGTCCACGTCTGGTGGTGTGTTTTGGGGTGTCTGTGGCCTTATTATGATTTTAGGCAGCCTCTGTGCTGATGGATGGGGTTGTGTTCCTGTCTTGCTAATTGTTTGGCATAGGGCATCTAACACTGTAGCTTGCTGGTCATTGAATGGAGCTGGGTCTTGGCAATGAGATGGAGATCTCTGGGAGATTTTCGCCATTTGATATTACGTGGAGCTGGGAGGTCTCTTGTGGACCCGTGTCCTGAACTTGGCTCTGTCACCTCAGTGGCACAGCCCTGACACCTGGCTGGAGCACCAACAGCCTGTCCTCCATATGGCTCAGAATAAAAAGGAGGGAAAAAAAAAGAAAGAAAGAAGAAGATAAAATAAAATAAAGTTATTAAAATAAAAAATAATGATTAAAAAATAATTTTAAAAAAGTAATAAAAAAAGAAAACAAGAAAGAAAGAAGAGAGCAACCAAACCAAAAAACAAATCCACCAATGATAACAAGTGCTAAAAACTATGCTAAAAAAAAAAAAAAAAAAACCTAAAAAAAGGACAGACAGCACCCTAGGACAAATGGTAAAAGCAAAGCTATACAGACAAAATCACACACAGAAGCATATACATACACACTCACAAAAAGAGAAAAGGGGAAATATATATATATATATATATATATATATATATCGTTGCTCCCAAAGTCCACCGCCTCAATTTGGGATGATTCGTTGTCTATTCAGGTATTCCACAGATGCAGGGTACATCAAGTTGATTGTGGAGATTTAATCCGCTGCTCCTGAGGCTGCTGGGAGAGATTTCCCTTTCTCTCCTTTGTTTGCACAGCTCCCGGGGCTGAGCTTTGGATTTGGCCCCGCTTCTGCGTGTAGGTTGCCCGAGGGCGCCTGTTCTTGGCTCAGGCAGGACGGGGTTAAAGCAGCGGCTGATTAGGGGGCTCTGGCTCACTCATGCTGGGGGAGGGAGGGGTACAGTAGTTATAATTGGAATGCTGGGTGAGCCTGTGGTGGCAGAGGTCAGTGTGTGTTGAGCCAGAGGTGTGCCGTGTGTTCTCCCAGGGAACTTGTCCTTGGATCATGGGACCCTGGCAGTGGCGTGTTGCACAGGCTCCCCGGAGGATGTGGAGAGTGACCTGTGCTTGCACACAGTTTTCTTGATGGCTGCAGCAGCAGCGTTAGCATTTCATGCCTATCTCTGGGTTCCGAGCTGATAGCTTCGACTCACGCTCGTCTCTGGAGCTCATTTAGGCGGTGCTCTGCCTTCTGCAGGCAGACAGGGGAAGAATCCCCTCTCCTTGCGCACCCCGCAACAATGGTCTCTTGCCTCTTAGGCAGGTCCAGACTTTTTCCCGGACTCCCTCCTGGCTAGCTGTGCAGCACTAGCCCCTTCAGGCTGTGTTCACGCCACCAGCCCCAGTCCTCTCCCTGTGCTCCGACCGAAGCCCGAGCCTCAGCTCCCAGCCCCGCCTGCCCCGGCGGTTGAGCAGACAAGCCTCTCGGGGTGGTGAGTGCTGGTCGGCACCGATCCTCTGTGCTGGAATCTCTCCGCTTTGCCCTCCGCACCCCTGTTGCTGCGTTCTCCTCCGCGGCTCCGAAGCTTTCCCCCCTCCGCCACCCACAGCCTCCGCCCGCGAAGGGGCTTCCTAGTGTGTGGAAACCTTTCCTCCTTCACAGCTCCCTCCCACTGGTGCAGGTCCCGTCCCTATTCTTTTGTCTCTGTTTTCTTTTGCCCTACCCAGGTACGTGGGGAGTTTCTTGCCTTTTGGGAGGTCTGAGGTCTTCTGCCAGCGTTCAGCGGGTGTTCTGTAGGAGTTGTTCCACGTGTAGATGAATTTCTGATGTATTTGTGGGGAGGAAGGTGATCTCCACGTCTTACTCTTCTGCCATCTTGAAGTTCCTCCTAATTTTTTATTTAATCATCTGATTTTCCTTGTAAGAATGTAAACAAAAACTAAAAATAAATGTAAAAATTGTAAGTGGTTAAAAGGGGATTATTGCAAGTTCAGTTTCAATTTGGATATATATTTTTTTAGTTACAAATAATATTTACTAAAGTGAAAATTCACTCTAAGTATTTTGGAAAGAAGCGCCTTGGCCAGGGAACAAGAGTAACATCCCCAAGATGGTGGCATGGGTTGCTCTTGACTAGTCTCTCCCTCACAAAAAGAACGACTAACAACTATTCAAGAGAAAGATACCACTGAAAGAGTCCTAGAACCCTCAGCGGCGAGGCTGAAGCACCTCCCTGCACCCCGGAGACCAAGACAGACTACACTCTGGGGGCAGAAGTGTAAGAGAATTGGCTCCACATTGACCACATTACCCCTCCCCCAGCCAGCTCAGCAGCTAGCAGAGGGGTCTCCCCTGAGCCTCCAGTTCCTCCAGTGGGAGAAGAGAGCCCAGGGGGCACACCCAGCCTCCCCCCAGTATTGTGGGTCACTTTATGGGAGCCCCTACTGTGATCTTGCCCCACAGGGATTGCAGGGGAACCTGCAGAGCACAGGAAACAACTACTGACATCTCTAACTAGGGAATATGTTTTAAGATTGGCCTTTTGTTTCCCCATTTTATTCTAGAAACTGTGTGGCTCAGAATAGTGAGGAAAGACAGTAGTGCCTCCTCTCATTATGAGAAGAATGGATGACTTTAAGTTGCCAAAGGGAAAAGATTTTTAAGGAAAAATAAACAAACATCACAATTTTTGTCTCTGTATAAGAAACTCTCAGCCAGAGATATATATGTTAAGAACTGGACAAATATTTTGAAATATTTTACTGAGCCAGTGAAACTGTGAAACTTATCCTCCACATAAGACATATACAATATTTATTTCACAGGAATGTCTATGTGATAAAAGATGTGAAGTATTGTTGTCTAGGTTTTAGAGTTAGTCTGCTATTCTTCCAATGAATGAGTAATATCCCTCAAAGGAATTAACTAAACTTTAACTAGCTTTAAAGTTTTTCCATCCTAGAAAATTTAGTTTCTAGGTATATTGCAATAAGTAACATACAATAGCAATAGTAATAGTGTTCCTATTACAAATTCTGTACAATATATTATCCCCAAAACTTAGTAACATAAAATAAAACCATTTTATTATATCCCATTGGTTCTCTGGAACAAGAATTTGGACAGGACTAGGCTGGGTGATTTTTGGCTCCTTGCACTGTTGACTGAGGTCACTTATTGGTGCTCCAATGATGATGGATAGGTTTGTTTGGAGAGTGCAATACAACTCCACTTGCATTTCTGGAGGTGGATGGAAGACTGAGTTCAGTTGGGACTGTCAACCAGAGTGCCTAAACATGGTCTCTCCACCATGGCAGTTTCAGGGTAATTGGATTTCTTACATGACAGCTAGATTTCTTCACAGCTACCATCTCAGGACAACCAAGCAGAACTGCATCACTTCCACTACATTTTCTTGGATAAAATTGAGCCATTGGGTCAGGTCAGGTTTCAGTGGCAGAGGAATTAGTCTCCATGTCTTGATGGGGAGCAACAAGCTGATACTGTGGAAGCACTTAAAGAGTGGGAGATGTTATGGCCATTTTTAGAACACACTCTGAAAGATGCAATTTGGAAACTCATTTATTACCTAAGTTTACTTAAGTAATAAGTGGCATATCTGGGACTTTAACCTAAGCCAAGCATGACTCCAAAGACTTTTCCATAGGAATTTTTAAATGGATCTGAGAGAAATAGACAGAGAGGCATAGAAACAGAGACAGAGAAAAAGAGAGAGAATACTGTGTTTTGAAAACTCATTTCAGATTACAAATTAAATTTTGAAATGACCAAATAGTCTGACATTTACCTCTTATTTAAAGGTATTTATCCTACCAATGTATCATTTGAATCAAAGATCCATTAAGGTGAGATTTATTCATCTCTTTTACATTTTATTCTTTTTTGTAGCATAGTGCCTGGTGTAAAGGAAGTAATCAATAAAGATTTGATGAATAAATGAATGAATATCATGTATAAATGCTGGCAAAGGGAAGTTAATTTGTATTTGAAAAAAATTAAGGCACAGTCTTAAGTATTTTCTAAGAAACACAACATCTTATCTTTCCTTTGTATTGCATATTAGAGCTATTACCTATGAAATTATATTCCTAGGTTCTAGATTTAAAGGGCTTAAATATATACATTCCCTTCCCCCTTCTTAACAATAACTTCATGTTAAAATTATTTATATAGAACTATTTTTTTAAAATAGTTTGTGTATAACAGTATGTTGGTTATTCCACATATAACATTAACTTAAATAAAATGTTTATAGTATACTAAAATGCTGCAATTAAAAGTAAAAGCAAATAACTTACTTATTTATTTAAAACTTGAGAAATTACATGATTTCTGACTTTGGCTTGCTATTTAAGAAGTTAAATATTTTAAGGTGTATTTAATTAAAATGTACACAAATATATGTCATATATGGAAAGGTGTTTATCCAGCTGTTATAATTTTTTAAAGTAACAGTTAATTTTATTCCACACTCATAAATCTTCTCCCTCTTAAAACATGGGAAATGGATAAATAGTATTAGTTTCTAAATTCTGTCAGAATTTCACAAGGCAATAGAGAGGATTTTTCCATTGCTTAGGAAGGAAGCACTTGGTATAATTTGTTTGCTCAGAGGAAATGTTTCCATATGAGAAAACACAGTTACCATGGTGATACATCAAAAAAAGCATTTAATAAATTCAGGATGACATAAAACCTATTCTGCTTTAAAAAATAGTCCAGATTTTTTAAATATATGAAATATATGGAGAAATTTGTTTTTGAAAACTGTTTATAAAGAAGCTGTTTAATAAATAAAAGTCAGTATTAGATTTGATCATATTTCAAGCTTATAAAAAGAAAACTTATTGGATTTCAAGTCAGTCTCTTTATTTCCTTTTACTACCTTTGTTAATATTGGAAAATATCTAGTATTTTGTGGGTAGTGTGAAAGGATCACATTTTATGGGTCTGTGCAGAAATATCAGAGAATATATAAATACACTATAAAATCCATCCAGTCCAGGAATTGGTGGATTTCCTTTTACTGTCTTTATCTAAAATGAGCATTATTCGGTTGACTACATTATTTTCCTAAGCCCTTAGCTGGCGGGATGAAAGGTAACTATTCAATATGTGAGTAAGTCGGTAGAAAATGGCATTTATTACCCATCAGAACCAGAATTTGATTATTGCTAACATTTTTTAATATAGCACTTACCTAGGGAGATAAAGGGAAGAGAGAGAGAAAAAGACAATAAATACAAAAGCAAAAATATGTGCTACACTTTGACTTCTCTGTGAGTGGAATGAGCGAGTCTATAATAAAAACCACTTTCTTCGCCTCTTGGACTTGTACGCCCCATTTCGTTTTTCCAGATCAGTCTTTGTAGTCTCAGAGCCTCATGGATCATGCCAGCTCTCACAAGTTCAATGGCTTGTCTGGGTTTTAGCGACCCTGGCTCCCTAAGACCAAATAAGAATTACTTAATCAACTGAAATTGGCTTTAAACAATTATTTCATGAATCCTTATTAAAGATAGAAATTTTCTGTGAAAATAGCTTATTTAAAAGAATATATTAGTGTACATAAGAATTCATCGTACATGGCAGGTGATGTTAGATGCTTATTGAATAAAAGAACAATCACATATAGATAAATGATTTAGAATTCAGCTAAGAGAAGAAAAGGTAGCAGTTTGGGATGATAAAATAGTTGAACACAATCAGAACCTGAAACAAAGATGTAACTGCAGTTAGTTTATTTGCATGGTGATGCCCTGAAGCAGCAGCAGGAAGTGGAGAAGGACAATGAAGCATTGAGCTCAAAGTATTTACCTTTTATACCCAAACCTCTAGTACTTTGTAAACATAAGCACATGAAGTCATCTAATACCTTTGTGATTCATAATACCTAGATTCATAAGCTGCAATGTTCTCAGTTCCATTATTCTTAGGAAAGCCAGAAATACTAGAAATTTTTGATTCTTTAGACACAGGAGAATTTAAAATTCCAGTAATAGAACTGAGGCCGTATGATCAACCTTTACAGAAACTATAGAGGCCACAACATATGTCACAAATAAAACTCTCACATGACAACTCCTAGCAGATGCAATTCTAATTTCTCAGGATCCTCCAGTGCCAAATAGAGTCACAGCGGTATTTTTCCAACAGTGTATATCACTACCTGCTCACTTTCCATCAAAACATGTACTTTGTTATTTTCCTTGGAAAGGAAAACTCAGAATAATCTTGGAATTATTTCCTTCTCTGACCAAAGTGATACTGTCATGATTATGTCTATATCATTAATATTTTCATGGGGCATCTACTTGCAGAGAGGTTTCAAATATAATATTTCATGTAAATCAGATAGGTCCAAAGGTATTATTTTTGTTTACATTTTGGGAGTAGGAAAACCAGTAGTCCTAGAGGTTGAATGACTTAGCTGATAACACATCGAATAAGGAAGAGTCCAAAGATTCCATACCCCAGTACCACTTGACCTCACTAACGTGGATGGACTGGATAACACCCCTGACTCTAGGGAAGATGCTTGTCCATTGTTAATTCTGTATCATCAAAGAACCTTTGTATAGTCTGAAAAGAATAAACATTTGCAGAGGAAAGTGAATATCCCTAGGACCACATTCATATCTCCAATGAAAATGCAGGGCTTATTTCATTTCTTTGTGTTGAATCAAATTAAATTCTTGCATGAAAGAATTTATCAAAAGAGTCATTAGGTAGAAATTTTTAAAAACGTAAATCCTGTGCAAATGATTGGGTCTTAATGGAGCAAGTGAAGTCATTTGTTTTCTTTGCTAAAGCTAACGTCTGGTAAATTTATAGCTCACTGTACTGTAGTTTAATGGCAATAACAAAACTACTGTTATCACACCACTGGTTGACCAATATAAAGAGTAAATGTTATCATCCAGAAAATAATCCCCTAGGAAAATGTTTTTCTAACTGATTAGCAAAGCTGGCACCTGGGGACCCTACATAATGAGCCAAATTTGTTTCTTAGCAACAGGAGAATAAAACAGATTGAAATATGATGAGTTTGACAATGACAATGAATGGGGGAAAATCAGTGTAACTTGAAAAAAATCAGCAGGAGAGAAGTTGATATTGTATAGATGAAAGCTGCAGAATGCTTTTAGTTTTAAAAGATTTTGAGCATAAATCCAGCGTGTATAGGAGTACAGTATTTGTGGCAAAACAAACATCTGAAGAAAGAAAATTTGTTCGATAGAAGAAAATGTTCCACTGTCTTTCATTATATTGGAAACTCTTACAATCTAACAGCCAATATATTAAGGAATGAGAGTAAAGGAATAAATCATACTTGTATGCTTTTTATTTTTATTTTTTATTTTTTGCGGTACACGGGCCTCTCACTGTTGTGGCCTCTCCCGTTGCGGAGCACAGGCTCCGGACGCGCAGGCTCAGCGGCCATGGCTCACGGGCCCAGCCGCTCCGCGGCATGTAGGATCCTCCCGGACCGGGGCACGAACCCGTGTCCCCTGCATCGGCAGGCGGACTCTCAACCACTGCGCCACCAGGGAAGCCCGAGGAGCCCGTGTCTTGATAGCCATCCTGGTATTTAGTTTACCATATCAGGGTACAGACCTTAGATTTTATATTAAAGGGATGGAAAGTCATTAGAATCAGAGATGATTTGCAGGACAGCAGCATAATTAAGTTAAAAATTTTTAAGGATTACCCTTGCTGCTCTGGGGAGAATTTACTGAAGGGCTACAAGAACAGAGGCAGTGAAAAGATCAGGAGGTTTGTTCAGTGGTGCAGGAAATAAATGATGAGAGCTTGGACTACTGTGATAATGATGAGAAAGGAGTCAGATTTTTTATATAGTTTGAAAACTGAAGATGGCAATATCTGATAGTGACTAGGATGTGGAATAATAATTATATCAGAGGGTTGAAGTGAGAATTAACTGAGATGATGTATGTACACAACATGTAGGAGATGCTAAACCAATGTTACCTTTCATTAATACTATATAGAATTATAATTATTATTTAGAGGAGACATTTTTTTCTTTAGAGGATCTCATAGAAAAGAGGATTAGCACCCTGATAGAATTTAGACATCTACAGCATTGATTTTAACTCAAAACTGAGGTAATTGTAGATGAAGAAAAGAGCAGTGAAAATTAGGCTATAAAAAAGTTCATTTCTTTCCTTCTTACTGAAAATTCAGTGTACAGTATTATTCCTTTTGCTTTATGCTCGACCAAGGGAAAAGGGAGAGTGGTGATTGGATGTAAGATTCAACCTGCATTTAATTGCCCTCTTTAATTTAATCTGGCTTGTGTCCAGAAGTGACAGGTTGTACCAGAGAAAAATAGTTCCTTTCACCTGTGAGAGAACCTGTGAGAGAGAAAAAAGTTATGGGTTCAAATCTCAGTCTCTGGAGCACCACTAAAGTAAAAGGGTTTATCAAAACAGCCATATCCATGGGTCTCCATGCTCCAGCCCAGAACCGTATTTCAGAATCTCCATTATGTTTGTAAACAAGAAACCCAAAGAAATAAGCCAGCTCTCTCCCTAAAGGATGGCTTAAGTTTAATGAGTCTGTGGTAGTAAGAGCTTTTAACTTCTGAGTATACCAGTTTTTAGAAGACACTTTCACGTTATGAATATAATATATACAGGATGGCTTGTCTGTATCCTTTTAGAAACAAAGATAATTGTAATTTTTAAGATGAGAATTATAAAGATAGTTTCTCTTACTGGCTTTTTAGGAAAGACATCCTGATATTCAGTAATAAGAAATATTGATGGATGGCTTCTAATGTCCAATACATAGAGACGATGCTATTAAAACTAACTTTGCAGCTGGAGAGAGGGAAGAGGTAGAAAATATCTGAGTGATTAGCTTTATGGCTAGTGCTCACCAGAATGACACCCTGCTGGCTTTCTGAATAGAGATTCTCAATGCTGTGCGTATAAAAAAATTACCAAGGTCTGGGTCTTGCTCCAATAGATGATGACCTAATTAATCTGGGGTAGATTCTGGGGATAAGCAAATTGTTGCTCAATTTGTTCCAGCTTTGGCCAACAAGAGCTCTTTCAGATGGCTCCCGTGCCCCTTGACGTATTCCCATCGTCAAGTGTTTTTGGAGCACTTTCTTATTTTCTTTTGCTATAAAATGCTCCATACTCATCTTGTGTATTCCCTGCTCCAACCTTAGAATCAGCCATTTCTCCAAGTAACTCTGGTTCCTTTTATTGGAAAATGGTATTTAAAAATGAGATCTGCAACTGCTATTAGGAGAGGCATTACTTCTAAACCTTCTTAGCTGAAAGAGCAAGGAATGTATGTGGGTATACTAACCCATGTATATGCACATATTTATAAATATTTCTACATATATATCCTTCTGTATCTATATTAAGCTAAACATTAACTCATACTGATGTCTCCATTTATAACCCAGTACCACATGGATTATTCTAGCCTTCCACCTTGCTTGTCTATAACCTTCCATTTCAACAGTGAGAAACCTAGTTCTCAGCATCCTTTATCCATTCACTTAATTGTTCCATCCCACTATATATGTATAGTGGTTTGAGAATGGTTACCTTGGGAAACAACTTTACCAATTAGAGTACACAGTTTATGTTCCTTTCCTCTTGCTTTTAGTCTTGGAATCACCATTCATTTCCAAGGTTACTTAAGTAAGCATCTTTTCCTCTCACAGTCTTCAAAGAGGTTGTTTCATATATATCTGTAACATAGTTATTTCTTTTGTCAATGTCTGCATTCCATCCTGAGATTTCTGACCTCCTAAATGTCTTTTTTTTAAAGCTAAGATTTACTCTTTGTGCTATAAAGTTCTATTTTTTTAAAGTGATTCTTAACCCTTTTTCATTTGTTTGTTTTTATTGTGGTAAGAACCCATAACACAAAATCTGCCCTCTTAGCCAATTTTTAAGTGTACAGTACAGTATTGTTGACTATAGGTACAACATTGTAAAGAAGACCTCTAGAATATATTCATCTGGCTTAACTAAAACTTTATGCCCATTGATTAATAACTTCCACATTTCCCCTACTTCCAGCCCCTGGCAATCACAATTCTGTTCTTTGATTCTATGAACTTGACTGTTTTAAATACCTCATATAAATGGAATCAAGTAGTATTTGTCTTTTTTTTACTAGCATATTTCCCTTACAATAATATCCTCAAAGTTCATCCATGTTGTTGCTTTTTGCAGATTTCATTCTTTTTTAAGGCTGAATAACATTCCATTGTGTGTATATATACCAAATTTTCTTTATCCATTCATCCATCAGTGGACATTTGGATCTGGGGGGGAATTTTTTAAATTCTTTTTTTCTCTTTGCATGTTATTTGGGAAGATTCTTCAAGTTCACTGATTCTTTCCTCAACAATGTCATGCTTACTTATTTGCCCATTGAAAGCATTCTTCTTTTTTGCTACTTTAAAATTTTTTTCTAGCACTTCATTCTGATTCTATCAAATAATTTTCATCTCTCTGCATACATTAGCCATCTGTCCTAACATATTGTTTACTTTTCTCACTAATGCCCTTAACATTTTTTTTTTTTTTTTTTTTTTTTTTTTTTTTGCGGTACGCGGGCCTCTCATTGTTGTGGCCTCCCCCGCTGCGGAGCACAGGCTCCAGATGCGCAGGCTCAGCGGCCATGGCTCACAGGCCCAGCCGCACTAATGCCCTTAACATTTTAATCACAGTCATTATTAATTTAATTCTGTCTGATCATTCCAATAGCTATTGTATTTGAGTCTGATTCTCATGATTGCTTTGTCTCTTCAGACTATGTTTTTTCTTGCCTTTTGTCACACATTGTAAATTTTCTGTTGAGAACTGACTTGTACTGGATAATAGGAACTGAGATAAGTAGGTATCTAGTATGAGAATTTACTGTAAACTGGCTAGGAGTTAGGCTGTGTTTAATGTTAGTTGTAGCTATAGATATTCTAAGTCCTCTGCTGTCAGAATTTTTGTCTCCCTCTTGCTTTAGGGCTTTCCTATATATTGCTCCTCAGAGAGAATCTGTGCTTTCATCGCTTAGCTGCAATCCATGTTATTATACTGGATTCCCATCAGTGATGTGGGAAGCTGTGGGAAGGAGACGCATTCTATAACCTTCCTTTTATTCTCAGTCTATTAGTGGGCCTCTACCTCAAGGGTGTGGTGTTTCTGTCCTTCCCCCCATGGTGTAGATTTTCTCTCCACTGAGCCCTGCTCTGTCCTTGGCTACAGAATTTTCTATCTGTTTTCTTAAAGCTCTGGCTCTGTTAACTATACTTTGTTTGTTTATATAGTTGGTTGTTTGGTCATTTCTTCCCCTCCTGGAGTGAAATAGAAAGCTAGAAGGGAGCAAAGTTGGGGAGATTCCTTTCCCCTGCCTGGAGTAAAGTTTCAGAATCATGCCCTGGCAATGTCCTTTCTCCCAAGAGTGAGCTTTTTTCATGAAGTCTCTGAGAGTGTTTCTCAATCCTCTTCCTGGCAGAGACATGTGGGTATCTTTCTGAGAGCTTCACTATGAGAACCTAGTAGGATTCCTAAAGAGAAAGCTCATGAAAGTGTGGAGAGGTCTCACTAAAACAGCTCCTGCGGGGGTTTCAATCTCATGCTAGCCCACACTTTGCCTCCAACAATTCATCGAAATTACCACCTAAGTATTCCTACCATTCTTCTTTGTTTGATGAAGTTTTTGGAAGTGAGGAGGAACAGATGACAAAAGGAAAAATGTTTATGGCTTGATATTTACCAACCTAAGAACTCCTTGGTATGTCTAACTAAATAGGCCCTCTTTTTTCCTCTGCTCCTATAACCACAGGACAAGCTCAAACTGGTCTCACTCTGTCGATAACAGGATGTCTAGTTGCCTTGCAGATACAGCAAAACCAAAACTGCAAGTCTTGTAACCAGGGCACACACAGAGGAGGAACGCCCTCTTCAAATAACACTTGGAACATGTGTTTCCTCCCCAGAGCCAAGAAAGCTAGAACATTACTAGAACCTGAAAGCCGGAACCATTTCAGAAAGGAGGGGTCTCTTGTGCAGGAAGATCTGGTGCTGAAATCCACCATTCCATACATGGCTCTCCAATGCAAAGAGTTTTAAAAAAGAAAAAAATAGTTTAAAGCCCTCCAATGGAAACCTGCCCTGCCAGCACTTCCTCATACCAGCCTGTTTTTCCTAACTCATAAAAGATTGACCCAAGCCCCAGATCCAGGGGGCAGATTTGAGACTTGCCTCCTGTCTCCTTGCCAGTGGATTTCTCAATAAAGCCCTTTTCTTTTCTCAAAAGCTGGTGCAATAGTGTTGACTTCTATGTGTGTTGGGCAGTAAGCCTTTGCTTGGTAGGACTCCCTTCCAAACCCCTTGGGCACTGATCTCAAGGTACGCATCCTCAGGAGGCTGAACGGGGGAACACAGCTGTGGAAAGCAACTGTGTGCTCTGGTAAATCGGTTACAAGTGTGTGGGACAGTGACCACCTCCTTTGAGCCCCCCAGGCTAGTTGCCTCTAAAAATAGCCTCTTATCTAGACTTCAGGGTATTCTACAAATATTACCATTTTCTTTGTGTGCCACGATGTGAAAAATGTTGGAAAGGACTGCTTTGACAACACTGAATTTGGAAGAATGCCAAAAGGATGTGTGTTTTCTGCCAGGCATGGCTGTTGTCCCAATAGTTTAAGGTAATGGGAAATAGAGAAATTTTCTCATTTCTCCCACTGACTCAGTGTAATTTTGAGTAAATGACTTCAACATTGTGAGTCTCTATACACGAAAGGGCAAGAAGAGATCATCTCTAAGATTTTAATATTCTTTGTATTTGTGGACAGTTTACAATAAATGCAAGAACAGACATAAAATTGAGACATGAACTAGATGCCAACAGACCTAGCTAGGTCTATGGCATATTTTGTACAAAGTGGCTTCCTTTGGATTTATGAATCTCACCCAAATGATGCTTTTTTTTATATATAGCTTTTAGCATTTACTTGTCTATTTAAAGCAAATGTCAAGAGACTGATTTCAGACCACATCTCACCATACAATGTGTTCATCAGTAGCAAAATCTCTCTGAAGGTCAATCTGAAAGAGAAGGCAAATTGGATATTTTAAATAAGAGCTGCTAAAGTAGATATGAGTAATTACAGACACTGTAAGAATGAGTTAAGTAGATTTATTTTTAAAAGAATGCCAGCTGGAATATTCTGCCAGTGCTTTTAATCAATTTTTTTATTAAATGGCTGGATCCATTTAATATAAAAGAAAAGAGAACATTTTATCTCAAGAAGATGATTAGGATATTTTATTAACAGTCCTTAGATTGTAACCGGTTCATCTTTAGACATGAATTCAACCCAAAAAACCCTTGAGAATATGCTCAGTATTTATTATATACTTCTTAAATTCTAAGAGAAAAAGAACAAAGTTATATCAAAAAAGTCTAGGGGAGATTCATAGCACTTCTCTTGCATTTGTCTTGCCAGGGGGTTCTAAATGTTTTGAATGCATCTCTGTCTTCAGAATAACTGCAATCAATGGGGTAAATCCGGACAATGGAGAATATTCCTGTGAGTAAGTGAGCCACTTACAGAGAGGCATTAATTATTTGAGCAAAATGATAATTCTGAATAGATTTTTCTCACTACAGTGTTTTCTGAAATGTGGGATGCCCATCACTAACTACAAGATAATTTTAGGTGGTACACAAAGAGCACTAAGTAGCATTGAATCACATGGCAAGAAAGTTACTAAGTGTTCAGTTCTTTTCCATTCCTTACTCATCAGGTCAACAGACAAGTTTAGTTTGATGCTAGTTTCTTTCTTCTATTTTTAACTTACTATAATTCCTAAGAGACATGACATATTTGTATATTGTTCATAAATCAAAACTTCAATAAAAAGTTTTAATCTACCTTGTCCCCCTGTCCATCTTCCCTCACTGGAGGCAAACATTATTACAAGTTTTGTTTATAATTTTTCCATTATCTATTATTCAAATATATATTATTTTTCTTATCTAAATAGTGTTATATCATATACTTCTGTGCCTTGTTTTTAATGTTATTTTGGGGCTTAAACACTTGCTAATATCCCTTTTAAACAGAAAGATCTCAGTGTTTCATCAGTTAATAGAATCAAGCTAAAATTTAATAAAAACTTTACTTTCACTGTATTAGTTTTTTTTTGTTTTTTTGTTTTTGGCTGCATTGGGTCTTCGTTGCTGCGCGCAAGCTTTCTCTAGTTGCAGCGAGTGGGGGCTACTCTTCGTTGTGGTGCATGGGCTTCTCATTGCAGTGGCTTCTCTTGCTGTGGAGCACGGGCTCTAGGCGAGCAGGCTTCAGTAGTTGTGGCACACGGACTCAGTAGTTGTGGCTCGCGGGCTCTAGAGCGCAGGCTCAGTAGTTGTGGCTCGTGGGCTTAATTGCTCCACTGCATGTGGGATCTTCCTGGACCGGGGCTCAAACCCGTGTCCCCTGAATTGGCAGGCAGATTCTTAACCACTGTACCACCAGGGAAGTCCCTATATGAGTTTTAAAGTCACTATCTATGGCAAGAAAGACTGATATGATACAATGCTTTCTTTATAAATACATTTAAGTAAAATTTTTAAAACTTGAATCAATGTAAAAGAAAAAGAAAAAAGTCCAAAGGGATGTTCAAATCAGTATGGCCCCTACCATCACTGAAAGCATCTTCAAAGAATATGCTCATCATTGGTTAAGAATAAAGGAAAATGAACTGAGTAGGAGATACGGTTTATTGATTTTTTAATAGATCTTTATTAGAGTATAATTGCTTCACAATACTGTGTTAGTTTCTGTTATACAACAAAGTGAATCAGCCAAATGCATATATATACCCCCATAGCCACTCCCTCTTGAGCCTCCCTCCCACCCTCCCTATCCCACCCCTCTAGGTCATCACAAAGCAATGAGCTGATCTCCCTGTGCTATGCTGCTGCTTCCCACCAGCTAACTATTTTACATTTGGTACTGTATATATGTCGATGCCACTCTCACTTTGCCCCAGCTTCCCCCTCCTCTGCCCCCATGTCCTCAAGTTCATTCTCTATGTCTACATCTTTATTCTTGCCCTGCATCTAGGTTCATCAGTGCCTTTTTTGTTGTTTTTTAGATTCCATATATGTGCGTTAGCGTAGTGTATTTGTTTTTCTCTTTCCGGCTTACCTCACCCTGTATGACAGACTCTAGGTCCATCCACCTCACTACAAATAACTCAATTTCATTTCTTTTTATGGCTGAGTAATATTCCATTGTATATATGTGCCACATCTTCTTTATCCATTCATCTGTCGATGGACATTTAGGTTGCTTCCATGTCCTGACTATTGTAAATAGTGCTGCAATGAACATTGTGGTACATGACTCTTTTTTTTTTTTTTGCTGTACGCGGGCCTCTCACCGCTGTGGCCTCCCCCACTGCGGAGCACAGGCTCAGGACGCGCAGGCCCAGTGGCCATGGCTCACGGGCCCAGCGGCTCCGCGGCACGTGGGATCCTCCCAGACCGGGGCACGAACTGACATCCCCTGCATCGGCAGGTGGACTCTCAACCACTGCACCACCAGGGAAGCCCACATGACTCTTTTTGAATTATGGTTTTCTCAGGATATATGCCCAGTAGTGGGATTGCTGGGTCATATGGTAGTTCTAGTTTTAATTTTTTAAGGAACATCCATACTGTTCTCCATAGTGGTTGTAACAATTTACATTCCCACAAACAGTGCAGGAGGGTTCCCTTTTCACCACACACTTTCCAGCACTGATTGTTTTTAGATTTTTTGATAATGGCCATTCTGACCAGTGTGAGGTGATACCTCACTGTAGTTTTGATTTGCATTTCTCTAATAATTAGTGATGTTGAGCATCTTTTCATGTGTCTCTTGGCCATCTGTATGCCTTCTTTAGTGACATGTCTATTTAGGTCTCCTGCCCATTTTTTAATTGGATTGTTTGTTTTGAGAAAGAAAAACGGAGCTGGAGGATTCAGGCTTCCTGACTTCAAACTATACAACAAATCTACAGTAATCGAGACAGTATGGTACTGGCACAAAAACAGAAATACAGATCAATGGTACAGGATAGAAAGCCCAGAGATAAACCCACACACATATGGTCACCTAATTTATGGACAAAGGAGGCAAGAGCATACAATGGAGAAAAGACAGCCTCTTCAATAAGTGGTACTGGGGAAACTGGACAACTACATGTAAAAAAAAGAAATTAGAATACTACCTAACACTATACACAGAAATAAACTCCAAATGGATTAAAGACCTAAATGTAAGACCAGACACTATAAAACTCTTAGAAGAAAACACAGGAAAAACACTCTTTGACATAAACCACAGCAAGATCTTTTTTGTCCCACCTCCTAGAGTAATGGAAATAAAAACAAAAATAAACAAGTGGGACCTAATTAAACTTAAAAGCTTTTGCACAGCAAAGGAAGCCATAAACAAGATGAAAAGACAACCCTCAGAATGGGAGAAAATATTTGCAAATGAAACAACAGATAAAGGATTAATCTCCAAAATATACAAACATGGAGCTCAACATCAAGAAGATATGGTTTAGAAAAAACAAATATGTGCGATATACCTCTGTTTAAGTCTAGTGAACTATGGACTATAGATGCTACTATTACTATTTTTATTTTTATAAAACTTGGGACTAAATTTCTGTATGACAATAATATGGAATTTGAGAAGTAAAAGCATAAAGGGGAAGTTAAAACATGCTAAGTTACTTATCTTCTGGAGAGGAGGATTTAAACACTAAAAACTTTATATAGTTTATTTTTTTTTATTAATACTTAATAGCAAGAGAAGCTGTAACTTCAGACTCAAAACCAGCCAAGGTACAGGGAAAGCAAATGGAACAAAGAGATTCTACTAATCCAGCAAAATGCAAGAAAGACAAAAAAGTAAAGAAAAAAGCCTTGGTATACAGAACTACCAGATATACACAAGCAATTTAAGTGTGTTCTAAACAGTTGTTGCCATTTTAAAACATTGCTCCAAATTCTTTGACATTCCCATATTGAGAGTTCTCTATATTCCTTCTTCTAAAACCTGGGCAGGATTATGACTACTTTGACCAATGAAGTGTGGCAGAAGTGATAATGCATGGCTTTCAAGACCATACATGCTTCACCTGAGTCTCCTCAATTTCTCACCCTCCAGACACCCCCTCTCAGAAACTCAGTCTCAGAAGACCACTCAACACAGAGAAATCACATAGAGGTGCTCTGATCAACAGTCCTAGCTAACCCCACTCTCCCAGTCATCTCACCCCCAGATGGTAACATGGGAAAGAACCTTCCAGATGAGCCCAGCCTCAAGATACTTGAGACATCCCAGTCTTGAAGTCTTCCCAAATAAGACGCCAGATGTACTTTGGGAACAGAGAGAAGTCATATTACTAATCCCAGAGGATCAAGAAGCTTAATAGTAGTGTTTTTTATTACACCAAAAAGTTTTGGGGTAGTTTGATACATAGTAATAATAAATGACAAAACAAAATAGTTTAGTTAAGACCATTTTCAACTTTATTTAAATGGAGTTATAATTTATGTATTCTTTTGTGTTTGGCTTCTTTCTCCCAACATGGCATATTTAAGATTCAGCCATTTTGTTGTGAGTAGCTATAGTTCATTTATTTTATTGCTGAATAGAATTTTATTATAGGAATATGCTCAAATTTATTTTTGAGTTCTTCTGTTGATAGTTGTCGGGGGGTTTTCCAGTCTAGAGGATACTAAGAACAATGCTACTTCTTATAAATGAACATTCTTATACATTATTCCTGGTGCAGATATCCACAATTTAATACCTAGGACCGGGATGCATAAGGTTGTTTGCCAAAGTAGTTGAGGCAATTTACACTCCATAAAACAATGTTTGAAAAGTTCTGTTTCTCCCCAAAGTTTAGTATTACCAGACATTTAAATGCTTTCAACCTGATTGGTTATGTCATTGCAATGTTAATTTGCATTTTCCTGACTGTTAATAAGGTTGGTTGAACAACTGTCCATATGTTTAATGGCTATTTGGGTCTCTTCTTTTGTAAAGTGCATACGCTTGTATTACATTGTCTTTTCGTATCAATTTTGAAGTGGTATTTCATGTATTTTTTGGATGTCGGTTGTCATCAGTTATATATGATTCAAATATCTTCTCTCAATCTTTGGCTTTTTATTTCATTCTCTTCATTTGTGGCTTTTGAAGAGTAGAAATTCTTCATTCTACTACAGTGAAAATCATCAACTTTTCCTTTGGTCCAGACTATTTCAGAAGTAAAAGCTTTGAAGGAACAAACATTTTCTACTCTTTAGAAACTGCTTTCAAGTATTAAAAATATAAAGAATCAACCTAATTCATTTTATGAAGCATGAAGCATATATGTTTATTTTATGGAGCATTATGAAATTAACTTGACATGAAAATTTAATAAAGACAATACAAGAAAACTATAACCAAATCTAACTTATAAACCTAAATACAAATATATTAACAAAATTCTAGCAAATAAAATGCAACAGTGTATTAAAAATATGCATCATAACCAAGTAGATTTATCCTAGGAATATAAGGGTGGCTTGTTATCAGAAAAAGAAATTGATATAATTCACTATAAAAACAAATTAAAAGAGTGCTATGGACTAAATGTTTGTGTCCCCCTAAAATTCATGTTGAAACCTAACATCCAATGTAATGGTATTAGGAAGTGGGGCCTTTGGAAGACAATTAGGTCATGAAGGTGGAGCCCTCAAGAATGGAATTAATGTCTTTATAAAAAGAGACACCAGGGCTTCCCTGGTGGCACAGTGGTTGGGAGTCCGCCTGCTGATGCAGGGGACACGGGTTCGTGCCCCAGTCCGGGAAGATCCCACATGCCACGGAGCGGCTGGGCCCGTGAGCCATGGCCGCTGAGCCTGCGCATCCGGAGCCTGTGCTCCGCAATGGGAGAGGCCACAGCAGTGAGAGGCCCGCGTACCGCAAAAAAAAAAAAAAAAAATGTGGAAAGGGCTAGAGGTCCCAGAGACAGCTGCCAGTATGTGATGGACTTGAGATATGAAAAACAGAACATTTTAATCATTACAGAGATTGAGCCATCAAATCTATTTTGCTAAGATGACTGGTTTTCCTTTAAAAATATAAGTAGAACCTTACTTCACACCTAAAAAACATACTGAATCAAAGACCCAAATGTGAAACTGTTGGAATAAAAGAAAGGATGTATCTACAATACTGGAGTAGAGAAAGATTCCTTAGACAAGAACCCAAAAATACAAGTCACAAAAAGAAAAAAAAAAAACAGGTAATTTTGACTATATCAAAATATATGCACTTCTTTTGCCAAAAATAAAAAGGCCTAAATCAAGCAAAAAGACAAGTTCTATTCTGGGAAAAGATATCTACAACAAGTAGTATAGATAAGCATTGGTTAAGAACCAAGAAAAAAAAAGAGGTAATATAAAAATAATCAAAGAATTTGAAAAGGCAGTTCAGAAAAAAAAGAAACCCAATGGCTAACTGTATATGAAAAGATATTTACATCTGTAGTAATTGAAGAAAAAAATCTAAAAAATAGTCAAATGCCATTGCTTAATAATCAGATTCACAAGCAAAGAAAAAGAAACTGTTTTTAAAACTTTGGCAACTCAACATTTTTGTGAGGTTATGGAGAAAAAGGAAATCTAATATTTACATTGCAAATGGGAGGTAATCAGGTACAACCACTTTGGAACAACTTGTCAATGTTTAGTATATTTGAGAATGGCTGCCCATGCATAAGAGAAGACATTTATGGAACTATTCATTGCAACAATTCTTGAAATAAAAAAGTGAGAACAAGTTGTGCTTACACAGAGAATGGATAAAATGAAGTGTCTATGTCTGTATGTATCAATATGAATGTGTTAAAGGGTATTACATTCATGATATGGGGTTACTTTTGGATAACAGAAAGGAACTGGGACTAAGAGGACAAAAGTGACATCCACTCCCTCTAAATAATGTTTAATTTATTTCATAAAATTATGCAGCAAAAGTACAAAATTCAAATGTTAATAAATCTTGTTAGTGGCATATATATAGACATACAATTCAGTAAGAAAAAAATGCAGATGTGTGACTGAAATAACTGAATTAGCATTTTATTTTTGTAAATCCTGATGGCTTGAATGTATTCATGTGTCTGAAATGACTATTATCCCCTGGATTCAATTTATATTAGATTTGATACAGCCATACACATAACCTTAGTCTTTTGGTTACGTCTCTTATTCTATTAATTTAGCATATTACTGCCTCTGTCAAATGACTGGATATATTGTTTTCATTGATTCATAATCGAGCTGCAAATTACCTCCCAAGAATGAAGGACCATATGCAAATCTTCTATCATTGTTACAGCTGAACAGCTGTTTGCTCACAGATGCAAACGATGTTTATGGTGTCTTTTGTACCACATACAGACTAGTCTAGTTTTGATTATCCTGTTAATTGTTTTGTAAATAAAATTGCCTACTGTCTATATTCACTTGGGTACAATATCCAAATCTAAAAGTGTGCTATCTCTGAGCCTTTTTGTTTGTTTGTTTTTGTCACAAAGGAAAATCAGACCAATGCTCACCTCTATGTGTGTTGTTTTCTCTCCAAATAGGATATATGTTGCCATCTTTTATAATATATAATATATATATAATATATAATTATAATATATAATGTGATAAAGTAAAATAAATCGACATGAATTTCTCTGAAAATGATTATTAGTGACTATTAACTTGGGCTAAACAGAATAAAATAAAATTTAAAAGAATTAAATGTAAGTATAGGATCAGCAGATAATGTCCCTGTGCAGAAAAAAACCAAAAGGCATTTAAGGCAGTGGAGATCCCTTAAAGAATGTCAGGAAGGTTATCAATCCCAGTGGCTTGTGGACAGTTCTAAGATATCTATTAAAAACTTGGGAGGTTTTTGACTCTGAAAGAAAAATTTAACTCTGATTACACAGGATGCAGTGAAGACATAATCTCTATAGAGAGTTCCAGCCATTCTCCACCCAAATAGACAGATGGCCTCCCAAGACACTTAGTACATTCACAAACTTTAGCCCAGAATTTAGAGAGAAAGAAAAATGTATTCAATTACAACCAAAGATACTAATATCATTAAACCTCAAATTTTAATGCTTGTAAAGGGTTGGCTTAACTTGTTTCTCATGTATAAATTCAAATACATTTGATCTGAAAGAGTTATTATGATTTCTATTCTTTCTACTAATTATTTTTCATTAAATTCAAATAAATTTAGTCTGAAGTAGACATGACTTTCATTCCTTCCATCAAGATATTTTTTTCCATGAACTATTTGAGTGGGTTCCAGTGTCTTTTATCATTTATTAAAGAAAAGAACATGCACATTTTAGTGTTTCATTGACAAATGAAAGCACATTTAGGCATACTTATAAAATGACACAAGGCAATCAAAAATATCTAATAAAAACCATGGGACTATTGGGTTTACATTTTTCAAAAATGTATTCTTCATTTCAAAGCTGCCTTAATATGATCAGGTCAAGGTGCTTGTGAGGTGCTCCCAGTCAACTGGCTTCACTAATGAAAGCAAATATATCATCTAAAATCCAAGCATCCTAAAAGCAGACGTTGCCTCCCTGATATATCCACGAGTAAACAGACTAGATAGCAAGGGAAGAAACTGATAATTTGCTCCATTAAGTTATGTGGGGCTGACAAGGTCAGCATGACACCTCCTTGCATCATAGTCTCAGATGCAACTTTAAGCAATTAAAGAAGAAAAGATGTGAGCTATGAATTCGGCTGCACCAAGGAGTTTGAGTGAAGCAGAGGGCACCTGAAAGAGTCAGTGATCTGAAAAGCAGGTCCTTGTTGCCCAATATTTTATTGCATTTCTGACGACAATTCATTTTAACAATTGTTAAACTGTTAACCATTTTTACATAGGAACTGCCTCATGATAATACCTGCTCTGCTTTGGGGATAGCTATAACAATTAAATGGATGGAGCACAAAGAAGCAGATGGGGTTATTTATTTCAATCTGCTGCTTTGAGACAAATAAGTTTAGTATGTGTACCTGAAAATACGTATTTTATAATTAGTATTACCAATTCTCAGCTAATAGAGGGAATTTGTCCAATTTGTGTATATTATTCTTTTCTTTAGCTTTTTCTGTATCTTGTTTGGGATTTTAGGTTTAGAGCATTTCAGCTGCTCATCAAGATGTCTACTGGAGGTTAGTAAGTAAAACCAGAGTGTTTACATTTCATTTACTCAGGAACCTTGTAAACATTTGTAGGATATTAAATATATTTGAGGGCACAGGTACTGATAATTGATTTTTATGTACTCTGCATGACACATTTTATATGCTAATATTTCGTTGAGGTTCTTTACATGTATGATCACTAGATATGTTGATCTGTTGTTTTCTTTCATAATATCTTCATATTAGGGTAATATCAGCCTCACTGAATGACTTAGGAAGAAATGTCTTCTTTTCTGGCAGACATTGTACAAAATTCTTATTATTTCTTCTTTTAATTGTTGGGGGATTCACCAGTGAAAGCATCTGGGGTTGGTGCTTTCCTTTTCATAAAATTTATTCAGATGCTCTATTTCTCCTGTATGTGAGTTTTCGTAGTTTGTGTTTTCAAGTAATTGGTCCATTTCAAAAAAAAAAGTTGTTCATAACATTCTTTACTATCCTTTTAATGTTCAAGGCATCAGTGTTGATGACTCCTCTTTCGTTTTTGATATTAGTAATTTGTGTCTTCTCCCTTTTTGTCTTGGTTAGCCTGACTAGCAGTTTATCAATTTTATTGGTATTTTCACCTGTTTACTTCATTGATTTCCTTTATTGATTGTCTGCCTTAAATTTCATTGATCTATGCTCTAATCTTTTTTTACCTTTTGCTTTAGGATTAAATTACTCTTTTTTCTTTAGTTTCTTTGGTAAAAACTTAGATTATTGGTTTTAGACCTTTCCTCTTTTCTAATATATGCCTTTAATAATATAAATTTCCCTCAAAGGGCTGCTTTTGCTACATCCCACAAAATTTGATCGTCATATATTTATTTTCATTTAGTTCAAAATATTTTAAAAATTTCTCTTGAGACTTTTGCATTGACAAATGTGTTATTTAGAAGTGTGCTCTTTAGTCTCCCAATATTGGAGGATTTTCCAGCTACTTTCTGTTAATATTTTCTAGTTTAATTCATTGTGGTCTAAGAACATACTTTATATGATTTTTATTCTCCCTATTAAAGTGTGTTAAAGTGTTATAGAATGAGTACCATCATGGTGGATATTCCGCATCAGATTGAAAGAATGTGTTTTCTACTGCTGCTGGATCAAGTATTCTATAAATGTTAAGTAGATCCAGTTAGTTGATGGTACTGTTTATTTCAACTATATTCTTACCAATTCTTTGCAAATATCAAATACTAAGAATTATGTTGAAGTCTCCAACTATAACAGGAGGGTTGTCTATTTCTCTTTGCAGTTCTATCAGTTTTTGCCTCATGTGTTTTGATGCTTTGTTCTTAGGTGTATACATGTTAAGGATTTTTATGTCTTCTTGGAGAATTGACTCTTTTATCATTATATAATGCCCTTCTTTTTTTTTTTTTTTTTTTGCGGTACGCGGGCCTCTCACTGTTGTGGCCTCTCCCATTGCAGAGCACAGGCTCCAGATGCGCAGGCTCAGCGGCCATGGCTCACGGGCCCAGCCGCTCCGCGGCATGTGGGATCTTCCCGGACCGGGGCACGAACCCGTGTCCCCTGCATCGGCAGGCGGACTCTCAACCACTGTACCACCAGGGAGGCCCTATAATGCCCTTCTTTATCTCTGATAATTTTACTAACTCTGAATTCTGTTTTGTCTGAAATTAGTATAGCTACTCTAGCTTTCTTTTGATTAATGTTAACATGGTATAGGTTTGTCTATCCCTTTACTTTTAAACTGTGTCTTTATATTTAAAGTGAATTTCTCATAGACAACACGTAGTTGGGTCATGGAGGTCAATTTCTTCCATGACGCATGGCTTCTATTTGCTTTTCCAAACATTTATTTCCTTTTAACACACTTAACCATCTAAAAAGACTGGACCTCTGGCCATATAAAAGACCATGACAAATTGTAGTTGCTAGCTCATGTTCTTCTGTTTCATCTGTCCTTGTCAAACTCTTACCCAGCCTTTAGGCCTCAGACCAAACATCATTTCTCCATAAATAACTCATGATTACATCAACTTTCTTTAAATTGTCATAGGACTTTTCCTTTATTACTCTTACAGGTTTTTTTAAAAAGGCAGTTGAAAACCACAGACTATAATCCAGCAGGATGACCAAGATTGACAATATAGATTTTGGAATTTACCATATAGAAGCAATAAATGAAAGTACTAGAGAGAAGTGATTATGGTTTCGTCAATAAACAATTTAACTAGCATATTTAATGTATGCTATCATAGTCTATATTAGGGGCTGCAAAACAGAAGATATCAGGCTTGAAATATATAATAAAGAAAGTAAGCCCAATCACTCAGTAAATGTAGTTCAATCCAGTAACTACGATCTTGTTAATTTTTGTGATAATTGCCCATTAAAAAGACTGCCTATTCCATACTTGGTAAACCCTTGATTTAAAGTTTACTGTTTTTTACAACTTTTGGAGAAAATTTAAACACAGTGAAAAAGACTTTCTCCAGATCTTCACAGGATTTTCTTACTAAAACATGGTTTTGATTACTTATTCATCCATGTATTTATTCCTTTGACTTATGAGCACATATAATGTGCAAAGCTCAGTGGCAGGAATTGGAAGTGGGAAAAGACTGGTGAGTTCAAAGAACAACTGCTTTGGTTGACTAGACCATGGATTTCCTGAAGAGAAATAGAGAAAGGAGTTCCAAGGCCAAATGAAGTCAGACGATAGAGGACCTTAGAAAATTATGCAAAGGATTCTGATTCAGTGGCAAAGGGAAAGTAATACAACCTTTGATCAGGGAAATAAGATGATTAAGGATATGGTTTAGAAAAAAGTGTGAGTAATAGAGGCAGAAGATTGGAATCCAGGGAAATACTCAGGCAACTATCATTAAAATGGGATGGAGTGATAGTACAATGGAAAGGGAAAGCAAAGGAGAGATTTGGGGATCTAGGTGTTCCAGAACTGTAATTTGGAAACTGATTAGATTCATGGGGCACAAGCAAGGTCAGATGCAAAATTTGCAGGGCCCCAGTGCAAATGAATGGTGTCTAAACTGTGGAGGCCCCTGTTCAAAAGGCAGGAAGAAAGTACAGTTGACCCTTGGACAGCCTGTGTTTGTCGGGCCCTTCTCAGCAGAGGGCCTTGTATGACTGCACAGGTCACATGCTCACAAATCTGGCCTTGGGCACCAGGAAAAAGGAGAGTCAGATGATTGTGGGCACTGGTACCAGAGTGAAGTTGTGAAGGTTAATAGAAACCAATTCTTGAAGAATTCATTTTGAAGCGGTAGGAATGGAGACAAGCAGAAGGTAATGAGTTCAGTTTTAATAATCAACTGAAAGAGGGAGAGAAAACACAAAACTAACCCAAGTTTAAGCAATCAGCACTTCCTATGGAGACTCATTTGCCAGAAACAAGCAACTATACAAGTAACTCCTTCCTTTTTTCCACTTATTTTTGCCCTTTCTGTCTTGGGCTCTCTTTTCAGCTTGAGTCTCTCCTCCACCTCCCTTTTATAGGGATAGAATAATTCTGTTTCAAGGCAGTTTTAAAACTGTCTTCAAATTCTTTGATACTCCTCTGAAAGAAATCATGACTGAAGCCAGTAAAGCACTGTGACACCCAGACGCCTGTATTTTCTGCCTGTTTCCCTTGGAACACCTTCTCCAGATGTCTCTGGGGACACCACCTCTCAGAACACAGAGCCCTGCTGTAAGAAGCCCGAGTCACATGGAGGGTAGATGTGGAGGTGCCCCAGGCTATGTCCCAGCTGAGCCCAGCCTTTTGCTCATCTCAGCCCAGGTACTATACCTGCGAGTGAAGGATTTCAGCGTACAGGGATTTCAGCCTCTAGACACTAGTGAAGTCAGCCTCAGCCTTCAAGTCTTCCCAGCTGAGGCCGTAGACATCCTAGAACAGAGACAAGCCATCCCCGCAGTGCCTTGTTTGACTTCTCAACCCACAGAATCCATCAGCATTACAAAATGGCTGTTTTACACCATTAAGCTTTAAGTTGGTTTGTAACACAGAAAAGGTCATTGTGACAGCCTCTGTCTTTCAAGTAAACTGGGACAAAAAAAGCACTTTTTTTTTTTTAGTGGGAGATGGAGTGTGAAAAATGCCAAATTTATTTAATATTTTTCAATTTTTATTACAATATATTGACATATAACTGCATTAGTTTAAGATGTACAGCATAATTATTTGATAAATGATTAGCACAATAAATTTAATTAACATCTATCACCTCACATAGTTACAGAATTTTTTTCTTGCGATGAGAACTTTTAAGATCTCCTTTTAGCAACTTTCAAATATACAATACAATATTGTTAATTATGGTCACCATGGTGTACCTTACATCCCCAGAACTTATTTATCTTATAACTGGAAGTTTGTACTTTTTTGACTACTGTACCCATTTCCCCCAGCATCTGGCAACCATCAGTCTGTTCTTTACATATATTTTTTCTTTTCAGATTCCACATATAAGTGAGATTATACAGTATTTGTCTTTCTCTGACTTAATTCATTTAGCATAGTGCCCTCAAGGTCCATCCATGTTTTTGCAAATGGCAAGATTTCTTTCTTTTGTATGGTGAATAATATTCCTTTACATATATATATATATTTATACACGTATATATGGATAAAGAAAATGTGATATATAGATATATATCTATATACACATGTATACAGATATATATATACACACACACACACATCACATTTTCTTTATCTATTTTCTTCTTTTTCCTCTCAGCTCACTGAGATAGGCAGAGCTATTTTAAAGACATTTACCACAGAGCTAACAAAAATAAAATACTATAGAAAGTACATTAAAAAACCTTTAAACTTACAAGGGTTAGACTTCTGACATTAACATATCTAATTTATTTACAGACACACAATACATTTCATCGTATGACAACCCACACAAATCTATTTTTAAATTCCTTAACTTTTTTCTACTACTCTTTGCTATGTGTCTCTTTTTCCTTAAAAAGATACTATGCTCAAGAAACGCGGCTGAGAGGGAAAACAATGGAAGGACATATTTCTAGCTGAACAGCGCAACGCACACCGCCTCCAGGTTGTCCAGCAACCATCAATCCAGGCTCAGAAAATCTAGTTTCCATTCTTCCTTCTCCTTTAATCCTTTCGAGCAGGTCAGGTAAACCTTTACCACGAAAGAGACAATTGGGCCAGATCTTAAATGACACCTTATTCCTGGGGAATAGTTAACAGTCAACAAACAAATTGAAGAAATGCATGGAATAGGCAAAGGCCCAGAATAAAAAAAAAAAAAAAAAAAAAAGAGTGTCCAGGAGAGGCACTGTCATGTTGTATAACCCAGTGGTGAAATGCTGGGGTGCTGTGAGTGTACCATTCTAAAGACAATGGCAGAACTTCCCTGGTGGTCCAATGGTTAGGACTCTGCGCTTCCACTCTAGGGGGCACGGTTCGATCCCTGGTCTGGGAAGTTCTGCATGTCACGCAGTGTGGCCAAGGGGGAAAAGAAATGGTTTCAGGTTTTTAAAAAAATACAAATAAAATAAAGACAATGGCAATATTATCTGAGTGCAATGGGCTCAAAAAGAGGAATTTCTGTAATTTCTCAGCCAAATCAGAAAATTTGAGCGTTTTCTGCCAAACACATAAACGAAGCTATTTATTTGGACTTGAAATGTACTTTTACGAACTTGAAAGTCATAGAAATATGACTTTAGTCAAATAGCTGCTTGACACTTTTTCATTTCAATATTTACTTATGTAAGCTATTTTTAAACAAATAATTTCAATCAGGTACTAAGAGTACCTCTAAAAGGGACTTTTGAAACTTACAGTAAATTTCACCAAATTCCCCTTTATTGATCATTTTCTCTATATGATTTGAAAAATCAAAGACATTACTTAAATTTGAAAGGCCATTTTACTTATTACGTGTTAACAGGGCTTAACATCAGCAGCAATAAAAAGCCACTCAAAAACTCAAAGGACAAACAGTGATTAAAGACACTGGGTTTTGGAAAGATTAACAAGGTTACTTCAAAGAGTATATGAGGGCTTCCCTGGTGGTGCAGTGGTTGAGAGTCTGCCTGCCAATGCTAGGGGACACGGGTTCGTGCCCCGGTCCGGGAAGATCCCACGTGCCGCGGAGCGGCTGGGCCCGTGAGCCATGGCCGCTGAGCCTGCGCGTCCGGAGCCTGTGCTCCGCAACGGGAGAGTCCACAACAGTGAGAGGCCCACATACCACACACACAAAAATAAAAAAACAGTATATGTTTGCCGTGGCTGTCGTGTATCTGGGTGTCTTTGTGTACATATGATGGGGCAAGGATGAAGAGGAACTGGGGATTTGTGGTGACATGAAAAGCCAGCTGTAACTTTAAAAATTAAATGCAGAATATTTTGGCTTTATAAAAATGTTTTTACAGAAGCCAAAAATGTAGATTCCCTTTTGCCCCAAACATCTGAACACTGATTCATTCTATATTCTCCTTGAAAATATGTATCGATATGGGAGAAATGGTCCCCTCTACCTTCCATATGCCAGAGGATGATGACTCATTAGTCGAACGAGGAGCTCAGATCTCTCCCTCTAACTCAATCCACTCTGCAGCTTTTCCCAAGAAGTTAATAGCACACATCACAATGCCAGAGACAGAATACAAATGAGTTATGCTTTAATTTTTATTTTAATGTCATGAGAAGCTTACCTATAAAATAGGCTGAAACATGCTTTTGTGTTCTGTGAACGTATTCTAAGATGACAACTTAGCAAAAATATTTTTATCTAACTCTAATTGTCTTTTTATGGAGTGAAGAAAAATATTACCATATCAAAATTTCTCTTTCCCTTTTCTTGTCCCACTCCCTACCTGTTTTTAACATCTGGGAACTATTCTACATTTATGCTTTCACGTAATACATATACACATATATAGTGTGGGCTTATAACTAAAAGGTTAGCATCTTTATCATATTTTATAATTTTCATTAGAAACAGAATAACATACTAAATTACCAAGGCAAATAATATACCCTTAGTAAGGGAATTATTTTAAACTACTGTTCAGCCATTTACACCTTCATTCAAGTGATTTTAGATCTTGTCATAAAATCAAAATATAGGCAATAGCAGCTTACTGAGGATGAAAGAGAAGTTCCCTTCATTTATTAGTTCATTTAACTAATTTTTTAAACACCTGCCATATCAAGCCCTATCCTAGACAGTTGGAATATAGAGACAAACATATAAAGAAGACTTTTGTCCTCCAGGACCTTATGTTTTGATGTACTGTGTTGATCAGGTTCCCGAATGCACTTTTGGGCCAACCCAATATATTGAAGGAAAATGGGATTTCAGAAATAAACCTAACTGAACACAATATTTCTAAGTCAAGGTAATTTAAAAACGTACCAAATTTAGAGATAACTAACTTCTTTAAAGCTCTACATAACTTTGGTTCTTTTAAGTGTGAAATAGAAATTTCAAAACTCCAAATGCTAGAGGTCTGTCAGTAGGCTTTGTTATTTTTTGATGTTGCTGTTTTTTAGTTATTTTTTAATTCCTTCATTCTCTGTCAAAGGCGATGCTAAGTGTCATTCAGCTATTACCTTCCCTGAATTCAGCCCTGAGCTAAATAAGTAGTTGTTTCAAACAGAACTATTCATCCTGCACACTAGAGCTAGCAAAGGGTTCTGGGACAAAGAGATGGTCCCAATGAGAGCCATGGCTAGTCCTGTAGGCACTGTCGCTTGCCTGCCTCAGAAGATGTAGGTGCTCTTCTTCCCTTCCTTCCTTCCTTCCTTTCCTTCTTTCAGCCCTTTTTTTCCCTTCTTTCTTTCTTTCTTTCTTTCTGTCTTTCTTTCTTTCTTTCCTTCTTTTCCTCTCTACCTTTTGCTTTCTCTCTTCATTTATTTACCTATTGATTTTTAGAAAGTGATTAAAGACACTGGGTTTTGGAAAGATTAACAAGGTTACTTCAAACAGTATATGAGGGCTTCCCTGGTGGTGCAGTGGTTGAGAGTCCGCCTGCCGATGCAGGGGACACGGGTTCGTGCCCCGGTCTGGGAAGATCCCATGTGCCGCGGAGCGGCTAGGCCCGTGAGCCATGGCCGATGAGCCTGCGCGTCCGGAGCCTGTGCTCCGCAATGGGAGAGGCCACAACAGTGAGAGGCCCACATACCGCAAAAAAAAAAAAAAAAAAAGAATATAGTCTCACTTTTTACTTCAACTATTTCAAGCAAACCAAAGAGTTGAAATAAATCTGATACACTACTACTGCTCTAAATTGTTACTGTTGCATACAGAGCATCAGCACACTCTGTTGGACACTTAGAATAATGAATGTGGTAGAATAATGAATGTGGTCTTCAAATCAGTGCTCTGATGTCATTAAATTCTGCTGCTTGTCTTAATGACAAGGCATTCTTTTTGTACTTACTTTATAGAATAATCTGAAGTTATATGATTTTCATGGAGAAATCCAGAATTTTTATAGGTGAGAGTAATGTAAAAATTAAAGCCGTTAATGCATATATACTGGTAGACCTAATCACCTGAAGGGCACTGGGATGAGGAAACAAGAAATGCTTTAAGATCATCACTTGTCATTGCTAAGCAGATAGACCATGAATAAGAATTTACAATCATTCCTTGGTATCCATGGTGCATTAGTTCCAGGATCTCCACAGCTGCCACAAAATATGAAGATGCTCAAGTCCGTTATATAAATGACGTAGTATCTGCATATCACCCACCTACATCCCGTATACTTTAAATCATCCCTAGATTACTTATAATACCTAATGCAATGTAAATGCTACATAAATAGTTGTAAATACTATGTAAATAGTTGCCAGCACTAAGCAAATTCAAATTTTGCTTTTTGGAACTTTCTGAAATTTTTTTTTCTCCAAATATTTTTGACCCGAGATTGTTTGAATCCCAGGATACAGAACCCGAGGATACAGAGGCCTGACTGTACTCATTCAACTAACACTTTTTGAATACGTACTGTCTGTAAGAGGGGCTAATCCTGTGGAAACGAGGAAGACTAGGGTAGCCCTGCCTTGTCACCCTGAAAAACTGATAAGGTTGAAATGTGTATGAAGTACTTCTGATACTAAGGAAGCAAAATAGAGATAAAGCTGAATTTTTAAATGTCCAGTGCCATAATTCCTAGTATTGTGAGGAATTTAATTCTCAGAAATAAAATAGAAGTGAGCATATTATTAAGACCACAGACTCTGGGAACTTACTGTATCTACCCATATCGGCCCACGATTTACTTTGATATCTCAAGTAAAAGATTTCTAGACTCATTTGCTTACCTATAAATTATAAGTGTAACTTGGGATGAAAATAATGCTGGGTTTTTTTTTGTTTGTTTGTTTTTTTGCGGTACGCGGGCCTCTCACTGTTGTGGCCTGTCCCGCTGCAGAGCACAGGCTCCGACCACACAGGCTCAGCGGCCATGGCTCACGGGCCCAGGAGCTCCGTGGCACGTGGGATCCTTCCGGACCGGGGCACGAACCCGTGTCCCCCACATCGTCAGGCGGACACTCAACCACTGCGCCACCAGGGAAGCCCATGCTGGGTTTTTTTTAGTGCTTGTTATGTGCTGAGATCTTCTCTAAGGACTTAGCCTGTGTTATCTCATTTAATTCTCACAACAATCTTATTAGACGTGACTTTTTCCCCACCTTGAAGAGATGAAGAAACAGAGGCACAAAGGGCTTAAACAATTATTGGAAGATCACACAGCTTGTGATACCTGACAGAGTCCGGGTTCAAACCGAAACACAGGATACAAGAGTTCTCGATTTTATCCTACATCACAGGTATTTTTGTGTTTAACCTATTTTATTAGAATGTGGGGAAGGTAGAGACTGCTTAGCGGCAGCTTTTAGATCGTTAGAAAACCAGTGATCTAGACAGAAATAGGGCATGTGGTTGTCTATGACTAAGGACTAGTTATGATAACACAAACTGATAGGCACGTAACTTGTAGCCATTCAAGTGACTCTCTAACAATATGTCAGGTCAACATCACTGCAATGAACAATGGATATGTCGTAGTCTATGATAATCACGTTTCTTCCTTCAATGTTGACCAAGTACAAAACACTGTATATGTGTTTCTTGCCCCTCAGACATACATGACATATATATATATATATATATCTTGTTTCAAAAAAAAGAGAAGGTATTTTAGTAATTACCATAAGGTGAACAAACTTTAATTCAGCATCCATATAGAATGAGATGCTCTGGTTCCTTGATATTCCTAGTAATAAATTCTATTTATTATTGATTCAAATGCCTATTTGTTAAGGTCTTATGTTCATTTAATTTGTTTCCTTGTCTTAAGTCTTCCATGAGATTGCAAGCACACTGAGTGCTCGGATTAAATCCCATGATGAGTCAGCTGCTTACATAACAGTTCCAAATGTTGAATATGAAAACTAAATACCCCATCATCAAAATAGTGAAATTATTAACATTATAAAATAAATTGCAGGGCTTCCCTGGTGGCGCAGTGGTTGAGAGTCTGCCTGCCAATGCAGGGGACACGGGTTCGTGCCCCAGTAAGGGAAGATCCCACATGCCGTGGAGCGGCTGGACCCTTGAGCCATGGCCACTGAGCCTGCGCGTCCGGAGCCTGTGCTCCGCAACGGGAGAGGCCACAACAGTGAGAGGCCCAATTAGCTAAAAAAAAAAAAAAAAAAAAAAAAAAATTGCAAAAGAGGTGCTTAATTTAATGGCAAATATGCCAGTTTTACTAAAAGCAAGTTGTTTCCTAAGCAGTTGTGACTCCCTTTTTATTGAAACCAAAATGATTATGACTTGACACAAATGAGAGATTCATACACAATACTATTTATAGTATTGTGTACATAAAGAATCTTAGTAATAATTTGATTTATAAAACCAGTGTTACACTCCTTTGATTAGGCACAAATGTTAAGGTACAAATAGGGGCAAATATCAGAAAAAAAATATGTCCTATCTTAGGGGATTCAGACTGACCAAATAGCAGAAATTTCACTTTGTCATGTCTTTTGTCTCCTAAAACCATTAATAAATATGTGAATCCAGTATTTCCATAATGATGGAGAAAACAATATTTATGAATTTAAATATAAACACAATTATAATTATATATCCTTGCTTTAAATTCTGAAAAAAGAAAAAAATGACATGTGAGCTATGGCAATGACATGTCTTTAGAGCATATTCTCATGTTTTACATGGTATCTATAAATGAAATCTAAATGGTTCAAATCAAAATCACTTATTATTGTACAAAATACACATCAGGAGTTGTTCATACTAATCAATAAATATTATTTGAAGAACTTTGAAACTGGAAAAGTCTTAAGACTCATCCAACCTTGGGGCAAACTCTTGGTGACTTCATGATGCCAAAACATTGATTGGAAATGTCAAATCTGAATTAGTCAATTATGTGTTTTCTTTTCTCTTTCAATCCGAACAATAAAAAACTGGTATGATTTTATTTGCATCAGGCTAAAAACAAATCTAAAGAATCTTTTCCAACATTATTTGAGGAGAATAATACATTGCAGGTGATGCAATTCCGTGAGAACCACAAGTCAGGGAAGAAGTTACCTCTGGGGTGTAGAGAGAAGGAGCATAATGTATTACGGAGAAGCATACACAAGGCTTCAAAGATACTGACAGTGCTTGCTTTACTTATTCATTTCAGTAATGGGCCTATAGGTGCTCATTTTATTTGAATTCTTTAAACTGCGTGTGTGTGTATGTGTTCTTTATGTAGGACAAAGTTCACAATAAAAAATTAAAGATTAAAATGATTTTAATCACTGAATGAACACATTTTGGTATCCTGTATATCCGTTGTTAGCTTATCTATTTGTCTTTGATAATTGCAGTGTTAGATTATTTTATATATTTTTCTTGGGACGATAAAATTCTTTGTTTTCTGGATGTTAGTCCTTAATCTGTTTCAATTAGGATTAAGTTGTGCTTCAAGTCAAATAAAAGAAACAAATAACAGTGGGCTAAAAAATATAGAAGTTTGTTTTTTCTCACATTAAAAAAAATGTGGATGCAGGCAATCCAGGAATGATGTGAAGGTATTGCCCAAAAGGTTCTCAGGGACCCAGGCTTCTTCCAGCTTTTTATACCACGAACCTTAGGCTATGACCTTGCTATTCATAATATGAACTAGAACTTCAGCATCCCATCCTAGTTCCAAGCAGCTATATAAAATGGGCAGGATAAGATGAAAGGAAAAGCTGCAATATATTCCTATTCTCATCCCATCGGCCAGATCTTGGTCACATGGTCATTACTTCCTGCAAGGCAGATTGGGAAACGTAGTCTTCATTCTGATGGCCATGTTGCCCAGCTAAACATCTTACTTTCTGTGAAAGAAGAGAAAAAATACTGATAAATGCAGAGTGGCCTGAGAATAATGTGGCATTATTAACCATAAGAAATAGTGTCTTTCTGATGATTATGTTTACATATTTTAAAATTCTTTCTCTCCCTTAATTTTGAGTTTGTCAAATTAGAAACTTCCTCAGCTGAACATACTTTGTATGCTGTACCTACTAAGCTTGCTGGAACTGCTATATCTGGCTATTCCATAAACTGACACCCCTCTGATTAACACAGAGAACAATTAGGTATAAGTAGAAGATATGGTGATACGAGAAGGTCTTCAAACATGAAGCACCCACATACAAGTTGAATCCAGAAACATTTTAGTGGCAAACCTTCAGATAAAAATTGCTCAAAGTCTTGAAGCTGAATTCTATGGTCACCTACTTACACCTAACTTGGAGATTCCCAGTCTGATGTCAGAGTCTTCTCTTTGGAGAGAGGAGTCTCTTGATTTACTCTCAGCTTCAGATTGTCACTTAGCACAAAGATATTGTCAGGACCTGCTTGCCCGAGTGTAAAGGCAGTTAGAGAGAGAAACAACTTTTTTGTATATATTTGCTCTCTGTCCTTCTTCCCACTGTGTTATTTCAGGTCACCTCCCAGGCTTAGGTAAGTCTCTAATGAAGACACCACTTGGTGGTTACAATCTGGAAAGTTTATCCATAGCCTGGCGTGGTGACAAAGTCTTCTCTGTACTTGGCAGGGTGCTGACAGTGATTTAGAGTAAGGTTTCTGGAGTCAGGTTGATTTGTTTCAAATCCTAGCTCTACTATCTAGTAGCTGTGTGAACTTGAGCAAGGTAATTAACCTCTTGGTGCTCAGCAAGTGATTTTTATCGTGGGTCTGATTATTAGGATGATATATGAAAACAGATAAGTAGAGTGCCTTGCATGTATCAAGTGCTCAAAAAATATGTATCATCATGATATATTCTATATTGGTATAGATGTAAGTACAAGTGTACATATAGGATGACATTTAAGAAGAAAGTGGGGTAGGGGCATTGGAAATTGGAATTGTTCAAGGCCAAAAATACTAAGAAGGAGAAAGAGAGTGATTGAAATCCCAATCAACCTCTTGAAAACTGTTATGATATTATTGCACAGAGTACTTTTCACTCCACCTTTGATGATTCTGATCACCAGGTCCGAGTTGTTACTCTAGATTTATGTGATTTTTAATTTCTTGGGCAGTAATAGCCAAATTCCACAAGGCTCAAGCAATCCTTGATCCGTGAACAGTATTCTGATTCCAATCTGCCATTTCAACCTTCTCTTTCATCACTACCCTCCCTTCTCATCCAACTGCTTGCTGTTCCCTAAACACACCATGCTTGTTTCCTACATCTGGGAGTTTGCATTAGTTATTGTTCTTACTTAAATATCCTTCCCCTTAACTAACTCTTCTACTGGTGAAGTCTTGCTCTTGTTTTAATACCCAGCTCAATCATTTTGCCCTTCCCATACTGAAAAGGTCAGTGGTTCTCTCCTCTGAGGTCCCCCAGCCCTTTCCACAAATTTGCTGCATCCCCCATTCTACTTCATGTAATTGCCTTTCACTCACAGAAGGTCACTAGAGTATTAGCTCTTTGATGGCAGGTGTTTGCTCATTTTGTTTTCTCCAGTGCCTAACACACTGCCTGGAGTATAGAGTAGGTGCTCAAAGAATTATTGTCATGATTGAATGAACTTAAGTTCCTTAGGAAGGCTGAGATGTATAAAAATAACTATAGTATACAAGGTCTAGATCCTCAGAATAAAAACCTAAGTTTATGTGAAGTATTATAGAAACTCAGAAGAAAGAGAAATGAATGTTGTATTAACACACAATGATATTCCAAGATATTTCTTTTATAGAGACACTTGTATGGAGTCATATACAGCAAAGGAGCTAGAAAAATATGAGATGATTCTTGCTTCTCTAAATTTACAATCAAGTTAGGGAGACAAGACCAGGAAGTACTGTTCAAGATGAAATTTAGAAGTCTAGATATGGGGAAATCATATAACACTAAATTAGCATAAGCAAAGATAACTTTCTTGAGGAGGTGAGACTAGCGTTTGATGTCAAAAAAGACAGTGTTTGTACAGCGTAGGGGAAAAACAGATGGTTTTCAAGATGTGCGAAGTAAGGAAAAGCAAAGGGAGGCTGGTGTTAAGGGAACTGCTGAAACAGAGCCCAGACTGCATGTTAGGAAGCCGTGGGAAATCATGGGAGATCAGTAGGTCGGGCTAGATTCTAATGAGGCTTTTAAAGTTACTGTTAACTAAAGTTTGAGATTTTTATGGTAGCTGAAGCAAATGATTGAGGGATGAAGGAGGAGAACATTGCACTGATTAAACGTTGACCATTATAATTTTCAGTGCAACAGCTGCTACTGAAATTGCAGTAATTCAAAATGAAAAATAGACACTGTTGTTCTGAAATAGCTTGGACTATTTGGAGCCCTGTAGCCTGAGTGCATGCGATGTGGTTTTGCTAAGGACATGATGGGGTGCGGGTTCCTTTTTTTTCAGTTTTTCATAATGACTTGTTCTGTGGATTGAGAATTCAAACTGAGCAACAATTTCACAGTCAGAGTTGGAGTGTGGGTTGTAAAAAGTTGCAGAAGCACTTTTCCAGAGACTTGAAAACTCCTCCCCACTGCATAATTACCCTTTCTAACTAGAACGATATTTGAAAAACATCAATCACCTACTTTCCTAATACAAATCTACTTATGATCAACTCATTATTTACATTGTATTACTTGCTGATAGTTATTCTACCAAAAAATTTAGCCACAAAGTGGGACAGTCTATATTGACTTCAAGATAAACATTTATAAAACTAACCATGTCGTGTAAGCACTTGAGGTAGGAATAATCCATGAATATAATTTACAGTTAAACTCATGGTTACTTACTGTTTTCTACCCCAGATAAACAATTTCTTTCAAGGTCATCATTTTAGATTGTTTGGAATTAGTCATCTCTATAATGTCAAAAAGTCATGTTATAGTTCAACATTAATACACTGTACATCTTTGTTTATTTACTGACACGTCATCTCTGCATCTCTAATTTGCCATATCAAGAGATTTGGACATCATCCCATAGTAGATATTTGAAAACAGAAAGAAACTTAAAAAAAAAATCAACACCTATGTTTTGAAAATATAATGTTGGTAGCAATAGAAAGATGAATTAGAGGGCAAGGGAAGAAATTTAAAGGCAGAGGGACTACTTATAAAATAAATGGTTAGGGCATGAACAGATTGTGCGAAAAATAGAAGAAACAGATTGAAGAGCATTTTAGGGGTTGAATGGGACTTGTTTTTAGACAAATTCAATTGACAGGTATATATAAATATACCTACCAGTGGTGCAGTCCTGGACATGCTTGCTAAGGGTAAAAATGGAGCTCTCTGGGTTACTGTAAAGAGAGAATGGCAGAGGCTTCTCTGGGTATTAGGTTGCTACAGCAACAGTATCATGTCAAGTGTAAATAGAGTCCTGTTGTCTCTGCTGGTGACCAGTAGAGGTTTTCAGAAGGCTGAAAATGTATAAGCATCCTGGACCAACTAGTCTTTTTTTTTACAGAAAAGTGATCATCAAGTGGATATCATAAATGTGGTTAAGACTTGAACAGAAGCAATATTTTTTTCATCTAATCAAATGTTTATGGCACAATTAAACTCAAAAGCTTTTGCACAGCAAAGGAAACCATAAACAAAACAAAAAGACAACTCACAGATTGGGAGAAAATAATTGCAAATGATGTGACCAACAAGGGATTAGTCTCCAAAATTTACAGACAGCACATGTGGCTTAATATAAGCAAAACAAACAACACAATCAAAAAATGGGCAGAAGATCTAAATAGACATTTCTCCGAAGAAGACATACAGATGGCCAACAGGCACATGAAAAGATGTTCAACATCGCTAATTATTAGAGAAATGCAAATCAAAGCTACAATAAGGTATCACCTCACACCAATCAAAATGTCTATCATCAAAAAATCCACAAACAATAAATGCTGGAGAGGGTGTGGAGAGAAGGGAACCTTCCTGCACTGTTGGTGGGAACGTAAATTGGTGCAGCCACTACGGGGAACGGTATGGAGGTTGCTTAAAAAACTGAAAATTGAACTACCATATGACCCTGCAATCCCACTACTGGGCATATATCTGGAGAAAAACATGGGCTGAAAAGATACATGCACCCCAATGTTCATTGCAGCACTGTTTACAATAGCCAAGACATGGAAGCAACCTAAATGTCCATCAACAGAGGAATGGATAAAGAAGATATGGTACATATACACAGTGGAGTATTAGCCATTAAAAAGAATGAAATAATGCCATTTGCAGCAACATGGGTGGACCTAGAGATTGTCATACTGAGTGAAGTCAGACAGAGAAAGAGAAATAGCGTATGATATCGCTTATATGTGGAATCTAAAAAGAAATGATACAAATGAACTTATTTACAAAACAGAGACAGCTCACAGACTTAGAGAATGCACTTATGGTCACCAGGGGGGAAGGGTGAGAAGAAGGGATAGTTAGGGAGTTTGGAACTGACATGTACACACTGCTATGCATTTAAAATGCATAACAACAAGGACCTACTGTATAGGAAACTCTGCTCAATGTTATGTGGCAGCCTGGATGGGAGGGGAGTTTGGGGGAGAATGGATACATGTATATGTATGGCTGAGTCACTTTGCTGTGTACCTGAAACTATCACAGTGTTGTTAATTGGCTATGCTCCAACATAAAATTAAAAGTTAAAAAAAAACCAACACACACACAAAACGTTTATGGTACTGAAACAAGTTTTGTGTAAAAGTATACTCCTTAAACCTTCTACTCTAAGAAAGAATAGCTGCCTAACATCTCTGTGCTTCTATATTGCTCACCTTTAAGATAGAATAATTATTATTGCCTATCTCATACGCTTGTAATATATGGTACTTAGAAAGTGCAAGTTAAGTAAAATGTTAATGTTAGCCATAATTATTGTTGTTATTATCATCTTCCTCACATAAGTACGTAGCACAATGTACTAGTTAAAAGCATGAACTCTGGAAACAAAATACCTGGGTTCTTTATTTTAATATGGCACTTTTTAGCTGTGCAAACTTGGGCAAGTTGTTTAACCTCTCTGTGTTTCAGTTTCCTCATTTTAAAAATGGAAAATAATAATTGTACCTACCTCATAGAGTTGTTATATGGGTTAAATGAATAAATATTTATAAAGTACTTAGATTGGTGCCTGTCACATAGTAAATATTAAATAAGTATTTATTAAATAAACAAGCAAACATAAATGATTTTATTAGATTCCTCTTGCTGTTCTAACATTTTCATAATACATGCCCTTTTATAATAGTTATTTTTTATCTAATTTGCTCTTATAGTTTTCTATGGCTTCTGAATTTAAAGAAAACAAAAAGGCAGGCAGAAAACTAAAATTTTTTGCATTTCTACTTAGTTCCAGGCACTCTTGGAGGTATTATATCACTTAATCCTCACAAAAACCACGTGAGGTAAGTTTTATTTACAGCATGCTACAGATAAGAAAAGAGACCCAGAAAATTGGAACAACCCAATGCCTCACAGTTGATAAATATTTAAGCCTGAATTTAAATCCACATGTCTTTGATTTTAACATTAATATTCTTTAAATTATACACAGAATTTATTAAATAATTTTAAAGTAATAATAATTTTTAACGAAAAATCATGATAATTGCTGATTATCATCATGTGATCTTTTATTCTCATTTTATTCTTATCAAACCTTACATTTTTAGTAGTGAACATTTTTCTCTGTACATTGTAAAATACATCAAATTATCAACCTGTTATATTATTCCAGGGTGAGGGAGGCACAGTATTCTACACAAGACAGACATTTAATGGTTAATTCATGATTGATTAATCAATTAGTGGTGGATTCAGTGGAGAATATATCCTAAACCATGACTTTAAAAGCCCACTAAGATATATAATATATGCAATTTTCTATCATAACCATATCATTTGCTTTTTTCAAACTGCCTTATACTAATTCTTTATCTTATAAAAATTATGTGTATCACTTTATATCTAATAGTTTTATTAGGTTTTAAGACGACAGTGAGATTGTTTTATGCCCTTTTAGACAGAGGAAAGAGCCGTTAAAATTATTTTTCAGGAATTGAAGTGTACCTCAAACTTAAGAGTTCATCACATTTAGAGCAGAAAAACAGACTCCATCTTGGGCTTAAGACAAATGAAGTTATCTGAGATACACAAAACCCATCATTGCATTTTTCATCCTCACCAAACTTAGACTTAATAAAAATGACTTCATCTGCTATTTTCAGATTAATTTTCAGCTCAGCATTTTGTCAAATGGTATTTCTAGCTAGAGTCCCCAGTTGCACAGAAGCAGTGATTTCCACATCAAAGTTTAAAGGAAAATGGAAACACATTTTCAGATGGCAAGAAAAAATAATTACTGCTGTTACTCACTCCTCAAGGGCCAAGGAGAAAATGGAAATGAGTTTAGACGTGGATGGAAAGGTTACATGTGTATCCTCTTTGGCACTGCTATGCATTCATTACAAAGCAATCCAATAAGCTACAGCGTCAGAGGGAAGAAATAAGGATGCCATAAATATGTTTTCTCTTTTCAAGTTCAAGTAATTAATCATTTCTATTGCCTAACTTTTAGAAAATCCAATGAAGATATTTTCTACCTGCAAATTTGCTAGTGGATAGTTACGTTTTTCTGTTCATATCATCTTAACATAAACACTTAAAATGGAAGCAATGTATCCAAGGATTGTTTCAACGATATAGTTCAACAATAACAATGACAACTCCTCAAAGGTAATCTATTAAACTCTTGTAAACAAATGCAGTATTCAATGTACATGTGTTTATATTTCCACCTATCATTCTGAGAAAACCAAGCATTTCCATAAAAAAACACCATACCTTAATCTAATACTTGTATGAGCTACTGAATACTGACTTTTGGAAAAAAAAATACAAAACTCCCAAACAAATTCATGGTTAGCTAGCGTTGTATGCCATGAAATATCAAGTTTGTGACACTGAAAACTTTTCTTAATAATTACTGTTTCAAGAAGCGAGAACTTCTTTTACAGATATTGGAGCAAGTCCAGTCGTATCTATGCCTTATACAGGAAAAGATTAAAATATTTGTAAACAGAGACAGGGAAGAAAGGCTGAAATGTAGTTGAAAAAATTCAGCACGAGAAACAGAAGTTATGTGTCTTCAACCATTACTTAGTATGTTTTTCTTAGAGATGAACAAAGGGAAATATGCATCTGGGAGAGGATTGAAATTTACTGTAAGGAGAAATATTTTTAACAAAATGAATGTTGTAGATGCAAGAGATTTTCTATTTCCCCATTCATTTCCACACTGTTTTTATCCATCCTGCTCTGTGCCCTGGGAGGCTGAACTCCATCAGTTGCACAGGCTCCTTCTGACTTCCAGTTGGATTTGGCCCATGGGAAGTATTAGCACGTGGAAAGAGAGTGAGGTCCTAGTATTTATCTCCCCGCTAACCCTTGCCAGGCTGCAGATTGGCAGTGGTTTTGTCACACTACAAAGGCCAGAGCACCTGCTTGGCATCCCTCTCCTATAATCACAGCCACAGTGAAAGCAACGGTGACGTTTTTTCATGGGTTCCAATTCACGTTGCCCTTGAGGTCTAGGATGCTAAGAATTTCCTGCATTTGCTAGTCCTGAGGCGTGTCATCCCTTGTTGTTTTTCTTTTTTTCAATCCAGCCCAGAACTTCACAAATAGTTCCTTTGTTAAACTACATTTAACTACCCCATTTAAGGGTGCCATCTTTTCTGTCGACAAATATATGAAGCAAATAAATGCATTCCCAGTATTAAAATTTCAATCTCTTTCTTTAGCTATTAAAGCAATTTAAATGTCTTTAAAGCAATTTAAATGTTTTTGGGGGTTCATAGATAACAGACAACTTCTCTGGACTAGGTAAGGCCGGTAATTAATGATAATTTAATGCTTAATCTAAAGTTCAATATTTTCCTTATGAGAGTAGAAAAGTGTTTCACAATTTGGTAAATTATTATGTCAAGAGAAACAAACCGAGGCAATTTTTATGGAACTTCAATTGAGAAATTATGAAATTTTCTCATATGTTTTTGATTGTTATGCCCTAATTATAAATATATCAAATAACGGTATCTCTCCTTTTTTTCTAAGTTTTAAACATTTATTTACCTATCACACCATCTTTTAAACAAAGGCAAAATCACATACTGATACTACTGTATTTGAGTCATTATCAATATATTAATGTTCATATAGGTATCAAAGAATGAGTTTTGATTTTAAGACCCACAACAGCTAAGCCCCAAACATAAGCAATACAGGCAAGCTGTAGGAATGACAGGAATGTTCATCTTCGATCCATTTTTGACATTCTCACCCCTGTCATTCACTCCTCTCCCAACTGCTCAGTATCCTTTTCCTCATACCTGAATATAATTGCTTAATCAACCAAGGTCAAAACAGAAATGAGAATGGTAGGCTGCTACATACATTTTTCAATGTCCACTTTCCCAACTCCTCTTATCCAATATGTATAACCACATAAACACACTTTACTTGCTGAACTCCACCATGATAATTTCATTTATTTGGCCAAAGGGCAAAGATAATAATTCTCTATTAAATTTAATATGAACATGGAAAAGCTAACCCATCAAATTTATCACTCAGTATGTATGTTTATAAAATGTCTAAAGGGTTCATATATGAACAGATCGTAATATTACATTATAAACATATATAATTCACAAGATGGTATCAACATAGCAATTTTACAGATGAAGAAGCGGAGACTCAGAGAGATAATGTGATTTTCTCAAGGTTATGTAACCAGTAAGATACAGAACTTGACCTTGAAAACTCAAGTCTCTTAACTCTAGTTAACTGCTTTATTCATCACATCTTGCAAACATTCTTTGATCAAGTACAGTAGAAAAACCATTACAACACTAGGTACTCAAGTCAAGATAAAGAGAGAAAGGGGAGACTAAGATCACTGATAGGAAACATCACCAAATTGAGAATCTTTCCTAGGACCAGCTTTATCTGAAGAGGATAAAGCCTGACAGGTGCACTCTTTGTCACTGGCCATTAATCTCAAAAGCAGATTCCCAGCAGGTGCAAAGGAAAAGGAGGGAATGCAAATTTCTTCTCCCAACATTCTGTCTTAACATCTCTACCTTAATCTCTCTCAACAGGGAGAATTAAGAAATGGGTTAGAGATAAGAATGAGTATCATGGGTGTTGCTGTCACTTAGACTTCTGAGACCATGTGCAGCTTCCAAGGACCCACACTCATATTCACAGTTCACTCCTGTCTTATTACTTCAAAGTTATTGACCAAGTTGTCCACAAAGATTTATAGCACTGGATAAATTAATGCAAACCATTACTTGATGTGATACTAAGTAACTGTTGGATTTGATGCCTGGTTATTTTGTTCACGTAGCACTCACTTCATTGGTACACGCATGCAGACTCCAAACCACAAGGGACGTTCCAAAATTTGACTTGCACATTGTTGTTGTTTTTTTTTTTTTGATTCTCAGAAGGAATTACTTCTTTACTGAGACCCATAATTTAGCAAGGGAAAAAAAGGAAACACAGTATATTCATAATACTAGGAATTAAACCAAGTAGAGTATTAACTAGATTGAATTACCTTGAATGTGATGTTTGAACATGTGTGGGTGCTTATTTCCATTCTTCAGTCATTGATTCATTCAGCTGACATTTGTTGAGCCCCTTCTATGTGACAAGCACATATCAAGGATATCAGAAACAAAGAAGAAACTCTGATGGTCTCCATGGCTGATAAGCCAATAGACTGGAGGAAAGGACTGAGGTGCAAATTCACCAGAGTTCCAGCTTGAACATCCCTTGAATACAATTGCAGTCACATTTACACAAATACTACAAATGGTGTACGGAGTCCCACCGTGTGCCAGCAGGACCTCAGGTCCACTCTCAGGGAGTCCTAGGGTGGGATAGCTCTTGTCCATCCATTCCACTGCCTGTGCCTTCGCTCCCCGACCTGACTCCATACCACGTGGCTTCACTTTCTACTCTTTCCAAGAACTTCCTCTTAAAGTTCCCACGGACTGTGTTGCCACCACCATCTTGTGTTCGGGGGCCAGGGCAGAGATGCGTGTTCATCCCCGACTCTGTGACAGGTACCGGGCCAGCTTCACGAACGTGTGACCAGTACAGTGGCACAGGGCTCGAATTTCAAAAAGGGCCCGGCGCTTGGAGTTTAGTGCTCTACGTTCACCGTCTTGAAATTCTTAATAATTTTTTCTTTAAGTATATCTTTTTGAGATAAAGTCCAATGGGACGGTGCATAATGCACCAGAACTTGGAGCCTGAATCCACACACAACTGCCACTGCCACACCTCCCCCACCTCCCGGACTCCATGGGGGAAGCTCTGAGCAACCTCTTCCTACCCTCTGACACCCTGGGTCCCGTCCTGCTTTCCCTGGTTGCCTCCACTCCCTGACCCCTGCCATCTTCCACCCAGGGTTGCAACAGGGCCATGTTGGGAGGAAGAGGTCTATGTTCTTCTTGCTGTCCTTCACTCCCACGAGAGCTTGGGCAGGGGTCATGGGGAAGGTCAGGGTCACGTGTATGCCCTGTGGTGTCTAGAGGAGCCACATGGTGATGGTTGTCCCATCCCTGGGCAGGCAGTGTCATAGCATGTTTGATGGGGGCAAGCTTCTCTTGCACACCTGATCCAGATCCAAGTGTGTATCAACTTACAGGATGCAGTCCCTTGGGGGCGGGGTCACCCAGTCAGCCATGGTTATGATGGTTACCAATAGGAAAGGAAGATTTACTTCCTGCCCCTACTGGGGACCCAGATTTTCATTTAGTAGCGGGGCTGCAAATTTTGTAGCTGACCCTGAATAGGAACATAATGCCAGTCAGGTATCATACTGAACAGAAGAAGAATAACTTATTTTACTGTTTCCTTTAATATGACAGAGTACAATGGGAAAGGAAGACTTTAACCATGTTAGAATAACATATAGTCAGAGAAACTGATGCTTGGACTATGGCCTTGATTGGTCTGAGGGAACCTCCATGCATAGAGGTGTTGAGGCAAAGGAGATGACTCATATGGTTAAAAAATTAGTTATACACAGGCATATAAAAACTAAGTGAATATATTGAGAATTACGGAAACCAGATTTCTCACTGCTTGAAAAAATGCAAAAATAGAAATGGGGAAGGTGAGAATAAATCCTGAAGTGTTGGATTGGAATTGTGAACTCATGGTTTTTAATATATAAATAGATGGATGGGTATAGAAAGAGATACAGATCCAAGTGAGCATATACACATGCGTGTGTGTATATATATTCCTAGTTCTGCCTGCTGAGAAGTTCTAGAAGCCCAGGAGCAATGAGCACACCTAGCATCCTGATCTTGGTTTATAAATACCGTTCTCCACTAAAGAAGATCAGGACTCCTTGGGAAAATGGATGATTCCAGAGCAAGAAAGGTATAAGGTGGAGCTAGAATTCTGTGTGGTACCAGAAAGGAAATAAGGGATTGAAGAATATTTGGACATGGCAAAGGAGCAAAGGAATCACCTTAAAAGGGCCCTTACTGTCCAAATATGGGACAATTTCAGCAGCAAAATAAATAATGATAATTAATTATAACTCATTGAGTAAGATTGGAATCCATGAGTCCATGTTGATATAAATATATAATGAATGAGTGAATAAGTGAGTGAAAGAAAGGATTGCTCTACATAACAGTAAAATGCCAACCATTAAAGCCAGAAAGAATGATGAATTTAGAATATTCCCTCTGGCAGTCACCACCACAGTAAAAGTTGATTCAAGAAAGAATAATCAGTGGATGTTTAAAAAAAAAAAGTGAAAGTTTGAAAGAAATGAAATATTTACCTAGTCTCAAAGTAGCTCCCCACTTGCTTTTTAAAGTACTTTTGATTTATTTAAAAATTGAAATAATAAGATGATATAAACAACAATTTTTATTAAAATATTTATTCAAAAATTTGTGAGAAGACTGGCATTCCTCAATTTTTTGTAAATCATTAATATTGGGATTACTAGAAGACAGCTAGGTTCTCATATCTACTTCTACATTTACTCTGATGTGACATGTTGTTTTGGTTGAACTACATAAAGAATATGCAGCTTCACACAGGTATGTAGCTGAAAAATGAAAGGGTATTTTAACAGCCTGTGCAGATTATAATGGATATTCTTCTTTGGCACTATAGCAAAATTTAACATTAATTTCTTGAAACGTGTCTAAAAAGGTTTTTTATGGAATAAAAAAATCTATCGATGAAATTTTCATACTCAACTTCCATTTATCTTGTATTTTTTTTAATTAATAAGTTTTACTTTTTTTATTTTTTATTTTTGGCTGCGTTGGGTCTTCGTTGCTGCATGCAGTCTTTCTCTAGTTGCAGCGAATGGGGGTTACTCTTCGTTGCAGTGCGTGGGTTTTTCATTACGGTGGCTTCTTTCGTTGTGGAGCATGGGCTCTAGGCACATGGGCTTCAGTAGTTGTGGCGCACGGGCTTGGTTGCTCTGCGGCATGTGGGATCTTCCCGGAGCAGGGCTCGAACCCGTGTCCCCTGCATTGGCAGGTGGATTCTCAACCACTGAGCCACCAGGGAAGCCCCAATAGGCTTTACTCTTAATGGTTTTATACTTATTTTAAAAAATGAGCAGATAGTGCTGAGTTCTCATATACACCCCTACCCCACATACAGTTTTCCCTATTATTAAGATCTTGCAGGATTGTGGTTCATCTGTTACAATTAATGAGTCACTTTTGATACAATATTATTAACTGAAGTCCATAGTTTACATTAAAAGTTGCTGTTTGTGTGGTAGAGTTCTCTGGGCTTTGACAAATATATAATGTCATATATCCACCATTACAGTGTCATATGAAATAATTTCACTGCCCTAAAAATCCCCTGCACTTCATGTCTTCATCTTTCCCACCACCACTACTCCCCAGATCGCCGGCAACTATCAAACTTTTTACTGTCTCTGTAGTTTTCTCTTTTCCAGAATATCATGGTTGCAATCATATAATAATTAGCCTTTCCAGACTGGCATCTCTCACTTAACTGATATACTTGTATGATTTCTCTATTTCTCTCCATGGCTCGATAGCTCATTTCTTTTAATCATTAAATAATATTCCATATTACTACAATTTGGTTATGCATTCACCTATTGAAGGACATCTTAGTGGCTATCAATTTTTTGGCAATTAGGAATAAAGCTGCTATAAGCATATGTGTGCAGGTTTTTGTGTGAACATAAGTTTTCAACTCAGCTGGGAAAATATCTAGAAATGTCATTTCTGGATAGTACAGTAAGATTGTAGTTTTGTAAGAAACTGCCAAGCTGTCTTCCAAGGTACCATTTTCCATTCCCACCAGTAATGAATGAGAGTTGCTGTTGCTCCATAGTCTCTATAGCATTTGGTGTTGTCCGTTTTTTTGGATTTTAGCCATTTTAATAGGCGTGTGGTGGTGCCTCATTGTTTTAATTTGCAGTTCCTTAATCCTATATGATGCTGAGCATCTTTTGTATGTTTATATGCCATATGCATGTCTTTTTTAATGAAGTATCTTTAGATCTTTTGCCTATTAAAATTTTTTTTCTTATCGTTGAGTTTTAAGAGCTCTTTGTATATTTTGGATAAAAGTTTTTATCAGAAATATGTTTCAGTCTGTGCCTTGTCTTTTCATTCTCTTAACAGTCTTTCACAGAGCATATTTTATTTAATAAATTCCAAGTGATTAGTTTTTCTTTCAAGGATTATCCTTTTATTGTTGTATCTAAAAACTCACCATAAAACTAAGCTTATCTATATTTTATCTTATGTTGTTTTATATAAGTTTTATATTTTACATTTAGATCTATGATTCATTTTTAGTTAATTTCATGAAAGATGTAAGAATATGTCTAGACTTTTTTTTTTTTTTTTTTGCGTGAGTGTCCAATTACTCCAAAACCACTCGTTGAAAAGACAATCTGTTCTCCATTAAATTGCCTTTGGTCCTTTGTCAAAGATCAGTTGACTGTATTTGTGTCGGTCCATTTCTGGGGTCTGTATTCTGTTGCATTGATCCATTTTCCTGTTCTTTAGCTAGTACCATGCTATATTAATTACTATCACTTTATAGCAGATCTTGAAGTCAGATAGTGTCAATCCTCCAACTTTGTTCTTCTGCAGTACTGCATTATCTATTCTGAGTCTTTTGTCTTTCCATATAAACTTTGGAATTGTTTTGTCAATATCCACAAAATAACTTGCTGGCATTTTGATCACATTGGATCTACAGATCAAGTTGGGAAGAATTAACATCTTGACAATACTGAATCTTCCCACTCATGACAGTGAAAATGTTAATTGAGTCAAACTCAAAAATAGCATTCAGATTCCAACATGAATGAACATATCCTATGCAAATCTTGAGATTACTTAGGAAAGTAGAAACTGGTAAGCATTTCTGCTCTATTATTGCATATGAAATAGCTTAAATACACCAAAAACTGGTCCAAGATACTCATAAGTAGAATAAAATCTCTAATTAAATGTATATACAGTATTGCATAGAATTATATTGTCTGTGTTGTCTTCTAAGCACTCAGCATCTAGGCTTTCAAATGTTCTCTCCATATAGCTTGATTCAGAATCTTACTGTCTCACTGCTTTATGTATTCAAGTAGTGTTTTATTCCTTTTCAGCTCATTTCCTCAAAATGTAATATTTCATAATATTTTCTCATTTTTATCTATTTATTGGACTTATCCTCTTTATTTGGTGAAGCACTTTTTTGGACACATTGTTGGGTTATTCCCTCTCTCCAGTTTTATTGAATGTTTAGATGTTCCTATAGCCACTCCCTCTCATCTGGAGACTATTATGTACAATCTAATGAAATATTTTACATTCAGTGATATGTGGCATGCACCTGGTTTCCTTCTGCTTTGCCTCATAGAATCTCTCAAACAGAGCTTCACATCAAGATTGAGAGCATTCTGTTTCAGAAAGCTGAGAAACTATACAAAAGGAAAATAGATTCAGATAAAACACATCTTACACCTGAATCTTATGGTGAGTCAACATTTGAAACATTTTCTGGCTGAATGTGTTTATTGAGTAAAATATGTGAATTCTATCCATTTTTGTCTGGCTTTAGAGAAAAGGAAATGGGGTGCTAGGTGGCATTGCCAGGAGATGCCAAATTTCAGTAGAGCCATATGAAATAAACACATTTCCTAAAAACTGTCAGAAACTCCCTTAGAAATCCATGGAGAGATGGAGTTCTTCTATGATAAAGGTACAAAATTAGAATTCAAAACCTTATAAATATACGGAAAGTTAAAGGACAAGTAAGTGTTTCTCAATGAAACAGCCAGTGACAGTGCTGTAACTTTTTATAAAGTTTACTGAAGTTTAACTTCTAGTAGACTCTGTCAGTTGCCTGGGATTAATGACATTTCATCATGTGAAATTTCAAATATGTATAAGAGATTTAACATGCTGAAATGCTCACACTCATCTGATCTTAGAAGGTACGCAGAGTAGGCCACCTGAGCACCCAGGAACATGGGGTTTTGAAAAATTGGGGCAGCTGGGAAGGAATGCCAAGGCAAGGGGAGAATTTTTTTCACGCTCAAGGTGGAAGATACAAGAGCATGTTTCTTTGCTGATGCAACTATGAAATGAGGCAGCCTGTGTCCACTTAGGGTGGGTGTTTTTGTCCTCTGAGTAGCATGATGACCTTAGGGTTATGCCCACTCAGGCAGTACATGATGAGGAGTTTACTGAGTTTTTTTGTTTGTTTGTTTGTTTGTTTATTACTTAAGAAGTAGTAAGATGTAGCAGAACAAATATAGGATTTGGATCTGACACATCTAAGATGTAGGGGAACAAACATGGGATTTGGGTCTAACACATCTAAGTACACTAGCCTAGAAGACACTTTATTAAGCAATCATGTGGGAGGGGCAGGAGCATTGCAGAAAAGCTCTCAAGGGTGGTTGCATCCTCTAGGCTAGGCTGAGGATAAGATATGTCATCGCAGACCTGGGCTCCCTGACTACACTGGGGTGGTAGAATCCCACAGTAACAGAAGCCTCATAGAGCATACTCACTCTGGCCTTCCCATCTCTCTGAGTTTTTAATCCCTTCATCACCATCTATGACGCCACTTCTGTTTCACTTAGTGTGAGCCTTTATTTTCCAAGCTTCTGAGAGCCAACCTAGCAACAGATTAGCACCATCTCCCAAGGGCCTTTTTGAATATTATGTCCTGCATTACAGGAGAGTACTTTTTATCAACAAACACTCACGTATCCAACTATAGATCCTGTCCCCCTGATCCAGCACCGTTGGGATCGAGTCCCATATATACTGTTCTGTTCATGTTGCCTAGGTCCCACGACTACTTCTACCTGTAGTCCTTTTTCTCCGTTAGCAAGCCTGGTACTTGGCTATCTGGATTTTGTTGTTACATAAACTTAGCCATTGGTCTGATCATCAGGAAGGGAGGTAGGCGTAGAGCCTAAGAGGAGCACATGTTCTCTTGCAAGGCAGAGTGTTGTGTGTCATCTTCATTGGCCGAGCTGGGGGCCAGTCGCAGTCAGAGAGGTGGAGGTGATCTGGATGGCAGGGCTTTCAGGTGAGTTGACCCAAATGTCACATCCCAAGTCTGCGGTTCCACTGCTCTAGGTCTCAGCTCTAATCTTTGCAAAACAGACTTGTTTAGGTTGAGAATTCAAACTTCTCCCGAGACCAGCTACCCTTATAATTAAGCACTGGCCCTGATGCCAAGGTTTTCCTGTAGGAGATCTGAGGCTCTTCCTAAGCTGCAAGGGATCTTTGACTTTCACGCTTTGTCTCAAAGTGTGATTTGCCTTTGATCAGTCACCCTCAAAGTTTCAGTTTAAGAACTACCTCGTTATATCATTCTTATCTTTCCTAATGTCCCCCAACCTCTTCAACACCCGAAATACTGCACCAGCAAGCAGATTCTTTTCTACCAGTAACTCAGGGGGTTTTCATCCTCAGCATTATTGACATTTTGGACAGGATAATTCTTTGTGGTGCAGGAACTCTCCCATACATTGTCAGATATTTAGCAGCATCCGCTCCATGGCAAAAGCAGCACTCCCTCCCCCCACCCCGACCTATCAAAATTGAGACGCTCACAATTGTCTCCAGACTTTACCAGATGTCCTAGGGGGAGGTTGGGGAGTAATGTCACAGCATTGAGAACCGCTGCAGTAGCTGGAGAGTTTTAGCACGGCTGTGGCGCACCAGGTGCTATGTGCACGCCACCTATTACCAACGATGGTGCGGTGCTGTGATCAAGCCAATGGTTATTCAGTTCCAAATTCCCATTCCAGATTCTTCCTTCATGGTTGGTGGACTCCTGGAACCAACTGCTGTAGGTCAGGTTCCCAGGGGACCAGACTCTGAGATGGACATTTGCATAGAGGAAGCTTTCTGGGGAGTGCCTCAGGGGGACAGCATCTATGAGAGAGTGAAGAAAGCAGGAGTAGGCGGAGGGAAGAGTTGAACTAATATGCAATTAGGCAGATTTCAGTCCTTCCCACAGAAAGCACTGGCGTTGGGACGACCCTCCAAAGATGTCCCAGGTTGAGGCAACTTTGTATATCTAAATCAACCACCATTAGATGCAGGCTGCTACCCCAGCTTCTTTTGACCGATGGCAATTTCTTGGAAGTTCTCAGGGGCAAGAACATCAGAGACCAACACTCCTGGCATCTGGGGATATGAGCACTTCATGAAAGCTGTGTGTCAAGACATTCACTACAAACTTTAAAAAAGAAAACCTTGCAAATAATGTCTCCTTAAAGTAGTGGGTAAAAAATTTAATTTTTTTGGCTTCCCTGGTGGCGCAGTGGTTGAGAGTCTGCCTGCCGATGCAGGGGACACGGGTTCGTGCCCCGGTCTGGGAGGATCCCACATGCCGCGGAGCGGCTGGGCCCGTGAGCCATGGCCGCTGAGCCTGCATGTCCGGAGCCTGTGCTCCACAACGGGAGAGGCCACAACAGTGAGAGGCCCGCGTACCGCAAAAAAAAAAAAAAAGACAAGCCGAGAAGATAAGTTGCCATTTGCATTATTCTCTGACTATAAAATAAATTCCAACTTTCAAAATTTTTTAACTTCTATGAACTGAAACTCAGGCAGACAAAAATTAGCATTAATGTACGGATCGCATCATGACAGTATTGCTGATGTAGTGTTCCTCATCCTTAAGTTGAATAAATGAACTGAGTTTAACTATATAAAGAAGATGAAATATTTATTAACTATCAAACATCTGACTTATAGAGGATTTACAATAAGCTGATATAAAACTTTTTAAAATTTTTATTGGAATATAGTTGATTTACAATGTTGTGTTAGTTCAAGTGTACAGCAAAGTGAATCTGTTATACATATACATATATTCACTCTTTTTAAGATTCTTTTCCCATACAGGCCATTACAGAGTATTGAGTAGAGTTCCCTGTGCTATACAGTAGGTCCTTATTAGTTATGTATTTTATATATAGTAGTATGTATATGTCAATCCCAATCTTCCAATTTATCCCTCCCCAGCACTTACCCGCTGGTAACCATAAGGTTATTTTCTACGTCTGTAACTCTATTTTTGTTATTACCCTGAAAAAGAAAGCAATAATGTATTTTTCCTAGAAGAGTAAGAATATTTAATAGAACAATGTTAAATGTATTTAATATTCTCATGGACCAATCACGCATGGAGAAAAGAAGACAGAGAGCTCTACAAGGAACCAGAGACTTTCCTTCTAAAAAAGTTTACATCTGAGAATAATGGTAAGATGAAACCTAACTTAAAGTTTTTGAGAAGCATCGGTTTTATACCATAATGAGATGATTCTACACCAGACATTTTAAAATCCTCTCATTTTTTAGTTGCTGTCTGTGGAATACAGTATTTTAGTAAAACCTGGCAACTCTCACCAGTCCTTTGAAAACATTTTTTTAAGTAAATCAAAGATTCGGAAAATGTGTTACCCATACTACTTACAATTCCATGTAAGTTAGGGGAGAATCATACAGATTTCTATATTTCTTCTGTATGTCTGTATAAACTTGGAACTGAATAGCAGAAGTCCACACCTAACGCAGTACTCTCCATGTAAGAGCAATACTGACAAATTTCTCTTCCATGAATGTAGAACTGCTATGTTCCAGCACTTGGACTGCCCCCGCCCCCAGTATCAGTTCTGGGAATCATTTGTTATCATCAAACCTGACTTTAGCAGCTCTCTGGCAAATGTAGCTGGTATATTATGTCATGTAAACCATACTCTGTGTGTGTGTGTGTATGTGTGTGTGTACATCTATTCCATTTATTTATTATCTCTGTGTCACTTTAGTTCTGCAGTGTGAGGGCGTGATAACGCTTCAAACTTGAATCTTCACGTAAATCAAGTTTCTTTGGTGTTGTATGAACCCATGTACTTACTACTTTTGTGTTTGGCTGTTATAAATATTTCATAAGATACAATACAGTCCAGCTACTTTTTCATTTTAGAGGAGTAGTATTTAAGGCTGTTAGTTCAGCACATGTCATTAACGTTTGTGGATCTTGGAACTGTAACCCATTCATTAATTATGAAGATTCGCATAGTGTAGAAAAGAACAAAGAAAACGAACCTAATCAGACCTAGAGCTTTCAATATTGAAGGCATAGTGCCATCTAGTGGGAGAAAAAAATGTAGAGGACAAATACAACGCATATTGTCCCCACTGATCACAGAAGGATGTTGGGGAACAGACAAAGACAGGAAGGGAAATCAGAGATAAGAGTGTCATTTCTTAACCCTCAAAAGTCAGTTTGTTGGTGTGGACAAGGTCTTAAAGGAAGAGTTAAAGATTTGCTGCAGGGCTACTACAAACCATGATGTCATGAGCATATCTCAGATTGGAGAAATTAATCTTAATCTCCATACCTTCTTTCATGTTCGTCTTTCGTTCATCTTTTCACCCGTTCTCTTAACAACTGCTTGTGAGGCACTGTTCTAAGCCACACAACACCCATGACACCTTGGAACTTACATTCTGGTGTGGATGGAGGGGGAGGGGGGCGGTGCTCCAGGCTTATACGGTGACATTTGAGGAGCTAACTGGCTCAAATGTAAGAGCAACCTGTGAGGACACCTTGGGGAAGAGTATCCCAAGCAGGAGGAGGAACAAGTGCCAAAGCTCTGAGAAAGGGGCTCGGCTTGTTCAAGAAACAGGAGTATAGCTAGAGCTGAGTGAGAGATGGAGAGACACGTATGAGATCCGGGGAGAGGGAAGGACAGATGATGCCCTACTGTTTGCACATTGTTTAGGCAACTGAGGGATGATTTCTCAAGGAAACTGAGAGAAGCTAGTGTTTATTACTTTCGAATGTATGAAGGCAAGAGAAGTTCACCGCATTTATATATTAAATAAATACTTATGAATGCCTATTATTTGCTATACCTTGCGAAAAATACTGAAAAGATATGGATAAATGTGATGCTTTCAATTATGTCAGCCTAATGGGGAAGGTAAGTAACATAATAATTAAAATAAAATGTTGTAAAGGCCATATCGACGTTGTAGACTCTATATTTAGGCGGCCACAACAAAAGAGCTCTGGGTATTATTCATCTTGTTTTACGGTGTGCGCATGGACCTCTCACTGTTGTGGCCTCTCCCGTTGCGGAGCACAGGCTCCGGACGCCCAGGCCCAGCGGCCATGACTCACCGGCCCAGCCGCTCCGCGGCATGTGGGATCTTCCCGGACCGGGGCACGAACCCGTGTCCCCTGCATTGGCAGGCGGACTCTCAACCACGGCGCCACCAGGGAAGCCCTAGCCTTTTTTAACTACTTGATATTCTCAAAACCACAAACACTCTGGATATTTTTCCCCCTCTACCCACAATGCCGTCCTCTCTTCACTACCCACCAACACATACTCATCTGACTCATAACCTTATGAGTCATAAACTTATCTGACTAATATCCTTAAAATTTTGCTTCAACTTTCACCTCCTCCAGGATGACTTCCTTGATGTCCTCAGGTGAAATTAAGAATTCTCTCTCTTTAATGCTATGCACATAACTCAAATCTATTTCTTCTTGAATTTTAACTTGTTCCTGCATGTATTTATTCCTCCAACAGAATATAAACTTGGGGATCAGAGATTATTGCCTATTCATTTTTGTCTTTTATATACTTATCACAGTGTTTGGAACATGGTAGACACATTAAATTTTTGCAAAATGTAAGTCAAGATGAAGAGAAGATTCTAAGATGTGAGCTCGGAAGGGTCTTTACTCATTTCTGACATGAAAATATTTCCTGTAAACAAGTGGTCTTAAATTCAGCAGAAATTGTTGGGTCCATAGTTTTTTTTAATTTTTATCTATTTTGAAGCAATTGATTTACTACATCAACATTATTAAAGTTGAATGTCTTTGGATATGCATTTCATATTTTTAAAAGCCTAAATGGAGAAATACAAATGATATCAAATACCTGATTATTTTTCCTCCCTGTGAGGTTTCAAAGATATATAACTTCAATTTTTTTCCTCTGTATAAAATAAATATAACAAAGCATAAAAGTATAAGTGATTCAGTGATATTTTAAGAAATGGAAGCTGAGGTAGGGTTTTCCTGGAACATCCTATGTGCAGAGGCTTGCTATCAATGACGGGTCCAACTTTAAAGTAAACCCCCTTCCCCTGCTGTTGGAAGGCAGCGTATGTAGCAACCTCACACTTTCCAGACATTATTCATCATCTTCAAACACGGTTATCTTAAGCGAGTCCAACGCAGAGACTGCGCTCTTCACAGAAGCACGGCAAGGCTTAAACTATCACTCAACAGAAAGATAATGATGCTTTGGCAAGGTTGTGTCATTTGATCTTTAGTTCTTTCATAGATGCCACTAAGTACCTCTTTGGCCAAGCATCAGGTTTAGCAAACAATGTGAATTCAAATCTCCAATGAGATTGGGCAGGAATGTGCCCTGACTGATCAGGAAGTGGTGGAATGAGAAAGCAGAGCCCTTTGGATTGGGGTTGGGTTCCACCTCTTTATTGGTACCACAGGCCTCACGGGGTTGATGGGGCTACTGCTGCTGTATATGCAGCATCCGAAAATAGGAAGTCTCCCTTCTCAGTTTGCTATACCTGATGCCATAATTATCAATGGTCTTTCCTAACAGAAAACTGATCAAGTTTAACAAAAATTGAATCATGGTTAAAAAATAGCAGCTATCTAGTTGTCAGTGAAAAGTTAGTAGTCTTTCAACGAACTTAAAACATTCCTAGAGAAGTGTATATATGTCAATCCCAGTCTCCCAATTTATCCCTCCCCCTACTTACCCCCTGCTAACCATGTTTGTTTTCTACATCTATAACTCCACTCCTGTTCTGTAGATAAGTTCATTTGTACCTTTTTTTCAGATTCCGCATATAAGCGATATCATATGATGTTTGTCTTTCTCTGTCTGACTTACTTCACTCAGTATGACAATCTCTAAGTCCATCCATGTTGCTGCAAATTGACATATACACACTACTATATATAAAATAGATAACTAATAAGGACCTACTGTATATAGCACAGGGAACCCTACTCAATACTCTGTAATGACATACATGGGAAAATAATCTAAAAAATAGTGGATATATGTATATGTATAACTGATTCACTTTGTTGTACACCCAAAACTAACACAACATTGTAAATCAACTATACTTCAATAAAAATTTTTAAAAAATTCCTAGACTGGAGAAAACCCCTCATGAGTACCTCCAATCTATCAGGCTTGTGGTGGGCCCTTTACCTAAAGGCACTTGCTTTTATCTTCATCATCACCCTATTCATTTGGCGTTATTATGCCCACTTCACAGATTGAGGAAACTGAGGCTCAGAGAAAAGTTATATAACTTTTTCAAGTTCTCATGGGTGGGAAGTATCACAGTTAAGTTTTGAATTCAGGAATCTAATTTCCTTCCCACTATAGCAAATACATTTCTATTTCACTCCTGGCCTCAATATTTCTAGGTCTTCTAAATCCCCTTTTCCCTACCCTAACCAGTCTTTATTCTTTTCATCTCCTTCTCCCTTACACTTTCTATTGATAAAACCTTAAGAAAATGCACCAACTTCATCGCATGCTTCCCAAGATTTTGTTCACAAATTTCAACCAGGTATAGGTGACTTCTGGATTCTTATTGTTTGGTAAGTGCACACTTTCTTGTGGTAGGAACCACTTCCAAACATAAGGAAATCAACCATGTTTCAGAGTGGACTCAGAAACAGGTAAAAGAGAAAGCATGGGCTCTTTAAACAGTTGCTTCTTTAGAGAGAAGTTCTCACCATCAGCAACGGGTGCAAATGTATCCTCATTATACTTCGCTTATATTAATGTGTGATGCCCTAAAACTTCACCTTGTCTCCACATAAAGCCATTTCACCCTGGCTTTTTGCAGAAAACAAATATTTCACTCGACTTTCAGAGGCTGTTTTTTCCTAATTCTAATTTTTCAGATCAATGAGCAATAGCAACTAGAGAACAAATTTGTGAAAAGGACTTAAATTTCTGGAAATGTTTGCTAACTGTATGCCAGTTATATGTGACTATTTATTTTCTGATATGTACCAAGATTTGAATGTTTAGACTTTTGGATTTTAAAGATCAACTACAAATGTTCATAATTTGCAGGATGATTTCCATCAGCTGATCAGTCTCCCCACCTCCACCTCACACTCTGCATATACAGCCCTTCATCAAAGACTTCAGTACCTGCTGTATTGTGTGTCTTTCCACCCACGTTCTGTCATCATCCTGGCCAATAACATCATCATTGACAACACATGTGATATCCCAGAAAACCAGCTCCTTGATCTCCAAGGATATTCACCTCCATTCTCCATTCAGCTACAGATACCCCCAGACCATGGTTCCAAACTAGCTAATGCTATCTCCTAGAATGGCAGATGCTTGAGAAACCCCAAGCCCAAGGCTGCTGGGAACAGCTGAAAAACAATCACACAAACTTCTCTCAGATGAGTTTGTCTGCTGACTCATGGGGGACCTATCTTAACTGGGCTTTCAGTTACCATCCTCTCCTACCCCAGGAAATTCCCCTTTTTTCCATAGCTGTTCTTTCATAACCTTGTATAACTTTGCTAGAATTTACTACCCAACCATCTGTCTCTCTCTCCCACATTTAAGTTTTTACTTACTTATTTCTTCATAATGAAATATTTATTGAACACCTACTGTTTGCCAGACCCTAAACTCAGGGTCTCAACTCCTACTTAACAAAGAAAATGGGATCCATTAGAGAGGTAAGACTTCAGTTTCTTTTCATGCCATCTACAAGCTACCTGGCATCCTTACCCATCCTTTCCAGCTTCTCTGCATCAGAAGGGGTTCCCACCTTCATCCTGCTGAAGATGCTCCCATCCTTCTAGGCTTAGGTTTTTTTTTACTCCTTCCAATCTGCTCTCCTTTACCCCAGCCTCTCCTTTTCTATTGGCTCCATGTAACCAACACAAAAACATCTTCAAACTCTCTAAATTAAGAACAAACTGAGCAAACAAACAAAAAAACCCTCTCCCGACTGCACCTTCCTTTTCAGCTGCTGCCTTCTTCCTTTTTCCTCCACTTTCTCGCCTCCCATTCACTCCTCCGCTTCTTGCAAAGCAGCTTCCCTTCCCATCACTCTACACAACATCACTCATCAAGGTTATCAGCCATCTCTCTGTTGCTATAGCCAACGGACACTTGATAGTCTTTAATCTTACTTCACCCTTCTCAAATGCTTGATACTCTTGGCCACTCTGTCTCTCTCTTGAATTTAGAGACACCTTGTGCCCCTAGTTTTCTTATTATCTTCTCAGGTTCTTTGTGGGTTTGTCATTCTCTCTGCCCTATGCCTTCAAGTTAAAGTCCAAATTCACTAACAGGGCAAAACTTTGTCTTCTTCCCAGAAGTTCCTTCCTCTTCTTCATCGTAGCACATACAACTTCACGTTTCTTTCACCCCAACACCTTCCATTTTCACCCTTATCTGGCAATGCCCACTCACTGACAGGTACCACCTTCTCTAAGACTGTTCCTCATCCTGCCATAGCACTAAACACACTGTATTGAAATAGCCTCTCTCCCTACCAGACTGTGAACTTCTTAAAAGCTGAAGTGATGGGGAGTGCATTGTTTTATCTTTACCATTGGACCTGGCAAATAGGTACCCAGTGATTTTAAATTTATTTAATTTATGAATTCTGGGCATTTGTATCTTTTTCATGTACTTCACTCTTCTTTCCTTGATACTATACTATCCCGTAAGATTTCTCAAAGACTCATGCTCAAGGCTCTCTTAGACATAGAGCTTTGTAGGTGTACATTATTAACATTCAAAATAATTTTGCTGGTTAGAATATTATGAGTCAATAGTAAGAAGTCAACCTACTACAGAGTTTATTATGATCAGAGTAAATTCCAGTTTAATTAAAATGTCCTCTCACTTTTAAAGAATTAAGTCACATTTTACAGCATACCACAAAGTATATGATATCAAACATAAAGTGATATACATCAAAGGAACAAGACAAAAATCAAGAAGAAAACACAAGGTAGAAAATTGAACACAAACTGAAAAAAAAAAAGAACCTAGATGTATACAACATTGTCAACATCAACTTATGGAAAAGAGTTAGTGTAAGTAACTTTTGAATATAGTACTCTGTAAATTCCTAGTGGGATATATTCTGAGGACAAAAATAATTGTAAGGAAATCTTAAACTTGACTCTATGTTTAGTGACAGTTGTGCTATTGGTATTGTAATTCTGAAGAGATTTCAGCTATATTATAGGATAAAGCAAATAAGTAAATACCCTAATGTTATTATGAATCCTGATTTGCAAAGTAAGAGAAAAGAAATTCAAAGACATTTAAAAATTAAACTATATTATTAAACTCAAATTGGAAATAGAAATATAAGCCCATATTTTCTGAAAAGTAGATTTCCTAGCTCTAGCCACAGAAAAAGCCTGGAAGCAATGACTCACCAGTACCAATAGGCAAGCTTAGCACATAGATTTTTGTTTCTAGATCCTTTACATTAAGTCAGATCCACTAAGAAACAGACGTGAAAACTGAATTATGGGCTTCCCTGGTGGCGCAGTGGTTGAGAGTCTGCCTGCCGATGCAGGGGACACGGGTTCGTGCCCCGGTCCGGGAGGATCCCACATGCCACGGAGCGGCTGGGCCCGTGAGCCATGGCCGCTGAGCCTGCACGTCCAGAGCCTGTGCTCCGCAACGGGAGAGGGAATAACAGCAGTGAGAGGCCCGCATACCGCAAAAAAAAAAAAAAAAAAAAAACTGAATTAGATGTGCAAGAAGTTTATTAGGAGAGGCAGCAGAAGAAGGCAGGAAGAGTCTTCAGACCAAGAGACAGGCATGACATATTCGGAAGGAGAAGGGGAGGGAAGGAAAAAGATCTCGAAAAGGAAAAGTCTTGGACAGCTGCACATTTCTGAGAAAAGATCAGGCAGACCAACTGAGAGTGTTGTTGCAGAAGTCATCTGTTGGAGGAGTCCTGCATCTTGCCAGAATGAGCCTGTGGTCATAGCCCTGCCATGCTCAGTCCTTGGCTGGAAGCAGCCACGGGAAGCACGGCCTCTACGTGAATTTGGTGATGGATCCAGATGAGCAGCAACTGGTACTGTCAGTCAGTTATGCTTCCCACAGCAGGAGATCTGAGTGGTACATTGGCATGGCCATTGTACCATTTCCCACTAAAAGGAAGCTTTGTACTCTTTGGTCAAATGCCCAATTCCAGATAGGCAGGGAAGGTTGAAAGTAAGCCTGAGATATTTTGTATCAAGAGATAAGGAAACAAAAACGAAGTACGTCTTGTATAAAAGGGCTCGGAGCTATCCTGAAGGGGCTACAACTAGCCAAATTTGGGGAAAATGTATATTGCATCTAAAAGAATTTTAAGCGTAGTTTATTTAAAATATGAATATATTAAAATGCAAGATTTCAGAATATAATGATACTTTAAAAATTAAGAGAAAAAGAAGAATAAAAATGGAAAACTTTTATTTACAGAAGAATACAATCTAGAAGGAGAAATAGAATTTTTTAAAAATCATAATTTTGCACCCTCCAATGTAACAACTGACACAGATACAGATCATCAATGGATCCTAAAGCCAATGGATGAATGATTGTTTGGCAACAGGTAAAATATCATCTACAATTACTTACTAAGTGCCTACAGAAAAATCTACTTTTATAATGAAGAGACATGGTGGTCATCACCTTAATTGATCAAAATAAGCATCACTTAAAGTGGGACAATTCAATAGTGGGAGCATTTTTATGTGATGATAATAAAGTGACATATATAATATCACCTGTGAAATATTCTTTCCTCTGAAATTTAATCTGAATCTAATCAAACTTCTGGACCTGACAGGATTCAAGAAGAAGTTAAATAATTAATGGGGAAATAATCAGACAAATCCAGAATGTAAGAGGTTCTAAGAAAACAGGCTTGAATCCTTCTAAAAGGTAATATTAGAGGGAGAGACAGATGGAGACAGAGAGAGGCCGAGAGGGAAAGAGAGGTAGAGAGAGACAGAGAGAAAGGATGGTTACTTCTAGATTGAGTCATAACCATCAAATACAATTCCTGAATCTAAGTTGGATCTTGGATCAAATAAAATAGATACAAGGGGCATTCTTGGAACAATGGAAGAAATTTGAATAAAGACTACTTTTTAATGATATTATAGAATTATTTGTTGAATTTCCTAATAATGATACTGTGATTATATAGGAGAATGTCCCTATCCTTAGAAGAGTCATGGTCAAGTATTTCAGAGTGAAGTGTTCTGATGTTTTCCTTTTACAACTTACTTTTATATGGCGCATCATATATGGAATGGATAGATAAATAGATAATAGGCAGATAGGGCAAATATGAAAAATATTAATTGTTATAGAGGGATAGAGAGAATATGTGTGTTTATTATAAAAATCTTTCAACTTTTTGCATATTTGAACATTTTTATAATAGAAGTTGGTAGTATCAAAAAATAAAAAAATGAAAGTTGGCAGTAAAAAGACAATCTGAGACAAAGGTAGCTTAAGAAACAAAGTCCAGGCACTTTTTAACCACTGTAAGAAGAGATTAAAGTAAGAGCTTAGCAGTTTTATTTGACATTTCTGTGCAATAACCATTCTGATTTGGGGAAGACTGGGTACAGTAAAACCTAATACTTTTGGGTGCGTTTCATATTATATTGCTCTTTCTTAACTTTTATTTCTATTTTAACCGTCACACTCCTTGTTGGAGAGAACAATCATAAAATTTAAGTCCAAAACAATCCCAGTTACTTGACAAACAGATATAATTTTTTTAATTTAAATAATTTTTAATTTCTTATACAGTTTTTAAAGGTTACTTTCCATTTACAGTTATTACAAAATATTAGTTATATTCCCTGTGTTGTAATACATCTTTGAGCCTCTCTTACACCCAATAGCTTGTACCTACTACTCCCCAACCCCTATATGGCCCCTCCTCCCCCCATGGTAACCACTAGTTTGTTCCCTATATAAAAACAGATATAATTTTTAAATGCCAAATTAAAGCATGTTGATTTATATAATATTTTCAATATTTATATAAAAACCTTCACTTTCTCAAACATTATGATCCTGAGGTAAAATATACTCAAAGCACAGGAAATTGCAGTTCCTAATCTCGGCACAGTTAGGCAATTTGTTTAACCTGCATGACCCAGACTCCTCCCATTAAAATAAGGGCAGGATAACGGACTGTCTCAGGGGGTAACTACCAAGATTACCCTAAAACATCATTCTGCATCATCATACATCCCATCAACACATCTCTGTGTTTTTGCTGTGCTGCTGTAATTGATGTCTACTAACTTACTGACTTTTACAGCAATCTGAATTGTGAAAGCTGCTAATATAAATTAGAGAAATCTAAATTGTACACAGTAAGAAACAAAACTTAACTAATTTTAAACTGACATCACATATACTCTTTGCAAATTATAATAAATTTAACCTCTAAATGAATGAGTCTCTTTGTTTTCAGAATTTAAGGATAGTTGCTGCCAGTATGGATTTTGCACTCATGACAAAATGCCTTTTGGATTTAAGAGCTAGGCTTTTTGTCATCATATTTCTAAATGATTTCTTTCCTCAGGCCAATTTTTAGGGCTTGAAGGGAGTCATGGCCTTTATCAAAGTCACCTTGTTTAACAAAATCCATCACTACCAGCTTCTCTGAAGTTGTCAAGATGAGGTCAGCTCCAAAGATAATAACATAAGGTGGAATTCAAACAAAATTCATTTGGTTTTGTACTGGTCTCCTTTCTGAAGTCTCCTAAATTATGAGCATAGTTTTAAAGAAGACCTGCTTTCAAAAATATACTTGTTTAAGAAATTTCACAAATGACCTTCTTAGAGATTTTAGGAGGGCATATAGGACATAACCACATTTAGCAGATTGTCTTGTTGTATACTTAATTCACTACACATTAACAAAAAAGTACAAGGCTGCTTGCTAAATAGGTGAGGTCAGCGTGATCCACTCCAGATAAATCATCAACTATTATTAAAGCACTGCCAGGTTTAAGGAACATATGGAGAAATCAAAGACATGACATATCTGTCTCTTTAAGCTTCAGACTCCACATTTCAACTACTTTCTAGATGTATATTTATGAAACACCATAGTATGCATAGCTGTAAGTCAGATATGGACTCTGACTCCAGGTATTTATAATCTTGTAAGAGAAATTAGACCTATTCCTAAATAGCTGTAAAGCTGGGATAGCTAAGGTAAATGCTTGAGGAAGCTATAAAAAATATGTGATGACAGCATGGAGAAGTTAAGAGCAGAGACGGTTTCACATGGATGAAAGCTCAAACTCATCACGTTCCAAACTGTACACCTGTCTCCCCCTCTTCCTCATGCACTTACTCACTGCTTTCTTCAAAAGAATTGTCAGGGCTTTCCTAGTGGCGCAGTGGTTGAGAGTCCGCCTGCTGATTCAGGGGACACGGGTTCGTGCCCCGGTCCGGGAGGATCCCACATGCCGCGGAGCGGCTGGGCCCGTGAGCCATGGCCGCTGAGCCTACGCGTCCGGAGCCTGTGCTCCGCAGCGGGAGAGGCCAAAGCAGTGAGAAGCCCGCGTACGGCAAAAAAAAAAAAAAGAATTGTCAAAGTACTCAATATATGCCAAGCACTGGGCTATGTTGATGACAGAACAATGAATAAAATTCAATCCCTGTACTCAAGGAATTTTCAGTCTAGTTCCTCAAATCTTTCCCGCTACGGTGTGTCCTTTCTCAATTAATAGCACCTTCATGCCCCCCTTCCATCAAGCCAAGAACCTCAAAATCATCTTTGATTCCTTCTCCTTTATATTCAGTTAGACCACAAACCCAGTCAATTTTACCTCTTTTCTTTCTATTCACATTGCCACATTCCAAGTTTAGCTATTTGTTAATTCTTTATTATAATAGATCCATCGCTATATGGGATCTCTCCACTGTCCTAGTCAATATCTACAGGTCACCAAAACACAGATCTGGTGCTGCCAGAGCCTAAACTCAGAAATAGCTCCTTGTTTGTTACAAAATGATGTATGATTCATTACTGCCATTACCCTGGCTCTTGTTATCAGATACCAACCTCTCTTCCCAGCCTCATCTTTTTTTTGTTTTCTGTTTTTCTTTACAGGCCCAGATGGGATTTTATTAAATTTACTTGGTTCTCTACAGGTTCTAATTTCAACCAGTGAATTAAGTTACATAAGTCAAGTAGCCTACATTCCATGTAAAAATTCCCTTTGACTTTATAGTGATCATTAGGCAACATTTTGTGCCTAACATTGCACTAGGCTCCCAGGAGAAGACAAAACTCATTGAAGGAGAATGTTGCTTCTGAGAGGCTCTTCATGGGTATAACTCCTTGGTAATAATCATCTTGTATTATTGTGAGTCTCTCACTTCTCAGCTCTGGGTCGTAGGCATCTGGGTGGTACTTGCACATCAGCAGCATTCCTCCATGTGTATATTTTTTTAACATCTTTATTGGACTATAATTGCGTTACATTGTTGTGTTAGTTTCTGCTGTATAACAAAGTGAATCAGCTATACATATACTTATATCCCCATATCCCCTTCCTCTTGCGTCTCTCTCCCTCCCACCTTCCCTATCCCAACCCTTAGTTGGTCACAAAGCACCGAGCTGATCTCCCTGTGCTATGCGGCTGCTTCCCACTAGCTCTCTATTTTACCTTTGGTAGTGTCTATATGTCCATGACACTCTCACTTCGTCCCAGCTTACCCTTTCCCCTCCCTGTGTCCTTAAGTCCATTCTCTACATCTGTATCTTTATTCCTGTCCTGCCCCTAGCTTCTTCAGGACCTTTTTTTTTTCAGATTCCATGTATATGTGTTAGCATACTGTATTTGTTTTTCTCTTTCTGACTTACTTCACTCTGTATGACAGATTCTAGGTCCATCCTAGAAATAACTCACTAGAAATAACTCAATTTCATTTCTTTTTATGGCTGAGTAATATTCCATTGTATATATGTGCCACGTCTTCTTTATCCATTCATCTGTCGATGGACACTTAAATCCAGCCTCATCTTTTATACATCTACTATACAGCCAAGACACCAGTCACAGGACTATTCACTTTTCTGCAATATTCCCTGTACTTTCATGCCCTTGTGTGTTTGCTCAGAGAGCTCATTCTTCATAGATTACCTTTCCTCTACCTCATTCTCCTTCAAAGTTGTATTTAATTCTTCAAGTTCAACTTCCCTTAAGCTTTTCCCAGTGTCTCTGGTCATAATTATTCATTTCTCCTTTTGAATACTTATAGTCTTTTGATTATGCCTTTTAATCATGACATTTTATTTTATTGTATTGTATTTACATAATGATATTATACAACTTGCAAAGCACTTTCACAAACTTCTAATACTCACAACCTTGAGGTGAGTGAAGGAGACCAGATGAGGGAACAGTTTCAGCGAATTTAAATATAGTGATTAGGCCTCACAGTTCAATAGCTCTCCAACAATTTTTGCTCATATATAAATGTGGAACTTGTATTTCAGATTATTACTATAATCCGTTTCCCCTGGTTGACTCTGGGTCCCTGAGGGCAGGAGTCCAAACATTGTCTACTGCCTGGAACATAGTAAACTTCAATGCCAACTTACTGAGTTAATAAACCCCTGCTGGAATTCCTTCTCCATATCCATCTCTCTCCTTAGTTGAGGTCACTTAATTCTCTTGAATGAATTAAAGAGATAGAGGCTGATAATCAGCATTGAATCAGTCCTGCCTATTTCATACCTTGTGTTCCAGGTGAAGGAGCTGTGTGCCTTAGTCCTATTTCTGAGACAAAGTCTCAGAGTAATAACCTGATTTTAGTAAGCAAGCTTTGCCTTATTTCTCTGGTCCTAAATCCCTGTCATTAAAAAACCTGCCCAACAAAAGCTATAAGCAGACATGGCACAAAAGAGAAAATATACACAATAAGCTAAAGTGTGGAATAGTATTGAACCTTAGTTAATGATACGTCCTCACTACCCTTCAGCAAGGCTGTGTTATGTGCTTGGCACTGTGCTAAGTGCTACATTTACATTGTTTAATTTTTTCAAAACCCCTGTGTCAGGTAAGCACAATAATCATTTCCATTCTCAGATGAAGAAACTGAGACTTAAAAAGGTTAAATGACTTTCCCACTGCTAATAAGAGATAGAAATAGAACTTGCCCAAAATTTGTCTGAGGCAAGGGAACTTGTCTTTTGCTTGCAGAATATATACACACACACTTATGTGTGTACAGTAAGTCCCCTACATATGAACGAGTTATGTTCCAAGAACACGTTTGTAAGTCCAATTTGTTCATAAGTCCAACAAAGTTAGCCTAGGTACCCAATTAACACAATCGACTATATAGTACTGTACTTTAATAGGTTTATAATATTTTTCACACAAATAATACATAAAACACAAACAAACACAACAAATAAAGAACACATTTTTAGTCTTACAATACAGTACCTTGGAAAGTCCAGTAGTACAGTACAACAGTTGGCATCCAGGGGCTGGCATCGAGTGAACAGGCAAGAAGAGTTACTGACTGAAGGAGGGAGAGGAGGTGGGAGATGGTAAAGCTGAAGGATCGTCAGCAATAGGGGATGGAGGGCAAGCTGCAATTTCACTCACGCCTGGCGTTGATGGCACAGGTTCTGGCTCCTTGCTGGATTCAATTCTATCTACCCTCTTGAAAAAATGATCCAGTGATGTCTGGGTAGTAGCTCTTTTTTTCTCATCATAGATGACACAGTAGCACTGGATTGCATTCTGAACACTGCTGAAGCCTTCGAGTACTGTTGTACGTTTGGGTCCTGTGCCTCAAAAACTAACAGTACCTCCTCAGATAAAGAAAATCCCCTTTCCATTTCCTGAGTCGTGAATCTCTTCAGTTCTTCACTTACTGCTTCTTCCTCTTGTCTCTCTTCGTCCTTTCTCTAGGCCTCCAATTCCATCAGGTCTTCATTAGTAAGTGCCTCGTGTTGCACAGCAAGGAGTTCAATGTATGCCAGACACGTGAACTAACTTACATGATTGGACATGCAAACACATTTCGCATCTTTGAGAGTTTGCAACTTGAAAGTTTGTATGTAGGGGACTTACTGTGGTATATATATATATATATATATATATATATATATATATATATATATATATATATATATATATATATATATATATTTGTATGTAATTTCTAACATGAAATACTAGAAAATGTACATTGAAGTTGAAACTCTTATATTTTCTTTTGGCAATTTTCATTCTTTCAATCCTTTTTAGAAAATAATATGAACTTATTTACCATTACCAATATCTTTTGACTAAATCTTTTTGGGATAACTCTTATATGGTAGTTAAAAATGTTTTTTTTGGAATTAAACAGACCCCATTCTTTATTAGTTGTCTGATCTGGGGCAAATTCATTGAGGCTTCATAGAGAGGTCAATAAAGCTTATATATTATATAAATATTTATATTTATATTTATATAATAACACAGACACATCCAACACACACACATGTGTTTAGATGGGAAATAGAGGTTTAGGAAGGTCAATAAATCTGCTTGCCCCCGAATGCCAGCCTTGAGCCTGGGCCCAGCTACTCACTCTCAGGCCTTCCTGGTGTCAGCCTCAGCTGCTGCATTTCATCTGCTCTTAGACCCCCATGATCAGCCTCTGTCCTTCCAATTGTTGAACCTGCCATGGCTTCTTCATCTCTATCCTTCCTTGAGCTAAGATGGTTTACTATGCAGTAAGGTACATACAACTAGAGATGGACTGTAATTTAGTTATCCATATAGAAGGGAAATTCTCACAACTGAAATAAAAACTACATGGAGATTAAATTCATCATATTTTAAGAAACAGAAGGAGCTATTGCTTATAGACCACATCATAATCATCTCATTATCTTCATCTTCATCATCATCATCATCACCATCATCACCATCATAAAATGGAGGACATTTAATTGTATGCAAAGTCTAATGAAGTGCCAATAGTGGAATATCAAGTATTCCTAGCACTTTCTCCAGGTCAGATGTGATTTGTTAATCTGGAAAATGCCACTAGTAACAATAAAAATTCTCTAGAGGGACTTCCCTGGCAGTCCAGTGGTTAAGACTCTGCACTTCCAATGCAGGGGGCACAGGTTCGATCCCTGGTTGGGGAACAAAGATCCCACATGCCACGTGGCATGGCCAAAATATGAAAAAAAAAATTCTCTAGAGGTTTCACCATTACATCTCTTTTCCAATGACTATATTATTGATTAGTAAGATTAGCCAAAGTGAATCTTACCAATTGATTGTGAATAAACTAAAACAATTGGAGATATTGCTTATGGAGTATGTACTACATGTTAGCACTCTGCTGGGCTGTTTTCAATTCATTATCTAATTTAATCTTCTCAGTTACTTAGGGAAGTAGTAGTAGTACCAGGAAAACTGAAGCTCAGAAAGCTTAAATAATTAAATAATTGGCCCATAACTGAAAAATGGCAAGACAAGGTTAACTTTCTCTCTCTGTATAATTACAAAGTCCATGCTCTTTCCTCTGTGCCACATCCTATTTAGTTGAGAATTTCTTGAAATAAAAGATTAGTTTATCTTTTAAATGTAAAGATGATTCCGTGCTTTGTGTTTTTATGTTCAGTGTGTCGATTATTTAAACATCTTTGATTCTCCTCTGTCTTCCAATCTTACAAAAGGTTAGTACATTACTACAGTGACTATATTAGTACAAGATTTACTATATTAGGTAACATAAGACCTAGGTTCTGTTTCCAAGTTTGAGCTTGGACAGGTCATGAGATTATTGTGCCCCTACTTAGTCACTAAATAGTTGAGAGTTTGGACTAGGTGACTTTTAAGATTTTTCTCTAGCTCTGAAATTTCTCTATTAACTCTAAGTTAATTCATTTTTTGAGTTTATTCTCCCAGTGGAGGGAAAACATGTGGTTCTCCCAAGAACTATTCTTTCACCATAATAAAAGATCATTAACTCAAATAACATGATTTTTATTCTTTGTTTATTGGAGTATAATTGCTTTACAATGTTGTGTTAGTTTCTGCTGTGCAATGAAGTGAATCAGCTACATGTATACATATAACCCCATATCCCCTCCCTCTGAGACCTCCCTCCTACCCATCTAGGTCATCATAGAGCACCGAGCTGAGCTCCCTGTGCTATACTGCATGTTCCCACTAGCTATCTATTTTACACATGGTGGTGTACTTATGTTAAATCTGACCTCCCAATGTATTTAACTTGGAAATAAGGGTGATGAAGGATTCAAAATGTTAACTCAAAATGACATACACGAAAAAAATACCATACATGAGATTTGTTAATGTTTTTCTACTAAAATGTAATTTTAAAATCTTCAATATTAATAACAATTTTGACAAAGTGAGTCCTGAATATTTATGTATATATTACTAAAAAGTGGAAGGAAAGACAAATGTCCACAATCCAAGCTCAACATGAATTAGTAAAGACTGACGCCTACAGTAATAAATTTCAGGTCTGAAGATATTCTATCTCTGGTCCATAATGACTTTGGCCCAGTCATTACAAGTGCTATTTTATTATCTTCACATTAAAAAAAGTGACATCTCAAGATGGATAAGAGAAAGGCATTGACTCTAGAATTCTCACTTACATTATCAGAACTAGTCCTCCTCTCCCCTTCTGCTATATGTTGCTAAAAGACCAGCTTTGCAGTATGAATTCTCACACTCCCATGTTATTCCTTCCAGCGAAGTTACAGAAATGACAAGCAACACATGAAAATATTTGACAGCTTAATATCTGTGCCTCACATATCAGTGTCTCCTTTGATGCTGTAAGAAAAGCTGGTGGCTCTACATAAGAGAGCAAGATTGGGAGGTATGTGTTTCAACTTTAACTATATCACTGTGTGATCACCTTACCTGAATTTTCGGTTCTTTCTAAACTAGAAAGACTCCATTGTCACAAAGTCTGAAATAGGAGGTACCCATATTGTGTTAGTAGTGAATTTAATCTAAATCTTAAATCTCTATCATAAAATTATTCTGTAAAGAATTAGGAGTTTGAAGTAAAACATTCAAAATAAATTTTTGCTCTACTTGAAAGCATTTAGAAGTTATCTGAAGTATTATTGTTAGTTCCAAGCATTGCACTTTAAGAAGAAAATGGTTCAATGGAAATATAACTCAGAGAAAATCACCAGGTTAGTGAAGGAACATGAGACCACAGGATATCAAGAACTGCTGAAGTAATTGGGGAGTTTATCTTAGGAAAAATGAATATTCAGGAGGGAGACGATGATTATATTCAAGTATCATTTGAAAAGGATGGTATTTGCCTAATAAGACAGTAAGGTTTATAATAAACCCAATGGATAATAATTCCAGGTAGGAAAAGAAAAGAAAGAAGAACTAATTTTTGGATACCTTGAAAAAGAAAGGGCTTCCTTGGAAGGTTATATAGTAATATATTCCCTATAACTAGAGAAGTTCAAAGAGCCACAGTGACCTGGTGGATTCTGACCCTGAATGAGTGGGCCAGATGATCACTGGGGTCATTTGCAACTAGGGATTCTGTGATTCTCTTATTCTATGAAAAAAGAGTTTTTAGAAAAGTGATAAAGAGCTTCTAAATAATGTGTTCCAAGCATAGAAACAAGCAAAAATTTGTTATTCAATTATAAAATGTTTCTTTTTTCATTCTCTGAAAAAATATAATTCCAATTGATTTTTCATTCATTTTCAAGGATCCAAGGAACGTGGTAAGTAACACATTATTAAAAATAAAATATTCATTCCCAGTTTTGCCAACTCTTTATGAAACTGAACTAAAAGAGTACCTGGAGATGAAGTTTTCATCCAATGAGATTTTACAGGGCAAGCAAAAAAGCAAGCAGCAGGACAGTAGGAATAGTATTTAAATAAGCAAAAAATTTTGGAAATAGAGAGTAGTGATGTTTGTACAACATTGTAAATGTAATTAATGCCATTGAATTGTATACCTAAAAATGCTTTTGATGGCAAATTTTACACTGTATATATTTTACCACAATAAAAATAAAGGCAGTGATGATACTGAGGAAAAAGAAAGAAGGAAAGAAAGAAAGAAAAGAAGAAAGGAAGGAAGAAAGGAAGGAAGAAAAAGGAAGGAGGGAGGGAGGAAGAAAGAAGGAGGGGGGAGGGAGGAAAGAAAAGAAAAGAAATAAAAGAGAAAAAATTGGAACATACACCAAACTACTAAGTAAGGAGTGGTTATTAAGAATAAATTTAACTTTTTACCCATTCATAATATTTGAAATTTGTTTCAATAATCCTGTATTATTATTATTTTTTTATTTTTTTGCGGTACACGGGCCTCTCACTGTTGTGGCCTCTCCCGTTGCGGAGCACAGGCTCCAGATGCACAGGCTCAGCGGCCATGGCTCACGGGCCCAGCCACTCCGCGGCATGTGGGATCCTCCCGGACCGGGGCACGAACCTGTGTCTCCTGCATCGGCAGGCGGACTCTCAACCACTGCGTCACCAGGGAAGCCCCTCCTGTATTATTTTTAAAAGTTATATTTAAAATAATTGTTAAAATAAAGCTAACAGAGGACCAACCCTTCTTTAGTACTCAAATAAATATGAATGGCTTTCACTATAGAAGTTCTCAAAATACATTTCTGCCTTAAATATAATTTATTTTGGACGGTACTCTGCATTAAATGTTTATTAGATTTAAATACATACCAAAGGAATAACAAGTGAGGAAAGTAAAGCACTATTCCTTTCTTCATGAAGCTTATAATCAAAAAGAAAGGGCAAGAAATACATCCACGAAATAACTAAGGGGCATATTTACCAAGCAACATATTAACAGAGTAGGGTTCACTAGAGAATAGTGAAAAAAAACTATGTACATAAATGTTAAGGAATCCTAAATAAAGGCAGGGTTAAAATTAGGTGGGGTTACGCAAAAATACCTTCTGGATGAAACAGAGATGTTATTGCAAATTTCAAAGAAGATAAGAGACGAGGAAAAATGTTAGATTAATTGTAATTGTATGACTCCTTCTCTATCACTCTTTTAATTATTAAATCCTTTCATAGATTCTCACCCCCACTTAGGAAAGCAGGTATTCAGTTGTTCTCTTTGCTTCCTCTGTGGAGCATGTAGTGCCTGGAAGGCTGGCCTCAGGCCCACCCACATGGACACCCTCCCTCCTAACTGTGCCTCAGTGCCTTTGGTGCCCTTGCTCAGTGTTCCAGGGAATGCATGTAAATGGAAGGTGTGCATGCTTCCCAGTCTTCACTCACGAAAGAGTAACATTGAACTTGATGTCCTTAACTCACTTGAACCTATCCCAGTGTGCTCGCTATGTAACTGGAAGTGTGGACTAGGTGACTTAGTTGATGGAAAACCCAATCCTACTTCCTGGGCTTTCAAATCTAAGAGAGAAAATCCAAGTCCTCAACTCCACTCCCTCTCTCAACTCACCTAGTCCTAAGGGCTCTCCTCTGTCTTTTAGGAAGTCACGGTCTTATAACTCATCCTTCCTCCTCTACAATTCTTTGTGAAAACCTCCAGAATTCCAGGTGTGGCTTTCAGGATTTCAAGGAAAAACCTTTCCTCCATTCAACAAAGTCTGACTTTTACACATCAAAAGTACTTACTTTTAGGCTATGATTTTCCTAAGGACCCAAAAAACTCTACTTATTTTAAAACTCAAAGCAACTTCTTTGTGTCAGGGGTATTCTGAAGGAATGAATGCCTCCCTTTCAATGGGGGAAGGCCACGAGATAATTAAGGAATGAGAAAGTAGCTATGGGAAATAAAGACGTTGGTTGAATATTATAAAAAAAACTTTATGCCCAATATTCTACATTTCCCTTGCTCATTAGCAACTTCATTTCAGCATTTCTGACTGTATGCACATGTGTATGTATACACACACATACATACACACACTTATACATGTACTGAGATTCTCCTTTAAAGTTGTGCAAACATCTTATCAATTCCCTCATTAATGAGTTAAATGACATTTTTATACATATTCATTTTTATTTGCATGATTTTATCCCGTGAAAATCATACTTAAGAAAGGGTTTAATATTTAAAGTAGAATGGTCAGAGAAGGTCTCACTGGTAAAGTACTATTTGGGCAAAGGCTGAAGGAAATTAGAGAACAAGCAATTTGGTTCTCTGAGGTAAGATTGTTGCAAGCAGAGAGAAAGGCAAATTCAAAGGTCCTAAGATAGAAGTTGTAAATAATGAGAAAAAGAAACTGACCCACTTCCATCTTTCACAACCTATGTACAATTGTGGGCTTTAAGAGTAGACAAGAAACAACACACACACATTGCGTGGACATGGGCTACAGACATCTGGAGTCTATGTAATTCAAAAGCAGGACATACAAATTTCTGAAGGGACTTAGCAAAGGAAATAATTGATTCTGCTTGTACAAAGAGGCAGAAGTCTTCCCTACTGAGATAACAATGAAGATCTGGTAAAATTGGCAGACAATCAGCAATTTAATCATGCTGATATGTGGCTATCCCTTGTCTGGTCATTTTGAGTAAAAGTTACATTCAGGATAATTTTCTTTTTTAACAATTGTCCTTATTCATGAGAACATGAAATTTAAGAAATTAGTCTGGACACAGTCAGCTTTTTGAATAATGATGTCTACTAGCAAGCAGAAATTCTATAGTTGTCTTTCTAATAGAGTTTTTCCCTTAATTTCATACTAAAATAATCTTGAAATATGATTGTAGAGAATATTCAGAATTAAGGTGCATTAACAGGTCCCTAAGTCATTGAGATCTGAGTGGTCAGTTAAGTCAATTCACTGTATTACATTTAAGAATGTATAAGAGAGTTGTAATATATACTATATATATAATATATATACATATATTGTATATATATAACTGAAAAAAATAAGAAGTCATATTCTGTTAAACAAAGTTTAAAATCTGTAATAATTGAGTGATTAGTGTCTTGCTTTACATTTTGCCCCAGAGATGAATAAGGCTCAGATATGATAATAAAGTTGATTTATGGATACAAAGCAGGTAATTTGTATTTCCTATTATTAAGGGAATATTCTCAGAGTCTCTTTAGGAATGTCAAACCACATATGAAAAGAAAAGAAAAATTTCATCAGCAAATAGGTCATTTTTCATATTTTTGAAAGCTGACACAGGTAGGTTGTCTGACCGGTTTTTATTCTATTTATGCTCTCTTATGTGAGAGATACCATCTGACATTTTAAAACATTAGGCCAGAGGATGAAGATACAAACTGTTTTGAAATATCTGTCTGCATTTCCCAGACTTTCCTTAAAATGTGTAATTGTTTTGGGCAGTATAAATAAGTGAATAGTTGTATGGAGATACATTTATGTCCATGGTCCCAAGCAGAGTCGGAGAGACCCTACTATCATTTTCCCACTCAACTCTTCTTGTCAACCTACAACAAAAATAGACCCTTGCTCTCCTCCCAGGGAACAGTACAGCAAAGAGTGCACAAGACAGCAAGGTGTACAAAGAATGCTCTAAAATAGTGCTTAAAAACTGTCATCACAAATACAATGAGAATCTACATCCTGACCCCACCTTAGCTACAAATATAGGTGCTGGTCTCCAGGAAGTGTCAGGGTCTAGTAAGCAAGAATGATGAAGCAAATGATCAGAACAACATTGATTTCATTCATGACTGCCTTTGATAGCTGGGGTCATGAGTGCAGAGCGGCAGTCATGCCACTTAGCGCAAGAGGCAGCTAGAAGAGCACCTGAAGGAAGAAGCTGCCAAAGGATGCTCTCAGGAAGTAAGAGAAATAGCAGAGAGGAGAAAGGGGAGAAGAGGTTAGCAGCAAGAATAAAGAAGCTCTGATCTCTTTAGATCTCTCAAAACCTGAGAAAAATCTACCTATAATTTGGGGGTTTGGGGTGCAAACAAGAAATCTACAAGCAAACATTGTATGGACATAGTTTTTAGATGTCTGGCTGGTGGAATGAAGTCGATTTCAGGAAACCTCCGCAATTTTAAGACAGCTGGAATGCAAGAATTTCCTTCACCTTCAGGGATCCACAAAAAAATTGCGACTTTGGACAAAAGATTAAAAAAGAGGAGGAAACCTACTGAGTTAACACCATTTCCTGATCTATGATAATTAAACTTGTCAACTAGTTCGGTTAAAGTCCGATTTATATGTTGGAGGGCAAACCATTGTCCAGGTCAGTGTCACAGATATTCTACAGAAAGCAGTATATCCATAACGCTCCTAATCTAGGTCATTTGGGGGCATCAACAAAAGGTTTTGTGTGTGTGTATGTGTGTGTGTGTGTGTGTGTGTGTATAGTTGGATTATACATAGGCATTGATAGAAAATTATTTTTGCTAGTATTGTATCCTGAACATTTTGACATTCTAACTAAAGACTTTCTTGCTGTCATCTCCAAGAAGCTTCTGTAAAGATTAAGAATTAAGCAATTCGAGGTTATATTGGTTCTAATGACAAAATCATTTTCTAGATCCTCGAAGCTTACTGAATTAAGGTACAAAATTTCAATCTGGCATGCCAAATTTTGTACCTTTCAAACTTTATGTGATTCCATCTTATCACACCATCTGCAGCAGCAACTCAATTTCTGGTGTCTCGTACATATCACCCCAGCCAGTCAATTAATCTAGTTTGTAAAATGTTTGGTTCAATATTATGAAAAGCACAAAGTAGACAGGTGGTTTCATAAAACAGCCTTCAGTTTTATGAAACCATTTCTGTATATCCTGTTGGAAGCATTCCTTTCTTGGGAAGTTAGAAGACTTTTAAATCAGGAAAGTCCAAAGTTGCAATGAAGGGAAACAAACATTTGCTAATAGATCACTAGAAGGAATTGTGAGAGGAGCCATAGAGATGTAAATATTTCTGATGTAAATATTTACAGCGATTAATGTTTTACTGACATTATGAGATTATAACTGCTATGTTCTTATCGAACAAGTAATTATTTAATCGATAATTAATTTTTTTGGCAAAATAAGTGCATTTCTCCCATATAATAAATTAAATATTTAAATGGTATGTGATGCAATTAAAACTAAGGTATTCAACAAGCAACTTACTCAATGCCACAACCTCAAATCCTTTCAAGAATGAGGCAGTGGATAAAAAATTCATAAAACTAAACATTAGTTACTATGTACATTATGTTATACATTTTGCTATAAGATTTGAACCATAGGAAGAGTATAAAACATAGACTATAAGCTTTCCATATAATAAAAAATTGTTTCACATAAGCTTATGCTCAGAGAATATGATTTAACTGTGAAATAGATGGAGACACTTTTTGCAGCTTTTTGCAGCTTCCTAATTGCCTAAAAGTCTTTAATGCACTTTTTATGGTTTGAAAATTTGGTTTTAAATGAATAAAAAGAGCAACATTTATAATTAATTCCTTTGTCAAAATGTTTTCAGGCAGCTAATTCTTCAGGAAATACAGTATGGTCCACTGCCATGTAGAATGAATTAATGCTTTATTTTCCCTAGGTAGTATCTCACACCTGTTTCTAATATTTGTTCCTTTGAAATAATTCCACATACTTGGTTCACTGATTTCTCCTCTCCACGTCTGCCTAGTCTAAAAGAGTTGAGCATAACTACTAAACCCAGGTGGTCTAGAAATCTTCATCACTGTAGGACTGCGCTTAGCCCTAGTGGGTGGCAGTGGATGTGATGCTGAACAAAACACACCACTTTCTTTAAAGAAATCACATAGACCACACAGTCCTACTTCTCCATTCATGGAGTTGCCTAATGAGACGGGTAAGTGAATTTGGCTTCTTCAAAGAAACGATACAGCAACTTCCAACATAAACACGAATTGTTATGCTACAAGGAAAGCAGGTGGTGATAAATATCTTTTTGTGGTTTTGAAATCCAACTAAAGATAACCTGAATAAAAATGCTGGACATTTGAACTGATTTATCCCTATAATGTGAGGGAGCTTCATTTCCATTTGTGTTGTGAACTTTTGCCATTCGCTTGAAAGCCATGGATGCACAAATATATGATCTTGGATTCACTGAGCATGCCTGAAAAAAAATTTATTCATTGTTTATTCTGAAAGATAGAATCCCTGCCCTTATAAAGGCCACAGTCAAGTGAGAAAGACAGATAAAACCACCAAATGGTAAGTGTTAGAGTTTACTGCCAAAGTTCAAAGGAAGGAGATCTAAATCAGAACTTTAGGAGGAGAAATGCAAATCTAACATAATGTTCCAGTGAATTTAACCTAAGCTGAGCCTTGGGACCAGTAAGAACTAATCAAGTACAGAAGTTCAGAAAGAGTTTTCTCTGGTGAAATAACAGCTAGAAGGTCAAAAATAGTCATAGTGTTCAGGGAATCTCAGGCAGTTTTATGGGGCTGACACAGGGGCCATTTGTGGACGTGACAGATATTAAGTGGATAAACCCGTATTTGATCATGAGGTCATGATATCTATACTTGATTACTTGGGTTTTATCTAAAAGCCTGAGTAGCTATTGGAGGATTTCAGGCTATAAATTAGCATGACTATATATTGATACATTTTCAAAAGAACCTTCTGGCAACCTGTCATTAATTGGCAGAGTGTCAGGTTACATATAGGAGAGATATGGAATAAGACCCATAAATGGGGTGGTGATAGTGGGGATTAAAGGAAATATATGAATTTATGAAATATACAAAGAGTAGTCCAAAGAATTTTAAGAGGATGATACATAGGTTTCTGAGTGATTGATGTAACAAAGCATATTAGTCTGTTAAGGCTGTCATAGCAAAATACAGTGACATACTGGGTGGCTTAAATAACAGAAATTTATTCTCACAGTTCTAGAGGTTGGAAGTCCAAGATCAAGGTGTCAGCAGGTTTGGTTTCTCCTGAGCTCTCTCTCCTTGGCTTGCACATCTGTCTGCACACATCCCTGGTGTCTCTTCCTCTTCTTATAAAGACACCAGTCCTATTGGATTAGGGCCCCACCCTTATGACCTCAATTAACCTTAATTACCTCCTTATGGTCCTATGCCCAAACACAGATAACATAAATATTAAGCCCTCAACTTATGAATTTTGTAGGGGATGCAATTCAGTACATAACACAAAGTAAGGACTATTGTTCTCAAACTTTAGAGTATGAATCACATGATTAGATTTCTGGGAATGTAGAGATGGAGATCACCAGGCTCTAAAACCTTGGTGAGAGCTCCACATCTTTTCCCCATTGAGATAACTAGATAGGCTTTTGAGAATCTAGAGAGCAGAGCCATAGTGGGAGAGAGCCTGAGTTCCAGATAAAGGCAAAGAGGGGAGCCTTTGTCTCTCTGCTCTGGACTGTGATAGGAGCAAGAGGGGAGACTTTTTTTAAATTTTTGGCTGTATTGGGTCTTCATTGCTGCACACGGGCTTTCTCTAGTTGTGGCGAGCAGGGGCTACACTTCATTGTGGTGCACGGGCTTCTCATTGCTGTGGCTTCTCTTTGTTGTGGAGCACAGGCTCTAGGCATGCGAGCTTCAGTAGCTGTGGTACGTGGGCTCAGTAGTTGTGGCTTGCGGGCTCTAGAGCGCAGGCTCAGTAGTTGTGGAGCATGGGCTTAGTTGCTCCGTGGCGTGTGGGATCTTCCTGGACCAGGGCTCAAACTCGTGTCCCCTGCATTCTCAGGTGGATTCTTAACCACAGCACCACCAGGGAAGCTCAAGACATTTTTAAAAATATGTTTATTTTGTATTATATACTTTACTTTGAGTACTTCAAGAAAGAAAATCATTACAGTGCTTTCAGAATGCAATCCTTGGATTCAATGAAAATTCTTTACATTTATACCCAATCAATATCTAGAAATGTATGTAGAGACTCAGTCATCTAACAAAATAAATAAGATAACTAGGTAAACTATAAATCTCAGAGGTGAGGATCATTTCATTCATTTTGCTACTGTAAGCATTTTTTTTAAAAAACCCATAATTCACATTTGTTTCAATCACATATACATCCTTTACAAGTTAGATAAAAGCATTGATGCTAACAACTTAGAATTATGATCTTTGCTACCTTAAAAGAAAATTTAGTTTAAAAAAGAAAGTCAAGAAGAAAACTTCAAGATTCTTGATTAGGAATTTTCAATTCTATGAAAAGACATAGAGGAAACTTACATGCATGTGACTAAGTGAAAGAAGCCAATTTGAAAAGGCTACACACAATATGATTGCAACCACATGACATTCTGGAAAAGGCAAAACTATGGAGATGGTAAAAATATCAGTAGTTTTCAGGGGTTAGGGAGGATGGAGGGATTAATAGGTAGAGCACAGAGGATTTTAGAGCAGTGCAATTACTCCATATGAATCTATAATGGTGGATACGTGTCATTCTACATTCGTCCAAATCCATAGAATGTACACCACCAAGAGTGAACCGTAATGTAAACTCTGGATTTGGGTGATTATGATGTGTCCATGTAGGTTCATCAGTGGTAGCAAATGCACCACTCTGATCGGAGATAATGGTTGATAAAGGTTGATAATGGGGGAGGCTATATATATGTGTGGAGAGGTAGTATATGGGAAGTCTCTGTACCTTCTGTTCAATTTTTCGTGAACCTGAAACTACTCTAAGAAATGAAATCTATTAAAAAAAAGTAAAATGTTCCTGTTATCTTTTGTTCTAAACAGTTTATTAGACTAGGTGGTAGGGGGCAAAACAACCAACCACATTCCTTCCTAAAAGAAGAAACATTGAGGAGGCCAGCTGCTCCACGCATTGTTCATCTTCATAGTGTGTACCAAGCTCTGATAGGACGTGAGGGATACTGTACTATATGTCGCAAAAATTCTTGCAGATATTTCTAGATAATTCGGGATAATGGAGAAACACTTGATTCATTTCAAAAGATTCTAAGACAAACTTGTGCTCAGCAACCTTTAAAAATATAAAGTTCATTTAAAAATTATAAAAGCAATAAGGAAATACAGAAATTAGTAAAATACTACAATGTTGTACAGAGAAGTTCCCCTATAAATCCCCTTCCCTCATATGGAGATAACATCAAGCAGTTAAACATTCCAAAAATGTTAAAGTGCTTGAGGCTTTCGTCTCATAAAAGCCTAGTTAGTCAGATTTCAGAGATCAATGATGTCCTCATATCATCCCCTTTTTCCTCTTTATAGACAAATAAACTGATCATGGTGCATTTCCTAAAGCCACCTAAGATAATTGCGGAATTAAAACTAGAAACCCCTACTGTCTGCTTTCTGCCTAATTACGACTTCCTTTAGTAAAATATTTTTTAAATGTTTTTTTTCCCGCTTTATCATTCCTACAAGTCTCATCTCAAATACTTACCTCAATAAAGTGTTATCAAAAAGTGATCAGATTTTACAGAAGCAGTATCCAAAAAATCATTTACAGGCTATAGCCTTGTTACTTAGTACTGTGTAGCCTTTAACTTTTGAAGAATAACATTTCAACATTTCACTGGGCTTTACGCATATACTCCTGTCAGACTGAGCTTGCTATATACATTCTATAGAAGAGAGGAAGTCAATTGCTTTTTCCATACCTATTGTATGAATTGGTATAATTTTTTCCTTAAATGTTTGGTAGAATTCAACAGTGATACCATCTGAGCCTGGTTGTTTCTTACTTGGAAGATTTTTGATTAAATTTCTTTAGTACTATAGTCCTATTCAGATTATCTATTTCTCCTTCTGTGAGATTTGGTACTTTGTGTCTTTCAATGGACCAGTAAATTTCACCTAAGTTGTCAAGTTGATAGACATAGAGTTTTTCAGTACGGTCCAGGGTCTGACCATTCCCTGGAGTGAAAATCTGTTTCAGTCACTTTGGGGCAGAATGCTTTGCTTTGATTTGCTTTGCTTTTTTTGTTTCTTTAACCCACAAGTTGATTCTGATGGATTTCTAGGTTTAAGAACCACTAATGTGCAAGAATAATCAACAGGTTTAATTAATTACCAGAGATGAATTATTTGAATTATTATGAATTATTATTATTATTATTATTATTATGAATTATTATGCTGATGTATATTTGATGTAGCCTTGAATTCTTATGCTCTTTGTGATAAGTATTGATGCTTGTAATTGTGCTGGTTAATATATGTTATGACCACTTCATTTTACTTAGGTACCTATTTGGGAAGGTTGCCTTTTGATTCATAGCCACAGAGACATTCCTGACAGGCACGTAAAGGGTTGGATACAGGCAGGCATATGTAATCTTGTCCTGATTAGGACCAGGGGCACACTGATTCTGACTGGATGCATGCCTCAGGAGGTTTAAAAACTTATCACACTTTGTCTGAATTTCCTTAATCTTTTGCTAAGGGCATGCTTGGAGCTTCTCTCTCTCTCTCTCTCTCTCTCTCTCTCTCTCCCCTTCTCTCCTTCCTCCCCCACCCCTTTCCCCTTTCTTATTTGTATTTCAGTGAGTAGCTGGGCCTCTCACACAGTGTTTGAGTCCACAATCTGGAGTGAAATTAGCGAATTTGGGGGTGGTAATTGAGCTTTTTTTTTCAGTTTTTAACTCTCAACATATTTATTGTTTTATAAGATTCACAAAGAGTAATTTTTTTCTGCATTCGTGTGGTATTCACTTACTAAATCACTTGAAAGAATTAGCCACAATTCACTACTATCACCATATACAGTTATAGCTTCAATTTCATGTAAATAACTTCACTGATGTTTATTTTCATGGTTTTTCTTGTTGAATAGGACTATGAGAAGAAACTATAATTTTTAAGCTGCTATAGACAGCGTCTCTAACCCACTCACACCTTTTTCTTGCTTTGAATAGAGAAAGCAAGTATCACACCTGATACACGACATAGGAAATAGCCTGCTCCCAAATATGCTCAGATATTTGATACTTACGCATCTTTCACAGCATCTGTCAGCTCTCTTACCAGCTGCATCTTACACACACTCAAATAACAGAGAAAAATATTTGCTGTGTCTTAACATGTGCCTCTGGGGGATGACCTACTTAACATTCATTCATTTATTAATAAGTTCAATGGACACTCATCAAATATCTAATATATACAAGGCATTGTCATAAAAGCTGTTGATGTAAATGCAGAAAATAGAATGGCATTTTGATCTACTCCATCCAAACACAGAAGGCTCCTTCTATTTTATGTTCACATGTGTTAATTAAATAAGCATGGAATTAAGACTGTCTTATATGCATATTATTCTAATAGCTACCATTTGCTTTTGCTATTCTCTTTGATCTTTCTCTTGACTTGTTCGAATAATAGTTACTCTACATATTAGAAACAATGGGACTGGAATTTCTGACACTACACTTGGACATCCAGAATCAGTTTTTATAAACCATGGCTTGTTGTCCACCAAATGTCAGGCTGACAGTGAGGGGTAGAAGAGAAGAAAACACTAACTTCTTCCAAGTACCACCACAGGAGTGAGATGATTCCTCAGGCTGATTCTGTCTAAATCAATATGCAGTCTAGAGAAACAGGACAGACTGCAGCTTGCAGAGTGAGAAGTAAATTCTCTGGTTATATCAGATTGGGGTTGTATTGCAGATGGGAACACTAAGGAATGGGGTTAAAAATGATTCCCAATCTTGGGGCAGGAGGCTGGGAGAACAAGACAAGAGATGCAGGTCCTAGCCTGATATGTGGAGAATCAAGTGATTTCCCTGAGTGCCAGCAGAGATGCCATGAAGGGCCTGATGAGTGTTTTGCCTTCCAATAATCCCCATCACAATATTCTCCATGGTTTCAAATAAAAAGAAAAACGTATGTACAAAACACACAAACGTTGACCACAGTTTTTTTCATAATATCCAAAAACAGAAAACCCTGGTATATTTATCAGTAGGAGATGGATAAACAAACCTTGGCATATCTACTCAACCAAATACAAGTTTGCGATCAAAAGCCATGGACTACTGATACAGACAATAGGTGAGCTAGAAGGAAGACTTGAAATGCATTCTGACTGGGGAGTCATATTTCCAGCTAAAACTCAGGAGCCATGTCATTTAAGAGGGAAGAGTATTGGTGGACAGCAACAGACTCTCTGCCACAGTAATGACTGTAAAAAGCTGCCTTGCAGATCTGTTGTTTCAGATGGTAATATGTAATGCTTAGCATAGAAACTGGCACATCGTAAGTAATAAACTGTTGTAGTGTGCATTTATATTGATTATTATTATCAACTGTTTATATGTGCTTGAGTCCAAAGGAAGACGTGCTATCCAACTAGGCTCTAGGCTCAGAAGAAACTGTGTTGTCAGCTGAAAACCAGTTCTAGCAATAACAAATATCCCTCCTCCCAAAAAATTATTCATTACAACCCCTTTCAATAATTAAATTTTTTCAATTTATCTTGGGTGGCCTGATTTTTTTTTTTCTTTTTCAGTTCAAGATTCCAAGAATAGTTACTTCACATTCAGAGATGCTTAGCAGGATGAAATTTTGTTTCTATGACCAGCCCTAATGGGTTCTTTGAATGAAATAAGTGGATTATGTATAATTTGCAACAGATTTGTTCATTGCCAACAGGAATTATTTTTGATATTTACTGCCTAAAATCGTTCCCTTAAAATCACTGAGGTATTGTTTCATTAGATTCAAGGTTTAATGCCAATGAACTAAAAAGAAAAATACACACACCCCCAAATGAAAAGGGTATAAAAATGATTGTGAGAAAAGAATTTCAAGTTGAATTGCCATATGACCCAGCAATTTCACTTCTGGGTATACACTCAAAGAATTAAACAGAAACTCAACAGATATTTGTACACCCCTGTTCACAGCAGCATTATCCACAATAACCAAAAGGTGGAAACAACCCAAGTGTCCATCGATGGGCGGATGAATGATGAAACTGTGGTCTACACATACAATGTAATATTATTCAGGCTTAAAGAGAAAGAAATTCTAACACATGTTATAACATGGATGAACCCTGAGGACACTATGCTAAGTGAAGTAAGCCAGTCACAAAAAAACAAATACTGTTATGATTCCAGTTAGATGAGGTACCTAACGCAGTTAAAGTCATAGAGACAGAAGGGAGAATGGTGATCACTGGGGCTGGGGGCAGGGAGGAGTGAGGGGTTAGTGTTTAATGGGGTCAGAGTTCAGTTTGGGAAGAAAAAAACAGTTCTGAAGCTGGATGGTGGTGATGGCTGCACAATAGTGTTACTGTACTTAATGTCACTGAATTGTACACTTAAAATGGTTAAAATGGTAAATTCTACATTATGTGTATTTCATTACAATTTTTTTTTTTTTTTTTTTTTTTGCGGTACGCGGGCCTCTCACTGTTGTGGCCTCCCCCGTTGCGGAGCACAGGCTCCGGACGCGCAGGCTCAGCGGCCATGGCTCAAGGGCCCAGCCACTCCGCGGTATGTGGGATCTTCCCGGACCGGGGCACGAACCCGCGTCCCCTGCATCAGCAGGTGGACTCTCAACCACTGGCGCCACCAGGGAAGCCCTCATTACAATTTTTAAAAATAAAATAAATGATTGTGAGAGGAATATATGTTTTACCTGCATTGAGTTCCTTCTCCCATAAAATCTGTCACCATCTTGGTCTTGTTACTGTCACTGACGATCAGCAGTGGACCAGAGGCAACCATAAATTTGCATAGAAATAAGTGTACCAAGTAGGCATTAACTAGTGTCTTCCGTGTTGACTGAGAACCTTGTAGTCTACTCATGAATGGTTTCCTAAGAGAAAAAAATAATAATATTGCTTTCTTTATGAACAAAGAGTACTTTTAAAAATTAACATAGGGATTCATTCATTCATTTGTTCATTTTTCCCCCCATCTACTGGTAAGTGCCTGCTGTAGATTCAGTCATTTATACTTTTCCTTTTCCAGATCCTCTTTGTGTTGTAAAAGTAAGATAACTGAATCTTAGGGCTGGAAGGAGAGAGAGGTTGAGGCCAAGAAATAAGCCTTGGAGTTCATCCCTGTGTCTGGAAGCTTCAGGATTATCTAGAAATGTCAGCTGTCTAACGGCTTACATGAGTCTTTGGGGATTTCTGGTTTTTAAATATTTAGAGACACAACAGCAGTCCTTTATTTGCAAAGGCAGCCAATTCAAATCGGCTTCATAACTCAGTGGCCTTTTATTGCCCATAGGGGAGCTCTGGCTTCAGGGATGGCTGGACCTTGGATGGCAGGACTCCTCTTTCTGTGTCCTTGTCCTTTGTCTTCCCTTCTTTGTGCTCACTGGTTTCACGGTCTCTTACTGTCGACCACTCCACTCCTCATTTACTCTGCTGCATAGGCATTGCTCTTCTCTTCTGTTTTTAGAAATTCCAAGTGTGATCCTTGCCTTACAACTTTACCTTTACCGCTCTTTCTCCCTGAGCCCTTTCCCCCCAGGTACCCACATGGGTCACTCCATCATTTCATTCATGTCAAATGCCATCTTGTCAGAGAGGTCTGTCCTGACTACATAATTTAGTATAATACACACACACACACACACACAGGCTCACCACATCTCTGTCAATGCCCATTCTCCTTACTCTGCTTTATTTTTTCCATAGCACCCAAATTTGATTATTGTCTAACTAAAATGTAAGCTTCATGCAAGTAGAGACATTTTTTCATTTGGTTGCATTCCCAGTGTCTAGAGCAGGGCTTGGCAAGACTACAGCTCACAGCCAAATGTGCACTGCCTGTTTTTATGTGGCTTATGTGCTAATGATGAGTTTTTATGTTTTCAGATTGTTTTTTAAAAAATCAAAAGAAGACTATCTTGTGACACATGAAAATACAGAAAATTCGAATTTCCGTGTCCATAAATAAAGTATTATAGGAGACAATCACACTCATTTATTTATTTATGTATTGTCTATGGCTGCTTTCACCTTACCATGACAGAGTCAGGCAATTAGGACAGAGACCCTATTTGGTCTGTAAAGCCTCAACTTTATAGAAAATTTGCTGATCCCTGGTCTAGAACAATACCTGGCACATAAAGGTGGATGAAATAAATACTGGTGAGTGAGTACATTTCTGCTCTCTCAATAATAGACTTCTTTCAGTGACCTCAAAATTATACACAGCTTTTGTCTAATCACTGGTTCCTCTGATAAAAGGATTTAACTTGCCCTAGTGATAAAGGAATTGGCACAGAATCCAAAAAATATTCAACAAGAAAAAAAGGGAGAGAGTAAAATAAGAACAAATGATAAAATCACAGCATAGTCGTATATAAAACTTATGAACAACAACATATCCAGGAACTTAATAACATATTCATCTCCGTACATTATCATTAAATCCCTTCATTCATTCCCTTTTTCTCTTTCTTCTGCTATATAATCCAAGTCTGTCTGATACACCCTCTCCTTCAGCTAATCATGACTCTCGGTTCCCCAAAATACCAGATTTTCCTTCTTTCAATAAACCCACACATTCTCTACCCTCTGTCTGGGATGTTTTCCTTTTACCCACCTGGTGAATGCGTGCTTGTTATTCAAAAGATGAGAGCTCAAATACCACCACCTCCCCACCATCCCAGTACAAAAACTCCCATACATGATGGCTTATATCTGCATTCATTCATTCATCCATTCATTCATCCTACACACATCCGTTGGACAACCACTCCATGACAAACATTCTTCCAGATACAGGGCTACAGCCGTTATAAAGAGAGATTTCATTCTACTCTCTTAGAGCTAATATTTTATTGGAGGAAAAGACAATAAAATTTTTTAAATAAATGATATTGTCAGTGTTGGATAGACAGTGAGTGAGCGATACATGTTGTTAGTAGTTTGAGTTCACTATTAGGAAGTGGCACACAGAGATGGAAACTATGTGAGTATTTTGAAATATTAGGAAAATGTGCACCAATTTCAGAATTATGAAACTTGTGAGAAAAATAAATGAGAAGATAAAAATTATTGCTATTTAAAGACCCGTTTTTAAAGGGAGCATAAAAGCAAAAAATAAAAAATAAAAATAAAAGGGGTGTGGGGGCAAAACATGAGTGTAAACTTAAAATTGTGTGAGTAGAAAAAAATTCCGTTGTTGGAACTGAATCAGATAATTTTTAAAATCAGTTGGTTCATTGCTTTGCAATTCATCTGTGTAGCTGGAATCTGGAAGTACCAGTTTCACATCATATTAAAATGGTCCTCGTTTTTAAGTTGCACTGACCAATTTTTTAAGATTTCATTTTTCTCCACTGATTCCCTGCTGTGAGAATAAGCACTGTCTCAAGCTAATTATTTCTATGTCTAAAAAAATATTTAAAAGGCATAAGTGTCCAAGAATGATAATATTCTGAGCTTTCAATTTAATTTTTAAATTTAAAATATAGGTAAATTTCATACTCATTTTCCGCAATTTCATATTCACTTCATTCAAATGTATTCAGTAGGTTCAAACAATGGTAATTAAACGAGCTATTGTAATTTTTTAAAGTTTACTTTCTCAGAAGGGCTAAACAAGGTCAAGTTTATTTGCTGATGCCATAGTTTCTCAGAACTTTTCCAAGACATCTAGAGAAGAAAGGCAAGGAGACAGCTCTTTGAAATATGGCTTCAAGAAATACTATTTCATATCAAAAACATTGTGAGCGTGTGTGGACACAAGCTATGTGTGTCAGAAAGAGAGTCTGGGTGTGTGTGTACCTTTGTGTATTTTCATGCTGAGAGCACAAGAGTAACATAAACATTTGGGAATGTTTTTGAAAAAGTCTCACTCCCACGTGATAGGAATAGAGATTACATGATATTTGCTGTTGATGTTTCAAGCCTAATTATTGAGGCTCAGCGTCTTAGGGTAATTCTTTCTTGAGGCACTGGAAGACACTCCCTTTGAAAAGAAAGAGAGTTGCTCAAGTGTGTTATGTATTAACGATGAAGGCAGAAAAAAACAAGGTGGGAAGGGCTTGGCCCTAAAATTAACTTCCTTTCTACTACAGAAGAATCCCTATTTATTGGCATTCAGGGCAATGTACAAAAAGAATACCTTTTGCCTCAATTTCTGAGAATTAGCAGAAAAATGCAACTCAATTGCCTGGAATCACACTTTCTCCTATTTGTCTGTCTAATTAATAATTTCTTCTATCTTATATTTGTGTATACAAAGGGTAACTACCTTCTTACAGGATGTCTCCAAATTTCAGAGTTTTCTAAATTTTCAAAGACAAAGTACATAACTTTGCAAAATAAATAGAGTGATTACTGTAACTTTGTGACTGTCTGCCCAACATTAAAAGCGAGAGATGTCTGACAATCATCTGTTTGGGTTAAACCGACTTTTGATTCATGGAAATATGTAGAGGCTACTTCTGAAATGATCATTAATATGGTTAATTCTGATAGATATAGCCAAATGAAAATATGATTATTGGTTAATCAAGGAGCAACTTAATGTTATTCAGTAGTAAATGGGAGTTTAAAAAATGTGCTTGGAATATTGTCCATCTTGACATTGCAGTCAGCTGAGATATCTGCCATATTTAGCAGTTACTACGGACAAAATCACACTGATGTTGCAGAAAGGTCATCATTGCAGTAGCATGAGGAAGCCTAGATTAAAGACAAGGGAAAAAAGACAGAAGAAGGAGACAGCAATCCAGGGAATAAATGATTACGGCTTGAATTCAAGCAATGGGAGTAAAAATGGAGTGAAAGGAAGGATTTAGAGACATGAAGAAGGTTGAATCTAAAAGACCTAGAAAATGAATGGATGTGGTCTAGGTGGACTGAGAGATAAGTGAGAAGAAAGAATTGAAGATGTGCTTCAAGTTTCTAGCTTGGATGGCAGACTCTGATGGCAACTGGGGGAGAAACATTAGATTTCAATATAATCTTTCATGAATATACTAAAGATGGTGATTTTAAGAAACAGCTCTATTGAGGCATAATGCACATACCATACAACTCACTCATTTAAAATGTGTAATTCAGTGGCTTTCACCATGTTCCCAGAGTTGTGCCACCATCACCACAATCAAATTTAGAGCATTCTCATTACCCCAAAAAGAAACACCATACCCTTTAGTCGTCACCCTCAACACCCCACCCCACCTCCCCCAAGCCTAGGCAACCATTAATCTACTTTCTGTACCTACAGATTTGTCTATTTAGGACATTTCATATAAATGGAATTACATAATTAATTACATACATGGTCACTTAGCATAATGTTTTCAAGGTTCATCCATATTGTAACATGTATAGGTCCATTATTTCTTTTTATTACTGAAAATGTATTATCATATAGATATGCCACCCTTTATGTATCCATTCATCAGTTCATGGGCGATTGGATTGTTTCCACTTTGGGGCTATTACAAATAATACCGCTATGAATATTTACATGTAAGTTTTTATGTGGATGTATGTTTTCAACTCTCTTGGATATATACGTAGAAGGAGTATTACTGGGTCACACTGTAACTTTAGCCTTTTGTAGACTGCCAAACTGGTTTTTTAAATTGTGGCATCATATTATGCTCCCTCCAGCAGTGTCTGAGGACTCCAGTATCTCCACATCCTCCCCAGTATTCTTTATTCTCTACCTTTTCTATTATAACCATCTTAATGAGTGTGAAGTGGTATCTCATTGTGATTTTAATTTTCATTTCCCTAATGACTGTTAACATTGAACATCTTTTCTTGTGCTTATTGACTATTTGTATATCTTCTTTGGAGATATGTCTATTCATAACTTATGCCCATTTTTCAGTTGGGTTATTTGTCTTTTTGATACCCAGCTGTAAGGGTTCTTTATATATTTTAGGTACAAGTCCCTTATCAGATACAAGATTTGCAAATATTTTCTCTCATTCTGTAGGTTGTTTATTACTCACTTTCTTTCTTGTTTTTCTTTCTTTTTTTTTTTTTTTGGTTGTTGTTAAATATTTATTTATTTACTTAGCTGTGCCAGGTCTTAGTTGCTGCATGTGGGATCTTCAATGCCTCGTGTGGGATCTTCGTTGAGGCATGCGGGATCTAGTTCCCTGACCAGGGACTGAAACCCGGGACCCTGATTTGGGAGCATGGAGTCTTAACCACTGGACCAACAGGGAAATCCCAATTCACTTTCTTGATGATGTCCTTGGAAGCACAGAAGATTTTAATATTGATGATCTCCAGTTTACCTATTTTTCTGGCATGTACTTTGGGTGTCATATCTAAGAAATCATTGCCTACTCAAAGGCTACAAAGATTTATACTTATATTTTCTTCTGAGAGTTTTATAGTTTGACCTCTTACATTTAGGCCTGTCATCCACTTTGAGTCAATCTTTGTATGTGGTGTGAGGTAAGTGTCTATGGTATGAGGTAAGTGTCTAACATCATTCTTTGAATGTGGATATCCAGTTCTCTCAGCACCTTTTTTTGAGGAGAGTATTTTTTCCCATTGACTTGTATTGGCACCCTCTCATGGTCCTAGCTGATTGCCCCAGAGTTGCACATCTGACTTAAAGATAGTTGATCCATAAGTTTGCCAATGGTAATGATATAACCTGAGTTCTAACCTGAGTTTCTTACTAAGCAGAGTAAGAAAGAACTGCTTAGTAAGAAAGAACTCTGTCAATGAGATTGTTCCCTCTTGGAAATCTGAATAGACATGCAAAAAAGAATTTTGTCATTGGAAGAAAAACTAAAAGATTATAAAGAAAAATGTTGTTAGTCATATGATGATTATGAATGAGCTGAATTATTAATAAGTAGATGCTATAAATAGAGAAAAAATAGACAGAAAATGATTTGATTGATCTGACAACTTAGAGGGAAGTGACAAGAGACCCAGGAGAAGCAGAGCCTAAAAGCGCTGAGTCATTGTCGAGACAGAGTGGAGAGATGATACAGAAACCGTTGTTAAGGGTTTTATACAATATTTTTTCTTAAATTCCTAAGAACTACTAGACTCTTCCTTGTGTTAGCCAGAGAGATTTGCTGATCCTTGCAATCAAAATGACCACCCATATGTGTTCTGACTGTTAAATCTACAGGCTCCATAGAATACTGTTAAAAGAAGTGAGACAGCTTATGTTAGCAAGTCTGATACATACCTGGCTCCTAATAGAAGTTGCACAAACACCAATTTCCCTGACCTACTCTCAGACTCACCTACTAGGTTTCATGGGCACTGTCTGAATTCTGCAGGTATCAGAGATGCCCCAAGTCATCCTGTTGTAACATGGATACACGGCAATCTAAATCATAACTGAAATTCCTTTGGCTCCAGGAGTAAATATTGTAATGAATGAGGTACCAAATTTAACTGATGCACAGATGGAACCTGTCCAGTTGACATCTCTCTTCAGATTTCCTATTCATCCACCTCAGTAATTTTTTTTAACCTGGAGTCTTTTTACTGGTAGAAAATATTTTGGATCAGATATAGTACCTTTTTTTCACTTAATAGGAGAAATCACATTGGAAATGAATACACACATGCCATGAATACATGAGTGAGCTCACAGATACTATATTCATAGTAATCTCAGCCACATATTCTTTCTTTTAAACTAATTGTGATCAACTTTTTGTCTTTGATTTCATGGAATGTTTAGTCTTTTCTTTTCTTTTTTTTTTTTTTTTTTTTCACTTGTCAATGGATTAAGCTTGAGAAGATAAGCCTGGAGCAATGCAGCTTTGCAAGGAGGCACTAATATTCAGACAAAAATGATAGGGGTGGAAAGCAGATTTTAGGCAAAGTTCCAGGTGGGCTACAATAGGAACATTCTTGAAGACTTAGAGCTTCATTCAGATTTTTTTGAATGTTGACTTTGCTTCTAGGACTTAATGCTGTATAATTATTTTCTTTCTTTACTCCTTAGATCATTACTGACAATAGAACATAATTTACATGGAAATCTGTGTTACAACAACATAATTAGTGATTTTGCTAAAATGGCATCAACAACAAATTTCATAGAATAAATAGTAATTATAAATTATGCATGTCTTTATTTTTATTATTCATTTAAACCTCATTGGTCCATCAGCAGAACTTCCGTATTGGATGTGCGTCTCCATTTGTGCTCTGGCCCAAGCCCTGCAAATATTGGGGGACAAATGACAAAACAGAAGATAGAAATTTAAGGCAGAAATAAACTTAATAAACTAGCAAGTGGGAATGTGGTAATTTTTGGTGGCTGTTAAGTGAAAAACAAGAAAGAGCAAGACTTAGGATGGGAATTTATTCGTGAGGCACATTGCACCTGTTCTTTCTTCCTTGCTAGAATCATTTTATTTGCTTCCTAACTTGCACCCAAAATGTTAAATCTCTGGCTCAAGCTACTGTCAGGTGGAGTGCCTTTGTCCCTGGAACCTCAGATGTTTGATTATTCCCTAATTGTTATTCATTTTTTAGGTTGCTGTGATTTTTTTCATATGGGAGGAAATGACCAGCATATTAAAATAGGAAACACATCATGTTTTATTCTCTCACATAAAATATAAAAACTGTACATCAATGGAGTGTAATGCAAGGATATTTCTCATAGGTAAGACAAACACACGAACGCTGCAAAAGCCATAAACACCATAAATAACACTGAGCTAAAATCAAGCATCATCAGTGAAATAGAAAGATGCTTTCCTTATTTATAATGCTAACTGAACTCTGCAGTGAGATTAATGATAGCTGCAGATAGCGTTAAGTTATTTTGGTAACAAAATTCAAGTGATTACTAATCCTCCATTCATTAGCACTTCAACCGAAGTCACCGCATTAAATCACTTGAAGGATTCAGGATTTTTCTCTCATACAATTTTGAAGAAGGTCTGTATCAGAAACAATATTTTCATATTTGACTTCCTAGAATGATAATATGTTCCATGAGTACACCAAATGCAAGTCTCCATATTACCTTGTCATGAGGGATGGTGTCTTACTATCCTTCACATCAAAACTGAAACATCTTTTCTGCAGAAAGACCTTGCCTGATTCCCCAGTCTAAATTTGGTCACATAGTTTTGTAGAGGTATTCCTCATTTTATTACATTTTGCTTTATTGCACTTCACGTTTTTTACAAATTGAAGGTTTGTGGCCACGCTGCATGGAGCAAGTCTATCAGTGCCTTTTTTCCAACATTTGCCCACTTTCTGTCTCTCTGTCACATTTTGGTAATTCTAGCAATATTTCACACCTTCTCATTACTATTATATTTGTTTTGGTGATCTATGTTTAGTGATCTCTGATGTTACTACTGCAAAATGATTATGACTTGCTGAAGGCTCAAATGATGGTTAGCATTCTTTAGCAGTAAAGTATGCTTAAAATGAATGCATGTACCCTTTTTTAGTCATACTGCTATTGCATACTTAATAGACTACAGTATAGTGTAAACAACAACTTTTACATACACTAGGAAACCAAAAAATTCACGGGACTTGCTTTATTGTGCTATTTGCTTTATTGTGGTGGTCTGCAACCGAATCTGCAGTATCTCTTAAGTTATGCCTGTAACTTACACATCACACACAGCGATGTGTGTTTCTTTTATAGGGATTGTTACAATTGCCATTTACTTATGCCTTTATGTGTTTTAGGTCTATTCCACTAGATGAAGTTTAACAGCTACAAGGACCATCTTTGTTAGGTTCACTACACATCCCTGACACCTTGCACTGTTTCTGGCAAACGTTAGTCGCTCAAAAATATTTTGGGGATAAATTTTATTCACCTCATCACCATTTACACACTCTGAAGCTCATAATGCAGAAAAAGTAAAAAGTGCAAAGGGAGGTTGGGGGGAATGACGTGATGAAGACTTAGAGGTTTTTAATGTTTAAGGTTCCCAGAGGATCACACAACAAGCAAAAGTCTTGAAGAAGTTGAAAATAGTTTCATTTTGGAATGAAGAAGTCTAGGAGGGCCAATAAGGTGGGCCTGGGTTTACCCTTTTGAAAGGATGCTGATCAGCAAGGTGGGAGTTTTATGGCCTCTTGAGTTTCCCTTGTTTAAGAAAGATGACAAACACATTCAGAAGAGGGTGATCTCGCCCCTACTGTTTTCAAAAGTAGACAACGTTTGCCTCAGCCCCTCAGGACATTTATTTCAGTTGAGGTCTATCATTTACTAGTCTGCTGGTTACTCTAAGGGAAAATAAGATTTTCAGACTCCAGTTTGAAAGATTTTATCTTTGTCCTCATAGATAAAATTATTTAAGTGTTGAAAAGTTCCAGTTTTCCATTTCTTATCTTTTCTGTTGGATTCTGTACTCCCTGGGAATATATTACAGACTTTACCCAATATGAGAACGTGAAAAATTAGATAATGTCTATAATCCACCCCCTTCCCAAACTAAATGTGACCTTTGTGTCTTATTTGTCTTAATGTCCCTAGAGCCTAGGGCAGTGCCTGGCACATAGCAGATGCCCAAGAAATATATGTTGAATAAAAATACCCATGCAAAAGTACGTCATCTATAGGTCATCCTTTCCCCCCAAACCCCCAGGCCCACCCTCAATCTCATTAGATTGAAAAATCCAAATATATAGGACCGTTTGGAGTCAAAGAGATGGCAGCATAAAAGGAGGGTTTGGAAGAAAGTTGCTAAGAACTTGGAAAAGCCCCTCCACGCACATCCCCTGGATAAGAGATAAGTCTTAGACAAGGTCCAACCAGGACGAAGCAGATTTATCCATTTTCTGTGTAGACATCTATAGGCATCTTGGACATATGATGTGATTAGGATTGAGATAAATCCAAGACACTCATGTTAAATGACAGCAGCAAATCAACTGGGGAATAAGACAGAGTTTTACTCTCCCAAGACAGTCTGTTCTTGGAGACACAGAATAACCATGTTTACTGATCAAGACGCCAGGAAGATACTGCCTTCCCTAGAGGACAGTAGTTTCTAACCTTTTGCTTTAGCGTATGCCTTAGAGGATCTGATGAAGGTGTTGGACCGTCTGAAGATTGATGTATGTTTCCTGTAGTGCATGGGAAAGACTACAACCGTAGAGCATCACAGGACAGCTTAGCATCTTTACCCTTCAACACAGAAACAGAAGAATACTGTCAAACCCCTATATGTGAGGCAAAGCTTTTAGAAATATTAAGTAGATGATACTGGTCCCCTAGAAAGAAAGAAATAGAAAGGAAAAAAAGAAAGAAAGAGAACAGCAAGCATGTGGTGGATTCTAATTATAAATAACCAAGGCAGGTGGGGCAAAGCCTGGTGCTCACAATCCTTAGTGTTAGGGAAAACACTTTCCCCCTCCCCCTGCTCTTTACTTTCCACGAAAATTCTTAGGGAATTTTCTGGGAACATCTGGACTTGCTCTGCCCCATTACTTAGTCAGCCCCAAGTGGAAAGACTTATCAGATCGATAAGTTTAGTAAGAAAAAATCAAGCATGCCCTCCCTCTTTTCCTTGGGAGCAAACCTAGAAGCAAGTTATTCCCCAGTGATGAGGCCAGTTTTACTCTTCTTTTATGCCTACATCTTAATTTGTACAGAAACTTGATGGGGAAGAAGCCATTTGTGGTTTCCCCTTAGAGACCTCCACTACTTGGTACCAAGTGATGCTCAGTGCATGTGGTACTTTTTCATTGGTTCAGTGATGTGCACATGGTCTCACCTTAAGCAAATCTTTTAGACATCTCAGGATTATTCTCAAAGAATCATTACAAGAAGGAAGTTTAGGCATGTTCTACAGAATCTTTTAAAATTACATAACCTAAATCGATTCTATTTTGAATTTAAACATAATCTTGTATGGAAATTAGTAGTGAGGGAAAAATGGTCAATGCCTCCATGCTTAGATAACCTTGATGAAAGGTACTTTAGAATTTGTTCAGAGCAAGAAACAATTAATGATGGACTAGTAGGCAAGATCTTCAAGTTATCGTATGTTTGTTCTTTAGTAATATACTCTATTGTGGTTGTCATTGTCACTGCTGTATTCTCAACATTTACTAGTCAGGATTTTTTCTACTAATTTACAAGGCTGCTTAAATAAATATATATCAGAGAAATAAATGGTAGCTAGGCAAAACTAATTTTTTTCTTAGGTGTATTTGCTGAAATAAACCTCCAGAAATCATGTAAAATCAAAAGCCCAGGCTGTATAAGGATACCTAATTAGATAACAGTTTTTTGTAATCTTTGAAATTTGTAATAAACTTAAATTCACACATACCTACATAGACTTTGCTTAAAGGGATTTCAACAATGTTCAAAGGGATTGCCCATCTGAAGCACGGTGGCTAGTAAATAAGAAAACACCCCTAGGAATTCCCTGGCAGTCCAGTGGTTAGGGCTTGGCGCTTCCACTGCAGGGGGCTGGGGGTCGATCCTTGGTCAGGGAACTAAGATCCCACAAGCCACTCAGCAAGGCCAAAAAACGATACAACAACAGCAACAAAAACAAGCCAGTGTTCGTCCAGCTCCTTGGGTGACTGGTGATGTCTGGCTGGACGTCTGCTCTGAATGGTTTGTCATTAAGAACAAGTTGAGCAGGTCAGGCCACTCTCCATCAATGCATGTTATCAGCAAGACCTATTAAACTTTAACTCCACATTATGAGACTTTTGTGGCTCAGATTGAGGGTGTGTGTAATACAGGAAATGCATGTTCAGAATAGTTCCCAGCAGGTATTTGGTAAATAATGTTTGTGTCTACTCTAATACGGTTGAGTAATAAGACATTTGATATAAACATTGATTATCTTTATTATAGAAAATTATAAGTCAATTCCAAATGAAGCAAAGCCTATATACAATAAAAAAATACCACTTATTTAAAAAAAAAATTTTTGGAGTATAATTACTTTACAATGTTGTGTTAGTTTCTGCTGTACAGCAAAGTGAACCAGTTATATATATATATATATATATATATATATATATATATATATATCCCCTCTTTTTACATTTTCTTCCCATTTAGGTCACCACAGAGCATTGAGTAGAGTTCCCTCTGCTATACAGTAGGTCCTCATTAGTTATCTATTTTATACATAGTAGTGTATATATGTCAACCCCAATCTCCCTATTCATCCTCCCCCTTCCCCCCTTGGTATCCATAAGTTTGTTCTCTATATCTGTGTCTCTATTTCTGTTTTGCAAACAAGTTCATGTTTAACATTTGTTATTCTGAATATAGTGCATTTTAAAGAATGATTTGAGTGTATTGGATTTGGGGATAAGAAAGCCTTTAATCCATATATTGTTATTAAATCATCATCACAACTACAGATAGGTATTTTACATTTGATTTGAATTTATTGCCCTCTAAAAAATATAAAATACCCTATGAGAAATGGAATATTGCCTGCCATATCACTAAACAAAGGATGTCACAGTCATCAGTGATTACAGCCATCACCGAAGGTAAGCTGGTGAGCCCTAAGGGAACTCAGGAAGGAAACAAACAATACCTGCCATCTAACAGCCATCAGACTTCAGCCACTCCCCATGGTGAGCCCTGAGGAAACTCAGGATGGGAAAACACAGGATCCTGGCTCCAGATAGCTGAGGTGCATATCAAAGGGATGATTTCAGTGAGCCCAGACTCTTGTATCTTCCCACACATAGAAAAGCACTAAATTCCTTAACTTGAAATTTCTAGTTTTCTTTAATTAACAAGTAACCTTTTGTTCCTACTACCTGCGCTTTGTTGCAAAACTCCTATGTATCCTACCTGTCCCTTCACCTCTTCAGAGCAGTTCTTTCAGGGTTACTTGAGATGCTGCCTCTCCGGCTTGAAGTCATAAAAATTTTCACCAAGTAAAACATAACTCTCAAATTTTAGGTTGTGCATTTAATTTTTTAGTTGACCCTTATAATGTAAAAATTTAACCAAATTTGAGTTATTTCTTTTAGACAGTCATCGATAAACCTGCTTCAGCTCTATTTCAGTTATAAAAAAATTGTCAATGAAAATAATGTATTCTGTAACTCTGATTTCTAAAATGCTAAATTAATTGAATAGGTTTTGGTTAGATATTTGGTGGTAGTAAATACAACTTAAGTGACAGAATTACCAAAGTTCACTGCAGTGAAACCTAAAAACTATATGGAATAAACGAGAGAAGGGAGACATAGATTCTGAGGCCACAATCTTTCCCCTTGGCTATTGCAACTAATAATCCTGTTTTCTCTCTTTCTCTCTCTTTCTTTTTAATGACAATGAGCCAATGTATCCAGAAGCGTGGATTATAATGTTTGAGTTCATTAAGTAGAATTTTATTTTTAAGTCAATTAGGAGCCCACTGAGACATTATATAAGGAAGAGCATAGTGCAAATTCACTTGAGAAAGGAGCATGTCAACGAATCAGATCCAAGAAAAAGGTAGGGAGCTGGGAAAATGATGACAGAGGTCCAGACTCAACATGGTTAAAGCCCAGACAGGAGTCCTTGATGAGATAACATATAGGGTTAAGTGAATGACTATGAAAAATACAGGAGAGAAACAAGGTAGACTGAATACAGGTATTTTCTTCTATTCCCTCCTGAAACTCAGGAAAATGGTGATAAAGGGATTTTTTTAAGAGCATAAATGCCCAAGAACAAATGGTAGAGAAGATGTGGCAGCGGTCAAATTTTGGAAGCTGAAAAGCCAGTGAACGAACTTAACAGAGTAGAGGGAGCCTGGACCTGAGTTGGCAGCAGAGAAAGGCCAGCAGCAAAGCCATCTGAGCTGCAGAAGCCCAAAAAAGCAAAGAAATTGGAGGGACCATGTACCTGAAAGTAAAGATGCAGTAAAGAATAAAACTAAGATAGGCTACCTGTTCACATAAGGAGCCGTTATCCACCAGATTCTGTCTCTTACCCTACCCAGCTGAGCAACTGATTCTCATCCACCCAGGCAGAGGACAAGTCTGCCTTCCACAAAGGTAGAGTTGGGGGAGAATGTGAAGCCAGACACCAGGCTCCACTGGCAAGGGAGTGAGTGAGCCACTGAAAGTGAAAACTGGGGCTGCGGGGAATAACCCGTGTAAGAAAAGATAAATCTCCCACCACTTAATCCAGTCGACTCTGAGAAAACGCTAACTGGCTTATTCTCTTTGTTCTTCTAGGCAAAATGATAGGTCTAGTTACCATCTGTCACCATACAAAGATAGTATATTATTATTGACTATATACATTCCCCACACTGTACATACCATACCTGCAACTTATTTATTTTGTAACTAGAAGTTTGTACCTCTTAACACAGTTCTCTTATCCCCTCATCACCCTCTCCCTGGCAACCACCTGTTTGTTCTCCATGTCTATGACTCTGTTTCTGTTCTATTTGTTCATTTGTTTTGTTTTTTAGATTCCACATATATGTGAAATCATATTCTTTTTGTCTTTCTCTTTCTGACTTATTTCACTTAGCATAGTACCTTCTACGTCCATCCGTGCTGTTGCAAATGGCAAGATTTCTTTCCTTTAATGGCTGAGTAATATTCCTGTGTGTGTGTGTGTGTGTGTGTGTGTATCACATCTTCTTTATCCATTCATCTGTTGATGAACACTTAGGTTGCTTCAATATCTTGGCTATTATGAATAATGCTGCAATGAACACAGGGGTATGTATATCACACACAGAACATTTCCAACGTCACAGAAAGCTGTATTGGACAATGCTGATCTAGATTAATGTGTTCATTATGGAACATGGGGACATGGACTTACTCACCTGAAGGGATTTTAGGTTCTTAATAATAAGTGATCCAAAGCCATCCCAAAGCTCTAGATTCTACCGTCGTCATCCAAGATGTTCAGAATCAAAACCTGATTGCTCTTACCTTTACACAAAAAGTTAAAATTCACTATTTTAGATAAATGTATTTAAACTTAACAGATTTCTTTACTCCAACAGATCAAAGGCTATGTGGTACAAATATTTTAAATTATCTTCAACATATTTCTCCTTTCTGATATTACCAGATATAGCCATATGATCCTCTCCTTTCTTCCTTAGATCAGAAAAATCAAAATGGAAACTTTCTTATTTTCCCATGAAGTTAATTAAAAGCAGAATCAACAAGAGAACAATTTTTTAAGAATGCATAGCCATAATAAGTGTAGATAACATTTATCCATGACATCCGTATTAGAGGAAAATTCAAAACATTCAAGACAAAGGTAACATTTTTGATTTTGGTTTGGGGGGGTTTTCTTTGCAACTCTGAATGTAAAATTTGCCACTGAGTAAATTCCTTTCTCTAACTCAATCATAAGAATGTATGAGCACTATATTGAGCTATACAAAAACATTTTTCTGGACGAATTGAATTAACTCCCAACTTCTAAAACTTTTAAAAATGTACTTATAGATAACACATATAAATACCATGTTTTATTTTACTATATGAATATCAAGATATTTGATTAAAAATATTATTATCCCTACCTCCATATGTCAAATAAACCATTTAATGGACTCATTAATTTGATTATTAATGAATCCAATCATTATTAAAAAGAAAATTTATATAACTGCAATGAAAGATGTAAGTAGGGCTTTTTTCTTTTACATCAAAATAATACCCTATTCTGCAAATGCTTAGGACTTTAGCCTTTAACAATATTCAGAAAATAGTTAATGAACATCTATAAGTGCTGGAGAGTCAATACTTAGCTAAGCATGGTGCACCCCGTCGTGAAATTTTCAGGCTAGTTGTAGAACTGACAGCCACGTAGACATTACACGCATTTGCATGTCATGAGAATATGTCAAACAAGATCATGACACAAATCATCCCTAAGAATCTCAGATATAACCTGCCATACATATTTATTAATTCAATAACTATGTTTCCTAAGCAGAGAAGAGCATGCCAAGCATAGGAAAAAATGCAAGCCTCTGAATTCAGTCTGGTGATTTAGAGCGCAGAGTTCAAGGGGGAGAATGGCAAGAGAACGAGATGACATATTTTTAGAGGGTATATTTTTACCATGAGAAATATATGTGTTTGAACTGAATTATCAATCAAGAGCTCTTTTACAATCTGACTCATGAGCCAAACATCCACTTTCTCCTTTTATGTCAAGCTTTTGCACAAGAAATGTATCGTTTTGCGGCATTCTATTTTGGTCAATGCTGGTTGATAGAAAGAATGTAAAAATCATCCTTAATATATTTGCAACTAAAATTTTCATTAACTTAACAGAAATTTTAAACCATCTGCTCTGTCCCAAGCACAATATATGGAACTGTAGTAACACAAGAGGTAAGTAGGATACAGTCTACCTTTGAGAATTTGCTGTTTAATTGGGGAAACAAAGGTGATCCAACATAATTACATACAAACATGACATGTGCTCTCTGATAAAGATGAGGGAATTTGGAGGGGAGGAAAGATGTGGCTACCTCAGGGAAAATATAAGATATTTAACAGAAAAAGTAATATTTTCTGTGTCTTTAAGAATGATTAAGGACTTGGCAGAAGGAAAAGTGAGAAGAAAGTATTCTAGACAGAGGGATAAAGATAAATGATGTCTTCTAGCTATAAATGTTCCTGGCAAACATTTCTCTGCCCTAGTTTTGGATGTTAATAAAAATATTTTCAAATGTAAGAAATTCATATTTTTATAAACATACTTGCTCATTATAAACGTCTATTTTACTAGATTTTATATGCAGCCAACTAGACACCATGCTTTTGAAAAATATTATTTATGAAATAAACATATTCTAAACATCAAAACCCGTGGACCCAATTTTCATTCCTCCATCATATCCTGGATATATTTCCTCTACTTAGAAAGCCCCATTTGATACTGCTGTTGACAAGAGCAAATAAACTTTTAGGGTAAAACAAAGCCAGCATGGGAGACTGAAAAGCCACACCACTTTAATCGAAAAATTCCTTTCCAGTGTTTCTCCAAATTTGGTCCATGGCAAAGTTGGGAACATCTCAATAATACACATTCAGATAAGATTTCTCTCCTTTCTGCTTTAACAATTCCAGCATCCCGCTTTTTTATATTTATAAGTTTTTACTAAGGTGTAGCTTATACGTAGTGAAATGCAAAAATCCAAATGTAATTTCTGATGAACTTTGACAAATATATACATCCAGGTAACCTACATTCTAACCAAATATTTCTGTCACCCCCCCAAAAGTTCCCTCTTCTTTCCATGTATAGAAATTGATATTAATCATGATTGGTGTCTATATTCTAATACATTAATTTATAACCTGCAATATCAAGTATACAGGAAATCCACTCTCTGCCCAAATGTAATGGTATTTAAATACATACACAAGCAATACATAAGCTAATCATAAGTTCTATAATAACAGTTTCCCTATAAATACAGTAGTACTTTTAGCATGGGATACCAAAACGTCATCACTAAAAACCCTTATTATTTTTATCAGAGAAAGAATGCACATGTTATATTTATATGAATGAGTCACCAAGCCAAAATAAAATTAATACCAAATATAAAACAATGCTATATACAGACTTTACAGTAAATACTTCATGGAAGAAATGAGATTTCAGCAGAGTGCTATATAAGGAGGAAAATACAGGGACTATGAGGAAGTCATGTGGAAAATGGAGGAAGAATCATGTATAAATGCTACATGCGTGTGTGTGTGTGTTTATGTGTGTGTGTGCTGGGGGCAAGTTAAAAATGGAACAGAGTGTAATTTGTGAAGTATGAGGCATTAGTAATTGCTTACTAAAAACATTGCTTACATGAATTAAAATAGATCATAGAATCCATTGAGTAACTGCTGTATGAGAATGTCTTGAATTTCTAAGCAAATTCCTGAGACACAGAGAACTCAGATGGACTGTGGTACAAATGCTACTGGTGTAGAAGATTTTTGTCCTAACCTTTGTAATGTGCTTAGCTGACAGTTGATGGGGGGTAACAATTTTGACCTTCTGTCCTTGGATGATTCTCACCATGAGTAGATACAATAATGCTTATTATAAATGCCCTCTAATATTGCTAAGAAGATGGCATGTTTTATAGTTGAAAACAAACAAAACACCTCTGTGTGGTTGCATTACTTACTGTTACACTCTTCAATTCTTACCACGACTGCAAATACAACCTCATGATGATATAAGAAATCTCTTCTTGGACTTGTTTGCATGTGGCTTTGAGTTCATTCTTATTTATCTTTCCAATGAATACCATCTGTCTTTCCAGTTAGTCTATAAATTCCCAAGTATCTTGAGCCCACTTCTCTACATTGTAAATAGTCAATAAAGGTTGAGGACAGAATGACTTTAGATGATCACTTACAATAGAAGCTCCAGATGCTTCCTAGAAACATACAATGGATACAAGTCTTTCTTCATTACTCTTTAAATATACACATAAATCCTTTTATAAAAATATTAGATAAATTTTATTTATTAAGTTTAGGTATGTATTTACGTTCACTTTTTTTCTTGTTATAAATCTCAAGAAAGCAGTTACTGACTCTGTATTTATTTCTAAATACAAAGTCAGTGTATTGTAAAGTGACTAATGGGACATAAGGCTTCAGTAGAGACTTAAGAATGTATTCTGAGTTAATGATCATGCTATCTAGCTGGGTTATAGTATTATGAGCAGAGAGAGCAGGCTTTCAACAACTGTTCTTAATTGGAAAAAAATAAGCCCTTCTGAAAAAAAACTTACATTTTTAAATCAGTAGCCAATATAGAACTATAAAAAGGCAAAAGGACAATAAAACACACTAAAAGGCAATAAATAAGGGGAAGGTCATTAAAAGTAAACTGAAGTATTTCTGGGTGTAATCATCTTTTGATGGGTCAACTTGGCTGAGCTACAATGTCCAATTATTCAACCAAACATTAATCTAGTTGTTGCTGTGGAAGTATTTTGTAGATGTGATTAAAGTTCATAATCAGTCGACATTAAGTAAATAATCTGGGTGGGCCTGATTCAATCAGTTGAAAGGCCTTAAGAGCAGAGCTGAAGATTTTACATAAAGAGGAAACTCTACCTGTTGACAGCAGCTTCCGCTCCAGAGTTCCAGCCTGCCTGTCCTGACAGACTGCCCTATCGATGTGGGCCTTGCCTACCATCCCCACAACTACATAAGCCAATTCCTTGCAATAATTGTCTTAGTATATATCTCCTACTGCTACTGCTTCTCTGACTGAACTCTTTCTGATACCAGGCATGCATTAAATGACAATGTTAGTGCTTTTATATAAAGCTTCTATCTCAGCCCCTCATTTTTAGTGACAAAGGATTGCTATAATTGCCTCCTAGAGGAGAAATGTCCTGAGACCACAGACTTTTTTTTTTTAAATAAATTTGCTTAACACCATTTCAGAGAACTTTGTATTAACAAGGATTGAAAACTATATCTTCAAATATTTAAAACAAAAAAAATATGTCAATATTTTATAATCAGAAAGTCATAACCAAGAAAATGTTCTTTAATTCATTTGATGTAACATGTAAACAATAACCAAGTAAGAAAATTTCAACAGAGTCTTTCAGGTCATTATTTTCATAGGTTTTAAGGTGAGTACCTAAAGTAATAGTTCAGCATTCCTAGCTTATTTGTTTATGCAATGAGAGCCATTAATCATTCCATTTGAGCTCAAGTATTTGCAATTGAACCTTGAACCAGAGCTCTGATAGAGTAGTATACTTGAAGACTGGCCCTGTGGAATTTCTTTTCTTACTTCAACAAACAATTCAGTTCAGTTCAAACATTTATTGAATACTCATTAGTTACTAGGAATAGAAATTCTTTATGACTAAGTTTTGATTATTTGCCTATTAAACTCTCAAATACAAAATGGGTGTCAGGATTCAAATACTTACACTACTGAGAAATGTTAGAAAATTAGAAAGCCACCATTATTCATATTCGGAAAGAAATTTTCTTCCATTGACACTCAAATGAAACAATTTCTAATATTTTCCCAATCTTAAACCATACCCCTCTCTTTCCTAATTTGGAGGAAAACATTTTATAATGTTGCAATGCATTTGTAATGCAATTCTGTGGCCAAACTAACTACCACTAAATATTATACTTTCTTAATGGATTAGATTAGAAGAAAAGAAAGAAGCTTGGCCAGCACTTAGGGTATAAAAATAGATGGTAAAATCAGAAGGGGTATAAATAAATGAATATGAAGGGAGGGTAGAGAAATGGTCAAAGAAAAAGAAATATACAAAAAAGGAGTAAGAAGCAGATGACAGACATTAAACATCTAAACATCAGGAAATAAAAGCAAGGAATAAGGTTCAAGCAAAAGGAATTTTAAAAGTCATTCTTCTGTGGAATAATCAATTAACAATAAAAAATATTTTAGCATCCTTAGAAGAAAGCTTACATAATAAATCTCAGATGATTTGGTCTTATTCTTCCACCAACTAGACAGTAGGAAGACTAACTAAACTATTAAGTCTAAGGCAAGGAAACTAATCCTCCAGAGTTTGAATTTATAATACCAGTGGAGATAACTTTGGAATACACTCTTATTTTTCTCCTTAGAAATCTGGGAGTGGTCTAAGGCCTAAATTCACTTGAGAGAGTGAATGGATTGGGGCACAGAACTCTTTTAAAAAATGTATCTGAATCCACCTTGCTTTCTAATGTATTTATGCTATTAATATATAGCATAAAATAATACATGTCTGTCTACCCCTACATTTAGCCCACAATGTCTGTACAACTGGCCTACTTTATTAAGAGCTCCGTTTGTCTTTATGGGATTGCATAGGTATGAATACAACCTATCTGTGGAATGAACTGCAGCAAATCTTACCATGAATCTCTGAAGTCAGATCTGTTCTCCTCATAAGGCACAAAATCTTGCCTTTCTCTCATTCCTGTAAAGTAGCAGAAGTTTTTATGCATGAAAGGTTGGTTGTGGGCAAATTCCAAGAAGCAAAACAAATTGAAAGACTCATGTCAAAAGGTCAGTTTTATAAAGATTCTTCCCTTGGATTGTTTTCTCTCCTGATACACCTCCTCTGGTGTAAAGTAAGGCAAAGTGTTTATTTCTTACAATCAAAACATTTGATTCAGCCCAGGTGAGGACACTAGGACAGTAGGAGTAAAAGGGCTAAAAAGAACAGGGGGAGTAAGACAGAAAATGGTAAACACACAGCTAGTTTGTTTAATGTAAATCCTAACATGCAAAGCCTTCTTTACAAAATCCCTGTTTGCGATGTTAATCTTTTTATCCTTGCCACTGTTGAAGAATGTTCCTCTTCTGGTATTATAAATCCTGGATTGTTTCCAAAAACTCCCTAACCCAAGAAAAATGTCTCAAGGCCCTAACCTATTTCTAAAGATTTATGAACATTAAAAGAAATTAAGGATTTAAGTATGAAGCACAGTCTCTCTGCTTATTAAGTTGATGTGTGTGTGCTACTTCCCTAGGCCTATTTTACATGATGTTGTTTTATTGGAATCAGCATGTTGGAAGTTTCCAGGTTTGTTTATCTGAAGCATTAGTTACTGACATCTTTTTCTTTCTCTTTCTTTTTCTTTCTTTCTTTCTTTCTTTCTTTCTTTCTTTCTTTCTTTCTTTCTTTCTTTCTTTCTTTCTTTCTTTCTTTCTTTGTGTGTTTGTGAGTCTATTCATGTGACTGCTAGTTTTTCTGGTAGCATGGTAGCTGAGAGTTTTTTTGTTTTTTATAATTTTATTTATTTATTTTTGGCTGCATTGGGTCTTCGTTGCTGCACATGGGCTTCCTCTAGTTGCTGCGAGTGGGGGCCACTATTCCTTGCGGTGCACGGGCCTCTTGTTGCGGAGCATGGGCTCTAGGCACGCAGGCTTCAGTAGTTGTGGCTCACGGGCTCTACAGCTACAGCGCAGGCTCAGTAGTTGTGGTACTCGGGCTTAGTTGCTCCATGGCTTATGGGATCTTCCTGGTCCAGGGATCGAACACATGTCCCCTGCATTTCTGAGAATCCAGAAAATATACTCTTAAATAAATGTCTCCCTCCAATGGCTTATTATCTGAGTAATGGTTTCTCTATTTAGTATATTGTATTATTGCACTTGAGTGTTTCTAAGTCTGTCTGCCTCTGGGACTGTGATATTAAGGCTGAGAAACATCCCCCTCTGTGCCCCCAGTGCCTGGCACACAAAAGGGACAACAGAAGGATGTATGTTATATTCCAAGAGTGCAGGGATTTTCCACTATTGCATTCTCAGTGCCTAGACCACTGGCATCCAGTAGGTACTCAGTAGATTTGTTGACTGAATGGCACAATTATGATTAGTGACCCACGTATTTCTGCCACTGAAAGACAGAAGAAACTATGTTCCTTTTCTGTTAGTTTATTTTAAATTGCATTTTTCCTAACCATGACATAGATTTCTATGGCTTTTGTTTTTACTGATTTGCCCTGGCTAGACCCTTAGATTATAAACTCTTCAAGAACCAGACAATTGTTTTACCCATATCTGAACTCTGTACATTTCTCGTCACAACAGTAAACTCTAATGATGTTATCCATGTTAAAATGTCATATCCTATTCTCAACGTTTTCATTATACGTTAAGAAAATGTTAAACCTATCTCCTTCATATCTCACTTTCTACATCCAACAAAAAGTTAAGAAAATCAAATAAGCGTATTTTAGAAAAACGCAATTAGTATAAGCACTTAGAATGCCCTCTCTCACCCATCCGCTCCTGCTAGCTCTGGTCCAGGCTTGTCCTAAGACATCTCCCTGACAGACAGGATCAGGGTGTGGCTCACGAGGCAAACAGTAGAGTCTTCTAGTTCTTGTGCCTCACAATGGGTATTATGCATAAAAGAGCAAAAGTCTATAGAGTCCTATTTCTGTGCAGTGGCTACTAGGAGAAAATTTCTGTTAATGTCCTATCTACTATGTTTATGCAATACTAAAGTATAATTTGAGTCTAAATGAAAAGTCTAGTTTTAATACTGAAGTTACAAATGTAATCGTATCAACATTAGGAAAAAATAATTTATGAAAATGGTCTTTACATAGTAGCCTCTATTTATGTTCTGGAGCGCTCTAAGGGAAATGACTCTGCCATAGGGAAGCCCAAACTCGCACAAAACTACAAAAGATCACTGCTCATCCTTCTTTAGAGGTGGAAGTCATGGAGTGCAGTGGATTTTGCTTCTATTGACCAGCCATACTGATAGGCTGGTACTGTTCCCTTGTTCATAGAAGGCTATGACCACCTTCACCCAGGGCCTCCTTTTTCCTAAAGAGTCTGGCTTCATCTCCATTCCACAGCTAAGTTAGCTTCCCCAGAGATTATGAATCATCTTCTAATCATCAAATCCAATGACTGGTGTTTGTTTCACATTCTGTGCCATCCCACTGAACTAGTCCATTTCCCCTTCTACTTGTGACCACTCTTTCACCATCTGCCCCTCACTTTAAAAAATATTTATTTATTTATTTATTTTTGGTTGCATTGGGTCTTCATTGCTGCGCGCGGGCTTTCTCTAGTTGCGGCGAGCAGGGGCTACTCTTTGTTGTGGTGCGCAGTCTTCTCATTGCGGTGGCTTCTTTGTTGTGGAGCACGGGCTCTAGGCGTGTGGGCTTCAGTAGCTGTAGCATGCAGGCTCAGTAGTTGTGGTGCACGGGCTTAGTTGCTCCACGGCATGTGGGATCTTCCCGGACCAGGGCTCGAACCTGTGTCCCCTGCATTGGCAGAAGGATTCTTAACCACTGCGCCACCAGGGAAGTCACTGCCCCTCACTTTTAAAACTGAGTCTTTGATCTTATTCTTTTCTCACCCTGTCTGCCCTTCCTCAGAGACCCTATTCATTCTCCCAGCCTACATCTAGAATGTATATCACTTGGCTTTCCTTCCCTAATTTTCTTATTTCTGTTTGTGGGGTAGCATCTCTTTCCAAGCACCTACACATATTTTGTGCAAATATTAAATTTTACTGATTCTTCACCTTATTAGATTGAACCGTATGAGGTAGCTATTAATGTAGTCAAAAATGGTCAAACATCAGTAATTTCACATGATTCACTTTATAATTACCAGCAAACAAGTTCAAGTGCTTTTAATCTCAAACTACTCCAGTGGCCTCCTGTCTCTGTCTTCCATTTCTATACCTACAACAATTTCTAAAGGCTGTAATTTATTAATCCTTCTGAAATACTCATTCCTGAGAACTTATTTGTCTTAAGTAAATAGACGAAATTTCTTCATTTTTCATTAATCACCTTATAGTTTGCTCCAAACCTACCTTTACAGGCTTGTCATCCTACTGACCTTAATATTCCTCCCTTCCAGTTGAACTGGTGTAAATATCGTCTCTCTCCCATCTTTATTCAGAGAACTCTCCTTTCTTATTTCAGAGATTCCTCTGCCTAGAGACATACTCAAACATTAACCTTACGTATACTTGGGACATTCCCAGTATCATTCACTTCGCTTTCAATTATTTTTACTCACGATGTGTCTTTCTACACACTGTTTAAATGCCTTCAAAGTACAAATGGTGTCTTTTATGTCTCTTTATTTCTTCTCTAAGCAGAGTAGAGAGTCTTATATATAGTAAGGGATCAAAAGATAGTTGCTCTCAGTGATTTTTTAAGTGGTCTGAGTCATCTCCCAGATACCATCACTTAATCTTCTCATCTGAAAATAGTTCTCCGGGCCCAGAGATGGGATGTCTTTTAAAGTAGTTTTTAGACGAAGCTCTTTCCTATCAACGCTACTGCAGTTCATGCTATCACACACTTGTGGGCTGATTTATCTCCTGGGCAGACTCTTAGATTTCATCAGAATAAAAACTGATGAAAGATAGGGACTTTTCACAGGTTTTTAAAATCCTGGACTAGACTTGAATTTCTTTAAATCACTAGCAATGAAATCTTGTAGAGATGTATAGTGATATATCTCAGAATCTACTAAATCCAAACAGCTGAATGACTAAAGTTAAATTGAGAACTTTGATACATGAATGCTGTTTTCATGGGACCTCATAATCTGTTATCTGAATATCCAGACAAGAAAATGCCTCTTTTGTCATCAAGTCATAATTGTCTGGTTCTTCCACTGCCTGCTTGATTTATTTTTAAATACCCTGATCTTTGTCTTCTCCTAGATCTAAATAAAGTAATTCTTACAGGCCCTACTGGTCCCCTAATGTCTTCTACCCATGTTTCGTCCATGCAGCCAGACAATTGCTGAGATCAATCCAAGATGATTTAAAAATAAGCTAGTTTATGTTTTTAGATAACTCCCTAAAAAGGCAACTCTCAATCCTAAAGTTGTATTTCTTGAGAAACTTCTATTGCATTGTCCACTTTACTTTATTGTACAAAGGCAAAAAAGACTAAAAATGGGTGGTTTTGACCTTAAAACAATTCTGCTGTTCAGCAACGAAGGTAAAGATAAGAAATAACTTCTATAAAATAGCATATTCTCTTCTGGTCCTTTGGGCCATTTTCAAAGACTACTTATCAAAAGAAGAGTCAATAGACTTAAACAAAGGTTTATACCATTAAGCTCCAGTGAGGAAAAGGTTCATTTCAGAGGACCACAAAAATATATGAATAGGGAATAAAATAAATTCAATTTAATCTTCAGATGGGACATACTTAGTGAAATTTTCTAAGTATCTGATATGATAGCATTCGAAGTCATTTGGTTTAAATTCATGATTAAAGAAGTAAAGATATCACATTTATTTAAATGTGCTGTATTCATTAATTATTGAACCACATGACTGAGTTGCTATTTTAACTTGGTTAAAGATTAATTCTGGTTGTTCTTAAACTTTCCTTAAATCTTTTTACTTTGTAATTGAGTGGAAAGATTATGCTTAAAGTTAATTTCTAAGTCATATTAGGAAGGAAGGAAAATTGATTGCACCAGGCAGAAAAATTTCCCTTAACTCAAACACATTGATCTAAAAATGAAGGCCAAATGAAACAAAAGATCCTGTTTTGTTTTGTTTTTTCTTTTTTTTTAATTGACCTTTGTTCTTCGTTTGTTTGTCTTGGAATAGGTTATGAAGCTTTCTTACTAAACATTTCATTTCTTGGCTTATATGCATGTAATATTATTAGAAAAACATTTTCCCTCTCTATAGAAATTCATATGTCCGTTAGTTCTTTCTTAAATACTGGTATCTGCAACCTAATTGTAATTGATGTCCTTTTAAATTAAACATCATGATTTATTTCTCCAGAAGAAAAAAATTTGCATTTTTATTTGCGATCTTCCAATTCACACCCCAAAATAATTATTAAATGTCTACTACGTGAGAGTGCTTTAGTAATTCCAATACTACTTTGTAAGAAATGCAAGTCAAATGTATGGATACTTTTATTTTGTTTGTATTAGGTGCAATGGGCAGCCTTTACAATGGCTCCCAACAATCCCTGCCTTTCTGTGTTTGTGTCCTTGTGTAGCCTCCTCCCAAATTGTATCAGAGTTGGTCTGTATGAATGTAGAATATAGTAGAAGTAAGGTACTGTATAATAAAAAATTGTCCTGGCCTCCCTGATCTTGCTCTTTGCATCTCTTCATTTGGCTGGTTCTGATTTGTACCCTTTACAATAAAACATTATACTATTATAAATTTATAAATATAATTATACATTATAATTACTTATATTTATATGAAATATAATTGTAATATTTTACTACAAAATTATAAATATAGTGCTTTGCTAAGTTCTGTGACTCAGTCTAGTGAATTATTGAACTTGAGATGATAAGAGGAAGCTATAAATTTGTAGCCAGTTGATCAGAAGTGCAGGTGACCTGGTGTCTGGGGTTGAGGGCAGCCTTGTAGGAGACTGTGCCTTGGACTTGTGAAATTTAACCAAACTCAGGGAAGCTGGAGTCAGAATTGCACTGCATATCGTATGTCACTTCCAAGAGTACAAGATACGAGATATCGTGGCTTCTGCCTCTCTCTCTGAGATCCCTTGCTCTGGCGAAATGAGTTACCATGTTGTGGACAGTCCTAGTAAGAGTTCCATGGTGAGAAACTGAGACCTCCAGCCTACAGCCATGTGGGTGAGCCTGTTGTGGAATTGGATTCTCCAGACTCAGTGAAGACTTTAGATGACTAGAGTCCTGACTGACACTTTTGTTATAATCTCATTTGAGACCCTGAGCTAGAACTACCCAGCTAAACCATTCCCAGATTCCTGAACCACAGTAACTGGAGATAGTAACTGTTTTGTTGTTTTTAGCCACTAAGTTTGGGATCATTTGTAATGCAGCAATAATTAACTCACTAGGGAGTACAAGGTTATTTGCATTTGGTTTTAAGATTCAGATCTCTTGTTTTCCAGTCCATCCAAAAGAATAACATGTAACTACCCGTTCGTGTCATTGATTGATTTTTCTTTGGAATGGATCTCAGTAAATTTGCATTAGTGCCCCAAAACAAGTAAGACTATCCCTCTTGACTCTAAGATAGGCTAAACAACCCCAAATCTCACTCGCTTATCATAGTAAAAGTGTATTTCTTTTTTTTTCTTTCTTTTTTTTTTTTTTTCGGTACGTGGGCCTCTCACTGTCGTGGCCTCTCTCGTTGCGGAGCACAGGTTCCGGACGCGCAGGCTCAGCGGCCATGGCTCACGGGCCCGGCCGCTCCGCGGCATGTGGGATCTGCCCGGACCGGAGCACGAACCCGTGTCCCCTGCATCGGCAGGCGGACTCTCAACCACTGCGCCACCAGGGAAGCCCCCAAAAGTGTATTTCTTGATCACATTGTAGTTAGATGCGGTCCAAGCAAAAGATCAGCAATGTGAGCTTCTTTCATCTTTTCACGTCCCCACATGGGAAAAAGTGGGGAGAGTCTTATCACCAGGGGTCTTACTACCAGGGCTGGAAATTATGAACCTTACTTCTGCCTACATGCTGTGGCCAAACTCAGTCACACAGCACCAACCTAACTTCAAAGAAAGCTGCAAAATCTGCTTTTTATACCCGGCCAAGAAGAAAAAATAGAATTTGTGACAATCAAGAGTCTCTGCCTTAGAGATCTGCTTTCTTTGGGGTCCACAGACTCCAATCAGTAGCATCAAAAGGTATAAATAACAACATCTTCCACCCCAAGTAGAGGAATCTTCATGATTTCACAGAACATAGATTAATGCAATAACGCTAAACATCTCCATGAGACGGCACTCGTGGTGTATCATGATTTTTAGTTTCTATTTTGGTGAAAATGTTATGCTGTTTATTTACACTGTCACAAAAAAATACGAAATGTCGGTTTCTCTATTTCGTGTACTATTATGTTTTTGTTCTGTCACACTTGAGACAGTTACAAGATCTGTACATTTATATACGACCTGATTGTGTGGACTAGGTTGAAGGATATTAAAACCAAGGATGGGGCTTCCCTGGTGGCGCAGTGGTTGAGAGTCCGCCTGCCGATGCAGGGGACACGGGTTCGTGCCCCGGTCCGGGAAGATCCCATATGCCGCGGAGCGGCTGGGCCCGTGAGCCATGGCCGCTGAGCCTGCGCGTCCGGAGCCTGTGCTCCGCAACGGGAGAGGCCACAACAGTGAGAGGCCCGCGTACCTCAAAAAAAAAAAACAACAACAACAAAAAAAAACAAGGATGAGTAGGGGAAGGGCATTCTCAGATGCACCTAGAGACACACACACTCAGGTCATTTGTTCTGACCTGGGTTGCTTCCAAGATGGACAAGTTAATGCCTAATTTCTCCAGCTCCTCTCATCTGCGGACGTTAACTTGACTGAACTTTTAGGTTTTGCTCAACTAAGCCCCTGAGCCAGTACCCATGATGAAAGTCATTCCAATCGGCTGTTCACCAACATGCAGCAACAGAGTATAGCTAATCATTACAGTTCATCTTGCTGCCCTAAATACATGTACATCATATCCCTCACCTGCCTCCTTCTTCTTCAATCCACACCCCTGCCCCGCTTCGTCCTGCCCCCTGTCATACACACACACACCTTCCGTGTGTGCCCAGTCCATATGCTTGGGCTTATGCTTAATTGTATGTCCATTTCCCACTCTGAAATTAAAGCATTGGACTGAAATGTAACCTACTACAGTTAGGCTCCACTATCCACTTTGGTTCTTGTGAAATTTGAATCTGAAATCTCCATACCCTTTTAAGGTATTTAATTTGGACTAGAATACTAGAGGGAGACCTACATTATACATTTTTCTAGTGTCTCTGGACCTGCTCATTACTAAATTCCTCCCTGTACTGGCAGCCACTGCTGAAGTTTCAGCATGTATGAAGGCTAAGCCTCCATGGTTATGACATTACATTGTTTATTGGTTTTATTCAAAGACCTTACAAAGACGAAGTGAGCTAGAGATAAAGAGAAGCTTAAAAGGACTGAAAATTTATTTATTTTATTTATTTATTTATTATTTTTTTTTTTTTGCGGTACGTGGGCCTCTCACTGTTGTGGCCTCTCCCGTTGCGGAGCACAGGCTCCGGACGCGCAGGCTCAGCGGCCATGGCTCACAGGCCCAGCCGCTCCGCGGCATGTGGGATCCTCCCAGACCGGGGCACAAACCCGTGTCCCCTGCATCGGCAGGCGGACTCTCAACCACTGCGCCACCAGGGAAGCCCTGAAAATTTATTTTTGAAAATTGAGTATTCTAAGTAATTTTGGGTATTTGTAAGATGTTAAAGAAATCACCATAATGTATTTTCACATATATGGATGTGCCACAATAAAACGAAGAATACAGAAATAGATATATCTGTATATGTAAAAATTGATTATGTTAGAAACCAATGAGACAATATATATTAATATAGAACACCTTAAATCATTCTCTTTATATACTCATTCTTTAGTTCCTGAGAACCCAGAAGAAAAAAGTATATATTATCCAAGCTCTATGGGACTCACTCAGAACCTAGAATTTAAATTGAAACTTGAGATTAAAAGTCAGTTTTGTGGCTAATTGGCATATACTCTAAAGAAGAAAGGGATTATCCAAAGGTTCAGACACTCCCTTTCCCAAAAATCTGTCAGCAATGCTACCTTGAACTTTAATGATGATAACAAGATTGAAGTTTTATCATGTTTTATTATCTCCTTGAAAAACAGGTGAGGATGGGGGTAGAGAAGGGGAAAAAATGCACTAACAAGCACATTAATTACTCTCTTTTAAATCTTGATTCATCAGACTTTCCAAACTGGAAACTCTTGATATCTTATCCTGAGCTCTGCTATTTATCAGTGGGTAGATTAGAGAAAGAAAATTAAAAAATAAAATAGCCTCATGTGTTCTGACCTCTTCTGTAAGGGCTCTGGAAAAATGCTTTAAATAAACAGGCATGTAGAATTTTTCTTTCTCTTCTCTCTGGAAGAAGAGAGCAAGGGGCAAATGTTTCCACTGTCCTTTCTTCTAAGCACTCTCTGTTTTATCTGCCAACCACGCTTAGCAAAGAAAGGGGGCTGATTACAAAATCAGTTCCAAACGCTCTTCTTAGGATGAGAGGCTATATGAATCATTGAATTGAAGACCTGGGCAAGACCCCAGCTGCTTACAGGCAGTAACTCTTACAGTCGAGATAAAAAGAAAACTGACACAGAAAAACTTAGACGAAAGCAAATTTAAACTTTTCTTCTCTGGAAGTAATAACTGAGCCAATTTTGTCTTCACGTTAAAGCTGGGTGGGAAGTTTTTCTCCCAAAGAGAACAAATGGAAATATTTTTTTCATTGCAAGTATTAACTCTAGGTTTAAATTCTCACCTTCATAGGCAACTTATCTTTCTGGAAGGCTCTCAGAAAGAGCCTTCATCATTTGCTGGTGATTTTATATAAGAAACATTAAAGGGGATGCACTAACCGCCACCCCCATCCTTGCTCAAGGGGGCAGGGACTACAGGATGCGATGTTTTCATTCACAAAAATTCAGAGAACTAACTGTGTGTCCCACATATTTTAGGTTCTAGGGACAGAAAGATGAACAAGAGGGTCAAGAGAAACGGTTCTTCCCTTATTATCTGTAGGACTTTCAGGTCATCTCTCTCTATTTAAAAGTTTAGTTCCCACGCTGTGAGCCTTAAGAGGTACTTTCCCTACTCTGAAGATGTCTTTATTCTTCCAAAGAAATCCAGAATATACATTTTCCCACAGGGCACTGAGACAGAATCAACACTGTCGACAACAGGGGTGTTCCAGCCCTAAATGTGTGTGGAAGGTCGGGCTAGGAGTCAGGAGGAGGTGGGTGGGCATCCGTTTAGCTTTGGAAAAAATGCAAAACCTTTCCAATCACCAAAATAAAATATATTTCTGAGACACTATTGCCCTCCTGCCCAGATGAGTGCATGGTCTAAAGACGGGATAGAGGAGTAGGCCCGAATTCATCTCTTCTTCTCACACTTACCCCACACCCTTGGGTGTGACTGCCTTTCTAACACGTATTATTTCCCCTTATGTACCACACGTGCATATACTTGTTTGTTCTCATCTTATATTCCTTCTCTCTCTGAAAGAAATGCTGACATTCCTTACAACCCTGTAACACCCAGAAGACATAAATAGGAATAGGTTCTATTTTGGTACTATTCTGTTAAGGATGCTGTTTAGCTTCCCCCAAATATTAGAGTGTGATGGAATTATATTGGCCTTTCTCATTAACAATACCAATAAGGTTTTATTTTGTTTGTTAGTTTTATTAATTTGAGACATTAGAAAGTCAATAAAAGAATTTGTAGATAAAACTAAACCTAGTTTTTTAAATCAATACATATTTATTGAGCACCTATTATGTGCCAGCCACTTTCCTGGCACAAAGACAGACAAAAAATCTTCTCTCAGGGAGTTTAAATCTATGAATTGTATGAAATGTATTCAGTGCACACACACACACACACACACACACTAACATAACAGGTAGTGTGTGTCTTATGTAAACTAAATAGTATCTTAGAGAAGTCTTTAGCAAGAAAGTGGGAAAGACAAGTGATGATTAGCTAGTTTACATTCCATGTCAGATGCTATACTCATTACTTATTTAATTCTCCAAATCACCTAAGAGATCAATATTATGAGGAAATTGGGAATTTAAGAGAATACACTGTTCAGTGGTAGAATAGCAAAATTCTTTTATATCCACAGCTCCCTAATGCCTTCTATAAAAGAACATTGCTTGAAACGATCAAATTAGCCTTTGACATGTTAACTCTGGAAAAAAAACAGGAACATCATAGGAAAACTAAATGAATGTTGCTCAGTAAACGGAAGGGCCTTCCCTATCCTGCCACTCTCTGCTGTCTGTTCCTCTTTTCCTGTCAATGAAAATAGTACTGCCCTGTCCCCCAAAACCAAGCAAGAAACAGAATGATTGCTCACTTTTCTCAGTTCTTTAAATCGCACTATAATTCAGCTGCCCTATTACTCTCAAATCTTTTCACACAAATGCCTTTTCCTGAAATCTTTCTCTCATTTTTACCCTTACTTGACTCACCTGCAATTTTCCCCTAAAATATTGAAATCTCCTCACTGCATCCTTCTAGATCTTGCACAACACCCTCTAGCCACCAGTGTCAGAGTGGCTGCTCTATGTAGAGACTCCACTCCTTCTACAACGTTAGATACCAAATCAGCAGCAAATACAGCCCTATCTTTATTAATCAGATTAAAAATACATCGTGCAAAAAATGTTTCTTCTTCGTGCTTGGATTATGGAATCTGTCGTTAAATCTCTACGTCATTGCATTTCCACAGTATAACTGGGAAAATTTTTAGTAAATTCGTAAACATCATATGACTGGGGGTATCTTGAGTTTTTCTTTCATAATACTGATAAAACTTGCAATTTGCTTGTTTACCATTTGTCTTGTGCTAAGTTGTAAGGGCTCCTTACATTTGTTTAGCTTCCTTTGGTTTGGTTTGGTTTTAATTCAACAGTATAAGCTCAGAGCCTCACACACCTGAGTGAATGAATAACACAAAGTCAAGACTGGTGCCTGGAACCAAGGAGTGGCTTTGCAACCCAGCTAACTGGCTGCAAACTCACAGTTAATCAGTACAATTACTGCATTGTACACACTGTGCGTCCGGCGGTCTGCGTTTTGTCTGCCTCTAGAAACATGTATCTGCTTTTCAAGCTGTCATCACTGCTTTTCGTCAGCCTAACTAAGGTAGAAAGAGACATGCAGGGGTGGAGAGAAAATAACTGTGCTCTACATGTTCAAACTTGATGGTGTGTCGTTTTGTTGTTTGCATAATAAAAATATGCCTAAGACTGAATTATGTCAAATATGTACGAATGGTATTTTGCCTGCAGTAGTACCAGAAATCCTAGAGCCTTCAAACCTCTGCAAATCAAAGACAGACACACAGTGCCAGCTACCAGGTGATGTAAAGAAAAGGTTTTCCCATTTTGTGGGAAAGGCGACGGATCTCAAGTTAAGTAATTTGCCCACAGTCGTGAAGTAAATCAATGAAAACACCAAGGTTAACACAAGGTGGGCAACAAAAGGTAACACATTCCCTGTTAAAAAAGCTCATGTTGGGGCTTCCCTGGTGGCGCAGTGGTTGAGAGTCCGCCTGCCAATGCAGGGGATGTGGGTTCGTGCCCCGGTCTGGGAAGATCCCACGTGCCGTGGAGCGGCTGGGCCCGTGAGCCATGGCCGGTGAGCCTGCGCATCTGGAGCCTGTGCTCCGAAAATAAAAGCTCATGTTATTTCCACACAATATTTTTCTATTTTTCATTTCTACTTGAATGTCTGCATCAGTCACACTGAAGCTGAGTGACGGGGCAAACAGACATTGTGTGGAGTACACTTATAAAGAATCAAAGGTTATTTAGTAGGAATGTTCTGGTATCAGTCAACCTTAGTTTAAAATTCAGAAGCTTCTGGGAAGGAAAGGAAGGAGAGAGAATCAGAGGAAACCAACACACTGTGGGATGAATTTTATGATTCAACAGAGGGGTTAAATCTGAAAAGATTCTATGACTGGCCCCCCTATCATACCTCTCTATTTCCAGGCTCTATTCCATTTTAATGCCTATGTTGAAATTTTAGTCTTTAGCCTTCTGTCTGCTTCTTCTGTTGGTTTCCATAGAGCAGATGTTTTAAATCTAATATCCATGAACCCCTGGACTCCACGGATGAATTGGAGGCCCGGGAAGTTCCTGTTCATGAACTCCTTGAAACTGCAGGCAAACCTTTGTGTAAATGTGCAGATGTGCCTCTCACAGGCAAGGGATCAATAACCTCGATAAAATTGCCATGAGAGCTAATACTATGCAAAAATGAGTCGATTACTGCCATGAAAAATAAATAACAAGATCCACACAGCAAGTCCTATTCAGAAATCAAAAAATTGTTTTGTTTAGAAATACAAGGAAAGTATTAGCTGAAAAAAGTGTTGATAAGAAACATAGAACCCAATCCAAAAATGGGCAGAAGACTTAAATAGGCATTTCTCCAAAGAAGATATACAGACTGCCAACAAACACATGAAAGAATGCTCAACATCATTAATCATTAGAGAAATGCAAATCAAAACTACAATGAGATATCATCTCACACCAGTCAGAATGGCCATCATCAAGAAATCTAGAAACAATAAATGCTGGAGAGGGTGTGGAGAAAAGGGAACACTCTTGCACTGCTGGTGGGAATGTGAATTGGTACAGCCACTATGGAGAACGGTATGGAGGTTCCTTAAAAAACTACAAATAGAACTACCATATGACCCAGCAATCCCACTACTGGGCATATACCCTGAGAAAACCATAATTCAAAAAGAGACATGTACCAAAATGTTCATTGCAGCTCTATTCACAATAGCCCGGAGCTGGAAACAACCTAAGTGTCCATCATCGGATGAATGGATAAAGAAGATGTGGCACATATATACAATGGAATATTACTCAGCCATAAAAAGAAACGAAACTGAGCTATTTGTAATGAGCTGGATAGACCTAGAGTCTGTCATACAGAGTGAAGTTAGTCAGAAAGAGAAAGACAAATACCGTATGCTAACACATATATACGGAATTTAAAAAAAAAAATGTCATGAAGAACCTAGGGGCAAAACGGGAATAAAGACACAGACCTACTTGAGAATGGACTTGAGGATATGGGGAGGGGGAAGGGTAAGCTGTGACAAAGCGAAAGAGAGGCATGGACGTGTATACACTACCAAACGTAAGGTAGATAGATAGTGGGAAGCAGCCGCATAGCACAGGGAGATCAGCTCGGTGCTTTGTGACCGCCTGGAGGGGTGGGATGGGGAGGGTGGGAGGGAGGGAGATGCATGAGGGAAGGGATGTGGGAACAGATGTATATGTATGACTGATTCACTTTGTTATAAAGCAGAAACTAATTAAAAAAATAAATTAAAAAAATAAAAAAAAGAAACATAGAACTCTTAATTGTGCTACTGCTATGCTAGCTGATGAGGGTAAAGCAGAAGTACAGTAACAGTAACTTCTTCCCCCTACAAAGGGTCACCTTCCTAAACCTGCAGGAATCCTTCACTCAGCCCTGGCTTGTTATGACTCAGAGTGAGTCCCCTCTCAACAGTGATGGATGTTCTGATGCCCGCTGACCACTGATGTCTGTTCCTTCCCTTTTATCTCCAGATCTTTGGTTTTACTGAAGTTAAAGCTTCACTTCCAATCATTTCTAGAGTGCTTTTCTCTCAAAATATATTTATTTGTTTGTTTGTTTCTCTTTCTCCTGTAGTGCATCAAACAGTACATGATGTGACTTTCTGTGTGCTGTGACATCACAGATGTAGTCAAGTTTCTAGTATACATCTCACCTTCCATCCTGAATGGCAATAGTTAGTATTCAATGACGGGTTTAATATCTTAAGAGATGCCCAATTTTAGAAAAGATATTCATCTACAATCTACCTAAAATGTAACATTTTCAGATTGCTACATCCTTGTGCTAAAAATGGATGACTCTAGTCTAACAACTGACTTCTTGGGCTGATCATGGAAAGAGATTTTACAGTTAAGCAATCAAAAGGAAGTCCTGTTCTCAACTTTTTATGGTAATTCAACTTTACACTGTAACCAAGATATAGGAAACAGAAAAGCAAAGGGTTCAGTCCTCCTTGTTTTTCTAAATACTTAACTCACAAATGTACCGAAGACTGAAGCAATTTAGCAAAGATGTTTTTTTAATGTAAATATAAAAATAAAAGCACAGGATGTGTCCAGGCTAAGTTAAAAATATTCTGATGAAAGGGTGTCCTTAGTAATTCTAAAAGTTTTTCTGTCTCTACCTAGCACAAAACAAGTGTTTCCCAACAACTGAATTAAGAAATGTCTCTTCGTTCAATGGGACTATTTAAAGACAGTTAACTTTTATCCTTGATTGGTAAGACTTTTTAGCTGTAATTAATGGAAAGTCAACTCAAAATAGCCCAAGAAAAAAATGGGAGAGGGGGATTTATTGCCTTACATAATACACAAATATTCCTATTTCTCCTTCAGTTCTGAGTTCTAAGTATCACCTCCTCTGGAAAGTTTTCCTGAACCCCTGCAAATCCCAACTAGGTGATACCATCGGATGCTTTATAGATCCCATCTTGGGGTGAGTTTCATTTGAGACTTTTTTTTTCAATTCTATATTCCTAGGAAAAGACTAATAGTTTTATAGCCATGGTAATAAGTAGCCACCAGAACTTTAAAATCGGTTTCTTCCGTGACAACTTGCCTCAGGAAACATACTTTTGTAAGCCAGCCAATCAGTAGCAACTCCTTATCAATCAGGAATCAGCCAATCAGAAATAGACTCAGACTCAGTCCTCTAAACGCTCCTTTAAATGCCAAACAATCCACAGCAGTCTCATCAAAACATATTTCTACAGATGATGTTCAATTCATTTACATGCTTGAAATTTTGCCAAACTCTGAACTGCATTCTTTTTCTAAACCTTGTGTGAGATCAACAGCCTCCTCTGCTCAGAGAGACTGTGCCTGGCCAATGTAGTTTCCCCTTACTACATTAAACAATCCACTCATCTTTGTGTTTTTTTTTTTTTATATTGAGTAGTCATCTCATAATTCTTTGACAATCTATATTGCACTAGTCTGTTTTCTGATCAGTATCCACCACTGGACACTCTCATTAGGGCAAAGGCTGAATCTGTGTTTGTTGCAGTTGTACTTCCCTTGTCTGGCAAGGAAATATACACATGGCATTTGTTGATTAAATATGGGGATGTGTGTGAGGATGGATGGGTAGGTGGGTCAATGGATAGATGGATGAATGGATGCATCGGTAGATGGATGGTGATAGAGAGGCAAAATCATATTGTTACCTGGAAGGTTCTGGGAGATGGCCCTCTGGGCAAAAAACATCAGAGTCTCAGAGGGGACTCCAATAGTAAAGGTAATGAAAAGATCCTTCATAAAGAGATTGTGATTTTATGTGAGATACTGGCAGAAATTCTCAAAATAGGTAGGGGTAAATTTTAATGGGGTCCTTTTCTGGTTTTCTAGAGCAGGAGAAGGGGGTCCATGAGAGAGAAAATGATTCAGAGACAATAGTGTCTCAATGAATATATAATCTAACATTTATTCATCACCAGGTGGAATCAGAAGAAACTCAGATTACTAAATTACTCACCAAGCCACTTAGAGAGTTGAAAGTTTAGAACCCATACCTTAGCATTTGATTTTATCCAAATCACATTACCTTCGGTTGGGTTCTGTGGGGATGGAGCCTAAGATCGAGATTCTTGTTCAAGTGATTTTTGGAGGAAGAACTGTTGTGCAATTGGGAGCGACAGAAGCAGGACCATGCAGGGGAAACATCCAAGCAAGAATGTAACCTCAACTACAACCTGGCTTTGGTGTGATTCCTCAGGAAAGCTCTGAAGTATGAATTAGTCCACAGAGGTGGTCGCACTTGAGGCAACGGGGCTAGCCTTGTGAGCCACTGGCCTTGGTCTGATGCTGTCTGGGTAGAATAGAGCCTTAGTTTGTCCAGTGAAGTGGTTCCTGTTTGGCCAAGGGCAGTTCTCAGAGCAGGGAGAGGGCATGAGGAGTTATCAGCGGACCCCAAAGCAGCTGGCAGACAGATGCACCTTGGGGATCTGGGCAAAGTACCAACAGCATCCTGTACACAAGGCTAAAACAGGACTTCTCAATGGTGGTAGTATTGCCAATTGGGGCCAGAAAATTCTTTGTTGTACAAGGGATATCTTGTGCACTGTAGGATGCTTAGCAATATCTCCAGCCTGTACCCACTAGATACCAATAGCACTGCACCACTTTTTTCCCCAATTGTGAAAACCAAAAATGTCTCCCAACGTTGCCATACGTCCCCTGGGGGCAAAAATCACCCTGGTTGAGAATGCCTGTGTTAGCACAAGAAGTGAACGTGAAGGTTATTTAAGTAATTTTATCTTTTTTTGTTTTTTTAACCAGGGCCTGGGACTTTATTTATTTATTTTTAACATTTTTATTGGAGTACAATTGCTTTACAATGGTGTGTTAGTTTCTGCTTTATAACAAAGTGAATCAGCTATACATATACATATATCCCCATATCTCTTCCCTCTTGTGTCTCCCTCCCTCCCATCCTCCCTATCCCAGCCCTCTAGCTGGTCACAAAGCACCGAGCTGACCTACCTGTGCTATGCAGCTGCTTCCCACTAGCTATCTATTTTACATTTGGTAGTGTATATATGTCCATGCCACTTTGTTCCAGCTTACCCTTCCCCCTCCCCGTATCCTCAAGTCCATTCTCTAGTAGGTCTGTGTCTTTATTCCCGTCTTGCTCCTAGGTTCTTCATGACATTTTTTTTTTTAGATTCCATATATAAGGGTTAGTATATGGTATTTGTTTTTCTGACTTACTTCACTCTGTATGATAGACTCTAGGTCCATCCACCTCACTGCAAATAACTCAATTTCGTTTCTTTTTATGGCTGAGTAATATTCCATTGTATATATGTGCCACATCTTCTTTAACCATTCATCTGTCGATGGAGACTTAGTTTGCTTCCACGTCCTGGCTATTGTAAATAGAGCTGCAGTGAACATTGTGGTACATGACTCATTTTGAATTATGGTTTTCTCAGGATATATGCCCAGTAGTAGGATTGTTGGGTCATATGGTACTTCTATTTTTAGTTTTATAAGGAACCTCCATACTGTTCTCCATAGTGGCTGTATCAACTTACATTCCCACCAACAGTGCAAGAGCGTCCCCTTTTCTCCACACCCTCTCCAACATTTATTGTTTGTAGATTTTTTGATGATGGCCATTCTGACTGGTGTGAGGTGATACCTCATTGTAGTTTTGATTTTCAGTTCTCTGATTAATGATGTTGAGCATTCTTTCATGTGTTTGTTGGCAATCTGTATATCTTCTTTGGAGAAATGTCTATTTAGGTCTTCTGCCCATTTTTGGATTGGGTTGTTTGTTTCTTTGATATTGAGCTGCACGAGCTGCTTGTAAATTTGGGAGATTAATCCTTTGTCAGTAGTAGCTTTATCTTTTGTGGCACAACGCAGAAGAGGCTGTGACACAGAAGAATCACTAATCAGATATTTTGAACAATATTCCAAATTGTGAGGTAAGGAAAAGGGACTCTGAAAGAATTCACAATTGACTCTCCAGCAAAAATTATCTCAACAGTTTTGCTCTTTCCATGTACAGAAGTATGCACCTATTAATTGTTTTGAATGCATAGATAAATGCTTCTAACACAATGTAACACATTGCTCCCTAAGTAATGTGTTTTCTCAAGTCATGAGGCACCTGTCACCATGGGGTTTTCTGACAATGACAATTATCATACTCTCTCATTCTTAGAACCGGGCAAGTAAAACAAAATCCATTGTCAAAAATACGGCTCAGAGCAGGTGATCAAGCCAGACAGGATATGAGGAGGGTTAAGCAGAAACTTAGGGTACAGCAAATGAAGCTTAAAGCAAAACATCAGTACATGAGAAATGGAAAGAAGGCACCAGTTGTATAGACTCAAGTGGAAACTGAGAATGTAATCTAATGTATTTCTGCAATTGGTGGCTCAGCAGGACAGGTGTCAATAGTTCCAGCAGCAAGTACCTGAATCAGTCATGGAGGCATCAAATTCAGTGATGAGATGCCTCCCAGCTTGTCTATTTGATGGACGTGTACAAATCCCTTCCTGAAGACTCAGTTGAGTTTTCGTCTTCGCTGTGAAAACTTCCCACCCTGCTCTCCCCACAAACAGAGGTGAGGTTTCCCTCTACTCTTTTTCTATTCTATCCAGGGCATAGATCTATTAAAATATATACCCATTGTTTCATCACTGTTGGACTATTTGTCATTCCAACTTAAAAAAATTTTTTATTTTATATTGGACTATAGTTGATTTACAATGTTGTGTTAGTTTCAGGTGTACAGCAGAGTGATTCAGTTATACATATACATACATCTATTCTTTTTCAAATTATTTTCCCATTTAGGTTATTATAGAATATTGAGCAGAGTTCCCTGTGCTACACAGTAGGTCCTTGTTGGTTATCTGAGTTTGGGATTGACCTATACCTTCTCTCCAATTAAATGGTGAGCTTTCTAGAACAGGGTTTTGTTTTTATCTTCATGACTTAAACATCTAGAACATTTAAGCAATATTCATTCAACAGGCCTTCACTGAGTACTTGCTATGAACCAGCCACAGTCTGCCTCAACCCTATTCTGTCCTACAGATTCCCTATAATAAGGGAAGAACACCTCAACACCAAAAAAAGGAAGTATTATTTCTCATTGTCTTGAGAATGACATCACCCTGTTACCCTAAGAGTCTCTGTGCTTCTGTGATGGGCTTTGATTGCCATTCTCCATCCCAGGGAGAGCTGCACTGTGATGGATTCAGTGTCTCATGAAGTCCATGTGCGCTGGGCACTCCCTGTAATTTAACCTGTCCTATGAAGAGATAAACTGAGAACTCAGAACATTTGCCGCAGATGATTAGCATTATAATATGTGTAATATACGACTGTTGATGATGAATGCCCCTAGCAAAGTGGAATATTTGATATACCTCTCCGATTGCCTGATTTTTATTGCTACTTTTAAAGAACTCATATAAATCAGAGCCACCTCTTCTCATAAAATTGTTGAGATTTTTCTAATATTATTAAAATCTAATACGTCATTTCAATGATATTGGGAAAGAAATAAATTATATTGGAGAAGTCAAGTGGATTCTGATGTTCCAATAGTTGTTTTCCTTTATTCACATCACCAGCACTAGGGACATGCAACATATTCCAAAAAGAAGAAACCATTTTTAGAAGCTACTTTCATTTGGAGACATTAATGGGTTCTTTTAATAGCCTGATTTTCCCCTATCTAAGATTATCCAGAACACTTGTGAAATATTTTGATATTTATAGTTGTAATACACCAGTAATTTCAATCACTTAAACTCCCAGATGACATCATAGTAGTACTATCTCAAAATTAGGAATGTTTTACAAACTTTTTTTTTTTTTTTGCGGTACGCGGGGCCTCTCATTGTTGTGGCCTCTCCCGTTGCAGAGCACAGGCTCCGGACGCGCAGGCTCAGCGGCCATGGCTCACGGGCCCAGCCACTCCGCGGCACGTGGGATCCTCCCGGGCCGGGGCACGAACCCGCGTCCCCTGCATCGGCAGGCGGACTCTCAACCACTGTGCCACCAGGGAAGCCCTACAGACATTTTCTATTTCTATTATATATGTTTTTATCATATACATGTATGTATTTCTATTATTCCTTTAACAGCTGTTCCACAGTCGGGGCTAGCATAGCAAAATCAACACCTAAGGTGTTATTTTTAAGCACACACAGTAGCCTATCTGGAAACAACAGTATTATGAGTATTGTGAGTTACATTCTCTGGGGAACAAAGGCAATAAACAGAGTCAGAATTTCATCATGGCCTAACGTAAAAAAGATAATCTTCTGCTGTATCATATACCCATATCAACATGCCTATAAAAGCAACATGTTTCTAGATAAAACACAGAACCCAAAGATAAACATATATATTTTTCTGAGTTAAGACTCATCTAGCTTAGCTGCATATTTTTACAAAAACCATCCTCGCAACCTGGAAGGCTGTACTTAGGTACACAGTCAGACAGATATCAACATGCAGGGATCTTGAGGCATTAGGAAGAAAAAGTATGAAAATGCCAAAAAATATTATTTTGGCTACATAATTAAAAGAAGAAGATAGCTTCTAGAATTTAAGTGGCAAGTTACACATTTTAAAATATTGTAATTATATTATTTCAAAGTCTAAAATAATAGTGCAAGGAGCTGGAAGAAAAATGCTCACTGGAGTTTGAGACATTACAACTCTCCATAAGCAGAGCCCATTATGACTATCTTTGAGCGTAACAGTTTTACACCAGGAATAGATCAAAGTAATGTAACAGCCTTGTGTATATAATTACAACCTTCCATCCTTTGAAGACAGTATAGTAGATGTGGGTGTGTACATGTACATGGATGTAAAAAGGCATGCTCTTTTGGAAAAAAAATGGGGCCAAAATTCTCTTGCTTAGGTTGTGTTGAGTTCCAGTTCTTTGGGTCCATTTTCTCCCCACATGTTAGAGGTCTAACACTTCCATTCCTGCTCCTTGTGAAGTCAGTTCTCCACTCTTCCAGTTAGAAACCGTAAAGCTGTCTTTAATTCTTCCCTCTTCTTCACTCTCTATACTTCTATCCATTCTTAGCATAGTCCTTTGCATGCAGTAAGCATTCGACAATTATGTCTTCAAATTACTTGCTATGGACATATTTTTACTTCCAAGTGTTCTAGCCTTTCCTTTTGCTCCTTATTTCTGCAGCGACCCTACTCATTCCACCCTAGGCATTCCACTGTAGTCCTAGGCACTCTATTCTTATTTACCATACAGGGGACTAGCTGCCAGATTAATCTTCCTAAAGTATTCCTCTATTGATCACCTTGAAAATCTCCAATAACCACTGCTACTTTAGTTTTCAAATCCTAATGCTATTTCCTTTTTTAAAGTGACTTTCTAACCTGAATGACCACAGAGTACTCATCAATACTTTCATTTTATACCACTAAAAAACCTATTTTCACCATCATTATCCACTACTAAGGTGCAGGGTTTTGGGGGGTTTTGGAGGGTTTTTATGGGGGGGGGGGCGGTTTTGGCTGCGCAGCATGTCTTGTGGGATCTTAGTTCTCCGACCAGGGATTGAACCCAGGCTGTGAGAGCACAGAGTCCTAACCACTGGACGGCCAGGGAATTTCCTAAGGTGCAGTTTTAACCACACCCTTTGATGTCCTCCCTGATTTAGACTCTCCTCTCTTTATTCAGTTATTCAAATGCATCCTTCAATTTCCAACCCACACCTACATCCTTCATTAAACATTCCTAGTTTCTACTTCAAGTACTCCATTTTTTTCTGAACAATTGCAGTCTTTAGTCTACCTTGCAACGTTCATTATTTAATTATATATTATTCTTAATTCCCTTCTAATTTTCCCTTAATTTCCTTCTGATTATTCTGGTCTGGTCTATCCAATTTGGTGGTTCAATTTTTAAAGGTAGGACAGGTTTTAACCACCATCTCTGAGCTCAAAAATCATGAATAACAGGCATAGAACATATAGCTACTTATTTTATCAATGCTATATACTGATTTTGATGCACTAAGTCAGAAAACATCAGACAAAATAATTGAAAGGAAAGTAAAAACTACTTTTTCTTTCCAAGAAACCAGTGTCAATGATAAGCATCATATGTAAGCTATGGAAAACAGCAGGTGCATTAAGTTCAAATTCATCAATATGAATTTGAAAGCTCTTTAAGAAAATTCAGGAATTGCTTCAGGAGACTTTACTTTTCTTGTTCTTCCCGTCACCAATTATTCTAGTAAGCTTTCTTAAGATGTAAATCAAGGAAGGTGAGAAACCTGTATATTCCTATTAGTGGAAAATAATATGATTACATTTACAAGAAGACAAGCTAACAATTAGGAAAATTTGTTTCAATTAAGTTAGCTTTTTAAATGTATTCGATTTAGTATCAGGTTAAAATATCTCCATTTATTTAAAGTGAGATGGACACATTTTGTTTTCTGTAACTGACAATTTCATTATTGAGAAATGACCTCCTTCCTTTATCCACCCAAATCCCAACTGCTTAACCTTAGACATAGTAAGCACTCAAAAATTATCTCTTCAAATGATTTGCAATGAACACATTCTTACTCCCAAGTGTCTTTTCTCCTTATTCCTACAGCCACCCTAGTCATCCAGCCCTAGGACCCTTATTTAAAATATTATAAATAATAATAAGCACTTGTTAAGTAAACGTATTGATCTACAGTGATTTTCTGGTGTTGTTTTGTTTGCTTAGGACAAGGTAATAGGTACAGACAGAGCCATAGTCTGTGACTCAACAGCAACAGCTCATATATAAAATGGCAACATTTGCCAACCCTATTGTGTAATGTGACTCCTCAAGTGACTTCCCTGTTAATTTGCTAAATTTTCAATTTGCTAAATTTTAATTTATCTACCTATTTTCTTTTAGACAGTTTTTCTTTGTAACTTTTTTAAAGTCCATAATATTACCATCTTTGTTTGTATAGAACTCATTAGTTCCTAGGATAAATTCTTAAAATGGCAATAACTGTTTCAAAGGAATAAAACTATCATCTCCTCACTGGGGGCTAACTAATATACTACCCATAAACTAATTCCTTTCTGAAAGTGTGGTAACCGTGTATACATTTTCTATAACTTAGCATTCCTATTTTTTCCTTTTCCGTTTTAATGTCTGTTGCTGTTGGGTTAGGGTTAGGGCTTTGTTTCTCTGAGAATTTAAGAGGTTAAAATGGAGCTCGGGAACTTTTCAGCTAATTTATTTCTGCTGTTTCAAATTATGTTTAGCAGGGTAATGTAGCTTATTTTACTTTGAAATATCCTTGAACCACAAATAATGGAGGCACTGTGTTGGCAGACAAGATTGTCTGGAATAGAAGAACCCAGTCACCGGATCTATATTACCTGGGTTCAAAGCCCAGCTCAGCCACTTATCAGTCCTGCAATCCCAAGAAAGCTATTGTGCTTAGGTCTTGGTGCTACCTTTTAAAACAGACACTGCTAAACAGAGCAAACACAATGGCAAGGGGTCTGGAAAACGTGTCGCAGAAAACAGTGGAGCAAATCAGCAATATTTAGTCTGGAGAAAAGATAACATGGTGGGGACACGATTGCTGACCTCAAATACCTGGAGAGCTGTCATGTGGAAGAAGGAGTAGATAGAATCCATTTCATGCCAGAAAAGAGAATAAATGGAAACGACAAGGAGGCAGTGTTCAGCTTTATGGAAAGGTGGACTTTCTAATAATTACAGCTTTTCAGTGATAAACCCAACTGCCACCTGGAGCAGCAAGCTTTCTGTCATTGGAGGATTTGTAGCTGCAGCCAAATGACCATCCTAGATGGTGAAAGTTAAATGATGAAGTCTGGACAGGAAGGAAGGAGATGGGGAATGGAATTTGGGGGACCTGGCAAAAGATAACAGGGCTGGGCCAGGAGGGAGCAAATCAGGAACACTGCTTGAGATGCTAGGAGGTCACTGGCAGAAGCAAGGCTGGCATCTTTCTTGGTCGGGGCTAGAAAATTGTTGGAAAATGGGGTCTAGAGATTGATTCATAAACAAAAAACGAAAGAGAATATTTTTTGAAATATGTTAGTGACCTACCAATGAAATCAGTCTCGAGGACTAAGTCACCTTAAAAATAATTTCTGAAAATAAATCTGTAATTGTTTCCCTCTTATAACCTTATAATTCTGCTTTGAAGCTATCAAAATAAACGTGTTTTTTCCCCCTCTAGGAATGTGTGCACTGTTCATTTCATATTAAAGTTAGATTTTTTAATTTAATTTTTTATTTAAATTTATTTTTTTAATTTAACTTTTTACTTTTTTACTTAAATTTATCCCTTAGATTCCTCTGTCTCACAGAACTTAATTCGTGTGAGTAGATGGGAGAAAGCACTCTATTTCAAAGGGGCTTTTGTAAAACTTCACATGGTATATTTTTTAAGACACAGTGAGAACTTCATTGGAAGCCTACTAATAGGAGTTGAAAATAGAATTGCTGTAAGAAACCTACAGAAGTCATCCCATAAGATTTTGTTTTTAATTTAAATCCCAGTAAGGGAAGAGTTTTTCCCTTATTTGTTCTTTGTTTAATTCTGGGTTCAGCTGAATGGTGGCCTCTTGTTTCAACTGTGCTTAAATTCCACTTCGTTCTGAGTTTTGTTTGAAAACGTATGGGTGGAAAATCCACAGCTATTCATGCCCTAGGATCATTGGCTTTAAAAAAAGATCTTAACATGACGCAGCCAATTATTGGGGAAAACTGTTTTTAAGGGCGTCGAGTCAAGTCTTTTACACTGAACCTCAGGCCACACTGAGTTCTGATTGCTGGCTCAGCTCAGGCCCCTGCAAATCACGGTGACCTGGCCTCTCCTCTCTTCTCCCTCCTCCATCAGTTACTTTTCTCAACAAGAAGGATTTTCACAACTGTGTGGATTGAATACGTTTCCAAGTATGTAATCCAGTTATCCCCATTAGGAAAGCCCGTCAAAAGATAACGCTGTCATGGACCACTTTCCCCTCTCTGCGGTGCTCAGTAAGCCTTTCACTGAAGAAGAAAAACATACACGGGTTTTGCCAAATGTGCTTAAAAATTTTTTTAATGGCATACTTCAGAATGTAAAAGAAAGAACAAACTAGCAGTAGTCAGATGACTTGAATTGTAATTCATGGAATTTATTTTTCATTTCATCAAATTTATTCAATTCTAATGTCATTAATTGTGTGAACTTGAAAAAAAAAAAAAACCTCACTGAACCCAGCTATGTCTCAATTTTCTCAGTTACAAAATGGTACTATTGATACTTAACCTGCTACAATGTGCGGTGGTTGCTTCGCTCCCTGGAATTGGAGCTCCTTTCTTCTAAGTGAGAAATTCCCACAGTGTGAATCTTAGTGGTAACTAGAGCTACTCGACACCAGAGGCCAAAAAGCGCAGACACACGCTTTCCCCTTGCGCTTGGCAGCTAGAATGTGGGCCCGAGACTTAAGCTGGAAAACTCCATGCCTGCCTGGATGTTTGAATTTAAAGTGACAGAGAGAGAGAATTCATTTGGTCCGTGGCTGCCATGACCTCAAGTCCAAGAGCGGCAGAGGTGATGTTTACAGAGCTGCTGCCTAACACCCAGTGTTGGCCGTAGTGGGGGAGTCGCCTGCAGGGTCCACTGTCCAGCGGTGGCTGCAGTGCCATCCCCACAAGACCCTTGCCAAGCAGGACTTTGCTTCTGGTTGCCTAGGCTTTTCGGTTCACGTTCACTTTTCTGAGCCTTCTGCTATTGCCTTCCCAGGAATTATGAGAGCAATCCAATATCTTTTCATTTCTTTTTTGCTTACTTCTCTTTTGCTTGCTACTAAGAAAACTGAATGATATACCTGGCTACCTCCCAAAGGTGTTGTGAAATCTGGCTGAGTGGTTTCAAGTGAGATTGCTTGGAAAAGAATAAAATGTGATGTAAGTTCATGTAATAGGTATTTATTAATGTCTTTATGGAGGTAAAGGATGAGCAAGCACACATCAGGCTGTGGGCTCACGATGCTTTCAGAAATAGTGATGGGCACAAGAACACAATGACCATACCACAACTTACAGTAAAAGTGGCTTCAGGTGAGAAACACAAGCAAAGGCCTATGATGCAGGGGGAAGAGGATGGAGAAAGAGTCGAAGTTGCGGAGCATGTACTAAGTTGAGTAGATGGGCAAAGATTCCATGGGAGAGTGAATATTTGACATCAGCCTTAAAGGTTGCATTGGAGCTTCAAAAAGGATACAGACACTGGCTTTGCAGTTGGAGCTAGCACTCTTTTTCCTCTCCAGCTCTACACCCAGATCTCAACCTCCTTGGCTCAGTTTCCTCACCTACGACAGGAGGAAGTTATGGTATTATAAATGGTCTATAAGGTTCTTGTAGTTCTTAAATTTCTGATAGACTCCCATGGGCAGAGAAGGAGAACATTGCAGGTAGAAGGAGTATGGTGGGCTAAAAATTGAAGGTTAAAAAGGTGAGATGAGCAAAGATCTAGAAGGAAGACGGCAAGTTCAATCCCCAGACAATGTATAGTTTAGCATAAAATATAAAGATGAAGACAATGTGCTTTACTTGACAGGCAATGGGAAGCCAGAAGAGATTATAGCAAAATGCTACGATCAAAGACGAACTTCTGTTTTTTTCTGGAGCGATGCATAGAATGGCAGATGCAACAGTAAGGAGACTGGGATTTGAAGAAAGTTAAAAGAAAAATAATGTTGAACTGAACTAGGATGATGACAGACAGGATTGGGAAGAGAGGACGGTTGTGAATGACATTGTGGAGATAGATTCTCTTCAGCTTAATGTCTCCAGAGAATGAGGGAAGTCATGGTCAAGATAACTTGCAGGGCGAACGTCACCCGATAGAAGGTTTATAAATCTGTTTGGTAAGAAAGTTGAAATAGTAGATTCAGAAGATTCAAAAGATTCAGAAAGAGCGAGATGTGTGCATAGTTGGAGGGTGTATTGCTACTGAGGGAGATTGTTTTCTGCAAAATAGGAAAAATTAAGCAAGATTTTAACCAAAGATGAAACAGCTAGAAAGATTGGAAATCCAAGCAAGAGAGGAAAACTGATAGAACAATTAATAGATATAATTAGGATATATTATTTGTTATAATCACAATCAAATGTTTCACTTTCACTAATAAGAAACTAAGAAATAAATTCAGAAAATGAGATAAGAAGAACCAAAGAGAAGCTAAGAGTTTACCACCTTTACTTCATAAAAATCTGGAATATATCTCTGTCTATCTATCTATACCTACATATTTTTAGATATAGAAAGGTATTTGAAAACAAAGATCATTTTTCTTTATTTCAACTTTGCATATATGCATATACATAAATACATATATATTTTGTTATTTCATCTTTCCAATAGCTTCATGAGGAAAGTCAAGGCAGTATTTTCACCTTCCTTCTCTCCTCTCCAATCACATTTTTAGAAACGGAGACAGTGACTTGTCCACAGCTCCAAGCAAGTAAGTGGAAAAGCCAACTTCAAAGCAGGGTTTTCTGACTTCTAGTCCAGTGTTCTTTCTTTTTCCACATAGTAGACCCCCATCTGAACACAGCTTCGTCTGGAAAATCTGGGTATTTATGACACTATGTGTATCACCTTATGATAGATCCATCTTGAAAATTTACCTATCCTCATAATGAATTTTAATTTAGTTTTGTATTGCCAGATTTTAATTTTGATTTTCTTGTTGATTAAAAGATATAGCTACTTAATGATGTTTTTCTTGTTGATTAAAAGATATAGCTACTTAATGATGTTGTATGTAAACTGCCCATGTCAATGAACACAAACATTGTCACACAATCGAAAAAGGAACAATCAATTCATTGGCAAAGCGCACAAGCTATGAGTTCCAAGTTTTGTAACCTAGTAGTAGTGACTTATTTTTTATTAACAGAGTCAGTCTTTCTGGCAAGAATGAAAACTATTGCGTCTGAGCACAGAACATAAGGAAGGAAAATGGTGGGTCATCCATAAATTTGGTCTTATGGCACCAAATACCAAAACCCAAAGGGTTACCAAAGGGGAGTTTGTCCACAAAGACTGAGTCCCTTGTTTTATAGTTGAGGAGACTGTGGCTGCAAAACAAAGGGAACTGCTGCAAGTCACATAGTGGGTGTCAGAGCCAAGGCTGGAACCCAGCTCTTGGTCAATCAGTGCAGGGCTGTTTACCCCTTCAGCACTGCTCTGAAATCAGTTAAGTTTGGATTTATAGGAAGCCATGGTTTTGAAGCTATCAAAGAATAAAATTCTATTGAGAAAGATGACAGATTTTTGACATAAAGCTTCAATCACTCATCTGTAAGTACTTTTAAGGCGCCTGAGGCAATCTCTATTGGAGTCTTTTGAGCCAGTAGAGAAACATAACAGATGTGTAATAAACCCTGAAGTGACACTGTAACAATCAAAATGTAACCAGGTGTATCTTTAGCTCCAGTCTTACTTTAGAGTACCAAACCTGTTGTCCAGTTTCTACATGAATATCTTGCCTGCATCTTAAATTCATCGCATTACCTCTTTTATTTTAGGGCACAAATTCTCTGGTGCTTAACCTTAAGTCAGAACTCATTTGAGTTTTAACGATCAATAAATTTAGCTTTAAGTTGATTTGAGGAGACATTCTGGTGTGTTTTTCATAGAGTAAACAAATTTAAGAATTTATCATAGAGGATATTTTCCCCAGAATATATACAGCAATTGTCTAAAAGCTTAAAAAGGTAAGAACTGAAGAATTAAGCTCAGATTTTTAAAAATTACAAGTTTGTCAACTTATTTTATCTCTTGTAATATTGTGAATGTTGGCCATAAAATATCCTTGCTAATTTAAATATAGAAATAGTTTAACACTGAGCTCTTTATCTTAATGCGAGATCATTATCACCAATAATATTTGCTTTCAGACGAGAATTTAATATTTCACTATTATATCAACGATCATCAATGCAAAATATATTTAAGCAAATGACAGTATGTGTTACCTTCGATGTAATTTTAAAAACCCAAATAACTAAGACATTTACCAAAAAATAATAATAATTCCTAAGAATCATTCCATCACTTCAGTCAAGGCAGGCTAAATTAAAAAGTCAAAAAAGATTATAATTTACTGATTTCCTTAGGCTACTTGAAAATAAATGTGGACCTCTATTCTTCTTCCCATGAAACAAAATATTGAACTCTGCCCTTTGGGCATACTGCCATACCTCAGATGCTGATCTTATCATTGCTTGCAAGTCAAACAGAGTTGGACTTTAAAAGGAAGAAAGGAAATGCCTGGAGCCATTGGGAAGCATCAGGGGTCAGGATGATGGTCTCATTCTGGTCAGAACATACCCAGAGTCACAATGCCTGAATAAGGGTGACTTGGCTTCCAGCTGACATTTTTCAATCAAGACACATAACCAGAATTTGAAATACAATATATAAAGAACCATATTCTGAAATTGATGTCCTATTTCACTTGGCATCTTCCCATTTGTTTTATTTGTGAACAAGACATAATAGATGTTTTCCCTGTCACTACAATTTGAATTCTGTATGTCATAATAAATAAGCGTACTAAATTAGAAAATAATAATGTCCAAAGCAGATTGGAAATTGATGAAGAGTTGGTTGGGGATTTTCTCATACATTTAAAAGATTGGTCACATCCCTTCTGTGTTCCTGGATATTCGTTTTGTACTAAATTGTGAAATGTATGTATCAATTGTAAGCGGGAGTTCAAAGTTCCCTAAAAGTACAATTTGTATAGAATAAGCTGAAATATATTCAATTAACTAAATGCTATTTGTTCGGATAAGTGGCTCACTTAAAATTAGTCTCTCTCTCCCTCTCGACTCCCCGGGTCAGACACTGCCCAGCGGGCTTCCTGGAGCTGTCTCTGATTATCACTCAGCAATACTTATACACAGAGGTGATGCTGTGGCCTTGAAAATAGCTCTCAGTGCTTCAGGCAGGGATCAAAACCCTAAACTGGAGGAGCTCAGGAGAAAGACACAAAAGATTTGAAGGGATAAATGCTTCTCACTGCAATGTACCCGCATATGCATCTTATATCTTCAATTTGGACTGAAATGTAAAAGGGAATAACACTGTCTTACACTCCTTTTTTCCCCCCAAATCTAAAATACCTTTAAGCAGGAAAAGGGCAGGATGACCATTATTTCAATTTTATATTCCAATTAATTATCTGATTTGTATTATTGGAGAGAAAAGAACATGACCCAAAATAAAATTTTGCTCAGGATAACCAAGACTGCTTAAAGAACTAATCTAAAATGGTAGAGTTTTCATTGTGAGGGTTTGGGGGTGGGGGGAAGCAGTTAGAAAACCTTTCGGGAAGGGAATCTACACACTTCTGAAACCCGACAAACACAAGGGGGCAGGCAGAGCTCAAGTCTGACTTGGAAACCTGCTGACTGAGGGTTGCTGACCTGTTTTAGTTCGCCCTCCGGATATTTATCAATTCTCCTGGCAGGCCAAGAAATGTGATTCTGACACGCGGGTCTAGTTAATACTTGGTGTAATTACTGCGAAGAGAACAGGAACGTCTCTAATGACCACTACCTCAACAGCGACGGCTTTGGAAGAGCCAGGGGGCTACATACCCTGGAACGTATCCTCTGCTGCGACTCTCTCGATTCCGCTCTGATGGCATTTCTCACACATTCCAAGTGCCCCTTTTTCCTTTTACTCTGAAATCTGGTTGCAAAGGAGGGGCTTGTTAAAAATCTCACCAATCCGAGAACTGTAGTCATTGTAATTTACGAGGAGACGGCGGGGGGCGGGGGCGAGGGGAGGCGCACACTCCTCTAGAAGGTCTTTTAATTCCAGCTTTCCTTCTTATGAGCAAAGGCCCCAGAGTTTCTCCCTAAACTGTTCTGGGTTTTGATTCACACTCAAGCCACGTTGCGTCTAACTTTCCTCTCGGATTTGTTTGCAAGTTACAGTGAGAAATAAGCATTCCCTGCGCGGGATCCCATTGAATTGGGGGGATGGGAGCTAAAACGGGGGTATTGCTGGATCGCAGGCAGCTGGAAAAGGGAATCTAGCTCGGCGGCGTGTGCCGGCTCTGGGGCTGGAGAGCCGCAACCCTAGCAGCGCCGAGCGGAGCTAGCGCCCTCACTTCCAGGACAACGCGTCGGGCGTTCTATCTCCTCCCCTCCGCGCGGTTTCCCGGCCTCGGCCCCTAGGAGCTGATTGGCAGAAGTCGCTACCCAACCCTCGACTCGGGGCCTCCTCCCGGGACCGACGATTGGCCTCCTGGGAGGACTGGAGTAAGGGGGTGCGAGGGGAGGGATTTCCCTCAAAGCTCAGGGTCCCGGGACCCGGGAGGGAGGAGTGCAGGGACTCAGTTCTCCGCTCGACTGATCCGCGAGCCGCGGAGCTGGACCGGCCGGGACGGTTTAGCCTCCCCGGCAGCTCCGGGGACCGTGCCGAGCCTCTTTCCCATCCTTCTGGTCCAGCCTCGGCTACAGCAGGAACCTCCGGGCGCCGTGCGGAATTCCTGGCGCTTCCCGGAGGGCTCTCTTACCACCTGCCCCGGACTGGGACTGGCTGCGCTCTCAGGGCGACCCGTCCGAGCCCTAACATCCGGACCATGCACGCAGCCCGGACCCCCGGGATCACCGCCCGCGCGCGCCACGCAGCGAACCCCACCACCTCTCAGCTGTTGCCTCCGCCGCCGCCCCGGCGGGTGCTGCTGTTTTTGCTTCTCCTGTCACTGGTAAGCCGCGTCCGGGCACAGCCCCCTGACCCCGGCCGGGCGTTGCTGTCCCCGGATCTCGCGGGCGTTGCAGGGGTCCCCTCCGAAGAGGCCATAGTGCCGGCGAACCGCGGGCTCCGGGTGCCCTTCGGCCGTGAGGTCTGGCTGGATCCGTTGCAGGACCTGGTGCTGCAGGTGCAGCCGGGGGATCGCTGCGTGGTGACCGTGCTAGACAACGATGCGCTGGCCCAGCGGCCCGGCCGTCTGAGTCCCAAGCGCTTCCCGTGCGACTTCGGCCCTGGCGAGGTGCGCTACTCGCACCTGGGCGCGCGCAGCCCGTCGCGGGATCGGGTCCGGCTGCAGCTCCGCTACGACGCGCCGGGAGGGGCGGCAGTGCTACCCTTGGTGCTGGAGGTGGAGGTGGTCTTCACCCAACTGGAGGTTGTAACTCGGAACCTGCCCCTGGTCGTGGAGGAGCTGCTGGGCACCAGCAATGCCCTGGACGCTCGGACCTTGGAATTCGCCTACCAGCCCGAGGCTGAGGAGTGTCGCGTAGGCATCCTGTCTGGCTTGGGCGCGCTGCCTCGCTACGGGGAACTCCTTCACTACCCGCCAGTCCCGGGACGTGCCAGCGAGGCGGGCACCCAGGAGCCGCTCCTGATGGACTGCAAAGCTTTCCAGGAACTAGGCGTGCGCTACCGCCACACGGCCCCCAGTCGTTCTCCAAACAGGGACTGGGTGCCCATGGTGGTGGAGCTGCGCTCACGAGGGTCTCCTGTGGGCAGCCCTGCTTTGAAACGCGAGCACTTCCAAGTATTGGTGAGAATCCGAGGAGGGGCTGAGAACACTGCCCCCAAGCCCAGTTTTGTGGCCATGATGATGATGGAGGTGGACCAGTTTGTACTGACCGCCCTGACGCCAGACATGTTGGCAGCCGAGGATGCTGAGTCTACTCCCGACCTGTTGATCTTCAATCTCACCTCTCCTTTCCAGCCTGGCCAGGGCTACCTGGTGAGCACTGATGATCGCAGTCTGCCTCTCTCCTCCTTCACTCAGAGGGATTTGCACCTCCTCAAGATTGCCTATCAGCCCCCCTCTGAGGACTCCGACCAGGAGCGTCTCTTTGAACTGGAGCTGGAGGTAGTGGACCCAGAAGGAGCAGCTTCAGAGCCTTTTGCCTTCATGGTGGTGGTGAAGCCCATGAACACACTGGCTCCAGTGGTCACCCGGAACACTGGGCTCATTCTCTATGAGGGCCAGTCTCGGCCCCTCACTGGCCCTGCAGGCAGTGGACCACAGAACCTGGTCGTCAGTGATGAGGATGACCTAGAGGCGGTACAGTTGGAGGTGGTGGCTGGCCTCCGACATGGTCACCTTGTCCTTCTGGGTGCCTCAAGTGGCAACTCTGCCCCTAAGACATTTACGGTAGCCGAGCTGGCAGCCGGCCACGTGGTCTACCACCACGATGACAAAGATGGCTCCCTAAGTGACAACCTCGTGCTTCGAATGGCGGATGGAGGACGCAGACACCAGGTGCAATTCCTGTTCCCTATCACCTTAGTGCCCGTGGATGACCAGCCACCAGTCCTCAATGCCAACACGGGGCTGACACTGGCAGAGGGTGAAACCGTGCCCATCCTGCCCCAAGCTCTAAGTGCAGCTGACATGGACTCAGATGACTCTCTGCTTCTTTTTGTGCTAGAGTCGCCCTCCTCAACTACAGGGCATCTGCTTCTCCGTCAAACCCATCCTCCCCAGGAGGAAGAGATGCTGATCAGGGGCCCTTGGAGAAAACAGGGAGCATTCTATGAGAAAACAGTGACAGAGTGGAGGCAGCGAGACATAACGGAGGGGAGGCTTTTCTACAGGCACTCTGGGCCTCACAGTCCCGGGCCAGTAATGGACCAGTTCACATTTCAAGTCCAGGATAACCATGACCCCCCTAACAGGTCTGGGCTACAGAGGTTTGTGATACGCATTCATCCAGTGGATCGCCTCCCTCCGGAGTTGGGCAGCGGCTGTCCGCTTCGGATGGTGGTACAGGAATCCCAGCTCACGCCGCTGAGGAAGAAGTGGCTGCACTACACTGACCTGGACACAGACGACCGAGAACTGCGCTACACGGTGACACAGCCCCCAATGGACACAGATAAAAACCACTCACCAGCCCCACTGGGCACCTTGGTCCTGACTGACAACCCTTCAGTGGTGGTGGCCCATTTTACACAAGCCCAGGTCAACCACCATAAAATTGCTTACAGACCTCCAGATCAAGAACTGGGAGTGGCTGCCCGAGTGGCCCAGTTCCAATTCCAGGTGGAGGACCGAGCTGGGAATGTGGCTCCAGGCACTTTCACCCTTTACTTGCAGCCAGTGGACAACCAGCCACCTGAGATCCTCAACACTGGCTTCACTATTCAGGAAAAGGGCCACCACATCCTGAGTGAGTCTGAGTTGAGTGTGAATGATATAGACACTGATGTGGCCCACATCACTTTCACTCTCACACAGGCACCCAAACATGGCCACATGAGGATGTCCGGACAGATACTGAGTGTAGATGGGATTTTCCACTTAGAGGACATAAAACAGGGTCGGATTTCCTATGCGCATAATGGGGATGAATCTCTGACTGATAGTTGCTCCTTGGAGGTCAGCGACAGACACCATGTGGTGCCCATCACTCTCAGAGTGAATGTCCGGCCAGTGGATGATGAGGTGCCCATGCTGAGCCTTCCTGCGGGCACTCTGGGGTCCTATCTAGATGTTTTAGAAAATGGGGCTACTGAAATCACTGCCAGTGTTATCAAGGGGACCGATGAGGACACTGATGATTTGATGTTGACTTTCCTCTTGGAAGATCCACCCTTATGTGGAGAAATCCTGGTCAATGGAGTTCCAGCAGAGCAGTTTACCCAAAGGGACATCTTGGAGGGCTCAGTCGTTTACGCCCACACTAGCGGGGAGATAGGTCTATTGCCCAAGGAGGACTCTTTCAATCTGAGTCTGTCAGATATGTCTCAAGAATGGAGAATAGGTGGTAATACTATCCAAGGAGTTACCGTGTGGGTGACCATCCTCCCTGTTGACAGCCAGGCCCCAGAAATTTCTGTAGGTGAACGGTTTATAGTGATGGAAGGTGATAAAAGTGTTATAACCTCAATGCACATAAGTGCTGAAGATACTGATTCCCTCACTGATGACATCTTGTGCACCATAGTTATTCAGCCTACCTCAGGTTACGTGGAGAATATCTCTCCAGCCCCAGGCTCTGAAAAATCCAGAGCAGGAATTGCCATAAGTGCTTTCACTCTGAAAGATCTCAGGCAGGGTCATATAAACTACGTCCAGAGTGTCCACAAAGGAGTGGAACCGGTGGAAGACAGATTTATATTTCGTTGTTCTGATGGCATTAACTTTTCAGAGAGACATTTTTTCCCCATCATAATCATTCCCACCAATGATGAACAGCCAGAAATATTTATGAGAGAATTTATGGTGATGGAAGGCATGAGTCTGGTGGTCGATACGCCCATCCTCAATGCTGCTGATGCTGATCTTCCCCCAGATGATTTAACTTTCATTATTACCAGGTTTCCTACCCACGGTCACATCATGAACCAGCTGATAAATGGCACGGTTTTGGTTGAAAGCTTCACCTTGGACCAGATCATAGAGAGTTCCAGCATTATTTATGAGCATGATGACTCTGAGACTCAGGAAGACAGCTTCATGATTAAACTAACAGATGGTAAGCACTCTGTGGAAAAGATGGTCATCATTATGATTATCCCTGTTGATGATGAGACCCCCAGAATGGCCATCAATAATGGACTGGAAATAGAAATTGGGGAAACCAAAATTATCAACAACAAAATATTAATGGCAACTGATTTAGATTCTGAAGACGAATCCTTGGTTTATATTATTCGTTATGGGCCAGGACATGGCTTATTACAGAGACAAAAACCTACAGGTGTCTTTGAAAATATCACACTGGGCATGAATTTTACCCAGGATGAAGTGGACAGGAACTTAATTCAGTACGTCCATTTTGGGCAAGAGGGCATTCGGGATCTAATTAAATTTGATGTGACTGATGGAATAAATGCCCTTATAGATCGCTACTTTTATGTGTCTATTGGGAGTCTTGACATTGTCTTCCCTGATGTGATAAGTAAGGGAGTGTCTTTGAAAGAAGGTGGTAAGGTCACCCTCACAACAGACCTACTAAGCACTAGTGACTTGAACAGTCCTGATGAAAACTTAGTTTTTACCATCACCAGGGCTCCCATGAGAGGTCACTTAGAATGCACAGACCAACCTGGAGTATCCATCACATCTTTCACTCAGCTCCAACTGGCTGGCAACAAAATCTACTACATCCACACAGCTGATGATGAGGTGAAGATGGACAGCTTTGAGTTTCAAGTCACTGACGGACGTAACCCCGTCTTCCGGACATTCCGTATCTCCATCAGTGATGTGGACAACAAAAAGCCAGTGGTCACCATCCATAACCTGGTTGTCAGCGAAGGAGAAAACAAGCTGATTACTCCCTTTGAACTCACTGTGGAAGATAGAGATACTCCAGACAAACTCTTGAAATTCACTATCACCCAGGTGCCTGTTCATGGTCAACTCCTATTCAACAATACCAGACCCGCCATGATTTTTACCAAGCAAGACTTGAATGAAAACTTAATCAGCTACAGACATGATGGCACCGAGTCAAGTGAAGACAGCTTCTCCTTCATGGTGACTGATGGTTCCCATACAGAGTTCTACGTTTTCCCTGATACAGTATTTGAAACAAGAAGACCCCAAGTGATGAAGATCCAGGTCTTAGCTGTTGACAATAGTGTCCCCCAAATTGCAGTGAACAAAGGGGCTTCTACACTTCGCCCTCTGGCCACAGGCCACTTGGGGTTCATGATCACAAGTAAAGTATTGAAAGTGGAGGACAGAGACAGCTTACGTTTTTCTCTTAGGTTTATTGTGACGGAGGCCCCGCGACATGGATATCTCCTCAACCTGGGCCAAGGCAACCACAGTGTGACTCAGTTTACACAAGGTATGGTTCACTTTTCTTTCTTTAGGATCAAAGGGCACTCCAAGTCTTATTTCCTGAGATATGGCTGTCACTGAAAACTTCATAAATAGAGCATCAAATTAGACTCCAAGGGAAGGGGAGGGAAGAGGAGGGAAATGAAAGGGAGGTGAAAATACAGGGACTCTCTTTCCTGGGAGAACAGCTCCCTTCTTGCTATATGTCCTACTGCAGTGACTTTTATTAGAAGGAGTATCGTATTTTGAAAATACAAGCTAAATTGTCAAAGGAGGAGCTCGACTTTGGTGAATTAAATTTAAAGCAGGCGGGGCTTCCCTGGTGGCGCAGTGGTTGGGAGTCCGCCTGCCGATGCAAGGCACACAGGTTCGTGCCCTGGTGCGGGAGGATCCCACATGCCGCGGAGCGGCTGGGCCCCGTGAGCCATGGCCGCTGAGCCTGCGTGTCCGGAGCCTGTGCTACACAACGGGAGAGGCCACAACAGTGAGAGGCCCGCGTACCGCAAAAAAAAAAAAAAAAAAAATTTAAAGCAGGCTTTCCAGTTCGGCTCTGTTAGCCACGCCCGTCCTCTGAGCAGCCTGTTTTATATGCTGCAGACAGTTCATGTTAGCATCTTAGAGAAAGATGTGCTTTCTAAATTCTATACATCCACATTATTATTTATTATCATCACCCACCATTCACATAGAACCTTCAAATTTATATTATTTTGATTGCTTTTTTAGAGGATTTGTTCTAAGTCTGGTATAGTTGTTAGAAAATTTGTAACGAAAATAAAAAGGTGTATTTATATTTACTTTGTAGATTTCATAGTTTTTATAAGATTTTATGACTTAGGCTAACACCAGCCCAAAGATGTAAGAGGTAAACACCTATCTAGATTTAGAATGATTATATGTACAAGGCATGCTACGACAATCCACACAAGAAAAGAAAGTATACTTAATGATGTATAAGAAGACAGTAAGTCCACCACCAAACCATACATCCACTTCATTGTTAAGAACCTGAAGATATGTTAACAAGATTAGTAGTCGAAGGAAGAAATTATTTTCTCATTTCCAACCTCCTCTCTACCCTGTTTCAAACACAGTAACCAACACCGTTGCCTGAAGCATCTGCATCCTTGAGACTAAAGCATTTTTGTAACCTCAGTTTTCTTTGTGTGGGGACAGAATCTGAGACAGGAAGGGCAGGTGACCTGCAGAGTTACTCGGTGACTAAAGGGAGAAGCCCATTCAATCTGCTGGCTTGGGAGTTAGAGCTCTGTTTTCTAGAACGTGCGACTTTCATTACAAAGAGCTTTGGGTTGCTTTCATGAAAATCTCACCCTTGTCAGAATGGAAACCAGATGGAGTTAAACCCCAGGACTTCCCAGGGGGAGTGTTCTTTTCCTGCAGCAGTGTTGTGCTCTTAGATAACAAATGCTTTACTAAACATGGATGTTGCAAAGTGTAGTGTTAAAGTAAACTGCTTCTCTGTTTTAGATGCTGGCAAATAGCCCTACACTCCAACCTCCTGATTCTTGGGTGAAAGCCTGACTATATCTTAGGGCCTGCAGGGACAGGAAAACTTCAGAGTGCCAAGTGTCAGGCCAGACCAGCAGGAAACTTGTGTGAAGGCTTTCTGAAGGTAGAGATGCATGCAATCTTAGACTGGTTTATTTTCATGGAAAGTAAAGAGGATGAAAGGAATATGGAAAGGATATTCTTTACAGGATTGAAAATGTTACTTCAAACGACTCCTCTGATAAGAAAATATAACCTGATTTTAGAGATTTTTTTTAAAAAGAAGGAAAATAAGCAAATTATTTAATTTAACTTCTATGGACCAAGTCCAACAGCTCAAAATATTGGAATATTATTTCCTAAATATTGAGCCATAAAATTCTGCTATTTCATCACAGGCTGTTGCTCTATCTGTCACTGACTTGATGCACCATGATTACTTTTTATAGTCATTTGTAAATATAGAGTAGTTATGAGTTCATTATAAAAAGTGAAGATAAATTTTTAAGATTACATTTTAAAAGAAATCATCACGTTCCAGTAAGAAACCAAATATTGACTAGGAAAGCTGTTGGTATTTAATCACACAGGACTCATTACAACAAGTTGAGGCTGGAGTTTGGTTCATAGGAGTTGTTTATGGAGATTAGGTAAGTGAGTAAAAATGGAGAAACCTCCATTATAGAGCTACCATGGCTGCTCTTGCAGTAGAGAAAGTAAAAGTAGTGACTAAATTGAGGACTGTATTGTCTTTTTCTTTGTTTTTGTTTTATCATGAAGGGATGAGATGAACTATATTTTGATGGATTTTCAATGCACTGAATTAAGTCCACTTAGCACACATGGCTTGGGAAGGCTATTGCCAAATAAATTGACCAAATGGTCCCTAGGAGAAAAAAAAAATTATTTCTAAGACTTATTAAATTTCACTATTAGGAAAAGTAAACAAGGTAGAATTAGACAAATTAAGGAAATTATTTAGTTAGTTCAAACTTTGCTCTTTCTCAAGGTGCCCTTCCCTGCTCTCTTCACCCCACATCTAAATCACTTGTCTCAGGTACCTGGATTTTTTTCTCTACAATAAATACATAATAATATCTTGTGGGAGATAGTTTAGAAATCAATTTCATAAATTTCCCAAAGGTAGCCAGGGTGTGACTACCAGGAATGTTCATGAACTTAGAATTTAAAAAAAAAATAAAACATGGAATGATTATGTAGATAAACTGAAATAAATTTGATGCATGTTTAACAATGAGAAGAAAATCTAGTTAATTGTTAGATGTTTACTGAAAGAAAATAACATTTTGGCTCAGGTTTTAATCTTTCTAATACTTCTGTGCCTTAAGAAGCAAGTGTTTATATGTATATTTATAGTGTGTTTTGTTATTTTTAGAGCTACCTGTAGAATAACAGTGTTATGATCAAAGTCTTTACTCACTTGAGATTTTTTAAAAGCCCCCCTTTTGAACAATGCATTATTAACAGAATTATGAAAAGGATTGTAGTTTGTTTCATCTAATCAATAGCCTGGGCCTAACTTGGAGAGAAAATTTGACACCTGAATGTCTTATAATTGAATTCATGTTCTCATTACTTCAAAAAAGAAAAGTTCTTAAAAATCAGTCTTGAAGAGGTATTTTATTTCAATGAAACTATCTCCCAAGTACTATAGTTTCTGCTTAGAAAACATTGATACAGGGATTGGGTATTGTTGTTGTTGTTTTTCCTATAGTGGAGCCTTTAGATTTTCTTATAGAATTAAAGAAGAAATGGGAACATTGGACAAAGGTCTTCCCCACATGACCAGAGGATGTTGTCTTTATGCTAAGGACCTGTAGTCAGAGCAGAGTTCACTTCATTCCTAAACCGATAATTTAAAGGTTGTAAAAGTTAGGAGTTGTAAGAGAAAACAGGTAAAGAGCAGTGCAGGAGGCTTCACTCCTTACCCCCGGAGAGACATCATCCATTCGAAGGGAGAGATGCAGGTGTGGACCACCAGACCTCCGGGCTCTTTCATTTTAGATTAACAAACATTTGAGCCTTTACTGAATGTAAGATCCTGAGCAAAGGACTGTGGAAACAAAAAACAGATTGAAAAAAGAAATTTTTAATCTTCTACAAAAGGCAGCCATGCAGAAAGAGGCAGAATTTGGGGAGATTACAGTAGAGTTAGAAAAGAAATGCTAAGGGAGAACAACACATCTTGAACTTGCTTCACCTTTAGGTATCTCTATTAACAAGAAGGTACTATTAACTATTAAATCAGATTTTTCCCCTCCTCAAATGTTTGATTGTAAGCAAGTCACCTTCCAAAACTGTGTGAGCCAAGGTAGGTCATATGTTTCACATCTGTAAAGTGGAGCTATAGAAATTCATGGAGTAATTTGTTGATTCTAATACTTTGCATCACTTGATACTATTCTTTCATAAAATCATTTTCTTATATGTAATGCCTTTAAACTCCATAGCATGAACTTATGAGAGATCTTAGGAGATGAATAAACCATAGAGCACACACGAGACAAATAAATACCACATACTATTGTTGAAGCAATTTTTAGCTATGATCTTGGTTTTATGTAACCTTGGAAATAACTACTTGCTGATTGGCCCAGATCCAATAGAGGTCTACTGTGAGTATCACAGAACAAAATGATGTTTGTTTTATTATGTTGTCTGTGTGGCATCATTAAGGAGAAAAACTGATAAAATGGATGAATACATTTTCAAATTGTATTTTAGTCAACACTGAAAACAAACTGTGCCAGTGAATTTGATAGCTAGAATAGAAAGCATTAGAAAAAGCATTTCCGAGGCAGAATAACTTTTCACTCTGAATAAAGGTTTCACCTTTTACTCGATGTTTTCTAAGTTCTCTTTGGCATTGGGTCATGATAGTAATTTCAATCTGTGGGATTTTTTTAAAAAAGATTTTCTTCATTTTTCCTTTCAAAAATTTGGAGAGCTTAAACAGCCTACTGTACCGCAAGAGGTAAGAAAAGTTAGCCTGAGGTAGAGCCAAGGAACCTCTTTCCTCTTAGGGCCAGTCCTACAGGGAGGCAAAGGGTGTGATTTCAGTAGTGCCAGGAAATCTGCCAGGCCTCAAAATATCTCCCTGTCCACCTGTCATGGAGTCTGACATCCCGTATTTAGATAGTCACTCCTTTGGTGCATGAACATGCGAATACCATTGGGAAGGGCAACACCTTGCTATTATTATAACCTAGCTCTTGCATTCTATCTGTGTAAGGGATCAGATTTCCAAGGGACAGCTGAAATCAAGGGGCTTAGAGATATGAGAAATAGGATAGCACTCTTTCCCTTAGGAGAAGAAGGAGATCTAAACATGACTCAGAAAAGTAATAGCCAATAGGATTTACCATAAATGATGAGTCACCAGTTTTGCCCTAGTAATTAATCATCTTCTTATTTGGTTATTTTCTAGCTGACATTGATGATATGAAAATATGCTACGTCTTGAGAGAAGGGGCTAATGCCACAAGTGACATATTCCACTTTACAGTTGAAGATGGTGGTAAGTAGTCACTCTCCTGTTAGTATAAACAAGGAGACTGACTTTTATTCATTGCTCTGTTGACTACTTGATTACAGGGAATCGGTATCAAGTATCAGTTTATGCTCACCTGCATTTGTACTGAGTGAAGTTGGTACTTGCTCATGAAAATCTTACATTCTCAGTCTGACACAATACTACTCTGCAATGATTGTAAATACATGTTCTAGTTATATTATTCTTGTCTTATGATTTGTAAAGCACTAAAGAGAAAGATCTACGTAAATAGGATCCCCATGTCCAGTTGTTCAGATTATACTCTGCATAAAGCTGCCTGCTTGAGGCCACCAGAGGATGTTGGGACCAGCCCAGCCCCACTTGCAAACCATGTGTTCTACCTAGGTGTGTCTGTCCAAAGGGGGGGCCTTTTTCTAATTTTCTTGGGTGCTGTGTGGACTAATGCTGGTAGATAATACGTCACCTTCACCAAGAAATCAGTGCTAAATAAAGGTGTATCAGGCTCAGTATGTCTAATGATTTTCTTAGTTTTCTTAGTTTGGGGCATATTGTGACTTGGTCTAGCTCAGCTTTTCCTTGGTGAAGTCTGAATACTGCAGAGACTAGACTATGACCTGGGATCTAAGTCACCTCAGTAATTTATTGTCATCGCTCCCCCAGAGCCCTGACTGCCTCTCACACTCTTCAGCTCCCTTCCTCACCCTGCAGCCTAGGAGGAAAGCTGGCCACTTCTAGATTGATCATAAGGATGTTTGTGTTCTCACTTGCTCTCAGGAGAAGGAAAAGAACCTCAGAAAGAATGTGTGAACAGGACACAGGAATGAGAGGACCTGTGTGCGAGAGAAGAGAGGGGGAGAAATGATTCAGTCACCTGTTTCCTTACGATCTTTATAAAAACGCACACTATTCTGTCATCTATCTCAAAAAGATTCCATGTTTACCCTTCCTATTTTTTTGAAGCATTAAATAGCACTTGTTTAAAATGTTGTTGGATGTAACAGGATCACAGCTCTGAAAAATGACATCTGCTGGGTGTGTGACAGAGAGGAAAAAAAAAAGTGAGTTCACTTGGGTTCAACTGAATTTAATAAGTTTAATGCCTTTATTTTTTTTAGCAACCAAATCATACTTTAGTATTCTACATATTGATAAATGAATCTTAGTATGAAACCAAGTTCTGAGAAGGAAATCAACTTAGCAGAAAATAATCTGCTTGTTGAATCTTGCTGCCCAAATGGGAAATACTACTGCAAGTAAACTTTAGAGTGAGACTCTGAAATAATTCAAATTTGCCTTATATATATACATATATATACATATATTTTATATATATGTATATATATACATATATATTTCATATATATATATATATATATATATATATATATATATAAGTGTAAGGACTAAATCGTTGGTTCCAAACACCATGTATAGCCTTCCGAGTGACTGAATAAACCTCAATAGCAAAAGTATGATTTTCTTTAAAATTCCCCAAAAATGTTTGAAATCCAATGACTACAATTCCAAGACATTATAGCCTATACTTTTTTATACATTTTGCTTTTTCTTTCTTTTTATACATATATATTCTCTATTATTATGCACTTTTCTTTCCTTAGCTGAATGGAATGGTAGCAATTACTTTAAAATTTTGGTCTGTATTCAAACTTCGGAAAACATTATACTGTATCATATTTCAAAATATTAAGTGAGGAGTGACTAGTTGAAGAGACTGGGTTTATTTTTGGATTTGCTGAAAAAGTGGCTGAGCGTCTAAAGATGTGTTTATGGAAATAGGAACAAAATCATTTTGGGAGTTTTTTCAGCGCTAGAGTTTCATGTGAGAGAGAAAAATTCCAGAGATATTGTCCTTTACTCTTCTCCTCCCACTGACTTAGCATTACTTACGGGGCTCAGGCAGATTCTGGCAACTATCTGTGGAACAGAATTTATCTTAATTTCCCTGATGCAAGAAAAGTTCCCTTTGACAGAATAAATACAGAGACCTGCAAGATTAAAAAATAAAAAGTCATATATGTATTTCAAAATAGTTTCAATCTGATACTTATTTTTTTTAGGATTTTTGCACTGTCTCTTGTAACATATTCTAATATATCAATGAGAAGTGCAATACTATTTAAACTTACAGAGTATCTTGAATGAAATTCTCCTCTCTGGGAAGTGTGAGGTATTTTGTTAAACAGAAGTAAAAAAAATGTTTGCAATATTTGTGATAAAAGAAGAAATAAAGATATTCTTCCTCTCTACAAAAATATTATACTAAGAACTATGAATTTTTTCTGACCTAGCTATTATATCTTCTAGTAGTACAGTCAGTAATTTCATCAAAATATACTCTAGAAAAGACCTATTTTATAGACTGTAATATTAACATTTATTTTCAAAATCTTCAAATGTAGCAATGTAAATTTCATGAACTAGATGACATGTTTGTGAAGACACATTGTGATGTCATTTGACACTTCTCCAAGATATGTATACCTCAGGAATTATGTCAGGTAATACAAGGATTGAATCTTATGAACAAGGATTCTCCTTGTTTCTCAGTTGGAAGGATCTAGGTCTCAGAGTAGCCAGGTCACTTCCCCAAACACATCCATCCACCCATCCAGGAAGTAACAGAGCTCCCTCAAGGGTACTTACCCTTCCCATCCATTTGATGACAGACTTTTTGGACCAGAGGGTTTAGTTACTGGATTCAGCTGTAGTCATTTATTATCATTTACTTTATACAATTATAGTAAGCATATCCATACACCATCTCCATGAAATATATGAAATGCCTCAGTATTTCAGATCTGAGAAACAAGTCAAGGCACCATGGCATAAAATCAATCAACTCTCTACTGCCAATTCTCTCTCCAATTCACTAAAAATCACTTTCTTCAAGTCAACCAGATTGATTTTAGGACAGTGACTATCTAAGGAAATTACTGGAGCAAATATAATCCTCAAATAACATTAAAAATAAAACATAGCTTTTAATTTCAGGAGTCAAGAATGGGAGAGGAGGCTGAGGAGAACAGAAAACTAAAATCCCTTGTTTTCGATTTAATTATATTATCATAAGAACCTGGGGCTTCCCTGGTTGCACAGTGGTTGGGAGTCCGCCTGCCGATGCAGGGGACACGGGTTCGTGCCCCGGTCCGGGAAGATCCCACATGCCACGGAGCAGCTGGGCCCGTGAGCCATGGCCGCTGGGCCCGCGCGTCCGGAGCCTGTGCTCCGCAACGGGAGAGGCCACAACAGTGAGAGGCCTGCGTACTGCAAAAAAAAAAAAAAAAGAACCTGGCTAGCCACAGAATTCTCCTGTTATAATGTGCTAACCAGTTAAGACCACCCATGACTAATGGATTGGTGCTTAGGACAGAGTTACTACTTTTTAGTGTTTGGAGGGCTTTGGGGCAATTACCAAAAGACTGGACTAAAGAATACACTAATTGTACAGTACCAAACGTAAGGTAGATAGCTAGTGGGAAGCAGCCGCATAGCACAGGGAGATCAGCTCGGTGCTTTGTGACCACCTGGAGGGGTGGGATAGGGAGGGTGGGAGGGAGGGAGACGCAAGAGGGAAGGGATGTGGGAACAGATGTATATGTATGACTGATTCACTTTGTTATAAAGCAGAAACTAATTTAAAAAATAATTAAAAAAATAAAGAATACACTAATTGAAGAATAGATAACGTCAGGATTTTCACCTCGGAGTTCTACTGTGTTTGGACTTAATGAATGTTGGTTAATATAGCACATGTATACACACACACACACACACACATGCACACAGATCCTCATATGTCAGGGTTCTTTCCATTAGCTCTTTTATTAGAACTATCATTTATGCAATTTTGCCTTCATAGCTCCGAGCACAGTTAAAAATACGTATATGTGGCAGATGAGTAAACTGAGTCACAGATATAGGTAACTCCTTCAAGTTGTATAACCAGGCAGCTAGAAGCCCATTTGAATCCCAGATTCTTTCCTCAAACAGTAACTTCGACACTTATTCAGGATTGACATAAGAGGGAGGAATACTTGAATTCTTCTGGGTTCTCTAGACTGAGTTTTTAGGCATGTTTGATAGATGAGAATGAAGTCAGAGTAGGATCTGCTGAGAGACAAAAAGTTCTGCATCCTCTGGGGTGTACAGTTTTATTTTAGAATACTTTAAAGGTCACTGCATCCTAACACTTATAGTATTCTTTCCTGGTATCACACTGTAATTTTTCTACCTACATGTGGAAAAAAATCTATTCTTTCTAAAGTTGAAATAAACACAAATCAAATCAACCTTAAGGTGCCATTTTTTTAACGTTTTTATTGGAGTATAATTGCTTTACAATGGTGTGTTAGTTTCTGCTTTATAACAAAGTGAATCAGTTATACGTATACATATGTCCCCATATCTCTTCCCTCCTGCATCTCCCTCCCTCCCACCCTCCCTATCCCACCCTTCTAGCTGGTCACAAAGGTACCATTTTATAATTATTTTATCAATTAAATTACAAAGAAAGTTTTTAAAAATTCACTTCCGGGATTATGGTGAAACAGGTACACTTCCAAACTATTTGTGAGGTTGTAAACTGAGAAAATAAAGTTGAAGAAACATCTGTGAATATGGAGATGAAGTCAAGAAGGCTATAATATTCCACTTGAGACATGGCTCAACAGAAGCAAAATTTGTAGGCACATGTATGTCACCATGCGAAGAGTAGCAATCTGGAAATGACTAATGCCAATAAAAATAGAGCTTTTTAGTAATGGTATCTACATCAGAAAATGTTATGCAGCCCTTAAAATTCATAATTATAAATTGTCATATTGTAATTCTTCAAATGATCATTTAGTAATGAAATACATTTATTGGAATATTAGTGAAGAACCTGAGGAAATTCCCCGGTAGTCCATTGGTTAGGCCACTGCGCTCTCACTGCTGAGGGCCAAGGTTCAGTCCCTGATCAGGAAACTAAAATCCCACAAGCCGCGTGGCGCAGCCCAGAAAAAAAACCCATGAAAATATTGCAGCAAAATAGGTCATCCATCCAGTTTTCTGGGGCCAATCAACACATGCATTTTCATAGTTACAGTCTAAAAAGTCAAACTCTGAAATTAGGAAGCGTATTCCTGTTATCTGTGGCTTCATCCAAAGAGCTTTTGTATATAAGTGTGGGTAGCAATCACCTATGGATTTATCTAAACCATCTTCCATCTCTTTTGCTTTTATCCTTATGTCTTCTCAAGGGTAATTCAATGTAATAATAATAATACAGACTTGGAAAACACATCCTCCTTTGATAATTGCCTCTTTGAATTAAAATTCCAGATCTAGTGCTTTGAATTTTGTGGGAAGAAAAACAGCATGTATTCTTGTTTTGTTTTGTTTTGTTTTTCCTAAGCTAATAGAGGGAAGAAATTAGAAAACTAAGAATAATAAAATAAATCCAAAAGATAACAAGAAATGAGAGAAAACAGAACATAGAACAGAAGAAACAAAAAGAAAGCAAATATTATGATGATAGATATAAAGCAAAATATATCGATAATTATATTAAATGTAAGTGAACTAAATGTTCTAATTAGAATATAAAAGTTGTCAAACTGGGTAAGCAAACAAAACCCAATTACATGTTGCTTACAAGAAGCACATCCTTGAAAAAAACATGTATTCTTTTATCCCCTTCATAATAGAGCATATTTTACCTGATTTCTTCTCAGCCTTTAACTCTGTAATTTTCCTCTTCTAACATTATAAGTATTCTAACATGAAAGCGCTCCTGTCCCTTTTTAGTTTTGTCTCCAAGGAAATCGTCTAGCTCTTTATTATGATGTGAAATCCAGTCTCACGTAACTATTCCAGGTATGTCCCACCCTCAGCCCTGACGACCGCTAATCACTCCTCAACTTTCAACTCAGATGTCATTCCCTCTCCAAAGTTGCTCCCAATATCTTGATAACAAAATTAGCCATGCCCTTTTTTTTGTGCTTCTATCCCTGCCTTTCTTTAGAACAAGAATGTTGTTTTCTGATTAGTTGCTAATGTGAAGACCTCCATTAGTAGAGAAGAAACTTTTTCAAGTCAAAAAAAAGGTGTCGGGCTTCCCTGGTGGCGCAGTGGTTGAGAGTCCGCTTGCCGATGCAGGGGACACGGGTTCATGCCCCGGTCCGGGAAGATCCCCTATGCCGCGGAGCGGCTGGGCCCATGAGCCATGGCCGCTGAGCCTGCGCGTCCGGAGCCTGTGCTCCGCAACGGGAGAGGCCACAAGAGTGAGAGGCCCGTGTACGGCAAAAAAAAAAAAAAAAAAGGTGTCATTAATCTTTATACCACAAGGCCTATCCAGGGGTGAACACACAGTAAATATTAAACAAATATTAAAATAAATAAATTGACAAATGGCCAAAAGAAGCTCTATTTTATATAAGGATCAATTAAATAGTATTCTACAAAAAGCTCCTATAAACAGTTCCCAGGGGACCCTTTGCATTCCTTTAGAACATTCTCTTATCCTAGCATTGATTTAAATCCTTATGGCAGCAAAAAAGATTTTTAGTAAAGCTTTCACATTTTTAAATACATGAAACTAACTGCTGTAAAAATGCTTTTGAAACCTTCAGTGAAATATACTTAAGATTGAAGAGATTCACAGTAACCACCAGTTTAGAGCTCATGTTATTCTTAAAGAATTCTTTTCAGGAAAAAATAAGTTGTCAGTATGTTATATAAACAATTATACAATTTTAAAATTTAAAAAGGAATCAACATTTTCTATAAATCACTGAAATTTTTAAGACAGCACCACTGCCTTAAGTATTTTTAGTCACCCCAATCTTTTTTTGCCTCATGTGAGACAACTTTATGACAGGGAGAGAAGTAGAAAGCTATATTAGCATAAAGTATCCTCAGTTCTTATTAAAAAGCCATTATGTACATTTTTATGTTTCTTGTTTGTTTGCTTGTTTCAAGTCTCAAAGCCCGAGCATCAGATTCAAGAGACTTCTTTTTTTTCTGCAATATTTCTCTCTTTTTTTAATTTATATTTTATGTTGGAGTATAGTTGATTAACAATGTTGTGTTAGTTTCAGGTGCACAGCAAAATGATTCAGTTATACATGTACATGTATCTATTCTTTGTCAAATTCTTTCCCCATTGAGGTTATTACAGAATATTGAGCAGAGTTCCCTGTGCTATACAGTAGGTCGTTGTTGGTTATCTCTTTTACATATAGCAGTGTGTACATGTCAATCCCAAACTCTGACATAAATCAGGGTACTTCTTGATGGGCAGAAGAAAGAATCAGGATACGTGATCATCTGGCCCAGTATACTTAGTAGGAGGAGCCCTACTTTTTTCTCCATTATGAGAACTGGTTTGCCGCTTCCTCATTTGAGCTCTCATATGACATGGGCACACCGTCTATGAGAGCCTCTCTCTGGTTTTGGCGCTGAAACTGGACGTCAGACATGATATGCGTGTTGGCCATTATAATGTATCTGGTCCGTAGCCAGACATGTGTTGCCACTGTCTTCGATTGTGCCTTACGGTGCCCAGTTTTTCATCCGCTAAGATCCCTAATTCATATGCTATTGAAAGATATAAATAGCTTCTTGACATAGTAGAAAAAGCTGCAAAGTCATTTCTGTATATGGAATGTCAGTTAAGGATGAGGCTTTCAGAATTTTATTCCATACCTGATGGTTGAATACACAAGACACCAGGAGACTGGAAGCTCTTCTTGCTGGTTTAGAAGAAGCACAAGTTTTTGCTGGAAGGTGACCAGTAACTTCAAGGTTTAAAGCAAAGTCATTATTGATAATTAGCTTGAATTTAAAGCAAGGGCTGGAAAAATATAAATAAGTGCAGTAAGTCGGAAAATGAGGTCTGAGTACAAGCATTAAAAGATTTTACAGACATTCAGCTGAGAGGAAAAAAAAGCAAGCATTCTTGGCAATAAAGTTAATTACTAGTGACATGAGAACCAGAGGAAAGACACTAGTGCCTCAGGGGGTTATAATAAGATGGTGAAGTAATGTCAGGCACTGATACAAGTATTTTTAATCTGTAAGAGAGCACAGATCCACTAGAATACAGATCCTGGGAGGAGGTATTGGCGACTATGGCATAATGTTTGTAAGCCTTTCCTTTCTCATTGAACAGTTCAGAACAGTTCAAGTCATCAGGATCTTTCTATGCCAGATCCCTGCCTTTAAAAGCATGAATCTATAAAATACCTGTACTGTACTGTCCATGAAAGAATTTGTACCTTTTAAATAGAAAAATATAAACTAAATTTTATTAGTTATTATTCTTTAGGTTCATTCCAAAATTATATGTCATATAGCTGTACTGTTTTCATTAGCTTTAGTTTAGAGGAAACTTTTCTTAAATCATTAAATCTTCCCGTGAATATGAATCCTTATTAGACACATTTTTAGAGGTTTAGCATGGTTCTATATTTACTCTCAAAACAAATGATAATCACCTTTTAAAAACTAAGCAAGTCTTTCATAAGTGACTAAAATACCATAATCTCAAATCAAATATTTATTTGTGGTATATATTACATTACTCAGTAATATCCCACTCTGTTTTTTTAAATTTGCTCTGCGTGGCTGGGAGAAATAGACCGTGGTGTTCAATGACAGTTGCCATTAGTATGATTCTATATTTGCTAGAACCTGTAAGAATACAACAGAGAACCAGAATGCAATGGAAGAGAAGGTTCCGAGTTTCTATGGTGAAACTTAAAGAGTTTCCCTATTCACTTATTTATTGAATTATTCAACAAGTATTTTTGGTGCCCCAACTATATTTCAGGTGTCTATTGGGATCTTGGAAAATAATGACGATCATGGCAGTTATGACCTCTGACCTGAGGTTCTGATAGCTATGGATGATAAAACAGTAGACAAATACAACACATATACATTGTTTAAAGTATTATGGGGGTTGTAATTAAATCCAAGATAGAGATGCAGATGTCAGGAAAGGCCTCTGAAAGGTGTACTATTTAAGCTTAGACCTAGGATGAGAGGAAGCTGCATCAGGAAGAAGGGAGGAAGAAATGTTCCAGGTGGAGGGAAAAGCACGTGCGATGGCACTGAGCTTGGTGTGTTCAAGTGACCGGGAGAACATCAATGGACCTGGAGCTCAACTAACAAACCAGAGAGTGGGACAAAATGATGCTCGGGAGACAGACTGGGGCGAGAGCTTTATAAACCCAGGGCAGTAACTTAGACTTTGTTCTGAGGGAAAGAGAATCCCCCAAATCATCTTCTTTAACTTTTTATTTTATTTTGGAGTACAGTTGATTAACAATGTTGTGTTAGTTTCAGGTGCCCAGCAAAATGATTCAGTTATACATGTACATGTATCTATTCTTTTTCAAATTCTTTTCCCATTTAGGTTGTTACAGAATATTGAACAGAGTTTGGGATTGACATATACACACTGCTATATTTTAATTGGATAACCGACAAGGACCTTCTGTATAGCACAGGGAACCCAAATCATTTTAAAACAAGGGAGTAACACGTTCCAGTTTATGTTTTCAGATGATGATTCTTGTAGCTGTGGAGAGTCAAGGGGACGTGTCAAGGAGAAAGCAGGGGCTGATGCAGGAAGACCTCTGATACAGAGAGAAGAAGACAGGCTTGCGTAATTTCAGATCTCAATCTATAGTACTTACTGATGGATTGGATTATGGGGTCAGGAAAAAAGAGAATTAAGCATGATTCTGGATTTCTTGGCCAGCGGAGAATGGGGCTGCCGTTTGTTGAGATGGAAAAGACTAGCGGGGCATGGAAAAGGTTGAAGGGAAATTAAGAGGTCCTTTCCAACATATTAATTATGAGATGTCTTACTTCTTTGAAATGTGTACACAGGAAGGTCAACCTCTTGACCCTGCTTATCTTGTTTCCATCCAAGTGAGGGGCGCAGCCTCTGGAGTTAGAACTGGGACAAATACCAATTGGTGTTGTGACCCTGAGACAAGAGACTGAACCTTTCCAAGCCTCAGTTTCATTTGTAAAGTGGGACAATAATAGTACCTAGCTAATAGGGTTCTTTTGAAGATTTAAGTAAGATTATTCGCGGAAATAAGATAATTCATGCAGCACAGTTCCGGCGGCATAGTAAGAACTGTGCAGGTAGCTACTACTATGAGGGTTTCCAGAGCTTCTCTTTCTGTTTGTCTCCCTTTTTTTTTTCTCGCTTATTTTCCCTCTCTCACTCCTCCTGTCCTTTTCTTTCTTCCTTTCTTCCTTGTGCTTGCCTTTCTCAACTGTGTATAAAGTTTGACTGTCTGACTCTTTGTTTTTGGTGGAAAGATGGGATATACAGGGACAAAAGTGGAAGAATAATGAACACTTCTTCAGTGCTGAATCTAAAAGCTAAGAATGCTTCCAAAGTTATTGGACCACTAGTAAGTAGCTAAACTAAGATTTCCATTAATCTAATAATAATGAGTTTTCACTTTGGCCAAAGCATAGAAATACAAAACACTGTACTTCTTTTCACTCTACATGTTTTATTTCTCTTTTTTACTGACTGGAAATATAAATTTTATAGACTTGAAGGTTAAATATAGTAACATGCTTTTACCAAAATGTAGTACTCCAAAACATCTTGATTTAGCAATTGTGAGGTTTAAGGGACAGTTTTGATCGCAAGTCTAATACGCTGGGACGCAACCAGCTGAAGACAGTGATAAAATACCATGTTTGTTCAGGTCTTAGAATCTCCTAAATATATTTAGTATAGAATGCTGTACTAAACTATACTGTAGTATAGTTATGCAGCTGACAGATGTTCCATTTAGTCATTATCATAAAGAAAAAAACAAATAAAAGCATCTTTGAGAAAATTAGTAAATCTAAGTAATAAGAGCATATGTTTTGAAATTCTCCATTTCTGTCACTGGAAAATAAGTGCCGTGGATTTGTATATTACTCTTAACATGTTCCTTAAAAGCTGAATATTGCTTATGTGACTTATTTTCAGTAAACAGATACTTCTTTCTTTTTAATTAATTAATTTATTTGGTTGCTCCGGGTCTTAGTTGCGGCATGCATGTGGGATCTAGTTCCCTGTCCGGAGATCGAACCCCGGGCCCCCTGCATTGGGAGCGCAGTCTTAACCACTGTGGCACCAGGCAAGTCCCCAGTAAACAGATACTTCTTGATTCTGTGTAATAAAAATGTAAAATCTTATTTTCCTGTGATTTTACAGGAAAACTGCTTTTTAAAATCTCATCCTTCTAATATTCTTAAAAATAATGATTGGGTAATATGTAGATTTTATTTAACAGCTTTATTTATCTGTTTCTACCTGGTAAGTTTTACAGCCATGGATCTTTCTGCAATATTCCAGTGAAGTCAAAGGGAGAAATGTCATACCTGATCCCAGTTGCAAATAAGGAAAAATATGGTTTTTTAACATTGTGATAAAGTGAGGAATGTGTGAACCACACACACACACACAAAATATAGATGTTTTGGTTCTTGCTTCACAAATGTAGATTGATTTCATAATGTACATTTCCTAGGAGCAATAAAGTTTGTGTAAATGAGGGGGAAAAAGTTTTCCTGAACCTTTTCTTTTAGAACAGTTGGTGTAAATTTACTAAAATCATTAATTTATTGATCTGTTTCTGCCCCTAGGATAAAAAATCAATTGCCAAGTAGTGGTATCATTAGCGATTTTTCATTAGGGAATAAATATAAGGTTAAGAAAACAGTGTACCTTTAGGTGGTCCACATTTAGAATTCTCATATTGTTGTTATGGTAGAAGATTCCAGAATAAATGATTCAGTTATGGCTAAGTACCATTTCACATAAGACTCACTTTTTGCAGAGGCTATTAATTCGTATTCTTGGTACTAAGAAATTAAAAGAAAAGATTAAGGGAACACAATTATCTTGCTATGTTTGGTTTTCAATTTAGAACTACGTTTTATTCTTCTTGTTGATTTTGATTTACGCTTGGAAAATAGCACCTTCATAGTATTTTGATGAAGGAAGCCAGGACACAATTCTCCTCTTTTTGTTTCAAGAGAGCTCTGACTACTTTCCTCCAAACTGAGAGAGCAGAAGTGCCTGCTCTCTATTTCTTTGCTGGTTTCCTCTGTGCAGAAACAGCTAATCATTTCATCTTGGTAATGCCCCACCTGTTACCTTTAACTCCACTTACATAGTTATTAGAGGCATGATTTGAGAACACTGAAAACAGTGTTTTTAAGCATAGCTCAAGAGAGCCACTTCAGAAATTGAAAATAAAGTGGTAAAACTGGTTAGTAGACTTCAGACATCCAAGAGACAGAGAAGAACCATTTTGTGTTCCCATAATCCTTCTCTTGCTTTACTGTATTTTTATGCAGAAACAGCCCCAAATTAAATGCACGGCATCATTGCTATAGAATTAAGAAAAGTAGGCTACACTTAACCATTTAAGAAATTGTTATTAACCATTTAAGAAAAAGTTATTCTTACTACCTAAACCTGAAGAACCATTTTTTTCACCATGCATAGCCATCCAGTTACTAAACCAGTCAATGTTACCTGCTTCCTGAATTTCTTTCGAATCAGATTCCTTCACTAACTCTATGGCTACTGATCCCATTAGAACCACATCAGAGTGGTTTATCTTAAATGATTTATTAAAAGTAAACTGCTTAAAATAATGATTGGCAAAGAATAAGTGCTATATGAATGTTAGTCGTTTTCCCCAGCTGTAATATAGTAAGCTATCCGTAAGAACTATCTCTGTTTTTTACCCTTGTTTTTCATTGATGTATCCTCAGTGCCTGGAGCATATATGAGTGAATGAAGGACTTTTTTCTAATGTAATTCTCCTAATGGATCTCTTCATCTCTTGTCACTTTCCCCTCTGACCCAGATACACACTGTTTCTATAGTTACCTAAAAAAACAACTGTGGGTTTTTTTTTTTTTTTTGCAGTACGCGGGCCTCTCATTGTTGTGGCCTCTCCCGTTGCGGAGCACAGGCTCCAGACGCGCAGGCTCAGCAGCCATGGCTCACGGGCCCAGCCGCTCCGCGGCATGTGGGATCTTCCCGGACCGGGGCACGAACCCGTGTCCCCTGCATCGGCAGGCGGACTCCCAACCACTGCGCCACCAGGGAAGCCCAACAGTTGTGATTTTTTAAATTATCTTTAAAAAAAAACCCTTCTGTCCTTCCCTCTGCTGCCACAGTTCATTTTTACAGTGCAGACCTGATACCATTATTACTTTCCAACTCACAATGGTCTTTTGTTATGCACAGGATAAAATTCAGACTCTTCTTGGGAATTCCCTGGTGGTCCAGTGGTTAGGACTCCACACTTTCATGGCTGAGGGCCCGGGTTTGATGCCTGGTCAGGGAACTAAAATCCCACAAGGTGCACAGTGCAGCCAAAAAAAAAAAAAAAAAAAAATTCAGACTCTTCTTGATGTACAAGCTAGCCAAGTCTACTCTTTCCAGCCACACAGCCTTTTCAGGATTCCTGCACATGCCACATGCCTTTCCTTTCTTCTTTGGTATCCTTCCATTGTCTCTGCATGAGATTCACTCCAATAGTGTTTTTTCTCCCTGATTTCTTCTACCACTGTTATTAAGGTCAGACATCACTTCCTCTGTGTCCCCATAACTACTAATATTTGTATACAGGAACAATATTCAAAGTATTGATTTGTATATCCATATATTGATATAAATAATAATTTAAACCATTGTCAATTATAAAATTATATATATATATACATATGAATGTGTATATATACACATTCATATATCTATAATTACTTAGCAAGTGATATAAGTGGCAGCACAAATAATAATAGCATAATATAAGAAGGCTGTTAATATACTATGCAGTATATGTTACACATATATATGTTTTATAAAAGTGCTTACAAATATAAGGTTACAGTACAAATCACTCATCAAATCACTGATAATTTTAAAATGTTGTTTTGATGTCATCTTTTATGAAAGCAGCTTTCCCAAGCTAAAGCATACCTTCCCTGGGCCATGATTTGACATAGGATCAAACTCTTCCCTCAAATTGGTCATTATTAAGTGACTTGTAACACTGAATTGGTAGAAAATTTCTCTCAGCATCAACGATATTGTTCATGGTGTCTTTGTTGAACTAAATCAATTACATCCAAATTATTTCTAAGCCCTACAAAATATATGAGGTTCATATATTCAATGTCAATATATATATATTCAATATACATATATTTATGTATAGATAAAGTCACAAAAATATTCACCGGAATGCAAGGTTTAATTAGGTGGAACTTCAGGACCAGTGAGAGGCTGGGTATTATCTTGGTTAACAGTGTGAGCTCTTCCAGGCATTTTGGGCTTGAATTCTGACTCTGCAAGGTTTTCAATAATCTTTCCGTCTATCTGTTAATCAGTACAGATGCATTCGCCATTTTAACAATCAGTATACAAGCTCAGAACATACCACTGTGTACTGGAACACTTTACGTACATCTGGGTTTGTAAAGCTTCCCCTCTGCAGGAGCTGCTTTCTTCATAGTCCTGTCTCCTTGTCCAGGGCTTAGTCTCCACATGGCACTTAGTTGGAGGTCAATAAATATTTATGGAATGAAGTCATGAATAAATGCTGAAGGTAAATAACTAATGGTTTCTATTTTCTCTTAAAGTTGTATGTGGACTATCTTCAGAAGTCAAGAGAGGAATCTAAAGGAAAATAGAAAAGTCTTACCCGTGTAAAAGAATGTGAAATAAACAAAAGCTTGTCTTGTCTTGTCCTTTAGCTGTCTTCCAAACACACAGAGGTGTATATGAACATATACTTTCCCAATATTCTTTGCATAGAATTTATGGTGACATCCAACTCTTTGTCTTGCTTATTTTATAATGGAGTTCCTCTTCTTATGTGTATGCCTGAATATGTTTCCAGTTTAGAGACTTAGCTTTTAGACATTTAAGATTTTGTAAGTGCTGCAATTTCTTTGACTTAGTTATTATAATAAACGTGCTGAATCTTATTGATTTATGTTCTAGACACCACTGAGAATGGAATGAGTTTATACTCTTAATAAACTCACTTCACTCCCCTTTTCCTGCATCATTTTGACAAAGCTGAGAAAACTGCTAAGCCCTTCCCCTCCCCGTTCCCACCTCCACCTCCTGTACGTATGTGGTAAAAGTCAACATCCATAAGAAAAGGTACAGAGTCAATTAAATGTGACCTGATAATCGTTTCATTTAATTTGAGAGAACAGTAACACTGTAAGAGATAAAGTGAATTAGCAAAGCACTGGAGATTCTTCCAAATAAATGGTGTTGCTAAGTGATTTGATAAAGTAAATGTGTTTAGAAATAAGTCAGTCTTTACTTTTACCTGCCTGATTAAATATTCACTGTATGAATTTTTTAATAGATCTTTATGGGGAAAAACAATGTATGAATTTATATAGTGAAGGTGGTGAAGACCATGTTTACAGAGTCTTTAGAATTATAGATACAATATAGCATTTGATTTTGAGATTTCAAAGAAAGCCTTGTCTTTTAAAAAGAAGATTCCTAAAGTTTTACTGTGTTGATCAAGTCACTAGCTTACTTTATTCATGTAGAGGTGGTTTTTGGGTGTTGGTTGGTTGGTTTGTTTGGGCATGCCATGCGGCTTGTGGGATCTTAGTTCCCTGACCAGGGACTGAACCCAGGCCACCACAATGAAAGCGCCAAATCCTAACCACTGGACCACCAGGGAATTCCCTAGAGATGGTTTTTAAAAGTCTTATTACTTATTTAAAAGTTAAAAATAATTTTAGGATTTTAAAGCAATTTTTCCATTAAAACTACTGAAGAGAACTGAATCCATGTAATTATAAAAACATCAATTAAAAAGAGCATTTGGGGGTCTCCCTGGTGGCGCAGTGGTTGAGAGTCCGCCTGCCGATGCAGGGGATACGGGTTCGTGCCCCGGTCCGGGAGGATCCCATATGCTGCGGAGCGGCTGGGCCCGTGGGCCATGGCCGCTGAGCCTGCGCATCTGGAGCCTGTGCTCCGCAACGGGAGAGGCCACAACAGTGAGAGGCCCGCATACCGCAAAAAAAAAAAAAAAAAAAGAGCATTTGGGCTTCCCTGGTGGCGCAGTGGTTGAGAGTCCGCCTGCCGATGCAGGGGACACGGGTTCGTGCCCCGGTCCGGGAGGATCCCACATGCCGCGGAGCAGCTGGGCCTGTGAGCCATGGCCGCTGAGCCTGTGTGTCCGGAGCCTGTGCTCCACAACGGGAGAGGCCACAGCAGTGAGAGGCCCAGCGTACCGCAAAAAAAAAAAGAGCATTTGACACTTCGTTATTACTATCTTCAAATACCCACAGTGCACAAACAGTTTTAAATACAGTGGCTTATCTTGTAGATTCCAAGAGTTAAGGAATTAGATGCAAATAGGACAGACCGGAAACATAGGTGTGTAGACTGGTTGTGGTTAAGGGCTCTTCTGCAATTCTCTAGAAAAACATGATCCTGCTTTATTAGGTAGTTGCTTAATCCATGGTGATTGAGTTACTTGACCCAAGGTTTTTTTTATTGTTAATAATAGATACAACTGATTTCATGATTAAGGGTCATTTGAATCTACCAAGATAGCTTAATACAGGTTCTGCCATATTCTTATTTCTTCCTTAGGGATAATACATCCATATGGACCCCTTCTCGTATTTTAATAATCATTCAGTATCTTTATTAAGTAGAATTCAGAAAGCATTTTATACACATTTTCTGTTTTTATCTCATCAGTTACTTTGAGTCAGGACAGCACACACACACACAGATTTCTCCTGTGGGATCCTAGTATATCACCATTTGGCAAGCAGTTTTACACTTTAATGAGTTAATAACATTTTCCTGCTACCAGTTCCAAAACTGGCCTCTTAAGCAATAATATGAACAAAGACTGAAAAATATTTTTTTTTACATTCTGAGTTACTCCTGGATGGTAATTTGATTTGGCATTTAATTCTCACAGTTAGGTGGCTGTTATCAGACACGAGTCTTCTATCATCCCCATTTCTCTTAATGGTATGTCTATTCTCTCAACCATCTAAACATCTTTATAAAATATTTTTGGACCCATCTATATTCTCTCTTCCATGCTAAAGGTGGAATCAAGCTGTATTCTTGTTGCTTTTAAGAGTTGATGAGACCAAGACCCCCCCACCTCAGCATTCCTTTTCCCTTTTTAGTATTAATGGAAAGAAAGTATGGTTTATAATGATCTTTTGAACTTTGAATTCCTGGCATGCTTATTCAGAGCATCTACTAGCTCAGAAGTCATTTTACATCCCCAGCGATAAGCTATACATAAACAGAGTTTTTTTAGTATTTGCTAATAGCTCTTGTTCTACCAGTTTCTCTCTCTCTCTGTTCTTCACTATAGAAAGTTACACTAATATTGATACATTTAAGAGATAATTCTATTAAATCTATTAGACAATTATCTGTTAATTACATGCCCTCAGTTTTGAATGTAGCCATCATTGCAAGGTTTATGGTTGGTAGTGGGTCTGAAGATAGAAGAGATAGGAAACAGTGTGTACTGAATACTTCCTATGGAACCAGCCATTTACTCAAGTCAATTTATTGGATTATCAAAAGAGCAGTCAGTGATTTCTCTTATTGCCATTTTACCTAGGAAGAAAGTGAGGCTTAAATAATTAAAATAAATTTCTCAGAGTTACTGTATAATGTCCTCTCACTGCTGTAACAAATTATCACAAGCTCAGTGACTTAAAACAACACAGATTTTCTTATCTTACAGTGTGGAAATCCAAATTTTAAAATGAGTCTGACTGGGTTAAGATCAAGGCGTTGACAAGGCTGTGTTCCTCTGGAAGCTTTGGAGGGGAATCTGTTTCCCTGCCTTTTCCAGCTCTTAGAGGTTTGCCTGCATTCTTTGGCTAGTGGTCCCTTCTTCCATCTTCAAAGATGGCAGTGTAGCATCTTCAAATATCTCTCTGATGCTGACCTTCTGCTTCACTCTTCCACTTAAAAGACTCCTTGTGATTACATTTTGCTCATCCAGATAATCTAGGACAAACTCTCCATCTCACAGTCAGCTCATTAGCAACCTGAATTCAACAGACAATCTTAATTCCCCTTCGCCACGTAGACTAACAGACACACAGATTCCCCTGGGGGTTAGGGGGAGGACGTCTTTGGGGAGCCATTATTCTGCCTCCCAAAGTAATCCTGTTTGTAGGAAATAAACCAACTGATACGTCAAGCCCAGGTTTGTCCACATGTTGGTGGAATTCAAGGGGCACGAGACAGGTCCTCCTGTGCAAAAATATCTCACCCACTGCCTGCCATAATACCTGAAAATCCATCGTTAGAGTTAGTTTCTTTGATGTTCATATGTAAAAGTCACCAAGAATCCCCCAAGTAAAATTCAGATGTTACAGGTCCTCAGGAGGAGATTTGTCAACAGCTTATTGAATACAAGGGACATTTCAGGAGCAGGAAGTAAGGGAAAAGGGTAGCAAAGAAAGTCACTACAAGGGGAAGTGTAATGATACCAGTTTTCTTCCCAGCCTATTACATCATTTGGCCCAGAGCTAGTCTTAGTGGTAGGATTTCCCCCTTACTTAGGGATATGAGGCATGTACAAACAGGGTTGTAACTTTTCTTTGATGTATTTTCTGTATTCTTAATCCTTATTTACTACTCTCTTGTTGATACTTGACAATTTAACTCTAAAGAAAATCAATTGGCCCACTCTCAACTAGAATGGAGATGCACGTTTGTCTAGAGAGATTGACACTAAATGGACAAAATTTCATTGCCTTCTTGGTGTGTGCAAGCCACATTGCTTAAACATGTAAGGATTACATGCACTCTAGCAGATACTAATTGTGTCTCAATTTTGGGTAGATACTGACATACAAAAGCCTGGGTTTATAAATTCAGACCAGAATGATCTATGTGGATTAAAGAAAGCTACCTGAATCATACCCTATAAAATTAGGTATCTGCCATGTCCCATGTACCCAGGCAGGGGTTCTGAGCCTGAGCTGGATGAGGGTAAGGGTAGGTTCCCAGCGCATAGCCTAAGGGGCAGAAAGCTAAAGTTCTCAGTGCAAATGCATTGAATTGAATTGAAGATGCTGCATAGTGCTTTGCAAATACTTTATGAGGCACATGACAGACGCTGAAGAAACTGGGATCAAGCAACCCAGTTCAGAAGGGAGGGAGAAAGACTGAATCTAGACAGCATGGGGCCCCTTGACCTCCCTGGGGTGAGGAGGGAGATGCTGGGATGCCCAGAGGGCTGGGATCCAAAAGAAGGTGTCCTGTTTCTAAGATGTATGTATTATTACTCTCCTCAATATGGATCCTGTACTACCTAGGTATCCTCAAATGTGGAGGTAAACCAAGATATTTCTGACCATGACTTTAATGAAAAGCAGCACTGTAACTATTCCAGTAATTGTGTGTTTGGTAGGTGCAGAAGGAAAAAAAAAATCTTGTTGGCTGGCAGTGCATTGAAATGAACTCCAGATGTCTCTAAAACTTGAGGAAAATGAGATTAACTGACAAGACATCATAGGGAAGAGACTAATGGAGAACATAGGTAGGGACCAGGGAAGGTGAGCAAGAGCAATCCCAAAGAAAGGAGCAGCCTTGGATGAAGACAGCAGACCAGAAGGAGAGCAGGGATGGCAGAGGCAGCCATCTGGGGCAGGGAAGTAAAGCCAGCCACATAGCTTTATAGTCAGTGGGTACATTTCCTATGTACCCACAGTGGCAAATTGTCCCATCACCTGCACCAGAGCAAGGATGGAGGTATCAAAGATGACATCCACTGATGCTGATCCAAAAGACAACTTAATACCACATTTTATGAGAATAAGTAGTTGGCCAGGCTATGCATATTCAAGCAACAAAATTTCAACACACTGTGAAGCTGCAGGGGGGAAAAGTATTAAAATTTCATAACTCTTATTTCTGAGACTAGTCTAGCTCTTGATAACATTTTAGCACTGATGAAGCCATTTTGATGAAATCTGTCAAACTTTATTCCAAGGAACAGTAAATTGAGTAATAGTTACCCTTGCATTTTAGTGGAATAACTATAGGCTTGTTATCTCCTTGTGGTACCCAAAGCTACTAGTGCCAGAAAATAAAACCCTGAAAATACAAAGTTTAAAGATGATGATAGTTTCCATCCTTCCTGAATGAGAGAATGATTTCTCAACCATGGTCAGGCATCAAAATCACCTGAGGAGTTTTTAAAAATCTTGACGCCCAAGCCAGCCCCTGAAATTTGAATCTCTGGAGATGGGACACAAGCATTTGGTATATTTTTTAACTCCTCAAGTAATTTTAATATGCAGCCAAGATTGAGAAACACTGACTTAGAATAAGTTCTAAATCCTGCCTGGAATTCTGACCTCTTTTTTTAATTTAACACTGATTTAACTGACTAAGCTAAGTCTACATTGCTTGAGAAATGGCTCTCAAATTTTAGCATGTAGGACTTGTTAAAACACAGATGAAAAGGCCCTGCCCCTTGAGGATCTGATTCAGTAGGTCTGGGGTGGGGCTCCGGCACACTGGAAGCACATTTTGAGAACCTCTGTTCTAGCAAGATGATGTAAAGATAATCAAGCAGAGTTTGTATCTGGTAATATTTTTTCCATCCTACTGCCTATCCACTTGACCTCAGATTCAATCTATGACCCAGAGTTAATATCAAACATGAGATTTCAGATACTTTATATTACTCATCTCTGCCAGTTGAAGAAGTTTGCAAAAAGTTTTGCTGAATGTTGAAAATTTAAGCTTGGAGGTATTTAAAACCCAGCTGGAGGTGATCATGAGGGTGTGCTGCGGTCAATGTGTTTATTCATCTTAAATCTGTTAATATCTGTGTCTGGCACATAGTAAGCAAGTAGAGCTTGTTAACACATGCATGCATTTTTCATTTTGTCAAATATAAGAAGAAATTTTTGACAATATACTACTTATTTAGAGAAAATTTCCTTTGTATTTACCTATCCTCTGTTTGTTTTTCCCATGCTTATCAATGTTGCTGGGAGAAAAAGAAATATGTCCTGAAATAGACAAATTTTAAAAGTAAATTACACTTTTTTTTGAAATACACTTTGTAGGGAAGAAAAGAAAGAGATGAAGTCATAACTAGGACTTATGGGGAATTATACATAACCCCCGGCGTATTTTATATAAGCCACAACCAGTAATCTGGGTGTGTAAATGGAAGTGCAGACACACACATTCATTTATTATTCATTTATTCATTCATTAAGTGTTCCTTATCTAGCAATTTTGTGTCAAGTACAATACTAGGTGCAGGATTTAGAACAATGAAGAAAACATAAGGAATCCTTGCCTTTATAGTTCCTACAAGGAGGGGAAAAAGAAACAGTGGACAGGTAAACAGGGAAAATTTTTAAATGGTTATAGATCATGATGAGTGGTCTACAAATAAAAGGAAACAAATAGTGGGTGAGATGGAGAATAACGGAAAGATGGGGAAATGTAGGAGGTATTTAAACTTTCCTAGGTAAAGCCAAAGAAGGCCCTCAGTAAGCTGTATTCAAGTTGAGCCCTAATAGGTGAGAAAGATTTCGCCCAGGGAAGACTTGGGAGAAAGTGAGGCACTCAGTAGGAACAACGCAGGCCATTTCTGCAAAGGTCTGAGGTAGGAAAGAGCCTCGCTTCTTCAGAACTGAAAGAAGACCGGGGTAGCTGAAAGCACAGTGAAATAGAGGGAACGTGAGCAGAAGACAAATCATTCAGAGCTGTTTAAGGTCCATGGATTCCATCTAAAATACGGTGGGCGTCATGGAAGATGTCTAAGTAACTGTTAGAATTAATCTAATTCTATTCGTTAGAATTAATCTAGATCTAATTTTTGCAGATCTATAGAGAACTGATTTGGGGGGTTTTCAAGCTCAAGTAATTGGATAAGTAGCAAGGCTTTTTGCTGGTGTGGGGGGCTGTGATGTGGGGAAGATGAAAAGTTCTGCTTTAAGCACGTCAAGATTGAGAAGTCTCTGAATGAGGCAGCAAGCGTGCAATTTCACGTGGGACCAACAAATCACTGAAGTCCGGGCCTGTTTTGAAATGTAGGTTTCGTTAGTATTCAAATATGGTGAGGCCAACAGATTAGGATTCAATGCTATTGAAAAGATAGTTTGTTACTCACAGTTCCCAAGAGGAGGGGGTACATCATGTCACACGGGGCCACACAGGGAAGCACCGGGGTTGGTCAGGAGTCACAAGGGGCAAGGGGAAAGCATGGGTAGCAGCCTTTGCTGTGGTTCCCGTGGGCAAGGCAAGGAGGGTAAGCAGGCTTTAGGACTGGCTGGTTTGAAAAATGTCAGCAGTCTCTGGGGTATAGGCGCCGCCTCCAGTTGTCTGGTACCTGACCCGGGGTGGTTAGGGTAGAAGAGTGTTGCCTCCTGAAGGGTAAGAACCTGACACAGGAGTTGGCTCAGGGTACGGAGCTCTGGATTGGTTGGTTTGCATATGAGAAGCATGTTACTGGGAGCAAGACCCCAGACTCCAGAACATCAAGAATACAGAAAATAGGGCTTCCCTGGTGGCGCAGTGGTTGAGAGTCCGCCTGCCGATGCAGGGGACACGGGTTCGCGCCCCGGTCCGGGAAGATGCCACGTGCCATGGAGCGGCTGGGCCTGTGAGCCATGGCCGCTGAGCCTGCGCGTCCGGAATCTGTGCTCCGCAACGGGAGAGGCCACAACAGTGAGAGGCCCGCGTAACGCAAAAAAAAAGAATACAGAAAATAATAAATTGAGAGATCGGGATTGACATATACCTACTACTATATATAAAATAGATAAGGACCTACTGTACAGCACAGGGAACTCGTCTCAATACTCTGTAATGACCTATATGGGAAAAGAATCTAAAAAAGAGTGGCTATATGTACATGTATAACTGATTCACTTTGCTGTACAGCAGAAACGTAACACAACATTGTAAATCAACTATACTCCAATAATAATTTTTTTTATAAAAGGGCTACAGAGCAGCATCAAAAAAATACAGACAATAAGAAAATATAGTTAATACGGGATTGGAGGTATGAATTTGTAAATGGCATCTATTGCATGTATATGGAGGACAGGATGGTAAATAAAATCTGAGAACTACCCACCATTCCAGATACCTTTGGTAAATGCTGAAAAGTGTATCCAAAAGAGAGGTGGAAAAATATTCTTTAAAAAAAATTTTTTTCCCTCCACTAGTAAAGATTATGGCCATAGGGGGCCTAGACAAAGAAATTGCAGCTGCTTCCCCTACCCTAACCTGTTGCCCATGCTATTCTTACGTGATGTTTTAGCATAGATGTGTGATTGTGGGTGGAGGAAGTAAAAATATTTACCCAGCACGCATATAATGAACTTACAGCTGTTGCTGCACCTTAATTTGGAATCTGATAGCTGCTTCTAAAAGAGTTAAGTGGTGGTTCAGTTAATCGGTAAAACTTCTGCCAAGTTTCTAGGTATTTTAATTAAAATAGTTGAAATGAAAGGTGGTGATTGTCAGGCCTGACAAAGTAAGATTCTTTCCTGACTTTAATTAAGGTGCAAAGGAAGTATTGTTTTAATTCCCCAAAGCTTACTGGAGGTTGTTTTTATGCTTTGGGTACAATTTCAGCCATACTCAACAAGCAATTTTCCTCCATTGCACCAAAACCCCTCTAAATCGTGGGTATTTAAGTTTTAGATTTAAGTCTAAAGGATAGAAATCTTTACCATATCATTGATATAAGTAATTTTAAAAGAATCCCTCTGGGTAGTGTACTATTTTATTCATTTATGTAAAATGCTGTAAAAAATACAGATCAAACTTCTGCTCTTCAAATGCATTTGAAAACTTCTTTTATGGATAAAATGTTGTGGGCTGCCTGAAGGCAGGGACCACGTTTGTTCCCCATCTTATCTATCACCTAACAGCCCCTGGCACAGAGTAATTCATCAATAAAATCTAGTAAATAAATGCATGCACGGACACCAAGTAAATTACAACGGCAGCAATTATCATCTATGTAATAAGTGTTGCCATGTCCCTCATGCTTCTTACACTGCATAGCCTCTCAATATCTTTCTTTCTTCAGCCCTGTTTTGCTTCTGCCATAATATTTCATAATTTTATTATATAATTTTAGTGATGGGAAAAGTGGAACAATTCAGAACTATAAAATTAACTATATTTCTCTTTAATTATAATAACAAGTTAATCCAAGCTTGTTACATGAGCATGGCTTATGTGCAGATGGTTATACAACAGCAACATTGCCAAAAGGGTCAGCCGACTCAAGATTAACCTTATAAATGCTTATCGGACCTGGGGTTGGCCCATTTCTCAGATGAAGAAAATTAGGCAAGTAGAGGTTTAGGATATACTTAGATTCACACGGAGAGTTAATGGTACATTCAAGACTAGAATCCTCAGATAAACTTTGCTCTGGTGAGCACATGATATCATAAATAATGCAGAACATGGCATATTCTTTTCCTTTCTTTTTCTACCTGGTGGTTTTCTGAGTCTCTGATAAGGACCAGCTTACCTGTTATCATTGGCAGGGCTGCCAGTGTTAGCATTTTTCACCAAGCCAGATTAATACTACAGGAGTAAATATACAATAAGCGTGAGCTTTGGTTTTCTCCATTTGGGCTATTGAGAAGGTCAAATATCAAAGGCTTTGTGTTTGAGATGGAATGTTCACTAAGACTCCCCACCCTATCATTTCCATGAATATGTTTTATAAGACACCAAACTCATGAGATATCCCATGAAAAAAGTTTCATAGTAAACTCTGTTTGGGAACTACTGCCTACTTTATCCTCCTCCTAGAGAGTCATAATAGTTTAAGAGCTCTGAAGAAAAGAAACCTTTAACTCAGCATTTCCCATACTCATTTGATCACAGACATTTTCTTTTTCAAGTAACACCCATGAGTATACTATAGGCTTTGTCTTCCAAGAAACACAGTTTATTATGCACACTATGAAGGAGAATGATGAATTTTTGTGCATATGATACTTTCCTTCTGCATTATTTTATTTATGAGATAACAGCAAGATATGAACTTGTGTGTCATTCTTGAAGTGTATTGCTACATAGCTGTCCAAAAAGATAATGTAATTTTGTCATAGCCTCAGGAACATCTTAGCAGATAATTTCCATTATTGTGACATCACCAAGATTGTGAGTTTTTTTAATGTTATTTTAATAATTATCACTAAATTCTAGACCAAAGAGGAATTTGAGCTAATTTTATTTCTGGCATCTTCAATGTTTCTAAAGGACTTGGATTTGATTCTCACTCAACTTCCTTTGCCCATGAATACTTCTTTAAAGACCCTATACCTATTTGTGAGTGATGCATTAGGACAAATACAGTATTGTGATATACGGACTGAGGCTTTCTTTAGACCTTTGCACAAGTGTTAAATGTGGGCTCTCTCATACCTAGCAGTTTAATGTTTGTGGTCAAACTGTGGTCAATATGTTTCTTTCAAAGGTACATAATTATAGAGTATTTAAACTGCAGTTTCCTATGCTGAATTAGTAACACTGGGAGAAATGATAGTCTTATCTGTGGTCTGGCAGTAAACATAAAGTATCTTATGTTGGCTAACTATGTTTTATCCAGATTTGTTAAATGATAAAACACAGAGATAGCTGTCAGAATAAAGCTAAAATTGTATGAAGTAGGTAAATGAAGAGATCAAAAACATGAGGAGCAATTTCTCTTTTTTTCTTTTTTTTGGTACAATTACAGCACAGTTGTTTAGGAGTGATGAGGGGAGTGAACCCTGATGGCCGAGAATTTAGAAACAGTGTTAGAACAGTGCCTTTGGCTAATGTTAAATAAACCAAGAGTCCATTGTCATGCACCTCTCACGGTAGTCCTGGGTCTAGTTGCAGTGTGAAGAGGTCTTTGTTGTAACTGGAATTTTCTTATTTTCCGTTGGACTGTCCCAGTATGCTTATGGTGCATCTGTTTAAAAGCAAAAGTATGGGAGGAGTGGATTTTTATACATTTAACGTCTTTATGAATGATTTTTCTTTTTGTTTACAAAGTGATTCTCTCAACCATTGTTCAGTGGTAAAAATGCAGATGGAATCTAAGAACTTCATATATGGAATATGCACAGGGGAGGTGAACTTAGCACCTTGGCAATTAGTAAAGGCACTTAGGTGCTTGCTAGAGGGATTTCTGTGAGCTTTTGCATTTCTATCAGTGTGAATCAGTATCCCGTTCTGGGAGAAAGGAATGCTGCATTGCTGGAGATTCTCATTAAGACTTGGCACTTTCTTGGAAAGAGTTGCAAGAAGAAAGTAAAAGAATTATATTTGACCTATTCCTCAGGCAGCTCACCCTCACTCCCCATCCGCCCCAGACCTATTATTTGCACCTATGTGATTTGAGATGTGTTCATGGCTTATGCTTACAAGTTTAAAACACTTTTATTCAACCATGATTTGTCATCTAGATAAGGCTCCTTGCCTTCACTTTATAGGTGCAGATAAGATGAGAAAAATAGCCAGAAATATTATTGTTTGTATATTTAAGGAGGGAAAGATCAAAGACCTATTTTTCTTCAAGTTTCAAAAGTGTAAAACCTAGCCAAATACACCGAAATGACTAAAAAAGTATTTTTATGCAACTTAATTTTTTTTTAAGATGTTGGGGGTAGGAGTTTATTAATTAATTTATTTATTTTGCTGTGTTGGGTCTTCGTTTCTGCATGAGGGCTTTCTCTAGTTGTGGCAAGTGGGGGCCACTCTTCATCGCGGTGCGCAGGCCTCTCACTATCGTGGCCTCTCTTGTTGCGGAGCACAGGCTCCAGACGCGCAGGATCAGTAGTTGTGGCTCACGGGCCTAGTTGCTCCACGGCGTGTGGGATCCTCCCAGACCAGGGCTCGAACCCATGTCCCCCTCATTAGCAGGCAGATTCTCAGCCACTGCGCCACCAGGGAAGCCCGCAACTTAAATAAGTTTTTCTTCTTCAAAGTCCTCATCTATGCCTTTGCTGAGAAATGCTAGTGCCACTATGAATATTGTTTAAACTAAAAGATCCATAATTTTCTTTTTAGACTTAAATTCAAATGCAAAGCTTAATGTTTAGTGTTCCATTTCTGCCTACCACTTTTTAAGTAACAGTGCTCCATTCAAAATTTTATATCGGAGAACTCTCCATAAACGTGGCAAGAAAAAAAAACTAAAAAAGACTGATAAATCTATGTTAACTTCCAGAAAATGTAGCCACTGAGGAAATAATTTCTGCTTCACTGACTTTATTTTACTTAGTAACTAATTTAGATTTAAATCAAGAAAATTGTAATGACTGAAACATAAAAATTAAATGATTAAAATTATTCTCACATAAATGTCCTGAAAAACAGCATATGGATGTTACTGGGGGATGGGGGACGGGGGTGGACAGAAATTATAAGATGTCAGTGAGAAATAGCCAAGCAGCAAGTCCTCTGTTAGACAGATTAGCTTATCAAATGGGTCTTTTATGTCATCATCTATCTGAGGGAGTCAGGTGGGTGATATAACGTATTATCTAGCCAGAATACTTTTGAGGGAGAAAGGGGACACTAACCATACAGGACACCAAGACAACTGATATAAACAGTAATCGTCCTGGACAGATAGAAAAGAATGCTCAGCCTATAGATTAGGGATTCTCACGAGGGGAATAGAAAACCCCTCAATAATCATGCTTCATCATTATTTACTGTGTTCAAGGCGCTGGAAACAGCTCTGAAATGAGCAGATAGGCCCATCTTCCTGGAGCTGACTACTTATGTGATCAGCTGAAAAAATAAAATATTTGCCCAGGATAGAGTGATTTACAAATAGATGGCCTTAGTCTATATATAACTTTAAGTGCACTGTAGAAACGAAGCAAATAATGACAGTGGACTTAAAAAGAGATCCCATGAATTAACAGTATTTGATACCTGGTATAAAGCAGGTGCTTCTGAATTTCATTTTTAGATGTGTCATGTAGAGCCTTAAAAGGTTACACTAGTTCATAACACCAGTTACTTCATATTCAAGTTAAACTGGTGACTGCAAAAGATACGGGAAATATGTGCGTATCCCTTTTCATTTTTTTCTTTGCGATACGCGGGCCTCTCACTGTTGTGGCCTCTTCCGTTGCGGAGCGCAGGCTCCGGACGCACAGGCTCAGCAGCCATGGCTCACGAGCCCAGCTGCTCCACGGCATGTGGGATCTTCCCAGACCAGGGCATGAACCCACGTCCCCTGCATCGGCAGGTGGACTCTCAACCACTGCGCACCAGGGAAGCCCCCTTTTCATTTTAAAGCATGTAATATTAAAGGTGCTTAAACTCTAAGCTTGACTAAAATCCTCTTAAAAGAATTTAGCTAAGTTGGAAAAAATGTCATGTCTTCATAGTCCTTTAGAGTGGAAAAGTTGAATATCATTTGCTCTAAGATTTTTAATATTAAGACCACATATATGTCAGAACTTATAGATTCATGCTCTCTGTCAGATCTTGCCAAGTTCCTTACTGGGCTTTGCTAATCCATGGACGTTGCCAATTGAACAGAAATGATTGCTAATAATAAAACATATAATCATTAAAATGTATGCTTTGTTTCCACTTAATAAACTAGTGAAAACCATTATTTTCAATAATAAACTAGTGAAAACCACTATTTTCAAAGTGTGCTGTCTGTAAATTCAGTAAGTGTCTATTGAATTTGTGTTGTGTGTAAAGCTTTGTGCTAGGCTTTATATGGTGATTCAGAGAATCACCAAGACACAGCCCCTGGCAGGAAGAGGTGTAACAAGGAGGAAAGAACTGACATTGGTGTCAGACAGACGGGGTTCAAAGTCCATAATTTAAGTGCAGTGTCTCTACGGTTCAGTCCTTCTAAAATAGCACTAAAGCTCGCTGGAACTGAAAGAACTGATGGACATTCTGAAAGGAAAAAATCATCCTAGCAGGTGTAATAATGGAAGTTAAGAAGAAATTAATAAAATAATTGCCAAATAGTGAAGATTCAGTATGGACGTAATGGTGAATCTGTCGAGAATGCAATCAGACACGGTTTGGGGAACTGCCAGAAGAGCTTAGAATGCTGATTGGGAGGGGTCCCACTGGCTTGGGAAACAGTGAGAAATGTTATTGCATTATTGGGGTATTGTTTCAGTAATTGACAATGGTTAAAGAACTGTTAAGGGTGAAAGTGATGCCAGAAGAAGATCTTTGACAAGGACAGTATGATAGAGACTTCATTATGGAGTATTTGAGTTACCTACACAGAGGATGGCAACAGATGACAGAGAGAGGAAAACGATCAGGCACTGCTAGAGTCATCAAGTAAAGAGGAAGGGTGTCTCAAAGGTCTAGGCTGAAATATGGGATCCAAAGAGGGAACTGGTTTTCAAGGAATGGCAGTAGAACCGCCATTTCTAAGAAACACTGAGGAGTAAGGAATAGACCAGTACCTCCTCCTGAGTAATGAGGAGTGGATAGTAGGAAACACGTTCTCTTCTGTTGGAGAGAACTTTGGAGGCAATAGTTTTTCCCGAGGATGGACAGGTACAATGAAGGCAAAACAGTGGCGCACGATAGATAACCTCAAATGTGTAGAAATGTTTGCCTCTAATAGAACAGGGATACAAAGGGCACAGCCATTGTCCAGAAGCCATACTTACCCTTGCTATCTACAGGAAATGGGCATTTTCTAGTCTACTCCTTTTATTAAAACATTGGTTGCAACCCACCCACGAAAAGGATTCCACTAACCCTTGATGAAATGTATTACAGTAGAAGGTTTTTCATGTAATTAAAAAAAAGTTTTTAGGGAATTTCCAGGCGGTCCAGTGGTTAAGACTCCACGCTTCCACTGCCAAGGGCCCGGGTTCAATCCCTGGCTGGGGAACTAAGATCCCACAAGCCATGAGGCACGGCCAAAAAAAAAAAAAAAAGTTTTTAAAAATCTTTAATCCATATATATCTATAGCAAGTGATTAAAAGAGAGGTATAATGTCATTCTTCAGTTCAAATCCCTTTCCTTTGTTTTATTGTTTTTAAAAATTATTGGACAAAATACCTCTGATATTTATCTTATGGAAACATAAGCTGCCTGCATTTGACAAATAGCTTACATAGAACTGTATTTACTACCTATTAATGATGAAAAAAAATCTTCTAGTCTCAAGCCAGAAAAAAATAGCTCACCCAAACAAATGTTTAGGAAGCCTAGTGAACAGGTTGTATAAAGTAATGTAAGGAAAGCAACGTTTACACTAAAAACTAGACTTTATGGCTACCTGTTTATGTTCTTATAAAAAGCCATTGTCAAGTGAACAAACCAAGTAAAATGAACCCATTCTTAAGAAGTGTCAATTTGTAAAAAAATAGCATGTATTGCCTTATTTTTTTTCTTTAATCGTGTTTTCTGAACTTTACATGTTCAACATACATTTCGGAGCCTGGCAAGAGGCATAGGACAATATGAGAAAAGAGAAGCTCAGGTGGATTTGTGGGGCAAAAAGTATTTCTTTCTTTTGCACCTATGAAGTATTCTATCTATATAAACAGTTAAAAGATTTTCCTTGACCTTAGAGCCTTTGTGATTAAATAATTGTTTATGCATATTGTATAGCAGCAGTGCTCATAATTTTTTGGACTGAGAACTTCCTTTTAATCTTAAATAATTCTTGAGGACCTCAAAGAGACTTTAGGGGGAGATATATCTGTTGATATATGACGTACTTTAAACAGAAAATTTTTTAGTATTCATTATTAATTCATTTAAATATCATAATAATAAACCCATAATATATTTTTAAAATATTTTTATTAATAATAACTATATGTCCCTAAATAAAAATCTTAGTGAGAAGAGTGGCATTGCTGTACAGTTCTAGAAATCTCTTTAATGTTTGGCTTAATAAAAAGACAGTCTGCTTTTCATATCTGATACTGCATTCAATCTGCAGTGATATGTCATTTTGGCCAAAGTATATTAAGAAAACTCAGCCTCACTACTTTCCCTTTTATGGAGAATTCTAATATCTTCATACTATATATAATTATTAGACATTGAGACTCACACTTATGTATAAGATGTTAAAGTCATCTCAATTTATAAGTATTATAATCCAAAATATAAATATGCCCCTTAGTTTAGAAATTATGTGGTCAAATTTTGATAAGCAGAGACCTCTGACTGCAACATATATATCCAATAATGGCTATGTTTGAAAGTGAAATTCGCTAAGGGCAGGAATTATCTGCTCTCTTTGATGGTTCTTTCTTGATTATATCTGTGAAGAAGATAACCGCTCCTTTGTCATTCTATTTTCAGTTTTTATTCTTGGTAAAAAAAAAAAATGTCCATTGATCAAAATAGTAATTACTTGTCACCACAGCAGGAAATCATAGCACGAACTTTTGACAATGCTTACTCAGAAACTACTTAGGACCATTTAACTAGTTGTCGCTGGACAGCTTAGCACACAGTAGTGCAGAGTCCAAAAATGCTCTGGTTGGCCAGAGGATGAATGGAGTGGCTTTTAGGGTGGCCCCAGAAACTGAGCTTTCTGTTGTCAGAAACCTTGCTCCAGGCAGGTGAGCGTTTGCGGAAGCTGTGAGCACCGGCACAGTCAGGTAACACTGACCGCTTCTCTCTACCTCCCCATTCCCCCCCACAACCCCGCATCTCTCTATCTCACCCATCTTTCCAGGTGATGAAGCTAGGAGAAAGAGATTTAGTTCTCCTGACCCCCTCCAAGTCTCAGAGACGCTGTTGGTGTGAAAGTTGGAGTCCCCATTTCGCCAGGGAGCAGAGGGAAGCAGTCAGTGTCAGAATGGAGGGTGCAGAACATGTTCCCTTTGGCTGCACGAAGCCTCTTCAATGTATTCTAACCGCCCCCTCCCAACAAGCGCTGAGAACTAGACTAGATTGCACTGTTTACTCGATCAAGCTTTTCTTTGCCTCAGAGGTTCACTTAATGATACAAGATATCTCAAACCTTGAAAGATAATTTTTAACTAGAAAGTAACCTATTTGTAAGAATGGTTTTGAGCAAGCGGTTCTAACTGGCTTGTGTTTTCTGGCCTTAGGGTGCTACAAAATTGTTTCAAAAGGAAACAAATAGGGCTAAAAGCAGACGCTGGAAATAGAGATGGAGAGACTGATTTGTGAAGGGAACTGGTTTAGAAGTATTATGATTTTATTAACAGATACATCATCAAAACTGCTCTCTGTAACCAGGGAGCGGGCATTGTTTTTGAAAAGCAAAAGAAAAGGTACTCATAATTGATTGTAATATTTTATGTCATTTCAACATGTGAAACCTTTTTGATGGTTTACATTGAAATGGCTGCATTTTTACACTCTCCTCCCAAATGTTTATTTATGTATTACAATATGTTCTCTCTGTCCATTATTTGGTGTGCAACATAATATATAGCAAGACAGTTTTGAGCATGTGGCTTATAGGAGAAGCAGGTCCATAGATTCACGGTTAAACCTCAACCATGAGGAAGACAAAGCAAATAATGACTGGTTATTCCTAATTTAAGTAAACAATGGAAAACCATTATGGAAAGAAATTTATACTGATGCTAAAAACCAACACATTTCCCTTTGATGAAAATTCCATTAACCAATAGATAGTGTTGACTTTTAGCAGAAGATACACAGTCAGGTGACTCACACATAAATGGTTTACTTTTGTTCCTGCTTCCATAATTATTTTTATTCATTTTCTCTCTTACAGCTTACTTTTAGTGGCCTCTGCATTTGGTAGTCTCTCTGGCTCCAATACCCTTATTCCCTTCTTTATTTAAACAAAGTGCTCTTTGTCTGTGAAGATTCAGCTTCAGCACGGTTTCCTCTTGGAAACCGTTAGTGACTAAGGTGAAGTAGCTCTGTGCACCTCACCCACAAGGGTCCTGTGCGTGTGTGCATCGTGTGTGGGCGTTTCCGTAGTTGGTACTCTTGTCCATCTCCCCTTGGGGGCTGTCTCTCCTTCATCTTGGGATCATCTACCCCTAAAACAGCCCCTTGCACGTCACACATTTTCAAGGTTTGTTGAATAAATAAATAAAATATTGAATTAGATTTAACTTTTGAACAATTAGGAATCCAAGGAGGTCCCATAAAAATGATTATTTTAATGCTAGGTGTGTGGAATGTACATGTTTTTGCTATTTAGATTTTTAAACTTAAAAACAGCATCCAAGACAAATCTGAAGAAAAAAAAAATACAACAGTGCTCACATTTCTTTTCAGTATCTATGGCAAAATGCAAGCTTAAAAGCTGCCCAATGGATTTGACTACTAAGATTTGGTTGGTGATCTTACTAAACACGGTTTTCCTGGGACCAGAAGACCTATTGCAATATAGATCAAGTGTTAATGGAAGGTGAAGAAACTGGTATTCATTATGATGAGTCCTCTTTAGACTTTTATGGGAAGGAGAAAAATAGGGCAGCTTTTAGGTGTAGCCCTGTCAGCATGGCACTCCTGACCTGTTCAACCTGGCCCTTCATAAAATCCAATGGTTCCACCTACAGCTGCCTTCCTTTTCTCATACTGTTTCCTTCCTGGAAACCAGAGCCTGCTCTCATCATCCTTCTCTGTAGGACTCAGCCAAGCCCCCGACTTCTCTACTCTCTACTCTCATCTCCCCTTTCACTGGCTCTCCTGTGTTCCCTGCTTTAGAACGTATCCCCTGCAGCAACCCCACAGCACCTAATATAGATCACCTTAATGCTATTGTCTATTTCCCAAAGAGATTCTACCCAGTGCCTCTAAGGACAGGGATTTGGAGTCTTATTTGGTTATGCAATGCCTAGCTGGAACTTGTTTTATTGATAATGATAACGTAACTGGAATATATTGAGATGTAATTTGAAGTGGCTTTCTAAAAATTAGCTGTGATATTGGTATCAGAACCTCAGAATCACATACACAGTTAAAGTCTGAGGGCATTCAGAGAAAGATATTATCGCCCGCTGATACCAGCATAATTTTATCCCTTTATTTATTTATTTTATCCCTTTATTTTATCCGTTTATTTATATATCAAATGAATCAAATTTATTTGATTCTTTATGGCAGTTCAAAGCCAAATAATATACTTACTTTTACCAAAACTCGTAATTGTGTTTTCATAAACTCTAAGAAAACTTTTGGTTGTGAGTTATAATAATCTATTTTAATACATCTTCAATATGTTTTTATATAAACAAGTAATTAATTGACACATAAGTTGGAGAATAAGTTTGCTCATTTAACAAGCCATAGAGAAAAAAAAAGATTTTAAAATGACATTTTTATTACATACTGCAGTTTTACATTATAGAAATATAGTCTTTGCATTTATAAACAGTACAGAATTATAGCAAAGTAAGAGATGAGAATGAGAGTAAACTGAGATTTTAAACATGCACAATTGGCAATAGGGCTTTACCAATATGTGCGCTATTAGGAGCTATGGCTTCTGAAATGAACCTGAAAATACATGAATTGTTGATCTGATTCATTGGCACCAATAGGTGAATCTAATGATCATGTTGCTCTGTGTGCTTTATTCTTTACAAAAGAAGCAAAGAAAATTACAGTACCCTATTTGCAAGCATTATTCGCCATAAGGAAACAAATCGATCATTCAGTATTTGGTCCTCCGATTTCGTTACAGCACCTGTCATGATGAAAAATTTAGTAGAGTGTTATTGGCTCTGTGGGTGTCAGTAAATATTGATGATAATTAAAATTTTAGTTGCAAAAAGAAATGCAGTTGTATGTGGTCAATAAAAAAAAATTGGGTTCTTGTATGTTACGGTTTTAGGAAACTTTTACACAAGGCATGCATTTAGAAGCTTGCCCCATTGTTAATGGTTAGTGTCAGAAGATAGAAATGAGACTGGACTTGCAATTCTTGACTGTTTCCTGCCTTAATAGTGATGAGAAGGACAGTTTCTCTAGAAAGTGAAATTAAGTTTTACTCTTCAACAATACAACCCTCTTATGTACCTACAGGTCACCCACACATACAAAAAAAAAATGCTTCCATAATAATATTAAAGACGGAGCTTCCCTGGTGGTCCAGTGGTAAAGAATCCGCCTTCCAATGCAGGGGACGCGGGTTCGATCCCTGGTCGGGGAAATAAGATCCCACATGCCGCGGGGCAACTAAGCCCGCGTGCTGCAACCACACAGCTCACGCACCCTTGGAGCCTGCGCGCCACGACTAGAGAGAGAAAAGCCACATGCCACAACTAGAAAGAAGCCCGTGTCACAACGAAGAGCCTGCGCTGCAATGAAACATCCCGCATGCCATAACTAAGACCTGACACAGCCAAAAATATATATATATATATTTTAAAAATAATAATATTAAAGAATATATACTTTTGCTTTATACTCATTGACTCCAGATCCTTCCCCTACAAGGCGTTTAGCCCATTGTTACAAGGTAGGAAACTGAGGCACAGAAAGATTAAATAAGAGATCTCAAGGCCCATGGAGTAATTGGAAAAGCTGGGATTCAGACCCTAGCTATCTATCTAAAAGAGGGCAGTTAGGCCACAAAAGAGACAAGCAGGACTCATGCCTGATGCAGGAGGGGCAAGTGGGTGAAGCCTTGCTAGACGTTAAGAAATAGAAAGATGAGTAAGTGACAGACGTATTTTGTGCTCTGTGAACACATTTTAAAACATAGAAGAAATATTATGGATACTGTTACAAATAAGCAGAATTTCTCCCTAATGAAGACCTTCTTTTGTGCCCTGAAATTAGCCACTAACTTACCACCAATTTGGAGCTCAGTAAATTTTTCTGAATAATCAATATACAAGCGCTATTGAAATCAGCTCTTGAGGACATAAAGTGAAGTATGTGGCAAACAAAAGCGTGGACCACTGTTATCCCAGGCGAGTCACTATCAGCAGTGCATTAAGGTATTAAGGATCCTGGCTTTTACTTTTTCCTAGGGAACATCACAAAGCTCAGAGAGTTATTACCTTAATAGCAGTTCACTGAATGGGTTCCCTGACTCTTAACCTTTAGAAAGGATTGTTTTCATTCCCTTACTTGAGTTGAAGCAACTGTCTTCATCGGTCATGGAGGGTGATTACATGGATGGTCATGCAGCCACTGCTCTCAGCATGCATTTTTCTGAGGATGTGAAATTGGGAATTATTTCATCAAAATACCGGGGTAAAAGTTTCCAAAGCCGACATGTGTAAATCTAGGGCTGAAGTCTGATATGTTTGTAAGGAGATAGAGGATATACTGAGGATTCTTTGATTTTTTTTTCTCTCTTGCTCATCTAATAAATACTCATAGTGAAAAAAAATGCATGTTGGTCAAAGGCTGGACATATTCTATGAATAAACTACTAAAAATATATTTTTGAATTATTGACCTAAAATCAGGCAAACTAGCACTTTATTTACAATAACAATTAGATAGGCATTTACCCATCTGTCATCATTTCTTCTGTACAGTGTTCTCAACTGTTCAGGTTTTAAGTGTCTCTACCAGTGATGGAGCCTACGTTTAGAGTTCTTACTCAGTGTAAGTGTTTTAAAGGCCCATTTAGGATAGATGAATAGAGATGGATGTAAGTATAAGAGTTCTACAAAAATATGCACGTGTGGGCTTCCCTGGTGGCGCAGTGGTTGAGAGTCCACCTGCCGATGCAGGGGACACGGGTTCGTGCCCCGGTCCAGGAAGATCCCACATGCCATGGAGTGGCTGGGCCCGTGAGCCATGGCCGCTGAGCCTGCGCGTCCAGAGCCTGTGCTCTGCAATGGGAGAGGCCACAACAGTGAGAGGCCCGCATACCGCAAAAAAAAAAAAAAAATATATATATATATATATATATATATATATATATATATATATATATATATATATATGCATGTGCATATCTAATAATGAGTATTTCCACTACGTTCCATGAGGCAGGATTCCCTAATTTATATAGCACAGAGATCATGAAAGTGAGAAATGGGATCAGATTCCTCATATAGAGAAATTATATGGACTAGGAAGGGTATCAGAACGTGAATCTAGCACAGGGGACAAAACAGAGGCTAGCTGTGAGGCGCTGCCTGGTACCATCAATTTCTGAACCTACTTTTTAGGTCCTTAGATACAAATTAAGTCTCTGGGCTTTTCCCAATACTGACTTCATTTTTCACTTTCTCTGATCTTCTAAGTCTGTTACACTTGTCCATCTGCTTTCCAGATTTCAACTGTTATTGCTTCTACATTCTTTCCTGTTCTCTTTGTTCTTGGGAAATTATGCCATTTTATCGTTTACTGGATGATAATTTTTGTGAGGCTTCCAAAGAGGGTAGAAATATATCTGTGTGGAATCTGTGTGGAATCTTCTAACCGTGAGCCTCCACCCTTGTTCTTTACTGCATGACAATAGTTCTTCCAATGAGTTTTGAGTTTAGGACTTCAATGAGGATTTAGCTTGGTCTCCATCTACTATATTGGCAAGAACCAACACTTGTAAATTACTGCAACTGTTAAATGGTCGTCAGGGCGATGGCGACCATATTGTTGGTGGAAATGGCCCAGTTGTAAAGTCTGAACTGGGTTTTGTAGGGTGACTTAGACATTGAACTAGGACCACAAATACTGGAACATTTCACATGTGTAACCCTCAACGTACTTGGCAAACTTATCTATATGGAGCACCGATCAAGAGGAACAAGTAGGGGCTTCCCTGGTGGTGCAGTGGTTGAGAGTCTGCCTGCCAATGCAGGGGACACAGGTTCAAGCCCTGGTCTGGGAAGATCCCACATGCTGCGGAGCAACTAGGCCCGTGAGCCACAACTACTGAGCCTGTGCGTCTGGAGCCTGTGCTCCGCAACAAGAGACGCCGTGATAGTGAGAGGCCCGCGCACCGCGATGAAGAGGGGCCCCCGCTCGCCGCAGCTAGAGAAAGCCCCAACACAGCCAAACATAAATAAATTAATTTTTTTAAAAAAAAGAAGTGCTGCCCAAACCACTGGGGCTCTTCTTCCTGTTATCAAAAAAAAAGAGGAGCAAGTAAAGCAACTGATGAACAAAATTGATGCCACTAAGTACATTCCCCATTTGATTCACCTTCTTCCCAGATATGTCTCTGTGCTGGGGCGTGGGGGGTTTCCTCTTGTCCAAATCTACACTTAAGATATATGATCCAGGGAGGCTGCAGCTAACTTTATATTTGGCATACTTGTGTCAGTTTTCCACCTAAGTTTCTGTCACTCTGGATAGTATGTTCTTTACCATTATGCTATTCCTCCCCCCTAAAACTTTGTGTGCCAAGGTTTCTCCTCTTTGGTTCACTCAGAGTCTGTGGAGTTCAGTTTGTCTCATTATTCCAGGCCCCCAGCAGATTTCAAGGATAATATTAGGATGGGTGCAGAGAATCTACTTAAAAGAGGGGAGCGTTAATAACATAAGTGATGGTGAACAATTTACAATAATGGAAGAAAGGGAAAATCTATTTTAAAACAAGCCCAGAAACTCGAAGGGCACAATGGGGGCTATTTAGTGTAAGTACAGAAAGTCTTGTGCTTCTCAATAAGCCATGAAGCATCGCTTTATCACAGGGTAGTGTAATAACAGCTGTTCATAACTGTGTTCCAGAGTCTCTAAGCCAACCATGATAACACCTTTTGCTTTCTAATATCTCAATACTTCACAAACAGAACAATAAAGATATCTTTCTATGTCTTTTCCCTTCTTACATCACAAGCTGACTTTTTACATCCATGGCCCTGGCACCTAGCACAGTGCCTAGTTCATGGTAGCCACTTGTAATTACTTGTACAGTAAATGGCTTAACAAAATGGTTAGCAATGTGGATAGATAGATAGATAGAAACAAAGATAAGTATTGCTGAAGACCAGTGAAATACTTTTGAAACAAAACATATAGAGACAAATTTTAATTCTTACAGAAATGGAAGGGGAGAGGTGGAAAAAAGATAAAGTGAAGAGAGTCAACAAAGATTTTTTGCATTTAAAGAGTGTCAGCTAATACTATAAACTACTAACATCTGTGAAGTCAGAAGAAAAGCATCTAAAACATTTTGTTGTTATAACTCTAGTTTACAGATTAGTGGCAAACCTTAGTTTTTCTTTGAATGACTCTAACTTGTTTCTGAACTTAAAATAATACCAAAAAAAAATCTATAGAAAAGAAGCCAACTCTTCAATTAAAAGGGATGCCGCCTTCCTTATCCAGATAACTAAGCAGATTTTCTTTCTTTCTTTTTTTAAAAAATTTTATTTTATTCATTTATCTTTGGCTGCTTTGGGTCTTCATTGCTGCAAGCAGGCTTTTCTCTAGTTACCTCAAGTGGGAGCTACTCTTCGTTCCGGAGCGCAGGCTTCTCATTGTGGTGGCTTCTCTTGTTACAGAGCACGGGCTCTAGGCACACGGGCTCAGTAGTTGTGGCACGCGGGCTTAGCTGCTCCACGGCATGTGGGACCTTCCCAGACCAGGTCTCGAAACCGTGTCCCCTGCGTTGGCAGGCGGACACTCAACCACTGCACCACCAGGGAAGCCCCCCAGATTTTTAACAGTACTTTTACTCATAGAGACCATGTGATAATAAATAATCACAGTCATTATTTATTTAATTTTATATAAACTAACATGACATGGGAGTTCACTGAATCATCTGTTTCTCATTAGAAGTCAAACTGTATACATTCGGATTATAACTTGTTTTTCTCTAAGGCAAACAACGTCATAGCCATTAAAATATTAGTTAGGATGAATGGCCCAATAATCCTCAAATATGAAGGTAATGCCTGCATGGAAAATAGAACTATCTTAGAAAATACAGAAAATAGAAATTGAGGAGCACATAAGTAGCATATAGAATCCAAATGATTGAGGGTAAATATTCATAAATTAAGCAGGCTTTAATCTGATTCAATTATTTTAAATTCTGTTGAAGTATGTTTTTAATAGTATAATAATAAAAAGAAAAACTTTGCTGAGTGTGCTATTCATCTTTTGTGATACATGTTAATAAGAAAAAGTTCCAATCTGGGCAACAAAACCAATCCTGAAACACACCTCATTTAAACAAAGTTATTTGAACTTCCATCCCATACTTGGTAAAAACTATGAGTATAGTCCCTGACATTTCATAATAGCATTCTTTATATTTCATTCTGGGTACAATTGCTTATAAAAGTCAACAGGTAGTGAGTGCTTAATCACCTCCCTGGAAACACCAAGCTGGCTGTCTTTCCTGTGTGGTTTTCACATATTTTGTCCCATCTTAAAAATATTTTGGGGGCTTCCCTGGTGGCGCAGTGGTTAAGAGTCCGCCTGCCGATGCAGGGGACACGGGTTCGTGCCCTGGTCCGGGAAGATACCACATGCCGCAGAGAGGCTGGGCCCGTGAGCCATGGCCGCTGAGCCTGCGCGTCCGGAGCCTGTGCTCCGCAACGGGAGAGGCCACAACGGTGAGAGGCCCGCGTACCGCAAAAAATATATATATATTTTTCTGAAGAAACAAAATGTAAATTTTAAAAATATTTCTCATATTTTGCTCCCTTCTTCTCCTCTATTGACCTAAGAAGTCTAGGTTGTCATGCTAACCCATTCACTTTTTTTTCCTCCAACATATTATGGGTGTAGATCAAAACCAGGAAGCTGACTAGGTCACTGCTAGGGGATTATCCATATTCTTAGAAGAGATGTGGGGGCAAAAATAGGGATTTTCTGCCTGCATGTGTTTGCCTACCTCATTTCTCCATCTTTCTTTGCCGACTCCTCACAAGCTGGCCTCTGTGTCAAATTCACATTCAGGGGTGATGTACCCTTTCTAGTCCTCATAATTCCTCTATATGAAGAATCTGATGCCATTTCTCACGTTCATGATTCCTGTACCACACAATCTAGGGAAGCTTGCCTCACAATACAGTTGAAATACTCATTATTAGATGGACAAGTGTATTTTTTGTAGAACCCTTATAACTGCATCCATCTCTACTCATCTGTCCTAACTTGGTCTTTAAACCACTTATGTTAACTAGAAGCTCTAACATAGGCTCAATAACTATGTACTCTTTTTTTCTTCATGTCAGCCTCTCAAGCCTATTTAATTTTTGGTAAGGCTTATAAACAAGTTCATAAGTAGAGAAACGTATGCACTTAGAAGCTACCATAAGTCTTCAGACTGTTCCCATTGGAAGATGTGTAATGCTGTCTAAGTGTGTTGAGCATGAAGGGTGATAAAGTTCTGATCCTGACTTTGCCATAGCACATAAAAATGTCCACATTCATATTCCCAATACCCAGATTACTTTTCTAACCAAAACTCTCTCCCTAGCAATGGTAGGGGTGAGGGATGTGGGCTGGCCAGTGGGTGGTGTCAGGAAAATGAAGTGAACCAACCACGTAATCTTATGAATTTACTCCCTGTCAGATTAGCTAAAAATAATGGTCTAGAGTAGGAAACAGTTATTAGAATACATGCTTTCAAATATCTCCACTACGAGAAAGATATTTGCTGTCAAGAAGGCCCTCATTTATAAAAAATTAAAAAAAAAATCTTGAAAAGTTAAAGTTATGCATATTTTAGGCTGAATTAATTAAGAGAAGTTTTCTAACCCCTGACAGTTTTTAGGTAAAGAGGATTAAAACTGAGGTTAGGAAGAAAGAAGGGAAATTGCAGAGCTGGAGGGCTGGCATGAAAGGAGTAAGAGCTTTAAATGACCAAAGGTGATTGATTCCTCCAGAGAACAAAGGTGCCGAAGAGATACACAGAGACAAACTTTGCCTACCTGGCAGCATTGCCTGGGTCCTTGATGGAGCCAGAGCAGCGTTCCAAACACTGGCTAGGTGTAGCCTTCCAAACTAGTCCAGACATCTTAATTCAGACCTTGATCACAAAGTAGGGCAGTTTGGTCCAGTTCCCTTTGTTCAAATTCACTTAGTCCAGCATCTAAAATTTCTATCATGTATTTCCTGGTTTGAGTCCTATCCCTCACCTCTCCTGAGCTTCTCATTTTGAGAAAAGAGAAACAAGATAGCCAAAAAGAAAAGAAATGTAAGTGTTCCTCACCACTTCACTCACTTTGTAATCAGTAAGGTACTAAAAGATACAAGATTTTCAACTCTTAAGAAAGCATCCTGAGAGTCTTCTATATTCCTAAAAGATAGTTTTCCCATTATTATTCTTTAAAAGGTACTCATGATCTGGTTTTCTGTTTGTGTGCATTTTCTCTTGTAAAGATTTTCAGTTTCAGTTTCTTGAATATATGTATGTATATGTTGGTGTATATACTCTTCTATACATATATACCCCAATAGTGGAGTTAATGAACAATTTGCATTTGCATTTGTTTCTTCAGTGGATAAAAGATATTTTCCAGTAGAGCTGGCTAATATCATTAACAGCAGTCAGTTGAGGTGTGAATCAGTGACTCAAAGATGTTTTTCTGCTTCCTTCTAAAATTAATGAGTACAGAGCTGCTGTATTTATTCATATTCTCATGGGAAGTAATTACTGATCAGGGTGAGGAAGAAGTACAGACTAGGGAACAATGTGCTTTCAGATTTTTTAAAATCTGTTTATCAGCCTTAAAGTCTTTGTTGCAGCATTATCCTCTTTCCAAAACCCAGCTAAGTCCATCCTTCCCGAGCCTGTTGTTTTAATAGCTTCAGAAGCATTCTTCTTAGTAAGCCTTTAAATCCCTTATCAGAGTTGGGCAGAGCATAGGGTTCAAATAGCCACAGGGAGTAAGATCCAACTGCAAATGGGAGGCTGACATGGCTCTTTGTACGCTGTTGGTGATTTTAGCTGTATGTTTTTGGAACTGGCCAAAATCCTAATCTTTGTCTCTTCTGACATCTGAGCCCGCATTTGACTAATTAAAAAACAGAGCTGAGGCACTATAGTGTTATGCCACAAAAATGGCAAAGCATGTGTCTCGAACAATAAATGTGACCTCTGGGGAACAAGTATACCAGTAATCAGTCGTATTTATTTGAACTTAGTTTATTTTTCTTGGCATTCTACAAGCTAACGCATTTACTTTTCCATTCGGATTAGGAAATGGAAGTGCCTTGAACCAGAATTTATATAGCTGATAGAAGGAAATCCCTTAATTTTGTTGGTTTTTGCTCCTCAAGATTATGAAGTACAATTCCAACTTTTGAAGATTATGAAGTACAATTCCAACTTTTGGTGTCAAATGTGAACAGTTGAAAATTATGTTACTTGGATGTGATCGACACTACACAAGGCTCTCTGCTCATATCTAGATTTTAAGTGCTTTATACTTGAAGCCAACTTATCCCAAAGTACATTCTATAGCACGGAGTCTCACAGGCTAGCTTCAGGAATGGGTTCCCTGGTGAAATGAGACTGAGAAATGTAACACACTTTATCCCTTCCTTGTACATGCTCAGTGACATTCGTATATTAAAGCCCCTAAGAATTGCAGCAGTGAAGAATTCTGTTTATATAGCTTAATCCCGGGATATTTCTCTCCTAGTTGACTCAGAGTGATTTTTTTAAACACAATACCTATTAACAGACAGGAAAAATAAGGTTTGAATAAACGATTTCAGGGAAATCCTTCTCTAATTTGTTCAGTGGAAGACCATTAAAGGACTGTGTATTCTATACTTTTGGAAAATGATTTGGACAGTGTTTTCATTCTTTGTAAAAGCAAAAGAAAGGGGGGTGTGTATGTGCGCACGTGTACATGCCAGCACACGTGCATTTGAATAGGTAGTATTTCTCCTTTCAACTACAAAAAAACATGGAAAGCTGGATGATCCGTGTCCAGTTTTGTCCTAAAATGACCAGCTCACACTCCTAAAATGACCTTAGGAAGCCCTTCTACTTCGTATTCTCAACTCTCAGGTGTTCTGGTGAAGCCTAATCTCCTGAAAACCTCTAGAAGGGAAATCATTGCCCACATGTTTGATTTCATACTAAAATCCAAGTCATGCATACACTGTCCCTTTGGCATAGTTTGTGCATTTCTCAATATCCTCACTCCTAACTTCCCTGAGGATTAGCCATAAATTTTGACTGTGTAGGAAAACTACTGGCTCAACTATTTCCGGCAACAAGAGAATAAACTCTTCGTACTGGAAACTTTCCACATCAATGATGGTTTTGAAAATCTCTGCATATTTATGTAAAAAGAGAAGGCAGGTTTATCATTTGACCACATGTATTATCAGTTCATAAGAAAACATGGAATTTATGGAGAAAAGGCAAATAATATGTTTATGTTAGGTTGTATATGTTGATATGTCAGAATATAGTAAGTTTTAAATGATTGACATTTGGGGTCAGATAATTCTAATTCTTTTTTTTTTTTTTTTTTGCGGTACGCGGGCCTCTCACTGTTGTGGCCTCTCCCATTGCGGAGCACAGGCTCCAGACGCGCAGGCTCAGCGGCCATGGCTCACGAACCCAACCGCTCCGCAGCATGTGGGATCTTCCCAGACCGGGGCACGAACCCGTGTCCCCTGCATCGGCAGGCGGACTCTCAACCACTGCGCCACCAGGGAAGCCCAATTCTAATTCTTTATGCACAGTCAAATCTTGACTGTCCTGTACATTGTAGGGTCCCTAGCCTCCCTGGCCTCTACCCGCTAGACACCAGTAACATTCCCCTCTCTCTCCCCCATTGTGACAACCAGCAATGTCTCCCAACATTGACAAGTGTCTCCACAAAGGCAAAATCATTAACCCTCTGCCCACCGCCGGGAACTACCCATTTAGACTAGGTTATGAGCTGCAAAGTCAATGTATGGCTTTCCAAGTGTGCCTCTGAAGAGTTTTCTGCAACCCATGAATTCTTTGCGGTAATCATTGTCTCAAATCTTCAGAATATTCAAATCATGCCACCAGCATTGCATATTAACCAAGTGAAGAAAAATGTGGTTTATCTTGGCCTGAAAGCGAATTTTGTCATACTGAGTCACATTTTATTTTAAGCTGAGAGAGATAGGAGTCAGAGAGAGAAACTTACCTGTGGCAGTTTCGGCAAAAGTTTGTTTTCAGTCTGCCGGTTCAAGTATTCATGATATTGACTGTTTATGGTGGGCATTTTGGTTAGCCATTTTATTTATTCTTGGGTAAATTTGAATATCCTAACTATTCCTATTTTATTGTGGACAAAACTTTTATTTTCTTACAGCAATATTCATAGACTCATTTGTCTATGAATATTGCTATATTCACAGCAGTATTCCATAGCCAGTGTAAGACTCATTTATCTTCCACTGGCAAAAACCTAATTTGGGGAATTCCCTGGCAGACCAGTGGTTAGGGCTCCTGGTCTCATAGCGAGGGCCCCCGGGTTCCATCCCTCGTCAGGGAACTAATGTTCCACAAGCCGGCAGCGGCCAAAAATAAATAATAAATAAATAACATTATTTTTAAAAAAAGAAAACTAATCTGGGGGGGTACTTGTGAATGATACCTTTGATTCCTAATCCAACTTTATTCTAATGAGTCCTTGAATAATTCTACCAAACTAATATTTCTTAAAGTAGAATTCAGATTCTTTCTCTACCCCAAATTTCCTCCATCCACCCCCTGACTACGCCCCAGCTTACCTCCTCCTTCTTCGCTGTGCTTCCGCAAACCCTGCAAAGCTTGACTATTCTACTGATGAGCACACCAAGCTGTCTTCCTGCACCTGTTTTCCTGTGATTTCTTCCCCTCCGAGTGGCACTGTCCTTCCTCCCCCGCCCTATGGCACCTCTTGTGTCAAGCTTCTGTGGTCCCAGTTGAATGTCCTCCCATCCCTCCTCTGAGCCCCACGTACTGTAGGTTCACCCTTTCACCTTACATGTTGCATTATAATTGACATATGAGTTTTGGTTTACCCTCCTTACTAGAGTCTGTCTTACAGAAGGGACTATACGTGAACCATTCTTATTCTTTATAACACGTGTGTTTGCACAGAGCTCTGTTTAAACAAACACGTTGCTGTATGTTGTCTAAATTATTTCCCTGCAAGGTCTGGTGCTCTAAGACCATACCAACTTGTCTTTATACTTATTGTGTCTTTTTTCTTTCTCTTTTGGCAGCTATATATGACAGTAAAATCACCAAGAGTGGCTGTATTTGTAGCTCTGGCATAATTTTAAGGGGATCAGAGCAGTCACCAAAGAGTCTGACTAATTAAATAATGCACAAGTTGAGCACAAAAGCTAGCTTTGAGAAACTAATCTGAAATAAATGAAAAGAAAATGTGAGAACAGGACATTGATGGTTTTCTACCCCGTTCTCTCTCTCTCTCCCCTCTCCCTCTCTCCCTTTCTCTTTCCTTCCCTCCTCCTTCCGTCCTTCCTTGCTTCCCTCTCTCCTACCTTTCTTGACAGACATCAATGACATGGCTTTTTTAGTTTGTCACAGGAGCGATAGCCAGGTAACCAGATGTGACATGATTCCATAAATTTCTTTTTAATTTTAAATCTAAAATTTCCAAATCTTGATTTTACTTCTGAGAACAAATACACCTAAGAACATGTTACTGACTCAGATTTGAAAACAGTGACAACAGATTAACCTAAAACTTGAATTTAGCACTAGCATCCTAGGACTCTAAGTCAAAATTCACTCACAGTATTTTAATTATAGAATGGCTTTTGTGCTGCCATACCACACTGATCCTTCCATCCTAGCCATCAAATTTAAATTGTGGTAAAAATGTAAACAAGTTAGGTTAAAGAAGGTTTCTTTGTTTAACAGCCAGATTAAGGCACTTCTGGATGTCCCCCCCCCTTTTATATATTTGTCTCAAGGTGAATATAACACATTTTCAAAAAACAATCCAAAATAGAGCTCAAACTATAAACCTTGTTAGTTGTAATGGTTGTGTCTTCTAGTAATGTGCATGGTGCTCTTATACAAATAGGAAGCAACCTCCCTTCTCAGGGAATTAACTAAATGGTGCTAAACTGGTTACTCAGAGAGGTACAGGAGAAGGAACCATTGCTTTCATTTCCCTGCAGAGTCTCCTTGGGGTGAGGGGAGATGTCTGGCGCCACAAAAGGAATTAGGCTCTGGTTTGAACAGAAACCTGAAGGCTATTAAGTTTATTTTAAGAATGTGTTGCCAGGGATCTAATAAATTTATATGTTGCCTCAGGCAGTGCATACATGAAATCTTGCTGCACCAGGTGTTTTGGTTTGCATTTTTTCCTTTCCCCAGAGGCAGGAGAGGGTGTGGTTCTTCTTGACAGACTTAACTCACTTTTGATAAAGTAGTTATTGTTTCTATGAAAGTATGGCAGTTTTTAAATTTTACTGCTATACGTAAATGGGGGGAAATGATAGAAAATTATTTGGGGGCTGCTTTACAAAGAAATGGTAAGTCCTCCCACATTTATTTATATATATTATATATATATGTATTATAATTTCGTATCATCTTAAACACAATTTTTATGATCTTATGCTTCAGCACAGTATTTGAGATCACAGTCTGTTAAGTGGAAAGACCAGTAGCTTAGGAGTGAAAACCCCTGGGGATTTATTTCTCTTCTGCAAATAGCTGCTTTGTAATCTTATTCAAATCACAGCCTTTCTGGATCTTGGGCAAATGGAGCAGGGAGAAAAGATGCAATCTAGAGTTCATTCTTGCTCTAAAATGCTTGGGGTTTATACTTGTCTTGTTCAGCAGATAATTATTTCTTGAATTAGTTGGTGTTCTTGTTTAGAATACAGAATCCCACTTTCATTTTCAGAGAATAAGTTTCCTTAGTTACTCATATTACTGCATTAAAATGACTGCGCTAGCTTTTAATTTAGACTGCCTGTGATCATCTCGGAACACGCATGTTGTAAATGAGAGTTCACCTTGAAATTATACGTTTGCGTTGTCCTTTGTCCTCTCTAAAGGTACATCTGAATTCCTTATCCTAGGCGTGCATACCAACAGTGAACGCATTCATTTCACCGGGTTTAAACTCCTAATTAAGAAAGCCAAGTATTGCACAATTAAATCAGGTTTGTTTAAGGAAATATGTTTAAGCCCTAAATTAGGAGATATAAACTCTTGGCTCTCCCCTTATTTTTTTTTCATTTTTTACAGGGGCTGCAAATACGCACATTCCTTTTTTTTTTTGCTAGGGATGGAGTTGGGGGAAGGGACCATGCTTAGAGAATTGTGGAGGATCCCTGCAGGCTGGGGCTTGCCGACTCTGACCCAGCTGTGGCCCTGATGGAGCACATCATTCAACCTGGAAGAAGCGTTTTCCTCCCAGTGTCCCTTGCTTTTGGCTATGGCCTCAAATTCATTCAAAAAATAAGAGGGTCATACCCTTAACTTAGGTTAATTTTTCTGATTCAGTCTCAACTATTTCAAAACTGACTTTCATATCCGTTTTTTCCCATTTACTTCTTACCATTTGTCAGCCTTGCTATGAATTAACACAAGAGGGCTTGCTGATGGTAGAGGGAAACACACTCAGATCATCAGTTTTGCTTCTATCCAATGGCACTCTTTAGAAATTAAGTTAAAGCAAATTAAAATTAAGTTAGCGTCACCTGTAAATAGAATATTGACCTAAAGGAAGTGATCTGATTACTCAGAAGAAGTGTAAAAACAATATTAGCAGGTTGAATTTGAACCCTGAGTCGATCACATACTTTATCTATAGAATTTAAAGTGAGTAATTTAACCTGACACTTAACGTCATCCATAGAATGTGGAGATGCCTAACCTGCAGGGCTATTGTGAGATGCATTGAGATAACATACAAAACAAAATCACCCTGACCATGGCCCCCACTGTGCCCAGTCCTCCTCTCCAAGCATATTCAGGGTCCCCAAGGCTGAATTAACATTCAGCCAGTTTACACCTGCACTCAGGTGAGTTTTGGTTCTTTTGAGCCATTGCCTTTTATGACTGGCCGGTGCCTGTATTGTGCCAATCTTGTTGGTCAAAGGCTTCTGCCCATGACTAGGTGTCCTCTGCACTCAGCCCAGGGCCATCACCACTCTGCCAGGAGTACCAGTGGCCATGTTCAGCCCCCAATAACAGGGACCTGCCTGTGGCCCCAAGGCCCCCAAAGAGTGGGTGCCAGAGCTGTGGGGTGATTTTTTCTGTTCTATTGAAGGGAAAGGATGTTTAAAAGAGTGCTGCTTGGAGCCTGGTATAAAAAATAGATTAATTAAGCATCTCTTTACATTTCCAGTTATGGTTTTCTCTCTTCCGGGACCCATTCATCCAGGAACCTGGGCTCTAGTTTGAGATGAGTAGTACCCTCTTACTGCACTCTGAATCCCTACTTTGCGCTGATGTTTAAGACTTTTACAGAGAGGCTACAATATTGTGCCTGGCACATCCATTTTTATAACCGTGAGTTCTCTGTTTAGAGGTTCCTTAGAGTCCAAGAAAATCAGTTTCCGTAGGGTCTGTTACTCCAGTTTTCCAAACAAGCAGAAAAAAGCATGAATCCCCATTCTTGGCTGTTGCTTAAATTGAGATTCTAGAACAGAGTATCCTAAGATTCTCTAGGGTTAGGAGTTATTCTGCATCAGAATTCATTCCATGTATATTATTTTCTAAGAGGTTAAAAAGATAACCCTATAAGTTACCTAAATTCTCATAATATTTCCAAATTATAACAGGTGGCCATGCAGGGGAACCCGTCCACCCTTTACCCGTGAGCCATGACTGTGTCTGAAGCCTAGTGCTATTCTGACTAGGGACAGATCTTGGAGGGAGGCCAGGGCTGCCGATCCGAGAATGCAGTAAGGATTCATTTCAGCTCACACTCCTGGGCATGAGCCAGGGGAAGGATTGATTAAAGGAAGGCCAAATGTGTGTGGAGGAAGAACACTTCCACTCCCCGCGCCCCATTGTGCCCTGTCCCAGAAGACTAACCTCTTGTGATTTGTATTGAGCAAACACAATTGATTCTTGTTCTTCGTGGTAATGTTCTATAAAATCACTGTGAATACTAAATGATAGCTCCCAGGGGAAATACAGAGTTAGATTCCCTGCAAGCCTCTGGTCATACATTTCATCAACCGATCAATACACAACCTTGTTTTCCATGTGTTTCTGTTTAAAGACACCTTATTTGATATATATGTTGTTGATCCATTAACATTGAACTTGTGGTCACCAGACTGTAACTCGTGCCTGAATGAAGCTTATGGAACATGTGTATTTTCTCCGTAAGGGGACATCGAAGCCTTCTTGTGCTCAGGAACACTGGACAGCACTTCAGCACTATGATTGGGGGCTATTTAAATAGAGAAATCACTAAATGAAAAGCACAAAAATGTGGAAAATGTGGCACTCAATGGACGGTGGAAAGGACACTTGTTTACAGTACGGGAGCTGAAACAAGAACACTGAGGGTCAGATGATGCAAATTTCTCAAAACTGCTCTGCAAGTGTCCAGCAAGCCCACAAAATAAATGTTATCGAGTGGATGAATTCTTAACTATGGACTCCCAGAATAATTAGAATTGTCTGTGTATTAACCTCTCGTAGAGTAGATGAATGGGAATTCAAGTCTTTGGAACCTTGTGTATGAATACCCATTATTTACACATTACGGGTATATGTGTGATCAAATCATGTCCCTAAGGAATGAAACTACACGTATTAAAGCAGACTGTGATGCTCTTACTTCTAGATGAACATTGGTATATTTGTCAGCCCCATATCCACCTCCGTATCACTTGGTAACTTCTTATCTTTAGAGCCTACCAAAGAATAGAAGGTAGAGTGTAAACTAATCCAGGCTTGAGCTAATTTTATGTAACTTGTATGACAACGACCAAGTCATCACAGCTCCACGTCTGCTTTTTTATTAGGAAGGGTGTGCTTATAAGTGCCTTGCCTGAGAATAGCCTAAGAGACCTCTACATGAGTGTGTATATCCATAGAGGTCAACGTGTGCTGTGCCTATTTCTCTCCACCTCTGGGGCTTTGTCACGCTACTTGTCTTTCTATACATTTCTATGTATATTCTTTATGTGTCTTTGTGGATCTGACCCCCTGTGCTATGCTGCCGCTTTTTCAGAATGTGTATAGCAGTGGGAATGGCATGGGTAGGTGTGTACAAAATGGAGGAAGAAAATAACATCCCAATTATTGAAAGTTGTCTTGCAGCAATTTTGGAAAAGATTATTGGACTAAATCCTTGGAGTTATTAAATAGTCAGCAAAATTATAAAATCTCTTGACAATTTTTCTGGATCTGTCTGCCAGTTCTTCTGGAGTTCTGTCAGTCATACTAAGGCACAGCTGCCCTCAGATCATGGCTCTTCATCTCTGGGGGTCTGGGTCAGGATTAGCACCACTACCACCCCTTCCCAGGGCAGATTTTGAATGCATCTTGACCACTCTCTCTTAGTCTTTAATATCCAATTACTTAAATAGGAAAAGGAGAAGGAAATAAATATTGAGTAAATGTCCTGAGCTCCTATCAAATTCTTTGAAGTTCCCTTTCTACAGGATTTCTTATCTCTGTTCTTATACTTAATCTTCCGGGAGCACTTCCCCTCCCCCCGTCCCCATCCAGCTTTTAAAAATAGCTGTATATTTGATTTCCAGGTCAGCTTCCAGGCTGAACTTCAGGCAAATGGAATTGTAGCAAGATAGAAAATCTTAGCAGGTTGGAAAAATATTACCAACGGATCATTTTCTATTAGTAGCTAACTTTTCTTCAAGAAAAAAAAATTGTCAAAGCTAAACGGACACCCAGAAATGATCCTTATTTAAGCACAAGTCAAAGTCGTGACACTAGTTTCATATTGAAAAAAGTATGTTCTGTCTTTACAGAAATCAGGCAGCCCTAAGTTCCTAGGGAGGGCTAATTGAAGCTTGCGACTCTTTGTTATTCTAAAAAAACTTGTGTTCCCATTGAAAAAGAAGATGAAGACGACTAAAGACCAGCTGGAAAAGTTCAAAAGAGGTCTTTTCATCAAAACCTTAATGGCTGTGGTGTCAGGGTTTGGGGACAAAGCATTTGGGAGTGTAGTTATCAGCTGTCAAGCACCTGTTGTATGGATTTATGACACAAGTTACAGACTTTAATTTGCTTCCAATGAGACGTTGAGACTAGCTCCTTGAGCATCATAGATGACAGAACCCATTTTAGAAAAGCAAAGAATCACATTGAAGTGAAACTTTGCTGGTTTTTAAGTTGTTTAATTTCTTCTGAAATTTCACATTCAGTAAGCTGTGGCTATTGTTATTAAAAGTGCCAACAGTGATTATTCCCACTTTGAGGTTTTAGAAGAATTTACTTGGTAGGTAATTAACGAATAAGTAACATGGCTTTCCATTCTTTAGATAAAATATGGAGCTCCATTATGCAAGGCAATTGTTATAATGAGAGTCACAATAAACTTCAGCTTAGTTCCTCAGATCCTTATATTACTCCTGCATAATAAGTAGCGCCTAAGATTTTACAGATTCTGAAATGCAATATGATTTTCGTATGTAGAACTCAAAAGAGTTAGGTAGTATTTAATCCCATCCAGAGTTAAGCTTTATACATTTAACTTTGTAGTCTCTAGCAAAATCTCTACTTAAAAATCCCCGATGTAGAGTGAATGCTGAACCTTTAAAACAATTGCCTGGAGCATGTCACTGTCTTGCAAAGCAAAGTTTCTCAGTATTGTTTTTGAATTTTATTTCAAATAACATCTGAAAGTGGTCGACATATAAAATCCTTAGAAACTTGTTCAGCTGTGTGTCACTTGAAACCCCTGATTAACCAGTAACCAGGCACCCTCTTCCTTCCAGTACATAAGCACCAACTGGAAAATAAGTCTTATAATTTATAATCTGTAAGAGATGAAATTAGCTATCCTTAAGACCATCTTCATGACAGAATGGAAGGATTAAACAGACCTTTTGTCATCAATAAACCCTGGAGGTATGATCTAGACAAACACAAACTCCAATAATTCACATTCATAGGTAATCATTTAAAATCTTTACATAGTGTTCATAGAATAGAAGTATGCAAGACATTTTAGAAAGAGTGTCATTAAAAATAATTTTCGGGCTTCCCTGGTGGCACATGGTTAAGAATCCACCTGCCAATGCAGGGGACACGGGTTCGAGCCCTGGTCCAGGAAGATCCCACATGCCACAGAGCAACTAAGCCCATGCACCACAACTACCGGAGCCCGTGCGCCACAACTACTGAAGCCTGTGCGCCTAGAGCCTGTGCTCCGCAGCAAGAGAAGCCACCGCAATGAGAAGCCTGTGCACCGCAATGATGGGTAGCCCCGGCTCGCCGCAACTAGAGAAAGCTCACGCAGCAACGAAGACCCAGTGCAGCCAAAAATAAATAAATTAAATAAATTAATTTTAAAAATAATTTTATTTAGGGAATTCCCTGGCGGTCCAGTGGTTAAGACTCAGTGCTCTCACTGCCAGGGCCTAGATTCAATCCCTGGTTGGGGAACTAAGATCCCACAAGCCATGCAGCGCGGCCAAATTTTTTTTTTTTAATTTAAAAATTTAAAAATTAAAGAAATTAAAAATAAAAGTAAAAATTAAAAAATAATAATTTTATTAAGAGAAAATGACTCAGTGCTAAAAGGGATATGTTACATTTATATAGGATATTTATATTGCCCATTAAATGAAGCACTACAGAACTTCTTTCAACCAAGACATTAGAGTGTCTAATTTATTAAATTGGCATTTTTCTAACAGTAAGCAAAATGAACTCCCTGCCCTCCTGGATCATGGGTGACAATAGGAGGAGACAGAGTGAACAAACAAAAAAGAAAGCATAAATGGGATATGAGGTTATGGAAAGCACTGGAGGGAAAAATTGCCCAGAATAAAGGAGCTAGAGAATTCTGGGGTTTCCACTGGTGTTTGTTGTGTCGTATTAAGTGTCAAGGAAAGGCCTCATTGACTCAAGATTCTTAACACATGCAATATTTAGAAAAAGGGTAATATCAAATCCTAAAATTAGCTAAAAATTGTTAAAGGAATAGAGAAATGGTATGCTTAGTGATCTCATTCTTAGACACAGGGGAAAGAAATAGGAAGAAAGTATACAGAATTATAATAAAATTCATTTGTTAAACACAAGAGTTACCAAATAAGTCAGAGGTTATTAATCACAAGTCAAGTAAAACTGTAGTATGTGCTTTGTTTTTGTAAGCTGAGAGCTGTTATGAAATAAGGAATAAAATAAGAGTCACAAAGTAGCCATTTTATTACCAAAAATCATACTTATCCATAGGCTTTCTAGTCAGGGAAGAAGTCTTTAGACCTCATTGTGTTCCAGGCACTATGTTCGATTTGGATGCTAGAAGGATGAATTTGACCAGTACTTGTCCTGGGGAAGTGCGCTCAGGCAGTTAGTGGCAGAATACACATGAAGATAAAAGAATTACAATTACTCTGGTTGGAGATACAGAAGAAGTATACACTGCATGATAAGCCAGGCTTCCTGAGCTTTAGGTGAGTTGGACCTAAACAAATTGCAAGGAGGAGTAGGAAGCTAAAGATATTCTGGGCAGAAGACTTCCCACATGCTTTTGCATGTGGGAAGAAAACAGTGAGAAGCTAGATATGACCAGCTGTTTCTCTCCGTGGAGAAGTGATAGGATGTGAAGCTGTAGGTATTTGGATGGACAGGAGTGGCTTGGTATAGCATGACAAGAAGTTTGGAATAAAATCTAGGACTTGATGGAGCCACAATCTAATTGAGAGAGAAGTGTGGCATAAGGTTGTTTTCAAGTAATGATTAGTTGAGAAATCAGAAAGCTTTTATGTATTCACTTAATTGATTAAATGTTATTCTATTCTTGTTGTTTGTCTATGACTTCCTAGAGGAAATGTTCCCAGTAATAGAACATAAACACAGTAATGTAAAAAAGTATTTTTAAAGACAATAAGACCAAGTGTTGGCACGGTAAAAGAATGCATGCCAGTCAATCTCTGACAAAAATGAGTACAATTAGTAAGTGTGTACAATTAAACAATATGAGAGGATATCTGCTAAAGCACAAAACTGCACAAAATAATCAATAGGTGAAAAACTGCAGAATCACAGAGATGAGAGGGCTGGGGTCGCTGCAGGATGCTTCATGAAGGGGATGGTAAAGGGAGCCTTCGAGGAGCAGAAAGTGTAAGCAGAAGAATGATGGGGGTTAGCACCGTAGGAAGAAAGACAGAAGTAACAGGAAGAATGAGGGTGGGAAATCCATGGAGCAGCAAGACTCTTGGATGGACCTCAGAGTGAGCAGATTAGAGACAGTGGGAAGAAGACAGGGCAGGGCAGGGGAAACCAGAAATCTGCAAAGATAGCCTGATGGCTTGATGTGTGCAGCAGCTGTAGGGAGACGGGGCAAAGGAGGACTGAGTGCAGTTGGATTTAAGGCAGGTTAATAGTCTGGCAGTGGGTGTGCAGGGTGGACCTGAGCATGCGTGGGGTGAGCGGGGAGGAGTAAGGTGACTTTTGTTGAAGGATGCTACGTAGGTACCGCACTGTACTGCATGGATATATGGGTTATCTCACTCGATCCTCACAGCAGACACGGGCATTAATTAATATGACCCTCATTTGATTCTCTAGATGAGGAAACAGAGGTCTAGGGAAGAAACTTGCTCAAAGTTAGACAGCAGATAAGAATGAAGTGGGCTGTGGGCTATGGGCTCCAGTTCTGGGGAGCCCCCAGCCCGTGGCCCCTCCTCTCCAGAACAGTACCCAGTGTCTAAAACATGGCAGGCATAAGTTCTTAAGGACAAAATGTGGAATGAACTTCCTGTTCTCCAATCTATTTATATCTTAGATTTTTAAAATTAACAAAAATGACAGGTCCGTAATCCCATCAATTTAAAACACCAAGCAGCTCCATATTTGTAATGTTTCATGTTACTACGTCACTGCATGCACAGTATCAATACCATTCGTTTCTGTATTTTGTGTTTTAAGTATTTCAACAAAAAATTCTTTTTTGTTGTTGTTTAATGACTGAATCGTATTTCATTGATTTGATGTACCATAAATAGAGTAAACTCTAAGATTTTTGGTTTGAGGGCTATTATAGAAAATATTGCAATGAATAGTCCCTTACAAATAGATTTTTGCTTCTCGCACAGAAGGACTTACAAGATCAAATGGTATGAACATCTTTTTGTCTCTTGCACACATTGCCATGTAGCTGTCTAAATGGCTCGGTGCTAATTTACAATTTAAACAGTAATAAATAAGAAAACCAATTTCCCTAAATAATCTCGGCTGTATTGGGTATTCATTTTAATCTTTAGTACATGTCAATTCATAACTCAAAGATGCTGCAATTTTTTTTAAATTTCTAGCAAAGATGAACATTTTTTTCATGTGTTTGTTAATTATGTTTTCTTTCCCACGTGAGGATTTTTTGCTCACAGGTCTGTTAAAGCCTTGATGTTTTCCTGTCTCATTTCTTTTTCTCTAGTGTAACCCTGTGTGAACTCAGAAGAGAAGAAACTGGAGTTAAAATTGTGTCTCTGGCTGTGTTTATTATTTGGGCTTTTTCCCCCCTTTTACAGAAATACTTAAAGGAAATTATTGATGCCTTTGTGTATAAACCTCACCTTACTCTGAAATAATTGGTGTAGATCAAAGGAAGTAGAGGGATACATGCATAGTAATCAGCTGATAACCATTTCTCTTTTCTTTCACCTAGCAGAGCAGCTTTCACATTAGAGATCACACACATTTTCTCCTGATAGGCAGCCAGCTCCATTTTGGTGGGAAGGTGGGAGGAGAAAGCCTTATCTTCAGAGTAGAATGGAATCAATGAAAAGACCTGTCTGTTTGCTTTAAGGAATGGAGTGGAATCTAGTGGGGAAGGGAGGTGGAGAAGGGATATTTGTTTTTCCTTAAGTGGTTATAATTAAAGCCTTCCACCCAATTGCTCAGTGAACCAGAAAAAGGTATTTGTGAAGTTGTGTGTGTGTGTTTAACATCACAAAAGAGCCCTGCGGCTTTCTTTATAGAAAAACTTGCTCTCCAGCGGCACCTTGTGGGAAATGAGTCATCCTGCAATTTGGATACTTGACTTTATGGTTTAACAAAATTGCTTCTGGTAGTTCTGTGTTCCTTCCCTCTGACCCATTTCCCCTGCTAAAGATCAAGGGAGTTTGCAAAGAATTATGTCAGTTGTATTTCTGCATAACAGTCAGTGAACAGTAAGCTGTATCTCCATGTATGTATCCTAGATTGTGAATCAAACCAAGTAGCTCGAGTGATTCGTCATGTTGCATCATTAAAGTCGTCTTTGGAATATCTAAGGTTAGTCATTCAAGAAACCACTAATTCGAGGCTTAAAATTTTTGTTTTCCAGGTGGAAATAAGTTAATCAAGCAACATTTTCGTCTGAATTGGGCATGGATCTCCTTTGAAAAGGAATATTACTTGATCAATGAGGACTCCAAATTTCTAGATGTCGTGCTTAAACGTAGAGGTTATTTGGGAGAGACTTCCTTTATAAGTAAGTTTAATTTACACTTCTGTCTCAAAATCCCATTTTTCTAGCAAAAGTTCATAATTTTACTATGATTAAAAATGTTGGGCTTTCCTGGTGGCGCAGTGGTTGAGAGTCCGCCTGCCGATGCAGGGGACACGGGTTCGTGCCCCGGTCCGGGAAGATCCCACATGCCGCGGAGCGGCTGGGCCCGTGAGCCATGGCTGCTGAGCCTGCGCTCCAGAGCCTGTGCTACGCAACGGGAGAGGCCACAACAGTGAGAGGTCCGCGTGCCGCAAAAAAAAAAAAAAAAAAAAAAAGTTTAGTTTTCTGCTCTAGTTTTAAAGCTTAGGGAGATACTGACAATTAAAGGTTCTTTACTAAAGAAACATGCCAAAAGTTTTGTGCTGAGGCTAAATCAAAGAGACAAAGGCTGAAAAAATAAGAAGTATGTAATCAAAATATATACCTCTTCAAATCTTCTACCTACATATGATGTTTCTCTGATATAAAATAACTTCACAAAATGACAGTAATAGCTCATAAATTAAAATAACTTAAATGTCACTAGATCTTAGAATAGGCTTAGGCAAATCTGTAATTTATAAGATAAAATCCTGCTGAAATATAAATTTATGAAGGCTACTTTAATACTAAGTAAACAAAAAACTGTTCAGTGACCTATTAGACATTGAAGTGTAATTTACTATCTGTTTGCTTCATTTGAATGCTCTGGTAGGTCACTAAAAGTTTCAAAAACCCTAACACTACATAAGAGCACTACATAAAAGATAAATGTTGTGGCTTTTCTTCCCAACAGTAAGGTGTTAAATACTGATCCTTTTCTGCTGCCTTACCCTTTTAAATATAATCAACAAGGACCTACTGAATAGCACAGGGAACTCTATATGGGAAAAGAATCTGAAAAAGATTGGATATGTGTACATGTATAACTGAATCACTTTGCTGTACACCTGAAACTAACACAACATTATAAATCAACTATACTCCAATATAAAATAATTTTTTTTAAAAAAGAGTCAAAAGCAAATGAGTAAACCTTTTTTCATCTCCAAGCTCACATTCAATTTCATGTAAGCATAAAATAGAGAAAAGTAGGTATATTAGTCATTTTAAACAGTAATATAATCAGCACAAAATATTTGGCATGGTGATGAAAAATAATAGCACCCCAGGTAATTATATTATTTTTATACCATGTGTTATATAGACATCTAGGCTGATAGAATTTTCATGCGGTGAAAGAGCTTTCATTGTGAGTATCAACTAAGGTAGGAATCTAGGAAAATGTCGGCAAAATAAAAAGTTGATAACCCTGTGTTTGTTTCCAAAATGATTATTTGAAATTTTACTGGTCCATGAAATTCAAAAGCCTTAAACAGTAGATCTCTATCAACACACACACACACACGCACATGCACACACACACACACGCATATTCTACACACCATAATTTGCCATGAACTCTATCCCCACCCACCTGCCATGATTTCCACTGATGCTGGGATGCTGGATATTAATTATCCCTTATTTCAAAAATGCTTTTTGTTTTTTAACTTTAGATGAGGGGTTTTCACATTATGCTTTACTGACCCCTCAAGGCTATTCTAGCTTCAGGAGTGCTGGTCCACCTGCAGACCCATCTGGCAGCTCTGCTTTTATCATCTTTATTTGCCTGTGCCTCTTTGTAGGTGGTCATTTACAATCTGTGTTTAACCTTCTAGAGCACAGTGAATGCTCTTATTGCCCTCAAAGAGGCATGTTCTTTCTGCGCACACACGTGTGCCCTTCAGATCAGGAATTTGATTCTGTCTTACATATTGTCAGTCAGAGATGCACCTTAACTGTGCTTTGTGCTTGAAAATGTAGCAGATAATTCACAGGGAAAGTAATAACTAAAAGACAGAGCACCTTAGCAATTCTTAAGGATGCTTTCATCTATTTGGGTTTTACCTAAATTCCCACTCCTAGTGAGTATATTTAGTTATTCACTCACATACGGCCCCTTGATAGCAATGGGAAAGTTAATGGTTGAAAAATATTTTTAAAATTATCTTTTCAGATTTTTCTCTCTGTTGCCCTTTTTTTAAGCTGAATGCTAAAATATTGAACGAGCCTCTTTTTTTCTCCTGAAGTTATTTTTTCAATGAACTATTATTTCCTTCAGGTGTGGAGATCATTCATAATCCTAAAAAGGCTCTATAGCTCTACTTGGTTAACCTCACAAGGTTACTTAGTAACCCAGGGTGATAGAAAGTTGGAAAGACTTCTGTGTGTGGCCCATACCCATCAATCATTGAAGATGGTAATAGAATTCATGCTAGGACTGGGAATGGAAAAGTCAGGTTAAAGCAAAGGGTAGCCCTGTAGAAGTTCTGCAAGGGACATGTTTTGTATTACTGTCCCCCTACAACCTCCAATTTCATGTATGGAGGTTTAGAATTAGATAGTTTGTATTATAGCTAAAGACAGAATATCATTTACCTTCAGGCACACAGTTAATAAATCATGTATTTTGTATATGTATTTTCTCAGAGATAATTGTTGATGTTATAACCATTATAACCCATTAATAAATTAAATATGTATTTGCATCTCACAAATTTCACTTGCAAAGATCTTGTTGCTCCCAGTTACTGAACACGCATTAAACGCAAGATATTCCACTAAGCACGTTAAGTATTTTACCCATCTCTTTTACTCTTTACAATATTTTTTATTTTTTTAATAAATTTATTTATTTATTTTCGGCTGAGTTGGAACTTTTTTGCTGCACACAGGCTTTCTCTAGTTGCGACGAGCAGGGGCTACTCTTCGTTGCAGTGCGCTGGCTTCTCATTGTGGTGGCTTCTCTAGTTGCGGAGCACAGGCTCTAGGCGTGCAGGCTTCAGTAGTTGTGGCTCGCGGGCTCAGTAGTTGTGGCTCGCAGTCTCTAGAGCACAGGCTCAGTAGTTGTGGTGCACGGGCTTAGTTGCTCCGCGGCATGTGAGATCTTCCCGAACCAGGGCTCGAACCTGTGTCCCCTGCACTGGCAGGTGGGTTCTTAACCACTGCGCCAACAGGGAAGCCCTCTTTACAATCTTTTATTCACTAACTCAACTAGTATTTTCTTGAGTGCTTGTTACGTGCCAGACACTGTGTTAGGTAATGGACTGTGAGGTGATAATAATGATAGCTAATTTATTGAGTTATTATTACAGGCCAGCCCTGGTTCTCAACACCTTACATAGTCAACCCCAAGAAAAGTGGGTCATTATATCCCCCCTTATACAGGTAAGGAAACAGAAAGTTTGTCATATCCCCAAAGTTACATAGCTACTAAGGCCAGAAGTGAGATTTGGCTCCAGGGCAGATTCTCTTAACTACCACCCCACAGTGCTTCTTAAATCCTCTGCAACCGAGGAAGTTAACTTGCCTATGATTTCATAGCCGCTATGTGGCAGAGGTAGGATTGAAGTCTAACCTCTCATTCCAAAGTACCTTGCTTAACCCCCATACCATTCTTCCATGCCACAGGAAAAGATGCAATTGTAGTTTCATTTAGTAAATCAGAGTAATATGTTTTGTTTAATAATATCTTTGAAAAAAGAAGCATAAATTTAAGCCCAGTTTATAAGGCTTTTCATTTCCAGAATTCTTTTTCCCCAATATAATAATATTTTTGTAATATGTATGGTTTACTAGCTGAATATTTGTATCTCCAAGTAAGAGCAAAATTTTCGAACACTGAGTGTGTGACTGTCTTGTCTACTACATTAAAGTATGAACTAATCTGTCTCCTTCACAACCTATACACCATTTCTTCATCCTTTATTAAAATTGGGCACGTATGTAAGAGTGCCTCATGGAAGTATGATGTATTTAGTATGTATCTACCCACCCTCAGATCTTAATGCACATAAGACTTACATGGGGATCTTGCTAAAATGTTGGTTCTGATTGAATAGGTCTGGGGTAGGGTTTGAAATTCTGCATTTCTAACAAACGTCCAGATCTGGTCCATGCTGCTGGCCCATGGACCACACTTTTAGTAACAAGGTAGACTAGCCCTGCACTTAGAATAGGTACTATGTGTTAATTATGAAAAGGGAATCTTTATTTCTGACCCCAAGTAAATTTAATATTCCATCATGGTCTTATTGTACCTTTTAAAAAGGATGACATGCCCTTCCTTGTTTTCTCATGTTTGAGAAACATACCAAACCATTTAAGACAGCACTCTTTTTCATAAAATAGAAGTCCATTCCTCTTCACCTGACTAATCAATGGTATTGTCTATTTATACTTCACATTCAGTTGGGAATCTCTTTCAAAATCCACCACAAAATTACAGAAACAACTGAGATTTGGCTTTGCAACTTATTTTTTATTTAGGTTGGATGATCTGATTATCAGTTAGAAGTATGACTAGTGGGAACTAGTGGACATTCCTTGTATTATACGGAGTCCTTTTGGCTTTTCACTGCCTTTTGAATCTCCAGGAAAATAATGCATTGTTGATGAAACAAAACAAATCAGAAAAGTGAGCAGTAGCTATCAGAGGCCAAATAATAGATGCTTTTGCTGGTCGTACCACTGGGGATAAATGGTCAATGGGCCGCGTGTGTACTGGAACCTCAGAGAGAATGATTCCTTTCATCATCACCTTGGCAGTGAATCGTGGTGGATCCAAGAGGTGTTGACAGCCACTCTGTGAGCATTAGGAACCAGAGAGCTAACAGGAAGTCTGCAATGCTCAACAAGATACGTAGTGCTGAAATTCCTGGTTCTGTGCCCTTTTTTCTCTTGCCATTCAGTAAATTATGCCTCACCTCCTATTGAAAAAATGGAATATTTCTGAGATCTATAAGACAGAAATAGTTTAGTGAAATATTTACCTTCACCTTCATTTTAAGATGAAATAGTCAGTGATATATTCAGATGAAGAAATAAATATTCAAATTAATCTTGCAGGGTGGGATGAATTGGGAGATTGGGATTGACGTATATACACTGTTGATTCTAGGTATAAAATAGATAACTAATGAGAACCTGAGAAAAAAAACAAATTACTCTTGCATAAGCACCACAGGACAGAGGTTTTATCTGTTCTGTCTGGCTTATAGTAGGCACCCAATGAACATTTGTGGTTGAATGGATCTTACTTGGTCCAGTTTCATTTCTAGTTTGAAGAACAAAAGGGCATTTTCTGAAAATAAGATAATTTTTTTCAGTTAAGTGAGAAATGGTACAAAGAATTTATTTTCAGACTTTTTAATTCTAATAGGCACGAGATTTTACTTTTCTCTTTTTAAATCTGTCTTTGTACCAAACTTCTCTGAAAATGCCAATGTTGAAAGGAATATATTTGAAAATTATTCCATTAACTTGTATCATTAAGAGGTTCTGATCAGTACTTGAAAATATACTAGAACAAGTACTAACTGCAATTTTGTAATTTTTCTATGATGTTGAATTTCTTGACTCTTACTCATTGCTTTATAGATAATATATCTTATGATTTGAGTATGTGGCATAGTAATGGCAAATAAAGATGCTCTTGAAATGTACTTAGAGACTCAGGGATCCTTTAACCTTCCCGGCTAACTGAAATGGACCTTGAGTGAACCAACAGAGTACGGCTCATAATAACCATACATATTTAGCTCTCCAATTCTCTTCACATGGCTTCGTGGAATTCTGGAGTGCTCCACAAAGAGAAACCTGGCAATAGTCATGTTGACAAACACTGAATTAGATTTTTTAAGGGTCCTAGTTCTGTTAAATGAGAGTATTATAATTTTTTATTATTATGCTTGGCCATTTACAGCTTAGATTATCAAAGAATTCTTTGACTCACAGAGTCTCTTGCTGGCTTATATTTTCTAGTTAGAGAATTTTTCTTAAGTTTTTAAAATATAACACATGCAATACAACCCATGCAAAAAAGTAAATGTGAAGAGTTTTTAGATTGTACGAATTTGTGGGTGTGAGACTATTTCAGAATGTGAGCATCAATTTCCTCGGTCCTGTTTTACAAGTGGTTCTAACACAAACTTAACTCAAAGAATATATAGCAAAACAATAATGGGGCAAGAGTAGAACAGAATCATGGACTGCTCAGCACCTACAGTAGAACACTTTTATTGTAAGACCCATACCCAATTATCCATTTCATGGAATCAAAGCAGGATTTACTTTGCACTGCAGGATACAGTGACACACAAAAAGTTAACAACAGGAAAGACTTAATAACCTAGTTGAAAATGAAACAAAGGAAATGATATTGTGTTTCTGTGAAGGTATTGGCTCAAGAGATGGGACTGCAAAAAAAGACAAAGACTTCAAGGGCAAAGCACAGAAACAAGTGCAGTTCAACCCAGGCCAGACCCGGGCCACGTGGAGAGTGCGGATCCTGAGTGATGGGGAACATGAGCAGTCTGAGACCTTCCAGGTGGTTCTCTCAGAGCCCGTGCTGGCTGCCCTGGAATTCCCTGCAGTGACCACAGTGGAGGTCGTGGACCCAGGAGATGGTAAGAGCTACCATCAACTCACTGGTGTTGTCACTGTTGGGTTTTTATGACAAAACACCTTATAAAGGAGGTTTAAATTCAATGTTTGGATTTTCCATAGAGAGAACTTTCTAGATGAATGGTTCAGTATTCTCAGATATGCTGGTGGGAGAGAGAACCCAAAAATTAATGAAAGGAAGCTATATTTTTTCAAGTCAATGAACTACAAATACACATAGGATTATCAATATGTTCTTTCTCTTATTATAATTTTATCCTTTAGAACCAACGTTGCTCATCTCATTTTTCTAGAATTATTTCATGACTTTTTAAAGTATTTTAAATGTGTTTTAAAATGTCCTTTAAACAAATGCTTTAAGAATTAGACCATTTGGGGATTAATTTGTTCTCCATATAACACTTTATTCAAATTTCTTCATATATTCACCAGCCAAAACTTTTCGTTCTGCCATATGTTTCCACATTTGTTACATAATACCCACCAACCTACCCCCTCTCCTTGTTGAAAAATATCTTGCATCATTGCTCTTAATTTCTATTAGATGATGTTTTCTTGTCAATGCACACCCTTGGCTGATGTCGGTTAAAATGAACCTCACTGATCTGAGTGTAAATTGACCTTTCCCTCCCCTGCCATACTCCTCCAGTCCTGACTTGTCTCAATGCAGCCAGGAAAAAAAAAAAAGGTTGAATTGGGCTTTTGAGGGCTGGCATTTATACAAAGCTTGGTGAGCCTCCTCTAAAGCTGAAATCCTGTCAGAAGACAGACGTGACTTTCTTTTAAGCCGCTAGCCTATTTATTTTGTTAGTCAGAAAACTCTTATATGTTCTGTGAAGGCACAGTCTACTGAGTACGTGAAACGGAGACATATGTGGAAATCTCTGGGTTTAACACTGAGCATAATTAAGGAAAGAGGATAAGAGAACCGGAGCTCCGGCTCTGTTTAACTACCATCTCTGCCTTTAGTTGAAAATGAACTTCAGTTATGTTTATCATTTCCGTTAAAGAACAGAACGGAAATGTTAATTAGCATTTAATTACATTTAATTTTATCTGCATTATCTAGGAATAAACAATTAAATTTTCTTCTAGTCCTGAGTTTGGGGTAAGTGCTAGCATAAGAAAGCTTTTCTCTCTTTTGAACAAGCCCATGACAGCTTTAATACATATAAACTGGCCCATTAGTTACAGTTTGTTTGAAGCCATTTCTTGATGTTTTATTTGCCCATTGGTATAATTGCCATACTTGACCTCAGGAATAGGACACTTGAACTCATTTGTGCCTTCTTATTTATAAGCCCAGAGTGACACACAATACTCCCTACCCGTAATAAGTCTGAGAACTGGGATTTTAAAAACAAATACACATATTATACACACACACACACACACACACACACACACACACACACTCCTTATATAATCTATACTCTTGAAGGCTACCAAATTAAAATTTGCCACAATTTTACTTTATGTAATGGTCACCTGAGTTGTCTTGGCATTTTCTAGATGAAGTTCAGCCCTATTCATTCCAGGCCATGATCATCCCTGTGATGGCTGACAAGTGTGCTGGTACAGCAAATGGCTGGTATAGTCCATGTCTTGTTGAAGATCAGTGGTCTTGAAATGACAAGACATGGGTTTGTTTCCCAGCTCTACAATTTATAGTTGTATGAGATCTAACATCGAATCAAATGGCTTTTATGAAGATTTAGTTTCCTAATGCACACAATAAGGAAAATTAATTATTCTCATGTTGCAGCATTCTTATGAAAGAGTTCCATACAACATAAAGCAAAATACAAATATTGTTGTTATTTCTAATAGCATAAATACAGTGTTAGATTTCATATTAAGAGATTAAATAACTGTTTTTCTTTCCACAAAGGATCACTTTCCCAACCATTTCAAAATTGTGATTATTTTTTTCTGCACTCGCTTGTAACTCTTCACGTGTGAATTCACTAGTCTAGGAACCATTGTGCCTTTAATCTCTCCCTCGGCTGCATATTAACTCTAGGATATGTTATGAGATTTTTTTGCATGTATTAAAAATGTATCCAGCTCTCACTTCTGCTGGAGACAGCACTATGTATTGGGGATGCAAAGATAATGGGATACAGTCCCTTCTATCAAAGAGCATATGGTCTAACGGGAAACAGAGCCCTGTAAATAAGTTATGGTGGCAGACTGTGATGTAGTATCAACACAACAAAGAATGAACAGAGTGTTACGGGAACAAGAGGGGGAATAATCAACTCTGCTTTATCTTAGGCTGGGAACTGCTTTTACTTATGAGCCAGTTTATATAAACACATGCAAGTACACACTTTTGCCAGTACTTTACTTACCAGTAACTGGTACTGATAACGATAATAATTGAAATTCATTGAGCACCTGCCGTGTGCCAGACAGTGTACTTAACACATTATATACATTCTTTCATTCACTCCTTTACCTCACTACCTTTCAGTCATACGTTTAACTTGATGTTTATAGGGTGTTTATCGGATGCCCTCAATTTCACATGAGACAGATTTTAGAACATTTGTTCCCAAATTTTACGACAAAAAAACTTACAAACATAAACTTTCTACACACACACACATATACATACATACATACATCATGGATTCTCACATGTTCATAATTATACTCTTATCATACTCTTCCTCGATTTATGTTTTTAAATTACATAGTCATAGTCAGGTAGAGCTTTTTAATGACTATGACTTTATTCAATAAATGAGTATCTACGTCTACTGCAAAAATAACAAACACCCTTAGGTGCTTATTTATTTAACTCGAATCAATACTCAGTGCCCATATGGACACTCTGTAATGCTTGACATGCCTCCAGATGTTTGTGACTCTCTGATTGGGCACCATGGCTCTATCTATAATCAATAAAGTTGACTCCTCTCTAAAGATTGGTGCAGTCGTTGTGTTTTCCTGCATCATCTGTGCAAGAGTGCAGCCTGACTTGAGGGGCAGACGCCAGTGAGAGCCTGGTGCAAGTGCACCCCCTCCCCCTCCCTCACAGCCCTGGACTGGCCATGGGTAGAATGGAACCAAAGCTCCCAAATGGCCACACACAGATCTCACAGCCATGCTGGGACCTGCCCCTGCCCATCCGGGAGGGGCCACCCGAGTGCAGTTCAACTATCAGATGGGGCTTCAGAAGCCCACATTTTTGTCCAGAACAGACTTACTTTGTTGCATAAAAGTGGAGACTGAAAAGGAGCTTTTGGTACTATCCAACAAAATGCTGTTGGAGCACGAAGAGGGAATACAGCGTTCTGCCACGATTATGGAAATCAATAACTTCCTAGGCAAATGGGTTTAGTCATTTATTAAGTAAATCAATAAATTCAATTTCCTCATCAATTGAAGCCTGGGGTACAAAGAGAAAAACTAAAATAAGCAGAGAACAGACTGCGGAGCAGAGAGGCCAGCCTCTCTGTGTCACACCCCCTGCGCCTCCAGGTGTTTCTGCAGCCTCGGGGTGCACCCCCGTGGGAAACCTGCTACTGTTACGATTGTCACCCCTCTCCTTCATCCTCCTCTGTCACTTTGCTGTCCTCCCTTGTTTCACTTTGATTCCACAATCTCCATCTTTTGCATATGCCCATAGAAAGTTCCAGGTGGGCGGGGTTTTTAAGGGCATGAAATGTTTAACTCCTTTTCTGGATGAGGAACCCAAGAAGTAGGGCCACCTTTTAGCCTCTGCCTAAGTCAACCACTTGAAAGCTGTTTTATTTGGTTTTCTTTTAGTATCGACAGAGATGGGTGAAATTACGTTTCATTTCAGGGGATGGGCACTCCTCTGCGAAATTCCATTGAATGGTAACAGTTGTCTTCTGTTAAAAGATCCGCTGCCACTAGGCTGGATTGTGATCAAAAGCAGGCAGCGGATTTCCATAAGACAAGAAGGGCTTTGAGGAAATTTCAGGTCACTGTTATTCCTCCTGCCCTGTTTTCTTTTCTTTTTTTATTAGTTTCTGCTTTATAACAAAGTGAATCAGTTATACATATACATCTGTTCCCATATCCCTTCCCTCTTGCGTCTCCCTCCCTCCCACCCTCCCTATCCCACCCCTCTAGGCAGTCACAAAGCACCGAGCTGATCTCCCTATGCTATGCGGCTGCTTCCCACTATCTATCTACCTTACGCTTGGTAGTGTATATATGTCCATGCCTCTCTCTCGCTTTGTCATCTAAGCCAGCTCAGAGAAGTCCGAAAGGATTATTCCTTAGGCAAAGGGTTTGATAATAATCATCATACCAATCTCTCCCATACTGGAGTGCCTGCTGTGAGCCAGACCCTGCATTAGGACCTTTACAACTATATCTCATTCCAACCTTATGTTTACAACTCTACATTTTATATATCAATTTCCAAATGAAATCTCTGAGGCTCAAAGAATTCATTTTCCTAAAGTCCCCCAGCTAATAAGTGCCAGAGCCAGTGTTTGAACAGACAAATATACATATATATATATATGTGTATATATATATATATATATATATATATATATATACACACACATACATTTCCTCCAAAGCTCTTCTCTTTCCTGAGTTATACAGTTGCCTGTCATTTCACATGAAGAAATAATGAAATAATATCCAAAATCATAATTAAACAGTATATTTTGCCATAGCAGCATTGTTTCACCTATTCTTCTATATAAAAAAAGAAAAAGTAATTCCTTTTATTCTTATTCTATTATCTTTTGTCTTTATACATCAAGCCTCAAATATATGAGTATAGGTGAATAAAAGCAAGTGTTCTAGGAAAATAATCAAGACCACTTTAGCCCTTGCATGATGTATCTGTGTGTTCAACAAATGTTTATTGAGCATCTGCTATATGCCAGGAATTCTGCTATGAGCTAGGGATATATGCCCAAGTGAAGAAGGTACACTGACCCTGAAGCATCATATCACTCGGTGATTACATTCCACTAAATTGTTACATTTAACAATACAGATGCTATGTGTTATGATAAGGGGAGCTATCACAGTGTCCACAGAAGTATCTAACCTGGGATGAAGATTCTTAACTTTCTGTATACTAGGTTCCCTAACCGTGAGAAATTACACCATCTTTCCTCACTCTTAGAAGCATATAGGTATTAATTAATATAAAACACTTTAATTTCTGGGAAAAGGAAAATATGAAGAACTAAAACTTTTGATTTCATATAAAGATCCCTTTCCGTTTTTACTGTGTGTCATTTCTAACCAGTAAAATGACTTTTATGTACTTTATTAGGAGAACACAACCTTAAATATAGGTATCTGAGTACAGATACCTAGCATAGATATCTGAAGCCTATAAGTATTTTATTCAATTGTTTAGTTTGTACACTTGAAGTATCTGCAAACTTCTGATTGAAATGGGCTCATTCTGATATTTTAATGATGTCAAAACATAGCCATGAACTAGTGGATTAAAATATATGATATCTGATCATTTTTGGCGGGACCAGTTTAGGTTAATACTATATAATATATAGTAGAGAATAAACATACTATCCTAGAGGAAAGTAGAGCTTATATCTCAAGAACCCTGATCTTATCGGAGACAAAGAAAAGGCAAACTTTTGTGTGCTGTGTGAACCAAACCCATTTCATGAGGTAGAATTCAGATGACATAGGCTGACTACTATATGAAATTCAAATATTATTACTTGTAAAATTTTGTACCATCGGAAATGTTGACATAAAGAGATCACTGGTTAGCTGATATTTTGACATGAGTGTGCTAAAACAGAAGGTCCAGAATTAATGAAATGATAGTCAGTTGCAGCTGATGTCACCAAAATGATAAAGCATGCAAGAGCTTCAACTTCAGTGAGTGTCAAAGCTTTCTTCTTTTTGAACTCTATTGCTGTGCAGCATGGGTCATTGTCTTAAGAGAAAGAAAAAAATATTAAACACTTGTTCAAAGGACAAGCACACATTTGTACATTTTTGGCCCCAAAAAGGTAGATAAGGAAAAAGGTGGTGCAAAGTAAAACTATTTCAGTGATGGAAAACTTTCCAAAATTTTCTACATTCACAAAATAAAAACATTTAATGATATGAACAAAGATTACTCAGAGATTCACTCTAACCAAAGTATTAGCATAGTGCTTCAGAATAATTTTTGGACCTCGTGGTATGCTGATGTGAACTTGTAACACTTATTGTCATGTGACTTAGATATGTTTTCATTATTCTGTTCTTTTAAGTTCCTGTTCAACAGAACTGATCTCCCTGTGCTATGTGGCTGCTTCCCACTAGCTATCTATTTTACATTTGGTAGTGTATATATGTCCATGCCACTCTCTCACTTAGCCCCAGCTTACCCTTCCCCCCCACCCCGCCGTGTCCTCAAGTCCATTCTCTACGTTATTCTTGTCCTGCCCCTAGGTTCATCAGAACCATTTTTTTCTTAGATTCCATATATATGTGTTAGCATACGGTATTTGTTTTTCTCTTTCTGACTTACTTCACTCTGTATGACAGTCTCTAGGTCCATCCACCTCACTACAAATAACTCAATTTTGTTTCCTTTTATGGCTGAGTAATAATGCATTGTACGTACTTTTAATCATTAATCATTCAAAAGGAACACGCTTGGGGTAAAAAAATAATAATAATAGAGTGGACATTACAAGATCTGAGTTGTAGTCCTGCCTCGACCAGTAAGAGTCCTTGACAAATAATTTCAACTCTGTGGGTCCAAGTTTCCTCATCAGAGTCAGAGGTGAGACAAGATGACTTCTGAGGCCTCTTCTAAGTCTAAAAGTCAACTACTCCAACAGAAGGTGGAGATCTTCCCTGAGAGAACAAAGTTAGATTTAAAGGAAGTGTGTCAGCAGCACTTATTAATTGAGAAAAAAAAAAGCAATTACTGGAGATAAAAGCAATGTTGGGGTTTATTTCTAGGTTAAGAATTCACTAGACTGGAGCCTACACACTCTATACCTGCTTCATCTCCCCTGTCTTCCCCCCTTCCCCTCACACTGCGCTATTCTAACAGAATATGCCAGGGGAAAATATCAATCATGAGAGCAATTAATTTGCACAGGATTATGTCATATGTAAGTTGCTCAGACAAAAACAATTCTGTTTTCTCCTTAGAATCAACTGTATTCATCCCCCAGTCTGAATACTCCATCGAGGAGGACATTGGTGAACTGCTCATTCCCATCAGGAGAAGTGGAGATGTGAGCCGGGAGTTGATGGTGATCTGTTATACGCGGCAAGGTAGCTCAATTTGCCAATGAACTGAAATGTCCCTGCAAAGATATAGATAAGCCTCTTTTACATGTTGGAGGCATAACATTATGCCACGAAGGTTATACTTTACTAGTCCAGTTTTCAAATAGGGAAAAAGCATGCATGCGGACGTCTTCCTTCACTATGGCACCTTTGAGGACCTGGCAGGACTCTGCTGCTTATTGAAAACATTTCTGATTCATTTGGTCACTTTAATACTCAAGGCCTTTGGGGTTGTAAGAAGTTGAAGCTCCCCTCTCCCGCTCAAGCCTGCTCAAGTAGAAGGGGGTTATTGTTAAAAACAACAACCAAAAAAGAGGCAAAGAAATGCATACCCAAGGAAAAGAAACTAATATCAAACTGGTCTGAAACTCGTAGCAACCAAATTTCAAAACATTTGTTTTGCTCATTGAGTAAGCACCCTCCGAAATGTGATTTTATGCAATACAAAATTAAAATTAATACATAATACTCATTAATATACCAAACACCTTTCTAGGAAACAGGTAGACTTTTCTTTTTTTTTTTTTTTGACTTTTCTAAGAATGTAAAAGAAAAGGTCATAAATGCAGTTGACACTGCAGACTTTCATTAAAATTTTCATTAACGTATGTGAGTTGAAAGGCAGTAAAGAATAGCAGTCAAAATGCAAGTTTCAGGATCAACCTTGAGCTCTGGGTCCCAGAACAAGTGGTTAGACTTCTGTAAACCTCAGTTACCAAACGTGTAAAGCCCAACAGAGTGGTTAAGAGGATTACGGAAGCAATGCATGTAGAGCGCTTGGCACTTTGCCTGCACACAGTAAGCATTTGAAAACTAAGCTATTATTCAGTATTATTGTGTTGTTTTAAAAGACCTCTGGCAGGAAGCAGAGGAGAAAACACTTGAAATGTACTCTTTGTCAGATGCTGGAGACCATTATAAAGGTGACCCATGATGCTAGCAGGGTGTGGAGGAGTTATTGCAGTTTCCAGGGGTGTTCATAGATATGATGGACCATGAAGATGCTGCATATGAAAATAATCGTCTCTGGAGGTACCCTGGTAGTATGTTCTACATAAACCCCTTTTGGATTCTCTCTGTTTCCAGGAACGGCAAGAGGAACTGTGCCAACATCAGTGCTGTCCTATTCTGATTACATATCCCGGCCCGAGGACCACACCAGTGTTATCCACTTTGACAAAGACGAGCGGGAAAAAATGTGCCGGGTCGTTATAATTGACGACTCCTTGTATGAGGAGAAGGAAACATTCCACGTTCTCCTGAGCATGCCGATGGGTGGGAGAATTGGATCAGAGTTCCCAGGGGCTCAGGTTACAATCATCCCTGACAAAGACGATGGTAAGTACTAATTTACCCCCAAATTATTCCTCCTACCAGGCGCACCAACCTCAGGCACAACCTTCTAAACAGAAAGATAAGAGTGCAAAAGAATTTTCACATGCACATTTATCTTATGCTTGATTTTATAGTGCGATTAAGATTCTAAGTTGGCTGCATCCATCGATTTGTCTTTCATGATTTAGTATTTTCAAAGGGCAAAGTCACACCTATGTGTTTTCACCTGTGTACAGTTTCTTTTACAGCACCATTTATCATTAGGTGATTAAACTTTAAAAATTTCCTGGTGAAGAATTGAAGCAATTTTAATACACAATTTATCTTTTTGTGTGTTTGTTTTGCTTTGATTGCAAAAGCTTCTGTTTTGTAACTTTAATCTCTATGTCTGAACTCGTTTAACAAAGAAACCCATCAGACGAGGCTATTAAACGAACGAGGAAGGTAATAAATATATGGAAAATTGAGTCCAACAGGCTTCCAAAAAGGGGGAGGGTTTATCCTGGACTACTCTTCCTGAGGGAAACCTAATGACCATAAAATAATCCCCTTTCTGAGCAGAAAAAGGAGCAAAAGGGTCTTAATCATCACAGTTCAAAAAACAGTTTGTGCTTTCTTGTGAGAAAAGAGAACAAGAGGAAAGACTGTGAGTAATCTTGTAATGAAAGTGAGAGCGGTAAACTGAGAGATAGGACCCCAGGACTTGAATATTTTTCTGTCCCTCTTGAATTTTCCTCATGGTAGATAAAAAGAGGAACAAACTTGGTGGATGAATCTTTTGGTTCACAAACTGGAGGAGAGTCAGAAGACTGTCATTCAAAATATCTGAAAACTCAGGAAGTTAAAAATTACCTACCCGGGAAGTGCTTTGATGATTAAGTGATAGTTAAGTTAAAAAGGCTTTAACATGTCTTGTGAGCTTATACTCTGTTCCAAGCCCAGCGCTGGGTCCTTTGTACAGTATCCTCCTAACAATCCTGTGAAATATATAATAATGTCTGTTTTTTACTGAAAAGTAATGAAAATTAGAAATGATTTTATCAAGAGAGATTTGAAGAAAGTCTTACTTCTACCTTAAACTTAGATAATGTCCGGTAGCTTTAGTTGACTGGTTTAATAGGAAATTCTATTTTGTATTTAAATATACAGACATTTTATTTTAACTTCAGTTGATCTCAGAGAAAAAGCCAATATTTTGAATGTCAGCCAGAACATAATTAATAGTCCACCCTAAACACCTATCTGCTATCTAGATATCTCTCTGTTTTTATTAATATAGATAGAGCTTTAATTTTAAAATAGAAAATACATTTAATGATTACTTTGGTTCAGTTTGTTTTGTTGGCAAAAGAATTTTTTCCATATGGATTGTTACAAGATGCACATGGGAAAAAAATAAAGGTTCAGAAAGAAACTATTATTTATTAAGTGCCAGGCATTTTCACTTGTACATTGCTAGCTCTTTTCAAGAGTAAAGGGTGATGTCATTTCTTTACATATGACAAGGCTGAGAGAGGCCAAGTGATTGACTTGAATTTACAAAGCCAGTATGTGGCAAAGTTAGTATTATCGGAGCCCCATATATGACCTTTCCATACTGTTCCTCTACCTCTAGAACAAGTGCCTAGTGGTGACAAGTTTGTGGAACCATAGGTACAATATCTACTACTACATAATATTTGTTAAATGCTTTATTAGTATCAGTGTTTCATTTGAGCATTACAATTCCCTGGTGTAGACAGCTAAAGAGGTATTAGGAGTGGGGTAGCCAAAACTCTTAGAAGCTTTTCACCCCAGAAGAGGACTGGGGAATTTGGACGCCACAGACTTTGATTTTAAGGCATTAGAGTACCATGCAAACACTGGACCAGGAGTTTGTCAGGAGTGTTACCAGCGATCACCCAGCCCCCGTTTAATAGATCAGAAGTCCTGTGTACACCTCTCTGTTTTCTCCCATTTGTCCTTTCCCTTCCACTTCTTTTTATTTTATTTTTTAATCACTCAGGTCTCACTAACGTCTTACATTGTGGGAAGCACCACAAGTTTTCTAAGGATAAAATAAAACAAAGCACATAAATAATCCCTACCCTCAGAAAACTTTCGTTGTAATGAAGGGAACAAGGCAAATGTACACTGAACAGACTCACAAACATAAAACTTCACCAGAAAGTACACAATTAACTATAAGTAAATACAGTGGTATCCTCTACTTTCAATAAATTCACAATGTAAAATTTTAACTTCATAAAGTACAGCACAAATTTAGCTTTGGAAGAAGGAACTTGCCACTTTAAAGATCCCCTAGTGGAGTAAATCAAGAGATGGAATCTCTGGATAGTGTCACATTGCAGTTTAATAAATATTTATTCCTCTCTTCAGCACATATTTTTTAAGAATCAAAACTTCACTCATTCATACATCTATTCATTAAAAATACGAGTTAAGCACCTCTGTACTCACCTATTTCTCAGTGCAATAGCAACAAGGGGACACGAACTCTGAACCCATGGACTTTTCAGGCTCTGGGGGTACACAGATAAGTGAACATGCAAGCATAAAATAAATGTAGTAAGCGCTCTGCTGAGGAGAGAACATCTTTCTCTTTCAGGAAGAGCTTCTTTGAAATCATGGTTTCCTAGCTGAAATTTGAGGACAATATCAGAGTAACCCGGCAAAGAGAGAAGGGAAGTGTGTTCACAAGTGCAAAGGCTGAACGCATGTGATGCTTTCAGGGAACTGAAAGCTTGGATATAGCACAAATCAACAGCTCAAAGGAGTGAATAACAAAGAAGAAGTTGGCTGGGCAAGGAGTAATCTGATAGGATTGGGTAGCCATGTAAAGAAGCTGTGTTTTATTATTGAAATAGAAATCAGAAACTCTAACAGGTTATAAAGAGAGTGACAAAATCAGATTTGCATTTTTGAGATATTACTCTGCCATGGCTAAAATGCAGAGGCTAGATTGAACTGCTCTGAAGGCTGTTGGAGAAATATGGGTGCTAGGAGATGGCGGCTTGAACAGGGTGGTTGTATGAGGATGAAGAGACCAGGGAGCATCCAAGAGATAGTGCTGAGGAAGAATGGACAAGACATGGCAATTGACTGGACGTGAAAGGCTAGAGGACAGGAAAGTCCAAAGAATGATACCTTGGTTTCCAACAGGGCAGTTGGGTTAAGAGTGGTGCCGTTCACTGAGACAGACAAAACAGGAGTAGAACTGGTGTAGGGACAAAACAATGGGTTCACTTAGGACGTGTTAGTTTGAAAAGGCTGCATGACTTCAAAGTGCTGGATATGGAGGAGGCAAATGGAGATACAGGTCTGGAGATTAAGACAGAGTTATGCACTAGAGACATCAAATTTCACGTTATCTCTATTGATAATAATAAAAGTCATACAAGAGGATAAGATGGCTTCAAAGGACATGCAAAAATGGCCCTCATATGACTTATGATATGGACAGATTTTACTTGATTTTCATATTTTTTTTAAAAGGAGCCCATTTCACGAATGTTAAGCAGAGATGGGAAAGAGTGAAGAGAAAGGTAGTTAGTATAAGGGTAGGACAATCCAGCAAAGAAATGCTAAAAAGAATCTAAGGATCAAACATGTTTCAGGGTCTAAGTGCTGTCAAACATTTTTTTTTTTTTTAAAGAAGATGTTGGGGGTAGGAGTTTATTAATTAATTTATTTATTTTTGCTGTGTTGGGTCTTCGTTTCTGTGCGAGGGCTTTCTCTAGCTGTGGCAAGCGGGGGCCACTCTTCATCGCGGTGCGCAGGCCTCTCACTATCGCGGCCTCTCTTGCTGCGGAACACAAGCTCCAGACGCGCAGGCTTAGTAGTTGTGGCTCACGGGCTTAATTGCTCTGCGGCATGTGGGATCTTCCCAGACCAGGGCTCGAACCCGTGTCCCCTGCATTGGCAGGCAGATTCTCAACCACTGTGCGACCAGGGAAGCCCTGTCAAACATTTTTAATCTGTAATGTCTAACATGCAGCAAGCTAGGACATTATCTTAATTCCTCTTGCTATTCCAAGCTTTGGGGGATTTTTTTTTCAACATGCAACTATTTCACTTGTTTTTTAAATAATAGGAAAGATAAACGTAAAACTTATTTTAGAGAAATTTGCTTTGTGATCATCTTTGCTGGAATACTTCATATCTTATGAGCTTTGGGGTCAATTTTTATTAATGTCTCTGAACCTCAGTTTCCAGGAGTAAAATGAAGAGTTTACCTGTATTACCTATATTTTACTAATTTTTCCTACATTTTTTCATTTTAGAAGTTGAAATCTTACGATGTACATAGTTTATAAGCAAAAACAATACTGCTACACATAAAGTACTGTCTATGCAGACTTGCACCAGTTCATCATGGAAAGAAAGAATGCCCAGGTTAATGGGGAGAAAGTCCAATTTCATTCAGGTGCCATAATACAGTTACTAACAGTTGTCACATTTGAACACTTACTACGTACAAAGGACTTTACATGACTTATCCAGTTAAATCTCAAAATAAGGTATCTTCTCCATTTGATTGATGGAAAAATGAGACTTACAGAGGCTAAGAAAATTGCTTAATGTCACACAGACACAAAGTGTTGGATATATGTCCTAAATTTAGGTCTATTTAAGATTTGATGTGCTTCTCCACTAGGCTATAATGAATCCTGAAATTCATCAAAGGGATTAAAATACGTCATACCTAATGACATAACTGTAGGGATACGATGGTCATAGAATCTAGAAAAGAATAATCCAAATATAGGTCAACATTGGTCAAGGGAGGGGTGTTGTTTCTGAAGGTGGCCAATTGCTCCATCACTAAAATTTTATGTAATTGGAGTACGGAAAATATTTAAGCCTGCTACACAATCTGAGTGAAATATCCTTCATGACTTTCCAACACTTTTTGCTCTGATGGCTGTCTCCGTTTCTGTGGTAATGGGCATACCAGATGACGAGTCCACCGACCAATGTTCCCGGACTAAAAAGAAACAAATCCTTTATAACTTTGTAACTCAAAGCAATCTGAATTTTTAAAAAAGGAATTGATTCTCCAAAGCTAGATTATTCCTCAGTGAAATTATAGGATACCATGTCTGTGGCTGCAGAGTGAAGGACCAACACCTGGATGGAAAGTCACGTTTCTTAGGTGCAAACGTTTGAAAATCTCAGCTGGGACCAAAGGTTTTCTCTGTACTCTTAACTATATGAGGGTAGAGCAGGGGCTCAAAGGACAGAAATAGGTCCTGATTAAACCTGTCTTGCATCTTTAAGAAACCGCTAAACTCTTCACTGTGTTTGGAAGAGACTTACACATGAACAGGCTGGCACAAGAGCAGTGGTCTCATTCTGTGCAGATATCCTGAACATCAATGGCTTCAGTCCTCACTACTTCAGTAAAGGTTACAATTTAATACTACAGCATTTGTTCCTTAGGAAGAGTATCAAGTCAGTGCTAACAGTATTTCACTAATCTTTGCTGTCAGTCTTTGGAAGTTAATTAAGGAACCCTTAAGCTGAATCCATTTTCAGCTTTTGTGTGCCCACCCACAGGGGTTTTCACTAAAGTGGCTGCCTTCCTCGACGCCCCTAGAAAAATGATCATGCTAGTAGGTATAAACCAGAGACATGTAAAAGGCAGCATAGCATGGTGAGCCCTGTAGTAAATGTAGCTCAATTCAGTGCCATTCAAAAGCTTCCAGACATCAGAAAAGCTTTCTCAACAGCAGGAGTACCATAGAGAAGAAAGCATTTCTGGTGCTAGAAAAATACATCATGGTATGGTGTGTAGGTGAAATAGGTTTTATGCATTTGTACTGAGCTGAAAGGCTTGGTTACCATCCTTTTTATTCTTGAATACTATTATTTGCATTTGTGTAAACTCCAATTAAATAATGCCAGGCCAGTCTTTGTAAGGAATGGCCGAACTCAGTTCAACTAACAACGTGACAAAACAAAGTTACGTTCTGCATTTGGTATGCTTGGGTTAGAAAAATATTAAAAAATCAAGAAATGGAAAAATGAGGTTCTGACTGCTCAGAATATTAATGCACTGAAGCCCTTAACAGACTATCTAATGTAGTTGATAATGCTAAGGATTCAGGGACAGCTAATGGATGTTTAATGAGTTTCTGGTCTGTGGGGAGGCTTTGCAAGAATTCGCTGAATATAATAAAGATTATATCCATTTTTCCACATTGGAAGAATACTAGTTGAATGATGTAGATATTACACCCTTTGAAAACGAAAATAAGGTAAAGGAAAACATATGAAATGTCTTGCATTAAAAAAAATTTTAATCTCACATACCACACACAGAGCAAATATTTATTGTGCACTTACTAAGTGTAACAGGTGGGGACTATAAAGACATGTAAGACATAGGCCGGGATCTCAGAAAGCTTAAAATCTATTTGGGGAAAAAAAAAAACCTAAGTAAGTAAAAGGTTAAAGTAGAATAATTTATTTCGGGAATAATTTGAAACACCACAAAGCAGACAGAAGAAGGCAGAGTGTGATTAAAAGCAATTGTGTGACCACTCTGTGAGTCAAGAGGAGGAACAGATAAAGGCTTTAACACATGGAAAGGGTTTAGGTGAATGGAGAATAAGGCAAAGTATTCCAAGATCGCATGCGTGAAAGCAGGAGGGAGAGAAAGACATGGGAGCAGAGGGCAATCCAATTTGGCCACATTGCCTTTTCTGAGAAAGGCTCACTGCCCGGCTTCCAGGATTAGGTGTTAGGAGATCTGGGCTGTGGACGCATTTTTGCTGCTTTCTAGTCAAGGAATCTTCACCAATCCACTTGTCTCCTTGTACCTGTTTTCCTCATTTGACTGTATTATCACCTGAATTTCTTATTTTACAGGATCTTCATGAGGACCAAATAGCATCTGTATGAGAGCACTTTAAAAACTAGCTCAACTAGGGCTTCCCTGGTGGTGCAGTGGTTGAGAGTCCGCCTGCCGATGCAGGGGACAGGGGTTCGTGCCCCGGTCCGGGAAGATCCCTCATGCTGCGGAGTGGCTGGGCCTGTGAGCCATGGCCGCTGAGCCTGCGCATCCGGAGCCTGTGCTCCGCAGCGGGAGAGGCCACAACAGTGAGAGGCCTGTGTACCACAGAAAAAAAAAAAAAAAAAAGAGTGCAATAATCAGAGCAATGTTTGGAGGTTATTAATTCGATAGCAGTGTAAGTGAACAGAATAGGAACCAAAAAGTGGACCTGTAGGGTCCTGTAGGGACGTTGGGACTGGAAAGGAAACAACCTACCGCTGAGAATCAAACCTGCTAAGACTTGGACCTCATGTAAGGAGGGAAATTTAAAAATATGTATCTAAAAACGTGTGTGCTTGACAGGTTCAAAGAATGGAGGAACCATTCATTAACAGGAAGTTAAGAGAGAGAACCAGTCTAGGGAAAGGAAGCTGAGAGAAGATGAGACATTCTGTTCAAATATGCCGAGTTCAGTAATGAAAGGTTATTAGAGTATATTTCTACTAAATGTTAATGTGCAGGTTGTTTTGGCTCTTAGTTGCAAATAGGAATTGTGTCACTTGTTACATTACAAGAAAATTGTGGAAATGTACAAAGTGAAGTATATTATTGGAGTTGTCAGGTAACAAGTGCACCTTTAGGTCTTTAAAACAAACGGATTTTAAAAATAACTTAAAACTAAAATAGTGTGGTTTAGTTCCCTCGTTCTGTACCTCCATTGGGTTAAACATAAACCATTTTGTGAGATAGAGTCACTTCACATCATTTTTTTTTTTAATTGTAATGGTTTCAGGAGAGGGCTTTCGAAATTACAAGATTAATTCTTTTTTTGTTTGTTTGGTTTTTTTGCGGTACGCGGGCCTCTCACTGTTGTGGCTTCTCCCGTTGCGGCTCCGGACGCGCAGGCTCAGCGGCCATGGCTCACGGACCCAGCCGCTCCGCGGCATGTGGGATCCTCCCGGACCAGGGCACGAACCCGTGTCCCCTGCATCAGCAGGCGGACTCCCAACCACTGAGCCACCAGGGAAGCCCACGATTAATTCATTTTTAACAAACTCGTGAAGGGGAGAGGGCAGGAAGAAAAAGAGCGTTGGTGAATGTGAATGAGTGAGTCGTTCACTAAATATGAATTGGAGGGGAGAGAGAAGGGAGACTTCCCAGGCTTGGCCTTGGGAGGACCCACAGGGTCCCAACCCCCAGTCCTGTCTTCTTAATTCTGGACCTGGCTGAACTCACAGCCCAGCAGGCCAGCTGTTAATAGGGAACGGCTCCACGTGGGGCTTGGGTACAGGGACACAAATTAAAATAAAGGCAAGTAAGCAAGGGTCCGAGGCTGCTGGAGTGGGTTCATTAGCAATGGGGTACGTTTGACTCAGCCTGTTATGGTCACCGGCTCTAAAGGAACTTGCTGCTCTGCTGTTGTGAACTGATCTTTCTGAAACTGTTGATACAGTATACTGCTCACAGCAGGAAAGGCATTCGGAGCTTTGTTCCTCTGCACACACACGAGCTTGGCAAGCAGCCACTTGAATCTCTGCTGCCAGTCGCATGAAAACACTCACCGCTATTACCAGAAAAGGCAAAGGCTCCAGAGTTCTTTATGAGAACAGCTCGCCGTTTTGTATAACTTACATTGAAGAATGACCTTATGGCTCCCCAGAAGTGAGCACAGGGAACTGTGCCAGGACATAGGGACAGTTCACCCAGCAATAAGCTCTCAAGTTCATGGAATGTAAACTTGCAGATATGTTGTCTGCTAGGGTAGTTCTAAGATATTAAGGTTACAACATTGAATAGGATCATACTGTTTGCAGTATTAAACTAACTCATGTCTCTATTTTTCAGGGCTCCATAGATATCATATATGTCATGTAATAATAAGTATAATATATAGTTATTGTAACTATAACTATATATTATAACTATTATATATATAACAATAGCAGGTGTGCTAAGCCTCTTACTTGAATGATTTCATTTAACACACACACTATAAGACACACACAGACTATGAGCCTGGTTGTGTTATGCCTCAGTTTTATTGTCTTTGAGCAGTTAGGTAACCTGCTCAAGGTCAAACAGTTGAGAAGCATTTAGCCAGGCTGACCACAGAGTCCATGGCACCAACCGCTATGCTGCCCACTTCATACTGTACTGGCAGCATGTATATTTAATAGATATTCTACAGTGTATATTCTACACTGTAATACTCAAAAATAGCATGAGGCATGCTAATAGAAATGAAACAAACTGTATCCTTTTCTGTGCATGCAGACTTGAGGACCCTAGAATACTTAAAATGTTAGCAGTTATAGACGTAAGGCTAACTTATACATGAATTATTTTGGTTCACATTTTACCAATTATAGCTCCTCCAGGATCATTAAGAGAACATGTGATGGAGTCTGGTAGTTCACTTGCACAAGGAAAAGCATTGCTTTTCCACATCATTTAGCAAGTTGTCCAGTGGAAGGGTTTCCCTTCTGAAGGACTGGGTTTGGGCTGTCTTGTCAAGTCCTTATGGATAAATGCTGTCTTGTGTTTGTTTTGTCTTTTTCATGGTAACACTATCTGCCTGATTCCCATCTTTTCCACACAGGAGAGTGAACGCTGGCCATATAATACCATCTTGTAGACATCAAAGGATAAATATTGCTGATTTATTATCACTCAAACCCTGGAAGCAGACCACTACACATGTTATAGGAACCTCAAGATCTCAGTCACAGGTGAATTCCATGTTAGTGCTAAACATCACATAAATCTGAGAAGCAACTTCTCAGATACTAGACTTCAGAGTTTGTAAGCTTAAAATTATTAAAAGAGATACTATAATCAAAAACAATAAAATTCATAAGAGATTGAATAATTAGAGAAGATCTCTTAGTAAATGTTAGCAATAGCATCGGAAATTCCAAATTGTTCACCAACAACAGAGGTCTAGTGTATTCTTTTGTTGAAATTATAAAGCACAGAGAAAATGCCAATAAACCAAAACTGCAACTTGGCTGAAAGCAGAACACTTACAGTCTTGACCTGCATGCTCCATAGTGTAAAGAGAGGCCAAAGTCTGTGAAATACTGCAGTGAAATCACAGAGGTCTGTGTATTTATTTAGTAAGTCCAGACAATGCACTATGTACTTATGGTCTGTTGTTGAGAACATATACTTCATAAAAATCCATTACTAAATAGACAACAGCATCTCCTTTATTGTATTAGAATGAAAAATTAAGAAAAACATTTTGGAATGTATGTACTATTTTCTGACACTGTTGGCGTGTCAGTTGGTCACTGTAGAAATGTGAAACTTGTTAGTTTGCTTCCCTAAGAAACTTGTCACTAACCGGAAACAGTTCTTCTCGAATTAGAGATCTTGAATGGGCCTCCCTGTTCTCTGTATACCTTACTTCCTCTGCACAGGTAGATGTTACCTTTCACAGGAGGCTGACAGGCTTTATGATCTCCCTAAGAAGCAGGTTTTGTTCTGCCTTACTGAAGCAGACACTTGAATCTCTTTTTCTCTCCCTTTATTCTTAGTTTAGAAGGCATATACATACCTTTTTTTTTTTTTTGTCATTGGCCTTAAATCTTCTTTTAATAGATGTCAAGAAACTTGCTACTGACCTCAAGAGATACAAGATTACCCTGTAAAGTATACGGGTAATATCATTTGTTAAAACCAGTGGACTACATCATGCTACAAATAATCACAATAATAATCTATATTAGGATTATAAGATGTAGCTAAAACTAAAACCACCTCTTTTCTTTAGGCCATTTGTAACAATTTGAAGCACTTAAAATTATGGATAAAACTTTCCCTTCGCACTTCTAGAGACATAAAGCATCGCTGCATCCTTTCTCTAAGACACAGGTCTTCATTCTGCCGTAGTTAAACAGACAACTGAAATAATATATATTCAGACATTTATTTATTTAAAATGTTTGCTGAGCATCTCTAATGCACCAGATGCTGTGCCAGGGGAAAAGAGATGGAGGATTTGTCCTGCCCTCACTCCATATGTATATACATCAGCACCGTATAGCACTTAGTAGCCCCCCTTCTGAGTAGTGGGCATCCCCCAAAGCACCAAGGACACTGTGATGAACAAGACAGGCCCAATCCATAGAGGATTCCAACAAGGAAGTAGGCAAACAGATACAAAAATGGCAGCTGACCAAACCAGGCTCCACATGCAATGGGTGCTTTCAAAGGGGCATCCAGTGGGACCTGAGGTTCTGGGAAAGGCACACAAAGAATCAAAAAGACTTGAGTCATGGCATTTGGCAGCCCAGAAATTGATGTGCATTGTCACATGTCCCCTCGGGCTGTGACAGTCTCATCATTGTAAGGACAACTGCACTGTCCGGTGAGCCAAATCACAGTACAAGTCAGCAGTCCCTGAGTTAAACACAGTCCTGGGCAAAGAAATTAAATGGTTGGTAGAGCTTTATTAGCCAGTACTTCATAATAAAAGAGTCAGGAAAGTCAGAATATTGACATTGTGAGAGAAAAAAGCTTTCTCTTTACACTTCATAGGGCTGAAATGTATCTCAGCTTCAACTTCCCTGAGGGTGTTTCACAAACAATCTGTTTCACTGTCTCAGGAAGGATGCCACAAAGCTGAAATTCTGGTCAAAATGCCAACAAGAAGCTCATTCTTCTTTTTTTTGTTGTTCAAGAATCACACTTCTTCAAAGGGATAATTTTCAGGACCACACTCACTGCCAGGGAAAGCTTTAAAAAGCCAAAGCCATAGGGTCCTTCACAATCTCAGTGCTGCAAGGTGATACTCTAAGTACAAAATAAAATTATAAATAGTATAGATGCTGCTTTTACACTTGTGAATCTGTGGTGCGTGGTCTCCAGCTCAGTAAACTGGTAAAATACTATCTACACTACACAACAGGGTTGAAAGAAGTACAGAGATTTATACCCACTTTCCAGGGGATCGTTATCCTCCCAATGCATCTAGCTTGCATGTCTTAACTGACATTGGTCCAGAACACATATTTTGAAGTTTTTTAAAATGTCAGTACATCTTAATAGCACTATGTACTGAACCTACTTCAGGATACTGAGAGGACAAATAAACTGTTAGCAGGAGATGTTTGATTAATTCTCTGAGGACAACTTCATTACCTTGTTCAAAACATGATATCCCTTGACATTTCTGTGAATAGGGAAACTCCATTAAACCCTTGTGTTATAATTATGGGAGACCCAATAATTAAGTTATGTGTGGAATTCATTTCTTTTCTTCTTTTTCTTTTGAAACAGTGAAAGTAATATAAGCATACAAGTAACCATGGCCCTAGTGCCTTAGCTTCTGAAAGAAATCAAAGCAAATCAAAGAAAAAAATAAAGAGCAGCAGTAGTTCTTGCTCTAACCTGGTTTTCCTCCTGTATTCTTTTTCTTTTTCTTCTGTTTTAATTTTTGGCTGTGTTGGGTCTTCGTTGCTGTGCGGGCTTTCTCCAGTTGCGGCGAGCAGGGGCTACTCTTTGCGGTGCATGGGCTTCTCATCGCGGTGGCTTCTCTTGTTGTGGAGCACAGGCTCTAGGTACGCGGGCTTCAGTAGTTGTGGCACGTGGGCTCAGTAATTGTGGCTCGCAGACTCTAGAGTGCAGGCTCAGTTGCTGTGGCGCATGGGCTTAGTTGCTCCACGGCATGTGGGATCTTCCCGGACTAGGGCTCGAACCCGTGTCCCCTGCATTGGCTGGCAGATTCTTAACCACAGGGCCACCTGGGAAGTCCCCGAGCTACTTTTAACCACTTAGTTCACACAACTCAGCCCTAACTCAGGGCTGCTCCTTTTGTTTTTGCGGTACGCGGGCCTCTCACTGCTGTGGCCTCTCCCGTTGTGGAGCACAGGCTCCGAACACGCAGGCTCAGCGGCCGTGGCTCACGGGCCCAGCCGCTCCGCCGCATGTGGGATCTTCCCGGACCGGGGCACGAACCCGCGTCCCCTGCATCGGCAGGCGGACTCTCAACCACTGCGCCACCAGGGAAGCCCAGGGCTGCTCCTTTTATCCCAGGAGGTTATATGGCTCTATTGTTTTTAATTTCACTTTTTTAAAATATTAGACAGATTTCATCCTCTATAAATGAACACAAATCTAAAGGATTAAACATGATGTTCTCTTAGGACCCATGTATATTACTGAGTACATTTTATCTGAATATGAGAAGTCACATGAAAATCATAATGCCTACACTTTTATCATCTGGGTTTATGGTTTCTCTTTAGTGTGCAAACCATTTATGAGAAAGAATGGTTTTTTAACTCTTATTTTTCCTTGAGAGGAAGCAACTGTTTTCTTTTCAATAAAAAATAAAGACAGCATAGATAAAATGTTGAATGAGAGAAATAGCTGCAAGCTAGTATCATTATCCACGAGAAAACCACCAATCCGAGAAGACTAGGAAGAAGGTGCACAGACCCGAAAGCTTTGTGATCTGACTTCGCACAGCTAAACTGGGTTTCCTCCATTTGCAGACCGGGAATCCAAGAACCATTCCTCTGTCGATGGACATTTAGGTTGCTTCCATGTCCTGACTATTGTAAATAGTGCTGCTATGAACATTGGGGTGCATTAATAGGAGGGAAGTCCCAAAGGGAGGGGATATCTGTATGTGTATGGCTGATTCATTTTGTTGTGCAGCGGATGCTAACACAACATGGTAAAGCAACCATACGCCAATAAAAATTTTAAAAAAAGAAATCCAAGAACCAAACAGGTTGACTTCCCCAATGTCAGGCATTTCAGAAGTGACTGAAAGGGGACTTGCCCTCATGGCTAGTAGGACAGTTTCCTGTGCTTTTTCCCCATCAAACTGCAAGAGGATGGAAGACTTCTGGGACCACTTTTCAGGTTGTAGCTAAGAAGCAATGGAGCAGAGTTGGCCACTGCTTCTGAGTAATACTCACAAGGAAGAACAGGGAAGGAGGATTCTTACAAAAAAGGAACACACTCCCTCAGCTTGAAGTGGAACAGCTTTGGCTATTTATTCTGGAGGCACTTCCTTTGCCACCTGCAGGCATGTTTCAAGTGTCGGTTATTGAAGAGTCTGTGGTCAAGGTTATTTATTTTTTGAGTGTCAACCACATGCTTTTATTCCTGAGACTTCACACAGGTTGTGTTTGACACCATGTTGGCTGTAATCTTTCTTCGTTCAGCTGTTGGGATTCCCACATAAATCACCCCGATGTCAAAGTCTCTGCAGACTCTGAAATTTTATGAAATTCACTTTAGTCTGCAGGAATAAAAATATACATGCATGCCTTCTGATTGGTGATTTGGGGAGCAGTAACAATTTTAAATGAATGGAGAATTTAAGAATAAGGTGGCATCTTAATTTTCTTTCCCTCTTCCTGTAATGGTGCGCTCTTGTTTTTTTAATGAAGAAATTTACCTTCACAACTGAGGAATACTGATCTATAACATATTCTAATTTTTCTCTTACATGGAATATTGTGCCTCTGTCTTTACAGACTCTCATTACACTTCTTTAAAGAAAAATATTCTAAAAATGCTCACTTTTCCATTTTTTAATCATTTTCAGAGAAAGTACTACATAATGAAAAAAGCACAGATTTTGCAGTCTTAGAAACTTACATTTGAATCCTGCCTCCACTATATATGAGCTATGTGACCTTGAGATAATTATTTAATCTCTCTAAGTTTCAATTTCATTTTTGTAAACAGCAGATAAAAATAATGACATTATAAGTCTGTTGGGAGCACTATAGGTAATATAACAAAGATTCTAGAGATTGTGATGTGACCTGCAGAGGCAGACACTCAGTAAAAGTAGATATTACATCATAGTATTACTCTTGCACTAGCTTTAATATTAATTGGTGTGTTTTCACAAGATGAGCTTTAGAGCCATAATGATGATTACTTTGGACTAGAGACTGGAAGCAGTATCAGTCTTAGCTTATGTCTCCACACATTATTTTATGACCTCGTATGTCAGGCTCCACGCTTCTCAATGGAGTTTATGGATGAACAGTAGTACTTGATTTCTGCCTTTAGGGAGGTCTCTGTCTGATGAGGGAGATGAGTGAGTGAATGAGTCATGTGAATACAGCGTGAAAAGCGCCATGTGAGAAGAATGAGCTGCAGGACTTGCTTGACAGCTGTCGACTGGGAGGAGGTTAGATGTGAAAATGGAAAGACACACTTTGCAGGACCTTGCAGAGTCTTAGATAATGATTTTTTGGAAAATGCAATAACTTCTCAGTTCCCTAGAGAGGATACTCATCCACACCACTGAGAAATACTGCAGCAAGTTGGTAAAGATGCCAGAATCTGTTAAGAGTAAAAAATTTTTTTAAAGATTTTAACAAGAGAGAACAGACTTTCCACTCTGTAATAAATATTTTTCTTAAATCTAATATTTTGAGGTTATGTTTAATGGAGGTGTGTTATGCAGATTAGTTCTTGCTTAGTATTAATACTTTCATTACAAAACTATTACATGAGCACCATAGAGAAGTACGTAAACTAAATGGCAGTAGTCTTATCTTATCTCCCTCTTCAGGCCCACACCTCTCCCTTGAGGTCACTTAAGTACAATGTGTGGCTTTTCTGTACACACAATTACATGCACACATTTTCTTTTACTTTCATTAGAAGTAATTATTGCTATAGTGAAGAGACAACGAGCACATATTCTAGAGGGAGGCAGTCTGACTTCCTTTCCACTTATTGGCTATTGATCTGGAACTCCTGGACTTCAGTTTCCTTATCTGTATAGTGGAGATGATAATAATACCTACCTCAAAGGGTTATGAGCACTTAGAACAATTCAGGCATACTGAAAATACTCAATTAATGTTTGTTATTCTACTTGATTATTGTATGCATATTATTTTATGTTATAATTATTTCACATAACAATGTATGACACAAAAAGCTTTTTGTGTCATAAACCTACTGGTTCTTTTTACTGGCTACGTAGTATTCCACAGTGTGGCTGTAACGTATGTTAAAAATTCCATATTGATGAGCTTTTAAGTTGTTTTCAGATCTTTTTCTATCCCACTCATGAGATAATAAATATCTTTTTCACATATGCAAGATATCTCTTACTTGCCTAGTACTTATCATTACATTCAGTTTTAGATGCTACAAAGAGTACTGTTTAGGAAATTGTAAATTGAATCCATTGAGTTGAGAAATCAGTTAGAGAATTATAACCAGTTTTCCTTCCTCTCCCTTGTTTATATGATGTGATATCATATAGGATAGAAACAAAAAAGAGTTTTAAAAGCACTCTGCTAGAGATGGGTTCTCAGAAATATTTGTTGAATAAAGAATATTCAGGAAGCCTTCTTCAAATGCTACTGGATGGTGGAAAACTCTGATGACCTTAACATTTAAATTTTATTTTAAACTTGTATCGACCCTGAAAAAGGCAAAATCAGAGTTTTGGAGTGAAACTAGATTGACAGTAGAATCTCTGATTATAGTATCTTTTTTGGGAAAGGCTCACCACGTATTCTCAGCTGAAATCTTGGGAAGATTCAGTCCTTAAGTTATAAGCATTTTAGACATGTCCTGACTTTTCTTTATTCTTTCTGAGAAAATTATAGTTGGCAAGGAAAAGAAATGTCAAAACATGCCTTTAAACTGATATATACTCAAACATATATTTGACCTTTTTTTTTTCAACAAGAATTTTGAAAGTGCTTTTTAGAGACTAAATATTAGGTCTTTCTTAAGAATGTGTGTTTACATATTTTTTGAAAGAAAGGTAGGGAAAGGCCCAGTCAAAATTATTTAAAACTAATTTTTTACAAGATGTTATTTATAGAAGGAAGTTAATCTAATTTTTTTCTTCCTATTTAGAAACGTAATAGATGCTACTTGGGGGAAAAAAATTAAAATATATAGCAAATTAGTGTGTGGAAGAAATGTGCAGCAAAGGAGGTAAAATTTCCTCATAATCCCATCTCTAAGAAATAACCAGTTAGCAATTTGATATATATTCTTTCTTACTTTTCTGTGCATCAATAATATGTGTATGAACAACATGAATTATTTTATGCATACCATTCTATAGCTACCATGTAAAAATTTTTTTCTTTACAGAAATGTACAAAAATAATACAGCATAATGTGTGCTCTATCTAAAATTAACCAGTGTTCTATTTTTCATAGTTGCTTCAGGTCCTTTAAAGGAATCAAACATTAGACATAAAACATAAGTTTCCTTCTAGTACCATTCAACTACCATGGTCCTCCAAAGTAGCAATGATCGTAAATGGGATAAATATCTATTTCAACTTGCTTTTTTTAAAAAAATCAGCATCGTGTTTTCAAGATCTGGTTATTTTGATGAATTTAGATGAGTGTTAATCATCCATTCCCCTACTGCCCTACTGACATTGGATTTTGTATGTATACATAATGTTGCACTGAACATATTTGTAAATATTCCTGAATATACATGTATGGAACTTTTCTAGGGTGTATACCTAAAGATAGAATTGATGGGTCATGCTGGATGTGCAAGTTCAATTCTACCAGATATTGCTAAATCTCTCCAAAGTGACTGAATCAATTGCCTTTCTACCAGCAGCATCTGAGAATGTCTGTTTCCACACACCGTTGAACTATTTGGGTTTTGCTAATCTTATGAATATTAAATAATATCTCATTTTAAGATTATTTACATATAACAGTGAAAGTTTTCTCTCCTGAGATTTGAATGTTTATATAATTTTTCAATTTTTCCATTTGCTGTTAAAATTTTTGTTGTAGATTTATAAAAGTTTTAATTTATTTTGGATACCAATCTTTTGTTTTGGGGGTCAGGGATACATACATGCTATAGACAAAGGTTATGTTGAGATTTTTTTTAATATTCCTACTAAATTATTTTGCCTCATCTGTCATTTTCTGAGCATTGTAAGATTTTAAAAACCCACTAAAATCATAGATTAATCAATATTTTCCTATAATCGTCAATTTTTGCTTTATATATTTCAATACAAATTCAAGAATGTCAGATAATCTTGGTTGGCAGTTGTTTTGTATTATGTAGAATTCCTCTGTATTAATGAATTTGCTCTAAATTGTATTTGGACTTTTGTTAATGTTGCTACACTGCCTTGCTTTTCTCCTGTTGGCTTAACGTAGCCTTCTTACATCCTTATAGTTTTCATATTTTCCTCGAATTTTGTTTACAGCTACTTTTTTATGTCTGTTTGTCTTTTTGTTTTTTAATCCAGCCCATCTGTTTTAAATAAGAAAAGATAAGCAGTTTGCCTTATTCTAGGTATGGCAATATATTTGGGCTTTTTATTTGGGGTTTCTGCATGTGGATTTTTCCTTTATTTTTTTTCCCTCCTTTACAGCTTCTTTTTTTTTTTTTTTTTTTTTCTTTTTGCGGTACGCGGGCCTCTCACTGCTGGGGCCCCTCCCGTTGTGGAGCGCAGGCTCGGGACGCGCAGGCTCAGCGGCCATGGCTCATTGGCCCAGCCGCTTCGCGGCATGTGGTATCTTCCCAGACCGGGGCCCGAACTCGTGTCCCCTGCATTGGCAGGCGGACTCTCAACCACTGCGCCACCAGGGAAGCCCTACAGCTTCTTGTTATGCCAAGAAAGTTTTCCGTATCCTTTGTGATTTTTATTTTCTACTGGTTTCTGTCTTTTGGTGGCAACTCATAATTTTAATGAAGATACTTTACTATCTGCCTAACAAAGTTTACTCTCTTGAAAAAGACAAGGACATGGAATAGTTTAGACACACACTGAATTTGTCTGTTTATAACTTCCTCTCTGTTGTTCCAAGTTTCAGTTTCAGCATTAAGTTGAAAATATCAGTTAAGATGATTATTTATGCTTGCAATCAATAGTTGGATTTACCAGCATATTTTATTGATTGCTCAGCAAAGTGTCTTGCATCCAGTTCCTCCATTTGATTTTACTTTTCTTCTGTGTTTTTAGCAATTTCTCAGTGTGCATCTCTAGGTAAGAAAACCTCTTCATCTTTAAGGGCTGAAAATATGTTGATTTTGCCCTCACTCTTGAGTTCCGTTTTCCTTTGGTTTCTATGACTCCAGTGTTGATTCACAGCCTTTGTGCAGACTTAAGAGGCCAGCAGAACCATTTGCTTTGGGCTCCACTCACCACTATGATGTCCTGTTGTTCTGTTACGTTTTTAGTTCACAGAGATGCTTATCTTGTTTTGATCATAGCTTTCCCTTTCCTTATCAAGTATAATAATGATACAGGGAAAGTCTTCAAAGCTACCAAAAAGAAACGGCATGCTATCTTTAATTTTTAATCTATCATTGCTGCTGACAAAGCCAAATAGAGGGTGTAAAATCACAAAACTGTCTTTAACCAGGCGTCAGTGTCTTCACTAGCTTTTCTACCCTAAAAAAAGGAAAGAAAAAAAATCAACTTCATAGCCTGGTGTTTCATTTTCTGAATGAACTGTAATTCAACCAGTCCCCCTCTGAGGGATTTTGGGCTTGTTTTCCATTGTGCCTGAGTACAAATGAAGTACAACATACTTGTGTATGTATCTTTGTACTCTTATGTTAGCATTTCTATATGATAAACCTCCATACATTGAATTCAGGGTAAAAATTATGTTCATTAAAATTTTGTGACAACCTTTAGTATTATGGTTGCCTTAGTTAAGGTTAGTTAGCTTAGTTAAGGGCACACATTTTATCTAGGCGTGGATCCTAATCCACCATTTCCTTGATGTGTGACTTTGGGCAAATCTCTTAATCTCCCTAATCCTTAGTTTCATTATCTGTGAAAAGAGGACTAATATAGTACGTACCTCATAGGGTGGCTGTAAGGATGAAGTAAGATACTGAAATCAAAACAATTAGTGTGGTATCTATCCATTACTTATTATTTGCTAAAGACACTGACATGAGCTAAAACAACCTGAAGGTTGCTGAGACCTGTAGAGGTTTTCAAAAGCACTGGTGAGATACATGGGTGGGGCTGGGAGTATATGGTAGATCTCTGTACCTTCTGCTCAGTTTTGCTCTGAAAACAATTCTGAACTGAAAACTACTCTAAAAAATATAGTCAACTTAAAAAAAGAAAGAAAGGAAGGAAGGAAGGAAGAAAGGAAAGAAAGAAAGAAAGAAAGAAAGAAAGAAAGAAAGAAAGAAAGAAAGAAAGAAAGAAAGAAAGAAAGAAAGAAGGAAGGAAGGAAAAAGAGAAAACACTGGTGCCTGGGGGAACCCATTGGAAATTATGATTCGATAAATTGGAGGTGAGAACAAGCATCTGTATCTTTAAATCTCCTTGGCTGATTCTAATGCACACCCAACTTGGAAATGCCTGGAGGCAAAGTATTTAAAAAGTGAAAGTAAAAAAAAAACGCTTCTCTTGGAGTTCATTGTGGTGGGCTTCCTTGCCCCTGTGGACCTGCTCCAGATTCAGTGAGTAAAGGAGGCTTAATTCCTCCCCTTAGAGAGCTCAGAGACAGTGAGGGATACAAGCCTGAGGTGACTGGGGAGGGGCGCGGGGTTGACGAGGGAAGACAGGGTGCTCCCCAGCACAAGTGACTTCTACTGAAACCCGAATTGCCTGGCGTCCAGTGGTTTAGGACTCCGCGCTTCCATTGCAGGGAGTCTGGGTTCGATCCCTGGTCAGGGAACTAAGATCCCACAAGCTGTGTGGTGCGTCCAAAAAATAAAAAGAAATCTGAAAGGAGCCGGAGTTATCCTGTGCGGAGGAGGGAAGAGTGTTCAAAGCAATGGCAGTGGTATAGCAGAGACAGGGAGTGCCACATTTAAGACATTCAAGACATTGGATTTGGGGGTAGAAAGGCGGCCAAAATGAGATTTAAAAGGCAAACTGAGACCAAATGTTTAGTGTTTTACAAACCAGTGTTTTTAACCAATGTTTAAAAGTCTGTTAGCAACCCTAAGAGTGCTGAAACATTGAAAGGCTTTCAGCAAAGGGATTGCCATGATGAGATTTGCTTTGGAGGATGGCCTCTGGTTAAGAGCCTAGCTAAGTTGCTGTTGGGAGAGTTCAATGGCTGGTGATGCTGGCTGCATCTAAGGTAGTGGCAGTGACATAGAGAGAAACCAGGGGGTGGGCAGTGGTGGTGACTCTGCCTCTGTTTGAGAGTTTACCTTGAGGTGCCCACGGCATGGGGTTGTGTAGGCAGCCAGTTATCAAGGTCCAAAACTCAGAAGAGAGATCTGAATTGGAAATCATTTAGGGAGGTTCCTTTGTATGATTTTCAGCACTGAACCAAAAGATGGCGGGCGTAGAAGGTTTTTTTTTTTTTTTTAATTCAATGCTAAGCAAACATCTTAGAGCTACAAAGCCTACTTGACCAATGTTCCAGGTACACGTGAGTAAATAAGATTTGGCTCCAGATAGCAATTACTACGGGCACCTCTTCCTTTCATCTCATGAGACACACAGTAATGGTAAACATCAATCTAGACACCACAGACTCAGCAAAGGAAAAAAGTTCACTTTTTCCCTGTGGGGAAAAACTTAAATGATTTTCCCTTTGTCTTCATTGCAGGTGTGTGTGTCCTACGGCTTGCCAAGCCTCCTCATCAACTATGTGTGCAAGAAATAGACATGATCCTATCTGTGTTGTTTGTATTGAAAGTATTCCCAACCTTGAAAAGCATATTAATGTTTAATGAACTAAAACAGACTCTTCGGTAGGCAATGCCTTGATCTGTGCCCTTTCTTTAAAAGTATTAACACCACAAAGGATACAGAGAGAGAGTTTGGCTTCCCTTAAGAAATTCACACTATTTCACGTGGCCAATTTAAAAACCTCCCTTGTGCTTCCCTCACACTATTTGTATATCACTTTTCTTTTCTCTGCTGGGGGAATAAACGTGCATTCTGCCGTGTCACCTGTGGTTGGTGGAGTGGTGACGAATGACTGTTGTATGGTATCTTGTGGGTGTGGGCTACATGACTTTATTTGATATTGTCTCATTCCAGGTAGTAATACCAGCCACTGACTGTTTTCTCTATTAAGATTGTGAACTTACAAGGCACGGTGTGTATTTAAGATCTGATTACACAATTAAATAGTTTTTTTCTTTCTGATCTACTTGAAGTTGTAATATGGATATTTACAAAACTAATAGACAAAGGTCTACCGTTTACTTAACTTTTAAGAGAAACCAAGCTCCTAGATAAAAACAAACAAATAAGCATCTTACCAAAGAGAGGTGAGTTAAAATCTTATTCATAAATGATAATAATTTGCAAGAACAAGCAATTCTTCTGAATCTCGCATAGGTATCCTTTAACTGTTGACAGTTTCATCCATTTATCTTTCTCTTCCTTTCACTAGTTTATTACCTACACATTACAATCGTCAAGGAAACTCTTGCCAATTATCTTGAGCAATTATCTATAACTCGACTCACTGCTTGAAGGATTTTTAAATCATTCACATTGCATAAAATTCTGTACAAATGGTAACAATTATAAATAATATTTAAGTTTTAGAGACGTATGACAAGGTATTGAGAAATTGAAATAACAATAATGATTATTCTTTTCAGTTCTCATTCAACCACACTGAAAAGATACAGAGGTGCTAATGCCACACCATTTCTTTTTATTCATGATGTAAGAAACTAGGCAGTTAACGAGAATGAATAAAAACTATTAAAATGTGTTTTAATTTCATCAGAGTCACTTTATACTTTAATTGCAGTGACTGCAAGTGATTAATAGACTAATTTTCCAGTGATCATGAATAGAGCATAGACAGGGAGAGAAAGTACATAAATAACTTAAATCTACAGATAGGCAAAAAATCAATCTTAAGGAGAGAAATATCTTTCCTAATGCGTTCTATTAGCTGCAGTGGTAAAATTGAGAGGTTTAGGATTAAAACCCTTTTTGCATTCCCCCTCTTTCTTTCTGCTGGAGGTAACCACACACTCTACAATGGCGATATGATATATTGTTTGCATAATTCACATAAATCTTATTATTTATTGCATTGTTACATTGCTGTGACCTCCCGCCTCTGTCTCTCTCTCCCTCCCTCTCTCGTTCTCTCTCTCTCACACACACATGCATAAAGCACATATGTCAGACACATAATAAATGTTCTACACGTGGTAACTATTATCTTCACTCTTTTTTTAATTTTTTTTTAAATTATTTTTTTATCTTTTTTTAATTTTATTTTTTATTTTTTTTTATTTTTATTATTTTTTTATTTTTTTTCTCTTCACTCTTAATGACAACTTGGATAAAAATTTTCAGAGTACTATTGAATACACAGAACTCTTTTTTTTCTTATATGAACTGCACATTAAGCTATAACATCAAAACACTTGATCTACAGTTGATGGAGTCAGTCTGAACACACACATGCAGAACCAGATTTGGTCTCTGTGTAGCCCATTTGGTGATTAATGGTCGTATTCACTCACATGATTTTAGTCTATTCCACCTCTAGTATGTATCTGGGAGGAGTAGAGAGACAGGAATATGGGAGGTGTCCTTATTAAATAGGGGGTCTCCCTACTGTATTTCACAGATATCTTCCATAACTCAAATCTAATCTGTACAGTGATGTGTTTTGCCAGGAATGTGAAGAGGCTTAGATCACTCACTGGATGCAGATGATCAGGCCTCTGCAATCATTACAAAAGCCTTTTAAAAGACACACAGATGTGCTTGGTGTGGCCGCCTGGTCAAAATAAGCATTTTCAGGGTTTTGTCTTCACCTCTGCCCCCTACTCAGCGTGAGAAATGTAAGGAATTCATTGGTTTGTATTTGAGGTCCACCTTGGCTGAGGTTAATAAGATAATACCTTCATCTGTATACATCCACTCACAGGCCCTAGCACCGTCCAGGCTGAAGGGATGAGAAGGAGGTGAAAGTATGCTGTAGGCAGATGTATCACCCCGTGAACCAACCAAAATATGCAGGCAAAATCTCCAAGGTTGGTCTTGTATTATTCAAGAGTTCAGGTAGCTCTGTGCTTCTTATCACGCTCGCATGTGAAGGAACAAAGAAAACACAATTTTCCAGTTTCAATAAAGATAGTTTATTTGGGGGAAGGAAAATAAAGAATCCTTACTCAACTTGAGCAGTGCACAAAATGGGTTTCCTGTGGTTGTGAGCCATAATTGTAGGGTTTTGCTTCATTTTTGTGTTTGGTAATTCAGTTAAATGCTCTGAAATGTGATAGTCATCTCTTGAATGACCTGGTGTTTTAGGGAACATCGATGTGAGTTGCATGACCTTTTAGACTTAGATCTTTGGAGTCTTATAAAACCACACACAGATGACTAAAGTGTCTCAAGTCAAAGGACTATTTGTCTTATCACATGAATATACTCAATTAATTTATCTTTGTTGATAAGCTCACAATAGGTAAAGTATATACTCCATTTACTATTTCTGCCATTTCCCACAAGCCTATAAATATTTCAGAATAAGTTTCGAGGAATTTTTTAAAAGCTCAAAAATCATCTCCCAGCTTTCTTCATTAGTCAGCTAACTGCTATCCCTCAGACTCTGGCAGCTGTCTCACAGGGTAAACTGCTGGTCACGGGTGGAATCAGACACGGAATGATGGTTAGATCAATTCATCGTCAATACTGGAGAAAAATACAAAGCCTCCAAAGTATGTGTCCTGGTTTAATGGCCTAAGTTACATGATTTTCATATACGTTTAAAACAAATGTAAGGGCTTCCCTGGTGGCGCAGTGGTTGAGAGTCCGCCTGTCGATGCAGGGGACACGGGTTCATGCCCCGGTCCGGGAAGATCCCACATGCCACGGAGCGGCTGGGCCCGTGAGCCGTGGCCGCTGAGCCTGCGCGTCCGGAGCCTGTGCTCCACAACGGGAGGGGCCCCAGCAGTGAGAGGCCCGCGTACCGCAAAAAAAAAAAAACACACAAATGTAAGCCCCTTGGTATGAGATTATTTCTCTAGTGGAACCTCAGTTAGTATAGAGTACCCCCAAAACCCTATAGGTAACCTACTATCATGTCCTAAAGTCTTCAGGACTCATAATCATATATATTCTAGCTATGCCAGTAGGGACTAACTCTCTAGGGGTTATAAGAGACCCAAAGACAGTGGACTGATGGACTAGAAGATGCCATTATGCAAAGAGTCTCCAGAGTGATGACCCGGTAGGAGACAGTAAAATGAGCCGTCGGGCCAAATTCATAAAATTTCAGCTTTATGTGTTTTGTTTCATTTTGCTGCTATTTTACCAGCTAAACTTTTAGGAAGTACATTTAGAAGCCATTTATAACCCCACATACAGGGGAAAGAGTAACTCATATGCCTCAAGATAAGGATGCTCCATTAGAGGGAATTCCCTGGTGGTCCACTCGGTGCTTCCGCTGCCGTGGCATGGGTTCAGTCCCTTTTCGGGGAACTAAGATACCACAAGCCATGCAGCGCCACCAAAACAAAACACAGCAAAACAACAACAACAACAACAAAAATAAGCAATAAAAAAAAGTTCCATTAGACACTTTACCATATGTATTTTTGTTTTTCAACAGAGACATTTTGATCTGAAAACTGTGTAAGTCTAGAGATTAAAGAGATGTTATCTTGCTAAAAGGAAAAAAAATGATGGTATAAGGAAGTCGATAAGATGAAGCGAACTGATCTTTGGAATTTCATCGTACAGTTTGATGTGGAAAAGTAAACGTAACAGAAATGGTTTCTGTTTCCTTCTTAACAGAACCCATCCTCTACTTTGGTGACGTCGAGTACCCTGTGGACGAGAGCATAGGCTCTGTGGACGTGCGGGTGTGGAGAACTGGCACTGACCTGTCCCAGACTTCTAGCGTCACCGTGAGATCTCAGAAAACAGACCCTCCCTCTGCCGATGGTGAGCAGTTTCCTACAGCAACTCTCTTGAGTATTCTACAATTTTCAACTTACCCTGATGAAATACCTTAAAGCCCAAATACTTCACTTCTGTTTAAGCAGTCTGGTTGAATGTAATTTTTTCTGAAATTATTACTGTATAGTCAGTAAATCTAGGCTCTATTTACTATTGTGAGAAAATACATCTAAAGGGCCACAAATCAAAAGCTGAGTTATAAACATATAAGTCAAAGACTCTACATTTGAATGCCTTTATTTGCATGAATTGGTTCTCTATACTTGGGAAATCTACCATCGTTGAATATTATGACATCATATGCACAACTAGAATAATCGTGAAGGCCACCCTCAGAGAAATCTAGTGGCATTTAAGTATCATGCAGGTATGCATCTCCAGCTTGGCTCCTTCCTCATTTTAAACAAATGTCCCCATAAATACTTGGGACCCAGAGACTTTGCCTACACTTCATTATACAATCTGTCCTAGCCGACACATGCTTGCCTTTTATTCTGGAATCTACATCTGCTAAAAGTTTATCATAAAGCTAGGACAAGCATAAGTTAAGAAATTTCCTTTTTTTGTCCCATCTAAATGACCAACAGTACAAACTATCTCTTACACATGCCCACACACGTACGTCATACACACATCACACATTCATCACATATATCATTCATCCCATTTTATAAGTCACCCTTAAGTTTTCACTTTTTAAATGTTGTAGAACCAGCATAGTGTTTTGCATGTAGCCGGTGTCCAATAAACATTTGTTTAGCCAAATTAGTCATTTCTATAGAGAAAATTCAAATCAAAGAAAGAGATGAGAATAAAGGTGAAGAAGAAGAGGAAAAGAAAAACACGGAAGGAACCACAGTGAGATTCAGATACAGAGACTTTTAAAAACGAATTAAAGACACATACTCAAATATAGTTGCATATTCAGAGGTAAACAGATACAAAATGAGAGTTAGAAGAGCAGAAGGTATGAAAACAAGGAAGAAATAATATTGAACACTCTCCCCTATTCCCCGTCTTTTTGGATGTAGTGCCTAAAGATTAAGAGAAAGTTTTGTTTTTTTAACTACTTTAGAACATAAATGGAGATGTCAACACTAGTACGTGCCCCACAGTCTGAAAAATAATAAGCCAAAAACCAAATATGTCTCTGGGGCAGGTGTGGGTGAAGCATGTCAGACAAAAGCTTGTATCTGAAATGTGTTGTTTTAACCAGCAGGCAGTCACACACCTAAAGTTCTGTAGTAGCTTCTGAAAATAGACTTGGATATTTAACTAATGATAACAAAATTTCAATATTTATACTTCATATACAATGTATGATAATCAAACACTTGATTGATATGCTGGTTATTTTTAGACCTGATTTTTATTAGTTCTACTTGAGAATTCCAAAATAGATTAAAAACAAACTATAAGACAGAAAGCTAAAATAACTAAAGGTAAAATAACTTGTTAGACACAGATAAGGCAAAGTTCAGAACCTGATCTTTGATCTACCATCTCCATAACCAAAAGGTTAGACACTAATCTTTTGCATTCCATTAAATGTGTTTTCTGTAACGGTATGCTAGTCTATATATTTTAAAAAGGATTATAAATATATCTACACAGTTTGCTTCTCATAATTTTGTTTAAATTGAGTTAGTCCCCAACTGAAAAATTCTTCTGTTACTGTCATAGCTGGAACAGACTATGTGGGAATCAGTCGTCATTTAGATTTTGCACCTGGAGTCAACATGCAGACTGTTCGTGTTATCATTCTGGATGATCTTGGACAACCGGTGCTGGAGGGAATCGAGAAATTTGAACTTGTGCTTCGAATGCCTATGAATGCTGCCCTTGGTGATCTCAGCAAAGCCACCGTGGCCATAAATGATTCTGTCTCAGATTGTGAGTGTTTATTAATTTATGATGATAAGTAAAATGATAAGCTAGAGTTTATATAACTGTTAAGTAAAATGATAAACTAGGGTTTATATACCTGTATTAGTTTGCTAGGGCTACCATAACAAAGTACTACAGACTCAGAAATTTCTTGTCTGACAGTTCTGGAGGTTAGGAGTCCAAGATCAAGGTATCAGCAGAATTACTTCCTTCTAAGGGATGCAAGAGAAGAATCTGTTCCAGCCCTCTCTCTTGTCTTGTAGATGGCCATCTTTTCCCTATGTGTCTTTACATCAGCTTCTATGTGTGTCTCTGTGTCCAAATTTCCCTTTTATATAAGGACACCAGTCATATTGAATTAGGGCCCACCCTAATGACCTCATTTTTACTTGATTAGCTCTGTAAAGACCCTATCTCCACATAAGGTCACATTCCGAGGTACTGGGTTTTAGGACTTCAACCTGTGAATTGGGAGACACAGTTCAACCCATAATAATACCTTAGCTGACCAAGTCTTACTTTCTCATCCTGATTATTTTGATAGAATTAAATGGTCTCAGAAGAAAACTTTCAGTCTTCCTCGCAAATTTAAAAAACTGAGATTGTTATCAATATCTTGATTGTGTGTCAAGAACTCTCTCCCACAGATGGGTGGAACCACATGGGGTTGCACAAACCCCTGAGTATTAATGGTCTTTTTCCATTTCTCAACACAAGACACTTTCTGTTATCTCCTTACTCCCAGACACTCCTGAAATTCCCCTAATGATGTGCCAAAAACACTGTTCTGAAGCAATAAGCTTCTGGACACATGGCAGGGCTCTCTGACACCTCATCACAAGAAAATTCTGAATAATCTTCTACCATGATGATCTTGACATTGCTTGGAGGAGTCTAACCTATTGTCAATGAGACCTATAGTTAATTGACCGAGTATAGGTGTCACTTTCTATTATATAATATATATAATATTATAGCCATTGTCAACTTTTCCAACACGGTCCAGGTAAACTATGCATTGATTATGTGCACAATATTTAATATTATTCATATCAAGAAATTCTAAAAACTGGTGATAAAGCAACATATATAGATACAGACATCTTAAAATCTCTGGTTTTATCTACTTTTTCACATTTCATTGCATCTTCCTACTCCACAAAATAGGCAGAGCAAAATTACAAGGACAAGGAAATCAAAATACTGAGTTAAGTGATTTGCTCAAGTCCAAAACACTGGCAAGTGACTGAGTGGAGAGTTGGATCCAGTTCTTCTCATTTCTGTTCAATTATTCTTCCCACAAAACCATGTTTTCTGAAATGCCGTTTTCCTTACATTTCTGTTCACTTTGATCCATATGTTTATTTTCTTGTATTTTTTTGCAGTGCCTAAGATGCAATTCAAAGAACGAGTATATACTGGCAATGAAAATGATGGGCAGATAGTTGCCATGATCCACAGGAGTGGAGATATCCAGTACAGGTCTTCGGTGAGATGCTACACGCGACAGGGGTCTGCCCAAGTGATGATGGACTTTGAAGAACGCCCAAACACTGATATCTCCACCGTCACCTTCCTCCCTGGTAAGTTTTGGCTTGAATTTTTTATTTGGAATTTGTGGAAGCGAAGTTTTGGGTGTGAAATGTCTATCAAGGAAATACAAGTTCTTGATTTCAACAAGCTTATGACATGGTTTAATGTGCACTAAATGATAACAAAGTGAGGTAGATTTTAACAGGGTGAATGAATGTTCTTTTGGTTTCCGTATCAACTTATTGATTAGTTTCTAGTGATGTGCTATATTGTTTATTCAAACTTTATTCAGCAGATCATGGCATATCAAATGTGTAGATTTCACAGTACTGGGAAAGACTTAATGTTCAAATGACAGAAATGAAAGGAAATAGATGTCCCATTTTTAATATGTATCCAATGTCATAAAATATTTGATCACTTTGATCCAATAATTGTACAAGATACATGTACTGTGGCCAAATGAACAATGACCTACCAGTACAAAGTTGCCAAATTTGCCTCCTGATCATAATGTTAGAACTTTGTAAATAAAATTGGCATTTCCTCTTTTCCCCTTGTTTTCAGACATAAGTGACAGAACTTAAGACAGGCATTAAAGAACTCCCTGTACAAATAGGGCCTGTCATTGCATATGTTCAAACCTCATCATTCATTCAGCAAATATTAATCAGAGTCTTATTACATGCCAGACACTGTTCTTTGCACTGTTGATACAGCAGGGAAAAGAGCAACATCCTTGCCCTCATGGGGCTTACCTTCTGGTTGCAGATGCTTCCCTTATGGCCTATGGGATGTGATGGTCCTGCTGTCATTATTATTGTTCCAGGTGAGACTGAAAAGCCTTGTATCCTTGAGCTGATGGATGACGTACTATACGAAGAGGTCGAGGAGCTCCGTCTGGTTCTTGGCACTCCACAAAGCAACTCCCCTTTCGGAGCTGTGGTTGGTGAACAAAATGAAACTCTGATAAGGATCAGAGATGATGCGGATAGTAAGAAGCTGTTTCTTGTGTTCAACTGTAAATTAGGAACTGAAATCCATCTGTATTAAAGTTTTAGGTGGCTCAGAAAATAACCGCCTCTTTCTGACTTGGCTTTTAAAGTAATTGAGAAATAGGAAAAAGACTAAGATAAGTGGAGAACGAAACCAACCATTTAAACTGAAAGTTATGTTGAAGAATATGGTTTATACCTAAATGCTAAATCCCAAGCATACATACCTCCCTGCTCTTCCTCACGTACCCTTGGGTGCAGGTTGTCCTGGGTCAACAATTTCCTCCTTCCCTTCCCACGGTCAGTGGCCCACTCCTGTAAAATTTTTGGCGCATAAAGACAGCCCACAGCACGTGATTTCTGGGGGCTGGCTAATTGCTAAGGAAGGAGCTGCATGTTCAGTTTCTCATGACACACCAGTGATACTGAGCAAGGGGACAGAGGGAAGGCAAGAGAATAATATAATTCAGCTCCTCCCACATGGGAAACAGAGAAAAAATGTTAGAAATGGAGAAAAAAAGCATTCCCTTTACAATGTAATTTGCCCGTGTCTCCCACTGTTTTAGAGACAATTATTAAATTTGGAGAAACCAAATTTAGCGTCAGTGAACCCAAAGAACCAGGACAGTCGGTGGTTGTAAAAATTCCAGTGATTCGCCAAGGAGACACTTCAAAGGTTTCCGTTGTGAGGGTTCACACCAAGGACGGTTCAGCCACATCTGGAGAGGACTACCACCCTGTGTCGGAAGGTATGGGGGCCCCCAGGGCCTGTGTCCAGATGGGTTGTGCTCACACTATGTTAGTGCTGGTGCCCTTGAGAACAAAGAAGAGAAATATCCATCCAACTGAAATACAAATACATGTACTCCTTTCAATTAATCTCCTTCAGGAAAACAAAGTCAATGGAATTTATTTCCAGGGTTTCCCTTTTTGACTGCTGGGTACATGGATTAGGGAAATTTTGAGTTAGTGTGCTAGATGATCTTCTGTTTTGAGTCTACAGTCCTTTAATTTTCAGTGGGTTTTACCTGCATTATGGCAATCCGATATTAAATAATAATTTTCCTGAATATTCTATTGCATTGAAAATGTGCAGATAGCCAAGAAGATAGTCATAGAACAACAACAATCCAAAACTTCAAGCTAGAAAGTTTAGTGTTAATGAAGGACAGTAAAAGGGGGACGGATTACCAACCACAGGGACCAGGAATTCTCTGGGCCTTAGGAACTCATAATGAATACATTTCATCCATCCCTCTCCTTCTTCAAACTTTCGGATCATTTCACCCCTTACGTTTATGAGTATGAAACAAGTCAGTTCTTCTCTCTCTCTCTGTGGGTTGTTTACTGGCAAAATAGAGACTGCCAACAGTTTTTGATGATCATAGACTACAGGCATTCATCTTGATCTGCTCACTTGAGAACAAAGTTTAGGAAGTGACAGAATCAGTAATAGAATTAATGAAACAGTTGGAAAAACTAGCATCTTCTACAAAGGAACATTTATTTTCTTTGCACGTATGGTAAAAGTTTGATGAACTACTATAGAGCTTCAAAGTTATCCTCATACTATTTTCTATGTAAAGAATGATAATATATTGGAAATATATGCATAAAACCCAAAAAGAGAGGAAAAAACTGATCAGCTGCTACATTATATAATCTAAAATAAGTATTTCTAAAATGAGCGTGTTTTACATGAAGAAAACACCTTCTAAATGTGGATGACATGACCTTTAACAGAAGATGCTTTTCTTATAAAGAAAACAATTCTTTTTGCTAAGACAGAAACAAAATTATATGTATATAGTAAATTGACAAATGAAATCAGAGAAAACTTAAATAACAGTAAATCAACCTGTGTCTCTTTTATCCTATAAATGTCAACATGTGTTTATAAATATTTATAATAAAAATTTAATAATCTTTCCTGAAATATATTTTCATTTCTCCTTTTATGGTCCAAATTGAGGTAGTCATTTACAATAAACAAAAAATTAAATATAGAATAAACGTTGAAATATTTTTGTGTTAAAAATGTCTAGGGGCTTCCCTGGTGGTGCAGGAGTTAAGAATCCACCTGCCAATGCAGGGGACATGGATTCGAACCCTGGTCCAGGAAGATCCCATGTGCTGCCGAGCAACTAAGGCCATGTGCCACAACTACTGAGCCTGTGCTCTAGAGCCTGCGAGCGACAACGACTGAGCCCGTGCACCTAGAGCCCATGCTCTGCAACAAGAGAAGCCACTGCTCGCCACAACTAGAGAAAGCCCGCCCGCAGCAACGAAGACCCAACACAGACAAAAAATAAATAGCTAAATTTATTTAAAAAAAAAAAAAGTCTAAAGTGGCTGAGGAAACAACTATCACCTAGCATGTATAGTGTAAGAAAACAATTAATTTAAGCATTTAAAATAAATACTTAAGTTTTCAACTTCTCAGAAACTAGGTTTATATAATTCAGAGGGTTACAAAACTCAAATGTTTGCAAGGCCAAGACAAGCAATGAAAATGAGGGAAGCAAGGAAAGTGTGAGGGAAAGATGGAGTGATGGAAATGTTCTTCAACCAGAAAGTCCATTCCATGCTGAGAAAGACCTGTACTGTCATTGTCATAGCCAGATGACTGTTGCCAGGCAGAAAAGTGCAAAAGATCTAAAAAATCTGTATTTTTCTATGAAATCCCCAGATGTTGAAGGGTTAGAAAATAAATTTTCATTGCACCTTCACACAGGTCAAATCAAACAAATTGGTGACCCAGAAGTGATCAGCTATTTTCATCCTCTGGAAAGAGGATGGTACACCCTCTTGGGGTATGAGAAATCTAAGGCTAATGGTATCAAAGAATTGGCTAAGGCCAGTGTGGAAATTTGCTGTACCCAGAAACAGAACTAATTTTAAAGATGAGTCTGGCTTACAAACACAATTTTAAAGAAAAAGATCCTTTTCATAATTGATGGAAATAGGAGAAGAAAAATACGTTGGAAACACATTTTCTTCTGCCACATTTTAAAGGATTTCTTAACTTAGAATTATAATGATTGAATACCGCCATTACATGAGAAAGCAGCATCTGTTATCATCTCTGATTGGAATGATTATGCATTACATTCTTTATTTTCTCCTCTGAACCAGTTTTTCACAAGGCATTGTAAAACCAACAAAATTGTTTATACAAGTTTGGTCAGCTGCTTATTCTTGAGTTCAATAGAATCAATTAATTTTTTAACATTTAAAGAATCTCAGAATGAATGGTTAAAAAAGGATTACCATTATTGGGTTTAATTTTCATGACAATGAAGCAATTATTTTTAGCGAGGAGCGACGGGGTGAGAGAAAAAACACCATTAACATTTTTCTTAAAAAAAATTGCTGAATTTCCAAGATTAACATTAACCACCAAAAGAAGTCTTTTTAAAGTATAATTTGATGTGATATTAAAATTTTCAACAATTTTATGTCCAGCTTTTCTAGATATATGCATAATGAAAATACTATTCACACTCAATAATGCCTGTGATTGTATATTTGACTTATGTCCTATTGGTTTAGAAATTCTGGGAAATGAGAGGTGAGTTTGTCTGATTGTGCCGATATCAGAATTGTTGATTGTCTATTCCATAACTCTGCATTTTTTCAAACTGTGGGTCAAAAAATCAATTTAGTAGCTTATGATTAGAATTTTCTTCTGGAAAAAAATGGAATAGAATAGAAAATATTAGAGTGCAATGCATATCGTAAGAATAGGTGATGTTTTTAAAACTTTTAATTCCATTTTATCCACACATGTGCACACAAACATATACATGTAAGTATACTGGGCCACAATATAAAATATATTTCTCATTGTGGGTCACTGTCAAAGAAGCTTAAGAAAAACTTTGCATATTCCTATGTAAAATATTTAAACCTGTGATTTTGCATTTGTAGAAATTGAGTTTAAGGAGGGAGAAATCCAGCATGTTGTTGAAATTGAAGTAATATTCGATGGGGTAAGAGAGATGAGAGAGGCCTTCACTGTCCACCTAAAACCCGATGAAAATATGATAGCAGAGACACAGGTAAGTAATTTATGGATATAAATTTGTGGCCAGCATTTTATCATGAAAAATGCATGTAAGCATCACGTAGTGTACAGTTAAGTAATCAACTTTATACAACCCTTGTATAAAGACAATGCACATAATCTCTTTTCACCTCCTAAATAAATTTTGTTTCCATTCGAAAACAAGAATCAAGAAAGTCCTAAATTCCCTGGCGGTCCAATGGTCAGGACTCCATGCTTTCACTGCCAAGGGCATACGTTCGATCCCTGGTCAGGGAACTAAGATCCTGCAAGCCTCGTGGTGCAGCCAAAATAAAAAATTCCTGTCTCTTTCTTGAAAAATCATGTTTGTAGAAACTCAAGGACTAGAGCCTCCGAGTCCCACATCAGCCCAGTTACCCTTCCTATTTTAGTCAATAACGACTGAATCTGGGATTAACCTCCAGAGAGAAAGCATATTCTCAGCACAAAGATGAGGCTATTAATTTAGTGCCACAACTCATTAAAACACACATTTCAACCCACCAAACAGTTTGCTAACCCTCAAAATTCCCACCTGCTCATCGTAACTTTATTAAATTGATGTCCAGAGCCTCAATGACCCAAATGTTACTGTCCTAAGACTTCTTTCCTGTGTTTATTTAATTTATATTGTTTCATCAACCAGATATTCTTCAAGATAAATGTAATTTCCATAGAATTTTGACCTTTAAGCCTAATTTTTAAAGCTAAATGATTTAATGAATAGACCAATGTTTACAGTATCTGTGCTTACATTTACTCTATTTCTTTCACTATTTGTTTCACTGTTAGCATGAGATCAACTTGGGGAGACTTTTTTTTCCCTTAAGTACAGGTATTTTTAATATTTTATAATTTTTACTACTTGATGGTATTTACAGTGCCTTGGGCTTTTTTTTAAGTCATATTTAAAATTCAAGAAGTAGGGGCGGAAAATCTTTTTCAAATATATTTTGTAAGTCTTGATCACATAAGAAGTGAGTCTTTAGTTTTTATGGAGCATCATATTAAACTCTTTGGAGTAAGAGGAACAGAGATTCACTCAAATCACTTCAAGTGATCAAAGCCCCTTTTAAGAAGACACACGTAAATATAGGCTTGGAAACTGCGATGTATCGTTGGATACTGGAAGATGATTCGGGAGCAAAAGGCAAATGTATCAGCGGGGTTTCCTTGTCATTCTACCCCCAGTAGATGTTCACAGGTTCCTCTTCTGTCTGGGACTCAGCTTCTCCCTCTGCCTGTGCGTCTGTCCTCTGCTCCTCTGAAGCTTCACTTTTCACCTGACTTCCGCTTCAGCAGGGTCCATGCTGTCACATGACCTCTAGGATCTGCCTTCTCCCTGGTCTCTTTCAGCTTTCCTCCCACTATTAACTAATTGACTTTTTCATGGATCTTCCACTTTACCACCCCGAGACAGACTTAACTACTATCATCACAATGTGGAGAAAAAAATTCAAGCCCAAATACTTTGTGGGCCACTGGCCAACCCAGGACTCAGGTACCCTCCCCTGCAGCATAAGATATGGCACAGGTGCCAGGGTCATGAGGAACAAAGCACATAGAGCCTGTCACACTGCAGAGCCTTTGGGTTTGACAATTTTTACTATAATGAAGCCATGGACTTGCCAAGAATTGTGAGTACTGTTCTGCACAATAGAAGCACCAGGAGTCTAATATTTCAATAATCATGGAGAATTATCTTTTCCTTCTAGGCCACCAAAGCCATTGTGTACATAGAAGAATTGAGCAGCATGGCAGATGTCACTTTTCCTTCTGTCCCTCAAATTGTGTCCTTACTGATGTATGATGACACTTCCAGAGCCAGAGAGGGTGCTGGACCTGTGTCTGGTTATCCTGTTGTCTGTATCACGGTGAGTAGGAAGTTGAGGAAAATTGTAAAATAGTTAAAATAATTATGAACATTAACCAACATAGTATGGGCTTTGTCATGATGAAATAAAAGTAGGGAAAAACGGCAGGATTTAATCTTTGAACTCTGGAAAGGAAACGGTTGATCAAGTAAAGGTCCTATTTTTCTTCCTTCTTGCAACAATGGTTTACTAACTGATGTACACATAGTGTGTTATCTCATATTATCTCAGGGTTTGTCACTGAGAGAAAAATAAATAAGATATGAACTCTACACTCAAGGAATTTAAACATAAGGGAGAGAAAAATATATAAGAATCAGTCACTCTACTATAAGGCATGATGTGATCATTATACAAACTAGGAGATAGAACACCAGCTCCACCTGTGAGGGAAGGTTTGGGATCGTCCGATGAAAATGTCAATAGTTTAAGAGTCACATAAGGGGGAATCCCCATAAGGTTAACAGCTGATCTTTCAGCAGAAGCTCTGCAAGCCAGAAGGGAGTGGCAGGATATATTTAAAGTGATGAAGGAGAAAAACCTACAGCCAAGATTACTCTACCCAGCAAGGATCTCATTCAGATTTGATGGAGAAATTAAAACCTTTACAGACAAGCAAAAGCTGAGAGAGTTCAGCACCACCAAACCAGTTTTACAACAAATGCTAAAGGAACTTCTCTAGGCAAGAAACACAAAAGAAAGAAAAGACCTACAATAACAAACCCAAAACAATTAAGAAAATGGGAATAGGAACATACATATCGATAATTACCTTAAATATAAATGGATTAAATGCTACAACCAAAAGACACAGACTGGCTGAATGGATACAAAAACAAGACCCGTATATATTCTGTCTACAAGAGACCCACTTCAGACCTAGGGACACATACAGACTGAAAGTGAGGGGATGGAAAAAGATATTCCATGCAAATGGAAATCAAAAGAAAGCTGGAGTAGCAGTTCTCATATCAGACAAATAGACTTTAAAATAAACACTATTACAATAGACAAAGAAGGACACTACATAATGATCAAGGGATCGATCCAAGAAGAAGATATAACAATTGTAAATATTTATGCACCCAACATAGGAGCACCTCAATACATAAGGCAAATACCAACAGCCATAAAAGGGGAAATAGACAGTAACACAATCATAGTAGGGGACTTTAACACCCCACTTTCACCAATGGACAGATCATCCAAAATGAAAATAAATAAGGAAACACAAGCTTTAAATGATACATTAAACAAGAAGGACTTAATTGATATTTATAGGACATTCCATCCCAAAACAACAGAATACACTTTCTTCACGAGTGCTCATGGAACATTCTCCAGGATAGATCATATCTTGGGTCACAAATCAAGCCTTGGTAAATTTAAGAAACTTGAAATCGTATCAAGTATCTTTTCCGACCACAACGCTATGAGACTAGATATCAATTACAGGAAAAGATCTGTAAAAAAATACAAACACATGGAGGTTAAACAATACACTACTTAATAACGAAGTGATCACTGAAGAAATCAAAGAGGAAATCAAAAAATACCTAGAAACAAATGACAATGGAGACACGACGACCCAAAACCTATGGGATGCAGCAAAAGCAGTTCTAAGAGGGAAGTTTATAGCAATACAATCCTACCTTAAGAAACAGGAAACATCTCAAATAAACAACCTAACCTTGCACCTAAAGCAATTAGAGAAAGAAGAACAAAAAACCCCAAAGTTAGCGGAAGGAAAGAAATCATAAAGATCAGATCCGAAATAAATGAAAAAGAAATGAAGGAAATGATAGCAAAGATCAATACAACTAAAAGCTGGTTCTTTGAGAAGATAAACAAAATTGATAAACCATTAGCCAGGCTCATCAATAAAAAAAGGGAGAAGACTCAAATCAATAGAGTTAGAAATTGAAAAGGAGAAGTAACAACTGACACTGCAGAAATACAAAAGATCATGAGAGATTACTGCAAGCAACTCTATGCCAATAAAATGGACAACCTGGAAGAAATGGACAAATTCTTAGAAATGCACAACCTGCCGAGACTGAATGAGGAAGAAATAGAAAATATGAACAGACCAATCACAAGCACTGAAATTGAAACTGTGATTAAAAATCTTCCAACAAACAAAAGCCCAGGACCAGATGGCTTCACAGGCGAATTCTATCAAACATGTAGAGAAGAGCTAACACCTATCCTTCTCAAACTCTTCCAAAATATAGCAGAGGGAGGAACATTCCCAAACTCATTCCATGAGGCCACCATCACCCTGATACCAAAACCAGACAAAGATGTCACAAAGAAAGAAAACTACAGGCCAATGTCACTGATGAACATAGATGCAAAAATCCTCAACAAAATACTAGCAAACAGAATCCAACAGCACATTAAAAGGATCATACACCATGATCAAGTGGGGTTTATTCCAGGAATGCAAGGATTCTTCAAAATACACAAATCAATCAATGTGATACACCATATTAACAAATTGAAGGAGAAAAATCATATGATCATCTCAATAGATGCAGAGAAAGCTTTCAACACAATTCAACACCCATTTATGATAAAAACCCTGCAGAAAGTAGGCATAGAGGGAACTTTCCTCAACATAATAAAGGCCATATATGACAAACCCACAGCCAACATCATCCTCAATGGTGAGAAACTGAAACCATTTCCACTACGACCAGGAACAAGGCAAGGTTGCCCACTCTCACCACTATTATTCAACACAGTTTGGAAGTTTTAGCCACAGCAATCAGAGAAGAAAAAGAAATAAAAGGAATCCAAATTGGAAAAGAAGTAAACCTGTCCCTGTTTGCAGATGACATGATACTATACATAGAGACTCCTAAACATGTTACCAGAAAACTACTAGAGCTAATCAATGAATTTGGTAAAGTAGCAGGATACAAAATTAATGCACAGAAATCTCTGGCACTCCTAACACTAATGATGAAAAATCTGAAAGTGAAATTAAGAAAACACTCCCATTTACCATTGCAACAAAAAGAATAAAATATCTAGGAATAAACCTACCTAAGGAGACAAAAGACCTGTATGCAGAAAATTATAAGACACTGATGAAAGAAATTAAAGATGATACAAATAGATGGAGAGATATACCATGTTCCTGGATTGGAAGAATCAACATTGTGAAAATGACTCTACTACCCAAAGCAATCTACAGAGTCAATGCAATCCCTATCTAACTACCACTGGCATTTTTCACAGAACTAGAACAAAAAATTTCACAATTTGTATGGAAACAGAAAAGACCCTGAATAGCCAAAGCAATCTTGAGAACGAAAAACGGAGCTGGAGGAATCAGGTTCCCTGACTTCAGACTATACTACAAATCTACAGTAATCAGGACAGTACAGTACTGGCACAAAAGCAGAAATATAGATCAATGGAACAGGATAGAAAGCCCAGAGATAAGCCCACACACATATGGTCACCTTATCTTTGATAAAGGAGGCAAGAATATACAATGGAGAAAAGACAGCCTCTTCAATAAGTGGTGCTGGGTAAACTGGACAGGTACATGTAAAAGTATGAAATTAGAACACTCCCTAACACCATACACAAAAATAAACTCAGAATGGATTAAAGACCTAAATGTAAGGCCAGACACTATCAAACTCTAAGGGGAAAACATAGGCAGAACACTCTATGACATAAATCACAGCAAGATCCTTTTTGACCCACCTCCTAGAGAAATGGAAATAAAAGCAAAAATAAACAAATGGGACCTAATGAAACTTCAAAGCTTTTGCACAGCAAAGGAAACCATAAACAAGACCAAAAGACAACCCTCAGAATGGGAGAAAATATTTGCAAATGAAGCAACTGACAAAGGATTAATCTCCAAGATCAGCTCGGTGATTTGTGACCACCTAGAGGGGTGGGATAGGGAGGATGGGAGGGAGACGCAAGAGGGAGGGGATATGGGGATGTAAGTATATGTATAGCTGATTCACTTTGTTATAAAGCAGAAACTAACACACCATTGTGGAGCAATTATACTCCAATAAAGATGTTAAAAAAATAAAGAGTCACATAAGGAAATGTCATTCCTGGATGAAGTGGTTGCCTTACAAATGGCATATTATAGTTACTTTTTCAATTGCCTTCTCTTAGCTATGAATTATAAGCTCCTTATGAGCAAAAACTGGGACGCATTTATTCTTACTTTGCAATACCCCTGGTGTAATGACCTACGTATAATAGGTATACAACAAATGTTTATTGGATTAGCAAGGCAGAAATAATAATGTGGTGCAAGTTACAGAGGTCTTGAAATGTTATATTAAGGAACGTGCACTTCATTTGTTGGGTAGCAGGGAGCTCTTGCACAGAAGAATGACATGAGACGAGGGGTTGTATTGGAGTGTTACCATGGCAACAGTGGTCACCTGACGAGAAAGGCCCTGAATTAGATAGAAAGGTGCTGCTTGGAATGGGAAGGAAAAGACCAACTTAAGAGACATCCTACAAAAAGAATCAACCAAGTTCACTGACCCATTGGATGTCGGGGGCAAGATGAGAGGGAGAAGAGAGGGAGAGAGAAAAGAACAAGGACGATTCGACAACTCTGAGGATTCGAGAGATGATGAAATGAGTATCGCTTTTACTCATATCAGGTTAAAGGTGGAAAAGGCTAATAAGCTGTTTGAAATGCAAGATTAGAGTTCATAAAAGCTAGCATCGCTAGGACTAGGAATTTGAAAGTTGCATGAATAACATGTAGAAATGGGAAAAAAGTAGCAGTGAAAACACTAAGGGAGAGAGAACTTAAGAGGAGTAATTTCCACCTTGTTCTAAACTGTGGCCCTAACATAGTTATTTGTTTCCCATAGGCTTGCAACCCTAAATATTCAGACTATGACAAAACAGGATCCATTTGTGCAAGTGAGAACATCAATGACACTTTGACCCGGTACCGATGGCTAATCAGCGCACCCGCGGGCCCCGACGGAGTGACCAGCCCCATGAGAGAAGTGGACTTTGACACCTTTTTCACTTCATCCAAGATGATCAGTTTAGACTCCATATACTTCCAGCCTGGCTCCAGAGTGCAGTGTGCGGCTCGGGCTGTGAATGCCGATGGCAATGAAGGCTTGGAGCTGATGAGCCCTACGGTAACCATCGGCAGAGAAGAAGGTAGTGCATGGCCGTTTTCACATAAAGGTCGCTGGAATACCATGGAATGTTGTATATGCCTAATTTCCAGTTATTCAGTCCTCCAAATGCCCCATGTATTCCGTAATACTCTATAAGGGGTTTTTTGGGTTTTTTGTTTTTTGGGGTTTTTGGGGTTTTTTGTGGTACGCGGGCCTCTCACTATTGTGGCCTCTCCCGTTGCGGAGCTCCGGATGCGCAGGCTCAGCGGCCATGGCTCACGGGCCCAGCCGCTCCGCGGCATGTGGGATCTTCCCGGACCGGGGCACGAACCCATGTCCCCTGAATCGGCAGGCGGACTCTCAACCACTGCGCCACCAGGGGAGCCCTCTATAAGTATTTTTAAATAATAATCTATTTTCGCAAAAATATTCATTAGAAAACGAATATTTATTCATTTTGCATTTTTCGATCACTGAGCATATGTCAGGCTTTTGGCCGTCATATGAAAAATAAGGCAGGATTCCTGCCTTCCAGGAGTCCATACTCAAACTGAAGACACAGACAAATTTTAGTCTGGACAGGACACAGAAATGCAAAAGTAGTAGTGATGGGTTCTAGCCTGAGTGGATCTGGAAAGGTTTCATCAAAGAGGAGATGCTTAAGCTGAGTCTTGAAAACAGTAGGGGAAAACAAGCATGAGCAATGACTCAAAGAAGCATGAAAAAACATGGAGTATTCTGGGAACTACAAGCAGAGAAATGGGGCAGGATGAAAGGGAGAGGAAGGGAGATCAGGAGATGAAGCAGTTGGTACGCAAGGGTCAGATCTGGACAAGGCAGCTCATATGTGATGCCACATCACTCCCAGCTGGTGGCTGGCTGAACAGGAGTTTGCTGGGGCAGGAGGGGAAGGACAGTCCAGGTAGAGAGGTGTGTACTAGTGTCCATACTTGGTTATTAGAGGGGAGGTTGAGGTCAGGGCTAGAACCCGAACACAGTGGAGGTGGAAAATACATGTGGCCGGAGACAACACTGACGAGACAAGAAATCCACTTTATAAACTAATCCTTTACTCTGCAGAAGAATGTTTAAATCAGAGTTTTAAAATAACAGTCTTTTTATAAGATTCTCTTTCTAAAAATTCCATTTGTGTACAACACTTCAGATGTACATATGTTGCAGGAAGAAAAGTTATATGTACCACCTCCCACCATTATATATTCAGGATCAATATTTATTGATAACATGTAGAGTAACCATGTTCTTTTATTAGGATTCGAATGTATGGTTTTTAAATTTCTCTTAAAACCAAACTATTGTGTTGGTACCAAAAATAAATTAAACAATGCCTTAAAATGAGTCGCCCCCAATTAATAAAGCAGACATCCCAGATGCTAGGGCCTGATTCTGATCTGTTTTCTACAAACAGAAAAGAAATTATATATTGCCTAGTTCTCTGGAAACTGTGATCCAGTATCGGGCAGTCTCTTCCATGGTATTAAAATGAAGACATTACAGTGCTTTCAAAGCAAACATACGAAGAAGATTTTCATGTTAAAATTCTAGATAAATAGATTAGACAATGAGTTATAATTTATAATACACATACTGTAAGAAATTACATATAGAGAGAAAACTATATATTTTGCTCTCTATTCTAAGAAGGCTAGTTTTTGTTTTTTAGAATGAGTGCATTTTTAGTTTTATTATAAATAATGTAAATTTTATGACTAGTCTTAAGGATTTAATTCTAAGGTAACCATCTCATTCATTTAATTAAACTACACTTACTTTTTTCCTGTTGTTTTTCGATCATTTTTACTATGCCTGTTTATACTTTATGTTAAGACGATTTTGTGAATATGACCATAACAGGTGTCCAGCATAAATTAAATCACATTGAATAATATTTATGTTTTCTCAAACTTTATAAAATACCTCAAATGTTAAGAAGAAGCCATTGAACTGTCTGCTGGGATTACTTCTCCCATCGTGGTCTTTTGTTCCCTCATAATATCAACTCTCAGCAGTGCCTTAGTTCTCAGAGAATTTTAAAGTACACAGAAAAATAATAGTGCCAATTTAAAAATATCTCCTTTAAGTGTTGTCTATTATCTTCTTTTAGCATAAATGTCTTCATTTTGCCTCGAGGTCTTTGTCAGCCCCGGGTGCCAGGGATAGTGGGAGCAGAACCCTTCTCAGCTAAATTGCGCTACACGGGTCCCGAGGACCCAGAGTACACAAACCTCATCAAGCTCACTGTCACCATGCCCCACATAGACGGTAGGTGACTTGGGTAAGCAAATCCATGGAAGTGGTTTGGGCTTCTCTTTACCTGCTTTATTTTACTGAATACAGGCAGACCTCATTTTATTGCACTTCACAGATACTGCGTTTTTTAAAAATTGAAGGTTGGTGGCAACCCTGCTTCCAGCAGGTCTAACAGCGCCATTTTTCCAACACCACCTGCTCACTTCATGTCTCTGTGTCACATTTGGGTAATTCTCTCAATATTTCAAACCCTCCATCAACAAAGACTCCCTCAGAGGACAGTTAGCATTTTTTAGCAACAAAGTATTTTTTAATGAAGGTGTGTACATTGCTTTTCAGACATACGCTATTGCACACTTTATAGACTACAGTATAGTTTGTTTTTAATTTTTTATTGAAGTATAATTGACTTACAATGTTGTGTTCATTTCAGGTGTACAGAAAGGTGAATCAGTTATACATATGTATATAGTTTCCATTCTTTTTCAGATTCTTCCCCATATAGGTTATTACAGAAAACTGAGTAGAGTTCCCTGTGCTATACAGTAGGTCCTTGTTAGTTATCTATTTTATACATAGTAGTGTGTATATGTCAATCCCAAGCCAATCTCCTAATTTGTCACTTCCTCCCACGTTTCCCCTTTGGTAACCATAAATTTGATTTCGAGCTCTGTGAGTCTGATTCTGTTTTGTAAGTAAGTTCATTCGTATCATTTTTTAAATCAGATTCCACATATAAGTGATATTTGTCTTTGTCTGACTTACTTCACTTAGTATGGTAATCTCTAGGTCCATCTAAAGTTTCTGCAAATGGCATTATTTCACTCTTTTTTATGGCTGAGTAATATTCCATTGTGTATATGTACCACATCTTCTTTGTCCTAGTAAATTTTAACATAACTTTTATACACACTGGGAAACAAAAAATTCATGTGACTCACTTGATTTCGATATTTGCTTCATTGCGTTGGTCTGGAACCAAACCTGCAATATCTCTGAGGTCTGCCTGTACTCTGAATAACCAAGCATACAATAAATGCTCAATTTGCAACTTAAGCTTCAAGTCCTGCTTCTTTTGAGTGTTTCTGCTTTCTTTCTGCCCAGTTTTTTTTTCAAGTCTGACAATTTCGGCATTCTTTAAAATTAGATAAATTTCACACATGTCACAACACAATGAAACAAAGCTATGGTTAATGTGCTTGCTCTCTTTTATGAAATGGCACAGTGTGCCTTCAAAACTCTTGAGCTTGGATTTACAGTAAAGCAACTTGGAATCTCAATCCCTGCCTTCAACACCTATTTGCTTTTTCATATCTGGAGTATCATAAATCTTTCCCAGTATTTATTGCAACAACTAAGACATTTCCTAGGCATTAAAATAAGGTTTAAAAATGCAATTAACAATGTTAATTTTTCTCTGGATAGGGAAGTGTGGCCAGAATTTCTGAGTCAGTAACTTTACCCACATTTTATGAACATTTCCTCAGGTACAGAAGACATTTTCAAGTTCTATTCCTCTTAATTTGCTTTATTCCTGAAGTATATTAATATTAATTTTATTACTTAGTATGTTAGTTATATTTTAAGTACCTAAAGGAGAGGAAGCATTAGGCAATATTAGGAACTACAAGGTAGAATTTACCTGCCTTATGAAAAGGACATAATTCTGCTTCGTCTGCTTATTACAAACCCACGTTTATGCTGGTGGGCATAGGTGTACAGGAATCTGCACCTCCTTACTTTACAGTGTAATGTTGGGTCCATGTTTGACCACCCTACCTTTAGACCCATATGGGAGGTGTGATTCAGATGTGCAGAGGGCAGAAGGGACCATCAGGGAGGGGTAGACCTATAATAGTTCTTCCTGATAGAAAGATTGGTCCCTTGTGCTTCTCCTAGAGCTTGACTTAGCATTTTCTGAAACATTCGATAGCCGTAGCTCCGCAGAAGCTGACCAGCTCTTTTGCGGGGCCAGAGAATCTAAGAGGGAGAGGTGGAAAAGGTGCCCAGAGAAGAGCTCTTTCACAGTCCTTTTTGCTGCATTGCTTATGCCAGAGCTCAACCAACTGTGTCCCATGGACTGGATCTAGCCTTCTACCTGTTTTTGTATGGTCTGCAAGCTAAAAAATGGTTTTCACATTTTTTTTAATGTTTGGAAGAAACCAAACATTCTTCTTCTTCTTTGAAAGTAGAATATTTCATGACACAGGAAAATTATATAAAATTCTAATCCATTGGCCATGATAAAGTCTTCTTGCACACAGTTATGTGAATTCCTTTACAAATCATCTATGGCAGCTCTGGCTCTGCAATGGCACCTTTGAGCAGTTGCAACAGAGACCTTGTGGCCCACAAATCCTAAAATATTTACAGTTTGGCTCCTTACAGAAGAAGTTTGCCAACTCTTATCCTATATCGTATAGTGGTAGTTTTCAAAATTTTGGTCTGAGGACACCCTCAAAATTATTTATGGCCACAAAGACCTTTTGTTTTGTGGGTTATAGCTATAAATATTTACTGGATTTAAAATGGAGGAATTGTTAAATATGTATTTATTCATTAATTTTAAAATAAGAATAAATCTATTACGTGTTAACACGAAAAACATACTTTTAAGAAAAAGAACTACAATTTATAAAGCAAAACAAAAGAGTGGCATAGTTTCACATTTTTGAAAATATCTTTAGTGTCTGGCTTAATAAAAGACAGCTGGATTCTTATGTCTGCTTCTGCATTCAATCTATTGCAATATATGATTTATTTTAGCCTCTGAAAAACTCCACTGTACACTACTGAGAAAATAAGCGTGGAAAAGTCAAATAACACCTTAGAATCGTGAAAATAGCTTTAATGTTATAGATCTCCTGAAATATTCTCCGGATCCTCCGGGGTCCTAAGATACCACTTTTATAATCACTGCTCTGCAGTATTTTATAACACTTGTCTTCTCAAGAGATAAAGAGATTATAAAGTGTTCAAAGCCCTTTGCTGTTGGTAAAAATGGTAACAGTGATTTACAAAAATCCCTTGTAGGCATGCTCCCTGTGATTTCCACCAAGGAGCTCTCCAACTTTGAGCTCACCCTCAGCCCTGATGGCACACGAGTTGGAAACCACAAATGCTCCAACCTCCTGGATTATACTGAAGTAAAGACCCACCACGGGTTCTTGACTGATGCTACCAAAAATCCAGAAATAATTGGAGAGACGTATCCTTACCAGTACAGCTCATCTATCAGGGGTTCCAATACCTTACGCTTCTACCGAAATCTGAACCTGGAAGCCTGCTTATGGGAGTTCGTTAGCTACTATGACATGTCAGAGCTGCTCACGGACTGTGGAGGCACCATTGGAACCGATGGACAGGTATGGATGTTTAGCCTCTGAGCTTTGGTCACTGGACAAACCAGTTGCTTTTGTTCAGTTACGTAGACTTGGAATAAATCTCAGCTCCAGTCTTCCATCCTGGTGATGTAGGTTATTAGGCACAAGAAAGAGCAGGGGGCTTCCCTGGTGGTGCAGTGGTTGAGAGTCCGCCTGCCGATGCAGGGGACACGGGTTCGTGCCCCGGTCTGGGAAGATCCCACATGCCGCGGAGCGGCTGGGCCCGTGAGCCATGGCCGCTGAGCCTGCGCGTCCGGAGCCTGTGCTCCGCAACGGGAGAGGCCGCAACAGTGAGAGGCTCGCGTACCGCAAAAAAAAAAAAAGAGCAGGTAATTGGCATGTGTGGTATGGAAATCCATGTCTATTTCCAGAACAATGTGTCAAAATCTATGTATTTTTTAGCAATGGGTCAGTAACATTATCTTTGTATTGAAAGGACACCGTATAGTTATGCTGTAAGCTCCAATTCTACTCTGATGTTAGTAAACTCCAAGTACGAATTTCTCTTCGAAGTATACATTTTCATTTCTTGTGTTATGTACAGATGGCTGTGATGCATCATGAACGATCTCAAATGAGGGTCCTCAGGGTCAGCGTAGTTTTTCTCCCTTCTTACTCTCTTTCTTCTTTCCCCACCTTCTATCTTTCTCTCCTTCTACTCCCATTTCTCCTCCTTTTTCTTTCTAGTTTTCTCCCCATTTCCTCCCTATCTGGTCCATTTCTCCATCACTAACATAGTCAAAAGTACTTTCATTTAAAGCTTACTGTTATTTCTACTCTACAATTACTGATTCCTCTTCATACTACACAGGCAGACATTTACACATAAAATACACACACATACACACACACACACAATCCCCCCCCATCACCACCATCATCATTATTGTTAAAATGATGGTGAAGCAAGGTCTTCATTAGCAGTTATAGTAGAGAATCTAAAATATGTAGGGTGTAGCTTAGATTTGTGATGAGTATTTGAATTAAAAGCCATGCTTTGTCAAACTGGACTAAAACAAAGAGCTTATTTACGTAACTTATACATTAAGACGTTGAATGGTACCCAGATATGTCTTATCTTTCAAGATTTAGCTGAGGTGAGGCTGGATTTTTTTTTCTGTGCTATATTCCTGTGATGTTAAACTATAAAACAAGTAGTAACAAGAGAAAAGTAGACAGTAACTATAAGTTTAATTCCAGAGCAGAGCTGTAAATCTTGACCAGTTCTGCTGGTGTTGATGTCTAATGGCCACATATTATGTCTGGGAACTGTTGGGCTCCAAGGTAGTGAGACTTTTTGTCTCTATCTCCTCTAAAAGCAACAAAATATCCAGAAACTTGCATGAATTACTAAAAGTCCCCAGCAAAAACACCAACAGGAAGACAGTGTAGCACAGTGGAAAGAGCCTGCATATTGGAATCAAGCAAATGTGGACTTATATTTGGGTCTGACATTCTCTAGCTACTTCTTCTTGGGCAGGTTACTTAAACCCTCATAAGTGTTACCTCTTCAAGTCCCTCTTTCCCCCCCCCGCCGTCTTTGCCACCTGGAAGAAACGTGAAAGAAAAAAGGTCCTATTCCCAGAATAAAGACTCATATTAACACATCTACTTCAGCCTCTTCCTTTATAGGTCAAATATCTCCATTCCTTTGGCCATTCTTCCCAGAGCCTGTTTTCAATCCATTAGTAAATCATTCCTGTTTTCTTTCTGGATGCTCTTCTCTCAGGATCTTGCTGAAGTCACAGGCTCTATTGGCATAAGCAAAATGGGACACAGTAATAGGATTATATTGTAGTTCTGGGTCTTCTTTGTTAAAAAGCACTTCATGCCATGAAGCTTCTCTGTGGGTGTCGTCTAGTCTGTGGTCACTTTTTAGCCTCAAGAATGTTTTCTATCTTCTCTGCAAATGGCAGTAATTTTCTGTCTCTCATACGTGCAACCCAGACAGGCTTCCCTAGTGAAAACCCTGCACTTATCCTACTTAAACCTTATCCTACTTAAGCCTATATCTGTCCACTTTTCTGGTGTATCAAGGGCATTTTGAATGCAAATCCGTCTCTCCAGCCAATCCTCACTATAAAATGCTCAGCTAAATTAATTTTACTTCTCTGGAGTTTTAAAATCACTGTTCCTCTATTTAGTTAAGTTCAGGGTTTTTTTTCCCATTACAACTGCTAACTAGAGAAGTTATTACCCTGCTTCCGTAGTTGAGCTATCGACTGTTTTACTCCACTAGGTGAAAACTGGCAACTGCCGGGTTCAGTGAAGTTTTACCTGCCTGAACGCTTTGTGTTACCTTCTACTTAGGGAGAAGAGAGAGTGCAGTATAAGAATTATTGAACCATCCAGTTCCCAACTGGCTTGTGTTACCTTGAGGAGTAAGATGGCCAGCTGGTTATATGAGTTTCTTCTGAAAGGATTTTTCTGGTTTCACAGTGTTGAAAATAAATGTAGTAACATAAGCATGATGATCAGCATAAGAGAGGTGACCAGATTCAGTGTAAATCATTGAAATTTCAGGTTCTTGTGACAAAATTCTTAAAGCCTCAGTGTAAATGGAATTGCAATACCATCTAATAAAGCGTATTGCTCACTCTCTTAGAGTGAAGCTCAGAGATGGCTATCTCATTTTCCCCTACTTTCTTGGGTTTGAACTTCTACTTCTCTAGTTATTGAGATATTCTCCTATATCCTCACCTCCCCTGACACGTAACATTATTTAAATGTAGGTGAGGGAGAAGAAAATACATATTAAAGTAAAGGAAAAATAACTCTTTGAGATATTTTCTTAATTTTCCTCACAAGATTTAGGTTCTAGAGAAGAGAAAATATCTAATAATATTACTACTACTACTAATAGTAATAGCTAACATTTATTTAATATTTACTATATGCCTGTCATCGTGTGTAAGTACTTTACATATTTCCACTAATTCTGTCCTCAATACAACACTATGAGACAAATATGAATTTTTTCTCCATTTTTGGAGATGCTGAAGCAAAGAGAATTCAAATAACATGTCCCAATTCAATTCGTTTGTAAGCCTATGCTCTTAACCACATCATGATACTTATCTGGACATTTAATTGAGTGAATTAAATGTCATTTAGTAGGGCGAATGTGAGGAATGGTTATGGTCACAGATGAAATTGCAAGAAAGGCAAATAAACTTTTTCCTCTGTTCTTTGTACAAGAACAGAAATAACCCCAGGTCTATTTGTCCTCTGCCAATTCCATACCGCCCTGGCCAAGCAGCTAATAGATGTGTCTTTCCCTGTTCTGGTCCGTTTCTAGACGTGCCACCTTAGATCAAGGTAATCACTATGCAAACAGATTTTTCTAACTGGTAATTGCTTCTGCCAGGAACAACATGATGACAAACCGATTTTTATCTTTAGTGTTCTTAGTAGCTAAAGCTACTGCCTGGAAATATTGCCAGGTCCCTGCATTTTATTTTGTGATTAAAAAGAGGTTTCTAACACCCTCTTAAAGATTTCTGCCTTCTCTAACCTCCCATATTCAAATTATTTCACTTATAACAGAGAGTTACCAAACTGAAGGGATCACCTGAAATATCCAAGATAATTATCTGTTAACAGCAGATAAGTGAAGTTAATAAATGAAGTTTTATTAAGTTTTATGCAGTTTGACTGCAACTAGCTTTAGCTGATATTAAGATCAGTTCTGCTTTTTCCATCTTGTTCGTTGCCCATTCATTCATTAAAGAAATAATCAATGAACACCTACTCGGTGCCAGGGACCAAATGGATACCCGGTGAGGACACCAGACACAAACCTTAAACTCCTTCCAAGTCGAGTTATAGGAGTTGAATACTTGCTCTTATAAAAGTTAACAATTTTACTTGCCAAGAAAAAGAAACTTGGAGTTTCTCTAATGATATTCGCCACTAAAATCACTCCTAATAGTTACTTTCTAAAATGTAAAGACAGATATAGCAGGAAAAGAAAAATAGAGATAAATAAAATAAATTGTTCTGCTCCACCTTTTTGTGTGACCTGTATTTTATAAATAAAATTTTAAATTGTTTGGGTACACAATGAAAAACACTTGTGATGCACAATAGTCATTAATGTTAAACTAAGTTTTTAAACTATTGGATATTTTTGGTGATTTTTCTCTTGAAAACAACTTCTCTTAAAACTAAAGAACTTCAGTTCATTTCATCTTTCATCAGCCTGACTATTGATGTTAAAAAGTCAGAATCTTAACTCTCACCTTGTTAGGTAAACAGCAACTGATAACATCATTCAAGGAGCGTGACTAAGTTACAAAAATTCAACTCCAATCATATGAAATTGTAATTTACTCATGAGAAGACATAGCATGATTTGGGGAAAGTATACATATTTTTTCTTAGTTCCTTGGTTAGTGGAATAATTTTCCTTTTTAAAAAAAAACTATGTGTTTGATTTAGAAACATAGACCTTTGGGGCTAGAGTATACCTTAGAAGTCATCTCTTTCCATTCCATTATTTTCTACTGAGTACACTGATTTACTCTTTTTTTTTTTTTTAAGATGTAAGCCACTCTTAATCATTCTGCAAGAAATGGCAAGAAGAATCCAAAATGTATAACTTTCATGAAGTATGTTGCTTCCTATTTTGTCAATTAATATTTTTAATGGTGTAGGTTTTTTGTTTAATGAAAGTAAAGATATTACCATGGAAAGCTGGGAAACTAAAAAAGTATAAAAAAGAATTCACTCATTATCCCACTATCACTCTACACAGACATATTTTCTAGTCTCTTTTCAATATACATACACATTTTTAATAGTAGAAGCAAAATATTATCCAGTCTCTTTTCAATATACGTACACATTTTTAATAGTAGCAGCATAATATTATCCATACCATTTTGTATACTGCTTTTTAACTTAACATATTGTGATCCTTTTCCCATGACAAGGAAAATTCTTCACATAAATGATTTTTGATTACTACGTATTTCACCTTGTTTCTGTGCCATCATAATTATTTAAATATTCTTCTATGACTGGTCATTTAGATTGTTTATAATTCTATACTGTAAATATCCGATAGAGTTGTCCTTAATCCTAAAGAATTTGTGGACCAGTATTGACCCTCCCTCATTCCAAGGTCCCTTGTGCATCTCTGATATCACAGTCCTTCAGAAAGGCTTGTAACTGGAAAGAAGCCAGTTTCCTTCCAAATGTTCCTGGATGTGTAGACTGCTATTACTCAGAGACCTTGGCTAAGAATTCTAACTTGTTAAAACAATGTCTTCCACTGAGTTGCTAAGTACACACTTTAATGAAACTTCAAGCTATTGAGATCTATGAGCCTTCTTTACACATTCACAAACACTGCTGTCTTGATGATATAGACATACATCTGGCAACAAAAGTAGCAACAGAAAGAAATTCTAACCAATGGGAAATCCCCACCAGTGGTTGTCCTCAGCTAAGGTTCTAATGGCTCTGGCTCAGTTTTCAATCTCTGAAGTAAGCACAAATCACTTGTCCTGCGTAAAGTAGGGTAGATGCATGACTATCAAATATTTTGAAAAGACTGTTGTTTTCAAGATGTGTGGTCTAATTGAAAGACCTTAGGTAAAAGAGTCTAATCTGTGCTGTCCAATATGGTAGCCATTAGCCATGTGTAGCCATTGAGCATTCAAAATGGGACTAGTCCGAATTGGGATATGCTGTGCATGTTAAATACATACCGGATTTCAAAGACTTAGTACAAAAAAAAAAAAAAGAACGTAAAATATTACATTAAAGTTATTTTGTATTGATGGCATATTAAAATGCAATAGGTTTGACATATTGGGTTAAGTAAACTATTGTCAAAATTGGTTTCACATGCTTCTCTTTACTTTTTGAAATAAGGCTACTGGAAGATTTAAAATTACATGTGTGGCTCACGTTATGATCCCTTTGAACAGTGCTGGTCTAGATACTTGAGTGTTAGTCCTGAATGTACTGAATAATCTTGGGCAAGCCAATTACCTTCTCTGTGGCTTAAGTTCAACACGTGTAAAATAGTGCCTTGCTCAAGTGAAAGCTGCAAAGGAACAAAGTAAATCTGGATTAGTTTTTATTAGTTACATACCTATATTGCTTACTTCTATAAGAATGTTTAAATATCTATAAGATAATATGTAAATTGAATAGCTTCAGCTACAAGTCCAAAACAAGTGAAGAATTAAAACTACTTGCAATTTGGATTTCCCTGGTGGCGCAACGGTTAAGAACCTGCCTGCCAATGCAGGGGACACGGGTTTGAGCCCTGGCCCTGGAAGATCCCATATGCCACGGAGCAACTAAGCCCGTGCGCCACAACTACCGACCCTGTGCTCTAGAATCCGTGAGCCACAACTACTGAAGCCCGCGTGCCTAGAGCCCGTGCTCCGCAACAAGAGAAGCCACTGCAATGAGAAGCCCGTGCACGGCAAAGAAGAGTAGCCCCCGTTCGTCACAACTAGAGAAAGCCCGCGCGCAACAACAAAGACCCAAATGCAGCCAAAAATAAAATTAAAACAAAAAACGACCTCAATTTTCCTCAACAATAGTTTCCACCTTGGGCAGCGTTGTAAATGTAATTTTTCTCTTGGGGTACTCTTCTTTTTCCCCATTCTTCCCCTTTTCTACTATCTGCCACAGATCAGCAGACTTTCTCTCGTCCCTTCCACGGGCAATATCTCCCCAAATATAAACCTGTTGCCCATGATTAGTCACTTACTAGTAGTGGTAGAAATTTATATCAGTATGGTACCTTTCACAGGTCATTTGCACTTTGCACTTTCCCTTTAGATATGGAATTTAAACTACTGTTTGCCTTTGTTGAAGAAACAAATCAGTAAGGACGTGTAAACTCACTCATCATGTCACAGTTTCTTTAAGAGCAAGCAGTATACCAGATTTAACATACATTTCTTTCAGTATAAACAAATACTTTAAAAAGTCCTGTGGAATAGGCTGAAAGAAAATGAAGGGTTCATTAAGATGGCATGTAAAGCAGGGGTCCCCCACCCCCGGGCCGCGGACCGGTACCGTTAGGACCCCGGCCACACAGCAGGAGGTGAGCGGCGGAGTGAGCGAGTGAAGCTTCATCTCCTCCCCACCGCTCCCCACCACTCGCATTACCGCCCGAGCCATCCCCCCGCGCCCCCCCTTCCGAGGAAAAATTGTCTTCCACGAAACAGGTCCCTGGTGCCAAAAAGGTTAAGGACCGCTGTAGGGGTTACATTGATTGCACTGTGTTCTTCAATTTTACAGGAACGAACAGGTAAGTGACCTGGGTGATCTACCTAGTCCCATTTAGGTTCCAATTCCTTTAGACAGATTCTAAGCAGACAAAAAGACCTGGCTGTGGTGAACAAGAAAATGCAGTAAGATGCCGATTCCATGTGCAGAAATGATCAAACTCTAGGTTAGCAGGAGGATCAAATGAAATCAAGTAAGAATTAGGGAGCCAAGTAACTTGTTCCCAGGATGTGAATGTTAATAGTTCTCTCCAAGATAGCACACTCAGTAACATCTGATGGATAGAATGTAACGTTGGCAAACTTATTTTTAGCACCTAGAAAGTGTAATTGGAAATCCATGTCTACAGCCTATTGTTTAATGAGTGTTTATTAAAATCACAGGATGAAATAGTCATCTTAATTACCAGTGGCATATGGATTGACAGTTACTCTCCATTACACTGTCAGGGTGTTAAAACTGCACTTCAAGATCAATTTCTCAGTGACTGCAGGAATAGCTACCCTTAGAAACTGCTATCTCAAAGGACTTCAGTGCAAAGGCACCTCTCCTGCTGACCACGTTAGGAGATAATGAGTGTTAGCTACTACACAGCTGAGAATCCAATAATTTGCTTGGGGGATGGTTTTCTTTCGATATATTTTTGGTGGTGATTCAGGTTGTCATTTTGTGATTTGAGGAGTTTGCTTTTAACCCCATGACAAAATGGTAAATAAGAGCTATCATGTTTTAAACTATTCAGTAACTCACATGTGTGATTCCTGTGGCCGCCTCAGGGTGGAAGGAGAAAGAGACCTATCAGAAAACCTGACTCAAACTTGTAAGCAGTATGATCTGACCTCAGCCCGTCTCCTCTTGTGTAAAAGAAGATAGTTGTATTTTCCCTGCTATTCTGCAGAGCTATTCTGTGAATTAAGGATGATAACCTTTGTTAGGTGATCTTAAGACCACCCTCAGCTTTGTTTGGAATATGATAAAGTGTGAAAGAGTAGAAAAAGCATGGGCTGGGCTTCCCTGGTGGCGCAGTGGTTGAGAGTCCGCCTGCCGATGCAGGGGACACGGGTTCGTGCCCCGGTCCGGGAAGATCCCACATGCCGCGGAGCGGCTGGGCCCGTGAGCCATGGCCGCTGAGCCTGCGCGTCCGGAGCCTGTGCTCCGCAACGGGAGAGGCCACAACAGTGAGAGGCCCGCGTACCGCAAAAAAGAAAAAAAAAGGAAAAAAAAGAAAAAGCATGGGCCGAAGGCTGGGGTCTATTATTGGCAGGGCTACTCCAGAAGGAAGTGGGAAATTTCTGTGGGAAATTTGCTTTATTTCTTTGAGTCTTAACTTTCCTCTCTCTCTCTTTCTATCCTTCATCTCTCTATCCATTCATTCAATCATCCACACATACATATAAATATAACTGGGGAAGAATGAAAATATTGAGTAGCTTTATTTGTGAACTTAACACGATGTCTGAAAAGTGGTAGATGCTCAATAAATAATTATTAGTTTATCCTCCATGACCCCAATCCACCTGCAAAATACAAAAGAAGAAAGTATAACTTGTAAGAAGACACTTCAACTAATTATTTTTGAGGCATCTTAAATAGTACATGTAATCTTAAATGTTACATGTCACTACTAAATATGTTTGCTTCCAGGTCTTTCCTGCTTTATTTCCTCTTCTTCCTCTATATAATAATTTAAAAGTAACTTACAGCACTGTTATTCATAATAGGCAAAAGCTGGAAATACCCCCAAATGTTCATCAACTGATGAATGGATAAATAAAATGTGGTATATGCATACACTGGGATGCTATTCAGTAATAAAAGTATTGAAACATGCTACACTATGGATGAACCTTGAAAACATTATGCTAAGTGAAGGAAGTCTGTCACAAAAGACCATATGTTGTATGATTCCATTTATATAAAATGTTGAGAATAGGCAAATGCCTAGAGACAAAGTAGGCTAGTGATTGCCAGGGACTGGGGAGAGAGGATGGAATAAGGGGATGACTGCTAATGGATATGGAATTTCTCTTGGAAGTGATGAAAATGTCCTAAAAGTGATTGCGGTGAAAGTTGCACAACTCCCTGAATATATTAAATAACATTGATTTGTCCACTTGAAATAGGTGAGTTACATGGTATATGAACTATATCTTAATAAAGCTGCTACCAAAAAAAAAGCACTGTTTTAGTATGCTCAAAATAATGTACTTTAGCTTAAAGATTTCTGCTGCCTATCCTTTGCTGCAAAGGAAAGTAGTAGAGTAATAACTATTTAATTACTCCAAAATTAAGTGAGGGGGACAGTAGTGTTATAAATTCTGTCGTTTCCTTTCCTCAGTGGTTAACTCAAAGCCTTCAGATAAGTGAAAGGAGAAAATGGCTTGCACAAAATTAAGCTGGTTTAATTAGCAGCACTGAATCGTGTTGATAGATATAATTTTATCGTTTTAGGTCCTAAACCTAGTGCAGTCCTATGTGACTCTTCGAGTCCCTCTGTATGTTTCCTACGTGTTCCATTCCCCCGTTGGGGTAGGAGGCTGGCAGCATTTTGACTTGAAGTCAGAGCTTCGTCTAACTTTCGTGTACGACACTGCCATCTTGTGGACTGATGGAATTGTCAGCCCCCCAGAAGCTGAACTCCAAGGTGAGTTAACAGAGACTTGGAAAGCTAGTTTTCTTACCTATTTGAATGACTTAAGAGAAATTTTTACTGCAGCTAAAAATAATAGAAGCACCTTTCAATGTATTTTATTTTTAGAGTCAATATTTTAAAATAATTTCATTTCTCTCATGGAAAAACTTCTTTAAGTTATATCAATGCATCCAATTTTATAATACGTGACTGTTAAATATAGAGTCCATTTTAGGTGATTAATCATTCATGTGTTACTCAACACAATCTCTCTCTCTCTCTAGATTTTAGAAAATGGATAGGGAAAGTTCCAATTGAAAGTAAGGAATGAACCCAAGAGAAAAAGTTACACATTTTTGTTTCTGAAAATGGGAGATGCATTTTAAAGCCCAGTATAAATTGTGTCCTGGATTCTAGTTCTGGGTCTATAGCTAACTAACTGGGTGATCTCAAACATATTGCTTGACCTTTGGCAGTCAATTTCTTATGAAAGATAGACTAGACTTCTAATATTCTTTCAGTTTTAAAATTCTATTATTCTATAATACTTTAGCTGAATGTCTTGGAACAGTGGTGGTGTGTGCCACTACAATTTGGGCCCCCAAATCACCTGCATAACTTTGTTTCAGTCTTGATGTCAGAATCATAATTAAAAGTCCACAAGCATGAAGCTAATTAATCCATTAGTAGAATTAGTGCTGTTTCTTTTCAGGCACATACTGCTGTTCAGGTTCCATGCATGTCTAACCATCATGACTTCTTATGAGCCAGAGGGAAAATACTGTTGATAGGACATCTCAAAGTGTGTTGTCTTGAACAGATTAAAATTACCTTAAAGCTATGTGAAAGGTAATATGATCACCCTAAATAATCATTCTAGATCATTTCAAATGTTTTAATTCCATATCTTGCCTTAAGAAATGTATATTAAGTGAATCTTAACACAGATCCATCTCTTGGTTCTCAACTTCTACCTAAGGATCTCATGTTCCCTTCTTCTATCTGTAGCCAACTTTGGTCAACTTGCTAAATTTCTTGGGGAAGTTTTGGAGTTTTCATTAAGCCTATAACATTTGGGATTACTCTGGAGAGCACAAACCTGTTTCCACCTACATGTCCAAATCTTCAAAATTTGACCAGTTCATCTTGTCTCTCAATTTACAGCTTAATTTCTATAGACTAAAGCTTTAAGAAATACCTTGGCCTATTGTAATCACTCTGTATATTTCATATGGACCTCATTCATGTGACCTAATTCTATTCTGCCTGCCTTCTAGACAGCTTTTCCTGTCAGAAAACAAAACAAAACAAAATAAGAATATTTCTGCCTCTCTGATCACTCAGAATTTTTCTGGTAATACCTTTTGGCTAGAATGCTTAAAAGATGAGAGGAACCTGAATGAAGAAGAAAGAAAGAAGAAACCCCAGACATTAGGAGTCCTTGGTCACCAATATTCCCACTCTTGTGTCCCATCCCATCATAGGTTCTCTCTACCCAACTAGCATGCGCATTGGTGAAGAGGGGCGTTTGGTCGTGAACTTCAAGACAGAGGCTCAGTTCCATGGCTTGTTTGTGCCCTCACATCCCGGTAAGCCCCATTACCCTTAAATAGCTGCTCCCCACACAACAAGGATATAGTTGTTCCAGATTTGCACATGTTTCAGCATGCTTCCTTATGAGCTTTGAAGCCCTTAGTTTCAAACGAACCATGTATGTACAAATATCTACATGAGGGCTTGATCATTGCTCAGCTACGTCTTATAAGCTACAAAATCATCACTGTAGAATTTTAGAGAAAATACCAAATGGTTAAAGTAAATTTAAAAGAAAACTCTACTTGGAGTTCCCTGGTGGCCTAGTGGTTAGGATTCTGAGCTTTCACTGCCGTGACCTGGGATCAGTCCCTGGTCGGGCAACTCAGATCCTGCAAGCCGCACAGCGTGGCCAAAAAAAGAAAGAAAGAAAAGAAAACTCTACTGAGTTAATTTGAAGAGTTTTCCTTTAGATCGAGAACATAGCCACAACATTTCCATTCTCTACTTCAAATGTGTTGCCCCAAAATTTGAATTTTGGGTCATTTGTTCAGCGATCACAACTCTTTTCTAGGTACTGTAAGAAACCTTTATAATGGAGACAGAAGTGCCACTTCACTATTACAATTGTTTCAGACAGGTTAACTAATTACCTTAAGTATTAGCTATGTAATTTTACTAATTTGATGGATTGTGCTGGAATATCAATAATGTGGCAGTCACTAATGTCCCGTGTCTAAGCTTTTATAAAAAATTTCATGTCATTAGAAATAATTTTTTTTGACTTCGCATTACTAAACTGGTTTGCACATTTTACTGATGTGCCAACTCATGTCAGATTGGAAGAGGGAAATAATTCACACACTGTCTCCTGTGTCCTTCTTTTTTCTGGGTCGGACGGAGAGAATAAGGCTGAAAATTCAGGAAGAGAAAGACAGTTTGCTGTATTTTTGTGAGTCTGAGCTCTGAAATACAGAACCAAAGAGATTCATTTTGCTTTATTGTAATTGACTGTTCCGGAAAATGAGGATTTCCTGGTCTTTACAGTTCCCTTCCACGTGTCTACCTTTCTATTAAACTGAATCTTTGTTTAGGTATAATTGAGGCAATCTAATTAAAATTAGACTCCATTCATAAATTGGGTGTGCCTGGCTCTGTGGATGCAAATAGTCTGAGGTTCTGTTCATAGCTTCCGTGCATAATGAGTGCATTCATATCAGCCTTTATTGAATGGCCATGCCTCCCTGGAAAGTAGCCCTAAACCATTTGAGCATTTCTATACAATTATTTTTTGGCAGCATTATATAGAGTGGAAAAAGCACTGCATTAGGAATCAGAAGGCACACATCCCAGCTGTGTGATCCCGGAAGAGTCACACAATCACTCTCAGTCCAGTTTCTTTAACTGCGAAATGAGGATTATTATACCAACCCTGCTACTTTGCAGGCTTATTATAAGAATAAATGCAAATAAGGGATCATAAGGCACTTTGAAAACTCCAAACTGTTATGCACTCTTTTAACCACTAGACCATTACTGTTCTTGGCATTTTTCTAGCGGCCTTCACCAGCTCCATGATCATGTCAGTTGATCACCCAGGTCTAATGTTTTCCCTGCGTCTCATAAGGAGTGAACCAACCTATAACCAGCCAGTCCAGCAATGGAGCTTTGTATCTGACTTTGCAGTAAGTGACTAAGGCTTTTAATTTTCCCTTGCTGCTGCCTTTGACTACATCTCAGATTTTTAAATGAAAAACACGAATGTCCTCTCTGCTCCTTAAAGGTACGTGACTACTCGGGGACCTATACCGTAAAACTGCTGCCGTGCACCACTCCATCACACCAGGAGTACCGCCTGCCAGTCAGCTGCAACCCCAGAGAGCCTATCACTTTTGACCTTGACATCCGATTCCAACAGGTGTGTCTCCTAGACTTTTCCCATGGAGAAGCCCACTTTGTTAAAGTCATAGTTTACTTTTATCCGTAAAAAAAAAATTTTTTTCTCACCCAATGACTTCAATTCTTACATGCTGAGAAAAAAAGGAAGTGAGGTAGGAAGGGAACAAGGGAGGAAGGAAAGAAGAAAGAATTGCCCTTTATCCGTTGCGGGTTCGGTTTATAAAATCCACAGGTTAAGAGTATGCAAGGGTTATTTTTTTTCTTATGGGATCTGATCTCCTCCTGGAGTTTGCTGCCTTGGAGATTTGAGAATTTTCCCCAGAGTTCTGTACTTCTTCATCTTGTTCTTGATCATCAAGGAGAATAAATATCCTATAGTTCATGCCACCTTAGAGTGCCTCATTGCCAATATGTATTAAAAGAAATGTGATGGCATCTTTTGCCCCAGAACCCTTACTAAATGTTGGCCTTCCACTGTTTACAAGTCCCTTATACATTCCAGTAAACCAGGGGAAATGAGCTCAAGCAATGCTAGTTAGTCCCATTCGAAAAATGATTTAACCTTGACAGTTTTGTCTTCTTAAGAAGGACAAAGGGTTTCCCTGGTGGCGCAGTGGTTGAGAGGCCGCCTGCCGATGCAGGGGACACGGGTTCGTGCCCCGGTCTGGGAGGATCCCACATGCTGCGGAGCGGCTGGGCCCGTGAGCCATGGCCGCTGAGCCTGCGCATCCGGAGCCTGTGCTCCGCAACGGGAGAGGCCACAACAGTGAGAGGCCTGCGTACCGCAAAAAAAAAAAAAAAAAAGAAGGACAAAGTCAGTGTTACAATTCCCTAAGAAGTTGGTCTGGCTGGACATGACAATTTTAGTGCAGTGTTTACCATTCTTTATGTCAGCGTACAATGCACGTGTGTATCTGCAAATAATGTGTCTGTGCACCACCAGAACCATCGACAGCACATAAAAGGGCCTTTCCACTTGGTTTTAGGTCAGTGATCCAGTGGCAGCTGAGTTTAGCTTGAACACCCAAATGTACCTACTCTCCAAGAAGAGTCTCTGGTTGTCTGATGGATCCATGGGATTTGGACAAGAGAGTGATGTTGCCTTTGCAGAAGGTATCACTTTACAGATGAGAGGCCTGCTCATCTGTTGGCCATTATATCTGTTGTCCTTTATTGGGATTGTGTTTGAGGGGGACCATTATAACCTCCTTTATGGTTTTGAGGTTATAACTGGGTCTTTATCATTTTGGCAGGGAGGGGTCACTGAAATTGGATATATGTTACAGGATGGTTTTTATTTTGGGGAAGTTAACCTCTATTTCCCTTATCTAAATGACTTTTGAAACAAGTCTGGATTTTTTTCCTTGAATGTTTTTTTTTTCAATTTGCATACACACCAATACTGCAGGTACATGAGAATATATAGTTCATGGGCAAGGGTTGGTGCCTGTCTTGTTTAGTGGTATATTCCCAGAACCTAACAAAATACCTAGTACACATGGTAGGTGTTCAGTAGTAGCTGTGAAAGAGATGATGAAATACCAGGGAGTTTCCTTAAACCCTCTTTCAAAATCAAATAAAGCTGGGCTTGGAGAGGGAAGGATTAAGTGTTTGGGATTAGCAGATGCAAACTAGTATATACAGAATGGATAAACAACAAGATCCTACTGTATAGCACAGGGAGCTATATTCAGTATCCTGTGATAAACCATAATGGAAAAGAATATGAAAAAGAATATATATATATGTATAACTGAGTCACTTTGCTGTACAGCAGAAATTAACACAACATTGTAAATCAACTATACTTCAGTAAAATTTTTTTTAATTTAAAAAATGTTTAAAAGTCAAATAAAGCTAATTCAACTTTTTATTGATGTTTTCCTTTTTAGTGTTATTCTATAATGATTTGCCTATACCTTGCCAACTAATATACTTATATAAACTGTACTTTAACCACAATGGGATGTTATGAATGTTAAATTATAGGCCAAGCCTTCAGGTATTCCCACTACAGGCTGAGCATGTGAGGGTCAATAAATCTCCAGTACTTGTGGTCGTCTGCAAAGTGGTCTCATCTGAGGCTTGGGAGTGGACCAGATCCTGAAGCTAACGCAAAAAGGTCTTCAACACTTGATGCCAGATTAGGAAGAGAAGGAAATGCTTTCTAGTGTCATTATTGTCAGGAACTGTTTGCAGTGTCACATAGACATACCTTATCACTTAACAGAAATAACATTTCCACGTCTCTGTTTCAGGCGATACAATTTATGGTCGAGTCATGGTGGATCCTGTCCAGAATCTAGGTGATTCCTTTTACTGCAGCATTGAGAAGGTGTTCCTGTGCACCGGAGCTGACGGCTACGTTCCCAAGTATAATCCAAAGAATGCAGAATATGGTTGCTTGGCTGACTCTCCTTCACTCTTATATAGATTTAAAATTGTGGTAAGTGCTTTGGCCCAAACAATGAACTGGGTAGATACTCAAAGCTAATTGTTTTTGTCTTCTGTTTTAAAACAATAGCATCTTTTTAAATGAAACCAAATGGTGGCATTTTATGGTACAGTAAGTCCCCTACATATGAATGAGTTCTGTTCCAAAAGCGTGTTCGTAAGTCCAATTTGTTCATAAGTCCAACAAAGTTAGCCTAGTTACCCAACTTACACAATCAGCTATACTGTAGCAGCTACGTCACTGCTGTTTTTATGCTTGTTTCTGGACATCCTGGGCTTGAAATAAAGATACTGTACTACTGTACTCTATACAGTACTGTACAGTAAAGTACACAAAAGCACAACCACTTGTAGAGGATGCACGCACATGACAATGTACCCCAGAAACGTGAACTAATTTACGTGATTGGACACGCGAATACACGTTCGCAACTCGAAGCTTCATATGTAGGGGACTTACTGTAATTGGTACTTGCACAAAACTAATAGGAAAACTTTCTGCATTTGCAAAAGTTGGCATTATCTACAGCAAGCCTCATTTTCCTTACTGCCTAAAGGACAAAGCTCAGCCAGAGACACAAGCCACCAGTTTCGGAAATGTCCTGTTTAATGCTAAGCTGGCAGTGGATGACCCTGAAGCTATCTTGTTAGTGAATCAGCCTGGATCCGATGGATTTAAAGTCGACTCAACACCACTCTTTCAGGTGGGCCAATAAAAAGGTCACTTACAATAGGTGTGTAACCACATGCAAGTTACTTAACATCTGAACACCTCAGATGTCTCCCATGTAGAAGGCAGTAATTGTCATATTTCATACAGTTAATGTGAACTTTGAGTAAAATAACGCTTGTGAACCACACCAGACCCTCCTGGGCTCAGACTGAACATTCCATAAATGTTAGCTATTATTATGTTTATTAATGTATTCATGTTATTTTAAGTCTACGTGTAATGAAGACCCTTATTCAGTCCAGAATATAAATCTAAATGTGATGGTTGGGAACTCTGCTCTTATTGTTCGAAACATCCTTTCGGTTGACTTTTTTTTTTTTTTTTTGCGGTACGCAGGCCTCTCACTGTTGTGGCCTCTCCCGTTGCGGAGCACAGGCTCCGGACGCGCAGGCTCAGCGGCCATGGCTCACGGGCCCAGCCGCTCCGCGGCATGTGGGATCCTCCCGGACCGGGGCACGAACCCGTGTCTCCTGCATCGGCAGGCAGACTCTCAACCACTGCGCCACCAGGGAAGCCCCTTCTTTTTTTTTTTTTTTTTTTTTGTGGTACGCGGGCCTCTCACTGTTGTGGCCTCTCCCATTGTGGAGCACAGGCTCTGGACGCACAGATTCAGCGGCCATGGCTCACGGGCCCAGCCGCTCCGCAGGGAGCAAGTGCATCTTTTAGGATGTTTACTGAAAATTGTCCAGACAGGATGGGCTGGAGAAATATGTTATCTTTATTCTTCGTAAAGAAGGATGCTTGAGAAAGCATGTCTGTTCTTCTGAATCTTTTCAAACAGGAAGTTAAGTTAAAGTATGATTTGTTTTGTTTTGTTTTTGTTTTTAATGTTAACTCTGAAGGCACTTGACCTCTTCTAAATCCTGAAGGCTTCAAAGAGCCATCAGAAAATGCCTTCTTTTCACAAACCCTGGAAAAGCAGAAAAACTGACCTTTTCTATGGCCTTATGTGTAAAATACACAGCAAGACATACTGGAAAAGAGTCTTGAGGTTCAGAAGGTCTGACTGTAGTCCTGCCTCTGATACTAGCTTAGACTTGACATTTGGCAAGTCACTTAACTGCTATGTATTCTCATTTACTCATTTTTTATTATTTAATCTGTATACAATTTTTAAAAGGTTACACTCCATTTACAGTTATTACAAAATATTGGCTCTATTCCCCATGTTGTACAATACATCCTTGTAACCTGTCTTACACCCAATAGTTTGCACTCCCACTCCTCTACCCTTATATTGCCCCTCCCTCCCTTCCCACTGGTAACCACTAGTTTATGCTCTATATCTGTGTCATTCACTCATCTTTTAAATGAGTAAGTTAGACTGTGTGATCCGGAGTTCTCTGCAGCTCTGACAAGTTATAACTTACCAAATATTTACCACCACGCGCTCCCTTAAGAGTTGCACAGCATATTTTATAGTGCTTTACACAAAGCCTTGCGCATCCTACACGTGTAAAAATATTAAGGATATGAATTCTGCAGACTAAGTTAAATGATTATTGTCTCTGCCATGAGTTTCTCTTGCAAAGAGTCGTGGATTTTTAGGTTGGCATAGGCTTTAATTTTCTAATGAATAGAGTTGTGTTTCCTAGGTCTCTCTGGGTCGAGAATGGTACATACACACCATCTACACAGTAAGATCAAAAGACAACGCCAATCGAGGCCTTGGCAAACGAAGCGTGGAGTACCAATACCACTCTTTGGTGAGTAAAGGGAAGCCCCAGGCAACTACCAAGAGCCGGAAGAAGAGGGAAATCAGGAGCACAGCCCCGCTGGTGTGGGAAATCGGGGCTGAAAACAACCGAGGAACAAACATCCAGCACATCGCCCTGGACCGCAGCAGCAGGAAGCAGATCCCCCAGGGGAGGGTTCCTCCTGACGGCGTCTTCCCCCGGGAGCTCAACCGTCCCACCTCTGAGGTCAGCCTGGTCATGGTGGTGGGAGGCGTCGCGGTGGGGCTCCTCGCACTCTGCCTCACGGCCATCGCAGTGATGGTGCGCCAGGGCAAGAAGAGCACCAGGAGGAAGGGCTCCCCCAAGGGCTCCGGCAGCACCGAGCCCATGATGCCCCCGCGGGGCCACCACAGCGACAGCTCAGAGGTTTGATGGCCACAGGTGGAATTCAGCTTTTCCTCAAGTGCACAGGAAAAGACAATAGAAACCCAATGCTTCTGTCAACAGCAGAGAATTGGGGACTTCTGTGACAAAGCTGCTCAGAGGACCTGGCTGTACTAGTGAACTTTGATTTGCATGCTGTCCAATCGATCAGGCGTCAAAGGACAAATTCAGACCATAGACCACATCTTTCCTCTTGCCCAGAAGGCATCAAGTATGTATCCAGATGTACACAGAGCCATAGATGGACGGGGAGGAATGTATTTCTCATCTTAGGCATTTTCTCTACACAGTAGAGATGAACCTATTCAACGGTGCTAACAGACTCCTTCAGAAGTTTAAGAGGAGTCTATTGTTGCTATATTAGTATGTCTTGAAGGTGCAATTATCACATTGTTTATTCATTGTATAACAGTTTATTACTAAAAAGGTTTTAATTGGTAGTCTCGAAGAATGATGAATACACTGTTTATTGTGACAAGTTTTCTAATAGGCGAAGACAGCATGGAATTACGACCGAGGGTAGCTCAGCCCACACATCACATTTTTTCCTACTTGAGAGAGAGTGGAAGGCAAGACAGAGGGACAGTAACTCACTCACTTCAGTTTGGATTGTTTCTCATCTTCGTCGGACCCTTCTTGTTTCATATGCTTATTTAATTTTAAATTAAACCAAAGAATATGTTAAGTCTGGACAAGATTGTTGAAGGGTGACTGCTCTGTTCGGGTACCTGGTCAGAAACAGAATTCTTGCATGATAATACGGTATTGGTGCTCATTTGAGAGGGTTGGTGACATTTGGATGATGAAGAAATGCCATAGAGTTAGATTCACATTTACAAGACAATGTTCTTTAAGAACTGAGCCTAGATGTTTGCAGTATTGAACCCATAAGTGATCAGGACAAATATCATTCTGATGGTGAAGGGAGAAAGTGGTATTTATTAATATAATATGTTTAACCAAAGTGCCTCTTACCTATACTTTATAGAATAAAAGAACATTTTAACAACGACACATGAATTTAACCCTCACGACAGCATCACACAGCAAGGTCCAAAACTCAAATTGTCCAGAAGACATTTTATTAGCTTTCTAATAGACACCTGGTCCAAACGATGGGAATCCCTTCAACCGTCATTCCAGAGGTGATCTTCTAGGTGGCCAGCATCACTGATCCTATTCTTTTTTTTTTTGGCCATGCCACGCAGCATGCAGGATCTTAGTTCTTCCATCAGGAATAGAACCTATGCCCCCTGCAGTGGAAGCGCAGAGTCCTAACCACTGGACCACCAGGGAAGTCCCGATCATATTCTTTTTTGATCAAAGAAGAAAACTTCACTCTCTGGCATCTTCAGTTCAGTGAACTGATGCAGTGTGGCCCATCTCAGTACCTAAAAATATAACTTGTAATACTGCTTGCAGTGTTAAAAACCAAGGAACTTGAGTGAGCTTGCTCGGCAAGCTTCTCATTGTCTTTCTAAGAAATGTGCTTTCATCAAATAGCAGAATTTTCGATTGGAAAGGGAAAATGTCAGTAGTTTAGTGACCAATCTTCCAAAAGCTAGTAAATGTATTTCAAACGAAAATAAGGTCAGGAGAAAAAGAACCTGACCTAAAGACTAACCCTCAAGTGCCGCCTAGGGTCCTCTTTCATTTCTAGTTATAACCTGGCCAAGCTGGACATCCTGGTGGAATGGAGATTTTTAGAAGGCTAACCTCTCCTCAGATCATACAGTCATTTCCAGCCTGATGTCTGTGAGCACCAACCATCTCTTGATTGAAAAAAGGAAGTGACACTGGTGCTGGGAGAGAGGCCAAATGTATCCAGTACTTGCCTCTCTTCTTTGGGGCAGCTCTGCACTTGACATTCAAAGTCTTTTAAAGGATAGAGTAGACCGTAGTCTCCTTCCATTGGGGAATATACAAATGTCACCTACAACTCAAAGGTCTCCCAAAGGACTTATATAAAGAGAAAGTACTGTATAACCCAGGAGATCACTTATCAAATAAACATTAATACTTCCTTAATGATCCCCTTTTCTTTTGCTTTGCCCTCTGGTAGATGCTTAGCTACTTCTTTGGCTACCTCGTAACTTGTATAGGAATGAGCGTGACTTAAGCAACTTCAAATAGTGTGTGGACTTTTTACTACTTAGCATTGGATTCAGTGTGTGTAGACTGTTAGAACCTAAGTACTCTCAGTTGACTTTATGTTACGTTAGTAGTTAAGATGCTTCTGAGCCTGATTGTCATACAGCCTTAGGGGTCGCTGTGATTAAATATGCTATCAATGAAGCATCATTACAAGAAGTCTATTTTGAGCCTTTGAGCCAGGCTGGTTTTTTACCAAATCTCTCTCTACAGTGAGTTGTTCTAATGAGACGACTTGGGATGAATTGAAGTGCTTATATAATACAGAACACATCCTTTCCTAACAGAGAAAAATCTCTCCCTCTCTGCCCATCTCCTTATCTCTTTCTCTCCCTCTTCTCTTCTTCCTTCCTTTCCTCCCAGTGAAAAAAAGAGAGTCTGTGGGAAATAAGCAGAATTTCTTAAGTGTCAACTTGGATTTCTGCATCATTTTCTTAATATTTATGTACTTAATATGTGACTTAATAGACATTTAATCAAAAACTCTTTTTAGTGGAAAAAAGAATCAGACACAATGCTTTGTTGTGCAATAAAACAGATCCTTAGTTTCAATATTTTGTTTGTAGAGAATTATTCTGGTACAATCAGAATAAATACATAAAATAGCTTCCATAGAGGACAGGATATAAGCAGTAATAGCTCCTTAGATACTCATAGCTTCTGACTCCAATGAAAACAAGGTCTTGTTGACATTATATAGTAAACACAAAACACAAAGCAATATTAAGCTTTAGTGGCTCACCTGGTATATGAACCATGACACATGAAAACCTCTAAGTGTGTTTTAACAATGGTTTTATTTATTTCAGTTAATTCCCTCAGTTAATGTTTACCAAATGCTCCTCTAGGATTGAGAGATTACGTGGAAACCAAGCTACTCTCCCTGCCCTCGGGCAGGTTGCCGTCAAATGTGGCTCTTTCTTTGGACTAAAGGGATCAAGATTTGTATTAGTTTCTCTCCCGGACAAAGAACACACCAGGCCCATCTGTGAACTATAATTTAGAAATCTCTCTAGAGTACCAGCAGTAGAGCCTACTCTTCTCCATCTAAAGAACCCCACATGTTATGGATCATTCTGAACACAACTCTAATACAAAAGATTTCAAATCAGTAATTTAATGGAATCATCCTTTGCAAACCCACTCAGAGAAAGTACATTGCAGAGTTGTAGGTGGCCCTGCCTATTCTTTTCCTCTTGATGGAAGACAGACCCCCTTTATTCCAAGAATGGGATATAACACCTAAACTCTTCTTCTAGTTCTGTAACATCATCAGCACCTCCCGAAGTCCACTCTTTCACAAGCATCACAATGTGTGAACAATATGTGGAAAGGTCAGCTGGAATTCTGCAGCCATACTACTGCAGAGCATTTGTGACAAGAGGACCAACTCTTGTGAAGGGATTCAGCTCTGGAAGCAACAAAAGAGCCTCTTTATCAAGTCATCTTACCTCTAATTAGTTTCCAAGGTACCAACACCAAAGTCAATTTTAAAAATGAAAACTGAACTGTGTAAAACCCACAGAGAGCCTTTCCTCATACAAATCAGTGCTAAAGGGTAAAGCAGCCCCCAACTGAGAAATATTAGAGTAACATTAACAGAGTGAAATGTAATGACATTTAGATTTTAAAAGTTGGAAATTTTTTTTTTTTTTTTGCGGTACGCGGGCCTCTCACTGTTGTGGCCTCTCCCGTTGCAGAGCACAGGCTCCCGACACACAGGCTCAGCGGCCATGGCTCACGGGCCCAGCCGCTCCACGGCATGTGGGATCCTCCCGGACCGGGTCACGAACCCATGTCCCCTACATCGGCAGGCGGACTCTTAACCACTGCACCACCAGGGAAGCCCAAAAGTTGGAAATTTGATTTCAGCTACTGCTTTGAAAATATCTATTTAGTATCAACTTAAAAACCAACTTAGTCTTTTAATAGGAAAAAAAAAAATTTTAAGGTGCAAATGGTTTACAAATTAGAAATTTACATAATTGTATTAATTTGAAAACAAGCACATTATGGTTCTTTGAAACTTTCATTTTTTTCTAGCCACGATAGCAATAATAAAAGGATGAAAACAGGTGTCTTCACTCACCATACGGCAAATGAATGGGACTCAAAGATTCCACATTCCAACTTGTCAAGGCTTAGAAATGTATGATTTGGCCAGAAACTATAAATACTACTGTTATCTCTCTCTCTCTCACACACACACACGCACACACACACACACACACACACACGTGCATTAAAAAACAGCCAAACAACTCATTTCTAGAAAAAAATGACCCAAAAAACATAGTTCTACCCGAAAATGCCCATTTTGAAGATTTTCAAGGTCAACGCAATTGTCATTTGTAAAAACAGACTATAGTGGGAGTTTCTTTGACATTAATTCAAAGGTTAATATGTTTCCTTAAGATTTTTCTCCTAGAATTGATCCCAGTATTACATGGTAATGACACAAGAATTCTTAAAAAATGTCTTCCATAGGTTCAAAATATTCTTCACTGTTTATTTCTCTTTGTTTCCATATCCTTGGATGTTAAGAACATAATACTTTGAGATGTTGGTAGTTTTTATTTTGTTAAGAGATTTTAAAACAAGTGCATGGTATTTTCCTACAGTTTTTACTAGAAAGATTACACAGAAACATTTTAAATAGGGAAAGAAAGCCGATTCTGTCTTTAGAAATAAAGTTGATAAAACAAAATAGACTAATGAGAGACTCTTTTAATTTTATTGGGAGAAAAATGAGAATGTTGACTTTACAAACTTTTAAACAGTTTTGCTTTCTTCCCTATCTTTCAAGTGCATTTATTTTCTTTTCCCTGATATTTGCGTGCATTTTTTTCAGTATTGTGTTTTGCTAAAGTACAAATACAACAACATCAAAAACAACTGCTGTAGCAACAACATCTACTTTTACTTTGTTTTCTTTCCTTTTTCCTTCCTTTCTTCCTTTCTTTTCTTCTTTCTTTCATGGGCTTTGTTTTTTTCACTCTCTGAGATTTGTCATTCTTCCAGTAATGTTTCCCTTTTAGTTTTGAAACCATTACCATTTTCACTAAATCATTAGCATTCTCATTCATCTGAAAGCTGGCAAGTGAGCACAGGGTTTTCGCAGTATCCCTTCTTTAGAAAATGTTCAGGCTTTTGGATGAAGGAAAAAAAAGAACTTCCTGCAAAAGATCAAAAGCATCATGTTGAATAATGTGATGACAATCTGTGCCTTGCTTTTCTCTCAGTGGAAGTTCAGCATTGACATTTAAGATGTAAAAAAGAAAAATCCCTGTAAGACTTTAATTGAGTAAGAATAAAAGGTCAAAGTTCACAGAGATGAAGTTGTTTTGGATGACTGAATACTTTGCGATGAAATAAATGGCCAAAAAATTATTAAAATGTTAACAGCGTTGAAGTATTGATATTTAAAATTATAATCATCAGATGCACAAGACTTATACTACTACCCAGACGTGGCCTCCACTGATTACATGATTCCTTAAACACTCTAAGTGAATTTCTACTACAGATATTTATTTTTTCTGATGTTTGGCCCTGTAACATAGGAAATGTCAGGGTTGTACCTTAAAAAAGAAGAAAGAAAAGAGAAATGTAAACTTTAAAAACTAACATTAAAAATCAAGTCCATTACAATAAAAATCACTTAAAATATAGAAAGGCAATTACTGGTAACTAAGAAAATTTCTGTAGGGGCCCACATTAAGCAGATTACAAAAAGTAGTACAAAGCAGAGTCTTTCTCAGTGGCCTCAGGAATTCAAGCTTTTGGCAAGATATTTTAAGCCCATTTGTCTATACAAAAAAACTTTATCCTGGACAAGGAATTGTATGTTTTATAATCATTTTAAGTGCCTGCTTCTGTACCAAGCGCCCTCCAAAACACTCAGCAAATTTATATTTATCTAGCCACTGAGTGACATAACTGTGTGTAATAGAATTATTCACAGAACTTAATAGCCCTTGTGATTTTCCCATGGGAATTCTTCAAAAGCATTCAGGGTCTAGTTTTTTTTCATCTGTTTACTAGGGCACTGCGTATTTGCTGGATATTGAAGTTTATCCCTGGGAATTCAATTATGCAAATAATTTGGAGCCATTCAGTCTTAAATCCATGTCTAAAATAATTCTTGCTACCACTTGCACCTGTTTTCCTTCAAAATATATCACATGTTGAATATAAATAAAGCCCATATAAGTATAAAAGTGTTAAAATGGCCAAGTTATAGTGGTGCATTTTATAACTTTCATTCACACTAAAATCACAGAATCCCCATGGTCTGCAATGAGTGGCAGTTATTTCCATTCTGGTTCTAGAGACTTGAGGTTCCGCAGGCTTTCACCCTGGGACCTGTGCTCCCACTACCTCCTTAGTGCTGGTGGTAAAATGTTGCTGCTCCTCTGGGTCCTAGTGTCTGCCTACCCATTGTAGACAGGGGCAATGTAGAGTTAGAGGCAACAACATATTTAGGTGACTAACATTTTGTCCCAGGGAGCAGGGTGATAAGACCTTGCTAAGCTATGAAACTCTGCCCAGCTACACTGGTGAGGATGAATCAACTGATCTGATCTATTGCTGGGTGTCTTTACTGCCAAGGAGACTAGTCACTTTTATGCAAAGTTAACCTAACTCAATCATTACTTGATTTATTTTTAATATCATTTGACTAATTTTAAATTAATCATTTATTAATTTTAAATTAATTAGTATTTTAATTTAACACCAGAAGGAAATGCAAAGACAGCCCCTTATAACTGTTGAAGACAAATCCCCCCAAAGGGGCAAAATACACAAAAGAAGGCGGAGTCGGGGGAAAAGAACTCCTGTGTCAAAGCTCTTCCAGCACTTCCAAGGCTCAGGGGAGAAATGGTCATGTTTTAGCAAAAATGTTGTGATCAGCAACAGAAATGTGTGGCTCCATCAGTCCTCACCATAGGAGAAAAAGAAGGTGTGTGTGGTAGGGAAATTTCCAAGCTGCGTGGGACAAAGCCTGACCTTCAGGATGTTGGGGAAGGGTACCAAGGAAAGGAAGATTCATGATCCAGCCCCACCAGAATAGTGATGGTGGAAGGTAGGATCTCCCTGCCAGAAAGTCACAACCACCACACAGGCACCCAGTTTAAAGGAAAAGCCCCCAAACCAGATTTAGTCAAAGCAGACCTGACTAGAAAAAAAGTAACCAGGAGCAGCGTCGGGCCCCTTTGAGACTACCTTCTACTTCCTCCCTAACCGCCCCCCAAGCCAGGAAACTGCCCCAAAGGACGTTTGATAGGAATCTTTGAAAATCCTCTTCCCAACAGCTCCCAAAGCATTTCAGGATGTTAAGATCTCATCCTAGAAATTTAAATGTGACTAATCGCAAAGTGACAAAAGGTAGTAGAGAAGGTTACTGAACAGAATAAGATTATAGCCAAAGGAAATTGGGGCAGCTCAGAGATGCATGCAGGGTACTCACGGGGGGAAGGATATTTGGAGAAGGGTGTAGGCAAAAAGAGGTCAAAACATTTCCCCAGACCTTCCTCAGAGTTGAAATCGTTCAGAAGACAATGAGTCAGAAACACATAGGCTGCATGAGAACACATGGGAGCTGAGGCCTGAGGGCGTTCTGCCACTTCTGATGAGGACAGGACGGACCCCCATCCCCTTCCACAGCACTGCCACCATTTGGCTTGAATTCTAGAGAGACCGCTAAGTCAAGAGGCACTGCTGATACCCAAGTGGCAGAAGAGAAGGCCTCAAAGGCAGTGGCCTGAATCAAAGAAGCTTTGTTTATAATTTACAGATGGATGATTTTCTGTTGGAACGATCTACACAGCATATTATTTCCAGGGGCATTTCCTGTACATTAAAACAGGGATCTGCTCTGTGTAGATGAATCCTCTAATTCATCTCCTTGGAGATGAGCCCTACTTCTATGGAGATGAGGACCCCAGGCTCATGACTTGCTGTTTTTTTGTTTTGGGGTTTTTTTTTTGCGGTACACGGGCCTCTCACTGTTGTGGCCTCTCCCGTTGCGGAGCACAGGCTCCGGACGCGCAGGCTCAGCGGCCATGGCTCACGGGCCCAGCGGCTCCGCGGCATGTGGGATCTTCCCGGACCGGGGCACAAACCTGTGTCCCCTGCATCAGCAGGCGGACTCTCAACCACTGCGCCACCAGGGAGGCCCATGACTTGGTGTTTTTAAACCTAAGTTTTGTTATAATTCAGGTACGACACGGCCAACAGGTCAAGAGACAACTGCCATTGAAAAGATAGCTTAACTATACTCACAGATCCCAAGAGGAGCTGGCACACTGCATGCACCACCAGGACACTAGGGGAGCAACAGTGTCCATCAGGACGCAAGAGACTTCCCTGCTGGTGCAGTGGTTGGGAATCTGCCTGCCAGTGCAGGGGGCACAGGTTCGATCCCTGGTCCGGGAGGATCCCACATGCCGCGGAGCAGCTGGGCCCGTGTGCCACAACTGCTGAGCCTGCGCTCTAGAGTCCGCGCCACAGCTGCTGAGGCCTGTGCGCCTAGAGCCCATGCTCCGCAATGGCGGAGGCCACAGCGGTGAGAAGACTGCGCACCGCAGCGAGAGATGGCCCACACTCGCGCAGCAAGGAAGACCCAACACAGCCAAAAATAAATTAATTAATTAAAAAAGAAATCAGGAGGCAAAAGGAGCAAAGGGAAAGTGCAGGCAAGAGCCTTTATCGTGGTTTCCATGGGAAGGAATGGGTGAGGCAGGTAAACGGTTTAGGATTTGCTGGTTTGAATCATTTCACTGGGCCCTAGGACACTGAGCTGTCCCTAATTATCTGGTACCTGGCGCTGGGGTGATTAGGGCAGATGGTATGGCCCAGGGTGTGAGGGCCGGATAAAGAAGGCGGTGGGGTTAGGAGCTCTGAATTGTTTGGTTTGCATAGGAAAGGCACAAATGTCTAGGAATTGATTAGCCCTCTGACTCTGTCGTAAGGGCAGAGTTAAGTAGACTCTAGAAGAAGGACCAGGATCTTTTCATCTCAACTCCCAAGATATTCAATTATACTCCAAACCAGAGCAATAAGCACAAAGACCTTCAAAACCAAAGTCAAACTGATAAAAATTTGAGACTATTTCTTTCCTCCTCGCAAATAGCACTCAAATCCCTCAGCAAAAGGTAAAAGAAGGAAAAGCAACGTTTGTGAGAAGCGATGAGGAGTCTTCTGTCCTAGTTGTGTCCAGTCCCCCAGGCCCTCAGTCCAGCCACGGCAAGTTCCTAGGAGTTGTGAGCAGAGAAACAAGACGCGGCAGGGAGCAGGTGGCTGGATGGGCCTTTTTTAATGTTTCAGAGGAAATCTGAAACGAGTGAATTTTTGGCCAGTGAACAGGGGAGGCCCTTTTGCCAAACTTACTAATTAATAAATCAGTTGTTTTTATAAGGCAATGAATACAATGTCCAAATAGCCAAGAAACAGTCATAGGGGATTTTCAACTCAGTTTGAATTTCTACCCAAAGTAACATTAATTACTAATCATATTTCCTGGAATTGCTGTTTTCCCCACAATCTGCTAGTGAATTGAATTTCTTCTTTAACTTAAAGGTCAAAAAAAAAAAAATTGGAGATACTCCCCATGCCCCATCCTGCCCCTGCCACTACATGGAAGAACAGACAACTATTAACACAGGGTCAAGGTCCTCAAATGTACTGTGGCCTGTGCTTCTCTCTCTAAAGGTGTCTTGCCTCCCTCTTTTATACCTAAGATAATTGACAGGGATGTCATCCAATTCACATTTTTCCTTTGTGATTTAGAGCACTGAGGAGGGATTTCTCCCTTTTCTAACAGATACTACAAAGTTACAAGCAAGCAAAAATTATGTTGACAGAGGAATTTCTATCTTGGCTGATTAAAAGAAAAAAACGATGAAACAACTTCTGGAAATATTTAATAGTTGTGTTCTCTCCCCTGGACTTAGTCTTGAGCGCCCTGCCTTTCTGCAGTGGATTAACAAGCCCATAAGTTCAGAGATGAAGGCTGAGGTAGAGTTCCACCCCTGCAGGAAGGAGGGCGAGTTTATGATTCTCTGTAACACCAGTTAATGGAGCATCTGGAGTCTTATCTCGTGTTTTCCCAGATTCCAGATTTCCCAACATCAGTCAAGCAGTCCTGACTTTTATTGAAGAGACAATCTGTCTAGAGATATTACTGTTTCCTTAAGCAACTCAATAAAAAGACAAAACAAAGAAAAGGCCACAGGGTTAGTTCAACTGTTTTGTAAGCTGACTTCAGAAAGAAAATTTTATTTCTATTTCTTAGGTATATCACACATATTACAAAGAGGGGATAAATGGCATTATATGATATTTGATCAGAAAATGGATTCCATTTTGACAGAATCCTGGAGAAGACCAAGACATTCTGGCCTATAGAAATTTACCATAATTTTATTGACTGCATAAAATCCAGGGATATACACTGAGATCAGTGTGGACTCTGGATTAGGCTGGATTCAAGGAAATAAATTTTCACAAAAATTCTCCTGATGAAATACTACATTATCTTCAAATCTCCACTCAGTTACATTTCTTCCTATTGCTACAAACTGCACTTCTCTTTAAAAAGAAAAAGCTGTGAGGGGTTCCTTCCATTGTCTGCCTTCCTAGGACCTCATTGTCTTTCTGATATTTCATGTTATTTATCAGCACCATTTGGATTCCACATGTTGACAACCTACCATATGGATTCTATACCGAATTAGAAGATTCATGTTATCTAAATTTTACATATCAGGGAGGGATATGTTATTGTTAAATGAGTAAGACTGAGTCCACTAAGAGGCCTCAAGGAGCTTGGGGTCCAATTGAGGAAGCAAGACTTAGCATATGAAAAGCTCTAGAAGATCTCCAGTGATGAGTATCAGTTAAATACATCTGTGTGAGATGTCAGTAAATAACCAGAACATGTATGTGCCATGGAAGACAGGGCATGGGTCTGCAGGTGTACCGAGCAAGACTTCAAGGGAGAATTGAGACTAATGGATGGGTTGGGTTTGGACTAAGAGAACCCAGAGGCAGGCTTAATGTATAAGCGGTCTGATCAGTTTTGAGCAACTTATCGATTAGATGTTTAATTAGAGACAAGGGATGAGACAGATAGGAAGTTTGTGGCTGGACCATGAAGAACTTTGAGGTCACAGGTTAAGATGAAAGAGTAAGGTCAATATAAAAAATTGGTTTTTGCACTTAATAGTGACCAGGCGTATGGTAGATTCTCAAGTTTTTGTTGAATAACCATATACTCAATGAAAGAAGTTTCTTCCTTATAAGAGACTTTCAGGAGAAGATCTGAGAAAGACTGAATTAGAAAAAATACCATTTGCAACTCAATGAGAATAATGTAACTGGGCAAAATAGATGCTAAGAATGTTATGAGAAATATTGATCAGGGGCTTCCCTGGTGGCACAGTGGTTAAGAATCCGCCTGCCAATGCAGGGGACATGGGTTCGATTCCTGGTCCGGGAAGATGTCACATGCTGCAGAGCAACTAAGCCCGTGCACCACAACTACTGAGCCTGTGCTCTAGAGCCTGTGAGCCACGAGCCACGACTACTGAGCCCGTGTGCCACAATTACTTAAGCCCGCGTGCCTAGAGCCCACACTCCGCAACAAGAGAAGCCACTGCAATGAGAAGCCCATGCACCACAACGAAAGGTAGCCCCCGCCCGCCGCAACTAGAGAAAAGCCCACGTGCAGCAACGGAGACCCCACGCAGCCAAAAATAAAATTAAATTAAAGAAAAAAAAAACAAGAAGTATTGATGGGGAACTGAACAGCTGGTGACTCAGTCAGCATCACCAAGTGAGACAGCCAGATGCTGAGTGTGTCCTGATGGGATCCAGGAGGACGTGCTGGGCTTACACATGCACTTGCCAAAAACTGGTCCTGAATGGAATCACGCTTCCAGATCTAATTAACCAGTTGACTGGAAACGATGCTAAACAACATCAAGAAAATTCAGAACGAGGAAATTCTAGAGGACGAACCACCCAGTTTCTCCAGCGAACAAAGGGCACAGAAAGAAACAGGGGATGTGAACATGTAGATTAAGTGAAATTAAGAGGCCAATGAAACACAGAAAGAAACAGGGGGTGTGAACATGTAGATTAAGTGAAATTAAGAGGCCAATGGAACAAAAGCCCTCTTTGTGAGAACTTAGGACTCTTAACTCAAGCAATCTATAGGTAAAAAGATATTTTTAAGAAGATTGGAGACCTTTTAACATGAACTGAGTATTAGATGATATTATATAACACATAGTTCTTGCTGATGACACTTACATACTGGTTTACATGATACAGTGTCTGAAACTCTCCAGAGATGAAGAAGTGACCACCAAAATTATTGGCTGCAGAACCACGCTGCGCTGCTAGATCATCACCAGCAAAATGCGTGTCACGTGCCCCTGCCTCTCTCCCATTTAATTCTATTCCAAACTCAGGCCACACACCTGTGCATTTCATTGGATAAATCTAATAAACATCTGTAATGGTAGCTTTATTTCACCCTTTAGGACATTAAAGGCCAGGCTTTGCTGGCTAGACCACAGAGTTTTGTGTAAGAGACATCCAGACGGGAAGAGAAAGGGGTGGGAACTTAACCTGTTCTAGTATCAGAGGACAGTGGGAAAAGGGGGTTAAGAGAGAGAGAGACAGAGAGATGGTGGAGGGGAAGGAGGGAAGGAGGGAGTGACTGGGAGGCTGATTAGGTAAGTGAGGATCACAGCAAAGGCAAGCGAGATCTTGCCCCTCCCCCTACCATTTCCCATTTAAGACTCTGGAAAGAGATCACCTCTCCAGGGGTCCCTGTTCCAAGGTTGCGCACAGCCAAATACACTAGCGAACAGTGCCTGCGATGTCCACAGCCGCTAGAAATTGTATTGGCACAGCAACTAAGGGGCAACGCCTGGGGCCACAAAGGGGGACTTCGGACTCTGCCGCAGCCCTATGGTCAGTGTCACGCTTTGCCTGTCGCTAAAACAGGAAAACCACCTGAAGGGGTTTCTCTGCACTGGCTTAAATGGGGTGGTGCTGGGACTGCATCTCAAGAAGTTTGGACACTTCCTTCTCTCCAAAGAAGTTGTCAGTTATCTCTCCCTCCTAACTCTGCCTTCCCTTCCAGCTTCCCTCGCCCAGAAGAAAAACACTTTAGCCTTATTCTGGGGGCGAGTGTGACTGTACTTTGAATATCATCCTTGACGCTCACACTCCAGGAGAGCTCTGACCTTTCCAGATTCTTCTACAGTCTTTTGCCCCCAGATATACTTACTTTCAAAGGAGCCTTCTTTAATCAGCCTTTAGTAACTAATATAGTAAATGACCTATGGGAATGCTAAAGAATTCATGAAGCTGAATGCTGGAAGGCGGAGAGCAATTTGAATCTTCTGGAGAGTTTTCAAACCACACCAGCCGCGGCCCCGGAGATTCTGCTAGAGCTCTCACACCCCCATTCCCACCCCATGGGATGTGGGCAGGCTGGTTGTTTTGAAAAAGAGTTTCCAGTGAGTGAGAGAATGATGACCTTCAGGGGGAACCACTAGTTTAGAGTCTGCCGTATGCTGACAGGAAAGCTGTGCATTTTCAGTGCCGTCACAGAAACCCAAAGAAGGGATAACTGAAGATTGCTGGAACTGGCTAGGAAGAGATTTGGGCAGCAAAATGTCCTTGTATGAGTAGGGTCTCCCTGCTCAGGGGGTCCTCAATGCCACAGCTGCCCTGGCCTGTGGTGAGTCTCTGCACCACTGTCCATGAGACGTAGGGTCACTGGTGAAGTGTCTATCTGGTGTGACTTCCTGATACTGGCTGGCGTGGATGAACTATGCTAGATTTTTGTCTGTTAAAATGCAAATATTTGCCCTATAAGAAAAAAATCTGAACGTCAGTGAGTTTAAAAATGAGTACTAGACGGGCTTCCCTGGTGGTGCAGTGGTTGAGAGTCCGCCTGCCGATGCAAGGGACACGGGTTCGTGCCCCGGTCCGGGAAGATCCCACATGCCATGGAGCGGCTGGGCCCGTGAGCCATGGCCGCTGAGCCTGCGCGTCCGGAGCCTGTGCTCCACAACGGGACAGGCCACAGCAGTGAGAGGCCTACGTACCGCAAAAAAAATAAATAAATAAATAAAGAGTACTAGAGTCAGTAGAATCTACTGAAAAATTCATAAGCTGTGAATTGAACACAAATCCTATCAAGTCTGATAGGGTTTCATGGGAAAAATAGGTTACAAAACCAAAGGTGGAGTGGGATCCCCATTTTGCATTTATATGAAGATAGTACCTGTATGTTGAGGGAAGCACGTGGAGGGGATGTGAGTGGAGACGGGGGTAGATGGAGGGGGAGGGATGTGAGGGGAGGGGTGATGCGACGAGTGTGTGAGGGGTGTGGAAGGGAGTGTGAGTGTGTCGGGATTCGTGCGCACACGTGTGTGCATGCTCTCACAGGCCTAAACACAGTGAAAACTATAGTGGGCACCCAAACTTCTAAAACCTTGAAGGTTGGTACTGAAGGCAAAAAAGCGGTGCAAGGGTTCTGTCACTCCTCCACCCACAGCTCCCCTGGTAAAACTCAACGATGTTTAAAAGCAAGAACTTTGGAGTCAGACCTGGTTTTCAATCCTAACCCGACGCTCACTAGCTGAGGGACCCTGGACAAGTTATTCAGCCTCTTGACATCATTCTCTCATCTGTAAAACAAGGATATTTCTTAGCATCCCTATGGGACTGAGCACAATGTCACACATGGCAGACATTCAATAACTTGTAACTTTAAAAATTCTAGCCCACTGCTCAAAATGGATCCCGAAAGAAAACTGCACCATGGCAACAAAATAATCTCCAAGAGAGCAATTTTGAAAATATATGCACATTCTATGACTTCTTTATTTTTAAGAGGTTTTTTGGTTTTTGGTTTTTAGAGAGGAAGAATAGAGTTTGCAAACTCTTCTTGATGACTTGTGGCTCTTGGGACTAATGATAGAGTGAAAACATGAAGTCCACAGGCTAATGTTCCCCAGGGATTTCTACCAACCAAAGCTTTTACAAGCATTCTCACTTGTAAGCAAATAAACTGACTGGAGCTTGCAGCCGCCTTACGCCTTGTCTCACCCTCTGACAAAGGTGCTGGGAGGCTGAGATTGGCCACCAGTCCCAGCAGGATGACACACAACCAGAGTTCAATGCAATCTGCCTAGAGGAGGTGGTGATAAATTTGCAGCCGGAAGGCTCATGCCTCTTTAGTCTTTTGTTTTTTCTTCAGGTGGAATAATCTTTATTTTTACTAAATGATTAGTCTTCTAAATAATTAGAAAGCTTCTATAAAATTAGTATTTTTAGGTGATTTCTGTATTATATATTACTTCTATTTTTCTCTTTTTTTTTTACTAGAGTATAATTGCTTTACAACGTTGTGTTATTTTCTGCTGTACAACGAAGTGCATCACCTATGCGTATACATATATCCCCTCCCTCCTGGACCTCTCTCCTACCCATCCCACCCATCTAGGTCATCACAGAGCACCGAGCTGAGCCCCCCATGCTATACCGCAGGTTCCCACTAGCTATCTATTTTACACATGAGAGTGAGTTTAACATCAAAATCAATCACAATTTTAAGCATTGTGGGGTTCTGCTGTAACGATTGGAAATTTAGCCAATAATAAATTTAGACAACTTTGGAATTAGGAAGCAAATAGCTAAGTATTGGAAATTTAGCCAATCATCACTTTGGAATTATACAGCAAATAGCTCATAGAAATATGTGTTACTTTGCAGATTATCTAGAGAGCTTCTTAAATGCATTAAAAAGTAATTCTGGGGTTTCCTTGGTGGCGCAGTGGTTAAGAATCCACCTGCCGATGCAGGGGACACGGGTTCAAGCCCTGGTCCGGGAAGATCCCACATGCCGTGGAGCAACGAAGCCCATGCGCCACAACTACTGAGCCTGCGCTCTAGAGCCCGTGAGCCACAACTACTGAGCCCCCGTGCCACAACTACAGAAGCCCACATGCCTAGAGCTCGTGCTCCGCAACAAAGAGTAGCCCCCGCTCGCCACAACTAGAGAAAGCCCGCGCGCAGCAACAAAGACCTGATGCAGCCAAAAATAAATAAATAAAATTAATAAAATTAAAAAAAAATTTTTTTAAGTAATTCTGAAATCTTAGTCACAATCACCCAAAGATTTCCCTCAGCTACTACAAGAAAGTTCTTGCTCTAAGTCAGGGACACCTACTCATTGATTATCATAAGAATAATGCAAAGTATTTTTATGTTCTTAACAATAAAAGTAGTATACGGCCTTTCTTTTTTCTTTTTCTTTTTTTATAGCCTCTATAGCATCTCCCTGCTAATGCTGCTCCAGCTGTAGAGTTACTCTGCTTAAATAGTGTTGAAATTCTCAACACTTCTAACTGCTGGTCTCCATAGGAACAGATATGCCTCCCTAAGCAATGGCTGGCTGCAGCAGGAGGGTCTCAGGTTCTGTTAGGGACCTTCTTGTGGTTATTGTAGCTGATGTCACCAATGCCCTCTAGTACATTCATGGGCAGAGGAAACACAATGGTGGAATTCTTCTCTGTGGCAACGGTGGTTAAGGTCTGCAGGTAATGCAGCTGGAGGGCTATGGGGGACTCAGCCAGCACCATGGAGGCTGACTTCAGGGCTTTAGAAGCATTCATTTCTCCTTCTGCTATAAGGACCTAAATCGACAGAAATAACAGCCTTTAGACATACAAGTTTACAGCTGTCACTAGTGCTTTCTTTTCCTGGGTCTGCCCTGATACTTCTCTCCCAGCCCCTACTTAGCCACCCATGTTTCATCTGCTTACTTCTTTGGCAAGGATTAGAGTTTCACATCCTAATGTGATGAGAGAAATTTGAGAAGGCTGCAGGAAGCAGGGAGCGAGTTTACAAATTATGAGCCCCTAGATGTCATTCTCAAACAAAATAAAAGCGCTGCCTTTAACCCAAACAAATACAGGTCCATCTACCCTAGTGATGCCCTTGAATCACCTTGGAGGCTCACCATTGGCTGCTTTTGTTTTCAGAGAAGTTTGAAATTCAAGGCCTCTGACTGGCTTTTCTTCTGTCTTTTTTACTTATCATAGATGGTTTTTTTTAACTTCATTCTGTTGCCAATTTTGTCTCATTCTTACAATGGAAGGATTGTTTCGAGTTCTCCCTGCTCTTGATTGCCAGCAGCAGCAAGTGCCAGTCTGCCAACCCTCACTGGAACTCTCCTAAGCGCCCTGTTCCTCCTCTGGTTCTCAGACTGCCCAAGAATGACTGGAACTCAGCTGCCCCTCCGTGGGCACTCACTGCCCTCGTGCAAAAGCGACTCCCAAGTCAACTGCTTAGAAGCTGCTGGAGCTTAGCAGAGAAACCAGAGATAAAGTAGAGGGAAACCTCCCTCGAGTCCCAAGTAAGATTCCAAAGGGGGTACTTGGAGGCTTCTAATCTTAATTGGCTTCTGATCCTTCAGGAAACCCATCCACACAGATACGAGGGCCATGGATCCAACAGATTCAAGAACGCTCCAGACCAAGCTGCACTCACATTTTGCAATTCTAACCTGGATTGTAGTCATCCCCCTCCTTTTTTTTTTTTTTTAGCTCTCACTGTTGTGGCCTCTCCCGTTGCGGAGCACAGGCCCCGGACACGCAGGTTCAGCGGCCATGGCTCACGGGCCCAGCCGCTCTGCGGCACGTGGGATCTTCCCGGAACGGGGCACAAACCCGTGTCCCCTGCATCGGCAGGCGGACTCTCAACCACTGCGCCACCAAGGAAGCCCCATCCCCCTCCTTTTAATTCATTTCACTTAACACACTAGAAGGAAGATGCTCCAAAGACAGGCACCAAGTGGCTACCTCAGAATCATCAGCTTTATAAAAATGCAGGTTCCTGGGCCCACCAGAGACTCTACTTCACTGAGTCTGAGGTGAGGCCTGGGAATGGGTGTTTGCTTTGCTCATTTCTCTCTAGGAGGCTCTGCTGTGTGGCCAGAGCGGGGACCCACCTGGCTAAGTCACTGTATGCTGCAGAGCGCCCTTGACCCAAGACCTAATACCAAGCTTCCTCAAGGTGCATTAAGCTGCCTATGAGCTTTTAACTCAAGGGGAAATTCTCAGTAAAAACTGTGAAAAAGAAACCCTCTTCTTATTGAAATCATTGAGGGGACCTGAGCGTCCTTTCAAGCTCCATCCTTGTTGGCTCCAAGGCTGGGAAGCTCGCCCTCCAGGGCAGATGGAGTCACCCTTACCCTGGCCCTGGGCTCCCGGGTGGCCTCGGCCTCAGCAGGCATGGACCTCTGCAACTGCCTGGGAATCCGGACGTCTTTGATTTCCACTTGGGCCACCTGGATCCCCCGCAGCTTGGTGGCATCATCAAGTAAAGTCTATCTCCAAGTCAAAAGAAAGGTCGTTGATCAGAAGACAGGTGTGCAATCGAAGTTTCTGGTATATGTTATATATGCAAGAAAACTCCTCTTCTTTTTCTCCTTCTGTATTTACAGCATTTGGAATGAGACAGTTTGGAAAGGGGATAGGAGTTCTTATCGCCCACTTCCTGACATTGAAGTGAATCCTGGGAAGGATTCAGAAGCAAAACTTGATAGGTCTTTTAATAGGTGGTCTCTCAGCAGGTCCACCCCAAACCATTCCTAATGAAGTATATACGATCCAGCGAGATTTGAGCAAATACCCCACATTTTCTTGTCACTGACACCAAACTGGCAGCAATGGTTTTTGTCCTGATTCTGCTATTTGCAGCTGTGAATCATTGGGCCCATTACTTAACCTTTCTGCTTCTCAGTTTTCATACTATAAAAGGTTTTCTTTCAGGATTGTCATGAGTTTTGGAGATAACACATGTTAAACTATCTATCGGTGCCCAGCAATAACTCAGTACATATTATCACTGGGTACTTTTTGAGATATTCTTTGTCTTGCTGTTTAACCTCTGACCTGTGGCTCAGTTTTAAACAGGTAGTAAGGCATCTATTTTTTAGAGCAGAAGAAGCCTAAAATCAAAGACATCCTCATCTTTTGTTAAAGCTTAAGACCACTGAAGATATCTTGCTGGTTATCCTGGAGGGGAAGGGATGAGAAAGAATGCCTTGAGAAATAGTGAGACCAGATAGGTAGTTCCCTCAAAGGGGAAAGGGCAGAGATCTATGTGGTACCAAATAGCAAGTGAGCCCTAGCTTTTCCGTGATCCCTGCAGAGAGCTGGGAGATGGGGAGACCTCACAAGAAGCCAGTGACCTGACTGTGATGGGGAAACATCTGAGTCGTTGAACTTGTGTGGCTCTTAAAATGACGTGGAGAGTTATCATGCAGAACTGATATTATCTTATAAAACCTTGGGGACTTTGCACTACCTTAGGGGCTGGGGGAGATGCCAAGAAGGGCCAATGTTGAATTTCCCTCTTAACTTACAGAAGGCAGGCCCAGAATCAAAATGTATTTGATTCAAAAAAACACAGAAATGTGATAGTCTATAATCTAGGGTGTATGAGAGGTGAGATGCATACCTGTTACATCCTCATCAATATTATAATTATGATTACTATTCATATCATTATTGATATTAGTACATGAAGTCGGATTTCCCAGGGATAGCAGTTCTGTGCTGTCTCAACCAAACCTCCTTCTAACGTTCACATTCCACTGAAATGCAAGAATAGACGGGCTGCCTGAGAAATGGCAGCGCTTCCTTTGGAGTAATCTAAACTAAAAATAACTCTGATCTCTAAGCTCTTCAAAAAAGGCTAAAGTGTACAATGGTAATTCATAATTTTGAATTCCACACACACTCCAACAGCTCCCCACTCCCACTCAGATTTTTAAATCTGGACCTCATGATTATAAAAAAAAAAAAAGTGAAATCCCAAACTGAAGCCCATCTGTTTAGAGCAGTTGTGTATATGTGTGTATGTGTGTGTGTGCGTACACATGGAGAGGGTTGCTCTGAAGTGCTGATATTTGATCATCACTTAATTAAAACGAGTGAATTAAAGATGTAGGCTATTGGTCCTTGATGTCTTTACCTGGATGCTATGGGCAATCTCTTCTCGGCCAGCTAAGATTTGGGACAAGGTCTGTGTCCCTAAGACATTTCTCAGAGTGGTCTGAGCCAGCAGAAATGTGGCTTGGTGGACATCGTTGACATTAGCCACTGCCGACACGGCACTATAGATTCTGTAATAGACCACTCCATCCACTTGAGTGGTCACAGAGTCTCTGGTGAGGATCTGGAGAGCAAGAACACAGAATATCACATGCTTATGACTTTCGCAATGATTGATCAACAAAGGGTCAGCCGGTCCCCGGGCCCTCTCCACAGGAGGAGAGCTTTAATGACAACTCGTGCCAGCATCACCAAACATCTGTCCTGGCTTGAATATACTATCATCCTTGTTGATAGCAAAATTCCTACACAGGTGTGATCTGTACCTGTCCCTGTAACTTCATCTTAGAGAAGTCAGAAGTGAAATAGGTATTTCCATTTTTAAATGTAATAGTAGAACTATGCTGGAATTCTACCATCTAAACAGTGGTAGAACACCTGTTTCCCTGATACCTGAAATCTTTTTGGTTCTCAGTTTCATCAGGCTTGAGGAATAGCAGTGCTTCTTAGAAAACATAGATGGCACCAGAGACCGTGTTCTGTATTCAAATAAAGAAAAATCAATTTATAGAGGCTCTGCATTAATTGTTCTGAATTAACATGACAAGGTACTTTGGAGCAAATGAGCTTTCTGTGGGTACCACGAAAGCAGGACCTAGAACTCCCTTCTCCCGTCTAGAACTGTTTACTATGGAGCCAGAAAAGGCCCATGATAGTCCCTAAACATCCTAAGCTCTCTTATGATTAGGGCTGAATTCCAAAGTAAGGACTCTGCAGTTCCCACCAATGGCATGAAGTCATCATTGTTGAGTCTCGGTTGAGTTTTCTGGACCAGAGTGAGGAAGATTAACATTTCCTCGTAAGTGTTGATTTTCTCACTTCTCATCCCCTTTGCCCTCCCACACATTTTCTTTTCCTGGATCATTTTGTTTATCACAAATTGGCATGATTATTAGCAATTCTGTTTCTCTTCCTTATCACCCACTTACTGGGTCTGGTCATTTAGTTGCTGTACTTTAAGAATTGAAAAGAACTATTTGAAATCCAGTTACAGGTGAGCCCTGTACAGTGTCTGCTCCTTTCCCATGCACACCCCACTTTGTTGCATCCAAAACACTCAAAAAATTTAGTGCAGTACACATGGCTATATTTAAAATGGATAACCAACAAGGACCTACTGTATAGCACAGGGAACTCTGCTCAGTATTCTGTAACAACCTAAATGGGAAAAGAATTCGAAAAAGAATAGATATATGTATACGTATAACTGAATCACTTTGCTGTACACCTGAAAGTAACACAACACTGTTAATCAACTATGCTCCAATATAAAATAAAAAGTTAAAAACCTTTAATGCAGAGGTGAGTGATATCGATATTACTAAAACATTTCCGGGGACGGTGATGGAAAGGATAAAGTCCTAACCAGCCACCAAATCAGTTTCAGCCCCCCCCCAACCTCGTACAATGATTTATCAGATTCTTCCAGGGATCGGCTTGTCATTCTCCATCCCAGATTTCTCTGCCGTCTGTATCCCTTCTCTCTCTTCTCTCAGACTTTCTCCCACCCAGTCATTGCAGGTCTTCTAGCAATTCAGCCCTTGCCCTTGGCTTCATTCTTATTTGGCGAAACAAAGACCCATAGTCTCAGGAGCCACCTAGGACTCCCCAGGTAGATCTCTAAGAATTCAGTTCATCCTCCCCTTTATAGTTGGAAAACATATGATACAGTCTCAATTGTCCCTGTAACAGGGAAGATATTGGTTTTATTTCTAGAAACATAGCTTTAATCAGCCTTACATCCTGTGGAGAGATGTTGCACGTCACGGTCCGGAGATCAACTTTGACAAACACGTCTATGCAAGGCAGGACCAGGATCAAACCTATGCAAAAGAAAATATGGTTTAGAGTTTCACCTGACTGAAAATAACTGCAACAAATTGTCTGCTAGCTAGACAGTACATTATTTGCATAGGACTATAAATACTTCTCAGATGATCTTCCATACGTACACCTATAACTTTGGGGAAATTATTTCCTGCTATGAGTCAATGACTAAAGAAAAGTGATTCCCTAGAAATTAAAATCTTTTGGTAAAAACCTGAAGATCCTTGACAATTAATTTTTAGATTTTCTTTTGTAAAACATTCAACTTACTTCTATCCAAGTGTTGAGTGTGACATTTATTTAAAAGGATATTTTATGTTAAAGGTATCTGTATAAAAGATTAATCAATAGACTTTAGACCTTGAATATCAGTGACTGTCAACATTCTCATTTATCTTCGTTAATACTGAAGGAATGATAGAATTGAAATCTTCCCAGGATTTCAGTGTCCCCAAAACCAGTGTATTACAAAATTTGTAGTTTCTCTGTAGCTGTGTTCTAGTTTATATACAATGACATTCCTCAGTTGTAAATACTTTTACTTATCTCTTGTGAAGATTTGGATTGAGGTAGGGATAGGGCTAAGGAAACTCATTTGAGGATTCTACGACTCTTTAACACTGCCCTGGGGAAGGTTCTCTACAGCAAGAGTTATAAAGATTAGAACCACAAGTCATGTCAGCAAGATGGGGACACCAATCCATTTTCATTTACCAGAAAGATCCTGTGCTATTGTTTTTGTTTTCAAAGAAGAAACAAGTTTCTACACTGAGTATCATGAAAAGGACTGGTAGCATCAACAGAAAACACTGCTAAGGTGCTTTCTTTCTTTTGGTGTCTAAACCTTTCTGGGGTAAGGATTACTTCCTAATTTACTTTTTTTTTTTTTTTGGTGCTAAGTCACCAGTTAAGATCATGGCCCTTAGAACTAGAGAGAGTTAAGTTCCAGCCCGACCACTTACCAGCTTGTGACCTGGGAACATTTATCTAATTTTTCTGAGCTTTAGTCACCTAATATCTATAAGATGGCGGTGAAGATTAAGCATGTGTCAACATGATAATGAAATAAAATACTAAACATAGTGCCAGGCATGTATTCAGTGCTCAAAAGTAGCAGATCCTGTTATGAATACTTTTATTATTAAAGAATAATTTACTATTTACAGAAGTGGAGATGTTTTCCATTAGCAATTTGGCCTGTTTCCCTCCAGTTCTTATGACATTCTGAGGTAACTCCTTAGCCCCAGAGACATGTATGGCGAGATTAGTTATTCTGGGAGATTTAGTGGTGAACTCTTCCGGGAAAATTCATTTAAAGGAGACTTTTCTCTAGAGTCCTGCAAGTTATAGCTATTTGACCTCTCTCAAATCCAATTTTATTCTAATTTATAATCTTGGCATCACCAGGTGAAACAGGACCAGGAAGGGGTTAACTTTGTTATGGTATTTCTCACTTGGATAATTCTAACACCTCTATTTGGACAAACTCATAAAAATATCCATAATAAGCAATTTTTGCCCTCTTTCTCTTAGGTTCCTTATTAGACAAGTAGGATTGTATCAATACTACTTGAAATGGCCAAGTCTCCGTAACAAGCTTCCCCTTTGGAAGTTTCTCATATGTTTAAAAATGTACCAGATACCTGAGTGCCTACCGTAGTACATGGCCAAGTGCAAAGCGCACAGAGTGAATAAGGAAGTTCCTTCCCCCCAGAGATCCTACAGTGCAGCTGAAGGGAGAATGATTTACTTAAATAAATCACATTAGGGGGAAGAAAGCAAATGCTATTAGAGAAGTATAGCAAATAACCATTCTCTTCCATGTGCCTTCCAAGATGCTGTTTGGAGAGCCTCCCCTGTCAAGCATATTAGAATCTATCGTATGAAATTGCCTTTTTGGTGGATCGAAACCAAACATTAGCAATTTCATAGGGTCCAACAAAATATACACAAGAGAAGTCATGAGTATTAAATCAGTGTCTTACTCCTGAGGACTTTTAGTAACGATACTCCTGGATCCCACAAAAGAAAATCCCATCCTTTTATGATATGAAGAGTTTGGGACATTTTTTTATTCTGAGGCTGTAGAGAAAGGATGGAAGTAAAGACCACATTGCACGAAAGGAATTGTCACATGGCTTCCAGCTCTATGTTGCTCTTCATCTACTTGTCAAGAGAGGACATTACCTTTGCCTTTTCCATTGGCTCCTTCAAAGAGTGAGAATCAAACACCAGCTCCCGGAATACTCTCCCTGAGTAACTGAATTGTCTCCCTTGGCCATTTACTCCCTCCCTTCAGTCTTCTTTCATTCTCTTAGTGGCCCTGGTAATAAGGGACACCCAGCTCATGTAACCGGAGCCCCTCTTTGTTCACAGTCACTGAAACTCTCAGAGGAAGTGTTAGAACACTGATCCAGACTCCAAACCTCTCCAGCTGATGGTCTAGTGATCACTCCTGTTAACTTAAGTAAGAGGACAAGATCCTTCAATTGTACAGAAAGGCAAGGGCTCCAGCTTCCTGTGATTTTTTTTTCAATAAATTGTTGCCAGAGAAAATTTTTGGCGACAGTAGTAGCAGTAATAGGTGCCCGTGATCCTCATCATGAGCAGCTGCAGTGTCATACCTGGCCCTTTGGCTTTGTCAGCTTGGATGCGTCCCAGTCGGAATACAGCAGCACGTTCGTACTCCTTAATGATCTAAGAGATAAAGGGAGAGCATTTAATCTTAATGATTCATCAGCTCATAGAGAGAGCCCAGTTTATTTCCCAGGGTGTTACCTTCAAGCACATCCATATGGAGATAGGGAAGGTGATGATCATCAACACGAAAGAAAACAGGATCCAGCCACATACACCAAGCCCTTTGCTCTTGACGCCTAGGAAATGAGGAGGCAGCTCTGTAACTGACATGGTTCTTAGGAGAGCGATTCAGATGCGTGGATGAGGAAACCATCCAGAGGGCTGGCCAAGCCAGAGTGGGGCTGAGGAAGCAACCTGAATCCACACACACGCATGATTGCAGTAAACACCACACACACGCGCACACACACACACACGGAAAATATTCCTTCAGGTTTTTAGATGAAAACTGACCTGTCCCTTCCAAGAAAAGTCTCATAGCAATCAATAACAGTAATTACCATTACATTTACTTAGGGCTGCCATGGTTTATTATTCTCAAACCGCATAAAACTACCCGCCTCAGGATCATCAGGGTGTCATTTGAAAAGACAGATTTCTGGGCCCCCAGAATTCTACAGGGGAAGTCAAGGCAACCTCTGGGGCAGATAGGTAGGTACTCTTATCTCCAAACAAGTCAATAGAGCACAAGGAAAAACATTTTCCAGAGTGCTTACATTTGAGTTTCTATGAGAATCTTTTTTTTTTTTTTTTTTTTTTTGTGGTACGCGGGCCTGTCACTGTTGTGGCCTCTCCCGTTGTGGAGCACAGGTTCCGGACGCGCAGGCTCAGCAGCCATGGCTCACGGGCCCAGCCGCTCCACAGCATGTGGGATCTTCCCAGACCGGGGCACGAACCCGTGTCCCCTGCATCGGCAGGCGGACTCTCAACCACTGCGCCACCAGGGAAGCCCAGCGCTTTTTAAAATGATTAGTAATAACACAGCTTGTATATACGTTCTCACTGTTAAAAGAAAAAAATCCAAGAAATACAGATAAAACTAAATTCCCCCCGATCATCCTCTCCTCAGTCCACTTTTATCTAGAATGTTTCCATAGTTATCAACTTGGGGTATGTCCTTATAGACCCATTCCTATGTATTTACATACATGTATCTACAATTAGAAAACACTTGGTTTCGATTTGTAGATTTTGTGAGAAAAGACATCACACTGTAAGTTTCTACTTTTTTATTTTATTTATTTATTTATTTATTAAATTTATTTATTTATTTAGTTATGGCTGTGTTAGGTCTTCGTTTCTGTGCGAAGGCTTTCTCTAGTTGTGGCAAGCGGGGTCCACTCTTCATTGCCGTGCGCGGGCCTCTCACTATCGCAGCCTGTCTTGTTGCAGAGCACAGGCTCCAGACGCGCAGGCTCAGTAATTGTGGCTCACGAGCCTAGTTGCTCCGCGGCATGTGGGATCTTCCTGGACCAGGGCTCGAACCCGTGTCCCCTGCATCGGCAGGCATATTCTCAACCACTGCGCCACCAGGGAAGCCCAAGTTTCTACTTTTTTAAACTGAATACGTTTGGGAGATATTTCCATGTCATTACTTCTGGATCTACCTCATTCTTCTTCATTGTTGCCTCCTATCCTAAATTTGTGACTCAGTTTATTTAACCATTCTCCTATTGATGGATATTATGGTTACTTGCAATTTTGCCTTTACAAACAAGGCTGCAATAACTGTGCTTGTACACGCCTCTCCCAGACAATCTCTGGTGTGTTCCCTCCCTGCTGACACTGCCATATTTGGTATTCAGGAACTTTGGGGTGTTGGGGGCTGTGACATTAGCAGTGCTGCACACACAGGCAGCTGGGACTCCAACAAGGACATCAGCTATGCTTTATGCCCTGAGCAAGCCCTAGCCATGTCCAGACTAGCTACAGCCTTAACACCAAGGTGCAAAAGCAAGTGCTTGTCACAGAGAAAACTGCCCTGGCCTCCGGGAGCTCCTCTGCAGTCCCACCCAGCCCTATAGCATCATTACCTGAGGCTCTGTTAAGTACAAAATGTGCAGAGAGAGACCAGGGATGAGGACACGATAAATCTTCCAAGATTTATACCTGAGCATTAGAATTACCCAGGTGGCTGCTGCTGGGAAGATTGGTGGAGCCTGGGGGTGTCATTAGCTGCCTTGAAAGTGGGACTGTTGACTTCCCTGCAGGGTTGGGCAGCTCAGCTTTGTGAGCACAAAGCGCTGCTTTTGCAGCTTCCTGAAGAGCAGATCTTTCAGCCAGCCTTGCCCCTCCCCACCTTTCCCACAGTTAAAACTGTGGATGCTGTGCTGAGAATTGGATTTGAGAATTCTAATTCCAGTTCAAAGGAAGTACTGGGATTGTATGACAAAGACTCTTCAGAAATCTCCCTTTACCTCAACCTACACAAGGATTCTTCCAGAGCCTTCCCTGAGCCATTCCCTTGAGGGGATGATGGAAGGAAAATGGGCCACACACCCTCTCTGTTAGCCATGAAGCCCTGAGCTCATCTGATCATCTCCTGCTTTATCCAAATCCATGGGTGGGTGTTTTCTATGGGTAATTGTCACCATACCACAAAGCCATCATCATATTACTTCCTGGTAGAGAACTGGACTTTGTCACCCCTGGAAAATTGCCCGCCGGTTTCTCCATTCATCCATTTCACAGATATTTTACCAGTTATATGCCAGGCACACTGTGCTAGAGCTGCAGATACAAAAGAGAATAAGATGGGGAACTTTCCAACAGGAGTTGGAACAGGGCTTCCCTGGTGGTGCAGTGGTTGAGAATCTGCCTGCCAATGCAGGGAACACGGGTTCGAGCCCATCTGGGAAGATCCCACATGCCGCGGAGCGACTAGGCCCGTGAGCCACAACTACTGAGCCTGCGCGTCTGGAGCCTGTGCTCCGCAACAAGAGAGGCCACGACAGTGAGAGGCCCGCGCACCACGATGAAGAGTGGTCCCCGCTGGCCGCAGCTAGAGAAAGCCCTCGCACAGAAACGAAGACCCAACACAGCCATAAATAAATAAATAAGTAGATAGATAGATAGATAGATAGATACATAGATAGATAAGAAAGAAAGAAAGAAAGAAAGAAAGAAAGAAAGAAAGAAAGAAAGAAAGAAAGAAAGAAAGAAAGAAAGAAAGAAAGAAAGAAAGAGTTGGAACATCTTTCCTTCAATTTGCAAAATGAAAGGTAAGCCATAAAGCACAGAACCTGAGGCCCAGCACTGCTGACACAGGGGAGGACTCTGGGACTTCAGTGGGAAGGACTTTAAAGATAACTGAGGTCAACCCTGCACTTTGCAGCCAGAAAACTTCCTGGTGAGTGTTGTCACCATCATCTCAACCTCTCTTTAGGTAAAGTGGTACCCACAAGTTCCACAGTCTTAGGCAGTGAGGCAAAGCTAAGCTTCATTTGTCGAGGCACGCCTCTGGGGCTCTGTTCCTGGAGCTTAGATGCAGCCCATAGCACCAGAGGAGACTTAAATACCCTCTAGGACTAGGGATGAACACTCAAGGCAAGATTTGTAACACATGTGAGGCTGGGAAATAAGGAAGAATATTCTAGATCACTAACTCCACTTAGATAGCTTTAGAAGTGGAAATGAATTTCAGGAAATAAAACAGACTAGGTGACTTGGTGGCTTATTTCCCAACTTTGGCTTGATCGACAGTATTTAAATATTAGGTCAATTCTATATGCAATCCATGCCCACAGATCTGTGTTACTGTAAATAGCCATTTCCTCTCGGAGCAGAAATAGCCATTTAGGTAACAGGACAGTGTTTAAAATACCAAAACCGAATGATGTACATTACACATCAGGGAAATGAAAATGAAAACCACAATGAGATAAAAACGCACAGCTTCCAGAATGGCAAATGCTAAAGACTGACAATGCCACATTTTAGCGAGCAATGGGAATTCTCATGTTCGCGAATTGATACAATTACCTTGAAAAACTATTTGGAAGTGTCTGTTAAAGCCAAATGCACACTTACTTTATGACTCAGTATTCAATTTCTAAGTAATATCTCAGAGAAATGAGTGCTGATTACAGTGAAAAACATACTCAGGAATGTTTATTGCAATTTTATTCGTAAAATCCAAGAAATGAAGAACCACCCAAACCCACCAACAGTAGAATGAATAAATAAAGTTGTGGTATGTTCATAGAAAAGATTACTCGGGAAGAAAAAAGACAAGGTTACTGCTATACAGTATTCAAAATATGGATGAATCTCACAGACAAAATATTGGGCAAAATAAGCCAGACACAAGATACACACTTTTTGATTCCACGCATAAGAGTACATACTGTACGACCTCGTATTGTATCATTTCGTTCAGGAAGAGGCAAAATTAATCTATTATGTTTAAAGTCAGAGGAGTACTGTCTCTAGGTAGTGAGTGGAGTTTTGTCAATTGGGTATTATCTGGGAAGAGATAAGGAAGCTTTTTAGGGTGCTGGAAATGTTCCATATCTTGATCTGGGTGGTGATTGCATAGACTTACACATATTGAGCCTGTGGAAATAAAGACCAGCCAGCTAGAAAAGCAAAGTGTATTTATTCAGGCTCTCACAAAGAGTCAGCCTCTATCACTTGTGTTCTGGCAGAGACTCAAAGGCAGGCAGAGTGGGAAAGCTTTATGGTGGAAAAAGGGGGAAGGCTTCAGGTGTGCCCTGATTGGAGGCTGTTGGCCTAGGGAAGCTGTAGGCGGACAAAACAGAAGCAGAGCATCCTACGTGACTGGTGTAGGGGTACCTGCTTGGTTTTCTTTTGTTGGACCTGAATTGGAATTGGGACAAAAAGCAGGGGAGCTGTCAGTTAATCATCAAGTCCTGGCCATTTGGGGCTGAATGTTACAGAAGTAATTATGTAGCTTCTGATAACAGTGTGGTTTCCTGAGAATCTGACATCAAGCAGGCTGGCTTCCTGGGCTGATTATTGTAGATAAAAGGTTGGTTTTCTGGGCTGCTTGCTGCAGGTTGGTGGTCAGAATTCTATTTTTAGATATGGTCCAGCCTCTGTCTGTTGTGTATTCAGTCTGTCAAGCCAAGCACTTAAGACTTGCACACTTTATTGTATGTATCTCATACCTCAGTAAATGATTCACACAGAGACCAGAGGATACCTACGGGCAGGCTAGCATTGAAGATGGGGAACTCACTGCTTGTTCTGAATTCTCAGAAAGAAGAGGATAGAGAGGAGGGAAGAGCTTTAGCACAGCCAGCCTAGGGACAGACAGGCGACAATGCCTCACAGGGATGGAAGGTGCAGGTCCTGGGTCAGGGGACCCTGCGTCCTAATTGAGACACCGCCGTTTGAAAGCTAGATGACATCTCACGAGTCACTCAACCTGCTGAGGTCTTATTTTCCTTCTGTTGACCCAATAATAACTAGTTGTGAGAGTTAAATAACTTACATGTAAAGGAATTATTAGCCATATCAGGAGGTCTTCTAGTCAGCCAGGCCACTGATTAGGATTTTCCTAGAGGTCTTAACATTTCCTTCAGCTTGCCTCGCCATTAAAGAAATTTCCGTTTTCCTTGAGCATTTCCTTTAGAACACTTAACTTTGTAAATCCCTTCTCTGCCCCTTTGAGATGTAAGTCTTTTTAAAAGCCTCTTGTGGGCTTCCCCGGTGGCACAGTGGTTGAGAATCCGCCCGCCAATGCACGGGACACGGGTTCGATCCCTGGTCCGGGAAGATCCCACATGCCGCGGAGCAACTAAGCTCGTGTGCCACAACTACTGAGCCTGTGCTCTAGAGCCCGTGAGCCACAACTACTGAGCCCACATGCCGCAACTACTGAAGCCTGCGCACCTAGAACCCGTGCTCCACAATGAGAGAAGCCACTGCAATGAGAAGCCCGCACACTGCAACGAAGAGTAGCCCCTGCTCGCCGCAACTAAAGAAAGCCCGCGTGCAGCAACGAAGACCCAACACAGCCAAAAATAAATAAATAAATAAAATTTAAAAAATAAAAATAAAAAATAAAAAAAATAAAAGCCTCTTGTTAGTTTTACAATCTGGGACTATCTTTCTCAAGGACCTGGGAGCCGTTCTCTTGAAATGTAATCATCAGGTAGATAGCATCCCTGACTCCCAGTCTCTGTGGGCCAGTAGGAGCCTAACTTCAGTAGGTACTGTGCTCCCAGTTGTAAAAACACAGCCTGTCATAAAGATGTGAGAATGGTATTAGCAAACCAAACCCAGACGGCCTATGAGCACCCCGCAAAGCCCTTCATACTTTCTCACTAGCGCACTCCAGTCTTTAAAAACGCCACACCCTGGGGAAGTCCCTGCCGGTCCAGTGGTTAGGACTCAGCAATTTCTCTGCTGGGACCCGGGTTCAATCCCTGGTGGAGGAACTAAGATCCCGAAAGCTTTGTGACGTGGCCAAAAACAACAACAACAATAACAAAACCCCCCAAAACTCCACACCCCTTTGTTTCAGTGGTGTTGGTTCAGATTGAGGTTTGGCTTCTCTCCTATGGCAGTAAGCTTGTCTAAGGTTTTGCTTTCTTGCCTGTTTAATTTTGTCTGGTTCAATTTTGCTTTGACAACTGATATTTTTTAAATTTTCATTCATTTATTTATTTATTTATTATTCCAGATGGAATTCTAAATATCACTTGTGGATGTTCTGCTCCGTCCAGATGATGGCCCCTCTCTATGTGCAAGAACTGCATTTTCCATAAAACCCTAACCCCTGCAGGTTTCTACTTCCTAAAGCGATCTGGTCACTGACTGTATAAGTTCTTTCAGATAACTTTTAGAACCTTAAAAAAGATAGAGGGAGAGAGAGAGATACAAGATTTTTGGTGCAGAACTACCAAATCAGAGCTAGATGATGATTTTATCATCCTTGTACTCCTAGGACTACAAAATTCCATAATCCCAAGAGTTTTCTAAACTGTCAGATTTACATCTCAACTACAGAAGGACGATCTGAGCTTAGTAGTTACATGAACTTCAGACACGGTTATACTAAGTTTCTTTTTTACTATTTGGTCTTTTTAAGAAAGAGTTAAGATATATTTTGAAATGGAATGTTCAAAAAGGTGTAAAAATAATGTTTTTCATACCTTATATACCCCCTTTCAGCTAAAGAATTTAAGCATTGCCAACACAATTAAAGCCCCCTCGTGTGCCCCGCTTCGTGACCTTCCCCCTCCGCCAGAGGCAGCTTGCCCGGCAGCCTCCTCATAGTAAATCCAGTGGGGCTCCATCCCCATCAGTCAAGTGCAGCAGCAACTCCCAAACCTGCCATTCAAAGACCAGGCTTGGGCTTCCCTGGTGGCACAGTGGTTGAGAGTCCACCTGCCAATGCAGGGGACACGGGTTCGTGCCCCGGTCCGGGAAGATCCCACATGCCTTGGAGAGGCTGGGCCCGTGAGCCATGGCCGCTGAGCCTGCGCATCCGGAGCCTGTGCTCCGCAACGGGAGAGGCCACAACAGTGAGAGGCCCGCGTACCGCAAAAAAAAAAAAAAAAAAAAAAAAATTAACCAAAATATTAACAGGGATTAATTCTGAGTGATGGAAGTATGACTGGTTTATACTTCTCAGAGTCTTCTTATTTTTTGCTACCTTTATAATTTTAAAAAGAAAACTAATCATGTCAAGTAAACTTTAAAAAATACTCTGTGTTTTCAGAGCAGAAAAGACCAGATGCTTCTCAGGGGAAAAATGAAAGGTGTGCAGAATAAGAACAATCACCTTCCCTGGACCTGGGGAGATAGATAGTATTACAAATTCTTCCCTCTTTTCTGTTCACTTCCGATCCTGTGGAGATACAGTCAGTAAAATAGTCTCAGCAACTTCCTGGTCCTTTCTCCAGTAAATCAAGGATTTTAAGCACCGAACATAAAATCTAAAGTGAAACCCAATGGGTAAACACTATCTTTTCATCACCTGTAAATTATCTATCCTCCTGCCTTTTTCTCTGAAATATGCACATGGCTTGCGTCAATAACTTTTTTTTAGGAAAAATGCAGCATTGCTGAAAAGAAATACCATGCGACTCAAAGTGTGGTCTCCGTCTGGCAACCTCATGAGCTTAGGAATTTACTTGTAGGCAAACTCTCAAGTCCATCCTAGACCTAAGGAGGAGAACTTCTGGAGGTGAGGACAGATCTGAGCTTTAAAAAACTCTCCAGGAAAATTCTTTTGCACATTGACATTGAGATGATTTCTAAGATTGAGAGGATCAAGATTCCAATTAACTTCACTTTAACTCTTAAAGAAAAAAAAAGAAAGAAGAAAAGAAAGGGGTAGGACTTTATGTCCGAGGCTAATGAGTAGTGGTGTACTAATAGCAGTGAGGACACTGGGGGAAAAGCCCTAACTTAGAGCGTTCTGTACATTCTGATCTACCCTTGTGATGTCACTGAACTTGGAGTCCGGAAGAGATGCACCCTAATGGCTTTCGAAAGCTGGGACAAACGTGGGGGTGATAACTAGGACTCATTTATTCATTTAATTCTCGCAACATTATGAGTGGACATTTCTGTACAGCTTGAAGAACCAAATGATGTTGTCTTGTTAATGTGTCCAAGAAGGAGGAAGGCAAGGGCAAACTTATCCCTCAAATCTCAGAGAAGGACTGATATTGCATCTCATAAACTGCCTAAAGCATATGAAATCAGAAGTTGTAACGTAATAAGCCCCATTTCGGTTTGTTCTGTGTTACTGCGGGATTTTCATTATAGTCAAAAACCAACACCAAGTAAACCCATGAGCACTTTAAAATATTTCGCTGGTGATACAGCTTCAGTCGTGCCATTTATCCAGTTGATGTCTCAACCTGTTAAACGGAAACTAAAAAGCCTCATGAAACTTCTTGTTTAAAAAGATAATCAAGGGTACCCTTGAAGAGACCCCCACTTGCACCTTCCATATGATGTTCACTGCCTCCGATATATCCATGTTACTAGGTCAACTTCACGAGCAAATTTCTTTTTCAATCCAGGTAGATACCTCTCAATGTATACTTTCTTTTACAAGCTAATAATGCCAAATGCGTTCTCTATTTCTAACCTGCACTATGACTTCTTTAGCAACATAAAGTATAGAGCACGGGTTAGGACACACACACACTCACCACCACCACCACCACCACCATCATCATCACTTTCAGCAAGTTTTTAAGCTCTCCAAGACTCAATTTTCTCCACCATAAAATAAGGTGATAGAAAAATCTACCTCAGAATTATTGTAGCATTTAAAAATATAACGTGAGAAAAATTCTTTACAATACAGAAGAGCCATTAACATTCACGGAGGCAGTTGGTAATTACAGGCTAAGTTTTATTTTCTTCAACTTCTCTCCATGTATCAAACATGGTGTACCTCAAACCAACTTTTCTATTTAATCATAGCATCATCAGATGATATTTGAAACTGGGTAAATTTTAGATTGTTCAGTATGTCTTTGCTAGTTAATGCCAAAAATATGAATACAAAGATAAACACAAATTCTATCTAACACTTAAGAAAAAGGGCATGTCATAGACTGCTCTTCAAGAAGCAGATAAAACCATGATAAGCAATGAATCCCAAATCCTGGGCTCTAAATGAGGTTGAAGCCAATCTCAATAATGTATTAACCCACCTCGTGCTCACTCAGTCTCTATAATGATACAACTCTCACTTTGCTTAATATACATAAAACAAACTTAAGGCAGGACAAAAGGAACTTACCCACTAAATTCTCTTTATCCTGTTTCTCTGGGGAGGATGCCCCAGGATCCATCTCATTCTTGAGAAGCTTTTATACTTGGCAAATATTCATAGGTTGGGAGCCAGACCTGGGCTCCAGACAGCACCCAGATGTGCTTCAGAGAAGGCAGAGCAGAGAGACGGGATGAGAGTGAGAGAAGTTCCTCCTCTTTCGGGAGCACCCAAAGGAGTAGTTACCCTGGTGAAGGAAGCCTGTTAACATAAACAAAATGACCTCTTTCATGAGTTCAGGCTGCCATTGTCCATAGAGAGAACTCAAAACTACGTATATGAACTTCTGACTGTGTTGCTTCTTGGAAAACATTACTATGTAGTTTTCTATATAATTTATAAAACATTTCTACGCAATGTGTGTAACTTGTTTATCATTATGAACTGTCCGATACACATGGCACATATCTCCATCCTTATGTTTCAGATGAGAAAATTTCATCCAATGCATTTTACACATGGCAGTGAGTGATCTTTTTGTGTGTGTGTGTATGTGAGTGATCTTTTGAAACTCAAATCTGATCATATCTCCATCCTGCTTAAAATAATCCAATGACTGCCAATTATTAATATGTAAAGATGAGAATCCTAAGTATCCTAAAGGACCTGCTAGTCTCTCTCTCTTTCCCTTTCCAGCCACACTCACATGATACTCCCCTCACGCACTTACCAAGAGCCCCATTGGCCTTCTGTCAATCCCGCTAACCTATATGTGTCTTCTGTGCCACAGGGCCTTTGCACGTTACCATATGCATAATTCTTTGGTTCATGTTTGTTTCTTCCTCTAGACAGGGGTTGGGTAACTATAGCCTGCTGGGCAAATTTGCTCTCCCACCAATTTTTGTAAATAAAACGTTATTGGAACAAGGCCACGTCTGTTTGTTTCTATATTGTCTTTGGTCACTTTTGCACTATACCTACCTATTGAGTAGTTGCTATAGAGACTGTATAGCCTGCAAAACCTAACATATTTACTATCTTTCCCTTTACAGAAAATGTTTGCTGACTCCTACCCTACATTATAACTTCCATGAGGGGAGTGGCTGTCTAGGTCTGTTATTTTTTTTTAACACAGCACCTGCAGCATTTAGAACAATGCAGGCACATAACTGTCATCCAACAGTCAATTGCTGAAGGCATGAATAAGTAATTTATCAAAGATAACAGCTCACAAATGGCAAAGTTCTTTCTCGAATCCAGATCCCTGGGCTCCTGTCCCAGGAGTCTTTCTTTCATCCTATTACTCAGAAACAAGGGCAATATTGCACTCATTCCAATACCAAAAGCACCAATCTTCTCATTTTCTCATGTTCATCTTTCTCATATCAATATTCCAAATAATATTTTGTTTGTGGAAACAAAACAACACAAGACAACCTCTGATATTTCCCAGCTCATCTTATCTTTTCTAGTCTTTTCTTTTCTCCCAACCAGGTAGTTATTTTCTTCTTAGCAACTTCATCTGAAAAAGCCTCCCAGATTGTGGGTTACTTTTGCCAACTACTTGATAATCATAACTGCCTTCTCCACAAACTCAAATTATAGTAATAACAGGCAGGGTTGTCATGCACAGTTGGTAATTATAAGAATTAATATGGGATATTAGAACTTGGGGAAAGGAGGCTGGGGACCAGAAACAGATTAAAACAGACACACGTGCACGCACAGAGTCAGAGACTTTCAGCTTTAGAATACTTTCCTCTGCTTTCTCCTCATACATCCTTGGTTACGGCTTGATGTGGAAATGATACTACAGGCATAGTGGTTAAGAAGTAGACTCTGGGCTCATGCTGCCTGGATTTAAAGAAATCCTGGCTCTACCATGAACTAGCTGTGTGACACTGGGTAACTTAACCTCTTCATGTTTCATTTTTTTCTTTTCATCTGTAAAATGGGCATGATGGTGGTCTTTACTAGAGTTGTCTGTGTGACAAATATATGAAACAGTGCATGTAAAATCCTCAGAATAGGGACTTCCCTGGTGGTCCAGTGGTTAAGACTCCACACTTCTACTGCAGGGGACACGGATTCAATCCCTGGTTGGGGAGCTAAGATCCCACATGCCACCCGGCACCGCCAAAAAAAAAATACTGAAAATAACAACTGGCATTAATACATCATAACTATTATTCCCATGAATGGAAGCTGAGCTGTATTTCTCAGGACTCAGCTGTCTTCTTTCTAAAAATGGGAATGCTGGGTTAATTTTCACAATATCGTCTTTTCCCCTTGTTTCAGCTGAGTAGAAGACTGCTTAGTGATTGGATGTGTTCAAACATTCATCATGTCCCTTCTCTCCCTTGTCTAATGCTTCTCCAGTTTGCTGCAAATTTGAAAACTCGAGGCCCGTTCCTGGTTCTGTACTGTCAACCCATAGGTTCCACTGTTTCCTCCTGGCGTCTGCTTGGTCACCATGTCACCTCCGCTTTGGGACTAACCTCTGCTGGAAAGAGCAACAGGAAAACTTCCTGTTTCCATCATTTCTTTTTTTTTTTTTTGGTACGTGGGCCTCTCACTGTTGTGGCCTCTCCCGTTGCGGAGCACAGGCTCCGGATGCGCAGGCTCAGCGGCCATGGCTCACGGGCCCAGCCGCTCCGCGGCATGTGGGATCTTCCCGGACCGGGGCATGAACCCGCGTCCCCTGCATCGGCAGGTGGACTCTCAACCACTGCGCCACCAGGGAAGCCCTCCATCATTTCTTGAGACTAGATCGTAGACAGTCTTTCCCCGGAACAGGAAGCTGCTTTCCCTCCGAATCAGATGCTTTCCCTCCAAAGTCATGAAAACAACGTGCTTTGGAAGTGCCGGTTTAGTTCATTTCTAAATCCATTTCCCCTTAATATTGGCCAGACACCACTTACGCCAGCACCGCCAGTCACTGAGGTGCAAGGTTCAAAACAACAGTAACAATAATTGTTCCCTGGTGGTGGCTAGAAAGCGTCTCCAGAGCACTTACAACAAACACATCCCCTTGGAAGATGACTAAACAACTGTTTTTCTTCTTCCTGCAAACTGTTCCAAATATCTCAGCCTAGAAAGCAAGAATGATTTCAACAACTAAGGAACACCTAGGACAAGCTGAGTCCCTAGCCAGGAGCCTCAGGAAACGAATGAAACATAAACCCATTGGCAATGTTTCCTCTTCCTTTGCTAATGATATTAAACCATACATGGGCCAGTTAATGGAGTTTTCTCCCCTTGGTCAAGGGGGAGTGGGAGGTAGGGATAAAGCAGATTGAGAATTGCCGGAATGCACTTCTGAGGAAGATTTTTCTGTGTGTTTCTCAACCTTCATTCTGTCAGTTCCTCAACTAGGCAAAGTCCTGAAATGAGAACAGATATTCTTTTTCATTTAAAAATTTTTAATTTTTAAAGGTTACTTTCCATTTACAGTTATTTCAAAATATTGGCACTATTCCCAGAGTAGGACAGCTATGTTTTTAAAAGCCTTAATTCTGTTCCTACTCTTGACAGGCAGGATGCCATCCCTGAAGATGGACATTTTACTTTCCCTGAACGTTCATCTTGGAGCACAAAGGGATCTTGAAACCATCCACTCGAGCGGCAGGCCTCTCTCCTTTCCGAAGCTTCTGGTTTCAGTAACACTCTTCCGCCAGATGCATCCACCACCATCTCTTAAGATGCACACATCTGTTCCAGGACTTTTGATGGTCCCTTAGGAAAATGTTCCTTGTTCTTTAAATGATGAAGTTCTCTGATTTCATTAACTTTTCATCAACATACACCATCCGTTCTTATTCATTCTCATTCATCCAATTCTTGAATTTATACATCTTTAAATAAAAAATTTGTCCACAGATATGTAAGGATATTTGTAGTGTAACTCCCCAAACGGAAAATCTGGGCTAGACCTCTCTCCAGCATAATGAATATGTATTTTCAACTATCAGCCAACTAAACATCTCTTCCTGAATGTTCACCCCACAATTAAATGGTCTACCCATTAGAAAGTATTCTACTGAATAGACATGTTAATTATGGAAATTTTTATGATACATGTGAAATAATATATACAATATTATTACAATAATACATACAATTATATATATCAGGTGTGTATGTGTGTGTATTTATTGAATGAAGTGAACAACAATGAATATACTACCCAACCTCAGAACTAGAACATTACCAACACCATAAGCTATTTGAGTATTCTTCCCTAAATCTCATCCCCACCTCCCCATAGCTGCAATCCATAATTGTGTTGATTATTCTCCTGCTTTTAAGGTTTTTTAAATCATATATGTATATACCTCTGAACATATATTACTTAACTTTATTTGCTTTGGACCTAGGTAAAACTACTTATGTAGTCTCCTGGGATTGGTTTTATGGCTCCATGTTATGTTTTTCCCCATTGGGGAAAGGTTCATCCCCATTGTTGCATGAAGCTATTGTTAATTTCCAGTGCTACTTAATACATGATTGTATAAATAGCCCACAATTCACTTATTAGGAACACTTTAATGTTTTTATTATTATAAATACTGCTACCATGAGTATTTTTGTGTTTATCTCCTGGTGAATGTATATGCAAGAATTTCTTTAGGCCCTAAAATCAAGGTGTACATATCCAGAAATGGAATTGCTAGATTTTTTTTTTTTTTTTTTTTTTTTGCGGTACGCGGGCCTCTCACTGTTGTGGCCTCTCCCATTGCGGAGCACAGGCTCCGGACGCGCAGGCTCAGCGGCCATGGCTCACGGGCCCAGCCGCTCTGCGGCATGTGGGATCTTCCCGGACATGGGCACGAACCCGTGTCCCCTGCATCGGTAGGTGGACTCTCAACCACTGCGCCACCAGGGAAGCCCGGAATTGCTAGATTTTATGCTCAACTTTATAAGACTGTTACTCATTCAATAACTTTTTTCTAAATGAACGGTCAACATATATAAGCAATGTATGTACAATATACAATATAATCTTTAAAATATGAATGTAGACTAAAAAAGAACAAATGACAACTTCTAAGAAGTGGCATAAGATTAACTATGAGGTTATATTCTGTGTTCAAAGACAATTAAAGGCATAAATAGTCTGTGTCAAGTGTTGCTTATAATATAACTTTCACATGAGATATTATTTAAAGGAATGAGCATCAGTAGTAGATATTGACTTTCAACTAAATTCAGACAAAAATGTTCTATATATTAGCTCCAGCACAAAAAACACTTATCCAAGCATTGAATAAAACACATAAAATATGTCGAATCCATAAGGTTTATTTTAAAAAATTGTTAAAAACTAACCATACAGGAATATTAATATACTTAAAAAGTTTCCCCAGGTTGAAGGAAAATACATTAGCAACATCTTCTAGACACCATCTTTATAAAAGTAAAACTTCTAGATGATGAAATGTACTACAGTAGATTCTATGGTTTATACTTTTAATCACAGGATTGGAACTCATTCTCCCTACTGCCCTGTCCCCCAAATGTGGCAGTTATTACACTTAATGACATTCAATCGTGTTATACTAGCACAGAACCTTAAATAGAGTACACACTGCATATTGACTAACAGAGCAAGTCTTTCTATCTGTTGTCACATAATTATTCTAGGTAGGCATGTGATTCTAAGTACAAATAGAAATACTATATCCCATGATTGTAAACATTCACCAAGAGCTTCCAGAGTACAATGAGTAATAGAGGTGGCCCGAGGGTCAGTCAAATGGTCCTCACTCATTTGGATACTGCTGAGATTAAGAAATAAGTTTTGAAGGCAAATTATCACAAGCCTTACTTGTATTTCTATAAGAAAGTAGTTCTGGATATATATGTTTTTAGTTGAAAACACCTGAAAGTCATTCTAAAGAGTCTATTAAGCACCATTTTCACTTACCTGAAATACACTGAGTTAAATTCAGCAGTACATGTATGATCATTAACGTCAGAAGTTAAAAATAACGGTGGGTCTCAAGTTCCCTTTTGTGGATACACATGGAGCACGGGTACTGAGTTCCAGCGATGCTAACAGGAAGCACTCTTGCATACCAAGGGCAGCAACTCCCCCAAGGCCACATGCAGCCCGTAAGTCTGAGGCACGACTATTACTTCTGTCAGTGGATGCTGTACAAGCAGATTTAAGGCTGTATTCGGCTATAAAGAGTTCAACCTCCTCTTTAGTATTCTTCTTATATAGATCATATACACGATTCAAAATTTCATAGGGTGGGAGGTGAAAAGTCCCCAAATACTTTTTAAAATACTATTCTCCATACAATTTATTGTCAGCATATTTACATAGGGGAATGTTCATACTTAAAACCATTTTTAAAAAATGCAACCATGCTTTTTAAGCTCTTTTCCCAATTTCCCCAGGATTATCCTCATCCTCATTTCCTGACTTTTGGCCAACTGCACATTTGTCAGATTGTTCACTGCAGTCCTCAGGCGATTCTGATGTTGCTCTGGAGGAGAATATGCATTTAAATGTATTCACTGCCACCCACTCTGGGACAGGCCTGGCTGCAAAGAAAACGGTGTTCCTGGTGTTGAAGGATAGCTGGGAAACCCGTCCGGCTGAGCTGGGTAGCTTTCCAGAGCTGCAGCTGAGTGCACCTGATGCAGAGATGAACACACAGGTTAGCACAGTGCCAGATTCAACCAGGCCTGTACTTGCTTTGGCCTGTCCCACACTACAGATATTTAAACCAGGAAAGAAAGAAAAAATGTTGGGGCAAGGGAAGTCTGTTCAGTCTCCTGAAATTTGTAAGAAACATTCAAACTTCTTCAGATGTAGAGGTGCGCGGAAATGTCTTTAAAATGTTTAATATCCTTTAAAAAAAAATCAGCAGGTTTTCTAGAGAAAATTCGCCTTAATGGTCCATTACTTTAGCTTAAACTGTAGAAGCCCAGCTAAAATTTCACTGTCACGTCTAAAGATTCCATCTGTACAATCTCCAAACTGAGATTTAAAAGTCTGTAAGCAGGAAAAACAATTCTTACAGATGAAGATATTCTACCACCTTTGTTACCCTTCTGAAGGAAAACAAGAATAATTTGCAGATTCTGGAAGAATTAATCATCAAACCTCCAGATGTTCTGCTAAGAGCCATTTTTTTGGCCAGTGCTGAAATATCACTATTTATCTGTATTGCAAGGTTATCACTACCGAAGCTATGTTACACGTTACCGTTCTATTTCCACCAGGCATTGCCTACTTACCTGCTGTAACAATGCTGACTGTGCGGCTGCATTATGCTGTAATTCCTGCAAGGATGATTGTGAAGGATTCTGGGAAAACCCGGGGATACCGGGGAGGGACAAGAGGCCTGGAAAAACAGAACTGCCTGCAGCTTGAAGTCCAGATGATAAGCTAAAACGATAGAAGAACAGGTCAAAACGCAAATAAGGGGACTTCCCTGGTGGCCCATGGTTAAGAATCCACCTGCCAATGCAGGGGACACGGGTTCGAGCCCTGGTCCAGGACGACCCCACACGCCTCACAGCAACTAAGCCCGTGAGCAACAGCTGCTGGGCCTGCACTCTAGAGCCCGCGAGCCACAACTACTGAAGCCCGCGCGCCTAGAGCCCGTGCTCAACGAGAAGCCACCGCAATGAGAAGCCCGTGCACGGCAAGGAAGAGTAGCCTCCGCTCGCCAGAATTAGAGAAAGCCCGCGTGCAGCAACAAAGACCCAATACAGTCAAATAAAGAAAGAAAGAAAGAAAAAATGCAGATAAGACATAAAAGCTAGTGCTTCTATATTTGTCAAATACTATCTTAAGATGTTAAAAAAAAAAATCTGTTCCCTGTTGGAACCATAAAAGCCAGCCACTCACTGATATAACACTTTCCATTATAAAGTGTATTATTCTGAATCCAGTGAGTTTATGTTTGCTGTTTTAAAATCAAGATAAGTTACCAAATACAGATCCTAAAACTATCTAAGCAGGCATTGTTATTTTATATATTTATCTTAACATAAAACATTTTTCGAGCACCTAAGTGCCGACCCAGAAAAACAGAATTTCGCGCCACCCAACAACTGGATGCCGATTTTCATCTGAACGACTTCAAAACAAGAGCATGAACGAGTTAGGTGAAGGATGCTTTCCCCTCCAGACCATCTACCTACCCGGCTTGCGCAACCAGAGCGGAGTTGAAACTGGAACTAAAGGCGGAGGCGAACCCGGGGAGGACGGGAGCGGGCGACGGGGCGGTGGCGGCGCCGGTGGCGGGCGGCTGCAGCCCCGGGAACGAGGGCAGCGCGGGGGGCGCCCCGGAGACGGAGAAGCCGGGGTAGGAGGGAGCCGAGGCCGGCAGAGGTCCCTGCGCCACGGAGAAAAGCGAGGGCACAGCGGCGGGCAGGCTGAGCGGGAAGGCCGCCGCCGAAGCGGGCGCCGAGGGGCCGGGGGCGCAGGTAGGGGCGGACGAGGCGGGGGCGCCGAGGGGCGGGTGGGCAGCCTGGGCGAAGCCGCTGCTCAGCGAAGTGAAAGGAGGCAGGGCGCTGAAGACGGGGGCGATGGGCGCGGAGGAGCCGTGCGCGGGCAGCGGGAGGGAGGGCAGGGGGCTCGAGCCGCTCGGGGGCGCACTCAGGCCCGGGAGGCCCGGAAGCGCAGGGGCGAGGCAGGACGGTAAACTGACGGGCACCGAGGCCGCCGTGTACGCCCGCCCCAGCGCCCCCGGCAGGCCCAGCGCGCCCGGAGCGGGGGCGGGGGGTGGCGGGGGCGCCGGGCCCCTGAAGGCGGAAGGAGTGGGGCTCGCGGGCTCGGTCTTGATCACCACGGGCAGGCTGGTGGCGGCGGGCGTCGACGAACCGGGCGCGTCTGCGTGACTCGCGAGCGGGCCGTGCAGCAGGGCGGCCGAGGAGCCGCAGCCAGCGGGCCCCGAGGCGACGGCGGCGGCGGGCGCAGGCAGAGCCGGGGGCGTGGAAGCCGCGTTGGCGACCGGCGAGGGCAGGCCCGGGAACAGGGCCAGTCCGGGCGTGGAGGCCCGCTGCGGGCCGTAGCACTTGTTAGGGGCGGCCGCCGCAGGGTCGGAGCTCTGGTTAGTGAGGGAGGCGAGGGACGCCAGCCCACTAGTAACGGCGCAGGGTAACGTGGAAGAGTTGATCAGGTTGGTATCGTTTGATGTCAGAAAGCCTTTTAGAGCAGACAGAAGGGGATTATTTACACCCAGTGGACAGGCAACAGTGGGAGCAGGACCGCAGGCGATTACAGAAGGAGTCGGGTTGGACACACCTTGGGAGGTCGGTGTTAAGGTCAAGGGGAGACCGGCAAACACCGACGCCAGGGAGGAGGAATCGAGGTTGTTGGCAGAAGCGGCAGTAGAGGCGGCGGCAAAGGGGAGGCTGGTGAAAGGGGCCGAAGTAGAAGCAAACGTTTCGCTGGAAGCAGGGGTGGCCCGAGGTGTAGATGCGGCCTGAGGGGCTGGCGCAGGGGTGGCAGAAGGACCTGGCAGTGGAACGTGGCCAGAAAAAACGGAAGGAACGGGAGCAGATGTGGTGCTGTGAACAGAAGTCACCGGTGCAGCCAGCAAGGAAAGGGTTCTGATAACTGTTGGACTGGGCGTCGTTGGCTGAGGTGCGTGAACAGCTGAGACCTGCCCCGGGAGCACAGGGAGCACAGCGTTGAGCAGGTTCATCCCAGAGAGGGCGGCAGTGGCCGGTGCCGGCGGAGGATGAGTTCCCGCCTTGACCGGGGAAGCAGCAGGAACAGGAGTTGCCGCAGGTGTCGAAGGGTTAGACCCACGAGGAGAAAAGAGCTGACTCGCGGGCGCAGAAAACGCTGCGGCGGGAGAGAGAGGCAAGAATGTACCATCACGCTGAAATGGCAACTTTCAACTCAAAAGAAACGAATGAAAATTTTTGTAATATTTAACAAATGTCAGAGAACATCAATGACAGGTATACTAGGCTACTGCAATGTCTACACTGCTGGATTCCATCACCCTGATTTTCACCAGGGAGCCTCAGTTAGATCCAGCTGGGTTCTAGACTCTGCTCAGAAAAGCCTTCCAATTCACAGTGAGGAAGCCTTGACAAGTGAGCAAATAAACTTTCCTTTCATAGTTTCCCATTTTTCTTTAAAAAATTCAAAGAATTTACTTTGTGATTAGCGTTGGTGTACTTTTAATTCTCTCAAACCACTTGTCTAGAGTAATAATACAAATCATTTCCCCTCTTAAGAGCTTTCAGGACATCATTTCATCATTTTTAGAGGCATACAAGGCCATCTAGGATTCAGGCCATCTCTCCAGTATGCTTGGTTGCCACTCTGTGAGCTGAATTTAATATTCCAGATTATCGATCTATCCAGTTTTTCCCCCAAGCATTCTCTCATATTGACTCCTCTACATATCTTAACCTCTAACTTTACTTGGCTGGTCCTAGGAGCTCCTTTAGCAGCAAAGGCCTTGTCTAATTCATCTTTAGAGTCTTCACGCCTAGCCCAGTGCATGGCATCTGTGTGTTTAATAAGTGTTTGCTGCACTAGATATATCATGATTACCTCAACTACAGTCCTCAAACCCACCCAAAGACTTATTCTCAAGACTTCTAGAGTTTGCTACAATACTTTCATTCTGATAAACTCTACAAATCATACAAGCATTTTGGGGATGATCTGGGTTTGCTCCCTGAATCAGTTTAATAAAAGCGTTGGCCTCTGATGATCTTGTTGGTGCCAAATGGAATGCTATACTGCTATACTCACATCGGAGTCTGTTCAGCTGTAAACAGAGAATATTCCTTTTGCAGGGATAATCAACTGAAAGACATTTTCATGGACTAAGACTTAAATTTTTAAATCTATGCAAAATAAAGACTCTGGACATAAGGAAGCTGACATGGTCAATGAAGTAGTTCACTGTGTTAATCGTAGGTGGAGAAGGGACCATAGGAAAAGAACAGAGGAAACCTGCGTCTACATAATTCATTTGTACTAAGTGATGGCCAAAGGGTGCCGCCCTGGGCTCAACAACTTTTACAGCTGTTTTAGAAAATAAATATGATAGGAGAACTGACAAATAGTAATATATAAATATATAAACGTCAAACCCAAAAGATCTGTAGTTCATACCACAGTCATGTCATAAGCAGTTAATTTAGTATCAAGAAAGACAGCGATCAATTTAGAGTATATATGAAAATGGACTTGTATCTTTGTTTGTATTCAATTTGTTTTCCAAGAATTAGAAGCACAAGGAATATATGCCCAGTTTTGTGTGTGTAAATAATGTATCAAAAAATTATTTAGGTTAACACTGGTTGGGAAACATTCGGTTGGGAAACATTTGAGAATTCACTGTCTTATTTAACTTCATGCTGAGGACCATGTAGTTAATGACAGATGGCAAGGTAAAACCAAGCTGTCCCACAGTGTTCTTCATAGCGGCCTCTGTTGGAGATCTTTTCATGTAATAACACAAAAGCAATGTACTATTAATCACAGTGCCTGCAGTTACAATGGAACACAACAAAAATGATCCTGAAAACCATACCAGGAGAAATATCACTTTCCTGTCATCTAATTTGGTTGTTAGCCATAAAACACTATGTGTTAGGTCCTGTGCTAAGTACTTTACACCTGTCATTTCATTTGTCCTCACGTAACCGTCCCCCCTGGGATAGGCACTAACGCCCCCATTTTATAGATGGGCAATCTCAGCCTTGATGTGATTAAGCAACCTGTTAAAAGATCACGCAGCTATTAAGTGGTGTTCAAAGGATATAAAGTTTCAGTTATGCAAGATGAATAAGTTCTAGAGATCAGCTATACAACATTGTGCCTACAGTTAACAATACTGTATTATGTACATAACAATTTGTTAAGAGGGTAGATCTCATTAAGTGAGACCTTATCACAGTAATGATGATGATGATGATGATGATAAAAAGGTCATGCAGCTAACCAAGATTTGAACCCAGGTCTATGAGACCTTCGCACTTAAGCATTATACTAGTTTGTATTTATTTTTGTTTCTTAATATGGTTCAAGAAGGAAAAAAAAAATCTTAATCATGCTAACGTAACATAGCAAAGGAAAACAAGTGTGCTATTCCTAACAAAGGAATGACAAAGGAATAACTTATGACACTTAATCTACTGCTTCTCCTCAGAAACAAATCTTTTAATGAAGCTGAGCATAAAGGCTGAAGTTTCCTTAATCTCTTTTTCATAGAAGCCACATAAGCTGCTCAAGGTTACAAAGCTGGGTGGTGCCAGAGCCAGGATCAAAAACTATATGTCCTGACATCTCAGTGTCCTTGCCACCCTGCTATGCTACCTCCTTAGAATCTACCAGCTAAAAAGCACTGCTTCGGCACATTCTTAGGGAATGGAATTCTCCCACCGAGACTCCTACCCATGCACCATAACGATTAGATTCATGTGCTACTTTGCTACACAAGAACTGGTCCAGGTTTTGCCTCACACCAGAGCATCTCTTTCCTGACCGACCACGCGAAGCTTCAACTAGGGGAGAAGAGACGGTTACAGCGTTGCTGCCACCTGCAGGCACCATGGGCCACGTCTCGCCTTCCTCTTCCAATTCCACTGTCTGCTCTGGTGCCCTGTCTTCTTTTCTTAAATTAAATCTTTTCTTCTTCTATTAAATTACACCACCCCAGGGCTTCCCTGGTGGCGCAGTGGTTGAGAGTCTGCCTGCCGATGCAGGGGACACGGGTTCATGCCCTGGTCCGGGAGGATCCCACATGCCGCGGAGCGGCTGGGCCCGTGAGCCATGGCCGCTGAGCCTGCGCGTCCGGAGCCTGTGCTCCGCAACGAGAGAGGCCACAGCAGTGAGAGGCCCGCGTACCACCAAAAAAAAAAAAAAACACACACAAAAAAAAATAAATTACACTACCCCAAATACTTATTGAAATAATCAAGTCTAAAAGGTATATCTGACATAGCGTTTGTCAAAAAAAGGGTTTTTATCAAAAAGAAATTGTTTATATATTTTAAAAAATGAGGCTTCAAATATCACATAATATAAAGTGAATGCAGATATAATGCCACCTAGCACTTTGATTGCTTGAAAGTTTTACAAACAGGATACAAAGGCATATGGTTATTTTAAAATCCAGTTAGTATGTGCATTACATGTTGTATGTATAAAATGTACCGCTATTAAGCCACTTTCAGCAACTATCGATTACTTAAGTTTTTTAACCAGGAACTTTCCCTAAAGCATAAAGATTACAAATACACTCAACTCAAACTGATCTCAGTGATAACAGAGCAGGCAGCCAGGACAGACATCAGTTATCTCTGGATCAAATCTGGTACTTACCTGGATTCTGTGTAGGTTTTGACTGATTGGAAAGGTCTTCATTCTCTATGTGAAAATAAATAAATAAATAAAAGTTGATTTCAAGCTTTAAACAAATTATTCACCATCATAATAATCAGAGACTGGGGTCAAAAAAAGAAAAATCCAGGATATGTATGTATACTGTGTTAGGAAAACAACATATGCCTATAGAAAAAGAAAGGAAATAAACAAAAATCATAGTACTAACTATATGAAGATTGCTAGGATGATGAGCAACTGATTCCCACCATTTCTCCTTAACTTAGCAGTCTTGAAGCAAACACTGTTATTTTATAGGTATATTTAAGAAAGCTTTTGGGAAAGATGACGGCCTGAGTGTGCCATCTAGGAGAAAGTGCAGCAAGAGGGCAGTGAGGAACCACTATCACTGGCTAGGCTGACAGCCACTGCTGGGCACCAGTGCCTACAACAGGGAGGCCTGCAAGTGGAAGGTGGATGCTGAGGGCAGAATCTACTGCCGTCTGAGGAGCCCACCTCACGAGCCATGTGGACCACAAAGCAAACTGAAAGGAAGTGGCTCTGCCTATTTGCTGTACTCAGTTCTGGAAAAGACCCTACGCTAGGAGGTGTCAGGGAGAACTACCCTAGCTGAGGCTGACTTGAATCCTGTGAGACCGACAACCTAAGGCACACTCTTCCCCACCCCCATGGGAAAGGATCTGTCTAACCGAACAGGTCAAAGATACCAATGGAAAAAAATGACCCCGCATGGCTTGACAATAACTGCCCAAGAAACCAACAGTGTGACAGGCATAAGGTGCAAAGGGAACCCCCAAGCCCTGACATGGTGAGCAAAAATGATCACAGCTTGTTTAAGGGACTTAGTATAAATAAATGACTGAACAGATGGTGTCTATCAATGGAGAGTCCATGAAAGAAAGAAAAAGAACTTTAAAATCCTGTAATGCAGATTAAGAACATATATACACAAACTACTGCAAGAAAATACTGCAAGCAGAGAAGATGAAGACTTTAGGTATAAAAATCTAACTCCAAATTAATAAATGCAAAGAATGATGAAGATTAGAAATAACATTGCTGAAAGCTAAATTACTTAGTTGAAAATAAACAAAAATTCCATTTAAAATGGCAAAAATACAAAAAAAAGGGTATCATAAATGAATAGCTGAGAGACTTAAAATAAAATAAATACAGTGCAAAAGAAGAGTATTAGGAGGAAAAAAACATGAAAAAGCATTAATTAAAGAAATATAAGAACAAAATTTTCCTAAGCTTTAAAGACTTGAGTTTTCATATCCACAGGGCTTAAAGAGCTCCAGGAAAGATCAACGATAAGATCCGCACCTAGACATCCTGGCGAAATATCTGAACTCCAAGATTAAAGACATTTATGAACTCTGAAGATAAGGAATATTTTCTTTGTAAAGCTTATATAGAGAGACTACGGTTCTAATAAAAGAAAATGGGAATTGGTTTTCTCATCTACAACCCTACACATGCACCCTTTTTGAAAAAGCTACTTGGAGAAATTTTCTACTAGATGAAAATTAGAATGAGTATATGAGGACAGGGCATCATAGAAGAAACAGTTAAGAAGCCATGAGTTCAGAGGCACAGAAAGAAAAATGTATAGTAGTCCATCAAAATACACAAATTGATGAAAAAGGAGAGGGAGTAAGGAAGTCAATGGTGGAACGTAGGACAGCTGTTTTTAACTTCTGTACACTGACAACCATTAAGAATATGAAGGCAGTCACTAGTGATATTAAAGACAGAAATTCTAAGCTTGGGTAGGGGCAAGGAAACAAAAGTTGTTAAAAAATTAAAAAGCAATTTAATCCATGTAAACAAAAAAAGAAAAAAAAACTAGGATAAAAGAATAATAATGAGTACAAAAATAAAATGGAAGGACTAAGAACAAATATGTGATTTTTATGATTATCAGAAATTCCTATTAAGTCTCTTCCCCACTGGTTTAAAAACTCAGATTCAAACTATATATAATTTACAAAACAACTAAACAAACAAAATCAAATAAACAAAACCCTAAAAAAAAAGAAATTTGAAAATATACAGGCAAAACACTTTTGAAAAATGAAAACGAAAAGGAGTGAGGACCCAATAAGGGTCAATACCCAATAAGGCCAGAGGGAAAAAAGTTACAGTAAAGTGTAAGTCAGCTGACATCTTATATCCAGAAAATTCAAGAGACTTTCAAGAAAAAAAAAACTACAACAGGGAATCAGTAGTAAGTACCTAGAAATGAAATATCCATTTATAATTGTAACAAAAAACAAAACAAACAAACAAAAACAAACCCTCTAAAATCCCGAGACATAATCCTAGGGCAAAGAACCTGTATGAAGAAAACAAAATCTTCTTGAAAGAAGCAGAAATTAACACAACATTGTAAATCAACTATAACTCAATTAAAAAGCAAAAACAAAAAAACTTCTTACAAGGCCTGGGGGAAAAACACTACCATTTGACAGGATTTAAAGACATACATATGATTGAATGGTAAAACTTAATATCGTAAAAATGTCAAGTATCCCCAGATTACTATGTAACTATAAATACATAAATTCAACTCTTTTTAACTGTATAAAATGACCTTAAAGTTCAGATGGAAGAATCAATTTCCAAAAATGGATAAGAAAAGTATGAAAATATAGTGAGAGAAAGCTAGCCTTATCAGATGTCAGAATATACTATAAATCTGCTAATCAAATCAATATGGTACCATCACAACATAAAGTCACTAGATTGGAACAGAATAAAGAACCCAGAATAGGGCTTCCCTGGTGGCGCAGCAGTTGAGAGTCCGCCTGCCGATGCAGGGGACACGGGTTCATGTCCCGGTCCGGGAAGATCCCACATGCCGCGGAGCGGCTGGGCCCGTGAGCAGTGGCCGCTGAGCTAAAGAACCCAGAATAGAGCCATGTGTGTAAATGAAAACTTAAGATAAATGTATTATTTCAAATCACCAGGGAAAACAGATTAGTTAATAAAGACTGCTGGCATGAATGGACTGACTACCATCTGCAAAAAAAATTAAGATGAACCTCTATTTCACCCCTATGTGAAAATAAATTCCAGAGGGAGTAGGAATCTTACAAGGCCTAAATTACCTGGACTACCTAGGGTTAAGAATTTCTAAACTAAGGTAACTTGGTTCCAGCTTTTCTTTCACAGCCTCTATCTGTCTATGCAAAAATGTAAAACCCTAAGGGCAAGAGGTACCAAAAACAAGGGCAAGAAATAAAATGACAAATACTGGAAAAAATGTTTTGCAACTTTAGTCAGAGTACTCAGCTGCAAACAACGGAGCCACTCTGGCTAGAAAAAAAGAATTTATTAAACACTAGGAAGTAACTCTGAGTCTCTGGGAAGGGCAGAATTCAATTAAGACAGAACTTACTTTAAGTTCTATCCCTACGCTACACATATACAGAAATAAATGGCAAGTGAATGAAAAGCTCTACATTTAAAAAGAATCACTACAATAGTAATTAGGGAATGTAGCTGTCACAATGTTGAAATGGGAGAGGGTTTCCTAAACAAGACATAAAATTCAGGAGAGTCAAATAAACAATAGCTGATCGAAAGAAAAATTAAACTTTTGTAAAAGACAGACAAAAGGAGAAAGCAGCTAAATCAGCCTTATCAGATTGGCAAGAGTAAAAAAGAAAAAAAAAAAAGCCCCAAACTGATAATATCCCATTTTGAATGGGTGTGAAGAAACCCTATGCTCACATACCCTCACTGGCAGGTATAAACAGGTGCAGTCTTTTTGGAAAACAATTTGACAAGATAGAGAAAAATATTTACACTTCATATCCCGTATTCCCAATGGGCCCAAAGAAAAAGGCTGAACTGGAATATGCTGGGGAGGTTCAGCCCTTCTGAGCACCTTCTTACAAGCCTTTCCTCCCCACGGCAGACAGAATGTGTTCAAACGGCGACACGCATTAAGTCGGTGATGCTTTTCCACAGCCTGTCAGTTTCCTGCTCATGAAGAATGGTTCTTGTTTCTACAACCTGCTTGTGTTCACACATGTGGGCCGAGGCTGCTCTAGTGGAACCTGTATGTCGCACTCAGATCCAACATCACGCTCCGGGACCGTGCTCCCTGTTAGGACACCACCACATCCCACAACCACCCCCTCCAAGTGTACCACGTACAAGTTATTCACTTTTAATACCCCATAACATGATTTTACCTGCTGCTACTGGATTAGGAGTATATGGAGGTGGTGGGGGCACACCTGGAGCTATGACATTGGCTAATGGTACCAGACCTGCATTGTTATAAGCACCTAAAATAAAAAGATAACAGAAAAAAATATATAAAATTTAGCATCATTCTGAGCTCAAACTGTATTGACGCAGCTATCTAATTTATTTCTAAAACTGTTATATAGTACAGTTGCATTTTACACAGAGGTTTGGGTCTACGGTTGAGTGAAAAGTGAGATCAAATGAGACAACCAGAGACTTCTATTTCCCACTGCAGGCTCACTCCAGACATAACTCACTGAAGGGCATGGTGAGCAGAGCTGGCCAGATTTAAATTATCTGCCTTTTCTGTCAAGCACACACACTCGGCCTTTTTAAGTTAAATGCATTAATGATGCCTTTGAATACCAACTATCAAAAAGGGATTCAAGATGATTTACCCATAAGCAAAAACCCATAAAAATAATTAATGATGAGAAGTAATATACAATTAATTTATCAAAAGGAAAATATCCTAAATAAACTCTGTCTTCTCCACTGTTGTAGACCAAGACACACGGCAAAATAAAGCTCATGACAGCATATTTCATAAGTGCTCCAGATTTCCAAAGTACATATATCAACATTTACTTTCAACTTAATAAAGAGCAAAAAGAAAAAAATGTAAAATCTGAAAGAGCGCCTTACTTGGTGCAATAGTTGCATGTGGCCGGCATGGAGGTATCGGATAAGGAACGGGTTTATGTGGATTGTATGTTGAAGGAGGCTAAATGAGGGGGAAAGTACAGCAGTTAGGAGAAAATCAAGTAAGCCGTCTCCTGGCAAAACAAACTACAACTTGTCTTTCAAAACATTTAGGCCTAAGAGGCCAAAAATGCCCCAGCATATCAAATGCCACTGCACTAATACATGGTACAAATGAGGAAAATGGCTTAATAAATGCGGTTCCTATTAAATTCCAAAGATAGATCCTGCCAAAGACTGCTGTGGAGGTGTTTATTTTTTAATTTCAGCTGTAAAACATCTCCAGTGAAGGGCCAAACCTTATCCTCAACAGCAGATTCTTCTCTGACCCAGTCTAAATTAATCCAAGAATTCCTATCTCCTCCTATGGAACAGCTACTCAAGAACTTCCAACATCCTCCTGAGAATTCATCTTATCATTCTTACCCTCTTTTCTCCTTTTGGAAGAAAAAAGCACTATTTCCTTTAGCATCTGGCGTTCTGACAACTCTAGTAGAACGTAGACTGGAATTATGAATTCAGTAACTTAGTCTTTTTGCCTTTTGAAATCCACAAATCTTTCATTTTAGAGTTGATAGAACTTATGTAAGTAACAAGGAACATTCAAAGGGTTGATCTCCAGAGAACCGGAGGTATCCAAAGATAGGCCACATGCTGTACTTTTAACTACAGAGAGAGAGAGAGAGAAAGACAGAGACAGAGAGAGAGGATGCTAGAGCACGCACACCCACTCGAGGGGGCTGGCACTCACGCTCCTGCAGCAGAGGGGATCCACTGGTGGTTAGGGACCCAGACTCTCTCTAGTGCTCATAACGGCAGCCCTGGATGATGTACTAGTCCTGCCCGAGGACTATGATCTGTGACTAGCTTGCTATAAACAACTGCCACTAGAGTTCTTGTCAGGTGGGCAGGCAGGACTGCAGAGTGGCTGTGTGGAGGCCTCCAGTATGTCAACTCCAACAATCTTTCAACCCACGGGCCTGTCTTCTCCTGTTCAGTTCATATTCCAATCAATCATTCTAATCACTCCCTTGAAAATACTCTCCACCTCCTAGCTCCATTCTTACTTCACTAACACTAATGCTAATTCAGCCACCAAACCACAACCTTTGTTAAAGTGAACTCTCCGCACTTCACATCTCCAAGCAAACAGCTGAATGTGGCTGCAGAAAAAAGTAAAAACAGTTCATCTGGTCTACCTTTAAAATAAGACATTAAACCTCAATAGGGCCCTTAACACTGTTAACTAAGTATACTATATTTCCCTAGGCCATTCACTTTCCTACAGTTTCTAGTATACTTTAAGCTTCACAACACAAAAATGAAACTTATGCCTTGAATAGACAGAAAACTAAATGTAAGAGTTAAGACTTGTTCCATCATTTATTTTCTAAACATACTGGTTTGGATGGTCCGAGAATCCGTGCAGCTATTCCTTTGCCTTCGTTGGTACACTCTTCACCATCTTTCTTCAAAGGGGTTCCCTATTAAAAAAAAGGAAAAGGAAAGATAATTGACACTTAAAAAAAACCCAAACAGGGCTTCCCTGGTGGCGCAGTGGTTGAGAGTCCGCCTGCCGATGCAGGGGACACGGGTTCGTGCCCCGGTCCGGGAAGATCCCACATACTGCGGAGCGGCTGGGCCCGTGAGCCATGGCCGCTGAACCTGCGCGTCCGGAGCCTGTGCTCCGCAACGGGAGAGGCCACAACAGTGAGAGGCCTGCGTACCGCAAAAAAAAAAAAAAAAAAAAAAAAACAAGAAAAAACAAAAGCAAAAACAGAACAAAACAAGACATCCACTGTATTACACAGAAAAGGATGTAACTTGGTAGGAGATTAAGGACTTGGACAGCAAACCCAATCCTGCCCTGGCTGCCTGATGCTGACAAAGTGCTCGACCATCCTCTGCCACAGAACCCTCATTAACATGTACAGAGGTAGAAGGAAACACACAATACACATGGAGATGACAGAAGAGGATAAAGTATGTTCTAATTTTTGGGGGTTTCCCTGGGGGTTTCCCTGGTGGCGCAGTGGTTAAGAATCTGCCTGCCAATGCAGGGGACACGGGTTCGAGCCCTGGTCCGGGAAGATCCCACATGCTGCGGAGCAACTAAGCCCACGAGCCACAACTACTGAGCCTGCGCTCTAGAGCCCGTGAGCCACAACTACTGAGCTCACATGCCACAACTACTGAAGCCCGCGCGCCTAGAGCCCATGCTCCACAGCAAAGAGAAGCCACCACAATGAGACGCCTGTGCACCACAACGAAGTGTAGCCCCTGCTCGCCGCAACTAGAGAAAGCCCACGTGCAGCAATGAAGACCCAACACAGCCAAAAATAAATAAATAAAAATAAATAATTTTATTTAAAAAAAAAAGTACGTTCTAATTTTTTCTCTGCGCAACAAGGCCAGAGACAGACCTCCAGTGTTACAGTGTATAACGCTCAAAGAATCAAAGAGTTCTTGTATTAGTTGAAAATAGGTAATAAAAAATGGTGTTTTCTACAAGCAGTAAGTGTGATAGCTTACACTGACCTCATTCAAGACTGCTATAATTAACAGATCAAAATAAGTTGACACCCTATTACAACGGGTCTCCCTGATAGCATGTGTTCTAAATGGTACATACTAGTATGGAAGCCAGCTTCCAAGGTGGCCCCCAGTGACCCTCAGCTCTTACTGCCCTTGTGCAGCCCTCCAAATGAATAGGACTGACCTGTCTAACAAATAGGATATTCCAGAAATCATGGCCGTTGACTCCCAAGTCTCAGTGATAAGAGAAAACACAGCTTCTGCTGGCCTTCTCCGGGACTATCTGCTCTGGTGGAAGTCAGCTACCATGTCAGGAGGTACTCAAGCAGCACTAAGGAAAAGTCCTTATGGCAAGGAACAAAGACCCCCTGCCAACAACAACACTAATTTGCCAGGCATGTAAGTGAGCCACCTCGGAAGCTAGGCTTGTGTTTCAATCAAGCCATCAGATGACTACAGCCTCATGAGAAACCCTGAGCCAGAACCAAGCTAAGCCTTTCCTAGATTCCTGATACATAGAAACTGCATGAGATACTAAATGTTTACTGTTTCAATCCACTAAGTTTTAAGGTTATTTGTCACACTGCAATAAAAATATACCATTTTATGAAAAAATTATTTCACAAAGAATTCTGAGGAACACTGGGTGATACAAAAACAAGTGTGTTTCTCACGGGACTTCTCAGAGCCTTTATTATGCAACATGATTCTCCAGGAAGGAGACGCTGCATTCAGAGTTTCCCAAACACACTTAACTGTGAAACTGTCTGCAGAATACCAAGAATTTGAGAAATACTCCTTTACTACATGTAAATCAGTGCTTCTAAAATACTTGGAAAAATAAAACCAAATCATCCTCTTTTCCATTTGGCTTGTTCTCCTCTACATTTTACACAAATAGTTTAATACAGCTTACGTATGAACTTTCATTCAGCAGTGAATCTATGAATTACATTGCTGACATAGCAAAATCCCTTTCCTTTGTAGACACATCATCAACTGGCATTTTCTTTAAATAACATTAACTATGCTCAATTTCATATGAAGAAGTTGCATATATAGCCACAAAAGTGTACTTACTGGGAAAATTCCATTTATGCGACTAGGTTTTCCTTTGGGATATGGATTTCCTGGGATTGTTCCACAAGAAGATATCATAGCATGAGGAGCTTTGCAGCCCGCCTTGAAAGCCTGTAAAATAACAAAGAAGAGGGTGGTTAAAAAAAAAAAATTAAATAGACTCACAAATTAAGTATTCTGGATGTTGGGAAGCCCTGCTAAATAACGTGAATTAAGGAACAGCATCACATTCAATCTGTTCATACATCAATCAGCACTTCCACTGGTGAACATGACCAAAATTAATAAGTAAAATCACTTCATTTAATGGAATTATTTAAATGGTAATAATGTTTTTAATGTCACAGATAATAGACTCCTATACAAAGATATCTTCACAATGGATTTTGTAAATTGTGTGCAAAGAAGTCCATTTACTATCTGATATATCTCATTGCTCCAACAACCAAGAAATAACACTGTCCAACTCAATAAACACCAAGCTCACATTACAGGTAAAGCAAAGAGAGCACAGCCATGAAAGAGACATGGTCTCCACTCTGAAGAAGTTTACGTAACTTAGTGGATAAAACACAAACAACAACATGGGACATTGGGTGTCCAAAGAGCTATACTGATGAAAAAGTAAGAGTTCTCTGGGTACCAGTGTTCAACACAATGTTACATAATCATGAGATACACTGAAGGAGGAGATCTTGGTCTATAGCTTATTTATTATTGTGTCCCCAGCTTCTGAAATGGTGCCTAACACATACTGAATTAGTGAAAAGCACTGTAATAGGTGACATATATTCTAATGGATCTATACTGTATAAGAATATCAAGTTAAACATATATATGCTGTATTTTATAGGTATATATGATATTATTAGCTATATAATCCAGCCCCGTACTAAACATGCCAACCCTAAAAATCGTCTCAATTTTTGGCTATTATAAATAGTACCTGGGTGAGTGCCCTTATATATGCATGTGTGTGTTTCTATTCATTTCTTTAGTATAAATTCCTAGAAATAGAATTTTTGGGTCAAAAGGTATGAACATTTTAAAGGCTCTTCAAGTTTGCCTTTCAGAAAAGTTGTACTAATTTACATTGATTAAAGGACCTATTCCACAGAAGACTCAGGCCCAGATTATTTCTGAGATGGGAAAGTCACATGATTAGAATGCTTCATAAGGAAGAAAACTACAGTAGTAAATGCCTAATGCCTTGAAGAATTTAGTCAAAAAACTCGATGAAGTTATTAAAGTAAAGAAACGTGGGCTCAGATCTTGCTTTTGCTACAATAACTTATGCCTAAGGCAAGTTCTCCACTCTCCTGAACTTGGTGGAGGGCGTGAGGATTAAATACGATTGAGCTGCAGCTCCTAGGGGAGCAGTCGATGCCTTCCTCAAGCAGCTTTCTAATCACTAATTCAGTTTCCAACCATCACAATCCTAAGAAATAACTACCTTAAAGGACGAATCAAGTTTTCTAGGCTTGGACAAGTACTACTTCCCCGACTCTTACAGATTTTAAATTAAAAAACTACAATCTTGCTTTATTACTCATCTTTTATGAATTTGATGAAAATAAGCCCGATGACAAGGCAAATTTAAACAGTCAAGTTCTTAAATACATAAAATGAAAGACAAAAGCTTGGAGCCATGGCAGAGCTACCAAAGGACCGAGAATAAACACCCCATGAGGCTCACGCTGAGGGCTGGCTTCTCACTCTCAGGCCGTCTCTTCATTCACCAGTGTCCCCCTCTCCAAAGACTGCTGGGGTGTCATTCTTAACCCATCACATAACAGCAGTCAGGTTATTCAACAAAGTTAACATAGGAATAAGACTGTACTGTTTTCTTCATCAGCATTCAGAAAAACCAACGTACCATTTATATAGCAACCTTAAGGAAATTACCTGTTCAAGCACTCTCTTGCACCGTTTCTTCTCAGACATATTTATCCTGAACAGATCTTCAATGGGACGAGAATTCTGTGCATCAACAATGTTTCTACCAAGCAAATACAATTTAGCTTTTCATTTAAGAAGCTGGACACACATATTTAATACACAGATATATCTGAGTAAGCTTTCCCCATGACATAATGACAAAAGTATGATTATTAGTTTTAATTGGTGAATGTAAATAACATGTTTATATGAAGATGGTAAATATAATAACTGAACTGACATTTATCTGGCTACCTGAAAGTAACAAAGTAATACTTCAAATAAAAATCACTATTTTGAGATTCTTGCAAAAATACCCTCTCAATGAGTGTCAGGAGAGCTACTGGCAAAAGAACAAACCCATGTGCTAAATGCCTAAAAATCATGGTTGATCTAAAAATGAAGTTTAACCTTATGCTTCATTTTAATTTTGTGCTTTTTGTGGTCATTTACAAATATATAAGGGACTTAAAAATGCATATGCTGTAAATAAACAGCAACTTCTAGACTCTTACATTATAGGAGAGTAGGTTCCTTTTCTCTTACATTCATCACAACCTTTTCTCAAATGTCGTGCTGGGTGCTTTCACACATCTTACAGTATTTAAAGTTCACATCCCTACTAAGTAGATGAGATCCTTATTTTCACAATTGAGGAAAATAAGATCCAGAAAGAGTAAGTATATATTAAGTCAAAAAGATACACGTTGTCAGAACGTGGAAGAACCCATCTGACTATAAGTCCTCTGGCTTTATCACCAAGCCTTTCACGTTATTCAGAGTGGGAATGCAAAGCAAGTCACCGAAATGCAGACAAACTGAAATAATTAAACTCGATAAGCCCCACTATTTTATAAGTTACAACCATGTGTAATAAGCACACTAGATACTTAGATATAAGAATTCAGCTCTATGCTTGCATAGATTTCATTAGAGTTCCATTTACTAATATAATTCTGACACATTAACATACACTAATGAGTTAAAAAGCATTTAAAAAGTATTCCAAATTTTTCTCCAATGAAGTAAAAAGAAAGAAATACTTACGAAGCTAACAGTTCAAGAGCAACTAGTTTGTCTTTACTGAAGGTGAAACAGTTGAGTATATTGACCACTTCTGCTGGGTGAACAGCCACCATTTTCTATTAATATAAAAAATAATGAGAAATTTTTTCAACATGAGAAATTTTCATGCAAGAAATTGCCTTTTGGGGGGAGTGTAATTAAATGTTCTTAATATAAATATCTGAGATGAAAACTGCTTAATCAAAAGTAAGTCCTGGGCTTCCCCGGTGGCGCAGTGGTTGAGAGTCCGCCTGCCGATGCAGGGGACGCGGGTTCGTGCCCCGGTCCGGGAAGATCACACATGCCGCGGAGCGGCTGGGCCCCTGAGTCATGGCCGCTGAGCCTGCGCGTCCGGAGCCTGTGCTCCGCGACGGGAGAGGCCACAGCAGTGAGAGGCCCGCGTACCGCAAAAAAAAAAAAAAAAGTAAGTCCTAACAACTGTGTGAATTAAAATTAGGCTTTTCAATGTAACTATTTTAATTGAAGAGCTAAGTTCTCAATATGTTCATCTATGGAAAAAAAATTTACATGTTCTACTTTCCTCAGAAAGGCTATATAAAAAGGGATATTTACAAATATGGGAGATACACTGCTCAAGAAGTTAGAAAAAATTATAATCCTCAGTTAGAGTGCTAGATACGCCACAATCAGAACTTCCTAGTGAAGTCCATGGCACTGAATAGTGTTATTAAAGAAAGGTACTCCAGTCACATCATTAGAGGAAAGATGGGTTAAACAGGTCTCTTTACTGAACTTTCTTAAGAGCCTTGTTAACGTGCACTGTGACAATCCAAGATTGTGTGGACTGTTACATAATTTATTTGCCTAGGATACCTACATCTTTGAAAAGCAGGTCAATTTATAAATGTATGTTAACAGTGCAGGAAATTCAAAAGCAAAGTCAGGATAAGAAGACCAGTTAGAATCAACTGATCAACAAAAGTGGTTTTCAAACACTTTAACTCCTGTACCACCAAAAGAACTAGTAAAACCATATACCCCATTGCGTGTTTTTAAATTGACATCTAAAAATTTTGCCGGAAGTTTTACATATCTGCAAAAGATAGATCTCCTTATATGTAAGTTTATTACATATTTCTGAAAACCTTGGAACTACTGATCTAGTTCATTTACTTTATGAAAATGTCCATAACAGAACCTGTCAGTCAGTCTTCAGTAGGAAAACAGTCAAATCAGACTTACTTTGTCTATAAGTGCACTATGGTGTGCCTGTGCAGCCTTCTCACCTCTGATTTTTAATTCTAAGGTAGGTGGATAGGCAAGCCAGCCTAAGAGCTTTGTCATGAGTTTGTTGTTCTGATAAAATAAGGCAAGGTTTGTTATCAGTTTGTTTTCTGTTTGTTGTCCTGATAAAATAAGGCAAGGTCTCCATCAGTATTTCTTACGGAAGCTCTGTTTTGCTCTCCCTCTCAGGATAGTGCACTGTCTCTTTGGTTCTTAGAGAAAGATTTTCACCCCCAGCTGATGGGTGAGAAAGAGAAGAAGCACTAACAGACCCAGCACTTTCTTAGGCAAATTAGTTTAGGAAGCTAAGGATTGTAGATTTCCTTAAAGCTATCAATGCCTGATACTCCCAGGAAAATCTTCCTGTACAGCCAGATCCTGTTTGACTTTGATGCCTCTGTTAATCTAGGCTCTAGAGCTGTGCTATCCATACAATAAGTCGCCACTAGACACGTGTGCCTGTTTAAATTGAAATTAAATAATACCTTAAAAATACCCTTTCTCAGACAGATGACATGTTTTAAGTGCACAAAAGCCACATGTAGCCAGTGGTTACCATAGTGGATAGAGCCGATATAAAACATTTCCATCATCGCTGAAAGTTAATTTGGACAGTGTTGGTCTAAAAAATGTAAGTATAAACCAGTCTGACTATTCTTCTAAGACTAAATACAAGAGGGTGAAGATATACAAAAATAAAAGTAAATAAAAATACTTAAGAATTCAAATCCTATGTTTTGCTTGCCTATAAATATTTTCTACTCCAATCTGCCAATTAGGACCCTGTACAATTTAATAGTACAGTACATACGATTTAAATTTACAAGTTTTAATTTTTTAACATAGTTATTTTGAATAATCAAAGTATAACGAAATTTAGCGCCAGTATCTAATGCAAACAAATTACAACTTGAGATGAATTAGAGAAAACTAGGGGGGAATTCAAAATACTTAAATTCTATATTCTAAGGAAAAATACTTACATGCTGTAATGCTTTCATTGCCTTCAACTGAGGCTCAGCCCAGGAGAAATATCTCAGTAAATCAACCACCTAAAAGCAAAGAACTAATTTAGCTCTAATGACAGTGTGTTCGCAAACATTTCTCCAAGATTTATTTCAGTACTCTGAATTACTATTCAAAGTGTGCTGCCTGGGCCCCGGTGATGAGGCATAAGCATGACACCAGAGTTCAGACTGGGATGATGGAGTAGCCAAGTGTAGCTACTGAAATTTAAATCAACTGAAATCAAATCAAATAAAAAACTCAGTTCCTTACTGGCACAAGCCACATTTTAAGGGCTCAACAGCCATATGAAGCTGGTAGCTACCATGATGGTTACTGCAGAGAGAGAGAGAGAGAGAGCATTTCCACCATCACAGAAAGTCTTGGACAGCATTGGTCTAGAATAAAGGAAAGTATAAGGTACAGGAAGAAGAAAGTACCTGAAGAAAAGGAAAGCTGGAAAAGTACTAGATGGAGATAAAAACATGGCGTAGGAATATAGAGATATAGTATGAATGGAAAGTTTCAAAACATTTAGTGGAGAATAACAGTTTTAATCAATCACAAAAGGGTGTTCAGTGGTGTGGTTTAGTGTAGGTCCACTAACTTCTACTCTTTAACTCACATCTGGAGGGCATACTACTCTTACTTAGACCACAGATCTACTCCCTAAAAATGTAAGAATCACCCTGAATCACGCCAGCAGCTTCTAAATGGGAAGTCATTTTGAGAGCACAGGCAGCCAGGCTCTCTCCCACTACCACCAGCGAAGTTCAAGTGAACGAGGGAGATACTGTGCAACAGCCAGGAAGAGGTGAGCAGACACCACGATCACAACACTGAAGTCTCTTTGTGGTCACCACCACCTGGGTTCACTGCCTCCAAGGACACCCCAAAAGGGGAAAAAAAGACTCAAGACGAGAGGGTAATAAACTCTGGGTTAATGAATTATTTTACTGTGAGCTCCTAAAAACGTGTTAAGGCTTCAATTATTCCACAAAGCGAGGCTAATGTTAGGAACTGGTGTGGTCTGTGAAGAAGAGTAAAAATACTTTTCACTCCTTAATGAGAGATACATAAATAGCAAACAAGTATTGTGGGTACTTCCTATACAATTTTCTAAGAGTGTATGCCCTTACTTTTATGAGAATAATGTTTTTACTATATATAGTAAATGGCTACCTGGGACTTTACCAACCATAAAACTTTATAAATTATCATGTATGATTATTATATTATAATAATCAATATAATAAGCTTAGAAGGTCACACTTAGAAAGTAGCATGATAAAATGTTTAATAACTTTAGCAAAGTAATTAAATTTTTAGCAAAGTCATTAAATTTCCACAATAGGAAGTTATCTACAAAATTTCACATATATACACAGAAACACAAGAGAAGGAAAGAAAAGCTATCAGCTATGGGAAATTATAAATCTTTCTCTGAAACATTTAAATTTAAAAAAAAAGCATAAGGCAGTTTTGAAAAGTAATGGGATAGCTGAAAAACCCTCATTAAATAGGCAGCAACATGTGCAAGTCACAAAGTAGCTTTGAGGAATTTAGTAGGCAGAACTACAGGCTTAAAGTTATTCAAGTTTTGAAAGTCTTGAGAAACAGATGAAAAGTTGGAGCATTTACTAACTCCATCTATAGATTCATCCACTGTCTACCCTACTCACGTTCCCAACCTTTTCTGTTCTTCAGATGTACATTTCCATTTCTGGTCTATTTCTCTATCAAGTATTTTCCAAGTATCTCTTGGAAATCCAGCTTTCTCTGCATATGTGTGTGTGTATATGCATGCAAACCTGTTTTTCAAAATCAGCAAACTCCCCCTAAAGTTGGGTGAAAGTCCCCACTAAACTACCACACTGAAAGTATTAGTCTTCTGGCAGTTACAGAAACTACTTATTAGACACTATTTTTTTTCTTATTTGCTAAAATTTTTACTTAGTGGCTTCATGTAAGAACATATATCACCATTTGTTCAAGTTTTATAAAATGTAGTGAATTTTGCAATTACTGACTCATAAATACTGTACAATTTTGGGCATGTTTACCATTAGAAGTTTACAACATATGATACTGTGCCCAGAATATAAACACTTTGAACTGCTTTCTTCAGACACTGCATTTAAAAATCATGTTAGCATATGATATCATGGTGAAAGTGGGTATGTTTATAAACTACCCCAACTATAAATCATGTAAAGTTTTCTGCTAAAACTGAAAGCTTCTCAAGTTCCTAAATAAACACAGCAACAAAGTAAAAGCAATTCTGAACTTGACCAGCAGGTAAATAAAGACATTAAAACAGAACATCAGTGTAAAAAAAAAAAAAGAAAAAAAAATGCTGTTACTTAAACAAATAAAGGAATACCTGTTCACTGGAGAAATATCCGTGCACATATTCAATTGCTTTTAATTTGTACTCTGTCAAAACAGCCTAAAAAACATAGAAGAACAGAATGAATATATGTAATCATATGCATATATCAAAACTGCCTAAGCAACTCAAACAGCCCTGGCACAAGGAGGCCGATAAAGTCACCATGGTGATGTGACATTCTACCTTCCCAAGTTCCATGCTGTAAGGGATACACTGAGACAGCCGGAGAAGCCCCTGGGCCTCCCTACTCATGCCTACAAAGGAAGGGAACAGAATTTTAAGAGATATGATTCGACATTAATAGAAATTAAGTATTCCTGGAAAAGTAACCGCAGTTTTAAAGCATCTAAAATTCAACAAGCCGTCATTTTTAAGGTTAAACGTACTACCCGTTACACATTCATCAGATAATTATTTATTGCACACCTGTATGTGCTAAGTGATGGAGAAACATGGATAAGACATGGTCTAGTCCAGGCTCTCAGTATTTCTACAGGGATGTGAACCCAGGAGCCAATCTGTGCGCCTGACACTAACTGGCAGTGAGGCCTCTGAAAGGCATTTTAATTGCCCTGAGAGCCGCCTCACCAATCACTACCCACCTCAGTTACTGTGAGGATTAAAACAGTCAAGAGTAGATGTGACACATAATAGGGAAGTTCAGAGAGAAGTCGATGGCCTTGACCCAGCACTATCTAGAGCCGAATGAAATCATGTATGATCTCCTTGCAACTATATGCTAAGCTTACAGATGGAAACACCAGACTATCAAAATTTGGTAACAACTACTCATTAAAAATCCACTAATGCCCTTTGTATGGTGACAGATGGTAACTAGACATATTGTAGTGGTCATTTTCTAGTATACAGAAACATGGACAGTGTTGTAAGTCAGTTACACTCCATAAAAAGAAAAATCAACTAACCCCTTTGCATTCACTACAAAACAATCATATGTGTACTTTTCACATGCATCATTCTGCTAAGAGAAAATACTATGACCAGTCAACAGAGAAACACATCCAGGGAGCTCAGTAGCTGAATTTTCACTGAAAAGGGGGAGGGAATGGAATTCTGGATAATGTACTCTTGGGAGTTTGAGTATTATTGCCATTATTGGACACAATCAAAAGCAAGTTTCTGGCCCAAATCCTGGATTGTGTTGATGCCAAGCCATGTCTTAATTCTTTGATCAGCACCTGAGAGGCCCAGCTGTACCCCCAGGCACAACACCATGGCACTCAGGAGTCAGACTACCCAACTCTGGACAGTGCTCTCGTCCCTCACCAGGGGGGTAACTTTGAGCTGGCTGGTTAACTTACAGATGCTAGACCTGCCCTCTGTAAAATGAGGGTTGTTAGGAGGATCTCATCAAATAACGCATGGAGAAAGTGCTTAGAACAGACACACTCAGTTAAGTGCTCAATAATAAATGACTATTATTATTATTACCCCCTTCTTAAAAAGCAAATTAAATATTGCTTTTTCCCCTCCTTTCTTCTCCCCTCCTATTTCTTTTTCTAGTGTCTTCTTACATGGCTTTGTTTTAAATGACAGTAGTGACAGCCAGTATTACCCACAGACGTAACGGTGACATTCAAGAAAATATTACCTGGTTTAAACTGACTTATATTTGCAAAGTCTGAGAGCAATTTTTAAAAAGCCAACAGTAATTCACACACTTAGATATGCTTGTATATTCATCCCATTTTAATAGCCTAATACTATGTTGATGTATCTAATTATTTGGCATAGACAGCAAAAGATGTATTTTGATTTCAGACCAGAAATAAGGACTTAAGTTGCTATGTATTTGGTTTTAATCTCTGGAAAGTTTCCTATTCCCCTCATTAGTAATTACTATGTCATCTTCCCAGAGTTTAGAAGGGAGAGAATATGCAAACCAACACTCTATAGCTTCCAAAGGTAGAAATCAACTGGTCTACCCGAACAAATTATCTTCTCATAAACCGTAGTTTAACATCAGCTCACGAACAAATTGTGGCAAATTCTAAGTATATAATTATCAAGCTAATGTTTTATTGCAAATTTTCATTGGACAAATTGGGTTTGCAAAAGCAGAAATTTCATTCAAAAAAAGAACACTCAATATCCTTACAAATGTAAATTTAACCTAAAGGAAAACAACATTTTGCTTTACAGAGAATGAAGAAAAACAGCATGTCCACAAGCAATTTTATTAATAACTTCGTAAGCTGAAATAAATAATAATCACCAGAGCACAAGGTAACAAGTCTTTTCGCGTCAACAAGGGTCTTAAAGATATGAAAATGGCGACATAATTGCCCGGAAATTCTAAGCAAAGGACTCTGTATTAGCATAAGAATGGTTAGTCAGTCCTTCCGGGTTTAACTTTGTAAACTCTTTTTGCGCTTGAAATAGTGTTAGGCTCAAGGGTACAAGCCAAATTTTTTGCTGTCTGTGGGAGGTAGGCTATGCATAATAGCCTCAAAATGAAGCAAAAACTTGAAAGCAGGAGAAAAAAGTTTTGAAATGCGAGTGTTTGAAGCCCATTCCTAAGAATGACTTTAAACTTAGTGCCACACTTATTAGGACACTAATTTTGTCCGGCACAGGCAACAAATACAGTCCGCTTATACTCAGATTTTAAAAACCTGTAATAATAACTACCGTTAAAGAAACTCCCTACGCTATTACCTCTAGTTTTCACTCACTCTTACATTACTGAAAGATGAGGAAATCGGTTCAGAAATATTAAAATCACTTATCCGAAACTACAGAGCTATTAAAGATTTGTAGCGGGTTTCGGAACCAGGGGCTCTGAATATAATATCCGCAACACCGCACTGATTCTCAAGAAGTTTAGCGTTAACATAATTTCTATCGTGAAATATATCAAGATATAAACTCCTACTCTATACGTTAAAATTCCAACCAGTTTTGCAGTCCTTAAACCCGTATTTTACACCATCTGCACGCAGTCCCTCAAAGAGAATAAATCACGAGAATTCGTAGTTCACAGATTTAAGGAATTAAATGCAATTACCTTTCTAATTTCATCCAGCACCGTTTCAAAGGACTTTTTGTCCATCTTGACTACTATCTCGACGAGAAGAGTTACAGTTTCAATTACAAAACGTTCATCCCTGGTCCGCTCCGATAATAAAAACGTTTACAGCTGAGAAGAAAAAAGATTCAAGGAGCAGGAGAAAGGATGCAAAGAGGTAGAGTACTTCAAACTCTGCAAAAATTTCTAAAAATGGAGACTTATAAAAACTTTTTATTAAAAACAAAACCCGTCAGGCTTCCCCAGCTTCTTTACACAAAGCTTCAGGACCCCCTCGGGGAAGAGAAACCCGAGGTTCGGTAGCCGGAGGCAGAGCGTCGGTCCCCGCAGCTCAAAGGCAGGCGCCGCCGGAGGAAGGTCCGGAAGCCGCCTTCCCGAGTGGAGCGGCCCGGAGAGCAGAGGCACCCGCGCCCCGAATCCCGCAGGAGGCGAGGAGGGAAGCACCGGCTTCTCGGCCCGCACTTGCACCTCGGCCGCCGCCGGCCGCCCCTCACCGCCGCGAACCTAGTCTCATGGCCCGCCTCGCGCTCACTCCCAGAAGCTCCGCCGGACTCCTGGGTCCCGTAGCCCGGGCAGCAGCGGCCTGGCAGCTCTTTGTTACCAGCTGCCACCGCTTCCGGGAGCGGGCCGGCGGCCGGCGAGCACCGGGAGCCGGGCGAAGGGGGCACAGTCTCAGGTAGGGGGACTCCCGAAGACCGCAGCGCCAACGGCGCCAAGAGCCCTTCCTGGTTACCCCCAGAGCTTCCCCTGGCTCGTGGGGGCCTTCAACGGAGCCCGTCGCGCCAGAGTAAAGTCAACTCTGCGCCGCCAGCTGAAGCCACTCTTCGCGGAGAGCCTGTGGAGGGGGTCCTGGTGTGGGAATGTAGGTGTCCATAGAGGATGCCTGGATGTCTCGGAATTGGATGAAGTTGAAGTCTTTCCCAGAGCCTGAAAGTTATTAATCAAACCTTAATTCTAAGGTTTGATTGTGCTAATTATTGGTTGTTAAGTCTGAATTTAAAAGAAAGAACGTCGAGTGGTTAAGGCATATCTACGGGCGCCCCGATTTTGGCTGACTGGAGAGGTGCACAGCATGGACAGTCCGAAGGGTGGTCACGGGGTAAACCCGGGGCATGTGACAAGGGGATGGGGAGGAGGGAGGGGCAGGGGGAGGCGGGCGGCGGGAACGCGCTGAAAATCCGGAACCCCGGTTCTGATTTTCTTTCGCCCTGGTCTTTGCTGCCTTCTGGTTCTCTCCTAGGCGCGTTGGAGCTAGGAGCTCAGTGCAGCGACGAACCGCGTGGACCTGAGGCTGTCCGGGCGGCCCCCAGCCGCCTGCCTATCTTTCTCCCTCGCCAGGATTCCTGTCTAGTCATGACGAGATTCTGGGTCTGCGTAGCCGGCGCTGGCTTCTTTCTTGCGTTTCTGGTTTTCCATTCTCGATTTTGTGCCTCTCGGGTGAGTTGGATAGTGAGGAAATGGCTGTCGGGTGTGTGGATAGCACTGTGGGGAGACGGTCTTGGGATGGAGATGGCGTTGGTTCTCTTACTAGTTCATCTCAGAACCTGCACCGGGGGCCGAACCGCCGACGCGTTGCCTGTTTCTTAGCGTTAAAACGTGTGTAATATGGTACATCGCCATTTTCCTTATTTTCTCTTCTTTCCCAGCTCCCGTTACCTCTTCACTTTGCTTTTAAAATTTCCTGGAGAGCTGAGGAAGCCCTTTACCGGCTGGATGTGGATTGGCCTAAGTATTCAGAATACTTTACTGGAGCAACATTTGGTGTTGCAGTTGACTCCCTCGACGGATTGGTTTACGTAGCCCAAGTAAGTAAAATGGGGATTTAAAAAAAATTTTTTTTAGCTTATGAATACAAAGAAAACAGTTTTCCTGTCTCACCGAACTCAGTAACTGTATACGTTTATATTACGCCAATTGTGGAATTAGTTTTTTGAGTTACAGTTAATACTTTGGTTTTGAACGCGATAGAGATTAATATTGTAAGGTTTTGTAGATGGTTTTTTAAACGTTACTAAGTTCCTCGGTTAACCTATAATTTTTGTTTCTCTCTGCCAAAATAAAGATTGCTTCCTTAAAAGTGATCCTATCTAAGCAGTTATTTTTGTATACCTTCAGAGAGGGGATAACATCCCAAAGGTATTAGTATTCACAGAGGATGGATATTTCCTACGAGCCTGGAATTATACAGTTGACACACCTCATGGTATATGTGCAGCCAGTACACCACATGAACAATCCGTCTGGATCACGGATGTAGGAAGTGGTATGTGTAGTAATACCTATTAAATTATCTTGCTAGAAATCACATCTTTGCCCATGTTCTTGCTTGTCTATTTTAAAATCAGAGTGGCCGCATCTAATTGTAATTCCTTTAATCATTCGTGAAATGGCTTGTTTCTAAACCTTTATATTGTACTTCTGTAGAATCAAGACATTTAACAAGGAGGCTATAATTATTATGATCTTTCCTTTAAGTTGTCACAGGGCTTTTGCTTTTTAAAATATCAGTTGCTCTTCCTAGATTAGATCATTCTGAACTTCTTCTGTGAAGCAAAATAAGATGGAGATCTCTAAAAGCTAATGAATGGAGTCCTTGCTTTTCGTTTTCCTTTACCACTTCTCTTTCGAAAGAAATTATGCTGATAACAGAAGTTATAATAGGCTAAATGCCTAATAGTTTTAAACAGATCTCATGTGACAATATAATGAAAAATCTTTGACTTCAATTCTTGCTATGGAACCACATACTTTAAAAAGTGAAAAAAAAATTATTCCAGGTGAAACAAAAGAGAGAGAGTGAGATTATGCTGAGAAACCAGAACTGTTTTCTTGCCCAAAGTAGAAGATCTGCACAAACTGCTGGTAATGTTTCTGAAATCCCACTGACTTCAGCATGTCTGAAACCTTCTTCTGTCGAATATTTTTAGTAGAATGTGCTGCAAAGTAAGCAGAGTTGAACTTAAAATTGTGAGATACGTTTTCAGAGATAACTGTTTGCTTGTGCTTGTGGCTTAAGATGGTATAAGAGATAACCTGGTATCATCTTAGGATCTCAGGAAGGAAAGAGATATTAAAATATTTCTAGTCTTACTTGTCCCAGTTATGTTCATGGCTTGAAGGTCCTTCTGTTTCCCCACTTCTGGCTAATTCAGATACTATTTTGGAATTAAAGAGGTCTCAGTTTTTGTAAGAAGTGCCCTTACCACATCTGTTCTCAGAACCCAAAAGATTTCTGAGCCTCAGCCCCATGACCCATTTATTTAAAGCTGTGTTTTGGATGGTAAGATTTTGGTTAACCCCCAAAATCTAAGTTATCTCTGAGTTCATTGTTAGACCCTATGAAATTTGATTATTTTCACTTTTTTTTCCTTTTGGGATTCACTGTTAGAAGAGGCCATTACTTTTTAATTTGTTCCATTCATGTGATCCTTTTTTATAAAATACTTCATTGGTTCCCAGAAATAAAAAGAACACGCATGATCTCTTCATTCTTTCCATTATAGGTTGTTTTTCCACACACAGATCTGAAGACAGTTTTTCTATTCCTTCCTATATTTCGAAGAATAAATTCTCTTCAGTAAAAACATGGCTGCATATCATAGCCATTAAAAAAATTATTTACTGGTATTCTATTTCTTTTCCAATTCCTTAGAGACTTTGTAGTTTGCTTTCTTTAATGTTTTGTTCTCTTATTATTGCTACAGACTTTAGCTCAAGTCTCCAAAACAAGTATAATAATAAATACAATTGTCAAGATAGGATTGTAATGCAAGCTGATTCACTTTATTTCCAGAGAGCCCATTGTTTCCAATTTATCATTTGAATGCCTACCTGTTAGTTGGTCTTGGTATGCCTTCAAGTTGGTTTCTGGTAACTGCTTTATAGTTTTTCCCTATTTGTTAATATTCCACTTTATACTTTTGCTTGTAAGATAATTTTAACTCAAAGAAGTTTCAGTGTGAGAAGATCAGATACTGGTGATTTGGAAAGATCTATTCCTTTCTTAGGAAAGAAAAGCTAATGGGTTGAATTTTGTATTTGTTTCCACTAGGAGAAAATGTAGCTTTAAAAAGTCAGTATTGTTATAAACCAGTGTTACCGCAATAAAAAAAAAAACTTTAAAAAATTAACAAAGAATAGATATAAATGACTTTTATAAACAAATAAACAGAAGTTTGTATTATAATGAACTTTTTCAGTCACCCACTGAAATTGGAGATCTGCCCATGAATGACTGGAATAACAGTTTTCAAATATAAGTTGTTCGTTTTCCAGATCCTTCTTAATTTCCTTATACAAGGTGATAAGATTAAAAAAAGAAAATGGTGTACCAGTACTTTTACATCATGAGCCTTCTGTTTAAGGAGTCCAATTTTTTTTTTTTCCAGTTTTCTTTATTTGGATTTAGAATCTTACTTTGGAGTACCTGAGGTTTTAATTCATGAACAGATTTGGCTATAACTAATGAAGCTCTATTGCTTGTCAAATATAACATTTAATTATCTGAGCCTTTTAACTTTTTGTTGCTATTCTGTTAAATTTTTGCTCTCAGCTCACTTGAAAAATGTGAATGTTTGCACAATGGTTATATTTTTGAAATGTGCATGTCTATCTTTATAGGACTCTACGGTCATACTATTAAAAAATACAATTCCTTTGGTGATCTTGTTCAAGTTTTGGGTACCCCAGGCAAAAAAGGCACTGGTTTAAACCCCCTGCAGTTTGATAACCCTGCAGAATTATATGTAGAAGACACAGGGGATATTTACATTGTGGATGGAGATGGAGGACTGAATAACAGGTTGATCAAATTGTCCCAAGGTACGTGGCTTAGTTTTGTATGGTATTATTGCAATACTTTAAAACTGAAGGAACTTTTTGGCCAATCCAATATAAGAATGTTACTTAATAAGTTGGATTTAATTTGTCTGATACTCAGTATAACTTCAGCCTTTGCCTCTATCTTCACATTTCCTTCTTCTCTGTGTGTCTCTTTGTCTCAAATCTCCTCTCCTTTCTCTTATAAGGGCACTAGCCATTGGATTCAGGGTCTGCTCTAAATCCAGAACCACCTTATCTCAATATCCCTAACTTATTGTAAATAGGGCCTTTGCAGATACAATTAAGGTCACATTCACAGCTCTGGAGATTGAGACTTGGACATATCTTTTTTTTTTGGTGGGGCTGGGGAGAGGGACACCTTCAACTCAGTACAGGGGAATTAAATAAGACGACCTATAGAAACATAATTTTTAAGCTCAGGGGAATGGTAATACCAAATAACAGGTTGGTTTTAAGGGGAACCAGTTTTCAGGACGAGCTTGACATGAACCCTGAACAGTGGTTTTGAGTTATGAAAAATTCAGGTGGAAACAGTCATTAAAGAAGCAGATTAATTGCTTGAAACAGGGAAAGAATTTTTTTAAGCATACAAATTAGTCAAATGGATGTATAAACAGAAAGCCAGGAAAACATAATCAGCTGGGGGTATAACTGAACGGTTTGTAACTTATGACATAAAATATAACATGTAAATGCATAAGGTATTCTGTATGTTGTTCTGACCATATATGTGTACCATTTATAGATTTCATGATCCTTTGGCTACATGGAGAAAATGGGACAGGGCCTGCTAAGTTCAGCATTCCTCACAGTGTTACAGTTGATTCTGATAGTCGGGTAAATATACGGCGTCGCTGTGGACCGTCTGAATATATGGGGGTGGTGCCGAGCATGGATATCTGGGCACATGGGATATATAGGCTTCGGGTTAAGACGGATGGCCGTACATGGCTCTCTCGCTTATTGTAAGCTCTACTTAAAACAAAGTATTTAACTTTTCTGCATTTGAGTTTCTTACCTGAAAATGGGGTTTTTAATATTCTCTTCTTTGAGGTCCTCTAAGTCCTCAATGGGAGTGTTTATGAAACTAATGAAAATAAACATTCATTCTCTCCCCCTCGTCTTTTTCCTTTCTTTGGGTTCCCAGGTGTGGGTGGCGGACCGAGGCAATAAAAGAATTCAGGTGTTTGATAAAGACACGGGGGAGTGGCTAGGAGCTTGGAATAATTGTTTCTCCGAAGAGGGACCTTCTGCAGTCAGGTAATCGTTTCTTTTTGTTTTAAAATGCTTGTTTGATTTGGTTTACGTTAAGTTTCTCTGAAGAGCTAGCTGAAAGTTTGAAACATTTACTGTTAATTTTTATCAGGGAAAAAGGAGAAGGAAAGGAGTTTTCAGAGAACATGTAATCATATTTCAAATCCCAGGCAGTGTGAATGCAGTTAAGCTCCCAGCACGCTGTGGGATCCAAGTATCAGAGATAATAAAGGCTGGACCTTCCTACATCCTCTGCCCTTGAGATGCAGTTTATTTTTAAACAGAGAATGAACATAAAAATCTTGAGTCTATAGTTTCAGACCCAGCCTGACACCGATTCTCCATTAGTTTCATCTCTGTGTAATATTCCAATATTGTTCATTTTAAAAACGTAAACTAATCTTTGGTTAAGTCTGTCATCACAAATCTCTTGTTCCCTGCGAAGCAGAATCAGATCAATTTTCAAGCCCCCTTAAAAGAAGCCTTCAGCAAGCAGGTCCTTACTGTTGTGTAGCACTGTAGGGGATACACATGTTGAAAAAATAGACATTTATGTTAACTTTGCCCCGGTTGATTATGTGACATGTCTTCCTCCTTAGATTTACTCCAGACGGGAAGCACTTGATTGTAGCCCAGCTGAATCTGAGCCGCCTCTTACTCGTGGCGGCGCCCCCGGTAGGAAGCATTGGCGACTGTTCGGTGATCAGCACGATCCAGCTGGCGGATCAGGTCTCACCTCATCTCTTAGACGTCAGTGGGAAGACTGGAGCAATCTATGTAGCAGAAATTGGAGCAAAACAAGTACAAAAATACGTCCCTGTGAATAGCTATTTCTCTTCATTCGATTCGTAACTGTTTCTTTCCCTGAAGGTCTTTCAAGTGGAAGTTCAGATTCTCAACTTTGGGGCATTCTTGTGACTTTGTTTCACACATGAGTGCATAAGGATACTTTCATGAAAGAAATGTAACTCTAATGAAAAATGGGATGGGAAAGCGGGACTAAGGTGGTAACCCAGTAATTTGCCCTATAGACTCATTCTCCCTGGGGGGCGGGAAACACAGGAATAAAAATGGGTTTGCAGGATAATTTATTGAATTTCACATAAACAACACAAACCTTCACTTTATTCACTTAGTAAAAAATGAACTGCTTGAGGGATGGGGTCAGATGGGGTCTTGATTAACGAGAACCCACAGAGTGCCAGGTCCTGAAGATTCAGGAATGAGGAGGCAGGGTTGTCTGTGTGCCTCTGAGTAGCTTACAGTCCACAAAACACGGCAGCAGCAACGCACCAGGGAAGTAGAACTTGCAGAAGGAGCGGTGTTATGTCTGAATCCTGGAGACTTTGCAGGGGAGTCCGGTTGAGCTCTGACTTGAAAAACAGGAGGAGAGACCGACATCCAGGTACAGATGTTAAGAGAAGTGCTCGCTTGCTGTGAACCTTGGTAGACTTTATTTTACAGGCCCAACTTGGCTTTGGTCCTTTAGCTGTAGGGTACGTAGTTTCATCCTTTAAGTGTAGGAATAAAATGGCTAGCGTCAAGCACTTTACCGAAAGGGGTTTTTACAAATAACTGGAATGGTTTTTAAAGGTAGCGTTAAAAATAGTTCCCCTCAGAGCCGCCCCCTCCCTCCCTCCCTTCCTTCCTTCCTTCCTTCCATCCATCCATCCGTCTCTTTTTTACATGAACTCTGTCCATTTCTAACATTTGTCTACCTCAAGGAAGTTTTAGAATTATTTACGGGAGAATGTGTGCCAAACACTTGGAGCTATTAAGAGGAAGAATTTCCTACCTTTCTATGTCTATGTCTCTTTTTTACCCCTTTGAATATTGGCCTCCCAATGAAGACCATTTGTTCAGTTTGTTCTAGTTCATTCTAGGTTTGGAAGGAACCTTGCCGTATTACAATCTTTCAAATCATTCTTCGCCTTTTCTCGTATCAGCCTCCGTCTTTATCTCAGTGTTTTACTGTAAATTGTACGGCAAGTGAGAGATCTTGAGCTGACTGCCTTCATTACCTGTTACGACTGGAGTCTGTTTTCCAGACCTCGAGGAACTTACACTTTTGTCATATCTTGATGCAGTTAGGAAGGTAAATCTACCAACAGGAAACTCTCTCCTGTGTTCCAAGGCCATTGCTGTGTGTTTGTGCCACTGGTCAAGCTGTGTGATCTAAGTGAGCTGCCTTAGTTTTCTCTTCAGTGAAATGGGAACATCATTGCCTTTCCTCCTTCAGGAAGGCTGTGAGGATCACATGTGCAATAAGTACAAATGTGCCCTTTGAAATCTGTAGCTCCAAGTACATTAAAGTCATCTTATTAGCAAGGGTCCTACTAAATGTGCTATTTACCTGTGATACCAGCTATCAGTTTTGCCTTAATTTTGCATTTCTTGCTTTTTTTCAAAACGTATCCTCACAAATTTTATGCAGTTTAGCCAAATCGACTTGGATGAAAGGAAATAATTTAAGGTTTTACTTGTTTTGTTTCCATGCCAGGACAAGAAGTGCAAATAAATGTCTCTTTGAAAGAATATAGGTTAGACTTTGTCATTTCAAAAATGTTGTATTTAACTTTGTTTTATACCAGATTTTTATAAAACTTGCTGAAAGTATTGTTTCCATGTGTCCTGCTAAAAGTGTTTATTTTATTAGCATACTTGTAATCATGGTATCTCATTTTTTCCTTTGGATTAATTGGTTAAATTAATTGAATGAGAAATATGTTGTATTTTCTATTAAAAAATAAAAATAAAAGTTTTGGAAAGAATGCAATATTGTCTGATTTTCCAATTAAAGCTTGATTTTATTGTTATAAAAGCAGTCTATAATTTCTTATTCCATTGAAGGATTTCAGCAGTCGTGAAATCACAGGTTGAGAGTGTATCCTCTTCATTCACAGTTGAAGTGAGGGCTGAAGTGTGTAAATATTGCTAGAGGTTGCTTAGAAGACTTAATGTGGCTTTTTTTTGGCGGGGGGGGGGGCGCTCCATTGGGTCTTCGTTGCTGTGCATGGGCTTTCTCTAGTTGCGGCGAGCAGGGGCTACTCGGACCCCTCTCTGCAGTGGCCTCTCTTGCTGCGGAGCACAGGCTGTAGAGCGCAGGCTCAGCAGTTGTGGCGCACGGGCTTAGTTGCTCCGCTGCATGTGGGATCTTCCCAGACCAGGGCTCGAACCCATGTCCCCTGTTTTGGCAGGCGGATTCCCAACCACTGTGCCACCAGGGAAGCCCCCTTAATGTGGCGTTTAAGATGGTGGGTGGGTACAAATGATAGTAATAACTAGCTAACTATATTTTTGCATTAGAAATGGAATCTCTTTACACCTCTACTTTCTAGATTTATTCTGGGGGGAAAGGGGTAGGGTGTTCTAAGTTAGAAAACCAAAGGCTATAGGTATGTTTCTTAACCTCCACTACACCATTGGGTCTTTAAAATGGAACATTTGTCCATCAAAGAAACCATGTATGCAGTGTGACGATAAGCGAAGGAGACCTCTATACTTTGTGCTCACGTCATATAACAGATTAAAAGACAACTTCAAACAATGTGGCTGTTAAGCTAAAAGCAATCAAGGCCTAACTTTTGTTTTGCTTTCGTTGGTTTTAAAACATTGGATTTTAAAGCAGGATAGATTGGATAGTCAACATTGGAAAGGAACTCTTTTTGACTTACTTCACTCTGTATGACAGACTCGAGGACCATCCAAGGACAGGAATAAAGACACAGACATAGTGAATGGACCTGAAGACAGGGGGAGGGAGAAGGGTAAGCTGGGACGAAGTGAGAGAGTGGCATGGACATATATACACTACCAAAGGTAAAATGGATAGCTAGCGGGAAGTAGCCGCATAGCACAGGGAGATCAGCTCGGTGCTTTGTGACCACCTAGAGGGGTGGGACACGGAGGGTGGGAGGGAGATGCAAGAGGGAGGGGATATGGGGATATATGCAAACATATAGCTGATTCACTTTGTTATACAGCAGAAACTAACACACCACTGTAAAGCAATTCTACTCCATAAAGATGTAAAAATAAGTAAATAAAACTGGAAACTCAGATTTTTGCTCCTCAGACGCACCAAAGTAAATCAGAATCGATGAAGTCTTTTTTAAAAAGTCAGAATAAATCACATGTATTTATACAACAAAAATGTACGAAACAACAAATGTATGAAGACAATTAGGCAAGCGTCTTCTGCCCTAGCAGTTCACTATCTAGGTGGGAAAACGAGCCACACAAACCCCCTTTACTTTTCAGGCTCTTTGTGGAAGTGCCCTTTGGTACTTGTGTTACATTCATGATACAAAAGAGGGCAGCAGAGTCCAGCTTATGGTAAGTGTTTCTTGGAATCAAATGTGGACATCTGTTGACTTTATACTTTGCTTAAAATCTGAGGCTGTAGTGTTAACCACACATAATTTTTCTTCTTTTTCTTCAGTTTGCTTACATCTTGAGGAAATTGGTTTATAGGTGACATATTTTCCAAGGGTTGTTGGAACTTTCTACTGTTTTCATTGAACATTGCCATGTTTAAGAAAAAAAAAAGGTGAAATCTTTTCAGTAGTTCAAACTGACAGCCAGAAGTGAATAACCCTTTTTAAACATTTAAAACTGTAACCTGAAAGGTATATTTAGTGCAATAGAAAATATATTTGTGTTAGCAGGGAATTATTCCTTTTCTCCCTACTAGCTTTTTGTTGTTTTAACAATTTTGCTCTGTGGCTGTTGACTCTTTTACAGATGAGCAAAATGGATTATTTACAAAGAGACCAAGTCATTTCTCTACCACGCACTTACCCATAGAATCCCTGAATTTATTAAGTAAATTAATCCTCTGAACATTTAATGACATGTAGATACTCTTTGTATATAAGAACTGAGTGGAATTTGAACAATGAAAAACAGCACTCTTTGAAACTTTTGTTTCTTCCATTGTAAACAATGAAATTATATTGTCATGATTTAATTCTGCTTTAATGCAATTTGTAAAGAAAAGACACCATGTCATTCATGAAACAAGCATGCTTTGAAATGAGCATGTTTTAGGTAAGTTGAGTCTTTTTTTTTTTTTTTTTTTTTAAAGAAGATGTTGGGGGTAGGAGTTTAGTAATTTATTTATTTATTTTTGCTGTTAGGTCTTCGTTTCTGTGCAAGGGCTTTCTCTAGTTGTGGCAAGCGGGGGCCACTCTTCATGGCGGTGCGCGGGCCTCTCACTATCGCAGCCTCTCTTGTTGCGGAGCACAGGGTCCAGACGCGCAGGCTCAGTAGTTGTGGCTCACGGGCCTAGTTGCTCCGCGGCATGCGGGATCCTCCCAGACCAGGGCTCGAACCCGTGTCCCCTGCATTAGCAGGCAGATTCTCAACCACTGCACCACCAGGGAAGCCCAGTACGTTGAGTCTTTTGAATAAAATCTTTTAAAAGGTAGATCAAATTGTCTGTGTCACAACAGGTTCATATCCTAAACTGGCTTCTCAGTTTTCAGCCACTTCATTCTCAAGAAAGAAAATGTTAGTAGCATGGTGCATATCTCAGATTTATTCTTTACCAGAATTGATTACTATAATGTGTTATGCAAATTTTTTTCCCATAGGACTTTTATGTATTACAAGTGGTCACAATCACCAAATTTTTATAACATTTTTTTTCATAGTATGTGTACAGGAATATTTTAATGTTTTGATGTTTACTGTGTTTAACTAAATACTAATTTTTACTTAACTAAAGGGATTTAGGAACTAATTATGTATACATTTGTTTTTAATCAACGCTAATTTTAAAAATTTATCCAGTTTTTTTTCTTTGTGGGGTGTGTGTGTGTGCGTGTTTAAGTGTCTGTGTAAAGGGCATTATGCCCAAATAGTTAAGAACAACTGTATCAAAAGACTTAACTGCAACTTACCATGGCTAAATGTAAATTATATGCATTGAAAGAGTCATGGAAAAAACCTGATTTGGCAACAAATTGTCTGAAAAAGATTTAGAAAGTTTGTTGACCAAAAATATTACAGCTATGTTAAGAAAAACTTGTTGCGGGCTTCCCTGGTGGCACAGTGGCTGAGAGTCCGCCTGCCAATGCAGGGGACGTGGGTTCATGCCCCGGTCCAGGAAGATCCCACATGCCGCGGAGCGGCTGGGCCCGTGAGCCATGGCCGCTGAGCCTGCGCGTTCGGAGCCTGGGCATCCGGAGCCTGTGCTCCGCAATGGGAGAGGCCACAACAGTGAGAGGCCCGCGTACCGCAAAAAAAAAAAAAAAAAAAAAAAAAAAAGAGAAAGAAAAACTTGTTGCAATCTCAGGTAACATTGATGTAAATATAATGGCAAGTTTATAGATAGGATAGTCTGTGATCCTCGTAAGCAGAGCTGAGATCTTGAAGTTTCCTTTGGGATGCAGCATTTTAAGGGAGAATGCCACAAATAGACTCTAATCCCAAAGCAGGGGACCAAACTAACATGGTGTTTGGAAATAATTCTGAGACCCTGACAGGGTGATCATGTAGGAGTAGAGTGAGCTTTCCTCTAGAATTAAGACAATGAGCAGAAATAACAGAGGGGCCAATTGGCTCAGCCCAGTGGAAAAACCTTCCAGTGGAATGGATTGTGTTAATGATGGGAGTGGTAAAGCTCAGTGGTTCAGGACTTGAAACCTGGAGTTAGGTCGACCTGGGTTCTGATCCAGGCCCTGCCACTTAACTTTCTGTATTGTTTTGAGATTCTCTGCTTCATTTTTCTCATTCGTGAAATGGAAATAATAGTATTTTCCTCATAGGATTCTTGTGAATACAAATAAGATCATGCATGAAGAGCATTACACCCATTCTCTGACACACGGGAAGCACTCACTAAACCTTAAGAGATTCACTTGCAGTATTTAAGCCACAGATGGGCAGCCATGCCACCTTTGGGCAGAGATTCTTACACTGGGAAGATGGTGAGGCCAGATGACCTTCCCTATTGTATGATTCTGTATTTAGTCGCAGTATTGAAAACTGAAGGTGGGCTTCCCTGGTGGCGTGGTGGTTGAGAGTCCGCCTGCCGATGCAGGGGACATGGGTTCGTGCCCCGGTCCGGGAGGATCCCACATGCCACGGAGCGGCTGGGCCCGTGAGCCATGGCCGCTGAGCCTGTGCGTCCGGAGCCTGTGCTCCGCAACGGGAGAGGCCACAACAGTGAGAGGCCAGCGTACCGCCAAAAAAAAAAAAATACAATAACAAACAAACAAAAAAAAAACTGAAGGTATAGTTGTAAAAAGCTAAGTTATCTGTCATTTAGAAATGGCCATTTTTTAAAGACAGATTTTTCACTTTGCATTAAAGCTATTTATCCATCCAACAGGTACCTACATGCCAGGTACCAGGAATACAGTGATGAACAAGGTAAATTTTCTGGAATTTACATTCTACATGGGGAGACAGAAGAGTTTGAATGGGAAAATTCTGGTTAGAATGTGTGGTACATATGAACCCTTGACTGGCTAAATAAACACCCATTCCTTCCAATTTTCTTCTATGCTGTGAAATATTTCAACAATTGTCAACCAATAAACCGTGTCATTCTATTGATACCCCTGCATACTTACCCCTGCCCATTGGCTACTTTGCATTGTCTCCAACATCATATTATTTCATCTTTAAATATTGGAGCATGTTTTCTAAAGGGTAACAGTTATTTTTTTTGAAACAACGCTACTGACTTCAAAATTTAGTTCCTTAATATTAGTAAATATTGTCAGTGTTCTAATTTTGCCTCATCTTATAGATTTTTTAAATTGTTTGCCAGGGTTGAAATAAATTCTATATATTGATTTGTTTCTTACATTTTCTTTAATTTGTAGCTTCTTCCTCTTTCTCCTCTTTTTCTTGCTCTGTCCAGTTCCAGCTCTGAATCTCACTTTGTTTTACCTTATATGTATTTGTTGAAAGAAGTGAGCCTCTGTTTCATAGTGTTCTAGAGTCTGGATTTTGTAGATTTTATCTGCACTTGTTTAACATGTTACATTGTCTCCTATAGTTCCTGTAAATTGGTAGTTAGTGCTGAGGCTTCATCAGATTAAGATTTTATTTTATTTTTTTATTTTTGGCAAAATTACTCTAGGTGGTGGTATGTACTTTTGTTTGTTTGAATTGTCAAAGAAGCTTAAAAAATATTCTGTAACCTACATCACATTTTACACAGATATCTCCGACTTGCTTTCCTATTGTTTCTCTCCATAAATACAATTTTTTCACAAAGGCTGAATTTTGTGTGTCCAGCTGACATTCAGTGAGGCCAGGATGACAGCAACCATTTCATTTGAAGAAAATAAGGAGGTGGTTGTGGTAGTTTGAATAATGTCTCCGTCCAAATATATTTGGGTCCTGGTTTCCAAAACCCGTGAATGTTACCTTATGTTAAAAAAGATGTTGCAGATGTGACTACAGTAAGGATTTTGAGAGGAGATTATCCTGGATTATCTGGGTGGACCTAATACAATCTCATGTGTCCTTGTAAGAGGGAGGCAGGAGGATATTTGATGCACAGAAGAAAGTATGTCAATGTGACCATAAAGGCAGAGATTGGAGTGATGTAGCCACAAGCCAAGGAATGCCAACAGACACCAGAAGCTGGGAGAGGCAAATGGATTCTTTTCTAGCACATCCAGAGGGGACGTGGCCCTGCCTGGGCCTCAACTGTGGCCCAGTGCTACTGATTTTGGATTTTTTGGCCCTGAGTATTGTGAAAGAATAAATTTCTGTTGTATAAGCCTCTAAGTTTTTGATGCAGTTGCTGCAGGAAACTAATACAGATTTGCTACCTGGAAGTGGAGTACTGCTGTAACATATACCTAAAAATGTGTAAGGATCTTTGGAATTGGATGATAGGCAGAGACTGGAAAATTTTTGAAGAGCATGATAATAATAATTTTTTAAAACCCTTAGATTGTCTTAGACTGTTGGTAGAAGTATGACATTAAAGGCACAAATGGTGAGGGCCCAGAAGTAAGTGAGCACAGTGTGAAAGCCTATATCATCTTAGAGAATATATGTATCATTATAAACAGATTGTTAGTAAAAATTTGAATTTTAAAGGTGATGCTAGTAAGAGCTCAGAAGGAAAAGAGGAAAGTGTTTTTGAAAACTGGAGAAAATGGGATAGTTATTATGTAGTGGGAACAAATATAAGAATGACTGCAAATCATCAGACAATGGAATGACTTTAAATTGCTGAAAAAAAAGGTCACTTTAGAATTCTATATCCAATGAATGTTTCTTTGAAAAGTGAGGAAAAATAAAGACATTTCAAGCCAGTAGTGAAAATGCTCATTGCCATCAAATCTGTACTATAAGAAATGTTAAATTAAGATCTATAGTGTGAAAGAAAAGGATACCAGTTGGAAACTTGGATCTACACAAATGAATAAAAAGGGCCTGAAATGGCAAATCTGTGGCTAAACATAAAAGACACTTTTTTAAAATTTCTATTAAAAGATAAAGGACTGTTTAGAAATATAGATCAATGGAACAGGATAGAAAGCCCAGAGATAAACCCATGCACATATGGTCACCTTATTTTTGATAAAGGAGGCAAGAATATACAATGGAGAAAAGACAGCCCCTTCAATAAGTGGTGCTAGGAAAACTGGACAGCTACATGTAAAAGAATGAAATTAGAACACTCCCTAACACCATACAGAAAAATAAACTCAAAATGGATTAAAGACCTAAATGTAAGGCCAGACACTATCAAACTCTTAGAGGAAAACATAGGCAGAACACTCTATGACATAAATCACAGCAAGATCCTTTTTGACCCACCTCCTAGAGAAATGGAAATAAAAACGAAAATAAACAAATGGGACATAATGAACCTTAAAAGCTTTTGCACAGCAAAGGAAACCATAAACAAGACAAAAAGACAACCCTCAGAATGGGAGAAAGTATTTGCAAATGAAGCAACTGACAAAGGATTAATCTCCAAAACATACAAGCATATCATGCAGCTCAATATCAAAAAAACAAACAACCCAATCCAAAAATGGGCAGAAGACCTAAATAGACATTTCTCCAAAGAAGATATACAGATTGCCAACAAATACATGAAAGGATGCTCAACATCATTAATCATTAGAGAAATGCAAATCAAAACTACAATGAGGTATCACCTCACACCAGTCAGAATGGCCATCATCAAAAATCTACAAACAATAAATGCTGGAGAGGGTGTGGAGAAAAAGGAACCCTCTTGCACTGTTGGTGTGAATGGAAATCGATGCAGCCACTATGGAGAACAGTATGGAGGTTCCTTAAAAAACTAAAAGCAGAACTAACATATGACCTAGCAATTCTACTTCTGGGCATATACCCTGAGAAAACCATAATTCAAAAAGAGTCATGTACCACAATGTTCATTGCAGCTCTATTTACAAAAGCCAGGACATGGAAGCAACCTAAGTATCCATCGACAGATGAATGGATAAAGAAGATGTGGCACATATATACAATGGAATATTACTCAGCCATAAAAATAAATGAGGGCTTCCCTGGTGGCGCAGTGGTTGAGAGTCCGCCTGCCGATGCAGGGGACACGGGTTCGTGCCCCTATCCCGGAAGATCCCACATGCCGCGCAGCGGCTGGGCCCGCGAGCCATGGCCGCGGAGCCTGTGTGTCCGGAGCCTGTGCTCCGCAACGGGAGAGGCCACAGCAGTGAGAGGCCCGCGTACAGCAAAAAAAAAAATAAAATAAATAAATGAAATTGAGTTATCTGTAGTGAGGTGGATGGACCTCGAGTCTGTTATACAGACTGAAGTAAGTCAGAAAGAGAAAAACAAATACCGTATGCTAACACATATATATATGGAATCTAAAAAAAAAAAAAAGGTTCTGAAGAACCCAGGGGCAAGACAGGAGTAAAGACGCAGATGTAGAGAATGGACTTCAGGACATGGGAAGGGGGAAGGGTAAGCTGGGACGAAGTGAGAGAGTGACATGGCCATATGTACACTACCAAATGTAAAACAGATAGCTAGTGGGAAGCAGGCACGTAGCACAGGGAGATCAGCTCGGTACTTTGTGATCACCTAGAGGGGTGGGATAGGGAGGGTGGGAGGGAGGAAGACTCAAGAGGGAGGAGATATGGGGATATATGTATATGTATAGCTGATTCACTTTGTTATAAAGCAGAAACTAACACATCATTGTAATGCAATTATACTCCAATACAGATGTTAAAAATAAATAAAAATAAAAAATAAAAGATACATGACTGTTTAAAGCAAAACTAGTAATAATATATTGATGTGTTAATATAACATGTAGAAGTAAGTATGACAGAAATATCACCAAGGATGATATAGGAGAAATGAAAATATACTGTTGTAAGAACATGAGAAGTGATATAATATCATTGGAAAGTAGACTCTGATAACTTAAAAAGGAATATTGTAAATTCTAGTGTAACCAAAAATGAAACAAAATGTATAGGTAATAAACCAATAGAAGAAGGTAAAATGCTGTACAAATAGTTCCAAAAGAAGCCTGGAAAAGAGGGAAAAAGAACAAAGAAAAGGACAAATAGAAAATGGCATGACCGTACACTTAAACCCAGTCCTATTAAATATTACATTATACGTAAATGATTTAAATAGCCCAGTTAAAATTCAGTGAGCATCAGACTGGATAAAAAAGATATACAAGAGATGAACTTTGTATATAAAGACAGGATAGTTTAAAGTGAAAGGATGAAAAAAGATATTCCATTACAAACAGTAATTATAAGAAAGCTGAAGTAGCTATGTTCCTGTCAATCAAAGTATACTTCAGAGCAAGAAATATTACAAGGGATAAAGAGAGAAAGCTTATAATGATGAAAGGTTCAATATATCAGAAAGAGCTAAAAATCAAAATGAATATAAGATTAATAGCAGTTTAGAAATACATCAAAGGAAAAATTGACAATAAAAGAAAAATAAATCCACAATCAGAGTTGGAAATTTTAACACTTATCTCTCAGCAAATAATAGCACACACACAAAAAAAAATCAGTAAAATTGTAGGTTATCTGAATAATGCTCTCAACTTTGACCACATGGATAAGATGTTATGGAAAAACCCAAATGAACTTTTTGGCCCACCCAATAGAACACTATGTACAGCTGTTGGATACACATTCTTTCTAAGTGCACAAGGAACAGTCACTAAGTTAAACCACATGTTATGCCATAGATCAGTCAGTCAATTTTGAAGATTTGGACTTGTACAGAATATCTTTTTTCTGACCACATTAGAATTAAATTAGAAATCAAAAACTACATAATATCTGAAAAATCCCCAAATATTTAGAAATTAAATATTACATTTGTAAATAACGTGTCACAGGAAAAAAAAATCACAGCAGGATTAGGAAAATATTGTGAAGTAAATGAAAATACAAGTCAAAATATGGGAAATGCATTTAAAGCAGTGCTTAGAAAGATATTTATAGCTGTAAATATGTAGGAAAGAAGAAAATCTAAAATCAATGGTCTATGATTTCACCTTAAAAAGGCACAGAGGGGCTTCCCTGGTGGCGCAGTAGTTGAGAGTCCACCTGCCAATGCAGGGGACACGGGTTTGTGCCCCGGTCCGGGAAGATCCCACATGCCGCGGAGCGGCTGGGCCCGTGAGCCATGGCCTCTGAGCCTGCACGTCCGGAGCCTGTGTTCCACAATGGGAGAGGCCACAACGGGAGAGTCCACAACAGTGAGAGGCCCTTGTACTGCAAAAAAAAAAAAAAAAAAAAACAGGCACAGAGGAGCAAATTAACCCAAAGATTATGAAGAAAATAAGAAATAAATGGGAGTCAAGTAGAAAACAGACAAAGTAATGAAAAAAAAGCTAGGTGTTAGAAAAGATCAATGAAATTTATAAACCTCTTAGCTGTACCAATCAAGAAAAAAGCAAAATTACCAATATCGGGAATGAAAGTAGTTTTATGACTACAGTTACTACAGACATCAAAAGAATAAAGAAATACGAAATCTTTATACCATAAAATTTGACCTCTTAGGTCAGAAGTTGGCAACCTTTTTCTGTGAAGGGCCAGATAGTAAATATCTTAGGCTTTTTGGGCCATGCGACCTGTCCCTACTACTCAGCTCTGCCGCTGGAGCGTGAAAGCAAGCATACACAATGTGTAAATGAAAGGGTGTGGGTGTGATCAAACAAAAGTTTACTTAGAAATATAACTGACACATCCATGGATGTGGGTGAATCTCAAACATATGATGCTGAGCTCAAGAAGCCAGAAATAAAAGAATACAGACCGTATGGCTTCATTTACATGAAATCCTAGAAAAGGCAAAAGAAATCTATAGTGACAGAAAACACATCACTGTTTCGAGCCATGAGGGGTGGGGGTGACTAACTGTGAATACTAATAGGGCAACTTTTTTCACATTATGGAAAAACTCTATATCTTCTTTTGGGTGGTAGTTTCCTGGATATATACATCTGTCAAAGCTCATCAAACTGTACACATAAAGTGGGGTGTGTTTTGTTGTATGCAAATTAACCTCAATAGATTTTATTTTAAAATGAAACAGAAGATTGGAGAACAGACAAACCAGAAGATTGGAAAATGGAGAATGAAAACAACAACAAAAAAAGACTTTCAGGTGGAGAACACTTTCTTGATAATCTCGACCTGCACCTACATCTGGTGAGTGAGAGAAAGTGGTTGAGTGTAAAAAGAAAGTCAAGACAGTTTGGACAGCTGTTGTAGAGCAGATGCTAGGAAACACAAAAGGAATGAATGCCTTGCCAACTGAAATCAGGGAGCAAGAATATGGAATGTGTCAAGTGTTCTCATTTCCTTTACCTTCCTTAGCCATGATTTGTAGCCCAGAGAAAGCAGTGAGTAAGCATGACTAAGGGTTAGGGACTAGAGAGCACTTATGGCTGGTGAGAAATGTATAGTGTTAGGAAAAGCAATGCAGATGTGGCTGAACAGTTTGAACAGCAAAGTTAGTGGGTGGGAAGGGGTCGAAGTGGTAAACCTTGGTTAGAGTGAAGAAGAGTTGAGCATGCATGAAAGAGAAAAGGGGGCTTCCCTGGTGGCGCAGTGGTTGAGAGTCCGCCTGCCGATGCAGGGGACACCGGTTCGTGCCCCGGTCCGGGAAGATCCCACATGACGCAGAGAGGCTGGGCCCGTGAGCCATGGCCGCTGAGCCGGCGTGTCTGGAGCCTGTGCTCCGCAACGGGAGAGGCCACAACAGTGAGAGGCCCGTGTACCGCAAAAAAAAAAAAAAAGAGGAAAGGTGATGAGAAAGAATGATTTGGACTAAGAAAAATTACTTTCTATGATCAGTTGACATATTACACAACATGAATTTACCAAATTAGTATAGTAATGGCAGGCAGATAAGGCCGAAAATCTAAAACACTTCCATCAGGCACAGACTTAGAAATCTAAGTCCCTCTCCTTTCTGTAGGGCAGCGGTTCCCAACGTTTTTGGCACCAGGGACGAGTTTCGTGGAAGACAATTTTTTTTCCACGGATGTGGGGGGACGGTTTGGGGATGATTCAAGCACATTACGTTTATTGTGCACTTTATTTCTTTTTTTTTAAATTAATTAATTTATTTTTGGCTGTGTTGGGTCTTCGTTGCTGCGTGCGGGCTTTCTCTAGTTGTGACGAGCGGGGGCTACCCTTCCTTGCGGTGCGCGGGCTTCTCATTGCGGTGGCTTCTCTTGTTGCGGAGCACGGGCTCTAGGCGCACGGGCTTCAGCAGTTCTGGCACGCGGGCTCAGTAGTTGTGGCTCCCGGGCTCTAGAGCACACACTCAGTAGTTGTGGCACAGGGGTTTAGTTGCTCCGCAGCATGTGGGATCTTCCCGGATCAGGGCTCGAACCCATGTCCCCTGCATTGGCAGGCGGATTCTTAACCGCTGCGCCACCAGAGAAGTCCTATTTCTATTATTATTACATTGTAATATATAATGAAATAGTTATACAACTCCCCATAATGCTGACAGGAGGCGGAGCTCAGGCGGTAATGCGAGTGATGCAGAGCGGCTGTAAATACAGATGAAGCTTCGCTCGCTCGCCCACTGCTCACTTCCCGCTGTGCGGCCCGGTTCCTAACAGGCCACGGACTGGTACCAGTCTGTGGCCCAGGGGTTGGGCACCCCTGCTCTAGGGGATGCTCTCAATAGACATCAACCTTATCAACTTGTAGCTCTGACAGTAAAGTATGTCACATCCTCCTTAATTTATGGCTCTCAATGACATCATTTCTTCAAGAGTCACTTTGTGTCCAGTCTCCCAATTCGTTTGGGCCTTACAGTCTGTAATGCAGAGAATACTCTAGGGCATAACTCTAGAGGTAGAAGACAAGTTCAACGCAGACAAAAAATGGACTAAAATGTCTTCAGCCTCTCAGCTCTTAATAGGGCTGATGATGGATGATTCTACCTGAGAAAAAGAGGACAGAGATTTCCCCCCATCCATAAAGTGTCTGACTCCTCAAGAAATGGCTGGAGATTAAATTTAAAGTCAATCTCAAGTTAATTTTTTAAATACACATAAAGATTATTACCTACACTAATTGGATATGTCAGACCAACACCATCTATGTAGAAACAAGTTTATAGCTGATATAGAAGAAAAAGATCACTACTTTTCCTGTTTAGGAGCATGTGAAAGGCAAGTTTTAAACAAAAGTGTTACTGGGACATTGGATATGACATCAACTATCAAGACCATGACTGAATTTTTAATAGCTTTTGAAATCTTTCTTGAAGACTCCCCTCTTGTACTGACCTCTCCCCTTTCTCAATTCTTATTTATTGTTTATTTCTCAGATTTGCACATAATTATAGGTCTTATTCTCTATCAACTTCCAAAATAATAGAGAATAAAATGTCGATATCTTCCAAATGCCTCACCCAGTGTGAGGCACATAATAAATGTTCAATCAGGACGATCACACCTAGATTCCAAAATCCTTCAATGGTGTAGAATAGGAGAGCCATAGAGCAGGATTTCTCATCTTTTCAGAGCTGAGTCAAGAGCAGCAATGATGTATCAAGGGGGAGCCTCTCACAAGTGGCTGGTGCAAGCACAGGAAAAAGGAGTCCAAGTAGCCACTTGTTCAGACCCAAAGGAGCCCTCTGTTGCTGAGTCAGAGACAAAGCCTTAACAGGTTAATTTTTCCCCAAGTTAACATATAAGGATAAATAGACTTAGCCTCTCTCATCAGAAGATTACAAGGGGACACAGAGGTCTGCTAATAGCATGAGCTACCCGGACCACCTGTGTTCTCTCCTTCCCCATGAATGGACTTCCCAAACCTGGAAGGCCACCATCGAGTAGCATGACTAGCCAGGGGATTCAGGCATCAGGTGAAGAACTGGTGGAAAGTCTCCCCAAGTGGAGGGTCCTACTGGGTCTGTCATCTGCCTCCATCAGAGTTGCACTTCCTCTGTACATTTTGATACATAATGTCATATGTCGTATGTCAATGCCTGTGAAATAAATTGCCAGCCTACACGCAGGCAGAGAGCAGGAAATGGCCCAAGGCACTTTCATTTCAACTGTGTCCATCCACAGAATAGTCGAAAGATCTCTGTGTAGGGATTAGCAACATGGTCTCATGGAGTCCTTCACTTGAAAAGGAAAGAATTTGGAGCAGCAGTGAGTGGTGGCCCTCTCTCCACCTCCACTGGCAGTGTGATCTCGGGCAAGTCACCAAAGTTCGCCGGACTTACTTTCTCCTCTGTAAAATGTGATCATAACACAGGTGCCTAGTCCCTAAGATTGCTGCGCAGATTCAGAGAAATACTGCTCTTAAGGAGCTTGGAACAGCGTGCGGCCCATAGAGATAGCTCCATAAACCTTAGCTATTATTATTGTATTGAAAAGAGTTAAGCAGGTACGGCGATCAGGACAGCGGGAATTTTGTAGGACTCACAAACTTCCTAACTTTTCGAATTCAGGGCCATTTTAAGACCTTCATGGAACATGGGTCTCTTATGTGGAAGACCTGCCACACATCATTTCAAACAACATAAAATACAGTCTTATCCTCAAACAAATAGTATTGTTGTTATAACATTTTTGCAAATATGTATAATTTTATTTCTAACATCTTTTCTCATTTTGAAATTTTTTTAGGCGAAATAGTTTTCAAATGATATCATTGCTACCGTGCATTGAGTACTTAATATCCATCAGACACCATCCTAGATGCACCATATGCATGAACTTATTTAATCCTCCCAATAACTTTTATAGTCCCCATTTTACAGGTGGGAAAGCACAGAGAGTTTAGGTAACTTCCCAAGATGGCACAGCTAGGTGGAACTCAAGTAAAGTCCTGACATGGCACACTAGTAATGAGTAGAGCTTAAGTAATTTCCCAAGATAGCACAACTAGTCAGGGCAAAGCTCAAATTACTTGACAGAGATGACAAACCAATAAGGAGCAGTACAAAAGGCACAGGTTTAATATGGCATAACTGGTAAGTGGCAGATCTCAAACCACTTCCCAAGATGCCATAGCTAGTAAGGGGTAGAGTTTAAACAAGTTGCCTAAAATGACAAAACTAGTAAAGGGCGAGCAGATGTAACTGGCGCAGGATGGCACAAGCAGTAAGGGGGGCAGGGCTTAAGTACCTGCCCTAGGTCACTCAGCCCATGCAGGTCGGAGTTGGTAGGTGGTCCAGCACCAGCGCTTACTCTCTCCTCTAGTACCTGCTGCGGTCTGTGCAGGAGCTCCCAACAGATTACATGGTCTTCTTTGCTCGTCTTATTGCTCATTTCTTCAAAGTGGTTCATGAGACAAGAAGAGCCTTTACTTTTGCCTTTGGAAGCATCAGAGAAGGGGAGCCCCTGAGTGTCTGCCCCTCATTGCACCACCCGTCTACGGGGGAGGAACCCTAAGGCTAGAAACTCTGCTTCCAGGAGGACCGGAAAGGCTGCTCAGACCTGGGGCCAGGAAGAAAGAAGAAGAGGGTCAGGGTTACGAGGAGGGGCAGGAGCTGTTTGGCTTGGGTGTAAAATTTAACGTTCACCAAAACGCTCAGTAATCAAGATAAATGAGACTTGAAAGCAATTTTTTTTTTTTTTTCCGTACGCGGGCTTCTCACTGTTGTGGTCTCTCCCGTTGCGGAGCACAGGCTCCGGACACGCAGGTCAGCCGCTCCGTGGCATGTGGGATCCTCCTGGACTGGGGCACGAACCCGTGTCCCCTGCATTGGCAGGCAGACTCTCAACCACTGCCCCACCAGGGAAGCCCCGAATGCAATATTTTTAAAAATCAAAATTAATGCCAAAAATCTCTGATGAAGAAAATATCAAACTTTTAAATAAAGAGAGGCTCTGACAAGGTCTGTACGAGGTTGAGGCAATGGAGGCCACGTTGTACAAGTGGAGGGTTGGATCCTACTTTATTTTTATATTTTAGTTTTGGCTGCTCCATGCTGGGTGCGGGATCCCAGTTCCCCAACCAGGGATCGAACTCGTGCCCTCAGCAGTGAAAGCACAGAGTCCCGACCACTGGACCTCCAGGGAAGTCCCTAGATCCTACTTTAATTGAAAATGTTGATATTGTCTTCATCATTTTTTGCATTAATTTTAAATTTTATAAATAGTGTATTAAAATACTATTTACCTTGATTACTGTGTCTTGGGCACCCCCTTAAACTTTGTGCCCAAGCAGAGGGCTTCACTCACCTCACCCTAATCTGGATTTTGGGAAGAAGGAGACCGGGAAGCCAGTTGGGGCCTGAGGAATAGTCCTGGGGGCCTCACAAAAGAACAGAGAGGGGCAGGAAGCCTCACTAAGAACATCCCAGACCAGGCTCCTTTTCATACATTATTTCCTCTGCTCTTGACAGCTACTCCTCAAGGCAGCTATCAGCACAATTGTTTACCTAAGGAAAGGAGGAAATGAGTGCCAGTGTAAAAGAGTAGAAAGCAACCGAGCCTGGTTTCTGCCAAGGTCTATCTGCCTCGAGAGCCTGGCTATTCCCACTACTGGCTGGTACTTGCCTAATAGTTAATAAGCAGAATTCTTGACATTTTCTCCATCTTTCAGGTCAGAAGCTCTACCGCATGAAGACAGAAATCACAGTGAGACATTTCACTTGAAGCTGCCGGCAATTTTAAACCCTAGCTTTCCTTTCCTGACACTGTTGAAAAAATTACTATTCTTCCTGAGTTACTCATATGTTACGTCAAGTCAGAAGCTTCCAACAATGAGTGTTGATGGAATGCACCATTTTTATATTGGTACACCATTTTCTGGGCCACAGCGTATTTGGAACAGAAAAAATCAGTCAGTTAAAGTGAATTCAGTGACAATTTACACTTGTATTATAAATCCAGTCAAGTACTTACGGTAATTCCATATTGGGTGTAGTGAAAAAATGTTGGGCTTGGAGTCAGAAATTAGGTTGACTGCCAATATATGACTTTGAATCACTTGTTAATTTCTCTAGGGTTTCCGTTTCCTTTTGTATAAAATAATAAGTTTTCTTTTTTTCATGAAACTATGGTTGTGTGACACCCTGCCTCCTTTTAAGTCCACATGGACCCAGTGATGAAGAGAAAGTACATTGTGATTTCAACCTTCACATCAGGAATCCAGGCTCAGTCAATACTTCCACCAATTCCCAAATGTAAATAAGGCGTGTGCCCCTTCTTGATCTAAAAAATGACTAAACCTATAGATACATGACTATGTATAGGTCTGACTCCAGCGAGTACTTCATCACTGCTTTCTGAGGTAGCCCCTGTGGGATCTATCACAGCTTGGGTTCCTGTCCATAAATAGAGGACAGCTGTGAATAAATACATTGTTGTCATCTTGTTTGTGCAAGTTCTTTTGTGAATGATAACCATTTATTATCTAAGAAATTACCTTTTGGTTGCCAAAAACTAACATTCTTATGAATCAGACTGGACATAGTCTTTCAGGCAGAATGAATCAAATAACTGTTAGGCAAGTACCAGCCAGTAGTGGGAATAGCCAGGCTCTCGAGGCAGATAGACCTTGGCAGAAACCAAGCTCGGTTGCTTTCTACTCTTTTACACTGGCACTCATTTCCTCCTTTCCTTAGGTAAACAATTGTGCTGATAGCTGCCTTGAGGAGTAGCTGTCAAGAGCAGAGGAAATAATGTATGAAAAGGAGCCTTAAGAGATAGGGCACAATTCCATTGTATTTCTTTCACCTTTGTCTGCCAAAGCCAGAAACTATGCCTGGCTGATACTAAGTTCCTCTGTAGACAAGAGTTGATCCTTGATGGATATCGCTTATGTAGTTCTTTTTCTTTGTTTGTTTTATCCTTGGAAAAATAAACACTGTAAACATTAGGCTCACAAGAGTCTCACCCAGATAAATATCTATACCCTTTGGCAAATGATGCTTAAAATAGAACATCAGATTGAAGAGGAAAGATTAGGAACTAGAAAAACTGGTGGTTGATCCTAATCAAGTTTTGCCTTATTGGAACAAATTTAGATCAAAGACCAATCCTTGCCATTTAGCTCCATTTTCTAACATTTAAGCATTTAATCTTTTGGGAAGATCTTCTTTGGAGGAATTGGTTCATTCAACAAATATATTGTTTCTCATATACCAGGGACTCAAAAGTGTTGAAGATATTCTCTCTCTCTCTTTAAGGATATCACAGGATAATGGGTAATAGAGACATGCAAGGAAAGAGTTAAATGCAGTTACATGCAATAGTAGGAACATATCCAAGGCAGGATATGGGCATAAATTGGAAATGTTTGGCTCTGATTTCCTGAGTCTAGGAGTATTTAGCAAAGAAGAAGCTTGAAAGTAGTCAAAAGAATGAGTAGGAGTTTTCCAGGTAGAAAAAGAAGAGAACGACATTCCAGAACCAGGGAAAAGAATCTTCAAAAATATATAGGTATAACATAGCATAACAAGCTTAGAGAGTTATAAATAGCTTAGTATGGCTGGAACGAAGGATTTTTGGAGAGGGTGGAGGATTGCACAGGAATTGTCAGGGGCCAGGTTATAGGGAAATTTGTATCTGCTGAGTGTTGACTGGATCCTCTTTTTTTTTTTTTTTTTTTGCGGTACGCGGGCCTCTCACTGTTGTGGCCTCTCCCGTTGCGGAGCACAGGCTCTGGACGCGCAGGCTCAGCGGCCATGGCTCACGGGCCCAGCCGCTCCGCGGCACGTGGGATCTTCCCGGACCGGGGCACGAACCCGCGTCCCCTGCAACGGCAGGCGGACTCTCAACCACTGCGCCACCAGGGAAGCCCTGACTGGATCCTCTTAATCAGACGCTCTTCACAGTCCTGAGAGATACAGGGTACCACTGGGGGCACATTCCTATTAGTATGAGTGGCTACTACAGAGTGATTAATCTCCTTTCACCCACAGATTTTGGTTTGGCTCCTTCCTCTAAGAATTTCAAACTTGGCTGTGCATTAGAATCCTCTAGTAGTAGCTTTTAAAAAATACATATTTCTCTTTCTCTCCCGTGCCATCCCTCAAATCAACTTACTGAACAGAGCCCAATAGCAATCCCTGAACTCATGTTTGGGGGCTACCAAAGTGGGGAAACATTGACAAGAGTGAAACAGAGGGATAATATCAAGGTAATATTTACTATTTGGGGAAGGTCATATTGTCACCGTAGGGAGGATATTTGGGAAGGAAGATAAAGGGCACAAATGACCAATAGCAGGGATTCTCCAAATCATTGAAGTAGTTTAGGCCAGATATAAAGAGGATCTGAACTAAGGCAGTCAGGTATAAGGGAAAGTAGAAATAAGTAATCTTATAACTTTAGAATCTATGGCACTTGGATTCCATAGACCTGGATGAGGAAAGAGAGAGACAGTAAGGGGTTAAGAATGACTCCAGATTTCCAGCTTGAGTTTTATGGAAAAGGAAATGGAAGACTCTTAACAGGTTTGGAGAAGAAGGCAATGAACTTAATTTGGGACATTGTTCCAACTTGAGATGCTTGTGGTATATTTAACAGCAGATGTCTTACAGACAGTTGGATATCCCAGGCTGGAGTTCCAGAGAGAGGTCTGGGCTGAGAAAAGGGATTTGGGGGATATCTTTGCTTAGGTAGAAGTGGAAGCAAATCCAGTAGGTGAAATCACTCAGAGTGGAAAGAGTAACAGAAGACCGAGAACAAAAGTCTAAGAGCACTAACTATCTACCTTACGTTCGGTAGTGTATATATGCAGCCGCATAGCACAGGGAGATCAGCTCGGTGCTTTGTGACCGCCTGGAGGGGTGGGATAGGGAGGGTGGGAGGGAGGGAGACGCAAGAGGGAAGAGATATGTATATGTATAACTGATTCACTTTGTTATACAGCAGAAACTAACACACCATTGTAAAGCAATTACACTCCAATAAAGATGTAAAAAAATAAAAAAATAAAACACACACACACACAGAAGCTGTAAAAAAATTAATAAATCTGACCACAAATAAATGAATGAAAAGCAAATAAGTCAAAAGACGATCTGGGTCACTTTGTTATAAAGCAGAAACTAATTTAAAAAAAAGATGATCTGGGGAAAAATTCTTGCATAACTGAAAAAGACTAATTTTCTTTATAGTTAAAAAGTCCTTGGATGAACAACAAAGTCCTACTGTATAGCACAGGGAACTGTATCTAATCTCCTGGGATAAAGCATAATAAAATATTTATTTAAAAATGTCTAAGAGCAACAAGTTTCAAGAGGAAAGTAAGAGAAGAGTTAACAAAGGACACTGAAAAAGATCAGACAGACAGATTGGTGGAAATCCAGGAGAGAATAACATGACCGAAGTTACAGCAGCCAGAAGAATAATTTCAAGAAGAGGATGTACTCAGCACTTAAACATGTTTAAGACAGGTCACATGAAATGACCATTTGCTTGAGCCAAGAGAAGGTTCTTGGCAACTTCGGTAACAACGATTTCAGTTAAACAATTAGGAAAAACTGGAGCCAGTTTGCTGTGGGTTGAGAAATCCACTGGAGGAGAGGAAGGATAGATAAGGAAAGAGTGCTTAAGTTTTTAAGAAGCTTGTTTAAGAAGAGAAGAGAAATAAAGTGGTAGCTAGCTAGAAAGGATACAGTGTTGAATGCATGTCTGTGTCTTTTTAGGACTGGAGAGAACTGTAAATATTTGCTGAGAGGAAGATAGAGTTTAAAATTTTTAGTGAAAGGATAGTTGATACAGGAAGAGATGGGAGTTTACAGAATGGGGAGTGGGGCTTGCCCTAGTTTTCTTTATGCTTTAAGCTCCTTCCACTGATTTGGGAAAATAAGAGAACGTACCATAGAGGAAAGGGAAATATTTTTTTCTTCCTGTCTCCCCACCTGTACCTTGCCACCGTATTCTCTACAACGACTTCATCCCACTTGCACTACCTTAAGACTTTGAAGACAAATACATTTATGGGCACAGAGATTTTTGTGGCATTTTATGTGGTAGTTTGATGAAAATATCATAAATAAAAATATGGTGATGCTTAGTATCAATTTCTCATTCAAACCACACTAAACTGCATTGACTTGACCTCAGAAACAAGGTAGAATTGAAGTTACTGTTAATTCAGTGAACTTAAAGTGCACCTTTATACTTTTTGCTGCCTTACAGAAATTGACAGTCATCGTTCCCAGACATACTTTTTCCTGTTATCCTGGAGACTATTAATTGAGGTACTTCCGAAGGGGGTAAAGTCTGTCTCTGTACTATTTCAGGCTGAAAGGGTTAATACTTGGTCCAATTCTCCATCTTTCTCTCATTTTTCAAGTTGAAGAGACACATCACTATGGAGAAAATGTGCTCTCACTGTGCAGTTTACTCTCTGTGTCTGCAGAGCCTGATGAAGGCACTGTGCATTTAGGGTTTCATAAGAAAAATAAACCCCCTTCCTTGGTGTAAAATTATTCAGAGACACCTCTGTTGGTATCATTTTGGAAGTTGTAATGGCAGTCATACAAAGCAAGGAAAACAGAAATAGCGCATAAAAATAGAAACGATGCATCACAGGAAATCAATATTTTACTCTCAAAGGAAGTAACAGAAAAAGAGACAGTATATGAACCCAACAGACCTAGACTGAGATTGCAACTCTGATGTCTACTAACTGTGTCCCTTATCTCTGTAAAACCCCCTGTAAAATGTGGTAGGCTCCTTCATTTGGATAGGAATTTCTGCAGAAACTATTTCGGTTTGCTTTTTTTTTAAATTTTTGGTTGCGTTGGGTCTTTGTTGCAGTGTGTGGGCTTCTCACTGTGGTGGCTTCTCTTGTTGCAGAGCACGGGCTCTAGGTGCGTGGGCTTCAGTAGTTGCAGCACACGGGCTCAGTAGTTGTGGCACACAGGCTTAGTTGCTCCACGGCATGTGGGATCTTCCCAGACCAGGGCTCGAGCCCGTGTCCCCTGCATTGGCAGGCAGATTCTTAACCCCTGCGCCACCAGGGAATTCCCACTATGTCGTTTTATAGTTTTATAGCTACAGCTCCTGTGCTCTCATCAGAACTCCAGAGTGAAAGAAAAATCTATTTTCCCCAGTTTCTCCCAAACTGCCCAAATTAAGTCGTCTGTTATTTGTACCCTAGAAATAAGTACAGAGATAGACTTGGAAAAAAGTAACTTGTAACTGACCATAAGAGTATGAAGAGGCTCAGGAGTGGAAAAGGGGGAAGGAATACTGCCTGTCTAGTTATTCACTGTGCTTGGGTGAGTTTTCTTTCCTCTGAGCTTCTGTGGTTGAATACTTGTCTTTCTTTTTCTGCAACCCTGTTGGCTAAAGAGGTGTACAGATCCCACAAGCACGAGCCTCTATAGACTAGAAGGTGAGCTTATACCGAAAAAAATGGAATATTCAGCTTTGAAGAGCAAAATATCAAATAAAGTAAAACAAAAAAGATTCAGCCAGTGAAGAAAAGCCAAAGCCCAGAGAGTCTAAATAGGGGCTTCCTAATATCCTTGCAACCTCCAACATGTGTTCCATTATTCTTTCTGTAACATCTGTTACACTATATTCATGTTCTCTTTTCATTCCTAATCTTGCTTATTTGCAATCTCCTTCTTAAAAAAATCAATACGGCTAGAGCTATATTTTTCTCTCCAAAGAACCAATGTTAGTCTTTGTTCATTCTTTCTATAATACCTTGGTTTTCCTATTTTGGCCCTTATTCTTTCTTTCTATTCTCTTTGGGTTTATTCTGTTCTTTTTCTAACTTCTTAAGTGCACGCTTAGCTCATTCTTTTAAAATTCTTCTTTTATTGCAGAATGCCATGAACTTCCATCCAAATTTTCATAGGTAGTATCTATAATTCATTTCCAAATACTTTATTTCCATAATGATTCTTCTTTGAAGTCTGTTTTTAAGCTTACAGTTATGAGGAACTTTATCCTTGTGTTTTTTATTTCTAATTTAATTGTATAATCGGTAGAGAAAGTAATATGTTTGGTACAGACTATCTGGTATATTTAGACATGATTTTTAACTTCGTATATGGTCAATTTTGTTAAGCTCCATTTATGCTTCTAAAGAATGAGAATTCTCTAACTGTTCTCATTAGATAAAACTTGCTAATTGTACTATTTGAATTTTCTTTAAAAATCTTTCATCTCCTTGAGCTATTAGTGGGAGAAATATGGATTCTCTCATTTTCTTTGGATTTTTATCAAATTTTGCTTTATATTTTCTTATATTCTTTCTGGAATATAAGAGAAAAAACCCTCAGGAGTATTAAAGAACGTACAACCTGGAGTAATAGATTTCCACTGATTGAATGTATCATTAGTTGGATTTGATTAATTTGAATTTTTCCCCCACTTCCACTTTTCCAGGCTTTTTAGTCTGAGGCTCGTTTAATGCCTTGTTATTTTTATGGTTCCATTACAGTCACCGTGCCCAGAGCAGAGCTTTGTTAAAAGAGATAGGAGCTGCTTCCAGGAGATTTCAAGCCACCTGGAACCTGATGGTGCCTACTTGTCTGATGGCTTCCTTTGGAGGTTTGCATTTCCATTAGTAGGGGTTTGTCACTTGCTGGTGACTCCAGCAAGTGGGAAGGAGTGAATGGGCGCTGTGTCTGCACACCTTCTTACACAATCTGTCATAGTTGAAGAAGGAGAAAAAGAGGCCCTGCCAGTCCATCATATGAGTCGAATTTAATAAATTCTCCTAGTCATGATTTAATGGTCTTCTTTTCCCATTTCATCTTCCTTGTTTCATTTTTTTCTCTTGATCCCCTTTATAACCACAAGGAGGACATTGGGTCACTGGTATCTATTTTTTTCTTTTTTAACAGTAAATTTTTTGGAGATAATTTTAGCTTTAAAGAATTGCAAAAACAATATGGAGTTCTTACACACCCTTCATCTTTACGTGAACATCTTCTATAACCATATACAATTTTGTCCTATGTGAACATATTCCATGAACACAGTACATTTATCAAAAGAGAGAAATTAAGCTTGTTACAGTCCTATTAACTGAAATTAATAAAATAAATAAGATAAACACAGATTTCACCAGGTTTTCAATTAATGTCTTTTTTTCTGTTCTAGGATACGATGCAGGATCTCACATTACATTTTTTAAAAAATATATTTTATTTATTTATTTATTTATTTTTGGCTGCATTGGGTCTTCATTGCTGTGCGTGGGCTTTCTCTAGTTACAGCGAGTGGGGGCTACTCTTCGTTCTGATGCGCAGTCTTCTTATTGTGGTGGCTTCTCTTGTTGCGGAGCACAGGCTCTAGGCGTGCAGGCTTCAGTAGTTGTGGCACACGGGCTTAGTTGCTTCGCGGCATGTAGGATCTTACCAGACCAGGGTTTGAACCCTTATCCCCTGCATTGGCAGGCAGATTCTCAACCACTGCACCACCAGAGAAGCCCCTCACATTACATTTAGTGGTTGCATCTCCTCCATCTCCTCTGATCTGTGACGGTGCCTCTTTCTTCCCTTGTCTTTCATGACCTTGGTACTTTCTGTGCTCGGTTATTTTGTGGAATATCCCTCACTTTGGGTTTGGTCCATGTTTTCTCATGATTATGCTGAAGTCCTGCATCATTGGGAAGGACACGACAGAAGCGATGTGCCTCCCTCAATGCACCCTATCAGGGGGTACCTGACGTCAGTATAGAGGTATCATCATGTTAACCATGATCACTTGGCTAAGGTAGTGTCTGCCAGGAAGCTCCTCTGTAAATTTATTATTTTCCCTTTGTAAATTACTACATATTGCGGGGGAGACACTTTGAGACTATGCAAATACCCTATTAGGACGTGAACTTTTTGCGCCAGGTTACCCAAGGTCTAGTCCTCTGTGGGCATAAAATAGAAGTCCATAGGCTACTGAAACTTCCTCCTTCCTTCAAACAGGAGTCTTTCACCAGGTCAGCTTACAAGCTTACCTTGCAGGTTTGCAGTTTCCTTTTCATTTTGTTACCAAAGGAATTGCTTCTTACTGTCTAACAAGCTCAGTTAATACACTTGAAAGAATACTTGTATTTTATCCAACATTTCTCTGTGTTTTGTAATGAAAGACTTTTTTTTCAGATGATGTCAACATGTTGCTGAAATTGATCATTGCTTCACCCACACACGTGCATTGACACCATTATTCTCAAGGCCATCATTATGATGGCTGTATTTTCTGAGTCCAAAATCAAGATTCCTCTTCTGAAAAAAGGACTTTTCTTGATTTGTGAATTTTTTTTTTTGTGAAAAGACTTACAATTGTGTAAACATTAAATTATCTTATACATTTAGTCAATCTTTCAGTCTTTTTTTTGAAAAAATAAGATTACCTAAAATGTAGAAAATCACAGAAATTACTGGACATATATTGTCTGCACCTATAGCTCACTAATCATGTTGCTCAACTTCTCTGTTTCTGTTCTGGGCACGTGATCTCCTACAACACAGCTGCGCCTATGGAACCCTGAGCTCCGTTGTTTTTCTGTTTGATGAAGGTGATGATATGAGCAAATGACTATTGTTTCTAAATAGCAGATAAATATACAGTATACTTAACAAAATAGTTCTTCTTAACAATTCTTAAAAATTGTTTCGATCATCTCTCATTGCTATTTTACTATGTCATCCATGTCTGACTTCTATACTGATACCACTGAGACCCTTCCAGGCTGCTTCTTTCTATGTAGCTTTTTTTTTTTTTTTTTGACTGGTACCATCTGTCATTATAACTCATCTTCCATGCTGAGTGGATTTTCACGTGGTGATTACTGGTTTCCTAGCCACTCGGACCTCACAGTTCTCCAAGAAAGAGGAGGCCCTCAGTCTGGCTGTATTCAGATACCTAACTCATCTGAACTTCCTGCTGAGATGAAAACCTGAAATGGAAAGTCCATCAAGTGTTTTCTGTTTAGGCTGGGGTGGAGGTTGGCTGTGTGTGTGTGTGTGTGTGTGTGTGTACATGCAAGTGTGCTCATTTGGAGAGTGAAGCTAAGTCTCATTGCTCAGTAAAGCAAGGAACAGATGGCACTGTCAGTTCCAGGCACAGCACAATCACACACCATATGAGCATTCCAAAACAGTGCTGCATATGCAAACCCAAGCTGCCGGCAATCCCTCTGATACTTAAATCCCCAGAGCTCCAAGAGAGCATATTGCACTGCATTCCTGTGAACAGTAAAAATTGCTTGACTTTCTGCCTTCCCTCTACATTCTTTCCCACACCCTGCTCCCTGGGGCTAGTTGGAGATGAGCTTCAAATTAAAATTTTATGAAATCAAGTCTTTAGCCATTTGTTCTCTAAGGCAAAGAGACACTGACACACCTGACACACGGTGATGCTAGAAATAAATGAGTGGGACTCATCATAATAAATGTGGAAATTATTTATTCACTGAACAAATATATGAAAATCTCCCTTTATGAGCAAAAGCCTATGTGGAATAGACAATAACATATATTTTTAAAAAGTACAATCCCTGCCCTCAAGCCTGTAATAAATCACAGGTGATAAGATACACAATGTAATCAAAATATGAGCTGGAGTATAAACAGCATAAAGTGAAAAAGAGTTTAAATGAATGACATCATTGCTAATTGAGAAGATAAACCTTATGGAAACAGTGGCATTTGAATTGGACTTTGAGAAAGTCAGTGTTTAGTTATAAGACAAGGGGGTTGTAGTTTACTAATGAATTAATAAAAATTATCTACGTAGTAGTAGAATAATTTCTATTTTTATCCCTAGTCATTTAGCCCACAGAAAATTAGAATGAGAAAAAAGTATTACATTAACTAGTCTGGGGATTTGAGTGTATTTGAGTGAGTTTCTTCTCAATGAAGAAATTCCTTTGCAACATTTTCTCCTCTGCTTGAAAACTTTTAATCCAACTGGAACTCATACATTGCTGCTTGAGTGTAAACTGGTATTACCATTTGGGAAAAGTAAAACTAAATACAAGCATATCTTATGATCCAATAAGTCCACTCCTGTATTTAGTCACCAAAAGGCACCATCTAGAATATTAACAGCAGCATTATGTAGCCCCAAACTGGAAGCTACCCAAATGCCCATTGACTTTAAAAATTGATGACAATATCATGGAATATTCACTTAATGGAATACCATACAGAGATAAATGAATGATATATACATATCTACACACATATGGATGAATCTCTTAGACATAAAATTGAGCATAGAAGACAGATACAAAAGAGTAGATAATGTATGATTATGATATATAAAATACATAAACTGGCTAAAGTAATCTGAGCTGTTAGAAGTCAGAGTAATTGTTACCTCGAGGGGTAGTTAGTGGATGGGACCACAAGAAGGGGTTTCTGAGGTGTCAGTAAATGTACAATTTCTTTTTCTGGGTTCGGGTTAAGTGAGTATGTTTAGTTTATAAAAAATTACCAAATTTTATTTTTATAATATGTACACTTTTCTGTAATATATTTTGATTAAAAGCCTTAAAATATTTTCTCAAATTAAGATAGCCTAGGGCTTCCCTGGTGGCGCAGTGGTTGAGAGTCCGCCTGCCGATGCAGGGGACTCGGGTTCGTGCCCCGGTCCGGGAAGATCCCACATGCAGCGGAGCGGCTGGGCCCGTGAGCCATGGCCGCTGAGCCTGCGCGTCCAGAGCCTGTGCTCCGCAACGGGAGAGGCCACAACAGTGAGAGGCCCGTGTACCACAAAAAAAAAAAAAAAAAAAAAAAAGAATAATTGCTAAAAGGATAAGAACACAGATGAGTTGGGAGTGCATTTATAAGTCTCTTGTGCTAACTGCTATGAACTGAATTGTGTTCCCCTAATCTTCATATGTTGAAGCCCTAACCTTCAATTTGATGCTATTAGGAGATGAGGCCTTTGGGAGTTAATCAGGTTTAGATGAGGTCATGGGGTGGGGGGCGGTCCTCATACAAAGAGACACCAGATTCTCTCTCTCTCTTTTCTATGTGTGAACACAGCTAGAATCAGCTGTCTTAATACCAGGAAGAGTGATCTCATCACAACTTGATCATCCTGGGACCCTGATCTTGGACTTCCCAGCCTCTAGAAACATGAGAAAATAAATTTCTATTGTCGGAGTCAACCAGTCTATGGTATTTTGTTACGGCAACCTGAGCAGATGAATACACATTCCATCTAAATTAGCTACTTCTGGCTATTGTTGACGACAATGACTGAGAACCTCCTTGAAAATACACGTAACACTTTCTCTGCAAATTACTTCCTTGTCTTGACTGTACGTTTCAACTGGTTAGTATATGGCACGAATAAGGCCAAGATCAATAAGCCTGTCATAGTACAAAGTCACAAATTACATTCTTAGCCACAACCTGTCATCTGAGGAAAAGTGAAACTGAATAACCCCACCGCTAAGAAATCAATCCAAAACCCATTTCCTCCTAAGCAGATGTTTATAAATGCCATGTTTATAAACTAAGAACAGAATATTGTTACCATATACTTTCAGTTACTTTCCTGTAATTGACTATTACCATTGGCCACTAATTTTTTTCCTCTTTGCTTGACTCACAAGATAATGAATAGCTCTTCATTTATGTCACCACAGTTACTTAATTTTTATATGGAATTAGGTTTTCAAGAATCTGTTTACTTTGTGTGTTTTATTATTTTTTTTGAAGATGTTGGGGGTAGGAGTTTATTAATTAATTAATTTATTTTTGCTGTGTTGCGTCTTCATTTCTGTGTGAGGGCTTTCTCTAGTTGTGGCAAGCAGGGGCCACTCTTCATCGCGGTGTGTGGGCCTCTCACTATCGTGGCCTCTCTTGTTGCGGAGCACAGGCTCCAGACACGCAGGCTCAGTAGTTGTGGCTCACGGGCCTAGTTGCTCTGCAGCATGTGGGATCCTCCCAGAACAGGGCTCGAACACTTGTCCCCTGCATTAGCAGGCAGATTCTCAACCACTGCGCCACCAGGGAAGCCCTGTTTACTTTGTGTGTTTTTAGAAGGAATATTTCCTTCCTCCACTTTACAATTTCTCTCCAGAGAGAACTCACTTGCATCAGTTGATACCCATGGAAGAACAACAGGTGTATTTAGAGCTTTGGGTTAATATTTTTAAGTCCAGCATATGTCCATGGCAGAGACACCGGGCAGCTGCATTCACAGCGCCAGTTTTCTTGGACTGTTGCCGATGGACAGGTTGCAGTAAACTGTAAATGTGAAACCAGAAAGGCCCAAGTCAAGTGGTAACCCCCTAATTGATTGTCTGATTCTTTTAATTTGGAGACTCAATTTAATATTCAGAAAGGAGAAGACTGAAGACCGACTTAGACCAGGGAGGGAATGACTGTCTAACACTTCCCCACTGAGTTGCTTAAAGGGAAGGGCACACCAATTCTGTGTGTCTTGCTTTCTTAGTTTCTGCACTAGTTTATTCCTAAATAAAGAATAAGGAAGAGAACAGTATGTTAATGGTCGTGGCCCATGCTGTCAAAACATAGCTGTGGCGTGGTTATAGGATGGTGAGGGTTCTTCTTAAAAACAAAAGCGGGGACTTCCCTGGTGGTCCAGTGGTTAAGACTACGCTTCTATTGCAGGGTGGGAGTGCAGGTTTGATCCCTGATCAGGGAACTCCTGCGGCCAAATAAAACAAAAAAAAAACCAAAAAAGCAAACAACAGGAAACTCAAAATAGAAAAGGTTAATTCCACTGATTTCAGAGTTATGCCATCTGACACTATTACAATGAAACAGAGCAAAACTCATACCAGGGTGCAGGCTCCCAAAACAGTGTTCTACCTTTACGCTCTCACTGTTTCACGCCTCCCCTATGAGCTTCCTCTACTGCTTTCCTGGACCTTCTCAGCTCTTGCCTTTAGAAGCTATTTTTTACTTGGGGGATGGGGAGTATTAGTCTAGGGTTAGTTGGTGAGGCACCAGCTGTCCCATTACCAGAGTGATCAAATATTTACTGCATCAAACTGACAAGGTCACAAGTTTTCTCTAAGCAAGTTCCCTTCAGGCTCCTCAGCAAGAAAGAAAATCACAAAGTTCAATGTGCCACTCCAGCAGTAGTACATCATGAATGGGACCCATCAAAATAGTAACTGGGGCATTTCGCCCCAACTCTTCTGGGAGGGAAACAGCCTCTCTGATGGAAAGTCTGAAAGAAACTGATGGTTTGGTTGTGCTTGGGCAAGTACTTGCTAGGAGGCCAAGCACACTGGCAAGAGAGAGCCAATAGCATCCAAAGCTCGTGGGCTTAAATTTTCAGCACAAATGCAGGCCGATGATGGTTCCCTTTGGCTCTCATATCCTGCCACTTCTTCTTTCAGGCAAATCATCTCACCAGCTTTGCTGGTCCAGCACTGTAGGACCAACCAAGCAAGGAGGCGAAGCTGACTGCTGCCGAAGCTCGACTCTCAGCAGACCTCTACAAACCCTTTTCTTCCCACTTTGCACTGCATGCGATCCTTACGACATTAATCTAAAAACCCATCAACAAAAGAGACTATATCCAGTCTTCAGGATCCTCAATCCAGACAATGGTCTTCTTTTTTTTTTTTTTTACATCTTTATTGGAGTATAATTGCTTTACAATGGTGTGTTAGTTTCTGCTTTATAACAAAGTGAATCAGTTATACATATACATATGTTCCCATATCCCCTCCCTCTTGTGTCTCTCTCCCTCCCACCCTCCCTATCCCACCCCTCTAGGTGGTCACAAAGCACCGAGCTGATCTCCCTGTGCTACAGTGGTCTTTATCTTGACCCGAAGTTAGCATCCGTTAAGAGTTAAGATTTGTTTTGAATTTTGTGATATGTAGCATGATTTCCAGCTAAAGTCCACTGATGATCAAAATATTGTGCTCAATTAAAAAGAAGAATGTGCATAAGTCCAAAATTCAAACAAAATTTAATTTTGTTGGTGAAAGAAAATGGCTGTAAATTTCCTTGAAGAGGGTGGTCAGGACAGGCCCAAGGTGCTGACTGATGACTGTCAGTCATTAGCAAGAGTTTCAGAGCAAGAAAACCCTGGCACTGCATTTCGTTGCCATCTCCTCTTGGATTTCTCTAATTTTCTTCCAAAAGAGGTCTTTTTAATGCATGAAAACTCATACACCCAAATCAAATGTAATAGAGGCAGGCTGAGCATCCATAGTTCTCCTTAGACTCTCTGTAATTATATTCCTCCAAAGAAGGGTACCATTGAGGAGACATCTGATTATCTATCACGAGACACAACAGGAAGACCAAGGAAAGTCAGGTTCAAATTGCCTGATGTAGTTACTGATGCATTTAATTAGATCATGTACAAAGGCATTAAATATTTCAGCAAAGTCTGTTTTAAGTTGTTTCACCTCTTGAAAGACACTAATATGAAATGATTTTCTCAGGTAAATGAGATTTAGCTGTGTTGGTGGGTAGAGCAGACACAGCAGCTGCAGGTTTAATTAAACGTTTGCCTAACCATGTAAAAAGACAGTGATATATCTTCATAGCATCTGGCAGCTTCACCATCCCTCCCGTCATTCTTTAATTAGCATGCTGGTGAATTTAACAGAAAATGTCTTTAACTCAGGAGCAGATGGCTTTCCTGAGTGACAAGGGGAATGACAATTTCTGTCATGTTTACTTGGTATGTAGCTTTTCTAGTGGGAAAGATCCCTTCGAACACAGGCCTGATGAAATCAGGGGTCGGGTTTAATATCTTCTGAAAACAACCACTTCTGAATCTTATTCAATTAAAAAAGTCTGACTTGTGAGCTTCCAGAGATAGTTTTCCTTTGTCTCTCTGTGTTCATTTTTCAAATTTTATGACAAGACTAGTCTTTCAGTTGTTGCGTTTTACATAAATTTATATAATTTCTCCAAGGTAGATAAAACTGTCTGTTGGACCTAAAACAGTCTCTGAAATAATCATCATCAGAGGTTTAAAGTTTAGGAAACATGAACCCCATCTCCTCCTAGCTGGCAATTGGCTCGAGAGAAGAAGGGAAAAAATATCTCTACTTTTCATAGATGTTGCTTTTGAAATTAAAGAAACAGGTAGGAAATTCTAAGGATTAAGAAAAATAAAAATTCATAAGTGTTGGTGTGCTTTGGTTCTTACGGGTCTATATTTAGAAGCTTCTTTCATACGTAAATGCTTTTCCTGTGGGTCTCTGGTCCCTGTGTGCACACTTGTGAGATAGCCATGCTGCACCTAGGAGATTTTAAACAATGAGTTTAGTTCACTTTACATGGTTCAGATTGACCGGGTCAAAAATGGACAATTTATCTGTTTGGATTAAGAGTATTATTTCTCCATTTCTCCATTTCTTCTCAGGTTTTCAGGTATGAATTGCAGACAAACTAGTCCAAACCAGTCATGTGCATGCACATGTGCTAATAATTACCACTTGAAATATTAGGTACTTTATTTAAATTATCTCATTTAGTTCTCATAATAAGGACGTAAGCCTGTAACCCTTTATTACAAATGAAGAGGCAGCTTATAAAGGTTACATGAGTGTCTGGACTGGTTTTGGATATAGGTCTATCAGATAGCAGTATCATTCTCTCTTCTAGGTGTTACACTGTTTAGAGACCATTCATTGCTCATGCCTGGAGACACATGTATCACATCTAATCATGTGCCAGACAGGTACTGGGGATCCAAAGACCCACAGCCCCTTGGCCTTGCTCTTGAGGAGCTCTCATCTCAAGGGGAAGAGAGATGTATGGTCATAAACACAATTAATGTGGTAAGAAATAGAGTAAAGACGCAGGCAACTACTTTGTGAGCCCAGAGGCAGAAGCAGATTATTTCCAGGTATCACACAGAAATTGACATTGAATTTGGTCTCTATTTTATCCCAGTTTGATTTGAGGTATAATTGACAAATAAAAATTGTGTATATTTATGGTGTACAACGTGATGTTTTGATATATATGTAAATCATGAAATGATTACCCAAATCAAGTTAATTAACATTTTCATCACTTCACAGAGTTAACATTTGTGTGTGTGTGTGTATAGGGGGAGATGGGTGTGTGTGTAGGTGGGTGGTGAGAATACTTAAGATCTACTCGCTTGGCAAATTACAAGTATACAATACAGTATTATTAACTAGAGTCACCATGGTGTACCTTAAATCTACAGAACTTACTCATCCTGCATAATTAAGTCTGTACCCTTTGACCAACATCTCCCCATTTATCCCACCCTCAGCCCCTGGCAACCACCTTTCTTTGTGTGTGTGTGTTTTAATTATTTTTAAAATTTTTATTGGAGTATAGTTGATTTACAATGTTGTGTTAGTTTCTGCTGTACAGTAAAGTGAATCAATTATACATTTATATATACCCACTCTTTTCTAGATTCTTTTCCCATATAGGTCATTACAGTATATTGAGTAGAGTTCCTTGTGCTATACAGTAGGTCCTCATTAGTTATCTTTTTTTTTTTTTTTTTTGCGGTACGCGGGCCTCTCACTGTTGTGGCCTCTCCCGTTGCGGAGCACAGGCTCCAGACACGCAGGCTCAGCGGCCATGGCTCACGGGCCCAGCCGCTCCGCGGCATGTGGGATCTTCCCGGGCTGGGGCACGAACCCGTGTCCCCTGCATCAGCAGGCGGACCCTCAACCACTGCACCACCAGGGAAGCCCAGATTAGTTGGTTTTTAATCTTAGACCTACAATTTTCTGAATCACTGAACTTCTCGAAGACATAATTTTTGCTTCTGTAAGATGATTCTAAATACTCTCTACCTGGTGCCGCTTATAGGAATGTGTAAATTCACAGGAGAAAATAAACCTCAATTATCCCACCGTTTCACTATTAAACATGTAACTGGTATGGGTTTTCAGGATACTAACTCAAAAGTATCAAATAAATATATATATTTATTTCAAGCCCACATTCTTTATATAGAGAAAACTTTATCTAGTTAATTGTAAGCAAATACCATCATTTTGAGGGTTAAATTCAATCAATAAAAATCCCCTCTCCCTCCATCTTTTCTCCATGAGAGCATGAAATATCCAAGAGGCTTTTTATTTCATTTTAGAATTTTATTTTGATTTATCTATAGTGTCTTTGAGCATACTTTGAGTATGTTGTGTGTGTGTGTGTGTGTGTGTGCATGTGTGCATTTGTTTATCTTATCAGTGGTTAAATGATGACTGGTATTGTCATTTAACTGTTCGAGTGAAGTGTAAGACCTTATCTCCCTTTATATCCCTTCACTTTCCCCCATTTATAATACAGTTGCTTAAACATTTCCTCTACATAAATGCATAACCACACGAGACCAGTGTTGTAATAAGTAAATGTTGGCAGTGGCAGATAAAATAGTTATACTCTGTTCTGTAGATCTATGTCCTCAAGCAGACCCTAAGAAATACCATATAGTCCATGGATCAGGCATCCCTGCTGGAGAAACTGGCCGAATGGAGCAGAACTGCTTTGTGTGTAAGTTCACGGAGATTTCCACAGTGGGTCTCAGCCAAGGTTGACCTAAGCATGAACAGTTTATCTTCCTGTGATTTGAGTGGCACCAGGAAGTTTCATCTGCTTCCAAATACTCACCCAGCCAAGAGCTTGAAATTCCTCTGCTAGAGAATAGTGTACCCTGGGTTAAGTATGAGGCAATAATAGAGCGCTTAGTATCTAGCAGGCATTCACTGCATCACTGCCACTGTTCTTTCTATTATAAGTATGATCTTCTCAGGTCGTGGATCTTAACTGAGAGTATTTTTAGATGTGTGGGAGCACTTTTTGGCTATCATGGTGCTGGAGGACGGGGATTGGAAAGGCAGAAATGAAGCAGGCAGGGTGGCTAAATTTCCTGTCGAGGGGAGGACTGTCTTATATAGGGGTGACTTGTTCTGCTGCAATCACCAGGTTTTTCTTTTACCATGTATTATAGGAAGAAAAAAAATCTGATTTATTACTCTCTCCTTAGTGTGCCTTTATTTATCTGATTTATTTTCTTTTTAACCTAAGAAACCTATGTACCGTGCAAAACCTATGTGCCTGTGGAGATGGGGAAGCACCAAAACCCAAGCTGGCCTGATTTATAAACACAAACCTGCTAGGGGCAGGAAGGGGCTTAGGAGGGAACGGAATTAAATCAGTAAGTCTTTTGGAAATCAGCCTGTTTCTTTTTTGCACCCACAGCCCCTCACACGTTTATGTGTAGATACAACTTCAGAATATTGGAAGAAACAAGAAATGTAGAAGGTGGATGATCCATAAAAGAGGACAGCATAACCCTGGGAGATTTTAGGTTGACTCTGACTTAGCCACGGGAATGGGAAAGGTGGAAGGTGGCCCACTCGATGACATAGGCATTTCAGGATGTAAGAACCAGGTGGAGTTTATCTTGCCCCGTCACTCAACTCATTTCAGCAGCCACAATAGTGCGCATTGAACCCATTTCGGACAATAGCATTGATCTTGTTCTGCCTAGTGGGCTGTGATGAAGCCCACGTGCCTCCCAGACAAAGCTTCACTTCCTGTGCGTGCAGTTTTCAGAGGAGTGTGGAGAATGCTCCCTTTGTTCTCCTCCAGGTTTTTTATTAGCACCTGCCAGGGTCTATGCCTCTCCCTGCACCTGCTGAGTTAGCAATCTTTCAGCGGAAGTCCTGTCCGCTGGGATTGCCCTGGCAGAGATCTCACGCACCGCAGCCTTCCCCTGGAGCTCTGGCAATGAGAGATTTTGAAAACTCACCTGCCTACTCTCTTCTCAAAGACCACTTGGGGATCATGCAAACATAAACATGTGGACTTTTTTAATATATGGAAAAATAAGATCCTAAAATGATTTGATGTGTCTGGGAAATAAGTTTAGCAGCCTCTTTACAAAGAACATGCTAAAGTTAGCCTTAAGCAAATGCAAGTGTGTGTTATCAGGAATTTGAAGATATTTAAAATAGGTCTTAGAGTCAAGATCGTAGGGAATCAATAAGTGTTTTCCAAACGTTTAGGAGTGAAGTTCTGTTTCAATGTGATGTCTGAGCTTAGATCCAGAATGGGCTATCAATAGAATAATGTGATAATTGTCTCATAATTCCTACAAAACAAGCTTACCCTCTGATTGTAATTGTCAAAATGTGAGGTCTGAACTCTGTACTGATAACACTCTAGAAACAAACTATAAATTATAGCCCTCACTTAAAAGGTAAAAGAATTCTGATTGTGGAGATTACAAACAAAACTTTCCATGCAGCCCTGGTCTCCGGTTCTTACTCTTCCCATACAAGCCCCATCATTTCCTCCATCTCTGTCTCACTGCCACACACACACACACACACACACACACGAGATTCATTCTGATAAAAGGAAAAGGCGAGGGGGACCGATTTCTCCAGCGACTGTTCCACGTGAGGACCCTGGGGGAGAAAGAGATATCAAGGCACAGATTTTAACTGGGAGGGGTTGTGCTTCTGAGCACAAGGTCTCCTAGGGATGCGGTCTTTACAGCAAGAAGTCTGAGGCCCCTTCACAGTAAAAACTCAGTCCTGGCCACAGTGATAGCCCTGTGGCCACCACTGCAGACCACCCAACAGGGAAGATCATTGTTCAGTAGCAGGGCAATCATGGTATTTATTCTTACAGCTAAATAAGACGCATTCCTCCCTCCTTCTCACCTCTCTTTATTTTTTAAAATATACATTTAAAGTGCTAAGCATTGTACTAGACTCTAGAAATGCGAGACTGAGAAAGACACAGTTCCAGCAAACAGAATAGTTTGTCTGTCAGGAACCATAAACATGTACAGAAATGACCATACTATGGGAAGATTTAGGAAACTGTGTGTGTCCCTGCCACTCTCTCACTTTATTGACAGGAGGCCCTAGTTCCTCCTCACATGGTCCTCTCCACAGGCTGCTTGAGCATCCTCACAGTGTGGCCGCTGGCTCCCCCTACAGCAAGTGATCCAGGAGAGGAAGAGCCATGCAGAAGCGAACCATTTTGTGACCTAGCCTCAGAAGTCGCTAGCATCACTTTGTGCCACATTCTATTCATTAGAAGGGGAAGGGGCTTCCCCGGTGGCGCAGTGGTTGAGAGTCCGCCTGCCGATGCAGGGGACACGGGTTCGTTCCCCGGTCCAGGAAGATCCCACATGCCGCAGAGCGGCTGGGCCCGTGAGCCATGGCCACTGAGCCTGCGCGTCTGGAGGCTGTGCTCCGCAACAGGAGAGGCCACAACAGTGAGAGGCCCACGTACCACACACACACACAAAAAAAAGCTACAGTAATCAAGACAGTATGGTACTGGCACAAAAACAGAAATATAGATCAAAGGAAGAGGATAGAAAGCCCAGAGATAAACCCATGCACATATGGTCACCTTATCTTTGATAAAGGAGGCAAGAATATACAATGGAGAAAAGACAGCCTCTTCAATAAGTGGTGCTGGGAAAACTGGACAGCTACATGTAAAAGAATGAAATTAGAACACTCCCTAACACCATACACAAAAATAAGCTCAAAATGGATTAAAGACCTAAATGTAAGGCCAGACACTATAAAAGTCTTAGAGGAAAACCTAGGCAGAACACTCCATGACATAAATCACAGCAAGATCCTTTTTGACCTACCTCCTAGGGAAATGGAAATAAAAACAAAAATGAACAAATGAGACCTAATGAAACTTAAATGTTTTGCACAGCAAAGGAAACCATAAACAAGATGAAAAGACAACCCTCAGAATGGGAGAAAATATTTGCAAACGAAGCAACTGGCAAAGGATTAATCTCCAAAACATACAAGCATATCATGCAGCTCAATATCAAAAAAACAAACAACCCAATCCAAAAATGGGCAGAAGACCTAAATAGACATTTCACCAAAGAAGATATACAGATTGCCAACAAACACATGGAAGGATGCTCAACATCATTAATCATTAGAGAAATGCAAATCAAAACTACAATGAGATATCATCTCACACCAGTCAGAATGGCCATCATCAAAAAATCTACAAACAATAAATGCTGGAGAGGGTGTGGAGAAAAGGGAACCCTCTTGCACTGTTAGTGGGAATGTAAGTTGATACAGCCACTATGGAGAACAGTATGGAGGTTCCTTAAAAAACTAAACATAGAACTACCATATGACCCAGCAATCCCATTACTGGGCATATATCCTGAGAAAACCATAATTCAAAAAGAGTCATGTACTAAAATGTTCATTGCAGCACTATTTACAATAGCCAGGACATGGAAGCAACCTGAGTGTCTATCAGCAGATGAATGGATAAAGAAGATGTGGCACATATATACAATGGAATATTACTCAGCCATAAAAAGAAACGAAATTGAGTGATTTGTAGTGAGGTGGATGGACCTAGAGACTGTCATACAAAGTGAAGTAAGTCAGAAAGAGAAAAACAAATACCACATGCTAACACATATATATGGAATCTAAAAAAAACAAAAAAGGTTCTGAAGAACCTAGGGGCAGGACAGGAATAAAGACGCAGACATAGCGAATGCACTTGAGGACACGGGGAGGGGGAAGGGTAAGCTGGGACGAAGTGAGAGAATGGCATGGACATATATACACTACCAAATGTAAAATAGATAGCTAGTGGGAAGCAGCTTCATAGCACAGGGAGATCAGCTCGGTGCTTTGTGTCCACCTAGAGGGGTGGGGTAGGGAGGGTGGGAGGGAGACGCAACAGGGAGGGGATATGGGGATGTATGTATATGTATAGCTGATTCACTTTGTTATACAGCAGAAACTAACACACCATTGTAAAGCAATTATACTCCAATAAGATGTTTAAAAAAAATCCTCTAAAGAAGAATCCAACAAAATTACCATAAATTGTCAGAGAAACCCATTGATTTCTTTTTAAAAGTAGAATTATTATTTTTTTAGAAGATTTGTAGAGCTCAAAAGGAGAAAATAGACCACCTAATTATACATCTTTATTTTATAAATGAGGACACTGGTCTCCTAAGAGGTTTTGGATAGTCATTCATTTATTTAACAAATTTACTTACTGTCTCCTCTTTGCCAGGTATTACCAAAATGCTTGTGCTTAAAGCTAATGAGGTAATCTTTGCCCTTCACAAAATATATCTTCTCGTGAAGCTGACTGTCACATAAAGAGGCTATCACAATATAGCGTGATCAGAAAGTTCGTGCTTGAACCCAGCCTAAGGGCCTGGATTCCTTAGGAACCCAGGGCTTGCCCCCAGTCAACTTGCTGTGATGACTAGAAAGGCATTTCAGAACTGACTCTTTATTGGTAAGGCCTTTGAAAGTCAGGGCTTACTATTCAAGAGGACTTGGATGTATTAATCTCAACTGCAGTCTCTGTCACTTGTCTTTGACATATGAGTTACATGGAAGAATTATAACCTTTGAATGATTTACAACTATTGAGAAGCAGCATAAGTTTACTTTAAACTAAAATTAAAGCACCCTTTGATAAACTTCTTTAAATCATTGCAGAGTGTATCAGCTAGAAAAATTCCTGAATCCTTTTGACCTTTAAAAATACCTACAGCAGGATGCTGACTTTACAGATTACTATCACTTTCCCTTTTGCAGATAAAAAAGAGATATGTAAATGTTAAGAGGAAATTATTTCTGAAAACTGGGCACTTTGTAAAAAAATGTATATGCCAAAAGAGGTCACCTCTTGGAAATTTTGAAGAGGGGTCCCAAAATGTGAAAGCTAATTTTTGTATCCAAATTAGTAATTTTGATAACTCTTCACTTCAAGCTAGCACGTCTTTTTATTTGTTTGGAATTTCCAATTAAGAAAAATTCACCTTTATTCCAGGACTTAAAATCATTCTCAGCCAGCATCAGAGAGAAAAGTCTAAAAGTCTATAAGTTTGAAAAAAGTGCTAGTATAGATGAAGTGGTTACCTGAGATTCTGAAACCATATTCTATTTGAGATACATTTTGAACTTTTTGGTTAAGACAAATCACCAGATTTCTACAAAATATTATTATTTATTAAGGTTTCTGGGAAGAACTTTGTAAAAGTGTCTGTTTCCCTTAGTGTTGTTAATATTAATTGAAACTCATTTCAGTGAAGTGCACTTTATGATTATGTGTGAGATGAACATGTATAAATAACACTTTATAAATAAACTGTGAAAATGTGATCATTTCCAGAGGCAGTAAAATCTCATTAGGCCTTTTTTTTTTCTTATTGGATATGTGGGTAACAAAATTTTCAAAATTCTTAAAGGTTAAATTTGTGACTTCGGCAGATTTATTAGAGATGGAAATCTCTCCTCAGGAGGGGTAGGTGAAAATAAAAAGAGGCAAAGGCATAATAATTAATGGTCTCTCTGGGGAGATCATTTCATGACATAGCTTACTGCTTTCTATACCAGTGGTGCCAAGTCTGTAATGCCTTTGTGCCTTCTCTGTTTTCCACTGAAACTACACCCTGTTTAGAAAAAAATTTAGAGGAATTAGATAAAAGGATACTGAATCGAGATTGGTTTTATTATAAAACCAAGGGTCAATCCAGTGTTGACTGGCCAAAGATGAAAATAAATGCAAAGGAAGCCCGTTGCTGTGGAGTTAGGAAAGACGACAGGTACCCTGTGGCATTAACTGGGCACCTGCATTGCACAAAAGATTACCAACTGCAGGGGACTGAGCTGAGGTCACAGGCGGGGAGAGGAAGCAGCGTGGTTCACATGCCTCCCATACTTCAACCGTCATCCATGGCTGCAGAATCGGCAGTTCTGAGACACAAAACCCTCAACTTGCCCATGCTGATCTTAGCAATAAAAATCCTTATTTGTTTAAAAGTACACTTTGCACTTCTATTTTCCTCTGAGGATTCCAAATAGCTTTCTGGGGAGAGAGGCACAATTCATTCCACTTTACATGATTGGGTCAAGGTCTTAACCAGAAGCCATGGTTGCCCTACACATTTCCAAGTTCAGTTTTGCTGCACAGAGAGATACATGTTGGAGAGAATTTTTCTTTAATGAGAATACTAAGAATGAATACCCAGAATCCTTTCTCTGCTTTTTCCCTGTTGAAGTTAGATTCATTCAGTAGGACAAGTATAAATACTGTACAGTTATGTCAACTGAACTTAGTCTGAAAATGCACTTTGTCATTTCTTCCCTGCCATGGATGTTTAATAAAATAGAGAATTCTGGGCTGGTTCTCCACAACATATACTGACTTGATAAATAGGATGGTACTTCCTCTTTCTTTATCAAAAGAGACTTATTTCAGCTAGCCAGCAGGAAAAAACCTAAATGTATAGATGCAGCATAACCCACATTTGCTCTTTTAAACAGATTGTTCAATGACTCTGACAGTCTGAAAGCACATCTATATATTTGGAGATGTGCCCAGAATGTGTGACTTACCTTCCATGCTGTGATGGGAGCACCTGATCGAAAGGGAATTGTCTAGGTCTGTTAAAATAGATAACCAACAAGGACCTATTATAAAAAAATTTTTTTTAATATTTATTAAAAAACAACCCCTCTTCCAAAACAAAATAGATAAAAAACCAAGGACCTACTGTATAGCACAGGGACCTCTACTCAATATCTTGTAATAACCTATAATGGAAAAGAACCTGAAAAAGAATATATATGTGTGTGTGTGTATATATATATACACAGAGAGAGAGAATATATATATATTCTCTCTCTATATATATAGAACCGTATCTCTTTCTTGTACACCTGAAACTAACACAGCATTGTAAATTAACTGTAATTCAATTAAAAAATGGTTTAAAAAAAGAAAAAAAAATCATCTAGGTCTTCATGAGCCCAGGGATACACACTGAGGGATGCGGGGGAGGAGGGTGAAATAAACAAAGGTTTAGTGGAAGCTTCTTGACAATGACAAGATGGTGAAATTAAAAAGAGGATTTAGAGCCACCAAAATGTCTGACCTCCTCTGTTAATGAAAGGTGATTATCACAGATAATAATATTTAGTGATATTTAAGTAAAAAATAGAATCTACTAAAAACCTATTTAATTATTCATAAAATAGCTGAGAAATGATTATACTGGGATAGTAATATATCATTGTTGTATGTTTTATTAATAATAAGTTATAAAAATGGATGAATTTGTCATTTCAAATAAAGAAATCAATTGCAGATCCAGAGGTTTCTTTATTCTCCTTTGGGTGATTCAAGGTTTAGAAATAAAAGGTCATAGAAACAGAGGACACAAGGCTTTTATCACCCTCTAAATCTAGGGCTTTGGCTGATAAGGGTTCTGAGTGTTATAACCCAATGCAATTCCACCTACAAAGTGCTAAAGTTAAATTGCCATTTATTCGAGGTCTCTGAGATAGTGTGTTTCATTCTTATTTTGTTTTATTTGATCTATTTCCTGGGAGCAAGTTTAGTCCTACAGGGGAAAATATTAAAGTTGCCTCTATACTATGATATGAAAACTGTGACCAGCCCTGCCTGGGAAAACAGATCCTACCTACCAAGTTTTATTGGACAGACATCTGTCCCATGACATTAAGTATGGCTAAAGAAGAAAGCTTCAGTTTAAAATGTGTAAATATAATCTGACAAAGGATTTGGGGCTCTCTCTCACTAGCACCTTAGGAGAAATTATCTTCTGGAGTTAAGATGCTGGTTTCTTGATGGCGGAACGGGAATAGGAAGAAAGATAAAGGCCAACAGAAAGCAACAGTTGGCATCCCTCAATGAAGAAAAACCATGGAGGCAAACCAGATTTCTACTAATATTTGCTAGAGTCAGGCCTGCAGGCAAGAAACTCGGTTTTAAAAGTTTTTCTTCTGATCCAGATCCATCCTCAGCTGCAGCAGACAGAAGATGAAGGTGGGAAAAAGAAGGGGAAAAAAGGAAGTGGGAAGATGCAAAGGCAAATCATGAGTGCTGAATCTTCAAGATGTGACAAACCAGAAATTGTGTGAGGACCTTCTGAGCTACAGTCTCCCCTCTGATTTTGGAAGGGAGGAGAAGAACAGCTTAGGAGAGATCAGAGGACTTTCTCATTTAAAAATAATGTAGCACCTCCTAACTCAAGATATTGCTGGGAAAATGATGCTCGTTTGCCTTAGGACTAGCCAAAGTGAGGTTGAATATTCCAGCAGTAAGATCCCACACTGCCAACAAGTGTCAGCAAGGATTTGGAGAATAAGGAACCCTCCTACACTGTTGGTGGGAATGTAAATTGGTGCAGCCACTGGGGAAAACAGTGTGGAGTTCCTCAAAAAATTAAAAATAGAACTACGATGCCATCCAGCAATTCTACTTCTGGGTATTCAACCAAAAAATAAGGAAAACCATAACTTGAAAACATACATGCACCCCCGAGTTCATTGCAGCATTATTTACAATAGCCAAGATATATAAACAACCTAAGTGTCCATCAATGGATAAATTGATAAAGAAATTGTGCTATATACATACATTTTTTTCCCAATAGAATATTATTCAGCCATAAAAAATAATGAAGTCTTGTCATTTGTGACAACATAAATGGATCTTGGGGGCATTATCCGAAGTGAAATAAGTCAGAAACAGAAAGACAAATAATGTAAAATCTCTCTTATATGTGAAATATATATATATATATACATATATATATATATAAAACCAAGCTCATAGATACAGAGAACAGATTGGTGATTGCCATCGTTGGATAGGGCAGGGTGTGGGAAAATGGGTGAAGAGGGTCAAAAGTAAAAAGAAAAAAGATAAAAAAGATTCCCCACTGTTTTAGGTATATTACAGTTCCTATATTTTAAAAAATTTTTACTTCACATAGTTTACCACAAATGCAGTTTAATATATTGTTGTCTATTTAGAGCTCACTAGTTTTCCTAATCCCCATCAAACAGCAGGGTTAAAGAATTTTTGCAAAGCAACTGCGTTATATAGCAGAAAACCCCTTGACCTTAGAAGCAGAAGAGCTAGGCTTGTGTGATTGCAACTAATTAGCTTTGTAAATTTTTGTAATTCTTATAAACTCACTGAGTCACCCATAACATGGGGAAAATCAGATAATATATGAAAGTATTTTATGAACTGTAAAGCACTAAATATTTTGTATCCACATTAAGGGTTTTTTTTTTTTTTTTTTTTTTTTTTTTTTTTTTTTAGTTAACATCAAATTGCACCTGGCATTGAACTGAACATTGAATGTTAAATATATGGTATAAAAGTTGGGTTCTACCTAGTTACAACATAGCCTACAACAGAAAGGGGAAATTCAGTCTCTAATTCTGGCTTTAATCTGCAAACACTCCTTCCTAGAGTGGGATGACACAGGCAACATGGTTAATCCAACCTGTTTCCAAGAATAATAATAATCCCCACTTTCAAAAAACTAACTCTTTAGAATGGAAAATTTCAACACATGGAATCATGTGTTGGTGTCTTTGAGGGAGCACTTTTACTCCATATCCTGTTCTGAAAAAATTGAGTGATAAAAGGTAAGGCAGGTGGGAAATCAAAATAGCATCTCTATAACTGAAATGAAGTTGGGAGAACATAGTTTAGTTGGAGAACCTAATATGTCTGCTAGCCAAATCCTGGAATTAGAAACACTTACCCACCCAAGTCAAAAGAGTAGGTCACCGGGGTAGCCCTTTTATGTATGCCCAACTTAATTCTTCAAACTTTTCTTAGTAGAAAAAATCGCTACACCGCTGCCACCTTGGGGCGAAATGAGTAAAAGGCAGAGAGGGGCCAGGAGTTACACTGAATCGTGTTCCCTTCACAAGAAGGAAACATCAAGAGCAGTGAAAAAATATTCCTCATAACATTTCCCATTTTGATCTCTTAATTCTTTGGGCTTTTCTCTCAATCTCTAGTGGAGAGGGGACCAGCAATCTTTCGAGACATTTCTGTTCTCATCTTTTGGACATTTCCCAGAATAACCACTGCTCCTCCAATAATAAAATTTACAGGTATAATTCACTAATAAAATCCAACAACATTGATGCATTTGTTTGCTAGGGCTGCTATTACAAAGTATCACAGATGTAAGCAACAGAAATTCATTTTCTCACAAATGTAGAGGCTAGAAGTCTGAGATCAAAATGTTAGCAGTGTGAATGAAAACTCTTGCCTGCCATATCAGTAAACAAAAGATGTTGCCGCCATCAAGTCACTGCAGCCACGCCCAACGGTGCACCCTTAGGGGACTCAGGACGCGAAAGCACAGGATCCTGGCCCCAGATGGCTGAGGTGCACATCAAAGGAATGATTTCAGTGAGCCCAGACTCTTGCATCTTCCCGTACATAGAAAAGCGCTAAATTCATTAACTTGAGATGTCTGGGTTTCTTAATTAATGGTACTCTTTTGATGTTCCAAATACCTGGTCTTCGTTGCAAAAACCCCTATATATCCTGGCTCTTCCATTACCTCTTTGGAGCCGTCCCTCAGAGCTATCTGAGAAACTGCTGGAAGTCCTCAGAAAGCCTGCCAAATAACACATAATTCTCAACCTTTAGGTTGCGTTTTTTTTTTCTTTTCTTTTCTTTTTTTTCCAGTCGCTAGCAGTGTTGGTTTCTTCGGTTTGTTTCTTCTGAGGTCTCTCTCCTTGACTTGAAGATGGTTATCTTCTCCTTGTCTTCACATGGCTTTCCCTCTTTAAGGGAAAGACACACCTGCCTGTGTCTTAATCTCTTCTTTTATAAGGACATCAGTCAGATTGGATTAGGGCTCACTATAATGACCTCACAGGTAATTTTTTTTTTTACATTACCTCTTTAAAGACCCCATATTCAAATGCAGTCACATTCTGAGGTACTGGGAGTTAGGATTCAACATGTGAATTTTGGGGAGGGACACAATTCAACACATAACAATTTAGGTACTCCAGATTTTAATATAAACCCCTCCTTCAATTTCAAATTTCCAAGGAGAATTTAATGTTACATTTCATTGCAGTTTGAAGTCCAAAGACTTTGAAGTCCAAAGACTTTAAATTATCTTGCCCTGTGGACTTAGAAGTTTAAAGTCCAAAGTTCTTGTTAAATTAAACCAAGGACTGTCCTCTCTAATGTGTTCTTTTGCTCAGTCCAGCATATAAAAGTCTCCATGTCTCAGTAGAGTTAGGGCTTTGTCAGCAGCTGCAGCCGGGACTTTCTCGAACTGGAGTGTGTGTAGTTTCTTCAGGGCCTCGGATATGATAACATCAAGAGTCTCATCTCCTTCATTTTTTTTATACAGTCCAGAGAATTAATAGGAAATGCAATTTTATAGGATCTCACACCCACCAAGTTTAGAAAACATGCCAAACCACAGTCTCTAGAGCAGGAAACAATTATGTTTCCACGACCTAAAACTTAGTTTGGTAGAAGGCCATAGTAGATACTCAACGGTACCTGGGAGATAAAGGAAAAACAAATATATCCTTAGTTTCAGCTTTGACAGGATGCCAGTCGATGCCAGTTTTGCAGAAGCTACAACTTGTAAAGAGAGTACCTTGGGGAAAGTCTCCCAACAAGAGGTTGAACTTGGCCTTATCAATACAGCCTCCACAATGTCCATGCAGACTTATGACTACGTGCCTTTGCTAAGGCTCAGAGCCCCTTTTTAAGACCTAGTGAGCACCTCGATAGAAACTTCTATAATATTGGGTTGGCCAAAAAGTCCGTCTTATGGAAAACCCCGAACGAACTTTTTGGCCAACCCAGTACTTACCTGGGGACAAAGTCACCACAAGCTGCAATTAAAAGTCAAACGCCAAAATACTGTGCAGCCTAAACTTAAATCTCTTGTGGGTGAAGAACTTAAATGCCAGCCCAATATAGATTACTACATATCCCCAACATCTGAACTTCCTGCCCACATGTTAAAAAAGCCACACACACTAAAAAAAGCCACAAAGCCCAAAGCCACAGTTCTGGCACCACCAAAACCCTCACCATATGCATACTTTCCCCACAACTTCCCTCAAAAATAAACTCATTCAACATTTACGTAGCTAATATTTTGTAACTTTTAATTTCATATTTACAGAAAAGTTACAAGAATAGTACAAAGAACTCTCATCGAGTGCGTGTATATTAAATATGAAACATATACTATTGATAATGTATATATTAGTGATATGTATGTGACACCACAGATGCACACACACATCACAGATTCACCAGTTGTATTCACTTTGCCCCATTTGTTCTATAATTCTTTGTGTATGTGTATGTATGTATTCTTATCTGAACCAATTTAGAATAAGTGGAAACATCAAGTCCTTTTACCCATAAGTACAGTGTCATTTAAGTTAAGCAATCTAATGTTGATAAAACTTTATTATGTAGCTCAAATCCATATTCAACTTTTATCAGCTGCCCCTTTACAGCTTTTATTCCCTTGGTTCAGAATCAAATTTAAGATCATAAATGTTTGTATAACATTTTTTAATCCTAAAGAATCCCTCAGCTATTCTTTGTCTTTTCGCCTTTGATGTTTCTGAAGAGTACAAACCAACTATTTTGCAGAATATCTCTCAATTTGTGTTTGTCTGATGTCTCCTTATGAGTAAGTTTAGGTTACGCATTTTTGACAGGAACACCCCCTAAAATGAGGTTGTGTCCTTTTCAGGGTATTTGATTAGAGAGCACATGATCTTGATTTCACTATTAGTGAAATCAAGTTTAATAACTTGATTAAGAAGGCGTTCAACAAGTTTACTTTGTAAAAGTACTATTTTCCCCCTTTGTAATCAGTAAGTGATTTGTGGAAGAGATACTTTATGTATGTATCATGTTAATTGTGAAAATTCCACTCACTAGTTTTGGTATCCATTGAAGATCTTCTGATTCTATTCTTCTTTCCATTTTTCTTAGTTGGCATTTGATTTTAAGGAAAAGTTTTTCCTTCTCCACATTTATGTCTGTATATCTATATGGATTTATGAATACTTATTTTATTCAATGGATTATAATTTATTGACCTCATTATTTATTTTCATTCTCAATTGTCCGAGATTTGGCCCATGGGAACCCCTTCAAACTTGCTTTCTTTTGACATAAGTCTCTGAACACACTTTTACTTTTGTACTGAAAATGGTGCAATACAATATTCCAGATTCATTTTATACCTACTCTGCCCTTGCTCTGGAACTAGCCATTTCTCTAAGAAGATCAGGTCGCTTTTAACAGAAAATGGTATTTAAAAACCAAGATCTGGGTGCTTGGTGTGCTCATTCCAATAGCTGTGTCACCGTCTCTAGCACTTTAAGCTGACAGACCTAGGTAATACATGTTATATACAACATATGTTTTATTTTTTATGTATGATCACACACATATATACACATATATACCTCTTTGTTTCTCTATCTATCAGTCCATCCAGCTATCTTAGAAATCTTTAGTTCATACTGATATCTCTAATTCCAATCCAACAACACAGGGCGTTTCCATGTTTGTAACTCCCCAAAGTGAGAAACCGGGTTCCCACTACCCTCAATATATTTACTCATTTACTCTGGCTTAGAATACCCATAAGGTAGTTTCAGAATTGCAAAGCCATACCACTGTGAAAAGGAAAACTACTAACTAGAGTTCATATTTGTTTACAGTGTTTTTAGATAAAATCCATATGTACTAAAATGCACAAGTCACTCTTTTGTTTTTATCTCCTAAATTTTCCTACCTAAATTAAAACTTGTTTATCTATTTTTAAAGAATATCCACTAATGATATCTCTCTTTTCTGCCTCTACTGAGTAAATGAGAAATAAAACAAAGAGTAAGGTAGATGGAAGATCAAAATGAGAAAGTAGCTAGACTGAGTCACATAGGCTTTTGCCACCTGAACCCTAGAAGTCAGCACGGTTCCTCATGCAACCAATGCCCTGCTGCAGCAGCCTTGACATGTCTCCTGCCACCCTGCAGGCAGAGAACATGTCCTGGGAGGAGCAGAACAGAATGCCTGCTTCCTGGTGGCATTTTATCCCCAGGGAGAAGAACTGGGCTATGCTTGCAGAGTTGGTCTCCTCAAATCTACCAAAGGGTCTGAGAGAAACTAGAAATTAAATGAGCTTCTTCACAGAAAGGAAACCTCAAGCACTAGAAAGAAAGTACTCCCTCCCTCATCATTTGAATATTGCATTTATTTTGGAACTTTTTTGATTTTTTCAAATAACAATGGGAATTCATGTTATTTACAATAAGTAAAACACTATGATACAACTTTATAAAAACAAAGATAAACATCGCCACTCTCTCACACCATTACAGGGACTTCCCTGGTGGTCCAATGGTTAGGACTCCGCGCTTCCACTGCAGGGGGCACGGGTCGGGGAGCTAAGGTCTTGCATGCCTCCGGGCGCAGCCAAAGAAAGAAAGAAAGAAGATCTTACACCATTACAACTCTCCCTAAGGTGACCAAGCTTGTTAACTTTCCAGTGTAGGCATCCTTCCAATTGTTCTAATTTTCCTTTTTCTAAGATATTTTCTTTATTTTGCTTGTAATGTTTCTCCCATCCCTAGGCAACAAATCTGAGCTCCTTGAGTTTTTTGCAAGAAACGAAAATATTTATTATCTCATGGTTTCTGTAAGTCAGGAATCCAGGCACAGTTTAACTGGGTCCCCAACTTCAGCAGTTTTCACAAGCCATAATCAAGATATTGGTCGCGGATGCTGCCATCTCAAGGTTCCAGTGGGGAGGAAGTTATAGGTAAGAGTCAGATCTTGGTGGGTTGCTGGTTCTCCACTGGTTATTGGCTGGAGGCTTCCCTCTGTTCCTTGCTGCATGGGGCTCTTCACAGGGCAGCTTCCCGCGCAGCAGCTTGCTTCATCAGAGGAAGCAAGAGCCAGAGAGAGGACGAGAGTGCTAGCAAGATGGAAGTCCCATCTTTGTAACCTAGTCTTGGCAGTAACAGCCCATCATCTTTGCCACATTCTACTCATTCAAAGCAAGTCTGTAGGGACAGTCAGCACTCAAGAGGAGGAGACTGTAAGAGGGCATGAATTCCAGGAGGCAGGGAATTTTGGAGGCCAACTCAACAGTCTGTCTATACTCCTCTCTGAAATATTGCTGCTTTAGAGCAGTAATAACAGCAGGCTTTCTTGCCTAGCTCCTGATTTTAGCGTCTGGCCATTTGGAGTAATATTCGTAGTTTGTCTTTCCTAAATAGTGTTTATCCATCCCCATATAACCTAGAGTTTTTTAATTAAGAATATCTGCTCTGTTCTATTAAATAATTTTTTGGTGTCTATTAATCTAATTATATGCCTTTTCCTTTCACTTTAATGAATTGAAATGCACTGACAGATTTCCTGATAATAAAAAGAATCCTTGCATTCTTGGAATATATTCTAGTTAGTCATAGTGTATTAGTCCTTTGCTACACTGTTGGATTTTATTTGCCAATATTTTAGTTATAATTTTTACACCTACATTTAGTACAGATGATTATTTACAGCTTTCTTTTATGTACTATTGCTATAAAATTTTGATATTAAACTTGAGCTGGATTTAAGGAACCATAGAGTGTTCCCTCTTTTTCTGGGGTTGAAAATAGTTTAACAAATGACAGAATCATCTGTTTTTTTAATGATTAGATAAAATTCAGCTGTGAGGCCATCTGGTTCTGGAACCTTTTTAATGAAAGTTCTTTAATCACCTTTTTAATCTCTTCTATGGTAATTGGTCTAATCATGTTTTTATGTATTAATTTAATTTGGGTACTTTATATTTCATCAGGAAATCTCCTATTTCTTCTACATTTTTTCAAATTTGTTGCCTTGGAGTTGCAGGTATTGTTTTATAATTCTTATTTTCACGTGACTATTATTATTATCATCACAAATTAAATGATCTCATTCCTACTTGCTTTTCCACCCCTCCTTTTGCGATCAAAATAGATACCGAAGTCCTTCTGGGAATAAAGTAGGGGATAAATATTCATACATATACATAGATGCTTAAATGCATTAGTGAATCAACTGCAACACCCTGGTCCATGCCATCCAATTCCTAGCACTTAAGGGAGCACTGATAATTACTGACTGAATGAATCACCTGCTGTATTAGTGAGCTCAGGATGCCATAACGAAATACCACAGACTGGTGGCTTAAACAAGAATTTATTTCTTACAGTTCTGGAGGCTGGGAAGTCCACGATCAAGGTGCTGGACAATTCAGTTCCCTGATGAGGGCTCCCTTTCTGGCTTGCAGATGGCTGCCTTCTTGTTGTGTCCTCCCATGGCAAAGAGAGAGAGAGCAAGCTCTCTGGTATTTCTCCTTCTAAGGGCACTAATCCCATCATGATGGCCCCACTCTCCTGACCTCATCTAAACCTAATTACTGTCCAAAGGCCCCATTTCCAAATATCATTACCATGGGGGTTAGGACTTGACTTGTGAATTTGGGAGGGGGGCACAATTCAGTCCATAGCACCTGCTATGGTAGTACCAAATACTCATGTTGTGGGTTTAATTGTGTCCCCCAAATAGATATATTCAACTTCTAACTCCTGGTATCTGTGAATGTGACCTATTTGGAAATAGGATCCTTACAGATGTAATCAAGTTAAAATGAGGTCATAGTAGATCAAGGTGGTCTCTAACCCCCAGTGACGGGTGACCTTATAAGAAAAGGGAAACTGGGATACAGACACAGACAGGAAGAGAATACCATGTGTCCATGGAGGCAGAGATTGGAGAGATCTCTGTTCTCCTTGATCATGGCCATTTTACCCCTGAACCCTTCAGTTTAATTCCTACAGATAAATAAACGCTTCTCAAATGTTACTCACACCATGTCACTTCTTTGTTAAAAAAATGACCCCAATGAGATTCCATTTTCTCTTGCTATCACTAAATTCTTGTATATCTTGTTTTTGAGTTCCCAAACAATCATATACATTTTCTTCACATTTTTCCTTTTCTAATTGGGTTGAACTCTTTCCTGTCCAGACATACGCCATGTCCTCTTCTGCTTTCAAGGTTTTTTCCCTTCTTGCAGTTTCCTCTACTATCCTGCTTTGTAAATGTCATGCTCCCTTTGAGGTCAAAATCAAAGTGGAAATCACACTTTACATTCATTCTGCCAACACTTCTTATCTCCTCTCCTCTGAATGTATAGAAATGTTGGAATCAATGCCTCAAAATTTTGCTCCTTATTATGCATCACTTGTTTTATCTGTGCTTATCTTGACGGCTCTTCTTTGAGGTGAACACCATTTCATACTTCTGAGGCTCCCTCAGGCCTAGAGCAGTGATAAGATATGCAAGAAAGACTTTCTAATTAATTTGTAACCTCCACATGCATAATAATTTCACCCACCACATGCATAATAAATATTGCATTTCAACATATATGCATCCATCCTGGCCAAAGATGACAGACACTGCTCTGACCTACTCCATTCATAGTGCCTCTGACCTAAATTTTTCCCCACTTGAAGAAAACTAAGAGGAAACGAAGGTTCACTTAGTTGACATGCAAAATAAGAGCTGGGACGTGAGGATGATTCAGGGGGTCATTTGCAAGTGCTCTGGTTTGAGGAAACATAGAGGTTTTTTTTTTTCATAACTTAACACAATAATCCATTATAATCAGAAAGCATGATAAGGAAAGAGAAATTCTCTCCTGTCATCCACAGGACTCATTTATTGGTCCCTTTTGTCTTGAGAGCTACCTCATGGGACATCTGGGCTATCTGCCTGTTCCAGTCTCTGCCTTTGACAATTCTCTAGGGGAGTAATTCAGTATCTGGACTTTCTCTTTGCTTCTCCCTATTGACGGTCCCGATTACTGGCGGTCTCAAGTGAACCCCACGTGCCCACCTATCTTAGTTTGTGCTGCTCTAACAGAAGTACCAGAGACTGGGTGGCTTACAACAGAAATTTATTTCTTACAGTTCTAGAGGTTGGGAAGCCCAAGATAAGGTGCCAGCAGATTTGGTTCGTGGTGAGGGCCCTCTTTCTTGTTTACAGATGCCTTCTCACTGTATTCTCACATAATAGAGGTCACCTCTCTTTTATATTTTTATAAGAGCGCTAATCCCATCGTGAGAGGTCCACTCATGACTTACTTCCCTCCCAGAGGTTCCACCTCCAAACACCCTCACACTGAGATTAGGGCTTCACTATGTGAATCGGGGAAGACACAGACATTCAGACTGTAGCACAGCTCTCATTTAATTTAACTGCATATACTACGACCTTCTTTCTGATTTATCTCCTAGCTTTCTCCTCTTTGCTCAACCAGCTCTGGCCACACAGTGAATTTGCTGCTCCTCAAAGAAGGCCAAGAACACATGAGTTCTCTCTGTGTGGAATGTTCTTTCTCCAGACAGACTCATGTCTCACTCCTTACTTCATCCAGGTCTCTGCTCAGATGTCACACCCTCTGTTTTAAAATACAGTACATTGATAGACAATTTGAGGTATGGTAAGGCCAACAGATCAGGAAACACTGCCGTGGAAAGGATAGTTTGCTGGTTGCAGTTGTCGAGAAGAGGGGGCATGTCATACATGCTGGGCCCCCTGGGGAAACACCAGGGTCAGTCATGATATGGGGAAGGTGCTGTGGGCAAGAGCTGTACTGCTGTGGGCAAGAGCTATACTGTGATTTCCACAGAAAAGACAGGAAAAGTAGAGTTAGGACTGGCTAGTGTGAATAATTTCAGTGAACTCTGCAATGTAGGGGCTGTCATTAGTTGTCTGGTTCCTGGTCCTGGAATGATTAGGGCAGGTGGATAGTGGTCCAGGGTGTGAGAGCCCAGTAAAGGAGGTGATTGGGGTGTGGGCTCTGGACTGGTTGGTTTACATTTGAAACACACACTAATGGGAGAGCTGTTTACTATCTCTAGGAATTGGCTAACTGAGAGAGGTAGTCCCTACAGGGTCAGGAAGACCTCCAGATGTCAAATCTTCAGAATACAGAAAATAAAATAAACGATTACTACAATCCTCAAAGAGGCCTTCCCTGACATCCTTAGGGAGCATCCTACACTCCATCATCAGTCTCTATTCTCTTCTCCTTTATTTGTCTTCATAGCACTTCATAGAATATACCTGACGGATATTTGTTGTATGTCTTCCTCCACCAGAATATAAACTGTATCAGAACTTATATGCCATAAGGTTACTTACTACTGTATCTCCAGTACATGCAAGGGCTTAGATCTGTTCCCAGCCCACAGTTCACGCTCAACAAATATTTGCTGAATAGATACATAAATATGATATAAAGAGGTACATACATCTTGGAATATAATTATCAGGTTATAGCACTATATGTGGATTCTGTATCACCAAAAATTACATGGACATAAAGATGATACACTCTAGAAAAATTGTTGGATAACTGTAAAATGGCTCTAGTAATGACAGAGATTGACATAAAAAGTATATAATGCATTTGACTAAATTTTTTTCAGGAAATATGAGAATGAAAAAGCAGTATTTCTAATTTAAACAAAACTATGATATATATGATACAATTGTCTCTGAGTTTATAATACATATTAAGCACTATTTAATATGTAATTAGCATGTGTATAACTAAATTAACATGCTGAAATTTAACAATTTCACCTACATCTGTAAAACTGTATCTATTCAAGTGGGTCAAAAATTCATCCTTGGGAAAATTACCTTCTATTCGGGGTTGCTCTATATTCAGGCCTATAAAGTGTTCTTTCAGTCTACTTAATTTGGGATTGTGTTAATGTCAAGGCAATGTCAAAGAGTATTTGCTAGAAAGCCATTAAAAAGAAGAGAAGACAATACTGTCCAAAGGAAATTAGTGTCAGTCATGGAAACATAAGAGATATAGAACCAATGCCATGTCTCCTTTTCTGTTCTCATCTTGGAAGAGAAAAAAGATTGGTTCTCCTTCATGCAAAGAAGCTACAGCAGAGGGCAGCAGAAGCAGAGATCACTGGGAGAATGAACTGAAGCTTCTAAGAAGAGAATTAACTTCCTTTCGGTAATAACTATGCAAGTAATGAAAGAATCCTCCTTGAAAGTCCTGGAGGGAAAAAAGAAGGCCCTAAAATTTCGAGTCTTGGGGGAGCCTGAAAGAATGATGACCCCACCGTTCTGAGAAAAGGAGAAAGGTTTGGGAAGTGGGGTATCTGATAACTGGTCCATATATTTTGAGTTTGAAGTGATCGCAGAACATCCAAGAGGTTCTGAGAAGGGAGTGAGTTGAGCCAGACTGAAGGTTCTCAGACATAAATGCACGTGAGGATCTGTAGAAATTTCCACAGTAGCAATCTGTCCCTCTTCCCCAGAAACTCTGATTCAGTTGCTCTAGGGTGAGGCCAGGGAAGTTAAGTGACCAGGCTTAGAGATGCAAATCTCCTGCCTAGAGACAGAGGTCAGGTGCAAGCTGTTTAGGTGGAGCGATCCGTCCTACCTTAAGGCAGTGTGGCTGATCGACAAGAACAGTGAGAGAGGACCAGACCTGGGTTTACATCCTTGCTCTGCTACTTCCTGGGTATTGGGACCTTCAACAGGTAATTAACATTTCTGAGACTCACTTCCCTTTTTCGTATAATATAGATAACATCTTCTATCTATAAGACGGATGTGAAAAGATGGAAGTCTACTGAGTTATCGTATGTCATCAAGTGATTCTATTCTCCCTTCTCTTTTTATATTGAGGTCTTGAAAATGGTTGTTTTTTTAAACTCATTTGCATAGTTACTGATTTGTGATACGTACTTTGCTTTTAAAAAGATATTGACCAAGTACATTCTTCTATACTGATCAAGTTGTATGTTTCATTTACTAGGTGCTGAAGGGGCAGTGATAGCCATAGGGCTGATTAATGGACATTGTGACCCATGGTACATGTTTAAAGATGGACAGTAATTGCTTGCATAAAACTGGAAAATATGCATAAAATTCCCGATGGACCATGGAACTTACGTTTAAATGTGCATGTATAATATACACCTGTATTAAACATGCAGACACATACATATCCCTGTGGCCTTCATCTACGTCTATGAAGACTCATGTGTCCTTCATTTCCTTAACAAATCTTCATTTCCTTTTATACATCATGGAAATCAAAATTCTCCATCTTCCAAGTTATGTAGACTCTTTTGACACGAGGCTAATACCATCCAAAGCAAGAAATAGATTCTGTGAGCCTTAAAAAAAATAAACCCAGTGAATTGAACTAGAGACAAAAATCTGAGACCTTGAAGGTAATTTGTGTTAATGATATAGTTTGCAGTAGATGAATTAAACATTTAATCTGTATGTTCCCATTTTGAAATGTTTCTATTGACATCACTCCCTTGGCAAACACCCATTTTCTCTCAATAGTTAGAATTTATCAACTACAGCATCAGTAAAAAGAGCCAAACACATGTGGCCATCAAAAATGCCTCCTCACTGTTATTCAACTATAAATAATAATCTATAAAATTATATGGTATCATTCAGTAATTGCTATGGGCTGAATGTTTGTGTCCCCCCACCCAAATTCTTATGTTGAAATTCTAATGTCCAACATGAGAGTGTTAGGGCCTTTGGAAGGTGTGTATGTCATGAGGATGGAGCCTTCATGAATGGGATTAGTGCCTTTATAAAAGAGACGCCTCAGAGCTCCTTAGCCCCTTCCCCTATGTGAAGACCCAGTGAGAAGATGACCATTTATGAACTGGGGAGCAGGCCTTCACCAGACACAGACCTGACCACACAAGCACCTCACTTCAGACTTCCAGCCTCCAGAAGAGTGCGAGATAAATTTCTGTTGTTTATAAGCTACCCAGTCTACCGTATTTTGTTATAATGGCCAGAATGGACTAAAACAGTAATAGTCATAGTCATTATTATTGTGGTTTTTAACTTGACCTCCAGCTCTACATCTTTTATTTTCACTGTCTTGAGTTCCAAAGAAACACAGCTAGAAACACAGATTCATATAAAATTGATTTACTAAGAGAATGCAACTGAGAGGTACTTCTTTACAGGTCTCTCATACTTGTATGTTTTATGAGCACAGGTACTGTTTGCCTTTGTTCTGAGCTATCTTTTCAAGGTTATTTATATAACAAAGCCTTGGAAGCTAGAGATAGTGTCTCCCTCGACAGCAAAAGATTGGTTTGTTTATTGTGTAGTCAATTAAAGATGACATCTCCTTCCAGGACAAAAGAACTGATTCAATATACTGTTCTTATAGCTGAACGTATACTTGGTAATGATGCTTTTCATGCTTATACTATGAATGCTCACAAGTGCCAGAGCAGATTCTCCTGATGGCAGAAAACCTCATGTGGATACATTCTGGTGCATTGGAGACCTCACAACTAATGATTCCCTTGAGCTACAGATCTTTGCAGCTAGTGATTTTGATGATTTGAGTCTCTGGCAAAGGAACATAGCCTCCACTTGGAGATGACCTTTAGTCTTCTGGAATTGTTGCCTCTCTGATAGAACAGCTAAGCCCACTCCTTTTGAACAGCTATCAGCCTGCTACTGGGATCCTGTCAAAACTGAATGCCGAACCAATGGAGGTCTTGTGATTCTCTGCCTACTCTTCTAATTTGGGGGAAGACGACACGGAACTCAATGACTAACAAGGTGGAAAGGGTTAAGCAAGTCTCACTTTCAAATGAAAATGCAGAATGCAGCCAGCCTGACGCCAGGCAATCCCTTCAAAGCAAGGACTAGGCTCAATTATTCCATCTGAACTAGGAACCCAAGGCCTGCCAGGCTGCCAGGAGGCCGCTTTAGAGGCACTGCCAACAACAAATTAAGCAACATTTTCTTTCCAGCAGTGCCATGGATGCCCTTAGGATTGTATTTACATGGAAAGTGGATATTAACATCCCTCCCTCCCAGAAAATATGGTGATTTACGTTTATTCGTAAGAGATCTCTAAGTGTTTAGTAGACATCACGGATTGATGGTATAGCCCTCAGAAAAGGAAAGCGATCTTTCTAAATTAAGACTTCCTTTTGTTATTCAGGAGAGCTTTTCAGAGGGAAAACCAAGTCATGATTTATGTGTGCCTGAAAGTGTTATCCGTACAACAGGAGTCATCCAGTTAGAAAAGGCAGGATAAAACGTGTCCCTGACTGTAGCTAAAGGGATAGGACTGATGGCATCACCTTGGTCCTTGGAGGCATTCAGATCAGTCTCAACTAACTGGCCAGGGGCTTCATGGATGATAGAATTGCCTTAGATTTCCTTCTGCGGGTCGAGGCAGAGTCTGTGCAATTGCTAGTACATCCCGTGTATCTGAGTTAATGCCTCAGGGCAAAGTAAAAGGGTCAATACGGAAACGAAGAAGATGCCTCCTGACCTTCTAAGGAAGATGCTTATGTTTTATGAGATTTATTGGGCTGAATGAGTCTGAGACCCCAGGGTCATAGTTGAGGTCAATATTTTTTTTGGCCTTATCCTGGAGTATTATTGATAGTACCCTTAATTAATCCCATATAAAGTAAATGGAGCAATTTGATCCTCACCTTTGTAAATCAGGTTAATCCTTGATGAAGTGATGTAACCATGGGAAATTTTTTTCAGATACCAAGAGGATGTAGAAATGAGAGCAGTATATTTTTGGGGGGCAATCCCCTTCGGTGTTTCACATTTCTGCATGCTCTGTGAGCAGAGGAATTGGCTACCTGTGTTCTGAACTCTCTTTTCAAGAGTGTTTGTACAGTGAACAGCTTTGGAAGATAGAGACACTAAATCCCTTGCAACAAAGGGCAGGTTTGCACACTCCCTGCTATAAAATGTTCAGGATCCCTGAGCTTGGGGTGTTTCTCCCGTGTCATGATTGCATGTGCAGCTGTCATTTGGCCCTCTGAGAATAGGGGATTGGGGAATTAACATGACAATGATGACTCTGGCTACTGCATCGCTATGTGTGGTAAACTGTCCTTTGCTTCTGATACAGGAGTCTCCTCTCTCCTTCTGCATCCATGAAAATGTGGCAGGTTAAGAGCAAATTTCCAACCCTTCACACTTCTTTACAGCGATATCAATCTCAGGGGAGTTGAGGGAAGCCAAATGGGGGAAGAGAAGTAGTTAAGCTGTGAAGTGGCTTCAGATGAAGTCTATGCTTACCTGCATCTAATGGGGAACACTGGGGTTTAAATTAAACCTGATGTCCCACTAGAGGAGAAAATGGGTCTTTTGTATCCCTCCTGGGGACAGTCATTGGCTCTGGGTCACCCAGGGGTGACAGTGGGTGTGGGGCATCCCATCCAGACACCTCCTAGCAAGGATGCTCCAAACTCCTAAGGGCAAGCCTCCAGAGCCAGCTGAAGTCTGGATGAGCAGCAACAGCCACTGCAGCCTGTAAGTGGGGTTCCTGGGGCAAATTGTGTCTCAAAATACTGAGATTACTTTTGAAAAGATGCGTGAAACATTATCAGTGTTTTTGGGAGAACTATGGGGAAGAGAAGAAATGCTCAAAGCACATGACCACATATGGTTTTAATTTTCCCAAAGAAGAAAGTAGATTATTTTGCTCTTAATAGCAATCTTGAGGAAAATTGTAAAATTAATGTCTTAGAAATAATGATCTGTGAGGCAATCTTCAGAAGAAGAAATGGTGATTACCAAGCCAGCATGTGTTAATTTAGAATGTTGTATAAAATTATTACATTTTCTTTTTCTGAAAGGATTACTAGACCAGCACAACAGAAAGTGATACATATAATGATTCTGGAATTCAGCAAGCCATTTGATGTAACATCTAGTGGACATGCTGGGGAAATTGGGGCTGGGTAAGTTTATAACTGAGTATATTCAAAACTGATTTATCAGTGGTTGCTAGGGACTTCCCTGGTGTTCCAGTGGTTAAGACTCCACTCTCCCAATGTAGGGGACGCGGGTTCGTTCCCTGGTCGGGGCACTAAGATCCCACATGCCCCACGGTGTGGTCAAAAAAACCCCCACAAGTGGTTGCTAAACGTACTGATTGATTTCCTTGGCCTCATCTGGCTCATGATTTTAAGCAGTGGGATGCTTATCAAATTGGTGGTGACGTGAAGCTGTGAGAGGTGAAATATGTGTTGAATGACAGAATATGGTCCAAAAAGGATCCCTTAGGCCACACTTTATATTTAGGGTGGATAAATGTAAGGTCAGGAACTTGAATCCCAATATAAAATTGATGAGACCAGGCTTAACAGGATATGTGTGAAAAGGGTTTTAAAACCCTTTAGATCAAGGTTGAGAATAAGCTCTAAATGAGGCAGTGGTGCAGTGGAACTTCCAGAAAGTCTACTAGGCTCTTATCATGAAAGTGTTATATATCAAAGGGAGAATGGCATTGGTTAGATAGAGTCGGAATACCAAGTTTATCTCACCCCCAGTAATTTCATAACACCCACTCAAGTGGGATATCTCCTCAGAAATTTCAGAACAAGAGTCTTCACAAATCAATGGAGAACTCCAAAGACAAGAGAAATTCCAAAGTGAAGGAATGTATCTTGGCAATCTCCTTGATAAATGATGATGGTTTGAGGATCTGGAATGTCGTCATCAAAGACCAGTTGTTGATATGCTAGGATGAGATCAAATTTCACAAAGATCTGCTCACTCCCCGGCTTCCCCGCTCCCTGCCTGTGAAATCCACAGGAAGTTGCTGACCTGACTGCAAGCAGTGGAAAGGGTAGGGACTGTGTAAGCGCTTCACAGACAGTGCACTTGAACTCGTTACGACTTCCTTTTCCATTTGGCGCTATTGGCACATACGCAAAAGACTTGAGAACATAGTTATGTTTACTCTTTTGCAAAATTTTCCTTTTTTTTTTGTTTTTTCCACCTCTCAGAGCGATTACTCTCAAAGCCAGATCCGTAGACCATTTGTTCTTCAAGAACATGAAAATGGATCTGTGGTCAAACAAGTGAGCACACTTAGTTGGAAGTTTTTATTTTTAAATTGAAGTTTCACTTGTTATCAAGTAACAAAAACACAGTGTTTAAAAATCAGGTGCTTTGGGCTTCCCTGGTGGCGCAGTGGTTGAGAGTCCACCTGCCGATGCAGGGGACACGGGTTCGTGCCCCGGTCCGGGAAGATCCCACATGCCGCGGAGCGGCTGGGCCCGTGAGCCATGGCCGTTGAGCCTGCGCGTCCGGAGCCTGTGCTCTGCAACGGGAGAGGCCACAGGAGTGAGAGGCCCGCGTACCGCAAAAAAAAAAAAAAAAAAAAAAAAGGATTGAGAAATGATAATGTTTAATCACACGTTCCTTAGTTCATGTATATAATAGGTCCTTCCACCTTAAATGATTTGAAATAGAAAAAACTTTGAATGGGGTTTGCACTTATGAAAGATTTTCAAAGTGCTCTTTATCACTCCATAGTGAAAAAATTGGTAGCAGTGATATGAAAATATCCCCCGAAAATCCAATTCCAAAGCAATCTGTTCTCCCAAATTGCCTCTGAAAGCTCTTCTGTAATGGATGAAAACGATGCAGAGTGATCCACTAAACTTACGGGCAGAAGAACTGGCTTTTTGAAAAAGAATAAGTGAGGGAAACTTTGCAGACTTTGAGAACACAGGAAGGTGTTTTTCAGGGCAAGCTATGTGATACTGTAAAATAGAGGTTCCACTGGTGAATTGGGCAGGGATGCGGCAGTTTTCAAAGCTCTGTGAGTACAGTCAGTTGAATCTATTAGAACCCTCCTTGAGGTCCATTTGGGGACTCCATCCTCCTGTCATTGCCTGACTAATCCTTCATTGCACCTTTTTGTCAAGTGGAAAAAATAATCTGAGTTTCCATCGAAGCAAAGGGGCTGGAAAGACTTAGGCGGGAAATAATGGTTTGTAGCTTATCCTACGTCAGAGGACCTCAAATGCTTTTCTACATGATCTTTTTCTTTTTTCATCTTTTCCCGAGTTCTTGCCTGGATTAAAATAATAGGTACTTAATAGTTATGGAACTAGTGGTCCATGCTTGACCTAGTATCTGATGAGGAGGAAACAGTTAATACATGGTGGAATGAAGATCAAATTATAATGCCTTTTGTAAGAATAGAAACAACCTTTGTTTTATGATAAACCTGTTTCCATTACTGTATTTGGTCTCCCTCTACATGCATGAAAATGATTTTTAAGGGCTAAAAACTGCAAGTGTAAATGTTCAGAGTCCATCTCAGAGGACCCTCAATGCCCACTGATGTTCAGAGTCCTGAAGAGAGATTGTCTTGGGCTTCTTCAGATGCCCATCTAAACGTCTCAGAGAGAAAATTACCCGAAAATTATAAACTTTAAATCTCTCCCATAATAAAGGAACTCTTTGGATCAGGGGTGATTATACACCCAAATTTACGCTTATGTACAATTTGTTTTTAATATATATCTCAAGCTTCACATCTTTTCTTAAGCCATATGTCCAAAACTTTAACAAAGGAATATTCTTTGGAGGTATGTTTTGGACTTGTGCTTAGTGTAGAATGCAGTACCAGGACCATATTCACAAAAGCACAGAGTTACATTTGAGAAACCGAATATGCAAATGGACTATGGCTGGGTCATATGTAAAAAAAGAACTCTGACCCAGAACCTGCCCCAGATACCAACCCCCTTATCTACAATCAACAGCCCAGGAAGCCAGCCTGCTAGGCATAAGACTTACAGGAGGCCAGATTGCCATCACCCGTAACAATCCAGGAAGCTGAACAATAACTTCTGTAACATTCAACCCCAAATGGCCAGGACTTAATTAGTGATTGAGTTTTTCTAACTTTTGTTCCAACTTCAGACCAACTAGAGAAAGCCAATATGCACCCCTAACCAATCACGTAGGATGTCCTGCTTCTGTTAACCTGCCTACGGCTTCCCCATGACAACAGCGCCCACTCAAGACATACCTGAACCTTCCTTTTAGTCCACAGTAAAGCTTTTCCACTCCTCTGCCTGCTTTTGAGTATCTGCCAAATGCAAGTAATGATGGCTGACTCCTTTGTAGCAAGCTCTGAATAAATAGGCTTTGCTCTTCTCATTTGGTTGGTCTTTATTTCCACACTTCTAACTTCAAAGAGGAGTATGACAACTTGGTCAAGATGTCTGCGGCTATTGAATGTGGTTAGAATGAGAAAGTCAAGGGAATATTGAAGTGTTTTATTGCGAAATTATCAAATATTTAGAGCTGATAATGCAAGAACTAAAGAACTAGCACTGCTTTTCAAATGATTTGCTTTTCACTCACAAGCCTGATTGAATCAGGTCAAGATAACAGGGCATCGTCTAGAAGAGACGAAGTTGTTAGATTTAAAACAGCAACACATGAATGCCATGCGAGACAGGCAACTGTAGCTGACAGTTTCCTCCAGGAATGTACAATTAAAAAGAAATCTGTGGCCAGAACAGAACAGCTGGAATATGAACATAAGAGTTTTAAATTTCATCCTTAGGCCTATGATATTAGTAAACCAGGAAAGTGACAGGCTTCTCTGTATATTTTATATTGAACTGCCCAAACAGGATTAAAGAACTGAGGTTATAATAATAAAAAGATAAGACAAATGAAAATCAAAGGATGTTCAAAATAACGATTATATGAGTCTAATAATCTGAATGTATTTCTTTCACCAAGAAGCCTGTGATTAGCTGTTGTATTCTAGGATGAGAGGTCACAGTGAAAAGTCTATCACTGTACAATACTTCAGGGAAAAACGACATGAGATTATTTTACTTTGGATCAAAATAGTTACATTCACTCCCAGTTATTAAGTAGGATGAATTAATTATTGAAATTTGTTTGTCCATTGCCAGTTATAAAGGCCCACTATGGGCCAGCAATGTGGTGCAAGCTGGAGCTGGATATGGGCGTGAAAATAAATACTTATAGATACAACACGATATGTGCAAGTGTCAATGTGACAATGCTTGTCAGCTCTCAATATGTGGTTGCTCAATGACTGAATGGCTGCAGAACAGAGCGTAAAAGGATGAGAGAGACTTCCCAACCGACTGGGTCAAGGAGTCGTTGTTAGTGAAGTACCATAAGGCTGCATTCGTACTGCTGCCTTTTCATCAAAGTGGCCCCAACCCACCATTTTTTGGGAGTTTGGGCATATGTTGCTTTGATTTCTGATCCCTACCTTGCAGTTGAAACAAACCCGGATAGCCCATCAACAGCTAATTGTACCAAGTACCTGTGCCATGAGCTGAAGCATCCGTATGCCAGTTGGGCACCAGGTAAATGAACCACCTCTGAGCCTCTGTACTCTGTACTCATCTTCTCTTGCTGCCATAATAACTTACCACAGCTTAAAACAACAGCCATTTATTATCTCACAGTTTCGGTAGGCAGAAGTCCCAGAGCAGTGGGACTCAGAGGGCTTCCTGCATGGATCTCACTGCACTGAAATTAAGATGTCAGCAGGGCCGCATGCCAGGTCCCTGTTTCTTGACTGGCTGTGGGCTGTGAGTAGGGCCGCCTAAATTCCCAACTTCGTGGTCTCTTTCCTCCATCGTCAAAGCTGCCAGCAAACACAGGTCAAGTCCTTCCCCTGCTTCCGCATCTTTTCTCCTTCCTCGTCCTCTGGTGCATCTCTGCCACTTCTGCCTCCCTCTTCCACTTTTAAAAGCCCATGTGATTACATTGGGCCCACCTGATAATCTAGGATAATATATTTTAAGATCTATAAACTTCATCTCATTTGCAAAGTCCCTTTTACCCTGTGGGGTAATGTATATGAAATTTCCGGGGATTAGGGCATGGACATCTTTGGGGGACCATTATTCTGCCTACCACCCTCCCCTGAAACCTCCACAATATAGTTGCCCCACACCTGTAGAGAGTGGCAGCAAGCCAATGCCACGAAAGCCTTTTATTTATTTATTTATTATTATTATTATTTTTGCGGTACGCGGGCCTCTCACTGTTGTGGCCTCTCCCGTTGCGGAGCACAGGCTGCGGACGTGCAGGCTCAGCGGCCATGGCTCACGGGCCCAGCCACTCCGCGACATCTTCCCGGACCAGGGCACGAACCTGCATACCCTGCATCGGCAGGCAGACTCTCAACCACTGCGCCACCAGGGAAGCCCGAAAGCCTTTCTTTTAGATGAACCAAGATAAAGTACTTTCTTAAAGTTCTGGTTGTCACCTAAAAAAGGCAAAGCTGTTTTTCCAGTTTACTGTGAAGCTCCTATATACATTCCATTTAAGGAAGAAATGAAACCTTGGTTGATGTTGGCTTCTATTCACAGTCCTGTATATCTTTGCAAAAGTTCTCCAATAATTCTGAGGCTATCTGTAATCTGAGCTTATATCTACTTCTAGCAGGCTCAGTGGATGGACTGATACAATATAAAAGGTCACATTTGAGCTGTGTCTTAAAAAGAAAATAGGAAGTTTGGGGGTGGAATAACATTATTGAGGCTCTTTATATGTTAAGGACTATGATGTATATATCCCTTGAACAACACGGATTGAATTGCACAGGTCCACCTACATGTGGATTTTTTTCAATAGTAAATACTACAGTACTACCCCATCATTGGTTGGTTGAATCCGAGGGTACCGTGGATATGCAGGAACTCCGTATACAGAGGGCTGACTATAAGTTATATGCGAATTTTCGAATTCGCTCATATGATTATGGAAGCCAGCAAGTCCCAAATCTGCAGGGTGTGCCAACAGGCTTGAGACCCAGGGAAGAAACAACGTTGCAGTTCAAATCTGCCAATCAGTTAGCAAAATTCCTTCTGGCTTTGGGTGAGTATGGAGAGTGAAGATCAGTCTTCTATTCAGGCCTTCAACTGATCAGATGAACCCCATCCACATTACAGAGGGCAATTTGCTTTACTATGAAAGTCCACTGATTCAAATGTAAATTTCATTCGAAAACACACTCACAGGAACATTCAGAGTAATGTTTGACCAAGTATTTGGGGACTGTGGCCCAGCCAAGTTGACACATAACATTTTAACCGTATCAGGCAAGTTATCAACTATTTGTATTTCATCAATATCAAGGGTCCCCTCATACTTGTGTTTTGTGATCGTTTTTTGATGGGTGTTCGGTGAAGAGGGGGAGCTCACAATATCCAATTAAACTTCTTGATAGCATTCTGGAAAAAAGAAGTCCATTTTTTGTTTGTTTGTTTGTTTGTTTTTTGCGGTACATGGGCCTCTCACTGTTGTGGCCTCTCCCGCTGCGGAGCACAGGCTCCAGACGCGCAGGCTTAGCGGCCATGGCTCACGGGCCCAGCCGCTGAGAGGAATGTGGGATCTCCCCGGACCGGGGCACGAACCCGCGTCCCCTGCATCGGCAGGCAGACTCTCAACCACTGCGCCACCAGGAAAGCCCAAGAAGTCCATTTTTTACTCCAAACTTTCCAGGTGAATCTAGCATTAAAATTTAAAGAAAAAAAAAGGAAAAAATTATAAAAGTACTATAAGAAAACATGGGTGAGTTTTTATATATTATTAACAATGTTATATAATATTTCCTAAGTCCCCAAAGGTTGGCAACTCTGACTATGTTAAAAAAGAAAAGACAAAAGTTGAGAAAAAACTTTCAATACATATGTCTAACAAAAGTCTAATTTCCTTAATGTCCTAAGAACTATAAACCAGGAAGAAAAAGTCAATAATTACGTAGAAAATTGTGCAAAAATCTTGACCAGTCTTCAGCAAACTAAGAAAGCTTCAACTTAAATCCTTCTAAGAAGAGAACATTTTTCGCATATCAAAGTAACAAAAATCAAAGTTTGATGAGACATTGCATGTGGAGGAAACGTGAAACAGAACGAATGCATTGCTGCTCTGAGTGTATATTGTTACAGCTTTATGGAGGTCAACTTGAAAATATCCAATAAAATGCAAAATGCATATTGCTTTGACTCAGCAGTTCTATTGCTTGGAAGTTATCCTATATATAGTCTCTCACATGTTCACAAAGACATATGCAGAAGAGTATTTATTACAGCAACTGCTTGCAAGAGCAAAATGTTTAAAAAAACATAATGTACATTAATAAATATTTGTTAAGTCAACTACAGTCCACCTACACAATAAAATACTAGCAGATATTTTTAAAAGTCATCTCTATATGTACTAAAATGGGGTCATTTCTAAAATACAGTAACAGGTGAAAAAAGCAAGATATAGAAAAGTACATACAGTATGCTTCTGTGTATGTAAATTAAAGGGGGGATAAAATATACGGTATAGGTCTGTAGAAGGATGCTCAAAAATCTGGATAAAGCAATGAGAAACCAAGGACTGTGGGGCAAAATGGGAGGAAAACAACTTCTCACTACTGTATATTATTTCATACCTTTTAAAACTGTGCACCATGTGTATATATCACCTCTCCTAAATGAATAAATAAATTCAAGGTGATTGGAAATTCTATAGGCAGAGAATTTACAAAATCAAATTGTTTACAAAAGAAAGGTTATTATAGCAATAGGAGCCACTGATGATAAGATTGTCTATTCTGTTCATAGCATTCTTGGATAGCTGAAGACTGCATATAAGAAGTCTTCATATGCATATATGTGTATATATGTTTGATATAAAAAATCTTGAAGAAGGAGGGTCAAGTAAGACATTGCAATTTCTGGACCAAGAAGTATGGGAATGATTTATGATTCATTTTTTCAACAATGAACTGAGCACAATTATATGTCAAGCAATAGGAATGATAATATAAAGAAGAAAAAAAATCCTTATTTCCTGCACTCAAGCCACTTAAAACTTAATAGACTAATGGGTCCAAGATAACAAGAAAGACAAAAGAATTAATGAGAAGCACTGTTTAAAATAACTTGAGGTGGCTCAACTAACACTAAAAGGATATTGTAGAGAAGTCTTACAGAAATTAAAATCTTGACCCTCTCTGACTTTCAAGACCTTAATACTCACTGATAAAGAACCAACTCTTCCAGTTTCAAGTGAAGTTCTCAGCTACGACCAATGGCTCTCGCTACCAGTGATCACCCACATAGTTTCCATTTCCCTTAGCTGGGAATATTCTGTGCTGACTTAGCACATAACATGGATGTGCAGCTGTCAAAGAGCCAGCAATTCAGCCCCAGGGGCCAGGAGGTCTTGTCAGGCTGCAGTATGGGGGAATGGATTCTATAAATAGTGCACAAAATGCTTCAGGGAATACTTTGCAATCACTCTCAGGAACATCTCCGTAGCTCCAAAGGATTAAAGAAAGCAACAATGGACTAAAGATATTCTGATATGTAATGCAAATACGGAGAAAATTCCACACATTCTAGTTTATCTTTATGTATAATCCACCCTTTTCCAGGATTTTTAATTTGGTAGAGAAAAAAAAAAAAGCTCTAAAAACAATACTTCCAAATGTACATTTTTGAGGGTACCTTCTACATTGACTTACACTTTCCATTGACTTACATATATTCTGTTTACAGTTGACAATTAGTAGAAACTTCAACTTTGGTTTAAAACTGGATTGTAAGAAAGTGCCGTCAACACTTCATTTAAAAGTTGAGGTTCTTTTCCAAAAGCTCAACAAAGATTCAAACAAAATCATCTCAGATGTGTAGATAAGGGATCAGCAATCTGTGGCTTGTGAGCCAAATCTAGCCCACAGCCTGATTTTGTAAATAAAATTCTTCTGGAACATAGCCACTATCAGTTGCTTACATGTTGCCCGTGGTGGCTTTCACATTGTAACAGCCAAGTGGAGTAGTTGCTTTAGAGACCATATGACCAAAGCCTGAAATATTTACTGCCTGGTCCTTTTCAGAAAAAGTTTGCTGACCCCTGATTGAGACTCATGGAGTTAGAGCCTGAAATAGCCAGAAGAAATTTTGATTCTTGGCTATGGGACTGCATCAGCGATAATTAAGATTCTCACTCTGATAAAAGCTAGGACTCTGAAGCTGGAGAGGCTTGGGTTTCAATCCTTGGTTTATCATGCTTTTGCATATTAATCAAGTTACTTGTTCTCTTGGTTCATATTTTCTCATCTGTAATACAAGGGTAATAATACACATGGTGCAAGATTATTGTGAGAATTATAAAGAGATGCCATTTATAATAACCATGGGACAAGGTAAACAAGCCAATGGATAAGAATCCAACTATCTCAGACTTCCCTGGTGGCACAGTGGTTAAGAATCCACCTGCCAATGCAGGAGACACGGGTTCGATCCCGGATCCAGGAAGATCCCACATGCCACGGAGCAACTAAGCCCATGCACCACAACTACTGAGCCTGCGCCCTACAGCCCAAGAGCCACAACTACTGAAGCCTGTGCACCTAAAGCCCATGCTCTGCAACAAGAGAAGCCACTGCAATGAGAGGACCACTCACAGCAACGAAGAGTATCCCCTGCTCACCGCAACTAGAGAAAGCCTGCGCGCAGCAACGAAGACCCAACACAGCCAATAAATAAATATAAAATTTAAAAAATAAATAAATAAATTAATTTTTTAAGAAAAGAATCCAACTATCTCAAAGAATGCACCTTTCTGTGTGTTCAAGAATTTATTGGGGGCTTCCCTGGTGGCACAGTGGTTGAGAATCCTCCCGCCAATGCAGTGGACATGTGTTCGAGCCCTGGTCCAGGAAGATCCCACATGCTGCGGAGCAACTAAGCCCGTGCGCCACAACTACTGAGCCCGCGAGCCACAACTACTGAAGCTGGTGCGCCTACAGCCAGTGCTCCACAAGAGAAGCCACCGCAATGAGAAGACCATGCACAGCAACGAAGAGTAGCCCCGGCTCACTGCAACTAGAGAAAGCCTGTGTGCAGCAATGAAGATCCAACGTAGTGAATAGATAAATAAATTTATTAAAAAAATAATTTATTGGGCTTAAGACAACAAACATTTTATTACATCACAATCTTGTGGTTAAGAGAGTCAGGCAGAGCTTAGCTGAGTGATTCTATTGTTCCACATGGGATTGACTGGATGGGCTGGTCTGGAGGTTTCAGATAGCTTCACTCCCACGTGACTTGGTAGTGTAACTAAAAAGGCTGGGCTCAGGTCGGACTGCCTACTGGAAAAAACTTACATGTGACCTATCTACCCTGGCAGTCCCAGTGTGGGTGGACTTCTTAGAGGGTAGCTCAGGGCTACAGAGTGTGTTCCAGAGACAAAAGCAGAAGCAGCAAGACTTCTTATGACCCAGCCTGGGGAGGCACAGAGTGTCACTCCTCTAAGGCCAGACTTCACTGGGAGGACTCATGGAGAATTTATGGCCATCATTAATCTACCATGCCCTATTTTATATACATAAAATAATTTCACTAAAATCTACCACCAAAGCAACAAGAATCAGATTCAACCAAAGAACCGGGGGATTTAGGGTTGCATGACACTGGTTTACATTAATTTGCCAATTTTCTACAAATGTTTTGGCAGCATTTAAACACAACTTGTCCATTCTAACAACCAAAGAGGTTGGAATTCTCAATACCCCTATTTTTATTTTCTAGAATTTACCATATAGTTGAGCTACCGTGATTTCGTTACACTTACAAAATGAGCCAAAAAAAAAGGTGTTTTCCTCTTCCCAAGGAAATAAGTACAGTGTACCTGAAAATATGAAGAATTTTAGCCATAGTTGAGAAGTATTTTGAGCAACTTGAAATGAAAAGTGGTAGTCATCTACTATCTTTTTTCCTTCCTTGAATGTGGAAATGTAATTTGTACTTACATTTTCAAATCCATTTTTATTCCAAATGTATTAGGAGAGGAAAAAACCTGTGAGGGTGAGTAATTCAGTAATATATCATTGAGCAGATCCAAGTGGGTGGCTCTTCCAAGAAATGCAGTGAAACTAAATCAGAAAAGTGAAGATCAGTCCATGAGCTGAACAGATGTTAGACCCGCAATAGACACACGTGCCCCAGAGCTTAGCTGAGGCAGAAGCTCTGTGGAACAAGGTAACAGTTTTACTTCGGTGTTTTCTCACAAATAGTGAAAATTTTAAGAAGAGTGATGGGAGGGACGATCTGAAATTTTATGTGTGAAAAAGAGTATCATTCTCCAAATGAGAAAAATAACTGAAACCTATTCTGGAAATTCTCCTTTTGTGCAAATTTATAGGAAACTGTATTTGTAAAATGTACTTTTCTTCTTAAAATATCACTCTCTGATACATAAAAGAATGAATTTTTAAAATGGTGTTTATTGTATTTATGTCACTTTAGTGGGCATGGCTGAGTAGCTGGATGGGAGAATGGCCAGTAAAATCCTTGGGTTACATTAGGCCTAGAATCATGCTCAGTTATTTTAACCCCTAGTGTTTCACTTGAGAAAAATCAGGTCATCCATGGACATTTTAAGGTCAGAAGCATTGTTTTCATTTCCAAAGAATGCTTCCCGAAAGAACATCCGTTAATCAGATCAGCAATGAACACTTTTCAGTTTAAATAAAGCAAGTTCTTCCATTTTTTTCTTTAGTAATCTTAAGAAAGAAAGATTAAGAAAACTCATGCACACTAAAATCACTAAAATGTTAACCATTAGTAATTTAATATTATTATTTAAACATTTAAACCATAACAATTGTTGAGTTTATCATTTAAGATATAATAAAATAAACTGGAAACCACCTTTTGCTTTTTTTAAAAAATATATAGGCTCTTCAACTAGAAATGTTTTGGTTCTGAGGTTGGCCCTGAAGATCTAAATTTGGCATACAATGTATATCTTCACGCCGAAAAATGCCATTCATGAAAGCTGAAATACTCAGGCACGGGCTGTGGCTTCTTAGAAAGGAACCAGTGTTCAAGAATCCCATCCATTGATAATCACCCCCATATTTATAGTACATAGCAGTTTACAAAATGTTTTCACATAAATTGCCTCATTTGATCCTCACAAGCCTGTGAGGTAGGTTTTACTAGACCCATTCTATCGTTAAAGACTCTGAGATTCTGAAAAAATAAAACCTTTTTTTTTTTTCCATTTTCCCCCAAATCCTTGACCAGACTCAAGCTAAGTCAGGACTCTGAATTACGTGCTTTCCACCACACCCTCCTCCTAGCCTCCACCCTGCTCACCAGGATTCCCTATTCTGCTCACACTAATTTTCTTCCTGTCACCCACGCAACCTGTTCTCTCACTAGTTTGCTTTGTGTTGTTTGTTTAAATGCTGCTTCTCTTGTCCGAATACCTTTAACCCAGAAAGACTTCCCTAAACACTGTCAGCCCGCATCTCTCTCACCCTTTTACAATAATCCCCCATCACTTAATATCTGTGATGCACCCCATGGCATTTGCTTGTGTCGTTTCCCCTTCCTTCTCTAATATTTGCAAGTCTTAGGCATCCAAGTGGCACATGAACACCTTGAGGGTAGGGGCCATACCACTTATTTACTCTCCTTCCCCCAAGTGCCAAGCACAGTTGTGTGTCCACAGTAGGGGAGTACTTATCACTCAAATGAACAACTTGAAAGTCTCTTTTCTTGAGCCAGGTGCCTGGGTCTCATTCCTCCGAAGCCTGAAACGCCCTCTCTGCTTCCACTTTCCTTACTCTGAATTATCCTACAGATCACATGTCACCCTCTTTGTGAAGCTGTCCTGACTCATCAGGGAAACTTTAGTCACCGTCTCCCAGCATTTGTCACCCTCCAAGGTGATTATTTACATGTCTGTCTCTCACAACAAACAACCTGGAACGTACATGCAGCGATCAATACCAGCCACGGTTTCAAATACCTCCTGTATGTTTCTGTAATTGTTAAGAGAAGGAATTCTTAACCCCAATTTGATTGTAAACTCCTTTAGAGTAAAGAATATGGCTTGGTAGATATTTGTGGAGTGAACGCAGTCTTTGGCAAAAGATCAGCTCTAAAGCAGTGAAATCATCTCCAATGAAATGCATTCATTCATTCCTGAAAAGGAATAAAATTACCCCACAAAGCCTTTTTGAAAATCACCCAAACATTTTCAGAGGAAGCTGGTATATTTATCTGAATTTTTTGTCATAAACAAATCGTTATATTCACTACGCACTTGGAATAATCCTGTTGGAAGAAAATTGATGGCGAGAAAAGGTAGCTGTCATGTAAATCACTTTTACAAAGAAAATGTCTGATGCAAATATTTCTCACGACTCGAGGATAAGCATATTTATGTGCTCCATAAAGATTTCATCTAATTTCTAAAATATATGGAATTTGGCTTTCCATAGCATATTTTACAATCCAGATAATGAAAAGTAATGAGCTAAATATAGTCTACTATATCAAAGTGAATAGGATGATCATTATTCATTCTGAACGTTAGAATCTATTTTCATTACAGCTTAGTGAATTTAGTCTATTTTAATAATATCTTAGTGAATTGTGTGGTATGAAAATGTATTTCATGAAAATGTAGAGTTCTTGATCAGGAATGGCAATACTACATATACAAGATTAGCCTTATATAGGGATGAATATAAGAACAAGAGCTCAGACTGCAGTATCAGGATCACCTGGGGAACTTGTTAAATATACAGATGCTTTGGCCTCAGCACCAGAAATCTGCATCAACCTCTGTACTTTTAATAAAAGTGATAGTGATTCACCCCAAAATTTGGGAACAAGTAGACTAGGGGGATAAACTCAGGGATGTGCTGAAATCAGCTCCTACTGGCTTTCTCATCTCTACCTAACTCTGCACTCCCTGGTGACACACTGCTAACTAAGCCAGTCAATGGGGGCAGTATTTACACCATGGAAATGGGCAAGTACTATGTTGTTAAACATTTACCAGCACTCTACTCAATAAGAAATCAAAGCCTTGGTCTCTCTTTGTAAGAGAACTTTTTGGATAAACTTTGGTCCTGTTGAAATTGTCTGATAAACAATTTTGTTATGGATTGAGGAAGAGGTCTAGTAGAAACTCAAAGTTCCCAAGTTGTTAAATTAGGTATTTTTCCTTAATGAAGTGAAAATTAAAAGGCTCAAGGAAGTGAGTTAACAGTCATCTTAAAAGCAAGGAAAACTAAAATTTCTTGAGATGGTGAGTTTTTTTAAGGACTTATGGCCCAGGTTTTACCCTGCATAAGGTGACAGGGAAGGTGTAAAGTGGGGTGACCTACAAATCTGCATTGCCAATGTTCTCCTATTTAATCAGGTTCAACTGCCCTGTTGTTTTCCAACTGCAAGCCAACTCTGACTCAGACATGGGGACTTGATTGGGAGGATTACATAGCGTACACTCTCCCACTTCTCCTGGACAGGTGGTAGGCATTTATGCTCACATGATTGCCTAAAAACAAACCAGAACTTGACAGGGACAATGCTAATTTAATATTTTATCAAATAACACAGGAAACTCAGAGATTTGGCTTTCAGATTTGAATTCTTTCTCCACTCCTGCATCACACATGAATTTTGGAATGCTTGGGTCAGCAAGGAGTCCCATGACTCTGAAGCATATTCATGCTGTAGAGGGTTGGGTGCAATGTCTGAGTGGGAAAGCTACAGTTTTAAAGGAGAAAAATACCTATCTTGCAGCTTCACTCACTGATGTAAATTGAGTGATAAAAGCTTTTTAAAAAATAACTGGCAGAGTGTAATAGGTCTGGATTCACAAGAGAAGTACAAAGGATCAGGTGTTTAAGAATAATAAATATACCAAAAACTGTCTTCGGGATGAGCCTGCAATCTAAACGCTATGTGGCGTCATGTATATTGACTGTCTGTGCCAGCTTTCCTGGTACAGTTATGATTTTTGTAAAATTCTAGTTTCTCCAGTAAAAGATTTCCATTACTGACTAACTAAATGGTATTAATGTATAACTCATAAAGATTAAGTGACTCCATACACACACACACACACAAAATCCTTTAGCCAGATGATATGTCCCAGTTTGAGATTTGGAGAATATTATCACCATGTTTATAGAATTCATGATAAGATAGATTCCTTATAGCTAGATATTTTTCCAGAAGTAGACTTTGTGTTTTGAAATTAAGAGCACACACACAGACACTCCCAGCATCTTAGTTTAAGTAGAAGGCTTATTTCTCGGCCCCTTCCCTCCCCTGAATCAGACCCTCTTACCTCTCTTAAGGCAGGAAGTCTGTTGAATTAGACAAAGGTCAGCAGCCTCAAGTGTCACAAGGAGAGTAATCGATGCTTCTTGGGCTATAGGTGGATCTATGGAACTAAATTTAAAAAAGGAAAAGACAGAGGTAAATAATAAAATCATTCTGGGAGAATGAGTGTTTTCCTAAATGCTTAACTTACTGCCATTTTCCCCAAATTTGTTCCGCCTTAATAAGAGTCATTCCATGTATGGTGGGTTTCTTAGGAGAGCGGATATGGGACCTGAGGACGTTACCTAGGAACAAGCTTATTGTGAGGACTGGAGATTGAACTCTGGGTGGTGCCTGTCTGAACGGTGCAGCTACGAGGTACCTAAATTCACAGGGGCCAGTGAATGCCCCACACAGAAATTGCTCCCCTACATCTGATTTTCCCTGAGAAACACTGCACAATGTTTCACTGTTTTCCTCCTGAGCTGGCCAAACAGTGGGTAACATTAGGCCCCAATATTCATGAGTCAATCGTGCCCACCCCCAAGGAACATTTTGAGATATCATGTTTTAAAAGAAATAACATTCCTAACTTAGACCTTCAAAAGATGTATCTGGAAAAGGGATAGGAAAAGATCAAGGGATAAAAGTGGCCTGTATTAACAGTTTCTAAAGTATATTCTATTTTGGGAAAATGTGTTTTATACCCTCTCATTTTAAATAATATTGCACTTGGACATAATAAAGGTTCTGAGATATCCTGCAGTTAAAACAAACATTCTTAGATTTGTTTTTCTTTCTTTTTCATGTTAAAGTTAAATTGTGTTAAAATACACACAGCATAAACTTTACCATTTTAACCATTTGTAAACGTACAGTTCAATGGTATTAAATACATTCACATTGCTGTGCAGCCTTCACCACCCTCAATCCCCATAACTGTTTTCATCTTGGAAAACTGAAACTCTATACCTATTCAACAATAACTCCCCATTTTCCCCTCCATCAGCCCCTGGCAACCACCATTCTACTTTCTGGCTTTATGATTTTGACCACCCTAGGTACCTCATATAACTGGACTGGATTATTTCACTTAGCATAATGTCCTTGAGGTTCATCTATATAACACGTGTAAGAACTTCCTTTTTGTGGCTGAATAATATTCCATTGTACGTATAGCCCATATTTTGTTTTATCCATTCATCAGTCAATGGACACTTGTGTTGCTTCCATGTTTTAGCTATTATGAATAAAGCTGCTATGAACATGGGTGCACAAATATCTCTTTAAAACTTTACTTTCAATCCTTTTAGGTATATGTCCAGAAGCAGATAGATTTGTTTTTAATTCAACATTTCCCAAGCTTTTAAATTATAGATCGCCGTTTATATGGAACCCCTATTAACCCATGTTCTGTAGCCCGTTAGTTGGAATATCAGTCAGATATGGCGCTTTCTTCAGAAAAAAACAAAACAAAACAAAACAAAAGAACCTTAAAGAAGCTCCTTCCCTTGCATAGAGCTTCATACACAAGGGTGCTTCACCAGACCAACCCACTTCTGAACTAACCAGCTACTTAGTGAGAGCTGGGCCACAGGCGGAGAAGTGGACCCTTGAGGTGACCAGAGCAAAGCATTCCTGCTCAGAAGGGAAGGAAGCCAGGCCTCCACTTCTAGAGCTCAATGGTTTGCACTCCAGAGATGGCACTTCTGCTCAGGTTCCAAAGGTCACTCTGACAATTCATAATTAAAGTCATCGATTTCCTTTTCTGGGGAGGTTTTACTATCCACCACATGGGCTCTATCTTTAGTGTGCATTTGTTATTGAATTATAATTCATAACTTTTTCTTGCCAAATTATTTCTAAAAAATAAATCCTCAAATCCCTTGCAGTCACACGCACAACGTGTGGATGCCGAGACGCTCAGTAATAAAAGGAAAGTTGCTAATGTAGACGTACCCATATATTCTAAAGGTGCCAAGGGACCGTAACCTCGATTCTGCAGGCAGTAGGGTGTGCTGACCTCCATGGCTTACTCACCGGGGTTTCTAGAGTCAGATGTTACTTACAGCCAGCAAGCAGATCTCTTTCACTCCTTCTGTATCCTGAGATTCTAAGTTCCCTGATATTGAAGATGAGCTATTCCCAGTGCCTCTTCTGTGTCTACCCAGCAAATGCCAAGCAAAAAAAAACTTAGGAAAGGGGAGGGGTAGAAACTTTGTGTTGCAGCTCAGCAGGGAACTCTGGGAAGAGGAGCACAGACATCACAATACCAAGAACTGGGACTTCCCTGGCAGTCCAGTGGTTAAGACTCCATGCTTCCACTGTAGGGGACGCAGGTTCGACCAGGGGAGCTAAGATCCCACATCCCTACCTGCCAAGCAGCGTGGCCAAAATAACCCCCAAGAACTGAGCATTGAAGGAAATTCGCATTCCTTGGGGCTGGTCCAAAGGGGGTCTGGTGTTCATGAAAAGGGAGCCCTTTGGGAGTTGTCAGGGCTTTAGTGAGAAGGGCGGCTCCCGCCCCCACTGCTGGTATGTCACCCTATGACTGTACGGGACACAAGGGCCCCCAGCTGGCTAGAGAGGTGGAATGCAGAGAAACAGCCCTCTCTAAAGCGTGGTTCTCTACCACGACACGCTTCCCTCCAGACAGCCAGGGGCGCGGCCCTGAGTCTCTCTGCTGGAGTGCCCTTCTCCGGCCAACCTCCAGCCACATCTCTCTATGGCGGACAATGGGAGGCACCAAGCCCAGGCCACCCTCCTCTCCTCCACCACATTGCAGGTACCCAGCATCATGAATCTCCTACCCAAGGGCTCCAGCCACTGCCAGCCTGCAGGGAGTGCATCCCTCCTCTGGAGGGCCCATCCTCAGGCCTGCAAGGTGGCCAAGGAGTGCTTATTTGCAGGACAGGAGGGACGTGGGTTTGGACACAGCTTAGGCATGCAGGTTGGGGTATCACACACATGCCTGTGTGACGTACCTCGAAGTGAGGGACAGAGCTGAGAGTGGGAACAAAGTGGGAGTGGGCATAAGTTGTATTCTTGCCCCCAAGCCCTGCAGATGACGGAGCTGAACCCACTGAATCCGTCCTTTTAGGCATCACGTGACACTGGCCAGCAGACATCACCATACACTATAAAAAGGCCCCTTGCTTTGCTGGGTACAGTAATGATCCTCATTACAAAAGCTACCAGCTCTTAATGTGTGCCAGACTCTGTGCTAAGAAGTTTACATACGTTCTCTCACTTCCTTAACCATGCTATATGAGAAATAATATCATTCCCATTTTACAGATGAAGAAGTCGAGGCTGAGGGGGTTAAGTCATTTGTTCAGGTTGACACAGGTCATAAGTGATGGACAGGGGCTCAAACTCTAGATGAGATCTCCAACCTGAGGAGGGGGCCGAGAAGGCTGAAGCCATGCAGGTGGGAGTTTGGTTCCTGAGGTGGAGAGAGAGAGCCGTGGACACCTAGGAAGGGGGCGGGAAAGAAGCAGAAACACTCCTAGAAAATGGAATGGCTTTAGAAAGAGGAGAAGTGAGTCAGAGGCCAAGGACAAAGTGTTGCCAAGAGCTGGAGGGCTTGTGGGTTCTGGAGGAAAATTCCAACTTCTCCTCTGAAGAAAGCTCAGCTCCATTCGCGAATTGTCTTAAAGCAAATCATGCAGGTAATCATGCAGCACACCTCTCAACCAGCTGGACCAAAACCAAATTCAATTCGAGAGAAGATTTACATTTTAGACAAAAGTAAATAGCTGGCTCTCAATGTTTGTAGTTCAAAGGAGCAGTTGCCTTTTTTTTTTTTTAAATGAAATATAGCTGGAAAAGCTATGAAAGGCCCTTGTCGTGGGCTCCTTCACATAGTTGCAACAGCTACAGTTTTTTGTTTTTTTTTTTTTTGCTGTACGCGGGCCTCTCACTGTTGTGGCCTCTCCCGTTGCAGAGCACAGGCTCTGGATGTGCAGGCCCAGCGGCCATGGCTCACAGGCCCAGCCGCTCCGCGGCATGTGGGATATTCCCGGACCGGGGCACGAACCCATGTCCCCTGCATCGGCAGGTGGACTCTCAACCACTGCACCACCAGGGAAGCCCACTACAGTTGTTTTTGCTTGTTGTCTAGAAACCTGGGAGGATCTGTAGGGCTGAATTTCTGAAAGAGAACTTACAGAAACCAGGTCAGTTAGAATCAAGGCCACTAGGCCTACAAGTCCAGGCTGTGAATTATTCAATTAAAAAAAAATATTTATCGTGAAGGTCCATTTAAAGTCAGCTTGTTGAGCTTGGGGAGAAATGAAAAGTAATAAAGAAAAGTGACCCAATTAATTTAAATATGTCTGCTACCTCTTCTTTCATAATTACAGAAGAGGTTTATGAAATATCTGTATATAAGTGAATAAAGAGCACTTCCTCATTTCCCAAAAACATAAATTTTAGGACAATGAAATAGCAGAAGAAAAATAGGTAGTATCAGGGCTGTGATAATAAAATGAAGCACAGAGTACATCACAGTCTCTCAGTACTTTGCAATTTTGTTCTTGACGCTGTGTCCCTGCCAGTTCTCTATGAAGGTGTCTATCAAAAACTCTTACAGGGCTTCCCTGGTGGCACAGTGGTTGAGAGTCCGCCTGCCGATGCAGGGGATACGGGTTCGTGCTACGGTCCGCGAAGATCCCACGTGCCGCGGAGCGGCTGGGCCTGTGAGCCATGGACGCTGAGCCTGCGCATCAGGAGCCTGTGCTCCGCAATGGGAGAGGCCACGACAGTGAGAGGCCCGCGTACCGCAAACAAACAAACAAACAAGCAAACAAAACACAACTCTTCCTTCTCTGACTACACAGTCTGATGTTTCCCCTCCTTCTGGTTGCCAAAAATGAAAGTAACAATCCATATCTGCACGAGAAAACAAGTATTTTTTTTCAGAATAAGAAAAGAATGCAGCAGGCATGAAGGAACATTAAAGGAGCCTTCCAGCGAGCCTGCTGGTGCCCGCCCCACTGATGGTAAAATTCTAGATCTGTCTTTTGGAACCCTGTTAGGCTCACTAGAGGCACTTAATATATGTTAGTATTTTGTAAGCTTCACAGCACTTCACTTCGATTACCACCCCCCTTGTACAGTGAAGGAAATGAATATATTGGTTAATGAATTTTTTATCTCATTTAAACTTTTCCTTCATTTTCTTTAACTTGCATTGAGTCAAAAGTGGCTAGTCAAGGTGTAAAAATAGGGATGAAAGTAAAAGCCTTAATACTCCAACTCCGAATAACTTCATAATAAAGAATAGTGAAAAGGTTCCCCAGTGTCAATATAGAATTTGACTCTGTGTGTGTTGGGATAGGGAATCTATAAAGATTTTTTCACAAGCATCCAGGGAATGACAAATATTTGAAAACTGAATTTTATTGGATTGTCTTTTTGTTTAACCTGAGTCCTCAGTATGTTTTCCTTTGAGAAGCCTTGTCGTACTATGACTTTAGCCACAGATGCTTTTGCATCATTTTGCAAATAAAGAAAAATTGCTTTTATGATAAACCGAGTTTCTCCAGAACTTTCCAGTGCAAAGCTGTTGTTCTTGCTTCTACAAGTGGCACCGTCTAATGGGTAAGGACACAGGCTTTGAACCCTAGATGGCCTGGGTACAAATCTGAGCTCTGCCACTGCCTCGTTTTGTAACTTTGGGCAAATTACTTTGGACAAAATGTCTCTTTGCCACCCTTTTCTTCATGGGTAAAGTGATGATAATAATAGCATATACTCTTAAAGAGTTGTTGTGAGGGTGAAATGCATGTACATAGCTGAGCACAGTGCCTGAGAAATAGCAAGCCCTCAATAAGCACTAGCAGTGATTAAAGACAAAGAAAGTCTAAAACTGTAGAGGGCTATCTCAGCGTCACACTCTTCATGTAGACACGGGTACAAACGATAGTAATCTCAAACGCAGAGAAACAGCTTGATAAGAAATTGGCAGAGCTTTCATCAAATGGAGCCATGGAGACTGCATATTATAAACAGCATACCAGGAGGAAGGGCCATGACTAATTCATGTGCTGCTGGCATAGACTTCACAACTGGCTGAAGATGTAAGTTGAATAATATAAGATCTGTCTGGTCTTTGTACCAGGTTCCTAGCATGGAGCTTCGGAACCCTTGAAATTTCCTCAGGGATAAGAGTGTTTTTGTTTTTCATGATGGGTCCCGTGATGGGTCCCTAGATAGTTTCAGGATGGGGGCCAGCCACGCATGAAAGACCTACTGTGTAACTAGTGGGTGGGGACTGTGAGCCATGTGATATTAGATGTCCCTCCTAAGAGGAGAGGGATGCTGGCGACTGAGTTCAATCACATGGCTAATGATTCAATCAATCACGCCTAGGTGGTGGAATCTCGATAAGAACTCTGAACATTGAAGCTTGGCCAAACTTCTGGTGTGAATACATTTATATGCCAAGAGGGTGGTGCATCCTGATTTCACAGGGAGAGGACAGGGGAACCCTGTATTCAGGACTGTCCCAGTCCTTGCCCTATGTGCTGTTCTTTTGGCTGGTCCTGATCTGTAACCTTTATAATAAAACTGTAATCACAAGTATAGAGCTTTCCAGAGTTCTGTGAGTCATTGTAGCAAATTATGAAATCTGAGGGGGCTTGGAAACTCCTGAACTTATAGCCAATTGGCCAGAAGCCTAGATGTCCTAGGGACTCCTGAACTTGCAGCTGGCATCTGAAGTGGACAGTCTAGTTGGGGACCCTGCCCTTGACCTATGCAGTGTGCACGGACTCTGGGTCACTAGTGTCAGAACTGAATTGCAGTATTGTATTGCATGAACTGGCCCTTAGCATACGTGCACTATGTGTATGGAGTCGATGGGCATGTAGACGCTTGGACATATTCAACGCTGAAACCACGATTTGGAAAAGGAAAAATAGTTTTCAGTTAAGGATTCTTTTATGAGCCATGGTGTAGACTGGAAAAAAACGTGTTGACACGAACACCGACAAAGCGTGAGCTAAAGTCTCAGCAAGGAAAGGTCTCTGCCAGTATCCACTGAGCACTTCACATAGAGACGGCAGCTGTCAGTCAGCAGATGACTCCTCCTCTGAATTCCATGGTTGTGGTGCGAAGGACAATTGTGATGCAATCAAATTAAGCCCAGGGAAGAAATGTATTGTCAGCCTACCGTGCAAATAAATGAGCAGTGTGAGCCTATTTTTTACACTCCGAAATTCCCCTACTCTCAAAGGAGAAGATGCTCGTGTCAGCCTTTGAAGTTAAAGTTATGATAAAGCCAGATCATCACAACACTTACAAGGCCACTAAAAACCATTTCTATGATTCCATGAAGCTTATTCAAGTGTCATAGCTCAACAATATATCAAGAATCCTGAAGAGCCTAAACCTCTCACTTCAGAGGTGATATTTCAAGACGTTGCTGCTAAAGATATGATATCAGAAATGTATAAGAAAGCCAAGATAGGATAGAATGATTGCTGAGAGTTTAGTTCCCTCCAGAAAGTATGTGAACTACTTCACTCAACAGAGGAATTAGTGAACTTCATATTAGTTGGTATTTTAAACCACCTTCACATGACACAATGGAAAGTGAAAAAAATTACTTTCCAAGGCGTAGATTAAGAAACCATAAGCTGCTTTAGCCCAGGCTGAAACACTCGTAAATCTGTCGCGTTTACACCTGACAGAGTGCTAGAGGTCGTCTTCAGTGAGAGATCACTCCTGGAATTCTGAATTCTTGCCTTGCCATGAAAAATAGTTAACACAGTCACAGATCATTTGCTTTCTTTTTGACTTAGCAGTTCTAATTGAGTGAAAAATAAAGAAGAAAAGAATGGTGAACCTCACCGCTGGCTAGTGTTATCTACCATCAAGCTGGATACAGTAACTTGGGAAATATTATCCATTTAACTAATATGGATTTATCATTTAAAAACTTACTTTCATTAACAAGAGCAATGACATTTATTTTACATTTATGTAAAATTGACAGTCACTTTCCTGGATGCCTATTAACTGAGCCTCAAAATTTAAAAATAGGCCTGATAGGAAACGGGACTCTTGGAATGATATGAATATCTAGATGGGGATCCAGGTGAATTCTCTCTCTAACGAGACACCATTTAACTTGGTGGAAGTTATAAAAATAGAAACAGAAAAACCAACCATTTCAAATCTCTGGAAATTGCCCTAAGGATGTACAGCAGTTGGAGAGGTATCTACTCAAATTATGTTAATCTTGATAAAAAGAGAAAGTTTTTAGCATTTGAGTTGAGACCTGCTCCCATCACCCTGCCTGCACTCTGTGTGACGGTAGAACTACTCCTTGTGGATGCAGGCAAAAAGACGGGGTCTCCTGCTTCCCTTAGCTTCTACTCTATATCTTACTGTAGTTTATTTCGTATAAATCTGAAGTTGATTATGATAAAACACAGTGCATATTGTATGCCCTAGAGCAATCACTAAGAAAATAACTGAAAAATGTATAGTTAAAAATCAAAAAAGGAACAACAATGAGATACCACTACATACCTACTAGGATGGCTAAAATACAAAAATCTGACAATACCAACTGCTGGCAAGGATACAGAGCAACAGGAATGCTCATTCATTGACTGAAGGAATACAATCAATGGTGCAGCCATTGTTTGCTTGCGTGGTCCAGTCACTGTGGAAGACAACCTGGCAGTTTCCTTACAAAGGTAATCATAGTCTTACCCTATGATCCAGCAATCATGCTCCTAAGTACTTAATCCACTGATTTGTAATCTTATGTTCACACAAAATCAGGAAGCAATTATTTATTGATTTACGATTGCCAAAAACTGGAAACAATTAATATGTCCTTTAATGGGTGAATGAATAAACAAACTGCTACAGCCATATAAAGGGATAACATTCAGTAATAAAAAGGAATGAGCAACAAGCCATACAGGAGTAAATCTCAAATATGTATTGCAAAGTGAAAGAAGCCAGTCTGGAAAGGCTACATCGTATACGATTCCATTTATATGACATTCTGGGAAAGGTAAAACTATAAAGGCAGTAAAAATACAGTGGCTGTTAGGGGATGGGGTGGGGAGGGAGGATTGAAAGGGTGAAACACAAGGAATTTTTTTAGGGCAGTGCAATAATTCTGTATACTATGTTGGTGGATATATGACACTAGGCATTAACCAATACCCATAGAACTTTATAGCACAAATAGTAGACTTTGTTTTTTAATGTGCTCTTTAGCCATGCTGTCACTATAGGAGATTGGTTTTTCCTTCAATATTCTTCTCAAAATATGAACTGCTGGGCTTCCCTGGTGGCGCAGTGGTTGAGAGTCCGCCTGCCGATGCAGGGGACACGGGTTCATGCCCCGGTCCGGGAAGATCCCACATGCCGCGGAGCGGCTGGGCCCGTGAGCCACGGCCGCTGAGCCTGCGCGTCCGGAGCCTGTGCTCCGCAACGGGAGAGGCCACAACAGTGAGAGGCCTGCGTACCGCAAAAAAAAAAAAAAAAAAAAAAAAAAATGAACTGCTAATTTCCTATTAGTCCAGGAAGGGCTTTCCCTTTTAGTGAGGTGTCAGAGCTCAGACTGGCTCAAATCTGATCCCACCACACTTTGCTTCCAGGATTCTTGTCCTGCCGAAGCCAAGGAATGTTAAGTTTCCTTTTATAAGAAGAAGCTTTTTCTAACTGAAGATAATGAAACCTTCCCCCTTATTGTGAAGAAAAAGTGTGCAAACTGCTTCCTGTGTTACAGAAAAAATTTGTACTCGGAGGCTACCATTTTTTAAAATTTATTTGTTTTATTTTTATTTATTTTTGGCTGCATTGGGTCTTCTTTGCAGTGTGGGTTTTCTCTAGTTGTGGCAAGCAGGGGCTACTCTTCGTTGCCGTGCGCAGGCTTCTCACTGCAGTGGCTTCTCTTGTTGTGGAGCACAGGCTCTAGGTCCTCGGGCTTCAGTAGATGTGGCACGCAGGCTCAGTAGTTGTGGCTCGCAGGCTCCAGAGCTCAGGCTCAGTAGTTGTGGCACACGGGCTTAGTTGCTCCACGGCATGTGGGATCTTCCTGGACCAGGGCTCGAACCCATGTCCCCTGAATTGACAGGCTGATTGTTAACCACTGCGCCACCAGGGAAGCCCGAGGCTACCATTTTTTATCAGGTAATGCAGCTAGAAATAATGATGTGTTTTGAATAAATAACGTATTCTAGGTAGGGAATTACAAGCTCCATAGACATTATTTCTTATAATACTTTCAAATAGCCTTCAAGGTAAATAAAAACACATGTTCTTTTCATAACACAAGGTAGGAGGACTTCATTCCCAGTATACTGTATGCAAAATTTGCACTGATTCTTATGTATTTTATTAGTAGGAGAACCATACGTTCTGTTAATGCATGTATGAAAAAATTTTAAAGCGTCATTTAGGAAGTCAGGGGAACCCCCGGATGGAATGAAGAATGTGAAAAAATAATCTAAATGAAAAAAAAAGAATTAAAGGGAAAGATAGACTATTTTTAGACTATTCAACAATAACAGTTGGGGACTTCAATATCCCACTTAGTGGAAGTAGGCAGAACATCAGTAAGGGTATAGAAAATTTGTGCAACTCTAACCCAACTAGACCTAACACAACTCTAACCCAACTAGACCTAACAGACATCTGTAGAACAGTCCATCCAACCACAGCAGAATGCATAGTTTCCTCTAGTACACAGGGAACATTGTCTGGACCATATGCTAGACCATAAATACTGGCCTGTAGGTTTATAATCTAAGTTCTTGGGCATAATGGACAAGGTCTGGGTTTTCTTCATGAAATTCACCAAATTTTATTGAACGTCTATTAAATGACAAACACTGATCTGGAGGTTGGCGGAGCAATTACTTTCAAGAAAATTACAATCAAGGAAGGCAGACACACAAACAAATAATCAGCAAGATAATTCTAGAGTGTTTTTATTAGTCTGGAGGAAATAAACAAAGTGATAGGATAGTAAGTACCTGGGCAGTGAGGGGTGGGTAAGGGGTGGCCACGTAAACGAGATCACTCTACTTGAACGGAAATCCAAAAGCTAGGATATAAATATATAAAAGCCCAAAATCTAGCAGAGGGAACAGCAAATACGAAGGCGCTGAAGATAAAGCAAAAAAAGTGGGAGTGGCTGGAGAATGTAGACAAAATGAGTTAGAAGTGCGAGCAAGAAGCAAACCCCATCTGCCAAACCCCACCTGCCAAACCCCAAGGGATTTGGTTTTCTTCAGAGGTGATAAAAGGCCAAAGGTCCAAGTTAGGGAAGTAACATGATCAGATTTGTATTTGTATAAAAAGATAATTCTTACAAAAATACGAGAGAGTTGAGAGGCATGCATTAGAGTCATAATCAAGGTGGCCATGGAGAAAAATAGGCAGATTTCGGATTTGTTTTGGATGTGGGCTCGGATGTGAAAGTGAAGGATGAAGGATGATTTTTAATTTTCAGCTTCAGTAACTGTGGGTGTGGTTGCCATTGACAGAGATGAATAAAACTGGAGGAGAAAATAAGTAGAAGAGAGAAACTCAGGGTTCTGTTTTGGACACATGTAGCTTGCATGCTGTCAGATATCTTCATGGAAACAGGGAGGCGGCAGTTGGATGTTTGGCCCTAGGGCTCATTGAGGGGAGAATTCAGGACTGGAAATACAAATGTGGCTGTCATCGGCAATTAAGTGGCAGATGAGGTCCTTGTCCCACTCACTAGCTTCATTCTACTCTGACCCTACCCTCCTGACAGGAAGTGGCACCTCCATTTCCTCACTGTACCCAGCTCGCCTTTGCCCCCATGCTCTTGCCTATCTGCTCTCATTTCCTGGAAGCCCTCTCTCACCACATCCAACTGCTGAGTATCTACTGATTTTTCTATTACTGAGAAAGAATTTGCAACTACTATCCACTATATATATGTTACTAACAACCTTGCAAGCTACTATAATCCCAATCTACACCTAATCTGTGCTTACCTAAAAATTCTCAGAAAACAACAACAAAACTTATAGAAATTAAACATGATATGTACTAAACTGAACCAAAGGTGGGTCCTAAGGCTCTAAATGCAAAACCAAGGCCAAAATGAATGTATGTATATGCATCACTGAATCGCTTTGCTGTACAGCAGAAATGAACACAACATTGTAAATCAACTATACTTCAATGGGAAAAAAAACACAAAAACTGAGGCCAATCTGTTAAGCATTGTTGCTAAGCATTCAATCCAAGATTTTGATAAACAACGTATTCTGCCTAAAAAGTCTATCCTAAGATTCTTGAGGAGTCTATTTCTTTAGTGACTCCCGTGTGTGTGTGCATGTGTGTGTGTATATATGTGTACACATGACAATAATAAGGTCTGACAAGTGCTCAATTCGGTAGCTGATCTTTCTTTAACAAGAACAAAACTCAAGTGACAACTCCTCTATATAGCTTTCCATCAATGTCAAGATAAAATAACTTCTTCCTACTGTATTCCTAACTGGATCCTTTACAAACTTCTATAATTGTAGTTCCACGTATTAACATGTCTGTCTCCCCATTCGACTGCTTCTTGAGGGTTGGACCTTTTGTTTGTAGTGTATTCTCTCGTTTATAGACATATCTCTCGTCACTTAAAAATGTAAGCTAGGGAGGGAGGGAGGGAGGGAGAAAACTGTATGCAGCGTGTTTCAAAAGCAGTACAGTTCTTAATACTTTATTTAATAGGCATTCATAATTTATATTTTCTGATTTCCTAGAGAACTTGACAGCCCCAATTTAAAAAAATATATATGCACCTAGCTATAACCAGAGATCATTAAAATGCAACATTGTATTCAATTGTTTAACTGGGTCAAAACAATTCTTTCTTCCATCTCATTTCTTGCCAAGCTGTCCAACACCTTTCTTTACTAATTGAATAGCTCAAAACCACTTGCCAGAGGCAGAAAAAAAAAAATCTAGTGAATGAAAATGTCTGCATCAGCGACCTGACACTCAGCAAAGCTCCTGGGAATCGGTCCTTGAGAGCCTAATCGTGTCCAGAAGCAGCCCCTGACCCGTGGGAAATCCTGCTGACAATCTCCAGTCGCAGAGGAGGGCGGGACACGGAGAGAAATTCCCAAGATTCGGAGCTCAGGAGAGAAGGAAGTACTCATCCTGGCTACCAGCTCTGGGGTCCTGCAGTTTGGGGTGAATGTTTCTTATTGGTGTTTGTGAAAGTTTCAGGTGGTGTAACTAACACTCAGGTTTTTCTCTTTCCTGCACAGTGCCTTGTGGTACATCTTTTCAACGCTCCTCCTACTGGCAGCGCTCTTCCTCCAGCACCTGATTGGACACACATAGGTCTGAACTGTTGCACAGGGAGATGTAATTTAAAGTAACCACATCCAATCAGATGAGTGTTGTGAACCTTTATTAAAAATATCAGTCCATGAAGAGCTGTGGGGAGTCCTTCTTCATGAGGTGACGGTCTGACCAAATAGATCTTCAGGGCCTGTGACAGCTCAGGTTTAGAGGTTTTATATATATTATCCAAGGAAGCTAATCGTCAGAGAAGGCTAGAGCCATTGGGGACAAAAAATTTCCAATTCAGAGTCAGATGCAGACTCTTAACATTATGTAAAAGATGTTCTTATTGATTCCTTAATACATAACCGAGCACCAGACTTCAAAATGTGAAAATATTGAGTGAAAATAAAAATCACATTTACTGAGCACTCGCTTTTTGCTAGGCATTGTGTTGAGGGTTTCTCATTAGCTAAGTATTATTATCACCTCCAGTTAACAGATGAGGAAACAGAGGTTTAGAGATTACCCTTCTTGTCCAGCTAGTAAGTGGCAAAAATGGGTCTCCAGCCCAAGACTGTTTTACAGTGACATATTCTGTTACTAGTCCATGGCTTTAAACTCCAAGCATAGCTAGGGATTAAGACCAAAATACAGAATGATTTAATCCAGAAAAGAAGCAAAGAAGCAAAACCAGGAAACAGGAAAGGTCAGAGCCCTCTTTTCCAGGACCCCGAGAGTTGGCTGGTGGGATTCCAGCCAGACCAAAGATGAATGGTCTGGAGAAAACTGCCCAGTCTGCCCTGGTCTGGTGTCTATCTAAGACCCATGGAGGAAAAAATACAATGGGTGACAGCTGGCATATGCTCAGGATGGAAGATCAAAGGCACGGTGGAAGCCACACAGAATTCTGTATCATCATTTTTACCTTGAGACTAAAACTGTCCTAATGAAATCAGAATTTTATTCTCAAATCCTTCTGGTATAACTCTTATCTCTCGGAAATCAATTATGGAGAGACTGAAAGTCTCCAATATATAAAGGAACTACTAGCCACCCCTACTGGACGCCTATTTATCTGGTACTATTTACGGCTCACTCCCGTTCTTCTTCTCAGCCTAGATTCCTACCAAAAGGTCAATCCCCTACGTTTCTAATTCATAACCCTTTACTAAATTGTGTGGCAGCTCTTTTCAAGAATCATCAACTGAGCCACTTTGGGTTCTTTTTATTTGAAAATAGATTTACAAGTGTATCTTTCTTTGGAAACAAGGTGTGTTCCTGTTTTAAGTCAGAATATTGTAGTTCCATTCATGTATTAAATGTATTAGAGGAGCATGCATGCCATTTAAATGATTACCCATCATTACATGTTGTGGAAATGTAGATTTTCTTTTCTACTAAAAAGAAATGAGGAAGCCACACCTATGTTACTAAATATTGCTGAAAAGACAATGCAGACCACTTCTTGAAGAAGAATAAGAAAATACCTGTTTTCTATTCTTTCATCTGTAATAATATTCACTTCCATTTCAAACTCAAGGTGCCTCATTTCCTCAGTAGGACATGCCTGATACTCTCCAAAGCCAATAACCTTGACGGTGGTGAGGGTGGTACCAGGATGGGACTCTCCACAACAGATAAAAGTAGTGAACCAGATGTATATGTATGAATAGGGTTAGTCTGGATGCTTGCTGTATCCTTCGTTATGGCTTTCTCTTTTAGCGTCTCAACTTATTTTTCAAATGCAAATGAATAGCCCCGAGACACACCTCCTGAATAATAATCTCTGACAGTAGACCCAAGCAACTGCCCTTTTAATGAGCAGTATAGTAGGGGAAAAGTTGAGTGATCATTTTCATGCCTAGGAAGTTATTGGTGATCTTTTAATGCATAAATTATATCTTGCATTGCCTCCAAGACACCACAGAGTGACGTAAAAGAAACCCAATCCTTGCAATATAAACAAATAGATTTCTAATCTGTGTTTACTTGAGCAGAGCAGACCCATGGATTTTGTATTTGGTAGAATTTCTCCATATGGAGTTAATTCACAGCACAGTCTCCAAACGAGTTTGCTGGGAAACTTCCTTTGACTCCCATTTTAAGGACTTTTGCATCCCACCTTTGACCCCTGCTGTGCTTTCTGTAGAAGACCCCGAGGAAAAGTTCTGGAGAAACTCCTTCCAGATGTACTGTGCAATTATTTGTGCTTATTCTTGTCTTAAATGTTTTCTTCTTAAAGACCCTTAGGAGCCATCCAATAAGGAGGATTTAGGGTTTAGATTTCAAAGGACATCAGATTTATGTCTTTTTGGGTAATCAAGGTGTCACATCATTTTCCAAGGAATCACCAAGTCTACACCAACTGATATTCTTAGACACAACTACAAACAAACCCATGTGCCAACAGAAAGCCCGTGGCTGAAGGTCCTCAGAAACAATATAGCTGTTACATTGATTCAGTCGTGCAGCCAGTATTTATTGAACACTAACAATGAGACAAAGGCAGTGCTAAGTAAGAAGGTCAAAAACATTGTCCCTGTGACGACAGCAGTCAAATGATACACATGAGGCGATGAATTCACTGCAACTTTGGTAATAGGAGGGTCTACAGAGAAGCTCACCTCATCTGAGGCAGGAGGAATCAGCAGGGGTTGTCTTTATGTGTGGCCTCAATTACGCATAGGGTTTAGCTAGGCTGAGAGAGGTACAGAATGATGTTCTAGGCAGGCAGGACAGGAGGGCAAATGCTACAAGGCATTGGATGTCTTGCTCTGTTGCAGAAACCAAAAGGAAGACAATGCAGTCCAGCACAATAGATGAAAGGAGAAGAATGACAGGAGACGGGGTGGTTAGAGACATACAGACTAGGTCAAACAAGAGAAGCAAGAAGTCACCGAGGCAGGGGAATGACTGGATCTGTGGTTTTACACATTGATTATGTCACCAGGCAGGAAAATGGGTTTAGAGGAGAGCAAGTGAGGACATGGGAAGATGCCTTCAGGGTGTGCAGATAAGAAGGGGTATATTTGTCTGCAACGTATTAATCTCCTAACGTCTAATAAATATTGGCTGCAACATAGTTTTTAAATGTGATACATAAATATACCTATACGTACGTACATATGTGTGTATGTTATATAACAGTATAATGTGTAACAACATGCAAATATATGTAGTTCTTTGAAATCTCTACCCTAGAGGTGACGACTTAACATGCAATCCACCCTCATTAGACATCCACTCACCAGAGAAAGCAGCAACAAATATCTTCAAATATTACTATTCACCCTTCACCGGAGAGTTGGGTCATTGGCAGAGGAATGCCAGAAAGAGTATGTCACTGGTGAAAGGCGTGACATTCAAGATTTTTGAATTGACTTTGGTCAGCTCTACAATCACTTCTACCTTGGCATGAACAGTGTTCTGAGAGTCTCAGGAGCCCAGCAGGCTCTCTCACCCTTGGGAGCGGTAACTTAGGTCTTGGTAACCAGACACTCGGTTCTCTGTCCCACTACTTAGCAGAGGGCTCTGCTCCAAAAGAAGGTGAGTTGAATCCTGCTGCTAGAATATTGTCACATCTCCTCAAGTGAGCGTTTCATGCTGGGTACTTCTCAAAGTGCCTTATGCACAAATAAGTGGAACAGACGGTAGGAAGGTTTTTGTGCTTACTTGTAAACAAATGTTTGTATACGGGGCGGAATCTCATCAGAGTCTTGCTTTCATCGTAACATCCCATCTGGTGGTCAATGTGAGGAAGAGATACTTACAGCTCTCCTAATCTCTATACCTAGCGATGTTTACAACAAGAACCTGAATGTGGGATTGGCTAAATTGGCTCAGATCCGTTCACAGTAGCTGGATTAAGACAGTATCAGTGGACAGATGTATATGTATAACTGATTCACTTTGTTATAAAGCAGAAACTAACACACCATTGTGAAGCAGTTATACTCCAATAAAGTTGTAAAAAAAAAAAAAGCAGGCTATGCAGTTAGTAAAGGTCTATAGGAGTGAGTGAATGAGTGAATCTCCATTTGCCCCAAACCTAGTAGCTTCTTTGCCAATTGAAAGGACAGATGAATGAGGGAATAAAAGGTTTCTGCTCCAAAAAAAAAAAAAAAAAAAAAAGACAGTATCAGTGGAAATGGAAAAGAGAGGAACTACCTAAGGGGTAGAATTGATGTGGAAAAGGGAGAGGAAGGTATCTAGGATGACCAAGGTTTCTGACATGAGCAACTTGGTTCACGGTCGTGTGATGCACAAAGAACACTGGGGACAGAGCTGGTCTAGGAGCAAGATTACACATTCAGTTTGGGACAGTGGGTTTGACATATCTGTGGGTTTGCTAAATGGAGATGTTGCATATGCAGCTGGGTATAAGATCTTTGGGGCTGACTAGATACCCTTGGGAGCCTTTGGGAAATGGATGTAATTGAAGCCATGGGAATATGAGATTGCCCAAGAAGGTAAAGGGGGAGAAGGGAGGAAGGCCCTGAAGGGCTCCACCACGGAAAGTCTGTGAACCGGAGCACATAAGTCAATCATGATTTTGTTACTCTAGCAAATATATGGCATTTTCCCATAGTTTTGGAACGGATAGAAAAATTCCTTTTCATGTAAGAAGTGCCTTAATTTGAAAAAATACTTTTTTGAGCCAAGTGAAGAAGAGAACCCTGGAGTATGCTTCAGTAGTTCACAATGAAATAGGAACACAGAACCACTACGCAGCAGAGAAAAAGAATTTAGTTTGCTCTTTAAAGAAAAGAAGAGGCCAGAGGAGGCAGCCCACTGAAGAGACCAGGTTGGTGTGTTTACTGGAACTTCACAGTGGGAGGCAGCTAAAGGCAGGTAGTCTGCTGTTCCATTGATAGCTGTTTGCAATGTGGCATTGTAAATCTCTCCTCCAGCTTCACCTGCCGAATCTTCAGTAAAACCTAAAAAAACTCATAAATGCTTACTGCGAGCAATTTTTTTTATAGAAACCAAAGAAAAACCTGAGTTTTATGCCAGGGGCAAAGAAATAAAGGACTAAGGCAGCATATAGGTATATAAGAGGTAGCCTCTAAAAACATCCCCCCCCCAGGGATTTGCAGAAATGTGGGGGCTGGCTTTGACCTCTAATAGGCTATGGAACTGAAAAGCTTATTTTCCATATATTTTGACAGATAGGTATATCTGTCCTCTCATAGCTGGGTTATACATTTTAAAATAATCTCTTTGTATTATTTTAAAATTATTTTTGAATAGGTAATATAGTCATAAGTTTAACAATACGAAGGGCACTTAAAGTAAGTCTCCCTCCCATCCCTGTATCTTATCCAGAGGCAACTATCATGGTCTGTTTCTTACTTATCCTTCTAGAGATATTTCACTGGTATAAAGCAAATACACGTATATTCTTTAAAAATGTTCGCAGAAATTTTAACATATTGTATAAATTCTTCTGCATCTTGCTCTTCTCTCTTAGTAGACCCTGAAGATCTCTCTGTATCAGTACAGAAATGCTGCCTTTTAAATGGCCGTACAGCTTTCTACCTATGGAGGTACCATCATTTATTTAGGGAATTCCCTACTGATGGTCATCTAAGTTGTCTCCAGACTTTTGCTATTTCTGAAAATGCCTCAATGGAAAGTTTGTCCATACACCGTTTTGCACGTACTACAAATTGAAATAATTCTTCTTGCCAAAAGAGCTGAAAGCTCACTGCTCATCATGACCAAGGCCAGGACCTGGCGGAGGCAGGTGCCGAAGAGAACACAGGTAAAGGTTCAGAAGGCTCAGCTTAGAACCTCAGGCAACTGCCGCAGCAAAATCAAAGCCAGCATGTTTCAGGGCAATTGGAGGAAAGTAAAACATTGTAGGGAGATAAACTCGTAAAGACTTAGGACTAGAGGTCTGAGTTTTGGAAGGAGGCATTCTAGAGCATATCCGACCTCACAGGACAAAGCAATGTGGATCACAAACAAGACAAACTGAAGTAGCAAGAACACTCCCTTTGAGCTTCCATGGAAAACGGTGATCAAGAGTCCTTCCATGGATTATTTTGGGTTATCCTCATAAAACTCTATTAAGAAGGTAAGATTATTATTCAGATTCTGCAAATGGGAAACTAAGGGTAAGAAACTTGCACAAGTTCACACAAAGAAGACATGATGGAATCAGATTCAAACTTGGGAAATCTGAGCTGGAAGGTCTTAATCAGTGATGTTTGCGTGAAGCTTTAGCCAAACAATGTAATGTAAATCCATTGCTGATAACTAGCCCTAATCCATCCATCTCTTTCTGTTAGCTTTTCCCTTAATCCCAAGCCTTCCTTAAAGACCTGGTGTTTGTCAGTAAAGTGGCTTGGAAACTAACAACTAAAAATTCGCCTCAAGCAAATAATAATTCATTCCAAGTAAGTGCAGAAAAACAGACAGCCCGTATAAAAAGTATCTCCTACTGAAGCTTATTTCTATGTGTGCTACAAGTTAAGCATTCATTTTTTTAAAAAAATATTATGATTGATATTATAGGCTAATGTATGCTAATAGAACTGTAACAAAGAGTACTCGTTTTAAGAATTTAAATGCATGGAAAAACTTAAGGGTCATAGTAAAAGATAATATATGTCAAAGGTAGAGCTCTCACAGTGTATGACGCATATTAAGTGATCAGTAAACACTTTTTAAATGAATAAATAATTAAAAGAAAAATACCAGGATATCAAAAGCCCTAAGAAAACATTGTGGGCGAGCCAAACTAAACATCTCAGAGAATCCTATGTATTAATAGGAGACACAGCATAATTTTCAAAATATGACGAGCAACAGTTCCTCCCCATATCCCAGGGAAATGGCAATTGTGAAAATTGTTAAGAAAATAAATAGAAGGCAAGTTGCCAGATCCAATTGCTGGTGGAAGTAATTTAGCCTCAGCATTGCCATAGATGGCCTCATAGCATGACATTCTCCCCCTGCTCTCGTTCACATTAGAAAGCTTCTTATTTTTCATCACTGCCATTTATTTTCAGATCTGAACGTTTACTTTAATGATCACTTGAGTGCACAAAACTAGAATAGAGAATATTGTCCTTTTTCCACAACAGGTGAACTCCTCCAGGGAAAAAATCAATTATTTTCTCATTGACCCCCATTGGTAGGTGTTAGTGCAGTGACCCAGATCGTGGCGACCTCTTGCTCTGCTCTGGGGAATTAGTCCAATTCTGTTCCCTCAAAAATTGCTCTTGAGGTGACAGGCAGTTTCTTCTTGATCCTGTGGGCTTGCTGGAAGCTGGTGGAACAATCCAGTGGTCTCATTTCCATGAAGGCTCTCTGGGGAGACCCGCTCCACGTTATGAGAGAAAGCCTGAATCAAAGAGGGGTACCTGCACATTTGATGTTCTGACAAATTCACTCTATCTCCAAGGGCTGCAAAAACAGTTCTTTTTCTTTTAATTAATTAATTTTTTGGTTGAAGTACAGTTGATTTACAATGTCGTGTCGGTTTCAGGTGTACAGCATAGCGATTCAGTTATACATATATATATATATTCTTTTTCAGATCCTTTTCCCTTATATGTTATTACAAAAAATTGAGTATAGTTCCCTGTGCTATACAGTAGGTCTTTGTCGATTGTCTATTTTATATTCGGTTGGCCAAAAAGTTCGTGTGGGTTTTTTCCATAAGATATTATGGAAAAACCTGAACAAACATTTTGGCCAACCCAATATACAGTACTGTGTATATGTTAATCTCAACTTCCGAACTTATGCCTCCTCTCACCTGCAAAAACAGTTTTTGTAAAGAGCACTTTGGTATTAACAAAAATGCTGAATGAATTTTGTCTTCCACCTTCCCTTCATAGCTAGCCTTCTTCTTGTTTTTTTTTTTTTTTTTTTTTTTTTTTTTGCAGTACGCAGGCCTCTCACTGTTGTGGCCTCTCCCGTTGTGGAGCACAGGCTCCGGACGCGCAGGCTCAGCGGCCATGGCTCACGGGCCCAGCCGCTCCGCGGCACGTGGGATCCTCCCGGACCGGGGCACAAACCTGTGTCCCCTGCATCGGCAGGCAGACTCTCAACCACTGTGCCACCAGGGAAGCCCTCTTCTTGTTTTTGTAACTTTGTAATAACGCATGAATGATACACAAAAACCTGACCGTGTTTAATGTATATAATTTGATGAGTTTGGACATATGTATACATCCATGATACCATCACCACAATCAAGGTAATAAACATATCCATCACCTTCAAATGCTTCCCTATGTCTCTTTGTGTGTGTGTGCTAAGAACACTCAACATGAGATCTACAATATGAACAAAATGTTATTACCTTTTTAAATAAATTTACTTATTCATTTATTTTTGGCTGTACTCGGTCTTTGTTGCTGTGCGCGGGCTTTCTTTAATTGTGGCGAGCGGAGGCTACTCTTTGTTGTGGTGTGCAGTCTTCTCATTGCGGTGGCTTCTCTTGTTGCGGAGCACGGGCCCTAGGCACGAGGGCTTCAGTAGTTGTGGCATGCAGCCTCAGTAGTTGTGGCTCGCGGGCTCAGTAGTTGTGGCACATGGAATTAGCTGCTCCACGGCATGTGGGATCTTCCTGGACCAGGGCTCGAACCCGTGTCCCCTGCACTGGCAGCTGGATTCTTAACCACTGTGCCACCAGGGAAGTCTCTGAACAAAATTTTAAGTGCACAGTACCTTATTGTTAACTGCAGGCACCGTGTTGTAGAGCAGGTCTCCAGCTGACTCATCTTGTATAGCTGTGACTTTATACCCATTGAACAGAAATTCCCCATTTTCTACCCACACCCACAGCTAAGTTTCTTGAAAGAGCATACTTTTCTTCTTCTTTATCTCTTACGCAGTCTTCTACACCTAACAATTTAAGTTCCACCCCACCACTCTACTACAACTGCTCTTTCCTGTGGTCATTATTAAACTTCTCATTATTAAGTCAAATAAATATGCCTTGGCTCTCCCAAAGTATTTGCCATAAACACTATTGAGAACTCCTCCCTCCCTCTTGAAATTCTCTTCTCTTTCATGGGTATCTGTAACAATATCTTCTTTTGAATTTTCTCCTACCTCTGACTGCTCCTTCAACAGGGATCCTGATTTCAGTGTTCTTATCCTTTCAATGATGATGTTCCCTAAGGTTTCTTCTGCATCCATTTCTTAGTAATGCCCCAAAACTCACTGATATTGTCCAAATCTATTATCTACAGACTCAAAATATCTCCTGAGCCGGAAGCCTTAATTTTCAGCTACCCACAAGGCATCTCCACCTGGATATCTCACAGGCATCTCACACACAAGTCTTATCTTCATGTTCTTTCATATCCCGTCTGTGTGTGTGGCACTCCCATCCACCCAACTGCCCCCACTAGAGACCTGTACCACCTCTCCTCCCATCCTTCCCACTCTCTGTATCCCGAGGATCTACTGATTCTATCCCCGTCCTTTCTAAGCTGCCCCATCCTCTCCACCTCCACTAACTTTGCCTACCTAGGTTGGGGCCCTAACACTTCTCGCCTGGATGACATTACCCTATTTGTTTGTCTCCTTTTCCCAGGCACTTGGACCACTGTAGGTGTTCAACAACTCTTTGTTTGTGGGATGAATGCATTGTGACAATTCCTCTCCCCACCTCTGCCACTCGGTGACTCACCATGCTTGCTCCAGGCACCTTTCTAAAACACATAGGTAGTCATGCTGCATCTCCCCCTATGCCAAATCCTTCCACTGCCTCCAGGATCAATTTTGATCCTCTTAGCATGGCACACAAAGCACTTTTTGCCCTTTTCGTGCCTCATCTCCTACCATCCCCCAGTGCACACTCAGTGCAGCCCTGTGAGAAAACCCACAGCACCAGTACTCTTCAAGAACCTTCCCCCAGCCCCTGTCTCTTTTTATTAAAGTACAATTAACATACAATAAGCATACAATGAAGTGCATGTATCAATCGATTCTGGCAAGTGTATACATCCATGTAACCACCACCCTCATCAATATACAAAACATTCCCATCATCTCAGGAAGTTCCCTGTGTCCTCACCAGTTAATCACCTCAAATAAATCACTGTCCTGGTATCTGTCACCATATATTAGTTTTGCTTCTGTGTCTGGCTTATTTTGTTCAGCATAATGTCTGTGAGATTCGTCGATGTTGTCATGTATCCTAGAAATTCATTCTTTTTCATTGATGAGTAGTATTCCATTGTTTAAATATATCATAATTTCTTTATGCATTGGTGGACATTGGAGTTGTTCTCAGTGTCAGATTATTATGAACTCCAAACATTTTAATGCCATTTTTTGTGGACATTTTTTTTTTTGCATGAACACCTAGGAGAGGAATTCCTACGGCTAACTTAAGAAAAACTGCCTAAATGTTTCCAACCACACATCTCCATACTTGGCAATATTTGGTGTTGTCATTTTTTGTTTTTTATTTTAGTCATTCTAGCGTATGTTAAGTGGTGTTTCACTGTGGCTCCGAGTCTCATATTCTATTTTTTTTTTTTATAAATCTATTTTATTTATTTATTTGGCTGCGTTGGGTCTTTCTTCGTTTCTGTGCAAGGGCTTTCTCTAGTTGCGGAGAGCGGGGGCCACTCTTCATCGCGCTGTGCGGGCCTCTCACTGTCACGGCCTCTCCTGTTGCGGAGCACAGGCTCCAGACGCGCAGGCTCAGTAGTTGTGGCTCACGGGCCCAGTCGCTCCGCGAGCATGTGGGATCTTCCCAGACCAGGGCTCGAACCCGTGTCCTCTGCATTGGCAGGCAGATTCTCAACCACTGCGCCACCAGGGAAGCCCCCGAGTCTCATATTCTTGACTATTGATGTTGAGCACCTTTTCAATGTGATTATTGGCATTTGTGTACCTTCTTTTGTAAAATATTCCACTTATTTTAACCATTCAAAAAATTGAGTTGTTTGTCTTTTTATTATTTCTTTGAAAGAGTTATTCAGAATATAAGTTCTTTGCCAGATATGTAATTTTCGAGTCTTTGGCTTACCTTTTTGTTTTCTTAATGATGTCTCTGAAGTGCAGAAAATCATCATTTATCATCTTTCTTTTCCTTATGCCCTTTAAATTTATCTTTAATAAATAAATTAAGGTAAAGGATTCCAGTTTACCTGGGAGAAGCTTCCTCCTTATCTTTGAGAGTCAATTGACATAATGGGACATGTAATCACTGATGTTCTTCGTTTTCCCCCACAAGCTTAGGAGCAACTTGAGAGCAGGGGTTGTACTTTATAGAGTGCTTTATATATAGTAGTAGAATGCCTAGCAAGTAGCAGAAGCTCAAGAACTATTTGTTACCCAAATCTGTTGAAAATTGGAGGAGTCAATTCAATTTCATCAATTAACTTCTTTATGCATCATCTTCTGTTCCTAAAAACAAGGAAAACTCCCCACTTACCTCAAAAGCATATACAAGCAATGAAAGCTTTATGAGGTTGTGAATGGAGCTTTTTTGGTCCCTTATGTGTACATCAGTAAGCAGCCTGTGAATATATACTTTTCATAGATTTTATATTATTGTTATTATTAATATTATTTGATGAATCCTGATTTTCACTTGAAAAGCTGTATACGTAATTCTTTATTTTTTAGTATAATTCTTTTTTTTTTTTTTTTTTTTTTTGCGGTACACGGGCCTCTCACTGTTGTGGCCTCTCCCGTTGCGGAGCACAGGCTCCGGACGCGCAGGCTCAGCGGCCATGGCTCACGGGCCCAGCCGCTCTGTGGCACGTGGGATCTTCCCGGACCGGGGCACGAACCCGTGTCCCCTGCATCGGCGGGCGGACTCTCAACCACTGCGCCACCAGGGAAGCCCTAGTATAATTCTTAATACATCAGATGCTCCTCATCAAATGCTGGGACATCTGGAACCAAAGAAAAATATGACCAGTCAGAATAGAGATCCAAGGGTTTGCCAGTTGACTTGATCATGTCAGAGTGATCAGCTTTTTATCCTGGTGAGGTTCACTAATGTCTAAAACCCTAAGGATTACATAAAAATGACAATGTTATCATTAAATCTGTCCAAGAAATTAGACCTTCATGAATTCCATTGAGAACTCCAACTTGATAATGAGAGCTAAGAAGTCATAACACTATTCTGACAGGAAGGCACAATTAAAGAAATTTGAAAAGCACCAGCAATACATGAACATGATGGGCTAATTGAGGAAGCAAAGTGCAATCTTCTCCTCCTGGCAGGAAGCCACAGAATGGAGAAGCCCCTGCTCAGTGGACAATGAGACACAATCAAACGGCATTCAGTGCATGATGAATTAAGCATCTGAGAGCAGAGTGACTTTTCCCATAGCAACAAAGCCTCAGAAAGCCCAGAATGTTATTGGCCAGAGTCTTGTATTGTTCTTCCAGGGCTACATCAATCCTCACCCTGGATGATTAAAAGTGTCAGAAGCAAGTGTGATATTCGGATATTCAAGTTAAATGATAAATGTGCATAGAATGAATAGAAAATATAGTTACATGTGTAAAATAGCCAGAATGTTCAATTTCCATATATGAAAAGTATATAATTTAGAAACTAATTGAAATGGAAGTTTTAAGGATTTGATGCTTACTCAGCATCGCCTAATAAAAGAATGTATCCATTATCCAATCTTTGCTTTTGAAAGAGTTGGTTCTGTTAGGGCGTTGTGAAAGGGTCCAAATCTTTCTCTCTAGTCAAGGCTTTATGCTGGTAACAGGAGTGTGAAAGAATCTTTCTCAATGGCCAAGATCCCTGAAAGAACAGAGGTATGAAACTGCCCCTGGCGCAGAAGCACCAAAGAAATGCAGCACCTTGTAGAAAGTGGAGAAGCAGCACATCACTGTCAGCTTGTGACCACTCTGTCATCATCCATGGAGACTGAACCATAACCTGGTTTTCGTTGCCTTCAACCACTTCTAAATATTGTCCATATTCTCAAACTTCACCCAAAATAGACTTGAGATTCTTCTCTCATGAGGATTTGATCATGATTGAAGTGCAATGAACAGGCAGTTAGAATTCTGGTTGCACAGAATTTAAGTTGAAAGCAGGAATTATGTCTTACCTGTAGTACCTTGTGTGCCGAGAATAACTCCTGGTTGGATGACTAGTGGGTGAATGAATAGGAGGCCTAAAAATGAAATGGAAACTTTACAGGACTGTTGGAGTTGAAAGGCTACATTTAGGAAATTAAAAAAGCAAACCCCATAACTGAATTAACACTCTATGACACATTGAGCTACTGATCAAAGAGAGAATTTATTCACAGAGCTTTTCAAATACAAACAAAATAGCACGTTTTTATTTTTAACAAAATGAATATTGGAATAAATGTGGTACAGCACAGTACAATAATGGACGAAAGAAAACAAGATCTAGTGACTGGAAAATGTCTCTCATTACTCTCACATCTGCAACTGACTTCTCTCCTACAGTGGACAGAAAGTTGCCCCTTTACTTCATAAGAATACCATAGCAGAAGCTACTCAGAGAAATATTGCATATTTTTTGAATAATATTGAAATACAAAGGCTTAATTCTAAAGATCTGCATAAACACTGAAAACACGTTGAGGGCATAAAGAGTTTATGCAGAGTATACAAAATACTGATAGAGTGGCTTATTGGTCCATTTATTAGGTTTAATGTATACTTGATAAAGTGATAATATGGTATTTTAAATGTGTATTAAAAAAGAAAACAGAGGAGTAATGCACTGCTAAACCTCTCATACAGACTGTGCAACAATTTAAATGTCTGTGTATGGGCATGTGTGTGGATGCTTACATCTGTATGTGCTCATGTGCTTTCAGAAGTGCCATGACTTCCTGGGAACGTCTGTGCGTTACCCTGCTTCCCAACCTAATACTGTTTCTACTAGCCCTTTTGATTCTCTGAGTCATCATCCTTAAAAAAGAAAACACCTTGTTTGCTGCATATATAGATTTGTTTTGTGTATGTGTGTGTTCTACATCAACAATACTCTGTGGAATAGAAACACCCAACACCCTGCAATATTTTTAGCCTTTGGTCCATTTTTCTCTATCATTCCATGCTCTACATTTCTTGCACAAATCTTGCACAATCCTTCCACATGGTATACTGTTTTTAATTCCACTGGGTTTCATTTCATTAGTGTTGTATGGTTTAGAACCACTATTCCGCCTTTTGAGAATAGCTGGATGCTTCAGTCCCTCCCAGCCCCTTCAGCCCATCTTCTCCTCTGTTTGCTCTTGGTGGCTCCATCTCAGTATGGGTACTGTTTCTGTTTCTTGCCTGAGAAGCAAGCCAGCCATGTGCATAGCAGCATGGCGGTGGCAGCACCTGCTCCCGTGCAGTAGTAGGCCCAACCGATTTCACACTTACCTAGGGATACAAGAGAAGGAGAGAAAGCAGGCACAGATCAGGATGATTTTACAGGAGGTTCTGTTATTTCTCCCAGGGTGTGTGTTCCTGGTGTACCAAAGTGAAACTGAAATACTCATTAGAAATGTGACACTCACTCAAATGGAATGCTAACAAGGGCTGAAACTTATCCCATGACAGAAGAGAGCTGGAATAGTTGGGTGCATTTCAGAAGGGTCTCAAGGCCTATGTCTCCTGCTAGCTAGTGACAGAAAACTTTTCTCCCCAACTGCGATGCTCACTCCCATGGCTGAAGGAAAGGAGGAATAATAGCAATCAGGATAGGAGGGATGAAGGTATTAGTTCTGATTTAAATCACCCAAACTCATATGCATAATGAGGTACCTTAGAAAAAAATTCAAAATATAGGTAAGTCCTAAATATAGATATAGTTTCTGCAAAAGGGCCACTCTAAGGAGGAGATCCCTTTGAAGAATAATGCTAAAGTGAAAGAATCTACCGAAAAACTCCTGGAACTACTAAGTGACAACAGAAATGTTGCAGGATACAAGGGTAATATATAAAATTCAATTGCTTCCTATATACCAGTAATGAACAAGTGGAATCTGAAAGTAAAAACACAATACTATTTATATTAGCATCCCGCAAAATGAAATAAGTAAAAATCTGACAAAATAGTATAAGATCTTTATGAGGAAAACTATAAAACTGATGAATGAAATCAAAGAACTAAATAAATGAAGAGATATTCCATGTTCATGGATAGGAAGGCTCAATATTGTCAAGATGTCAGTTCCTCCCAATTTGATCTACAGATTCAATGTAATTCTAATCAAAATTCCAGAAAGTTATTTTGTGGATGTCAGCAAACTTATTCTAAAGTTTATATGGAGAAACAAAAGACCCAGAATAACCAACACAATACTGAAGGAGAAGAACAAAGTTAGAGGACTGACACTACCTGAATTCAGGACTTACTATAAATCTCCAGTAGTCAAGACAGTGTGATATTGGTGAAAAAATAGACAAATAGACTAATGCAATAGAATAGAGGGCCCAGAAGCAGACCCACATAAATATAGTTAACTGATCTTTAACAAAGGAACAAAGGCAGTACAATGAAGCAAAGACAGTATTTTCAATAAATGGCGCTGGAACAACTGGACATCCACATGCAAAAAAAGGAAATTGGACACAGACCTTACATCCTTCAGAAAAATCAACTAAAAATGGAGCACAGGCTGAAATGTAAAACGTAGAACTATGAAAATCCTAGAAGATAACATAAGAGAAAATCTAGATGACCTTGGGTATGGTAATGACTCTAGATATAATACAATCCATGAAAGAACTAACTGATAAGCTGAACTTTATTAAAATTTAAAAAAACTTCTGCTCTGTGACAGTGTCACAAACTGCAGACGGAGAGAAAAATGTGCAAAAGACACATCTGATAAAGGACTGTTATCCAAAATATACAAACACTTAAAACTCAACAATAAGAAAACAAACCTGATTAAAAAATGGGCCAAACACCTCAGACCACAGACACCTTACCAAAGAAGTTATACAGATGGCAGATAAGCATATGAAAAGACACTCCACATCATGTCATCAGGGAACTGCAAATTAAAATGACAATGATATGCCACTACATACCTATTAGAATGGCCAACATCTGGAACATGGACACCACCAAATGTTGGCGAGGATGTGGAGCAACAGGAACTCTCATACATTGGTGGTAAGAATGTGAAATGTTACAACCATTTGAGAAGACAGTATGGTGGTTTCTTAGAAAACTAAACATACTCTTACCATACAATCCAGCAGTTGCATTCCTTGGTGTTTACCTAAAGGAGCTGAAAACCTGTGTCCACACAAATATCTGCACCTGGATATTTATAGCAGTTTTATCCATAACTGCCAAAACTTTGAAGCAATGGAGGTGCCTTTCAGAGTCAGGACTCAAATCTGGGTGCCAGGTTCTAAGACTAAGAACTCACTGACCCAAAATATCCTACTTGAATTAGTGGAATAGGTTTCCTCATTCATTAATCCTTTTTTTAAAACAACATTCAAGGTATTCTTTTTGCATGTACAGTAAGGAAGTCCTCTATATCTCTCATTCAACATTGTCTTTTCTGCCCTAATTGAATCCCCTTTTTAGTCAGTCTTAAGAAAATCAGAAATCGGACAATGCTCCAACAACAACCATTTTCTCCCTTTTCTTTTGTTTTTGTTTATCCATTACATTAGCTAAAACACATACAACCAGATGCTTGGATTTCACAGTCATTGAACATACAAACCATAGTTTGAAAACCATATGTTTTTTTTACATGTCAGTCATTTTTACCTTGTTCATTAATAACTTCTCTATTGAAAACTACAAAGACTGTTAGGTATAGCATGCAATTTGACTTCCTATCTTCACTGAAGTCTACTGAAGCGGTAGTTAGCATGTGCCCCATTTACAGATAAGAAGGTGAGGTGAGGCAAAGCTTGAGTCATTGGCTTGTAGTCACCATAAGTCAATAGCAACAAAGTTAGACCAAGAGCCTCCACATCTTAAAAGTACTCTAGGGCACTACCTATGTACCAGACAATAGGATATGTTCAGCCTTCAACTTTGATTTCTCCCTCTCCATATCCAATAATAAATAATAACAATTAAGAAATAGCAAACACAGATTGATTACTATTTGCTCTGAATTGTAGAAGAGCTTTTATGGAGTAAATATTAATACATTTAATCCTCATAAGAACACGATGTGGTAGGTACCTGAGTATCATCCCCACCATTCGCATGGGGACACTAAGGCCAAGGAAAGTTCAGTAACCTGCCCAAGGACTCACCTGTATAGCAAGTGACGAGTCCCTTGGGTCTCTCTCCACAATTTATTCTGTGTGCCTCCACTCCTCAAGTGCCTACAGCAACCCCCGGCAGTCTTACCTGCTGTCATTGCTTTCCTGTCTCCCTGCTTTTATTTATAGTATCATCAACAGCAAAGAGGGCAGCTATCTTTTCAACAATCAATCATGTTAAATCGCTCTCTTACTTAAAATCCTTTAATGATTTCTCAAACATGCAATCTCCTTCCAAAGGCCTGTGAGCCCCTGAATGAGCTGGCATCTGTCTACTTCTCAGACCTCATGACCACCTTCCCTCTTGTCTTCTTTCTGGCCATACTGGCTGTCTTCTCTGGACCACATCAGGCTTGTTATTGGCTCCAGTGCTTCTCACTCATTATTCCTTCCACCCAAAAAATTCTACTTCCAGATCATTAGAGAGCTGGAGCTTTCTCAGATGGAATCTACCTGCCCCACCCCCAACTTGTCTCATCAAAGTCACTCTATTCCTTCACCTCAATTTATTGCCTGTGTAGCACTTGCCATGGTTTGTAAATATTGTGTGTGCGTGTGTTTAACTTCAGTCTATCCCACTAGAATGAAAGTTTCAATTTGGGGAGACCTTTGTATATTTTGTTCCCTCCTGTACCCCTACAACAGTGCCTGGCTCACAGTAGGCACTCAGTAAATAAATGCTGAATGAAAGACAAGGTAAAAGAAAGAGAGAAAGAAAGGAAACAAAGTAGGCAGACAGCTAGTCTTTCAAAAATAAAGTATGGGATTTTAAGAGTAACTCCAGTCTTATTTGACACAGAACTTCTGGAGAGAAGTTCCCAAACCAACTGTGCATTTATAGCTTTGTACAGAGTGTGTTCAGTTTAAAAGGACAATAGATCCTGAAAGAGCACATCTCCACCCCAGGCTGGGTCTCACTGGCACAACGACCTCCATTAATACTGACAGATAGAATCAGTCTTTTCAAGGGTAACAGAGTCTCCTTCATGGACCAGATTTTCTGATAACCATAGGCTAATGTGGCTGTGAGCCTTGGGAATAATCTCCATTTTGAATTATTCTTTAGCTGGACTAAACAAATCTAGGAGGGAGAATTAATAGGTAGCTAAGAGATGGCAGGTGGTTTAGAACCAAAAAGTCAGCAAAATCTGTGGTCAGTCCATTCAGTATAAGGCTCATAACACAGAACACAATCAGTTGTTCATTAATAATAAGGTGTTGATCTCCCATGACCTAACATGAAAAGTGGAGTACATAATTCTTTATTAATTATTGGACACTCACTCAAGAAAAAGTAGTTGGTGAGGCTATTTAATAATAGTGTATGTGGTCTCCCCTGGTGGTGCAGTGGTTGAGAATCTGCCTGCCAATGCAGGGGACACGGATTCGAGTCCTGGTCTGGGAGGATCCCACATGCCGTGGAGCAACTAGGCCCGTGAGCCACAATTACTGAGCCGGTGCGTCTGGAGCCTGTGTTCCGCAACAAGAGAGGCCGCGATAGTGAGAGGCCCACGCACCGCGATGAAGAGTGACCCCTGCTTGCCACAACTAGAGAAAGCCCACACACAGAAATGAAGACCCAACACAGCAAAAATAAATAAATTAATTAATAAACTCCTACCCCCAACATCTTCTTTAAAAAAAATAATAATAATAGTGTATGTAACAGTAGCCACGTGTGTTAAATAAAGATTAAAAAAAAAAAAGCCACTAAAGCATTGACTATCAGAGAACCCAGGAAAGACAGTGTAACTTTTTCTCTCCTCTAGAAAAGTCAATAAAATATCGTAAGTTTAAATCTCAGGGGCTCTGAACTGGCAGGGTTGCTGTAGCAGATGGTGTAGTTGCTCCACCCAATTCCTTTGGATCCCTTTGCTGGTTCTGGGCTCTCATCCATCAGCTACTGATTGTACTTTGCTCCTAACAGCTTATACTTGCAACCCTCTTCACGGGACCCGTGAGTTGGGGGGCCACTTTGCTCCAACTCTCAGAAAGTTGAAGTACCCCTGGCAGGACTGGTAGCCAATGACGGGCTGGTGCAGGAGTCTGAAAGCCCTCTTTCTTGCCTCTAGGTGGGACAAACTCTGCTGTGGCGTGAATGTTCCAGAGCTCGTAAGAGTCCAGACTGAGGCTGGGACCTCACCTGAAATTGCACCCTTGCTTCGTGTCTATGCTTTCACTATCTTGCTTTCCCACTTCCTACTGATTTCTCCTCGGCTCATTTCCTTGATTCCCTTGGACAGGAATCCTCATCTCAGGGTCTCGGCTCTGGGGAACCCAATTTCAGAGAAGAGCAAATGAACACAGTCTTTCTTGTTTTTCTTTAACATAAGGGTTTGTGAAGTTTCTTCAGTTGTTAGAGGCTTAACCCACCCACCTACCCACCCACGCCCTGCCATTCCCTGAAACACCCAGAGCCAGGATAGAGCCTTCAGCACACCCTCACTATGCTACCATCTTCCCGGGGCCAATCCAACTCCTTGCCTTGGTAAGTGTGTATGTGTCATTTCTAATAACTGTTATGTTTCTGGAGCCTTTCTTGTTTGTGTCATAAAACATGTAGTCAACTCAGCAGACCAACCATCCATCATATGAAAATGGAAAGGTAGGACACCAAATAAAGGTACTTAAAAAGTGTACTATCATAGAAAATGTTTGAGGATGTTACACAATCTTGCTGCTAATTACATGTGCTAGTTTATGTGTGTGATTTATACATTTTGTGGTTTAAATTTAGCAACTGGCTAAGATCCAAAATGAGCAACTAATGATCAGTGTGATTTAAAAGAAAATTATTCCTCCATTTCAGATATGAAGATGTTGGTTTGCTAAGTAATTGATAAAGTAAATCATTATTAAATCAATAAGGATTTATTCTGGTATTTTGGATTGTATAGAAATATGGCCACCCCATCAATCTAACTTCAAAAAAATATACAAAAGCATATACCACACACACACATATCTTCAGAGAAACAAAAAATGGTCAAGATCAGTGTAGTAAGATCAAGATGTGTCAATAAACTTTAGGTAAATCTAAAGAAACACTAAGTCATCCTTCCCCTGATTCTTGATTCCCTTCTTCCCACCCTCTCTCCCTCCCTCAATTCTTTCATAAATTCAACAAATTTAAAAAAATTTATTGGAGTATAGTTGATTTACAATGTTGTGTTAGTTTCAGGTGTACAGCAAAGTGAATCAGTTATACATATATCCACTCTTTTTTTTTTTTTTTTTAGGATTCTTTTTCCATGTAGGCCATTACAGAGTACTGAGTAGAGTTCCCTGTGCTATACAGCAGGTTATTATTAGTTATCTATTTTATATATAGTAGTGTGTACATGTCAGTCCCAATCTCCCACAACAAATATTTCTTAACCGCCCACTCTAACTAGGAATCACTGGATGCTAGGGACCTACTTTGGAAAAAGATAAATACAGCCCCTGCTATCAAGGAGCCATCGTCTAGTCAAGGGTGTATTAAACAATAATTACTTAGATATTTATATAATGATAGTTGTGATATGTGCTTTGAAGAAAAAACATCCAGGATGCTAAGACAGCAAACCCCAAGGACTTTTATACAGTGAGGTCCGTGAAGGAGAGCCTTAAGTTAGAAGCGAAATTTAAGCTGAGACCTGGCAGATGAGCAGGGGCTAACCAAGCCTGAATGTGGGAGGCCAGGGAAGAGTCTATTTGCACCAGGGGGATGGGAAATGTAATGGAGAAACGTAAGCAGATTTGGGTCTCGTGAAAGTATCATTCAAATAAGAGATGGATGCCACTGTGCATGTAAGCAAGAGATGGGGTTGGGTGTGACCACCTCCAGAGTTTGAGAGCTGGAAGCCTGAAGACCTTCTCTTCAAGCGTTCATCTACACTGGTGTATAGACATGTGAGATAGTCAACATCCATCGGTAAGTCTTGAGCACCTACTCTTTGTGTTGCAATGTTACAGGAGACCAATGAGGGGACAAGACAGATAGCGTCTTTGGTTGTACAAAGCTTATGTTCTAGTAAGACCGATTCTTGAGTATCACTCACATCAGTTGCATTATTTTGAAACCATTCCTTGTATATTTTACACATGTCTGTTAGAAATTCAGTTAACAAAATTAACTAGATATCAAAGGGAATTTTTTTCATGAAACTATAAATGTAAATGTACCTCGAATTTCTTCAAAGGAGAAGAAAGATTTTTCTTCTTCCTGAGCACGATTCCTTCCATTGTTAAAACCCACACGCTCAATAATAAGAAATTAGCACTGTGTTTTACAGTAATAGGAGAAAAAATCTTTCTGAGTACCTTAGGCGACTAGAAAAGAGCAGATGTTTAAGTTAATATGTTTTAAACCTTACTGTAGTCCATGAGTAGTAACGGAACCAAAGGAAACCAGGAAATACGGGACCATTCTTCCCTGGCCTCTCACTTCCCCTGTCGTGGCCAAAAATTCTTGTTATTTTAATGCAAACCGAAAGCATTTTGCTAGAGGGCAAGTTTTGTCGGTGATCCTTTCAGGAAATTAGAGAAGCACATCTGTTAAACTTTCTCTTTTGCTCTCTGTAATGCTCCATCAAACAGGACTCCAAGCACACTGGGTTGGCCAACTGCTGCTTTCAACGACGGGGAATGCCACTCTTGACAGATAAAATAGAGGTTAATGGGACAGAAAGCAGCAAACCACAGCCACCTGCAAAATCAATGGGAAAAGGTTCTGTGGCTGCATTCCAGGGCGGCCCCAGGGAGAAGATGGGTGGGAGAGGTGTGGCTGATTCTTTAGGGTGCCTCAAATTAGTTTTTAGTGCATCTTCTGTTAGTAACAGAGACAAAAGAAAAGGTACAGAGAACCCAGCTTTACTACAAATACCAATGAAATTCCAGTGATCAGTTCATCTTTTGAGGACACTGATTGTATTCATTCACTCATTTGATTACTCTTTCAGAGCCTACCATGTGACTGCCTGTCTCATTCCTGTATCCCAAAGCTCAGTACAATGATGCCTGGACCACAGCAGACAATTGATATATATTTGTGGTGTGAATGGCTATCAGACACTATACCTGTGCTGAGAACAGAGATCTGAAATTAATAATTATATAATAGCTGTCATGGACAGCCTGTGAGCCAGGTGCTAAACAGTTTAGAAGTGGCATCTCATTTAACCATTTTTGCCTATGATGCTTTCAAGAAATTAGAGAAGCAAATCTGTTTATACTTTCCCAACATCCTTCCCATTTTGAAGATGAAGACACTGAGTTAACATGCAAGGTAAGTCACTGGCCCAGTATCTCAAAAAAAATGATGAAGCATGAACTTGAACTTGAGTCAGTTCCAAAACTTTTTCGTGTGCTCAGATATGTTTTAGGAAGATCTGTATCACACTGTCCCTATTTGTCTCTGCTAGAACTTACATGCCACAAAGAAATAAGATATATTTTGAGTGAAGTAAGTCAGAAAGAGAAAGACAAATATCGTATATTAATGCATATATGTGGAACCTAGAAAAATGGTACAGATGAACCAATCTGCAGGGCAGAAATAGAGACACAGATGTAGAGAACAAACGTATGGACACCAAGGAGGGAAACTGATGGGGGGTGGTGGTGGTGGGATGAATTGGGAGATTGGGATTTTCAATCCCTGGTCGGGGAACTAAGATCCTGCCAGCTGTGTTGCATGGCCAAAAATAAATAAATAAATAAATAAATAAAAATAAAACCAGTGGGAGAATTTTATACTTGTAAGTACAGAGAGCAAGAACTCAATACGTTGGTAAAATATGGCATGCAACATGAGAAATCTGCATAATGACAATTTTTGTTGTGTTATTAAAACATGACAGCCCATGAAACAAACAGCCTGTGGATTTAATCCACCTAAATAAGGAGGACATTTTAGCATGGATCATGAAATGCTGTGAAACGGCAACGGGGAGGGATATGTGTGCAGGACACCCAGGAAACTGAGCACGGGGCTCTGTCTTCTCCAGGATGTTCCCTGGGGGAGACCAGAGCAGCACGTGAGCACAGAGGACCGATTTTCCTCCACAAAATTCCTTGGGCCTGGGAAGATGGAGGGGTTATACACTCTTTCCTTCCTACCGAAGGAAAAGGGTTTTCCAACTGATATATAGAAGGATTTCACACAAGCTAAGCATGTGCTCCAGAAGAGGAAGACCATAGGGATTTTTTGTGCGATCAAAGTCGTCCCCAGGCAGCTCCAGCCGTGGGTGCTTGAGGCAAGACAGGAAGGCGGGAGGAATCAGGACTACAGTAAAGGGATTAAACCTGAACAGGACAGAGGCATTTTTACATTCAAGCCTCGTCAAGAGCCAGTGCCTCAACCTCCATTTCTGTGTCCTTCTGACTTCATTCTTTCTTCACTCCTTCTGACACCTAGCAATCATCACAGATTTTAGAGTCAAAGGTATACTGGAAAAGGATCATCTAGATCAAGGGTTGGCAACCTTTTTCTCAAAAGGGCCAGAGAGTAAGTATTTTAGGTCAAAAGCAGTCATAGACACAGAGTAAACACACGAGCATAAATGTGTTCCAATAAAACTTTATTTAAAAACAGGCAGAACAGATTTGTCTCATAGTTTGTGGATTCTTGATCTGATGAGGACCCTGTGGCCCGGGAGACTAAAGTGACTTTCCCAGATCTTTTGAACGTGTTCTCTTCAGTAGGAGAGTCTTTCTCTTTGTTTATAATGGAACATTTCCCAGTTCCCAATCTAAAGCAGGGTGCTGATGCTGGGTTATTCTTAACCAAAAATCTAGGCCTATTTGGGTAATAAGTCTCTGCACTACACAATTACCTGCTTGCACATTTAAAGTTAATTTCACACAGCTAAAGCAATAATTACAAAGTTGTGAGGGGAAAAAAAGTAAAGCAACAACCTCTTTTAACAGCAAACCAGTACATTTAGACATATGGACTCCATGTCCATTTAAGTAAATCACTAGTGTGAAAACAGCTCTAGATACAAATGGGCAGGGTTAGATGAATGGATAAACAAAATGTGGTCCATCCACAATGGAATGTTATTTAGCCTTAAAAAGGGGTGAATGCTACAAGACGGATGAACCTTGAAGACATTATGCTAAGTGCAAGAAGCCAGACACAAAAGGACAAATATTGTATGACTCTACTTACATGAGGTACCTAGAAGAGGCAAATTCATAGAGACAGAAAGCAGCAGAGTGGTTACCAGGGGCTGGAGGTAGGAGATAATGGAGAGCTATTATTTAATGGGTATAGATGCTATTTGGGATGATGAAAAAGCTCTGGTAACAGATAGTGCTGATGGTTGCACAACACTGTGAATGTACTTAATGCCACTGAATTGTATACTTTAAAATGATTAAAATGGTAAATGTTATGCTACGTATATTTTATCACAATTTCACAGAAAAGGAGCAGTGTTATGTGGGATAGAGAACAGAGCTGAGATGGGTCCATCAGAGAAACTGGAGGCTCTGAGAACTAGAACTCCAGGTGACTTTGCTGGGTGTGGCTGCCTGGGAACCGATGCTTTTTCACTTCCACTCACACCTGGGCTCCCAGGGGTTTCCCTTGTGCACCACACCAAACTCGCTCATTGCTTCCTTTCATGTCAGATCCATCCAGGGTCCTTCCTCCTAAACTCTACACGAAATCAGGGCCCTGCATCCTCTTATCCTGAAACCCCTGTCAGAATCTCATAACCACAAAAATGGTGGCAGAGATGCCTTGCCTACACGGCATTCCCACAAAACAGAGGAATAGCAAGAGAAATAAAAATATCCCAGTGCCTTCAGAAAAGTGATTAAATTTCAGTTTAAGTTCCGAAAAGTAGGGTGAATGGAGCAGCATCTGAATTCTTATGATCACACCAATCAAATGGACCTCTGTTCCATGGTCCGGTGGATAGTTCTGTTACTATACATTTGCACGATTTACCCATAAAGACAGTTTACGCCTTGTCCAGTCTGGCCGCCTGAGTCTCTGCTGGCGCGGTTGTTTATTAGTTCTTGCCTCTTAGAACCAGATCCACCCTCAAAGTTTCCCTAGAGATAATGCCGCTGATCAGATGATAAGGCACACACATTGGCTCCAAACACAGAATGTGTACCACTGGCCTTTGTGTTCATGCTGTGAACTGACACAGAATCCCAACTCCATGTGGAGGTGGCTGAGATAACCAGCGGTGCCTTATTCAGTGCCTGGCGATAAAGATTATCCTTTGGTTTCTTTCTATAGCTGCCATTTATAAAGGCTGAAACTACCTGAAATGCAGCTCCTTTGACTCACGGACGGCCCCAAAGAGAGTGTGAAAGGACCCAGGCTGTCTCTAATTGCTGCTTCCCAGTGTGGCCTGTGCCTGCTGCCAGTCTTCCAACAATCCCACGTGAAGAGGTGCCGGTTCCCAGGCGGATGGCATTTTATCTACCCTCCCGTTTGCACCTGTCACGCTTTCATCGGCCACCAAGCAGCCTCTGAATATAGTCTCTGTATCCAGTGAAATGGAAATGTGTGGCCGCAAGGGCTGGGTAGCTGCCCTCAGCCCAGAAGGTTCCCTTGATGATAGCTCCTTGCTTGTAAGGTTGCTCTTGGGAACGGACTTAATCCAGTTTGGTCAAGCACAACCTTGAGACTCTGGGAAATTACAACACCCACTGAAAAAGCAAGAGGGATGGTAAGGCGTAGCTACTCTCCAACAGCCCCATTTCCAAGTTATAAGGAAAGCAAGTCTCAGACCACATCCTGCTACACATACCGACACTTGTTAAACAAACACTTATCAAACAGCAGGCACGAATCAGCTCAGCAACCTGTTCTGAGAGCTAGTCACATCCTAGCTCCCTATCGTTTTAAGTGATGGGGCTACCATCTTGCATGAAAGACACACTGGAGGCAAATGAAGCGAGGTCCCGGGAAGAATTCTGTTCCTTCTGGCAACAAATAACCCCAAATCCTCTGAACCAAAGACTAGAAACGGAGTCCTTATTAGGGATGATCAAGCCTTGACTGCCATTCCTCAGGACAGAATGCACACAGCTGGAATGCTGTCCTCATTGTTAAAAATACTAAAATATGTATCGCTGTACTGGTGCATAAACAGCCACTGCCCCAAGTTCTCCACATGCCCCACTGGCCCCTTGCTCCTCTGAGAACCCTAGGGAATCCTATGTCCCAGGAGTAAAAAAGCTAGTGCTTGGCTGAGCAGGGCCCCTTGGGAGCCTGCTCCAGTATTTGTTTTGGTTTGGATTAGTCAGAGCCCATGACATACTGGTTGTTAAATACTTTAAATATCTTTCAGACTTACAGTAATGGCTATATGCCTGGATGGCTGTTTAAATCCTTTCCTGTAAGTACAGGGAGTATCTCTAGCTCTTTAAGCCAATCCATAATCTTGAATATCTTTAATTTCACCGATGACAGTCCATTTTTAACATTTATCATGCTAATAAGTAAAACACCAATTCCACCATTAAAATCTAATTCCACCATTAAAACATCAGTTTTAATAATAAAACACCAATTCCATTATTAAAATCCATTTCTGACCATGGCTATAATAATCGTGAGCCTTCTGGTGTTGGTCGAGATATGGGTAATAGTAGCCTTGAGTTTCCAGTCTGGATCCTGAACCTGAGCTGTGACTTCCTATAACTCACACACACATCTCAGTCTGTCTATTCTAAAGTATTTTAAAATGAATGACAGGCATCGTAACAGTGGTCTTAAGAACTCTGAAGAATCTGAGATTTTATTCTACTTGTAAGCTAACAAGTTAGCCTGCCCCACTTTCATGGATGCTGGCAAAAGCTAGGAGACTTCTGGATCGGAGATGGAGGACTGGATTATTATCTTCAGCACAGCAACCAGCATGAGCTTCACATCTGGTGAAGAATCCATCCCACAGGGGCTGACGCAGTAAACTCAGTAAGTTTGTGTCACCGTTAAGGAATCCTAAGCTTACGGATCCCCAATTTTTTTTATAACAGGCTGCAAGCAAATCCACCCACACTTCGCCCCAGAGGGAGACATTATTATAGGAAACAATAAATAAAACCTGTCCGCTGCTCCAGCAGGAGTCATTGTCTTCCAAGGCTGCTCACTATACAAACATCTTTGAAAAGACAGTTCAGAACAACATGCTCCCCAGGCATGGTGGAGGATTGCCCACTAAAGAACCTGGTTAGGATTCTAAGTGGAAGCGTATTCCATTCCTTAGGAAGGTTGAATGCTCATTTTCACAGATACGATTTCAAATTAGAATTGGTGTATGGGAGTATTTATTTGCAATAATGCCTATTGCAAGTAGATATGTTTCTCCCTATAACCTCTCTCTGACAAACACTTTGGTAGATAATGAAATCAAGTCAAAGGAACCCAATGGCTTTCCAGCTTCCTGGGGAGATTTGAGGATTGTTGGGGGACTAGGTCTAGAATTCAGGTTTCAAAGTTTCCAATGTCAGACTTCCAAATGCTGCTTACCACAGGCTCTGAGTCTTCATGTGCCAGGAATCCACTTGAATAATAAATAAAAACTATGAATACTCTTTCCAGAAAAAAGCACATATGTGCAAGCATATAAACTTTGCACAGTTTTCAGTGGGGTAACAAATTCCCTGAAGCCTGTTGATGGATGGACTTTGGGTTTCTTGAATGGTCTGGAGACCTCAAGTTAAAACTCATCCATAGAACAAGGGTTACTGTAACATTGAACTCAATTACCAGTGTCATCAAAACACCTAGTTGCTAACCCAGGCGGCTTACATACTAAGATATCATGTAGCAGCTATCCAAAGCATGACCCCCCAAATCAAGAGGTTGAAAAAAAACCCTGTCCAGAACATACAAAAATCAGTGCTTCGAAGAGGCACAGTGTTGGGCTTCCCTGGTGGCACGGTGGTTGAGAGTCCGCCTGCCGATGCACGGGACGCGGGTTCGTGCCCCGGTCCAGGAGGATCCCACATGCCGCGGAGCGGCTGGGCCCGTGAGCCATGGCCACTGAGCCTGCGTGTCCGGAGCCTGTGCTCCGCAACGGGAGAGGCCACAGCAGTGAGAGGCCCAAGTACCGGGAAAAAAAAAAAAAAAACAGAAAGAACTCAAAGTTTTTTTCAGTCTTGGTTATTTAGTAAAAGGGCAAATCACTCAACAAATGTCCATGGCTCTTGGGGATGACTCCGTATGACAGCACAGCCACTAATGATTTTTTTTTGTCTTGTTTATCTTTTATATATTCTGGCTAAAGCAATGGAAAAGTATATGATACATCCTCAAACTTTTTCAACATGATTAAAACAGGAAACGTGTTGGTGTTTAAGGCAGCAAGGAGGAACTGATATTTATTTGTACGTCTTCATGTGCAAAAGCATCTTCCACTACCGCCTTCAATCCTTTTAACAGGCAGATGAAGCAGGTACTGTTATCTTCTTTTAGAGACTGAAGGACTGAAGTTCTGAGAGCTCAAATAACTTGCCCAGAATCAAACAGGTCTCGGAGAGTAAAACTGAGATTCAAATCCAGTCCATGTTTTTTCCTTTAAGAGGAAAATTCATTTATCTGGAATAACTCATTTGTACAGAAATTTCTGAAAAGCTCTGATAAATGAGTTTTACTCTACAAATTCTCTATATTAATTAGTTTTTGTCGACATTCTACCAGGTTAAAAATCAGGTGAAAAGTCACATCAGCTCTTTGATTACTTTGTTACATTTTTGGTTTTCTTCTAAAACCACTTTTGATGGATTATTAATCAATAATGTTTACCAGTGACCCTTTCCTCACAGGAGACCTGTTAAGAGGTCTATCTTCTATTTCTATTACAGAACAAAGGCAAAAACACACAGGAAGGTCACTAACATAGGAGTTAACACAGTAATGTGAATTCTCAATTCTGGGGCAGAAATATTGCTCCCAAGATTAAGAGCCACGATATAAAAATTTGAAAGAACTCTCTTCTAACGTTCATATAGATACATCTCCCAGGAACATTAGTGAAACGTCTTTCCTCAGTGTTACTATTCCGAAGGAAGAGATAATTAGATAAGAGGATGGTCTAAGACAAATCTGTGTGAAATCTCTCAACTGTAATGTCCTTGAGGGCAGGGAGCTGGTAGGAGACTTCCCAAAGGGGTTGTATTACATTATCAGAAGGAATTATCAGCTTGGGATGTTGGGGGTGGGCAGTAGATTCTTCTTTTTAATTAATAGATTTATCCCTAAATCCTTAATGATCAGAAACACTTAATAAATCTACATATTTATTCAAGATGATGTTCATGTAGCCAATTGGTCTTAATTGCTGTTTCTCAGTCATTGTTAACATAATGGATTAAACAAAGTTCATTGCTGAGAGAGGATCTAAAACATCAAAACCCGTTAAATTTAGTGTTAGTGCATTTCTACCCCCCGATTAATATTCAAACAAAACATGCTAGGAAATAGTAAAGAGCACATAATACAAAAGAAAAACGAGAATGAACCAGTTCAATCTCCTAAACTTCCTTCAGTAAACTGAGTCTAAAATGGCACACCACTCAGGTATATCATTTTTTGTTCTTATAAAAGGATAACATTGAAAACAAATGAAGAAGGATCTTTAAAAGACAGACTAACATATTCTTCCCAGTCGTTTGGTGGCCATATCTTAGTATTTCTTAATGTCTCAATATTAAGATATGGCCACCAAACGACTGGGAAGAATGTTATTTCTCATCCTGCAGGTTTTCTAAGTACATTTCCTTTTTTCCACTAGCATTGAATTCCACTGCTGCAAATCATTGCAAGTCACTTTAGGTTTTTACAAGGCACTGATACAACAATGGGCAAGATCCTGCTCTGAAATAACCAGACCAAAAAAGACTTTAGGAAGGAAAGATTTAAAGCAATTTCTTTTTTCATCTACCAGGGCTTTTGGTTTTTTAAACTATGACCTTGAACTTGATTACTTTCTAGGAGATGGTTAAGCCATTAGTCCCTTAGAGAGTAATGTCGTGATTCTCACCAGGATATCAGTGGCCAAGTAGATACAGAAACATGATGGCAGCTGCCTTTTTAGTGGTCAAAAATGAGCCATAGGGTTTCTTCCTTTTCATCTTCTCTCTTCCTTCCTTTTCTCTCTCAGCCTCCCTCTCTCTCTTCTTTTAACCATATAGTGGACAGCAGATATGTGACATGCAGGTAAGAATCATATCTACCTAATTCATAATTTTATTCTAAGTATCTGGCACAATTTTTGGAACCTAGAATGTGCTTAATAAATATTTGTGGAATAAATAAATATGTCTATTAAATACTGCTATGAGCCAAACACTGAGATAGGCACCAAAGTTGCAAAAATCCTGTCCCATAGGAACCTGCAAAGATGTGTTTAGGGAAGCAGATAGAATTGGATCTATGATTACACAGAATGGGGTGCTTTTTCCTAAAGCAGGGTCAGAGGCATTTACTCAGCTATAACTTAAAGTGGAAATGTTCACGCTGTAATGTCATTGTCATGGTCCCAGGAATGGGCGGGTTGAATTTATGTCCCTGAAATGAATTGATTCTTCTCCCTACTCTCTGAAATGAACACAGAAAATCCTTCATCTCCTGAAAGTGAGGCCCCTAGGAAAGCTGAGTGACCAACAAAGCTGATTGTTTTTTCCTTGGAGGTGCCCAGACACTTTGCTCCGTCACTTCATCACCAGCCAAGTTGGACTTCCTCTGCCTGTGGCACTTCCCCAGCATCCTTTCCAGCATCACCTTCCAGAATGTTCTCATGGGTCCCCCCAGGCCTACCAGTTTAGGTCTTGGTTTAATTCACAGCAGCTGCCCGGCTTCCCTCTGTCACCCTCCTGCACTAGAGCCGAGTGAAGGAATACAGGCTCATGCGGGACCTTCTAAGTGACTTCCAGTGATTAGCACGTAAGTGTCAAAAGTTTGGAACCAGTTCCAGATAATAGCCTCGGAGGAGGTGGGAAATCAGCACTGCTTTAAAGACTTTACCTTTGGCTAAATCTCAATGTGTATTCAACACCTTACCTCTAACCAGTCTCCCAAATAGCAGTCTCAAAATAGTATCATCAATGACCTTTAAGCAATGACCAGAAACGCATCAAGTGTTAGGGGTCTCTTCCCAAACCGAGCAACAGATGCTGCCTGCTGCTCTTTGGAAGCACCTAGCAGGCCAGCCCGGCTCCCGCACAGCTCAGACGGCTGCAGCCCCTGGGCAAAGCCTCCGCTTGGTCTGCATGAAGCAGCCTCAAAAGTCCACGTAAGTCACAGGAGTCTATTCACTTCTCACCAAAGGGAAGCTTATTTTATTCAATATCACAGAAGCTGAGAGGAGCTTCTCCTGTTACTGTCTGCAAAAATAGAAGCTTCTCTGTGGACATCAGGAAAACTGGGTCACTCCGCTTCAGAAACACCCACAAACGCCAAACTTGAGAAAGCTCAAAAAAGAAAATTTCTACTTTCGTTCCCATTTTGGCCCACTGACCCCCCCCATAGCTTGCCAATCATTTTTTTTTTTCAAGTGCAGTTTGATTTGAGAAGAGAGAAAACACGAGTCAGGAGTCAAAGAGCTCAAGGAGACATGCCCAGAGAGATGTGCAATGGTCATTGCTCAGATCAGAGGAGAAGAGATTTCTTCACTGGCGTGAAAATTTGTAAGAAACAGACTCTCCTCTTTTCTGACACTGAGAGGTTCTGAGTTTTCCGAGTTTATGGTACTGTTCTTGAGAAGCTAAGAGCATAATTTCAAGGACAGGAAACATGATGGCTTCTTAATCAAATGAAATAGCAAAGTGAAAGCAATAATCACTCAAATTTACTTGGCAAATGAGCAAGACAAATTAATTGAAACTCTACTTTTGATCATAAGGATATAGTTAGAAAAGTCTTTGGTGGATGAAAATATCTCTGAGGCAGGAATTAAATCAACTGGACAACCTGATGACAAAGCCCTTATGCTTAATGTATAAATCCCAACTTGCTGGCATGGAATATAAAGGAAGAATAGAGATGATCAGCAAATATTCATTAAAAAAATGGTCCTGTACAAACAATGTGAATAATAATAGCAAACATCTACTGGGCTTTTATTACGTGAAGATGCTATGCTACACTGTGTATTATTCTTATCACTTGTACTGTTTTGCTCTCTTAAAAATTAATAAAGAGAACCATTATGGTTACCACTTGCACAGCATAAACCATTACTGTTCCTTTGTCCACAACCATGGACTTCATGACAGAAGGAGCACAAAGCACCAAAGTCTGACAAAAATAGAGACTGAGATGCCTTTTCTCCTCTTAGCCTCATCTTCCACTTACAAATGTCACTACTTCTCAGTAAATCTGGTTCTGTAAAACTCTGAACACATCCATGCTGGGCCACAAGAAGCCAATTCGTACATGGTGTTGCCTGACAGCAGCTATTCATTCAAGATGGGCACGTGACAAATTGGTCCAACTAGACCGAGGAGAGAGACTTTTATTCCATTACTGGGGGAGAAGCTCGCCCTCGCCTATTTGACATGAACAAGGATGCTTGGAGCCACAAGTGCCAAATGCAGTCCTCTTCCGACCAAGGGGAGAACTAGCCTCAGGATGAAGGACTTTGAGATGGACAACATCTTTGAGCCCCTGGCTCAGTCAAGTCTGAAGTTCACCTTGGCTCTGGCCTTCCTGTAATGAGGGATCTTAAATGTCTTCTTTGTTTAAGCCAGTTGGCATCAGATTTTCGTAACCTAAAGTTAAAGCCTCCTAATTTATATAAAACAAAATGAATGAATGTTTGTTAAACTAAATTCTAGCAAGATACAAAAAATTAATTTTTCTATATAAATTAAGGCTTTTTTAAAAAAGTATGGTCGCTGACCACTTATACCTGAATCACCGGGGATCCTTGTTTGAAACACAAATGAGAGAAGCATAAGATCCAAGGCATAGAAACTAAAAATCTATACTCTCAACCAGTCTACCTCTGATTCCAATGCTAAAGGTTGAGAACGACTGTCAAGGCAAGCTATACAATTTCAGTGGGGGAATTTAGAAATTCATTATGCAGCCTGTTTTAAATTCTTGTTTCCTTGTTTTTAAAATGTGTGTATTCAAACCTGCTCCTTGCTTCCTCATAAATAAGTGTGATCGAAAGGTAAGCAGAGTAACACTCTTTGATTTGTGAAAGTGGATATTTTTGCAAAATTGCTTCAAGGCTCAGGACTGGATAAAATATGAAAATGCTTGAGAAATAATCAATAGCCTGATAAAACTGCTTTTGATGAATGTAAAACAAATTCTCCCCCAAGTGCCTTTCTAAGGAAAGCAGGCATTTAAAAAAGTGGATTCTATTAGGCTCGCACCACGTTATGTTACTACCACAAATGTGAGTTTTTTATGTAGTCCCTTCCTTGCCTGAACAGTACTCATATTTTTGGACTCAGTTTAAATGCTCTTTCCCTGGGAGGCCCTTCCTAGCCCCCCAAGGATTCCTACCTCCTCTGGTGTGTAATCAGGCTCCTTCCTGGCTCTTCTCCCTGACCTGCCTGCAACCTACCTCCCTGTCACCCAAAAACACACCCACATTCACTCTTTACCTACCGAAATCCTCTACAGCCTTGAAGTCTCAGCTAAAAATAATACCTCCTTAAGAAGCACCCAGGTGAGGTCAGGGCCCCTCGAATGGTGAAATAGAAACTAAATGAAATACCAATCGGGCTGCTTTTGGCTGCAAGTAAGAGAAGGCCTGACTCAATCTTTACCCTGTAAGGAAATGAATTACTGTGTGTCAGCAAGGCTGGAAATTCTAGGGATGCCTGCCCACAGGCTGGTTTCTCTGCCCGCCTCTGCCCTGCAGCCTGCTCCTTCCTGCTATTCCACCTTGTCAGGGGTGGCTGCCAGAGGGAGGGAGACCATGGCTTCTGATGCCTCTTCCTTAGGCATGTGATTCCATCTTTCTCAGAAGCCTCTGGAAACACCTCCAGTCTCACTCGCCCAATTGAGCTTAAGCTTTCCATGCTAGTGTTAAGAGGTGGGATGACCAAGCTTAATTAATGGTGCTTTTCACACCTTATGTCACAACATGACACAACAAGAAAATGGTAGTATTTACAAAGGATCCTAGGATAACTGGATGGGGCTGCTCGGTGCAAAGTCTTGGACTGTCCTATATCCTGACCGACTGAAGGAATCAATAAATGAGCACAAATGGAATGAGGACATTTCTGGCACATCAGGGGGACGCTTTGCTTGAGGTCAGGGGTCTCAAACTACAGCTCCACTACCCGTTTGTGTAAATAAAGTTTTACTGGGACACAGCCACACCCATTCATATAGGAACTGTCTTATCATGTACTTGGCCATATGGCTTGCAAAGCTGAAAATATTCATGATCTGACTCTGGCTCTTTATAGAAACATTTGCCACACTTTGGCTTAGACTGACCGACTAGAGTGGAATAATATGGGCAAGACAACCACAATGCCCATTACAGCGCCTGATCCTTTTTAACACACTTTCCATATATATATATATGTGTGCGTGTGTATATACACACACACACACACACACACACACACATATATTTATATATTTAAGTATATGTGCCTTTCCTGTTAGTTTTTAAGTTCCATGAGGGGCATAAATAGTGTCTTTTAATTTATTTATTTATTTTTGCTGTGTTGGGTCTTCGTTTCTGTGCGAGGGCTTTCTCTAGTTGTGGCGAGCGAGGGCCACTCTCCATCGCGGTGCGCGGGCCTCTCACTATCGCGGCCTCTCTTGTCGCGGAGCACAGGCTCCAGACGCGCAGGCTCAGTAGTTGTGGCTCACGGGCCCAGTTGCTCTGCAATAGTGTCTTTTTAAATTCGTTCCTGATGCCATGTCCCCAGCACCTTGCACAAGGCCTGGCACGTCGAAAGCACCCTATAAATATTCCTTTGCTGAATAATTGAATGAATGCACTCCTTAAATAATCTGCCAAAGTGGGAACAAAAGCAGCAATGATTTCTTTTGGGATATGCTCTAAAGCAGCGGTCCCCAACCTTTTTGGCACCAGGGGCTGGGTTCCTGAAAATTGTTCCTCGGATGGGGGGCGGGGAATGGTTCAGACGATAATGTGAGCAACGGGGAGCGATGGGGAGCGGTAGATGAAGCTTCACTCACTGGCCCGCCGCCCACCTCGTGCTGTGCGGCCCGGTTCCTAGCAGGCTGGGGACCCCCGCTCTAAAGACAGCAATCACAGATCAGTAACGGCACGCCACGAAGTTGACCCACATTCCACTATAAGGAGGCCGTGAACCTTAATAACATCAACACCGCCCAACTCTCGGGAGGAAAGATTCATCCACACGCTGTCTATGGAGAGGAGGAGAAACAAGCTCAGATTCTCAGAAGTGGCGGAGACGGTACGGCCATGGCTAGCAGCGCGTACGCCGCTAACACCGGGCTACAGAGTCATCCTTACAGAGAACGCTTGCCCTCCCAGGCACAGGGCGGCTCCCAACCCAGCCCTAGGCTCTTCCAGTTTGCTCCGTAATCTCTGACTCCACTCACTCCCTGAAGTTCAGCTCTCATCAGTGTTCCAGAGGACAGTAATACTTTAGTAAAGACAGAAACCACAGGAAGTTCGGTGGGAGAGGTGTGGTGACATCTCTAAGCCACGGTTTCCCTTTAGGTCTTCTTTAGGAAGAAAAGATCACAGAGTCTGAAAAATTAATAGTAACCTGGAGAAATGGAACTCGATAAACCCAAAATACTTCTTCAGTGGATCCAAAACTCATTTTATCTGTAGATAATGCCAGTTTTGATTTTTTTTCTCATCATCCAGTCTAAGAGAAATTTAAAACTAAAAAGGCCAAAATTAAAACAACGCTGTAATTTTAAGGTTGCTAAAATGGCTTTAGTGAGTTTATAACATAAGAAAATTATCATCACTAGCAAAGAAAGAGGCAAGTGTTTTGTTTTTAACGTTAATTTTGACATTCAAAGTTTTAATCCTCAATGCTGAGAAGCTGTAAAATCCTGGGGTGCAGTAGCGAAAACTGCGAAAACAGGATCTGAGTTTCATTATAACCTGCTAATTAATATGGCAAAACACAACAGCAAGACACCAGCAAGAACAGGATTCTAACCAAGTTGAGGCCTGTGTGAAACAGCAAAGAATCCCTCAAATACCAGAGAAAGAAAAATGCCAAATGCTGTATTTCAATATCTCCCCTGGACACAGTTTGCTTTCCAAAAAAAAAAAAAGGATAGGCTAGCGGTTAACTTTGTGCCAGCATTTTCCCCTTCTCTGCATTTACAACAATCACAAACTAATCTAGCCTTGGGATAGCTTCGCCTTCCATGAGGGAAAATGGGCAGAGGGAAATCTCTTATTTCTTATCCATGCAAACTGGGTGGTATTTCAGGCACCATCTCCTCTACCCAAAGAGCCAGTAGTGTTTTGAGGGAAGCAGGTGTTTGTCATCCACTGAGTCAAACAAAAATTGCTTCATTTTCAAATTCACAGACTTTTTATATGATATCACATCTGCCCATTTTTCTCAGTATCCAACAGAATGTTTTTCTTATAAGTTCTTTTATTTATTTATGTTTTGCTGCATCACGCGGCATGCGGGATATTAGTTCCTCGACCAGGGATGAACCCATGCCGCCTGCAGTGGGAGCACGGAGTCTTAATCGCTGGACTGCCAGAGAAGTGCCTTTTTTTTTTTTTAATAAGTTCTAACAAAAGGTTTTTAAATGAATTGGGATATAGTAATACTGCCATTAGACCAGTTCCCTCAAAATTTTTCTACTTAGAGAGAAATATTTAATGTGAAAAGCAGATAGATGTTTAAGTTAGTAACTCACTATGCGCTTATTGTCAAAAACTTTTAATCTGTCTATCCATATATTAGGGAAAAATATGTTGGCTATCATTTGGCGGTATCATGGGCTCATAATCTTCGGTCTAGTTAACACCAATTCTAGAAAAACATCCTAAGAAAATAATTCAGTCAAAAGAAGACTTATATTCATTAAACTACTCCTTACAATATGTTTACGTAACACAAACCGAGTAGACAAAATACCCAACTAGAAAGAAATAAGCAAGTGGTTAAGTAAATGTAGGTTTCTCAACCAACTGAAATATTAGCTAACCATTACAAATTATAATGGTGCAAACCATGTCGTATTATGCAAAACATTTTTATAGGTCGCCAAGTAAGTAGAATACATTCCCTGCACAACTGAGAAATATCTGAAATTTTCTGATTAGTACACAGAAAAAATCATGAGCCCTTCATCAAGGTGTGAACTGTGGCCTACTTAACCACAGACCCTATTTCCTGGGTCTCTATGGTCCCCTGATGAGCTTTCTGCATCCCTCCCCTGTGCTTTGCTGAACTGTAATCCTTGCCTGCCAGATAATCCACAGGCATCACTTTAAGACCCAGCTCCATTCCCATCTCTTTCACAAAGTTGTGTATTACCCTGGAGTGAAACTGCTTAGATTCCTTAGCACTGACTGTCATTTTCTTGATCATAGTATTTGCTTTATCTTCTCAGATAGACAGTGAATTCCATAGAGAGAGTTATTTTTAGTGCATGAAATGACTCAAACATATGATTTTGAATGAATGAATGAATGAATATTAACTCCTCATAGCAAGGACCATTTCTTTTCTTTGTATCTACAGTACTTCCCATAGTACAGGCCAACAGTAGATTATACATAGCTCTTTACTAAACAGTTGAATAAATGAATGTATGTGTATTGTTACACATGACTGCTGGCTCCAATCCCGGGATGCGTTTTTCTTCCCCATCCCTTTTCCACCTTCTCCTTCTATGAAAGATCAGAGAAGGTTCTCTTCTAAAAGGAGTACTATCCATGAAGAGAACTTACCCAGGTCATACTGGCCAGAAATGTAGCCACAAGTCTGCCGGACTTCCTCACTGTCCCAGCCCAGGGGGTACAGGGCACAGCCAGCACCGATCAACAAGCCTGCAAAGAGAAAAGACAACAGGACTTTAGCAATGCCCCTCTGCAGCCCTAGATAAAGGTACAAGGGAGAAAAAATCAATATAGGCAATATGACAATGGAACATGGGGTCTGCTTTGGGGAAAGCACCATCCAAGCTCCCTTTAGTGATCTAAGTACAGTTTAATTCCAAGAACAATTCCAAGTCTGCTTAAAAGGGGGTGGGAGGTGGGAAGAACAACCTTGACAGACAGCTCAGTTTGGTTACAACTTCTCCTTTTAAAGCACTAAAAGCCTTGCAAATCCTGTTTAGGGAGTACAATCCAGAAGCCCTTTTAATCACTCTTGTAAAAAGCCAACCCATGGGGCTTCCCTGGTGGCGCAGTAGTTGAGAATCTGCCTGCCAATGCAGGGGACACGGGTTCAAGCCCTGGTCTGGGAAGATCCCACATGCCGTGGAGCAACTGGGCCCGTAAGCCACAACTACTGAGCCTGCGCGTCTGGAGCCTGTGCTCCGCAACAAGAGAGGCCGCGACAGTGAGAGGCCCGCGCACTGCGATGAAGAGTGGACCCCACTCACCGCAAATAGAGAAAGCCCTTGCACAGAAACGAAGACCCAACACAGCCCAAAATAAATAAATTTATTAAAAAAAAAAAAAGCCAACCCGTTCTACCCTCAATCCATGCAAACAAGTAATTCGAGTGCCCGCAAAAGGGCCTCACTGGTTATGCATCATCATTCATTAGATTGCTTTTTCCAATTTAAGAATCAAAATAGAATGCTTCAGCATCATCAAATTTTACCAGGGGCAGAGAGAGCATAAAGATTTTCATGAACCACTTCAGCACATTGATTGAACTCGTGCACCATGCTACGGTTACCATGCTCCCTTGAGAAGTTGAGAATCACCAAGTGTCCACGCATCTTGGAAATACTCAAGAACACAGATGCTTACTGTGACTTCAGTTCTTCTTGCAGCGAAGACCAAAAGGTTTGAGGATTCAACTAAAGCAAGTGACGGTTTTATTTTAAGTCAAGGTATCATGGTAGCTCACCCTGAGCGGACAGCTTTCGATTGGTGAGTCTTTAGTTTTGCATCAAAACCTATCAATAATATGGCTTTATGAGAAGCTGAATGAGACTGACGCACTGACCAATCAAATCTGAGGGCTAATCTGAAAGTACCATCTTGTCACATCAGTCAGCGAGTATTAACATCTCCCGTAAATCCACAAGTGTGCTGAGCCAGTGGGACCAATGCATACACAGTCTGATTGTCTGCAGGATTGTGGGTTAAAAGGCGCTAAATAAGGGAGGCCCCTAAATTAGAAAACCTGTTAATGTGGTGACGTATATAGGCCGAACAGTAGTGTCCCCAAAGGCATCTAAGGGAGATCTTCAGTATTTCTGGATTGAGTCTCTTCCTGTCTCCCTTTTTTTTTTTTTTTTTTTTTGCGGTACTTGGGCCTCTCACTGTTGTGGCCTCTCCCGTTGCAGAGCACAGGCTCCGGATGCGCAGGCTCAGCGGCCATGGCTCACGGGCCCAGCTGCTCCGCGGCACGTGGGATCTTCCCAGACTGGGGCACGAACCCGTGTCCCCTGCCTCGGCAGGCGGACTCTCAACCACTGCGCCACCAGGGAAGCCCCTGTCTCCCTTTTGCTTCTCCCTTGCCCTTGGTGGATGACTTGAGTAGTTGTAACCTGTACAAATTGTCTGTTTCCTCACAGGCATCTAAGGAGGAGCTGCTTTCCACCCCACTCCCCCAACCTCTATGCCAGCTGTGTGGAGAGACGTCCCCCAGAAACTGACATGTTTTCCACCCTGTTGCCCCTCTCTCTGATCCATCCCTTAGACCACAGTAAAATGAGCATCTAATGCAGAACGGCTGTGATCCGAGGGAATGCCTGCAAAGAATCACTGCAGCTGCGAATCACAAATTCCAGGGTACCTGTATGCAACGGTGTAAATATGAATTGTATGGAGGCTGAAGAATAATTCAAAAAGCAATAATACGAGGTTTGCTGACTAAGCAAATATCCCAGTGACCAGTTTCCTTAGGCTTTTTGCCTTAGGATAAAATTTATAGCATTCTGAAGACAATTCCAAACTAGTGTTATACACCGTCAGATAAAGAGAGAATTAATGAGGATGCCAGAGTTTGTGTAAACTGAATTCCATGAATGTTGAATAAATAATGTGGCATCATTTCCATGATACTCAGTTCTTAAATTAATAAGTAACACCACTTTTTGAGATCTGGTGAGCAGTTTTTAAGTGATGACACATGAAGAAAGCCCGTTAGATATAAAATGTTCAAGGGTAAGTAAAATGAAAAACAGTAAAATTTAAACCATCAGTACTCCCTTTATCTGATAGGCAAACAAATGATAAACAGTCTCAATTGCTAATGTTCTTACAGTATGGCAGAAAAATATGTGCATGTGTTCATGAAAGAAGCTGCTTTTTTTTTGTTTTGTTTTCTGTTTTGTTTTTGTTTTTATCAGAATTTATTCTTAACTTCTGAAAAGAATTGCTTTTATTTACAGTTATCCAATGCAGGTTGTTGTGTCTATATGAATTTCTTTTAAAATTTTATTTATTTATTTATTTAATACAGCAGGTTCTTATTAGTTATCTATTTTATACATATTAGTGTATATATGTCAATCCCAATCTCCCAATTCATTCCCCTCCCCGCCCAAGAAGCCGCTTTCATCCAGTATAAGGATCCCAGCATTTTGCGAGACTAAACAGAGAGGAACTTTTAAGTGCCTATTATGGAGCAAACAGGTCTGTGATTCTCTAAGTGGTACAACACTTGGTAGTCAGGGTTCTTTTGTGTAATAGAATATTGGGCTATCTTTGTAACAGTATGAAATATGGAGTCAACCATATAAATTAGAAATAACTACACATAGGAAATCTGTGTTAGGTGTAAGAATTAAAAAAAGAAAAATACCATGAACATATGCTCACATTAAAAAAGTATTCAGTGGAGGGCAACTAGCTTATCTGGATTTTAGTATTCCTATTTATGTAGCTGTTGTTTTGTCATCTGCTAATGTTTGCTAACAGTAAAGATACTGCAGATTCTGAAGATGTGGGGAACATTTCTGGGAGAAAGGTGCATGTTGCAAACTCCTCAGGCTAAGTGATTGTTGTAGTGATTAGGTTCTGTAAGTAAATATCTGGCCTCCCCACTACCTTGCTACTATTATACATTAAGGTGAAAGCAAGTCTCAGGCCGAACTCAGCCAACTACGAAACAACTGTTTATGAGCAGGCTGGCACAAAAAGCGATCAGATGACCAATACTCTAAACTCAGTGAAACCCTCCCCCCAACTCCATCAGACAGTCACTCTAACAAATACCTTCAAAACACAATGAATACAACAATTATTCAGATAGCAGGATCAGGGACACTTCAGGTCAGATGAGACACTATCTTCCAGTTGATGGAATGGGAGGGGGGGCAGGAGTCGAGTTCTAGACCTGCCCTGCCCCACGCAGTAGCCACGAGCTACATGTAGCTATTTAAGTTTAAATTTAAGTTAGGGAATTCCCTGCTGCTCCCGTGGTTAAGACTGGTGCTTTTACTGCCAGCGCCTGGGTTCGATCCCTGGTCGGGGAACTAAGATCCTGTAAGCCATACGGTGCAGCCAAAAAAAAAAAAAAAAAAAAGAAAGAAAATTAAGTTAATTAAAATTAAATAAAAATAAAATTCAGTTCTTCAATGGCACTAGCCACATTTCAAATGCCTAGTAACCACATGGCACTAGCGGCTACCATATTAGACAGTGCAAATACAGACCATTTTCATAATCACAGAAAGTGCTATTGGAGAGGGCTGCTCTAGACCTAAGACACCACTTCAAAAGGATGGGAAAAAACTTGTCACTCTAAAATGTCCCTTTGGAATGTGGATTATTTCTAAGTAAAAACAATCAAGGCCCAAAAGATTCAGGAAGAAAGTCTGACCTTTCCCTTAACTGCCTAAAAGAATGGAGACAGAGGGCCTGTTCCAGGAATAGAGCTATCACCAGAGATATTTGCAAAGAATACGGGTAAGTGTGGTGGAGGAAACTCTACACGGGGATTAAAGATCAGAGTCCACTCTATGTCCCACTGTCTCTGCCCAGCCCAGTAAACATTTATTTACCAAACACTTGCTTCTCCATCTCCATGTAAATTGCCTTCCTCCCCTCTGAAGCCCCAAAGGACTAACCCCCAACATTCTCTTTGTCTTAGCTGAAGATGATATTTAAAGTCAGTGACGGTTTTGCCATTTCAGGGAATCACCCAGTTTTTCCTGAGTCTCTCCCCATGTACACGTTATTAAACGTTTGTTTGATTTTCCTCCTCTTAATCTATCTCATGTCAAGTCAATTTAATTCTTAGGCCAGCCAGAAGAACCTAGAAGGGTAATGGAAAATTTCTTCCTCCCCGACACTGGGCTGGCCAGATTCTTACACCTATGCCTGATACTGCTTGTTAACAATCAAAATCATCCTTACTCTTTTAGATTCTCCCTTTGTGGGTGGGGGTGATGGGTGGCTAGAAGCCAGGAAACTACATTTCAAAAACTCTCCTGCTAGCAGAAGTTCTGGCTCATAGTCTGTCAATGAACAGGTAAAAGGGAGGAATAAACCATATTCCCCATTGGCAGCTGCAGCCAGATGACATGCTCTTCTGCAGACAGTAGACATGATATTTGGGGTGTGGCTTCCTGGCATCCCTCTAAGCCTCAACTCTCTAAGGGCAGATCATCAGCTGTCCTCATTTTTTTTTTGGATAATTTTTGATTAAAAAAATATTTTATTTCTTTATTTTTGGTTGTGTTGGGTCTTCGTTGCTGCGTATGGGCTTTCTCTAGTTGCGGCAAGCGGGGCTACTTTTCGTTGTGGTGTGCAGGCTTCTCATTGCGGTGGCTTCTCTTGTTGCAGAGCACAGGCTCTAGGAACGCAGGCTTCAGTAGTTCTGGCACGTGGGCTCAGTAGTTGTGCCTCACGGGCTCTAGAGTGCAGGGTCAGTAGTTGTGGTGCACAGGCTCCAGGCATGTGGGATCTTCCCAGACCAGAGCTCGAACCCGTGTCCCCCTGCACTGGCAGGTGGATTCCTAACCACTGCACCACCAGGGAAGTCCTGCCCTCACTTTTGATCCCTGCACTTCCTGAGCTCTTGAATTCTTCAAAGCAGCTTCTCTGACCTTCACTTCCCCAGACCTCCTAGTAGGTCTGTGAAACTTTAAATCCCTGGGTTACATTCCCTGCTGCTTGAAATACCTAGAGTGTAGTTTCTTTTATTGGCCAGTCCCTGGCTGGTACGTGCCCTACTTGTGCAAGGGCAGAGGGGCTGATACGAATCTTTCTATCTGTCCATTACTTAAACATCCATTTTCTCAATTAAAAATGTTCTCTAATTCAATTTATGCCAATTACTAAACCTTGGGGTAAGTAAAGTGATATTAAAAGGCTTTGTGTTAACTTCCTCTGTGGTGTGATCTCTGGTTAGGGAACATGCTAATTAACTTCTAGAGTGTGGATTTCAAAAGAGGATACATCAAATGTTAACTAACTGCCTTTATATTGGCATCAACTAGAATTGTATCGTCTATACTGAGTTACTAATATTGTAAAGTTAGAGAAAATTAGGATTGGCATATATACACTACCCTGTGTAAAACAGATAGCTAGCGGTAACCTACTGTATAGCCCAAGGAGCTCAGCCCGGTGCTCTGTGGTGAGCTAGGTGGGTGGGATAGGGGTGGAGATGGGGGTGGGAGGGAGGTCCAAGAGGGAGGGGATATATGTGTACACATAACTGATTCACTTCTTTGTACAGCAGAAACTAACGCAACATTGTAAAGCAATTATACTCCAAAAAAAAAAACCCCATAAAAATGAGAACATCCTTTTAATGGAAGAAATCTGCCACTGTTCAGTTTTAGCAGTGTTAAGTCTTAGACCATGTTGTGGAAATCAATGTTTGATGGAAACATAGTTTGAAAATCCCTGAATTAGATACCACTTAGATATGATACTGTGTGCTGAAATGAGGCTCAGAAAATTTTCTGGAACGTGAAGTGGTTGCCCAAATGAAATCTTCGGGACTTAATGAGTTTTTATGGCTCTAGCTGACTAATTTGCTCCTGGGGAGTAAACGGTTCAATTAAAATCTCTGGCTCACAAACTTTTATATTATCTACGTGGATTTTCTCTATTACATTTATAAACCCTGTGGTTACCTCATGGGGCTTAATTACGTGGTATTTTAACCGAATTCCCATTTCACTGCCATTACAGACATCATGAAAAAAAGTCACACTCTGTGAAAATCTGTGCATATAGGAATGGAAGTGAGGAAAGATGCTGTGAATCGGAGGAAACAACCTGAGGAAGGTGGTAACAGAGGTGGGTGGTTGGAGGAGACGTGAACTCATTTGCAGCTACAGGCTCATTTGCAATTAAGAAGAAGTCTATTCTTGCAATCCTAAAGACTTTGCAACTTTTAAAGGGTCATGAGTCAATCACAAATTAGCGTAAATTAGTTCAGTCTTTAGTTTTCACAGGGCACCTCGCTGGAATCAGTTATAGGACAGCATAGACCATTGGAAAGGTCACCATGTAGGAAAGAGGTCTTGGGGATTTAGAAAGACACTGCTTCCTAAAAAAGGAAAAAAATAATCATCCAAACAAATGACTCAATAGTTTATAAATTAAAACACACGCACACACATTTGAATCATGCATTGACTATTAGGCCATTTTAACCTGAGTCCTCTAGGGTTTTGGCCTCACCCTGTTCAAGATAACTAAAATGTCTGAAGAGCCAGGTTAGTGGAATGACCTCGAAGGAGAAGCCTGTGTTAATGGAGAAGAGCGAGCCCGGATAAATGCAGAGAGGTGGATGCTGGGAGCTGCGCTGTGATACTGTATTATCAAAGGGGTCTGCCTTTAGCCCCATATGGGCTCCTGGGCCTCAATCTTAGGACACACTCTGCCTGCCCGTAAACTGCCTTGGGGAGAGAGAGGGTCCTAGTGGAAACGCTATTCATTTTCGCACCACGCTGGAGATACCGGTCATGATACTAATTATTTTTTTAGAATTTGAGTGTGAAGTCTGAAGTTTGTAAAGAGCTCTGTGGTCAAAGTAAGAACCCGAGGCTGGGAATTTTCCCTTCTGCAAACCATTTTCTATTCAGTCAGTACTCCACACTTAGCCAACGGAATATTAACATAACAATTCGGCTCCTGCCAAGAAGGCAAAACAAACCTCCAGTCAGCCAATGCCAATTGCTCCCCGCAGGTGGTAAGAATAGAGTCCTCAAGTTAAACTCATAAAGTCTTATTTTTTTTCCAGGCCACTCTTGAAAGAATTTATGTGATCTCACTTTTTTTCCATGACTATCGCTCCAATCGTTTCCACGGTTTGTTATTTTTTTTAATAGCCTGACTTTTTCCACCTATTGCCCCTGGAGTGGTCACATAAGCCTTTCCCATCAATTCATCTTTTATGTTTTTGGGGATACTTTTATCCGTCCTCCAGTTCCTTTATCTTCCTTTCTGTGGAAAGCACCGAGGGAAATTGTTTTCTTTACTTTTCTCATGAAAGCTGCTTGGTCTTGTAGCCCGTTATCTGGACTTTTCTTTGGAAGAGGCTGGCGTATCTCCAAGTCACCACATGTTAATTTATGTACACGATATTCATCCATTTTCAGCCCTCGATAACCGTCCTTTTACAAAATAGAACAGCAAAATAAATCCAGTAGTGGGGAGGGCACAAGGGCAAGGGCCAGTATTATAACTCTTCGGACTTTGAATGCACTATGAGAAGGAAACTACTGAAGTATTCTAGAAGAAAGAGGCTTGGTTAGGCTCTTGGAAGCCATACCTCCTTTCACAGTGCTTTCTGAAGACTGAGACACAGAGGATGCAGGAGGCTTGTCCAAGGACACAGAGCCCAAATCCACCCCAGGGCCCCCAGGGCCCAGCCCACGGCTCTTTTCCACCTATCGCGATCCCAATGCGTGGTCCCAGGATTCCTCCTGAACCACTAACTCCCAGTTTCCTTACCCTCAGGCCTGTAGAGTGATTTGCCCTGGGTGTGGGAAATCACGTCGCTGTCCACCTGACTGTGTAATTCTCCCAGAGGCCCTGGGTGAACTGACACCAGTGACATTGGTGAAGGGACTGCGTGCCCAGCAGTATATAGACAGAGTTGCCTGGTAAAGAGGCTCCTGCAATACACCATCTCCTGCAAGAATCAGAGTAGATTTGGGGGTTGTGTCCTGTTTGAATGGAGACAACAGTGAAACCAAGCTGCCCCAGGTCTGCGTGGATCCTGTGAGGAACTATGCTGTTTACCGCATTAATACACAATGAAGCTATGCATCTGGGGACTCAGGGAAGGGGGCTGGCTGAGTCGGGAACTATCAGAGTATCAGTAACAAAATTCCTTTGGAAGAAATAAGGGGCAGGATTGTGGGCTGAGGAGAAAGGGACCAGAGAATGAATCTTTTCATAGGGCTGCAAAAAACATTAACATATTGATTTTATTTATAGCCAAAGAGTCTGGAGAAAGGGCATGGCTAGGTTTTAACTGACTTGGAAGAAGCCTGCCGCAGAGAAAGGGCAGATGGCTTGGGAGCCAGAGGCCCTTCAGGGTGGAGCCAGGCTCTGCCCTGGTTGATGGTTGATATTCATATGTGAAAGGGGGAGGGTGCCCTGCAGATCACTGGGGAAAAGCGCACAGAGAGGGCAATATCTCCCTCCCTATTTCTGATATCCTGATATCATAAAGTTACCCAAGAGAGTGGAGAACTCAGGTAGAGGAGTCTTCTAAAAGAGTGATGAGATGCCTGGGGCTTTTACTTCAGCTTTCCTATGTTAAATTCCATTTTAAAAACCTGTTTCAGTTCTAACACAACAAGATTTAGAAGGAAGAGTAAAACCTCTCGTCCCACTAGTGTCTTTAACCAATAACATCAAGTGCACAAGGATGGACGGATTCTGTGTTCCAAACCCCATTCATTCATTTTTACTGGACTTAATAAAAAAGTATCAGGGTAAGACATGATTTATCTTCCTATTTATTTCTAAGGTCCTTAAGTATTTAATCAGGGACCCCATGACAACACTAAAGTAGAATGTCGGACACATTTTTGAAACGTAGTAAACTCTACAGGTGATGAAATGAATGGTTAGTGAAAGGCTTTCTACAAGTTGACATCGCGGAGGCCTCTGTGCAGTCGGCAGCCTGCCACGGTGAGCCACTTGAAGCCTCAAAGCTTCAGCAGATGGGAAGAGTGATTAAAATACTTCTGAAAATGTAATGCAGAGGCTATCAAATGAAAATCCTGTGTAGTACTGAAAACAAGCCTATAATGCACCGATAGGCCACTTTTTCTTTGAGTTCCAGATATTCTGATGGCAGATATTCCTTATACTTGGCTTCCAAACAAAAAAATTAAAGCATGAGGCTGCCTGGATTTTTATCTTGACAAACTACCGCAGCAGAGGCTAGACATAAATCTAGGTTTTTACAACTGACGCTAAAGCCACAGTGAGAATCTGATACGGCACAGGTTTCACAAAGACCAGTACAATATCGTGGGATGATTCAGAGCACAGCCTTGGAAGTCTGACCAGTTCTCTTTTGGTTTCGGGATCCTGAGTAACTTCCTTGCCTTTCTCTCGAGTATGTTTCCTCATTAGTAAAATAGGAATAGAATCCATATCATAGAGCTGTTTATAAATAAGGGTTATTTTATATACATATGCATACACACATATACATACATGCATACATACGTGTGTGCATAGGCCCACATATACACAAACTCTATATATGATTGTATATATCTAGCTTATATTATTATTTGAATATAATATGTACAAATTATATATGCACATATATATCTTTTGACTAGAATATATAAGACACTTGTAACAGGTTTCTACTAGCTTTCTGGCTTAGCATATATACTATTCTCACTACTTATGTACTCATAAGGCATGTTTTTCACCACTAAAAAATTAGGGAGTATGAAGATACCATAAGATCATTGATGGATGCCATCCATGAGATGGTACAGGCGGCTGATGCACTTAAAACAGACAGTTCTTGAAAGATATTTTTTTCCTTCATCCACTGTCTGAGACATCAGGAAAGAAAAACCAAATCTATTTTCTTCAGGTCTTTTTAAAATACCATCAATTCCACTAAAAAACAGTAAAGCCATCTGGAATAGCTGACAGACAACAATTTGGAAGCAATGTCTTCAAGACAGCTATAATGATTTTCCTTTTCTGTTTTCCTTCCCTCTTGAAATGTCAAGGATAACCCAAACTTTTTACTTTTCCATCTGTGATTTACTGATCGGTCCCAAACAAATTTTGAAAGGACTCGAGAATTTGTTTCCAGTTAGTCCAATACTGGTTTTTAAAATTTTAATTCGATTTTTAAAGTACCATATTTTGTCATGTGTTTTTTCGATATTTAAAAATATAAAACATTTTAAAACATACATTAAAATGTGATCACAAAGGTCTTTCACAATGAGAAAAAAATACTCTAAGTGTTTAAAATACTATCGTAAGCAGTCACAAAGAAATCACTGGGATCTTTTTCAAATAGGTTATCCTAAGAAACTTATTAAAATCAATGAAAAAAGAAGTCCCAAATGGATAAATGCTGCTTCTCACATAACAAAACTAGCAGAAGATAGAGTCAGGAATTCTCATTCTTACCCTGCTGATCTAGCTAGTTACCTGAAAATGAATTTTACGCAGACACTTTAAAACTGAACACCAGATGTATCCCCAAGGTCTAATGAGATCTATTTAGAAATATATTTCTATATATTATATATATTTGGTAGAGAAAACAATACTAATTGATGTCTGTTTCATTAATTGAGCTGGTGGGCTTTTGGGTCTGTGCAAAGCATGGTGCTTACACTGTGGAAAAATTAAACACCTGAAGAAGGTCCATTCATTCTAGCATCTGCAAGAGAGAGAAGTAACACAGAAATATTTCAGGCTTGTACTTGTGTGTTGCTAGCAGCAAACCCAACAGTTAACAGAGAAATCAGTTAATTTGGGGTGGGAAGCAAGAGAAAGTGGCCTTTGAAAGATGAACGGGGTGTTGATAAGTACATGGAGTCATGCCAGGTAAAGAAAGGGGGCCTGGAGATGGACAGGTACAAGGCAGGCTTGAGGAAAATGAAACTAGACTAAGTTGGGAACCAAGGGAGTGGAGGAGAGTAATGGCCAAGGGGCTGGGATGTGGTCAGTGACCCCTGAGGACGTTGGTAACTCTGGGCCAAGGAAGTTGATCTTTCTTCAGGCAGCAAAAGGACCTTAATGGTTTTGAACTGGGTTCTCAAACGTAAGCACTGAAAGGGACCCTCCAGATGACCTAATCTAGTGCTTCTCAAAATCTGCCATCAGAATATTCCTAAGGACCGAGAGAAGTGAATTTCATACCTTACAGAGTCAGGTGTCCTACTTGAATCAGTCCTCCCCTGAAATAGGTCTTCTTTTTTCGACTTGAGAAATTACTGTGGGGTTTTCCATTCTACTCCACAGATAGCCTTATTTTTTTGTGCAAAAATGCTTTCTCCAAAATGGAGTTGGAGTAAAATGGATGCTCCCATAAGATATTCGGGGTTCATCCTGTGGCTTCACATATGCATAGCAAAGCACCCCTTTCTCTCTCTTTTTAAAAAATTTTTATCTTATACTGGAGTATAGTTGATTAACAATGTTGTGTTAGTTTCAGGTGTACAGCAAAGTGATTCATCTATCCATATACACGTATCTATTCTTTTTCGAATTCTTTTCCCACTGAGGTTGTTACAGAGTATTGAGCAGAGTTCCCTGTGCTATATGGTAGGTCCTTGTTGGTTATCTATTTTAAATATAGCCGTGCGTACGTGTCAATCCCAAAGACCTTTTCTCTTTCAGTGTACAGTATGCAGAGCTCAGTTTTGGAAGAATGAATCTATGAGTCCAGGCTGCAGCTCAAAAAGATGAAGTTAGTTGGTAAAGGAATCAGAAATGAAATGCTCAAAGTCATAGTTGGTAAAGGAATCAGAAACGGAATGACATCGTTTGGCCCTCTGTTCAAGGCTTATTCTGCAACATCACATTGTCACACAAAAAAGTACCAGTGCTGATGGGCACAGGGCACATCACATTCAAAAAGGTTCAGAGGTCACCTAGTGCCACCCCATGAGTGAGAGGGAGACTTCTCCAGTTGGTCCCATGGACCCCATCACACCCCACCGTGCCAGCCACTGCTCCCCATAGACTGCAAACAGAGCAGTCTCTGGTGAAAGAGATGATTTCGACGAGGCTTCCTCCAAGGGAACTATTTCCAACATCGAAATTTCCAGCTTATTTATGAAGGGAGAACAGAGCCTGAGATAAATGCCTCCCTTCCCAAGTGGAACTGAGTAGCTGCTAATCAAAGGCTGTCAAGCATGATTTGTACCACCCAGGGCTTCATGGAAGGCACAAAAAGAAAGAGCGTAACACCATGTTTATCTCCCTCTCATTGCTGGTTCTGGCAATAGTATTACAGTCAGACAGGCTGAGTCAAAACAATTTTCTAAAAATATGGATCAGCTGAGACCATTTAAAGCCTCCTTTTATGGAGTTAATGTTAGGACTTTCCCCTCGGGCTGTTCTGTGTATTTTTTCCCAGAGCCTGCTCCTCCAGCAGCATCTAGCCATCTAAAATACACAATTCTTTCTCCTTGCCAGGGGATCCCAGCCTCCCAAAGACTGATGAGCAAGTCTGCATCCTTCCCAGGAGCCTGGGTAACTATTCCAGAGGGCTCCATCGTTCAGGGTGGGATGTGGTATAAGCCTCCGTCAGAGTTTCCGGTGAGGAATAATTGGTTTTGTTGGTGGACCTGGTGCTGCCCCGCAGGTGGGACTGGCAGTGAATCTGTCTCAATCCTTCCAAGGATGAGCTTCTACTTTCCCAATTTTTATGAAAGGAGAGAGTTCGACTCTAGAGGGTGAACTGAATGCCATGATATTATATGGACGTTCAATTTCAGGGGGAAACAAAAGCAACCCCTCATCTGTATTAAGCTTTTCACCGAACTCTGTTTTGTTTTGTATTTTTAATAAATGTATTTATTTATGGCTGCGTTGGGTCTTCGTTGCTGTGCATGGGCTTTCTCTAGTTGCGGCGAGCGGGGGCTACTCTTCGTTGCGGTGCACGGGCTTCTCATTGCGGTGGCTTCTCTTGTTGCGGAGCACGGGCTCTAGGCACGCGGGCTTCAGTAGTTGTGGCACGCGGGCTCTAGAGCAAAGAGCTCAGCAGTACTGGCGCACCGTCTTAGTTGCTCCGCGGCATGTGGGATCTTCCCGGACCAGGGCTCGAAGCTGTGTCCCCTGCATTGGCAGGAGGATTCTTTTTTTTTTTTGAAGCACATTCTCTGCATTCAAAGACCTTATTCTTTTTTTTAAAAATTATTTATTTATTTTTGCTGTGTTGGGTCTTCATTTCTGCGCGAGGGCTTTCTGTAGCTGTGGCAAGCGGGGGCCACTCTTCATCGCGGTGCACGGGCCTCTCACTATCGCGGCCTCTCTTGTTGGGGAGCACAGGCTCCAGACGCGCAAGCTCAGTACTTGTGGCTCACAGGCCTAGTTGCTCCGCGGCATGTGGGATCTTCCTGGACCAGGGCTCGAACCTGTGTCCCCTGCATTGGCAGGAGGATTCTTAACCACTGCGCCACCAGGGAAGCCTCCAACTCTGTTTGAAGGGCTGCTGGTGACAAGACTAAGGGGACACTGAAGGAGGTTTGTTTTCAGTGTAGATCCCATTTCATTTCTATTAAAACCAATAAACAAAGGAAATGCAACTGCTTTCAAACAAGCTTTGTAAACAGACTGTTTGCAGAATTTATGCTTCTTAAAGCTGTTTGCTATCAAGGAATGGGATCTGACTTGAGAAAGGAACCCCATGTATATCTAGTTCCACCTTCTCATGCTGTGGCCCTCGAAGCCCTGGGGGGCTCTCCGTGGTGTCTAAAGAGCATGCGCTCAGGTGGGAAGGGGCGAGGAGACCTCAGGGTGGAAAGCATGAAGGTCCCAGGCTCCACTACTGCTCCCACCAGGGCAGCGTTGCTCTGATCTGCACTCATGCTGGGGTTCTCCGTGATATTTTATATGCGCGGAAGGTGTTTTTGAAACTACCCTACTCTAGTATTATCGGTTGAATTATGTCCCCCTTTTCCAAAGAGATATATTGAGGTCCTAACCCCCAGTACCTCAAAGTGTGACCTCAGTTGGAACTAGGGTCATTGCAGATGTAATTAGTTGAGATGAGGTCATCCTGGAGGAGAGGGGGCCCCTAATCCAATATTGGTGTCCTTACAAGAAAACAGCCATTAGAAGACGCCCAGACACAGAGGGAAGACGGTCCGGTGAAGACGGCGGTGGCGTCTGGAGTGGTGCTGCCACAAGCCAGTGAACGCCTGGGGCCACCAGAAGCTAGAAGAGGCAAGGAAGAACTCTTCCCTGAAGCTTTAGAGGGGCCTAACCCAGCCAACGCCTCGATTTCCGACTTCCAGCCTCCAGAACTGCAACAGAATACATTTCTCTCGTTTTAAGCCACTCAGTATGTGGTCCTTTCTCACAGCAGCCCCAGGAAGCCACTATACCTGGGTCAAACATATTCTCTTCTCTCACTGTTTAATTTTTTTACCCTCTTAGGCAATAAGTTGATAAAGGAAAGGGCATTAAAAGAAAAAAGTGGAAAGTTATTTTCTCAGTTTACTAACCATCTCCTGCCCCTCACCCTGCCCCCATCCTTATGTCTCTTAAGAAAAGTCATCCGAGAAGAGACATACACAGAGGCTCTGATTTCTCCAGGCACAGCGCTGAGGTTGAAAGAGGCTGCCTGCACTCAGAGGCCACAGGTAACACCATAAATCTCTGCCTTACTTACCACTGGGTCAGAGAACGAAGGTCGATCACGGATCCTCATCTTTATAACCTGGAGGAAGCATAACTCACAGAGCAGACACAGTTAACCATGCGTGCCTGACATGTGAGATGCAAGCTGTGGGATCATAATTTATATTTAAATAGCTTCTTTCACCAAAAGGCTGAAAGACATTTACAGACTTTTACTTAATTAATCCTCGTAAGCCATCCATGAAGAAGGTAAAGTAAGGTCGTATATTCCCCTTTCCTCTGGCCTCTCAAGGTCTGGCCACTTTTTCTCCTCTTTATTCTAGGTTTCAGGATTGCTGAGCTGCCCTTCTCCCAAATGCAGGCTTTTATTTTGAAGCTGATGTTCCTATTTCCATATAACCCTATTTCTGGGAGCTCCTGCTTAGAAGAAAATTAGCCCCATTTCCTGCCCCCCCTTTTTTGGGGGGGTGCTCTGAAAGGTCCAATCTATTTTGAAATTACCATTTATTTCAAGCTTTAACTCCCGAAGTATCTTGAGGTCTGGGAGACTAAGTGTTCACGAATGTGTGCATGCACGTGTAGGGAGAGAAAGAGAAGCAACAGCCTTGCCAAGTGGCATTAGGATGCCATAAAAAGTGTTTTCGGGGTGGAGACAGGATCTCAGCATCTCAGCAGACACCACATCGTATACACATCTTTCGTAACTCTTTTGGGTCCGTTTTCAGATTGTGTTCCATTTGAACTCCTCCTGCCGTTGCCATGGCTGGGAAATGTGGAGGAGAAATACTCAAGGAAGCTGAAGAAGAAAGGACTTTTTAGCCTCAACGCTCTTCCAAACAGGGCTGCTCTTCCTTCGCCTGTTTTCCTATTGATCCTCTGACTAAGCAATTGCAACTCCTGAGCACCCTCCTGGATGTTAGGCCAAGATTCCAGAAAGCTTCGTAAGTTTCTTTGAGCTCTTTGGAAAAAGAAATTGTTAAAAAGAAAACAACAGGGCTTCCCTGGTGGCGCAGTGGTTGAGAGTCCGCCTGCCGATGCAGGGGACACAGGTTCGTGCCCCGGTCCGGGAAGATCCCACATGCCGTGGAGCAACTAAGCCCGCGAGCCATGGCTGCTGAGACTGCGCGTCCGGAGCCTGTGCTCCGCAACGGGAGAGGCCCGCGTACTGCAAAAAAAAAAAAGAAAGAAAAGAAAACAACAGTGCCATGAAACACTTGGTTCTCTGGGAGGCTCTGCCTTTCATTTACCTTCATGAGAAACATGAATACCCGTATTTCTCGATGTGCTAAGGGCTAAGGCTCTTCTGCACAGGGTAGAACAACAGGGAGCCATAAAGCCGCTTCAGTCTGTACTCACCCGTATCTGAGGTGACCCTGTGAACGGCTGCATTGAACCGACTTGGAATCTTTGCTGGTACTAGTTTGCCTGCTTGGATATTGTGGATCGACAGGATTTAGCCAAGTACCACCAGCCTCTAATACAGCAGCGCACTTTGTACAATCATTTGACGTGTGTGTGGCCAACCCACCTCACAACTGGAAGTCTTTCCTCGAGCCAGTAATTAGTGCAAGGATTCAAGTTTTTAAAACCCTATGGTTTCTCAGACGCTATAAAAATTCCAACCCCGGGCTTTCAAAGTTTCAGCACAAGTGTCTGCAAGCCAAAAGAGCTTAACACTCAATCTGGTTTATTCTGCTGCTTATATTAAAATCTGTTACTAACCACATTTTTATAGTCCTTGCAGCCATCTTGTTGAGAAAGAGTACAGAAGTCACAGTCTAAAGCGGTTTTGATATACTAATTTCTGCTCAAAATAATCTGAAGGATTCAGAGGGAAACTAAGTCTAGCCTCTTTGAGCAGAAGGATGTTAAAACAGAAGGTTCTAAGACAGCAAGAAAATCATATTAATTAGCAGTTATTAGAAGAGGAAAGTGATGCTAGGAAGGAGACAATTAGAAGGGGGGGAGCACAAGTTCTTTCTAGACTCGTATCAAAAATATTTATGGGGCTTCCCTGGTGGCGCAGTGGTTGGGAGTCCGCCTGCCGATGCAGGGAACACGGGTTCGTGCCCCAGTCTGGGAGGATCCCACATGCCGCGGAGCGGCTGGGCCTGTGAGCCATGGCCGCTGAGCCTGTGCATCCGGAGCCTGTGCTCCTCAACGGGAGAGGCCACAACAGTGAGAGGCCCGCATACCGCAAAAAAAAAAAAAAAAAATATATATATATATATATATATATATATACATATATATATACATATATATATATATTTATGTAGGTATGTCTTAATTGCAAGTTTATGATAGCAGAATTGGGAAAGCAGGGCAGGAATTATTAATTCTTCTGTGTGGAAGTGGGAGAAGCATGGTGCCTGGAAGGATAGTGTCCTATAAGATCAAGCTGCAGAAAAGAAAGAAATTCATTGAGAGGTCAATATGTTATGGCATATGCCTAATGCTGACTGTTGTGTCTTGGGCAAGATGAATTCCATTGTTATCAACACCCAAAAGGAGGTGGAGGGGCTCTGGAGATCAGAGGGCTCTGACTGTCAGGGTTAAAGCAAGGGAGCACATACATACAATATGATCCAGGAAAGCAAATCTAAGTGAAGGGGAAATTAATAATAGTCATATTTAAAAAGAGGGATGGCGATAACGTGTACTTCAGCATGATAGCTTTTTCTTCAGTTGGTATTTTCTGTTAGCATTCACTTGTAAAAAAAAAAAAAGTTGACCTGAATGCCATCAAAATGTAAAGTAAATATTCAGTTTCTCAGTAACACTAGCCACATTTCACATCTCCAATAGCAACACAGGGCTAGTGTCTACTGCATAGACAGCACAGATATAAGACATTTTCATCATTTGCAGACAATCCTGTTGGACAGTGCTGCATTAGAGGGAACACCTTTTAGATCTTTTACACTGTTACAAGAATGGCTGACATTAGTAAGGCCATTCTGTATCTTCCCAGCACCAAAATGCCAGTCAGCATCAATCACTGTGTTTACTCTCATCTTTCTTGATTTCTTCTCATTATTATGTCTCAGTTTCACCTATTTTCAAGCTTAACCACTAATGAAAGAGATGAGGGTGAAATATTATAGAAAAAGATCACTTAAACATAAATCAAGCCATCTTATAATGAATATACAGAAAACTAGTTTGGATTATTCCTTTGTAGAGCTATGTGACATTAAATTCTGGTCTCACAACTATGTTGAGTGTAACTGAAAATATTCATAGCAGACAAACTGAGTATTCTGAGTATTCTAAGTCCGACAGTTATAGAGTCCCCAAAGCCCTCTCAAATGTGAGTGATTTTACAACATTTATTTGGACTTTGAAAAAAGTGCACACAAGTGCCAAAGTCACTTGCATGAACCCTCTTATATAAATAACGATGAAAGTGGAAACTAGAAACGAAGAAAACAAAGTTCAGTTTGTTACTCTTTCTGTTTCTCTCCTTTAAAACTGAGAACATCACTGTTTGCACTGAAGAGGAGAAATTCATCAGCTTCATCAGGATACAGATTAGGGACACTTGGAGTCAACAGGGGGAAATGACCTCACCCTCTCATGCTGTCAGGTTCAAAAAGGTTTGGAGAGGGCTGTGTTCTCCATCTGTGCCTATTCGTACCAGGGGTTACATTACACTGGTCCTGAAGCAGAAAGATTAGCAATATGAACATTTCTGAACTTTTGGGAGATATACACACTCAGCCTTTTGTTTCTGGTTTTTTAAAATTTAGGTTTCACAAAAGAATCATGAACTCTATTGCTCAATCATTCTCATACCTTTCATGATTTGCCAATGTTCTGCCCTGCCCCCGTGAGCCATCAATCTGTTTCTTATCATTTTTATATTGCTATGAACAATTCACCAACATGGTTTGGTTAGGGTGTGGGACTACAAGACATAATTGAATTCCATAAGGCCAATTACTTCTCCTCCAGCAATACCTTTAACCCTGTCATCAAAATTAGGGGGCATCGGGCTTCCCTGGTGACGCAGTGGTTGAGAGTCTGCCTGCCGATGCAGGGGACATGGGTTCGTGCCCCGGTCCGGGAAGATCCCACATGCCGTGGAGCGGCTGGGCCCTTGAGCCATGGCCGCTGAGCCTGCGCGTCCGGAGCCTGTGCTCCGCAACGGGAGAGGCCACAACAGTGAGAGGCCCGCAAAAAAAAAAAAAAAAAAAAAAATTAGGGGCATCAATCAGGAGAACCACTTGGAAAACAAGGAAGGATCTGGGCATACACTTAAAAAAAAAATCAACCCAAATGAAAAGCTAAATGAGAAATGGATTATTCAGATAACAGGTTTCTTAGTGATATTATTGATATATATAGACTTCTGCTGTCCAATATGGTAGCCACTAGCCACTAGCACTTGAAATGTGGCTGGTCCAAACTGAAATATGTTGAAAGTGTAAAAGACACACTAATGACAAAGACTTAGTATGAAAAAAAGAAAAGGGAAATACCTCATGAATCATTTTGATATTGATTACATGTGGAAATAATATTTTGCTATATTGGGTCACTTAAAATATATTATTAAAGCTAATTTCATGCTTCTTCTTGCTTTTAAAAATATAGCTCTTAGAAAATGTTAAATGACCTATGTGGCCACATTGTATTTCTGTTGATGACATAGATATAGATCATGATCACAGGCTCTATTTGTGATACAAAAGAGCTTAGAAAATGCTGACTCATGAAAAGCAATTCGAAAAGTCATTCTAAAAGCAAGGCAAAAGAATCCTCTGGCAACAAAAGCAGAAGAGTTGCTGGAATTGGAGAAGACATTGTAAATATCCCCACTGTTGAGAGCAACACAAAGGCCTGGCCAGCAGCTGAAGCTACTGCAATCTAGTAGTATCAAAAAGACATCAAACGCAGATTTCAAAATCCCTGCCTTGTCTTTTGAACTGACTGTGGGAAAGTAGCTCTCGCAGTCCGAGCAGCTGGGGCTGTGACTCCTGAGGTACTCAGATCCTCACTTTGATTTTCTCTTGATCAAAGATGGCACCTCATTATTGAAACAGAGCCAAAGGCTCCTGGGAAGAATTCTCCCAGTAGGGTACACAACGACCCAGGGAGACAGCAAGATAATTTGATAATTACATCCCAGGGTTTCCTGAATAATATTTAAATCCCCAGATATTGAGAAGTAACAAAAAATAGGGATCAGTAGAGTATGAGACCTGGGAGAAGCCATACTTTTATCAAGTGGCAATTCAAGTCACTCACAGAGTTGGACAATGAAGGCTTTGCCAGTTTAGACAAGGGAACATCCAAGCAGCTCTCCTTTTCTTCCTTTATTTCCAAGTTTACACCCCTGCACTCTATAAACTCTTGTGTTCTATAAATACGCAAGAAGGGAAGTTAATGAGCGCCAGCTTTCTCATCCAAAAAGAATTTTTCCCCTGCTTCCTCTCCCATCCTTCCAGGCTTAGAGATGACCATTACTCCCCTGTCACAAAGTTTGTAATTTACTTTCAGTTACTGCATAATTATCAGTGTGATACTGTGCATACACCACCAGTTGGTTTAAACATTCCCGTCCAGGAGTCATTAGCTAACATGTTATGAAGAATGTCCAAGCCAGGATGGCAAGTGACATTCAATGAGAAAGCGCCACAGTCTAGAGGCAGCTAAGACGAACCCTGCTGTTATCTGCAAATCAATCAAAGGCAGAAACCAACCCTGCCAACTGCAAATACATATCAACGATAGGTTTTTACTGGTGAAAGTAATGTTTTGTTAATTAGCATGATGGGTGTAATAATAGGATCTCATTAGCTGACCCTTTGGATTTTTCAAAGTATGTGCATGAGCAAAAATAAGCCAGCTGTACCCCCTCTGCTGCATGAGGTTATAAGTATTTAGCCTGGCCAGTATCCTGTTAGGCCTGAATCTTGCACCTCCTAGATGCATGGTGCCTGTGGTTGGATCCCTAGTTGGGAAGGATTAGAAGGATTAGAAGGTTAGAAGGATTTCTGACTTACGATGCCAAGTAGAAGGGCTGGAATCCTGCCGTGTAAATGCTGTTGTTTTTGTCCCAAGTAAACCTTTCATAAAAGAGAAGGTCAGCACACCTAGACATACAGAAAGCTGAGACTTTGTGGAGCTTCAAGGACAGTGTCTGATCTGCCTTGTGTCTGTTTTCCTAAAGGCTGTTTATCAAATAAGTGTGCGACAGAATTTTGTCTGAAATTTACATGTTTGTAACCTAGTGGCCAAGTCATAAGGGAGTGGCTTTCTCTCACCTACTTGCAATTTCTGAGTTGCTATTATTTATCTAACAAACTGAACCTCAGTGTTATGCATGGCCCAACTGGCTTGGTCAGCAGACAGCAGCCCCAGTCTTCACCCTGATGCAACAAATGAGCCTTCTTTCAGCCCTTGAGTGTATAATCCTTCCTGCCTTGAGTGGCTATGAAGTCCCCTCTGAGTTCTTTACTTGGCCCATTCTGATTCACCCTTCAGGTCTCAGCATAAATCACTAGCTCTCAGACTTGACTGCACATCAGAATCAGCTTCTAAATAATCCCACAGCCCAGGTCGCACCCCATACAGATTAAATCAGCACATGTGGAGCTGGGAGCCAGCCATCAATATTTTTTAAGGATTCCCTGGCTGATTCCACTGGGTAGCCATTTGGGAACCATGGACTTCAATGTTATTTTCTTCAGTGAAGACTTTGCTAATCACTCCACCTAATTTACGTCCCTCTGTCATTTCATTTCCTCTGTCTCAGAGCTCTCTGTACATTTTCTCATTTTATAATTAGCTGTGCCATTTGTGTTTTGACACCACCTGCCTCCTAGACTGTATGCTCTATGAGGGCCAACAACTTGGCTGTTTTTCTTATCTCAGTATCTCTACAGGGCCTGCTACATAGAAGGTGTTCAGGATATACTTGTGCAAAATAAGTGAATAAGTGAATTCAGTATTTATCTTCTCACTGATACTTTCTCCCCCAATAAAAACTAGTCAACTAACCAAATATTTGAGTGCTAACTGAATGATCAGTTTTCTAACAGGTACTTTGGAATGATGGGAGGGAACTTGTAATCTATTTGTAGGCAGGATTAGTGCATATGAAATCATCAGAGAACTGGATAAGGCTGACTATATAAAAAGCAAGGGCTTAAAGCAACAGTGAGTGCAAGGCGATGAGTAGCCCATGCATATGGGCATTTGTCCTCCTAGACTCATGTGAATGAACTTGGGCATCGACAGTCAAATTATAAGCCATATAGTGCAGACTGTCTCTATTCATCCCTACTGTGCATTCTGTCTCTCAGATTTTTGAATTCCACCACCTGGCAAATTCTCCCAATCTTCATGCAGCACTCACCTAATTCAGTAGCCTTTTGTTTATCCGAATTGGAAAACTAGATGCACTCGCAAAACTTGAAAAAAAATCACCGTCTTGAAAACTGATTGTCATCTTTATTTAATTTTGATCAAGCCCTGGGATAATATTTAAATGATTTGCCTGATGAATCATAGGGCTGTGCTAGAAGAAACAGATTTGTTTGTGCACTCTAAAATATTTATTCTGCTCTAAAATATTCTCCTCACATTCTATCTTCCACCCAAATTCTTGACGATGTAAACATTTTCTAGGCTGTCTCTACAAACCACAATTCCTACATCTAGCATGGATAGATCACTTCTAAGCAGAAACTCAGATTGGGGAGAGGGGGCCATGAATGTTCTTGCTAATTTCAAGAACCAACATATAAGTAAACAGACTAAAAGAGGCCCTTATGCCTCATACATACGCAGGTGCCACAAATTAAGGTAATGTTCGTGGGCCACAGCAGAGAGTGAGGATGAAAACATTTTAGGGAGCTCCAGGGTGAAGGAAATCATGTGGTAAAAGTATTAAAGGATATGCAAGATTAGTCCAAGCTGCCTGGGGGCAGGGACAGCCCTTTTTCTCTAAGCTAAATTTGATTTAAGGCAAGACTCATCCTATTAAAGCAAAGGATGGAATTTGTCCAAACTATTTTTGCAACAGGTAACATTAAAGAGGCCTCGTGGGTGTGACTGACATTAATTTATTATTCTGTATTGTAAGTGAGTTCCCCAGGGTTCAGGATGAATGGGAAATGACAATAGAGCATTCAGCGCAATTTCCCTCTGTGGTCCAGCTCAGTCTTGTGTCTTAAAAGACAACAGATACTCTTTCCCATCAGGGCTTGAGACTGTTATGTAAAACGTTGTCCAGTTGGGTGCCTTTTCTTTTCAATAAACAGTACACCATTTGAGGAAGAATTGTGTCAGGATATTACCAGAGTGTGACTTTTAATATCTCCAAGGCTGGTTTTTGTGCACAGTTAAGATTATCTAGAAGTTATTTTCTTAAAAATAACTATTCCCGAAGTTTCTAAATCCACTTCGTAAAATCTTTTATTCTCTTTTGAAATTTGGCAAAAATTAACAATGGCTTTTAAGTGATCTTTGATCAACAATTGGTCCTGTTTATTAACTTAATCAAATCCCTTAAACATTTTAAACTACATTTACAAATTTACTACCTTTGATTTCCTTCATGGCCTCAATTATTAGAGTACAAACTCTACCACACACATAAACAGTTCTTATAAATATAACAAATTAAACCTTAAACTTAGTGGATCTTAAGTTATCTCAAATGGTTCAATACTGTTTATAAACTTATTAATATTTTGACTTAAAACCACAAGCCTGAATAGTCAATTATCCATTTTAAATTTAATAGCAGGGCTCAGTGCAGATACTCAAACACTTAAGATGCCATATACATTCAGATTTCTTAATACAAAAACATTTACTATTATGGGGTGATTTTTAAAAACATCACACATTTAATTTTAAGTCTTCTTATGAAAACAACCAAATCACCTCAGACAAGTGTGTGGTCACGCTGACATGTAGATGTTTGAGATTATATTTCTCCACTAGGAGTGACTGAATATCACCCACAGGTTTTAGCCTAGAGGTATACTCTGGGACTGCAAGAGATCCAGGGTAGTTTTTCTCACTACCATCATCAACATGCCGGGGAAATTCTGTTTTGACAGTCAATAGGCAACATGGATCTCAAGACCATGATCTCCGTAGATGGTCTTATAGCCCAGGTCTCTAGACTAAAGTCATATCTTCATTTAATTTTCCTCTTCTAACAGAATTTTGCAGCCTACATTAAGCTTAGAGCTAATATCCTTCGCTGTTTCAAATGTATTTATTTGGGTTTCATAGGTATTTCGTTTCTTCATTGGATCCCACAGATCTCCTCCCTTTAAAAAAATTCTGTACTGACCAAGGAGTTAATGATTTTCCTAGTCTCTCCAATATGGTTGTAGATCTTCTGCCTGAGAATTTCTAGGACAGAATCTGGTTCTTCCAGACCAAGCCCCTAAGTACTCCATATTCTGGATACAGCTCAGCACGAAGTTTACCTTGATGCAGACTAAGGCATTACTATACAGCATGCAAGTTTTCCTTTTTCCAGGTCTTCAGCTATAAAACATCTTCACTAACTTCTGATCCTTCCCAGGTAAGTGTCAATTGGAGCATATGTGAAACAACTCAGAAACTGAAAACTGGAAGAATCAAGTCTGTCATCAAAACTTAGCATTTGCTAAGGAAAATGACCCAAAAAAGCTTTAGAAAATATCTGCTTGATTGAAAAAAAGGTGTTGAGCTGCAAATACAATATAATGAGGTATGAAAGTGACGCTTTTCTACATAATAAATATTTGTTTGAAAAGGTGTTTCACCTTAATATTCACTGACCCATCCGTATATAGAAATACACAAGACATATACCTGACCCATCCATAAACAGAAATACACAGAACATATACCTTTGCACATGATTATTAATAATAACTGATTTTTGACCCATCAATTAAAAAAAATTTTAAGAACCACTTTACAGAAGTTGCAGTTTAATTAATCATCAATGACTATATAACAAACCAGTTATTAGAGTCAGGTAAACAGTACTGGATTCGGAAAGAAACAGGGGCATTTCTTTTCTGAGAACTCACGGAAGGTGGCAGATGACTGTCTGGGACACAGTGTCCAGGACTGCGCTTTCTTTCTGCATAATAACCAAGTGTGGAAGTGGATGGCAGAGACTACTTATTATCTTTGTACCTGCCATAGTATAAATCAGGACGTTTGCATGCAGCTATCTCAAATCTCTCTTGAAATACAACTGGAAATTAAATAAGCAAACATGACATACATGCAATCCTAAGAATGTCAAAAACTACTGAATAAACTATTCAATTATGCTGAGAAATAGCTGAGTTTTAGGTAAACTTATTTACAAGTCAGTTACATAAATTGAAATTGCTTTTTATTTATAACAATATCTTCATGGTCTAACAAGTAGACTAAAATAAAGTACCCTAACACAGGCAGAAATCTCACCCCAGACTATCAGACCAGAAGGCCAGGGAATTATGCCGTAGTAATGAAGATATCTTTTCATACTCAAATTAAAAACAATGTTACAAAGTTCCTGGTATAATCACTTCAATTAATTATAATTTATTTGATCCCTTTTACAGATCTTCCAGAATTCATGCTTGCCTATAGCCAATTATAAATGCCCAGAGACTTTTCAGTTCTCATTAAAGGAAACTAAAATGCTCTAATAAATAATGTACCCTCCCACAGTTTGGGTCCATTCTATTTTTGTTATGGTGCTGTCCTGTATCTTGCACCAAACACACAATAAACACTTGTTTCTTAAACTGATGCCAGATTGAACTTCTGTGGCTTGAGTCATTGAAAAATCAAAAATCAAGTTCAAATAGAAGTAGACCATGACAGACAACCAGTTGCCTTGTCAAAAGACACTCTCCCTGTCAACTTCCAAAAAAGCAAGCCAGTCTAGTTTGGAGCTTCCAATGACATGACCAGAAACAAAATATTCAGAGAATATTTTTAATAGTAATGGAAAGGGTGAGAAGTTTGTGTTATGATTTTTTTTTGAATTGGCTAAATTGGTCGACTTTAAGAAAACAAGGACTTCTAATTTGTCTTACTCCACCCAAATTAACCTTAATGTTTTGTAAAGAGCCACCACAACAATGAAGGATAGTGTACCATAGCTGGAAAGTGGCCTAATGCACCCTAAAATATGAAGAATTTGTAATTCGAAGCAGGTGACTTTGACAACATCACTTAGATCTATAATCAAAATGGTTTTTTTTTTTTTTTTTTTTTTTTTTTTTTGTGGTACGAGGGCCTCTCACTGCTGTGGCCTCTCCCGTTGCGGAGGACAGGCTCTGGATGCGCAGGCTCAGCGGTCATGGCTCACGGGCCCAGCCACTCCGCGGCATGTGGGATCTTCCCGGACTGGGGCATGAACCCGCGTCCCCTGCATCGGCAGGCGGACTCTCAACCACTGCGCCACCAGGGAAGCCCCTCAAAATGGTTTTTGATTCATAATTCTAAGTGGGTTTTCTCTTCAAGACGTATCTCCTTAGTTTATCTGACCTGACATCTAAATACTTTATAGTTCAAATTGAGAATCACTGAGATGTTATACATGACTGGCATTGGTGGACATTTTTTTTAATCACAGCGTTCTTAAGCCCTGATGAGCTTTGGAGACTCATATATGTCTTTGGACCAAGCTGTTCTGACTAAGTGCCTTCCACCAAACGCAATCAAACATGACAGTTCTACATACATAATAGCTCTTTACATTTCCTAAAGTAACCATTAAGTTACTTGGATAAAACTTACCAGAATGGTCTTTGGGTAATGGTCTTTAAAACTGGTACTTGGTAGGGAAGAGATAATGTGACCAAAAAAAAAAAGAAAAACAACCCAGAAAAATCAAAATAATTCATTCTGTAACAATAGGCTCCTTTTGGCATTAGTCATCTTCTAGAAAAAGAATAATTCAACATTGCTCAATGCTAGTCAACAGTACAGCAGGATCCCTAAGCCAGGTTGTAGATAGTTTGTCATTTTTGTTCCAGATAAAATAATCCTGTCCTGGAGCTTACTCAGTACCAAGTGCCAAAAAAATGTTTACGAGGGGAGCTTCTATTTAAGATAAAAATTCTTAAAAGATTTTATAGATTGGAAATCACTGTTCAGATACTCAAGTATTTTATCTATAAGTTTATGTGCTAAACTTGTCTACCTACCTGAATTACACATCAGTTTGGTTAACAAGGACATCATCTGAAGAAAAAAATTTCTAGCTGTGATTAAGAAAAAAAAAAAAAGTCAAGAAACAAAGTCTTTCACAACAGTTCAAAAATCCTGAGGCCAAATTTATTCATTCACTTGGCTTTCAAGCAGGCAACTGCTTTGTCCCCAGCAGTATTATTCAAGCTTACTTAAGAATGCAGAAGAGCTTGGAGAGCTCAAAATTCTATTCCCATTGCCATGGTGAAAACCACAGAGTATGAAGATAACAGCCCCCAGCACAAGTAGGGTGGTCTCCTATATTCCCTTGGAACCCCGCCACTGCACTTAAAAA